>NC_138765.1:85191676-90187582 GCF_965113315.1 Podarcis vaucheri | reverse complement strand
CTGATGGCTGCTGCTCCATCTCTGAATGAATGGGATGCCTCTGAATATCTGTGGCTGGGAATCTCAGGTGGGAAGAGGGCAGCTGCACTCAGGTCCTGCCTTTGGCATCCCCACTGGTACTTCTGTCTGGCCACTGTGAGAACAGGATGTGGGACTAGATGGGCCTTGGGCCTGATCCAGAAGCCAGGCTCTTCTTCCTGGCATAGTGCTCAGTCTTGGGAGAGAACAAAGAGGTGGCAGAGTGGGCTGGAGGCAGGACATCTTTCTCTCTTTTTTAAGCTGATGGTGGTACAACAGTGCCATTATAAGCCACAAGCTTATTAGGAGAGCTGGCCAGAGGCTCTACCTTGTAAAGTTTACAAGGTGACCAAGTTCATAAGATCTAGTTAGTCGGGACAGTGGAGTGGAGTACAAATGACCTGGAAGCAAAGTCTGTCACGGGTCTACCGCACGTCCCCATTGTCCTTGGAGGCAGCTGCAGGAAAAGTAAGTTTGTCAAAAGGGCTCCCAGTGGGTAGATTTGCAGAAGGGCCCAATGGCACCCCCACACATGCAAGGAAGCAGCTGGAATCCATGGAAAACAACCCACCTGGAGGAGGCCTCTGCAGCCCCGCTCCTGCCTGCCAGACCTGATCAAAGGACCATTGTCTGGGATATCCAGAGTGTAACCAGAGACAGAGAATCCTTTTCCCAGCCGGCTCAGGCCTTGAGAGCTGCGCTTTGTTCGCCAAAGAGGCAGCCCTCTGTGTGGCGGAGAGCTGATCCCCCAGGGGAGTTTGTAACGCATCAGGAAATGGTTGGCACTCAAGCAGTGCTGGAGGGTGGGGGGAGCCACATGCTGGATCTCCAGGCGTTGCTGGCTGCTTGGAGTGAGGTGACGGGGCAGGTGGGGAGAGAAGCCCAGCCAAGCGCTGCACCTGCCTGCTCCAGTCCTGTCAAGTGACTTTGGGCAGACACAACAGTGAAGGAAAGCAGACGGAGGAGGGAAGAGGTAGCAACTGCTGTGCCCACTTGTGACTCAAGCCACGCCCACCATATGGGCATGTGGCCTTTGGAGGATCGCCCAAAAGGGAATGTGGCTCTTGGGCAGAAGAAGGCTCCGCACCCCTGCTATATATGTAGTTATGTTGTTTCCACGCTAGCCAGAAAGCTGGAACCTGTTGCATGCACAAGACCCAGAAATGGTGGGAAATGATGCTGGTGACACTTCCAAGCCACTCAGAAAGTTGAAATTTGGCACATCCAGATGACTGGACAATGAGACATTTCACACCTAGGTGTCAAAACGCAAGATGTGAACTTCAGCCCAGAGAGGACGCTGACATTTTACCAGAGAGAAAGCAAAGCACCCCGAGGCAAAGGGTTAGGGGCAGGTGTGCTGTTGCTTCGTCCAGCCTGGGTCTGGGCAAGGCACAGTCGTCCAAACAAGCAAACAGGTTGCTTGAAGAAGGTGGGCTCCCCCCCCCCCGGCCAGTGGCTGGATCCAAACGGGACCCTTCCAAACCACCCCAGGAAACCTGCCTCTGCAGTAGCAACTCCTGTCGCTTCTTGGCTCAGCTCCCTCAGCAATCTTTCTGCACAGTGCTTGGTGGCCCCCCCTCCCCATTTCCTGGCGCTTCCAAATCCAGCATCTGCAATTTGCCCAGCACCCAAAGACACTGCAGAGGTCAGGCATCTGGGAGCGATTAGGCCTTGGAGCTGCCACAACACGCCGCCTGATCAAAAGCCCCAAACGCCTGGCTTCAATCAGCCCCTTTTCCCTCAGCAGTAGGCTGGGAAGGAAGCCTTCCCAACTCCCTGGGAAGAGAAAGCTGAGGGGGGACATGGAAGGTTCTGGAAGCCCCCAAATGGAGATTCTCTCATCATGTGTGCACCTCAAGCACACTCACAGTTCTTATCATGCCAGCCACACAAACTGCCACTGGGGATCCTTAAGGAAAGCTGCTCCCCAAATGCCAAGTTTGCCCAGCTCAGAAGCTGTTGTGCAGAAAATCTGCGGGCTTCTTCCAGCCCTTGTTGCAGAGCCCCCTGCTTTCTCCTCCCCCCACAGCAGCGTTCAGCGACAGAATGCACTGAGCTGTGTCAGGCTGCAGGCGCAGGGCCAAGGAGGAAGCTGCAATGGTGCCATGCTGACTGGCCCACTGCCCTCAAAAGCCCCAGAGCAAGGCAGTATCTGGCTTTTTCATCTAAAGCATGCTTAATTATGCCACCCTAAAAAGAAAAAGGAAAACCCACAGCGTCATTTAACATTTATTTTGAAAACCGTCAGATTGGTTGCACGATCTCTGACAACACCCATTTTGTGTCCTGCCCTTGGTCGCGCCCACAGCAACTGTTCCTGTTGCCCTGCCCTCGTAAGACAACTGCAGGCTTTCTCCAGCTCTGGATTAGCAAGGAAGAAGCCAGCGTGTCGGAGCCAATGGGGGTCATAGTCATTTGGAGGGCGCCAGGTTGGGGGAGGCTGGCATGTGCTGTTGTTGTGCAGCCAGCGCTGCTTTCTCTGCTTGGGGCTGCTTGCCAGAGCCAGAAATGCTGTTATATATTTCAAATGCAGATCCAGATCAGCATTCTGCTCCAAACACTTCCTTTCTTTTGGATCTCCAGCTTATCACAGGGGGGTGTTGAGCTCCAAATGAGATCATCCAGCATCCTAGCGGAAGTGATCTAATAGGGCCCCTTCATCATTCCTTGCCACAAAACCAGCAGTTTCCAGCCCCCAACTCTGACTGTAAAGAGACTAATTTGCTGGTTGTTTGGGAAAACTGCACTAAGGCCTTCATCTATGGACAGGGACCACCTTGCACAAGAGAAGGGGGCTGGCAATAAGGTAAAAGCACACAAAGCGTTTAAAAATCATACTGTTAGAAAAGCATTGTTTAATGTGTGGATAAGATGTATAAGGATTTTGTTAGAAAAGAAAACCCCAAGATGGTTGTCACCAATGGAAGCGAAGGCACAAAAAAACTCAATATGGAGGCCAAGTGGCCGAAATATTGGGAAATTTTGGAACAAGATGGAGACAGAATAAAATTGCAGAGTTTTGAAAAACTGAAAAACAGAGTGCGAGATTGGCTCTATTATTACCAAATAACAGAGGCATACAATTTGGACAAAAAAGTTGGTTTCCAGGTGGAAAAATCAAAATTGGAAACAGAATTGTTAGACCCCAAAGTTAAGAATCTGTCAAGAATGTATAACTTGCTGTTGGAATGGAACACTCAGGATGAAATGGTGAAATCAGCTATGATTAAATGGGCACAAGATGTTGGACATAACATAATGATGGCTGACTGGGAACAGTTATGGACCACAGGTATGAAGTTTACGGCATGTAATGCCTTAAGAGAGAATTTAATGAAAATGATCTATAGGTGGTACATAGAATCATAGAATCATAGAGTTGGAAGAGACCACAAGGGCCATCGAGTCCAACCCCCTGCCTACATAACACCAGTCAAGCTTGCAAAAATCTACCATTTGCCTGATAACAAATGTTGGAAATGTAAGGAGACTGAAGGTACATTCTTTCACCTTTGGTGGACATGCCCAAGGATTAAGGCTTTCTGGGAGATGATTTATAATGAAATGAAAAAGGTATTTAAATATACCTTCTTGAAGAAACCAGAGGCCTTTCTCCTGGGCATGGTCGGCCAATTGGTGCCAAAGAAGGATAGAATTTTTTTTATGTATGCTACAACAACAGCAAGAATACTTATCGCAAAGCACTGGAAGTCACAAGATCTACCCCCCCCCCCCGGGAAGAATGGCAGATGAAGCTGATGGACTATATGGAATTGGCGGAAATGACTGGCAGAATCTGAGACCGGGGAGAAGAGTCGGTGGAAGAAGATTGGAAAAAAATTAAAGTATATTTACAGAAACATTGTAAAATTAATGAATGCTAGAAGGATGCTGGAATGAAGTTACATGGTTTTAGCAGAAATGTTATAAAGAACTAAGTAAAAATGGATTGTTAATGGGCCAAAGTGTAAAATTTAAGGTCAGATTGTGTTAAGGTAAATTATAGCACAAAAATTGAGAAAGATGGAAAGGATTTGCTGAAATAGCTAATTGAATTAGAATACAAAAAAGGGAGGTGTGAGGAGGTCGATGAAACAAGTAAATGAAAGACAACGATATGGAAATACTGGATGTGTTTTTAAATTTTTTTTATTGTTTTGCTGTATTGTTTTTTATTTTGCTTTTTATTTTTTGATGTACTGTAACTTTTTATTGTCTTTTTTTCTGTAATTGTGAAACTTTTAATAAATATCATTATAAAAAAAAGACATTCTGGGAGATGATTTATAACGAAATGAAAAAGGTATTCAAATATACCTTCCTGAAGAAACCAGAGGCCTTTCTCCTGGGCATGGTTGGCCAATTGGTGCCAAAGAAGGATAGTACCTTTTTAATGTATGCAACAACAGCAGCAAGAATACTCATCGCGAAGTATTGGAAGACACAAGATTTACCCACCAGGGAAGAATGGCAGATGAAGTTGATGTACTATATGGAACTGGCGGAAATGACTGGCAGAATCCGAGACCAGGGAGAAGAGTCGGTGGAAGAAGACTGGAAAACGTTTAAAGACTATTTACAGAAATACTGCAAAATTAATGAATGTTAGAAGAATGTTGGAATGAAGTTATATGGCTTTAGTAGAAATGTTATAAGGAATTAAGTATAAATAGATTAATAGAATATTAAAGGAAAAAAATAAGGTTAGAATGTTAAGATAATTATACGTTAGAAAACAGAGGAAGATGGAAAGGAATTGCTGAAATAATTAACAGAAGTGGAATACAAAAGGGGAGGTGTGAGGAGGTCGTTGAAATAAGTGAATGAAAGATAAGATATTGAAATTATTTGATGTGTTTTAAATTGCTTTTGTTTTGTTTTGTTAGTTTAATGTGTTAAGTGTTTTGTGTTAAGTGTTATGTAGTGTTTTTGCATTGTATTGTTTTGTCTATTCTTTTTTGTGTGTTTTTTTGTAGTGTTTAAATTGTTGGAAAAGCAATAAATATTATTTAAAAAAAGAGAGAGAGAAGGGGCTGGCAGCTATGCAAGCCAAGAACTGCAATCTCGGGCAGGCTTGAGCTGAGCCAGGCTTAGCCCAGAACCCTCCATGCCTGTCTGTGCAGTCCTGGGGACTCTGCACAGCCCCCATTGCCCCTTCACTTCGTCCTCACGTTTTTGCCTGACTGGAAAGTGCCTTAGCACTCTTGATACGGCTTCTGTGGGTGTATGATAGAAGGCTGTGTGTGTTCAGGTAGAAACCAGCCTACTCCACCCACTTTTGCCTCTGGCCCCACCGACCACCGCTGTAAGGCCCCTGAAAAGCTGCCCAGAAAGGAATGCGGCCCTTGGTTGGGCTGAAAGAAGTTCCCATTCCCTGGAAGAGGAAGCATATCTGAGCATATGCAGAATGCCCTTGCCTTACCACTGAGCATACAAGGTAATGGGCAAGTCTCCCCACAAAGAGGGTTACGTTCCTGGATGTTTCCCATCTTAGAAACAATATTACTCTCAAAACTACCGTATTTTTTGCACCATAACACTCACTTTTTTCCTCCTAAAAAGTAAGGGGAATTGTCTGTGCGTGTTATGGAGGGAATGCCTATGGGTGGCATGCCTTCAGATTTTCCTCCTCTAAAAACTACGTGCGTGTTATGGTCGGGTGCGTGTTATAGAGCGAAAAATACGGTAATAGGGAAGACAAGGCAGGGAGAATGTGTGTGGCTCGTTGCCACCTCTTCTCTGTTTCTGTCAGGGCAGGTGCCCTTGGCAGCCTCTGGTCATCCATCGGCCCAGAACTGGGCCATTAACATACAATAGAATCATAGAATCATAGAGTTGGAAGAGACCACAAGGGCCATCGAGTCCAACCCCCTGCCAAGCAGGAAACACCATCAGAGCACTCCTGACATATGGTTGTCAAGCCTCTGCTTAAAGACCTCCAAAGGAGGAGACTCCACCACACTCCTTGGCAGCAAATTCCACTGTCAAACAGCTCTTACTGTCAGGAAGTTCTTCCTAAGGTTTAGGTGGAATCTTCTTTCTTGTAGTTTGGATCCATTGCTCCGTGTCCGCTTCTCTGGAGCAGCAGAAAACAACCTTTCTCCCTCCTCTATGTGACATCCTTTTATATATTTGAACATGGCTATCATATCACCCCTTAACCTCCTCTTCTCCAGGCTAAACATGCCCAGCTCCCTTAACCGTTCCTCATAAGGCATCGTTTCCAGGCCTTTGACTATTTTGGTTGCCCTCCTCTGGACACGTTCCAGTTTGTCAGTGTCCTTCTTGAACTGTGGTGCCCAGAACTGGACACAGTACTCCAGGTGAGGTCTGACCAGAGCAGAATACAGTGGCACTATTACTTCCCTTGATCTAGATGCTATACTCCTATTGATGCAGCCCAGAATTGCATTGGCTTTTTTAGCTGCCGCGTCACACTGTTGGCTCCTGTCAAGTTTGTGGTCAACCAAGACTCCTAGATCCTTTTCACATGTACTGCTCTCAAGCCAGGTGTCACCCATCTTGTATTTGTGCCTCTCATTTTTTTTGCCCAAGTGCAATACTTTACATTTCTCCCTGTTAAAGTTCATCTTGTTTGTTTTTGCCCAGTTCTCTAATCTGTCAAGGTCGTTTTGAAGTGTGATCCTGTCCTCTGGGGTGTTAGCCACCCCTCTCAGTTTGGTGTCATCTGCAAATTTGATCAGGATGCCCTTGAGTCCATCATCCAAGTCGTTGATAAAGATGTTGAATAAGACCGGGCCCAAGACAGAACCCTGTGGCACCCCACTAGTCACTCTTCTCCAGAATGAAGAGGAACCATTGATGAGCACCCTTTGGGTTCGGTCAGTCAGCCAGTTACAAATCCACTGAGTGGTAGCATAGTCAAGACCGCATTTTACCAGCTTCTTTACAAGAATATCATGGGGCAAATTTATTCAGCGCAAGGGCCAGAAAAGGCAGGCCTGAATTTGCTTTCCTGGGCTTTGGCTCCGGCTCCACTCAGATTCAATTACAAGAAGACTTCAGAAAAATATCCGAACAAGATAGACAGTCGCTGCCAAAATATACACTGACAGATCCTCAGTGTGTCTAGCCAGGGAATGGAGCTATCATTAAGGCTGGCAGGTGCTGGGGGGGGGGGGAAGGACCAAGTCCAAATACCTGGTGGAGCAGATGGCTTGAATAGCGTGCTGGTACCGCACAGGATTTGGTACCATTTGTCATATTTCCAGTGCTGCAGAGCAGTAACGCTCTGTGCCTTCCTTCTGCGTTGTTTTCACAGCTGATCCCCAATACTGAGTGTGCAGGTCTCTCTTGTGAGGTGTTTAAAGCCCTCCGCATTCTCCGGCTTGTTCTAATGCCGGGCCAGGAGCCTGTTGCCCATGGATTACCTGCAAGCCAGCAAGAGTTGAAACAAGCCGGGGGGGGGGCTTCTCTGGCTCTCTCTTTCTGACACCCCCTTGTTCTCTCATTCTAACATCCTCCTCTCCTGATTCTTTCTCTTTTCCCATCCCCTCCATCTCTCCCTCTCACACCCCCTTTCTCTTGCTCTCTTTCTGCTGTCTTCTTTCTCCCACAGACAACCTCTTCTCCCCTCCATCCCTGGATCACTTTTACCCAAAGACTGAAAGGATCACTTGCATAGGGCTCCCCCCCCCATCCACTTTGGCTTTCCACTGTTCATTCCCCCTGCTTCCCTTCTCCTCTCCCTCAGCATGAAATCAGGCTGAGAACTGCTAGTGCCCACCTCTGCTGCAGTCTGTACAACATTTTTGTAAAGTAGGACAATAGCCTCACTGACAAGCTGAGGGCTGAGTTGGAATTGCCTAAAGCTACTTAGACTGATTCTTACATTACCTAAAAATATCTGCTTCCGAGTGGTTCCTCCCTAGATTGCTCACCTAACTGCAGAACCGTCTGCACATGTTCAAGAGAAAAATGTTCTTCTTGCATCGCACAAACTTTCTGCTAAATGTTCCTTTTTTCTTCCAATGACTGATAACTACACTGAACCTCCAGGCGCAGGGGCAGTATACCACACAATAGCAAAGGCTGTGAGCAAATCACAGAGGAGAGCAGTTGCCTATACGCATGTTCTGCTTGCAAGCTTCCTGGAAGTATCAGTTGGCCATTGTTGGAAGGCAGCCTGCTGGGCCAGATGGACTTTTGGCCTGACTGAGCAAGATGCTGGAACCTGGGAGGTCGTGCAGGATGGGCCCATTGCAGGGGGTTGGACTAGATGACCCTTGTGTCCCTTCCAACTCCAAAATCCTATGATTCTATGGCTCTGGCACATGCTCTAGGGCGCACAGCAAGGTGTGCTGGTCAAAGGCTACTGGGCTGTACCACCGTGAAATGAATACGCCCTAACACACACCCAGGGCTCCTCCATGCCTGTGCATTCCAGGGGAAGGCCGACAACTGAGGACAGGCTGTCTCTTGGGGAAGATTTCATCTCCCATTGCCATCTGCAACCCCCAGATAAGCTATCGGGGATCCCCAAGACTCCCCAGAAGGCAATTTAAAGTCTGCTGGCCTACAAGCACATTCCACAGTTTCCTCTCTGCTAGGAGGAATAGTCCTGTGAGGCAATCTCAGGGGCTGTTGCTAAGAATCAGGCCCAACAACTACAGGCTTCCCAAAAGAAAGAGGAAGGGGCCACTTGCGACCAGAGGACTGATTCCAAAGCCCAGTGTGAGCAATCAGTTCAGACCTCTGGAGGAAGCAAGCCATCCCTCCTCGGGCAGCCTGCTAGGGGGGCAGGAGGAGAGGAAGGGGGCAGAGGATGGGTGGCAAAATGAGAGGGAGGGAGGGGTAAAGAGAAAGAGAGAGAGAGAGAGAGGGAGAGGGAGAATGGGGTGGCACGCAGAGGAGGGAAGAGAGAAAGAGTTATTGGTGCCAGAATGAGAGAAAGGGGTGGCAGAGAGAGAGAGACGGAGGAAAGGGGGTGGCCGCACCTACTGCTGGCATGCAGCCCCCAACAGATTACTCACATGGAAATGCAGCAAGGAAAAAAGCAGCCACCACCCACTGACCCACATGGCATCAACTCAGCAAAGCTCTCCTGCCAACTCGGGCATTTCAAGCACTGAGCAAGGCCTTTGCAGCAGAGCTGGCAGGATGGGTCTCATTCAGCCAGGCACCCCAGCCAGGCAATTACGGAGCCCGGCCCTGTAATCAGTGGCTTTGTTGTGAATCAGCAGAATGTGCTGACACGCACCACTGGAGGGAGAGGGATTAGAGTGGCTGGCGTGCCTCCATTTGGAGCCAGGCTGGGTGCCCAGCTCCGCCTTCCGGGTGCCCAGCAGCAAAAGGGGGAGTGGAAGAGGAGGAGGCAGGCAGGCGGCTGTGTGTCATCTGTGCACGAGACGGGTGGGAGGTCCGTGGCCCCTCCTTGTACACTTTCACCCCACCTACTCCCATTATAAATGGCTCTAACCTCTCCCTCTGTGTTTGGGGAGACTCCCATCCTCTAAACCAGAGCAGGGAAGGCGCCTGGGGCTGCCACGCCTGTGTTCTCCCTGCCCTGAAAGAACCCTGTGCAGCCCAAAGTTTGGGCTGGTTCGTCACCCCAAAGAGCCACTGCCAGTCAGTGAAGAGACAATATGAACTGTCTGACTCACCCAGGCCCTGTCTGCACCATACAGTTAAAGCACTATGATATCACTTTAAAGAGTCCTGGCCTCCCTCAAAGAATCCTGGGAACTGTAGTTTGTTAAGGGTACTGAGACTTTTATTCCTCTCACAGGTTACAATTCCAGGGGGTTCCTTGGGAAGAGGGACTGACTGTAGCCCTGTGAGGGGAACAGGAGGCCTCCTAAATAATGCTCAGTGCAGTCTCTCCACCCTTGGCTGGTGGGCACGTGGCTGCTGTCCCAATGCCAAACAGTGGGAAAGCAGTGGAAAGTAATGCGTGACTCAAGGAATATGGGGAGACTCAGGCGAGAGCCGGCTGTGAGGTTCATGTGGACTAGAAACTTGTTCCTTAATGTAAACGAAACCTGGGATTCTCCAAAATAGACCAGATTCTTTGGAGAGAAGAGAAATGCAGCAGTTCACAGCATGGCTGCAGTCACAGAGTAAGTAATTCACCGTATAAAACAAAAACCTCACAAGCTACCTCTTACGTTTGGACCTAAAATAGACCGGGTTGCCACAAGGGGATAAAGACTATTGCCAGGCGCCGGCCCAAGCCTCCCCCCGCATCCCTATGGCAAAGGATGACACAAGGGAAGGCAGCATTGCTAGCAGGAAGAAGAGGTCCCCAAGGACTCTGTCTGAGCTGCAAACAGAGCATGAGATCATTATCAGGTGTTTGCAGCAACCGCTGGCAATTGTCTCAGGAGAGCCCAGCAGGTGAGACCACGCACTCTCCAGGCGCCCACAGTTCCTAGGGCAAACCTCCAGCCCAAAGGTGCCAAAGAAAGAGAGGCAGAGATGCTGGCGTGTTGCCCGACAAGCTGGCAAATCTCAGGAAAACCGTGTTCTGCAGGTTCATCTAGAAGAGGAGGGTGCTCTCCACTTATTGCATCTAATAAAAAGCAAGATTTATTTGACAGGAGGCGAACGCTGTCTGGCAGAACTGATCAGATTGTTCCAAACCTCCACACTACTCATGCCAGTTAAGCTCTCTGCCCCAACTTGTGAGGCCGTGGGGGCAGGTAGGGCACAGGCGCCCGGGCAGCACTCAGGTCTTGATCGAGGGCTCCCCACTGGGGCATCTGTTTGGCCATGGTGGGAAAAGGACTAGAAGGACCTTTGGTCTGATCTGGCATCCAGGCTCTTCTCATGTTCTCAACAGCACTGGGTGTACAAAAGGCCCGAGCCCCTTCCACCGACTCCCAGAGCCTTCCTCTCTTAGAAACCATGAGATCTAGAAGCTTGCTTGCAACTTTGGGGGCTGAAGTATTCTGGATTGAAGCCAGGTTCTTTTATTCATGACAAGGCTGTGGCCTCATAAAAAGGAAAGGAAAAGGAAGTGTGGTGGGGGCACAAACACTCTGAGAACAGAGTAGCCCTGGAGGAGCCCACACATCATGGCACCTTCAGTCTCCTCACCTAGGGACTGTCCCGGACCCCCTGCCCCAAGCCTTCTCAATTTACAACATTTAGAGGTTTCTTTTTGTTTTTGCTTGTTTGGTGAGGCTGCAGCCTCTGTCTTTTGGGGGGAGTTGATGCTTGCTTTATTTCTCTGTGTTTACGTGTGTGTTTTTTGGGGGGTCATTATAGGTATTTTGCTTGGAAAGTGTTGTTGAGTATCACCCCCAATAGGCTGGGGAACCCTGAAGCAGCCTATGGCATGGAGCCTCATCTCTAAGACTCTGCAGTGGGATTCTTTAAAAACATAATAAGAAACATTTAGTGCTTTCGATTGTTCATTAAAATGGGGGGAAAACCAGTATTTGTATACTCATACTGTCATACTTGGGACGTGGGTGGCGCTGTGGGTTAAACCACAGAGCCTAGGGCTTGCTGATTGGAAGGTTGGCGGTTCGAATCCCCGCAACGGGGTGAGCTCCCGTTGTTCGGTCCCAGCTCCTGCCAACCTAGCAGTTTGAAAGCACATCAAAGTGCAAGGAGATAAATAGGTACCACTCCGGTGGGAAGGTAAACGGCGTTTCCGTGCGCTGCTCTGGTTTGCCAGAAGCAGCTTAGTCATGCTGGCCACATGACCCGGAAGTTGTATGCTGGCTCCCTCGGCCAATAAAGCAAGATTTGCCCAGAGTCAGGGGTCCCTTTACCTTTACCTTTACCATCATACTACAGATGGGAGGGGAAAGACTGAAGATTTAAGATGTGGATTTACTTAAGGCCTTGAGTTCATGGGTTATGGTGAACCAGCGACTTTCCCATTTGAACTCTCAGCTAGTCAGATCAGCTGTACAAGCAGAGAGCAAAAATGGTTTAAGTGTATAGATATCACAAATCCGTCTGACAAGAGGAGAGGAGGAATTATTTCCAGCCTTCAGTTGTGGAGATCCATTAGCCAATTCAGCATGCAAATAAGACCTGCCTCAAACCTGGTTCACACATGCACATTCACCACTTGATGACCTGCATGTGTGAATGGGACGGTGCAGACATCACATTAAGAAGTTTCAAATCCTTGTCACAGAAGCAGTTGCCACACTCAGCACACAGCATGTAAGAAGCAAATCAAGTGAATAAAATAGAATTATATGCCCTTGTATCTGAAACAGGAGTCATTCTCCACCACTCAGGCAGGGGCGAAACCAAAGCAAAGTAACTTCCATCTTTCGTCTCACAAAAACAGCACCAAAGCCTTGAGAGAAAATAAGGTCCGGTGGCAGAGTCCTAATTCACCAGACAAGGCAATGCTTCAAACAAGAAGGCTCCGCTTCCTCTCCCCAGAACCAGGACAGCTTTAATCCTTTGAGAGCCTGATCCTACGACTATTTATTTGGAAGTACAGTAACACTATATTTCACGGGGGAGCTCTTACTCACAAGCAAATGAGAGTTAGTCCTTATTTAAATAATTTATTTTTATTCTATGAACTTCTAGCTCACTCTTCATTAAATTTAATCCCTGTGGAGCAGAGTATAATATAACAAACCTAATGCATAAATTATAATAACACCCCCTCCCCACACTAATATACAGTCATACCTTGGAAGCGGAACGGAATCCGTTCCGGAAGTCCGTTTGACTTCCAAAGCGTTCAAAAATCAAAGCAGGAAATGGAAGCAGCAGAAGCCCCCCCAAAGAACGTTCGGAAACCAGAACAGTCACTTCCGGGTTTTGGTTGTTTGGGAGCCAAAACGTTTGAGAAGTAAAGGTACGACTGTAATCTTCAGAGAACAACAAATCCAGACGTCCAACAAGGGCAGGCCCATTTCCAATAAGAAGAACCTAGGAGGAGCCCTGCAGAATCCGGCCCAAGGCCCATCTGGCCAAGCAGGTGCCTCTTGGGGGGAACCCGCAGGCAGGATCCGCATTGCTTTCTCCAACTGCGGAGACACAGCAGAGCCGTCCTGGCCAGGAGCCACCGGGAGCCTTGTCCTCCATGGGGAGAGGTGGGCAGTAAGGATGCCCAAACACTCTGCACCCCTTTGAGACAGCCTGGGCAGAGCCAGAGCAGAGGAAAAACTCCAGGCCAGAGTGGATCAGCCGCGAGGACAGATTCTTACTTCAGCACAGAAAGTGGGGAGGCAGCAGCAGCCCCCCCTACCTTTGCTACTCACATGCCTTCTTTCTTTTTCAAAGGAAACTACCATGGGTCATATCCAATTGTGGTTTTGCACTCACAGGAAGAAGCACCCAGCTTCCACTCCTTCCCCATCCCATTGTTTACTGCTGCAGAGGGTTCACTCAGGCTCCAGGAGCAGCTCTTCGGAGGGTTGGGTGACTGCAGTAGTGAGGGGAGTGACTGCAAAAAATGTGGGTTCAGCCTTCCAGAACTGCTTTCCACTTAAGCGCAGTGGCCACTATAATCACTATACATTTTTATGTAATGCAACAATAAAAGAAGAGATAAATATAAATATTTATGTTATTTATGTTCTCCAAGGAACTTGAGGTGTCACACATGGCTCTTCCCCTCCTCAGTTAATCCCCACAACTGCCCTGTTAGGTAGGATAGGTTGAGGGGCAGAGAGGCGGGCCCAAGGACAACCAGTGATCTACAGGAAAGAGTGGAGATTAGAGAACTGGGCCAAAACAAACAAGATGAACTTTAACAGGGAGAAATGTAAAGTATTGCACTTGGGCAAAAAAAATGAGAGGCACAAATACAAGATGGGGGACACCTGGCTTGAGAGCAGTACATGTGAAAAGGATCTAGGAGTCTTGGTTGACCACAAACTTGACATGAGCCAACAGTGTGACGCGGCAGCTAAAAAAGCCAATGCAATTCTGGGCCTCATCAATAGGAGTATAGCATCTAGATCAAGGGAAGTAATAGTGCCACTGTATTCTGCTCTGGTCAGACCTCACCTGGAGTACTGTGTCCAGTTCTGGGCACCACAATTCAAGAAGGACACTGACAAACTGGAACATGTCCAGAGGAGGGCAACCAAAATGGTCAAAGGCCTGGAAACGATGCCTTATGAGGAACGGCTAAGGGAGCTGGGCATGTTTAGCCTGGAGAAGAGGAGGTTAAGGGGTGATATGATAGCCATGTTCAAATATATAAAAGGATGTCACATAGAGGAGGGAGAAAGGTTGTTTTCCGCAGCTCCGGAGAAGCGGACACGGAGCAATGGATCCAAACTACAAGAAAGAAGATTCCACCTAAACATTAGGAAGAACTTCCTGACAGTAAGAGCTGTTCGACAGTGGAATTTGCTGCCAAGGAGTGTGGTGGAGTCTCCTCTTTTGGAGGTCTTTAAGCAGAGGCTTGACAACCATATGTCAGGAGTGCTCTGATGGTGTTTCCTGCTTGGCAGGGGCTTGGACTCGATGGCCCTTGTGGTCTCTTCCAACTCTATTCCAAGTCCTCGCCTGACACTCTAACCTCTACACCACCCTGGCTCTTATTGGGAATCGCAATTCACCTCTCACCTCCCCATTTTACATATTATTTCACACACAGGCTTAATTAAAATATTAAATTGTTAAGATCTAACCTGGTAGGGTAGGAATATTCAGGTGCACGTTGCCGAATGATAGGGCAGAGTCCCCAACGAGGGGGGAAAGTGCAAGCGAGGGAAAATAAAACAGGTCTATGCAAAAACTAGCACAGATGAGGTCAAGCAGAGCTAGAAGCTCTCTCTCCAAAGCGCTAGGTCAGGGGTGGCCGAACTTTTTTCAGAGAGGGCCGGATTTGATGAGTGAGGTCCAACCAAAGTTGTTGAGCTTTTTTTTAGGATTATAGGGCTTGGGGGGGGGGATTTTGCTGCAGGAAATAAACTGCCACAGGGGCCGTATTAAATCGACCAGAGGGCCAGATTAGGCCCCCAAAATGAACTTTGTACATGCCTGCGCTAGGTGGTTTTTTTGTTAAGGAAAGGATTATATTATTACTACTACTACTACTACTACTACTATTACTATTATTTAAAAAGCACCTTCCACTTCTGAAATGAAATACTGTAGACCTGGTCTACCCATCCAGAAGAAAAATGAGCTGGTTGAATCCTGAGGGGCTGGAGGGGGTCATCTTGCAGATATGCAATTAAGTCTGCAAGTGTTCCGTGATCCTGGGGCCCAAATCTGCCATAAAGCTCCCACCCCCAGGCTTCCATATTTAGTTCAGATCTGTTGCATCAACCTAGCCATTATCAAAACATCCCGTTGTTTATTAATCCAATCTGTCTCAATGGTCGGAAGAGACTTCTGATGTTGCACAATAAGCATCTTTGCAGCAGGCAACATAGTTTGGATATTATTATCTTTTTATGAAAGTGAGCAGCAGCAACACCATCAACATTGCTTAATGTTTTAACAAAAAGGCTGCGATTTCTACCATTTCCTGATGGACTGGAGCGCAAAACTGCAGTGAAATAAGACAAGACCACCATGTGTGTTTATAAGCGCAACTTCTCAGGTGTTAAATATCAAGATGCCACAGCTTTTCTTTAAGGCTAAGATCCCAGCAATGGTCTTGTCCATATGGCCATTAATGTTTCATATCCACAACTGGGATGGGCAGGCTTGGTGACGTGCAGGATCTGCCTACTTTGTTCTTACTGAAAACCCCAAATCCCACCGCCTGGAGTCTGGTGCAAAAGACATGCACTTAGAATTACATAATTCTGAGCCCAGGGACTTGATTTTGAGCATCAGAACTGGGTGTTCAGAGCCCTTCCACACAAAAAATCCACCCCTGGTCACTGCCCTCCAACACCCAGCTCTCACAATTTAAACAGTATAATTTGGGGGAGGGGCCACTTTGTTGCTGCTTATACCATTAGAAATCTTGCCAACCTACCGCAAGCCACCCAGAGATCTGGATCCAGATCTATCTTCTGTATGTTCTTCATACAGAATATATTGCTCTAAAAGTGTGTTCTGTTTTTTAAACCCATATATCTTGATTCCTGGATCAAACCAAGCAAGCTATTGCATGCAACCAAAGGACTGCTCTTAAAAGGCTCTTCTGCCGTGTTTTACTAACCTTCCCAAATGGGTCTTCCTTTCCTAATTTTACTGTGATATGAGAAGTACCTGGGACAGGCTGCAGTTAAGAACTTCAGAAGAGGCTGTGCCAATCGGGTCAGCATCCTGGTCTCACTGTGGCCAAGCAGGCGCCTCCCTGGGGAGCCACAGGCAGGACTGGAGTGTCACAGCCCTCTGGCATTTTGAGGTACACTGCCTCTCATAGGGCACAGTCATCAAAGCTGGTAGCTACTGGCAGCCTTTCCCTCCATTAATGGGTCTAATCTTCTCTTAAAGCCGTCCAAGGAGGTGGGCCAGCGCTACTTCTTCTGAGAGCGAATTCCATAGTTTAACTATGTGCTATGTCAAGAAGTATTTTTCTTATGTGGGACCTGAATCTTCTAATGTTCAGCAGCATGCAGTTTTTTTTTGGGGGGGAGAGATAAAGGAGCTCTGCATATACTACTCAGTGACACAGATATTATTGCATAACCGTTTCTTTGAAGAAGAGCAATGGCTGAAGATAGGGCAGGGGCATGAATAGAGGAGGAAGGGCTTATGCCCTTGCCTAGGTCTGGCCCACAGTGACCTCTGGAGCCCTTGGCATATCATAGCGAAAGAAAGGAGAGTGGAAACAGAACTACCCCATGGTGTGCCTGCGCTCAGTTCTCAATAACACACCTACCAGCTCCCAGTTAACCCTGGTCCAACCCAACAAGGCATATGAAGCTTTATAGTCATTCGCTGGGGGAGGAAATATTTTAGAGGCACCAACAAAACCGTGCAGAATGGAAAAGGTCCCCCCCCCCCGAAAGCATGCTGGGAAAGGAACATACAGATGGCCTGAGGCTAGACACTTAGCATCCTCAGCGCTGTCAGAAAAGTTCCTGTCCAAGCTCAGGCGGATGAACCGTCACAGCCCAGTCCTGCTTCAGCTATTTATTATCTCAGTACCTTCCAGAACTGGCCCCTCCTAACACCCAAGAATTGTATTTGCCAGCACTACAGCCCCATCACTTCAGAGGAGAGTCATCAAGCGACTTAGTGCCCCTCCTCCCCCACTGCTCCCCTGCCAAGTCCTTCTCCCTACGCTGTCAGTTCTGGATGACGAGTCCGCAGCAGATCAAGAGCTCACCACCAGCCCACGAGTGCATCGCCTTACACAAGGCCCTATTAATTTCCTCCCAGCTTCCGTTGCTCCAGCCTATGAGGTCACTCAGTATCACCCTTTGGTCGTATTCCAATCCTCATCTCTGCCAGCGCCTCTTAACTTGGGGTCATCAGTGAATTTTAGAACACCACACATCCCCCCCCCCCGTAAGGAAAAGAAGTGGGGAAAACAAAACGGTCTAAAGGCTGATCTGGGAAGCACATGCTCCTTTACTGTTTGCTGTTTGAATAGAAAATCATCTTTGGAAAAGATGGTAGGAGGAAGGCAAGTGGTGAGCTGCCCTTTTGCATTCTTCTCCCCGCACTTTCGGGTCTTCCTGCCCCAAAGGAGTTTCTTTAATAGGTTAGTATTATGGGTCTTGTTCATTATTTATTACTATTATTGATGATGATGCCTCAACATCTATACTGACAATGCTTTACAGAGTAAGATAAGCAAACACAAAAGAGAGGCTCCTGAGCAAGATATTGCAGTCTAAATTTCGCCAAGTGGGGCAGAGCAACAGAAAGAGAGCAGCCAGGGGAACAAGGGATGGGTGTGAGCCAATACAATTGTGCACGTTGGGTTTCATTTCATCTGGAGGCAAGGACATCAAAGGAGTTAAACTAGGCACTCTGATAATGCCTCTTGCTTGCCCGAATGGAGGGATGTGTCTGTGGGTACAACCCTCTGGCTTCAGCCTGGCTGACACAAAACCCCCAGTACACAAAGCCAGAGTCTCATTCAACCCCTTTTGCCTCCGACTCTCTCTGTTGGCAAGTGGTCCTTGGAAGGTTGCCCACAAAGGAATGTGGACTCAAAAAAAGTACCTTCACCCCAAGTTAAACCCCCCCCCCAAAAGTGAACTTTGAAGAGCATAAAGTTTGGTTTGCAAACAAGGCATGGCACCAAATATCATCTTAAATGGGGTGTACCCTGAGCTGCTGGCTTCCAACCTTGGTGCAAACACTGATTGACGGGGCCCACAGGGCACTTTCTGACAGCCATTCCCAGCTTCCATCTGCCAGCCAAACAGACTCTGCCAATCCATCAAGCAGGATCAGTGCAGGTCACACAATCCGAATGAATGACAGCACTGCAAAAAACAAAACAAAAAAACTCCCACAAAAACCCCACAGAGCTAGGCATGATGGCCTGAAGGCCCATGAGGCTACAACCTTGCTGAGGCTACAGGAGTCAGTACTAGGAGTACAGGCTGTCTGGAAACTGTATGGACTCAAGTAGTAGTAGTAGTAGTAGTAGTAGAAGAAGAAGAAGAAGAAGAAGAGGAGTTTGGATTTGATACCCCGCCTTTCACTCCCCTTCAGGAGTCTCCAAGCGGCTAACATTCTCCTTTCCCTTCCTCCCCCACAGCAAACACTCTGTGAGGTGAGTGGGGCTGAGAGACTTCAGAGACGTGTGACTGGCCCAAGGTCACCCAGCAGCTGCATGTGGAGGAGCGGAGACGCAAACCCCGTTCCCCAGATTATGAGACTACCGCTCTTAACCACTACACCACACTGGCTCTCCCTTGAATTCTACTGGAGGCGAGGTAGAATTCAATTCATTTATTTACTTAGGTCAGTGGTTTTCAACCCGTGCACCGTGGCCCCCTGGGGTGCCTTGAATGGTGGTCAGGAGTGCCACGGGCAACACTGTCCTCTGTCCCTCTTTCCTTCCCTCCCTCCTCTGATGCCCTCTCATGTCTCTGCCTCCCAAAGGCTTGCACAGCTGTTTGTTGCAGCAGCCCTGGCTACAAGCTCCCCAGGCGAAAGGTGCTTCTAGGGCAGTGTGAGGAGGCACCTCTCTTTGGGGCAGGGGGGGCAGTTCAGGGACCTGGGGCAGCAGCTGCGGCTGCCCAGAGGACTCCCAAGGAGGGGGGAGAAGAGAGGAGGCTGAGGGAACCCTCCACAAGGGAGGGTGTTTGAAAAGGGGTGAGGGGCTGCCGGCTCTGTAACTGGGCTCCTGAGCCCCACTGGGTGCTGCAGAAAGAATGTAGTTGGTCAAGGGAGCTGTGGACCTAAAAAGGTTGAAAACCTCTGCCTTAGGTGGTTGACACACCACCCTTTGTGCAGGCCACAGGGACACAGCTCTGCAGCAGAGCATCTTCTTTGCATGAAGGTCCCAGCTTCACTCCCCAATGTCCTCAGGTTGGGCTGGTAGAGTCTACCGTCTGAGACTCTGGAGGGCTGTTGCCAGTCAGTGTAGGCAATACTGAGCTAGATGGACCAACGGTCTGACACAGGCAGCTTCCTGTGTTTCCTACACAAGTTGTCCCTCTGCACCGCTGGCAAGGGAAACAGCCACACATGGGGCCCCAGCCACATGGACGGGTTCTTCAGATGCCATCCACAGCCATGTGGGATCATGCCACACACAAAAGGGTCCCACAGCACTGCAGTTGTGCACAAAGGGGCCTAAGCCATGAGTGTTTCCGTCTGACCCTCTCTGGAGTGACACCAGTGGCAAAATCAGCTGACTTCTCCAAATCTGGTTTCTTCTTAAAAATGAGCATCCAACAGGATTTCCAATTCAAGCCGCTTCTGCCTCTTGCTGGCCTAACTCCTCCCTATTTTGCATTTAATTAACAGTGTTGGCTTGCCCCAACTCCCCAGCTTAATTAACAGCTTTCTCGCAAGCCTCAGTCAAACCCACATGCAAAGTTCCACCAGATCACAGCACTCCTTGTGGTTTTTAAGGTTTCCTCCTTGTCAACAGTTGGATCAAGGGACGAGCTTCTTGGAGAAGCCTCCATTCTGAGCCAGGGACAAGGAAGTGGCTTTGGACTCCCAGCGCAGCCTGCCCTGCCCTGTGCTTGCTGCAACCTGGTTATCTCCTGGTGCTGTGGACTAAAAACCCCAGCAGCCCCTGTGTCATATATGGCTGTGCTAGCTGGGGCTGATGGGCGTTGTAGTTTAATGGATCTAGTTCAATGCTGGTCATTGATCCTAATAATAAAGATTTGATTTGATTTACAAGCATCTGGAGATGCTTGCTAAGGCTGCCTTGGAAGATTTGGTGCTAACAGAAGTCACCAACTGCAAGGAACTTTGCAGAATAGTTGTGAGCCCCACTAGAAAACCAGCAGCCAAAGAGCCTCTCTGGGATGCCCTAAAGTGACTTAACATGTCATAGTGCAAGAGATGCAACGGAGACCCTGCCTGTGTGGCTGAATACGAAGGAACTTCCAAATGGCCAGGAATCAGAGCGCCTCCTCGCTTCCTTCCAAAGAAAGGATGGCGTGTAACTCAGAGCACCAGCATCACACGCAGAAGGTCCCAGGTTCAATCCTCAGACTCTCCTGGGAGGGCTCTGGTCTGAAACCCTGGGGAGCTGCTGCCGGTCTGTGCAAGCAATACTGTGCTGGGTCGACCACTCATTTGAAGCTGCATAAGGCATGTTCCTGATGGTTGGGAAAGGGCTGCATAGCCCTGGAGTCCAATCTCACGAGTCAGGGAAAGCCTGAGCAAAAAGATGCATCTTCACAAGATGCCTGGAGCCGCTAACAGACAATGCTTCACGTTTGTCACTAAGAAGGCCCAGGTGTACTTTGGGCTGGCTGGTGTACCCACATGGCAGCTGGAAAATGCAACACACGCAGCCCTTCAGAAGATGCTGGAAATACATAAATAGAGATGCACCAGCAGGTACATACACATACACAGGCAGTGGGTTGAACACAGACATCTGATAGGGAACCTATGCACATCAGCTACAATGCAACCCAACAACTGTATTACATTTCATTTATTTACTCATTACATTTATACAGTACCATTGCATCTTACACGCATTTAACTTGCATGATTTCAACTATACGTGGTTGAAGGCCACTGGCTGAAATCCCACAAGCTAAATGCAAGCAAGGCGGAGAGCTTCGAAGCTCTTTTTGCACCAGCTTTTCCTTGGGAAGCAAGGTCTGGGATGCTCCCACCAGCTCTCATGGGAATTCAGACAGCCCCACAAGATCTCATGAGAGCATCTCAGGGCCTCTGGGGCCAGCACTCTCCAAGCAAGGCAGAGGGCTTACAAGTTCTTCTGTGCTGGGAAAACTCTCTGCCTTGCTTGTGTGGGAGTGGAGGGAAGCTGTGGGCTGCTCACATGGAAGCAGCTCCAAGGGTTTGGGCATATGCAGAATCCTTGGGAGCAAACCCCCACTTGAGATGCAATTGTACTTCATCCCACAGGGCAAGGTTCCAGATCATACAGGAGCCTCAAGCCTTCAGGAGTGGGACCTGCCAACACATAAGCACAGCCTTCTGAA
Organism: Podarcis vaucheri; assembly: GCF_965113315.1. Taxonomy (NCBI): domain Eukaryota; kingdom Metazoa; phylum Chordata; class Lepidosauria; order Squamata; family Lacertidae; genus Podarcis; species Podarcis vaucheri. The sequence continues at coordinate 90,166,088 of NC_138765.1, read as the reverse complement.
ACAGACTGCAATGCACGCCTTGCAAAATGCAGCAGTTGCTTCCGTGTTCCTCTTGCTCTGGGGCAGAGTCCCCTGTCCCCCCACCGGGCAGCACACTGTGCATGCACAACACCCAACAAGCACGCCACGCCCCCAATCTCTTTGGCATATGGGCAGGCCCTGTGACGGTTAGAGCACAATAACAGCAAGCATTGGCTTGGCAGGCATTTGCCTTCTCCTGGTTCTGGCAAATGGCCCAAAGGACAGAATTCTGGTCAGGCCTGTACAATTCTGGCTGGGTGGAAACTCTAGGCATCTCCTCCTCCCCACATGTGCTGCAAGGGAGGGGCAGGAGCAGCTCTATCTAATGAAAAGGCTGGGTAACCACACCAACCAGCCAGGTGACTCTGCCAGGTCACCCTGATCCACAGCCCTTGCTTTCATCCACCCCATACGGTTCCCATTCAAGGCCCAAACTGCATTCAAGAAAGACAAAACAAAAACAAAAAAACCTTGACTCTTTTGCATTGCAGTTTTAGCATCTGCTCCAGTCACTTTTTCAAATGTATTCCCACCTCAGCCATCAGGACTAGAAGCTCAGTGGTGAAAGATGACTGTTTGCAGGGCGGTGCATAAAGTTCCAGTTTTCAAAACAGTAAAAGCTAGATTAAGTGTTGCTTTTGTAAAGCCGCTGACACTTCCTCCTGAGTATATTACAATGCTTTATCTCATTTGTTTTTTGCTTTAACTGCTTTGGTAGTAACTTTAATTGTTTTAGTAGTTTGTACTAATAGTTTCACCGTGTTTTTAATTGTCGTAGAGATTTTTTTATATATTAAATGGTATAGAAATGGTCCTTAACAAGTAAACTAAGGCAGAGCCAGGACTCAAATTCAGGCCCAGGTCTGATTCCACCATCTGGGCTGCAGCTTCACGAAGCAACCCCTTAGCCAGCCACAGTCTGAAGTTAGAAGGAAATACCACGAGGGTCAAAAGAGGTAAAAGTCCCTTAACCAACAACCCTTGAGAACTTCTGCTGAGTCCCTGCCTGCCTTGGAGCCCAGATCACCCAAAGCAAAACGGCGCTGCCCTGCTTTCTTTGGCTTCACCCTAAAAAGAAGTGGGAGGGGGCTGGGGGCAGCCTCAGGTGGTCAGCTGCCAGGGACAGAGATGTCTTGGTGCCCCATTCAGGGAATGCCCTCTCCAGAGCAGCTCACCTGGGGATCAAATGTGATATTTTTAGGCACCTTTTCTCCCTCCAAGGCCCCTTTCCACAGCACCACCCACATTTGCCTGGAGCTTTTCTACAACTCTTTACATCTTAATCTGTGGGCTGCTCACATATTTACACTGGCTTTTCAAAATCATCTTCTCTGTTCCTAATTCTCAGTTACAGGGATAGCACAGAAATGATGGTTTGTTTCCAAAACAAGTGCAGAGTTAAGCATCCTGCCACCACAAGGATTTCCACTTGCACAATAGAAACACACACACACCCCGCTCCCCCATGTGCCCCCTAAACCCATTCTGGGGTTCCCCCAACCCTCCAGAGCAGACCTGGGGAGGGTGCAGGGGGGGAATCTTTGCACTGGTGGGATGTGTTAGCTGGATGGTGTCCTAAATATATAAAAATCAGCTCCCCGTGAAGAGCTGCCTGGCTGCGCTTGACACCCGCTTTCTGTCTCTGGGTCCCTTTGCTTTGCCTGTTTGCCTTTGAAGTCCTGGCCAGCCCTCAGCCCATCCAAGGCAGTTTGCTGAAGGAAAAGCTCGGAGGAGAAAAGAACAGAAGAATCCAAGCAGAGCAGATACCTGGGTGATGCCAGAGGCACCGGTCTCCATCTCCTCTGAAACTAGGCTCAGGGCAAGGAAGAGTCAAGACATTTGGCTCAAAGAGTGGGGGGGGGGGGAAGGGAGGGAACCTCCAAGTTATTAGCCCACGTGTCATTAACACTGCCAGCCCACCCTTCTATTGGAGAAAGAGGTGCATTTCCAGTTCACAAAGGCTTTCAGACATGAAAAAGTCTTATCTGGAGTCTTCCAAAGAGTGGGTAAGACATTAGGCCAGAGTAATAGATCTGTAAAGTTAAAATGTGCTATAGAGAAAACTACTGGACACTTTTGCATTGTAGCTTTAGCATCTGTTACAGTCACTTGTTCAGTCTGGTCACCATTACAACCTTGTTTTAAAATATTACTGTTTATAATAATTATAATAATAATTTATTATTTATACCCTGTCCACCTGACTTAGTTTCCCAACCCCAACAGAATATTAATAATAATAAAGCAATAAAACATCAAACATTTAAAACTTCCCTAAACCTTCAGATGTCCTCTAAGAATCAGATACAGACGCTTCAGGTTATAGATGCTTCAGGTTACAGACTCCACTAACCCAGAAATATTACCACGAGTTAAGAACTTTGCTTTAGGATGAGAACAGAAATCGTGTGGCGGCAGCAGCAGGAGGTCCCATTAGCTAAAGTGGTACCTCAGGTTAAGAACAGTTTCAGGTTAAGAACGGAACTCCAGAACGAATTAAGTTCTTAACCCGAGATACCACTGTAGTTGTTTATTTTCTTGACATCTGACGGGAGGGCATTCCACAGGGCGGGCGCCACTACCAAGAAGGCCCTCTGCTTTTCAGGGGCAGCGGCTGCTTTTTTAAAATAAACACTATGCATTTGTGATTTCTATAAAGCCACCAATACACATTTAAAATAGAAGAGAAAGGGAGAGGAAAGCCTGTAACCTCACTGCCCACTTAAGGGAGATGTTATCTAGGTCTCTGTTGCGGATATGCAAGCACACAGTGGACATCTATCGAGCTTCCATTTTCACCCTGGCATACGGGTGACTCACCTTTGTAGGGGACTGTTTTCCGGGGCACCAGGTTCCACCAGTTGCTAACCGAGGAGGCGCCCACACTCAGAACGACAGAGGCCAGGAAACACATGCCCAGGGCTGGGCTGGCAGCCATGCTGACCAGGACGCAAGGCTCCCGCTTCTCCCGCTGCCTTCCGAGGAGGCTCCTGCTGCGATGCCTTCCTCTCGCTCCGTCAGGGGCCCTGACAACAATGGAAGGAAGGAGGTTAGCCTGGCTAAGGTTACAGCGGCCTCAATTATGAATGAACAGTGTCAGAATCGGATGGTGGGAAAGGAAGGGGGAGGGAAAGAGGATGCAGAGGGGAACAAAGGGGGCATTGAGAGAGTTTCCACTCAGGTACTGCGATGATCGGCTCCTGCTCAAAGGGAAGGAGCACGTGGCAGCCAGGATGAGTCAGGCTGTGAGTAACCGGGGCTGGAAATGGGAGGACCCGACCCCCCCCCCAGCACATATACACCACCACCCCCTTCATACACTTGTCCAATTCTGAAATTCCACTTCCTGTGTGTCTATATCAAGAAAAGGGTTTCCTGGACATCACAGGACACTGACCTGAAAGAGAGTCATTGTGAAATATACCCCAGAGCATTAAAAAAGGTAACCACTAATGTGCCCATTAAGGTTGTGATGCTGATAATGGTTTCTGATCTGAGGTGTACCAAGACTCTCAGCCTTGGGAGCAGAGTTCAAGCTGGGGAATTCGGACAGAGGAACAGCAGGTTATGAATGCATTTCCTAGGCCGGAGGCAGACGAGAAGACCTTCTTTTTAAAGGCGGCGGGGGAGGAGGGAGATTGGATCTGTGAAGGCTCCTTCAAGCCACCACTTCCAGCTGGTGAATGTCAATGTGCAAGCATGTGTGCTCTTCTGTGTTTTTTGGTGCCGTTTGGGCAGCTGCTTTTTTTGCAGAGTTGGGGAGGTTTTCCTTCTTAGGGTGACTGGTTTTGAACCACAACTCCTATTATTCCCATTTGGAGACTATCAGGCTGGGAGAGGCTGGTTGTCAAACACCTGCTTTTTACTTACACACACACACACACACACACACACACACACGCCACGTCCTCTTCTCAAATTGTTTTTAGAAGCAGGCCAGCCCCCACCACAAAACTATTAAGCAGGGTCAAGAGTGAGGTGAATATACACACACTACAAGCCATGATCTTTTCCCAAGTACCCAGAGTGTTTCTGGAGAATTTGGGGAAACTGAACTACTGTAGTGGCGGAGTGTGAATTAGCTCCTCTCCGAATCAATTCCATTTTCCCCGTGCATTACCCCAAGTTATATTAAGCCACTTCATACACCCCACAATTCATATCCCACTCACGTCACCCTATCCCTAAATTCTCCAGAAGCGACCTGGGCACTCGGGGAAATAAATGCTGTGGCCCGTGTGGTGGTTAGAGTGCTGGACCAGGGCCTGGGGAGCTGGGTTCAAATCCTGCTCAGCCACGCCACTTGCTGGGGGCGACCCTGAGCCAACCATCTCTCAGCACAACCTCCCTCCCAGGGTTGTGAAGATATAATAAAGAGAAGGAGTATGAAAGGTGAAATATAAATGTATACTAATAATTCAGCAGTTTTGATTGTTGTCCTAAGACTTAAAAATATTTGTAATGTTTCTCAAGAAAGAAAACCTAACTGCTATAATAATTTGCTGGTTTAATTTCACCAGCCAACCAACCACAATGCTTCTTAAAGGTTCCCTCGGGTCAAATGGCTGGTGGGGTTGTTGTGCTGCGTGCAGGCCCTGCTTGGCCGGATTACTTGTTGTGCTCACAGCCTCCTTGCTACATTTTGCTCTTGGGTTTGCTAACCACAGCTGGAATGGGGTGGGCACCTCAGAGAAAAGCCATCCAGCGGTGCAGAACAACACTGGCTTAATTTGATAGAACAAGTTCCTCATCGCTTTCTTTCCAACTTGTTCGCCATGGAATATTAACTTTGGGAAGAAAAAGAGTAGCAAGGCATTTTTTCCATATTTAAACTGGTCTTCTCTACAGTAGGATTAGGCAAAACAAGGTAGATACATAGAATCATAGAGCTGGCCGAATCAACCAAATCCTTTTTGATCTGCCATATGCTCAAACCCAGGAAAATCTTTTTCTGGCTTCAAACATAGAAACTAGATTCTGGGGGGAAACAACCAAAAAAACCCTGACACAATTTTTGAAGGAGCAACCTGCCTCTTGCTGTGAAAGTCCAGAATACCTGGCTCAATTTGCACAGATAGCACCTCTTCAAGAAAATGTCACTTTCAAACTCCTGTTCTGCAGTAAACCGGCATTCACTTCTCTCAAGGAGAGCAGGGCACAACTTCCTGCCGCACACCTGTAGGTGAATCACATCCAAGCCCAACAGAGCAACAGCTGCTGCTTAATTTGTATTGATCAAGGATTCCTTTCAGAATCTGGCTAAGATAGATCAACAGCCTGACTCAATTAAAGGCAGCTTCCTATGTCCTAAGTTGTTCTGAGTCTTTCCCATTTCTCCACCTGAAGCCCATGAGCATGTGCAGAATGTGCTTAAACCCCAACACTTCTGAATCTAACTGACATTCAGGGGCAGGGCTAGCCCACAGGCTTGAGCCAATACATTTGTCTACATCTGGAATACAGCCTCTGAATAGCCAATAGCTAGACCAATCCAACAGCAGCAGCCTGAGAGCCTCTAAATCTTACCTGGCTTGAGATTTGTAGAACTCTGGAAAGACAAGATTTTCAAGGGCATCAAGAATGCGCTCTCTCTCTCCCCCCCCCCCCCCTTTGCAGAATTATGTTTCCCAGGTTGGTTAACCATGACAGTCTGAAAATGGTTAAAGCACACAAGTGCAGACAGGGCCTCAGATGCCCCTCTCTGCGCAGCCCTCCAAATCAGAAGCTGAGCATCCAGCAAAGTACAGTGGAAGGGGGGGGGGAGGATGGAGAATTACAAACAAACGTGAACACTCACGTTCCCGACAGGAAGGAGAGAATGGAGAGACCAGGCTGAGAACCAGCCAACCAAGTAATTGTATACTATTTCATTTCAGGACTTTATAAATCCAGAAAATTGTTCTGAACAAGACAGCTAATTTCAGCTCTCCCCAGTCCAATCCCAAAACTCTAGGCCAGCCTTTGCCAACTTGGTGCCCTCCAGAGGTTGTTGGGAGGGACAGGTGGGAATTGCAGTCTAACAAACTGTGAAGGGCATCAGGTTGGCAACACCCCAAACTTGATTAGGGAGAGTGCCATAGTTCTGTGGTAGGTAATCAATACCTCAAGGACTGCCTCTCCCCATATGAACCAACCTGGACCCTGTGATCATCATCTGAGACCCTTCTTTGTGCTCCTCCTCCATGAGCGGTCCAGAGGGTGGCAACACAAGAACGGGCCTTTTCTGCGGTGGCCCCCTGCTTGTGGAATGCTCTCCCCAGGGAGGCTTGTCGGGCGCCCTCATTATATATCTGTAAGTGTCAGGCAAAAACATTCCTCTTCTCCCAGATCTGAAACCTTGGAGAGTCACTGCCAGCAAGTGTAGATGATACTGAGCTAGATAAGACTGATGGAATAAGACAGCTTCCTAAATTTTGCCTCCACTTCAGATGCTGGGTTTAATCCTCCTTGCCAGCCACCAGAGCTTAGTTCTGAGCCAAGGCAGACCACAACTGAAGACTTCCACTGCCACAAAGGTCTCCTAATCTGCCCCAATGTGCAATTGCTGCACCGGCTGTGGTTTTACCCAATAGTGAGGGAAAGGCACTCTGCACAGGTTCATAGTCTTGGGGGGCTTCAAATCCCCACCCAGCCACAAACTTGAGTGGCAGCATGCAAGTGACTCAGTTTCAATTCCCCATGTGTAATCTGAGAAAAGGCTTCTGGGGGCTAATAAGTGCCCCTCCACGCACATATTGAATCCTGCCGGCAGCAGGCAATCCACACAAAAAGGCAGCAGCAAGGCTAAATGGATACCAACATTGCCTGGAGGATAGGTCTATCAGTAGCAAAGAGGACAACACAAAACCTCCATGTACAGAGGAAGTATACCTCCAAATAGCAGGTGTTGTGGAGAAAGAGCAGAGAAACCACATTGTTAAAAGTAGGGAATTGATTCCCACAAAAGAGGACGTGGACAAATTCATGAAGAAGGCGGCTATCCACAACCACTAGCGATTGTCGCCAGCATTCCAAACCTGCCAGGTGCCAGGCACATTTTGCACCTGACTACCGGCCACTTGCGACCAAGTGAAGATGCCCAGGTGCCAGGGGGGCAGCTGACGTCTCCACCACCTGGAGGTGCCTGCGTGGAGATCTTGTCTGTTTTCACACACCAGCAACACATCCTTTAGAATTCTATTTGTGATATTTTATCTGCACAATCAGAAAGAAATTCAGGAACAAAAAAGTTGTATTGAAAAATACGACTTTTGAGCAGTCTGGCCCCAAAGTGGGAACTAGACACTCAGTTTTGGCAACTGTAACCCTGGCTTAAGGAGCCATTTGGCGCCTGGCTTACATAGCTGTGCTCTTGTGCTCAGGTCCTGCTTGCAGGTCTCCCAGAGGCACCTGGGGGTCAGCCATGGTGAGAAGAGGGTGCTGGACTGCATGGACCACTGGCCCGAACCAGGAGCCAGGCCCCTTCTTACAAAACATCTCCGCCTTCACAAACCTTGCCTGTGAGCTTCCTAGAGCTGGCGAGCTGCTTACAGAATATTGGATTAGATGGCTCTGTCATCTGACACAGTGATTTATATATTTGTGTGCTGCTCCCACTAGGCACATGTGCTCACACACATGCGCACATGTGCTGGAGGAGAAAATGAGTCCTTGCTCTCCTCGTCCCCAGTAATGTGATTTGCTGGCTGCCCCCTTCCTCCCAAGGGCAGAGTTTCACGCCACGCTTCCCAAACTGGCTTCCTTCCAGGTCGGCAGGAGTGAGGGGGGCTACCTGTCTCTTGGCTCTGCTTGTTCGCAAGCCAGTTTGCCTTCTCTTAAAATTATTCCAGACAGGGAAGCAGCAAAGTCAACTCCCCACATGACCCTTTGGTCAGCAGGACTCACACAGCAAGACTGCAGAGTGTGCCGGTTAAAACAGAGTATAAAACTGCCCCCGAGAGCCCACCCCACGAGCCGAGGCCCGTCCCTCCCCTCCCCCACCAGGCACACAAAGCCAATTAGGACGCCGTGGTTTTTTAATATCATCAAAGCTCCCTGCCAAGGCTCCCAACAGCCGCAGCCGTTTGGCCGGCATCATTATGCCCACTTAACAGATCACAAGCCGGGGATGAGTAACAGCCCATGGGGTGGCTAGAACCAGTTTTCGCGGCACTCCACCTCCTAGGGCTAATTTAAAATTAAAGTAACTATATATACCTACAGAGCAAAGCAAGGTATTTGAACCTAGAAAACCTGGGATCAGCTTTGCGCTTGGTCACGTGCGCCCACAAGCCACTCAGGCACCAGGGTAATTTGGGGGTGCACGGGGCTCACCTGACAGCCCTGCTGTTGGAAGGATAAATGTAAAGAACACGGCCCATTAAAATGTTCTGCCAGTTATTCCCTAGGCAAGGTTGGCAAAGTCACTCCTGCCCCGCAGCCTCAGGGGCGCAGTCTGTAAAACGGGAAAAGTGCAGACCTAAAAACACTGCTTAGCATCTCCACACCTATTCCAAGTGTTCAGAATTGCTTCACAAACTTTTACCTCACTAATCCTCACAACAACCCTTTAAGGTGGGTCCACAGACAGCGAAAAGGAGTGACTGGGAGCCAGTTGTCTGAGCGAAATGTTCATGGCAGACCCACCCAGAGGGCACTATTGACTGAAAAGTATATCAACTGCCAAAAATAAAGTAGTAAAATAAGTCCGTTTTGAATGACCTGCTTCCTTCAGCCATCCTGCTACATTTCTGTATATGGTTGGTATCCAACTAATTTCTACAATGAAATTAATGAGTAAGTGTCAATTAACATCAAAGGGTCTCCTCTGAGGAGGACCAACATGGAATGCAACCCTTTTTGGTCATTATCTCCGAAGTGCTGCATCTATGCCTAACAAAAGTGAAAATGCTGCCGTTTCCCTGGTCTTTGGGGGCCACACAGAGCCAAGTGTGGGTCTCTGCTGAGGGCAGGCTGGGTCAGGGCCCAATAGCTTTCAAAAGGCTGTGGGGGCAAAGGCCAGTGCAAAATCTGCCTTTTCACCTCAAGCTTACAGCTGAACAAGAAAAGGAAAATATCACCCATTTTTTGACCACCGGGTGGGCATGCATTATCCACTAACTGTGTGGAGGGGGGTGGAATGGGGGAAGCAAAATAGCCTGCACTGGCTCTATTTTAAAAGAAAGAGACAGCAATGTTCTCCGAGATACAAGCCAAGAGCCACGGCCTCCACACCAGAAACTTCTGCCAGGACTTAGAAATGCAGCCCCGCCAACTCACCACAAATCCTTTGCTCCAACTCTCCCCAAATAAGCCTCCCGCCTTGGTCAAATCCCCTTTCTTGTGGCTTTCCTGTGCTTTTAACCACTTCCTGTCTTCCGAATGAGGCCAGCGCTGAGTCAGCTGCGTGTAGGAACCAGGGGGGAGAGAACGAAACAATTAACAGTTCCAAAAAAGCAGCAGTGTTTTCCTTTTCCAGCTGAGTCGGAACTGCAGCCACACCTTCCTCTGCCCCTGGGAGCTAAGTCCGCCTCACTACCAAGAACGCAGATGGCTCACGTCTTCTGCAATCTCTGGCAAAGGCAGCCTTGCCTGGCCAAACTCACGCCTCCCCCCCCCCCATCAACTCTGGGAAGGATGCAAGGCGCTGTGAAAGGCGGCACGGGAGGGAAGGAGAGAAGGGAAGACTTCCGATCCTCAATCCAACCAAAAGCTGGCTACTAGTTCACAGAAGAGAGAAAGGCACTCTGTACATGTTCAGAGGCTACCACTTCATGCCAGCAGTCTCAAAGCCAGGATTCCTGTGTTCCCTTTTTTATTTTCAGGGGAAAGCTGCAGTGCAGGCTGACAAAAGCGAAGTATCAACTAGGAAGGAACCTTATCGGGAAGAGAAACAACACAGAACACAGAAAGCTGTCTTGCATGTTCCATCTACCTCAGCACGGTCTACACCGACTGGATTTCAGGCAGGAGTCTCTGCCAACCCTGCCTGGAGATGCCAAGACTGAACCGGGGACCTTCTGCTTGCAAGGCGGGCGCTGTGCCACTGAGCTATGGCCCTTTCCCAGCATAGACACAGCTGCCCTGAAGGTCCGGCCCAACCACTGGCCAGAGTGAAGCAGGTGCCTCTGGCTGCGGCTGCTGGGAGGCAGGAAGCAGCAGCAAAGGCTTTGGTGCTCCGTGCACAACACATACAGCACACCCATCACTACTGGTCACGGTGGCCATGCCCCACCTCCACGGTCGGAGGCAGTGCATCTCTGAAGGCCAGCTCCTGGCATCCCATGTGGGCAGAGTGCTGTTGTGCTCAGGCCCTGCTTCTCAGGCTTCCACCCTGCTTTTCTGTATGGAATGGGGTGGGAGGCCAGGACAGAGCACCCTCTTACGGCTTACAAACACTCGCTCAAAACATCCAGTTGAGCATGCAACGGTGGGGCAGCCATTGCCACTGAGCCAACCTGGCACCTTCAGCCCAAGATGGCTAGGAATAGCCAGAAGCCGGGGAGTGAGTGACCTACGGAAAACTTGACTTATCCCGGGGGGGGGGGGGTGGAGGCCGGAAGAGACATCTCACTTGCTGGCAGCTGAAACCACCATTCAGATGCCAGGCTACACCAATGGTCTCCACCAGGCCATTGCCAAGTTCTATTTCAGAAATCCCCAAGAAGACAGGAGGAGGCTGCAGAGGCGGGTAATGGATCAGTAAACAACACACCCATCATGCGTCACAATCCCCAAATAAGCATTGATGTGGGACGAGGGAAGGTACCCCCCCCAACACACACACAGAGCAGAAAAGATGCAGTAAGTCAAGACAGGAAGAAATGTGGACTTCTTTATCCTGGACGACATCAAGGACCACCAAATGACACAGAAGCAGAGTTCTAATGTTGACTGTTGTGGAACTGAGGGAGACCTCAAGATGCTCATGGTTGCTGGCTGGTCTTTCTGGTGCCTCCTCCACAGGTGAATCTTCATTAACTCAACCCAATCGCCTTGCCCTACTCGAGCTGCGTTTCCCTGGCACTCTATCTACCCTAGCTTGAAAACAAAAGGCATTGTAGCACCTTAAAGACTACCAAACGTATTATTATGGGGCATACCTTCTTGGAGCAGAATCCACTTCCTCTCCAAGAGCAGCATTCTGGCACAGTTCCTGTTCCCTTCAAATGGGTTTGCATAGGAGAAGTTCCTGATTAGAGTGTGCCGGCACCTAAACTGTGGAGTGGACAGAATAGAAAGTCCACTTTGATTTTCCCGCTCAGGCCCTCAAATACCTGGGGTGGAGAGCAGGCTCACTCCAAGACGCCACAAAGCAGGGGTTGCCAATGTGACGCATGGGAGGACGGCAGCTCCCACCAGTCCCTGTCAGCACAGCCAATGGGCAGGAATGATGGCGTTGCAGACCACAAGATTTGAGGACATGGCATTGGCTATGCCTGGCTCCATCCCAGATTGGGGAAAACAAGCCAAAACGGGTCCATTATCTTCCTTTGGGGTTGGAGGGCAATTCCTTTTTTGAACTAGCTGCTGTATTCTCCATAAAAAGAATCAGATGTTGTAGATCACTGAGACGGATTGTCACAACCAGAGAGACCCGCTGTGCATGCAGGGACCTAGACATGGTGAATTCTGTGTAGTGATGCCCACATGAGAACCTGGATGAAAGTCAAGGCCTTTCAGGTCCAGCAGCCCATTTCCAAGAGTGGGCAAGTAGGTGCCCCTCAGAAACCCACCATCAGGCTGTGAGTTCAGCAGTCGTCTCCTCCCGCTGGCATTCCTAGGGATGCTGTCTCTCCTGGAGGTAAGATACAGCCATCAAGACAGTGGGCACTGATAGCTTCATGCTGTGTGAATTTGCCTAATCCCTAAGTAGGTGGTGATCACTATATCTTACAGCAGCAAATTCCCAGTTTACATGCACGAAGCAGTGCTTCCTTTCCTCTGTCCTGGAATCTCCCAGCATTTCAGCTTCATTGCAGGATTCTTGATTCTAGTGTTATGAAAGGGGGGGTGAGGGGGGGGGTTCACTTTCTCCATGCCGTGCATCCTTTGATAAGCCTCTGTTATCCTCCACATGCCCAGACATCTTTTTTCTACACTAACCCCCCCTCCCCATTGTTGCGATATATCCCTTGACAATCATCGCCACCCTTTTCAGAGATGTGTTATCTACACTGTGGCCCCACTAAGTCTGTACAATGTGGCCCTTTGAGGCTCTATCTGAGGCAATTGGGTTTGTACCTCCTCCTCCTCCGCCACACCCTCTCCCCCTAGAACAGCTGTTCTCAAACTTGGATCCGCCAGTTGTTGTTGGACTAGCTAGCAGGACGAGCTGCTGCCCAAGACCACACCTGCTTTGCACCTTCCTTGAGGGTTCTTGCCTGGCTGGACTGTTGTCTTGGACCTCTGACCATGCCTCCCACTTGCCAGGGCAGAGAATAAATAGCAGGGGATGGGGGTGTAGACACTAGCCCACAGTATAAAGCTAAAATTCACTTGTTGCTACACCTACTTTTGCCTTTGGTCCCACCCACCACTGGGATGCGGCCCCCGGAAGGCAATGTGGCCCTCCGGCTGAAAAGGGCTATCCACCCCTGCTACAAGGGCATTTCTCTATTGGCAACTTTGTTTTTATCCTTCTCGGCTTGAGGGATACCTCCGATTCCTGGGACTGGTTCAGATTTGACTCTCCCATCATTTACAGATTGCAGCACTAACTGAGAGACACCACACGTCTTGGCACCCTGGGCTTGAGCTCACATCTCCAGGGCAAGTCAAGTGGGACTCAAGTGCGGAGCGTGCAAAGGGCGAACTGGCTGGAGAGCACACAACCCCCATTCCCAGAAGCACCTCTGAGATGCAGGGTCAGGGCGAGTTGCACAGCATTTGGAAAGCCCTGGACAAGACCATTTTTAGAATTCAGCAGGCCTGGGGATGGTGGGAGTCACAGCTGCTATTGTTCTTCATTAAGGGAAACAGGAAGCGCCCTCCCTCCTCCCAAGGTCCCCGAAGGAGGCAGAGTTCATGGCAGAAAGAAGCATATAAATGGATCTCCGGAAAGGGAAGAAGGAACAGGGTCAGTGGACTGTGGGAACCGAAGGCTATTACACCAGGAAGCCCCACCACCACCACCAAGCACAGTCCAAGCAGAGCCGGATCTTGGATCTCGGCAGTCACCATCAACTGTGGGAGAAGCATGTAAAGGAAGGATTTTGGAGTCAGCCCAGAGGCCATGTGGCCCCTCCAGGCCCCTGGGATTCTCCCTGGACCCCACCTCTTGCCAGCCCTGCTCTCCTAGAGCGCTTCCTTCCTTGCTAGAACTGCATCACCCAACAGGGATGGTGCTTTTTGCACAGATGTCCCCTTCAGTACAGAAATAAAGGTGACACCCATTGCTCCACCTCCTTTTGCTTCTGGCCCTGCCCACTACTGGGAAGTGGCCCCTAGAAGGTTGGCCAGGAGGGAATGCAGCTCATGAAGGAATCGGGGGAAACTGTGGAGTAATAAAATAAGCACCCTGAACATGTACAGAATGCATTTCTCACGGATTCCAGGATAGCACAGCATTGCTTCGGGTCAAAGGCTGCAACCTCAAGACATGCTGCAGCCCCCAGGCCTCTTTTTGCAGATTAGCCTCTCTCTCCTGCCCCACCACCCTGCAAACTACACTTGAAATCATTTTATACAACTTTCCTCACCCCGGAATTCATGTGGATTTGGATGTGCTAGGCTACTATAAATTTATGCAAATTTAAAAATAGCTCACTGCTTAATATTAGCAGCTGCCTGAAAAACCAGACTTCAGTTATAAAAAAAGCAAATGTGAAAATTGGAATAAAGGGGGCAGGAAGATTCCATCACTCAACAGCTTCTCCTCCAGGCCTTTTTCATAAAGATTCAGCTCCCTGGGGCACAGGAGAAAACACTCAACTTGGGGTTCATCTGTGCTCAGTCATAAGAAACTTTAAAATGTGAAGAGAGATACCAGTGTGAAAATGCTGGATTAGAATTTATCAAGAAGTTTGACTCTATCTGCGCAGGGGTTTCCTTTTCCACTCCAGCTCTTAAATAACACAGCAAATCTAGAACGATTGTGTTGTATCACCAATTAATGCTTCCACGAATGATCCACTGGGCTTATATTGCATACATTTTAGCATTAACTGAATGGTCACAAACTCTGCATTTTGCATTCTCTTCCCATTTCTCCCCACAGGTCACCTCCCCTTCCCATCTGAAAAACGTATAATCTGTCTGCCAGCTGAGGAGAGGTCCAGGCACCTGGTGTTGCGGATGCTGTAATCCATGAAAGTATACCCTATAACACAGGGATGAGCAGGCTTGCAGGCTTTGCTTTGTTGTTTTTTTAACTCCCCCAAATCCACCAATTAGAGCCTGGTGCAAAATATGTGTGCTTAGTATTAAATAATTTGGAGTCCAGGAATTAGTTCTGGGTACCAGAACTGGCTGAGTTTTGTTGCTGCTACTGTTAAACAAACTGAGAGTCAGAAATGTTTCTGATCTCCTTCAAATCACCCAGAAATCTGCCTTGCCCATCCCCGACATAATACACATCTTAATCTTGAAGGTCCCACAATAATAATAATAATAATAATAATAATTTATTATTTGTACCCCGCCCATCTGGCTGGGTTTCCCCAGCCACTCTGGGCGGCTTCCAAAAAACACTAAAATATCATACATTAAAAGCTTCCCTGAATAGGGCCGCCTTAAGATGTCTTCTGAATGTCAGGTAGTTGTCCATCACCTTGACATCCAATGGGAGGGCATTCCACAGGGCGGGCGCCACCACCGAAAAGGCCCTCTGCCTGGTTCCCTGTAGCTTCGCTTCTCGTAATGAGGGAACCGCCAGAAGGCCCTCGGCGCTGGACATCAGTGTCCGGGCAGAACAATGGGGGTGGAGACGCTCCTTCAGGTATACTGGGCTGAAGCTGTTTAGGGCTTTAAAGGTCAACACCAGCACTTTGAATTGTGCTCGGAAACGTACTGGGAGCCAATGTAGGTCTTTCAAGACCGGTGTTATGTGGTCTCGGCGGCCGCCCCCAGTCACCAGTCTAGCGGCCGCATTCTGGATTAGCTGTAGTTTCCGAGTCACCTTCAAAGGTAGCCTCACGTAGAGCGCATTGCAGTAGTCCAAGCGGGAGATAACTAGAGCATGCACCACTCTGGCCAGACCGTCCGCGGGCAGGTAGGGTCTCAGCCTGCGTACCAGGTGGAGTTGGTAGACAGCTGCCCTGGATACAGAATTGACCTGCGCCTCCATGGACAGCTGTGAGTCCAAAATGACTCCCAGGCTACGCACCTGGTCCTTCAGGGGCACAGTTACCCTATTCAGGACCAGGGAGTCCTCCACACCAGCCCGCCCCCTGTCCCCCAAAAACAGTACTTCTGTCTTGTCAGGATTCAACTTCAATCCATTAGCCGCCACAGGACCTTCACCGCCTTCACTGGTTCTGATTTGAAAGAAAGGTAGAGCTGGGTATCATCTGCATATTGATGGACACCCAGTCCAAACCCCCTGATGATCTCTCCCAGCGGCTTCATATAGATGTTAAAAAGCATGGGGGAGAGGACGGAACCCTGAGGCACCCCACAAGTGAGGGCCCAAGGGTCTGAACACTCATCCCCCACCACCACTTTCTGAACACGGCCCAGGAGGAAGGAGCGAAACCACTGTATAACAGTGCCCCCAGCTCCCAACCCCTCTAGACGGTCCAGAAGGATGTTATGGTCGATTGTACCTGATGGGTTCACTGCAACAGACAACTGCGGCTATTTGTATATTTGGTTAGGCTGTCTTGGGTGGCTTGCAAGTTGGGGGCTGCGGAACTCAAGCTGGAACTACTCCCTCCCCCAAGTGCTGCTGGCCGGAGGCAGGTTGAATTGGCTGGTCAGACTCCTGCCAAACCCTTCTAATTCCTGCACTGCGAGCAAAGGAGAAACCCACTCTGGTACCATGGGGTGTCTGAAAGTCAGTGGCAGCAGGAAACCCCACCCTCTGCACGAAAGCCACATCTGTAGATCACTGCTGGATCTCAGGAGAATGGCAGCAACCTTGGCAAGTGTTGAGCAGGTGCTTACAACCAGATCAGAAATAGACCAAGATAAGCAACAAATGTGGAAAAGTCTGCCCCGCAATTCCCCCCCCCCCCCGCCTCTTGGTTTATGCATCTGGGCTGAGCCAAACCATGGATGCCAACAAAAAAGCTACTGGACTGAATGGGGGTGACCCCCCCCAACCGGAATATAGGGAACTGCTTTAGGCCAAGTCAGATTCTTTGTCCATCCTTACACCAACTGGCAGCAGCTCTCCAAGATTTTGGGAAAGGGTTGCAGCTCACGCCTTCTACATGCTCTGCCCCTTTCCCAGACGGTGCATCAGTGTGCCAATCAGTTTATACCATAACACATCCTTTGCCAGCCTAGTGCACTCTAGATGTTTTGGACCACAGCTCCCAATGAGTGGAAGTTGACATCCAAAACATCTGGAGGACTCCAGGGCAGGAAAGGCTGTGTTACAGGTGGACTGCTATCCCCATCAGCCAGCACTGCTGTGCCCCCATCAAAACTTTCCTCAAAGCACTTCAACACATTTTGAGGGTTTTTGTTCTGTTTTTCACAATCATGCAGTACTGTATTTTATGAAATAAAATTAACAAACTCTGGCAGGGAGGGGGAAGATCGTCTGACTCCAGCCACAGACACCCTAGAAGCCACTTGCAAATTTGTCTTCATCCGCTAACAAGCAGCACATTCCAACCTGGCACCCCCCTCACCCCCCTGTCAATCGCTGAAGAGCCAAGCGGCAAGAAATCCACCATTGCCCACAGGCCTGCATGAGCAGCTTCAAACGGGTCAGAGGATGCTTTTGATAGGGGGCTGATTATGTTGGCAAAAGGTGGCAGGAACATTCCTATTAATGCTGAAGTGTCCATCAGACTCCAGGGGCGGCAGTGAAATCCTGACTAGAGAAACCACCAGGCCACTTACTAATGCAAATACACACAGGTAGCTCTCAATTATACACCAGTGAGGACTACTTTCCAATGCAAATATATTCAGCTGCTACAGTTAGATAGCGGCTTACATCTCAAAATAGTTGCAGTTGCCTAAGCGAGCCAACAGGCTGGAGAAATTTGCATTAGTGCAGACGGTAACACCAGGCGTTCACTCTCCACAGGGGAGAATTTAAAGGCCTTTCCACTTGGCTGAAAGGAGATCTGTGCCATTCCACCGTTATTTCACCAGCTGATGCCAACTCAGTAGGAAGGAGCCAATTTTTACCTATGGCTATATCAAAGAACCACCAAAGCTACCTGATACTGCAGAGCTGAAACAAGACACGCTTTCTCCTCTGCCATGGAACCATGTCTCCCTATCTCCCAGGAAGAACATTCTGCAAAGGGAAGGGCAACCTGGCCCCATCCATCATCTAATGAAGGCACAGCTGCTCCAGTGCTCGCTTTCTTCTTCCTCCCTCCCCAATCCTTTTTCCTTTCGTGCCATGTCAGTTACGTGAAGCATCATTTGTTAACTGCTTCCTGTGTCTTGTGAATAAACATTTTTCTCTTGACCCATAAGATTTATTTATTTATTTTTACATTTACCTTTCCTCTAAGGAGCTCAAGACTGGACTCTCCCCCCGCCCCCGCCCCCTGGAAATCCTGTTTGTACCTGTATCTTGCTTTAAAATATTAAGCAGTTTAGAAATGCTTCTAAATAAATGAATAAATTGTGAGCCTATCAGATGGCAGGGCCATCTTATTTTTCAGTATGTGAACAGCGCTTAGAAAATGTACCCATAGTTAAACAATGGCATCTGCTTCTACAAGATGTGGTGAATTTTAAATGTTTTAAATATGAATTTAAAAGGAGATTAGGCATTGGTCACTAACCATAATGGCCATATAACCTCTCCAAGATCAGAGGCAGGGGGTCTCTGATTGCCACTCACAAGCAAGAGACGGCCACTGCCCTCATGTTTTCCTCATGGGCTTTCTGGAGAAAAAACCATGGACACCACCTTGAGCTCCTCCTGGGAAAAGTTGCAATAGAAATGCAATTAATCTTTTAAATAAATCTGGCAGATCACTGTAGGCAGCAGAATGCTGGTCTCGATAAGCCATGTCTGGGGAACCTGGGGCCTCCAGGTGCTGCAGAACTACATCTCCCATCATCCCTGGCCACAGGCCATGCTGCCTGGGGCTGAGGGGAGATGTAGGTCAGCAGCATCTGGGGGGCCAAAAGTCCCCACACCTGAAACAGACCTTTTCTCAGACCCATCAGGAACTGGATCCTTTAAACTAGAGATATTGCGTGAATATAAATTCCCACTGAGTTATCACAGATCTTCCCATTTTTGGATGCTGTGAAGAAAAGAGCCATCGAAGTCAGCAGAGCAGTTGCACAACTCCCAACTAAAAGAGGCTCCGGAACAGCCAGTGAGTCAAAGAGGGGAAGAGGACAAAATTAAGCCCCAAGAGAGAAGGCAGAAGAGCACCTAGGGGTTTATTTGACATCAAAAAATTTGAATTTATATAAGGACAACTATGAAAAATGTTGGTTAGAAATTAAAAAAGATCTAGAAATATGGTCAAATCTGAAATTGTCAATGTTAGGCCGAATTGCAGTTATCAAGATGAATGTATTGCCTAGAATGTTATTTTTGTTTCAAACCTTGCAGATCCTTGACAAGATGGACTGTTTCAAGAGGTGGCAGAAAGACATTGCGAAATTTGTCTGGCAGGGAAAAAAGCCCAGAATAAAATTTAAAGTACTTACAGATGCAAAAGAAAGAGGGGGATTTGCCCTGCCGGACTTAAAACTGTACTATGAAGCAGCAGCTTTTTGCTGGTTGAAAGAGTGGATGCTCCTCGAGAATACAGATATCTTGGACTTGGAAGGTTTTAATAATATGTTTGGTTGGCATGCATATCTATGGTATGACAAAATCAAAGTGCATAGGGCCTTTAAAAATCACATTGTTAGAAAAGCGTTGTTTAATGTCTGGATAAGATATAAAGATCTGTTGGAAAACAAAACCCCTAGATGGTTGTCACCCTTGGAGGCTAAGGCACTGAAGAAACTCAATATGGAGGCCGGATGGCCAAAGTATTGGGAGATTTTGGAACAGGACGGAGACAAATTGAAATTACAGAGTCATGAGAAACTGAAACCTAAAGTACGAGATTGGCTCCATTATTACCAAATAATGGAGGTTTACAAACAAGACAGGAAAATTGGCTTCCAGGTGGAAAAATCAAAATTAGAGACTGAACTGTTAGAACCCAATACTAAGAATTTGTCAAGAATGTATAATTTGCTGCTGAAATGGAATACACAAGATGAAACAGTTAAATCAGCTATGATTAAGTGGGCACAGGATATTGGTCATAATATTATGTTTGCTGACTGGGAAAGGTTATGGAACACCGGTATTAAATTTACGGCATGTAATGCCTTAAAGGAAAATATTATGAAAATGATTTATAGGTGGTACATGACCCCAGTCAAGCTAGCAAAAATTTACCACTTGCCTGATAACAAATGTTGGAAATGTAAAGAAACTGAAGGTACTTTTTACCATCTTTGGTGGACATGTCCGAAGATTAAGGCTTTCTGGGAAATGATATATAATGAAATGAAAAAGGTACTTAAATGTACTTTCCTTAAGAAACCAGAGGCCTTTCTCTTGGGCATTGTCGGCCAATTGGTGCCAAAGAAAGATAGAACTTTCTTTATGTACGCAACAACAGCAGCAAGAATACTTATCGCAAAGTATTGGAAGACACAAGATCTACCCACCCTGGAAGAATGGCAGATGAAAGTGATGGACTATATGACACTGGCCGAGATGACTGGCAGAATCCGTGATCAGGGAAAAGAGACGGCGGAAGAAGAATGGAAGAAATTTAAAATTTATCTCAAGGATTATTATAAACTTGATGAATGCTAGAATGTCGAGGTTTTCAGAAAGAAAGGGTTACAGTGATATAAGATTAGATTAAAGAAAAGATTAAGGCGACAGAGGTTGGAAAGAAATACTTAGAAGTTGCTAAAAAATTATGGACATTGGGATGCAGAAAGGGGGGAGTCCGAGAAAAGAGGTTTATGAAAAAATGTTATGAAACTATACGTGTTTGTATGTCTTTTTATGTGTTTGTTTGTCTTAAAAAACTTTGTAAAACCAATAAAAAAATTTATAAAATGAGAAGGCAGAAGAGCAAGACTGTGGAAGCACATTTATTGGGTTCTGAATAAAAATGATTCATCCTAGATCATAGAATCATAGAATCATAGAGTTGGAAGAGACCACAAGGGCCATCGAGTCCAACCCCCTGCCAAGCAGGAAACACCATCAGAGCACTCCTGTCATATGGTTGTCAAGCCTCTGCTTAAAGACCTCCAAAGTAGGAGACTCCACCACACTCCTTGGCAGCAAATTCCACTGTCGAACAGCTCTTACTGTCAGGAAGTTCTTCCTAATGTTTAGGTGGAATCTTCTTTCTTGTAGTTTGGTTCCATTGCTCCGTGTCCACTTCTCCGGAGCAGCAGAAAACAACCTTTCTCCCTCCTCTATGTGACATCCTTTTATATATTTGAACATGGCTATCATATCACCCCTTAACCTCCTCTTCTCCAGGCTAAACATGCCCAGCTCCCTTAGCCGTTCCTCATAAGGCATCGTTTCCAGGCCTTTGACCATTTTGGTTGCCCTCCTCTGGACATGTTCCAGTTTGTCAGTGTCCTTCTTGAATTGTGGTGCCCAGAACTGGACACAGTACTCCAGGTGAGGTCTGACCAGAGCAGAATACAGTGGCACTATTACTTCCCTTGATCTAGATTCTATACTCCTATTGATGAGGCCCAGAATTGCATTGGCTTTTTTAGCTGCCGCGTCACACTGTTGGCTCATGTCAAGTTTGTGGTCAACCAAGACTCCTAGATCCTTTTCACATGTACTGCTCTCAAGCCAGGTGTCCCCCATCTTGTATTTGTGCCTCTCATTTTTTTTGCCCAAGTGCAATACTTTACATTTCTCCCTGTTAAAGTTCATCTGGTTTGTTTGGGCCCAGTTCTCTAATCTGTCAAGGTCGTTTTGAAGTGTGATCCTGTCCTCTGGGGTGTTAGCCACCCCTCCCAGTTTGGTGTCATCTGCAAATTTGATCAGGATGCCCTTGAGTCCATCATCCAAGTCGTTGATAAAGATGTTGAATAAGACCGGGCCCAAGACAGAATCCTGTGGCACCCTACTAGTCACTCTTCTCCAGGATGAAGAGGAACCATTGATGAGCACCCTTTGGGTTCGGTCAGTCAGCCAGTTACAAATCCACTGAGATCAGTCCACCTGAAATGGCTACCTCATGGGGATGGATTTCAGGGTGCCAATAAAGGCAGTAATTAGGAACACAAACAGATCTGGCCACCGTGGACCATCTCCCAGGATGTTCCATTCATTCCACCGGGGCTTCCAGGGGATTGTCTCCCATAAGTCGAGGGGCAGCGGTTCTTTTTACCTTAGACTACCACACAGATGGGGACCCTGTGGCTCTCCAGATGTTCAATTATAGCCCCTATCACCCCTAAGCACACTAGTTGCTGATGAGAACTGGAAGACCAGCAACTCCTGGAGGGCCACAGGTCCCCCATCAGTGCTGTACTACATGGTGGGTCGGTCTTAGGCAAGAATACAAAGGGAACTCCTCATCCAAGGAGCTAAAATTTAGGCAGAAGGAAGGAACAAAGCAGGCTGGCCCAGTCTAAATTGCTCCAGCAAGGAAATCGGGATGCTTTCTGTGGTGGGAAAAACACATCCAAGATGAATGCCTGTAAGGTGCCAATCAGTCCTGTCCTCCACGGAGGAGTTTCACACCTTGGCAAGACAGACTAGGAATAAAAACAAAATCATTGGTGTCATCCTTGGTGGCGAAGAGGCAGAGATTCACACCAAGAAGTCTGCAGTTCTAATCTCTTACACTCTGCCACTAAATGGCATTAGGAACACTACAGTTCTCTCACCCTCAGTCTTGCATCTGCAAAATGGGGATAACAGCACTGGCCAACCCTTTAGGGCTCATGTAGAGGTTGCTGATTAGCATTATAGAATATAGAAGCATTGTGCACATATGAAGCTTAGAGCTATTGGTCCATCAAGCTCAGTATTGTCCACAGATTGGCAACAGCTCTCCAGGGTTTCAGCTGGAAGACAATTCCCAGCCCTGGCTTCAGATGTTCTGCATGCAAGGCGGGTACTGTGCCCCTGAGCCACAGCCCTTGCAGTCCCCTCAGTTTCACCCTGGTGGCCGTGGGTCTCTCAGCTTGCCCTGAACAAAGGTGCAGAGCACCCACTGCAGCAAGTGGGTGGGTGGGCTTAGCCCAGGGCCTCTTCTTTAAGGCAGAACTAAACAGGAACAAGAGTGACAAACTGTAGGAGTCCATTAAAAGATCCTTCCCCCAAATGCAGCGCTTTTTTTCTAGAAAAAGAGGTGATGGAACTCACTATGAACACCTCCCTTGTTCTTTTATAATGGCAATGGCCCCCACCTGAGAGGTGCCAGAACTGAGTTCTAGTGAGTTCTGGCTGAAGAAAAGCCCTGCTAGGCAGCACCTGCACCTACACACCTCCAGTCGCCCCCACCCCTCATGAAAATGAGCAAAGAACCACGTGGAGGGAGGCCGCTTGTGAAATGGAACAGGCCCCAGACTGGGAGAGTGAAGTACTTGGAGGTCCCAACAGCCTGGCTTTTTATATCATGGACTGGGCCTGGGCAGGACCCCGGACAACTAACTACATTTCCACAGGCAATTCATTATGGCAGCCTTTCCAGTTGTTTTGGACCACAGTTCCCCTCAGCCTCAGCCAGCACAGCTGCATTACAGCTTGACTCACTTGCTTTGATCCCCTGATGTTATTTCCCATGTAGCATGCCTGTTCCTGAAGGGCAGGTAATAAATAGAAAAAGTAATAGGCTTTAGTCAGACCAAACCTATTGAAATTAATGGACTGAACAGAGTAATGTGTGTTAATTTTAAATGGGTCTACTCTACGTAGGACTAACACTGGATACACCTTTGGGTATGCGCAGCTCTGCATCTGTGGGGCCTCAAAAGAGTCCGCCTTTGGGTTAAGGAGGTCTAACTGGGGGTGTCTTGTTTCGTGCCCAAATCTACCCTCCCCAGAAAGCATTTGCCCACTACTGCCCTGGTGACATTTGCCACCAGCTCCAAATGCTGTAGCCACCCAGCAGCAGAAATCAGAGGCAATCCCTGACGAAATGCTGTGTTGGCAGCAGGCAGGAGAAAGCAGGCAAAAGGAGGAAACAAGAGAGAAAACAAAAGATGCAGTTTGCCGCCTCCTGCCCTGGCTGGGAAGATCTTGGTTGGCACAAAAAGCTAACACCAGTGTCGCGTGTGTTTAAATTAGTACCCCTCTGAAAGCCACTTCAGTCGTCTGGAAGCCATGAAGCCAACTCCACCCCAGAGGCAAAAGCCACAGAGTCAGAGATAAAAGAGCCGCCAAGAGATCAAGGAGGAAGATCTGTGGCTCTGAGCCATTTAGTAACTAGCTTTACTACCGCCTCCTCTCACCCCTCCCCCACAAAGCCCAAAATGCTTCTGAGTTGAAGATTCCCAGATCCTGCCTACAGAACAGAAAATAGAAGGGGGGAGGAGAGACCACTCCCCTCCTTTGGGAAGAGGAGGAGGAGGAGGAGGAGGACATGAGGGTGCCCCCTGCTGGAAAGGAATACATAGTCATCCCACTGGCCCCCAATTCTGTAAGAAAGAGAGGGATTTGACAATATGGATCCGCTCCCTTTTGTGTGTCCAAGCAGAAGGCATAGCTCAGGTGAAAGCAGCCTTCCACAACCAGGTGCCCGGCATCCAGATGTTTGAACTACAATTCTCATCAGCTGTGCTGGCTGGGGCTGAGGGAGGTTGTCATCCAAAGCATCTGTAGGGCACCAGGTCGGGAAAGGCTGGGGAAGGATGCGTCCCTCCTTAGCACCCAATTTGCTTTTTCCAGCAGAGGAAAACTCACCTGGGGTTCATCTCATTCAAGTCCTAAGCAGTCTACATCTTGCAAAACACTTGTAGAGGTAGAACAGTTTCGTGAAAGACCAACACCCTCAGTTTAGCATCAACTAGGTGTTGACAGGGGGTTAAGGTGGGAGGCTGTCATTAGCCCCCAACCCAGAGTCATGTAACTATCAGAACCCTACTAAGGTGATCTAAACGAACTGAATCCTTACAGTAATCCTGGGAGGAAGGTTCCCTCAAATAAAATGAGTCTTGAAAGAGAAGAAAATTGGGGGACCTGAGTAGCAAAAGAGAAAGCAGGAATAAATAAGCAAAGACTGCCCACATTTCCTTTGCTAACTTACTTTGCAGATGCTGCTACTCCTGTGCTAATTAAGAAGGAGGGACAATTACTCCTGCCTCCACACCAAAAATCAGCTCACAGATTAGAAACCTCAGCCAGAGTGGATTGAGAGGGAAAACTGACACCCAACTGGCATACACACAACAAACAGGTTCTGAGCAAAAGCTATTAGTCCAAGAGCAGCCCAGCTAAATGGAACGGAGTCCCATGGAGAAGCCCAGCCAACTATTCCACCTCTGCAGACTCACAAACAGGGCTGGACGGGGGGGGGGGGCTTTCTTTTAGTTTGCTCCCAGAATACCTTGCCTCTGAACATGGTGGAGCCATTTGGTTATCATGCCCCAGAGCTGCTGGCAGACACCCCCCCTCCACAAATGCACCTGGTCCTTCTTGCTAGAGTCCATCACCACATCTTGTGGCAGCGAATTCCACAAGCTCATAACTTCACATGGAAATAAGTCTTTCCTTTTTCTCAACCTTGAACCTACCAACAATTTCAAAGGCTGATACACACACAAAGCAAATTACTGTATATCTGGCTTAATGAGGCACAGAGAAGGGGGATCCTTCTCTGCTTGTGTGGAAAGCACATTTTACAGAGCAAAGAATCCACATCAAGTGTTTCCATCAAATACATCATCACACTGCATCCCTCTGTGATTCTATGGCATGCAGAGTTGCTTACTTCCCAACTGTCCAGCGGTCCTATGCCCTGCTAAAACAGCTGTTCTGCACCTTCACTGGCAGGTATTAGCTGGCCATCACACTTACCCCCACGCCCAGAAAAGCATTCCCTGCTGCTTCTGCAGATCAGGCTATTATTAAGGCCACAAGAGCAAGCCTAGCAAGGGGCTTTTTGTTCGCTTTTCCTGGTCAGCTGGCAACCCTATTCTGTGTGGCTATGGGATGTGTGGGTGTGGAGAAACGGCAAGGGAGACTGGGGCTATCTGGCCAGGTTTGAACTGGAGAGTTTATTTAAAATAAAAAGCTACATTGAACGGTTGTTGCCTCCCATGTTTGTACTGATGTGAACAAGCCCCAGGGATCTATTTGCGTTTTTCAAATTACTTAAGAGAAAAAAGAGGGAGGAGAGAGAAAAGAACATTAAAAGCAGGAGGGGGAAGAGACTATAGAGGCTGAAAAGAAAAGCAGCCCAGATGGTGTTGTGTACACATACACAGAAGGGACTTTTTTGTGTTGCTCTGTTTGAAAAGTGGGGAGGCCGCCCTAGACATGCAGGGTTCAAATGTTTGCTGACAAGAGAGACATCAGTATTTCATCTTCTTTTTCCTTTTCCTTTTTTCCCCTTTCCTTTTTTGGGAAGAGCCTGTCTGTGGGGGAGGGCAACAGACCCAAAAACTGCAGCAGCAGGAATAAATATTAGATTACGATTGTGAGATATATATTAGTGGTGGAGGAAAGGAATAGGAAAGGTTGAGTAGTGCTATCACTAGCCAAATATCTGCTAGAATACTTTTCACGATTCTCTGCCTGGGCCGGGCCCGCAGCTGCTCTTGGGCCCCAAGCAAGAAGCCAGAGCAGCTGGCTTAGGGACAACCCTTCCCCGTCCACACACCTGGGGGAGGACTGCCAAGGCCCGCCCCAAGAGTCAAGGCTTCCCCTTACCTGGAAGCAAGCCCCACTGAATTTAACAGGATTTGCTCCCAGGGAAACACCAATGGGATCGGGTTGCGAGCCTAAGAGCGCAGAGGATGAGCGCATGCCTCGCTTGGAAGGCCGGGGAACTTGCTTCTAAGTAACTATGCAGGCGGGCAGTGGAAGGCAGGAGGGCCGGGCCTGCTCTGGTCCAGGGGGGCACCAAGAGGCGGACACGACTCAACAACAACAACTACGCAGGCAGGCAGGAGGGTCGGGCTACCAAATGATGCAGAGGGGCAGGGGGGGCGAGAATGCCCCGGGCAGGAACCGGGCGGGGGGGGTTGAGATCTCGTAACGCGCTCTTCCAAAAGTCACCAGAAGAAACTTGATCCGGAGCAAACACAGGCACACGCCCCAGCGCGCGGGGGGGGGGGGTTGCGAAGGAAGGCGAGAGGCGAACAGAAAACTTTCCACAGCTGTTTTTTTCTTTGGCTTAAAAAGAAAACAGGCCCGTAAGAGGGAAGCAAGCCTAAAACAACATTTTAAACCTGCGTTAGCACGAGAAAGAAGGAAAACGAAGCCCTTGTGAGAAATTGAGGTGGGGCAGAGGTGCTCCGCAAAAGCTCTTGAGAAGAGCGATCCAGCGCATATTTCCCTGGGAACTGTTGCAGCCAGCGGGACTTACTCCTCAATGAACGTGCAACAGGATCGCGCCCACGTTCCAGATAACACTTGGTCGTTTACAAAAAAATATGCGGGGCCAGCAACAAATAGGCAGATCATCTCTCTCTCTCTCTCTCTCTCTCTCTCTCTCTCTCTCACACACACACACACACACAGCAACACCCCCAACCCTATCCGGAGAGAAAGGCGCTGGCCAAGCCCATCTTTGGCCAATGCGCGATCTACTAGATCCCAGGAGAAAGCAACGGAAGGAAGGACGGGCGGGGGGTATATCGTCACACTCCGAGCCCGTTTCCAAAAGGGAATCGTCTTTCTCTCCTCCACCCCCCCCCCGCCCAGACAAATAAATTAATTTCACGCCAGAAGCGCTTCTCTGCAATGTTGATGTTATGGTGGGGAAATCAGAGGATGGGAAGATCTGAAGCGCAGGAGAAGGCGAGGGGGGCTCCGCGCGTGCACACGGCATTGTAGGCAAAGGGGGTGGCCTCATCTGACGGGGGTCTCCCCAAGGAAACTCTCTGTTGGCCGGGCTGGGCGTTCGCCAGGCAGACCCCCCCCCCCGCCACGCAACACGCCGTTTTGGCCCCGGGGAGGAGATGGGGGCGCTTTCTTTTCTGCTTCCTTTCTCTCGCCTGCGCGCAGCGTCCGCCCCTCGAGCGACCCCTTCCCCGGACCCCGCCCGGCAAGGTAAACAGAGGCAGACCCGGCGGCGAGACAATAGCGCGCCAAAGGCGGGGAAGACCCGCGGGCTCCTCGGCGCTCACCTCTCCGGCAGCCAGCCCCGCGCGCCGTCCTCGGCTCCGCCAGATGGGAAAGGCGTAGATCCACAGTCGGCGCCCCGGCTTCTCCCGCACCCCGGGGACGGCCAGCCCAGAACTTCGGGCGACCCTCCGGCTGCTCCTCCCGCTCGGCTGCTGCCCTGCTCGGCTGGCGCGGGAGTGTTTTCCTGGCTCCCTCGCTCGCTCGCTCGCTCCCGCCTTCCTTCGCTCCCTTTTGCTTTCACTCTCCTCCTTCCTTGACGTCAGGGCCGGGGCGGGAGCCGCGAGTCGGGAGCGGGGGGCGGCCAGGGCGCGCGCTCTCTCCCCCCACCCCTCGCCCTCCGCGCTCCCGCGGGACGGGGTCGCTCGGCCGCCGCCCTCCCCAGGCGCCGGGCTCCCTGGAGCGCGCCCCTCCGCGGCCGAGGAAGGCGCCCTGGGGAGGCCCTCGGGCATCTCCCCCTCCAGCCCCGCAGCCCCCCGGCCCGGGACTCTGGATTTCGCAGGTGCACGTGTCTACCTGAGTGCTTCCAACTCACGGAGCCACCATTCCGCGCTCACTCGCCGCGAAACAAAGCCGAGCCTCTTATGCTCCGCGTCCAGGCGCCGGGGAAGGATTCACACGGATTATTCAAGCACATTCGCGCCTGTTGAGCGCTGCCCTCTGCCGGGCAGAGATGCTTTCTGGATGTTCCCTTCCTATTCCCTTTCCTTCCCTTCCCCGCGAGTTTCCTTCCAGCAGGAGCGGGTTTCAGATACAGGATTAAGGCCACAAGCCCGTTGAAGGGGTGCGCCTGTGAAATGGCTCTAGGGCCAAATGCTGTGCCGGCTAATGGTCCTGGCAGGTGCTGGAAGTTGGCGGGTCGAGGGGGTCGCAAGCAATTGCCACTTTTAAATGCTTTTTCTTATGGATATAGGCAGTGCTTTTTTCTGGGGGGATGCAGGGGGATGCATACCCCTAAACATTTTGTGAATCTTTGTACTTTTGACCATTTACTGTATTTATTTTCCCCCATTTGAAATGGGTGGTTTTCTTGAGTCAAAATGAGAGTACCCCTAAACATTTTTTTAGAAAAAAACACACTGGATATAGGAAGCATACACAAACTTCACAAATATGCAATATATAAACAATAATAATGCATAGTAAAAAAGTAATTTGGGAGTCACATCACCCCAAAGAACTGAGCACGCAGTTTGCTCCAACAAGACTGGGGTTGGTTGAGATCTTTCCAGCCTCTGCCTCCTGGGCTGTGTTCGCACGCCCATTTGTTCTGCATCCGGTGGTTTGGTTTGTGAAGCCACGTGGACACAAGAACATAAGCCACAATTCACATCTATCTGGGAGTTTCTCAAGTAATAATGTGCTTATATTTTGGCTAAAAGATTTAAAAAGGTGTTAACAGAAGAAATTCACAAAGATCAAGCGGGCTTTCTCCCGGGCAGACACTTGTCTGACAACACAAGGGATATAATTAATATCTTAGAAAAATTACAAGTGAAGATTAATACCAAAGCAGTACTGATATTTGTGGACACGGAGAAAGCATTTTATAATATTTCCCGGAGTTTTATGAAGAAGAATTTATTGGGGATGGCGGTTGGTCAAGGTTTTGGAAACGGTATAGGTGCAATTTATTCAGAACAGAAGGCCAAATTAATTGTGAATAATGTAGTGACGGAAGAATTTAAGATTGAGAAAGGAACACGACAAGGTTGCCCAATCTCCCATTGCTTTTTATATCGGTCCTGGAGGTTTTGTTAAATATGATTAGAAGGGACCAATTGGTAAAAGGTATACAAGTAGGAGCCAAACAGTACAAATTGAAAGCATTTGCTGACGATTTGGTATTGACTTTACAGGAGCCAGAATCTAGCACTAAAAGAGTATTAGAACTAATTCAAGAATTTGGTCAGGTAGCAGGTTTTAAGTTGAATAAGATGAAAACTAAGGTTTTAGAGAAGAATCTAACAGAGATTGAGAGAGATAAGTTTCAGAAGGAGACAGGATTAACACTGGTTAAGAAAGTGAAATATTTAGGGGTTAACATGACTGCTAAGAATGTGAATTTATTTAAGGATAACTATGAAAAATGTTGGACTGAAGTGAAAAAGGATTTAGAAATATGGTCAAATTTGAAGCTATCGTTGTTAGGCCGAATTGCTGTGATAAAAATGAACGTATTGCCAAGAATGCTGTTTTTGTTTCAAACACTGCAAATTTTGGACAAAATGGACTGTTTCAAGAAGTGGCAGAGAGATATCTCTAGATTTGTCTGGCAGGGCAAGAAGCCTCGTATAAAATTTAAGATGTTAACAGATCCTAAAGAAAGAGGTGGATTTGCCCTGCCAGACCTTAAACTTTATTATGAATCAGCCGCATTTTGTTGGCTGAGAGAATGGATGCTTCTTGAAAACACGGATGTGTTGGATTTGGAAGGTTTTAATAATGTATTTGGTTGGCCTGCATATTTGTGGTATGATAAGGTCAAAGCACATAAAGCGTTCAAAAACCATATTGTAAGAAAAGCACTGTTTAATGTTTGGATAAGATATAAGGATTTGTTAGAAAATAAAACCCCAAGATGGTTGTCACCAATGGAAGCAAAGGCTCAGAAAAAACTCAATATGGAGGTCAAATGGCCGAAGTATTGGGAAATTTTGGAACAAGAGGGTGACAGATTAAAATTGCAGAGCTTTGAAAAATTAAAAAACAGAGTACAAGATTGGCTCCATTATTATCAAATAATGGAGGCATATAACTTGGACAAAAAAATAGGCTTCCAGGTGGAAAAATCAAAATTGGAAACAGAATTGTTAGACCCTAAAGTTAAGAATTTGTCAAGAATGTATAACTTGCTGTTGAAATGGAATACTCAAGATGAAACGGTGAAATCTGCTATGATTAAATGGGCACAAGATGTTGGACACAATATTATGATGGCTGACTGGAAACAGTTATGGACCACTGGTATGAAGTTTACGGCATGTAATGCCTTAAAAGAGAATTTAATGAAAATGATCTACAGGTGGTACATAACACCAGTCAAGCTTGCAAAAATCTATCATCTGCCCGATAACAAATGTTGGAAATGTAATGAAACTGAAGGTACATTCTTTCACCTTTGGTGGACATGCCTAAAGATTAAGGCATTCTGGGAGATGATCTATAATGAAATGAAAAAGGTATTTAAATATACCTTCCTGAAGAAACCAGAGGCCTTCCTCCTGGGCATGGTCGGCCAATTGGTGCCAAAGAAAGATAGAACTTTCTTTATGTATGCCACAACAGCAGCAAGAATACTTATCGCAAAGTATTGGAAGACACAAGATCTACCCACCAGGGAAGAATGGCAGATGAAGCTGATGGACTACATGGAACTGGCGGAAATGACTGGCAGAATCCGAGACCAGGGAGAAGAGTCGGTGGAAGAAGATTGGAAAAAAATTAAAGTATATTTACAAAAACATTGCAAAATTAATGAATGTTAGAAGGATGCTGGAATGAAGCGATATGGTTTTAGCAGAAATGTAATAAAGAATTAAGTAAAAGCTAATTGATAATGGGCAAAAATGGAAAAATTTAAGGTTAGACTGTTAAGATAAATTATTGAACAAAAATTGAGAAAGATGGAAAGAATTTGCTGAAATAGTGAATTGAACTAGCATACAAAAAAGGGAGGGGTGAGGAGGTCGATGAAACAAGTAAATGAAAGGTAAAGATATGGAATATTGGATGTGTGTTTTAGTGTCTTTGTTTCTTTTTGCTGTATTGTATTGTTCATTATGTTTTTTTTTCTTTTTATGTATTGTAATGTATGTTCTGTTAAATTTTTTATTGTTTTTCTTTTTTTCTTTTTTCTGTAATCTTTAAACTTTTAATAAATATCATTTTAAAAAAATAAAAAAATAATGTGCTTTGATGTGTGTGTCCCCCAGCCCCCGCAAGCTTTGACCAATTGAACAGGTGAGCCAGATGAAGACATCCATGCCCACTCAGATGACTGATGGAAGTGCAATTTGAGTAAAGACTGGTGATGTAGGTACTTAAGAACACCAGAAGAGCCCATCCTGTTTTTGCAGTGGCCAACCACATGCCCATGAGAAGCCAGCAAGCAAGACCCAGGCACAGGAGCCCTCTCTCCCCTCCTGTGGTTTCCAGCAACTGGTGTTCACATGCATTGCTGCCTCTGACTGTGGAGGCAGAGCAGAGCCATTGTGGCCAGGAGCCATTGCTAGCCCTCCATGAATTTGTCTCATATTCTTTTGAAGCCATCCAAGTTGGTGGCTGTTGCTGCCTCCAGTGGGAATGAGTTCCACAGTTGGCCTTGGGTACTTGGCTTGAAGGAAGGCACCCATGAGATTCCTCCTGGCTCTGGCTCTATGAACTTTGGTGCTGTGGGATCTGATAAGGGGGGAACCTCCTCAGTCACCTGCTGATCATGAGCATCAGGCTCACAGCCAGCTCCTTTGCTTCTTGAACTTCAGCCTCTGTCTCAGTTTCCCGATCACTTCTGGGCTCCCGGGGCCAAGACCTCTCTTCCCCATCACTGCTCTATCCCTCCTGAAGGCCAGTCAGGATTTCATGTGGCTCAGAAGCTGCTCTCTTAGGCAATATAAAGACGACAATAACAATGCACTTTAAATTATTCAAAGTTCTTTGGTCATCCTATAACAACTCTGTAAAGTAGGTCTGTATAAATATCCCCAGGTTGCAAGTGGGAGAGGGCATGGCAAGAGAGTTGGCTTAAGCAAGGTCCCTGTCCTAGTAACTTTTGAACTGAGCACAGGTGACTTTTGAATTGGGTTTCTTGGCACTGAGAATGAATGACACTGGATGCGGGCAGTGAGCTGGAGCCAAATGAATAGTGTAATGAGTCCTGCTAGTGCCATGGTACCCTTGTCCCCTACTTGGCTCTGACAAGGTAAGGAGAACCCACCCCCCAACAGCATGTGGGGGAAGGGGAGGGGAGATTGTTCCATCAAAAGGGGTTTGTGAGAGGTCAAACTTGTCCTGATGTGCGCACATATCTTTTGTCCCATCTGACCAAAAAGGTCTTGCAGATTTTTCAGAGCATGGTGCTGATAATGCCAAGGTTGCAGCTTCAATCCCTGCATGGGACAGCTGCCTATTCCTGCATTGCAGACTAGATGATCCTCTGGGTCCCTTCCAACTCTACAATTCTGTGATTATAATTCTATGATTATGACTAGAGGCAAAAATGGGGTGACTATACGCACCACAAACAGCAGTCCCTCGTTCATCTGCTCTCTAACATGAATTGGTTTTATCCTACACAGAGTAGACCCATTGAAATTAATATACAGTTAGGTTAGTAAAAGTTAGTTGGATATGATCCACTGTCTCTGGATCAGTCCTTTCCAACCTGGTGCCTTCCGTATGGTTTTTGGACTACAACTCCCATCAATCCCTTGCCAGCATGGTCAATTGTCAACAGCGATGGGGATTGTAGTCCAAAAACCTGGCAGCACCAGGTTGAGGTTAGGCCACCGAAGAGGCACAGCCAAGCAGAAAAGACTTCTAGGAATCATCTCACAAGTCACCTGTTGTAGCTTATTGATACCCCCACAAATATTCTGAACTCAGGCATAAAGAGCAGCATATAAACAATCCTAATAGATGATTGCAATTAACAAGCAAACACCTGAAGCTGGGAGGTCCTGCTGATGTACTGCAGGACAGGTGGGCTGAACCAACTTCAGCTTTGCACACAGCCTACCTCATGGGTCACCAACAGAGCACCTGAAGGGATTTTCCACCAGCAATGCTGGGGCGCCAATAGATGGCTTCTTCCTGAAGCACAATTGTTGTTGTTTTTTGTGGTAGTGGGGGGGGACATTCCTAGAGAAAGCAGTTGGGTAGGGAAGGTTGATTCCTGCCCATCTCTGGCACAGGGCTATTCGTTTTGTCTGGGTGCCCTTATCTTTTATGGCTTCTGTTATGTAGTGTAGTTTCACCCTGGGCCAACAGGGGGATATTGTATATAGTTTTCACTCAGGTCCGCGGCAGTTATTTTAGGCGGGAACTCTGGGCTGTTGGGGTTACAATGTTGACAGCCGGCTGCCTATAAATACAGGCCGGCTGAGCTGTTCGCAGTCAGTTCTGTTCCAGCTTACCTTAATAAAGAGCTACGCCGGCTGCTATGTCAACCCACAACTTAATACTGGCGACGAGGATGGGATGGATGGACATCAGAGCACAGCCAGATGCGGCCAGCCTCTGAACTGAGCTGAATCACAGAGCGAAATCACTGAGCGAAATCACTGAGCGAAATCACTGGGCAGAACCAATTTAGAGCTGACTGTTCTGGCTAGAGCACTGTGTTCCATCCATCGCCCTTCACGCCGGCATCGGAATCATGGCTTCACTTGTGCCTCTACCGCCGTTTGCGCCAGCCTCTGAATCATGGGACTCCTACCTCGCTCGGTTCGACTGCTACCTCCAAGCCAACGAGCTGACAGCAGTATCAACGGATCGGAAGCGGGGCCTATTCCTCAGCCTCTGTGGGCCTGAGGTGTTTGAGACGGCCCGAGCATTGGTGGCGCCTGAAGCAGTCCAGGCAACACCATGGGACACGATCCAAGAGAAGCTCCGCAACCACTACGCACCGAAGCCGTCCAAGATTGCTGCCCGCCATGCGTTCTACCACCGGAACCAGGCAGAGGGGGAGTCAATCAACAACTACACCACCGCCCTGCGACAGGCTGCAATGCACTGTGAGTTCCGAGACTTAGACGATGCCCTGATGGATCGAATCGTCTGCGGGGTCCGGGACATCCATCTGCAACGGCGTCTCCTAGCCAAGCCAGACCTCACGCTACAGAAAGCCATTGAGGAGGCTGTGGCCTCAGAAGCTGCTGAACGCTCCGCCCAGGAGATCCGCAAGTCCAGCAGCCCGCGTCTTGCTAGGGAGCCAGTTCCGGTGCATCATGAAGAGGCCAGCAGTGATGAGGCATCCTCCAGTGAAGACGATGACGTGCACCAGACAAAGCGGGAGCGCAGGAAGTTCCAACAGAAGTCCAAGGGCCAACCGGAATGTGCTGGCTGCGGAGGCAACCATTCCCGTGCCAAGTGTCGATTCAGAGACGCCATCTGTAGGAAGTGTTCCAGAAGGGGCCACATCGCTAAGGTCTGCCGATCGGCTCCGTCTGACACCCCCCCCTTCATCGACTCGCAAGTTCAAGTCTTCACTCCAGTCTGCCAAGGAAAGTTGTTTCGCTCTCACCAACTGCCGCTGCCCGTCTGGAACCACGATTGGCCAAACCAACTCGCCTACGCGACGCAAGCTGAACGTCACGGTGCTCATTGAAGGAGCTCCATGTGACATGGAGATCGACACCGGGTCTGCCCTGTCCATCGTGTCATGGAGCACCATCAAAAGACTGGTACCCAGAGTGTCCAAAAGGCAACTCGACTCTCACCGCGTACACCTGAGAGACTACCAGGGAAACGACGTTCCCGTGGTAGGCGTTGGCCGGTTCCGGATCGCCTTCAAGGATTTTTCGGGCCTGCTCCGGTTGGTGGTGGTCGAAGGTCAGCGGCCAAGCCTCCTAGGGCTAGACTGGTTTGATGCCCTCGGCCTGGAAGTCACCGGCATCAACTGCATCTCTAACGCAGAGACTGAGGGTCTGGTCAAAGACTTTGCCGAGGTTTTTGACGGCACCTTGGGACAATATACAGGTACGCCCATCTCCTTTAGCCTTGATCCACAAGTCGCCCCCATCAAGCTAAAGCCACGCCGGGTTCCCTTTGCGCTCAAGGCTAAGGTGGACGAACAACTGGACAAACTGATCGCCCAAGGAGTTTTGGAGCCGGTTGACCACGCAAAGTGGGAAACCCCCATCGTCACGCCTGTCAAGCCAGATGGGTCGGTGAGAATCTGCGCTGACTACAAGTGCACGATCAACAAGGCACTTCCGCAGCACGCTTATCCGGTTCCTGTTGTCCAACACCTGCTGTATTCCCTGGGTGAGGGTAAGGTCTTCACTAAGCTGGACCTTGCCCAAGCCTATCAACAACTGCCAGTCGATGATGCCACTGCTGAAGCCCAGACGATCGTCACCCACCGGGGGGCATTCCGTTGCCGCTGGTTGCAGTTCGGGGTGAGTGTGGCTCCTGGCATCTTCCAAAGCCTTATGGAGCGTCTCCTGCAAGGGCTTCCTGGCGTGGTACCATATTTTGATGACGTCTTGGTGTCTGCAGACTCACACCAGCAGCTGTTCGAGCGCCTCCGTGCCGTGCTGACCAGGTTCCAGGAGGCCGGGCTCAAGGTAAAGAGGGAGAAGTGCCAGATTGCCGTTCCACAGGTAGAGTTCCTGGGCTATCTTATCGATGCCTCCGGCCTTCATCCAACCACATCCAAGAGCCGCGCTATCCAGCAGGCCCCCACCCCAAAGAACAAAACGGAGTTGGAGGCATTCCTGGGGCTGCTGAACTTTTATAACATGTTCCTGCCCCACAAAGCCACAGTGGCTGAGCCTCTTCACCGACTCCTTAGCACTAAGACGCCTTGGGCCTGGGGTCATCGAGAGACGGCGGCCTTCAACGCGGTCAAGGCCCTCCTTTCTTCAGACAGTGTGCTGGTACAGTACAGTGAATCCAGGCCGCTGGTCCTTGCCTGCGACGCCTCACCTTTTGGCATCGGTGCTGTCCTTAGTCACCGTTTTCCAGATGGAAGAGAAGCACCACTCGCCTACTTTTCCAGGACACTATCTCCGACGGAACGGAATTACAGCCAGCTCGACAAGGAGGCATTGGCACTTGTGGCTGGAGTGAAGAGGTTCCATGAATACCTCTATGGCAGGACCTTTGACCTCATCACTGACCACAAGCCACTCCTGGGCCTCCTCGCCGGTGATCGTCCAACTCCACCGGTCCTCTCACCACGCATGCTGCGATGGACTGTTTTCCTGGCTGCCTACCACTACCGGCTCATCCATCGCCCGGGGAAATCGATGGGCCATGCCGACGCCCTCAGCCGTTGCCCTCTTCCAGCATTTGTGGAAGACCCGGCTCCAGCTTCATCGCTCCTTCTGATTGAGGATCTTCCGGCAGCGCCTGTATCGGCTGCCACTGTGGCCTCCGCGTCTGCCCAGGATCGCACCATCAGCCGGGTGCTCAACTGGGTGTGGAGGGGGTGGCCACAAGGGCCTTTTGCATCGGAGTTCCAGCCCTTCGCAACCAGACAACATGAACTCTCAGCTCATCGCGGCTGTCTGCTGTGGGGAGACCGCGTCGTGATTCCCCAGGGACTCCGTCAGCGCGTCCTGGAGGCTCTGCACGTTGGCCACCCGGGAATTGTCAAAATGAAGGCGTTGGCTCGGTGTTACGTCTGGTGGCCTAATATGGACGGTGCCATCACTGCCTGGGTGTCCGCCTGTCAAGCATGCCAAGAGTCGAGGCCTGCACCACCGGCAGCTAAGGGACACACCTGGGAGACGCCAAAGACACCCTGGTCGAGGGTGCACATCGATCTGGCTGGCCCCTTTCACGGCCGGACCTTTATGGTAGTGGTGGACGCCTATTCCAAATGGCTGGAGGTCGCCCTGATGCCCTCCACCACTACCGAAGCTGTCATCCGGGTGCTGCGAGGCCTGTTTGCAACGCATGGGTGTCCTGATGTCCTTGTCTCTGACAACGGACCGCAGTTCACGTCAGGCACGTTTGAGCGGTATCTTTTGGGACTGGGCATCCGCCATGCCCTAACGGCACCTTTTCATCCATCCAGCAACGGGCAAGCGGAAAGAATGGTGCGCTAGACAAAAGAGGCACTGGCGCGCCTGGACCGGGGAGACTGGCATGAGCGGGTCGCCGAATACTTGTTCGTGCAACACATCACCCCTCATGCGGCCACAGGAAGGAGTCCTGCTGAACTGCTTATGGGCCGCCGCCTCAGGTCACCGCTCGACCGGCTACACCCAGACTTTGCCGTGGCTGAACCCCCAGGCTGTGCCAACGCACCACGGTCATTTGTCCCAGGAAACCAGGTCTTTGCCCGGAACTATGTGGGGGACATCCCTTGGGTGCCAGCCACAGTAGTGGGAGTCACTGGACCTCGCTCGTACCAGGTGGCACTCGAAGACGGACGTTTGTGGCGACGGCACATAGACCAGCTTAGGCGCAGGGTTGGCGACTTGGACACTACCGAGGTGCCCCCAACTGCGCTTGCGGCTCCAGAAGAGACACGTACAGATGGCGAGGCCCCACCTACACCTCCCTCGCAAACTGCCACCGTGGAGCCGAACCAAGCCGTTTCAGAACAGACTCAGACCACTCCACTTGCGGAGGCTCCACCCACAGCAGCGGATCCAGGGGAGTTGGTTCCAACGCCACCTAGGGTCGCACCACAGCCTCAGCGAGAACTGTGTGGCCCTCCGGACTTGGCTACCAGTCCCCGGCGGTCTGGCAGAGTTTCCAAGCGCCCAACTTATTTAAAGGACTATGTTGTTGGACAGGTATCACTGTTGGTCTAAGTATGGGAAATGTAACCGATATGGTTTTGTGCCTAATTGAACCATTACGCGTAGTGCTGTATATAAGGAAACCATTACGATTGTAACTAACGCCTTATCTCGGTGGGGAGGGGTGTTATGTAGTGTAGTTTCACCCTGGGCCAACAGGGGGATATTGTATATAGTTTTCACTCAGGTCCACGGCAGTTATTTTAGGCGGGAACTCTGGGCTGTTGGGGTTACAATGTTGACAGCCGGCTGCCTATAAATACAGGCCGGCTGAGCTGTTCGCAGTCAGTTCTGTTCCAGCTTACCTTAATAAAGAGCTACTTGAAGGAATCGCTGTGCCGGCTGCTATGTCAACCCACAACTTAATAGCTTCATTGAACATGTTGTGGCCCTATGGCAGACTCCCCAGCCTAGTACTTTCTAAATCTATTGGACTCCCAACTCCCAACAGCACCAGCTTGCATGGCTGCATTTCCATCAGCCCCAGCATCCTATTTTTTTTTTTAATCATATTTTTTATTTGCTTTTTTCCAGGTACCAGGTTCAAATACATCATCATCATTAGCACAACAAAAGCATTTTTACAGAAAGAAAAGAAAAGAATTAGAAAAGAAAATATTCATCTTTCCAGAACATTTTTTCATGATATACTGAACTTCCCCACATCTTCCGCACCCTGCATTCTTTACAATAAAAATAACAGCAAATTATATCCTTCTTTCATGCGTTTTTTATACTTTCGTCTAATTACATTTTAGGTTTAGAGTACTTATTGTTAAATCACCTTTTATTTTTTCATCAATCCTAATAAAGTTTTACTCTAAACTTTGGTCTTTTCATAGTTATAACTCAATTTCCACCATTTTCGAATTTTATTTGCTAATGCTAATTCTTCAAACACTTAGCAAATTCTCAACATTCATATAACTTATAGTGTTTTTGTAAATAGTCCTTAATTTTTTTCCAGTCCTCTTCTATTGTTTCTTCGCCCAGATCTCGGATTCTGCCAGTCATTTCAGCCAACTCCATGTAGTCCATCAGTTGCGTATGCCACTCTTCCAGCGTGGGTAACTCCTGTGACTTCCAATGTTTGGCAATAAGAATTCTTGCTGCTGTAGTTGCATATAAGAAGAAGGTTCTATCCTTCTTTATCACTCTCTGGCCGACTATGCCCAGGAGGAAGGCCTCTGGTTTCTTGTGAAAGGTATACTTAAATACCTTTTTTAACTCATTGTAAATCATTTCCCAGAAGGCCTTCACCCTCGGGCATGTCCACCAGAGGTGGAAGAACGTTCCTTCAGCCTCCTTACATTTCCAACATTTATTGTCAGACAAATGATATATCTTTGCAAGCTTGACTGGGGTCATGTACCACCTGTATATCATTTTCATAATGTTTTCTTTCAAGGCATTACATGCCGTGAATTTTATGCCGGTGGTCCATAACCTTTCCCAGTCTTCAAACATAATGTTGTACCCAATGTCTTGAGCCCCAGCATCCTAGAGCTACCAGGTTGTGTTTCTCTGCTGATTCTGTTTTATCCCTTTATTGGAAACCACATTTGAATCAGCATACAAGTTGCCTAAATAGATAAGCTGATGACTCCTCTTTCCCTGCACCTGGGCTTTCACCATCCATGCAATCCTGTTATCTCTGCCTTCCTGTCATTTGGGCTGTGCTCTTGCACAACACCCATTTGCCTCCAGATCAAAGGGGCTTGCGTGGGACACAGGAAGCTGCCTCCTCCATAAATTGTCCATTTAGCTCACTGCGGATGGGGGGGGGGGCTTTTTTCAGCCTGAGAGAAGCATGCCAGTGGGGGCAAGGCCAAAGGCAGAAGGAGAGAAAGGGATGTGGCTCTTACCTTTGTGCGGGAGGCTGCACCCCAGCGGTGCAAAAGTCTGAGTCTTCCACAGGCACACCTCCATCCAGGGAAGCAAGAGGCATTAATATCATGGTTACATGACACATTCCTCTCATGGGAGGGCCAAGGAGAGGGCTGGAAACCCAAAAGTGCTCCCCAGAGTCTCCAGCAGTGCCTGGTCCTCTCTGTCACCTGCTCCTTGATCCTTTATCAACAGATGTCAGGGACTGAACCTGAGACCTTCTGCATGCAGAAAAGGTGCTCCACTATGGGGCTCGCAAACTGGCATGTAATAATTCTGCGTGCGGACTTGCATTTGGATCTTCCACACCAAAACTATTTGGAGCTGCCCAGCAGACATTGCAGTGAATGGGGAAAGCAGCAGCACTTTCCAGCAACAACCTTGTCTTCATCCCTGGAAAGGTGACCATGCAAGCCATACTCTAGCTGTTGCGTCTGCCTGGCGGAGCTTAAAGTGGCAACCGAAGTGACTCAAGTGACGGTCAGCAAAAGGGAGCACCAGAAAGACTTGGTTTATGAGTGCAAGAAACTTGGTGTGAGGAGGCCTGTAATGGGGGGAAGGAGAGTTACATGGCATTCTTAGAAGACTGGCCCCAGGATATCCTCTCTGGGGCTGCAATAAAATATGTGAGGAGGGGGCCCTAAGGCAAAAGAAACAATGTGCCCCACTAATGAATATGCAGCACAATAATTGCTTCCGAGCCAGCCTAATTAAAACCATTCTTCTTGCCCAACTCCTATTTCTTTTATTCATTCATTTTATTACATTTCTGTCCTGCCTTTTTGCCCAGGAGCCTACAGTTGGTGCATACAGCTCTCTGCCTCCTCATTTTCTCCTCATAACAACCTTCCAGGGTAGGTTAGTCTGAGAGATGGTGACTGAGAGATCACCTGGTGAGCATCATGGCCAAGCTGGCCTTTGAACCCTGGGCGATCCCTCACTACACTACACTGGCCTTCGAATGAGTTTGTGTCGGAGAAGGACATCTTGATGGATTGGGTCCCCCCTCGGGGTGGGATTCTACCTCACGGAAAGGGCTTCAGAAAGAAAGGAGATGGCTTTAAAAGAGGGTTAGATAAAGTGATGAAGGCTGCCAAAGGCCAGGATGGCTGCGTTCTTCTGTGCAATATGCCTCTGCAGAGCAGCCGCCAGGAAGTGCAAGTGGGAAGAGTCCTGCTTGTGGCTTCCCGCTGTGTCTGCTTGGCCATTGTGAGAACAAGATGCTGGAGGTGGCAGGTTTTAGGTGCAAACTGGGAGCTCAACTGAAAGACTGTAACTGCTTATCCCAATCTGGTGCCCCCTCGGCCCCAGCCAGCACAGCTGTGTGGATGATGGGAGCATGGCTGTGGTGTCTGGGGATGGCGGGAGGGAGCTGTCGTCTGAAGGGCACGAGATTTAGGAAGGCTGCACTGCAGCCTTAAACTGGTTTAATCAGAGTTGGAAGGGACCCAAGGGTCATCTAGTCCAACCCCCTGCAATGCATAATTGTTCTTTTCTCAGGGCAGGGGAACCTGAGTGTTGTAGTTCTCTGAAAGAGGATTATGAATTCTCAATAAAAAATGGTCAGCACTCTCACTGAACTACAATTCCCAGAATGCTTTAGGAGAAGATGTGACAGTTTGCTATAATCAAAATTGACCTTCCCCAGCAGCGGACATGTTTGCTGCCTTGCAGCAGAGCCATGTCTGCTGCTGCCTTTTCCAGGCATCTGGAGCCATTTCCATTTCCCAGTATGACTAGCATCAAAACCAGGCAGTGGTCTCAGTGTGTGTGAATGGTCGCAGTTCAGTGGTAGAGCATCTGCCTTGCAGGCAGACGCTCCCAGGCTCAATCCCCAGTATCTCCGGGAAGGGCTAAGAGAGACACCGCTGCTTGAAACCCCAGAGAGTCGCTGCCAGTCAGTGTAGACCATACTAAGCTAGGTGGACCAATGGTCTGACTTGGTATATGCCAGATTCCTGTGTTCCTGTGTGCACAGCGAGCAGAAATGCCCTGTCCTTTCATCTTTAAAGATTCACTGCTGTGCCGCAAGTAGAAAAACATGCAAAGCGAATCCTCCTGCACCCCCCCATCCCCTGGGGAAGCATCACCTCTTGAATGTCTGCCTGTCTTGTGGCTGATAAAGGGCCAGAAACAAATGACTCCGACCTTAATCCACCCTTGTTCTCCTTCTCCTGGCCTCTATTTCTTAGGGTACACAGCACACAAGCAGAAGTCTAGAGCCCTGCGGCAATCACAAACGCCTCAGGGTACTCCAGTTTTCCTTTGTCAGATGTGGTTTCCTTCCTTTCTTCTCTAACAAACCTGCTGGCTGCTTGTTCTTCAGGGTCTCTCCTTGAGACTCCCTTATGTGACAGAGAGGAGTTTTCCACAAAAGGAACTGGGCTTTCAGCAGCTTTGGGGGAGGCGTGCAGCTCAGCGGTCACAGAACATCTGCTTTGCATGCAGGAAGTCCTGGATTCAGCTCCCAGCACTTGGCGACAGTCTTCCTGCCCGAGGTGCCAGGAGAGCCACTACCATGCAGTGCAGACCATAATAAGCTAGAGATGGATCAGTGGCTCCATTGGAGGCAGATTCCTACGCTGTTCCACTATTGTTCCTACCATATTGGGAGAAAACAAGTTGTCCCTGCTGCAGATCGCTGAGCTTTAGTCTCTGAAGCAGTTGTGCAGGGAAGGGGTGCAGAGGACAGTGGGCCTGCTGTTGATGGTGATGGGAGTGTAATTGCAACAGCTGGAAAAGGCAGCCACCAGGCAGCACCGCCTGTCTTCTTCAGCTCCAGCCTCCGTTTAAGAGAAGGCAGGCAGGATTCTGCATCTATATAGCACCTTGCATTAGAGAGTCCCGGGTGAGTGCTACGTCAGCGTCGCACTGAATTAGAGTCAGGAAAGCAATATTCTGGAGAGGCAAGGGGAGCAGGGGAACAGAGGGAGGCTGCTGTGCCAGGCCTGGTGGCAGACGTGTGGCAAACCACTCAGGCAGCCTGGTGCCCTCTGGGGGTTTTGGACTATGGCTCCCATCAACTCCAGCTAAGCATAGTTGTAAATGGGGGTCCCCAAAGCTCCAGTTGCTGCTGGGAAGTTGTCCTGCAGCACAAGCCTTTCTGAGGTTCACAGGAGCTGTGCAAGAGTGTGGCAGAAGGAACAGGGAGGTGTGTGTCCAGCCGTGGCCACCAGAGCCCAGCTGGACCTGTTTTCAGGCCTGGTCAAGCCTCTGGATGGGAGATCAGGAGGGGAGGCATTTCCTGTCGCAGAGAATAAGACACACCATCTCATTCCCTGCTGGCTGCCTGCAAGTCAAGTGACTGCTAAAGGCCCAGCTGCAGAGGGTGGCTCAAAAGAGAGAAACTCAGCCATGAAGGAGTGGGAGGAGCAGGCAGTGCTGAGAACCAGGGAACATCCTGCGCAAATTAATGTGGCAGAGTTGGTGAAGTGATGG
Source organism: Podarcis vaucheri (assembly GCF_965113315.1). NCBI lineage: Eukaryota > Metazoa > Chordata > Lepidosauria > Squamata > Lacertidae > Podarcis > Podarcis vaucheri. The sequence continues at coordinate 90,122,840 of NC_138765.1, read as the reverse complement.
CATCACAAGCTTGTTTCACCTCCAAGAGTGTGTTTCAGGGGCTACTTCACCAGCCTGGAGCTCACCTAATATTTTGGGCTACAACTCCCATCCCAACAGGGCTGGGGCTGGTAGGAGTTGTGGTTCAAAACATTTGGAGGGCAAACTGAGCTGGTGGTGTTGGGGAGCTGACAAGGATGTCCCTCCATGCCCATCTGCTGGAGGGTCTGTGCTGCTGGCCTGGGAGGAGGGAGGCCCCCCTGTCCATGGACTGCTGTCCCTGCAAGACCTTCTGGCGCTGACTTTGCCATCTTTCCGGTGTCAAGTCACGATGTTCTTCTTCTTGCAAACATCTGCTGGGATGGTTATTTTGCATATTTTTAGCTGATTATCCCTGATGTTTTGTCTGCTAGGATAATGTGGCTATGGTATCATGGTACTCCTTAGACTGTTTTATATTATTGTTTAATTTTTGTACATTTTAATCTTCTGCAAGATGAGTTTCTTTTGAAATAGATGTTTAAGTCATTTAATGAACAAAGTGAAACTTTAATAAACTCTGGGAGCTGCCTGATACCAGCCTGCCAGACCGGTATCATCCTTCTAGTCCACGACTGGGTTCTGAAGGGGCCTTTTGCATCACCTGCTACAGTACTCTGAAATCCTTTTTAATTAGAGATATGAGGAAGTTGACATGGGACCTTCTGCATGCAAGGAATGACCATTGTCACCTTGCTCCCTGCGCCCTCCTTTGCTGGTCTGTGTCTAGGGAAGCACATTGGCTCAAGCCTCCCACATTCAAAAAAAAAGTTTTTTTTAGCCCAAACTGTCTTGGCTGACTCCTGGGATGGCTCCTGGGATGTCAGCAGCTTTCTTTTCCCTAAGTATAACCACCTCTCAATTCCAGGAAGCCATCAACATCAAAGCTTGCTCAGTTTGTGGGGCCAAGGAGGCACCTCCCAAATCACGCACTCTTTTGAGATTCAGATTGCTCTGAAGGACCCAGAGGCCCCAGAATCAATCAGCACAAGCCAATCTAAACTGCATCCAGGAGCAACTGTGCCTCGGGCATTGCTCTCTATGTGCATTTGTAAATAACCATGCCAAGCTTCCTTTCTTCGAACCTGCATTAACGTTATACATTTGCTTCTGGAAATGGAGCTTATTGCTGGCCACAAAGGCCTTAATATTCTGCTTCTCCAGCTGAGCAGGACAGTGCTCTTGCCCAGAGGAACGGCAATAAGCAGATCCTGACCATCTATCCCTGTCTTGGCTCCCACCCTCTTAACTCCTTCCTCATTCCTCTGAATTCCCCAACCTGGTAACCTCCAGATGGCTTTAGACTACAGCTCTCTTCAGACCCAACACCATCTGTCCATATTTGTTGGAGCTGTGGATTAAAACAACTGGAGGTTCTTAGGCTGGGGAAGGTTGCTGTCAGGTGTTTCTTAACTCCAACCATAGGAAAGCTGGTTCCTAATAGGTATGCAAGTCCCAACAGAACTTGCTTCCCAATACACATTGTGCAGGGTCTGGATGCAAGGCTATGAGAATGGGAAACTGGCTGGTCTGACTGGGGAAGGACCATAGCTCAGCGGCAGAGTCTCTGCCTTGCAGCAGAAGCTCCCAAGTTCGGTTCCCAATGGCATCTCCAGGTGGGGGGGGGGGGCTGGGAGAGGCTCCCTGCCTGAAAGCCTGAAGAGCTGCCGCCAGGCAGTGTTGACAATACTGAGCAAGACGGACCAGAGGCCTGACTCACTATAAGGGCTCATGCATCCATGGACGTGGCCAGGATTTTGTTGGGGGTGGGCAGTGTTAATTTGAGGCTCTAGTCTGGGTTCACATTTGCACAGGAGCAAATTCCCCCTGTTTATGGGGAGGGTGGTGCCCCATAACCCTTTGTCCAATCCCTTTGCCTGGGAGTTTCCCCTCTACCACACAGGCCCCTTTCGAACAGCCCTGCTGTCTCAGCATTTCCCTTGTCTTTGTTGCCGATGATCATCCAGCTTTGCCTGTGTAAACAGAGGCTTCCTCTCCCCTGCCGGGGTGCCTGGCAGTGTGTAATCTTGGCCTTGGCGGTGGTGACTGGGGCTGGAGTTCACTGACGCAGATCTGGGCTATTGCAGGATATGGAGAGTGTCTGGTTATGACAGCACCTCTCCTCTGAAAGACGTATCTTTACTTGCTGGGCTGTCATCATCCGTCGTCATCCCATGAGAATTAGGATCAGGAGTTAAGTACTGAGGATCCAGCATGTCAGACAGGGATGGCAAGTGTTGATGTTCCACAGCTAACCTTTGACAAATTAAAAATTAAGGTCATTGATTCATATGGCACACACTGGAGAGTTCTCCAAGAACTCAGATGTGAAATTGTTGATCTCCTGGGTGGGGGGAATATGCAGCTTGTCACTAAGGATGGTGAAAGCTCCACATAAACTGTAAAGAGACCCAAACAGGATTTCTCCAGAGTCTGACTGAACAGAGAACAAAAAGTCAAATGAGGTTCAGGGAAAGGAAAGCTAAAATGTTGCACACAAACAGGGCAAAGAAATCTCTATGCACCCCTTCTGGACTGGCAGTGGCTAATCAGGAAGGAGATCTTGCTTTTGAGGCTAGCGCAGAGGGTGGCCAGGGCCGGCTCAGCCATTGGGAAGAGTGAGGCAGCTGGCTCTGTCTGGCAGCAGCAGTTGGGAGGCAAGCAGCAGTAACAGCAAAGGTTTGTGAGCTGTGTCCAATGTCCACCATGCACACATCATGGGTACTAGCCACAATAGCTATACTCTATGTCAGTGTGCCAAGCTAAATTGAAAGGGATAGGAGCAAGGCAAGAGGAAAAGTTGGCAACTCTCTAACAGCCAATGGAGCAGCACTTGAGTTCCTTTTACATGGAGCATTACGTTTTATGGATGTGTCAGTCACAAGTGGAGCAGATGGATGAGCCTCAGTATGGGGTGGGAGAGACCAGGGCAAACGATTAACACACCCACACCCATTTGCTACACTCCTAATGGGGAGGAAAACAGCCAGCAGATCAATCCCATCCCAATCTGCTTCCTAATCTACGCTCTCCTTCCTTTTCATCCAAAGGGAAATTAATTAATCAGGCCTGCATCTGTTCCACACCCACCCTCTGCTGAACAATGCAAGTGCTTGGATCTCTCTGCCTAACCCACCCACACAGACAGTTTCCCGCTGCGCAGATCTCCAAACAGGAACTCATCCATCACAAGCTCAGGACCTCGTGTGGAACTTCGAAGCTTGCACTCCTACAATCATTCACAACTTCTCTCTCCATCCATCTGGTGCCTGCTGGAACCCCAGTCCTCTTCCATTCACACGCAGCACGCAATGGTTCCCAGCTTCTCCTCCTATTTCTTAACCAGCTATTTCTTCAGTGCTTTAGGGTGCAAACTAACATGCAGAAATTAGGCATATGAAACATTGCCCATCATTTATCACCATGTGTGGGAACATAAAGGTTTTTTATAGAACAACTATTTTTATTCATTTTTCAGAAACCAACACAACACAAATGGGGAGTGCAGAGGCCAGTTCCAGTGAAGAGTTTACATCTGGCATGGAAAGATTTCCATGAGAACCTGTCTGCCTGAATCTATGTTGCTTAGTGGCTGAATCAGATATAAAATTTGACCAAACTACATAAAATTTCTCTGTGTTCTGACTTCTCCTTGTGCACAAAGTTGCCAAGTCAGTTTGTCCATGAGCACAAAACTCCACAGTTGTTGGTGCCAAGTTATTGTCAGACTAGCACCACACTTCTCCAAACATTTGCGGTCGTAAGCCTTGCAGCAATCGTCAGATGGGTTATCAGATCTTCAGGAACCAAATCCTAATTTTCAAAGTTAAAAATGAGGAGAAGAGCCATTTTGGGGTTTGGGTCCTTTTAAGGGGGGGGGGGATTGGCAGCCAGCCAGCCACACTGATTCTCAGCCATTTTTTGGTGCCCCCCCCATCCGCCCTGCTCCCAACAGCCAGTCAGCATTCCACAGCCACTGAGGAAGTTCAGTCCTTACTGGGCTGCCTTAGGAGGTTATTCATCTAATTAAAACATTTGTGTCCCACACTTCAGCCAGAAAGGTTCTCAGAGCAGCTTCCATACATTCTGTTAAAACAAGGCAGTCTTTGCCCGCAGGGTTACGATCTAGAAAACACAACACAAAAGGGAAAAGGGACAAGGAAGGAAGGTGGGGGTGGGACAAATGCAGGCACCAATTTTTAAACAGCAGTTCTTATAATGTGCAGCTTGAATGGAAGCAGTTCAGGGGCAGCCCATTCTTGATGGAGCTGCTCTTCCAGCAAAGCTGGTGGAATATGCCCTGCTTCCCATGTCTCTCCTAAGGCAGCCTGTGATCATTAATTCGCTAAGTAGAGGTGTGTGTGTGTTTAAGCAACAGAATTGCATTTATTAAATACTAAATGTCTAGGCTTTTTTTAAGGTCTTAGCCTAGCACTTAAAAGTCACTGGGTTATACACTACTTACCGTAACTTAAGAGTAGACCCATTGAAATTAATGGCCATGGCTACCTTAGGTCCATTAATCTCAATGGGTCTACTCTGACTAAATGTTAGTTGGTTGTAACCCATTCAAGCGAGGAGATCCTCGCTGCAGACTATAGGTGGTAGTCAACAAAGCTTTACTCTGAGTAGATGCATTAAAATGAACCTAAGTTCATTTCGATTGGTCTACTACTGCAATAAAACTCCGCTGACCCCCACCCTGTGGGTGTTGCTGCTGCAGGGAAGGCTCTCTGAAGGGGCCCCCGAAGAAGGCAGGGGAAGCGGCTCCGGAGGCCACCTTTAGATCCTGAATCCCTCCCCCAGCTGGATGACAAATAACAATGAATTAGCATGTAGGCACCCAAACATTTTAGTCCCCAAAGCACTTCTTCAGGCATCATCCCTGGATGTTGCTGGACTCCAACTCCCATCAGCTCCAGTCACCATGCCCAATAGTTAAGGCTGCTGGGAGTTAGAGGCTCAGCAGCATCAAAAGGGACACAGGTACCCCCATCCCTGATTTGCAACAACCCTGCAAGGTGTGCCAGGCTGAGAAAGAGTTAACTTCAACAATGTAAGTTAGCAGGAGCCTTTTGTGCATGTCAGCACTGACCTCTGTCAACATGTGCAGATCCACTAATGGTTAAAGGTAGGAGAGCAGCAGGCAGTTAAAAAATTGGCATCCTGATCGATTGAGATGAGATGCAAACTGGGACCTCTGTGTCTCACACTTTCAGGGAAAGCTTCGACTGTGTTGTTTCCTCCAGTTAACCTGTCCTTTAGCACCTGGGAGCAGGGCAGAGGCATGGGAGGGGCGATGGCTAATAGTAAACGTGGAAAATGCCAACCTTCTGAATTCCAGAAGAAATAACAGTTGCTCAGTCTAATCTGAGCTCCCAGTTCACCTCTGCTCCCTGTGCTGTTCACGGTGGATCACATCATAAATGTGCTTCTTTTCTCTCTTCACTAGATACTTACCTGATGCCTGGAGCTGCTCAGGTTAGTCACATGTTATTGCTCCTTTTCTAAAAGTAATTTGCAACCCCATCTGAGCCCCATGGGCCAGACCTCGCTCTCCCTGGAAGGAGCTGCTGACCCTTCCTTGGCTGGGGCTATAATTAGCCAAGCCCAGAAGTGGTGCAAAAACCTGCAATTGGAGAGAGCCCTCAGGTGGGATCACACCTGAGCCAGAACAAGGGCAAAGGAGGTGGTTTGAAAAAGGGCTCCTTATAACTGGGGTGAATCACCAAATTATTTTAAGAGTATGTAACCTGATCCTGGCTGTTGATTCAGAATATAGCCCCACTGAGCCTCCTAAGGAAGGCTGGAATGACATGCAGTGGTGGGAACTTTATATTGTTTTTATCCCAGTTTTATCTATCATTGTTCCCCCACCCTGACAAAAAAAAACTCTGGGAAATTATAGATTGCTCCTGATCATTTCTGTTTAGCTGAGAAATCTTTAGCACTCCTTCCAGAACACTTCCCTGGGGGATAAAGCGTTTCTTTTAAACCAGTTTCACTCCGTGGTGTAGATGTGCCCCCTATGGCTGAGGTTGGGGAGCAGGAGAAGGGGCAGAGGCCACATAACACTGCAGCCTTTCCCAAGCTGCTCCCTTCCAGGTGTTCTGGACTATAACTCCCAGCACCCCAGCCAGCACTGCTTGAGAGGGACTTCTCTAGCAATAGTTCTGTTGTTTACAATTTTGTTCCTTACAGAGGATAACATTGCTGCTGCTGGCAATGCTCTTGCATTGCATCCATTCATGTTGGTGGGGATTGTGCAGGATACCTTCCCAGTTATGCATCATGTTAAATATTGGGAGAGGAAGGCAACATTTGGATTTTTCCTCTAAGGTGCCAAGGTCTCTCAGTGGTGGGGCAAAGCATGGGCACACTAGTCCTTCGCCATGGGTTGAAATGTGCACCCTTGCTCATGAGCTCTGCCTTGGCCAGTTTGATGGTGTGAATCTTCCCACAGAATTGGCTGAATTGTGTCTTGGTATGGTCAGGGTTTCCCAGACTTCTGATAAGCTGAGGACTGTTCCCCTCTTCCTTGAATTAGAAGTTGGGGAACACAAATAATTCTTCCACATTGGGGGTGGGGAAAGGTTGACTTCTATAAAGGCTAAGAGTCAAGGACTGCACTTCTTCCCTTGTGTGTGTGCATGAGGACCAAATAAGGTGTGCATCCCCATTTAATTATTTCACTTGCCTTAAGGAAGGGGTGTTTCTTACAGAAATGGCGAGGGCATGGGGGCCCAATTGCATCAGAACATTGACATGGGGGCAGAGGAGTTTTAGGCCCTCCCCTGCTGCAGTCCCAATCCAGATCAGTCCTCTCTGCCTACAATTTGCATGAGGGGAGAAATGCCCATTTGTTCCAGCTGCATATTTTTCTGGAGGGCACTGATTTGAGTCTAGAGTGCAGTGGAGGCAATGCGTTAAAGTTCCACTGCCTCCTCACACCACAGTCAGGTCACTTGTGCAGGCTATTTCTATAAGGAAAATTCTGCAGCAATAATGTCACATGTACTTGGCCGCTGATTTGGGACTGCTGCCCAGAGCAGCAACTCATTCAGAGATGCAATGGGCAGCCTTCTTCAAGGATGGCTAATTTGGCTTCTTCTGTGCAATGGAAGTGATGGAATGAACTAAGCATTTGCACCTGATGCGGAGAGGTGCAGTGTTATCCGTTCCCAGTGGCAGCTATTTGAAGACACGGTAGGCCAGGATGCTGAATCATGCAGAGATCAGTAGGCAGCCTTTTCTGTAGGTTTGCTCTTTGGGCTGAGGCACACTTTGGGAATTAATGATCTATCTGGTTAAGAGAAGTCATTTCACTTTTGCTAAGTGATACAAGCAACAATCTCAGACTGTGAAGGCTTGTTTGAAAAGGGCTAGTGCTCCCCCCTCCCCCCATGAAAAACTTATCTGCAAGGAAACCGTATTTGTGGTGCAAAATGTCAAAAACTGCAGCTGTCCAGAAGCCCCACCCATAGCGTGAGGGAGACCGCAGCTGAAGCAACAGATGGTCTCTGACAATAGTTCAACGGTAACAGGGAAGGGAGGGGGAGCAGGGGGGCCACAATCTGACTTCGGAAATCAAAGTTTATTTGTGGAGAGGCATAAAAAGGGTCTGTGCTAATAGAACAGCTGAAACACGGCAGCTTCACTCAATGTGATGAAATCCCTGTGTAAATCCATATTCACCAAGAATCATCGTGCCCATCCTCCAGTTGTGGCTTCAGGTCAGCTTTGGGGTGTGGTTTTTTTGGGGGGGTTGTGTTTGTGTGTGTGTGTGTGTGTGTGTGTGTGTGTGTGTGTGTGTGGACTGAGTGCTGGACTTTGATCCAGGAGATACCAGCTCAAATCTCTGCTTACCCTTTATCATCCTACAGCCAGGCTGAAATTTATGGTGCTCTCTGGAGAAATGGCAGGATGAATAGTAATAAAAAGAAAAAGCTCTTTTTTTAGACTGTATCTGTCCCAAATACATACTATCCCATTTCTTCAACAATGACAATTATTTCACATGCATTGGAATAATCTCGCATCACACACATACAAAAATATGTGCTGGAAAAGTTTATATATAGTGTTAAGTGACCTGGAGTTACTGCACTGAGTAGGTACACTTCTGAGTTGATGGAAAGACACAGCCGTAGTATAGAGAGAATAACAATGGCGGATGTTTACAGAGCACTTTTTGAGTGTCCCCCCCCCCCCTTACACTCCCTGCAGGAGGAGGCAAAATGGAAGGAGGCGGAGGGAACTTTCAGACTGGGTTAAGTTTCATGTGCTTAACCACCATTCCAAACTGCAACACCTTTGTTACACAACTGGGCATTCTCAGCCATTGCAGTGTGTCCTTTCCCACCAAAACAAGTCTTTGTTTCCACATTTACTCTTTGCAATAAATAGAAATGTGCATCTTGTTCTTACTTGTGTGACAGTTAACCCCACCCTGGGATTTCCCAGTTCTGTTGAAACCAGGGGTCTGCTTCAGCTGCCAGGTATTGCTTCCCCCCTCTCCCAGTTCGCCAGCCTCTCTCCAGGTACTGGAGGGCCGAGGGGGCTGAACTGGGGCTGAGGTGAAGCAGGATGTGAGCAAGAAAGGCAACAACTGCAAGAAGGGCAAGTCATGGGCAAGCAGCACTTTCTTCATCCCTTTGGCTGGCCCAAGGTGGTTTAAAGGAAATCTTAATGGTTTCCCACTTTCTCTGCACATAGCTAAAAGAATGTTTATTATTTTTTTTAAAAAAAGAATCCTGGCCATTTGCTGCCTCTTAACCAGAATCTGCTGCCTTCCTTCGCCTAAAGCAAGGTAAGGCTGCATCCTTTGACAGAGTTCTCCCAACACTTCCTGTTATCAGTTTGGCAACCCGCCCACAGCCATCTGGCCAGCCCCAATCTGCAGGAAGACTGGCCAAGTTGCTTCCAAGGCCATTTCCCACTTAGCAATTTGCAGACTTTGAGCACCCTTAACAGTGACAGGCAGGTGGGCATCACCCACTGGCCACCATCCAGAGGGAAGTTCTCTTGCATTCTTTGCAGACTGTGTCTCATTAGGGTGATCATTCACACACTGACAGAAAAAGAGGAAACACATCACCAAAGGAGAAGAAAAGAAGAGGCAGTTTTGCATACAATTTGCATATGCCAATTTATCTGTACCACTTTAGCTTACTTTAGAAATACACCTCAGGCTTCCAAAATGTTTTGGGAAGAGCTCAGAGAAGGTAGGGTGTGCATTCAGAGTGTGGCCATTGCTTTTGGACCTGCTGGGATGCAACTCAGCTTGTTGCAGGGTTTGCAAGGGGTTAAAGCAGATAGAGAAGGGAACCTCCAAGATTCCCAATCTGTCTCACTATCCTTTGATCTCTGTGCTGACCTTTCTATTGATGTTAGGCTGATATTCTTAGAGTTGTTGACCTAGGATCCTGCTTCCCCTTTCTTCATGCTCTTAATTCTGAAGCTGATGGAGAGAGGACATACCGTATTTTTCGCCCTATAGGACGCACTTTTCCCCCTCCAAAAATGAAGGGGAAATCTGGGTGCGTCCTATGGGGCGAATGCAGGCTTTCGCTGAAGCCTGGGGAGTGAGAGGGGTCGGTGCGCACCGACCCCTCTCGCTCTCCAGGCTTCAGGAAGCTCTGCGCAACCCTCGGGAGACCTGCTCCGAGGGTTGCGCAGAGCTGCCTGCAGTCCCCGGCTCAGCACAGCTCTGCGCCGCCATCCCGACCGGGGCGCTAAGTCCCGCCCCGCTGGGGATGGCGGCGCAGAGCTGCCTGCCGTGCCGGGACTGCACACTTCTCCCCATCGCCAGCCCCACAAGCTCGGGGGACAGCGGGGAGGCAGAGCGTGCCTTCCGACTGTTCCCCGACCTGGTTCTTCCAGCCCCGCACCTGGGGGGGGAATAATTTTTTTTCTTTATTTCCCCCCCAAAAAACTAGGTGCGTCCTATGGGCCGGAGCGTCCTATGGGGCGCAAAATACGGTATTTGTGTGTCTCTCTGCTGAGTGCAAGAGGCAAGCACAACTCTCCGCAACTCCAACTTAGTTGGCTAGAACTAGGAACTCTTTTCTATCCAAGTAAGTGTTTCCTAAAATAAACCTAAGCTTTCTTATTTTCTGTGAGCAACCAAGGTAAGCCTGCTCTCCCAGCAAGGATTCAATACATAGTCAGCTTCATGCTGTGTGCTAACTCTGCCAAGTAAAACAAGTGCTACCAATATTTTTTGCTGCCTGATGCAGAGAACCCTTCCCCATGCTAGCACCATTAAAGCGTGCTGCACCATTCAGCAATTCATTTCTGCATTCATCTGTCACGCCTCTGGTGGGGCCAAGTCATTCTCCTTCTGGGGTGGTTTGTGAGCCTTTGGTCCGTGTACTCCGATCTCACCTGTGGCTCTTAGAAGCTGTCAGCAGGCGACAGCAGCCACACCCCAGGGAATGGCTTCCACTGGCTGGCTAAACCAGGTGAGGGGAGCTGATGGGTCTGAAACCCCCAGTGAGTTAGGGAATTCCCCTGCATGCAAATACAGGTTCAGGCAAATTGAGCAGACAAGACCAAGAGTGGGTTAAATGGCCAAGAAGGAGGTTGTTGCACTTGCTGTAGAGGGAAATGAGGGGCAGATGGGGCTTGTCAACCTGGGAAGGTAGCCCTTCTAGAAGGAAAACTCTGATCCTAAATCTCCATTGCTTTGCAGCTATATTCATTCCTAAGAAAGCAGTAAACCCTGAGGAAAAATTTGTAGCCGCTGCCTTGTGAGAAGTAAACCCTACACAAATCTGGAGTGGAGTCCTCAAGACAGTTGGATGGCACCTCATACATCTCCTTCCAGCAACTCCTGAAGCCAAGCTGGTGCCAAACATATTGCTATAATTTCCTTTGAACCACATCAGAAAGGCTGTTTTGTCATCTGAGCAGTCCATACACACGGCCCAAGCATGCATCCTGGAGAGGACACTTTGGTGCTCCTAATGCAACAAAAACAAGGCAGGAGGCAGCAAGCACAAGTTACCATTCTCTGCAGCCACAGCAGGTGCTGTGATTCTCAGTGCTTTGACTTCACACCCAGAGACACTCCACTGTCTCTTGAGTACAGTTTGGCAATCTGTTGTTTGCATTTGTATCGTTTTTATATCTTTGTGAAAAGATTTGCTAATAGGCAGGGTATATATCTGTGAAATAGACGTGTAAAAGTCCACCACTTGAGTCAGCTTCTGCACCTTGCTGCCAGTGGATGCAGTGAGGGAATCACTGAAAAAGGCAAAGTGAGACCCTGCCTTGTGCAACCCACAGCCTTTCCCCCAATATCTTTTCTGGCCCTCCTTGGATCTAGAAGAGCACCTCCCACCCTGGAAGTGGATATTTACATTGCAGTTGGGACACTGACCTGCCAACAACACTGGTGACTGAACAGGACAGGGCCTGGGTGGCTTGTAAAGTCCCCAGCTAGCCTAAGAGCCTGGCCTGTCCCTTCCTCAAAGGGCTAAAGATAGAGAAGCTCAGTGGCTAATCCTGAGGGATTTATCATCAATCCCAGGACCATTGTCCCACATAGATTTCACAGGACACAACCTGTCTGACTTCATTGTGCTGGGAAAGTGCCCTTGTATTTTAAGAGACGGGTGGGAGTCACAACCTAGAACTCTGCTTACATCATCATGCCCTGAATCTCATTAGCATTTATTTACATGTAAAGGTATGCATATATGGGATGCATTGCAGGATACAGATTTGACATCAGTAAATTATATGGCAATCTGAGTTGTTCACTGCTATTGGTTCCCTGCCTGCTTGCACCAAGAGTTGCCCAACACCACCAATAGCATACTGACATGCTTACTGGGGCTGATGGGAGCTAAAGTCCAAAACATCTGGAGGCCACCAAGTTGGCGAAAGCTAGGTTAGAGTACTGGACAACCTGGGACCTTCTGTGTGTAGAGGATTTTTCAGTCACAAAAATGTTTTTTTTTGGGGGGGGACCTCCTTTTTAATCTTGAACCATATAATTGTATGGTGGTAGTGCTGCTGTTGCAACCAACCTTAAATCAGGCCACAGTCAGGGCCCTGATCCACCAACCAAAGCCAGACATCCTATACCCTTGAGATATCCCCAAATGGGAGTGTTAGTAATTTGCTTAATTCAAAGCAGAAGCAACAAAGGATCTTTGCTCATAGTTCAGTAACTTCACTGCTACACAACACAGGAGGGAAACCTCTGGCCTGGACCAACCCTTCTGTTAGGTGGCCCAGCCTGCAGTCTCAGGTGTCCTGGAGGACACTATGCCATCAGACCCATTGGCTTCTGCCTGTGGAATGGGCGTGGTGGATCAACTGCTGCCTCCTCTCACTGTGAGCTCTTGCAGAAGACAACACAAAAGGCAGGAAACTTCCAAGATGAAACCAATTCCCACATGGAGCCCTGACGGAGGTGGTTCCCTGTCCTGACAGACATAAGCATCTGGGCTGCCTGATTCCACCACCCAAAGAGGAACCACAGCTTTGCTGCTGCTGCTGCTGCACACAAACTTCCGCCCACACAACAGCTTCCCTGCCTGACAAATGGACAAAGAAGTCATCCATCTCCTAATGGGAATGCCCAACGGGTCCCCTCTCCGCTGCTTGCAGCGACAGTGAAAATGGCTGCAGGCCAGATCCAGGCCCACTGGCATTTCCTGCTTACAGGTAAAATATGCTGCTCATTCAATCCAGCAACTGTTTTAGCAGGCTGGCCCTCTGCAGAACACCCATGTGTGGACGCACGCACACTTTGTGTTGCTGCATGGCAGGAAATTGAGGGTGGCAACCATGGAACTGGATGGCAAGTAGGGGGAGTCAGGAATGCAATCCGGGGACCTTTCAGGCCACTACTGTTGCAAAGGCAGGCCTGACTATTTTGATTATTGGAGGGAGTGTGCACAGCAGGAGGTGAGAAACCTCAGGACTGGACTTCTACAGAACCGCACACACCCTGCCAACTGGACACTACTAAAATCAGCAGCGGAAAAGTCCTTCTGCAAGGAAGCTGGCCATTACTTTGCCTGGGAAGTCTGAGATGGGAGAAGGGCCCACAGGGCCTGCTCGCCCCCCCCCCCATCTGAACAGAAGTGTCTGCTATGGCACCTTCCTTGCCTCTGGACGTCCCTGTCCATCTCCATCAGCCAGACCCACTCGGCTGACTTTCAGGAAAAGGAAGATGCTGGCTTCCTCATTGGCTTTGAACATGGGTGCTCTCTTTGAATTGTTGCTGGCTCTGATTTGTCATCTGTGGATTGTTTTAATTATATTTATAAGCTGCCTCTAGAATATCCCTTTCAAATAACATTTCCCCACCATATGAATAAACCACCTATGGCTTTACGAAATTAAAACAGATTCTTAACTCTGCTGGCGAGGGAGTTACCACCATCCTTCCTCCTGGCTGTTTTGTCTTCCAAAGGGAAGGCCGTTTTAATTTACTGCTTCACCCCTGCTGGAAGTACCTCACTAGTGAGGCCACCTTGACATCGAATTAACAGCATCTGCTTCCCAGGTACCAAGGCGCATCTGGCTGGTTGATGCGGAAGCAGGATGCTGAGCTGGCCCTGCCTTCTCCAGCCTCGTGGCCCAGTGGGGAAATCGTTACTTCTTGCATCACCATGGCTGCTGAAGGCACCGGGGCAGCTCCCCACCTTCCAGCCGCGGCAGCCCCGGCCCGCTCTCGGGACTCTTCTCGCAGCCAGGCGCCTGAGCGCACGGAGCGCCCTCTGGGCTCCAGGCCGGCGAGGCGAGAGACCCCGCGGCAGCGGCGTCGGAGGTTGAGCGAGCCCCGAAGGCAGCTCCTTCCCGGCGATCAGGCGGCGCCTGGAAGAAAAGGCGGATCAGGGGCAGCTAATCCTCTAACAGGATCGGCGCGATCGCCTTGATTTCTGGCGGGGCGGGGCGGACAGCGAGCAAAGAGCAGCGGATCAGGCGTCCCTGCAGCCGGGGCGCGGCACCTGCCCGGTGACCTTCGGCCCGGGCCTGATCCAAGCCCTTTCCTCCCTGTTGAGCCAGGCAGATCTTACTTACTTACACACTTCCAGCCCTCCCTGCACCCCTTGCTGCAGCGCCTCCGTCGTTCAACAAGCTAAAGCCTCCATCCGGGGCAATGAAAACCATCACCTGCTGATTTCCGGGCACTCAGTCGCTGTTTAAAGGGAGGACTATTCTATGGTTCTCCATGTCTGATCTACGGAGATTCCTGCGTTGCAGGGAGTTGAACTAGATGATCCTTGGGGGTCCCTTTTATCGCTATGATTCTAAGGAGACAGGCCTTCCCGTCTCAGTCTGGTCCAGGGAAGCGACTCTCCCTCCACAGGGCTGCTTCCTGGGAACTGAGCCACAGAGCGCAGGACCTTCAGCTGCAGCTGCCGCTCGAGGCGGAGAACCAGGCTTGGCTGGGGCAGGAGCTGGGTGGGCGGCCGCCAAGGTGGAAGGCTGACTATGCTTAAGCACAGGGGGGAGCGCCAGTTTACCCCTCCCTGAAACCCTGGAGAGCTGCTCCCACTCGAAGCAGCCCAGCCTCCTCCCGCCTGGGAACTGTGTTCTGGACTACAGCTTCGCATCAGCCGCGTCTACAGCACCACCCCAAACAGCGGAGTCCCCGATGCTGCGCTAGATGGAGCAATGGCCTGGTTAGGATGGGGCACCAGCCACCCAGCAGCCGCTTCCAGAGAACCTCCTGGTGGATTGAACCCCACACGAGCGAGTGGTTGGGAGCGGGTTGCAGCTATGTGGCTCTTTCAGGTCCCTTTATTTTGAGGCCAGAGAAGTCTCTTGAATGGAAGCGGAGAGGAGCGGGGTCACTCATGTATCTTGCCCACCTGAGTCTGCAAATGTGTCCCTTCCTCTCTCGCCTGCCTATTCAGAGTGACATTTGGGGAGTGGTACATGGCGGCCGCCAACTTAAATGACTCTGTAAGGTCACGGTGCCTGGGTCACAGAGGGTTATCTTGCGACTCCCCCCACCCCCTTTTCAATTTTCAGTTGGCTTTCTACAGCTGCTTCTTGTTGCCCAGCCAAGACACTCCTCAGAGCTAGATCAATCAGCAAAAAGATGGTGGTGGGTTGGAACTGCACCCCAGTGTGCTTTAGACAGAGCAGTGACTCCTCCTGCTTTGTCATGCAAGCAAGCGGCATCCATCGACTCCAGGTTTTGGAGGATCCTTGGACAAGACACTCTCCAGGGCCCCCTCCCTCCCTCCCTGCATCTACCTGCTTGCAACAGCAGGCTCAGGGCACTCTCCTCACCTGCGCTGAGCCCTTGGCAGATGCTGACCCTTGACGCCAGCCTGTAGCAGCTTTGCAAGGCCTTGAGTCCTTCCAACCTGATATGCTAGATTGAACCCAGGGCCTGCTGCAGGTGAATCATGCGTGCCTCTTAGCACTGACCTCCGCTGAGCAAACGCCTGGTGGTTCTGTAGACCCACCAGCAGTTCAGGAAGTGCAGCCTCCATTTCCTCCAGATCCCTTTCCTGATCTCCCCGGCAAGTAACAAGAATCCAGCATGCTTTTAAGAGACCTCTCCACACCCTTGATGTGGCCCATCGCCATGCAGTAGAGCACTTACTGTTACAACCTCAGGGAACAGCCAGGAAGAGAGAAATAAAATCCATTAAAAATGACATTTATTTTGGCCTCCTCTGTGCAGAGAGGGGTGGGTATTCCTTCCTTGAGCGTTTTTGCTTTGAAAGGCACACTTCTTAAAGACACAAGGTTGTGCAAATAAATAGCAAACATTGTTAGCTTAGCCCTTGAAAGAACTTTTCTCCTTTAGAAAAAAAGGTTTGAAACCCAAGTTAAAAATGCCCCTGCGGCTGAGGAACTAGGAGGGGGGGGACTGGGGGGGAACTGTTGTGCGCCTGCCTCACTCCACCAAACTGCTTTGCTGGGCTCCTTGCTGCTGCTCCCTCTGGCAAAGCCCTGGTTTCTTGGGATATGTCCCATCAGATGTTTTCATTCTGGCCCTAAGAGGGGAGAAAAACACAAGGACAAACCCTCAGAAACATATTTTGCAGCAGACGCCAGCTCGGGGGGGGGGGGCTGCTATGAGCTACGTAAGCAAAGCCTCCTGCAGACACTGCCACTCTTGGCCTGTTGTCCCCCCCCCTTCCACCTTGATTATTGCAATTATTGCTCAGCTGCCCTCCAAGGATCTCAAGGTGGTCTCGGTGCTTCTCCCACCTCTCATTTTATCCTCACAACAGCCCTGTGAAGTAGGTTAGGTGGAGAAACTGAGGCTGATCCATGGTACACCCACTCAGCGAGCCTCAGGATTTGAACCCTGCCCCCCCCGGGTCCTACCTCCACATTCTGACCACTGGACCACACTGGTTCTCCTTCTACACCCATTGAGCACGGCTCTCATCTGCATCTCTTTTTCAAGTAAACAGGCATGACGCGACTTTTCCTCACTGCTAAGAACATCACCAGAACCTGCTGGATCAGGTCAGTGGCCCTTCCAGTCGCGGTGGCCCCAGGCGCCTTTGGGAGATCCTCCAGCAGGACCTGAGGGTTTCCAACAACTCTCCGCTCCTGTGGCTGCCAACAATGCAACCCTCTGGCTGCAGAGGCAAAGTCCAGCCAGTGGGGCTAACAGCCATGGGGAGCCTCGGCCCCCACGGAAATCTATCTCCAAGGAGCAGAACTTCCTTCCAGAGCAGATGGCTGTGCTTCCACGCAAGCTAAGCCCTGGCAACTCTCTTTTTAGAAACTGAGCGCTTGCTCTTGCTTTGCAGTGTTCCAAGAACACAGTCCAAAGTAGCTGCGGCTACCGTTAAAATGTATGGCTCTAGGCAGCATATGCTGTCTGAGTAGCGGGGGGGGGGGAGTGGGGCTCTTCCCTTCCAGATGGATGCACGAGGTGGTCAGGACAGGCAGGGCTTTGCACATCTGCTGCAGGGGGTTTTGCTTTGTTTGTTTTTTATTAATTAATTGAATTTATATACCACCCTTCATCTGAGGCGGGTGGTTTACAGTACAAAAACGCGAAAAGCAACATAGTAACAAAACAAACCTCCCCTCCACAGTTTAGCCTGATTACATAAAAATTACATAAAAATGCTTTTGCCTGGCACCTAAAGATATGCCATGAAGGTGCCAGGCAAGCCTCCTTGGGGAAAGCATTCCACCAATGGGAAGCCACCACAGACCCTGCGTTGCCCCCCCCCCGTACCTCTTGTGGAGGAGGCACGTGGAGAAGGGCCTAAGAGGAGGATCCCAGGATCCTTGAGGTACTGAGGTTCTGCCTCAGGCAGCAAAATAGTCAACCAACCCCTTGTGGGGGAGCTTCTATCAGCACATCTGGGTCCTCTAGTGCATGAGGAAGCAGGACATGGTGTGGCTCAGAAGTAACCCCTACAGGCAACTTTCTCCCTCTCCTGGCCCCTGCAACATAGTGGGGAAGGAGGCCAGGGAAGACTGTCAGGCAGGAGGAGAATGCCAAGGACAGGTCTGCAAAAGCACATTACTCTGCACACATGGCAAACCCTGTGGCTGCAGATTCACATCTTGTGTGACAGGACAGGGATTCTGGCTCTGTTCTCCTTGTGGAAAAAGGGAAGGGATTTAGGGTGATGGTCTGGGAACAGCTGGTGGTGTTAGAGACCAAGACACACAGATCCTGAACAGCCTCTCCTCTGCCCCCTGTGGAGGACTGGGGTCACCCAGTGGCATCTGGGGGCATGAGGCAAATGGCATTTTCCACCTCACAATAGCATGAGACATCATGAGGCATAAAACATAAAGTGAAGTTTCTCAGCACATTACAATAAACAGGAGCTGTGCAAGAGCACTGCTGGAATTTATATCGCCAGCTTAAAAAAAAATTGCTTATGAAACTTTGCAGAGTGCCATTTGCATGGATGGCACTGTATTACAAATAATTCAGTGTGTCCCTTTCCTAAAGAACACTTGCTCACAATGCTGAAACTCGCGAGGTGTCCACACACCCCAGCCCCTTAGGCAGCTATTGATGCATCCAGCGCTCTCCTCCTGTCCTGGCTGATTGGATTAAAAGAGGGCAGCCACCAGGTCAGGAAGGAAAGACAACTCATTAAACTCATTAAACTCGTGGTATCTGAAGAAATGTGCATGCACACGAAAGCTTATACCAAGAACTAACTTAGTTGGTCTTTAAGGTGCTACAGGAAGTAATTTTTTTATTTTGACTATGGCAGACCAACACGGCTACCTATCTGTAACTGGTCATTAAACTCTGTTTAGTAATTAAGTGGGCAGTAACAGCTCTGACCCCCTTTGATTTGAGCCACGCTAATGAAGATCATTTCCTCTCTCCAGCCCCCCCTCCCCCAGGCCACACTAGCAGGAAAGGGCCCAGCCAGCATTAACTTCTGGGGTGAGTCAGTCCTTCAGCAACGGAGGCGGAGAAGAGTCATGGAAGTGGTGCTTCTGTTTCCCATCAAGGATGTAAGCATCATCCCAGCTCGTAAATCAGGGATTGGGGTGGGAGTGCTAGGCAGCCCTCTTGGGCTTCCTGGGTGCAGGAATGGGTCACAAAGGTTTGGAGGTTATTCCAAATTTTGAGGTTCGTAGTTAATGTTAAGTACAAACCCCATGTTAGCTGCATCAGTTGCTCAGTTTGTGAGATGCTGCAAAATGCAGAGAGGGTTTTTTGCTGCAAAACAACTGCCAAGGTTTGGCAGAGGTTTGGAAGAGTTCCAAAATTTTGTAGTTAATTTCCCTGGTCAGAAAGCCTCTGCTGTGGTGCCCTGGACTCTGCTCCCAGGATCCTGCAGCCAGGTCGACCTCCCTGAGCAGGGCTGGAGCTCTCTCTGGCTTTGTGAGCCTGCACAGAAGACAAAGGGTCTTATCCCCAGTGAGGCCCTTTCCTGCAAATCTCTGCCCAAAGCTACTGAGCAGTCTCCCCTGGCATGGCACTCTTTCCCAAGGGGGAGTTTATTAACCCTTCTTTCCCTCCAGAGCCAGTGCACTAAAATAAGATTCAAAAATTGTACAGCAATATGGACAAAGAAAACTCAAAATGTATAGAATCTGAGTTCTACTCAGAGTAGACCAACTGAAATGAATGAACCTAAGTTAATCATGTTCATTAACTTTAATGGGTCTAAGTAGGACTGGCATTGGAGTCAACCCACAATTCCTTGGTATACTGGCAATATCATATTGTTGCACTTAACTAAGTTGGCACAGTTTTGAATGCACCAAGGTTTTGTGCATGTTCAGCTGTGCATCTGACCTGCCCCCTGCAGATCCGAGTCCACATTCCCAGCATGTCTGCATTTCTGCCCAGTGCTATTTTTCTAGAAAAACAGGTGCCAGAACTCTCTTATCATGGCAATGGTGCCTACTTGAGAGGTGCCAGAACTGAGTTCTGGCGAGTTCCAGCTGAAAAAATACCCTGCTTCTGTCTCAGTGACATCTATGCTGGCTTGGTCATGTCCACAGAATGGAAGATGACAGGATTCGCAAGGATCTATTTTACAGGGGGTTGGCTTCAGGCAACATCCCCCCCCCCCGAACAAGATTTAGTGAAGATGGGAGAGCAGCCAGTCCCTTGCCTCATCACCTTTCAGGCCACATCTGATTGTTTCCCAGGAACACCTAGACTTCTGGCAACTCAGCTGGCCTCAAGCACAGAACGGCAATTGCTTTAATCTATAAAATGGGCCAGTGTACAAACAAACAAAGGATTGTCTAACCTGTGTTCATAATAGTGCCATAGTCATACTGAGTTCTTTAAAAGATAGGAACCTTCTGAAGATAAACCAATGTGCTGTAATTTAATCTTGAACAGGGAGCAGCCCTTCCAACTCATAGAGAATCTTGCACCATCATACTAAAATCTCATTGTACCCTCCTACGGAAATCTGAAACGGAGCCCGGAGTCCCCTCACCCAGACCAGGGAAGCTCTTTTCCAGCCCGGTCTGCATCCTGCAGAGATTGCTTTGCTCCTCTCCTGGGGGGTTGTGCAGGGGGTGCTGCTGTGGAGTAATGGAGACGGGGAGGTGGAAAGCAAGGGAAAGTGTGGTTTTCTTGCACCACAAGTACACACGAGCTCCAGGTGGGGTTTTGGGTTAATATTCTGGAGCTGCCCAGGACCAAAGCAGGAACTGCTGGGAGCTTGCCCACTCCTTGCTTTGGGGTACAAGCGAAGTCTTTCTTGGCTGACCTGCAGCACAAATGGCACCAAGTGGACCAGGCTACCTGGGAAAGTGGTGGGCTCTCCTCCCCTGCAGGTTTTTAAACAGAGGCTGGGTGGCCATCTGCCAGGGATTCTTGAGCTGTGATTCCTGCATTGCGGGGGATGCGACAAGATGACGCTTGGGGTACCTCCAACTCTGCAGTTCTATGATTCCAAGTCAGACACAGCTCTGGCACGCTGGATCCCTTTCCTCCTTGTTCTGCTGGCTCCAAGCTATGGGCTTCTTGCCACCCAGCAGGGACGGGTGTGTGTGTCATGTGTGATTAGCCACAGACAGCTGGAGATGGAGCCACAGCTGCCAAGGTCCCATGCATCCCAGGCTGGCTTGAAATACTGCCAGGTTTTTGGTGGACTATCCAAATGACACCCCCTTACACACACACACACACACACACACACACACACACTGCACAGAACAGTCCTCCTGGTCCTCCCAGTGGCTGTGGTCAGACTGGTCTGTATCTTATTGTACTGCCCTTAAGGGCACCCTCCCATCATCTTCAGCTTGCCTCATGGTGCCATTTTAGCTCCTTTCACATGTTTTGTTCCATTGCACTTTGGTGTGAGTGTGTGAACAGGGCTGCTCAGTGGTACAGCAGATGTCTTGCCTGCAGAAGGTCCCAGGCTCAGCCCCTGGCACCTCCAGACTTCCTGAAACCTTGGAGAGCTGCTGCTGGTAGAGAATACTAAGCTAGAAGGACCCATGTCAAGGCAGCTTCTTCTGTTTAGTGAAAGCTGTAAAAGAGCCTATCCATGTTCCAAAATGCCGGTGCACCCGCTCCATCCGTGGAGTCAGGATCCTTTGCAGAGTTTGTGTGCACAGAGGCTCTTTCACACCTTCCCCTGAATACAGGACAGGGAGAGAAGTTGTGACCCTTCCTCTGCCTCACCACCTGCTCACTCACCCCTTCCCACGTCTTTCCAGGTCCCTCTTTACATGGAAGTTACCTGCAGGGAGGTTCTCTTGAGCCAGCCCCGAGAATGCAGCTCCTCCCACTTGAGAAAGGTTTGGGCAGCCAGGTCCTGGAGCTCCGTGCAGTACAAGAGGCCAGCGTCTTCCCGTATGCCTGGGGTGATGTGTTGCTGCAGCTGGATGCAGAGCTGCTGGAGGTGGCTCTGGTGCGGGAGCAAGGGGAGCACAGAGTCAAGGGAACAGAAAGGCAGGAAGAGAGACATCTAGCAGGGAGCAGAAGCTGCTCTCGTCTGGTGAAGCATTAGCAGAGTGCAGAATAACTTTGTGTTTTTTTAATATATATATATCAGAATTCTGCACCAGGGTAGATGATATCCTGCATCCAGGGAAAGCCACATTCTGCAGCCTGAACAAATCATGCACATTTATATCTTTATGTGTTTGTGGGATGGGGGGGTTATTGGTTTGTTTTGTTCTTGTTTTTATTATGCAATTTGTGTTTTTATTTTGTGGTATGCAAATATAAATAAAAAATAAATAAATTATTTTTGGGTACCAGACATCCTTTTCATTGCACTTTTTCATGATTTGTACTCATGATGCTATTGTTGCCTTCAATACTGTTTACTGTATTTCCCCACAACAATACTTTTTCTGAGCATTGCCCCTGCTTACAAAGACCGCTGGGCCTTTAGCTAGATAGAATTAAAATAGATAGCATGGCGGTGAACCTTCTCCCACACATGCAGGGAGGTTTTATGTGCAGGAAAGTGGGGCGGCCGTCAATCAGAAATGCTGCTGCTATGCTGAAAGCATGATGACTTGATTCTGCTAGTTGCATCAACACAGGGCTGCCTCCAAAGGGAGTCTGAAGAGAAACAAGACAAAAGGAGAACTGGAAGAAGCTCTGGACCAGGCCACACATTACACAGTTGAGGGAGGCTTAAGACAGGTTTGTGTGTAATATGTAGCTCAGCCCAGACCTTTACTCCAGTTCCCCTTTGCTTCCCTCTTGCTTTTGCTTGGGCTCCTTTGGGAGTGGAAAAGTATTGAGAGCCACTTCTCTGCCTAAGCGCACCCTCCCACAGGCTGCTAGGCTACCATTCAGCTACCACTGCAGCCCCACAACTGAGTTCTGCTTTGTGCCGCTCCCAGCCCCACGGTTGCTCTGAGCTAGAACTTTTTGTTGCTTCTGTGTGTTGTGTGTGTGAGCTGGCTCCAGCAAAGCCGTGAAGCTGCAGTTTATGCTGCCCACAAAGCTGGCCTGCCTCCAGCCTTCTCCTCCACCACACCAGGCTAAATGTCACACACAGTGCAGTTTTCATTTCTCCTGGTGAGTGATCTGTTCTCTTAGCTGGCCTGGGCACAGCCCCCTTTTCAACATAGCCGCTCTCTGCTGTCCTTGCTCCGGGATCCTGACTCACCTGATCTCTCAGAGGGACAGCCGTGGTTCCCACAACCACATTGGCCAGCGTCAGGAGGCTGTGGCAGAGGTAGCAGGCCTGGAAGAGAGAGGGAGGTAGAGGCATATCATTTGGAAGTAGGTTAGCTAGCGAGAGAGAGAGAGAGAGAGCGACTGGCCCAAGGTGACCCAGTGGGCTTTATGGTTAGGCTCCCAGGCCCCAGCCCAGAATATTAACCTCTACACCAGGTCATGCAACATTCACCAGAGAGAGAGAGAGAGAGAGAGAGAGAGAGAGAGAGAGAAAGAGAAAGAAAGAAGCAGATGTGTTTCCAGACTGAATACTCTCTCACTCCCCAGATGCCACTCTTCTGTGGTAAGACACAGGTAGAACTGCAAGTGAGCTTCTGCATTACTGCAGTTTTTCTGTGCCCCCCTCTACGTTCTCTCCACATTAGCAGGAGTGATGCCACTGCTGTGGCTGGAGCCCTTTGAAACTTAGCACCCATTCCGTATAACGCTTGCGGCTGGTGGGTGACATTAATTGTTGCTTAAAAACCCTTTTCCAGTTTATAATGAAAGAGAGGTGGCACAGGGCTTTAGTGCAATGGTACGATCACACTTTACTACTACAGAGCCAGAGCATTAGAGGGTTTTAGCACTGCGATTGCTTCCAGATGACCTGTTTATTGAGCATTTATCCTGATTTGTGTGCAGGGAGATCAGACAATGCCAGCTATGCACTGAGCATTCATTCCTTTTCGTTTGTGGGGAGGTCAGAGGATGCTGTGTCAGAGCAAGTGTTACCTGTCACTTTCCTTATAGCAAGGGTCTGATTTTGGGGGTGGGGAAACAGGATTGTTGTGCATGAGCACTAACCACCTTTAACCTGAATTTGCCAGTATGCAAATGAATCCAATCTGAAAATAGGAACAGTTGGGAAGCACCCTTGAAATGTCCTTCACATTAGAAATAAATTAAAATAGCGGAGGAAACATTTCAGCTGTGGAAAATGCACTGCTTCTGGAAAACGTTGGACTTTCTGCAGTGTGGAAAAAGTTGGAAGGTCCGCATGGAAAATAGAGGATGACAATGGTTTGATGCCCTCTAGAGAGAAAAGGAACAAAGCTGCCAGACCCTTCCCTCAGCCTCCTGGGACCCCCTGCCTCTTCTCAGGACAGAACCATGGATGGCCAACCCACCTGTGTCCAGCAGAAGGAGACAGACAAATGACCATGCAAGCTTTATCAGTTTTGGGGCATAGCTGTCAAGTGTCCCTTATTTGAAGGGACAGTCCCTTATTCCAGCGCCATGTCCCGCTGCTGTCCCTTATTGATGGATGTCCCTTAAATGATGTCCCTTAAATTTCAAAGGAAACAGCTCCTCTCCCTCCCTCCCTGCCCTGTTGCTCACCCAATAAGAAGTCTAAGAACGACTGGGGGGTGGAGCTTGCATGCCTTGTGTGTGGTCAGTTAATGCAAGCTGAGGAGGTTTTTGAATGCTGGACGCCATTTTGTTGCATGTGCTGCTGCAAACTTTGCAGTGCAAAGCCAGGCCGGGGAGCCATCTTAAGTTGAGGCTGCATAGGCCTTGTGGTGCATGTGATTCAGATTCTATTCAGTTGAACCTCTGGTTACAAAGTTGGTTGGACAGTGTTCTCGAAGCTACCAACATGAGTTTGACCAGACTGCAGGAGGACAGGAAGACTGGAGTGCCTGGAACAGGTGAGGCTGCAGGCCCCTTATTTTGGCTGCTGGTCCCATATTTTCAAATCTGTAAGTTGACAGCTATGTTTTGGGGCCCCATGGCCACTAGCGCCATTGCTTCCAACGGTGTGCCCTGCTAGCAACTAGCCCACCCTGCAGGGAGAGCAAGACCCCTCCTAGGTCTGCCCACTTGCACAGCTCCCAGCTCATATCAAGGGGGCTTTTGCACAGGAACATCTCAGTGGATTGGCGCTTGGGCAGATCTGTTGGTCTCCTACCCTCTGCCCTAAAAGGCATGCAAATCCTGCTCCCTTGTTTTGCTGGAAAGCTTAGGTTGCAAGCCTAACCCCACGCACCCGGCAGTTTAAGTCCTACTGAATTCAATAGGGCTGACTTCTGATTAAACATGGTTAGGAAGCCACTACTGAACAACTTGCTTTCTATCACAACAAACTTTGACTGAAAAGGTCTCCCAATGAATCTTGCTGCTTGATAGTTAGATATTGTAGCCACAAGCAAGCCAAGCCGCCTACTTGGCGTACTGAGGCAGAAGGAGAAAGAAGTTCTGTATAGAGTGGAAACTCAGTCTCCCCTGCAAAGAAGTGGAGAACCAGAATCTATCCAAGCCCTTTGCAGCTGCCAGGTGAGTCAGCCCTGCAGCTGTTTTCTCCCAAGCTGAAATCCACCTTATAGTGCAGCAGGGAAGGGGTGTGGCTCTGTTAGGGCTGACACACGCCTGGGATTTCCTGGACATTACCGGGATTTCAAAGGCAGAAGTGACATCCAGGGGAATTTCCGGTTTCCGGAAGGCAGCAGTTTGTCCTGGATCTTTGGCAAGTAAACTTTTTTTTGCCGTTTTTGTAAAGAAAAGCTCAGCAATATTTGGGGTGTCCTGGTTTTTACTTTTTGAAATATGGCAACCCTAGGCTCCGTGCTCCTGCCTCAGCCTCTGCCCCCACACCTGTCCCTGCCAGTGCCACCTGTCCAGGCCTGAAAGTCTCCCCATCTTCTATGCCAGACTTCATGGAGTCCCTTGTGCAAACCGTCCTTCCCACAGATGTCCTGCAGCTCAGCTCGTCGCAGCAGAACTCCTCAGCTGTTGCTTCAGCTGTGGAGGACGGCAGCCAACTTACTGCAGGGCAATGGAGAAAAGAAGATCAGGGTAGGTGTGTGTGTTAAACCACGTATCTGCTTCCAAAGGTATCAACAACAGAGCGATTAGAGTGGGAGGAGGCCTGGCAGGCCATCTGCTTGAACTCTCCGCTCACTGCAAGATATTCAGAGTATCTTCAGCAGTAGACGGCCATCCAGCCTCTACGAGTTCCCTCCCTCTCCCACCTTTTCCACCTTTTCCTTCAGCAGAAGTTACACAGGTCAACTTAGTCAGTAAGTTCCATTCAGTTCCACGGAGCTGCCTGCTAGTAAGTGAGTATAGGAATGCAGATTTGTAGCCTGCCTGCTTCCTGAACAAAGCAGTCTAGCCTCTGAGCCAGTTTGCTGCACTGTGTTTGGAGGCAGAGGACATGTCTTTCTGCTCAGTTCTGCCTGGCTGTGCTGGATTTCACTGATGGGGAGACTCAGCTGCCTAAAAGCACACACCACTGGGAGCTACTGCTGGTGGCATCCCAACCAGTGGCAGCCAGTGCAAAGCCCCCAAAAGGTGTGTTTCAGAGGCAAGAGGGGTAGTTGTGCCCAAAGATCCACTGGATCTTCAGCCAGTCCAGGCCTGCTGGTTACCTGCTCTTCTTAGGGCTGCCTTGCATCCAGAATTTCCTGGACATACAGCACTCTGAAACAGTGTCTGGGCGGAAATCACTTGAATGTCTGGGAAAACCAGACATGGCAACCCATGTCAAAAGTCAAGATTTTGGTGAATTTCCTTAAAAATATCTGAACAACTTCATTTTTCATGCAAAAGTTCAACTTTGACCCCAAAAAGCTCAACATTTTCACATTTTGACATATGGCAACCTTAGCTTTTCTTGCTGGCGTGAAGTGGCAGGGCTCCAGGGTTAGGATGGAGGTCCCAAGGCTGAAATCCTGTGCTCACTTTGTTGTGGCCAAGCCCCATGGAACTCAGTGGGACTTAAAGGTTAGTAGAAGTGTGTAACTCATGGGATCCTGAAGCTCCGCCTTACTTTTATGTATTCCAAAGAGATGGTTATGCTAGTTTTTGCAGCAAGAATAAAAACACCTTACAGCACCAGAAAAAGCAGTAGAATTCTTCTAGTTTACATTTTCTTGGATGAGAGCCCACTTTGTCTGATACATGACACATTATCCTTAGTGCGCGCTCTCTCTCTCTCTCTCTCTCTCTCTCTCTCACACACACACACACACACACTCACACTCACACACACCAGGCGTGTTTGGGGTGTGTGTAAACAGTGGGCCAAAAGGCCAAGCAAAGCAAGAGGTTCACCCAGCATACATTTCTATGCAAAGCTCCAGTGTCTGCAAGAGAAGCATGGTGGCCATTTGCAACAGGAGTAATTAATGATAAGGCAACCTCCCTAGCTTCTTATCTTACATACATACAAGCTTTGCATAGATTGGAAATGCCACAGATCTGCTGTTCCTCTTGCATTGCACGGCCTCCTGGCCCCAGATTGACAATCCATCTTCTGTAGGTTTGTGTGTTTCTCTGTCAACTGGGGATACCCTCATGCTTCTAACAAACTGGGCTTTCCTTCACAAAATCTTATGCCACAGTAAACCTGTAAGTCTTTAATAGTGCCACAAAACTCCCTGTAGTTTTATAAATGTGATTGCTGATGTTGATTAGCAATCTCAGCTGGAGCAGCTGGTAGCATCAAGGTCGTGGGGAATTCAAGCGGTGAATTAGTCAGAATACATGCCAGAGAGCTGTGGGCGAGCGAAGGGAGCAATACGGAAACCTTCCAGCTTTTGAATTGGGCTAAATATGTTGAAAAGCTGGCCCAGCCCCTTTGGCCTCCCCCAGCTTTGCATAGCTGCACATTGCACAAGCCTGGGAGTCAGTTCTTCTGTGGAAATTCCTGATTTAGCCAGGTGATGTTTGTCCCAATTCCCCCTAGTAAGTCCCTTTGAAGATTTAACCTATGCTGGTGATCTTTCAACCAGCAAGTAACCCAGTAGCCAACAGGGAACCGTGAAGCATTGTGTGCCGTTTTGCACAAGCTTAGCAGAAGAGGTCAGCAGGTAAAGGGGTTTGCAGGTAAGCTGTTTGCTGTGGGGACGCCAGCAAATTGCATTAAGAGATTGCAAGACAAACAGGATTAAGCTTAGAGGTGGGAGACAATCCTCCCTTTACCTACCGGCTCCCAAGTGCCAGAAGTGGTATCAGCTAGTCCCTTGTCCGATACATGCTACCATCTGGCACTGGAAAAGTCTGCAACTTCAGGTTCCCCCACCTTAAAAATAACCCCTATTTATTCATTTGAACATCTCACCAACTGCATCCCTGCACTGCTGAATAAGTTAGCCCATTGTCAGTATAAAACTGCAAAGTGGTTTGCCTCTGCAGGATTGCATGTGTCTAAGTTGGAACCTCCCCCTTTAAAAAATCTTTACCTCCAACATTTTCCTACATAATTAGGATTATTTTGTAAACCAGGAGTAGGCAACCTAAGGCCCATGGGCCACAAGCAGCCCATGGGGGTCGTTTAACTAGCCCACAAGTCGCCCCCAAACTGCATTAAACCGGCACTCCGCGGTGCCGGAAATCTCATCTGCGCATGCTCAGGCACCGAAAATCTCAGCCATGCGCATGTGTGATCCGGCCCACGGAGGGATCTCCGCTGGAGTGAACTGGTCCAGGTGAGGTAAACCTTGCCGACCCCTGTAAACTGACAGATCACATGAAAAAACATTGTGGACCACAGTTCTATGGAGAATGCTTTGGAAGAAAGCCGTGATGTTTACTGGATGAAGGGAACAGTCTCAGCTTCCAAGTGTACATTTTGAAACACCCTTTACTAACTGAGGTAGCACATGTTCCTGAGACAAAAAGCAGCATTGCATTTATGAAAATGTTTTGCGCTCCTGTGTAGGACTTAAAACCCTGGAGCCTTTTTTGGAAGGCATGGCTGGAATATGAGAAGAAATAAGGAAGAGGTATAGTTCAGTTGAGACTCATAATCTCAGGATCATGCGCTGATTTGATCCATACGTTGGGCAAAGGATTCCTACATTGCAGAGGGCTGGACTAGATTATTCTCGTGGTCCTTTCCAACTCTACGATTCTATCATTCTAAGATGCTGAGAGTGCCTCTGAGAATATGTTCCCATCCCCACTGAGTAATCACAGTCCAGCTGTGAATAGAGATCGCTCTCTGAGTTTCAGCATTTCTCTTTGTAGACATGGGCCTCTTTTGCAAAACACAACCAGTAAAAACAAAGCCCTGTTGCCTCCGTAAGACATGGGAGCCCATGAATCAGACAGAGCATCTGAGAAGCCAGGCTACTCCTGACGGCTGGAGTGGTGCCTTTTTGCCTTTTCACACCCTGCCTCCTCTCCGCCTCCACACCCGGAAAGGGGAGCAGGTCGGGAGTTGCCAGCCCCAGAGCTAACACGTTCCAGGATGCTATTGTGCAGTGCAGGGGAAGGTTTTACCTGGAGCTTGTCCAAGTAGGGGAAGTGGAGGCATGGGAGGAGAAAGCCCAGGCAGACAGATGGAGCTACGCATCACACAGGGCTGGCTCTCAGTAGACCCAGCTAGACTTTGGGCATGTGGAGGGAATAGATGTCAGGAGCAAAACACAGGGTTCCCAAGCCCCCCCCCTCCTTTGGTAGCTGGGAGGCAGATTCATAGAGAGCTGGCAGGTGTGTGTGTGTGTGTGTGTGTGTGTGTGTGTGAGAGAGAGAGAGAGAGAGAGAGAGAGAGAGAGAGAACCCTTGGCTGCTTTTCTTCCTTGCTGAGCTCCAAGATCAGAAACAACTGAATGAAAAACAACGGGGGGGGGGGAAGGGGGTAGAGAGCATCCCACCTGCTCAGGATTGAGGCCTGAGAAGCCCACTCATAATGGATAAACACTGAAGACCTCTTTGTTCCCTAAAGTGCCAAGGGAGCCCCCTGATTCCTTATATCTCTGTCTTCTTGCTGAGGTCTTTGGGGTGGGAGTCACTGTTAGGGGTCTCCCATGGCTCAGATCTTTGGCGCATGTCTGCCAGAAGGGCTTGGGGCCCATTTCAGCTGAGGTCAAGCAGACCTCCTCCTTGCTGAACTTCCAGCACCTAATAAAGACCTTCTGTGTCAGTTTTTAAGCGCCTACTGAAAACGTTTCTGTTCAGTCAGATTTATGCAGGCAATGAAGAATACATCTTCCCATAACAACTGATTTCTTATTTCAACTTTTTAAATATGGTTTTTATTGTATCATCTTATGCACAATTGTTGTAAACTGCTTTGACATTTTTTTTTAATGAAAGCAGTAAATAAACAAATACTTTAAAAAAAATCCCAGGAGGCATTTAAACTGAATTTTGACTTTATAATTTTAACTGATTTTTCTTTTCAATGTATTGAGACTCTTGTACATTGCTTAGAGGCAACTGCAATTAAGCAGTACGTAAACTGTCAAAATAAATAAATAAAACTGAAACCACTGGCACAGCTCTGGGTGCTCTTCCATGGAAACTTGGAATCCTAGATTTGTAGAGCTGAAAGGGACCACCAGGGTCATCTAATCCAACCCTGTGCAAGGCAAGAAAGAGGCTCTTATGCTCTACTGACTGAACTGTTTCAGTGCTGATCTTAACCTTGCACATTTTTATCGTATTTTAATGGTGGGTTTCTTGCTTTTCTCAGCTGCCTTGTGGGTCTGGTACAAGTTAAGAAAGAATACAAGCAAACAGGATATGGGCAGGTTTGTCTCCTGCTAATTCAGCAGTTAAAAGACACAGAAATAAAATGGGTCTGATAACAGAGAAGGAAGAGCAGGAAGCCAGACTAATAAAGGGAACTTCTAATCTTCTTAGCAGTAGAAATGTTCATGTTAAGAACCCAAAGTACGCAAACCCCAGTGACAGATTGCAGGATGCGACACACATGACACCATCTTCGTGGGTATGATATTATTGCACAAAAATCTGCCCACCCCTTCCGTGTGTGTGTGTGTGTTCAAGCTGCCCTAAGCAAAGGCCAGCAAAGACCACCTTCTCTGCTCCGCCAGCAGCAGACCCCCTTCTTCCTAGCTGTTGCCAGGCACATCTCTGAGGAGTGTTCCCAGACAACTCTGCTTTTAAAGGACCAGCACACGCCAAGCGCCTGGCTCTCTTCTCATGTGTAATCTTCACATATCCACATATAATTTAAGAAATGTTAAGTGCAATTATTTGAAGGGATAATTAATTAGGCAGCTGAGGATAAAAGGGGGAGGTTGGGGAGGGTTATTTTTAATTGCCCAAACAGAGATATGCAATAATAGATGTTGGAATGCAGTCTGTTTTGTTGAGTAGAGAGAAAATGCTAATAAATATGTATCATTTTCCACCCTCCTTCTTTCTCTAATCCTATACTTTCCCCAGTTGCCTTCCAGCCAAGAATCTCTGAGCAATTAAAAGAGCTCTAATTAAGCATGAAAGAAAATAAAAAACCAAGGCAAATTAAAGTAATGAGTTGTTGGATAGCTGGGTTGGGAGTGGAGAGAAGGAAATTACAGAATCATCCTTCAAGCCCTGAGTGTAGTCTTGCCATCTACTAACTGCAAGATGAAAACTTCCTTGTGTTCAGAGCTATGCACACATACAGAAACAGGAGCGGGATAAATTCTACACATCTCTGGCACTGGAAGTTCAGCTTCCTGGCAATCTTTGCTTTCCTTCAGATACAGAAAGAAGGGGGAAATGGTGCAATCCAGAAGTGTGCATATGGTGGCATCAATATGTTCAGTGGAGGGTTGCCAGCTTTTCAGCACGCTTCTGTTGCTCTGCCCTTGCCAGCAAATTGATGTGCTGCTGGCACTAGCAGGTGATCACGTTCCTCTTCAGGCTGTGAAAAATCCCACCTACTTATTTCTGCTATTTTAAGCTGCTGTTAAAGGCATAGGTGCAAGCTTACTGGGCCTGCCCTTGAGACTGACCCAGAAACTCCAGCGGGTGCAGAATGCTGCGGTGAGACTCCTTACGGGGTCTTCGCTGCGAGATCACATTCATCCGGTGCTATACCAGCTGCACTGGCGGAGTACAGTGGAGTACAGGATCAGGTTTAAGATGCTGGCTTTAACCTTTAAAGCCCTATACGGCTTAGGACCCTCGTACCTACAGGACCGCCTCTCCTGGTATGTCCCACAGAGGAACTTACGGTCTGCAAATAAAAACATCCTGAAGGTCCCAGGCCACAGAGAGGTTAGGCTGGCCTCAACTAGAGCCAGGGCTTTCTTGGCCGCGGCTCCAATCTGGTGGAACGCTCTGTCACAAGAGACTAGGGCCCTGCGGGACCTGACGTCTTTCCGCAGGGCCTGCAAGACAGAGCTGTTCCACCAGGCCTTTGGTCAGGGCGCAGCCTGACTCCCTCCTCTGGCAATCTGCACAGAATTTTTGCTTAATGGTTGCCATCAATTTGATTTTAATTAATTTTTATAATGAAATGTTTTTAGAATGTTGGATTATTTGATTGTTGTTAGCCGCCCTGAGCCCAGCTTCGGCTGGGGAGGGCGGGATATAAATTATTATTATTATTATTATTATTATTATTATTATTATTATTATTATTATTATGTCCCCTATGTGGGACTTCCCAAAAAGCCTTATTTTGTGGCTAAAGTGGCTCCCTTTTATCTGTTCCAGTGCCTGACACAGAAATGAAGCTGCTTGGAGATGCAAGGCAGGAGGAACAAAACCTGCTGATTTTCTGCCTCTCCTGCTGCACTTTAAGGCATGGGAACAGGTCTAGCAGCCAGCCTTAAAATGGATCCTAAGGGCAGCACAGAAGGAGAATGAGATGTTCCTATTTATAAAAACACAAGACAATAGGCTTGCTGCACAAATACAAGCCCTGGGCACATTAGCACAGCCAGTCTTTGAACTGGCCACTGCACATGTGTCTTAACAGTAGCAGCAACTGACTGGAGCATCCTCCTTCCGCCAGCTCACTCTTGTGCCTTACGTCTTAAGAGCGTGATCTGTTGTTGAAGGCGGGGGCGACACTGCCTGGCTGAAAAGATGGCAAGTCTAAGGGACATTGTTTGTTGCCCCGCACAAAAAAGCTGACCACTGCTTTTTGGGGTTGCTGTTTGTTGTTTTTAACTTCTGTGCTTTTAGTAGCAGCTTGATTAGCAGGAGATAATCCTTAAACCCATGCTATGAATAAGCTTCACCTCTTTGTTTCTGCAGTTCAAACCGCACTCAGTCACAGAAGCAGATTTTCCTCTCCTGCAGATCAGCTGGCAACAACAAACTGTTATCAGAGCTACAAATCAAAGGCTTCTTTACTAAAAAAGGTGAGGTTGACAGAGAAATGCCATGGAGGGTAGGTGGCTTGTCCCTGGGGCTTATCTGTACACCTGCAAAAAATTGCTGGACTCAGGAGAATCCCAATTTCTTTCTTTCTTTTCTAGTAGTAATCTAGCTCTCACCCCCCACGTTGCACAAATGTTGGCAGCAAAAATACTGGACACTCAGGAATAAGGAGGGGTGTGTGTGTGTGTGTGTGTGTGTGTGTGTGTGTGTGTGGTGAAATACAGATTGCTAGTTTCCCCTCAATCTGGTGTTTTCTAAGCCTTTGCCTCAAGGTTTCTCTAGGTCTGTCTCACATTTTTCACAAGTGAAGGCAACAATCCTCAAATAAGCATATGGAAGCCCAACAGGCTTATCAACTGAGCAGAGCACAGGCCTTGTTGCCTCTTTCCCGGCAGGGATCATTCAGAGCCAAGGGGATAAAAAAATGCTGACCTATCACTACTCAGCCCTTTTCCTGCCTCTTTCCCTGAAACAGAGAAGAGGTCAAGAGGAGGAACTGCAAGAAGTTAAAACCAGGCTCCTGCGGAGCTCAAGCGTTGCCTCAGCCGGGCAACCTGATAGCTCCTGGAGACGCACCAAGCGGGGCTGCCCCAGACCTGCCCAGTCCTGCCTGGCGCTTGGCAACTCTCAAGCAGCTCATCCGCTTACGGTCAGGATTAGGCTTGTTTTTCATGGAGCCGTGGCGAGGTCAGTACTGAGGGAAGTGGGTCAGAGGCAGGGCCTCGAGTGACCCCTGGCAGGCCAAAAAAAGGTGTGTTTATTTAGGTTGTGAGGCTGAATCCTAGCATTTGGATGAACCTGTGCTCAGAGGCCCTGACTGTTTCCCAGCACACAGATGTGTCAATGGATGGCAGGACTAGGAGCCCATCCACACGTACCTCTTGCCCCACACTGTCTACGCAGAGGTCCGCACTTTAAAACTCTGAGTCCCCGATAGAAGTATTAACAGTAAAAAAGTTAAATATAAAGGGGGGAAGAGCAACTTATGAAGACACTTTAATGAAAACCGAGGATGGGTGGAAGTTAAAACCCTATGAAAGTATAGAAAACGCTTTCACAGGATGGCTTCAATACCATCAAGTTCATGGAATATTAACAGAAGACAAAAAAAACAGGTTTTAGTGGAAAAAAGTCAAGATTCCAAATTGAAATTTTAGAGGGTAGAACAAAACTTCTATCCAAAATGTATGATTTTCTCCTGGAATGGGACACAAAAGATGAACTGATAAAGGAAGTCATGATAAAATGGGCAGTCGACTTTGGATATAACATTGACTATGACAACTGGGTAAAACTATGGAACGAAGGTATGAGTTTTACAGCGTGCTCTACCTTAAAAGAAAATTTAAAGAAAATGATGTACCGGTGGTATATTACCCCAGTTAAATTAGCTAAAATGTACAGAGTGAGCAACAAAGCCTGCTGGAAATGCAAATTAAAAGATGGTGAACTCTTCCACATGTGGTGGACTTGCGAAAAAATGAAAAACTTTTGGGACTTGATTTATAACGAAATGAAAAAACTGTTTAAATATACATTCCCAAAGAAACCAGAGGCTTTCCTGCTAGGGATAATAGGAGATGAAGTGAAAAAAGAGGATTGTAAGTTATTTGTGTATGCTACGACTGCTGCTAGGATTCTCATGGCCCAGAAATGGAAATCCCAGGAGATCCCAACGTTAGTGGAGTGGCAAGTGAAGATGTTTGAATATGCGGAGTTGGCGAAAATGACTAATAAGATTAGACATCAAAAAGTAACAAAGTTTGAAGAGGAGTGGAATAAATTTGTTGTATATATACGGAATAATTGTAGAAGTTGAAAAACTGTAGCAGGAATAACTTAAATCTTGTGATGTGGGTGGAGGGTAAATAAGAATCTGTAGGAGTAGGTGTTAATTTGTGAAAGCCGAAGCAGGGAAGGAAGGAAGTCTGAGCGTGACAAAGCGCAGTGTAAATAAGAAAACACTAAGATGCTGGATGCAAGAGTTTATGTTTAAGTGGACTTTGTTTTTGGAAATTTGACTTATGTTCTTCTTTGAGTTTGCTTTTGAAAACTTAATAAAAAGTGTTTTTTAAAAAAACAACCTCTGAGTCCAGGTGATCTTTTTCATCCCAGAGCTTTCCCTGCAAAATTCTTGCAATTCCCTGCAAAACATCCCAGAGCTTCCCTGCAAAATTCCCTGCAAAATTCAGCTCTCTTGAGAGCTGAAGTGAAATAATGGCAATTTGCCATTTGCTCCGATTCAGCAGTAAAGAGTGGGGTTGTTGCAGGGAAAGCTCTGGAGCAGAAAACCTCAAAACCAAACAAAAACAAAGTACCAGAGTTTAAAGCATAGAGCATGCCTGGAAAGCGCAGAGGAAAGGTAAGTGAGGGTTGCTGCATTTCCCCCTGGCAGGGGTCTTACACACTGAATAACTGTGAGACATGGATGCATAAACAGATGAAGCTTTTGTGGGCATGGAGGTGCTGTGACGGGGAAGCCTGGGCAGCTAAATCTCTATTGACCGTGTTGCTGTTAAAAAGGAACAAGAACTACAAAACCCCCACTCAATTGGAAACTCTACCTGTAAACTCAAGCACACTGGGAACTCTGCCATTCCCCAGCCGAAAAACTGGCAAACCTCTGAAAAATTCCTTGGCCTTTTGGGACTGGCAGATGGCCTACTTAGCTGCTCTGCTTGCTTTTTACACGGATGTAGAAATTCAGGAGGGAAAATCCCCTTTGACTGAGAGTTTAAAAAGTGAGGGAAAGAAAACTTCTCATTTCATCAGAAAGCAGGGAGTTGAGTCACTCCGATGCCCCCTCTTTCCCTGGCTCTCCTCCTCCTCACCAGCCTTGGCAGCTGCTGTCGCCAAGGAGGAGGGGGGGGAGAGCATGCAGTGCGGAACCAGATGTTCAGGCTGGCCTTGCAGACTGGAGCCAGCTCCCAGCTGTTTATGCTGCTTCTAGCTATTAGATTACAAACTGGGGGTGGGGTGGGGGTGGCTTAAACTCTAGATTGAGAATGAGGTGATGAGGAGCAGAAGGCACTGCTGCCTGAGCCCTTTCCTTACTCCCTAAAGGTTGGAAGACCAGCTCTGCTGTTGGGAGGACACTTGTACAAATGGGATAAAAATAAAATGGGAATATATGCAATGGGAATATATGCGTTCTTGGATGAGGCTGGAGACCAACAACAGGTTACAAGAGAGCTGGAAGTGGTTGAAGAGAAGATTCGCCCTGATGTTACGAACACTGATTTCTTTTCCCTGCCTGCCATCTCTAGTGTATTGTGGGATTTTGAAACAATAGAAAAAGCTGAAAGACCTGCTTAACAGAGGCAAACACAGGATAAATATACCACAATGAACACCAGTCCCTCTTCCAAACAACCTATATTATAACACTTCATCTGATGTTATGATCTGGAGTTATGTAACCAAATGTGCTGATAATACCAAATTGTTCAGGGCGGCTAAAACAAAAAGGATTGTGAGGAGCTCCAAAAGGATCTCTTCCAACTGGATGAGTGAGCAATGAAATGGTGAAGGCAATTCAATGTAAGCAAGTGTAAAGAGTGGAGAGGGTCCTTACTTCACGCACACATGAATGGGGACTGAACTGGTAGTGACTGATGGGAAGAAGACCTTGCAGTCACAGTGGACAGCTCAGTGACGATGATGCCAAGCTAGGGTGCAGTAGTTGTGGAGGAGGTGAACTTCACTTTAGGGATCATTAGAAACGGGATTAAAAATAAACTTCCAATACCACAATGTCCTTATGCAAAACTAGGGTAAGACCACACTAGCAATAATACTGTGTACAGTTCTGGTTGCCTCACCTCAGAAAAGATATTGCAAAGTTGGAAAAGGTAGGTGGGGTGGGGCATGACAGAGGTGGTTAAGTTTAAACGTGGTGTGGAGAAAGTGAGCAGAGAAAGGAACTTTTTCCTCGCCCCATAGTTCTAGAACCCAGGGCCATCCTATGAAGCTGAGTGTTGGGAAGCTCAGGACAAGGTTCTTCACACACTATGGACTTCTGGTTGTGTCGTCACCAAGTCGTACTGCTCTGGAGGGTCACAGGGCTACTTTGGTATACATTTAAATTTTGTTTATTTACTGACTTGGCAGAAAACCTCTAAATTGTTTAAAAATATATAAAATAGAGCATTAATATTCTTGATAAAAAGCAGTTAAAAACAGGCATTTAAAAACGTTCAAATCAACAGCAGCTAAAAAGAGGTAAAACACATGCAACTTCCACATATCTGGACAGACCTGCCTATGCAGGAATCTTGTAAGCAGGCACTTAAAGAATTCAGTGAAGCTGCCTGCTTGATAGCCATAGGCAGGGAGTTCCAATGTGTAGGTCCTGCCACACTAAAAGATCTATTTCTTACAACTGCAGAATGAGTATTATGTCACAGTGCCGGTTCTGCAGATCAAGTGGGCACATTTAGGGATAGGTGATCCTGCAGGTAAACTGGGCCCAAACTGTTAAGGGCTTTATATACCAACAGGAACTCCTTGATCTTGGCCCAGAAGCAAATGGGCTACCAGTGCAGATGTCTGAGCAGAGGTGTTCCACGCTCACAGGGTCTCAGTCCTTTTCGTTATGTGTATTCTCCTCCCCAGTGCCCTGATTTCTTGGTCAATTTGGCCTGACTGTGGAGGGGCTGAACACAGCAATTTCAGTAGGAGCCTGCTAGGCTAAGATCTGGGCTCGCTAGTGGAGCAGGTAGCCACTGTGGCCTCTCCCACTTCCAAAAGTACAGACCAAAAAAAGAAAGAAAAAGAAAAAGAAATTGAGCGTGGTTGCATGAAACTGCCCTCCAGGCAGGCTCTCGTCTTGCCTGTATCATGCTGCGGAGCCAAGGAGACACACGCCATTGGCATTGCTTCTTGAGGCCCAACAAAAAGCCTGCCTAGGGCCTTGGGGGCTCCCTTGAGGTGGCTCTTTAATTGCAAGGCTTCTTTTGTGCACAGGGAGACGGCAATAAAGCCTTTCTATTGAGCAGCAGGAGCAAGGAATTCGGGTCAACAGGCACCCCTGCCACAATGGTCCATCGCTGGAGTTTTAATCTGAAGCGGTCTTCATTGCCAGAAGCACCCAGACATTCCAGGGTGTTGCAAACTGACTGCAGCCATCAACATGATGCCTTTGCAAAAACTGAGCAAGGGCCATTTGGAGGTTGCTGCATATCCCAGACATGGAAAGGGCAGACCCACCAACTGGACCGTTGCCTAGAATGTCAGTGGGATGGGAACTGCAGAAGAGGCAATGCCCTCCTTTTGCCTCTGCCATGCTTCACCAGGGGGCTGGTTTGGTTAGGTTTGCTGAATTTAATGCTGCTTCCCATGACGAAAAGTCCCAAAGCGATTTACAACAAGAATGAAATGCAATAATAAAAAGATGTGGCTGTATTGAAAACACAGTTGGAATAAAAAAACAGAACTGTAGAGTTGGAAGGGACCCCAGGGCTCATGGAGTCCAGCCTCCTTTCATGCAGGAATCACAGCTGAAGAATCCCTGACACAGGGCCATTTTGTTTAAATACCTCCAAGGAAGGTGAGTCCACCACCTTCCAAGGGAGTTCATTCCACTGTCAAATATCTAAGTTCTGCTGCTGCACAAATGCACGGGAAAATAAAAGCAGATTACAAAGTTGGTGCCAGGCTGGCATGCCTGGGGAGGGCATTCCATAGGCCGGGAGCTACAACAGAAAGGCTTGTGCTCTCGCCGCCATCCTTTGGACCTCCATCAGAGGTGGCACACAGAGAAAGACCTCAGGGGACAATTTCAGGAACTGGGCAGGTCCATATGGGAAACGTTCATGTGTTGCTGGCTGAAATGGGAATGAGGGGTAGAGGATAAACCTGGATAAACCCCTTCCCCACCCCAGGCCAGAAAGTTGTCTTAACTACCAGTGCCCCTATACTTGCCTCTGGATGGGCAACTGGAAGGGGCAGATTTGGAACCTCCTGCTGGAACCTCCTGCTGCTGACCCCTATAGCTTAATGGAGAATTTAGGTGAGTCTCTAGTGCACCCCTTCCCCCCTCCCATTTTGTTTATGAACATTATAGAGCCTCGAGGCTTCACTGTAATGAATATCAATCATAAGGAACGTGCCTTCTCAACGTGTTAATGCATGATCCAAAGTGAGACACGGCTCTATTGGGATTAATGTCTTCCCAGGCCAAGCTGATGGAGATAATGAGGAAGCCACCCAGCTAGACAAAATGCAATGCAATAAAAATGATTCCTGGCATAAATATTCTGGAGATCCCAAGATGAAGGACAGAAGCTAAACTTCTCCAGTTGATTCTGGAAGGCATTCCTAGAGAGGAAGTGGAGGCTGGGTCCCATTTTGGTGAGAGCCCCCAAGCCTCCCCGCCCCAGGTGCAATGTCCTTCTGCGACACGTTCCTGCTGCACAAGCCCACTGATATGTTGGGCAAAAGATCCCTGCATGGCAGGGGGCTGGACTAGATGACTCTCGTGGTCCCTCCCAACTCTACAGTTCTTGCCACATGTGACGCACCTCCCACTTTACACCCTTCCCTGCCCCTTGGAATAATTGCTCCCAAGCGGGGTGCAGGAACAACCATCAAAACAAAGATCCTGGACAACAGTTCTGGCAGTACCTTGTTGCCTAGTGGTTAGAGAGGGGCTGAGAGGATGAGTGGAATAAAAGGACACCTGGGGTTCTGAGGGAGGGAGAATCCCCAGTTCTTTTGCATGGCTGAAGTATTGGAGGGAAATCAAGGTTCCTTGGGGCTGTGCTCCTCCAAAAGAAGGGAGCCAGTGCAGGCTTTTAAGAAGAGAGGCATCACATTTAAAGAGAAGCTACAGCAGGTTCTCCACCTGCAGCCACGGTCCCTCTCAGCTTTGTCATCTGCATGGCACACATAAAATGGACCTGCTGCCAACTTCCAGCGCCTGTAGCCTTCTCTAATTAATCCTAAATACACAATAACAGAAATAATGGCACATTTGTCCCATTCATGTCTGTCTCCATTTCCATCGCCTTCCTTTTCTTGCTTCTGTGGGAGCTATTTTCAGACTGTAAGCCCTTGCAACAGAGAGCTGTTCTCTCATTCTCTGCAAATCATATACACCTATAAAGATAGTAAATAAAATAATATAATATCATAATCTTGCCCCTCCCCACACCCAGCATGTTTCAAATACACTCTTCAAACATAAACATTCATCTGTTTACCCATTCATAGACTGTCGTATTTAAACAGCAACAGCAGTTGAAGAGTCCTGGGGTTTGGCAAAGTGCAGAGAGCAGAGGAGTCTTGCTGACATCACAAGCCCAGGGGAGAGCAGCCTTTTTGGCCCAGCGGGCCAGAGCTTTATATCCCCCACCCTGGCGGGCGAACTTTAGCAGGGGCTGGGGCCACCCATCTCTCAAAGTTGGTCTCCAGGGGAGGGGGAAGATACTGCCCAAGCAGGACGGAATTCAATCCTGCTTTCTGCAAGGCCAGCCAGTTCCAGGAGAGAAGCAGCTGGTGTGCTCAGTCCGAGCTGGACTGATCTCGCTGCACCTGGGGAGTTCAATCCTGCTTTCTGTAAATGGGTCTCAACCTGCCACACACCTGATGTCACATATGGGCAGGTGGGCATGATGGGCAGGTGGGCACGATGTTGGGGAAATGGTTTGGAGGGCCAAACCACTTTGGGGGGGGCTGGGGGGCCACCTTTGGCCTGCGGGACAGAGGCATCTCACCCTTGCACCAGAAAATCTGCAGCAACAGCTGGCTTACTGCACAGTTACAGAACTGATTTATTTTCTTCCTTTTTCAGAGCACAACCCCAAAGAGAAATATATATCTTTGCACAGAACAGGGCAAGGGCACTTCCAAAGCAGTGCCATTTGCTCCACAGATCTGTCTCCACCCGGTGATACACGCCAGCAACCGCAGCGAATGAAGAAAATGACTAAACCTGCTACAGGAGACATTCTGGGGTTGAATGCTGCTTATTGGGAGCAACCTTCATTACAATTTGTCCTGATATAGTTTGGCAACCCTTGAGTAAGTTGTCAGGCCAACAGAGTATTAATGGAATTGAGCTGACTGAGAGCTGGCAAGAGATGCCTGTGTGCCACCCCTGCACTGGGGCAGAGTCCAAGCCAGGCAGCCGGCCAGCCCACAGCAGGTCCAGTGGGGCTGTGCATCCTGATCCCATTCACCAGGGCTTACTCCTAGGTAGGCATGCATATCATTTCGGCCTTTGATTTAAGAATTTTCACACAACTGGTGGTATGATGCTGTGCTCACCACTTCAGGGAACACAACGTTAAGCTTTCCCCATTCCAAACCTAAAGTCCTGGCTGACTCTGCCCTGAGCCCCCTCTCCTTTTTCTGCACCCCTTTTCT
Source organism: Podarcis vaucheri (assembly GCF_965113315.1). Taxonomy (NCBI): domain Eukaryota; kingdom Metazoa; phylum Chordata; class Lepidosauria; order Squamata; family Lacertidae; genus Podarcis; species Podarcis vaucheri. Next base: position 90,081,796 of record NC_138765.1, on the reverse strand, counting down.
GGATAAAGCTGACAAATTCCAAGGCACTTAACTTCTGGCAGCTGGCAGGGGAAATGTGGGTGTTCAAAAACTGACAGTGCCTAAGGGCCAGGAGCGTAAGAAGGGGGGGGGGGGAGGTGCATTTTCTTTCCCCTTCCGGCTTCTTAGGAGGAAGTGCCAGTACAGCAGATCACCAGGAGTGATGTGATAGCTTCTTGTGGGAACAGCCTCAGCATCAGCCGGGCAGCCAAGGCACCAAAGGCTCAGGCCAAAGAACTGGCTAATGGCCAGGGGCAGCCTGCGCTTCTTCTCTCAAGGGACATGGGGCAGGGTCCCTTATGAATGACGCTGCGGCAGTCCTGCACCAACCCTGCTGAGCGCTCATGCAGAGGCTGCCTCCCCCCCCCCGGCTCTCCATGCTCTTTTGGATGGCATCTCACCGCACTGTCTGTTTTTACTGTGATGCTGCAAACCTGCCCAAAGCATGCGAAAGGGCGAGTAGCACATTAAAATGAGGGCGCATTGTCACGGCATACGTCTAAAGCACTTTCAGATGACTTAGACTGCCATGGCTCCCAACACAGAATCTTGGGAACTGTAGTTCACCCCTCAAAGAGCTACAATTCTCAACACCCCTGGCAAACTACAAGCTTCTGGGACTATTTTTTTTTTTGGGGGGGAGCCAATGTATGGTGTAGATGTGACCTAACTGAGCTGAAACCTAGTAAACACAAAGGTTTTGCACAGGTCATGCTGTGAAAGGATGCACTCAGCAGGGTTCATGGCTGGTTTAAAGACACACACTGCAAAGTATCCATCAAAACCCCCACCCCTCACTGGGTGACCTTGGGCCAGTCCTGTGACTGTTCTCTCATCCTAATTTACCTCACAGGGTTGTTGTGGGTTAGTGGTAGTAGCAGCAGTAATATCCTTATTTGATGGCAGCAGATGGAAAGCCACCTGCTATGTTAAATTTCCCACAGTGCCCTGGACCAGCAGCACATCAGATGTGCCAGGGAGCTGTGGGAAACCTGACATGGAAGGCAGCTTCCCACACCCAGCTGCTAATGTCTGATACGTTTGGGGCCAGGGAAACAAAGGGGCAGGAGAGCCAAGGTCTCAGTGCCAATGGACTCTGCCAGGGGGCTTGGGCCCAACAGCTGCCCAAGGGCGCTGGCTGCTTCCTCCTTCTCTATTCCCCCTTTGTTCACATAGCTGTGTGGATGGGCGATCCAGGTGACCCAGAATCCTGCCTTTAACTTCCTCTGTTATTTCCCTGGGCGCAGCTGAGAGTAAATCCCTGGATAAAAGAACCAGCTGAATCAACCTCTCTGCGCACTCTGCCCCTAAACTCAAGCACGCAAACCTGACCCCCCCCCCAACTTCGGAAGTTCTGCAAGTGTCACTGAATGTCACCCAAGAAGCAACTTGCTTTCCCAGCTCTACCTGCCTACAAGGAAGTAAAAGGAGAACACGCAAGAACAGGACTCTTGAAGATCTCTGCATGTTGAGGGCTTTTCGCTCTGGAGCCACTACCCCTGAGGCGGATCAGGAGAACACAAGCCTCAGCGCCTCCCCTCTGCTCCCTCTCATGTCAGGTCCCAGCTGGCTGCCAAATTATCTGTATGTTCCCATACTTGGCCCCACAGAGAGTTGGTTCACTACTCAGAATGCAGAGAAGAGTTTCTGCTAGGCTGCAGCAGAATTGCCTCACAATATTCTGGATTTGTGGGTGCAAGGCTGTCCTGCAAGGTTATGGAAAGGCCTGCGAATCTTACTCCCTTGAGCTAAGCAAAGTGACTATTAGCTCAGCTTAGGTGGACTTTGCTTTTGTTTTGCATGCTATTGCATGCTATTGTTCTAAAGCACTATTTTAAAGCCGAGTTGTTAGAAAATGCATATATCGCCATGAGTACTTGTTTAATAAATTTCAAATACAAAAAAATAATGCTATAGTCTAAAACTTCACTGTTCTGAATGTCTGCACTTGCACAGTTCTGTAAGCGCAGCACTGCACACATGGCTTGAGCAGAGTTACATGTGCTGCAGACACCCCCTCGCACCCAGGATGGGGCCTTCCTTGCCCTTGGCTCTTTCGGCATCGCTGGCATTAGAGGATCTTTCCCTTGACACTTCCTCCTGCAGGAGTTGAGAACCCCACTCACTGCTTCAGCCTTCAGATGCCCTTGCTCATGTCGCCTACACAAATCTCAGTGGTTGTACAATGGGCTCTTCTGTCACATGGAGGGGCAGGAGAGGGGGACGGGGAGGGACCAGCCTGGCTGAAATCTCTTGTTCTGGAGTGCAAGCATCAGGTCCACAGTGAATGCCCACCCAACTCCCTTCCAAGTGGCTATATAGATAGATTAGCCTATGACACCCCTTTATTACCCTAGAAAATAGCCTCTACTTCGGACGGCTCTGGCAGGCGGTGACGCTGGAGCGGCTTCAGATTGGCTGCAAGAAGTTCCTGCAGCCAACCCGAAGCCTCACAGCCCACGGCTGAGGTAAACCCGGCGCGGCCATGGACAGAGAGGCCGGCAGGCGGGCGGCGGGTCTGGGCCACACCATGGGCATCATGATGGGTTCATCGCAGGGCTTCAGCTGGAGCTTGGTGCTGCTGCCGGTGCGTTCTGCGGCCGCGCTGGAGCAGTTGGAGGGCGAGCTGCACGCCGCCTGCCCGGTGCTCTGCGTGCATGGCCTGCCCGCCGACCTGGCCTCAGACGACGGGCTGCAGCGTATGGTGCATGCCGCCTGGGAGCTCCGTGGATACGGGCCGATGGAGCAGCTGCTGCTCATCAACAACACCAGTGAGTGGGTGGTGCCAAGCTGTGCTGCTGAGCGCGTGCAGGGTGCTTTCCTCCTCCAGGTCCGGAAGCAGCTGTGGGACTGGTTTGCAGGGTATTTATATTTTTCAAAATATAGTCGAGTCCCCCACAAAGTCTGAGGGACAGCGGTCTGATGAAAAAGTTTGCTGACGCCTGCTTTGGTAGTTCAGAAACAGAAAGGGCAATCTTTAACAAAGAAAATCTGGACTTTGGCCAGTAAGTTCAGGATTCAAATTAATGTTTGGCTATTCAGCTACATAGGAACTGAGTATGATCTAGGCCGTAGGGTTTCAGGCAGGGGACAGTCCTCCCCTACAGGGAGATGCTAAGCCAGGCTTCCTCAACCTCGCCCCCCCCCAAGATGTTTTGAGATACAGTTCCCATCATCCCTGACCACTGGTCCTGCTAGCTAGGGATCATGGGAGTTGTAGGCCAAAAACATCTGGAGGGCCGAGGCTGAGGAAGCCTGTAAGCACTGAAGTCAGGACCTTATGCGCACAAGGCATGCGCTCTACCAATGGGCTAAAACCTTTCTCCACTTGCTTAGGGTGACTTGATATCTTTCAGACTCAAGTCACCATCTGCACCATGGCCTACCTCATAAATGATTGTGAGAATGAGCAGAAATGTAAAATGCTTTGCAAATTCAAAATGCAAACTAATTGTTATTACTATCTATGATACATTTTGAAATGTTGCATTTTGGAATCTCTATGCATATGGACAGCTCTTAAAACATCACAACCAAATTTTGCATGATGGCTTCTGAGATCGAAGTGCAGATTTTCATTTATGTTTGAATACCGTTAGACACCCTTTTAAACCAAAATGACGGAACCTTTCAAAAGTGCACTGGTTTCTTAGAGCTCCTGAGCAACGTGCGAGGCTGCTAGCGGATGATAAAGTATTTGAAGTGTCTACATGCAGCTGGGCTTTTTTGGGGACAATGGTGTTCTCCCTACCAGCACTATAGGCAGGGATGTATTCATATCACAAAGGGGCTTTCTAAAGAAAAAAAATCCTCCATATCAGAAGTGCTCACTCTACAAAGGCCTTTCTTTGCCTAATTGGATTAACTCCTGAATTGCTCAAGATCTTCTGAAGGACTCCTTATAAGAACCCTGTTTGTCTCAATGGCTGAAGGTGACCATGGATTTAGGGCATGGTAACTATGTGATGAGGACTCTGGGTTCTCCTGCACTACATCATCCCTACTTTGGCAGGGTTTGTGTTCGGGGGGGGGGGGGCTTCTCCCAATTGCTGAATTCATGTAAGCTCCTTGGGGTATGAACCTTTCTTTTTTGCTTACCCTACCCTGCAGAAATGTCATGTATACTGACAGCATGGTATAATAAAAAATAAAAATAAAACCTAATTAAGGTTTTATATTAGGTTTTATTAGGAGTAAACCTAATTAAATCTGCACAACGCATTCAGTGCTCCATCTTTCAAACTGCAGACGGAAGCTTTTCACTGAGCTCAGGAACCATTTTTGCTTTCGTCAACGTTATGACTTTAGTGAGTAATGTGGAGGGCTTTGGGTTTTCACATTTCAGTGCTTCCCTCTGCAACACCAAAATTCAGTGCCCCCCCCATGTATTCTGTACTAAATCACTGTTGCCGCACCCCCTGAAGGACCCTCTCTGCTCAGCCTCCAGTCTGGGCAAACCAGTCCCTCTGCCCTAAATCTGTCTCTGGTGGGCTGACCTAACGCCGACCTCGGCACTTGCCCAGAACTGTTGCTGCCCCTGCTGGGCATTGCTCTGCTCTCATCTATACATGCCACCACACCTGCTTGAGTGAGCACATCTGGGGAAAGTTGCTGGCAGTATCAGACAAGGCGGCCAAAATTGGTGGATGGTGGCAGCAATGCTGTGTGACAGCTCCATGGCAGCAAGCAAGCCTGTTACCCACTCCAGTCTCTGAAATGCAAAAGCTTGCTTGCTACTATCTTTTTTTCTTTTACTGAGTTTTAATAACAAGTGATACTTAAATAATGAAACATTTAAAAATCAGTTGCAATTTCCCCCTCCCTGTTTCCTCACTTATATTTTGGTCCACTTAGTTGAAGAAAACTGAGAGCAGTATCTTTGCTCATTACTTTCTCATCTTTTATGTGGCATCACAGAAGTAGGTATCACCCAGCTATTACTTTGGGATTTTTTCCGAATGCACCAACACAGAAACCAACAATTATCAAATTACTGCAACCACAGGGTGGCTGCTCTAAGTCTGTGCTGATCTATCTCCTCTCTGAAATGCTTATGGGTGAACCCCAGATTGGTTACACAAGAAAAACAGTCACTAAGACTTCAGACTTATCCTCTTGTCCCACTGCTTTCCTCTGGGGAAAATCGCTCTTTAGTGCTCAGCTGCAGCAAATGGCAATTCTGGTTTTCTCCAGACTGAGTTTTGCTCTGATTTAGCACTAAAGAGCAGGTTTTCCATGGGGAAAGAGTGTGGCAAGGAGGCAACCGCTCAACCCCGTGCTTTCTAGGCTCTATGATGAACTAAAGCTGGATCAACTGGGGCCTTAAGACGTAGGATAACTTTAACACATACACATGCACACTCTGGATCTTGCAAGTAAGTATGGAAAGCACACACACTGCATTTGGGATCCAACCTGCAAAAGCAGGAGGCAGAAGCCGGCAAACTCCTAAGCCTCGGCTGTGAAATCTGTTCATCTAGATGAATAAAACATGACAGGGGTCCCCCCCCAGGCTCTGGCAGTGTTTATACCATGCATATTCTCTGTGCCAGCATGGAGAAAGCAACCTCTGATCCAAAAGGGAAAGACAAACACACACACAAACACCACTCCTCTCTTCTCTGCATTTTCAATGGCATGAAAAAACATGTTTCTGCCATTTGCTGCGTTTCACCCGTGAGCACGAGTGATAGACAGCCTTTAATCAGCAAGGGCTGAACCAAAAGCTCAACCTTCCTTAATACTCCATGAATTTGCCTGTAATAAGAATGTATTTCCCCACCCCCACTCCCAAAATCATTAGTCTTATCGAAACTAATCTGGGGAGCAACACAGTCTAAAACAGAATTCCCTGAAGTTAGCGAACACCTGGCCTTTGTTAAAATCCTAATTTCTAGTAGGTAACAGGCTTAATAAACTCTAAAGGCTAATAGAATCCTCATTATGACAGATGAAGAATGGGGTGGGGAATTTAGTGGAGGCTGCCCCACTGACCTTGGCCTGCTCTCATCCAGCCCCCCCCCAACCTGCCTCTTTACTTACAACCATCCAAAGGACGGCCCTGCCTGTTTCTCAGCTTCCTCCTCCTTTATCTCAATGTTGCCTTTGTAGAACTCAACAAGGAAGTGGATGAGGACAAAACCAGGATTACTGATTTAAGTGACTGAATGAATTCCAGAAAATACCCAGGCAGAAAAAGCCCCAGTGATTTTCTGGGGAACAGCAACTTCCTATAATCAAATAATAACATTAAAGGAAGTGTTTACTTCCCTGTTTCAGTTCAACGCTTGCAACTACTGAACCTCAGCTCCCACAATTCACTTTTTGGAAAGGCTGGAGGGAGCCCATTTATTGATAATTTAGGACAGGCATGTCCAACAGGTAGATTGTGATCTACTGGTAGTTCCTGGTCCCCCAGTGATCTCCTCCCCCTTCCTCAAAAGGGGGGGACACCACTGTGGCTTCCTAAAAAAAGCTCAACAACTTTGCCTTTTCCAAAATAGCTCAACAACTCTAAAAAAAGCTCAAGAACTCTGGACCATCCAAAGACAATGGGTAGATCACTGCCAGTTTTTTAATACTGTGAATAGATCACAGTCTGTTGGGAGTTGGACATCCCTGATTTAGGAGAACAAAACCAACACAGGGAAGCAATTCTCCTCCCTAAACATGATTGATCTATTGTGGTTTGTTTCTTTTTTGCTGACCTCCTTTACTGAGTTAGACAAGACGAAATCAGCAGCATAGGCTAATGTGTAGCAGACAGGAGATGAAACTTGAGAAATTATAACAGGCTTCTGGAAAATCTGCACCATAATAAAATACATAAACTGCCAGAGGTTGGATAAGGAGTTTGCACCACTGGCCTCTGCTATGTGGAGCCACAAATACTCCCCTTCTGAGGATGCCTAGTATGTAAGGGAATTCCAACTTTCATTTGAATCCATCAGCACATAAAATAGGAGTGTTAGAAAGCAATCAGGCCGCCTCCTCTTACCTCTGCCTCTTTGTATGCATGCAAATGCGAGACCATTAAGAAGAACCCTTTGAGCTGTCTGGATCTTAGAAAGCCTAATGTCATTACTTGTTAATGGAATCCTTCTTCCTTGCCTTTCTAAGTTGAGCCCCCATGGAGAATGCTAAGGAGCTTGCTATTCCATTTCCCATTACTGTACTGTTACTATTTGGGGAACATGTGAAAGGGGAAGGGGGAGAGAATGTTCCACGAACACAAATGTTCGTGCTTGTCCTAAATCTAAGAGCAAGAAGTCTGGGCTAAAAGATTAAGTATGCTGCACTAGTGGACCCTATGTTCTGCAAGAATAACAACAGCTGAAGTCTGTGATCGGTGTTTTTGCACGTCTTTTCCTGTGCATAAATTGTCCTACTTCTGCATATGCTGCCTCTGACTGCTGGAAATATTATTCAGCAAGATCTCCTGGAGTCTGATACAGTGGTACCTCGGGTTAAGAACTTAATTCGTTCTGGAGGTCTGTTCTTAACCTGAAACTGTTCTTAACCTGAAGCACCACTTTAGCTAATGGGGCCTCCTGCTGCCGCTGCGCCGCCGAAGCACAATTTCTGTTCTCATCCTGAAGCAAAGTTCTTAACCTGAGGTAATATTTCTGGGTTAGCGGAGTCTGTAACCTGAAGCGTATGTAACCTGAAGCGTATGTAACCCGAGGTACCACTGTATTTTAACAGTTATTTATTGCCTATCTCATGGGAGAAGTTCCAGCTGGTTATGAAACATTTTCCTTGCTTACCATTTCCTAATAATAATAATAATAATAATAATAATAATAATATAGCACTGCAACTCAGCTCTCTGAAGCTGGATATCTGCAATCCAAGCCCTTGCTGAAATTCAAATATTCATTGGAGACAAACTCTGATCTGCCCTCTTGCAAACTGATACTTAAAATTGACAACGGTCTTGTCATCAAGCCAGTTTCTCAGCAAAAGGAGCTCCAGTATTAGCTCCAGAAAAGATTGTCCTCAAGTTGTTTGGGTGTGCTGGGTCCTTCGCCGCAACACAGGGGAATACACCCCACACATTTCCTTTCTGACCTGCAATAGATGGGTTCCTTGCATACAGCCGCCTGCATGCGCTCCTATTGCTTTCAACGTATGTCAGAGCTGCTGCGGAGGCTGGATAAAGTGATGAGCTTCCCAGAGCTGGAAAAGAGCCCCTGAGCCCAGGGAACAGCTCTTCCTTCCCAGCTGTTTCTCCCATTACCTCCCCTCCTCCAACCTTGCATCCAGGGCCAAGTCCCTGATCAACGCTGATCCTGCACATATGGGGGCCAAAGAGAAGTGCACCAGAACTACCAGGCTAGGACTATGTGAAAGATAACATGTGCTCTGTTGCAGCCTTCACCAACTGGTGCCCTCCAGATATTTTGAAATATTACTCCCATCAGCCCCAGCCAACACATGCTGACTGAGGTTGGTGGGAATTGTATGTAAAACATCTGGAGCTGCGTGAAGACTGCTCTATTGAAATCTGCTGTGAGTGCACTTTTAGGGAGGAAAGGCAGGGTATAAATCCCACTGATAAAAATAAGCATAAATAGGCAAAGCAAAAATTCTGTGCTCAGATCAATCAAATTCTGCAGTTTACATAAATTATGCATATTTGCACGGTATCTCTGAGGTTGCATAATTCTGATCTTAAAACTGTTTTGTGCAATTGACTTTGGCTTTGCTAGTCATGGGGAGAGGAGGGAGGGAAATGGAGGGCACCCCTCCCCAATGAATATAAGAAACAAAGATTTTCAACTGCTGCAGGGAACTGGGACAACACATGTGGATGATCCCATTTTATCCTACTAGCGCTAGTATCTGTGATCTGTAATACAAAGGTCACATCCCCACCACAAATTTAAAGCTCTCTTATAGCTTCCCCAATGAATACCGAGAACTGTAGTTTGTTACGGGTGCTGGGAAATATTAGAAGAGCTCCTCACAGAGCTACAGTTCCCAGCACCCTTTTAAAACTGCAGCCCCCAGGATTCTTTGGGGGAAGCCATGCCTGTTAAAAGAGGGCTTTGCTTGTATGGGGGTGGAGGAGACCTTGGGGCTGATTAACCCTGTCCTTCCTGGTCTAAGCTCAACAGGTTAGCTTACTGATGAAACTCCATTTTTGACCAGCACAGTTATAGCCTGTTGGACATCCTAATGTGAATGTGGGGCACATGGCATTTGTATGGAGAGCGGGCGCTTGGAGCTTCTACTACTCTGACTCTTCAGTTGGCATTGAAGAGTCTCGCTATGTGCAGGCCGGCTGGAAAGCATTAACAGGAAGAGAGAAAAGAGGGAATCCTTTGTGCATGTGCTCAGGTTTGCCTAGCTGTGCTGGAGACACATCTGCCACTCATCTCCCATTGAAACCCTCTGGACAGTGCCTTGCCTGCCTGCTGCATACTTGGCCACGGAACTGCTGACTTTTCTATGTGAGGTTATGGAATAACTTACAGATGAGAAAAGATTTGCCTGCTGACGACACTCTCTAGGTCCAGGGATCTTTGTACAGCCAAAAACCTCTAATTTCTTGTTTCAGTATATAAGTGACAGGAGCTGCAGAAGAAATGAGATTGTTTTCCACTTGAGATCAGTTAATACCCTTGGCTAGAATGTCCCTTTTTATTTCTGTTGCCCTCTGCTTTGGTGAGCCAAGCAGTGAGGAGAAAGAAGAGGCTGTGGTAAGTTTCCAGCCTTTGATACAACAACAGAGAAAAGCAAGGGCTTTCTTGGACTACTGTAACACACTCTATGTAGAGCTGCCCTTGGAGACAGCCTGAAGCTGCAGTTAGTGCAAAATTCAGTCCCCAGGCTCTTGTAGGGATTAGTCTATTGGGATCTTCTAGCACTCTCCTGAAGTAGCTCCACCGGCTGCCAATCAATAGCTGCTGGTTTTGCTGCCCCGGTTTCCCAATGCCAGGCATCGGGGAGGGAGAGGGCAGCAGGGAGCTTGGCACAGTGAGGTGGCATGAGCATCAAAATGGGTGTACAGCTGAGCTGGCACCGGAAGCGATGTATGGCATCGGAAAGCAGGTCATCGATGCAGCCATCCAATGTTGGCTGCTACTACTGTCAATATGCTACTGGACCACGTTATTGGTGCTAAGTAATACATTACAAAGGGATGCGGGTGGTGCTGTGGGTTAAACCACAGAGCCTAGGACTTGCCAATCAGAAGGTCGGCGGTTCAAATCCCCGCGATGGGGTGAGCTCCCATTGGTCGGTCCCAGCTCCTGCCAACCTAGCAGTTCGAAAGCACGTCAAAGTGCAAGTACATAAATAGGTACCTCTCCAACGGGAAGGTAAACGGCATTTCCGTGCGCTGCTCTGGTTCGCCAGAAGCGGCTTAGTCATGCTGGCCACATGACCTGGAAGCTGTACGCCGGCTCCCTTGGCCAATAAAGTGAGATGAGCGCCGCAACCCCAGAGTCGGACACGACTGGACCTAATGGTCAGGGGTCCCTTTACTTTTACCTTTTAATACATTACAAAGCCCAACACAACTTGGGACCTAAATATTTGAAGGAGTGTCTCCTCCCGCAGCAGCTTGCTCACCTCCTAAGATACCCGGGGTGGGGGTGGGTGGGTGGGGGGTGTTCCACAGCCAGCTGAGATCTGTTCCACAGCAACATGGCAAAGCACCTGCTCCATGGCGCTGTCCCTCTTCTCTCCAGCTGGAGACTTTTTTATTTGCACAGCCAGGTTCTGGGTGTTAATATGTAGGCCAGGTATAAGGTGAGACTGTTATTTCTCTACTGGATGCTGTTTGGGTTGTTATTGCTTTTTCCTTTATGGGGTTATTATCAAATGTTGTTGTTGTGGTGGTGGTTTTAGATTCCTTTATTGCAGGGTGGGCTAAAAAAATCTGAATAAATGAACAAAATAAGGGAAAATTAGGATAAATAACTTATTCAAGAACAAAGTGAACACTTACTGTGCAAGTCAGTGAAGTGGAGGGGCAAGAGTACGGAACAAGGACCTGGGAGACCAGGGCTCCAATCCCCATTTGGCCATGAAGCTCTCTTGGCAATCTGGGGCCAGGCACTGCCTCTCAGCTTAGCCCACCTCACAGGGGTGTTGTGGGGATTAATTGGAGAGGAGGAGAACCATATACAGCAGCTTGAGGATCTTGGAGAAATAGGTGGGATATAAATGCAATTAAAAGTAATAATAATACGAAGTCATTATGAGTTCGGATTTGGCACCATTTAGTCATACGCGAAATGTTAGGCTCACATCCAGCTCAAGGCTTGGTAGGTGGTTGCACCCAAGCGTGCGACTGTCCGTGTGGCAGCGCAAGGCAGTCCCTCTTCCCAAGCACATTCTCCATCCCTCCCTTTGCCTGCTTATCTCTCTGCTTTTGCTCCGGCAGCCCAACACTTTGCCCTCCTTCCCCTTCAACCTCAGCCTGCAATTAAAAGCCATGCACCAAAGAGCCGTTCTGTACTCTCTTGTTCCCCGGCTTCCCTTTGCAAACAAGCCCCAGTGGCTGGCAATAAAGAGGTGCTTTTTCTTACTCCTCCAGTCCCTCCTCTCCCCCTTTGATGCCTCCTGCCAGAGGCCCCGGCTCCAAGGCCACGTGGACCTCACTTCAAACTTCTGATGCTGGTGAGAAATAAAGAGATCCTTTGTAGGCCTGTAGAAACAAACCCCTTAACAGCAAACCTCTCGCAGCTGGATATATCTTCCCCCTAGAACGCCCTGGCCCTTCTCTTCAACCCTGATGAAACATCTGATAGAAAAATGATGTAGCACCAGCTAATGGGGTTAGGCAAAAACTTTGGAGGCTTTCGTTTTATAAGACTGAGCTGAAATGGGAGGGAGGATGCAGAGGATGGAGGGGCTAACAGCAACAACAACATCCACTCCACAGAAAACTGATTCCCATATGCTTGCATCCATGGCAGTGAATTTTCAGGAAGGCCAGTGAAACGGGATTAAAAATGTTCATCCATCAATGTGAATGCAGGAAGGATGGGCCAGAGGTGGCGACTGTCCCACTTCTGTGGCTCTATAGCTCAAAACTGCCCCTCCAAGCAGCAATGGGGAAGTATCTCAGGACAACTAATACAGAAGAATGATGTGTGGACAGTCCAGTATAAATCTACCACTGATGCAGCAATGTATTGCACCACAGAATGTCAATGAGATGTTGCTGAATGAACCCGCAAACAAAACAAAACATGAGGGAGTTGGGACCACTTCAGGAGGAAGCTGTTTTGTCATTTCCCCTTCAAAATATTTGGAGCTGGAATTCGCCATGTCCCAATTATTTTGTGAAACTATTATTTTATATCTACAAGGCGAGAAAAGATGCTTCTCCATAGAATAAAATTAATGAAATAGCTGACAATTTCCCACCCTTTCATATGATCAAAATGTTCCACCTCACTGTACAGGTACGTCATCAAGAAAAGTCTGGCTTTGTGCATACTGCATCCAGTAATTCAAGAAGAATGTCGACAAATTGCAAAATATTCCGAAAACACCTCATAAAAGCATCTCAGATAAACATTGGAAGTTGCTGCCTTTGTCCATCTAGCCCAGTATTCTCTGATGGGCAGCAGCTCCCCAGAAACTCTGGCAGAGAGGGAGAGAGAGAGGTCTTTTCTGTCACCTTCTAACTGGAGATGCCAGGCTGGACCTCAGACGCTCTGAGATCTACAGCTGAGCTATGGTTCCTCTGTAAGGAAGGCATGATGTAGGTTGGATAAGTTTCATCTCGAGCAAGTGCCAGGTGCTAGGTCTGGCCAGAGGGATAGATCCTGATTTCCCATCCTCCCCCACCCGTACATCAAATGTGAAGAGTTGGTGACCCCACTCACCTGTCAATCATGCCATGTCACAATGACATCAGGTGACACAGCACTTGGAAGCCCCTAAAATCAGCTAACTTCAAAGTACTGCCCTGAGGTCTTCCAGTCTCCTTCCATCATGTGTTGGGACTGTTCTGATACAGTCTCAGTTCAACAGTGAGACTCAGCAAGCCTGGGCATCACCCCACAGGAACTGAGAATGTGACTTTGGAACAACTCCCCCAAATAATCTGCAGTGATGAGCAAAGGCTGTTCCACAGCAAGCAAGCATGTTCACGTGGAAATGTGTCCCTGAAGGTTAAATGCTTGAAAACCAGTTAGCTAGCTAAAATTTGTTTCCAGCTGGATTTTTACAAATGGAAAGAGATGAGCAGTAATGTCACTTAGACATGGAGCGCAGGACAGTAGCTCTAAACTGCCAGGAGGCAGTTGAGGGCAAGAGATAAAACCACCTAAATTTAAGAATAATTCAGCAGTGCAGCAAACTGACAAGAAAAGGATGTGAGATTTATTAGAGGGGCGCAAAGTAGTTTTCTAGGCAGCCCCACCCAGCTTTGTTGGAGGGCAGCTGGATCTCCTCATTCTGCTGCAAAGAGGGAAGGGTCTCCACAGGCCCTTCCAAAGGTTATTCATCCCATCTCCACAAGGTTGAAGAGGCATCTGCAGGGTACCTTCTTTATGGAAGCCCCCCCTCCCCCACCCATTCAGGTGTTCCACTGGATCCTGTTTTAAGTCTCCAAATTTACTAAATCAAGTTCTATTCGGAGATTGCAGCCACTTCCCATCAACAAAAGTCTGTCCGTTTTGTCAGTCTGGACTCTGCACACTCCAGCGGACCGTTTTCTGCTCCTTGATTCCCTGCCGCTGCCGCCGCTCTGCCCCACTGCACAACCCTTCTGCACTCACAAAGGCCAATAAGTGCAATTCACACCACACATTTAAAAGCACTATGATACTGCTTGAAACACACAAGTTTCCCCTAAAGAATTCTGGGAGCTGTCATTGGTTAAAGGTGTGGAGACCCTTATTCCCCTCACCTCACAGAGCTACAATTTCCATAGTTCCCTGGTAAGAGGGACTGACTGTTAAAGCACCCTGGGAATGGGGTCTCCTGACAACTTTCAGCACCCCTAACAAACCAGAGTTCTTTGGCGGAAGCGAAACCACGATGGTTTAAAGTGGCTTCATTGTGCTTTAAATGTAAGGAACGAAGGCGGTCAAAGCCTTCCTCAACCCCCCTTGCTTTTCTCACCTCCAGGTCAAGTTCAGTGAGCACCTCCTGCTGGCTTTTCCCAGGCTGCACCTGAAACCTCTGACCTTGCTGTAGGCCCTGCTTCAAAAGGGCAGGCTTCATGAGGGGCAGGAGATGGACCAGCTGTTGCAACTGTGGGAGAAGAGAGGCGCTCAGAGTTAGTGGCTGCCATGGGCACCATGGGAATCGGTGCTCTAAAGCGATCAACTGGGACACCCCCTACACCCCCCAATTAGTGGTCAACAAATCTGTCAGGGTCGGGTTCTCTCAGTTTCTTATTTCTCCAGTCTTAAGCTCAAGTCCACTACATTTCTGCAACTCAAATACATTTGTATGTGGTATTTTCACTAACATTGTCTGTTATTCACTCTGTACACCAGTTCAGTGGCCTTATGCTGCAAAGTAGTTCATACATTTGCTTAATAAATAGCTAAAATAACCACACCTGCTCTTTTACGCATACTTCCCCCTACTATAAGTATCTTTGTACAGTGGTACCTCAGGTTAAGAACTTAATTCGTTCTGGAGGTCTGTTCTTAACCTGAAACTGTTCTTAACCTGAAGCACCACTTGAGCTAATGGGGCCTCCTGCTGCCGTTGCACCACCGCCGTGCGATTTCTGTTCTCATCCTGAAGCAAAGTTCTTAACCTGAGGTACTATTTCTGGGTTAGTGGAGTTTGTAACCTGAAGCATCTGTAACCTGAAGTGTCTGTAACCTGAAGCATATGTAACCTGAAGTGTATGTAACCCGAGGTACCACTGTACATATTATTTGCATACAAATGTTTATAAATGTGAATTTCATGTATTGTGAAATTCCCGTATTGTTTTCAGAAAGTGCCAACTAAGAATCCAAAGGGCAATTTCTCCCCCATTGCTGCAGCCAACCTCTTCCCACTTCTGCCTTTCAGAAGGAGCTGAGCCCCATGGCAGCAAGGGAAGGGGGGCGGCTGCTTTGTCTCGGCAACACCTGGCGCCAAGAGCAGCTGTGTGCTTTGCTGCGACCTAATAATAGAGGCAGGGCCAGACCCTTCAATTCCATGGGCTGCAGCCGACAGCCCAGCCAAGAGGCCCGTGAAGATCGAAAGCCCACCGAGTTAGACGCACGTGGAGATCAACGGGGTGAAGCACTATTCACTCTGGCACCATTCCCACAAACTGCAGATGTTTGGACTGTACCACTTCAGAATTGCAGGTGGGGACTCACATGAATTAAAGTGCTCCCAATATTGAAAGCTATGTGAACAAACAGATCCGCGCACAGTTATAAGTCCAGGAGAACACTCACAAGCCAGCCTTGCCCCCCACATACACATTTTCTGTGTATGGGGATTTTTATTTTTTCCCTGGCATGGCAGAGCATTCAACTATGTGACTCTTCAACTGGCACCAGAAGTGGTACAGCTCAGAAACAAGCACATTTTACCACCCACTGCTGGCAACACGTGGGTCTAAACAATGGGCTGAGGACAAGCCTTTGGCCCCATGTCCTCCTCCTTCCCAATTTACGCCAGGCCCAAGCCCTGTCTAAGGACATTTCCTTGGATTCACCCCTTGCTATCTTTCCTTTGCAGTCCCTCCTTTGAGATACTTTGCCGACAAAGGCAAGGATGAAGAGCCGCAAAGGTAGCAAGAGGTGAAGGCTGTGGAAGAGGAAGAAGGCTGTGGACTTCATGGAAAGGTGAGTTGGGGGGAGGGACTGGAAGGAAAAGAGCAGGGGGGGGGGGCACCACGTAGGTGTTCTGGGAAGCCGTTCTCGGCTGTGCAGCTCTTCCACATTGGGGGGGGGCGCTATTACTGGCACCCCGTTTCTGGATTCCTCAGTGCACTTCCAGGCAGAATCTGGCACTTTTCAGACTGGGTGTGGAGGGAGCAAGGGATGGAAGCAAGGGATGGGTGTCTTATTTTACAGGTTAAAGATATGTCAGTTCTCCCTTGATGCAGACAGAACCGTAAGGAAAACTGACTCAAAGGAAGGGAAACTACCAATTGCGTTCTTTAATATGGTGTCCAACTTTGATTTGATTGATCTATGGCTTTTTAAGCACCTGTTAGAACGCCAATTCACATTTTTCTTCTCTATACACAATTCTTTTTACAGAATAGATCACCTTTGGGCTTCAAAATAATTAATAACTTGGGTAAAAAAGGTGGAATTTCAGCCTAGAACAATATCTGATCATAATGCCATTTTGATGACAATAGCAGGTGAAAAATGTTCCTCATTTAGAAGGAGGTTAAACAATGCCGTACTGCAAAGTGAACAGAATGTAAACAAGGGGATTCAATCCCTACAATCATCTGCTGATTTTAATCTAAACAAAGAAACAGACTTAAGTATAGTATGGGACGCTAGTAAAGTGGTGATGAGAGGTTTTTTAATTCAACAAAGCGCTTTCTTAAAAAAAGGAAAAGGAAAAAAAGAAGCAGGAGTTGTCAGAGGCATTATTAGAAAAGGAGAAGGAACAAATCCTAAAACCAAAGGATGAAAATATCATACAAGCAATTAAATTACTTCAGGCACAATTTTCACTATTAGTGAATCAGGAGATTGAATAGAAAATTTAATTAATGAAACAGAAAAAGTTTGAATTTGCTAATAAACCAGGCAAACTGCAACTTAAAAAAGAATAAGATAATAAATAATATCTATCTATCATCTCTATCTATCTATCATCTATCTATCTCTATCTATCTATATCTATCTATCTATCTATCTATCTATCCATCTATCTATCATCTATCTATCATCTATCTATCATCTATATCTATCTATCTATCTATCTATCTATCTAGCTAGCTAGCTAGCTAGCTAGCTAGCTAATCATCTATCTATCAACAAAAAGGACTCCAAAAACCATGTTTTATCTTGCTTATGTATTTCTCTACCTACAACACCCAATAGAAAGGCTTCTGGTTTCTTTACAATGTATATTTCAGCATTTTTAAAAAGTTCATTATATATCATTTCCCAGGAAGCCTTCATTTTCTTACAAACCCACCACAGATGGTAAAAGATACCCTCTTTTTCTTTACATTTACAACACTGATTATTTAGTCTGTACATTTTTGCCAACTTCACTGGTTTATGTACCATCTATACATCATTTTCATTACATTTTCTTTAAGTGAACTGCAAGCTGTAAATTTTATTCCATCTTTCCAAAGTTTTCACCAATCGTCTAATTGTATATTATAACCAATGTTTTTGCCCAATGTATCATAACTGATTTAACTTCCTCATCTTTCACATGCCATTCTAAAAGTAGTTTACACATTTTTGACAATATTTTAATTTTAGAACTCAACAAATTTACTTCGAACCTAGATTTTGTAGATTCAAACCCATTATTTTTCTTATCTTCTTTAAATATTACATTTATTTGATGATAATGCAACCAATCTTTCACTAAGCTTTTAATTTCTTCGTAAGATTTTAATTTCCACTGATTGTCTACTCATAGCTGTCAACTTTCAGATTTGAAAATAATGGATCAGCAGCCTCGAAAATAAGGGATCAGCAGCCTCACCTGTTCCAGAGACAGTTTATGGGATATCTAACAATCCAGGATAGCAGCGGGAAACGGCGCTGAAATACGGGAATTTCCCGCAAAAAAGGGAAAGTTGACAGCTATGTGTCTACTTCGAACACCAAATTTTCATAGGTGGCCCAATTTCCTTCCATATTTAACTTTTTTACACTTGTAGACTCCAATGGCGATAACCACCATGGTGTTTTATATTTTTACAAACTCTTATATCTGTTCCATACCTCGTATAATGATTTTTGAAATATATGGTTCAAAAAACCCTTGTTTACTTTTACTTTATCATAGCATAAGTATGCATGCCACCCAGATCTGTTATCATATCCGTCCAGATCTAATAGATCTGTTTTCTTTAATAAAATCCAATCCCTGAGCCAGCACAGACAAGAGGCTTCGTAATACAATTTTAGGTCTGGCAAGGCAGAGCCACCTCTTTCTTTTACATCTGTAAGTAATTTAAATTTAATTCTTGGTTTCTTCCCTTGCCAGATATATCTTAAAATTACTTTTGCCACTCTTTAAAATTGCTTAGTCCATTTATAATTGGGATTGACTGGAATAGAAAAAAACATCTTTGGTTGCACATTCATTTTAATCACAGAAATTCTACCCCACAGGGATAGTTTTATTCTTCCCCATATTTCTAAATCTCTTTTGATGCCATTCCACACTGGTATGTAATTATCTTTAAACAAATTAATATTTTTAGATGTTAGCCATACTCCTAAATATTTTACTTTTTTAACCACCTCTATACCTTCTTGTTGCAATTTGTCTTTCAAATCCCGATTCATATTCTTTACAAGCATTTCTGTATTTATTTAATTTAAAACCTGCTACTTGCCCAAATTGTTCAATTATTTCAAGTGCTCTTTTAGCACTGATTAAAGATTCTTCCACTGTTTTAACAAGATCATCTGGAAAGGCCCTTAATTTGTATTCATTCCGACCAACTCAAATTCCCTTAATTTGCTCCTCATTTCTCATATTTCTTAACAGGACTTCCAGGACCGTGATAAATAATAATAGAGACGACAGGCAACCTTGTCTTGTGCCCTTTGTAATTTCCAAATTTTCACTTAATACATTATTATTATTCCTAATAAATAATAACATTGATGAGGATAAACACCTGACAAGCTCAAAAGAAAAAAGGAAAGCATTCGGAAAATGTTATAGGTTACTATATCACCGTGGTAAAGAGGAGTGTAAGAAAATAGACTCTTATTTGAGTAACTGTAACATACCACAAGCATCCAAAGAAAACCAGATAAGTTTGAATGCACCCATATCAATATTGGAAGCACAAATGGCAATACAGAGAATGAAGATGGGGGACGCACTGGGACCAGATGGACTTACAGCAATTTATTACAAAAAGTTCCCGGATGCTCTTATCGAACCCTTTAAAGATACCATGAATAGAATATTGGAGATGGGAGTAATTCCTGTATCATGGAAGGATGCCTTTACTACCCTGATCCCCAAGGAGGACAGTGATCTAAAAAAGACAAAAAATTACAGACCTGTTTCTTTACTGAATTGCAACTATTACACTATTTGCCACAATTTTAGCTAATAGACTAAAAAGACCATTGACTGAGGCAGTCTACAGAGACCGAGTTTTTTATATAATTTTTTTTTTCATTTTTTAAAACAATATTCTTATACATTTACATCATTTTCAATTTCTGCACTTCTGGGATTACTTAGATCCCTCAGACTTCCCCTTGCCCCTCTGGTTTCCAATTTTTCCCTATTTTTTTCATCTAATTACATTTTTCTAATCCATTTTACCTCCTTTTTTACCTTAATTTATATTACATTATAGTATTACAACAATCTTGCTAACGTTTTTAAGTATACACAGTGGTCTCTATAAACTTTTTCCACTCTTGACTGAATTTCTTGTCATCTTGGTGCCTGATCCTCACGGTCATCTTTGCCATTTCGGCATAGTCCATCATCTTGGTTATCCACTCTTCTTTAGTTGGGACTTTCTCTTCCTTCCACTTCTGGGCAAGCAGCAGTCTTGCACCTGTTGTTGCGTACATAGTCTTTTTAAATCTTTTGGTATTTCATCTCCTGTTAACCCTAGTAAAAAGTCTTTTGGTTTTTTGATAAAAGTTATCTTAAACATTTTTTTTCAATTCATTATATATCATTTCCCAGAAGTCTTTTACTATTTTACATGTCCACCAGATGTGGTAAAAAGTACTTTCTTTATCTTTACACTTCCAGCGTAAGTTGGAGGTGTTTTTATACATTTTTGCTAATCTTACTGGAGTCAAATACCAACAGTACATCATTTTCATGTAGTTTTCTCTCAATTACAACAAGCCATAAATTTCAAATCCTCTTTCCACAACTTCTCCCATAAGTTAAATTGTATATTATAACCCACATCTTTTGCCCAGTGTATATTACAGCTTTAACTTCTTCATCCTTGGTGTCCCATTCTAACAGTAGCTTATACATTCTTGATAATAGTTTCTCATTGTTCTCCAATAATTCTTTTTGAACCTTGAGAATTCCTTCCCAAAGGCCACTCCTTTGTTGCTCCTAAGTATGTCACTTAATTGGTGATATTGTAACCAGTCCGTTAATAGGTGCCTTATATCTTGATTTTTTTAAAATTTATTTATTCAAAGTTTGATTGATTTTTTTCCAATTTCAATTGATTTTCCATTTCAGTTAAGAGCTCTCTATAGATTGTCCATTCTCCTTTCATGTTAATTTTTTTAACAGATATTGCTTAAGTGGGGAAAGCCATCATGGCGTTTTATTCTCTAATAAATTTTAATATGTTTCCTGTACCATATAACTTGATTTCCTTATAATGTGGTTCAGGAACCCTTTGTGTACCTTCGTTTTCCCATATCCTAAGTATGAATGCCAACCAAATCTATGATCATGCCCTTCCAAGTCTAATACATCTGTATTTTTTAACATTATCCATTCCCATAGCCAGCAGAGAAGGACACTTCATAATATAATTTCAAATGTGGTAGAGAGAATCCACCCCTTTCATTAGCATCTGTTAGCAATTAAATTTAATTCTGGGCTTCTTCCCCTGCCAGATAAATTTAGATATATCCTTTTGCCATTGCTTAAAGTATTCTGGCTCCTCTGACCACGGTATTGATTGGAATAAAAACAGCATTCTTGGCAATACATTCATTTTAATCATCGAGATCCTTCCCCACAAAGATAAATTCATCCTTCCCTATAACTCCATATCCCTCCTTATTTCATTCTAGATCTTTACATAATTATCTTTGAAAATAAGTGCTGGAGATGTAACAAGGTTGAGGGTACGTTTTATCATATGTAGTGGACTTGTAAAAGGGTAAAAGAATATTGAGAAATGATATATAATGAACTGGGGAAAATGTTCAAAAGTACCTTTCCAAAAAGAGTCCTTTTTGTTGGGGATAATTCAGAGGGAAATTCCCAGGTGTCAAAAAGGACTATTTATGTGTGCCATTATTGCAGCCCGTGTCTTCTTAGCCCAAAAATGGAAAATGAGTGAGGTCCCAACCAAAGAAGAATGGCAACTTGCAGATTTAACACATAGAATAAGAGAACAAGAAAAATGCAAGTTTAAAGAAGACTAGAAAATGTTTATGGAATATATGAATAAAAACTGTGTTCATTTAAAAACGCTGGTAACATTAAGATAATTTCAAAGTGTAAATAAGATTTGATAGATGTAACAATGGATTATTGAATGCTTTAGTTCATGTAAAATATGCAGCGCTGTATGGTATGCAAAACGAACCACTGAAAGAGAAGAAGGGAAGTCACTGATTCAAGGTTGTTTAAATGAATATTCTGAAATGTAATTTAGAAAAATTAATAAAAAACTATTTTAAAAAAAGATATGTCATGGAGATGTGTGGAATTCCTCCCAGGGCCTCTGCAGCCCTAACAATGGGCAGAATAAAGCAGCCGCCTCCGCTGGCAGACACTGGGGAGCCATGAGGCTTTGTGGGGAAGACCTGTAGGTGCCCTATCGCCAGCTCTACACCTGCTGGTCTAGCTTGCTGCCCTCAGGGGCAGTGCAGCCTGCTGTCCTATCATCAGTGCCAAGGTAAGATCCAGCTGTCTGTCTGGTTGCCTTTTGAACATCGAAAGGGTGTGTGTGTGTGTGTGTGTGTGTGTGTGCCATTTTGTCCTTTGCCTCAGGCAGCAAAACATCTTGGCCCAGCCCTGGATGTGTGTGAGCCAAGGGGCCTGCTCAAGCAGCAGCTTGCAGGCGTGTCGTGCCTCTGCTCGCCCCCCGCTCTGTCCTCCAACCGGTTTGCTGTTAGCAGCTCGTGACTCAGGGCTGCCTGTCGAGTGCCTGACAGCAAGACTCACCCATTCTGCCGGCAAACAACAGCTCAGCATCCCACTGAAGAATATCAGAGATTGGCAGGAAATTGCAGCAGCTCCAAACCCTGGATCAGAAGCCTGCAGTCTATACTGGCACACACACATGTGCACTGGTTTTCTTGCTGAAGTCGTGTGCTCTGCGATGGAGCCGAGGGCATAGTGCAATTGCTATGCTGCTATTGAACTATGCTGTGCAGCACAAGCAGAGCAGAACTATCCAGTCCTTTGCCTTAGGACAACTTTTTCTTGGTGGGGGGCATAATAAAGGCAGAGGCAGATTTCCAGCAATGGACACTGGGTCTTGAATTGCAGAGCCAGTTTTCCTGCAACAGAATCACAGGTGGGCCAAAGATTGCCAGATTCAGCAACGTAGTGTGGGTTGCCGCTGCCTGGGATGGGTGTGCACTGGAGCAAAGCGGGGCTGCACTGAGCTGCCTATCCCCCCCCCCTGCACAGGGGGGAGCCAGCCAACGCGGCCCTTGGTGGGCAGAAACGGGGGACTGGGCCGGGCCACGCTGGGGTCACCTGTATGGAGGCGCCTGGTTCGCACCCACTCAAAAATTGTGTGCCCGGGGCCCTGGTACCCGTCACACTTCACCCCCATCCAGTTCATAATAATACGTACAACATTAATACAAAGAATGTATCCAGTTATTCAGAGTACTTCACATGCTTCAGTCACCCTTACAAGGAAAAGCACTATTCTTATTCCCACATTGCAGATGCAGGAGCTGAGGCCATGAGAACAGCTGCTTGTGGCTGAGCTCTGAACTCATGGTTCATACTTGGCCACAAAAGCATGGCAATGGCAGTGGGCACTTCCAGACAACCTGTTTATTGAGCATTCATCTTGATTTGTTTGCAGGGAGATTAGACAGCATTGGCTATTTAATGTGATTTGTTTGCGGGAAGGTTAGATGTTGTAGCGTCAAAGCCTCTGTTGTTATTGCACACTTTCCAGTACATTTTCCCGTTGGTTTCCTTTAGGGAAGCCGTTTTGTTCTGCCAGAGCTTCCAAACCTGAATTTGCTGGTATGTGAATGAATCCCACTCAAAAATAGCAACAATGCCCGGGAAGTGAACTAACAGCATTCTGCCCCTTTGCATGGAGCTTATCTGGCAGCATGATAGGGATGTTGGGCGAGTCAGCAGCAGCAGCTGCAGCAGCAGCAGATCTTTGCATTCAGTCCCATGAGGAGGGAGGGTGGCAGGGCAGGTGGATGAAAGGATCAAACAGTAAGAAGGCTTCTCAAATGCAAGGACTCTGACCTGGCCAGTTTGTGCACTGCAGCTCTTGAGACCAGGAGGCAATTGAGTGAGCTGATGAGCCCAAGACATTTCTGGAGCCACTCAAAACAAACTAGGATATAATACTGGCAAAGGCCTGAGAGAGGAGGAAATCAAATAAAACTGGGAGAGGAGAAAGGAAAGGTGAAGACAGGCATAATACAGAAATAGCTCACAGCAGATTTGTCAGCCTGGCTTTCTTCAACTTTCACCAATGAAACGACAGGCATTTGGCTGGCACAGCTGGCAGCCTTGCCCCTTCTGCCATGCTTCAGGAGTGTTGATACCTTTTAACACTGTTAGAAGTGCTGTACAAATACCTGCCTTTATATCGTCACTTGTTGCTGTATTAATTTAAAAAGTTTTTATTTATTTATTTTAAAACTGCTCTGGGGAAGAGAGTCGTCTGCTCCCAACTTGCAGGACTGGTTTCCCCGTCACTGCCTACTCAGACTTGACTCTGAATAGCAGCCTCTGTGTGATCTGCTTGGCACGCAGTGGGGGCAGCTTGATAGACCTGGCTGGCCTAGAAATGCCCTGCATATTTCTCCCCAATGTGAAGACGTTTGTTTCCAGTTACTTTGTTGTCGTTAGCAAAAAGAAGGGATTGTTGGCTCCTGTCTTAGCTGCCACATGATGTGAGCCCCAACACCACAGAACCAGAGCCCAAAGGATTCTACCCCACACATGCACCCCACAGATGTCACATGGGAGTGAGCACTGTGGCTTGTGGGCTTGTAGTCAGAGGATGAGGGCCGGAGGCTGCACTGGGGATGAACAAGCAGAGCAACCTCCTCTTCCCTGGCTCAGATAAGTCCCTTGAAGAGGCTGCACGGCGGGTTCCCTTCCCTTGGCAGAAGTTGTGGGATCAGTTCACTCACTGGCAACTAGAGACAGCAGTTCTGTGTTTTCAGCTCCCCCAACTGACTTGCAGCAAAAAAGAATCCCATCCCTTCTCCTGAAAAAGGCAGCCCTATGAAATAGGAGGCACCCTGACACCGAAATAAAATGAGTCAACAATCTAGGGACACAAGGGCAGACTTACGAGAGACACCAATCCAACATTTCCGTGCCATTCCTTTTTCAGGGGAGATTTGCAAGGGCAGAAGAACCGTTTGGGAGATGGGCTTCATCTTTTGCAGGCGTGCTCCCTGGATTCTCCCTGGATTATTGACTCTCCTCCTCCCTTGGCATACATGTAAGTGGAAGTGCAACTTGCAGGGTGGGGGCTGCACTTCTCAACCCCTATAAGGACCTCAGCTAGCAGGCAGCTCCAGCTCCATTTCTTAGGCTTCACCCTGCCTGCCCTGAATAATGTTGTTTGAGCTCTGTGAGCTGCCATCAATGCTACAGTCTCTGCCTGCCTGGGTTTTCAAGCCTAAAAAGGCAATGGAACAGCAAGCAAATGGAAGGAAGCCAATCCCACCCCACTCCCCCGAGAGAACGGAAAAGGCCACTCAGAAAGACAGCCTCTGTTCCCAGCCAGGCCTGACCTTCTGTAGGATAGGATGTGGGTTTCTGCTGAAAGGGATCAATTCACATGACACTGACCCAAAGCCACCATTCCTTGACCTCACAATTGTCTCCCATCGAAATGGCACGAGAGAGGGGGTAGCAATGTGGGTGTCAAATCCAGACTCCAGCAGGGAGGGAAAGGAGACTAGCGGGAAGGGGGGAGCCTGTGAGACTAAGAGAGCCCTGCTGGATTCGATGAATCGTCTGTGTAGTCCAGCATTCTGTTTCTCGTGCTGGGGAAGCAGAAGCCTCCAAGAATCCCATGTCTCGTGGTACATGAGGGCAGAAGCCCCCTCCAGCTGCTGCTCTCCAGTAACGGGTGTTTGTGACCAGCAGCCATGTGTCGGGGACTGGCGGAGCTCCAACGTGCACATGGCAGAGCCAGGGGACCAGGGGAGTGACCCAGGGGAGGGGACCAGTGATTTATGGGGTTTGATGCCACCCACAAGGCAGGAAATAGGGCAGGGGGTGGAGATCACTTTAGCTTACTTTTTCTGCAACTCTTTTTCAGATATGGCAATCAAAAACCAAACACAGTATTCATATTCTGGTTATACCATAGAGTTTTATAAAGTTGCTATGATATTGGAACTTTTATTTTTTTATCCCTTCCCTAATGATCTCTAGCACAGTGTTTTGACCGAGCTACCCAACATGATCCCAAGATCCCATTCCTGTTACATCAGACTCCATCAGTATGCATGCAGCTAGGATTTATTTTTATTTGCCAAGATGTGCTTAACATTACATTTACTTACAACAAACCATGTTTGCTATTGCCCATTCACTCGGTTTTGAGAGATCTTTGGGAGCTCTTTACAATTCTTTTTATTTTTACCAACCTGAATAATGTGGTGTCACCAGCAAGTCTGGCCTCTAACCGTCCTCCCCCGTATCTAGGCTGTTGATGAACATGTTAAAAACTAAAACAGCTCCTTGGGGAACCGTACTTTTGTGGGAAATTTCAGTCAAATATAGCTAGCAAGCTTGGGGCTAGTTAATGCATGAAGGGGTTATTCCCCCTTCACCTTTGGTGAAGATGGAAGTAAAGGTTCTTTGTTCATTCTAAAGTTGACCAAGACAACACTGCGCTTCAAGCCCAGACTGTGTGCCGAGAAGTATTTTTCTGTGTTTTGTAAAACATTTTTTTTCTACCTGTGTTCTTGCTGCTGCATGGAATAACACATTAATCTCTGGGGTTTGTAAGTAATGCATTTAAAATTGCTAATGGTGTGATCTGTTCATTGCAAGAAGGGTAGAAATGGGGAAGTGCTGTAAATGGGTTAAATCTAACAGCCTATATTCCTAGGCTATACTGTTGCTTGCTTTTGTGGTCTAAAACTTTGCTGCTGGGACTCTGGCTCTGTTACTAGAGTTTGATTGCCCCACATTTCAGATGTAGGCACCCAGCGCATTCTTTTATTAATTAGCCCACATGGGTGATATATACTATTTCTTCCCCTGCAACCTAATCCATCTTTTTAGCAACCAAGACGTATCTCATTACTGTCATCATCAGACCTTTGCTGCTTGTTCAGGACAAGGATGAAGAATACAAGGCATCCAGATATTAAGTGGGGGTTGGTTGCAATTATTTCCTCTGCTCAGCCCATAATCCAGCCATGCTGATGAGTACATTTTTTTTAGCTGCCTATAAAAAGTGTGCTTGTTTCTGCACCTCCACAACGCCTGCTGACTCAGTATACCATAAGTCAATACTGATCCTTCTTCAAGCTGGCCTTGTAAAGGCCACCCTGAATTTCTCAAGGCTCCAGGAAGGAAGAATGTACAATAGCATCATAGGTCCAGGTCAGACTGTGCATTTAAACAAATAATTGGCAAGAAGCTTGAAATGGTGGAAACTGGAAAAGGTGGCTTAAGCAGAGTCACAAAACTGATCCAGCTTCTCAGAAACTTTGGCAATTCCACTGCTAATCCCTGATAAAGTCCAAAATTCTAAGGCTTGAGTTGGGAACCCGGTGGTCCTTTCAAGGACTGGGTGTGCTCAGGCCACAAAGTCCTTCTTCAAAGAACAGTAATGTGACACACATCTGTGCTTGTGATTGGCCGGCATATATAAGGCCTCCAGACTGGACTGGGCAGGCCAGGTGTAAACCGGCTCTTGCCTGGCCAACAGGTTAGAAGCGCCTGCTTGCTGCCTCAGGTCTGAGTGCAGCTTTGTTTCCAGGCTGGCTCAGTTGCCTGCTGCCCTGGCCAAGCCTTGAGGCAGCACGCCTTGCGCTGATCGGATGGGCTGAGTCGGCACTTCTGGGGCCCCACTGCCCCTGCCAAGCTCCTGTGCAGACTTGCCCTTGTAAAAGCGATTCCTCCGTGTGCACTCTTTCCCTGCCTCCCAAGTGCTTCTAACTCTGCATAACCTCGTTGTGGGTTTGAATGTTAACAAATCAGCAGAAATTTCATTTCAGCGGAGCACTAGAGGGGAGGGGGCAGTGGGGGGGGGAGGAGAGGGAAAGCAATCTGTCAGATCTCCTCTCCGCTCACGTCCATTCCCATCGCTCCCCATTGTGCCTGCTGATTGCTTATTCTTCTTCCTTAAAAAGAAGCCTTGGAGAATATTTAAACAATAGCTTACTTGCTGGGATGAATCAAAAAACATATATAGAGCTAAATATACAAAAATAAGCTGCCCACCTGCACGCCTTTCTCGGTGCAAAAGCACAGAAGCCAAAGGAGTTTCTGCTGTGATGGGCTTTGGAATAAGCCAAGTTGGCAATTTCGAAATTACATTCAATTGCTGGAGCAGAAAACAAAGTATATAGCTCTGGACATCAACAAATTTTTTAAAATGGGGGTGGGGGGTTGATTTTGAAGGAAGCAAAGCCAGAGCTGGCTTTGTCTGTCAAGTCATTCCCTTGCAACCCAAGCTGCATGCAAAGGACTCCTTAACTCTCTCCTCTCCATTGCGCACAAAACTTTTACCAACCTGGGGCCGATGGGAGATATAGTCCAAAACATGTGCAGAGCACCAATGTTGGTAAAAGTTGGTGCACAGCAGGGGGCTACAGGGGGGATAGCCAGGTTTTTTGCCCTGGGCAAAGCCTCCAGAGGGGTACCATTGAGGCTCCTAGCGTGTGTGTGTGTGTGTGTGTGTGTGTGTGTGTGTACTCAAATGCACATGGGAGGCCAAACTGGGTCTTTGACCCTGGTGAAATAAAGCCTAGTTTTGCCCCTGGTGCACAGCAAGAGAGGCCTGGGTAGCACGCAACCCCCCCCCCCCAAATCTTAGGCACCTCACCTTTTACTCTTGTCCATAATGCAAGGGCAGCTCAAGGGCTTTGAGAGAGGGAACTGCTGCTCACTGCCTTGGGGGGTGGTGGTTGAAGAGTCATTTATCTAGCATCTCAGATACATTGTGAGGATTCTTGGGGAGCAGATGGGAAGCCCTGGGTTCCAGACTGAGTTGCTAGACCTCCAGTTGCCTACCCCTAATATACAGAGATGTGTGGGAAAGGGCTGATGTATTGCTCATAAGGAGAAAAAAGTTTATCTTCATTTTGTGATCCTGTCAAGTCTTCATCAGTTTGCATCATTCAAATAGAGTTACAGATTTTTAAAAAAATGTTTCAGCTTGCTTAAGATCATAAGAACGTAAGAGAAGCCTGCTGGAGTAGGCGAAAGAGGGCCCACCTAGTTCGGCCTCCTGTCCTCACAGGGGCGAACCAGGCGCCTCTGGGAAACCTGCAAGCCTTCTTTAAACTGAGTAGGGAGAGTTCGGCTGGAAGACACAGAAGGATGGGAAGCAAGAGCGATGGAGTGCTGCAAGGACCGGGCATGAGCAGGTGAAAGGCAAAGACACAGCAGAATGTGCAACTGCCTTTGTGGATGTGACTTCCCTTCTCTCTCTCTCTTGCTTTTCTACCAGCCCCTCCTGCCAAAACGTCGACCGAAAGCTCTTTGAGGTGCAGAGCCTCCTGTAAAGCAGGGCAGCCAATGTGGAAGTACTGGCTTCCATCCTTCCTGAACGTTGGCTCTGCTGGCTGGGGCAGGTGGTAGCCGTAGTTCAAGACAGCAGGAGAAAGGGCACCAGGGTGGGGAAGGCTGCTTTAAACCAGCACGAATGTCTCAGTCAGTAGAGCATGAGACTCTTAATCTCAGGGTCGTGGGTCTGTGCGCCCCCCCCCCCGGTTGGGCAAAAAGATTCGTGCATTGGAAAGGGTTGGACCAGATGACTCTCTTGGTTTCTTCCAACTTTACAATTCTATGGATGTTTCAGCAAGAGGCATCCTGTCTGGGCCCCAAACCCAGCCCTTCTGGTTACTGCCTCCCTGCTTGGTTGCTAACCAGGAGGCATATGGAGGGAGGAGAAAATGAATTTGGGGGCAGCAGGATTCCCAGCAGTGCATCTATGGCACTGGCGCATAAGACCCACGGGCTTTTTCCAGTGGCCTTGATATCCTTTTGTGAGGGTAGTTATATAAATAATTTTATAAACAAACAAACAAACAAATAAATATTCATCAAAACTCTTGACACAGAAAACATTCTGTCAGACTATTTGGCCCCTCATGTATGACAGATACACATGCTCCTGTCTACGCAAGAGTGCAATGTGCGGGAGATGCTAATGGCAGGGCACATGCTGCTGGAAAGGATGCTAAGAGCAGGCGGCCTTGCTGTCGTGTCGCTTTCCTCTGCAGGGATCCCATCAGCCTTTATCAGTCCCAGACGCAAGCAGCTATATTAATTTTCTGGCATTGCGTTCAAAGTTGAGAAATCAAAGCCAGGAAGGATTGGAACCCCGTCACACATGGCAGTCACAAAACCACTGTGCGCACCTCCTCCCTTTCTCCTCCCCTCCTCTGCCCGGGGGGGGGGGGCGCGTGGAGATGGACCCCAGATGAGAGCAGAAAAGTTGCTGGAGGCAACGATGGTTTCTAGAGGTCTTAGAGGGTGGGCCACCTTGGAAGGTTCTGAAGGGGCTGGATGCACCTTTTTAATTCCGGGGTGGGCAACATGCAGCCTGAGGGCTGCTTCTAGACTAAATGCAGGGAGGGGCGAGAAGAAAGAAAACGAAAGGGAAATGGGAGAAGTGAGAGGGAGAGAGAAGTTGGTGGCAGAGAGAGGCTGAGAGAGCGGGGAGAGAGAAGTCGGTGGCAGAGGGGCAGGGACAGGGAGAACACAGGCTGTAATAGAGAGAAGGGGAAGAGAAAGCAGAGAACGAGGGAGGGAGAAAAGGGGTGTCCTGCCCACTTCTGGCCCCAGCCTGCCCACTACCAGCATGTGGTTCCCTGGCAGATTTCCTCCCCCCCCCCAGGAATGTATTCCTGAAGATAAAATGACTTGTCCTTTCATGCCTTAATGTGTGTCCGAATTCTGACCTGCAAAGGTTCCTTCTGCTGACAGGGAGTTTGCAGGGCACAACGTGGCTCTCCTTCTGTGCCAGGGCCAGGTTGCCCTGTGTCACACCTGCTTTGCTTCCCCTTCTGGGTAGACATGCTCAGACGTGCACAGCTGCAGTGCTCAGCCTGCTGGGGAGTTCTGAATGCATTCTAAGTCACACCTGGAGTTCTTGGGGCCCTGTAAGCCTGGCTGGCACTCTGTCTGCACCCCAAAATGTGTATATGAGCTTGGAAAAAGGCATGCACCAACTCACTGACAGTCACACAGACATAGAAAGGCCTCTTTCACAGGCAAAACTTTGACAACTGCTGGTCTACACAAATGTTTCAGCATCCACAAACAGGATGCAATATCCCTGCCAGCCATGCTCCCAGAAAAACCCATAGCCAGTATTCCAAGGGAGCTCCTGCCATACAAGAAAGGTGATTCCGACTAAACCTCAAGAAGAACCGTCTGACGGGAAGAGCTGTTTGACAGCGGGATGGTCTCCCTTGGGAAGTGGTGGACTCTCCTTCCTGGGAGGTTTTTAGGCAGAGATTGGATGCCCACCTGCCATGGATGAGATGAGATCCCTGCCTTGCAGGTTGGGCTAGATGGCCCTTGGTCTCCCTTCCAACTCTAAAATTCTGTGATCCTTTGATTCTATGATTCTATGTTGGAAGGATCCCAGGAAAGCATCATCAGACCTGGAACCCGTTCACCCTCTTCCCACGTTTCCCCACACTAACCTCATTGCTCACTGCTGTCTGCGTCTTTCCCAGCAGCTTTGTAATGAAACAGAGACTCAGGTTCCTGCGCAGTTGTCTAGAGGAAAGAGGAGAAAGCATTAGCCGCTCCAGCCCCATGCCAAGAAGCCTTCCCTTCCTTCATCATGCCATGGACCCGCTCTGCCAAGAGCGTGGCAGATTCGTGATGTTGCCAAAGGGCAGCAAAGTTTCTGTTTTCAAATGGAATTATTACTTTTTTTAAAAAAAACACACAACCCAACAAGGGCAGGCAGGAGCATTTGGATTGTACGCCTCAGGTGCCAAAGTGCCCTTTGGATCAGTCCTAAGGATCCCCACTCTTTTTCTCTCTCTCCAAGGCTCTCAGGGCCCCTCCAGATATCCTTTTCATGGGGCATTCATGGAGACTGGGGCAGTCATATGCAACCCCACTTTTTAAGAACTGTTCAAGTCTGCAAAGGTTTTGGGATGAACATTCTGCTTTGCCTCCAATCAGCACCTGCCCCATAACCTCCTGCTAGAATCCTGTAACTTTTCATAACCACAAATATTCAGGTGGGGACAGGATTCGCCCTGCTTTTGCTGTGCTATAACACAAGAGTTCCCTTCTGGACAGCAACAGTATAGTAACACTGGGGAAGCATCACAGAGCAAAGGATGTGTGGGTGGTCCAGTATAAAGTCACAACTCATGCACTATTACTGAATCTGTGACATGCTGCAGAATGCACCCACAAAAACCCCACTGGTCTGGAGGGACCTCAGTTTCCCATCACAGGTTTCATTCACTCCATGAGATTCGTGTCAGGAGAACCACTGGGTGGATTGTGCCCCATATTAGTGAGTGGCCTTTTGGGTTTCCCTTCTCTCAGGCAATGAAACCATCTTGGACAGAGGCCACCAGCACCATGCAAAGGTGTCGCTTAGGAGTGAACCACAAACCTCTTGCTAAAGCATTGGCAGAGCTCTCTCTCTCGCTGCCTCCCACTTTATTTAATTTGCTAGCCACTCTGTGAGCATTCTTTTGGATGATTTTCTTTTTACTAATTACGTAAATTTAGACTGCCCTCTTATTATGTTAGCACTACAGTTGTATCCTCTTTCCGTATTCTGCGTCGTATTATTATTATTTTATTAGATTTATATACCACCCTTCATCACAAGTTCTCAGGGCAGTTCACAGGACAAAAATAAGTAAACAAAACAGCACAACAACAACAACACGCACACCCTTCCCACAGTCTCATTTAAAAGGCTGTAGAATATTAATCAACCCATGGCCTGGTTGAAGAGGAATGTTTTCTCTTGGCGCCTAAAAATTGGGTTGTATCCAGTGCAGCGCTAAGTTAAAGTTGCTTAGTGGGATACTTACTCTACTGGTGGGATGTTGTTGCCCAAAGGAATGCCTAAGCAGGTTGCTGGCATCTTTGCTGCACAATGATTCTCTGCTGGCGCAACACTGACCTGGATTCCTCTGTTGCGCTGCGTTACTCCCTTGCACGAGGGCCACTGCAGAACTCTGGCACCACATGCAAACCAAAAGCTTCTGTGCCAACAGGCCACTCTTATCATCCCCAGCATTAGGCTGGAACTCTTGACCCTCATTTCAAGTCATAGTAAGCCACCTTGGCTATATCCAAAGCCAAGCAGCAGCAAGTAAATTAAATCAGCTATATGCATTCTGACAACGCAAACTGGCACGCTGCTCTTTCGCTGACGGTGACGTCATAGAATCATAGAATTGGAATAGACCACAAGGGCCATCGAGTCCAACCCCCTGCCAAGCAGGAAACACCATCAGTCACTGGCAACAAGGCTGGCAGCCGGGGATCCCTGAGGGCCAAGCCAGGCAAGATGTAAAAGCAGTCGTGGGAGATTGGGAATGGCGTTACACCGGGGGGGGGGGAGAGTTAACGTCCCCCTCTGTGAAGGCTATAGCACTGATGAGCAGGAAGGAGCCCACGCATCATCCTCCAGGGATTCAGCGCTGCAGAATCTCCAGAGCTTGCTGCCCCTTGGGACTGTGCCAAGGCCCACACCCTTCTCCCCAGCCCTGCTTCCCACCCTCCTCGAGTGTTTTGCCTGGCTAAAATGTGTCCATGAACTCTGACAATGCCTCTTAGTTGTTTGGTTGTTTGGACAGGGGCTAGAGAGGGACGTGTGAGCATGTGCAGAAACGAGCCCATTTACAGAAAGGCTGCTCCTCCAACCTTGGTCCTTGGCCCAACCTGCCACTGGCATTTGGCCCCCAGAAGGCAGCCCAAGAGGGAATGTGGCCCTTGGTCACAAAAAGGGTCTCCCCACCCCTGCCAAATAAAGTGGTGGATGCACCCAATATGGTGGCTTAGGGTGAAAGAAGGCCTAATACAAACAGAGCCTTTACAGGAGTCCTTGTGTGAGCCCGGCTCCTTCTCGGGCTCGCAGTTGCCGCAATGGAACTACATGGCAGCAAACTGAGCACTGATTCAGCCACCGGCTCTGTCCTTCCCCGATTCATAAGCCAGCTGCCTGCCTTTAAAGTGTCACATGAATGATAATCTGTTTATAGGCCCGCCCTTCAGCTTCTTCATAGGAAAAAAGAGAAACTTTTCCTTTTATATATGCAAAGCTGTCCTGGGAGTTTGGGAATGAGGGCAGATTGCAAGCATCCTAAGCAGCACCAGCCACAGCTGGCTTTGACTGACAATTTGCAGCCTTATTCCCCCCTCCCTGGCAGTTTGACCCTGGTGATGGGAAAAGGTGTTCTGCCTGAACTGAATGGAGCTGAGCCACTTTGAAATTGAACCCGTTGCTCTACAAAATGATGTCTTCATCCATAATGTTTCAAGGTACCCTTCAGCCCCTCTATTTGCATACCATTTGGGAATCCCTGCTTTAAATGAAGAAGAGGAGCCTTCCCCAGCCTGCTGCCCCCGCCTCCAAGTTCTGAATTACAGTTCCCCTCAGCCCCAGTCAGCCGTATGGGGGCTGGAGCTGATGGGGCACGGCCATTCTGGCAGAGGCTGGTGGCAGATGCAGGGCAAAACACCTGTGGAAGGGCACCAGGTTGGCACATTTTGAGTGGAATGAACACATAACAGCGCTGAGCATTCATTGTGGGTTTTGTCCTTGCTGCCGAAAGAGAAGCCCTTTTGTTTTCTTCTGCTGAGGGTGTGTTCCTTTTGTGTGATGTGTAAATATTACTAGCACCATGCGAAACTCTGCAACTTAGTGCTGCTTCACTTCCTACAGGATTCCTCCTACAGGCAGTTTCTTCGCTGTGTATACACACGGCATGGAGATTTCACACAAATTCCAGATTCTTTTTTAATATGCACAAAGAGGATCACATAATGTGCAGAGTCCTAATTTTTAAAATTTCTTTAGAATATTTGTACACCAACCTCCAGAAAAAATTATCCCAGAGAAGTTTACAATATTGTTTAAGACTTTAAAACAACAATAGCAAAACGAAATACATCAGAACATTAAAGCAGAGTGGAACACACATTAAACACACCAGTACTTAACATAGTATAAAATCGTTTAAAATGCCTGAAAGAACAATCACACCTTAACCCAGTGTTTCCCAACCACTGTTCCGCGGCACACTAGTGTGCCGCAAGATGTTGCCTGGTGTGCTGCGGGAAAAATTAAAAAATTCGAAAGATTTTTTTTTAAAAAAAGTCAAATTTTCGATTGGGGTGCCGTCACTAGATGACCCCTGGGGTTCCCTCCCTCCCTCCTGCTCTGCGCCTCCCTCCTCCTCCTCCTCCTCCTCCTCCGGGGAGGCCCTTCCTGGCTCTCGGCCAAGGCTTGGCGGCTGCCACTCACTCACTCGCTCGCCCACCCGTCCCTCCATCCCTGCACCCGGCCTCTCCCCCTCCGTCCCCGGCGCGGGGGCTGCCGGGATCCGTAGTCCCCTCGCCCTTGGGCTCCGCGCCCGCGCAGGGTGCGCGAACTACATTTCCCAGCGTGGCCTGGCGGGCCGGGCGTTTTGTTTGAAGCGCTCTTCTCCCGGCCATGGAATGAGCGCAGCGGCGGCGGCCAGGCGGGCAGGGGCTCTTCCGCGCAGACCCCGCGCAGCCTGCCTGCGCCCCCGCGGAGATTGGGCGGCAGGATGGAGCCCGGGGATCCCCGCGGAGGCGGAGCGGCGGAGGCGGAGACTGCCCCCCAGGTAGGGCTGCGTCGGGGTTTTTTTATTTTTGCAATGCTGCATCCGCGCCGGAGGGGACGCATCGGACCGCGGGGAGACCCCTTGGCGGGCGTGCAAGGCAATGCATGCGTGCAGGCGTTGCATGGAGTGCAGTGCAATGCAATGGCAACGCGGCGCCCTGTATGCATGCATGCAACTTCCACCGGCGCTCCGGACTTGGCAGGTGAGGGGGGTCCCCAGTGGGCGGCAGAGAGAGCCAGGAGGGCGAAGGGGAGCCGGGGGGGGAGCAGCGCTGCTCCCCAAGCCGAGCCCGGGGGGAAACTTCGGCGTCGTTGCGCCGGGTGTTGGAAGCGGAGGGGGCCCCTCACCTGCAAAACCTGGTCGCCTCTCATATATTTCGTGCATTGCATTCATCGCCCGCTTTCTCCTCCAAGGAGCTCCCGGGGGCGCGTGTGGTTCTCCCCGTGTTATCCTCGCAACAACAGCCCTGCGAGGTGGGTCAGGCGAGTGGCCCAAGGGAGCACCCAGGGATTGTCCTGGCCAGGTGGGGTGATTTGAACCCTGCTCTCTGCCCGGTCTTCGTCCTCATTTAGCCCCCACATGTGCATGACTGTGCATGACTGAGGTTTTCCCCCCTCGTCTTGGCTATGGTGTGAGTCTGTGCTGTTAATTAATGGGGTTCTGCCTTCGGAGAAGATGAGCCAGCCCTCAAGGAGGTGATTATGTAATTTGCTAGCAATTCATGTCCCTCCCGGCGTGACGCTGCGCGCTGACGTCACGGGGCTGTAATGGTGGTGTGCCTCGAGATTTTTTTCATGAAACAAGTGTGCCTTTGCCCAAAAAAGGTTGGGAAACACTGCGTTAACCTGGTGCCTAAGGTCACTTTCAGACAACCTGTTTATTAAGCATTCATCCTGATGTGTTTGCACAAAGGTTGAGCAGAGGTGACAGCTATTTACTGAGCATTCATTCTTATTTGTTTCCGGGGAAGATAGATGATGTTGCATTAAGCAAATGTTACCTCACACTTTCCAGTGCCTTTCCCCATCACATTCCTTACTGCAAAAAGGCGGGGGGGGGGAGTTTCGGGGGGGGGCAGGTCTGTTGTGCAAGAGCTCCAAATAAACCTGAATTGCACAACCTGCATTTGCTGGTAACTGAATCCCACCTAAAAATGGTGACATTCTGGAAGCACCCAAAGTGACCAGATACAGTGGTACCTCCAGATATGAACAGGATCTGTTTCGGGGCCCCGTTCGCATCTAGAAGCAAACGTAAACTAGCGATGGCACGTCTGCGCACGCACGCATCGCTTTTCGCCGCTTCTGCGCATGCACGTGACATCATTTTGAGCGTCTGCGCATGCGCAAGCGGCAAAACCTGGAAGTAATGCGCTCCGTTACTTCCCGGTTGCTGCAGAGCGCAACTCGAAGCGTACTCAACCCGAGGTATGACTGTATACTTCTTTGGGGAAGGTGTTGGTTTCCACCTGCCTTTCCCCCAGTATCTGGGGCACCTGAAGAAACAGCTTAGCTAAAGATTTGGGCAGGTTGGCATGGGAGCAGGTGGGCCTTAAGGAGTATGGACAACTCAATAGACATTTGTTCCAATTCAGTGGTAAACAGCATGTTTTCCTGGGGAAATGGTTGGGGCGGGCACACACACAAAACTGCCCAGACCCAGGCCTCTGAATCACAGACCTGTGCCTAGAAATCGCAGCACAAATGGAAATGTGGATGAGCTTCTGCTTCTCAAGTTAGCCAGAGCCTCGCTACCCTCTGGGGCCAAGACCCACATCTGGAACATAAGACTGGCCAGCCAACGAGAATATCCAGGACTTCAGTGGAATAGGAGTTTCATCGACTTGGACTGCTGCTCCTGTTAACCTGGGGAGCCTTCCTTAAACAGCTCGCTGCCACAAGAGAAGGGAGGTGTTCCCACAGAGTTCACCACAAGCTTAGTCTGCCCACAACAGTAGCATAAAGATCTGGTGCTCTTAAGCAGTGGCACGAGGAAGCCTTCTTTTTAGGCCCGCAAGACTTTTGCTGAGCTCTTTGACTTTTGCTGAACCATAAAAAACTTTAAGAGTTGGAAGGAACTTGGGGAACCATCTCGGCTAAGCTCCTTCTCCCCGAGACAGGATTTCCTGGACATAAAGCAGCCATGACAGATTCATGTCCAACCTTGTCTTGAAAAGCTCTAGGGAAAGACATGCTGCAACTTCCTCTTGCACTGCCAAAGCGTTTGCAGTTTCCTGGAGTTCATGGGAGAGCTTCTCGTGTGCAGCCCTTTGCTCCTTCCAACTAGATTAAATGGGGCAAAGTAATGTGCATTGCACAGTAAATTATGCAATTTATAAATTATACAATTTACAATTTATACAATACATAAATTTATAAATTATACAATTTATAAATTATTCAATTTACAGGTTACATAATCCATTTTTTCTCTCCATGCAGAATTTGGATTATATTGCCTGAAAATTATGGTTTTCATCCAGCGTTAATCTGGCTCATAGAGACCATGTCTATATCTGTGTTGGGAGGGCTCAGAATGCTCTTCCATAGAATACATGCCCTTTTAATGTCGTGGAAGGAGAGATCATGGGTTTCTTTCTGTTCTTATTTTTATTATGTGTTTTGTTTTGTTTTTTGTGTTGTACTTTTGTGTTGTGAACCGCTCTGAGATCTATGGGTATACAAATTTAATAAACAATAGTAACATAATAAATTAAGGTTGCCATATTTAAAAAGGTGAATTTGACCTTTTTTTTTCTTTTTTTTTTTACAAAGTTGTTGAGTCTGCCAACTGGCATGCTGATACGGTCACCCACAAAACCATTCACCGGGAAGAGGGATACCTGAAGAATCCGCAGCCCTGGAGGGAGCCAGGTAACTGCTCCCTCCAGACAAAGCCATGCAACTCAGCTCAGCAATTCACACAGCCTGGATCCCTGCCAGCACTCGAGTCATGATTACTTCATTAGTTAGATTAGGAGAGAAATGGCTGCAAAATCTATTGCAATTGTAGCTTTATCACTGGGCACTAGTTGCCCAGTGAAGACACTCCCCACTTCTAAGGTCTGCCAGCAAGAGACTTTAAGGCTGCAATTCAATAGACCCCTACCCTTGGGCTGGGGTCTGGGGGGGGCGGGTTGGTGCTGGAGGACTTGTTTTTATTATTGATATTAATCTTTTGTATCTTTATTTTGGATCTTATGATATATGTGGAAATTGTGCAATTTGGTTGTGTATTTTTTGATGTTTTATTTATTGTTTATAACTTCTTTTGCTATCTTGTAATTATGTATTTTCCCATGTTTTAAGCTGCCTTGAGCATGGCTTGAACTATGGAAAGGTGGCCTACAAATTAAATGATGCATGTATGTATGTACCTGAGAGTAAGTCCCATTGAAGTCAGGATTGCACCTTGCCTGCTGATAAAAGGTAAGCCATTTCCAAATATCAGATGGGGGAACTGAATAATATAAAGGACTAGCTCAGAGGTCACACTGGACAACTCTGCTGTAGCAAGGCTGCATAGCACACACTGTGGGATGTAACATCACTCAAGCAGTCAAATACATTTCCTGTTTGCCCAGAGTGGACACACAGAGGAATGTTGCTCCAGCCAGAAGGACTAACTGTCACACCTGGTCTGGAGCGTCCTCCCCCTGTGTGTGACCAGGTAGATGGGCGTGACCCTGGCAGACCCTACAAATGGGCCAGTCATGCAGCCACCTCTCTCTCTCTTGATCCCTTCTCTCCATTTTGCCTTTGCTATCTGCTGGCTCTCAGCCAGCAGCACATGGGCTCATCCCTCACAGAGGATGAACCCACACTTTTCTCTGTAACTGTAACTGTAACTACAAGATAATGCCTGCCTTCAGGACTATACTGTGAACTGAATGTAAGTAATGATCATTACTTTTAAAAGAAGACTGTCATGTCATTACTGTTTTTAAGAGGGAACTAAATAGGAAATTTACCAGGAACAATCCAATCTGGACAAGCCAGACTGGATTGCTCAACTTATACGATTCCAAGGAATCTATCAACTGACTTCCAGCAATGTGCAAGGGAATGTGCTCTGCTACTAGCTCACTAGTGTGAGTGAAGAAGGATAATATTTAATCAATATATCCTCTCCTACTATCCACAACATTCCCCCCTCAACTCTGTCTTCTAACACTTCACTGCCTCCCCCTCAGCCCTTACCACCTGAGGCAGCCACCTCTCTCTGTCGAATGGTAGAGCCAGCCCTGTTAGGGATTGAGCATGTCCCCTGTGTGAGAGCACCAAAAAGCTGCACAATATGGAAAGAACTTCCTGAGAATCTTTGGTACTCAGGTTTATATGGGAAGCCCTGCTCCTTACTCAGTGTGGAGAAGGAAAAGCACTTGGTACATGCTCAGAAGTAGTTCTCTTTATTCTTGTTGGAAGTTTGCAGGAGAAGAGTTTACACTGACCGAGTAAGGAACCTCCTAATTACCAGACTATCCCTGTACCTTTATCTCTCTGCGGACTTCTCTCTCTCTCTCTCTCTCTCTCTCACTCTCTCTCTCTCTTTTTCTCTCATTATTTTTGTTGTCTAGAGACTGATACATCTTAGGCAGTATCCCGTTTACAGCTTCCTCCTCTTCCTCACACTTCTCTCTCTGACCTCAATATGGGAGGTTATCTTTAACTATCCTCATGGCTGCCTTGTTCTTCTCTAGACTAGTTAGACTAGAACTAGAAACCTTTTCCATCCAAGTTATGCATCTCCTACAACAAACAACTTTATTATTATTTTTACCTACAAGCATCTATGTGTGTGAGACTGCAGCAGGTGTAGTCTACTCTCTAACCAGATTCACTAAGCAAACACTGCACACTTAGTATAAGAAAGGGCTTCGAAGACCTTGTCATTCAGCTCAGTCGGTAGAGTCTGAGACTTTCAATCTCAGGGTTGTGAGTTTGAGCCCCATGTTGGGCAAAAGATTCCTACATTGCAGGGGGTTGGACTAGATGATCCTTGTGGTCTCTTCCAACTCAACAATTCTATGATTCTATCTAAAGAATAATAGGTAATTGAGCCAGTTACCCCAATAATAGTAACCTTAATTTTGTGAGTGCTGTTGCACCAGAGGGAGGTATCAGTGGACTTGGGGAAACCCTAAGGTTTACAGAAGTACCACAATTGTTCCAGGGGCAGGACCCTCGGGAGGGGAATATGCGCCAATTAGGATGAAAGAGGCTCTGTGGGCATGGAATGCTGAGTGCTGGAGGGTGAGGGAGGAAAGAGAACTTGGATGCAGGTTACACTTGTATTATTTCCTATCTGCTTTCTTCATATAAGGTGCTTTCAGACTGTCACTATTTTCTGGTGGGATGCAATTACATACTGGCAAATTCAATTACAGTTGATTGGGAGGTATTGAGCCGAACAAAAACAAAAAAGCTCCCCCAAAAGATTGGACTTCTTTTTCAATAAGTGTTATACAGTGGTTCTTCTCCTTCCTCCTGGGCCGTGTTCAGAAAGTGGGGGGGGGATAAGTGTTCAGACCCCTGGGCTCTCACTTGTAGGGTGCCTCAGGGTTCCATCCTCTCCCCCATGCTTTTTAACATCTATGTGAAGCGCTGGGAGAGATCATCAGGGGGTTTGGGCTGGGTGTTCATCAATATGCAGATGATACCCAGCTCTACCTCTCTTTTAAATCAGAACCTGTGAGGACAGTGAAGGTCCTGTGTGAGTGTCTGGATGGATGGCGGCTAATGGACTGAAGTTGTATCTTGACAAGACAGAAGTACTATTTTGGGGGGACAGGGGGCAGGCTGGTTTGGGGGACTCCCTGGTCCTGAATGGGGTAACTGTGCCCCTGAAGGAACAGGAGCACAGCCTGGGAGTCATTTTGGACTCACAGCTGTCCATGGAGGCGCAGGTCCATTCTGTGTCCAGGGCAGCTGTCTACCAGCTCCATCTAGTACGCAGGCTACCTGCCCACAGACTGTCTTGCCAGAGTGGTGCATGCTCTAGTTACCTCCTGCTTGGACTACTGCAATGCGCTCTACGTGGGGCTACCTTTGAATGTGACTCGGAAACTGCAATTAATCCAGAATGCCGCAGCTAGACTGGTGACTGGGAGTGGCTGCCAAGACCATATAACACTGGTCCTGAGAGATCTGCATTGGCTCCCAGTACGTTTCCGAGCACAATTCAAAGTGTTGGTGCTGTCCTTTAAAGCCCTAAACGGCATTGGCCCAGTATACCTGAAGGAGCATCTCCACCCCCATTGTTCAGCCCGGACGCTGAGGTCCAGCGCCGAGGGCCTTCTGGCAGTTCCCTCACTGCGAGAAGCAAAGTTACAGGGAACCAGACCGAGGGCCTTCTTGGTGGTGGCGCCCGCCCTGTGGAACGCCCTCCCTTTGGATGTCAAAGAAATAAGCAACTATCCTACTTTTAAAAGACATCTGAAGGCAGCCCTGTTTCGGGAAGTTTTTAATGTTCAATGCTGTACTGTGTTTTAATATTTGGTTGGGAGCTGCCCAGAGTGGCTGGGGAAAGCCAGCCAGAGGGCGGGGTATGTATGTATGTATGTATGTATGTATGTATGTATGAATGAATGTATGAATGTATGTATGAATAAATAAATAAATAAATATTATTATTATTATGGGGCAAGGCACATGGAAAGTGTAGGATAATAACACTTGCTTTGAGGCAGCATCCTCTAACCTCCCAACATACAAATCAGAATGGATGCTCATTCACTGTCTAATCTTCCTGCAAACGAGTCAGGATGAACTTTCCATAAACAGGCTGCCTGGAAGTGCTCACAGAGGCCTTCCCAGGGCAGGGAGCCAGGGAGGCTAAAGAGACATGGTTTAAGGAGGAGTGGGGCGAGGTGATAAGACCATTCGCACTCGCAGGACATTTTTGTTCCACTTATGCTGGGTGCAAGGTCCAGTGCAGCAAAACAGGTGATTTCAGGCTATTATTTCAATCCTTCACCCCCATTTTGCTCCTGGATGACAGAGGCAGCCTTAGCTCCTGGGCACCACCTTGTGCTTGGGATGCTGCTATTGCTCTGCCAAGCATTAGGAAGTGACTGGTCTGGGTATAATCATATTGTTGTGCAGCCGCTGCCACTGTGCCTCAGCTGGGTGAATACAAAAGACACATGCTCATCCCACTATTGTGGCTTATCCAGAACTCAATAAAGAAATTCCCACAGAATTATCTCGGGGACTGGACCAGGACATCAGGTAAACTAACCACATAGAGGTGTTCATGCATGGGTGGGTGGGGGTGGATATAGAGAGATATGCCTGCATGCACACATACATGCTGATCATGCCAGCAGTCTGTCTAATACGTTCATCCGCAGCTGTCAAACTCCATGTCACTTTTGTTCTGGCTTGGAAGGCGAGGCAGGGGGTGGGGAGAGCTGCCGTACAGAAAAGCTGAATGCACTCCACACCCGCTGTCAGGCACAATAAGGAAGGACTCCTTAGATGTGGAAATT
Organism: Podarcis vaucheri; assembly: GCF_965113315.1. Classification (NCBI taxonomy): domain Eukaryota; kingdom Metazoa; phylum Chordata; class Lepidosauria; order Squamata; family Lacertidae; genus Podarcis; species Podarcis vaucheri. The sequence goes on along the minus strand of NC_138765.1, from coordinate 90,039,229 downwards.
GCTCTACACAGGGCAATGCAAAGCATCGTCATTGCATGACAACCGTCAGCTGAAGCAGCGGCGTTGGACTTCATCTCTGAACAGCTGCTTTTAAGGACTTTGCTGGAAAGCACTCCATCAGCAAAATGAGGTGAATGTAACACAAGGGGCAGCTGAGGCGGGAGGGAAATTGGCCAGGCACGTGCCTAATAGCAGGCTGGAGAACTCTGCTGCAGAGATTTATAAGGGCCGGAGGCCCAGGCAGAGGAATTATTGGAGGGGTGTGTGTGTGTGTGTGTGTGTGTGTGTGTGTGCGAGTGCCTGGCGAGGAATGAGGGGCAACTGAGGGCAAGGCTAAAGAAATGCTATCCAGCAGAAAGGCAAAAGAATTAGGTGGCTGTGTCTGTTATCTAGGTGGAGAAGTTGTGGGAGTTTTCCTAGAGCTTGGGAGATGTTCTGTGTGGAGAAAGGTTGTGGGAGACAACTTTGGCAGAGGGAACTGGTCCTCATCAGAGTGTGTCAAAGTGTACCAGAGTGTGCCACCTTAGGAGAAGGAAAAGAAAAGAAAAGAAAAGAAAAAAGAAAAGAAAAGAAAAGATTTTCTCTGAAGGAATCTCTCTGAAGGACTTTCCAAAGAGAAACAGCTCAGATACAAACAGCAGCTAATGGGCACCACCAATCTGCGTCTGACTGGTAATGCACAGTAGAAAAACAAAACACACAACACCATTGCGCGAGTGCTTCCCTGTTTCCCCACTGTTATGAACAGCAGCCAAGTAAGCAGAAAAATCACACGCAATCACCCCAAATCACATTTTCTTCTGGAAAACTCAGGTTGGTGGCACCCGTGCCACTGTTTCCCCATAAGCATATAGCTTGAGCTTTGCTCTCCTTAAGGTCAGAAGGATGCAACCCAACAGAGTTACTAAGGCTTCTGCTAAAGGAAGTAACTCAGTGGGAAATAAATGGGACATCTCATTCCCTCTGTGGTGGTGCCATTTCCGGGCCCTGACTGAAGCTCAGTCCTGCCTAAAGTTTGGGCACCAGGTGAAGTAAGGAGAAAGTCCAATGGAGCCAACATGGAGCAAGCCATCAAGTTCTCCTGCACAAGACTCACTGAAATTAATGGGAGCTGCTGCTGCGGATTATTATTATTATTACTAAATTTTGCATGTTTTACTATGTTTTTATATGTGCTGTAAGCTGCCCAGATGGGCAGGGTATTATTATTATTATTATTATTATTATTATTATTATTATTATTATTCCCTCCATCCAAAGATCATAGGGTGGGTTCACATCATCAACAAAAACAGTTATACTGTATTGATAATTTAACATTAATCACTTTGAATTTCTTTTTAAAGAAAATTAAAACCAGACATATCAGCACGATCTGTATATCTTTCGTCTGTCTGTCCTCACAGCCTGTACACATCAGGAATGGAGAACCTGCGGGTGGCCCTCCAAGTGTTACTGGACTAGAATTCCCATCAGGTTCAGCTGGCACAGCCAATGATCAGTGCTGAAGGAGTCCAGCAACAGTTTCTCATGCTCTGCTGAACAGGATCTCACACCCCTTACAAGATTAGATCCAGACCATATAAAAGATCCACCAACCCCTGCCCAGAGCCTGAGTCTGAAGAGCTACACCTCCCTAGCAGTCACCTTTGGGTCTTTCTGGCCCTGTTCTAGGCTCATGATGCCCAAAGGCCACAGAGGTCCCCTCAACGAATGCCAAAGGTTAGACAGACTCAGTCAAGGTACCCAAGAAACCGAGAAGGATCTCGTTCCCATGAAGCAACTGTTAATACCTCCAGTACGACTGCCAATGCCTCTTTAGGGAGGCCCACTTCCTACTAAGAAGTTTGGCCTATATGTGCATTACTGTTTGGCCAAGCACCAGGAAATAAATGGAAGAGAGTAGTCCAGTATCTAATCGATCAGATGGGACTTAAGATTCATAGCCTAACCTGTCTTGAATCGCTCCATACCTCATTCATCATCCCAACAAGTCAGTGGAGTGGGTTACATATATCTAATGGAAGCACAAAGAGAGTGACTTGCTCAGAGGTACCAAATGAGCATAGCTGAGTAGGTTTTCTTGGTCCTGCAGCAAGGGTACTGGCTCTGTTGCTGAGCTGTACTTAGTTGAGTTTGCATCAAAGGCCATTCTCATTCTTGTCCTCTTTTTCCTCCCACCAGGATGCCCCTGCCTGCTGTCTGTGGATGTTTCTGCTAAACTCATCTTCCCATCACTATAAACACATTCCATGAACGTCCGTACACTGGCTCCCTGTCAAGCTCCATATCAGCTTCATCTTTCTAGCTCTTGCTTTTAATTCTCCCACACTCTCTGCTCCTGACTTCGGGTAAATCGACACAGTCAGAAAAAAGAGCATGGTGCAATAATCCTAGGACTACACAGCAGCAGGATGAGCATAAGAACCTATTTTTGGTTTAAAGGCAACCAAGGCCACCACCTTGCTGAAGCGAAGCAGGTCTACCTGGATGGATGACCATCTGTGAACCACAAGACAGCCCCCTTGGGTTTCATGTGGTGCAATTGCGAGGTATGAATTTAGTAAAGTAGATAAAGTAAGAAGAGCCTTGGTGGATCAGTCCCAGCAGTTGAGCCTTCCACAATCTGGTGCCCTTCAGGTGTTGCTAGAGGATGCTATCTGATTGTTGGCCATGCTGGCTGGGGCTGGTGGCATCAGGCAGTCCAAAACATCTGGAAGGTCCCATGCAGGAGAAGACTGCAGGGTCCAACTAGGGCCAGCAACTACTCTTCCTTTGAGGTTCCATTTAGTGACCTACCATGGCTTATTCACTGACAGATCTGTCCTCTATAAAATTTGTTTCACTCATAGAATAAAAAAATTGTGGAGTTGGGAGGGACCTTGAGGGTCATCTAGTCCAACCCCTTGCAATGAAGGAATCCTGCCTACAGCTGTTCTTGGGTGGGCTAGAACCACCAAACTTCTGGTTGGCAGCCAGGTGCACTGACCCACTGTGCCACATATTTTGAGGTCATCTAAGCTAATGCTCCTCCCCAAGTCTTGTGACAGTGAATTCCACACAACCTTCTCAGTGGTGCCCCCCCCCCACCTACAGATCTCTCTCCCTCTGAGTTACAGCTGGCGTAGACTTAGATGAGCTTTTCACCGCTAGCTGAAAGGGACATTTCTTTGTTCCACAATATGCAGGGTGTGAATGCTGGAGCCTGGTGCAACTTGCCTGCTTTAGTGGCTGCTGTGAATAGATGTTTTGTGTTTTAATCTTAGGGCTGCATTTTCACCATCTGTTATTTACTCCATACTGGAATCATTTGTAACAATGAAGGGTGGATAACACATATTATTAAGTAAATAATTTTTAAAGTAATGCAAAATGCAGGCCTTTTTGGCAACCGGAACTCAGAGGGTGGCCACCTTTGCCATTCTAAGAAACGAGGGCAGTGTTCACGGTGAGTTTCGGCACCTCATTTTCTAAGAAAAATGAATAAACTGACAAGACTGGCCTCAAAGATGTTTAGATGCTTTCTACAGCCCATCTTTCCCACTGCTGTTCTGGGGACTGTAAGACCTGCCAGGAGGGAGGATTATACCAGGGTTGCCATATTTCAAGCATCAAAGAGATGTGTACTGGGGATACTCCTGACAGGGGTTAGGGGGCAGGTCGCTTGCCTAGAAGTCGTCAGCTGAGGACCTCTACACCCCCTGCTATATTTTCAACTTTCTATTATGCACTGGCAATGATAATGAAGCTTATGGCCAAAATAAAAAAATTCCTTCCAGTAGCACCTTAAAGACCAACTAAGTTAGTTCTTGGTATGAGCTTTTGTGTGCATGCACACTTCTTCAGATACATGCACACGAAAGCTCATACCAAGAACTAACTTAGTTGGTCTTTAAGGTGCTACTGGAAGGATTTTTTTTATTTTGACTATGGCAGACCAACACGGCTACCTATCTGTAACTGGAACCATGGAAGTTTATGGCATTATCCAAAAGGCCTAGAAGTCTCAGCATAGCTGGGCTGAAGGCTTCAGAGGGAAGCGTGGCCCTGCTTTGAATGTGGGCCTGGTAGACTAAGGGAATGAGAGTGAGCCGTACAGCAACAAACCTCCCCTCCTCCCCTCTGTGCTCAGGGGAAACAGCTGGCATCATGCCAGTGGGCTGATCCCAGCTACCAAAGGGAAAAATAAAACTCAACTCCAAGTAACCTCTCTGGCGAAAGCAGGTTTTATACAGCCAGCTGGGCTGCTGTCCAGCAGGATCCACAGAAGAGAGGGGAGAAGGAGAGGAGGAGCTCCAGGCCAAGGGCTCACAGGAGGATCACTGTGGAAGGCACAGCTGGAGGAGTGGGGAGAAACTGTCAGGGGCAGCCCTGCTATGGGACATGGGACACGGAGAAGTCCCAAGAAGAGGTGGCCCTCCCACAATGGCCCAGGGAACATATCTGCCATGTACGGACAGGCAAATCTCACAACTTCAATTTCTCTTACTTTCTCATTTATTTTTTCAATTTTAAATTCAGCTGTATACATTTCCACATCAGTTTGTATTAAACACGGGGGAAAGACCTAATGAAAATTCACCATCAATGGCTCCTAACATACAAATTTTTGCATACAATTTTGCTTTGTGCACATATTTTTGCAAAACGATTTCCTCTAATTGAAGGCATTTTTAATGTTATTTCCCCCAATACATGAATTTTTGCGTACACGTTACATATGCACATGCATTTTATACGTATCTAGTGGGCTGGAAAACTGCATTGCAAAATTCAGGGAAATGTGAATTTCAAAAGAGGACTGTGTTTTGCTTCCAAAAGCGGACACTACGTAGGTTTGCCTTTAAATGTGACGTGAATCATTTCCCACCCCCTCCCCATTTGGGTGCCTCTAAGGGAGTCAGAGTGGGAGACAGAAGACCTTTGTGGCACAATCCAGTGGTTCGTTCTCCCATGCAAATCCTACTGAAATGAACGAGGGCGGCTGCCCTTGAGCATCTCCCCATCGTTTCAGCGGGGCTTGCACAAGACAATTTCCCACTGAACTGCACTGGGGAGATGGGGGCTCTTTGGGTTCTCCCAAATGTTACAGGCCAACCCTGGAAAGAGGCAAATTGTTTCACAAAAGCTATAATTGTCTCCTGTCACATTCTTTTGGCATTTTAAAAATGCTAATTGGAAGCCTCTCTTTTCTCTCCAACTCCCTCCCACCGCCTTTCTATAAATACTGGGGGGGGGGGCGGCTTGCCAATGGGGGATAGAGCACGGAAGATTCTGCAACCTCAGGAATAAAAATAAGATTATTATTCTTTAAGTGTGTGTATGAGGAAGGATACTGGAAGAATAATCATAACAGGAAGATTTCAAATGGAAACGACACCAAACGACACCAAATTAGATGAGGAATTTGGCACCTCCGACATTTCTATGGCAACAACACCTAAAGAATTCTATGTTGCTAATAATCTGGAGATATCCAGCACCAACTCTAAATCTGGACCTTTGCCAAATGTTCCAAAAACTTATCAGAATGATCATCCTTCTCTACTGTACTCCTGGCGAGACAGGATGGACAGATCTTCCGAATTCGAATCTGGCTTGTTGGCCAGTGATCCACATTTTATAACACATACCTCATTAATACTTCCACAGCCACAGATAGAACCAACAATCCTTCAATTAACCCAGGAGGGCGAGGGGGGTCGACAGTTAATGAAACACCATGGGGCTGTCCCCCCCGCTTGGTGTGCGGTTGGTTGGGTTTTATCTTCTAGGGATACTTACCCTATTAGACCTCCACCTCTTTCCCATACCATTTTGACCCAGGAGTCCTGGCCCAAGGATGACTTGTTATTGAGGGGATGTTACCCATCTATTGGGGAGGCTAGTATGGGATCTGGGATTTCCACAATTGAAGGGCTAGGGAGGAATGGCGGTGGGGCTAGATATCTCTATTGGTGAAGGGTTTCGAGATGCAGTGATCCTCGAACCCCTTCCAATCTACGCCCTATCCCAAGGGATGAGGGTAGGGAGAGCAAGGATTACACACCTCCGTCATTGGTGCTGTGCAATGCCAGGTCCATAGGCAACAAAACTGCCACCATGCGTGACTTTTTTGTCTCGCAGGGGATTGACCTGGCTTGTGTGACGGAGACCTGGGTACGGGAAGGCGAAGTAGTCTCCCTACATGAGATAACACCCCCAGGTTTCTCTGTCCTCATTCAATCGCGGACTGTGGGTCGGGGGGGAGGAGTAGCGTTGTTATTCCGGGAGGATTGCTCTTTCAGAGCTCTGCCATCACCGGCGATCTCGGGCATTGAATGTGTTGGTCTCGTGTGGGGCACCAAGGAGAGCTTGGCTGTCTGGCTGGTGTACCGACCACCCAGCACACCTGCAGCCACCCTGTCAGATCTGCTGGAGGCGGTGGCGGGCTGGGCCTTGGAGTTCCCAAACCTACTGGTTTTGGGAGACTTCAACGTCCATGCCGATGCCGCTCCCTCCTCACAGGCTCTGGACCTAGTGACTTCCATGGCAACACTAGGGCTCTCCCAGTTTGTTTTGGGCCCCACTCATCAAGCAGGCCACACGCTGGATCTGATCTTTGGGGTTGGCATAGATGTGATCATGCTCCCCGCTGTGAAAGTGCCATGGTCTGATCACTACGCTTTAAAAGCCAAGATTGACTTCCCGCTCCTCCCCGGCTCGGGTGGTGAACCTATTTGGGCTCGTCCGCGAAAACTGATGGATCCTGATAGATTCCGACAAGCCTTGCGGAACCCTGCTCCTCCTGGCGACTCATTAGATGACCTTGTTGAGGACTGGAATAACCGGCTCTTGGCAGCCATTGATGAGATCGCGCCTAAGCGCCCTCTGCGACCCCGTCGAAACCGGGCCCCTTGGTTTACTGAGGAGCTCCGGAAAATGAAGCAGGATCTCAGACGGCTAGAGCGAATATGGCGACGGACTCGTGACGGAGCCTCAAGAACATCTTATAGGACGCTTATGAAAGCCTATGAGATGGCTATGAAAGCTGCTAAGAAATCTTACTTTGCAGCTTCCATTGCATCCGCTAGCTCTCGCCCGGCACAACTTTTTAGAATAATTAGGTCAATAACGTCCTTAGGAGGACAACCAAATTTAAGCACAAATTCGATCCACAGCTGTGAGGCATTCGCGAGCTTTTTTGCGGAGAAAGTCCTGTTGCTCCGCCGTGACCTCCCTGCCAATTTAGATACAGTAACTGAACTGGAGGCCCCTCGACTGACTTCAGGTCCAGTGTTGGACCATTTCGATCGGATACTCCCTACTGATGTGGATAGATTCCTCCAAGTTGGTAGGCCCACCACCTGCCTCCTTGATCCGTGCCCGTCTTGGCTGATTAGGGAGTGTCCAGATGTTGCGCGAACCCCCCTGGTTGAAATTATCAATTTGTCCCTTGACACGGGGACATTCCCAGGGGAACTGAAGGAAGCAGTGGTGCGTCCACTCTTAAAGAAAACTTCATTAGATCCCTTAGACCTATCCAATTACCGCCCAGTTTCAAATCTTCCATACCTGGGTAAGGTAATTGAGAGAGCGGTTGCTGAACAGCTTGGTAGGTTTCTGGAGGAAACATCGGCATTAGATCCATTTCAGTCCGGTTTCCGTCCTGGTTTTGGGACGGAGACGGCTCTGGTTGCCCTAACAGATGATATCCATAGACAACTGGATCGAGGCGGGTCAGGGCTGCTGATCCTTTTAGATTTGTCAGCAGCCTTTGACATGGTCGATTATGATCTTCTGGACCATCGCCTCGCAGACGTGGGGATACAGGGCATAGCCCGTAACTGGTTGTGCTCTTTTATCTCTGGTCGGGGACAGAGGGTGGCACTAGGGAGGGAAATGTCGTCACGCCACTCCTTGGTGTGTGGAGTGCCACAGGGCGCAATTCTCTCCCCGATGCTTTTTAACATCTTTATGCGCCCCCTTGCCCAGATTATCCGGAGCTTTGGGCTGGGCTGTCACCAATATGCTGATGACACTCAGCTCTATCTGCTGATGGATGGCCACACTGACTCGGCCCCGGACACACTGACCAGATGCTTGGAAGCTGTGGCTGGATGGTTTCGTGGGAGCCGATTGAAACTAAATCCTTCGAAGACAGAGGTCCTATGGCTGGGTCGGGATGGTATGGGGATGAGGTACCAACTCCCTTCTCTTGAGGGGGCCCAGTTAGTGCCATTGCCTTCCGTTAAGAGTTTGGGTGTAATCCTTGACGCCTCCCTTTCCATGGAGGCGCAAGTTACAGCAACAGCCAAGGCGACATTTTTCCACCTTCGCCGCATCAAGCAGTTGGTCCCTTACCTTTCCCGCCCCGACCTGGCCACAGTGATCCATGCGACAGTCATCTCCAGGCTTGACTACTGTAATTCGCTCTATGCGGGGCTGCCCTTGAAGCTGTCCCAGAAACTCCAGCGGGTACAGAATGCTGCAGCGAGGCTCCTCACGGGGTCTCTGCCATGGGAGCATATTCATCCAGTGCTTTACAAGCTGCACTGGCTCCCGGTGGAGTACAGGGTCAGATTTAAGGTGCTGCTTTTGACCTTTAAAGCCCTTCATGGCCTAGGACCCTCCTACCTACGGGACCGCCTCGCCTGGTATGCCCCACGGAGAGCCTCAAGGTCCATAAATAACAACACCCTAGTGGTCCCAGGCCCTAAGGAAGTTAGATTGGCTTCAACCAGAGCCAGGGCCTTTTCAGCACTGGCCCCAACTTGGTGGAACGCTCTGTCTCATGAGACCAGGGCCCTGCAAGATCTGATTTCTTTCCGCAGGGCCTGTAAGACAGAGTTGTTCCGCCTGGCCTTTGGCTTGGAGCCAATTTGATTCCCTCCCCCCCATTTTCTTTTTTCTTTTCCTTCTCCTGCAATGAGGCTACATTTTAATATTCTAATGTTCCATTATTTTAATGTTGTATTTTATTTTTGTTTTTAAGTTGTAATCATTCATCTTGTTTTTATTATTGCTTGTAAGCCGCTCTGAGCCCGGCCTTGGCTGGGGAGGGCGGGGTATAAATAAAAAAATATTATTATTATTATTATTATTATTATTATTATTATTATTATTAAATAAGACTCCATAGCTTCTGGCATCATGCAGCATGGAAGGCACTTCTATCAGCAACTGGTTAACCCTCAAAAGCTTTTGGTTTTGCCTCTGAAAAGGTGCATTCCTGCTTTTGCAGAGCAGAAAATTGTGTGTTTGTGTGTAGAAACTTTGGAGAACCATTTCAAATTTGGGTGGGAGATTTCAAGGGTAGGAGCAACATTCTCAGCAAAGTTTAAACATCTATTATTGGATCTAGTCAAGAATAAACTGCAGAAAAAGACTATATTATAAGAGAGTCACACGTTAATGAAGCTTTTATAAGAGCATGTATTATGGGAACTCTGTCAAACTTCATGATAACTACAGCATTATAATCAGCTAAAGTCAACAACTGAAATTTAGTTATAGGGGGCTGGAAATGTGCCTGGGGCAGCATGGCAACTGGGGATGGGCTACTTTAACCTTCCCCCCAGGCTATTTTCCTGAGCAAAATGCCTCTCCTCCCCGCTGCTTTCTCATTCATGAAAGGAAAGATATGGGGTCCCCCCCTTTTTTTTGCCTTATAGATAAAAAAGTAATGGGGGGAGGGCTGATTCTGAGGGGATAAATGGCCCAAGGGAGAAAAGAAGCACTCGGATTTGCAGCACCTCGCAGCTGCATTTCAGGGTCACACAAGACATGAAGCTGTTAAATGCGTCACTTAGAAGGAAATCAGGGATATAAAAATATATAATAACTGGCGTGAGCCCCTTCCCCAAACACACAAAATTTTCAACAATGCAACTATAATCCTAAGAAAAATCAATCCCATGCCGCTGTTAGTCTTGGAGGGGGAAATTCAGAAAGGGAAATTATCTCAAACCTTCCTAACCTGCAACTCTGGTCCCTAAGAAGATCTCCCGCTTGCTCCTATTCCTATTCACCCCTAATGCGCTGCCAAGGGATCCTTACTGCCATGTCCAGTTTGTGCCGCAATTAAAAGAGAAATATCCACATTGGCCAGTATCTCATCTCATTACAGTGTAGATTAGAGCCATTCAAGCTGGACAGAAATATAGATGATCTGGAGGAATAATTTATATGTTGTCTAAAATGCTGGTCTAAATACTTCTCAAAAAGAAGATTTCCAAACCACGGAGAAGATTTGGGATCCCTCTAGATGGGTGTTTGTTGGGAGGTGTACTGTGTCGTTGACACAAGAACAGAGTATTAGTGGTGGATTTAAACAGGACAGTCTACACACCATTCGCCTTTATTAGCCGCTCTGCAATGCTTTCCCAATGCTACTGCATCACTGCTGTCCAGAAGGGCACTCTGCCGCAAAAGCGGGGCACCCCACCCCAATATGTGCAGTATTTAAAGTTACAGGATTTCAGTGGGAAGTTACAGGGAATGCACTGATGGGAAATGAAACAGGATGTCCACCCTGGAGCTTTTGCAGGTACAAACTGTATTGAAAGCAGGATAACATGTAACCATCCTGATATCATCATGAGCACAAAACTTCATGAATGCACAGTAAAAAGGCACCGGGAGCTGAGCTGAGAAGAGAAGTCAGGAGTCCAGGCCCCTAGAAGAGCACTGCTGAGGAATGAATGCAAATTATGGGGAGCCAGGAGGTGGCAAGTCACTTTTCAGACTATTATCTCATTACATAAGGAAGTCATTCACCCCTCTGTGCCTGTGGAAAGGAGATAAAATACTTAATGCCTGTTCAAAGCTGTCAGGATTATACAAAGCTAAGTAGAGTTATTATCCTGCTTTAACCTCTGGAACTGCCCTAACTTTTCAAAAGACAGAAAGGAAACTTAGGGTCTGTTTGGCCCTTACTCACCCCACCCCACAATCCTTCCATGAGGCAAGGTGAGGAGGTCTCCTCAGAAATGGATTTTGAGGGCATTTAAGGGCAGGGTGGAGGACAGACATACCTGATTCTGAAGAGCAACGTCTTCTGAAAGGATATATATATTCCATGCAATAAAAGCATACCCCCAACTTCTCATTGGTTGGGCTACTTCTCTTAAACTGACTGACCTACTGGCATGTTACTGTCAGGGCCATTGCGAAATGCAGTGTTCCACTTCAGCTCCGTCCAAGAAGGAAGGGCTTCATGTACTTGAGTATTAATGAGCAGCCCTTTCCTTCACAGTAACAGAAGTAGACAGTCCACTGCAAAAGTCTAAGAATGCCCTAGAGCAACTATTATGCTTAGCATTTCCCGACAAGCTAATAATTGAGGCACAGCAACTGTGTATTGTGGGGGGCAGGGCTTTAGAGCAACGGGGCGGCAGGTACAGCCAGGAGCGTTACTGAAAGGCCAGGATGCTCCTGTTCATGTTGTTTTGTAGCCGTGAAATGGCCAGGCACTGCTAAGCATACAAGTGACTGGTTTCACCTGCAGCTCCATTTGGGGCCAGGCAAAAGAAGAAGTAGATGTGCCAATGAGCTGAGACCATTTGGCAAGACTTTTGGTCTCAGGGTAGGTGAGATAAAGTGGACAGGGATGGAGAGAAAAGGAGGGAAGCTTACTCTTTGATAATAGGTAAAGGTAAAAGGACCCCTGACCAGGGTCCAGTCGTGGCCGACTCTGGGGTGATAATAACACACACACAAAAGATCTTCAGTCACTCAACAGCCCTCATTTAGGTGAACTGGCACGTGGAAACGAGCAGGAATCACTGAGAGGGGATAAACAGTAAGGTTGTGGTCCTGTATACTTCGGAAGAAGCCCATTGACTCATAGAACTTAGAATGGTAGAGTTGGAAGGGACCCCAAGGGATCTCTAGTCCAACCCTTGTCTTGTAATGCAGGAATCTCACCTAAAGCATCCATGACAGATGGTCATCCAACCTCCAAGGAAGGAGAGTCCACAACCTCCCGAGGGAGACCGTTCCACTGCCAAATAGCTTTCACAGTAAACATGCACAAGACTGGGCTGAAAATCAGTGTAAGTGAGGGCCACAAGGCCTTATTCAAACCAACTCTCAAACCCCTCTAGTTCTCTCCTCCTCTGGGCCTGGCCTTGATCTCCTGAGGCCCTTGTGAGCTCTCATGCTGGCTTGGGTGGGAGTGAGCAGGATGGGGTGGAAGCAGCCAGTGCGCAGAGGAAGCCATGGGAGTTCATCTCACCCCTCTGCTTCCGCTTCCCTTTGCTGGGACTTGAACTCTTGACCCCATGAATGGATGGCTGAATGCCTATCCTCTCCCAAGCAATGTGCAAAGGAAAAGGCAATCTTTGGGAATTTCTGCCCCACCTCCCAAAGAAGGAAATGGGCCCCATGAAGAGCGGCAAGTTTCAGAAAGGAGATGAGGCCTTTGTGTAGCTACAGATGCTTTGGGGTTTCTCATCTGGGCCACTCCCTTCTAGCAACTGTTCCCCATCAGATCTGCTGCTTAAGTCGGCTCCCACAAGAGGACATGTGTGGAAATGTGGAGATGAGCAATGCTTTAAATATCCAAGGGATGCACAGAATGTAGCACTTAAGCTGATCTAGCAACTCTAAAGTTGTAGCTTCTGCTCAGGTCCTCCGTAAAGCTGCCAAGTGCCCTTTTAGTTCCCCCAAACAAGAATAACAGCAACACCTTCAGAAACACACATAGCCCTTGGCAGCACTGTCCCTTTTCACTTCAATCTGTCTATCAGATCTGTAGGACTACAAGCAAACCTTTTGGCTAGGAAATTCCTGCGTGCACAACCACCACCTACCGCACTATCAAGGAACTATGGAAGATACCACTCTCCCTGCAAATGTTTCTTACACCAGCTGGTATTTCTCCCCGTCCAGTGGCGTAGCGTGGGTTGTCAGCACCCGGGGCAAGGCAAGTAATTTGCGCCCCCTAACCCGTGGATTTGCGCCCCCTAACCCTAACCCGTGGATTTGCGCCCCCTAACCCTAACCCCCAGATGTTGCGCCCGGTGCGGCTGGGTCCCCCTGCACCCCCCACGCTACGCCACTGTCCCCATCTCCATGCTTCTCTGTTCATACGTCAGGGATGGTGGTCTTGGCATGGCCGGTGCCACAACTGGTGTGCGGGCTGCTGTCTCCAGCACCAAACACCACCAGCTGGGCAGTCCATCATGATGACCAGTCATGAGAAGGCCTTAAGGAGGAGGTCTTAATCATGCAATCTCCCCTTCCCTGAGGGAGGGAAATGGTGTGAGATGGGCTTCTGTGGAGGAGACCCTGCCTCATACGTTCTTGGGAGGGGAAAGCAGTGATGGGGGGCTGCCTCCTCCTCCCATATTCTCTCTAAGTGCAGGATGCCATGACACCCTACTTTTGTTTCTGCACTTTTGAAGTGTTTATGCTCAGGCTGTGACTGCTGTGCTGAGCCATAGCTTGTTTCCACTACAGGATGCCACAGTATTTGGCATCAGCAGGAAGTACAGTATGTGGGAGGGGTTATATCACACAGAGGCAGATACAGCACATTTCTGCACATTGCCAAGGCACTCCTGCACTACTACAAGCAGAGCATTTGTTGTATAGAAAAAGGTATGGATTTCAGCAGGAAACTACGGTGCACGCACTAAGTGCAGCTAACTGCCCCCAAACTGCCCCAAACCTTTCGCAGGTGGAAATGGAATGGGAAACGTTATTGTGTATAACTTGCCCTGATAGCATCCTGAGCACAAATCATGATGAACACAGCAAGGACATCTGGAGGGGCCCTGAGATGTATGTTCTGATCAGGGCAAGGATTTGCCACTGCAAGTAGAATGCAGTCTAAGACACCATTCAAATGCTCTGGCGTGCACATGCAACAACATGATTCTCACAGCATGATTGCTGGACTATCATCACGGCACACTATGACTGAGGATGGCATGCTCATTTCATGGTGATTGGATTGAAAAGTTAGTACAAGAGCTGGAGAAGGGAGACAGGCTGGCAAACAAGAGATTATGGCAGCAGTCTCTGCATAGAGAACAGCCTCTGGGCTAAATCCTCCAAATTCCATTATCCTAACACTTTTTACACTAGAGATCTGCTCCTGCAGCAGCTGCCAGAGATTTGGGTGGATATTCCAGTTCACTTTGTTCTTGCCTTGTAACTTTTTAAGAAACTGTTTTTGGGGCCATGTGTGCCTTCCACCTCTGCCTGTTCTCTTGTCCTTCTGCTCCCTTTTCTGATGTTCCTCTGGAGTACTCCCACTTTCCAGCCTTCCTTTCTGAGTCCTCTGTGCTTCCTTAGGCTTGCTGAAATTGCAGTCTGTGCCTCCTGTTTTCCTAAACTCTTACTACTACTGCCCCACAGTAGAGCATCCTCTGCCTGTTCCAAGCACACCCTGGCAACAGGATAGACATTGGGTTGGTGAAGCCAGTCAATGTCAGAGACGACGTTATCATCATTCCCACCACCAACTCCCTCAGTGCATCACAATATGATGCCCGTGGTATCAGTTTTAAGTTGCACCATGTTCTCATTCTAACCAATGTGGTCTGAAATAGACACTCCTGCCCCCCCTTTCTTTTTCCCCAAAGCACACATTTCTCAACATGCAGACACTCTGTTTGGACAGGGGAGGTTAGGAAGGAGCTGGCATTCTAATTGGGAAAAGGCTGTGAGCAGAGTGGACTTCCCAGATAACAGCATGTTTCACTGCACGGCCATGTTTCTGATTTAGCAGCAAGCATCCCCTGGAAACATTCAGGTCTGAGTATGGCAGGCACTTGCAATAATTAGTGCCTCCAGAGACATCTAGCCACACTTCTTCCAGGATCTCTTCAGCAAGTCATCCTCCCTCCTGTTCTTACTGAACAAGGGCAAACTCACCGTCCTCTGGCTGTGGTGTCAGGAAAGGAACGCACAACAGCTACCAAATTGTGATGGTGCTGTGAGACATGGCAGAGGGACCTGCACAATTCTGGCAGCTGCAAAAGAAAAGGATGTCTCGGTTGTGAAGTTGCCGGGGAGGTGGGTTCAGATGGTTACTTATGGGGAGAAAGAGGAGACAGAGTGGGTGGGTGATGTTTCAAGATGAACGGCTCCAGTGAACATCTGCAGGCTATGCCTGCAAGCTTCCCATAAACCAGGGCAGGGAACCTCAGGCCTCAGGCCTCTCTAGCTGGCCCTTTGAACTCTCCCTGAGACATGTCCTTCCCCAGGCCACACCCCTCACAGGGTCCTGCTGTATCCCCTCCTCCAGTGCTTTTGCCTGGCAGGAATGTGCCCTTGAACTGCCACAATGCATGTTGCTTGCCTGGGTGGAGAATGAAGAAATGCAACAAGCATCTGATTGGCCTCTGTGAGGAATAGGACGCTAAACTAGATGGCCATCTCTGGCAGCACTCTAAAGTTCTTGTGGAGCCTGATGTCTGCTCAGCTGCATGGTGACATGCAAGCAACATGCAGCCAATCTGATGCTCCGTGCAGCTCTTGTCCTTTGCTCACTAGCTCTCAGCTGATATTAAACTAACCTGAGTTTCTCCCTGTTGCACAGCTACATCCCTCTAACCAACAGCTGGTATTAAATCCTGGGGACTCTTTCCCCATTAAGGGTGTTCAAGGCCAGACTGCAGCTGGAAGGGGGCGTTGGAGATCTGATCTGGAGCAGTCTCAGCACAGTGCCTGCCTCCACCCAACAGGCTGCTGCGACCCCAGCCTAGCCAAGCATGTCAGCTCCAGACAGAAGCATACAAATGCCAGCAGCTCTGTCAGGCTCTGCAGGGAATTGCCGAACCAAAGCTCAAGCCAGAGGTTCATTAAGCCTTGCAATTAATTAAGCAGCTGAATGGAAGATGCTGCTGGCTTTGTTGCAGAAAGAGGCAGAGGACAAGCATGAATCAGCAGGGCTCCAATGGAGGGGAACCCTATTGCTGCAGCAGGTTTCTGAAGACAAGAAGAAGGTACACATGGATTGTAAGAAGAAGTGCCTTTGGGCAGGGACTCTCCAGGGTTAACCTTACTGTGCAGTGTTGCACACTGAAAAGCTCTGCTCTTGTTGTTGTTGTTGTTGCTGCTGCTGCTGTTATCCACAACCAGGACAATGTGTAGACCCCCAACATGAAAACCAATCTTCCAAAATCTAAGCCCCAAATAAATCATGTATCTTGAGGAAATATGCATACACTTTCTTACATCGTATCACTTATTCAGATTGCTTGACCCACATTTGTTTTCCCCCTCCCCAAAAAGTAGTATTATTTTAAGCCAAAGATTAGAAGAATGGAAGAGTGTGGATATTGTGAATGGGCACAGGAGCAGAAATCATGAAAAAGAAACCACCGGGCATTCCACTCCTGTTCTGTATACTCAAAGTTATTATTATTCAATAACATGTAGGCACCAAAAGAACAGGTAACAGAGAACAAGTAATGCAGAGTTACAGAATAAAATAATACTCTGAAGGTGCAGAATTTTTAGTGGTAAATTCTTCCTTCTAAGGCTATAGTATTAATATACTGCCAATGTGCCTTCAGCCACAACTGGTGGCACCAGGCATGCGGCATCCTTTCCTTAGGGCTGTGTTTTCTTGAACAGCAAACAGAAGTAGAAAGCATTGCAAAGTGTAGCACCCAGCAAAAATTCATTACATATGTGTGGTGTGTTGGGGCGGAGGGAAACCACCATCCACACAATGTGTTTCAGTGCATCCATGGTGAGGTAACATGAGATTTTTATATTGGATTTTCTTCCCTTAATAGATTATCTGTGGATCAGGAAGATTTGAATTAATTGGGAGTAAGGGCCAGCTGCCAGTTGGATGAGGATGTTGTGCGGAAGCTGCAATAAAACTCAGACACAAGCAGTTTCAGATTTGCAGAGCTGGCCCACCCAAGGGGCGAGGTGATGCACATGCCTCAGGCAACAGAAGTGCAAGAGGCGGCAGGGGAGCAGGAAGATGTCATTCCCGTTTCAAACGGGACAGGCCACCCCTGCGAACAGGCATTAAACATCCTGTGTGGACAAGACTGCTAACTAAAGTGGATTATAATTTTCATTCCATTTGAGAAAAAACAACAGGAAGTCTGTGCAAGAGAGAATCTGTCTCCTTTCCCACACTTGGGCAGGAAAATTGGTAATGAGCTTAAACCAGTGATATTTTAGTTGTGCATTGTGACTGAAATCTGCCAATCCCATCCTGCCCTGACAGGAAAGACTGGCAACTCTTTTACTGCTCCTTTGTCTTTGACAGCAGCCTGGCAGACAGAAATTCAGCAGGTGAAGCTTTTCTGGACATGGGAAAGTCTGACATGGAAATGTTAAAGACACACAAGCAGAGTCAGCAAAAACGGGGAGGCAACTCTGTTCACAGGTGTACTAACTGGAAAGTACTAACCTTTTCTGACCAGTCCTGGATGCCTTCAAACAGCACCAACAGCAGTTGCTGAAGCCCCGTCTGTGGATGCTTCCGCAGGTTCTTGTCCAGGCCAAGCCGGCAGAGCAACACGAGGAGGGCCAAGCGCTGGCAGTCAGGGTAGGAGTGCGGATGGGATGCCACACACAACGTCAGGAACTAGAAGGAAAGGAGAAACCCAAACAGTGTCAGGAGGATGTGGCAGGATGAGAATGAGGCAGGGGGTCTTCCCCAAGCCTGACCCACCAGGAATATCTTAAGAAGAGCTTCCCAGAGGTTCTCCAACACCAGTTGGATAAGGCATACAGATTAATTTGGCACGCATTCATGGCTAGCCGGCAGGCAGGAATCCAAGCTCCCAGATCAATCCTACTTCTAACTGCAACCTGCCACAGCACAGTGATCAGCGTGGCCTGAAGTACTGAGCACTGGCTTGGGACCCAGCAGGATCCATGTCTGAGGAGCACCTCTAATGTGAATTTGTGCCACTATCTCTCACTATTAGTTCCCCTCTATAATGTGGAAAGAACAAGTCACCTAACACAACAAAGATAGAGAAGCACTTTGTAGATTAGAAGTGCCAGATGGGTGAAAAAGTCTAGCAACAATACAGACGATAATACTGTGTTTTTAGAGCAATAGCCTGGAGATGGGCAGTGTCTCCCAGGGCATTTTCAGGGGGGCTATGAGAACGCAACACAGAACATGCCAAGGAAGCCAGACACAGGGCTTGTCCACACTTACTTTTAGTCCCACTCTTTGCAGGCACAGGTCCTTGCTTTACCAAGCATTGGTTTTTTGCCCCAAATTCTCCCTGCAAAACCCCACTCTTTAAAGCTGAATCCGAGAAAATGTCAATTTGGGCTTTCCATGGGTTGACATTTGCTCTGATTGAGCTTTAAAGAGCAGGTTTCTGTGAAGCAATAAAACACAGTGCTCAGATACGGAGCTTAAAAGTGCAGAGCATGCCTGGAAAGAGCAGAGGAAAAGTAAGTGTGGATAAGTCTGAAGTCCTATCTGTAGAAGTCCGCTTCAGACTGATTATTAAGGGGCTCCTTTGCTGGTCTCCTTGTAGTTTCTACCCAGGAGTTAGGAACCTTCTTCAGCCTAAGGGCTGCATTATATCTTTCTCTCTCTTTATATATAATTTCTCCCCCCACCACGTATATACAATATTAATTTGAGAGAACAAAAGAAAAGTAATAAAAAAGTATAATAATGGAAACTTATAGTACATATTGCTTTCTTGATCTACATAAAGTCTCTGTATAATTATACAGAAATGCATTATCATATACCTAATAAAATGTGTGGATTTGCTTTTTCCTGTACTTTATTACACCAATACATTATAAATGCACTCCATTTTTCTATAAAACAATAATAAGATTGCCTGCCTGCTCTGACTTTGACTAAGTAAGTTAATTTGATCATATTTACAATGTCCCACACTGATTAGCCAACAAAGGGGTCCTTATTTTTCCCCAATTATGACTTATAGTTATATGAGCATATGCATAATAAACTAAAAACCAGTCTTTTATCATCTGTTATAACATGGTCTTTAATATATCCACAAAGGATAACCAATGGATCTACTAAAAGTGCATGCAGTGGTACCTCGGGTTACAGACGCTTCAGGTTACAGACTCCGCTAACCCAGAAATAGTACCTTGGGTTAAGAACTTTGCTTCAGGATGAGAACAGAAATCAGCTGAAGACTCCATAAGCTAAAATGGTGCTTCAGGTTAAGAACAATTTCAGGTTAAGAATGGACCTCCAGAACGAATTAAGTTCTTAACCCGAGGTACCACTGTACCCTGTGACTGTTTTTATTTCTTTTATCATCACCCAACAGAATTTCTTTATTTTTGGACAAGTCCAGAAAATACATTGTATATCAGCCTTATGTGTTTTACAATGGCAGCCTATATTGCTTGTTGTTCTGTATATATGACTATGTTGTTCTGACATCAGATACGATCACATACTATCATTAAGATTAACAGATACGATTTGTTGAGGGATATTTAACCATTCTTTTTGGGGTGCCAAATGCTAGTGGGGATGGTGGTATTATTATATGGTGGTATTATTAATATTATTGTTGTTTGTTTGTTTATTATTTTATATTGCATCCTTCACCAGCAGGTCTCAGGGCAGGTCACAATTTTAATTTCAGTATTAAAAACAGGTAAAACAAACTGCAAACACAGGAATAGCAGCAAAACTGCCCCCCTCCAAAAATAAGGGCTTCTGCTGTAAGGAAAGTAACAGGAAAATGCACTGGAAAGTGTAGGATAAATAGCAGGTGTTATCTAACCTCCATGAAACTTTGTGCAAGGAAATCAGGATGAATGCTCAATAAACAGGCTGTTTATTGGGTTTTGAGGCGATAGCTTTAACCCTAGGTTTGAGGAGCAATTAGTGTGTGGGGCACTGCAAAACAGGGGGTTTTCACTGCAAAATGCTGCCAAACTGTTGCCAAACTTTGGCACCGGTTTGGAGTAAATCAGACAATGTTGGATTTTGGGGTGTTAACCACCGACCTCATGTTTGATGTGTCAATTACTCAATTTGTGAGGTGGTGCAAAACGTGGGGTTTTCCTTGAAAAATGCTGCAAAGCAACTACAAAACTTTGGCACAGGTTTGGAGGGGATCCAAAATTTTGGAGTTTGTAGTTAATTATCCTGTCTGGAAGCAGGCCTTACGCCCCTGGATCTATTTCTGCTATGTCTCTGACCTGGACCAGACCAACCTTGCTTCCAGCCTGAACTCAACATTCTGCTAACCCCAGTTACCTGCTCTGATTGCAAAGACTGAGACCATCTACATGACTCAGGCTGGCTGGTATCATTGGAGACAGACAGTATGCATGACATGCATGTCATACATGTATGACAGGCATTGAGAAATGTTGATCACAGACGATTGCAGTAAAGCTTAAGCTGCCGTCTATCTGAATGTGTCCTCTGGCAGGAGAAGAGAATCAGAGGCATAATACAAGGAGAAAGAACTGGTAGTTCTCTCCCTTGCTGAGGAGGAGCAGAGGTAACAAGAGGCAGTCAACGGCTCTGTGCTGAAGGCTGCAGTGGAACTGGCCAAGAAGAAAGCAGTACATGTGAAAAGGATCTAGGAGTCTTGGTTGACCACAAACTTGACATGAGCCAACAGTGTGACATGGCAGCTAAAAAAGCCAATGCAATTCTGGGCTGCATCAATAGGAGTAGAGCATCTAGATCAAGGGAAGTAATAGTGCCACTGTATTCTGCTCTGGTCAGACCTCATCTGGAGTACTGTGTCCAGTTCTGGGCACCACAATTCAAGAAGGACACTGACAAACTGGAACGTGTCCAGAGGAGGGCAACCAAAATGGTCAAAGGCCTGGAAACAATGCCTTATGAGGAACAGCTAAGGGAACTGGGCATGTTTAGCCTGGAGAAGAGGAGGTTAAGGGGTGATATGATAGCCATGTTCAAATATATAAAAGGATGTCACATAGAGGTGGGAGAAAGGTTGTTTTCTGCTGCTCCTGAGAAGTGGACGCGGAGCAATGGATCCAAACTACAAGAAAGAAGATTCCACCTAAACATTAGGAAGAACTTTCTGACAGTAAGAGCTATCAAACCACATCTTTGTCCCTGGAAAAATGTTATCCACCCCCCTGCAAAAGAAACCTAGCACATCAGTTGCAGTTTTCTGCAAATGTAACTGCGCTGCTGTCACAATTTCATAGCAACAAGAAAAATTGCATCCATGGAATGTCACCCTGCTTCACAGCCCTTGCATTTGATTCAGCAGCTCACTTTTAAAAGTTTTTAACCAAGCCCTGTTTCTGAGCAGTATGTCACACAAAGCATGGAAAATTGGTCTTTGTTGCAAGCATTTTTCTTGGCACATCAGATTTCTGGGCTCACGCTGTCACACCAGGAATGCTTCTGTGTAACAAATAGCTCTGACACTTTAAGGTTGTGATGGTTTCAGCAGTGCTTTCCCCCATCACCACTTGAAAATCCTAATCCCCTGGGTAGGGGCATCACAATTAGCTGCCACAGAGATGATTGTGGTGTGTGACAAACAGCGGATTAGGAGGATGTCAGGCAGAGGAGCAGGCCGTTGCAGGGAGGCAAGAGGAGCTAATCCACATACAAGGTGAATGAAACCAGATTAGCTAACATCAGAACCAGATTGTGGAAATACAGTAAATGCCAGTCAAAACCTTATTTCCAGGCCTTGCTCAGTCTTCCCCAACCTGGTGCCCTCCAAATGTTTTGGACTACAATGCCCAACAGCTCCAGCCAATGGTCAGGGCTGACAGGAGTTGCACTCCAAAACATGTTGAGGGCGCCTAGGCTTTGGGTCTTTGCTATTAAATAGGGCCTCCTCATCCAGAATCTGGGGCAGTCACATGGCTTGTCTTTGACAAAAAAGGCTTTCTGGAACCTATCACATTCTGGGCCTCCCAGCAGATCATGTGTAATGTTAGTTTCCAGAACCTGCTTTAGATAATCTAAACCCCTTGTGTCTCGGCCAGAAAATGGTGGTTGCATATGAACAGACACAGGAGCAGGTGTAGGTTTTTGTTTTTAAAAAAATAATATTTATTGAGTTTCCAAAAATTTAAACACTATAAACAAAAAAGAAAAAAGAAAAAACCCGAAAAACAACACGATACAATACAAAAACACTACAAAACACTAACACATAAAACAAATAAAACAAAACAAAGACCATTTACAACACATTAAACAATTTCAATGTCATATCTTTTCGTTCGCTTATTTCCACGACTTTCTCACACCTCCCTTTTTGTATTCCACATCAATTAATTATTTCAGCAATTCCTTTTCATCTTCCTCTGTTTTCTATCCTATAATTATCTTAACACATTCTAACCTTATTTTGTTCCCTTTAATGCTCTATTAATCTATTTATACTTAATTCCTTATAACATTTCTGCTAAAGCCATATAACTTCATTCCAACTTTGTTCTAACATTCATTAATTTTGCAATATTTCTATAAATAGTCTTTAAACTTCCAGTCTTTTTCCACCAGCTCTTCTCCCTGGTCTCGGATTCTGCCAATTCTCTCAGCCAGCAAAAAGCAGATGATTCATAACAAAATTTAGGGGTCTGGCAGGGCAAGTCCACCTCCTTCTTTAGCATCCGTTAATATCTTAAATGTTATTTGAGGCTTCCTGCCCTGCCAACCAAATCTAGAGACGTCCCTCCGCCACCTCCTGAGACAATCCCTCCCATCCAAAGCTTGCAATGTTTGAAACAAAAGCGACATCCCCGACATCACAGCAGCCGTTGTCCCCACCACAGCAATTCGGCCCAGCAATAACAACTTCAGATTTGACCCTATTTCCAAATCCCTTTCATGCATAATTTTTATTAATTTGCGTAGTACAAAATACAAAATACCAAAAAAAAAAAAAAATTCAGTTCTCATTTTCACAGGCTTTTGGTAAGACTTCCTTCAACCTTTCCACAAATCATCCGTTATAATCTTTATGAGGGTTCGCATTTCCTGTTTTATATTGCCATTATTCATCACAGTTCTTCCAATTCTCTTTAGACAATAACCTTTTCATTTTACAGAGCTCCTTTAAAGCCCACTAGTGTTATCTGTCCGTCACTTAAATTTTCCAGATATTTCGTAAAGCTTTCCCAATCCTTAATGAACCTCTGGTCTTTTGAGTATCTAATTTTCCCTGTCATCTTATCCATCTCCGCATAATCTAACAGTTTTGCTCTCCATTCCTCGATAGTCGGCAAGCCCTCTGATTTCCAGTTTTGAGCTAGTAAAACTCTTGCTGCTGTTGTTGCATACTGGAACAACTTATGATCTTTCTTCTTTATCTCCTTTCCTACCAATCCCAACAAAAAAGCCTCGGGTTTTTTTAATAAAGGTATATCTTAAGATTTTCTTCATTTCATTATATACACTCTCCCAAAACCCTTTAACTTTTTGGCATTCCCACCACATATGGTAGAAGGACCCCTCCCTTTCCTTGCACTTCCAGCATTTATTACAGATTCCATACATTTTGGCCAATTTTGCAGGAGTCATATACCATCGATAGAACATTTTCATTAAGTTCTCCTTTAATGTCACACAAGCTGTAAACTTAAGATGTTTTTTCCAAAGTTTCTCCCATTCTTCGAAATATATATTGTGACCAATATCTTTAGCCCAATATATCATCACCGACTTTACTTCCTCGTCTATTAAATTCCATTCCAATAACTGATTGTACATTTTCGATAGGATTTTATAGTTAATCTCTGTCTGGAATCTAGAATATTTATCAGCATATCCTTTGTCTTTAATGTCTTTTCTAAACATTCCATTTATCTGGAAGTAGTGCAGCCAATCATAGACTTTCTCTTTGACCTGATCATACGGCTTCATTTTCCACTTTCCTTCTTCTTTCATTAACAGTTGTTCATAAGTGGCCCAATTATTTCTCATGTTAATCTTTTTAACGCTCATAACTTCTAGTGGCGATAGCCAATGGGGTGTTTTAGGTTCTAACATATCTCTATTCCTCTCCCATACCTCAATCAGTGGGCCTCTAAAGATGTGATTTTCGAAGCCCCTGTGCACTTTTTTCTTCTCCTGCCACAAATAGGCGTGCCACCCGAATCTGTTGTTAAATCCCTCTAGGTCTAGCACTTCCTTGTCTTCCAATTTTATCCATGTTTTAACCATGTTTTCAAGGGCAATTGTGAAGGACGTTGGCCTGAAGAGAAAGGGGATTTGGAAATAGGGATTTGGACCCTATTTCCAAATCCCCTTTCTCTTCAGGCCAACGTCCTTCACAATTGCCCTTGAATAGATTCACATTTCTGGCGGTCATACTAACCCCCAAATACCTCTCTTTCTCAACCAAAGTTAGTCCTATCTCCTTCTGAAACTCTATCAAGCTTTTCTTTTCCTCAGGTAGGGCTCTGATCCTCAATTTCATCTGTTTCTCTTTAAGTTCAGTCATAACAGGTGTCAGCTTGTATTCCTCAAGTTGTCCTTGTATGGATGAGACTCTCTCCAGTTGAATTACTTTAACTTCAGCAGCAAGGGTTTCCTCCTTAACTTCATCCGCAGTTTGCCGTATCAGGGTAGATTCCTGTATCAATTTCTGGGTGGTTTCTGTATTGGTATTCACCTTTTGTCCCAGGTTATTTAAACTTTCTGCCATCAAGTCAATTTTAATATTTACAGCATCCAGTTTCATATTTATCACATCTGTTTTCTTATGAAGCTGTTCCAGCGAGTCATTTATTTTCACTAATACAACCGCTAAGGCCTCTTCTGGCGACATTCCGTCTTTCCCATCTGCCATAACACTCAATAGATTCAAGGTCAGTCTCACAGTCTCACAATTTTTATCTTACAGCTGGAAATTTCCCAGCCCAGATCTTATATAGCTGCCAGTTTCAAGAACTTCCACTAGAGGGAAACAGTTTCTATTTGTATTGATAAATAATATCCTCTTATAAGCACAGTTCAAATGACCCAAAACTAGTTTCAATTTTCAGTTACTTTCACTGCTGGAGACAGTAGAAACAATGTATCTTCTCTTATGCTAACTGTCAATGAACGATCCAAATGCTGTCAATAAATGTCCCACCAAACGTTGGACCTACTAGCAGCCCGTTCCCAGGGTCCGAGCGGCGGTATTTTACCTCTCTTGGTCTCTTCCGCAGGCAAACTCAGTCCACAACTCCCCCCCCCGCCTCCAAGGGGGGGATTGCATTCTTATGAAAATTTAGTCTTTTACAAAAGGCTTTCCAAGACTTCAGCTTGCAGCCTCAATTGCTTCAGACTATTTACAAAAGGGGAAGGCGGATTTCCTGTATTGAACCTTCCCCGTTTCGATGCCAAATTAGACGTTTTAAAAATCCAATTTTCCCCGATTAAGCTCTACTCACGGGTAGTTACTTTAGAGTCAAATTGTCCACAGGAAAAAGTCAGCACTCTCTGACAACAGCTATGCGGCTTCGCTCCGTGAAAGAAGCAGATGATTCGAAGCACCACGCCGCTCACCCCACGTCGCTCCGGATCCACAAAACCGGGTTTCCCCGTGAATGGGGGAGGCGCAAAAGGTGCCCGCCGAATCCCACGCTCACAGGCTTCTGTGATTTTTAACGGGTCTCCGCCTTCGCCGTGGCAGCCAGACCCAGATTTCCACAGAGCTGATTCCTCCTGGTCAGAGGAATCCAGCCATTGCTGGAGGCGCCTCCAGCATAGCATAGAATCATAGAGTTGGAAGAGACCACAAGGGCCATTGAGTCCAACCCCCTGCCCCCGGAAGTCAGGAGCAGGTATAGGTTTTGATGCTGCCGGTGAGTTGTGTTACCTTCACTCCTCATATGTACAGCCTTCAAATCAAATCATGACCACCTCTTCCACTGCGCCTGTCTCCCCATGATTCAGACAAGCTGTTTGTTTTATCCCCCATCCCCCCCTGTGAGTACCCTGCATGAAACTCTTCTTTGGTGATTTGTTTGTTTTAAAAACCAAACAGCTTTTTTAACCCCAGAAAAACTGCTCTGAGAAGAGTGCTGGCACCAGGGCCTGCCAATCCACCCTGTACAAATCCAGTTTCCATTGCAGACTGGAAAAACAGGCTTCTCCTAAATTCAGTCTGGAGGAAGAGATTGGGGCATGTGCCCAAAATGCAGTGGGCATGTTTTCATGCTGGGTCGACAGCTGGGAGTAGCTATGTCTGGATGCACCGGGTGTTTTGCTTGACGCTTACCTTAAATATATCTCCAAGCACTGATGTCAAGGTGAGCTGCCAAGATGCTCCCTCGGGAAGGCTCTCGCTCTCGGTGTCTGCGGAGCCAGGAAGGTGTTCAGAAACCCTTGAGGCAAGAGGAACAAGGAGGAGGTCAGCAGGGGGAGACCAAGGGCAACCCTGGATGCTATAGCGCCAGGCCTGGAAGTCCTGAGGCTGAAGACTTTGGGAATGCCAAACTGAACAGCATCTGATCACTAGAAATGAAACCTCACTCTCTTATTTATCCACGCAACGAAGGCAGAACATTGTTTAAAATTTAGCATGGATAAAAAGATTGTTTATAAATGTATAACCTTTAATAAGTTTACACAAGTATGAGATTAATGAACACATTAACACAGAACATTCATAGGAGAATCATAGGTACGTTATTATAACATTACATTATATACACAACAGTTTCTTTCAAGCTCTTTTGGATGCAAACATCAATTATATCATTAAAATCCATAAGTCACAGTTTACCGTTCTCTATGCAGAGAATGCTTTGTTCAGAAAACTGATCTTGGGACATTGGTGACCATAGATCATTCTTTATCTTTTCTAGTCTAAAAAAATGATCATTCACCAGTACAGTTTGCAACCATTAAGCATGGGAACAATCTGAAAATTGTTTCCAAAGGTGAGAGCCGAGTGCAGGGTGCGGACCAAAGGTGGAAGAACTACACCAAGAGGAGCATGATGTGTCCCACACCAGAGGTACTGCCCATCCCCCAACACAACATTTGGTAACAAATTGGGTGCCACTACTGATAACTTACTTGATAAAAGTGCTGCAGGTGTCAACACAAAATGGCTGGTCTTGGACAGCAAAAAAGAAAAAAAGAACAGGTGACTATTCTCCATACCAGTGAGGACTGTCACAAAAAAGCACTGGTTGCAACTCTTTCTTTCCATGGGGACTGAGTAAACTCAACTGGACAGAGCTGGAATAACTGTGCTTTTTCAGACTCTCCCCCTCCTCTCCCCTCCCCACACGAAACCACTTGAGTCTGGCATGTTGCCAGCTGCTGTTTTGAGAAATAACTTCATTCTAACCCAGGGAGTGGAGGGCTTCCAACACACACTTTCATCATGGCAACGTGG
Source organism: Podarcis vaucheri (assembly GCF_965113315.1). Lineage (NCBI taxonomy): Eukaryota > Metazoa > Chordata > Lepidosauria > Squamata > Lacertidae > Podarcis > Podarcis vaucheri. The sequence goes on along the minus strand of NC_138765.1, from coordinate 90,011,945 downwards.
AGCAAAAGGCGATTTCACACTCTGCTCCAGATTTCTGCTCAGCAAATCTAACTTGGGGGGGGGGGACCTCACTTCTCAGCTCCCACCCTTCGTTCCCATTAGAAACCTTCAATTTCAAGGCTCAATTTCTCAGCCATCTCAGATTGCTCTGGGCTGAAACTGAACATGCAGGATCAGACGGCAGCTCTGATTCCACCCGCCTTTTATTCTCTTTTATTTATTTCTTCCTCTTCTTCATAACCGAAAGTGATTTTTTAAAAATGCCTCTTTTTATTATTAGAATGCTTTTAGCTCAAAAGTCTGACCTACATTGAAGACTGTATAATTTAATCAGGATGAAAGAAAGTTCCCTCGTTTCTTAATACCACATTTTTAACTCTTGCCATCCTGTTGATGAGAAATCTCATAAAAACAAGCACTCTTCTTGAATTTCCTTGGGGGGGGGGATGACACACAGCAGCACCATCTTTAACTCTTTCTTTATTCCAAAGCACAGGCATTTTCACACGAGGCTTAAATGTGTAGGCAATACGAATCTAAACTCAACTTTGGCTGAAAGGTAGAATCTGTCTGCCTGTGACATAGCCAAATTATCATTATGGAATTGGACTTCCCTATTTCCCTATATGTTGGAGGGTATGTAATAACAGGGAATCTTGCAAATTTGACATAAAAATGGCCCTCCACTTTCCTGTCTGCACCAGCCACATTCACGCAGTGACAATATAACTAGGGCTGCACAGTGTTTCTTATGCATACTCTGTGCGTCTAATTCTGGAATGTTCCCCAGCAACTCTTGTGTGATTGGTTAACTCTAGTCACATGGGAGGTATCTCATTATCCATTTTGTTTTGTGGGTGAGTGACTTGGCTGTAATGGTGGCATCTCCATGAACACGGAATAAGATGCAATAGAGGAGAGGAGTGCTCATGTTTCTGGATGAATGCATGTGAAGTTGATGCACAGAACTTGATGTTCTCCCAAAGAAGCAGGAAGGAGAATGGGGAAACCTCTCAGAAGGAGCTGCGTGGCCAAGCTGGGTCACGTGCAGAAGGCTGAGAGCAAGGACTAGAAAGAGAGAAAGACACCACTTGTTTGAATGTTTAAGGAAGAAGCTGTAATCTTCAACTAAGAAAAACCAAGCCCATGCTTGGATAAGCATGTGAATGTAAATACTTTGCATATATCTTCTTTAGCTATATGTTATACAGGTAAAAGCCTTTGAATAGTTTAACAAGTGTTTGGACACTGTTCTATTCTAATTTCAGAAAATAAAATTTCAAGATTTGGCTTCCTAGCTGCAATTTATCTACTCTGCCAACCATAACTCGAAAGACGTATCTGTTTCATCACAGCATCCATGGCATCATCCAGCCCTTGACACAAGGGAGAATGGACTGCGAGTTGCAGGTTATGAAATTCCACACAGGAGACTTTTAGTGGCTCACAGCATAATTTGCGAGCTTTTTGGCAGAGAAAGTCTTGCTGCTCCGCCATGACCTCCCTGCCAATTTGGATACAGTAACAGAACTGGAGGCCCCTTGACTGTCCTCGGGTCCAGGTTTGGACCATTTTGACCGGATACTCCCTGCCAATGTGGACAGATTCCTCCGAGCTGGAAGGCCCACCACTTGCCCCCTTGACCCGTTCCTGTCCTGGCTGATTAGAGCGTGTCCAGACGAGGTACGGGTCTCCCTGGGTGATATCATTAATCAGTCCCTTGGCACGGGGACTTTCCTAGGGGAGTTGAAGGAAGCAGTGGTACATCTGCTCTTAAAGAAAACATCTGTAGATCCTTTAGATCTATCCAATTACCACCCAGTTTCAAATCTTCTGAACCTGGGTAAGGTAATTGCCGAACAGCTTGGCAGGTTTGTGGATGAGACATTGGCTCTGGATCCATTTCAGTCCAGCTTTCACCCTGGTTACGGGACCGAGACAGCTTTGGTCACCCTAACAGATTATCTCCGTAGACCCCTGGATCGAGGCGGGTCGGGACTGCTGATTCTCTTAGATCTGTCAGCAGCCTTCAACATGGTCAATCGTGATCTTTTGGACCACCGTCTTGCCGACATGGGGATTCAGGGCACAGTCCAACAATGGCTGCGCTCCTTTATCTCAGGTCGGGGACAGAGGGTGGCGCTAGGGAAGGAGTTGCTGCCGCAGCACTCCTTGGTGTGTGGAGTCCTGCGGGGCACAATCCTTTCTCCGATGCTTTTCAATATCTTTATGCGCCCCCTTGTCCAGACTTTTCGGAGTTTTGGTTTGGGTTGTCATCAATATGCTGATGACACCCAGCTTAATCTGTTGATGGACGGCCACCCTGACTTGGCCCCAGACACACTGACCAGATGCTTGGAAGCTGTGGCTGGATGGCTGCGTGGGACCCGGTTGAAGTTAAACCCTTTGAAGACAGAGGTCCTTTGGCTAGGTCAGGATGACATGGGATTGGGGGGGGGCAACTCCCATCTCTTGCGGGGGATCAGTTAGTGCCAGCACCTTCTGTCAAGAGCTTGGGTGTAACCTTTGACGCCACCCTTTCCATGGAGGCGCAGGTTGCAGCCACAACAAAGGTGGCATTTTTTTCATCTCCACCGTATTAAGCCTTTCTTGACCTAATCTGGCCACAGTGATCCATGCGACAGTCACCTCCAGGCTTGATTATTGTAACTCGCCCTACGCGGGGCTGGCCTTGAAGCTGACCCAGAAACTCCAGCGGGTGCAGAATGCTGCGGCAAGGCTTCTTACTGGGTCCTTGCCATGGGTTCACATTCATCCAGTGCACTGGCTCCCAGTGGAGTACAGAGTCAGGTTTAAGGTGCTGGTTTTGACCTTTAATTGCTCTTCTGTCTCCTGAAGTCCACCACAAGCTCCTTTGTCTTCCTTGTATTTATGAGCAAGTTGTTAGCTCTGCACCACTCTGTCAGCCGCTCCACCTCATCTCTATAGTCCGTTTCACCCTCCCTTTCAGACATGAGCCCAATCACGGTTGTGTCATCTGCAAATTTGACAACCCTATTACTAGGGTGAGCAGCGACACAATCGTACGTGTAGAGAATATAAAGGAGCGGACTGAGTACGCATCCCTGTGGTGTTCCTGTGTTAGTCTTAAGCATACTAGAGGTATAAGGGCCCAACCGAACCCCCTGGGGGAGGTCTGACAAAAAGTCCAATATCCACCCACAAAGTGATAACGGAAGCCCCAGATCTTCCAGTTTAGACATCAGACGTTGTGGTAGAATGGTATTAAATGCCGAGCTGAAATCTAAAAAAAGCAGTCTGACATACCCCCCCCCCCCGCTGCTCCAAATGTGCAAGAACGGCATGGAGGGCAATCGCCACAGCGTCCTCTGTCGATCTTTTCATTTTATAAGCAAATTGGAATGTGTCCAGTCCCTCTGGTAGGCACTGGTGTTTGCTGCCCTGAGCCTGGCTTTTTTTTATATTATTATTATTATTATTATTATTATTATTATTATTAATCCTAACAATGTCTACTTACAAAAAGGGAAAGGTAGTTAGGATTGCAGCCTCAAACTTGATTTTTCAGGTATGCGAGTCAGTCAAATCTTTTAAGAGAACACAGTATTTTACCCGTCCCTCATGATAACAAAACAGGACTTTTCATTTCAGTTTAATATTTATTTCCCCATTTTTCTTTCTATAGAAACCAAATGCAAGCAAAACAACCTTATCAAAAACAGCAATATAAACCATTCAACAAATGGACAAACCCCATGAATGCTTCCTCGGCTGCTGGATTTTCCATTCCAGAGCAGCGTGTTCCCCACACATCCTCTGCTCAAATTGCTTAAAAGCAAACAAACACAAACATTCCCACAGAGGTAAATGTTCTGTTGCTACAGCCTTTGAAAGGACCTCAGCTATCTCTGCTCATGTAAATAAGTGGAAAGGTGTGAAGGGAATCAGAGCCTTGTGTGTTATGCTCATTCAGCCATGGGATTGCAGTTCTCCAGAAGCTCAGCTAAGGCCCCGTGACAGCTGCTAGGTTCTCCCCCACCAGAGCTATCAAGAGCTAAAGGAGCAAAGGGGAGAATAAGACATGGCATGAGCCCTTGGCGGCGATGTAAAAACAGCTCAATTCACTCTTGCTAAAGGTGCAAAGTGATCAGGTGATGGTGGAGGAGGAGGAGGAGGATTGGTGCAGAGCAAATCACAAAGGCCAAACACAGCAGGAGGGGACCTGGCATCCTGCCCAGGCGCTGGCAACAATAGAGCCTTAACAAAGCAAACCCGCCTGTTAATCCTGTGGGTGGGAAGCCTCTGGACTGCCAGGCAGTGGAAGTTACACCTGGCTCTGTGAAGAGGCTTTAATCTCCCCCAGTTTGAGAGAATGGAGCAGAGAGGCTACCACTGGGCCCAAGGTCAAGGGTTTGGAAAGGGTCACAAGACGTCTAGTTCAAAGGGGGGAATTATGTACTCAATAGGTTATCAAGGACACACACACAAAAGCAATCAGAGGGAAAAAGATGATGGGGAAAACAGCTTGCCGAGAACAGAAATTTTTCCTACTGAACAGTGGAAAATGTGGCCTCAGATTCTCAGCCACTTTTAAGAGCTGGGCTGGAGCAAGTCAGTTTTGCCGCTTGAGGCAAAGGACAAGATGGAGACCCCGATGTTCTATGTACAGAAGCCAGCTGGCCTGGCAGTTGACTCTTATTTCATGATATTTGAATGCAATAGGGTTCTCTATCACATCTGAGGGCAGCATCATTACCCTATATTGTTTTGTGGCTTGGCCCTCCCCCCTGGCTAGTTATCAGAGTGCAGAACAGGCACATAGCATACATAGCTCTCTCTCATACACAAAAAGAGCACAGCCATGGGGTTGCCACGGCTGCCCTCCCAGCGTCTGCCACCCAAAACTAATGGCAGAGTCAGCCCTGTCCAAATGTCTTGCTACTCCTCCACTGCCCGGAGATGGAAGGACCAGCGTCTGGGCTGATGTCAAGCTTCAGAGGCACATGGCAAGCGTTAGGCAAAGGTGAAGTCATCACCTGAGATGACGGATTTTGCCTACTTGTCAGAGTAGCAGAACTCCCTGGAGGCACCATTAGGAACTGAGGGGTGGGGGGAGAGAAATTCAGGACAGTTTGAATTCCACTGTGAGGTGAAAATACCTAATTTGCACTTTCCCAAACAATATGTGAACTGAAACCAGTCTTTGAAATTCCCATTGTTCTAGGCACATTTTGTGACAGGGAATTTCGTTAGCGCAAGTAGTTTCTGAGCTCTGGGTACAGTACTGCGCCTAAGATTTCAGATTAAAACTGCAGAGTGAAAGAAAAGGAGGACCTTTTTCTGCCTGCCCACTTCCAGCTACTCTCTGAAGATTGAAGAAGAGACCCTCTTAAAAATATTAGGGGGGGCAGGGTAAGGACTAGACCATGTGAAAATGAACATAATATTTTAGCTGAAGTTCATTCACTTCCAGTTTTGTATTCTAAAAAAATAGTGCCTAGACATTCTGTTGTTGCGCCCATAACATTGATTTAAGGTGCCTTTTAGCTCCTAGCTTTCATATCTCAGTTTCTAACATTGACTGCAACACAGCCGTCCTTTGACATTTGCATTTCTCCCAATGCTGTGATGCTGCAAAGACGTGTGTGCAAGGGACAAGTGTGCCCTTCACAGTTTGGGACCAGTTCACCTGCAAGACGGCTTTACCCCCCATAAATATCCACTTGCCCTTGTTGATCTGCGGAGCTGGCACAGTTACAAACACAGTCCTAAAACTCATTCTGCATTTGTAAGAACACATTCTTTGAGTGTGACAGCTCCCACAGTCTGGAACTCCCTGCCTAGTGATGCCAGGCAGGCTCCATTTGCCACCTGCTCAGAACATTTTTATGTAGGCAGATCTACCTAATGTTGACTTGTGTTTTAATCTGTTTTTAGCTTATTTTGTTTTTAATTATTTTGAATGTTTTAAACAGCTGTCTTAACTGTTTTTATTGATAATTTTATTGCTTGATTCTTTTTGTAAACAGCTTTCTGTTTTTTCTAAAAGCAAGTGTTACATAAATGTTATGAAATAAATAAAATAAATATATGAAAATAACATAGAGCAATGCTTTGCAAAAATGGATGGATTAGTCAAAACCGCACACAAAAATATGAACATTAGAATAAATTTGTTCTAAAATGCTGATGAATATTCATTAGGACTTTTTAAAAATGGCAAATCAGAAACTGGTGAAGAAATATGGAGAACTGATCTCAAACTGTAAAAAGGAGCAACAGAGAGAAATGGACAGATTCGTCCCTCCCAGGCTGCAATGCCCCGCAAGGTCCTCCTGAACAAGCCCCAGGAAATGAAGTGGAGCTAAGGAAGGGCAAGGTCTCCTGCTCTTAGGCAGCCACTCATGCCTCTCGGTGGGACTCGCACAAAACTTGGATTTTTTTAAAATCTCAAGTGCCAAAATGTCTCAGTCCAATCCTGTGGCCCTATTCCTTGGGTGCTATTTCCTGAATTTCTGTTTCTGTGGTAGGGGGCAACCCTGGGGTGTGAAATGTCCAACTGATCTCACATAAGACACTATAAGAAGAATGTGGCAAATAGGAGACAGCAGTTATGTGTAAAGGGGATTAAAGGATCCTTACACAACAAATTCGCTTTTTAAAAAAGTTTTAACCCTTTGAAGTGAGAAGAGAAATGCATTGAAAAGTTTAGGATTGATGAGGAAGCTGTGGAAATATACCCTGCAAGCAAATCAGGATGAATTATGTTGTATAACTCATTGGTCTTCCGCTGGTGGGTCAGTACTGACTAGTGAGTAAGAAAGATTAGGAAATGGGTTCTCCAATGCATGTTTGGATTAAAAGTGGGTCCTGGGACCCACTATTCCACCACGCAACACAAATCCTCTAGATAAAAACCTGCCAAGCCAAAGGCTTATACCGCCTAGCAGACTTCTACAAAAACAACAAACCCATATCAACTAGGGTGTACCCCTGGCTAACACACTACCAAATTACATGCCCTCTTTAAATAACTCAGTAGTAAAATCAGCAGCAACTAGGCTCTTGACAACCTTCAAAAACCTCCTCCTAACAACAAAGAGATATGGCAAAGGGATGATATCCACAATATACAGAATACTGCTCTAAAACCCCATTAGACGTAATAAAAAAACAATGGGAGGACAACATAGGCTATTAGATTACCCCACCCAGTGGACCAGGATGTGGTCTAAACCCCTCTTTAAATCCATAACAGCAAAAAGAAATGACTTATCAGTGAAAAGAAAAGAACTCACTCTGAAACTCACAGATGGTACCTAACACCATGGAAACTAGTGCTAATACGCCCAGGAACCTCACCAAAATGCTGGAGAGGGTGCACCACCACAGGCACATACCTTCACATGAAATTCATGAACCAAGAACCTATTCATTGACCACTAATAATGAAACATATGTTGTAAATATTTTTCCACATTAATATGCTATTTTTGTGACACACAAATGACATGAGAAAACTTGGTATACTTATTTGTAAAACGTTATTCTTGTTTATAAAACCAAATAAATAAATAAATAAATAAGTGGATCCTGGGTCTGAAAAGGTTGAAGACACCTCATGTACCTGCCCTGTAAAGAACAAAAGCTCCACCAGCTTTGACTGATGTGCTTGACATTTCTAACTTGTTTTCCTGCAGTACTGTGCTTTTAGTTGGTAACGCAGCTTGTGATATTTATATATGAAAGTGTAGATTACAAACATTTAAATAAATAAGTAGCTATCTGCTATCATCTAACCATGATGAAAGCAAGGTGCAAGCAAATCAGGATGCCGCCTGGAAGGCCCCGCTCTTGGCAAAAGGGCTATTTGCCTCCCTCCAGCCTTCTAGAAAGGGGACCAAGCTCATCGACTTGTGAGCCACCAAGCACACCCTCTCCTGGGAAGGGCCCTGGGCTGCAGCTGGGACTGCACTCAGTCTGGGCAGCAAACTTCCCTCCTGGTTGCATGTGACAAGGCCAGAAACATCTGGCCCACCTTGCAACGTGGTTGCTCAGCATAGCTTTCCAGCACCCGCAAGCCCTCTGTTTCTCCTCCCCACCCTGGCTTTGTGGCTGCCTTTATGAACCTGGCTATCTTCTCTTTCCAGACTCCCATCATTTACTTGCTTCTTTGCTTCCCGGCCTGTTAATTACAGGCCTGATGTGGGCGAACAGAATAGAGGGAGGGGGTGTATAACTGCTTTTGTTTCCTTCCCCCTGCCAGACTTTGGAAACTGGAAGAGGTGAGTTAAAAGAGGAAGATTTATACCAGGATCCTCTCCCTGAGGCTCACCACCAGGATTTATAACCCGCTCTGGTTCAAACTATGTTCAGGAACTGGTGGCTCATAAAAGTGAAGGATTGAGAGGTGCCAGCTGGGGCCAGGTGGCAGCAGATGCCGGGAAAGACACCCCCCCCAGCCCTGACGGTGTGCCTCCTGGCCTCCAGCCATCGCCTTATTGCAGCTCTGGGCGTCCCACACATGGAGCCTTCTCAGTCCCTCTCAGTTCTTAATTTCAGCTCTCAGGCACTAACAGCTGCACTGAGTCAATGCTCGGCTCAGGGTCTCACAGCAGGGTTCCAAGGTACACAGCTAGGCATAAGCTAAGACACCGTTGTCCCAACACTTGACATGCCCTCTGAGATGGGTGGGCATGGCTGTCATCCCAAGGCCTGGGACTGGGCAATAAAAAGAGCGCTCCTGGGAGGAGGCTGGGTCTGCTCAGCCCAGCTGCCATTGCATCCTTGGCAATGGAGGCGGAGACAATATGGCTGGCTCACTGTCCAATCTGGTCTCAGGGGAGCACTTCACTGATGAGCGGTGGTGTTGAAGTCATGCTGCTGCCGCATTGGAAACATCCAATAACACGGAGGTGAGACTGAGAATCCTAGAACTACACCTACAAGGAGCCAGGACAGCCACAGCTGAGGAGCATGTGGCCCTTGACAAGTTCTTGGACTTGAACTCACACCACAATGGTCAATTGTTGGGAATGACAGGAATTGTGTTACACAAATCAAAACACACCTGTCCTCCTAAATTCACTCTGAATTGTGCAATGCAGTTCTCCAACCCAAAAATGTGTACAAAAACTCCCCTTATATAAGAGAAAGTGTGCACAAAATGCACATATTGGCAAAAATAGCATGCACTATAATTAGGAGAGATGCACACAAAAATATGCACAAATTTTCATTTATTTATTTATTTATTTTTGCAAAGTGATGTGGAAATGGGATGGACTGAATTTACAATTGGAAAAATGAGAAAGTGATAGAAACCAAATTTTGCAGGTTTATCCATCCCTAGTTTTTAGACCCAAAGTTCTGTCATTATGTCATCTTCTGTTCTGGGTCAGAGCAGAATCCAATACATCCATCAGACTGGAAAAAGCCAACACTTTCTTTTTCTAGTCCTCCTGGATGTGCAGATAAATCAGGGAGAAGGCTTAAAACTCAAATGTGAAAGTCATTACAGCACTTGTGCTATTTCTTCCCTGTACACCAGGCTCATCCCAACTTGCCTCTGCTGCTCCACTGCCAACCTGCTCTGGGCTGCTCTCCATTGTGTGTGGATATGAAACAACAAGTTGGGTGCTTAGTGAGGCAATCTCAGCATTGCTTTGCCCAATGCCAAACCCATCCACAACAACACACACCAATCTGCTTGTGTAAAGAAAGGCCTTTTTCATGCTCACTGGACTGGTGCTGATAGGCAATGTAGTCCAAAACATCTAGAGTGAACCAAGTTGAGAAAGGCTGGTCTAGATGTAGTAACTGGGCAAGAATACTTCACGTAGGACAACATCACATAAAACGTTATGTAATAAATGTAGGGGTTACTCGTGCGCAAGTTGGTGCCACTCCTGGCTAGTTTGCCTTGTTAAACCTTTTCTGTCTGGACAGCCCTACACTTCGTGGCTGTTCAGTCGCTGGCAGAATCCGTCAGTGGGCGTTTCTTAAACCTTTTCCAGCATAAAAGTTGTTTGACTCCAAGTCTCCTCCTACTCTCCCTGCGCGGAAGTCTTCTGTGCAGGGAGGGCGTGGGTAGCGGAGGACCCGTGCTCTCCTCGCTGATCTCCAGCGATGAGTCCTGGAGCCCCCTCGCCGATTCCCCCATCTGCCCCCCTTTATCCCTGGTGTTACAATGATTTTCTTCCCCAGCTGGTGAGCCACCTCTCCCCCTGCTGGGCCCTTCTCCAGCATCGTTTGAGAGCCTCGCCTCTGCCTCTGGCTCCGATGTCAGTTCCCTGACACGTTACTACTACTGTCTGGTTTAGCCGGCCAGTCAAAGCTGTTTCCCAGGGTGTGGCTGCTGTTGCCTGCTGACAGATACTAGGAGCCACAGGTGAGAGCTGGGAGCAGGATGAGGGCCAAAGGTGGACAAACTTTCCCTGAAGGAGCACAATGTTCCCCCCCACCAAAGGTACTACCCTCCCCTAACACCCCATAAACTCTAAATCAGGCGAGGGTAGCTGATGGGTCCCAAACCCTCAGTGAGTTAGGGACTTTCCCTGCATGCGAAGACAGGCTCTGGCGGGTTGAATGGAGGAGACCAAGAGTGAGTCCAATGGTCAAGAAGAACTGAAAGTCATTTGGCAGTGGCATTGCTCCCCATAATTTACACATGTGTTTATTTGTTCCACTTTCCCTCTCTGATTAAACAGTTTCTACAGGTTAGAAAATACAAAATCCAGCACATCTTGTTTACCAGCAGCAAAAGCAAGATGAGCACATACTATAGGCAATGATCCCTGTTTCAAATTACTTCCGACTCTGAAAAACAGCCATCTGTTTCTAGGCTTTGCCTTTCTTCAAAGATAGCAAACAGAATGTACAATTCCCAGGGTCCTCTGACTGGGAGTCATTACTATTAGACAGGTTAAAATTGGCTTAACTTTCTTGTTATATCATCCACCCAAGGCTTCTGCGCTGAGCAAGCAGCACAGAAATGTCCTGAAGCAGGAACCTATTGGTACTCTTCCCAGGGACCAAATGTAGCTGCAGCATTAATTGTCTCATGGTCATAATGTCTCACAGGAAACAATCTGCAAAGCTGTACATTATTGCTTTAGAAGCAGAGACAAAAATCCAGGGCTCATCACCTCCAAAATTTTGAAGGCATCCAAACCAGCACATGGGGATGAAGGTTCAATTTGCTCATCTGATGGTCTTACTTTCTCACCTATCTACTTATTTTCACATATTACATTTATATCTCCCAAGGATTTACAGGAAGTTTCTCTGATCCTGACCAGGCTTACAGCTTACATCAGCCACCTCAGACCATTCACTTGGTCCTGCGTCAAAAGGGACGCGTCAGTGCAGCCCCAGTCCTCTGTGTCTACTGGTTCCAAGGATGAGAGAGCTGCTGCTGCTGCTGCTCCAGTGACTTGAAAAGTTACATGAATATAGGAAGTAGCCTTATACCAAGTCAGACAATGTGATCCATCTTAGCAGTGCCGTCTGTATTGTCTTGACCGACTGGCAGCAAATCCCCGGAGTTTCAGAGAGGAAGACATTCCCAGTCCAACCTGGAGATGCTAAGGATTGGATCTGGGACCTTCTTCATGCAAGGCAGTTGCTCTACCACAATGGCCCTTCCCCAAAGTTCTTTAGAAGTTCAAAAAGAGTTCAAGCATGGTCCACAAAAATAAACTTAACTCACTTTACGTCTTTAGGTCTGAATTCTGGCTGAACAAGCCCAGGAAGGTACAAGGCAGATGTGCAGGCTCCCAAATTGTAGAAGGCTTGTGTGATGTCCTTCAGCATTGGGCACCAAAGATCTGGGATCTTGTCTGCTAATAAGAGAAAAAGAGTTTGAGTGTATCTGTCTATTTGGGGTTCTTTCAATTTCTTGTTTCTTCATTTTTTCTTGTAATATAGACTTCTATTCACTTTGCCTAATATGCACATTTTTGCTAAGCAATTTTCCCTAATAGAATATGTTTTTGTATTTTATTTTCGCGAATATATGTATTTTAATGCACACCTTACCCCAGTATATGAATTTTTGAATACATTATGTGGCTGGAGAACTTCGCTGAAGGATGGCCGTGTTTCTGTTCATGTATTGTTTCATAAAGTGCTCACTTTTAAATAGGAACCTCTGGGCTCATCTACACTTCCACTTGCCCCGTGCCTAGAAAGCAGTTTTCTGATTGTCCCATGCTTTCTAGACGCTGGTTTTACCTCTTTGCCCCACTGTTTTCTGCTGAAAAAACGCACTTTGGCGCTAAATCAGAACAAATGTCTGTCCATAAAAAACCTGTCTGCTGTTTGTTCCAATTCTGAGCTAAACTGTGGGTTTTCTCAGGGGAAAGTAGCAGGGCAAATGAAGGCATAGATTCATCCAGAATCCAATTACATTAGGTGTCCAGTTGCAGAGCACAGGAACAGATCCTTGTCCCTTCTCCAATGAGAAAGAAATACAGTGGTACCTCGGGTTAAGTACTTAATTCGTTCCGGAGGTCTGTACTTAACCTGAAATTGTTCTTAACCTGAAGCACCACTTTAGCTAATGGGGCCTCCTCCTGCTGCCGTGTCGCCGGAGCACGATTTCTGTTCTCATCCTGAAGCAAAGTTCTTAACCTGAAGCACTATTTATGGGTTAGTGGAGTCTGTAACCTGAAGCGTATGTAACCTGAGGTACCAATGTATCAGAACCTTTTACTGATCTGGAGCATTTTGGTCTGGAAAATGAATAAGCATCATCTCCTCCTGCAGTTTCAAGCAGCAAGCTTGGAGGGGAAGACGTTCCTTGCCACTTGCTTCTCCTTGCCTCATGGGGGAGGAGTGCTGCAGGAGTCAGCACCTTTATAAGCGCACATCCACAATACAAACTTATATTAGCTCTATGTTAGTTTAACTTTCATAGCTTCTCTCTATTGAGGGTAGTAGCTTTTTGGGTTAGATATCCACAGATGTAAAGCCCCTAGGTTTCTGGCAGTGGGGGAGTTTTCCCACAATAAATTTGAGCAGTGCACACACTGTACCTTTAAAGCACCTTCAAATCACATTCTCCCCCTCGAAGAATTCTGATTTAGCCCTCTTTTTTGTTAATTCATTAAATATGTACAATGCCCTTCATCTGAAGAAGGTGGTTCACAACATAACAAAAGAACAAACAAAAGCAAACCAATAACCCATAAACACACTGAAAGGGTCGCAGAATGCCCAACCAAAGCCCTGGTTACAGAGAAACGTAATTGCCTGGCGCCTGGAAATATGTAATGAAGGTGCCAGGTGAAACTCTCTGGGGAAAGCATCCCACAGACACTCTGAGTGGCCTCTTGGTGGGTACATCGTCTTGCATGTTTTTGACATGCCAAGCAGCGGTGGAGTATATGCTACTGCCACCCAGGGCAGGCAAGCGGAGGGAGCCCACTCAGCCGCACCAGCCCAGCCCTCGCCACTGCTTCAAGGGCCCACTCGGGCCGCCTGCACAGCTTTGCAAGGTGCTGGAGGCCAGGGCAGGAGAGAGGCGGCAACACTGCTGCTGCCTCTCCTCTGCCAGGTCAGGCCTGCCCAGGGAATGGAGCTGTGGCTGGTGGGGTGTTGGGCCACTGCAGGAAGCAGCTGTCTCCGCAGCTCTCTCTCGTGCCAGAGCCAGGCCTCAGAGACCCGGCTGGGTTTGGCTTCCCTCCCTGTGGCTCTGGCTACGATGAGGGGCCTCTCATGGAGGCACCTCGTCACACCTGGGGCCACAGCCCCCCCTGCTACACCACTGATGCCATGGTTGGGAGGACTATGCTACAACCACCCACAAGTGACCAGAAAATTTGTAAGCATTACAGCAATTTTATATGCTCCTCTCACTCGGACTAAGAATTTGTTACCTTTGTCCCAAAAGAAACCAGAACTGCTGCCTGCCTGCCTGATGGATGAAGGAACAAGAGAGGCTGTCTGTTGCTCACTCACGGCCTTCTGAAAGCAGGCCTTGCTCCCACCCCAAGGCCAAGTCTGGTAGCCATTCTGCTGCCCCCCCCCCAGCCACTTGGTTTAACAACCTCAGCTAGAAAGGCCAGAAGACCCCCACCCAAATCCCAGAGCGCTGAGGCCCCTTCCCTTCCGGTGTCTAAGCAGTTAAGCAAGCAGGCTGCTCAGGGTGACTCAAGCCCTCATAGCACATAATTGCCTGAGGGAAACAAATCTTTACCATCAGACAAACCACTGCCTTTCTTTGTTGCAGGCATTTGCAGCTGTTTCTTCACCAGCTTAACAGATCCTCTAATTACCACGTAGGATGGGAGGAGGGAAACTGCCGCTTTTAGGAGCTGGGTGGCAAATTCCCTCCCTCACTATTCCCTCTTCACCTCACAATTACCTGAGGCCTGGCTGGGCCATATCCTGAGCAATTTAGTTGCTGGGGGTGGGAAGAGTCTTTGGCTGGGGCAGGGTAGGGCGCAAGAGCAGCAACAAACTGCTGTGCATCTGGAAGGAATATGGAGGGTGGGGGGCAGAGCAGCATCACACATGCAAGAGCGCTAGGAGTGGGAGAAATGAACAAGGGACGGAGCCAGATGTGCACAACGACCGACCGACCGACCGTCTCTGAGCTGTGGGCCTCCTGGGCAGATGCTGGCTGGGAAGCTGGTGCTGCAAGGTTAGCAATATTGGGTCTGGGGAGGGGGCCAGGAGTCCAGGGACTGTTTACCACTGAATCAGAACAAACATCAATCTGCAGAAAACCCAATTCACTTTTTTTTACAGTTCAGCAGTAAACAGCGGATTTTTCTGAGGAAAGCAACAGAGCAAACGAAAAACCTCTTGGACCCATGCCTAAAAAGCACAAGATGAATGGGAGTGTGGATGAGCCCTAATATAGGCTTATCTGCAACAATATTTGTCCAAAATCTTAACAACCACTAAAATACATCCCCAATTTACCTGAGGTCTTTGCATCCTCATGGAAGCCTACACTGCTACCCACATGGGTGGTTCCGAGCCGGAGCCGACTGTCTCTAATAACTTCCCCAGCTGTGCTAAGCCATTAGTTCCTGAATGTTTATTGCTGGTGTTCTCCACTCTGTGCAAGAGTGATAGCCCCACGGTGAAGCTCATGAAAGCCAGAAAAGTCAAGTCTGGTAAACATGCCCACTCCCCCGTAGCTTATGCTACAATGAGAAAAAGCTGCTTTCCTGAAACCTGAGAACGGATGCAGGAAGCGAAGAAAGTTCCTTCTCCCTCTGATAAAGCCATTATATCCCTGGATCTCTTGGCTACTTTCACATCTGTTGGGTGAGTCCAAGCACTTGACGCCTGCCCACATGCTCCTCAGCGGAGAGGGCAACCTCCCTGAGGAGCTGAGCAGGAGGCGGACGCTCACGGCATCTGAGACAGCTCCTTCCGTCTCAAAACTGACGTGGGAAAACTCCTGAGCACAGCCATGCGCTTCTCTGCAGGGCTTCTCCAAGAGAATGCATTGGTGGATTGTGGCCTCTAGCTCCGGCTTGTCTCATGTTCTCCTACTCTGAGCACTTCTCCAAACTTGAGCCTCATAGGAAAGCCGCTCCGCTATGGACACGGCATTGAGATGGAGGAAATGCCTCTTTTCATCTCAAAAAAATTCATGGGGCTTCCACACAATGGTTTTGTTTCCACAAAGATAATTATTTCCTGTACCCCTGATGGCTGCAAATTCCCCATTCCCATTCAAAATAAATAAATAAAATTAAAAAATTGCCCAGTAGCACCTTAGAGACCAACTAAGTTGGTTCTGGGTATAAGCTTTCATGTGCATGCACACTTCTTCAGATACATGAAAAGCTTATACCTAGGAACAAACTTAGTTGGTCTCTAAGATGCTACTGGGCAATTTTTTACTTTTTAAATTTATTTTGACTGCGTCAGACCAACACGGCCACCTCCCTGAATCCCCATTCCCTTGGAACTGAAAGGGCCTCACTGCAGGAGGAGGCATGCACAGAGCAGAAACACACACACACTCCAAAGAGAAGATTCCCCCCCCCCAAAAAAAACCCTGTTTGTGTAGTGCGGGGGGTGGGGTGGAGCTCGGGCACAAGGCCAAATGCAGCCCACTAGGTTTCTCTGTCTGGCCCTTGCAAAACTACCCAGCCAAAGGCGCACCTAGGAGTTGGTGAAACCAGTCCCCACGGGGGGGGGGCAGGCCCAGGCAGGGAGGGGGCACAAAAATCACCTCTCAGACTATGAAGTGTATGGTGTATATGTCTTTGGCAATGAGCTACTCCTGTTGAGATCAAATGCCGGATACGTTTCCTGTCGGTCTTGCTCCGCTTTTCACCTTCCTCCTCCCCTCACCATCACTCTGGATGCTTTGAGTACTTGGGCTACGTAAAATGCAGTAATGTGGCTATTGTGATAAAGTGATGGGAGGGCGGGAGAGGATGCCAATACAGCTCCTTGTCAAAGGCGCAAGGGACCCTAAATTTGCTTCTCTACCCAGCCAAAAATACCCCTGAGCATTTTTGCCTGACTGGAAAGTGTCTTCAAACTCTGCTAAAGCGTCTTTCTTCCTTGGATGATGGAAAGAGGACAGTGTGTCTGTATGTAGAAACCAGCCTACTGTGCAATGTATATTCATTGCTCCACCCCCTCTTTCTCTGGCTCCAAGACTGGCAAGGGGCCACTGGAAGGCTGCCCAGAAGCTGGAAAAGGTTCCCCCACTGCTGGCATTGTCCACGGTCACACAGCAGCTTTGGATGTGACGTTGATGCTGCGATGACTTGCTCACCTACAACTGTCTGTCATTCATATATTTCCCGTCTCTAGAGACGGCCACGCTCCTGATGTATGGGCCTATCCTAGGCAGAGGAGATGGGAAACTTTGGTTCTGAAATAGACGGTGTGTGATCCACTTGTATTTCCTGTTCTCAGGGATTTCCTAAAAATCCACAAGCAACACAAAGAGCACTTGGGAGCCTATATATAACCCATGGGCAACCATATGTTTGCACTCACTTATTTCAAAATTCTTACCAGTGGAGCAAAAGCAGTCGCCACAGAGCCTCTGTCCTCCTTCCTTCCTAGGACCTCATCATTCAGCCCCACCACCTGAGTGTCGTCTGGTCCGCACATGCTGAAGAAGGACGTGGCTTCTGCTTTTTGTTGTCTCATCCGTCTGACCCTCCCCCTGCCCTCCCCTTCTCTTTCCCCACTCAGCATTCAGCCTCTGACCTTGCCCAGTCCTCTTCCAAACCCATTCATGTTCCTTGCTCCACGGCCTCCCTCCTGCTGATTCACACTAGATGCTCCCTTTCCTCTGCCTGCTCTGACTCATTTACTCTCCTGGCTCACGCATGTCAGAACGTGTGTGCGCCAGGGACGCGGACTTATAAAAAATATTGGGGGGGCCCGGGAAAGCTCATGAATAATAAATAAGCTCATGAATATGCAAATAAAGTGGCACCGCCTCCTCGTGAGCGAATAGGGGAGAGTGTGCTGCGCCTATTAATCAGCTCCGAAGGGAATTGGGTGGAGCTTTTGCTCGGGAGGGAGGGCAGGAGGCATGCAGCCCGACCCTGTGCATTTTGGGCTGGGGGAGGGGCGGCGATGGCGCTCTGCTGGAGGGGCGCCGAAGATTATTGGGGGGGCAGAGCCCCCCCAAACGAATTTTTGAGGGGGCTCGGGCCCCCTCAAGCCCCATGGAGTCGGCGCCTATGGTGTGCGCCATTGGCCTGGCGGCATCAGTGGGAAGGGGAGTGTGCTCTGCAGCGGCTTCGGAGACTTGCATCCAGGCTCTGTGACAGCTGGCAGGCTGCCTGTCACGGGTGGCCCGGAGCAAGGCTCTTGCACCAGAGCAGCTTCGCCTTTCCACCAGCTGTGCACTGCAGAGAGCTGGAAGAGAGAGTGAGCCAATGGGGAGAGGGGAAAGAAGGAAAGGAGGAGAGGAGTCACAGCCATGCCAGGCATTTAAAGCACAGGGCTTCCCCCAAATAATCCTGGGAACTCAGTGCCCTTATAACAAATGACAGTTCCCTTGGGGGAAGCCCTGTGCTTTAAATGCCTGGCATGGGTGTCAATGTGACCAAAGAACAGGAAGAGAGGATTTGCGTGCATTATAGGGAGGCAGAAGGAGTATTATATATTGCTATAGATTCCGGGGAGACCCCACACCTAAACCCTGGATGGAAATTAATAAATGGAAGGGTTTTGATGAATTGGGATATGAATGAAAGTACAAGCCATAGGAGCCAACTCTGAGAAAGGCCTGAGGTCCCTTTGCCCCCCCCCCCAAATATTTGAGGGGGCCGGTCCTCCAAAAGTTGATGGGCATTGCCATTCAAATGGTGTCTGTGCACCACATCATGTGCGGGAGGACAGGGCTTACTTGCCCCCAAAATATTTTAGTCAGGTTGGCACCCTGGTATAAGCTGGGCTGACTTAACATGACAAAAGGAGTTGATGGGCATCTGAGAGGAATCCTTTGGCCTGGGGAGTCAGATGGTGCCAAGGTGATGGGATGTATGTTTGAAGTGACAGGAAGAGAGTTTTAGCAAGGTGTTCTGGGAAGAAGTGGGGGAGAACAAGGTCTGGGATCCATCTTGGACAGGATGGCTGAAGGCTGGCTGGGAGAGATGCCCTGGACAGCTGCACGGCTATAGGGGACAACTCCTCTTGAAATGACCAAGCTGTAAGATCTGGACTCTCTCCATGCAGACGGGAGGTGTAAATAGGTGAATAAGCCATAGTTCTTAAATCTACAACAGTCTCTGCCACTTCTTCAAATCTCCAGAGGAGCACAGACCCTATGAGAGTGCCCAGGACCCCCTGGGATCTCACCAACACCTGGCAGAGAGTAGGGTTGGCACCCAACTTTCGGAACAATATGAAGGAAGCAGAGGCTATGGTAGTCAGACTTATTGGGAACCTATGAGGCAGTGTCTCTGTGTGTGACTAACAGGCAAATGGGATTACTCTAGTCCAGGGGTCAGCAAAATTTTTCAGCAGGGAAAGGTGTGTGATAGATAGATAGATGATAGATCTTGTCGAAGACCAGACTATATTCTGAAAAAAAATATATATGAATGAATTCCTATGCCCCACAAATAACCCAGAGATGCATTTTAAATAAAAGCACACATTCTACTCATGTAAAAGCATGCTGATTCCCGGACCGTTCGCGGGCTGGATTTAGAAGGCGATTGGGCCTGATTCGGCCCCCGGGCCTTAGTTTGCCTACCCATGCTCTAGTCTTCCACCCTCTCTTCCCAAAGTGATCATCCCATATATACGGTAACTAGCTGCTGATCAGAGACAAGTCAATTTGGAAAAGCAGCAGCAGCCAAATACTTGGCCTCTGGCTTTGAGAGCAATTGTATTTGCTTGTTTTTAATGTCCTCAGTAGCTACATATTCCCTGTGGTGCACTACCAATGTATTAGAGCAACCGACGGAGGATTTGCTTTTGAGAGAGTGGGGTGAGCACAACATGGTAGATCATCTAGGCAGGACTTGTTTTTCATTCCCGCTGGACTGCTTTGAGCTGCAGTATCCCACTGATATGAAGGTCTGCAAGGGGGTGAGGGACAGTGAGTCTGCGTAGCAGGATAAAGGCAGGTGAAGACAGATGCAACTTTCTCAGAGCAGAGGGCGAGTGGCATTGAATCCGAAGGGGCCTTTTTCTCTCCAGGGCTCCACTCTGGGGTGGAGGTGAGGGGGCACATTTTTTTGTCTTTTCAGAATGTGTAAATCTGAGGGAAAGACTGCTGTGGACAATATAAATCAGTTAGCTCCTATGGTGTCCCTAACATACTGATTTCTGGAGCAATTTTGCAATTTCTTGCAGCTTTCGGTGCTGCTGTTTTTTAAAGCTAAGGCAAAGGATGAATGCATAAACATGCAAATGCAGTAATGACAATCATAGCAAATGGCTCACATGAGGTGCTGGCTGAGGGACAAGATGGATGGCGGAGGCAGCACGTGACTTGTAGCGATGCACTTTTGAAAGGCAAGTGGCAAAGTCAGGCTCACACCGCAAGCCCACTGCTAAAATGTCATGTCTTTTTTCACCCCCAATGTGAGTCATAGGTGAGGCGCCACCATCGGTTATGTCCCTCTCTGCTCTGTTTACTACACACCTGGCCACTCTGTAAGCAGCTGAAAAGAAGCACACTGAGCTGGAGGCTCTCTGCCACTTCCTGACGGCCGTGCACCAACCCTCTCCCCTGTGGACGGCAGCTGTCAGAGGCTGCCTGCACACAGAGACCTTCCCTTTGCAGAGGGCAAGTCCACCTCTGGTGTAGGCACAGCTGCAGCCAAGCAGTGGCATAGCTGTCAACGTTTCCCTTTTTTTAAGGGAAATTCCCTTATTCCGAATAGGATTCCTCGCCAGTGTCATATGCTGTAAGGAGGTAAATGGTGTCCTTTTGACAATTTTCCTCTGAGGTACTACTCAAGAGCAAGTCATCAACATACATCAAGAGTGCGGATCCTGCTGGGAACATTAAGTCTTGTAGGTCCTTATGCAGGGCTGATGCGAAGATGGTAGGGCTTTCTACATAGCCTTGGGGCAATCTAGTCCATGTTAATTGACTGCTTCCCCATGTAAACGCGAAAAGGAACTGGCTTTCCTCATGGACTCTTATAGAGAAAAATGCAGAGCACAGGTCCACGACACTGAAGTGTGTGCTGTCAGGAGGGATTCCTGTTAATATGGTATTTGGATTGGCCGTGATGGCATGTCTTGGGATTACAAAATTATTTATGATCCGCAAGTCCTGCACAAGGCGGTATCTGATGGGAGTACCTGGGGGGCCAGGTTTCTTGACAGGCAGGAGGGGTGAGTTACATGGACTGGCACAGGGCACAAGGATTCCTTGATCCATGAAGTCCTTTATCATTGGTTTCAATCCTTCTATTGCTTCTGTGGGGAGGGGATATTGCTTGACGCAAGGAAAAGGAATGTCTGTGCGGTATTTGATTATAACTGGGTCTGCAGATTTAAGAAGTCCTACTGCTGTGGACGCGGGTGGCGCTGTGGGCTAAAGCCTCAGCGCCTAGGGCTTGCCGATCGAAAGGTTGGCGGTTCGAATCCCCGCGGCGGGGTGCGCTCCCGCTGTTCGGTCCCAGCGCCTGCCCACCTAGCAGTTCGAAAGCACCTCCGGGTGCAAGTAGATAAATAGGTACCGCTTACCAGCGGGAAGGTAAACGGCGTTCCGTGTGCGGCTCTGGCTCGCCAGAGCAGCGATGTCACGCTGGCCACGTGACCCGGAAGTGTCCCCGGACAGCGCTGGCCCCCGGCCAATAAATGTGAGATGGGCGCACAAACCCCACAGTCTGTCAAGACTGGCCCGTTCGGGCAGGGGTACCTTTACCTTTACCTTTACTGCTGTGGAAGTGGTTCCCCATAGCCAAGGGGGCACAGTGTTCTCAATAGAAGGGGGTATTCCTACATCAGAGAGGTTTTCCTCTTTAACAATGCCTTGGAATGAGGCTACTGAGTCTTCAGGCATATGTAGGTAAATGCCATCAGGACTGCACGTAATGGTAGCCTTGAGCTTACATAAAAGATCTCTTCCTAACAAATTTACAGGGCTTGAGGTGAGGAGAAAGGAATGCTCAGCTGCTAGAGGTCCCAAGGTAACAGTAGTGGGTTTGGAAAGATTACATGTCCTGGGAATTCCGTCAATGCCCATGATGCGTTGTTTTTGTTGGCTTGGGCTCAAATGACTATTACTTAGGGTAGAAAATGTAGCACCTGTGTCCACTAAACATCGATATTCATGTCCATCAATATTTATGGAACAAATAGGTTCATCTGAGGATAGATGAAAGGTTGGGCAAACTAGGGCAACAAAGTCGGAACTCCCTGCTGATTGTCAATAATTAGAGTAATGCTGTTGGTTCTGAAGAAAAGGATTTTGAAGTTGTTGCCCATGGCTCTGGTTCAGGGCCGGATTTAAATTAGTGGAATTCATAGAGTTATGTGCTGAAACAGGGTCATCTAGGCGGTTAGGACAGTCTCTTCTAAAATGTCCCTCCTGCTGGCAGTGGAAACATTTCAGGACAGCGGGTCTATTACAGGAATTCTGTGGTGGGTTCATTTGAGCGAGTGGGTTATTATTTTGTCGAGGTCCTCGGAGACCAGTCTGAGGATAGGGATGGTTCAGCTGGGGTCTTTTGAGAGTTTTGATAGGGGTGATTCATTTGAGGTTTATGAGAGTTCTGAGGGGTTCTGTAAGGTGGGCTTAGAGGCTGGGAGCTGTAGGGTGCCCTGAGGGCCAGAGCTAAGACTCTAGCTTTCTCCTCCCTTTCTCTTATTTCTTCCTTTTTCCTTCTTTCATCTCTTCCGTCGAAAACTGTCTTTGCAATAGCTAAGATTTCGGACATTGGCTTTCCTTCATAGCCTAATTGGAGGTTGAGAACCTTTTTTATATCTGGGTTTGATTGGTCCTTGAAAAAACTTTTTACGATGATTTGATTCTCAGGATTGTCAGGGTCTATTCCACCCCAAGTCCTGAAAGCTGATATTAGTCTGGTGTAAAAGGCAGAAGGGGTTTCGTCTGACCCTTGACTGATGGCTTGGATTTTTGTCCAATTTATGCCCTTTTTCCCCGCTAATTTTATGCCTTCCAGTATGGCTTTCCGGAAGATTTTTAAGCTCCAGATTCCTTGTTCTGTGTTATAGTCCCAACTTGGGTCATTATGTAGTTGAGGCACAGTTACCAGTTCAGCGTTGGCGGGTTTTTTGTCTTGGAATTGGGGTTTTCCTAATGCTTCTGCTGCCTTATTAAATATTTCCTCTCTTTCTGGGTCATTGAAGAGAGCGTTTAGGAGCATGTGAACATCAGCCCATGAAGGGTTGTGGGTTGAAAAAATAGTAGATATTTGACGATAGCATCGATCTGGATCTTCCTTTAAGGTGGTCATTTGATTTGACCAGTTCATTAGATCAGATGTAAGAAAGGGAACGTGGGAATACACAAACGTGGTAGGTCCTTCCGCGGTTGCTGGGGCCAGCGGAACGGATCTAAGGGGATACTGTCCCTTCCCTGTAATCTCAGAGTCCTTTGTTAAATCATTGAGGTTTTGTTCCCTTTTTGAATTAGCAACAACTTCTAATGCAGTAAGTAGTTGGGACACTAATTCTTCATCATGGAGTTTGCTACGAGTCCGATTTGCTACTGGGCTTGGGTTTAAATCTGGCATGGGAGGGGTGGAACTGTTAGTCAAGGTTCTATTAACGTCGATTTGCTTTAATTCGGGCATGGATGGCGTGGTATTTGTAGTTGAGGCTCTACCGATGTCAGACTGCTGGAGGTCTAGCGCTTGTGGACCATTGTTTTCTGCACTGGGAAGGCTGGCGGGGGTTGAAGTCCCAGACAAAGTGGAAAGCCTAAGCTCATTCTCAGGTGGTGGGGGAAAGCCAGTGATAGGTTGCTGCCTTGGAAATAAAACTAGAGGACTGGGATCATCTTCTATAATGTCTTGATAGGGAGGGGGCTTCTTCTGGGTTGTTAGAATGGGCATCTGCCGGGACATGACACTTCCAGCTCTTAATTTCTCTCGGGAGCATTCGAATAGCTCAAGATATCGGATCTGAAGGGGATACTGGTCTTCCAGGGCAGTGCGTAGAGCAGCAAGGCGCTGGATGTTAAATGATCCTTCCTTCACCCACCTTATTTCGTAAGGGTATCTTGTGGTAGCCCGCACCCAATTTTTGGTGCAGTGCTTCACCAATTTGGATCTGCAAAGGGTTCCAGTACCTGGCAATTCTTCCCAGGTTTTTAGTACATAATTAAGTGGACTGTCAGAGTCCAGGCGGGAAGTAAGCACCAATTGGGCTTCCTTCTCGCCAGGGGTCTGAGGACTATTGCCTTTTGACAAGGGTGCACCCATTTTCTCAAGTGGAAGGGGTTGGACTGGGCAATCTTCCGAAGGGTCCGAAATAAGGGAAACCTGGACAAAGCTCCGAGGGGAACTGGACAAATCTCCGAGGGGAAAAACCTGGGGATACTTGGACAAATCTCCGAAGGGGAACGTGGGGATACCTCACTTAATCTCTATTCTACAACCCACAGCAACCTCCCTGCCTTTTACAATCTAACTCAGAGTCCCTACTGAACGCTTGCACACTTGCAATGCCAGATTGAGACTCTGGAATATGAAAGATGGAAAGGAATTCAGCGCCCTTGCGTTCTCTGTTCACAGGTCATTTCTAACAAAGATCGCCATGGCAGAGGTGCGGCTGCGCTGGGAGTTATAGTCTTGGGAATTATAGTTTTCAGTGCAGAAGAAATTGCACGACCTTTCTGGGCAAAACTCCGAAGGAATAGGTCGGCATAAAGAATTAAGTGAAAGAAGTCACACACAACCCTTGCCTGGGCATACTCCGAAGGGCTAAGGCTGGTGTTGAGATCGAGGGGACAGAAAGGAGGAGAAGGCAATTTTTCAAGAGTTAAAGTGAGGAAAGAAGTAAGGATTTGAGAAGTATAGGTTGCTGTGGTTTGCAGAATCCCACCCCACTACCCGTTTCCCTGCTTATACTCACTTCGCAAGCGCGGTGTCTCTCATCCTTCAGGAAGCTTCCAATTTTGAGATGACAGGAATATCGGGGAGAGAAACAGTCAGAAGGAAACAACCCCCCCAAACAGCCGGCTAGATCACCGTTGCTTTTTCCTGGTTGGTCCTGTTGAGGATCCCAGTTAGAGCCGGGACTCAAGGTTTACCAGGGAAAGAAAAGCCCCCCTTGCAAACGGCTGGGTGCGCTTGGGCTTTCAGTCCCTGACACCCCAAAAATCCCGGGTAACCGGCTCCTGCCTGGCTCGCCAAAAATGTAATAAATTTTGATTGCCTCCCCAAGGGGCCCCCTCCTCAGAAGAAGGACCAGGGCCCTGGAAGGAGCGCAAATGAAGGCTCTGTACCGGTCGGGAAGAGACAGAGACCACACCAGGATTGGAAAAAGCAAAGCCTGATCTTTATTGAAAGAACAGGAAAAAAACAAACCAACAACACAAAAAACTGTTGCAACAGGGTCCCCGCTCACGCAATGACACGGAGTCAGAGACCCCGAACAAAGGGACTGCCTTGATTCTTATACCTTTTGATTTTCATTCAGATCAATAGCAAGGAGGTGGGGGGAAGCGATATGAGGGGTGTGAAGAGTGGATTAACATAAGGTAAGCAGGATGTTGAAAGACTTTCTGGAGGTGTCAATTTGCTAAAGGGCTCAGGTGGTATGTGTCGATCTTCATGTTATTTAATTTTGGATCTGCTTCAAATGGCTTTTCCTTTATCTACAGGAAAACCTCCGCAACTGTTGATAATCAGCATGCAGATGTGAGGCTGGATGTTTGAGAAGAAGTTCAGGAAATGACTTAAATGTTAATGTGAAATCCTATTCTGCATTGCTATCAATTCGGGTGTGATAGCCTGATGTTTGCATATTTTTTTGGAAAATAAGACTGTTTTATCTGTGCGTATTCATGGTAAGGTTTGCAGACCCAGTAGGAGGCAGTGTGGTGGATTGAGTTTTGGCAGCCTTTTGGATACAATATTGAGTCAAGTATATACATTTTGAAATATTTAGATTGTTACATTCTTTAAAAACTACATTCTGGATACATTTCAGAAAAGTACAGCATAGTACGGCATTTCATTAAAGATACATCCAGGAATACATTTTAAAAGGATAGCTTCATGGAGAAGGAATGGCAACAGGCACATTACGTTAAGATGATGCATTAAAAAGGCATACATTATATTACATTCAATGATACGTGAAGAGACACAGTAAGATGGCATCTTCCCAACAATGCATTCTTTAAGGCACAGATTATTATTATTGTGGGACTTTGGGTAGGATGATATCATTAGGATCATTTTACCTTTATTCCCCTCTCTGACCCTGATTCTCTTATGACACCAGAAAAGGGAAAGGTTGACAGCTATGAGCAGTGGTGAACACCAGAACCCATTGTGGGGACCTTGAAGGAGAAGGGGAATTAAGTCCTGGCTTGGGCGAAAGCAGAAGAGCATTTGCTGGCCCAGGGGAGAGGGGATGGGGATGGGTGGCATCAGAGAGAACGGAAAGCAAGAGGAGGACGCTGTAATGTTCTGTCACTTCCCAAACTAGCATGGCAACAAAAAAGGACAAAAAAGTTTGGCATTGCCCAGAGAGAACAGAATGAGGCAATAAACCAACCTCCCTAACCTGCTATTTTCCAGCTATTTTGGAATGCAACTCCTGTCAGCTCCAGCCACGTAACCCATGCAATATACCTTCTGCAGGCAAAAGTGCACGTCTGCACTGCAGATTAAAATCAGTTTTATAATCTTGTGTTCCTCCCTGCAAGGAATACTAGGTGCACAGGTGGGTCAGGGACTGATGAGAGAGAGTTCTGAGCACCTTTACAGAAAAGTACAATTCCAGGTCTGCTTGGGATGGAGAAAAATTGTCAAAAGAATGGCTCATATTTCCAAGTGCTGACATACTGATAGTTAGCTAGTTTGGGTCTTAAACTACTACAGCTGCCACGGCTTCCTCTCACTCCCTGCCATTTGGTAAGGGTGCAGAGAATACTCTTAATATCTCTCTAGACCCCAGGCCTCTCTACAAAGAACTATAACTCCCAGGGTTTCCAGCTGGGAGGGAAGTCTGTGGTGTGGGTGGCCTCCTGGGGCTTCCATGCAGAATGTTCTACATTAGAACCTAAGAAAAGTCTTGCTGGATCAGTCCCATGGCCCTTCTTGTCCAGGATCCTGTTCTCACCAGCGGCCAACCAGATGCCTCTGGGAAACTCACAAGCAGGATCTGAGCACAAGAGCATCTCCCCTCCCCCCCCCCCGTGGTTTCCAGCAACTGGGGTTCAGAACTGTGGCAGCAGAGCAGAGCCAGCCCTTGATAGCCCTTTCATCCATGAATCTGTCCAGTCCTCTCTTAAAGCCATCCAATTTGGTGGCCATGACTGCCTCCTGTGGCAGGGAGTTCCATAGTTTGACACTGTGCTGTGTGAATAAGTTCTAGCAACCTAAAGCTTGCTGTGGGAGTTTCCACTGAAAGGGGCCATCCAATTGGCAGTGTCATTTGATCTCCCTTTACCATTCTGCAAACTCCAATTTTTAAAATGTAATTTAATTCCCTTGGCTCTATTCCTCCTGCACCCTTCCTGGGTTGTGCATCCCCAGTAAAGTGAGGTCATCATTATGAATTAGCAAAACTCAGGGCTTCCCCATCTCTCCTGCACACTCCTCTGTCAATTTGTAAACCTTTACTTTTATGTTATTTATTTCTGGGCTGGCAGCGCACACCCTCATGTCTCAAAGCCAATGCTATAGCCCTCATTCAGCTCGGTTTAGTGGGAAAGGAGGGGAGGGATAAAAAGCAGGTTGTTATTTACAAGTAGACCACTACTGGAGCTCAATGTGGGTTACCTTGCATTTCAAGGAAAGAATGCTATACATGTTGGCAGCTTCCTACTCTTGAAGCAAAACAAGATTTTTGTTGGATAACTCTTGCAAACATTAAGCAAGTCTGTAAGTACTGCTACTAGATCTTTGTGGGAAGGAGGAAGGTGACTGAGTTTGTGCAAATGGTTGTAAAACTAAGGCAGGGCTGGGGCCAAAAGGAGGAAGAGAACTTCTCTCTCTCTCTCTCTCTCTCTCTCTCTCTCTCTCTCATACACCCACACCCCCCACAACCCCAACCATTCACACACACAGGCCCTTCACCAAGTTTGTACCGGAGAAAAGCAAACATACCTCCTATTCACTTCAGCAGGATATTGCACAAATGGCCCATGCACACATATTCCTGGCACAGGGCCCCAATCCAGATCTGAACCACACTTGGCAGGCCAAGGATTGAAATGCACCCACCCACCCTCCTCTCTCTCTCTCTCTCTCTCTCTCTCTCTCTCATACACCCACACCCCCCACAACCCCAACCATTCACAAACACAGGCCCTTCACCAAATTTGTACCGGAGAAAAGCAAACATACCTCCTATTCACTTCAGCAGGATATTGCACAAATGGCCCATGCACACATATTCCTGGCACAGGGCCCCAATCCAGATCTGAACCACACTTGGCAGGCCAAGGATTGAAATGCACCCACCCACCCTCCTCCCAGGATCCTGATTTCCTTGCAGAGAAGGAAGGAAGAAAAAGCCCTCCCCCCACAACCAGTGCAGAAGCAGAGGAGGCTGGGCTGGGGCTGGAGGGGGGTCTTGCCAAGGCTGCCTTGGGGGGGGGCTGCTGGCTTGCGCTTCCCTGTCTCTAACCTTGGTCACCTGTGCGGAGCATGACCAAGACAAAGGGACAGGATTGGGCTCCAGCCAATGCAAGGATAACAGCACTGGGCTGGGGCACAGATTCTGATCATGTGGAAGCGTCACTACTAAGAAGGGAAGAGGCTCTGCTCTGGCGCCATGAGCGACAGCATCTTTCCCTCCCTGTTTGTGTCTCTCCTTTCCCTCAGCGGCTGACAGCTGCATGAAAGCAAAATCTCAGGTACTTATAACCTCACTGGCTCCGGCTGCTCCTTCCCCACCTGGAATTCCTAATCTTTGTTTGCGGCACCGAAGTTAATTGCCGTGGAGGAGAAGAAGAGGAAGAGGAGGAGGATGTAGCAAACAGGAGATTAAGACTCCCTCATCTCTGGTGCTGCCTTAGATGTTTCTTTCTGTTTGAAGTGTTCCTCTTCCCCCACCCCAGCCCTGGAAGCTCGGAGGGAAGCGGGGAAGCGTTTGCATGTGGAGCAGCAGCCAGAGAACAGATGAGAAGCTCGCTAAAGTAAGCAAATTCCCTAGGAGAGAAGCACAGAATATCTAAAGCAGTATCAGACATCTTTCTGTGGCTGCCCACACAGGCAATGAAAGGCTGCTCCCCATCCCCGGCGCACACGAGATGCTAATCTTCCCTGCCTCCCCGTCAACAGAGAGTTGCTGCCGAATCTCATCAAAAGCAAATCTTTTAGAAATGAGTTTAAATGGTTTCCTGCAAAACAGCCGAGGAATTGAAAGGCAGCCGAGAGTTTTGTAAAGGCAAAGTTTCTATTAGCGTGTGGCCAGAGCGAGGGGTGTGGCCTCGGAAGAGGGGGCGGGGTTGAGGAAGGGCGGGGCTAGGCATGGGGAGAAAGGCGGCACAGTTCAAATTTAAATCTGCACTTTCAAAAACAATATGCTGAAGCACAGCTGTCCTTAAAAACTGGCACTTTGAAAATAACCTACAAAATACATTACGAAAAATGCTCACCAATAATGTGCATCTCAGGCAAACTTGCACACATAAACATGTACATTAGGAAAGAGCTGCACGAAAGTGCTGACAAATTTTCAAGAGGGCTTTATGAAACAAAATCACTAGTACATAAATGTGGAGAAGCAAACTTAAGACTGCCAAAATGCGAGGGGGAGAGAAACCAAAACTGGCAGTCCCTAAAGAGGCTCCAGGACCAGATGGAGAGACCTGGAGGGGCACATCTTGAGGTTCCCCACCCCTGCTGCCTCTGTGTGCGAGTGGAAGGCAGAGAGGCCACGGCAGCCCCCTCCCAGCTACGCCCACTGAGCCGCCTGGCTGCTCCCCTTTACTGCAAGGCAGAGCTGTGGGGGCCTCATAGCCCTCTCTGCGCCCGCTAAGCAAGGTTCAGCCAGGGGCAAAACTAGGCTTTATTGCACCCACGTCAAGACCCAGATTGGCACCCCCATGTGCATTTGCGTCCACACACCCACAGGCTGGGAGCCTCAGTGCACTCCTCTGGAGGTTTCCCCCGGGCCAAAAAGCCTGGCTAGCCCTCCGGAAGCTAAGGCTCTGGATTCAGCTGCCCAGTCTGGTCAGTGCCTGTTCCGGGGAGTGGCTGTGGACCTTCTGCAGGGAGAGGCATCTCGTCCTTCACCTCAAGAAGCAAAATGTCTTGAGCCAGCCCTGGGTGGGTGGCCAGGTTTGCCTGCAGAAGGTCCACAGCATTTCCAGGTAGGAGTGAGAAAGACTCCCCGTGTGAAATCCTGGAGGGCTGCTACCAGTCAGTGTAGGCAGCACTGAGCTAGATGGGGCAATTGCTCTGACTCTGATTAAGCCAGCTGTCTGTGTTCCTAAAGTGGTCTCTCACACAGGCTGGGAGCTGGGGTTGGTTGTGGCTCCCTGCTGAGCACGTGCCCTGGAGGAAACCCGAGTTCACTGCTGTGTAATGTGCGACCTTAGACCCAGTACAGGCAGGAATGGAATAAAACAAAAGGCTCAAGTTGCCTGCAGCAGTTTGGAACTTCTTCCCCAGCCATCCCCAACCTGGTGCCTTTCAGACTACAACTCCCATTTCCAGACAAGTACAGCTTCATCTTACAAACTGCTCCCTCACACAACCCCACACTGACCGGCTGAGGCAATCTGAAGAGTGCTGATTTCCCAGAGGGCTTGGAAGGCACCTGGTGAGACGACTGGGCTCCAAGACATCAGCTGCAAAAGAAGCAGGAGACACACCATCACTTAGAGCTATCAGCTGCCTAAAAGGTCCCCATTTAAAAACGTAAATACATTATGCCATAAAAAAAATCATGTAAAACATTAACATATAACGCCGACCTATCAGTAATACATGTGTGGATCTTCCATATTAAAAACAGCCACAGGAAGCAACAGAAAAAACACCAGTGAAGCACTCTAAAAGGCTTATGTCAGGGCTGGCAAGTATTATCACTTGATGGCTGCAACCTCAAGTGACGACATGCAAGTGTGGAGGAGCTACCTCTACCCAAAGACCGTAGGCAGCATTTCCTCACCACCAGCTCTATCACCTCACACAGGCAAGACTTCCTGCTGGAGCCAGGCTACACTTGGCTGCACTTCACCCCAGTAGAAGACGCTGGAAGCCAGAGACAGCAGGTGCATTGCACAACACCAGAGGGCAGGGAGGGGGAATCAGGTTGGTGATGCTTCCCTCGTGTGGAAACCTCCTTGAATCTCCACAACCAGCACTTTGTAGGGGAAAGTTTTAGCACCACCTCTCTCCACCCGTGCTAGCTCACTGCAGAAGGAGACACTTCTTCACATAGTTGGACTATAGAATTGGCTGCCACAAGATGAAAAGGCAATGAAAACAATGAATGAGATTCAAGGAGGATTAGACAATTTCACGGAGGATAAGACTATGGAAGGCTGCTAGCCATGACTGCTATGTTTTGCGTCTGCTGGGGAAGGCAGGGGTAGGCCTCTCAATACCAGTTGCTGGAAACCACGGTGGGGAGCTCAGGCGATGCTGGATTTTGGCATCAATGTTGGCCCTTGAGGAAAGAGAACTGCCCAGGTAGGAGAAGTGATCGACATTTTCCAACTTTACACCAGTTGGATTTGTGGTGCTGCAGAGGGGTTGTTTTGTGCTTGTTGGTGCAGCACTTTGGTTTTTTGGATGTTGAGCAACAGGCCAAGCTTTTTGTAAACTTCTG
Organism: Podarcis vaucheri; assembly: GCF_965113315.1. Taxonomy (NCBI): domain Eukaryota; kingdom Metazoa; phylum Chordata; class Lepidosauria; order Squamata; family Lacertidae; genus Podarcis; species Podarcis vaucheri. The sequence goes on along the minus strand of NC_138765.1, from coordinate 89,980,562 downwards.
CAAATATATTTAGGATGGCTTGGAGGTCATCCTCTGAGTGTGCACACACTACGTTGTCATCAGCATACTGAAGCTCCTCTGGGCACTTCAGTGAAGGAATCTGGTCACTGGTGGGGGCCATCGCAGCAGTCCTGTGGGGCGCCCTCCCCAGTCGGCTGGCAGTGAGTTCTATTAGTCCCTTACTAAGGGGGCAGGTGATGCGGGGAGCTAATGCAGCTCCTTTCCCAGGGTGCAAGGGGGCCTTGGCACATCTCGGTTTCAGCACCCAACACCTCCAAGTAGGGTTGCCTGAAAGTGATCACTGTTGGTTAGCGTTGGTAATACCGGGCTATATGGGCCGATGTTCTGAAGTGGTGTAAATAAGCTTTCTCTGTTCAGTATTCATATCTGGAACTCCTGTGCTCTTGTGCAGCTCCTCTTGGTTCCAGCAGTGCTTGACCTGGAGCAGCTCCTGCCTCGTGGTGGGTGACAGACCTGCCAACCTTGACAAGACCCAAGACCCACCACGTGGCAGAGCTCTGCCTGGAGAATGGAGCCTGCCCAGAAGCTGGCTGTCCCTGCTGGCGGCTATCAGCATCCCACTCTTCCCACAGCTCCTAATAAGATTTTCCTTTCCCAACCCTTCTTTTATCTACCTCCTGATCTCTGTTCTGCCAGGGTCAAACCAGCCGCTAAGCTTGGACTGGGCAACCTCAGGACTCCTTTTCATGTCCCTCTCAGTTTCCCTCTTTCATCCTCTCGCACTCAGTTTCGCACTGCTGTGGTGGAGCACATCTGGCCTGGCTCATTAGACTGCACTTAACTGCATTTGTCACAGGCCTGCTGTTTGACTGCCAGTGCAGCTCCAACCCTGTAATTTAGTACCTGGATGCCTCTTTCTGTGTGGCTTAAACAATTAGGCGACTCCATTCTTAGGCTGGGCGGAGGGGGAGCCAGAGGGATGCAGCAGTTGGAGAAGGGGTGTGTGCCTGCATATGGGGAGGTGGGGAGCTTGGAGCAGCAGCAGGACCAAAGGCCCTCCAAATCCCCCTCTTGTCCTGGGCAGCTGGGTAGGCCTGCAGCATGAATCCCCTTGGGATGGCAGCCAGACTGGTGGGTGTAAGACTCTCCCTGCAGTGTTGTATGGAAGGAGGGATGGTGAGAGAGAGCCAAAGCCGGTGAAGTGGAGGTGGGAAAGCAAATGAGAAAGAGACAAGGAGGAGGGGAAAGGAAATGCTGGCAGAGTGGGAGGGCTGGGGGGGGGTGCAATTCAGCTCAGTTCTCCGTTGCAGGCAAACTGATGAAATCCACACTTTCTGAAACAATATGTGAATTGTAACACAGACTTCCTTTGAAATTCACACATTTCTGAAATTTGTCATGCAGTTCTCCAGCCAAGTAATGTGTAAAAAAATGCATATAAAATGTATAAATCAGTGGAAATACCATATAAAAATCCATTAAGTTATGGAGAAACTGCTTGCAAAAATATGCATTTTTATCAACATTGCAGAAAAACATACATATTAGGGGAAATTTAAATGTTTTTTTTAAAAAATGGAAATTACTGTGGGAATGTGGAGAAATGAATTTAAGATTGGGGAAAATGAGGAAATCTGATAGATTTGTTCATCCCTCCATGACAGACAGGGAAACAGAGCCAGAACAGAGATCCAGGAAGCTATACTCAAAAATGCCATGTCCTGTAACATGGTGGCTTGTGAAAAGCTTATGGAGTACAACAAGGAACTCAAAACCCAGGGACAACAACCACACGATAATGTGAAGCCTCACAAGGACTGCTTGCTGCCTGCTGCCCAGGAAGACTCCCCTGTGTGAGTGCCTGAGGGCCCTGCTCTTGCCACTTACCACCTGGCCCAGGGCGGGGCCTGAAGCCTCATAAGGACTGCGTGCTGCCTGCTGCCTGCTGCCTAGGAGGACTCCCCTGAGTGAGTGTCTGAGGGCCCTGCTCTTGCCACTTACCACCTGGCCTGGGGCGGGGCCTGAAGCCTCACAAGGACTGCCTGCTGCCTGCTGCCTGCTGCCCAGGAGGACTCCCCTGAGTGAGTGTCTGAGGGCCCTGCTCTTGCCACTTACCACCTGGCCCAGGGCGGGGCCTGACAGGCCTCACTAGGGCAGTTGCTGTTACTGCTGGAGGGGCACAGAGTGTTTTTAAAATGTTTTTTTTAAAAAAATCTTTTGAATTTTTTGTATGTGGGGGTGGGGTGGATGTTTGGTTGGGTTTGGGGAATTTTTTTGATTTTGTTGCTTTTGTAATTTTTACAGTTTTTTGTTTGTATTGTTTTATTGGTTTTGTTTGTTTGTTTAAGGTGTTATTTTGTTCTTAAGGGGAGGGGTCAGGGCTGCCAGGGAGTGGGCCCCAGCCCACAAAATGGCTGGGGCATGTTCCACAGGGGGGGATGCACTGGGACAACCGATCTCAGTGATCACGGGTAGGAGGCGGAGTTACGCTAATATTAGACCATATCATTACAGAGGGGGCAGGTTTAGTCGTTGTCTGAGGACTATTCCTGCCTCCGGGTCTGGTCCTGACCGGATGGATACTAGAATCAGCAAGGGATACCCACATGACCTGAAGGTGCTGCTGTGCAATGCCAGGTCAATGATTCATAAGACCACTGCCATCCATGACTTGATCATGGATGGAGGATTTGACCTGGCATGTGTAACAGAGACTTGGTTGGATGAAGCAGATGGGCCTGTCCTTGCCGCTGCTTGTCCACCAGTCCACCAGGTTTCTCTTACGCACAGCAACCCAGGTCATGTGGGCGGGGAGGGGGGGTTGCAGTGATTTTTAGGAAGTCATTAGTTTGCACCAGGCGTCCTATTGGGAAGACCCAGTTTTCCGAGTGCATGTTCTGGAAGTTGGGCAATACAGGATTCCTTTTGGTGTACTGACCTCCCCGCTGCACCAAGGATTCTCTGCCCGAGCTGCTTCAGGTCATGGCGGATGTTCTCCTGGAGACACCTAGTTTGGTCGTCCTAGGGGATTTTAACATCCATGCCGACACGACCTTACAAGGGGCCGCTCGGGATTTCGTGGAAAGCATGGCCTCCATGGGGCTGTCCCTGAATAAGTCTGGCCCAACCCATAGCTGCAGACATGCCTTGGACCTGGTGTTTACCTCTATGGATGTTGGTGGTCTGACACTAAGTAAAAGTGAAACAAAAGAAGTGCCATGTTCAGATCACTTCCTGGTGCAACTGGACTTCTCTGCAACCCATCCCCTCTGCAGGGAGGTGGGACCAATTCGGATGGTCCGCCCCCGCCACTTAATGGATCCAAATGGTTTCCAGAGAGTGGTAGGGGATGCTTTATCCCATGTTGATGGCCTTTCAGCTGATTCCCTGGTGGCCCCCTGGAATGTGGAGTTAACCAGGGCTATTGACTGTTTGGCTCCGAAGCACCCTCTCCGATTGCATGGAGCCCGGACAGCCCTGTGGTTTTCCACGGATCTGAGGGCAATGAAACAATCGTTGAGACGGCTAGAGCGCCGGTGGTGGATAACTCATTCCGAATCTGACTGGACACAGGTTAGAGCTCAACGTTGAGCCTACCAAGTGGCAATGGCGACGGCGAAGAAGAATTTCTTCACCGCCTCTATTGCATCTGCAGAAAACAGCAGCAGGAGACTTTTTCAGGTGGTTCACAATTTAGCGGAACCACCTGCAACATCGGGGCCCAGTACGGGCCACATGTTCTCCTGCAATGATTTTGCAAAGTTTTTTGCAGATAAAATCGCTCAGATTCGGGAAGAAGTAGACTCCACCGTGGGAGCAGGGCCGGGGCAGGAGAGTGCTAGAGTTCTGTCTAGTCAAGTTGAGTGGGATCAATTCCAATCTGTTACCTCCGAGGATGTGGACAGGCTGCTTGGACGAGTGAAGCCAACCACCTGTCTCCTGGATCCTTGCCCATCCTGCCTTATAAAAACTAGCCGGGAAGGACTGGGCGATGGGCTTCGTGGGGTGGTGAATGCTGGTGCTGACCTTTAAAGCCCTAAACAGCCTCGGCCCAGGATACCTGAAGGAGCGTCTCCAACCCCATCGTTCTGCCCGGACGCTGAGGTCCAGCGCCGAGGGCCTTCTGGCGGTTCCCTCATTGCGAGAAGCAAAGCTACAGGGAACCAGGCAGAGGGCCTTCTTGGTAGTGGCGCCCGCCCTGTGGAACGCCCTCCCACGAGATGTCAAAGCGATAAACAACTACCTGACATTCAGAAGACATCTTAAGGCAGCCCTGTTCAGGGAAGTTTTTAACGTGTGATATTTTAGTGTATTTTTGGTTTCTATGGAAGCCGCCCAGAGTGGCTGGGGAGGCCCAGCCAGATGCGCGGGGTATAATAATAAATTATAGTCACTGTCACGAATGGGACAGGGGAGAAAAGTATTGGAGTTGTAGGAAAACCTGAAAACATTGGGGGGCTAAAGGTGAAGACCACACTACAAGCAATGCTCAGTTGTCCCAGACGTTTTCTGGTTTGCCCTTGGATCCCAGAAAAGGGATGAGGAACTCCTTCGCTCCATGTATCATTCAGCCCATCTGCTCTAAGTTGGCCCAACAGACCCATATTGCTTCCAAATCTCAGTTGCAGAATGAAAATGGTAAATCTGCTTTAAATCTAAGTTAGGAGGGCTGTTTGTCTGAATGGATAGAACTCTCTGCAGCAGAACTCAACCAAGGCAAGGAGAAGGGTTTCATACAACCTTCCTCCTGACATGCTAACTTTCTATGCAATGACAGGCTTGTTGCTTTTTCTGTTATCAAGCTAAAACATGACCCAGCTTATCTCATCTTTCCGGGGAATGCACCTTTTGGTATTCTTTCTTCTCCTATGAGGGCTAGACACTTGTGGGTTGGAAAAACAAACAAATGCACCATTGTCGTCATGATGTTCTCAAGAGTGCCATCAAGGGAGAAAAAGCAGAGGTGTGTGAAGATGGACGTGTTTGAAAACAAGGAGTATGAAGGCAGAGCTGCAAGCCTCATCCCTTTTTCTGAGCCAAGAACCTGTTAACAGTTCCCTACTCAGCAAGGTCTTTTCGTTGTTCTTGCAAGAAGCCAGAACATAGGAACTTTCACCACAACAAGACACGGGATTTCCAGAAACTGAGGTCAACCTGGCATGAGGTGGGTGCCTTTGCTGTAATAACAGCCTGTGAGGTAGTTGGAGTGAGGCATCTTAATACCTGAGGCAGAAAATCCAAAATGGCACACCACTCACTTCCCACGCGTCAACACAGGCTCAGTCCAGGAAGAGGTTCTGCTGCATGAGCCTCACTGAAATGAAAAAGAGCTGTGGAAGAAGTGTCCTTGGGCAGTTCATGTCAGCGAGGCTCATTCAGGAAACCACCCCGTGATCTTCAGATATAGGGCGGTATACGAATTTAATAAATGATGATGATGATAATGATGATGGTGGTGATGTACCAGTATGTCGACTCAAAAACCTTGAAAGGTACAAACAAGTATTGAAGGTGGCTTCACATATAACTACCCCAATACCATAATGTATGGAGGCTCCCCTGGAGAGACTGAAAGACCACGATCCCATTGAAGCTTTGGTATGCAGAGTGTGGTTTGTGAATTAGTCTACAGGGTACACTTTACCTTTTGCAATCACTCATAGATAGATATGGTTGAGAAAAATAAGAAAATTGTTTATTATAGGAAGTAAATAACCTGCATAGAAAAGTTTCTTGTTTAACCCAGAAAAGTGAAAGGCAGCCAAGCTTGCTCCTTTGTTCTCAGAGGAAAGATCCAGGGTGATCTCTCATCCTGACGTCTGGGAGAGAAGTGTGAGGAGGTGGAAGTTGCCAACAGGATGCTTAACTGTCTAACCTTCTTGCAAGCAAATCAGAATGAATGCTCGATAAACTGGCCAATGTCATCTAACCACTCCCAAATGCTGTGCAAACAATCCAGAGTGACAGCTCAGTGAACTGGGCCTCTGGAAGTGACCAGTGTCTGAACACAGAATACTCCACAATCACCACACAGGCCATGTGGAGCAACTGTCACACTGGGGCCACATTCAGTCAGGGTGCTGCCCATTAGCTACAGTAAGGCAAATGAGCCTGTGCACAAGCTTTCTATCCGGCTTTCTATCCAGCAGGGAATCAAACACACACCTACCAAATTTGTCTGATGAAAATAGGGACATCCTATTTTTTAACAACAACAACAACACGTCAATCTGACTGGGTTGCCCCAACCACTCTGGGTAGCTTCCAACATATATACAGTAAAAACATAATAAAACATTAAACAATAAATGACTTCCCTGTGCAGGGCTACCTTCAGATATCTTCTAAAGGTTGTATAGAAGGCTCAAGGGTCACATAACTCCATACCCTTCAACATTTCTCCAAGTGAAATAGGGACATCCTTATGGAAAAGCGGGACATTCAGGGAACAATTCAGAAACTGGGACGGCTTCTGTAACTTTGGGACTGTCCCTGGAAAATCGGGACACAGGGAGGGTCTGCAAACCATGGAATGACTGGCTTATCATGATGTCTGAACCAGTATGGTGGTTTGTTTCTCCCAACCAATCTCAAGCACAGGAGGCAACGCTAAGCCTGTCACTTTGTGATTTGCTTCCCTGCGAGGAGCTCTCAGTGTGAGTGCCCTTTCACGCAGCTTGCACACAAATTAATTTGCCCAAGCCAAGTTAACGGTCAGTGTTATGTCTGAACATGGCTCAGGTCAGACTGTCCCTGGTCTGTTAGAGGACATTCGGCACAGAAACATGTGTGTATACCTTTAAGAAGTTTCTGGGATTAATTGGCTGCAGGTGACCGTTGCTATAAAGGAAAAAAGCTGAGCTTTGTTTCTTGCCTGCAGGAATAACATCCACCAGAGTTTGTGTTTATTTGCTTAGTAATAAAGCTTTCGTTTTTGTTTGGGTTTTTACACCTATGTCTCTTGGAGTCCATCTGTCCTCTGCCACCGGCTGAAATTCCCCTCCAACATGGTCGACCCTACTGACCTACCACATGCCCCGAGGGAGCCCCCCAGCAGTGTGCCATGGGGATAGCCCCACACTTCTTATTCATCTCCAGTAGTCAGACCACAGGGTTTGTATTCAGAACAACTCGAGTCCAAACAAATATCACATGCCAGGTGTGGGGCAAGACTCTGCCTCAGGCTGGGGCTCAGCAGCTGCCAGTCAGAGTATACAGCACTGGGTTAGCCAATGGCTGCTAACCTTTGGGGGCCAATGGGCATGGTTGCAGACCGGAGAAACTTCTGGTGGACACACCAAACACATGGCAACCTCGCGTGCTCCTTTCCAGCCTAATTTTAGCAGGGGAAGCAGAACTTACAGGCAGCAGGGAAGGCTTGGGTGGGAGCACGTGCACCCATGGGTGCCACAACAGCAACCCTTACGCTAGATGGGTGAATAGTCAGACTCAGTGTAAGCAGCTCCAAATCTTCCTCAGGGGATTTCGCTGCTCCTGGCAGCAGTGTAGTATACTGAGTAATAAATTGACACTGGACTTAGACTACACCAGGGGGCAGCAAACTTTTTCAGCAGGGGGCCGATCCACTGTCCCTCAGACCTTGTTGGGGGCCGGACTATATTTGGGGGGGAGGGGAAATGAATGAATTCCTATGCCCCACAGATAACCCAGAGATGCATTTGAAATAAAAGCAGACATTCTACTCATGTAAAAACACGCTGATTCCTGGACCATCCGCGGGCCAGATTGAGAAGGCGATTGGGCCGGATCTGGCCCCCGGGCCTTAGGTTGCCTACCCGTGGACTACACCTATGAAGCAGCAGGGACCACCCTCTCCTGGGCTGATGGTTGCTTACAGGCTCTTAGGTTCTGAGGATGGGGCCTACAGGGGGTTTGCACACAGCCATTCCTTGTGGACTCAGTGCTGCTCATGCCTTTGAGGGGTTCTTTTGTTGTGTGTGTGTGTGTGTTGCAACATCCAGACATCGTCATCCTCATCAAAATGCCACCCCAGGTGAGAGCACACCAGACCCAAGGGGGAAAGGTTGCCACAGGCAAGAGGAGAAATGATTTATGCACAGGCCAGAGGTCTTTTGCTCGTGTCCAAGTGTGGTTTAATGTGAAAGAGAGAAGGAGAGAAAGTGGGGAGCAGTTTTGAATTTGCCCATCCAAAATCACCACCTGGACAGCAGACTGAGCAGGCACAATGGCCACTGAATGGAGACTTGGATTGCATTGCTACTTAAATTACAGTAATTATTTCAAAATTTGACCTACAACTTTAAATGAGCATATGTAAAATTTATGCAAATACGTTTCCCGTTTTGTCCTCTCTTTAGAAGACGTGTTTCCTTTGGGGGGAGCAATCCCAACTCAGCCATGAGGCTCACAGGGTGGCCTTGCACCCGTCACCATCTCTCCGCCTACAACCTCACAGGGTTGTTGTGAGAAGGAAATGGGGAGGGTGAGAACCATGTGCGCCACCTGGAGCTCCTGGGGGGGGGGCAGGCTCACTTTGGGCCAGTTCATGCAACAGACAAAGATGGCACTGGCTGCCACTCATAGTAATGCCAGCACCAACCTCAAGCGTCCCTGACTCTCTCCATCTATCTGCCGGAGAAGCGAAAAGCTTTGCGCTCTGTGGTTCACCTCTTGAGTCATTAAGGTATAATAGTCTCAATGCATGGAACAGCAGGGGTGAATTTTATGCCTGGAGTTGTGTAGGAGAAACAAGATCATTGTTGCAGCCCCTTCTGGATTAAGATGCATGAACCCGCAGCAACCACATAAATTACACCTACACTATGAACTTAAAATGCTCCCTGCCCACCAAACATCGTGCAGGAATTATTACTTACAGCAGCAGCCAGCAGCATGTGAGAGAGAATGCATCAGAAGAAATGTCCCAGAGGTGATTCAAACACCGAGGAAGGGTGTGTAGCAGAGTCCTCCCAGGCTTGCCTTGTACCACCTCTGCCTTAAAATGGGGGGGGGGGGGTATTTGTTGGAAAACAAGCCCCCTCTCCTGCATCAAAGTTCCCCTGCACATTTTAAGCATCAATTTTTCCTTGAGTGTATACTTTTACACGTGTGGACAAGTTCTGGGATACAGAAGGACTTCCAGGTATTTTAAGTCCTCCCCATAAGCATTATCTGCTTTCAGTTCCTGTGTAGACCACAGAATCACAGAATTGTAGAGCTGAAAGGGACGCCGAGGATCATCTAGTCCAGCCCCCTGCAATGGAGGAATCTCAGCTAAAGCATCCATGTGTAAAAGGAAAATTCCAAGAAAATAGGAGCAAAACAGGCCTGGCCTTTATTTAAAAGACTGTTGCAACAGGACTTCCAGCCACCCCACAGAAGAAGCAGGAAGAAGCCCCAAACAAAGGATGCTTCCTCTTTTATACAGTTTCCCTTTTCCCATAAATACCTCAGGTGAAGCATCATGCATACATCACAGATACATCATACATATGTGTCAGAGCTGCCCTAGGTCCCAGCTCACAAAGGACCAACGCCAGTCCGTTATTATATACAAAAGTCTTTATTGAAGTTCAGTTTGTCTTTCACATCAGCAGCGTGCAGCTCTACGTCTGAGACTCTAGACTGCCGAAGCTCCGTCTGAGTCTCCGCCCCCCATACACCAGTTTAAGACCCTAGCCTTGCTCCACCTCTTCCTCTGCTCTTTCCTCCGCTGGGTCCGCCTGTCAGCTGGGGTTTCGCCCTTTCTAGACTCTTCTGACGCTGAGTCCCCTGATTCTTCCCCCTGCCTCCGGCGGGCTTTAGGACCTGGTTCCCGATCCGGGCTGCCTGCTGTCTCGTGCGCCTGTACATTTGAACTTGGCGTGCGTGCCCATCCGGTAACCTTCCTCCTGACCGTTTCACTGCTCCTGTCACTGCTTCCCCCTTCGGGGGGGCTAACTGGACCTGACACCTGGGACTCTTCCCCCCCACTCTGCTCTGGTGGGGAAGCTGGTCCTGATTTCCAGCTGCTGCTTTGGGAGTCCCCGCTGGCCCCCTGTTTCTGGTGCGTCCCCCCTGGGACGCCCCTCGCCCTGACCATCGGCGCCTCCTTCTGGGAATCTTCTGATTCGCTGGAGAAGCTCATGGAATCTCTCGGGTCACTGTCATACTCCCCTATGCTGCCCTCAGATCCTTCCCCTTCGCTCTCCATCTCCTCTCTCCCCTGTGCCTCTGTCCCTGAACCCCTGACATCCATCCTCCCCTCGAAGCCCCCCCTTCCCCCCTCCCTCTCTTCGGGTGCGGGTTTCGGGTGCTCCAGTGCTGAGGGGGTGAGTGCTGGATACAGTTCCTTCCCCCTGGCGTGCAACCGCCCAGTCGGATCCGGCCCGTCCGTAATGGGCTCGCCGACGTCGATCTCCTCTGCTTCCATCTCCCTGCATTCGTGTTCAAACCCAAGGTCCTCCCCCCAACACGTCCATTTTCGTCTCTCCCCCTGTTACCTCGGGTGATGCTGCGTGCCAGGGCCCCCTTATCAATTCCCTGCTCCACCCCACCTCCGGTTGAGTGTCCCACCAGTAAGAGCGATCAGTGGCAGACCCCGAGAGTGATCCCTCCGGGGAGCTTGTGTCTGGCGCCGTTCCCTCAGCGGATGAGAACCCCTGGAACATGCTGGTTGAAAGTGTGGGTGTGAAAAGCCAGTCGTCGAAATAATCTGCCGGCATAGGTCTGTGCGGGAAGAGTGCATGGAACTCGTCTTTGAGGTAGTGCTCCTCCAAGGCATAGCCTGGCACCCACCTGTTGGCGCTGGCTGGGGTGCCTTCCCTGGCGAGGAGATATTCAACTCCCTCTTCCCCCCATCTCGAGTCCAAAATCTCCGTGACCTCGTTGAGTGGCGCCGCCCTCGGTGACCCCTCCCCCGTTTGCGACTTCCTGAGTGGGTGAGGTGCGGTCCCTGCCGCCTGAAACCTGTGGGGTTCCTTGTAGGGTGTGAGGACTGACCTATGAAATACTGGGTGCATTCTGGAACCCTCCGGGAGTGTTAACCGGAAGGCCACTGGGTTGATCTGTGCCTCAACTTGGTAAGGCCCTAGCTGCTTGTGTTTGAGCTTCTTCTTAGCTAACGTTCTGGCCGGCACTACCTGGGCTGCTAACCAGACCCAGTCCCCCACCTGGATGTCTTCCCCGACTCTCCTGTGCCTGTCTGCCTGCACTTTGTAGGTGTGTTTTGCTAGTTCCAAGCTCCTGCGGAGTTGCTCGTGGACCTCCTGCAACTCTGCTGCCAAGTGTTCTGCTCCCTGTGGCTCCCCCTCCCCCTTCGTCTCTAACCCCGGGAAGGTTCTGGGATGCCGCCCATTGTTGGCGAAGAACGGTGTCACCCCTGTAGACCTGTGCTTCGTGTTGTTGTAGGCGAACTCGGCCAACGGAAGGTAGTCCACCCAGGTCGAGGGCTGTTGATTCGCGTAGCATCGTAGGTACTGCTGCATGATAGCGTTGACCCTCTCCGCTTGTCCGTTGGTCTGCGGGTGTCGTGCCGATGCTAAGTTGATCTTGACGTTCAGGATGCCCAGCAGCTTCTGCCAGAAGCTCGAGACGAATTGGCGCCCCCGGTCGGACAGGGTGGACCGTGGTAAGCCGTGAACTTTGAACACGTGGTCTATGAACAGCTTGGCGGTCTGTTCCGCTGTGGCCACCTTCGCGCAGGGAATGAAGTGCGTCATCTTGGTGAACAGGTCTACGACCACGAGTACCGCTGTCTTGCCTCGTGAGCTGGGCAGATCTGTGACAAAGTCCAGGGCCACCCTCTCCCACGGTTCGAGCGGCGTCGGTAGCGGTTCCAGCAGTCCCGCCGGCTTCCTGTGCACTGGCTTGGCCCTTTGGCACATGTCACACCTAGAGACGTAATCCGTGACTTCTGCCCTCATCTGGGGCCACCAAAAGTCACTGGCCACCAATTCCGCCGTCTTGTCCTTGCCGAAGTGCCCAGCAGTGGCGCGTCATGTAACTGCTGCAGGACCCTCGCTCGGAGGTCGTCTCCAGGCACGTAGAGAGCCCCTTTGCGGGTGAGCAGTCCTTCGCGTATCTGGAACTCGTCGTCCTTCGCTGTGCCTCTTCTCACCTCCTCCATCTTGGATTGTGCGAAGGCATCCATCTGCAGCGCGCGACGCACTGCGTCCAGGTCCACTGTGGCTGAAGCGCATGCCCATGCCGTCGGTGCAAAAATGTGTTTGGCCGCCACCGGTGCTGCTTCCTCGAGATACTGCGGTTTCCTGGATAGTGCATCCGCCATGACGTTGTTGTCTCCCGGGATGTATTCTATCCTGAAGTCGAAATCCGCGAAGAACTCCGCCCAGCAGATGTGTCTCTGGTTCAGGAACCGCGCCGTGCGCCAGTACTCCAGGTTCTTATGGTCCGTGCGGACCTGCACAGTGTGTCTGGCTCCGATGAGGAAGTGCCGCCACGCCTTGAATGCTGCATGAATGGCCAGCAACTCCCTGTCCCAGATGGTGTAGTTCTGTTCCGACTTGCTGAGTTTCCTGGAGTAGAATGTGCAGGGCCTCCAGTTCCCTTGCGGATCTTTCTGCAACAGGACTGCCCCCACCGCTCTGTCTGATGCGTCAGTCTCAACCCTCATTGGTTTGCCGGGGTTCACGTGTAGCAGCTGTTCTTCAGACGCGAAGAGACGCTTGAGTCTCCGAAAAGGACTGTTCCTCCTGGTCCGTCCAGGTGAACTTCTTCTTCTTGGAGCTTGCAAAAAATTTTTTTTTGTGAGACGGAGCTTACTGTCAGAGCTGCCCTAGGTCCCAGCTCACAAAGGACCAACGCCAGTCCGTTGTTATATACAAAAGTCTTTATTGAAGTTCAGTTTGTCTTTCACATCAGCAGCGTGCAGCTCTACGTCTGAGACTCTAGACCGCCGAAGCTCCGTCTGAGTCTCCGCCCCCCATACACCAGTTTAAGACCCTAGCCTTGCTCCACCTCTTCCTCTGCTCTTTCCTCCGCTGGGTCCGCCTGTCAGCTGGGGTTTCGCCCTTTCTAGACTCTTCTGACGCTGAGTCCCCTGATTCTTCCCCCTGCCTCCGGCGGGCTTTAGGACCTGGTTCCCGATCCGGGCTGCCTGCTGTCTCGCGTGCCTGTACATTTGAACTTGGCGTGCGCGCCCAGCCGGTAACCTTCCTCCTGACCGTTTCACTGCTCCTGTCACTGCTTCCCCCTTCGGGGGGGCTAGCTGGACCTGACACCTGGGACTCTTCCCCCCCACTCTGCTCTGGTGGGGAAGCTGGTCCTGATTTCCAGCTGCTGCTTTGGGAGTCCCCGCTGGCCCCCTGTTTCTGGTGCGTCCCCCCTGGGACCCCCCTCGCCCTGACCATCGGCGCCTCCTTCTGGGAATCTTCTGATTCGCTGGAGAAGCTCATGGAATCTCTCGGGTCACTGTCATACTCCCCTATGCTGCCCTCAGATCTTTCCCCTTCGCTCTCCATCTCCTCTCTCCCCTGTGCCTCTGTCCCTGAACCCCTGACAATATGTCACAAACAGGGAGGGATTTTCTGGTAGAAACCAGTTTGTCAGGTTTGCCCCCAACCTCCCTGTTATGTACTGAGTTGAATAGGATCCAAAATGCATCAGTCTGATTGGTCCACAGGAGTCACCCAATCCAGCTCCAGGTGGAAGTGAATCCACAACCTGATTGGCCTACAGGAGAATCCCGGAATTAGCCAATCACATGGGGCCCATTGTGTAAATAATGTATATAAAGCAGACATTCTGGGGGAACTTCCATTCCTCACTACTATGAGCTGAATAAAGAGCATTAAATCCACACTCGAATCTGAGTATATTTCACTCCCTTACCCACTGCCATATACCCATCAAGTGATACAATAGGAATATTTACAAGTTCCTGGTTTTCCCCTGAGGACCTAATCCATTCCTGAGTGGTTTGCCATTGTCCATGGGATGACTGCCTGTCTGGCACCCATCTGCCAGGACGCCAGTCTTGTGCAACAGGCTGCTGTGTACGTGATCCCAGCTTTCAGGGATTATGGCTGCTCACATTCCAGACCCCCCCCCCTTGGTAACCATTCCTTTCCCAAACAGAACAAATTTGGAATGGCGCAAATCCATACTGGAGCAATTTTATATGACTTTCTAAAGTTTTCCCAGTGAGCCAGTACATAAATACATTTATCAGTGAATTGTTGCATTTGTTGAATAGAGATAGGGAAAAACTGTGATGAAGTGTTTTGTGGGGACATTTGCAGGAGTGACGTTTTGCGTTTGGTAGTCGGTGTGTGTGATGTCTGCTGGAGGGGCACCCCCCCAACCTTTACATAAATTCCTATAACACGTGGCAGACAGCCATCCATCTTAACTCTAATGGCTGTAAGTAGAGATCAGTTCCCTGAGACAGGAAGTGCTTCCTCTAAGTAAGAAGTGTCCCACAAAAGAGGACACCCCATGCCAGTCTGATCCAGCAAGAATGTTTGGCCTCTCTGCCTTCACCACAGGGATCAGCACAGCTGACATCCACTTTCAGGTGCCCGACACAGAGAGGCAAGCTGCCAGTCACCTGCAAAAGCATTTCCAGTTGGGCTGGCAATTGAGAGCTGCCTTTGGACCTGAGGGGCGGCTGCAGAGCCATCAGCGTCACTTGCTGACTCGGACCTGCACACCTTGGGACACGAGCCAAGAGGGAGGCTTTGGCCCACTCCTGACTGCGCAGATGAGCTAACGGGATGCAAGCAAAGAGCAGCTGGTTCATGTTCCTCCCCTTCCCTCGAGTGAATTCCAAACATCCTCTCAGTTCTGTCTTTACTATTATTGCAGCATTTGGGGACACAGGTGGTACCTTTTACCTGTTAAAGGCAGGGGTCAGCAACCTTTTTCAGTCGTGGGCCAGTCCACCATCCCTCAGACCTTGTGGGGGGGCCGGACTATATCTTTTTTTGGGGGGGGGAATGAACGAATTCCTATGCCCCACAAATAACCCAGAGATGCATTTTAAATAAAAGGACACATTTCACTCATGTAAAAACATGCTGATTCCTGGACCGTCCACAGGCCGGATTGAGAAGGCGATTGGGCCGCATCTGGCCCACGGGCCTTAGGTTGCCTACCCCTGTGTTACAGCATTAAATTCATTAGTTGATTTTTTGCCACAGAACAAAACAAATGCATTTATGAAAATCACAGCTACGGGGGGGGGGGGAGAGATTCACCTGGGTTTCCCAGGTCTTTGGCACTCTAACCACTTGTCTGTGTGACATATGACATGTGAGAGGGGGGGTAGGGTGGTGAGAGAGATCGAGAGTTCCACCTCGCCATGCACATTGGCGAAAGTAAGCGGAGTGCAGCTTGCCTCCCTCCCTGGGGGGCAGACAAGCACAGCCTGCCCAAGAGCTGCTGGGAGCAGGGAGTGTTCTCTGTAAATGCACGGCATTATTATCTGGCTGGATGTGATGTGAGGCAGGAAGGAAAGGGAGGTGTAGAATGTACTTCAATGTGCCCCCACATCCCCAGAGCCAGGGAGAGCTGGAAGCGGGACAGGGGTTGGCGGATGTGCAGGAGGGCTCCAAGGGCAAAGAGAAATGGCCTTTGCTTGTGCCTGCAGCCAGCTCCATGAACTACGAACCCCAGAATCTGCTGACTCTTCTACATATGTGGATTTGAAACTTATAAACTTATCATACAATAAAAAGAAGGGCGCTAGTTTGGAGTGAACCAAACAATGTTGGGTTTTTGGGGGACCCTGTGACCCCTGAGTTTGAGGGTCTTGGGGCGCTTCAGGGCATGCCACTACTATGATGTAAAATGGAAGGCAAGAGGCGGGGACAACAAATTTTGGTGTTGCACAGGGTGCCGCTGAAATCTGAGACCCCAGGGTCCGCCCCTGCTCCTAGCCACAAGAGATACTGTAAGTAGAAACACCAGATTAAGAGACAGTCCACCCCAAAAGGGTTCTTGCCTCCATGGTCTGCTCTGGGTTTCCCAGAGATATCAGGCTACCCACAGCCACTGCTGGAAAGAGAATGCTAGGCTAGCTGAACCCAACGCTCTCCTGTTTGTAAGTGGGAAAGCAGCTGAGACCACATGTGATATTGGATGCACCAAGGCAACAGGACTTCCTGAAGATTGTGTGGGGACTCCATAGTAAGTTCCTGGTAATATTCTCTGAGAGCTGCTTTTCCTTAGCTATGCTGCAAATAGAGGGGTTGTGTGCAATGCCTGAACAGATACAGTTCTACCATCATCTGCTATGACACAAAATTTGGCATCCTGAGAACTTGAAGCTGTTTAAACTTTCTGTTTTTGTTTGTTTGAAAGTCAAATTTGTAGTCTTCATTGTTTGGGGTGGGTGGGGAATCAGTTATGGGACATGTAGGGAGAATCTGGTGAAAGATCAGGAACTAAAACACTTCAAGTGAGAAAGGATGCAGTTTGAGCTATCAGCAGGTGGCCGGTGGATCAAGGAGCCAGAAGGGAAGGAGAGGAGTCAGCCTAGATGCAGAATCTGGGAGCAAAAGCCCCACAAAGGAGCTACCCAGACTCAGGAAGCTTTAGAAATCCCCAAACCCCTCGCAGAAATACAGTTTCCTCAAAGGCAGGAAAGCAAAGTTGCAGCATTCTATTTTGACGTGGTTTAACATGCCATATGACGTAGGAAAGGCCATTTCTGGATGATGAAAATGGATATAAAGTCTGAAAAAGAGCTCCAACGAGCACGTCCCACAGACACAAGGGAATCTTCCTTCCAGATTGCAATTGCAATCACAGACCTGGAAGTCAGTGAACTAAATTCCTCAAATGCTTCATGCAGCCTGTCCACTTTTCCCTTTTCTTTTAAAGCACTGCATGAACTTGTCACTTTAATAGCTACCTGAAACAATAAACCATTTTTAAAAAGCGCAAAGCTGCTGTGAGGGTGGGAGTTAGCCAATCAGCACCAATCATAAACGATTTCTGCTTTGGATGTTCAGAATCTTTTGCTTTTCCAGAGCTCAACCGGGGGCGAGGAGGCAGGAATTGCATGTTTTGAACGAGGGGTGAAACTAGGGTTTATTTCACCCAGGTCAAAGACCCAGTGCATCTGCTCTCACACACACACAGGCTGGGAGCCTCAATGCACGCCTCTGGAGGCTTCACCCAGGGCAAAACACCCAGCTAGCCCCCGCATTGCCACGGCTCTGCTTTGAACAGAGTGCTTCAAAGCAGCCTCACAGTTCTGAAAGGATTGCATCCATCTTCACCTTTGCATCCATCAAATCTGCAAAACGGGCAATGCCCTATCAGGCTGGCATGACTAACCTGTGGACTCTCCAGGTCACAGACTATAAATCCCCTTATCCCTAGTCACACAAATCCCATTATCCCCAGTATACACAAATTTGTATGCCGCCCTTCATCCAAAGATTGCAGGGTGGTTCACAACATTAAAATGAAAAATGAGAATGCAAAATGCAAAGAAACAAAAATGAATACCAAGTTCCACCCCACAGGGGACAAACAGAGGCTTGACAACCATATGTCAGGAGTGCTCTGATGGTGTTTCCTGCTTGGCAGGGGGTTGGACTCGATGGCCCTTGTGGTCTCTTCCAACTCTATGATTCTATGATTCTAATTATTTACAAGTCCGTTCCTCCTTCTCAATCAACTTGGAGGGTCCTTTAGGCATGACAATGATGCTAGATATGCCCCGGCTTGCTAGCACTGGCCACTTCAACCGACGTGTGGCTTGTTTGGCACACCAGCAGCACTGAACATCCTTTTCGCAAAGTCCTGATGCACTTGGGAGATACAGAATCCCCCCCACCGCCCCCTGCCCCAATTGTCCTTAGTCAAGCAAAGGTGCTTTGGGGAGCCCAAAGGCATCTGTTGCGCAAGGCTGAGGACTTGCCCAATTAGCCAGACTTGCATCTTAAAACCAGTGATTAACGTTTTAGTGGATTAACCATGCTAATTGATTAGTGTCCCGGCAGCGTGCCCTGAACTATTGGGAGCTCAAAAGGTGATGAATGGTGTCTCCCAACGCAGTCCCACCTTGGGCACTGCTGCCATCTAGCGGCAAGGCCTTCTGCCTGCAATTGGGCTGCTTGGCTTACCTGGAAGAGCCACTGCAGGAGAGGCTGAGGGCAGCGGCAGGTGCCGTGATACAGGGTGCCAAGGAAGCCGTCTCGGAGGAGCGCCATCTGGAGGGCAAATGGAGCGCTGGAGACAAAGAGGGGAAAGGGACGGAGTACTGAGGATCAATAGGCTTGTGAACTTCCCCAACAACCATCATTCATATCTCATCCCAGCCCCACAGGATAGGTAGGGCATCTTAGGAGACGAATGCAACACAGGAAGCTGCCTTCTGCTGAGTCTGATCATGGGGCTGCCTAGCTCAGTACTGCCCACACTGACTGGCAGTGGCTCTCTGGGGTTTCAGGCAGGAAACTTTTGCAGCTGCACTGGGAGATGCTGGGGATTGCACTTGGGACCTCTGCATGCAAGGTCCCACGGCCCTTCCCCTGAAGCGCAGAGGCAGAAAGGAAACACAGAAGTGAAAGAACTACGACAACAGCTAAGAACCTCCACCTGCAGGGGCAGTATGCCTCTGGATTAGACCCTGAGGATGCACATTCACACTCCAGAAACAGAGTACTGGGACTGCAAGGCCTGTGGTCTGATCCGACTCCACCACGTGATGGAGGAAGCATCTGCAGCTAGACCAGAGAAGGCACAACTGAAAAATGTTTCCAAATTGTTCTATATCTCGGCTCCCAAAATAGCAGATGAAATTGTGGGGTTTTGACAGATGGAAAATTGGATGTCCTTTTTATTTTTATTTCTTGTTTCTATTACAGTGGTACCTCAGGTTACAGATGCTTCAGGTTACAGACTCCACTAACCCAGAAATAGTACCTCGGGTTAAGAACTTTGCTTCAGGATGAGAACAGAAATTGTGCAGCGGCAGCAATGGGAGGCCCCATTAGCTAAAGTGGTACCTCAGGTTAAGAACAGTTTCAGCTTAAGAACGGACCTCCAGAACAAATTAAGTTCTTAACCCGAGGTACCACTGCATTTGCTTCTTTTTATCTTCTTTCTTCTGTTTTCTCTGCTCTCTTCTTTTGTTTTCGTTTTGGTGTCTCTGCTCAGGGCCATTATTGGGATCCAAGGATCACACACAGGAAGGCAACCCTGCCCCCCCCGCCCCCCACCACCGTGTGAGAGATGGGGAAGGGAATCCTCCCGGGGGGAGAGGCTGGGAGAAGAAAGGAAAGCTCCCAGGGGAGAAGAGCTAGGAGTGTCCAGCACTTTCTGTGAGACAAGCATTTCAAGCAGTGCTATTTTTCTAGAAAAAGAGGTGCTGGAACTCACCATGAAGACTTCTCTGAGTTCCAGCAAGTTCCCGCTGGGGAAAAAAGCCCTGGTTGCAAGCTACTTTTGAGAGGGGACTCTGCGTTTTCTTTGCTTTTTTCTGTGTCAGTTTTTATTTAGACTAATTTCTTTTATCTTATTGTATGATGAAAAAGCTTTAAAAAATCTTATTAAAAAGAAAAAGGAAGTGTGGGGTGTCTGCTGGGAACAGGCAAACTCTTAGATTGGACTGTATTTGCAGACCCCACCTTCCCACCCTAACAGGGTCTTGTGAATGAGCTGTCTCTGTGGCCAGAAAGGGGAACCTTTGGCCCTTGGGAGGCTGCAGGCTGCAACCCCCCCCCCCCCGCCCAGCTGGCACCTCCCATGCTCTGGGATAAGGGGGGGGGTTGTAACCCACAGGTTCTCCACTCCTCTTCTGCATACTTTGTTCATTGATCAAGGACACTTCAGAGAGGAGTGAGGGGGACATAGCCTTCAGGAGAAACCTTTTCCCCAGGCCTCCTTTTGACAGGGGGGGGGGCTCTTGTGATTCTGTGCTAAGCTCTCCTGGGGCTCACAAATCCATCCGTCTAAATCAAGTTGGAGGTAAACAAAGAAAAAAAGCACCCCAGAAATGGAAAAAATCCCCAAGCCAGTCACTCCTTCAGAGCATTATTTCTAAACAACTCCTGTAAGTGAAAATAAAAGATGCAGGAAGAAGTCTTGTGCATTAAAGAGAAAACACAATTTAAAAGACACCCGGCGGCCCCCCTAAAAGCGGCTGTTTTTCAAATAAATCTTTCCAGAGCATTTGATGCCATACTTTTCTGGGACAAAATATATTTAAGCTGCTCAGAACATAATGATCCGTAGTGATGGTTCCCCCCTGGGCCACGCAGCCTGTCATTCCGCTCCCTGACTGCGTCTAGGCAATTTGATGAATTTCTCCTCAGCAGGAATTGCTGCAAATTTGGAAACGAAAAGAGCTCCCGGTTCTGGCTTGCTAGGAAAAAAAGAGTCTTTATTCTCTGAAACGCAGAGTTTGCATTCAGATTCACGCATGCAAAAGTGAAACGCAAACACATTTTTTTCTTTGTCGGATGGGTGGAGGAGAGGAAGGGTCCAGTGGAACTTTACTCCATGAAGAACAACTCATTTTGCCCCCGGAACCAAGGAATCAGGGGGCTCTAGGAATTGCAGCATAAAGTGAGTTGGCGCTATCACAGGCACTAGCCAAGAGGCACCCTCCACAACTAGTCCCTTTGCCCCAGAACAGAAAAGGGCACACATGAACTGAAAGAGGGGAGAGCACTTTCAAAAGGGCTCTACTGTTCTTAAATGTTGAATCTGTTTTCCTGCAAACACAAAGCCAGCAAATTCTGCAGAGTATCAATCACTTCAGGGTCATCCAGCTGCAACTCTTCTTTTAATTACACAAAGGAAGATGAGCTGGTCTCCTTGTGCCCCACTTCCTGCCTGTCTGGAGGCCTCTCAATGGGCTGAGTGACTTGTCCGAAATTCCAGCTGCTGGGCTCAGGCTGCTCTGGCCTCCAATTCGCCTTGCCTGTCTCCCAGCCAGTCCAGCGTCAGCCCTTAGGGGAGCGAGGCTGGATCCTGACACAAAGGGGATTGATGAGCATGGAGTTACAAGGAAAGCACAGACTTGCCTCGTGTCGTTGGAATCCAAAGGGCCTTTGTCGGATAATGGAAAGGGCATTTAAATATAGGCCAGGTCAGAGGTTAATTGCGTGTGTGGAGCTGGTGTGGGTATTAGATCAGCCTAGTCAGGACCACAGGCTCCAAAGGCCAATTCTGCTCAAGGAGAATCCAAGAAGGAAAAGTGACTCATGGTTGGGGGGTTGGTAGGGGTGGGTCTCATGAGACCCCAAATGCTGTGTGTGCGGGGGCGTTGTTGTTGTAGTAGTAGTAAAAGCGCTGAATATTACATATATTACATATCTGGGTTATGCAATAAGGTATTAAATTTGGGGAAATAAATTAGGATGACTTTATCTAGAGATTCATTTGGGGGATAGGAGTGCATTGAAGCAGATCTGATTTGGAGTTGGGGTGGCAGATTAATTAGGGAATTCACCTAGGGTGATTTGATTGGGAAATTAGTTGGCTTGCTTTCTGTGAAACTCAACTACTAAAGTTACGTCTGTACCTTTTAGGCAACATGTGCAAATGTGTATCTAGGGGTGAGTGCCCCCAATCTCTTATGTACTCAGCATTGCCCCTACAGCCAGGAGAGCAACCTGGGGCTAAGGTCAGTGATGACAGAGGTGGGTGTGCTGGGGGGGGGCAAAAACACAGAAGGCAAAGAGTAAGTGACTATAGGGATGGACACAGGGTTTGCCCAGGCACAGCCTAATGTTTCAAAAAGAGTTGGGGATTGTGGCAAGGAGCACGGAGTGGCAAGTCGGCTCCCTCAGTTGCCACGACTTGTGGGGAGTTGCAAGGGGAGAGCAACAAAGGTGGAAGGGGGGAGGAGGGAAGCAGGAAGCAGAGAGAGAGGCAGGAAGAAGAAAAGGGTTCTACCTGTGTCTGTCTCTGGAAGCTGTGGTAAGGGAGGAGGCCGCTTGCAGAGTGGCTGGGGAAACCCAGCCAGATGGGTGGGGTATAAATAATAAATTGTTACTGTTGTTGGCACAGACAGAAGCTGCAGATCCATTCCAGCCTTTTTCTTCTGCCTGTGTCTGTCTCATGGCTCTGTCTCCATCTGAGCTCTGCTTGCCACCTTTTGTGGAGAGATATTAGTGGGGGTGAGAGGATGCTTTTGTGGCACGCAAGCAAGGAGAATGAGACGCCCCCCTGCCCTTGGCCCTCCTACCTGCCCCGGTCAGCTTGGCACAGCTCCTTTTCTCTGCAGGAAAAATTCTGTTTTGACTTCTTGACTGCTCCTGTTGTAGATGTTTTGTTAGCTTTTTGCCTCTTTACCTCTTCCTTGTCCTTCTTTGTTTGTCTTGCAATTTCCCCCCAATTCTCTCCTTTGTTGAACTAAATAAATTCCTTGGGTGCACATGCTAATGAAATGTGCTGTGCAAGCCTATGTAAATGACAGAGCGGGTGTCGGGACTTGAGGGGTGTCAGGAGGGCATTTCCATGCAGAAACGTCCTAGTCCAGGGGTCAGAGACTTGGCACACAACCCAAACGATGCTAGAAAGGGAAAGATGGCCACCGTTGTAACAATGCGGCTTGTTTGCATGTTGGGTGCTCAGTCACCACCAGAGCTGAGTGTCCAATGCAGCCAGGAACCAGAGCAGGCCAATGTCTCCATTTCAGTTTCTTGTTTTTCCAATCCTAACTTCAGTTTTCCACATTTTTGCACTTTCCTCAAGAAAATACAATTTTAGTGCAAATTTCTCCTAACATATGCATTTCTGCAAGCAATTATTCTATCATAATTCATTTTGCATACTATTGACACTAAGAAATGCATTTCAACGTACACTTCCCCTAGTATATGTAGTTTGGCACACACTGTTTGATTGGAGAAGTGCGTCACAAAATTCGGAGAAGCATAAATTTTGAAGGATCACTAAGCTTCAGTTCTGTACTGTTTGGGGAAGGATGAATTTCATAGGTTTGCATAAAAATGCAAATGTACTGAATTCCTGCTCCCTGCCCCTATCCCAAGCCAAGAACGAGAAGACGCCAGAGGCAGAAAGACAGCTGTCACACAGGCAAAGGCCCAGACTGAACAGGATGCCTTTATCACCCTTTCTAGTTGTGGGCTTCACTTCCCAAGATGACGCCCTGACCTGTAGCCACATAGGGCACCAGCGCAAAGAACCGTGAGCTCCTGGTTGTAGCCCTGGCAGCTCCTGGCAGAAGTGCTGAGGAGGGCATTGTGGGCAGAGCGCTTATAAAAGTCAGTTAGCACCATCTGACTTATTTTGATGGTCTGATGCAAAGCTTTCCTAATTTTTCATGTTGGTGACACAGTCTTAAGACATGCATCATTTGGCGACACAGCAAATCAGTTTTACTAGCAAACCAGAGTTTAAACTAACCCCTTTGCAACCCTGGCAGGAGCACGGGGAGCTTTTGCGCAACACACCTACACACTGCAGCCGACACATTAACATGTCACAACACACAGTTTGGAAAGTGCTGATGGTTTGGCTGGAGCCTGACAGTGACAGACAAGCTCAGTCTCTGTCCAAGTTCTCTCAGATGCTGCTGAAGCTCCTATGTGGTAAGAGACAGATTATCACTGGAAGAAGGGAACGTGAACTGGAAATGCCACTGAGGATGGTCCAGGAAGTACAGCAATCTAGCCTACAACCTGGCAGCCACATGCACACTCAACCTAATTTTATGCTGCCCCCAAGACCTTCTGAAACTGCCCTGTTCTTGCATCCTATCACAGTTCCTTCCTTCCTGTAAATTTTCTCCTTATTCCTTGGCTTATTTTCTTTTTAAAATCTTCTTTTTTTACCTCTTCCTATGTAATTTTAGAATGATTGGCAGTATTTTATTTGATAAAAATAAATCAGCGTGATGTTTTTTCTTTCTTTCTTTTTACCTCTTTCTGGGTTGCATGACGAGAAAAAGAAATTTCTCCCCAGCTGTCTGAGAACAAATTGGTAGGCTTCCGACATATATATGTGTGGGTGTGTACAGCTCAGCGAAGCCATAAGGGAATTACCCTCACTTGTTTTCTAGCACTGGAGCAATTTTGCTCTGTTGTATCAAAAAATACAAATATGAAAAAATCCTCTGTATACTCAAGTGTGACCCCATCAAACCCAGTGGGGTTTACTGCCAGGTAGACCTTTGCAGGATTGGGAATCTGAGAAAGACACAGTGAACACTGAAGCAAGACAATCTTTATTCTGGATTAGTTAATCCAGAACACCTTGGTCTGCTGCCACAGCAACAGTTCCCTGCAGAAAAACGACAGCACAGGCTTATATGAATGAGCACATGTGAAACTGACACAGATGGATCCGTCCATCTCTTGGCTCCATCTTCATCGCATGCAGAGACAATACGCTTGTGCCTTTGATTGCACAGGAGCTTTGAGACAGGATGGCACAGGTTTTCTGCAGTGCCCATGTGACGCCATTGGCTTCAATGTGACAGCCCGTAGTTTCCCCCTCATTTAAGCCAGATTTATCCTTTCTACAGAAAATTAAGAACGCCTGCTGGCAACACTGAGCCCCACCTGGAAGCACACTATGGGCAGGATGGACTGCAACCAAAGTGCTTCCTTTCACTCTACATGCGTGTTTCATACATGTGCCTTGCCCATGTGCTCATTTGTATGGGAATATGTGCAGCACAAACTCATGAATATTCTAGCAGAGCTGCAAAAGTAGGTTACCTGTAACGCACAGCATCCCTATGATAAATGGCAATTGAGAGCCACTCCCCCCCCCCAAGAGCATAGTGGAGCCTGTGCCAGAATAACAATGAAGCGACTGCTTTGCTCAGCTCCAACCAAGCAGGGTGGGGGCGGGGGGCGGGGGGGGGAGGGAAACCACTGCACTGAACGAGATTCTGACAGTAATTAGCCCGCATTGGCTCTGCTAATTGGAGGAGCTGCACGGCACTGTTGGAAGCGGAATTGCAAGGATGTCACGACAAGAGGGGAGTTGCGCGGTTGACAGAGGGAGGGCAGGAGAGAGGCACACCCTGAATCAGGAACATCTGCAGACAGGCACTAATGCCATTTCTACCCACAAAGGCAGCAAAGGAAATGCCAGCCACTTCCCTGGGCAAAACCCCCGTGGAAGGAATCAGGTCCCAGCTGCACTACGCATTTCAAGAAGCATCCTGCCACATTCAGCAGTTGTGGGTTTCCCCAGAGACGCCTGGGAAGTGCAGTTGTTAAAGGTGCTGAGAGGTGTTCGGAGACGGCTTCTCCCTTCACAGAGCTACATTTTCAGAGTGGTTTGTCAATCAATCCTTCTTTGCAGAGAACGATGGGAACTGAACTCAAACTGTGTGCTCCAATAGTGGCTGGCCACTGTCAGAGGCAAAACACCAGGCTAGCCAGTTCTTTGATTTGAACAGTTCTTGTTGCATTAATAGACCAAGCTAAACTGACAGTAGATTAAGTCTGCTTCTGCCATTTTCCTGTCTCAATTGTCTGAAAAGGTTCTTTACAACTCCAGAAACAAGACTATTTGGTATGTGAATCACCATCACACTGACATGGAAACCCACGGACTTGCAATTTCATATGCCCATGGCCCCTGCAGAACACAGTTGCACAGCAGTGTTACTGAAGAGGCAAGGTGCTTTTTAAAAGTTGGCTGCCTCTTCTGCATATGGTGAAAACTTTAAAGAGCAAAATAAACTCTTAGCATTTTCCTCTGTTTCCACCAGGGCCTTGGGGGCTACCTAAAAGAGGACCAGGTTTTAAGCGGGGCCACACCACAGCTGGAGAGATTCAGTTCCTCCACTGAAGGAAGAAGGAAAGAAAAACTCCCCATCTTTGCAAACTGAAAGTATGAATCCGCGTTCTTGGTGGAGGCCACTCGGATTCCCACTTCTGCCCAATTCCTCACTGCTTCCAAAGTTCACCAAGGCTTAATGTGTTCACCAGGATCCAGGCCTCACTGCTGCCCCAGCAAAGCAGAGGGCCATTAGTTATTCATTCTGATGCTGAAATAATATGCTGGCTGGCGACACAGAGGCAAGAGAAGCGGAAGCAAACCTAAGCTGTTTTGAAGCCAATTATCACAATGGCCGCAGGCCCCCCATTTCCAGCGACAGGGAAAGCAACATTGACCTGGGAAGATCATCTGTGTCCACATCGTTCAAATCACTCACTCGAGTGAGTAAACTGCTCAGCAAGTGGCAGGCAGGCGGGGGGACAGGAGGCTTCTTCTGCAAGAGACGAGAGCAACTTCTGCCCCATGGGAGGCTGCGAAAGATGAGAGGTCAGGCCATGTGATCAGTAAGAGGCAGAGATGTTTCAGTTGCAGATAAGTAGCCGTGTTGGTCTGCCATAGTCAAAATAAAAAAAATCCTTCCAGTAGCACCTTAAAGACCAACTAAGTTAGTTCTTGGTATGAGCTTTCGTGTGCATGCACACTTCTTCAGATACACTGAAACAGAAGTTGCCAGATCCTTCTATATAGTGAGAAGGTGGGGAGGGGTATTAGGATGATTCAGTCAAGGAAGTTCCAGGCTCATGTCCCCAAGATCCACAGGTGATCTTCCTCCAGCTTCTACTTCCACAATAAGCATGTCGGGATCTGTGGGGATGCTCACTCTTGAGGAGGGGCAAAGGAAGGGTGGGCATTTCTGGTTCCCAAGGCAAGGCATCTTTGGGGGAGGTCAACGTGTGGATTCAGGACCATGGCTAGTGCTCCTGCAACTGAGGCCTTACATCCACGTTGTCTCAGCAAGGACCTGCAGCCATAGGCTGAGCTTTATATCAAAGCTAGGGAGTCGCTTACTGAAGGACCCGCCCTACTGCCTCCTGATCAGCCACAGGACCAGCATTGACATCTGCAGCCATGGGCTCCTTCGGGATAATGGGGTTCCCAGCTGCGAGGGTCTTTCCAAAGGGCTCTCTTGGTCCCCCAAAGAGTCTGTGTGTCTCTTTGGGGGGTTGGGGGAATGAAGGCAGGCTCTGATGTCCGTAGACCGACAAGGGGGGAGGGCCAGGTAATGAATCCATTTCCTCTTTGGAGTGGCAGTGACTAGAGGACACTAACTCCAAGGAGTCCTGGATCAAGGCCATGGCGAAATCTTCAGTACCATACCAATGTATACTGCTCCCCAGAGGTGGATTCAGAAATAGAATCCCCTGAATTTTGCAAGAGCGGACTAAGGGACTGGCCTAGTTCTCACTGAGGTGATCAACTTGTGCCTGAGTTACACCATTTCAGACTGCAGGCAGAAGGATAATATGATGGAAGCCACACTGAGAGCCAGTGTGGTGTAGTGGTTAAGAGCGATAGACTCGTAATCCGGGGAACCGGGTTCGCATCCCCGCTCCTCCACCTGCAGCTGCTGGGTGACCTTGGGCCAGTCACACTTCTCTGAGGTCTCTCAGCCCCACTCACCCTCACAGAGTGTTTGTTGTGGGGGAGGAAGGGAAAGGAGAATGTTAGCCGCTTTGAGACTCCTTCGGGTAGTGATAAAGCGGGATATAAAATCCAAACTCTTCTCTTCTTCTTTTTCTCTTTGGGGAGGGTTGGGTGGGAATCCCTGCACACAGAAAGCTAGCATGTCAAAGAGAAGTCTAGGCAGGATCTCTTCTCCCTGGCATACTCTTTTTAATAGAGAGGAGCATTCAGCTATTCACTGACCTTCAGGCTGAAATGGTACAGACCAGGGACAGGTTTGACCCTCTCAGTGAACACCAGACCTACATCAACTGGCCTCCTGCACCCTCTGGCCTGCAGCCGTGACTTCCTTGAGGCCCACAATATAGTCTTTACCTTCCAGTTGAACAGAGAACTCACCCAAAGAAATATCTTTCTAGCTGATTCTGTGGTTTCAGCTGAACAGTGTCAAGAGTCAAAGCCGTCCTCGGGTAGGGAGGCAACATGAAGATGCATTCGCCGGGATGAACAGCTGGGATTGTGGCCTGGCTGACAAGGAAATGCTCCAGGAGGAACCTGGGAAGAGGAGGAAAACCAGCCTTTTAGAAACAGCTGCAAGAAGGAAATAATTACACTGGCTTTCAAATGGGAAACTGTGAGGCAGGAACATAGGAAGCTGGCTTGTACTGACTCAGATCCTGGAGGGGAGAGCTATCGGCAGCTCCCAGCCATGATGACTCGGCTCCCAAATACCACTTGCTGGAAACCACGAGAGGGGAGAGGGCTGCTCTTGGGCTCCGGTTCTGCTCCCTGGTTTCCCACAGGCACCTGGCTGGCCACTGTCAGAACAGGATGCAGGGCCTGATCCTGCAGGCTCTTCTGAGGCTCTTGTGTCCCTCGAGCACAGCACTCTCGATGCTGGTAGCAGGTCTCCAGGGTTTCAGGCTTTCCCAGAGACTCCTTCCCCGCTGCGGCTGGAGATGCGGGGATCAAACCTGGGTGTCTGTATGCTCATCAGGTGCTCCAAGGCACAGGGTCTCATGGATACAGGACGCCTCTCCTCACCTGCACAGAGGCGTAGGAAGGGGGTGGCAGTGGGGCAGGCCGCCCTGGGTGTCAACCCTGAGGGGGGTGACAAAATTATCAACAATTACCGCCCTCCCCTCCAAGAGGTAGGCAGGGTTTGCAACCTGGCGCGGGGCTTCCCAGGTCCCTGACGCCACCCTCCTTGCCTTGGGGTCTTCGCCCTGCCCCCAACCCAACTGGCCAATTGGCTGCAGGAAAGGAAAGGGCCGGTGCTGCTCAGCCCAGTCTCATTTTGTTCCCCTCCAGACCGACTTCCCAGTCTGCTGCAGCGGCCTGCTGAGGCCGAGGACACTGCCTATCCCCTGCGCCCCCTTTGGGCCCTGATCCCCCTCCAAGAAGCCCCTGCTGCCTCCAAAAGTGGAGCACACGGGACAATGGCACAGCCCCATTTTGCCCACACATGGCACTGGGAGGAGCAGCACAGCGCTGCCCTGGGCGCTTGGCAGGCTGGCCTCCCCTTTGCCCCCCATCTCCCCTCCGTGTAGGTAGCATTTATTATTCCAAAAATGAAACCTTCATCCGGTTGTAAAAATTAAGATTATACCAGCAAGAATGAGTCTTTCTGTAAAAAAAAAAAAAAAAGTGATTTAAATTGAGTCTTACTGACTAGTGATTTAAATTGTGGTCTAAATTGTGATTTAAATCAAATCCACCCTGCTCACCCAGCTTTGGAAACGTAGCACAAAGGGCTGTGTTGTGCTTTGGCATACCCTGTAATAGTCAATAAACTTGACAAAAAGGAGATTTGTTGGTGGTTTGTCTCGTCCAGCCTCCTAGTGTTCAGCCTATTCTGGAGCAGGTTACACCACCCTGGCCTAAAGGGGTCAGGTTTGTAATCTGAGAGTGCTCTTGGATCTGGCATTGTCACTGGAGGACCAAGTGGCCTCCATGATTAACAGCATTAAAAAACAAAACAAAAAAACCCAGTTTATGCAAAGAAATCAACTGCAATTCTTATCTGGACAGAGAGAGCCAGAAACCCCACATGAGTCCATTGATTTAATTTCCTCCCCCTTCAATTATGTGTTTTCAAGAGACGTGGGAATACATTTTTTATGAGTAGCAAAGATGTGCCTCTCTAATACAACAGCCTACACTTAATAAAAAGTGCCCCCCCCAACTTCCTTATCCCTCCTTCTTGGCTTGGGTTCTGCCGGCTTCTTAAAGAGACAGCCAATGGCAACACACAGAGTGCAGTTAGGAAGAGTGAAAGTTAGGTTTCAGGGTTTTGCAAAGTGTACACTGGGAAATGTAAGGCTGGGGTGGGTTTTGGAAATGCATGTTTCAGGCAGGTGTGCTCTTCAGATAAGAGCCACAATAGGCTGCAGCATCCCTGCCCTGAGTTTTCTGCTGCACACTACATACAAGGGGACATGGTTCCATTTTACAGCCATTGCCAATGAGGCTTGGCTGGAGCTCACTCTAGGAGACTATGGCTAAACAAAAGTATGGTCCAGTAGTGCTTAGAGTGAAGGGCTAGGACTGGCCGAGAGACCAGAATTCAAATCCCCATTCAGCCAAGAAATTTACTGGGTGACCTTGGGCAGGCCTCTCACTCTCAGTCTAAGCTGCCTCACAAGGTTGATGTTGTAAGGATAAAATGCTCAGCCAAGAGTTATCTTAGGTCCACTGTGAGCCAAGCTCGGCTCTCTGGCTTAGCCATCTTGTCAACTGAAAACCAAGTAGCGAAAGGAACTGATTTTGACGATGCAATTTCAAAATTTGCAGAGAACAAAATTAGGGGGGAAATGGTTTTAAGTGCTTATGCTCACCATGTTAAGTAAATAAACCAGAAAATAACACTTGCAACTGTAAGCATCTTATTTTTCCTTCCTTTAATAATTTCAATGTGTGTGGGGGGGGGGGAGAGACACAAGAAATTTTCTGCACCAGGTACCACTTGCTATGCCATTGCATCTGCCTTGCCCGGCACATCCTTAAAAGAAGAGCTGGATGGTGGCCATGAATGTTTAAGCAACTCAAAAAGATCAAAGGCTGCAAATTCTAGTTCGGGGGGGGGATTCCTTTTGGGTATGGAAACATCAGAAGAGGCTTAATGCAGACAGGCCATTGGTCCATCAAGCGCAGCTTTTCCAACACTGACTGGAAACCATTCCCAGCCTTACCTGGAGATGCCAGGAATTCAACCTGCAACCTTCTGCATGCCAAGCAGATGCTCCGCTGCTGAGGAGCTATCATCTGTTTATCTGCCTGCCCGCCCGCCCGCCTGCCTGCCTGCCTGCAAGCCACTCTGGGAGTATAAATGCTTTAAACAAATTGCTCGGGTGTCCCTTGCCCTCGTCTGGATTCTAAGCCAGCAGGCAGAGTTTGTTGGCATGTAGTAACAATGATCCATACGAAAACTGTGACCAGAATGCCCTCTCTGATTGGCTTTTGGCAAGCCTCAGGGCTCCATCGGTAAAAGCAGATGCATTGAACTGAGCATATTTTCCGGCAAGTAAATCCCACTGAAAACAACAGTGTTTTTTTTCCAAGCAAGTGTAGCAAGGCTTAAAAGCTCTAGGCAAAGGAATGATATGATACAGCTAAAAAGACCAAACAATTTTGCTCGGGTTC
Source organism: Podarcis vaucheri (assembly GCF_965113315.1). NCBI lineage: Eukaryota > Metazoa > Chordata > Lepidosauria > Squamata > Lacertidae > Podarcis > Podarcis vaucheri. Next base: position 89,949,626 of record NC_138765.1, on the reverse strand, counting down.
GCTTTCCCATTAGCCTAAAGTGCTGACCAGCATTTCTCTGGCTGGGATTCTAGAGAAAGTGAGGAAGATTAACAGCAAACCACTGGATTGATTTCTCCTTTAATCTCTGGCCCCAGCAGGGCTCCTGAACTGAAGAGTTTTGAAGCAACACTTACAAGAGAAGTAGGACAATGACTGCATGCAGAAAACAACTCCACTGACAGGTTGCAATTGCAGATCTGTGCCGGTGCAATAAACTACCAGATACAGGGGGCCTCGCTTGGAAGGAGAACTGTGGCTCTAAGTGAGGGACCCTGCGGCCTTCCCTCTCCAATCCTGTGCAGAGCCAAAACAGAGGAGGCAGGGAAGAAGGTTTGGTGGAGGGGCGAGCATGGGGCCAGCCCCACCATTAAGCACCATTAAATCTCTCTCCCAGGACTCTTCCATTCCCATGGGGAGGTCCAGTCGCAGATCTTCCACGTCATGTCAAGTCTGGCTCTTGGGCACCAAAATAAAGTCTTGGGTGCCCAAGCAAATGGTCAGAGGAATGGATGGATGGAGCAGGTGTTAGAACTGGGAAGACCCAGCTTGACATGAGTGGAGCTCATATGTTTCCTGTTCAGCAACCTGGCAGCTGAACAGACTTCAAGGAGCCCTCAAAAGCAGCTTCAGAACACATTGCGGTGGTCTAACATGGATATGCAGGAATTTGCAGACTTTTGGAAACCAGATTTGGAGAAGGAAGAATTTAAGATAGTGAGTGCCTTCAGGCTTGGAAGAGGGGGGAAGAAGAACAGGGTGAGAGACTGTTTGATTACCCTCCGAACAAAAGAGGAGAGAGACAAAATCTTGAGTCTGCACTTTCAGAAGACCTTGGAAATACATCAGTCAAGAGTGCAGATATTTAAAGACATTCTGAAACATCTTCTGGACCTTAGGTCCAATTACGGAGATTTGGTCGCCCTGCTGAGGAGCAACAGAATTATTTTTAGGTGGGAATTTCCCCAAGGCCTATCTTTTAGCTTTAAAGGAAGAAAGATAAAAATAAGATCAGTGGATGACAAAGAAAGATTTTTGAAAGATCATGGAGAAGATCTGTAGAAAGAACCTGGAGAAGAGCCAAGAGCACCAGAAAGAGGAATACTAGACGTAGCAAGACTACCTTTTGGATTGGACTGCCTAGAGAAAGTGATACCACCGACAGAACAAGAACAAACACTTGGCGCAGTTGGAGGAAAAGCAAAGTAACTACATCATGGCCCTGAAACTATTAAGCTGGAATACTAATGGTCTCAACTCCCCCCAAAAAGGAAAAGAATCTTTCATTTATTAAAAAAGGAACAATTGGACTTGATTTGCTTACAGGAAACACATGTGATAAGGCTACATAGAAAAGTAATGATCAACAAAAGACTGGGTCAAGAGTTTATCTCATCGGACAAAGTAAAAAAAAGAGGAGTAGTGATTTATGCAAAGGAGAGTTTATCACCGAAATTTATTTTTAAAGATGACCAAGGAAGATTTGTGGCAATTGAAATTCAAATACAAGGAGAGAAATTTCTGACAGTAGGAGTTTATGCACCAAATGAGGGAAAATCAGAATTCTTTTAAAAGTTGCATGAGACCTTGATGGACTGTTTGGATTACAATGTGATCTTGATGGGGGATATGAATGGAGTGGTATCTACAAATATGGACAAGGCACAAAGACAGGTTGTTACTAAGGATGGTAGATTACCGAAAACCTTTTTCGAGATGACTGACAATTTGGATTTAGTTGACATTTGGAGAATAAAGAACCCCTTGGGTAGAGAGGGAACTTTCTTTTCTGAAACCAAAATGACATGGACAAGAATTGACCAAATATGGGTAACTAGAGGAATGGCCCCAAAGATAAGAAAAGTGGAAATTAGCCCAAAAACCTGCTCCGACCATAATGCTGTGAAGATGGAGATGAAATTAACACCAATTGGCTCTTTCAGATGGAGGATGAACGACACCTTGTTTAGGGATGAAGAAGTGACTAAGAGGCCAAAAAAACCTTGAGAGACTATTTCGAGATAAATATGAATACTACTGTTGAAAAAAGAGTAATCTGGGACGCAAGTAAAGCGGTTATGAGAGGGTTTCTGATACAACAGAATGCAATAAAGACAAGAACCCAAACTGAGAAGAAAGATAAAATTTTGGAGAAAATAAAGGAAAGTGAGAAGAAATTGAGAGCAAAACCAAAGTCACAAGAGATTTTGAGAGAAATAAAGTTACATCAAGTACAATATATGAAAATGATGAATCAGGAAATAGAATGGAAAATTAAACAGATGAGACAAAAGACATTTGAGTCAGCTAATAAATGTGGGAAACTGTTGGCCTGGCAAATGAAAAAAAGACAAAAACTCAACACTATTATAAATTTAGAAGAGGAAGGAAAGAATATACAGAACCCAGTCAAGATTAGAAATTGTTTCCAGAGGTACTTTAAACAATTATATACACAAGGGCCACAGAAAGAAATTGATATAGATCGATTCTTGAAAATAAATGGATTACAAAAAATCTCTCAAGAAAATAAATTAATGTTGAATTATAAAATAACTGAACAGGAGGTAGAAGGTGCCATTCAGAATATGCAATTAGGTAAATCTCCAGGACCGGATGGACTGACTTCTAGATATTACAGATCTTTAAAAGAATGGTTAGTACAACCTTTAAAGGGAGTCTGTAATGAAATACTGGAAGGGAAAAGGGCACCAGAGTCGTGGAAGGAAGCGTATATCACACTTATACCGAAAACAGAGACTGATAAGACGCAGCTCAAGAACTACCGCCTCATATCACTGCTTAATGTAGATTATAAAATTTTTGCAGATATTTTGGCTAAAAGACTAAAAAAAGTATTAGTGGAAGAGATTCATAAAGACCAAGCAGGTTTTCTCCCGGGTAGACACTTGTCTGATAATATGAGAAACATAATTAACATTTTAGAAAAATTACAAGTGCATATTAGTACCAAGGCAGTTTTGATATTTGTGGACGTGGAGAAAGCTTTTGACAATATTTCCTGGAGTTTTATGAAGAAGAACCTACAGGGGATGGGGGTTGGTCAAGGTTTTGGAAATGGTATAAGTGCAATTTATTCTGAACAAAAGGCCAAATTAATTGTTAATAATGTGGTGACGGAGGAATTTAAGATAGAAAAAGGGACACGACAAGGTTGCCCAATTTCCCCATTGCTTTTTATATCGGTCCTGGAGGTCCTTTTGAATATGATTAGAAGGGACCAATTGGTTAAGGGTATACAGGTCGGAGCTAAACAGTACAAATTGAGAGTATTTGCAGATGACTTAGTATTGACATTACAGGAGCCAGAATCTAGTACTAAAAGAGCTTTGGAACTGATTCAAGAATTTGGTCAGGTTGCAGGATTTAAGCTGAATAAGTTAAAAACAAAGGTTCTAGAGAAGAATTAAACAGCGATTGAGAGAGAGAGGTTTCAGAAGGAGACAGGCTGAACAGTGACTAAGAAAGTGAAATACCTGGGGATTAATATGACAGCTAAAAATGGGAATTTATTTAAAGATAACTATGAAAAATGCTGGACGGAAGTGAAAAAAGATTTAGAAATTTGGTCAAATTTGAAGCTTTCATTGCTAGGCCGTATTGCTGCGATAAAGATGAATGTATTGCCTAGAATGTTGTTTTTGTTTCAAACATTGCAAATTTTGGATAAAATGGATTGTTTCAAGAAGTGGCAGAGAGACATTTCTAGATTTGTCTGGCAGGGCAAGAAGCCTAGAATAAAATTTAAAATACTAACAGATGCAAAGGAAAGAGGTGGATTTGCCCTTAAACTTTATTATGAATCAGCAGCTCTTTGCTGTCTGAAAGAATGGCTGCTTCTTGAAAACAGAGACATTTTGGATTTGGAAGGTTTCAACAATGTTTTTGGGTGGCATGCTTATTTGTGGTATGATAAGGTCAAAGCACATAAAGCATTTAAAAACCATATTGTCAGAAGAGCATTGTTTAATGTCTGGATAAGATATAAGGACCTACTTGAAAATAAAACCCCAAGGTGGTTGTCACCGATGGAAGCGAAGGCTCAGAAAAAGCTCGATATGGAGGCCAAATGGCCGAAATATTGGGAAATTTTGGAACAAGAGGGATATAAATTGAAATTGCAGAGCTTTGAAAAACTAAAAAACTAAAAAACATCAGATAATGGAGGCATACAATTTGGACAAGAAAATTGGCTTCCAGGTGGAAAAATCAAAATTGGAAACAGAACTGTTAGACCCCAAAACCAAAATTCTGTCAAAGATGTATAACTTGCTGTTGAAATGGAATACTCAGGATGAAACGGTGAAATCTGCTATGATTAAATGGGCACAAGATGTTGGACATAACATAATGATGGCTGACAGTTATGGACCACAGGTATGAAGTTCACGGCATGTAATGTCTTAAGAGAGAATATTATGAAAATGATATACAGGTGGTACATGACACCAGTCAAGCTTGCAAAAATCTATCATCTGCCCGATAATAAATGTTGGAAATGTAAAGAAACTGAAGGTACATTCTTTCACCTTTGGTGGACGTGCCCAAGGATTATGGCTTTCTGGGAGATGATCTATAATGAAATAAAAAAGGTATTTAAATATACCTTCCTGAAGAAACCAGAGGCCTTTCTCCTGGGCATGGTTGGCCAATCGGTGCTAAAGAAAGATAGAACTTCCTTTATGCATGCTACAACAGCAGCAAGAATACTTATTGCAAAGTTTTGGAAGACACAAGATCTACCCACCCTGGAAGAATGGCAGATGAAGGTGATGGACTGTATGGAACTGGCGGAAATGACCGGCAGAATCCGAGACCAGGGAGAAGAGTTGGTGGAAGAAGATTGGAAGAAATTTAAAGTCTATTTACAGAAATATTGCAAAATTAATGAATGTTAGAATTATGTCGGAATGAAGTTAAGTGGTTTTTAGCAGCAATATTATAAAGGAATATGTAAAAATGGATTGTTAACAGGTGATAATCTAAAGTTATAATATATTAAGATAAAGGATTAAGATAAAAACAAAGAGGGAAAGGATTTACTGAATTAACTAATTGAACTGGAATACAAAAAAGGGAGGTGTGAGGTCAGGGAAACAAGCAAACGAAAGACAAGATATGGAAAGATTGATTTGTTTTTAACTGTTTTTATTTTTCTGTACTTTGTATTTTCTTTTTTCTTTTTTTCTTATTTTTGTAACATTTTGAAACTTTAATAAATATCTTAAAACAAAACAAAACATGGATAAGCATGGACAATTGCGCTCAGGTATCCTTGTCTATCCTGGCCCAGATGAGGGATAAAGGAAGAAGGCTCCTGATTTCATCTCTGTCTTGGGGCACGCGACACAAACGGGCCTGTCCGTCTCATATTCAGCACTGTCCCCTGTTCCCATGACACGACTCCAGGGATTGGGGGGGGGAGGAAGGGAACACCCCACTTTCAAAGTAGTGAAGCAGCTGTCTCTGAACTTTCCACAGTCATGTTTTGTGGGTGGAAATTTGGGTGCAACTCAGCTTGCAGAAACGGGGTTGCATGAGGTTAAAACCAGATAGAGCAAGAGGCCTCCAGATTCCCAGGCTACTCCTATATCTTCTGCCTCTGTGTTGACCTCCCTAGCTTTTAAAATTTAGATGGATATGTCTTAGGAGGCATCCTGTTTGCAACTTCCACCTCCTGACACCTCTCTCAGACCTCAAGATGAGAGGTCATCCTGGATCCCTCCTCTGAGAACAGAGGCAGCAAAGCATGGCTGACTTTCACTTCTCTAGATCAGTTAGCTTGGTTACAACTGGAAACTTTTCTATGCAGGTCTTTTACTTCCTACGATAAACAACTTTTGTTTCCCTATGATTGCGACAGGTAAAGTCACCTTCCTAGCAAAATTCACAAAGCACAGTCTGGCATCTTTCCGCAGGGCCTGCAAGACAGAGCTGTTCCATCAGGCCTTTGGTCAGGGCGCAGCCTGACTCCCTCCTCTGGCAATCTGCACAGAATTTTGCTTAATGGTTGCCATCAATTTGATTTTAATTAATTTTTATAATGAAATATTTTTAGAATGTTGGATTATTTGATTGTTGTTAGTCGCCCTGAGCCCGGCTTCGGAGGGTGGGATATAAATAAAATTTATTATTTATTATTATTATTATTGCGTGCCCAAGTTCCATAGCACCCCCATTCATCCCCACTGGAAAGTCCTCTGCAGTGGGAAACACTAAACCTGCTCAGTGCTGGCAGCCTCTGCCCTTGCCCCCCCCCCATGGAGAAAAACTCTGGAGCTCAACTCTGCAGGCCCTAAACCCCAGCAAGCCCTCCTGCTGCACTGACCTCTAGCAGCAAGCCCACCCCCACATTGTTGCTTAGTCGTCTTAGTCGTGTTCGACTCTCCATGACCCCAAGAGCATGCCTTGGAAACTCTCACTTTCTTCTCAAAGCTTCTCTTTTTTTTATGTCCATGGAGTTTTCTTGGCAAAATACTGGAGTGGTTTGCCAGTTCCTTCTCCAGGTGGATCACATTTAGTCTAAAATCTCGACTATGACCTGTCCGTCTTTTGTGGCCCTGGCGCACAGCTTCTCTGAGTTATTCAAGCCCCTTCGCCATGACAAGGCAGGATCCATGAAGGGGCATCCCCACCTATCCACCCACAAAAGGACAGGGAGGGGCCACAGCTCTGTGACAGAGATCATGCGCTGCAGGCAGAAGGTCCCAGGTTGAAATCCGGGTGCCTCCGGAGAGGGCTGGGGGTGACGGACGCCCCAGAGAGCCACAGCCTGTCAGTGTGGTGCCAGCACAGAGCTAGGTGGATCAAGGGTGCTTGCAGATTGGGAGTCTATGATCAAAGCCCTCCAAAACCCCAGAGGCTTCACCACCAAGGAATCCCCCAGAAAAGCACCACTAGCTGCCACAGGAATTAACACGCAAAAGCCTGGGAGAGGAGAAATGTCCTCAGCTGGTGCCGCAAATAAAGGCAAACCTCCCTGAGGAGAACTATTCCAGAAGAGGGGGTTCTCCTGAAAAGAAGAGGGGGTTCTTGTCTTGCTCCCCCAGCCAAAAGGAAAAATCCTGGGAACTGCAGTTTATTCCCTACAGAGATACAATTCCCAGCACTCTTAACAAACCACAGTTCCCAGAATTATTTGAGGGAAGCCATGTGTTTTAAGTGTGCTTTAAACATTTGGCATCTTCCTGTCTTGCTAGCAGCAGGCAACAGCAAAGATTTCTCATTGCCTGAGGCACGAAAGCGCCTCTGCCAGTCAGAGTAGACAGCACTGGGTTAGGCGGAGAAATAGCCAGACCTGGTAGAGAGCTCCTAAGACCTTCCACTCCTCACAGGTCCCTCCTTTGTCATCCGTCTCTTTTTCAATTATTGTTTTGAGGAAACGGCTACTGCATTCAGCATTCTGCATCTCACTGCATTCTGTGGGAATGGCAGCCACTCTCATCCCACAAGCGGTTAATGGCTTTTGATCTCAGGAACTGCGAATTCCTGCCTTCCCCCCACTTTTTCTTTGACTGCAGCCTGACAGACTAATAACTCTTCTGCCAGGTCTCCGGATAATTGCCCACCTCCCTTGCTGGGATAATGAGCGACAACCACCGATGCCGAGCCATTTGTTCCCCCCAAAGAGACGTCGGGATTGGACTCCTGCTGCAGTGCCAAGAGCTGGCTGGGGGGCTGGCACACCCACCTTGCTGCCATGGCTCCCAGGGGATCACTCCCCAGGCTCAGTCAAGCAGCCTGCCTGGCAAAGGGCAACTGCAAAGCAACTGCCCTCCAACCCTGGTGCTGAGTGGGCACCAGGATGGGTTGCTTTAGGATGGCACCCAATGGCTCCTGAAAGAGGGTACAGAGGGGCCCATAAACCTGGTTCCCCACATTCCCCCCCCCCCAGTTCAGCTCCTACCATCAAGCGGGGGGTTGTGTGTGCCTGCATTCTTTGCAATTGTTGTCTAAACTCGATTTGCAGCAATGCAACATGAAAGGAACTGACGCCTTCAGCTCAGTGGAAGAGAGTGTGTTTTGTTTTGCATACAGAAGGCAAAACCCCCAGCATCCACCCAGAAAAGACTTCTGCCTGAGGTCAGCAATCCGAGCAGAGTGTGTTTCATGTGTGTCAACGGCAGAAAGGCCTGGTCTCGATTATCCAGCGGCAGGTGAAGCTATGAAGGCCAGCAGTTAGCAGCAGGGCTGGGAAAGAAAGGCCTCTGCCTGGGACATAATGGGGCCGGCCAAGGTCTGAAAAAGAATTGGGCCCATTTCAGTGGCCATCTTGAATATCAAAGCCAAAGATGGAGGACAGAGGTTGAATCCGTCACTCCGTGCACAAAATGCTCAAGACTCTTCCAGAGCGAAATGGGAAAGTAGGATCTGAAAGCCCCTTCCCACCAGAATGCCCTGCAAGGGAAGAGAGGGGCCTTCAGCCACTGCCCTCTGATTTTGCCCCCCATCAGAACTAAGGGAGCCAATCATTCCTATGGGGGCAGGAAAACAACTTCATAGGAGGAGAAATGGAGGGTGTGGACAGAAAGCCTTTCTCTGCAAATGTGGCCCCCAAAGCTTCTTTGGGCTCCTCCGGGTGACCTATTTAATCAGCACTCATCCTGACTTGCTCACACAAAGCTTACATGGAAGTTAGACAACAGGTCCCTCCAGGCACCTTTTCATTTTGAACTTAGTAGGATTTGGGGCAGCTGTGCACATCCCCCTTTCAAAGCTGTTTGCCCCTGCAAAAAAATTGGGGCGGACATACTGCTTTGCTTCCAGCTGTGTCTCACAGTTTCCTGCTGATTTCCTGTTAACTTTTTATATGTCAATTTTTTGTCCTGCTTCTGCTGTGCTGCAGTGCAAGAGCGACCCCTCCAGACATCCACAATGCAGTAACACTGGGGAAACATCGCAGGGCAACTAAGGAAGCCTAGGTTTGCCACTGAGTCTTTCCTTTTTTCCAAACAGGAGTTTGACCTTTGGGCGAGCATTCAACCCCTGGCCCAAGATATACAGGCCCACTGGTGCAAACTCCTGGGGACCCCGGCACCCACAAAATTTTTGCTGTGGGTGCCCAACTTCCTTTTCAGCTCTGGCTGTGTTCACATGAGCCGCTTACAGCACAGTGAAGTTGCTGCCCCCCTGCTGCCCCCCAATGATGGGCCAAGGATGTCTCTACCATATGAGGAGGTGAACACGTCTTGGCTAGAAACAAATAAAGAACAGCTTAAGGACTCCAGTTGCTGCAAAGCTGGTTTGAGAAATAATGTCAAGCAGCAGTATTTTGTAACAAAGTACAGTATACATATGCATTCAGGGTAATGTTGTTGTGTGAACACAGATTAAAAACCCAGAACAGTCCATGGAGTGCACAGTAAAACGGGAATGTGAAGACAGCCAGAGCCTCTGAGTTCTGTACGTTCTGGGTAGTATATTCCTTCTCATGTTATACTTAGACCATGGGGCCCATTGAGCTCTGCACTGCCTACACTGACTGGCAGCCGCTCTCCAGGGTTTCAGGCAGGGGAGCTCTCCCTTTCCTATCTGGAGAGGCCAGGGATTGAACTGGGAACCTTCGGTCTGCAAGCCAGATGCTCTGTGGGCCCCTGCAGCAGCATCTGCTCTCACTATCGACTTTCAACAGTCTGCTCGTCTTGTCTTATCTTTCCGCAGTCATCGAGCTAGTCCTCGGAAGATGCTGCCCAACACCTGAAGTGCTCAAGGCGCCAAAACCAGGGCCACCCTTCTCTAAGCGCTGAGGCCTTCCCACTCCCTGCTGCCCAGCTGCAGAAGGGGGGCTCATTACCTGCGGGCCTCAGGAGGCAAGGCTGCATTCTCTTCCGTTGCCGCCACCAAACTGAACGAGTTGGAGAGCAGCAGTTTCTCCCCCAGGCTTCTTTCCAGCTCCTCATCCGCACAGGATTGTTCCCTAGAAAGCCACAGCAGCAGCATGAGAACAGGGGCAGAGGATTGAGTGGGATATGTGGGCTTCATAAGGATCAGTGGAGCAGCTTTGCCCCAGCTGCCAACCTCCAGTCCTGATGGCCTGCTTTTTTATTATTACATTTATATCACACCTTTTTTCCAAAGAGCTCAAGGAGGCACACATTGTTCTCCTCCCAACAACCCTGTGAGATGGCTAAGCTAAGAGACGGTGGCTGGCCCAAGGTCACCCAGGGGGCTTCATGACCAAGTAGGGATCTGAACTCTGGTCCCCCAGGCCATAGTCCAATACTCTGACCGTTACACCACTGGCTCTCAACTACAGCTTCCATCAGCCCCAGGCTAGCATGGCAATAGCACGCTGATGGGAGTTGTGGTCCAAAACATCCAGACTGGAGGCCTCAGCTTAGGGAAGGCTGAAGCTGGAGGGCTTGGGTGGTGCCATGGTGAGAGTGCTGGAGTGGCCATGGCCAAAGGCCCTGACGAATGCGGGGGGCGGGGGGACGCCTTTTAAATCTACCTCAGCACAGATGATGGAGAACTTGCTCATAGCTGATATAGGCACCCACTTCCTTTAAGCAAAATAACCAAAAAACCTCAACACTCTATTGGATAAACTGCTATGTAACTGATTCATTTAGTCATATGTGGTGGTGGTGATGCTGTGCTTCTTCTTTTTGGATAAAGGTGTTTCATGAGGCAAGCCTCACTGCAGAACAGACTCTTCCTTGATCCCAAATTGCCCTTTTATCCTGCTCTGTGGCCCCCCAAGAGCACCCCATCACCCACCCAATGACTGCAGCAAAACTAACCATTGTCAAGTACAGGAAAACATTGAACACAAACTTGTTTGGGTCTCAACTTTGGGATTTAATTCTGATAGACAAATTAGTAACCCATGTTTCTAGAAAAAATGGATGGGCAAGAAATTTGACACTTTTTATTAAAATTGGTATAAATTTATTAACTGGTATAAAATTGGTATATATTTATTAGAGGGAATTACTTGAGGGGGGTGTTTCTGTTGTGATTCTAGATTCTCAGTTCTCTTTCTCTGCTGTTTTCAGGGTGTTTTTAAAAAGTAGTGGGAGAATCCAACTTCAAAATCCCTCTAGCCAAACTGGCTAGCAACTCTGGGCTCCACAGCGCAAGATGTGGCTTGGCTCACTATCATGAACCAGCCAGAGCTATTTTCTTAACAGGTGCCACCTTCCGGCTGTGCACATCTTCGACTGTGACACAACGAGCAGACAGTACAGATTACCAATGACAGGATGCGCGGAAAGCAATGCTGCCAAGCTGCAACCCAGAAATATGCTCTGCAGCTGTTAACTCCCCAGAGAAGCAAGAAGAGGCTGCAGTTCTGCCCACCCTTTCTTCACCTAGTCCTGCTCCATCAGCTCTCTTCTGCCACCTGCTGCAAGGAGCAGGGCTCCAGGTGCACTGCAAAGCAGACCAGGGGGTGGAAGCATGGCAGAAATCATGGGGAAGAAAGCTATCAGTGGCTACTAGCCGTGGAGGCAGCTAAGCTCTGCCTTCACATTCAGGAGTAATGCTTCAGAATACAAGTTGCTGGAAACCAGAGGAGGGAGAGGCATCTGGCTGGCCACAGTGAGGACAGGAACTTGCAGATGCAATCTCAGAGCCTCTGAATATAATATGTGAGACTTCTTGGAGAACTTGTGAGGTCCCTGTGGACTTGAGATGAGCAAATGTTGTCCCCATCTTCAAAGTGGGGGGAGAGGGCCCAGGCAACTACTGGTCAGTCTGGTTGGCGTCCATACCAGGAAAAGGCCTAGAACAGATAATTAAACAGTCGGTCTGTGAGCAATTAGAAAAAGATGCTGTGATTAGTAAGCGCCAGCATGGGTTTCTTAAAAGCAAGGCATGCAAGACTAATTTTAGTTCTTTTTTTGATAAGAGTTACAAGCTTGATGGACTAGGGGAATGCTGTGGGTGTAATGTATCTTGGTTTCAATAAGGCTTTCAACCAAGTCTCCCATGATTGTCTTTCAGAGAAGCTGGAAAATGTGGACTGGATGAGGTTACTCTTAAGTGGATTTGCAGCTTGATGACTGACCAAACCCAAAGAGTGCTCATTAATGGTTCTTTGTCATCCTGGGAAAAAGTGACAAGTGGGGTGCCACCCGGCCGTTCAACATCTGTATAAACAACTTGGATGAAGGTGTTGAGGGATGGTCATCAAATTTGCAGATAACACCAAACTGGGAGACATAGCCAATGCCACTGAAGACAGAACTGAGATTCAAGAGGACCTAAACAGATTGGAGAACTTGGCCCAAACTAACAAAATAAATTTCAATAGGGGCAAATGTGAGGTTCTGCACTTAAGCAGGAAGAACCAGATGCCCATATATAGGATGGGGGACACCTGGCTTACTAGCAGTACCTGTGAAAAGGATCTAGGGGTCTTGGTGGACCACAAGCTGATCATGAGTCAACCGTGTGATGCAGCAGCAAAAAAAGCTAATGCTATTCTAGGCTGCATCAACAGAAGTCTAGTGTTCAGATCAAAGGAAGTAATAGTACCGCTCTATTCTGCCTTCGTCAGACCACACCTGTTAAACTGCGTCCAATTCTGGGCACCACAATTAAGAAGGATGTTGACAAGCTGGAACGTGTGCAGAGGAGGGCAACCAAGATGATCAAAGGCCTGGAAACCGAGACTTATGAGGAACAGTTGAAGCAGCTGGGCATGTTTAGCCCGGAAAAGAGGAGACTGAGAGGAGCTATGAGAGCCATCTTCAAATATCTCAAGGGCTGCTGCCACATGGAGGAGGGAGCAAGCTTGTTTTCTCCTGCTCTGGAGGGGAGGACTCAAACCAAGAAAGAAGATTCCAACTAAACATCAGGAAGAACTTTCTGACAGTAGGAGCTGTTCAGCAGTGGGGCAGTCTCAAGAGGTTGGAGGTTCTTAAGCCAAGGTTAGGGATTCTCTGGCTGTGATTCCCCCATGGCAGGGGGTGGGCTAGATGATCCTTGGTGTACCTTCCAACTCTACAATTCTAGGATTTTAGGATGGTGGACTAGATGGGCCAGTGCCTGATCCAGCTGGCTCTTCTTATGTTCTTGACTGAGTCTTGAGACACCAAGACCGTAGGGGAGCCTGTGGCCCTGCGGATGTTGCTGGACTCCCATCATCCTCTGCCACCATGGCTGGCAGACAGGGATGGTGGGAGATGTAGTCCAGCAACACCTGAAAGGCCACACATTCCCCATTCTGACTTAGAGGAATATGGATGTTATCTAGGCTGCAACAACCAGTGGAAGGTTTGGCCAGTGCATGGAGAAGGGTGTGCATATAGAACAAGAGTGGGGAAAGGCAAGCTGGGATCTGCTTTTGTAGAGCTGAGTGACTGGCCAGGATTTCTCCCTCCCAATTGTTTAACAGTGGCAGCAACTGGAGGGGGAAAAACCTCCTTCACTCCCTAAGGTTGCTAAAAAAGAATGCTTGGGTGAAAAAAATGAGTGGCTTTTTTTCATGAAAGAAATTGTGAGTTTGATCCTGGTACTGAATAAAAATTCCTGAGCTGAACAAGTGTTCAGAGGAACCCGGTTCCTTTACTGTTATTTCAATTTCTTACCCATCCTTCACCACAAGGCCACAGAGCAGGTTATAAACAATACAAAAATGTAATAAGTCAGTTTAAACCATTTGAAATCAGAAGAGCAGGGCAGAAAGTTTCATCTTCAGCATGCACCTCTGTGGGGATGGAGTTCCAAAAGTGAGGGGCTGCCCCAGAGAATGCCCTCTTCCAAGCTACCAATCCCGATGTTAGCATTTCACTCCTCCCCATACTTCTTCTTCACCCCATACTTCTGAGGGGGGGGGGCAGAATTCTATCAATAAACACCCAATAAGGTCTATATGGGTGGAGGTGCTCTTTCAGAAATTTGGGGCCTAAAGGCTAGCCTATGTCCACCCAGCTGAGCCTTGAGGTTCTGGGTAAAAACCAAGGAGATCCTGAAAGCCAGAAGCCCAGCCACCTTTGGTTTATATCACAGCCTCCAATGATAGGCTTCCATAAAGTTACAATAAAAGCAGCACTGAAACAGAAAAGCTCTCTGGCAGCTCTCCTGGGGCTCTCCAGAGATGGATGCTTCATGGAACCACCCACAGCAAGTGAGCTCTGAGATGTGCCAAGCCCAGTCTCTTCCTGTGTCCTGACGGCAGGGCCCCTCTCACTGGGCATTCCTGATGACTTGTCCTCACAATGGTATTGGGGTGCTAGACATGATTCCCCTTTCCCAGTAAAATTACCTGAGTACATGACTTTATTGGGGCAATTATACACAATCCCACTTTCAACTGCACCTGCAGAAATTTTGGGACGGACCTACTGCTTCTTTTCCACTCAGTCCATGTCCTGTAACTTTCTGCTGAAATTCTGTCCCTTTTCATACCTCAGGTGTCCCAGTTTCTTTGCCCCGCCTCTGTTCTGCTACAGCGCAGGAGCCCCCCCCCCAATGTGGCAGTAAGGGGGATAACATGGGGGGAGCAGAATGATGTGTGGGTGGGTCCACTGCAGAGGACACACCAATAAACCTGAATGGAGGGGCCCACACAGCAATGAACACATGGCATGCACAGGTTGCTTCAAGGTGTAGCTGCAAGACACAACATGCACCAGTGGAGTTCCATCCCTGGGGGAGCCTTACCTTTTCTCAAGGAACTTGTCAAGGCTGCTGAGATAACCGTCTGGCTCTGAAGAAAGGAGCTGGATGCACAGGTGGAGGAGAAATGTGTCATTTTAGCAGACGAGGACAGAGCAGTGCTGCACAACTACTAAACAAGGCTGGTGTTGGCACCTGGCATCCTGGGGCAGCTGCCAAGGACCCAGTAGGGACACACACGACATGTGGCAGCAACGGGATCTCAATGCTGCCACATGTCGTGTGTGCATTGTAGATAATTTAAACGGCAGGCAGATTGCATCATAAAAAGCAGTACTGTGTCCACTGCTGCCACCAGGGGGCTCCATCAACGTAGGAGGGGGGGTCCACCAGAGGGCATTTACTGTATTTTTCGCTCTATAAGACGCACCAGACCACAAGGCGCACCTAGTTTTTGGAGGAGGAAAACAAGAAAAAAAATATTCTGAATCTCAGAAGCCAGAAGAGCAAGAGGGATCGCTGCGCAGTGAAAGCAAGCAATCCCTCTTGCTGTTCTGGCTTCTGGGATAGCTGCGCAGCCTGCATTCGCTCCATAAGACGCACACACATTTCCCCTTTTTAGGAGGGAAAAAGTGAGTCTTATAGAGCAAAAAATACGGGAACTACCTCTCCCTTTAAATTGAGAATTGGCCCGGCCACACAACCCACGGGCTGTGCGTTATTCTCCTTGCCTTCAGCTTTGCAGTCTCTCTTTGTGCATTTCTATGGGGTGTAGTCTGCATCAGACACCCAGCCTGCTGCCCTTGATGGGGTCCAGGGACCTTGTGGGGTGCTACCTCTCTGAAGTCACACTGGTAAGGAAGATGGGCTACTGAACCAAACTAAGCCAACTCTATGCCATTACATTCCAAACCTCTAGTCCACAAAGTGTTACCTACTGTGTAAAGGTCCTCAGAGCCCGGATCTGAATTGCTCATCTGCAGGAGGTCTCCAAGAGACACAAGGTCATCAGTGTCTTCATCCATGTCTGAGCCCACAGCCAGTCTCCTTGGGTCACCTGAAAGCTCATCTGGGGAGGCTGAGATGCTGGAGGATGTCATCGGGAAATGGGCAGGGGTGGGAAGAGAGGAATGCTCTGGGCCTGGGTCTTCCTCTAGGTCTGAATCGTAGGGCAGCCTCACTGGGTCCCCAGCAAGCTCACTGGAGGATGTCGAGGCACTGCTTCTAAGGTAGGTGGCAGGTGGTGTGGCCAATGGATGGCTAGGAGAGGGTAAGAAAGGAGACTCCAGCTCTAAGGCCCTCTGGGTGCTTGTCTGGGTTTGGCCCTCAAGCGGGGCTCCTTCCAGCTGCTCACTTGCCATGTGAAAGACACTGGCCATGGGGAGCACTGGACCAACTCTCTCTGCCTCCTGAAGAGTTGCATTCTTTGGCTGCAGGATCACAGGCTCTTCTAGGAACTGTGGGTGGTCCCCAGCGGGGGAAGAGGCCTTGGCTGTGGACTCCATCATGTGCAGCTCAGCAGGCTCTTGGGTGATATCAGGCATCTCCTCCGAGCTTTGGTACTCAGATGCAGGGTCTGGGGCAGGGCTCAAGGGCAGCAGTTTGTCATTGTACAGGAATTCAATCCGGGGTGGGGACCAGTCTGGAGGGAACATGGCGTCCTCTTGATCTTCCTCCAGCGGAGAGTCTGGGTTGCCCCACAGGCTGGAGCTGTGGCTGCTGTGGGATGCCTCTTCCAGGGGATGTGCAGAGGGAAACAAATTAGGGAGGCCGTGCTCATACAAAGAGAGGCCTTGCTGCCCCACATTGTTGCTGCAGCTGCCCCCAGGCCCCTTCTTCTGTCCCTGGCTGGGAGCTCCCAAGAAGCCTGTGTCTCTCTTGGACAAAAAGCGGGCTGATGATGACCTGCATTTCTGGGACCTTTTTTGCATCTGCCGCAAAGTGGCCTGGGGCTCTGCCGAAGACAGGGAGAAAGAGAGAGAGAGAGAGAGAGAGAGAGAGAGAGAGAGAGAGAGAGAGAGGAGTTAATGCTCTGGCAATTAGCATGCTACAATGCCACAGGGGAACAAACAAACAAAAGGCGCAATGGGCAGGGAGGACTGAGCACAGAATTCAACTTTCTAAGAATTTTGTGTTTATTTTGGTGTGTGTGTATGTGTGTTTAGAATCTGGCCCTAAAGGCTGCAAATATATAACTGAAAGTGCCTGGACAGTGTCAGATAAGAAGTCAGAAGCCACCGGAGGAGTGGCTGGATAAGATTTCTGTGGCCAAAGGGCAGGACTTCTGTGCCCTGCTAAGTTCCTTGCCCCTTCACAAGGCAAGGCTCTGGTAGACGTTGGGTTAATGCTGACACAGGACCTTGAGGGGTTTGCATAAGCCCAGGATGCAAACAGACCCCACCTGTTACGTGAAGATCTCAAAGAACCTTCTTAAAGATTAGAAACAGAACTGTAGACACGCAAGAGACCCCAGGGGTCATCTAGTCCAACCCTTTGCAATGCAGGAATCGCAGCTCAAGAATCCCTGACAGACGGCCAATCAAACTGTTAAAAAACTTCCAAGGAAGGAGAGTCCACCACCTTTAGAGGAAGCCTGATTCACAGTCAAACAGCTCTTAGCGTCAGAAAGTTCTTCCTAATGTTTAGCTGGAATATTCAGCGCTCCTGAGTCAAGATCCAACCCCTTAACATTTGACAAGGTGCCCCATGATATTCTTGTAAAGAAGCTGGTAAAATGCGGTCTTGACTATGCTACCACTCAGTGGATTTGTAACTGGCTGACTGACCGAACCCAAAGGGTGCTCATCAATGGTTCCTCTTCATCCTGGAGAAGAGTGACTAGTGGGGTGCCACAGGGTTCTATCTTGGGCCCGGTCTTATTCAACATCTTTATCAACGACTTGGATGATGGACTCAAGGGCATCCTGATCAAATTTGCAGATGACACCAAACTAACTGGGAGGGGTTGCTAACACCCCAGAGGACAGGATCACACTTCAAAACGACCTTGACAGATTAGAGCAGTGTTTCCCAACCACTGTTCCGCGGCACACTAGTGTGCCGCGAGATGTTGCCTGGTGTGCCGCGGGAAAAATTAAAAAATGCGAAAGATTTTTTTTTTAAGTCGAATTTTCGATTGGGGCGCCGTCACTAGATGACCCCTGGGGTTCCCTCCCTCCCTCCCGCTCTGCGCCTCCCTCCTCCTCCTCCGGGGAGGCCCTTCCTGGCTCTCGGCCAAGGCTTGGCGGCTGCCACTCACTCACTCGCTCGCGCACCCGTCCCTCCATCCCTGCACCCGGCCTCTCCCCCTCCGTCCCCGGCGCGGGGGCTGCCGGGATCCGTAGTCCCCTCGCCCTTGGGCTCCGCGCCCGCGCGGGGTGCGCAAACTACGTTTCCCAGCGTGGCCTGTAAGGCCGGGCGTTTTGTTTGAAGCGCTCTTCTCCCGGCCATGGAATGAGCGCAGCGGCGGCGGCCGGGCGGGCAGGGGCTCTTCCGCGCAGACCCCGCGCAGCCTGCCTGCGCCCCCGCGGAGATCGGGCGGCAGGATGGAGCCTGGGGATCCCCGCGGAGGCGGAGCGGCAGAGGCGGAGGCTGCCCCCCAGGTAGGGCTGCGTCGGGGCTTTTTTATTTTTGCAATGCTGCATCCACGCCGGAGGGGACGCATCGGACCGCGGGGAGACCCCTTGGCGGGCGTGCAAGGCAATGCATGTGTTCAGGCGTTGCATGGAGTGCAGTGCAATGCAATGGCAACGTGGCGCCCTGCATGCATGCATGCAACTTCCACCGGCGCTCCGGACTTGGCAGGTGAGGGGGGTCCCCAGTGGGCGGCAGAGAGAGCCAGGAGGGCAAAGGGGAGCCGGGGGGGAGCAGCGCTGCTCCCCAAGCCGAGCCCGGGGGGAAACTTCGGCGTCGTTGCGCCAGGTGTTGGAAGCGGAGGGGGCCCCTCACCTGCAAAACCTGGTCGCCTCTCATATATTTCGTGCATTGCATTCATCGCCCGCTTTTCTCCTCCAAGGAGCTCCCGGGGGCGCGCGTGGTTCTCCCCGTGTTATCCTCGCAACAACAGCCCTGCGAGGTGGGTCAGGCGAGTGGCCCAAGGGAGCACCCAGGGATTGTCCTGGCCAGGTGGGGTGATTTGAACCCTGCTCTCTGCCCGGTCTTCGTCCTCATTTAGCCCCCACATGTGCATGACTGTGCATGACTGAGGTTTTCCCCCCTCGTCTTGGCTATGGTGTGAGTCTGTGCTGTTAATTAATGGGGTTCTGCCTTCGGAGAAGATGAGCCAGCCCTCAAGGAGGTGATTATGTAATTTGCTAGCAATTCATGTCCCTCCCGGCGTGACGCTGCGCGCTGACGTCACAGGGCTGTAATGGTGGTGTGCCTCGAGATTTTTTTCATGAAACAAGTGTGCCTTTGCCCAAAAAAGGTTGGGAAACACTGGATTAGAGAACTGGGCCAAAACAAACAAGATGAACTTTAACAGGGAGAAATGTAAAGTATTGCACTTGGGCAAAAAAAATGAGAGGCACAAATACAAGATGGGGGACACCTGGCTTGAGAGCAGTACATGTGAAAAGGATCTAGGAGTCTTGGTTGACCACAAACTTGACATGAGCCAACAGTGTGACGCGGCAGCTAAAAAAGCCAATGCAATTCTGGGCCTCATCAATAGGAGTATAGCATCTAGATGAAGGGAAGTAATAGTGCCACTGTATTCTGCTCTGGTCAGACCTCACCTGGAGTACTGTGTCCAGTTCTGGGCACCACAGTTCAAGAAGGACACTGACAAACTGGAACGTGTCCAGAGGAGGGCAACCAAAATGGTCAAAGGCCTGGAAATGATGCCTTATGAGGAATGGCTAAGGGAGCTGGGCATGCTTAGCCTGGAGAAGAGGAGGTTAAGGGGTGATATGATAGCCATGTTCAAATATATAAAAGGATGTCATACAGAGGGAGAAAGGTTGTTTTCTGCTGCTCCAGAGAAGCGGACACGGAGCAATGGATCCAAACTACAAGAAAGAAGATTCCACCTAAACATTAGGAAGAACTTCCTGACAGTAAGAGCTGTTTGACAGTGGAATTTGCTGCCAAGGAGTGTGGTGGAGTCTCCTCCTTTGGAGGTCTTTAAGCAGAGGCTTGACAACCATATGTCAGGAGTGCTCTGATGGTGTTTCCTGCTTGGCAGGGGGTTGGACTCGATGGCCTTTGTGGTCTCTTCCAACTCTATGATTCTATGATTCTAACTAAGTTGTTTCGGCTTCAGACCTATACACATTTGTACTGATGGAGGCCAGTTGTAAGAAGTTTCAGAAATGCTACTATATTGTTCCACTAGACTGGTGCTTCTAAGGGCAGATGCATCTTTTGAGAGAAGGGGCTTTCTGACCTGTGAAAAATAGAACTTTCATTTAGTGAAAAACTCCTGGGATTCAGTAACATTTTCAAGGGGAAAGCGCCCTCTGCTGACTCCTCCTGCAGTCCAAGAAGATAGGCGTTTCCCTTGGTGTTGCTTCCCTCCACTGCCATGCAGACGTTTACCAGAGTGGTGGGCTTATTCTGCAACATGTGCTTGATGCAATAACAGTGCATGACTGCTGGATTCATCCTGAACTATCCACACATATCACTCCACTCCATTCTGCCAGCCTTCCCCAATCCTATTGCATTATTACCAATGGGGATGGTTGCACTGACTGGAAACAAATAATAATAATAATAAAATTTTATTTATACCCCGCCCTCCCCAGCCAAGACCGGGCTCACGGCGGCTAACAACCAATAATAAAAACAAGTTGATTAAAATACAATTTTAAAAAGATTAAAATACAACATTAAAACATTAGGATGCAGCCTCTTCACAGGAGGTGAAAGGAAAAAGAAAGAGAGGGAGGGAATCAAATTGGCTCCAAGCCAAAGGCCAGGCGGAACAACTCATCCTGGAGAAGAGTGACTTGTGGGGTGCCACAGGGTTCTGTCTTGGGCCCGATCTTATTCAACATCTTTATCAACGACTTGGATGATGGACTCAAGGGCATCCTGATCAAATTTGCAGATGACACCAAACTGGGAGGGGTGGCTAACACCCCAGAGGACAGGATCACACTTCAAAACGACCTTGACAGATTAGAGAACTGGGCCAAAACAAACAAGATGAACTTTAACAGGGAGAAATGTAAAGTCTTGCACTTGGGCAAAAAAAATGAGAGGCACAAATACAAGATGGGTGACACCTGGCTTGAGAGCAGTACATGTGAAAAGGATCTAGGAGTCTTGGTTGACCACAAACTTGACATGAGCCAACAGTGTGACGCGGCAGCTAAAAAAGCCAATGCAATTCTGGGCTGCATCAATAGGAGTAAAGCATCTAGATCAAGGGAAGTAATTGTGCCACTGTATTCTGCTCTGGTCAGACCTCACCTGGAGTACTGTGTCCAGTTCTGGGCACCACAGTTCAAGAAGGACACTGACAAACTGGAACGTGTCCAGAGGGCCACCAAAATGGTCAAAGGCCTGGAAATGATGCCTTATGAGGAATGGCTAAGGGAGCTGGGCATGTATAGCCTGGAGAAGAGGAGGTTAAGGGGTGATATGATAGCCATGTTCAAATATATAAAAGGATGTCATACAGAGGAGGGAGAAAGGTTGTTTTCTGCTGCTCCAGAGAAGCGGACACGGAGCAATGGATCCAAACTACAAGAAAGAAGATTCCACCTAAACATTAGGAAGAACTTCCTGACAGTAAGAGCTGTTTGACAGTGGAATTTGCTGCCAAGGAGTGTGGTGGAGTCTCCTCCTTTGGAGGTCTTTAAGCAGAGGCTTGACAACCATATGACAGGAGTGCTCTGATGGTGTTTCCTGCTTGGCAGGGGGTTGGATTCGATGGCCCTTGTGGTCTATTCCAACTCTATGATTCTATGATTCTATGAACTCAGTCTTACAGGCCCTGCAGAAAGAAATCAGATCCTGCAGGGCCCTGGTCTCATGAGACAGAGCGTTCCACCAGGCCAAGCCAGTGTTGAGAAGGCCCTGGCTCTGGTTGAGGCTAATCTGACTTCCTTAGGGCTGGGACCTCTAGGGTGTTGCTATTTATGGACCTTGAGGCTCTCCGTGGGAGAGGCGGTCCCGTAGGTACGAGGGCCCTAGGCCGTGAAGGGCTTTAAAGGTCAAAACCAACACCTTAAATCTGACCCTGTACTCCACCGGGAGCCAGTGCAGCTGGAAAAGCACTGGGTGAATATGCTCCCATGGCAGAGACCCCGTGAGGAGCCTCGCTGCAGCATTCTGCACCCGCTGGAGTTTCTGGGCCAGCTTCAAGGGCAGCCCCACATAGAGCGAATTACAGTAGTCAAGCCTGGAGGTGACCATCGCATGGATCACTGTGGCCAGGTCAGGGCGGGAAAGGTAAGGGACCAACTGCTTGATGTGGCAAAGGTGGAAAAATGTCGCTATGTCTGCCCCCAAAACTTGAACATGGGATTGCATATAATTGTCCCAATACCATCTTGAGCACAAATAATTTTATTGTGAATGGACAATATAAAGGACATTTGAAGGGGCCCACTGTTGACCACATCAAAACAGCTGCACTACCAGTTTCACGTGCTTTAAATATCACTATTCTGTAGGCTGTGTTCCAAGAGGATGTGGTTTGATTCTGTAGACTGCATTCCAAGAGGATGCGGTTTAGCATACAAAGTGCTTGAGATTACAAATTTTACCACTGTAATCCTCAAATCTATGGGTAAGGAACTGCAGGCCCCCAGCATGGACAGCTCTAAAAGGAGATTAGGCAAACGCAGCAGGGAGATAAATCTCTCAAAGGGCACCAAGATCAGGAGAGCCCTGCTGCCCCAGGTCCTGCTGGCAGGCTTCTCCCAGGCAGCTGGTTGTCCATTGTGGGAAGCAGAAGGGAAGACAAGACAGACAAGACAGGCCTTTGGTCTGGTCCAGCAGGGCTTTTCTTATGTCCTAAAATAAATACTACCCTCCATATTATTGGGGGGGGGGCTGAGAATGAAAGACGAGCAAGGTGAGGACCCCCAGGATTAGGGGCAGTTGGTGCAGTCAAGGATAACGGAGTGAGTGCCTCCCCCCACCTTGCTTAGAATGTCTTAGGGAAGGAGAAGGACCTGCTTGGGGTGTCCTTGCCATCCAAAGTCCAACCAGAGGCTGCTCAGACGAGGGCTTTATCTGTGGTGGGACTCACAGCTTCATGGCTCTTCAACACATTTAATTTTATTTTATTTACATCTCACATTTCCCCGTAAGGAGCTCAAGGTGGCAGAGATGGCTTTCCCCCTCCTCATCTGTATTCTCACAACAAACCTGTGCGGTAGGTCAGGCCAAGAGACAGTGGCTGTCCCAGGGTCACTCAGCAAGCATAATGGCTGAGTGGGGATTTGAACCCTGGTCTCCCAGCTCCTAGTCCAACAGTATAACCACTGCATTACCCTGGCCTTACATTATGCATCAAAACTTTCCCTTTCAACAGAGCCTGGGACTGCCAAACTGGATATGGATCTTTTTCTGCTGGCTGGATTTATTTTTAAAGCCAATGCAAAACACTTTTTGAATTGTTGGGGCATTACATTTTGAGAAAGAAATTGAGTTACGCCTGCATTTATCAGACGTATGATCCACTCCTCCCTTTCAACTATCTCCATGGGATCACAACCCACAGCAGAGATTGGATGGCCATCTGCCATGGATGCTTTAGCTGAGATCCTACAAAAAGGCAAGAACATTGCAATAAATAGCAAGTGCTAAATACACATTCATGAGCCACTTGGTGGTGACAGCATAAACCTCTGCAGAAATTCTGTGGAAGCAAATCTGGAAGCAACCCCAGAATGAGGAGCTGACGTGGATTGGATGGTTCCATAAGACAGTGTTTCCTAGCTGACCTGTTGGGGGGATCCCCTGATCCACCAAGCCTAGTCTGAGGGGCCAGAGCACTGAAGAACCACTCAGGTGAACTCACCTGCCACCAACCATTTATGAGAATCCCTAAACCCTCCTTCATCACACTGACAGCAAAAGGATGGCCAACTACGGCCACTGTTGTGCTTTTAGCATTGCCTCTGGAAAAGCAAAGGGTATCCATTAATTGCCCTGGTGTAAGGTCCAGCAAAGCAGAGCTGTCTTTGAAGCAGGACCTTAGGGGATTGCCCTGCCAGAAGCAATCCCTTTGCACTGCCAAAGTCACTGCTGACATTTTGGATCAAGGGTGGGAAGAAGGTAGATCAAAATATAATGGTGGATCTCTGAATGATTTGCAGCAGATCAACATGACTCAGGGGCAATGAAAAAGAAATCCAACTTAAATCAGGCTGCTGAAATGTAGAGAGCTAATGGGGGAGGGGGGGACTGTGTGAGCTCAGTTCATTCCCAGTCCTGAAGACCTACCTCTCAGCTCAGAGGCTCCCTGCTCTTTCATTCAAACTGGGTGCCTTTTGCACCTGGTTCTCCTTGATAAATCTCAGCGCTCTAGCAAAAAGTGAAGCGTAGATCCAACAAGCCTTAAGTCTTGCCCACCCCTCTTTTAAAATATTACCTTTGATATAGGAGAGGGATTTGCCACCTTTGGCTTCACCAGCTCTTGAGCGCCTGCGGCCGTCTTGCTGTAGGACAAAAGGGACATCCGTTCAAGGTGTGTCATTATCCAAAGGAAGCCTCTCTACAGCAACTTCATCAGCGCTTTCTGTGGCTTTTGCACTACTGTCTTGTGTGTGCAGTTTGGCTCTCTGTGCTGGGGACAAAACTGATAGGACCCAATTCATGCTTACAGAGACCTCATGGTCATGCAGGGTGCTTGGGACTTAGAATTTGTACTGGGACATTTGTGGCACGATGTACAGCGGTACCTCTATGTGATGGGATGATGAGCTGCTTGTGCGTAAAATCGTAGTCCCTCAGAGTTTGTGCAAATCCACAAACCTCTGTCTGTGACGGAGCCCCTCAGACATGTCTGCTCTAGTCACTTGCAGATTCCGACAGTGGTTGCTTTCGGAATCGTTTCCAGCATAAAAGCTCCTTAACGGAAACACGTCTTCTGGACTCGCGGCGTGACAGCTTCCGGCGAGGAATGGGTCTCCCTATGGGAGCTTCAGACACCTCCCCACTGTTCTCGCTGGACGTGTCCCTGAGCCCTCCCTCTTGCTCGCTTTCCCTCAGAGATCCACCTCTCCCCCTGCTGGTTCCTGCTTTGGCTGCTGAGTCTCTCTCAGCCTCCGTGAGACTTTCCACCAGAGACCCACCTCTCCCCCTGCTGGTTCCTGCTTCAGCTGCTGAGTCCCTCCCAGCCTCCGTGAGCCCTTTCCCCACCTGTTCCTCCGATGGCAGTTCCCTGACATCCACTTCCCCTCCAGGGCCCCCTTCACCCCCTCCCGTTCCCTCTCCTCTGGGCGGTGTGGAGGTAAAACCCCGAAAAGAATCCTCTTCATCTTCAGACGTCTCAAACATTTCCCTCCATCGGTCGCCGTTCCGGCTCGCTGAATCCTCCTCCTCCTCGGAATCTGTGAACCCCTCCAACTCCTCTTCTTCGTCGGTGGTGGCAAAGTACTCCCTCCGGAACCTCGCCACAGGCTGAGGTTTACGTGGGAACCTCTGATGAAAAGTTTCTATTAAAACCTCGTCATTGACATCCTCTGCCATGACCCAGGTGTTTTCCGACTCCGGTTCCCCTTCCCACATTACCAAATACTCTACTTGATCTCCCTTCCACCTGGAATCGAGGATCTCCGCTACATGGTAGCTGTGTTCCCTTTCCTCCATTGCTGGTCCCCGAGTGACCCTCCCTTCTCTGTCCCCTTTATACGGTGACAGCAACGACCTGTGGAAAACTGGGTGCAGCTTCATGTGGTTCGGTAACCGGAGTCTGAAAGCCACTGGGTTGACCTGTTGCGTGACTTCAAAGGGACCCAATCTTTTGGGTCTTAACTTCTTACAACCCCCTTTGAATGGTAACCCTTGGGTTGACAGCCACACCTGGTCCCCCACCCTAATGGTTTCACCTTCTCTTCTGTTTTTGTCTGCCTGCCTCTTATATTCCTCCTTGGCCCTGTCTAAGTTAAGTTGGAGCTGGCAATGGATCGCTTCCATTTCTTCTACGAACTGTTCAGCAGCTGGAACGCTCCAGTTCTCCCCTTCCCCCCCCCCCTGGGAAAGCCTGGGATGGCACCCGTAATTAGCCAAAAAGGGGCTCATCCCTGTGGACACGTTCTCCGCATTGTTGTAGGCAAATTCTGCCAACGCCAGCTTCTCCACCCAATCATTCTCTCTGTCATTCACATAACACCTCAAATATTGCTGGAGGATGCCATTGGCTCTTTCCGCCTGCCCGTTGGTTTCAGGATGCCGGGCAGTCGAAAAATTGACCTCTACATGCAGTAAGCTCATGAGCTTCCTCCAGAACCTGGAAGTAAATTGTTTCCCTCGGTCTGAAACCACCCTCAAGGGGGCGCCATGCAACCTAAACACATTTTCTACAAACAATTTAGCTGTTTCTTCTGCCGTGACAGCATGTGAGCAGGCTATAAAGTGGGCCATTTTGGTTAACAGGTCTACCACAACCATGATGGCTGTTTTCCCTCTGGATTTTGGCAAATCAGTCATGAAATCTATTGCCACTGCTTCCCATGGTCTTTCAGGTGTGGGTAGCGGTTCTAATAACCCTGCCGGTGCCCGCCTCTCCCCTTTGGCTCGCTGGCATTGGTCACACCCTCTCACATACTCCCGCACATCTTCCCTGACCTTGGGCCACCAAAATTCCCTGGTAACCAGCCACATGGTTTTGTGTTGCCCAAAATGCCCTGCTGTGGGGCTATCGTGCAGCTGCTTGAGTACCTTCCCCCTCAAATCTCCTTCAGGTATATATAACGCTCCCTTGTAATACAACGCCCCGTTTCTCTCCTCAAAACCTCCGGGTTTATCTCCCTCCCTCCTGAGACCCCTGAGTTTGTCCTGGGCGTATTCATCATTCTCCGTTCCCTCTACCAGTTCTCTTTGCCCCACCAATGCCGCCCCACACACCCAGCGGTCCTCTGGAATGACATGTCTTTCTTCGGGTTCTCCCTCCCCCTCCAAATATTCAGGTTTGCGTGAGAGAGCGTCCGCCCTAACGTTCTCTGGGCCTGGCACGTAACAAATCTCAAAGTTAAATTTGGAGAACTCCTGGGCCCATCTCAACTGCCGTTGGTTGAGCACTCGTGCCGTTCTCCAATACTCTAGGTTCTTGTGGTCAGTGCACACTTGCACCTTATGTTGTGCGCCAATTAGCAGGTGCCTCCATCTCCGGAAAGCCTCATGAATGGCAAGTAGTTCTCGGTCATACACCGTGTAATTCCTCTCGGATTTGTTCAGCTTTCGCGAAAAAAAGGCACACGGTCTCCATTCTGACTCCTCCTTCCCTGGCTGCAGAAGAAGCACCGCCCCTATGGCTCTGTCTGATGCGTCTGTTTCGACTCTCAGTTTTTTTTGTAAATCCACATGTAGAAGTTGTTCTTCAGAGGCGAAGGCCCTTTTCAGCTCCTCAAATGCTCGCTCCGCCTCCTCAGTCCAAACGAATTTCTGCAGGGCAGCAGTTGAAGAAGGAGCAAAAAGGGTTTTCTTGTGTGTGTGTGTTTCTTTGTGGCTGATTGAAGAACAACTTCTAGCGGCGCGCGCAGTTATACCCATCTTTTAGATTTAGGGGAGCTAGTCTCAAACGTTTGCTGGGGGAGACCTAGGGTTTTTTTGTGGGGGAAGTTATTTGTCCTGTCTTCAAGCTTTTTATGATGGAGGACCTCTGTAGCCACCCCCAATGACACGATCTCAAGATGGAAGGGGAGGGAACAGCTGCAGTCGCCTGCGATTCCTGCGCAATGTTTGCCATCTTGCCAAAGGTTGCAGGCAGCTTTACCTGCAGCAATTGCATGTTGCTTGCCCTTTTAAAAGACAAAGTCCAGCAACTGGAGGAACGTGTAGCTACGCTCCAAAGAATTAGAGAGCTGGAGCTCTTCTTGGAAGCAACAGAGCACACTGTCCCCACCAAGGAGGAGACAGGGGACTCCCCTGAGAAGGAGGCTAGTTCAGCAACACAGGAGCCAGATATATGGAGAAACGTGACTCAAAGAAGTAGGAGGCCCAGGGTTCACTCTGATTGTTTAGAAATACACAATCGCTTTGAGGTCCTCTCCCCTAGCATGAAAGACGAAGGGCAGACTCCATTTGAGGATCTATCCCTCATTACAGTCGATCAGGTATATGAAGACGAGCAGCAAAGTCAGTCCTCAGGGAACGTGCAGGTGACCTTGGAACGGACAGCTCACAGAAGAACCCCGACCAAACCCAAGAGGAGGCGTGTAGTGGTGATAGGGGATTCCCTACTGAGGGGAACAGAAGCAGTGATCTGTGGGCCTGACATGATGTCTCGGGAAGTGTGCTGTCTCCCCGGGGCTAAGATCCAAGATGTAACTGAACGACTGCAAGGAATCATAAAACCCACTGACAAATACCCCTTCCTCTTGGTTCATGTGGGAACCAATGACACTGCAAGCAATAGCCTCCAGAAGATCAAAAGAGACTACGAGGCTCTCGGCATGAAATTGAAGCAACTAAATGCACAAATTGTCATCTCGTCTGTCCTCCCAGTTGAACGACGTGACCCAGGGAGAGAGGGAGAAATAGTGGAAGTGAACAGCTGGCTTCGCAAATGGTGTAAACAGGAACGGTTTGGAATCTTAGATCACGGACTGCAGTTTCTTGAAAATGGACTTCTGGCAAGTGATGGGCTGCACCTCACAACGGTTGGGAGAAATGTTTTTGCCAAAAATCTCAGAAACCTCATCAGGAGGGCTTTAAACTGACTAATGTGGGGGAGGGAGACAGTGCTCCTGAAGGTAGGAGTCTATCAATTGATGAAGATGATCATCCAAATGTCATAGACCAAATGGAGCAAACAGCATGCAGACCTAGTGGTGGGAGGAAAAAATCCTTAAATAAGAGACACGGGGGAATGATTAATGGACTTCAATGTCTGTACACTAATGCGCAAAGCATGGGAAATAAACAAGATGAGCTTGAGCTCTTGGTACAGCAAACTAAATATGACATAATAGGCATCACTGAAACCTGGTGGGATAAGTCCCACGATTGGAATGTAATAATGGGGGGATACAATCTATTTCAGAGAAACAGACCAGACAAGAAAGGAGGAGGAGTGGTGTTATATGTCAGGGATGTGTATACCTGTGAAGAGATCCAAGATTTAGAACCTCAAAGCCAAAGTGAGAGCATTTGGGTCAAAATTAAGGGAGAGAAGAATAACAGAGACCTCATTGTGGGAGTTTACTATAGATCCCCAAGCCAAACAGAGGACATAGATGATGCCTTCCTGGAACAGATGGCCAAGCATGCAAAAGGAAGGGAGATAGTAGTAATGGGGGACTTCAATTACCCGGATATTTGTTGGACGTCAAACTCAGCCAAGAGCATAAGGTCAAACAGATTCCTCACTGGCCTTGCAGACAACTTCATTGTCCAGAAAGTGGGAGAAGCAACAAGAGGAACAGCCATTTTAGATCTGGTCCTAACCAATGTTGATGACCTGGTTAGTGGGGTAGATGTGGATGGATCATTAGGCGCGAGTGATCATGCTCTTCTGAAGTTTACTATACAGCGGAAAGGAGCAGCCAAGCATACTAGGACTCAATTTCTTGACTTTAAGAAAGCCGACTTCATAAAACTTAGGGAAGTGCTGGGTGAGATCCCATGGACAGCAATACTAAAAGGAAAGGGAGTTCATGATGGCTGGGAGTTTGTTAAGAGGGAGATAGTAAAAGCACAACGTCAGGCAATACCAATGAGACGGAAACATGGAAGGTGCCTAAAGAAGCCAGGGTGGCTATCTAAAGAACTTTTAACTGAATTAAGATTAAAAAAGGATGTGTACAAAAAATAGAAAAGGGGGGAAACCACCAAAGAGGAATTCAAACAAATAGCCAGCACGTGTAGACACAAAGTCAGAAAAGCTAAAGCACAGAATGAACTCAGGCTTGCTAGAGAGGTTAAAAGAAACAAAAAAGGCTTTTATGGGTATGTTCGTAGCAAAAGGAAGAACAAAGAAACAGTGGGGTCACTCAGAGGAGAAGATGGTGAAATGCAAACAGGGGACACAGAAAGGGCTGAACTCCTCAATGCCTTCTTTGCCTCAGTCTTCTCCGATAAAGAAAACAATGCCCGACCTGAAGAATTTGGAGCAAATGATTCAACAAAGGAAACACAGCCCAGAATAACTAAGGAGATAGTACAAGAATATTTGGCTAGTTTAGATGTATTCAAATCTCCAGGGCCAGATGAACTGCATCCAAGAGTATTAAAAGAACTGGCAGATGTGATCTCAGAACCACTGGCAGTCATCTTTGAGAATTCCTGGAGAACAGGCGAAGTCCCGGCAGACTGGAGGAGGGCAAATGTTGCCCCTATTTTCAAAAAGGGGAAAAGAGAGGACCCAAATAATTACCGCCCAGTCAGTCTGACATCAATAGCAGGGAAGATTCTGGAGCAGATCATTAAGCAAACAGTCTGTGAGCACCTAGAAAGGAATGCTGTGATCACCAATAGTCAGCATGGATTTCTGAAAAATAAGTCATGTCAGACTAACCTGATCTCGTTTTTTGACAGAATTACAAGCCTGGTAGATGAAGGGAACGCAGTGGATGTAGCCTACCTTGATTTCAGCAAGGCATTTGACAAGGTGCCCCATGATATTCTTGTAAAGAAGCTGGTAAAATGCGGTCTTGACTATGCTACCACTCAGTGGATTTGTAACTGGCTGACTGACCGAACCCAAAGGGTGCTCATCAATGGTTCCTCTTCATCCTGGAGAAGAGTGACTAGTGGGGTGCCACAGGGTTCTGTCTTGGGCCCGGTCTTATTCAACATCTTTATCAACGACTTGGATGATGGACTCAAGGGCATCCTGATCAAATTTGCAGATGACACCAAACTGGGAGGGGTGGCTAACACCCCAGAGGACAGGATCACACTTCAAAACGACCTTGACAGATTAGAGAACTGGGCCAAAACAAACAAGATGAATTTTAACAGGGAGAAATGTAAAGTATTGCACTTGGGCAAAAAAAATGAGAGGCACAAATACAAGATGGGGGACACCTGGCTTGAGAGCAGTACATGTGAAAAGGATCTAGGAGTCTTGGTTGACCACAAACTTGACATGAGCCAACAGTGTGACGCGGCAGCTAAAAAAGCCAATGCAATTCTGGGCTGCATCAATAGGAGTATAGCATCTAGATCAAGGGAAGTAATAGTGCCACTGTATTCTGCTCTGGTCAGACCACACCTGGAGTACTGTGTCCAGTTCTGGGCACCACAATTCAAGAAGGACACTGACAAACTGGAACGTGTCCAGAGGAGGGCAACCAAAATGGTCAAAGGCCTGGAAACGATGCCTTATGAGGAACTGCTAAGGGAGCTGGGCATGTTTAGCCTGGAGAAGAGGAGGTTAAGGGGTGATATGATAGCCATGTTCAAATATATAAAAGGATGTCACATAGAGGAGGGAGAAAGGTTGTTTTCTGCTGCTCCAGAGAAGCGGACACGGAGCAATGGATCCAAACTACAAGAAAGAAGATTCCACCTAAACATTAGGAAGAACTTCCTGACAGTAAGAGCTGTTCGACAGTGGAATTTGCTGCCAAGGAGTGTGGTGGAGTCTCCTACTTTGGAGGTCTTTAAGCAGAGGCTTGACAACCATATGTCAGGAGTGCTCTGATGGTGTTTCCTGCTTGGCAGGGGGTTGGACTCGATGGCCCTTGTGGTCTCTTCCAACTCTATGATTCTATGATTCTATGATTCTTCTTACTGCTGAGACAGTCTGTAATGGGCGCCGTCAGGTGAGCAAAGTTTCGGATGAACTTACGATAAAAGTTCCCAAACCCTAGAAACCTCTGCACATCCTTCTTTGTTTTGGGTGTTTTCCATTCCAGCACTGCCTGGACCTTTCCGGGATCCATGGCCAATCCCTTGTCTGACAGGCGGTACCCCAGGAATTCCACCTCCTTGGTATGAAACTGACACTTCTCCAGTTTCACCCACAGCCGGTTGGCTTGCAGCCTGCTTAACACTTCTCTGACGTCTCTCACATGCTGCTCCTCATTCTCAGAATACACCAACACGTCATCTAGGAAGGCCACGCAATTCTTGTAAAGCAAAGACCCCAGTACATGGTTCATAAACGATTGGAAGCACGCCGAGCCTGCTTGTAGGCCGAAAGGCATTACTAAATATTCAAATGCCCCCAAAGGGATGAACATGGTGGTTTTCCATTCATCCCCTTTCCTTATGCGTATCAGGTTGTACGCCCCCCTGAGGTCCAGCTTTGTAAAAAATCTTTCCCTTCCGCACCCTGTTCAAAATGTCGTTGATCCTGGGCATAGGGAAGGCCGCTGGTTCTGACACTGCGTTTAAAGCCCTGAAGTCACACACAAGTCTCGGCTTGTCCGTGTTTTTCTTATCCACAAAAAACACTGGGCTGCCTCCCACCGCTCTGGACTCTCTGATGAAACCTCGCTTCAGGTTCTTGTCAATAAACTCTCTTAACTCCTGCATCTCTCTGTCTGACATGGCGTACAGCTTGCCTACAGGGAGCTGTGCCCCAGGGAGTAAATTGATTTGACAGTCAAAGGGTCTATGCGGGGGTAGTTGGTCAGCTTCCCTTTCGCTGAACACGTCGCTGAGATCTGCGTATTGTCGTGGTACCTTCACCTGCTCCGTTACTTCCGTCCCTGCTAGGGTAGCTTGGGCCCCTGCTGACCCCTTTCCTTCCTTGCAGTGTTCTAAGCAATGTGCGGAACCAAAGGAAACCACTCTCTGATGCCAGCCCACCAGCGGATCATGTAACGCCAGCCAGCTCATCCCCAAGATAATAGGAGCCCCTCCCAAGGTGGCCACATTAAACGCTATCAGTTCGGTGTGCCTTGCCACCTTCATGATCATTGGGACGGTCTGCAAGCTGACTTCTCCTCCCAACAGCTCCCTGCCATCGATCGTGGTCACCTGCAGGGGGTTGCTTAAAGGGATCATCTGTATCTGGTGTTCAGCTGCAAACTCTTTGCTCATAAAATTGCAGGAGCTGCCTGAGTCCAACAGCGCCTTTATCTTTAGAGGGTAGCCGTTTTGCAGCTCTAGTGACACTTCTATCACTAAGGCAGGTTTAGGAGGTTCTGGCTTGGGCACTTTCACTGCTCTTTGGCCTGGCTGCTGTGCCCCGACGGTGGCAGCCAGGCGTTGGCTTTTACTGGCTCCGGTATTTCCTCCACTCCTCCCTCAACAGCTCCCACCATCCCTTGCCATTCCTTCCTCTGGGGGCAGACTCTGGCAAAGTGACCTGGCTGTTGGCAGAGATAGCATTTCCGGGCGCCTTTTCCCTCCTTCTTTCCCCCCTCACTGGGTTTTGAAACTGCGCACGCGCGTGCTGTTCCGATTTCCATCGGCTCCGCCGGCGGGAAAGTTGGCTGTGGAATGTCTGGAATGTGGAACTCCTTCCACTGTTCCCCTTTCCCTTCCCGCCTCTCCAAGGCTCTCGCCTCCTGGCGCGCCCCTATGGTCAGCGCAGATTTGGTCAGCTGATCCATAGAAACCGCCCTGGGACTCCGGGAAAGTTCGTCTTTCACAGCCAAAGCAAGACCTTCTTCAAATAGCATTTGAATGGGTTCTGCCGATAAGTCCCACCCCAATCTATGAACCAGCATGGTGAACTCAGTCCAATACTCACGGACAGATCGGCTCCCCTGTTTGCAAGCCATTAGCTGTCTGCGGACCACTCCCTGCTCAATATCGCTGGAAAACATCAAATCCATCGCACGAAAGAACTTCATTGTGTCCTTTAGGACGTCATTATTCGTTGCCATCAGGGGTCTAACCCAGTCCCTCGCCCCCCTTTCAAGATGCCCAATCACGAAAGCCACTCGTGATTCCTCATCAGGGAATTCATCAAACTGCACATTGAGGGCATATTGCATCTCTGTCCTAAAGGCATGGTAGTCCTTGGGGTCCCCCCCAAACTTCTGCACCAATCCTGGTACCTTTCTGGTGAACTGGGTGGCTTTCCCCTTCTTGTCTGTATCCTGAGCCCTTCTCTCCTCAAGCCTCGCCGTCTGCAGCGCCAGTTGGATTTCCAACGCTCGGTACCTTTCTTCCAAGCTTGGACCCGCTCCAACTCCTGCTTCTCCGGTTCCGGCTGGGTCGCTCATGATGCCTTCTCCTGCACAAACAGCTTACAAAGACTGTCAGAATGCTGTGATGGGATGATGAGCTGCTTGTGCGTAAAATCGTAGTCCCTCAGAGTTTGTGCAAATCCACAAACCTCTGTCTGTGACGGAGCCCCTCAGACATGTCTGCTCTAGTCACTTGCAGATTCCGACAGTGGTTGCTTTCGGAATCGTTTCCAGCATAAAAGCTCCTTAACGGAAACACGTCTTCTGGACTCGCGGCGTGACAGCTTCCGGCGAGGAATGGGTCTCCCTATGGGAGCTTCAGACACCTCCCCACTGTTCTCGCTGGACGTGTCCCTGAGCCCTCCCTCTTGCTCGCTTTCCCTCAGAGACCCACCTCTCCCCCTGCTGGTTCCTGCTTCAGCTGCTGAGTCCCTCCCAGCCTCCGTGAGCCCTTTCCCCACCTGTTCCTCCGATGGCAGTTCCCTGACACTCTAGTTACGAACTTAATTCGTTCCAGAGGTCCATTCTTAACCTGAAACTGTTCTTAACTAGAGGCGTACTTTTGCTAATGGGGCCTCTAGCTGCTGCTGCGCCACCGACACACAATTTCCGTTCTCATCCTGGGGCAAAGTTCTCAACTTGAGGTAACTCTTCCAGGTAATAATAATAATAATAATAATAATAATAATAATAATAATTTATTATTTGTACCCCGCCCACCTGGCTGGGTTTCCCCAGCCACTCTGGGCGGCTTCCATAGAAACCAAAAAACACTAAAATATCATACATTAAAAACTTCCCTGAACAGGGCTGCCTTAAGATGTCTTCTGAATGTCAGGTAGTTGTTTATCATTTTGACATCTGATGGGAGGGCGTTTCACAGGGCGGGCGCCACTACCGAAAAGGCCCTCTGCTGGGTTCCCTGTAGCTTTGCTTCTCGCAATGAGGGAACCGCCAGAAGGCCCTCGGCGCTGGACCTCAGCGTCTGGGCAGAACGATGGGGGTGGAGACGCTCCTTCGTATACTGGGCCGAAGCCGTTTAGGGCTTTAAAGGTCAACACCAGCACTTTGAATTGTGCTCGGAAACGTACTGGGAGCCAATGTAGGTCTTTCATGACCGGTGTTATGTGGTCTCGGCGGCCGCCCCCAGTCACCAGTCTAGCTGCCATATTCTGGATTAGCTGTAGTTTCCGAGTCACCTTCAAAGGTAGCCCCACGTAGAGCGCATTGCAGTAGTCCAAGCGGGAGATAACTAGAGCATGCACCACTCTGGCGAGACAGTCCACGGGCAGGTAGGGTCTCAGCCTGCGTACCAGGTGGAGCTGGTAGACAGCTGCCCTGGATACAGAATTGACCTGCGCCTCCATGGACAGCTGTGAGTCCAAAATGACTCCCAGGCTATGCACCTGGTCCTTCAGGGGCACAGTTACCCTATTCAGGACCAGGGAGTCCTCCACACCAGCCCGCCCCCTGTCCCCCCAAAACAGTACTTCTGTCTTGTCAGGATTCAACTTCAATCCATTAGCCGCCATCCATCCTCCAACCGCCTCCAACCGCCTCCAGGCACTCACAGGTTAGCGGAGTTTGTAACCTGGGGCCTTTGTAACTCGAGGTACCTACCAGCTGAGGATGACCAAGGGTTCTTGGGAGGTCTCCCTCCCAAGGAAAACATCTAGGGAAAGAGCAGCCTGATCCCATCTAGGCAACCGCAACAGCTGCAGGGAGTTTGCTTTCTCCTCCCCACACTCTCCAGAAAGAACTCTGCTGCGACTATTAGTTGCTGTTGCCACGTAGCTGCAGAGTGCTGGAGAAGGGAAATGGCTGGCTCCTATCACAAGCCGAAGAAGGACTGGCTCCTATCGCAAGCTGCTGGGTAGCCCCTTCACCTCCATCACAGCAAGACCATCACAGCAAGACCACCAGCAAGTAAAGAACATTGCGGTTCCAGCAGGATGGACTCTCTGCATCCTAGCATTGCCAAACGGATCCCTCCCCCTCTACCATTTCACTACATGGAAAGCTGCCTTCCACAGGGTTGGATCCTTGGTCCATCTGCTCAGTAACAAGCTTGGTATTGTCCACACTGACTGGCAGAGGTTTTCTAGCATTATAAACAAGGAAGGTTCCCAGCCTTACCTGCAGATACTAAGGACTGAAGCTGGGACCGTCTGCCACTGAGCAGTGGCTCTTCCCTTTGCAGGGATGGGAGAGACTCTTGCCGGAGGCTTCCAAGAGGCACTGGGCAAGACGGTCTTCTGCCCTCTCAGAGTCTAAGCCTAAGGGCAGGACATGTGCCTTTCAGACACTCTAAAAATAATACTTATTTGCACATATATCTATTTGGACTGACAACAAAGGCAACAGTACACGCCAGCCCCAGGAGTCAATCCATGAGCACACTCCTCCCTCCCAAGCCCCAAATTCTAGCTTCACGTTTGGCCAGGGATTACTCACCCTCTTGTGTGGTGCTTCCTGGGAGCCATCAGTGAGCATCAAGGGAACAGAAGAAGGAGGCGGCATGGAGAAGGGCCGGCCGATTTTCAGATTCTTGGACTTCCGGAGCTGCTGGTACTCCTCCAGGCTGGACTGGAATGTAAAGCTGAAGAGGCCTGCTTTGGGCCTCCTTGAAGATGACAAGGGGTTAAACAGCTCCATGCTGTAGGATGGCTGTTTTGGGTGGGGAAGTGAAGTGACTCTGACGGTGTCCTCCTGGGAAGGTGGGTTAGGGCACATCTGCTCTGATGCATCCCTGGATGTTCCCTGCGGGTCACTGGATGAAGAAGAGCCTCCAGGGCTTTGCTTCCCTGCCTTCTTCATGGCTAACTCTGCTGATGTCTCCTCCAGCTTGTTCTGCCTGCTCTCTGGAGTTTCTTAAAGGAATGAGTTCAGCAGCTGGGGAAAGCAGCCTTATCTCCTGCTTTCTGGAAGGCCTCCAGCCACCTGGAGTGAGGGAAAGGGAGGCAAACAATATTTCTTCTTGCTACAAAGAATAAATCCCACCCCACCCCCAATTTGGTGGCTTATTGCAGTCATCATCTGTCTGGTGCTTAAGCTACTTTATTTTATTTATTAAAGCATTTTTTGCCACTCATTAACAATACTATTGATTGGGATAACTTGGTGAATGACTTATTGAAACCCTTTCGGTATGCAGTGAAACCTTGGTTAGAGAAGAGACATTGCCTGTCACAATCACGCAGAGATAAATGCTTGCAGAGAAGAAAATAGTAAAGTTGTTTATTGCAGGAAATACATAACTGAAACTAGAACTAGAAACTTCTATTCAGCTAGTCCAGAGAAGAACAAGAAAGCCACGCTTGCTCCTTTGTTCTCTCATAGAAGAGTTAAAGATGACCTCTCATCTTGAAGTCTGAGATAGAAGTCTGAGGAGGAAGTGGTAAACAGGATGCAACCCAAGACATGTCAGTCTAAGCAAGAAGGAGATAGAGAAGTCAGCTGATGGGTGAAAGGGGCAGGGATAGTATAGGAATGTGGGTGCCTACCCTCTCTTGTCTTAACTCCTCCAAGCTGAGTTGCACCCAAACTCCCAACATGCCAGATGAATCCCAGGAGCAACAGCCAGCATGGCAAGGGATCAGGGGTGATGAGAACGGCAGTCCAGCCAATCTGGAGGCCTACAGGCTTCCCCACCCCAATGTGGGCGTCTTGTTTTATTCTTGTACCTACAGCACAAATAAGTTTTCGCTCTTGTCCTGTCATCTTCAATCACTCAGGAAGACAGAATAGACTATTCCTCATTGCAGGCATCTCCAGAGGTCATTTTATTGCTCATTCATGCTGCTTTGTGCTCATGATGCTATTGGGACAGTCATACGTGATCCCACTTTCAATACTATTTGTGTCTGCAAAGTTTGGGGGCGGACATCCTGCTTGTTTCCAATCAGTGCATGTCCTTTAACTTTCTGCTGAAATCCCTTAACTTTTCATAACCCAAATGTTGGCGGTGGGCTGTCCCACTTATGTTGCACTATAGCCTCTCTCAGCAGCAGTAATGTGGCAGCACTAAGGAAACATTGCAGAATAAATCCATCACTAATGTACTGTGATCATGTCAGCAAGAACACGCTGCAGAATACGCCTCAATGAAACACCTGGCTGGAGGGGCTGAGGACCCTGCATTGCAGGGGCTGGACTAGCTAACCCTTTGGGCTCCTTCCCACTCTTCCATTATACGATTCTGTGACAGTTGCATTACAGGAAGCAGCAGCACACAAGGACTTTCAGAACACACTGCGGCAGAACGCCAGTCTGGAGGGGGCCTGCTTCTCACTCATGTGCATTAGACTTGAATGACCAGAATACAGTGGCAGCAGGGCTGAAAGCCTCCACCACCTCATTGCAAAGCCTTCCATCAAAAAATGATCATGGCAATGCGAGAAGAAAAAAGTTACCATAGGGCGGTTATTTTACCGCACACAGCCTCCGCTTTTTGAAAGTTGAGTCTGTGAGTCTTATCTACACGCAAAAAGCAGCAACAATTGCTTGTTGCTCTTAAAAAGTCCCAAGGTCTTTCACTCTCCAGCACTGTAGGATTTTGTACTGACAGCTTAAAATGTGGCTCCAGCATCTCTCAGCAAGGTCAGAGCCCTACTGTTCCAAAGCATTCATTTCTGGGGTCCTTGAGAATCCACCCACCATTGAAGCCAGGCAGTGACAGATCAGGCAAGTTCGCAAATTTTTAAAGATTTATTAAGGAACAAATATGTGAAAACAGAGGACTTTCAGATGATAACTTGCTGGTGTAGGACTAGAACAGTGGTTACAAAACTTTTTTGAGCCATCATGCCCTTAGTTCCATAAAGTAATCCCCAGTGCCCCCGCCAACCTGTTCTAGAACAAGCATTTTTGGAACAATTTGCACAACCCACCAAGGAAGGTAACACAATAGAATTCAAACCAGTAGCAATTAATTGCACATTTGTTCAAACTATTCAGTTTAATTAAGTTGACAAGAGGGATGAACTTGATCCACAGATACCAGTTTTTCAAAGTCTGATGGTCCTTTACACCTCCAGCACCCGCCCATGGGCCCCCTTGCCTCTTAGCTCCCCCAAGGTAAATCCTCCAGGGGGCACTGCCACTCATTTTGGGAACCACTGGAGAACAACATATGTGTGTTGATATTTTATGTGTGTGATATATCATGCTCTGAGTAACTATAGGTAGGAAGAGGGTTACTATAGGAGCTAACTCAGAATCGTGGCTAAAAGCAGTGACATCTAGCACAAAGCAGCAGCAGCAGCAGGAAGAGGAGGTGGTGGTACTTAGAGGCCACAGCATGCAAAATCCAGTATCTTTGCACCTTTTCTGCACCTCACCAAGTACTTTGATATTACAAGCAGGCATGTCGTTGCCAATGCATCGCAACCCTGGAAGGCAGCGGGCATTCAGGGATGAGGCCACCTTGCGATAGCGGCGTTTTGCTTTGCCGCCGCTTGACCATGGGAACTGCACCGCCTTGGGAGGCAGGCGTGGGAGAGGAAGGTTGATCCCAGCGAAGGATGCAAGAAGGAAGACCTCGAAAAAGAGGGGAGGAAAAGGACCCCGAGAACTGGGAAGGGGCTGCACCCCTCTCTCTACCTGCGAAAAAACTCCTCCGGCCGCTTCTGCCGCCGCCCAACTCCCACCCGCTTCGGCCCGATTCAAAAATCAGCCCGAACGCTCCATCCCCTGGTCGCCTGGGGCACCAGGCGGCAGCCAAGGACAGCCAATCAGCAAGTGGGGATCCCAAGCCAGCCACGTGGTCGCCTCGAGGGCTCGGGAGGGAGAAGGGGTCCTTTCCGCGCGCGCAGCCCGATCCTAAGCTTACAGGCACCCCACCCCTCAGGAATGCGGGGAACTGTGGTTTAAGGGTACTGCGCATTGTAGGCCCTGAGGGGTAGACCATGGTTCCCAGGATTCTTTCCGTTGCAGGAAGGGATGCTTTAAATTGCCTGGAGCGGATTCATGAGATGCGGCTCCAAGATGCAACCTCCACCTGCTAAAACACTGCATGGTTTGCGTGGGGTGGGGGGTGGGGGTGCATCAAGCCGCAGTCCGTGGGGCATCCAGTGGAGATGCACGTCCTTCTGTGGCTGCTTTTTTGCTGAGTGAGAAAAGCATCATGCCTTTGTTGGTTAAGGGATTGGATGTTGTTGGAGAATAAAGACCTTTTGGATCTGGAAGGATTTGGCAACAGATTCAGATGGCACGCATATCTTTGGTATGATAAAGTAAAAGTTCATAAAGGATTTGGAAACCACATACAGTGGTGCCTCGGATTGCAAACGGGATCCATTCCGGAGCCCCGTTTGCAACATTAGCAGAATGCAACCTGCGTCTGCGAGTGCGCAGGTCGCAATTCACTGCTTCTGCGCGTGACGTCATTTTGCGCGTCTGTGCATGCACGAGTGGCGAAACCCAGAAGTAACCCTTTCTGGTACTTCCTGGGCCGCCGCGGGACGCAACCTGAAAACGCTCAACCTGAAGCAAACGTAACATGAGGTATGACTGTATTTCAAAAGTCATTGTATGAGGTGTGGGCAGTGGCGTAGCGTGGGTTCTCAGCACCCGGGGCAAGGCAAGTAATTTGCGCCCCCTAACCCGTGGATTTTAGCACTCGAGTCTCTTCCACCCCCCCAGATGTTGCGCCAGGTGCAGCAGGCCCCCCTGCACCCCCACGCTACGCCACTGCTCCCACCACAAGTCTTCAGGACAGCCATCCGAAGGCTGGCGCGGGGAGAAGGTCTCTCCGCCCCACCGCCAGGCTTCAGAGGAGGTCCGAGGACAGTGGGGTTCCTGCTTCCTCGAGGAGGGCCGGCCAAACGCGCCCCCCAATGTTGCACCCGGTGCGGCCGGCACCCCTGGCACCCCCCACGCTACGCCACTGGGTGTGGGACAGATATAAAAATCTATTACAATGCAAGACACCATGGTGGCTTTCTCCTCTTGAGGCAATGAGTGTAAAAAAGATAAACATGGGTAAAAATTGGGCCACCTATGAGCAATTAGTAACAGAGATGGAGAACCAATGGAAGCTAAAACCATATGAAGATGTAAAAGGTTTGGTGAATGATTCTTTGCATTATCTTCAAGTCAACAAAATGTTTAAAGAGGATAAAAAGAAAAAATGGATTTGGATATACAA
The DNA here is from genome assembly GCF_965113315.1 of Podarcis vaucheri. Lineage (NCBI taxonomy): Eukaryota > Metazoa > Chordata > Lepidosauria > Squamata > Lacertidae > Podarcis > Podarcis vaucheri. Next base: position 89,908,661 of record NC_138765.1, on the reverse strand, counting down.
AATCAAATTTGGAGTTATTAAATAATAGATTTAAAATATTATCTAAAATGTACAAATTATTATTGAAATGGCATCTGAAAGATGAGGAAGTTCAATCGGTTATGATTCATTAGGCTAAAGATGTTGGTCACAATATACAAATAGATTGGGCGAAACTGTGGAAAGAGGGAATAGAATTTACTGCTTGCAGTGCACTGAAAGAAAATATTATGAAAATGATGAACAACACTAGTGAAATTAGTTGAAATGTGTAAAACAGACAATAAATGTTGGAAATGTAAAGAAAAGGAGGGTACTTGCTATCATATGTATCATATGTGGTGGGAATGTAAGAAAGTGAAAGACTTCTGCGAAATGATTTATAACGAAATGAAAAAAATGTTGAAATATACATTTGTTAAAAAACCAGAAGCCTTTCTACTGCGTATTGTAGGTACAAAAATTCATAAAAATAAAAAAAACCTGTTTTTATATGCAACAACTGCAGCAAGGACTCTATTAGCCCAAGGATGGAAGCAAGAAGAAATACCAATTAAAGAAGAAATACCAATTAAAGAAGAGCGGCAAGAGAAACTGATGAACTATGTTGAGAAGGCAAGACTAACTGGGAAAATTCGGAACCAGCAGGACCAGACTTTCCTAAGGGAATGGAAAAGGATTACGATATATTTGGAAAGCAATTGCAATCAATTAACATCACTTGTAGGGTTAAAAGAAGTTTTGTAAGGTGTATTATATAAATTATTGCGAAGAGAATTAAGAATAGTTGTATTTAAGATTTGAATTTATAGCAATAATTATAGTAACAAAATGCACAATTAGAAAAGATTTTAGAAAATCACTGGTCAAGGTCGAAGGAAGTCCTAGGCTGTGATAGCCAAAAAAATTGAAATGTTTAAAAGGATGATATGCTGGAAAATATGTGTAACAACGAATAAAAAATTAAACATAAGAGAAAAGCTGCTCTGCCTCAGTGCCAGGGGAAGGTAGTGCAACAGTGCCTTGAAGTGATATTCTCCATCAGTGTGAGGGAAAGGCAGAGACTTGCAATCGGCTGCCCTGCTCTCCCTCGCATGCTGTGTATTGCCGGGTCAAAATCGTTATTGCAGTGAGATTTCAAAACCAATTTTGGCCCATATACTGAAAAATTACACAGCACTAAAACAGACCATACAATTTGTGATATAACAAAAATGCAAAAATGACCAAAAAGAAAAATAGTGGGGGGAGGTGGCAAGGGCCCCTGCAGAGCCCCTGGATGCATTCCATGGGAGTCCCAGGAGTCCCCGCACCCCTAATTGGGAACCACTGATGTATAACATAGAACACGACTGCTTCATAATATGATCATGGGACATTCAGAAATTATAAAACAATGCAGCTACATAAGAACATGAATCATTCATGAAATAGAATTATAAATCAGCCTCTGACATACGTATCTTAAGTATGTATACAAGCTCATTTATTTTAAATTTGCATAAAGGCACAGGATTGTTTCCAACAGGCAAATCCATAAAAACCCACAAAATGACACAAGCCTTTAAAAACATGTAACGACTCATCAAAGGACAGGGATGGCCTAATTTCTGTCATCTATGCTCTAGTAGCCTCTGGGTTAAATAACTGCAATGTGTTTTACATTGGGCTACCTCTGAAGACAGCTGGGAAACTTCAGTTGGTGCAGAATTTGGGGCCCTGGTTGCTCACTGGGGCAAGACGGTTTGAGCAGACAACACTGATCCAACTGCAGTGGCTGCCAATTAGTTTCCGAGCCCAATTCAAACTGCTGTTTTTTGTCCCAATAAAGTGTTAAACAGCAATACCTCAAGGGTCATCTTTCCCCTACGAAGCTACATGGACTCTACAACCATCATCTGAGGCCCTCCTCCATGAGATCCAGAGAATTGCAACATGAGAGTGAGCCTTTCCTGGAGGGGCAAAAACATTTCTCTTCTCCCAGGCCTTTGGCAAATTAAACAATCTTTGGCCTTTTTAACTGTGGGTTTGGAGTTATTGTTTTTGTTTGTCATTATGGTATTTTTGTGTTTTTATACTGTAAAACACCCTATGATCTTCAGAGGAAGGACGGTTTAGAAATTTAATAAACAACAACAACAAATCATTGCTAATGCAGTAGTTGCAGCTTTTCTCCTTAAGTGCCCATCAAAAAGAAGCATCTTAACTAGCCACCTACATAGAGTTGGGCCCAGGAGAGCACACCAGGTGTCTGATACTGAGGATGGCCCTCCAGGAGGGCCTCCGTTGCTGATCTTAGAGTAAGGGCAGGTTGATATGGAAGGGGTTTTTGCAGCAAATATAATGGAATTATTGGTCCTAGAAAGCTTGACTGGCTCCCTCACTTGTTCTTTCATCAGATGGTAAAGAGGGGTTTTTTTAATTCAAGCTGTGGGTTAAACCACAGAGCCTAGGACCTGCCGATCAGAAGGTTGGCGGTTGGAATCCCCGCGACGGGGTGAGCTCCCGTTGTTCGGTTCCTGCTCCTGCCCACCTAGCAGTTTGAAAGCACGTCAAAGTGCAAGTAGATAAATAGGAACCGCTCCAGCGGGAAGGTAAACGGCGTTTCCGTGCGCTGCTCTGGTTCTCCAGAAGCGGCTTAGTCATGCTGGCCACATGACCTGGAAGCTGTACGCTGGCTCCCTCGGCCAAGAAAGCAAGATGAGCACCGCAACCCCAGAGTCGGTCACGAGTGGACCTAATGGTCCCCTTTACCTTTACCTATTCCTTTGTTTTACCAAATAAATAATTTCCTACCTAATGTATTTGCTTTATTTGTTGAACCTTTCTTCATCTTATATTACTTTGATGCCATTTCATTGCATTTTCTAATGTTTTACTTGCAAGTTGTCCTGAATAGCAGTGAGCACATGGGATTTTGAGAGAGTGCTGTGGATGCCAGTCACAAAGTGGGTGCCAGGAGTGGAGTGCTGCATAACACAGAATGGCTGCCACATCTTAAAGAGCAGAGAAATTGGTGCACAAAATGTTGCAGGCATGCCCCTGCATCAGCCACCCTCACCAGTGAGAAAGGGAACTACACCTGCCACCACCCCACTTCACTTGCTCTGAAAGAGAAGCCCTGTGCACCTACCCTTTGTTCAGAAGAGAAAGTGGGCATCCACTCCTGGCACCCACTGCAAAGTGGACATGTTTGGAGTGGTGAGAGTTCAATGTAACAAGAACTGAGCAGGAAGAGCAAAAGTCTTTCATACATTTTGGATTTGTGAGGGGATATTTACTGAGACCTTTCACAGGTGCTGTAAGAGATACTGGTAGGTACACTGCTGCCCGCAGGCACCATGCTGGGGACCCTAAGAAGGCTGGCATATATAATCCTGAATTGCAGCAATTATCTAACAGACATGGTGAAATTCTAGGTGTTTCCTCTTATATTCAGCCCAGGCACAGATGGGAAATATATTTTAAACCAGTCAACCAGAGGGACAGCCACAGCATGTTTGGAAACAGGCCAGAAACCCGGTGCGAGGCCAGTAAAGGCGCTCACACGCCACGCGGACACAGAGGCACCCAAACCACGCAGGCATTTCTGATGTGTTGCCCCACGTGCCCCATGGAAGGAAGGGGGACACTGAGGCAGAAGCCCAAGGCCGGAGTCCGGGAGCAGCTGCCCTGCCTGGGGCGGAGTGCTGTGCTGGGACGCCAGGCTCTGTCAGAGGGAAGGGAGAAGAGAGGGAGGCGGGCTGGGTTTGCCTCCGCCCAGCGCAGGACGGGGAACTTCCTCACATGGCGTGTGGGGCTCAAGGAAAGATGCGACTTTGGTGTGAGCAGAGGGGTGCCATGCTTCAAAAAGTAAAAACCTCGACCCCCCAAAAAGTTGTTGTGGAGCTTTTTTAAGGAAGACCCCAACATTGTTGAGCTCTTCTTCTTCTCTATGCAAAAACGCCACAAAACACCGCGATTTTTCGACTGATTTGTCTAAGATCCAGGACGTAAACCCCGCCCTTGACATCACTTTTTTTTGTCCGGGAAAGTCCGGACGCACGGCAGTCCTAGGTGAGCCTGTCAGAAAGGAAGGCGTGTCAGGACTCGGGCTGTGATCTCCTCACACGTGTTGGACTCCCCTCCCATCTGGGCTGCTGGGCATTTTGTTTGGGAGAGCAGCTGAAGCTTCCCAGGGAGCAGGCCGCGCTCTGCTACGGCCGGGCTTACCACTCCCAAGGAACGGCCTCTGGCTTAAAGATGGCGCCTCCCGCCCACGGCCTCTCCGGCCCGGCGCTTCCTCCCGCCCGGCCATTCTCGCGAGAGCGCTGCTGCCCTGGGCCCGCCCACAGGGCGTCACGACCAATGGGGGCTTTGTTTTATTTTTATCACCGGAACTAGGTGGGCGGGCGTCTTAGACGGCGAAGTGAAGGGCAGGAAGCGGAAGAGATCCTGTGGGGAGGCTGCCTCTCTCCTCTGAGGGTTGCCATGGCGTCAAGGTTACTGCGGGTGTGCGGGGCCCTGCGAGGCCTCAGCGCGGGCCGGAGTCCCCTGGGCCGGGGGCCGCTGCGCCTGACGGGGGCCGCCCGCTCCATGGGCGCCGGAGGTGAGCGGCGGGCGGAGGAGGCGCGGGGGGACCTTGCTGGGGGTCTCTCGGCCGCCAGCCCCTTCCCCCGCCGCGGCCGCGACTGCCACGGGGGCTGCGCGGAGGGCAGGGGCCGCCCTGGCCTGGCCGCCTTGGGCTCCCCGGGCGTGGCGGGAAGAGGCGAGGGGAATGCGGGCCGCGTTGGAGGGACGTTTCAGGAGAGCAGAAACAGGGAGGAGCCTCCGCGCTTCTCCAGGGTCGCCTCCCTGCCAAGGGACCCAGTGACTTTTACCTTGCCGTTTTATATTGCTTCCATTTTCAGTTTCCTAAAAGTAATACAGTAGAAGAGAAAGTCCCAGGTCTCCGTTTTTAATTTTGGGGGGATTTTCCGGACTGCACAAAAACCTTAAACATGGCTCAGTCCAGAACTGAGATATTTCAAAACTAAAAATACCAATCTCTTCAGAACTTCATAGGCTTTAATATGATTTGGCGCATAAAGTTAAGTTACAAAATTTATACTTTAAAAAATGATTTAAAAATCAATATAGTTAAAAATGCACCCCCCCTCCAAATGCATTAATATTTCAAAGAGCTTCCTGCAAAATTTCAACTTGGGATCTCAAAACAGATATAGGGCCTTCTCTTATACTTCTTTTAGGAAACAGAAACGGAAAGCAATTTAAAATGGTATGGTAAAAGTCATTGGATCACTTGACATGGACTGGACAAAGAGGTAAATGCCAGGGGCACAGATGCCAAGAGGCTCACTGGTAGTAAAACAAATACTTGGTGTCTTCCCTGACATAGGGAAGACTCTTTCATCCCCAACAGTTCACTGTTGTTCTCTATCCTAGGTATTCCCAGTGATGAAGAACAGGCTACAGGAATGGAGAGGAAAACCATGAAAGCTTTAGAGAAGGGGCTGGTGAGTAAAAACAAGCAAGGAAAATGACCTTTATTGATAAAACTGTGTTGTGATTGTGCTCCTTTAGTATAAATGGTAAAAAACTGGTAACTTCCCCCAGAACACTGGCACTTTTACAGTGGTACCTTGGTTTATGAACTTAATCTGTTCCAGAAGTCCGTTCTTAAACCGAAGTGTTCTTTAACCAAAGCTTGCTTTCCCATAGCAGCGGGGGACTCAGTTTACAAATGGAACACACTCAACAGGAAGCGGAACATGTTCTGCTTCCAAGGCAAAGGTCACAAACCAAAACACCTACTTTGCAGCATTCTTAATCCAAGTTGTTCATAAACTAAGCTGTTCTTAAACCAAGATACCACTGTAATTGGATCACTTAGAATACTTTAGGCTTAAAAATGAATTTATTAGGTAGCAGCAACAGCCTGTCCCACTAAAGATTTTCTCTCTTTATTCAGTATTCAGCTAAATGGAAATCAATTGAGTAGATCCCCCACAATAATTTACTGGTGCTCGTTTTTAGTTTTCCCCCTTTTATATCTGATTTTTTATTATTTTACTCTATTGTTTTACAATGTTGTAAACCACTGCATTTTTATGATACAGTATAGAACATTTTATAAATAAATAACATTCTGGTGCTTCCATCAAATGAGAGATAGAGACTGGTTTTTATCTGCTCCATAGTACAGTACTTGAACTGAATCTGAGAAACTGTCAGGTTTGCTGGGTTGGGTGTGGTTGAGTTCATACCTTGGCTTGGAAATCAGGTATTTTAGTGACAAAATGATACAAATAGAATAACTGGCTGGAGGGGGATGGGAAATGTCTAGGGCATTCGCCTGCAAGCTGATTTGCTGCCACAAACCTCAGGGGTGGGAAAGGCAAATAGTTACTGGGAACACGTGCAGTAATTTTTTTTGGTTTCTAAAGTGGTCTTCAACTCTCCTGCTGCTTGTAGGATCCTTACAACATGCTACCACCCAAACGATATGCTGGAACAAAGGAAGACCCCAACATAGTCCCTTCAATTACAGACAAGAGGCTTGTGGGCTGCATCTGTAAGTCTCTCTTAAATACAGAAATAGCTTCTGGCTCAGTGCTGTTTGTTCACATCATTTCAAGGGAACTTTCTTGTGCAGTCACTTATCTGTATGTGAAATCAGTGTTGCCTGGGGTGGGGGAAGCATCTCATTTGTGTTGAACTTCCTTTGGGTAGGCGGGAAGAATATGGCTGAAGATGTGACATGTTTGAGTTGGAACATCTGCAAAATTTGTGAAGGCAAATTGTTGGCTTGCCTGCAGATGCAGTTGAACTCTTAGACATGATCAGTGTAACAAAACAAGCCTCATAAATGGCCTCTGCCTAAAGTAGTTTCTTTAATAGCTTGAGTGGCTATTAAATTCACTCTTGGTGATTTAGTTTATTAATCAACTTTTTCTTTGTGCTTGCTCTTTTATTGAATCAACTTGTATTGCCTAGATGCAACCCCCCGTCATCATTCCTATGTACATTTTGCCAATGTGTCTGCAGTATCTTGCCTAATCTACTTTATCCCACACATTGCAGGTGAAGAGGACAACAGCACTGTGATCTGGTTCTGGCTGCACAAGGGAAATCCCCAGCGCTGCCCCTCCTGTGGAGCCCATTACAAGTTGGTTGGCTACCAATTGCCCTGATTTGGCTTCAAAGCTTTGCTGAGCTCTCCATTTATGAATTCTGGATACAGGGCTGAGCTACGTAGCTGTTTATATCACGATGTATCACATTCCTTGAAACCTAATAAAGTCTTTGACTCATTGTGTGAATGAATTCTCTCTTTATGGTCTAACCCAGCTGCTAAAACTAGCTGTGTGTGCCTTGGAGTTTTTTTTCTTTACTGTAGCTCCTCTTGTGCTGGAGCAGAAGAGGGTGGTGGTATTCCTCCCTCCTTTTTTTGAGTGAGGTACAGCTCTTCTGGGAGGAAAGTGGGTGTCACTTCTCTTGAAAGGGCAGCTGTACAAATCTACCAGCGACCTTAGTTCTTTTATCTCTAAATATGTGAGCTTTCAAATTTTTAGCATTCTAAAGCTGAACAGACACTACTTACAACCAGTTTGATAGCACACTAATGCAAGTAGATAAATAGGTACCACTGTGGCAGGAAATTAAACCCGTTCCCATGTGCTCTGGCTTGTCAGTGTCCCGTTGCACCAGAAGCGGTTTAGTCCTGCTGGCCACGACCCAGAAAGCGGTCTATGGACAAACACTGGCTTCTTCAGCCTGAAAGCGAGATGAGCACCATGCCCTGTAGTTGCCTTTAACTGGACTTAAACATCTATGGGTCCTTTACCCTTACTTTTACCTTACAGACCAATTTAGCCTAGCCTCCAGGAACCAGGAGGAGAAAATGTGCTAGCTAACTGATCCAAGGCTGGGAAGCAAGCAAAACTTGGTGGGAAAGTGACCCATGGCTTCAAGGGAACAGATTACCGTATTTTTCGCTCTATAACACGCACCCGACCATAACACGCACCCGACCATAACACGCACGTAGTTTTTAGAGGAGGAAAATCCATAGGCATGCCACCCGTAGGCATTCCCTCCATAACACGCACAGAAATTTCCCCTTACTTTTTAGGAGGAAAAAAGTGAGTGTTATGGTGCAAAAAATACGGTAGTTGGAAGAGTCATTGCTGATGCTGCTTGAAAGAGCAACTTAGGTTTGCGTGGGTAGATGGTTGCACTTTGGCATCCAGCAATGTATCTTAAGCTCAAGCCATTTCCCCTCCTCTCTTGCTTCAGAGAACATTCTCCAAAATTATGACATACTTAAGCAGTCCCTATGGAAGATTGAAAACATTCTTCATTAAGATGAAGAATGGCCTTGCAGACAACTTCATTGTCCAGAAAGTGGGAGAAGCAACAAGAGGAACAGCCATTTTAGATCTGGTCCTAACCAATGTTGATGACCTGGTTAGTGGGGTAGATGTGGAAGGATCATTGGGCGCGAGTGATCATGCTCTTCTGAAGTTTACTATACAGCGGAAAGGAGCAGCCAAGCATACTAGGACTCAATTTCTTGACTTTAAGAAAGCCGACTTCATAAGACTTAGGGAAGTGCTGGGTGAGATCCCATGGACAGCAATACTAAAAGGAAAGGGAGTTCATGATGGCTGGGAGTTTGTTAAGAGGGAGATAGTAAAAGCACAACGTCAGGCAATACCAATGAGACGGAAACATGGAAGGTGCCTAAAGAAGCCAGGGTGGCTATTTAAAGAAATTTTAACTGAATTAAGATTAAAAAAGGATGTGTACAAAAAATGGAAAAGGGGGGAAACAACCAAAGAGGAATTCAAACAAATAGCCAGCACGTGTAGACACAAAGTCAGAAAAGCTAAAGCACAAAATGAACTCAGGCTTGCTAGAGAGGTTAAAAGCAACAAAAAAGGCTTTTATGGGTATGTCCGTAGCAAAAGGAAGAACAAAGAAACAGTGGGGTCACTCAGAGGAGAAGATGGTGAAATGCAAACAGGGGACACAGAAAGGGCTGAACTCCTCAATGCCTTCTTTGCCTCAGTCTTCTCCGATAAAGAAAACAATGCCCGACCTGAAGAATTTGGAGCAAATGATTCAGCAAAGGAAACACAGCCCAGAATAACTAAGGAGATAGTACAAGAATATTTGGCTAGTTTAGATGTATTCAAATCTCCAGGGCCAGATGAACTGCATCCAAGAGTATTAAAAGAACTGGCAGATGTGATCTCAGAACCACTGGCAGTCATCTTTGAGAATTCCTGGAGAACAGGCGAAGTCCCGGCAGACTGGAGGAGGGCAAATGTTGCCCCTATTTTCAAAAAGGGGAAAAGAGAGGACCCAAATAATTACCGCCCAGTCAGTCTGACATCAATAGCAGGGAAGATTCTGGAGCAGATCATTAAGCAAACAGTCTGTGAGCACCTAGAAAGGAATGCTGTGATCACCAATAGTCAGCATGGATTTCTGAAAAATAAGTCATGTCAGACTAACCTGATCTCGTTTTTTGACAGAATTACAAGCCTGGTAGATGAAGGGAACGCAGTGGATGTAGCCTACCTTGATTTCAGCAAGGCATTTGACAAGGTGCCCCATGATAAAGGCATGGCATTTGACAAGGTGCCCCATTGTAAAGAAGCTGGTAAAATGCGGTCTTGACTATGCTACCACTCAGTGGATTTGTAACTGGCTGACTGACCGAACCCAAAGGGTGCTCATCAATGGTTCCTCTTCATCCTGGAGAAGAGTGACTAGTGGGGTGCCACAGGGTTCTGTCTTGGGCCCGGTCTTATTCAACATCTTTATCAACGACTTGGATGATGGACTCAAGGGCATCCTGATCAAATTTGCAGATGACACAAAACTGGGAGGGGTGGCTAACACCCCAGAGGACAGGATCACACTTCAAAACGACCTTGACAGATTAGAGAACTGGGCCAAAACAAACAAGATGAACTTTAACAGGGAGAAATGTAAAGTCTTGCACTTGGGCAAAAAAAATGAGAGGCACAAATACAAGATTGGGGACACCTGGCTTGAGAGCAGTACATGTGAAAAGGATCTAGGAGTCTTGGTTGACCACAAACTTGACATGACGCGCCAGCTAAAATAGCCAATGCAATTCTGGGCTGCATCAATAGGAGTAGAGCATCTAGATCAAGGGAAGTAATAGTGCCACTGTATTCTGCTCTGGTCAGACCACACTTGGAGTACTGTGTCCAGTTCTGGGCACCACAATTCAAGGAGGACACTGACAAACTGGAACGTGTCCAGAGGAGGGCAACCAAAATGGTCAAAGGCCTGGAAACGATGCCTTATGAGGAGCGGCTAAGGGAGCTGGGCATGCTTAGCCTGGAGAAGAGGAGGTTAAGGGGTGATATGATAGCCATGTTCAAATATATAAAAGGATGTCACATAGAGGAGGGAGAAAGGTTGTTTTCTGCTGCTCCAGAGAAGCGGACACGGAGCAATGGATCCAAACTACAAGAAAGAAGATTCCACCTAAACATTAGGAAGAACTTCCTGACAGTAAGAGCTGTTCGACAGTGGAATTTGCTGCCAAGGAGTGTGGTGGAATCTCCTCCTTTGGAGGTCTTTAAGCAGAGGCTTGACAACCATATGTCAGGAGTGCTCTGATGGTGTTTCCTGCTTGGCAGGGGGTTGGACTCGATGGCCCTTGTGGTCTTTTCCAACTCTATGATTCTATGATTCTAAGATTGGGTTCTTGGCCAAGCATGTGGAAACTTGCTGTTGGTCACATTAACAGTACAAGCCATCTTTGTCTTGTAGGGATTGTTCAGACCCTAGTCCTGCATCAAGTTCCCTGCAGTATTCAGCTGGGCTGTTCCAGGAAGGCCACATCACCACCCCTACAAGAGAGGTTCCCATGGCTCATGCATGTCTCGGAGAAGCCCCTCTCCCATTACTTATGAAGAAATCTTAAGCTGTTAAGTAATCTTTCTAAAGCCCCATGAAAATACAGGTTCCTTTCCTTCAAGCAACCCTCCCTCTGTGTCTTCATTAGAATTCTTCCAGAACCACAAAAGCAGAGGATGTATCTTGTCTAGCACAATTTTCCTCATTTGTTCCTAGTTTCCTTTTCCCAGTAAAGGGTTTTTAGGCATTTTTGCCCATGTGAACATCTCCGTCTGCCACAATACAATCTGTGCAGCTTGGTTTGAAACTGCATATAGCCTATCACAGCTGTAAGAGATTCTGGCTCCCCAGCATGTTTTCCACATACAGTAGCCTACGAAGCTGCTGACAAGCATGAACCCCTTTTAATAATAATTTATTATTTGTACCCCGCCCATTTGGCTGCGTTTCCCCAGCCACTCTGGGCGGCTTCCACAGAAAACAAAAATACACTAAAATATCACACATTAAAAAGTTCCCTGAACAGGGCTGCCTTAAGATGTCTTCTGAATGTTAGGTAGTTGTTTATCACTTTGACATCTGCTGGGAGGGCGTTCCACAGGGCGGGCGCCACTACCGAGAAGGCCCTCTGCCTGGTTCCCTGTAGCTTTGCTTCTCGCAATGAGGGAACCGCCAGAAGGCCCTCGGCGCTGGACCTCAGCGTCCGGGCAGAACGATGGGGGTCCTTCAGGTATACGCCGAGGTATACGCTCCTTCAGGTATACTGAGCCGAGGTCGTTTAGGGCTTTAAAGGTCAACACCAGCACTTTGAATTGTGCTAGGAAACGTACTTTTAAGCAGTTTACACCAAAACACACCTTTCATATGTGTAGACGAGGCTTTTGTCTACACACATGGTTGTATTTTCACCTTGCTTTCTCTTCAGCAGTTCAAAGCAGCTTTTTACCTGTTTTGTGTGCAATGTCTACTGAAAAGGCAGAGGGATCAGTATCGGATATCTGTAGAGCCATTTTGTCCATTAGCCACCTATCTCTTGACCTCAGTCCTTGCTCTAACCCTTCACCTTTTCAAAAACATGCACTGGTAAATTTAGCCCTATGTGTTCCTAGTGTATATTGGGGTCCACAGAAGTCTGCGTTCTTGTATGCACTGTTCCCAATTAGTCACAGTAAAGACACCACACCACCTTTGAGCAATGACAGCAGTCTCAGACCCATGCAAAGCCACTGGCTGTTAATTTATAATTATTACTATAATGAATTTACAAAATAAAAATACAGGCAACTGTGTTAAGTTATTGTACATTGCAGCCCGGGGGGGGGGTGTATAGTTTTTTGGAGGGTGGGGGGCTTTGCTCTTGCCTCCATTTGGTATAAGATCACAATAGGTCGATAAGATGGAGAAGCCAATATACACACACTTGGAGGGGTGGAGCCATGGGCCCACCAGTCAACAGGGTGTCTCTTGAATTAATTAATTTCCTTTAAAAAAAAAGTTTTTAACCCTTTCCAGTCCAAGGCTACAAAGAGCATCTATCTTTGCAATGCACCTGGAGTCAGCAGAAGGCAGCTGAGTGGCTTCCCATCATCTTAGCTCTTGTATATACTTTGGCTGCACAGGACAGTCCTTCTCCCACGTTCTGCAATCCCACCCAGTGCGATTCTCTACATACCCAGCATGGCCTGGCAATTTTTAATGGAACAGCAGCAGAATCAGGACCTTAGGTCAAGCCTATGCACAGAGAGTCCGTGAACAAGGAGGCCCAGCCACCGTTTCCTACAGGGAGCAGAAGGATAAAAGGGGTGCAGGGAGAGGGGAGTACAGCCCAGCGAGAGGAGCAGGCACTCCCAAGAGGGTCAAGCTGGAGATGCAGGGCGCACCTGTAAGTGTAGCTTAAAAGACAGACAGGTGAGAGTATTCCTCCTATCTTCCTCCTGACTCGGACTCCAGCAGAGTGCTAGGCCTGGAGAAAGGATTTGCAGGCCCCTCCAACTGTGGTCATCCCATCCTGTCTTGTCCAATAGCCAGTTCGCAACATTCTCTGGCATTACATGAGCAGATCAACTCTCAAAAGGGGGAAGCACAGAGAATCTTCCTCCTCCTCTGCCATCACAGATAGTCCCTTCAAAGCTGGCCAGGCCACACTGCAGAAGCCACCAGGCCCAGAAGATGTCACAGCTGGACTCTTCTATCTCCTGTTGCCTCACAGACTTCTAACCGAAACTAACAGCATGCTGACCCTACTCCCCTGGGACTGGACAGGCCAGAGACGGTGGGGAGAGACCCCTGCCCTATTCCCCTTCCTATACCTCTTCCTCCAAGATCCTCTTTCTCACCAAATCTGGCAGTCCATGAGAGCGGGGCGGGTGGGTTGCACTGAGGCAAGAGTTCCTCAGCACTCCTTGAAACACCTTGGCACTGAGCCCTGAGTGAGGCCCTGCCAGGAGGACCTCTCTGAGAAGCAGGCTGAAGACTGCTTGGCAGACACGGCCACTCAAAAGGCAGGGGAACTTGAGGGGGACAATAGCACCTCCTGGCCTACGCCTTTCCTATGCTTTAGGCAGGCAATGCAGCTGCCCCAGGCAGTCACATCAACAAACTGATTTATTCCTTTTGGGGGGCATCTGAACGTTTGAGATTTCCGCAACAAACCGTGGAGCAGGCAGGCAGGCAACTTTCCCCCAGGGCAGGGCAGCCAGAGGCCGCACAACAGCTCCCTGCTCAGGAAAAAACCCAGCCTTCCTACCAGCTGACAGGCACAATGAGCACCAGGTCAAAGCAGCAGTGAGGCTCATGGAACAGATTAGAAAGTGGAATGGAGCTTGAGTTTCCTTCCTGGCTGGGGCCGCTGCCCTCCTCCACCACAGCCAAGGCCTCGAAATACAGCTGCACCTCCCTCCCAGGGGCGTGCGTGCTAGCAACATGCATCGGACAGGGCACTAAGACAGGAAAGCGTGAGGCCTGGGAGGAAGGCAGGAATTGGCCCCAGCCAGCAGGGATGCAGCAGCCCTGGACAAGAAAGGGTTAAGAGAAGAAAAGACACAACCTGGATGAGTCGCCCACAGGCACCAGCTGCCTTGCTGCTGCCCTGCCCCCCCCGCCCCTGCCCTAGAATGTCTTCCGATGGATGGCCCGGCTCCCGTCCTCTTCATACTCCTTCTTGGACACCCACATCTTCTTGAACGTGTCCAAGGAGGCGAGAATGGAGCCACTGTGGGGGAAAGAGCACAGAATCAGCAGGCCTGGCCAAAGGAAGCAAGGCATGCAAACAGAGGAGAAATGAATGCAACTGCCGCACAGAAAATGCCCACCAGAGATGGTATAACCCTCGCTCCTGATCCAGGACATACGGCTCCACTGCCACTCACAACTTGGAGCCAGTTCATTTTCTGAAACTAACCCAAGCACAGGAGAACTTTCCAGATGGAAGAACAGGAGCTGCCTCACCCAACCCAAGTTCATGCTGCAGTATCAGGCTCCCTGTGCTGAGAAAAAGCCTCTACATCACAGCCCTCTGTTTCTGTGGAGGCCTCAGTGCACTAAGGACAACTTGACCAATTTTGTTAATCCCAATAGGAGCACCTGATGCGAGGGGCCAGAGGGGTCAGGGGTTGTTTTTATCCCTCCCTGCAGAATGCTCTTACCCAATCCATGTAGAGTATAATCTCTCCTGAGGTGCAGAGATCTGCAAGGAAGAAAGCACAAATCAGAGACATAGCCTCCAGGGAGCAAGGGTACATGCGCACACAGGAACTGCCCTTCTGAGCACCAGAGCCCAACCCCTCCTTCCACTGGAACATCACCTGCTAAGATGCAGGAAACACATTATTTCAAACATCTGGAGATCCTTGCCTTTGTAATAAGAGAATGCATCCTCCAGTACAGAGCTTAACAACTTAAGAAAATTCAGACACTTTGTTTCCCTTTAAAGAGCGAGTTGCCAGCCTTCGTTAGGGAGAGTGTATCGGAAACCAGATCACTCTGCTCCTCCTGCTCCTCCTCCACCCACCATGCACACAAATTGCCTTGGGGCCCGGAGTTCCTCCAAAGCCTCACCTTAATTTTGACATCTTTTGGAGCAAGTTTCTTCACCTCGCTGAGCAGCCGGTCTCCAAAACCTGAGGAGTTGAGAGACAAGTGAGGAAGCTTAGAGTTCAAGGCGCTGTACCATAGAGGTCAAGTGTCGACTACATTTCATGTTGGTACATCCCAAACATCAGTGCCTCATCGTTCCAATGCTAATCCCAAAAAGGACTGGACACAGTTAGCTTTTCAGCATCTCTTCACAGCAGAAATGTCCCCGTCCTTCCGCCCCTTCAGAGGCCAGGTAGTGGTGGTGGCAACTTTTGTTTCCCTGGCCAGGTTTGGCAGGCACAAACTCTTCTTGTCTAAAACTCAAGTGAAGACCTTATTCTCTGAGGCTCTTTGTGAGTGATGGATGCAAACTGCTTTCAATGACTGCTTTCTGCTATTTTATGGCTCTTTTTTATTCTTTGTTCCACCTCCCATCCTTTAGAAACTGTTTTAATGCTTTGTTCTGATATTCTCATGAATCACTCTGAATGTGTTATATAAAAAGTGGAATAGGTATTGTAAAAATAAAGTAAACACACTCGGAATCTGTAGAGAACAGGGCCTGAGGGAAGCCACAATTCTGATTCCCAAATATGACATTGAACTTGTTTCGTTAAAACAAAAAAGCCATTCACTGTCTGGCTTTTAGAAAGGGGGGAAAAAAACTAAGGCAGTATTTGCCTAAGACACAAAAGCCAGAGAGAGCCTGGATGGCGTTTCTGGTAATCACTTCCCTGCATCCCACAAAAAATATTAATATTGTAATAGGGACACTGCCCTCCGCTTGGGGCAATTACACACTTCTTGTCTTGCCTTAACATTGATTCACATGCAGTTAGATGAAATAGACTGTAGAATCCTGACCCAAGTTTGTCTGCATGTTTGTATTGTGCGCATATTCATTCCTATTCATGTACTAATATTTAGATACTTATCTAGTATCCCTGCACACTTTGAATATACTGTATACCCTGCCCCATTTAGCAGCTCGGGTGCCCATGAAGATCTACGAATCTCCAATTTAACTGCTGTGTTGGCAGATTCTGCTATAAGACAACTCACTCTGGGGAAGCGGGTGGGAAGCTTTTTGAGTCCCAGAAGTTATTCACAATAAGCCTCCATCCAAAGTTAACTGGGTTAATTTGGCCTCCACTAGAAACCTAATGTTCTACATATGCTCCTCCTCGCCACCACCTTTGGGTGTTTGGAACAGGACTCCTTTATCAATAGTGTTAAGTAATTGCTAGGGCTCCTCACAATACCGACACTATTCTTGATTTGTAGGAAACGCCAAATAAAATGGGGGTAGACCAGTAAAATTGTAGTTTTTAACACCTCTCCCTCTTCCAGGTTAACACATCTTCCTGAAGTCATCTTGCCTGAAGGGTTCCAAGATCCTGGTGCTTGATCGTCTGCAATGAACACCTGTTTTTCAGGGCAAAATGGTCCTCCAGAGGACTGGGAAGTGCAGAGGGGACTTGGATATGTACTGACACAGGAAGAAGCAGAGACTCATCCCAAGAGTTACATGCTCGGCTGAAAGCAGGGCATGAGACTGGGTGTGGCAGAGGTTTTAACAGTGCAAGCTTTGAAGCTTTCACACAAAACAGGGCAGCAAGAGAGGGCACAGAGGAAGACTATTGTCAGAAACCCAGCCTCTTAATATCAGCACTTTGTCTCCTATGAATATCAAGAGCTCACTGGAATGGTACATGCTTTACATACACAAGGTCCCAAGTTCCATTCCTAGCATTCCTCAGCTAAAACAGATCTCATGCAGGATCTGACTGGCAATGGTTCTCCACAGTCTCAAGGCTGACAACCTTTCATTCAGGCCTCTCCCAATAAGAATCATAGAATCATAGAATCATAGAGTTGGAAGAGACCACAAGGGCCATCGAGTCCAACCCCCTGCCAAGCAGGAAACACCATCAGAGCACTCCTGACATATGGCTGTCAAGCCTCTGCTTAAAGACCTCCAAAGTAGGAGACTCCACCACACTCCTTGGCAGCAAATTCCACTGTCGAACAGCTCTTACTGTCAGGAAGTTCTTCCTAATGTTTAGGTGGAATCTTCTTTCTTGTAGTTTGGATCCATTGCTCTGTGTCCGCTTCTCTGGAGCAGCAGAAAACAACCTTTCTCCCTCCTCTATGTGACATCCTTTTATATATTTGAACATGGCTATCATATCACCCCTTAACCTCCTCTTCTCCAGGCTAAACATGCCCAGCTCCCTTAGCCGTTCCTCATAAGGCATCGTTTCCAGGCCTTTGACCATTTTGGTTGCCCTCCTCTGGACACGTTCCAGTTTGTCAGTGTCCTTCTTGAATTGTGGTGCCCAGAACTGGACACAGTACTCCAGGTGTGGTCTGACCAGAGCAGAATACAGTGGCACTATTACTTCCCTTGATCTAGATGCTCTACTCCTATTGATGCAGCCCAGAATTGCATTGGCTTTTTTAGCTGCCGCGTCACACTGTTGGCTCATGTCAAGTTTGTGGTCAACCAAGACTCCTAGATCCTTTTCACATGTACTGCTCTCAAGCCAGGTGTCACCCATCTTGTATTTGTGCCTCTCATTTTTTTGGCCCAAGTGCAATACTTTACATTTCTCCCTGTTAAAATTCATCTTGTTTGTTTTTGCCCAGACCATATGCAGCTAGTTGGACTACCTGACAATTTATGGTGTGAAGCAGCCTCCTCTTATAAGACAAACAAGCTCTCTACCTCTTCTGGGGAGCCCCCATACCTTTAAAAAGTGTAGATCCTCCAGACAGAACAATATTCCCAAATAATGTCCGCCGCAGGTCCATGTCAGATTTCTGAATAGCAAATGCTAGCACTTCATGGATCCCCTCGCTTTCATCTCCTATTAAGTCCGGCTGGAACAGCAGCTCAGGGGCTCGGAACCGGGATGGACCAACCTGCCAGGAAAGCCACAATGCCAATCAAAGTAGGGCAAGGGGACAAATAAGCTCTACTTCAACCCACAACAGCTACAGCATTCAAAAGACAGTCTTTTTTGTCACTAGGGGGCTCTGCATGACTGTGAGAAGTTTGTGTCAACCACCTTCTTGTACACAGCATGAACGTTGCAAAACCTCTCCAGAAATAACTGCAAACACCTCTACTGCAAAATGCAAATCTCAAGATTTCCTGCTGACACCTCCCAGGGGATAGTCCCCTTTTCCAGTTCAAAAACTTACATCTAAAGTGCTTCCATCAGGCAGCGTGTACTGCACCTTCTCTGTCTCCAGGGCCTCATCCTTCTGAGGGTTGATGGACAAGTAACAAGCTCTCTGCAAGCAGGAAGGCAGCATGTGAGGCAGCTGGGTACTAGAAGCCACTTGCTGGAATAACTCCTAGCAGCTCCACCCACCCAGGCCCACAGCGAGCTAACTGGACAGAGGGCCAGAATTCAAGCCTCCCCTCTGCAGATGCACCTTCGATCATGACATAGACCAGTTATCTTGCACAATCTCATACTACAACCCAATCCAGGATAGTTCACCCAAATTAGCGAACTATCCTGGTTTTCTTGCTCTCTGCAGACAACCACATTCTCTTATTTTATGGACAGCATGTAGCAAATTGCTTCAAGAACTTCCTAGCTCCTGCATTTGTCTTCCATGGCTACAGCTCTGAAAAGCTGTATACATATACCTGAGGATGGATACAGAATGTGTGAAAAATTGACTACAGGTGGTCGCACTGCTTAAGAAGCACACAGCTTTGACTCATTAAACTCAAGAGTTGCTTGCCTCTTCAGTATATGATGGAAATGTCAAAAAGAAACCCCTGGTTCATCAGAACTTTTCTCTTTTAAGATCAGTGCGACCTCAGATGTAAACTGAAAATGCACTAGTTTAAGAACCAGACTTGGCAACATCTAGCTGGGAAGACTGTCATAGCGCTGCTCAACCATATCCTCTTTCTGATTTACAAGGCTCTTATGGAACATTCTCTGAATCAATCGGTCAGTTACTGCTCCAATTCTACAGAGGAGTGTTTAAAGACAGGGGTCACCTGGAACAAAATTTTTAATGATTTAGAGGTCTAGTCCAGTAACCAAAAACACCTTATTTAAATCCTAGGACTGTTCCCCCCCCCCCATGACAGGCATGTATCCTTCTGCCCCAACCTCACCTCCTTTATTGTCTTCACGACTTCAAACTCAGCTGAGGTGTGGAAGTCATAGCCCTCTTTCCGTAGCAGCAGGCGGAGGTAACGGGAGACATCTCGCCCAGCAATGTCTACGCGCATGATCGAGTGAGGCATGGCAAAGCCCTCGTAGATGGGGACCGCATGTGTCACTCCATCCCCTGCGTCCAGCACCACCCCTGTAGTGCGGCCAGTGGCGTAGCTTAGAGAGAGAGAGAGCGCAGAGGGAAACAAGAAGGGTAATTAGTTCAGGACTTCTTCAAACAACTATGGCATGCGCTCTCACAAGATGCGCCATCCAGGCTTTCTCTGGTTACGGCCACCAATTTGGATGGGTAGAAAAGGGAATTATACAAATTCATGATGGACACGGCTATGAATGGCAACTAGCCATAACAGCTTTCTACTGCCACCGTCCGAGGCAGTATGCTGGGAACTACAAAATGACTAAATGGGCCTTTGGCCTGATCCAACAGACAGGCTTTTCCTATGTTCTTAGTCTGGCCATGGCCCTCCAGAGCACAGGAAACAGGCTCAGAAGAGAAAAGTATCTGAAGTCTTCTGGTCATCACAGTGAAGCAATGCCAGAAGCAACCACCTCCCCAACCTTCCAGCAGGCTGGATACTCACAGGCTGAGGACAGCTTGCATGGAGATGAAAAGGGCTGGAACGTTGAAAGTCTCAAAGAAAACCTCGGCGGCCTTCTCTCGATTTTTGCTGGGGTTTAGCGGGGCTTCTGTCAGGAGAACTGGATGCTGGAAGGAAAGCAGGAAGTGACAGTCGTGGGGAAAACTGGCTGAATGCCCACATGCTATTCACTGGAGGAGGTCCACACACTCTTTCCTGGTAGCCTGCTCCAAGTTCTGCTAAGCTGCCCTCACAGAAGCCCCTTCAGGAAGCGATGCTCTGGTTTTACTACTAGAAGCTGTTGGCTCCTAAAATGATACACACATTAAAATGCTAAATGCAGCACATCCATTAAAACTAAGGAAACTGTTAAATGTTCTGTTGACCTTTCTATCAAAGGGAACGACAAACATCTTTCCAGGGTTAGGGTGAACGTTTAATTATCTGTTAAGATATGCCTCTAGTTCTTTTCCCCTTGAGTTAAAGAGATTAAAAGTCCACATGTTAAACACAGAAAATTAAGAAATTTGGCGTCTCCTTGACAGGCACCAAAAAAACACCAGCCAGAAACTATTTTCCTAGGAAGGGTTAACAGTCATAGGCCTGGAAAAAACCAGGCATGCCCTGCCAAGCTCCCAGAGGGACCACCACATTGCTGATGCAGAAAGAAGCTGGACTTTGAATGCTCATCAAGCAGTCCTCCGTCCCCAACGTGAGCAAGACTGCCTCCTCAAGGCCTCCTGTGGCCGGAGAGGTTCGTACAGAAGAAGGTCCTCCTCAGGGCATGAAGGATCAGACTGTGAAGGTCACCCAATGGATCAGTAATAACACTCTCCAGGACTGACAGTAGAAGATAGTCACCTTCCAGCCACATCTATCCCAAGGCTGCCTTTTGCCTCAGAGATTGTGCAGGCTCACAGCTTACAGGTGAAAGGGATTTCCACCATGTTTCCCATGACCCTATTTTGGCAGGAGGAGAGTCTGAGAGCATTATCACTCATGTTTCCTTTTGGCACTTGACCAGGCTCCGAACTGGGAAGCAAGCAAGAGAATCACAAGCCAAAGCAGCAGTACTCAACTTACTATGAGAAGGGGGGATGTAGATTTCCTTAATGAAATCCACACCTCACCCCTGGACTGCCTGCATTGTAACTGTCTAAAACAGCAGCTAAGGGGAAGTGTCACATAAAGGTACAGCAAATGCAATTTCCCATCCCCCCACCTAATGCTAATATTCAAAGGCTGGCTAGAAGCATTGTTCTTGCAACTATTACCTCTTCTGAGAACGTCTGCAGCTGATCTTTGGAATAAACATACTGCCAGATCCTCTCCATGTCATTCCAGTCCCGGACAATGCCGTGTTCCATGGGATACCGGATAGATAACAATCCTCTATGCTCCTGCGCAAGGAAAGAGTAAGCAATATGTTGGAGCAAGAGCATTTTGATCAGGAGGATAATGGCATGTCCCCAGTACTCAATGGCTTTGGGGTGCAGTATCACAACCCACAATGCTTCTGTGGGGGAGCCTGCCCCTTTGGGGATTTCTAGCTTGCTGGACTCAATGCCTTCTTTGACATACAGAGTGACACTCCCTCCGGTATGTCTCTCCTATAGAGTTTACATGTGGAGGTAACTGTGTCCTCCTGGTTCTCTGCACTCCACCAGGATGCCGTTATCCCCACTATACCAGTGCGGTCTGCTAAGACCTAGCACTCTAGTTTGCCCATCTTGGCCAGGAGCCTTCTAACCTTAGAGCTTGCACATATCTGGCCAGTCTCTCTCTTCCAAGTCTCTTGCATTTTAACTGTGGTGCTTTGGTCTCTCTGAGCTGCCATCCTGTGCCCCTGCACTCACAGTGCCTTGTTCTATGCCACCCCCCTTTAAATTTTCATCAATTTTATCTTCTTCATCCTAAGGGAGATTTGTTCTGAGCCAGACCCTCCTCCGCTCCTGTCAGCCCCCCACCACACAATGCCAATCAGTTTTAAAACTGCTCTGCCACCTTTTTTTCATTTTGGGCACCAGCAGTCTGTTTCTATCCTGGCTCAAGTGGAGCCTGTCCCTTTTGTACAAGCCTGGCTTCCCTCACAATACTCCCCAATGCCCAACAAATCCAACTCCTCTCGACATCACTGACTCATCCACTCATTGAAACTACAAAGTTAGTCCTGCACATGGAACCAGTAGCATTTCAGAGAAAGTTACCTTGGAGGTCCCAGCCTCCAGCATCCTACCAGCGACCTAAATTTGGCTTCCAGGATCTCATGACTACATTTCCCCATGTTATTAATACCAACATGCGCCACTAGCTCCTCCCCAGCACTCTCTACTAGGCTATCTAGGCAATGTGCAACACCCACAACCTTTGCAGCAGGCAGGCATGTATATCCATCACACGCCCAATTATCTATGTTCTTAATGATCTTTCTACTTTAAGTGGGACTTTGTTAGCTACAACCCTACGGGATGACGGCTACAAAATGTCCCTGTCAAACGCAAAGGGAACACACACAAAATAGGGAGTCAACACCCCCTCTCCCCCCAAACACACACAGAGGCAAGGTGGACTTTACCTCTGCTTTGGGTCCAATGAAAAGGTCTCCTTCCAGCGCCCCAGCCATAACCCGGACATGTTTTGGACGGCCCACACTGACAAAAAAAAAAAAAAAAGAGACTGATTATCTGTCTACACTGCCAGGTTGAGTGTTATGAACCATGACAAGTGAATTTAAAACAAAACAAAAACAAAGCCTCACTAAGCACATATTGTCTTCAAAAACTACCACACTTTATTATTGATGAGGCAATCAAGCAAATATCACAGCAACACTCACTAGTTTGGGAAGCAGTATTTGGGGATCTGATCTCCAGCAAAACCAGCCTTCACCACACCGGAACCCTGAAGAAAGAAGAAAAACCAGTTAAGAGAGAAAGGGAAAAGACTTTTCAGTGCAAGACAAAGTCTGAGAAACATTTCCTAAAACTCATGAGGACTGACCAGCAGCCATTACTTCAAAACTTACACCATGAACTCCGTTCCTCTTTTGGGTTTAAATCACCTTTCAGCTTCTATTTAGTTCCTGAGTCACCACAGATTGAAAGATAACATGCACATAACTTGCAAAGCCCTTGAGGCATACAAATGCCTAACATAAGTCCTTTCCTTCCAACATTACCAATGGGAAGGACCATATCTCAGTGACTGACTCCATGCTTCACACAGCATGCTGAAGTCCCTGGCATCTCCAGTTACGCAAAAGGCAGGGGATGATCATGGCCTGAGAATCCAGAGATGACAGTTCTGGGATACACGGGGTATGAGGCAGCATCATATGTTACTCATGAGTAGGGCTTAGTACCAAAATTCCTAGCCTGCTGGTAAAACCAAACCACTCTGTAAAACCAAGGCCAAGGCCCATACCAATTACAACCCCCGTGGGGGCACAGCTTCCTCCAAGCCAAATTAAAGGCAATTAAAAGTGGAAGGGCTGCAGACAAGATTAAGAGATCTCAGATCAGAGGTCTGCCTCCAAAACCCTGGAAAGCTGAGTTTAAGACCCTGATTAGATGGCCCTCTGGCCCCACTCCCAAAGGGTCAAAATCACGGCTTCATCTCAGAAATGTGGAGGCCAAGGCAGAGGGAGTGCAGGGAAATAACTTCCCATGGCGCAAGAATCCAAACCAAGAATAGAAGTTGAGCCTGATTTTCTTTCAGTCACAAGATCTGCCTCTTAGTTCTCCAGGCCAACGACAAAGATGCCCAATGGCTGTGTAGAAAGGCAGCCAGTCCCCCCACCCCGGCCTAGTGACAAGGCCCACGATTCAGCACCTTCTATGAATGAAAAGAGAACAAGTGCCCCCCAAAAGTGAATAGCAGCCAGTGAAAAACCCTACTGTGCCCATCCTGGAGGATCATGTAGCAGCTCAGCTGACTAGTCTTGCCAGCCTCCAAAAGCAGCTATGAGGCTGGGCTGCTCTCATTCCTGTTCCTAATTATTTCTTCGCAGCATGAATAAGCATGTCTCTTTCACAGACACACCCCAGCAATGGGCATAAACAGGCCAAAGACCTTTACACGGAAAACAGTCCGAAGACAAGAGCTATCGGAAGGCAAGAGCCATCAGCAAAGTCACTTTCCTAGAAAATCCAATGCCAGACACTTCTTCTGTGTTCCTCTTCTTGTACTTGTACTTTTATCCGAAAGGAACATGGGGAGCCTGGAAACATTGCAGACAGGGAATTCTCCAGGCACCTTTCCATTCCCAAGACTATGAACGCTCCTACAAGTTCAACAAACATACCCCCAAACAGCTAAAAATAGTTTTTAAAAGAGTACAGAAAACAAGTTTAAAAGCAATAAATACAAAATTAATACCGAAGGCAGAGAGCTTTTTGTCTACCTGGAAAACTTTTCAAAACAAAAATGTCTTCCATTGTTTCTGGAAAGTACAGCTAGTGAGCACATGTCATCTCAAAACTGAAGAATGGACTCCAGATGGCAGTACTTTGGAAAATCCAGAGTTTGGTCAGTATATATAAGGATTTTTTCAGGCAAAATTTACCTTTATAGTGTTGGAAACCATCGCTAGACAGCCATCAGACAAAAAAGAGGACGTCTTAATTTTGGAGGGACTTTGAAACATGTTCTTAAATACCATATGGAGTTTAGTGTGGACTATGGAAAAGGGGCTGATTTGTCGAGAAGGGTCAAAAACATTGTTAAGCTGGAGTTCCCACGAGTGAAAGGAGCAGGAGACAAAGGAAAATACAGCTATAAATATGAAGAAGAGCCGTGGAAGGGACATGGAAGAGACTTAAGGGCCTCGAATACAAGATTACCAGGTTAATGCGCTAGATTGATGGGATAAAAAGGACTGACAAAACCCGGGACCAGGAGGAAGGGACGTTGGATGAAGATTGGATTGTTTTTATTTTTTTATATTACTAGGATTGTCTTATAAAATTGATGAATGTTAGAAAAATGTTGGAACGAAATTACTTGGCTTTAGCAAAAATGTTTAAAGAATTATGTAAGAATATTATGGTTATGAGAAGTTGGTAAAAATAAGACTTAAGTTTTAAGCTTTTTTATAGTAAGATAAGATTAAAATAGATTAAGGTAATGTAATGACAGAATATTATGAAATATGGAAAGGATTTGCTGCGACAATTAACAACCAGGATACAAAAAAAAGGGAGGAGGAGGAGGTCAAAGAAAGAAGGTTGAGGATTTGAGAATGATGGATTTGTTTTTGAGTGTTTGTGGTGTATTTTTGTTTTTTGAACTTGTATTGTTTGATGTGGTTTGTTTTTTCTTGTTTTTTCTTTTTCTTTTTCTGCTTTGTTTTCTTTTGTAATTCTAAAATTTTTTCAATAAATATCATTAAAAAAAAATAATCCAAACTGGAAAATTTTCTGAAAATATTTCCAATCTTTATTTTTCTGGGGTACATTTTCCATTCATAAGGTCTTTAGCAATAATGAATAGATGATAACTGCAAATATAATCATCATCATCATCCACCCATCTGACTGAGTTGCTCCAGCCACTCTGGGTAGCTTTCAACAAAACATAAAACACAGTAAAACATCAAACATTTAAAAATTCCCTATACAGGGCTGCCTGCAGATGTCTTCTAAAAGTCATATAATTGTTTATTTCTTTGACATCTGATGGGGTGGGGTGGCATTCCACAAGGAGGGGCCACTACTGAGAAGCCCTTCTGGCTGCTTCCCTTTACTTCTCGCAGTGAGGAGCATCTCAACCAGGGCCACTGGAAGTGGTTGATATTGACCTCTCTAGGAACAATGGGGCTATGCAGGGTTTGAATAAAGACATTGGGTGGAAAAGAAGTTTATGAACTATGGTGCAAAAAAATCAGAAATTCAGAGTCTCAGAAATAAAGGGCATGGTATGGTATACAAGGTATGGTATCATTAATTTTTGCACTTGTTTTCCTTCTTTATTTTTTACATATTATGATTCCTACAAACGGTGAATGCAAGAGTAGTAAGTAACAATATATTTAAGCCTTCAAGTAAGCTGGCTGAGGTGACCTACCTAAGTGGCAGATTTTCGGCTGCCGTTTATATTGTGGGATGTGACATCCGATGTTGCTCAAGCAATGGGGCTTCACCTTCTTCTCCTCTCCACTTGTCTCCCATGTGCCCTCAAAATCTGCTCTGGATGGCTACAGCAATGTTTGGAGGGTTGAGGAGGTGGGAAAAGGATAAATTCCCACTGCATGAGTGGAAGTCTACTCCCACAATGTTGGGTTCCACCCACTATATTCTTACAAAGTGGTGGTGCTGACCTTGAAAGCCCTAAATGGCCTCGGTCCTGCATACCTGAAGGAGCATCTCCACCCCTATCATTCTGCCCGGACACTGAGGTCTAGCACCGAGGGCCTTCTGGCGGTTCTTTCATTGCGAGAAATGAAGTTACAGAGAACCAGGCAGAGGGCCTTCTTGGTAGTTGCGTCCGCCCTGTGGAACACCCTCCCATCGGATGTCAAGGAAATAAACAACTATCTGACGGCAGTTCTGCTTAGGGAAAAATTTTATGTCTAATGTTTTACAATTTTTTATGTGCTGTAAGCCGCCCAGAGTGGCTGAGGAAACCCAGCCAGATGGGTGGGGTATAAGTAATAAAAATATTATTACTACTACTACGAAGCTGTAGGCCGGCTCCCTTGGCCAATAAAGCGAGATGAGCACCGCAACCCCAGAGTCGATTATGACTGGACCTAATGGTCAGGGGTCCCTTTACCTTACTACTACTACTACTACTAATATGGAGAGGAAAGATGCTGCTAAGAATGCCAAGCGCTAAAAATGCTAAGTTACCAAAAGCTAGTATCAACAACAAAGTTATTACACAACTTCGTAAGTATGATAACTTCTTAATAGAATGTGCTGTACAACAGCAATAAAAGTAACAATAGCACTATAAGGAATGATTTAGTTATAATTGTTAATACAATTCAGACTTAAGTATTATTTTGTAAAACAAATAGAAGTGCCATGACAATCCTCCAGATTCAATTCCCATAGCAGATATTGGAGTTCCAGTTGTGAAGACAAAAATCCTAGATCCTTCTTAGTCCAATTCTCTCTCTCCAGACTTTCAGGCAGAGACCCTTTCCAATCATTTGCTAACTTGATCCTTTTAACAGGAATTCAAACCTGGTTTTAAAGAATGCATGAAAAGCAAGGGGTTTCCCAACACTATAAATGCAATTTACTGTTTTAATGATTTTATGTATATTGCTTTGCAATCCTTACCCTGAAAACATCTAAAACAAAAAATAAATATGTTACATGACCATGATGGCTATATGCCATTTTCAGGATCTGAGTCCCCTAAACTCTTCAGCACTGGAGAACAGGAGAGCTAGTCCCTTCATGACTTGCTGGTTGGCTTGAATAGAAAAGCCGGGAGCAGCCAAAAAGGCGGCTCCCTCAGACGTTGTTGACTACACCTCCTATCAGCCCTTACCCGCAAATGGTCTGGCCTGATGGGAGTTGCAGTCCCACAACATCCCCCTTCCCCCTCCCCAGAGGCCCTGGGCCTGATCTAGCAGGTGCTGCTGCTGCTGCTCTTAAGTCTGGCGGGCAGCGGGAGGGAAGCGGGGCCCCGAACCTCCCGAGCGGCTCCTGCTCTCTTCGGGCGGCAGCAGCAGCAGCAGCAACAAGGCCCCCCACCCCCACCTCCCAGCGGGCATTGAAGAACAACAGCCCGGGCTGCGAACAGCGCCTTTTCTTTCTATCGGGGCCCGATGGCCCGCTCCTTCTCCCAGGCCCGCGCTGGCCTTTCTGAAGCCGGGCTCGGCCAGCCGACTCAAGGGATCGGGGCCGGGCGGGGCGCGTCCGCCAGCGCAGGCCCCCAGGCCCCACCCGGCCCCGGCTCCTCCTCCGGCGACCGCGCTCCCGGCCCCGCCGCCCGCCCCGCTTACGTTGTCAATCACCACGGGCTGGTTGGCGATGATATCGTAGGACTCCATGGCCGGGGCCGCCGCCGCGGGGCCAAGCCGGGCCCAGGACTCCGCGATGCGCCGCCGCCGCTGCCGTGGCCCGGGAACCACCACCCAGTGCGGCGCAACCCAGCCCGCTGCCCGTGTCCGCCGCGGAGGGAGGCGGGACCAAGCGCCGCTTCACGCTCCCTCGCCCAATCAGAACCCCCGACAGCCACCTGCCCGGGTGCGGCTCCGGCCTTGACAGCTGCCAAGCTATTGGCCCGCTCGGCTGCGGGGGGCGGGTCTTCCGCATCAAGCTTAGTGGAGCGGGCACGCTGCGGGAGGGAGCGGGGAAGGGGGAGTGATGTCATAGCGCGGCTCTTAAAGGGCCAGAGGCGTCGCTTTGCTCCCCGCCCTGAGCTGCCTGAGGCGAGTCCGCACTGGGTGTTGCGGCTGCCTCCTCGGAAGTAAATCCCGGGGGGAAACATAAGGGTTTGCTTTCATGGAAATATGCTGAGGTCAGGATTGTGAATGGGGGCGACGCACTCACACGTTACGTGTCAGAAAATCATGGTGTTGATGCAGCCCCTGACAAAGTATAGATGATAAAGGAGGTCAGCGACAGGTCGCACTCTCACAAAAAAGAGGTTGCCATGGCTAAGAAGCAGGTCATCCAGTGTTCGTGTCCGCCCCCCCCCCAATAAACATAAGAATCTGCTGCACCAGGTCAAGGGCCCCTCCATCTAGTCCAGCATCCCCTACTCAATGGCCAAGCAGGTGCCCGTGGGAAACCAGGGAGCAGGACACCAGCACAAGAGCAACACCCTCTGCCTGGTTCCTTGAAAGCCCCCTAAAAACTCTGACACCCCATTTTTAAAAACAATATACTCCCATACAGACTCCTTACAATGAGTTTAAAACCAAAATCGCATTTGGGTAGAAACTGTTTCTCAGGCAGCTAGTCCTAGTCTTTATAGCCCTGTACCTTCTTCCAGAGGGACGCGGGTGGCGCTGTGGGTAAAAGCCTCAGCGCCTAGGGCTTGCCGATCGAAAGGTCGGCGGTTCAAATCCCCGCAGCGGGGTGCGCTCCCGTTGTTCGGTCCCAGCGCCTGCCAACCTAGCAGTTCGAAAGCACCCTCGGGTGCAAGTAGATAAATAGGTACCGCTTACTAGCGGGAAGGTAAACGGCGTTTCCGTGTGCGGCTCTGGCTCGCCAGAGCAGCGATGTCACGCTGGCCACGTGACCCGGAAGTGTCTCCGGACAGCGCTGGCCCCCGGCCTCTTGAGTGAGATGGGCGCACAACCCTAGAGTCTGTCAAGACTGGCCTGTACGGGCAGGGGTACCTTTACCTTTACCTTTACCTTCTTCCAGAAGGCAGAAGCTGAAAGAGATCATTTCCGGGGTGCGCACTATCCTGCGCTATCTCTGCAGCTTTCTTATGGCACCTGGAAGTGTAGATTTGATCCAAGGTGGGAAGAGTGCACCCAATTATTCTCTCCACAGTCTTTACAACCCTGGACAGCCTTGTTTTTCCTCTGACCATGCAGCTCCCAAACCACACACACAGACCATAAGTTAATACGCTCTCAACAGTACAATGGTAAAATGCCATCAACAGGTCCTTTGAGAGATTATTTTTCCGGAAGATTCTCAGAAAATATACCCTCAGCTGTGCTCTCTTCATCAGGTCTTTGCTGTTTTCTCCATGCAGTGGTGCCTCGCAAGACGAAAACAATCCGTTCCGTGAGTCTCTTCGTCTAGCGGTTTTTTCGTCTTGCGAAGCAACCCTATTAGTGGCTTAGCGGATTAGTGCTATTAGCAGTTTAGTGGTTTAGCGGCTATTAAAGGCTTAGTGGCTTAGCGGCTAAAAGGCTATTAGGGGCTTAGTGTTAGTATCTCAGCTCACACTCAGAGGTAAACTGGCCTCCCCCAGGCAATTGAGCTGGATACTTGATGACCTCTCCGCTGCGTCTCCCGGCAAGCAAGGTCATAAACCCGGCGATTCTCCTCATTAGACGTGAAGAGAACACACCCTCTGCTTCTCTCCCTCCCTGCATTCTCCCCAGGGAGGGGAAATGAGGCGGACAGGAGTCCTATTTACATGTTTTATTCCTGTCATTCAGCAGTACATAGAAAACGTGACCGCACCCTTCAGACTCCAACAGAAGAGTCACAACTCCGCCCCTGCACTTCCACTACAGGTCATATGACACTCTGAGCTAACATCCAGTGCTCAGTACAGAGAATAGACTCCTCCTTTTCTCCATCAGTACAGTTGCAAACCACAACATCCTGTTTTGCATTCCAGCCATCTGAAGCTGGCTTTTGCCTTGGTGCTTTTTCCCAACACTTAGCGGCTTAGAAAAAGGGGAAAAATTAACGAAAAAAATCGCAAGGCTCGCAAGATGTTTTTGTCTCGCGAAGCAAGCCCATAGGGAAATTCGTCTTGCGAAGCAACTCAAAAACGGAAAACCCTTTCGTCTAGCGGGTTTTTCGTCTTGCGAGGCATTCGTCTTGCGGGGCACCACTGTATTGGCCTGAATATGAGCCACATTTCCCCCCCAAAAAAAATTCTGACCGTGGAAAGTTAAAGTGAAGTTTATACACGCAACCTTATGGTGTGCAGCCAGGAACGTGGGGCAAACAGTACCAGGAGAACAGCAAAGCGGCGCCCGCCCCACACGTAGTACCCCGTCCTCTCCCCCAAGGAAGACAGCGAAGAAAGTGGAAGGCTGCCAGCAATGAAGTGCACCTCCCCCCGCCTAGTATGCACCCAGGAACAGCGAGGGAGCAGCTTATATTCAGGTATTCCCCCCCCCCCAGTTTAAAAGGTGCGGATTATATTCAGGTGCAGCTTATATTCAGGCCAATGCGGTATAAATAAATTATATGCCGCTGCATCACAGAAATAGATCACAGCTATGACATGGCTCCCCAAATCAACACAGACTGTGGAAACTTCACACTGGACTTCAAGCGCTGGACTGGCATTGTGTGCCTCCCCATTCTTCCTCCAGACTCTGGGTCTTGGTTTCCAAATGAGATGCAAAAGCTGCTCTCATCAGAAAAGAGATTTGGGGAGCCATGTCATCAGCTGGTGTTGGTCCACTGTGCTTCATTAAGTCCAGGGGCAACGCAGCCATCTACCAGGAGATTTTGGAGAACTTCATGCTTCCTTCCGCAGATGAGCTTTATGGGGATGCTGACTTCATTTTCCAGCAGGACTTTGGCACCTGCCCACACTGCCAAAAGTACCAAAACCTGGTTCAGTGCCCATGGGATTACTGTGCTTGATTGGCCAGCAAACTCGCCTGACCTGAACCCCATAGAGAATCTATGGGGCACTGCCAAGAGACAGATGAGAGACACGAGACCGAGCAATGCAGAAGAGCTGAATGCTGCTATTGAAGCTTCCTGGTCTTCCATAACACCTCAGCAGTGCCACAGGCTGACAGCATCCATGCCACACCGCATTGAGGCAGTAACTGATGCAAAAGGGGCCCAAACCAAGTACTGAGTACATATGCATTCTTCTACTTCTCAGAGGTCCAATATCGGTCTATTTGCAGTCCTTGTTTTGCTGATTTCATTTAATATTCTAATTTTCTGAGATTGTTAATTTGGGGTTTTCATCAGCTGTACACCATGATCATCACAATTATAACAAATAAAGGCTTGACATATCTCACTTTGCATGTCATGAGTGTATCTCATATATTAGTTTCACCTTTTAAGTTGAATTACTTAAATAAATGAAGGCCCTCTGCCTGGTTCCTTGTAACCTCACTTCTCGCAGGGAGAGAACTGCCAGAAGGCCCTCGGAGCTGGACCTCAGTGTCCGGGCTGAATAATGGGGTGGAGAGGCTCCTTCAGGTATACTGGGCCAATGCCGTTTAGGGCTTTAAAGGTCAATGTTAAGTTGTGGGTGAACATATCAGACAACACAGCGATTCTTCAAACAGCTCTAGTTTATTCAGAGGTCAGAACAGAACTGAAGAGCTCAGTCAGCCTTATATAGAGCTCCAGAACAATGTAACTGTAGCAACTTTCTAAAACTATCCAATCACTGAATGTCACTTTTGATCCTTCATTTGCATACAAACTATCCAATCACTGAATGTCACTTTCAATCCTTCATTTGCATAACTACAGTATCCCCCTGCTGGCCCAGGGTGAGAACTTCAGTACATAACACTCCTCCCCATCGAGATAAGGCGTTAGTTACAATCGTAATGGTTTCCTTATATACAGCACTACACGTAATGGTTCAATTAGGCACAAAAGCATATCGGTTACATTTCACATACTTAGACCAGCAGTCATACATGTCCAACAACATAGCCTTTCAAAAAAGTTGGGTGCTTGGAAACTCTGCCAGACTGCCGGGGACGGATAGCCAAGTCCGGGGGGCCAGCCAATTCTTGCTGAGGCTGTGGTGCGACCCTAGGTGGCGTTGAAACCAAGTCCCCTGGGTCTGCTGCTGTGGGTGGAACCTCCGCAAGTGGAGTTGGCAGAATGTCAGGCATGGCAGTGGTCTGCGTCTGTGGTAAGTCTGGCAGACCCTCTGAAGCGGCTTGGTTTGGCTCCACGCCGGCAGTTTGTGAGAGAGGTGTAGGTGGAGCCTCACCATCTGTGAGGGATGATGTGTTGTACAAACAAGTATTCGGCGACCCGCTCGTGCCAGTCTCCCCGGTCCAGGCGCGCCTCTTTTGCCGAGCGCACCATTCTCTCTGTTTGCCCATTGCTGCATGGATGAAATGGTGCCGTTAGGGCATGGCGGATGCCCAGTCCCAAAAGATACCGCTCAAAAGTGCCTGACGTGAACTGCGGTCCATTGTCGGAGACAAGGACATCAGGACACCCATGCGTTGCAAAGAGGCCTCGCAGCACCCGGATGACGGCCTCGGTAGTGGTGGAGGGCATCAGGGCCACCTCCAGCCATTTGGAATAGGTGTCCACCACGACCATAAAGGTCCGGCCGTGAAAGAGGCCAGCCAGATCAATGTGCACCCTTGACCAGGGTGTCTTGGGCGTCTCCCAGGTGTGTCCCTTAGCTGCCGGTGGCGCAGGCTTTGATTCTTGGCACGCTTGACAGGTGGAAACCCAGGCAGTGATGGCATCGTCCATGTTAGGCCACCAGACGTAACACCGAGCCAATGCCTTCATTTTGATGATTCCCGGGTGGCCAACTTGCAGAGCCTCCAGCACATGTTGACGGAGTCTTTGGGGAATCACGACGCAGTCTCCCCACAGCAGACAGACGCGATGAGCCGAGAGTTCATGTTGTCTGGTTGCGATCGGCTGGAACTCCGATGCAAAAGGCCCTTGTGGCCACCCCCTCCACACCCAGTTGATGCGGAGGCCACAGTGGCAGCTGATACAGGTGCTGCTGGAAGATCCTCAATCAGGAGGAGCGATGAAGCAGGAGCCGGGTCTTCCACAAACGCTGGAAGAGGGCAACGGCTGAGGGCATCGGCATGGCCCATCGATTTCCTCGGGCGATTGACGAGCCAGTAATGGTAGGCAGCCAGGAAAACAGTCCATCGCAGCATGCGCAGCGAGAGGACTGGTGGAGTTGGATGATCACCGGCGAGGAGGCCCAGGAGTGGCTTGTGGTCAGTGATGAGGTCAAAAGTCCTGCCGTAGAGGTATTCATGGAACCTCTTTACTCCAGCCACAAGTGCCAGTGCCTCCTTGTCGAGCTGGCCGTAATTCCGTTCAGTCAGAGATAGCGTCCTGGAAAAGTAGGTGAGTGGTGCTTCTCTTCCGTCTGGAAAACGGATGTGGTCGGGTGAAGGCCGGAGGCGTCGATAAGATAGCCCAGGAACTCCACCTGTGGAACAGCGATCTGGCACTTCTCCCTCTTTACCTTGAACCCGGCATCCTGGAACCTGGTCAGCACGGCACGGAGGCGCTCGAACAGCTGCTGGTGTGAGTCTGCGGACACCAAGACGTCATCAAAATATGGTACCACGCCCGGAAGCCCTTGCAGGAGACGCTCCATAAGGCTTTGGGAGATGCCAGGAGCCATACTCACCCCGAACTGCAACCAGCGGCAACGGAATGCCCCTTGGTGGGTGACAATCGTCTGGGCTTCAGCAGTGGCATCATCGGCGGGCAGTTGTTGATAGGCTTGGACAAGGTCCAGCTTAGCGAAGACCTTACCCTCACCCAGGGAATGCAGCAGGTGTTGGACAACAGGAACCGGATAAGCGTGCTGCTGTTGATCATGCACTTGTAGTCAGTACAGATTCTCACCGACTATCCAACTATCCAATCACTGAATGTCACTTTCGATCCTTCATTTGCATAACTATCTACAGTATCCCCCTGCTGGCCCAGGGTGAGAACTTCAGTACATAACAGTCAACACCAGCACTTTGAATTGTGCTCGGAAACGTACTGGGAGCCAATGTAGGTCTTTCAAGACCAGTGTTATGTGGTCTCGGCAGCCACTCCCAGTGATTCTATGATTGCCTGTCAGACAGAAAGGTTAGCAGAGAGCATGGCCTGCAGGCTTTGGAGCAGGCAACTCCTCTTAAGACTAGCTCCCACATCGCTTTCCTGCAAATCTCCCTGTTACCTTTGCCAAGCTAATTCTGATCAGTGGTGGAGCTTTACCTGGCATTGAAGCAACAAATTCTTCCATTCAAGACTACATGGGACTGGCTGAAATGACTGGCAGAATCCGAGACCAGGGGAAAGAAATGGCGGAAGAAGATTGGAAGAAATTTAAAATCTATCTTAAGAGACATTGTAAAATTAATGAGTGTTAAAATGTTGTGGTTATAGAAAATAAGCGGACTACAGCTGTAAAGATTAAGTTAAAAGAAAATAAAGGATTACAACTAGATAAAATTAAGGGTGAGGATTTGCTGAATTAAATTCGAAATTGGAATGCAGAAAGGGGAGGCATGAGGAGGTCAGTGAAGTAAGTTTTAAGAAAATAAGGTTTTGAAATTATACTTGTTTGTTTGTTTTTGTGTTTGTTTGTTTGTATTTTATAATTTGTGAAAATTTAATAAATATCTTTTGTGGGAAAATGATTGCTTGTACATGAGAGCATGAGCAAAGTTCTTATTGTTGCAGGGTGATTTCATAGCTAGAAGCATCCTTGGAGCATGAACAGCGCGTGAACAGCTCGTGCTGTCCCATATGATTGGCTAACGTAGCATGGCCTGATGCTCGCATAGTCTAGTGCGAAGGTCCTTATCTGCTGGCTAGAACAAATTGCTTGCTTGTATTTTGTATCTTTCTGATTTCACACAATAAAAGCTGTGCTGCATTAGCCCTACCAGCAGCCATATTTCGGAACCTATCATGGTGTGAGACTGATTTTTCTTTGGATGCCGAGCTGCAACTCGACAATTGGTGCCCCGTGTGACTGCCTTCGGACTTCACGTTGTTTTTCATTATTCAGCACTCACCAACACGTCGTTCATCCACGTAGTGGATCCCTGGTGAGTGCTCCCGTGTGATTTCTTTCGGACTTCATACTGTTTTACAACGTTCAGCCTCACCTCGCCCGGCAAGGGCTGCAGACGCGTCGTTCATCCACGTAGTGGATCCCTGGTGAGAGCTCCCGTGTGAATGTGATTCTGGACTACGTTACGGACTTATCAGCACTTATCTCCGCCCGGACAGGGCAAAAGGCGCCTCCCTCATCCTCATTAGGATCCCTCCGGTAAGTGCTCCCTGCTCTTTTTGCAACTCTTGCAATCATGGGAAAGTCTCTCTCTGCACCACAGAAATTTTTTTTTAAAGACCTTAAATTCCTTTTGGCCAGTAACAACCTCGCTGCTCGGGAAGCTGACCTTAAGTCCCTTATAGAAGCCCTGGACACTCATTTCCCCCAGGACGGAAATTGGGAGTTAATCGATTGGAAAAAAATTGGGCACTTCTTTCAAAATCATCCTCAGATTGATGTCAAGGTTTTGCATGCCTGGAGTAATGTCTACAAAGCTATGTCGTGCTTAACTCCTTCAAACATTCTTCTGGCTGCTGAAACAGCTTCTTCGCCCACCCTCCCGGCTCCCGCTTTGTCTGCCTCAGACATACCTCCTAAACCGCCGGACATTTTCCCTTCGGCTCCTCCTGTCACTCCCCTGCATTCTTCACATTCAATGTGATTGCTCCTGCCGCGCCAGGGGGAGGCCCAGCCCGGCACGAACAGTTTGATTTGAGATTCATAAAGGAACTGTATTCCTCTGTCAAGGACAATGGCTTGCAATCTCCTTACACCCTGGGCTTGTTTGGCACTATTTTTCAACAAAATTTGATACCAGAGGATGTTAAGCTGTTGGCCCGCACTGTAATGCAGCCTCATCAAATGAAAAATCCAGCGGACTTACCTCAACCCGCATTGCAGTTGGAGACATCGCCATATTGATGTGCCCTGGATAAAGTCACCTTCCACAGCTGCTCCAGTGTTTCCTGGCACGTTGAAAGGCCATCTTCAACCCTATCGCGTTGGCCCCCCTTCCCCCTGGGAAGCTACCGTTTCTACCACATATCGTTACAGTTTTGCCGCCTCTTGTCTGGGAAATGAACCTGGCTTTGAAGGATGCCCTCGTCAGACCGGCATCGCTTGGGTTTTGCCCCCCAATAGCGACCATCCCATCTGTGTCACCACGTTTCGTTGGGCTTGGATTTTTGACTCAGCAGTGCACGGAGCAGTACATGAGGCCTATTTACAGCAAATGGGCTCCTGTATCTGCAGAAATGGCTGTGTGGCTTCTCCTGGATTGTGGTTTTTACATGCCAATAATCGAGCCACGAAATATCACGCAGGTTGCTCGGAAACAGCTATTGGAATAATTCACCATTCTCACCCTTATTGCCCCCCCGAGCAACCAATATGGCATCGTCCTGAGTGGCCCCACAATTCCACTTCACACGGGTGGAGCCTCTCCGTGAACTTTGTGAAATGCCGCTTTCGTCGTGCTGCTCTTTTGCAGAAGGCCAGGAGGCCTGAACTTTATCATCAGATTTGGACTAACAATACTTACGTTAGAGACATTAATCATTTTGCTTCTATGCTTAACCTTTCTGATTGTTGGATGTGTATGCATATCCCTCCTCAATCAAAAAGATCTGGCATTTTATTACATGGTATTCCTATAAATGCTTCATATAAGATTAGCAATAATATGAAGGACAATCGCATAAGTTTACCTCCTGTATTTCTATCGCTTGTAGAATTAGCTCCTTATTGTTTTCATTTTAATCATAATAGCAAAAAAATTTTAGGTCATTATCCATATTGTAATTGGACATATGAATACATTAATGGATCTTCTTGTTTTCTTAATGTTACAACCATGAGTGGCAGACCAAAGGTTTTAATTAATAATGTCACAACTTACATGACCTATGAACAACAAGCTGCGTGTAGAGACTTTTATGTTTGGTTCGAATGGATGAGAAAGAGCAGCAGAACTACATGTTTGCTTCAATCTGATTTATGGTTACTTTGTGGCACACGTGCCTACAAAGAAATCCCCTCTGCCTTTTCTGGTACCTGCACGTTAGGTATAGTGGTACCCTTGGTGTATAAAATAGATAAGCTCCCAGCGGTCCGTTTGCGTAACAGAAGGGAAGTACAATCACCTATTTCTCAATATACAGGGACAGCCATCTCTAGGTCCCTTCTGCCTTCTTTAGGTGCAGCCATGAATTACCGTGATTTGCATAAATTGGCAAACTGGACAGAAAATTTGTTTAATTCCACCATTTTGGCTTTAAAAATGATTAACAAAGAAATATCAGAAATAAGAAATGTAGTTCTTCAACATCATTATGCTTTAGATGTGATCCTTGCTTCTAAAGGTGGAATTTGTGCCTTAATTCATTCTCATTGCTGCATGTATATAACTGATCAATCGACCAATATCTCTGCTACTATTGATCATATGGAACAAATGATAGCCCATAATCCTTTGAATCCACCTGAAGGTTTTGATCCATGGGATTGGTTATTTTCTTGGTTACCTAATGGATTATGGTTAAGAAAAATATTATTGATTGTAATTGCATGTATTGCTGGCTTCATTATGGTGTGTTGTTGCATTCAATGCATACCCTCTTTGATTTCCCAATGCACTGCATGGTGGTACCGACCACGGCCCACCACAGGGGTTACAAGAGGAATTTATGTTGCAAAGTGTAGACGCTTAGGCAATGAAGTGTACGATTTGGACTAATGGTCCCTCTTTTCCTCTAATAATATAAACAAGAAAAGGGGACATGTGGGAAAATGATTGCTTGTACATGAGAGCATGAGCAAAGTTCTTATTGTTGCAGGGTGATTTCATAGCTAGAAGCATCCTTGGAGCATGAACAGCGCGTGAACAGCTCGTGCTGTCCCATATGATTGGCTAACGTAGCATGGCCTGATGCTCGCATAGTCTAGTGCGAAGGTCCTTATCTGCTGGCTAGAACAAATTGCTTGCTTGTATTTTGTATCTTTCTGATTTCACACAATAAAAGCTGTGCTGCATTAGCCCTACCAGCAGCCATATTTCGGAACCTATCATGGTGTGAGACTGATTTTTCTTTGGATGCCGAGCTGCAACTCGACAATCTTTTTTTTAAAAAAATCCACAAATTCTTCCATTCAACCAGCACATCTGCGCTTGGGTTAGTCAGCCCCCCTCCCCGTGCTCCATTCTCTCTGACCCCCTCTAGTCGTGCATTTTGGCCTTCCCTTTGCCATGCCACAGTAAATACCTCGTTAGCAGCATGCGGCTCAAGGCCCACCTCCCTGGTTGCCTGGGAAGAGAGAGAGAAAAAGAGAAGCACAAGCCACACTGGGGGTGGGGGGGTGGGGGTGCAAAGCAGACAGCTGAACACAGCATGCCTGGAAAGGGGGGGGGAGAGAAATGGCAGAGGTGAACAGCAACGGCATCCATGCAACGGGGCAGGGTGTGTGCATGAGACATGCTGGTGCTGGGCGAAAACAGCCTTCCTCAAAAGAAGCACATCATGCGCAGGCAACAGCAGAGGAGCCTGCGGGGTCTCGCAGCAACTTGCATGCCGTCAAAGCAGCAGGCGGGCTACTTCCGTCAAATCTTTTTAGTCTGGATGTTATAGATATCCAGACTAAAAAGATAGCCTTCCCTCCCCAATGCTGCAAACCTCTTTCTCTGCCACATTGCAGATCAAGCAGATAAAAAAAAGAGGCAAAGGACCCCTGGATGGTTAAGTCCAGGCAAAGGAGACTATGGGGTTGCGGCGCCATACAGTTCTGTAATGGAACTGGCTCAGACTGGTTTGAACAGGTCTAGGCTGGGTTTTGTTTTTTTAATTAATATTTTATTAAGTTTTATCAATAAAGTAATTCAGGAAAAAGTACAAAAACAGAAAAATACAAAATCACAAAATACAAAAATACAGACATTAAACACAAAAGGGAAAAGAAAAAAGAAAAGAAAAGAAAACACATAAAAACAAAACTCCCTCTTTTTTTAAATTCTCATCTTTAGTTAACTTATTCTCCTGACTTCCTCATGCCTCCCTTTTTTGTATCCCTTTTTAAAAATTTGGTTCAGCAAATTCATATCCAATTTAACTTATCTATTATCAATCCCATCTTACATTTTACCTTGTTGCTAGAACCCCTTCAGTTCATTTCAACATCATCAGCATTCAAAAATTTTACAATGTTTCTGTAAATAAATTTTAAATTTCCTCCAATCTTCTTCCACGAGCTCTTCTCCCTGGTCTCGAATTCTGCCAGTCATTTCCGCCATTTCCATGTAATCTATTAGTTGCATTTGCCATTCTTCCAGGGTGGGTAGATCTTGTGTCTTCCAGTGCTTTGCAATGAGAATTCTTGCTGCTGCTGTAGCATACATAAAGAATGTTCTATCCTTCTTTAACACCGATTGGCCAACTATGCCCAGGAGAAAAGCCTCTGGTTTCTTCAGAAAGGTATATTTAAATACCTTTTTCATTTCATTATAGATCATTTCCCAGAAAGCCTTAATCCTTGGGCACGTCCACCAAAGGTGAAAGAATGTGCCTTCAGTTTCCTTACATTTCCAGCATTTATTGTCGGGCAAATGATATATTTTTGCAAGCTTGACTGGAGTCATGTACCACCTGTACATCATTTTCATAATATTCTCTCTTAAGGCATTACATGCCGTAAATTTAATCCCGGTGGTCCACAACTTCTCCCAGTCAGCAAACATAATATTGTATCCTATATCCTGTGCCCATTTTATCATTGCAGATTTTACCGTTTCTTTCTCAGTATTCCATTTCAGCAGCAGATTGTACATTCTTGATAGTATCTTAGCATTGGGTTCTAACTGTTCTGTTTCTAACTTTGATTTTTCCATCTGGAAACCAATTTTTTTATCCAAGTTATAAACCTCTCTTATTTGGAAATAATGTAACCAGTCTCGCATCTTCTCTTTAAGTTTGTCATAACTCTGCAATTTCAATTTGTCACCTTCCTATTCTAAAATTTCCCAATATTTTGGCCATTTGGCCTCCATGTTGAGTTTTTTCAAAGCTTTCGCTTCCATAGGTGATAGCCACCTTGGGGTTTTATTCTCCAGAAAATCTTTGTACCTTATCCAGTCATTAAACACTGCTTTCCTGACCATATGGTTTTTAAATGCCTTATGTGCTTTTACCTTGCCATACCACAGATATGCATGCCACCCAAATATGTTGTCATATACCCTTCAAGATCCAAAACATCTGTATTCTCAAGAAGTAGCCATTCCTTCAGCCAGCAAAAAGCTGCTGACTCATAATAAAGTTTAAGGTCTGGCAGGGCAACCCCCCCTCTGTCTTTAGCATCAGTAAGTATCTTACTTTATTCTGGGCTTTTTGCCCTGCAGGGTTTCTGTTGAGGCAGGGGATTAGCTGTGGGAGGAGCTTATCAGAGTTTGCAGGGCAGCAGTTGAAGAAGGAGCAAAAAGGGTTTTCTTGTGTGTGTGTGTGTGTGTGTGTGTTTCTTTGTGGCTGATTAGCTGTTTTCCCTGTGTAAAGGTCAGAGGGGGCAGGGTTTCTGTTGAGGCAGGGGATTAGCTGTGGGAGGAGCTTATCAGAGTTTGCAGGGCAGCAGTTAAAGAAGGAGCAAAAAGGGTTTTTCTTGTGTGTGTGTGTGTTTCTTTGTGGCTGATTAGCTGTTTTCCCTGTGTAAAGGTCAGAGGGGGCAGGGTTTCTGTTGAGGCAGCTGATTAGCTGTGGGAGGAGCTTATCAGAGCTTGCAGGGCAGTTTGATCCATCTTTTAGATTTAGGGGAGCTAGTCTCAAACGTTTTACTTTGATGAGAATTTTTTTGTAATCCATATTTCTTTAGAAACTCATCTATGTCCCCTTCTTTCTGCGGCCCTTGCGAATATAGTTTTTTAAAATAACTCTGGAAGCAGTTTCTAATCTCATTTGGCTTATAGATATTCTTTCCTTCAACCTCTAAGTTTGTAACCGTATTTAATTTCTGTCTTTTCTTCAATTGCCAAGCCAGAAGTTTACCACATTTATCTGCAGATTCAAATGTCCTTTGTCTCATTTGTTTAATCTTCCATTCTATATCTTGATTCATCAATTCCATATATTGCGTCTGATATAGCTTAATTTCTCTCAAGATCTCTTGGGACTTTGGTTTAGATCTCAATTTCTTTTCTCCTTCTTTTATCTTTTCCAAGATCTTATCCTTTTTCTCATTTTGGCTTCTCTTCTTTATTGTATTTTGTTGTATCAAAAATCCTCACATAACAGCTTTACTTGCGTCCCAGATTATTTTTTCAACATCTGTTTTTAAATTTATTTCGAAATAGTCTCTCAAAGTTTTTTGGACCTTTTTGTAGACCTCTTCATCTCTAAATAAGGTGTCATTCACCCTCCATCTGAAGGAGCCAGCTGTTGTTAACTTCATCTCCATCTTTACAGCATTATGGTCGGAGCAGGTTTTTGGGCAGATTTCCACTTTCTTTATCTTTGGTGCCATCCCACTAGTAACCCATATTTGGTCGATTCTAGTCCATGTCATCATAGCTTCAGAAAAGAAAGTTCCCTCTCTCTCGAGAGGGTTCTTTGTTCTCCAAATGTCAATCAAGTCCATGTTTTCAGTCATTTCAAAGAAAGTCTTTGGTAGTCTCCCATCTTTAGAGACTACCTGTCTTTGTGCTTTGTCCATATTTGTAGATACTACTCCGTTCATGTCCCCCATCAAAATTAGGTTGTAGTCCAAATAATCCAGTAAGGTCTCATGCAACTTCTTAAAGAATTCCGATTTCCCCTCATTTGGTGCATAAATTCCCATGATCAAAATTTTTTCTCCTTGAACTTGAATTTCAATTGCCAAAAATCTTCCTTGTTCATCTTTAAACATCAATTTTGGTAATAATTTTTCTTTTGCGTAAATCACAACTCCTCTTTTCTTAACTTTATCAGATGATGTCACGGGAAATGGGATTGCTTGTGTGTAAACCTCCAGCTGTTCCAAACTGCTTAGAAGTTGGTGGTGTCTTTCCCTGACTGAGCAGCCTAGGTGCTGCTGCTGTTCAGTCGCTGGACGAATCCGTGAGTGGGCAGCTTCTAAATTTCCTCCAGCATAGAAACTCCTTGACGGATAGTCTCCGCCTCCCCTCTCTGCGCGAAACCCTTCTGCGCAGAGTGGGCGTGCCTAGGGGTGGCCCTCCACTCTCTCCACTGTCTTCAGTGCCAGAGTCTCGGAGCCTCTCCTCCAAGATGCTTTCCCCCTCTTCCTTCTTCCTGGTGTCACCTGGTCTTTCTTCCCCAGATGACGCTCTCTCTCTCCCCTTACTAGTTCCTTCTTCTGCAGAATCGGGAAGTACCGCCTCTCCCCTCTGCTCCGATGTCAGTTCCCTGACAGATGAAATAAATTCTTGTCCTAATCTTTTGTTAATAAGTAATTTTCTGTGTAACCTCGTCACATGTGTTTCTTGTAAACAAATCAAGTCCAATTGTTCATTTTTCAATATATGAAACACGTTTTTCCTCTTTCGAGGAAGGTTCAAACCGTTACAATTCTAGCTTAGAAGTTGCAGAGCCATCTTGCAGTTATTTACTTTCCCCTCCTACTGCTCCAAGTAGTTGTTCATCGTCAGTCGGTGATTTCAGTCCAAATGATAGATTTACAATGTCTATTATTTCTTTTACTGCTGGGATAGGTTCCACTTCAACCACTTCTTTCAGAAGATCTTCCTCGTTATCTCGTAGAAATTGGTCCTTGTCACTCACTGATTTTATTCTTGTTTTCCTTCCCTTATATTTGAAAGATAGGCCTTGAGGAAATTCCCACCTGAAGGGTATTCTGTTCTTTCTCAGTAGGTCGACCAGGTCTTTGTAGTAAGTTCTGGCATCCAAAATATGCTTAGGTATGTCCGTGAAGATCTCCACAAAGGAATTTTCAATTTCCAAAGTTCTTTGAAAATGCAGATTCAGTATTTTGTCTCTTTCTTCTTTTGATCTTAAAGTTATCAAGCAGTCCCTTGGCTTCTTTCTGTTTTGTCTTCTGCCCAATCTAAAAGCAGCCACTATCTTAAATTCTTCCTTCTCTAACTCCTGTTGCCAAAAGTCCAAAAATTCTTTTGTAAGGAAGTCCGCCAAGTTATCCTTCTCACTTTCAGGCACCGCTCTTATTCTCAAATTTCTCTCCTTTCTTTGCAATTTGAGCATAGGCTCCTCTGCCATGGGAGCATATTCACCCAGTGCTTTTCCAGCTGCACTGGCTCCCGGTGGAGTACAGAGTCAGATTTAAGGTGCTGGTTTTGACCTTTAAAGCCCTTCACGGCCTAGGACCCTCGTATCTACGGGACCACCTCTCCTGGTGTGTGGCTTAAATTCGTGACCTTACAAAAATTGGCTTTTACGATAACGCTGCTGAAACAGACATATGGTAAAATGGAACAGGTGTGGCTGCCTGCAGAATTTTAATGGAGCGACCTGTACAGTGGTACCCCGCAAGACGAACGCCTCGCAAGACGGAAAACCCGCTAGACGAAAGGGTTTTCCGTTTTGGAGGCGCTTCTAAAACGAATTTCCCTATGGGCTTGCTTCGCAAGACGACAGCCCATAGGGAAATCTCAGGGACAGCGGGGAAGCGCAGCGCGTCTTCCCCACTGTCCTCGGACCTCCTCCCGCCGCCGGCTTCGGAACGAAGCTCCGATGCCGGGCGGCGGAGGGGGAACGTCTCCTCCCGCCGCGCGGCATCGGGACGAAGCTCCGATGCCGGGCGGCGGAGGGGGAACGTCTCCTCCCGCCGCGCGGCATCG
This sequence comes from Podarcis vaucheri, assembly GCF_965113315.1. Classification (NCBI taxonomy): domain Eukaryota; kingdom Metazoa; phylum Chordata; class Lepidosauria; order Squamata; family Lacertidae; genus Podarcis; species Podarcis vaucheri. The sequence goes on along the minus strand of NC_138765.1, from coordinate 89,864,721 downwards.
GGACGAAGCTCCGATGCCGGGCGGCGGAGGGGGAAAGCCTCCTCCCGCCGCGCGGCATCGGGACGAAGCTCCGATGCCGGGCGGCGGAGGGGGAACGTCTCCTCCCGCCGCGCAGCATCGGGACGAAGCTCCGATGCCGGGCGGCGGAGGGGGAACGCCTCCTCCCGCCTCGCGGCATTGGGACGAAGCTCCGATGCCGGGCGGCGGAGGGGGAACGCCTCCTCCCGCCGCACGGCATCGGGACGAAGCTCCGATGCCGGGCGGCGGAGGGGGAACGCCTCCTCCCGCCGCGCGGCATCGGGACGAAGCTCCGATGCCGGGCGGCGGAGGGGGAACGCCTCCTCCCGCCGCGCGGCATCGGGACGAAGCTCCGATGCCGGGCGGCGGAGGGGGAAAGCCTCCTCCCGCCGCGCGGCATCGGGACGAAGCTCCGATGCCGGGAGGGGGAGGGGGAAAGCCTTCTCCCGCCGCCCGGCATCGGATGGCTTTCCTGAAGACTTGGGGTGGGAGGAGGGTTTTCCTTCCCACCGCCAACATTCAGAATGCTGTTCTGAATGTTGGCGGTGGGGAGGAAAAACCCTCCTCCCACGCAAGCCCCGGGAACAGAGGGAAAGCGCTGCGCCCCTTCCCCTCTGTTCCCGTACCTGTCCTGAAGGCTTGCGGTGCGGAGAAAAGCCCTTCTCCGCACCGCCAGCCTGGCAAGCGGTTTCCCTAGGAACGCATTAATTGATTTTCAATGCATTCCTATGGGAAACCGTGCTTCGCAAGACGAAAAACCCGCAAGAAGAAAAAACTTGCGGAACGAATTAATTTCGTCTTGCGAGGCACCACTGTATTTGGGTATTGTATTTTTTTCTTTCCCCTCCTTGAAGTTTAAAGGTGTGGCTTATATTTGGGTGCGGCTTATATTTGGGCCAATACGGTAACTTAATTTGACAGTAACTTTAATTTATTTATCTTCTTTAAATATATACTCTTATGAAACTGCAGGTTATTACAATAATCCCGCCAATGTTCTTATCTGTTTATGATTTATCTGTAAATATTCAATAAACCATTTGTAGGAGGCTGAAGAAGCATTGCTTAGCAAATCGATAATGTCCACCCGGGTACATCCTGTAGGCATGGGTGGCCCTGAGAGTGCTCTGAAAGTGACAAGACATTGACACAGTCCAGACTGAAGTGTAAAGCTTTGAGGATGAGGGTCCTTTGAACAGCCTTCCCAAATTCAGGAGGGCTGATGCCACAAAGTTGTCGTGCGGCACCTGTGAATTTTACACCATTTGCATGGAAAGGCTCTAGAAGTCAGGCAGCAACCAGTGTGGCAATCAGCGTTGAAAGGAAACATGAAAACAATGCCCTCCTGCATGGATGGCACATCCTCTTCTGTTGCCTTAGGTGAAATGGGAAGGTGCTTCCGCACTGCAGGCGCCCTGACCTGGGTTCTGCGGCAGCACCTGCAAAGTGGTGGTGCCGACAGTGGGTTCTAGCAAGATCTTCTGAGATCTTGGCAAGATCTTGCCAGAAGCTGCTGCCGCCGTGGCCATCACCACTCAGTAGAGCATGAGAGTCATGAGTTTGAGTCTTACATTGAGGCAAACGGGTCCTGCATTGTATGGGGTTGGACTAGAATCAGCCTTTCTCCACCTGTGGGTCCCCAGATGCTGTTGAACTACAACTCCCATCACCCCTAGCTAGCAAGGCCAGAGCTCAGGGATGATGGGAGTTGTAGTCAACAACATGTGGGGACCCACTGGTTGAGAACCGCTGGACTAGATGTTCCTTGTGGTCCCTTCCAACTCTACAATTCTATAATTCTCTGGCCTGTTCCCACCTCATGGCTGTACCCCCGAGGGAAACATAACAGAAGAAGAAGAAGAAAACCTACTCAGTTGATGAGGACTGCTGAAAACTAAACGAAAAGGGGAAGTGTGAATCCCTCATGAAGCCCATACACCCAAAGTGCCCTGAAAGTGTTCCTAGTTTTGTTGAGATGAAGGCGCTTACCTATATAGATTCGACCTTTGGTATTCACCATGACGTTCTTGCCAGGAGATTCCCCAGCTACCATCTCCTCGCCGTCGACTTGAAGGAAGCCTCTTTTCCCTTCCCTGGAGGAGGAATGGGAGAGTGTGTCAGAAGGACGAAGGTGTTTTTGAGTGAGATTGGTTGGATTGGAGAGGATGAGCATGGATAAGGAAGTGCTTGTCGTCTGTCCATGGGAACAGAACTGGAAATGTGGTCCAAGGATATTCCACAGGGGAATCCTCACGTGGATGATGATGGCGACAACAACAACAACAACAACAACAACTTTTATTTATACCCTGCCCTCCCTGGCCAGAGCTGGGCTCAGGGCAGCTAACACCAGTAAAATTACAATAAAAACATAATGGGGGGGGCAATTTAAAATACAGGTTAAAATGCAATTTAAAATGCAGCCTCATTTTAAAAATAGCCCATGGATCAAAACCATAAGGGGAGGGAAACATAAGGGTCAGACTGAGTCCAAACCAAAGGCCAGCTGGAACAGCTCTGTCTTGCAGGCCCTGCGGAAAGATGTTAAGTCCCGCAAGGCCCTAGTCTCTTGTGGCAGAGCGTTCCACCAGATTGGGGCCATAGCCGAGAAAGCCTTGGCTCTGGTTGAGGCCAGCCTAACCTCTCTGTGGCCTGGGACCTTCAAGATGTTTTTATTTGAAAACCGTAAGGTCCTCCGTGGGACATACCAGGAGAGGCGGTCCTGTAGGTATGTGGGTCCTAGGCCGTGTAGGGATTTAAAGATCAAAACCAGCACCTTAAACCTGACCCTGTACTCCACCGGGAGCCAGTGCAGCTGGTAAAGCACTGGATGAATGTGATCCCGCGGCAAGGACCCCGTAAGGAGCCTCGCTGCGGCATTCTGCATCTGCTGGAGTTTCTGGGCCAGCTTCAAGGGCTGGGACAGCATCCCCAGCCCCAGAAGCAAACAAATTGTTCCTCAACCCGCCTTGTTCAGGAAACAGGGCCTTGACAACTCTTGGGCTTGTCAAACTAGGGGTGTCCCAAGCCACATCTCTCCACACTCGTCTCACCAGATGGCTGTCACTCTGTGCCATTCTCCATCATCAACTGGGTCTTCGGACAGGATGTTCACTTCTCCACTTCCTAGCTGGTAACTGCAGGAAACACACGGTCAGTGTCAGAGAAGAAGAAGAGGTTAAGGGGTGATATGATAGCCATGTTCAAATATATAAAAGGATGTCATATAGAGGAGAAAGGTTGTTTTCTGCTGCTCCAGAGAAGCGGACACAGAGCAATGGATCCAAACTACAAGAAAGAAGATTCCACCTAAACATTAGGAAGAACTTCCTGACAGTAAGAGCTGTTTGACAGTGGAATTTGCTGCCAAGGAGTGTGGTGGAGTCTCCTTCTTTGGAGGTCTTTAAGCAGAGGCTTGACAACCATATGTCAGGAGTGCTCTGATGGTGTTTCCTGCTTGGCAGGGGGTTGGACTCGATGGCCCTTGTGGTCTCTTCCAACTCTATGATTCTATGATTCTAAGAAGAGTTTGAATTTGATATCCCTCTTTATCACTATCTGAAGGAGTCTCAAAGCGGCTAACATTCTCCTTTTCCCTTCCTCCCCCACAACAAACACTCTGTGAGGTGAGTGGGGCTGAGAGACTTCAAAGAAGTGTGACTGGCCCAAGGTCACCCAGCAGCTGCATGTGGAGGAGCGGAGACGCAAACCCAGTTCCCCAGATTATGAGACTACCACTCTTAACCACTACACCACACTGGCCACCCTGGAGCCTCAATGCAGAGCGGCCAATAGCGTGCGCTCTTATGCGGCCTTCCCTCACCTGAACACCAGGTGCCCGTCCTTCAGCCCAAGGCTGATGAAGTCCTTCGCTTTGGCGCTCTCTCCTTCCTCCTGTGACAGAAACCAGAGCGTTGTTTCTCACCTTCTCCTTTCCTTAGGAGATGGCACCCCTAGGCATCAGTGGGGGGTCATCCCATAGAGGGAGAGAAGCCCATGAAGGAACTGGTACTGCTTCTCAGGTGCTACATTTTACTTTGTAGGAAATCCCGTCTTTGAGTGTGGCAGCACCGACACTTTGCAACCCCCTGCCTACTGACATCAGTTGGGTGCCTTCACTGTCCTCTATTTGGCACCTGCTAAAAACATTTTTTAAAAGGCAATTGCTTATCCAAACGTGTAAAAATGTTGGCAGGTGTTTTTAGCTTATGATTGATTTTAGTTAGGCTTAATAAGAGCCATTCAACAGTGGAACAGTCCCTTGGTAGGTGGCGGACTCTCCTTCATCAGAGGTTTTTAAACTGATGTTGGATGGCCATCTTTTGGGGATTCCTGAGCTGCGATTCCTGTCTTGTAAGGGGTCAGGCTGGATGACCCTTTGGGATCCTTTACAACTCTACAATTCGATGATGATGATGATAAGTCTCTGCACTGCATAGTGAGGGGGTCTTATAATCACAGATTCATAGAACAGTGAAGTAGGAAGGGACCCCGAGAGTCATCTAATTCAACCTCCCCCCCCCCAGCAATGCAGGAATCTGGACCACCTCCTGCTGGGACAGAATGCTCTCACCCCCATGGGGGCCAGTCTCTTGCCTACTACTACTACTACTACTACTACTAATTTATTTATACCTTGCCCATCTGGCTGGGTTTCCCCAGCCACTCTGGGCGGCTCCCAACAAATTATTAAAAACACAATAAAACATCAAACATTAAAAACTTCCCTAAACAGGGCTGCCTTCAGATGTCTTATAAAATACCAGGCTTACCAGGTTGGGATAGCTGGGATAGCAGGCTTGTTGGGTTTTGAATGTCTTATGTAGATTTTTCAATTTCGTTGTTCTGTATGGGACAATGACAACAAAGATTATCATATCATATCGTAATAAGTGCCTTCAGCTTGATCTGACCAGTGGCCCATCGAATCCAGCGTCCTGTGCTTGCGGGAGGGTTGGAAGCAGGGCACGAGTGCAACTCTACAGTTGCTGTTCGCCATCACCCGGTATTCAGAGGTAGACTGCTCCTGGGCAGGGAGGTTCTGCTATTACAACGGGTGTCCCTAAGGAGAGCCCTGCTGGATTGGACCGAAGGGCCATCTCATCCAGCGTTCTCTTCTCCCAGTGACCAACCAGATTCCTGTGGGGAAACTGGCTAACGCAGCAGAAATGTGCACAGTCTCTCATCGCTTGGTCTCTTTTTTTTCTTTTGGTTGCAGCCTCCCGGACTCACTGGAGACAATCGAGCTGGAAGTGTGCACCAACTCAGCAAATGGGCTTCTCCTCTGGCAGGGCGTGGTGAGTGAATGCGACAGAGCAGGGGTCCGTCACCTCAATGTGGCCTACACTGGCTGGCTGTGGCCCCTCCAAGGTTTCAGACTGGTTTTTGGGGGGAGGGGATCCTTACTTGGGGATGCTATGGAGGAACTGAACCGGGGGCCTTCTCTCTGCCTATCCCAGAGACTGGAGGTGGAAACAGGAGATGTAAAGCTTTGGGTGAGGGGTGGAGGGCGAGGGGGCAGTTGGATCCTGGCAAAACTGAGCAGGGGGATGAAAATGCTAGCAGCCAAAGTGACGCCAAAGTGTTGGTGAGGCCTCTTCACTGATGACAAGTAAATAAAGTGCAGTCTTTGTGCCAGGCCTCACAAGTCAGTGCCATCTTGATCATTGGTGCTGCAAAGATCAGCAGGAGTGCAGGGACAGCCTCTGCTTCACCTGCTTCACCTAAACAACTGAGCCTCTTGGGCTTGCCGATCGGAAGGTGAGCTCCCGTTGCTCTGTCCCAGCTCCTGTACACTGGCGCAAGTAGATAAATAGGTACCACTGCGGTGGGAAGGCAAATGGCGTTTCTGTATGATACGATCTGAGGAGGCGAAGATGGCGACGGAGGTAGCAGCCTAATTAGAGCCTCCGATTTTAACTAAGCGTTTTTATTAGTTTTAGCCTCTTCAAGACCCCAAAACTGCATCTTAAGGACCTTAAAGACTGTTGGCTGTCTGCCTTGTCGCCTCGTTTTAATTATTCTTTTATTCTTTTATCGTCGCACTGTTTACTGATACTGCTACACTGACTTACAACCTTGGAGCTCCCGGACGACGGATTGGCTTGAAATACAACCAAAGAAGCAGAGGAAACTGCTGAACTCTATTGAGCCTAACCTCGATAAGATAAGTCCAAGAACTCCCCCATGAATACCCTCCCGCCCCAAGTTAAGGCTTAAAGAGGGAAGGTGCTCTTTTAGGTGGAGGATGAATGACACCCTTTTTAGAGATGAAGTTTATAAAAAGGCCCAAAAAACCTTGAAAGACTATTTTGAAATAAATATGGCTACCAACGTTGAAAAAAGAGTAATCTGGGATGCAAGTAAAGCCGTGATGAGAGGGTTTTTGATACAACAGAATGCATTAAAGAAGAGAAGTCGAAATGAGAAAAAAGATAAAATTCTGGAGAAAATAAAAGAAGGGGAGAAAAGATTGAGAGTAAAGCCAAAGTCACAGGAGATTTTGAGAGAAATAAAATTATACCAAGTACAGTATATGGAACTGATGAATCAAGAAATAGAATGGAAAATTAAACAAATGAGACAGAAGACATTTGAATCAGCGAATAAATGTGGGAAATTACTGGCTTGGCAATTGAAAAAGAGACAAAAATTAAATACCATTACAAATCTGGACATAGATGGAAAAGAGGTACATAATCCAATTGAAATTAGAAATTGCTTCCAGAAGTATTTTAAACAATTGTATGCACAAGGGCCACAAAATGAAATGGACATTGACCGTTTTTTTGGAAACAAATGGATTACAAAAAAATTCACAAGAAAGTAAGCTAATGTTGAACTGTAAAATATCTGACCAGGAGACAGAAGGGGCCATTCAAAATATGCAATTGGGCAAATCTCCAGGGCCGGATGGGCTGACTGGACTGGCTAATACAACCCTTGAAGGAAGTTTGTAATGAAATTTTGGAGGGGGAAAGGGCACCAGAAACGTGGAAAGAGGCCTACATTACACTTATACCGAAAACAGAGACTGAAAAGACTCAACTTAAGAACTACCGTCCCATATCCTTATTAAATGTGGATTACAAAATTTTTGCTGATATCTTGGCTAAGAGACTTAAAAAAGTGCTGATCGAAGAGATTCATAAGGACCAAGCGGGCTTTCTGCCGGGAAGACATCTATCCGATAATCTGAGGAATATAATTGACATTTTGGAACAGCTAGAAGTGAATATAAACACTAAAGCAGTTTTGATATTTGTGGACACGGAGAAAGCCTTTGACAATATATCTTGGAGTTTTATGAAAAAGAACTTACAGGGTATGGGGGTAGGCCAAGGTTTTGAAAATGGTATAGGTGCAATATACTCTGAACAAAAGGCTAAGTTAATTGTAAATAATGTGGTTACGGAACAATTTAAAATAGAAAAAGAGACATGACAGGGGTGCCCAATTTCCCCATTGCTTTTTATATCGGTCCTGGAGGTTTTGCTGAATATGATTAGAAGAGACCGGTTGGTTAAAGGTATACAGGTCGGAGCTAAACAGTATAAATTGAGAGCATTTGCAGATGATCTAGTTTTGACACTACAGGAGCCAGAATCTAGTACTAAAAGAGTATTAGAATTAATTCAAGAGTTTGGTCAGGTGGCAGGATTTAAATTAAATAAACTAAAAACTAAGGTTTTGGAGAAAAATTTAACATCGATGGAAAGAGAGAAGTTTCAGAATGAAACAGGTTTGATCGTGGTTAAGAAAGTGAAATACCTGGGGATTAACATGACAGCTAAAAATGGAAATCTGTTTAAAGATAATTATGAAAAATGCTGGACGAAAGTTAAAAAAGATCTAGAAATTTGGTCAAATCTGAAGCTTTCCTTGTTAGGGCGAATTGCCGTTATAAAGATGAATGTATTGCCAAGAATGTTATTTTTGTTTCGATCTTTGCAAATTTTGGACAAAATGGAATGTTTCAAGAAGTGGCAGAGAGACATTTCTAGATTTGTCTGGCAGGGCAAGAAGCCCAGAATAAAATTTAAAATATTAACTGATGCAAAGGACAGAGGTGGATTTGCCCTGCCAGACCTTAAACTCTATTATGAATCAACGGCATTTTGCTGGCTGAAAGAATGGCTGCTTCTTGAGAACACAGACATTTTGGATTTAAAAGGTTTTAATAACGTTTTTGGGTGGCATGCATATTTGTGGTATGACAAGGTTAAAGCACATAAAGCATTTATAATAATAATAATAATAATAATAATAATAATAATAATAATAATAATAATAATAATTTATTATTTATACCCCGCCCATCTGGCTGGGCCTCCCCAGCCACTCTGGGCGGCTTCCATAAAATCATATTGTCAGAAGAGCATTGTTTAATGTTTGGACAAGATATAAAGACTTACTTGAAAATAAAACCCCAAGGTGGTTGTCACCGATGGAAGCAAAGGCTCAGAAAAAGCTCAATATGGAGGTCAAATGGCCGAAATATTGGGAAATTTTGGAACAAGAAGGAGATAAATTGAAATTGCAGAGTTTTGAGAAATTAAAAAATAAAGTGAGAGATTGGCTTCATTATTATCAGATAATGGAGGCTTATAACCTGGATAAAAAAGTTGGTTTCCAGGTGGAAAAATCTAAATTGGAAACAGAACTGTTAGAACCTAAAACCAAGATTTTGTCAAAAATGTATAACTTGCTGTTGAAATGGAATACTCAGGATGAAACGGTTAAATCTGTTATGATTAAATGGGCACAAGATGTTGGACATAACATTATGTTTGCTGACTGGGAACAGTTGTGGACCACCGGAATGAAATTTACGGCATGTAATGCCTTGAGAGAAAATATTAAGAAAATGATATATAGGTGGTACATGCCCCAGTCCAGCTTGCAAAAATCTATCATTTGCCCGATAATAAATGTTGGAAATGCAAAGAAACTGAAGGTACATTCTTTCACCTTTGGTGGACGTGCCCAAGGATTAAGGCTTTCTGGGAAATGATATACAATGAAATGAAAAAGGTATTTAAATATACCTTTCCTAAGAAACCAGAGGCCTTTCTCCTGGGCATGGTCGGCCAATTGGTGCCAAAGAAGGACAGAACTTTTTTTTATGTATGCTACAACAGCAGCAAGAATACTTATCGCAAAGTATTGGAAGACACAAGAATTACCCACTTTGGAAGAATGGCAGATGAAGCTGATTGACTGTATGGGACTGGCAGAAATGACTGGCAGAATCCGTGACCAGGGAGAAGAGTCGGCAGAAGAAGACTGGAAAAAATTTAAGGACTATTTACAAAAATATTATAAAATTAAGGAATGTTGAATGATCTTGGACTGAAATTAAGTGGTTTCAGGCTGTAATTATGAAAAAATGGTTTTCTTTTTGTAAGCAAGCATTTAAAGTTATAATAATCTAAGATGTTGGAGAGAAAATAAGGTGTTTCTTTTTTCTTTTTTCTCTTTAAGCTGTAATGCTTTGAGATAAGGATTTGCTGTATAAATAATCTGAATTGGATATACAAGGAGGGGAGGTATGAGGAGGTCCGGGAAACAAGTTATGAGAAAATAAGTTGTGAAATTTATGTGTTTTTAATGTTTTTATGTTTGCTTTTTTCTTTTTTCTTGTAAAAAATTGGAAAATCTAATAAATATTTTTAAAAAACAAAAGAGGACTGTCCTTTTCCAGGAGACCTGGAAAGCCTATTTTGAGGTGACTAGACGGATGCCCGAAACAAAAAGAAAGAACAATGGGGAAGTCCTATGCCCCGCGGCCCAGTTTTAAGCCTTGGCTGGTCCATCCTCGCCAAGCTCAACCCCCGGAGTCCCAAGGCCGCGTGGGGGCTTTCCTGGAGAAACTCCAAGGAGCGGCGCGATCCCTGGGTCCCGGCCGCTGCGGGGCTGGGCTGCCATCCTCGCCCCGTTCACTCCCCGGGGAGCGAGTCCCGCCGCCTTCAGCCGGCCTTGGGCGCGTCCTGGGGCCTGGCGGCGAGGCGGCCTTCCGGCAGGGGAAGCTCCTCCTGGCCAGCGGAGAAGAGCGGCGTGTGCTGCCCTAGGCGGAGGCCAGCAGGAGCGGGAAGCCGGGCCAGGCCTCGCCGCGCGGGCCGCATCTCCGGGCTGACGGCGGGCGATGATGGCAGACGCGGCGGCCCCCGGGGAAGCCTCGGAGAGGTAGGCTGGGCTCGGCGCGCCAGGCCGGGGGGGGGGCTCGTGCCAATGGCCGCCCCTTCTCCTCCCCCCCCCCCGCCTCAGCCCGCTTCTAGGGATAGCCCAGGTGGGGGGGGGGCATCTTGGATGTCAAGCCTCTCTTGCCCTTCTTGCCTGGGGGCGCGAAGGTGGCGGCCGCGGCGGCGCCGGGCTTCCGAAGCCCCCAAGAGGCTCCGCGGCTGCTTCGGGCTTCGTTTCCCGAGAGCCGAAAGGGGCCTTGCTCTCTCCTCCGCCGCAGCCCCGGGAAGCCGGCTCGGCCGAGAGAGAGGGGCTGCTCCAAGGGCCCCTTCCGTGGGCTTCGGCCCCGCGGGCGCTTCTGGGGCGGAAAGGGCTCGGGGGAAACGGAAATTTAAACTCCCGATTTTCTTGAAAGCCTCGCAGCGCTTTTTTGTCCGGAAAGACAAGTGAGCGTCTCTACAGCAAATCGTAGGACAGCCTTTCCCAAGTTTCTCTCCCTACTGCCACCGCATGTGCCGATGAGTGTTGTAGTCCAAAACATCTGGAGGGCGCCTGCTTGGGGAAGGCTCTTTTAGGAACCCAGGCCTCTCTCTAACCAGTTTTCCACACATTTAGAAAAACCGGCTTGATTGTCTGTATTTATATTAACAAAATGGTAATGCTGCCCTCTGATAGATACCAAATGTGGCTTACAATAAAATAAATGAAAAGAAACAGAATCAATAAAAGACTAGAGTAATTAAACAATAGGGTGTAAGAGCCACATCAAAGCAATCCTATGTTAAATCTAAATTGGTGAAATAAAATGAAATGAAATGCCCTTCAGCTGCCTGGTGCTGAGGGAAGACATCAGGGTAAGTCTGAAGCAAGCTTCCCATCCCAGAAAATGTTGTCAGTTGAGCACCTCTTATATAAAAGATGTCTGAAGTCCCACAGTCTCACTCAGGACAAGCAGCAGAAATCCAGATTGATAAGGGTTGTCTCCATTGTGAGTTCTGCTCAGAGTAAACACATTGCAACCAATGACCGTGAATCCACTGATTTCAGTGGGTCCAAGATGAACTAGCATTGCATACAACCCTTCAGCTGTAACCCTTTATTATACAGATGTTGCCATGGATGATGGGAGTTGTAGTCCAGCAACATATTGAGGCCTACCGTTTCCCCATCCCTGCTATAAATATACCTGGGCTGGAGGAAATCCCAGGTATGTCGGGGCAGAAATGCATAGGATCGTGGGGTTGATGGCCAAGCTGTGGGGAACGAGTCTTGTGAGCTATCATGTCAAGGTGATTGAGAACAAGGAGCCACAAATCAGGAAGTCCCACGTTTAGATCTTGCGTACTCCTATATTTGCTCCTGTTCTTTCCCAAGCCTCATGCTTTCATCTGCAGTATTACATTACAGGGCCACTAGAAGCCTTATCAAAGCACTTTACACACTCAAACTCTGTGTGCTGTAACTGGGACACGCTGGGTGTGCCGACCTGCACTACACCTATGCCTCAGGCATGTCTCAGGACCTGTTTTCAGCGCTAGTGCAGAAGGATTACCGTGGCTGGTGGTATAGTCTTGGAAACCACTGGGGAACCAACAGGGACCACTGGCTCCTGTCCAGGCTGTGGTCAGAGGGAGACATTCCTGAACGATGTGAAAAGCATCCTGTAGCCCAAGCACCTGCTGGACTCTGGGAAATCCCTTTGGTCTTCCCATGGCTTTCCTTTTAGAGCAGGGATGGGTCCCAGTGCGTCTCCTGATCTGACCCCCTGGCCTCTTCCCAGGCCCCGGCCATTTCTTCTTGATGCTCACCTTTCTTTCAAATCAGGTGAGCAGTGTGGTTCAAGCTCCCCATCCTGTGTCCTGCTCTCAAGCTGCTCAGCTGAGCCCTGGAAACAGCTCTGCAGTGGAGGCTGGGGTGTGGGGCTGAGCCCTGTCCCCAAGCTACCCAAGGAGGAAGAGTGTGGGTTGTGGGCTGTGCAAGGAGAGGGCATGTCTGTGCCCATGCTGGTGGTATGGGTGGTGCTTGTGAGTTTTGGCCCTGTCCACTACTGATAGGCAGCCCCGTCCTGGCCCACCCACTTCTCCCAGGGAAATAAAAGTCGGGGGAAGGTTCTCTGTCCTGGTCTTGAGCCTGGAAAACACAGCCTGGCCTACCCTGTATTCCAGTGGTTCTCAAGCTCTTTTCTCTGGGCCAGACTTTCAGAATAAAAACATGCTCTTTTATTGATAAGAAATATATTGGAAAACAAAAAAAAGCAACTCCTGGCAGTGCTTGATTTATAACATAGAAGACATCCACTTTATAATACTGTATGATCCAGAAATTATAAAATAATGCAGCTACATAAGAGCACAAATCATTCCCAAAGTAGAATGATAAGCAAGCCTCTTACAAATGTACCTTAAGTATGTATACAAACTGAATGAGAGGTGTGAGCTGTTTGATACTCTTGCTCTCATATCTACCCATATTCATATATAGTGGTACCTCTGGTTATGTACTTAATTTGTTCCGGAGATTCGTTCTTAACCTGAAACTGTTCTTAACCTGAAGAACCACTTTAGCTAATGGGGCCTCCTGCTGCTGCCGCGCGATTTCTGTTCTCATCCTGAAGCAAAGTTCTTAACCCAAGGTATTATTTCTGGGTTAGCGGAGTCTGTAACCTGAAGTGTATGTAACTGGAAGCGTATGTAACCCGAGGTACCACTGTGAGTGTGTGTGTGCACTACGTTGCACTAATAGTATCCTATACTATTCTGAAATGTTTAAATTTTCTTTGTTCTTGAATCTTACTGCCACATCCTTTCAGAGCCACTGATTTACACACAAGCAGTGGCGGCAGTTACGTCAATATGTGGCAAAACTGGCTTCTTCTGGTTTAACCATGGGGCATTGCAACTTTCTTATCTCTGTGGCTACAACAGTTATAACAATCTCTTGCTTACATGCTCTCATGGTACTCTTGCAAAGACAACCTTCATCTTCCAACTTTCACTTACTTGTAACACAGATTTCAACTTTTAAAAATTATTTAATTCCTTTATAATTTTATCCTTCTTCCATACTACCTCAATCCTATCACATATCAGTCTTAGGGAGTTTAAAACCTTACCTTGTCCGGCTTCTTATGTACCTTCAAACTGGTGGAACAAGTGACAGCTATGTTCTCCCCCCCCCCCCAGGCACTGCTGGGTCTGTTTTGGCACAGAGAGCGATGACCGCTCAGCTGAGTGGGTCTGCCCCTGCCGCTGCAAAGGCTCCACCAAATGGATCCACCAGGCCTGCCTCCAGCGGTGGCTGGATGAGAAGCAGAAAGGCAACAGCACAGGCAGTGTGAGCTGCCCACAGTGTGGAACGGAGTATCGCATTGTCTTCCCCAAACTAGGTGAGTTGTAGGGGTGGCCTGGCCAGCCCCATTCCCTGGTGTGGCTAGATTGAGTCCCTAGCAAAGTTGTGGAGCTGCCCAGCAAAGCCAGGTCCAAGGCAAGGTGTGTTTAAGCAGCAGGTGAGCTGTCCAGCCAAGGATTTCCACTGGGCTAGGGGACACACACTACTTTTTCTGAAGTACCGTATTTTTCGCTCTATAAGACGTACCAAACCACAAGACACACCTAGTTTTTGGAGGAGGAATACAAGAAAAAAAAATTCTGAATCTCAGAAGCCGGAACAGCAAGGGGGATTGCTGTGCAGTGAATGAAGCGATCCCTCTTGCTGTTCTGGCTTCTGGGATAGCTGCGCAGCCTGCATTTGCTCCATAAGATGCACACACATTTCCCCTTACTTTTTTTTTTATAAGATATTTATTGAAATTTTCAAAATATTACAAAATGAAAAAAGAAAAATACAAAATATAAAAAAACAGTTAAAAACAACAGAATCTTTCCATTACTTATTTTCCATTAGCTTGTTTCCCGGACCTCCTCACGCCTCCCCTTTTTGTATTCCAGTTCAGTTTGTTAGTTCAGCAAATCCTTCCCCTCTTTATTTAACCTAATCTTTAATCTTAAAATATTGTGACATTAAATTTTTACCTATTAATAATCCATTTTTCATATTCCCTTATAGTATTACAGCTGAAAACCACTTAATTCCTATCCAACATCATTCTAACATACATTAATTTTACAATATTTCTGTAAATAGTCTTTAAACTTTTTCCAATCTTCTTCCACCGACTCTTCTCCCTGGTCTCGGATTCTGCCAGTCATTTCCGCCAATTCCATATAGTCCATCACCTTCATCTGCCATTCTTCCAGAGTGGGTAAATCTTGTGTCTTCCAGTACTTTGCAATAAGTATTCTCTCTTAAGGCATTACATGCCGTGAACTTCATACCTGTGGTCCATAACTGTTCCCAGTCAGCCATCATTATGTTATGTCCAACATCTTGTGCCCATTTAATCATAGCAGATTTCCCCTTACTTTTTAGAAGGGAAAAAGTGAGTCTTATAGAGCAAAAAATACGGTAGTTTGCCCACCCTTGGTCCCCACCCTGTGATCAGCTCTCACCTGTGGCTCCTAGCAGGCAACAGCAGCCACACCCCAGGAATGGCTTCCACTGGCTGGCTAAACCAGGTGAGGGGAGCCAATGGGTCTCAAATCCTTGAGGCCAAATGGATTGCTCTGCTTTCCTTTGGACCACATCAGCAAGGACAAGAGGGGGGTCTTGTCGTCTTCAGCCACAGCAGGCGCTGTGATGCTACAATGGTTGACTTTGCCACTGGAAGCGCATTTCATTTACTTTTAAGAGAGATGGATGCCAACAACAAAATAGCCAGGCAGCAACGTAGCAGTTGTGTAGCTGTTCCTACAGCCTTCCTGGAGTGTCAGCAGGGTCCTGATCCAAAGGTGCACGTCTAGTTATTGAGTCCAGTGATGGGAGGCCTTGTTGTACTGCCAAATACATACATTCGGGCATTTAGTTTGGCCATCAGCTTGGCCTTGCTACTTCCTGTGTTCCTGGGATCTTGGGGGTAATAGGCGCAGGTTACAGCAACAGCCAAGGCGAAATTTTTCCGCCTTCGACGCTTACCTTTCCCGCCCCGACCTGGCCACAGTGATTCATGCGACGGTCACCTCCAGGCTTGACTACTGTAATTCGCTCTAGGCGCGGCTGCCCTTGAAGCTGGCCCAGAAACTCCAGCGGGTGCAGAATGCTGCAGCGAGGCTCCTCACGGGGTCTCTGCCATGGGAGCATATTCACCCAGTGCTTTTCAAGCTGCACTGGCTCCCAGTGGAGTACAGGGTCAGATTTAAGGTGCTGCTTTTGACCTTTAAAGCCCTTAACGGCCTAGGACCCTCGTACCTATGGGACCGCCTCTCCTGGTATGCCCCACAGAGAGCCTCAAGGTCCATAAATAGCAACAACATAGTGGTCCCGGGCCCTAAGGAAGTTAGACTAGCTTCAACCAGAGCCAGGGCCTTTTCAACTCTGGCTCTGGCCTGGTGGAACGCTCTGCCTCATGAGACCAGGGCCCTGCGGGATCTGATTTCTTTCCGCAGGGCCTGTAAGTCAGAGTTGTTCCACCTGGCCTTTGGCTCAGAATCAGTTTGATTCCCTCCCCCTCTTTCTATTTCCTTTTCCCTCCTGTGAAGAGGCTGCATCCTAATGTTTTAATGTCCTATTTTAATCTTTTTAAATTGTATTTTAATCAACTTGTTTTTATTATTGGTTGTTAGCCACCCTGAGCCCGGTCTTGTCTGGGGAGAGCAGGGTATAAATAATTTTTTTTATTATTATTAATAAAGGGAGGTCTTTGGTTGGTGAGCATCCAGGCCCCTTTTGCAGACTCCCTGGGTGGGGGTGGTCTTGGAGGTCCTGGGAGAAAGAAGTCTCACCTGTTTCCAGGTCCAAGCTGGGAGCATGAGTAAAACTCTGGCAGGCTGGTTTTTTGCTCACCCTTCCTCTGGCAGCCGACTGCTGCTGTCAAAAAGGGAGCAATGCAGTGGTGGTCAGTGGCAACTTCCTTGCCATGCACCTAGGCACACACAGTCTTCTTTACGGATGGGGGTATGCAAAATATTTAGAGATCCCTCTCCTACCCATAGCAGAAGTGGTTCCTTCAAATCATTTTCTTGATCATTACATTTATATTCCACCTTTCCTCCAAGGAGCTCTCCATTTTATCCTCAGAACAACCCTGTGAGGAAGCTTAGGCTGAGAGAGGGCGGCAGGACTGGTTCAGGGTTGCAGCTCCTGAGCCCTGGTCTCCCTGGTCCCAGCATCTCTGTGTGGCTCTGCTTTGGGTCCCCTTCCCTGCACAAATGCACACACACACATCTTTTCTAAAATTGTTCTAGAATACAAGCCCCCATTACACAAAAATGAGCCACTTATCTTCTAAGTAGTATCATTGCTTGGAAAATAAAAAACAATGTTGTGTTACTTTGGGGGAGGAATTTGCAAAATTTGTTGGAGAGCATGCCTTAAGCATGAGAGAGGGAATAATGCTGAAAGTTAATGAAGCAGGAGGGCACCCCGGCTCCCCATGTGGGCTGGAGCTGGTGGAGGTGGGGTCCAATGACTGGAGGGCTCCAGGTTCCCCATCCCTGAGCTAAGGGCTGCTTGGCTGGAGCAGATCCAAAGTCCATGTGCTTCAGCACTCTGATCTCCCACCACAGCCAGCCACCTGCCCAAGGGAAACTTACAGACAATGTTGGCAGGCCTTTGCCAACCTGGTGCCCTCCAAATAATAAGAATAACAATTTCAATGATTTTATTAGGGCGTTCCAGAGTGTGGGGGCTGCCACACTAACTGATCAGTTTCTTACAAATGCAGAACAGGCATCCTACAGCACCTGCAACGAAAGCCCCACGCAGAGCGCATGGCGACAATCCAACCTTAAATTAAGCACTGCATTAATGACTGACCGAGCCATCCTGATCCAGGAACAGTCAAAGCTGCCATACCTGTCGCAGCTGGTAAAAGGTGCTACAAGCTCCTGAGGCTACTTTGGGTTCCAGGGACAAAGTTGGACCCAGAAGCACCCCCAGGCTGTGAACCTGCTCCTTCAGAGGAAGTGCAACCCCTCCAGGATAGGGAACTGCCTCAGTTCTCAGACATGGGTGCCAGCCAGCCAGCCAACCACAGTGCCTTTGTCTTGGCAGGATTCAAGCTCAGCTTGTTTTTCCTCCTCCATCTCACCCCTGTGTCCAGGCCAGGGACTGCTTGGCCTCTCCAGTTCAGATGCTATGGAGAAATTGAGCTGAGCATCCTCAGCATACTCATGGTGTCTTATCCCAAAACTCCTGATGATCACTCCCAGCACCTTCCTATAGATATTAAATAGCACTGGAGATGAGATGGTGCCCTGTGATGTAGCCACCAGGGGACTGAGAAGCATTCCCCTAACGCCACTCTCTGGACTCAGTCCAGGAGGCGGAACCAAAACCACTGCAGCACAAAATTCCCTGGAGCCGGTCCACGAGGATAACATGCTCAGTGTCATTAAAAGCCAAAGCGAGATCAAGATGCAGGAGCAGAGTCATAGTTTAACAACGTTGGGCTGCTTTGGAGAGTTAGCACACAGCTTGGAAGCAGGCCACTACTGAATACTTCTCGTATGAGCACCCTTGGCTGGTAAAGCAATCAGAGTGAGACTTCTAAGTGTGGAAAATGAGAAAGCATATAGAATTATAGGGGAAACGTATTGGATAGGAAAGAGCTCCTATTCTAGCTAGTTGTGAATCCAAAGGAGCCGTCCTTGCCCCTTGATCTCTGCAGCAGAGAGGCAGTAGGAGGTTTTCCCCTCTCCTTTTCTGCTCCAGAAGGAAGCGGGAGAGGAAGCTTGAAGTTAGGTCAGCAACCCTAAGAATCAGTCTAACCTCAGAAGGAAGGCCAGCACAGGTGCACAGTGAGAAAGTTTAAGAAGCTTGGAGGTCTACTTTCTCCCCATGCAAATGTGGTCAGCATTAGTGCAAGCTGAGTTGCATCCCAACACTTCCAAGAAATAAAACAGTTCGCTTGGTCCCATAGACTAGCAGTGGGGAAGAGCCAATGGTCGGCCTAATGAGAGCCCTGCCAGACTTCCCCAATGGACCCAGTTGGTTGGTTTGCACAAACCACACCCACATTGTGTGGCATCAGTTGCAGGACAGGTAATGGTGTCATGTATTGTACTCAGTAGTGATCCACAGCAGAATCTTTAAGATATGGTTAGCAGAGTAAAAACTTTAACATGTTGCAGGATTCCAAAAGAATAGACCAGAGGCAATTTCATTTCATCCAGCAGAGCTTTGCTGCTACTGAAGGCAAGTGAGCATAATGGTCACAAATCCAATACATTCAAGATTGGCACTGTCCATACGAAATCCAGTTGCAGCAGACTTAACTTAAACTTACAATAACTTATAATAAGACTAAACCTTAACACTAAGCACACTATGTACAGACCACCACAGCAGAAGGAAAAGAGATAGAAAGAGAAAGTGAAGCCCAGACTCCTTCCGGCCTCCTATGATAGTCAACATGACCTTGACAGAAAAGATAACAGAACCAGTTTAGGCCGGTTGTACTCAGATTCCCTGAAGGAATAGCCCAAACATCATGAACCTCCTGCTTGTTTCTTTCACACAGAGAAACTTCCAGAACCCTCTTGAATTATTTAGGAAAAATCTCTACACATCATACACACAATACTTTCTGTACTAAGAAATGTAAACTGACAAAAGGCACATCTGCAAGAAGTTCCAGATTCAGGCCTGTTTGAATTTAGCACCTTTCCCTGTTGCAGTGTTTTCTGAAGGGATCTGATGCACTCAAGAGCTCCCCATCACTAATGGGTGTATCCAGCCCTTTCCAAAAGCAACACGATGTGCCAAATTCAAGCAGTGCCGAAAGCAAAGCCATGGCTGCAAACGAACAATTGGGAGCACACCCTCTGTCACAGACAGGCATTTTATGATGATGTCTACTCCACTGAGGCCTCATCCATAGCATACATTTAAAGCACGATGATACCACTTTAAACCGTCATGGCTTTCCCCAGAGAATTCTGGGAGCTGTAGTTAAGGGTACCAAGAGTTGTTAGGTGTTTCTTATTCCCCTCACAGAGCTACAATTCCCAGAGTTCCTCATGAAGAGGGATTGATTAGGACAACTCTCAGCACCCTTAACAAACCACAGCTCCCAAAATTATTTGGGGGAAGCTATGACTGTTTAAGGGACGCAGGTGGCTCTGTGGGTTAAACCACAGAGCCTAGGGCTTGCCGATCAGAAGGTCGGCTGTTCAAATCCCCGCGATGGGGTGAGCTCCCATTGCTCAGTACCAGCTCCTGCCAACCTAGCAGTTCAAAAGCACGTCAAAGTGCAAGTAGATAAATAGGTACCGCTCCGGCGGGAAGGTAAATGGAGTTTCCGTGCGCTGCTCTGGTTTGCCAGAAGCAGCTTAGTCATGCTGGCCACATGACCCGGAAGCTGTACGCCGGCTCCCTTGGCCAATAAAGCGAGATGGGCGCCGCAGTCCCAGAGTCGGCCACGACTGGACCTAATGGCCAGGGGTCCCTTTACCTTTATCTTTACCTATGACCGTTTAAAGTAGTATCATAGTGCTTAAAATGTATAGCAGAAACCTAAAGTAGTCTAATATGTTATGAGCTAGTTTTAATAAAGTGAGTTAGATTTTAAGAAAAAAATTAAAAAGAAACAATCACTTACCATTTGTTGGTTACTCAACTCATTCGGGCTCATTGGCAGGAACTTTGAGAAGCCAGGAGCAGAAGGGGCCAGAATACCAAGGAAGCGGATAGACCCCTTCCTGTTCCCTTTTCCTTCTGTCTTGGGATTTCACACCCACACCCCTCTTTCAATGGAATCTCAGTGGCTGAGGGATGTGACACCTCTGAAGGGGCCTGAGTGCCTAGGCCATGATCCTGGTGGCTGTTGAGAGCCCAAGCTGAGTGCCTGCAACACTGAGTTTCTGCTGTCCTTCCTTTGTAGGACCCTTGGTGTATTTCTTGCAACAAGTGGACCGAATTTTATCCAAAGTGAGCCCCTTCACTGCAGCTGGCATTGTCGTGGGGACACTCTACTGGTCGGCTGTGACGTATGGGGCTGTCACTGTCATGCAGGTAAATCAAAGGGGTGCAGGGAAAGAATGAATCAGATGGCCTTCAGCTCAGTCAGTAGCTTTGAAAGTCACTTGGGAATTTTATTATAATCGAGCAGTGGAGAAAATTTGTGAAATAAAATCATATGCAAGAAAGCTTAATGAGGCTGCCCGGTTTAATCAGAATTGACAAAGGTTATGACTGATTAATCAGTGGGATAAAAAGGGGGTGCTTTCACACTATGATACCACCTTAAACAGTCATGGTTTCCTGCAAAGAATTCTGGGAACTGTCAGTTGTTAAGAGACCCCTGTTCCCAGAGCTACCATTCCTAGCATAGTTAAACAGCCAGTTCCTCTTCACATGGAACTCTGTCCACTTTGGAGCTCTGCGAGAGAAATTGTCTGTGCGTGTGTGTGCGTGTGTGTGTGTGCGCGCGCGCCCTAACAACTCTCAGCACCCTTAACAAACCAAAACTTCCAGAATTCTTTGGGGGAAGCAATGACTGTTTAATGTGATATCATAGTACTTCAGACGGTGCCGTGCTAGGAATCTGAAGCTATCCAGTAAGAATCTGACCATTTGGGTTATGTGAATGGAGTTTTATTCTCCTCGCTGATGAAGGCAGAAGCCACCCGGCTCGCCCCACTGCATTGCTGATCAGTCTCTTCTCCTTTGGCAGGTTGTTGGTCATAAAAAGGGCCTGGATGTGATGGAGCGGGCAGACCCCCTTTTCTTGCTCATGGGGCTCCCCACCATCCCTGTCATGCTGGTGCTGGGCAAGATGGTCCGCTGGGAAGACTACGTGCTGCGGGTGTGGCGGAAATACTCCAGCAAGCTCCAAGCCCTGCAGGCCTTGGTGCCAGGTGAGTGCTGCCACCCTCCGCTCGCTCCTCCTGGCCTGGGCACCTGTGTGAAGTTGATGGGCCTGGAGAGCAGCATGAGACAGGCTTCCCCTGGACTCTGCATTTGGAAGGAAAGGTGGGCCAACCGAAATTTATGGTCTGCGGATGAATCCCTCCTACAAAACAGTGGCAATTGGCAGCACCCTACGACAGCTTTGTCCAACTTGGTGCCGCTGCCCTCCCACTGTTTTTGACTACAATTCCCATTGGCCTCAGCCTGCTGGTGGGAATTGTAGTCAGAAGCAGTGGGAGGGCACCAGGTTGGACAAAGCTGGACTATTCATGGAATTCACAAGAATATGGATTTCTCACAGCCATCCTACTTCCAGACTAGTTACTGGGCAGAGCACAGCTCTGCATCTAGGGCAGCAGGACAAAAAAGCAGATCCTCCATTCCTTGTCCTTTTTGTAAGCCAAGAGCCTACCTGTGTACATAGCTTTGCCAGTGGGAGTTGAATGGCATCTGGAGTTATGGACTGTTCTGCTTGGCAACAGCAGCACACACAACAAGTACCATATTTTTCTCTCTATAACACACAGATTTTTTCTCCTAAAAAGGAAGGGGAAATGTCTGTGCGTGTTATTGAGCGAATGTGTGGTCCCTGGAGCCAAATGGCGCGAGTGGAGGCAAAAATCAAATCGTGTCTCGGAGAAGGGAAACCTGAAAAGAGGAAGCGGCTGCTTTCCTGCATTCTGCCTCAGGGTCTTACTGCCCACCCTCTCTGTTTCATTGCTGTGTTTGCTCAAACGGAACAAAGAGCAGGGAAAGCCCCTCCCCTCCAGGCAAGCAGAGGGGAAAGCAGAGCGTCCTTCCTTCTAATTCCTCTCCATGCTCCGGAGGGAACAATGTTTGTGAAGGGAAGAGAGATTACAGGTTCAGCTTAAAATTCTGATTTGACTTCCTGCTTTCTGTTTTTGAGGACACACAGCATTCAAATATGCTTTCTTCCATTTAAAAGGATGAAATCCTTAAACAGTGTTTTGCCTGTAAATTCATGCGATCTGGAAGGTTACAGTGTCTGTACCTCTTAAGGGATGGCAAAGCTTAGGTTTCGCTGCTAAATAGTTCTTAATGCAGTTAAAATGCTTTCTTCTGTCAAGGCAATTAAAATATATATATATCAGGCAGCCGGAAAACATGCAGGTGGGAGAGAGAGAGCGCAAGCTGGCTGGCTTGGGTGGGTGGGTGGAAACTTTTGCCTTCCTTTCCTCCCTCCCGTTATACCCCTCTTCTGCATTCTTAGCCAGCTGCTTCTCTGCACACCCCTCTCGTGCTCCTTGACCCTTCTGTGTTTTTCCTTCCCTCCCCACTTAAAATGTGGTTACAAAGCATGGATCCACATGGATCCTCAGGATCTTTGCATTGGGTCACCCCAAATTCACCATCAGAGCACATAGCATGTCCATGGCTACAGCTTGCCCCCCCAAAGTCAAGCACCCACTGTTGCCTGGGGCTGCAATGGTGCAAAAACGTGGTTACAAAGCATGAATCCACAGGGATTCTCAGGATTTTTGCATTGGGTCACCCCAAATTCACCATCAGATCACATGTCTGTGGCCACAGCATGAAGCACAAAAATGATACACCCACTGTTTCATTCAGAATGTTTTTCCCCTTGTTTTCCTCCTCTAAAAACAATGTGCGTGTTATGGTCAGGTGCGTGTTATAGAGCGAAAAATACGGTAACTGCAATTGCCATGAGCTGCAGCATGAACTGAT
Source organism: Podarcis vaucheri (assembly GCF_965113315.1). NCBI lineage: Eukaryota > Metazoa > Chordata > Lepidosauria > Squamata > Lacertidae > Podarcis > Podarcis vaucheri. Next base: position 89,841,852 of record NC_138765.1, on the reverse strand, counting down.
CCCTCTAATCCATGTGCATTTGGCCAGGATGCAGTGGAAGGAAGGGCAGAGGCAAAGCATGTTCCTCCATTGTGCAGAATAATAGTAATCAACAACAGCAACAAATTTGCACCAAGCAAAGTTTGCAGTCTGTCCAAATCATGCTAAATATTCATGTTTGCATTTTTTAATTCTGCAGCTGCTCTTATTTTTATTAAACAGATTTTTAGCTCTCACCATGTTTTTCCAAATCTCTCTTGCATCCTCAGGGATCAGCCGCCCTGTTCCGCACATCCCTCTCGCCGAGTCGCGCTACCAGAGTGACCACCTCTCCATCTCGCGCACGCTGTGCGGGGCCCTGGTCTTCCCCACCATTGCCAACCTAGTTGGCAGAGTCACTTTCCGCAGGGTGAACTCCAGCCTCCAACGTACCATCCTGGTGAGTGGAGAGACTGGGGAAGGAACTCTGGAGTCAACTGGGTGCAATACTTGGGTCAGAATTCAAGTATTAAGGACTCACTCCCATGCTTGGTTCGACGTAGCATCCCTGCCACAGCACCCTAATGCTGCTAGCCATGGTGGCAAGGCTGGGACAGCCCTCGGGTTAGCTGGCACAGCACATAGTTCATATGCAGAAGGTTTGGTGCACTGGCACCTCTGGGTAAAAGGATCTCAAACAGCCAGGCTGGGAAGGACCTTTGTTGGAGATGATGCCCATTGGATTAGATTCAGCTTCTCCAGCCTGGTGCCCTCCAGAAGTTTTGGACTACAACTCCCATCAGCCTGGCGCCATATGGCTGTGCTGGTTGAGGCTGGTGAAAGTTGCAGTTCAGTCCATCAGGAAGGCATGCAGCCGCCAAGGTGCTGGGACCGATGGACCTGTTTGTGGGATGCTCTCACCAAGGAGGCTTGCCTGGCACTTTCATTGCATATCTTTAGGCACCAGGCAAGAACATGCCTCTTCTCCCAGGCCTTTGGCCAACTGAACGATATACAGCGTTTTAAACTGTGGGGGTTATTGCTTTGTTTATTATTATGTTATCCATGTGTTTTTATACTGTGATCTTCGGATGGAGGGTGGTATATAAATTTAATAAGTAACAATAATGGTCTGACTCAATAGAAGGAGCTCCATATTTCCACTTTTCTTTCTGGATTTATATCCTGCCTCTCCATCATTTAGGTCTTCCCTCTTTTTTTAGGTGGCTTGAAAACATATGTTAGCACAGTTGTTCCATACTGCAGAACCTGGAGGGAGCCTATAAATCCCTTTTGTCTTAAGTCAGGAGTCACCAACTTGCGTCCCCCAGATATTTTTGGAGAGACACCAGCTCCTATCATCCCCAACCACTGGCCATGGTGATGGGGGCTGGTGGGAGCTGGAGTCTCACAGCACTGGGAGGGCACCATGTTGGCTGTTACAGAAGGCCAGTCCCCTCTGGTAGCCCCCTCAGGTGATGCTTCTGCTGCCTCAGTGGGAGAGAGGGCTCCTTCCTACAGCGCCACTGAAAGTGCTCGATCCTAGGCTTCCACCTGGTAGGCTGCCTCCATGGCAGAGATGGGCAAGGGGGCTCATTGCACCCTCTCAGCATGGAAGACCAGATGCACCTGGCACCTTCCACCTCAGAACGGTTTCCATTCAAGCTGGTCATTATAAGAACCACAATTTTACTTTAAGAATTGGCCCCCATGTTTTCTTTTTTCTTCTTCCCTCCCTGGCCCTTTTTTCTTTTGTGCTGTGCCTTTTAGATTGTAAGCCTGTGGGGAAAGGGCTGTTTTGTTTTAACTGATTGCTTTAACCCTGGGGTCTTCTGGCCGAAGAGCCGTGTCTAAATGTTCTAAAGGAAAAGGAAATCCTGGACTGGAGCAGATAATGATGATCTGGCTGCTTCCCTCTGTCAATCAGACTCCTCTCAGGAAGGGGCTTGAGGGAACTGCTCTCTCCTCCCTCCCATACCAAGTGGTGCTTCACATGGACCTGCCTCTCCAGTGCTCAGAAGGCAAAAGAGGTGGTTTGAGGCTCTTAACTTCACCTACCCCTCCTTTTCTCTGTTTCCCTGCCAGGGGGGCATTGCTTTTGTGGCCCTGAAGGGAGCCCTGAAGGTCTACTTTCGCCAGCAGCAGTACCTGATCCAAGCCAACCGGCGCATCCTCAACTTTGTGGAGAAAGGGGACATGGAAAGGAACTCCACTCAGCTCGATGAGGACAGCGGCAGTGAAGCAGGGCTCAGCTAGGGCAGGAAAGGCCCCATGCACGCTCAAGAGACACACACACCGCTCCAAAGCTCCTCAAAAGAAACTGGATTCCTCTCTGGGATGGATTTTAGGCCAGTCGACTCCACTCCCAAGAGGAAGCACTCTGGGCTTTGCTGCTGTGGTTTGCGGAGAGGGCGAGGTGCTCCATTTAGGCCGGACTGGGCAAAGTCTGCTTCTTCTTAAGCTGGTGGTTTATCGGCAGTCTGGCTCTTTGACTCTCTTCTGCCTGGTTGCTCCCCTTGCATGGGGCTGTGCTCTGATCTCTTTGTAAACCAGGAGTTAAATAAAGGAGTCAAGCTGTAAGTGTCCTCTTTGTGACCATGGAGAATTGCTACTGCTGCTTCACATGGTTTATTGAAGAACAATGCAGAGGTTTGCTTGTTTCTTATCCCAGCCTTCCCCAACCCAGTGTCCTCCTGGTGCTACAGGGCTACAGCCCCCCTCGGACTCAGCTGGCACAGCCAGTGGGTCAGGCTGGCAGGACATAGGGGTCCAGCAGCATCTGGAAGGCTGCAGCTTCTCCCGACCCCTGTCCTGAGGCAGCATGGTATGAGGAAAAGGCTAGCCAGTCTCCTGCCAGGGGTGCAAAGAGATGGTGCAGCTCAGGTCTTTTTGGAAATGCAACTCTCTGATTATGAAATCCTCTCTCCTCCCCACCCCCAGTACAGCAGACCACCCTCTGCATTACTTTTTGCCAACTTGGCCCAGTCCCAGCTCCATCAGCCCTCATGAGAGTTGTCATCCAGAATGTCTGTCCAATACTCCACACATAGAATCATAGAGTTGGAATAGACCACAAGGGCCATCGAGTCCAACCCCCTGCCAAGCAGCTCTGCTGGCACAGGGGGACTCCCTCTTCCTCTCCTCCCCCTGTGCACCCCCAAGTCTGCTCTGAAGGGCCCTCCTGCACCAAGCCCTTCTAGGCCTTGGAGAGAAGCAAGTTCTTATTGAGAGCCAGTGTGGTGTAGTGGTTAAGAGCGGTAGTCTCGTAATCTGGGGAACCGGGTTTGCCTCTGGGTGACCTTGGGCCAGTCACACTTCTCTGAAGTCTCTCAGCCCCACTCACCTCACAGAGTGTTTGTTGTGGGGGAGGAAGGGAAAGGAGAATGTTAGCCGCTTTGAGACTCCTTAAAGGGAGTGAAAGGCGGGATATCAAATCCAAACTCCTCCTCCTCCTCTTCTTCTTCTTCTTCTTCTTCTTCTTCTTCTTCTTCTTCGTGCCAAGCTAAAAAGTATTTCAGGATCAGACCTTGTGCTAGCAAGTGCTGCCTCTCAGCCTAGAATGATTGATGCACAGAACCTGCAGTTGGCAGTTACAATGCCCAGCCCATCCTCAAAGGACAATGCCCACTGCTGAATTGGAGCAAGCATTGTTGGGTTTTCTCCAGTTTGACATTTTTTCCGATTATGCACAAAAGAGCAGGTTTTGTGTGGGGAAGCGGCAGGGCCATGCCTAGAAAGCACGAGGCAAGTGGGAAACGGCTTGGGCTCTTGCTTGCCAGGCCTGGGGCAAGGGTGGAGGAGTCCAGAGACTAAGGAGGAGGAAGCTGACTGGCAACTCCCCCCGGGCTGCAAGTAATAAAAGGAAGTGGAGGCCAAGTGAGGGCTGACATGGATGGGGCAGGGTCCCATTTGCCCTCTGTAAAAGTGGCCCCAGCAGCCCATAGCAGCAGCTGGCTTTGGCACTGCATACAACACCCCCATGGAATCCAGCTGTTTACAGAAGGGAAAGGTCCCCCACCCCACGTTATCAGCTGATATCTATTCACAAATTAAGAGGGCAAGGAGAAAGCAGGCAGGCAGGCCAGCATTACAAACTCCAGCGCTAGAGATGGTCCAGTCAATTGTCACAGAAGGCCAGATCTTCTACCTTTTGTTCTTGGGACTAGACCAGAGGAGGCCCAAGGCTTTTTTTATGGCATACCATTAAGGAACCACTATGGTCTTCCCCACCCAGAAGGATTGGCTGTTACACTGCAGGGGCGGGGGCGCGGAGAGAGGGGCTTCTAACAGTTCTCAGCACCCTTAACAGGCCACAGTTGCCGGGATTCTTTGGGAGCAGCCAATACTGTTTAAAGTGGCACCATAGCGCTTTGAATGCATGGTGTGAGGGTGGTCTTTGAGCCAATCAGGGGGTCTCAGCCTGGCCAACCTGGCAGGGTGGTTTTGAAGATAAAACAGGGAGGGCACAGAACCATGTACACCACCTTGAACTCCTTGGGTGGAAAAGTGGGATATAAATGCCATATAAATAACTGCCAGTTTTTTCATCTTGCTAAGAGTCACAACCTGTTTTGGTCTCTGGCTCCCATCAGCCCCAGCCAGCATGTTATGTCATTCAAAACATCTGGTTGGGGAAGACGATGCAAGATTATGGGGGGGGGTTGTTTGGACAGGATGAGAAAGAAGCGTCTATCAGGGTGGGGCAGAAGCTCAGTGGTAGAGGTTTTCTTACAATCAAACAGTGTACAGTGGTGCCTCGCAAGACGAAAAACTCGCTAGACGAAAGGGTTTTTCAGTTTTGCGTTGCTTCGCAAGACGATTTTCCCTATGGGCTTGCTTCACAAGACGAAACCGTCTTGCGCTTTTTTCTTAAAGCCGCTTGAAGAGGCACAGTTGCGATGGACCATGCTTCGCAAGACGAAAAACATCACAAGACGAAAAGACTCGCGGAACGAATTCTTTTCGTCTTGCGAGGCACCACTGTATAAATTTTGTTAAATGAATAAGACAGCAAGATAGTTGAATTAATGGTGAGGGTTATGGACAGCCAAGCTGCTTCACCGAGAATAACAGCCCATGGCATAGAACCCAGGGTCATGGGAGAACCTCCAACTTTTGCCTGCTGAACTCATCCACCCTTTAATTAAAAAATAGTAAAAGTGCATTCCTACTTGGCCACAAGGTGGTACTGGTGGTCTAAGGCAGTGTTTCCCAACCACTGTTCCGCGGCACACTAGTGTGCCGCGAGATGTTGCCTGGTGTGCCGCGGGAAAAACTAAAAAATTTGAAAGATTTTTTTTTAAAGTCAAATTTTCGATTGGGGCGCCGTCACTAGATGACCCCTGGGGTTCCCTCCCTCCCTCCCGCTCTGCGCCTCCCTCCTCCTCCTCCGGGGAGGCCCTTCCTGGCTCTCGGCCAAGGCTTGGCGGCTGCCACTCACTCACTCGCTCGCGCACCCGTCCCTCCATCCCTGCACCCGGCCTCTCCCCCTCCGTCCCCGGCATGGGGGCTGCCGGGATCCGTAGTCCCTCGCCCTTGGGCTCCGTGCCCGCGCGGGGTGCGCAAACTACGTTTCCCAGCGTGGCCTGGCGGGCCGGGCATTTTGTTTGAAGCGCTCTTCTCCCGGCCATGGAATGAGCGCAGCGGCGGCGGCCGGGCGGGCAGGGGCTCTTCCGCGCAGACCCCGCGCAGCCTGCCTGCGCCCCCGCGGAGATCGGGCGGCAGGATGGAGCCCGGGGATCCCCGCGGAGGCGGAGCGGCGGAGGCTGCCCCCCAGGTAGGGCTGCGTCGGGGGGGGGTTATTTTTGCAATGCTGCATCCGCGCCGGAGGGGACGCATTGGACCGCGGGGAGACCCCTTGGCGGGCGTGCAAGGCAATGCATGCGTGCAGGCATTGCATGGAGTGCAGTGCAATGCAATGGCAACGCGGCGCCCTGCATGCATGCATGCAACTTCCACCGGCGCTCCGGACTTGGCAGGTGAGGGGGGGGGTCCCCAGTGGGCGGCAGAGAGAGCCGGGAGGGCAAAGGGGAGCCGGGGGGAAGCAGCGCTGCTCCCCAAGCCGAGCCCGGGGGGAAACTTCGGCGTCGTTGCGCCGGGTGTTGGAAGCGGAGGCTGGCGGGGCCCCCTCACCTGCAAAACCTGGTCGCCTCTCATATATTTTGTGCATTGCATTCATCGCCCGCTTTCTCCTCCAAGGAGCTCCCGGGGGCGCGCATGGTTCTCCCCGTGTTATCCTCGCAACAACAGCCCTGCGAGGTGGGTCAGGCGAGTGGCCCAAGGGAGCACCCAGGGATTGTCCTGGCCAGGTGGGGTGATTTGAACCCTGCTCTCTGCCCGGTCTTCGTCCTCATTTAGCCCCCACATGTGCATGACTGTGCATGACTGAGGTTTTCCCCCCTCGTCTTGGCTATGGTGTGAGTCTGTGCTGTTAATTAATGGGGTTCTGCCTACGGAGAAGATGAGCCAGCCCTCAAGGAGGTGATTATGTAATTTGCTAGCAATTCATGTCCCTCCCGGCGTGATGCTGCGAGCTGACGTCACGGGGCTGTAATGGTGGTGTGCCTCGAGATTTTTTTCATGAAACAAGTGTGCCTTTGCCCCAAAAAGGTTGGGAAACACTGGTCTAAGGAATGACACCTAAGGTTTCTCTCCCACATTTCCAAATAATTGGGTTTAAGGGTGCTGCCGGAAAGGTGTTTATTGTGGGATTGGTGCTCCTCACACATACAGGTTTTTCATAGCATCCACGTGGCATTGTGGGCATAAAAATGCCAGCCTGCATTCTAGTCCCCCCCCCCCGCCCCATTTAATCTGATATACATTTTCCACTGAAAATCCAATAAGGTTTTTTTATAAAAACAAAAAACAAACCTGTTGCCCTTGTCATATTAAGCTCCTAACTGGAAGCACGTTAAGTTATGTTACTCAGCCAACAGAACAAGTAAAGTAAAGGTAAAGGAACCCCTGACTGTTAGGTCCAGATGCGGACAACTCTGGGGTTGCGGCGCTCATCTCGCTTTACTGGCCGAGGGAGCCGGCATATAGCTTCCGGGTCATGTGGCCAGCAGAACTAAGCCGCTTCTGGCAAACCGGAGCAGCGCACGGAAATGCTGTTTACCTTCCCGCCGGAGTGGTACCTATTTATCTACTTGCACTTTGACATGCTTTCGAACTGCTAGATCAGTGTTTCCCAACCTTTTTGGGGCAAAGGCACACTTGTTTCATGAAAAAAATCTCGAGGCACACCACCATTACAGCCCCGTGACGTCAGCTCGCAGCATCACGCCGGGAGGGACATGAATTGCTAGCAAATTACATAATCACCTCCTTGAGGGCTGGCTCATCTTCTCCGTAGGCAGAACCCCATTAATTAACAGCACAGACTCACACCATAGCCAAGACGAGGGGGGAAAACCTCAGTCATGCACAGTCATGCACATGTGGGGGCTAAATGAGGACGAAGACCGGGCAGAGAGCAGGGTTCAAATCACCCCACCTGGCCAGGACAATCCCTGGGTGCTCCCTTGGGCCACTCGCCTGACCCACCTCGCAGGGCTGTTGTTGCGAGGATAACACGGGGAGAACCATGCGCGCCCCCGGGAGCTCCTTGGAGGAGAAAGCGGGCGATGAATGCAATGCACAAAATATATGAGAGGCGACCAGGTTTTGCAGGTGAGGGGGCCCCGCCAGCCTCCGCTTCCAACACCCGGCGCAACGACGCCGAAGTTTCCCCCCGGGCTCGGCTTGGGGAGCAGCGCTGCTTCCCCCCGGCTCCCCTTTGCCCTCCCGGCTCTCTCTGCCGCCCACTGGGGACCCCCCCCCTCACCTGCCAAGTCCGGAGCGCCGGTGGAAGTTGCATGCATGCATGCAGGGCGCCGCGTTGCCATTGCATTGCACTGCACTCCATGCAATGCCTGCACGCATGCATTGCCTTGCACGCCCGCCAAGGGGTCTCCCCGCGGTCCAATGCGTCCCCTCCGGCGCGGATGCAGCATTGCAAAAATAACCCCCCCCCCGACGCAGCCCTACCTGGGGGGCAGCCTCCGCCTCCGCCGCTCCGCCTCCGCGGGGATCCCCGGGCTCCATCCTGCCGCCCGATCTCCGCGGGGGCGCAGGCAGGCTGCGCGGGGTCTGCGCGGAAGAGCCCCTGCCCGCCCGGCCGCCGCCGCTGCGCTCATTCCATGGCCGGGAGAAGAGCGCTTCAAACAAAATGCCCGGCCCGCCAGGCCACGCTGGGAAACGTAGTTTGCGCACCCCGCGCGGGCACGGAGCCCAAGGGCGAGGGACTACGGATCCCGGCAGCCCCCATGCCGGGGACGGAGGGGGAGAGGCCGGGTGCAGGGATGGAGGGACGGGTGCGCGAGCGAGTGAGTGAGTGGCAGCCGCCAAGCCTTGGCCGAGAGCCAGGAAGGGCCTCCCCGGAGGAGGAGGAGGGAGGCGCAGAGCGGGAGGGAGGGAGGGAACCCCAGGGGTCATCTAGTGACGGCGCCCCAATCGAAAATTTGACTTTAAAAAAAAATCTTTCAAATTTTTTAGTTTTTCCCGCGGCACACCAGGCAACATCTCGCGGCACACTAGTGTGCCGCGGAACAGTGGTTGGGAAACACTGTGCTAGGTTGGCAGGAGCAGGGACCGAGCAACGAGAGCTCACCCCGTCGCGGGGATTCGAACTGCCGACCCTCCGATCAGCAAGTCCTAGGCTCTGTGGTTTAGAGCTTTTGAGCTACACAGAGTTCTTCTTATCCACTGGAGTGGAATTGTTACCTGGGGGTGGGCAGGATTATGGATACAGTTTTCATAAGGATTGCCTGACTATATTAAACTAAGGTCCATTGAGTTTAGCATTCTTCCAGACAGATATTTTGTGATGGGCTCATATTTTGGAATGCCCTGCCCAAGGAAATGGGTATTGGCGTTTAGGAAAACCCTGAATCCTTTTTTTTTTTAAATTCCAGTCTGCATTCTGGTGGCTTTATGATAGTTACAGTCAACTGTTTTCTCTGCTACACTTGCTCTTTATTGGTTTATCTTAAATCTTGGGGCTTTAATGTTTTTTCCTGAAGTCTTGAAATTCACCTCTGCATTAACTCATCATTGGCAAACCCTCTGTGAAGGGGAGCCAACTCTCATACCTGGCTTCTGACCAGGAAACGTGGAACAGCAACCAGCCATTTATGGGGTGGGGGGTGTTGTTCAATTCAGCTCCCGTCTTCCCTGACCATTGGTCATGCTGGCTGGGGCTGATGGGAGCCGGAGTTGAACAATATCTGGAGGACATACATTTCCCCACCCCCGGGCTAAGGGGATTGGTTGGCCCTGCTTGCAATGCCTCTCCCCCAGTAGGCCCTCCCCATTCCATCTCCTCGTTTGTGCTTGATTTAGATGCTTCCAGCAGTGCAACCCACATTGGGCACCCTAGTTCCGCATGGTTGCTAAGTGACAAGTCCCTGTGATCTGGCTCAGGACTGAATCATCTCCCCCACCCTGGGGCCCACCATTCCATACACGTATCCACACCCCAGTCCTCCGCAGCATCCTTTTTAAACATCATTTCTTGGTTCCTTTTCCTTCCCTGCTGCCATTTATTTCAAGGCGGCTGCCACAGGAGATTGTCCCCATAGGGAGGGATGCTCTGAGTTTTCTGCGTTGAGCACTGAAATGTCACTGGCCATCCCCAACTCCCGCACCTGTGAAAAGCTGGCAAGGGAGGCACAAAATTGGCAAGTGGAGGGAGAGGAGGGAGGGGCTGCTGTTGATTTAATTTGGCCTTTGGGGGCCAAGAGAGCAGAGCAGTAAAGTGAATTATGCCACCTTGGTCCACTGGAGTAGGAGAGATCTGAGAGGTGCCTTCACACGCCTTGGAAAGAGCTGTTTTGTTTTCATTAGCTGGGAAGGGACACGCACAAACAGATGCACATGGAGGTGGAAGCTGTTCCAAATAAGCCAGAGCCAGACTCCTTTACTCTGGACCCTTTGCAGATCTATTTAAAAAACTGTAAGCTCCTCAAGTGCGGAAAACTATATTTTTCACTTATGCTATTCTATAATGCGGAATTTGCCAAAATATCAGTGTCAGGGAACTGACATCGGAGCCAGAGACGGAGGCAAGGCTCCCGAGTGATGCTGGAGAAGGGCCCAGCAGGGAGAGAGGCAGCTCATCAGCGGGGGAAGGAAATCAGCGTAACACCAGGGATAAAGGGGGGCAGATGGGGGAATCGGCGAGAGGGCTCCAGGACTCTTCGCTGGACACCAGCAGGGAGAGCACTGGTCCTCCGCTACCCACACCCTCCCTGCGCAGAAGACTTCCGCGCAGGGAGAGTAGGAGGAGACTTGGCGTCAAACAGCTTTTATGCTGGAAAAGGTTTAAGAAACGCCCACTGACGGATTCTGCTAGCGACTGAGACAGCCGTGAAGTGAAGGGCTGCCCAGACAGAAAAGGTTCAACCAGGTAACCTAGCCGGGAGTGGCGGCAACTTACGCACGAGCAAGCCCTATTATTATTACAATCAGGGATTTGAATCATGCTATTCCACCCCCTGCATTAAAACTGGACACACGTTTCTCCCTTGCACCTGAAAAGGCTTTTGAGTGTGAAAGCGTCAGAATTGTTCTGTGTTTCTGTGTGAGTCACTATTTTGAGTATTTTCGCTGTTTGGAAGGAGCCCAGGGCATCTAGAGGCTCCGCGGGTGGCTAGCTGAGTGGGGAGAGCACTTACTTCTGACTTTGCTGGGCCTCTAATTGTTTAGTTTGTGTATTTCTTATGCACATGAGCAGTTCTGTTGCAGCAAATCTCTCTCCCCACCACCCCCTACCTGCCTGCCTGCCTGCACTTACAGGCTACCCTTCACTCTGTCATCTCATGGTGGGTTATTATAGGATTATATAGTGCTAAGTTAAAGTCACTGAGTGGTACACCTGTTCTGCTGGAGAATGTTTGTTGTTGCCCAAAAGGATGCATAAGTAGGAAGCTTTGCTGCACTATAGATGGTGTGATCTATTGCACATAGAGTTTCTGCTAGCACACCTGATGCATTGGAGTCCTCTGGAGAGCAATATAAAAAGTCACCCATCCAAAAATAGATCACCTGACATCCATAGAATCATAGAATTGCAGGGTTGGGCGGCACCCTAAGGTGATCCCTTCCAACCCTACAATTCTCTAATTCAAGGGTAGGCAAACTAAGGCCCAGGGACTGGATCAGGCCCAATTGCCTTCTCAATCCAGCCCATGGATGGTCTGGGAATCAACATGTTTTTACATGAGTAGAATGTGTCCTTTTATTTAAAATGCATCTCTGGGTTATTTGTGGAGCTTAGGAGTTCATTCATTCCCCCCCCCCAAAAAAATATAGTCCGCCCCCCCCAAGGTCTGAGGGACAGTGGACCAGCCCCCTGCTGAAAAGGTTTGCTGACCCCTGCTCTAATTCCTCCACATGACCCGTTCACTCAGCATTCCTCCTGATTTGCTTGCACAAAGCTTACATGGTGCTTAGAGTATGTTCTTTTGTGAACAGGTTATGCATCTTCCAGTTAATAATTTATTCACCCCACTCCTTTCTGTGCATTTCCTTGTCACTTTCCTAACTGCAAAAAGTCCTTTAAAAATAAATAAAGTGCATTTGTTGCATCAGGGTGACAGCAAGCTTTAATCTGTTACATTGGAAAAACCTAAATTTCTGGAATGCAGAGCTACAAAATAGCAACAATCTGGAGGAGGCACCCTAGGACAGCTTTGTCCAACCTGGCGCCCTCCCGCTGTTTTTGACTACAATTCCCACCAGCCTCAGCACAGTTCCTTGGGTCCAGAGGAAGGTCTCTGTGTGAGGGTCTTGGCTCTGGTTCCACAGACCAGCTTCCCATTCAGGAGTCCCCTGGCCACCAGCTTCAGGCTCGGAGGCAGAAAACTAGTCCAGCTCCTCAGCCAGGTGATGCTGCGCCTCCCACTTGGTGTCCTAAGAAGGAACCTTTTACAATGCTTCCTCAGCAGTAAGTTCATTCCAAAAAATGTCCATGCTTTCCTCGCTTTTCTCCCTTTAATTACTGTAGTAAGCTCCTGCCTGCCCCATTCCTTTAAAACAACTTCTATCCCCGTGATTATTTTCTCCCTGTTAATATGCATATCCATGACATTCCTTAATTGTTCGTTAATTAGGGGCTTCAGTTATTGATTTCCTCTTTCCAATTGTTCAGTAATTCAGTTTAGCCTCACGTTTATGAGAGCAATTCTGCAATTGCAGGGGTCTGCCTTAAGAGAGAATATTATGAAAATGATATACAGGTGGTACATGACCCTAGTCAAGCTTGCAAAAATCTACCATTTGCCCGATAATAAATGTTGGAAATGTAAGGAAACTGAAGGTACATTCTTTCACCTTTGGTGGACGTGCCCAAGGATTAAGGCTTTCTGGGAGATGATTTATAATGAACTGAAAAGGGTATTTAAATATACCTTTCTGAAGAAACCAGAGGCCTTTCTCCTGGGCATGGTCGGCCAAATGGTGCCAAAGAAGGACAGAACTTTCTTTATGTATGCCACAACAGCAGCAAGAATACTTATTGCAAAGTATTGGAAGACGCAAGATCTACCCACTCTGGAAGAATGGCAGATGAAGGTAATGGACTACATGGAACTGGCGGAAATGACTGGCAGAATCCGAGACCAGGGAGAAGAGTCGGTGGAAGAAGATTGGAAGAAATTTAAAGACTACTTACAGAAATATTGCAAAATTAATGAATGTTAGAATGATGTCAGAATGAAGTTAAGTGGTTTAAGCAGCAATGTTTTAAAGGTGTATGAAATATGGATTAATAATAGGTGAGAACTCAAAATTATATTATATTAAGTTAAAGGATTAAGACAAAAATAAAGAGGGAAAGAAACTGCTGAATTAACTAACTGAACTGGAATACAAAAAAGGGAGGTGTGAGGAGGTCAGGGAAGCAAGGATATGAATATATGATATGGAAAGATTGATGTGTTTTTTCTTCTTTTTCAAATGTTTTTTATCTTTTTTCTGTATTTTGTATTTTTTTTCTTTTTCCTTTTATTTTTATTGTTGTCTTTTTGTCCTTTTTTTTTTTTACTTATGTAACTTTTTTCCTTTGAAAACGTAATAAATATCATTTGGGGGGGGAAATTCTGCAATTGCAGGGGTCTCCAGGCTAAAAGGGTGGAAAGTTTGCCTGGCGCCTTCATTATACACCTTTAGGCACCAGGTAAAAATGTCTTTTTTAACCAGGCCTTTGGTTGACCTGATTTACATCCTTTACCCTTTTAAAATGTGGCTCTTTTTGGGGGGAGTGTTATTGGGTTATTGTTTTTATTTTTATTTTATACATTGTGATATTTTCTGTGAACTACCCTGAGACCTCCAAGTATAGGGTGGTATATTAATATTAATAATAATAATAATAATAATAATAATAATAATAATAATAATAATAAATGTTTTAGATAACATTTTAATAACTATCTCCTGGGGGCAACAGGAAGTAATTAAGGGGCAATCCAAGTGGGGACAGGAAGGAACTCAGTAAAGGGCAGGAGTTATTTGAAAAGAAAGGAGCAAGAGGAACGATATTGTTAGGAGCTGGAGTTGTTATGTATGCTAAGACCCTTCTAACCAGCAAATGTTAAAATATCAGGCAGGCTGTCTTCCTAATGAGGTGATGGCCTGTATGATGGCTCATTAAGGGGAACAAAGGAAAAGGGTTCTGTGGGAGATGACAAATTGGTGGGGGTGGGGCCCCTCCCTCAACTCACAGATAGTTAGAAGGAAAAAGGTAGAGTTGAAAAGAAGCAAGCTGGAGAACTCCTCCATTGCAGGCTCAGGTTGTATATCTGTGTAAATAAACTGTATATCATGAAGACACCAGAGTCTCTGCTGTGCCTCTTTCCAATAGGAAACATGAACCCTGGGGAAGTGCCTGGAACCCCTGAACTCTGGCACCACTCACAGATTGGGGTGGCCGGCAACAAGATAAGATAAGACAACAAGGGACAAGATAAGATGGTGAAATGCAAACAGGGGACACAGAAAGGGCTGAACTCCTCAATGCCTTCTTTGCCTCAGTCTTCTCCGATAAAGAAAACAATGCCCGACATGAAGAATTTGGAGCAAATGATTCAGCAGAGGAAACACAGCCCAGAATAACTAAGGAGATAGTACAAGAATACTTGGCTAGTTTAGATGTATTCAAGTCTCCAGGGCCAGATGAACTGCATCCAAGAGTATTAAAAGAACTGGCAGATGTGAACCACTGGCAGTCATCTTTGAGAATTCCTGGAGAACAGGCGAAGTCCCGGCAGACTGGAGGAGGGCAAATGTTGTACTATTTTCAAAAAGGGGAAAAGAGAGGACCCAAATAATTACCACCCAGTCAGTCTAACATCAATACCAGGGAAGATTCTGGAGCAGATCATTAAGCAAACAGTCTGTGAGCACCTAGAAAGGAATGCTGTGATCACCAATAGTCAGCATGGATTTCTGAAAAATAAGTCATGTCAGACTAACCTGATCTCGTTTTTTGACAGAATTACAAGCCTGGTAGATGAAGGGAACGCAGTGGATATAGCCTACCTGGATTTCAGCAAGGCATTTGACAAGGTGCCCCATGATATTCTTGTAAAGAAGCTGGTAAAATGCGGTCTTGACTATGCTACCACTCAGTGGATTTGTAACTGGCTGACTGACCGAACCCAAAGGGTGCTCATCAATGGTTCCTCTTCATCCTGGAGAAGAGTGACTAGTGGGGTGCCACAGGGTTCTGTCTTGGGCCCGGTCTTATTCAACATCTTTATCAACGACTTGGATGATGGACTCAAGGGCATCCTGATCAAATTTGCAGATGACACCAAACTAACTGGGAGGGGTTGCTAACACCCCAGAGGACAGGATCACACTTCAAAATGACCTTGACAGATTAGAGAACTGGGCCAAAACAAACAAGATGAATTTTAACAGGGAGAAATGTAAAGTATTGCACTTGGGCAAAAAAAATGAGAGGCACAAATACAAGATGGGTGACACCTGGCTTGAGAGCAGTACATGTGAAAAGGATCTAGGAGTCTTGGTTGACCACAAACTTGACATGAGCCAACAGTGTGACGCAGCAGCTAAAAAAGCCAATGCAATTCTGGGCAGCATCAATAGGAGTATAGCATCTAGATCAAGGGAAGTAATAGTGCCACTGTATTCTGCTCTGGTCAGACCACACCTGGAGTACCGTGTCCAGTTCTGGGCACCACAGTTCAAGGAGGACACTGACAAACTGGAACGTGTCCAGAGGAGGGCAACCAAAATGGTCAAAGGCCTGGAAACGATGCCTTATGAGGAACGGCTAAGGGAGCTGGGCATGTTTAGCCTGGAGAAGAGGAGGTTAAGGGGTGATATGATAGCCATGTTCAAATATATAAAAGGATGTCACATAGAGGAGGGAGAAAGGTTGTTTTCTGCTGCTCCAGAGAAGTGGACACGGAGCAACGGATCCAAACTACAAGAAAGAAGATTCCACCTAAACATTAGGAAGAACTTCCTGACAGTAAGAGCTGTTCGACAGTGGAATTTGCTGCCAAGGAGTGTGGTGGAGTCTCCTACTTTGGAGGTCTTTAAGCAGAGGCTTGACAACCATATGTCAGGAGTGCTCTGATGGTGTTTCCTGCTTGGCAGGGGGTTGGACTCGATGGCCCTTGTGGTCTCTTCCAACTCTATGATTCTATGGTTCCCCCTGGAAGCAATTCTTACTTTCTGCCGGCAAAGAGGGAAGTGGTTACAGCGTTTCCAACCTGCTTGGCGCTGAGTAACTAGAGTGGTGCTGGGCTTGCAGGGCACCTGAGCTGCTGCATCCTTCGCAGGGAACCTCCAGCTGGAGGCCAGCTGAGAAGGATGCAACAGCTGACAGCCCCCTGCGAGTCCAGCCCTGTTTTCCGTGAGTCTTGCAAAGCGATGCTGGACTCGCAGGGCACCAAGTGCGCCCTCAGAGCCGGCCAGCCGGCGGGTGGGGGCCGCTCTACTACTCATCTGTAATGTCATCTCCCTCCCCCTCAAGATCTAGTTTAAAGCTCTCTGGAGCAGGTCTGGGAGACTCTTAGCAAACACATTCTTGCCGGCCGCTGTGAGGTGCAGCCCATCTCTTGCCAGAAGTCCTTCTTCAAGGAAGCAGAAAACATGACTGAAGAAGCCAAACCCTTATTATTATTCATAATAGTTATTATAATAATAATTTTATTGTTTATATGCTGGCTATTTAACTAGGTTGCCCCATCCACTCTGGGCAGCTCCTAACAAAATATTAAAAACACAATAAAATAACCATTAAAACTTCCCTTTACAGGAACTCAGTGTAGAAAATTCAGGGCTAGATAATAATAGCATAAGGTAGATTCCTGTGTTGAGCTCTCTCTCTCTCTCTCTTTCTCTCTCTCTCTCTCTCTCTCTGTGTGTGTGTGTGTGAGAGAGAGAGAGAGAGATTTCTATCAGCTTAAAAAATGTTCCTGCAAGTCCAGGTTTCCATGTAAACCGTAACAGCAACCAGAAATGACTTGGCACTTGCTAGGTGTCTGATGGAGCACATTGAACAAAGCTTGGGGCACCAGACGTGTAAAGAATAGGAGCTTTGGAGGTGACTGAGCAGAGCCAGAGCAAGAGATTTGGCCACCTGTGGGGAAAGACAAGATGGCGCTCCCACCATGGCAAGTACAAGAACTGACCAGACTAGCAGTGGTGCCTGCCCTGTGAACCCCCCCGCCGCCGCCCAACAAATGTCAAGGAGATACTGCACAACTTTTAAAAGACATCTGAAGGCAGTCCTACATAGGGAAATATTTTTTAAAATGTTTTATTATATTTTTATTTTTATTTTTTTAATAATTTTTTTATTGCATTTTTTCCAAATACAGATAACCAGTCAGCTATACAAAGAAACAAGAACAGCAAGAAAGAGAAAGAAAAAAAAAGAGAAAAAAAGAATCGTTTCCAAGCTTATTTCAGTATTCTATCGGAGTTCCCCACATCTCCCACACAATGCATTCTTGACAATAAAGTTATCAGCAAATTATAACCTTGTTTCATGTTTCTTTTGTACTTTCAAATCGTTGCATTTTTAGTTTAAATTACTTGTTATCCATTTACTTTGAAAGCCAATATAATATCATTTTAAACATTTGAACATTTAATCCTTTCATTAATATTACCTAATTTCATATATCATGCGCTCTCGTTGCTGGAGCTAACCATTCCAAATCATGCGAATTTTATAATTCATATAATTTATAAATTTTTTGCAAATAGTCCTTGAATTTTTTCCAGTCCTCCTCCATTGCTTCTTCTCCCAAATCTCGAATCCTGGCAGTCATTTCGGCCAGTTCCATATAGTCCATCAATTGCGTTTGCCACTCTTCCAGTGTGGGCAAATCTTGAGTCTTCCAGTGTTTAGCGATAAGAATTCTTGCTGCTGTGGTTGCATACATAAAAAACGTTCTATCCTTCTTTAACACCTTTTGGCCCACAATGCCCAAGAGGAAGGCCTCCGGTTTTAAAATGTTTTATTATATTTTTAGGTGCGTTGGAGCAACCCCGTCAGATGGGCCAGGTATAAATTTTAAAATGATGGTGGTGGTGATGAGGATGGTGGTGACAGAGGAATAGGACGTCCCTATTTTCATCGTAGAAATGTTGGAGGGTATGGTATATAACACATCTTCGTATGTTACCACATTAAGCCAGAGCCAAAACGGGGAAGGGGGCAAGGCTGTGGAGATCATTGATCCAATCTGGCTGGGTGCTTTGAAAACAACATGAATAATTTTAATGAGACAAATAAAGGAATGAAGAGGAAATAAATCCAGAGTGACTCATTCCATCAAAGGGAGAAAACACACCAATTTCCCTCAATTAAGAGGATGAAAAACTCTTACATGCTAAATCAGCCAATTCATGACGTCTCCAGCTAATGAATCTGACTCGTATTTGGTTGTTTTGCTCATGGTTGGGGATGAAATTAAGTTATACTCTATTGTTTCATGTTGCAGATGCATTAACATTTTTTATTCCTGCACAGCAGCACTTTCCTCTCTGGCACACAACCCGGTTATATAGCCTGTATTTATCATAAGTGAGCAACATGCCACCCAGCTCACAGAGCTACTGTGTGTGCTCTGAACATAGCTGTCAAGTGTCCCTTATTTGAAGGGACAGTCCCTTATTCCAGCGCCATGTCCCGCTGCTGTCCCTTATTGATGGATGTCCCTTAAATGATGTCCCTTAAATTTCAAAGGAAGCAGCTCCTCTCCCTCCCTCCCTCCCTGCCAGCCAGGGAGGAGGGAGGCTCCAACTGTGTTGCTTGGCTGTGTTGCTCACCCAGTAAGAAGTCTAAGAACGACTGCGGGGTGGAGCTTGCATGCCTTGTGTGTGGCTAGTTAATGCAAGCTGAGGGGGTTTTTGAATGCTGGACGCCATTTTGTTGCACGTGCTGCTGCAAACTTTGCAGTGCAAAGCCAGGCCAGGGAGCCATCTTAAGTTGAGGCTGCACAGGCCTTGTGGTGCATGTGATTCAGATTCTATTCAGTTGAACCTCTGGTTACAAAGTTGGTTGGACAGTGTTCTCGAAGCTACCAGCATGAGTTTGACCAGACTGCAGGAGGACAGGAAGACTGGAGTGCCTGGAACAGGTGAGGCTGCAGGTCCCTTATTTTGGCTGCTGGTCCCTTATTTTCAAGGCTGCTGGTCCCTTATTTTCAAGGCTGCTGGTCCCTTATTTTCAAATCTGTAAGTTGACAGCTATGGCTCTGAACATACAGGGATGTGCAGCAGCTCTTGGTCCCTGCACTGCAACATAGGACTTTTAGCCCTATTGTATTTGGTTTGGGGTTGGAAGCCATAGGCTGCTTTTAGTTTTAGATGAGGCTCTTCTGCACAGGAGGGTCAAAAGTTCACAGGAAGGTCAGCGCCAATGGCGGAGTTCCTCCGATCGGAGGAACGAGCTCTGTGGAAATTGGGTCTTCCCACCGCGGCGAAGGTGGGGACCCGCTAGAAATCCCAGGCGGAGGAAGCCTGGGAACGTGGGGTTCGGCAGGGCACCAGGAACCCCATTTTGGGGCTCCAGAGTGAAGTGGAATGAGCGGCGCGGTGCTGCGAACTGATTGCTATTTTTACGGAGTGAAGCCACACAGCCATTGCCAGAGAGCGCTGACTTTTTCCTGTGGACAATTGGATTTAAAACAAGTACCCGTGAGTAGAAACAGAAAATTGGATCAAGAAATATCTCAATTTGGCACCGAAGCGGGAAGGTTCAAAACAGGAAGTCCGCCTTCCACTTTCTGTATATAGATTAAAGCAAAAACTTTGTAAGCTAAAGCCTGGAAAGCCATTAAAAAAGTCTAAATTTCCTTCATCTATAATTACTGAAACCCCCTTGGAAGTAGGAGAAAAGGGGGGAGAACTTTGTTTAACCCCTGCAGGAGAGGGAGTGAAGAAGGATAAGTTTCCACCGTCACTAACCTGGAAACGGGGTGTCAGAGACAGAAATAGTTGGAGAGGTTCATTGACTGTGAATAGAATACTTTGACAGATAGCTAAAGAAGAGAAATAAACTGATTCCAGTGTTGCCTTTTGCATTCTAAAGAAACAAAATATCTGAAAAATATCTGAAAAATGAAAGTAATTTTCCTTTGTTGGACTTGCCTTAAAAAAAATGGATACAAATAGAAATTGTCTCCCCTAGAGGGAGCTTGTTAAATTGTTGCTGCAGTCTACGTGAGGACTCAACAGCTGTGAGATTAAGATCGTGGGACTAGTCTTTTCTGACCTTGACTAAAGATGAGCTGGGAGGAAGACTGGATGCTTGCTTTATGCAAGACAAGTGCCTTGCTGGAACAGATGCACGAGAAGATGGATTTGATGAATGAGAAAATGGACTTGATGACTGTTGTGGTTAACAACTCTGGACAAACAGGGAACATTGATACAGAAACCATTCAGGGACCAACTCATGAACCTGTACTGATTGGGCAAGTGCAGAAAATAATGGAGGAGGATGCGGTTGCACCTCAAATAATACAAATGGAGAAACCCAAGGCCCTACAGGAGCATAAGCCGCTGCCATTGAAGATAGAAGTTGGATTGGGCCAGGGGGAGTCTGGAGCTGAGGAGGTTCCTAATTTTGGAGAGACCTTGAAATATGTTTTTAAATACTTTTTGGATTACACTGATGACTGTGGGGAGCGAGACTGTGGGGAACGGGTGGGTTTGATGTAGGGAGATGGAGACAATTTTGGGTTGGAACCCCCCAGAGACCTACTCCTCAATGAGAAAGGAAAGAAATTAAGAAAGAGACCAAGAAATGACAAGGAAAAGGGCAAGTATAAACAAGAAGAAGAAGATCTGCAGAAGGGACATGGAAGAGACTTAAGGGCCTCGGACATAAGACTTCCAGGTTGATGGACTAGATGGAATGGACAGTAAGGACTGACACGACCCGAGACCAGGAAGAAGAGATGTTGGATGAAGATTGGAAGAAAATCTATAAAGAAAGTTAAGAATTTGTCAAGAATGTATAACTTGCTATTGAAATGGAATACTCAGGATGAAATGGTGAAATTCACTATGATTAAATGGGCACAGGATGTTGGACATAACATTATGATGGCTGACTGGGAACAGTTATGGACCACTGGTATGAAGTTTACGGCATGTAATGCCTTAAAAGAGAATTTAATGAAAATGATTTACAGGTGGTACATAACACCAGTCAAGCTTGCAAAAATCTACCATTTGCCCGATAATAAATGTTGGAAATGCAATGAAACTGAAGGCACTTTCTTTCACCTTTGGTGGACATGCCCAAAGATTAAGGCATTCTGGGAGATGATCTATAATGAAATGAAAAAGGTATTTAAATATACCTTCTTAAGGAAACCAGAGGCCTTTCTCCTGGGCATGGTGGGCCAATTGGTGCCAAAGAAGGACAGAGGTTTTTTTCATGTATGCTACAACAGCAGCAAGAATACTCATCGCAAAGCACTGGAAGACACAAGAATTACCCACTTTGGAAGAATGGCAGATGAAGCTGATGGATTATATGGAATTGGCGGAAATGACTGGCAGAATCTGAGACCAGGGAGAAGAGTCGGTGGAAGAAGATTGGAAAAAATTCAAAGCTTACTTGCAGAAATATTCTAAAATTAATGAATGTTAGAAAGATGCTGGAAAGAAGCTATATGACTTTAGTAGAAATATTATAAAGAATCAAGTATGAATAGATTGATATTGGGTAAAGATGTAAATTTAAGTCTAAAATTGTGTTAAGTTAAATCATGGAACTAAATTTGTGAAAGAGGGAAAGGACTTGCTGGAATATTTAATTGAACTAGAATACAAAAAAGGAGGTGTGAGGAAGTCGAGGAAATAAGCAAATGAAAGATAAGGATATGAAAATATGTGGTTCTTTTGTATGTTTGTTTATTCTCTTTTGGGTTTTTCCTTTTTTAAAAAATGCTTTTGCTTTCTTTTCTTTTTCTTTTTGTATTTTTGATGTTTTGTACTACTGTATTTATATTTGTTTTTGAGGCTTTGTAATTGTTTATTGCTCATATCTTTTTTTCTTTTTTCTTTTTTTGTAATGTCTAAACTTCAATAAATACTTTATAAAAAAAAGAAAATCTATAAAGAAAATCTTTACTTGGGGAATTAGCCTAAAATAAATGAATATTAGGGAAAATGTTGGAATGAAACTATATGACTCTAGCAGAAATGATATCAGGAGCTATGTATATTTGAGCATTAAGATTCAAGCTTTAAGGTATTTTAGGATAAGATAAGGTTAAATAAATCAAGGTAATTTAAATAACAGAATATGGGGAGAGATGGGAAGGATTTGTTGAGTTAACTATTAGGTTAAAATGTTAAGATAAATTATTTAACAAAAATTGAGAAAGATGGAAAGAATTTGCTGAAATAACTACCGGTAATTAAACCAGAATACAAAAGGGGAGGTGTGAGGAAGTTAATGAAACAAGCAAATGGAAGTTAAAGATATGTAATTTGGGATTTGTGTTTTTTTTCTTTTTTGTGTTTTTTTTTTGTTGTTGTTGCATTGCTGTATTGGTTTTTATGTTTTGTGTTTTTTTCTTCTTCTTTATGTATTGTAGTGTGTTTTTTTTTGTTTTTTCTCTTTTTTCTATTATTCTGAAACTATTAATAAATATTATTTTTTTAAAAAGAAAAGGAAATACACAGGAGGGTAAAAGGTTCAGCCTAGGAATCCAGCAATAAAAGAGAAACATAACCAGGGCTGAAACACTGGGAGGAGGAGTGAAAAGGCTGTATAAAAGTCAAGCTGGGCAATAGGGTAATTAGAGAAGTTGAAGAGCTGCAAGGAAGAGAAAGGGCTGGAACACTTTAAGAGAGCTGGAACACGGGAAAGTGTTGAAGAGCACAGTTGGGAAACTGTGGCAGAAAGGAGTGAGGAGAAGGCTGCAGAGAGACCCAGAATAAGTTTAACTGAGAGGTGCAAAGTATTTTAACTGTTAGCTTAGTTAGGGAAACAGTCTGGACTAGGTCTGACTGAATAATTTCTCTACAAAAACCGGAGGTTGAAAGAGCAATGTGGGGCTGTTTGCAAAAGGGCTTTCAAACAGTCCCACACTGCACTTTGAAGCAGCACCCAGCAGGACCAAAGTCTCCACTTATCATTTGGTGAGTGGAAAGTTCACTCCTGCTCTCTGCAAGGGACTAAGCAGGATTTAAAACACACCTTGGCCACTCATCAAACGTGTGCTGCAAAATCCTTCTGCTTTGGCTGTGGGGAATTGGCATGCGCAGCCAGCAGAGATTCGAACCTCTCAACCTGGTCCATCACCTGATGCCACCCATGAGAGTGTGGTTTGGGAAAGATTGCCTAGTGGCCAAGACGACCACAAGCTGGAGATTCCCCTCTGCTCATGGAGACCCTTTCTCCTGTGAGCTCATTGGGCTCCAGTCACCTTCACTCCTTAGGCCCAGAGGGGGGAAGGGAGAGAATTTGGGATCAAGACAGGGCAAAGGCATTCCTGAGGTGGGGCTCTCCTGGCTGTCTTGGCACCCATAGAGGTTCTTCCAGGTCTTCAGTTGCAGTGAAGTTCTCTGAAGCCTCTTGCTCCAAAGAGGTCTCTCCAAGGTCTGGGTTGGATCGCATCCTGACTGCACTGGACCTGTTGCCACCCACTGAGTGGCAGCTCACCCACTATATCTGGCATGGAGAACCTGGGTCCTGCCATATCCTCTTAGACTCCTGCTCTCATCAGCCCCAGCCAATACGGCCAGTGGCCAGGGGGGATGGGCAGGACCAGCTCAGGATGTTTTGCCACTTGAGGCAAAACAGAAAAGCCACCCCCTCCTCCTCTGCAGCCTCCCCTCCACTGCTGCCATTGCCTCCTTTATACCCCCCCCAGCCCCCGTTGTGCCCAGGTTGGTGGGGGAGTAAAAGGAGGCCGGAGAGAAGCAGGCACCACGCCCCTCAGAGGCCTCTCTTGCCACTCTCAGTCCAGTTTATTAAAATTTGCCTTTCCTCAAAGTTGGTCACATTTTATTGATAAGCCAAAGCTTTATTTGCTGCATCTATTAATTAAGCCTAGCCGCCTTTATGCTATAGATGTTAATGAGGAATTTCTTAGAGTAGCATCAAATTCTCTGCTTTCCCTTCCCAAACTAGCAGAGGCCACTTCCTCCTTTTTTAACAAAATAAATAAATGAGAACTTCTTTTGGCTTCCTATCAACATTCTGCTTGCTCTTTCTCCCACATTCCAGGGGGGTCCCTTGAATGCCGCCACCCCCCCCCCCCCCGGCCACTGCAGAAATCCCTCAGGTCTATAGCAGGGAAGGCACTTCCTGGACAAGCTGCATCCTTCACCTAGTTCACAGAATGGCAGGAAGTTCCATTGACATCACTGGCTCCATGCCAGTCAGGTGCCTGGAGCTTCCATCCCCATTTATCCCCCCCCCACACACACACACTTACACTCCCTGGTCCCTGAGAGCTTCAGTGCTTAGGCAAAGCCAGTTTTCTCAGTCTGGGGCTCACATGACCTTCTTTCAACTGCACTGGCTGCCTGTCTGCTACTGGGCCAAGTCCAGTGTTCTTGCACTTGCGTAAAGGTAAAGGTACCCCTGACCAACAGGTCCAGTCGTGACCGACTCTGGGGTTGCGCACTCATCTCACTCTAGAGGCCGGGAGCCGGCGCTGTCCGAAGACACTTCCAGGTCACGTGGCCAGCGTGACTAAGCTGCATCTGGCGAGCCAGCACCAGCGCCGCACACGGAAACGCCGTTTACCTTCCCGCCGGAGCGGTACCTATTTATCTACTTGCACTTAAGAGTGCTTTCAAACTGCTAGATAGGCAGGAGCTGGGACCGAACAACGGGAGCTCACCCCGCCGCGGGGATTAGAACCACCGACCTTTCGATCAGCAAGTCCTAGGCTCTGTGGTTTAACCCACAGCACCACCCGCGTCCCTTGCACTTGCGTACAAAGCCCAGAATACCTTATGGACTGCCCTACCCTCTAGACTCAAAGTCCATCCCTGGAACCCTGGGCATGGGGAGTGATGATTAGTGGATCCCTGTGGATGGAGGCCATGCTTTTAGTGTGGTGAGCTCATCTCCATGGATGAGACCTGGACACGGTGGCCAGGGAAGAGCCTGGTTGACCAGGTGTCTCATGGTGAAGGATAAGGAATGGAGAAAATGGCAAAACCTCTTAAGCCAAGCAGAAAATAGCCTTCCGCCTCCAAGACGCAGGGTCCCTTCTCTTGGACTTTACTTCTCCTGGAAGCTAAAACCCTGGCATTCCAGGTCAAGCCCCAAGACCTGGCAACTCCTTTGCTTCCACTTTCTTGAGCAGAGATATCAACCTCATGCTTCTGAGGCTTTGACTTTCCAGCAAGCGGTTCCTGGAGTTTTCTGGCCATGCTGGCCTACACTGTCCAGAGCCCTGATTGGCTTCAGGTGGCCACGCAGTTTAGCACAGACACCAGCAGAACCCAAAGCCTGGCAGTGAATGTTGGAAACAGCCTTTCCCATCCTAGTGTCTTTCTGACGTTTGGGCCAGCCAGCATGGGAGATGTAGTTCAAAACAATTAGAGGGCACCAGGGATAGGAAAACTGGTTTTTTAAACAACAACAACAACAAACAAACAAACAACAACAAACCATAACAAAGAGGGACCAATTGTCCAATGTGCCATGAAGTCCCAATCCTCTACCTGAACCAAAACCCCTGCCCCTCATCCCAGATGGCTAGGGACAAGAACTTTGCACAGTCCCAGATGCATCTGCCTCTTTATCATTATGCTCTGAGTTTCAGGGCTAAGGTACGTTGGAGTTCTGGAGGATCCTGTATCTGTGAGGGTGGACTCTATAGCAGGAGACCTGTCTGATCAGTTTCTCTGTCAAGTTCATGACCTTAGCCACTCAACTAGGTACCCAACACCTGCATCTTGTTGCCATAGAGACAAATGAGTGGCCTTTTCCTACATTACCTGGCTGAAGGCCACATCATCCTGGGATGGAGAATGTGAGGCAAGCTGCAGATGTGTAAGTCATGTGCTTAAGTTTGGCTGACACTGGAGCAAGAGCCAGCGTGGTGTAGTGGTTAAGAGCGGTAGACTCCTAATCTGATGGACCAGGTTCGCGTCTCCACTCCTCCACATGCAGCTGCTGGGTGGCCTTGGACTAGTCACACTTTTCTGAAGTCTCTCAGCCCCACTCACCTCACAGAGTGTTTGTTGTGGGGGAGGAAGGGAAAGGAGAATGTTAGCCGCTTGGAGACTCCTGAAGGGGAGTGATAAAGTGGGATATCAAATCCCCCCCAAAAAAAGACATGCTGCTGTGCCTCCAGCTTCCAGGCTGGAGGCCACATCATCCTAGGAACCCAGGCTGTGGCCACTGAGGCCTTCCCTGGAACCCTAATGGGAAGCTCAGGTTGTAGACCTGCAGAAAGAAAACCATAGATCTGAAAGACACCATAGTGCCCACTAACCTTTATTCCATGAAAACTAAATCCTGAGAAAGTGCAGGCACCCCTGGAAGTCTCATCGATTGGTGTTCAAAACTATGATGAGTGCTGATTTAAATTAATTTTGCAAGTTTGCAAGGTGTAAATTGTTCCTAACTCAACTTTGCTGATTCATACATGCACTCAACTGACTACTGCAAGCAGGCAGGAAGGAAGATGGGTTGGTGCATGGATAAGAGGAGAAAGCCCTGAAAAACGTGCTCCTGGAACACAAGGCTGCTTTTCTCTCTCCTAGCAAAAGCACTTGCTGCTTCAGAAAATTAAATCAACACCAGGCCCTGTCTTTTGCTGAGGTGAATATCAATATAGATTGACCCTGCAGATAAGCAGGAGCATTTGTGCTGATGAATCCCAGCGGCAACATTGGCACCACTGGCGCCAAAGTATCTCATTAGCTTCCCAGGAAACTGGCTGTTGTTGTGCCACCAGGAAGTGAAGGTGGAAGGTGAGGCCGCCCAGAGGCCTCCTGTGGAACTGCAGCTACACACACCATGGTTTTACATATTCAAATACTGTACATTCTTCTGAAATGTGCAGTAGAAGTGTGAACACAACAAACAGGTGCTTGGAAACGCAATCGTCATCCAAGCATACCCATCAAAGAGATTGGATCAGTCATAGTGCCATAGCAATGGGCAAGCTAACAGTTTTTTGCATTGTGATGTCTGAAGCTGCGCTAAGAGCAACCTTAATGGTGATGAATCAGAAAGTTCTCGGTTTCTGCCACAATGTGCCTTTAGACAGAAAGGAGAAAGCAGCTCCTAAGAGAGAGGAAGGGGCTGGAGAGCCTGTGCAGATGTGCTTCTATTGCTGCCGTTTGGTACAAGAGGTTCTGCAGGTTTTTGAAACCGTTCAACCCACCCCTGCAAAATCTGTTTGCCAGAGGCAGTAGTGGGATGGAGCGCAGGCATCATAGTTTCACTCCCTCTTTCAAAGCTCTCTGAAGCAAATTCTTGTCTGTCTCAGCCTCCCCCTTCTAGTGTCCTCTGGATATTTTGGGCTACAACTTGCAATCCAACACATGTACAGCATTCAGGGATTGGGAAGGTTCTCCTAGGAAGTCAAACCTCTTTCAAACTCCCTTTCAATTCTTTTACAGCATTTAGAACTCTTTAGTTCTTTAGAGAATAGGCGAGTAAGAGGGAACATACCAGAGGTTTATGCATGGCATAGAAAGAGTGGATAGAAAAAGGTTTTTCTCCCTCTCTCATAACACTACGACTTGCAGACATTTAATGAAGCTGAATGCTTCAGGACAGTGATAGAAAGGACTTCCTCGTGCACTTGCTCCCACAGGAGGCAGCAATGCCCATCAGCTTGGATGGCTTTAGGATTGGACAAATTCATGGAAAACGCAGGGCTGTCAGTGGCTCTGCTCTGCCTCCACAGTGATGCTTCTGAATCCCAGTTGCTGGAAGCCACAGGAGGGCAAAGTGCTCTTGTGCCCAAATCCTGCTTGCAGGCTTCCTGGAGGCATCTGGGTGGCCATTATGAGAGAAGGAAACTGGGCCACTGGCTCTTCTTATGTTCTTATGCTGCGTCTCCATCTTGAGATGAGCCACATCAGGATTTGAACTCAGGTCCCTAATACCTGCTCCGATATTCTATGCAGTGCTGGGATAAAAGAACAGGGAGGGTCTTTTACCTTCATGCCTTCTTTGTGGTCATGTGAGTTATTATTTAATAGATTTTAATCCCAAGTCCCTTGAGCCCCGGCCAGTATGATCAGCCCTGGAATCCTACAGCCATTCTGGCTGGGGTTGATGGGAGTTGTAGCCAAACATCTGGAGGGCACCAGGTTGGAAAAGACTGTCCTTCACCATAGACAGTGCAGGTGCCTGCTAGTTTGCCTTGCCCAGCCATCCCTTGATGGGTGATTTAAAGCCAAGCCCCTTCCTTCCTCCTAACCAGTTGGCATGGCTGTCCACTACCTGGCTGTCAGGAGAGGGAAGACCTCTGGCTTGCAGGATCGACTCACTGCCTTCCTGCTAGAAACCACCCACCGAAACCTGGCGCAGAAGGGGTTTGTTTGGAATCCCAGAGATGAGCAGAGCTCGCAGTCTTTCTGCACAAAAATCCACTCTTGCTCACCCCACCTTAGCTTTCTTTATTTTAGTGGTGTTGTCGCCAGTTGCAAAACCGTTTTGGGAGCCAGGAATCCTCGCCCATCTACTTCCCAGCGCCCAGAGATCTCCCAGGAGCGCCTGACCTCCCTACCTTCCGCCCATCAATGCTCGCCTGAGTAAAACCCCCGCTCGCTCGCCTGCCTGCCAGCCTGCCAGCCTGCCAGGGAGCTGGACCTTTGCCAGAGCTGGATCTGGGGCACCTCCGCCCCCGCATGCAGCAGCAACAGCAGCCTCCCCCCCCCCTTCACGTGCTCTCACATTGAGAGACTGGAGCGCGCGGCTGGGCGGGGGAGAGGAGTGGTACCCACGTGGAAGAAGCATCCCCTCTCCGCCTGGAAGCCAGAGTCCCGGGTGGGGCTAAGCCTCGCTCCTCCCAGGGGTGGAGTTTTTTATATGGGTCGGGGGGGCAGGGGGGCTTCCCTAGTTCTTCTTAAGGCAGCCTTTTCGCTGGGTGTCTCCTTGCTTCCCCCTCCCAAAAAACCCTGGAGCCCATCATTTGGGGGAGGGAAAAGAAGAAGAGGAGGACCCCTGAGCTGGGAGACGCATTCACGTGTACCGGGAGGGTGTTGCAGCATATTTCAGAGCAGATCTGCCCGGGTTTAAGAAGAGGCTGAGCTGACACGAGAACTAGTTCAGCATCAGGTGAGTGAGGGGCGTGTGTGTGTGTGTGTGTGTGTGTGTGTGTGTACGCGCGCTTGCTTGTGTATTCTTCATAGACCTGGGGGGTGCACTTTGGGCTGGGTGCCCCAGGAGGAGTACCGTCCTCACTCCCCTGACCCTGTAGCAGCAACAGCACTAGAACTTGTGTAATAGTCCCAAGCTGCATTTTCTGCTGGGCTTGCCAGCCTCTACCAGCCTCAGAGCTAATTCTCCAAAGCTGGGGCAGAGTGGAGGGATGACAACCACAGCCTCTCGCGTCAAAAGCTGCAGCAATCTACCGCTGGGCCGCGTGCGCATCTGTCTGGGCAGTGGTCGGCGGCTGGCCTGCTGGGCTGGGGGCGGGTGGGAGGCATGGGGGGGGGCACCTGCTCCCCAGCTAGCGCTGGCATTCCAGGGCTAGCCTGCAGACCAAGTTCCAAGAGGGGAAGGGTACTCTGCCTTCATTCCTCTATCCCTTCCTACCATTAAATGCTGGTCTTGGAATCGAAAGGAAAGGATGAGGGGGGCTGGGGGGCAGCCCTGTGCAGCTTTTTCTGAAAGAGGGCAGGTTGTGCATTGCAGCGCTGAAGGGGAGGACCTAAGCACACAAGCTCCAGTTGACAAACATTTTACAAATAAAGCAAACTGTCCATGAAATGGGATGTTGATGTGGACACTAGCGGAAGCAGACTTGCTTGCATTTCCTCCCATTTCACCGTTTAAGAGACTACCTGGGTGTCCTGCATTGGAAACAGTATTGTAGGCAAAATCTCTACATTGAAAGAAGTAGGAAATATTTTATATTTTTTTTAACATTTCAGAGGATGTTGCAGATATAAATGGTGGAAGTTGCCTTCCTGCTCTGACACTGGCCAACAGGTGCTTGTTATAGTTGCCTGGCTATATCCTACTCAGCAGTTACTCCTCGCCTGTTTAAAGTCTTATGTGTTCAGTTTATCCCTATGTTTTATCTTATGCTGGTCTGTGACTGAAATAAACTTTGATACCGATACTGATACTCAGCAGTTACTATGTAGGCTTGAAAATAGCTGCTTGCCTGTGGCAAGTAAAAATTGCCTCTGGCAAGAATGCTTTTCTAGGTTGGAAGAGTCTGTCTTCTCCCTCTCAATTTCATTTTCCTTTTTGCAGGCCTTAGACACGCTAAAAATAACTATCACTAGACAGGGACTTGTGAACAATTTTTTTGCAGGCTTGTAACTTCTGTGGACTTCATTTGCAAGGCTGCATTATCATAGCTGATGGGCTAGATGGGAACAGAGGGCAGGAAAAGACAATAAGTGATGGCCGTGACTTTCCTGAACAACAGGGCGGGGATTGTCTGGAAAAATGTAGAGAGTACCAGGCCATGCAGATAAAGGGCGGAGGGGGGTGTTCTCATTTCCTCTGCCTCCATTGCAATGAATAGGAACTCTGCTTTACAGCAGGTGGATAACTCACTCTTAAGATCTCGTGTCTGTCTTCACAGTAAATGGCAACCACAGGAGAGGGCTGTCTCAAGACAAAGAACACATTTTTAATACTTTCAGTGAGCGTGTTCTTACCCAATAGAAGCTTCTAAGATAAGGTGGTCTCACTAGAGTGTGGCCCATCCATACCTCAGCTTAGTGTGTCTTGTGACCCCCCCCCCATGCTTCCTGTGGCTCCTTAGCCCACCTGGTGTTCTCCTCCATCTACTGCAGCCTCACATTTTCTTCTCCCTAGATCTGGAGATTCCTTAAAGGTAAAGGTAAAGGGACCCCTGACCATTAGGTCCAGTTGTGACCGGCTCTCATCTCACTTTATTGGCCGAGGGAGCCAGCATACAGCTTCCGGGTCATGTGGCCAGCATGACTAAGCCACTTCTGGAGAACCAGAGCAGTGCACGGAAATGCTGTTTACCTTCCCCCTGGAGTGGTACCTATTTATCTGCTGGCACTTTGACGTGCTTTTGAACTGCTAGGTGGGCAGGAGCTGGGGCCGAGCAATGGGAGCTCACCCTGTCGTGGGGATTCGAACCGCCAACCTTCTGATTGGCAAGTCCTAGGCTTGCACAGCAACATCCATTGCATAGGGAATATCTGATTTAGGGAGGAGAAAATTTGGGGTGGTAGTTGGAAGAGAATGTCATCAGGATGAGGGGGAATTAAAGGGGTACAAGGGGTTCCCAATGGGCATTAAGCCAAGGTATGGATGGGCCGTAAGACTAAACTATGTGGGGCAGAAGATGAGTAGTCCTTGGGCAGCTGATCCAGACTAGCACCCTCCAGATGTTTTGGACTACAACTCCCATCAGTTGGCTGGGATTAATGGGAACATATGGAAGGTGCCAGATTGGGGAAGGCTGCAGTAGGGCATGCTCTGAAGACTCCTGATACAGCCAACCACTTGGTGAAGCTAACAAGACTTGGGTCTGGGAGTGACTGCCCAGACCATATACTGAAAAACTGGTCCTAAAGGATCTTCTGGCTCCCAGTATGTTTCCAAGTACAATTCAAAGTGTTGGTGCTGATCTTTAAAGCCCTAAACAGCCTCGGCCCTGTATACATGAAGGAGCGTCTCCACTCCCATTACTCAGCCCGGACAGTCGGACACTTAGGTCCTCCTCCAAGGGTCTTCTGCTGGTTTCCTCACTGCGAGAA
Organism: Podarcis vaucheri; assembly: GCF_965113315.1. Classification (NCBI taxonomy): domain Eukaryota; kingdom Metazoa; phylum Chordata; class Lepidosauria; order Squamata; family Lacertidae; genus Podarcis; species Podarcis vaucheri. The sequence continues at coordinate 89,810,439 of NC_138765.1, read as the reverse complement.
GTGAAGCTACAGGGAACCAGGCAGAGGGCCTTCTCAGTAGTGGCACCCACCCTCCCTTCAGATGTCAAGGAAATAAACAACTATCTGACTTTTAGAAGACATCTGAAGGCAGTTCTGTTTAGGGAAGTTTTTAAGGATGTTTTTAGATATGTTGTAAGCCACCCAGAGTGGCTGGGGAAAGCAGCTGAGAATGCCTGAAGCAATCCTAGGAGCCCCCTGGGCACTTCTATATGCCACCTTGAGCTCCATGGAAGAAAGGCAATATATAAATGTAGTCAATAAGTAAGTGCCTCCTAATGTCTGGATGTCTTCTTCCTTGGCACAGGGCAAGCGAGCGCAGCATCTCATGAGGAGAGACAACAGCTGCTGCCGCCGCCGCCGCTGCCGCAGCCTTTTTTGCCACCTGCACTAGAGAGCTCTCCATCCTTCCATCTCTAAGGTAGAGTTGGGACGTGCCATGGACCAGCTGATGAATCTCCTCTACCTCAACTTCTCAGAGCAGCTGAGCCTGCTAGAGGAAAACGACATGTCCTGCAGCGACTCTGTGGGGAACGGCACTTTCCTGATCGTAGCTTACAGCGCAGTCATTGCAGTGGGGTTGATTGGCAACCTCTGCTTGGTGTGTGTCATCATCCAGCAGAAGGAGATGAGAAACGTCACCAACATCTTCATCGCCAACCTCTCCTGCTCTGACATCCTCATGTCACTTGTTTGCATGCCTGTCACGGTCATTTACACCTTGATGGACCGCTGGATCTTAGGAGAAGTGCTCTGCAAGGCCAGCCCCTTTGTCCAGTGCATCTCCGTCACTGTCTCCATCCTCTCCCTCGTATGGATTGCCCTGGAAAGGCATCAGCTCATCATCAATCCGACTGGGCGGAAGCCAGGAGCTAACCATGCGTACCTGGCTGTGGCCATTACCTGGGTGGTGGCCTGCTTCATTTCCCTGCCCTTCCTCTCCTTCACCATCCTGACCAATGAGCCCTTTCAAAACTTAAGCCTTCCCTTTGACCCGTTTGCCAACCACGTGGCCTGCATTGAGCACTGGCCATCGGATCAGCATCGCCTAGCTTACACCACCTTCCTCTTGCTTTTCCAGTACTGCCTGCCCTTGCTCCTCATCATGGCCTGCTATTTCCGCATCTTCCTGCGCCTTCAGCGTCGCAAGGACATGGTGGAGCGCTCCAAGGATGGCTCCCGGGCCACTAGCCACAGGAAGGTCAACATTATGTTGGCTTGCATTGTCGTTGCTTTTGCCGCCTGTTGGTTTCCACTCACTGTCTTCAATGCCCTCTATGACTGGGACCATGAGAAGATCTCAGTGTGCTACCACAACTTCATCTTCTCCCTCTGCCACCTTATGGCCATGGCTTCCACTTGCATCAACCCCATCATGTATGGTTTCCTCAACAGCAATTTCCAAAAGGAAGTCAAGGCATTGCTGTATCGCTGTAGCTGCAGCAGTGAGAAGGACAAGTATGAAAGCTTCCCCCTTTCCACAGTCAGCACGGAGATCTCCAAGGCCTCGCTCCATAGTGGGGCTGGCACCAGTACCCACGCGTGACTGCCAAGATCCCATGCAGTGCCTTCCAACAGCAACCAGTCCCTTTCTCAGCTGAGCCAAGCTGGAAGTATCTCCGCTGTCTGCATATTTCCAATTCTCTGGTTACTCCACCCCCCAACCCATCTCATACCAAACTTGTATCAGGGATCATCTGCAATTATCTGGGGTACAAAGAATATGTACTGAGGTGGGGAGGGAATGACCCAGAGGATTGGGGAACAGTGTGTCTTTCAAATCCAAGCTTGCCCATCAGTTATTCTCTTTGATTCTTAACCCATCTTAACATTTGGAGCTTTGAAAACTTCCTTGAGAATATGGTTGTACTCCACTAAAACGGATGGAAACTGTGAGTCCTGGGACAATAACTAAGCAACTTACTGTCTGCTTAGCCTCTCAAGAAGATCCAAGGGCCCCTAAATAAATCATCCAACTCTGTTAAGAGTTGCATTCATCAGCATTGGGCAACTTAGAAGCAGATCTTCACAAATGGTCCTTCAAAGAGAAGATTGATCATGGCAAAGAAACATTTCCCGAAAGAAAGCTTCCCCAGCACCCTAGCATTTTTTTGTGCTAGACTGAACTTCAGGAGAACATTGGGTGTGTCCTAGGTTGTATTCTCCATTCAGATGGACCAACTTGGGCTTGACAGGCCTGGTCATTGTCCTCCATGAACTAAATGTGTTCCCTGGTACAAGGACCGAAGCTCGGTGGTAGAGCATCTGCTTTGCATGCAGAAGGTCCCAGGTTCAATCTCCAGGCTGGACTGGAAGGAGACTACTGTCTCACATCATGGAGACCCACCACTGCTAGTCAATATAGGCAGCACAGAGCTGGATGAACCAATGGGCTGATGTCCTGTGTTCCAGAAACGTATGCAGTGCTCTGGGAATCCACGGTAGATGTGTCCCTTGAAAAGCATTTTTTGAAGGTAGGAACCTGGAAAAACGATGCCCTAAGTGAGTCACCATCTCCATGCAAATGGAATTATCCTGGTTGAAGAAGAGCTTTAAAAAATAGAACTGGTAAGATCCAAACTGATTCAGCTGAAATCCTTAGTATGAAATGTCTGGGTAATACATCAAGATTTTGAGAGAGCCTCCCAGTCATCCCAACGGCCAAGGCAGAAAACTTTAACGGCCTTCCTCTACCCCACCCTGGAAGGTTTAGTCTAGATTTCCCCACCTGAAGAAATGTTTTGCCCCACTCAAAAACTTGCTGTCATGTCCTGTCAATATAATTGCATCAATTGAAACATTGTTTGATCTTCTCTCTTTTTTTTGAATAATAATAAAGCAAGCGTTTCCATAATAGAAACTGAGAAAGATGATATATTGTTCTGATTGGTTCTGCCCTTTTATTTCCATGAAAATTAGTCCATTTAATATAAAGGACTTATGAGTTTGGAATGTGTATTCTTGGAGCTTGAGGGGTTTTGGCTTTGAGAGCTCTGCCTTCATTTGCCTATTGGAACTACCGTATATGATCAGCAATTCTCATTTATTGCACATTTACTGGGGAGAAGGGGGTGAGAAATACTTCATTCCTAAAACTCTCTGGATGCAAAATGCACTGCATTAAAAGGATGAGTCAATGAGTGCTGGCACTGCATAATCCAGCTGAGGACAGTGATGTGTAGCTTAGTGTCCCCCTTTTTTCTAACACAGGGAGACTCTTCAGAACGGTATTATCATTTTAGCCTTAATATTTAAATCAGGAATGAACAGGAGCTGGCCTTCAGAGGGCACCTTTTCATCAGATGGCCTGAGCAAATGTCAGTCACATGAGGATGTAATCAGTTTCCCTCATCAGGATAAAGACAAAGTTGCCATCTTGTAAGAAACAGAGAGTCCCATAATTCCCAGGCAGCATGACCAATAGTCAGGATAGTGGCAGTCTCAGCCCCAAACATTTGGAGGCACAACGCTTTTGGCAAGCAGGTCTAAAGCTTTAACTCATTCATCACCTGGGCCAAAACCAAATGGCACAAGTGTGTGTGTGTGTGTGTGTGTTTAAAAATGCCATTAGGTTTGAGTGCATGATTGTAACAATGAATTAAAAAGAAAATTGTAAAGATGGCATTTCCTTGTATTAGTGAGGAGTCACTTTTTAATCATCTTCTACATTGGCTCACATTTCTTTCAAAATCACCCAGAATTCCTGACCAGTGTGAGCGCTCTTATGAGTTGTTCTGTTTCATAAATTAGTTGTAATTGATCTTTCTGCCATGCTTTCCTTAACATTATGTTTTCAATCAGTAAAAACCGTGAAGTGTCTTGTGGCACCTCAAAAGCTAAAAAATATTATTATTATGGCATAAAGTTTCATGGACTACTACAGTCTAGAACATTTTTCCATTTTGGTTTGTTACTTTAATGAAGACTGATTTGACGTGGGACATTTCTGGGTTTTCACTCTGATCAGAAAATCCATAATGCAAAAGAAAGTGTTATTGCTAGCAAATATGTTACTGTTGTAAAAATAAAAATAAAAATCTGGATCTCAGACTAAACCTTCAGAAGGTGACTAAGACATTTCACAAACTTTTTCACAGGTAAAATTCCACTAGACTTCCTGGGGCTAACTTTTATGGAGATAGCTTTGAGCTATCTCACTCCCTACCCTGGTCCATTTCTAGACCATTTATTAACTGAGTCTCATGCCCTGGCAAAAATGCTGCAATGTTTGGGATGCACAGATCAAGCCAGAGGATTTTTTCATAACATTCATAGGAAAGACATACAAGGTCGTATCTAATGCTAGCCATAGGGTCAATTTTTTGAGATTCACAGTCATGGCTAACTTAGGTAGATTGATTTCAATGGGTCCAATCTGAGCAAAAGTTAGTTGGACACACTCTGATATTTACAAGCATAGAGCAAACATTCTAGAATATTTGTCTAAGCTAACTGTGTTCTTCCAACCTTTCAACATCAGCTGAATGTATCCTAATGCCTGATCTCTTAATATGGTGATGTCTGCTGACTCCTAGATCTAGGAACTTGCGGGCAAACAGTGCTTGTGTTTTCAACCAGTTTTGAAACATGTACTTTATTTAACGGCATAGGCATGGATCTACTTTGTGAGAAGAAGAAAGTCTGTTTTCCTGCCACTTCCTTTACCTAATACATGAGCAATGTCGTTTAAATAAACCTGAGGCAGCACATGAAAAGCAAGGTGTGTGTCCATGTTCCTGGGTTAGCTGTGAGCAAGCTTGCTTACTGAGGACTTTGCCCATGTTCAGATATGCTTTTCTCCAGTGAACCAGAACATGTGTAGGCTGGCCCTCCACAACCTGGTGCAGACGTCTTGGACTTCAACTCCCATCTGCCCCTTTGCCAACACAGCAGGTGGAAGTTGCAGCTTGAAACATCTTGAGGGCACCAGCCTGGGGAAGGAGGGGATCCGTGGTCTCCCTCTAAGCCTGGCAGGAACTGACAGGAACAGGGACTCACTAAAGCAGTGCAAAAGTTAAGGTTCTCTATTGAAACTCCTCCAGGTTTGATGCCAAGTTCAAAATCACTGGGGTGAGATAGAAACCGTCCCTAACTGGCAGTGGAGGCCATCCTTTTTCTGACCCAGAATTCCTCAGAAATATAGTGGCTACACTACAATTTTGTATCATTTCTAAACCATTTAACTGTCTTGGCATCATCCTGAAGAATCTTGGAAACTATAGTTGCTGAAGATGTTTAGGTGAGAGTTTGGCTCTCTGGCCACAAGACGGTTGTTTTAGGGCAAGCAGGCAGGACAACAAGGGACATTTTTCTTTGCAACAGAAGGGCTAGAAAAGCATTGCTAGCCTCTTTTTTATACAACAAGTGTTTTTCTCCTTGAAACTAACTTGGAGAGTATATTTATGCCACAGTCAGTTAAAAAGATATCCCCATGCAAACTGTCAGACCACACAGCAAATCTGATAGTTCTATATCAGTTTAATCATCAAGATCCTCCCTCCGCCCTCAAAGAATCCTGGGATCTGTAGTTTTGTGAGAGTGCTGGTAGCTACAGTTCCCAGCCTGCCATGAAGCAAAGTTCTGACTTCTGAAGCAGTTTGGCTCTGCAGTGTAGATGTGCCCTTTAACTGTGCAGAGGCTCATTTGGTCTGTGAAATAGACTTCTTCTTCTGTTTTGCTTGAACTATAATAACAGTAATCCAATTATATTCCAGGGAGGGGGTATGTGCCATAAAACTGGTTGTATTATATGGCTCCCCCCCCCCCCCAAAAAAAACCTGCTAGGAAAGAATAAAACATGCTGCAGTTACAAAATCCCAACTGTCTTTTCTTTGGCTTTGTTGTGTCTCTCCTTTGCTGTGTGGGCTTGGGCAGGGTGTGCCAAGGAGCACTCAAATTTATGGGACAGGTCGGAGGGTGGGGATTGAGGGGCACACGCACACTCTCATGACACCAACCCCCCTTTGTGGAGGGGGGGTCCTCGCATTTGGCCTGCTCTCTCCCTCACCACCCCGGCCTCAAGTCACGTAGATGGGCCGGGGCCAGCAGTCAACATGGGATAGCTCCCACAGGGGGCTTGAGCCACAGCTGTAGCCCCTCTCCCAAGCTGATGTCAGAAGAGACTCCAGCACCAAAGAGGAGGGAAGGTCAGGTCCGGGTGGCGGAGGAGTCCAAGTGGTGGCAGACCCACACAATGCTGGACTGGCGGCAGCAGTGGTGGCTGAAGAGATGCAGCAATGGGGGGTGAGGAAGGAGAGGGCGAGGGAGGCAAAGGAGGTTGCTCCTTCCCCCTTCTTTCTATTGTCACTTGTCAGCCGCACCTACAGTAATGCAGCCGCCATTTTGGGCCAGCTGCCACCCTCTCATGCCCACTGGTGTCAAGGAGGAAAGGGCTTCTCTTGGGGTTGGGGAGGATAATACAGCAGTTGCAAGGACAGTGACAGAGAGTGAGGAGAAGAGAGGTGGTGGGCAACATCAACTGTTATAGGAATTCTAAGGTCTTATATATATAAAATAAACGTTCATAAAAATGTACGTGGCAAACACATACATAAGTATATAAGCCATGTGTCTGAAATAGTACAGGAGAACAATCCTGAAGCCATTTTGACTCTTCCAGTAACCTCAAATGTTCTCCCCATTGCTCACAAATCCTGTCTTAAGGGTGAGCCTGTGACCTGGCTTGGACAGTGTTCTCGAAGCTACCAGCATGAGTTTGACTAAACTGTGGGAGGCAGTGGAAGACAGGAGTGCCTGGCGTGCTCTGGTCCAGGGGGTCACGAAGAGTCAGACACAACTAAACGACTAAACAACAACAAAGAATGACCAGGCTGCCCAGATATAGCAATGATTGACCATTGACAGGTTGTCTGCTGCAGACCGCCCCCTGTGATTTATTTCTGCTGGGGACCCCCTCTTTCTGTGACGTATATATTATGTTTTGGGCGGTGGTCTTGAGCTACAGGGGAGGCCATTTCAAAAGTCTATAGAAGAGCTTGCACACCATTGTTCTAGGTTCTTCTCCTCCCTCCCTGCGTGGGGGGAGTGGGGGGATTCTGTTGCAACAGTTCAATAAAGATCAGACTTATTAGCTGCTTTGCTTCTCAACATTCTACTAATAGAGAACTTGCATAAGGACTCTATATTGGCTCTTGGATACCCCATAAGGGATATAGGAACAGTTTTTTCTTATAACACCAGCCAATGAACTGGACCCACCCTCTGCCCTGCCGGCACAAACCCTCACTCTCCCCCAGCCACCCTCTCCCCATGCACTTTTGAGGAGGAGGAGGAGTTTAAATACGGGGGGCGGGGCGGGCAGGCATCCCGTTTGAAATCCAAATGGGACTGGGGACTCTTTTATTAATAATATTTTTATTGGTTTTACACAATTGTATACATTTTAACTTTAACCATTTCAAGCATTAAAATAAAAGGTTCTTTTGAACCTTCGGATCTCCTTCCCTCCCTCCATGGATTCCATATTTAAGATTAAATTTTCTGCATCTTTTACCATTATCCATCTATTATATATCCCTAGTTACCGCAGTCAGTTCCACATTATTATTATTATTATTTATTTCATTTCTATACCGCTTTATATTACAAGTGTCATTACATCCCTGCCAATGATTTTAACTGTTTACAGTGGTCTTTTAAATAAATTAAGAATTTACTCCAGTCTTTTAAAAATACTTGATCTTCCTGGTTTTGGATCTTCCCCGTCTGTTTCGCCATCTCTGCATACTCCATCAGTTTTGTCTGCCATTCTTCTTTTGTTGGTACTTCTCCTTCTTTCCATCTCTGGGCTAGTAGTATTCTCCCTGCCGTCGCTGCATACATAAAAAGTCTTTTGTCCTCTCTTGGTATCTCTTCACCTATTATACCTACAAAAAGTCTTCTGGTTTATTAACAAATGTATTTTTAAATATTTTCTTTAATTCATTATTTAATTCATTTCCCAGAAAGCCTTTGCCAGTGTACATGTCCACCACATATGATAAAAAGTATCTCCCTTCCCTTTGCATTTCCAACACAGATTTGAACTCGTTTTGTACATTTTTGCAATTTTACTCGGTGTTAGATACCGATACATCATTTTCATATAGTTTTCTTTCAACAAACAGCATGCAGTAAATTTTATTTCCTCTTTCCATAACTTTTCCCAAGATGAAAGTTGGATATTATACCCAAAATCTCTAGCCCAATGTATCATCACTGCCTTAACTTCATCATCTTTTGTATACTGTTCCAAAAGTAATTTGTACATTTTTTATAACACTATTATTTTCAAACAGATCTATTTCAAACCCTGATCTCACTGTATCAAAACCATTTTTTTTGTCTACCTTAAAAACATCATTTAATTGGTGATACTGTAACCACTCCGTTAATAACGCTCTTACATCTTCAAATTTCCTCAATTTTAGTTGGTCTTCTGCCTCTATTAACAAATCTGGTCCAATTCCCTCTCATATTTAATTTTTTAACTGAAATTGCTTCCAAGGGAGAGAGCCACCATGGTGTTCTGCGTTCTAGTAAGTTTTTATATCTACCTCATACCTCGTAGATTGATTTTCTTAGCAAGTGGTTCAGAAATCCTTTATGTGCTTTCGTTTTATCATACCATAAATATGTGTGCCACCCAAACCTGTTACCATGACCTTCCAAATCTAGTAAATCTTTATAATATACAGTAACTTCAAATCAAGCAAGGAGAAGCCTCCTCTTTCTTTAGGATCAATTAGTAACTTTTATTTTATTCTTGGTTTCTTTGGGACAGGGGACTCTTTTGTCCAAAAAAGGGACGATCCCGTTTTCTAGGGACAAGTGGCAACCCTACTCAAACTGGACATTTGAGGAGATAGGACCTAAGTTACTGAGCAACTGTGGACTGTCCATGCTCAGTCCTCTTTCCTGGTACTGAAGGGCAAAGAGATTCCTACATTGCAGGCGGTTGGACCAAATGATTCTCGTCGTCCCTTCCAACTCTACAATTATATGATTCTCTGGTCCTCTCCTCCCCACCATGTGCCCCCCAAATGGGCTAGAGCCATGTTTAAGAACCCCCGGAACAGTGCAGGGGATGGCAGAGTGGGATTGTTCCATCTGACAAGCCAAAATGCTTGCCCTGGTGAAACAATTGCCTCAGGGCAATGTTGCATCCCTCCCACTGAAATTAATAGAACTGGCTAACTGAGGTCATCTCTGAACTGAGATCGTGAAGCTGAGGCTCCAGTACTTTGGCCACCTCATGAGAAGAGAAGACTCCCTGGAAAAGACCCTGATGCTGGGAAAGATGGAGGGCACAAGGAGAAGGGGACGACAGAGGGCAAGATGGTTGGACAGTGTTCTTGAAGCTACCAGCGTGAGTCTGACCAAACTGCGGGAGGCAGTGGAAGACAGGAGAGCCTGGCGTGCTCTGGTCCAGGGGGTCACGAAGAGTCGGACACGACTGAATGACTAAACAACAAACTGAGGTCAATTAATTTCAATGGGTCTACTCTGAGTAGAAGTCAGTTGGCTACAACTGCATATCCTCCGAGTGCCTCTGTTTTCCAGGGACAGTCCTGGGATTACAAAAACCACCCCAGCTTCTGATTTGATCCAGGAATGTCCCTCTTTCCCCCACCAGTGATGCCACCAGTGCGCTGGGGAGGAGGAGGAGGCGGTGCTTGTCCTGAGCGATGGCAGTGGTGGCTGCTGCTGCTGCTGCTGCTGCTGCTGCTACAAGGGCCTCGAAATGCTGCTGCTGGCTTCCTCCCTCGGGCAGCTCGTAGTGGCTGCTGGAGAGCAGACAAGAAGGAGGAGACAACTACTGCTCCATCAATGGCCCTTTCTCCCCTCCTGCCCCTCCATTATTTATTTAATTGTTTAATTTCATATATTTATATACCACTTAATACTGAAAATACTCCAGGTGGTTCACAAAACAACAAATAAAACCTGTACATATACAAACAATTAAATGGAAAGGCTATAATACAATATTACAGTCTTCAAACAACTTACGGTCTTCAAACAAAAACATATTGGAGGTCCCAGGCCACAGAGAGGTTAGGCTGGCCTCAACCAGAGCCAGGGCTTTTTCGGCCTTGGCCCCGATCCGGTGGAACACTCTGTCCCAAAAGACTAGGGCCCTGTGGGACTTGACATCTTTCCGCAGGGCCTGCAAGACAGAGCTATTCCACCAGGCCTTTGGCCAAGGCACAGTCTGACCCCCTCCTTTGGCAATCCTCATAGAACCCTAGCCCAATTGGTTGCCATTAATCTGATTTGAATTCATTTTATAATGAAATGGTTTTAGAATGTGTATCATTTTATTGTTGTTAGCTGCTCTGAGCCCAGCTTTGGCTGGGGAGGGGGGGATATAAATAACATTTTATTATTTTATTATTATTTATTATTAAGCAAGAGTGCAATACAATGCAGAAAAACAATTTTAAAAACCTACACAGAAACACAGCAGCCAATTCTGAAAGCTTTTAGCAAGCAACTTCAAGCCCATGCCCCCTCCTCTTTATCTTTAAACTGCACTTGGCACAGACACCCCTTCAAAGAGAGGGCTTGGAAGAGGGGAGCACAGGACTGTCTGTTGAGATCAGCTCTGATCTCCAGCGACAGAAGCAGAGACCAGGAGGAGGTGAATTGCCTCTCTGCCCAAGACTCGATTACTTCTGAATTATTCCAAGCCAATCTGAAGCAGTGGGTTCCAACGGTTGCCAGACCTTTGATGCTATCAGCCCATCAAGCAAGATTCCAGTTGGCTGACACGTTCAGTATTATTATTGTCAGCTTCAAGGAGGGTGCCAGAAATTGAATTTGTGATTAAAGGCCTATTAGTTCAGTAAGTATCATCACAAAATTGTATGCTAGCCAAGTTCAGTATTGGGGCAGTGCTAATAAGGTCATTTCCAAGGATCAAGTGAGTTTTAGAGCAGGTTATTCTGTGTAGCCTATGGAACAGCCTTCCTATTGCTATACTTCAGGGGAATTCCATGGCTGGGAGCCAGGCCTCTTCTCCCTCAGCCATTGGGGGCAGCAGCCATTCTGTCCAAAAGACCAGCAACATCTGGCACCTCCTCCCCCTGAACAATACAAGCCAGTCCTTACAAAGAACAACTGCTTAAGAATTGGTCCCCGAGTTTGATTGTCTCTTTTTTTTATTTACTGTAAGACCATCTTGTTTTAACTGATTGTGTGTAAGACACTCTGGGAGCCCTTTTGGCTGAGGAGCAAGGTACAAACTCTCTAAATAATAATTAAATCTGCATTTTCTGGAAAGAGTTGAAGACATTTTTTGTTCCCACAGGGTTTCCCAGGTGGATAAATGGGTCATGGCTTCAGCGTGGTTTTAAATTGATTTGTTTTTGTTTTTTACTGTTTTCAATTCTCTGATGTGCAAATTGCCTTCAAGTGGTGGTTTAAAGGTAAAGGTAAAGGTACCCCTGCCCGAACGGGCCAGTCTTGACAGACTGTGGGGTTTGTGCGCCCATCTCACATTTATTGGCCGGGGGCCAGCGCTGTCCGGGGACACTTCCGGGTCACGTGGCCAGCGTGACATCGCTGCTCTGGCGAGCCAGAGCCGCACACGGAACGCCGTTTACCTTCCCGCTGGTAAGCGGTACCTATTTATCTACTTGCACCCGGAGGTGCTTTCGAACTGCTAGGTGGGCAGGCGCTGGGACCGAACAGCGGGAGCGCACCCCGCTGCGGGGATTCGAACCGCCGACCTTTCGATCGGCAAGCCCTAGGCGTTGAGGCTTTAGCCCACAGCACCACCCGCGTCCCATAAGTGGTGGTTTAGAAGGTGATTAATAAATCATTTGCAATAATAAAAGCAATAATAAAGGTAAAGGTACCCCTGCCCATACGGGCCAGTCGTGACCGACTCTGGGGTTGCGCGCTCATCTCGCTTAAGAGGCCGTGGGCCAACGCTGTCCAGAGACACTTCCGGGTCACGTGGCCAGCGTGACGAAGCTGCTCTGGCGAGCCAGCACCAGCGCAGCACACGGAAACACCATTTACCTTCCCGCTATAAAGCGGTCCCTATTTATCTACTTGCACTTAAGAGTGCTTTCGAACTGCTAGGTGGGCAGGAGCTGGGACTGAATGACGGGAGCTCACCCCGCTGCGGGGATTCGAACCACCGACCATACGATCGGCAAGTCCTAGGCGCTGAGGTTTTACCCACAACGCCATCCACGTCCCCTAAAAGCAATAATAGTAGCAGTAAAAATAATAATAAGGCACCTGTTTTTTCCATCTAACATAGCATGGTCTACTCTGACCAAAGGCTGGCCAGAGGGTTTATGGTGCATGTGCAGAGTTGGCCTGCAGAATCCCCACAGACCATCTGCAAGAAATCGAAATCTCAGCTCTTCCTTGCCCTGGAAACAAGAGAGCTTTATCATTAGAAAGGCAGATTGGCAGAGCTTGCCTCCGAGGCAAGCTAACACTTAGCACACGAACTCATGCCGCAAAGTTAAGAAATGAAGAATGGAACACTCTTGCCACTGGGCAGTGTGGCAGAAAAGAAATATGGCACACTTGCAAGTTTGGGTTGGTGGGATCTCAGACACGATTGGATCTCTCTTGAAGTTGCCCCCAGGGACTGGATCCTTAGGTAACATTTCCTGAAGCCCCATATCAGATCCAGACCCCATATCAGTAGCTTCATTTTCGCCCCTCCCTCATCTGATGCCATATCCACATCAGCTCGCACCTCCAAAGCACCACACGGCGTGTCAAATTCTCCAGCTGCAGTGCTGGCTTGCTTTGTGACATCTTCACAATCAGAGTATTCAGGGCTTTTTCCCGCTGGAACTCACTGGAACGCAGTTCTGACACCTGTCGGGGCGGCACCATTGTCATTATGTGAGAACAAGGGAGACATTCATGATGAGTTACAGCCCCTCCTTTCTAGAAAAATAGCACTGAGAGTATTTTTCCTCCTCCCCTGCCTGGCTCCATAACCTGTTCCACATCCAGCTTCTTCTTTCCAAATCACGGCCACCATGCTTCTTTGTCTCTGAACCTCAGAGGCAGACAATGCTATAGGAAGCATCATGCTCGGAGCATAAGTGTTTGGCTTCTGTGGGTGAGTCACCCTCTCCCGGCCCATGACTTTGGCCTACTAAGTCCTTCCTCCCAGCCAGCTGCCCTGGCCTTGAAGCTGACAGGATGTGGGTTGCAGGTGGCTTAGGAGAAGGAAGGGGCCTTTGTTTTTGCCGCCACTGCCACAAATCCTGGAGCTGATGAGGTAAAGAGCCTGCTGCTGACGCTGGAGGTGGTCTCCTGTTGTGCTCAGCTGTGACACACTCACGCACCCTTCCCAGCTCCTTTCCTTACAAGATAGGTGGGTGTTCCTCAAGACAGCAGCCGGCTGAGGGAGGCAGGAAGGAAGGGCAGCAAAGCAGCAGTGGGGTGAGGAAGCGAGAGAGCTGGCTTCGCTTCCTCAAGGACTGGTGTCCCAGATGCCAAGTGCAAAGACATCTCCAGCTTTTGGCACAAGGCTAAGCCCCCAGGCCTACTTTCCACAGCTGCCAGAGACCAACCAAGACTCAGAAGATATGTCTTAAACTCTTGTTTACCTGTTAATAATAATTTTTTGCATTAATGCTGTGCTAAAAAAAAGTGCTTCTTCTCCTACTTTATCTCAGGGCACCTCCAGACTGTCAGAGTCTTGCAAGAGGGATTCAGGTGCATACTGGAAATCTGCACTATACATCTAAAGCAGTATCACACCACTTTAAACAGCCATGGCTTATCACAAAGAATCCTGGGAACTGTAGTTTTTAAGAGCGCTGAGAGCTCTCAGGAGACCCCTGTTCTCCCCATAGAGCTACAATTTCCGGAGTGGCTTGACAATTAATCATTCTTCCCAGGGAACTCTGAAAATTGTAGTGCTGAGATGGGAATAGGAGTCTCCTAACAACTCTAAGCACCCTTAACAAACTGTTTATGGTAGTATCACGGTCCTTCTGATGCATAGTGCAGAGGGGGCGTTAGAGTCAGCAGAAATGAAGTTGGTTAACGTGCTCTGTTGTCCTAGGCAGGGGTAGGCAACCGGATGCGGCCCAATCACCTTCTAAATGGTCTGGGAATCAGCGTGTTTTTACATGAGTAGAATGTGTCCTTTTATTTTAAATGCATCCCTGGCTTATTTTGGGGGCATAGGAATTCATTCATTATTTTTTCCCAAAATATAGTCCAGCTAAAAGGTTACTGACCCCTGTCCTAGGGCAACAAACCCAGTTTCATCAGGAACTTAAACCTGGGTCTCAGCAGACTTAACTTGACACTCAAACCACTACACCATACTAGAATATTATATTTTTGTGTATTCTAGAATATATTTATATTCTAGCTCCACTTGCTACCCCTGCCTACCCTTTTGCCAACTAGCCCACTGGACACCTCCTGCCCCCCACGTCTCCCCCAAAAGCTGGCCCCAAGCCCCTCCCTCATTTAAAAGAGAGAAGGGGCTTCCCAGAGCAGCGTGCTCAACCCTTGCGTGAAGCTCCTCTTCCCCCCTCCATTAAAGCCCACTGCAGACAGTCTTTGGGCTGCTGGGATGGGGAGGAGCTTCTCTGCAGAGCCTGCCTGTGAGCCCCAGGTGGGCTGGGCGGGGGGTCCTGCTGGGCTGGCTTTGGGCCCAGGAGGACGTGGCCCAGGGAGGGCAGAAGTTGCACAGCAACAGCCTCAGAGCCCAGCCATTTTTGTAGGAACTGATGGCTACCCCTGGACTTCACAGAGCAGGTTGCTAAAGGGCTCTGTGACGCTCTTTTCCCCTCTCTGTTCAACCTTGCTGCAGCCACATTTAAGGGGGGGGGACCTCAACCGCTGTGTGAGGTGCCTCCCCTCCGTTAATCCATACTGCCCCTGGTGGAGGCAGGAGGCACTTCACCTTGTCTCCCTCTCCGCTAAACAGCTTGCCTAGGCCTGTCCGTCATTCCTCACACTGACTCCTATGGATGCATTTGACATCTGGGGGCAAAGTGATTGTGGAGTGGGGGTGTTAGGAACATAGGAAGCTGTCTCCTACTGAGTCAGACCATTGGTCCTTCGCAGTGCTTTTTTTTCTAAAAAAAATGTTTACGGGTACTCTCATTTTGACTCATGAAAAACACCATTTTATAGTTCAAATCAGGGGCAATAAATACAGTAAATGGACAAAAGTACAAAGATTCACAAATGTTTAGGGGTACGCGTCCCCCCAGAAAAAAGGCACTGGTCCATCTACTTCAGTACTGTCTCCTGGTTTTCAGACAAGGGACATTCCCAGCCCCACCAAGAGATGCCAGGGACTGAGCCTGGCATGAGCGACGGTCCTTGCCAGCAGATCTCTCATCAGCTCCGCAAGTGGTTCTCACTCTTTGTACAGGCTGACCTACACATTCTCAACCACTTTTCAGCTCCAAAACTAAACACATGTCCGTATAAACTGCACAAATATTACCCCCCTTTCTTTCTATCTTGCTCCTCTAGGATGCCCTCGAGGTCTTGGGATGCAGCTGCCTCCTAAGCCACTGGAATGTGTCCTTGCTGAAGGAAGCTGGGAATGTCAACATTCCTCAGCACAGCTGCCTGGGGAAAGGAAAACAGTACATTCTGTAGTTGCTTTAGCTGATTTGGTGCGGTGGCTAGAAAAAGCCTTTCTGTGAGCCAAGTTCCTATTGCAGATATTAATATTGCAGTTTAAAGAGACTGGATGCATGAAAACTGACTCCTTTTGGAAATGAAACATTGTCCAGACCTATTCAATTGTTCAACTTTTTACTTGAAGAACTTTCTTCAGAACATAACAGAAACATCAAAGATACATCCAAATAACATGTGCTTATCCAAGCATAGGCTCAGCATCATCTCAGAAATAAAATAACTTATAATCAGAGCTTACAAACATAGCTCTCTCTCTCACACACACAGACGCTTCATTGCCTGCATTCCAGCCCCCCAGGCTGTTGAGCTCCTGGAGAGCCATTTACATGCCCTTATACCATGGAGCCTGGGAACAAAGAACCAAAGGGAACTCCCTTCAAAATGGCAACTTGCCATTCAGTACAGTGGTGCCCCGCAAGACGAATGCCTCGCAAGACGAAAAACTCACTAGACGAAAGAGTTTTCCGGTTTTTGAGTCGTTCCGCAAGACGAATTTCCCTATGGGCTTGCTTCGCAAGATGAAACGCCTTGCAAGTTCTTGCGAGTTTGTTTCCTTTTTCTTAAAGTCGCTAAGCCGTTAATAGCCGCTAAGCCGTTAATAGCCACTAAGCCGCTAATAGCCGCTAAGCCGCTAATAGCCATGCTTCGCAAGACGAAAAAAACCGCAAGACGAAGAGACTCACGGAACAGATTAATTTCGTCTTGCGAGGCACCACTGTACCTTAATCACTTGATCTAAGGTTAAACACTCACGTGTTAGCTAGCAGAAAACAACAATGCAGTGATACCTTGGATTAAGAACTTATTTCGTTCTGGAGGTCCATTCTTAACCTGAAACTGTTCTTAACCTGATTTTTCTTGTATTTTTCTTGCCTATTGCATTGCATTGCACTGAACTGCATTACAATTGGAATTCTACGGAATTCAATTTGTAATACAATAAAATACAATATATAAGAAATAAACAAAAAAATCGTACAGCATCCAGCACGGCACATTACATGCGGTGTGTGTGTGGAATTATTAAGTGGTCCTCCAAGAGTCTCAGCAATTTTCAAGTGGTCTGTGGCAGAGGAGTTTGGGAATCACTGTGCTAAACTAGCCTTGAGGAAGGCATCAAAGCTGGAACACTCCTGTTTGCGGATGATGGCGTACTGCAACATTTTGTTGCATATCTCATGTTATTTTATATATATATATATATATATATATATATATATATATATTTGCTTTCGTAGATTTTCACGGGTACAGGAATGCAGGTTTTGGTGTCTTCGGGTGTCTTCCCGTGTAAGAGTCGGGGTGTCTGTGCGACGTTTCGACGAGGTCTCACTCGTCATCTTCAGGCTGGTGCTAAAGCACCAGCCTGAAGATGACGAGTGAGACCTCGTCGAAACGTCGCACAGACACCCCGACTCTTACACGGGAAGACACCCGAAGACACCAAAACCTGCATATATATATATATATATATATATATAATGAAAAATATATTTGAAAAATGAATTTGTAAATTCAACACCCTGCCCTATGTCCCTTTATTGTCCCAAGAAGGTTGGTCATCCTTCTTTAGGCCGTCATTTTAAAATGATTTATAAAATATCTGCAGATTGTGCTGCTTTTGTTGTTGCTGCCAGAATGATCGGAAGAGACTCCTCTCACAGGTTTGCTCCTCTTCCTTACAAATCCAGGGAACCAAATACAAACCTTTGACATGGAAATGAGTTACACAAAAGGGAGCCATTGCCCATCCTCCTTGCCTATGATTGCATGACCCCATTTTTAAAACACTTTGTCAAGGAAGTAGCAGTTCGTCTGCTAGTTTAATAACAACCCAGGAACAAAGCCAAGAGCATCAACTAAACTGTAGCAATGTTTACAGTAATGAGGCCTCTACTCCACACCACAATTACAGACCCCGTATTGCTTTATAGCTGGAGGCCCATAAACTAGTAGCTCATAAGTAGGATTATTGCAACTGCTCTATGATAGTGCCCTGGGGTTTGGGGGAAATTCATAATATGGGGCTCGGTGGAAGGAAGGCAGCAGACATGAGCTGCACACCACAGCCATTACCTTAAGTCAGTGTTTCCCAACCTTTTTTGGGCAACGGCACACCTGTTTAATGAAAAAAATCTCGCGGCACACCACCATTACAGCCCCGTGACGTCAGCGCGCAGCGTCACGCTGGGAGGGACGCACGAAAGTGAAAGTTTTTTCCCTCCCCCTTGCCGGGGAACCTCCAAGCTTTGGGGGTGGGAGGAGGCAGCAGAGCGAGGGACTGAGGGACGGCGGCAACTGAGGAGGCGGCGGCTGTTGTGGTGGTGGCGGCGATAGCGGGCGGAGGAGGGGGCGGCGGCGGGGCTTGAGGAGCCGTCGCCGGGAGTTGCTGCTGCTGTTGTTGCTGCTGCTGCCCGGACATGCCGGCCTCCTCCTCCGCTGTCTCGCGCTCCTCCCTTTTGCACGCGCTGCCCCGCCGCTCGGCACCACCACCGCGGAGCCGCCCCCGGCTCGACGCGGATCCTCGCCG
Organism: Podarcis vaucheri; assembly: GCF_965113315.1. NCBI lineage: Eukaryota > Metazoa > Chordata > Lepidosauria > Squamata > Lacertidae > Podarcis > Podarcis vaucheri. The sequence continues at coordinate 89,792,228 of NC_138765.1, read as the reverse complement.
CCGCCGCCTCTCACCGCCCGACTCGCCCGCCTCCCTCCCACGGCACACCAGCCAACGTCTCACGGCACAGTAGTGTGCCGCGGAACACCGGTTGGGAAACACTGCCTTAAGTTAGCACACACCTGTCATCAGGACTCTAGCCTTCCTCGGACTGTAGGGCTCCATGAAAGGATGCTAATTCACCTGCTGATCCTAAAGAGGTTTTTTGGAAATACAGTGGTACCTCGGGTTAAGTACTTAATTCGTTCTGGAGGGCCGTTCTTAACCTGAAACTGTTCTTAACCTGAAGCACCACTTTAGCTAATGGGGCCTCCTGCCGCGCCGCCGGAGCATGATTTCTGTTCTCATCCTGAAGCAAAGTTCTTAACCTGAAGCACTATTTCTGGGTTAGTGGAGTCTTTAACCTGAAGCGTATGTAACCTGAAGCGTATGTAACCTGAGGTACCACTGTAAATGTAACTTCCCTGTCCTCTCTGAGGGAGCAAACCTCTCTCTAGAGTCTAGACTGCGCCCCTTTCAAGTTGCCGGTGTGAATGACACTAGCATCATGGCTTCCCCCAAAGAATCCTGGGAATTGTAGTGAAAGGTGCTGAGGTTTGTTAGGAGTCCCCAATTCCCCTCCGAGAGCTACAATGTCAGAGCAGTTTAACAATAAATTCTTCTTCCCAGGGAACTCTGAGAATTGTAGATCTGGAAGGCAAATAGGGGCGTTTCTAACAACTCACAGCGCCCTTAGCAAGCTTCAGCTCCCAGAATTCTATACCCGACATTCCTCAGATGAAAAGAGGGACATTTCTCACTCCCCCAAACTGACCCTTCTCAACCCCCCATTTTTTGTGTCCCCTCCCCCCAAGCATATCCACCACCACAACACCAATGGGACACAGCACAAACACCCTCCACCATTCTGATAAAACCCCTTGATCCCTATTTTATTTTATTTTATTCTTTGGTAGATTTACAAAAAGATAAACACACATCAGTAAAGGAATTTTAGAAAGGGGAAATATAAGAAAGCTCCTCTTTCTTCTCAGCCAGGCTGGCCCTGCCTTCTGCCTGGACCCCAGAGCTGCCACTGCCATCATCACTGTTGCTCAGGTCAAGCACCGGTTCCTCCTTCTCCCTGAGCACTCGTGGGGGAAATAGGGACATCTGGGATCAACTCAGAAGCTGGGATGGCTTTCATAATTCCAGGACCGTCCCTGGAAAATTGGGGTCCCTGGAGGGTATAGAATTCTTTGGGGGAAGCCATGACTGATGTGGCATCATGGGGCTTGTAAGGTATGGATGTGGCCTCTGTCAGGGACTGCTTACTGAATCCAAGACCTGACTGGTGCTCTGGTATTTATAGGAGCCCAACCAGAGGTTTAACATGGCCTGCCAACCTCAGGGACTGATGTTGCTTTCCATGCCAGTCTTCAGCACTTATAAAATGAGGTCAGTTTAATTATTCTTTACAGAAGATAGGATCCAACCAAGATCCACCGGATGGGATCCACCAAACTGTCTCCACACAAAGGATCTTGGGTTTGGATTGCACTGTTTAATAGGCTGCTCACTGACCACTGTGCAAATGCAGCAAGATGAAAATGGAGAAAGAATCAAAGGAGCAGAGTCAGAATCATGCCAAAAGGGGGGGGGGGAGCAACCACCAATCAGCCTCAGTCAGAGCAGAAATGTGGAGGAATTTGCTGATCTCACCAACTCTTCTTAGTCACTGTGATTAGCAGTCAGCTCTATTGTTCTACATGAGAGTAGCGATTGATGTTGCCATGGTTTGCGGAAGGGGTATCCATGGCAATGCTTCTAAGGAGCCCACCAGACGTGGGTGTTACCTGTGCTATGGATGAGTGTATAAATATCAGTTTACCTGAAGGTGGTGACCCATGGTTGCCATGGAACCCACAAGAGCATCTTCTCTGGAGATGGGGTTGTCATAGAAACAGTGATGTCTCTATGGCAACAGTGCATCATTATTTCCCTTCTTTCAACTGAAATATGTTTAAAGAACCTGTTGAGGAAAGTATGTGCATTTATTGGAAGTAAGAGCCAATATCCAGACCTGGTGTGAAATATTAGGGAGGCTGATGTGCAAACCCGCTGAAGAGATGCATTTGTTTCTTCTTTGCATTTCAGAGCTGCTGTAGATCAGGGGTTCCCAGCCGGCTGTCCATGGACCACCAGGGGTCTGCCTGCAGCATGTCTGTGAAGAACCAGGGCTGTGGTTGTGAATGGTGGCAGTGGCAACAGCAACTACAGCTGCTCCAGGATGGACCGGAAGTGATGGGCAGGAGGAAGTGGCCTGAAAAGGGTCAAAAACACATTGCACCTCATGTATTACAATCTGAATTCTTGGGACTCAAATTGTATTACAAAAATCATATAGCATATAACACAGTGCATTACCATTGCTACAGTAGGCTGATGAATCATTAAGTCGTCCACCACGACCCTCAGCAATTTTTGAGTGGTCCATGGGAGAAAGGGTTTGGGCATCACTGCTGAAGGTGGAACCAGATATGAGAAAATTGGCTCCAGTTGTCCTTTACTCACCTCCCTTGCCAGCCCTTTGGTGTAGGACCTCAGAAGCCTCCTGTTCTCACTTCATGCTGCTCCCCAATCAAAGAATGTGTTGTGTAGATAAGGCCTTATCCAAGCTGAGGGATACTGGCACTGTGACCTAACCCAGGCCTTGCTTCCCCTTTCTGGGCTGTGACTGTGCAAGATTTAAACTGTGTTTCCCTTTAAATCCATCTGTAATGCTGATGTAATCCTGACCTTGGCTGCAAAGTACAGTACCGTATTTTTTGCACCATAACACTCACTTTTTTCCTCCTAGAAAGTAAGGGGAAATGTCTGTGCGTGTTATGGAGGAAATGCCTACGGGTGGCATGCCTACGGATTTTCCTCCTCTAAAAACTAGGTGCGTGTTAAGGTCGGGTGCGTGTTATAGAGTGAAAAATACGGTACTTATCTGCGACAGGTGGTATTCAGCTAAGTGTGAATCAGAGAATGCATACTTCCAGGGATTATGCCTCTTTGCCCCTCTGCCACCCTTAAAAAATTCAAAATTCTCCGTCCTTCATGTCAGCAAACTTTGTTTATTAAAAGTTTAAGAATTAAAGAAAGAAGTAAAAAAGAAAAAGAAAAAATAAACAATACAAATCAATACATTACAATACATATAAAAAAGACACAATACATCAAAACAAAAACAAAAGCAAAAAGTTAAAAACACACCCAATATTTCCATATCTTTATCTTTCATTAACTTGTTTCATCGACCTCCTCACACCTCCCTTTTGTGTTCTAGTTATTAATTATTTCAGCAAATCCTTTCCATCTTTCACTGTTTTCTGTCATTTAATTGTCTTAATTTATTTTAACCTTATCTTACCATTAAAACCCTAAAACTTATTTATACTTAACTCCTTATAACATTTCTACTAAAGCCATATAATTTCATTCCAACATTTTTCTAACACTCATTAATTTTGCAACATTTCTCTAAATAATTTTTTAAAAACTTTTTTCCAATCTTCTTCCACCGTCTCTTCTCCCTGGTCTCGGATTCTGTCAGTCCTTTCTATCAACCTGGTGACTTTCTATCCGAGGCTCTTAACTCTCTTCCATGTCCCTTCTGCAGATCTTCTTTATTCCTTCCTTTGGCACTGAGGAGTAGATCTCGAGGAAACTCCAGCCTAACAATGTCTTTATTCCTTCTCGACAGGCCAGCCCATTCTCCATAGTCAGAGCTAAAGTCTAAAAGATATTTCAGAGCGCCAATCTCCCCCTGACCCAAATCCAGATCCCAAAGGCCAGAGCATCCCTTCATAAGAGGATCTCCAAGCAGGGCTCCATCCCACCAAATCTGGCTTTCTCTAGATTCGATCATAAAGGACAACAGCTTATGTTCATCAAATTGCCTCTGTGAGGCCGGGGCTCTCTCCACTTGAATTACTTGAGGTTCAACAACAACTTTCTCCTTCATCTTCTCCACAACTTGCCATGTCAAAACAGATTCCTGAGTCAATGTCAGCAAACTTTGTGGTGTTTCCATCTTGCATCTTAATACAATACTCTGTGGGAACCAGATACTGTTGCACAAACACCCTGCTCTTCACAGCTCCATGTCACATTCTGTGGGAGCAACAGAGATTTGAATTCTCATGCCCACCTCAGGACTGGGCCAGGGAGTATGAATCCTCTTTTCCACTGTGGGCCATCAAACATTTTAAAAAGAAAAGTTTAGCTGGTTAATAAAGACAATCTTTCATAATTTCTCTTTTAAATTCCATATTATAGTAATACAAGTGGGGCTGCAAGAAAATGTTGCTATGTCTAGCACTCCTGCTCAGAGTTCCAGTCAGCCAGCAGACCATGAATACTCCATTCCGCTGCACTCCCCCAGTTTCCAGGTTTCTCCTAAACAGAGACGTTACAGGCTTTTAGCAGGAAGTTATGGAACATGCACTAGTGGGAAGCAAAGCAGTATGACCACCCCAAATATTCTGCAGGCACAAATGGCATTGAAAGCATGATGATGTGTAACAGCCCGAAAAACATCATGAGCCCAAATCATGATGAATGTGCAATAAAAACGACATCTCGAAGGACCCTCTGACCAGAGAAATATTAGATGCTATGAGAAAAATACAAGCCTAATTTGGGGATAATAAACTAATGAGTGTAAATCTGAAGACTGGTGCTCTCCTGCAACGTATGTTTAAATTGCAGTGGGTTAAAAAACAAATAAATCCCAGAGCATTGCTTAGCAACAGATCCCCTGATAACAGCAAGTCACTCTGGAAGAAAACTCAGTTGGATCGGCGCTGCCATTAGGCAGAATGTGGTGGCTGCCACAGGCATCAGGCGCTTGGATGGAGATGAGGAACAGTGGTGGTGCTGGAGGACAGAGCTCTGTGTGCCACACGGCCGACCCTAAGCAAGCCTGCTGGGACCTCAGGTGGAATCCCACTGGCAGTCTTTCCATTTTGCTTGTATTGTTTATTTCCAAATGCAAGAGAGGGGGGACACCAAGCAAACTGGCAGGTGACATTATCAATAAAAATGTTCCATCAATTCCAGTATAAAAGTATAGATTAATACAGGCAGTCCTTATGTCCAAATAGGTATCTTTTTGAGACTAGTGATTATAAGCAGCAGCAGCTGATGAGTGTTTGCCCTTCCAGGTTAGTTTCTTTTTATATATATAAACCTTATTTTAAAAGTTTTTACATACATTATTATTTGCATTAGTCCACAAACCATCTCAGTATCTTTATGGGGGGGTTCTTCCAGCTCCCGGACGCCCCCCCCCCACCCTCCTCCCCAGTTTCCAAAAATTATCTCTTCTCTTTTCTGCATCTAAATACCTTAATCCAAACTATTAAATTTCCTTTTTAATATCCTTTGTCAAATTATATTACAAGTGCTAGTCCAATCCTGCTAACTGTTTTAGAGGTTTGCAGTGCTCCTTCATATATCCTATAAAGTTAATCCACTCTTTTTCAAATTTATCGTCTTTTTGGTGTCTAATCTTCCCAGTCAATTTCACCATTTTGGCACAATCCATCAGTTTCAATATCCATTCTTCTTTTGATGGGGTTCGTTCTTCCTTCCATCCCTGAGCATAAAACATTCTTGCTGCTGTCGCCGCATAAATAAATAGAGCTTTTTTCTCCTTCGGTAATCATAGAATCATAGAATCATAGAGTTGGAATAGACCACCAGGGCCATCGAGTCCAACCCCCTACCAAGCAGGAAACACCATCAGAGCACTCCTGACATATGGTTGTCAAGCCTCTGCTTAAAGACCTCCAAAGTAGGAGACTCCACCACACTCCTTGGCAGCAAATTCCACTGTCGAACAGCTCTTACTGTCAGGAAGTTCTTCCTAATGTTTAGGTGGAATCTTCTTTCTTGTAGTTTGGATCCATTGCTCCGTGTCCGCTTCTCTGGAGCAGCACAAAACAACCTTTCTCCCTCTATATGACATCCTTTTATATATTTGAATATGGCTATCATATCACCCCTTAACCTCCTCTTCTCCAGGCTAAACATGCCCAGCTCCCTTAGCTGTTCCTCATAAGGCATCATTTCCAGGCCTTTGACCATTTTGGTTGCCCTCCTCTGGACACGTTCCAGTTTGTCAGTGTCCTTCTTGAATTGTGGTGCCCAGAACTGGACACAGTACGCCAGGTGAGGTCTGACCAGAGCAGAATACAGTGGCACTATTACTTCCCTTCATCTAGATGCTATACTCCTATTGATGCAGCCCAGAATTGTATTGGCTTTTTTAGCTGCCATGTCACACTGTTGGCTCATGTCAAGTTTGTGGTCAACCAAGACTCCTAGATCCTTTTCACATGTACTGCTCTCAAGCCAGGTGTCACCCATCTTGTATTTGTGCCTCTCATTTTTTATTTTTTTTGCCCAAGTGCAAGACTTTACATTTCTCCCTGTTAAAGTCCATCTTGTTTGTTTTGGCCCAGTTCTCTAATCTGTCAAGGTCGTTTTGAAGTGTGATCCTGTCCTCTGGGGTGTTAGCCACCCCTCCCAGTTTGGTGTCATCTGCAAATTTGATCAGGATGCCCTTGAGTCCATCATCCAAGTCGTTGATAAAGATGTTGAATAAGACCGGGCCCAAGACAGAACCCTGTGGCACCCCACTAGTCACTCTTCTCCAGGATGAAGAGGAACCATTGATGAGCACCCTTTGGGTTCGGTCAGTCAGCCAGTTACAAATCCACTGAGTGGTAGCATAGTCAAGACCGCATTTTACCAGCTTCTTTACAAGAATATCATGGGGCACCTTGTCAAATGCCTTGCTGAAATCAAGGTAGGCTACATCCACTGCGTTCCTAATGCTTCTCCTATTATACCTAATAGACAAGTCTCTGGGTTTTTTTAACAAAAGTTATTTTAAACATTTTTGTAACTCATTATGAATCATTTCACAGAAGGCTTTTGCTAATTTACAGGTCCATCACATATGTTAAAATGTACCTTCATTATCCTTACATTTCCAACACATATTAGACATTTTCTTATATATTTTTGCAAGTCTTGTAGGAGTTAAGTACCATTGGTACATCATTTTCATATAATTCTCTTTTAATGAACAGCAAGCAGTAAATCTTAAATCCACATACCACAACTTTTCCCATGAATCAAGTTGTATATTATGACCCACATCTTTTGCCCAATGTATCATTACAGATTTTACTTCATCTTTTGTCTCCCATTCCAGCAACATTTTATATATTTTTGACAGAACCTTTTTGTTATTTTCCAACAAGTCTTTTTGTAATCTTGCAAGTTCTTTCCTAAATCCCACTCCTTTATCCATTTTAAAAATGTCATTTAGCTGATGATATTGGAGCCAATCAGGTAACAAATGCCTTATATTCTCATAGTTCTTCAGTTTCAACTGATTTCCCTCCTCTACCAGCAACTCTCTATATGTTGCTCATTCTTTTTCCATATTTAATTTTTTAACTGAGAATGCTTCTAGTGGTGATATCCACCACAGGGTCTTATTTTCCAATAGATTCTTATACTTTTCCCATATAGAGTATATTGATTTTCTAACAATATGATTCAAAAATCTTCCCGCTTTGTTTCTTAGCCACCAATAGGTATAGACGCTTTTGTCGTCCATCCGTTTTGTTGCCAGTGCTTTGTTGTCAGTATTGAAGTAAGAGTCAACTGGCAGTCCAGTTGGTTTCAGCATGTGGAATGGCGCTAGGGGTGGGAGTCTTGTTCTTTGTCTGAGGCAGCAAAAGACTGGCCCTAAATCTGACGGCTGCCTCTTTCTCAAAACCTCCTGCAAAGCAGAAAGTAAAATAGAGACAGAAACAGTAGCAAAACGCACTTGAATTGGCTCTAACAGTACCCCCAAGGCCAACGTCATAGGGAGAAAACAGTCTGAAAATTTGTTTGAAACTGAGTTTTAAGTGCTGTGGCTCCTACAAAGGACCATGAGGATTGTGGTTTTGTGCAGAGGGACAATACTCTGTATCTGAGACAAAGGCCTAATCCTTGAGCACCTGTCACAGTCCTTTTATACATAACTAGCGTGCTAAGAGGAAGGCATGCTTGGCAAATCCACACCGTGATCAACTCCCGCCCGGAAACCTATGTCCCCACTGTGGAAGGACATGAATTGGCCTCCACAGTCACAGACTCACTGCTAAAACCGTGTTTATGGAAGACAATCTTACTTGGCTGCAAGTAACTGCCAAAGAAGAAGAAGAAAGAAGAAGAAGATACATAACTAGCAGGAAGTGCCCAGCACTATCCAAAAATGCGAAGACACCAAAAAATATTGTGATTTTAAAATGGATAGTGCAATTTGTGTGTGTGCATGTGAGCACACCCTCTCTTTCTCCAAGCCAGGACCCCAATCAATCTGGAGGTGGGAACTAATGTTTATATACACTTGATTTGGTCTGCCATCTTGATTCAACATGGTCTTTGACGTTCACCTCGGGAGTCCTTGTGCCAAGTTGGGTGACAATATCTTCTGAGGCATCCAAATCAACGTAGTTTGCACTCATTGCACCAAAAAAATGGGCAAAGTGAACACCAGATGTTGACAAAGGCCACCACTCCCACCTGGGCGCTTGGCAATGGTATCTTGAGAGGCGCCTGACTCTACAGAGAACAGGCAGGCAGGCAGGCAAACTGCTTTCCAGGCTGCACCATCCTTTGGGATGATATTATCACAATGGCCAAAACTGATTCAATGGGGACCCCTGGTGACGGAAATGTGTCTCTGCCATCAAAATATCTTACACTCCAATGTTCCCAGCAAGTTCAGTGGTACCTCTGGTTACGCACTTAATTCGTTCTGGAGGTCCGTTCTTAACCTGAAACTGTTCTTAACCTGAAGCACCACTTTAGCTAATGGGGCCTCCCGCTGCCACTGTGTGATTTCTGTTCTCATCCTGAAGCAAAGTTCTTAACCAGAGGTAATATTTCTGGGTTAGCGGAGTCTGTAACCTGAAGCGTATGTAACCCGAGGTACCACTGTAAATTCATATCAGAAGTGAACAAAAAGTTCAGGAAGCTGCACTGACCCCAAAGGGGGCAGGCGGGGGAGCCAAACAACAAATGAAGGAATACATTTCTAAGGACCAGCTACTGTATATGTCACAGAGTCCTGAGAAGTTTCAATGATAGGGCACAGCTGTTAGTTGAATGCCATCCATACAGATCTGAACAATAAATCCACAATATTGTGTGTTGGATAATCTGTAAATGGGGAAGGAGGGAAGAGTGTATCTGAAAAATTCAAATAAACTCCAGATTCTGCCAGGCTGCACCCAGGACCTGCCTTCAATTGAGTGCCAGTGTGTCTAAACATCAGGGAAAACTTTCTGACATTAAGCGCTGTTGGGCAGTGGAAGGGTCTCCCTCAGGAGGTTATGGACTCTCCTTCCTTGGAGGTTTTAAACCAGAGGTTGTATGATTCTATGACTGTAGAGTTGGAGCGACCCTATGAGTCTTCTAGTCCTAAAATGACTTTGCCTCGTTTAAGTCCATCTTCTGTGAGGAGAGAGGTGCTATAGAAAAATGAGTGTGTGCTTCGATCCTTGGTATTGATCCAAATATGCATGCACATGCAATGGTCCTTCGGTGAGAAAGTGATCTATAAATAGCTGAAATAATATTTTAAAAAGCAATTGAAGATGAGAAACTTCAGACTAATTCTTTGAATCTGGTTGCCTTAGAAGCAGTGTGTCATGTGGAATTTTTAACAGATGCCCTGAATGCAAACAGATGGAAGTAAAATATGGAGAACAATTATTCTTGGGCCAGTCAATTCTCAGGACTGAATTACACATTGCAATAAACACACTTTAAACTTCTCCTCAGAGTAGACCCACTGAAATTAATAAACATGACTGTTAGATGCATTAATTTCAATGGGTCTCCTCTTAGTAAAACTAAGACTCTGGATGGTTGGAAAAGGTAAGTTTTGTAGAAAGAGAACTCAGTCCCTGAATCCAGTTACCAAATCTGCATCATGCTCCTACGTACGCATTTTGAAAAGTCACGATCCCATAATTTTTCATGAACCAGGATGAACTGGTAGGATCCTGCTACTGACGGGTTAAATCTCCAGGCAGACAGGAAACCAGCTCCCCACACCACACTTCTTGACCAGAAGAAGTTATCTTTAGAACTGTAGGCATGTGGCTCCCCCCTGCTTTGCACAGCCCCCCCCCCCCCCGATCAGTTAGCTACTGAAGAGCTCATGCCACAAGGATCCACTTACAGACCAGCATAGGCAGACAGCAGCAGCAGCTGGAGGTTGAGTTATGCGCCTGCAGTGGAGACTGGGTGAAAGGGTTTGACAGGGAGCAAGTAGGAAATATAATATTAAAAAATAAACCTAAATAAAGGAGGAGAGGCAAACAAGCCTCTTAAAATGAGGAAAACCCATCTATGATCACAGCAATAGAATAACCAAATGAATGCAATGCAATCCACACTCTCACTGGAGCAGATTCCTGGAGCAACCACAGTCTGCTGTCACTTGAAGATTTGAGTGAAAGGTGCAGTCCACAATGTGGGATACTTTTTCTGTTGGCAGGATTTCCTTTTTTAAAAAGCTTCATTTGCAGATGCTTCATCATTCCATTATAGCCCTGGTCTGAAACATGCAGAGCACAGAGGATATTAGGATTGCCTTCCTGGATCCAAGATCCATCTTGTCTGGTTCTGTTTGCAATGGTGGTCGGTTGAGCACCTCTAAGGTCTTATTGCCAAGGAATGATTCTGATGGCCACCCTTTGTTTGTTCTTGGATTTGGCACAAGGAGATAGAATGCCTCTAAGAGGGAGATAGTAAAAGCACAACTTCAGGCAATACCAATGAGACGGAAACATGGAAGGTGCCTAAAGAAGCCAGGGTGGCTATCTAAAGAACTTTTAACTGAGTTAAGATTAAAAAAGGATGTGTACAAAAAATGGAAAAGGGGGGAAACCACCAAAGAGGAATTCAAACAAATAGCCAGTACGTGTAGACACAAAGTCAGAAAAGCTAAAGCACAGAATGAACTCAGGCTGGCTAGAGAGGTTAAAAGCAACAAAAAAGGCTTTTATGGGTATGTCCGTAGCAAAAGGAAGAACAAAGAAACAGTGGGGTCACTCAGAGGAGAAGATGGTGAAACGCAAACAGGGGACACAGAAAGGGCTGAACTCCTCAATGCCTTCTTTGCCTCAGTCTTCTCCGATAAAGAAAACAATGCCCGACCTGAAGAATTTGGAGCAAATGATTCAGCAGAGGAAACACAGCCCAGAATAACTAAGGAGATAGTACAAGAATACTTGGCTAGTTTAGATGTATTCAAGTCTCCAGGGCCAGATGAACTGCATCCAAGAGTATTAAAAGAACTGGCAGATGTGATCTCAGAACCACTGGCAGTCATCTTTGAGAATTCCTGGAGAACAGGCGAAGTCCTGGCAGACTGGAGGAGGGCAAATGTTGTCCCTATTTTCAAAAAGGGGGAAAGAGAGGACCCAAATAATTACCGCCCAGTCAGTCGGACATCAATACCAGGGAAGATTCTGGAGCAGATCATTAAGCAAACAGTCTGTGAGCACCTGTGATGACCAATAGTCAGCATGGATTTCTGAAAAATAAGTCATGTCAGACTAACCTGATCTCGTTTTTTGACAGAATTACAAGCCTGGTAGTGTAGCCTTATTGGAGTTCACTGATTGGGTCTGCGTTGCTCCGGGACAGGAGGAAGGAAGTCAAAATGACACCGAGTTGGTTCAAAGAAAGAGTTTATTCTGCTCTCCGGATAGCAGAAGGCACTTGCGTGATTAGTCCACAGCAAGTCCAAAGAAATGACAAGTTTCATGCAGTATTTATATCCTCCAGGCACCCTCTCCCTCCTTCCAACCACGTCAGCCTATGTATGCAGGTTGACATCACATATGTTCCTGCTCTGGTACTCTCAACCATAAAAGGGATTTCCTTCCTGCACTCCTGACCATAAAAGGATATTCCTGTTCCTACTCCTATCTTGGAGCAAAAGGTCACTACTTCCAAGAACATGCTCTGGCGTTAGTCCCAGACTTGGGTCTCCCCGTCATTTGTGGTCAGAACATAAGATATGTCTGTGTCTGTTCTACTGGTAAAGTCAAGGCCAGTCTTGCCGTCAAACTGATAAGGGAGAGAACTGTGTTCTTGTTTTGCATTTGCTCAACGGCTAAAGTTTATGCATTTTAGCTAAGGAGAAATGGGGATTTTGGTGCAGTTTAAAAATGCCTGTACAGTCAGTTTTGGGTTTGGGAAACCCATTCCTTCATGATGAATGAAATGCAGTGGATGTAGCCTACCTTGATTTCAGCAAGGCATTTGACAAGGTGCCCCATGATATTCTTGTAAAGAAGCTGGTGAAATGTGGTCTTGACTATGCTACCACTCAGTGGATTTGTAACTGGCTGACTGACCGAACCCAAAGGGTGCTCATCAATGGTTCCTCTTCATCCTGGAGAAGAGTGACTAGTGGGGTGCCACAGGGTTCTGTCTTGGGCCCGGTCTTATTCAACATCTTTATCAACGACTTGGATGATGGACTCAAGGGCATCCTGATCAAATTTGCAGATGACACCAAACTGGGAGGGGTGGCTAACACCCCAGAGGACAGGATCACACTTCAAAACGACCTTGACAGATTAGAGAACTGGGCCAAAACAAACAAGATGAACTTTAACAGGGAGAAATGTAAAGTCTTGCACTTGGGCAAAAAAAAAAAAGAGAAGCACAAATACAAGATGGGGGACACCTGGCTTGAGAGCAGTACATGTGAAAAGGATCTAGGAGTCTTGGTTGACCACAAACTTGACATGAGCCAACAGTATGACATGGCAGCTAAAAAAGCCAATGCAATTCTGGGCTGCATCAATAGGAGTATAGCATCTAGATCAAGGGAAGTAATAGTGCCACTGTATTCTGCTCTGGTCAGACCTCACCTGGAGTACTGTGTCCAGTTCTGGGCACCACAGTTCAAGAAGGACACTGACAAACTGGAACGTGTCCAGAGGAGGGCAACCAAAATGGTCAAAGGCCTGGAAACGATGCCTTATGAGGAACGGCTAAGGGAGCTGGGCATGTTTAGCCTGGAGAAGAGGAGGTTAAGGGGTGATATGATAGCCATGTTCAAATATATAAAAGGATGTCATATAGAGGAGGGAGAAAGGTTGTTTTCTGCTGCTCCAGAGAAGCGGACACGGAGCAATGGATCCAAACTACAAGAAAGAAGATTCCACCTAAACATTAGGAAGAACTTCCTGACAGTAAGAGCTGTTCGACAGTGGAATTTGCTGCCAAGAAGTGTGGTGGAGTCTCCTACTTTGGAGGTCTTTAAGCAGAGGCTTGACAACCATATGTCAGGAGTGCTCTGATGGTGTTTCCTGCTTGGCAGGGGGTTGGACTCGATGGCCCTTGTGGTCTCTTCCAACTCTATGATTCTATGATTCTAGGTTCCAGTTCAGTATCAGGGTTAATAGCCATGGACGGCAGGCCCCATCTGCATCCTCTGCTTGTGAGACTCCTAGAGGCTCCTGGATGGATGCTGTTGGAAGAAACAGAATTCGGGGTTATTATGATTTAAGATTTATCCAGCAGAGCAGTTATTAGGGCTGCAGTCCTATATGCATTTTCCCCAGATAATCCTCATTCATTTCAATGGAATTTAATACATTTCAACAGAGTGCATTTCAAAGTAAATACATAAAAGTAGGATGTACAACTACAGCTAGGATAAGCAGATGCAAAAGGGGGAAGAAGTCCTGTACCTTTAATATTGAGTCAGGAAACCTTTTTCAGCCATGTCTCCTCAATGATAACTTTCTGGACTGCCAAGAGCCAACGATGGTCACTGGTCAGCATTAGGGGCAAAAGTGGGCAAAACAACAGATGCAACTCTTAATTTTGATCAGTACTCTATACTCAAGCCATGCAAATGTCCAAGGTTTCTACTCCACTTCCACAAACCCTTTCACCATCCAGGCAAGCAAGAAGCCTGGTCATAGTTCAAGGAAACATTGCAGCCAGGCTAAGGCAGTCTGGAAGAGCAGAGAACAGGGTAAGGGAGGGGGGCTTTATCTATGATTCTATGATTCTATGTTCCAAGAGCCACATTCAGCCCACAGGGCAGAGGTTCCCACATCTGCTTTGTCACATCATGCCCTTCCCCCTCTGTGTTTCTTCATGCCTGCTTAATTCAAACTTCTGTCACTGTTTTAATCTACCACTTTCTCTCCCTTCTCATTCCCAAGTTGCTGCCACTGCTGTTGTGCAACGTGTGTTCACCTTTGCTCCCCATCCCACCATAACTTCATTGCAAATCTAAGGCTATGATGCAGGCCTACAAATCCTCCAAAGGGGCCTATGTGATGACATTCTTACAGTATTACAGTCTTTGGCTGCTGTCAAATATTTGCTTTGCTGTTGATACATACCAGGGGTAGCCAACAAGGTGCCCTCCAAATTCTGTTACACTATTAGTCATGCTGGCTGCGAATGATGGGAGCCGCAGTTCAACACCTAGAGGACACAATAGTGGCTGCTACCTCTGCTCTATTTCTTTATAGCCTGTCTTGGATTTACCTGTGCCAGAGAATGGCTAGATATAATGGAATGAATGCACAGTAGGAAGTTGGCAACCCAATTAGGGGTGGTAGACCAAAAGCCAATGCTGGGAAATTGCGTATTATCATAGCTTAATGCTACTATTGGCCAGCCCCGTCCCCCCAGTAGCCATGAGCCAAGATGAGAGAATGAGCCACACATCAAGTTCAGCCCTTCTGCCTTAACAGTAGTACTATCAATTATCAATGGTTCACAAATTGTCTAGCTTCTAGGAACCATTTTTCACATCAATTTGTCTGCTAGGGACTCTGCAGCTTTCAGCAAGGACTCCTTCCACTTTTACCGAAGATTCTCAGACATCATTTAAGGTACAAGCTCAGTTCATGTGCACTGTGGCACATAACCAAACACTCTCACAGCCATGAGTAGAAAGGGAGCTTATGCAGAGGTGGGCAAGCTTTCCTTCAAGAAATATTGTCCCCCATTATTTATTTTCTCATTGAGAAGCCCTCTCATAAACCACTAGGGTGCTCTTGACACAATAATAGTGACACAGTAATTAGTGCTGTCTGGAAACACTATAGAGCAACAACTATAAGGAACTACAGTATAGAGCAGTGTTTCCCAACCACTGTTCCGCGGCACACTAGTGTGCCGCGAGATGTTGCCTGGTGTGCCGCGGGAAAAATTAAAAAATTCGATTTTTTTTTTTTAAGTCAAATTTTCGATTGGGGCGCCGTCACTAGATGACCCCTGGGGTTCCCTCCCTCCCGCTCTGCGCCTCCCTCCTCCTCCGGGGAGGCCCTTCCTGGCTCTCGGCCAAGGCTTGGCAGCTGCCACTCACTCACTCGTTCGCCCACCCGTCCCTCCATCCCTGCACCCGGCCTCTCCCCCTCCGTCCCCGGCGCGGGGGCTGCCGGGATCCGTAGTCCCCTCGCCCTTGGGCTCCACGCCCGCGCGGGGTGCGCAAACTACGTTTCCCAGCGTGGCCTGGCGGGCCGGGCGTTTTGTTTGAAGCGCTCTTCTCCTGGCCATGGAATGAGCGCGGCGGCGGCGGCTGGGCGGGCAGGGGCTCTTCCGCGCAGACCCCGCGCAGCATGCCTGCGCCCCCGCGGAGATCGGGCGGCAGGATGGAGCCCGGGGATCCAGGCGGAGCGGCGGAGGCGGAGGCTGCCCCCCATGCAGGGCTGCGTCGGGGGGGGTTTATTTTTGCAATGCTGCATCCGCGCCGGAGGGGACGCATCGGACCGCGGGGAGACCCCTTGGCGGGCGTGCAAGGCAATGCATGCGTGCAGGCGTTGCATGGAGTGCAGTGCAATGCAATGGCAACACGGCGCCCTGCATGCATGCATGCAACTTCCACCGGCGCTCGGGACTTCGGGAGGGCGAAGGGGAGCCGGGGGGGAGCAGCGCTGCTCCCCGAGCCGAGCCCGGGGGGGAACTTCGGCGTCGTTGCGCCGGGTGTTGGAAGCGGAGGCTGGCGGGGGCCCCTCACCTGCAAAACCTGGTCGCCTCTCATATATTTCGTGCATTGCATTCATCGCCCGCTTTCTCCTCCAAGGAGCTCCCGGGGGCGCGCGTGGTTCTCCCCGTGTTATCCTCGCAACAACAGCCCTGCGAGGTGGGTCAGGCGAGTGGCCCAAGGGAGCACCCAGGGATTGTCCTGGCCAGGTGGGGTGATTTGAACCCTGCTCTCTGCCCGGTCTTCGTCCTCATTTAGCCCCCACATGTGCATGACTGTGCATGACTGAGGTTTTCCCCCCTCGTCTTGGCTATGGTGTGAGTCTGTGCTGTTAATTAATGGGGTTCTGCCTTCGGAGAAGATGAGCCAGCCCTCAAGGAGGTGATTATGTAATTTGCTAGCAATTCATGTCCCTCCCGGCGTGACGCTGCGCGCTGACGTCACGGGGCTGTAATGGTGGTGTGCCTCGAGATTTTTTTCATGAAACAAGTGTGCCTTTGCCCAAAAAAGGTTGGGAAACACTGGTATAGAGAACAAACATTTGTGGTATTAAAAAGTTGTGGGATTTCCTCAGGAAGGTACAGGATATACACTGATTGTAAAGGAAGCAGTGTGACCAACCCCAAAACCTTTGAAGGCACAAACAAGCAGAGTCACGTGTGACTACCCCAATAGCATCATGAGCAGAAATAATAATGAACGTGCAATAAAATGACCATCCAGAGAGGTTCTGAAAACCAAAACGTGCCATTTCATGATTTTACCAGCAGAGGTCTCCCAAGACCATTGAATCCTATAACATGGACATTATTAATATATCAGTTCCTGTTAAGCACCTCAGCTAACAAAGATATGCAACCTGTTAGCATTCCCAGACAAGGAGATTGGCAGCCACTCTGGGTCATGTCTCTCTTTTCAGTACTAGTCACAATCCTGTCGACCCTTGAAAGCTGGGAATAGGATGCTGCACAATGACGAGGCGATGACCTGCTTTGCCCTCTGCAAGCAGGGCAGCTGGGGAAAGTGATCTTACTGTGTGTTGGGAACACAAATTACATTATCCAGCCAGCACTTAAATCCTCTCTCTGAGCTGAGCACAACTGAAACAAATTCCTTGCCAGCAAGTCTTCATTTTCACAAAGAAAAAATATTATTCAGTAATTGATTCTGCAGATCTAAAAATCGAGATCTTGGAAAAGGGAATATCTGAAGTTGACTTGGCTTCTTAAGCTTCAATATAGGGGAAGGATGCAGATGCAGCCATCATGAAAACCTGCCTGCACACACATACACACAAGACCTGGCTGGTTCCAAGACCTCCATGCTGGTTTCTCTTATGCCCTACAGATGGAAGAATAGCCCAGGGTTCATTTTAACCTTACCTCCTTATTTGGCTTGTTAGATTCTACTAACTGGTTTGAATTTCTTCCTTTCTGCGTTTGCTGCCTCCTTGGCTTTTCCAGGCCCGGAGAGACCTTGTAAGAGCTGCAGAGGAAAAATGTCATCCTGTGTGGGTTCCCTCCAACTATTACAGCAGTGCCCGGACAGAAGAATCTGCACCTGGCTGCTTTCCCATCTATGCATCTCTTAGCGTAAGGAAGGATGCGCCCCTCTAGAGTTGCTGGAATACAGCTCCCACCATCCTGACTACTGGCCAGGCTGACCAAGGCTAATAGGAGCTGGGGGCTGCATCTGGCCATTTGGGGAGCAGACATGTCTATGAACCCTTGCCTTTCTGGCCAACATTCCTCCAGCCTCCAAAGTTCATTTCTTCCCCTTTTATGCCAATAACTAACAGATCCTGCTGTTCCTAAGTGGCACATGAAGCCTGTCTTCTGCCCTTTTCTTGGCTGCTCCTTTCTACAGCTCCATGGCTTCACTACTGTACCTGCTGTTTTCCCTCTTCCTTCCTCTTCCTCTGGCTTCCAGCCAATGTTTGCTACCCAGGATAGCTAGCATTTTTAAAAGGTATTGGGGGGTAGGGATGGGAATAAACCACCCTTCAGGTGGCAACCTTGGGCACATTTGGTCAGACCACACCTGGAGTCCTGTGTCCAGTTCTTGGTGCCACAGTTTAAGAAGGATAGTATTGACAAGCTGGAAGGTGGGCAGAAGAGGGCGACCAAGAGGATCCAGGGTCTGGAAACCAAGCCTTATGAGGAAGGGTTGAAGGAGGTGGGTATGTTTAGCCTGGGAAAGAGGAGACTGAGAGGAGCGATGACTGATATCTTCAAATAGCTCAAGAGCTGTCCCATTGAAGATGGAGAATAGGACCTGAACCAACGGATTCAGGTTAGAAGAAAGGAGATTCCAATTAAACATCAGGATTGGATTCCCTTGGGGGGGTGGACTCTCTTGATTGTTTTAAAGCAAAGATTTGATGGCCATCAGTAATGGATGGTCTAGCTGAGATTTCTGCAGAGGTTGGACTAGATGACCCTAGGGGGTCCTAATATAAGAATTAGAGACCCAGGGCATAGATTTGTTTGATTTCCAGTATTAATTGCATTCAGCCTTTGTCTAGCGTGCATCCATGGATGGTTCCTGCATGTTGTGACTCTCTCTTGCCTCCCTCCCACGCTGCATTCCATCCCTCCTGTCTGACCCTGAAAGTGGTACAAATGGCAGGATCGTTTCCTCTGTCAGTTGTGAGTTAGCACGGACATCTCCTTGAAAGATTCCAGATATGGGAAAGGGCTGTCAACAGCCCCACTGAAGGTCTGGTTGCCTTGACAACCGTCTGATAAGTTGTAAGCCAAGACCACATATTTTGGAACACCCCAAGGAAGTTGATCCCAGTGTGGAGCCCCGTCTCTTCCTATCTCATCTCCATGTATGTAGAATGTTTGATGTTTAATGACTCTTTTTGCACTGTGCCTATAAAACCTTTGTTCTGATTCTCCTCTAAGCGGTGGTTCAGCTGAAATAAATGCCAGGTCCCTCCTGAATGTTGGACTTGCACGAATTTCCTTGCCTCTGTGTTTTATTTAAAAGGTGGTCCCTTCCAACTTGGGACGCGGGTGACGCTGTGGGTAAAAGCCTCAGCGCCTAGGACTTGCCGATTGAAAGGTCGGCGGTTCAAATCCCCGCGGCGGGGTGCGCTCCCGTTGTTCGGTCCCAGCGCCTGCCAACCTAGCAGTTTGAAAACACCCTCGGGTGCAAGTAGATAAATAGGGACCGCTTACCAGCGGGAAGGTAAACGGCATTCCGTGTGCTATGCTGGCTCACCAGATGCAGCTTTGTCACGCTGGCCACGTGACCCGGAAGTGTCTGCGGATAGCGCTGGCTCCCGGCCTCTAGAGTGAGATGAGCGCACAACCCTAGAGTCTGTCAAGACTGGCCCATACGGGCAGGGGTACCTTTACCCTTCCAACTCTGCCATTCTCTGATTTAGCTGAGAGCGCAGGAGCCACCTGCTAGGGGCCGAGGTCCCTTTGCCCCCCATAAAATATTTGAAGCGTAAAGGTAAAGGACCCCTGGATGGTTAAGTCCAGTCCAAGGCGACTCTGGGGTTCAGGCGCTCATCTCGCTTTCTAGGCTGAGGGAGCCGGCGGTTGTCCAGCTTTCCGGGTCATCTGGCCAGCAGGACTAAACCGCTTCTGGCGCAACGGGACACCGGGATCGAGTGCCAGAGCGCAGGATCATCGGTGCCCCCCCCTTGAGGGGCTTTGCCGCTCTACTGGTGCGCGTGCGCCACATCTTGTGACTGGTTGTGCAGGCTGGGGCTCAACTGTCCCCCCCCCCCCAATGTTTTATGAGAGCCGGACTCCAGAGTGCAGGGAACTCTGCACATGCTTACGTGCAAGTCCCGCCTTTTCTGTCCCCCCCCCCCCGGCCACAAAAAGGGGGTCTTGCGCTTCTTAGGAGAGAAGCCTTTTGGCCTGCGAGGGGGCGGCGAGGGGTCTCTTCACGGGCCGCCCGCTGTGCCTGGCCCTGGTCGCGGGGGGGGGCAGGCGAGAGGGAGTGCGCAGGCGCCAGAGGCGGCGGAAAAAGCTTCGCGCTCCTTCTCTCCCTCCCGCTGGTTTCTTCGGGGGAGGCGGGGCTTAGCGTGGAACGCCGCTGACTTCCGGTTGTGGGTCCTCCCTGGCCTCCGTCCGTCCGCGCGTCCCCGGAAGTGGGCATTGGCGCTGCGGGCGGGGCGGGAGGCGGCGGCGGAAGGGGAGGCGGCCTGAGGGAGCGAAGTGCGTGTGAGGGAGAGAGAGGGAGAGAGAGGCAGAGAGCGAGCGGGCGAGGAGGGCGCGCGCCTGCGCGAGTGTGTGTGCGCGCGTGTGCGTGTGCGGAGGAGGAGAAGGCGGCGGCGGAGAGCCGGACGGGCGGAAGGCAGGCTGGGCCTGACGGCGGCAGAAGGAACCCGAGGAAGGAGAAGATGGCGGATGGCGACAGCGGGAGCGAGCGAGGGGGCAGCGGGAGCGGCAGTGGCGGCGGCGGAGGAGGAGGCGGCGGCGGCGGCTTCCAGGGACACCGCGGCGGGGGCCCCGGCCCGGAGCAGGAGACGCAGGAGCTGGCCTCGAAGCGCCTGGACATCCAGAACAAGCGCTTCTACCTGGACGTGAAGCAGAACGCCAAGGGCCGCTTCCTGAAGATCGCGGAGGTGGGCGCGGGGGGCTCCAAGAGCCGCCTCACGCTCTCCATGGCGGTGGCCGCCGAGTTCCGGGACTACCTGGGCGACTTCATCGAGCACTACGCGCAGCTGGGGCCCAGCAGCCCCGAGCAGCTGGCACAGGCCTCGCCCGGCGGGGAGGACGGCGGCGGCGGCGGCGCGGGGCCCCGGCGGGCCCTCAAGAGCGAGTTCCTGGTGCGCGAGAACCGCAAGTACTACCTGGACCTGAAGGAGAACCAGCGCGGCCGCTTCCTGCGCATCCGCCAGACCATCAACCGCGGGCCGGGCGGCGGGGGCGGCGGCGGCGGAGGGCCGGGCTTCCCCGGGGGCCCGCCGGGCCTGCAGAGCGGCCAGACCATCGCGCTGCCGGCGCAGGGCCTGATCGAGTTCCGCGACGCGCTGGCCAAGCTGATCGACGACTACGGCGCCGACGAGGACGAGCTGGGCGGCGGCGGGGGGGGGCCCGGCGGGGGCGGGGGCGGCCTGTACGGCGAGCTCCCCGAAGGCACCTCCATCACGGTGGACTCGAAGCGCTTCTTCTTCGACGTGGGCTGCAACAAGTACGGCGTCTTCCTGCGCGTCAGCGAGGTGAAGCCTTCCTACCGCAACGCCATCACGGTGCCCTACAAGGCCTGGGCCAAGTTCGGCGGCGCCTTCTGCCGCTACGCCGACGAGATGCGAGACATCCAGGAGCGCCAGCGGGACAAGCTGTACGACCGACGAGCCGGGCCGGCCGGGCCGGGGAGCGGCAGCGGAGCCGGCGACGATTCCGACGGAGACGATGTAGACGACGACTGAGCCTCTTCCCCCCCCCCTCCCCACCCTCCTCCTCCCGGCCGCCTCCTCCCCGTCGCCCCCTTGCTTCTGACAACCCCCTTCTCCGCGCCGGCCGGGAGGTTGCCATGGAGCAGGGGACTAGGTGGAGCAGGGCAGGAAACCTGGCCCCACGCTTCCTCCCCACCTCACACGCATCCTTCTGTCATGGGAGAGAGCGAGCTTCGAGATGACCTGCATACCCCCCTGACCTGCACCACTTCTGGAGCGCCCTCCTGATCTCTATCTCTGCGACCCCTTTATTTTCCCCAGGGATACAGCATCTGTTGGGCTTCACCGACATCATTGCCTCCCCTGCAGAGAGGAATCTTTGTGGCCTCAGTTAACCTCAACCTTAGCCCATGGCGGAGAGAAGGGGATCTCTGCCATTTAAATCTGTCCTGCCTTCCAAGGCTCCTCCTCTACCGAATGGCTGAGATGTTTTATTGGGGAGGAAGGGAGGGAGAATTGTTACTTGGATCTTGACTCTCTCTTTCACTTCCACCCAGACCCTTCACTCTTGCGTTTCTGAGATGGTGCCCCTCTACTCTTGAAACCAGCATTCTGGAGAATAAAAGGCCACTGAGCATTGTTTGAAGGAAGGGGAGAAGCTACCACCGCTGTCCAAATCAGTGGGGGCATGGGGCTTATTTTGAGGGGGGTGCAGATCCCAATGGGGAAAGTCATAGAGATCAATCATGGATTTAGACCAGCAGAAAATGGGGATTTAAATGGGTCGGGGAAGGGGACATAGCAGGTGGGCAGGGGAAAGAAGCAACCAATTCAAAATACCCTTTCAGAAAGGTAATTTGGTGGGGGAGCCTGTATCTGGACCAATGTCCATTGTTGTCTTTCTCCCCCCCCCCTTGCAGAATTCTTTGTTTTATTTTGGGGGTGCAAATTGCTAAGCTCCAGGTGCCTGAACTGGAATTGATAAGTGAATTACTTTAAAGCTGTCAGGTTCTAAAGATCTTAAATGGTATTTCATTTTTCTTTTTTTAATGGGGGTTACAAACAGGTAGATTAAAGAAAAACAGGCATAAAGCACAAGGCATGCAGAGTGGACTGGTCGCTGCTCGCTAAAGTTCTTCCCCTTCTCTCCAAATAAGGTGAAAGCAAATGGCTTTAATACGAGGCGGAAACTGGAGCTGTCTTTCTGCTGACTTCAAAAGATGATCTGGTCAAAGAAGTGAAATCTGTAGCTGGGTTTTTAAAAAGCAAAATCTTGAAATCATAATTTGGCAAAGGAACTGTGTGGCTACAGGTCTGTGAAAAGAACCATGTAGGAAAACGGAAGGCTTCTCCCATCGTGCAAACTAGTGGACATGAACACAGACACCAAGAACCTCAGGTCCAGAAGTCTAGCATCAGTTATTCTTTTAACAAGATTTTTTTTAACAAAAAGAGAACTATCCATTTTCTCAGTACCTCACATTATGTTAACAGCAGAGTTGGCAAGAATGAATTAATGGGATGGATTGTTCAGAGCAATGCATGTCCAGTTGGAGCTTGATATCCATCACTAAAAAGGAGCAGAAACAACCCCACAAAAGATCTGTGACTGAACGATCCCTAGCAGCGTTTTACCATCTTCACATTTTATTATAGACTGGCTACTGCCAATTTATCCAGCTGTCCTTTCCAAACAAAGTTGGGTGTCTCCACCCAAATAA
This sequence comes from Podarcis vaucheri, assembly GCF_965113315.1. Classification (NCBI taxonomy): domain Eukaryota; kingdom Metazoa; phylum Chordata; class Lepidosauria; order Squamata; family Lacertidae; genus Podarcis; species Podarcis vaucheri. The sequence continues at coordinate 89,769,064 of NC_138765.1, read as the reverse complement.
TTGCCTCATCTATATTTTGAATGGATTCTTAATCTAAAATGATATTTTTTTAAAACAAATGAAGTCAGACCTATTCCCTCCAAAAGTGTTTTTAGATACATTCTATACTGGCAACTTTGAATTGAATGGAAGTGTACTGTTCACTACAAAGTTTCAGGTATTATTTGTGCAACATCTTAAGAGAGGCAGGTAAACCTTCCTCTACAATCTTTTTTAATTGTGCATGCCTGTCCTTTATTTGAGCTGCCTTCTTAATTTATTGCATACCCTTATTACCTTATTTTGGTATTACTCTTATCTATACTATCTTTGTTTTGTATTTATTAGAAAGCAAGGAGACATAAAAGGCATTTCTTCACACGGTTGTCACTGTAGTGGGGAAATGTGCAGGAATTTTCTTTTAAAAAAATAATTGGTTTTACTATAGCTATTATAAAGATCTGCAAATAATGTCAGAATAGTTTACCACAAGATGTTCGGCCACACATATAATTGTTTATTTTCAAAGATATTTCTTTATTCCCAGTGTCCACAGTAGATATTTTTATTGTATTTTTGAAGAAATCTTTCTTTCCATTTTTCTCCGTCGCAAAGAACTTGTTTCCTGACTTGTAATGGGAGCAATAGTATTCCTTGATGTTTTAACTACATCTGTATACTTGTACTGTATTTTGTACTCTCCAAGGCAGCTGTTTTCAATAATGTTCTGCTGTATCTACCTATGTATTTTTGTTCAAATGTATGTAGTTCTTTGCTCCGGAGAACAACTTTCACCAACAAAAGTTTCAGCAGGTTAACTGGGATACCACAGCCCTCTAGGATTGCAGAAAACTCTACTTAACTAATTAGAGCTCTAGGCAGCAATGAAAATTGAGGCTGCAGATGCTTGGTGTATATTGCTGTAACTCTTCACTCATTTTAAACCAATGTACAATACTTGTATAGACCAACAATGTTTTGTTGCTTCAGTGGTAATTGGGGTTTTTTTCCCTTTTGTTGCTCAGCTGCTGTGAGCCAATTAAAATGCAGTACCTCTCCTTTTCAGGAGAATTTTTTTTTTTTTTTGGCTGAATTGCAGTAACTAGTCTTACCTTTGTATTACGTGGTAGTGACAGGGTTTGACTGTCCCTGGCCAGTGGCTACATATGCTATAATTAGCTGTCTAGGAAGTATGTGGAAGTAGACAGAAGCATATATCAGTTGTATGCCAAGAATGCTGCCATATATGGTGTTGTTTTGGCAACCAGAAAAAAATCTTCTGTAGTCATTAGACCACTTAAAGCATTGTATATTGGGTACACAGATTGACACATGACCCTCCAAGGTATGTAGGTGGTGACAATGCAGTGTGTCAGTAGGAGAGTCTCAGTGAATATACTGGGCATGCTTGTGTCCAGCTTAAGTTTAAATGGTAAGATTTTAAATGTTTTGAGTAATACTGAGGTTATCTCACCATAGCAGGTTAGCGGCCAAGCCTCATGCTATAGGAAAATTAGTCTGGTGGCACAAGCCCTTGTTAGGTGCAGGGGTTTACGGAGGAAAATCCATAGAACTCTGAGAATGGGGGAAGGGGGCTTGCCTGGCATCTGTAGAGCTTTGAACCTCGCCTCCCTGTTGTAAAATTTGGGACTTCTGTGATTGAAATAGTGGAGATTGCAAATTCTGTATTGTTTAAGGGTCATTTGGAAGCATTGATTGGCCTCTAATGAAAGATGAATCCTATTTGGTGTAGGGATAACTGTTAGAAATCTCTCACACACACACCCTTGCACACATGTGTGCACTTTGTACAAACTGCGCCTTTAAAAGAAAAATCACACTGCTCTCTAAGCCTAGTAGTTTTGTCTCAACAATTGGTCTCTGCAAATTCTAAGTAGGCAGACTTGTCCCTGTTCAGAGTAGCTTCTGTTCATGTGATAGGGATATTCAGCCATGTTGGGGAAAATGTACTGCCTGGGTTACATCTCAGATGAATGATCTTGTTATTCCTGTTTATATTGTGCTTAAATGTCAATTTGGGTAAAGGCTTCCCCATTCTTGGTGCTGCAGTTAAATTGTATCTTTGAATTTTTCTGCAGCAACATTGACAGTAACCTCAGTGCAGTTTACAAGCTGCCGTCTGGCATATCTGTGCTTAAAATAGCTTAATTCCATAAATTTACTGGAGTTTAGCTGTCACACGTTCAGGTATGTTGAGTTATGTGGCTTGTGGATCACACTGTTGTCTTAAAAATGCCGGTTCTGTGTGAGGGGGAAATGGGCAAACCTCCCTGTGGAGTTTCTGCATATCCAACGTTTCTAGACTTCTACTGTCCTTGGAGTGACGCATCTGCTGTACAAAACAAAATGTAAATCTTGTATAGCACCAAAAACTGTAAATATTTGAGGCAAACAGGTATAAACACCCGTATCTTTAGCTCACATCTAGTTACGGGTTCTTGTTCTTCTTTCCATAGCTGTCTGCTGCAGAGCGGTTGCAGACCTAACGGTGAATGCTTTTTCTTTTTTCCTCAAATAAAAAGCAGTCACTGTTGCTTACCCTGGAATCCGCTCTGCAACCACAGATCTTTTTAGAAATAAATTAAGATTCAAGCTTCTGCTTCAGTTTCTCTCCCCAAAAACACACATTCTTATCATGCCCTGGCTTACAATTTTCAGGATAATGGGCACAAGATGCAGGTTACAATAAGCCCTCATATTGAGTGGTCCCATCATTGACTGCACGCTTCAGGTATTGGAATAGCTGAGGATGATTAGTGATCTGTTCCTATCATTAAAGGGGACATTGGAAAAGTGACTAACTCAGGCTACTTTTCACTTGTGAGGGCAGCAGTTTTGTGATTTTGGTGGAAAACTGTTCAGTGCATAAACATGCATGGACATCTCAATGTTTTAACAGAAAGATTATGGTACTTTATCTGATGCACAATTTAATCTCTCAGCAGATATTCAGTTATTATTTAAAAATAAATAAACTTGTGGCCTTGACTCTTAACTTAGTGGAAGGGAGGAAAACTTAGTTTTTCCCTTTAAAAGTGGCACTTTTTGGCTTCAAAATTATTCTAATACTATGTAGTTCTTGGTAAACATGTTGTTGATATGCTTCCTTTGGTAAAATGGTAAATGTATTGAAGTATGTTTGCTATGAAACAAATTTAGTTTTTTAAAGGGATAGTGTAATTGGGATTACCAATCTACTTGAGGCTAAATATTTAAAACTTAATGGACCCTGATACTTTTAATATGCATTATTCAAAATTATTTCTGGAAACATTGTGTAGGCAATTTAATATTACCCAGCAGAACCCTTAGCTTAGAGCTTACCTATGCTACAAATCTGAATCATTTTATACCAGAAGAATATAAAGACTTTCCTCAAAGAAACATTAGTTTGATGAGAGTGCTGGGAGATTTGTAGACTCTCACTGAGAGGGAATGATGATTAAACCAGTTTAGACCTATATGCTTTGAGCTATTGCACTCAGACCAGTCTTCTGCAGCTCAAACCTTAAAATGCTTTCTGAATGCCAAACTGGTAGTGGCAGGTCTCTTATTATGTATTTCTTGATTATTTGTTCACTCATGAATTTGCAATGTAAATACATACTCTTCATGGTAGCTTCCTTCCCCCATGTTCTTGATAGTCTGATTCCAGGTGTGCTAGAGGTATTTAGAAAGCTTGCCTCTTGTCCAGCAATGGTGCTTATGGTAATTCAGTGTCAGCAAAATTACTGTAGCAATTTGTTGTGCTTGAGCATTAGCCAGATCATCTTAATTGTCAGGTGGTGTTTACTTCTTAAAATTGCATACTTGGATTTGATTTATTAGGTTGATGGAGTTTGGCTAAGGTAAGGAAAGACTGGTTGTAGTAAAAAAGATTTCTTCCTCCCTCTTGCAGGTTCTCAGGAACCTCATCTTTTGCACTTTGTAGTTTTTAGCCAACAGAGGAAGAGTTAAAAAGAATTGACTGACAGATTGCTTTATTGAGGTATTGTGAGAGGAAAGCACGTGGCTGAAGCATAACAGCTGTTTCGTGTAAGGTTCCAGAGAAGTTTACTATTGGAAGCAGACATTCAAACCTGTGAATGTGGCCATGAGCTGCTACCTCTCCTACCTGTAGAGTGACAGTTAATCTGCAGTGGTGTTAGACTAACTTCATCTTAATATAATGAGGTTGGTGTAGTATATGGTGGAGTAAAATTTTCCTTTTTAATAAAATAAAATCCCAACATTATGGTCTAGTCACACAAACAACAGGTATTTTGCATAGTTGTAGGGAGTAAGCAATAGCACAGTCGCTGGGCTCTAAAGAACTGATTTGCTAGCTGGGTCTGCTTGAGGTGGGGTTGGTCTTGTGGTTCTTAAGGAGGAGCTTCAAAAGCAGTTAGTAGCATGGGGGATCTCTTCAGATGTGAACAGCCCAAAATTTCACTGGCTGTGTACTATTCTATTGGGCACAGTGAAAGTGTTTCTTTGGGTCCCAGCCTCTCATATTCAACTTGCAGAAGTATAATTAAGGCCAGTTGTGTAAATTTGCTCGTATCTAATTTGACAGAGGAGAACTAAGTTGTAGACTTCAGAGCAGCACAACTAAAGTCTATGGGACTGTTCCCAGAGTCTTTAGAGAATAACTGTTCTACCATCGCCCAATTTTTTGAGCATGAGAATCATTAACTTGCCAAAAATGCTCACCTAAGGAAAGAAGAATGTTCCAGGATGTTTACTAACTGATTTCTAATTAATAATTACCATGAATTTTATTTTGCTAGCCTTCTCACTCCAGCTCCTCTTTTTTTTAATCTGACAAGGGGAAGAGTGGGGGAGAGCTCAAGGTTTCAGTGTCTACTAGAAATATAGAAATACCAACACAATTTTGTCTCTTAAATTCCGTGAAGGGAAGGTTAAGTGTGCTTTGTCAAAGCCATTTTGTAATAAGCTGCTATGTAGCCTTAATCTCGTAATGTACTGTGTGTGTGTGTATAGGTACATATACACATACATACAAAGTAAGCGGCCCACAGCAAAGAAGTACAAGTTTGTCAAAGCTATTGTAAATGTACAGGAAAGCGTACTGCTGCTTCCCCCACTCCTGGCCTATCACTGCTTTGTGTAGCCAAGGTAAACTGTCTTTAAGACTTGCAGAGGACATAATTTAAAACAGCAGTCACTGTGCACCATTTTAACCCAGGCAAGTTTCCAAGACAATATGTTTAATTTCCTGCCCTGCTTTTTTTGTGTTGAAAGGCCCATCTGGTTAGAAAATCCCATATTTGAATGCATGTGGGATTTACAAAAATATAGCTTAATCTTCTTGTTTCTTCACACTGCCCCTCTTCAGAATTGGAGCTGTTGACACAGGCATGCTCAAATGTAAAGAACCATGATAAGCGAGTTAGCCAGTTATCTCCTAGCTTACATGTGCTGTGAATATTTTAACCTTACCAACATTTGTAGAGAGGGGCCCATTAGGAGAAGGCAGGTCATTGGCCCAATAATAACATTGGGTAATAATCTGAGCAGCTCTCCATGTTACCTTTCCCTCCAGCACTTTCACATCATCCTTGCTGGCCAATTATTAAGAGGAAATGTCTTAAACAGTCTAGATTGCTGAAGCTGCATTCAGTGATTTTCATGCTACTAAGAATGCTGTGGTTCCTCAGAAGCCTATCAAGTTCCTCAGTGAGAAGACTGTCCGCTGTCTCAATGTCCAGCTGCACAGGAAGGTTAGGGCATTTTGGAACATAACCTTTCTTGGTGAGAGGTCTGATCAGTGCCCATATTTGAACATACTGTAGAATCTTCTGCAGTGCACAGGTTGCAGCAGATGCTCAAGGCAGGCAAAACCCTATGTGAAGCAGGTTCTCTGAGGAGCTGATATGTTTGAAAGTCAAGCAAATGTTGAGCAATTGCAGCCTGTACTGTAGGTAGCTTATTTTCCCCCATGTTATGTTACCAGTTGGTGCTGGTAGTCTTCCATGTTTTGCCAAGACTGGTGGAACAAACACTCATAATCTGGTTTCCAAGTCTCTTGCTCTTTCTCCTTGCCTCATTGAATTAACCTTTGCACTGCAGGTAGATTTTGCAAGCACAGGTCTTCCATTGAAATGAATGGATAGTGCCCCCGCTGCTGTGCTTGCTGGCGTAGCCGCCAAAGTCCTTTTCCAGCAGAGGGTGCAGCAGTCAGCTGCCTCTTCCAGTTAGAGGTATTGCTTACTACAGATACAGTGGTGCCCCGCAAGACGAAATTAATTCGTTCCGCAATTTTTGTCATCTAGCGAATTTTTCGTCTTGCGAAGCACGAAATCCCATAGGAATGCATTGAAAATCAATTAATGCGTTCCTATGGTCAAAAAAAGTCCAAACAAAGCCAAATTTGGTACAACAACAGTTTATTAACTGCTCTTTAAAGTCACACATACTGTAAAGAGCAGTTCAAAAATTTAAGGGAAAATAAATTAACTTTATAAACAAAACATGTCTTTGTTTTTAGTCAAAGAAAAAAAGTCGCGAGACGTTTTCGTCTTACGAAGCAAGCCCATAGGGGAAATTCGTCTTGCGAGGCAAATCGCGAACAGAAAAAACTTTCGTCTAGCGAGTTTTTTGTATTGCGAGGCATTCGTCTTGCGGGGCACCACTGTACTACAGTATCTGTTGCTCAATTTGATGCTAACAGATTTGTCAAAAGTGATATGCAGGATTAGAAAGAAAGGGCAGGGGGTGCAGAATCCTTGCCCTTGGGAAGTGGAGGTTTTGCTGGGCTGAATGTACAATTTCAGTAGTGAGCAAATATTTTAATTTGGTATAAAGTTGAGAAAACCTTGTGTAAGTGATAATTGATCATATATGGATGTAATCAGCCCATATGTAAATATACACGTTTGTACATTGTATACATAGAAAGAAATGTCTGTGTACATGTGTATGTATTTATAAAAACATGTTTCTCTGCTAGATAGTAAATGCAAAAGTAGCTCTAATTTTATATCTATCTCTATATATATCTATATATTTAAAAAAACTCCCCCTCTATAAATATATTATATAAATGCTAGAAGTTAATTTGTAGTAAAATAGATCTGATTTCAGGAATATCTGCTGAGAGACCAAAAAGTTCACTTTTAAGTACCTTAATTAAAGAATAAAGTTTATTCCTCTTGTTTATTTTTTTATATAAAAAAAATTAAATGCACTTTAACTGGCAAAACAAACACAAAAAGCTGCGTGGTGCAGTTTCAAGCATACAGAGATGTTTTAAAAGTGCAGCACCCATTCAGAAATATTCCTTTCTCACCCATTAAGCAGAGCGCTGGAAAGTATTTACAGTCCCAGGGCAAAGAGCTGCCTCTTGGTCTTGCTGCCTGTTGGCTGAAGCTGAGATTCTGATTTCCCTTTTGGGGAGGGGGGCTGGCAGGACTGCTTTTAAAGAGCAATGCAGATGCAGCCAGACACTACAGGCTGCTGTCAAACAAAGGCAGGTCCTGGATTTACCACTAGCTGACTAGCAAAACAACAACAAACAGTCCAAACGACATAAAGAACTCCTCATGCTAGTTGAGCACTCCTTACCATAACAGGTTTTTGCAAATGGAGTTTTACAGTCTATATTTAAAAAAATGTATGTTTGTAACAAATAAAAGTATGCGGAAAAGTGAATGAACATGTACCTCTGTCTCTGGGTTTTTTATGTAGTGAGAAATCATGTATTTTTGTGATGCAATTGAAAATTAATCATTTATTACCCTGGAGCTATGTTAGATCTGTCATGAGTTGATGGGCCTGTGGCAAAGCGTTGCCTGTTTGAATGAGTGGAAAATATCCAAGTAGGGAAGTATACCAAACAAGAAGCAAGATTCTATAAATCCTGGTGGCTCTCAGGGACTGAAGATGAATTCCTGGAGTGGGGCAGGGAGGGCAAGGGAGAAGCTTGAACTCCTATATGGTTGCCATCTTTTGCCAACTGCTGTCTGTGAATGCTAGGCTGTTTTATTTGTATATCACTACACACATCCAGAGGCACCCTGGAGCAATTTTCAAGAACAAAATACAACATATACATATGTTCACTAAAATGATACAAATATTAAAATATTCATCCAAAGAAAGAAGGTGTTACTTTTTATTATCGTAATCTGGCCACTCCAAGAGAGAGTAGTGTGTTGTGTGTGTGATGACAGTTTCACAGCACTTTAGAGCCATAGAACGGAGGCTTGTGATTCTCTCCCTGAGCTTGGATTTAAACCCAAAAATCCACCCTTCTGGAGTACGTAGCCTCTTAACTGTTAGTTGGCTCCTACTGGAAGAAAGCCTACAACTGGGAGATCTGCACAAGCTTCTCACAATGTGCAAAAGTGGAGTTTCCAACTTGTTGGCTGAAACTAATTTTGTAAACCATCTATGATTATAGGCCAAAATGACTAGAAAAACCTTTTAAAACTCTTAAAATAACCATGGAGATAGGAGGTGCATTGTTCAAAATATGCCATGTGGAATGCTGCTTCTGAAAGAATCTGGCACCAATCTCCAGGAGAAATGTTATAAACTAGCTCAATCACAATTTGAAAGTTTGTACCCTGCCCATCTGACTGGATTGCCCCAGCCACTCTGGGCAGCTTCCAGCAAATTAAAACATCAGACACAGTAAAACATTAGACATAAAAAAAACTTCCCAATACAGGGTTGCCTTCAGATGTCTTCAAAAAGTCAGATAGTTTGTTTCCTTGACATCTGATGGGAGGGTGTTCCACAGGACAGGCTCCACTACCGAGGAGGCCCTCTGCCTGGTTCCCTGTAACCTTGCTTCTCGCAGTGAGGGAACCGCCAGAAGGCTCTCGGAGCTGGACCTCAGGCTAAATGGTGGTGGTGGAGACGCTCCTTCAGGTATACAGGGCCAAAGCCATTTTGGGCTTTAAAAGTCAGCACCAACACTGAATTGTGCTTAGAAACATACTGGGAGCCAATTTAGATCTTTTAGGACCAGTGTAAAAGACCCTGATGTTGGGAAAGATGGAGGGCACAAGGAGAAGGGGACGACAGAGGACAAGATGGTTGGACAGTGTTCTCGAAGCTACCAGCATGAGTTTGACCAAACTGCGGGAGGCAGTGGAATACAGGAGAGCCTGGCGTGCTCTGGTCCATGGGGTCATGAAGAGTCGGACACGAATAAACGACTAAACAACAGCAATATGGTTCCTATGGCAGCTCCCAGTCACCAGTCTAGCTACCGCATTCTGGTTTAGTTGTAGTTTCTGAGTCACCTTCAAAGGTAACCCCATGTAGCGTGCATTGCAGTAGTCTTAAGTGGGAGATAGCCAGGCATGTACCACTCTGGTGAGACATGGCACAAGCAGGGTTTCAGCTGGCGTACCAGATGGACATAGAATTGACCTGCACCTCCATGGATAGCTGTGAGTCCAAAATAATTCCCAGTCTGTGCACCTGGTCCTTCAGGAGCACAGTTACCCCTTTCAGGACCAGGAAATGCCCCACACCTCCCTGTCCCCTGTCACCCAGAAACAGTACTGTCTTGTCGAGGTTCAATCTCAATTTGTTGACTGCCATCCATCTCCCAATCGCCTCCAGATACCCACACAGGACGTTCACTGCCTTCACTGGTTCCGATTTAAATGAGGTAGAGCTGGGTATCATCTGCATACTGGTGAATGCTTAGCCCAGACCCCCTAATGATCTCTCCCAGCAGTTTCATATAAATGTTAAAAAGTATGCGGAAGAGGACAGAACCCTGAGGCACCCCACAAGTGAGAGCCCAGGAGGAAGGAGCAGAACCACTGTATAACAGTGCTCCCAGCTCCTCTAGACAGTCCAGAAGGAGGTCATGGTCGATGGTATCAAAGGCCGCTGAGAGATCCAGCCGAACTAGGAAACAGCTTTCACCTTTGTCCCTAGCCTGCCGGAGATAATCAACCGGTGTGGCCATGGCGGTTTCAATCCTGTGATGGGGCCTGAAAACTGACTGGAAGGGGTTCAAGTAGGCAGCACCCTTCAGGTGTGCCTGGAGCTGTTCCGCAACCACCCACTCAATCACCTTGCCCAGGAATGGAAGATTTGAGACAGGGCGATAACTGGCCTTAGTGTCCGGGTCCAAAGATGGTTTTTTAAAAAGTGATTTAATAACTGTTTCTTTAAGTGGGTCTGGGAAGACTCCCTCACGTTCACCACCCCACGGAGCCCATTGCCCAGCCTTGCCTGGCTTGCTTTTATGAGCCAGGATGGGCAAGAATCAAGGAGACAGGTGGTTGGTTTCACTTGCCCAAGCAGCCTGTCCACATCCTTGGAAGTAACAGGTTGAAACTGATCCCATGCAACTGGACAGAGTGCTGGCACTCTCCCACCCTGACCCTGCTAACACAGCAGGAGATCTTGGTGTCCTTACTGGACCCGGATCGTGAACGTGGTTCTGTTAAACTACGAACCACCTGAAAAAGTCTCCTGGAACTGTTTTTTGCAAGTGCAATGGAGGTGGTGAAGAACATCTTCACTGTTGCCATCACCACTTGGTAGGCTCGATATTGAGCTTCAACCCATGTTCAGTCCGATTTGAACTAAGTTTTCCACCACTCTAGCCGTCTCAGCAATTATTTCATCGCCCTCTGTCCTGGGGAATACCAGGGAACCATCTGAGCTCCTTGTAATCGGAGAGGGTGCTTTGGAGCCAAACAGGGGATAATCGTGGTTAACTCTGCATTCCAGGGGGCCACCAGGGTGTCAGCTAAAAGGCCATCAGCATGGGATAAGACATCTGCTACCACCCTCTGGAAACCATCTGGATCCATTAAGTGGCGGGGGCGGACCATCCAAATCGGTCCCACCTCCCTGCGGAGGGGAAGGGTTGCAGAGAAGTCTAGATGCACCAGGAAATGATCTGACAATGGTACTTTTTTTGTTATGCTGGAACTTAGTGTCAGATCACTCACATCCACAGTGGTGAACACCAGATCTAAGGCATGTCCATGGCTTATTCAGGGATAGCCCCATGGAGGCCATGTTTTCCATGAAGTCCCAAGAGGCCCCTTGTAAGCATGGATGTTAAAATCCCTTCAGGACAACCAAACTAGGTGTCTCCAGGAGAACATCCTCCATGACTTGAAGCAGTTCAGGCAGGGAATCCTTGGTGCAGCGGGGAGGTCGGTACACCAAAAGGAATCTGGTACTGCCCCTGTGGCCCAGCTTCCACAAAAAGCACTCAGAAAACATTGTCTTTCTAAACATCACTGTAACCCCCCTCCCCGCCCACATGACCTGGGTTGCTGTGTGTAAGAGAAGGCTGGCAGACAAGCAGTGGCAAGAACAGGCTCATCCGCCTCATCCAACCAAGTCTCCATTACACATGCCAGGTCAAGTCCTCCATCCACAATCAAGTCATGGATCTTGTGGACCATTGACTTGGCACAGTGCCACTTTAAGGCCAGGTGGGACACCCTTGTTAATACTGATATTGCTAACGCCATAGAATATTTCAGCAGGGCAGATGCTTTTTATTAAGTATTTTGATATTTTGTATTAAGTATTTTGTTATCTCTTGATAGTATATGTGATGTGCTGCTCACAGATCTGCCATGGTCGTGCAGTGCTATCTCCTTATACTTACATCCCATTGCAAGTGTATTCTGCAGGAAGGAACACAAAAATGCAAAGTGAAATTAGGCTTCTGGTGTATCTTGCTTTCTGCTATTTTTAAGAGCAGGCTTCTAGCTTGTATGGTGTCAAGTAGGTTATTTAAGTGGGGGGACAATGCTTGGTGCAACCACAGGTTCAAAGGGGTGGCTTTCAGCTGGCCTTCAACGGTCACTTGGCTTCCCAATACAGCAGTGCCAGAATAATTCATTAAAAATAGTATACTTGCAGAACAAAACATGCAAGATATTAAATGCAGTACAGGTCATACCTTGTGTTATGTTTGCTTCATGATACGTTTTTTCAGGTTGCATCCCGCGGCGACCCGGAAGTACCGGAAAGGGTTACTTCCGGGTTTTGCCACTCGCACATGCGCACACGCGCCAAATGACGTCACACACATGCGCAGAAGCAGCGAATCGTGACCTGTGTGTGCGCAGGCGCACCGCTCCGGAACGGATCCCGTTTGCAACTAGAGGTACCACTGTACTGCTCAACTCTGGCAGTTTGGGTCTTGGTGCAGAATCACCTTATAATATTTTTGTTCCATGTGGAAGACAGACAACTTGATTACCCATTCCTGACATTGTACTACTTTCCAATAAAGATTCCAAGTCTTGCAAGAATACCAAGTTGAGTGTGGAGCCTCTCTGCTTGTACATGTTTGTGCATTTCAACCCATGATAGTACAGTTCATTGATTTGCATAATCTTGACTGGAATTTGAAATGGGGTTTGGTATTTTGGGGTTTGTTTTCAGAGTCTGCAGTGACAATAGTAGCTGCAAGAGGCCAGTTTGCAGTGGTGCTGCCAGGACTGGACTTTGGAGCAGACGCTCAGGGCTGCACTTGGAATGAGCTGGTGGCCCACAAACAGCCGGGGCACCTTAGCCACATTTTGAAATAAGGGAAGTAAGATGCTTTGCAGTCTAAATAAGGGCTTCCCTTTAAGAACACGATATCGAGAATGTAAAATTGCTTTGCTCCACTGCTCCTGAGCAGCAGTTTGTTCTGACCAGTGTAGCATTACTGCTCTTGATATCCGCCTGCTCAGGTAGGGGGAGGTCTGGTTTGCCCAGGTGCCAAGAGGTGTATTGCAGAGGCAAAGGTTTTTCAGACAGTTTTGGTTTCCTGCTGCAAGAGGATCTTATTGATTTATTTACAAAACAGGAGTGGGGTGGGCTGTGCCGCTTCAGTACTTGTAAAAGAGGCTATTAGGGATGGTTTGAACAGGGTGTGCTGCACGTAGCTCCAGTGAGGGCTCCCCAGTGCCAACACTGCCTCCTCATCTGCCTGCAGAACCGCTTATGGCAGCCTTGCTCTTCTCCCTGCTTCTCTCTCTGCCCCATCTCATCCCCAGCTATCCCTAGCTTGCTTCCCCTAGTCAAAAGCTTTAGCTACATTCCCCACATTCTACTTGGGCTCTTTCTGACGACTTATCAGTCCAAGGGAGGCCTAAAACCCAAATATTTGCTTTATTTCAAATCAGTTTGTGGATTTTAGTACTACTTCATCTCTGCAGATCCACATTTATCAGTACCTCTCTTCCTTCCCCATGCCCTCACCATTCCCCTAGACTTTCTTTTTAAAATTATCTTTTTATGGTCACTTGCCTTCTATAGGAGGGGTGGGGAACATCTGTCTTGGGGGCTGAGTGCAACCTTCTAAGCCCCTTGCCAGACTTGATGTGCTTTTGCCTGCCTGAAACGGGCCTTTGAACTTTGACCACACCTTTTGCTTGCCGGATAGAGGATGGATGTGTTTGCATAGAAACTAGCCTGCTGTACAAAGGTAAAATTCACATGTGTAGCTCCTCCCACTTTTGCCTCTAGTCCTGCCCACCGCTGGCATGTGGCCCCCAAAAGGTTTCTCAGAAGTGATTGTGGCCCTTGGACTGAAAAATGCCTCTACACCTGCTCCTATAGCTCCTCCCCACCACTGGATAGCTCAGTCGATTAGAGCATGTGCTGATGATACCAGGGTTGCAGGTTCAATCCTCATATGGGGCAGCTGAATTGCAGGGGGTTGGACTAGATAATCCTCAGGGTCACTTCCAACTCTACCATTCTGTGACTCTATCTCCTTCTTTCCCAGCGGCCCTCCCTCTCCCACAGGAGCAATGTCTGCGATAGCTTCTAAGCTTCACCAATTGCAGCAAAAAAGCATTGCCACACTATCCCTTAGTTTCTACCTGCCTGCACCTTCCTTTTCTTCTTGCCTTGGCTCTTAGCAACTGGGGGGGGGGGGCAGAAAATCCATATTGCCCTTTTCACAAAAAAGTGACATTTCACAGAGCAAAGAGCTCCAGGTTAGGTATAGAAGCTACACAGTTCCTGCCACCTGCAGCCTAATCTGGTGCCTGTTTGTTCAGAAGTTAATGGTCAGGAGAAAAGGGGTGAGTGAAGATCTATATCAAGAACAAAGGAGGCGGGTAAAGATCTACATGGGGATCTGCCACCCCTGTGGATCCTGCCACCCGAGGCAGTTGCCTCACCTTGCCGGCCCTGCAAATGGCCACTGGATTTGGTGAAATTTACTAGTGCATACATGTCCATAGGGCTGTAGCTGTAGTTGACACCTGTCACCTGCCCCAAATCATGAGCAACTCCGCTGCTCCTGCCCCTACAGCATCCTGCGAAGCTCACTAGACACCCAGTTGGGCAGTAAGGACCAAAATCGCTTCTTCTCGACTGATGGGCCTTGCAGTCCAGAAGCGCTGCAGGGCACCAGGTTAGGGAAGCTTGGCCAGGGCTCTGAACAGGGGCCGACCCTGGGGGCTCAGATTTCAACGCTGCCCCGTGTGACGCCAACATTCACCCTCTCCCTGCTTCTCTCACTCCATCCTAAATAAGAGTCGTGCCCCCCCCCAAGCTCTCCCCTCAACCTGCCTCTGCTCTGAAGGAGCCACTTGCTGGAAGAGGGCAAAGCGAAGAGCAGCAGCATCTCACCCCGGCCCCCCAGCGCCGAAGGTGGGGCACTTTCCGCTGAACCTCTGCAAGGGGGAGGGGCCTCAGCGAGCGACGGCATCCTGTGCAGAAGCTGGGCGCCCGAAATCCGCCGATCCCATAGAACTGTGGCGCGAGAAGGGACTCCGAGGGCGATCCAGCCCAGCCCCTGCAATCCTGCCACAGCCGCCCCGGGGTGGAAGAGCGGCCAGGCTCGACGGGCTGGTGCTGGGGGGCCCCGAGGAGCCAGCGCCGAACAGGTGGGGAATGGCGGGCGGGCAAGACGCCGCAAGGGCCCCGCTGGCGCCCCGGGACGACCCTCCAGCCAAGGGAAGGGGAGCCCCGCGGGCCCGGAAAGGGAGAGGGAAGCCGCCGGCTGGAGCCGCGCGCGCAGGTTATATATAGAAGGGAGCCGGCGGCGCGCCCGCTGCACTGCGCGGCTACGTCGTCAGCCAAGGGAAGCTGCTCCAAGAAGCTTCCCCTGGCGGTGTCCCGGTTTATCCGGGCGATTGTGCTGCTCTCTGTCCAGATCTGATGCGAGATCGAGGATCCTTTGTTTGAAATGCTGGTGGGTTGTTGTGGGGTGGGGGTGGGGGAGCCCTACTCGCCATCAGACATAATCCTCAGGTCCCCTGCTTTCATTTTATTAAAAAATGAGTGCCTAATAAGGCCACATCCGCATCATGCATTTAAGGCACCACTTCAAACCCAAAAAAATCCTGGGAACGGCAGTCTGTGCTGAGAGTTGTCCCTTCCCAGGCAGGGCTACAATTCCCAGGATGCAATAGACAACCCACCCGCCTCCCTAGGGGACTCTGCAAACTGCCGTTGGCTGGACTTGCCTTCCCCACCATCACAGCCTTTTCCATATAACCTCAAAGAGTCTTATGGCAAATGAAGGCTTCAGCACATTTATGATACAGCAAAAGCCGGCAACGATGCTCACTTCTAGGCATGGCCAGGAACTGCCCAGGCGTGAGGTCAGAGGGAAGTGAAATGCAAGAAGGACAGTGGCCATCAACGTAAACTGGCACATGCACACATCCTAGAATTGGTAAGCTAGGTAACATACGTAGCGTTGTAAAAATACGTTATCTAAAGTCAAGTACAGGTGAAAAACTGAATTTCCTGATAAATTGTGATTCAGAGGTTTCCCTTGAAGGTGCTTTCTTTGGCCGCTCTAAGATCACTTGCCGCAGGGGCAAGAAGCCTTTCCCAGCCTGAGGGCAACATTCCCTTCTGGGCAGCCATCTAGACATAGCTGTCAACTTTTCCCTTTTCTTGCGAGGAATCCTATTTGGAATAAGGGAATTTCCCTTTAAAAAGGGGAAAACGTTGACAGCTATGCTTCTAGAGGTGGGGGCGGGGCAAGAGGCAAAAGTGGGCGGAGCAACTAACAGTTTCTACCTGTAGGTACCATAGGCTAGCTTCTAAGCACACTCACACAACCCTCTTCATGCGGACAGGCCAAAGGCATTATCAGACTTGAAAGGGCATGTTCCAGCCAGGCAAAAGCACGTGGGGAGCAGATCAGGGCAAGTGATGGGTGTGGCAGAGGGAGAGTTTTCAGAGCCAGAGGAAAAGGGCTGCAGGGCTGCCTTGGGGCCCATCGACTTGAAGTTCAATTCCCTGAGTTACAGTATACTCTGATATTCTGAAATGCTCCACTGTTTTCTAGATACTGTATCACAATTTCTAATTCAGATTCCTGCCCAGACAGCTTTAAAATATCATTCCTTCTAACAGCAAATTTAGCTGGTAAGTGCTGATCGGATTGTAGCCAAAATAGGGCATCAGAGAAACCGCAGGGGGTAGCATCATGCTCTGGAAAACCAAAGATTACATAAATACAAAAAATACAAAAAGAGGCAGGGAGGAGGGATATAGGGTAAAAACCTAAGAAGGCATCCCCCTTCCAATGGCCCACTGAGGACTGAACATATTCAGAGATCACAGAATGCTAAGTTTCATAGAATCATAGAATTGTAGAGTTGGAGGGGACTTATGGAATATGTAGAAATGGAGGAACTTCCTGGAAGAATAAGAAAACAACATAATAAACTTTTTATAAAAGAACAGAAATGGTTTATTGAATGTTGTTTAGTCATTTAGTCGTGTCCGCCTCTTCGTGACCCCCTGGACCAGAGCACACCAGGCACTCCTGTCTTCCACTGCCTCCCGCAGTTTGGTCAAATTCATGCTGGTATCTTTGAGAACACTGTCCAGCCATCTCGTCCTAAGTTGTCCCCTTCTTCTTGTGCCCTCCATCTTTCCCAACATCAGGGTCTTTTCCAGGGAGTCTTCTCTTCTCAGATTTATTGAATATTTACAGATAAATTGTAAACAGATAAAAACACTGGCAGGATTATTGTAATAACCTGCAGGTGTATAAGTGTATCTATTTAAAGAAGATAAATGAATGAGTAAGTTAATCTGGATATGCAGAAGATATTAAAAATAAATTTAAGGAACTGCAGAAATAGAAGGAAGGAAGTCAAGTTTTAAAATGTTAAAATTATTGCACAATCAGTGAAATGTATATGTATATCTGAAAAGTATAAATAAAATTTAGAAGAAGAAGAAGGCGGCCATCATATCTCCTCTCAGTCTTCTATTCCCCAGGCTTCTTCTTCAACCACTCCTCTTCAGGCTTGGCTTCCAGACCTTTGTTCCTCTTGGTCCTCCTCCTCTGCACATCTTCAAGCTTGTCAACATCCTTCTTAAATTGTGAGGGAGGATGAAAATGGGGGAAATGGGAACCGAATGGGATAGAAGAGGTCATGGCTGCAAAGCTGTAGCCCTGAACTGGTGATGCTATACTGCAACACTTTGTTGCAGCTCCCATGCAGTCAGGCTGTGCACACACCATACATTTAAAACACGTTGCTTTCACCCAAAGAATTCTGGTAACTGTGACATGTTAGGCATGCTGGGGATTGTAGCTCTGTGAGGGGTAAACAACAGTTACTAGGATTCTTTAGCTCAGAGCAGCCCATTGGAATGAATGGCCCTAAGTCGTGTCCATTAATTCCAATGTGTCAGAGTATGACTACGATTGGCCACATCCCACTGTGTTTATGCAGCCATCATGAACAGAATGCACAACAGACAGAGAGAGGACCTTTTGCAAGGTGGGGGAAAGGTGAGCTGGCCTGGCTCCTGGATCAGGGTGAGGATCCGAGCACAGGCCCACAATTTATAGGCAGTTGTCATACATGTGGCAAAATGAGCAAGACACTGGAAAACACCCCACACCCTGGCTGGCTTTTATTGGCTTATTTAATGTGGAAGCTTGGGGTTTATTCTGTCAATGGGCAGAGGGGCAGAAGAGTCAGCCCCAGCTTTGCCTGCTGCTGAACTTGCCTGTTAGCTTGAGACTTAGTAAGCCAAAACACCTTCACTTCGTGGCGCTAAATTTATATGCCTGGCTAGCTTTTCCCAGCTGTGACTGTGTGCAGCCAGTCATACCAGGGTGCGCGGCTCAAATGCCAGAAAGCAGGAGTTTGAAAGGGTCGGGACAGTTTAGCCTCTTGGGCTAAAGTTTTTTCAAAACTTTAAAAAACACATTAACAAGCTTTTACCTTGTTTTATATAGTACTCAACACAAAGCATAAACTTTTAGCTGAGCACCTGTCTAGAGTGTTTGGGATTAGAGGACAACATGGCTATAGTGGGCATAACAGAAACATGGAGGAATGGAGAGAATTGGTGGTATATGGGGGCAAACTTTATAGGAAGGACAGGGAAGGGCAAACGGGAGGTGGTGTGTCGCTCTCTCTCTACCTCAGTGAGTCTTGTTGTTTCAGGAGGAAATGAAGGAATGTGCCTTTGTGGGAAGGTTGCAGCTCCTGCTGGGGCTGCAGAGACCGACGTGGGAGAGACGTTTTGTTGCAGCCGGGGCAGATGAAGGTGCCCAGTTTTGTGCTGCAGATGCACCTTGGCGTACCCTAAATAATTGTGCCCCAGGACAGCGGTCACAGAACTGACCAGGGGGCCAGTTCAGGACAGGCCACCAGAAAGTTCTTCTTCACCCTGTGCATAGTTAAACTCTGCAGTTTGCTCCCACGGAGAGTAGTGAACACCACCAACTTGGATGGCTTTACTGTAGAAGAGAATTAGGCAAATCGATAGTGAATAACGCTCTCGGTGGCTACAGAGATACCTCTGGATGCCCGTGGCTTGGAATCGCGAGGGAAGGGAGCTCTCTTGCACTCTCGGGTCCCGCTTGCCAGCTTCGCACGTGGGGCATCTGGCTGGCCTCAGGGAGAACAAGGCGCTGATCGAGATGTTCCTTTGGCCTCTCCTTATCTCCTTCTGTTACAAGCAGAACTGCTTGGCTCTCTTTTCCTCTGTGAAATGCTGGGAGGTTGATGAATTGTCACAGGAGAAGGAGGAGGGAGGTGAGTGAGCAAGGCAGTGCCTGGGAGGGGGCGACGGGGGGGGCACTGTTACTAGGCGAGGCTGGGCAGCGCAGGCAGGAAGGAAGCTCCCCCCAGCCTCCCACCCCACAGGCGGGGCGCATCCATCCACCATCCGGGGGTTACGCACTGCGGTCCTCTCCCCTCCCCTCCCCGCTCTTGTCTCCCTGCCAAGAAGTACACACACGCACCCAGCACGGTCGCATTCATCAGCCAGCCTGCGAGAGATTTGCTCGCCTCGCAGGCTCCTCCTCTGCAACAGGACCGCCCCTCGCCTTACCTTAGATGAACCCGGCAGGCCGGCTTGCTTTGCTGCCGCCGCCTCTGCTGGCTGTTCTCTGCAACGTAGCGGATCAATGGGAAACGGGCGTGCGATGGGAAGGTTTCACAAGCGAGGCCGCCGCCGGCCAGAGACATTTGGGTACCTAGGGCGGAGCATCCGAATGGGAACCGAAGGTCACATCCTCCACGCCGTACATACATAGCACTCTTGCAGCGCTATAGGAGTCATGACTTCTCCAGAATAATATTAGGGGACCCAAACTACAGACTCAGACCCCAGGATTTGGGGGTGGGGTGGGGAGTAAGCCATCGCTCTTAAAGTGGTATAAATGTTCATTCCATGTACGGTGTGGATGTGACCTAAGGCTAAACCCTTCTGGGCCAGACAGAAGGGCCCCACCTCGGGGTGGACTTTCAAATATCATTCAGATCAGACCCCAGCCTCACAAAGCAGCTGGGCTCGGCGCTGGCAGGGCAGCAGGAGATGGATGCAGCGGCCCCTTGATCCCAGCGCCTGGCCAATCAGGCACCCCAAGCAAAGCGGGGGGTCGCCCTCCGCTCTGCTTTTGGCCCCCAGGATCTACTGTATTTTTCGCTCTATAACACGCACCCGACCATAACACGCACGTAGTTTTTAGAGGAGGAAAATCTGAAGGCATGCCACCCATAGGCATTCCCTCCATAACACGCACAGACATTTCCCCTTACTTTCTAGGAGGAAAAAAGTGAGTGTTATGGTGCAAAAAATACGGGTATTTTGTACTCAAGAACTACTTTGCCTCTGGGGGCGGAGTCCCCTCTATAGCCATGGCATGACTAATGGCAACCCCACCCTCTGCCAATTCGCAAGGACCACAACCCACGAGGAAACTACCTTGCCAGGCCTGCACTGGGGGGGGGGGGCGTGCAAGAGTGTGGGTGGCCGTGCTGACTGCTGGCACTCAACCGTCGGGACGAAGGCAGTCCTCAGTCTGTGCAATAAAGTCTTGGCCGCCCGGATCTAGCCCAATATTGTCAGTTCTGCCTGGAAGCAGCTGTCCAGGGTCTCAGACGGAGGATGATTTCCCCCCTATAACTTAAGAACGTAAGAAGAGCCTGGCTGGATCAGGCCAATGGTGCAGCATTCTGTTCCCATCCCAACAACCAGCTGCCTGTGAGAATCCTGCCGGCGGGACCCGAGGCCAAGAGTCCTCTCTCTTTCTGCGGTTTCCTCCTCTGGCCGCGGAGGCAGAAGCGAGCCCTGGGGGCCAGCAGCCATCCAGGATTCCACAGCCTTTTCCTCCATGGATTTCTGCAACCCTCTTTTTAAGCCATCCAAGCTGGTGGCAACCCCTGAGTCTCTTGTGGAAGCCAATTCCCTAGTGAGACAATGCAGAAGGACTTCTCTCATCACTCCCAAATCTTCCCTGGTTGTCCCTTGCCCAGATTATCCGGAGCTTTGGGCTGGGTTGTCACCAATATGCTGATGACACGCAGCTCTGTCTGCTGATGGATGGCCATACCAACTCGGCCCCAAACACACTGACCAGATGCTTGGAAGCTGTGGCTGGATGGTTTTGTGGGAGCCAATTGAAACTAAATCGTTCGAAGACAGAGGTCCTATGGCTGGATTGGGATGACATGGGGTTGGGGGGCCAACTCCATACTCTTGCGGGGGCCCAATTAGTGCCATTGCCTTCCGTTAAGAGTTTGGGTGTAATCCTTGACGCCTCCCTCTCCATGGAGGCGCAGGTTACAGCAACAGCCAAGGTGACATTTTTCCACCTTCGCTGCGTCAAACAGTTGGTCCCTTACCTTTCCTGCCCTGACCTGGCCACAGTGATCCATGCGACGGTCAGCTCCAGGCTTGACTACTGTAATTTGCTCTACGCGGGGCTGCCCTTGAAGCTGTCCCAGAAACTCCAGCGGGTGCAGAATGCTGCAGCGAGGCTCCTCACGGGGTCTCTGCCATGGGAGCATATTCACCCAGTGCTTTTCCAGCTGCACTGGCTCCCGGTGGAGTACAGGGTCAGATTTAAGGTGCTGGTTTTGACCTTTAAAGCCCTTCACGGCCTAGGACCCTCGTACCTACGGGACCGCTTCTCCCGATATGCCCCCGGAGGACCTTACCATCCATATATAGCAACACCCTAGAGGTCCCGGGCCCTAAGGAAGTTAGATTAGCCTCAACCAGAGCCAGGGCCTTCTCAACACTGGCTCCGGCCTGGTGGAACGCTCTGCCTCATGAGACCAGGGCCCTGCAGGATCTGATTTCTTTCCGCAGGGCCTGTAAGACAGAGTTGTTCCACCTGGCCTTTGGCTTGGAGCCAATTTGATTCCCTCCCCCTCTTTCTTTTTCCTTTCTCCTCCTGTGATGAGGCTACATTTTAATATTTTAATGTTTCAGTATTCTATTGTTGTATTTTAATTTTGTTTTTAAGTTGTAATCATTCAACTTGTTTTTATTATTGCCGGCCTGAGCCAGGCCTTGGCAGGGGAGTGCGGGGTATAAATAAAAATTATTATTATTATTATTATTATTATTATTATTATTATCATCATCCACAAGTTCCAGGGTTAGGAGGGGGGAGAGAACTTTCTCTCTCCACTTTCACCTTGTCATAAATTTCTATCCTGCCGCCTCTACTCGCCTTTTCTCTAAGCTGAAAAGCCCCCGACGCTGCCGCCTTTCTACATGGGGAGTCGCTCCCTCGCCTCGCCTGCCCTTTTCCAACTCTGCAATATACTTTTGGGGCGAGGCAGCCGGGACTGCGCACTGCATCCCATATGCCGGTCACCTGGTCTTCCTTTGGTTGGCGATGACAGGGAGTGACTCTTACACTGCGCCTCCCTTTCAGGGGGCTCAAGGGAGTATGTATTGTACCCTCGAAACAGCCCGGTCAGGTAGACGAGGCAGGCTGTCTGTCCACGGTCGAAGTTTTTTAAAAGCTCTCCGCGTCCAGTCCCCGCCGGCATTTCCAGGTGGGGCTTGGGAGACCCCTCCAGATACCCGGAGAGCTGCTGCCGGTCCGTGTGGGCAGCGCGGAGCCAGGGGGCAATGTGCGCACTCGCCCGGCTTCCTCGGCTCCGGCTTGCGGACGTGCCTTCCGCCTTGGCGCTGCGCTCAGCTCCTCCTCCTCCTGCTGCTGCGGCCGCTCTTCCCCGCCCCGCAGGGACGCGGCGAACCAGGCAGCCGCGCCAGGACACTCGGCGCGCACGTAAGACCCACCGCCAGCCGGAGCGCAGCGGCCCTTGCTGCGGGACAGGCTTTGCGCAGCGCGGAGCGCGGAGCGCGCAGGCCGGGAGGCGTCTCCGGGAGTCCTTCCCGGGCATCGGCCGTAGCGCCAGCCTGCTCCCCGTCTCCCCCTCTGGCTTTGGAGAGAGAAAGGGCACCTACCTCCCCCATCCACGCACGCCCCCCAAAAAAGCGTTGAAAAGAGGAAGCCGGGATGGAAGCCCCTAATCCGGCCCTCCGGCCCTCTCTTTCTGGCCCCTGGGACACTTCCCAAGTCGCAACCTTCACCTGCTAGCATAGCACGCGCGCACGCGCACACCTTGCATGTTTTTGCCTGGCTGGGATAAGTCTCTTGCGCTCTCTGAACAGGGCTTTCTGCTTGCCTGGACGGGGGCTCGAGAGAAGGAGGTGTCCGGGCTCTAGTTCACATTCCTAGCTCTACCCCGCCCCGCCCACCTATGGCCCCCACACAGCCCTCCGCTGAAAAGGGTCCCTCCACTGCCTCTGTCTGGAAAGATGGACAGATCCGTAGAGGGTGGAGCTGCGAGCGGCCACAGTGAGCCAGGACGTAACAAGGAGCAAGTTGCAAAGGGAGCAGTGGCAGTTCGGATCATCAACTCACCCCCCCCCAACTCTCTCTCATTCTCTCAGGAGGCTCTTAAGAGTTTGGGGGTTCTTTGCCTCTGCTCAGCACCCGCTTTGAAGCGGGCATGTGGCCCTCAGGAATAGTTCTGATGGAATGTGGCCCTCAGCAGGAGAAGCTTGCTAACTCCTGGACTGTGCTGCTGAGTGATAGGGGCTCAGGGGGGGGGGTCAGACGGGAGTCTTTCTGGACCATCTCTGTCTTTAGTGAGGACAGGAACAAGCACGTGCTCCCTGGCTTTGCAAGGAACCAGGAAGGCACCTTCTACTTCAGCCGGGCCATTGGGCCTCCTGGCTCAGTGCTGTCTGCGGAGACTGGCCACATTTCTTAGGGTCCTGGGCAGAGGAGGGCGTTCCACATCCTAGCTGGAAAGATCAGTGATTGAACCCAGGGTGTTCTGTGTTCAAAGCAGATGCTCTACCACTGAGAATCACCCTTTCCCTCCTGACTGTAGGGAACAGAATGCTGGACTGCAGTAAATTTTGAGTCAGGGTCCCTCAAGATTGGTGGTGGGGTTTTCTGGGTGTATTCTACAGCAGTGCAACATGTGAAGGAAGCACTAATCGTGCATTAGTGGTGGATATATACTGGATCATTCACACATCACTCCACTTTATTAGCTGCTCTGCAATGCTTCCCCAATGGGACCGCATTATTGGCTTTTGAAGGGGCTTTTTTGCACCCCCGCCCTGCTGCTAGAACATTTGCAGTGTAAATGGTAAATGGTTTCAGGATGTCAGCAGGAAGTTACAGGACATGCACCAATTTTCAAATGAAGCGCCAAAACTTTGGCAGGAGCCAACAGAGTTCTGGTTCTAAAATCATACACTGTATGTATTCTCGTGCCTTGCAGAAAAGTCATTGGCAGTGGAATTCTGCTTCCATTTCATTTCAAAAGAGCAAGGGAAAGAAGCCTCCAAAATATCCTTGGGTGCCCATTGCTCCGTTTGTGCTCCAGGAAAATCTCCAGCCTTGGAAGAGATCTTGGGGTCACACCTCCAGTTCCACCCCTGCTTCACTGGCCCCACCTTTAAAACATGTTGGGTTGTTTGTTCTCCTGGGCTGGCTTTGCTTTGTGGTTTCAGCACGTTGTGCCACGGCGGAGCAATTACAGCCCTGCTTTGCTCTAAGCAGAGTTTGAATGAAGAATGAAGAACCGTGTCTTCATCGCCTCCAGTTTAGGCATGTGAATTGCCCCATAACAATTGGTGATGGTGAGGAATGCTGGAGAGAGTCAGGGTGTGGGTGCACATGTTAAGGGTGGGATTTGCTTTATATTGTTCTTTTGTTGATTTCATAAACAGTTTAAAGTAACTATTTAAAACATTTAAAAACAATTTAAATACATGATAAATTAAAACACGTTAACATTATTCATGTCTGTGTAGTCTTGCCTAAACAAAAATGTTTTCAGAGGGGCCACAAAGAATGCCAGGAGGATGCCTTCCTGCTGTCCACAGGCAGGGAGATCCAGTGTGGGTGTTGCTGCCAACTAAATGACTGATTTCTTACCAAGGTGGAACAATTATTGTGTGGCACACGTAACGCTGCCAGTTCTGCAGGTCGACACAATCAAGTGGGCAACTATGGGGTAAAGCAATCTCACAGGTAAACTGGTCCCAAGTTATTAAGGACTTTGTATACTTGGCCCAGTGGCAAATTGGCTCCCAGTGCAGGTCTCTGAGCCCAGGTGCATTTCTCTGGGTTGTCATGCAAGTTGCTCCTGAGACCAAGGAGCTTCCTGTGAATCTTACAAATCCTCTCGGCTCCGTTCTCTCTCAGCTGTGGAAATTTTTGCTACACGTCTCAGGAGGATAAATCCTGGTGAGTTGCTGGAAACATTGAGCCAACTCTGTTGAGCTCACATGTATTATTGATGTTGTATTATTAATAAACTGGCATCTATACTTCTGTTAAACTCTGTGGTGCTCTTAAAAACAGGGGGGGGGGGTGTCAAAGAATCATAGAACTGTAGAGTTGTAAGGAACCCCGAGGGTCAACTAGTCCAACTCTTCGCAATGCAGGAATCTCGGCTAAAGCATCCATGACTGATGGCCATCCGACCTAAATGGGAACGGAGGAGAGGCTGAGCACCTCCATCAGGGGGTGGGCTTGAGAGAGACGGAGGGTCAGCTGCATGCCACGTTAAAGGGGCAACATGAAGCTTCTTCTCCATGGGTTCCAGGGGCAAATAGACGTTTGTGCGGTGCTGCTGCGCTCAGCCCTGCTTGTGGGGCACCTGGTCGGAGGCTGTGAGGATGGGATGCTGCGTCTGATCCAGCAACCTGGCTCTTCTTATCTTCGCACCTTCTGAAAGAACCTGCTAAGCAATGCTACAGAAGAAAGTCATAATGGAACTGAATTAGGGCCAAGAATGCTTGCTGGGTCTTGCTTGCTTGCTTATTTATTTATACCATATTTTTTCATGTATAAGACGATAATTCCCCCCAATTTTTTAAAGCTTAAAATTGGGGGTCATCTTATACACGGAACGTTGCAATTAAGTATAGAAATAAATACATGCCACCATCCATATTCTTTTCCCGCAGCCTCCCCTCACTATTGGCCTCACGACAAACCCTGGTCTGGTACTCCCCCCCCCCCCAGCAGCCCCCACTCCGGACAGTGTCCCTTCCACCCGGTTCCCTCAGCCGCCCCCTGGCTATTCCCCAAGCGCACTCACTCAGGCAGCTCCGGCAGGCGCAGCTCCTCCCAGCGGCAGAGGAATCCGCTCGTGGGGACGGGGCGCACCGTGGGGCCTCCGGAGCCTGCCTGCTTCTCCCACTCAGCCGCCTACAGCTGAAGGGGAGGCCCAAGGGGCAGAGTGCAGTTGGCTCCCCTGGATGTTTGAGAGTGGAGCAGGAAAATGCAATTTGACTTTTGCAGCATACAAATTCCCTCTTAAAGGATTCTTTAGCTATGATTCTTGCGTTGCCGCGCTGACCAGTTCCCGGCCATCGGGATGTGCTTTTATTCCAGCTCAGCTGCCGCTGCTCCAGTTTTTATACGGCACGTTATAATGCTGATTAGCCCCCCAAAATAAAAAAATTACCTACCGTAATTACGATACTAAATATATCAGTAAAGCTGTTCTGTTTGATGTTTAAATATACGGTACTAAATATACCGGTGTTTTGAATATTTAATAAAATGTCAAAGTTGTTCTGTTTGGTGTTTAAAATATTTATTTCTTAATTTTGGGCTTTAAAAATAGGGGTCGTCTTATACATGGGGGTGTCTTATACAGGGGAAAATACAGTACATACATACATGCATGCATACACACCTGCATACAATGGCACACTCCCAATCTCTGAGCAGCAAGAGACTCCAGGGCTGCCTGCACTTACCCAGTACAGTGGTACCTGTAGTTACGAACTTAATTCGTTCTGGAGGTCCGTTCTTAACCTGAAACTGTTCTTAACTAGAGGTGTGCTTTTGCTAATGGGGCCTCTTGCTGCCGCTGCGCCACCAGCGCGCAATTTCCGTTCTCATCCTGTGGCAAAGTTCTCAACTCGAGGTAACTCTTCCAGGTTAGCGGAGTTTGTAACCTGAAGCATTTGTAACCTGAGGCGTTTGTAACTCGAGGTACCATTGTATCGGTTTCCTTGCAAGGCAGCTCAATGGAGACTGTGGTGTCTTTAGGATATCTGGTTTCATTTAGACATATATACAGCCTGAGCAAAGGCTCACAGTGTTAACATGCCAACAGATCTTGCTCCTCATTAGGATTCCAGGGAAAGCCCTAGCAGTCACAGCTTGGATCCAGCCCAGAGCAAGGCAGGCCTCTGTGTCTCCAGAGTCCAGCATCAGTCAAAACTCAGGGCTTCCCCACACCTTTGCTCTGCATTTCTAGGCACAGGTGTGCACTTTAAAGCTTCCTGTCCAAGCACTCCCCCCCACCTCTGGCACTTTCCCCAAGAAAACCTGCTCTTTATTACTGAATCCGAACAAACAGCAATCCACGAAAAACCCAAGTTGCCATTTGCTCCGATTCAACATTAAAGAGTGGGCTTTCCTGAGGAAACTGGCGTGGTAAAAGAAAGAAAAAGTGCTCAGACACAGACCAGAAAAGCGCAGGGCAAATGGTAAGTGTGGAATGTGGATTCCCACCCCCCCACCAGCGCTTTTCTGGGCCTTATGCTTCTCCATTCTTTGGATGAAGTGGCATCCAGCTAGGTAAGGTGTGGGGGAGGCTGCACCTTTTGTCTCTAAGCAACAGAGCAACCTCTCTGGAGATTGTAGCTAACGGTACTCATTGGGTTTTGCTGGGTCAGCAGTCTCTTCTTCTAGGCTTGGAAGGGGCCCAGGGCATCATCCAGACTGACCTGCTGGTCTCTCTCTTCTCCCCACTTCTCTATTTCTCTTAAACAGCTGCCACCTCCAGTTCACATGACAACTTAAAGATGCATGCCTTTGCACTTTCCTGAATTCTCTTGGAAGAGAATTGCTCTTCCATGGGCTCAGGCGGTGAGAGTATTGCCACCAACAGCTGTTCAAGGTCACAGAGAGTTGGTATTGCTGGTCCTGGTAGCTGCTATGGATCAGGATTGCAAGTCAGAATTAGGTCTTTGTCTAGCGGCTTTTTGTTGCTCTCCAGGACAGAATAAGTGTTTGTCATCTGTGCCGGCTCAAGAGATGTAGGGTGTGAAGTCAAACTAACTTTTACTCAGAGTAGCCCCATTGAAATTATTGGGCCCAAGTTAGCCATGTCCTTTAATTTCAATGGGTCTACTCTGAGTAGGACTGATTTTGGATACAATCCAGCTGATGTTTCTTCACCTTCCTCTCAATAAGTTAGGCCACAATTAGGGATGGACAAATTCGTCACATTTGATTTGTTTCCCCCACTTTTTCTAATTTTAACTGTGGTTTGCCACATTTCTGTATCAGATTGTGAATCTCTGCCTGCAAAGAGGCCTCCCCAAAATTTACCATCATTTTGGTACGCATTCCTCCTAATATGAGCATTTGCTGCAGGAAGTTTTCCCCAGTAGAGTGCATTTGGGTAATTTATCTTCACTCAGACATTTATAAGGCACACGTTCCCTGCAGCTGTGAATTGAACCAAATTTCTCTCCCCTCCTCAGGCACAATCCTCTGGGGAGTTCTCCTGCGCAACCCCCATTGAAAGGAAGGGGAGCTGTGCAAGAGACAATCCTCCGGGGAGTTCTCCTGCATGCGTCTCCTTGACATGAAGGGAGCTGAGCTGTGCCCCGGGTGGCTGGTGCATTCGCCGAACCCGAGATGGCGCCTTGTCTGCTGTCTGCCGCGCTGCGTTGAACGACGCGCAGACCCGCTGCTCCCTGAAATGGCTGCTGCCGGGCTTGCCATCTTGCTGAAAGCCAGCGGGGACAGAAGAGCTCCCCGTTGCCCCGCTGTGTCCTTCAGCCGACGCCGCATCGAGCATGCTCGGCACACGCGCAGCACTCGTCCTCCGTGCGCTGCGCAGAGGCAGCCTGCTCCTTGCCAGCCTGTGTCCTCAGATGCCCTCGGCTGCACGTCCATCTGTTCCAAGCCTTCCCCATGAATGAATGCGCCAAAAGGAGCGCGCGGGTGGGGGCGGGGAGAGAGAAGATTAATGGACCTGATCAATACAGGTCTGAATGCCGGGGTCGTCACGGGGTTCCAGATACTCACCTGCCGCCGCCAGGAATTCTAGCAAGCGAAATCTGCTCTGCATTTGAGAGGCTGTCCGATGCGACCCTGGATGGCCAAAAAGCTGCCCCCCCCCCCGCATTCCTCCAGCAGACCGTACCCGCCCGAAAAGCAGCGGGCAAAATTTGGTCAGTGGACAAGCATATCAACGGGGGGTGGGTTGGGGGAGAAGGGGGAGGAAGACAATAAGCTCTGATTCTGCTCGCCTGGCGGAGCCTAGGGGTCTTTTCAAAAGGACAGCACCAAGTGGCGGTTGTCGTGCGCGAGCCTTCCTGTTCCTTTGTACATGACATGTGGAAACAAAGGGGGTCTTGCAGGGCAACCAGATGGTTTTGTAACTTTGACGAATGGCCGAGCATCTCCGGTAAGACCCCTCCCCACCCTCTCTGGTTCCGAATCTAGGGAGTTTTGGGGATGACATCCAATGCAGCAGAATTCCACAAGGGCGGCTCACCCCCTCCCCCAATTCTGCAGACAAATCTTGTCTATGCAAATCCAGGCAAATATGTACAGCCTGGCAGGGAATAGCTTTGTCTTTAGCATGGTTCACACACTCAGACTATGCACATTTAAGCTGGGGCGAAACTACCCGGGACAAAGACGCTGTTTGGCAAAAACAAACAAAGAAACATTTGCATCCATCCACCCACAGGCGGGGAGCTTCAATGGTGCCCCTCTGGGGCTTCACCCAGGGCAAAAAACCTGGCTACCTCCCCCAGCTACAGCTTTGGTTTAAGGGACCCCCCCCCCCACAAAGACTTCTGGGAACTTTACACTTCACAGAGCTACAATCCCCAGCCCCCGAAGAAATCACAGCTCCCATGATTCTTTAGATGGGGGGAAATGTGCCTTAAATACATGGGGTATACACAATTCTATGGAAGCAATGGGGCAGAGCCTGGCCTAATGTGCAGGTGACAGGTTTCTGGACATACCTGATGGTTGTGATATCTTCAGACCCTTCTCTGGGGATAGGCAGATCTTCAGAACTGGAACTTTGCACAGTTTTATTTCATTTTATAGCAATTACACACACACACACACACCACACCTTTTGCCCCAGAAAAGGCCCCAATACCATTTGCAATACAGAACATTAAAACACAATAAAATGAAACAGGAAATAGAAACATCAGATAAAACAGCAGGGGAAGGGCCAAACCAAATTAGACAGCGGATAAAAGGCACTTAAAAGCTCTCAAGTTCTGCTAAAAGCCACTAAAAGCATAGGCCTCATGTAATGCATTGCAATACCCAGTACACTGGGATTGGGGGCGGGGTATGTGTATGCACACACAATGCACTGAAGTGTCCTTGGCATTGAACATCAGGGAACAGCAACAAATTCTGCAGCCTGAATCAGTCCTGAAAGCAGGAACTGACCACTTGTCACATAAACCTTGTGGTTGGCTGGGAGGCAAAATATACATTTTCTGCCCTAGGAAATATTCAAAATGAATATTTCTACATTCGGCACTATCACATGGTGGATATTTTCCTGGGCTTTAGTGCTCAGGCTACAGGTAGGAGAGGCTGCAAGGTTCTCTGTCTCTCAGAAAATCCCTGGCTCCTTGCCCAGAGGTCTCTCTGTCTCTCAGAAAATCCCTGACTCCTTGCCCATAGAAAACTAGCAGTACAGGGAGAAAACCTCAGCCAAGAGTTCTCCCTGACATCACCCCCACTGCCACCATGTCCAGGGAGTGTAATTCATGGGGAGATCATTCAAACAATGCTCTCATTCTCAACTGCAGCCTGTAGTAGTCAAGCCCCAGGAAAAACTTTACTGCCGGAACCTGGGAGTTGCATCAAGTGACCCTCCTCAAGTGACCCTTCTGAGAAATCTTGCATGTGACTGCAGATAAATGGTCTTCGTAGGAGACTTTTGGCAATCTTCTTGTGTGAGTTTTCAGTATTTCTCAGTGCACTGCTAAGTTGGACTGCCAGGCAGCAGTTCCTTGTGGGAATAGCAAGCCTCATGCAAGCAAGAGTACAAGTTGGAAGAGGAGGGGTACAGGAGGAGGCTAGGCAGGAATTCCTCTCCCCAAACAGGAATTCAAATGATGCTGAAGCTCTGGGTCAAGGATTCCAAACTGATAATCTGGTGGAAATCCAGAGTGGTGTACTAGTTAGAGGGTTGGAATAGGAGCAGGGAGAGCTGAGGTCCTCATTCAGCCATGCTAAGCTCACTGGCTGTCCTTGAGCCAGGCATTTTCTTTTAGCCTGTCCCACCTTACAGGATGGTTGAGAGGACCCCTTGGGGTAGCAGGAGAACCGTGTGTGCTCCCTTCCACTCCCTTCCGCTTCATTTGGAGGAAACAAGACTGCTGGATTGCTGACAGCCTGTTACTAGCACACCAGAATCTCTTCTGAGCTGGGCCGCTCTCTTCTTTTACTTGCTCTCCTCCTCCTGCATTATAGGTGAGCTTCCTAGAATCCCACCCACCTCAGCCCACCCACCCCACCTGTATCCTGCCAACGTGCCCCAGGTGCCAGGTTCCAGCTCATTCTGGGGGATTTGAGCCTGTTGGCAGGAAGTAAGTTTTGGAAGCCTTTTGAGACAGCCTGTTGATTTCTGAGCTTGGGAACAAACAGTACAAATACTGTGCCCAGTTGAGTCATATTTGGAGAAAGGCTGCCACCTGGTGGTCAACTCACATGGCTAATGGGAATCAAACTCATGACATATAGCAGGAGTTTTTATTGTGGACGATAACTGAACAAGGATTGGGTTGTTAGGGTCCCCCTGGCATGTGTGCACGTTTGGAGGGGTTATTGTGCAACTTGTCATTGATGCACTAATCGTGGCGGATTTATATTGGACCATCTGCACATCCTTCTGCTTTATTAGTTGTTCTCTGATGTTTCTGTAATGCTACCAAATTATTTCTGCTTGGAAGGGCACCCTTGTTCTATAGTGCAAAAGAAGTGGGATGGAAACACTCACCCCTGGGAACATTTGTGGTGTGGAAAATTATAGGATTTCAGCCAGAAGCTGCAGGACAGGCATAGACTGAAAAGAAAGCATCATGTCTGTCCCAAAATACCTGCGGGAACAAGCAGCATTGAAAGCAGGAACTTGTATAAACCCCCCCCCCCCAAAAAAAAAAAAACCCCAGACCATCCTGAATGCACAATGGAAACCATGTCTGGAGAGCCCTTTAGTCATCTATAGGGGTTGTATGGAATAGTATTTGGAAGTTAGTGAACTAATTGAGTGTGAAGACAGTTGTTGCAGTTGGTTCTTCACCCAGCCTGGCCACCTGCATTGCATACCAGCCAGTCAAAACCCTGGATCATCCATCAGCCTTGCCCCTCCTCTCCCCTCGACTACTGGGTAGGCCACGGTCTCATTTAAGGCAGTGATGGGGAGGACACCCTCCAGGCCTCTTTACCAGGCTCTTGAGATGCTCCCCAGGCAACCCGTCCCCCCACTCCTTACCCACTTTTGCCTGGCAAGAATGAGTCCTTGAATTTTAAAAATGCTTTCTGCTTGCCTAGATGGAGAGATGTCAGAATGTGGCCTCAGAAGTTGCCTCTTCTGCTCCCCATGCTTTTGCTTCGATTCCCATCCTCTCCTGCCATGCTCCTCTTCACCCTGAAGGCTGCCCTTCCAAGGTGGCTTAGAAAAACTTCCCATTCCTATTTTTAAAGTTATAGAGTGCACATTGATTCATGTCCTTGTCAGTGTTTCTCCTGCCACAATACATACATGTTTTAAACAGCTGGGAGCTTAGAATGTGGGTGACATGATGGGAGTTCACCCAGAGGCCCCCTCCACACAGGGTCGGATTAAGACCTTTGGAGGAGCTAAGCATTTAAGATTTGGGTGCCCCATATATCTCTAATTCAAAATATAACCAATTTTATTTTTTGAAAGTTGGAAAATAATTTTTATTTTTGTATCCTTCCACTTTATTTATATTTGAAAAATCTTCTCCTACTTTTTCTAATTGCAAACTCTTTGATCAGATCCTCAAAACTAATCTTAGATAACACATCTGCTTCTATACTTAGTACTGGAGAGATAATGCATCCAGCCTGTTTTGTTGCACAGTTGTTCAGCTGGGATTTTTAATATACTTCAGATGAGAAAACGGACGCTCATCTGAGAAATATGTAAACATTAATGCTTAAAATCCAGCAATGGAAAATGCCCATGGTTCCCCCTTCCCTTGATGCCCTAAGCAGGTGCTGAATTTGCTTAATGGTTCATCCAGCCCTGCCTCCACAGCTGGATCTCCGCAGGACCAGCTCTTTTTTCTGCTCCAGAACCTCTTCTCACCCCACTCATGAAAACAAAAGGTTACATTTGCTCTGAATCATGGTAAGGAGGCCTTTAAATTGACCCCAGTGATCTAAATTTTTACAGTCCGCTTCATTCTGAAACAATGCCAAATTCTTTCTAGGACGTATTGTGCATTGCCCACCTAATCCCATGAAGTTCCCCTGGAACACCTGAATGGTACACCTGGCTGCATTATCTATAGATCCTTCCCCCTTTTCTGCTTCCTTAGTCCCATTTTCAATCCCATTTCTTTCCACCACTGTTTGCTCAATTCCATATCCCATGGGGCGGTCTTGGGCTAAGGCACTTGCTTCTCCTTTAATGCTTGGAGCCATTTGCTCCCTTGCAGGTTTGGGGTGTCGGCTGTGTGCTGTTCCTCCTCTGCTGAGCCATGGGATCTCCAGGACAGCTTGAGATGACCCAATTGCACAAGGGACCAAAATATTGCTTGAGAACCTCATTTTATTGCCTGTTGCCAAGGTACCTCCATTTATTCTCCAAGGTTCCATGCAGCCTGTTTATAGCTGCCACAGCAACAGGGGCTGGCAACCAAGGTGAGGAGATCTGTGTACACCTGACTGGTACACCTGATTGGCAGAAACAGAGCCAGGAGCTGCAGGGAGAAGCAGTTTCCCTTGCACCAGCTCAATTGCCCAATCTCCCACTGTTCTTGAGGGCACCTTAAGAGGATGAAGGAACCAGGTTTCCATGTGTCAGATACACATGTTCCAAGCAAGGGTGGTAATAATCCCTTTATTGCAACTCTTAGGTAGCATATGGCTGTGAGGGCTCCTGGGGCATACTGCTTTAAAGGGAAGTCTTCTTTCTGCACATAACTGTTAAGTCTCTTTCTGCACAAAACTGCTCCATTTTGGGGAAGCCTTGCTCCTCTTTTCTCATGCTTTCTGAGAAGTTCTGCTTGTAGGCTTTTCCCTGCTTTTGCACACATTGTACGAACCTGCTCTTCACGCCTAGCTGACCACATTCACAGAACTTGATTATTACATTGTCTCATGCTATGATCAATCATTAAGTAACAGACATCCCAAGCTCATGGAAAACAAACTGTACCTGCTCTCCATGCCTAGCTGACCGCATATACAGAACCCGATTGTTATATTGTTTGTGCCAATTAATCCCTAGTTACAATTCAATTAGGAGGCTTCACGCCTGTCTAGTTCTGGCTCCGATTCTCAGCCTTCTCTCCATCAATGATAAATGATCACATGTAATCCCCACCTTTCAG
Organism: Podarcis vaucheri; assembly: GCF_965113315.1. Taxonomy (NCBI): domain Eukaryota; kingdom Metazoa; phylum Chordata; class Lepidosauria; order Squamata; family Lacertidae; genus Podarcis; species Podarcis vaucheri. The sequence goes on along the minus strand of NC_138765.1, from coordinate 89,734,744 downwards.
ATGTAATTCCCGCCTTAGTACTTATGTTAACCAATTACAAGTTTCTGTGTGTATGTATCAACCAATCAACCACAGGCCCACCTGGGGCAATGCTTGCAATATTCAATAAAATAGGCTCTCAGGGCCCGCCCTGACAGACGCCTAGCTACACCTGCCTCTCTCGTCTCCCATGATTTTTCATTCCTACATCTGGTGACCCACAACGTGCCAGATCCCTTGCGCAGCCGAAGCAGTCAGCCAGCCTCATACTTCACTCGACTGGAGAAGTCTTAGCCGGCTACACCGTGAGTATGGGGGGGGGGGAGCTTACAAAGTCCCAGAAAGTGCATGCTACTGAACTGCTCCATTTAGTCAGACAGAGAGGTGCAGGTGCTCATGTTTCTTTAAAGGAAATTGAACGTTTGCTATGTGAGATTGCATTCCAATGCCCCTGGTACCCTGAGGCAGGTTCCTTGGGGGTAGAGGCCTGGCAAAAGATTGGAAAAACCTTTTTTGAAGAACCCAGGGCTCCTATCCACTGTCTGCTAACTTGGCAGAAGTGCGCAGTTGCCGTGGCAAACTTAGGGCCCCTGGCCTCTCAGGCGTCTCCCACGGCTCCTGCACTTCTAACTATTGCAGACAATCCCCCTCCTTATCCTAAGCTTTTGCCTCCTGCACAATCCTGCCAATCCCTCCCTCCTTTGCCTGCTTCCAACCCATCCACCCCCCCTTCCCCCCCTCCTGCATCTGCTCATACAGGAGCTGTCCCTCAGCCCACAACCACCACCCCCATCCCCCCTTCCCTCCCTCCTGTGTTTCCTTTGCCTGCATCTCAGCCAACATCCACTTCCTCCCCTCTTTCTTCCCCCCCACTTTCTTCCCTCCCTCCTTCCACCCCTCCCTTGCCTGCTTCAGCTCCTGCCAGTTTCACGGGAGCTGTCCGTGTTGCACTTTCCCAGGCAAGGCAGAAAGGGCTCCTATCCTTAGAGGAAGAATCTGCGTGGGCTGGTGAAACCCCATCAGCTTTCCCTGTCTCCAGCTCAACCCCATCAGCTTTCCCTATTTCCTACACTAACCCAGGCACTGCGCATTAACAGGTGTTGTACGAAACCCTTCCCTATTCTGTAATGAGAGAATTAAGAAGGGCCATTGCTGATTCCGCTTTAAAATCCACTTATGTGACAGGAATGCTGGATGGAATAGCAACTGCTTCAACTGCAATCGCCCAGGTCATTTTGCAAAAGAATGCAGAGCACCTGGCGGTGGGGCGCACAGGAATGGTGATGCCAATAAGGCTAAACCTTCCAAGAAATGCCCAAAGTGCGGTAAAGGCTATCATTGGGCAAATCAGTGCAGGAGTTCGGGAAACTCCTTAGGGGCCCCACTCCCGGGCCAGGACAAATAGGGAGCCCCCCCCCTCCGCCGTTAGTCTCCACTATTAAAACCATCTCAAAGGATACACGCTCTGATTTTACCATCGACTTAATTAATCAAAAAACCAAAGACACTGTTTTACCTGGTGAAATTGTGCTTATGACCACCCAATTACCTCCTAAAGTCGCAGGCTTAATTTTACCAAAATTTTCTGCGACCAAAGAAGGAATCCAGGTTATTCCTGGTGTTCTGGATCCTTTATCCCATTCTTGATATCGCCGCTTTGTGAAATTGACTAACGATTGTGATGCTTTTGTCTCCTTTTTCAGTAGGTCTGAATATATCTCTTTAGCTGTTTTTCTCTTAGGAGTCCCTGGATTGGCTGTACCGAATCGTATGAACATTAATTCTTTAGCTTGTTCTGCAGAAGAAGCCCTGAACTTTACTTCACAAGCTTCTCACCTTTTGAATAAAGAACAGAGTGAATTTCACTATGGACTTTTACAAAATCGTTCTGCTATCACTATTTGCTGATGCTTCATCATTATGGCTGTGAAAAAGTGGACAACATGTGCTGTTTCAATATTACTGATAATTCCAAAGCCATCCAAAAGCAGATCTCTCATTTGACCTAATCTTACTTGGCTTCGTAATCTCTTTCAATATGCCCTTGTCATTATATGCATCTTAATTTTGTTATGTTGCTTCCTTCAATGCGTTCCTGGCCTCATAAGTCTTTTCTCTCGGCTTCTCTCTCCCCCTCAACCACCTAATAAACTCCTTGCTGCCTACTTTGCGAAATGGCAACACCAACAGTAAACCTAAGGTGAGATGTGGACGGATTTATTTTGGGCATGCGTTGGCAAACCACGTATCCCGAAGTATTCTTGTCCCATCGATCCTGGACGGACTTATTTTGGGCATGCGTTGGCAAACCACGTATCCCGAAATATTTTTGTCCCATCGACCCTGGCGAACTTATTTTGGGCATTTGTTGGCACACCACTAATCCTGAAATATTTTTGCCTTATTTACCCAGAATGCCTCGCAAACAAGAAAAGAAAGGGGGAGATAAAGGGAAGTCTTCTTTCTGCACATAACTGTTAAGTCTCTTTCTGCACAAAACTGCTCCATTTTGGGGAAGCCTTGCTCCTCTTTTCTCATGCTTTCTGAGAAGTTCTGCTTGTAGGCTTTTCCCTGCTTTTGCACACATTGTACGAACCTGCTCTTCACGCCTAGCTGACCACATTCACAGAACTTGATTATTACATTGTCTCATGCTATGATCAATCATTAAGTAACAGACATCCCAAGCTCATGGAAAACAAACTGTACCTGCTCTCCATGCCTAGCTGACCGCATATACAGAACCCGATTGTTATATTGTTTGTGCCAATTAATCCCTAGTTACAATTCAATTAGGAGGCTTCACGCCTGTCTAGTTCTAGCTCCGATTCTCAGCCTTCTCTCCATCAATGATAAATGATCACATGTAATCCCCACCTTTCAGATGTAATTCCCGCCTTAGTACTTATGTTAACCAATTACAAGTTTCTGTGTGTATGTATCAACCAATCAACCACAGGCCCACCTGGGGCAATGCTTGCAATATTCCATAAAATAGGCTCTCAGGGCCCGCCCTGACAGACGCCTAGCTACACCTGCCTCTCTCGTCTCCCATGATTTTTCATTCCTACACTGCTTGGATGGGCGATTAGTGTCTGGGGCACCAAAATGTCATGGGTCAACCTGAATAACGGGATAGGTCTGTCCCATTCACTTCTGGATACATGCTGTCAGGCCCCTGACTCAGGGGGTGGAACCAGTTGGCTCTGGCTGACTGGTAGTGGAAGCTGCAAAGATGCCTAACCCAACACGTCATCCTCAAGTGCCTGGGGATGGGGAAGCCTGAGACCCTCAAAATGCGGATGGACTCCAACTCCCATCAATCCCAGCCAGCATGGCCAGTGGTCAGGGACAATGGGAGTGGCAGTCTTCTCCTTATCTTTGCTCCTCCACAAGCATGCTGACCTCACGGCAAGGTTCCCTCTGATAGCCAGGGTTTCCAGACTGTTGTCCACGAACCACCAGTGGCCCACAAGCTTCATTCAGGTGGTCCATGGCATGTTCATGGATGTGCGGTTTAAGATGGGAGATGGCACATCCAGCGTATTAAACATTTGTCTTGGTTATTGTATTCTTGTGGCTTCTTTTATTTCTTATTTATTTATTTAATAAAAAGTATACCCTGTTTGATTGTTTTTTAAAAAGTGGTTTACAAATAATAATAATAATAATAATAATAATAATAATAATAATAATAATAATAATTTATTATTTGTACCCCGCCCATCTGGCTGGGTTTCCCCAGCCACTCTGGGCGGCTTCCACAGAAACCCAAAAACACTAAAATATCATACATTAAAAGCTTCCCTGAATAGGGCCGCCTTAAGATGTCTTCTGAATGTCAGGTAGTTATCCATCACCTTGACATCCGATGGGAGGGCATTCCACAGGGCGGGCGCCACAAAGAGAATAAAACAATAAAACTAGCAGTAAAAACAGCAAAAACAATATTTTAAAACATTTAAAAGAAAAAACCAGCATCTGAAACCAGTTTAAAACATACACCAACGTTATACACGTCTGGATAGGCAGGTACCAAAAAGAGAACAGGGAAGATGCCTCCCTGCTCTCAATAGGCAGGAAGTTCCAGAATGTTGTCCAGTGGTACCTCGCAAGACGAATGCCTCGCAAGTCGAAAAACACACAAGATGAAAGAGTTTTCCGTTTTTTGAGTCGTTCCGCAAGACGAAACGTCTTGCGAGTTCTTACGAGTTTGTTTCCTTTTTCTTAAAGCCGCGAAGCCGTTAAAAGCCGCTAAGGCGCTAAGGCGCTAATAGCTGCTAAGCCGCTAATAGTCGTGCTTCGCAAGACAAAAAAACCGCAAGACGAACGGATTAATTTCGTCTTGCGAGGCACCACTGTAGTTTATTGGATTCTATGGAATTACAGCTGCTGCTACAACAGGCAGAAAAATCATGAAGTGGTCTGCCAAGATCCTCAGCAATGTTCAAGTGCTCTAGGGTGGGGGGAGGGGATTCTGGGAACCCCTGGCCTAGATGCCCTTCTCTCAGATCCCAGATGTACAAGAACTAGTTGTGGTTTAATGGCCCTTTGCACACACCAAAAGAAGGAACCTTATTACATTTATTCAAATATTAAACGTCTGCATCTCAGCACTGAAAATAGTTTCTGGGGTTGAGCCCTGGTTGAAATTAAAATCTGAGTGATGATAAAAAATGGAGTCTCTTTATTTCACTTTAGCACAACAGGGTTATATCTAATGCAACTGATATTCAGAATGGAGTCATTGAGACACAGCTCAAAGTTATTGAACTTTTGATATGTAACTTCACTTATTTTCTTAAAATTGTGTTTGTTTTTAGAAATGAGAGTGTTTGCGCAGAAACCTTGCAGTTCAGATGAAAAGAATTGGGCTTGGAAGGCTGCCTTTGCCAACCTGGTGCGCTTCAGATGCTTTGGACATTCACAGACCCTCCAACATTCCTCAGATGAAAATAGGGGCTTTTCTCACTCCCCCAAATGACCCTCCTTGGCCCCTCATTCTTGTCTCCCACCCCCCACGGAGCATTTCCTATCAGAAGGGCAAGTGCCACCACAACTTCATCAATGGGGCGCAGCACACATGTCCTCCCCCCAGGGGTGCCGGCTTGAAGAAAATAAGGGGGGGCAGGTAAGTCCTGCCCCATATAATCAATTACATAACACGACACACAAACACCATTTGAATGGCAATGCCCATCAACGTTGTGGGGGGGCTGACACCCTTAAATATTTTATTGGGGGAGCCGAAGGGACCCAGTGGTGTAGTGGGAGGTGCAGGGGGCATGGCCCTGGGCGCAACCAGTTGCCCCCACACAGGCGCTGGCTTCTACAGGGATCCCTGCCCCACCCCAGCGAAGGCAGGAGAGCAGCCCAGGCCCACCATGAGTGGGCATGGAGAGAGGGAGGCGGGCAAGGGGCAACCACAACATGGCTCCTCTCTGTGGGCATCGGATGGATTTGTCTGCCAAGAGTCACATTGGCCAGCTGGGCTCCCCACTGCATGGTCAAGCAGGCTGCACAGTGTGCCCCCCCCCTTGACTCTGGTGGGGGGAGCGCTCCAGTGGCGGCTTATCCGCCCTGGGTGCTGGCCACCCACACTATGCCGCTAAAGGAACCTTGGCCCTTAGGGGTTGCCTCCTATGCCTTCACCGTGCTGAGAAAACCTCTCAATCCCTATTTTATTTTATTCTTTGGTAGATTTACAAAAATAAAAGCACACACCAATAAATAAATTTCAGAAAGGGGCAAGATGCACAAAGTGGACACACAAAGCATTCTTTTACAAAATGTCCTCTGCCTGCACCTCAGAGCCAGCCCATTATCTGAGGCGGCAGCAGCCTCTCCTTCCCCTCGCCCGTTCTCCAGCAGCTGCTAGGAGCTGCCCAAGGGAGGAGGCCAGCGGTGGCAGTCTTGGAGAGGCCACAGAGAGACCACGGGGTGCTCCCTCGCAGCCACCACCCCTGCTGCTGCTGCTGCCCAGGACAAGCACCAACTCATCTTCCTCCCTGAGCTTGGTGGCAGCGGGACTGACAGGGAAAATAGGGACATCCCAGGATCAAATCAAAAGCCAGGATGGCTTTCATAATTCTGAGAATCTCCCGGGGGGAAAAGGACACTTGGAGGGTATGCAGTCGTGCTGGCTGGGGCTGCTGGGAGTTGTAAGCCAAAACATATGGAGGGCACCCGGTTGGCAAAGGCTGGGTCAAAGCCTCTGACTAAAAGACAAGAGAGCAGCTGTTTCCCCCACCCCACATGCCTTCCCCACACTCCTTGGAGTTAACCTCCCATGTTCCCTTATATGCTTACAACCCACTGACTTGTTTTATGGCCTTCAGAATATCAAAGTGGAAAAGAACACCCCAAGTGAGCTGACTCAACAGGTGTTGGGGGGTGACCGTGGAGCAAATGTCTCTCCCCCTGCCTTCCACAGAATCCAGAACTTCACTTCCGCTTTGCTTGGGCTTGGTGGCCTTTCAGCTGCTCTCGTCCCTGCCCTGACCTTTGATGCCACGGGGCTTTGCCGCAGATACTGGCTCCTCTCCCAAAGGGGCAGGTGCGGCAGAATCCTCTGAATGCAACCTATTGTGAAGGCCTCTGGCCCGACAGCTAGCTCTGGCAGGATGCACAAATGGAATGAGCCGCAAGTTATGCAGGCGGGTTCCACAAGGCTGGCTAATGTCAGCTGGGAGAAGAGCTTCGGACAGATGGAAGCTCCCCATGGCGGTTCAGTATTGTTATTTCCTAGTGAATTCTCTTCAGCTCTCATGCAGGGGTAGAAACTGACTTGGAATTACTAGGCTGCAAATCCTGTGCCCATTTACCAGGAAGTAAGCTGCACTGTAAGCTGCACTGAAATCAATCTGTCCATAATTTATTTACTTAAGACATTAATATATTAAGTCATTCACATTTCTAAGCAGTGTACAAAAATACAGACCACAGAAAACAAAACAATAAAATAAAAGGTTTGTCATAAAACTGAACACTATCTTAAAATGCCCGCTGGAGCAAGAAAGGCTCAGTCTTGCACCCCCAGCAAGAAGGGGGTCTGTCTGATCTCAGTTGGGAGAGACTTCCACCTGGTTGAGCTCACCACACAGAATGCACAAATTCTGGGAGCTGGGGGCCGCACTCTTCACTTTGAGGAACCGCCAAAAGAGACTCTTCACAATATCTCAGTGATCGGGATAAGAAATAAGGTGGTCCTCAAGATATCCTGGACCCAAATTGTGAAGGGTTTTGTAAATTAACACAAGAACCTTGAACCTGGCCCTGTAGCAATGGGACCTGCTTCAGAGCAGAAATGCTTAGGACTGCTCTGTTAGGACTTTGCACCTGTAGAGTCTCATGCTGTTGAGAATCTTTGCCTGGAAAATGTTAGCAATGGTGTGAAATAAGAGCTGACACAAATATTTGCAGGTGTGTGAAACTTGCTGAAATTTCTAGTTTTGGTGCTCATTTCAAACTCAGCATTTTACTTCATGTTTTTTGAATGTGAAAGTTAGCCTCAGATTAAAGTGCTTTATACTTGTTAGCATTGTTCTGGCAAGCATGAAATATAAAATGTCATAAGCCGTCAGTGGCCAAGTATGGAATACTAAGGCATGACATCTATCAATTTATACCCGGCATGGTATATTGACCAGAGTGTCCGACAGAGGCAGGATGAAAGCATAATTTTAAGAAGACCAAACTTGGATGGTCTCATGCCCATCAGTTTGGAAGCAAATGGAGCCATGTGCTTAAAACACACCATAAAACAAAGGCTGACACTGTGAGGGCCATTGCATACTTGCACTATGGCTCTGGGAGTGACTGTGCTGGGGGGATGGAGATGGAGGCGGGAGGGCAGGGAGACAACTAGAGCGCGGAGCTGAAAGCCACCACTTCCCCTTTTCTGAAAAAGATGCGTTAGGAAGTTGGCAGATTAACGCAATGCTATATACAATCTGTATACAACTACTCCGCTTGGGTCAGGAACAGACCTGACAAGCTAACACCTTTAGGATATATATAAAAAATAAATAATAATAATAATAATTGTCCAGTAGCACCTTAGAGACCAAATAAGTTTGTTCTTGGTATAAGCTTCCGTGTTCTCATATCAAGAACAAACTTAGTTGGTGTCTAAGGTGCTACTGGACAATTTTTTTAAAATATATATATATCTATTTCTACTGCATCAGACCAACACGGCTATCTACCTGAATCTAGAACCATTATTTATTTAATGGCAATTATTTATCCATTTTTAAATATCTATATCTCATCCTTCCACTTAAAGAAAAGTATTCAATGTGACTTGTGACACACCTTTTGATAGCACAACCATGATTAATAAAATTTATCAATATATGCAATCTCACTTTAAATTTCTGAAGTGTTGATTTGCCCTCTAGTGGACAGATGTACAACAGCACCTTATTTCACAGGAGGAGGGAATTCTTAGGAAAATTTGTGACAGCTCAGAAGAAGGGACAGAATGACTTTTATAGAATTTAGACTATATTAAAATTAACATAGAGGGACGCAGGTTATGCTGTGGTCTAAATCACAGAGCCTAGGGCTTGCTGATCAGAAGATTGGTGGTTCGGATCCCCGCAACGGGGTGAGCTCCCGTTGCTCGGTCCCTGCTCCTGCCCACCTAGCAGTTCAAAAGCACATCAAAGTGCAAGCAGATAAATAGGTACCGCTCTGGCGGGAAGGTAAACGGCATTTCCGTGTGTTCGCCAAAAGCGGCTTAGTCATGCTGGTCACATGACCCGGAAGCTGTACGCCGGCTCCCTCGGCCAATAAAGCGAGATGAGCGCCGCAACCCCAGAGTCGTCTGCGACTGGACTTAATGGTCAGGGGTCCCTTTACCTTAAAATTAACATAATAGCATTCAACAGAGAGAAATTTAAATTTATACATTTAGGCAAAAATCAGGTGCATAGTTATAGGGTGGTGGAGACTTGGCTTAGCAGCAGAACATGTGAAAAAGATCTCAGAATTATAGGAAATCTCAAGCTGAATACGAGTCAGCCATGAGATGCAAATGCAAAACAAGCCTAATGTGATTTTGTCTGCATTAAGAGAACCATAATTTTGAAGTCGTGGAAAATAATTCCACTTTATTCTGTCTGTTCATACTTTAGACGGGGACCTGCTTTAGGCACCATATTTTAAAAAGAATATAAAGGAACAGGTTCAAAGAGGGGCAATGAAAATTATCAGATATGTGAAAAACAAGTTCTATGATAAATGGATGGGGGAGCTAGGTATATTTACCGTGGCATAAAGAATAATCAGAAGGCAGTGCTCTTCAGAATTGTCATATAGAAGACTGGCATAGCTAAAAGATAAACATGTTCCATCAATGGGTATTAATGACATTTGGTGTCTAGTGGCTAATTATAATGCAGCATTCCCTGTTGATTGTCTCATCACTGCTGTTTTACAAAGCCACTGTGGTTTGTTTGTTTTTTGCATACCTTCTTGGTCTAATTTAATTATCACTATCCATACTGTTCACATTTCATTCCCACAGCAACCAACTTGATGTGGAAAATGTTTCTTGATGGGAGAAAGTTTCAAAAGCTTTGCTGCAAGAATGTAACATAAGAAAAGTCTGCTGAATCAGTACAATGGCTCATCTCTGTTCACACCACCAGATGTCCTTATTTGAAACCAAGCAAAACCTGAGTACAACACTATCCCTAAATGTGAAATGTAGATGTTTTGCCCCAGTGTGCATCAATTTATACTTGCTTACTTTGAATTGCATCTGCCTAATTCTGGAGAGATCCTTTTGGAGCTTTTTGTTTTTACCACCCTGATTGTTTATTGGAGCTTAATTTGATTATTGTTGGGATAGGTTGCAGAGGCCGGAACCTTATGGTTGGAGTACTTCATACTCCTTCCTCTCAGCTTGTCATCTCTAGGCTGCAATGCCCTTTCTCCAATGTCGTCTCCACGAAACGTAGCTAGTATGTTATCAGCATACTCATCCACCGTCACTAGCCTTGGATCTGATGGGGTTAGATCAGGGGTCTGCAACCTTTAAGACAAAAAGAGCCACTAGGACCCGTTTCCGAAGAAAAACAACAACTGGGAGCCGCAAAACCATTGCGACATTTAAAGCATGCGCGCCGCTGCCCTCTGATCTGACAGCGGGCGGGAAGGTGACATTGGGACGGTGCGTGACTAACGCACGCACCACCCCCATTGCGACGTCACAGCCAGTACAGCGCCCGCCACAGTGGGGAGTGTCGGGGCGCACAATGCGCCTCCTCCCCTCGCTAGTATCCACCCCGGAGCCGCGGCAAAGGTGTAAAAGAGCCACATGCAGCTCCGGAGCCGCGGGTTGCAGACCCCTGGGTTAGATCAAGAATGGAAAAAGACTCCTCAATGTCCATTTCCTTCTGTCTCTTTCTACTCTGGGGGTGGGTAGAAGACACCAAAAAGAGCAAAGGTAGGAAAAGATAGAAGAGAAGGAAGAAAAAATCATGAAAGAATGAAAGAAGTAAAAAGGACTTCCAATTCTCCGTCTGTCAGTTGCATATGGGGCATTGTGTCCATGGTTGGGTGCTAATCAGGAGTTACATCCAAATTAGTGACATGCAGCAACAAAGGTGCTTGGTTGGCTTCCTAATTTAGTTCAGAAGCGTGTTTCATGTATCATAACTTGGGACAGCCTCACTATTAATGACTGCATAAGTGCAAATACATCATATTAATGCAACAGCAACATAGCCATCCTATGCTTCCAAGGAAGACCAACACTTCAGCAAAGTGGTCTGGTAAGACACCTTTTGCTGGATATATCTTTATTCAGAAGTTAATCCTGCAGAACTCTGCACTCCCTAGGCATGACTGCCGGGAATAGGGAGTTTCTGTGCATAGTGCTTTCCAGAGTGTCCAAAGCACTTCCCTTGCATTCCTTCACTTGTATACTATCCCACCTTAAAATTGTTGCCTTTTTATTGAAGCAAACCACCTCAAGTGAGTTTCCCCCTCCATAATGGCAGCCTGTAAATATTTTAAATAAATTAATAAGTTGAGGTGCTGCTCTTCTGTTTTTAGGAAGCTTTGCAAATATTTCCTTTTATAATTGAGAATTTGTTATAGAGTTGTTTTTGACAGAGCTAGACACAGAACAGGAGGTTGTAGCTTAGTTGGTTTGGTTTAATGAATTAGTTTGAATTATTTACCCTTTTTAGTTTTATTTTTCCTTTTTAGTTTTATTTTTGTTGGTGTGATAAGTTGCCATGATGTATATATGGAAAGTTGGCATATAAACAATTTAACTGTATAAATAATAATGGGGGGCGGGGAATATTCCCACCCTGTGCATGTCAGGCAGAGGCTGAGAGTTTTATGTCACCTCTTATGTGAGGTGAAATTCAGGGTCTCCCAATTCCCAGCTCTGCCCCTCATCTGGCAGGGTGATATAGTGGGCAGAGCATCACACTAAAACCTGGGAGACCAGAGTTCAAATCCCCACCTGGCCATTAGGGCTGTACATAAAAAACTTTTTTTCAAAATGTCTGTTCCAAAGGTCTTATCTTACTGCAATAGGGATTATATAGCTATATCTAAAATTTCATGCATATCAGTTAATATCTTGACCCTCCTCCACTGAATTGAAATTTCAGCCTTCATGATATAGGAAAACGGCCAAGTAAACAGCTATTTTCATCACTTTATGACCAAATCAGCTTTATTTTGCAGGAATTGCATTTTTTAAACGAACAATAAAAGATGCAGAATACAAATTGATACAACACCAGCACTTTTTTTAAAAAAAACAACCCTTTTAATGATGATAGTATTGACGTTTAAATCCAAATGTGACTCATACGATCCTATAACATTATTATTTCTACATTTAAGCAACTGGATACGTGAATATTGAATACCAACTTTTATTATGACATAACTTAATACTAATAATGACATGTAAAGTTACATTTACATTACTTCAAGAACAAATTAAAAAATAAAGCTTTGAATGTGAACTATTTTTGGACAAAATCCTTCGATTCCTGTTTCTGGTATTTGGCCCAATTCTCCATTAATGTCTTTATAGTTGCATCACATCACTTCATACCAACTACATTCTGGCTTGCTTTTGTCACCTCCTTGACAGCTCTCTCCACCATTTATGTGTGACACTTAAATTTAGGTCTTAATTAATAAGTCTTAAAAAATAAGTCTGAATTATTTGCAGGACAAATATCTTCCTCTATTGTTTCAACTTTATCTTCACCACAGTCACCAGTATCAACAATATCAACATTATCAGCAGCAACAATTTGAAAGTGAGATTCTCATTGTTGTCATTCCTTTGCAGCCCTGGTTCCCTCTGCTTTCTTACTTAACTCTTTCTGCTGTTGTTTCCTGGTAGCCTTTATCCACTGTACTACTTATGGTCATCTTCCGAACGGATCGCTGATCTTTGAGAAATTCACTCTCTATCTTTGGCACATTCTCATTGTCAACAACTTCGAACAAACAGGAAATTCCTTTCAGAAACACATCTTTCTTATTTTTGAAGAAGTCTGAAAGATCATAGGGATTTGGACACTTTGGATTCTTATACCTTCTGGCAGCTGGTATTCTGATTATGCTTTGACGCTTTTCATACACTTTCAGAACACGGGCCTTAATTGTGTCTTTTCGGACTGTTGGTATGGATGCACGTTTGTAAACACTTTCAACTTTCGACACAACAATCTCTGCAATAATAGAATTGTCTGGTTCCTTTTTTGCAGAGTTTTCAATCATCCATTTTTGTTTCTCATGCAAGAAGCACTTAGCAATATCCAATTCTGTTGGAAGTACGCTCACAGGCAAATCGGCCGGCTGACCAAACGCCAGTTGATCTGTAGATATTCTTGTGGCTATTGATGGTGAAGCTGCCATTATCTAATAGTCTATTGCTCTCACTCCTTAAATGTCTTTCACTTAATACAGACTGTCCTCAGACTCTTCAATCAAAATATTAGAGTTGCACACCTGTGAACAAGACAGAATATTAATATTTTGAGATAAAATAAGAGAAAAACATATATTGAAAATAGCTGGGATAAAGGAAATCATATTCAGCATCTTGTTCTTAAAAAATACAATTCCTACAAAATAAAGCTGAATTGGTCATAAAGTGATGAAAATGGCTGTTTACTTGGCCGTTTTCCTATGTCATGAAGGCTGAAATTTCAATTCAATGGAAGGTCAATTTATTAACTGATATGCATGAAATTTTAGATATAGCTATATAATTCCTACTGTAGCAAGACCTTTGCAGCTGACTTTTTTTTTAAAGTTTTTTTATGAGCCACCCTACTAGCCATGAACCTTATTGTAATTGGGCCACTTGCTCTCTGCCTAACCTTCCTCGCAGGGTTGTTGTGGGAATAAATGGGGAGAAGCACACGTGCCCCCCTATTATTACTCCTGTAATAAACCGACCAGATACTTTTTCAGCTCACAGGACGCCCCACCAAGCATGTGTATGTATAGAAGGGCAGGACAGATAGCAAGGATGCAATGCGTTGCGCATTTTCCTGGGAGCAAGTCTCTCTCACTTGACGCTACACCTGCGTAAAGCCGGACCGGGCTGCGCCGAGGCGCTGGGCGCCAAGAGAGCCGTTTCCTCAGAAGGACCTTGGTGGGGCTTCCTTGCACGGAAGAAGGCGCGGCAGGGGGAGCTGCTGCTGCTGCCACAGTTCTACTCTGCCCTTCATCCAACCGAGGATCGCAGGGCGGCCGACAAGAGAGGCCTTTGCCAGGGGCTCTGCGTCAGAGGAAACTTTTCGCCTTGTTTGTGCAGTTTGGCGGGGGGGGGGGGAGAGTGGAAGCGCCTCCCCCTGATGTCTTCCGTTTTCAGACGAAATAGAAGGCGCGATTGTCTTATGGCGAGACTTAATGAGGTCCGCAGGCTAGAGACCCACCGAGCGCTCGCCTCGAATATGAGGGAAAGAACACCCCCCGCGCGCGCGCGTGCGCAGGCCGCCACCTCCATTTTTCTCTCTCCGCGCAAACAAACAAGCAGGGGAGGGGGAGAGAATATGGGCGGGAAACTCTTTCTTCCCGATTGGTTCAAAGTGCTGTTACTCAGTTGATACCGCCTCTTGTACGACCGCTTTTGTCGTTTACTGGTCAAAAGGGTAGTCACTCCACACTCTTCTCTCCTACGCGGAGCGACGCTTGTCCCGCCCCCTTCGCTCTCTACGTGCCGTGTGCAAAGGAAGAGGGGGGTGGGGGGTTTATGATTGTAAAAAAAAAAAAACCAGCCGTTAAACGGACCGCGGGGCGGAGCTTACGCGAGGAAGTAAGAAGCAGTAATTGGATTGGTCAAGGCGGGAGGTTCAAACTAGCATGGCTTGCCCTGATTGGTTCGCGGTGGCCGCGGCAGGCCAGGCTCCCTCCTCGCGCTCAGGCGGGTTATTGTCTGTCGACTTTCTGAGGCGGCTCTAGCTCGGAATCGGGACCGGTCCTCACAGGGCAGCGACGGAACCATGGTGAGCGGGGAGAAAGACTAAGGACGCGGGACAGGGGGAAGCGAACCTCGCGGAGAAATAGCTCCGGACCCCCAGGCAGGAAGACCTCGCGGGGTCCCGACTTATTTCCAGCGCCGGCGCCAAGGGAAGGGTGTCGGGGGCGGGGAAGGACCCGAGCAAGTTGCGCTCCCGACTCCTCCTGAGGCTCAGCAAGCCTCCGCGTGTCATGGGGCAGGGACGCGTGAGCTGGAACCCCCGTTGGCAAGGGCTGGTGGGGAAGCGAGGGATGACGCTGCCGCCTGCCTTTATTTTACGAGGCGCCTTGGAAGCCCCGCCTCCGTCGGGGCCTCTTCCCGCTTCGGAATGAGTGTACCTCGTTCTCTGGGGGTGGTGTTTGTTTTTTTAAAGGAAGGTGTGAACGCGCGAGATGCGAGTCTCAGGCGGATACTCTTGGTGGCGGCGGGATCCGAGAGCCGCGCGCAGCAACTTCCAGAGTCGGGGATGTGCGCGCTTGGTGGCAGCCCGGGGTCTGCCTTGTGTCACGTGTGAATCCTGGCTCTGGGAGGAATCTTGTGGAGCATGTGCCATCTTCACAAACGGGGCGGCTTCTCCCGACCCAGGCGCGCCCGAGGGCCCTGGCCGTGGGTCACACTGACAGGCAATTGGAGGTGATAGGGGGCAGCTGCCAAGCGGTGCCAGCAGGCCGGCTCGTCACCACCTCCTCGCCTCTCTAAGGCGCATCTGGGAAGAGATTTCCTAGCAACGTAATGCTGTATAAACGTCAGGCGCTCCGGATTTATTTCCTGACGCGGGCTTCAGCTTGAGTCTGACGGGTCCCGCCAGAAGCGGCCCTCGATGTGACAGCCTGGCGCACTGGACTCCCTCCCTGCCTGCCGCTTGGGGAAGTGGCCTTTCTGCTCCTCCCCCCTCGCCAAGTCAACGGGGTTGTAGGCGAATGACGTCTGAAGACGTGCTGCCTTCCAGTGCAGCGTGAGCTTATGCGTGTTTACTTAAAAGCAAATCCTACTGATTGCAGGGGACATAACGCCCATCTTAACCATGTTTAGGGCTGTTTAATTGGCGCTAAGTCCAGTTGGTCTCAGTGGGACTTCATTTTTATAAAGGCTGCAAATGGGCAGTTGACACTTCCCGCAGGCTAAAGATTAATTTTAAGATTCACTGCTGATGTGGTTGCAGTGCTACTTTAAGGTTTTAGTTTTCCAAGCAGGAATTTTTAAAAGTATTTTACTTAATGGTGAGATACCTTCCAGTGAGCAGGTTAATAATAGACAAGGAGTTATCACTTCTTGCTTTGGCTGCAAGTGACTTGATCTGTTCTCTTTGTATTCAAAGTTAATGTAAACTGTTAAAGGATACAAGATAATTTATATATTCTTGTAGTTGAATGCCCAGTAGAAAAACATTTTAATCACGGTTATTTGCATAATAAACCTAAGGTAGAGAATGTCCCAGTAAGATGGCACTGAAGTTTGCCTGTCTGGTTTAAAAGCTATGCATGTAGAGCTTAAAAGTTTTTCTGGCAGATCTGGCAATTATTATTCATTCTGCTCTGTTCTTCTATATCAGTTGGAAATAACTTAATATATTTCAATCTTACTTTACAAGTCTGCAGTAATCAAGTTTGATATAGCATTCTAAATTCCAAAGAAATTGCTTGCAGTTTGTTAACTTACTGTCTGCATGCAGTTAGCATTGTGTCCTTAGAGGAATCTCGGGTAAGATTCTAACTGTTGACTGTTTTTGTCCCATAATATAAATATAATCTTAAGCATAGCTCATAGGGAGCATTGAACTTGGGGCAGCTTGGACTAAACAGGCTTACCATAGAATACAGGGCTCATCTTTTTTGGTGCAGCTGATGTGACTGGGTAAATAGTTAATTCAACTGCTGAATATAATGTGACAGGACTGATAATTGGCAAAATTACCAATTTTGGTTTTATAACCCATTGAGCCTGACTTTTATTACATAATTGGCTTTCATTTTTCTTTAAAAAGCTATAAACTAATAGTAAAGTCAGTCTTTCAGCAAGCTGTAAGATATATTAAAAACATTTTGTACTCTGCCTTTTGATTAAACATGTTTAATACGGCTTAAAAATAAATTAAACAGTTCAATACAGACACTATAAAAATAGTAAAACATTGAGAAGTGAAACCAACACCAGGATTTTAAAAACTAGCAAATAAGGTTTAATCTGGTGATGATTTAGTTCCAGGTAAGCCTGTTAAGATATCCCTTAACGTACACATCCCCTAACACATAGCTTTGCTTGTACAAGATACATTTTGACTCAACAGAAAATTCAAATTTAGTTTTGAGAAGTCTTGGGAAATATGGATATAAAATATACAGCTTATTTTTTTAAAAAATAATGTATGGAGACAAGGGAGCAGCAAGACATTAACTGCAGTTAAAATGCCCAAACAGTTGGCAAGGTTCTCAGTATGTGCAGGTGTTTACATGCAACACCTACCCATATCTGAGGGTTGCACACAAGCGATCGTCAGGAATGAGGAGCCTGCGTCTGTCGGCTCCCATCAGTCTCAGTCAATATGACCAATGATCAGGGAGATGGGAATTGGAGTCCAACAACATCTGGAGGGCAACAAGTTCCTAATCCCCTGGTTTATGCAATATGTGAGCATCTCAGTGCTGTGTCAACAGCTTTTGAATAGCTATTTGCCTCAGGTTGTGAATATGCCCCATTTAAACAAGTGGTTGTTTTGGTGCAGGGTTGTTCGACCTGACACGGAGGTAATCTGAAATGATTATTGAATGAAATAGTCTTAAATCACATGTTCATAAGTTTCAGTAGCATTTAAGTGAACACAGTCTAGTTACGGCCATGTAGTTAAAAGGTACTGTATTTACATGAATCTAATGTGCCATCGAATCAATTTTCAAAACCTTGAAACCAGAAAAGTATTTGCTGGTGAATGTAAATGTGCCATCAAATCTTATGCACGCCCTAAATTTTGGAACTTATTTTAGTAAAAAAGTGTGCATAAATACGATAAAATATCTCTCGTATTATCATTTG
Organism: Podarcis vaucheri; assembly: GCF_965113315.1. Lineage (NCBI taxonomy): Eukaryota > Metazoa > Chordata > Lepidosauria > Squamata > Lacertidae > Podarcis > Podarcis vaucheri. The sequence goes on along the minus strand of NC_138765.1, from coordinate 89,717,214 downwards.
GCATCTAGACCACTTTTCCTTCTTCAATAAAGTAAATAAAAATAATTTCCTTTGCTAAAAATACATATGTGTGTTCAGTTAGATTATCTAGCTTGATTGGAGTCTCTTAATTGGCTTATCAGTACGTAACTTGAGTGCTAGGGTCCCAAAACCAAGTCCACATCCATCATTGCTCCTGCTGTGGTACATCACTGGCAGTGTATTTGACATAGACTCTGATCCATTGTATGTAAAGCTTCACTTGGGCCTGTCACAGCTTTTCTCCTTTGATTACTATCTGGATAAATGGGTCTGGCATATGTTGTGTAGACCATATGTTCTCTTGTTGGCACTAGAGTTTTACATTATAAAATGCCCAGATTATTAACATTCCTTAAAATATAGGGTCAAAACCAAGTAGTCTAAATTATTCACGTTCCTTACCTTATTCCATGTGTTGTTGTTTAGTCGTTTAGTCGTGTCCGACTCTTTATGACCCCATGGACCAGAGCACGCCAGGCACTTCTGTCCTCCACTGCCTCCCGAAGTTTGATCAAACTCATGCTAGTAGCTTCAAGAACACCATCCAACCATCTCATTCTCTGTCGTCCCCTTCTCTTTGTGCCCTCCATCTTTCCCAACATCAGGGTCTTTTCCAGGGAGTCTTCTCTTCTCATGAGGTGGCCAAAGTATTGGAGCCTCAGCTTCACGATCTGTCCTTCCAGTGAGCACTCAGGGCTGATTTCCTTCAGAATGGAGAGGTTTGATCTTCTTGCAGTCCATGGGACTCTCAAGAGTCTCCTCCAGCACCATAATTCAAAAGCATCAATTCTTCGGCGATCAGCCTTCTTTATGGTCCAGCTCTCACTTCCATACATCACTACTGGGAAAACCATGGCTTTTACTATACGGACCTTTGTTGGCAAGGTGATGTCTCTGCTTTTTAAGATGTTGTCTAGGTTTGCCATCGCCTTTCTCCCAAGGAGCAGGCGTCTTTTAATTTCGTGACTGCTGTCACCATCTGCACTGATCATGGAGCCCAAGAAAGTAAAATCTCTCACTGCCTCCATTTCTTCCCCATCTATTTGCCAGGAGGTGATGGGCCCAGTGGCCATGATCTTCGTTTTTTTGATGTTGAGCTTCAGACCATATTTTGCGCTCTCCTCTTTCACCCTCATTAAAAGGTTCTTTAATTCCTCTTCACTTTCTGCCATCAAGGTTGTGTCATCTGCATATCTGAGGTTGTTGATATTTCTTCCGGCAATCTTAATTCCGGCTTGGGATTCATCCAGCCCAGCCTTTCGCATGATGAATTCTGCATATAAGTTAAATAAGCAGGGAGACAATATACAGCCTTGCCGTACTCCTTTCCCAATTTGGAACCAATCAGTTGTTCCATATCCAGTTCTAACTGTAGCTTCTTGTCCCACATAGAGATTTCGCAGGAGACAGATGAGGTGATCAGGCACTCCCATTTCTTTAAGAACTTGCCATAGTTTGCTGTGGTCAAGACAGTCAAAGGCTTTTGCATAGTCAATGAAGCAGAAGTAGATGTCTTTCTGGAACTCTCTAGCTTTCTCCATAATCCAGCGCATGTTTGTAATTTGGTCTCTGGTTCCTCTGCCTCTTCTAAATCCAGCTTGCACTTCTGGGAGTTCTCGGTCCACATACTGCTTGAGCCTTCCTTGTAGAATTTTAAGCATAACCTTGCTAGCATGTGAAATGAGTGAAATTGTGCGGTAGTTGGAGCATTCTTTGGCACTGCCTTTCTTTGGGATTGGAATGTAGACTGATCTTCTCCAATCCTCTGGCCACTGCTGAGTTTTCCAAACTTGCTGGCATATTGAGTGTAGCACCTTAACAGCATCATCTTTTAAAATTTTAAACAGTTCAGCTGGAATACCATCACTTCCACTGGCCTTGTTATTTGCAGTGCTTTCTAAGGCCCATTTGACTTCACTCTCCAGGATGTCTGGCTCAAGGTCAGCAACCACACTACCTGGGGTGTACGAGACATCCATATCTTTCTGGTATAATTCCTCTGTGTATTCTTGCCACCTCTTCTTGATGTCTTCTGCTTCAGTTAGATCTTTACCACTTTTGTCCTTTATTATGGTAATCTTTGTACGAAATGTTCCTTTCATATTTCCAATTTTCTTGAACAGATCTCTGGTTCTTCCCATTCTGTTGCTTTCCTCTATTTCTTTGCATTGCTCGTTTAAGAAGGCCTTCTTGTCTCTCCTTGCTGTTCTTTGGAAATCTGCATTCAATTTCCTGTATCTTTCACTATCTCCCTCGCATTTTGCTTGCCTTCTCTCCCCTGCTATTTGTAAGGCCTCGTTGGACAGCCACTTTGCTTTCTTGCATTTCTTTTTCATTGGGATGGTTTTAGTTGCTGCCTCCTGTATAATGTTGCGAGCCTCCACCCATAGTTCTTCAGGCACTCTGTCCAGCAAATCTAAATCCTTAAACCTGTTCCTCACTTCCACTATGTATTCATAAGGGATTTGGTTTAGATTGTATCTTACCTGTCCAGTGGTTTTTCCTACTTTCTTCAGTTTAAGCTTGAATTTTGCTATAAGGAGCTGATGATCTGAGCCACAGTCAGCTCCAGGTCTTGTTTTTGCTGACTGTATAGAGCTTCTCCATCTTTGGCTGCAGAGAATATAATCAATCTGATTTCGATGTTGCCCATCTGGGGATGTCCATGTGTAGAGTCGTCTCTTGTGTTGTTGGAAAAGCGTGTTTGTGATGACCAGCTTGTTCTCTTGACAGAACTCTATTAGCCTTTGCCCTGCTTCGTTTTGATCTCCAAGGCCAAACTTGCCAGTTGTTCCTTTTATCTCTTGATTCCCTACTTTAGCATTCCAATCCCCTATAATGAGCAGAACATCCTTCTTTGGTGTCACTTCTATAAGGTCTTGTAAGTCTTCATAGAACTGGTCAATTTCAGTTTCTTCAGCACCAGTAGTTGGTGCATAAACTTGGATTACTGTGATGTTAAAAGGTCTGCCTTGGATTCGTATCGAGATCATTCTATCATTTTTGAGACTGCATCCCAGTACAGCTTTCACCACTCTTTCGTTGACTATGAGGGCCACTCCATTTCTCTTACGGGTTTCTTGCCCACAGTAGTAGATATGATAGTCATCCGAACTGAATTCGCCCATTCCCGTCCATTTTAGCTCACTTATTCCATGTATAAGTTGCCAAATATTTTCTAGGTGACTGAAGTTCATGAATGGAACTCTACACCCTCTTGGCACTTGTGTGGTCCTCAGAAATGTAATAAAAACCTGGATATTTTATAGTGTAATCCTATGTATAGTGGTACTTCAGGTTACAGACCTGCTAACCCAGAAATATTACTTCAGGTTAAGAACTTTGCTTCAGGATGAGAACAGAAATCGTGTGGCGGCGGCAGGAGGCCCCATTAGCTAAAGTGGTGCTTCAGGTTAAGAACAGTTTCAGGTTAAGAACGGACCTCCGGAACGAATTAAGTACTTAACCCGAGGTACCACTGTATTTTTATTCAGAAGTAAGTCTTTAAGTGTTCAGTAGACCTTTTACCTGGGCAAGTGCTTAGGAATGTAGCTATTGGTTCAGCTATTGGGAGACCGCTGCCTCAGGAGAGTGAGGAAAATTCTTAGGGATACCCTGGCCAGCACTTCTTTAATCTCCTACCTTCAGGCAGAAGATACAGAAGTATAGTCAGCCGCACCAACAGGTTAAAGAACAGTTTTTATCCGTGGGCTGTTGGGCTGCTGAATGGAAAAAAATAGTGGTGTAATTGACTTCTAACAAGCACACAGAGCGCAAACAAGATTGAGTGTATGTCGGGGGGGGGCTCGTTTAATTTCAGTGCACACAGGTGGTGTAGAGACAATAAAGGATTATTATTATTATTATTATAGCTTGTGAAAAGAGAGCTTCTAGCTTTCAAGATTCCCAGAAGCTCTTTGTGCAAACTTAATTTGATTTGAGTATTATAGCACACAACTAAAGTCAGCTTGTTTGTGAGCAATATTTTTAATCCTGAAAAGTGTGTATAATCTAAAACATTTAGTTTCAGGATTTGAAACATCCTAGAAAATATGTGAAAAAATACACAAATCAGTGTAGTTTGCATTAAAAAAATTCTGATGTCCCAAAGAGACATCTAATTGAGCATGTTTATTTCACTTGCATTTGGTGAACAAAATAAAAAAACTTTGAAACTGCCAGACTTACCTAATAGAATTTGTAGTTGTCAACTACATTTTGTTACTATTCTAATGAATTTATAAAACATAACACTTTCTAGAAAATTTTCCATCCCACACCACTGAGATGTATTAAAATGAAAAACTCCATATCGGCCTGTTCACACCTGTGTTTGCAAACCACTTAACAGCTTTACATGTTCCTCCTTATGCATGAGATGATTTGAATGTGCTTCTCTGTGAACTAGGCTTCATGTAGATACAGCCAATAGCTGTCATTCTAATTACAGTAGCACTTCTGGGACTACCTTAATAATGCTGGCCACTGCAAGTTGTATCCATGCATCATCTGTTCACATGAACATGTCTTCATATGATATTGCATGTAGAAAATAGCTGCTGGTTCATTTTTATTAATATCAGGCATGTATGACATTTTAAATTTGTAGATCACCTCTTACCATTTGGTAAAGGATGGTATAACACCCCCCCCCCAATAAATTAAATAAACTAGGATTGTAGCCCTAATTAGATTTAGTTAAAAAGTATACGGTATTTAAAAGTATGCTTAGAATTGTGGCCCAATAGCTTGTATACTCTACATATTGGCATATTTAAAAGCAATTTAGAGTCTTTTGGTTCTTTTAAATTTCCTTCTTGCACTTGTTTTAACAGAGAATGACCTGAAGAACAAAATTGCATTCTAAATATTCCATCAAGACTGCATGTTTTGAATTTATAGGAGACCTATAATTACATTTTTTTACCTCAACAGCCATGTATTATCAACAGTGGTGATAAGATAGGATTTTAAAAGCTCTTCTCCTTTCAGCTGACATGTTCAGCAGTAGATCTAGTTCATGTTTTTATTTCTTATTTAGGCTGGAGGCAAGGCTGGCAAGGACAGTGGAAAGGCTAAGGCAAAGGCAGTGTCTCGCTCACAAAGAGCTGGACTTCAGGTAAGTTCATTTATTGTAATAACTATTGCAAATGCCCAAAGAGCTACCAAAGCTTTTGGTTTTTCTATGGAAAAGGTTTTTCTATGGAAAAGGGGGCCAATATATTCCGGCAGCCTCCCAGGTCTTTGCTGCAAAAATATTAACATAGCTGACATATGGCTCTCAGATCTGCAGCTTCTTAAACCTTGCTCCCTTAGAATCATTCCAAACTAAGTTCTATCGCTATCCCTTCTTGTGTGTCTAACATAGCTGTCCGCCTGAAGGTCCGGCAAATCCCTGTTAGCGCTCGGATATGGATTCTGAAGATCCATTATTGGTTAAAACTTATCTTTTTCCCTGTTGGGTTGGCACCCTTAACCCTGCTGGATTTCTACCAATCCAAATGGAAAGCTACACTGCATGAAAAGCTAAGAGGCTTGGGGTTTTCCCCACAGGCCCTGATAGCTGTAGGTTATCAGAAAGCTAGAGCAATCCGCCAACAAATTTGGGATGTGGAACTGCAATGTCATGTGAGCAAGATGAATAAACACCCAGTAATAAAAGATAATGGGAGAGGATTTCCCCCAGCAAATTATTTGTCAAAATTACAAATACCTAAATACAGACGGTAATTTACCCTCACTAGATTCAACATGCTGCCATCTGCCTTATTGCAGGGCAGATTCAAGGGTAAACCATACGCTGGACGAGTCTGCCCCTGCGGCTTGATGGAGGTAGAAACTGACTCTCATGCCTTGTTACGCTGTCATTTTTATGGGGATATACGCTCAGTATTTATTACCCCTGCTTTGCAAAAATCTCCAAATGAATCTGAACTTCAGTGTCTAAAATCCTTGGTAGAGGACAAGGATCCTGAGATCATGTTAAAGGTAGCCAAATTCTGTGTGATTGCCATAAAACTTAGGGAACAAGCTATGCTATCATAATGATTAAGGCCTTAAATGATAATTTTAGGTTATATGTTAGTGACTAAGTTTTAATTTATATATATTTTTAACTGTATTGTCCCTGTTATACCTAATTGCAAATTCAAATGTATCCCTATCATGTTTTATTACTTCCTTGATATTGTATGTGGGCTGGAACTGGTCTGTGACCGAAATAATAAATTTGTCATTCGAAATAACTATGATGTATACTGTACTAGCAATCTTCAACTAGTCCAGACCCAAGACCCACCTTAGACTCCCAACCAGGAACATGGGACCCACTTTCACAATTTTGTGTTTTAATATTATAAACTGCCTTGTGATCCTTGGATGAAAGGCAGTATTATTATTATTATTATTATTAGTTTCATTCTTGATACTTAATAATGCTAGCGTCTCACCACATACCATGCACCAATCTGCTTCATTTCTCTTTCTGCTTATGCCTTCTTCCACATTTTCTTCTCAGAATTTTTTATACTTTCCTTTTCTCACCTTCTGTATCATTTCACCTCCTATTTCTTCCCTCTCTATCTCATCTCACCTTACCTTGCTTTCTTCCACCTTGTATCATCTTTAATTCAGTTCTGCATGATTCTTGTTCCAACCTAATATCAACTTGCCTGAAATAAAAATGGATAGGATTTCTGGGAAAGCTTTACCATACTTAGAACCTAATATAGGTGGCAGCTGTTATCTGTTGCCCCTTGGTTGTATGATGAAGTTTGAGGAACCTCCCTAGATTCTCCCACACTGAAGAAACATACAGTTTTAGTTGTAAAGGAAAACAAAAAGGGTTCCTGACAGTTAGCAAAAGTTTTGTCATTTTATAAGCCTTTTAAAAATTCAGTTAAATAAAACTAATTTTCATTCCAAATCAACCCTGAAATATTAAAGTTGTAGTCCTGTGCATGCTATTTGAGGGTAAGTTCCTTTAAATTAAGTGGGCTTTACTTCTCAGTAGACATGCATATGATTTGTACATTACTTTAATTAAAATTAACTTGGTTCCTCCTTCCCTGGGGAGCTGAGTCTCCCCTCCCGTTACTGCATTTTTTTCTGTCACCTTCCATGATTGCCTTTCTTTCCCTCTCTCACAACCACCTGTCTCTCTGCTCTCTCCTTGTGCACATTTCCCTGAAATCAGAAATCAGGGTCGTAAGGCAGTTCCATCTCTTATAAGAGGAGGAAACACAAATCAGACCATCTGCACATTAAGCATTTTCTAGCAGGAGTTACATGATGCCCCCTTACAGTCCATTGACTTTCAGCCTGGATCTTGACACTAGTTCTCTAGTTTCTGACCTATTCAGATTGTTAGGGGCATGCTGTCTCAGCTTTAGCCTAAAAGACTGTTTCTGGTATTTTTAACACCAGGTAGATGTGTCGTAGAATTGAACATGCTTTGAGTAGCTAAAGAGATATTGTGTTTTCCCCTAATCCTTACTGTAAAGTGCTCTGACTACAACCTTTAGCTATATTCAGTGTAAACTATCTTTCCTAAGTCAAATGAGCTCTTTACTTCCCTTTTGCTGAGATCCAAAAACTGATAAGGATAGGTCTGGTACATCTTGGATATCTAGAGCATCCTGAAGTCTTGTATTGACCACACCTGGGTTTTGGTGTGGTGTTTTGCAATACTGTATTATTCAGAGAAAAATCTTTTGACAAGCTCAGTTTTGGCAAATGGTTCATTGAATGCATTTAAGTATAAGAGTAACAGATACAAGATAATTATCTTAGTAGCCTTCCAGGTAATATTCCTGCCATGGCCATCTGTAGAGTAGAAACCATTAGACACCTGAGTTTTGGCAGACACAGCCTTTAATAATAGCTAGTGATACTGCCATTCATGAGAATCTCTCATCAGAGCTGCTATTTCAGTTCATAATGTCTTAATGCTCCTGACTAATATGTGGAAATCTTGTTCACTTACCTATAAATCTTGTTAGGAGCAAGACCTAACCCACCAATATCTCATTTAGAGGCCATGGGAACCAATTGAGTCTAGCTTTGTAAAATGCTAAGTGAGCTCTTGGGGGCTGTCATCTTTTTGGTCATGTTTTGCCTGTTTGTTTAAATCATGTTTTCCCTTCTCCAGCTTGTTTGCCATTTTGACTCTTTTTATAATCCTAAGTTTTTGACTTGTTTGAGGTTTTCCATGTGCTTCCTCTGGCTTTGGCAAATAAGCACCCTTCCCTGTGAGGAAGTTACCATTTTTTCCTGCCTCTTCGACCAGAAGAGGCAACTCTTCTGTCTTGTCTCTTTCTTCTGCCCCCAACTTCCCACTCCTGGCAAAAATCTGTTGTTGTTTTTTTTGTTGAGTCATGTGTTTATTTAAGGAGAAGTTAAGCTTCTTGTATTAAGGAAAATAATAGTGTGTCTGATTGGTCAGCTGCAGGGACTTCGTTGTCCTTAGCCTTTGCCAGTTATTTGAATGCTTGCCCAATGAACATTTTTAGAATTTTATTAAATTAAGAATATAATACCATATACACTGTGGAAGCTGTTACACTGCCTTAAGAATAAGACACACAGCATACTTTCTAGCGCTGAAAATTTGTTTTTACATTTATGAATGACCTCATGGAGCTCATTACTGGTTTGCAAGCATTCTCAAGAAGCCTGGTGCCAGGCAGTTTGGCCTGTGAAACCTAGCTTGAACTGCAACGCAGACCGCATCACTCCCTCCCATTTCCAGTTTAAGATAATGCAGTGCAAGAACTGTGTGTGACTTGGCATTTGATGACCAGTCTGTTAAAAAACAAAACTGCAACTCAAATCCTGACTCTAGTTCTATTAGATGAGGTGCCTGTATTAAATGCGCCCTCTCTCTCTCTCTCTGGAAATAGTTCACTGAACCAGATGTCAGAATTAATTACCTTTGGAAGAGCAGTGTTGGCTTTGACCATGTATGCTGAACAGGTCCTTCTGCTTTCAGTTCCCAGTGGGTCGTATCCATAGACACTTGAAGACTCGCACCACAAGCCATGGACGAGTTGGTGCTACTGCTGCTGTGTACAGTGCTGCAATTCTCGAATACCTCACTGCTGAGGTAGGTTCTGAAAATTGATCTTGTTTGACTATGATCTGAATGTAATCAAAGACCCAGATAATAGATTGGTCTGTGGAGCCTGGCAGGAACCTCCAGAGTAGCATAACCTAGCTGCTCCTGCTCTCTTTAAAAACCTGTGTTTTAGCTGCCCAGATCAAATAATTCTGCAAGAGCTGTAATGGTTAACATATTCTATTGATTATGTTTTATCTCTGGCTTAGTTTTTTGCGTGGTTGAGTTTGGGGTGAGTATGTGTTTCTGCTAAATCCAGAAAAAAAAGAATTGCTTTCTTGCCCTACACTTTTAATTTAGTTGTTTACTTTCCATCTAACATATTCCTGAGATGGGGTGGGATATGGGATATGGGGTGGGAAATGGGATATGGGATATGACACACATTAGAACACTGTGAGGAATAGGTGTGTGTGTGTGAGAGAGAGAGAGAGAGAGAATAAAATGAACTTGTGTGTTTTAGGTAAAGGCAGAATCTGACCCAGAGGTTATTTGCAGTTCTGAACACTTGATACATTTGTATCCTGAATATGAAAGCAAAACATTTTATGGGAAAAGCTCACTACCTATGGGGGAAAACATGCAGCAAGGGGTGGGGAACCCTTTTCAGCTCAAGAGCAACCTTCTGTGCCAGTGGTGGGTGGGGGCCAGACAAAAGTGTGCTGTGCAAATAATGTAAATTTAAATGCTGAAACACCCTTCTTCATTTAGACAAAAAAGAAGCATTATCAGAATTCAAGGGCATATTCCAGTCAGGCAAAAGCACTTGAGGTATGACACCAGGCCTATGAGGGGTGTGGCCCAGGAAGAATTGCAAGGGGCCAGATCTCTATCTGGAACTGATGTCCCCCACCCCAACTTAAACTGACTTATTTGTTTAGAATACTGGTCCTACTTTATAGCCCCCAAAGGCTCTTGAAGCGGGTAGAAGAAGAAGAGTTTGGATTTGATATCCCGCTTTATCACTACCCTAAGGAGTCTCCAAGCGGCTAACATTCTCCTTTCCCTTCCTCCCCCACAACAAACACTCTGTGAGGTGAGTGGGGCTGAGAGACTTCAGAGAAGTGTGACTGGCCCAAGGTCACCCAGCTGCTGCATGTGGAGGAGCGGGGAAGCGAACCCGGTTCACCAGATTACAAGTCCACCGCTCTTAACCACTACACCACACTGGCTCTCACTAGGTACTGAATTATGTGGAGTCATAAGCATAGAATTGTAGGGTTGGAAGGGACCATGAGGGTCATCTAGTCCAACCCCTTGCAGTGAAGGAATCTTTTGCCCAATGTGGCTCAAGCAGCACTGCTGCCCTCATCCTGGACCTTCCCTGATCAAGAAGAGAAATAGTTTGGTGGGAACTCATCTGAGGCAAGGGAGTAGGGCTGAGCCTGCTGGATCATCTTCAAGGAATAGTAGTAGATGGTCATTTTTAAAAAAAGAAAAAGGAAATTTAGTTTTAGGTACCTGGGCTTTTGCCTTGAATCTACTAAATGTATGAAAAAAAAGTAGTCTGTTGCAGTTTGTAACTTAGTTTTGAGTATTTTCAGTATTTCACGGTTCAGTATTTTCCTAGGAGGCTGGCATACAAAGCTCTGTTTCTTCCAACAGGTTTTGGAATTGGCAGGTAACGCCTCCAAGGATCTCAAGGTAAAACGTATCACTCCTCGTCATTTGCAGCTTGCTATTCGTGGTGATGAGGAATTGGATTCCCTTATTAAAGCTACCATTGCTGGTGGAGGTATGTAGTATTAGAGCTTCTGGAAAGCTTGGATATGAAAAGTATATTTGGAGATAGGGTGGCTGAACTTAAATGTATCCCTTTAAGTACTCTGCAGGATATTATAGATAAGCAGTTTGCCAAGTGATAAGTAGAATCGTGATATGCTTCTTACCTGGATTTCTGATTATGCCAGGGTGTTTGGAAAACTGCTTATTTTGCTTGGCAGAATGTTACACAGTTGATTTAAGTTGTAGTTGCATGTACTGCCATGGCAAGTTCTTGCCACTGTATGAACCAAATGGGTACTTATCAGTATAGTTTTTAGTTCACTGACTTAGTAGTAGCTTTGATAGCGATTGGTTTTTGTATTTCATCCTGACTACTGTACTAGGTGAATCTGGTATAGAGTAGGTCTCCTGTAAACTGTGTTTTGCACCATCTGGTTTTTGTTTGTTTGTTTGTTTGTTTGTTTGTTTGTTGTTTGTGGGGTTTTTTGTGAGCATTCTAAGTACTCCTCCCCAATCATTTATAACTCTTTAATTGAGGCTCCAAACCAGGCCAGGGAATACAGTTCTGCTTCTCAGTATGTCCCAGTAAATCTTCACATCCATCTTGGTAACATGAGGGAACCTAACCTGAAGAACACAATCCAGATTATTCCCTCCTTCTCCCCACCCCAGAGTATAGTAACTCTGTATGGCACCATTTAGTTGTTTTTGTAACAAGAAAATTAGGCCTTGAGTCAACATTTGATCTAATACAGCTACATAGCTGCACCCCAGTTCTCCTCTTAGTGTGTTCAAGTGGATTTTTATTGAAGGGTTTGGTAAGCATAGTTCTAACAGAGTTAGCAAAATATGTTATTTGAGAATGTATTGATATGAGTGCTGAACTATTGTGTATTCTTCAGTTCTAATCCATTATTCTCTTTACAGGTGTAATTCCTCACATCCACAAGTCTCTGATTGGAAAGAAGGGGCAGCAGAAAACTGCATAGAGAGGAGTTTTAAACAGCCCTCTTCCTCCCTGTCATTGTACTGTAACTGGGACAGAAGAAATATGGGGATATGTGGAATTTTTTTAAAAAAATAGTTAAATGGAAGAGCATAGACAATTGACTGTAGACTTAAAACATTTGTATGTTCTTTAGATTCAAAGTTTGACACAAAAGTACCTTGTTACGTGGCAGCAATTTGTGTGTTGATTGGCTAGGTTTCTCCCATGTGTTTTATACAAAAATGGAACTGATAAAACCATTTTTTACAAAACTTGTTCTTGTGTATCATTCTGGGGTAAAAGGGTCATTGCAGCAGAAAGATCAGTGCCCTAATATCCTATTAGAGATTTTAAAATAAAATAAAATCTTTCCAAATTATAGACTTTAATGGTGGCCGTGTTCATAGTTAACTTCTGTGTTCTCTAGCTGATTGATTGTTGTTGATCTAATACAGCTACCACAATTATCTAAGTCCAGCATTTAATTTAAACTTAGTAGAATATACAGTGGTGCCTCGCAAGATGAAATTAATTCGTTCTGTGAGTTTTTTCGTCTTGCGAATTTTCCGTCTTGCGAAGCACGGTCAAGTCGCAACTGCACCTCTTCAAGCGGTTTTAAGAAAAAGGAAACAAACTTGCAAGACGTTTTCATCTTGCGAAGCAAGCCCATAGGGAAATTCGTCTTGCGAAGCAACTCAAAAAACGAAAAACTCTTTCGTCTTGCGAGTTTTTCGTCTTCCGAGGCATTCGTCTTGCGAGGTACCACTGTACAGAGTTTAATGCAACTGAGGCTGCTAAAGCTCTCTCTCCCGGCCCCAGGATAGAAGTACTGTCTGAACATGTGAACGGTGTGATAATGGGAAAGGTGTGGGGATGTGTATAGTAGGAAGAAGCCAAAATGCATCTTTTCTGCCCTCAGCTGGTGAACTGCCCATGGGTTAGTTGCCTTGCGCTGAATTATGCTGTGTCCTTGAGCTAGCACAATCACTTGCTTCAGTGTCAATGCCTTCTTGTGCTATAATGTACAAAATTTCCTGTAACACGGTGCTAAACCAGCAGCGCTGCCATGCTTTTATTAGCAACCTTGTCAGTGTGTGATTTGAGCCCTTTGTGTAGTAGTTCTTGGGCTGGCTGTGCATAAGAGTAAGGTTGGAGAACTAATAAACTACTGTAATGTTTTTAAGCTCTTGTTAGGACTGCTTCATACAGTGCAATTTCAGGCAATATGGTGACAAATAATAACTGGAAGGTCTCCAATCCTATTCTCGTGTATTTGCTTGAGTGCCTTCCAGGTTCTTGGCATGCCCTGGGATTATTGTTTCAGATTGGGACAAACATTCACACTCACTCTGACATATATAGACATATATATATATGTTGTAACCTTTAAGCTAGGGCATTGTAGGAAATGAATGAGGCTCAATTATTCTCAGTTATATAGGACTCTGATTGTTTATCTATTCCTGTTAGTGATGTGCATGGCTTTCATGAATTTCTGTCCATTGCATCCTGTTCTTTTTTTAAACAATTGTCAAATTGCTGGATAAGGCAAATAATGGTTTAGGTGGGTGGTACATAGGGCAAGGCTATCAATGGTTACTAGGCACCATGGCTGTGCTCTGTCTCCATAGCCAGAGATAGTAAAGCTTCTAAATCCCGGTTGCTGGAAACTGCAGGAGGCGGGGAGTGTTCTTGTGTTTGTGTCCTGCTTGAAGATACCCTACAGATGTCTGGATGGCCACTTAGAACAGGATGCTGGACTAGAGGGGCTATTGGCCTGAGGCAGCAGGTTCTTACATTCTTCTGCAGTTGTTCATAGGAATATTAGATTGGGAGTTTTGGTCCTTAGTAATATGGATGGATGTTGGACAAACAAAGCCTAGTTTATTTTAGCATGCATGTGCCAACAAAAGAAGCCAGTGAATTGGACCTGGTTTTATTTCAGTTGCCCCTTTGCTAGAAGCTGTGCCATAATAGAGTAAGCACAATGGTAGAGGAAAGAAAATAAAGTGGTGCAGCACACTTGGCACTGAAGGCTGTAACTGGGCCAGTTAGTTACATGCAAGTGACATCCTTGGTACTCTTGGCCTACCCTAATCATCACTGTATATTTGACACTTCTCTATATTCCCTCATTGAGCATGCTCATTCTCTCTTGACAGATTATATCTTGTCAGTGAATGCATTTCTATTAGAAAGGACTTTTTCTAAGCAGATAGAGGCGGAAGGAAGACTTATGTATGTGAATCAATGAGAGGAGAGTGGATTGAAATGAAAATTGCCCTTTATTCTAGTTGATGGGCTGACTATAAGGACTTGATATATTTATAATAGATTCAAGATATCCAAATGGGTATATCAGACTTATCTGTCCTGTATTCAGTTACACAAGTCAGATCTTACGGAGTACAGTACTGTACTTCAGGAACTCTTGTCTTTGGAACTGCTGCCCTATGTTGAACAGAAAAGGAATTACTTGGCTTTCAGGTGTTGGGCATTAAGTGGATGGAACAAAAGTTCCTGCAGCTGGCTGTGTTGTGTGGGAATATTGGAGAGGCAGTAAACGCTGAGAACAGATGGCTTTTCACCCTTTTTTCACACAATTGCTGGGAATAGACACCAAACAAGATGTGGATTATATTTTGGACTGCAATTCCCACTAGCCTCAGCCAGCAGGGCTAGCGGTGAGGGATAATAGGAGTTGTAGTTCAAAGCATCTGGAGGGCACCAGCTTGGGGAAGGCTGGCCTAGAATATAGCATTTCCTGGGCACACAGCTGCAGAGGATATAGCTCCACTTGCTGTGAATTTTTTTTGTCAAAGCTCTCTTTCCAGTCTCCAGTGTGAAAGCTACTTCTGTTGTACTGTTTTCCTTTAAACATGTGTACCACTGAGCAAAGCCCATATTGATAGAGCTCTTTTCCCAGCCCAGTCAAAAGAAGAGAGTACAGACCTCTACCACAAAAAACTTTTTCTAAACATCTGGAGGCCATTCTCTGATTTTTCTCTGTCCCAACAGAGCACCCCTGTAAGCCCCAAAGCAGAACTTAGCACCAGTTGAACGTTTGACCCACCATGGCAAAGAAGTTCTCGTTGTGCTCACTGAAGTAGGTGCAGAGTTGCTCAAGCAGTACTTCATCAACAGTGGGATGAGGTCGTCCTTTGGATTGGTCTAGGCAGTGCTGATAGCCCTTTGCTTGTAGGCAGTAGAAGCCCTTGGTCTGGTTGAAGTAAAAGTTGTCTGGGCCAAGGTAAGGCTCCAGTCCCAAGAAGCGCTCTACGTGGCGCATCTCTGAGAGAGGCTCCCGGATCAGGGTGCCTCCGTCCACCACGTGAATCTGTGACCGGGGAAAGAACTCCAGCCACCGAGCCAGCTGTAAGGCATACAGGCTGCGCTGCATGGCTTTGTACCGGGTGTTAAGTTCCTGGCCCTGCCTCAAGAGAATCTGCTCTAGAGCTTGGTAGGGCTTGTGCCGTGCCTTGCGGTTGTGAAGGATTTGTGTGTAATCAGACACCAACCTTTCCACAGGGTCCCGTACAATCAGCAGGAGCTTCATTGAGTTGTCCATAGCATGGATCCTTTCCGGGGCTTTGAGAGACGAAAAGTAGCCTGGTGTCTTTTCCACAGTGATTTGAGTGGGGTGTGAAATAGGCATCTGCTGACTGTACCAACCAAGTCCTTTGCGGTAATTCTCCTCCACATTGAAGAAATGCACCTCGGAATGGGCAGCTGCCACCTGGGGATGCAGACTCAGCATCTCCAGCAGGGCCCGTGTGCCTCCTTTCCGCACTCCAATAATTATGCTTTGGGGCAGTCGTTGCTTCCAATCTTCACTTGAAGTCTGAGTGTTGTTTCTTGTCCATGGGGCTTTCCAACCCCAGGGGATCTTTGTTTCCTCCTCCGTGTTGATGCCACACATCTTCAGAAGCAGGAGCAGTAAGCAGGCTCTAGCCATCTCTAAGTCCGCTGAGTGAACGTGTGCTGAGGAAAATTGTGTGTTGTTTTTCCTATCTGAGCTATTCCATCTCCAGGCTTATTAACTGGGATTTCACTGCATGCAGGCAGTTGTGCTCTTACCTAGGCATCTTCTGTCTTCACAATGGCCTCTGCTTTTGTTCTAGTTCTGGATTCCGCTGCCAGGAGCTTCCTGCAATGTGGATCTCCAAAAGCACGTCAACAAAAGGTGATTTGCTTATGAACAGCCTAGCTCAGGGAAGTTGCTGCCACCTGAGAAAATGAGAATATCATTGTGGGTGGCTCAAAAGGTGCTGAGCAAAGCAAAACATAACAGGCCTTGTTTGGAAACTTTCATAATTTAAGCACACACACACACACACACACACACACACACACACGTGAATGAATAAAATCCAGGTACCCATTAGCCACTTCTTCCTAAAATGGGTTTGTATCTAGTCCCTGGTAGGTACCATCTTTTTCTAATGGAAGAGGAGGGACACAGTTTGGCAGGTGGGACACAATATGGAAGGTTACAAATGTTAGTAAGGAGGGAGTAGCCAGCTGCGGTTTATTTAAATGCATTTAACCTACAAATAAGCCTGCTCCACCAGATTAAGGTTTCAGTGTTGCTTCCAGTGCCCCACTACTGGGGCTTGAAGGCAACACGGTCTTCTGTTTCTATCCAGCATTCAGGGTTTGGCTGCCTCTGAAGATAGGGGTCCTAATTAGCAGTTGTGGCTCATAGCTGTTGATAGTGGCTTCTCGGTTAGGAATGTGCCTAATCCCCTAAAAGCCATCTAAGCTAGTGGCCATTCTACATCTTATGTCTACAAATTATGTGTTCAGTAAAATAAAATGCCATGCTGGTAGCAAGCATGAACTACCAGAAAGTTGGGGAGAATATCCTGTGCCCAGGTTTTTATTTATTTTTTCTTCCATTGAGATAGAGCCCAGATTTTGAGATTTACAGCTGGCCCCCCAAAATCATTGGCACACTGCAGCTGTCAGATATGCACAAAAGTCACAATCCAGAGAATCATGCACGTGAAAATTGGCACCGTGTGCAGAGTTTGGCACACATTTCTTAGCATAATGGAGGGCGTTGCAAAACCAATGCATGCATCTACTGGGACAGCTGTATTTGCATGCTTATTTGTGTCTTTATACAACCAGTACAGTAAGTCACACCAAATCACCCAAGTCTTACACTTTTCATACCCTGTCATATGTTTGAATTGCAGCTGTGGTGCATTTATGGCACAGACTTGTTATGCTGGAATTGCCCACAGTTTTCTCTGTCTTCGGCACCCCTCAGTCAGATGAGTATACAGAGCACAGAGATGTGCACTTTTTGGGGTCCGGATGCAGAACACAGCAGTGCTGGCTAACTGGAGGAGAGTAAACTGCTGCTATGGCACACGTAATTAAGTATATACCAGAGAGCGGGATGCCTGAGAATTTCAATATTATTTTGAATGAAAAGAAAAGCAGGTCTTGTTTGTGTTTATCCATGAGAAGAAAAAGCAGATCTGAGTGTGTGCAGGCTCTGTAAAAGGCTGTTTCTCTTGGGGTGGAGTGTCTCTTTTCTGCACAAGCACTTGTCCCTTATCACAGCCCTGGGTTTCTATGCCCAAAGCCCCATATCATGGTTAGATGACCTGCACCTCAGTGCTAAAATTCTGCAGTCTACAAATTAAACAATTTTGCACAATTTCTCTTATTTTGCATGTGCTGCATAGTAATGTAAAACAGCTTGAACATGAAAAAATTCCTTCCAGTAGCACCTTAAAGACCAACTAAGTTAGTTCTTGGTATGAGCTTTTGTGTGCATGCACACGAAAGCTCATACCAAGAACTAACTTAGTTGGTCTTTAAGGTGCTACTGGAAGGAATTTTTTTATTTTGACTATGGCAGACCAACACGGCTACTTATCTGTAGCTTGAACATGTTTATTTCTGATATGTTGTGAGGAAGGGAGGTAGCCTAAACCCTTGGAAATCTCGCAAGGGGCCTTTCTGGCTCCTGAACTTGGACTAGGCATTGTGCACGTTTCTCCCAGATCTTTGCTATGGCCAGGCCTAGAAACTAGAGTCACCATCCAAGCCAAAGTTTTAGCACCATTCAGGGTCATGCTGCTTGGAAGTCTGAGCTAAAAAACTTTAAGTCAGAAGTGAGACATGGTTCGGGGTGGGGGTGGGGTTCCCCTGGTGGGTTTTCTGCTTAAAATCTCCCCTGCCCTGCAAAAATAAAAAAATAAAAAATCACCCTAGAATGAGGAAGTCTATAGGTGCCTATGACTTTTCCTTAAGCAGCTGGGGTGGGAGGGTGTGTGTGCTCATTACCACATGAACTTTCCACCTTTTAGACAATTGTGCTCTGGTTTAATTTTTTAAAATAAATTTTAAATTCTGTCTTTGTGAAGGATGGCAGAATATGTAGTTAGTTAGTTGGCTGGGGAAACCCACCCAGATTGGTGGTGTATAAATATTATTATTAGTTAGTTTAGTTAGACAATTAATGCAAGCATACATGTCTGCTTCATATGTCCATGGCTGATCTTTGACCATCCTCTTGATTTATATAGAGGAGTCATGCCTATAACTCAAAAGGTACTTATCTTGAGTTGGTTTAAATGCAAACAGATTTTCAGGATGCTGAATTCTGGGAGAGGGAGCTGCTGTTGCATGGAATTGTAGCTCGCAGGCACCCCTTGCTGGTTTCTAGGCAAAGGGGAATCTCTGCTGATCTCCACCAATCCTATTTATCTCCCTAGTTTTGAACCTTTGCTCGGTCTGAAGCTCTTTGGGTGACTGTCAGTCATATTCAGCCTTGTCTACCTCACAAGAGTGCTGGGAACATGGAGGAAGGGAAGGTCTTTTATTACACCATGACTACAAACACACACACATCCTAGGCAGGTGTGTACTGAGCTGATTGTGGAGATAATGGACCTGCCTTCTCCCCAACTCATAAGAATGTTTCAGCTCTCCTTCCTCCTAAATGAGACTCAGGAGGCTGGAGCTCAGGATTCTTGGTGTATGCATCTGTCTAAATTCCTCTCCAGGGCCTGACGTGGCGTCACTTGGTGCCATACTGCTGCTCTAAACAGTTTGATGAACTCTCCTGGAAGACTCCAGGGGCAACTCCAGTTTCCTGCACACATTTAACTGAGCTCTGGCAAATTTCGCACTGCGGCTGCCAAGTGGCTGCTTCCTGGGGCTCTTGCAAGTGAAGGCAAGATTACTGCCTGCTGCTAATCAACGGGTGCAAATGGCTGTGCTCATACCCTGTGCTCATACAGTTCAATGCATGTCAACAGGTCTTTTGCAGGAGGCCAGATCTGAATCCTACTCTGTTGCACTCAGCCCACACCCCATATTTCCTGCCTGACATGGTTGCCTCACCTTGCTTAAAAGGAGGACTGTAGGTTTCATAGAATCCTAGAGTTGGAATAGACCACAAGGGCCATCGATTCCAACCCCCTGCCAAGCAGGAAACACCATCAAAGCACTCCTGACATATGGTTGTCAAGCCTCTGCTTAAAGACCTCCAAAGGTGGAGACTCCACCACACTCCTTGGCAGCAAATTCCACTGTCAAACAGCTCTTACTGTCAGGAAGTTCTTCCTAATGTTTAGGTGGAATCTTCTTTCTTGTAGTTTGGATCCATTGCTCCGTGTCCGCTTCTCTGGAGCAGCAGAAAACAACCTTTCTCCCTCTATGTGACATCCTTTTATATATTTGAACATGGCTATCATGTCACCCCTTAACCTCCTCTTCTCCAGGCTAAACATGCCCAGCTCCCTTAGCCGTTCCTCATAAGGCATCGTTTCCAGGCCTTGGACCATTTCGGTTGCCCTCCTCTGGAGACGTTCCAGTTTGTCAGTGTCCTTCTTGAACTGTGGTGCCACGAACTGGACATAGTACTACAGGTGAGGTCTGACCAGAGCAGAATACAGTGGCACTATTACTTCCCTTGATCTAGATGCTCTACTCCTATTGATGCATCCCAGAATTGCATTGGCTTTTTTAGCTGCCGTGTCACACTGTTGGCTCATGTCAAGTTTGTGGTCAACCAAGACTCCTAGATCCTTTTCACATGTACTGCTCTCAAGCCAGGTGTCACCCATCTTGTATTTGTGCCTCTCTCTTTTTTTGCCCAAGTGCAATACTTTACATTTCTCCCTGTTAAAATGCATCCTGTTTGTTTTGGCCCAGTTCTCTAATCTGTCAAGGTCGTTTTGAAGTGTGATCCTGTCCTCTGGGGTGTTAGCAACCCCTCCCAGTTTGGTGTCATCTGCAAATTTGATCAGGATGCCCTTGAGTCCATCATCCAAGTCGTTGATAAAGATGTTGAATAAGACCGGGCCCAAGACAGAACCCTGTGGCACCCCACTAGTCACCCTTCTCCAGGATGAAGAGGAACCATTGATGAGCACCCTTTGGGTTCGGTCAGTCAGCCAGTTACAAATCCACTGAGTGGTAGCATAGTCAAGACCGCATTTTACCAGCTTCTTTACAAGAATATCATGGGGCACCTTGTCAAATGCCTTGCTGAAATCAAGGTAGGCTACATCCACTGCGTTCCCTTCATCTACCAGGCTTGTAATTCTGTCAAAAAACGAGATCAGGTTAGTCTGACATGACTTATTTTTCAGAAATCCATGCTGACTATTGGTATCACAGCATTCCTTTCTAGGTGCTCACAGACTGTTTGCTTAATGATCTGCTCCAGAATCTTCCCTGGTATTGATGTCAGACTGACTGGGCGGTAATTATTTGGGTCTCTCTTTTCCCCTTTTTGAAAATAGGGACAACATTTGCCCTCCTCCAGTCTGCCGGGACTTCGCCTGTTCTCCAGGAATTCTCAAAGATGACTGCCAGTGGTTCTGAGATCACATCTGCCAGTTCTTTTAATACTCTTGGATGCAGTTCATCTGGCCCTGGAGACTTGAATACATCTAAACTAGCCAAGTATTCTTGTACTATCTCCTTAGTTATTCTGGGCTGTGTTTCCTTTGCTGAATCATTTGCTCCAAATTCTTCAGGTCGGGCATTGTTTTCTTTATCGGAGAAGACTGAGGCAAAGAAGGCATTGAGGAGTTCAGCCCTTTCTGTGTCCCCTGTTTGCATTTCACCATCTTCTTTTCTGAGTGACCCCACTGTTTCTTTGTTCTTCCTTTTGCTACGGACATACCCATACCCTTTTTTGTTGCTTTTAACCTCTTTAGCAAGCCTGAGTTCATTCTGTGCTTTAGCTTTTCTGACTTTGTGTCTACATGTGCTGGCTATTTGTTTGAATTCCTCTTTGGTGGTTTCCCCCCTTTTCCATTTTTTGTACACATCCTTTTTTAATCTTAACTCAGTTAAAAGTTCTTTAGATAGCCACCCTGGCTTCTTTACGCACCTTCCATGTTTCCGTCTCATTGGTATTGCCTGAAGTTGTGCTTTTACTACCAACCTCTTAACAAACTCCCAGTCATCATGAACTCCCTTTCCTTTTAGTATTACTGTCCATGGGATCTCACCCAGCACTTCCCTGAGTTTTATGAAGTCGGCTTTCTTAAAGTCAAGAAATTGAGTCCTAGTATGCTTGGCTGCTCCTTTCCGCTGTATAGTAAACTTCAGAAGAGCATGATCACTCGCGCCTAATGATCCTTCCACTTCTACCCCACTAATCAGGTCATCAACATTGGTTAGGACCAGATCTAAAATGGATGTTCCTCTTGTTGCTTCTCCCACTTTCTGGACAATGAAGTTGTCTGCAAGGCCAGTGAGGAATCTGTTTGACCTTATGCTCTTGGCTGAGTTTGACATCCAGCAAATATCCGGGTAATTGAAGTCCCCCATTACTACTATCTCCCTTCCTTTTGCATGCTTGGCCATCTGTTCCAGGAAGGCATCATCTATGTCCTCCATTTGGCTTGGGGATCTATAGTAAACTCCCACAATGAGGTATCTTACTCTTCTCTCCCTTAATTTTGACCCAAATGCTCTCACTTTGACTTTGAGGTTCTAAATCTTGGATCTCTTCACAGGTATACACATCCCTGACATATAACGCCACTCCTCCTCCTTTCTTGTCTGGTCTGTTTCTCTGAAATAGATTGTATCCCTCCATTATTACATTCCAATCGTGGGACTTATCCCACCAGGTTTCAGTGATGCCTATTATGTCATATTTAGTTTGCTGTACCAAGAGCTCAAGCTCATCTTGTTTATTTCCCATGCTTTGTGCATTAGTGTACAGACATTGAAGTCCATTAATCATTCCCCCGTGTCTCTTATTTAAGGATTTTTTCCTCCCACCACTAGGTCTGCGTGCTGTTTGCTCCATTTGGTCTATGACATTTGGATGATCATCTTCATCAATTGATAGACTCCTACCTTCAGGAGCACTGTCTCCCTCCCCCACATTAGTTAGTTTAAAGCTGTCCTGATGAGGTTTCTGAGATTTTTGGCAAAAACATTCCTCCCAGCTGTTGTGAGGTGCAGCCCATCGCTTGCCAGAAGTCCATCTTCAAGAAACTGCAGTCCTTGATCTAAGAATCCAAACCGTTCCTGTTTACACCATTTGCGAAGCCAGCTGTTCACTTCCACTATTTTTTCCTCTCTCCCTGGGCCACGTCTTTCAATTGGGTTTCTGCAATTTCCCTGCATTTCAACGGGGCTTGCCCAGAAGAGCCTCTCCATGTGTCATCCCCACAAAGGCAATCTCTCAGTCTCTCGCTCTGCCATCCCCTAAAAGAATCAAGCAGTCTGAGGTGGCTGTCTTGCCTTTGCTTCATAAGCAGGGCTGCAGCTCAGTGGTAGACCATACACTTGGCATGCAAAATGCCCCAGATTCGACCCTTTCTTCAGATCACAGGATCTCCAAGAGCAGCATAGAGGGAGGAGGTCTTTGAGGTCTGCCACCAGTCAGGCAATCTTACTGTGTTGGAGAGACCAACAGGTCAACTTGCTGGAAACCTGCAGCAGGCATGAGGAACCTTTGGCCCTCCAATGTGTTGTGGAACTCCAGTTCCCATCATCCCGGGCTGTTGGCCACACTTGGTGGGGCTGTTGGGAGTCGAAGTTCCTCAACATGTGGAGGGCGACAGGTTCCCCACACCCATTCTACAGTGTTACTTGCGTTGACTCCCCCTTCCCTCAGAGTTCACAGTGACCCAAGGCAGTGAAGAATTGTTTTGTATTTTGAGATTTTTGAGAGTTTGATTTTAAAATTTTGATAAATTTTGAAATTTTGAAGAATTTTCAAATTTTGGATTTTAAGATGGCTGGAGCAGCTTTTGATAGTGATGCAAAGCTAGGAATGCCTGTGCTGAATGAGTACAATTTCATGCACTGGAAGCAGCGCTTGATAGCGTGTTTAGATTATAAGCACATTTTGGAAGCTTTAAAACCTCACCCTACAGGGACAAGTGAGGAAGATTTAGCCAAGATAAGTGCTTGGAAACGCATGAACAGTGAAGCTAGACACATAATTTTGAGTGGACTTCGTGATGAGCAGCTATCATTAATAAATAGTACAGATGATGCATCTCAAATCTTAAGAGATATTGAGCGCATGTATGGAGAATCTAGCATAAACAGCTTCAGAAACTTGGTGTGTAAATTAACCAGATTGAGGATGAATTCAAAAGAGGAATTCACAGAGCACATCAACAAGTTTACTGAGATTATTCAAAGAATTGATCTGACTCCCAAAGCTTTTGATGAGGATACAAAGATAGCATTTTTGTTATCATCACTTGGACCTCGCTTTAGCGCATTTGTAAGTTTGATGGCTCATAGACAAGGTCTGACTTTTAAAGACTTGATTGGTTACTTAAAAGAAGAATGCAGAGATAGAGCTGAATCTCCAGTGAGAAATGCTAGAAGCAAGGACAGCAGTTATGCATCTAGGCAATGTACAAAGTCCAAAGAGATGCCTAAGAAAGTGATTTGCTTCAATTGTAACAAAGAAGGACACATTGCAAAGAACTGCAGAGCTCCTAAAGCGAAGAAACCCCACCCCTTTCAGCCAAAAGGGGAAAAGAAGGGGAAATGTGAATGCACATGGTTATTGCAAGAAAGGAATTTAGCTGTCCAGAATCGTGAAAATAAACGTAACAAATGGATTTTAGATTCAGGTGCCAGTTCGCATTTTTCATATAAAAAGGACTATTTTAATGAGATTGATGAAATAAATGATGAAGAAGGATCTGAAATTGAGATTGCAGATGGCAACATTGTTAAAGCAAAAGGTGCAGGTTCCATGAGCCTGAAATGCAATATAAACAATGAATGCATTGAGAACACAATCTCTAGAGTTTTGTACGTTCCAGAGCTGAGCTGCAATCTAATCAGCGTGTCCACTTTGGACAAGAAAGGTTTCCAGATCACATTTGGAAATGGAGAATGTAAAGTGACTAGAAATGGCAAAGTGTTTGCTCAAGCAAAGCTAATAAATGGTGTATATGAGCTTGATCTTTCAGAGAACCAGTCTGCAAAAGTGGCACATTCCAGCCAGAAGGATGAAGCAGATCTGGACCTATGGCACAGAAGGCTTGGACACAGGGACACCAGCGTCATTCTGGATCTACAGAAAAGAAATCTTGTAAGAGGTTTGCAGGTAAAGCAGAGCAACAAAGCTCCAGCAAAGTGCATAAGCTGTATTACTGAGAAGGCTATAAAACCTTCATTTCCACGTTGTGCAGAGCAAAGAAGCAGCAAAGTGCTTGACATAGTGCACACTGATATATGTGGACCCATGAATGTTCCCTCACTGGGAAAGAATAGATATATTTTAATATTTCTGGATGACTTTTCAAGATTTTGTGTTGTATATTTCCTCAAAGAGAAGAGTGAGACAGTGGACAAGCTCCAGGAATACATTGCCATGGTCAAGAATAAATTCCAGAGAGCTCCAGCTGTGTTAATGAGTGACAATGGAGGTGAGTACTGCTCAAATGAAATGCAGGCTCTCCTGGCCAAGGAAGGAATTGCACACGTAACCACAATTCCTTACACACCACAGCAGAATGCCATAGCCGAGAGAAAGTTTAGGTCCATTATGGACATGACAAGGTGCATGCTAAAGGATGCACGTTTGCCACAAAAGCTGTGGGCCGAAGGAGTGTACACGTCGGTCTATTTGCAGAATAGACTGCCAACTAAAGGTGCAGAGCGCACACCATTTGAACTTTGGCATGGGAAAGCTCCCAATCTGTCGCACATACGTGTGTTTGGAAGTCCGTGTTACTTCCACGTGCCCAAGGAACACAGACACAAGCTTGACTCCAGGGCAAAAGCAGGTATCCTTGTGGGATATGCTTCTGGAGGCAAAGGATACAGAATTATGGACTTACAAACTGGTAAGACGAATGCATACCATGCGGTTTATTTTGATGAATATGGAAAAGTAGACATTAAGAACACTGTTGTGGATTCTTCAGATGAGTCGGAAAGGACTCAAGAGTTTGTATATTTCCCTTTTGAGACCCCACAAAGTAATTATCTGCCTTCGAGTGTTACAGTGCCCCCTACAGGCGACGCACCAGAAGACGCAGAGGACCAGAACCCTGGCGGCACCAGAGACGAAGATGAGGACTGAGATGGGGACATGCCTGCGTTGGAGGAGGATGAGGAAGCTGATGCGGTCGCAGAACCAGAAGTCAGACGCTCATCCAGAACCAACAAAGGTGTCCCACCAGTACGGTTGTCCTACCTTGCAGGGTCGGCATTTCCACAGGAACCTTCCACTTGGGAAGAGATACAGGAGATGCCAGCTGCAGAAGCCAGTCTCTGGAGGAAGGCCGCGCAGGAGGAGATGGATGCACTGCATCAGAACAAGACCTGGACACTCACTGAGCTGCCTCCCGGTAAGAAGGCCATTGGCAGTAAATGGGTTTTCAAGGTTAAGAAGGGGTCAGAAGGAGAAGTGCAGCGCTACAAAGCTAGACTTGTAGCACAGGGATTTTCACAGCGTTTTGGTGAAGACTATGATGAAGTTTTTGCACCAACTGTGAGGTACAGCAGCGTAAGAATGCTTTTAAGCATTGCAGCCTCCAAGAAAATGAGGGTGAAACACATTGACATTGCTACCGCTTTTCTACATGGGCAGATTTCAGAAGAAATTTACATGAAGCAGCCCAAGGGTTTTGTAAAACCACATGAGGCACATCTAGTGTGCAAACTGCAGAAAGGACTTTATGGACTTAAACAGGCTGCCAGAGCCTGGAACCAGAAGTTGCATAAAATGCTGACGCAACTTGGGTACAAGCAAGGCGATGCTGACAAGTGCTTGTACAGTAAGTCAAATAATGGACAATTCTCATATATCCTAGCATTTGTTGATGACCTGATTATTGCCACAGCAAGTGAGAAAGACTATACACAGATAGTAAAACACCTTAGCAAGGAGGTGGAGGTCAAGGAGCTAGGAGATGTCCAGTACTACCTCGGGATCCAGGTGGAAAGAGAAGAGGACGGCTCATTTCTTCTCAGCCAAAGACAGAAGATCCACGAGCTAGTTGAGCACATGCAGATGCAAGACGCACATCCAGTTGCTACACCGATGGCTACTGACTTCCTGAAGAATCAGCAGGATTCGAAGCAGTTGCCAGACAACAATGACTACAGGTCGGCGATTGGTAAACTTTTGTATTTAGTTACCACATGTAGACCTGACTTAGCTAATGCTGTGGGGATTCTTAGCAGAAAAGTGAATTCTCCCACTGAGCATGATTGGGCAGGTGTAAAGAGGGTGGTGCGATATTTGAAGGGTACCATGAATTGTAAATTAAGGTTACCAGCCGTCAGAGACCCTAAGTTGGTTGGGTATACTGATGCAGATTGGGCTGGGGATAATGCTGATTATAAATCAACAAGTGGTCATGTTTTCATGTTTGGGGATGGACCTGTTGCATGGGGCAGTTATAAACAGAGCTGTGTAGCATTATCTTCCACAGAATCAGAATACGTTGCAGCAACAGAAGCCTGCAGAGAGATCGCCTGGCTTGATCAACTCATAAAGGACTTTGGGTTGGTGAGAAAAGGGCCTGTCAGCTTGCTAGAGGACAATCAAAGTTGTCTGAAGCTGACGCAGAGTGAGAAGTTCCTGGCCAGAACAAAACACATTGGGGTTAAATACCACTACATACGCCAGATGATCCAGGATGGACTTGTGGAGCTATCCTACTGCAGCACCCAAGAGATGACTGCTGACATCCTGACAAAACCCCTACCAAGAGAGAGTTTCCAGAATCTACGTGTCAAGCTGGGACTCTGGGTGGTTGAATAAAGTTGTTTATGTTTTGTATATGTTGTATTGCCTGAGAAGGGGTATGTGGGATGTAAACACAGGAGCAGTCAATGACAACATTCCTAGAGTGTACATGTTACAACATGGGGAGGGATGTCTGTCCAGCAAGCAGGTAAACTTCCTGGGGACGGACTTCCTCCGCATGTGACCAGAGGTGGGTGTGGCCTCACCTGTGCAGGTAATGACAAAAAGCACAGGGCAGGCAGCCATCTCTCTCTCTCTGCCATCACCTTTCGAAGAAGCAGGATGCCCTCTTGGCTCTCAGCCAAGAGAGGAGAGGGCTATCTTCCTATAAGAGAGATTCTAAGTGTATTTTACCTTTTTAAGCCTGTCTGCCATCTGGGATCATATTGTGAACAGATCGTGAGTAAACTCTTTTATACTTTTATAAAGACTGTGTTGTGTCTTGTATTTTAAGAGGGAACAAAGGGGAAATTACCAGAGTAATTATTATAGAGGTTCTAGCGAACCTGTGCACACGTTACCGTTGCGTACTTAAAGGGGAATGTATATAAACTCTGCTGATATTTTGGGAACTTGTTAGCACAAGTTGGATTAGGATATAATTAGTCAATATATCCTCTCCTGCACCCCAGAACATTCCCACAGTTGCCAGGTTGTCAAGATGAGGCTGGCAATGGGCTTGGGACATTCTGCATGTGACAATGTGCTCAGCCATTGAGAGATGGCTTTCTCCACGCAGCAGGGATAGCGAAAATGTGGCCCTCTAATATTGTTGGTCTACAACTCCCCCATCTTCCCTAACCATTGGCCATGACTGACAGCAGCTGGAATCCAGCTCCACCTGGAGGGCAGCAGTTTCCTACTCTCTGCCCTATAGGAACATATGAAGTTGCCTTATGCTGTTAGACCATTGACACAGCTAGCTCAGTGCTGTCTTTGCTACACCAGCTGGAAGCAGCTCCCTTGGGCTTCAGACATGGAGTCTTTCCAAGCCCTCCCTGGAGATGCTGTACCACCAAGCTACAGCTTTTGCCTGTATATTCATGTGGGTCCTTGTGGCTGCCAACTATGCGCTCTTACTACAGGGGCACACAAGCCAGTCCTGTTGGATGTCATGACCTGTTGCTGCTACTGCTACCTGCCCCTGCAGGTGGGCAGTAAGGTGGAGTGACTGATGGCAATGGACACTGTTTGGAAGTTGTTTTCCTGGCACCTTGCTTTTCTGTAATGAGAAAGATCCCTCCAGTGGGGAATGATTTCCACTTCCTAAGACTTGCTAATGATAGAGTATGACATGTTTGGGGTCCCTGGGGCGGGCAGCGGGCGTACCAGGGGTTGCCAGGGCAACCAGAGCTGCAAAAAGGTGTAAGGGGACACTGAGAGGAAGGCAGGAGAGAAAAGGAGTGGAATGTTTCTGAGGGAGATCTTTGCAGAAGAAGGAAGAAGGATTTGAAGGATGGCTGATGGACAGGGAGGGCAGTGCTTCCTAAACACCAGAAGGCCGGTGTGACATAACAGGCCACCAGGAAGAGGCAAGCCAGGTGTAAAGGAGGACAGGTGAGCATGCAGCATTTCTGCAGGCCTCAGCTCAGCGGCAGAGCATCTGCTCTGCACGCTGAGATCCCAGGTTCAATCCCCAGCATCTCAGGTAGGGCGGGAAAGACCCTTGCCTGAAACCCTGGAGAGTCCCTGCCAGTCAGTGTAGACAATACTGAGCCACATGGCCTGGCTTGGGCATAAGGCAGATTCCCATGTTCCAGCTGTTTCCTCCCCTTGAACCTGCCAACATCTCTGGACTCATCTCCCAGTTTGATGGGATCCTGGGCAAAGGAGCTTCGGATCCCATCCCCCAACTCTGTCTGTAAGACATCTTTGGGCATATCTGGCAGCAGTGCTCTGAGCAAGAGGAGAGGCAGGCCGAATTTTAATTTCCCACCATACAATGTCAGACCACGGCAGGACATTGCTCCAATGGCAGGCTGTTCTTTCCCCCCATAATGGATCTGAGAGTTGCCCAACGATGTCTGGCCCTGAGGACTCCCTGGAAGCCAACTCTTCTCAGCAAACTTTAATGGTTTTGCACCTGGACACCCTAGAGTAAGAAACCTGCAATGTTGCTCCACATGTGGCTGGACCTCAACATCCGTCATTCTGGCTGGGACTCGGAACGAGTAGCCAACTTTGGCAGGCTCACCTATGAGCAGCACAAAGGATATAGAGGATGGTTCTTTGCTGTGAAAGCAAGAGATCCCAATGCACCCAGAGAGAGCAGCAGCTCTTGCCTAGACCCCTGACCAACACAAAAAGCAGCTCCACTTGCAAGGACCAGCAATCCTCTGTGCCCTTCAGCCCGCTTCTGGTGATATATAAGCTCCAGGACATCAGAAAAACTGAAGAGGAAGGAGCAAGCAGAATTTGCAGTGTTTGAGGGGGGAAGTGGGATAGCTCTGTCAGTGGATCATGAGACTCTTAATCTCAGGGCTATGGGTTCAAGCCCCACATTGGGCAAAAAGATTCTTGCATTGCAGGGGGTTGGACTGGATGACCCTCGTGGTCCCATCCAACTCTACAATTCTGTGATTCAATGGGGAAGATACGGTGTTAAATGTTTATACCGACTGTACCTCTGCTGGCAGTGATGGGTGAGCCCAAGGTTGCTGATTCTATGTGCAGCATCAGAATACAGCAGAGGCATCAGTTCCTAAAAATAGAGACAGGAGGAAAAGGTTAAAACAAAAAGGTTCAGTCAAGCCATGCAATTCTGCAATTCAGATTTTTTAAGAAATGCACTTTTTGAGAATCTAATTAGCATGTGGATTTGTTATTAGGAGTTGGCTAATTTGGCTGCCAGTCCATTCCCAAATGTAGCGCTTGCTACAGCTTTATCATCAGTACCTGATAGATGGCTTTCATTTAGTTTCCAGAATGCATATAAGCATGAGCAACCAGGGAAGGGAATTGTATTACAATTAATTTTTGTTTTTGTAGTAAGGGTGGGGAGTGCTGCTTAATGTTTTTCTATATTATCTCTTACAAAAATTCAGTAAAGTTTAAGTTACAGAAACACAGACATAATGCTGGGCAAAAATTCAAAGCACTGCCAAAATACCAACTGTGCCAGAAAGGAGGCATTAGTTTTAGATGTTGTCAAAAAGAGAACTTGAAAGTTAAATTAAAGCTTCCTGTGATTGTGGCGCAAGTCAGGCAGCACCAGTCATTTAAGGGGTTGCCATTCCCCCCCCTTCTCTTTGCTCCATTGCCTTTAACAGCAGCTTTATCTGTACAAGTTTGCAGGTGATGATATTTATCCCCGTGGTGATAAAAGCATTACCAGCTTATTACAGCAGATCAAGCTGCTGGTGACAGATAGGTTCAGCTACAAAGGGTCTTGGGGCACTTTACTGGTGACAGTCCAATTTCTGCCTTGGGCCGGCCCTGAAACCTTGACCTGAAGATCCCAAGTGAGTTGTGGACTGCAAGTTCGGCCCGAGGTTCCTTCCTCAGGCAATACAGCCTTTTATCCGAGACGCTGAACCAGCAACAGCTCAGTGTTTTCCCTGCTTAAAAGGGAAAATTGGAGAAGAGCCTTTGATACCACAATTTCCCTGCATTTATTATAGGGTGGAGCAGTAGGTCATTGTGTCTGGCTGTTAACCAAAAGGTTGGTGGTTCGAGCCCACCCAGGAATGGCTGTGGGCAGGATTAGTACCCTAGGATGCAGCTCACCAGGCCCTGGAGATTTGAGTTTTTAAATGAATTCAATCCTGGCATGAGTTGATGGCAGTTGTAGTCCAAAACATCTGGAGAGGACCAGGTTGGTGAAGGCTGTCATTATCATAACCACTACCATTGCTATCAAGCAAGCTAGTACATCAGGTGGAATATGAGCCAGAAGCCCTGTTGGAAGGCTTGTGACCCAAGTAACTAGGCACACAGGAGAAGACCCAATGTGGTGTAGTGGTTAGACTAGGACCTGGGAAGCCCTGGTTCAAATCCCCACTCAACCATGACGTTCACTGGGTGACCTTGGGCCAATCGCTGTCTCTTACCCTAGCCCACCCCACAGGGATGTTTTGATAAAAAGAGTGGAGGAAGAACCATATACTGCCCATGCCCCTATGAGCTCCTTGGACAAAAGACAGGATATCAATGCAGGAATAAATAAATAAGGGGGCAGAGGTCTGAGGTCTGTTGTGAAGGGGCAAGGTGTGTGTACATTTTGTAAATAAGGGAAAACATCAGTGCAAAGTGGGGGGGGGGATGACAATAAGCCAAGAGACCAGGAGGAGCAAGGGGATGGAGGATGCAATTTCACATTTGTGGAGGTGAAATAGAGGAACACAAGAAGTTGCCTTATACTGAGTTAGACCCTTGGTTCATCCCGCTGAGTGCTGGCTGCTCTGGCTGGCCTTGGCTCACCAGGATTTCAGGCAGAAGTCTCTCCTAGCCCCACCTGAAGGGCATTGGGCATTGAACCTGAGGCCATGCAAGAGAAGGAAGATGTTTGGAAGCGAAAAGAAGTTGGCATAGATTATGAGAAGTGCTAGGCTGCATTTCTGCAGGAGTATCGTGCCCTCTCTGCAATGCCAAACACAGAGGAACACAGAATACAACAAGTGTTCCTTTCCCAGTTGTTGTTTTGCCCTCAGAAGTATAATAATTGGATTTCCGTCCAAGAGACCAAGCAGGTGCTGTGCTAAGAACCCCAAGTCTACACCCCAAAATGCTATGGCCCACATCAGCATCTAAGACTTGTTTAGGAGAGGTGACAGAGCATAGGCAGCAGTGCCAGATAATTACAAAATAAATCAACTCCAAACCCACACCAAAGCAAGATCTTTATTAGGACCAACTAAAATGCCTTGAAATAATGAGCACACTTTTGCGTTATCCCACTCGGTTAATCAAGGATATTAAAACTGGGGTAGTGTACAGGGTACCCCAAGTTTGCAATTCATAACAATTTTGAACTACAATACAAGAAGAAAGGTTTTGCAGACATAACTGGATTTAGCCTCTCCAGGAGGATTAGCCCCCTTTGAAAGATGCACCCAGGCCAGTGGGACCAAAAATGACAGTAATGCCCTCTCTCATTTTCAATAATATAAAAACTAGTATTTATTCATTTTTTTCTCCTAATTGAAACACACAGAGACCCCTTGGGAGGGGAAAAAATAAACAGCAAAATTATGTTTTTTATACAGTATTAGCAAAACTAGAGATCAATGTGTATTAGCTAAAACTAAAGAGAAGCCAATTTGGCAGCATTGCCCACCAGGTCTTCCCCTGCACAGGCTGGTCTATCGCCTCCATCTCCCCATAATCAAATTCTTACCTGTCCAGTTCCAAGCCAAGGGCTCCAGAGGAAGCAGCTGTCTCCATCAGCCTCTGCGCTGCTCAGGCTGCCTCTGCCTCCCTCTAGCCCCTCTGCCCAGGGACAGCCTCTTTCTACTGTGTCTCTTGCCCGCCCACAAGCACATGGTGCTCTCTCTGAGCAGAAATCCTGCCCTGCCCTCTTTCCTTGGAGAGGGAGAGAAAGAGAGAGCATTGCAGTCTTCAGGGGACCGTGTTAGAGAGAATAACAAGCAATGCAATGGCCTGTGCCGCTGAGGAGAGGTGGATGTTCTGCTTGCGGCAGAAAGATGAAAGATGGAGGGAGTCAGGGAGCTGGATAGGCCAACCGTGAGCCTGTCAAAATCCCTGGCACAGTCTGGTGCCTGTGGGGCCCAGCTAAGCCCCTCCAGGGGAATTGGGGAGGGGGGGTTAAGCCCCATGCCACCCTTAAGTGTACAGCTATGCTGAGGGAGTTTGGCTCCTGAAGAGCTTCAAAACAAGGAACTAAATGGAAGCACCTCAGAAACTGACCTGCATCTCAGAACATTTTTTAAATTGTATTGTGTCACCTCTACAGAGTCTTGACTCCTCATACATGGACCACTAGAGAATCAGCCTGGCCCCACCGTTTGGCCAGAGAAGCAGCAGCTGCAAGGGGCTTCCTTCCCTCCATCCCTGCCAGGACAAAAAGGGGCTTCCGTTGGCACTTGCTCTGGGACTGCAGGGCAGAAGCAAAGCACACTCAGTCACCCTCCACTGCCTTCTCCCGCTGCTTACAAGACTGTTCAGTGACACCCTCGATGGAGGGGCAATTCCCCCTCCCCAATCAAACTTTTTTGCAATAAGGAAAATGATGGGGTAGGCCAGGGAAACATGCTTCGAGGCAAACCCATCAGAACAAATGCTCAGTTGAAATCACCGGCGTCATCTAAACTCGCTGCAAACTTTGTGCAAACAAATCAGGGTGAATGCTGAGTAAACAGCTCATCTGGAAGCAGCCTGTGATAGGTATCACATTTGTATCCCACCTTCCTTCCAGGGATTGCAGGCCGGGTCCCAAGACTAGAAGTAAGCTCTGCATGAG
Organism: Podarcis vaucheri; assembly: GCF_965113315.1. NCBI lineage: Eukaryota > Metazoa > Chordata > Lepidosauria > Squamata > Lacertidae > Podarcis > Podarcis vaucheri. Next base: position 89,683,718 of record NC_138765.1, on the reverse strand, counting down.
AAATGTGGGTTAGTGGAAGCAGCTTGGGGGGGGGGGAGAGAAGGTGATGTTTAGCAACACACTTCCACTTCCAGCCTGCCACTTCACTTCAAATCTTCCCCATCCCTGGTGGTATACTTTGTCACTGCCATCCCCACAATCACCTAGGTAGGTAGGTAGGTCTGGCAAAGAAAGTGACTGAGCCAACAGCACCCTGGCTCTGCACCCACCGGATCTCCACGGGGGAAGCCCAGCAGCATTAAAGCTTAGAGAGAACTGTCTGTATACACACCTTATATTTACATATTGTTATGGTGCATGACTTTCTTGGGAAGTGTAGTGAACCTCGACAGAGCTGCAACTCCCAGCAGGGCCGTCTTAAGCATATCCAGCTCCATGGTGCAAAGATCCCTCTGGCGCCCGCCCCCCCCCCCATTTCCCAGAGTTGTCAACCTTTTTTTAGGGGTGGAACCACTGGACTTACTCCCAAGTAAGCAGGTGTGTAAGATTGCAGCATCGCATGCTGCTTCTCCTGCATTCTCCTTGTTCCTTCTCACTTTGCTCAAAATGTGAAATCCTTGCGTCTAATAGGAAAAAAATCTACTGACATGGTTAGGGTTAGGGAGCTCACCCCATCACGGCGATTTGAACCGCTGACCTTCCATTGGGCAAGCCCAAGAGGCTCAGGGGTTTGGACCACAGTGCCACCCGTGTCCCAGCGGGTGTCCTGCATCCTGCGTCACAACAGAATTAAACGATCAAGTTCTTACAAATGCAGAACGGATATTCTGTGCCGGTTCTGCCAATCGCTGTGGTTGTGTGGGTGCATATAGGATTGCTATCTCACGGGTAAACCGGCCCCAAGTTGTTAAGAGCTTTATATACTAATAGTAACACCTTGAACCTGGCCCCAGTAGCAAATTGGCAAACAGAGCAGATCTCTGAGCATGGGTGATATACACTAACCTCCCGCAGAGGCTTGGGAAGCAAGCTGCACACCCACCAGCCATATAGTTGGCAGGCGCAGCTGGCAGGCATGCAAGGAAAGGCGAGGCTGCTGGCAAAGCCGCAGAGCTCCCCCACTCACTGGGGCGCCCCTGAGAGGCCAGCGCCCTGGCGCGACACACCACTAAGCCCTATGGGAAAGACGGCTCTGGCTCCCAACACCCTTAACCATCCACTATTCCCTGGATTCTTGGGAGAAGAAATGTGCTTTAAATGCACATCCATGGGACGCCTTTGCTGAACACTCGAAGCAGCATATGACTAGCAGGTGTTAATCTCACGAAAGGAGGCACACAGGCATGAAGTGTGCTGGTAACTCCACAAAGGCTTGTTGGGAGAAGTGGACACCAGCCTTTTCATACCTGGAATTCCTGCTTAGTCCAAACATGCAGGGTAGCATGGGACCAACTTTGCAGTAATAATAATAATAATAATAATAATAATAATAATAATAATGCTACTTATTTACTTCGAGCTTTGCACTCCACTCTCCAGCCCCCAAAGCTCCCAACTGTCACATATAATCAATTAAAACAGGACAGATCCTGTCCACAGGCTTACAATCTTAAAAAAAAAAAGAAATACACAAGGGACAAGGAGGGAAGAGGAAAAATAAAAATAAAACCCAGGCCCCAATTTTTAAATAGCCAGTCAGAGTTCAGAGGCAGGAAGTGCCCCGTGGAGCTGTTCTTTCTGCAAGGTGATGGATTGAGGCTTGCTTCCTACCTCTCCCCATGAGGCATTATTCTTTGGGGGGCAGTTTTTCTAAATTGGTTTTTATTAAAGATTTTATCTTGTTACAAAACAGACAAATAAGCCATTAAAAGTACAATGGGGGAAAGAGGAGAGAGAGAGAGGGATGGAGATGGGGGTGTTTTTCTTTCATTCTACTGATTAGTGTTAGTGTAGGGCAGGGGTCAGCAAACCTTTTCAGCAGGGGGCCAGTCCACTGTCCCTCAAACCTTGTGGGGGCCAGACTATATTTTGGGGAAAGAAATGAATAAATTCCTATGCCCCACAAATAACCCAGAGATGCATTTTAAATAAAAGCACACATTCTACTCATGTAAAAAGACGATGATTCCTGGACCGTCCTTGGGCCGGATTTAGAAGGTGATTGGGCCGGATCCGGACCCTGGGCCTTTGTTTGCCTACCCATGGTGCAGGGGTTATGCCAGCATCACATGGGTAGGCCCTTATGGTATAGAGAGGTATAGAGATAGAGAGACATTGTGAGAGGTTAGTGGGTCCCAAGTTTGGTTGGTTGTGTTCAGTTGGTCGCAGTGTAGCTTGTTTGTATGTGTGGGGGGGGAGGGGTTGTTGGATCAGGTTAGTCATACTGATTCAAATGCTGTTGAGGGGGATAGGTCATTGTCCTGTTGTGCTGTGTATGTGATAAAGGGGAACCACACTGGGGTGAAGGCGTCCTCCTTTGCTTGTCCTCATGCTAATATAAGTTTGTTAGTTATCTCTTCTAGTAGGGCAGTTTCCCATACATTTTGGTACCAGTGATTTATGTTCACTCCTCCTAGGTCCTCCCGGTGTCTAGTTACAATGTTTTTTGCTGCTGAGAATAAATGATTTATGAGTTCTTTGTCATGTGCATTTGCATTGTTATCTTGGAAGGTATTTAATAAGGCTAATTCTGGAGTTACTTCTATTACCTGTTTTGTTATTTTGGGGATTTCCTGCAGCACTGCTATCCAAAAGGATTGTACTTTGGGGCATTCCCACCACATGTGGAGGTATGTGCCTATGGAGGTGCAGTCTCTCCAGCATTTGGATGAGGTTTCTGAGTGTATTAGTGACAATTTCCTTGGTGTTAGGTACCATCTGTAGATAGGTTTCATAGGAAGTTCTCTTTTTTTGCTTGAGATGGATTTAAGTGGTAGTTTAGACCACATTTTGACCATTGGGTAGGGTTTATTTCAAATCCTATGTCATGTTCCCAGTAATTTTTAATTGTGGTATGGAGATTTGTGGTTTGATACCATCCCTCTACTGTGTCCCTCCCTCTGTTGTTAGGAGGAGTTTTTCCAAACTAGTCAGCGGCCTGGTAGCTGCTGTCCAGCGGGGCCTCCTGGCCCACCAGTTGAGGATCCATAGAATTGTAGAGTTGGAAGGGACCCCAAGGGTCGTCTAGTCCAACCCCCTGCAATGCAGGAATCCTGATACGGCGAACAGCGGCTTGCTCTTGTGTTTTCACTGTTCAGAATCCTGGATAGATTGGCAAAGGGGAGCAGATGTATGTTTGTTTGTCCAGCGGGGCAGGGGAACCTGTTGTTCTCCAGCAGTTGTTGGACTACAACTCCCATCTGGATTGTTGCCCTTGTCAGCTGGATTGTCTGCCTTAGGCGCCAAACTGTCCTGAGCGATGCAGCACGCAGATGACAGGAAGAGGTTCAACCACAGTTCATAATCCACTGACCTCCCCCTCACCCTCCCAGAGGTGGTTGCCATTTCACCAGAAGGGCATTAAATAATTAAGGAAGGTTTTACAAATCAGCGTGTTACAATCGTGACATAATCTGGGTAATTCCATGAACCTTTTGCCCCCTCTGCACAAGCACATGAGGAGAATGTTCTGCTCCTTTCCTCTAGTCTCCGCTCAGCATTCCTTAATGTGCTGCTCCAGGGGTCCAGTTCTTCCTAGGTAGGGATGGGCAAATCTGGTAATTTCTGGGTCCCTCAGTTTCTTCTGTTTTCAATATTAAATTCAGTTTTCCACATTTCTGCAGCAATTTATGGTTAAACATATATATATATTCTTCAGTATTTTGGTGCAAATTTATGCAACTAAACATGTTTTAGAATGCAGTTTTGACTAATGCACTCATTCTTTTGCAAGCAATTTTTTCTAATGTGCATTTCTATACAGTGATACCTCAGGTTACAGATTTTCAGGTTGCAGACTCCGCTAACCCAGAAATATTACCTCGGGTTAAGAACTTTGCTTCAGGATGAGAACAGAAATCGGGCAGCGGCAGCGCGGCAGCAGCGGGAGGCCCCATTAGCTAAAGTGGTGTCTCAGGTTAAGAACAGTTTCAGGTGAAGAACAGACCTCCGGAACGAATTAAGCTCTTAACCCGAGGTACCACTGTATGTTATTTTCAGTCATATATGCAAGTTTGTACACAGTGGTTGGAGAACTGTACTGCAAAAATTCAGAGAAGTGTGAAGTTTGAAGGATAGCTGTATATTGGATTGAATATTGGTTCAAGAAGTGCAAATGTAGAGATCTTCTCATTAAAATGCAGACAAAATTGAATATTGCCCTCCTTCTCTCTGGGAGCTCTGTTGGATCCGGGATCTTATTTATTTATGGCATTTAATACCCTTCAGTCAAAAAGGCTTACAAAAATTGGTATAAAGACATTGCCTGAGCACAAGCACATGGCCTATAAAGACCTGGCACATGATGAGAAAGGAAGAGGAGGGAGGAGGGAGAAACAAACTCAAGCCCAAGTTCTTAAAACTGCAGCTCATCAAACATCCACTTAGTCCAGCATCTTCCTTTTGGCAGCAGCAGGCAAGCCAGGCGCCCCCAGGCCTGTCACAAAGAGGTCACAGATGCAAGAGCCATTTCTTGCAGTTTGTCTGCTTTTCAGCAAATAGTGCCCAGAGGTTCAGTGCCTCTAAATGTGAAGATCAGATTTCATCACCATAGTAAATAGACAACTTCCTGGAGGACTTCTATAACTCCCCTTTAAAGCCTTCTCTGTTAGCACCCATTGCCACATCTTGTGGCAACCAGGACTGGCACAAGGCAAAGGACAAGATTGTCTCTTCCTCCATAACAGGTTCTAAAGCTGAGGCCAAGGGCAGCCAACTGCCCCTTCTCCTCTGGCATTGGGGCAGCCAGCCTCTCCTGCACCCGAGGGCAGCAGGCTAGTATTGGGAGTGCAGGTCATAGTACCCACAGCCCTGTCCATTCTCCACGCCCGCCTGCCCCCCAGCATTTGCTGCCTGAGGCTGATGCTCGCTCCTCCTCGTGGCAGGGCCAGCTCTGGTGGCAGCAGATTCTGTAAGGCACAAACGGTGCTGAAATGAATTGCCTGCCTCACTCCTGTTCGTGTCATTTCCCAAAGTGGGGAGGGCAGCCCACACACTAGACCCTTGAAGCACTTTCAAAGCACATCTTCCCTGCCCCCTCAGAAAATTATAGCTCTGTGACGGGTAAACTATAGTGCCTAGAAATGTTTAAGAAGAAGACAGTGTGCTCTCAATGTGCTTTAAAGGTCATATGTACATAGCAGGTTGAGGGGAAGTCTATTATTATTATTATTATTATTATTATTATTATTATTATTATTATTAGGCCCCCTTCACCATAAGGTCCCTGGGCAAGTCACAACAAATACATTAAAAACAGCTTAGTGAAATTACAGTCACTAGAAGGGGGTGCGTTTTCTCTAGAAATACACATCTCATGCAGGGCAGAGGCTGCATCTTCAGCATTCACCAAAAGGTGTACAGAGAAGGTTCCAGGCACACCTCTGTCCAGACCAAATTCGGCAGCTTAGGTGCCACCACAGAGAAGGCGCTTTGTCCCTGGAGGGACTTTTTGCAATTTGGACTATAGTGGTAAGATTTGTCATTAATCTGCTTCTGTTGTTGTTGTTGTTTAGTCGTTTAGTCGTGTCCAACTCTTCGTGACCCCCCTGGACCAGAGCACGCCAGGCTCTCCTGTCTTCCACTGCCTCCCGCAGTTTGGTCAAACTCATGCTGGTAGCTTCGAGAACACTGTCCAACCATCTCGTCCTCTGTCGTCCCCTTCTCCTTGTGCCCTCCATCTTTCCCAACGTCAGGGTCTTTCCCAGGGAGTCTTCTCTTCTCATGAGATGGCCAAAGTACTGGAGCCCAGCTTCAGGATCTGTCCTTCCAGTGAGCACTCAGGGCTGATTTCCTTCAGAATGGATAGGTTTGATCTTCTTGCAGTCCATGGGACTCTCAAGAGTCTCCTCCAGCAACACAATTCAAAAGCATCAATTCTTCAGCGATCAGCCTAGAGCACCTAGAAAGGAATGCTGTGATCACCAATAGTCAGCATGGATTTCTGAAAAATAAGTCATGTCAGACTAACCTGATCTCGTTTTTTGACAGAATTACAAACTTGGTAGATGAAGGGAACGCAGTGGATGTAGCCTACCTTGATTTCAGCAAGGCATTTGACAAGGTGCCCCATGATATTCTTGTAAAGAAGCTGGTAAAATGCGGTCTTGACTATGCTACCACTCAGTGGATTTGTAACTGGCTGACTTACCAAACCCAAAGGGTGCTCATCAATGGTTCCTCTTCATCCTGGAGAAGAGTGACTAGTGGGGTGCCACAGGGTTCTGTCTTGGGCCCGGTCTTATTCAACATCTTTATCAACGACTTGGATGATGGACTCAAGGGCATCCTGATCAAATTTGCAGATGACACCAAACTGGGAGGGGTGGCTAACACCCCAGAGGACAGGATCACACTTCAAAACGACCATGACAGATTAGAGAACTGGGCAAAAATAAACAAGATGAATTTTAACAGGGAGAAATGTAAAGTATTGCACTTGGGCAAAAAAAATGAGAGGCACAAATACAAGATGGGTGACACCTGGCTTGAGAGCAGTACATGTGAAAAGGATCTAGGAGTCTTGGTTGACCACAAACTTGACATGAGCCAACAGTGTGACGCGGCAGCTAAAAAAGCCAATGCAATTCGGGGCTGCATCAATAGGAGTATAGCATCTAGATCAAGGGAAGTAATAGTGCCACTGTATTCTGCTCTGGTCAGACCACACCTGGAGTACTGTGTCCAGTTCTGGGCACCACAATTCAAGAAGGACACTGACAAACTGGAACGTGTCCAGAGGAGGGCAACCAAAATGGTCAAGGGCCTGGAAACGATGCCTTATGAGGAACGGCTAAGGGAGCTGGGCATGTTTAGCCTGGAGAAGAGGAGGTTAAGGGGTGATATGATAGCTATGTTCAAATATATAAAAGGATGTCACATAGAGGAGGGAGAAAGGTTGTTTTCTGCTGCTCCGGAGAAGCGGACACGGAGCAATGGATCCAAACTACAAGAAAGAAGATTCCACCTAAACATTAGGAAGAACTTCCTGACAGTAAGAGCTGTTCGACAGTGGAATTTGCTGCCAAGGAGTGTGGTGGAGTCTCCTCCTTTGGAGGTCTTTAAGCAGAGGCTTGACAACCATATGTCAGGAGTGCTCTGATGGTGTTTCCTGCTTGGCAGGGGGTTGGACTCGATGGCCCTTGTGGTCTCTTCCAACTCTATGATTCTATGATTCTATGATTCTATAGCCTTCTTGATGGTCCAGCTCTCACTTCCATACATCACTACTGGGGAAAAACCATAGCTTTAACTATACGGACCTTTGTTGGCAAGGTGATGTCTCTACTTTTTAAGATGCTGTCTAGGTTTGTCATCGCTTTTCTCCCAAGAAGCAGGCGTCTTTTAATTTCATGGCTGCTGTCACCATCTGCAGTGATCATAGAGCCCAATAATCTCTCACTGCCTCCATTTCTTCCCCTTCTATTTTCCAGGAGGTGATGGGCCCAGTAGCCATGATCTTTGTTTTTTTGATGTTGAGCTTCCGACCATATTTTGTGCTCTCCTCTTTCACCCTCATTAAAAGGTTCTTTAATTCCTCCTCGCTTTCTGCCATCAAGGTTGTGTCATCTGCATATCTGAGGTTCTTGATATTTCTTCCGGCAATCTTAATTCCAGCTAGGGATTCATCCAGCCCAGCCTGTCGCATGATGAATTCTGCATATAAATTAAATAAGCAGAGAGACAATATACAGCCTTGTCATACTCCTTTCCCAATTTTGAACCAATCAGTTGTTCCATATCCAGTTCTAACTGTAGCTTCTTGTCCCACATAGAGATTTCTCAGGAGACAGGTGAGGTGATCAGGCACTCCCATTTCTTTAAGAACTTGCCATAGATTGTTGTGGTCGACACAGTCAAAGGCTTTTGCATAGTCAATGAAGCAGAAATAGATGTCTTTCTGGAACTCTCTAGCTTTCTCCATAATCCAGTGCATGTTTGCAATTTGGTCTCTGGTTCCTCTGCCCCTTTGAAATCCAGCTTGCACTTCTGGGAGTTCTCGGTCCACATACTGCTTGAGCCTTCCTTGTAGAATTTTAAGCATAACCTTGCTAGCATGTGAAATGAGTGCAATTGTGCGGTAGTTGGAGCATTTTTGGGCACTGCCCTTCTTTGGGATTGGGATGTAGACTGATCTTCTCCAATCCTCTGGCCACTGCTGAGTTTTCCAAACTTGCTGGCATATTGAGTGTAGCACCTTAACAGCATCATCTTTTAAAATTTTAAATAGTTCAGCTGGAATATCATCACTTCCACTGGCCTTGTTATTAGCAGTGCTTTCTAAGGCCCATTTGACTTCACTCTTCGGGATGTCTGGCTCAAGGTCAGCAACCACACTACCGGGGGTGTACGAGACATCCATATATTTGGTATAATTCCTCTGTGTATTCTTGCCACCTCTTCTTGATGTCTTCTGCTTCTGTTAGGTCCTTTCCACTTTTGTCCTTTATTATGGTAATCTTTGTACGAAATGTTCCTTTCATATCTCCAATTTTCTTGAACAGATCTCTGTTTTTTCCTATTCTATTGTTTTTCTCTATTTCTTTGCATTGCTCGTTTAAGAAGGCCTTCTTGTGTCTCCTTGCTATTTTTTGGAAATCGGCATTCAATTTCCTGTATCTTTCACTATTTCCCTCGCATTTTGCTTGCCTTCTCTCCCCCGCTATTTGTAAGGCCTCGTTGAACAGTCACTTTGCTTTCTTGCATTTCCTTTTCATTGGGATGGTTTTCATTGCTGCCTCCTGTATAATGTTACGAGCCTCCACCCATAGTTCTTCAGGCACTCTGTCCAGCAAATCTAAATCCTTAAACCTGTTCCTCACTTCCACTTTGTATTCATAAGGGATTTGGTTTAGATTGTATCTTACCGGCCCAGTGGTTTTTCCTACTTTCTTCAGTTTAAGCTTGAATTTTGCTATAAGAAGCTGATGATCTGAGCCACAGTCAGCTCCAGGTCTTGTTTTTGCCGACTGTATAGAGCTTCTCCATCTTTGGCTGCAGAGAATATAATCAATCTGATTACGATGCTGCCCATCTGGTGATGTCCAGGTGTAGAGTCGTCTCTTGTGTTGTTGGAAAAGCGTGTTTGTGATGACCAGCTTGTTCTCTTGGCAGAACTCTATTAGCCTTTGCCCTGCTTCGTTTTGAACTCCAAGGCCAAACTTGCCAGTTGTTTCCTTTATTTCTTGATTCCCTACTTTGGTTTTGATATCCCGCTTTATCACTACCCTAAGGAGTCTCAAAGCGGCTAGCATTCCCCTTTCCCTTCCTCCCCCACAACAAACACTCTGTGAGGTGAGTGGTGCTGAGAGACTTCAAAGAAGTGTGACTGGCCCAAGGTCACCGAGCAGCTGCATGTGGAGGAGCGAGGAAGCGAACCCGGTTCCCCAGATTACGTGACTACCGCTCTTAACCACTACACCACACTGGCTCTAACTTTAGCATTCCAATCCCCTATAATGAGAAGAACATCCTTCTTTGGTGTCATTTCTATAAGGTGTTGTAAGTCTTCATAGAACTGGTCAATTTCAGTTTCTTCAGCACCAGTAGTTGGTGCATAAACTTGGATTACTGTGATGTTAAAAGGTCTGCCTTGGATTTGTATCGAGATCATTCTATTATTTTTGAGATTGCATCCCAGTACAGCTTTCGCCACTCTTTTGTTGACTATGAGGGCCACTCCATTTCTTTTACGGGATTCTTGCCCACAGTAGTAGATATGATGGTCATCTGAACTGAATTCGCCCATTCCCATCCATTTTAGTTCACTGATGCCCAGGATGTCAATATTTATTCTTGCCATCTCATTTTTGACCACATCCAACTTACCCAGGTTCATGGTTCTTACATTCCAGGTTCCTATGCAATATTTTTCTTTACAGCATTGGACTTTCCTTTCGCTTCCAGGCATATTCGCAACTGAGCGTCCTTTCGGCTTTAGCCCAGCTGCTTCATCAGCTCTGAATCAACTTGTACTTGTCCTCCGCTCTTCCCCAGTAGCATGTTGGACGCCTTCCGACCTGAGGGGCTCATCTTCCAGCGTCGTAACTTTTATATGCCTGTTGTCTTTGTCCATGGAGTTTTCTTGGCAGGGATACTGGAGTGGCTTGCCGGTTCCTGCTCCAGGTAGATCACGTTTGGTCAAAACTCTCCACCTTGACCTGTCCGTCTTGGGTGGCCCTGCACGGCATAGCTCATAGCTTCTCTGAGTTGTTCAAGCCCCTTCACCACAGCAAGGCAGTGATCCATGAAGGGGAATCTGCTTCTAGCATTGATTAACTTCCTATTGCTTTGAGCTATGAGACTGGATTCATAGCTAGGTAAATTCTGCTTAAGAAGGCACCCTTTCCCATTTTGGTCTAAACAGGTAATTTTGAGCAACAGGTTTAACACACTTGATGCAACTCTCTCTCTCTCTCTCTCTCTCTCTCTCTCTCTCTCTCTCTTTCATAGCATCAGATCCAAACAGCAGCATTGCTTTCTGTTGCTCACCCATTGCAGGGCAAAATGTCGCACTATAGGGCTTGGGAGCTGGCGCTGCCCCATGGCCACGCACCTCACCAGTCCTGTCCCACGCCCTCCCATCAGTGTGCCCCTCACTTGCCAGAATGAACGATGGAGCGCTGTGTATGCCTTTTGGGCAGCTGAAAGGTAGCCTATGGTGAGCATCCCACCTTTTTCTCCACCACTTTCGACTCCTGGCCCTGCCCACCATTGGCCCCTGGAAGGCTCTCCATGAGGGAGTGCGGCCCTTTGGCTGAAAAAGGTTCCACACCTCTGATCTAAGTGGCAAAGCAAGCGGGGATGGGGGTGCAATTTGTGGCAAAGCAAGCAGGGATGGGGGTGCAATTTGTTCTCTTAACCTCCCTGTCAAAGAGGAAATGGACTTAAGGGACAAAGGGAAAGCAGGACTTGCCAAGGCAGGCTCCCCCGGCAAACAGTTGTCCTCCTGCTCACGAGGGAGTGGATCCAGCCCCCTCTGTGCATTTTCATTCTGGATTTTCTGAACACCTGGATGAACCTCTGCTTTAACCAGCCTGGCACCACCAGCCATGCCCCCATGCGCCCCAGCACTATGTGATCATGCTGACTGGGGCCGATGGGAGTTGTGGTCCAAAACAACTAGAGAGCACCGCATTGGAGGAGACTGGGGAGGATGCTTCAAGGAAGCAAAGTGCACTAACTGCCAGGGTTAGCACTCCTGCCAAAAATGGTTGTGTATACAAAGCCCTAGAGAGGAGGACAAAAGGACCAAAGTCACATATTTCACATGGCAAAAAATGTTTTGCGACCCTTTGTTGCAAACAGGTGTTATGCCCTGGAACTTCTCACACTGGTGACTCCAACAGGAAAAACACTGCTTAAAAAATGCTACCCAACCAGACTTTCATCCACCACCTACATAGGTAGCCCACCTTTCAAGGAAGGAAGCTGAACTCTGCCTGATCTCCTGGAGCACATTTTACAGTCAGGAGGAGTGGGAAGTAAAAGCCCTTGTTCATCCACCCAAGCATTGTAGCGGAAAACCCGTTGCTTCCCCATTAAGTTGAGGGTACACTGCCATAAATAATCCATTTGGGAGGAGGGTAGCAGATTATGGCAAGGAGTCGTGGGTCCAGGGTCACAGCAAGAACCACCATGAAATATGCAAGACCCCCCTCAAAGTCCATGCAGCAGGAGAGTGGTGAACGCTTATTGGATCTGACTGGGCAGAGTCCCTAGCGCTGGGCACGGTGCAAAGACTCTGGTCCCCCTCACGGAAGCCGTGCCACTGGGGTGGGGGAGTCACGCAACCATGCAGATCTTGAGCTAACTGGAACAGGGAAGGAGGCAGGTGGACTCACCCGAGAGCAACGCCCAACCATGCTGCCAAGTCCAACCTGCTGGACCCTTTCCACCACAGGGCCTCCTGCTTGACCCGTTTCCACCACGGGGGGGGGGGGGGGGTCAGCAACTGCCGCAGCCAGAGAGAAGGTGGTGGTGTGATATTTGTAACCTCTCTATCCCAACTCTTCTTTTAGGTGTGGGGTGGGAGACTTCAGAAACATGTTCAGGGGCAGAATCAGTTGACATTGAAGCATGCACCTTGCTGGATCAGCCGTAAAGTCCATCTGGTCAAGCATCATGTTCTCCCAGTGGCCACCCGCTGCCTCTGAGAAGCCCACAAGCAGGACCAAGTGCCCCCTCCTCAATTGTGACCCATAGCAAGTTGCATTCAGAAGGCATGTTGCCTCCAGCAGTGGTGTCAGAGCACACGCAGAGCCTTCTCCTCCAGATGTATCACAGCAAAAAAAAAAATTCCAGTGAAAAGCAGCAGGAGCAGACCAAACTTTAGTCAGTTGCTCTCCAGGATAAGAGGGCAAGTGGTTTATTATTATTAAAGGTTCTTAACAGCTCTGAGAAATAATGCTCAGGAAGACTCTTCTTCAGGGATGGCTCAAGACATTTTGCTGCCTGAGCAGGACGAGAAAATGGGTTCCCTACCCTGCCTTGCCCAAAATCTGATCAGCCTGGGAGTTGCATCTCAGTGAAGACTGGTGGCAGGAGAGCATCACCCACAAGGGCGGCGGCAGCAGCAGCAGCAGCAAGCTTACGCAGAACTGGCTGGATGCAGAGGAGTGGTGGGAGGCAGCAGGTGGGGAACCCCCAGGGGAAGAAGACTCAGAGCCACACCAATGAGTGGTCAGAGGGAAAAGGCAACTGGGTTTAGTGAGCAGGAAGAGGCTGTGGCAGAGAGCAGTCCAGAGGCTGCAGAGGAGGGGGGTCAAGAGGCAGAGATCAAGTAGCTAGCTGGTCTCCCCCTCCTGCTGCAAGCAGCTCTCTTCCCCCCTGGTCTCCCAGAACATGAAGCAAAATGAAGAGACAGGTGAAGGAGCCTCAGGTTGCTGGGGAAGGACCCAGAGGAAGAGGGAATTTGGGGAGCTGGGATCTTCAGTCCTCACAACGGCCTCATTGGGGCCAGACCTACTGGGAAGAGTTGCTGGGATCACTATGCCTGCACTCTTTTGGTTTCCTGAAATAGTTAACTTCACTGACACCAGGTGTCTTATTACTGACTTGCCCTTGGCTGCTGACACTTGGGGGGCACACACAGCTCTGTCCTCCAGGACCCCCCAGCTACTCCAGCACCTGCTGCCTAGTGGTTGGAGGGGCCCAGTCCCACTTCCCTACAAACATGCGCCTGCCTCTCAAACGAGGGGAGCCTGGCCTGTTCCATTCCCACTGCAACCAGCACAGGAACCCTGCACTGTGCCCCACTGGGAATGTCTGTCTGCCTGCCTGCCAGTCCCCAACACAGAAGCAAAATATGAGGCATCCCCTTGTACTTGCAAGGCTCACCAAGACCTTTGGGCCTGTGGGCAGATTTGCAAAGCAGTCAAACTGTGACAGGAACCATGCAAACACACAGGCTGCCTCCACCATTTGCTGTGCTAGGAAAAATTCAAGACAGAAACTGAGGCAGCACAGACACACAAAAAAGTGCTTGTTTATTTCCTTAAAATCCATGAACATAGAATAGGACACCCAGGCGCACGTGTGTGTGTGTGTGCGCGCACACACACACACACACACACACACACAGGTTTCTGATCCAACAGGCCTATTTCTGAAATCAGTGTAAAAAGGCTAGAGGTTCTCCTGTTCCAACAGCGAGAGTGCCAGGCAATTCAGAGGAGCTGGAACGTGTTCCCATTTCACTTGGATGGGCCTGTGATTTCCGTGGGATGAAGTAGGTGATTTGCATGGCAGAAATCAGGAGTTTCTCTCTTCTGGGGGTACATACTCCAAGTCTAAATGCTGGAAAATCTCTTCTTCAGAGGCAGCGGTCAAAAAAAAATTCTGAAGGGGGTTTAAAAGACACACACATAAACAAATTAACCAGAGGCTGAAATGATTTCCTCCACATCCTACTTTCTCCCGACGCCCATTAAGTAGGGCTCTGCAGACTCCATTCTGAAGAAAACAAAACCACCACAAAAAATTTGCACCAAACTTTGTAAGCTGCACAAATTATGCATCTTAAAGAGATTGCATGCAAACATCCTTGTTTTGCAGAATTTGTGTCACTCCTGTCTCAGGAACTGTAAGAAAGGGCAATGCTGCTACTTTGGACGCTTCATGGTAAAGGACTAGGATGTGGCAGCCCAGGAGCCCGAGAGTCTTCTCCACCCCTCGCCTTGTCCAAGTGTGTAAGAAGGCCTTCCTGGATCAGGCCAGGGACCCACCGAGTCCAGCACCCTCTTCTCACAGGGCCAACCAGGTGCCTGTCTGAACCCCACAAGAAGGACCTGAGCACACCAGCCTGCCGCCCTCTAGTGGCTTCCAGAAGCATTGCTGCCACCAACCTCGGAGGCAGAGGGCAACCATCCCAGCTGGTGACATTTCACAAGCTGTTGAAAAGGCCTGGAAACCGGCCTTTTTGGAAAAAACAAATGGAAACGTCTGCAGCAATGCCAGTGTTGTCTCAAGAGACAATGGAGTGCGCCTCCAGGGGTGAAGTCAAGCTGCACTGAAGTGACCTCTGCAGGGTGCAAGCCTGGGCAGTCTGTCTGGAGGTCCTGGGCTGCCCAGACAGCAAGATACCCCCCGCCGCCGCCGCCCCGCCTCTCTGATGCCATCCAAAGGAAAGCAGAGCAAAACCTTTGGCACCAGCCGGAAGGAGGCGTCCAAGGTGCCACCCAACCCTCTTAGGGACTCCACTCCAGATGTGTGCAAGGTTCGCTCCTCAGCCTTTTCTTCTCCCAAAGATTCCCTGCAGGGCAGCAGGTACAGATTTTTCCTCAGGACTGACTCCTGAAAAATGGGGAGGGGTAATTTTCCACAACCCCCGCTCACTGTCCCACCAGCTGATACCATGGGAAGGAAGGAAGGGTTTCAATTCTGCCTTTGCTGCAGAAACAGGCACTTGCAGCCAAAACGATTTAGCAGGGGCTACATCCTGCTCAGTTTGGCTGCATGCACCACTTCCCTACTGGGGACGGAAAGCCAAGCAGAAAGAAAGGTCCTTCTGCAAGCACCAGCAAAGCCTGAGGAGTCCCCTTGCCAAAGGCCCTTCCTCCTCGCTCCCTTCCCTCCCTGCCAGCGTAAGGGTCGGGGGAGAAATCCGAGGGGTGTTTTGCAAGTCAAGGCAAAGCACAAGATCCACTGCCTCTGCTCCTTTCTTTGGCCCTCCCCACCACTTTGGCAATCCCTGCACAAGCCTGTCAATCATGTGGCATCATGTGATTTGACAGACAGGTTGCCCCACCCACCTGTTGATGCTGGCCCATGAGGAAGGGCTACAAACAGAAGACCCCTGTTCTATAAAAGAGCCCCAAATGCCCCCCTCCCCAGTTCTATAAGGATAAACCAGGCGCAAAGCCACAGGCAACCCAGGTGGAAAGACCCTTCCTTCTTTGATGCTCCTCTGTTAAAAGCCGTGTACCTGCTCCAGGTGATAAAGGGCATGATTGTTGAGAGCCATCTTCTTCTCGTGCTTGGAGTAGCGCCTGAGGTCGCGCTCAAAATTCTGGGACGTAGCCAAGGGGAGAGAAGAAAGGAGATGGGTTGCTAAGGCAGTCCCTGCCAAACAGCTTGCATGAGAATTCCATTCATTCTGTAATTAAAGGCTCTTAAACCTGAAGCACGGGGACGCGGGTGGCGCTGTGGGTAAAAGCCTCAGCGCCTAGGGCTTGCCGATCGAAAGGTCGGCGGTTCGAATCCCCGCGGCGGGGTGCGCTCCCACTGCTCGGTCCCAGCGCCTGCCAACCTAGCAGTTCGAAAGCACCCCCGGGTGCAAGTAGATAAATAGGTACCGCTTACCAGCGGGAAGGTAAACGGCGTTCCGTGTGCTGCACTGGCTCGCCAGATGCAGCTTTGTCACGCTGGCCACGTGACCCGGAAGTGTCTCCGGACAGCGCTGGCCCCCGGCCTATAGATGTGAGATGGGCGCACAAACCCCAGAGTCTGTCAAGACTGGCCCGTTCGGGCAGGGGTACCTTTACCTTTACCTTTAAACCTGAAGCACATACCCACCTAAAGTGTCTCTGCAGGGTCTCTGAAAGATTAACTGTTCTCACCTCCTTTTAATTCGCATCTGCTTTATGTGGAGAGCATGCAATTCTACTAGATCTCTTGCAACCAGTGGCAAGTGGACTACACAGTCCCTTTACGATGTAAAGATTACCCAGAATTAGGGAGAAATGTTACGTATCTAGGAGCCTTTTTGGCTAAACAGTGGGGTATAAATGCCTTGTATAAAATGCTAAGAAATGGCTCCCTAAAGCAGGAGGTGGTGATTCCAATGCCGTTCCTAGTGCTGGCCTGAGACATTTACTAACTGCTGTAAGGATTCTTTACAGTGTGTTATGGCCTTCTAAGTTTTGAAAAAGAAAGGAAGATGCAAACTGAAATACAGAACCAGGATCCATGATGGAAAACTCTAATCCCAGGCAAGATACCTGTTGAACTCACCTTTGAGCCTGTCCAGCCAAGCAAAGCAAATGGAAACTGACTGAAGGGGATCACAACCAAGTCCACCCTCACAGCTTTCCAGAAACTGGACCCTCCAGAACCTGTCACTGCACCACCAGGCTTCTGAGCCCCGGCACCGATCTGAACACCCCCAGGAAGGTGAAGGCGGAAAATGGAGAGACATCGTTCAAAATGGTCCATTGCACTTGCACTGCTGCTGCTCCACAGCTCCGGGTCTTCAAGAGCCTGGAAAGTGTTTCTCCGGCTGCTGTGATAGAGCAAGAAGCCCTAGGAAGACAGGGCAGCAGAATGCAAAAGTCACACCACTCAGCATTTCTACGGCCAAGGGTTTTCTGAACGCCTGATGGCCGAGGGAGGTATCTCACTTGCACCTAGAAAAGGTGCAGAAATAGGCTTTCGTGTTGCAGAAGACCCCACACCCTACGCATTCCAGGGGGTCCCTCCCAACTCTACAATTCTGTGATTCTATGCTCCTGCTGAAGCTTCTGATCTGGACACACATGGTCATGCTCAGAACAATGACTCCTGCAGAAATGCAACAAGCAGCCTCCTGGGTTGGCAATGCACAACAGAATCGCCCACCCACTCCACCGACAGTGTGGAAGCTGATAGGAATAAGGGAATGCTGGAGCAACAGAACCTGCAGAGATGCAAGGGGCCGGCTCCTATGTAGGTGGACACTTAGCGCTCACAGCAGCCGTCAATCCCCTAATTTCCCCACTCCCACGCAGCCTCCCACACAGTTTGGGAATTGCCAATATCAAGCCTTTAGGACAGGCATGGGGGAAGCTGTCAGACACCAGCTCCCAGCCAGCATGGCCAATGGGTTGGGATGATGGGAGTTGTGATCTAGAGGGTCACTGTGCTACCTCTGCTTTGAGAGTGTCTGAAATGTTCCGTCTGCCGCTTTCCCAGTAACCCTTATGATTCCCCACCATATTCCCCCCCCCCTGGGCTACCCAACTCTGCTCCAACCTGCTTATCCAGCCAGCTGATGACTTTCTTCAGCAGTCCCCCTTCTTGGCCTTCCGTAGGGTGTGTGAGAAGCAAGTCAACATCATGGCCGGTTTGTTTCCCTCTGTAAGGGTAGACATAGCAGGAATCACTGAGTCACGGGAAGGCAGGCAGAAGGAAGCCGCCTCTCTCACGGGAGGAAGCCCCTGCAAAACAGGCTGTGCTCTCTTGTTCCGTCCAGTCCAGCTCTGGACAATGACTCCAGTTTATTTTCTTGCTGTGCGCATCATCTAAGCCTAGACTTAATCCAAGTCAGAACTAGCCTGGTTTGCTCATTGCCATGTGGCAAATCTTTGCTCATTTAATGGATATGTTTACATGTCAACCTAAGACACAGCTTGATGCCAGGGGAAGGAGCGCTGGGAGCCTCTCTGCTCACTCTTCTGCTCCTGGGCGGCTTGGAGAGATATGGAAGCTTCGGCTTTTGTTTAACCATAGGCTCACTGTGCCAGTGTTTCTCAAACTTCAGTCTCCAGCTGTTGTTGGACTACAACTCCTATTATTCCTAGCTAGCAGGAGCAGGGATGGTCAGGGATGATGGGAGTTGTAGTCCAACAACACGGGTCAACTTCAAACCATGGGCTGTCATTCAAGTATGTTTTGCTCACAGTAGACCCATTTGAACTAATAGACCTAGCTTAGTCATGGTCATGAATTTAAGTGAGTTTATTCTGAGTAAAACTTATACCACCCAAAGTTAGCAGGTCTGGCTTGTTTAAAATAAATCGCTGTCAAGTTGTCTAGCTGGACCCTGAAGTGTGACTAAATCGCAAGCTGTGGTGGAGGAAAGGCAGAAGCTCCTGATCTCCTCCTCCTGGACGTGTGGGAAGCAGGAGGCAGCGTGGAAATGGAAGGCTTCCTGCGGTGCATCAACATCACACTGAACTATTATTTAGGACATGCAAAGGCAGCCAGTGTGAGAACAAAAGCAGGTCTGCTTTGCTGGGTTAAATAAATGCTCAACTGAATAAAACGTGATTGCACATCTTCCTCTTTCTGCACACCCCATCTACCTGCTGGCCTCCAAGGAAGAATGGCAGAGGAGGACTTACGCCTGTGTTCCTTTCTTCATCGGAATGTGACAGTTGTACTTTGTGCCAGTCTCCCCTGGCCCACTGCAAACATCATTTCCTGAATTGTTCCTCATCAGAAGCAAAGGCAAGGCATATCTATGCTACAGACGACCAGTCCTAGCCTCTCTCAAGATGCCCAGGAAGGACCATCATTTTGAGAGCATGCTTGAAATATCTGCGATAGATCCCTATCCTGCTTTACTGGGCAATTTCCAGAGTTCCCTGCAATGTGGCATTTATAAGCAGATTCTGAAAGTGACTTATGCTCTACCAGAGGGGTGAATGAGTACTGCAGGAGGAAGTACCTCCTGGGAATCAGAAGAATCAAGCTTGGCACATTCTTGGCACAGGACTTCCAGCATGTTTGTCAAGAGCCCATCATCACCTTCTAAAGCCACCAGCCAACGTCACAGAAGCCCCAGGCAAGCACTGCCCCACTGCGTCTCGCACCACCTGGCTAATGGCCTCTGCGTCAGAGCGCTCCACTGGGGTGTTGAGGTCGTCATAATGAAGGAGCCCTGCGGGGAAAAGAAACCCACCACCAGGTGTGTTCAGGAGCCCCTCAGCACTTGAGGACGAAAAAGCAAGGAGACAGGAAGGCAGCAGATTTCTGTCCATCCAATACAGATAAGGAAAGGAGCACAGCACAATGGCAGAGCTGCTGCGCTGCACGCAGAACATCCCAGGGAGGGCAGGGAAGGTCCTGTCGGAACCTCTTGGAGTCACTGCCAGTCAGTGCAGACAATACTGAGCTAGATAGACCAAGGGATCAGACTCTGACATGGCATAAGGCATGGTGTTTTGGGCTCTTGCAACTTCTTGCTTCTCCACGCCAGTGCTGGGCAAAGGATCCAAGGCAGCCGCAAAGCAGGCACACCTGTGACTCTCCACAAAGTACTCAAGCCAGAACTAGAGCTAGGCATCTGACAGCTCAAATAATTATCTTACAATAATAAAATATATATATTTTCTTCTAGTTTGATACTTTTGCTAATTAACAAAAACTAGATGAGTGTTATTTTGTGAAATAACAACTGGTATGCAATGCTAGGCATACCCAGGAGACCCACTGAAATTAATTATTGCAACTAACTTCAGTCTATTCATTTCAATGGACCTACTCAGAGTAAAATTTAGTTGGCTACAACCCAAAGAGATTTAATTGTTTAAAAATTGACAAGTTATTATACCACTTTTCAGTAATTTCAATTTTCTGTGAAAACTTATGATTCACTGATAATATATATTTGGCATCTAAAGTGGAACAGGATCAGCTCCAGTTACCTTTTTCTAAAAATAAAATAAAATAAATGAAAATAGAAAAAGCAACTATAGCTATTAAACCACAAAGTCAGTTTCTAAAGCCTGGGTCAAAAATGCATATATAAATAATGTGGATCTTTATGTTAGAGTGCTTATTATATGTTAAAATATTCAAACTATGAATACTTTAGGGCAAAATGTGTACAAAAATAATGCATAATTTCATGGGTTTTAAAATGAGATTGCTGATACGATGAGGAAAGCAACATGTGTGTAGATATATTTTTATATACATGCCAACAACATGAAATTGATGAGAAATGGGATGGGACAGGGCAGACCTCTGAAGGAACACATGCCAAGCTAACATGCCAAGGACATAGACAGAGACAGCCTCCTCCCCCCCCCCCCCCGGCCACCATAGTATCAGTCCACATTGTTCTCTTGCTCCTTTTACCCTTACCCCGCTTTAACCCCCAAGTCCCTCTTCTTACTGCATGGATGCTTACCAACTTCCTGTTCCTTGCTCAGCTTTGCTCGATGTGCCTGCAGGTCGGCCAGCGTCCTCAGTCCTTCCTGATACCACCGGCTGGCCGTCTTCACCCCAACCCCAAAGATCTTTGTGAAAACCTGCCGAGTGAAAGTTTGCTGATGGAAGGATTCTGGAGCAAATTCAAGGGCATCTATTCCGTTCAATGCACAGGGCAAAGGCCTAAGGATGTGCCTTAGCATTGCCCTGCCATGTACAAAGAGACTTGCATTGTGGGAGCACCTCCTCTGGCTGCTACCTGACTGACGCCGACTTGTGACAGGGCCTTCTCGGTGGTGGCTCCATGTTTGTGCAATGCGCACCCTGCTGTATCTCCCTCATTGCTATCTTTCAGAAATTTAAAAATATTCCCATTTACCGAGGCACTTGATGGCTGATACTGGCTATGACAACCATGCCATTAATAACTCTGAGGATTGATTTAAATGTTTTTAGATGGCCTAGATGGGTTCATCACTGACTGAGGTTTTTCAGGAACAACTTGCTTTCTTCATGCCGGCCATTGACTACGACAATAAAGATTTGATTTGTGAAGAGCCTAACATCCTGTTCTCACAGCGGCCAACCAAATGTCTATGGAAATCCCAAAAGCAGGACCTGAGCACAACAGCACTCTTCCCACCACAAGGAACATTTCCTCTCTACTCTCACATAACTGAGACAGACAAAGCCCTGATCCAGGGGCACAGAACACGTGCCCAAGGGCCACTGCATGTTCCCCAATACCCACCCATAACCACTAGGCCAGTGATTGCTAACCTGTGGCCTCCCAGATGTCGGTGGACTACAAATCCCATCATCCCTAACCACAGGGCCATACTGGCTGGCAGGAGCTCTGGGCCAACATCCTCTGGTGGGCCACAGGTTTCCCACACCAGGCCAAAAGCCATTCAGTAACAGCCACCGCACCTTCATTGCCTGGTATCTCTCAGAATGCTTGACTCGCTCCACCTCCGCAGACGCGCCGTCTTCCAGCACCTCCTGGTCAGGGGAGACAAAGGCAAAGCTGTCTCAGCCATGACGGTCCCCATCCACAGAACTGCTAAAAGATGCACAGAGCTCTGACACTCCGGAAGAGAGCAGGGCTCAGTTGCAGTGCCCAGGTTGGCGTGTGGAAGCTTCCACTCCAGACACTTCCGGTTAAAAGAAGGAGATTGGGATTGGGCAGGGGTTGATGGGAAAGATGGACCTCTTTCTGCTCAAGACATCAGAAGAGACATTATTCAAAGAATAATGAACTACCAGCTGCAACTCAAGGTGAAATATACCAGTATTGTGTCTAGGAAAAAGATTATCCAAAGACCTGTGTCCTGGTAATGGCAAAAACTAGTTGCTGTAGCAGGCTAAACTACGGTGCATCCTGGAGGTGTACAACGGCATCAGAACAGACACTATTTCGGCTCCGTCAGGGCTGGGATAACTTTCCCTGCCACTCCGGGAGGTCTGCATTCCTTTAGGGAACAGGGGCGGAGTGGAAGTGGAGAGGTTTTATCAGCCTGAAGGTCACATTTCCTTCTGGGTGCAAAGTCAGCAAGGAAACCTTCTGGTGGCATGTAGAGCGTGGCAGAAGAGAGAAGCCAAGGCTGTGGAGGAAAGAGAGGACGATTCAGAGAGCGCCATCACCTGGATGATTCTCCTGGAGTGCTCTCCTAGGCAGGGAAGGGAGCGCAGCTCCTGCACTCTTCTGACTGTCCAGGGTAAGGACTTGAGGACAGAGGCAGCCCTGGAGAAGGCCAGGCTGCGGGCTTCGCTGCCGCAAAAGTGTGCCTCCTCTGCCATCGTTTGCAGACCTTCCTGTCAAGGGAAAGGCAATTAAGGATCATTCTCAAAGGGGGCTCCCTGGCAAAAGCAAGTTCAAGCACTCAAAAGAGGATCTGACCATCTCACCAACTGCATATGCAGAGTATCCTGCTTCTGAATGCAGCCGCATATTCATCAAGGCAGACTCTCCCCGCATGGGTAAAGCCAGCACATCAGGGAGAAGGACAGAGCAGAAGGGTTTGCCCTGACCTGCTAGCTTTGAACAGAGCGATACTCTGACTTAGGGTTGCCATCTTTACCATTCCTGTGCCCCCAACAACAGCCTGACATGCAAAAGGTTTAGCACCTGACCCTTACCCGACCACTTATTTCTGAACAGAATTGATACCCTCAGCCCAGTATACCTGAAGGGGCATCTCCACTCCCATCATTCAGCATGGACATTGAGGTCCAGCTCCGAGGGCCTTCTGGCTGTTCCCTCATTTCAAGAAGTGAGGTTACAGGGGACCAGGCAGAGGGCCTTCTCGGTAGGGGCACCCTCTCTGTGGAGTGCCCTCCCATCAGATATCAAGGAGATAAAGAACTACTCAACCTTTAGAAGACATCTGAAGGCAGCCCTGGAAAGGGAAGTTTTTAATGTGTGGTGTTCTGTTGTGTTTTTATATTATGTTGGAAGCTGCCCAGAGTGGCTGGGGCAAGCTAGTCAGATGGTCGGGGTACAAATAATAAAATTATTACTATTACTCCCTTTTTAAGACACATGCCACTTCAAGACAAGTTTTTTTAAAAAAATACATAAACAAATCAGCAACACACACAATAAGCAGAAGCATTGGAAAAAAATTTAAAGGTGATTTAAAAACAGGCAAAGGGGGAGGTAGATGCAAGATTTGCTGTTTGCCTCCGCCCTAGGAAACTCTTCACCTGTTTTGTGGCTGTCAGGCTGCTCGTCAAGGCTGGTAAAGCGGTGGAACCATTATTTCTATCCTGGGGGTGTCCTCAATACCTGCGCTATGCAATTTAGTGAGGTTGCACCATATGGCCTCCTCAGTGTTTGAGCTGGGTAAGCAAGGAAGAAATCCAGAGCTTCTCTCATATTATGATTTGCCATGTTTAGGTTGAGCTGCTTTTCTTCCATCCCTTATTGTTCATCCATTCCAATGGGCTCAAAATGTTTTCCATGTGCCTCTGGTTTCCTGCTTCTGCATTAATCTGCAATAATTTTTGTAAGTATTAAATAATATGCCACGAGTGTGACAGAGACACTCTCTGTCCCTGCAGCCTTGTTCTCTGCTCAATCACTCCAAGGGGATGCCCAAACTATTCCTGTCCCCAGAAACAGATTATTACCGTGAGTGTCTGGTTCCTGTGTGCCAGCAGAGTTCGGCGCTGGCAAGCATAAACTGGCACCTGGCACCTGGCCTCCAGCGTCTCTGCATGGGCAGCCACCTGAAAGACAGGACATTTAGCTCCCCTGCATTGAAGGGCTCAGAGTCAGTAACTAAAAATAGTTTTTAAACTTTACATCCTCCTTCTGTATAAGTGTCAGTTCCCCAAACGCTTTCTCTTAGTCACACTCTAGTAGTGTCACAACAGAGCACCAGCAAGAAACGGGGGGGGGGGGGGAGGAAGAGAGAAATTGGGAAACTGTGTTTGCGGAGAGAGAAACAGAGAAATTGCATTAGAGAGGCACCCTCCACCCTGTTTTTCTGGTAAGGAATTACTAATTGCACAAAAAATGACAGTTCTCAAGCCACTCCTAGGCCACATTCATTTAAAGTGCTATAATACTGCCTTAAACAACCATGGCTTCCCCCCAAATAATTCTGAGAGCTGTGGTTAAGGGTGCCAAGAGTTGTCACAAGTTTCCCTGGAAAGAGGGATTGATTGTTAAACCACCTTGGGAATGGGGCTGGGTAGACTTTGTCTACCTCCCTGTTTAACTTACAGATCACCCCCCCAAAAAAAAAAAACACAAAAAACACCACACAGCTATTCTAGACAAACGCCGTTAAGAGCAAGTGTTAAAGCATGCAGGGCCTTGCCTGACCCTGTTCCTCTGCGGGACTCACAATGAAATGTTGCAGTAGAGAGAGCTCCTGTTCAGGGTTGCCATCAGCCAGCCCTATCACTATGGGTTTGGGGGAATAGCCTGTCATGACATCCATGGGTCCCTTCCAGACCTGTTCCTTGGCTGGCCTCCTCAGCACCTCAAAGAAGAGATGGGTTGCCATAGTGACAACTGAAGAGGCTTCCAGCAGAGGGGAGGCATTTTCCCTCCCCCCCCCCACCTGGCTGGGTGGTCATCCTACAAAGGAGAACAATAGGCCAGGGGGGTTTAGTTTTGGGTGTCTCAGTTTTGGCTGATGCTGGAGACCCAGAGGGAAGCCTGCCTGCCCTGAGCTTGACTCAAAGCTACGACTGGGAGCTCCCCTGGAACCCAGTAGGAAAAAAGCATCACCAGTTGGAGTTTTCATGCTGTGAACCCCTCCATCCTTTGCTCAGGTTCCATGTATGAGTAAATAAAGGCACGTAGCCTAAGGACACCACCGTCTCCATCAACCTACATTCATAGAGTTGTAAACTTGGAAGGGACCATGAGGGTCATCTAGTCCAACCCCCTGCAATGCATGAATCTTTTGCCCAGCGTGGGGCTTGAACCTACAACCCCAGGATTAAGGGCCTCATACTCTACCAAACCCAGGGAAGCGCTGGCACCCATGGAGTGTCTTGCCTCTCAGAGACTGCAGCGCACACAACAAAACTCAAGTCTTCACAGGCAGGTTTGATTGGGGGGGGGGTTGCTCTCCGAGGTGACTTTTTCCTAAATACCATTTGTACTCCTCTATACTTCGGACCCCCCCACACCCTGCCAGGTATGCTGAGAACCCCACCTCCAACTTCTCAGCAGTCCTGTTTTGACTACACAGTCACTGGAACTCAGCATCTGACTGACAGGAGCAGGGCGGGCTTATTGTTGTGAGGTGCATTGGGGGCCTAGAAAGGCGTTACCGTAAGTAATCAATACAGTGGAGCCTCGTTACGCACCGTCCTCCTTACGTATGCTTCGGATTACGAGCTCTGCTAACCTGAAAGTAGATGCTCCCGGTTGCGAACTTTGCCCCAGGATGCGAGCGGAAGTCGCGCACCAGCAGCGGGAGGAGCCATTAGCGAAAGCGCTCCTCATGTTAAAAGCAGTTTTGGGTTACAAACAGACCTCGGGAAGGAATTAAGTCTGCAACCGGAGGTACCACTGTAAAGCTTACAATGGCAATCATGG
Organism: Podarcis vaucheri; assembly: GCF_965113315.1. Lineage (NCBI taxonomy): Eukaryota > Metazoa > Chordata > Lepidosauria > Squamata > Lacertidae > Podarcis > Podarcis vaucheri. The sequence goes on along the minus strand of NC_138765.1, from coordinate 89,658,208 downwards.
TGTGCCTGCATCTGGCTGGAACCCAGGACAAGGCTCTGCAAGGCTCCTGTTGGGAAAAAGCACCAAGGCAAAAGCCAGCTCCAGATGGCTGGAATGCAAAACAGGATGTTGTTGTTTCAAACTGTACTGTTGGCAAAAAGGAGGAGTCTATTCTCTGTACTGAGCACCGGATGTTAGCTCAGAGTGTCATGGGACCTGTACTGGAAGTACAGGGGTGGAGCTGTGACTCTTCTGATGGAGTCTGAAGGGTGCAGTCACGTTTTCTATGTACTGCTGAATGACAGGAATAAAACATGTAAATAGACTCCTGTCTGTCTCATTTCCCCTCCCTGGGGAGAATGCAGGGAGGGAGAGAAGCAGAGAGAAGCAGAGGGTGTGTTCTCTTCACGTCTAATGAGGAGAATCGCCGGGTTTATGACCTTGCCTGCCGGGAGACGCAGGGGAGAGGTCATCAAGTATCCAGCTTAATTGCCCGGGGGAGGCGAGTTTACCTCTGACTGTGAGCTGAGATACTAACAGCTCCTTCCTCACCTGGAGACGGTGCCTGGGCTCAATCTCCGCAGGCTGCCCAGCACTCATGCTCTCTGTGAACCAGCTGGTGTTGAGCAGCGCTGGGCGGCCACCCAAGACATCGATGCCGTGGCTCCCGTTCTTCAGCAGCCACTCAACCACCTCATCTCCAGAGTTGCCCTCTGACACCACGTGGGTAACTCTGTCACTGGAAAGCACCACATGGGGGGGGGAGGAAGGGGGAAAGAAGACTCTGAGCAACATCGTTGTGCACACCCAACCAGTCAATCCAGCCCAGCAAGCAGAGGGCCCCTCCAGACTGCAGCGGTGTAGCTAGCCGCTCGGGTGCCGGGTGCGTCGCAGGTGTCCTGAAGCTGGGCGCGGGGCATGGGGTGGGGCAAGCTGCGTGGAACCTCTCCACTGCCTTCCCCCTCAGCTGTAGGGAGACAAGTGCCGGCCCTGGCAATGTGGTGCCCAGTGCCAGGTGCATTTTGCTATGTTTGTTGACTGAACTAAAAAGTTTTGTGAGCTCATTTTTTTAAAAAAACATATTTTTATCATTTTGTCACCCTCTTCAATGATGTCACCCGGGGGCAGTCTGCACCTCTTCCTCCACCACTGCCGGACTGCAGGCTTCGGGGGGGGGCAGGGGTGTCCTGCAACATGTCACACTCCTAGAAGGGCCATTCACACATCACTCCACTTTATCAGGTGTTTGGCCTCTTCATGCTACCACGTTATTGCTCTTTGGAGCGCTACTCTTGCACCATAGCAGAACAAAATGTGCCCAGGAAATTTGTGGCCTGAAAATCCAGGATGGGCTGCCCCCTTTTACCTCTTCCTTCTTCAGAGGGAGAGCCTGGCCTGGCCTTTGTTACCTGTTGGCATCCTCCACGCAGAAACCCCTTTGGCGGGCCAGAGTGGTAAGGAAAGCCTTGCGCGTGGCTCCCATCCTCTTCTCCACCAGGCACAGCACCACTTTGGGGAAGCGCATAGGATGCGCATGGGGAGCTGGCGGGCCGGGCAGGTGCAAGCGCTGCTTCTTCTTCTTCTTCTTCACTGGAAACTGCGACATCATTGGCTTAGCGAAGGAAGGCCCTTCCCCAAAAGAAAGACAGCAGTCAAGATCGAGAGACGGGGGCAAAGAGGGCAGGGGCCTCCTCTGCTCTATTTGCAGTGCCTGCTAGAATCATTCTTGTTTAATCAAGCCTATCCAGATGCTAAGAAAGCTGAGGTAGTTTTAATCTGCTTTAGTATTTCATCTTTTGTATATTTTCTTTTTAGATTTTTTTTATTAACTTCGCATTCTGCCCATTTGAAGATCTCATGGAGGTTCACAGATTGTTTTAAAGCAGGGCTGTAATTTTTCTGGATTTTACTGTTTTTTCTTTTGTAAACAGCTCTGAGGTTTTTATGAACAGGCGGTGTATAAATTTTATGAAATAAGATATAATAGATATTAAATAAATAAAATGCAGGGAGAGGAATTATTTTGACAGGCCAACCTTCTATCAACAAAATAGTAGTTAAAAATGGAATTCCTGCCACATAGTATTTAATCTAACGGTTATGTCAAAAGAAGCCTCTCACCTGCCTGCACAATATTTAGTCCCAGCTGTCCAGCAAGAGGACAAAAGAAATCCTAATTTTCCTGCTGGAGCAAGTTTGCAAAACGGATATGCTCAGGATGACAGCTTTCCTATCCATGAAAAGCAGGGGAAACTGTACAAAAGGGCAGAGCAGTAGGCTGCAACCCTAGACACTCTTCCCTATCAGACTCAATGGGGGTTTACTTCTGAGTAGACAGGTATAGCGTTGCTCTTTTGGGCTGCCAGTCAGAAGAGACAACTCTGGACTAGGGAGACGAATAGTGTCACATCGCATAATGCCATTTCCTATGTTCCCGGTGAATAATAAGATTCATATATGCCAGGCGTATATTGCTTTTTACCTGCCTTTCTCTTGCCTCTTCAATAGTAGTCTTAGCTAAAACTTTTTATCTCTTAGAATGTTGCTGGAGATAGTTAAGCAGAGGAAGCTTTTCCTTGCAACTGAAACCCGAGTCTCAGGCTGCTACTAAGAGATGAAGAGCAGAGGCAGTAAGGAAAACACAGCAATGAAAACACAGCAATGTCCTGTCCAAGACTGAGCAAAGGAATTGAGCATGATTCTGCAGCAGAGTTCTGCCCTTCCTAACACACTCCTCACGGAGAGTCTGCGTCTGGCTGGAACATGTTCCTGAATGCCCAGGGCAACAGGCCGGCTCTCGGCTGGGATGGAGAAGGGTGTGTCAGGGAGGAGGCGGGTCTTTCTGGACAAAGGGAAACGCCCAGGATTCGTTGCTCCACCCACTATTATGGTCCCGCCCACCACTGGCCCCGGGCCCAGAAGTTGGCTAGCAGGGAATGTGGCCCGTGGGCCCTCGAGGAAGCCACGATGGGGATGGGGGCCAGTGGGCAGTTCCGGGAAGGACCTCGTGGAGGGAGGAGGGTAAGGAGAACCCACGCTCAGCTGGAGAATTATTGCATTCACTCGCTCTTAGTTATTTCATAAAGTTTAGATACTGCTTGAATAAAGTGGCTTACAAAAAGAATAAAACCATCAGTCAAAACAGGCACAGGATGCAGAAACACTGAAAAACAATTTAAGGTCAATAAAAAGCTAAAAACAGATTAAAATAATCTCAACATTCTACATATCTGGGTAGGCTTGTCGAAAAAAGTACAGCAAAGGCTCCTGCCCAACGTCACCCCGTTCCAGACGGTGGGTGCTGCTGCCCCTCCAAAAGATGCGCGGATCCAGCGAGCGAACGCATCCCCACGAGCCTCCGCGGCATGGCTCTCCCCCCTCCCGGAGCGCGGAGCGGCCAAGCGGGCAGCGGGAGTCCCGGGTCCCGCCGCCTGGCCAGAGGCAGCCCAGGGGGACTCACCGCGGCACCAGGCGCGAGGTCCGGCGGCAGCGCGGGCGCAGCTCGGCTTCCCGGCTCCTGCGCGCCCGCGGATCCTCCCGCCCCCTTCCGGCAAAGCTTCCCGCGGCCCCGCCCCTCCCGCTTGGGGGACGGGAAGGGACGCCCTGGGCGGAACAGACGCCCAACCCGCCGGGACGCGCTTGGGTCAGCGCCCCTTCCTGGCCCGCGCCATGGCGGGCTCCCTGGGCGCCCTGCTGGCGGCCTGGCTTCTCCTGGCCGCGGAGGAAGCAGCGGCCGGAGCGGGGAGCGGGGGAGCCAAGGGCAACATCCTGCTCGTCCTGACCGATGACCAGGACCGAGAGGTGGGGGGCATGGTACGTGCCGGGGTCCGCGTTACTCCCAGGCCCAGCAATGGCAGGTGGGATCCGAAATGCACGTGTGGCTCCGGGGGGGCGGCCTAGCAGAAATAAGGAGCAGAGTGCGTGTGCGGCAAGGTGGCTTCGGTGGATCAGGGTGTTAACCTGGCTGTTAACCAGAAGGGTGCTGGTTCGAGGCCACCCAGGGACAGCTGAGGGCAGGATTCCTGCATTGCGGGGGGGGGGGGGCTTTCTCGTCTAAAGGTAGGTAGGTAAGTGGGGTTTTTTACTGTTCTGCTGTGAAGGGATCAATAACTTTGCCAAAGTCTAAGCCAGCCAGGGCTATTTTTCTGCAAACCCATATATAGAACAGGCCCCATTTATTTCAGGGGGGCTTTGTTGCATCCAGGTGTACATTGGACGGCCATCCCTGTGCATGCTTTACTTCGAAGTAAGTTCCTCTGAGCTGAGTTTAAGCCCACGTGACAGCACAGGATTTCCACACAGCCTTCCTTCTTGTTGGTCTGTAAGGACAAAAGGGTTCTGATCCAAGGGTCCTGTTTGCTGAGAGGGACAGACATGGGCAGCAGCCCTTCCAGCTTCTTTCCTTGTGACAGCAACCCTCTGTGGTACTTCCTGGTGAAGAAGCAGGGAATTGTGGGCACTGGGGTTCCAAACATGATACCTTTGGCTGTGGCAGCCCTTTTGGGACCAGTTCTGATAAGCATGGCGCACGGCGATGGTCACTTGTTCTACACTTCAGTCCCAGCCCTTTGCTACCTGAAGGAAGGAGCAAGATGGCGCCCCTCCTATGGCTCCACATATGGGCGTCAAGAGGATGGGGGTGAAGCCAGAACGCTGGAGAGCGGCAGCTGCTGCTGGGGCTGCAGGGACTGCTGTGGGAGGGACATCTCTTGTTGCATCTGGGGCAGATGTGGGCGCCCGGTTGTGCTGGGGCAGGTGCACCATGATGTCTCGTTCCTCCTCTGGTCACTGCTGTGGGTGGATGTTCAGTCTCTGGCATCTCCAGGCAGGCGCTTTGTGTGAGAACCAGGAAGACCACTGCTCTGCGTCAAGATATGGCCTTTGTTAACTGACTCCAGAAACTGTGCCTTGCCGGTCCTGGCCATCGTCCTGTTTGGTGACATGCAGGAAGCCAGTCATGTGACAAAGTCCCAGGTGAATGCCGGTGGTTCTCTATGCTTCCAGATCATGTTTGGTTGCTGGAATGAGAGCAGGGTTCAGTTTGCCTTGTCTTCAAGTAGTGTGGAGTCTGAGCAAGTGAAAATCTGAAACCACCACACATTCTAACATTTACCTGGAACTGAAGTGTAGAACAAGTGACCATCGCCGTGGGCCATGCTTATCAGAACTGGTCCCAAAAGGGCTGCCACAGCCTCAGGTATCATTTCTCTGTGGAGGTTCCCTAGCCAGAATTGTTGCTTCCCATCGTACATTCTGGCTTCTTCTCCCACATGCATCCTGGAGATACAGAAACAAGCCCACGCAACATGCTGCCCACTTGATGGCACCCTCATGTGCAGGAAGCGATGCAATGGGAGGAGGGCCTTGGACCCATAAAAGCTGAGCTTCCTTCCAGAGGTTGCTCTTTCTGACACCAAGTTCGGTACTTCAGTTTATAGTTCTCCTTAAAATGAATTCCACAAATGGTGTAACAAATGTAATTAACATGTCTGATGGCTTTTGTGTGTGACAAATATTTCCATGGATTTAGAGCAGGAAATTAAGTATCCATCTTGCAAACCTCAGGTTACCACTAACTTCTTGAACAGTTTCCCTTCATGTTTGAAAGAAATTAAGTAATTCTGGGCAGCTGTAGCAGGCAGGTAGCATCCCGACAGCAACGCTGAGGCCAGTCCCCTCGGAAAGCTTGAACACGGATACGATGACAGGTGCTGTGATAACACCTGTGTAGCTAACATAACATGTTGCTTAGCCCTGAGAAATGGTTCACAAAGGAGACCTGTGGGGTCTGGGGCTGATGGGAGTTGTAGTCCAACAACATTTGGAGGGCGCCAGGTTGGTGAAGGCTGATGTAAGGGAAGGCACGTTTATGACATATCTCCATCTGGCTCATTTTCTTTCACTCGCTCTTCCTCTCTTCTCTTAAAATAAAAAATGTTAAAAGTGGCGGAGGTCTTGACCTCTTGGTTCCAGACCTGTATTTTCAGCTACCATTATGCCACAATGGACAAAGCATGCCATTTTGCCTTTATTGATGAGGTGCAAAGGTATTTTGGGGAGTGGATGTGTGTATTGAGCCAGACTCAAAGGGTTGCTTTGAAGATTAAATTGCAGAAAAAGAAAATTACCCCCAAACACTCATATGAACATTTTGTGGCAGGTGTTCCTGAAAATGATTGTAGGCTGCAGAACGTGGAAAGGAGAAGGCCATTCTGCCCTCATCCCAACCATCTTCTGTATCAGGGTTTGGGGGAACCTGTAGCCTTTTGTTTGATTCCAACTCCTGTCCCTTGCAGCCAGCATGACCAGCGGCAGCGATGAGGAACATGAGAGTTGTGTGTTCGCAGGCTTATTTTCAGGCCTGTGGCCCAGATGTGACTGTTTTGTTCTATCTTTCAGACCCCCATGAAGAAGACAACATCCCTGATCGGTCAGTTAGGTGCCACTTTTGCCAATGCAGTAAGTATCTGGACAATGCCACTGAGAATTGCTCTGGGAAGTTTAAACTGATTGTAATCCTAGATGCATTGGGAATAGGAAACAGCCCTGAAGCAGAGAGGGGGTGGTTTCCTCTTTCTCCCCTCTCCGTGCCGTTTTTTATTATATATAAACTGCTAGCTTGTGTCCACTTCAGGTTTTTTCCTAAGCTAAAACACCCCAGCTGCTAGACTGGGAACTGGGAACAGCTGCTGGAACCACATAACACCAGTCCAGAAAGATTGACTCCCAGTACATTTCCGAGCACAATTCAAAGTGCTGGTGCTGACCTTTAAATAGCCTTGGCCCTGTAGACCTGAAGGCATGCCTGGGGCAGCCCAGCCACATGGGTGGGGCACGAGAAATAAATTATTAATATTAATATTAAGCCTTTCTTGGTAGAGAGCGGCTGCAAACGACCCCTGCTTGGATGCTGGTGGCGCCCCTGCTGAGTTTGGGGAGGTGCTTGGGACAGTACCCAGATTGGGGAGGGAGGGATGCTAATTTGTAGGGCAGAGGCTGACCTCCTGAATGGACATGTCGCCCTCCAGTTTGCAGTCACTCCCCTGTGCTGTCCGAGCCGCAGCAGCATCCTGACCGGCAGATACCCTCACAACCACCTGGTGAGGAACAATTCCTTGGAGGGCAACTGCAGCAGCCCAGCCTGGCAGAAGTTTCAGGAGCCATTCACCTTCCCGGTTTACCTACAGAGGCAAGGCTACCAGACCTTCTATGCTGGCAAATATCTCAACCAGGTAAAGTCCTCTGCAGACAAATGCCACCGATGCCCAAATATTATACGCAGATGATGGGCATTCTGTGGGCATCCGCATCACCTCTCCTTGCCTTTAAAAGCCGTGTGCATTCCTGTTGCGTCTGACTTGGCGACTCTCCTCTATTACAGTATGGGGACCCCAAAGCAGGAGGCATTCAATATATGCCACCAGGCTGGAGCTACTGGTTAGGTCTGGTGAGTAGGTGCCCTTCTCTCTCTCTCTCTCTCTCCTAATTTCACAGCAGGCAAGGTGACCCAGTGAGATCCATGGGGCAGAGTGCTGGACTTTGATGTGCAGGATGCAGATTCACACCTGTGCTCAGAACTGAAGTTTGCAAGGTGGCCTTTGCTGAGAGACAATAAGCTGCTGAATCTACATTCTTGTAGATCTTAGAGGTATCTCATACAACCATAGAGTTGGAAGGGACCCTGAGGATCATCTAGTCCAGGGGTCAGCAAACTTTTTCAGCAGGAGGCTGGTCCACTGTCCCTCAGACCTTGCAGGGGGGCAGACTATATTTGGGGGGTGAATGAATTCCTTTCCCCCACAAATAACCCAGAGATGCATTTTAATTAAAAGGACACAGTCTACTCATGTAAAAACAACGCTGATTCCCGGACCATCTGCGGGCCAGATTTAGAAGGCGATTGGGCTGGATCCGGCCCCCAGGTCTTAGTTTGCCAGCCATGATCTAGTCCAACCTTCAATGTAGGAATACGCAGCTCTCCATTACGGAGATCAAACCTGTAACCTTGGCGTTGTCAGCACCACGCTCAAACCAAGAGAGCTATCCAGCCAGAGCAGTGGCCTTGCATGCAAAAGGTCCCTGGGTTCAATCCTTGGTGCCTCCAGGTAGGATTGGCAGAGAACCCTGCCTGAAATCCTTGAGATTTGCTGGAGACCAAGGTTTCATGTCGTTGGTCAGGACACACCAGGGGAGCCTCATTCCCACAGCCCTGCCCCCTAGCCAGGCCATAGCCTTTTGGGTGGACCAATGCCAGCACATCGGTGCGTGGTGAGTAAAAGTGACCAGGAGAGAGGGAAGGTCAAGGTGACAGAGGGGGGAAAGAGGTCCCCCTCTTCTGAGGGGAAAGGGAGTGGGAGGGAAAGGAGTAATATTTATTAATAACAAATAAACGGGGGTTCTTCCTGCGTTCCTAGTGAATGGGAGAAAGAAGAAGCAGACCAAGCTAGATTAGTATTGCAATACTGTGAGACTATGGGAACAGAGTGAGCAGCTATAAAAAGGCAGATTTGGAAGATAGGATCATCACTAGCTCCTCAGACAATTGGTGTGTCTCCCACGGTGATGACAGTTCTCCAGGGTGTCTCAGGCAGAGAGGCCTTCTCCATCATCTGCTGCATTGTCTTTTAACTGGAGATGCCAGGGGTGAAGCAGGGACCGTCAGCCTGCAAAACATGGGCTCTGCCACTGAGCGATCGTCCTTTGGAGGGGAGTTTCCTTTGGGTTTTTTCCCCTAGGCACCAAAATATCCTAGGCTAGCTTCCATCTGTAATACTGTTCCTCCTTATTGTGGGGTGGCCCAGTGCCAAAATCCTGGTGTTCAGAACAGTTTCCAGAGCTGGCTCTTTGGTCACTTTGTGCCTCTTTCCATAGGTGGGGAATTCCAAGTACTATAACTACACTCTTTCAGCCAATGGACACGAGGAGAAGCATGGGGAGCACTATGAAGAAGACTATCTCACGGACGTCATTGTGAGTTCTCCCTCCATGTCACCTTCGTTTCTGGCTTCCCAGATCCTCCTGCGATCAAGTAGCTAGACCACTGGAAGGGCAGCCCCATTCGACAGTCAGAATGCTTTTTTTCGGTGTCATCAATTAGTCTAAAAAACAGCCGTTATTGCATTGGCTCACTTATGTCTGTCAAGGAAAGAACTAAAGTGAGAAAGAGAACATTGAAGCTGGAAGACGGCCTGCCAAGTCTCTGACGTTCATCTCTTTCCTCCAGAAACTCTCCCTTCGTGGAAAGGATCTGTAGTCCTGCCTGCCTGCCTCTTTTTCTCCCACTTCTCCACTCTTGGCTTTCAGGAGAAGAGCTTTTCCAAGCAAACAAGAGGCCTCCACCTCTGCCTCTGCTTCTCTGTTGCAGCAGCCAGACACCCAAGTCAGTGACTCAGTTGGTGTCTGTAATAGGTGGGGCACTGAGGCAGGCCTAGAGCAGCGGTGGGCAGCCTCAGGCTGCGAGGGGCCAAAGACACCCTTCTAGGCCTCTCTGGCCCAGCCTTCCTTCACATCCTCCTTGGGTGTTTTTGCCTGGCTAGAACGGGTGCTTAAATCATGACTCTCATTTGCCTGGATGGTGGGTGGAGAGGGGTTTGTGTAGAAACTAGCTGGCAAATAAAATTTACAGTGGTACCTTGGGTTACAGACTCTTCAGGTTACAGACTCTGCTAACCCAGAAATAGTACCTCGGGTTAAGAACTTTGCTTCAGGATGAGAACAGCGGTGCAGCGGTAGTGGGAGGCCCCGTGAGCTAAAGTGATGCTTCAGGTTAAGAACAGTTTCAGGTTAAGAACAGACCTCCGGAACGAATTAAGTACTTAACCCGAGGTACCTCTGTATATTCATTGCCCCCCACTTTTTGCCTCTGGCCCTGCCCCCCACAGGCATGTGGTTCCCCAGAAGATTGCCCAGGGAGGGAGGGAGGCATCTCTTGGAAAGCGTTCCCCCAGCCCTGATTCAGTGAGGTGGGTGGAGTGTTTCCATGTGCACTTTTGCAGGTCAAGCAAAACAGTTTCCCTGCTGTTGGTTGCAAGTCAGGAAAACCCACATGTCTACCAGCACCTGGAAACGAAGCACGCTAGAGAGAGAAAGATTGTATATGACTGCATGATAAATCCCATGAAAGTTCATGCCATCAAAATCCTTCGGACAGGGTGGATCTTGTTGGCCACGGACTGTGCTGGCTGAGCTGATGGCAGCTGGAGTCCGCACAACATCTGGAGGGCCACAGTTTCCACACCCGTGAAAATGGGACTTCAGAGAAAAGACATGGGAAATATGCTATCTATTTCTCTTTCAAAACCCTTAACCTGTGGAGCAAGGTACAGTCGTACTTGGAAATCAAACAGAATCTGTTCTGGAAGTTCGTTCGGCTTCCTAAACGTTTGGGAAGCAAAGCACAGCGTCTGATTGGTTGCAGGATGTTCGGCTTCCAAAAATAGTTCACAAACCGGAACACTTACTTCCGAGTGCCAAAATGTTCAAGAACTAAGCTGTTTGAAAACCAAGGTACAGCTGTATTTTACCCCTTCCATGCCTCCCTAGGATTCCCTTGTCACGGCTAAAATGGCCGCTGTTTCTTTAATGCGAATAAAGCTGGGTCAGCATGACTCAGCGGCTTGCAGCAGGTTGTATATATAAAGTGAGAAATGTTAGTTGGTGCTGAGGCTGGTGTTTGGGTTGGTTGGTTGGTGCTGGTGTGTATAGTTGTTCAGTCGCTTTTGCACAAAGACTTTTAAGAATAAAACTCTGCAAGGACTTTTCTCGTGGGCTCTTTTATGCCGACAAGGGTCCGAGGACCAGGCTGAGGAGACAAAGGGAGGCCAGAACCCTTTCCTTCTTTTTTTGCTTTTTACAAACACTGACATCCCTCCCATGGCACCATGGCTTGAGCCATCCGTCTCTTTCTCTCCTTCCCTCCTGCAGACCAACCGGAGCCTCCAATTCCTGGAGAAGCTTTCCCACCCTCCTTTTCTCATGGTTCTGGCTCCACCTGCTCCACACGCCCCCTGGACAGCAGCCCCCCACTACAAGTCAGCATACAGCAGCGTCAAAGCGCCACGCAATGGAAGCTTCAACATCCACGGAAAGGTGAGTTCACAGGCCTTGATGTGGGCAGCGGGCTTGAAGGGCTCATGGGCAGCTCCATAGGCTTCTCTCTCTCTCTGCTCCTCTCAGGGCAAGGTGCTTCTCAGGTAGCCCTCTGGTGGCAGCTGGGAACAGGGAGGTCACTTCAACAGGAACACCAGGATCTAACGGTGGGCATCTTGCCAGGCTCTTCTGCCTTGAAAGATGCCTTCTTAAGTGGCAAGTTGCTGCCACTGCTGGAGTGATAATCAGTACACAGCAGAGGACAAGTGAGGAAGCAGGAGCTTTCATTCCGTGGTCCCAGAGAGTGCAAGGACAATAATAATCAAAGAATTGTGGCACTTATGTGTGTTTCTTACTGTATTTTGTTTTTTAAAAAGTAAATCAGAATTTTAAAATGGCAAGTGTTAAATTACATGGGGGAGGGGGAAGAGCACAAGGGTGATGGTGTCATCAGGTGAGGGTCCGAGTCTTTTCTCCCAATATTTGCCATCTGGATTCTGTTGATAAAGTCTCCACAATTTTCTTCCCTTTATAGGACAAGCACTGGTTGATAAGGCAAGCAAAGACTCCCATGTCAAACACATCCATTGAGTTCCTGGACAACGTCTACAGGAAACGGTAAGAAAGGGTCCAAAAGGCCACTTGTAGGAGCTGGGGGAAACCACTTCTCTGTAGAAGCTTGAAAGGAGTGAGGCCATGGGCGGAAGACATTTGTGGGGGCTTTTATCCAAAGTCACTGGGAGACCCTGATGGAGACAGACGTCTGAGAGGCAGTGAGACTCAGGTGTTGTGCATCTCCCCTCAACCTGACATCCTTCAGATGCTTTGGACTACAACTCCCACCAGCCATTGCTGGTGTAGATGTGATGTGAGATGTGATGTATAGTGAAGCTGTGAAGTGAGAAGTACCTGGTCAAAGAGTAATGGGCACAATTCTATGTTGCCTAACTGTAGTACTGAGTCTTCAGGAATGGGAAATGTGTGGGCCTCTGGATGTTGCTGGACTCCATCTGGCAGGCAGGAGGCCCCTGAAGCACGCCCCACAGCTCCAGGACCCATTGAACTAGAGCCAAGGCCCTCCCAGGCCCCCTTCCTCTGGGTCTGATCGGTGCAGGGAGAGCACTAAGCGGGAGGCATGGAGCCCAGGAGAAGGGTCCTCCTTCAAACAGGGTTGGCCCTTTAGGACCTGCCCACTTGGACCTCCTTTCTGGGCATCTTCATGGAACCAGAACAGGACAGTCCCTTTCAGGACCCTGGCTGCAAGCTTCCCAGACGCATCTGCCTAGCTGCTGTTGGAAAGTGAACATTGGACTATGGACCCTTGGTCTGACCCAGCAGGGCTCTTGGAAGATTGCCTGTTTGTGCAGGGTCAACAGCAGAGGCACAGACTCTTCCCTCATACACTGAGTGGCTTCCCTGCTGCTTCAATAATGCGGTTTATTGCAATAGCTTGATCTGTTGCACCAAAATGCAGTTGAACATCATCCTGTTTCTGGCTGAGACAGATGGAAGTCGTAGTCCACAACATCTGGAGGGTACCACATTGCTACCTCTGCAATATATAGTATGTCCTCATATTCTTGCAGGTGGCAGACTCTGTTGTCTGTGGATGACATGGTGGAGAAGATTTTTGAAAAATTGAAGACCCTTCACCTGTTGGACAGCACATACGTGTTCTATACTTCAGATCATGGTTACCACACAGGTGAGTTGAGGCCTGCTTTTGCCACAGAACCTTTTGGGGGGGGGGGACTTGTGGGGTGGTGGGGGAATAGCTCCAGTGTCTCTTTCAGTGGCAAACTGGTGGAATGTGTAGGGATGAATCAGGCCAGGGTTGCCAACAGGATGGATGATGGCAATGGGCTGTCCGTGGAGCTGCCCTTGAAGACAACTTGGAAACTTTCCTTGGTCCAAAATGCAGTGGCCAGATTGCTGACTGGAGTTGCTTTTAGAACTCGTGTAACCCCTGTTTCTAAAACAGCTGCATTGGCTGGCGGTTTGTTTGTGGGCCAAATTCAAGGTGCTCACATTAATGTTTAAAGCCCTAAACTTTGACTCCGGGTATCTGAAAAGACAGCCTCCTTCCTTGAAGAACATCTGGAATACTAAGATCAGCAGGGGTGGGGCCCTCTTGGCCATTCCACCACCCTCAGCAGCTGGGCGAGCGAGGCCTGGGAGAGAGCGTTCCCAGGCAGCCCTAAGGCTCTGTGCACCCTCCTCCTCACACAGCTGGGCCTGGCAACTTAGCTACGGTCTTTGGAAAATGCCGAAAGCGAACCTCTTTACCTTGCCCTCGGAGAAGGACCCATCCTAATTTTGTGATAGTCAGCTGTTTTAAGCTTCTTACAATGTATTTGAGATTATGTACCTCTTCCTAGGGCCTAAAATAATGATGTTGTAAGCTGCTGCTTCAAGCAGTCCCAGTCCGTGTGGCCAAGGGTTAGGAATCATGGGAGTTGTAGTCCAGCAGCACCTGCTTTCCGCCTCTTGTGTAGGACTCTAACCAGAACACCTTTTGTGCTGGGGGTGGAAGCCAAGGGGCTGTTGTCCGTGAGAAATGGCAAAAAACTAAGGCTGAGGTCTAGTTTCTCACCACCGGCTATGCACTTAACTCTCTGGCTGACATCCAATGATTTATTTTTTAAAAAAGTAGTCAATTCCCCACCCCCACCCTGTGGTTTACATTAAAAATTATGCCACATGATCCTAGTGAGGTTAACTGCTTGCATTCTAACATTCAAGTACATTGATAGTCACACCCTTTTCTTCATATTTCTGTAAATGTTTAGTGGCTTACTTAGAAAATTAAACTGTAAATGCAGGGAAGGGTGATTTCATGAGGGGGCCAGAGCCCTGATGGCAGCAAGAACGGACCCTTGACCTCTGGGGCTGAATGAGCAGTCAGAGGGGAGCGTGTTTCATTCCCAGTGGGGGTTTGTGCCCCCCCCCACCTTCTGTTGTCCTCCAGTGAGAGCTCAATAGCTAAGACTGGTCTTGGCCAGCCTGGTTCCCTCCTGATGGCTGGGGCTGATGGGAGTTGCAGTCCAAAGCAGGTTGTCAGAAGCTGGTTAAAAGTGTTGGACTAGGAATGTGGAGAGCTGGGTTCCAATCCTCACTTAGCCCTTGGGACCTTGGGAGGGTTGCACTCTCTCAGCCTAAGCTGCCTCACAGCGTGAAGCACTTGAGCTTCTTGAAGGAAATCTGGGGTGCAAATGTAAGAAATAAATAAATCGGTCCTGCTTTTTCTGGGGGGGGGGGGACTCCAGTCAGGACTTGTTTTTGCCTCCCCAGGTCAGTTTTCACTGCCCATTGACAAGAGGCAGCTCTATGAGTTCGACATCCGGGTGCCCCTGCTGGTGCGAGGTCCAGGCATCAAGCCCAATCAGACTCACCTGGTGGGTGTCTTTCTTTCTTTCCCCGACTCAAGTGCTGCTTTCCTTGCAGAAAATCCCAGGTTCTGCCCTGACCATCTCCAGTTAAAAAGATCTCAGGTTGCTGAAGGGGAAAGATTTCTGCCTGAAGCCTCTAGGGACCCTCAATATTAGGCTGTGGCAAAGCCATGTCTTCATAAGCTCAGAGCATCTGCCTTGTGTGCAAATGTCTAAAGTTAGGTCCCTGGCTTCCCACGGTAGGGCTGGGAGAAGACCCCTCCTGAGGTCCTGGGAAGCTTCTGCCAGGTAGCGTAAAAAGCAGTGCTGAACTGGATGGGCGGAGGGCCTGAGGTGGTAGAAGGCAGCTTCCTGGGTGAGAGTAAAGGTGTCCCCTAAATTTTCAGCCAGGCCTATTTGCTGGATGGTCATTGCTCTCCAAGCTTGAATCTCTGTCCCTGTGGACATTTTGTGGAGTTGGGAACTATAGTCAGTTAACTCCCTTCCAAACATGTAGAATTCTAACATTTCCAGAATAAAGCTGAGTTAGAACCTTCCTTCCTGACATACTACTTTTCTACTGTCAAGAGTTTGATTTTTTAGCATCTTTTTATTTTTCAAATTGTAACAACAAAAACAGCCTATTAGATAAAATGAACCATTCTGGTGAATGCACAGGCATGTATCCCATTTTACAATAAATGTCCAGCATATAATTCCAAGTGGCTTTGTCACATACTGTACAGTCAGGAGGGTTTGATTCTTGTGTCGATCTCTGTGTCTTCTTCTTTCAACTACTATATGTTTTGGGAAACTGTCTGTTGCTATGCATTTGGAAACCTCTTAGCCAAATTTTACATGATAGTTCCTGAATCCAACGATGTGGTTTTTGTCTGAATAAAGTTGGGTGTCATTTTGAAATGAGATGGTGGGCTGAACCTTCCAAAAGGGCACTTTTTGGTTTCTTGGCATTCCTAGGCTACTACGAAGAAATAATTGCCTTGAACTGGATAGCTGGATGGCTTCAGTAACTCTGTCCCTTGTTGTCTTCCTCTCAGCAACCTGTCCTCAACATCGACCTGGGGCCCACCTTCCTGGATATCGCAGGTATCGATGCATCTCAGACCTCCATGGACGGACAGTCTTTCTTGCCCCTGTTGGTAATAATCTGAAGCTCCTTTTGCATATTGCTTGCCTTGAGAGTCTTGTTGTGTACAAGGAACTGCGGGACCCGTCCACCGGTCCTGCTCCTGAGACTTCCCTGGCCTCTTCCCTGACAGCTGCATGTTGAGGGTGGATATCTGCAATATATCCCAGCTGGGGCTGATGAGAGTTGGAGTTCAAAATCCCCAGAGGACCCCAGGTTGGCCTAGGTGAAGCCTGCACATCTGCACAGAAGCAGCCCTCTTTTTTTAATAGAATAAAGCCAGAGGTTTTTGCTTGAAGGGGATTCTGGGCTCTGAGGGGGAAGTGTGGGCTGTCATATGCATTTGGTGTCCATGAGCGATAGATGCAGCGTAGGAAGTGCATTTTGAAGCATATGGCAGAAACAACGAACTGTGCTATAAGAATTGTGGTATGCATGACGTTTTGGAAGTGGGGCTAGATTGCTGCTGGTGGGCCTCTGGCTGCCGCTCCCTGAGCTGGCTTGTGCCTTTGTCTGCCCTTCCTGCTGCTGCTGTGGGACTTCTGCAGACCCCTTGGAGCTCCCACGCAAACTCTAGAGCTGGAATGGGGAGTGTCGGCCCTTCAGCTGTTGCTGGACTACAACTCCCATCAACTCCCATTGTCCTTTGACCCTGCTGTCTGGGGATGATGAGAGTGGGAGTCCCTACAACTGGAAGGTCACAGGTACCCTATCCCTGCTCCAGAGCACACCTTCACCTTCACCTGTGGCTGTATTCTTGACATGCAACAGTAGAGGGGACAGGCTGCCATTTCAGGGCATATGCTCTGGATGTCTAGACTGGGCCAGAAAACCCAGAGAGCTCTGTCAGGGATGTGGTCTTGAG
The DNA here is from genome assembly GCF_965113315.1 of Podarcis vaucheri. Classification (NCBI taxonomy): domain Eukaryota; kingdom Metazoa; phylum Chordata; class Lepidosauria; order Squamata; family Lacertidae; genus Podarcis; species Podarcis vaucheri. Next base: position 89,641,761 of record NC_138765.1, on the reverse strand, counting down.
AGTTTTTATTTTTATTTGTCACAGCGGGTGATGCTTTCTGAAATGTGTTTCCTTGGCTCCAGGTGAACGAGACGCACAAGAGCAAGTGGCGGTCAGATTTCCTGGTGGAGTACACTGGTGAAGGCCACACTCACCAAGACCCCCACTGCCCTGCCTTGGGGCCAGGCGTGTCGGTGAGCGCTTGCTCTGGAGGCACAGAGATGTCTAGAGCACTCTGCATTTCTTACGAATGTCCAAATCTTCTGCTACAAGGGAAACTGGATCCTGCAGACTGCCTGGAAATTATACACAGGGTGCAAAGTGGCATAAATCTGCTGATTGTGTCTGGAGGGGAGGATTTCACCCCAAAAATTTACTTGATTTGACCATGTGGTACTCAGTGTGGTTCCCCTTGGTGCCTCCCAATGATTACAGTTTTTTTAAAAAACAAGGCGCTGCCCCCCTTCTTGCCCTGCTTTCCCATTCTCCTTTCCTCTTGACCAAGCCCCCTCCCTTTACACCTCCTCCACAGCTTGCCCCACCTCCTTTTAAAGGAGCAGGAGGGCCTACTTCTAAGTAGACATGTTTACACAGCACCTCTCCCCTTCCCCTCGTGCCACATGTTCTACTTCCTCATTCACCTGCCTGCTTGCAGCTGTCATGCTGCAGGTGGCAGCGTGATGACAGTCTTACGTTTTTATGTATATAGGAAGAAAAGGGGTTTTTTTGTGGAGACAGAAATTGTCTGGGGTTTTTTTGTTTTTTGTTCTCTCTCTCTCTCTTTTAGTTATTGCTTTCTGTTCTCCACCCCAGATTTAGAGTGTTGGACTAGACCTGGGTTCAAATCCCCAGTCTGCCCTGGCACTCACCAGGTGACCTTGAACTAGCCACTCTCCCACAGGCTTGGTTTTAGATGGAGGAAGGGCAGGATAAAAAATGCAACAAAGGAGCTCTGCCTAGCTTTACTTTTCAAGAGAGGGATGCCTTGTGCAGCAGAGGACCAGGTTCTGCTCTGCCGCTCCCCCAGAGGTGGTGCTAAAGGGAGGTGCAGGCTTTGGCCTCTGCAGTAGGAAGTTTTGCCCTCAGGCTTGCAGGGCTTGAAATTTGCCTATGCAAAGGGGATTTGCTCACCTTAGTTTACATAAAGTCTGCTTCAGCCTCAGTCCCCCTGCCCACAGCACTGAGGGAAGCCTATGCTCTTCTCCTCATTCCTGCACGTGGATCTTGCAGTCCACATTCCCAGCTCCCACCTCATCTCCCACTTAGAGTGTCCAGTTGCTTAGCACAGGTTGGAATTATGCCTTTTGCCCATCACATTGGGGTTGTTCTCAGATTAGACCCTTTGAAATTAGTGGCCCTAAATTAGGCATGTCCATTGATTTCAGTGGGTTAGAGACAACCCCACGTGTCTGGAGTGGAAGTGCCTCCAAACCTGCTTTCTTTTTTCTTTTTCTTTTTCTTTACATGTCCAAAATAAATTTTTATTAAGTTTTGCACCAATATCGCCAATCAAACAATTTCACAAATAACATATTTTCATCTTTTGGACTTCCCTCAGCTTCTCTGACAATCATCCGTATTTAAATTTTTATCTATGCGTTCCCAAAATTTAGCATCGCCTTTTAAAATACCTTTTCAAACATATTTTCATTCTTGCAATATTCCTTATATTTTCACAAAGCTTCTTTAAAACCCACTAGCGTTGTTTGTTCATCACATACACTCTTCAAATAATCTGTAAATTTTCCCCAGTCCTCAATGAACTTGTGATCTCGTTGATATCTTATTTTTCCAGTTAGTTTGTCCAGTTCTGCATAGTCCATTAACTTCATTCTCCAAACCTGCTTTCAAAGGGTTGAAAGAGAGTGGAGGAAGGGCTGGAAGTTGTGTTCTTGCACAATGCTTCAGTACAGCGTGCTTCAGCCACCCTTGCCCTCTTCAGGAGACTCCATTCCATCCCCTGCTCCTGTGGAATGCTCAGCATGGCCTCTGAGCACACTCAGCCCTCACTAGGCCTGTTTTGAAAAGGGCAGGCTACCTTCTCAGGCCCCCTCCCCACAAAAAAAGTGGGCAAGGGGCATAGCTCAGTGATAGGGACTTCTGCTGTGTGGATAAAAGGCCCCACGTTTGATCCCTGGCCTCTTGGAGAGCTGCTCTTGGAGAGTCGTGTTTGTGTGTGTTTCTTTGTGGCTGATTAGCTGTTTTCCCTGTGTAAAGGTCAGAGGGGGCAGGGTTTCTGTTGAGGCAGGGGATTAGCTGTGGGAGGACCTTATCAGAGTTTGCAGGGCATCAGTTGAAGAAGGAGCAAAAAGGGTTTTCTCGTGTGTGTGTGTTTCTTTGTGGCTGATTAGCTGTTTTCCCTGTGTAAAGGTCAGAGGGGGCAGGGTTTCTGTTGAGGCAGGGGATTAGCTGTGGGAGGACCTTATCAGAGCTTGCAGGGCATCAGTTGAAGAAGGAGCAAAAAGGGTTTTCTCGTGTGTGTGTGTTTCTTTGTGGCTGATTAGCTGTTTTCCCTGTGTAAAGGTCAGAGGGGGCAGGGTTTCTGTTGAGGCAGGGGATTAGCTGTGGGAGGAGCTTATCAGAGTTTGCAGGGCATCAGTTGAAGAAGGAGCAAAAAGGGTTTTCTTGTGTCTGTGTGTTTCTTTGTGGCTGATTAGCTGTTTTCCCTGTGTAAAGGTCAGAGGGGGCAGGGTTTCTGTTGAGGCAGGGGATTAGCTGTGGGAGGAGCTTATCAGAGTTTGCAGGGCATCAGTTGAAGAAGGAGCAAAAAGGGTTTTCTCGTGTCTGTGTGTTTCTTTGTGGCTGATTAGCTGTTTTCCCTGTGTAAAGGTCAGAGGGGGCAGGGTTTCTGTTGAGGCAGGGGATTAGCTGTGGGAGGAGCTTATCAGAGTTTGCAGGGCATCAGTTGAAGAAGGAGCAAAAAGGGTTTTCTTGTGTCTGTGTGTTTCTTTGTGGCTGATTAGCTGTTTTCCCTGTGTAAAGGTCAGAGGGGGCAGGGTTTCTGTTGAGGCAGGGGATTAGCTGTGGGAGGAGCTTATCAGAGTTTGCAGGGCATCAGTTGAAGAAGGAGCAAAAAGGGTTTTCTCGTGTGTGTGTGTGTTTCTTTGTGGCTGATTAGCTGTTTTCCCTGTGTAAAGGTCAGAGGGGGCAGGGTTTCTGTTGAGGCAGGGGATTAGCTGTGGGAGGACCTTATCAGAGTTTGCAGGGCATCAGTTGAAGAAGGAGCAAAAAGGGTTTTCTTGTGTCTGTGTGTTTCTTTGTGGCTGATTAGCTGTTTTCCCTGTGTAAAGGTCAGAGGGGGCAGGGTTTCTGTTGAGGCAGGGGATTAGCTGTGGGAGGAGCTTATCAGAGTTTGCAGGGCATCAGTTGAAGAAGGAGCAAAAAGGGTTTTCTTGTGTCTGTGTGTTTCTTTGTGGCTGATTAGCTGTTTTCCCTGTGTAAAGGTCAGAGGGGGCAGGGTTTCTGTTGAGGCAGGGGATTAGCTGTGGGAGGAGCTTATCAGAGTTTGCAGGGCAGCGGCGCGCCTAGCGGCGCGCGCAGTTAGATCCATCTTTTAGATTTAGGGGAGCTAGTCTCAAACGTTTGTTGGGGGAGATCTAGGTGTTTTTTTGTGGGGGGGAAGTTATTTGTCCTGTCTTCAAGCTTTTTATGATGGAGGACCTCTGTAGCCCCCCCCCCAACAACACGATCTCATGATGGAAGGGGAGGGAACAGCTGCAGTCGCCTGCGATTCCTGCGCAATGTTTGCCATCTTGCCAAAGGTTGCAGGCAGCTTTACCTGCAGCAATTGCATGTTGATTGCCCTTTTAAAAGACAAAGTCCAGCAACTGGAGGAACGTGTAGCTACGCTCCAAAGAATTAGGGAGCTGGAGCTCTTCTTGGAAGCAACAGAGCACACCGTCCCCACCAAGGAGGAGACAGGGGACTCCCCTGAGAAGGAGGCTTGTTCACCAACACAGGAGCCAGATATATGGAGAAACGTGACTCAAAGAAGTAGGAGGCCCAGGGTCCACTCTGATTGTTTAGAAATACACAATCGCTTTGAGGTCCTCTCCCCTAGCATGGAAGACGAAGAGCAGACTCCATTTGAGGATCTCTCCCTCATTACAGTCGATCAGGTATATGAAGACGAGCAGCAAAGTCAGTCCTCAGGGAATGTGCAGGTGACCTTGGAACGGACAGCTCATGGAAGAACCCCGACCAAACCCAAGAGGAGGCGTGTAGTGGTGATAGGGGATTCCCTACTGAGGGGAACAGAAGCAGTGATCTGTGGGCCTGACAAGATGTCTCGGGAAGTGTGCTGTCTCCCCGGGGCTAAGATCCAAGATGTAACTGAACGACTGCAAGGAATCATAAAACCCACTGACGAATACCCCTTCCTCTTGGTTCATGTGGGAACCAATGACACTGCAAGCAATAGCCTCCAGAAGATCAAAAGAGACTACGAGGCTCTCGGCAGGAAATTGAAGCAACTAAATGCACAAATTGTCATCTCGTCTGTCCTCCCAGTTGAACGACGTGGCCCAGGGAGAGAGGGGAAAATAGTGGAAGTGAACAGCTGGCTTCGCAAATGGTGTAAACAGGAACGGTTTGGATTCTTAGATCACGGACTGCAGTTTCTTGAAGATGGACTTCTGGCAAGTGATGGGCTGCACCTCACAACGGTTGGGAGAAATGTTTTTGCCAAAAATCTCAGAAACCTCATCAGGAGGGCTTTAAACTGACTAATGTGGGGGAGGGAGACAGTGCTCCTGAAGGTAGGAGTCTATCAATTAATGAAGATGATCATCCAAATGTCATAGACCAAATGGAGCAAACAGCACGCGGACCTAGTGGTGGGAGGAAAAAATCCTTAAATAAGAGACACGGGGGAATGATTAATGGACTTCAATGTCTGTACACTAATGCGCAAAGCATGGGAAATAAACAAGATGAGCTTGAGCTCTTGGTACAGCAAACTAAATATGACATAATAGGCATCACTGAAACCTGGTGGGATAAGTCCCACGATTGGAATGTAATAATGGGGGGATACAATCTATTTCAGAGAAACAGACCAGACAAGAAAGGAGGAGGAGTGGCGTTATATGTCAGGGATGTGTATACCTGTGAAGAGATCCAAGATTTAGAACCTCAAAGCCAAAGTGAGAGCATTTGGGTCAAAATTAAGGGAGAGAAGAATAACAGAGACCTCATTGTGGGAGTTTACTATAGATCCCCAAGCCAAACGGAGGACATAGATGATGCCTTCCTGGAACAGATGGCCAAGCATGCAAAAGGAAGGGAGATAGTAGTAATGGGGGACTTCAATTACCCGGATATTTGTTGGACGTCAAACTCAGCCAAGAGCATAAGGTCAAACAGATTCCTCACTGGCCTTGCAGACAACTTCATTGTCCAGAAAGTGGGAGAAGCAACAAGAGGAACAGCCATTTTAGATCTGGTCCTAACCAATGTTGATGACCTGGTTAGTGGGGTAGATGTGGAAGGATCATTAGGCGCGAGTGATCATGCTCTTCTGAAGTTTACTATACAGCGGAAAGGAGCAGCCAAGCATACTAGGACTCAATTTCTTGACTTTAAGAAAGCCGACTTCATAAAACTTAGGGAAGTGCTGGGTGAGATCCCATGGACAACAATACTAAAAGGAAAGGGAGTTCATGATGGCTGGGAGTTTGTTAAGAGGGAGATACTAAAAGCACAACGTCAGGCAATACCAATGAGACGGAAACATGGAAGGTGCCTAAAGAAGCCAGGGTGGCTATCTAAAGAACTTTTAACTGAATTAAGATTAAAAAAGGATGTGTACAAAAAATGGAAAAGGGGGGAAACCACCAAAGAGGAATTCAAACAAATAGCCAGCACGTGTAGACACAAAGTCAGAAAAGCTAAAGCACAGAATGAACTCAGGCTTGCTAGAGAGGTTAAAAGCAACAAAAAAGGCTTTTATGGGTATGTTCGTAGCAAAAGGAAGAACAAAGAAACAGTGGGGTCACTCAGAGGAGAAGATGGTGAAATGCAAACAGGGGACACAGAAAGGGCTGAACTCCTCAATGCCTTCTTTGCCTCAGTCTTCTCCGATAAAGAAAACAATGCCCGACCTGAAGAATTTGGAGCAAATGATTCAGCAAAGGAAACACAGCCCAGAATAACTAAGGAGATAGTACAAGAACATTTGGCTAGTTTAGATGTATTCAAGTCTCCAGGGCCAGATGAACTGCATCCAAGAGTATTAAAAGAACTGGCAGATGTGATCTCAGAACCACTGGCAGTCATCTTTGAGAATTCCTGGAGAACAGGCGAAGTCCCGGCAGACTGGAGGAGGGCAAATGTTGTCCCTATTTTCAAAAAGGGGAAAAGAGAGGACCCAAATAATTACCGCCCAGTCAGTCTGACATCAATACCAGGGAAGATTCTGGAACAGATCATTAAGCAAACAGTCTGTGAGCACCTAGAAAGGAATGCTGTGATCACCAATAGTTAGCATGGATTTCTGAAAAATAAGTCATGTCAGACTAACCTGATCTCGTTTTTTGACAGAATTACAAGCCTGGTAGATGAAGGGAACGCAGTGGATGTAGCCTACCTTGATTTCAGCAAGGCATTTGACAAGGTGCCCCATGATATTCTTGTAAAGAAGCTGGTAAAATGCGGTCTTGACTATGCTACCACTCAGTGGATTTGTAACTGACTGACTGCCCGAACCCAAAGGGTGCTTATCAATGGTTCCTCTTCATCCTGGAGAAGAGTGACTAGTGGGGTGCCACAGGGTTCTGTCTTGGGCCCGGTCTTATTCAACATCTTTATCAACGACTTGGATGATGGACTCAAGGGCATCCTGATCAAATTTGCAGATGACACCAAACTGGGAGGGGTGGCTAACACCCCAGAGGACAGGATCACACTTCAAAACGACCTTGACAGATTAGAGAACTGGGCAAAAACAAACAAGATGAATTTTAACAGGGAGAAATGTAAAGTATTGCACTTGGGCAAAAAAAATGAGAGGCACAAATACAAGATGGGTGACACCTGGCTTGAGAGCAGTACATGTGAAAAGGATCTAGGAGTCTTGGTTGACCACAAACTTGACATGAGCCAACAGTGTGACGCGGCAGCTAAAAAAGCCAATGCAATTCTGGGCTGCATCAATAGGAGTATAGCATCTAGATCAAGGGAAGTAATAGTGCCACTGTATTCTGCTCTGGTCAGACCACACCTGGAGTACTGTGTCCAGTTCTGGGCACCACAATTCAAGAAGGACACTGACAAACTGGAACGTGTCCAGAGGAGGGCAACCAAAATGGTCAAAGGCCTGGAAACAATGCCTTATGAGGAACGGCTAAGGGAGCTGGGCATGTTTAGCCTGCAGAAGAGGAGGTTAAGGGGTGATATGATAGCCATGTTCAAATATATAAAAGGATGTCACATAGAGGAGGGAGAAAGGTTGTTTTCTGCTGCTCCAGAGAAGCGGACACGGAGCAATGGATCCAAACTACAAGAAAGAAGATTCCACCTAAACATTAGGAAGAACTTCCTGACAGTAAGAGCTGTTCGACAGTGGAATTTGCTGCCAAGGAGTGTGGTGGAGTCTCCTCCTTTGGAGGTCTTTAAGCAGAGGCTTGACAACCATATGTCAGGAGTGCTCTGATGGTGTTTCCTGCTTGGCAGGGGGTTGGACTCGATGGCCCTTGTGGTCTCTTCCAACTCTATGATTCTATGCTCCCAGTCCATGTAGACAGTTCTGAAGCAGATGGACCAGTGGTCTCCCTTGGTATCAGGATGCTTCTGATTCTGGGTATTTCTGCCACCCTTGTCTCCCTCGTGTTCCTCAGGGGCCCCGTGGGCACTCGCCAGCTGAGTTTGTTGTTGGAGGGAATGTTGCAGTCTTGGGTAGGTGTTAGATTTGAATAAAGCCTCTCTCCCCCTCTCTCCCTTTGGCAGCAGTGCTTCCCTGACTGTGTGTGTGAGGATGCCTTCAACAACACCTATGCCTGTGTGCGCACACTAAGCCCCATCAACCTGCAGTACTGTGAGTTTGCGGATGCCCAGGTGAGCACCGTCTGCCCCTCCTGTCCTGAGCGAGGGCCAGAGCGAGGGCCACACCCTTTCCCTGTTGATGGTCAGCAGTGGCCTCCAAGGGATGCTGCCACACAGCAACCTTTTTCAGAACTTCCCAGCTCTTCATGCAGACGTCATTCACTGAGGAGCCATAGCAGAGGAGTCTGGTGCATATTCTGGGGTGCACGTGTAGATCACAGAAGGGTGTGCCGTCCCTCTTGGCCTGGGTCAGGCTTAGCTTTAAAATATTCTGTTGAACTGAATTTGTTTCCAGCCTTTCATCACAGGTTCCCAGAGTGGGGTGCATACATGCAGTAGAACATATGAAATACAATTAAAGCACTGCTTAAAACCATAATTGAAACTCAACAATCATTACTGTGCAGAAGTGGCAAGGGGAACAAGCTGATCTAAAATAGCTCCCCAAAGCCTTGGAGAAGAGGTGTCTCCCCCCTAAGGGACGCAAAGGTGTACTTACAAGGGGAGGGAGTTCCGTAACTGGAGAGTCACTTCTGATAGCACCTGCCATCACCACCGGCAGGGCCTCCTCTGCTGATCATAACATTCAGGCTGGTCTGTACGGGACAAGGCACTTCTTCAGGTATTTCGAACCCAGCTCATTTAAGGCTTTCTACATTAACATAACCAGCTTAAATTTGGATCAGAAGCAAACTGGCAACCAGTACAGGTCTTTTAGGACAGGAATAGTAGGTGTCCTGCTGGCTGGATGCTGATCTATTGCAGCAGTTGCAGCTTCTGAACTGTCTTCAAGGGCAGCCCCACATATAGTACATTGTAGTAGTAGAAGTTGTTGAGGATTTTGTCTTCTTTCCTTTAGCAAATTGTGACTTCTGCCCCTCCCCTTGGGGGGGACTCTCTTTCTCCCTGTCTTTTCTCTTGCAGAATTTTGTAGAAGTCTATAACCTGACTTCAGACCCACACCAGCTCTTCAACGTGGTGAAAACTGTGGACCCTTTACAGCTGGAGCAGATGAATCAGAGGCTGATCAAGCTGCAGGCCTGCTCTGGGGTCACCTGCCGCTCCTGAGGGAGGAGCAGCAGCACAGCTCTTGCTGTGGGTCTGTGCTGAGGGGAACATGTGCTCTGGGTCTCTCCTTTCTTGCTCTCTCTCTCTCTCTCTCCATTTACTGGCCTCCCCTCTTTTCTCTGCTCTTAAGCCAAAGTTGATTTTTCCCTTTCTGGATCCTTTCCTGGAGGGTGTGGTTGGCAGAAGAGAGGGAGAGAGGGATGGGGGGGTGAAAGTGCCTGTGCCAGATTTCCCCATCAAAATTCTCCAATATCCCATCCTGCCTCTTGCTGCTCACCTACACCTTGCCTTTGCCACCAGACTTGGCAACTGGCAGGTCGGATTTCACCACCGGGGGGGGGGGCTGATACCTAGGCTGTCAGTTGCTGACCAGCACCCCCACTCTCAGGCGTTCCCCATGGCCAGCTGGTGAAAGATTGCTTCCCCTCCTCTCCCCTGCCTTGTTGGGGGGGTGTGGGATCCCGCCTTTAATCACGAATCAGTATTGCAGATTCTGCCCTGCAGCACCTTCTTTTCCCCCCAGAGATCTGGAGGTGCTGCCTGTCCTTTTGTGACTGTCATGTGCCTTGTAACTCCTCCGCTTTGAGAAGTTCTGATTCTGATCAACTCCTGCAGCAGCTCGGGCAGTTGCTGTGTTGTCTCGCCTGTGCCTCTCTGCCTTAAGTGCTGTGAAAAGAAATAGAATGGAATAAAGGACTTGTTTGTTAGAAAAACCGATCTGGACTTTGCATGGACTGTGATGGCTGCTGCTCTATATGTGGAGAGACAGGAGCCAGACCTCAAGAGTCTCACAAAGACCTGCTTTCCTACAGTAAATGTCATTTCCCGCGGTTGTGCTGGTTTAAAAAATCCACGGTGTCAGCTGCGAGTACTGATTGACTTCTGAGAAGAGAGTCATGTACCCAAGAGTGTTTGGGGAACCTGTAACATTCATTCTGGGCTGGAACCCCATCCCCTTCCGTAAGGGGAGGTATCCGTGCCATTGTTGCATCATCAGCTTTTACACCAATCCCAAACCACATCTCAGCCCTATTTGCATGTTTCATAGCCAACATACCTGGCACTAAGGGAAGGAGGCAGAATTTGGGGCAAGAGGGATGTTCTCTCCAAGGGTTGGGGAATTTTGCTCACTCTTTAAGGGCTTCCTTGTCTCCCCATCACTCATATTTCTAATCCTAGAAGACCTTCACACACACACCCTCCAGCAGCCTCTGGCAAAGGTGTGCATTTGCAAGCCAGATCCTGAGACGTTGGGGTGCAAATGAAAGGTTTTAATTGGGTCCCAATGCATGCCCATGGACTGGGCTTAGCCAGCTGGACACATGTACCAAAGCAGGATTAGAGAGCCAGTCTCTGGGGCCTCCCATTAGCCCCTTGCCCTGTTCATCCACAAGCAGTTTTTAGGCTTGGGAGGAAAGCCTTTTCTTGGAGCCAAGAGAGAACTTTTTCCAAGCCAAATTACGGTGCAGGTAGGGGCATTTACCTCTGTGCTAAAGCTTCATGGAGAGCTATACCTGAAAACTGTTAACAAACGGATTTCTTCCTTTGATTTTCTATCCCACCCATAGTTCTTAATGCAAAAGCATTAAGAAACCCAAAGCCTGAAAATCATTCTGTCTTGTAGCGGGGGTGGGGAACCAGCTTCTGCCTGAGAATGACATTTCCTTCTGGACCATCTTCCAGGGCCACATGTCCACAGAGGTGGGCTGGGCCTGAGACACAAAGAGGCCAGAGCAAGGAATAGAAATGTTACCTCTGTACAGGCTCCATGCACAGTCTCTCTAATGCCCCCCCCACCTCAGCAGAAGTAAGGATCAGGGTGCAAGGACACATTCCAGGCGGGCAGAAACACTCCGGGAGAGCAAGAAGCAGCGCTAGGGAGAAGCGTGTTCTCGAATGAGCCCTGAGGGTCAGATGAGAGAGGTCTGGTTCCTGCGACAGAGTCTCCCCATAATCTCATTTCTGGTGTGCCATCATTGCACAGAGCTGGAAGCAAAAAATGTGCCTGAAAGAACTGAAATCATCATTATGGATGAAATTTATGAGTTGCCTTTTATTTAACCAAAAGTACTGCAAAGCAATTTACAACAATGATTAAATAGCATTTATGTTAAAACTATAAAACAAAACAGAAAAATTTTTCAAATGTATTTTTAAAAGGCAGAATTAAAGCATCCCATCCACTAAAAGAGGCCATAGATCATTCAAAGCCAAAGTCCCGGCAGAAGAGAAATGATTACCGTATTTTGCGCCCCATAGGATGCTCCGGCCCATAGGACGCACCTAGTTTTTTGGGGGGGAAATAAAGAAAAAAAATTATTTCCCCCCCCCAGGTGCGGGGCTGGAAGAACCAGGTTGGGGAACAGCGGGAAGGCGCGCTCTGCCTCCCCGCTGTCCCCCGAGCTTGTGGGGCTGGCTATGGGGAGAAGTGCACTGATCCCGGGACTGCAGGCAGCTCTGCGCGGCCATCGGGAGCGGGGCGGGACTTCGCGCCCCGCTCCCAGTGGCCGCGCAGAGCTGCGCTGAGCCGGGGACTGCAGGCAGCTCTGCGCAACCCTCAGAGCCGGTCTCCCGAGGGTTGCACAGAGCTTCCTGAAGCCTGGAGAGCGAGAGGGGCCGGTGCGCACCGACCCCTCGCTCTCCAGGCTTCAGCGAAAGCCTGCATTCGCCCCATAGGACGCACGCACATTTCCCCTTCATTTTTGGAGGGGAAAAAGTGTGTCCTATAGGGTGAAAAATACGGTATAGGGTCAGATAATTTGTTAGGTTGAAATTGTTTAATACTTTTAACACCAGTGTGGTGTAGTGGTTAAGAGCAGTAGTCTTGTAATCTGGGGAACTGGGTTCGCGTCTCCGCTCCTCCACCTGCAGCTGCTGGGTGACCTTGGGCCAGTCACACTTCTCTGAAGTCTCTCAGCCCCACTCACCTCACAGAGTGTTTGTTGTGGGGGAGGAAGGGAAAGGAGAATGTGAGCCACTTGGAGACTCCTTAAAGGGAGTGAAAGGCGGGATATCAAATCCAAACTCTTCTTCTTCTTCTTAAAAAAAAAGAAATGTTTTTGCCTGGTGCATATGGATGTGTAATTATGGGTTGATTGATAGAATTTATGTCCCTCTGTTCTACAAATATGTACTCAAAGTAGCTTTCAGAGTCCTAAAAGCAATACACAATAATGTGCCACATTACAATATCACATGATATATTTAAAAGCAGCGATACAAATTGCTATAGGGGCATTTCATGTTTCTTCATTCACTCACGTTTTCATCAAGTTGCTGCCCTGTGTTTTCCCCATTCTGCTTCCATTTCTCCTGCTTGCTTGGAAAGGCGAGCAGAGCAAGGCGGTTTCTCTCAGCTGTGAGGGACCTCAGTGCCGCGATTCCTCTTGTCTTGGCTTTGACCTGTGACAGATCAGGATGGTCCATCTATAGCCACTTGCCACACCATCACAAATACTTTTCTGGTTGGTGCCATTATAACACACACACACACACACTTTTTTAAATCAACACTTTAATTAGCACAAAAAAATGGTTATTTAAAATGTAAAATTTGTGCAATTGCACTAAAATGAAAGAGAATTGTAATCCTATTTTTAAATATATGTATTTTAAACCCGTTTAAACCCTTATATTTATCATTCTAGTGATGTGCGTGTTTCAAATTTTCTCTTAACATGCTAGTTAACTTTTAAAAAAATTGTACAAGTCCTGAAGAGTAATTGGGAAATAACATTTAAATAAGCATAAATTAGTACAGAAGGCTGATTCAAACATTATTTGTAAAGGTTGCTTCAGTGGTAGAGTCTCCTGACTTCAACATCTCAGGAAAGGCTGGGAAGATCCCACTTGGAGCAGACCTTGGGACTCTTTGGCAGTGGGCGCCCTGAGCAAGGCCACAATTTGGCGCCCCCAAATGGATCTTCTCAGTGAGAGATCTTCTCAACTGTGCACCCCCTTTGCTTGGCACCCTGTATGGGGCAACCTCCCACACCGCCCTCAATTTATTGGTGTTGCCAATACCAATGGTTAGCTTAGGTATAAGGCAGCTGCTCTCTGTGGGATCATCCCCACTCTTTTTGTCCCAAAATCTCTTCCATTTGTCCCGTCCGGTTCCCTGGAAAACCCACTGTTTACCGCTGAATCGGAACAATTGTCAGTTTGCAGAAAACCTCACTGATGTTTGCTTTGATTCTGCAGTAGCCTGGGACCATGACTGTCATCTAGTCCCAGCCCCTGCAATGCAGGAATCCCAGCTAATGTATCAGTGACAGATGACCATCCAACCTCTGCTTGAAAACCTCCAAGGAAGGAGAGTCCATCACCTCTCGTGAGAGTCTGTTCCACCGCTGAACAGCTCTTACTGTCAGAAAGCTTTTCTGAATGTTATGTTGGAATCTTCTTTCTTGCAACTTGAAGCCATGGGTTCGAGTCCTACCCTCCAGAGCAGGAGAAACAAGCTTGCTCCCTCTTCCATATGGCAGCCCTTCGGGTATTTGAAGATGGCTCTCATATCTCCTCTCAGTCTCCTCTTCTTCAGGCTAAACATACCCACCTCCTTCAACCATTTCTCATAAGACTTCGTTTCCAGACCCTTGATTATCTTGGTCACCTTCCTCTACACACCTTCCAGCTTGTCAACATCCTTCTTAAATTATGATGCCCAGAATTGGACCCAGTATTCTAGATGTGGTCTGACCAAGGAAGAATAGAGTGGGACTATGACTTCTCTTGACTGGGACACTAGAGACTTCTCTTGATGCAGCTTAGAATAGCATTAGCTTTTTTTGCTGTTGCATCACACTGTTTACTCATGATCAGCTTGTGGTCCACCAAGACCCCTAGATCCTTTTCACAGGTACTGCTAGTAAGCCAGGTGTCCCCCATCCTATATTTGGGCATCTGGTTCTTCCTGCCCAAGTGCAGAACTTTACATTTGTCCCTATTGAAATTCGTTTTGTTAGCTTGCACCCAGTTCTCCAACCTGTTAAAGTAATTTTGAATTCTGAGTTTGTTTTCTGCAGCATTAGCTACCCCTCCCTTCTTTTTAAGCTCCCCCCCCCTTTGTTGTTGCCATTTCTGTGTAAATCTATCCTTTGGAAGGTGTATGCAAATATGAGGCACAGTGGTTTTTTGTGCCTGCTTGGCAAGGCCAGGCCCCCATTTGCATGGCCCCCTGGCTGGGCTGCGTGGAGCTCCACTTCTTCCACAATGGTAAGATTGTCGTTTGCTTTCTGCCCAGGTATTTTAGGGTTGGTGTTCGGGAGAGCTTTCTGCTGGGAATCTGGGTCAGCTAAAAGTGAGTCCAACTGTGTGGCTTGTGGGGACTTATTTTTTAAAATGGCAAACTGATAGAGAAATGTGGTAAACAGAAGATTTGAAAAATGAGAAAATGAAATCGACATTCCTAGATGTTACCAAAGCCTAATAAAAATTGTGGTAACCATCTTTACGCTTCTTGTTTCAGAGAAGCTGTCTTCTTTGGGAATAAAATGTCCTATGCAGTTGGTGGTGGTCCTCTGCCCCTCAGTTGTCAGGGGACTGGAACTGTGACTGATTTCATGTCACATCTGTTAAACACTGAGGACTGGCAGCTGCCACTATAATGGGTGGAGAGTATGTGGAAGAAGGACGTGCACATTGCAAGGTCTGCCCAGGCTGGGCAGGAATATAAGGCACCTCATCATGTGAACTCTTTGTAGAGGTGCATTACAGACTATGGGATTCATATGACTGGGTCAGGCCAATCCACAGTTGCTTCTGTATTGCTTTTTACTGCAGGATTGTTATCCTTTGTTCACTCACATTTTACAGAGCATCTGCGCAACGTTGTCATCACATCATTGCATTCCAGTGTTGTCTGTGTTGTCCTCCTGGGCTTTTTGAGACATGGTTATTTGTGTTGTCTGTGCGCTTAAAAATGCAACTCTGACATAAGTGTGTACTGGAACTATTTTGGGAGGGGGGTGTTAAATTCCTGGTTTCTTTCCAATATTTCTTTTCTCTTTTTCCCCATTAAAGCAAAACTGTACTATTTTAGAAGGTGGTATAGAAGGGACAATTAAACACTTGAGTTGCTTAACCTCAAGGCAGGCATCCCCATAAGCACCACCACTCCAAAATACTGTAGTCTCTATTGGGCCACCTTCACCCTGCACCAAAAAAAGCACCCTCAATATTCTGTAGCTTTTTAATGTGAGTCCTTATATGCATCAATCACTACTTAGTTTCCAAGGGACGCGGGTGGCGCTGTGGGTTAAACCACTGAGCCTAGGACTTGCCGATCAGAAGGTCGGCTGTTCAAATCCCTGCAACGGGGTGAGCTCCCGTCTTTCGGTCCCAGCTCCTGCCCACCTAGCAATTCGAAAGCACATCAAAGTGTGCTTCCGGCGGGAAGGTAAGCGGCGTTTCCGTGCGCTGCTCTGGTTCGCCAGAAGCGGCTTTGTCATGCTGGCCACATGACCCGGAAGCTCCCTCGGCCAATAAAGCGAGATGAGCGCTGCAATCCCAGAGTCGGTCATGACTGGACCTAATGGTCAGGGGTCCCTTTCCCTTTCCCTTTATTTTGTTTCCAAACAGTTTGGCTCCATACTACCCAAGGGGATTCTTGATTAACAAATATAAGAGGAAGATTTTAATTTTGTTTTCTCTCTATAATTTCCTTTCCTTCTTTTTGCAGAACATATTTGGGAAGAATAAGACTCCGTGAGCAACCTTTTATTGACTTGTGGCTTATAATCAACTGCAAGCAGTAAAGTGGGCTTAGAATCATAGAGCCATAGAATCGTAGAATGGCAGAGTTGGAAGCATAGGTGTAGCCAGGAATTGTGTTGGGGGTAGAACTGAGCTATCTGCTACGTGATTGGTCACTTAGTTACGTATTTTTATTTATTTACTTGATGGGGGGGGGAGAGCTCTTACCATCAGAAACTTTTCCCTCACATTTAGTCAGAATCTCCTTTCATGTAATTTGAATCCATTTGTTTGGGTCCCACTCTGGAGCAGCAAAAAACCCAGGCTTATTCTATTCAGTATGGCAGTCCTTCAGATATTTGATTAAGGTTATTATATCACTTCTCTTATCCATGCTAAGCAAACCCAGCTCCCTCAACCATTCCCCATAAAGCTTGGTTTCCAGACCCTTGATCATCTTAGTCACCCTCCTATGCACACCTTACAGCTTGTCAATATCCTTCTTAAACTGTAGAAATGGGCACAGTATTCCAGGTGTGGTCTGACCAAGGAAGAATAGAGTGGGACTATGGCTTTCCTTGCTTTGGACATTATACATATGTTGTTGCAGCCCAGAATTGCATTAGCATTTTTTTGCTGCTGCAATCACACTGATGACTCATGTTAAACCTGTGGTCCACCAAAACACCTAGATTCTTTTCACATGTACTGCAGGCAATCCAGGTGTCCCCCATCTTACATTTGTGCATCTGATTCTTCCTGCCTAAGTGCAGAACCTGACATTTGTCCCTATTGAAATTCATTTTATTAGTTTTGACTCAGTTCTTTACTTTGGTAAGATCCTCTTGAACCTGGTTCTATCTTAGCTAGGTACCCCTCCTAGTTTAGTGTCATCTTCAGATCTGATGAGCATCCCCTTAATTCCTTCATTCAAGTCATATCCAAAGATTTCTCTGTCTTCTCCATGCAGAGGGGCTGCCACTTGCTTGCTCTCCCTCTTGCTTCAAACATAGTCGAAGAAACCTTTTTATTATCTTGAACCTTCTTGCAAGCTTGAGCTTGTTCTGAGTTTTAGCCCACCTGACCTTCACCCTGCAAGTGTTGGCTACTCATTTATATTCTTCCTTCGTGATTTGCCCCTTCTTCCATTCCTTATACATGCCTCTTTTAAATCTCAGCTCATCTGCAAGCTCCTTATGCAGTCACATGGTTGTTTTTTAGATGTCCCCCACTTTTCTTTCTTGTAAGAAATGTTTGCAATTGTGCCTTCAGTATCTCACCTTTAAGAAACTCCATCCATCACGACTCCCTTCTCTTTGAGTTTTCAGATCATGGGATTTCACCCAGTAATTCCTTAATCATTTTGAAATCAGCTTTCTTAAAGTGCAGTGTGTGTGTCCAGCTACACTCAGCTTTTCCTTTCCTCTGTCCAGTGGTACCTCGGGTTACATAGGCTTCAGGTTACATGCGCTTCAGGTTACAGACTCCGCTAACCCAGAAATAGTACCTCGGGTTAAGAACTTTGCTTCAGGATGAGAACAGAAATCATGCTCCGGTGGCGCGGCAGCAACAGGAGGCCCCATTAGCTAAAGTGGTGCTTCAGGTTAAGAACAGTTTCAGGTTAAGTACGGACCTCCAGAACAAATTAAGTACTTAACCTGAGGTACCACTGTATAATGAATCCCAAGAGGACGTTGTCACTTTCTCCCAAGGTTCCCACTACTTCCACCTCACTGATCAGTTCTTAGCTGTTGATAAGGTCCAAAATAGTTGACCCCTTTGCTGCTTTTTCCACCTTCTGGGAAATGAAATAGTGATAAAGAGATTGGTATTCTTGTCCTCTTTCCCCCCTTCTTCTTTTCTTTTTCTTTTCTCTCTTTTTTCTTTTCTTCTTTTGTTTCTTTGCTATCTTTCTCTCTTAGATAAGCCTGGCTTTTGTTGTATTTTATCTTGAAAACTTTCAATAGAAATTGATTCTTAAGAAAAACACATTGTCTGTCCCCAGAGGATTATATAAGGCACAGAGGTTCTTCCATAGACAGTTTGCTGGGGAAAGGAGGAGGGTCCTGAGGGAAGACTATGTCTAATGCACTGCTACAGAGCATCTCTAGCAGATACTTGTTCAGTCCTTTTTGGACACAACTACCCAGAGCCAAGTGGAAGAGCAACAGGGAGATTGCCATCTTATCTCATGATGCTTCTGAATGTCTAATTTTGTTCCTGCCCTTAAAAGGTCCAGAGTCCCACCTGTGCCTCCTAAGCGACCAGGTAAGCAGTGGAGTACATTACACAGGGATGCCTGTGTTGCGTTCATCACAAAGAAGTGGGGTGTGCGTGTCCCCTTTTAACTCTCAGCCCCTTAACAAACTTCAGCTCCCAGAAATCTTTGGGGAAGCCATGGCTGTGTATCATAATGCTTTAAACATTTGGTGCAAATGTGACCTTAGAATATAAGGAAGCCTCCAAAACTCCTTTATTGCGGTGTCCTTAAGTCCCTGGGCACAAAGGCCATCAGCCCCTTTGAGCTGAGCTGCCCAGTTATGCTTTCAGTGGTGTTTTCCAAAGCCTTGAGAGACTGAATCTGTTTATTAATATGAAAGTTTTAAATGGTACCTTATGATTCTTGTTGATTTTGTTGCTGATGTCTGTTTTTTTGGGAAACACTTTGTGGGAAGTTTTGCCATGTTTTTCATGTTTTTCATGGCTGAGCCAAAGCCCTTTGTGTGTTTCAGAGAAACAGCTGCAGGGGGTAAGTATTCTGCACCACCAGCCAACTCCCAGCACTATCCCTGCCATCTTAACCCCAGAGCCCTCTTGACGTCTGCTCCCTAATGCCAGCGTCACCCCTAGATAGCCCCCTAGGGCAGACCATCTTTATGTTCAAGTGAACCTGAATTTCTCTACTTGCTTCCCCCTTTTCCTTGGGGAGGGGTTTTGTGTGTACTTGCCACCCAGTCATAGCAAAGGCAAAGCCCAGTGTTTTTCTACCGCTTCCTATGGATAGCTCTCAATTCTGCCTTGGGAGAGATTGAGAAAAATCTATGGAAACCAGCCCAATGGTTGTGTGTCCACTCCCCCTGAATCCTGGGAACTATTGTTTGTTAACGATGCCAGGATTGTAGCTCTATTAGTGTTAAACTACAGTTCCCAAGATTCTCTGAGGGAAAGAAGGCACTTTCAATGTGTGCTGCACACTCTCAGGTGGATGTCCTCTGGATCTGGCTATTTGCTGGCTTCGATTTTGTTCATAAGCGGTTTCTTTTGTGGCTGCTCCCTAGCCTTCCATGACTGCAACACAGCCTGGACCACCGAATATTTGAGAATGTGAGGGCCTCACCCAGCTTCTGCCTTCCATTTGTAGCAGGAACCCCCCCACCCCAATCATTCTGTTTGCACAAACTTCACACACACTCACACTCACACACTACATACGCCACATTTCTGTTATAAATTCATAGAAAATCAACCATACATCAGATTTGCACTGTTCCATTTTTTTTTTACTCCATGTGACAAGGACTATCAAAGGGGGGTGGCTTGGTTTCTGGTCAGCCATAATCCCTTCACCATCCCAGCACATCCACAGGAGCCCTGCCCAGTTGCTATGTCAACCCTGATAATCCCAGACAGAAGACAATCAAAATCACAAAGAACAGTGGATTCACCACAGACTGAAACAAAGGACAATGATCAGATCTTCCCTCTGGGGGCAGGAAACTGCAAACTCCCCATTGTCACCTGGAAAGTACTCATGGGGAGGGGGAAAGGAGGAACCAGCTGGGTGACAGGACACTCAGGTTACCACCACAACTCCTCCCTCAACCCCTCCTTTCTGTAATGTATGCATGATGTCAACCCTTTCTGTAATGTATGCATGATGTCAACCCCTCCTTTCTGTAATGTATGCATGATGTTTCTGGGGGTGGGCTTGAGCTAGAGGAGGGGAATTTCAAAAGTTTTTATAAGGTCTTGCAGCCCATTGTTCTGGGTCTTTTCCTCTCTCCTGCGAGTGAGGGGAATACCCTGTTGCAACAGTTCAATAAAGGCCAAGCCTACAGGCTGCTGTTTTACTCCAAGTAATCCTGGTTGGTGTCTTTACTTTTTGTCCAAGGGAGCCCTCAGATTTTTCCGTTAACACATTCTTGTAGGTTCCCAGTGATACTCAAGAGGAGGAGGAAGACGATCTGTATACATATGAAGTGCCCCCAAGTAAAGGACAGAGCAAGCAAATGGTTCCAGCGCTTGCAGAGAACATATATCTTGGTAAGTTGGGATGGGTGGGCAAGACTCTGGAAACGGGACTCTCCAGACTATTGGGGGGAGGGGGGAGGATGTGATTTAGTTTACATTGATAGGCAAGCCTGCCTATTTTGAACTTTCTGAAATAATATGTGAACCAAAGCACAGCCCTCCTTTGAAGGCGACAGTTCAATGCAGTTCTCCAGCCAAGTAATGTGCATAAAAAATGCATATACTGGGGCAAAGTGTCCACAAAATTGCACATACCGGTGGAAATAGCATACAAAAGGGCATATAAGGGGAAATGGCTTTGCAAAAAATGTATTTATCAGGCAGAATTGCAAACAAAGATGGGGTGGACTAGATGATCCTCGGGTCTACAATTCTATATTAGGAGCAATTAAACATGAAACATTGCTGGATTTTTATGAGGACTTTTTAAAAAATGGCAAACTGATGTGGGAATGTGGAGAAATAAACTTAAGAGTGGAAAAATGAGGAAACAGAATTAATTGAGAGATTCCCCCACCCATACTCTGGAGCCATCATCACAACCAGCAAAGTTCCCTGTGCCATTTTGATTTAAAAAACTGGTTAATTGCAGGTTAAATGACAGTACTGCCAGGTAGGCTTATTCCAAGTTGGAAAACTGTACGCAGTGAGTGCTCATCAGTGAATCTTAACAGTGTGTCCGTCAGTGCCTGTGGAGGCCAATTCTGGATCCACACATCCTTTCACAGTGGGGACATAGGTTTTCAGGCGGGAGTTGATCATGGCGAGGGTTTGCCAAGCATGCCTTCCTCTTCACACACCTCTTCCCCTTTCTTCCTGAGTTTGAGCATCATCAAAGTCCATGACACCTTTGGTAAAGGCTGTTCTCCAATTGGAGCGCTCGAGGGCAGTGTTTCCCAGTTGTCAGTGTTTATACTACAGTGGTGCCTCGCAAGACGAAATTAATTCGTTCCGCAAGTCTCTTCGTCTTGCGAGTTTTTCGTCTTGCGATGCACGGTTTCCCATAGGAATGCATTGAAAATCAATTAATGCGTTCCAAGGGAAATCGCCTTCAGACCAGGTCCGGGGACAGTCTGTCCCCGGACCTCTTCTGAAGGCTGGGGGGGGGGACAAGGGCTTTTCTTCCCACCCCCAGCATTTAAAAAAACCCCGGGACAGCGGAGGACTTCTCCGCTGTCCGGGCGATCTTAAAATGCTGGCGGGCGGCATTTTAAAATCGCCCCGGGACAGCGGAGGACTTCTCCGCTGTCCGGGGTGATTTAAAAGCCCCTGGGAAGGCAGGCAGGGGGGACAAAGACTTTCGCCCCCCGCCCGCCTTCAGAAGGTGTTCCCTCCCCCCCGCCCGGCTTCGGAGCAGCGTTCCGAAGCCGGGCGACGGGGGCAGGTGTTCCCGCCCCCCCCCCCGCCCGGCTTCGGAGCAGCGTTCCAAAGCCCGGCGGCAGGGGCAGGTGTTCCCGCCCCCCCCCGCCCGGCTTCGGAGCAGCGTTCCAAAGCCCGGCGGCGGGGGCAGGTGTTCCCGCCCCCCCCCGCCCGGCTTCGGAGCAGCGTTCCGAAGCTCGGCGACAGGGGCAGGTGTTCCCGCCCCCCCCCCGCCCGGCTTCGGAGCAGCGTTCCAAAGCCCGGCGGCGGGGGCAGGTGTTCCCCCCCCCCGCCCGGCTTCGGAGCAGCGTTCCGAAGGCGTTCCTGCCCCACCGCCCGGTTTCGGAGGAGGTCCGAGGACAGTGGGGAAGACCGCTGCGCTTCCCCGCTGTCCCGGATATTTCCCTATGGGCTGTCGTCTTGCGAAGCAAGCCCATAGGGAAATTCGTCTTGCGAAGCGCCTCCAAAACGGAAAACCCTTTCGTCTAGCGGGTTTTCCGTCTTGCGAGGCGTTCGTCTTGCGAGGTACCACTGTACTTTTTTTTAAGATTTGCCTTGAGAAAGTCTTTAAACCTCTTTTGTTGACCTTCAGCATTACACTTTCCATTTTTAAGTTCAGAATAGAGTAGTTGCTTTGGAAGATGATAATCAGGCATCCAAACAACATGACCAGTCCAACGAAGTTGATGTTGAAGAATCACTGCTTTGACACTGGTGGTCTTTGCTTTCTCCAGTACACTGGCATTAGGATTCTTAACAAATGTGCAAATGACGCACAACTGCTTTGCAGATGGTTGGGGACATGGAGGGGAAGGGCTGAAGGAACTGGATATGGACAGCCTAGAGAAGAGAGAGCTAAGAGGGCACAATGATGTTACAAGTATCTGCCTGTCACACAGAAGAGAGCAAGGACTTCTTCTCTTCTGCCACCCAGAGGGCAGAACTAGATGGGTTTGAGCTGCAGGTGGATTTTGCCTGAACATTAGAAGAACTTTCTTGACAATAAGGATAGGGGACAGTTCAGTTCAGTTCATATCTATAAAAAAGCCCACCTAATTTGAACTTTCCTAAACTCTATGCAGACAGAAACACAGCCATTCGAAATTGCAGTTCTCCAGCCAAGTAACGTACACAAATACATACACTAGGATTAAGTTTCCATAAAAATGCATATATTTGTGAAAATGATGTAGAAAAATGTATTATATTAGGGGAAATTGCATTGCAAAATGTGCATATTAGGCAAAAGTACATAAAAACATGTGTTTATGAGGAGAAAATTGTACTAAATAGCTAATGAATTTTCATGAGGATCCAAAATAGCAATAATTACAAGCTGATGCAGAAATGTAGAGAACTGAATAGAAGAGTAGAAAACTGAGAAACTGAAAGAAACTGAAATTGGCAGATTTGCCCATCGCTACTTGATAAGAAGATCTGTTTGTCAATGGGATCAGTTACCTAGATGGGTCGAGGTCTCCCTCATTGGAGGTCTTTAAGCAGAAGCTGCACAGGTGTCTGCTGAAGAAGCTCTGTCTCTGGAATACCTGCCTTGAGCAAGGTGACTGCAATCACCTGCAAGCCCCCCCCCCCCCGGATTCTAGAGGGAAGAGGGTGGGTGGGTGGGTGGAGTGAGCCATGTTGACCAGGAAGAGGAAGGGGAGAAGTGAAAGGTGCTTGTGGGGGGGGGGCACAAGAGTTATAGCTGGGACTTGTGATCTCCAGTTCCCTCTCAGGTTGTCTCTCTGTCCTTAGATCGCCCGGCCTTGAGGCGCTTCTCTGAGCCACACAACCTCCTCCAGCCCAAGTCCCTTCCGGTGAGTGATGTGCTGCTTGCACAGACAGGACAGCTGTGCTCTCCAGACAGCCAAGTATCATCTCTCTGGCTAACTTGCAGGGCATTAAAACTGCAGGGAGAAATTGTATGTTCAGCATTTTTAACCATTTTCCTACTTTTTATAAGCTTTAAGTTAAGAAATGAAATCTTTTGGATTTGAGATGTGTCCTTTTTTTTGAAAAGCAAAATTTCTTTTGCACAAGGGCTCAAGACACACAAGGACCTTCTCCAGGTTGGTGTTTCTCTGCAGCACCATTGGCCCCAAAAACAGTTGCATTAGCGGTGGATTTATACTCCCTTCTGTTTTCTTAGTTGTTCTGTGTTGCTTCCCTGGTATTACTGCGTGGGTGTCCCTCCAGATGGCAAGAGAGCCCTATAAATATCAGGATAATACCCCACCGTAAATGCATGGCATGAAAAGTTACAGGGCATGTACTGACAGGATGCAAAACCGTATGTCTGTCCACTCCAAAACTTTCACAAGCACAAGCAGTGTTGAAAGCGGGATCTTGCCTAGCCCTACCAATACCACCAGGAGCAGAAATCATCACGAATGCAGAATATAAAGAATGTCTGGAGTGCCCCCATTTCAATGTGAAGCACAATTCAGTTCTCTTTCATGCCTTGCAGTTCCTGTCCAAGCCTGGAGCAGATGGTGACGACTCCAGTGACGGGACATTCAACTTCCTGGCCATAGAAAGAGGTCAGAGGAAGGGGCTGGGCGGAGAAGGGGAGCAGGTGGAAGGGGGTATGATGCCTTCCTGGGGACTGAGGATGTCTGAAGAACCTGCTGCAGGATCAGGCCCATGGCCCATCTAGGCAGAGGGCCTTCTCGGTAGTGGCGCCCACCCTGTGGAACACCCTCCCATCAGATGTCAAAGAAATAAACAACTATCTGCCGTTTAGAAGACATCTGAAGGCAGCCCTGTTTAGGGAAGTTTTTAATGACTGATGTTTTAATGTATTTTTAATCTTTTGTTGGAAGCTGCCCAGAGTGGTTGGGGAAACCCAGCCAGATTAATAACTTCTTCTTCTTCTTCTTCTTCTTCTTCTTATTATTATTATTATTATTATGCCATTCCGTTCTCACAATGGTCAGCCAGATGCCCCAAAGGGAAACCAGCAGGCAGGATCCGAGCCCAAGAACGCTCTCCTCCCATGCAGAAGCATTGCTGTGGAGCCACCGGGACTCGTAGTCCATGAATCCACCCAGTCCTCTTTGAAAGCCACCCAAGTTGGCAGCCACCACTGTGTCCTGTGGCAGGCAGTTCCATAGTTTACCTGTGCATTGTTCTTTTTTCTGTCCTGAATCTTCCAACGTTCAGCTTCATTGGATGTTCCTGAGTTCCAGCACCATGAGAGAGGGATATAAACTCTCTTTCTTCAGGACATGCATAATTTTGTGTACTCCTCTCATGTCTCCTCTTGCTCACCTTTTCTCTGAACTTAAAAGTCCAAATTCTGCAACCTGCCCTCAAAGAGAAGTCGCTTCATCCCTTGAACATTTTCATTGCCGTTTTCTGAACCTTTTGAACTCTAAATCTCCATTTTGAGAAGAGGCGACCAGAACTGCGCACTGGACTCCAAGTGTGCTCTGGGGTTGTATAATGACATCAGCAATTTTATTTTCAATTCCTTTTCCTATGGTCCTTGGCATGGAAATTGCCTTTTTCACAGCTGCTGCACACTGGGTCAACTTCTTCACTGAGCTATCCAGTACAGCCCTAAGGTCTTGTGATTATTATGGGGTGATTGTCATGTTTGGAAGCTGGCAAGGCAAAGAGTCTCGCTGTTTTTTCACCTGACCCTGGAAAAGTCAGGCTGGGCCAGTGGGGGTTGGGGAAAGCTGTGGCACCGCGAGAGACAGACAGGCTCAGAACATAAAGCACGAAGCAGGTCTGTGCCACTTTCCAGATTAAATATCTGAGGCCGAGGCTCTTCAACAAAGAGGAGGGAGCGCTTAATTTGTTTTATAGCAGCGAATGGACAAAGGCAGCATTGTTAGCATCCGTCTGTCTCGAGAGACAATGGAGTGTGCCGGGGGCAGGGGGTGAAATCAAACTGCTGCCTTAGCGGCACCAAAATGGCCTGGCTGATGCGGTCCAAAGTAAAGCAGAGCAAGGCGTTTGGCACCATCTTGGCTGCAGGAGTTGCTGGAAGGAGGCGCACAAGGCAGCAGCCAACCCTCTTAGGGACTCCATCCAGATTTGTGTCGGGTTTAGTCCTTAGCCTTTACTTCTCCAAAAATATCCCGCAAGGCAGTGGAGGTTCAGGATCAGAGATTTTCTTCTCCCAGTTGGGTTTCCTTCCCAGGCGGATGAGCCCCACCTGCCCCTCACTTCCCTCTCCAGCACAGGCAGAAACTGCCTTCTTGACTGGTGGACTCCCTGTTGTTTTCATCTGCTCAATCTGCTGGAGCCTCTCTTTGCATGCATGGGATAGGCAGTCCCTAACTAGCCGAGGGTTTCAGACCCATCAGCTCCCCTCACCTGGTTTAGCCAGCCAGTGGAAGCGATTCCCTGGGATGTGGCTGCTGTCGCCTGCTGACAGCTTCTAAAAGCCACAGGTGAGATCGGAGTACATGGAGCAAAGGATCACAAACCACCCAGAAGGACATGACATGCCCCCACCAGAGGCACTGGCCCCCCAAGCACCCCATACATTTAAAACACTTAACATCCCCAAAGACTCCTGGTAACTGTAGTTTGTTAAAGGTGCTGGGAATTGTAGTGCTGGAGGGGTAGGCCACAGTTCCCAGGATTTTTGAGGGGTGAAGTGCTTCAAATGTATGGTGTATATGCAGCCTAAGGCTGCAATCCTAACCCCACTTTTCTGTGAGTAAGCTCCATTGAATTCAATTGGGCTTACTTCTGAGTTAAGCTTCATGGTTAAACTTGTGCCGTCAGTTTCCTCCAGGGCATTCTCTGATTAAATGTCACAATGAAGTCACAAGGTAGCCTAGTTTGATTCAGTCTCAACCCAGAATCTGTAATATGGCTTTGACAGCATAGCTCTACTTTACAGGGTTGTTGAACAGAGGCGAAGAGTTTACTCAAAGTGCTATGAAATAAATATTCTTCTTAACCTGAGAGGTGGTGGTCCTTGCTTGGAAGCCCTTCCTCAAATCCTACATGTTGGTTTGCAATTACTGGGTGGTGTGTGGAAAGCACTTTGCTCATGCTCAGAAGTAATGCAGATCCTTTCCTTGCAGCTCTACAAAAAGGGATGATGAAGCCGTCTGTGCTGCCGCCTCTTCCTCTCTCAGCCCGGCGGGGGTCTCTGCCAGTCCTGGGTCCCTCTGGGTCCCAAGTGAAAGCTGTTGCCAGCAGAGGTAGGTGGCATTGCGAGCCAGCTGTGGCCTCACTGGAATCTGTGACTGAAGGTTGCTTGAGTAAATTCTTACTTCAGTGGACTGGAGACGGGCAGCTAAGGGTCTTTCAGATTAGTAAGTAAAATTCATTCCCAAGTTATACCTGAAGATCCTCTGCCTGCTTGTCTCCTTGTCTCCTCGATTAGACTACCAACCTTCACCCGCCTGGTGCTCTCCATATATTTTAGACTACAGCTCCCGTCAGCCCAGTGGTCTTTGGGATGGGAAGGGAAAAAGGCAGGGTGACCCACAGCACACCTTCCAGCTGCCCCAATTTAACCGGGACAACCATGCTTTCCTTCAAGGCGCCCTGGGCTCAAGCTTCGTCTTGGAGTGCCCTGATTTTGCACCGACTGCGGTGGGGCTGGCGGAAGCGGCTCCTGCAACAGCAGTGGCCTTGTGAAGGAGCACTTCCCGGCCTTTGGGAAGGAGGCGTGAGACTCTGGCAGGCTCCTGGAGCGCGCCTGCCTCTTCTCCTAAGTCGCCAAGCGCTTGCCTGGCTTTGGGAAGAGTCAGAGCACGGTGCCTTCTTCCCTCAGGCAGGGCTGGCAGCGCTTTGGGAAACAGTTGCGAGGCCCGTCTCCCCGTTTTCATCAGCAGAATGTTGGATCATTTGCAACAGCAGATGGAGCCAGAGCCCACGGCAGGCTGAGCCCACGCCTTGTAGCTTGGTCCTCTCATGGGCCTGGGAGACTCTCCGCCCCAGGGCTGCCTCTAGGAGTCTAAGAATGGCGCATGGGGGCTGCTTGAGGCCCGGTGGGAAAAGTAGGCTGATGAATGAGATGTTAGTGTGTTGATGCGCACATGCCACCTGCTAAGAAGTGTGGGAACATATGTGTTACACACCACCGCAATTTCTGAGTGTCAAGAGGCTCCAGGGGCGCCAGCACTTGCCCAGGGTTCCTTGGAATGAAGGTCACTAGAGACTGAGGTGTCTTTAGGATATATGGCTTCATAAACATCTACAACCTGAGACTAAGGAGGAGGGGGCTGGGATAGCTCAGTTGGTAGAGCATGAGACTCCTAATCTCAGGGTCATGGGTTCAAGCCCCACGTTGGGGCAAAAGATTCCTGCACTGCAGGGGCTGGGCTAGATGACCCTCAGGGGTCCCGTCCCTCCCTATGATTTTAACCTTCTAAGCTGACAGACGGTGCCACCTCCAGGCAGGCAGGCGGAAGCTGACTGAGGTTGGGGGGTGGGGTGGGGTGGGCCAGAGCCCAGTGGAGGAGCCTCTGCCAAGTGACAGCCAAATAGCTCTAACCCCTCCCAGGGCTAAATGGGGTAACATGCTGAGAATGCCTCTGGTGTGGGGAGGGGAGAGCCAGGGCCCCAGGTGATAGGTGGGGGGAGAGGGATCCCAGGTGTGAGGCAAGTTGCCAGAAAGTGTGTTGGGTTTTTGGCAATTCCAGTGGGAAAACAGGGCACTGCCCCCCCCCCACTCAGCCCCAACTGCCTGCCCTCTGACATACAAGGAGGAAGAAGATGGGGGCCAAAGGAGCATTCCTTGTCTCTGCCTGTCACTGGCGCCACCAGCTGTGAGACTCCCTGCTTTCTGCCCTACCAATATCAGAGGTACAACACTGAACAATTCCCGTTACTGGTTGTTAGTGGTGCCTTTGTAGAGTTAGACCTTAATATATATGCAGATATTTTGGTTTGAATTGTGCTTTTTAAAAAAATGAATGAATTTTTATTTGGACATTATTGAAATGTTTGAAATATACTGCGGTTGATATTATCAAGCTGCTTAATAGTTATTTTTATGTATTGCTGTTCTTGCTGTTCAATACCTTGCATATTGTAAGCTGTCTTGACCACAATTTCCTTTATGGAAAGGCAGCATATAAAACTGGAGTCCAATTCAGACAACCTGCTGCCCTCCAGATGTTTTGGAATGCAGGGGCTCATGCTCATTGCTGTTTTTCTAGAAAAAGACCTCACCATGAACGTTTCCCTTGTTTTCTTAGAGTGGCAATGGCGCCCACCTGAGAGGGGCTGGAACTGAGCTCTGCTGCCTTTGGGAGGGGGTGAAGAGAATGGGGGCTGGGGGCTTGGGGAGAGAGGCAGAAGAGGAATTGCTGTTGGCTGCTAATTCTTGTCTTCCTTTGCACCACTTTGCAGATCCTTTACCAGCCCTGAAAGATGACGAGGTAACTAAGAACCCACCTGCCATTTAGAATATTTGCTGCTTCAGATTACGGTCCCTGGTTAGCACATTTGCAGCAAGGGTAACTTGCAAGTTTCCCTGTGGGCAGCCGGAGACACGACCAAGACCATAGGAAGGACAAGATGGGCACTCCCTCACCATTCCAAGGGCAGAAGCTGACCTGTCTGGCTGCTGAAGAGAGAATAGTTCTCCCAAGGAACCTGAAGAAAGCAGGCTAGATTTAGGGGACCAAGGCAGGCCATGTTGCTTACATAGCTCTGTCTTCCAATGGCGGGAGGAGCTGAGGAGGAACTGCCAGGGGGCTGTTGCCACTTCCTTCTCCAGCATCTGCTGCCTGAGGCTGTTGTCTCATTTGGCCTAATGATAAGGCCAGCCCTGGCTGGAGAAGAAGAAATCAGAGGGAAGCAAGTGATCAGCATGTGAGTGGTGTTCTCTCTCTCTCCCCACCCCCAGGAGGAGACCCAAGAGGAATCGATCTACGTGGAATGTGAGCCCAGAGCAGGTGAAGCCCCTTTCCCCACCAGAAGCCACCACTGTGATGCTTCTAGGAAAGGGTTGTAGCTCAGTTCTGGATCGCAGGCTTAGCAAGCAGACGGTCCCGGGGTCATCAGCGCCTGCCATCTCTGACTTATGATGGGAAAGACCTTTTGTCCAGGACCTTTGGGGCCTTCTTAAGGGCTGCTCCCAGACTCATCTTGTCCCGTCCCCGTCCCCCCACTGATGGCCTCCTGACAGCAAAACAATCCTCTGTGTTTTAAACCATATTAAGGTAAAAAGGTAAAGGACCCCTGGACAGTTAGGTCCAGTCAAAGGTGACTATGGGGTGTGGTGCTCATCTTGCTTTCAGGCCGAGGGAGCCGGAATTGTCCACAGATAGCTTTCCAGGTCATGTGGCCAGCATGACTAAACCGCTTCTGGCACAACGGGGCAACGTGATGGAAACCAGAGCACACGGAAACTCTGTTTGCCATATTATCTTCCTTGAATTATGTCCTTTAAGCAGCTGCCATTTTAACATTGTCTTTGATCTTCATTGTGATTTTGCTTATTTGTTGCATATTGGACTTTATTGTTGACCCACTAGGGCTTTTTTATTTTGTTAAGGGTGATCATCATCTGAGTGATCCAAATATGTGACAAATGGATGGATGGTCTGCTGTATCTGGAATACGGCAGCTTCACATTGTCCCCAGTGGTGCTAGGTGCTTGTATCCAGCAGATGCCAGCTGGGACCAAACCTGCCCAAAGAGGGGTGCTGAGCTCCAGCCTGCCACCTTCCTTGTGGCCTGATTCTCATTTTTCCCCTTCCAGCCTCTGTGCCCCGCAAAGTGCTTCCTTGTCCAACCCCAGTGCCTCCTGTCCAGCCTCTGAAGCAAGCCAGGTGAGTCTGTCCTCCTTCCAGAAGAGAAAATCCCAGTATCTGTACATCGGGGTAGCCCTCCAGATATTCAAAGAATCATAGAATCGTAGAGTTGGAAGGGACCCCAAGGGTCATCCAGTCCAACCCCCTGCAATGCAGGGATCTCAGCTGAAGCATCCATGACAGACAGCCATCCAGCCTCTGCTCCAGCCTCATCAGCCACTGCACCATGGCCATTAGTCAGGAAGGATGAGAGTGAAAACATCCATGAACACTGAGATAGGATATTAGTCTCTCTGTCCCTTACTATCTCTTCAGAGGGGCAGCAGTTTTCCAGGGTCCTTGGCGGGTATCCCTCACTTTAGCCCTGCATTCTGGGACTCACTGCACTGGAGAGGCTGAGGGCTGAATGAAGTGGTCTTTCTTTGAGCCAGGGGTCAATCTGACACTCTTGCTTCTGTACTTGCACCGCACCCCCATTCTCAGTGGTGATGCTCAGTATTAGGGAGGGGCCCCCTGCACTGCCTCCCTGACCATTCCTAGCCCTGCCCTGACCAAGTGCTCAGCAATCAGCATAGTGGGCTGGCCTGTTCTAGACTGGAGGAGCCAGTACCTAGGCTGGCTGTGCTCCTGGATTCAGCCTTGTTGCTTGAGACCCAGGTCTTGTGCCAAGGAGCTGCAGCTGGTTCAGCAGCTATGGTCATCCCTGGTCCAAGGTGGTCTGAGAACAGTGTTGCATGCTCTAGAAACTTCCTGTTCCAATTCAGGAGCTGCACAATGTGGCTGCGCTAACTACCCAATGGGTCACTGTTGCTTACTAAGAGGGTGAGAGGCAGAGGGGTCAGTGCAGTGCAAGGACAGCAGTGCAGCCAGTCCAGAACTGCCCCCAGCACATTTGCAGGGCATGGACTCCCCAACCCTTCTCCCCTCTCCCCCCCCCCCCCGTGACAGCGACTCACCTGCCCAGAAGCTCTTGCCTCGCCCTGTGAGCTGCTCCTGCTCAGATTTCTGAAGTGTGTCTACCAAGACTTCTCTTTACTGTTGCTGCCATTTAAACTGTTAATGGTTTTAACCAGTGTTTTTTTTTTGGGGGGGGGACGCATACCGCTAAACATTTTGTGAATCGAAGTTTGGCCTCATTGAGGGGCAGTATTTCAATATGAGTAGGAAAATGAGAATACCCCTAAACATTTTTTAAGGGAAAAAAGCACTGGTTTTAACTACATATTATGAATTGGAATGACATTGTATTTCACTTTGAGGTCACAATGGGATCAAAAACAGCATGTAAGTGCATGAAATAAAGACATAGTAGTTGTTGTTAAGAAGTATTAGTGCTGTCTTGAACAGAGATTAACTGCTCTCTGAAATTCACCGAGGACCTGGGCATGTTCACAGTTCTTTCCCTTTTCATAATCAAATGCTCAGTCTGAGACCTGGGTTTGCAAATCTGTGGATCAAGGGGTTCTAGATCTTAAATGTCACAGGGTTAATGTCACACCACAATCCTATTCTCTCCCCCCTTTCTTTCTTTCTTTCTTTCTTTCTTTCTTTCTCTCTCTCTCTCTCTCTCTCTCTCTCTCTCTCTGATGTTAGGCCAGCAATCACTCCATCAGGACCCCAGAAGGTAGGTGTGGGGGCTGGCAAGGGAGCACTAGAGAGCTTGAGATGAGGATGATGGCCAGGGGAGGTCTCTGGAACTTTGCATTCGTGGGCTTAACTGTTGTTTTGTTTTGTTTTGTTTTGCTATGCTATGCTATGCTAAGGCAGGCCACCACAAACTCAGGATGCAGCAAACCAGACTGCTTAACCTGCCCTACAGGGCTGTTGTGCTGAGAAAATGGAGGGAGGGAAGAGAGGAACTTGTTCATGAGAAGAAAGGGCAGGATAACTAAAGGGACCTATGGGACCACTTTGTCTCAGATTTTCCTGCTTGGCAATTGCACTCCTCAGAGGAGGCATCACTAAGAGAACCGAGTGTCCTAGAGTTGCACTTAATAAGCACTTGAGGGCTGGCTTTTAGTGTTGCAGCTCCAGCCCTCTGGAGTAAACCATGAACTGAAATTAGACAGGCGCCTAGCGCCTTGATAACATTTTTGTTTAAGGAGGCTTGCCCTGAAGTGCGTGACCCAGTCATTTTAGGGAATGAAACCTGCGGATTTTTATAAATGCATTTATTGCTTTTAGTTTAGTGAGTTGGTAATTTTTTTGTATGGTGGTTTATAAATAAGGCCTGTGTTGAGGAAGAGGGTGTCTGGGAACAGGGGTGCATGGAGTTAGCTCTATGCAATTGCTGGGCAACAGGTAGAGATACCTAGGTTATGGGAACCGGAGGTGAAAACTCTGTGCGCTCGTTTTCTTTCCAGGCCTTTGTGGAAAACCTGTGCAAAGGTAAGTGCCATACTCTGAAGCCTCTGCATCAGCCTTTGCCAACCTGGCCCCTCCAGATGTTGTTGGACTACAGCTCCCACCACCATAGCCTTCAACATGTGGAGTCCCAAAACTCGGGTGCACGAGATCATGGAGCCCAAAAGATGTGCTTTTTTCAGGACCGTGCTCTCACTATGCCCAAAAATGTGTGTTTTGGGGTGCTGCATAAGATTGTGGCCCTGAAAAGAAGCGTGTTTCTGGGGCAAGATCTCGGTGCAAAATTGTGTGACATCGTGGTGACCTGGGGGACGGGGATGGGATGTCCTGGTTTTTCTGGGACACTTGTGGGGAGAATCCACCAGCCACAGCCATGTGATGCTGAGGATTGGGGGCTTATTCTAGTGGCCATCTTTGGGATCCCCTCCTAGTCTGTGGTTTCACATCTGTAAGATGAAATTCTGTAAAAAGAGAGATTGCTAAAATGATCAAATAAGTCTCTTTTTGAGTTAATGACTTTAGCCAAGTGTGTTGAGTATCTCTTTGCACGGCTGCCATGGAATTTTGAAGGGGTCTGGCCCTGCCTTGAATTTTTTTTTGCAGGGGGGCTTAGTGCCCCTGCTCAGCTGTACATGAAGATTGGACCAGGGATTGGACCAGGGATCATCTTCATGCAGAGCAGATTCCCGATCCCCAAGCGACAGCTGTGCCCTGATCTTGATTGCTCATGCGATGTGTGTGTCATTCATGCACTGATGTGGCACAGGGGATATTTGCCTATGTAATACATATCTCAGAAACCCTGAACTGTTCTATCTATTTCAGGTGTGTGTCTGAAGAGTGGATCTGTGCCAGAGGTGAGCAAGGAGATCTTGCCTGAGGATTCTTTGGCTGCCCTGTCCTCTTGCTTATAGAGCAGCAGTTAAAGTTTAACCTCCCTAATCCCATGGGGCTAAGCATAGCAACACAGAGAGAGAAGGGCAATGCTGGGGGGGGGGTCACTGCTGTAGCTAACACAGGATTGTTACCAACAGCAAAGAGTCGTGCAGTATCTTAAGGATAATGCATTTATTATGACATAAGGGTTTGTGTTCTAGAAGAGCGATGCCTCTTCTTTCGCCTCCCATGCCTCATTATCAGGGCACATATGAATTTATTTAGTATTGCAGTGGGTGTGGGGTTTTGAGTTTACTTTATTGCTGCAATGTGCCCAAGAGTGGTATTATGGGTGGGCAAATCTGTCCATTCATTCCACCGTGGGTTTTTTCAGTTTGTGATTATTATTTTTAAGTCCCCATTAAAAATTGTCGTTATTTTAGTGCCCTTTCCTCCTAATACACACATTTAAAAGCAGTTCCGCCCAATATAAACTTTGTATGTTGTTTTCAAAAACTTATGCATTAATATGCACAATTGACCCTGCGGATGCATTTTTGTACACATTGTTTGATTGAGAAATGCACTGCAAAATTTTGAGAAGTGCAAATTTAGATAGTTTCTGATTAAAATGCAAGCAAAATCACATTTCTCCCCACCCTCCCACTGAACCCCTCTGTGGTACGTGTGTGTGTGTGTGTGTGTGTGTGAGAGAGAGAGAGAGAGAGAGAGAGAGAGAGATCTCAACCAGTGCTCATAAAACTTTACTGTTTGTTGAGTTTTGCTTTGCTCCTTTTTTTGCAGTTGGACTTTAAAAACACCCTGGGAGGGAGCCTTTCACCTTTGCTTGACATGCCATTTGTTTAATTTGCCCTTCTTCTCTGCTCCTCTGACTAGAACAAAGAGCACTTTTAACGTATGGTTTCCAAGTGTTCCAGGTGTTCCAGGGTACCTGGCAGGGCACGTTTTCTGTAGCTGCAGCAGTAACCTTGCCACCTCCCCAGAGAAATCTGAAATGGTACCTGTGGGCGGAGGTCTTCAGTGATGGTGGAAAGACATGGTTCCGAATGGAACTGCCACTTTAGTCTGTGCCCCTACCATTCCCTGTGATTGTGCTTGCCTTATCTTCTGTTACATTCCCTTAGGATTTTTGCATGCAAAACAAGGCCTGGTATGCAGGGAGCTGTGACCGACATACGGCTGAGGCTGCCCTCCTCCGGTTTAATAAGGTAAAGGTGTGTCTCCTGAAGTTGCCCTGCAGCACCCTCATAACGCAGCTGCTGTTCAAGGAAGAGGCTTTTCCAATCCCTTTGCCTTCTGGAGCCACAAAGTCTCCATGGTGCTCACCAGCTGAATTAGCTGCAGCTCAGTAACTCGAGGTCCAGCAGCTGTGGCTGAATGGGATTTCTGAGTGTCCTGAGACCAGAGGAGAGAGAGACCCTGCAGGGAGCCAGTTTGGGAGGCAGGTTTGGGGGCTCCATTTTAAAGGCGTCCGTGTAGCAGGATGGACAGATCATCTAGGCATACTGGGCACAATCAACCAATACATTTTCTTGCTTAACCCCACTGGCTGGCAGGAGCTGGGCAAAGATAGGATATCCTGTGGTCCACATAAGACGCCCTTGGGCACACACCGCCTCTGGGCATTCTGCTGCCTGAAGCAGCTGCCTCGGCCTACCTCATGGGTGGGCTGGCCTTGGGTCAGAGCACACCTGAAGTAGTGTGCCCAGTTCTGGGCACCATGTTTCAAGAAGGGCCTCTTTTGGGGGCACAGCACAAGCCTTGCATCCCAAAGGCCCCAGGGTCACACACACACCCGGCATCTTCAGGGAGAGCTGGAATCCTGTGGAGACACTGCCAGTCAGTGTTGGCAGTACAAGGCTGGCTGGATCCGCGCTCTGCATGAGGAAGCTTCCTGTGCTCCAGAGGACATTGACCAGCTGGGGGGGGGCAGCCAGGATGGTGAGAGCTGGGAAACCAGGCCTATAAGGAATGATAGAAAGAGCTGGATATGCCTGGAGAAAAATGAGAAGGAAGAAGAGGAGACATTGCAACATAGTTCTCAGAATGGCTGTGCTCTCTGCTTCTGAGGGCGTAAATAAAGATATTGAGGCAAAGGGCCTGTTAAGAATTTTACTAGTTGCAGCAAGAATCTCCATAGCCCAAACCTGACAGATTTTACAAGGTATAGGACTAGATTAATGTTTTAAGACTGTATGGAGAATGGCACTTGTGGAGATAATAATTTATTTATTATATTTATATAACACCTTTCCTTCCAAGGAGCTAAAGTTGTTGTACATGGTTCTCCTCCTCCCCTGTGAGGTAGGTTAAGCTAAAAGATGGTGACTGGCCCAAGGTCACCCAGGGAGCTTCATGGCTGAGTGGGAATTTGAACCCTGGTCTGACACTGTGACCATTGCACCACACTGTCTCTCACACTGGTTTTTGTTTAGTCGTTTAATCGTGTCCGACTCTTCGTGACCCCATGGACCAGAGCACGCCAGGCACTTCTGTCCTCCACTGCCTCCCGCAGTTTGATCAAACTCATGCTAGTAGCTCCAAGAACACCATCCAACCATCTCATTCTCTGTCGTCCCCTTCTCCTTGTGCCCTCCATCTTTCCCAACATCAGGGTCTTTTCCAGGGAGTCTTCTCTTCTCATGAGGTGGCCAAAGTATTGGAGCCTCAGCTTCACGATCTGTCCTTCCAGTGAGCGCTCAGGGCTGATTTCCTTCAGAATGGAGAGGTTTGATCTTCTTGCAGTCCATGGGACTCTCAAGAGTCTCCTCCAGCACCATAATTCAAAAGCATCAATTCTTCGGCGATCAGCCTTCTTTATGGTCCAGCTCTCACTTCCATACATCACTACTGGGAAAACCATGGCTTTTACTATACGGACCTTTGTTGGCAAGGTGATGTCTCTGCTTTTTAAGATGCTGTCTAGGTTTGCCATCGCCTTTCTCCCAAGGAGCAGGCGTCTTTTAATTTCGTGACTGCTGTCACCATCTGCACTGATCATGGAGCCCAAGAAAGTAAAATCTCTCACTGCCTCCATTTGTTAAAACTAAGGTCACGTGTGTCTTGTCTCCTTTGGTTGATGGAGACCATGATGATTTGGTATACAAGATTTGGTTGAAGGAATGATAAGAATGTATAGTAAAACAGGACTGAAGATTGTACAACAGAATATGAATAATAGCTACTGGCTTTTAACGAGAGGAGGAAATGGGGGTTTACATTTTCTCTTTGTCTTGAATTTATTGTATACGTGCAATGCAAAATCAACAAAAAAAAATGGGGGAGGGGAGGTTATCCCAAGGGCTGAAAAGGAGGAGATGGACAGGCTTCTCTTCTGCTGCTCCACAAGGGAGAACTAGAGTCAAGGGAAGTAACAGAAAGCAGGTGTCGGCTGCACATGATGAGACACTTGCCCTATTAAGCAGTGAAACTGAGACTTAAATTATGGGCTGGGGGAAGAAAGCCTATTCCGACTCCAAGATCCAGATTTTCACCTGCATTTGATGTCTCCTCCCTTAACCTGAATGTCTCCACCCTCTTTTTTCACAAAAGGACAGTGCCTACCTGGTGAGGCAGAGCTCACGACATGGCTGGAACCAGCCATTCACTTTGGCTGTGCTCTTCAAGAAGCACGTCTACAACATCCCCATCCGCTACTTAGAGAGCAGTCATCAATACACGCTTGGCAAGGATGGCAGGAGCCACGAAGAGGCGAGTGCTCTCTTTCTATGTTGGGAGGGCCATGGCGCAGCCGTAGAGCAGGCAGAAGGTTCCCAGTTCCTTCTCCAGCATCTGCAGGAAAGGCTGAGAGACCCTCTCTCTGCAATACTGGAGCTCCGCTGGCAGTCAGCTTAGTCAATGCGCAGCAGGTCCACTGAGTCCTGTCACCTGTATTTCTCATGTTTTTCATTTCAGGGGGATTACCGGTATGTGGAAGAATGTTCCAACCGTGCTTAGCCTCCTTTTATGACAAAGAGATGCCGGAAACTAAGTTGTGGAATGGGCACCAAAAATTGGTTGCAGGCCACTTTAATCTTGCTTCAGCTGTTGCTCCTTCTTCTCCTGCCCCTCCTGCCTCCCTGCCTCCCTCAGTGTGGGCTCCCACGGACAGGTATCCCCAAACTCGGTCCTCCAGATGCTTTGGGACTATAACTCCCACCATCCCTAGCTAACAGGACCAGTGGTCAGGGATGCTGGGAATTGTAGTCCTAAAACATCTGGAGGGCCGAGCTTGGGGATGCCTGCCCTAGGAGAAGGGGTTAAATTAGTTAAGTGTACACTGAAATGTGAACTGAACTGTTTTTCTCTCCCATCCCCAGCCGGAGGGCACCTGATGTAGGGCCACCTTGCAGAAGCCAAGGAGGTCCAGGTCTCCTCAGTGTCTGGATAAGCACCTGGTAACCCCCTGCCCACCACCCCAAGTTCCATGATGGAAGAAACAAATGTGCCCGTCTCCCTCTCAGCTCCCACCCACACTATGCAAGTTAAAGCACTGCTGTACCACCTTAAGAGCCACGGCTTTCCCCAAAGGATTCTGGGAACTGTAGTGGTTGAGGACCCCCTAACAATTCCCAGCGCCCTTGGCAAACTACTGTCCCCAGGATTCTTTGAGGGAAAGCCATGACTCTTAAAGTGGCCTAGGTGTGTGTTCAGTATATAGGGTGAATGTGACCTTAGTCAGCAGAGCTCCGCCACCTCATGACTTGAGGGAAACTGGACTAAAAAAGCTAGTCCCTTGAGGTACAGAAAGAAGCTGACCTGCTCCCTGCTCTGCTCTTTTCCTTGCCAGCTCTTTGACAGCGTTTCCAGCATCATCCAAAGCTACAGCGAGCGCCCATTGGTGCTGGTTGATGGCAGCACTTCTGCCAAGGAACAGACTTGCTTGCTGTTTCCAGTGAAGCCATGACTTTGGGGCCTGGGAAGTAGGACCAGCTACGGGGGAAGATGGGACGTCCTCCCTGACCTCAGGCACCAACGGCTTCATTTGCCTGGCTGGACCGACACAAGGCCAAAGGATCCGCGTGGCACCCTGGCATTCTGCAAAAGGTTCTTGTGAATCATTCTTCAATATTCCTCAGTAGCCTTCTTCTGGCAAACAGCACTGCATCTGCAAATATATTCCACTGGTACTGAAACGGCAAAGCAAGGGAACTTGTGGGCTGGTGGGATGGAAGGGAGAGTTTAGCAGGGATTCCCACCTAAGGCACCAGTCCTGCTGTTGGTTGGTTTTATTTGTTACAAAATTGAAATGTTGCACCCAGTTAATAACACTGTTGCACAGCACTCCAATCTGAGCAATGTGAGATTCCAGGGGTTCCAGGCGCTTCTCCAGGGCTTGGTTCCCTCGGAATGAGGGGCAGCGGAGACTGTGGCATCTTTAGGATATGTGGCTTATGTACACATATGTGCCTACGATGAGCCTACAATGGAAGGGCTCACAGCATTCACACCCCAAGAGGGTCTTGCTTCTCGCAAAGGCACAGCCTTGGATTCAAGCAAAAACCAGGCATGGCCCTGTCTCTCAGCTGCCCAGCCTGCAGCCTCCTGCTTCCAGCTCCCCACTCACACACCTCAACTCTGTCCTTTTGTCTTTCTTCTTCTTCTTTGGCGATCCCTCGTAGCCGAGTAAGATTGTCTTCCATAAACACAGTTTTAACAATGAGGCCCTAAGTGACTGTGGAGGCCAGTTATGGATCCACATGTCCTTCCACAGTGAGGACATTGGTTTCCGGGCAAGAGTTAATCATGGTGAGGGTTTGCCAAGCACGCCTTCCTCTTAGTATGTTTCTCCCTTGCGTCCTGAGTTCGAGTGTCTTCAAAGCCCAGGACACCTTTGGTCAAGGCTGTTCTCCAACTGGAGCACTCACAGCCCAGTGTTTCCCAGTTGCCGGTGTTTATACTACATTTTTTAGATTTGCCTTGAGACAGTCTTTAAACCTCTTTTGTTGACCACCAGCATTACACTTTCCATTTTTGTTGGGAATAGAGTAGTTGCTTTGGAAGACGATCATCAGGCATCCGCACAACGTGACCAGTCCAACGAAGTTGATGTTGAAGAATCATTGCTTCAACACTGGTTATCTTTGCTTCTTCCACTACACTGGCATTAGTTCTCCTGTCTTTCCAAGTGATGTGTTAAATTTTTCGGCGACACCGTTGATGGAATCTTTTGAGGAGTTGGAGATGGTGTTTATCAGTGGTCCGTGTTTCACAAGCATACAATAATGTTGGTAGTACAACAGCTTTGTAAACAAGGATTTTGGTTTCCCTGCGAACGTCCTGGTCCTCAAACACTCTGCACTTCAATCAGGAGTAAGCCGCACTCGCAGAGCTCAGGCAATGCTGGATTTCAGCATTTTGTCTTTCTAATTAATAGACAATTGAGGAATGGGGACCCACTTCCTTTGTTACATTAACAACCCATACTTAGGGGGCCACTACCAATAAATTTGTCAGGCCGTTCCAACAAATTAGTCCTTGTTGAATCCAGGAATTGGAAGGGACTCAGACCCACTAGCCCCAGCCCGAAACTCAAAACACTACATTCTTAACTTAAAGGTGGGTAGCTTTCAGGCTTGTTGGATCTACTTTGTCTTTTCCTAAATTCGCAAGAACTGCCAATATCAGCTGACACAAGAATCCACTCCTGGCAGGCTTTCGCCTTCATTTTAGTAACCTAATTTATCTGGGGGGAAATGTAAATTTCCTTTTGCAATTGTTAAAAGATTGGGAGTCATAAAGCCTTTCTGATCT
Source organism: Podarcis vaucheri (assembly GCF_965113315.1). Lineage (NCBI taxonomy): Eukaryota > Metazoa > Chordata > Lepidosauria > Squamata > Lacertidae > Podarcis > Podarcis vaucheri. The sequence continues at coordinate 89,601,619 of NC_138765.1, read as the reverse complement.
ACTACAAATCACCCTGAAATCTGCCAGTAGACCCCCGTCTCCCTTCTGCTCACCCCAATTCTAGAAAATCTTGGTTTCCGTATATGGTATTGATATACAGTTTTGTTTTAATGTACGTTAAAATCTATTACATTGCAAAGGCCAGGCTTTTATTTTGAAAACATTATTCCAATTTCCCTAGCTGCTCATCCTCAGAAGAAAAATGAATTACGGTAACAGAGTAACTCAACTCATCTGTTGCTGTATTTTCTAATAACTACAAGGATTTTATTCTGCATGAAATTGATGCAAGGCCCAGCATGACTTGCAAATTGCAGCCCATCTAGCAGAAATGCATTCCCCCCCCCCATTCAGCACAAAGAAGCATCGGGAGAATGGCTTCCAGGAACATGTAGAGAATGCCCACGAGAACCAGCTAAATCAGTACAAAACTATATAGCTGTACTGATTGCCTCAGAATATATTGCCTTCTAGTTTGTAGTGATTTTTCTAAAATGATAATGCTTATTCTCATCTTGGTTCATTTTGTCAGTAGGGTGGGTTTGTTCTGTTTGTTGTTTTCTATATGACCTGTCATATGAACTCAATAAAACATTATAAAGAGGAAGGTGGCCAGGTGCCCTCCTTTACAGAGGATGGTCCTCTAAGCCATCCTGTATTTGAAGGCCTGCCCAGTCCAAGTCCAGTTTAAAGAAAAGGAACACTACTTCCGGTTCCGGCCGCGGACGGCAAGGAAGCGCGGAAAGCCACGCTAAGGGTTTTCCGAGTATTCCGGAGATAAGGGGGTGTCGCAAGGGCACTGCGCCCCCCAAAAAGCGAAAGCCCAGGGGGGGAACCCCTGGGGGAAGGTTTCCCAGCGGCGCGGAGCGGCGTTCTACATCCGTGGGTCCTCCCCCCCTCGGTGGAGAGGAGAGACAGGGCGGAGCCGCAGGCGCACAATAGGGAATTACCGTCTCCGAGCTACGATGCCTCGAGCTTCCACCGAGAAAGGCGACGAACCACCACAGGCTTAAAAAAGGATTCCCCATCGTTACTGGACTCAAAATAACAGTGAAGAGAAGGAGTATAGATGGGTGAGTCCGGGCAGTAATTGTTTTTATATATGGTCCCCACCCGACGGAGAGCGAAAATGGCGCAGGCTCAGAGAACCGCAGTTAGTAGGAAAGCAGAATAATTCATAACGACCGAACTGTGTATGCTCAGAAGGAGGAGGGTTACTTTTTTTCTTTACTGACTAAACTAAATGAACGAACCGAACTTTCGTTTATAGGAAGTTTAAAGACTGTCTGCCTAAGTGACGTGTATTTTCATTAGGAATTTGGCGTGGACTCACAAACGGACTTATATTTGGACGTTTATCTCGGAATATTGCTTAAGTTTTGTTTTCTTCGGTCACTCTTTACTGGCGGTCTAGTGGGCACATACAGCAGTAAGCGTCAATGGAATAAACTTAAGAGAACAGGAGAAGCACAGAGGGGGAAGAGACAAACCTAATATGGTCACCCCCTGAAGAGACTTACTGCTGAAAGTTGGAAATGACTATTGACTAAGGACTGCCTCTGCTTTCCTTCTTTTTTTTTTACGTAAGATATATGGGACATTTTTGGGCCGATGTAAGAGTGTTTTGTTAACGATGCAAGGAAGTTAAAAACGGACAATTATTTGTAATAGACGTAACAAACCCCCCCCACTCCCTAGTGACCTAGATTGATTGCTACCTATGGTTTTCTGTATACCTGTGTATACCCCCCCATCTATTTAATCTCTACCCTTCCCCCCTCCCCCCCCACCTAGCTAACTCAGTAGTAGTTCAGCTCTTTGCACAGTTATTGCTATATCTCTTTACCGGCCTCCCTTATTGACCGCTCTTTTACCTATCTTGTAAAGTTTACATAAATAACCCATTTGGTCCCCCCCCATCCTTTTGCCCTCCCCATGCTCACCTCTTGGACAACCCCCTGATATTTTGGTACCCCGGAGATATGGGGCTTTGTTAAGATCTGGGTACTCCGTGTGGGAATGTGTCGGGATTTTGACGGTACCTTTTTGTGTAATTAAACAGACTATTTGGGACAGACGCACAGAGGGGAATAAGGAGATTGTGAGCCCCTAAAGGGAGAGAATTAGCATTGAAAAGTTTAACGATTAATCAGGTGTAAAAATGCAGGGGAAGAATGGGAAAAGGGGAGGGGGAACACCAGGCGAAAGGAAAATCTCTAGACAGGAAGAAATTAAAGACCTGGATTTTCTGTGGCTAAAAATTAAGGAGGAACTTAAGCAGAACGAAAATAATATAGAAAATAAATTAGAGGAAATGCAAGAGAGGATAGACAAAAGAATAGAGGGAGCTATAGGAGAGCTTGGAAAGAAAGTTCAAGAGTTAACAGTTAAAGCAAAGACATTTGAGGAATCTAACAAAAAAATTCAAAAAGACATGAGAGAACAGAAAAGGGAGACAGAGAAAATGAAGGAGGAGATGCGAGAGCTGAACAAATCACAGGAGCAGATATGGGACAATATAGCGATGACTGAAATGCGACAAAGACAAATGCACTTAAAATTTAGAGGCATAGAGGAAGAAACGAAAGAGAATATCAAAGAAAAAATAATTACCGAATTAGCAAATTGGTTAGAGACCAAAGAAGAGGAGGTCGCGTACACAATAGAAAACGCCTTTAGGATTAAAATGAGAACACACCAGAACAAAACTAGGAAATCCATAGGGGATTGCCTAGTAATGTTTAACTCAATAGGAATGAGGAACCTGATACTTAAAACAAGCTACCATAAAAAACGAATCATAGGCGGTAGACCAATAATTGTCCTGAAAGAGATCCCGGTCAGGCTACTACGTAAGAGGGAAGGTTATAGACATATAATAGGTGTCCTGAGAAGGAACAACATTCAATACAGATGGGAATTCCCTGAGGGAATTGCTTTTTTTTTCAAGGACAAGAGATTTAAACTGACCAGCTCACTAGAGGTAGAGAAGTTCCTGAGAAGATACGAGAAGGAGCTTACCAAAAAGGAGAGTGGAATATTAGATAGGAAGGATGTGAGGGAGGGGGGAGGTGAGGGAGGGGGGAGGGCGAGGTTACAGAGAGGGGAGGAGGAGGGAGAAGGAGAGGAGGTCGAGGGAGAAAGTGTAGCGGAAGGGGAAGAAACAGAGGAAGAGGAAGAAACAAAGAACTAAAAATTGGATATAAACGCTACGCTTTTCCTAAATAATGTCTTTAACTTTTTTAACATGGAATGTTAACGGTCTAAATGAGAAATCAAAAAGAAATAAAATAGTGAAAGTTTTGAAAAATAAAAAATGTGATGTGGTGTGCTGCCAAGAGACCCATGTGGCCAAAAAACACAAACATATATTGATTAATAAAAAGCTGGGAAAGGAGTTTATTAACTCAGAGGTGAATAAAAAGAGAGGGTTGGTCATCTATGCTAAAGAGAAACTGGAACCCAAAGTAATATGTAAAGATGAGGAGGGGAGGATCCTAGGGATCCAAATTACCCACCAAGGGGAAAGATTTAATGTAGTATCGATATATGCCCCTAATACAAATAAAACCGAGTTCTTTAAAAAACTGGAACAAATACTATTAGAATTAGAAAATTATAAACTAATTTTACTCGGGGACTTGAATGGAGTACCGGAACCCAATATTGACAGAAGTGAAAAAAGAAGGAAAGGGAAGCAGGGGAAACTCCCAAAAACCTTTGATGATCTCCAAGAAAATTTAGATTTAATAGACATTTGGAGATACAAAAACCCTACAGAGAAATAGTTTACCCACTTCTCTGGAGTACATCAGAGCTGGGGTAGAATAGACCAGATCTGGGCCTCCAGGGAGCTATCGCTGAGAGTGGGGAGGTGTATAATAGAGCCCAGAACACTATCGGACCATAATTCAATTTTTCTGGAAATAAAGGGCTCTCCATCAGGTCCTTACAGATGGAGAATGAACAATTATTTACTGGAACAGGATGAGATCATTGATAAGGCAAAGAATGTTTTGAAAGAATATTTTGACCATAACCTGCATAAAGAAACTAAAATTAATGTGGTTTGGGATGCTAGTAAAGCAGTCCTTAGAGGCTTTCTGATCCAACAGAATAAATATAGGAAGAATTTGAGAGAAGCAAAGAAGGAAGAGTTAGTTAAGCAATTAAAAGAAGTAGAGGACAAATTAACAACAAACCCTGGGGATGAGAGGTATATTCAAATCTATAAATTATTACAAACCCAATACTCAACACTGCTGAATCACGAAATAGAGTGGGAAATAAAGACGATGAAACAAAGGTACTTCGAATCAGCAAATAAAACTGGTAAGCTGCTAGCGTGGCAACTGAGGAAAAAGCAAAAGCAAAAGGTGATTAACAAAATCAAATTTGAAGATCAAATAATAGAGGATCCCAGTGAGATTAAGGGAAAGTTCCTTCAATACTATGAAAATCTGTACAAAAAGAAAGAGGCAGAAGATACAAATGAGATAGGAAGGTATTTGGAAAGGAACGGGAAGGAAGATCTGTCAGATGAGGAAAAGATAATGCTAAACGAACCAGTAACCATGGATGAGGTCAGGGATGCAATCAAGAAAATGAAACCTGGAAAAGCCCCTGGCCCAGATGGCCTTCCTCAAAAATATTACAAAACCCTAGAGGAACATCTGATCCCGGTACTCTGTAGTGTAATTAATAACATCCTCCAAGGAGGGGAAATACCTGATTCGTGGAGAGAGGCACATATCACACTAATACCCAAAGCAGACTCAGATACACTTAACATATCAAACTACAGACCAATATCACTGCTCAATAATGATTACAAGATTTTCGCAGGAATAATGGCAAACAGATTAAAGAAATATCTGAATAGAGCAATCCATAAAGACCAAGCCGGATTCCTGCCTGGCAGGCAGATAAAGGAGAATGTGAGGCATGTAGTTAACTTAATCGAATATCTGGATCTTAGGATTGATATCCCTGCCGCCCTAATCTTTATAGATGCCGAAAAGGCCTTCGATAATGTATCTTGGGAATTCCTCATTAAATGTATGGAGAGGGTAGGAATAAGAGGGCCATTCTTAGAAGGCATTAGAGCAATTTATTCAAACCAAAGAGCGAAACTTATCATTAACGGTAATTTAACAAACTCATTTAAGATCACAAAAGGTACAAGGCAGGGGTGTCCATTATCACCCCTGTTATTTATTATGGTCCTGGAGGTTATACTGAATAAGATTAGGAGAACTTCGGAAATAAGAGGGATTAAGATAGGCAAAAAAGAATATAAAGTCAAGGCTTACGCCGATGACCTAGTAATATCAATAGAAGAACCTCTAGAGAGGATAAATGCAATCATCGATGTAATGGAGGAATTTGGGAGACTATCTGGGTTTAAACTGAATAAAACAAAAACAAAAATGCTGGTAAAGAACTTAGATGAACAATCAAAAAATAAAATTGAACTAGAATCTGGGATAAAGATATCAAAAAAGGTTAAGTATCTGGGTATTTGGCTTTCAACGAAAAATATAAATTTGGTGGAGGACAATTACAACAGAACGTGGGGAGAATGCAAAAGAGATCTAGACAGTTGGAGTAGACTACACCTCTCATGGGAGGGGAGAATGGCTGCCATCAAGATGAACATCCTCCCCAAAATGATATTCCTATTTCAGAACATCCCGGTAATCAGGGGTACAACAATGTTCAAGAACTGGCAGAGGACCCTTTCCAGATTTATCTGGCAGGGTAAAAGGGCCAGAATCAAATACAAGTTGCTCACTGATAAAAGAGATAGAGGTGGGTTTGCGCTCCCGAATTTACAACTATATTATGAGGCCTCGTGTTTATGTTGGGTGAAGGAATGGATAGTACTGGACAATACCGACTTGCTGGACTTGGAGGGTTTTAATGCTAGGTTTGGGTGGCATGCCTACCTATGGCAAGATAAGGGAAGAGTGCACAAAGGTTTTTCTAATCACATCATAAGAGGAGCGCTATTGGAAGTGTGGAATAGATGTAAGAACTTGGTAGAAAAAGAAACCCCATTATGGCTGTCACCCATAGATATTCTAGTAATCAAAAAAGTGAACATGGAAGATAGAAGATGGACCTATGCTGAACTCTTGAAAAGATCTGAGAAAGGATGGGAAATTAGACCTTACGAAGAGTTAAAAGACAAACTAACGGGGTGGATACAATTCCACCAAATTAATTCTTTATGGAATGAACACAAAAAAGCTGGAATGAGTAAAAACAAATCCAAATTCCAGTTAGAAATAATAGAAGGGAAGTCTAAGCTCCTAACTAAAATGTATAACCAACTACTAGACTGGGATACTATGGATGAGGAAGTCAAAGAGGTTATGATCAAGTGGGCCATAGACATAGGACACCCCCTAGAATATGAAAAATGGAAAAAATTATGGACCAAGGATATGAAATTCTCAGCATGTGTCAGCCTCCGAGAGAACATGGAAAAGATGATGTACCGTTGGTACATCACCCCAACAAAATTAGCTAAAATGTATAAAACCGGAGATAAGACCTGTTGGAAATGTAAAAAGAAAGAGGGAGACTTCTTCCATATGTGGTGGTCTTGCACCTTCCATGTTTCCGTCTCATTGGTATTGCCTGAAGTTGTGCTTTTACTATCTCCCTCTTAACAAACTCCCAGCCATCATGAACTCCCTTTCCTTTTAGTATTACTGTCCATGGGATCTCACCCAGCACTTCCCTAAGTTTTATGAAGTTGGCTTTCTTAAAGTCAAGAAATTGAGTCCTAGTATGCTTGGCTGCTCCTTTCCGCTGTATAGTAAACTTCAGAAGAGCATGATCACTCGCGCCCAATGATCCTTCCACTTCTACCCCACTAACCAGGTCATCAACATTGGTTAGGACCAGATCTAAAATGGCTGTTCCTCTTGTTGCTTCTCCCACTTTCTGGACAATGAAGTTGTCTGCAAGGCCAGTGAGGAATCTCACTAGATCTTGCCTCTCCAATAAGGGACAGCAAACAAAACCCCAGAGGGCCGGAACCTTTCACAATTCCTTGTGTTTTCTTCGCCAGGACAAGATGTTACATTTTCTGACTCGTGATTCGACATATTTAGGCAGTCCTCCAACCGAGCGCAGCTCCTCAGCAGCAACAGGCCACTCTAAAGAGGCACCAAGACAGGGCCTGGATCCTACAACAAATCCAGTCACCAACTTTGTGCCCATATCTATTCAAGGAACACTTTTACAGGACCTTATAGTGTCTGCAGCAGCATCAAAAGGTTCAGTTCACTTGAGCCGCCTGTCGCACACTCTTAATCTAGCCTACCCTGCAGGGACCCTGTGAGGATGAAATGTGGGTGTGGGGAGGCCTCAGTGCACAGCACCTTGAAGTATTCAGACTGCTATAGCACAACAAAACTGGGAGAACACAGCAAGAGAAAGGCATGGAAAGTTTTGGGATTTCAGCAGGATGTTACAGCATAGGCACTGAATGGAAACGAAGCAGTATGAAAACCACAAAACCTTTACAAGCGCAAGAAGTATTGAAAGTAGAACTGTGTGTGACCGCCCCAAAAACACCCTGAATGTGCAATGTGGAGGGGCTGCATTTATTTTATTTGTATTTTATTTATTTATTAAGTTTGTACACTGCCCTTCATCTGAAGGTCTCAGGGAGGTTCACAGCATAAATATACAATATAAAAAACACAAAATATATCATAAAAACAAGAACAGAACAAACTAATTACAGGAGGTTAATCAAAGACCTGGTTGTAGGGAAACATTTTTGCCCAGTGTCTAAAGACCCATAATGTCTCCCTGGGGAGAGCATTCCACAAGCAGGGGGCCACTGCAGAAAAGGCCCGTTCTCATGTTGCCACCCTCCAGACCTTGCTGAGGAGGCACACAAAAAAGGGCCTCACATAGTGTTTGCAGGGTCCAGGTAGGTTTGTATGGAGAGAGGCGGTCCTTGAGGTATTACTGAGAGGTTTAAGACCTTCTAGGTCAAAATGAGCCCTTTAGCGTGGGCCCAGAAACTATTTGGCAGCCAGCCGTCAGGTCAGGATTGGCATAATCTGCTCAAACCGTCTTGCCCCGGTGAGCAGCCTGGCCACCAAATTCTGCACCAGCTGAAGCTTCTGAACCGTCTTCAGAGGCAGCCCCACCTGTAACGTGTTGCAGTAATCTAACCCAGAGGCTACTAGAGCAAAGACAAGAGAAGTAAAGCTGTTTCTCTCTGTTCAGATGGGGCAGAGCTGGTCCACCAGCTGAAGCTAATGGAAGGCCCTCTGGGCCGCTGAGGCCACCTGAGCCTCAAGCTTCTCCACATTTGCTATTTGCCTTTCTTCCGGCTACATATGCCTTTCTTCCCTCCCCCCACCCTGTCCACACAGTTATGGGTGACCACTGGTGCCTGCACCTTAGTCAATGGTAACAAATGTTCTCTCTCCATTTACTGTGTAAATTAAAATTATGCTCAGAGAGATATTTTATTTATCAACATCGCTTGGTTGTCCTCAGACAATTCTATTGGAAGGTAACCAGGGTTGTTGTTTCCAAATGCCAAGATATATTACAAGGTGTGTTAATAAGCTTGACCATTAGGCAGTAAAGAGATGTGAGCAGCTGCTGCTGAGCCCATGGTCAGTTTGTTTGAGAGAGGTATCCACTCCACTTTTCTTGAGTTTTCTGCGAAATGTGTCAAATGTGCATACTTGGTTGCTTTTGTGACACAGTTCACATATAAATGCACATGCGCTGTTTGTTTGCTCATTCATTCTTTTACTCATTCATCCATTTAGTGAGTTGTTCAATGAGTGTGCGTGATCAAAGGCTGAATAATTTTTGGAATCAGCCTTAGAGCACATTTGGCTCTAAAAAGCGCACTGACAAAGGACAAGAGGAAAGGCTATCTGTGCCATCCTTACAGCTCTTTTGTTTCTTGGCAGCCCAAACAAACCCCAGGCAGGGATCTCGATGCCAAATCACCTGACGCTGAGCCACCGTGTTGCCTTGGCAACGAGGGGAAGGCAGCTTGAGAAGGGACTTGGGCAGGGAAAGCTTTGGCCAGGGTGGAGGTAGGACTGAATCATCGCCTCATTTGAGCTCCCCCTCCGCCTGCCACCTTCTTACTGCATCCCGTGATGACATGGTTGTTGTTTATTTCTACGGGAGGGAATACCCTAGATCAGGCTTGTCCAGCTTCCAAGAGACTGTGATCTATTCCCACAATAAAAAAAACTGGATTGACCCTATACTCCCCAAATAAGGGGCAACAAGGTGAGTTTGGTAGGTCAGTCTGGATGATGTCCTGAGTCCCTTCCAGCTCTTGGGATCCTGTATCTGTGGGGGTAGAATGTGTAAGAGCACGTTTTCCAGACCAGTTCCTTCTCTGGGCAATGGCTTTGGCTGACTAGTTAAGCACCATGAAGTTGCTCTGCACAATAGAACAGAAGAGTGGGCCTCCCCACACCCCAGCCAGCTCACCTAGCAGCTAGGTAGGAGAACAATGGCCACAGCTGTGTGTGAATGAGCTGGGAAGAGGCTGGAAGGTGGAGACACAGAAACATGCCTGCTTTGTGCTGGATCCAAAGCTGTGACTAATGGAGAAGCAAGATCATTTGGTGTGTTAATGCTGTGAGCCCCTCCATCCTATGCTCAGGGTGTGGGTGTGGGTGCATAAAACCAGATATCCTAAAGACTCCACAGTCTCCACTGACCTTCATTCCAAGGAACCCGAACCCTGGGAAAGTGCTGGCGCCCCTGGAGTCTCTTGACACTCAGATATTGGGATGGTGTGTAACACATAATTTCCCACGCTACAGTAAATACAAGGATAAATGTAAGCAGTCGGGGACTACAGTTCGATTCCTTCGCAATATGTATAGCTGCAAATTTAGAAACAATTTCCATACTTCAAAAAGAAATACAGTGGTACCTTGGTTTTCAAAAAAGCTTAGTTCCCAAACAACTCGGAACCCGAACGCTGCAAACCCGGAAGTAGGTGTTCTGGTTTTTGAAATTTGCCTTGGAAGCCAAACCTGCTCTTGAGCTTCCGTTTTCACTGTTGCGCAGCTTATTTGAGGGCCCCCCCCATCATAATAAAGGCTTTTTTCATTCTGTTTGTTTCCTTGAGCAGCTAATTTAAGCCCCGCCCCCATCATAACTAAAGCCTTCCGTTTCTGATTGCAGTGTTCTGAGGTGATATTTGGTGCTTTTGTTTTTGCTATTTTTTGCATTTTTGTTTGTATGGCTTTTTCATTTTTATGACTGTGGCTTGTTTTTCGTTTTATGGTTGGTTGGTTGGTTGGTTGATTGATTGATTGATTGATTGATCGATTGATTGACTGTGGAAATCAATAAAAGCCCCCCATCCAAACAATGACTATCATCATGCAGGTAAGAAAAAAAAATAATTTTAATTTTTATCTTCTACAATACTGTCTTATTTATTTTATAGTACAGAACATTGATTATTGCTTTCATTTTAGGGATCAATGGTCTAGTTAAATAGTAAAATTCATGTTAAATTGCTGTTTTAGGGGTTGTTTTTAAAAGTCTGGAACGGATTAATCCATTTTCCATTACTTTCTATGGGAAATGTGTGCTTTGGGTTTGGAACAGACTTCCAGAAAAGTTTAAGTTTGAGAACCAAGTACCACCGTACAATACAGCTCACCACAGTGAGGAAGAATGTGACCAGGTGAGTCATGTGCCAACTCAGTGTGTTGTTGATGGGCAACATAAAGGGTTTATGCTCTTTGGTTCTTGTGGTTCCTAAACTTTAAGATGGACTTGGACTGGGAAGCCCTGCAAACAGAGGGCAGCTTCAAACAGAGGACTGTCCTCTGCAGAGTAGGATTCCAAGCCACTCTCCTGCTGGGGGAAGGAAAAGAGGGATGGGAGACTGCCTTCCACGAACTTCCTTAAGTTCATTTACCTTAAGATCCAAGGGAATCAATGACTGGATTTGCTCTTCACCCATGCCATCAGTAAATAACATAAACTTCTGTGGCAAAGGTAACAGTTTGCATTTGAGCTAGTAAGTATTCCTTGCTGCAATTGGCTGTGTTTTCCTACCCTCCAGCCACCTGCTAGCCTAAATGAAATATATTTAAAGTTTACAATTGTTGGAGTGCTCCAGAATTCTTCATCAGGGCAGAATAGGAGTGGAAAGGAACTGGCTGGGCTGTTACACAGGCTTGGAAGGGACCCATAGGTATTATGCAGAATCACCTTTCTGAATCCTATAACAATATTAACGCAGCTGAAGGTTAATTTCAAGTTAAAAGCATTAGAGGCCAAACTGGGTAGCTTGGGGAATGTGTTGATTAGATTTGCAGGTCAAGCAACAGAATGATAAAGACAGATCCCCTTCAGCGTGCTCAGGGCTCCTCAGATCACCTGTTCAGTCAGCATTCATCATGAGTTGCTTCCACAACACTCTGCAGTGGTCACACTTATGTCTTTATCGAGTATTCTCGTTTGTTTATGACAATCATCCTGAATTTATACAGATTTGCTTGCAGGGTCTTTACACATCTTCCTGTTAATTATTTGTTCCCCATGGTAAGCATAAAACGTCTGTTCTTTTTTTAAATCTGCTTTAACTCAGCAAAGCTTAACTTCTGGCATGAACTGGAATCCCCCCTCCCCTTGACCCAGCAAAATGTCTGGAGGCACCTTCAATGGTCGCAGAGAAGCGGAGCTGGGGATAAAGGCCAAGTATTGAAACGACTCCTGTTCCTGAGCTCACATTTTCCCTGAGGAGTGTTATTGCCTTTGGAAGGACGGGGATCTGATAATTTCAAACACTAAACATTGTACTGTTTGTCAAGACTGCACAGACTGTACTTTTCGCATTTCACTGCCTATTTAACCCCATTGTTTACAGCTCCCTGCTCTACCATACACAGGTGTGTCTATGGTTGCTGCAGAAAACTGCTAAGTTTATGCTTTTCAAATCTGGTGAAAATAATTCTAGTCCATGAATGTTTGTGCCATGCATTCTGTCTTTAAAGTGTCACAAGATTCATCATGGCTTTTAATGTTTATCGGTGGGCCGTTTCTCCTGGGCCGTGTCCAGAAAGTGGTGTTGGGGGATGAGTGTTCAGACCCCTGGGCTCTCACTTGTGGGGTGCCTCTCCCCCATGCTTTTCAACATCTACATGCAGCTGCTGGGAGAGATCATCAGGGGGGTTTGGGCTGGGTGTTCATCAGTATGCCGAAATCAGAAGCAGTGAAAGCAGTGAAGGTTCTGTATGAGTGCCTGGAGGCGGTTGGAGGATGGATGGCGGCTAACAGATTGAGGTTGAATCCTGACAAGACAGAAGTACTATTTTGGGGGGACAGGAGGCGGGCAGGTGTGGAGGATTCCCTGGTCCTGAATGGGGTAACTGTGCCCCTGAAGGACCAGGTGCGCAGCCTGGGAGTCATTTTGGACTCACAGCTGTCCATGGAGGCACAGGTTAATTCTGTGTCCAGGGCGGCTGTCTACCAGCTCCACCTGGTACGCAGGCTGAGACCCTTCCTGCCTGCGTACTGTCTCACCAGAGTGGTGCATGCTCTGATTATCTCCCGCTTGGACTACTGCAACACACTCTATGTGGGGCTACCTTTGAAGGTGACCCAGAAACTGCAATTAATACAGAATGCAGCAGCTAGACTGGTGACTGGGAGTGGCCGCCGGGACTACATAACACCGGTTCTGAGAGATCTGCATTGGCTCCCAGTATGTTTCCGAGCACAATTTAAAGTGTTGGTGCTGACCTTTAAAGCCCTAAACGGCCTCGGTCCTGTATACCTGAAGGAGCATCTCCACCCCCATCATTCTGCCCGGACGCTGAGGTCCAGCGCCGAGGGCCTTCTGGCGGTTCCCTCATTGCAAGAAGTAAGGTTACAGGGAACCAGACAGAGGGCCTTCTCGGTAGTGGTGCCCACCCTGTGGAACACCCTCCCTTCAGATGTGAAGGAAATAAGTAGCTATCCTATCTTTAAAAGACATCTGAAGGCAGCCATGTTCAGGGAAGTTTTTAATATTTAACACTGTATTGTTTTTAATACTTGATTGGGAGCCACCCAGAGTGGCTGGGGAAACTGGGCGGCGTATAAATTATTATTATTATTATTATTATTATTATTATTATTATTATTATTATTAATCGGTGCAGCTGTTGCTACCTCCATGTGTGATGCTTGAGAAAACAGGCCCCAGGGGCTTGGGAGGAGATGGGCTCTGGGCAAGCAGGCTACGCAGGGTGTTTATAGATGCTTATATGAGCCGAGAGGGCTCTGCCATTAGGCAGAGTGAGGGGGCTGCCTCAGGCAGTTGGTGGGGGCAGTGAGAGAGCAGGTTGTGCCCCTCTACCTGCCCTGTGCCTCTTAAGAAAGCCTGTTGATGCTGCTATCTTGTCTCTGGTGTGGAAATATGAGATTCGTAAGATTCATTTGTCAGTCCTGTTGAATTGCACGCGTGTATCTTCTCAGGCAGCAAAATGTCTTGAAGCAGCCCTGCAGAGTAGCTGGTGTGGGGTTCACTGGCCAGCGCTGCTTCCATGCCTTGCCCCTTTCCTGAACCTTTGATCTCTTTGCCATCCACAAACTTGCCTACCTTTGATCTCTTTCCGGCTGAAAAGAGGCCCAAACAAATGATTCATGCAGCTGGCTATCAAAAGGAAAAAGAAAAGAGAGGGGGGAGAGGGAGAGGGAGAGGGAGAGGGAGAGAGAGAGAGAGAGAGAGAGAGAGAGAGAGAGAGAGAGAGAGACTGCATGTACAGGGTCATAAGAGTTCCTGCGTGAGAAACAGCAGCACACAGGAATGAGATAAGGCCTAATGCAATGCCTGTCTTGCCTGCCTGCAGAGGGAGGTAGCACAGTAAGTTGGTGCTCACAGGCATCTGCTAATTTTGAAAGCACCTTTGAAAGCGCCTTACAGTGTTTGTTACACACCAAGGAGCAATCATGTCTTATAGTGTGGCATCAGCTCTGGAACACCCTGCCTGCTCCAGATAATATTGGGTTGGAACCTTTGTTGCATTGTTTTAGGTGCCTGCTAAAATAAATTGTTTAGGCAAGCCTGACTAGACATGCAATTTTATGATGTATATTTGTTCTTAAGCTCTGTAGATTTTATCTCCATTTTGATCATTTTAATAGGTCTACTTATTGTTAAAGTCTGCTGATTTTATCAATGCTTTCCTTATGAATAAACCACTTAGAGCTTTATTGATATTTTGATTAAACAGGCTATAATTCTTTTAAAAAATGAATAAATACAAATTTTATCAATGCCTGGTTTCTAGAAAATGAAGCATCCAATGGCAGCTCATCATCTGATCTGTAAGCACAGGAGAACTGGTCTAGGACGAACATTATCTTTGGAACACAAACATTTGTCAAATTGCTTTAGCTGAAAAGTTGTCAGGAAGAGTGAAGGCTGTGAAAGGTGAAAAAAATCACTTTGACACTGTTTGGTTTTACAGTGGTACCTCGGGTTACATACATACATTATAGGAAGCTGCTGAAGAACGCCCTGGGGCCAAAAGGTGTTGGGCTGTTGATAAAAATCCCTCAGCATCTTGAAATGTGGCCTCATTCTTGTGTGATCTGCAGGTGGGTGGGGACACAGGAATTGGGGCTTTTGCCTTCCGTGGTAGAGGTGGTACACTTTCCTTGTGCACAGAGACACAGTGCTTGGTCAAGCTTTACCCGCTGAATTTCTGCTTGTCCTAGAGCTCCTAACAGCACAGGATAGCAACACTATTCCCTTGGAAATGCTGCACTTTGAAGGCTGGCGCATGGAGGCATGCTGGGGCGATACAGTAGGAAGGGGAGGGCCCTCCAGGCATGTTCAGAGGCTCTCTCATCCAGATGGCGGAACATGAATGGCAGTCGCAGACTGACAAGGGAGCTGCTCCCTGAGCAGAGGCAGGCCTGGGCAGCTTGTAACTGACCAGGATGAATGCAAGGTCACCATGTGGGGAGGCCCACCGGGGAGCTAAGCAACCACCTGTTTCTTTGCTGACTGCAAAAAGGGGACAGCGCGGAGGAGGCTTCTTAATGTGCAGCTGCCTTTGGTTCTCCCCCCCCCCCGCCACCCCGTCACAAGGAGGCCCAGCACGAGGGTGAAGACTGGCCTGCAACATGAATCTGGAGGCTGGCACCAAACGGCTCTGCATCTGACGCAGGTGTCGGTTTCACGGCCTCCCCGCTCACACCTCCCAGATCTGTCCTCTGAGCTGCTGGTGCTCCTGGAACGAGAGGGTACAGTAGCAGACGTCACTTTGCCAAGGCTGGCAGATTCCTGGACACGTGCCTTTCTCCTCTCTCCAGGAACTCAGCCTGAACTCTCTTTGCCCTGAGCTGCTTGTACCGTAAGTGGATCCCAGGAATGAAGACGTGGAGCACAGGAAAGGACAGTGTGTGTGTGTGTGTGTGTGTGTGTGTGTGTGTGTGTGTGTGTGTGTGTTTGACTGCAGAAAGGTGCTTGGCAGAGTTTGCCCAGCAAGTAAAGTACTAACACCCAATGCAGAATATAGATTCCTCCCACATATGAAATGCCAGTGTTCCAGTCCACACAGGCATTATCCAATAACTTTGCAAGAGCTTGGAGTCTGTAATCAGATTTCCATGTGTGTTTTCCCTTTAGAGCCCCCGCAGACGCTCTCTTTGATCAGATCAGTAGCGCTGAAGGGGTGCATGCTTAACCCTTTCCAGAGTTTGTGGGCACAAGGCACCCATAATTTATGGATTTAGTAACTGTTAGAATTTAATCAAGGTTTGGGGTGTTAAACTGCCAGCCCTGAGCTCCCAGATCCAGCAGGGATTCAAGGCTGAAATAACAGAGGCCAGCTTCCTCACGAGGTGGGCACCTGATGATGGCCAGGTGCTTAACCTAACAAAAGATGAGCCATCAGAACATTCAGTGCTGGGCAGAGACAAAAAGGGGTTAGGATTTCAGTTGTGGATGGTGTAGGCTGGGGAGAAATCCTTTTCAGTCTGTAAATGGTGACAAGGAAGAAGAAGAGGGGCAAAGAGCACCACATGGGCCAACTGTGACAGAAAGAGAGAGATCGAGAGAGAGAGAGAGAGATCGCACATGGCTGAATTCTCTGTTCTAAAGCCTACGCCTGCTGTGTCTATGGGAGAAACCAGAGACCCTTTTGGAATGTGAATGCTCTGAACTGTCTGCATTTAGATGCAGGTTGTTTATGAGTGTAAATAAACCATATATAACAAAGACACCACTGTCTCCACTAGGCCTCATTTCCAAAGGAAACAGACCTGGGTAAAGTGTGCCTGCAGCCCCTGGAATCTTGTGGAGATTGGGGAGGTGTGTAACTCTATTTTAATGATCTAAATGCTTTTTAATATCTACATGAAGCTGCTGGGAAATGTCACCAGGCGATTTGCCATGAATATGCGGATGACTCTCTAGCTCTCTGTCCCAACTGAATCAGGAGAGGCGGTTCAGGTGCTGGATCAGTGGAGGTGGAAGTGAGCTGGAAGTGGACCAAGAAACTTAAACTAAATGTAGACATGATGTGTTTCGAATTCTTGGGTCCAAGAGGTGGGGTGGCAGCCTGCTCTCGATGAGGGCATAGCCTGGGGTTACTCCTGGATCCCACATGGTCACCGCAGGCTCGGATTTGCCTCTGCAGCAAGCAGAGCCTATTTCCAGCTATGACTGGTTCGCCAGCTATGGACTCTCTTAGAAAGAGATGACGTAGCCACACTGTAACTACAGCCAGACTGTAGTTCCTTGCAGATTAGAAGGCTGCCTGTGCTCTGTGTGATATTGTCCTTGAAAACTGGTGCGGAAGGCAGCAGACAGGTTTTGGTGGGGCAGCTGCTCAAACACATTTGAAACATGTTCTACAGCAGCTGCATTGGGGCTCTTAGTTTCCAAGCCCAATTCACGGGGCTCATTTTAGTCTTTAAAATCCTAAATGACTTAGAAAGTAAAGTCATGGATT
The DNA here is from genome assembly GCF_965113315.1 of Podarcis vaucheri. Lineage (NCBI taxonomy): Eukaryota > Metazoa > Chordata > Lepidosauria > Squamata > Lacertidae > Podarcis > Podarcis vaucheri. The sequence goes on along the minus strand of NC_138765.1, from coordinate 89,584,634 downwards.
CAGAATATATGCAAGTTAACCAGTTAGTCATTTCTCACAAAGGTCATGTCCTTTCAACTTCAAACTGGGCAAGGTGAACAAAATAGCAAAAAGACAGGAACTGGCAGGAAATAAACAATGAAGCAAAGGAATAAAGTTGTTATGACACTTATCCAGGAAACCTCCCCCCCCCATCACCATAAGTTAATATTAGCCCCAAATAGTACTTAAACACCAGATTTGTAATTGTTGGGTAGCTCATAAGCTCCAACAGGACCCCCTTTTTGTCGTACACTCTCAAGAATCCGTTTCATGCTGCACTGGACAAGGGGCCAAGAAGCAGGTGCGAGAGATGCTGTAAACCTTCCTGGAGGACAGGCTATTGGAGGGAGAGACTACTCTCAGCATGGAAGGCACACATCCCTGACCCCTGACTTGGATTCCATTTACTCAGGACAGGTATACAGCCCCCACCCTCTTTAGTGTGGGCCTGTGGCAAGTTGCTGTGCCTACTCTTCAGGCTTCGGGGCAGTTAGGAATTTGTTTACTCTTAAAATCAAGGTATGCATGATTTGCTGGCCACAGAACTGTAATACTGTCTGAAGTAGCACCTGTCATTTTCATTTCAAGCAATAAACCAATCTTTTTTTAGTTCCTGATGTGTGTAACTTCTTTACAATGGTACCTCGGGTTAAGTACTTAATTCGTTCCGGAGGTCCGTTCTTAACCTGAAACTGTTCTTAACCTGAAGCACCACTTTAGCTAATGGGGCTTCCTGCTGCCACCGCGCAATTTCTGTTCTCATCCTGAAGCAAAGTTCTTAACCTGAGGTAGTATTTCTGGGTGAGTGGAGTCTGTAACCTGAAGCATCTGTAACCTGAAGCGTATGTAACCTGAGGTACCACTGTATTGGGCATAAGGTTAAAGGCTGAAACACTTGGAAACAAGTTCAATTGAGTTCCATGGGATTTGCTCACAACACAAGTAAGTGCACATTGAATTACAGTCCTAGAGTCACAAAGCAAAAGTCACATCCCCTGGAGGCAGTGAAAGATTTTTACATAACAGGTCCTTTTCTTGTGCACCAGACCGCACCAGATGCCTTGAAACAGCTGCTGAGCCTAAATCAAATGCTCCATGAGCTTGTCTGCACAGGAGAGGAGGGAGGTTGCTGTGCTGATAGAACAGGCTCCTACATTAAATAGGGCCCGAAGTCTGGAATGTGGGGGCTTTCCCTCCCACTGAACATCACCTATGGCGTTGCTGTGTGCAATTTGTTGGCTATGACTCAGCAGAACTCAGCAGAAAATAGGTTTAAACCTTTCTCTTTTTCTCCCTCTCTGTCTCTGTGTGTACAGGGAGGAATTTTCAGTCATGATGACTCAGACTCTGTGCTTTCAATCTCTATCCACTTTCTTCGTTTTCACACAGTTCATAATTCTATTACCTCTGTCACATTCCACCTCTTAGTTCTCTTTTGTCTGAGCTAAAGAGCCCCAAATACCTCAAGCACAATGAAGGGGCTTGTTCTTCGTCTTCTTTGGCGATCCCTCGTAGCCGAGTAAGATTGTCTTCCATAAACACGGTTTTAACAATGAGTCCATAAGTGACTGTGGAGGCCAATTCTGAATCCACACGTCCTTCCACAGTGGGCTTGTGACACCCTAAAGACAACAGAAAGCTTTTTGCACCAATCTTCCTTATTAGGAAAGGTGCTCCAATCCCTTGATCATTTCCTGCGCGTTGTTTGCTCTCCAAGGTCCTTTCTAAGATGCAGTGGTCAAAACGGTACCCAGTGTTCCGAAAGGGGGGGGGGTGCTGCACCTTGTAATAACCTTGTAGCAACATTATCAGCTCAAGCCCAGCAGCAAAGCCATATGTGCCCTTGCATTCATTATTATTATAATATTTTTTATTTGTATCCCACATTTCCCCCAGACTGGGAAACAAGGTGGCTTTTAGATGAATATGCAACAATGCAGCTAAATTAGAGAAAGCTAAAAACATAAGAATATAATAATTTAAAAGTAATTCAACAATAATAGATCCTTTTAATATATTATTTTAATTCTATTAAAAATAAAAATAATACCAAGAATAAAATCATCACAGCATTAAAAGGGTGTTGGAATAAAAAGGTCTTCATCTGCTGGCAGAAGGAACAAGGAGGGAGCCAGTCTAACTTCTCTAGGAAGGGAGTTCCAAAGTTTGGGAGCAGCCACCAAGAAGGCCCTCTCCCTCTTACCTGTGAGGGTGGAGGCCTGAGAGAAGGGTTTCCTCTGACCTCAGAGCCTGGGCAGGTTCATATGAGAAACTATGGTCTTCCAAATAGCCTGGACCTAAGCCATACAAGGCTTTGTTGGTCTGTGTCCGGAACCAGACCATTAGCCACTGGAGCTGTTATAACAAGGCAGCCCTATTTATTCCTATTTAATTGCTTGTGACAGCAGACTGACAGTGTGTAGAATCTCTGGGTCATCTAGAAATATCGTTGGCCCTCTGGCCCTTTGGGGAAAGCTCATAGCCCTGCGGCAGAGCACATGCTCTGTATCCAAAAAGGCTCCACTTTCCATCCCTGCATGTCCAGGTAGAATGGGGAAGGATTCCAGCCTGAGATCCGGGAGAACTGTGACCACCAGTGTCACCAATATTGAACTAGATGGATTAATGGTTTGACACAGTAGAACACATCTTTTTGTGTTTCTGTGTGTCATCACATGCGACCTGAAACCAGGCTGAGAAGGAAGAACGGCCGCAGGCCTGGGACAGTTTTGACCACATGCAAAAGTTTGTGCCGCTGATATGAGGGGCTGGTTTACATCATAGAAGCCCTTCCCTCATGCGCTTCCTAAAACAGGGTTGCCATACAGTGGTACCTCGGGTTACATATGCTTCAGGGTACATATGCTTCAGGTCACAGACTCCGCTAACCCAGAAATATTACCTTGGTTAAGAACTTTGCTTCAGGATGAGAACAGAAATCGCGCAGTGGCGGCAGCAGAAGGCCCATTAGCTAAAGTGGTGCTTCAGGTTAAGAACAGTTTCAGTTTAAGAACGGACCTCCAGAACGAATTAAGTTCTTAACCCGAGGTACCACTGTAATTCAAAAAGTGAAAATTCAGACACAAAAGTTGTTGAGTTGTTGAGATTTTTTGTGGAGTTTGTTTTTGGGCAATATCTCAAAAAATATAGTTTTTAGTCTTTACCATTTTTGTAAGGAAATCGTAAAAAAAAAAACCACCTACGCTTCTCATATGGGCTGCCATACACATGAGATTCCCTGGATTGTTTAGACACTTTTCGTTAATTCCGCCCGGATGCCATTTTTGACAGATGAATCCCAGCTGTGTCAGGGAAATTCCAGATGTATGGCAACCTAAAGGCATTTCTTCTTAGTCCTGGATTCTCTGTTATCCGACAGTGTCTGCACTGCAGCATTTCCACCATCTTCTCCATACTGTTACATTGCTATTTTAGAACCTCTTTCCAGGGCTGAAGGAGAATTTCCTTGCTCCACCAGCCCCACTTCCACGTTCAGGCACGGGACATGGCTGCTGTCCCTTTGCAATGGCCTGCAAGGGGAAAGCCTCCCTATCTTATTACACTGAGCAGGCAAGCAGGGCCAGTCAGAGGGAGACAAAGGCATTAACCGCAAGGGGCAGAAAAGAATCACTGGAATGGAAACTGTCACACATGTTCTTTGGGGAGGTGAGGGTCCTGTTTGTGCAACCTCTGCTGTGGTTAATCAGAAGTCCAGTTTATTCAGCAAATTCTCCTCTGGTCCAACTCTAGTTAGTTGGGCCCACTGAGGTGAGAGCTGCATGTTACTTTTGCAGAGGTTTGCAACACAATGTTGCAGTGTATCCTAACTTTGGTCAGCTTCAAGCTTCTTTTTGACGTCCTACAGACATTACCTGGAATTAAGGCAACTGGAGCAGAGGGAAGCAATATGACTGGGGATGTACACAACTGGGTGGGTGAACTACCATGATGTATTTTTGCTTTGTAGGCACAACACAAAGTGCTGGGAAGGCAATGTTTCTCAAAGTTTTTGAACAGAGGTGTGAGGGCTTCTAAACATCCAAACTGTTAATATTTTACTGGAGAGACACATTTATTGGAGAGACACAATTGCAAACCATAAATGTAGGTTTGCACAATTGAAGTTGATTATATAAAAAGCCCAGATTTTATTGCAATTAGAATAATGCACTAAAATGTGGGATAAACACCTGGTTGATAGGAAGATGTATCACTTCATTGGGGCAAAATTTTCATTTCCCCCTATGTAAAGCACCATGTACTTTGGCTATATAAATAAATAATAGCACCCAGCTCTTATACTTTCCAGTCTATCTTTGAAGGGAAAAGTGGTGGTGAAAAATATCAGCATCAGTATGTGGGAGTTGAGCTCCTAGGAATAAAATAACTGCCAGGCTGTTAAACTCATACCAGCAAATTCAGGGGAGGAGAGAGAGAGAGAACATTGAAACAATTTGCATTTAAAGGTTAATTTGCACTCTCTGAAACAATATGAGAACCAAGGCTGGATCTAGACACATTAAAAAAAGTGTTTCAGGGAAATGCATTGTAAACCTCAAAGTGGGAAAACACGTTGGCAAACGACGGAACTCCACAGCACCATCTGGTGCCCCAGTGTTAAACGTATATACTGTAAAATGCTTTTTCTTTACTAATGTAGCTGAGTCCCCAAGCAGAGCCATCCTTTTGCAATGCAGTCACTGTCAAATTCCAGAAGCAAAATTATTGTTTTGCAACAAACCAGGTTCCCCAAAAGATTGGACTTTCCTCAGTAAGGAACAGGAAAGTGGGGGAAATAAGTCTGGCTTTGGTGCAGCATCTAACCTCCTCACAAACAAATCAGGATGAATGCTCAGTAAACAGTTTGGCTGGAAGTGCCCGGCATTATTAACTCAGGAGAAGAAGTAACAAAACACTTGCAATCCATATGTATTGTGCAAGGCCTCATTCAGAACAGCAATTATACCTCTTTGCCCAGATAATTTGTGGAGCAGTAAAAGTGATAGCAAGAAGGAGGGGTGGGGAGGGGGCAAATATTCCTAGGAACTGTCTGGGATAGATTGGGCTGAATGCCAAGTCTTAATACCACCTTGTTCTTTTATTGTGCTGCAAAGAAAACTCGTCAGCAAAATTAGGACTTTCTCCCCTCTCTCTAATGTGATTTATTTTACAGTTTTGAATAGGATTAACCGCAGCCCATCTGTAAGAGATTAGAATGATCTGCACTGTCAACAGAAGAGAGAACTCACTGCAACCCCCTCTTTCCTCACCTCGGCTGACGGCCTCCTTCCTTTTAGCCCTGCTTCCATAGGCACACTCCGAAAGGCCTTTCAAATCCTCAGTTACCAGGGCAACGGAGATGTTCTGAAGCCTGAGGCTGCTGGCAGTGAGGAAGAGAAGCTGGACCCCAGTGCTGGGGTAGCCAGGCTAGTCTTGGACATGCAGAGGGAGAGAGCTACTCCCCTGAGGGGACCTGTGATTTGGAAAATGTAAAAGGTGGGGCAATCAGCTAGATGCCCCCTTGGCCTCACCCCACAGATTCTTCTTATACCACTTAGTTGTGGCATAAGAACTTAAGAAGAGCCTGTGAAAAGCTTTTGGGCTGGTTGGTGCAAGCCAGTAATACCAATAATTTAGGAACCTTCACCACCGTCATGACTGTTAAAATAGTATGTGCTGTGTTGGAATGTTAGCCCCAGCAACGAGAGTGGATTATATATGAAATTGGATAATATTTATGAAAGAATCAAAGTTTAAATGGGTAAAAACGACAATATGTTATATTTTTAGAGTAAATGGAAAATAAGGGAGTTAAACTTAAACTGCAATTGAAAGTACAAAGAAACACATGAAACAAGGTTATAATTTGCTGATAATTTTATTGTTAAGAATGCACTATGTGGGAGATGCGGGGAAGTCCGATAGAAATCTGAAATAAGTTGTTGAAATGGTTGTGATTTTCTGTTTTTTCTTTCTTTCTATTTTCTATGTTCTTTCTTTTTTCTGTTTTATCTGTAATTTGGAAAAAAATGTAATAAAAATTATTATAAAAATAAAATAAAATAGTATGTGCTGTGGAGATGACTTGGGAGCTAACATTTTGAGTAGAGGCCATAGCTCAGGGGTAGAGCAACTGCAGTGCATGCAGAAGGTCCCAGGCTCAATGCCTGGCAGAGACTCCCTGTCCGAAATCCTGGAGAGTTGCAGCCAGTCAGTGCAGACAGTATTGAGCTAGATGGACCCAGGCTCTGACTATAAGCATTTCCTGTGTTAGGTAAAGGTAAAGGGACCCCTGACCATTAGGTCCAGTTGCAGACAACTCTGGGGTTGTGGCGCTCATCTCGCTTTACTGGCCGAGGGAGCCGGCCTACAGCTTCCGGGTCCTGTGGCCAGCATGACTAAGCTGCTTCTGGCAAACCAAAGCAGCGCACAGAAACTCCATTTACCTTCCCGCCGGAGTGGTACCTATTTATCTACTTTCGAACTGCTAGGTTGGCAGGAGCAGGGACCGAGCAACGGGAGCTCACCCCGTCACAGGGATTCGAACCGCCAACCTGATCAGCAAGCCCAAGAGGCTCGGTGGTTTAGACCACAGTGCCACTTAAAATAGGAAAATAATGGGTAGCCTCCATTAATGGCTAATAAGAATGAATTTGATGAGAAAAGAAATTAATTTTTAAAAGAAATTACAGGGTAGCTTTAGACACATCTTTTGCCTGTTACCATCTTATACTCACAAAACGTGTTGATGGGTAGAAGTGTACCATGACATTGTCCAGTGGGAAGATTTATGTGAAACAGAAACTGAAATACACATTTCTGTGATGTGACACTTTCTCATTTTCTGAATCGTTAAGTTCAGTTCTTGCACTTCCACAATAGTTTTCAATTTTTTTCCACAAAAGGAAGTCTTCAAGAAAATTCACCAGCATTTTAGCAGTTTTTAGATTAATATATGCCTTTTTTGCAAAGCAATTTCCCGAAATACAATTTATTTTTGTATGATATTTTCACTAATACATGCACTTTTATGCATACTTTACTGCAGTATATGCATTTTTGTACACAAGTTGGCTGGGGAGCTACACTGCAAAATTCTGAGGATATACCAGAATGGCTTATTGTTCTCATATTGTATCAGATATTGCAAATTATGTAGATTTGCCTTTAAATGTGAGCTGCATCAAATTTCTTCTATCTGCTCAAGAAATGTTGCAGTGCAGCAGTGGTACTAAGGTTTGTCACATGAGCCGAACAACAGATTCACAACGTCTGCTGGAGAGCCTGGCCTCAGCTGGCTGTCTCCTTCCCTCCTTGCGGCACCTTTTCCAACCATACTGTGTTAGGAGACAGTGCCCAGGCCAACGTCCAGTGGCAAGCGTCACTGCCAGAATGACGCCTCAAGACACCTGAAGGCAGACCTGCAGTGGGACGTTTTTTATGTGTGGTGTTGTGTTATGTTTTTATATGTGTTAGAAGCACAGAGTAGCTAGGGCAGGAGTCCTCAAACTTTTTAAACAGGGGGCCAGTTCACTGTCCCTCAGACACTGTTGGGGGCCGGACTATAGTTTGAAAAAAAGAGTGCCTTCATTATACACCTTTAGGCAGCAGGCAAAAGCGTTCCATTTTAGCCAGGCTTTCAGTTAATTTGATTGACATCCTATGCCCTTTTTAAATGTGGTTCTTTTTTTTGGGGGGGGGAGATGTGTTATTGGGTTGTTGTTTTTATTTTGATTTTATATATATATTGTGGTTTTAGATTTTGTTCTGTGAACTGCCCTGAGACCTCCGAGTATAGGGCGTATATAAATTCAATTAACAACAAGAAGACGAACTCAGCGGCAGTCCCAAATTCAACCCCGGGCATCCCCAGGTGGCGTTGGGAGAGCCTCCTGCATGAAGCCCCGGAGTGCTGCTGCCAGCCAGGGTAGGCAATACTGAGCAATGGTCTGGCTCGGTATAAGGCAGGTCCCCGTGCCTCTTTCTCTTCCTCCTCCTCCTGTTGCAAGAGCTGGCTGCTTGTCGGGAGAGGCTGCCCCTTCTCTCCACCTCCAGCCCATGGGATCCCGCTCTGCAGGGAGGCGCCTGCGGGCTGAGGGGGCTCCAAGGACTAAGCAGCGTAGCTGGGCCTGCGATAAGGCGGGTGGAACGGAGAGTCTGGAGCCAAAGGGTTTGCGGTGCCATTGCCTGGCTGGCACCTCTGCCTTAGCGGGAGCGGGCAACTACGGGAAGGTGGAGGGGTCAAGAACAAAGTTCCACGGAACCTCGACAGGCAAGAGAAGGGAGGGAGCTATGCAGAGACACCCCTCCGCCTTAGCCGGAAACGACAAATCATCCCAGCATGCAATGCGGTCACAGAGAGGATGATTAGGCCGGGCGTGGAGTTGTTGCCAAATGCTTTCACTGCGTTCAGTCAGAATGCTTTGCCCCCGCTTTGCCGCTTGCTGTAGGCCTCCCTCCCCCGCCCCTCCCCCCTTCGTTCACCCCTGCCGGAGGGCCGGGTTCAGGACCCTGGCGGGCCGTATCTGGCCCGCGGACTGTAGCTTGAGGACCCCTGGGCTAGGGCAACCCAGCCAGATGGGCCAGGTATAAATAATAAAAAAATATTATTGTTGTTGTTGCTGTTATTATTACTATTATTAACAGGAACAGCTGAGCTCCCCACCCACCAGCATCTGCTGCCTGTGGCAGCTGCTCATTTTGCCTCCTGGTAGGGCCAGCTCAGAAGCTACAGTTAGAACTGGATATGGAACAACTGATTGGTTCAAAATTGGGAAAGGAGTACGGCAAGGCTGTATATTGTCTCCCTGCTTATTTAACTTATATGCAGAATTCATCATGTGAAAGGCTGGGCTGAATGAATCCCAAGCCGGAATTAAAATTGCCGGAAGAAATATCAACAACCTCAGATATGCAGATGACACAACCTTGATGGCAGAAAGTGAGGAGGAATTAAAGAAGCTTTTAATGAGGGTGAAAGAGGAGAGCGCAAAATATGGTCTGAAGCTCAACATCAAAAAAACGAAGATCATGGCCACTGGTCCCATCACCTCCTGGCAAATAGAAGGGGAAGAAATGGAGGCAGTGAGAGATTTTACTTTCTTGCGCTCCATGATCACTGCAGATGGTGACAGCAGCCACGAAATTAAAAGACGCCTGCTTCTTGGGAGAAAAGCAATGACAAACCTAGACAGCATCTTAAAAAGCAGAGACATCACCTTGCCAACAAAGGTCCATATAGTAAAAGCTATGGTTTTCCCAGTAGTCATGTATGGAAGTGAAAGCTGGACCATAAAGAAGGTGGTACATGACCCCAGTCAAGCTAGCAAAAATTTATCATTTGCCCGACAATAAGTGTTGGAAATGTAAAGAAACTAAAGGTACCTTTTATCACCTTTGGTGGACGTGCCCTAAGATTAAGGCTTTCTGGGAAGTGATATATAATGAAATGAAAAAGGTACTTAAATGTACTTTCCCTAAGAAACCAGAGGCCTTTCTCTTGGGCATTGTCGGCCAATTGGTGTCAAAGAAAGATAGAAATTTCTTTATGTATGCTACGACAGCAGCAAGAATACTCATCGCAAAGTATTGGAAGACACAAGATCTACCCACTCTGGAAGAATGGCAGATGAAAGTGATGGACTATATGACACTGGCTGAGATGACTGGCAGAATCCGCGACCAGGGGAAGGAGACGGCAGAAGAAGAATGGAAGAAATTTAAAATCTATCTTAAGGACTATTATAAACTTGATGAATGATAGAATGTCGAGGTTTTGAGGAAGAAAGGGTTACAGTGATATAAGATTAGACTGAAGGAAAGATTAAGAGGACATATGTTTGACAGAACTATTTGGAGGTTGCTGGAAAATTTTGGACATTGGGATGCTGAAAGGGGAGGTATGGGGGAGTCCGAGAAATAAGGTTTATGGAAAAAAAAGTTATGAAATTATATGTGTTTGTATGTCCTTTTATATGTTTGTATTGTTTTAAAAACTTTGTAAAACCAATAAAAATTTATTTTTTTAAAAAAAGAAAGCTGGACCATAAAGAAGGCTGATCGCCGAAGAATTGATGCTTTTGAATTGTGGTGCTGGAGGAGACTCTTGAGAGTCCCATGGCCTGCAAGAAGATCAAACCTATCCATTCTTAAGGAAATCAGCCCTGAGTGCTCACTGGAAGGACAGATCATGAAGCTGAGCTTCCAATACTTTGGCCACATCATGAGAAGAGAAGACTCCCTGGAAAAGACCCTGATGTTGGGAAAGATGGAGGGCACAAGGAGAAGGGGACGACAGAGGACGAGATGGTTGGATAGTGTTCTCGAAGCTACCAGCATGAGTTTGACCAAACTGTGGGAGGAAGTGGAAGACAGGAGTGCCTGGCGTGCTCTGGTCTGGGGGTCACGAAGAGTTGGACACGACTAAACGACTAAACAACAACAAAAGGGCCAGCTCTGTCGGGCAGAAAGAATCATCATCATCTACCCCACATCTGCTCACTAGAGCTTCCTCTTTAACCAGTGGTGTAGTATAGTAATGCTTTGTGTTCTGATTTCAGGATCCACTGAAATTGGTTATTTATGCTAATCACCTGTTCTTACACCTTCTGAGGCAAAGCTTTGTCCATTTCTGGTACTTCCACTTCTGCAGTCTTTCTATTCCCTTGAGCTAAGAAAGCGAAAAGTGCCATGTTAGCAGAAACAATCTGAATGACTGACAATCTGGGCGGATACGAAGGTTCTTCCTTCTACCTCTGTTGGTGAATATCGGCCTCAGTTGAATTCCGCTATAAAAATAGCTTTATAGATCAGCAGAACACTTAAAGGGGTGGGAGCAAGTATCCATCTCAGCAAGCTGCCCTTTGTACTTCTTGGTGTTGCTGTATTTCATAAACATAAGGTTGGATAGGAAATGTTGGTTTACTGATTGAAATTGTCTGCCAATAATTGCCAGGGCTGCTACTCAACACGTTTTTTTATGGGTCCACTTAGAGTTCTGTGCAATGGCAATTTCCAGAGGGATTGCTGTCTTAAGTTTTTTGCTGCAAAAACAATGAAGAGACAGTAAAAAAGAGACTGAAAACATTGAGAAGCACCTTAAAGTGCAATACATTTTTATCATTGCATAAGTGCCTGGCATGCTCTGGTCCATGGGGTCACGAAGAGTCGGACACGACTAAACGACTAAACAACAAACCAGGGGTATCCAGCTTTTTTTTAAGACAGTGGGCCTATCTGAGAAAGTGTTGTGGTGACCAATCACAAAACAACTGTGGAGGTGGGTGGCTTAACATTAAAAGGTTTCTGTGGGTGACATGGGCATAGCCGGGGGGGGGCAACTGCCCCCCTAAATCAATACAAATCAGTGCAAATCAGAGGTTCTGCCTCCACTAACAAAAGCCTGTCCCCCTAACAAAAGCCTACATAACACATAAGACTTCTACATTTTAAGGAGCAGAAAGAGAGACAGTGCCACAAAATGTTGTGGGCAGGCTCCTGCATCAGTCTCCCCTGTCTGAATCAACAGGAAAAAGGGCACCAACATCAGCTGCCACTGTGCTCACTCACTCTGCCCTTCTCCTCTGTTCAGAATGGAAAGGGGAGTGCAAGCAGGAACTGAGCAGGAAAAGCAAACTGTATCGAGTGCATTGTGAATTTCTAAGGGGGTGTTTATCTGATACAATTCTCCCAATTGGAGAACAGAGTGTTTGAGGACCAGAACATTCGCAGGGACACAAAAATGCTTGTTTACAAAGCTATTGTACTACCAACTTTACTGTACGCTTATACAGTACCACTTACAAACACCTCAAAAATAAGTCATGCCAGACCAATCTGATTTCTTTTTTTGATGGAATTACAAACTTGGTGGATCAGGGGAATGCTGTGGACATAGTGTATCTTGATCTCAGTAAGGCTTTTGACAAGTCCCCCACGATATTCTTGGGAGCAAGCTAGTAAATGTGGGTTGAACAAGGTAACTGTTAGGTGGATTTGTAGCTGGTTGACTGGCTGAACCCAAAGAGTACTCATTAATGGTTGCTTGGCATCCTGGAAAAAAGTGACAAGTGGGGTGCTGCAGGGTTCTGTCCTGGGCCCGTTGTTGTTCAACATTATAAATGACTTGGATGAAAGAATTGAGGGGATGCCCATCAAATTTGCAGATGACATCAAACTGGGAGGGGTAGCTAATGCCGCAGAAGACAGAATCAGAATTCAGAATCTTTAACAGACTGGAGAACTGGGCCCAAGCTAACAAAATGAATTTCATTAGGGACAAATGTAAGAGTCTGCACTTAGGCAGGAAGAACCAGATGTACAAATATAGGATGGGGGACACCTGGCTTACTAGCAGGACCTGTGAAAAGGATCTAGGGGTCTTGGTGGACCACAAGCTGAACATGAGTCAGCGAACACGCTATTCTAGGATGCATCAGCAGAAGTGCTTTCCAGGTCTTTGTTTACTTTGCCTTTTTGCTTTTTTAGCCATGGGGGGTCCCTCCTGGATTGTTAGCAGGCTCTGCATAATTAGCTGAGCTCTAAGTGGAACGCGGGTGGCGCTGTGGGACGCGGGTGGCGCTGTGGGTAAAAGCCTCAGCGCCTAGGGCTTGCCGATCGAAAGGTCGGCGGTTCGAATCCCCGCGGCGCGGTGCGCTCCCGTCGTTCGGTCCCAGCGCCTGCCAACCTAGCAGTTCGAAAGCACCCCCGGGGTGCAAGTAGATAAATAGGTACCGCTTACCAGCGGGAAGGTAAACGGCGTTCCGTGTGCTGCGCTGGCTCGCCAGATGCAGCTTTGTCACGCTGGCCACGTGATCCGGAAGTGTCTCCGGACAAGCGCTGGCCCCCGGCCTCTTGAGTGAGATGGGTGCACAAACCCCAGAGTCTGTCAAGACTGGCCCGTTCGGGCAGGGGTACCTTTACCTTTACCTAAGTGGAAAGATACCTGTGAAGCTGAAAGCATTTGCTGGTTTGTGTGAGGGCTTATCTTCATTTCTTATTGGTTAGGAGGGAGGAGGGAGAGAGCAAAAAAAGCTGGAGACACTGTGCCTGAAAATTATTTGCAAAATTTGTATTCAGCTGACCTACCCCTGGGAAGATGTTATGTCTCCACCGGTATATTCAACTATATGATGATTTATTGCACAGCCCTACCGGTCATGTTGTGCGGATGCCTGATTATTGTCTTCCAAAGCAACTACTCTATTCCCAACTTAAGAATGGAAAGTGAAATACTGGTGGACAACAAAAGAGGTTTAAAGACACTCTCAAGGCAAATCTTAAAAAATGTATTATAAGCACTGATAACTGGGAAACACTGGCCTGCGACTGCTCCAATTGGAGAACAGCCGTTACCAAAGGTGTCATGTACTTTGAAGAAGCATGAACTCAGGGTGAAAAGGAGAAACGAGCTAAGAGGAAGGCACATTTGGCAAACTCTCACCATAATCAACTACACTGTGGAAGGATGTGTGGATCCAGAGCTGACTTCCACAGACACCTATGGACACACGGTTAAGACCATATTCATGGAAGACAATCCTACTTAGAATCATAGAATCATAGAGTTGGAATAGACCACAAGGGCCATCGAGTCCAACCCCCTGCCAAGCAGGAAACACCATCAGAGCACTCCTGACATATGGCTGTCAAGCCTCCGCTTAAAGACCTCCAAAAGAGGAGACTCCACCACACTCCTTGGCAGCAAATTCCACTGTCGAACAGCTCTTACTGTCAGGAAGTTCTTCCTAATGTTTAGGTGGAATCTTCTTTCTTGTAGTTTGGATCCATTGCTCCGTGTCCGCTTCTCCGGAGCAGCAGAAAACAACCTTTCTCCCTCCTCTATATGACATCCTTTTATATATTTGAACATGGCTATCATATCACCCCTTAACCTCCTCTTCTCCAGGCTAAACATGCCCAGCTCCCTTAGCCGTTCCTCATAAGGCATCCTTGATAAAGATGTTGAATAAGACCGGGCCCAAGACAGAACCCTGTGGCACCCCACTAGTCACTCTTCTCCAGGATGAAGAGGAACCATTGATGAGCACCCTTTGGGTTCAGTCAGTCAGCCAGTTACAAATCCACTGAGTGGTAGCATAGTCAAGACCGCATTTTACCAGCTTCTTTACAAGAATATCATGGGGCACCTTGTTGAATGCCTTACGTGGCTGCAAGCGATTGCCAAAGAAGAAGAAGATTTCCCAAGACCCTTCATGAATGCCACAGGAGGTACTGGATTGGACACTGGCCCCCCTAGGGCACCACTTTGGCAATTCCTGCTTTTGTGGATTAGAGTCCGTATCATTAGCTGGTCAGCAGCTACTCAGTGCTGGATGTTCCATTTAACCATGGTGGATTAAGCAGGCTCAGAGTTGGCTTGCATCAGCTTTCCTGAGCGGCTGTTCCAAAGAATGACTTTTTCCTCTAAAGGAAAAAAAAGTACAAAGTCTTGTGGCATCTTAAAAACTAACCATTTTATTATGGCATCAGCTTTCATGTCTAAACAAATCAAGATTGTATCATACAACCGTGAGTTCTAAAGAAAGGGGGGAAAGAGACATAATTTAGATGAGAACATGTTCAGAAGACAGCAGTAAATGACAAAATAGCCTTTGCCAAAAGTGTTTGTGCCATACAAAGTGAGAAGGTAACCTAAATAAGCTTGCTTCATGAACCTTGCTGGCCCTTGGGCAGGGTGGGCATGTGCCCTACTTTAAAGGGCAGTTTTGTGTTTGAAGGCACCCTCTTGTTTTAAGGACTAATCAGTCTAATTAAGATTAAAGATAAAGAACCTCAGGAAGAGAGAGCGGAAGGGTGGGGCCTTAAAGTAGCCCATCAACACTGAGCAGATGGCTGCAGGCACACAGCTCACCTGGGCACAATTTCTTCCCAGCTATGGGAAATGTGCTGCATTTCTGTGTACATTATAGTAACTCTTTCTAAATGTGAATCTGTATGCTTAAAGAATATGCAAATCTGTGCCCTACTTTGCTTGCAGAAGATCCCAAGTTTGATCCCTGCATTGATCTCCACATAGGGCTGGGAGAGATCCCAAAGAGTTGCTGCCAGTCAGTGTTGACAGCACTGAGCTTGGTGGACCAAGGGTTGGACACAGTGGTGGGAGAAGGCAAGAAAAGAGACAGCTTGAATTTGTTCAGAAAGAGAAAGGAATCTGAGATTTTCAGGTAGCAATCTTGGGAGGCTTTAAGTGTGTGCAGTTGTGGCAGTGATGGGTGGGCGGGTGGAAAGACAGAAGTCTGAGATGGCTTTGAAGACCAGCACTGAGAAATGAATTAAATAGACAAATACTACAGAGGGCACCCTAAGCCCCCAGAATTCTCTTCTTGCATAGAAAATGACCTTGGAGAACGCTCTCTGAAACTACCTACCTACTAGGGAAGGTGAGGGAAATAATACCCCTGGTTGATGGATGCCTTGTTTAATAACTATAGTCATGTGCCCACATGGGCCAAACAGACAATTCTGTCAGAATCTATGTGCTTTTTTTCATGCACACCCATCAGGGAAGACCACTGTACTGTGGGCAACTCTTATTAATTGCTCAATGTCAGGGCTGCCTCAGGTCTCAGCTCACAAAAGACCAGCGCCAAGTTCTTCTTATATACAAGGATGTTTATTTCAGTTCATTATTGGTTCCACAACCGAGGCGTGCAGCCCCTTGTCTGTTAGCCTTAGACCGTAGAAGTCCCTTCTGAGTCGGTCCCCCCCCACACCAGCTTAAGATGCTCCACCTCCTCCTGTCTTTCCTTTTCCGCAGGGTCTTTCTCCCCGCTGGAGTTCCGCCCCTCCTAGATTTTTCTGACGCTGAATCTCCCGACGGCTCTCCCTCCCTCCTGCGGGCTTTGGGACCTGGCTCCTCCCCCGGGCTCTCCGTTTCCCCGCGTGCTTCCACATTTGAACTTGGCGCGCGCGCCCAGTTTCCAACCCTTCTCCTGAAGGTAACGTCACTCCTCTCACTGCTCCCCTCCCCTTCCGGGAGAGTGGCTTGTTCTGACCTCTCCTCCGTTCCAGCCAACGGAGCTGCTTCTCCTGACACACTGGAACTCCCCCCCCCTTCGCTACGCTCTGGAGGGGAAGCCGGCTTTGATCTCCAGCTGCTGCTTCGGGATTCCCTGTTGGCTCTTTCCCCCTGATGAGTCCCCCCTGGGGCTCCTCTCCCCCTGGCTACAGGCGCCCCCTCCTGGGAATCCCCTGATTCGCTGGAAAAGCTCATGGAGTCCCTTGGGCCACAGTCCTCCTCCTCGCTGTCCTCGGAGTCTGTCCAATGGTCCTCCCTCTCCTGCCTCCCATGTGCCTCTGCCCCTGAACCCCTGACACTCAATATTCCCAAAGAGTGAAGCATGCACAGGGAGAAGTTCTCCTATGGCAACTTTCCTCAACCTGGTGCCCTCCAGATGTGCTGGATCACAACTCCTACCAGCCCCAGTTATCACAGCTGGAGATTCAGTCCAGCACATCTGGCGTCAAAGGATGACAAAGGTTGTATTAAGGAATAATCACATGTGCTCTGAAATCTCTCTGCTTAGTATATTTTGACCTTTCTGTCTGTTTTATGGGGTGTTTTCCAAAGCTTGCTGGAGTATGGGGCATATTCTGAAAGGAATGTTGCTCCTTTCGAAACAAAGGCTATCCAACAATTAAACTTCTGACCCTATAAACTAAAGCACAAGCCATTTCTCTCCTGGGGCCTTCCTTGAGTCACTTCCTGTCTGTGTGCAGCTGCTTCTCCCCATCTTCAACGTCAGTAATTATAACAAAGGTGTGTGCTTGCATTTTGAAGCATGGAACCAAAGACGTATGTATCACACAGTGAGATATTTATCTGTACGTACAGGCAGAATTACTTCTCTGATGCAACATGTGCCTGCCAAGAATTAATTTGAAGTATTTCTGTAGTTAAATATTACCTAATCCTTTTTAGTGATGTATACACTGAACAATTGTTATAGAAGATTTATTTAGGATGTAAAGAGCAATGCTTCAAAGTGTTGTTCGGTCAAACGAGTATGATTCTTTCCTCTGATGTCTATATGTGTTATTTCTTTAGCATGGCCAACTTTCTTACTGCCAGGCTATCTTTAACAGCAGCCTCACAGGCCAAAATCAAGCAGGATAATATTTTCCCACCTTTTCATCCTCCACTCCCATGTTGCCAGTTTGTGACCGAGGTATTCCCTCAATTCACATGTGACAATGAACTGGGAAATGCATGTTTTCCCCAGGATCCTTTCTGCACTCTCTTCTGAGCAAGACACCAGGTGTGCCTGCCACACAGCAAGCTGGCAATCTTGGAAGTGGAGGGTGGGAAAAACATTAATCCACTGCATTTCCCCATCACTTTCCTAACTGCAAAAAGCTTTTTAAAAGTGAATTTGTTGCACCAGGACAACAGATCACTTTAATCAACTGTGACTTTGCAGACCAAAGTATTCTTGTAAAGAAGCTGGTAAAATGCGGTCTTGACTATGCTACCACTCAGTGGATTTGTAACTGGCTGACTGACCGAACCCAAAGGGTGCTCATCAATGGTTCCTCTTCATCCTGGAGAAGAGTGACTAGTGGGGTGCCACAGGGTTCTGTCTTGGGCCCGGTCTTATTCAACATCTTTATCAACGACTTGGATGATGGACTCAAGGGCATCCTAATCAAATTTGCAGATGACACCAAACTGGGAGGGGTGGCTAACACCCCAGAGGACAGGATCACACTTCAAAACGACCTTGACAGATTAGAGAACTGGGCAAAAATAAACAAGATGAATTTTAACAGGGAGAAATGTAAAGTATTGCACTTGGGCAAAAAAAATGAGAGGCACAAATACAAGATGGGTGACACCTGGCTTGAGAGCAGTACATGTGAAAAGGATCTAGGAGTCTTGGTTGACCACAAACTTGACATGAGCCAACAGTGTGACGCAGCAGCTAAAAAAGCCAATGCAATTCTGGGCAGCATCAATAGGAGTATAGCATCTAGATCAAGGGAAGTAATAGTGCCACTGTATTCTGCTCTGGTCAGACCACACCTGGAGTACTGTGTCCAGTTCTGGGCACCACAATTCAAGAAGGACACTGACAAACTGGAACGTGTCCAGAGGAGGGCAACCAAAATGGTCAAGGGCCTGGAAACGATGCCTTATGAGGAACGGCTAAGGGAGCTGGGCATGTTTAGCCTGGAGAAGAGGAGGTTAAGGGGTGATATGATAGCCATGTTCAAATATATAAAAGGATGTCACATAGAGGAGGGAGAAAGGTTGTTTTCTGCTGCTCCGGAGAAGCGGACACGGAGCAATGGATCCAAACTACAAGAAAGAAGATTCCACCTAAACATTAGGAAGAACTTCCTGACAGTAAGAGCTGTTCGACAGTGGAATTTGCTGCCAAGGAGTGTGGTGGAGTCTCCTCTTTTGGAGGTCTTTAAGCAGAGGCTTGACAACCATATGTCAGGAGTGCTGGGCTCTGCTTCATCCAAAAAATGTTTTGGACTGGCATTGCCACCTCAGCAACTTGTGTTGCTATATTATATTTACTTATTTTTAATTTTTAAATACAAATATAAATTAGTACCTTAGCAATTACTACTAAAAAATGGTAAATAATAATACATCAATAATGTAAGATACAGTATATAAATACAATACTATCCTAAAAGATAAGAGATATCTATTTTCAAGATAAAAACTTTATTTTCCTGAGTTTATAAAAAAGAATTGGACACATTGCACTGCACTGCACATATTGCACTGCACAGCACGGGTCTTTCGTGCCAACAATGCAATTACCTAATTTTTGCCTTCTTTCCAGACATATTTTAATAAGATATCTCCAAAATAAAAAGAAAATAGGGGCCATAATTAACCAGACAAAGTATGTATTGTGAATAGAAACTAATGGAAGTATGAGGCCTTCTCCCAAAGCAGTTTATTTATCTGGAAATAGTATTAACACAGCGATCACTAATCTGGTGGTCTCCAGATGTTGTGGACTACAACTCACATCACCCACAGCTAACATTGGAGGATCGGGAGGGCAAAACATCTCTAGGGTGCCGGTATTAATAGAGTGTGGTATTAATCTGTTCCTGGCTTTTAAACGCTAGCTCATTTGGCTGCATGTTGTAGGTAAGAATTGTCTCATCCCTGTCATGACCTCAGAGTCCACAAACAACCAAGATGGTGTGAGGGTTGCAGAGTCTGTTGCTAAAGAGCCAGACCAGGTGCAGGGCTCTGCTCCTGGTGTTGGAGATCAGAAGATACCGGTAATTGCAGGGAGAGAGCCTGGACCCTTGAGTTTGAGGAAGCAAGCAGCTCCCACTTCGCCTCACCAACCCAGCACTGCAGGGAGTGCATTAGGTGAGAGGCCAGGGAAGTAGTACAGTATCTTTGGGGGGGTCGAGGAGAAAGGGTCTGTGGGCAGAGGCTTATAAAGGCTTGGAATTCTCTCAAACTTTGTTAGACCAAGTTGCTTGCTCAGATGTATCCATGATTCCGTAACTTTAAAACCACCACCACGCAACCCATCCCAAAACTTTCCATCATGGTGGCTGCAATCTTTTGTTCTCGGAGGAAAGTGTCTGCTACTTTGGTGATTTAACGGATGCAAAAAGTGCCAGTTCCATTTCTTGATGACTTGTTTTTGGTGTGACCATATGTATGTCACACTGGGTTGAGAGTGGATGGCCATTTTGCCAGAGTATAAAAGGTAGCTGCTCCCCACAACTTGTGGAAGAATTGTCACTCCGTGGTAGAGCACAACCTTGGGTTGCTGAAAGACCCGGGTTCATCCTCTGGTGTCTCCAGGCAGGGCTGGAAAAAGGCCCGTGTCTGAAACCCTGGAGAGCTTATATCACTAAGAGCTTATGCCAGTGTAAGGGCCGCCTCATTTGATCCCTATGGCTTAAAAACTGGGCTTGGCAACTGGCATCTGAAATGCTACATATGTCAGTATTTTGTTTTCTCCTCTGTTCACTGATCTCTGTAAGAGCTGGGACCCTGATATGCCACACCCACAAGCATATAATAAAAAGGGGTCCGTTCCGAAGCATATCTGGTACATATGATGAGAGTCCTGTTGCTCAAAGCTTAAGAACACAAGACAATAATAATTGGTTTGAGGGATCAGAGCAAGCAAGACCCAGCTAATCTGCTGTTCTGCTTCCAACTGCAGTCCGCTGGGTGCCTCTGGGCCGCCTCAGGCAAGGCAGTGAAGGGAACGCACTCCCCCTCTTGATCCTCAGCACCTGCTATTCCATATCAACTTCCTCTGTGCTTGTTTGCCTCACTCTTGAGCTGCTTACAAGGCTTTCACCACACTAGACCTGCATGACTGTGTCCCACCAAAAGGGGTCAGACTTTTGTCTTTCAAATTTCAGTGGAGCTCTGTGGGAGAACACCCCCCCCCAACTCTCGCCTTCCATTCTGGGCATGCGCTAGGTCATAGTTGTGACACCCAGTGGTGCCCCCCTTGGCTTGGCATCCAATGCAGAGGAACCGGTCATGCTGCCCTAAATCCGCCTCCACACCTAACCAAACTCCAGAGGCAGAGTTAGGGCAGTGCAAGCAGTTCTGCCACATTGGGCTCTGAGCCTAGGGGGCACTGCAACTATGGTGTAGTGAACTGGGCAGAATAGAATGAGAGAGGTGGGCGGAGGTGCCAAGTTTTGTCCTCGCACAGGGCACTACTGAATGTTGAAAGTCTTCCCCTGTAAACACAGAGCACCAAATGTATGTTGTGGCCTCTCAGATACTTGAGGCAAGGGCTGTCGCTCAGTTAGAGCATTTCCTTTGCATGGAGAAGTTTCAGGCTCCATCTCCAGGTAGGGCTGGCAGAGACCTCTGCCTGAAACTCTTGAGAGCCGCTGCCAGTCAGTGGATGATACTGAGCTCTGAGCTTCCTGGGCGCCTGCTTTTCCCCTTTAAGGCAGCAAAAGCAGAAGGTTTGTTGAGCTCCTGGTCAGCTGTGTTTGGCTTGGCAGGCCTGTGCCAAGAGAATATACACAATGGTGTAAAATAAGATTTTGTGGAAGGTTCCATGATCTTTATGGGCACACAGTGATGCAGCTGGATAATTTTAGTTACAGAGGAGCCCTTTACATGGTAATGCCATTAAAAAAGTCAGCAACCTAAGGTGCCTCCAGCCTGTCACTATTTTGCATGACAGATTTAAGCACATACTGGAAATGTGGGTTTGGGCAAGTAGTACTTGAGTAAAGTAAAGTACTCCATTGCTCCTGCAGAGCAAATCCACTTAAAAAAACCCAGAAACAGATTTTTTTGTGGTTAGGAAAGTGATGAGAAAATACACTGAAAAGTATGGGACAAGCAAATGATTAACAGGAGCATCCTGTAAGCATCCTGTAAGCAAATTGTCACATAAACTCCTTGCAAAATCAAATGTTCAGTAAAGACTGGTCATAGTCTAACCACTGCGTAAGCTTTGTGCAAGCAAATCAGGATGAATAAGCAGGTCATGTGGAGCAGCCCTTTCTAGTTACATATTCTATTGATGTTTGAAAACCTTTTGCCTCCATGTGCTGGGCTCCTATTTCTCTTTACTCATTGTCTGCATTTGGCAACAGTTATCCTGTCTTACATCAGCCCAGATGGACTACCTGCATTGCCTCAAGGTATCCTAACCTGCCTACTATGGCAAAGCAGGTCTGTCTGCTTCTTTGAGATCTTGCAGACGCTACCTGGAACTAAGGCAGCTGGTTCATCCGGGGATATATGCAGCTGGAGTGCCCTGACCTATTTTTGCTTTGTGGATGGAACAGAAAGTGCTGGGAAGGCAGAGGCAGTTCTTCTCAAGCTTTCCAAGCGGAGGTGTGGGGGCTTCTAAACTTCCTCTGCTTTCTGCCTCCCAACCCAAACAACACAGCACCAATCATATATGCTCCACAAGTACAGAGAACCTTATACTGTACACTGGGGGGAAGTGACAAGTAGGGTGCTGCAGGGTTCTTTCCTGGGCCTGTTGTTCTTCAACATCTTTATAAACAACTTGGACAAAGGAATTGAGGGGATGTTCATCAAATTTGCAGGTGACACCAAACTGGGAGGGGTAGCTAATGCCACAGAAGACAGAATTGGGATTCAAAATGACCTTAACAGATTGGAAAACTGGACCCAAATGAACAAAATGAATTTCAATAGGGACAAATGTACGATTCTGCACTTAGGCAGGAAGAACCGGACACACAAAAATAAGATTGGGGACACTTACTAGCAGTACATGTGTCAGGAACTGAGAAGAAGAGGAATGGTGGAGACCCCCTCCCCAGCCTGACCCTTCCAGAAAACTGGGAAATAATGGGAGAGGAGGAGGAGGAAGAGGAAGAACCAGGAGGGCAACAGTTGATGGACACAGTGTCTTTAGAAAGCATCCAGACCCCCCCCTCCAGAACCCGACGGGCATTGATAGTAGAGCAAAGGGCCCTCAGTGCCACCCATGGAGGAGATGATGACAAATGAGGAAGTAGGAGAAAAGGGGGTGGAGAGTACTTCAGGGCAACACCATTATTCCAAGAGGCTGCATTCCAAGCCTCTGTAAATATTGAATAAAAAGGACTTTTCCTTGTCTGATCCATTCCTGGCAACCTGCCATGGGGGTCGGCCTGACAATACATGAAAAGGATCTGGGGGTCTTGGTGGACCACAAGCTGAGCATGAGTCAACCGTGTGATGCAGCAGCAAAAAAAGCTAATGCTATTCTAGGCTGCATCAACAGAAGTCTAGTGTTCAGATCAAAGGAAGTAATAGTACCACTCTGTTCTGCCTTGGTCAGACCACACCTGGAATACTGTGTCCAGTTCTGGACACTACAATTTAAGAAGGCTGTTGACGAGCTGGAATGTGTGCAGAGGACAACCAAGCTGGTCAAGGGTCTGGAAATGAAGCCTTTTGAGGAAGTTCAGCAGTTGACCAGAGTCCCTCAGAAGGCTGCGGACTCTCCTTCCTTGGAGGTTTTCAAGCAGAGGTTGGATGGCCTTCTGTCATGGATGCTTTAGCTGAGATCCCTGCATTGCAGGGGGTTGGACTTGATGACCCCTGTGGTCCATTCCAACTCTACAATTAGATGATTCTATGATTCTGCCAGTATCTTACAGGAGCAATTCAAGCTTACTGAAAAAATTAGGTTTGTGCAATAGAAATTGATTAAGGTGCTTGGTCACCCTAGCACAGCAAATCCACTTTAAAAAAAAATCAGACTTTTTTGGCTATAGGAAAGTGACAGGAACATGCATTTAAATGTGTGGGATTAACAAAATGTTATCAGGAAGACACAGAAACACCCCACAAGCAAAAAGGATGAATTGCTTTTGTAAAATGGATGAATGCAAGATTGAAATTCATTGTCATATAACCTCCCTGTAAACAAATCAGAATAAATTCTGAATAAACACCAAATATAATTTAACCTCCATGGAAGCTTTGTGCAAGCAAATCAGAAGAAAAGTCAAGAAACAGGTCAACTGGAGACCACAGTGTTATGTATTGATTCTACTATGTTCAAGAGGCTCTCAACTGGCTGTTGAATTTCTAGATTGCTGCCATTTTCAGGTGGGATTCAATCACATCAGCAAATTCAGGTTGCATAATTACAGTTGATCGGGCATCATTGCACAACACACCTGATCCCACCCACCGATTATTGGAACTTTTTGCAATAACAAAAGTCATGGAGAACTGCACTGGAAAGTATGGGATAACAACTGTATAACCTCCCTGAAAACAAATCAAAATGGATGCTCAATAAATAGTTCACATTGTGTAACCTCCTTGGAAACTTTGTGCAAACAAATCAGGATAAGTGCTGGATAAAAGGACTATGGAAGCAACCAAAGGCTGCATGCGCACAACACATTTAAAGCACTGTCCTTGCCAAGAATTGGAGAACTGCAGTTTATTGCTCACAGAGCTAGAATCCCCAGCACCCTTCATAAACTAAAGTTCCCAGGATTCTCTGGAGGGATGTGTTTTTCTTAAGCTCGCTTCTTCACACATCATGTTGGGATGGTGGGATCATAAATCCAACTTCAATCCACTGTCCAAGTCTGTCCACTCTGGGCTGATAGGGAAGGAGGAGCCCCTCCCTCAGGATCCTATCCCTCTTCAGGAACTAGACCCCTCCCTTCCAAATGCTCCTTGTCCAAGGCAGACCTGCCTCACAGCTAGAGAATAAGTGTGGCAAGGCAAAGGCTCTGTTGCATCATATGGGGCAGCCTGACATGCCCCTGAGGCCACACACCACATCTCATAAACAAACATATGGGCAGTCCTTTCTCTGGTCGGTTGGCCTTTCCTGTCACCTGCCAGGCTGACTCTGTCATAAGTGGGTCTTCATTAATTTAAAAGAGGGAGCCAACCCACGCCTTGGGTTGTGCTTGCCAGAGGCAAGTTTAATGAAGGAGTGATGTTTCTGTCACTTGAAGAGTCTATCTAAGGAAAAGGACATTGGATCTGTGCTCCAACCAAGTGCCTGGCACTATCACAGCAGACAAGAAAGCAGGGCTGCTTAGCTAGGGTAACTGGCTGCAAATGAGAAAGGCAGGACTCTTCTTATTGTTTGAAATGGTAGTGTAGGAGAGCAAGGTTCAGTTGGCACAGCTTTCTTGTATGACAAGCTGTACCTCTTGAAGTCCTGGCTGTCTGCGTGTGTGCATCATTGCTGCCGGAGGTTTCCAGCAGCTGCCATTCAGAAGCAGACTGCTTCAGACTGTGGAGTCAAAGCATAACTATTGCAGCTGGTAGCCACGGATAACCTTGACCCCCATGAACGTGTCTCTTCTAAAGCCATCCAAGTTGGTGGCCTGTGGAAGTGAGTGCCATAGCTTAGCTATGCACTGTGAAGCTATTTCTTTTGTTTCACCTGAATCTTCCAGCGGTCATCTTCATTAGATGTCCTCAAATTCTAGTATTCTGAGAAAGGAAATATGCTCCCTGTCCACTTTCTCCTTGCCATACATCATTCTATACCCCTCTTTTATGTATCCTCATACTTGCCTCTTCTCCAAACACAAACGCCCCGAATGCTACAATCTTCCCTTATAAGTGAGTCATTCCACCACCTTGATACTTTTAGCCAGGGCTTTTTTTTAGAACTAGAATTCATTTCCAGCAACTCTCAGGTGGGTGCCATTGCTATGATAAGAGAAGAAGGGAGACGTTCATGGTGAGTTCTGACACATCTTTTTCTAGAAAAATAGCACAGCTTTTAGCTGCTCTTTCCCAATCCCTTTTCAACTCTACAATATCCTTTTTGAGGTGAGGTGTCCTGGACTGTAGGCAGGATTCCAAATGTTGCACCAGAAATTTGCATAACCGAATGATGATATTGGCAATTTTATTTTAAGTTCTTTCCTATAAGGATCCCTAGCATGGGATTTGATTTTGCACAGTTGCCAGACACCACCAGTTCAGATCCCATGAGCACATAGGTAAAATGAAGACTCCCGCCCTCTCAGCAGGCATTACTTTGCACTTGTTTCACACGTTCAGTTGAATTTGCCATCTTATCTCCCATTCACTCAGGGCTCCTCCACACTTTCCATGTCCCACAATTTATTCCATTTGTCCCATGATTTCTAGGCATGGGTCGGAGAGGTTTTTGTTTTGTCCCACTGCTTTCCCCAGGGAAACCTACTCACTGCTGAATCAGAACAAACTTCAATCTGCAAAAATCCAAATGGCATTTGTTCTGATTCAGCAGTAAATGGTGGATTTTCCCAGAGAAAGCAGGACGAAAGACCAACCCACGCCTAGGAATTATGGGACAAATGGGAGCTATCTGCAATCACCTTTTCTTTTAACAATCCTGAACAATTTAGTACCTTCAGCAAACTAGGCCACCGTATCATGGGCGTAGCGGGGGGGGGGGTAGCTGCCCCCACTAAATCAAGTAAATAAATAAAAATACTTAACTAAAAGTAGAAATTGTAGAAAATTTTTGACATATTTTTTAAGCGCCTGAGGTCAGAAGAAAGTAGTTTAAAACAATTGCCGTGGAAACATTTTGTTCTGAATCTGCTAGACCAGGGGCCGGCAACCTAAGGCCCATGGGCCGGTAGTGGCCCATGAGCCTTGTCTAACCAGCCCATGGTGACCCCTGCTGCCGCCCCCCGCCACCGTTTGCTCTTACTGGAGTGGTGTGGCGCAGAGATCGACTTCCAGGTTGATGGTGCCTGTGCGCATGCACACAGGTGCTCCTCTGACCCTGAAGTGCGCCAGAAATAGCATGTGCGCATGTGTGCAGGACGGAGAAGCGCCCGTGCGCATGCACACACACTATTTCCAGCGCACTTCTGGTTCGAAGAAGCGCCGGAAATAGCGTGTGCGCACGCATACAGGTGCTCCTCTAACCCGGAAGAGCACATGTGTGCAGTGGCATAGCGTGGGGGGTCAGGGGGGCCGGCCGCAACATCTGGGGGTTAGGGTTAAGGGGCGCAAATCCACGGGTTAGGGGGCGCAAATTACTTGCCTTGCCCTGGGTGCTGACAACCCACGCTACGCCACTGCATGTGTGCACACGCTCCAACCCATCCTCCGACGGACGGAGCATCGACTGGCCCATCTTCCAATTAAGGTTGCTGACCTCTGCTTTAGATGCACCAGAATGACCAAGCAGATTATTGGGGTGGGGTAAGCACTGAGTCCCCACCCCACCCTGCAATGCTGCTTTCTACTCAACTGCTGTACAGCGGTACCTCGGGTTAAGAACATAATTCGTTCTGGAGGTCCGTTCTTAACCTGAAATTGTTCTTAACCTGAAGCACCACTTTAGCTAATGGAGCCTCCTGCTGCTGCTGCGCTGCCGCTACCCGATTTCTGTTCTCATCCTGAAGCAAAGTAACCTGAGGTACTATTTCTGGGTTAGCGGAGTCTGTAACCTGAAGAGCCTGTAACCTGAAGCGTCTGTAACCAGAGGTACCACTGTAGTTCACTAGCATACAGTTTATCCTTGTGTGTAAAACTACTGTAGTTCATTTGGCTGCACCTGTTTCTGTCATAGAGTCTTGTCCCCAGCACTTCCTCTGACCTGATCTTATTTCATTTTAAAACATCTCTCTGCCCCAAAGGCTTGCACACTAATAGCACTTTTGAGAAAGATATATTGCACCATGGGAAAGGTTTTAGCTGCTGTAGCTTATTGAAGAGCTGATGCTGCCACAGCCCCCCCCCCTCAGCCAAGTTGTACCATGCTGTGCCGCCTGCCTGTTGACCTGGCCCTTGGTGAAAGAATCCCCCCTCAGCGAAGGGGGGTTGCCCCTCCTCACAGGGGTGCCCACTTGAATAAAAACCCCACCGCACATAATCAATCATTTGAATGGCAATGTCCATCAACTTGGCAGGGCCACCCCCTCATATATTTTATTAGGCAGGCCAAAGAGTTGGCTCCTATGCCTCCTCAGAATTTTGTGCAATGTCCATATTTTCATTGGAGAAATGTTGGGAGGGATGGAGTTATCTGACCCCCGAGTCATCTGAAGGCAACCCTGTAAAGGGAAGGGTTTTTTAAAAAAATGTCTAGTGCTTTATTGTTTTTATGTATGTTGGAAGCTGCCCAGAGTGGGTGGCAATCCAGTAAGATGTGTGGAGTATAAATAGTAATATTATCCTTATGGAGTGGGACGTCCCTATTTTCAGCAGAGAAATGTTGGAGGGTATGCTGTATTGGAAGGACTTCGGTTCTAAAATCTCGCCCTCCAAGGACTGCTTCGGGCATCAGTTTTACGGAGAAAGGAGGCCTTCGATCCCCTGCCCGTTTACTCTGGAGCCCCATCGAGTTCATACCACGGCATCCTTTCAGCCTACGTCTCAAAGCACGAAAGCGCTCTCTCTATACGTCTGGATCGAATGCCCAATTTATTTGAAATTGTGTTTGTCCTGGGGGCGCGCTCTCCAGTGTGCCGGCTCGGAGGGAAGGGAGCGCCCTCAGTTTTGCGGGCGGGCGGGCGGGCGGGCGGGCGAGGAAGTGGCCACCTGAGGCGAGCGACACTGGGAGCGACGAGCCGCGTCTCGGCTCGCCCTCGGGACAATGCGCTCGGCGGGCGCGGCGCCCTGGTGGCGGGAGCTCAGCCCCTCGAAAAGGGGCCCGCGCGGCCAACATGGCCGCCCGGCCGGCGCCTCGCGCTGCAGGCCTCGCCTCGTCCTCGGAGCCCGCGCCGGGGAAAGGCCAAGCAGGCCGGCCGGCCGGCGCCGCCCTGCGGAGATGCGGGGCAGAGGGGCTTCGCTTGAGGAAGGAGGAGCCAGAGGGCGGCGCCCCCCTCCCCTGGGCAGAGGAGCAGGAGGCGGGGCTTCGCCGGGAGGAGGCGGGGCCAGGCGCTATAAATGCCGGCGCCGGAGGGCCGGCTCCTCCATTCCGGCGAGGGGCCAGAGCTTCTTCACTCGTGCTTCTCCGGCGATCGCTCGCTCGCTCGCTCGCTTGCTTTGTGGGCTCTTCCACGGCGCGCTCCGACCACGCTTCCGCCTCGTTCTCCTCAGCGACTCTCCTCCGGCGCGATGATGAACGGTTTCCGCGACAGCAGGATCGATGAGGGCACCTTCCTCTTCACCTCAGAGTCGGTGGGGGAGGGGCACCCAGGTGAGCGCCCTCGCGGCAGAAGGAGGCGCGCGCCCCGCCCGCCCGCGGGGGGCGAAAAAACCGGCGGAGGGGCCGGGGGCGCGCGCGCGGCCGGCCGACGGCTCTCTCGCTGATTGGCTGCCGTGCTGTGGCGCGCGCCCTCCGGCTGCCTGGCTGGCTCGCGTCCGGCTCCCGGAGGCCCGTTTCGGCGGCTGAGGGCGGGGGCAGCGCCACGAGGGCGCCCGGGGGGGGGCTGGGGTCTCGGGCGTCGCTTCCAGGCTCCGCTCGGCCGCCCCGGACAGGAGCGGGGGTTCCCCGCTGGATTCCGGGGGGGGGGGCAGGGTAACAAAGGGAAAGTGCGCGATGGCGGCATGGGAGGGAGACGGTGAGAGCGGGCTCGGAGCGCGCGCTCCCGCCCGGTGTCGGGGACGCGCCCCGCATTGCAGGCGACCACGTGGTAGCCGCATGGCGCGATCTTGGGAGGGACGATGGATGGTAGGAAGGGAGCAGCTCCTGAGAAAAGGGATTTCGTGTGTGTGGAAATGCAAGAAAGAAGCCGGAAGCCCCAAACTGCAGCGGGGGTGGGGGAGACAAGGACCAGGCGCCTGCCTTTTACATACAGAAGCAGGTGGGCTTTCGTGTAAGTACGCACAATCACGTATCTGTCTACGTTACACAGAGTCAAAAAGCAATTCAAAACTACACAGAGCGGAAGAATTCGTTGTCGGCTCAAAAGGGTCTGGGTGCCCAACGACGCAGCAGCAGGAGGAGGAGACTTGCGCTTTCATTGTCCTCCTCCGCCATGATGTCTGGGCAGAGCCTGCAGCATAGATAGAGGGCGGGAGTTGGAGAAGGCTGTCCCCGATCTTGGTGGCTGGGCATATGTGCTTTTTTGTACTCTTCTAAAGATAACCTTTGCCAGGAGGCTGCATGGGAACAAGGGCTCTTTGATGCAGGGGAATTCAGCTTTGGCCATTTCCTTTGCTGCAGGAAAGGGGGGGGGAGGTGTTGCACCTCTGTTTCTGCCATGTGGCGGTTGAACCCATGTGGCTCCATTGAAGAATAGCACCTTGTAGTGTTTTCAGTTGGGGGGACGACTGCTGGATATCCAGCTTCTTTTTGCCTGAGTAGTATGCAGAGAACAGGGCAGAAAAGCATCGCTGGTGCTTTTATTCTGTTTTCCAAGACACAGTGAATGACATCTGTTCTTCTGACTTTGAAATCCACAATTCTAAGTGCCTGTTCTTTATACTTGCTAGACCTTTGTTCCCTCTGTAACTCAGTCCCCTAGGGAGCTATTTTAGTTTCTTGTTTTAAAATTGCCCACTATTTTTATGTGCTTAAATTTCTGTAAAATATTGTGATTTGGGCTTTCTGACTATGTTCAAGTTCTTTATACTGTGAAATTAGTCAAATGAGTATGTCATGCAACTGAACTTTATGTAGATTAGGCATTTGTATTGACGACTTAGTACCTCTTGATAGAATAAACACTTTAAGCACAACATCCACCTTTGGCACGACTGCTAAATCTGTGTGTCCTGTGTGTCGTTAGAGCTTCTTCGTTTCTGGCTTAGGTGGAACTCCAAGCTGGAGGTCTATTTTATAATACTGTAAAATGTTCATTTAGTACTAGTGGTGTGTGCAGCTGTGTATCTTCTGTCTCAGACTTAGCCATATTTAGGAATCCTGTGCTGGTGGGAATTTATCCTTACTTGTTCTCTCTGGATTAGATATAGGATATAGGATGACACTAGTCTGCATTTATAGCCTGCAGCCTTGTGTGCAGACAATGCTTCTGGCAGTAACCTGTTATACACATTAAACAAATTGATGGCTTTTGAAGTATTCCTTAGAATTTCTGTTAAATATTTCTCTTAAATAAAGACTTCATGTGTCTAGAACACTAGCTGAAGTGTTGGTGGTGGGGAGCCTTATCTGTGGCACATTGGGGCCTCAGAGGTAACGAGATGGCTAAATCTTGACCATTGAATGAAATGGTAGATCACATCTGAAGAATGGCTGTTAAGGACTATGTGTCAGGCTGTGTTGATCACTGAAGCATGCGTAAGGGGTTGTAAAGCATTTTGGCATTCCAGACTTGAGTGCTCTATAATAAATTTCATTGCAGTGTGGGTTGACTTTGCTGGTTTAAAGCAGTTCCAATTTCAAAATGGTAAGTACAGTCGTACCTTGGAAGTTAAATGGAATCCGTTCCGGAAGTTTGTTTGACTTCCAAAACGTTTGGAAACCAAAGTGCAGCTTCTGATTGGCTGACTTTGATGTTCAACTTCCAAAGAATGTTCACAAACTGGAACACTCACTTCCGGGTTTGCTGCATTCAGAAGCCAAAACATCCGAGTACCAAGGCATTTGGGATCTAAGGTACAACTGTAGGATTAGATTATGTAAAGTTCTACAGAATTGAGTGGGTGTTTTGTAACCAGGTCCTTTCATTCTGCTTATAGAAACTCCGAGTCATCAATGCAGTATTGGAGCGATTGAATCTTAATGCCAAGATGCATGGTTGGGTGTGAGGCATTATTTGTTAAGGGCAGCAGAATAAAAGGCAACATTATTTCATCTCAAACAGTGCAGTTTCCATGTGGAAACCAGTGGGTAGGAAATACAGAGAGCTGCAAGGTTTAGTCAACCAAAACTAGCTTGAGAACTGCGGGACACCTGTGCAATTCTGAGGATAATTTTGTTTGTGTGCCTAGAGGGAATGGGGAAAGCTTGAACTTGTGCTATCAAGCATTGGCAAGTTTTGCTTAATTATAATTTTCCCCACTTCATTCATTGGTGCCTAATTACTTCCCAGGGTTTCTGCTGAACCATTAATTGTGAATGCTTTGTTGAATTGTTGGTATAAGTCATTAATGTCAAAACTAGCAGTTGCAACAGGTCAGCAGGAACCAGTGGCTGTTCCTAAACCAAGGTCTCCTATAAAGTCCTCTATCCATGTCTGTTACCAGAAAACAAGCAGATCAAGCTTTCCTGGGAAAGGGAGTTCCATATTGACACAAACAGCTGTTCTTTAATTGGTTGATGATACCAGGAAAAAAGTGGTAAAAGGCTCAAACCTGCATGGATGTTGGCTGAATACTTTTTAACATGTGAAATAGTGGCAACCTTGAGGTCTGAAAAGTAATGGAAGCTGTTTCTGATTTTAGATAAGATCTGTGACCAGATTAGTGATGCTGTCCTTGATGCACATCTAAAACAAGATCCGGATGCCAAAGTAGCGTGTGGTGAGTTCCCTTGACCATTGAGGGAAGAAATGGAATCTATTGGGAGTGGGGTCAAAGAACTGCAACTCCTCTGTACTTTGAGTTGACAGTTCTGGTTCTGTATTATTTTGCAGAAACTGCTGCAAAGACAGGAATGATCCTTCTGGCTGGGGAGATCACATCTAGAGCTGCGGTTGACTATCAGAAAATTGTTCGTGAAACAATAAAGCACATTGGCTATGATGATTCCTCAAAAGGTAAGCAGATTGGATTGCTTCTGGCCGTTTTAATTTTGAATAGAAATGTTGACCGTTAATAAGATTGGGACTTACAAGCATTATGTATGCGTCCTAGGTTTTGACTACAAGACATGCAATGTATTGGTTGCCCTGGAGCAGCAGTCCCCTGATATTGCTCAGGGAGTTCATCTTGACAGAAAGGAAGAAGACATTGGTGCTGGGGATCAGGTCAGTGTTATAAGAGGCTGCGGATTACTCAAAATTTGTTTGTGGTGTACATTCTTAAAACTTCACCTCAGGAAGCTGAAATTCATATCTTGGTTTGGTTACAAAAATAGGGCTTGATGTTTGGCTATGCTACGGATGAGACGGAAGAGTGCATGCCCCTGACTCTTCTCCTTGCACACCAGCTGAATGCCAAACTGGCAGAGCTTCGTCGTAACCATACCTTGCCCTGGCTACGACCAGATTCTAAAACTCAGGTAAATGTCTTTAGCTTGCGTTTTCTTAACATTGAAAGGTCTTGAAAATGGAAACCATATTCAATCTTCTATTAAGGCCTTTTAAACTACAATCAAAGTGTATGAAGAACTTGGACATGAAATAATGCAAAAATTATGTTTTCCTTTTAGGTGACTGTGCAGTACAGACAAGACCGTGGTGCAGTCATCCCTATTAGAGTCCATACAATTGTTATTTCTGTTCAACATGATGATAAAATTGGGCTGGATGAGATGAGGGATGCCCTGAAAGAGAAAGTGGTCAGAACTGTTGTACCTGCAAAATACCTGGATGATGATACGGTCTACCACCTGCAGCCTAGTGGCCGTTTTGTAATTGGTGGCCCCCAGGTATGATGGAGGTTGGATTCTTGTCCCTTGCCTAATCTGTACAATTGATGGTACCTTATTGGAAGATCTCAGCTACACTGTTACAGTTCAGAAGCATCATGCTTTTATGACAAATCAAATGCCTTTGCTCCATATGCCATCTAGAGTTCTAGTGTCACACAGCACAGTTCTCCTTCTGGTAGCTTTGCCTTGCTATAGATTAGGGGTGGAGAGCCTCTGAACTGCCACATGTTATTGGACTAAAACTTCCTCCCCTGATCATGGGCCACGTTGGCTGGGGGCTGGTGCGAGTTCACAATATGGAGAGCTACGGGTTCCTCATTCCACTCTTATAGACAGGTCGTGTTGTGTCCAGTCAGATGAGATGGACTCTGCAGGAAGGTTGGCAATTAAATAATGGAAAAAATTGCCAATTTCAGGGAGATGCTGGCTTGACTGGCCGGAAGATCATTGTTGATACCTATGGTGGCTGGGGAGCTCATGGAGGTGGTGCTTTCTCTGGTAAAGACTACACAAAAGTTGACCGTTCAGCATCTTACGCTGCTCGCTGGGTTGCAAAATCCCTTGTGAAGTCTGGTCTCTGTCGGAGAGTGCTGGTTCAGGTATGTTCAGTCTGTTGTTTCTAGGCAACAAGATGCATTTTCCCAAGATTTGCAACATTAGTGTTTTCTTCAAATGAGTATTTGGGGTTTAAGATGTTAGACTTTGATAGTGTAGTTGCACAATTTATTAGAAGCTGGGAAATGTGTACAGTTGGCACTTTCATGATTTTTAGGCAGCTGCAATGCAGCAGAGATGTAAATCAGGTGCTGGTCATGCTCAGCTGTATAACAGCTGCTTCTGAAAAATGCGGTCCTTGTATTAATACACCCAGCACCTCCATGATTCTTGCACCTGTAATCAATGCCACAGTAAATCTCAAATGCTGCCTTGCAGTGGCCATTGCAATCCTTACCAGGTTTCTTAGACTACAGATCCCATCGTCCTTGACCATTGGCCATGGTTGCTGGGGCTCATGGGCATCCCAGCAGCATTTGGATGATGCCACATTTCCAACTCCTGCTCTGGCAAGAGTTACTTGGGTGCCATGCAGTATTTGCCAACTTGATGTGTGGCTGTGCTGTTACGTGTCTTTTCAAAGCTTGGGTTCTAAAATAAACACAGTCGGAAAGGTAAGTTGGATGAAATAAGCATTCAGAATTCATTATGGAGGTACAGCTTAAGGATTAGTAGTAAAAACAACTGGCCAGGGAGTGTGGGTTGAAAGGAAAGTTGAGAGGAAAATATTGGAATAATGGTGTGTGAAGAGGGAGAAGAGAAATGGGATACCCTACAAAGTAGCTGAAACCACACATTTTAATGCCTTTGGTTTATATTAACTTTGCTCTTAGGTCTCCTATGCCATTGGAGTGGCCCACCCACTGTCAGTCTCCATTTTTCATTACGGCACCTCCCAAAAGACTGAGCATGAGCTGCTAGACATTGTGAAGAAGAACTTTGACCTCCGCCCAGGGGTTATTGTCAGGTAAAACATGGTGGTGCATGCACGTAATATTCAGACAGATAAAAAAAGAGGTAATAAGGATGGGACTAGGCATAAACAAGGCATTACCATTTGGCAGGCTGCCTTAAATGTACATGATGTTGCACAATCTCCTACCATAGACACTTGTCAAAACACCTAGTCTCCTGGGGAGTGGTGGAGACAGTTCCCCAGCACCGCTGTAAAGGAGCTTTGGGGTGGTTCATTTTTCTAGAGATAAAACAAAGTAGTGCTTGCTCTTTAATATGTAGTAGTTAAAGCAGAATGGTGTGCTAGCCTGTGCCTCTTTGTCACTGTATAGTAAGGCAAATTAGAGTTTATGATGTCACATGCCAGGGGAAGGCACAGAAAATGAGAAATATCTTAGAATAGCACATTTTGGGGCAAAGGTGGCTGATAACAAAGTAGCTTGTTGCTGTCTGGCCATGATCCCCAGCTAGTTTGGAGTTGCACCATTGGCATCCATACCCAAGATTGAAAAGCTATTCTCTTTTAATGCAGCAAGTGGTGTATAGATACAGTAATATTAAATACACCCTTGCAAATTGGCACAGCCCTTGTGGCTCTTGCATTGATTTGGAAAGTATGGATAGTGCAGGGATATGAGGATTTCTGTGAGTTGTTACAGACTCTTGGGCACTTCAGTCATGTGCTTTTGAGTATTAAAGCTCATTTTCCTGAGATCTTCTGGGTATTTTGGCCCATCCACTGACACCCAAGGCCAGCTATGTTGTACTGTCCTGGAATCAAAGTGTGAAGTTGTGGGTGCTTAGCTCTGCAAACATGGGCGTTCTGAGTGGTGCTGCTGCCGCCTACACTGACTAACTGCTTCTAAAAGCTCCAAGCTGGAAGTAGGCAGGTTTGGTTGTAATATGAGCTGATTATTCAGATAGGGAGTACCATTCCCAGTGGAGAAACTTGTGGTGATCTACAGTTGGATGTAGCCACTCATAATGGAGGGTAAGTATTCTGTAATGTCAGTTGAGCCCAGGGGCTTAGTTTCCTTGGGATGTATTCGCATTGGCACCCAGAATTGGGAGCGAATGGGTCCCATCTACTTCCTGTGTGCAAAGTAGCCGTTGGTCCATGACTTGGGACTACAGCATTGAACATCAAGTGGCCCCTTCAGTGTAGCTGGTTTTTGCTTTGCTTGATAAATGCCTTGTATTGAGTTACGGACTTGTATATTCCAGGGATCTGGATCTGAAGAGGCCTATTTATCAGAAGACTGCAGCCTATGGCCACTTTGGTAGGGACAACTTCCCATGGGAAGTGCCCAAAAAGCTTAAATACTGAATATGTTGGGCTTCTTTCCCCAGACCTGTTGGTGTACATTACAGAGAAACCTCCAGGCTTTTCTGTGGGAAAGAGCACCATTCCCTAAACTGGTCCTGTCCTCTGCTCTTAATTTGGCACATTCTGTCCATTGCCATGAATATTCGCCCTCCGGGGACCGCAATTGCACTGTGCTTTCTCCTCTTCCTGGTGTGCTTGACGTATGTGTAGAGCCAGTTGAGCATAGGCGCTATATGTAAAGCAGAAGAACAGGCTGTAGTCAAAACAGTGCTTCAGTCTAATCCTTTATATTGCCCAAATGCTAATGAGAATTTCCTTTCAACAATGAGCAAGATGCCTCCCTCCTAATGTGCACTGCGTGGTTTCACATAGTCTCTGTCCAGATATCTAGAGCAGGATGGTGCAATGATTGGACCCCCCCCCCCCGGATCTCTTGTGAGTGAGTCATCGCCGCCTTAGCAGATGGCCCTGCATGCTCCCCAAGTTCCATTTTGGAACTCGAGTCTTGTGTGGTTTTTTAATTGAGGCAATTTTGGTCCCACAACTCCTGGTATTATTCTCTTAAAATCAGTCAGCACCATACCTTAATCATTTTCTGCTCTTATCTTCTTGGGGGATGTACGTAATAAAGGTTTTTTTTTTAAAAAAAAAAATCCTATGCAGAGTTTTAGCACTAGCCAAACCTCACCATCTTTTATTAAGCGGGCCCTTGGCCAGCCTTGTGATGTACTGCAGAGAAGTCACAGGGTTGTACCTGAGGTCTGTAGGCTGCATACTTTTGGCACCTGGAATTTTTTTCTTTAGAAGAGCCAAGAATTTCATGTTGCACAAAACTCCCAGGGTTTATTTTCAAAGCCAGGTCCAAACTGCATTCTGAAGTACTGGCGTAGCTACAGAGAAGCCAGTTCCCTTCAGAGTGTAAGTGCATTTGGAAAGGACGTGGGGGAAAACCCTACATACTTGAAATTTTTTTATACTTGCTTATTTATTGTGTTTGGGATAGGGTGTGAGTACAGAGAAGCCCTGGTCTCAAATGACAGCTTTTTAACTTTATTTTGACACCATAAATTCCTTGACAGTACCCAGCATTCCCTGATAGGCCAAGGTGTCCTACAGAAAAGCCTTGGGTCACAACCTGCAGGGGGTCTGGCTTGTGTAAAACAGGGGAGGGCAGTGCTCAGGATAACTGGCCTTGGGAGAGGCTGGTGTTGTACAGAGAAACCAGCTTGTTTACCTGCCCATTCCATGGCAAGTGTCCTAAGCAGGAAGTGCCTTTTGCGTTCCATTTTTTTTTCTGGGCGTTTATTACGTATGTCTGGTTCAATTCCAAGTTGATTTTAAAGTTCTTAATAAAGTTCTAGGTTCTATCTTACTGTGTTGTGTGTCTCTGGTTTGAATGTCAAGGTTGGAGGTGTACTAAATCAGGAATAAGAGGCTCTTGCTATAACTTGCATTGTATACAGAAGAGGGGAAACAAAGGTTGAGCAGGATGCAGAAGTTACCTGCATTTTGGAAGTTTCTTGAATGCACACCATTCTTTATGAATTCATGCCTGAGTTGGAGCTTGCTGCCAATGCATTTGCTTCGCTACCTGTGTTAGGATTATTTTAATACTTGACTGAATCCACACCTGCAGAATGCACACTGTGCTGTTATCGACTTGTGCAAAATTGGTTATGCAGGTGGCAGCTTAAAACAGCTGTGCAAGCAACAAACATATAAAAACTATGGACAAGTAGTTATGGACATAGATCACCTGGAGCTGTAAGGGGAAGGAGCTAAGCTTCATATGCTGCCGGTAGCACCACCACCATTGTGGCAGCAAACTACAGTGGTACCTCGTTCCGGAGGTCCATTCTTAACCTGAAGCACCACTTTAGCTAATGGGGCCTCTGGCTGCTGCCGTGCCGCCACTGCGCGATTTCTGTTCTCATCCTGAAGCAAAGTTCTTAACTCAAGGTGCTATTTCTGGGTTAGTGGAGTCTGTAACCTGAAGCGTATGTAACCCGAGGTACCAATTACAGAGAAAGTAATGAAGGTGAGAAGAAAAAAGGGTGTATGAACAGACCACTTGATGTTGCAGGTACTGATCAACTTCCCAGATACCACCCACTTCGCTGGCCTATTCTGAGTGTTTGAAATGTTTCTATTCCATTCATATTTTTAGAGCAGGTTGACTTGCTGAATATGGCACCATCCTGCATATGGTGGGGTGTGCTGTCTAGCTGCTACTTTATTGAGCTCACTGATGCTACTTTCCAGATAGCCAGAAACTTTCTCGGATTCAAATTTTATTGCATTGTACAGCTTGTTCCCTCCTGCGAACCTGGTGCAATAAGGGTGAACATTCTGTGGTGCATTTGGGTTGAACATTTAGCTCATTGCCCAAGCCCACTGATTCTGTAACTGACTGGAGAGCACATCTGGCTGTTGCCGTCCTGCTCTATTTGGCCCAAATTCATTTCTTTTGTTAGCAGTTAATGGGCTTCTACCTCTGCAGGCAGGTTCAGATCTGAGCAGGAACAGCTGCCTGCTGTGTCTCCTTTGTTGCTGTAAGGCATCATTCAGCCCCACCTTCCTGTCGTCTTAGAACTAGGGGTCCCCTCCAGGCACAAGTGGAGTATAAAACATTCCATTAGGAAGCTTCAGGACAAGCACCATATGTCTGTTGGGGATGATGGGAGCTGGTAAAAGGCTAATTTTGGACAAAGCAGAGTCTGCAAAGTCACCAGGAAGCATCTATGACAGTAATGTGGCCCAAGGCCCACTGTTCAAAACTATTTGCCATCAGAACCGTAGCATAGGTCCTGAAATATGTATCTGGTGTTGAAGGTCCTGAAGAAGTGCATTTTCAGCATATGTCAGATGCTATACAATAATCATTAGATGCACCTTTGTGGGGAGGGATTTCTGTCATTTCGGAGAAGCTTTTCCCCCAGTCTGCCATTCCCTGTGCTGCTCAGGATAATCAAACTTGCTAGAATGCTGCTGTTACTAACATCTGTGAGGGATTGTAGGGAAAGAGACATGGTATCTGAACAGGGCTTCTAATATTTGCAAAAAGGCCAGTGTGACATCAAGGGGGGGGGGGGTAATCCCTAGTTCCAGGAAGGCATCGTGGAGAATAAGGCTATTCGCTGCAAGCCATGACTCTGATACCTCAACTATATGGATATCAGCCTCTTGAATTGGGCCTAGAAGCAAATAGGCAACCAATGTGCTGTTTTAAAAAGGCTCATTGTTGTGGGAGCCTGTCACACATTGTCTGCTGAGCCCAGTCCCTGACCTACTGCCTGTGTAAACTGCTTCCTCAGCTAAAGCCTTTAAGCTGCTTTCCCCACAGCTCTGGTTCTAAAGTGTGTCAGGCAGGCCTATGAGATCCTTTCTAGGCCTTGGTGGCAGCTGCCAGTCTGAACAGCAGCTTTGTGGCTGTGATGAGATTTTAGTGTAAGTGCAGGAACATGCAGAAATACTGTTTAAGGAAAGACCATTGAAGTATTTCCGCTTTGCCTGGCCTGTAAATTGATCTCTCCTGGTTCTAAGCTACTGGAATGTGAATTAATGAGTAACCTAAATACAGTTCTGTATCATGGGCTCGATACAGACCTGGGCTGAGTACTCTCCTTCCTTCTGGTGGATTGTAGCCTGAAGCTGCAGTTCTGAGAATAAGCTTCATTGTAAACTAATTTTGTAGTTAGCCTTTAAAATAGAATGTCCATTA
This sequence comes from Podarcis vaucheri, assembly GCF_965113315.1. NCBI lineage: Eukaryota > Metazoa > Chordata > Lepidosauria > Squamata > Lacertidae > Podarcis > Podarcis vaucheri. Next base: position 89,545,159 of record NC_138765.1, on the reverse strand, counting down.
TTCATTGACACACTTCAGTGCATTAAAGTATTCATTGCATTAAATTTATTCTGTTGTTTTTCAGACCTCATTTGCAGCATTTTAGTGAAACAAAATGCAGTTGCAGTTCTAGGCTGTTGAATGCAGAAACGCAAACTTCTCAATTTGAGGACTAGTGTCTTTTATTGACAGATTCCTCCTTGCAAGTCATTTTAATATTTTCCGTTCCAGTGACTAGGGGATTAGTTATAATTTGCCCCTTAACAGGTTTCCTTCCTCAGCACCCCCTTTTCCCCTTTTATAGCAAAGTGGCTCTTATTCTGCAAGAAAAAATAATAATGAAAGGGAATCTGTAAGATTACACCTTGCCCCAAGCAACAAAATTAAGCAGCAATTTATTGCAGCTATTCTCATCAGGGAGCAATAAAATAGGAAACTCAACATTGGAGACTTTGCTGAATAGGATTTCACAGTGAGCAAACGTAAGAGGATCTTGGCTGTGGAGACTTGCTTGATAATATAGAGCTATTTTAAGTGCTGTCTAGAGGCTCCCTTTTTAATCCCACTTGCTATGAAAAAGCACTGCCTTGACCACGCTGGAAGAGAGCAGTTGTGATAGGACCGGGTTGCATGGAATACACTTGGTGAAAACAACAATACAGGCACCTGCATGTTAAAAACTGAAGGACTCTTATCAGTAGCTGGGAAATGCATTAAAAATCTGACTGTCTTGACCTGTAGCTGTGTCAGAGTGTTAAGTCCTCTCGGCTCTGAAATCACTTGGTCGTAGGAAAGACCCTTTAGCCTTAGCCTCTCATCTGCTACATGGAGGTAATGTGACTGGCTTACCTTACAGGGTTGCTTATAAGGATTATAAGCTAATCGATATGAAACACTTTGAACACACAAAAGCAGCAGATAAGTTCTACGTGTGATATTTTAGAGACCACTGTTGCTCGGCAAATCTCTCCAGATAGGGAATTCCATACATCTGAAGAGGCAGACTTGATCAGCTCAGTTGCTCTCATTCACAAAAGGTAGATCACTGGACAAGGCCTTTTCCACTGATTTTAAGGGAAGGAAACAGAGTTTTGCTTGCTTGCCTGTGTATAAAGAGCTTCTGGGAACAGCATTTTTAAAGAACCAGACGAAAGATTCAGCTCAGAATTTGTTGCCTAAAGGATCTCCATTGGCAAGTCACACTATAGAGTGGGTGACACTCAAGCAATAAACCTGCTCCTTGTGGCTTCCCACCATTCTTCATGGTGGTGTGTAGTGTTTCAGATGTGGAAACAAGTGGACGGGAGTCCCAGGTCATTCAGGGCTAACACCAGCATCTTGAATTGACCCTGGAAACTAGGAACTGGTGTAGATGAAAAAACGAGGCCTAGCACTTTCCAGGTAAAAAAACAACACAACAACCCGGCCACTTTGATATGCTACTTTAGTTCCCACATTTCTCTCCTTCCACACTTGGTGGTCACCCACATGTTGGAGTCTAGCTCCCATCAGCCCCCAGCGGCCAGCAGGAAGGATTGCTAGGAGTTGTGATCCAACAAAGGTTTCCCAGCGCAGCCCTTCAGCTTCCTTCGGGAAAGTTGCCAGCGGATTGTTTTTTGCAGCTTGATCTGAACCACATTTCGCAAGAACACCTTATTGCATTTAGTGGAGGTTACTTTTAAGTCTTTTAAGGGACGCGGGTGGCGCTGTGGGTTAAAGCCTCAGCGCCTAGGGCTTGCCGATCGAAAGGTCGGCGGTTCGAATCCCCGCGGCGGGGTGCGCTCCCGCCGTTCGGTCCCAGCGCCTGCCAACCTAGCAGTTCGAAAGCACCCCCGGGTGCAAGTAGATAAATAGGTACCGCTTACCAGCAGGAAGGTAAACGGTGTTCCGTGTGCTGCGCTGGCTCGCCCGATGCAGCTTTGTCACGCTGGCCACGTGACCCGGAAGTGTCTTCGGACAGCGCTGGCCCCCGGCCAATAGATGTGAGATGGGCGCACAAACCCCAGAGTCTGTCAAGACTGGCCCGCTCAGGCAGGGGTACCTTTACCTTTTACCTTTACTTTTAAGTCTGCATAGGTTTGCAGTCTTTATTATTTACTTGTGGATTTATTTCCTGCCATTTAACAAAAATTCAAGCAATGAAACTGGTTGCTAAAAGGAGCAGCAAAATCAAAAAGTGAACCTGCTAAGACTATACACTCCTTTGGCAGAGGCACTGAATGGAACAGGCAGGCATAGTGTGTCACCCTAAGTAGTTTGTCCCCTTTCCCCAACGTATTACTGCCTGAGTGCTCTTGTAAAACACTAATCTTGTTCTGCCCACTGAAAGTAGATCACAGGTGAGCACTGGGTCATGTCAAAAGAGGCAATGCATATTGTTGGACCCTGCACTGCCCCCTGGTGCTTAAAGGAATAAGTGTACAAAAAGATTTGAGCCTGACTAGGGACACAACAGGAGAAGCGGAGCGCAGAGACTGACAATGATTTCCTAAACCTGAGATCTGGTGGGCAGCCCCACAGTGGGGTCAGAGAAGTGGGTGAAAACTTCCACTGAAATTCCACAAAAATTCCACAATATCACAAATGTTCTGGGTCCCCCCCCCCATGTATTTTGCACTACAGCTTGTCCAGACAGCAATAATGTAGTATCGGGGAAGTGTCACAGAACTAATACAGCAGAATAAATTATCACCAATGCCTTATTAATATGCCAACAGCAATTAAAAAATATTTTTACCCTTATACGTCAGCCATCAGATGTCTTCTAAAAGTCAGATAGTTGTTTATTTCCTTGACATCTGATGGGAGGGCATTCCACAAGGCGGGTGCCACTATCGAGAAGGCCCTCTGCCTGTTTCCCTGCAACCTCACTTCTTGCAGTGAGGGAACTACCAGAAGGCCCTTGGAGCTGGGCCTCAGTGTCCAGGCTGAATGATGGGGGTGAAGCTGGTAGACAGCTGCCCTGGACACAGAATTGATCTGTGCCTCCATGGACAGCTGGGAGTCTAAAATGACTCCCAGGCCGCGCACTTGATCCTTCAGGGGCACAGTTACCCCATTCAGCACCAGGGAGTCCTCCACACCTGCCTGCCCCCTGTATCCCAGAAACAGTATTTCTGTCTTGTCAGGATTCTACCTCAATCTGTTAGCTGCCATCCAACTTCCAACCATCTCTAGGCACTCACACAGGACATTCCCCGCCTTTACTGGTTCTGATTTAAAGAGAGGTAGAGCTGGGTATCATCCGCATACTAATGAACACCCAGCCCAAACCTCCTGATGATCTCTCCCAGCGGCTCCATGTAGATGTTAAAAAGCATGGGGAAGAGGATGGAACCCTGAGGCACCCCACAAGTGAGAGCCCAGGGGTCTGAACACTCATCCCCCAACACCACTTTCTGAACACGGCTCAGGAGGAAGGAGCAGAACCACCATATAACAGTGCCACTAGCTCCCAGCCCCTCTAGTTGTCCCTAACCTGCTGGAGATCACCGACCAGTGCGACCATGGCAGTTTCATTCCCGTGATGAGGTCTGAATCCCGATTGGAAGGGATCTAAATGGTCTGCATCCTCCAGGCGTGCTTCCATTCCAAGAATGGAAGATCTGAGACTGGGCGATAGTTGGCCATATTGGCCATGTCCAAATATGTTGTTTTAAGAAGCTGTTTAATAACTGCCTCTTTCAGCGGGTCTAGGAAGGCTCCCTCACAGAGGGAAGCATTCACCACCCCGCAGAGCCCATTGCCCAGCCCTTCCCGGCTATCTTTTATCAGCCAGGATGGGCAAGGATCAAGGAGACAGGTGGTCTCTTTCACTCCTCCAAGCAGCCTGTCCACATCCTCGGAGGTAACAGACTGGAACTGATCCCATTCAACTTGACTAGACAGAACTCTAGCACTCTCCTGCCCCGGCCCTGCTTCCACAGTGGAGTCTACCTCTTTCCGAATCTGAGTGACTTTATCTGCAAAAAAACTTTGCAAAATCATTGCAGGAGATCCTGGGGGCCTTACCAGGCCCCAATGATGAAGGTGGTTCCGTTAGATTGCAAACCACCTAAAAGAGTCTCCTTCTGCTGTTTTCTGCAGATGCCACAGAGGCGGTGAAGAAGGTCCTCTTCGCCGTTGCTATCACCACTTGGTAGGCTCAACGTGTCCGGTCCGATTCAGAATGAGTTTTCCACCACTGGCACTTTAACCATCTCAGTGATTGTTTCATTGCCCTCTGCTCTGGGAATAACCACGGGGCTGTCTAAGCGCCATGCAATCAGAAAGGGCGCTTTGGAGCCAGACAGTTGATAGCCCTGGTTAACTCATTCCAGCGGGCCACCAGGGAATCAGCTAAAAGGGATAAAACGTCTCCTACCACTCTCTGGAAACCATTTGGATCCATTAAGTGGCAGGGGCGAACCATCCAAATCAGTCCCACCTCCCTCCCAGAGGGGAAGGGTTGCGGAGAAGTCCAGTTGCACCAGGAAGTGATCCAACCATGGCACTTCGTTTGTTTTGCTTTTACTTAGTGTCAGATCACCCACATTCATAGAGGTGAACACCAGGTCTAAGGCATGTCTTCGCCTATGAGTTGGGCCAAACTTATTCAGGGACAGCCCCATGGAGGCCATGCTTTCCACGAAGTCCTGAGCGCCCCTTGTAAGTTTGTGTTGGCATGGATGTTAAAATCCCCTAGGACGACCAAACTAGGTGTCTCCAGGAGAACATCCGCCGTGACCTGAAGCAGCTCGGGCAGGGAATCCTTGGTGCATCAGGGAGGTTGGTACACCAAAAAGAATCCTGTCATGCCCCTATTGCCCAACTTCTAGAACTTGCACTCAGAAAATTGGGTCTTCCCAATAGGATGCCTGGTGCAAGCTAATGACTTCCTAAAAATAACTGCAAACCTCTCCCCTGCCCATATGACTTGGGTTGCTGTGTGTAAGAGAAGGCTGGCAGACAAGCATTGGCAAGACAGGCCCATCTACTTCATCCAACCAAGTCTGTTACACATGCCAGGTCAAGTCCTCCATCCACGGTCAAGTCACCCCCCCCCCACAAAGACATCAGTCTGGAGAGACCCTGTGTATATACAAAGGTTTCACAAGGGCAGAATATAATGGTAGGTTTAGAGTTCAGATTCCTGAGTGTCTCAGCTTTCTGTTTTTAATAAACAAGTTTCTAGACTTCATAGCTGTGAAAATTGCTTGAAAATATGGGTCATGCCTGCTGAAATATCCAAAGCCACAGAGAAGGTTTAAAATTTGTTTATGTTCTTGCATTTCCCATAACTAGCAAAATAAAAATAAATAATGCAAAATAGTAAACATTGCAGAAGAAATGTCGAAGAATACATTGTGCAGATTTGTGAGACTACAGAATGGATAGCAGACTTCAACTTGAGGAGGAGGAGGCTGGTGCTTGCATCGCTTTCCTTTACATGTGCAGCATTAGGGTTACCACCTGTCAATCTGACAAATTACAGAGCTTTCAAAGCTGATAAAAGCAGGAAGTCAAAAAGGGGTTATTGCAGCAGCCATTATCTAGAGCCATGTCATTTTAAACTACTAAACAAAAACAAGACAACTGCTCTCTGTTGCCTAACCCTCCTCCTATCCATACAAAGCAATTCCAGTTTCCAGAGTTCAACCAAAAATTTCATAATATTTCTGCACTGTGGATGCTGGTCTGTTTGGGCAAATAGGACAAAGCCCCAAGAACCTCGGTCTGGAGGAACCCTGTTGCACTCCGGTCCTGCTTGTGGGCCCCTGTGGGGATGGCATGCTGGAGGCGATGGGCCTGACGCACTCTTCGGCAGCAGGGAGCAGGGGCACAAAACTAATAGGTGGCTCTGCCTCTCTGATTCCATCTACCATTTCCCTGCCCCCGAAATCTCTATTGTTCCTTTGCCCATAAAATCATAGACACAGGTATATTCCTAAATGATGTTGACATGACAGACACACCTCTGCAGAATACCCTTTGGATGCCTGTTCTATAAATGAGGTGATGGGACCAAAGTGTTGGGTGGGCTATACCACTTCAGACTGCTAAAATGGGTTAGGCTGGTAAGATAGTAGGAGCCATTCCTGGATTGGGATAGTTTGGACACAACTGTCCATGCATTGGTAATCTCAAGGTTGGATTACTGTACAGTAATGCATTCTATATGGGGCTACTCTTTGAGGTTGGGCAGGAGGCTTCAGCCAGGATATAAGGTAAGGTAAAGGTAAATGACCCCTAGACGGTTAGGTCCAGTCCACAGACAGCTTTCTGAGTTGTGACCAGCATGACTAAACCGCTTCTGGCACAATGGGACACTGTGACAGAAACCAGAGTGCATGGAAATGCTGTTTACCTTCCCGCTGCTATTTATCTACTTGCATTTTTGGGCGTACTTTCGAACTGCTAGGTTGGCAGCAGCTGGGACAGAGCAATGGGAACTGACCCCATTGCATGGATTCAAACCAACCTTTCAATCGGCAAGCCCAAGAGGCTCAGTGGTTTAGACCACAGTGCCACCCACTCCCTCTTGCCAGGATATTAAACCATGCTTTCAGGATTTGCACTGCCTGCCAATCTGCTGCTGGCCCATGTACAGGGTGTTGGTACTAACATACAAAGCACTAGCAGCTCAGGTAGTTTCATCCAGTGAGGAAAACAAAAACACAAAATTAGACAAATCAAAGTAATGGGCCTTCTTAAATAAGAACTAACAGATCACTAGGCCTGGATGGCAAGCCCCCAAGAATTCTTAAATAACAGAAATGTGCAATTGCTGATCTTCTAACAAAAATATTTAACCTGTTGCTGAGAACAGCCTCCATATCTGAGGACTGGAAAGCAGTCAAGGTAACACCATTTTTAAAAAGCAATCCAGGGCATTTTGCTGGAAATTACAGGTTGGTTGGTTGGTTAATTTAATGTCTGATTCAAGAAAACTGGTGTAAAGTACAGTGGTACCTTCGGTTAAATACTTAATTCGTTCCGGAGGTCCGTTCTTAACCTGAAACTGTCCTTAACCTGAAGCACCACTTTAGCTAATGGGGCCTCTGGCTGCTGCTGCACCGCCGGAGCACGATTTCTGTTCTCAACCTGAAGCAAAGTTCTTAACCTGAAGCACTATTTCTGGGTTAGTGGAGTCTGTAACCTGAAGCGTATGTAACCCGAGGTACCACTGTATTGTTAAAGATAGAACTACCAAGCATATAGAAGAAAAACTAGTATAACTTCTGTAAGAGTTTACTATGTCTTGTTAACTAGAGCTTTTATACATGTGTATAAAGGTGATCCAGTGGACACTGTACACAGACTCTCAAATTTTTTGGACAAAGTAACTCACCAAAAACTCCTAAGCTTAGAAGTCATAGAACAACAGTTCTCTTGTGACTCAGTAATTGGTTAAGAAACGAGACAATGCAGAGCAGGAATAAATGGACAAATGTTGTTATTGTTGGTATTATCTTTACTGTTCTCTTTTTTATCTCTAATTCATTTGTAATTGAAAATCAACAACAAAAAACAGGGGCAGCCCAGTCTGTGGAGCGTGAGACTCTTAATCTCCTGGTTGTGGGTTCGAGCCCCACGTGGAGCAGGTTTCCTGCCTCGCAGGGGGTTGGACTAGATGACCCCCGGGTTCCCTACCCCTTCGTCAATTCCACGGGCTGCTTTGCCCGCCGCAAGACCAGCCGGCGGCGAGGGAAGGCATCTGTGCGCTTGCGCAGAGATGTCGCAAGAGAAAGAGAGGCTAGTGCCGCCGCGCCTGCGCCTTGAGACGCAAGCTCCGGCAAGGGAGGCGGGGCCAGAGCCGGGCCCCGAGCGTTACGCCTGCGCAGTGCGCGGAGACGGAGGCGAGACCTTCAGCTTGACAAGGAGGGACGGACTGACGGAGAAGGCGGAGGCGGCGGAGGCGGCGGCCCTTGAGGTGCGCGGCGAGGGAAGGAAGGCGAGGGAAGGAAGGCGGCTGGCGGAGCCCGGCGACGCCCTCGCAACGGCGAGCGGGGCCGCCTGGGGCTTCGGGCGGAGGGCGCGGAGAGGGCCCGGCCTGGCCTGGGGCGCCGAGGGCCTGTGGGGAAGCGCTGCCCCCTCGCCGCCGCCGCCGCCGCCTCCGCCCTTCCCGGGCTGCCGAGCGAGCGAGCGAGGGGCTCCTCCGAGGGCGGGCCTCCAGCCCCCGCCCGCCCGCCCGCCGCCTGAGGGCTGTTGCCAAGGCCGCGCTCGCGAGGGGGGAGGGGGCGGCGGGGAGGCGCTGAGACCCCCCCCACCCCCATCTGCACCCCGCGGCGGCGTCTTATGTATTTGGCGTTGTGAAGCGCCCTGCGATCTTCGGCAGACAAAATGAGAATAAAAGCCAATGAAGAAATTGAGGCAGTGGATCCCAAAGGGAGAAGCTGGCAAGCGGGGCGGGAAGGTTCAAGGGCAACCAAGGAAACATCTGAACCTTTAGTGTAGTATGATATAATATGGCATCAAAGTATTTTTCTGAAAAAAATACTTGCGGAGTATGAATAGTTTCAGTACGAGAGCAAGACTGTCAAGTGTCAAGATACCGAGGGCACTGCTAATCGTGCTTTCCAATGTATAAAAAAATCAGTGTGGTGCCAGCAAATTTTTATTATGCAAGTGCGTTCCAGAGAAAAAGCTTTGAGAGCAAGAGGAAGCCACAGGTTCAAATCTCTGCTCACTGGATGGCTTTGGGGATTCCCACCCCCCATCTCTCTGCATAGGCTGCTTCACAGGGTTGTTGTCAGGTGAAAGTGTGCAGGCTTGTCTGCCATCTCAAGCTCTTCAGAGGTAGTGTCAGAAGCTCAGATATATAAGCTAGGCACCAAATGGCTCATTAAACCAAGGTTATAGCCACCAGAACAGAACATCTGGTTTCCATTTTGGGGCAAAACTGTTCTAAAGTCTTTATTTTTCAAATGATGGACTGATCATGATTGATTATCAGTTAAACATCTGACTAACAGATGACAACTTTGAGCCAGGTCAGGCTTCCTCAGTCTCAGCCCTCCAGATATTTTTGAGACTACATTTCCCATCATCCCTGACCACTGGTCTTGCTAGCTAGGGATCATGGGAGTTGTAGGCCAAAAAACACCTGGAGGGCCGAGGTTGAGGAAGCCTGAGCTAGGTTAAGAACTTTGAGAGCTTAAAGAAGAAAAGTCACTTTATCCAGGGACAGCCCACATATATATCAGCCTATTATAGGGTTGCCATACGTCCAGAATTTCCTAGACTACTATAGTTGGAAGCACTGTCCCAGCAGAAATCGGCAAAATGTCTGGGAGAATCCAGATGTATGGTAAGCCATGTCAGCAGTGCCGTTTTTGCTGATTTCCCAAAAAAATAGCTCAAAAGTGGTATTTTGTGTGTGTCCGGATTTTCACTTTTTGAAATACAGCAGCTGTAGCCTATTCCAACCTGTTTTTCATAATGGTAACAGACCATTCGTAACATAAGAATATTATTCACAACTGTGAACTGTGGGTTGGGGTAAGTGAAGACAAGCAACATTTCACTATAACATTGTTCACTGCTCCTGCTCAGGCTGCACAGAAAAAGCATATTGGTTCCTGAAATTCATTCTGATTGTGCAGATAAAATGTAACTGATAGAATTCTACAAGATGTGGCATTAGTGTGTGAAAACAGTTAGGACCCCAAGCTTCCCAGGTATGCACTTCCAGATGGTGGTGATGTCAGGCACCATCCTGGCAGTGCCCAAGCAGCTTCACTTGGTCACAAGTGGCCAGTAGTCTGGCGCCTGGCTAATTTTGAACACTGTTTAGAGAACAAGTAGTAAAGGTGGGCTGATAAAGATGCAATTAATAATTCTACATGCAGTTTATTGACGGGTGAACTATGGGAATGTGTGAAATTGCTTTGTGTGGCATCGGGTTGTTTATCAGTCTAGTTTGGGGTTAGCCAATGTAGTGGCCTCCAGATGTTGCTGGACTGAAAGTCCCATCAGCCCCAGCCAGCATGGCCCATAGCAAGGGGTGATGGGAGCCTGGTGTAGCTCATCATGGCCTCCTCTGACTGGTAGCAACTCTCCGGGGCTTAACATCACCTGCTTCCTGATCCTCCTTTTTTGTTTAAATGGAGATACCAAGAAATTGAACCTAGGACCTTTGCTGTGCAAAGCACAAGCTATTATGGTTTCTTCCTCTTCTTTTGAGCAGTGTTCAAAATTAGCCAGGCATCAGGTGCATTTTGCGAACTGTGCAGGTCCAATTGTGACCACATGGAGATCTTTGAATGCCAGGTGGCAACTGACATCTCCATCTGGCTGGCCCCTCCAGCTTTCTTAAGCAGGTAGGCAGAATAACTTAGTTATTGCATTTATCTCCCACCTTTTCCTCCAAGAAGTACATTGTTTCCCCCCACCCCCAATTAATCCCTACTATGACTCTTTGAGTGGGACGCAGGTGGTGCTGTGGGTTAAACCACAGAGCCTAGGACTTGCCGATCAGAAGGTTGGCAGTTCGAATCCCTGCGACAGGGTGAGCTCCCGTTGCTTGGTCCCTGCTCCTGCCAACCTAGCAGTTCGAAAGCACATCAAAGTGCAAGTAGATAAATAGGTACTGCTCTGGCGGGAAGGTAAACGGCGTTTCCGTGCGCTGCTCTGGTTTGCCAGAAGCGGCTTTGTCATGCTGGCCACATGACCCAGAAGCTGTCTGCGGACAAACGCCGGCTCCCTCGGCCAATAAAGTGAGATGAGCGCCGCAAGAGTCGGTCACGACTGGACCTAATGGTCAGGGGTCCCTTTACCTTTACCTTTACCTTATGACTCTTTGAGGTAAGTTAAGAGAGTGTGACTGACTCTATGTTCACTCAGTGAGCTTCATGACTGAGTGGGGATTTGAACCCTGATCTCCCAGGTCCTAGTCCGACACTAAGCACTATCCCACACTGGCTTCCTAAAGTACTTCTGCTATGGGGCAGCTCTATAAATTAAGTAGGTAAATAAATAAATATGTGGAAAGCAAAATGTCACCTAGAGAAGAATCTGAAATATTTTCCTTGAGGCTTAAATTTGTTTTATTCTGGATTGTTTTATTTGATGTTTTAATGTGTTGTGTTGTAAATCATTTTGAGTTTTTTTCTTTAAAATGTAAAGCAGTATAGAGATAAGGATAGTGCTTAAATATTCTGTTGTGGTGACCGTAACCCAGGTTTAAGGTGCCATTTGGCAATTAGTTTACATATCTGTGTTTCTAACTCTGCTTTTGGGTAACAGCAAAAGGGAATATGTGACAATAAAACCACAGTTAAAGGTGGTTCGTACTTGCTTGGTGTCAGCAGTTGTCAGTAGGCTTATTGGAATTCAGTGGCTTGGTTTAAAAATGTGTTGGCCTTCCTCTGAAAAGCATAGATTTTAAAATCTGCACAGAGAGAGTCTTGAGATGGTGATGTTCATTTGTACATGCATGGTATTTTCTGCTTTGATCTCTTTCAAAGAGCTCAGGATAGCTTGTACTGCCCCCTCATTTGGAGGGGCATGGTTATCCAAAGAGCTTTGAGGCTGAGCAAGAATTTTAAGCAAGGCCTCCACTTATCTGTGTCTGACAGACATGCTGGTAAATTATGGATGTAAGAGAGAGCAATGTTTAACTGGAGTCAAAAGTAAATCTTTGCAAGCTTAAGCCCTGGCAATAACTGAATTAGAGCGTAAACAGAATTCCTATTCATCCATCTTTAAATAGAAGAATGAGAGTTGTAGATAGACATACAACTTTTGTGAAATCTCCTGAGGTGTCACATTCGTGAAAATTTCAGTGGAATTGCTTGGAATCTCAGCAATTGGGCATTTTATTTTAAAGAAAAATATTACTATTCTGATGCAGAACTAAGGGTGGGAAGTTCCATACTGATAATTCCACAATAAGTGCTGTGGCCATAGGGCTTTTTGTGTGTGTCTGTGATACCTCCTGAAATTTGTAGTAACCCCACAATGCTTGTATTGGGTGGACATGGGGGTTGCCCGGCTCTTTTGGCTTCCAGGACTATTGTAAATCTGCAGGTGGACTGCATTCAGTAGCACCTCTCAATCTTGCTCAAGTGTATATATCTATTCTTGCAGTCGTGTGGGCCCAGGTTCATCCACACCTGCTTACCTCTCTTCTTCATGGTCATTCTAGTTGTGATTCCTTGCAGAGCAACTCCAAAGAGGGAGCTGCTGCTGCTGAAAATGAAAGGGTAGTATGGTTAAACTCATGCTGCTTTGGTTTGCTTCTGAAATGCCAACCTTTTAAAATGTTAGCGCTAACCAGGAAGTTGGTTTAGAGCTATAGGAAACGTTTTGAGTGGCAAAGATAATAGGAGCATTGGATTGGCAGGCAGATTTGCCAGGAGAGGCCAATATTACCTTATCATAGTTATAGATATCAAAGTGAATTTTGTCACTGTCTCAAGGAAGCAATTTTTTTACACCCAGGATAGACTGGAGAAGTGGGTGGGTGGTTTTGAGTGCTTACTTTAAACCCTGTTGTATGAGAGCTGTAAACAGGCAGGTCTTAGCTCAGCCTTCGTCAGCCTGTTGCCTGTCAGACGTTTTGGGCTACAACTCCCATCAACAGACAGCATAGCCATGCTGGCTGGGGATGACAGAAGTAGCCTTTGAGCTTCTCATAGTCGTGCTATGCAGCCAGGTAAGTAGCCACACACTAAGTATGCTGGATATGTTGGTGCCAGCACTGAACTTGGAATGATTTGATGTCAGAATGTCTGGCATTTGACTGCAACTTCTTGAAAAGCTGCACAACAATTGCAGTTTTGGAATATGAAAATCCAATCCATGTTTCATTCAGTATGTGGCATTGGCACATACAGAAATGGCTGAGATGTGAATCAATACAGGCTGGCTGGGCACTATACCTGATGGACGTTAAGTCTGTACAGACCCTGACAGGTGGTAGTGCCAAGGATTGTTTGGAGCACAAAGCCCCCACATAACTCAGTACTGCTTTCTTACAATAACTCTTTTGCCTTCTCTTCTGGTTCAGCTGAAAATTAACCAATTGGGAAACCTGTTAGAAATAGCACATTAATTGAAAGCAGAGTGTGCTTCAATTTGAAAACTTAAAAAAATAATCATGAATGAAACAATATGTTTGTAAAAGCCAATAAATTAGTACTCTGGTTTTCTCTCCACTGATCTCTTAGTCTCAAAACTGGAACACTGCAGATCAATAATGCTAAATATGTTACAATTTAATTTCCTTAAAAATACAATCTCTTATTTGAGGCAGGGGGTGGAAGAAGTCAAGATGTAAATAAACTTAATGATGATGATTATTACTATCATTATTGGCGCTATTTATAATGTTTCTTAATGTTCCTTTTCTTCTCTTTCCCTCTTTCTTTACTTGTTCTCCTCTCCTCTCTTTTTTGTCTTTGATACTGTTTGTTCTGAATACAATTTTATTGTATTGTGAATTTTTTAAAAAAAATCTTGGGAAGAGCAAAAAGAAAAGAACAAAATAATAATAATTGCTTCTAATGCTACCTTTGAAAGCTATTATGTCTACAGCAATACAAATTGTTCTTACAGTGGTGCCTCGCCGAGAGTCTCTTCGTCTAGTGGTTTTTTCGTCTTGCGAAGCAACACTATTAGCGGTTTAGCGGATTAGTGGCTATTAAAGGCTTAGCGGATTAGCGGCTATTAAAGGCTTAGCGGCTTAGCGGCTAAAAGGCTATTAGCGGCTTAGAAAAAGGGGGGAGCGGGGAAAAATCGGAACACTCGCAAGACGTTTTCGTCTTGCAAAGCAAGCCCATAGGGAAAATCGTCTTGCGAAGCAGCTCAAAAACGGAAAACCCTTTCGTCTAGCGGGTTTTCCGTCTTGCGAGGCATTCGTCTTGCGGGGCACCACTGTATCTAAAATATTCCTAAAGTGCAGTACTACAATGTACATGGATGGCGCACAGTAGGTCAGTATCTTTCATTGGGCTGGCTTGGTGGTAAAACATTATATTAGGCTGAAATGATGGATGCACGCTACAGAATTTCACCAGAAAAGGAAGGGTTGGGAAAAAGAAAACTCTGGTGATTAGTAGCTTTGTCTATCTTGGGAGTATAAATGTCTTCAGACATTTTCCTTTTCCTGCCTTGCATTCAGTTGACAAGGGTTTTTTATAGGCGCCAATTAGTATAGATCATAATTTCTGAAAATGAGGACTGGGGACCACCATTGGGCACTAGCCCACTGGAAGAAGCAAAGATCACCAGTGTTGAAGCAATGATTCTTCAACATCAGCTTTGTTGGAGTGGTCATGTGCGGATGCCTGATGATCGTCTTTCCAAAGCAACTACTCTATTCCGAACTTAAAAATGGAAAGTATAATGCTGGTGGTCAACAAAAGAGGTTTAAAGACTGTTTCAAGGCAAATATAAAAAAATGTAGTATAAACACTGACAACTGGGAAACACTGGCCTGTGAGTGTTCCAGTTGGAGAACAGCCTTTACCAAAGGTGACACTCGAACTCAGGACGTAAGGGAGAAATGTGCTAAGAGGAAGGCACGCTTGGCAAAGCCACACCGTGATCAACTCCCCCTGGAAACCATTGTCCCCACTGTGAAAGGATGTGTCGATCCAGAATTGGCCTCCACAGTCACTTAGGGCCTCATTGTTAAAACCGTGTTCGTGGAAGACAATCTTACTCGGCTACGAGTGATCGCCAAAGAAGAAGAACTAGCCCACTTCCAGATCAGTGTTAGCAATGCAGTCCACCCCCTCTCACAGGGGACAGATTCAAGCAGCAGCTCTAAAAGTCATGATAAACTGGGGATAGAGAGGTATAGGAGGAAGTGAATGTACAAGGAGCAGGGAGGAGGGATGGAAGAAATTGCCTGTACTTAGGGGTGGGAATAGGGCACAAATTACATGTGAACGCAAAAGGGAGAAGAAATCAAAGGGGGGGGGGAGTTAAAAATACTTTGAATGGTCAGGCTTAGGTTGGATCCATGCTTTTAGTGAATCTGCTTTATAGAAAGAATTGACTCACCTGAGTGAACTGAAGAGCTGGATTAGGAATTGAATGGCTGAATTCAGAATGCACTGCTGCCAGTAATTACAAGAGCTGACTGCATACAGATACTCCCTTTCCCCCCAAGCAGGAGGCTTGGAGCCTCTATAGCTGGCAGGCGTTTGATAATGAATCATTCTGAGTTTATACCTGGGATAGCTCAGCTGGTAGAGCATGAGACTTAACCCCATGGCCGTGGGTTTGAGCCCCACGTTGCAGGAGGTTGGACAATGACTCCTGTGACCCCTTCCAGCTCTACAATTCTGTGATTATGTGAGGTCCTTATTAGAAAAAAACACACACCTTAAAAAAGAATTCTCAATATTCAGGAAAATTAACCTCCTTAAACAATGTAACTTTTCATTCCCTCTGCCTATCCCATGAGTTTAAGGTTGTTCCTGAATTCTTATAGGTATCATATTCCCTTTTCCAAGGTTGTTCTGATGTATAGTAAGGTAAGGGTCCCTTCAAGTAGACCTGTCATATGTGAGTGTTATGTATAACTTATGTGTACATTTGAGAAGCCAGTTGTAAACAGTTTCCCAGTGCACATGCCCACATATCCTATCTCCCTGTCCCTATCCCCCACATATTGCACATACATGCTTTTCACACCTCTGGACTTATATGAAGCGGCTCCTTCCCTTCAGGGGTTAAACCTAGTAGGGTAGTGATATTAATTAATGTGTATTTTTTTAAAGTTTGCCTGTCATGCTGTCCTTGAAGGCTTGGTATAAACATTGCGTTACAGTGAGTATAAAAGTAGTGGTTGCAGGTATTATAAGTGATAGCTTTGATCTTTAATGATGCATGCATTTCCCCCCATATTTGACAGGTGTATATCAAAGAGCTAGAGGAGAATCCTGTAGGTTCACGTTGAGAAGTAAATGATTTAGGAGCTAAATTGTGAAATAAGAAGTCTGCAACCATGTTCATCTGTGGTCCTGCTAGACCCCCAGGTATCTATATGTATATGGAAGTTCAGATATTAAAGAAATTTTTTTAGAACCTTAATACTAAGATGATGTGTTTAAAAGCAAGAGTTATGTTATCCAGCAGCACAAAGCTACCTACACCCCCAGGTATTTATATGTATATGGAAGTTCAGATATTAAAGAATTTTTTTTAGAACCTTAATACTAAGATGATGTGTTTAAAAGCAAGAGTTATGTTATCCAGCAGCACAAAGCTGGCTTGCTGATATCCCACATGTCAGACTTGCAAAGCAGTCCTGCGTTTTGACCGCTGCTATCTTCCTGAAGGTGACATTGGAGAGGAATGTGCCAAGAATAGATTTCTTCTTCAGCAAAGTTCAGAAGAACCCCTGCTATGCTTTATGGGGGAAATGGAAATAGAAGCTTGAGAGTAGCAAGATAGCTATGCATAAGCTATGTTTCTCTGTACAGCCCAATAGGTCAACACCGCATAGGGTAGAGTCAACAGCCAATTTAATTTTTACCAATAAATTTATTTCCTTAAGACAAGGTTTTCCAGTACATGGAGTTGGGAATAATGCAACGAAACTACTTCTCCAAGTAATCAAGCAGCAAGTATCTTTAGTGGAGTTTGGCTTTGCTGTAAAAAGACTTGTCACTTCCCACAGGCCTGGCAATTTTCTGTGGGTGGCAGTGGGGTGGGGGGAGCCAATATGAATTTTGGATCAAAGGCTTTTAAGGTTGATGAGGAAGTTGTTGATACAAAGGAGCCATTCTGTTACTCTTGGAACCATACACAAGAGAAAGAAGTTGTTGGCTTAACAGACTGTGCCGTGGAATAAATATGTTGTTGAACTCGAACTATGAAATCTTTCTATCAAATTTTGGATTATTTTTTTGCCCCCGAAAAAATTCCTGATAGTCGAAAAGGAAGATTTATGAATAGACTCATGGTTCTTCATCATATGTGATGTGTAAGGTAGTGGCAAGAAATTGCTGAGAATGGTGTTCATACATGCTCATTTATTTCCAAATATGTACTGGTTTTTTTGCTTTTTCCAGACCCCATGGCTATCCCACCATCCTACTGTGACCTGGGGAAATCTGCCAGGGATGTATTCAACAAAGGATATGGTAAGTAGGACAATGGCCACAAATGCTAGCATTATGCATATATTCTCTAAATATTTTGGAAATCTGTTGCTAAAGGTCTTCAGATGTGTTAAGAATGGCATACCGTATTTTTCGCACCATAGGACGCACTTTTTCCCTCCTAAAAAGCAAGGGAAAATGTGTGTGCGTCCTATGGAGCAAATGCAGGGGGGAGGCAGGTGGGAAAAGCCCCCAAGAGCCAAACACAAGCTTCGTGCGCTCTTGCGGGCTTTTCCCCAGGAGGGAGAAGGGACTGACTGGCTGCATCAGTCCCTTCTCCCACCTCCCAGAAAAGCCAGAAGAAGCCGCGCAGCCCCTTTAAAGAGCTGGCGGCTTCTGCCGGTTTTGTGGGAGGTGGGGGATTCCCGCCCCCACCTCCCAGAAAAGCCAGGAGGAGCCGCGCAGCCCCTTTAAAGAGCTCACGGCTTCTGCGGGCTCTGTGGGAGGTGGGGGAAGCTGCAGTGGATTCCCTCCTCCCCGGCTCCCTTTGAAGCAGCAAAGTGGGAGGGGAGCAGCATACACTCGTGTAAGCAGCTCCTCTCCCACTTTCCTGCTTCAAAGTGGAGGGAATCCACTGCAGTTGCGAGCAGGGGATCCATGGCTCCGCTTCCTTCCCTCGAAGCAGGGTGCAGGGGGGAAAGAGGGCAGGAAATAGATGCCGGGCAGGAAGACACAACCACACTTTGACCACTGGAAAGTCCACCTCAGCCCCCCAGATTTCCACTGAGACGGCCAGGCTAATCTTGATGGCCACAAGTCAGGCTCAGCATTATTAACTGGACTTAGATAAGCCATGGTTCCCCTTCCTACCCTCCTCTGAGGCTCAGTTTAAAGCAGCAAACAGGAGCTGCCCGCTTTGTGGCTTTAAATAGTTCAGTGCAACATTTGATTCAGAATATTTTTGTGTGTGTTTTCCTCCTCTAAAAACTAGGTGCGCCCTATGGTCAGGTGCGCCCTATGGTGCGAAAAATACGGTGTTTTTGTTCACAGCTTTGAAGTGTTCTTGCTCCTTTGCCTAGTTTCTCTATCCTTCTTCACTATCAATCTGTCATCCATCCTTAAGAGTTTTTATTGGATTGATGGCCTTGCTTTCATCCCTTGATATTTTAGTTAATGCTTGTTTTATTTAAATGCTATATTTTATTTAAAGTGTATATTCATTTTCTCCAAAAATGCAACACAACTAGCTAAAAACTAGCACTAGCAGGAAGGAAAGGCCATTTCTTAAATTCTCAGATGAATGGAACCTCCTATTGGCTCACTCTAGGCTTATTAAAGCAGGCTCTGCGCCACATATTGGCTTGCATATTCAGCAAGGGATTGTCTCTGCAGCAATGCTGCAACTTTAGTGGAATTTTGAGAATATGAAGTGTGGCATAACATAGGTGAGCCCCATATCAGTTTCCCTGAGTTTAAAGGGGTTTGTTGTCTTTTAGCTGTTCTTTGGAGGTACTGTAATTAAAATGCACCCAAAGCGTCCAAATCTTGGCACGATTCCAAAAAGTGAACATGTACTCACATCCTGTTTATGGCCTTTCCATAGGCATCTGTTTGGCTGCTGTGGTAGTTGAGTGCTAGATCTGATCCAACAGGACCCTTGTAATGAGATGAGAAGCCATTAGTTCCCTGAATCAGAGTTGTTCAGTCAACCTGATGTTTCCAATGCCTGCCAAAATCTGTGGGTCTCTGTCAAGTGATTCCTAGAATTACCATTAGAGCTAAGCTGGCCTCTCTTTTTATTGGTGCTCATCTCAAGCACCTTTTAAAGGCAGATGCACCCAATTTGTTACTTCTTGGGCTTTGTTTCTCATTCATTTATTGTGGTATAAATAAGAAACTAATGTTTTGGCAATTTCAGGGTTTGGAATGGTCAAGCTAGAGTTGAAGACCAAGTCTTCCAGCGGAGTGGTAAGTAATGAGTACTTTGAATTATTGTTGTAACAGGAGAGTTTGTGGAGCACTAATATTACCTTTACAGCACTGGCAGAGTCAATGTACACACCTAACATTCTGCTTCTCCTGTATGTTTGGAGTGTCCTGAAGGTTATACATAGGACCCCTCCATGCAGTATTAGCTTTAGTGTTTTGAGGCTTGACTCCTGAGTGCTTGACATCTCATAGAGCAGCTGTTAGTAAACTGTGAAGAAAGGATTTAGAGTGGTGAAAAATGAACTGTCTACTTGTCTGCCATGTTCAGAATAGCTGTAGTGGGAGAGGTGATCATTTGAAGGAATTTAGAGCTAGAACTATGGCTTAAACAATCTGACTCTGCAAATGGAAGTGGCAGTGTAGATACTTTGATTGGTTCACCTTCACTGACTTATTAAAGATGCTAACTTCTAACGTGACTTCTCCCTTTTACATGCAACACTGATTTTTGGATGTTTATTCAGCTGGTAAGAGAACCACGTATTTGCTTTCTTGTTATATATCTCTCCTTCAGGTTTGTGTACTTGGACCATGGCTCACTGCCATTCCTAATCCATTTTAATGGCTAAGTAAATGTGGTTAAAGGTAAAGAGACCCCTGACCATTAGGTCCAGTCGTGGCCGAATCTGGGGTTGCAGCGCTCATCTCACTTTATTGGCCAAGGGAGCCAGTGTACAGCTTCCGGGTCATGTGACCAGCATGACTAAGCCACTTCTGAACTGCTAGGTGGGCAGGAGCAGGGACCGAGCAACGGGAGCTCACCCCATAACGGGGATTCGAACTGCCGACGTTCTGATTGGCAAGTCCTAGGCTCTGTGGTTTAACCCACAGCGCCAACCGCGTCCCGTAAATGTGGTTAACCAGACACTAAATATTGCATTGTGTACAGCTCCATACATCAGTAGCATTTGCACTTGAACTGTCAAAAGAATTGGAGACAGCAGTGTGATCACAGGCATGCTATTTTTGATAGCCTCAAATTTAGAAGTTAGTATTTCTGAGTAGTATCACTTGGTGACTAAATCTCTGAAATAGTTGGTGAGGAACTGGAGGCTCATGGAGAGCTCCCCATCCAGCCAGTAGCATCCCTGCTCACCTTGCAGCAGGACTTGAGCTTTTTAAAAACCTCCTCTTGGAATCCTAAACGCTGTGTGTGTGTGTGTGTGTGTGTGTGTGTGTGTGTGTGTGTGTTTGGTTGGTTGCTTGCAGGGTGTATGTGTGTGGGCTGTGGCTCCCAGAGAGGGTGACCCATGTGGAATGTGGTCCTTGGGCTGAAAGAGGTTCACCCCCTTTCTCTTAAGAGGGGTGCTCAAGGTTTGGCAGCCATTGGCCCCTCCAAATGTCACATGTGGAGATGAGAGAGAAATGGCCTTCACATGCTTGAAAACATCTATGACTTTTTCCAGGGCTGAGCTTGTACAGTCATACCTCGGGCTGAATATGCTTCGAGTTGAGTGCGTTCGAGTTGCGCTCCACGACAACCCGGAAGTAACGGAGCGCGTTACTTCTGGGTTTCGCCGCTTGCACATGCGCAGACGCTCAAAATGACGTCATGCACAGAAGCGCCGAAAAGCAGCGTGCGCAGACGTGCCATCGCTAGTTACGTTTGCTTCTAGATGCGAACGGGGCTCCAGAACGGATCCCGTTCGTATCTAGAGGTACCACTGTATATGAAAAGAGGGTGGTCCTGGAAGTTGCAGCAGTTTGTATATTTATAATGACAAGACTTCTTATGCATATTCATATTGCTTACTGTGGAACCTCAGGCATGAAATTCAGCTTCTTGAGAATGTCTGGGGAGTTAACTTTTTTAGCTGCTGACTCTCACACTTTATGAGAAGCCTGAAGATATGTGAGCAGCATCTTCTGAAGGCTCTTAAATGCAGGGATCTTAGAAAGACTTTTTAGTGTGGTGTGTGGCACTTCATTGCCCTCCTTGGAGTTCTATTCCTTCCCAAGGTGTTTGTTGGTTGTCATGCGCCACCCCTTTGACCATTAGTATTCAAGTTCTGCTCATAGAATCATAGAATCATAGAGTTGGAAGAGACCACAAGGGCCATCGAGTCCAACCCCCTGCCAAGCAGGAAACACCATCAGAGCACTCCTGACATATGGTTGTCAAGCCTCTGCTTAAAGACCTCCAAAGTAGGAGACTCCACCACACTCCTTGGCAGCAAATTCCACTGTCGAACAGCTCTTACTGTCAGGAAGTTCTTCCTAATGTTTAGGTGGAATCTTCTTTCTTGTAGTTTGGATCCATTGCTCCGTGTCCGCTTCTCTGGAGCAAAAGAAAACAACCTTTCTCCCTCCTCTATGTGATACCCTTTTATATATTTGAACATGGCTATCATATCACCCCTTAACCTCCTCTTCTCCAGGCTAAACATGCCCAGCTCCCTTAGCCGTTCCTCATAAGGCATCGTTTCCAGGCCTTTGACCATTTTGGTTGCCCTCCTCTGGACACGTTCCAGTTTGGAACGTTTCAGAAATTTGGAACGTTTCAGAAATTGTTTCAGGAAATTTATTTCTGCAAACTGCACAGTACAGGTAACTCACACCTTATGCAGGGGTTACGTTCCTGGCCATCATGTGTTTCAACAAAGTCATGTAAAGCTAGAAGGCCTCTATGCTGCTGTGGCCTTTCTTTTTGATCTGTCTGACATCATGAAGACTTAAAACTTCACATGTATGTGCTGAGCTGAAATGTCACGTCAAAAGCAGAATTTGGGGATTGGCTCAGATTAAGTGGAGCTTGGCACTCCAGACATATGGGGGTCTAAGCAACCATCACATATGACAGTTGTAAGATGAAAAGTAACATATGTTGTGTGCACTCTTGCTTTCCCCACTCAGATCTTGTTGCAGCTGCCAGGAAAATCCTGGTCTGATCATATGACTGCAAGATTCTTTCTTTTCTCTCCACTCAGCAAACAAAGAAAGTTAAATGAAATGTTTCTCCTCCACTGGCGCCAGCGCAACCTTTTTAAAGAGGATCTAGGAATTATTTTTAACTGGCCGCTACACACACACACACACACACACACACACACACAAAGTTACCCAAGATGTCATATCCTTCTTAAGCCAGGGGAAATCTGTGTTGAAGCTGAACCATGTTTCTGAACTAAAATTGCCTTCCTCTTTTCTTTTTTCCAATTGCTTCTCTTCCTCATTAGCTTGTAAGTTGTTGTCAGGCACTTGTATGTGTGTGAAATTGTACAGCATCTAAGGCAGCATTAGCATCTAGCACCAACAAGCTAATCACTGTACAAAAATAACCTAAAAAGATGGGCTGCGCCCACAGACTCATAACTTTAGATTAGGCAGTTGGCTATTTATCATCAGCTACTTGCCTGGTTCCTGTGGCACATAAAAATAGGCTTTAGGTGGCCACAAAAGCTTATAGGTGTCTGTGTGTGCCTCTTAGGCTCTAAATAGCCAACAAAGGTATACTGTAGGCAAGCTGACTAGAAGGGTTTTTTTTGTTGAATAGTAACATATATAGCTGTTAAGGTGCTACACTCAATATGCCAGCAAGTTTGGAAAACTCAGCAGTGGCCAGAGGATTGGAGAAGATCAGTCTACATCCCAATCCCAAAGAAGGGCAGTGCCAAAGAATGCTCCAACTACCGCACAATTGCACTCATTTCACACGCTAGCAAGGTTATGCTTAAAATTCTACAAGGAAGGCTCAAGCAGTATGTGGACCGAGAACTCCCAGAAGTGCAAGCTGGATTTCAAAGGGGCAGAGGAACCAGAGACCAAACTGCAAACATGCACTGGATTATGGAGAAAGCTAGAGAGTTCCAGAAAGACATCTACTTCTGCTTCATTGACTATGCAAAAGCCTTTGACTGTGTCGACCACAGCAAACTATGGCAAGTTCTTAAAGAAATGGGAGTGCCTGATCACCTCATCTGTCTCCTGAGAAATCTCTATGTGGGACAAGAAGCTACAGTTAGAACTGGATATGGAACAACTGATTGGTTCCAAATTGGGAAAGGAGTATGACAAGGCTGTATATTGTCTCCCTGCTTATTTAACATATATGCAGAATTCATCATGCGAAAGGCTGGGCTGGATGAATCCCAAGCCGGAATTAAGATTGCCAGAAGAAATATCAACAACCTCAGATATGCAGATGACACAACCTTGATGGCAGAAAGTGAGGAGGAATTAAAGAACCTTTTAATGAGGGTGAAAGAGGAGAGCACAAAATATGGTCTGAAGCTCAACATCAAAAAAACGAAGATCATGGCCACTGGGCCCATCACCTCCTGTCGAATAGAAGGGGAAGAAATGGAGGCAGTGAGAGGTTTTACTTTCTTGGGCTCCATGATCACTGCAGATGGTGACAGCAGTCACGAAATTAAAAGACGCCTGCTTCTTGGGAGAAAAGCAATGGCAAACCTAGACAGCATCTTAAAAAGCAGAGACATCACCTTGCCAACAAAGGTCCGTATAGTTAAAGCCATGGTTTTCCCAGTAGTGATGTATGGAAGTGAGAGCTGGACCATAAAGAAGGCTGATCGCCGAAGAATTGATGCTTTTGAATTATGGTGCTGGAGGAGACTCTTGAGAGTCCCATGGACTGCAAGAAGATCAAACACATCCATTCTTAAGGAAATTAGCCTTGAGTGCTCACTGGAAGGACAGATTGTGAAGCTGAGGCTCCAGTACTTGGGCCACCTCATGAGAAGAGAAGACTCCCTGGAAAAGACCCTGATGTTGGGAAAGATTGAGGGCACAAGGAGAAGGGGGCGACGGAGGACGAGATGGTTGGACAGTGTTCTTGAAGCTACAAACATGAGTCTGACCAAGCTGCGGGAGACAGTGGAAGACAGAAGTGCCTGGCGTGCTCTGGTCCATGGGGTCACAAGGGTCGGACACGACTAAACAACTAAACAATAAACATATATAGCCTGACATGCAAGGCTCATTTTAAAAATAAGTGGTTTATAGATGCTTTTAAATAAATTAATAAACAAACAGTAATGTCCTAGACCAGAGGTTCTCAAATGGTGGTCTGCAAGCTCCATTAAGATGGTCGATGGAGCAGTTGCAGCATGAGTCTTTCAACACTATTGAAGAAAAGAAGTGTTAGCCTCATGTAACACAACTTCTGTGTTGCACACTTGTTTAAAAATCTGCCGTGTATTAAGATTCCAAATGTGTAATTCTTTTATGCACACAAACTGATTACTTAAAATAATATTTGAAAGTAGGGCAGGATATAGATCAGGAAAGATTGAAACTGTATTATTAGAGAGCCCTTCAGTAAACACTCTGGTGGCTGTGTCTAGCACCCAGTATATTGTAACTTTTTGTACCTTATGAAGCGTTTGTTGTTAAATTGTTGGTTCCAGACATCAGAAAGGAGAAGTTAGATGTGGTAGGACCATGAAATCCAGTGCAGATGTGAATAAATGTTACAGGGTGATTATAAAGCATATTGTGTAGGCGGAACTAAAGCTTGCCTGGAATTGCATATTCATTTTAAAACATGATTGCATTGTAATTCAAATGTGGTATGTTTACAGGAATTTATCACCACTGGTTCCTCCAACACAGACACAGGCAAAGCCTCAGGCAGCCTAGAGACCAAATATAAGTTCAAGGACTATGGACTTACGTTCACTCAGAAATGGAACACTGACAACACTTTGGGGACAGAACTGTCCATGGAGAATAAGGTAAGAGGAAATGGAATCATGACTTCAGCATAGCAGGTAAACTAGAAGAAATTAAGGCTTATGGGGAAAGAATGGGTTGTGTAAAATCCAGACTGAAGTAGCTTTTTCTATGTTGTGGGGAGTTTTTTAAGTGGGGGTGAGGGATTCTGAAGTTAGTGGTTGGTAGTAATGTAATGTAGATTATATCTGGAGATATCTACAGACCATATCTACAGATAGACACCATTGCTGAAAAGGTCCTCTCACCATTTATCAGCCACCTTACCTCTGAAGGTAGGGAAAATTGGTGTTCTGAATATACCTTGACCGTAAAATGGTGCGGCTGCTTTATAATCTATCAAAAATTAATGCCTAGATGTGCTTTTGTGAGTTCTTGAGTTTCAATCCAAGAAATATAATTAGTATGTCAATGAATTCACATATGCAGAAACAACAAGTACTTGGGCTGCTAATTAGGTATTTGAGGCAAAAAGTGTGAGATAGTTTCAGTTATATGTAATTTGGGAACCTTCCATTTTATCACAGGTGGTACTAAATAATGAGGTAATGTAGAATGGCCTGGTTTTCAAAGACTGTAAGATTTGAAAACTTTTGATTCTCTAGGATTTCCATCATACATTTTGTTTCATTTTTCTGTGCTGCAGACTACCATAATTTACAAAGAACAAGAAATGCTAGATAGAAGCAGTTAAAGTAGGAAGAAAATACCACTTATTAAGTAATTATTTTTTAAAGACGAGTACTGTATTTTTCTTTTTTCAATTCAGCTGGCTGAGGGACTGAAGCTGACCCTTGAAACCATGTTTGTACCAAACACAGGGTAAGTATTCGTCCCTCCAGAGGGCTACTTTTAGCTGGGTGCTTTCCTCATAGGTGATGGTACCACTTGCAGACTGTTGTACTGGGGCTGCTAGCTCACATAGGAGGTGCTTTCCTATTCTTTTGCTTAAGGCTGTCTTTAAATGAATGTATTGAAATGTTGACAGTGACACTGAATCAATTATGTAACATCAGGTAGCACGCAGGGGTAATGCATGCCCAGTTTTCTGCTAAATGTATGGGTTTGTAAGAAATGCCTACTAGAGGTTATAGATGGGATTAAACTTGATTCCCTGTTCTTACACCTTCCCAGGAAGAAGAGTGGAAAGTTGAAGACATCCTATAAACGGGAGTATCTAAACCTAGGTTGTAATGTTGACATTGACCTCGCTGGACCAACCATCCATGGCTGGGCTGTTCTGGGCTATGAAGGTTGGCTTGCTGGGTATCAGATGGCTTTCGACACAGCCAAGTCCAAACTTTCACAGAATAACTTTGCATTGGGATATAAGGCAGCAGACTTCCAGCTGCACACAAATGTGTAAGTATTTCTTTGTGGTCGGGGCCAGAATGTACAGAAACCAGAAAACATAATAAAACATAATCAATAAAATATACAATATCAGCTTTCTGCTAAGACAGGCAATATGCATACGTGAAAGGGATTAAATTTGAGGTTGTATTGAAGATGACCTTTGCCTTCAGTGTTGAAGGTTGCAAACCAAGTCTTCGCTGACCACCTATGAAAGAGCACAATTCTTAGTCTCCGTAGATTTCTAGAGGATTTGCCAGGATCCAGGAACTCATTAAAAAGAAAATGACTGCACAGTTGAATTACTGTTGGTTCTCGCACATTATGCTAGCACCAAGGCAGTTAATTTGCATGGAGCAGGGTATATTCCATCATGAAGGCCCATGCTGAAGCTAAGGAGATCTGGATGGGAAATGGCTCCTTCCAATCTCCATTCACTTGCTCTTGCATTCAGAGTGCAGTTTAGAAAGGAACATTTTAGCTTATATTTGGTCTTTCTGCTTCATATCAGAAAGTGCTTCCCGCTCAACCCAGCTGGGGGAAAAATATCATTTATATGCTTTTCATTATATCAGATCTTTCCCTATGCCAGCTGATAATTGGTGCATCTTCATATATTAACCTAAGTCTAACTTTAGCTACAGAACCTCTAGTCTAGTAGGAAAAATGTCAGGACAAGAAGGGAATATATATGGATTTAACCATTTTATTCAAAATTGTTGTCAGCCACTCTTAGCCGTAAAAGCAGGGTGGGGTGGGGACGGACTAGAGAAACAGAAAATCAATACAAGCTAGAATAAGGCTGGGGTAGAGGTAAAGAGAATAAGGGCAAATATTTGCAATTGTTGAAAAACTTCTATAAAGGCAAAATGGAATCTTCATTTGATCTCTTAAAAAATAGGAATGATGGCACTGAATTTGGTGGCTCCATCTATCAGAAGGTTAATAACAACATTGAAACATCTGTCAGTCTTGCTTGGACCGCTGGCAGTAATAACACTCGGTTTGGTATTGCCACCAAGTACCAGTTGGATGATAAAGCTTCTGTCTCGGTAAGAATTTTGCCATCTTCCCAGTATGTTATACATGTGTGCTGATAATTTCAAGTTAATTGTATAGCACCGTCCCATTTTCCTTGCCTCTAGGCTTTATGCCTCAGATGTCATTGGAGCAGTCTTAACAATAGCAAAAGTTTTATGTTAACCTTTTCCTTGTGATTCTAGTATGAACCCTCAAGTGAAAGTTTCAGTATGGACTAGTGTCTTACAAAACAAATTCACTTGTTTGTTTTATGCTAGCTGTGAATTGTTTGTGTAGAATCAACTTAGGGAGTAGGAAGACTTTCACTGTTTGTGAGATTTTTGGTGTATTTGGCAGTGGTATCAATCCTACGTACTGTATTGAGATCTCATTTGGTAGATAAGTCTTCATCCAGGTCCAACTTCAGGTGGAGTGAGTGCTCTTATTGAATTTCCTACATATAGAACATGTCCTCTGGGAGAAGGGTTTGAACGTAGCCTTTCTGCATGCAGGGTACTGTTTTATATGAAGCAGTATTCCACCTGTAGGTTGAGGGCTTAGGTTTATCATCTTAGTAAGAATGAAGCCTTTTGTGTTTTTGAGGATTTTTTTAGAGACACGGGTGGTGCTGTGGGTTAAACCACAGAGCCTAGGGCTTGCCGATTAGAAGGTCGGCAGTTCGAATCCCCGCGACAGGGTGAGCTCCCGTTGCTTGGTCCCAGCTCCTGCCAACCTAGCAATTCGAAAGCACGTCAAAGTGCAAGTAGATAACAGGTACCTCTCCAGCGGGAAGGTAAATGGTGTTTCCATGCATTGCTCTGGTTTGCCAGAAGCGGCTTAGTCACGCCAGCTCCCTCAGACAATAAAGAGACATGAGTGCAGCAACCCCAGAGTTGGCCACGACTGGACCTAATGGTCAGGGGTCCATTTACCTTTACCGTAAGTTTTGTTTAACATCCAGTCATCCTTCCTTCTGGGTAATGTTGACTATATTGCATGTGATCATTTCCTCTTCGTGACACACGGGAGAATGGATTTTGACTACATCGATGCTTAAGAGCAATAACATTAATGTTTCCATTACTGTAGGCACCATTCCTTTACCCAGGGCTGGTGAAGTAGAGACTTTTTATGCTCAGAAAGCAGTTGCCAACATATACCGTATTTTTCGCCCTATAGGACGCACTTTTTTCCCTCCAAAAATGAAGGGGAAATGTGTGTGCGTCCTATGGGGTGAATGCAGGCTTTCGCTGAAGCCTGGAGAGCGAGAGGGGTCGGTGCGCACCGACCCCTCTCGCTCTCCAGGCTTCAGGAAGCTCTGTGCAACCCTCGGGAGACCTGCTCCGAGGGTTGCGCAGAGCTGCCTGCAGTCCTGGGACCAGTGCAGCTCTGCGCCGCCATCCGGAGCGGGGCACTAAGTCCCGCCCCGCTCCGGATGGCGGCGCAGAGCTGCCTGCCGTCCCAGGACCAGCGCAGCTCTGCGCGGCCACCGTGAGCCGGGGGCGAAGCACCGCCCCGCTCCTGGTGGCTGCGCAGAGCTGCCTGCAGTCCTGGGACCAGCGCAGCTCTGCGCCGCCATCCGGAGCGGGGCACTAAGTCCTGCCCCGCTCCAGATGGCGGCGCAGAGCTGCCTGCCGTCCCGGGATCAGCGCAGCTCTGCGCGGGAGCCGGGGGCGAAGCTCCGCCCCGCTCCCGGTGGCCGCGCAGAACTGCCTGCAGTCCTGGGATCAGCGCAGCTTTGCGCCGCCATCCGGAGCGGGGTGCTAAGTCCCGCCCCGCTCTGGATGGCGGCGCAGAGCTGCCTGCCGTCCCGGGATCAGCGCAGCTCTGCGCGGCCACCGGGAGCCGGGGGCGAAGCTCCGCCCCACTCCCGGTGGCCGCGCAGAGCTGCCTGCAGTCCCGGGATCAGCGCACTTCTCCCCATCGCCAGCCCCACAAGCTCGGGGGACAGTGGGGAGGCAGAGCATGCCTTCCCACTGTTCCCCGACCTGGTTCTTCCAGCCCCGCACCTGGGGGGGAAATATTTTTTTTTTCTTTATTACCCCCTCAAAAAAACTAGGTGCGTCCTATGGGCCGGAGCGTCCTATGGGGCGCAAAATACAGTAACTACCAGCGTCTTCCATCTCTTTGTTGATAGATCTAGTTCTAGAAGACTGCTGACTCTTCATAAACTTTCTCAGGAAAGCAAGTAAAAACTGGTAACACTGTTGAATGTTCCTTTTTTTTCTTTCTAGGCCAAAGTCAATAATGCCAGCCTCATTGGACTTGGCTACACTCAGACCTTACGACCTGGTATGTAAACTGTTGAATGTATTGAATGCATAGCTTACCGTATTTTTCGCTCTATAACACGCACCTGACCATAACACGCACATCGTTTTTAGAGGAGGAAAACAAGGGAAAAAATATTCTGAATGAAACAGTGGACGTATCATTTTTGTGCTTCATGCTGTGGCCACAGACATGTGATCTGATGGTGAATTTGGGGTGACCCAATGCAAAAATCCTGAGAATCCCTGTGGATCCATGCTTTGTAACCACGTTTTTGCACCATTGCAGCCCCAGGCAACAGTGGGTGCGTGATTTTTTTTGGGGGGCAGGCTGTAGCCATGGACATGCTATGTGCTCTGATGGTGAATTTTGGCTGACCCAATGCAAAGATCCTGAGGATCCATGTGGATCCATGCTTTGTAACCACGTTTTCGCACCATTGCAGCCCCAGGCAACAGTGGGTGCGTGATTTTTTTGGGGGGCAGGCTGTAGCCATGGACATGCTATGTGCTCTGATGGTGAATTTTGGCTGACCCAATGCAAAGATCCTGAGGATCCATGTGGATCCATGCTTTGCAACCACGTTTTTGCACCATTGCAGCCCCAGGCAACAGTGGGTGCGTGATTTTTTTTTGGGGGGGGGACAGGCTGTAGCCATGGACATGCTATGTGCTCTGATGGTGAATTTGGGGTGACCCAATGCAAAGATCCTGAGGATCCATGTGGATCCATGCTTTGTAACCACATTTTAAGTGGGGAGGGAAGGAAAAACACAGAAGGCTAAGAATGCAGGAGAGGGCTATAACGTGAGGAAAGGAAGGCAAAAGTTTTCCCCCACCCACCCACACAAGCGTGCTCTCGCTCTCTCTCTCTCTCTCTCTCTCTCTCCCTCTCCCTCTCCCTCTCCCTCCCACCAGCATGACAGAAGAAAGCATTTTAACTGCATTAAGAACTATTTAGCAGCGAAACCTAAGCTTTGCCATCCCTTAAGAGGTACAGACACTGTAATCTTCCAGATCGCATGAATTTACAGGCAAAACACTGTTTAAGGATTTCATCCTTTTAAATGGAAGAAAGTATATTTGAATGCTGTGTGTCTCCAAAAACAAAAAGCAGGAAGTCAAATCAGAATTTTAAGCCGAACCTGTAATCTCTCTTCCCTTCACAAACATTGTTCCCTCCGGAGCAGGGAGAGGATAGAAGGACGGACGCTCTGCTTTTCCTCTCTTCTTGCCTGGAGGGGAGGGGCTTTCCCTGCTCTTTGTTCCGTTTGAGCAAACACAGCAAGGAAACAGAAGCGGGTGGGCAGTAAGACCCTGAGGCAGAATGCAGGAAAGCAACAGCTTCCTCTCTCACGGAGCTCCCTTCTCCCTGAAGCGCGGTTTGATTTTTGCCTCATTTTTCGGCTCCAGGGACCACACATTCGCTGCATAACACGCACAGACATTTCCCCTTCCTTTTTAGGAGAAAAAATTTGCGTGTTATAGAGCGAAAAATACGGTAATTTTGATTGCATCTTGGCCGTAGGACAAAATGAGTTAGAAAATTCCAGTGATACTTCCAGGGCATCATGGGGTAGTGGTTCCAAGCCCTGTAAAGAACAGTATGCGCCACCCTATTTTTGGATTATGCCTTGAGTAAATCCTGCCACAAAGGGAAGCTAATGTAGCCAGTGTGTGTCTAGAGAACAACTTGCCTGAGAAACCTCGGTGCATGGGAGTCTTACCAAAGAATTACCTTGAGATCTAGCACACACTGGTTCTCTCAGCTGCGAGTCTTCTTTTCTGACTTTCCCCCGTGTGCTCCCTTACTGGTTGATAGTCTGCTGTATTCTCTTAATAATGGCACTGTGTTTCTCCCAGGTGTGAAGCTGACTCTCTCTGCTCTGATTGATGGCAAGAATTTCAGTACTGGCGGCCATAAAATTGGGCTGGGATTTGAGCTCGAAGCTTAATGTAGGTTTTAATGAAGTATTAGATCTTTATTTGGAAGATGAAGGAGAAAACAAACCCCACATGTTCTGGCCTTAAACTCTTCCGTGAAACTTCAAAAATGTGAACTTGATATTCTTCCAAAGAATTGTTGTAACCCCCAACATTTGAAGTCTGGAGAGTGCAAACCTACCATGAAGGGCAATACTTGAAGGCATGCATGGAAGTTGTAATGGTTGTGCTACATTTCAGTTCAGTTCCTCAGTTTCTTTAAAATGTGTTCCTCAGAAGACAGCATAGCATCTGGTGAAAGGAAATAATCTCCCATCCTTCTGTGTTCCTACATCACATCCTGCATGTCCTGCACCTCACGACCTTTTGTATAACTGGTCTCTGTGCTGTAGTGAAAGCTTTGGTTTTGCATCAAAGTGGAAATAAATCAAAATCACATTTGGAAGTTACTCCTTGTATGGTTACTGTCTCTTTTAGCACACAGGTAAAATGCCAAAGACTAAGCTACAATAGGGAGACAAGGAGAGAGGGTTGTATTACATTTTGCTCTCATATCTAATTGGAGGGTGGCTGTATGTAAAGCACATTGCTCTGCTAGACCTGGCAATTAGAGAGAGGCATTTGCGTTACTCTGAATGTTCATTCTCTTCAGTAGATGGAAGGGAACCAGGCAACTGTCCCACTCGCCACTTGCACTGTAGGCTGGCCTATGCTAAAGCGTTGGACTAAGTCCTGTCTGGTAGTTTCAGCATGTAATTCAGCTGAGGTGCTTTGAGGTGGGGGATCCAAACAAGGGATGTTGGATAGCAGCACTGACCATCCTGGGTGGGGGGCTAGCCTTTCTGCCATTTTCTTTCTTGAGTAACAAGACTGGGGGTGCCTTTGGGGAGGAGAGTACTCAACTGATAATGTTTATCAAAGTCAAGTATGCCATCAGTTCTCTTCGGTGCCTGTGTGCTTTAGACAAAAGGATAGGGACATGGGGTCATATCCAGTGCTGCTGTTTCCCAAGTGCAGCAGACCTGCTTGCACAACAAAACTCTCCCCTTCCCATACTCTCAAAATCCATTCCAGAAGATTGGAGCAGGTTTGGGGGGTGTGGGGAGAGAAAGGGACACTCCTGTTCCATTAGTGGAACTCTGTGTGTGTAGCATTGAAACTCCTGAGGCATATGAAGCAACGTTTTGACCTTCAGGGTGCAGGAAAGATTAGTTTAGTCAGCACTGACTGATACAACAACAAGGGCTGAATTTTGTCTGGCCAATGTTATGACAACTAAGAACAAGTATTTCCAGGGCAGCATCTTGAGAGGAAATTTACTTGGACTGGTTCAGTGTCTGCCTGGTCTGAAGTTCTTTTCACGATCTCGGTTGAGTTCTTGTGCAGCAATATAGAATCATACCTGGGTAACCATTAAGTTCAAAGCTAATTGCAGAGACCAACTTACGGTACAAGTGGAAGAAGTAAGCGTCCCTGAATTGCTATCCTGATCTGTAATAGTGCATACTGACCCATATCCTGCATGTATGCTATTTCTAAAACTGGTGCTTCTAAGTTTGCTTCCAAGCCAGAGGTTTAATAAATACCAAGTGGGAAATGGTTAGAGTGGGCAATTTACGCTTTAGGGAGGTCTAGAGAGAATTTACACTCAAACATAGTTCACAAATGGTATATTTTATATATACAGATGATTAAGAGTAAAAAATGAATACAATCAGTCAGTGGGCAATAGGCATAGATTTCTCAACAAGGATAGCAGCCTCCATTCATAGCAGGCTACCAACTTTTAAAATGTTAGCTTTTAAGCGATTTAATA
Source organism: Podarcis vaucheri (assembly GCF_965113315.1). Classification (NCBI taxonomy): domain Eukaryota; kingdom Metazoa; phylum Chordata; class Lepidosauria; order Squamata; family Lacertidae; genus Podarcis; species Podarcis vaucheri. The sequence goes on along the minus strand of NC_138765.1, from coordinate 89,512,058 downwards.
GTGGCCCTTTTCACATCTGGGTTTGTTCTAGGCCTTTCCCTCTTTCTTCCTCTTGAAGTTTCAACCAACTCCAGTCCAGAGCCTAAAAACAAAACAAGTGCTTATTAAGACACCTCATTCATAAAAACTGTGTGACTTCCTGTCCAATTCCCTCCAAAGTATTTTTCAGCTCAGGTTAGATCCTCTCTTGTGTGACTATAAGCTAGTCTAAATAACAGTGCTTTCTCGCTGGCTAGAAACAGGTTATTGGTGCTATCATGGGGAAGGCCACCTACCTTTCAACCATCTAACATCAGGTCTCTGAGAGAGGGGCAATGCCACCCACTGTCAAACTGACCTGCAGGGACTGTACTGGCAAAGAATCAGTCTCTCTGCTCCCCTCGCCCCAGTGACTTTACAACAGAAAACGTAAGATGTTACCATAAAGCTGTGCTCTTGATCCTTCATTGTGTGGTGCATCACATTCTCTAGCTGATTGCAGAGACTTCGAGATTCCATCAGTAAATCCTCACTAAAACAAATCAGAGAAAATTTTTAAGAATATCACAACAAAAGGATAAAGGAGGTCCATTTTTTCATCACAGGTCCATTTTTTCATCACAGCATACTTTTGCCAGGATTAGCAGAGCTGCTTCATGCCTTCACTAGGCTAGTGGGAACCTATTTTTGTTGTTTTGTTATTAAAAAGTGAATCATAAACTGCTTTAACTGCCCTCAGTTTGCTGTGTGACTAAAGGGGTGTTCTTCAAAGGAAGTGTAAAGCTTGCTCCCTTTGGCTGAATTTGTGAGAACAGATAATAAAAAGGATAACTAGTGATACAGTGCAAGTTTTAAAAATAATTCATTCCTTGCTTGAAAAAAAGCATGTACATTGCAATGCTGAACAGAGGATTGAATCTGTTTGTCTTTGAGAATGTTATTGGAAGCCAGTAAAGTATTTCCTTGTGAAGTCAGCCAGCTCCAACCAAGCATGCTACCAGTCACACACCTTTCTTCTGTCCTGAGTATCCATCACTGGTGTCAAGGTAACCTGTGACGAGTATTGCCTACGAGTTACAGCACATATGTAACATACAAAAATGCAACACAGGAACTTTAGACACATTTGTAAGATGACATAGTCTATGCATGCGCAAGGAAAACAGCAAAGGAAAGTATTACCCAGTTCAACTAACTGCAGACAAAAGGGTAATGCAGAAGAGGTACCTTCAATCATTTCAGACCCAGCACCCACTTTTTATCCAAACATGCAGTTGGGGTTCCAATTCTTACTCTTCTACCATATATTTGCATGGGGCTGTTGCCCTTGTTATGACCCACTCTGGATAATAATAATAATAATTTATTTTTATACCCCGCCCATCTGGCTGGGTTTCCCCAGCCACTCTGGACGGCTTCCAACAGAATATTAAAATACAATAGTCTATTAAACATTAAAAGCTTCCCTAAACAGATGTCTTCTAAAAGTCTGGTAGTTGTTTTTCTCTTTGATATCTGGTGGGAGGGCGTTCCACAGGGCGGGAGCCACCACCGAGAAGGCCCTCTGCCTGGTTCCCTGTAGCTTTGCTTCTTGCAGTGAGGGAACCGCCAGAAGGCCCTCGGAGCTGGACCTCAGTGTTCGGGCTGAACAATGGGGGTGGAGACGCTCCTTCAGGTATACAGGGCCGAGGCCGTTTAGGGCTTTAAAGGTCAGCACCAACACTTTGAATTGTCCTCGGAAACATACTGGGAGCCAATGTAGGTCTTTCAAGACTGGTGTTATGTGGTCTCGGTGGCTGCTCCCAGTCACCAGTCTAGCTGCTGCATTCTGGATCAGGCCGTGACACACTAGTGGTCCCAAACCACCTGCTGAAGACCAGTGCAGAGGTAACCAATAACTATGAGAGCAAACCATTGCCTTAAATATTACCTTTTAATCCCAGGATCCTGTAAATTACTGTGCAGGGCTGGAACCTGCAATGAGAGTTGACCAGGATTACTAAGGCGTGATGCGCTTATGCTGTCTGGGCTCCCACTGACAGGCCCACGCACCTTGCTCTGCAGGAGAGGAAGAACACAGATCAAGCTTTCTACATGCAATATGAAGAAATACACTATTTTCATTTAAAGGCATTGCTGCCAGTAACTGCCAAACAGCTGTCAGGATCCCTGAAGAATATCAGTAATACAAAGTTCACAACGCAGGGGGCAGCAACAGGAAAGGACGGGGCATGCTCTAGGGTTATACACTCAGTTAATGTGAGGCCCAACAAGTCCGGCCTAGAGCCCTCAGAATTTGTGAAGCCCACTGGTTTCTTAGCAGACAAGATGATGGGGAAAGGGTTCTCAGAAGATTTTGAGAGTTGGGAGGGAGCCGTGGGCACAGTTAATTCTACTTGATCTTCGCCAGATGGAGAAGAATCTGATGTTCCTAACCAGAAAAATATCTTCCACTTTACTCACACAGGCAATTTTCAACAGGTTCCACAGCTCTTTCTGCCGTTTATCCTGAAGCTCAACAACCATTTTCTCATCCTCATTCATCAGGCTCATCACCTCATCCACTTTAGGAAATAACTCCAGTGCCTTTTGCTTGCAGACAACTGTTTTACTGTAAAGAAGAGATAGCCTTCTAATCACGTGTCATCAGCTCTACTAGCACAAGGAGAGGGGGAGAGACAGAGAACTCTGAGAGGTGTGGGACAACGGCAGAGTTCCACTAAACAGCAGTCCCCCTCTTCAACTTTATTCCCAGTAACCAGGACAACCTCACTACAGTGGGTCTTTGGGTGTCCTACCTGAGCTGAGCATAAAGGAGGCCAACTTTCTTTTCAAAGGTCTGGATTGCTTGCAGAAGTAGCCTCACGACTTCTTGGCTGTCTCCACCAGTCCTTTGGTCTAGACAAAAAGTACGCAGAATCAAGTGGCATGTTAGGCAGAGGGTGGGGGCAGGGGCGAGAAAGCTCCTAAAAGACATAAGAAAGGAAACAGCCCCCATTACTGTTGGGCAACAGGCAAAGGAATTAAAACCCTTGAACAGCTTCCGCAAGATTGGATCTATTCTAGTATAAATTAATACCCCTCTCTGGATGTGGCATCACTGCCACTAATGCAGATTAAAATCACCGCTCTACATCTGGCGGCATTCTTCAACATTGCTCAGTAAAACTTGGAGCCAACTGGTAACAGCTAGTTCATCAGAGTGAAATGTGAATGGAATACCAAATGCTGTTGAAGTGGTTGCCAGAACGCAAATCACTGCTCTTTAGTATTCATCCCCCACCATGTCCACAAAAAAGTGGGGCAAAAGCATGTTAAGGGGTAACAATCTTCTCATTATTAGTAACGCACTATTCTGTGTTGTGTTTTGTACTACAGAAGTCTCAAAGGAGACGGGTGGGGGATGTTGATGCTAAAAGAACTGGGATTGTAAACATGCATCTCCACAGCACTGTCAAGGAGCACAAGGCTGGGGAAATGGTGAGATGAGAAAGCAGGGCTAGCACATGGTCTTGCGGCAATTCCTCTCCTGTGCCCCGCTGTAGTCAGTTTCCTTTGGAACAGATCATGCGGCAACAAGATTCCTATGCTACAAAGGCTTTTTTTACCTCTTGGCTTTTCTCTCAGTCTCTGGTACAAGTCCTTTGCTTGTCCCTCTCTATAAAAGAAACAGGAAAGACAAATTTTCTCCAGCACTTGTGAGTGTAGAAGCAAGCCCACCCACCCAACACCATGTTCAGACCAACTGAGTGCTCAGCATGGTTCACGACCTGCATGGCTTTGGGCAAAAATTGCTCTCTTAGCCTGTTACCCTTCTGTAAGAAGTGAGAATCCTAGGGACTTACACACATTACAATTGGTAAAGCACTTTTAAGTTGCAATGATAACTTCGAGCGTATCCCCTGTACAGCTTGCCCTTCTCTCCCGTAAATCCCATTTGGCTACAGTTCAATGCTCCACTTATTTAAATTATTTACAAAATAAAATTACTATAAAAATATCATTTAACAACAACTTACAAGAACAAACAGAATACTAACAACATAACTACATCAGCCTTTCTTTTGACATGATTTTCCTCAGTGCCTCTCCTGCCCCCCTTTTCTAGTATTCCTCTCTTACTGACAATGGCACTCTTCAGTATGGAGAGGGAGGGGGGAACAAGGAGCAACTCAAATTCTGTGCCATATGATCTTGCAGCCTCTCAGTGGAGTAAGTGCTGTTCATCTGCCAGTTTAGATTTAATCTCAAGGATTAAATCCGAAGGATTAACAAGACCCAGAAGATTCTTAATCTAAAATGCAAATTTCCTTAGCCAGCACAAGGTTCAGCTATACATTTCTTAGAATAGTGGAAAACCTATCCCTTAACATCGCCATTCCAAGTGACCAGCAGGATGCTCTTTGATTGCTCCCCCTGCACACACGTAACTAGAAAGACTAGACAAGAAGAAAGGTTCTGGCCAGTCCTCTTCATGATATGCTGTTGCTGGTTTTTTGGTGCATGGAGCTTTAACCCATTTGCAGCCTGAAATGGTAGGGTTCGGGTGAGACTCTGCTGAATGTATACAATGGCCTAGTGTCCGATATGGAGGGAGAGAGATTAGATTAGCCTCCCCCAGATCTGCCTTCCAGATTTGGATGAGTTGCACCAGCCTTTTCAACCTGGCTATGTTGTGTGTTGGCGTGGATAACCTCCTTTGGGCCGCATGACAGCAGTAGGCGTGGGTACCACCCGCATTTGTAGGGCACCCCCCCAAAAAAAATCTGCTGATCCCTGTGGATCAGATGAGGAGGTGAAAGTGATGGCTCCTCCCAGCTCAACAAATGGCTGCTCTGATGGCTGTGGAAGGGGCAATTTGCCTCCCATAGTCATCAGGCTACTGGGGCCTGGGCAGGGCAGAGAGGTTTAAGCTGCGCCACCCACTCCCAGCATGGTGTGTACCTTAATTTTTTCTTTTCTGCCACCACCAACAAAATTGGTGGAGTCTTGATGGGCAGGAGGCATAAACATTTGCTTGTGGGGCTGGATCAGTAAGTGCAACCTAGAGAAAGGTAAGCACCAAAAAAAACTAAAAATCAATTTTTAAAAATAGGTATATTTAAGTGCTGTGCCACTGGATTCAGTGACTTAGGTGTGCCTAACTTTCTAAGTTTCCTATGCTGTCCTTTAAATATAGGGCAACCCAAATAAAAGCTATCATGTCTGACGTGTTACACATGCATACCTGACCTCTTCCGAGGGTACATGTCTATCAAACAAGGGAGTTGTGATTTTATGCTGCCCCAGGATGATGGATACTGGAGAGAATGGTATTTAGGAAAGGGCTAAAACAACCAAAGGCACTACAAGCAGCTACTTACAGGGCATCCAGAGAGCTCCCTTGTTTCGGGCCCTGTGGGATTCTCTGCAGGTCCACAATGTCGGTCTGTAGGGCCATCGTCTTCTTCACCAGCTGCTCAACTTCCTCCTCCTTGGGAGGGAGGCAGAGGAGGGGACAAGGAAAGGACAGCAAACCAGGAACGGTTTGGTCATGTTGCAAGACATTATTTCCAGTAGCTTAGGCTGCAGGTAACCCAACTCTTTCCAGCCAGTCTTAAACAATCCCAGGCTAGCAGTGAGACAGTGGCATCATGCCCAAGCAAGCTGCAGGAAATGCCCTTTTAATACCAGGCACCTGCGCTCTGCCTTCTGCCACTGACTCAAAATTCACAGCCAGAGCTGGTGTTGTGAGGGGCTTGCAGTCTTGAGCCCACCTGATGACTCCTCGAGAGCAGCTTTCACCGATCTGGCACCCTCCAGATATTTTGGGCTACAACTGCCATCAGCCCCAGCCATGACAGCCATGCTATTGGGGGTTGATGGGAATTGTAGTCCAAAACATCTGGAGGGTGCCAGGTTAGTGAAGGCTGCCTAAGATCCATCCAGGGGAAACAAATTTCAAAGCCAACCAACCAAGTGAAACAAACAAATATACAGATGTTTTGTTGCCACACTGTTAGCTTTTGGACAACACACTGGAAGGTATAATTTTCAGAGCCTTTTGACAATACTTGAAGTTCTACCTCTGAAGCCAGCAAGACAGACAATGGTGTTGGCATAATTCTAGTACCTAAACCTAGGACTTCTCACCTGTGTGCTCCTCTTGCAAAAGCACTGCAGGTGCTGACAAGAAGGAAATTTGCATTCTGGCCTTCCTCTTACGGCTTGCCCTCTGCAAAGAGGCTCATCTGGCCTCCACATTAAGATCTTTAAGATGCCAGGCTCATGATTTGGAATGTTGTTTAAGGTCTTATTGCTGTTGGGTATCTTTTTAGCCAGATCAGTTTTGATTGTGATTGTGAATATTATTTGGACTTAGCTGTTTGTTTCAAAAGTCTCTCTAAATACCTTACCAGAAAAAGAGCCAAAAAGAATATATCACAACCATCACAATGGCCCATAAAAAGACCTAGCCAAACTTCTGCAGCTTGGGGGATGTGACTGAACTAATTCTAATGATTATTTTAAGTGGTTTGGCTGAAAGAGTTACATTTTTATATTGCTCATTTTTAACAGATAACAGTTTTTTAACAGTTTATTCATTGCTTTCCCTGTTAAGTCACTTGGAGACTAATAAGCTCTGTAACACAGTCCTAGTAAGTGGCCTTTGGTAAGCCCTCACTCTCAGCTTCAGCTCTCCATCAACAATATGGATGCAATACTAGCCTGTCTTACAGGGCTGGTACAAGGATACGTAGACAAGGTTTTTTAGAGATACTTGGAACACTTTAAAGCAGGGGTGGGGAGACATCAGGCCTGGGGATCCACTTTGCTTGTTACTAGAACACCAAGATCCACCACCCAGAACCTGATGCAAAAGATGCACAATGAAGAGAATTCTTAGCTCAGGAATTTACTGTATGTTCCAGAACAGGATGGAGCTCACAGTCTATACTGCCTGCTATCTACACTGTGGATGGCAGTGACTCTTGAGGGTTTGGGACAGGGTTCTCTGCCAGCCCTAGCCAGAGGTGCTATTCGAGATTGAATCTGAACCTTTGGCATGCAAAAGAGATCCTCTACCATTGAGCTCCAGCCCCTTCCCAAGCTATTTTCATATTAAAGCTGCTTGCCTCAAAAGGTTTTCATTTCAGCAGTATAATTTAGGACAGGTAGGGGAGAGTCATTTTGCTGCTGCCATGGTTAAGCAACTGAGAGTCAGAAATGCGTTCTGGTTTACTACAAATCACTCATAGAGATCTAGCCTCTGCCCACCTCTGCTCTCAAGTACTTGTTATTGTTTATTGTTACTGGGTCCTCTTAGCCTTTCTCCTCCTGTGACCACACAACTCTGTTAATCTCCAGCTAATTTTCTACCCCTTGCCCACAAGCTCTGAAAGAAACAAGGAACATCTTGGGTTTATTTCTCGTCCATTAATCTGCTGCTTCCGAAAGTCCAACAATTCAGACAGGATTGCCAAGAAATTGATCCCAGCCTGGTAACTCTAAGCATCCTGTAAGAGAGCAAGGCAAAACACTCATCTAAGCAAAACAAAAGATAAAAAAGTCCAAGCCTACCCGCCCACAGAGCTCCACCGTCTGCTCCATTTCCTTCCATGCAAGCAGCAGTTTCTCAGAAGCTGTAAAAAGAAAAGAGCTCTGGTTTTCAAGAGACCCTTCCTAAATCAGCAAAAGTATCACTTTGAGCCTTCTCAAGGAGTCACCATAAACATTAGATGCTGTGGCTGCTGAAAACCAAGTCTGATGGGGGAAGATGGGAATTTAGGGCAGGGCTGATGCAAGGCATGGTTTACTGAAAAGAGGCACTACATTGCAGAACAACTCATTTTTACAGGAACCCTTTTCTAAACTGAGCTAGGACTGAAGGGGTCTGTTGCTGTTCACACTGAGGAGGAGGTGATTAGAGAGCTCTGACATGCAATATAATAAAGATGGGAAGTCCAAGATCAAAGGCTGTCCTAGAAGTCAACAGGAAGCCTTTGAGGCACCACAGACAAAAGAAAAGCTTGTGAAGGCAGGGAGCTGTCCAAGAGTATTCAGATTCTCATCAGACATTGAAAATGGGGTGGGAGCACATGGGGCACAACTTCTGTCACTGCAGGGAATGCGGGGGTGGGGGGTGGAGAGCAGGCCAGGAACCGCTTTCCTCAACCAACGCCAAGCTATGCAATAATACAGATAAGGAGATAATCATAATTTCTTAAGCGTATAAAGCAAATAAGCACTATTAAAATTCTGTTGTTTGTTTAAGTTCTCTCTCCCTCCAAGAATTCCCTGCACAAAAATATCCTGGCTGATGAAGAAGGAGAAGTTTAGCCTAACCTGCTGTCACCCAGCCCATGCTTTCTGGCCTGGGGAAGGATTGAGACTTGCAATCATTTCTTAGCAGTCTCTGGTGGTCCAGTCAAGGAAGAAGTGCAAAATGTGATACTGTAGGGAGTGTGACCTGGCATCAAGGCAAACAAAACCCAGGGAAGAGGTCTGTCCTAGCAACTGTTTTCCTATCATTAAAAACAGCCAAACTCACTGATTCCAAATTCAGTTTGCTCATTGTACTTCTCCAAGTCAATCTGGATACTGGCTTTGAAGAAGTCCAGCTTTGCCTTCAGCTGCTGCGATAGGGAGGCCATCGTGTTCTTCATCTTGGAAAGGGTACTGTTGTGGCGCAGAAGGTTCCTCCTACAAAGCCAGGCAGAAAGAGAGAGAAAGAGTTGCCCCCTTGGAGTCCCAGCTGACCAGACCTTGTCTGCTCCCCTTGGCTTGGGCTCCACAGCCATCAGCACCACCCAGTGTCAGCACATTGACATGGCACACCTTTTAACCCGTAGTTCTTAGTCTCAAAGACAGTATTGTAAATTTATACGACTGTCTATCTATAAATATTCCTGGGGTGGCTTGCTAACACTGCAGCGTATAATTATATAAACCAACAAAAAGCAATAAAAAAACAGCCAAGAAAAAACAACAATAGAGACAGCATCAAACATTTACAGTCTGGATTAAACTAAAAAAGCAAAAAGCCTTGGTCAATAAAACCTTGGCACAGAAAAAGCCAAAGAGGACCCAAGCAGGAGCCTATTTCATATAACCTGTATTTAGAGTGGCATGCAATCCACACAGCTGGGGTACACAAATGTGGTACTGAGGGCAAAAAATTAGCCCCTTGGTAATTTCCGTGTTTCTCCTTTCCTTTTTAAAGCAAGGCTTCCAGCCCCAAGAACTACAAGCATAAGCAGAACAACACTGGGGAGCCCTCTTGAAGTTTCAGAAGGCAGGCCTTCCAGCCCCAGCCCCAGACTCTCTGCACCCTCTCACCCTGGGCTAGCCTAAGAAAGATCAATTGGCCAAATAAATATAATGCACATTTGCAGAAATGTCCAAGGCTTTGGAACAGAAGCGTCTCTGGGCACAGAACAGGGAACATTTCCCTTGTGGTGCAGACTTCACTTAGGCTGCTCATAGAACAGGCCAGCGAGGTCTGAGCCCAGTGGACAGAACTGGCAGCCCCAAAGGTAGCAGGATCCCATCACGCACATGGCTGCCCGCTGCCCGTGCTGGAGCTGGTGGAAGTCCTCATTCAGTCTTCGGATGGTATGCCAGACCTGGCCCCACACTTTGCGCAGATGGAGGAAGGAGAGGTTCTTCTTTGGATCTTGAACTGCGGAAGAAAGAAGAGAAGGATCGACAGGGAAGAGGGACACAAGTGGGGAAACCCAAGCCCACAGTTAGGATTTTGTATGCTTTACATGCCAAGTGCTGGTTTCTACAAAATTAGAATATGTCTGGACTTTTTCAGGCTATCCCAGGACTTGACTGGTCTCTTAATTAGCTGGATGCTACAAAAAGCTCTCTCAGGAGTCAAGTCCTGCAACCAGCAAGCCAAAACTACCCCCTGACTTGTCTCTTTCAGACCCTGCCTGCACGGTGAAACCGAATAATTAATCTAGTCAATCATAGGTGTGGGTTCTACCGCTGCCACAGACAGCAGTGGCAAAAATATCCACCTGTTGGCTCATCTCCCAGGAGATGCAGACACAACCAATGAATGAGAGAGCAGCCGTTGTCTGTGTCTTACACGCCTGTCATCACACAACTTACAAGTGTCCATTAGGTTTTGAGATAACGTATTTTTCGCTCCATAAGACGCACTTTTTCCCTCCTAAAAAGTAAGGGGAAATGTGTGTGCGTCTTATGGAGCGAATGCAGGGGGGGCAGGCAGGAAAAGCCCCCAAGAGCCGCACACAAGCTCCATGCGGCTCTTGCGGGCTTTTCCCCAGGAGGGAGAAGGGACTGACTGGCCGCGCAAAAGCTGCACGCTCTTTAAAGGGTGCGCGGCTTCAGCTGGCTTTTCTATGAGGTGGGGGAATTCCCCCACCTCAGAGAAAAGCCCGCAGGAGCCGTGCACCCTTTAAAGAGCGCACCGCTCTTGGGGGCTTTTCCCCGAGGAGGGCAGCGTCAGTCCCTTCTCCCTCCTCATAGAAAAGCCCGCAGGAGCCGTGAGTTCCTTAAAGGGGGTGTGGCTCCTGTGGGCTTTTGTGGGAGGTAGGGAATGCTCCCAGAGCTTATCAGGGCTGGCAGGGGAAGCCCGGGCTTTCCCCTCCAGCCCCGAGCAGCTCTAGGAGAAGCGGACAGGCTGCGCTACCCCAGAAGCCAGAACAGCTAGAGAGAGCACTGCTCAGCACTCCCTCTAGCTGTTTAGCTTCTGCCTTCATCCTGCTGCCCTGTGGAGGAGGAGGAGTTTGGGTTTGATATCCCGCTTTATCACTACCCTAAGGAGTCTCCAAGCGGCTCACATTCTCCTTTCCCTTCCTCCCCCACAACAAACACTCTGTGGGGTGAGTGGGGCTGAGAGACTTCAGAGAAGTGTGACTAGTCCAGGGTCACCCAGCAGCTGCACGTGGAGGAGCGGAGACACACACCCAGTTCCCCAGATTACGAGACTACCGCTCTTAACCACTACACGACACTGGCTCTCAAAGGAGGCTTTGCGCGGCTATCCCTGGCTTTTGCGGGAGATGGGGGAAGGGACAGAGTGTGGCTCTGTCTCTTCCCCCACCTCCCGCAAAAGCCCCCAATAGCCGTGCTCCCTTTAAAGAGCCGCACGGAGTGTGTGTGTGTGGCTCTTGGGGGCTTTTCCCCGAGGAGGGAGATGGGCTGCTCAGCGCTCCCTTTAAATAACTTTTTTTTCCTTGAATTCCCCCTCTAAAAACTAGGTGCGCCTTATGGAGCGAAAAATTTGTTAACTAACTTTGTCTACACAGGCAAGGAATTCCAAAAGCTCCTTATCTTGCCAGCATTTCCTGACTCTTTCAGTTCATTCCAACTTCTGCAGTAAAAACATTAGGGGCTGAATTAATTTGTTATTTCAGTCTTACTGATCAATATAAACGATGTTTCAAAAAACCAAGCTGAGTTTGGGGCTCACATCCGTCATGGGTCTGTGCGCTTTAGAATAATTCCCTCCTTGGCTTGGGGAGTGAAAGACTCAGCTTCAAATTCCCGCTTAGCCAGGAAGATCATTGGTGGCTTTGGGCAAGCCAATCCTCCTTAGGCTAAACTAGCTCACCAGGTAGCCAAGAAAATATACAAAAATATATTTTCTATGATGAAAAGCGTGTAATACAGAAATTGTGGAATGACACATCTAGAGGCTGCCACCGTGTCGCCTTGTGTTCAGTGTGGTATGTATTCTGCAATTCATGTATGTACAGAAACCTGAATTGTCATTGTATGGTGTCCCGAGTTCTTAAAAAAAATTTTTTTTAAGTAAGTTCCTAGCCCACACGGTTGCAGAGATAAGCTTGAAAGTGTGTCGGCAAAACCAGGAAGAATCTCACCAGCCAGAGAAGACCTCGGCTGCATGAGGACGTCTGGTGGCTGGAGGATTGCTCACTGCCCCTCCTCAGTCATGCCAGGTAAGGAAATATAAAACTATATGCTGGAAGTTTTTATGCCATAAATTGTTATTTTATGATACTTCATTTTCAACTGTATTTTATCATTTTATGTTGTAACCAGAATAGAGAATGCTTTTTATAAATATAGCAAATAAAACAAGGTGCTTAATTTGTACATGTTACACGTTTCTTGGAGCAGAACTTGGATTATTATTTTTGTAAGCACAGAGCACACATATATTTCCAATCAGTCACAAAGGCAGCAAGTATTCCTCACTATCTATTCACCTGAAAACAATTAATCCTCTCAACCCCCCCCCCCCAAGTAGCACTAAAACACAGAAAAGGGTCTTACGAATACTGTTAATGCTTTCTGGATGAGGTCGGGGAGAGATCTGAGGCCTGTATGTAATTTTTCGGTTGTCGAACAAGAAGAAGAGGCCTGTGTCAGCAACTGTGGCATCATTTAGCTGCAAGGAAATGAAGCACGAATCCCTTATTGTGGGGCCTATTACTTGGAAACACCTTCTACAATCATGCCCTATTCCAAAGGACTAAGAGCGGCCAACAGAAATAGGATATTAATAGCTAGTTCTCCAAAGGAGTCACTCAAAGTCATTCTACCAAGTGTTCTATCTCAAAGAAATAACATTATGTAGGGAAAAGATGCAGTGTTTTTAATACAATGAGAAAATTAGTACCTCATTCATTGCTACACAAGTCCTGTTCCTCATCCCTCAAGCCTCTTCTGTTTCCCTTGTTATCTTTCCTTGAGTGGTTTCCTTTGCTCACAAATTTACTCTCAACCAAACCATCTCCCACAAAAAGGGGAATCCATTCCCCTGCTTCTGCACTCCCCATCCCTTTAAAACAATGACAATTGCTTCCAAGGCTTTGAAGTTAAGGTAAAGGACAAAATTGAAATTTCACTAGCTGGGAGTATTACAAAAGCAACAGGAGCTACCGTAATTTGGTACCCATGGGTGAAAGTGTTATTGGACACACCTTGATGTCAGCCAGATACTGAGTGGCTGGTTTCTCAGAAAATAATGCCAACCCTCCTTCCTGAAGCAGCTCCTGCTCCTGCTCTGGGATGCCAGTATCTGCCTGGATCTTGGCTTTCACACTCTGCAAGGTCTCGTCCTCTGCCAGAGGATACACGTGCACAGTACCCGTTACCATGTCTAGGATCTGCACCAGCTGCAAAAGAAAAAAAAAACCAAAAAACAGAGAGAAACTGGAACCAGTACAGGACACATCCCAACTTGCTCCAGTTTGAGAATTTGTCCAGAAATAAAGGCCACCAATAGCAAGACCACCCTCTCTGCCAGAGTAAGAGAAAGGATAATCGGCAGGGGTAAATTCTGCTTCAGAGCAATTCAGATTCTGGGACTCCATGCGGAGGGAATGTTTTTGGCCCAAACAAGCCATTCTGAGGCGGTGCAACCAGATGGAGAACCATATATTAATCCAGGTGACCAGTTTCTCTCCCTTTCTCTGCATCAGCCAGAAAACTAAATGTATCTTTGGACACCAAGTGGCTTATAGGGAAATTTCAAACCTACTTCAGCAAAGCTGTGAAACTGCCACTAAAATGTTTTCACACTTATCTGTATTTAAATATTTGTCATGCCTCTTTCCAAAGAAAATCTCTGATAAACGTATTGCACAGTAAAAACAAAAACAAACCTAATATTTGATACATTACTCTGTAATATAACATACTGAATACAGTAATGCAACTCTCTCAACAAATAAATTTTTAAAAGTTAATAAATACTTGTCAGTTTAGCTAATTGGTGGCACTGAGTAAATAAAAATATCATTACCTTTCAGAAAAACAGAAAATACGTACACATATAATTTATTTATTTACTGTATCAAGCTCACACCAAGTGACGTAGATAATAATAGAGCTCCAGGCAGAATTTTAAAGACTGAATGGATACAGACAAAAATAAGGCATGAGGGAAACTGATTCACCAAAATTTTGTGACGGAAAGGCAAGAGTAAAACAAAAAGCTTTTAGGGCCTCCCTGAATGCCAACACTAAAGGAGCCAAATGAATATCAAGTGGAATAAAGTTCTGCAAGGCCATGACCTTGTCTTGGGTGCTCACCAACCAGCCAAATGGATGTCACCAGCAGAGACACAAGAAGGACCTCAAGCACAGACTTTGACTATGGGGTTTTATAGGAGTGGGAATTCTTTCGGTAATTCAGCTCTAAACCATTTATGGCCTTAAATGCTAACATCAGCTCTTCAAATGGAGCTTGGGAGTGCAGCAACAGCCAGTGCAACCGGCACGGAGGTGGCGCCATGTGTCCAGAACTCCCGGTGCCCATTTTGCAGCAAGAGACGTTTCTGTATAACAACTGCTTCAATAAGTCACTTTAGATTATTCCCTATTTTTTGCAATGTCACATCTAAAGGAAATAAAGCGAAATCTACAGGCACACCCCCCCATTAATAACACTTACTTTTAAATTCAAGATATCATCCAAAGCCTTGAAACAACCATTGGGGCCATATGTGGGGTCGGTGCCTCTCTGCCGCGCATGCCACTGGAGCATCAGTTGCAGCCATTTCTCCAGCCGCTCAGCCAAAACACTGAAGGAAAGCAGGAAAAAGAAAGCACTGGAATGAAGAAAATGCTGAGGTGGGGGTGCAGGGGGGTGATTCAAGCATCTTTTCTGCAGAGAAGAGCCCTAAAAGTTATGTTTAAGGGACATAACATATTCTGCAGACTTGCTATTCTCTCTCCATGGTTCCATTCACGGTCCCCTTAACAACAGGATGGATCCCATGTGATTCCCACCTCCCCAATTCCCTCAAATTAACTACCGTATTTTTCGCCCCATAAGACGCACCGGCCCATAAGACGCACCTAGATTTTTGGGGGGGAAATAAAGGGAAAAAAATTTATTCCCCCCCCCCAGGTGCGCTGCGCTACACCAGGAGCTTGGGGCGTGCGGAGCTCAGCGCGCCCCAAGCTTCTGCGTGCCAGCAAGGTCTCCGCTAGCGTGGGAGAGCCGGGCGCCTCTCCCAGGGCTAGCGGACCCCTGCGCTAATCCAGAAGCTTGGGGCGAGCTGAGGTCAGCGCGCCCCAAGCTTCTGCGTGCCGGCAAGCAGTCCGCTAGCCTTGGGAGAGCCGCGGGGCTCTCCCAGGGCTAGCGGATCGCTGCGCTACACCAGGAGCTTGGGGCGTGCTGAGCTCAGCACGCCCCAAGCTTCTAGGTGCGTGCAAGCAGTCCGCTGCCGCCCCAAGCCTCGCGCACCCGGTGGGACCTCCTGCCGGGCGCGCGAGGCTTGCAGGCA
This sequence comes from Podarcis vaucheri, assembly GCF_965113315.1. Taxonomy (NCBI): domain Eukaryota; kingdom Metazoa; phylum Chordata; class Lepidosauria; order Squamata; family Lacertidae; genus Podarcis; species Podarcis vaucheri. Next base: position 89,496,861 of record NC_138765.1, on the reverse strand, counting down.
TTCGCCCCATAAGACGCACCCCGATTTCCCCTTCATTTTTGGAGGGGAAAAAGTGCGTCTTATGGGGCGAAAAATACAGTAGTAAGCTTTTGGGGGCAGGGATCCTTTCCCCCTACAAATGTTATCCAAAAAATGAAGGCATGCATTGATGGTGGTATGTTTTAATTATAATTGTTGTTGGTTGCTGCATAAATTGCTAGATGTGGGGCTCGGATCAAGGAAAACCCAAGTTAAAACCTCTGCTTAGCTACAAGGCTCAATGGACGGCCTTGGACAAAACATTCACTCACCTAACTTGCCCCACAGGGAACCTCACCCTGAGCCACTTAGAGGGAGGGCAAGACTGAACTACAATAAATAAGCCAACTCTTCTTCCTATCTTATCTCCTCTCAGTCTCCTCTTTTTCAGGCTGAACATACCCAGCTCCTTCAACAGTTCTTCATAAGGCTTGGTTTCCAGACCCTTGATCATCTTGGTCACCTTCCTCTGCACACCTTCCAGCTTGTCAACATCCTTCTTAAACTGTGGTGCCCAGAACTGGACACAGTATTCCAGGTGTGGGCAAGTGGGACTATTACTTCCCTTGATCTGGACACTAGACTTCTGTATAGAATAGCATTTGCCTTTTTTGGCTCTAAATACATTCCTCAAGTCCTGGTTGACCAGTCATAAAATAAGCAGTGGAAGTTTCTCAACAACAACTCATTTGCATAAATTGCTGTCAGTTCATAACTGTGATTTGAGAGTTGCAGAACCAGAAACAAGGAAAGTCCCAGCCAGCCTGCAAAATGGGCAACCGAGTTTTTCTTGAGGTGTCAGTCGTTCCTTACCAGTTCAGATTGTTGGGGTGTGGCAGCTTGCTAGAAAATTTCACTTCTCCTGACAAGTCTTCATAGACAACAATATCCAGCTCACTTTTCTGCCGGACTTTTGCATGCCTAAGAAGAAGCACACATTGGGCTGGTTCAGACTTTAGCTTACCCTTATATCTGCACCAAGGCCTTTTGCTACAGCAGAGGAAGAATTTAGGAGCTTTCGGTTCCATTTTAAATTAATCACAGCTTGCAGTGTCATCCAAACCCACACAAATTGGTTAACTGAAACATGCCAACATCAAACCAGAGTTTATGAGGATGGCTTACCTCAACCAGCCATACTAAACATTAACCAATTTGCCTGGAAGAAAAGGCAAGCTGTGGTGAAGCTAAAATGGAAGCAGAAGCTTTCAGACTGCCCCTTGTGGCCACTCCAGAGGAAATGGGAGGGAGTGGAAGAGCCCAGAGCTCACCAAGCCCTTTCTGGTCACGCTAAGCCATACCTTGACCCCAGAGGTCCAAGCAGTGGTGTCTTCCAGATTGGATCACTACAGGGCACTCTATGCGGTGATGAGGAAGTTGCAGTTATTTCAGAATGCTGCGGCACAATTGTTAACAGGAACGAGGCCTTGCCAAAATAGTACAGCTCTGCTCAGAAGTCTGCACTGAGTGCCCGTTTGCTACTGGGCCAAGTTCAATGTGTCACTCTTAGAATATAAAGCCCTTAACAGCTCGGCACCCGTTTACTCGTGGGATTGCCCAACCCTTCATGTGCCCACTTGACTGCTCTGATCTGCAGAACTAGAACTGCTGCAGCTACCAAATAATATCCGTTCCGCATTTTAGTGTGGCAGCACTTGAGAGTCTGCCGCTCCTTTCTCCTGGCACCAGGCGTGTGTCTTCACTGCACTTCTTCCAGCACCTGCTTCAAACATTCTTTTAATCAAGCCACCCAGACACGTAAAAGCTACATGTGCTTTAATCTGTTTTTAGCTTACTGTTGATTTTCAGTAGTTCTGAATGTTTTCTAAATATCTATTTTCAACGGTCTTTTATTGACAATTGCGATGTTTTATTTTTTGGAAACCACTCCGAGGTTTTGTTACAATCAAACAGTCTGTGCATTAATGAAATAAATACATCTAAACACACTCATTACCACACAGAGAATTGTCTCTGAGGACTGTGTCTAAGAACTGGAGGAAAAGTTCTCTCCGTCTGAAGCCGATGGTGCTGTGCAGAAGACTAACTGGCTTGGCACCTGCGACATAATGAACACCCTTCTCTCCAGCCTCTGGAGTAGATTTTCAGCTTAAAAAACTAAGACTGTTCGGATTTTGTTTTGTTTTTAATCAGACACCATATGATTGTACAATTATACATTTAAACCATGGATGGGGGACCTGTGGTCCTCCAGGTGCCGTTGAACTATAACTCCCACCAGCTCCTGCCTCCAACGGCACCTGGAGGGCCACAGTTTAAATCAGAAGTCGCAAATGTAATAGTGAATAAAAGCAGTATGGCTAGAAGAGAGAAGACATCCACCAGAGACAGGCAGGATAGCCAAACAGGTGAGGAAATCTTGGTTGCTGCCAAGACATGTTATTTGAAGCTGGAGCCAGGCTCACCTCTCAGATGCAAAATGTGCCTCTTTTTATACACCGCTATAGAAATTATTAAGTTATTTCTTACAGATCACCCTGATCAGCATGTATTATCAGTTTTCAAGTGAAAAGGACATTTCCTAAGAACCCCACAATGGAGCCAGAGTTACTCACCATTGCACTGGCTGCCAGGAGGGCAGAAAAGGTCGGAAGCCTGTGATACATTCAAAGGCCAATGTGCCAAAGCTCCAGTAATCCACAGTCACTGTGTATTTCTGCTGCTCCAGAAGTTCCGGGGCCTGAAACATTGAGAACCAGGAAAAGACTAGCAGTGCAATCCTTTACCCGTCTACTCAGAAGTAAGCACCTTTGAGTCCTAGGTGGAATGCAATCCTACACCCCACAAGCTCCCAGCTTCCTAAAAAGGCTCCCTCAAACCAAGGCAGAACTTGAGATATGATCCCTTCCCTCTACTTCCTTAAGACAGACTTTATTTAAAATAGCATTTTAAATAAATTTTAAAACAGCAATGGCCAGGACTAAGGACAGGAAGGGCTCCATAACACAATGTAAATCTGCTGTGGAATTCACTAACACAGGATGCGGCGATAGATACTAGCTTGGACAGATTTTTTTTGTACGAAACACACAAAATACTATTCTTCTTATTATTAATTACATTTATATATCACCCTTCATGCAAGGATCACAGTATAAAAATGGGTTCATATCGGTTCAAGGTCTGTCACTGGCTACTGGCCATGAGAGCGAAATGGAACTGCCATGTATAGAGAGGCAATATACCTCCAAGGATCAGATCCTGGGGACAAATAGTACTGAAAGGCCATCACCTCCCTTGTCCCACTTAGAAGTGTCCAGATGGACCCTTGGTCGGACCCAGGAAAGCAACATTTTTGCAACTCATTTGAAATGCTTCTTCGGGATACTGGCTTTGGCTTCCTGGTTCCTAACAGCTCAGCTTCCCATCCATTTGTTGCCGCCTTTCATGTGCTGCTTCCACCCCTCCTGCCTAACTGTGCCCTCCTGGGTGCAAGCACACTATTTGCACTTGCAAATCCTTACCAGATACTGTAATGTCCCAACGAAGGAAGTGCAAAGGCTGCCTTGATCCAGCTCTTTGGCATACCCCAAATCAATGATCTTGTGTATTAGCTGAGAGAAAGCAGAGAGGGCAGTTGTGGTAAACAGAACTAGAACCTGAGAGCTTTGGCAAAAAACAACACCCAAAGGGCTGATAAATATATAGCACAAGCACAGAGTTGGGTCAGCTCTGGACCCAGCACAATATCCCATTCATCCTATCTCTGTGCTTGGAAGGATCGAGGACTGCGAAAGTATTGTTAAGTAGTGTGATCAAGTCTGGAGAGGGTTCCAAAAAAACAGCCTGCCCTTCAGAGCTGAAAGGGACTAAGCCCTACAGCCGACAACTTTCCCAAACGGAGAAGCAGGGCCAACCTGCCACAGCCCACCATATACCAGACCCCATGATTCACACCAGAGTGCCACAACCAGAGAGCAGCTGCGCTGCAAAGGGATGTCTGCACATCAACAAATTCAAAGTGATTTAAGATTGAAAAAGGGACACAACAAGGTTGCCCAATTTCTCCATTGCTTTTTATATCGGTCCTTGAAGTTTTGCTAAACATGATTAGAAAGGACCAAGAGGTTAAAGGTATACAGGTGGGAGCTAAACAGTACAAATTGAAAGCATTTGCTGATGATTTAGTATTGACTTTACAGGAGCCAGAACCTAGTACTAAAAGGGTATTGGAGCTGACTCAAGAATTTGGACAGGTTGCAGGTTTCAAGTTGAATAAGATGAAAACCAAGGTTCTAGAGAAAAAATTAACTATGAATGAGAGGGAGAAGTTTCAGGAGGAGACAGGACTAACATTGGTTTAAAAAGTGAAATACTTAGGGGTTAACATGACTGCTAAAAATGTGAACTTATTCAAGGATAATTATGAAAAATGTTGGACTGAAGTAAAAAAGGATTTAGAAGTATGGACAAATTTGAAGTTATCATTGTTAGGCCAAATTGCTGTGATAAAAATGAATGTGCTGCCAAGGATGTTATTTTTCTTCCAAACATTGCAAATTTTGGATAAGATGGATTGTTTCAAGAAGTGGCAGAAGGATATTTTCTAGATTTGTTTGGCAGGGCAAGAAGCCTCGAATAAAATTTAAGATATTAACGGATGCTAAAGAAAGAGGTGGATTTGCCCTGCCAGACCTTAAACTTTATTATGAATCAGCTGCTTTTTGCTGGCTGAGAGAATGGCTGCTTCTTGAAAATACTGACGTATTGGATTTAGAAGGTTTTAACAATGTATTTGGTTGGCATGCATATATGTGGTACGATAAGGTAAAAGTACATAAAGCATTTAAAAATCATATTCTTAGAAAAGCATTGTTTAATGTTTGGATAAGATATAAGGATTTGTTAGGGGGGGGAAACCCAAGATGGTTGTCACCAATGGAAGCGAAGGCACAGAAAAAACTCAGTATGGAGGCCAAATGGCCGAAATATTGGGAAATTCTGGAACAAGATGGAGAGAGAATAAAATTGCAGAGCTTTGAAAATTTGAAAAACAAAGTGCGAGATTGGCTCCATATTATCAAATAATGGAGGCATACAAATTGGACAAAAAAGTTGGTTTCCAGGTGGAAAAATCAAAATTGGAAACAGAATTGTTAGATCCAAAAACCAAGAATTTGTCAAGAATGCATAACTTGCTGTTGAAATGGAACACTCAGGATGAAACGGTGAAATCAGTTATGATTAAATGGGCACAAGATGTTGGACACAACGTAATGATGGCTGACTGGGAACGGTTATGGACCACAGGTATGAAATTTACGGCATGTAATGCCCTAAGAGAAAATTTAATGAAAATGATTTACAGGTGGTACATGACACCAGTTAAGCTTGAAAAAATCTATCATTTGCCCGATAATAAATGTTGGAAATGTAATGAGACTGGAGGTACATTCTTTCACCTTTGGTGGACGTGCCCAAGGATTAAGACATTCTGGGAGATGATATATAATGAAATGAAAAAGGTATTTAAATATACATTCCTTAAGAGGCCTTTCTCCTGGGCATGGTCAGCCAATTGGTGTTAAAGAAGGATAGAACTTTTTTTATGTATGCAACAACAGCAGCAAGAATGCTCATTGCGAAATATTGGAAGACACAAGATTTACCCACCAGGGAAGAATGGCAGATGAAGTTGATGGACTACATGGAATTGGCGGAAATGACTGGCAGAATCGGAGACCAGGGGGAAGAGTCGGTGGAAGAAGACTGGAAAAAGTTTAAAGACTATTTACAGAAATACTGTAAAATTAATGAATGTTAGAAAAATGTTGGAATGAAGTTATATGGCTTTAGTAGAAATGTTACAAGGAATTAAGTATAAATAGATTAATAGAGCTTTAAAGGGAAAAATATGGTTAGAATGTGTTAAGACAATTATAGGATAGAAAACAGAGGAAGATGGAAAGGAATTGCTGAAACGATTAACAGAAGTGGAATACAAAAAGGGAGGTGTGAGGAGGTCGAGGAAATAAGGGAAAGAAAGATAAGATGTTGAAATTGGATTGTGTTTTAAATGGTTTTTGTTTTGTTTTGTTTTGTTTCCTTTTTTGTATTGTATTGTATGTTTTTTCTTTTTTGGTGTTTTGTAGTGTTGTGTTTAATTTGTTGAAAAACTAATAAATATTATTTAAAAACAACAAATTCAAAGTGATTTGAGCAAGACCACCAGAACATGCTGCAGGAAAGCAACTCACATCACTACAAACCTCCAGCCAGTTTAGTCTTTTCTTTTATAAGTAACTCTGCTAGATCAGAATCTTAGCCGAAGCACACCCAACCCCTATTCACAGTCTTCTCAAACAGCGCCTTTGGCAGGAGGGATACAACTCTGCCCAGCTCCCTGCGTTAGTGGTGACAGGTGGGGAAGCTTAGCAGAAGAGCATCACCCACCCTCTCTTTTCCTTGTTGAAGGACAATGTTTTCTGGTTTCAGGTCTCTATGGATGATCCTGTTCTCGTGCAGGTATCTGAGAGCAGAGGCTGAGACGGAAGGGGGGTGGAGAAAGAGGGAAAGAGAGAGGAATGTATTGTCATCACCAAAATCTATCCGTATTAATCAATTAGTGCATTCTGTTGTTAACGCGGAAAAGCAGCAACAGCCCTGTAAAGGCTGAGAGCCAGTGCCGTATTTACCTATAAGCTAAACAAGCTACAGCTTAGGGCCCCACTCTCTTGGAGGCCCCCAAAAAATTAAAGGGAAAAAAACCTGGATGTGCATTTCCAAAACATAAGGTAAAAAACAAATAAAATAAGACCTACATACAGCAACAGTGGCAGGTCCATAAATTACCATATATCATATATTCAACACAAAAAACAGCGACAATTTGTTTTTGACAAAGGACAGCTGGACATATCAAGGGCCCCATTACCTTCAGTAGCTTAGGGCCTCATCAGACCTAAATCTGTCCCTGCTCAGAGCACCAGAAGTGCAGCATCTGTCATTAGAAGTAGAGCAGCAGAGTTGGCGTGCAGCAGCCAGAACACACAAGCACAAGGTGCAGTAGCCTAACAGCTGAGGCCATCCAGACCAGCTGCTAGAGCACATTTCTCCTGAGAATCTGTTTTGCTCTGCCCTGATTTCTAACTCCTACTCTTGCCAAGGGATAATAAAGCCCTTGCATGTATGAGAACATACTTTTTTTTGATAAGGACATATTCAAAAGATGAGATAGTACCCGAGACATAAAATCTGATAGGGATCTGCAACCACACCACCCGGGGGCACCAAATCCTCATTGAAATGAGGAGTTCTTGCACATACCTGTTCATTTCAGTGCTCTTGTTCCCTGACAGGTGTCTGCATCTCACTATGCTGTCCTTAAGGTAAAGGTAAAGGGACCCCTGACCATTAGGTCCAGTCGTGACCGACTGGCTGAGGGAGCCAGCGTACAGCTTCCGGGTCATGCGGCCAGCATGACTAAGCCGCTTCTGGAGAACCAGAGCAGCGCACGGAAATGCCGTTTACCTTCCCGCCAGAGCAGTACCTATTCTCTACTTGCACTTTGACGTGTTTTCGAACTGCTAGGTTGGCAGGAGCAGAGACCGAGCAACGGGAGCTCACCCCCTTGCGGGGATTCGAACCGCCGACCTTCTGATCGGCAAGCCCTAGGGTCTGTGGTTTAGCCCACAGAGCCACCCGCATCCCGATATGCTGTCCTTAATTCCACTCAAAACCCACTGTCTGAGGCTCCTTACCTCCCCACAGAGCCACCTCTGGTCACTTACCAATGTCTGACAGCAAGATAAGGATAGCTCTTTCCCGCAGGCCACAGCAGTTCTCAAGCTGATTCAGGTGCTGAAAGATGTAACGAGAGACATGAGAAAGCTTTCTGTCGAGCTTCCATATGTATTAACCATTATGTGGTTAAACGGTTAAAAAAACCCCCAACTTAGACTGAGTTTTAGCACACACAAAAAACTTAAAGCAAATCCTTATTTTTTGATGAATAGCCTTTGGACTACAATGTAACCTAAACAGAAACTCTCTTTAGAGAAAAATTTCGTCCAAAAGCATTTTTTTTTTAAAAAAAAACTGATTTAAATCAAGAAAATCTGATTTAAATAAAAAAATCCATTTTAAAAAATTTTCTTTAAAAATTTATTGATTTTTATCCACCCTGATGGGGATTGTACCTGAGGCCTTGGGATTATCAGCACCATGCTCTAGCCAACTGAGCTATCCTGAAGGCACAATATCTCCACATCAGGGAAAAGAACACACTTTTCAAAGTAGCTTTCCACAGAGAAATTGATATAGTGGAACTTTCACTCATGCTATCCTCCACCTGCATTCTTAAATAATGTAAGTAGAATAATATAAATTTAGACATTTAGGATTTTAATGCAACAAATAACATATTTGCCTGATATCACTCTTTTGATATCAACACAGGACTTTTTCCATAGATCAGCATTACAGATCCCTTTTTGCATTTTAGAAAAGTTTTATAAAATAACTGGGTGGGCCTGTTGTCTGGCAATTTATTATTAAGTGCCTAAATTTGAACCAGTCTCTCTCACTCATACGAGAGGCATGGGAAGATATAACTAAAGGGAGGAGAGTTGAACACACGCGAGTCCCGATATGTAGCATTTGTTTTACAAGTAGCTGTGTGGAATGGCCCACTGGGAAAAATCCTGGGTATGAGTCCAGTGCCACTTATTTTTAAGAACTACTCAATTGTATCTAGAGGCCATCTCACTGAGTATTCAGTTTCCAATAGAAGCCAGCCAGATACCTTCATGCCCTGCTTATATATTTCTCAGAGGCAAAGACACTTATTTTATTCCCAATATCAAAAGTATACTGTCTCTAAACATGAAGGTTCCATCTGTCTACTATGAATAGTCTTTCATTTATTTGGTCCCAGCCAAGTTTCAGTTGTCATTGGTTATAAATGCATGTCACTTTTGTGACGCTTCATTCTGAGTCTTGTATCTCACAAAATTTCCCAGTACACTTTCTGGTGTTGGTAAATGCTGTACTTGTATTGAAGGAGCGTCTCCACCTCCATCGTTCTACCCGGACACTGAGGTCCAGCACCAAGGGCCTTCTGGCAGTTCCCTCACTGCGAGAAGCCAAGTTACAGGGAACCAAGCAGAGGGCCTTCTCGGTAGTGGCGCCCTCCCTGTGGAACGCCCTCCCACCAGATGTCAAAGAGAACAACAACTACCAGAGTTCTAGAAGACATCTGAAGGCAGCCCTGTTTAGGGAAGCTTTTAATGTTTGATGTATCATAGTATTTTAATATTCTTTTGGAAGCCGCCCAGAGTGGCTGGGGAAACCCAGCCAGATGGACGGGGTATAAATAATAAATAATTATTATTATTATTATTATTATTATTATTATTTCCCCATAAGAACATAAGAGCAGTCCTTCTGGCATCCTGTTTTCCCCAGTTTCTCTACCCTCCTGCAGAAACCAACCACATATTTCTAGCAACCTTCTCTGGGAGCAAGACAGCAACTGCAGCAGGAAGGTATTCAAGCAGAATTCACAAAAAATGTCCGGCTGGATCAGGCAGACGGCCCATTTGGGCCAGCCTTCTCTTCTCCTGCGGCTGCCAACCAAATGCCTCTAGAAGCCTCTAGAAGCCGGACCTGAGCGCAGCAGCAGCAGCAGCAGCTCCCTCCACTTGTGATTCCCAGGAATGTTCAGGGCCTCCTGCTTCCTCCCTACAGTGGAGGAAGTCTTGACCACCTGCCTCTCCACCATCTAGGCCTCAATGGGCATTCAAGCATAAAACAGCACCAACACTCTATCCCTGCTCTCAAGGGCTTTGGAGCTAGCCTGTCACTTGCTGCCTGCAGATACTCGTACCTTGTATGTAAGCTTAATAATAAATATCTCTTAAATGATAACTTCAGAAGAAACCACTAATGGGTGGCACATTATTTGAGAAGAATGAAGCTCCTCCCTCTGTGCCACAAACTCAGGCAAAGCCCTCACTATGACTGGGAATACAGAGCAGCCGTTTGATTAAACCCAGTCCATTTTCTCAGTCTCCCCCCCCCCTTTCCCCCAAAGCACAGGACACCCCTCACTCACCCTCCTGAGATCTCCTCCCTGGCAGTACTCCATAGCCAGCAATGGCAAGTCATTCAGGGCAAGGTTTTGCATCCCTTCTGGGACATCCCGGGCAGCCACCACATTGGGGTGGTTTAGCCTGAGGAGAAGAAAACACAGTAAGATCTCAGGTGGATCTATCACTTTACCTTTAAGCAGTGGCTTTCTAACTTTCTGAGGAACACTTTCTACATTGGCCTGTCTTGCTATGCAATTCCTAAATGTCCACCACGAAACGTTTGAGTGTAGAAACAGATTCTGAAGCATATTCTTCAGAACAGGTCATCCTGTTGGGCCCAACAATCCCCCCAGGTGAACTGACAGGCTGCTCTAAAACATTCTCCTGGAGCTTCATGTTGCAGGAGGTGGGGTTTTTTTTAGCTTTTTAAAATCAATGTCCTTACCATTCTCATCAAGACAAAAACATGAAAGTAGATTCTGCATATTAAACTCTTTGGCGGAAGCATCGTGTTGAGCAGAGTCCCACTGGGGCCTGCTGTCACTGTCAGTCAGCTGACTGGTACTGGCAGCAAACGTCACTTGCCACTTTAAGGCTCCTGGCTGTGCTTTGCAGTGTGTCTCTACCTGTGCTTCCCTTAATGCCACATATGGCTTGGGCAGGTGGGCACAGTTTGGGGGAAATGGCCTTGTGGACCAGACTGGGACCTGTGCAGGGCCTGATTTGGCCTGTGGACCAGAAGTTCCCCGTCCTCACCTGGAAAACCAAAGCCTGGCTTAATGCTGCAACACCTTCCTACTCTTCTGTTCTCAAGATGGGGCAAACTAAAAGATAACTCTGTAAATAAACAGGATTAAAATCCTGGTGCTAAATGCATTGACTAGAAGGCAAAGTTCACTGCCCATGATATTTACACAAGCCACACATCTTCCAATACTGCTCACCGTTTCATGATTTGTATTTCTAAGCACCATCTTTCTCTGTTGCGTGGGCTGAGCTCCTGACGACACTGTTTGATAGCAATTTCTTCCCCACTCTCCTGTTAAAAAAGGGGGAGTTTATTCATGTGAACCAAGTGCTCTGACCTTCAAACTCTCAGAACCCTGACAGTGTTAGTACTGCTGCAAATGCTGCAAAATTCCTGTGCCATTGTTATATGAATCTGAGAAGAAGGAGGAGGAGGAGGAGGAGGAGGAGGAGGAGAGTTTGGATTTGATATCCCGCTTTATCACTACCCTAAGGAGTCTCCAAGCGGCTCACATTCTCCTTTCCCTTCCTCCCCCACAACAAACACTCTGTGAGGTGAGTGGGGCTGAGAGACTTCAGAGAAGTGTGACTGGCCCAAGGTCACCCAGCAGCTGCATGTGGAGGAGCGGAGACACGAACCCGGTTCCCCAGATTACGAGTCTACCGCTCTTAACCACTATACCACACTGGCTCTCTGAGGAGAAAACCAAGTGCAGACTCTATCAGGATTATTTTACAAATGGCCCTTTTGTTGTATATGCACACACACAAGTTACTGAAGCCAATCTACTCAGTAATAAATCTGCCAACTGTTGGTCAATTTACTAACGTGCCCTGTTTCAGAAGCCAGTGCTGGAGCAGTTATTGCAGAGATAACAGAACACGGACTCAGAGCAGTTAGGAAAGAGCCAGCAGCACTGGACATTGTTCGGCACAGAGCTATGTGTGGAATGAGCACAGAGGTGTGTGAATCTGTAAATGAGGGTGGTATGCTCCCTGTACGTCCTTTGGTAACCCCACGCGTAGAAGTGACACCCATTATTATGTGTGGCGAGTGGCCTTAGCTCAGTGGTGCAGCAGCTGCTTTGCATGCAGAATGTCCCTGGTTTGATCCCCGGCATCTCCAGACAGAGCTGGTCTCCAAGCCTGAAGAGCGGCTGCCACTCAAGTGTCCACAGAGCCAGGCAGACCAATACTCCGACTTGGTGCAGGGCAGCTTCCTATGTCTTATGTACCATCTATCTGCAGCCGGGGGTTTTTTTTATTAAAAAATCATATGTGGAAATACCTTGCGGGTAGAAATGTTGCCATGTGTAAGATCTCCTAAAACTCCAAGAGTCCACACATTCAGGATCCACACTGCCGTTTTAGGTGAAAGGGGATCCTGGATGTCTTGGCACAGCAGCGCAGCCCTAAAAGCGCAACTGGAGGCAAATGGCGCCTTCAAGTGCCACCTGCCCATTTCATCGGACCCAGGACATAATTGTGGAGGACACATCGGGCCAAGTTGCCTCTTTTTAATGTATGTCTGGAGCTTCCCGAGGTGGCCTCCTGCCCGGGGGGGGGGGGGCTGCCACGGAAACCAAGCGGGAGGCGAGGCGGCCGAGCAAAGTCTTCTCCTTCGCCTTCCGAGGGGCTGTTTCTAAAGGCGGACCCGGACGCGGCCGCCGGACTTCAGAAGCGGATCCCGGAGGCCTCCGAGGCGCCCCTTCTCCGTGTCGCAGGCCCGAGAGCCGCGCGCGGGGTACACGTGTGCGTGTGAATGCGTGGGCGCCTCTCCCCCTCACCTGGTTCCGCCAGCGGAGGACGTTGCCGAAGCCTCCGGTGCCCAGGCGCTCGCGCATCTCCCAGGGTCCGCAGCTGCCCGGGGGCTGCAGAGGCGGCGCCATGGCCCAGGCCTCCCTCCTTCCCGCCGGGCCTTCCTTCTCGGGCCCCGCCGCGGCTTCCGCCTTGGCAGAGAGGCGCCTGGAGGCGGGCCGGGCCGGCGCTTAAAGGGGCCGCCGCCGCCGCCGCCTCCTTGGCGCGGAGGGAAGGGGCGCTTCGTCGCCGCCCTTGTGGGACCGCGGAGAGCAGAAAGAGACAAGTAACACAAATGAAAAACAGAATGCGATTCAAATGCCTGCTGGGATTCAATAAAGAAAGGCATCAGTCCCGCGCTGTCCCCCTCCCCGCCCAGCACGGGCTTCATCTGCCGCAGACCCCGGGCGTGGGGGGCGGCCAGGCGGCTCCCTCTGTCCGTCTGCATGGAAATGCGGACTTCCTGGGCAGCCGGGGGCGCAGAGCCACCAACTCCGCTCCCAGCAACATGGCCTGCACTTGCAGCTCGGCTCCCCCTCGGCCTCCAGGAATCCCAGAAATTTATCTAATTAGCTGGCCACTTGCGAAAGGAAAGCAACACCCTTGGGCTTAGGCTGGCATTTGCAGAACCTTCCAAGGGAGACAAGAATGCTCCACAGAAAGAAGCAACAGACAGCAATGGTAGCCTGGCAGGGGGGGGGCAGGGGGGGAGGGCACCTCCTCAATACCCAACGCAGTTTGGATAGCTCCAATTCAGGAAGAATGTGGGGAGGGTGGTACATTTCTGCTGGTGGCAACAGGGTGTCTTTTTGGTCCATTGGATCCCGGTAGGAGACCATGTGCAATCAGGGTGGGGACAGTATGTGTGATGCAGAGAGCAATGAGTAGTTCTGGGCAAGAGCTGTTTGGAATCCGCATTCACTGAGTAGGTACAAAAGTTCCACCCACAGCTGCTTTCCCAGGAAATCGTTCAAGCGTCTCTCCCACTCCAGCTCATAAGACACAGTAACCACAGGGCACTTGGGTACCATGTGATACTTGAACACCTACCTCCAAACTTTTGTGGGCAGGAGCATCACCTGCCTGTATGATACTCAAATATCTTTCAAATGAAATTGCAGTGTTTTCTTTGACTGTATTACAAAACTAAAAGATGCAAAGGCTCAGGGGCAGAGGAAGGGGGTGGGGGGCGGTCCGCCCTGGGTGTCACCACTGAGGGGGGTGACAAATTGCTGGGTGGCACTCACTGAGGGGCCTGCAGTGCACCTAACCCACGCGTCTCTCCTGGGAGAGACGCGGTGGCACATGCGCTGCCCCAGGTGCCCGATCGGCTTGCTCTGCTGCTGCAAAGACTTGGCAAAGAATTTCTAAACAAAATTTGGATTGTTGGTGGGTAGGATGGTCAGTCTGCACAGGTGATCAATTGCTGGAACAGCTAATGTTCCTATGGTTACCCATATTTTCACAGCAGGGAAGGGCTGTAGCCCAGTGTTACGCTGAGATGGCGAGATTATCCGGGAAAATTCGGAACCAGCAGGACCAGACTTTCCTAAAGGAATGGAAGAAGCTTTTGACGTATTTGGAAAGTAACTGTAACCAATTGACATTGCTTGTAGGGTTAAAAGAAGTTTTGTAAGGAATAATATATAAATTATTGTGAAAAGAACTAAGAATAGGTATTAAGATTTGAATTTATAGCAACAACTGTAGTAACAAAATGCATAATTAGAAAGGATTTTAGAAAACCATCAGTTGAGGTTGAAGGAAGTCTAAGGCTGTGATAGCCAAAGATTTTGAAATGATGTTTAAAAGGATGATATGCCGGGAAATATGTGTTAAAACCAATAAAAAATATTTATAAACAAACAAACAAATAAAAATAGAGTCACAGAATTTAAGAGTTGGGACCGACCCCGAGGGTCATCTAGTCAGCTAAAGCATCCATGACAGATGGCCAGCCACCCCTGCTTGAAAACCTCCAAGGAAGGAGAGTTCACAACGTCCCAAGGGAGTCGGTTCCACTGTCACAGTGTAGTGGTTAAGAGCGGTAGTCTCGTAATCTGGGGAACCGGGTTCGCGTCTCCGCTCCTCCACATGCAGCTGCTGGGTGACCTTGGGCCAGTCACACTTCTCTGAAGTCTCTCAGCCCCACTCACCTCACAGGGTGTCTGTTGTGGGGCAGGAAGGGAAAGGAGAATGTTAGCCGCTTTGAGACTCTGTAGGGTAGTGATAAAGCGGGATATCAAATCCAAACTCTTCTTCTGCTTACTGTCAGAAAGTTGTTCCTGAGGTTTAGTCGGAATCTCCTTTCTTGTAACTTGAAGCCATTGGTTGGGTCCTTCCCTCCAGAGCAGGAGAAAACATGATTGCTCCCTCTTCCACATGGCAGCGTTTGAGATATTTGAAGATGGCTCTCCTTTCTCCTCTCAGTCTCCTCTTTTTCAGGCTGAACATACCCAGCTCCTTCAACCGTTCCTCATCAGAGGAATTGGTTTCCAGATCCTTGATCATTGTGGTCGCCCTCCTCTGCACATGTCCCAACTTGTCAACATGCTTCTTAAATTATGGTGCCCAGAATTGGACACAATATTCCAGGGGCAGCAGAGGAGGCGGCAGCGAGAGTGGCGATGGGGGAGGGGTATTTTCTGCCTCAAGCAGCAAAACGTATTGGGCTGGGTCTGTCCCAGGTCTGATCCTTGACATCTTAGGCAGGAAACGTTCCTAGTCTGCACCCAGAATATAGGAACTCCTTCTGTTGAGTAAGAGTCACTGCCAGTCAGTGTAGGACTGTAGTTCTCAAACTTTTTTCTCTGGGCCACACTTCCAGAATAAAAATTTGCTCTCACCACACTGAATATATTTGCATCGTATCTTTTAGTCGTTTTTTTACACATGATCGTTGGCATTTCTGCTGTTCCAAAAGCCTTTCAAAATATTCATGTTTGCCAGATTTCCATATTTTGACGTCTTTTCGTCTTGTTTGGGCCCATATTGGACTTTGAAAGCTTCTTACCACAGATCAAACCTTTAGGCTGAGGGACACAGTCATCTCCATTCCACCTGAAACTGAGACTCAGATAGCTATCCATATATTGTTGACAAACTTCCTTTTTTGGAGGTTTGCTTGGGCCTGCTACTGGTGTTGAATAAAACGGGCCTCTCCAGCACTCTGTAGGAATGGTGATTCTCGATCAGAACTAGGATGCTCCTCAGTATCACTTGATGCTCTTGCTCTCATTTTGAAAAGATACCTATCCATATTCTGCAAATAATTGTGTGTGTGTGTGTGTGTACTATATTATACTACACATAAATGCTTAAATGTTTCTTTGATTGTCCTTGAATCTTCTTGTGCTTTGAACTGGTATAAGGCAGCTTCCTAAGTACCTTAAAACAGCCATAGTGTGTGTTTCAGAAACTGATTGGAGAAGGGTTGCAAGGGGAAAGGGGTTTCAACCTCCCCCCACAAACAATTGTTACTCAAGCTGATATTAGAATGGGGGGAAAGGAGGATAATTTTTTTCTACTGAAGGTCTAATAATCTTCAGAGAAGGTTTAATAACTATCTGTGAGAGTCTAGAAGCCATTTCGGCAAGCAAAATGTATGTAACTTAATACAGAATAATAACCACAACCAATTTAATTGGAAAAATGTTGCAAAGGAAATGTTTTGCCTTGCTCCCCTTGCTCCAGTCAGATCTTGATTAAATGCCACACCTGCATTTAAGGTTAAAAAAGGGGGGCTTTGGGAGCTCCAGTCACTGGACTCCTGCATTTCATGTGGTTTGCGCCTCCACTTAGGCCAGGTGCTCCTGTTCATGGAAAAGGTTTTTCTTTGAGGGCCGTCCAGGCTGTTGTCTGCAGGAAAGCACGAGGGCAGGGATTCTTAGGGCTCCACAGCGTATCTTTCTTTCCTCTCTCAATAGCAGAAAGGCTCCCACCTTGCTTCCAGCTGTGACTTTTGTTCATAATAATAATAATAATAATAATAATAATTTATTATTTATACCCCGCCCATCTGGCTGGGCCTCCCCAGCCACTCTGGGCGGCTTCCATAAAAACCAAAAATACAGTAAAATATCACACGTTAAAAACTTCCCTGAACAGGGCTGCCTTAAGATGTCTCCTGAATGTCAGGTAGTTGTTTATCGCTTTGACATCTGCTGGAAGGGCGTTCCACAGGGCGGGCGCCACTACCGAGAAGGCCCTCTGCCTGGTTCCCTGTAGCTTTGCTTCTCGCAATGAGGGAACCGCCAGAAGGCCCTCGGCGCTGGACCTCAGCGTCCGGGCAGACTGATGGGGGTGGAGACGCTCCTTCAGGTATACTGGACCGAGGCCGTTTAGGGCTTTAAAGGTCAGCACCAACACTTTGAATTGTGCTCGGAAACATACTGGGAGCCAATGCAGGTCTTTCAAGACCGGTGTTATATGGTCTCGGCGGCCGCTCCCAGTCACCAGTCTAGCTGCCGCATTCTGGATTAGTTGTAGTTTCCGAGTCACCTTCAAAGGTAGCCCCACGTAGAGTGCATTGCAGTAGTCCAAGCGGGAGATAACCAGAGCATGCACCACTCTGGCGAGACAGTCCGCAGGCAGATAGGGTCTCAGCCTACGTACCAGATGGAGCTGGTAAACAGCTGCCCTGGACACAGATTTGACCTGTGCCTCCATGGACAGCTGTGAGTCCAAAATGACTCCCAGGCTACGCACCTGGTCCTTCAGGGGCACAGTTACCCCATTCAGGACCAGGGAATCCTCCACACCTGCCCGCCTCCTGTCCCCCAAAAACAGTACTTCTGTCTTGTCAGGATTCAACCTCAATCTGTTAGCCGCCATCCATCCTCCAACCGCCTCCAGACACTCACACAGGACCTTCACCGCCTTCACTGGTTCTGATTTAAAAGAGAGGTAGAGCTGGGTGTCATCCGCATACTGATGAACACCCAGCCCAAACCTCCTGATGATCTCTCCCAGCGGCCGCATGTAGATGTTGAAAAGCATGGGGGAGAGGACAGAACCCTGAGGCACCCCACAAGTGAGAGCCCAGGGGTCTGAACACTCATCCCCCACCACCACTTTCTGAACACGGCCCAGGAGGAAGGAGCGGAACCACTGTATAACAGTGCCCCCAGCTCCCAGCCCCTCAAGACGGTCCAGAAGGATGCTATGGTCGATGGTATCAAACGCCGCTGAGAGATCCAGCAGAACTAGGAAACAGCTCTCACCTTTGTCCCTAGCCCGCCGGAGATCATCAACCAGTGCGACCAAGGCAGTTTCAGTCCCATGATGAGGCCTGAATCCCGACTGGAAGGGATCCAAATGGTCCGCTTCTTCCAGGCGTGCCTGGAGTTGTTCGGCAACCGCTCGCTCAATCACCTTGCCCAGGAATGGAAGATTTGAGACTGGGCGATAGTTGGCCATCGTGGCCGCATCTAAAGATGGTTTTTTAAGAAGCGGTTTAATAACCGCCTCTTTCAGCGGGTCTGGGAAGGCTCCCTCACGGAGGGAAGCATTCACCACCCCACGAAGCCCATCGCCCAGTCCTTCCCGGCTAGCTTTTATAAGCCAGGATGGGCAAGGATCCAGGAGACAGGTGGTTGGTTTCACTCGTCCAAGCAGCCTGTCCACATCCTTGGAGGTAACAGATTGAAATTGATCCCACTCAACTTGACTAGACAGAGCTCTAGCACTCTCCCGCCCCGGCCCTGCTCCCACGGTGGAGTCTACTTCTTCCCGAATCTGGGCGATTTTATCTGCAAAAAACTTTGCAAAATCATTGCAGGAGAACATGTGGCCCGTACTGGGCCCCGATGTTGCAGGTGGTTCCGCTAAATTGTGAACCACCTGAAAAAGTCTCCTGCTGCTGTTTTCTGCAGATGCAATAGAGGCGGTGAAGAAATTCTTCTTCGCCGTCGCTATCGCCACTTGGTAGGCTCGACGTTGAGCTCTAACCTGTGTCCGGTCAGATTCGGAATGAGTTATCCGCCACCGGCGCTCTAGCCGTCTCAACGATTGTTTCATTGCCCTCAGATCCGTGGAAAACCACGGGGCTGTCCGGGCTCCATGCAATCGGAGAGGGCGCTTCGGAGCCAAACAGTCAATAGCCCTGGTTAACTCCACATTCCAGCGGGCCACCAGGGAATCAGCTGAAAGGCCATCAACATGGGATAAAGCATCCCCTACCACTCTCTGGAAACCATTTGGATCCATTAAGTGGCGGGGGCGGACCATCCGAATTGGTCCCACCTCCCTGCAGAGGGGATGGGTTGCAGAGAAGTCCAGTTGCACCAGGAAGTGATCTGACCATGGCACTTCTTTCGTTTCGCTTTTACTTAGTGTCAGATCACCAACATCCATAGAGGTAAACACCAGGTCCAAGGCATGTCCGTGGCTATGAGTTGGGCCAGACTTATTCAGGGACAGCCCCATGGAGGCCATGTTTTCCACGAAGTCCTGAGCGGCCCCTTGTAAGGTCGTGTCGGCATGGATGTTAAAATCCCCTAGGACGACCAGGCTAGGTGTCTCCAGGAGAACATCCGCCACGACCTGAAGCAGCTCGGGCAGGGAATCCTTGGTGCAGCGGGGAGGTCGGTACACCAAAAGGAATCCTGTACTGCCCCTATTGCCCAACTTCCAGAACATGCACTCAGAAAACTGGGTCTTCCCAATAGGACGCCTGGTGCAAACTAATGACTTCCTAAAAATCACTGCAACCCCCCCTCCCCGCCCACATGACCTGGGTTGCTGTGCGTAAGAGAAACCTGGTGGACAAGCAGCGGCAAGGACAGGCCCATCTGCTTCATCCAACCAAGTCTCTGTTACACATGCCAGGTCAAATCCTCCATCCATGATCAAGTCATGGATGGCAGTGGTCTTATGAATCATTGACCTGGCATTGCACAGCAGCACCTTCAGGTCATGTGGGTATCCCTTGCTGATTCTAGTATCCATCCGGTCAGGACCAGACCCGGAGGCAGGAATAGTCCTCAGACAACGACTAAACCTGCCTCCTCTGTAATGACATGGTCTGGTCTTAGCGTAACTCCTCCTCCTACCCGTGATCACTGAGATCGGTTGTCCCAGTGCATCCCCCCCTGTGGAACATGCCCCAGCCATTTTGTGGGCTGGGGCCCACTCCCCGGCAGCCCTGACCCCTCCCCCTAAAAACAAAATAACACCTTAAACAAACAAACAAAACCAATAAAACAATACAAACAAAAAAATGTAAAAATTACAAAAACATCAAAATAAAAAAAATAATAATTCCCCAAGCCCAACCAAACATCCCTCCCACCCCCACCCCCCACATACAAAAAACCCAAAGAAAAAATTTAAAAACATTTTAAAAACACTCTGTGCCTCTCCGGCAGTAACAACTGTCCTAGTGAGGCCTGTCAGGCCCCGCCCCAGGCCAGATGGTAAGTGGCAAGAGCAGGGCCCTCAAGCACTCACTCAGGGGAGTCCTCCTGGGCAGCAGGCAGCAAGCAGCACACAGTCCTTATGAGGCCCCAGGCCCCGCCCCAGGCCAGATGGTAAGTGGCAGGAAGGAGCAGGGCCCTCAAGCACTCACTCAGGGGAGTCCTCCTGGGCAGCAGGCAGCAAGCAGCACACAGTCCTTATGAGGCCCCAGGCCCCGCCCCAGGCCAGATGGTAAGTGGCAAGAGCAGGGCCCTCAAGCACTCACTCAGGGGAGTCCTCCTGGGCAGCAGGCAGCAAGCAGCACACAGTCCTTATGAGGCCCCAGGCCCTGCCCCAGGCCAGATGGTAAGTGGCAGGAAGGAGCAGGGCCCTCAAGCACTCACTCAGGGGAGTCCTCCTGGGCAGCAGTCAAGCGGGAGACGAAAAAAAGGAAGTCCGTCTTCCGGCAAGGCTTAAAGATCAAAGGCAAAGGAACTGACAAGCTGGAAGCAGTGAAAAGGGATTATAAAATTGGAAGTATCATGCGTCTGGCAGAACTGGCAATTGAAAGGAAAGGCAAGTTTTCTTTCTTTTTTTATGCTATTGTGTTGATGTAAACTGGGAACCTTCTCCCTCTGCGGACTTTAAAAACTTTAAAACCCAGCCTCGGGCTGGCAGAGGGGAAAAGAGCTGTCTTTGCAGATACAGTATACAAAGCTGAAATAGATACATAGAGGCATTACTGGAAGATATAAATCAAGTAACTGTTTCTTGCACCTTTGGATGTGACTTATGTGGCAACTTTGGAAGGGCTCTGCAAGTGGAAAAAGAACTTTGGAGAACTGAGTAGGAGTCAGGACCAAGTTCTAGATAATTTAGCCATGATAGAAATGAAACAAAAACAGTTAAATCTAAAATTCAGAGGAGTAGGGGAGGAAAGGGAAGAAGACATTAAAGGAAAAATGATTAAGGAACTAGCGACATGGATAGCTCTGACAGAAAAGGAGGTTGAACAAACGATAGAAAATGCCTTCAGAATTAAAATAAAAACTAAACAAAACAGAATGAAAAAGATTCCAGGAGACTGTCTAGTGATTTTCAAATCGGCTGAGATGAGGAATATAATCCTGAAAGAAAGCTATCAGAGGAGACTGGTAATTGATGGAAAACCAATTGTCATCTTCAAAGAAATTCCAATCAGACTCCTTCGTAAGAGAGAAGGCTACAAACAAATAGTCAACACACTAAAAAGGAATGGTATAAAACATAGGTGGGAATTCCCAGAGGGGATTTCTTTTTTTTACAAAGGGAAGAGATTTAAGATTACAGAAAGCCAGGAAGTTAGTAAATTTTTACGCAGATATGAAAAAGATTTCGGGGAGTCAGAGGAGAGAGCTGGAGGAAGAGGTGTGGAGAGAGAGAGAGGAGGGACGGTACAGGAATGGAGGGGAGGGGGGAGGGAGGGGCGGCGGGGGGAGGGGGGGAGGGGGATAGAGAGGAAGAGGAAGAGGAAGAAGAGGGGGGTGAGGAAGAGGAAGAAACAGAGGACAAACTTACCCGAATCTAAACCAGCTAAAACTCCAATCGTCAAATTACTGACCCAACAATGAACCTAAAAATTTTAACATGGAATGTAAATGGTATGAATGAAAAAACTAAAAGGAATAAAATTGTAAATGTGTTGAAAAAGAAAAAACTGGATGTAATTTGCATGCAAGAGACTCATGTAGCCAGAAAGCATAAGCATGTATTAGTAAATAAGAACTTAGGATCAGAATTTATAAACTCCACGACAGAGAAGAAAAGAGGAGTAGTAACGTATGTCAATGAAAAATGGGAACCCAAATTGATATATAAAGATGAAGATGGGAGGATACTAGGAGTCCAAATTAACTTTCAGGGGAAAAAGATTAACGTGGTAAACATCTATGCCCCAAACTCAAACAGAGTAGAGTTCTTCAAAAAACTAGAACAAGTGTTGCTAGAATTTGAAATTAACAAAACGGTGCTATTGGGAGACTTTAATGCCATCCCAATATTGGGAATGGATAGACAAACGGAAAAGGGAAAACATAAAAAAGGGAAGTTACCGAATTCATTCCAAGATTTAGAAGAAAATATGGATTTAATAGATGCATGGCGGTACAAGCACCCAACAGAAAAACAATTCACTTTCTTCTCTGAAGTACACCAAAGTTGGGGCAGAATAGACCAAATATGGATCTCAAGGGTCCTTACTTTAAGGACCACAAAATGTGAGATACATCCAAGAACCTTTTCTGACCACAACTCGTTAACATTAGAAATAAAAGGGGCAACCCAGGGAGGCTTTAGATGGAGATTGAATGAATGGCTATTAGATGATGATGAGGTTATTGAGAAAGCCAAGGTCACTTTAAAGGAGTACTTTGACCTTAACCTTAACACTGGAACAAGCATAGAAGTGGTGTGGGACGCTAGTAAGGTGGTCTTAAGAGGCCTTTTTATCCAGCAAAACAATTACAAGAAAAAAATAAGACAGCAAAAGAAGGATGAAATTCTGAAACAGCTTAAGGAGAATGAGAAAAAGCTAATAGTAAACCCAAAAGATGAACAAAGTCTTCAAACAATAAAATTATTACAAACTCAATATTCAATGTTAACGAATCAAGAGATCGAAGGTAAAATAAAGATAATGAGGCAAAGATATTTCGAGTCAGCGAACAAAACCGGAAAATTTTTAGCGTGGCAATTAAGGAAAAAACAAAAACAGAATGTGATAAATAAAATAATGGTAGGGGATGAACTGATAGCGGACCCAAAAAGAATACAAAAAAACTTCCTCAATTTCTACGAGCTGTTGTATAAGAAAGGTGAAGAAGACCCAATCCAAATAGAACGGTATTTAGAGAACTGTAAAGGGAAGACCATCACAGAAGAAGAAAGACATCAACTAAATAGACCCATAAACATGGAGGAGATCCAAAATGCGATGAAAAAAATGAAACTGGGGAAGGCGCCAGGGCCGGATGGCTTATCAGCCAAATATTATAAAGTTCTGGGGAATCAACTGTCAACCGCGCTATGTGAGACTATGAATAACATTCTGAGAGGAGGGAAAATACCTGAGTCTTGGAGAGAAGCCTTTATAACATTAATTCCCAAGCCAGATACAGATAAATTGAATATTAAGAATTACAGGCCAATGTCCCTGCTAAATAATGACTATAAAATCTATGCCGATATTATGGCAAGCAGACTGAAAAAGTACTTAACAAATTTAATTCACAAAGACCAAGCGGGGTTTTTACCTAACAGATTTCTGAAAGATAACGTGAGGCACGTTATCGATTTAATAGAATATCTGGAGATTAAAAATGAGATACCTGCAGCTTTAATCTTTATAGACGCAGAAAAGGCGTTCGACAACGTCTCTTGGTCGTTCTTGTTAAAAACTATGGAAAGAGCAGGGATAGAGGGCGAATTCCTGAAAGGAATACAGGCGATATATTCAAACCAATTTGCCAAGCTGGTTATAAATAACAATCTTACAAGTAGATTTAAAATTGAGAAAGGAACGAGGCAGGGGTGCCCCCTCTCCCCACTCTTGTTCATAATGGTTTTGGAAATTCTGGCAAATAAGATAAGATCAAAGCCAGAGATACAAGGGATCAAAATAGGTTCAAAAGAGTACAAACTAAAAGCCTACGCGGATGACTTGATATTAACCTTGGGAGAACCGCAAGAAAGTATCAACAAAGCCCTGGAAACATTAGAGGAATATGGGAGATTTTCGGGTTTCAAATTAAATAAAGCAAAAACAAAGATGCTGACAAAAAAATTGGATAATGATGAAAAGGAGAAATTAGAGAGGAAATTCGGAATTAAAGTGGTTAGAAAAGTAAAATACCTAGGAATTTGGCTTACATCGAGAAATATAAATTTAATCGAAGACAATTATTCGGCAACATGGAATAAAGTTAAAAAAGACTTGGACGTGTGGAGTAGAGTTAAACTCTCTTGGCTGGGCAGGATGGAAGCTATAAAAATGAATATATTACCCAAGATGCTGTTCTTATTTCAAAACATTCCAGTCATAAGAGGACCCAAATTATTTAAAGAATGGCAAAAAACCCTCTCGAGGTTTATATGGCAAGGCAGAAGGCCTAGAATTAGATTCAAACTGCTTACAGACAGAAAGGAGAGAGGAGGACTAGCTGTCCCTAACCTGAGACTCTATTATGAAGCAGCTTGTTTGTGTTGGGTCAAAGATTGGATAATCTTAGAGAATACTGACCTATTGGACCTAGAAGGAGTGGACAATAGGTATGGCTGGCATGCCTACCTTTGGTTAAACAAAGCGAAGGTACATAAAGGATTCACGAATCACATTATCAGAGGCCCCCTTTATGAAGTCTGGGAAAAAAATAAAAAACTGTTAGAGTGGAAAACACCGTGGTGGCTGTCCCCTACAGATATTGTACTAATTAAGAAGATAAATTCGGAAGAACAAAAATTGACATACGAAGATTTACTAATAAGATCTCAAGATAGTTGGAGATTAAGACCATATGAGGAGTTGAAGGAGAAGCTGAAGGACTGGTTTCAATACCACCAGATTAATGCATTATGGACGGAAGATAAAAAATTAGGAATGAATGAAAAAAAATCTAAATTTCAAATTGAAGTAATTGAAAGTAAATCCAAGTTATTATCTAAAATGTATAACATTTTATTAGAATGGGACACAAAGGATGAAGAAATTAAAGAAGTCATGGTTAAATGGGCGATAGACCTAGGGCATAACATTGAATATGAAAAATGGTCAAAACTTTGGAATGAGGGAATAAAATTTACGGCAAGCGCTGCAATTAGAGAAAATCTAGAAAAAATGGTTTACAGGTGGTACTTAACACCGGAAAAACTAAACAGGATGTACAAGACCGGCAATAAGGAATGTTGGAGATGTAAAATAAAAGAAGGCAGTTTTATACACATGTGGTGGACATGTCAGGAAGTAAAAAAATTTTGGAATCAGATATATGATGAATTAAAAAAAATATTTAAATACACATTTCCTAAAGAGCCTGAGGCCTTCCTGTTGGGGATGGTGGGAAAAGAAATAAGGGATAAAGATAAAACCTTGTTTCAATATTCAACAGCAGCGGCCAGAATGTTAATCGCCCAAAATTGGAAAAACACAAACTTACCAACAGTAAAGGATTGGCAATTAAAACTATATGGCTTCATTGAATTGGCAAAGATGACACAAAGAATTAGAAATAAAAAAAATGCAAAGTTAAATGAGGAATGGATTAAATTTTCAGCTTATATGGAAGGCAATTTTAGAAACTTACCAACTATAGCAGGTATAATATAAAACTTTCGATGCGCAAACTAAAAACCAACACCAGTTGTAAAGTATAATGTATAAAAATGAAAACCCAAAACCAGTACGGAAGGAAGTAGATGCTGAATGTTAAGTGTTGTATGTAAACTTTCTGGTGCGTATTTGTTCTTTTTGTGTGTTTTTTTGGCTTTGGTGATTTTACTATGTTCCGTGTATTTTCTTATTTTCTTATTTTCTTTTTTACTTTCTTCTTTGCATTTAAATTTAATAATAAAAAAATTGGAAGGGCTCTGCAAGTGGAAAAAGTTTTAAGGACTATTGTTAAATTACTAAGTTGCAGGAACTTTAATGGCGACTAAACCTTTCTCCTTCTTTTATGAATTGTAACAATACTCCCTCTAGTGGAGCTTGGGATTTACAAACTCCTGGGAACTAACTTTGTTTTGACTCTCTGCTGTTTTGTTATCTACATTGAAGACTGTCTTTCCCATGGAACATTTGACAACTTGACCTTGACTCATAGACAGGTGTGGAATGAGTGGCCCTCCGAAAACAAGATCTGCAAAAGCGAAAGCAGGGAAAGGCCAACTTGTGCAAACAACTTTGACCTCTCAGTCTCGCAGATCATCTGTCCCTGCTGTATTAAAGGGAGTTGAACTCCCAACAACGGCCCTATTAAAGGAAGCTGAACAGCCAACAACAGAGGATATGGCTGCAGGGGGATCTGATACCCTTCTAAATGAAATGTTACAACAATTCGCAATTTTAAATAAGAAGGTTGATGACCAAACAGCAAAAATTGACTTAGCCACATCCTCTATCACAAAACTATCTGAACAAGTGGCACAACATTCACAAGCAATTGGGAATTTAAAAGACGCCACCTCTGAGAATCGGAAATTGGCTGAGGCAGCAAATGAAAAAGCTGATCAAGCGAATCAGAAAGTGGATGAACTGAAAGGAGAGGTAAGGCCACTACATAAGCACATCAGTGACCAGCAGGCCTACCTGTCTATGGTTGAATTGAGAAACCGGGAAAACAATTTAAGATTACGCTCTATCCCAGAACTTGAGAAAGAGGATCTGACCGGCTATTTGACAGCAGAATTTTCTAAGTTCTGGGGTATAGTGGAAGACAAAGACTTTAAAATAACAACTGTGTTTAGACTGGGAAGAGCAGCAAAGAAGGACAGGCCCAGAGACTGTCTGATTATCCTGAGGACTAAGCAGGAGAGAGACAAAATACTTGACCTTCATTTTAATAAATCACTTGAGATCCAGGACAGAAAAGCGGAGATTTACAAGGATATACCAAAACAATTACTGGATCTCAGAGCTATATATACTGACCTAGCAAGACTTTTGAGAGGCAACGGGATACCCTACAGGTGGGAGTTTCCACAAGGTTTATCATTTAACTACAAAAGAAAGAAGGTTAGAATCAAAACAAAAGAGGACAACCAGAAGTTCCTGCACGACCACGGAGAGGATCTGCAGAAGGGAACAGCAGTTCCTTGGCCTCCACCACAGCCTGGAATAGATCCAACAACCTCTTCCTCGGATTTGGACAAAAAAGAGGACACCCCATAAAGAGCAACAGCAGATTGATACAGGATGTCTCTGCAGCTGTATAGTTGGAACATTAATGGGGCAAATTCCCCGGAGAAACGAAAAATGATTTTCCATATTTTGAAAAAAGAACATCTGGATATAATTTGTCTGCAAGAAACACATGTGACTAGGCTCCATAGGAAAGTGTTAATTAACAAAAGATTAGGCCAAGAATTTATCTCATCAGATAGAGTTAAAAAGAGAGGCGTGGTGATCTACGCAAAGGAGAACCTATCACCGAAATTTTTGTTTAAAGATGAACAAGGAAGAATCCTGGCAATTGAAATACAAACCCAAGGAGAAAAAGTTTTGATATTAGGAATCTACGCACCAAATGAGGGGAAATCAGAATTTTACAAGAAGCTACATGAGACATTACTGGACTATCTGGACTACTCTAACATCATAATGATGGGAGATATGAATGGGGTGGTCTCTACTTACATGGATAAGTCACAGAACCAGAATTTAACCAAGGATGGCAGACTACCAAAAACCTTTTTTGAATTAACTGACAATATGGACTTGATTGATATATGGAGGACGAGAAACCCCTTAGGTAAAGAAGGAACTTTTTTCTCTGAGGCCCACCTGTCATGGACAAGAATCGACCAAATTTGGACAACTAGAGGGCTGGCACCTAAGACTATAAGAGTGGAAATCTGCCCAAAGACCTGCTCCGACCATAACGCCTTGAAAATGGAAGTGAGATTTACTCCAGCCGGTTCCTTCAGATGGAAAATGAATGACAACCTGTTAAGAGACCAAGAGATTGTAAAAAAGGCCCAAAAAGCGTTAAAGGATTATTTTGAAATCAACTTGAACACTTCGGTGGAAAAAAGAACAATCTGGGACGCAAGTAAAGCTGTAATGAGAGGGTTTCTGATACAACAGAATACGATTAAGAAAAAACTCTGGAATGGAAGAAAGGATAAGATACTAGAGAAGATAAGAGATGGAGAGAAAAAGCTAAGATTGAATCCAAAATCAAAAGAGATTGTAAGAGAAATTAAATTCCACCAGTCACAATATACGAAACTGATAAACCAAGAAGTGGAATGGAAAATCAAACAAATGAAACAAAGATCCTTTGAATCTGCGAACAAATGTGGAAAACTGCTAGCTTGGCAGTTGAAAAAGAGACAAAAATTAAATTATGTTACCATCTTAGAAGTTGAAGGGAAAAACATTCAGAAACCGGGAGAAATTAGAAAGTGTTTCCAGAAATATTTTAAAAAATTATATACCCAAGGGCCTGAGGAAGTGACTGAGATAGATCAATTTTTGAAAGACAATGGCTTACCAGAACTATCTCAGGAGAAGAGATCAATCTTGAATCACAAAATAACACAACAGGAAATTGAGGATGCCATTCAGAACATGCAGCTAGGCAAATCTCCAGGCCCTGATGGACTTACCTCCAAGTATTACAGGATGTTAAAAAACTACCTGATACAACCACTAATGGAGGTTTGTAACCAGATTATGGGGGGAGGGAGGGCACCAGAAACGTGGAAAGAAGCATTCATCACACTGATACCCAAAGTGGAAACTGAAAAGACTCAACTTAAGAACTACCGTCCCATCTCACTCCTAAATGTGGATTACAAAATATTTGCAGACATTTTGGCAAATAGATTTAAAAAAGTACTGAATGAGGTAATTCACAAGGACCAAGCAGGCTTTCTCCCAGGCAGGCATTTGTTTGACAATACCAGGAATATTATTGATATTTTGGAACTTTTGCAAACAAATATCAACACCAAAGCAGTGTTAATTTTCATTGATGCTGAGAAGGCCTTTGACAACATTTCTTGGAAGTTTATGAAGAAAAACTTGGAAGGGATGGGAGTGGGACGGGGGTTTGAAAATGGAATAGAAGCAATTTATTCAGAACAAAAGGCTAAGTTGATAGTGAACAATGTGGTGACAGAAGAGTTTCATATTGAGAAAGGAACACGACAGGGGTGCCCCCTATCCCCTTTATTATTTATCTCAGTCTGGAGGTATTGCTGAATATGATTAGGAAGGACCGGCAGGTACAAGGAATATGGGTCGGAGCGAAACAATATAAACTGAAAGCTTTTGTGGATGACTTGGTTTTAACATTACAGGAGCCAGAATCTAGTACAAAAAGAGTTTTAGAATTGATTCAAGAATTTGGTCGGGTGGCGGGATTTAAGTTGAATAAACAAAAAACTAAGGTATTAGGAAAGAATTTGACATCTTCTGAAACAGATGGATTTCAGAAGGAAACAGATTTAAATGTTGTTAAAAAAGTGAAATACCTGGGGGTTAACTTGTCTTCCAAAAATTTGAACTTATTTAAAGATAACTATGAAAAATGTTGGTCAGAAGTTAAAAAAGACCTAGAAATCTGGTCAAGATTGAAACTTTCCTTGTTAGGCCGAATTGCAGCTATAAAGATGAACATTTTGCCAAAAATGTTGTTTTTGTTTCAGGCCTTGCAGATCGTGGACAGAGTGGAATGTTTTGGAAAGTGGCAGAAGGATATTTCGAAGTTTGTTTGGCAGGGCAAAAAGCCCCGAATAAAGTTTAAAATATTAACTGATGCCAAAGAAAGAGGGGGGTTTGCCCTGCCGGACTTAAGGTTATACTATGAAGCTGCAGCCTTCTGCTGGATGAAAGATTGGATTTTGCTAGAAAACACTGATGTCCTAGATCTGGAAGGCTTTAATAATTCGCTAGGTTGGCATGCGTATTTGTGGTATGACAAGGTAAAAACACATGGAATGTTCAAAAACCATATTGTCAGGAAAGCAATATTTATGGTCTGGATAAAATACAAAGACTTACTTGAAAGTAAGACCCCGAGGTGGTTATCACCAATAGAGGCCAAGGCTCGGAAAAAACCCCAATATGGAGGCCGGCTGGCCGAAATATTGGGAAATAATAGAAAACATTGGAGAGAATTGGAGGTTACAGAGCTTTGAAAAATTAAAGGATAAGGTGCAAGATTGGTTTCACTATGCCCAAATTAATGAGGTTTTTAAGTTGGACAAAAAAACAGGATTCCAGGTGGAAAAATCGAAACTTGAGACAGAGTTGTTAGAACCAAAGACCAAGGTACTATCGAGAATGTATAACTTGCTGCTTAAATGGAACACTCAGGATGAGACAGTTAAATCAGCCATGACAAAGTGGGCTCAAGACATTGGGTACAATATTACGTTTGAAGACTGGGAAAGGTTGTGGACCACCGGTATGAAATTTACGGCATGTAATGCCCTGAAAGAAAACATTATGAAAATGATATACAGGTGGTACATGACCCCAGTCAAGCTTGCTAAGATATACCATTTGTCTGATAATAAATGTTGGAAGTGCAAGGAGGCTGAAGGGACGTTCTTTCACCTGTGGTGGACATGTCCAAGAGTGAAGGCCTTCTGGGAGACGATCTACAATGAGTTAAAAAAGGTGTTTAAATACACCTTTCCTAAGAAACCGGAGGCCTTCCTCTTGGGCATTGTCGGCCAAAAGGTGTTAAAGAAGGATAGAACGTTTTTTATGTATGCAACTACAGCAGCAAGAATTCTTATTGCCAAATATTGGAAGATTCAAGATTTGCCCACACTGGAAGAGTGGCAAACGCAATTGATGGACTACATGGAGTTGGCCGAGATGACTGCCAGGATCCGAGATTTGGGAGAAGAAGCAATGGAGGAGGACTGGAAAAAATTTAAGGACTATTTGCAAAAATTTTATAAGTTATATGAATTATAGGATTTCGCATGATATGGAATGTTAGCCCCAGCAACGAGAGTGGAATTTATACGAAATCAGATAATATTAATGAAAGAACTAATGTTTAAATGGTCAAAAATGATAATATGTTTGTTTATAGAGTAAATGGATAATAAGGGATTTAAACTTAAATTGCAATTGAAGGTACAAAAGAAACACATGAAACAAGGTTATAATTTGCTGATAAATTTATTGTCAAGATTGCACTGTGCGGGAGACGTGGGGAAGTCCGATAGAAAGTTGAAATAAGTTGTTGAAATGGTTTGTTTTCTTTTTCTTCTTTTTCTTCTTCTTTTCTTTTTCTGTTTGCTTTATACTGTATATCTTTATCTGGAAAAAATGCAATAAAAATTATTTAAAAAAAAAGATATTGTAGAGTTGGAAAGGGTTTAGAAAAGGACAAGCAAAATGATTAAGAGGGTGGAGCTTAGCCGGCAAAATGAGATTACCCTGCTAAAACAAGTTTGTATACATACTTAAGGTACATATGTAAGAGACTCATTTATACAGTGGTACCTCGGGTTAAGTACTTAATTCGTTCCGGAGGTCCGTTCTTAACCTGAAACTGTTCTTAACCTGAAGCACCACTTTAGCTAATGGGGCCTCCTGCTTCTGCCGCGCCGCCGGAGCACAATTTCTGTTCTCATCTTGAAGCAAAGTTCTTAATCTATTTTTGGGTTAGCAGAGTATGTAACCTGAAGCGTATGTAACCCGAGGTACCACTGTAATTATATTTCTGGAATGATTCAGGGCCACCAACTCTATGGGGACGAGGTGCCTTTGCTCCCCCAATATCTGTTGGCTGGCCCCCCTCAATGCTGATTGGGACAGGAGTCCAGACATGGAGCAGAGCTTCAGTGGCCAGTTCCTCCTGAGCAGGAGAGGAGGGACTGCCGGCCATTGTGGCCACAGCGCTCTGGGCTGACAATTCCATGTCCCGCACATTGCAGGCCAGGCACATGACGTCAGACACAATCTTGGGCATAAGTCAATGCCTCTGGAATAATAATAATAATAATAATAATAATAATAATAATAATAATAATAAATTTTATTTAGACCCCGCCCTCCCCAGCCAAGGCCGGGCTCAGGGCGGCTAACAAGCAATAATAAAAACAAGATTAAAATACAACATTGAAACATTAAAATGCAGCCTCTTCGCAGGAGGAGAAATGAAAAAGAAAGAGGGGGAGGGAATCAAACTGAGCCTTCTAAGCCAAAGGCCAGGCAGAACAACTCTGTCTTACAGGCCCTGCGGAAAGAAATCAGATCCTGCAGGGCCCTGGTCTCATGAGGCAGAGCGTTCCACCAGGCCGGAGCCAGTGTTGAGAAGGCCCTGGCTCTGGTTGAAGCTAATCTGACTTCCTTAGGGCCCGGGACCTCTAGGAATGATTCATGTTCTTATGTAGCTGCATTGTTTTATACTTTCTGGATGTGCCATGATCATACTTTAAAACGGTTTTCTTCAATGTTTATAAATCAAGCACTACTAGTTGTTTCTTTTTGTTTTCCAATGTATTTATTATCTATTAAAAAACTGGTGTGGCACAAGCAAATTTTTATTCTGAAAGTGTGGCCCAGAGAACAAAGTTTGAGAAGCACTGCCTTATGGAGACTGACCTGATACCTCCTGTTAGCCCTGCCACTCTAAGGAGCTGAAAGGACCACTGCCCTATTCTTCAGCCCTGGGAATGGGGAAGGCTGGCCTTGGAGCCAGGGTTGTGGGGCAGTCCTCCATCTTCTGGCCTGGATGGTACATGAGGAGGGGGCACGGGCTCCCAGGCTCTCTCTTGTTCCTCTGAGTCTGCCCCAGAGCTGCATTTTCATATCATGGACCAATAACGTGGCCGTCCTTGCCTCTCCGTGTAATTCTGATTATGTGGGGAACTGGAAAAATCACGTAGGGCTTAAATGTAAATGAGTTGTTTGTAAGCTTCTTAGTACAGGGACCTGCCTTCATTGCTGCACTGCACTGCACTTTATTTTATTTATTTCATAAAATTTATACACCTCAAAGCAGTTTACCAAAAAATGAAGCAATACAATTATTGGTAAAACAGTTAAAAACAACTACTTAACACATTCAAGAATTAAAATTGGGGACAAACTGAAAACCAAATAAAAAACACACCAGCCTCCTACTTGTTTGGGCACAAAGAACAGAGGGCTCACAAACGGGCTCTGAATACCAGTTGCTGGAAGTCTCCCGCGTAGAGAGCGCTGATGGAGTAAGGTTTGGCTTATGGCTTTCCCGGAGTCATCCAGGGGCCACTGTGAGAACAGGAAGTGGGGCTCGATGGCTGTGGGGCTGATCCAGCAGTGGGGCTCCTCTCGTGTGCCTATGCTTTTATTTTTAAAAAAAAGAATGAGGATGATGCAGTCAGTAGTAGAGGATTTTGCCCCTCCCTTGGCTTCCATAAGGAATGTTAAAATGACACCGATAAGAGGGGTAGGGGTGAAAGACTTTTTGGCTGCATTCATATCTACTGGGAAATGCCATTTCAGATGTGTGCTGCACAGATAAAATGTTCTGATGTCATCCAATTGCTTCATGGAACGGCAAGTTCTCAAAATATCACAAAGATTACATGGTTCTTTGATATTCTCCAACGTGGCTGGGGAATTAAGCAATGGAAGCAGCATTTTGTTGTAGTGAAACTCATCAGTAGCAACTGATTGAGAAAATGTGAATTTGTAATTGACCAGCAAATTCCTCTTTTTCAGTTCTGCCCCTGTGTAGTGAAGCGGAAAGGATTCTTGCAGGCCGGTAGCCAGAAGTATTGTGGTGGGGAACCTAGAGGAGTGCCTGGGCCTTGCAGACGTCCTTTTCGTTATGCACTCAGGATGTGCTCAGGATGCGATCTGGGTGGTCATACACATGCCCACTTTCAACACCATTTTATTTATTTGTTTGTTTATGGCATTTATATATCATGGAATCATTAGCATCTCTAAGCACTTGTGGTGTAGAGCTAACGGTTATATGACTATTTCAACTATAGGCGGCGCTGTGTCCAGCTGAGGCCGGGAGTCAATGCGGCTCTTGTGCAAGGTTCTTTTACAATGAAGCTGGTCCTCTGCTAAGCAGCCATTTGCAACTGACTTCTTCTCTTCAATAGCCTTGCAGCAGCAGCACTGTATTGTTTGCTCCTGCAAAGGTTTTGGGGTGGGCCTACTCATTCATTTCCAACCAGTGCATACCTTGTAACTTTTCATACCACAAATGTTCTGAGGGTGGTTTTTTTGTCAAGCTTTTGTTGTACGATAGCCCACCCCCCCTCCCAGACAGCAATATGGTAGCAATCAGAGCCCATCTTAGAACAACTGATAAACTAGAATAGATCTACCACAAACACCAACTTGGAGAGGCTGGAGGTGGAGGGCTGAAGCAGAACAGTCATGTCCCAGATGCAGGCAGCCTAATATGTTCCAATTTTTGAAATAAAGTCAAATATTCATAAAATAGCATTTACAGTGCAATCCTATATTTAGAATTAAATGAGTTCAGTCCTACTCCCAGGGGAGTGTCTATAGGATTGCAGCCTGCAAATTACAGATAAGGGCCTGAGCTCTGCCTGTTATCTCAGTGGCTTTGCCCATTTTGGCCCAACTCTTGACCAGTCGAAACCTGCTTACTTCTTAATGTGCTTAATGGGTGGAGTGAGGCATGCACACTTTCCCCCACGTTTATAACCATGAAAGGGTCAGGGACAAGAGCAGGACATGAATGAAATAGCCTTCTCTCACTCTTGTTCCCAGCAACTGGCATCCGAGGCAGTGTACAATCATCATGACTTCCAGCCACTGATTTGAATAATGCCCACCATGACATCTTGTAGCAAATTCCATAGTTTATGTGCTCTGTTAAAAAAAAAGGTCAATAGCTCAGAGTTGGAACATCTGCTTTGCACACAGATGGTCCCAGGTTCAACACCGCAACTCAGTGAGATCTTGTTGCTTGGCTAGAGCAGGAAGCCCCTGTATACTTCCTGTTCTAGACGAACCAGTGGCCAGCCTGGGTGGACTGAGCAGGTGCTTCACAGGGAATCTGCCACCTGCAGTCGATAGAACCTCCACACGGGGCAGCTGCATGCAGATCCCTCAATCCCTGACACGCAGAGGGCGGGGCTGTTTGGAACCCCTTGTGGGTTCTGTGGGCTGAACTGGACATGTAAGGGAAGCCTTGCATATGACCATTTCCTGATGTCACAATGACATCAGGAATTCAAAACACCCTAAGGGGTTGCAAAGAGATGGGTGCAATGCTTTAAGGCACATGAAGCTTCTGATTATTGCCTTTCAGTTGATGTGTGGTAAAGTAGAAGCCTGCTTATTGCAGGCATTGGCTGTGCAAGTGAGCTGTGCAGTGGAGGCGGGCCAGGGGTGCGCACTAATACAACCAATCCATCAAGCTGATGGGCAGTAGAACCAAAGCCTGCTTTCCTTTCCAGGTGCACAATTGGGAGTGCTCTTTAAGGCTCCTAGTTGTGCACTGGCAGCCCTGTCTCTACCTGCCCTCACATCTAACATCAGGTATGCCATCAATTGTGAGGCAGGTGAGCATAGCTTAGGGAAAATACCCTAACAGGCCAAATTTGAATGCTTGGTTTGTCGAGTTTAGTCCCAGTGCATTTCTTATGTTTCCAAGGAAGACTGCCGCCCTGTTCTGGTCCCACATCGGAGTCTAGGAAGCAGGGAAGACATCTCAAGTGAGCCATTTCCTCTGAGGACTGAGGACTTTTGAGCAAGGCAGGCCTGTTGTCTCAGCACCGTGGAGAGCTCCTAGGGAGCAACTTGCTCTGCCTTCAGTGAGCTCTCCGGAGTGTTTGTTGTGTTCCTCTGTGCAGCAAGGCCCAACATGGGTGTAAGTAAAGGTTCTGAAGGATGTGCTCTGAAGAACTAAGCTCTGTAGCTGCTCCAGCAAGGAACAAGCTGGAACTGAGTCCATTTACAGAAGTAGCAGCAGGTACAACATAACTGTTAGCTCCACCTGTGCTACAAGATGTTGCCCTACCTAAAGGGGCCCACCCTCCTCCAGTAATCTAGTAATCTACTGCTACAAAGTGGGGGAAGCCCCAGGTCTTTCTTGTTCTTCTCCAGCGGAGTCCTCTGAGTCAGAGAATGGCAGTGCTACATCCCCAGGCACTGGCCCCACAGATTCACCTGAGAGCATTTGTGGGGCTGGCCCTGCTTACCCTTCTATTTCAGAGTCCATGCCCTCATCTGGAGGCAAATGACACTGAGACGCTTAAGAGGGCCAGACCCCCAATCCCTGACACACAGAGGGCTGGACTGTTTGGAACCCCTTGTGGCTTGTGTGGGCCAGGTCATTATCATGGGCTGCACTGGACAGGTAACGGCCTCTGTGGCCTCCCGCCTGGCATGCTCTCTGTGCCAGGGAACTGGTGGCGCAGGGGGAGAGGAATGTGGTTCACTGGGATCACAGAAAGGTGCCCGTGAGGGTTCTGCTCTGGCATCAGGCTCAGAGTGAAGAACCCGATTTGGCTTCTTAGGTGATGACATGGCAACTTTCCATTTGGCCTCCTGGTTGTGAAGAAGGGCCCCTTCCATCACCAGAAAAATCAGCTCCCTTCCCAGCGCCAGAGTTCCAAGAGGGGATCTTCCTTGAAGCTGCCCAGTCTTGCTGATTGGACCTGATGGGCTGGACTAGATGACCCTCCGGATCCCTTCTAACTCTGCAATTCTGTGATTCATTGGTTTTTTTTAAATGTGTTTTTCTTAAATATTTTCTTGGTTTACAAAAGTATGTGCAATGTCTCTCTCTCTCTTTTTTCAAGTAACATTTTTTACAGATCAGTTTCATTTGTTGAAACATTAGGAAGAAAAGGGGGAAAGAGGTGGAGGGGGAAAGGTGAGTGGGGTCAGGTGGCAATGTTTCTGTTTTACTTAATATATATATATGGGGTTTTGTGTCAGTGTCACTTGTACAGGTTCTCTGCTATTTGCTTGTGTTCCTTTGGTGGTGAGAGAGGATGGGGTGGCCTAGAGTGTGGCTGTTCATTTGTGATTGGCTGTGGTGATCTTTGTTTTCAAGTATGAGTGGGGTATGTGTGTGTTTTGGATCAGGTTAGCCATACACTGGTACCTCGGATTAAGAACTTAATTCGTTCCGGAGGTCCGTTCTTAACCTGAAACCGTTCTTAACCTGAAGCACCACTTTAGCTAATGGGGCCTCCCACTGCTGCCGCACTGCTGCTGCGCGATTTCTGTTCTCATCCTGAAGCAAAGCTCTTAACCCAAGGTACTGTTTCTGGGTTACCGGAGTCTATAACCTGAAACATCTGTAACCTGAGGTACCACTGTATTGATTTGATTGCTGTTGGTGGATTTTTGTTACTGTCTTGTTGGGCTGTGTGTGTGATAAAGGGGAGGCGTCTTCTTCTATTAGTCCCCATGTCAGTTTCAGTTTGTTGGTTAGTTTTTCTAATAAGGCTGTTTCCCATACTATTTGGTACCATTGGTCCATGCTTACTCCTGACAGGTCATACCAGTGTCTGGTTATGATGTTTCTGGCTGCTGAGTTCTGAGTTCTGGTTATGAGTTCTTTGTGGTGTAAATGGGCATTATTGTCTTGGTTCTGTGATTCATTGTGAGTAAACTTGAATGAGTGGAGTGAAGAGAAGAAGAAGAAGAGTTTGGATTTGATATCCCGCCTTTCACTCCCTTTAAGGAGTCTCAAAGCGGCTAACATTCTCCTTTCCCTTCCTCCCCCACAACAAACACTCTGTGAGGTGAGTGGGGCTGAGAGACTTCAAAGAAGTGTGACTGGCCCAAGGTCACCCAGCAGCTGCATGTGGAGGAGTGGAGACTCAAACCCGGTTCCCCAGATTACGAGACTACCGCTCTTAACCACTACACCACACTGGTTAGGATTAGTTCAGTTTTAGAGCCACAGTGACTGGATTTATTTTGCATTCTGTCTGGAGCTTCTGCCTGCTTCCCCCCGGCATTGCTCCTGTCTCCTGGTCATTCTGAGTGCCATTTCTGACTTTCCCCATCTCTGCAATATCTCTTTTGAGTCTGCTTGCACTTTGTGAAGCTACAGGAATTCTGATGTTAGATATATTTGCCCCATATGTCTGTGACATCTTTATCTTGCTCATTTGTCATCAGCTCCCGTCTTAGCCCACTTCCCCATAACTTTTAAAAGCTTTCACACGGTAACATTTCAAAATCTAGTTGTAACACTACCCTGTAATTTGTACCCTGACATTTTCAAAAGTATTATTGCAAGTCACAAGGCTCTTTGTACTGGAAATGGAGTCCTCCTCACTGTTTACTTATTTCATGCCAACAACTTATTGGTTAACTTGTACAGTTTCTCCTTGGCATGAGCAATAGGTGATCATGATTCTAGTTGTTGAATCACTGCCCGTTAGGAGTAATAAGTAGGTCCAGATACATTATGTGTCTCTGTGACTCCTATCAGATTGTTGTCCTGTGACGACTCCCCAGTGTTGTGATAAGGCCTAGGACTGACGTGGGCAAAGCTACAGATGGGGCACACATGGAAATCATGTCATCTTTGGAGATTCACCAGGATTTCCTCCCTGCGAAAGCTAGGGCATGACATTTCATCCTAGGGCGTTCCAGCTTTTTTCCTGATGGAAAGAGCCCTTTTCTCTCCCTGGCTTCCCTGGATGAGCAATTGATCTGCAGTTTTTGCATAAAAACTGCTGCCGAGATCCAAAGTGAGATTTAAGGTGAATCAGCTTTCCTGTTGTTCCTGTGTGGTTATCGCTGCAGCAAAGCATATTTTTTCCCACGAAGTGACAACCTTCCCATCAACTGTGAAATGGTGGGCAGGGAAAAGGTGAAAAACACCTTTTTTAATGTGTTGATTTATATCACAAGATGTATATACTGCTTGATTGCAATAAAATCTCAAAGTGGCTTACAAGAAATCACTTGAACTATTTCTCTACGCAAAAGTGTGCCCTCCCCACACACATTTTGGCTGCACACACACCATATATTGGAAGCACAGTTAAAGCACCTGACCCCCCCACCCTCAGAATGCTGGGAACTACGTTCACCCCTGCATTTCCCAGGCTTCTTTAAATGCATGGTACATATGCAGCCTTTGTTTACAGAAACTGGCTGTTGGAGATTTGTAACACACTTTTGCATGCCCGCTGGGCAGTTAACCTCTCTTGCCTTGCCTTCTAAAGCAGGATGTGTTTATGAAAAGCAGGATGTTGCTGGCTTTCTATGCTGGCAATAATAGTTTGCTTTCCCAAAGTCTTATTCTTATGAAAGTTCAATAGAATGCTTTATCTCACAATAAATCTGATTCCACTTATATTTCCCTCTACTAGTGAACTTGCCTGTCTCTGTTCCTTTTCACTGTGCTTTTATGTGTGTATTTCCCCATCAGATTAGTTTTTACACTTTTTGATGCCAGCTTTGTAATACTGTAGATTGGGTTTTAGAACCTTCCAGTTTTTAGCAATAATAAGTCTTGAACTGATGAATTTAAAAGTTGCCAAGTATTTGTCCATCAGATACAAGTAATAAAGCCAATTTTGGGTTGGGCTGTAAAAGGGGATACAAATTGAACTGACTTTAATGTGTATATTACAGAATCACAGAGGGGGGATCTCAAAGTGATCTAGTCCACCCGCTGCCTAGCCTACAACATCCTTACTAGGTGGTCAGCCAGCCCTCTGCTTAAAAACCTCTAATGAACATTTTGTGAATGCTGTGTTTTCACCCATTTATGAACTGCTTTGAGTATAAATGAAGAGAAATGGAAGCAAATAAATATAAAAATTATATGTACCAACCCTTCCTGCTAGGTAGTTCCTCACTCTGTGCACCGGCTGCTAGTATGATGTTGTTGTTGTTGTTTCTAGCCTCTGTCTGTCTTGACTTGAGACAATGGAGTGCACCTCTGGGGGTGAAGTCAAACCGCTGCAGTAGTGGCACTGAACTGCCACATGTGCCTAAGTGTGGCTGGTGGTTGCTGCCTCTGTTCCGATGAACTAATCAATTGAAGAAGAAGAAACCAAGTGAGGGGGAAATTGTCTGCTTTTGTGCATCTTTGTGCTTTTTGAAGCAGACAGCTTAATTTTTTAGCTTTGGCAACAATCCAAGCCTAACCATACCTTAAGTCCAAGGAAAGACCTCTGGTGTGGGCCTCTGATTTCTGCACTATTTTTATGTACTGTACACTGCTACTAAACTAAAGTTTCAAGTCTTTGAACGAGAGATCTTGGCTAGCACCTTCCAATGAGTTCAATGAGGCTAATGCTGGTGACACACACAGCTGGCTCATAGAATGAAATTGATAACCCTCGATAACCCTTTCCTGTTAAACCACCCTAAGGGCTTCTCAAACTTTTGGTATTGCAACCCACAAATCCATCTACCACTCTCTGCTGCCTTGGTCAGACCAAACCTGGAATACTGTGTCCAATTCTGGACATACCACAATTTAAGAAGGATGTTGACAAGCTGGAACGTTAACAGGTGAGGACAATGCAAATGATCAAGGGTCTGGAAACTAAGTCTTGTGAGGAGCACTTGAAGGAGCTGGGTAGGTTTAGCCTGGAAAAGGAGGTGGCTGAAGAGATATGAATGACATCTTCAAATATCTCAAGGGCTGTCACATGGAAGATGGAGCAAGCTTGTTTTCTCCTGCTCTGGAGGGGAGGATTCAAACCAAGAAAGAAGATTCCAACTAAACATCAGGAAGACCTTTCTGACAGTCAGAGCTGTTTGACAGGGGAACAGACTCTCTCAGGAGGTTGTGGCCTCGCTTTCCTTGGAGGTTTTTAAGCAGAGGTTGGGTGGCCATCTGTCACGGATGCTTTAGCTGAGATTCCTGCATTGCAGGGGGTTGGACTAGATGACCCTTGGGGGTCTCTTCCAACTCTTATCATTCTATGGTATGGTGAGCCATCAACTTAATTAGCACAAGGGCAGAGGGTGTGCTTACAAATAAGAAGGTGGCAACGCCTTGGTGCTGAGGCGCCATTTCCTGCATGATGCATCTAGCATGGCCCTGACCCAAACCCAGAGCGAGGGTTTCTGGAGGCATCTGGGCCACAACACGGTGGTCCGCTGCTTGCCTTTGCTCCTTCTCCAGCCCAGCAGCTGTGTGCCTCTTGCAGCCACAACCCGAGTTTCCCATGAAAAGCCAGCAGAATATTTTTGCTTGCAGCCTGGCTCCTCTTGGTAGTGAGTTATTGGGACAAGTCATAGAATCATAGAATCATAGAGTTGGAAGAGACCACAAGGGCCATTGAGTCCAACCCCCTGCCAAGCAGGAAACACCATCAGAGCACTCCTGACATATGGCTGTCAAGCCTCTGCTTGAAGACCTCCAAAGAAGTCAAAGGCTTTCGTCTTTGCTGCAGTCGGCCTGGACTTTCTCTGCTGGTGCAGCACCTGGGATATGGAGGGTGACGCCCTGTTTTGACTCCCCGCCGACCATGGAAGGGGTTTTCGCGGAGCTGAAGGACTTGGAGGCAGATGTCTAGTCCGAGTGAAGGGGGTCCCCAAATACAGCAGGAGACCCCACCGCACCCCTGCTTCCCATTGGAATAAATGACCGTACACGTTACCCCGCTCAGATAGTCTTAATTGGCAACAAATCTTTCCCCCTATTCTTAAAATGAAGCCCAGTTTCCCCCGCTTCCTTCCGTAACGCGCCTGACTCACAAGAGGCTCTGAAAGTAACCACGGAACCTGTAACGAAGAACTCTGCCCCGAGCGGCCTGAAAGGGGCTGGGAGCCTCTCTGCCCCCGAGGGGTCCTCACCCCCCGGCCCGGCCAACGTCGAGACGCCGCGGGGGTCGCGCCGCCCTCCCCTCGAAGGTGGCCTGGGGGGTCCGCGGAGACCTCCGCGCCCGGGGAGGGGGTCCCCCTGGGAGCCGGGCGGTCTCTCGGGGGAGCATCGAGGGCCTCGCCGGCCCCTTCCCGGCCCGAGGGGGTCGCCGGCGGCCTCCGCCCGCCCCGGGGCGGCGCCGGCAGCTCAGCGCTCTTCTGGCCCCGCCCCCCGGGCAGCCCGGGTCTTAAGAAGGAGCCGCGACGGGAGCGCGACGCGGATGCGGACGCCAGGCAGGCAGGCAGGTGAGTGAGTCCGGCCGGGGGCCGCGGGCCGCGGGGCGGGAGCGGAGCCGGGTTCCGACTGGGACGGCGCTCCGCACGTGCTGCTTGTTTCCGAGTCGAGGAAGGAGATTTCAGGGGGCCGCGTGAAAGCAGGCGTGGGGCCGGGAGGGGGCGGCCCTTCGGACTTGGGGCCGGGATGCCCCCTCGGCCCTGGCTGCGCGGGGCTCGGGGCGCAGGCAGGCAGGCAGGCAGCCCCTCGGAGCCGAGCGAGCCCGGGCTCCGGCGCCTCGGCCCGCCCTTCCCGTTCCCCAGCGCCGGAGCTCCGGCCGCCTGCGGGGCGTCGTGGTCGAAGGCGGCCGAGGCAGGTTGGAATCCGCCCTCCGCGGGGAAGCCCCCGACGCCGCCTCCCGGGAGGACGGGCGAAGCTTCTCTTGGGCTGCTTCTGGGGGGGACCCCCGCCTTGCCCAACCTCCCTGCCAGGAGGGGAAACGGCTTGTCCGAAGAAGCCGACACAGAACCCGACCCTCTA
Organism: Podarcis vaucheri; assembly: GCF_965113315.1. Taxonomy (NCBI): domain Eukaryota; kingdom Metazoa; phylum Chordata; class Lepidosauria; order Squamata; family Lacertidae; genus Podarcis; species Podarcis vaucheri. The sequence continues at coordinate 89,454,542 of NC_138765.1, read as the reverse complement.
ACTTTCCGTGCGCGGGGCGAATGCCCGGAGGACTTCCACGTCTCCCAATAGATGCCTTCTGCCACGAGCACCGGGCATAAATGGATCAAGGCACAAACTGATCTCTCCTCTGGAGATTTCAGCGCCACTGAAAGTAGCCATCGCGGCTAATAGAACTGAAAGCCACACTTTATTTTGTAATTAATTCTATTTCATAGAATCTCAGAGTTGTAGAGTTGGAAGGGACCCCAAGGGTCATCGAGTCCAAGCTCCTGAAATGCAAGGATCTCAGCTAAAGCATCCAGGACAGAACTGATATTCTGCTTAATTTTTTTAACCACCTCCAAGTGGTTTATAATTAAAAATAAAAATAAAATATCCAAATTATCATCATACATCTTTACAAGTACATATATGTGGGAGAGGGGAAACTCCCTCCTCCCCTTTCTGCACAGACAGCACTCAGGAATTTGAGAGTCACATAATGTTGTTTTGTCTTTCTGAGGGTTCTGGCTGCCTTTGCAGATGTTCCCTAAAGGCCATCCAATCCACATGGTTTTAGACTGCCTTTGGCACTGGATTTACTATCTTCTCCTTTGTTTGTAAAGGCAACAAAGGTTCACCAGACTGCAGAGAATTCTCCCTTTGTCTTTTGTCCTCTGGTGATGCACGACTTCTGGGTTGGTTTTTTGGTTAAAGCCAATTTCTCGGACTCTCTGTTATGCCATTTCTGGATGGCTATTCCTTTTCAAGTCTTTGCTATTTGAGTCCTTTCTAGAAAGCAACACTTTGAAAGATGTGTTTGTTCTCTCTTTTGATACGTTGCTAGTGAGCCGTACCCTTAATGAGAAGACGGTAAGGGCAGGAAACCTTTGAATGAGAAGAGAGATAATGAATGAGAAGAGAGAGGCAGTGAAGAGAGACGCCAGGCTGTCCAGGTGCATCATTGTGCTGCCCAGTTGCTCCCACGTAAGGTTTTGTAGTGGGCTCCATTGCAGTGGGTGAATCCCCCAGAGCAGCCCTGTGTCAGCACAGGACACGGATGGGCCAAGGAATTTTGTAAGTGTCCCAGACAGGTGCTGCTATTGTGTAGCCTGGTCACAATCAATGCTGTTTTATTTATTTTGTTTATTGCGTTTCTATGTTTGCCAGTGAGATGCTGGTATCAAGGCCTGTTAGCCTTCCCACTTCCTCAGGTGATGAGAAATCTAGAGCAGTGTTTCCCAACCACTGTTCCGCGGCACACTAGTGTGCCGCGAGATGTTGCCTGGTGTGCCGCGGGAAAAATTAAAAAATTCGAAAGATTTTTTTTTAAAGTCAAATTTTCGATTGGGGCGCCGTCACTAGATGACCCCTGGGGTTCCCTCCCTCCCTTCCTCTCTGCGCCTCCCTCCTCCTCCTCCTCCGGGGAGGCCCTTCCTGGCTCTCGGCCAAGGCTTGGCGGCTGCCACTCACTCACTCGCTCGCCCACCCATCCCTCCATCCCTGCACCCGGCCTCTCCCCCTCCGTCCCCGGCGCGGGGTCTGCCGGGATCCGTAGTCCCCTCACCCTTGGGCTCTGCGCCCGCGCGGGGTGCGTGAACTACATTTCCCAGCGTGGCCTGGCGGGCCAGGCGTTTTGTTTGAAGCGCTCTTCTCCCGGCCATGGAATGAGCGCAGTGGCGGCGGCCGGGCGGGCAGGGGCTCTTCCGCGCAGACCCCGCGCAGCCTGCCTGCGCCCCCGCGGAGATCGGGCGGCAGGATGGAGCCCGGGGATCCCCGCGGAGGCGGAGGCGGAGGCTGCCCCCCAGGTAGGGCTGCGTCGGGGTTTTTTTTATTTTTGCAATGCTGCATCCGTGCCGGAGGGGACGCATCGGACCGCGGGGAGACCCCTTGGCGGGCGTGCAAGGCAATGCATGCGTGCAGGCGTTGTATGGAGTGCAGTGCAATGCAATGGCAACGCGGCGCCCTGCATGCATGCATGCAACTTCCACCGGCGCTCCGGACTTGGCAGGTGAGGGGGGTCCCCAGTGGGCGGCAGAGAGAGCCGGGAGGGCGAAGGGGAGCCAGGGGGGAGCAGCACTGCTCCCCGAGCCGAGCCCGGGGGGAAACTTTGGCGTCGTTGCGCCGGGTGTTGGAAGCGGAGGCTGGCGGGGGCCCTTCACCTGCAAAACCTGGTCGCCTCTCATATATTTTGTGCATTGCATTCATCGCCCGCTTTCTCCTCCAAGGAGCTCCCGGGGGCGCGCGTGGTTCTCCCCGTGTTATCCTCGCAACAACAGCCCTGCGAGGTGGGTCAGGCGAGTGGCCCAAGGGAGCACCCAGGGATTGTTCTGGCCAGGTGGGGTGATTTGAACCCTGCTCTCTGCCCGGTCTTCGTCCTCGTTTAGCCCCCACATGTGCATGACTGTGCATGACTGAGGTTTTTCCCCCTCGTCTTGGCTATGGTGTGAGTCTGTGCTGTTAATTAATGGGGTTCTGCCTTCGGAGAAGATGAGCCAGCCCTCAAGGAGGTGATTATGTAATTTGCTAGCAATTCATGTCCCTCCCGGCGTGACGCTGCGCGCTGACGTCACGGGGCTGTAATGGTGGTGTGCCTCGAGATTTTTTTCATCAAACAAGTGTGCCTTTGCCCAAAAAAGGTTGGGAAACACTGATCTAGAGAGCTTTCTTTCCATGAAATCCCTCACCCAAGGCTCCCGTCCTGAGTAAACGAAGGTCACAACCACACCACACATTTAAAACGCATGGCTTCTGCCACCCAAGAGCTGTAGTTTACCTGGCACAGAGATAGTTTCCAGCACCCTTAACAGACTATGGTTCCCAGGATTCTTGGGGAGGAACCACATGTTTAAAATGTTTTTATATGTGGGGTGCAGCCATGAGCTAAGGCATCCTCATGTGGATCAATAACCAATTGAAACAGCAGGAAGCAGAATGGAAGTATGGACAGTTGTCACAGAGAATCTGTATTGTCTCACTTTGCCTTTTAACTTCCTCATAAATAGCCTAAAGTCCAGGGTAAGCTGTGAGGTGCTGGATTTTCCTGATTGTCTCTCTAAAGGAGTAACTGGGAGGCCAAATGGCAAATGAGGTTTGATGCATGCAGGGGTAAAATGTTGCACAGGCAGGGGGTGGAGGGAGAATCCCAACTTTGCGCGCCTGTGTGTGTATATGATTGTGGTCTGAATGGACAATAACTGACCACTAAAGGGATCTTGGCTTTGTGGTGGACAACTCAGTGTGAATGCTGAACAGCTAGTGTGAAAAAGTAAGATTTCATGTTGGGGATCAATAAGAAAGGAGTAAAAAATAAAACTGCTGAGAAAAGGATGCCTGAATGCAAATCTGTGGTGCAACTGCAGTTGGATTGCTGCGTGTAGCTCTGGTTGCTGAACTCAGTGGAGGATAAAGCTATCAGTGGCCGCTGATTTATCTGCAGGATCAGAGGCAGGATTGTGAGGGAGAGGGTCACTGCCCCGAAGCCCAGTTCAGGGGCTTCCGGGAAGAACAGGTGCTGCATTAGGTAGGATTTTGGACCGACCCAGGCGGGTTCTTAAAGAGCATGAAGTTCCCCAAGGAGAGCAGCGCTGGTTTATTATCTTGTAAAGCAATTCTTTTGGATCACTTGTTTGGGCAGGGAATTGGGTGGGTACCTCAAAGAGGCTGGTCTCTTCTGGAAACAAATAAAAGACTTGTATAACAAGAACATAATATAGTAAGGCAACAACCCACTCTGATGCAATGCAAAATAACCCAGTAGATGTTCACTTTTGAGTTTTGTGATGACCATATTAGTTAAGCCGGACTTGGGCATCTGCTTTGTATATTTTACCCTTCACAGTTAATTCATTCTCCAAAATACTAGATTTTGGATCTACTTCTCATACTCGGTACTAGGACACAGTAAGCAAGAATACAGTGGGTGGGTGTTTGTGTGTATGTATGAGGTTTTTTAAAAGGAGCCCAAATAAGTTTTTTAAAATACAGCGGTACCTCGGATTAAGTACTTAATTCATTCTGGAGGTCCGTTCTTAACCTGAAACCGTTCTTAACCTGAAGCACCATGTTAGCTAATGGGGCCTCCTGCTGCCGCCGCACAGCTGGAGCACGATTTCTATTCTCATCCTGAAGCAAAGTTCTTAACCCGAGGTAATATTTCGGGGTTAGCAGAGTCTGTAACCTGAAGCGTATGTAACCCAAGGTACCACTGTAATTGTATTGTTATTTAATTGTCAGTATTTGCTTGTGCCACTCTTTATCCAGCTAACTATGCAATCTAAAAGCCTGGGGAAGGTCTAACTCAGTCACAGAAGGGCAACTATAGCTCTGTACCAAAGGACATCATCAGATTTGCATGCAGAAAGTCCTGGCTTCAGTCGTCTGCCTATCCTGGTGTGGCTGGCCTGCCCTGAAACCCCAGGGAGCTGCTGCCGCTGAGTGTAGACTGCACTGCTCTCGATGGGCCAGTGGAAGCTTCTTGTGGACAACAGGGGCAGCCAGCCTGTGCCGCCACAGGCACTGCTGCACGACCACTTCCCTTATCCTTGACTTGTAGGATCTTAGAATCTCAGCATCTTAGAATCATAGAGTTGGAAGAGACCACAAGGGCCATCGAGTCCAACCCCCTGCCAAGCAGGAAACACCATCAGAGCACTCCTGACATATGGTTGTCAAGCCTCTGCTTAAAGACCTCCAACGAAGGAGACTCCACCACACTCCTTGGCAGCAAATTCTACTGTCGAACAGCTCTTACTGTCAGGAAGTTCTTCCTAATGTTTAGGTGGAATCTTCTTTCTTGTAGTTTGGATCCATTGCTTCGTGTCCGCTTCTCTGGAGCAGCAGAAAACAACCTTTCTCCCTCCTCTATATGACATCCTTTTATATATTTGAACATGGCTATCATATCACCCCTTAACCTCCTCTTCTCCAGGCTAAACATGCCCAGCTCCCTTAGCCGTTCCTCATAAGGCATCGTTTCCAGGCCTTTGACCATTTTGGTTGCCCTCCTCTGGACACGTCCCAGTTTGTCAGTGTCCTTCTTGAATTGTGGTGCCCAGAACTGGACACAGTACTCCAGGTGAGGTCTGACCAGAGCAGAATACAGTGGCACTATTACTTCCCTTGATCTAGATGCTATACTCCTATTGATGCAGCCCAGAATTGCATTGGCTGTTTTAGCTGCCGCGTCACACTGTTGGCTCAAAAAGGGGAAAAGATGGTGTCACCCATCTTTTCCCCTTTTTGAAAATAGGGACAACATTTGCCCTCCTCCAGTCTGCCGGGACTTCGCCTGTTCTCCAGGAATTCTCTTCACAGGTATACACATCCCTGACATATAACACCACTCCTCCTCCTTTCTTGTCTGGTCTGTTTCTCTGAAATAGATTGTATCCCTCCATTATTACATTCCAATCATGGGACTTCAGTGTACAGACATTGAAGTCCATTAATCATTCCCCCGTGTCTCTTATTTAAGGATTTTTTCCTCCCACCACTAGGTCTGCGTGCTGTTTGCTCCATTTGGTCCAGGATGGGTCTGAAGGAAGTGTAAACAATAGTGACCTAGGTGGATCAACGGTCTGCCTCAACAGAAGGCAGATTCCCATTTTTCCAATGTCCTCTGGTACCTCAGAGGAAGGTCAGCTGTCTGCTCTTTGCCCTCCTTAAATTCAGACTAGGAACCAGTTCTTTCAAAACAAACCGTCTGCTTTCAGTCTATTTAAGAGCATCTTACAGAGCTCCCAATTTCCATTCAGGCTCGGCCAAGTCCTACGCTGGAAGCAAGAGCGTTGCTAAGGGAACTACATGCAGCAGCTCTCTTTGTGGCTCAATAAGTTATTTTTCCTTCTTTCTAATACGGGATTATATTCTATACAAGCATCAAGCTGACTCCCTACTGGTGGGGCTGATCCTTGGAGCTGGCTGGCAGGGGCTTTGGGGGCAGGAAGCAGGTTGGAGCTGGCAGCCTTTGGGTTCTTACAACCATTTGCTTCCTTGAGATGTGCTTGCCAAACTCAGTTTCCACCCCTGTAAACACAGCTGTATCTCTGACATGTGGATCCAGTTAGATTGCTTTATCTTTTTGGAACATCCTTGTTGCTGGCTGGAGAAAAGGGCGCAGGCACCAGCATACGGAGAGTGGGTTCTGCACATCATTGGCCACTGGGTACAGCAGGTGTGGTGTCTGGGTTTATTTAAAAAAAAAATGCTGGTCAACTTTTTGTGCCAAGCGCTCAGATGTGCAAATTGCCGTAATACTTTTCTACCATAATACAGCAATAATGATTTTTTTAAAAACAGAGGGCAAGAGTGCAGATTCAAATCCATTTACAAAGTGCAGAGGATATAGATCATAGAATTGTAGAGTTGGAGGGGACCACAAGGGTCATCTAGTCCAACCCCCTGCAGTGCAGGGATCTTTTGCCCAACATGGGGCGCAAACTCACAACCCTGAGTCTCCTGCTCTACTGACTGAGCCCTCTCAGTCTCTCTGCTGGAGTGCTAGTACGGAAGGGAGGTAAGAGAGACTCTGGGAAGCAATTCCACCATGGAAAAGGACCTTGTGGGGCCCTGCAAAACGGCACTTTGTGTAGAGCAGCCCCTTCTTTGTCCAAGGGCCTTGTTGCCTTCTGGGGTGGGGGACACATGCTGTGGGGGGCAGGGGCAGAGCAATAAATGTGGATTTTGCCTTTGCACAGGAGGCTGGTTTACACACCCACACCCACACCCACCCACACACACCCCTACCTCTCTGTTCTCCATCCCTGCAAGCTGAGAGTCACTATCAGCTTTCAAGGACATATTCCAGCCAGACAAGGAGGGTGCAGAGCACTGGTTGAAGGAAGAGTTTGCTCATCCCGTTTTTGCCTGTGGTTTGTGGGTTCGCACAACCTTTTCACAGACAAAAGAAATGTGTGTGTGTTCTGTGCCTATAGAAAGCAGACAGCTTCTCAATAAGGCTGTGGGAGAGCGATTCATTCATGCAAACCTAATCTGCCCTTCCTAAGCTAATAAGCAAACTGAAACACGTGTATTCCTTTTGCTTGCAAACTCACCAGCCATTCCTTGATTTTCAGGTTCCAGGATGGACTGATGCCTCGCTTTGGTAGCTTAATGAAGTAATGCAAATGCAAACCTCTTGGGAGGTTTTTCTTTTCCTTAGGCAGGTGGCTACCTTTAAGCAAAGGTTTTAATTAATCTTTCTCCAGTCTTCTGCCTCAGGCTTGAGGTAGATAAATACGATTTTTAAAATGCAAACATTATCAAAAAGTACAGTGCTACCCTCACTTAGTATAAGGTCAAACAGATTCCTCACTGGCCTTGCAGACAACTTCATTGTCCAGAAAGTGGGAGAAGCAACAAGAGGAACAGCCATTTTAGATCTGGTCCTAACCAATGTTGATGAGCTGGTTAGTGGGGTAGAAGTGGAAGGATCATTAGGCGCGAGTGATCATGCTCTTCTGAAGTTTACTATACAGCGGAAAGGAGCAGCCAAGCATACTAGGACTCAATTTCTTGACTTTAAGAAATCCGACTTCATAAAACTTAGGGAAGTGCTGGGTGAGATCCCATGGACAGTAATACTAAAAGGAAAGGGAGTTCATGATGGCTGGGAGTTTGTTAAGAGGGAGATAGTAAAAGCACAATGTCAGGCAATACCAATGAGATGGAAACATGGAAGGTGCCTAAAGAAGCCAGGGTGGCTATCTAAAGAACTTTTAACTGAGTTAAGATTAAAAAAGGATGTGTACAAAAAAATGGAAAAGGGGGGAAACCACCAAAGAGGAATTCAAACAAATAGCCAGCACGTGTAGACACAAAGTCAGAAAAGCTAAAGCACAGAATGAACTCAGGCTTGCTAGTGAGGTTAAAAGCAACAAAAAGGCTTTTATGGGTATGTCCATAGCAAAAGGAAGAACAAAGAAACAGTGGGGTCACTCAGAGGAGAAGATGGTGAAATGCAAACAGGGGACACAGAAAGGGCTGAACTCCTCAATGCCTTCTTTGCCTCAGTCTTCTCCGATAAAGAAAACAATGCCCGACCTGAAGAATTTGGAGCAAATGATTCAGCAAAGGAAACACAGCCCAGAATAACTAAGGAGATAGTACAAGAACATTTGGCTAGTTTAGATGTATTCAAGTCTCCAGGGCCAGATGAACTGCATCCAAGAGTATTAAAAGAACTGGCAGATGTGATCTCAGAACCACTGGCAGTCATCTTTGAGAATTCCTGGAGAACAGGCGAAGTCCCGGCAGACTGGAGGAGGGCAAATGTTGTCCCTATTTTCAAAAAGGGGGAAAGAGAGGACCCAAATAATTACCGCCCAGTCAGTCTGACATCAATACCAGGGAAGATTATGGAGCAGATCATTAAGAAAACAGTCTGTGAACACCTAGAAAGGAATGCTGTGATCACCAATAGTCAGCATGGATTTCTGAAAAATAAGTCATGTCAGACTAACCTGATCTCGTTTTTTGACAGAATTACAAGCCTGGTAGATGAAGGGAACGCAGTGGATGTAGCCTACCTTGATTTCAGCAAGGCATTTGACAAGGTGCCCCATGATATTCTTGTAAAGAAGCTGGTAAAATGCGGTCTTGACTATGCTACCACTCAGTGGATTTGTAACTGGCTGACTGACCGAACCCAAAGGGTGCTCATCAATGGTTCCTCTTCATCCTGGAGAAGAGTGACTAGTGGGGTGCCACAGGGTTCTGTCTTGGGCCCGGTCTTATTCAACATCTTTATCAACGACTTGGATGATGGACTCAAGGGCATCCTGATCAAATTTGCAGATGACACCAAACTGGGAGGGGTGGCTAACACCCCAGAGGACAGGATCACACTTCAAAACGACCTTGACAGATTAGAGAACTGGGCCAAAACAAACAAGATGAATTTTAACAGGGAGAAATGTAAAGTATTGCACTTGGGCAAAAAAAATGAGAGGCACAAATACAAGGTGGGTGACACCTGGCTTGAGAGCAGTACATGTGAAAAGGATCTAGGAGTCTTGGTTGACCACAAACTTGACATGAGCCAACACTGTGACGCGGCAGCTAAAAAAGCCAATGCAATTCTGGGCCTCATCAATAGGGTATAGCATCTAGATCAAGGGAAGTAATAGTGCCACTGTATTCTGCTCTGGTCAGACCTCACCTGGAGTACTGTGTCCAGTTCTGGGCACCACAATTCAAGAAGGACACTGACAAACTGGGACGTGTCCAGAGGAGGGCAACCAAAATGGTCAAAGGCCTGGAAATGATGCCTTATGAGGAACGGCTAAGGGAGCTGGGCATGTTTAGCCTGGAGAAGAGGAGGTTAAGGGGTGATATGATAGCCATGTTCAAATATATAAAAGTTTGTCACATAGAGGAGGGAGAAAGGTTGTTTTCTGCTGCTCCAGAGAAGTGGACACGGAGCAATGGATCCAAACTACAAGAAAGAAGATTCCACCTAAACATTAGGAAGAACTTCCTGAGAGTAAGAGCTGTTCGGCAGTGGAATTTGCTGCCAAGGAGTGTGGTGGAGTCTCCTTCGTTGGAGGTCTTTAAGCAGAGGCTTGACAACCATATGTCAGGAGTGCTCTGATGGTGTTTCCTGCTTGGCAGGGGGTTGGACTCGATGGCCCTTGTGGTCTCTTCCAACTCTATGATTCTATGATTCTATGATTCTAGTAAACTCAGGTATTTATGGACCTCCAAATAAAATGTTTGCAGAGTAGTATTTTTAGTTTTCTTTTCTTTTCTTTTCTATACCACTTTATATTTTTAAGAAAAAGTCTCAAAGCCGTTTATAACACATTAAAACATCAAATATAACAATCCAGAATAAAACATTACTGAAGAAAGTCAAAGATAAAGTATTAATTCAAAGCAGTGTAGTTAACAGGAAACTAAAGTATTACCTTAAAGATTTCAAAACAAAACCTTATAAAGGTGGTCAACTACAGAATGTGCATTTAACGCGGCAAAGTTAACAAAAAAACTTAAACATTTCAAAGAAGGAAGTTGGATATAAAATGCACATTTAAAACAGCACAATCAGCAAGAGAATAAAATTTTACCTTAAGCCAGTGCTTTTTTTCTTTAAAAAATATGTTTAGGGTTACTCTCATTTTCCTACTCCTATTAAAATACTGCCCCCCAATGAGGCCAAACTTAGATTCATAAAATGTTTAGGGGTCTGCGTCCCCCCAGAAAAAAGCACTTGTCTTAAACAGAGAACATACCTGCTACTGTTGCTGCCAGTCCTGCCAGTGGTGGTTGGTGCTGGCTGTGAAAGCTCAGGCTTGAAGAACTGCATCTGTGCTAAGAGAAAACCAAGATGGTCTCTGGCCTCTTCAACAGCCCCAGCTTTTGTAGCTGGAGTCAGTCAGGGCCCTTCCTCCCAGGCCAGGTGGGAAAAGGCCGGCAAGGCAGGGGTTAAGTCTTCCAGGACTCACAGCCAAGATGCTCTGCAGGAGGAGGCCTTCAGAAACCTTCAGTGACCTTGCTGGATGGCAGCACCTTTCTAAACCGTGTGCCCTCCAAGGTTCTGGGCTCAAATTTCCATCCAGAGATTTTGGACCAAAACTCCCCTCAGTTTCAGCCAATTTGCCTAAAGAGCTGGCCTGGAAAGGCAGCTTTAGAGGGCAATTTTAAAATAGGGAAAGTATGGGGATAAGGGGAAGGAGAAAATAAATTTTGCCTCTGGAGGAAGACTTGGATAATGGAGCACCCACAGCCACAACTTCTTTTGGGGTGGGCACAATGCCATGAATATGGCAGCAGGAGAGTTAAACCAGAAGGGCAGCAGTCAAAGGCCTGGCTCTTGGCCTCGACTCAAGGCTACAAGAGGCTTGTTGTGGCTGCAGGGAAGTGAGTCAAGGAGGTGAAAGCAGAGAGCCCGGACCACAAGCCCCGTTGGTCCCAGGCCAAGTAACCTACTTTCATCAGCCAGCCAAAGGGAGGGACCAGAACGCAAGCAGCCAGCCTGGGCTGAAATGCCGGAGCAGATGCGCCTGGCTTGGAATCTGCCAGTAAATATGCTCTGCTGCTGCTGCTGCTGCTGTTGCGCTTCCAGGCTGAGCTCTCCAGCTGAGAGATCCGCTCTTGCTTGCTGCCCGGCCATCCGTTGTTGTGTGTGCTTCATGAGTCTTGGGCAAAGTTCCTAGAAGAAGCCAGTCAGCTCCCGGGCCAGAGTTTGCCATGGCAGCTCCCTTCCTCTAAGTAGAGGTCTGCAGTTTTATGAGGGGTTAGGTCTTCCTTAGTTTCCTTCTCTCCTCCCTCTGTTTTCTTTTAGAGCTCTTGATTACCCTTGGAAGAGAAGGCCTTGAAAGGACTTCAGAATGAGGCTGGGACAAGGACTCTCCCCATTTCTCCTGCTGCTGGGAGGATTTGCCACAATTCAGTGCCAGGTAAGAGCTCATCCTGCCAACCTGTCTGTTCACTTTGGCTTTTCTTTCCAGCCGCCTTAGCAGCGCATTAGAAGAGGGATAAGCAGACTTCCAGCTTGCGGTGCAGTCGGGTAATTTTAGACTCTGCCCTTCAATCACCTTAGCAGGTTTGAGGGATGGGGAGCTTCTTGAGATGGTCATGTATTGCTGCACTTCCATTGCAAGGCCAGCTCTGCTCTGCTGGGGGACCCCTTCTGCCCCTGCTGCTGATGTCTGTCCCAAAGTCCAACCCTGACAGCACTAGGGGGCATGGCCTCTTGCTTCAATCCCTTACACACCCGCCCCCCAGAACGGCAAGAAGGAGCAAGAGAGAATGTTGTAAGTGTGTAGTGCTTAGTTTTAAGTCCTGCGCTGCACACCATTTGGGGGAGCAATCCTAACTGGTGCAGAGGCTGGTGGGCGGAGATGTGTTGGGGGAGAGGCAGACAATTGTTGCAGCAGCTTGAAGTAGTCCAACTGGACCCCATGCTATCATGCAACATCATTGGGACTTGCTTGGGATCCAGTAGATCCTGGGCTGACTCAGCCCCTCCTTGCCTCTGGAACATCACCTGCCTGGATTTTGGAGAGGGGGGGTGCTCTGCACTGGTGGATTGACACTTGGCTCACCCCTCAGGCAGGATGCCATCTTAGCCTGCAGTGGCACCTCCACCCAATCAAATTCTTTCTGGTGGGGTGGGGGCTAGGTTACTCAGCCAATTTATCTCTTCTTAAAAAACAGTGTTTAAGTGAGTTAAACAACAAAGGGACCACCTGAGAACCCGTAACTCATTTTGCTTCACTTGGGAATGGCAGGAGATGGAGCTCTCCCTGCTGCAAAGCATCTCTCGCTTGCTGGTTGGGACTGATTGGAGTTGCAGCCCAAAATATGTGGAGGGCTCCGGGTTGGGGAAGGCTGCTCCAGAGCTTAGGAAGTAGCTGTGAAATAGGACTTTCTCTGACAATGTCTTTCCTTAAAAAAGCCAACGTTTCCCCTCTGTGTCTTGGCAGGAATTTTCTTTTTATGCTGCATTGGGAGCTCGGTCAAAGGGTAAGTAGCCAGGATTAGCACCCCAGTTCCAAAATGAATGAGTGGGGTGTGCTATTCTGAGCAGAAAGACACAAACAAACTGGGTGGTCTCTTTTGATTTTGCTCTCTCGGTCCTCGGGGTCCCCACACAGAACACCAAACTAAGCCCCGTTCTGGGCTCAGGATCTGTAACTGGAATTTTAAGCAAGCGTGGAAATCTGTGACCTAACTTGTTCAAAAACTTGTTCATAACTTGGGTTTTGTAAATGGAATGAAGTTGGGATTCGTTTGGCAAGGCCAAAAGTAGCGTAAAAGTAGCTATTGCTAATGATAATATTGGGATTTATCCAGAGCTTAGTCCTACTCTGAGTAGACCTATGGACGTTAATGGACATGGCTGAGCTGCTTTAATTTCAATGAGGCTGCTTGGAGCCTGACTAGCACTGGATACAAGGAAACACCATTAATATTAATATTTCATACACTGCTTAATGGCAAGCAGTTTTATGAAGTTGAGGATAAATGAACCGTAGGGCCAAAGCAGAACGGTCACGGGCAGGCAGGACTAGCTGCACAAGTATTCCAAGTTGCTGACCCCGGATACCCACATGGCACGATCCGTTTGCTTGCAACAAGAGTGAGCACTGGGGACTTTAAAACTGCAGAGTGTGCTGGAAGAAAGCAGGCTGCTTAAATCAGGCAGCACAACTGCTAATCCTGCATTGCTCCCCCTCGCCAAAATCACCAGCTATTGCCTCCTTGCCCCCCAAGGCTCCGGGGACTTCAGGAGGCTCTGCCCAACATGGTTTTTTGAAACTTTTCTCTGCAGCCATGAGGACCAGGCAGAAGCTTGCTTCTGATTAATAAGAGTATTACAGGGACTGTCTAGTTGTTACGATCACGTGGCAGCCCTATGCAGATGCAAATAATGCACTGCCCTGGAGGAAAAATATTTTGGATTTACCACCCTCCCTTTGTCTGACAAGGTTTGAAAGCATTTCCAAGAACTTGGAAGAGAAGGTGGACATTTCCCTTTCTCCTTTACAGCACACATGGACCTTGGCAAGTGGCAGGCTCCAAAATGGCCCCATCACCCACAGACAGCAGTGAGGCAGAAAGAGGGTGACTGCTGAGCTGTGGAGGCTGGTTCCTGAGGGCATATGGGGCAGTGCCCTACATCCTCAGTCTGCTTTCAAGGACACTAGGAGAGGATATATTGTTTAGTCGTTATCCTTCCTTGTTCACATTTGTAAGATCAGAGCACCATCCTTTGCAGCTTTTAAACTTGGAAGCTAAGGCAAGGTTAATTTAACCTTCTACTACAATAATCCAGGATGTTTTAAGGCAGACTGGATATCCCGATGTTACTCCTTTTCTCCCCCTTAAAAACACCAATCACACAAACATTGTTTTGTGAAGAAATAAAAGTAGTATTTACTTACATAATCTAGGTCTTGAAGCAAGAGTTAGAGTAGCAAAATGAAGGCAGGTTTAAAACTGCTAAGTTACCAAAGTACAAAGTACTGTCTGAGCTATAGACCCCTGATGGGCACGTGTGGTCAATTTGGAAGCAGGATAAAGAAAAAGGAGACTGCCCAGGCAGGAAGGAAGGATGTAGTGTAACAGCTTCCTGCCAAGCTCTGCCTGTCACTGGCGACCTGGCACCACCTACTGTTGACCGCCTGGCTTATGTCCTCCCACTTCCAGCCGCCATTGCTGCTGAGCAGGGAACAAAGGGAAGTTTGGTGCCTGGAGGGTGGGAAGTGGTGGTGTGGGGGACTCTTCTCAAGAGCCCTTCCTCTCTCCTGATTGCAGTTGTATGTAAAGACCCGGTAACACAAGAGATCTACCAGTTCAGGGACAGTTGGCTACGCCAAAGAGAAAAAGAACTTGAATATTGTCGGTGTGCGACCAACAGCATCATTTGTCATATCGTGCCAGGCACAGGTGGGTATTAGATGGGTAGATATGGGAGACAGTTTGGGTGCAGGATGTGACAATGAAGCGGGTGACCCAAACTTTTGCAGCTTCTTTCATAGGACCCTGGGACCCGATGGCGGGAGCTTGACAGTCTTGCCTTGGTCCTAGGAACACCTCTCCTGTGATGTTGCTCACTGTCGTCCTCCTCCTGCAGCAACTTGCAAGGCTTCCAAAGGCAGTGAGTGGGGTAGTTGAAAACGCCCAATCCACGATGTGGCTCCCTAGAACCCCTTTTAACTGCAGAGGCCAGCAAGTAGTGCACTTAAGACCTTCTGCAAGCCACGTATCCGCTCTGCCTTTGAGTTGCTCCTCCACCCCAAGAGGTTATGGGCCCAGGAACTGAAAGCACTCGACTGCTGGCGGGGGAAACCTGAGGTTCTCTTTCTTCTTTGTCTGACAGCCTGCAGCAGGAGGAAACAGTGCTTCAATGAGGGCCGCTGCAAGCAAGCGTTATACTCTTCTAACTTCTTCATCTGCTTATGCCGCCCAGGCTTCTCTGGGAAGCGCTGTGAGATTGGTGAGTAATTGGTATGCAATGTGGTTGGATGGCTGATTGATTAATTGATTGATTGCATTTATAGTTCACCTTCTTCTCCAAGGAGTTCAAGGTATTATACGGGGGCCTCCCCCTCCTCATTTAATCCACACAACAACCCTGTGAAGCTGAGGGGCAGTGATTGGCTCTGCGTCGAACAGGATTTGAACCCCAATCTCCCAGGACTGACACTCTAACCACTGCACCACATTTATTGTGGGCTGCAATATAAGGAGCCCTGACTTGGGTTGAAAGCCACTGTGCAGACGCTTGGCCTTTATTTGGCTTTCATCTTGGTAATCCTTACAACAGTTCTAGGTGGCAGGCAGGCATTATTCTCCCCTGCCTTGCTTGTCTATTATTGGATGCATTTGATGTGGGATATACAGTGGTACCTCGGGTTACATATGCTTCAGGTTACAGACTCCGCTAACCCAGAAATATTACCTTGGGTTAAGAACTTTGCTTCAGGATGAGAACAGAAATTGTGTGGTAGCAGTGGGAGGTCCCATTAGCTAAAGTGGTGCTTCAGGTTAAGAACAGTTTCAGGTTAAGAACGGACCTCCGGAACGAATTAAGTACTTAACCTGAGGTACCACTGTACCGTATTGGCCCCAAAATAAGCCATACTCCCCCCCCAAAAAAAATTCTGATTGTGAAAAGTTAAAATATGGCTTATATTTATGACCTTACAGTATCACTGCTGAAACAGCTGCCCACGAGGGCCGTCAGGGGTGTGGGAAAACAGCTCCCGTCCCAACCGCGTCTCTCAAGCCTCCCCTAAGCCACTGTAAGGATGGGGGAAGGGGGGAGGCCTCCGGCAAAGCGGTGTAGCTCCCCCCCCCCAAGGAAGCAGCCTGAGAATGTGGGGCAGTGGCGCACAGGCCACCTACCACTGCCAAGCCGCCTCTGCTGTCGGCTTGGGGAGATAGTGCCAGGAGGCGGTAGTGTTGGGAGGTGGGCGCGCAGCACCCTCAGAACTGAGCACCGGCTTGGGGAGCAGGGTGGCAAGCACTGGTGCCGACTGCCCCCCACCCCCGTTGAGGGCAGTAGTACGAGGAGGTGGGCTGCACCTGCAAATAAGCCTTGAATTTTAAAGGTGTGGCTTATTTGTGGATGTCGCTTATATTTGGGCCAATACGGTAATCCATTGGCACAGTCAAATACAACATTCCTTGTTTGCCTAGAGTGGACACAGACAGGGGGAAGTTGATCCAGCCAGTTGAACTTCCTGTTACACCTGGTCTAGAACATCCTCCCCCTGCATGTGACCAGGTAGGTGGGCGTGGCCCTTGCAGACCCTACAAAACGTCCAGTCACGCAGCCGCCCTCCTCTCTTGATGCCATGCTCTCCTGATCCTGATGCATTTTGCTGTCTGCTGGCTCTCAGCCACCACGACAGGGGCTCATTCCCATATGGGATGAACTCAAGCTCTCTTCTGTAACTCTAAGCTGAAGCCTGCCTTCAGGATCCAGCTGTGAACTGAATGTGAGCAAAGTTTTAAAAGAAGCTTCTTGTGTATTTATTCTTTTTAGGAGGGATAAAAGGGGTCTTACCAGGAACAAAATCTAACCTGAACAAATCCAGATTGGATTACTTAAGTATAGAGATCCAACTGAATCCACCAACTAGCTTCCTGCTATATATTGGGGAATGAACTTTGCTGTACGACTCACTAGCGTGAGTTAGGAAGGATAATATTTAATCAATATATCCTCTCCTAGTATCCACAACATTCCCACATTTGATTTATTACCTTCCCTCAGCGTAAGATCCAAGGCTGGGTCACAACAATTTAAAATACAACATACAAAAAGCAGTTTAAAAGAAACAAAACCAATGCCTGCAGGTGCGTACACAGAAAAATTCTGGTCTGCTTAAGACCACATCTGCGTTTGACACAAATGAAGCCATAATATGAACTGGAAACTTCTTTGCCTGCAGCCGTTTTGGGGGAAATAGCTGTGGGTCCCCAATTTGGAGAACACTCCTGAACCAGATCAGAACCCTGCTTTGGTTCCCCACTGAAAATGGCCCCCTGCCTGCCTGGCTGCTGCTGTTATGATTAATTAGTACAAGACTGCATATGCTGCCTTTCATTTCAAGAAGAAATACCTGAATTTGGTATACCTAGAATCATAGAATCACAGAGTTGGAAGAGACCACAAGGGCCATCGAGTCCAACCCCCTGCCAAGCAGGAAACACCATCAGAGCACTCCTGACATATGGTTGTCAAGCCTCTGCTTAAAGACCTCCAAAGGAGGAGACTCCACCACACTCCTTGGCAGCAAATTCCACTGTCGAACAGCTCTTACTCTCAGGAAGTTCTTCCTAATGTTTAGGTGGAATCTTCTTTCTTGTAGTTTGGATCCATTGCTCCGTGTCCGCTTCTCTGGAGCAGCAGAAAACAACCTTTCTCCCTCCTCTATGTGACATCCTTTTATATATTTGAACATGGCTATCATATCACCCCTTAACCTCCTCTTCTCCAGGCTAAACATACCTGCAGCAGTTTTCTCTCCAAAATAAAAGCGAGCAAGTTTAAGCAGCCTTGTTCCAAGATGTGACTGGGGTGGGATGGTCAGAGTGCCAGCTCCTACTCCCAGAGAGGAGGGTTCAATTCCCCACTCAGCCAGGAAGCACCTTAGTCGGCGTTTGCAGCCTCCCTCACAGGGTTGTTGTGAGGAAGAAATGGGGAGGAGGAGAACCATGTACACCACCGTGTGTGTGTGTGTGTGTGTGTGTGTGTGTGTGTGTTACATTTATATACCACCTTTACTCCCAAGCAGCTCCTTGGAAGAAAAGGGTGGTATAGAAATGTAATAAATAAATTGTAATAAGAATAAATTGTATGTAGCTTGGCTGCCAGGCCTGCTGGCTTTGCTAGCTGTGCCTGTGAGGGAGAGGCAGCGTGGAAGCAGCATCTGGCATAAAGTGTCATGAGCTTCCTGCTTCTTCCAGTCCAAGATGGCTGGAATAGTGGGGAAGGAGGAGGACTGCATCACAGAGCAGGGAGGACATAGGTGGAGATGGCCTTGTGGTTCTTCCATCCTCCACCTCATCTAGCAGGGGGCAAAAATGGGCACAGGAGTGAATGTGAATTTTGCTTTGGTTCATGAGGCTGGTTTCTACACACAAACTGTGGCATTCCGCTCTATCCTCCAGCCAGACAAGCAAGAACCATTATCAGAGTTCAAGACCACATTCCAGCAAGTCAGAAACATTTGAGGAGAGGTTGCAAAGTAGGGCTAGTGAGAGGGGTGGAGATTCTGAGGGCAGGGGGGCCTGGAGAGAGTCCCAGGGGCGAAACAGAATAGACCTGGGGGGTCACATGTGGCCCATAGGCCTCTGCTGTCTAGCCCCCAGTGACCACAGCTGCAATCTCCCATCTTGATCCCGAGCAGCCCCATGGATGCAAGATGTGTGCAGAGTACCTTTGGAGAACAGGCGGGAGACTGAATGCTCTGCTCCTCCTTTTTCAGATACCAAAGCCAAGTGTTACCAGGGCGCTGGAGAGGGCTACATGGGGACATGGAACACAACTGTGAGTGGAGCCAAGTGCTTGAACTGGAAGCTCGATTCCTTGAGGAATAAGCGGTACAATGCGTACCGGGCAGATGCCGCTAGGTTGGGCCTTGGAAACCACAACTATTGCAGGTGAGAAAGTGAGTTTAGGAGGGGCCTCTTCCTCTTCTTGCCCCCCAATACCATGGGACATTATTGCAGTCAAACCAATAATTCATGTTTTACCAGATTGGCACATGAAGGGGCTCATAGAGCTTTCTTGTCAAATTTGCTAGAGAGAACTCTGTGAGATCACTTCCTTTGTCTGCTTTGGCAGGAAGCTGTAGCCCTACATCCTTCCAGCCTGGGCAGCCTCCTCTTTCTTCGTCATGCTTCCAAGCTGACCACATGTCCATGTCTGAGGTCTGCAGCTCAGACACAATTTTGAACTTACCTTTTGTACTTTGGTAACTTAGATAGTACAATCGTACTTTGGTTTTGGAACAGCTTAGTTCCTGAACATTTTGGCTCCTGAATGCTGCAAACCCAGAAGTGAGTGTTTCAGTTTGCAAACTATTTTTGGAAGTTGAACGTCCAACAGGGCTTCTGCGGCTTCCGATTGGCTGCAGGAGCTTCCTGCAGCCAATCAGAAGCCACGCTTTAGTTTCTGAACGTTTTGGAAGTCAAATGGACTTCCAGAATGGATTCCTTTCGACTTCCAAGGTACGACTGTAGTTATAAACATGCTTTTATTTGGTGCTGCAATTGCTACTTCAGCCTAGATTGTGTAAATAAATACTACTTTTACTTCTTTACAAAACAGTGTTGTGATTGTTGTTTTTAAAGGGTAGACAATGGGTAATACCAGGAAAATCCAGTCTGCCTTTAGAGCATCCTGGATTATTGTTTGTAAAAGCTTAAATCAAACTTTTCTTAGCTTCAAAGTTTAAGCTGCAAAGGATGGTACTCTGTTGATCTCACAAATGTGAGCAAGGAAGAATAATAACTAAACCATGTATCCTCTCCTAGTGCCGAAATCCATTCCCACAAATACATCCTTGTAGGCAAAATCTACTCTGAGCGGGAGAAATATTGACATTGTCAAATAAGGATGCTGCAGAGCTGGAAAAGGTTCAGAAAAGGGCGACCAAAATGGTTGAGAGCATCTCCACTGTGAGGAAAGGTTACAACATTTTAGTTTAGTGTAAGTGAGACTTTGGGAAGACACACAAGGTGGAGGTGTATAATATCATTTCATCATAATTTCATGAAACTGTGTGCGCTTTGTGGAGAAAGGGAATAAATAGGAAGACATCTAGGCCATATAGTGAAGCTGAAGATTGGAAGATTCAGGGCTGACAACAGGAAGGACGTCTTCCCTCAGGGCTTAGAATTAAACTATGGAGCTCCTTCCCCCAAGGCGTAGTGTCAACCACCAACTTGGGTTGAGAAGACCAATTTCCACGAGCCTAAGAGGAGTCTGTGGGAGCCGGTGGAGGCAAAGCAGAGTCACAATGGCCAGCAGCCATCAAGAGCCCCTCTCCGCTGCTGCCTCCTCCTCCTCCTCCTCCTCCTCCTCCTCCATGAATTGGTCCAGTTCTCTTTTAAAGACATTCCGGTTGGTGGTTACCACTGCCCCTGTGGGAGTGAGTTCCAGAGCTGAATTCTGCACTTCATGAAGAATTATTTTTTAAAAAAATCTATCCTGAATCTTCCAACATTCAGCTTCATTGGGTGTGATATGAGAGAGGGAAGAAAACGTCTCCAACCACTTTCTTCATGCCTTGCATAATTTCATAAAATTTCATTGTGTCACCTCACACTTGCCTTTTCTCTAAATTAAAAAGTCCCCAATGCAACAGCCTTTCTTCATAGGAGAGTCACTCCATCCCTTAATTAATTTGGCAGCCCTTTTCTTGACCTTTTCCTGGGGGATAAGGCTGTCAGTGGCTACTGGCCTTGACGGAGGTGATGCTTCCCTGGGGGGGGGGGGAGGCAGTCGGCTTCTGAATAGCAAGTGGGGGGCGGGACAGGGCAAGTGCTGTTGCACCCAGGAAAGGCTGCTTCCAAGCCTTTCACTGACTTCTAGTTGGCTGCTGTGAGAACCGAGTGTCTGTCTAGATGTTTCTTCGTATGATCTAGCAAGACTCTTCCTACATTCTTAAAATTATCAGTGTATTATTTTGAGTATAAATGTTGGCCTCCCCCCCCCCATTTTTTCCCTTATTTTTGAGGTTGCAGCTGAGTTTGCAGCTGTCCCCAGTGGTGCAGTGGGCCAGTGCATCTGGCTATCAACCAGAAGGTTGGTGGTTGGACTAGATGACCCCTGGAGTCCCTTCCAGCTCTACAATTCCACACTGCTATGATAAATGTCTTAATGGTACAAAATGCCCAGTGTTTGCCTTTCCTTTCCTCTAGAAACCCTGATTCCGACATCATGCCCTGGTGCTTTGTCTACAAAGGAAACAAGTACAGCTTTGAGTTCTGCAGCCTCCCTCCCTGCGCCAACAGTAGGTTCAAGGCTCCTCTGCAGTGGGGCAGAGCCAGATGGGGCGGTGAAAATGTTGTGCTATGAGCATTGGAGCCGAAGGGAAGAAGGCTTTTAGCAGTTTCTCTCCACATCACGGCCCTGATCCAAATTAACTTGTGTGAATTCCACACCCACACACTTGTATTTTGGTCTGCTCCTTTTCAATAGAAATATGCACCAGACTCCGAGAATCTTGCGTGGAATCTGGAGCTCTAGTTCCACCACAATCATTCCCTATTTGTGCAGCATGTTTAGTTTTGCAGAAACAAAGAATTGGCTTCATCTATGGTTATTGCCATGCTTGCGGGAAAATGGAGTAGAAAACCTGTGTTAGTTGGCCTCAGTGACCAAACTCGCTCATTACGGTAGAAAAAGGAGACAATGAGAAGATGCAATATATACTAAAAGAGACTTGATTATGAATTAAATAAAAATGGGAGGGTGCTGGCTTCAAATAATCATTTTGCAATGTTCTGATGGCATTCAACTTAAACATTTTCTTAATGTTGCATTTTGGATATTGATACCTTCATGCTTGCAGGAAAAATGTATTATCTTGTTTATTACAAATTATTTAATAGGGCTCGTATTCATAAGGTATGTGTAAGCTTTGTTCTAAGACATGTACAGTAACTTTCGGCTTTTTATTAGGCCAGTCACACTTCTCTGTAGTCTCTCAGCCTCACTCACCTCACAGAGTGTTTGTTGTGGGGGAGGAAGGGAAAGGAGAATGTTAGCCGCTTTGAGACTCCTTCGGGTAGTGATAAAGCGGGATATTAAATCCAAACTCTCCTCCTCCTCCTCCTCCTCCTCCTCCTCCTCCTCCTCCTCCTCCTTTTTCTTCTTGTCTGTGTTGGTTTTCTAGTTAAATAAAAATCATTTAAAACTTTTCTAGTTAAATAAAATATGTAAAATTTAATTTAAGAACCAGCCCCATCCCTTATAACATCTATGGGGCTGTACAGATGAAAAGTGGATCCCTGCCCCAAGGTTCATACATTTAAGGCACACACACCCCCAACTTGGAAACTGTGGGTCATCAGGGGTGCTGGGAATTGTAGCTCTGTGAGAGGTAAACTATAGCTCCTATGATTCTTAGGGGGGGGATGTGCTTTTAATGTAGGCTTCACAATTGAAAATCTGCAGTGAGAAAAAAACTCAAACTATATGCCCCATGAATGTGGTTCGGGACTGATGCAAACCTGCCTTTTTTGTCACAGAAAGCCACACTTGCATTTCTGGAAGAGGCAACAACTATCGAGGTCCCCACAACCGCACGGAATCGGGTGCTGCTTGCTTGAGGTGGGATTCCCAGTTCCTTACTGGGTTGGTCTTCAATTCCCATCGGGAGGATGCAGAGCAGCTCGGTCTCACCAGCCACAACTTCTGCAGGTAAGCCGACCCTCACCTTTTCTCCTTGCAGTTTTTTGTCCAAAAAGAAAAACTAAATGCAAAACATGGCTTATTGATAAGATATGTGTTTGGCTTTTCCATAAAGGCTCTGGACCACTCTGCCTTATCTAGTGTAAGAACAATAACCTGCTGATTGGCTCTGCCCTGTGTGCTGCTTTTATTGAATTCATAGAAATAATTCTGCAATTAGATGAGGCTGTGTTTTTTGGGTCATCCAATCCATTTGTGCCATTTCATTCATGTTTGCTACAAATGCCTATGTGGTTGTTGATAAAATATTGGTGAAAACCCGAATTTGGATGTGGTCATGTGTAGGATTGCATTCAGGGTCTTGGTGTGTGTTCCACTGGTGTACGCATATATGATCTTGCACACTGGTAAAAAACCACACACCACACACAATGAATCTCGATGCAGTTATCTAGAAACTCAGGAAGTGGACTTGTACATTCCCTGCACCCACCACAATATGGCACTGACTGGCATTGGCACTGACTGGAGATGGAACGTGGGTCCCTTGGCATCCCACCATTGGCCAGGCTGGTGGGAAACATCTGGAGGGCATGTTTAGCAGCCACTTTCCAACTTTCACTGAGAGTCCCCTTCTATCTGGGATCCTTTTAACTGAACATTTCAGGGACTGAACCTGGGACCTTCTGCACCTGTGGTCCATCCCTGAATGTACCTTGACTTGTCCCAAGGCAACCTTGACGCATTGTGGCAATGCATTGGTAGTGTGTTACCAGGGCACATCTGTGCACCGGGAACACATTGCAGGGAAGGGAAGAAGTGCAAAAGAACGGAAAGCTGTTGCAAAACATGCCTGCCTAGTGCTCTGTCCAACTTGAAAACAGTAAAAACAAGGGAGAGTTTCAATAGCATTGCTTTCCAGTGCAGAAACTATTCAGATATTTTAGAATAAAATTGGGATGAGGACAATTTCTCAAGCGCCCCCTTCCCAAGGACTCTTGAGTGAGGCTTTGAATCACAGTTGAGGCCAGAGGCCACTTCACACAGTGTCTGTGAAAGCCGACCAGGAGGAGGAGATGATGCTGGATTTAATGGCTTTTGACTATCCCCAAATGTTTCCAGGCCTGCCTGTGACTTTATAGTATAGGATGGATTGATGGATGGACACAGGAAGTCACAGCTGATGCAGAGCTTTCTGTGGCCTGGACCAGTTTCAAATTCATGTTGTGTTAAGCTGGGTGGGGAACCTTTGGCCCTCCGGTTGTTGCTGAACTCCAACTCCCATGCACCCACAAAAAGGGCCAAGGATGTTGGGAACTATCATTCAGCACCGTCTGGAGGGCCGCTTGAGTCATGGCTTTCCCCCAAATAATTCTGGGAAATATGGTTTGTTAAGGGTGCTCAGAGTTGTTAGGAGTCTCATATTTGCCTCCCAGAGCTACAATTCCCAGAGTGTTTCAACTATTCATCCCTCTTCACAGGGAACTCTGGGAATTCTAGCTCTCGGATCAGGAACAGGAGTCTCCTACTAACCTTCAGGCTACTTAACAAACTGCAGCTCCCAGAATTCTTTGCAGGAAGCCCTCTAAAGTGGTATCATAGTGTTTTAAATGTATGGTGAGAATGTGGCGCCTTCCTTAGAGCCTTGACCAATCTGCATTGAATGGGGCTGATGGCCAAAACGTCAGGAGTGTTGGGAAAAAGCTGTTCTAAGTACATGCAAAAAACAAAGAACGTTATCAAGCAGCCCTCCGTAAACTCCAGAACATCATCCTCAGGGGACATACAAACCTGGGTAGCCCACACTGCTGCTCTTTGCAGGGGCAGAGAGGGGGGAGCATTTGATCTCTGAAGTAATCCTGTTCCACTTTTGTGTTGCAGGAATCCTGATAATAGCACCCAGCCTTGGTGCCACGTGCTCAGGGGTGGCAAGAGGAAATGGGAATACTGCAATGTGCCAGCTTGCTGTAAGTGCCCGCCTTATCCGTGGGGCAAAATGCCAGCAAACTGCATTTCAGTTGCTGGCTCCAATGGTGTTTTGATGTACCTTTACTATTGTTTTCATTGCTTTGTATTTTATAATAATGTTTCTAAATGTTGTGAGCCACCTTGGCTCTAGCTTTGGGAGGAAAGGTGGGATAAATACTACTGCTGTCTATTGTCTCTATGATTCTATGAATTCTTCTATGAATGTCTTATGAGCACCTACCAAAGACCTTCCTCTTCCAACTTTTAAGCAGAGATCTTTCTGTGTCTGCATCTGTAGTGGAATTGTTTTGAAGATGCTTTTATCATTGAACTGTTTGCCACCCTGGTTCCTTTGAGAGGACGGATGGGATAGCAATGTGCTAAATAAATGAAGAGGTCGGCCCTGGGAGAGCATTTTGCCCCAAGCGGAGAGTTAACGTTGTATCTGAGTCTGGGGTACATTTTCCTTGTTTTCCTGGCCACCTACAGCCACGTGTGGAACGAGAAAGTACCGTCAGTCTCAGTTTCGGATCAAAGGAGGCCTCTACTCATACATCCAGTCCCACCCATGGCAGGCAGCCATCTTTGTCAGGGTACAAGGAGTGGAGGCCTACCTCTGTGGTGGGGTCCTGATCCATTCCTGTTGGGTCCTCTCAGCTGCCCACTGCTTTGTGGAAAGGTAAGAGTCCAGCGCCTGATTTGCCATCTCTTCTGTACTTGCTGCCCCCTCAGGAAGTCTCTTGAAGTCAGAGGCAATTTGTGGTTCTGGAGATGAAGGGCCAAGTGGGAGTTAGCAACATTTGTGCATTTAGCAATTGTTCCGTTCGTGCAGGTTTTTCTTGGAGTAATAGCAGGTGGGATTCTGCTGTGGGGAGGGTTTGCTGCTGCAGTCCGGATCTCCCCCGCTCCTCTTCCTGCTATTTGTATTGGGAGGCAAGTCCCAATTCTCCATCTACCTCAATACCCCCCCCCCCCCTGGACAGGAAACATCCCTTCAAGGTCTGGGGCAGGGTTTTTTGTTTTTCCCCCCAAGACACAAAATGTTTGCTTTGTTGTTATATGAAAGTAATCCATCCAGCAACTTTGCAAGGCAGCCAGTTTTCTCCCCCTGTAAGGGATGTTGTGAAGAAAGACAGTCGTTCCTTAACTAACGCACCAAGAAATGTAGCCTTTCTTGGCCCTTTAAAATGGATAGGAAATGTTGCACCCGAGCAGGGACGAAAAGAGCCAAACGACACCAAGGGGTTAAATCCAGAGAAAGAGCTTTTATTCTGCCATTGGGGGGGGGCAGAGGAGCAAGTGTGATAGAGTCACAAAACAAGCACGATTTCACAGCCATTTGCACAGAGTATATATTCCTCTTCCAGTTCCCTCCCCTTTCTCCTCCTTATGAAAAGTTCTGCCCCATGTCTCCTGAGCATGAACAGAAAGTTCCTGTCTTGGGACTCTTTTTGGACTCTTCCCAGAAAGGGGGTGAGAAACCAAAGGGGGTTTCAGAGTGTTCAGATATGTTTCATTCTCTTGTCCTGGCATAGTTCCCGGAAAGAAAGTTGCAATCTGGTTTTAACAGGGCCACTGGCCTTAGAAACAAAAAGGCTCTGAGAATCAATGGACTCTGTTCTCTACCTTCGTTAGAGTCTTTTTGTTACAGCAAGAGGAATATGCTTAGCTAACGCTTTTAGCCTTATTTGAAAAGTGCTTGAGGCGAGGCTTTGAGGCCTGGCTGGGGAGGGGGAATTCATAAACAGTTTGGGGGTTTTAGGGTAACCTTAACTGACTGTCTTTCTTCAGTTGCATATGGTTGAGCTGAAGCTTGAACAAAGGCCTTCCAGTTCCTCTTCTGGACAACCACGGTGGTCAGTTAGCTGCAAAGCCATGGTTACAACTGGACCTTGAAGCAACACTTGAGCAAGGAAGTTGAAGTCTGTATTTTTAGGAGCATAAATTACACCTGAACTTGGCAGTCACCAAAGCTGTCCCCCCCGCCCCCCGATTCTGTAGGTTTGACACCAGTCGTCTCAAGGTTGTGTTGGGCAGGACTTCCCGCAGAAACCCGGAATGGTCTGAACAGACATTCTCAGTGGAGAAATACGTTGTACATAAAAGCTTTGTGCAAAGCACCTTTGACAACGATATTGGTAAGACCTTTCCCTCCCTGCACACAGACCTAGATCTGCACCTGCTCCAGCCTCTTGCCTTGACCCACCCTGCCTTTTTCTTTGCTTTTTCTCTTTTTGCTAGCTCTTCTGAAGCTGAAGTCCTTGTACAATGAGTGTGCAATGGAGACAGATTCCGTTCGTCCTGTCTGCCTCCCAGAGCCTGGCCTGAAGCTGCCTGACTGGACAGAATGTGAGATCTCAGGCTACGGCAAGCATGAAGAATGTAAGAACTTCTGGCTTGCTTCAGACGGTGGCCTCTGAGAGTTGTGCTCCTAAGCCCCATCCCAGTAGCTAGCTAGGGAGACACCAACCCCTTCCATTTCTCTTTCTCATCTTTCCAGTTTGTTACACTTCTGCATCAGATTGAGAATTTTTGTACATGTCCATTTTCTAAGCAGTTTCCCCTAAAATAATGAAAGTCATCTTGTTTTAATTAATACAGGCATTCCTGTGTATGATTTTTCTAATGTTTGTTTATTAAGGTGTATGCATCTTTTGTATGAAAGTGCTTTGCAAAAATTGGAGAAGGGTGAATCTCAAAAGATAATTGTATTGTGGTTTGGGAAATGCAAATATGTAAGTTAGTTTTTCAAATCAAACCAAGCAAATTTCTCCCTCTCCTATTCTGCATCCAAACCCCTTCTGCATTTTGAGCAATGTTGAGCAGTGTTGGAGAACTTGCCAGTGGATTCTGGGTCTCTCTCACTGCCTTTGACAGCCCCCCCCCCCAAAAAAAAACTGTGCAACCTTCCCTTTCCTTGCAGTAGTCCTAGGCCAGTGATGGCGAACCTTTTTTTTTTCATCATTAAATTTTTATTCAGAATTTGTAAAGAACAAACAAATATGAAAATAAACACATTTACATAGATTATTATTCCCATTCCCCATACTATACAAACAAATAGTAAACATAAAAATCATAAAAAAGAAAATCATAATATTTTAGGCTCTCCCGAGCCTTTGACTTCCCTTCACCCTTTTGGTAAGTATCAAATAAATTCCATGATTGCGTATTTAATTTTTAAACTTATAGTTATTCGCTGATAGAGTTACTCTAGCTAGCCCCGCCAGTTCATCTTATAAATCCGTTCCAATATATTTCCAAAATTTACTCCAATTTTTCTGGAATTTCTGATCATCTTGGTCTCGTATTCTGCCTGTTAATCTATCAAGCTCGGCGTAGTTTATCATTTTGACCTGCTAGTCACTTATACTAGGCATAGTTTCTATTTTCCAATTTTGTGCCAGCATAGTTCTTGCCGCTGTGGTGGCATAGAGAAATATTTTTTATCTTCATTTTTTATTTCTTTGCCCATGATTCCCAGCAAGAAGGCCTCAGGTCTTAGTGATGGCGAACCCTTTAGAGACAGAGTGCCCAAACTGCAACCCAAAACCCACTTATTTTTCGCAAAGTGCCAACACGGCAATTTAACCTGAATACTGAGGTTTTAGTTTAGAAAAAACAACTCATACATTAACATATTTTGTCTTAAAAGAAAAACACAATTACAGAGCTTTCAATGATACAAACAACTTTTTATTGAAAGGTAAAAGTTTGCATTATCCTTGTTTGGGAAATCATGAAAAAGGGAATTACTCCCAGACAACATGGCCGTTTTGATAGTTTCCCTTCCAGAAACTTCTTTGGGAGATTTCAAAGCAGAAGCTGCATGGCCGCCTGTCATGGATGCTGTAGCTGAGATCCCTGCATCGCAGGGGGTTGGATTCCATCACCCTCGAGTTCCCTTCCAACTCCCCACAATCCTATGAGAAAACCAAAACAGTCTCTTTTGGCCTCCACTGTGTGTCCCCTAGCCGGAAGGATCTTGCACTTACCCATGGCGATGGGAGAGAGTTCAGCTCAAAAGTTTACTTCCCAGCCTGACCAAGCAGGCAAAAAGGAAATTTCGGTCACAGCCTGGGAGGGAGGAGCCCCAGCACAGTTCATAGGGGCAGCACGCGCGCTGAATAGAGCTGCGCATGTGCAAGTAGCCGGTTTGCCACCCGCGGGCTGCAGCTGAAACGGGAAGGTTCCATTCCGCTGTCTTGAAGCGCCTCGGTACAGAAGTGCCAGTAAGCCGGGTGGCGTTTTGCTCCCTCCTGCACAACTGGGCTTGAGAAGTGTAGCCCGGCGGGCCAGCCATTGAGTCATAGGAGTGTGGGGAGTCGGAAAGGGCGACGGGGTGCGTGCCCACAGAGAGGGCTCTGAGTGCCTCCTCTGGCACGCATGCCATAGCTTCACCACCACTCACCTAGGTAGCAGCAGGGGGGGGGGGGAAGGTTGTTTCACAAATGCCTTATGTACTTGCTGAAATTAAGGTCACTTGGTCTGGAATGGGACTGTCCAGTTGCCAGATTTCGTCTGTTGCACAGCTGCAGAATCAGCCTCTCTCAATAAACATCTCCCTGCTCCTAATTTGATGCAGTGTTTGTCTGTGAGATGAATTCCTATCTGCTTACTAACTGATCTATATGACTGAACCAAGTTTACACCAGCAGAGCATCTGGCTTCTATTAGAGCTAGCCAGATCCCGAAAGTGGTGACCTTTATCCTACGTGTTTTGGGAACTTCATTTCTTCTTTCCAAATTTCTGTGTGCCATGGCTTTCCAAGCCCATGAAAAGGCAGCTACCTGGAGCAGAGGCAGCCAGCGCCTGGCCCTGGGCCTTGCATGCCCACCTGTGCCTGGGATGCCTCTCTTGAGAGGGCTGGGGTGGAGAGCTTGCATGAGGGAAAGCTCATTCAAACAAAAGCCTATCTCTGTATGCAGAAACCTGGCTTTTCTCTGAAATCTTGTTTTCCGTGTGCAGTGAATTCTTTGCTTTTCTTTGGTATTGAGGAACATTCTGCCATTTGAGCCTCTGACTCTTAACTGCCTTCATGGTTGACTCTACAGTCAGTGGTCATATATATCCTGCAGTATGCAGAACATGGTGCAGAGACTTGTTGAATCAGGGGTGGGGAACCTTTTCTGACTGGGGGGAAATATCTTTATCTCCCCACCCCTGCCCGGCCAGACTTGGGTCAGTCGCTTGACATCACTATGATGTCAGGTGATGCTGCACTTTGACGCTCCAATTTGCCAGGACTTCAAAGTGCAGTATATGGGATGGTTTGAAAGCCTTTTGCAAACAGCCCCAGTGCTGTGCTTTGGCTACAGGCACCTGTTCCTTTTTTCTTTTCTTTTTTTTTGAAAAAAAGATTTTATTAAGACTTTTCATAATACATACAATTGAACAACAAACTAATCTAAACAAAAACAACGAAAAGAAGAGGGGTGGAAGAATGATTCAAAGTCCTGTTTCCAGCTGTTCTTCCCTCTGCTAGGTGATGTTTTTCCAGTCTTCAATTCAGGCATTCAATTTTCTTTCAAGACAAGAAGTCCAAAAGAGGTTCTCTGATGATTATTATAGATAAACATCAGCCGTAACCTTCTGCCAATCCAACATCACAACTTTTGTTCTAATATTAAGAAGTATTCAGTCCTTGCTCTTTATTCACTCCAGAGTTTCTTCACTGTGATTATGTACAGTGGTGCCTCGCAAGACAAAAAGAATCCGTTCTGTGATTCTCTTCGTCTAGCGGTTTTTTCGTCTTGCGAAGCAAGCCCATTGAAGGATTAGCGGATTAGCGCTATTAGCGGCTTTTAGCGGCTTATCTGCTGATCGGATCAGCTGATAAGCGGCTTAGCGGCTTAGAAAAGGGGGGGGGGGAAAAACCAGCAGGAACTCGCAAGACATTTTCGTCTTGCGAAGCAAGCCCATAGGAAATTCGTTTTGCGAAGCACCTCCAAAACGGAAAACTCTTTCGTCTAGCGAGTTTTCCGTCTTGCGAGGCATTCGTCTTGCGGGGCACCACTGTATTAAGACAATAATCCAGATTAATATGTTCTCTTTCTATCTACAGTTTCTGCTTTCTTCTCGGAGCGTCTGAAGGAAGGACATGTGAGGCTCTATCCAGACAGCCAATGCACACCCAAGCTCCTTTCAAACAGGACGGTCACTGAGAACATGCTGTGTGCAGGAGACACCAGGGAGATGGACGATGCCTGCAAGGTAATCCCAGTTCTAGGAATGTTAGGAATTGCCCTGCTGGATCAGACTAGCAGCCTGCAAAGCTCACAAGGAGGACATCAAAGCAATGTCCTATTTTTTTGTCTCTAGATTCTGAGGATCAGAGGTAAATAACATCTGACTTTGGAGATCCCATATTTCAGAGCGGGCGGGGGAAGCTGGACATAGGATTTTTAAAAATAAATAGCCATTGTGGCTTATAGCCATGGTTTGATAATAATGATGATGATGATGATGATATTTATATGCCACTCATCTGACTGGATTGCCCCAGCCACTCTGGGCAGCTTTCAGCAAAATATAAACACACAATCAAACATTAAAAACTTCCCAGAACAGGGATGCCTTCAGATGTCTTCTAAAAGTCATTTGTTTATCTGACATATGATGGGAGAGTGTTCCACAGGTTGGGTGCCATTACCCATAAGGCCTTTTATCTGCCACGAATTTTGTCTGCCTAAGCTGTCGACCATCCCTGCACTTTGCAGTAGTGAATCACATAGAGCAGTGTTTCTCAGACTTGGGTCCTCAGCTGTTGTTGGACTTCAACTCCCCTCATGGCTGACCACTGGTTCTGCTAGCCAAGGATGATGGGTGTTGTACAACAACAGCTGAGGAGCCAAGTTTGAGAAACACTGCCAATCAATTTAACTGAGTAACCTCTTGAGTTTCGTGATGATGAACTCTACAATTCTGTGATTCTGTTGTATTTCCTTTTGGGGCCCTTTTTAAAATATAGTTTTTTGAGTGGATGCAAACATTTTGAACTACACTTCAGGACCAGGCTGGGGAAGGCTGCTTCACCCTTTCCTCCTAGATCACCATATCTCTTTGGCATCAACCTTTGCAAACAGCGTTCATGAAAGCAGCAAGGAAACCCACTGACCCACTTAAAGGTTAGCTCATTTGGGCGCCTGGGTATAGGCAGCTTATTTAGATACTGGTTCCTGGATCTGCTGATCGTAGGAGGACTAGGTGGCTAATTGTGGCTAAAGACTTGTCTTCAGTGAGCCTTAAAATGAATAATGAACCTGTTGCTCACTTAATGCACCCCCTCCTTTTTCTTTTCTTTTTGCAGGGCGATTCTGGTGGGCCTTTGGTTTGTCTGAACAATGGCCAAATGAACCTGCTGGGGATCATCAGCTGGGGCGTGGGTTGTGGGAAGAAAGGCATTCCGGGCGTCTACACAAAGGTGGTTCACTATCTGAGCTGGATTCAGGAGAACATGAAGCCTTGATGGCACCTGCAAGCCAGTCATTCCTCCCATTGGAATCTCCTTGCATCAGGGAGAGACAGTGGATGGCAGAACACGAAACTTGCTTCCATATGTATGGAGTGGAAACTGGCAGAAAGCAGGCATGTGCATGTCTGAAGGCACCTGCGTGTCCAGCATGCATATGACCCCGACATGCACTTTATGAGAGGAATGAAATCTTCAGCATAGAGCTACACTTGCCTTGTTTAAAGGAGTGTATATCTTTCCCACTTCCACACAGTTAAGAACTTTTCAAACCAGGAAGCGCTGTAAAGAGCAGTTTATGAACAGGAGAAGACAGAGAGTATATTACTCTAGCAGCAGGCTACACAATGATGATATGTGGGCAGCAGCCAGTAATAATAAATTCTCTCACACACGCTTAGCCTGCTGAATGAAGAAAGCTCCAGTTTCCTAAAGGTATGCGAAGAGAACGTGGGCATTGCAAAGAAGGGCCCTGATCTGCTCCGACCACTTCTCCAAGCCAGCTTGCCACTTCTCTCCTGCAAGGCCCCTGACCTAAACATTAGGAAGAACTTCCTGACAGTAAGAGCTGTTTGACAGTGGAATTTGCTGCCAAGGAGTGTGGTGGAGTCTCCTCCTTTGGAGGTCTTTAAGCAGAGGCTTGACAACCATATGTCAGGAGTGCTCTGCTGGTGTTTCCTGCTTGGCAGGGGGTTGGACTCGATGGCCCTTGTGGTCTCTTCCAACTCTAGGATTCTATGATTCTATGACCTGAAAGACCCAAGGCTCCCCTAGCTGGGGACCAAATCGCACTTCTAGTCAGGAACACATTCAGATCCTTTTAATCCAAAAGTTTGTTTGCAGGTATTTAACCTTTCTGTGTATGTTTTATATAAAACACTCTTTAATACAATGTTAACCATCTGTCCAAAGGCAGAATTGTCTTCTGCCGCTACTTGAAAATACTTCTGTGCTGAAAATTGTCCTTCTGTGTGTGGTTCCTAGGGCATTAAACTACCTTGTCTTTGAATTAATTGGTGTTCATTGTATTAATTTGCTTCAATATTTTTTTTCCATTTTTTTTTAAAAGGGTTACAAAGAAAAGACACGGGCACAGTGTGTATCGACCGATCCAGAGTCCCACTGAAATCAAGAACACAGTAGTTCTGCTTGCCCAGTTCCCACGCATTTTGAGGTGGGTTGTGCAGGAGATCTTTCTCCTTGGTTGTGTGCTCGATGACCAGCTTGGAGGGTGGAGTTTGAATTGACACGACAGTGCAAGGATTGGGCCAAATGTGGTGCTTCAGGGCCTCCCTTGAGAATCTGCCCCAGTCCTGTTCCACATTTTTCTTTCGTATTATTCATTAAATTTCTATACTGCCCTTTGAGGATCACAGAGCTATTTACTGTATAAGAGGCAACAGGGCTTAGTGAGCGGGAAGCGGCTGGGGCAGAGAGCAGTCCAGAAGCGGAAGCTGGAGAGGAGGGGAGGGGCCAAGAGGCAGAGATGAGCCTGGCTGCTGAAGAAGCTGGGGGGTCCGCCCCCCTCCTGTGACCAGCTCCCTTCCCCCTGATCTCCCAGAACCAGAAGAGGTGTGGAGAGGGCGGAACACCAACAGGCACAGCAATGGAGTCGGGTTGCTTGAGAAAGAGCTGGGAGAGGAGACTTAGGCAACTGTGGGAAGGTGGGGATCTTCAATCCACACAACTGCCTCATAGGGGCTAGATCTACAGGGATGAGTTGCTGTGCTCACTAGGCCTGGTCTGGCCTGATCCTAAACCTCCGCTGCCATGTGGGATACCTTTGGGAGAAGAAAAGGCTCTACACAAACCTGGAGTCCCCAAGACAGTTGGATGGCCCCTTGTATGCCTCCTTCTGGCAGCCTTTGGACCATCTTAGCGAGGCCCAGAGCAGGGTCTTGTCGCCTGGGCAGCCCAGGACCTCCGTCCACACTGCCCAGGCTTGTGCCCCAGGGAAGTCACTCCAGTGCTGCTATAGCAGCAGGTGGACTTCACCCCCAGAGGTGAACTCCATTGTCTCAAGACTGAAGGACGCTAACTTCCAATGTTAACCTGCATTTCATAACCCAGCTCTCGTGTGCCATTTTTCAGCAGTTCATTTTTTGAACTTGCTGCTCCATAAGCCTGGGATATTTCTCCACCTTTGAGCCAAACAGCTACTTATTGAAAGTGCATTTTCTCTCTCTGTCTGTCCTGCTGTTTTTTCATGATCTTCCTTTCTCCCCTCTGCATTCCCTTTCTCTTACATACCATAGTTTATTAGATTGCAAGCCTGGGAGTCAGAATGTGCCCCTCTTTGATTTCTGCGTGGTGCCCAGCAGGATGCTGAGGACAGCACAAACAGCAAATGTTGGCGAAAGGTCAACTGCAGGAATCAAATAGTCCTCATATATAGAAATGACAGAAATAGATGAAAGGAGAAAGAGAGTAGCAAGTAAGATAAAAGAAAAACAAGCAAAATGGTTCAGGGCAGTTAAAGGTGAAGAAAAGAAACAGAAATCATGCAAAAAGGATATTACAGTACTATTATTTCTGAAAATAAGAGATTGATGGCATACACAATTACTTGGGCATGTCCCACTGAATTCAAGAGGACTTGCATCTGTATTGAGGTATCAGGGTTGCGAATTCCAGGCTTTTCTCCTCCCAACTTCACAAGGTCTTTCTGCTCTGCTGCTGTTCAAAGTTCAAGCCAGGGCTGATTTGGCCTTCTGGTGATTTAGCCTTTCAGGAATGAAGGCCTCACTCCAACGCAGTGAACAAGGCCTTCGGCGGGAGGTTTGTTGACTCAGAGAAATGAGATGGGCATTTCTCCCTCTCCAGAAGCCCCAACAACAGAACAAATGACGGCAGGAATGTGGACGCTTGCTTGGCTCCCTCTGCTGTGTCCTTGGCATAGATAAGCCATGGTCTTCCAGATGATGTTGAAGTACAACTCTCATCAGCCCCAGTCAGCATATCTTATGGTTGTCATATTTTTTGGGTTGGGGGGGGGCAAAGTTGTTGAGCTTTTTTATTTTTGCCCAAGGTTGTTGAGCTTCTTTTGCAAAATCTCAAAATTATATATGACGTTTTAAAGGAAATTAGCCAAAATCCAACATGGGTTGCCATACGTCCAGATTTTCCTGGACATTTCAGTGGTTTTCAACCAGACGCTGTTTCCAAGGGATGGATCCTGGCTATGTCCGGGAAATTCCAGACGTATGGAAATCCTAATATAGCTAATAGTCAGGGATGATGCGACTTGTAATCCAGCAATTCCTGAAGGGCCACATCTCTACCATAGAGATCTGGGGGGCAGAGGCTGTTGATTTTGTGTAGTACCAGAGGTGTCTCCTTTCAGCAACTCCTGCAGCCCAGCTCTGCTTCCCTTTGGACCCCACCAGTGAGGCCGAGAGGCGGGTCTTATCGTCTGGGAAGCCAAAGACCTCCCTTCACATGGCCCAGGCTGGCGCCCTGGGAAGGTCACTTTGGTGCTACCAACGCAGGAAAAACAAGGCAGGAGGCAGCAGTCGCAAGTTACTGTTCTCAGCAGCCACAGCAGGTGCTGTGATTCTCAGTGGTTTGATTCCCACCCCTGCCAAGGCATATGCAGTTGTCTCTTGATACAGATGGCTGTCAACCAACACCACCACAAATTGGGTGTGAAATCTGACCCACCTGGGTGGGGAGGACACCAGTTTGTAGGGAAAGCTTACTTGCAGAAGTTGCTGGCGGAGGGCCATAGCTCAGAGCACACACTTTGCAACTGGCTCAATGGAATAAGGATTTGTCTCATTTAAAATCAGTCCTTTATTCAGAATCATGAGGGCTGGAATCTTACTTTATTATGAGAGGGAAGGGTTTTATTTTGGAGGTAGCAGAGTGCACACTTTAAACAGAGAAGGTCCCCAGTTACAGTCCTCAACATTTCCCTGCCCCAAACCTTGAAGAGTCACTGCCAGTCAGTGTCAGCAACACTTAATTCAACGGGCCAACTTGACAGGAGGCAGCTTCCTATATTCCCATTAGACTGAAGGTGAGTAGCACGAGACCATCCGATCCAGCAACTGGAACCAGGCTTTCAGCGGACACCAGGAGACAGCAGCACTGAAGGGAGTGTGGCGGCAGCGGCAGCACCTGGCAGGCAGCCCAGCCCAACCCTCATCTTTCCAAGGTCAAAAACTGAAGAGGATGCAAACTCATCAGGAAGGCCTGATTATGATAAAGAACTGGGTCATCCCGGGATTAAACTTGGAAGCAACATCAAATTCCAGGCCTTTGAGCAAGCTGAACGTGCCCTCAGAGATCAAAATAAACAGAATGCTTCCAAGTTACCAGAGTAAACATACTGGTTTGTTCTTTTGTTTTTATCAATTTTTATTGGAAGTTTTCCACATGAAATACAATAAAAGCCAAGCTAATCTAAAGAGAAAGCAAGAGAGAG
Source organism: Podarcis vaucheri (assembly GCF_965113315.1). Classification (NCBI taxonomy): domain Eukaryota; kingdom Metazoa; phylum Chordata; class Lepidosauria; order Squamata; family Lacertidae; genus Podarcis; species Podarcis vaucheri. The sequence goes on along the minus strand of NC_138765.1, from coordinate 89,418,334 downwards.
AGAAAAGCAAGAATAGAACCACAGAATTGTAGAGTTGGAAGGGACCCAAGATTCATCCAGTCCAACCACCTGCGATGCAGGAATCCCAGCTCAAGCATCCCTGACAGATGGCCACCCAATCTCTGCTTTAAAACCTCCAAGGAAGGAGAGGCTACCAACTCCCCAGGGGGGCTGTTCCACTGCCAAACTGCTCTTACTGTCAGAAAATTTCTCCTGATGTTGAGTCATAATCTCCTTTCTTGTGACATGAAGCCATTGCTCCTAGAGCAGGTGAAAACAAGCTTGCTCCATCTTCCATGTGACAACCCTTGCGATATTTGAAGATGGCTCTCCTATCTCCCCCCAGTCTCCTCTTCTCCAGGCTAAACATACCCACCTCCTTCAACCGTTCCTCATCAGGCTGCGTTTCCAGACCCTTGGTCATCTTGGTCACCCTTCCTCTGCACGCCTTCCAGCCTGTCAACATCCTTCTGAAATTGTGGTGTCCAGAATTGCACCCAGTATTCCAGATGTGGTCTGACCAAGGAAGAATAGCGTGGGACTATAACTTCCTTTGATCTGGACACTAGACTTCTGCTGATCCTTTCCACATGTACTGCTAGTGAGCCCGAACATGATTATCTCTGCTGACAGGAGTGTCAGCAGTCAACATCTAGTCCTCCACAATTCCTCCTCAGAAGTCCAGTAAACATACTGGTTTGGAAGAGTGGGGTAACAGTGCATCAAGTGGATTGGCACACGTGCTGGGTCCATGTGTTTTACACTAAAACCAGCACGGTGAGTGGTTAGAGCAGAGGCATGGAATCTTTTCCAGCCCAATTCTCTCATAGGCAACCTGGCAGGGGCTTCCTGACAAAGATGGGCACCGCCAGAGAAGCAAGCGAGCAGCTCAACGGACATGACTCTTAGTCTTATGCAGGAGGCTATATCTGAGCCATGCAAAGTCAGAGGTTTCTTCACACATCTCTTGACCCTTTCAAGTTCAAGGAGACATTCCCATTAGACACAAGCACTTGAGACGTGCCAGAGATCTGCAGGCAGGAATGTGTAGGGCACATGCTTTTCATGCAGATTCAACTTCTGACAAATTCAACTTCTGACATCTCCAGCAAGGACTGGGAGACCCTGCCTGAAAACTTAGGAGAGCTGCTGGCCAGCCAATGTAGACGAATGAATCCACTGGTCCATCTCACTCAGTACTGTCTGCACTGACTGGCAGCAGTTCCCAACCATTTCAGAGAGGGGGTGTTCTCACCCCGACCTGGTGGGGACTTAACCTGGGACCCTCTGCACGCAAAGCAGATGCTCTCTTACTGAGCTCTGGCCCTTCCTTAATAGTGGGCTAGAAGGAATGCTGGTGTGAGGGTAGAAGAGCAGCTTCTGCTGCTCCTGCCTAGTCCATCATCCTATTGTGGCCATCGCAGGTGCCCCTTGGGAAGCCCTCCATCGGGACATCCTGCAACCCTGTCATCAGCTAACCTAGGGCACAACATATGCAGAAGTGCTGCGCCTGCTCCCTTGAAATGAAGCAAGACATTTCCATCAATGGGGGGAGCTGCAGAAGAGCACGGTCTCAGGTGCAGGATTTCCTTCTTGTTGTACCTGACGAGCCAGATCTGTGCACCTCTTGCTCTACTGTCCTTAAATGGTGCCAAACATCACCCACCCACCCAAACTAGGCCTTCCTTTTGGCTCCCACCTGAGAAGGCCCACTGGTTTGCAGAAGGGGAATAACTATACAAGGGCACAGAATCACAATTCCTGGAGTTGCAGCTCCACCTACTGAGCATGGGAAGCAAGCACATCTCTCCCTCCCACAGAAAGAGGAGAGTGCACTTCTCACATGTGCCAAAACCACACCTAAGCTTTTCTTTCCTTTACACACACTCACATGGGTGTGGTGGGCTTCAGCTCTGCTGTGCATATCCAATTCCATTGCTAATGACAGCATGCACTGAATATCATCATCCCAAATACGGTGCTTTAGGACCCTAAAGGACTCCTTTCTCCTGCTTAAATCTGCCTGAATTTCTAAGATTGTCCTGGGAGGCTTCTACAAGTCCACATGTCCTTTGAAGCAAGAGGGAAAGGCTCTGTTCAGTTGTCTTCATGGAATGCTCTCTTGACACCAACTCTCATTTCTTGCCTGCACCAAGTGCTGAAATAGGAACAGACCGTCTAGCTCACGTAATCCCTGACCGCTTCATCCATGGTTCCAAGACTCAAAATGAAGTCCTGGGCTCATAATTCTTTTACATTTAAGTGTATGTCTTTCATACTTGGCTCCAGTTGACAGATCTTGAGGCTACAGTATAAATAAAACACACAACAAAGCAGATCACACAAGCCTGAAGCCTGCCCACCCTTGCTGCAGATCTGTCTTTATGCCAGAGTTCATCTGGTTTTATTGAGATGTTGTTGTTTTTAAATAGTTCACTACTGTTATGCACTTTTATATGGAAATATCAGAGACCAGAGTTCCTTTCACACAAGGATTGTAGATGTGGGGAGTGGAAATTGTAGGTAGAAAAGGGCTGCACTCAAGGTTGCGTGCACACACACACACACACACACACACACACTGCCAAAGCCACACCCCAACATTGGCCTCCTCCACAACACCCACAAATTAGGCATTTGCAAAGGAAAGCCTCCCCATGTTCACATCTAGGCAGGATTCCAGAACACACAGAAAGTCTAATGTGTTTGGAAGTCTATACATGTAGACTTTTCTTTGCAGATGTCCACTCTTAATGTGTAGGAGAAACTTCAGGAGTGATGCACCATCTTGGGGCTGAGGACAGAGGGCTGGCCCTGCAGCCAGTCTGGATGTGGACTCCCCTTTGCATGGGAAGCTAAGGCTTAAGCCAGGCAATGGTCTGTGGAAATGCTGGGGCAAGAACAGAAGGGCAGGCCTGTTCCTGGTGGGCTTGTGCTCCCTCTGAAGGACCCAATTCAAGTTTTGTAGGTGCTCTCAGATCTGGAGCTGCTTCCACATCTTCAGGTGGCAAGGAGTGCTTTGGCCCAGTTTCAGCAGGTGTGTCAGCTGCACCCCTCCCTGGAGAAAGCAGATCTGGCCAGGGACTTTAAGTCACATTTGGATCAGATCTACACATTATCATTCAAAAGTGTTTGGAAATGACAGCTGCTGCAGAATCATGCAGACAGATTACCACATTACAACACTCTGCTAAAAATGGCACCACCTTATAATCTGCTAGCGGCTGCAAGTCAATGGGCTGGTGATTACATATGGGGTCTCACTGTAGGAAGGTGATCATTGAGGGTGGAGGAAATTCCTTTAAGAGAAAACCTCCCCGGGCTACAAGGGGATGCACCTAATTCTGTCTTCTTTGCACTCAGAGAGTGGCAGGGATCTGACGGGCGAAAGGGTCTTCTGAGATTCTGACCCACCAGAGTCCTGAAAAAGCGATCCAGGGTACACTGCCATTTTAATAATTATTGTCTTAAAAAAAAATGGGCACTTGAATCGTGAAGTCCAGCGTGCAAGGATTGTTTTGGCACAGTAACTAACCAGCCTCGTGGATTCTCCCCATGTGGCTCACAGCTGTATGCTGTGCTTTTAGAGTTCTCAACAATGGGGACATTCGGAAGATGGTTTGCTGTGTCAAAAAGGAAACAACCTGGCTTTGCTGTGTTTTATAAAACAAACAAACGTGCAAATTGATGTAAGCTCTGACCGGTATGCACCCAACTATAATCTGATAATCTACTTGCATAGGAGCGATATGCTTAAGAGAGAGGACAGCCAGGTGAGCAACACACCACTGCATGCAGGAAGAGGAGCCACAAAGCAGCCCCCGCAAAGCCCCAGGCTCCTGCCACCACTCCACTCCCTGAATCCAGCCTTCACTGTCTGGGGGCCCTCCAGATGTTTGGGACTGCAACTCTCATCAGCCCCAGGGTGGTCCAAAGTGCCTGGAGGTCAACCAGATTGGTGAAGGGGCTGCCTTAGCAAGACGAAGGACACAGGGGACACAGCCTCCCCTCCCACCACAACCCTTCAGCAAAGAAAATAACGGGGATTTTTTGGACAGCGAAAGATGGTGCAGCAACAGCAGCAGCAGCAGCCCTGAACACAGTTGCATTTTGTGTCGCACTGCTATCTCTGGATGAACAGGCTTTGTGGTTTTCAAAGCATGACCAAGAAATCTGCAAAAAGCCATTCGAGACAGATGAGTGTTGGACTGGCCCTTGGCAGATCTGCAAGGAGCTCAAGTGCCTCTTCCACGGGACCTTCAGGCCCCGCAAGACTATTAGCTCTTTCCAACCTCTTCCCCAAGCAATACATTTAAAACGGGACAGGAGGAAATGAGGAGAGCATCCTGTTCCCCTCTCCAGTCCTCTTCAGCCAGCTCTTTGTCAAGGATTTACGAGGTGGGGAGTTCTTTCCTAGGCAGCCTTTGAAACAAACAAGAAGAGTACCGGATGCAAAAGAGGAGGAGCATCTTCAGGATTAAACCCCTCAATCTCTACAGACGTCTCCTCCTGTCTTCAGATGCTACTGGAACGCCAGACAGCAAATAACTAAGCAAATGCCAGCCAAAAAATAGGGAGACGGGGGCAGGGTTTTCATGAGCTGAAACATTCGCTGGTAAGCCGGGAAGATGGTTCACAGTTTCGCGTTTGCTCTTCAATCCCACCCAAGGGCTTCACAATTTAAGATCCAGGTGTAAGTGCTAGGTTTGCCCAGCTGGCAGGGGTGGGGGTGGGAAGAGATACCTGCCTTGACCTACTCCAGGTGGGCCATAGCAAGGAGCAGCTCTGGGAGGTGGGACACAGTCGGACTGAAAGTCAGGGCACACGCAAGCCTTTTTGCGGGCAGGGCCACCGTTAGGTTCTCACTTGGAACTTCCCAGCTTTGGTCATGTATTTGATCCCTTTGAAAGGCTTGTATTTCTCTCCGTACATGTCCAGGCGATTCACTTTCAAACCTAGGAGGGCGGAAAAGGTAAGGAGAGAGGTTGGGGGAGAGCAACTGGGGAAGACCAGACATGGCGGCTCTGTTCTGCCTCCACTGACGGAGGCAGAAGACCCGAGTGCCCATTTCTGGGAGCCACAGGTGAGGGGGGGGCTCTTGTGCACTTCGCAGGGCATCTGCTTGGCCACCGTGAGATCAGCGTGTGGGACTAGATGGGCCACTGGCCTGATCCAGTGGTCTCCTCTTAGCCCTTTGGGATGTTGAGACTGTTAAGCACATGTGCACAGAACTGCTTAATCTTCATGAAACCTATTACGCTAGAGATGGGAAGGAGCAAAGGAGGGGACTAATCGTCTGCTGCAGTCCACTGAGCCATATAGTCTCTTTCACATGTCCCCCTGTAGCAGTAAGATTGCTGCTTTGTACATCCCTGTCTTTAGGCACCAGGCAAAAAAAATAAATAAATCCTCTGTAACCAGGACTTCGTTCTTTAACTATCTGTGGCCTTTTAGAAGGGGGTGGGATGTTTTTAATGTATCCCCTCCCCTGGTTTTAGTGTATCTCTGTGGGGTGGGTGAGTGGGTTGTTAAGTCGCTTTGGGTTGCCTTGGGCAAGATAATGTCATTAAGAAGTTTAATAAATGTTAGGTGAGTGGCTAAGTGCCCCAGAACAGAGTCCAGCAACGATCAGGATACCTCCTTAATCCTTCGGTTAAGGAGCCAGATCTGGTTCCTGGCTCCAAGCTTGACACAGGTAGTAAGGGAATCTCTGAGCCCAGCTCCCACAACACCAGGGGGTCAGAGAACCAGAGCCAAGATGCTTCACCTGAGCTCGAGGAACCAAGTGCCTGCCCCTCCCAAATGACCTGACCAGGGACCACAGGAGGCAGGAGGCCACAGCGCCTAGGCCAGAGGCTGCCCCTTTAAGGACACTGCTTCCCCAAAGGACGTGGAGCCAGAAGAGGCAGGACGGAAGGCAGAGGCTGAAGAGGCCTCCATTCACTCCCAACCTTCTCGTAGCAAGTCACTCACCGGGCATGCTGACCGGCCTGGATGCGTGAGCTCCTCCTGGCACCAGACTGATAGGGCATGACAGAAGAAAGGGGATTCTCAAGGATGGCGTCCAGGGTAGAGAACGTTTGGCCTAGGAAGACCTACCTGCTTTGGTCAGGTATCTCTTTAAAGAAACTGGCAAAGGGGACACTGGGCATTCATTAAAACACCAATCCCCCCACCTATTTGCCCAACAGAGTGGGAGCTTTTCAAGGCGGCTCAAAGCAACCATTAAGATGGAATAAGGGTGGCTTTTGCGTCAGCAACAGGCTGTTAAATTGCCTTGCAGGCCCACCACCCTCTGCTGTCGTCTGCTTTGGTTTATCCTAATTGGGTCAACTGAGAGAGAAATGTTTCAAACGGAAGTGCGTAAGTTTAAAAAAGCGGAGCGTTACTGAACTCTCTGCCCACATACCGGAAATGGCCAGCTGCTGGATTTTGAACTGCAGGTTGATGGTGGGGTTCTCGTCCGGCTTGGAGGCTCCTGCCTGGAGGCTCATGGTCCCCTTCAGATTGGGCAGCTTTTGGGGGTTGATCTTCCCCACATCCCAAGACAGCAGCTTCACAGGAGAAACAGAAGACAGGCAACCACAGAGCTTGGAGTCAGTAAGAGAGTGGAAGGTTGAAAGCCAGTGTGATGTCATGGCTGGAGGGCTGGACTAGGACCTGGGAGAGACCAGGGTTCAAATCCCCACTGAGTCATGAGGCTCGCTGGGTGACCTGGGGACAGTTACTCACTCTCAGCCTCACAGGATTGTTGTGAAGATAAAACGGGGAGGAGAAAAAGAAGTGTATCACCTTGAGTTCCTTGGAAGGAAGTTGCAATATAAAGGTAATAAATGAATAAATAAAATAAAATAAGGTTTGGGGCCTGGAAAGTGTAGGACTTGCAGTGCTGACACACAGGAAGGAAGGGTATCAGAATATGCCTCTGCCTTGACCTCAGACATGCAGACCAATCTGCAGCTAATGCACTGTGAATTAATTTGAGTTTACATCTCACCCCTCTTGTGTGCTTATTCAGAAGCAAGTTCTTGCTCTATTCAGAGGACCTAAGTGTGGACAGGAAGCTTTAGTTAATCATCCAAGACACCCTTCCCAGGGTGCTGCTGCCTGGGAGGAAACAGTAAGAACAGGGGCTTCTAAGCAGTGGTGCCCTCCCTGGGGAATTCATTGTTTGCTCACTGGACACCTCTAGTGGGCTGACCAAGACCTTTCCTCTCTTAAAGCAAACTGGTCATTCCTATTGCTGCCATCTCCAGTTCCACTCTACTCACTTGACTGCCTTGGCGACTGCAAAATGTTTTTAACTTGGGTTCAATATATCAGTGCATATGCACATTGTGTGGCCTGTCTTCAAGTGTCTTGGCTTTGAAGACACTCAAACTCAGGACACAAGGGAGAAACGTGCTAAGAAGAAGGCCCGCTTGGCAAATCCACACCATGATCAACTCCCATCCGGAAACCAATGTCCCCCTGTGGAAGGATGGGTGGATCCAGAATTGGCCTCCACAGTCACTTACGGACTCATTGCTAAAACTCTGTGGAAGACCATCTTACTCTGCTAAAAGTGATCGCCAAAGAAAGAAAAAACATTGTGTGGCAAGTAGGAATGGATCTCAGGTTCTCATTTTTTCAGTCGTAATATCTGTACTCCAAATTTCTGCAGCAACTTGTGGATTATTATTTTTTAATCCTCCTGAAAATTCACCAGCATCTTAGTGCTAATTTCTCCTAGTGAACACATTTTGGTATACTATTTTTAGTAATATACACAATTTCACAAGCAATTTCCTGTAATATAATACATTATTGTATGTTGTTTTCACTAATACACATGTTTCTATGCACAGTTTAGTATATATTTCTGTACACGTTATTTGGCTGGAGAACCGCATGCAGAAATTGTGCCACTCTAATTGCCCTAATTTGAAAAGACATTGAAAAGCATCTAAATGGGTCAAGGGGCTCTCATCTCCTCTCTTCCTGGAAGACGAGAGAAATTGTTCAAGAACCAGACTCTGCTGCCCCATCCGCACCTCCCTTCTCACCTTTGTGACAGGATCAAATGTGTGCGTCCCCTGCGAAGGCGTGAGGGTCATGTTTAAGACTCCTTTGGGCATCTGGCTGGTGACCATCACCCCCTCCACGCTCTTCCCCATTGTCTGCTTGGGACCCACGGTGATCTCAAAGCGGCCCAAGGAGTTGCTGTCCCGGAAACTGATGTTGTGCTTCACATAAACAGGGATGGACACCAAGCTGGAAGAGAGGAGACACCATTGCAGCAGCAGCAGCAGCAGCAGCAGTAAAAACCAGCTCCCCCCAACCTGGTGTCCTGCTCCATATGTTTTGGAAAACAACTCTCATCAAGCCTAGCTAGTAGGGCAGTCACGTTTCGGCACTGTGGTCCAAACCGCACACCCCTCACCCCGCCGCCGCCCCACTGTGCTGGCCAATGATGATGGGAATGGCAATTAAAAGCATCTGGAGCAGGGCACCAGGTTGGAGAAAGCCGCCCTAACCTGCCCGGTCCTGTGTAGCAGGCTAATGTTCAGCAGTCACATGCGATGGTCCTTCCTAGAGGATAGCTGGGGCTGGCTGGTGTCTGTGGGGAGCAGGGCAGGGAGAGGAGAGTCCTTCTGAAGTAGGCTCTGATGTCTTCCTTGCACAATGATATCTATTATATTTTAAAGGTTTCTAGTTCTTATGACTGCAGAGGAACACCTGAAAGAATATCTTCCCCAGGTTTTCCATGGTAATTCCAAATGCATTGGCAGTAATATGCAAGAAGCCAGAAGGGACTGTTGAGCAGCACTCTGGTGGTCTGAGGAGTGGGATTTCAATAGCCTGTGGTTAGTTCTCTCTGGCCTCTGCACCCAAGGCTATTTATTTTTGATTCTCTATATTCTGTGACTTCTAATCTTTGCCAAAAATATATACAGTACAGGCAGTGACTGTTATGTACTCGACCGCACATGCGTGCACTGTGCTAAACTTTGATGTTACCCCAAAAGTCACAAAAAGGGGCAGGGTGGGGCAGGGGCTCAATGAGGTGTTTGCAGGTTTTTCAATGGGTGCTCTGATTACACACAATTTCTCACAAGCACGCAATGACCTGGAACACAACCCCTGTGCAAGCGGAGTTGCCTGTAAGCTTCCTCTGCACAATGTGTTCCAGGTGCATCATTTGGGAATGCCTTGTGGAGGACAAGGATTTTTGTAGAGCCAAAGATGCATTGTAGATCTGAAACAAATTTGGGGGAGAGATGGTGGCTCCCAAGTGCTTTTTTCCTTTTTAAATTTGGCTTGCAAAACTATGAATTTACATTGTCAGCATTCCCAATGACAACTACTTTCAGATTTATAGATTTTAGTCAGTCAGTCAGTCAGTCAGTCAGTCAGTCAGTGTGTGTGTGTGTGTGTGTGTGTGTGTATAAAACCTTGCCTCCTTCCTTACAGACTGGCTTCTTTGCTGCGTAGCTTTCGGCAAATGCTGGAGACATACCTCGTTACCCTTAGACGCCCGAGATGTGTGTTTTCAGGACATACCGTACTCTTGTGAATGTAGTATGTTCTGTTTTTAATTCAGAATTTTAAGTTGTTGTAACCCGCCCTGGGACTTGATGATGAAGGGTGGGCAATGAAGAGAAGAGAAATAAAATCAAAAAGGGAATGGAGCCAATAAGAGGGTGGCAGTTCCCCTGGGTGGGGGAGAAGCAGAATGTCACCACGAGGGATTCCTTTTCAAACCAAGGGTTTAGGGAAAGCTCCTGGACCTTGGGAGTCAATGACTGCTCCCAACCCCGCTCCTTACTTCTGAGCGCTGACATGATATGACAGCAGACGGAAGTTCCCATCTGGAGGAATGAAGGAGAGGATTCGTTCTGATTCCCAACGCTTGAAACGCACACAAGGGTGGAAGCTGACGTCATCCAGCAACCTGGGATTCTAATGCAAGCAAGATAAAGACAGCAGAGATTTCTAACCAGACTGTTCTCTCTCCTGAAATCAGTGGGTTGTCTTAATACCCATTTCAGAGGTCTAATTGAGGGCTGGGCCTTTGGGACTCTCCCCAGGTCACACACCCTCCCCGGCCAGGCATTGGACCCTCCTTGGGTGCTTTCACTTGGATAGGTGCCCTTGAACTTTGGTAGTGACTCTTGCTTGTCTGGATGGAGGAGAGATGAGCATGTGCAGAAACCAGCCTACTAGACAAAGGTTTGTTGCTCTGCTTGCTTTTGCCTCTGTCTCCATGCAACACTGTCATGTGGCCCCCAAGGGGTTGCCCAAAAGGAAATATGGCCCTTCAGCTGAAAAAGTGTCCCCCACCCCTAGTTTAAACCCTCCTTCCCACCACAACATTCTGCAGTGCCTTCCACCCACACCAGCCAGTTCCTCTGGCATCTTCCCCCAGGGAACCTTGGCAGGTCTGCAGGACAAGCCCCACTTGAATGCCTGGACCTCAACAGTCATCAAGTGATGAAGGACCACACAAGCCCCCTTGGGCTTGATGGCCATCTTCCAGGCTTCCCTGACATCTGAAGCGAGGCACAGAGAGAGCAGGAAAAAGGTCTTTCTCTGTTGTGAGGCTCCATATAGCCAGGTATGGAATGCCTTCCCTAGGGGTGCTTGCCTGGTGCTGACTTTGATGCTGTACTGTTGCTAGGCAAATAATTTTAAAAATTGCCTAAGCATCACTGTAGGCAGCAATTTTCCTGCTTGGCTCCTCCTGCTTTTTTACAATCTGGCATGTGAATGTTTTTATACACCAACTGTTCTACTATATTACATATGCCACCCTGACATTTTTATACGGAAGAGAAGCACAGAGTTGTATCCAATTAAACGGGAACCATTGAGATTAATGGACCACCCACCCACACCATTCCACTTCATTTGTTCTGCAATGTTTGCCCAACGTGACCACATCACTGCTGCCTGGTGGGCCATTATTGCACTATAGCGCAATAAAAGAAGGACAAAAAACAAACAGAGTATTTACAGTATAAAAAAATACACAAGATTTCAGCAGAGAGTTACAAGACATGCATGGATTGGAGATGAAGCAGGATTTCTGCCCCAAATGTTTTGCAGGCACAAGCAGTACAGCAAGTGGGGTTGCCTTTAACTGTCCCATCAAGATCATGGGTGCAAATAATCATTAAGGCACAAGAGAAAGGACATACGGAGGGGACCATAAGCCTGTGATGATCCTTAATTCCAGTAGGTCTATTCAGAGCATGGAAAAAGCAAGCAAGAGGTCCTATGGCCCTCTCAAACTTTACCATAAAGGAGAGGGTAAGGTCTGGCATCCCAGTTAATTTCACGCAAGCATCAATCACCCCTTGGATTTCAGCCGTAATCGTGGAACCTGCCATGGGAAATAAAACCCAAGTGGGTCACAAAGGAGGTCAGGAAACCCAGGGAAATCACTTTGGACACTGATTATGGTTAACAGTAGTCAAGACTTTTCAAAATGGTAGATCACTTTGTAAGTTACATCTGAAAAGTAGCATGCAAACACCATCACTGGCGAGGGAAATGAAATGAACAAGAGGAGGGGAAAGCATTGAAATGTGTCTTCCTTTGGCCCCAAATGCTGCTGCTTCTGTTCATTGAGGCAAGGACACTGCTGCCTAGAGGCGATGCCATGTGAATACAGATCTATGTACCTGATTTGTCAATGATGGCATCTATCTCCTCAATCACATCAAAATAGGCCTCGTTGTTGGTGTACTTCACACCGGTTCTTCGCCAAGGAACAACAGACAGCTGTCCTGTGGGGAGCTGCTCTCCCACATTGGTGCTTCCTGAAAAGGTTAAAAGAGATGGCAGTAGACAAGTGGACAGCCACACCCATTTCCTAATTTCTCATACTCTTGTACCACAGCAAAACACTGCTCTCTCTCTCAGAAACAGCAGTATTTTCAGATTGCATTTAGTGCAAGGAGTTCCCACCAGGAAGAGCCAAAATATTTTGCTTCTGCATACCAGATTCATAGGGCAGAAGCTGTATGCATATGGAAGTTTGCAACTCTTGCAGCAAAATATCCCACAGCCCAAAGGGAGCAGCCAAGTCTCGCTGAGGTTAATGAGAGCTACTCACACATAAATTTGCTCACATTTTTATGGCAAGGAATGCACCAAACTTGGGGGTATTTGTGTCTTCTTGAAAAATCTTCTTTGCATATGTTCTTGCAGGTCTGTGAGGCATTCGCCCTCCAGGGACAACTTCTGGTACAGTAGGAGAAGTCATAGAATCATAGAATCATAGAGTTGGAAGAGACCACAAGGGCCATCGAGTCCAACCCCCTGCCAAGCAGGAAACACCATCAGAGCACTCCTGACATATGGTTGTCAAGCCTCTGCTTAAAGACCTCCAACGAAGGAGACTCCACCACACTCCTTGGCAGCAAATTCCACTGCCGAACAGCTCTTACTCTCAGGAAGTTCTTCCTAATGTTTAGGTGGAATCTTCTTTCTTGTAGTTTGGATCCATTGCTTCGTGTCCGCTTCTCTGGAGCAGCAGAAAATAACCTTTCTCCCTCCTCTATGTGACAAACTTTTATATATTTGAACATGGCTATCATATCACCCCTTAACCTCCTCTTCTCCAGGCTAAACATGCCCAGCTCCCTTAGCCGTTCCTCATAAGGCATCATTTCCAGGCCTTTGACCATTTTGGTTGCCCTCCTCTGGACACGTTCCAGTTTGTCAGTGTCCTTCTTGAACTGTGGTGCCCAGAACTGGACAGAGAAATGAACATTGTCTTATGCACACTGAAACTGTGTATAAATCTTACAGTGTGGGAACATGGGCGGGCAAGATCCCTGCTGGGATTCTGACTGTTCATTTGTAGTTCAGAACAAATTATAAATAAAATCAAATAATAATTAAAAATCTTCTCCACATTGGCAAGACAGATCCCATCACCATTAGCCCTGAGAACATTATTCTCAAACTAAGGCATAACCTCTTGGCTACCTTCATCCTCACAGAGATCTAGGATGAATGGGAGAAGGTGCTTTTTCAGGAAAGCTTTGTTTAGGTCCCCAAAGCTACAGTTGGAGACAATGGGTACGTGCAACAGTTAACCATAGCTTCTACTTACATTCAAACCAACAAACTATGGTTAACTGCTTCCAAGCCAACCAACTTTAGGCTGTCTCTCCATATTCTGGCTTGCTGAGAAGCCATTAATCATAGCTTCCAGGTTGGTACATAATGAGAAGCTATTTTTAAACTGTGGCTTCCTGGCTCATTTCCCCATTCTATGAAGGGAGCAGCAAAGCAGCTGCATGTGGAGGAACAACGCTGGCTCATAACTTGGCATATTAAGCCAAGATTTGATCATCCAAACATAGCCACTGATGACCAAATGAGACTATCTGAAGGTAGGAGCTGTGGGGGCATATAATCTGCATGCAAACCAGGAATGGGAAGCCCTCTAGATGTTGTTAAGGCTCCAAATCTCCTCATTCCTGACCACAGGCCATGTGAGCTGAGGCGGATAAGAGTTGGAGCCCAATGTTATCTAGAGAGCCATAGGTTCCCTGCCTTCAGTGCAGACAATCAGCTCACTGGCCTGTATTGCAGTGTGAGAAAACGTATTGACAAAACTTATTGACTTATTGACGCGGCAGCTAAAAAAGCCAATGCAATTCTGGGCTGCATCAATAGGAGTATAGCATCTAGATCAAGGGAAGTAATAGTGCAACTGTATTCTGCTCTGGTCAGACCTCACCTGGAGTACTGTGTCCAGTTCTGGGCACCACAGTTCAAGAAGGACACTGACAAACTGGAACGTGTCCAGAGGAGGGCAACCAAAATGGTCCAAGGCCTGGAAACGATGCCTTATGAGGAACGGCTAAGGGAGCTGGGCATGTTTAGCCTGGAGAAGAGGAGGTTAAGGGGTGATATGATAGCCATGTTCAAATATATAAAAGGATGTCACATAGAGGAGGGAGAAAGGTTGTTTTCTGCTGCTCCAGAGAAGCGGACACGGAGCAATGGATCCAAACTACAAGAAAGAAGATTCCACCTAAACATTAGGAAAAACTTCCTGACAGTAAGAGCTGTTCGACAGTGGAATTTGCTGCCAAGGAGTGTGGTGGAGTCTCCTCCTTTGGAGGTCTTTAAGCAGAGGCTTGACAACCATATGTCAGGAGTGCTCTGATGGTGTTTCCTGCTTGGCAGGGGGTTGGAATCGATGGCCCTTGTGGTCTCTTCCAACTCTATGATTCTATGATTCTAAAAATTAGAAGTAGAAAGCGGTCAAAGCCAAATATGAAGAACAGCTGTTGAACTGAATATGGGTCAGTTGTCAGGTTGTCTAGATGCAGAATAGTGTCTCAGAACCATTCAGTTGTCAAACTTGTTCGTGACAGTCTTCTTGACATCATCTGAACTGAGCTGAAAGAGCTGCCTCTTCCATTCATTCCAGCTGTTCAGGAGGATAAACCTGGCTGTGCTCTTTGTCAAGAGGAGGTCCACAATGCCACCTGCGCTTCCCCAGTGAAAACAGTAAGTCATGGGATCCATCTAGCACATGCAGTGAAGATTCTTCAGGAAGTTATGAACACCACCAGAGTCTGATGCATCTCTCATCAAATGTATCTCTCATTGATGCAACCCTGCATAAAATTTACTTGCAAGCAAATCCTACTTGTCTCAGTGGGGACAAACTTCCAGTTGCAAAATGCAGCTGTGAAACCTTTTTACTTTAAAGCTCTTACACCAGTTCTCCACTAGTTCACCTGTTAAGGCTCAGCCCTCGCCCACTGGGAAAATCCAGTGAAAAGTGTGAGATAACTCTCGCTGCACTGCATCATCGTTTAACCACCCCACCAACAAATGAGAATGCGTGCTCATCAGTTAACGCCATCCAATCTCCCTGCGAACAAATCAGAGTGAACGCTCAATAAATAGGTTATTTGGAGACCACACACACACACATACACAAAATCACAGACCTGTAATGGTGTTGACAACTGTCCGTAGGATGGTCGGGGGCTTGATCAGCTCCTTCAGAATGTTGGACTCAGTAGCCAATGGGAATCCATTGTCCAGCATCTCCTCCAGCACCTCATAGACCACCACGACATTGTCCTTGATGACAATCTCGGAGCAGACGCCAAAATAATCCTGTGTGTGGAAACAAGGTTAACAAGCCTCCTCAGG
The DNA here is from genome assembly GCF_965113315.1 of Podarcis vaucheri. Classification (NCBI taxonomy): domain Eukaryota; kingdom Metazoa; phylum Chordata; class Lepidosauria; order Squamata; family Lacertidae; genus Podarcis; species Podarcis vaucheri. The sequence continues at coordinate 89,403,160 of NC_138765.1, read as the reverse complement.
GTGTCTGCTGAAACAGGCCAAAGAGGGAGAGCTCCGCTTATTCCCCATGAAAAGAAAAGCCAGAGGTGGTTTTCCTGTGTAGCAAGGTGAGGAAGCCACTTCAAGCAGGAGTTTTGAGGTATCACTGGGAGCAGCACAGTGAGATATGGAGAGTCCTGGCCCATGGTGTCAGGGAGATGGAAACGGCAAAAGAGCTAAGGGGAGAGACCAGCACTTATAGAGAGCCTAAAGAGATAATTAGTAGCCTGTCATCCGACAGCGAAGAAGAGGCAGGGAGGGGGGAGGCTGAGCCCGGAACTAGTTATTCTTTGAACAGAGGAAATCAGAGGCGGGGTTTCCACCGACCAGCCTGCTGGGGAAGAAAAAGTAAAAAAAAAACCCTAAGGGGCATCTTAGCCGACAGGGTCAGACATGCTTTGAAGCTCTGGAAACTTTCTTTTGAACTTTGTAAATGAATCTAAAAGACAGCAACTGGCAGCGAGCCTGGAGTTTTATCTATGCCGGCTTTGGCAGCACTCACCTCTCACACATGGGATACATGGGATCACAAGGAACGAATGGTACTGCTTGGGACCAGGTTAGGTCAGCCTTTTCCATCCACAGTCCATGCAGGTGACTGCAATCTATTGGGGGGGGCACTGCTCCCCATACCAAAGTCCATTTGGCATGGGTTCAAAGGAGGGCCTTTTCCATTGAGGAGCCCATTTTGTGGAACGAGCTCCCTATAGAGACCAGGTGAGCATAGACAATGGAGGCCTTTTGCAGACAACTGAAGACCTTTCTGGGATTCCTTGACTATTGGTATAGAACTCCTTTAAGAACATCTTAAGAACCTGCTGGATCAAGCCAATGGCCCATCTAGTCCAAAAACCTGTGGCCAACCAGAGGTCTGTGGGAAACCCAAAAGCAGCACCTGAGCACCCGAGCAGTCTCACCCACTGTGGTTCCAGCAACTGGAATTCAGACAGAATTTTGCTCTCACCTGTCTATGGTGGAATTGAGAAATCGGGAAAATAATTTGAGACTAAGATCTATCCCAGAGCTTGAGAAAGAAGATTTGATTGGCTACTTGACAGCAGAATTTTCTAAGTTCTGGGGTATAGAAGCAGATAAAGATTTTAAAATAACAACTGCGTTTAGATTGGGAAGAGCAGCAAGGAGGGACAGGCCCAGAGACTGTTTGATCATTCTGAGATCCAAACAGGAGAGAGACAAAATACTAGACCTTCATTTCAAGAAATCGCTTGAGATCCAAGATAAAAGAGCGGAAATTTATAAAGATATACCAAAACAACTTCTGGACCTTAGAACCGCGTATACTGACTTAGCAAGACTACTGAGAGGCAACGGGATACCCTACAGGTGGGAGTTTCCCCAAGGTTTATCTTTCAACTACAAAGGAAAGAAAGTTAAAATTAAAACAACAGAGGACAACAAGAAATTCCTGCACGACCACGGAGAGGATCTGCAGAAGGGAATAGCAGTTCCTTGGCCACAGCCACAGCCTGGAATAGAACCAACACCTTCTCCAGGATGTCTCTGCAGCTGGATCAAGCCAATGGCCCATCTAGTCCAAAAACCTGTGACCAACCAGAGGTCTGTGGGAAACCCAAAAGCAGCACTGGAGCACAAGAGCAGTCTCACCCACTGTGCTTCCAGCAACTGGAATTCAGACAGAATTTTGCTCTCTTGGTTGCTGCTGTTGTTGAAAAGTACTGTATATGGCTTGTCGATGTTTTAACTGGTGTTATTTATTGCTTTTATGTATACTGTGAACCACTTTGAGATTTATAAAATGTATAAATGAAGAATAGCATTTCAGTATTAAAAAACCACACAGTGAAGTAAAATAATTGGGGAACAACGCTGGTCCACCTGGAAGTGAACCAGAGCACTCTGTAACTGTGGTGAGAATGCTGGAATAGGGCCAAGGAGACAAGCGCTTCAATGTCACCCAGCCATGAGGCTCACAAGGCGCCTTGGGGCCAGTGACTATTTACTGACCTTACTCCTACAGGGTCTTGTGAGGATAAAGTGGGAATATTTTGTGTGGTGGGGGGCAGGGACAGGGCGGAGGGGAGAGACCCATGCTTGTCACCACAAGTTATTTGGAAGAATTGAAGTATAAAATTATTAGAAGTTAGGAAGCATCTGGTCCTGTTGATATCAGAACATCACCCTGGATTATGACCCAAGTTGGTCTGGAGTTTCCCAAATTTGGGAGGGTGGACTCTCCTCCATCTTCCCCGGCCCTTTTCTTACAGTCACCAGGAAGCTACAGTGGTAACTGGAGGAGGAGAAAATGAGGCACATAAATAATGAAGGAGTGCAGAGAAGCATCCCTGATGCTCAGCTCATCAGATTACAACTCAGATTCCATCACTGGGTCTCATGTGCTGACAGGTAGTTAGAAAATTGTGGTGGGTGTGCAGTCTGAGCATGCCCAAAGTAAGAAAGGAGGCGAAAGCCATTTTTCTGTAAGGAAGGGTAAAAAATTAGGAAAGAGAACTGGAGCATCTCTGAGGTGGCCTTTTAAATGGGGGTCTAGGAGTCCGCACGGCCAAGAGCCCGAAAGAAGGGTGGTTCTTCAGTGGTGGAGCACCTGCTCTGAACGCATCTCCAGGTGGGGTGGCAAAAGACTCCTTCCAGAAGCCCTTTAGAGCTGCTGCCAGTCAGTGGGACTGGTGGCAGGCAACCTGTGGCCCTCCAGATGTCGATGGACTCAAACTGCCATCCTCCCCAGTCACCATGCCCAATGGCAATAGATTGCATGAGCTGCAAACATCTCCTGAAAAGCGGTCTGAAAGCTTAACAACAGTCCAACAACAACCCATCAAACAAACAAACAAACAAATAGTCCTCCATCTGGAGGGTTTTGAGTCGTCCCCCCCACTCCGGCAGTGTAGACCATGGAAAACTAGATGGAGCAGTGGTCTGACTCTGTATAAGGCAGCTTCGTATGTTCCTGATCATGAGGTGCCCTGTGACAAAACACAGAATCCTACACCAGATTCTAGTCCTCGTTGCCATTTTACGTACCTGAAAAGTATCCACAACCCGATGAAGAAATTCAATGACAAAAAGCGGGGGTACCTCTGTCTGGATCACTGCCACAAAGAAGATCTTGTGCCGATAGACACTCAAGAGATAGTGGTGAGGGGTGGGGATCACGGGGGGCACATTTTCTGCCTCTGAGGCTCTTTCCTGTGCCTCAAAGAAGTAGTCACAAACCGAGCGGCTAACCACACTTTTCCAGTGTTTCTCAAGGAAGATGTCTCCAGAAGAGTTGATCAGGAAGAGGCTGTGAATCATGGCTGGTCCAACAGGGAAGCACAACGCTGGAGATGCCTTGCCAAGTCCAGAGGAAGTGGGACTGTGCTACTTCAGATCTTTAAAAAATCAACAGTGACAAAATATATATTACTTCATTGAGTGTTATTGAGGAAGGCCAGTTCACAAGTGTTGTACTAGCACCTGGGAGACCAGGATTCAGATCCCAGCTCAAGCATGAAGCTCACTGTCTCTCTGCCTAACCACAGGGTTGCTGTGAGGATAAAAAGATGGGATATAAAAGGAGTAATCAGAACAAATAAATCTCAGGACCAAAGTAATTTCACCCCACCCGGTCCTTATTGCCCAGCAGCCACAGCAGCTCCCACCCAGCTGCTCAAGATGGTTCACTGTTAAAACAGTGTTTATGGAAGACAATCTCACTCTGCTATGAGTGATAGCCAAAGAAGCAGCAGCAGCAGCTCATGAGGGTGTTGGGGTGGTTATATGTAATCTCAGTTTTAATACTGTTTGTGCCTTCAGAAGTTTAAGGACAGACCTACAGCTTTGTTTCCATGTTTAACTTCCTGCTGAAACCCTGTATCTCTTTATGCTGCAATGAGGGGCCCCTCTAGGCGGCAATAATGCTGAGGAGGCATCCCAGAATAACCAAGGAGGGGGAATGATGTGTGGCTGGTCCAGTATACACCCACCACTAATGCCCCATTACTGTGTCAATGACATCTTGCAGAATAGATCTTCAAAACAAAAAACACACACCACCATCCCCCGCAACCCTTGGCCAGTCTCCATTCACACACCCTCTCATGTCCCTCTACGTCAGCCCCCACCTCCTCAAATTTTGGACTGCTCACTTTATCAATCATCTATTAAGCTTGAGCCAGTCTTGTCCCTTCACTTCCAGGTGCCCCATTACAAGTAAGATACCTTCCTTTCATTCCTAGCCTTCATCCAATTAGCTCATCCGGTGTTAAGCTTTGGAGACTACAGCAAACTGAGAGATGGTTCACACTTGCAGTCACAACCAAGAGAGAATTGGAGTGAGAATTTCAGGTGTGGGACCATGGCAGGAAACGTGATGTGATTACGATGCAATTGCATGGATGGAAAGTAACAGCGACAGTATTTGCAGAAATGGTGTTATGTTTTCTGCATGTACTGATCAGTTCCAGTTAGGCTTTCTCCACAGGGTCACATACCTTGTGAAGGCTTGAGCCTGACCAACAAGCACTCTCTCTACAATGACATCCATGCACCAATGTCAAATATCAAGGGAATGCACAGGGGCATTTCTGACAATGCTGCACATTTATGGATCAGATTCTCGCTTAGGGTTTGCCAGAACCCAAACCTCAATGCGTTTCAAGAGCAGAATAAAACTTCTTTTATTTGTGCAGTTGTTTGACAGCTGGGATTGCAGACTTTATTTAAATTTACAAGAATGTTTCCTTTCTTAGCTGCTTATAATAAAATGCTAGTATTACAAATTAATGTGGTACCAGATAATAATATACTATGTGACCCCAAAGCTCTGTTGTGAATTTCTCCCAGGCTTTCCCTTAGTAATCACCAGGGTCTCCAGCATCCACATTCCTGTTTTTCTATTCAGGGATCCACAATTGCACTTGCCAGTCTTCCCCTAGAAAAAGCAAGGATAGCATAAGCCTCTGAGCTTCTCTGCTTGGGAGGAGTGGAGGGGCCACATTGCACCTAAGAGGCACTCAGCAGGTAGACTTCTCATCATTTCCCAAATGGCTCTGAGGTTCAGGGCAACAAAAACAACACCCCCCCCTTCCCACCTCAAAGTTGGGGAAGATGTCAAGGTATTCTCACCCCTTGCATTTTAAATAAAAGCACACATTCTACTCATGTAAAAACACCAGGCAGGCCCCACGCTGATTCCTGGACTGTCCATGGGCCGGACTGAGAAGGCGATTGGGCCGCATCCAGCCCCTGGGCCTTAGTTTCCCTACCCATGCTGTAAGTCAACCCCCTACACAACACAGGTTGTAAATCTGCAAGCAACCCCAGCTGCAGTCTCTCAGCTCTCCAGAATAAAAAGCCCGTCCGTGGATGTTGCTTGTAATTCTTAAAATCCTCATTACAACTGCATAGCTCACAGCTAGACATCCACAGGGTTGTTGTTTTTAAGAACCAAGAGCTCCACCTCCACATTAGAGCATGTGTTATTTCTAAGAATTCCTATTACAATTGCCCCAGAGCACAGGGAGGATTTCTGCTAACTCGACTATTACTTAGTGATGTGGGTTAATAAAATAAATTAATTCCCCCTCCCCCATACAACTTAGGGAAATTTGCACTGAATAGTTTTCTGTTTCCATCAGAAGATATTGTGATGCATTGGAGTAATCTAATTTAGCACATTCGTTTTACTTGCATTTAGCAAACAGATTAAAAAATTAAAACTCCAAAGTAGCCTAATATTGAATTATTGCACTTGGTATCCATTCATTCTTAGTAACAAACTTTTAAAATGGAAGCATTTTCATAGAAAAATAAAGAGCTGGAAAATGTGGAATGTTTTCAACTCAACATGGCTATTACGGCCCTACTGTCTTCTAGGATGCTAAGCTGAAGACCCTCATGGAGCTCCTAAGCATCCCACTGGGACACCTTCACGCCTAACATACCAGCACATGAGCCACTTACGCAAACACTCCCTTTCATACAACCCTCCACACCTCCGGAAGGCAGAGCCCTATATCTTATGTACCTTTTCAACTCCCTGTTCTCCATTGCAACCCCACAGATTTCACCCACATGACCTCATGGAATCCCCATAGCAACCTTGCCAGGGAGATTAAGCCGAGACAGTGACTGGCCCAAAGGGGCTTCATGGCTGTGTCAGGATTTGGTCTCCCAGGTCCTACCCTGACCAACGCTCTAGCTGCTGCACATACTGGCTCAAGCAGCCTTTGCCAAAGGTGGTGCCCTCCGCAGAGGGGAGTTGGAGTGGAACACCACCTAGAAGAGTGTTTCCCAAACCTGGGGCTCCAGCTATTTCTGGACTACAACTCCCACCATCCCCGGCTAGCAATACCAGCAGTGAGAGATGATGGGAACTGGAGTCCAAAAGCAGCTGGCAGCCTACGCTTGGGAGGGCGCCACCTTGGCCAATGTTGCGCTCCCCACTGGCGGAACCCCGCGAGACTGCGCCTCGGAACCCCCCGTGGGCCGCAGCCCCGCCTTCCCGCCCGGGAGTCTCGGCCTGCGACCCTCCCAGCCCCCCGGGGCTCCAGGGTCCGGCCCGCCCGCCCCGGCTCACCGGACGCTCCCTCTCCTCGCCAGAGCCTTGGCCACGCCCCTTGCCCCGGCGGTCTCCGCTGATTGGTTCGCGGCAGACAGCCCCTCGCCCTCTCCCCCCCCGCCGGCAGCACCAGCTGAGAAGGGGGCGGCTGCGTGGGGCGGAGCTCCTCCACGTCGGACGCTGATAGGCTGGAGCGAAGGGGCAATAGCGGGGCGACCTACCCGAGTGGCAGCCGCGGCGGCCCGTGAGCCTCGACCGCAGCGGAGAGCGGGGCTGGCGATTGGTCGGCAGCAGGGGGGCTCTTTCCGCGGCCCTGGCCTTAGCAACGGGCCGTCGCCCGAACCCGCGCCTCGTCCGTCCGCCCACGCACGCGCAGCGCGTGACGCTCAGGTGGGCCTCGCGCGAGAAAGAGGGCGGGAGGGCAGTGACGTCATCGAGGAGCAGCCGCAGCGGGCGCGTCATTCTGGCTCTTTTAAGGGCGCCTGAAGGGCTGGAAACACAGCGCGCGGGGGGGGGGGGGGGATGCCTGGGCAGTTCTCTTTCCCAAGGGCCTCTTTCCACAAGAGCTTTCTCCCGATTGCAGTGCAGAGTGTTTGAGGACCAGGAAAATCCTTGTTTACAAAGCTGTTGTACTACCAACATTACTGTATGCTTGTGAAACATGGACCACTGATAAACGCCATCTCCAGCTCCTCGAAAGATTCCATCAACGGGGTCTCTGAAAATTTGATACATCACTTGGAAAGACAGGAGAACTAATGCCAGTGTACTGGAAGAAGCAAAGATCACCAGTGTTGAGGCAATGATTCTTCAACATCAGCTTCGTTGGACTGGTCATGTTGTGCGGATGCCTGATGATTGTCTTCCAAAGCAACTACTCTATTCCCAGCTTAAAAATGGAAAGTGTAATGCTGGTGGTCAACAAAATATGTTTAAAGACTGTCTCAAGGCAAATCTAAAAAAATGTAGTATAAACACTGACAACTGGGAAACACTGGCCTGCGAGTGTTCCAGTTGGAGAACAGCCTTTACCAAAGGTGGGCTTTGAAGGCACTCGAACTCAGGACGCAAGGGAGAAATGTGCTAAGAGGAAGGCATGCTTGGCAAATCCACACCGTGATCAACTCCCACCCGGAAACCAGTGTCCCCACTGTGGAAGGACGTGTGGATCCAGAATTGGCCTCCACAGTCACTTATGGACTCACTGCTAAAACCCTGTTTTGGAAAACAATCTTACTTGGCTATGTTAACGGAAAAATCTGAGGGCTCCCTTGGACAAAAACAAAGACACCAACCAGGATAACTTGGAGCAAAACAGCAGCCTGTAGGCTTGGCCTTTATTGAACTGTTGCAACAGGGTTCCCTTCCCTTGCAAGAGAGAGGAAAGACCCAGAACAATGGCCTGCAAGGCCTTATAAAAACTTTTGAAATTCCCATCCTCCAGGTTAAGCCCACCCCCAGAAACATCATGCATACATTACAGAAAGGAGGGGTTGACATCATGCATACATTACAGAAGGGGTTGACATCATGCATACATTACAGAAAGGAGGGGTTGAGGGAGGAGTTGTGGTGGTAACCTGAGTGTCCAGTCACCCAGCTGGTTCCTCCTTTCCCCCTCCCCATGAGTACTTTCCAGGTGACAATGAGGAGTTTGCAGTTTCCTGCCCCCAGAGGGAAGATCTGATCATTGTCCTTTGTTTCAGCCTGTGGTGAATCCACTGTTCTTTGTGATTTTGATGGTCTTCTGTCTGGGATTATCAGGGTTGACATAGCAACTGGGCAGGGCTCCTGTGGATGTGCTGGGATGGTGAAGGGATTATGGCTGACCAGAAACCAAGCACCCCCCTTTGATAGTCCTTGTCACATGGAGTAAAAAATGGAACAGTGCAAATCCGATGTATGGTTGATTTTCTATGAATTTATAACAGAAATGTGGCGTATGTAGTGTGTGAGTGTGAGTGTGTGTGAAGTTTGTGGAAACAGAATGATTGGGGTGGGGGGGTTCCTGCTACAGTTCCCCCCTTCGGAGATAAGATTGCAAAGGTGGCTACTTTGCAATCCTTTTCTCCGCACAATTTAAGGTGGTAAATAATAACCTGGTATTCTCCGTCTCAGATGTGTGTCCATGTGAACCTGAAAGGGACTTGGATATCATGCTACTTTAAGGATATTTGCATGGAAATATAATGGTGTAACAGTGCACTGCTCAGTTACTTGTGGTATTCTAGCACCTTGGAAGAAATATTTTCTCAATAGTGATGTATGCTTTGCATTTAGGCAGGAAGGTCCACTAATGACTGAAAAGTGCAGTTTGCTTCCCCCCCCCGGCCATTTGTGTGTTCTCAGGTGTCAAGGTAGCTCTTCTGTGGTCTCACATCGGCACGGTGTCGCAGTAGTGACAATCCCTGGTGAATCCACTTAGGGCTTTCATGTAGCCTGGCACCCACCACAGCTGGCACAGGTTTCGGACACGTCCTGAGAGAAATGTCTTCGCCTTGGCCAAAATCCATGGGATTTATTATTATTATTATTACAGGCTCTGGTCTTGTAGTCCTGGGAAGTTGATCACTTGCACTTTAAGGACCAAAAAGCTAATTGCAGCCTGGATACACTTGCCCAATTCAAACTGAGTCCAATTTGAATTTATGTGCCCATGGTTCTCAACCTTTCAAACCAGTCTGTTAAAGGAAAACCGTTCTTAAAAGGGCATTTTGTCCAAATAAGTCAATTTAACTCTATAAGGGATCATTCCTGCTAAACCAAAGCATATCCACCTTCATGTTTCTTAGAAGCTTCTCCTTGGTAAAGCAAGTTTTAGCACATTTTAAAATGGATAGGGAAAGTTGGCAGAGTGCCAGGTGGAACAATGAAATGTGGCTATAAATTGAGCTAAACATTGGACTACACAATAGTGTGAGCTATTAGAAAGTATAAAATGCATGAGAATTCTCCATTGGTGTGTAAGCAATAAGACATTAAACATAAAAAACAGTTACACACAATAAATTGCCCCCCTTTGTGGAAATCACACTGTCAGACACATTTCAACATTCTTACATAATAACACATAATACAAAACAAACTAATTAAATATCAGTTGCATATCTTGACACAATTGTGATCTTTTACGCATGTATCTTTTGAATCCTGGAGCACAGAGGCTTGAGGTTCAAGTGAAAAGATGTCCTTGCAAGTCAACTCCACCCCCCTTTGTCAGGCCCACTCCCCTGGCAGTCTATATCCTTTGAAAGAGATAGCTGTGGGCACTTGAAAACTCTGGTGTCTTGTGATGACGGAAGAACTGAGTTGAGGGGTTGTTGCTGCTTTTCATCATTGCACATCTGTATAGGTGATATCCTGTAAGGGGCAGGGTTTTGGGGCTTAAAGACAGTTAGAAAAGGGAGGGGGCAAAAGGCAAAAAGGATGTCCTTCGGTTTCTGTTGGAAGCTGCAAATAATAAAAATCTTAGCGAATTAAGCGTTTCATTCATTCCAATATTATTATCACATTTTCCTATAACTACTGTTATTATCTGCCAAGTTCGTTTTGCTTTCCTTCACTTTGGAGAGAAAGAGAACTGTAAAAAATACAAAGGTTAAGAAATACAAAAGAAAGCAAAAAAATTAGATTACCAGTCAGATGAAAACAAACTTGACACAAAGACATCAGATTTAGAAAAGAATTATTATTATATATTATCAAAACCACGCAGATTACTACTAGACTGAAAAAAATGGGAAAACCATGGGGAAAAAACTTTAAATTCACCATGTGCTATTTGATAAAAGAACTTCATGAAACTGACTTTCAACATGTGATGAACATGTCCCCAAAGTAAAACACACACACAAAATGACCTATGAGGAACCAAATAAATAAATGCTAAAACACACAATTAATAAGTAACCTGAAGTAATCTGTTTTGGCATTCTAACATCCCAAATGAAAATAAAATAGTGTTTCTTGATGTGACAACATCAACTGTAATGTTAATACGGGAAATGAGTTAATACCAAGAAAAATGAATGGAAATTTAAAGTTGTGCAGGTACCTTGCACTAGCCAAAATGACAGAATTAATAAGAAATGCTCAGGCAAAAAGGTAAACAAATACCATTCACCAAACAATGTTTGGTTGTGCTTCGATTAACTTCATAGACATCATGGGGAAACAGATTAAATAAATGAAAACAGATTATTTGTAACTTTAAAAAAAGTGTCAAAGCCATAAAGAGATGGAAATCACTAATATAGCAGGGATTCAGACTTGTTTCACAGAACAGAAAGAAAGTTGCTGTGGGAGGAAAAAGGGACAAACACTTTGTTATCGGGGTTCACATATCCTGTTAAAAGGGAAAATTATTTCATGTGAGAAGCCTGTCAGGAAATGCTGTTCCTAAAATTCCCATTGAGGGGGGAATGCTTTGATATTTACCTGTGAAAAGAATTTGGCATGTTAAGATTTGGAACTTGGAAAGCTCTTGACTTTTGATGGGCTAGTTGTTGCTTTGTTTTTTTTTTGTTTTTTTTTAGCCTTTTGTCTTACGTAGTCCCTGGAGCAAAGACAGATTAAGGGTGATTTCCCTCAATGGTTCCTCAATGGTTCCAAGTTTTCCTTTACATTTGGAAGAAACCTCCTCTCCCCCCTTACAGTTCCCCCCTTCCTCTCTCTCTCTTCTTTAGCTGATCTAGCCTCTGTGCATGTGCAGAGTTCATGTCTCAGCAAACCTTTTATACTATTGAAAATGTTGCATCCTTTGGCTAAATTACCATTTGAATAAGGGAAGGGAAGGGTAAGGAGTAGATTTGAAAACAGGGTTTGATTTTAAATAAAAAAGAGAAACTCAGCAATTTAAGTATTCACCAAAGCTAGCAATTTCAGCCCAAGCAAACTGAGACTGCTTCCTTTATTTACAGGAATGGTCAAGGCTAATTCTACTTGATTATTCATTTGTATGTGCTTAAACTTTGAGTAGACTTTTAAATCTAATTTTTAAATAGTAGACAAAATGATAAACACTGTAATCACTCAAATGCTTGATATTACCAGTTGGGCTTCACCTCTCACCTTTTAAAACTAAAGAGCAAAGCTAGGCTGAATTTCAACTCCATTACCACACCAGAATTTAAGAATTACCCTCCAATGCTTGCAGACACATGGTCTTCCACACAGCCACAAATTGGGAGAGTTGAAAGGGACCCTGGGGTCATCTAGTCCAACCCTCCAAAATATAGGGTTCACAGCAAGATTTCGCAGCAAGATTTGTACTACCAAAGAGGCATACACATTTAAGTACAGATTTACAGCTGGGAAAGGAAACATCTATACTCCTGAGAGGATCTCTTATAAAGCACAGTTAAAGCAGCCCTAGATTTGATTTTTTTTTTTTTTTTTTTTTTTTTAGGGAATACACAAGTGTTGCCCCGTCCCCTCTTTGCAGTTTCCTTTAAAGGAAGCTTACTCGGGAGTAAATTTACCTGGCACAGAAGTAAGAAGGGAGAAAACAACTGAAAGAGGCAGAGTGAAACAAGGGGGAGGGGGGGCATTTTCTAACAAAAGAGGCCATGAAGTCTTATAGAGACTGATATCAGGAGCCTTACAATAACTCTTCTGTCCAACCAAATCAAAGTTAAAACTGGACTCAAATGTTTTTTCTTAGAATGAACACCATACTTTTATAGGCATACGCTTAATGAAATACATACACTGCATTTTAGCTTGAGAGAGCAGTTGTGCTCAACTAGGCTTTTGCAGCAGAAACATTAGGTTAACTTCTCCTTCCAAAATAGACTGGAGCAAACTCAAAAGTTACAACACAACATCATTTACCATTACACTTAAAATCGCCCTCCTCACTTAAACTAGAGGAAGGAGTGGGGTAATCCCCCTTTCAGAACACAAGTAGCACGTATACAGGATTTCACCACTTGGGAGGGAAACTCTCTTTTAGAGCCTCTCTCAAATAACAAACATTTGCACACTCCATTCTCCATTTTGTTTTGTTTTAAGATCGATAGGCGCAACATGGCTTCCTTAGATTTAAAATTTTGAAGCAAGCTTGCAATTTAAAACTATGTGCATTTAAGAACAGTCTGTGGATGCCAAGGCCAATGTAAATACAAACCCTTGAAATATTTCTAAATCTTTGAATACATCTCTTATTCATTTATTTATTTTTTTGCCTCTGAGCACCATTAAGTTTACAGTTTCATGTTCTAGCTCTAGGCTACAGTTTAACAACACAAACTTGACCATTTTCCCCCCTTTATTATTTTTTTTTTTTTTTTTTTATTTCTACTTTTCTCTAATTGGAGATGACAAGCTGGAGGGGCATATTAGAGTCCTCTCTGGGGCAAAAGGCTTCATGGAAGCTTTGTTGCCAGGAGGAGTCCAGCTAGGGTGTTTAGTGAGCTCCCATTCTCTCATATGTTATTATTGGGCTTTTTTTCCCGTTAACGAAGTACGCTAAAGACAGAAAGAGTGGAAACACACACAAGGGAGGAAAGGGGGAAGATCCTTTCAGTACTCAAAGTACCCTTGACTAACACAATTCCTACTTATCTATAAACCACGAATTAATTTCTGAAAATCTCAAACCTGAACCTGAAACAAAACCACGGGTCTCTCAGCCCAGAAACTCAAACCACGGGTCTCTCAGCCCGGAAACTCAAACCACGGGTCTCTCAGCCCGGAAACTCAAACCACGGGTCCCTCTGCCCGGAAACTCAAACCACGGGTCTCTCAGCCCGGAAACTCAAACCACGGGTCCCTCTGCCCGGAAACTCAAACCACGGGTCCCTCTGCCCGGAAACTCAAACCACGGGTCCCTCTGCCCGGAAACTCAAACCACGGGTCCCTCTGCCCGGAAACTCAAACCACGGGTCCCTCTGCCCGGAAACCTAAACCACGGGTCTCTGCCCGGAAACCTAAACCACGGGTCTCTGCCCGGAAACCTAAACCACGGGTCTCTGCCCGGAAACCTAAACCACGGGTCTCTGCCCGGAAACCTAAACCACGGTACCGTTTCAATGCTAATCCTAGTGTGGGGCCCCAATTGTGAACCTCCCCTCTATCCTCCACAACAGCCCCCTGCCTAGCCTTTAAACTAAATTCGGCTTCCCTACTGGACGCCTGCGTAGTGCAGTGCCAGATCGGGCTCCGAGAAAAACAAAGGTTTGAAAGGAAGCAAATGACCTTGCGTTCTCACGTACCCGGGTCATCCCTAACAAAGGTCGCCGGGCAGGAGGGGCGGCTTCATTTGCACAGGCAGATAAGGTGGAGAGAGATTTGTAAGGGCACCCCTGGACGACTCCGAAAGGGGTGTCAGAGAAATAACAGGCACCACGCTTCCCTGGCCACACTTCCGAAAGGGAAAACGGGGAGAAAAGGAGAGAGAGATTTGTAAGGGACGCCTTTGGCCGACTCCGAAAAAGGACGTCAGAGAAACAATAAGCACCACGTTTTCCTGGCCATACTTCCGAAAGGGAAAACGGGGAGAAAAGGGAAAGGAGGCTCAAGATTTTGCAGATGCAACGTTGGAAATAAAGGAGAAAGATTTGGCTGTTGTGGAGACGTTATTTTCCACCCTCCTCCCAATGTACTTTCTTCAGAACCATACTCACGTCCGTTGATGTCCCTCGCAGATCCCGGGATCCTTTTCCCTTAGCCGGCTTGACCTCGCCTTTGCTCCCCTGGTTGAGCTTTTGGTGACGATTGATTACCGCCCGCAAAGAGGAGGCAGGGAGAGGAAGAAGGATCTCTGGGCTAAGGTTGCCCAGTGGCGCCTGATCCCCTCTATCTCCCCTCTCACCTTTACAGGAGAACCAAGTGTCCCTGAGTCGCGGTCGCCAACTGTTAACGGAAAAATCTGAGGGCTCCCTTGGACAAAAACAAAGACACCAACCAGGATAACTTGGAGCAAAACAGCAGCCTGTAGGCTTGGCCTTTATTGAACTGTTGCAACAGGGTTCCCTTCCCTTGCAAGAGAGAGGAAAGACCCAGAACAATGGCCTGCAAGGCCTTATAAAAACTTTTGAAATTCCCATCCTCCAGGTTAAGCCCACCCCCAGAAACATCATGCATACATTACAGAAAGGAGGGGTTGACATCATGCATACATTACAGAAGGGGTTGACATCATGCATACATTACAGAAAGGAGGGGTTGAGGGAGGAGTTGTGGTGGTAACCTGAGTGTCCAGTCACCCAGCTGGTTCCTCCTTTCCCCCTCCCCATGAGTACTTTCCAGGTGACAATGAGGAGTTTGCAGTTTCCTGCCCCCAGAGGGAAGATCTGATCATTGTCCTTTGTTTCAGCCTGTGGTGAATCCACTGTTCTTTGTGATTTTGATGGTCTTCTGTCTGGGATTATCAGGGTTGACATAGCAACTGGGCAGGGCTCCTGTGGATGTGCTGGGATGGTGAAGGGATTATGGCTGACCAGAAACCAAGCACCCCCCTTTGATAGTCCTTGTCACATGGAGTAAAAAATGGAACAGTGCAAATCCGATGTATGGTTGATTTTCTATGAATTTATAACAGAAATGTGGCGTATGTAGTGTGTGAGTGTGAGTGTGTGTGAAGTTTGTGGAAACAGAATGATTGGGGTGGGGGGGTTCCTGCTACAGCTACAAGTGATCACCAAAGAAGATTGATGCAGACTTGGAACAAGAGCTTAATGTGCCTTCATTAGAGGACTGTGGACTGCTACGCCTCTCCATCACAGGTTGTCTGGGATGGATGAAAATAAACCTGTTTAGTTGGGAGAAGGCTCTCCCAAGTGAGGCTAGCTTGGATAGATGACTTGTGACTAACTTGTTTGGATTATGGGTTCTCCAGCCTCTGGCACTGGAATTATAGACCTGGGACTGCTTGGAGTGAGATGAAGACCCATGAGGATAGAATGACAGGCCTGGGACTAGAATGTTGGGTCTCTGGGACTGGAATGTCAGACTAGGGATTCCACACCTGGAATTCCAGTCTCAGGGGTCATTATTATTTTACCTGTTTGTCAAGATGGAAGAACCCTTATATAAGAATTTGCCGCTGTCTGGAGAGCACATGCCAGCAGAGTCTGAAGAGAGGGGGCAAGGAGAGAATGGACTGGAAGTTGCCAAGGAAACAAGCAGGCAGGATCTTGGTGAGGGGTCAAGTGGTAGAGCAGGAGCCTGCACAGAGTGACAGCTTGTCAGAAAGGGAATCGGAGCCCATCAATCACAGACGTTCTGGGGAAAAATGAAGCTACTTCCTGCCCTGCTCAGTGTGGTGTAGCGGTTAAGAGCGGTGGACTCGTAAACTGGGGAACCGAGTTCGCGTCTCCGCTCCTCCACAAGCAGCTGCTGGGTGACCTTGGGCTGTTCACACTTCTCTGAAGCCTCTCAGCCTCATCACCTCACAGAGTGTTTGTTGTGGGGGAGGAAGGGAGAGGAGAATGTTAGCCACTTTGAGACTCCTTAGAGTAGTGATAAAGCGGGATATCAAATCCAAACTCTTCTTCTTCTATTATGAGGATTTAAAAATGGATATAACATTTTCCCTCTATTGGCAGAAGTGAATGGAATTTGCAGGCATTGTAACCACTGCACAGTTCATATAGCAGTCCTAATTACAGGTGAATAGATCCAGTTTTGGTTTATTTGTTTATTCTGGATGTGCTTAAAGTTTGCTTCTTTTTAAAGGGAAACATCTACCACTTTTTAAATTTCTTGATAGAAATTGATGAAATTTGCAAACATAGTATACCCTTCTGAAGATATCAGGCCTGTCCTGTCAGTTTGTGGAAGGATAGCTACAGTAGTTTTCCTACAAGGGCAGCCTTTATAGTTTTAAGGTGAGCTAAAAATGAACCACTTAATCTCCTTTAATGTTTTGTGAACAATAAATTTGATAACTGTACACATGGGAGGCACCCCTAGTTAAACAAACACGCAAACAAGCCTGACCAAATGGCAAACCAATATGGGTCTATGTGCAAGGCACCTTTAAAGTTTACATTTTTTTTGTTTGGTAGGAGACAGCTAAAAATGATTTGATTCACTCCCAGTGGTTTCTCAGGCAATAATTTTATTATGCAAATAACATACATTGCAGAGGTGCCCCTAGGAAAGTAGCCTGCAGAATTTCAGAGGCCCAACCTTGCAACATCCCTGTTTTTGCCTAGTTACAGTCATGAGATTGCAAGTATCTCTAGGACCATATACAATGGTCAGGATGGGTGAAGTTAGAATCAAATAGGAATATATACAATTGCATCAGGCGTCCTACTGGGAAGACCCAGTTTTCTGAGTGCATGTTCTGGAAGTTGGGCAATAGGGGCAGTACAGGATTCCTTTTGGTGTACCGACCTCCCTGCTGCACCAAGGATTCCCTGTCCGAGCTGCTTCAGGTCGTGGCGGATGCTCTGGAGACACCTAGTTTGGTTGTCCTAGAGGATTTTAACATCCATACCGACACACCTTACAAGGGGCCGCTTGGGACTTCGTGGAAAGCATGGCCTCCATGAGTATTAGAAAAATGTTGGAACGAAATTATTTGGCTTTAGCAGAAATGTTAAAAAGACCTATGCAAGAATATGTTATGGTTATGAGAAATTGGTATAAATAAGATTTAAGTTTTAAGTTTTAGGGTTTTTTATAGTAAGATAAGGTTAAAATAGATTAAGGTAATTTAATGACAGAATATTATGAAAAATGGGAAGGATTTGCTGTGATAATTAATAACTAGAATACAAAAAAGGGAGGTGTGAGGAGGTCGATGAAATAAGATAATGACAGTTAAGGATTTGAGAATATTGGATCTGTTTTTAAATTTTTGTGGTTTACTTTTGTTTTTTGATTTTGATGTGTTATGTGTTATGTGTTTTGGTTTTGCTTTTTGCTTTTGATTTTTATCGATTTGTATTGTTTGATTGCTGTTTGTTTTTCCCTTGGTTTTTTTTCCTTCTTTGTCTTTTTGTTTTTTCTGTAATTTTAAAATGCTTAATAAATATCATTTTTTTTAAAAAAAGGAAATGAATTGTGCTGATGTGTGTTACTGGAAAAATCTGAGGGCTCCCTTGGACAAAAACAAAGACACCAACCAGGTTAACTTGGAGCAAAACAGCAGCCTGTAGGCTTGGCCTTTATTGATCTGTTGCAACAGGGTTCTCCCCTTACTTGCAGGAGAGAGGAAGGACACAGAAAAAATGGTGTGCAAGGTCTTATAAAGACTTTTGAAATTCCCATCCTGTAGATCAAGCCCACCCCCAGAAACATCATGCATACATCACAGAAAGGAGGGGCTGAGGGAGGAGTTGTGGTGGTAACCTGAGTGTCCTGTCACCTGGCTGGTTCCCCCTTTCCCCCTCCCCATGAGTACTTTCCAGGTGACAGAGGGGAGTTTGCAGTTTCCTGCCCCCAGAGGGAAGAGCTGATTATTGTCCTTTGTTCCAGTCTGTGCTGAATCCACTACCGTATGCAAGTTCTTTGTGATCTTGATGGCCTTCTGTCTAGAAGAAGAAGAAGAGTTTGGATTTGATATCCCGCCTTTCACTCCCTTTAAGGAGTCTCAAAGCGGCTAACATTCTCCTTTCCCTTCCTCGCCCACAACAAACACTCTGTGAGGTGAGTGGGGCTGAGAGACTTCAGAGAAGTGTGACTGGCCCAAGGTCACCCAGCAGCTGCAGGTGGAGGAGTGGAGACACGAACCTGGTTCCCCAGATTACGAGTCTACTGCTCTTAACCACTACACCACACTGGCACCACACTAGGACCATCAGGGTTGGCATAGCAACTGGGCAGGGCTCCTGTGGATGTGCTGGTATGCTGAAGGGATTATGGGTGCCCTGTATCAAACCTTCCCCATTTTGTAGTCCTTCCTTCATGGAGTAAAATAAAAGTGGAACAGTGCAAATCCGATGTATGGTTGATTTTCTATGAATTTATAACAGAAGTGTAGCGTATGTAGTGTGTGAGTGTGTGTGAAGTTTGTACAAACTGAATGATTGGGGGGGGGTTTCCTGCTACATGTGTAAAGCAGAAGTTTGGAAACATCTGTTCTTAGTGTGAAAAAGAGGATCCTTGCAATTTTTACTTTGATGGACTACAACTCCCATTCCATCCTGTGCCTTAAGCACAGTGTTTTAGCTGGACCTGGGAAAACACCTTTTTGCTAAGCTTTCTATCGTTATCTTTCTAACCAGTGACATATTTGCTCATTTGTTAAATGTTGTGGTTTTTTAATGTGAATGACATGCTCTTGGTGACTGTGGTTAATGCTTAATAACATCACTGGGGCTGCTTCAGGTCTCCATTTTGGGCCATGAAATCTCACTTGGCTGCTCTATTAGAGAACCTTAGTCTGTAAGCCAAATCTTCTCAAGAGGCTACAACAACAACAAAACAATTTATACCCTGCCCATCTGGCTGGCTTTCCCCAGCCACCCTGGGCGGTTTCCAGCAAAATATTAAAATACAATATTTCATCAAATATTAAAAGCTTCCCTAAACAGGGCTGCCTTCAGATGTCTTCTAAAAGTCAGATAGTTGTTTATTTCTTTATTTATTTCATGCCCCTCACCAGCCTTGCTCTGCACCCTCCTCAAGAGTTTTTCCCTAGTTCCCTTGAACTGGGATGATGCTTCTTGCTTAACTAGACTGAGAGATTATCAGGGTGGGGGTGTTGGCATAGAAAGTGTGGCTTTTGCACAGCTGGAATGAAGCCCCTTGTACAAAGAGGAGTCACCTTAATTGTTCCACTCCCTTTTGCCTCTGATCCTGCCCAACTCTGGCCTACAGCCCCGGAAAGGTTGCCTGCAAGAGATTGTGCTAAAATAGTCCCCTGCCACAACTTTATGGTGTGTGCCCCCCCCCCCCAAGTATATCTATACTGATAGATGAAAGGTGGGCTAAAATGAATATTTTTAGTAATAAAGAGGTTCACAAATAAATAATTGCTGAGGTGCACCCACAATTGTGAGGCTTTCCAGCCTGGTACTATTGGCTAGGGTCTACCTGTGATGTCAGAAAGGCACATCACAGCTGAATGGCTTTAGGTGTGTGTCTTTTCCTTTTATCCAACTGAACACAGCAAGCAACACATGTGACATTCAGCATTGCCCAATTTTCTTCCACCTGTAGGAGGCAAATTGTCAGGTGGATGGCGGTGACCATCCAGCAGCAGGAGCACTACTAACTTGCTGAGTGGGATTGCAGCTTGAAGGGGGCTGATATCCACAGCTGGAAGCTGACTGATACCTAGTGGTAGACCTAGCAGAAGCTGGCAGATATTGAAGTCAGTGAAGTTTGTATTCAGATACTGCTAAGTGCTACACAAGGCACCATCTAGGGTGGCTCAGGGGGCCTAGCCCCCCAAAAAAAATTCAAAGGGGGTTAAGCCCCCTCAAAATTCTGCAGCATCCAGATGGGCAGCTGCTGTCCCCCACCCCCAAGTGGGCAATTCATCTTTGGAAGCTGGTCTGGAGAAGCCAGTGGATATCTGTGGGTATGTGAATGGAGAATGAACAATGAGTGAACGTGTCCATTGACATTCTTCATGGCTGTCAGTTGGTGCATGTCTTTGTGTGTGAATGGGAGGTTTCAGATGTGGTTGTGGTGAATGAATGCAATGTGTGACAGGAAACTGGTGTATATTCATGAATAGATGAAGCCCCTGGAAGTTGGAAGGATGAACTTAATGGATGAAGTTGCCAGGCTGGAGTCAGTTGAGCTGCCTGGTGATGCTCTTGAATGGTAGCAGTGCCCTTCATTGTCTCAGCTTGCTTTTTCCAAAGATGTCTGAACTCAGTGAGGTTTTCTCAAGACCACCTCTGAAAGCAATGAAGAGAATTGCAGTGCTTAAGGCTTAAGCAACCCAACTTACATTTATAAATGAATGGCTTTCTCAATACATCTAGCTCAAGTAGTGTAAATTCCATCTTATGGAAAATCAAATACCTGAGTTTTATAGTGTGTGTCCCCCACAGCACCTCCAGTATCAGTACACCTGGGGAGTGGGCTGGGTGAGAAATAAACAATAAATCAGTGCTGAGGAGATGGTGCTGATGTCTCTCCAGCTGTAGCCATTGGCTGCAAACTGTCTGTGATGTTTGTAAACAGGAACGGTTTGGATTCTTAGATCACGGACTGCAGTTTCTTGAAGATGGACTTCTGGCAAGCGATGGGCTGCACCTCACAACGGTTGGGAGAAATGTTTTTGCCAAAAATCTCAGAAACCTCATCAGGAGGGCTTTAAACTGACTAATGTGGGGGAGGGAGACAGTGCTCCTGAAGATGATCATCCAAATGTCATAGACCAAATGGAGCAAACAGCACGCAGACCTAGTGGTGGGAGGAAAAAATCCTTAAATAAGAGACACGGGGAATGATTAATGGACTTCAATGTCTGTACACTAATGTGCAAAGCATGGGAAATAAACAAGATGAGCTTGAGCTCTTGGTACAGCAAACTAAATATGACATAATAGGCATCACTGAAACCTGGTGGGATAAGTCCCACGATTGGAATGTAATAATGGGGGGATACAATCTATTTCAGAGAAACAGACCAGACAAGAAAGGAGGAGGAGTGGCGTTATATGTCAGGGATGTGTATACCTGTGAAGAGATCCAAGATTTAGAACCTCAAAGCCAAAGTGAGAGCATTTGGGTCAAAATTAAGGGAGAGAAGAATAACAGAGATCTCATTGTGGGAGTTTACTATAGATCCCCAAGCCAAACGGAGGACATAGATGATGCCTTCCTGGAACAGATGGCCAAGCATGCAAAAGGAAGGGAGATAGTAGTAATGGGGGACTTCAATTACCCAGATATTTGTTGGATGTCAAACTCAGCCAAGAGCTTAAGGTCAAACAGATTCCTCACTGGCCTTGCAGACAACTTCATTGTCCAGAAAGTGGGAGAAGCAACAAGAGGAACATCCATTTTAGATCTGGTCCTAACCAATGTTGATGACCTGGTTAGTGGGGTAGAAGTGGAAGGATCATTAGGCGCGAGTGATCATGCTCTTCTGAAGTTTACTATACAGCGGAAAGGAGCAGCCAAGCATACTAGGACTCAATTTCTTGACTTTAAGAAAGCCGACTTCATAAAACTCAGGGAAGTGCTGGGTGAGATCCCATGGACAGTAATACTAAAAGGAAAGGGAGTTCATGATGGCTGGGAGTTTGTTAAGAGGGAGATAGTAAAAGCACAACGTCAGGCAATACCAATGAGACGGAAACATGGAAGGTGCTTAAAGAAGCCAGGGTGGCTATCTAAATAACTTTTAACTGAGTTAAGATTAAAAAAGGATGTGTACAAAAAATGGAAAAGGGGGGAAACCACCAAAGAGGAATTCAAACAAATAGCCAGCATGTGTAGACACAAAGTCAGAAAAGCTAAAGCACAGAATGAACTCAGGCTTGCTAGAGAGGTTAAAAGCAACAAAAAAGGCTTTTATGGGTATGTTCGTAGCAAAAGGAAGAACAAAGAAACAGTGGGGTCACTCAGAGGAGAAGATGGTGAAATGCAAACAGGGGACACAGAAAGGGCTGAACTCCTCAATGCCTTCTTTGCCTCAGTCTTCTCCGATAAAGAAAACAATGCCCGACCTGAAGAATTTGGAGCAAATGATTCAGCAAAGGAAACACAGCCCAGAATAACTAAGGAGATAGTACAAGAATACTTGGCCAGTTTAGATGTATTCAAGTCTCCAGGGCCAGATGAACTGCATCCAAGAGTATTAAAAGAACTGGCAGATGTGATCTCAGAACCACTGGCAGTCATCTTTGAGAATTCCTGGAGAACAGGCGAAGTCCCGGCAGACTGGAGGAGGGCAAATGTTGTCCCTATTTTCAAAAAGGGGAAAAGAGAGGACGCAAATAATTACCGCCCAGTCAGTCTGACATCAATAGCAGGGAAGATTCTGGAGCAGATCATTAAGCAAACAGTCTGTGAGCACCTAGAAAGGAATGCTGTGGTCACCAATAGTCAGCATGGATTTCTGAAAAATAAGTCATGTCAGACTAACCTGATCTCGTTTTTTGACAGAAAAAAGCCTGGTAGATGAAGGGAACGCAGTGGATGTAGCCTACCTTGATTTCAGCAAGGCATTTGACAAGGTGCCCCATGATATTCTTGTAAAGAAACTGGTAAAATGCGGTCTTGACTCTGCTACCACTCAGTGGATTTGTAACTGGCTGACTGACCGAACCCAAAGGGTGCTCATCAATGGTTCCTCTTCATCCTGGAGAAGAGTGACTAGTGGGGTGCCACAGGGTTCTGTCTTGGGCCCGGTCTTATTCAACATCTTTATCAACGACTTGGATGATGGACTCAAGGGCATCCTGATCAAATTTGCAGATGACACCAAACTGGGAGGGGTGGCTAACACCCCAGAGGACAGGATCACACTTCAAAACGACCTTGACAAATTAGAGAACTGGGCCAAAACAAACAAGATGAATTTTAACAGGGAGAAATGTAAAGTATTGCACTTGGGCAAAAAAAATGAGAGGCAAAAATACAAGATGGGGGACACCTGGCTTGAGAGCAGTACATGTGAAAAGGATCTAGGAGTCTTGGTTGACCACAAACTTGAAATGAACCAACAGTGTGACGCGGCAGCTAAAAAAGCCAATGCAATTCTGGGCTGCATCAATAGGAGTATAGCATCTAGATCAAGGGAAGTAATGGTGCCACTGTATTCTGCTCTGGTCAGACCACACCTGGAGTACTGTGTCCAGTTCTGGGCACCACAATTCAAGAAGGACACTGACAAACTGGAACGTGTCCAGAGGAGGTCAACCAAAATGGTCAAAGGCCTGGAAACAATGCCTTATGAGGAACGGCTAAGGGAGCTGGGCATGTTTAGCCTGGAGAAGAGGAGGTTAAGGGGTGATATGATAGCCATGTTCAAATATATAAAAGGAAGAAAAGCCCTTCTGCATCTCCAGACCACTTCCTGTGTCCCAGATGCAACAACACATGTTTCTCCCCCAGATCTCACTCCCAAAGACACACTCTTCCATTGTCTCCTAAGACAGATGGATGCCAACCAACCAACCATTCCCTCCCCTCACAATGCACAATGGGGCTTCCCCTCCCCACCCCCTCCTGGTGCCCCTTCAAGTTGGCTTGAGGGCAGGGGGAGGGTCCACCCCACCAGATGAAGGGAGAGGAGGTCCTTCCATCTGGAAAATGGGAACGCTTGCAAAGATTTCCATGAAGATGAGTGCCATATAGATAATAATATTATTACGTGAATTCCCCCGCTTACACAAAGATTAATACAGTGGTACCTCGGGTTAAGAACTTAATTTATTCTGGAGGTCCATTTTTAACCTGAAACTGTTCTTAACCTGAGTTACCACTTTAGAAAATGGGGCCTCCACTACCACCACCATGCAATTTCTGTTCTAATCCTGAAGCAAAGTTCTTAACCCGAGGTACTATGTCTGGGTTAGTGCAGTCTGTAACCTGAAGCATCTGTAACCCGAGGTACCACTGTACCCATCAATTAAATACACAACAAAATTGTTACAGAAAAGAACAGAGCAACGTGTAGAATAATATCATCTTTCTTCTCCCTTTTCCCCTTAGGGTCCAGTGTGTTTTGAAGACGTAGCTGTTCCTTTCACAGAGGAGGACTGGGCTCTGCTGGATCCTGACCAGAGAGCTCTGCAGAAGGAAGTCAAGGAGGAGAATCCTGGGATCGTGGCCTCTCTGGTAAGGCTCCCTGCTGGATCATAAGATCAGTTTTGAAATTCCATACAGATCTCTGAAGGACAAACCTCCTCTATTTTGGGGGAGCCCCATAGCGCCGCCTACAGCACCTGAGATGTTAACACACCCACAACTCTCCATAGGAGATGCATCTCCTGTTCTGTCTGGGAATATTCTTCCACCAGTCCTGCCTTTTCAAACCAGGATGAGGCTGCTCTGAGCTGCCCAGCCCTTCTTCAATGTACCGTATTTTTCGCCCTATAGGACGCACTTTTCCCCCTCCAAAAATGAAAGGGAAATCTGGGTGCGTCCTATGGGGCGAATGCAGGCTTTTGCTGAAGCTTGGAGAGCGAGAGGGGTCGGTGTGCACCGACCCCTCTCGCTCTCCAGGCTTCAGGAACACATCCGCAGCCTAGGCAGCTCTGCGGGAGGTCCGGCAGGGATGTCTAGGCTGCGGATAGCAGCCTGCCGCCCGGTGGGCGGGGCGCCCTGAAGCAGAGCGCCCCCCTCGCCAGGCAGACACCCGCAGCGTGGGGAGCCTTGCCGGAGGGGAGGGGAGATGGGAACATGGAGGGATGGAGGGTGAAGAGGGAAAGTTCTCTGGCCAGAAATGAGATAAAGCAGGGATTTTGCTGTGGGTGGGGCCCCCAACATATTGGGAGGCTTCCCCTCCAGCCAGAAAATCCCTGCAGGGCCTCTGAGGCTCCCTTTGCTTCTTCCTCTCTCCCAGGACCCTCTAGCTTGTTTTGGCTCCTCAACTCCTCAGGAAGGATGAAAGACACGGATCCTGCAAACCTAGCAAGGATGGAAGGGGGAAGATGGACAGTTGACCTTGTCAGGTTGTCTCCTGCATCACTCATCTCAACCTCTGAGCATTCCCTCCCAGGGACCTCCAAGAGATCTGGTGAGTCCCAGGGGAGTGGAGATGGGGACCTGGATGGATGGAGCCAGAGAGGAATTGGGGCTTGCTCAGTTAGGGGGTGGGGGAGGCAGGCAGGCAGATGGAGATGGAGAAGGGGAGCACCTTTTCGGGCTCCCCCACCTGCCTGCCTGCACCTTTGTCATCTGCAGGCAATTTGAGCTAGGAATAGGTCACAGCTCCCCGGCCACCGTGATGTATTGGCAGCTCTAAATGTCTAAAACCAGTTCTGTGATCTGAATGCCCTGCCAATGTCTGACAACTCACTGATCCATTGCGCAGCACTGGACTCCTTAAAGGAACCTGACCCTGCTGTGCAGTGATCAGTATATGGTATAAGGCATATGGTATAAGGAAACTTCATGAGGAATTAAGGGGAAAGACAGTGTTGACATGGAGTAGTTACAAAATGTATGTTCTCTCCCCAAGTGCCACAGACCCTCCTCCAAAGAGAGCTTCTCTGAAGAAAGCACAAGCAAAAATTACTCAATTTTACGTGAATAAGGAAAATGAGGAGGTGGCTAAGAAACAGCAGGAGCCAGATCCTATTACTGACCTTATAGGATCTCTCAGCAGCTCTAAGGATGAGCAGAAAGAGGTTTGGGGCCCAGGCAGCTCAACTGCTAAGTCATCTCTGGCACTGAGACCAGGAGCTCAAGCGACTCAAGGCCAAATTCAGGCTAAACAAGTAGAGGAACTAATCTGAAAGCAAAATTCAAGATTAAAGCAAGTATAAAAGACTGCTACTCCCAAACTTCTGGGACCAAAGAGGGACTATCAGTCATTGGGTGGCTTGTAGTACTAACAGAGGACATGGAACACTTAAAATCCTTTTTGGCTGACTGTAATAAAGTTCTTACCATCCTGATAGGTACTTGTAGAACCTTCTGAATAAAATCTAGCAGAGTCTGTGGAACCAGATAATACAACAATTTCTCTTTCCATACCATTAAAAATAGATCAATAAGGGAGGTTTGATTCGTCCACATGGCAAAAGGAGGTCTAAAAGTACAAAGAAGAGCAAAAATGTTAAAAATGTTAAAAATAGTGCAATATTAAAAAGTTGACTTGAAAATACTTTTTAACTTACTTAAGAGCAGCTCGTGCTCTGGGTCCAGACAGAACACTAAGAAGCTTGTACTATGCTAGAATCTGCACACCAGATCCCTATATCAATATGAAACGATATGCAAGGTTATCAAATGGTCTGATGTCCTGTCAAAAGCCAAAACCAAACCAACTAGGGAGAGGGTTTTCATAAAAAGGAATTGGAAATGGGTGCTGTCTCAAAATAAGCTACTTCTCTCAAGCTACCCTAAGCCTTTGGGAATCTTGTCACAAGAGGAGCGTAAAGTTTGTGAATATGGTGTCTAAGCACAGAGAATATCTATGGAGGAGTGGTGTATCAGTCTCAAGATTATTCCGAAATGTGGCATCACCAGCTCCTCTGCTTCCACATACAGCAACACCTCCAAAAAGTCCTCAATCCAAGGCAGACTATTATCCTTTAGTTGACATATACTCTGCAGGTGACAATCCTGACTAGTCAGCTGACCTGGACCCCAAGGAACCCCATAAATCAGACAGCCCAGGGTCCTTGCACTTGAGAAATCTGGGGAAGGACCTACTTGATAGAACTGAAAAGAATGGATTACATGCCTTCTGTGCTCTGCCATATGAAGCCCAGAATGAAATACTATCAGATTGGACCTCTGACGTTCCTGCCTAATGAGTTTGAAGAAGGAACACAAGGGCTCATGCAAGTAGAACTTGACCCTTTGTGCTCCAGATCCAGCCCACCAGATATTCCAGCATGAGTTGAATTGATGGGCTGAAAAGCCACCTCCCCCCACCAGCAGGTTAATGAACCCTCTTTCCTACCAATTGGAGATGAAAAGATTTGGTCCCCATGCAAGAGGCAAATATGGCCACATCTGCCTGGCTTGCAATGAGAGAGCTCAAAGATTGTGAACTGGGCTCTGCATACAAAGAACCCAGCATGCAGGCACCTACAGCACATGTACCGTGGTACCTCGGGTTCCATACGCTTCAGGTTACAGACCCCGTGAACCCAGAAATAGTGCTTCAGGTTAAGAACTTTGCTTCAGGGTGAGAACAGAAATTGTGCTCCAGCGGCACAGTGGCAGCAGGAGGCCCCATTAGCTAAAGTGGTGCTTCAGGTTAAGAACAGTTTCAGGTTAAGTATGGATCTCTGGAACAAATTAAGTACTTAACCTGAGGTACCACTGTAATAGCTACTCTGCTATTTTCTGCCCATGCTCTGGGTTTGCAGTTTTCAGGCTTAGGGACAGGGTGGTGACTGTTTTTTGCACCATGTTCTGTCCATAAGCCCCAATGAGTTCAATGGGATCAACTCTCAGGTCACTACTAGACAGACCCTGCCATCCTTACGAAGTGGGGTGATTAGCAAAGGGGCTGTCCTATTTGTGCTTCTCCAGGGGCAGGAGAATATCTAGGGGAGGAGAATCCTTGCAGGGCCTCTGAGGCTCCCTTTGCTTCTTCCTCTCTCCCAGGACCCTCCAGCTTGTTTTGGCTCATTGACTCCTCAGAAAGGGTGAAAGAGACAGATCCTGCAAAGCTAGCAAGGATGGAAGGGGGAAGATGGACGGTTGACCTGGTCCGGCTGTCTCCTGCATCCCTCCCCACAACCTCTGAGCGTTCCCTGCCAGGGACCTCCGAGAGATCTGGTGAGTCCCAGGGGAGGGGAGATGGGGACCTGGAGGGATGGAGCCGGAGAGGAATTGGGGCCTGCTCAGCTAGGGGGTGGGGGCAGGCAGGCAGGCAGATGGAGATGGAGAAGGGGAGCACCTTTTCGGGCTCCCCCACCTGCCTGCCTGCGCCTTTGTCATCTGCAGGCAATTTGAGCTAGGAATACATCACAGCTCCCCGGCCAACACGATGTATTGGCAGCTCAAAAGGTCTAAAACCAGTTCTGTGATCTGAATGCCCTAGCAATCTCTGACAACTCACTGATCCATCGCACAGCACTGGACTCCTTAAAGGAACCTGATCCTGCTGTGCAGTGTGAACTCAGATGGGGCCTCCGTGTGTTGCCTTTTACTCTTCTTTTTGTATAACTTTTATTAACAGGGAAGATAGGAATAATAGATGATACAAATATGTGGGCTGAGTCTGTATATCTCAAACATAGCAGAATAAATTTGCAGGAGTATCTATAACATATAGTTCATCATTAGTGGTCAGTGTATGAGTCCTGGGTGCATGAATTGCTTTCAACTGAAACAAAAAAAAGGGGAAACAGGAGAGCACAGAGAACATTCAACATCGCAGAGCCCAATGCCTAGACTGGAGCTCTTGTGGCCGTTGTGCTTAGATTAAGTGAGTAATAGTCATTTTTCCTCTTCTGTTACCAATGAAACAATACCGAGTTGGTCTTATCCTGAAAATGGGGGGGGGGGGGTTCAAAGTGAAGAAAGAGATTTACGTATAAATGTAAATATTTTCCTGTTTTAATTTTTTTTAAATTATTATTATTATTATTGGTTTTCACATATTACTTTACAATACAGATGTACCAAAGCCAACACCATTTCCTCCCCATCCCCCCCATACATTTACATTTCTATTGCCTCAATCCATCATATTATCCTTTTCTCCCTCCTCCCACTTCCCTCCTCCCCACTGGATTTCCTCCACATTATGCAATTTACAATAATCTTTGCATTCTACAACCTTCTCAAATCATCTTCATATTCTTATTATCTTTCCTTACTAATTTTTCTTCCATCCAGTATGTCGCCGGAGGCCCCCCCCTTCATTCACACCCACACGTAATACACAAGCACCACACTCACACACACACGCATCCCCCTTGACCCAAGAGATGTCCCTTTAGAGGGCCATCTCTTTTTCTAAAAAGCCTTCCGTAAATAAGGAAGCGCTAGCCTGACAGCCTTTCGCTATAACACTCCGCATCGCCCTATCTGTATTACGAGTAGACCGGCCGCCTGAACTCTGGGTCAATCGGCGGCTGCCTCAGCCAATCAGCGTTATCGAACAGCGCCCCTTGCGGCGGCCACGCAGGTACTGCAGGCTACAGGCGCTCTTTTCCCTTGCCTTTGACAGCTTTCAATACAAAGTTTCCGAGTTCAATCGACCGTGACTGATTTAATCAAAATGCTGCAAGTTGCTTCCGGAAAGCGAAAGTGCTTCGAACTTCAAGAACAGTATTCTTTATAAATTCACCAAAAATCAGCCATACCTTGGATTCTCACCGGACCACTTTTATTTTACTACATATTACAAGGACTATCAAAGGGGGGTGGCCTGATACTGGGCAGCCATAATCCCTTGACCGAGCAGTCACGTACTCTGCGGCCCTTCCCAGTTGACGTGACAACCTTGATAGCCATCGTGATGGGCTCAGACAGAAGGCTATCAGGGATACAATGAACTGCATGTTTTAGTGTATTCTGCGCGGACTCTCACAAAGGACTGTGACCGGATTCCCCTCAGGGGGCAGGAAACTTCGCCCTTTCCCTTTGTTCTTAAATATGACTCATGTGGGGAGGGGAGAGGAGGCTCCGGCCAGGTGTCAGGACACTCGGATTACCTGTGCAGCCCCTCCTCGACTCCTCCTATTTTTAATATAATCATGATGTAAATATGATGTAATTCTGAGGGTGTAGTTTAGGGGATTAGTAACTGTCAGGGCTGCCTAAGGTCTCAGCTCACAAAAGACCAACGCCAAGCTCTTCTTATATACAAGGATGTTTATTGCAGTTCATTATTGGTTCCACAACCGAGGCGTGCAGCCCCACGTCTCTTTCCCCTAGACATTTGAAGTCCCCTCTGAATCGGTCCCTCCCCTACACCAGTTTAATAAGCTAACGCTGCTCCACCTTTTTCTCTCTTTCCTTTTCCGCAGGGTCTTTCTGCCCGCTGGGGTTCCCCCCCTCCTGCTTTCTCCTGAAGCGGAGTCTCCAGACTGCTCCTGCCCCCTTCTGCGGGCTTTGGGTCCTGGCCCCTCCTCCTCCGGGCTCCCTGTTCTCCCGCGCGCCTCCTCATTTGAACTTGGCGCGCGCGCCCAACTTCTAACCTTCCTTTTGACAGTTATGCTACTCTGCTCACTGCCTTCCTCCCCTTCTGGGAGAACAGCTTGCTCTGATCCCTCCCCTTTCTCTGTCGTCGGAGCTGCTCCCTCTGACACACTGGAACCTCCCCCTCCCTCGCTGCGCTCTGGTGGGGAGGCTGGCCCTGATTCCCAGCTGCCGCTTTGGGGTCCCCTGCTGGCCCCCCGCTCCTGACACTTTCCCCCCCGGGGCTCCCCTTGCCCTTACCACAGGCGCCCCCTTCTGGGAATCCTCTGATTCGCTGGAGAGACTCATGGAATCCCCTGCGTCATTGCTATCCTCTTCCTCGCTCTCCTGGGATTCCTCTCCATCGCTCTCCATTTCCTGCCTTCCCTGTGCCTCTGTCCCTGTACCCCTGACAGTAACTAATAAAAGTTAGGGTCTCCCTTTGTTCGGGGCTTCCATCTTGCTTCACCTCGTGGGCGGTGGGAGTCCTGTCACGACAGTCTTTCCTCTGAATAAAGACCGAGCCTACTGGCTGCTGTTTTGCTCTGAATTGCTCTGGTTGGTGTCTTCATTTGTCCAAGAGAGCCCTCGGATTTTCCGGTAACAAGTACTTCGCATTTTAATCTAGGCATATTAGTGTATCTTTCCTTGAGCAATATTTTGCCATATATTCATCAAAACATTTCCACTTGGTTGTCAAGCCTCTGCTTAAAGACCTCCAAAGTAGGAGACTCCACCACACTCCTTGGCAGCAAATTCCACTGTCGAACAGCTCTTACTGTCAGGAAGTACTTCCTAATGTTTAGGTGGAATCTTCTTTCTTGTAGTTTGGATCCATTTCTTCTTATAGCAGTTAATTTTGCCCGAATTAAATATTCATCTAGTTTACAAATCCATTCCTCCTTTGTGGGTATAGTTTGTGACTTCCACCGAGCAGCAATCACTATTCTAGCAGCTGTACTTGTGGAATGTAATGGCGTCCGCCACACTTTCCTGTGCCAACTCTCCGTGCCAACTGTGAGCCTTAAGCTGTCTTCCTGGCTCCAAGCTGAGTTTCACAGCAGCGGTCGTGCCTTGGGTGGGTGATAAATCCAAGGCTGTACGCAGGCTTCTTGCTCATCTAAGAAGTCTTTAATCATTGTACAGAAAAACATCATAAATCAACCTGGAGATCGAGCGGACATCTCCTCGGCTCGACAGCTAAAAACGAAAGTAATTCACACACAAAGAAAGATTCCCGTATGTGAACAAAACCACACCTCAGAATGTGAGACGTCACACAGAACTGTTTAACCCTGTAAGTTCTGATTCTCCTCACAGTACTTGCATATAGGAACCCCCCCCCCCCATGGTATCTCTTCATCTCTCAATCCAAGGAGATATGTCTCTGGTTTCTTTGTTATTGATATTTTCAACATCTTCTTTAGTTCTTCGTGCACTACTATCCCAAATTTCCTAATTTCCTCACACCTCCACCACATCTGTATTGTTGTTCCTATTTTTCCACCACATCTCCAACAGAGGTTGGATTTCAATTTGTATATCTTTGCCAGCTTAACTGGCGTTAAATGCTACCTATAGAACATCTTTACAAAATGTTCTTTAATTGTATATGAGGCAGTAAATCGTATAGCCTCTTGCCAGAGTTTCTCCCATTGCTCTAGATAGATAGTATGTCTGAGATCCTGAGACCATTTAATCATCGTTTCTTTCATTTCCTCCTCCATCAATTCCCAGTGCAATAAAAGACTATAGGTTTTGGGTAACAATTTCTTGTTATTCTGTATCACTGTGACTTTAAATTTCAAATCTTCTTTCGCAAATCCTTTCTTTTGATCTTTGTTGAATATACTTCTAAGTTGTATATATTGCCATCTGTCAATTTAAATTTTGACCAACCAGATTGAGATAACTTCTGATGGGGAGTGTTCAGGTGAAGATGTTGCTGTTTGTTTCACAGACAAGGGGTGGACGTTGCTGAATCCTGACCAGAGAGCTTTGCATAAAGAAGTCAAGGAGGAGAATCTTGGGATCATGGACTCTCTCAGTAAGGATCCCTTTTGGATCATAACATAAGTTGTGATTGGAGATGGAGTGGATTCCATGATTGAGCCAGAACAAAATCTATCCCAGATTAAAGCCAATAAATATCTCAGTTAATACCAGAAAACAAAAACAGTAAAACCTATAGTAAGGCCTCACATCTAATTCTCTTCTGTTCTTCCTCTATCACAAGCATTCATTAACATTGTTCAATAATCTGGAGTTCCCATTTCCTCCTGAGACTCTGATTAGCTTCTCTCTTTATTGCAGATGGTGATAAATTAGAAGGGAAGAACAAGGG
Organism: Podarcis vaucheri; assembly: GCF_965113315.1. Taxonomy (NCBI): domain Eukaryota; kingdom Metazoa; phylum Chordata; class Lepidosauria; order Squamata; family Lacertidae; genus Podarcis; species Podarcis vaucheri. The sequence goes on along the minus strand of NC_138765.1, from coordinate 89,370,578 downwards.
GGAGCACAACAGAATCCACATAGCGGAGAAGTCATATAAATATTCAGAGTGTGGAGAGAACATCCGTCAGAGCTCCCAGTGTACCTCCCGTCAAAGAAAGAGCTTCATTCGAAGGAATAGCCTCACTTCACACGAAAGAACACAGAGTAGGGAGAAATCGTATCAGTGCTTGGAGTGTGGAAAGAACTTCAGTTACCGCCAGAATCTCACTTCCCATCAAAGAGTTCATACAGCGGAGAAACCCTATCAGTGCTTGGAGTGTGAAGAGAGCTTCAATCGGAAGGATAGTCTCACTTCCCATCAAAGAATCCATACAGGGGCGAAACCCTATCAGTGCTTGGAATGTGGGAAGAGCTTCAGTTACAGCGACAATCTCACTTCCCATCAAAGAATTCATACAGGGGAGAAACCCTATCAGTGCTTGGAATGTGGGAAGAGCTTCAGTCAAAGCGCCAATCTCACTTCCCATCAAAGAATTCATACAGGGGAGAAACCCTATCAGTGCTTGGAATGTGGGAAGAGCTTCAGTCAAAGCGCCAATCTCACTTCCCATCAAAGAATTCATACAGGGGAGAAACCCTATCAGTGCTTGGAATGTGGGAAGAGCTTCAGTCAAAGCGCCAATCTCACTTCCCATCAAAGAATTCATACAAGGGAGAAACCCTATCAGTGCTTGGAGTGTGAAAAGAGCTTCAATCGGAAGGATAGTCTCACTTCCCATCAAAGAATTCATACAGGGGAGAAAGCCTATCAGTGCTTCGAATGTGGGAAGAGCTTTCGTCTGAGTGGTGACCTCGCTTCCCATCAAAGAGTTCATACAGGGGAGAAACCCTATCAGTGCTTGGAATGTGGGAAAAGCTTCAGTTACAGCGCCAATCTCACTTCCCATCAAAGAATTCATACAGGGGAGAAACCCTATCAGTGCTTGGAATGTGGAAAGAGCTTCAGTCGGAAGGATGGTCTCACTTTGCATCACAGAATTCATACAGGGGAGAAACCCTATCAGTGCTTCGAATGTGGGAAGAGCTTTCGTCTGAGTGGTGACCTCGCTTCCCATCACAGAATTCATACGGGGGAGAAATCCTATCAGTGCTTCGAATGTGGGAAGAGCTTCAGTCATAGCACCAATCTCACTTCGCATCAAAGAATCCATACAAGAGAGAAAACGGTTTAGTGTTTGAAATGTGGGAAAAGATTCATTCATGGCCCACCAAATAATTCATACGGGGTTGAAAGCATATCAGCACATGGAATGTGTATAAAATTTCACTTGTTAAAAAGTCAATTTAAGATCTCACACCAGGGTGAAGTATAGAATCATAGATTCCGAATCTAGTCCAACCCCCTCCAGAAATCTCATTTCAAGCACCCATGACCATCCAACTTCTTCTTAAAACCCCCAATGAAGATCCACCCCCTTCAGAGATAGTTCCTTTTCACTGTCAGCTCTTACTATCAGAGAGAAAATATAAAAAAAGACTTTGGAGAAGACTTCCAGTGTGATGGCCTATGGCGTTTGGCTGCTTTCCCAGGACACCGGACCCTAGTCGTGCAATTAAACAAGGTGAATCTGGGGGTAATTATCCCTGTTGAACCCCCCAGGGATGGGGCGCACGTGCCTTCACCCGCACGCCGTCCGATATCTGCCACTCGCTACAGTGGAGGCAGGGGCGCTGGGTGTTTAGCATTGCACGAATTGGAAAATCTCCAATGCCAACGCCATGAGCGGGAGCATTCCTGTTTTTCAACAAAGATTTGAATTTGGACTTTGAAAGGACTTTTGTCGCTCTGCTACAGAAGATGTGAGGTGAGCGTCTCATCTTTTTTTATACTTAGTGCTGTTGGGCCAACGCCCTCCCTCACTTGTCCGAATGGTGAGGAACTTCGCCCGTAGTAGAAGAGTACAGCAGAAGCAGACTCTGGCTGGAAAGCAGCATCGAGAAGATCAGAAGTCCACAGAGCGACGAGCTGACTCACGCAGCCGTATCCTTCAGCAAAAGCCAGATGCAAGGACCAGAGGGGAGGAGGAGATATAGAAATCGCTCCCGTTCTCACACGACGATACATTAGGTAATTAGGCAATTAAAGGCACAGTGTCACACTGTGCAATGAAAGAATGAAACACTGCAGTACTGACACCTACTTCATGATTTGGCAAGCCTCATGGAGAAAGAGTCAATTAATGAAATGGAATGCAAGTGAAACTTCATTTAAAAAAAACTTGAGAATTTGATGTTTAATGGTGCGGTCCTTTGTGGAGGGCTTTAATTATTATTGGCAAGGTATCAGCTTGTTTGAAGATATGGAGAGACTTTGTTGAAATACAGTCTTATCAGAGAATGAGGCTGTAATTTCAACTGCGTCACACGCCATCTTCTCTCCCTTTTTTGTTATTGTTTGAGTCTAGATAGAGAGTAATTTGGCGTCCCGCCAAAGCTCTGGCAAGACTCCAGCTTCTCCTTCCGTCCAACTCTCTCAATAACAATCTGGCATCCTGCCAAAGCCTTAGCCGATCATCAAAGCTCATAATAATTTATTATTTATACCCCGCCCATCTGGCTGAGTTTCCCCAGCCACTTTGGGCGGCTCCCAATCAAGTGTTAAAAACAATACAGCGTTACATATTAAAAACTTCCCTGAACAGGGCTGCCTTAAGATGTCTTCTGAATGTCAGGTAATTGTTTATCTCTTTGACATCTGATGGGAGGGCGTTCCACAGGGCGGGCGCCACTACCGAGAAGGCCCTCTGCCTGGTTCCCTGTAGCCTCACTTCTCGCAATGAGGGAACCGCCAGAAGGCCCTCGGCGCTGGATCTCAGTGTCTGGGCTGAACGATGGGAGTGGAGACGCTCCTTCAGGTATACAGGACCGAGGCCGTTTAGGGCTTTAAATGTCAGCACCAACACTTTGAATTGTGCTCGGAAACGTACTGGGAGCCAATGCAGATCTCTCAGAACCGGCGTTATGTGGTCCCGGTGGCCACTCCCAGTCACCAGTCTAGCTGCCGCATTCTGGATTAATTGCAGTTTCCGGGTCACCTTCAAAGGTAAACCCATGTAGAGCGCGTTGCAGTAGTCCAAGCATGAGATAACTAGAGCATGCACCACTCTGGTGAGACAGTTCGCGGGCAGGTAGGGTCTTAGCCTGCGTACCAGGTGGAGCTGGTAGACAGCTGCCCTGGACACAGAGTTAACCTGCGCCTCCATGGACAGCTGTGAGTCCAAAATGACTCCCAGGCTGTGCACCTGGTCCTTCAGGGGCACAGTTACCCCATTCAAGACCAGGGAATCCCCCACACCCACACGCTCCCTGTCCCCCAAAAACAGTACTTCTGTCTTGTCAGGATTCAACCTCAATCTGTTAGCCGCCATCCATCCTCCAACCGCCTCCAGGCACTCACACAGGACCTTCACCGCCTTCACTGGTTCTGATTTAAAGGAGAGGTAGAGCTGGGTGTCATCTGCATACTGATGAGCACCCAGTCCAAACCTCCTGATGATCTCTCCCAGCGGCTTCATATAGATATGAAAAAGCATGGGGGAGAGGATGGAACCCTGAGGCACCCCACAAGTGAGAGCCCAGGGGTCTGAACACTCATCCCCCACCACCATTTTCTGAACACGGCCCAGGAGGAAGGAGCGGAAGCACTGTATGACAGTGCCCCCAGCTCCCAGCCCCTCAAGACAGTCCATAAGGATGTTATGGTCGATGGTATCAAACGCCGCTGAGAGATCCAGCAGAACTAGGAAACAGCTCTCACCTTTGTCCCTAGCCTGCCCGAGATCATCAACCAGTGCGACCAAGGCAGTTTCAGTCCCATGGTGAGGCCTGAATCCCGATTGGAAGGGATCCAAATGGTCCGCTTCCTCCAGGCGTGCTTGGAGTTGTTCAGCAACCACCCGCTCATTCACCTTGCCCAAGAATGGTAAATTTGAGACTGGGCAATAGTTGGCCATCGTGGCCAAATTGGCCGGGTCTAAAGATGTTTCTTTAAGAAGCGGTTTAATGACCGCCTCTTTCAGCGGGTCTGGGAAGGCTCCCTCACAGAGGGAAGCATTCACCACCCCACAAAGCCCATCGCCCAGCCCTTCCCGGCTCCTTTTATTAGCCAGGATGGGCAAGGATCAAGGAGACAGGTGGCCGGTTTCACTTGTCGAAGCAGCCTGTCCACATCCTCGGAGGTAACAGATTGGAATTGATCCCATGTAACAGGACCAGACAGAACTCTAGCACTCTCCCGCCCCGGCCCTGCTCCCACGGTGGAGTCTACCTCCTTCTGAATCTGAGCGATTTTATCTGCAAAAAACTTTGCAATAGCATTGCAGGAGATCTTGGGGTCCCTACCAGGCCCCGGTGGTGCAGGTGGTTCCAATAGATTGCGAACCACCTGAAAAAGTCTGCTGCTGCTGTTTTCTGCAGATACAATGGAGGCGGCGAAGAATGTCTTCTTCGCCGTTGCCATTGCCACTTGGTAGGCTCGACGTTGAGCTCTAACCTGTGTCCGGTCTGATTCAGAATGAGTTTTCCGCCACCGGCGCTCTAGCTGTCTCAACGATTGTTTCATCACCCTCAGCTTCGGGGAAAACCACGGGGCTGTCCGGGCTCCATGCAATCGGAGAGGGCGCTTCGGAGCCAGACAGTCAATAGCCCTGGTTAACTCCGCATTCCAGCGTGCCACCAGGGAATCAGCTGAAAGGCCATCAACATGGGATAAAGCATCCCCTACCACTCTCTGGAAACCATTTGGATCCATTAAGTGGCGGGGGCGGACCATCCGAATCAGTCCCACCTCCCTGCAGAGGGGAAGGGTTGCGGAGAAGTCCAGTTGCACCAGGAAGTGATCTGACCATGGCACTTCTTTTGTTTCGCTTTTAATTAGTGTCAGATCACCAACATCCATGGTGGTGAACACCAAGTCTAAGGCATGCCCGTGGCTATGAGTTGGGCCAGACTTATTCAGGGACAGCCCCATGGAGGCCATGCTTTCCAGAAAGTCCCGAGCGGTCCCTTGTAAGGTCGTGTCGGCATGGATATTAAAATCCCCTAGGACAACCAAAAGGGACGCGGGTGGCGCTATGGGTAAAAGCCTCAGCGCCTAGGACTTGCCGATTGAAAGGTCGCGGTTCGAATCCCCGCAGCGGGGTGCGCTCCCGTCGCTCGGTCCCAGCGCCTGCCAACCTAGCAGTTTGAAAGCACCCCCGGGTGCAAGTAGATAAATAGGGACCGCTTACTAGCGGGAAGGTAAACGGCGTTTCCGTGTGCTGCGCTGGCTCGCCAGAACAGCTTTGTCACACTGGCCATGTGACCCGGAAGTGTCTGCGAACAGCGCTGGCTCCCGGCCTATAGAGTGAGATGAGCGCACAACCCTAGAGTCTGTCAAGACTGGCCCGTACGGGCAGGGGTACCTTTACCTTTACCTAGGACAACCAAACTAGGTGTCTCCAGGAGAACATCCGCCACAACCTGAAGCAGCTTGGGCAGGGAATCCTTGGTGCAGCGGGGAGGTCGGTACACCAAAATGAATCCTGTACTGCCCCTATTGCCCAACTTCCAGAACATGCACTCAGAGAACTGAGTCTTCCCAATAGGATGCCTGGTGCAGACTAATGACTTCCTAAAAATCACTGCAACCCCCCCTCCCCGCCCACATGACCTGGGTTGCTGTGCGTAAGAGAAACCTGGTGGGCAAGCAGTGGCAAGGACAGGCCCATCTGCTTCCTCCAACCAGGTCTCTGTCACACATGCCAGGTCAAATCCTCCATCCACAATCAGGTCGTGGATGGCAGTGGTTTTATTCATCATTGACCTGGCATTGCACAGCAACACTTTCAGGTCATGTGGGTTTCCCTTGCTGATTCCAGTATCCATCCGGTCAGGACCAGACCTGGAGGCAGGGATAGTCCTCAAACAACGACTAAACCTGCCTCCTCGGTAATGACATGGTCTGGTCTTAGCATAACTCCTCCTCCCGCCCGTGATCACTGAGATCGGGTGTCCCAATACACCCCCCCCCTTGTGGAACCTGCCCCAGCCATTCTATTGGCTGAGGCCCACTCCTAGGCAGCCTTGACCCTTCCCCTTAAAAAGCAAAATACAAACTATATAATAACTTAACAGAATATTTAATAATAATAAAACAAAGTAAGAATGAATAGCACTCAAATTAAACTAATCCCCACCCTGACTAAATGCTTATCCCACCGCAAGCAAAAATAAACTAATGAAATAATATACAGTGGTGCCTCGCAAGACTAAATTAATTCGTTCCGCAAGTTTTTTCTTCTTGCGAGTTTTTCGTCTTGCGATGCACGGTTTCCCATAGGAATGCATTGAAAATCAATTAATGCGTTCCTAGGGAAACCGCCTTCAGACCAGGTCTGGGGACAGTCTGTCCCCCGACCTCTTCTGAAGGCTGGGGGGGGGGACAAGGGCTTTTCTTCCCACCCCCAGCATTTTAAAAAAACCCCAGGACAGCGGAGGACTTCTCCGCTGTCCGGGGCGATGTAAAAGCCCCTGGGAAGGCAGGCAGGGGGGACAAAGACTTTTGCCCCCCGCCCGCCTTCAGAAGAGGTCCTGGACCTCTTCTGAAGGCGGGCAGGGGGCGAAAGTCTTTGCTCCCCCCCGCCTGCCTTCAAAAGCCGTCCGCGATAGCGGGAAGCGCTTCCCTGCTATCCCGGACTGCTTTTAAAATGCTGGCGGTGGGGAGCAAAGCCTTTCGGCCCCCGCCGGCCTTCCTGGACCTCTTCTGAAGGCCGGAGGGGGGGGAGGCTTTGCTCCCCACCACCAGCATTTAAAAGAGGTCCCCGGAGATTTCCCTATGGGCTTTCGTCTTGCGAAGCAAGCCCATAGGGAAATTCGTCTTGCGAAGCGCCTCCAAAACAGAAAACCCTTTAGTCTTGCGGGTTTTCCGTCTTGCGAGGCATTCGTCTTGCGAGGTACCACTGTATACTTAACTCCTTATAACATTTCTACTAAAGCCATATAATTTCATTCCAACATTTTTCTATCACTCATTAATTTTGCAACATTTCTCTAAATAAATTTTTTAAAACTTTTTTTCAATCTTCCTCCACTGTCTCTTCTCCCTGGTCTCGGATTCTGTCAGTCCTTTCTATCAATACCATATAGTCCATCAACCTGGTGACCTTCTGTCCGAGGCTCTTAACTCTCTTCCATGTCCCTTCTGCAGATCCTCTTCATATTTATACATGCACTTTACTTTATCTTCTGCTGATCTTATTCTTAATTTCCTTCCTTTGGCACTGAGGAGTAGATCTCGGGGAAACTCCAGCCTAACAATGTCTTTATTCCTTCTCGACAGGCCAGCCCATTCTCCATAGTCAGAACTCAAGTCCAAAAGATATTTCAGAGCGCCACTCTCCCCCTGACCCAAATCCAGATCCCAAAGGCCAGAGCATCCCTTCATAGGAGGATCTCCAAGCAGGGCTCCATCCCACCAAATCTGGCTTTCTCTAGATTCGATCATAAAGGGCAACAGCTTATGTTCATCAAATTGCCTCTGTGAGGCCGGGGCTCTCTTCACTTGAATTACTTGAGGTTCAACAACAACTTTCTTTCTTTTCTTTTTTTTTAAAAAATGATATTTATTAGATGTTTAAAAATTACAGAAAAAGGAAAAAAGGAAAACAATAAAAAATTTAACAGAACATACATTACAATACATAAAAAGAAAAACATAAAAAATACAATACAGCAAAAAGAAACAGAAACACTAAAACACACATCCAATATTCCATATCTTTACCTTTCATTTACTTGTTTCATCGACCTCCTCACACCTCCCTTTTTAGTATTCTAGTTCAATTAACTATTTCAGCAAATTCTTTCCATCTTTCCCAATTTTTGTTCTATAATTTATCTTGACGGTCTAACTTTAATTTTTTTCATTTTGGCCCATTATCAATCAGCTTTTACTTAATTCTTTATTGCATTTCTGCTAAAACCATATAGCTTCATTCCAGCATCCTTCTAACATTCATTAATTTTGCAATGTTTTTGTAAATATAGTTTGAATTTTTTCCAATCTTCTTCCACTGACTCTTCTCCCTGGTCTCGGATTCTGCCAGTCATTTCCGCCAGTTCCATGTAGTCCATCAGCTTCATCTGCCATTCTTCCCGGGTGGGTAAATCTTGTGTCTTCCAGTGCTTTGCGATGAGTATTCTTGCTGCTGTTGTAGCATACATAAAAAAAGTTCTATCCTTCTTTGGCACCAATTGGCCGACCATGCCCAGGATAGACTCTCCTCAACAACAACTTTCTCCTTCGTCTTCTCCACAGCTTGCCATGTCAAAACAGATTCCTGGGTCAATTCCTGAGTAATTTCTGTGTAGGTATTCCCTTTTTGTCCCAACTCAGTCATTTTTTGTCCCGAATTGTCAATTTTAACAATCATCACATCCATCTTCTCATGAAGCTGTTCCAATAAAGCACTTGTCTTGCGAAATGCAATCACTAAGGCTTCTTCTGTCAACATTCTTGTCCAAGGTCAGACTCTGATTCTCACGCTCTTTAATTTCTGCAGCTGGAAAATTCCCCAGCTCCACTCCTGCAACAGTTTCAAAAGCTCCCTCTAGGGGAAACAATTTCTATTTGTATCCATCCTTTTAAACGCAGATCCAGCGACAGAGTTAGTTTCGATTTTCAGTTACGTTTTTTTGCTCCTTTTTAAGTGCAAAAGGAAACAGTGGAAACAATATATTTCTCTTATTTAATTATCTGTCAATATACGTTTTATTCACAGTCAATGAACTTTCCCAAAACGTCAATCTTACTGGCAGCCCGTTCCCAGGTTCGAAACGGTGGTGATTTATCTTTCTTCACTCTCTCTCCTGCAGGCTTAAACGATCTAGAATTTCCCCCCTCTTCTCCTGCTTCCAAGGGGGGATTAGTAATTTTAACCGATGGAGATTTAATCCTTTACAAAAGACTTTCCAGGCTCTAGCTTGCAACGTCTTTGCTTCAATCTATTTACAAAAGAGGAAGGCGGACTTCCTGTTTGAAGCCTTCCTGTTTCGATGCCAAATTAAGAAGTTTAGAGATCCAATTTTCCGTTCTACTCACGGGTAGTTGTTTAGAGTCCAATTGTCCACAGGAAAAAGTCAGCACTCTCCGGCAACAGCAATGTGGCTTCACTCCGTGAAAGAAGCAGTCAATTCGAAGCACCGCGCCGCTCACCCCACGTCGCTCCGGATCCCCGAAACCGGGTTTCCCCGCGAGTAGGTGAGGCGCAAAAGGTGGCAGCCGAATCCCACATCCACAGGCTTCTCCCGCCTGTGGTTTTTGGTAGGTCTCCGCCTCGCCGTGGCGGTCCAGACCCTGATTTCCACAGAGCGGATTCCTCCCGATCAGAGGAAATCCGCCATTTCCGGAGGCGCTAACCTGGAAGTCCCAGACTTCATTTCTTCTTGCTCTAGTTATCTCTCGCTTGGACTACTGCAATGTGCTCTACGTCGGGCTACCTTTGAAGGTGACCCGGAAACTACAACTAATCCAGAATGCGGCAGCTAGACTGGTTACTGGGAGCAGCCGCCAAGACCATATAACACCAGTCCTGAAAGTCCTACATTGGCTTCCAGTACGTTTCTGAGCACAATTCAAAGAGTTGATGTTGACGTTTAAAGCCCTAAACAACCTTGGCCCAGTATACCTGAAAGAGTGTCTCTACCCCCATTGTTCAGCCCTGACACTGAGGTCCAGCGCCGAGGGCCTTCTGGCAGTTCCCTCACTGCAATAAGCAAAGCTACAGGGAACCAGGCAGAGGGCCTTCTTGGTAGTGGCGCCCGCCCTGTGGAACGCCCTCCCATCAGATGTCAAAGAGACAAACAACTAACTGACATTTAGAAGGATCTGAAGGCAGCCCGGTTTAGGGAGGTTTTTAATGTGTGACATTTTAATGTATTTTTAATCTTTGTTGGAAGCTGCCCAGAGTGGCTGGAGAGGCCCAGGCAGATGGGCAAGGTACAAATTTATTATTATTATTATTATTATTATTATTATTATTATTATTATTATTATTATTATTAGTGATTATATGTGTGTGTATCAGTGACTAACAAAACATACATTTAAAATTCCTATTGCAAATTGCTTCAGCATCTGCCGTCATCAGTTGCTCTGATAACAATGATGTCATTTCAAAGGTGGCATCTTTGAGGACAGAATGCTCAGGAGACCTTCAGACCTTCTCTGAAGCTAAGCAGCCCTGCTGCTCTCCCCTGTGTTGAAGCCAGGCAGTGTTAATGTGTCTGGCATGTACATCTAAAGGTTCTCCCTTTCTACTAACATTTTTGGATCTGTTGGCAGCTCCAGAGCAATTACTGCCGGGCTGCGGTTCTGAGAATTCAGATGTTTACCACCAGGCATATATTAGCCATATGCATGCTCCTAATAGTTAAATCTATTTTTTTTTATTTTTAAGAGAGCTATTGTATGTCAGAAGAAAGCATGTTAAACCTACACCGGAAACCCATGGCTGCAAAAACCCTGCACTCTCTCTGCACAACTGGGAGGACCGCTCCACATGACCGTTTCCATTCACTTCAATAGAGGGACCGCTCTCCTGCACATTTTTGGTGAGTATTAGTTGACTGCTATGTGAATGCTTTACAGTAATGGGGGTCCACAGGGGGGGGCAATGGTTAAATGCTTGAGCCAACTCTGTACTTGCCTCGTGAGGTTGTTATGAGGAGGATTAAGCAAAAGACCCAATTCCAGAGAATACAGGCATTGTTTTCCAAATGCAACAATGATATACAGCAACTACGAACCCATGCTAACGATTTTCCAATCATGCTTTAGCTAAACATTCCTGAGGGGCTGTTCTGTTGTTCTCATTTATTTGTTTTACCCCATAATTGCCTTCCATCTTTGTCTGTTTAAGACAACGAGGAATAAAAAGGCACTCATAAATGAATTCAAGGAAGAAATGATACCATGCGGATTGATGCCAACCTTCCCCTGAGATAATAACATGGTGAACACAAGAATACAGCTGAAGGATCATGTATGTTATTATGAGAAGCATCATTCAAAGCAACTGGGAAATTAGTAAGAATCACCACATTTCAGTATACTAACATGGTGGTGCAGTTCTATGAGTTATGCATAATAGTAATTTTGTGAAGAACATTGCAGAATTACAAAGCCTTTTAGGAGTAACAGGTAACTTAAATGTGTCTAAGTAAAGGAGAATGATATTGGCTTCACTTTAAGGAGAAAGTGAAGCTCTTTATGGATATGATTAGTTGTTCTTGTGGTGCTGGAGGAGACTCTTGAGAGTCCCACAGACTGCAAGAAGATCAAACCTATCCATTCTTAGGGAAATCAGCCCTGAGTGCTCACTGGAAGGACAGATCCTGAAGCTGAGGCTCCAATACTTTGGCCACCTCATGAGAAGAGAAAACTCCCTGGAAAAGACCCTGATGTTGGGAAAGATGGAGGGCACAAGGAGAAAGGGACGACAGAGGATGAGATGGTTGGATGGTGTTCTTGAAGCTACCAGCATGAGTTTGACCAAACTGCGGGAGGCAGTGGAAGACAGGAGTGCCTGGCGTGCTCTGGTCCATGGGGTCACGAAGAGTCGGACATGACTAAACAACAAAACAACAAAACAACAACAAAGTTGTTCTTGAAAAAGGCACAGATTGAAGCATTTGTGTCTCAGGGTACTGCATCAGTTATTACTGTTTAAGAGAAATGTTCAGCTGCACTTTAGTCCATCTTCACATGAAGAAGAAGAAGAATCATTCAAGTTATTTGGACGAATTGTATACATTTCAGAGATCTGAAAGTGTCTGTGTGAGAGCCTCAGCTAATTTGTAGGCTTGCCTGTATTAGGTCCTAATTTCCAGCATCTGTAGCTAAAGAATCTTGGGTAGCAAGGTTGAAAAATGCATTTACTTGTGTCTCTGCTGCCAGTCAGACTTGACAGTACTGAGGTGGATGGACCAATGTTGTGACTTGGTTTCAAGTAGATTCAGATGTTCATGAACCTTTGTGTAGGCTATATCACTGCAGGTGGGAGCTCATGGCACAGAATCCTCTACCCTTCAAAAAAAAAAACAACCCTACGTCCTGCTCAGCTGGCCACAGGGACACTGCAAGGAGTTGATAAAGTGAGTTTTATCATTCCCCTGCAGAACTCACTTCACCATTGACCCCATTCAATAAATGCCATGTTTGCCTTTTCATGCTTCCTTGAGGGCTCAAAGATAGAAATCCTCTGCTTTGTTACTCATCTCAGCTGACTCCATGCTGGGAAATAGTGGCCAGTGAGTTTTTCATGATGGTAGTCTGGGTGAAGCGCCTGCATATTGCTCATGGTGCATGGATGAAATAAATGGGAGACCCCAAACAACTCAGGGACACCTCAGCACCTCTGCAGTTTCTGCTGATATACTGTGTCAAGGAAAGGGAGAAGCTTGTTAGGTTAGTGAATGAGCAAAGACTGGACCTAGGACCATCTGCCTACTTTGTACTTTACCACTAGGGAATAGACCTACAGTGGGCCTCTTTAGTTTGGATATGGCTATATTGCTATTCTCTTTGGAGATTGAAACACAGGATGAGGTAGAAGGTCGTGTTCCACAGGCCAAGAACCCAAGATGCAACAGACAATTTACCATTAGTCTAGCTCCCATCTGCTGCTGTGGCTGTGGGGTTAGGGAGTGACTTTGCATAGTGAGAATTTTGGGCTTTTGACCTGCTGCTCACATTTCTATTTGGCATCCTTGGCAAAAACACCCACTGACTTCCATCGCAGCTATAAGGCAGCTTGTGGTGCTGGCCTATGAGCTTTTTCTTGTGATATATGTCATCTTTATTCATCAATAAGATTCATCAATAAACATCTTGTTCCTCCACACAGGGGGCACTAAACAGTGCAGAGTTTAGTAGGAGCTTTGGATCCATAGCAGAATCTGAACCACGATTCTGGAAACTCCATAAGATCTCCACACTTTCTTCTTACCTAATGGACGTGAAGCTTGATGTATGCTGTTCTTGTAATGGTAGTCCTTTGTACTCTGTCTAGAGTGTTAGCTATTTGCATGCTGTCTGTGTTTCTGCTGCTAGGGGACATGAGTTCCTACCTGCAGAAGTCCTTGAGGTCTATGGTTTGTCCATTGCTGTTTGCCCTCCTACCCATTCCACGGTGGTAGCCTGCACTGGAAAAGAAGCACCTTCTTGCTGCATGCTTGTGCTGTATATTTTATATACATGGAGGTTCAGGACACAATGACAACGCTCTGCATTGATTGGTGTCTCCCATACATGTCCAATATGGAAGGCATTACCAGCTGGTGTTGGTGTGTCTGTCAGGGTTGCTGTTAGCCCCTTGTTTCTGTAACTGTTGTGGTGCTTCTGACTTCGATCATGATTCCATTATGTCAGGATTCCATTCAGAGCCACGGTTCCTGACGTAGACTGTTGTTTATCTGTTGTTTAAAAATAAATTGTAACTTAGAAATAACAACAGTAGTCACTTACAAACAACCCAGTTCTCACAAAATATCCAAGGGTTTGGGAAAGCATATAATTAAGATTGTCTCCAAAACTTCAGCTAAACTATTTCAAGTAATTAATCACTTGTACTCATTTTTTGTTATGTATTCAAAGTTTGATATACCTTTAAACAAGTTTTTTAAACATAGACTGTTAGCTTCCCTACTGTTGCAATTTCCCACATCTTCGGGAGCTATTCATCTTTGGCCAGTGAGCTATTTGCTGAGTGTTTTGGAAAAACAAGTCTAGCAATCAGATTACATATTACTTCCTGATTACTTTTTGATGCACATATAAACTAATATGTCGAGACTGCTTTCTACGCTTTTGAGATATCAAAGCTGTGAAGGTTGAACATTACTGAATAATCCAAGTGCCCAATTCAGAATGCCAAAGATTTTTCAAAATATAGCAACTGTAATTCCAATTTCTTTGGAGCTGTAACAACACTGAGGCTATGTTTTGTAGCATCTTTTGATCAAATCCCACTGGGACTTACTTTTGTGTAGACACATACAGGATTGTGCTGTGATTCTCTTTTCAACAGTGCTATCAATAAGCCTGTGCAAAACAGTAAAATGATAAACATGGATCAGGGCCTATCTCCACGATTGTTGTTCCTCACTGAAACCATTGAAAATCATTCCCACTCATTGATGTCCCTTCTACCTATTCATACAGATCTTAGTTGGGCTTTAGATGTTCACATCCATGATTTGTAGTACGCTGCTGGGATCACATTCTGGGTCTACCTCTCCTGTCTTGGAAAGGACTTTACCATCACCCCCTGGACCTTTCTTGCTATCATGGAAGCAGGACCCCACAACACACCACCTCTCTCTGTCTCACTCCAAAAGCTTGTCTGAGAGCCTTTCACTTGTCTTGTTATTCCCTGCAGCTGGTTTCCTTACTTCACACCACTTCTGATACACAGACCTGTCACTTTCCACAAAACAGCTGGGGCTTTGGCGGTGAGGACTGCTGTTTCAAGTCTTTCATTACATGTAAAATCTGGCCAGTAGGAAATTGGCAGCACAAAGCTCTTTGGCAATGGTAATTTGACAGGGTTTCTATAATTCCTGGGACCTCCCTGCTCAAGCTAGAGACCAGCTGGATCTTGCTCGTCCTGGTGGGTCCTCTAATCATTTCATAAGTTCATGGGTGAACCAGTCTCTAGTTTTGGGGTGGCAATATATCTCTTTCCTCTTTCCACTATTAAAAAGGAACTGCACTTAAGCTTAGTGGTCCAGTTCATATATGGGAGAGGCAAATCTTCCTTGCCATTACTCAGGACTGCATATGGCAAATAGGCCTACACATCGCATTTCCTATTCTAACCAGGTAAAGGTAAAGGGACCCCTGACCGTTAAGTCCAGTTGTGGATGACTCTGGGGTTGCGATGCTCATCTCGCTTTACTGGCCGAGGGAGCCGGTGTTTGTCCGCAGACAGCTTCCGGGTCATGGGGCCAGCACAACATAACCCGCTTCTGGCGAACCAGAGCAGTGCACGGAAACGACGTTTACCTTCCCGCCAGAGTGGTACCTATTTATCTACTTGCACTTTGATGTGCTTTCGAACTGTTAGGTTGGCAGGAGCTGGGACCCAACAACGGGAGCTAGCCCCATCGCAGGGATTTGAACCACTGACCTTCTGATCGGCAAGCTCAAGGCTCAGTGGTTTAGACCACAGCACCACCCACCAGAGGGTGGCCAATTTCCCCGGCTATGTTACAGTGTCAAGTATATTTCACAACACTAATAGCAATAAGTATGCTTCTACTATGTTTCCCCCCAGTATCCATGTAGTGTTGAAGGCTGATTATTTAGCGACCATTATCACCGTGCATCTTTTCTATGGCAAACAACATTAATCAAAGGAGAGACAAAAGAGGACAACTCCCGCAGAGAGACACAGTTGGGCGTCAAAGCTCACAGTGCTAAAGATGTGTGGTGTGCATAGCTTAGAGAGAGCATCTCATATCTTTAATTATTGATTAAGAAAACTCGATTAACGAAAATAAGTCTAGGTAAAAAGAAGGTATGCCAGTAATATAACTATCTGCATGGGGGGGGGAGGGGGCTTTTTAATTGGAAATGGCTGAGAATGTAAAACAAAAGGCTTAGCAGAAATAAAGGTATTTGAAATCTATGACAAATGTTGTTTTACAATCAAGACAGGATTGAGAATTGATCCATGGTTTCAACAAATCACATTCCTTTCACAACACAGCAGTCTTCAATGTGCATACAGAGCAGGCTTTAACAACCTGTGCTTTGAACTACAACTCCCATAAGCCCTAGCAGTAGAACAAAAAGGTAAAGTTAAAGGACCCCTGGACGGTTAAGTCCAGTCAAAGGTGACTATGGGGTTGCAGCGCTCATCTTGCTTTCAGGCCAAGGGAGCCGGCGTTTGTCCACAGACAGCTTTCTGGGTCATGTGGCCAGCATGACTAAACTGCTTCTGGCACAATGGAACACCGTGATGGAAACCTGAGTACACAGAAATGCTGTTTACCTTCCTGCCACAGCGATACATATTTAACTACTTGCACTAGCATGCTTTCGAACTGCTAGGTTGGCAGGAGCAGGGACAGAGCAAAGGGAGCTCACCCCGTCATGGGGATTTGAACTGCCGACCTTCTGATCAGCAAGCCCAAGAGGCTCAGTGGTTTAGACCACAGCGCTACCCACGTCCTAGCCCCAGCAGTATTGCAGGTTTGCGAAGGGAAGGCTGACCTAAGAGACAGCATGCTTGAATATGCCTCCTCCACAAAATCTACCTGGATGGGTAAGCTTAGCACATCTGGAGCAAGGCTTCTCATTGACTTGAGCTAGGTAGGAATGATTAAAGCTAAAATGCTATGTGTGCATCTGATGTAGCGATACTCCTGCACTTTGTAATTGCCTGCTTCAGTGAAAACATGTGGTCTGCATCCAATACTTAAACTTTTATAGCATCCATCAGCTTTGAAAACCAAGAAAATAAAGGCAAGGGGAGGGCTTTGTGGTAATATATAGTCTCTGCCTAAGCTTCAGCTTATTTGGGTGAGAGAGCTTTGGTGTGTTTTGTTAAACAAGCTCAGATATTACACAGCTCCCTTGTTCCCAAATCTTTGAAGCATCCCTGGGTTTACCCATAGCTCTCTGAAGCCTTAGAAGATCACCCATTGGGGGCTTTTGCATGGCTCAGTCTGAGCTGTGATTAATGTCCAAGACTTGTTCAAGAAACATGGAATTTTCTGAGGGGCAGTTAATAAAGCAGTGTGTTAAGGTTGCCAGCACTATAAGCTGGGACAGATCTTTTTATTATTACTTTGGGAGAGGGTTAAACTTTTTCTTTCGGAGTTTTCTGAGAAAGCTCATGAATACCAAGCCAGAAATAAATTAAATGGGCGTGAGGGAGAGATGCAGTACTATGAGGATTCTACAAGGCGACCTTCTCCAATGGGGGCTCAGATATTTGTATTGTGGAATAAGTGACAACTGTGACTTACAAGTAATTGAATACTGCTCAAAGTTACACAGGTTTCTATAGAGGCTTTGGGTTTCATAAAGCAGAAAAATTAAGTGCCAACTGGGATGGGGAGGGGAATTCTGTTTGCATTCTAATGGAAACCTTTGCATTCTGAAACAGTACGCAAACTGAAACCCAGCTTTCCTTCCAAAATTCACATTTCTGCAATTCTCCCAAAAATGTGTACAAAATGTATGTCTCAAGGGTAAGTATGCATAAAAATGAATATATCTATGAAACCAACACACAGCTTTTTATTGGGGAAGTTGCTTGAAAAGGGTAAATATTAAGCAAAATTAAATACCAAAGTGTACCTAGAATGCCGGCCAATTTTCATGAGCGTTTTCTAAAAAAATAATAATCAGTAAGTGATACATAAATATTGCAAACTGAACCTAAGGCTGAAAAACTGAGGAAAAACCACAGCTGCTTGATTCCTTCATCCTTGTTTCTAGCACTGCTAAACTGGTCCCTACAACAACACTAAGCTTTAAAGGAGCAATCCTATGCACACAAAGCTGGCATAAAGCAAGCCAGTATAAGTTAAACCTGTGTAAAATTGCACCAGATCTAAATCCCGCTCAGCAGTGGGGCTGCTGCTGGTCTATCTAAGCCTGGCAGAGAGAAAAGCAGCCTTTAAAATAGTGTTTTAACCTGGGTTGCCAGCTAACATGGTCAAGCTGAACAGACTCAGAATCCCTGCCTGTGGTCCTGCCATGCTCAACAAAGCCCTTTCCGCCCCTGCAGCAGAGAGGGTGTTGCGGGCAGGAACCTCCTCCCACATCCGCAGGGGCTTCCCTTGCCCCTGTGAGACTTGGGGGGAATCCCCGGGCGTGTCTGCCGCCCAGCCCACCAATCGGCGGGCGGGGAGGCGTGGCCCGGGCTATTTAGGGCCAGGCACACCCGGGGACCACCCTCTTTTCCCCCTCGCCAGCTGTAGAGCGGTTTTGCCGGGATTTTTTTTTCCCCCTTTGCCTGGACTTTCCTTTGCCTGGATTGTTCCTTTGCCTGGATCCATCAGCAGGATTACACCAGCGACAGAACCGGGAAGGGTAACGTAGGCGCTGTGGGACCCTCCTTACCAGCACAGGTTTCCTCTCTCCCCCCGTCAGCAGCCAGGGCTCCCTGCCACTTGGGGGGGGGGGTTGGCTTCTGCCCCCTTTTCTGCTGCCCCCCATCCTCCTTGCTGGTGAGCGGCAAGCGCTGCATCGTATCTGCTGATTTCTTCGCTGTTATCCGGGGGTGTTTTTATCCTCTTTGCTCTCTCCGTTCGGAGGCTTCCCCCTCCCTGCACGCCGTTTTGGTTTTGAACTACTGCGCTGCATCTGCGTGCCCCTTGTCCTCCTACCCTTCCCTGCAGCCCTCATCCCCTTGCTTTCTGAACCATTGCGTCCGGGTGCCGGTGATTCTGCTTCACTCTGCCTCTTCGCGTGTGCATGTGAAGTCTTGGCGGCCATTTTCCTTAAGGGCCGCTGTAAGGGCAAGCAGCCGGGGCCATCTTTTTGGAGCACGTGGGGGAGGCGGAGGTGGCCATTTTGGAAAAGGCTTGGGGAGTGGGCAGTTAGACGGTGCCATTTTGTTGGGTCACGTGGTGAAGCCGGGGAGGCCATTTTGAGTGTGGCACGGGTCACTGGCAGGATACTTTTACAATTATATAGCCTTGCATGCACAAGCTGCGCGGCAGCATTTTACATAGTTTTAGCGGCTTTATGGTGCTTATTAGCGCTGCGGATTAATTGCTGAGTACTGCAGCACGGGCTGCCAGCGTGTAAAAAGGGCAGAGAGTGGGCAGTTTGCCAGCACCATCTTGGCCACGTGCTGAAGCCGGAGCGGCCATTTTGAGTGAGGCGTGTGTGTCTGGCAGGATACTTTTACAATTACAGTGGTACCCCGCAAGACGAATGCCTCGCAAGATGGAAAACCCGCAAGACGAAAGGGTTTTCTGTTTTGGAGGAGCTTCGCAAGACGAATTTCCCTATGGGCTTGCATCGCAAGACGAAAGCCCATAGGGAAATGCTGGCGGTCGGGAGCAAAGACTTTCGCCCACAGCCGGCCTTCAGAAGAGGACCTCTTCTGAAGGCCGGCGGGGGGCAAAAGTCTTTGCTCCCCCCCCGCCTGCCTTCCCCCCCCCCGCCTGCCCCGGGCGATCTTAAAATGCTGGCGGGCGGGAGCGAAGCGTTCGCTGCCGACCCCCAGCATTTTAAAATCTCCAAGGGACAGCAGAGAAGTCTCTGTCCCGGGGAGATTTTAAAATGCTGGGGGTCGGGAGCGAAGCGCTGCCGACCCCCAGCATTTTAAAATCTCCCCGCGTCCCGCTGTTCCGAAGTGGGGTGGGGGGGCGGGGACACCTGCCCCAGCCGCCCCGCTTCGGAAAGCTGTTCCGAAGTGGGGAGGGGGGGCGGGGACACCTGGCCCCGCCGCCCCACTTCGGAAAGCTGTTCCGAAGTGGGGAGGGGGGCGGGGACACCTGCCCCAGCCGCCCCACTTCGGAAAGCTGTTCCGAAGTGGGGCGGGGGGGCGGGGACAGCTGCCCCAGCCGCCCCACTTCGGAAAGCTGTTCCGAAGTGGGGAGGGGGGGCGGGGACACCTGGCCCCGCCGCCCCACTTCGGAAAGCTGTTCCGAAGTGGGGAGGGGGGCGGGGACACCTGGCCCCGCCGCCCCACTTCGGAAAGCTGTTCCGAAGTGGGGGGGGGCGGGGACACCTGGCCCCGCCGCCCCACTTTGGAAAGCTGTTCCGAAGTGGGGAGGGGGGGCGGGGACACCTGGCCCCGCCGCCCCACTTCGGAAAGCTGTTCCGAAGTGGGGCGGGGGGGCGGGGACACCTGCCGCAGCCGCCCCACTTCGGAAAGCTGTTCCGAAGTGGGGAGGGGGGGCGGGGACAGCTGCCCCAGCCGCCCCACTTCGGAAAGCTGTTCCGAAGTGGGGCGGGGGGCGGGGTCACCTGCCGCAGCCACCCCACTTCGGAAAGCTGTTCTGAAGTGGGGCGGGGGGGGGCGGGAACACCTTCTGAAGGCGGGCGGGGGGCGAAAGTCTTTGTCCCCCCTGCCTGCCTTCCCAGGGGCTTTTAAATCGCCCCGGACAGCGGAGAAGTCCTCCGCTGTCGGGGCGATTTTAAAATGCCGCCCGCCAGCATTTTAAGATCGCCCCGGACAGCGGAGAAGTCCTCCGCTGTCCCAGGGATTTTTAAAATGCTGGGGGTGGGAAGAAAAGCCCTTGTCCCCCCCCCCAGCCTTCAGAAGAGGTCCGGGGACAGACTGTCCCCGGACCTGGTCTGAAGGCGGTTTCCCTAGGAACGCATTAATTGATTTTCAATGCATTCCTATGGGAAACCGTGCATCGCAAGACGAAAAAACCGCAAGACGAAGAGACTTGCGGAACGAATTAATTTCGTCTTGCGAGGCACCACTGTATATAGCCTTGCATGCACAAGCTGCGCGGCAGCATTTTACATAGTTTTAGCGGCTTTATGGTGTTTATTAGCGCTGCGGATTAATTGCTGAGTACTGCAGCACGGGCTGCCAGCGTGTAAAAAGGGCAGAGAGTGGGCAGTTCAGGTTGCCTATTCCCCGTCTGCGCTTTTTAGTATATACATACAACTGCATCTAAATATCCCTGGAAATCCGAAGGAAATAACAAATTGGCATTGCATCGGTTTTTGTAGCTTCTGCTTTTATTTGGGAGCAACAAACTTTCCTTTAAGTACGGGTGTTTGAACCGGTTTCCCTCCCGTCCTCTCCAGAGGGCTGAAGCAAACTCCTGGCGAACACTGCCACCTAGCGGCAGGAGGTATATCGCAACTCTTTATTTTAGATCCCTTATTTTCATCAGCATACTGTCATTGTTGCAGTCAGGTTGCTTATTTCCCATCCTCGCTGGATAGGGTACATATATAATTTTCAGGTATTGAAAAAATTTAATACTAAATAATAAAAACAATAAAATAAAATAAAATAAAATAGAATAAAATATTAATAATAATCATAATAATATTTAAAAAATATATAAATAAATTAAATAATAATTAAAAAAATTAATAAATAAAAATATACAATTTTATATATATATATATATATATATATATATATATATATATATATATATATATATATTAATAATAATAATAGAAGGCTAGAATAAACAGTGTTTAAAGAGACCATACGCTGTGTGGGTAGCCCATACTGTTCAGTATTTTAGATATTATCACTACTACTACTTAGTTGTTGTTGCAACCAGCCGGTATTTGGGAGGAATCCGAGAAGGAAGGGAACTCTCTGATCTAGTCATAGCTTGATTAGCTACCGCAATGAAATAGTGGTTGTAAAACGAGTAAGATGTTAATATGAGCAAAAGTCATCTTAATCTCTTGGACTTGTTTTCATGAGAATACCCTGGGGACTGTGTACCAGATTTCTTCCAGGGCTCTTCAGATGCAGCTTTTGAAAAAGGATTCCTAGGCCAGTTAGGTGCAAAAATGGTTGAAATACTTGCATACTTTGGCATTTCATAAAGTCTTTAATATTTCACTAAGTTTTCAATATTAATATTATCTCCACTTAAGGTAAAGTTGCTTTCTTTTGAGCTACATTTTACTTTTCTCTCTGTTGTTGCAACCAAAAAAGTTCTCCGATTACTTCATTCATGTAAAGGTTTAGTTTATAATAAGGGAAGGGAAATCAAGCCAAAGTATAACTTATTAGGGTAAAAGAAGCTATAATTATACGAATAGAATGAAGTATTAATTTTCCTTTTACTCCAGCTGTATCATTACGGTTCAGTAGACTTCACTCACTGTGACTATAGTAAATCCTTAAACTAATACAAAATAGAGCTTAAGAAATGCTCTCATTTTTAGAGCAATGCTCAAATTTGTGGAATGCCCACCTATACTGTTAGACTTGCTATGGAAAAATGCCTATATCAGTGTTTATTGAATAAAACAAACTTTTTGCCGGCCAGGAGCAGTGAGCCCAAGCTCACGAGGGGCAGGTGGCATTAAAGCAGCAATAAAGACATGACAACAGCTTGGTATTGAAATGGCCACATCTTTAATAATTACAGCTGTTAGTAGGCTTTGGCATAGGCATTGAGTATGGGGTTGCCATATGTCCTTTTCCCCCCAAGACACTTCCTCTTTTTCATGGGTAGAGTCAGCATAGCGATCCATAGTTAAAAGCAGAAGTCAGCTAATGTGTCCTCCTTTTGCTCTTCAAAATATGGCAACCCTAAATGTCTCCTGAATCAACCAGTCTGATTTGTGGTTGATTACTCCACCAGGGTCAGCCCTGGGTTAAAGGATCCCCACTACGATGTGGATCAAATAAGGTGCACCCACCCAAATATCATTTGGGGAATTCTGTGGCCTGTTTTCTGGGCCTTCATACAAAAACTCTCCCCCTGGATCCCTTTACCGGGTTACCTTTTCCTCCAGAAAGTTGTAACAGATCCTATGAGGTAGGCAAAACCTCCAGACAGGCACAGTTTGTCTGCAGGCAAACTCCTGCATGGTCCCAAATATGGCGACTGATAATCCCATAGCAAGTTCATGCATGTGCACTGCCCATTTACCTTTGGGGAGGGCCAAGACATACAGGGAAGGTGGGTGGGATGTCCGTTGCCGACCACGCCACCCACTTTCATTGCAGCTGGCATATATGCCATGGAGGCAGACCTGGATGGAGACAGGTGCCCCCCCAGGCTAACCCCTCCTGCCTGCCTCTAATGCCCCTGCCTGCCTCTCAAATTGACCACAGTTGGCCAGTTTAAATTCAGAATATTGGCAGGAAGGCTCAGCAGTCCTACAAGCAGCCAAGGCTGATGATGCAGCCAATGTCTATGTGGGAGTGGATCTTTGTTCCCACCCTGGTTCGCCTGTTGTCACACGGGGCTGCAGTTGCTGCTTCCGTCAAAATGACAAGTGGGCCTCATATTACATTTGTTCCTTGCATATTATGTTGCATAGAGTGAACTGATATAGCAATATAAGAAATATTAATTGTATATGGATGCTGTTGGAAGAGTTTGGTATGTGTACATTATGCTATGTTGTTTGAATAATCAATGATGAGATGTAGTCTCACTGCAGGAATGGATTTTTAATTCAAAGGCCACTTTTAGAGATACTACTTTTTTAAAAAAAAATAATCATATGTATATATCTTGATTAGATACTTACATAGTTTATTTTGAAAGATTAGTACAGGTTATCACAATGAGCAAAATTTATTTTTGTTCTGCTTCCCTAATGCAAAGACCATTCTATTAAAATATCATTCTCTATCAGAATTTTATTTTGCAGTTTGTCAGTTCTTGAACACACCCCCCCATCATGGTATCTTCTATTGTAATGTTTGATATTCTGACTAGTCCAGAAAATGATAGCTGTGCCTAAACCCTGTTGAAGCCACTGCTCTGAGCTTAGTATGTTTCAACAGGATTAAGAAGCAGCTAACTTCATCTGCTGTGTATGCACGTGTGAGGGAAAATAAATAAATGAATGAATATTAAGATTAGTTTTGAGTCATCTGATAGTAATCCTGGTTTAAATCCATGAATACTTGTGTTTTGATGGGTGTGCTGACCTTCACAGAAAATGACTTGATAAAGAGTTCAAAGGCTGAAGACTGGAGCAGAACTCTGATGTTTCTTAGGCTGAGCCCTATACATCAGTTCTCTTTCAGATTGAAGTTCGTCTTTGCCCCATTGTGCAATGGTTCTGTTTGTATATAACAGTAAATTAGAGTTTATTGTGGTTTATTGTGAGCATGCAGATGACACCTACTTCTCCCCAAGAGGGAGTGGGAGCAGCCTTGGCTTACTTTGAAGCAGATATCATGATATGTTTTGTTCCAAACAAACCACAATTGGTAAGTTGACAGCAAACCTTGACCCCAGCCAATCACAAACAAACAACCACACCGCAGGCCAACCCCAACCTCTCTCACCACCAAAGGAACACAAGTGAATAGCAGAGAACCTGCACAAGTGGCGCTGACACAAAACCCCACATATATTAAGTAAAATAGAAATATTGCCACTCGAACCCCACCCCCACTCCCCTTTCCCCCCTCCACCTCTTTCCCCCTTTTCTTCCTAATGTCTCAACAAATGAAAGTGATCTGTAAAAAATGTTACTTGGAAAAAAAAGAGAGACATTGCGCATACTTTTGTAAACCAAGAAAATCTTTAATAAAAATACAAAAACAAAAAACAAACAGCAAGCTTTGACTTAACATTCTGGATTGTTTGGAGGGAAAGAAAGCACATTTCCCAGGTCCAACGTAATACTAAACCAAGGAATACAGTTTCCTGCTCCCACTTTCTTTAGGGGAGGAGAGAAGTAGGTGTTATCTGCATGTTTATGATAACCATTATTGTGGGTTTTTGTGATGCGCAAACATTTTCTGTTTATTTTTTATATAAAAATAGCTTTAATTAGTTGAACAATAGTGTGCTAAACTGTTCATTGGAAATATCTAATAGGGTGGAGCCCAACATCACAGGTTTTTGCCTTTTGTAGCACGTAGTAAAATATGTGTACCTTGGTACTACCCTACTGTGTGTCGCTGGAAAAAGCACAATGCCCGATAACACTGCTATTGTATGCACCGGGTAGGTGCAGTGTATTTTTATGTGAAGTATTTGCTAGCAGCTTATCAAAGAACACATTTGCAATGGCAACAAGCTGGCCTTTATTGTTACACTGTAGTCTGGCTCAGTGAATACTTTGCATGATAAACACACATGAAACACCTATATTGTACCTTATAGTGGATGTTAAAACTTTGCTCAGGCCCCTGACCAACCCTTCACCAGTTAAATCCATGTCCTTATTATATCTCCTGTAGTCTCAGAGCTCAGTAGGACTGCAGAAAATTGTTTCTCCTTTAAGACTCTAACATATCTGTGAATAATGTTGGGTTCACCAATTGATGCTTCTGATAGAGGGGGTAGGGGAGGCCCGCTTTGCTGTATGTTACTGTCTTAAAATTGTAATTTAAGATTCTCTAGAAGACTAATTAGA
The DNA here is from genome assembly GCF_965113315.1 of Podarcis vaucheri. Lineage (NCBI taxonomy): Eukaryota > Metazoa > Chordata > Lepidosauria > Squamata > Lacertidae > Podarcis > Podarcis vaucheri. The sequence goes on along the minus strand of NC_138765.1, from coordinate 89,345,522 downwards.
TTAGATAGTGCTAAGTCCTAAGAAACAACAGATTTTTTTTGAGGAGTTTGTGATCTGGTAGAGAAAACAAGTCCCCATCTACTTACCATGCTGGGGGGAGAGAAAGGAATAGAAAAGTAGAGTCATTAGTCTTCCACTCATACCTAAGGAGCATACCTAACGGGGTTATAGAGCTCCTTAGGGCAGGTAGTTTCATGAAATGTAAGAAAGCAAGCCTTAAGTCTAAAAAGGAAGAAAGCTTACAGGTGTTGCTTTCTGTCTTTCTCATTAGTTATTTCACAGATCAGTCAGGCTGTTATTTCTCTTTGGTGCTATGGATTGCAGCTCCACTTCTGAGTTTTATTTTTATTAAAATTAATTATGTGCAGAATAGAGGTTTGGTTTTATTTAGGATGCACTTTAGTTCTGTTTCTGCTTTTTCTGAAATAGTTCAGCAATAATTTTATTTGTAGTAGAGTGAGATAGCTAAATAATATGGGATTCTCAGCTGCATCCTTAAGACTGTTTTTACTCATTTCACTTTTTAAAAAAATCCTCAAACTTACTTCGCTATAAAATAAAAGGCTTATATTTGAAAAGAAGTTCCTGAACTTTAATTTGAGCTCATTAGCATTTTTTTTTAAAAGGTTAGTGTGTGTTTGTTACTATGCTAATATTTAAAGGCAATTTCTGCTGAGAATATTGTGTGGAACAGTTTAGACCACAGGTGTCAAACACAAGGCCCGCGGGCCAAATCCGGCCCGCCAGACCTTGTCGTGTGGCCCGTGTAGCTGTCGCTGGCCGCCAGCCTTCACCTTTTATTCTCGGTTTTGTTTGTTTTTTTTGACACAAGGAAGTTTACATGTTGCGGCTCCCTACTCGCCTCCCCCCGTCGCTCTTAAGGATGTGGCTGCTGCTTCAAATGTCCCCGCGTCTCTCAACTTGCGCCTTCGTTGTCGGGGGCCGAAGCGAGGTGGGCAGCTGGCTTCTCTCTCCTGCTCACTGCTCAAAAAGAGCAAGCGGAAGGTCAGGTCTCTCCTTGCCGCGGAGGGGGAGTCTTTCTCCTCGGAGAAACTTTTTTATTCCAGCCTTGGATCTTCTCCGGGGTGCAAACTTGCCCTGCGGGAGGCGTCCTCTTCTCCTCCGCACTGGATATCACCAGCCTGGGGCTTCCCTTCCTCTTCATTTCGCCTCCCTCTCCATCTTTGCACAGCCAGCCTTTCCAGGACGCCCGTGATCAAGTTGTTCTTTGGGAATATGGGGTGGCTGGGGGGGATGAGTGGGAGAGAGAGAGAGGCACGCGCACACACCCCAAACACCCTTAAAATAAATGTAGAGTGGGGGCGGCAATGATGATGGCCGTGATGGGAGGGGGCTGTGTTCCCTGGCACCCCCTCCGCTCCCCTCCCCCCAACGCCGCCTTCCTCCTCCTCCTCCTCCTCCTCCTCCTCCTCCTCTTCCTCCTCCTCTTGCAATTTCGCGGCAAGCCAAGCGAGGAAGGCGATCTGGCGCCCGGCTCTCTATCTCAGCTCCACAAGTTGGACTCCGTGCCCGCGCAGCGGCGCTGGGCGGTTCTCCCCACCTTCCGGCACATGTCAGTCCCGCTGGCACATTCCTGGGAGGAGATCGGACGCGGTTCCTTGCAGCCCTTCCATCACTCGGTCACACAATTGGGTGGCTCGCTCTCCGCCCTGCCAGCAGCTCCACCTTGATCTCTCCCTCCCGCCTCGGGGAAGGAAAGGAAGAAGCCGGAGATCCAGTTGCAGGCAGCGCGCTCGAGCTCTTTCCCCTTTTGCACTATGCAATGGCACCCCGAGATGGCGAGGGGCAGGGGAATTAGCCAAGGAGAGTGCACAAGGATGTTGATGCTTTCCTGTCAGAGCTCTCTCTCCCCCCCCCCATTTTATTTACAGGCAGCCCCATGCCGTGTATGTTTACTCAGAAGCCAGCCTCACTTTCTTCCACAGGAGTTTCAAGTAAATGCACATAGGATTGCGGCAATTGTCTCATTAGGGCTCATTCTTTGTAACAACTTTGTTTCCTAGTTCTGCTGGATCTCTCAGCGGCCTTTGATACAATCGACCATAACATCCTTCTGGACTGACTACATTATTACAAAAAACAGTAATAATTGAATGCAGTGACAATAATTTATGATAATAAAGAGTGGACACATAGTCCTACAGATACAACCGGCCCTTTGAGGGTGACCAAACTGCAGATGCGGCCCCCGATGAATTTGAGTTTGACACCCCTGGTTTAGACAAAGCTAAGGACATATTTAAAATTTTAATATTGAAGGAGACTATCATGAGGAAAAAGTTACTAAGGCATCCCCCTGTGCTCCCATTAATTTGTATATTATCAAGGACCTGATTATGAATATGGTTAATGGAGTAGGCATGTAATAAACAGAATATAATTGAATTTTCAATCTTTTGTCATGAGGGAATAATCTTCTTACAAAACCTCTGCTCTGTCTTCCAGCTAATTGTCAGCAGTTATTCAATATTGCCACATAAATGTCATCAAATCTTGCAAACCCCCTCTCCCCGAAAAATGATTACATTTAAAAATGTGTGCCTCTACTCTATTGTGTTTTAATTATTTTCATCCACATATTTTTGTTGACATGTTCTAGAAATTATTTGAAATGAAGTTGCATAGAACTTAAAGCTCAGTTAAACTTATTTTAGAAATAAAAATGGGTCTAAATAAACCTGCAAACTAAGGAAAAGAATATTGGACATGGGCCTGAAATATGGGGAAGAGTGTTGAATGAGAGAGCATGGTTGCTGATATTAAACAGGCCAGTGCCACATATCCTGCCTTGATTAACATTGCCTCCAGTCGACTGGTTAAGGATCAGCATAAAGTAGATTAGAGACTGTTGCTGTGTTGGATACCCTGATGATCCTATCATTTATTTTAGTATATTTCAGGCTTCCTCAACCTTGGCTGTTTTGAGACTACAATTCCCAACATCCCTGACCACTGGTCCTGCTAGCTAGGGATCATGGGAGATGTAAGCCAAAAACATCTGGAGAGCCGAGGTTCCCATGCTTCCCATGCTAAAAACTAAATAAAATCCATGTCTGCCATATTAGCATAATGCATACCCCACAAGTGTCCTAGACATCCTGTTTTTTTGTCATGAGAGAATGGTTGTGATCTTGTGCAATTTCACAGTGTGATTCTCCTCCCAAAGAGTGTTTTTTCAGGGTGTGATCTTGTGTGGTCCCCCCAAAAGTGCTTTTTTGAGGAAAAGGCAGCTTGAAATCACATGAGATTATGACAACCAAAATGACCACTGTGCTCTTGCAAGAAAAAACAGGAAGGTTGTGTTCCGGATTTTGGCTTCAAAGTATTGGAGGCTATGCATAATGTAATCTTTCACGAAATAGTCCACAGCAGTTTGGAAGTTTACGTGGTTCTAGTGAGACATACGTGTTTTTAGCATCCCAGTATTCAGCCGTAAATAGAGAGTCCTGCATATTAAAGTTTGTCACTGTTACGGAAGGGGGGGGGCATGTCTTCTTCACTACAATATATTTGCTCAATTTCTCTAGGACTCCATCACCCCTCCCCTGGCCTCCATAATCTCTCAAGTAATCCTGTCAAAATCACTCTGCCAAACCTTTCCTCTGGGCAATGCCAGGTGACAGACTATGTGTACATGGACCATTGTCTTCTCAGGATGTGCTTATCTGCGCATATCTCCAGCTCTGCATATTCCCCCTCCCTCCTCCATCCGGCTCTCTGCATATTCACCCCTCCCTCCTCCATATGTTAATCTGTGTAACCCAACCTCTTCTTAATGTATTCATGATGTAACTGGGATGTATTTTGCACTGTATTCTGGGATATGGAGGGAAATTTCAAAAGTTCATGTCACCCCTTTCTCTGGGTTCAATCTCGCCTTGAACCTGTTGCGCAATAAACTTGGATCTTCTGCAGTTTGCTCCTGCGTCCGGCTGAGCTCATTTTCTTCCGCAGGGACCCACGGACTTAGTCCGATGAGCTGGGTGGCAGAGTAACCCCACACCCAGATTTTAGCCGTAACAGTTGGCTGCCCAACGTGGGGCTTGTGGTTCTCCCGAGCTGCTGACTGGGGGCCCCGAAATCTTCAGCCGGCTCCGGGCCATTTTGTTGATATTGCAGAGTCCTTTGCACAACGGAATGACGAACAGTACGTGCCACATGCTTAAAGTTGCTTTATTTTCAGTTCATTGTTGAGAAATTACAAACATGCATCTTGCCTCTGCTGGAGCAGAGAAGCAACCGTCCTTCTCCTCGGAATAACGAACACCGAGAGAAACAGTGAAAAAACAGGAAACAAGTGTACGTCACATCCAGCTTCCCATTCCCGTGGGAAAACCCAACAGTACTCTGACTGTGGAATGTAAACATTGTCTCGTGACAAGCACTTCTGCTGCACAGTGAAGAGAGCAGAAACCAACATCCTCCCCCTTTCCGTGAACATCACTGGGCAGCGTGTTCGTACAATATCAGTACAAACCCAACTTCTGTACATAGGTACAGTGTTGATCCCTTGATACAATCTTGGACAATACATCAGCAGGAATTTCATTACCTGGCATATAGGACACCGTTACGAGTCCCTTTTGAATATGTTCCCTAGCATGTTGCACCTTCAACTGCAAGTGCTTCGTGCTTTGCTTACAACCTTCCGAATTCAGCAAAGCCAAACATGCTTTGTTGTCCTGATAAACCTGGATTGGACATTTGACCGGAATTTTCATGTCTTTGCACAATTGTAACAACCATTCACAATCCTTAAGTGAATAAGACAGTGCATTCAATTCAGCTTCACAAGTACTTAAGCTAATTGTTGTTTGCTTCTTGCATGACCAATCAAATAGACCCTGATTGTACATGTAGCAAACTCCAGACGTACTTTTCCTGTCTGTAGTGTCACTTCCAAAACTTGCATCTGCAAAGATCTCAAGACCACCAGACTTCTGATTGTTAAATCTTAGTCTGTAATGCATAGTGCCTTTCAAATAGCGTGCTATGCGTTTCAGAGCTTTCCAATCCTTAACAGTAGGATTGTTAACTTGTCTGCTTAGCAAATTACAGCTAACAGCAATGTCAGGTCTTGAACATCTGGCAATGAAGTTTAGCTTGCCTAGCACACTTCTGTACAGTGTAGTGTCAGAAAATGCTTCTTCAGTGTCTTCTACCTGATAACCTGTTGTCATCGGTGTGTCTACAGGGTTAGCATCCATCAGGTTTAGTTTGCTCAACACATCAGCAATTTTTCTTGACTGGTGTACTAGAATGTTACCACTTTGATCTTTCTCTATTTCCAGAGATAGGTAGTTGTTTACCTCACCGAGATCTTTCATGTCAAAGTGCTCTTTCAGTTGAGCTAGGGCGTTATTGTACATCGTGACATCTTTCCAAAAGAATAAAATATCATCAACATAAAACAAACAGTACAACTTCTTTTGCCCCTCCTCTTTGACAAACACACATGGATCAGCTTTCCCTTGCTGAAAACCTAGAGAAAACAATGCTTCAGTGAGTTTTGTGTGCCAACACCGTGCACTTTGTTTGAGACCATAAAGGGACTTCTTTAGAGCACAAACAAATCCCTGTTTTACCTGTACGCCATCAGGTGGAAGCATATATAGTGATTCACCTAGAGATCCATACAAAAACGCTGTATTCACATCGTGGTGACTAATGTGTAGATTCTCCTCTGCAGCTAGCTTGAGCATAAGCCTTATGCTCTCATATCTCACCGTGGGTGAGTAGGTCTCGTGATAGTCTTCACCTGGTACCTGTGCAAAACCTCTGGCTACCAATCTGGCTTTGTGTCTGACTATCTTGCCATTTTGATCAGTCTTCGCTTTGAAGACCCATTTGCTTCCAAGCAGTTTCATTCCTGGAACTACTGGAACTAGCTCCCAAGTTTTGTTCTTTTCTAAGGAATCAAGCTCAGCCTTCATGGCATTTAACCATGGCTCAGCTTCCTTAGAATCCAAATCCTGGATTTCTTGGAAACTTGAAGGTTCAAATACCTTCTTGGAGCTTTTAACAGCTGCTACTGCTGTCTTAGCAAATTCATCAGCAAATCTCTTTGGAGGTCTGCCTTTTGTGGCTCTTTGTGACCTGCGAATCAGCCTTTGGTCTTCAACACTCTCCTCTTCCTTCTTAGGAGAAAAGTGACCTATTGTGAACAATGGTTCTTCCAATTCCTGATCAGAGCTTTCAGAGGGTCGCATAGAGGCTTTCGCACTCTTGAAATCCTCTGAATTATCCGATTCAGTTTCAGACTCAGAATCAGAACCTTCATCAGTGGGTGTGGGTTGTTGTTGCTTATCCTCAGTCTCATCACTGTCATCAGGATAACATTGGAAAATTCCCACATTCTCCCCCCACTTGGCATTGTACTCAACACTTCTTGTGAGCTTAATTGTCTTAGAGTCAGTCATCATTATTCTGTAAGAACCTTTCTGATAACCTAGAAAGATACCATGCAAACCACGCTTGCCTAACTTGGAGCTTTGTGGTGAGTGAATCCACATGTCAGAACCAAAAATTTTCATGTGTTTGATGTACGGTTTCTTGCCAAACATCTTCTCATACGGGGTACAACCAATCGCTGAAGATAACCTGCGATTGTAACTGTAAACAAAACACGAGAGAGATTCGGCCCAATAACTCTCTGGAAGATTTGCATCATGCAGCAAGGTTTTTAAACCTTGAAGCAATGTTTGATTTGCCCTTTCGCAAAGCCCATTCTGCCATGGCGAGCGAGGACTGGACAAATCGTGTTGAATTCCTTTCTCAGTCAGAAAAGCTTCAAACTGCTGAGAAGTGAATTCTCCCCCGCGATCTGTGAAAAGAATTTTTATCTTCTTACCATGCACATTTTCCAACCAAGCACAGAATTCCTTGAACCTTGGAAAAGCCTCTGATTTCTGCTTGAGATTGTACATATAAATATACCTGGAAAATGCATCAATGAGAACCATGAAGAACCTATTGCCACCCAAAGAGGGCGATAGTGGACCAACTAAATCAGCATGAACAACCTGGTATGGTTCTGTAGCTTGCCTACTAGACACCTTACCTTTCGCAGCCATTTTCACCTTGTTTGCTGCGCATGCTTTGCACTTCATGTGGTACCTGCAGGGTTTAATAGTCATACCTTCAACCAAGGTAGGCATTTTAGATACTGCCTCAAAATGCAAATGACCAAATTTCCTGTGAAAATCATGAATACATCCTGCATGCAAACTTTTGTTAGAACCTGCAATGCAACAAGTATCATTCTGCACAACATCATCATAATACAAAACAAACAAACGATCAACACATTCAGCATGCAATACATAATCGTCTTTCTTTGTGATGGTGCATTTCTTGTTCTTGAAGGAAACGTCAATGTTCCGTTCATTCAGCTGCATCACACTGAGAAGATTGTGTGTGGCATCTGGAACATAAAGTACATCCTGTATCTCTAAGTCCAAACTGTGAAGAACAACAGTTCCGTAGCCTTGACTGGGGATTGTGTGGTCATCCGCCTGGTGAATCGCACCTTCCTGCGGTGTAAAAGACACGAACAGTCTCTTATCGTTGCACATGTGGTGGGTAGCTGCTGAATCAACAACGAAGAAAGATCTAGACGTCTTCTGGACCTTTGCAACCTTTGGAGTGAAGCGTGAGACCATTGCCTTGTGCTGCGTTGTCCTGGACACCGGACCTTTGCCTTTGCTTTGGCCTTTTCCACGCGATGAATTTCCGCTGCGCTGCTCTGTCTTGGCCCTGGGATATCTGCATTCCCTCTTCATATTGCCTAGACGTCCACACGAGTAGCATTTCACTGCCTTCAAAGCTTTGGCGCCCTCTGGTGGTTCCACTGCATTCTGGGATGACGTCTGTGAAGACTCCCCCTTACCCATGCAGCTAGCACCCCGGCGATCTGCTTCATTCTGGATCACGGCAGTAACATAGGCTACTGTGAGCTGAGCAGTTGGTTGAACAGCAATCTGAGTGGCAACAGACTCCCAACTTGGTCCCAAAGAATGTAGTATCATGAAGGAATACACAGCCTCTGGAAAGTTGAGTCCTCTCTGTTGCAGCTCATGTCTCAGATTCTGCATCTCCATCAGATGTGTACGCACATCTCCACCTTCAGCAAGAGCCATACCATGCAGCTTGGCATAGTAGTACATTGAGGAACCAGCTTCTGTCCTCAAGTGAGCCTCTCTTAAAGAGTTCCAAATGTCTTTGGCTGTGGTCTTGCCACGCAACAGACAGAGCTCTTCTGGGGATACTATCAACGTAAGCGTTCCCCGTGCTTTGGAATCCTTAGCAGTCCATTCAGCTGTAATTGGAGCTGGGGGGTTGTCTGTAATAACATTAAACAGACCTTCTTTCCGCAGAATTGCCTCTGCATATAGCACCCAGTTCGCGTAACTTTTCTTATTGAGCTTAGGAATCCCAAAAGCATCAACCAGCTTTGCATCAGCCATCATTGCTGCTTTAAACAAGCTGTGTCACAGTACTACTTCCAAAAGCACTTGTGAAAAGTACTTTCGTTTTCCCCAGCCATCGCCTTAAACTGTATCGCGGCAAAACGGCTTTAAAAGTACAAAGTCCAGCCATAAAGCCATAAATTAGAAACTGGCAGGCTGCCAGGCTGCTCCGGGCAGCATGAGCACATACCTTCATCAATCAAACTTGACGCGCAGAGCAGATAACGCGGTCCGTTCCTCTGTACCTCTGCCGGCATTCTTCAGTTTGATTTACGTCTTTCTGGGCCCGATAACCAAAATGTTGATATTGCAGAGTCCTTTGCACAACGGAATGACGAACAGTACGTGCCACATGCTTAAAGTTGCTTTATTTTCAGTTCATTGTTGAGAAATTACAAACATGCATCTTGCCTCTGCTGGAGCAGAGAAGCAACCGTCCTTCTCCTCGGAATAACGAACACCGAGAGAAACAGTGAAAAAACAGGAAACAAGTGTACGTCACATCCAGCTTCCCATTCCCGTGGGAAAACCCAACAGTACTCTGACTGTGGAATGTAAACATTGTCTCGTGACAAGCACTTCTGCTGCACAGTGAAGAGAGCAGAAACCAACACATTTTGCCTGGGAAGATCCTTTGGGACCCCCAGCCATCTTCCGGGCGGTAATCGAAAGCCCTAGGAGTTCAGCCGGGGAGCAAAAGAGGGATCCAGCCGGCTTATTCATCGATCCCGGGATCATCATAGAAGACGCGTGAGTATAAGGAAAAAGGAAAATCCAGTGCACTGGTGGGAAGGGGGTGGAATCTCCTGGCAACTGAATCTCTGCCCTCCTCCCTATCGCTCCTTCTTACCTTTCTCTTGGTCCGGTTAACGAGAGAGACCGTGGACCACTGCTCAGCCCGAAAAGGGGGGGCTCTGAGCTCTATCTCTTTCTCTGAACCCCCCAGCCAGCCGCACCAATTGGGAGTCCGAAAGTAAGACGGAGAGAGCCGACTTGAAAGATAGCCGACTCTCCGCAACGGACATCCCAGTTGAAAGCAAGGGGTTGGGGCTCTCTTTCCGAACTTCTCTAGCGCCCGGCAAGGGGGCGGGAAGTGGTCTTGCTTTCTATCCCAATCCCAGCCGCACTGGTCGGTGCCACGTAACCGTGCGTGAGCCCGCTTCCAAAAGCAAGGGGGATTTTCAGTTCGAAATTCTATCCAGGGACCACCCGATCTGGCACTGCATGGCGCGGGCGTCCAGTAGGGCCCCTTTTCCTGAGATGTGACGATAGGTAGGAGGTTGCCAGGAGGGATAGCCCATGAGGAATTGGGCAGGACCGGCAGAGTGGAAAGAGACCCCAGGTTATAGGAAATAAGGAAATAAGGAAATAAGGAAATAGGAAATGGAACGCAAGGAACCGGATAGCTAGAGCTCTCTAAAACCCACTAAGGAAGTTGCCAGGCAACTAGAAGCCCCTTCTCCTCTTTACTATACGTCCCTGTACTAAGCATACCAAACCCCTAGACATACCAATCCTAATCAACCCCTCTCTTTCCCCCTTCTCTATCCCAGACACCCCCCCCCCAAAAAAAGGAAAAAGCAAAAAAAAAGCAACAACAGCAACACATGCATCTATAAAGGGGTACCCAGTCAACCAAGCGTTGTGAGCCCTACCAGTTTAATTAACTGGTGGTGTGTTTGAAGAGGCAAGGAGGCTCATAAAACCATGTGGGACCTTCCTACTAATTTCACTTAATGAAGCCAAAGGTAGTGGCCCAACTCCTTGCAATAACCAACTAAAGGATGAGAATATATATGTTTACATGTTGTCTGTTATGTGTGTTGTCTGTTAATACATATATGAGAATATGTATGTTTACATGTTGTCTGTTATGTGTGTTGTCTGTTCCTTCTGTCTCTGGCAGACTGCCTTTCTTGAGTGTGCATAGTTTAAACTGCAAGCTTGCTTCAAAATTTAAATCTAAGGAAGCCATGCTGGATCTTAGCAGTCCTAAATAAGAGAAAATGAGAATGAAGTGTGCAAATGTTTACCCCACATCTTGCTTTCCCCCAACTTTTGAGATTGTGAGTCTACAGTCTTATTTTGGAAGGTGCTGATAACCTAATGTTTCTGCTGCAAAAGCCTAGTTGAGCCAACTGCTCTCTCAAGCTAAAATGCAGTGTATATGCCTATGAAAGTATGGTGTTCCTTATAAGAAAATTATGTGAGTCCAGTTTTAACTTTGATTTGGTTGGACAGAAGACTTATTGTAAGGCTCCTGATATCAGTCTCTATAAGACGTCCTGGCCTCTTTTCTTAGAAAATGCCCCCAGGGTCCCTTTCAACTCTCCCAATTTGTGGCTGTGTGGAAGGCCATGTGTCTGCCAGCATTGGAGGGTAATTCTTAAATTCTGGTGGGGTGATGTGTTGAAATTCAGCCCAGATTTGCTCTTTGTTTTTTTAAAAGCTGTGAGATGAAGCCATGATGTTTGAAGCAGAACTGGTGATATCAGGCATTTAAGTGATTACAGTGTTTATCGTTTTGTCTATTATTTACAAAAATCAGACTTAAAAGTCTACTCAAAGTTTAAGCACATAAAAATTCATATAATCAAGTAGAATTAGCCTTGACCAATCCTGTAAATAAAGGGAAGAAAAATTTGTCTGCAAATGGTAAGGCTGAAATGACTGAGAATGTTAAAAATCCTATGAATTCTGACTGGCCATTTTTACTCATAAATAAGAGAGCGGTTGATTGTTCCGCGAATGACCAGATAAAATGACCAATAATGATAGCCCTTTCCTGTACATAAAGGAAGCAGTCCCTTTTGCTTGGGCTGAATAACCCTATTTTTAAAAATCTACTCCTTACCCTTCCCTTCCTTATTCTAATTTAGCCAAAAGATGCAACATTTTCAATGGTATAAAAGGTTTGCTGAGACATGAACTCTGCACATGCACAGAGGCTAGACCAGCTTACGAAAAAGAGAGAGTGAGAAAAAGGAGGGGGGTGAAACCTATCCAAATTTCCTTATGTAAAAAACTTAGAACCATTGAGGGAAATCACCCTCCCGGAGCTAGGTAAGACAAAAGAGTAGGTACTGGACCATCAAAAGTCAAGAGGTTGCCAAGTTTCAAATCTTAACATGCCAAATTCTTTTCACAGGTAAATATCAAAGCACTCCCACTGTGAGTTCCTCTCTTGAGCAGTTCCCCAATCTAACATGCAAAATTCTTTTCACAGTTTTCCCACTGAGCTTGTCTTTTATCTCGTTTGGTTTTGTGAGCACTATATACCTATGCATTATAGGAACAGCATTCCTGACAGATTTTCACAGGAAATCAAAAAATTCCCTTTCAAACAGGATAGTGAAGAGAATTCGGACCCACATAAGCAAAATGTTTAACAATTTGCCAATTGTGTTCAAATTAACAAAGGTTTTGTCCCTTCGTTTCTTCCACAGCCAAACTAAGTGAAGGAAATTAAATGTAAATGATTATAATATTCAAACGGATAAAATGCTTAACTATGAGTTTGTATTTACAGCCTCCCAAGAAGAAAATTTTAGAATATTCTCTCCTTTCTTGACTATTATCTTCCTCCTTAAAAAGAAAAGAAGGAAAAAACCACAACTAATTATGTCTTCAGATCCTACAGGCCTATTTCCAAAGGATGCTTTGCGGGAGACCAAAATACTAAGACCATCTCCTCACCAGCTAAGCAACCTGCCAATGCATCACAGTGGCCACAACAATTTCTTCCCATAAAAGACTTGAGAAACTGACTAATTGGATTTTGAAGGAAATGCCCTTGTGCCAAGTTTGGAAATACATGTAAAAGCAGCAAGAATTGCCTCAAGATCACATTATTGCCTCAAGATATAGTGTAGAATTAATAATTTGTACATTTTGTGTGTTATGTGTTATTATGTAGGAATGCTGAAGTGTGTCTGATAATGTGTTATCTCCACAAAAGGAAAAATTCTGTATAATGTAACATACATAACTATGAACAGCAGAAGGATACAGCTTACACCCCAAGTTTTCCATGGAGGATTCCCATATATTACAATGCTTTCCAATAGAGCAGACTATATTTAGATTAAGTCAACTGATGATCATATTTCCTTGTCCCACCTGGCACTCTGCAGAGTGCCAACCTTCCCTACCTATTTATTTATGTATTTAATGTTTTTCTATACATGAAGTTCCCAGATTTTTACTATTTCTTTCTTTCTGTTCCAGAAAACTATTTCAAATCTTTTCTATGACTTCTCTGCATCTCTTGCAGATTCAGTACTGTCTTCAAGTAGCAATTGTTCTGTATTTATTTACTTATTAATCTTGGTTTTCCCGTATAGCTGTGAAATTAATCTAACCACAACCAAGTATTATTATCGGAACCATATTTTATCAGGTAGATTTGAAGCAACGCTCCTTATTATTATTTGAGATGTTTGATTAGGATGCCAGATGAAATTGGGTGTAGATCATGTCCCAAATTTTATTTATTTGAGGACACGACTACCATATGTTATATTATTATTGATAACAAGAAACGTGTATATGCCTTGATGTAGCAAGAATGGTCCCTTATAGAGTTAAATTGACTCATTTGGACAAATGCCCCCTTAAAGAATGGCTTTGGTTTTAACATATTGGTTTTGAAAAGTTGAGAACCACGGGGCAAGATAAATTCAAATTGGACTTTACTGGAATTGGACATGTGTATCCAGGCTGCAACTAGCTTTTGGTCCTTTAAGAGCAAGTGGACAACTTTCCATGAGTGTGAGACCAGAGCCTGCAATAATGAAAAATCCCATAGCTAAAGGCCAAGGCGAAGACCTCTCCCTCACGAGAGGTCCAAACCTGTGCCAGCTATGGTGAATGCCAGGCGACATGGTAAATTGAAAGCCCTGAGGGGATTCAACAGACAGGATGTGTTGCTGTACCACTATGCCGGTGTGAGACCGCAGAAGAGCTAGCTTGGCACCTGAAAACACAAAAACGGTGGGGCTAAAAAGCAAACTGCATTTTTTTTCAGTCAGTAGTGGACCTTCCTGCTAAAATGTAAAGCATACACCACTATTGAAAATGTTTCTCCCAAGAGCTAGGGTGCCACAAGTAATTTAGTAACAAAATACAACAGATGTTCTTTTATATAATACCCTATATGCAGCTACCTGCACTGCTATACTTGCAAATGACCGTAAGAGGCATGGCTTGCAAGTCCCTTTCAGGTTTGCATAAAGCCACACATCCCATTCACCGAGATTTAGGGTGCGGAGAAAAGATTTGCAAGTTCTTACAGAACTTTAATGCAAATCTATCTCCGAATGGGGGACTGTTATGGAAGGGGGGGGCATGTCTTCTTCACTACAATATATTTGCTCAGTTTCTCTAGGACTCCATCACCCCTCCCCTGTCCTCCATAATCTCTCAAGTAATCCTGTCAAAATTGTGGCATCTGAATATAGACTGCATTAAATGGGCTTAGATTTTCAAAAGTTTCATGCGAGGCAGATCAGCTGCTTAGAGGATCTTGGCAATGTTTTCCTCCTAGACAAAGGGGCCCCTTGATTTATAGCAGAAAACAATTCTCAAAGTCGTAAAAAGGGAATTACAGGTTAAGAACAAGGTTACATAGACCAAACATAATTAGGAATGGGTAAATAGTAAAATAAAACCGTTAAACTTGAGCCACAGGACAAAAGGCCAAGAGCACATGGAAAACAAAGCAACTGGCTGGAGAAGGGGGGGAGTGTAAACAGGGGAAGAGGCTTTTTTCCTATTTTATTTTGAGGCTGTAAACTGTTTCTTCCTTTTTACTTTGAGGAAGTTTATCCTTCTAAAAAGCTATCTATGATAATGTATGAAATATGCTGGCTTAAATGTAATTATTAAGAAATGCTAGATTCTTATTTCATATAGTTGTAAGAGTTGTATTTATCCTGAAATTAAGTCAGCCATCAGCCTAGCCCCCCTGTCAGACAGGAGACGCCAATCGAGCACTCATGACAAATGGCTGTCAGGCCTTTGTTTAAAGACCTCCAAAAGGAGATATTTCATTGATGATGCATGAGAATATGAACCCAAGGTCTCTGACATCTGTTCAAGATAAAATTTTAAAATTATTAACCATCTGTTTTGGAGGGCAAGGAAGGCAAGAGGTGAGCTGGTAATTAAGATTCCTTGTTGAGACACATGTAAGATATATTACTACTTATTTGTCATTTATAGATGTAACAATATATAGCTCTTTGTGTTCCATATAAGGACAGGAGGATATGGGTGTATCTTTTAGAATTGGTTATAGCAATCAGCCAATAGGAAATTCAACCAGGCTGATTGAACAGAGGCAGCCACAGGAGGAGCAAAGGGGGCTGGATTAAGGGAATATAAGTGCTGGCCATAATGGCAGGAGGCCAGGCCAGAGCTTGGTAACCATATACCACTGTGCCTCTCATTTATTTGTCTGACAAATAAATTATTATTTTAATTTTTCTGTTGCTGCGTTGAATATTTCATTCCAGCTAAGCGTTAACCACAAGCAGGGTGCTACAAAATCACTCTGCCAAACCTTTCCTCCGGGCAATGCCAGGTGACAGACTACGTGTACATGGACCATTGTCTTCTCAGGATGTGCTTATCTGTGCATATCTCCAGCCCTCTGCATATTCACCCCTCCCTCCTCCATATGTTAATCTGTGTAACCCAACCTCTTAATGTATTCATGATGTAACTGGGATGTATTTTGCACTGTATTCTGGGATATGGAGGGAAATTTCAAAAGTTCATGTCACCCCTTTCTGGCTGTTCAATCTCGCCTTGAACCTGTTGCGCAATAAACTTGGATCTTCTGCAGTTTGCTCCTGCGTCTGGCTGAGCTCATTTTTCTTTGGCAGGGACCCACGGACTTAGTCCGATGAGCTGGGTGGCAGAGTAACCCCGCACCCAGATTTTAGCCATAACACAAAGAAAGTGTCTTTTTTTCAGGGAATATTTTATAATTTTTGAATGGTGAAGGATTGTTTTTTTCTCTAGGAATTAGTTTTTATCCAAGATTTTTTGTGCTACAAAAAATAAAATAAAATAAAATAAATGAGCAAGGAAAGGTACATATAGTATCCACTTTCAATTCATAGTCTTTTTCACAGTCCGTTTTCACAGACGCTATTGTCCTAGACATTGAAGGGGGGGGGAGAGGTTGTTTAGGGAGGATTATTGATCCTTCCATTCTGTTGCATAGTGTCTTTGCATCAGCGTCCTCTGGGTCAGTCCTTTATTTATAATTTGTTTGTATTGGCCCTGTGAGAGATGGGAAGGTTCGTTGTGTTCAGTTGACGGCATGCGAATCAAGATGGGTTACCCTGACCCAACAACCTGCCCCCCTACAAACAAGCCGCGCTGCCCTTTTTATTTATAGCACTTTTTTACTCTCTGCCGTGGCTTGGCGCCTCTGGACCTGGAAAAAACTGCAGCTTAAATTACCCTCTTTTTTAATAAATATGTGTGTGTTGGGGGTGGTGGAATTTATTTAAAAACGATGCAAGGAATGTGGAATACGCGACTGGTGTTCTTGGGCCCTCCTGGTCCCGATACCAGGGGGGAACCTGGGGAAGGGGCGCCACTTCAGCCCCTGAGGGGAGGAACTACGACTCCCGGCAGCCTTTGCGCTAGGCCCCGCCCCTCCAGCTGCCCGGCCCCGGACCGTCAGCTGCAGCTGCTTCGCGCTGGCGGGCAGCGCGCGGGAAGGAGGCGGCTGCCGCTGTGGCGCTGCTCCACTTCCACTTCCTCCTTGTGGAGGGGGGCCATGAGCTCAGGTGAGCCTCCCGGCGAGGCAGGGAAAGGGGGGGAAGAAGGGGGGTCTCGCCCTTTCCCTGCGATTGAGGGGGGCTCCCTGGGGGGGGGCGCCACGGAAGGGAGCAGGTGCGGGGCGCTCCTTGCAAGGTCGGCCCAGGAAGGGACAGCTGCTGCTGCTGCTGCTGCTGTTGACGGGGTCGGGGGGGCTCAGCGGAGAGGGCCGCCCGAGCCGAGAAGGGGGGCACATGGTGAGGCAGACACAGGCGTGCCCCCCACCCACCCCCGGACCAGCCTGGGCTGCCCCACGTCCTCCCACGTCCCCCGAAACTGCTGACTTTCCTCTTTCTTTCATTTTCTTTCGCCTCAGTGAGCGATTTTTTTTTGAGGGGGAGGGGGAGAAAGGGAAAGTTTCTGAAGTTACTCAAAGTGGGGCTTCCAGGGAGCCAAGGACTGAACCGCGGGGGGTGGGGGGCCGAGTTTATAAAGGATGAAGATTTTTAAAAAATAATTATAGTTTTTCTATTGGGGGGGAGGAGGTTTACAGTTGGGAGCACAGAGAGCTGCTGGATCAGGCCCAAGGACCCCCCTCTGGTCTGGTGGTGGTTATATGCGTTTTGTGTTTTATGCCCCACGTTGAGTAAAAGACTAGATTGGACGCCTGTGATCTTTGTTGGACTAGATGACGCCTGTGATCTTTGGACCAAAGGTGGTATATAAATTTAATAAATAATAATTCAGTAATTGTGTTCCCGCTGTGGCCATTCAGATGCCCCAGTGGCGAGTGGCAGGGCCTGAGCATCATCTCCCCACCACCACAGACACAGGCTCCCAAATCAGTCTTCTTTAATGGGGAGGCCCCAGTTGCCATTCTGAAGGTAGAAGTGGAAACCACAGAGAGTCTTGCTGAGGCAATGGCAAGTTGGCGTTTGGGGCTTTGGCCCCTCCAATTCCCACCCAGAAGGGCCTCTGGGACAGTCCCTGCAGGATAGACATGAGAGAGACTGTTTTGTGGAAGGTTCTGGGCCATTTTATGCCTTGAGCAGGGTGGAAAGTGGGTCTTGTGACTGGGATTGTATAAGGCTGCATAGCAGAGAATGTCACAGACCATCTTGGCTTGAGGGAGAAAGGGGGAAAGAAAGTTGTTTGTGTTGGGCCCAGCTGTGTGTTACAAACTCTGTCCTGGAAAAGAAAATGTGTTGAGCAAATGCCGTTGCCAAAACTGGATGTCTAGTTGCCATTTTTGACCAAGACGGCTCTAAACTCTTGCTTTTCAAATGATGGGCTGACTACGAATGATTCTCAGTTAAATGTCTGGTTAGTTCAGATGAGATCCTTAAGCTAGGTTAAGAGCTTTGAAGTTTGAAAGAAAAGTCCCTTGATCCAGGGACAGCCCACATATCTATTGGCCTGTTCTGACCTCTTTTTCTTAACGGTGACTGCTCCTGCTCAGGCTGCACAGAAAAAGCATTTTGGTTCCAGAAATTCATTCCAATCGTGCAAATAAAACATAACTGATGGAATTCTACAGGATGGGGTGTTAGTGTGTGAAAACAGTCCAGATCCAATGATCCCCAGATGGTGGAGATATCAGGTGCCATCCTGGCTCCCCAGCATCTTCACTTGGCCAAACACTGCTCCTCACTAAGAACTTTCTGTCGCCTCTAAAACTGCTGGAGACCCCGTAAAGGCCCTTTGCACCAACTCCTGCGATTCCAGCAATGATTGATGCTGCCCTTTCAAGCAAATCATGAGGGCTAGGAACATGCTCTTTCAAAAGGGGCAGCTGCTTTTTGCAGGAAGCCATATTCAGTGGGCTGTCAGTGCTTCCCTGCCCTCTTCCTCCCTAACAGGCATGGTGACAGTAATGAAAGAAGGAGCTAACTTCATTCAGCCCACCTTCCAGGGTCTCAGGAATCTGCCACCAGCAATTCATAAGCAAAAACACTGCCTCAGTGAGCAAACCGGTTTCTCCTTCAGCTGTGGTTTTCCCCATCAATAATATTCATAGCTATTAAATCAGCACATGGTCCTCACTGAACAACATGCAGAACACCCAGATTTCCAATGGGAAATTCAAATTTTGATGTGGCACTTCAAAACTAAGAACCTCACATTCTCAGTGTTTTAGACTCTGTGCCTCTGAAACAGTTTGACTGGCATCAAATGTGGGAACTCAGTTTTGAATGAATGCCTAAATATCGAAGACAGAAATACCTTCAGGTATCCAAAGTACTGTAGTTTGAGATAGGTCTGAATAAAGGCAGTCTACTAGCAAAAGGGTACAGCTTCCTGGCAAGGCATCTTCAGCAAACAAGTCCCCAGCCCCAGTGTGTTGGTGGAATTGTGCAGGGGGCTTCCAGACCCCTTTTCTGCACCCTGTCACAGCTTTTGTAGGAGGGGGGAGAGGGGCTGGGGACCTAGCTGGCAGACAATACCATGGTGGCTCTCCAGCTCACTTCCCTTTTGAAGCTGAGGGGAGGGGAGGAATTGGAGGGAGAGATGTCCTCTGACCATGTTTCAGGGGAGAATGTTGCTTTTAAAAAATCCACCCAAATCTATATTGTGGACATCCATGTGAATGTGAATCTGCAGCGAGACTTTGCTTCCACCTAAAAGATAACAAATGTTAATAAAGTATAAAGACTTGAGCCAAGCTTCCGGATGATGATAATAATAAAAATAAAAATAAAAATAAAAAATTTTATTTATACCCCACCCACCCCAGCCAAGACCGGGCTCAGGGCGGCTAACAACCAATAATAAAAACAAGTTGATTAAAATACAATTTAAAAGATAATGATTAATAATAATTTATTAATAAATTAATGATTTATTAATTTAGGAATCTCCTAAAACAGCAACCCAAAGTAATTTAAAACCTAGTACAAAAGACAACCAAATGTAGGTTTTAAAACAATAGCAAAAAAAATAAGAGCACCTACACCAGAGACCTTTTTACTTAGCTGGAAAAGCTTGTTGAACCAACAATGTCTTCAATTGTTTCCTGAAAGTACAAATAGTGGACGCCTGTTGCAGCTCAGCAGGGATTCATAATGTTTTAATAAGATTAATTGGCTGGTAAACAGGCACATGTGTGCGGAGAATCTTCCTGGCTCCGCTTGCTTTTGCAGTTCTGCCCCCTGCCCTTACGGCTGGTTGCCTCCTTTTGCCCCAGAGCAGTGTTTCCCAAACTTTGGGTCATCAGCTGTTTTGGGGCTACAGTTCCCATAATCCCAGACTGCTGCTCCTGTTAGCTAGGGGATGATGGGAGTTGTAGCCCCGAAACAGCTGGAGACCCACGTTTGGAGAAACACGGCTCTGGAGGGGTTTTTTTAGTGCTGAGGAAGAAAAAGACTGTGACAAGCATGGGGCCACTTCAGTCCCCTGTTGTGTTCCCACACACCACCAAATTCTGGAGGCGCACCTGCTTACCTTTATCAGAAGAGGGCATTTCTGAAAGGGCCAGCTGCCCCTGCCAAAGACTCTCCTCCAAACCCCTCCTCCTACCTGCTCTTTCCTCTCTCCCTGGGTACACATCACTGCTTTGCACATAACACCGGCTGCCCATTTTGCTCATTTGGAAAATTCCACCTGATGAAACCGGTTTGGTCACTGCTGTAGCATTTATGGGGCTGGCTGGCGGTGTCGTGCCCGGTCAGCCGTGTGGCTTTTGACCTGAGCTTCCTGCTCTGTGGGTGCGTCAGGTGTGCAAGCTTCCTTAGCAGGGCAAGCCAGCCAGCCAGCCAGCTGTCGACAGCAAATGGCAAAGATAATCTGCGGAGCAACTTGGCGCTCCCCTGGCCTGGTGCCAGCCTGCTGCTTCCTGCAGCCGTGTTTGGGAAAGGGGTGGGAATGGTGGCGGATAGGTAGCACAGCCTCAGGTACAGTTTGGCCACGTCTTCCCTTGGAATAACAGGACAGAACCCCAGGAGAAACAAGTAAGCAGGGATTTGGGGTGGGAGCAGGTCAGCCCCCAAAGAAGGTAAGAGCCTCCAACTGCTTCCTTGTATCCCAGCGGCCTTTTTGCAAGAGGATGAGAGCTGGTGAAAGGTGGAGGTGCTGCTGGGTCAAGACTGGCTGGAAGGCCAGGCAGCTTCACTCAAGCTCTCCCGCCTTTGTCCCAAGACCCCACCTTCTGAAATAAGAAGTAATAGTCAATGAAGGAATTAGAGAAAATGTGGACTATGGCAGATGAAGATGATGGACTTTTCGGAGCTAGCTGACCTGACTGGAAGTGTCCGCGACCAGAAGGAGGAGGAGTGCCAGGAGGAATGGATGAAATTTAAAGAATATTTAGTTAAATATGTTAAGATTTGCAAATAGAAATACTTGCAAATACCAGATTGGCATAGGATTTAAATATGTGATGCTATAGAATAATATGTTTAAAGATAATATGAAAAGTAAGAAAAATGTTAATTGATTAAGTAAATTTTATGAGAAATTAGTTTTGGAAAACTTACAGTGATATACCGTATTTTTCGCTCTGTAAGATGCACCAGACCATAAGACGCACCTACTTTTGGGAGGAGGAAAACAAGAAAAAAAATATTGTGAATCTCAGAAGCCAGAACAACAAGAGGGATCGCTGCACAGCGATCCCACTTGCTGTATTGGCTTCTGGGATAGCTGCGCAGCCTGCATTTGCTCCATAAGACACACACATATTTCCCCTTACTTTTTTGCAGGGGAAAAGTGAGTCTTATAGAGTAAAAAATTCGGTACATTGAAATTCAGCCAGGGGGATTCGAGGAAGTCACTTAACAATGTTAATAATAGCGGAATAATTATAGTTAGGATTTTTCTTGGTTTGTTTGTTTATAAAAATTGGAAAAAAGAAAGAAAGAAAAGAAAATGTGGACTAGCATTGCCTTTGCTGCAAGTTTTCTGAGTAACAGGGTGTCTTTGCACGAGCAGAGTATGTGTGATTGGCTTCAAGGGCTTTGCAAGACCTCAGCTGCTCTCCAAGCTAATTGAAACGGGGCTTTCAAGATCTTTGCTCTTCTCCCTGTTCATTCAGACCCACTCATTCTCCTTCATAACTCATTTATTTTACAGCTCTCCCGAGACTTTGGTTCCTTTACCAGGGAGAGGGAGCAGGGGCAGCTTTCAATAAACAAGCAAGCAAAAATTACATACCACTTACCAGAATGAGAGGAATGCGGGTGCCGGTGTGGGTTAAACCACAGAGCCTAGGACTTGCTGATCAGAAGGTCGGGGTTTTAATCCCCACTACGGGGTGAGCTCCCGCTGCTTGGTCCCTGCTCCTGCCAACCTAGCAGTTTGAAAGCACCTCAAAGTGCAAGTAGATAAATAGGTACCACTCTGGCAGGAAGGTAAACGGTGTTTCAGTGCGCTGCTCTGGTTCACCAGAAGCGGCTTAGTCATGCTGGCCACATGACCCGGAAGCTGTACGCTGGCTCCCACGGCCAATAAAGCGAGATGAGCACCGCAACCCCAGAGTCAGTCATGACTGGACCTAATGGCCAGGGGTCCCTTTACTCTTTACCTTTCCCAGAATGAAAGACCCCAGAGCCGTTCTGGCTGGGATTTCAACCTACTCTTTGGTCCATTGCCACAGCAGGATGAAGCACCTTTATGCCTTTGTCCCGCATTTAGGAACATAATTTTGTACTGATCTCATTCTCTTTCTGATTGCAGACACCAGGAGGCTGCTGGGAGGCCGGCGACTCGGCTACTGCACCCTCAACCAGAGCCCCCCTAATACCTGCATGGTAAGTACAGGGTATGTGTGTGGGGGGGTGAGGCCTGTCGGTTATGGGAGAGAGAATCAAGGGCAGAGCTCATTTGCCTCTGCTGCGTCATTCTTAAAGGTCCTTAAACCCTGTCTGGAGGCGGTTAGAGGATGGATGGTGGCTAACAGATTGAGGTTGAATCCTGACAAGACAGAAGTAGTGTTTTTGGGAGACAGGAGGCAGGCGGGTGTGGAGGATTCCCTGGTCCTGAATGGGGTAATTGTGCCCCTGAAGGACCAGGTGCGCAGCCTGGGAGTCATTTTGGACTCACAGCTGTCCATGGAGGCATAGGTCAATTCTGTGTCCAGGGCAGCTGTCTACCAGCTCCATCTGGCCATCTGGTACCCAGGCTGAGACCCTACCTGCCCACAGACTTTCTCACAGGAGTGGTGCATGCTCTAGTTATCTCTCGCTTGGACTACTGCAATGCGCTCTATGTGGGGCTACCTTTGAAGGGGACCCGGAAACTACAACTAATCCAGAATGCGGCAGCTAGACTGGTGACTGGGATCGACCGCCGAGACCATATAACACCGGTCTTGAAAGACCTATACTGGCTCCCAGTATGTTTCTGAGTACAATTCAAAGTGTTGGTGCTGACCTTTAAAGCCCTAAATGGCCTCAGTCCTGTATACCTGAAGGAGCATCTCCACCTCCATTGTTCTGCCCAGACACTGAGGTCCAGCGCTGAGGGCCTTCTGGCGGTTCCCTCGCTGCGAGAAGCCAAGTTACAGGGAACCAGGCAGAGGGCCTTCTCAGTAGTGGCACCCGCCCTGTGGAACGCCCTCCCACCAGATGTCAAAGAGAAAAATAACTAAATAAAAACGCCTGTTTTTGTTCTACCCCCAGGAAGTCACAGGCTACCAAAGCAAAACATGGAAGATCATCCTCTGCCACTTTTTCTCTCTGCTGATGGTGGGAATCCCACTGATAGTTTTCCACTGGAAGCCACACTTCAAAGTCCGGGCCAAATGCAGCCGCTGCCCTCTCCATCAAGCTGACTGGGTGGTCATCCGTGTGAGTGGAATTGGCGGGTGGCGAGGGGAAAAGGCTGGGGAAAGAAGGGGTGGTGTGATGGAGCAGGTGTGCAGGCACACTTTCACCATTTGTACCCCAAATGTCACATTTTCAGAAATGACCAAGCGTGCTGGTTATAGGGGAATTAAATATATGAATCCCCGTGGACTCAAGTGTGGGGGTAAATAACAAAAGAATTGGCTGGGTGCCTAGATTCAAAACGTGGGGCTAGCACACAGAAAGCCCCAGCAGAGTTTAAAATCAAGTCACAACTTGCGCAGCAGTACAGTGTCAGGAATATAGGTCATTGGACCCTTTTATCCCATTCATGATGCTCCCCTTTTTCTACCCCCTTTTCAGGGAACAGACCACACTAAGTAAGTTTAAAATGTCTTACTTACAGATTCAAAGGTCTGAAACACGTGTTGTTCCATGCAGCTTCAAGGAGAACATCAGCCAAATACTCTTGAGTAGAAAATACAGAAAATGGTTCCAAACGTGCTCTAAGCTTGGGCAAACTTACACATGTTCTCCTTCATTGGTTACATGGTGCAGAAAGAGAGAGAAAGGAAGTAGAAAGCTTCATTTCTGAGGGCGCGTGACCTAGTTGAGTCTAGGAACACAGCTCTATTGTCTTAACCCCTCCATGTACTAACTAGCCCTATACTTGCTAGTTATGCTTGACTGCAATTTCCCACAATGGTGGCATGCTGCAGATTGAGCCTTTTGTTCCATGGCAAGATGGTAACCTCCTTTGAGGGCCACATTTGAAAACCCTGAAGCCTCAAGGCAGTTCAGTCAGGCTTGTCCAAGTCTTGACCCCTCTCCATGCGGAATGTGGCCCTTGAGGGGCTCAACAATTCTGAGCTTCCTTTGTTTGAGGGAGTTGTACTCTGCCTTTCAACAAAAAACCCAAATTTAAAAAGCACAATAAAGCAGATTTAATCCATGCTATTCAAAAATATTCAAAAAGGTACTAAAACCCATTAAAAAAACCACATATTACAAGCAATTCTTTGCTGCCTCTCTGGAAATTGAAGATTTTTTTTGTGGTGAGGGGTGTCAACACTCTGTACATGTCCTGTGATCTGTGTTTGGTTTGGTGAGTTGCAGATTGATGCCCTCCAACATGGGGTTGGACTAAATGACCTTTGAGGTCCCTTCCAACTCTGCCATTCTACGATTTCAGGTGTCTGGGAGGTTTAAAGATGCAGGTGTCCAGCCCCCCCCCCAGGAAAGAACTGGCTAGCTGTTTGATCAGGATAAAGGCCAGCACTTCAATCCTGTTCTCCTTTCTTTGATTCTGTGAGCCAAACTCTTTCCCCACAGCTGAGCCAAGTGCCCTCTGTGCTTCTCTTCCAGGACCAGTTTGGCCAGTATTTCACAGCCTGTGTCCGAACAGAGCAGATGGTAGAAGGCAGGTGAGTGAGGCGATGGGGGTCACTCTTGCCTGGTCTTGAATTTGCAGAAGACATGAATGAATCAGAAAGGGGCTGGGGGACATGCAAACTGTTTGTGGGTCAGAGGTGTGCCCCACAATAAGTGTCCAAACTGTGGGCCTTTGATAGATAGATAGATAGATAGATAGATAGATAGATTCTTTATTGTCATTACACTAGTGCAACATTGCACAAGTGCAACGAAATTGGATGCCATCCCTTAAAAACAACAAAAGCAAAACAACAGCAACAACCAAACAAACCACCTTCCAACCACACCCACACCCACACCCATCAAACTCCCAGGTCTCACTATCGAGTTACAGCATTCAAAAAGGCCACAGCTCTTGGATAGAAACTGTTTTTTAGTCTATTTGTCCTTGACTTGATGTTTCTATACCTCCTGCCAGAAGGCAGTAGTGCAAACAGACTGTATCCCGGGTGAGATGGATCCTGCAGGATGTTGTTTGCTTTCCTAAGGCAACGGGAACCGTACAGTTCTTCCAAAGGTGGGAGAGGGTGACCAATAATCCTTTGGGCTGTGGTTATGACCTTCTGGAGCACCTTCCTCTCCCTAGCTGTACAACTGGAGAACCAAGCACAAATACAGTATGTAAGTATGCTCTCTATGGAGCCTCGGTAGAAGGACACCAGCAGTCTCTCACTCAGATTGTTCTTTTTTAAAAGTCTGAGGAAATAAATTCTCTGCTGGGCCTTCTTCACCAGAGCAGTGGTATTTGCGCTCCAAGTCATGCCCTGATCCATAGTCACTCCCAAAAACCTGAATTCCGCCACCCTCTCCACCCGTTCCCCGTTGATATACAAGGGCTGAATGTCCGCCTTTTTCTTCCTGTAATTTGGCCTTGCAAATGCAGACCTGAAACGTATAAATGGCATTGCAGCAGTTCCAACTTCCAGTGGGTTCACCCCACCCTGTAAAAGACCCTCTCCACAGTGTTAGAAACTCAGATATATAGTCATAATTGCCAAATAGCACCTTTAACCTAGGTTATGGTTGCCACAATGGAATGTCTAGTTCAGGGGTCAGCAAACTTTTTCAGCAGGGGGCCGGTCCACTGTCCCTCAGACCTTGTGGGGGGCTGGACTATATTTGGGGGGGGGGATGAATGAATTCCTATGCCCCACAAATAACCCAGAGATGCATTTTTTAAAAAGGACACATTCTACTCATGTAAAAACATGCTGATTCCTGGACCATCTGCGGGTCGGATTTAGAAGGCAATTGGGCCGGATCCGGCCCCCGGGCCTTAGTTTGCCTAGTTCTCCCCCCCACCCCCCGGGATATCATCATCATCATCATTTCTATACCACTTTCTATTTTAAAGAACTAATCTCAAAGTGGTTTAAAACAAGCAAGGATAAAACAAATTCACGCGTCAAGGAAAATATTTCAGATCCTTGATTAAGTGACATTTTGCTTTCCCCAGTTGGCAACCTGGCATCTGTAGGATGTGAAACACAAGAGCAGTCAAGTACAACATTCCTAGAGTGAACATGTTTACACATCGGGAGGGATGTTTGTCCAGCCAGCAGGTAAACTTCCTGTTTCCTTCTGGGCTGGGACAGACTTCCTCTGCATGTGACTAGAGGTGGGTGTGGCCTCACCTGTGCAGGTAATGACAAAAGCACAGGGCAGGGCAGCCATCTCTCTCTCTTTCACCACATGCATCAAAGAAACAACATCTACTGAGCCAAAGATGCCCTCTTGGCTTCCAGCCAAGAGAGGACAAAGGGACTGTCTTCTTAAGAGATAGATTCCAAGTGTATGCTACTTCATTAAGTCTGCCTTCTGGGATCTGATTGTGAACAGAATGTCAGTAAACTCTTTTTATACTTTTGTAGAAGACTGTGTCGTCTCTTTTATTTTATGAGGGAATAAGGGGGAAATACCAGAACAGTTATTATAGAGGCTTTAGCGAGCCTGAGCAAAACACATCTGTTGCAAACTTAAAATTAAGGGGCATGTTACTCTGCTGAAATTGTGGAACTTGTTAACACAAGTTGGATAAGGATATAATCAGACAATATATCCTCTCCTGCATCCCTGAAAATTCCCACAGCACCCAGAGATCTCCACGTGGTTGCAGTTGGACCCGTGCCAGTTGCAAAACGTGCCTGGAGCCTAGCTAATTTTTAGCACTGCCTCCCCATTGAAGCCCGCCGCCAACGCCTTGTTTACATTGATAACGCGGAGTCCAGATCCAGGTTGAAGTCATTCAGCCCATACTGAGAGAGGCACTCTCTCTTTTGTTACAACTTTGCATGCTTCAGCATGACTGGGACTTACGCAGGAGAAAATGTGTTTGGGGGCTAAACCCTCCTCTTTGAAGAGGATGAGATTCAAACTGAGGTCTAAGCTCTGTGCTGTTTCCTTTGCCTCTTTCCCTCCCTCTTCCTGCAAAGCCTTGAGTACGGAAGAGACGGTGGAGGAGACAGCATCGCTGTGGGTGTGTTTGAGGATGAAGATGAAAGTCGAGACACGATTGGGCTCCATCGGAAGGAGGAGGTCAGTTCAGTCCCTTGCATCCCATGAACCCAGAACCTCTTGGTCTGCCTGACCCAGCTGCATAGATCCCTGGAAAACCTCCAAGTATCCTCCCACGTTTTCCTGGAACCCCAACCCGCACCGCCTCACAGGCATGCATGTGAGCCAGAGAACTCAGATGGGCTTCCAAGTGCCTCTAGGTTCTATATTTAAATATGCCCATATATATATATATGTATATATGTAATTTTTTATTAGTTTTTTTAACATATCGTTTTCAACAGTAATTAAACATACTTTTACATCTTATTCAAATTTTTGACTTCCATCAATCCTGTCTGAAAAGTTTCCAGTATAATCTCTCAGTATGCATTTCTTATCTTCCCTATTACATTTCAAACTCATAACCAATATCTCTCTCTCTTTTTCTACTTTGTAACACTTCGTATATTTCTGGGTGCGTCTTATGGGGCGAATGCAGGCTTTCCCGGGCTTCCTGCAGCTCTGCGCCACCCTCCGGATCCCGGGGCGAAGCCGTGCGGGGCTCTGGAGGGTGGCGCGGAGCTGCCTGCGCTCCAGGGCTTCTTGCAGCTCCGCGCCACCCTCTGGATCCCGGGGCGAAGCCACGCGGGGCTCTGGAGGGTGGCGCGGAGCTGCCTGCGCTCCAGGGCTTCCTGCAGCTCTGCGCCACCCTCTGGATCCTGGCGCGAAGACACGCAGGGCTCCGGAAGGTAGCGCAGAGCTGCCTGCATTCTGAAGCCTGGTGCGCGCTGAAGAGCGCCCCCGGGCTTCGCGCACCTCTCTGCAAGCCTGGGGAGACCGGCGCAGCTCCCTAGGCTTGCAGATAACAGGCTGTTCTGGGGGCTGGGGTCGGGGGAAGCTCGGGCTTCCCCCGCGCCTGCCCCGTGCCTGGGGAGGGAAATTTTTTTTTTCTTTATTCCCCCCCCCAAAAAAAATTAGGTGCGTCCTATGGGGCGGTGCGTCCTATGGGGCGAAAAATACGGTACTTCTTCCAATCTTCTGTAAATCTCTGGTCCCGCAGGTTTCGAATCCTTCCTGTCATTTTGTCCAATTCTGCATAGTCCATTAATTTCATCTGCCATTCTTCTTTCGTCGGAATTTCTTCTTGTTTCCATTTCTGGGCCAACAATACTCTTGCTGCAGTTGTTGCATATAAAAAGAATTTAACATCTTTCCTATTAATGTCCTGATCTATAATACCAAGTAAAAATGCTTCTGGTTTTTTAAAAAATGTCTATTTCAACATCTTTTTCATCTCATTATATATCTTTTCCCAGAAGTTCTTTACTTTTTTACATTCCCACCACATATAATAAAATGTTCCTTCTTTTTCTTTACATTTCCAACATTTATTATTTGTCTTATACATTTTAGCTAATTTCACTGGTGTAATATACCATCTATACATCATTAAATATGCCCTTATCTCAGCTTGAACCCTGCAAGGTAGTCTAGTCTGAGAGCGGCAGTGGGAAACAAGAGAGACTTGCCCAAGGCTGCCCCCTGAGATGCCAAAGACCCCAGTGTTAGAAACTGGGATAGAAAAGATAGGAGCCAAATGGGTTGTGGGTGCCAAATCAGAATGTCTAGTCGCCTTTTAAAATATATATATATAAAAAATTTGCTGCCGGGTGAATCGGGGAGTCTCAACATCTGATTCATACGTCAGCATGGCAGCAGAAAAGACGTGTCAGATCAGCTGACTGCAGCCAGGAAGGTGGAGATGCTTCGCACCAAGGGTCGTGCCTGGACATCTTCATCCATCCAATCGCAAAAGGCTGGTTGCCAGTCGCAAAATGCAACAGGTGCCCGGCTAATTTCAAATGCTGCTCAGAGCTCCCTGCAGCTGGCAGCCCCTGACTCTTGACCTGCTTTCTCCTCTGTGCCAGTGTGTGTGCCCCCTTTGCCCCACGCACCCCCTTTGCACCCACCTCTCTCTTCTGGGTTCCATTCAGAAAAAGGGGAACAATGACATCCCACTCGTACATTGCTAAGGAGACCAGAAGAGCATAAAATGAAGTTTTTATTTTATTTTATTTTATTCACATAGTATACATTCTTTACAACAAACAACTCCAAAATAAGCAGACAATTCCAAAATAAAACCATGAAGGGGACAGGTTACCCCATCTAGGTCTCTGTAGACATCCCCCCCCCCACCAGGCCTCAAGACTTTTCAAATTACTTTCTCATTTAGCTTTTCTCACAGATGCTGCTGCATAAGCAAAGCGTTCTTTTTATCAGTGCAAGAAAGCTTCAAAAGATAATGAATGGCTCTGTCAATGCCAAGCAGAAGCAGGCCTGAGAACTGAGTCTTATCTTACCCAGTTGCAACAAATCTTGGACACGCTGACACACAGGCTTCTCAACCCCCTTTTTCCTGGGAAGGGCGCCAGGAGTCCTGGGAAGGGCGCTGAGGAGGGGGAGAAAGGGGGGGGGACTGGAGGGAATATATGGTGTGTGCAACGGCTGTAAAAGTTGTGCTTGCTTGTGAATTATCACGCTAGCTCCTTCTGCTACCCGGAAGGCAGAATAAATAGCTCTTTCTCTGGATTAACCCTTCGGTGTCTGTTTGACTCCTCCTTCCTTTTTTAAAACATTAAAAAAATCTTTTCAGAAGAACGTCCTTCGCTACTACCAGTTTGAAGGTTTGCGCTATGTCTGGATTGAGAAGTGGGGTGCCTTCTGCAAGGCCAGGTAAGCCTCTGCCTTCGGAGTGTACTAGGCTGGGACTTTGCTCCCTCTTCTGCTGCCAGCAGCTGAAATTGTATAGTTTGCATGGGTCTGTGCAAATTTTCCTCGCCCCAGATTTGATTCCTGCAATTTGTATGTAGCAGTTTCCTCTAGCTTTTCATTTTGCTTCTAGCACGTTCTGTCCCATGACTGGTTGTTTGCCGTTGGTTGCCAGAATGCTCTGGAATGAATCCAGCTAAGCAATACAGTGGTACCTCAGGTTAAATATGCTTCAGGTTACAGACTCCGCTAACCCAGAAATAGTACCTCTGGTTAAGAACTTTGGTTCAGAATGAGAACAGAAATCGTGCTCCGGTGCCACCACAGCTCCGTGTGCTGCTCTGGCTCGGCAGAAGCGGCTTAGTCATGCTGGCCACATGACCCAGAAGCTGTACGCTGGCTCCCTCGGCCAATAAAGCGAGATGAACGCCACAACTCCAGAGTCGGTCACGCCTGGACTTAATGGTCAGGGGTCCCTTTACCTTTACCACTGTACTTTGATTAGACCCATTGGAATTATAGAACCTAAATTACCGTATTTTTCGCTCTATAACACGCACCTGACCATAACACGCACGTAGTTTATAGAGGAGGAAAACAAGAAAAAAAATATTCTAAATGAAACAGGGGTGTATGATTTTTGTGGTTCATGCTGTGGCCACAGACATGTGATCT
Source organism: Podarcis vaucheri (assembly GCF_965113315.1). NCBI lineage: Eukaryota > Metazoa > Chordata > Lepidosauria > Squamata > Lacertidae > Podarcis > Podarcis vaucheri. The sequence continues at coordinate 89,315,101 of NC_138765.1, read as the reverse complement.
GACGGTGAGTTTGGGGTAGCCCAATGCAAAAATCCTGAGGATCCATGTGGATCCATGCTTTGTAACCACGTTTTAAGTGGGGAGGGAAGGAAAAGCACTCAAGGGACAAGGAGCACGCATGGGGTGGGTGGAGAAGGATGCTGCTAATAATGCAGAAGAGGAGTATAAGGGGAGAAGGCTCCTCTCCTCTCCCACTTTGCTCCTTTAAAACAAGCAGGCTCTGCTTCTCTCCCTCCTCCCCGGCTTAGAGAGCTGAAAAGCTTTGCTGCTGTTTAGCGAGCTGAGTGGGGAGGAGAGAGGGACACAGAGCACAGTTGCTTTAAAGCAGCCAACCAGACAGGAGCCGCTTACACCTGTGTTTCAAAGCGAGCCACGAAGGAGGGAAGGAAGGGGAACCATGGATCCTCTGCTCACGACAGCAGTAGATCCCCCCCGCCACCCATAGGCATTCGCTCCATAACACGCACAGACATTTCCCCTTACTTTCTAGGACGAAAAAAGTGAGTGTTATGGTGCAAAAAATACAGTAGTTGTGTCTTCAGCGAGTCTGATCTGAGAGAGCCAAGCATTGAATGCAACCCTCTGTGACATCACAGCAACTTAGCCAATGGAAGCTCAGGGCTCCGAAATAAGGAAATGCCTGTTTTTAACCTGTTGGTGGCAGATGCAGGCTGTCTCTTTGTCTCTCTGTGTATTTTGCAGTGTGTTGGATGAAAGCTGGACCTTCTCAGATATCCACCTCTCCCTCTGTGGACTAAGCGCTGAAGAACAAGCTGTCAGGTGAGCGTGAACAGCACTGATGCCTATCAAAAGGTCATAAAGCTGTCCCTGGGCTGCCACCTGTCTTTTGTTTGCCAAACTTCTCCGATTTTTGCACCACAGAAATCTGGATTTTAGTCTTAATTTTGCACAACTGAGGATCCTGCGAAAACAGCAGATTCTGCCAAAAGGTTCAGAGGCTATTGGTTCAAATGCCCGCATTCTCTTTTTGCTCCCTCCACCAGCAATGAAATGAAAGGGATGGTTAGAGGGATCAATTAATAAAGGCAGATTTATCTTGGCTTGAGTAACGCTAACTATTTCTTTGAAATCCCTCCTTAAATCTATGAAATAAGCAATTCACACTTAATGCTCTAATTTAAACAGGGCCTTTATTTTGTTTTACAGATGTATATTCCACCATGGGGTGGGCGGGGTGTGTGTGTTGTTGACTCTTATAAAAATGGCTTACAAAATGTCTAAATCTGACGCAAGCTGTAGTCACAATAAAACAACAACTAACTGAATATTTGTTGGCACACGCAATAAAACTCAACCCAACCCAAGCCTCCACCTCCGTCAGAAGGGCCGCAAAATCTATTTGATCTGGTTCTCTGTGGCAAAGCCTGAGCTAGGAAGGGGTGTAGATTAGTTTCTTTTGTTTTGCTCTTCCATGTTTTTTTAAAAAGCAGCACTTGATATCTCTTTGATGTTGATGTTTTCTTGGAGCCTCTCAGCTCCCCCAGCTAGGTTGGGTTGGCTAGAAATGCAAACGGATGCGACCCTCAGCCCAGTCACGGAACATCTGGTGATATTTTGGATCCTGTGCCAAAGCTGACCTGTGCATTCTCTTCTCTCCTCACCCTCTGCTTGGACAGGAGAAAGATTTATGGGCGGAACCTGATTGATGTACCTGTAAATTCTTACTTCAGGCTGCTGAGAGATGAGGTTTGCCTTTATGGAAATAATAATAATAATAATAATAATAATAATAATAATAATAATTTATTATTTATACCCCGCCCATCTGGCTGGGTTTCCCCAGCCACTCTGGGTGGCTTCCAACAAAACACTAAAATACAATAACCTATTAAACATTTAAAAACCTCCCTAAACAGGGCTGCCTTCAGATGTCTTCTAAAAGTCTGGTAGTTGTTGTTCTCTTTGACATCTGGTGGGAGGGTGTTCCACAGGGAGGGCGCCACTACTGAGAAGGCCCTCTGCCTGGTTCCCTGTAACTTGGCTTCTCACAGTGAGGTAACCGCCAGAAGGCCCTCGGCGCTGGACCTCAGTGTCCGGGCAGAACGATGGAGGTGGAGACGCTCCTTCAGGTATACTGGACCGAGCCCGTCTCACCCTGGTTTGCTGGGCATGGGGAGGGGAAGACCTTTTCCTTCCCTGGGAAAATGGGTCCCTAGACGAGACAAGCTGGCAGTGCCCATTCGGATATACTTTTCTGGCCTGGGGGGGGGTCATTTGATAGAGAACGGCATCCCCTGCCCTCACAGAACAGACTTCAGTGGGGCAGGAGCTTAGGTTTTCAGGAAGCTGAGCTCCAGTGTGGTCCACAAAATGCTTTTAGCTGGGGAACATCTGGGGAGGGTTTCCCCCCTGTGCTGACAGCCACCAGCTCACAGACTGCCCCCCCCCCCAGCTTCCTGCAAGTGGCCTTGCATCTTCTGATAAACGTTTTATTAACTCTGCCCTCCCTTTCTGCTGTCTTCCCCACGCCAGGTCTTGAACCCGTTTTACATCTTCCAGATTTTCAGCATCGTCTTGTGGAGCTTCGACGAGTACTATTATTATGCTGCCTGCATCTTCCTCATTTCTGCGGTCTCCATCGGGATCTCTCTCTACGAGACGAGGAAGGTGGGCTCAGCCTCGGTTGCACAAGGGCGAGGAGGGACGGCCCTTGAGTAGGGTTGCCATATTTCAAATCCGGACACAAAGAGTTGTTGAGCTTCTTTTTGGACAAGGTTGATGGCAAAATTGATGTTTTTGAGCTGTTTTTAAGGGAAACCGTTCCCGTACGTTCAGATTTTCCCACGCATCCTCACCCACCAGTGCTTCTCAGGTGTGGTGTTTCAGTGCTGGGCAGCAGCCACCCTTACTTGGCTACAAATTCGCTTGGCATTAATATAGGCCGGGCACCTCTTGGGCATGTGGGCAAAGCAGGGGAGGGGACTCCCATTGAGCTCCAGAGTGAGGTCTGGCGGCTGGTACTAGTCCTTCCCCTCCTGACACTTTTACCGTCACGCTTGGTCCCTGCAGCAAAGCATCACCCTGCAGAAGATGGTGAAGATGGCAGTCAACCTGCAAATCCGCAGAGCCTCCGGAGGTAAGCGAGCAGCCGCTGACAGCTTCCCCCGTCCTTGAGGCCGTTCCCTCTTAGCGATGAGCCCTTGGGAAGGGAATTCTCCCATGTTCAGCTCTCTCTCCTTAGCCTTGACCGCCCACTTCCTTTGCTCATCTCAGCCCGTAAAGAGTTTGGCCATTCGTTCAGCTTTCCTTGGGTTGCCTCTGTCGTATATTTGGTTGAGTTCCTCTCTGTCTCGTCGCGGGATCGTTTCATTCCTCAGCAACCTTTTAATCTGATCAAAATAAAAAAAATTCCTTCCTGTAGCACCTTAAAGACCAACTAAGTTAGTTCTTGGTATAAGCTTTCGTGTGCATGCACACTTCTTCAGATACACACTTCTGTGTATCTGAAGAAGTGTGCATGCACACGAAAGCTTATACCAAGAACTAACTTAGTTGGTCTTTAAGGTGCTACAGGAAGGAATTTTTTTTATTTTGACTATGGCAGACCAACACGGCTACCCATCTGTAACTTTTAATCTGATGTTTGCTCTTGGGTTTTCCCATCTCTTGGGGTGACTTCTGGCGGTTCCCTCCCTGAGAGAAGGGAAGCAGAGGGCCTTCTCGGTGGTGGTGCCTGCCCTGTGGAACGCCCTCCCATCAGATGTCAAGGAAATAAACAACTATCTGACTTTTAGAAGACATCTGAAGTCAGCTCTGTTTAGGGAAGTTTTTAATGTTTGATGCTTTATTATTATTATTACTATTATTATTATTATTATTATTATGCATATATATGTTAATATTTATATCCCATCCTCCCCAGCCGAAGCCGGGCTCAGAGTGGCTAACAACAGTAAAATAATACAACATTCTAAAATAATTTCATTATAAAATTAATTCAAATCAGATTAATGGCAACCATTGGGCTAGAGTTCTGCGAGGATTGCCAAAGGAGTCAGGCTGTGCCCTGGCCAAAGGAACAGCTCCATCTTGCAGGCCCTGCGGAAAGATGTCAAGTCCCGCAGGGCCCTAGTCTCTTGTGACAGAGTGTTCCACCAGATCGGAGCCACAGTCGAAAAAGCCCTGGCTCTGGTTGAGGCCAGCCTAACCTCTCTGTGGCCTGGGACCTCCAAGATGTTTTTGTTTGAAGACCGTAAGTTCCTCTGTGGGACATACCAGGAGAGGCAGTCCTGTAGGTACGTAGGTGTCAGGGGGTTGATTAGCTGCTTGTGCTTAAAAGTGTGCCCCTTCAGAGTTTGTGCGGCTCCACAAGCCTCTGTGTGTGACAGAGCTCATCAGACATGTCTGCTCTAGTCACTGGTGGAGTCCGACAGTGGCTGTTTGCGGAAACGCCTCCAACAAAGAAGTTCCTTAACGGAAACACGTCTCCTGGACTCACGACGTGACAGCTTCCGACGAAGCATGGGTCTCCCTGCAGTTGCTTCTGACACCTCCCCACTATTTTCGCTGGACGTGTCTCTCACCCCTTTCTCTCCCCTGCTTCCTGCCTGCGTTGCTGCGTCTCTCTCAGTATTACTGAGATTCCCCTCCAGAGACCCCGTGCTCCCCCTGCTGGTCCCTGCTTTGGCTGTTGAGTCTCTCCCAGTCTCTGGGAGCCCTACCACCTCCTTTCCCTCTGATGTCAGTTCCCTGACATCCACCTCCCCTCCAGGGCCCCCTTCCCCCCCGCCCCCTCCCTCTCCTCTGGGCGGTGAGGAGCTGAAACCCCGAAACGAATCCTCTTCATCTTCAGACGTCTCGAACATTTCCCTCCATCGGTCTTCGTTCCGACTCGCTGAATCCTCCTCCACCTCGGAATCAGCGAACCCCTCCAACTCTTCTTCTTCGTCGGTGGTGGCGAAGTATTCCCTCCGGAACCTCGCCACTGGCTGGGGTTTTCGAGGGAATCTCTGATGAAAGGCTTCAATCAGAACCTCGTCATCTACATCCTCTGCCCTGACCCAGGTGTTTTCCGACTCCGGTTCCCCTTCCCACCTTACCAAGTACTCTACTTGCTCTCCCTTCCACCTGGAATCGAGAATCTCCGCTACATGGTAGCTTTGTTCTTTTTCCTCCATCGCTGGTCCCCTATTGACCCTCCCCTCTCTGTCCCCTATATACGGTGACAGCAACGATCTGTGGAACACTGGGTGCAACTTCATGTGGTTCGGTAACCGGAGTCTGAAAGCCACTGGGTTGACCTGTTGCGTGACTTCAAATGGACCCAGTCTTCTGGGTCTTAACTTCTTACAACCTCCTTTAAACGGTAACCCTTGGGTGGACAGCCACACCTGGTCCCCCACCCTAATGCTTTTTTTGTAAATCCACATGTAGAAGTTGTTCGTCAGAGGCGAAGGCCTTTTTCAGTTCATCAAACGCTCTCTCCGCCTCCCCCGTCCAAACAAACTTCCTTTTGCCGCTAAGACAGTCCGTGATGGGCGCCGTCAGGTGGGCGAAGTTCCGGATGAACTTACGATAAAAGTTTCCAAACCCTAGGAACCTCTGCACATCCTTCTTGGTCTTGGGTGTTTTCCATTCCAGCACCGCTTGAACCTTGCTGGGGTCCATAGCCAACCCCTTATCGGACAAGCGGTACCCCAGGAATTCCACCTCCTTGGTATGAAACTGACACTTCTCCAGTTTCACCCACAGTCTGTTGGCTTGCAGCCTGCTCAACACTTCCCTGACGTCTCTCACATGTTGCTCCTCGTTCTCCGAATACACCAACACGTCATCTAGGAAGGCCACGCAATTCTTGTAGAGCAAAGGCCCCAGCACGTGGTTCATAAAACTTTGAAAACACGCGGAGCCTGTTTGTAATCCAAAAGGCATCACGAGATATTCAAATGCCCCCAAAGGGGTGAACATGGTGGTCTTCCATTCATCCCCTTTCCTTATACGTATAAGGTTGTACGCCCCCCTCAGGTCCAGCTTTGTAAAAATCTTTCCTTTTCGCACCCTGGTCAAAATATCATCAATCCTGGGCATGGGAAAAGCCGCCGGCTCAGTCACTGCATTTAACTGTCGAAAGTCACATACCAGCCTCGGCTTGTCCGTGTTTTTTTTATCCACAAAAAACACTGGGCTACCCCCCGCTGCCTTAGACTCCCTGATGAAGCCTCTCTTCAGGTTCTTGTCAATGAACGCTCTCAACTCCTGCATCTCCCTGTCTGACATGGCATACAGCTTGCCTACAGGAAGCTGGGCTCCAGGGAGTAGATTAATCTGGCAATCAAAGGGCCTATGCGGGGGTAGTTGATCAGCTTCCTTCTCGCTGAACACATCGTTGAAATCAGCATACTGTGGTGGCACCTTCCCTTTCTCCATTACTTCAGTCCCTGCCAGGGTGGCTTGGGCCCCTGCTGAACCCCTTTCCCCCCTGCAGTGTTCTAAGCAATGTGCTGAACCGAAGGAAACCACTCTTTGATGCCAGCCCACCAGCGGATCATGTAGGGCTAGCCAGCTCATTCCCAAAATAATGGGAGCGCCTCCCAAGGTGGCCACATTAAACGCTATCAGTTCTGTGTGCCTTGCCACCCTCATTATCATTGGGACGGTCTGCAAGCTGACTCCTCCTCCCAACAGCTCCCTGCCATCGATTGTGGTCACCTGCAGGGGGTTGCTTAAAGGGATAGTCTGTATCTGATGTTCAGCAGCAAACTCCTTGCTCATAAAATTGCAAGAGCTGCCGGAATCCAACAGCGCCTTTATTTGTAGGGGGTGTCCATTTTGCAGCTCTAGCGACACTTCAATCACTAGGGCAGGTCGAGGAGCTTCTGGTACGGGCACTTTCACTGCTCTTGAGCCTGGTTGCAGTGCCCTGACGGCAACCAGGCGTTGGCTTTTACTTGCTCCGTTTCTCCCTGCTCTCCTCCCTCCACTGCGCCCACCATCCCTTGCCATTCCTTCCTCTGGGGGCAGACTCTGGCAAAGTGGCCTGGCTGTTGGCAGAGATAGCATTTCCGGGCTCCCTTTCCCTCCTTCTTCGCCCCCTCACTGGGCTTTGAAACTGCGCGCGCGCGGGCTGTTCCGATTTCCATCGGCTCTGCCGGCGGGAAAGCTGGCTCAGGAATGTCTGGAATGCGTAACTCCTTCCAACGTTCCCCTCTCCCTTCCCGCCTCTCCAAGGCTCTTGCCTCCTGGCGCGCTCCAATGGTCAGCGCAGACTTGGTCAGCTGATCCATCGACACAGCCCTGGGGCTCCTGGACAGCTCGTCTTTCACAGCTGAAGAAAGACCTTCTTCAAACAGCATCTGAATGGGTGCTGCCGATAAATCCCACCCCAATCTGTGAATCAGCATGGTAAATTCAGTCCAGTACTCACGGACAGATCTGCTTCCCTGCTTGCAAGCCATCAGCTGTCTGCGCACCAACCCTTCCTCAATATCGCTGGAAAACATGATATCCATTGCACGAAAGAATTTCATAGTGTCCTTTAGGATATCGTTGTGCGTTGCCATCAGGGGCCGAACCCAATCACGCGCGCCCTTCTCAAGATGCCCAATTACGAAAGCAACTCGCGATTCCTCATCAGGGAACTCATCAAACTGCACATTCAGGGCATATTGCATCTCTGTCCTAAAGGCATGATAGTCCTTGGGGTCCCCCCCAAACTTCTGCACCAATCCTGGTACCTTTCTGGGGAACTGAGTGGTTCTCCCCTTCTTGTCAGCATCCTGCGCCCTCCTCTCCTCCAGCCTCGCCGTCTGCAGCGCAAGTTGGACTTCCAATGCTCGGTATCTTTCCTCCAAGCTTGGATCAGCTCCTCCTGCTCCGGCTCCTGCTGGGTCTCTCATGATGCTTTCTCCTGCACAGGCAGCGTACAAAGACTGTCGGACTGCTGTCAGGGGGTTGATTAGCTGCTTGTGCTTAAAAGTGTGCCCCTTCAGAGTTTGTGCGGCTCCACAAGCCTCTGTGTGTGACAGAGCTCATCAGACATGTCTGCTCTAGTCACTGGTGGAGTCCGACAGTGGCTGTTTGCGGAAACGCCTCCAACAAAGAAGTTCCTTAACGGAAACACGTCTCCTGGACTCACGACGTGACAGCTTCCGACGAAGCATGGGTCTCCCTGCAGTTGCTTCTGACACCTCCCCACTATTTTCGCTGGACGTGTCTCTCACCCCTTTCTCTCCCCTGCTTCCTGCCTGCGTTGCTGCGTCTCTCTCAGTATTACTGAGATTCCCCTCCAGAGACCCCGTGCTCCCCCTGCTGGTCCCTGCTTTGGCTGTTGAGTCTCTCCCAGTCTCTGGGAGCCCTACCACCTCCTTTCCCTCTGATGTCAGTTCCCTGACAGTAGGTATAATAATAATAATAATAATAATAATAATAATAATAATAATAATGGCAATGACAAAAAAGCAGGGGAGAACCTGACCTTTCTAGAAATTATCCCTTTAGCTCTAGTTGTAGCCTCCCCCTCTTTCTTTTTCTTTTTAAAACTTCTGAGAACTCTTGCCTTATTCCTTCCCGGAGAGGTGTGACCCGTTTTCTCTTTTGGTGGCTGGTGTTGAACAGAGATAGTGACAGTGAGTTCCATGGACCTGGTGCCTGGCGACTGCATTGTCGTGCCCGTGGATGGACTTCAGGTCCCGTGCGATGCCGCCTTGCTGACGGGCGAGTGCCTGGTGAACGAGAGCATGTTGACCGGTGAGGACAGAGCAGGGTGCTGGCTGGGGGATGAGCTGCTTTAGGGCTTGCCACTGGGCTTGGCTGGGTGTTGGCCATTCATCCTCAGTGGTCCTCTTTCTCTCCAGGCGAGAGCATCCCAGTGATGAAGACCTCTTTGCCCGAAGGCCCCCAAGCGACCAGCACCATCTATTCCCCTGAGGAACACAAGCGCCACACGCTGTTCTGCGGAACGCAGGTCATCCAGGCAAGACCCTACGTGGGACCTGAGGTTCTGGCAGTGGTCACTCGCACAGGTCAGCTTAATGAAGCACAGAGCGGATTTGATTTAAATCAAATCCAATTAAATCAAATTGATTTAAAACACTGTTAGGTTGTGGGTGAACATATCGGACGACACAGCAATTCTTCAAACAGCTCTTGTTTATTCACAGACCAGAACAGAACTGAACTGAACTGAAGGGTTCAGCCAACCTGCTTATATAGAGCTCCAGTACAATGTAACTGTAACAATTTCCTAAAACTATCCAATCACTGAACGTCACTTTCAATCCCTTATTTGCATAACTATCTACAGTATCCCCCTGCTGGCCCAGGGTGAGAACTTCAGTACATAACAAACACGATTTAAATCACTAGTCAGTAAGACTTGATTTAAATATTTTTTTTACAGAAAGACTTGTTCTTGCTGGTATAATCTTAATACAGTCATACCTTGTGTTGCGTTAGGTTCATGTTGCGTCTTATTGGCTTGCGAACGCGGCAAACCTGGAAGTGTATACTTCTGGGTTTTGGAGCACACGCAGAAGTGTTCTGTGCGCTTTGCACATGCACTGAAACACTATCATGCTCCGTGCTTGCGCAGAAGCGCCACTCTAGTTGCGGACTTTTCGGAGTGCGAATGGCACCCTGGAACTGATCATGTCCGCAACTAGAGGTATCACTGTATTTGCAACCAGATGAAGGTTTCATTGTTGGAATAATAAACAATTTTCAGAGTAGTTTTTACAGTTCTATCAAAAATTTCTGATTTGGGTATACTGTTAGAAGTACATAGACAGAAAATTATGAAATTATTGTGAGGTTTAATAAGTTAACATTTGAACAACTTTTCTGCTGTACTTTATTGGAAGGAGAAAAACAATCATTTCCTTAATAACAATTTAAACAATTTATTTAACTAAAACAATAACATTATAGCATATGTTTCCATGTTTGTTAACTGATGTGGTTAAACAATTTTTTTAAAAAACCACACCCTTAGACTTAAATTTAAAACTTAAAACAGATGCTTATTTCCTGATGAATAGCCTTTGGACTGTACTGTAGCTTAAACAGAAAACTATATTTAGAAAGATTTTTCCTCCAAAAGCATTTTTTATATTTATTTATTTAAAGATATAATATTTATTGATTTAAAATATCATCTTACAAATATATTACAAATGGTTACAGCAAAGAATAAAGAAAATAAAAATAAAAAGAACAAAGTAGAGTTAATAATAAGAAAAGAATATCAGTTATAGCATCATAATAAAAATAAAGCATTTTATTTTAAAAATCCGATCTAAATAAAAAAAAAAATCTGATTTAAATAAAAAAAATTGATTTTTTAAAAAATAAAATAAAAACCTGTTTTTTAAAAAAAAACCATTGATTTTTATCCACCCTCATGAAGCGAGATGTGCGTCCCGTCCCACCCCTAGTTTTAGTCCCTTGGCTGAAGGTGCTGAACGTCTTTTGGACAGCAATCTGCTCAGCAACCCCCTGTGTTCCTGGAGTGCCCTTACTCTCCTGCGGCTGAGATGGCATTTTCTGAAACTGCAGCCTCGTGGTCTCTGCCCCCTGCACACTCACAAGGTGCCCCCCAGGGCAAAGCGATTCTGAGCCTGCAGTGAGGGCCTCTTGCCCATGGGTTGGCTCTGCTGCCTGCCAGAGACCCGGGACTGTGGCTGCTGCTTTGATCCCTCGTGGTTTGCTGCTGCTGCTGCTGCTGCTGCGGCACTTTGAACTTTTCCCTTGGCACATTTTGGGATTCTGCCTGCCTCACCCCCATCCCCTCCTCTCTCGCCAGGCTTCTACACAGCCAAAGGAGACCTCATCAGCTCCATCCTCCACCCCAAGCCACTCAGCTTTCGGTTTTATAAAGACGCATGGAAGTTTGTTGGTTTTCTCACAGTCCTGGGTAAGTTTGTGAAGATGTCAGCCCGCTGGTGGGCAGCCATGGAAAAGGCAAACTTTATGCCCCCAGGGATTGTGAGGGGGGGCGGGAATTGAAAACAAAACTGCTAGTGTCATAATGCCACAAATCTATGGTGTGGTTGCCTTAGGAGTCCTGTGTGCAGTTATGGTCACCGCACCTCACAAAGGATATAATAATAATAATAGATAATAATTTTTATTTATACCCCGCCCTCCCCAGCCAGAGACGGGCTCAGGGCGGCTAACACCAGTAAAATGACAGTAAAAACATAATGGGGGGGAACCAATTTAAAATACAGGTTAAAATACAATTTAAAATGCAGCCTCATTTTAATAGCAGCCCATAGATCAAAACCATAAGGGGAGGGAAACATAAGAGTCAGACTGAATCCAAACCAAAGGCCAGGCGGAACAGTTCTGTCTTGCAGGCACTGCGGAAAGATGTCAAGTCCCGCAGGGCCCTAGTCTCTTGTGACAGAGCGTTCCACCAAGTCGGGGCCAGTACTGAAAAGGCCCTGGCCCTAGTTGATACTGTACTGTTGGGAAAGGTTCCGCAAAAGGGCAACTAAAGCAATCAGGGTGTTGTGGCTCCCTTATGGGGAAAGCTTGCGATGTTTGGGGACTTCTTAGTTTAGGGGAAAGGTGAGTAAGAGGTGTTGTGATAAAAAATTAATAAAATTATGCACAGCATAGTATTGGGAAATGATACATAATGAATTGAAAAAAATGTTCAAAAGTACTTTCTCAAAAAACAAAAACAAAAAAACACAACCCAGAGTCCTATCTGTTGGGGATAATCCAGACTGAAATTCCCTATTTCAGGCTATTTATGTATGCCACTACTGCGGCCTGTGTTTTGTTAGCTCCAAAATGGAAAACAAGCAAGGTCCCAACTTAAGAAGAACGGCAACTTAAGTTGATGGAATATGCGCAGCTTGCAGACTTAACATATAGAATAAGAGAACAAGAAGAACATATGTTTAGAGAAGACTGGAAAACGTTTATTGAATATTCAGTGTGCAACTGAAAACGCTGTCAGCATTAAGATAAATTCAACAGTGTAAATAAGTTTTGATGGATGCAATAATGGAATACTGAATGGTGTGGTTTTTGTAAAATATGCAGGGATTTATGATATGCAAAATGAACCATGGAAAGAGAAGAAGGGAGGTCCTTGATATCTTAAGGATGTAAAAACAAGTACTTTAAATTGTATAACAGAAAATCTAATAAGAATTAAATGAATGAATGATAAAATTATGCACAGCACACAGAAATGTGGATAGGAAAAAGTTTCCCTCTCTCCCATAATGCTAGAATTCAGGGTTACTGTGAGATTATTCTCCATTGTGGGATTGTGACAGTCAAATCTCCTTTCTCTCTCCTTTGTCCTCCAGCGGCTATTGGTACCGGCTACAGCATCTACATCTTGTATCGAAACAAGGTCAGTGAAGTTCCACGGGGGGCGGTGAGGGTTCTTCTGAGCCCCGCATCCTGCACCCCTATTCCCCAATTTGAGAGGTGCTTCTCACAACTTAAGAGAGTTGTGCCTGACAGTTGTTCCAGAGCAAGCCACCGCCCCATGGAGGCCTACTGGACCCCACAACCCTTTGCACTTTGAACCCGGCTTTTCCAGCCAGCCTGGCAGGAAAGGCACCCTTTGGGTGTTTTGCTTTGCTTGTTTTAGCTGCACTTTTGCTGTGCACTTTTGCCCAGCAAGGGGTTTAAGGCAGCTCCCAGGAACTCAGGAAAACCTCGCCGAAGCATGGGGAGAAGGAGCCACGGGGAATGCTAGCCAAGCACAAACAAGCAAGTCATTGACTCATGTAATTATTATTATTATTATTATTATTATTATTATTATTATTATTAATACCCTGCCCATCTGGCTGGGCCTCCCCAGCCACTCTGGGCGGCAACCAACAAAATAGTAAAATACAGTAATCCATCAAACATTAAAAGCTTCCCTAAACAGGGCTGCCTTCAGATGTCTTCTAAAAGTCTGGTAGTTATTCTTCTCTTTGACATCTGATGGGAGAGCATTCCACAGGGTGGGTGCCACCACCGAGAAGGCCCTCTGCCTGGTTCTCTGTAACGTCGCTTCTTGCAGTGAGAGAACTGCCAGAAGGCTCTCGGCCTCAGTGTCCGGGTAGAACGATGGGGGTGGAGACGCTCCTTCAGATATACTGGACTGAGGCCAGCAGCAAGGCAGTGGAATTTTAAAATTCCAGAGCACCAGGTGAAGGAGCCTGGCGTAATGAAGAAACGGCACACCAGGGAGAGCTCTCCTAACAAGAGGAAGTGACATCACGGGGGGGGGGTCACAAAGGCTCTCCAATGGCAAGGGGGGAGGGCTCAAACGGGAAGAATCCCATTCCTAGAGTGTTAATAGGGCTGCCAGTATTGCGCCCAACGCTCTGAATTGTTGGTGGTTGAGAATGAGACTCCCCATGGGAAGAATGCTTGGGCATGGGATGGTTCCTGCCAAGGTGTTCCCAGGAGTCCTTCCATCTTGTCTGGCCAATAACACACACACACACACACTTCAGGAAGAGGAGAATAGTTTCCTTGGATGTCTCAGAACCAGGCAGCACCCTTTTGTTTAGCGGGGTCAGGCCTCGTCCGTGCAGCTGACGTAGCATTTCGGATATTACAGGGAACCCTTCAGGTGTGGAGAACCTGGCTGCTGGTGAACCATGGGGACTTCTGGAGAATAGGCTGCGGCTGCAGAAGGCATTGCCTGCAGAAGGTCGCCGGTTCAGTTCCCAGCAGCATCTCCAAGTAGGGCTTCCTCTGCCTGGAGGGCTGCTGCTGCCAGCCAGTGTAGGACGTATTGAGCTAGGTGGCCAAGGGGCTGACCCAGGGCAAGGCAGCTCCCCCGTGACTCCCAGCATCCTTCGCCCCAACAGGAAACACTCCGGCAGATCATTCTGCGTGCCCTGGATGTCGTGACGGTGATTGTGCCCCCGGCCTTGCCAGCTGCGATGACGGTGGGCACCATTTATGCCCAGAACAGGCTGAAGCAGCAAGGGATCTTCTGCATCAGCCCCCCGCGGATCAACCTCTGTGGGAAGGTGCGCCTGGTCTGCTTTGATAAGGTGAGGGTCCTAGGGCAGGGTGGGAGTGGGCTGCTAGCCTGTTGCCTTGCCCATGCTCTGACATAGCCTGTGTCTCCCCTAGACAGGGACCCTCACAGAGGACGGCCTGGACATTTGGGGCGTGGTTCCCCTGGAGAACGGCTCTTTCTTGCCCCTTGTCCATGAGCTGCGCTGCTTGGACAGCGGCCCGCTGCTCTGCTGCTTGGCCACTTGCCACACCCTCTCTTGGCTTGGAGAGCAGCTCATTGGAGACCCTGTGGACCTCAAGCTGCTGGAATCCACTGGATGGGTAAGAGAGAGGCAGAGGCAGGAAAGGGAACCGATCCAAGCTCTGCTCTGCTGAGGAAACGGCACTGAGTTTCTGGCTGCACCGAGCCATGTTTGCAAGAGCCAAAGGAGGGGCTGGATCTTGTCACCCCGGCTGAGGAAAAGAGGAACAGGAGGCCGCAGCTCAGCTGGAGGAGACAGAAGGGAGGCTAGCCCCAAAACTGGGATACGCAGCCATTGTGGCGAATTCTGATGATTCTAGGCCCGTTTCCAGTCGGGGGGCCTTTCATGGTTGCTGTTTTAAAGGAAACTTGGATTGTAGAGGTGGAGGAAGACCTCTCTGTCCATTCAGACCTTGGGGAACCAGAGCTGATGTCAGGAGTTGGGACCTTCTTAGTCTCCTCCCGCCTCCTGTTAGGCCGCTTTCCTTTGTGGGTGCCTCCCTTCGTTGAAATTTAGAGGGTCATCTCCTTGGGGGGCAGTGGCCCTGTTATAATGGCGGTGGTGATAACAAGGGTCTAGATGGGCCCAGTGGTCTGACAATGCAAGGTGGGCACCCCAGGCTGGGGGCAATGGAGGGGGAAGCCTCTGCTTCCTCTAACGCCTTCCTTCCTTCCTTCTAGATCCAGGAGGAAACTGAAGGGGACGCGGCAGAGGCGCAAGCAACCCAGCTTTTTGGGACCAGAGCCCTGGCGGTGATGAGGCCTCCACCAGTGGGAGAGCAGCTTCATGGCAAGGTGAGGCTGTGGGGCATTTGCCTGCACGTAGTTGTAGGTTAAACCACAGAGTCAAGGACTTGCCGATCAGAAGCTCGGTGGTTCGAATCCCCGCGACGGGGTGAGCTCCCGTTGCTCGGTCCCTGCTCCTGCCAACCTAGCAGTTCGAAAGCACGCCAAAGTGCAAGTAGATAAATAGGTACCGCTCCGGCGGGAAGGTAAATGGCATTTCCGTGTGCTGCTCTGGTTCGCCAGAAGCGGCTTAGTCATGCTGGCCACATAACCCGGAAGCTGTACGCCGGCTCCCTCGGCCAATAAAGCGAGATGAGCGCCGCAACCCCAGAGTCGGCTACGACTGGACCTAATGGTCAGGGGTCCCTTTACCTTTTAGTTGTAGAGTGTTGTGGAACAGCTCACATCACTCCCTTGCAGTGCTGGAGGGTGTTTGGTCCCATGGGAGAACAGGAACTGGGCCCCTTTCCCTCATCAGCCCTCCCTTCCCAATGCATGCTGGGATGGCAACGCTAAAAAGTGAGCTTGCAGGGTGGAAGACTCTGGCTTCTCTACCCTCCCCCTTGCCAAGAGACCATTCTGCCATTCTGTGTCTGACTCAGGAACATCCGGCGCCCGTGGCTATTCTCCGCCGCTTCCCGTTTTCCTCAGCCCTGCAGCGAATGAGTGTTCTGGTTAAGCCCACCGGCGGGGGGCCTTTACAGGCGTACATGAAGGGGTCTCCAGAGATGGTGGCCAGCCTCTGCGATAAGGAATCAGGTCAGTCTACACGTCTTTCTGGTATTGGCTAACATGGCTCTTCCATCCCACCAGGTGTATCTACCTACTTGCTCTCTACTAACCCACATACAGTACTTGGTTTCTCTTCTTCCTGGGTGTCGTGCCACTTCTATTTTTGCTGGAGCCATTGGGGGTCCAGGGAGGGGCGTGTTGGGCCCAGGAACACCCAGGAACACCTCCTGAGTAGCTGAGCAGTGATGGGGTTCTTAGCATCACTTTGATGATGGAGGAAGGTGTAGGAATAACGGAGGACGGCGGGAGGTTGAAAAAATGAGGAAACACATTGTATAGTTTGCAGTAAGCTGGGCAAAGATATGGCAGCAAATAATGTCCCTGGTTGTTCAGGCTGTTGTTGTCTGGTGGCAACAAGGGCTTTGGTGTCACCCCAAGTGACTAGACGTGGTTCTTTCCTGGTCTGCATTTGGCGGCACTATGTCTCCCTCGGGTGGTGTTTTACTGGCATCTCCTGTAGGCTTAGTTGGAAGTCTGGAGTTGGATTGCTCAGGTCCTGATGCCAGGCCATGCTGGACAGCGGATTGGACTGCTGTCCAGAACTGGAACTCACAATGGACCTGTAGGGGTAAAAAATAATAGCCTAGCCCTGCCCCCAGGCGATCAGGGCCACAGGGCCATGCCACTCCAGATCCGGTAGCTGTTGACAAAATAGGTTGTTAAGGCTGAAGTCCTTGGATTGGCAGAAATAGTAATAATAATAATAATAATAATAATAATAATAATAATATAATTTTTTATTTATACCCCGCCCTCCCCAGCCAAGACTGGGCTCAGGGCGGCTAACAAGCAATAATAAAAACAAGTTGATTAAAATACACTTTAAAAGATTAAGATAAAACATTAAAACATTAGGATGCAGTCTCTTCATAGGAGGAGAAAGAAAAAAGAAAGAGGGGGAGGGAATCAAACTGATTCTAAGCCAAAGGCCAGGTGGAACAACTCTGTCTTACAGGCCCTGCGGAAAGAGATCAGATCCCGCAGGGCCCTGGTCTCATGAGACAGAGCATTCCACCAGGCCGGAGCCAGTCTTGAGAAGGCCCTGGCTCTGGTTGAGGCTAATCTAACTTCCTTAGGGCCCAGGACCTCTAGGGTGTTGCTATTTATGGACCTTGAGGCTCTCCATGTGGCATACTAGGAGAGGCGGTCCCGTAGGTACGAGGGTCCTAGGCCATGAAGGGCTTTAAAGGTCAAAAGCAGCACCTTTAATCTGACCCTGTACTCCACCGGGAGCCAGTGCAGCTGGAAAAGCACTGGGTGAATATGCTCCCATGGCAGAGACCCCGTGAGGAGCCTCGCTGCAGCATTCTGGGACAGCTTCAAGGGCAGCCCCGCGTAGAGCGAATTACAGTAGTCAAGCCTGGAGGTGAAATACAGTAGTCAAATGCCTGTCTGCTGGTGCATGTTGATCTGAATTAGAAGCAACATGGTTAATTGAAAACAACAAAGTGTTTAATTTACACTGAAATTGCCTAGGGTCCTTCAGAAGGAGTGGGGAAAGGAACCCTCAGCAGCCATCTTTGGCATGTGGGGCTCTTGGGAGAGGTCTTCCTTCTTGCCTTTTGCAGTGATGCATTCCTAAACCAACCAACCCCCTCTCTTGGCATTGCAGTCCCTGCGGATTTCACCCAGACTTTGCGCCATTTCACCAGCGACGGGTTCCGGGTCCTTGGGCTGGCTTTCAAGCCCCTCGCTGCCATTGGGACATTCGAAGAGGCCCAGGACATGACAAGGTGCCTGGGAACCTGGCAGCGGCTTCCTCTCCGGCCTGGGCTCCCCTGCTCTGCCCAGAGGCCCACTGATAACGGGGGTTTCTCCTTGGGCCGGCAGGGACGATGTGGAGAGCGGGATGGTCTTCCTGGGGTTCCTGGTGATGAAGAACGTTCTTAAGCCCGAGACTGCTCCAGTGATCCACTTACTGCACAACGCAGACATCCGAACCGTGATGGTCACAGGTATCAGACAGGGAGGAGGACAGGGGATGCCCGCTTCTTTCTGTGTTTCGCGTTTGTTGCCATCTAGGTGTGGTGAAGCCCAGCACCTCTGTTCCTGTTCCTCTCCCTCTCTCCTTCTCCCCACCAGGAGACAACATACTGACTGCTGTGAATGTGGCCAGGAGCTGCCGGATGGTGAATGCCAAGGAGCGAGTTCTCTTCGTCCACGCCGCCCCTCCTCGCGGCCGGGATGAGCCAGCTGCCCTCAGATTCGTCCCTTCCGAGCATCACCTGGAGCAGCCCGATGCAAGTCCTTCCCTACCCAAACTTCCTCTGTGGGCAGCCTGGCACATCAAGTGCCCTCGTGGCTTCCAGGGAGGTGGCACGCCTTGCCGCTTCTAGGATTTGGGAGGAGAAGAGGTGGGGAATGCCACCTTAAAGACTCCTGGGGCATCTTGCCCAATGTGGTCACCCTGGGCTGCCCCTGTCCATGAAAAGACCTGAATGTGACCAGCTATGGGGCAGGTGATGCCAGTTTTCCTTAGAGAGACCTCGCTCCACTTTGCTCCCTTCCTGGTTGCTGGCCTGCTGTGCATCTTACAGTCAGTGGGGTCGCTGTGCCCACCTCCTCCCTCTCTGTGCCAGCTGCAACCTTTCCATCACATTCCTGCGTGGCCTTGAGACCGGCCCAGGCACTGGGGCAAGGCTTGGGAAGGTAGGGGCATTGGGAAGAGGCCTGAATGTCAACTGCTGGGTTTTTGCAGGGTTCGTACCAACGGGAGAGCTACTTCCTGGAGCAGCAGCACCCGTACCACTTGGCCGTCAATGGGCAATCATTCGCGGTGCTTTGCGATCACTTTCCAGACCTCCTGCCAAAGGTAATGCTGGATGCAGGAGCCGTGCAGGATGAGAGACAGAGCTTACTGCTGTTGCTGCTTCTGCCCAGCTGTCCATCCCCCCAAACCTCACCCCATCCTCTGGCAAAGGGCTTTCTCTGCTCACAGTCCCCAGATGCGCTGAACAGATGCAAGTCTGTAGGGAAAAGACTGCATCGCTCAGTGGTTAGAGCACCTGCTTTGCATCCAGAAGGTCTCGTGTTCAATTTCCAACTAGCGTCTCCATGTAGGGCTGGGAGCAGTGGGGTGCAGTGAAATTTTTGTGAAGGCAATTGGGGTGTGTGCATGATATCCCACATGCTAGCATCAGGCCTCCCCCCCTAAGCTAGGGACCCCATCAAAGCATTGCTGCTCCCTCCCTAAGCTGGGCAGAAGCTTCCCGGCTTTGGGAAGGAGGCACCAGGCTTTAATACTTTAATACTCTAATTTATTGGGAACATTAAGGGGGCTAGCTTAGTCCCCCTAGTCCAATGCCCACGCATCACTGGCTGGGAGGGACCCCTGCCTAAAACCCTGGAGGGAGCCACTGCCGGTCAGTGTAGGCAGCATTGAGCCAGATGGACCCAGTGGTCTGATGTGGTATAAGGCAGCTTTCTTTGTTCCTGTGCAAGCCCTCAAAGATCTGACTGACGGCATCAGAATGGAAGCTGCTGGCTTGTTTCCCCCCTGACATGTCCTTCTAGAGTCGATGCTGTCTTTTGAGGGAGGGAGGAGGGGGCTGCCCTGCAGAAGCCCCCGGGGACAATCTCCAGTGGAAAAGGGTCCGGTAGCAGGAGGAGGTGAAGACCCCTCCTCTTCCCCACCAAGAGCCATGACAGCGGGAGCCATTCAAAAATTCTGCACCTCATGGGGGCGTCTCTTCAAAGCTGGCACGATTGCTTGCTATTATTGATGATTATTCGTCAGTAAGGTGATTGATTGGCTTCTTGCGCACCTCTTAGAGCTGATGAATGTTCGCAGGGACGTTAAAGGGTGCTACATTCACCCGACTCTTACGTGGCATCACGTGCAATGCTGCTGCAAGGAGTCACATGGCTCCCCAAAGTCAGATGCCCCAGAGCTTTCCCTTGGCTGGGGAGGAGGAGAGGGGCATTAAACAAAATTGGCCAGAAATCCACTCGTGTCAATTAAAGATGGTCGATGCTTTGTGCCACAAGCGCCCCCTATCCCAGGAAACAAGGGAGGTGCCTTATTCCACGTCTTTCTAGCCTCCGGCTCCCATCAGCCTCTGCCAGCCCATCCAGTGGTCAAGGATGATGGAAACTGTAGTCAGCATCTTGTGGAGGGTTTCAGGTTCCCCAACCCTGGTTCAGCATCTCCCCAGTAGGGAGGGGAATTTCCCAGCCTCACCTGCAGGTGTTGCCAAGGAACTTTTGCACACAAATCCCAAGAGCTGCAGACCTCCGCTGCTGCCGCCGTTCCTCGGAGGAGGCCCTGCCACCCCACTAAGTCACCTTGTGTGAGCTGCCTTGGACGTATTGTGATTCTCAAGGCAGTGGCAGCTCTGAAACGGATTCTAGAGAGCCAGTGTGGTGTAGTGGTTAAGAGCGGTGGACTCGTAATCTGGTGAACCGGGTTCGCTTCCCCGCTCCTCCACATGCAGCTGCTGGGTGACCTTGGGCTAGTCACACTTCTTTGAAGTCTCTCAGCCCCACTCACAGAGTGTTTGTTGTGGTGGAGGAAGGGAAAGGAGATTGTTAGCCGCTTTGAGACTCCTTCGGGAAGTGATAAAGCGGGATACCAAATCCAAACTCTTCTTCTTCTCTCTCTGCCTTCTGCAGATACTGGTCCGGGCCACCATTTTTGCCCGGATGTCGCCCGACCAGAAAACTCTCCTGGTTCAGAACTTGCGAGACCTGAAGTAAGTCTCTGGCATTTTTAGGGGGGGCGCTCCACTGCCCACCCCCACCCCACTGCTGGGATATTGTGGGGGGAGTCGCAAAGGCGTGTGATGGGCGAGGGATTTGTTCCAGAACCGCAGGAAGAGATGGCTTTCTCACTTCTGTGGGCGAAAGCAATGGAAATCCTTACGGGCAGAGGGAAGAACCTTGAACTATGGCTGCGGGGCTGCCATTGCTCCAGACACTTTGGCTTTCCTCGTTGATAAAGTTGGAGAGAAGGGGGTGGGTTTGGTGGGGGGTAGGGGGTGTTGGGCAGAATTGACACCAGGGCCTTCCAGCGTGTTGGCCCCTGGTGGAAGTGGGGAAATGAGGCTCCAACTCTCCTCTCCCATGTTTCGGTTCACAGCTACTGCGTGGGGATGTGTGGGGATGGTGCCAACGACTGTGGAGCTCTGAAGGCAGCCGATGTGGGCATCTCGCTCTCCGAAGCAGAAGCCTCCGTGGCGTCGCCATTCAGTTCCAAGATAGCCAACATCGAGTGTGTCCCCATCGCCATCCGGTAGGTCTGGGGAGAATCGACCTTTCTGGGACGCTGAGCTTGTAGTAGATGATCCTCTTTCCCACCATCGTCTCAAAAAATGTAGCTCCTCCTCTTTAATTGGAACTAGAAATCTTTTTGGAGGCTCCTCTAAAAGAGCAGGGAATGTGGGTGGCGCTGTGGTCTAAACCACTGAGCCTGGGGCTTGCTGATCAGAAGGTCAGCGGTTCGAATCCCTGCAACTGGGTGAGCGCCCATTGCTCAGTCCCAGCTCCTGTCCACCTAGCAGTTCGAAAGCACGTCAAAGTGCAAGTAGATAAATAGGTACCACTCCAGCGGGAGGGTAAATGGCGTTTCTGTGCACTGCTAAGTTTTTGCGAGAAGCGGCTTAGTCATGTTGGCGGACAAACGTCTGCGGACAAACGTCGATTCCCTCGGCCAATAAAGCCAGATGAGCGCCGCAACCCCAGAGTGGTTCGCGACTGCACTTAACTGTCAGGGGTCCTTTACCTTTACCTTAAAGAGCAAGAGAGGTGCTTTTGGAAAATCAGTTACTTCCCTTAAAAAAAAAAAGTTGTGAACTTAGTGGCATGGACTTCACACATGCTAGCCACTATGGTAAATTTTGATGAAAATACCTTGTAAGAACAGCAGTTGGCAGAAAGGGAAAAGTTTGTCCCTTACAGAAGCAAACCCTTCCGAGTCTTCCTGCCCACGTGCATCACTACCTCCTTAAAACAAAAAAGAAACCTCAGGGTGGGTGTCCCAAGTTTTGGGCCCCTGGTTTGTGTGGGATCTCATTAGAATTGATGTGCATTCAGTATTGGGGGGGCACCCATTATATCTAAGTAAGGTGGCCCTGTGGTTTAAACCACAGAGCCTAGGACTTGCCGGTCAGAAGGTGGCGGTTCAAATCCCGGCGACGGGGTGAGCTCCCGTTGCTCGGTCCCTGCTCCTGCCAACCTAGCAGTTCGAAAGCACGTCAAGTGCAAGTAGATAAATAGGTACCGCTCCGGCGGGAAGGTAAACGGCGCTTCCGTACGCTGCTCTGGTTCACCAGAAGCGGCTTAGTCATGCTGGCCACATGACCTGGAAGCTCCCTCGGCCAATAAAGCGAGATGAGCGCCGCAACACCAGAGTCGGCCACGACTGGACCTAATGGTCAGGGGTCTGATCCCTTTACCTTTAAGGAAATGCAGGCAGGGAAAGAAGCTGAAGCCACAACAGGGCACGTTAAAATGTTCTTTTCTTTTAGGGGGGAAAAAACACCAAACTGTTTCTGATGCCTAGTTGTGCTTACTTTGGAGTGATCCCAGTGTAGATTGTGGATGAGCAACGTTTCTTAAGTTTCACTGGGTCTTCCCCACCCTGACACATTCCCCGACGTTAATTTTTCCTGGCAATCTTGGCCCTTTAGGGAAGGGAGATGTTCTCTGGTCACCTCCTTTGCGGTCTTCAAATACATGGCACTCTACAGCCTGGTGCAGTTTGTCTCTGTGCTCCTGCTCTACACGGTAAGGATTGTGTGAAAAAGAAAAGCTTTTGCCTTGAGTTTCCTTCCTGCTCTCTTGTTTCCATGCTCATTGCTGCTGTCAGCACCTTGAGGGTCAAGACATGGATGCTGGTGGTTCTATTGAAGTTCCACTATTGTGCATTTGCAAGTTTGAGGGGACTCCAGAGCACTGTATTTTGCAGCCATCAGTGAGAGATGTTTGCACAGTTATAGGCCCATATGCCAAAGACAGCACGGTGGACTTCAAGACAAATGGGATCCTGTATTTGATAGGTCCCTCTGGATTCAGAATACTAAATACTTGCTCATATGATCACAGTTGATTATTTCCTCAAGTTCTTCTCCCTTTTGTGGTGGGGAGGCCCGTCCTCCTCTCCAACTGCTTCTAATCTTTTGCATAAACCTGTGCATGCTATTAGGCCACACGAGCATCCCGTGGCAATGAGTCCCACAGGTTAGGATGTGCATAGCAATTGCAGCGCAAAAGCTCTGACCTGTCCAGCCCGTTTTCCTGTCTTCAGGAGAGGCTCATACTGTGCCGCTGTAATCTCAAATGGGAGGGGTGTGTAGGTGGCAGAGTTAAAGGTAGACTGCTCCTGAACTGTGGAGGCTCTGTTTCTTGAAAGCGGGCACATTGATCGTCTTCCCACCCCAACCCAGATCAACACCAATCTGAGCGATCTGCAGTTTTTGTTCTTTGACCTGATCATCACCACCACGGTGGCTGCTCTGATGGGCAGGACGGCGCCGGCGAAGGACCTGGGCCCCAAGCGCCCGCAAGGAGCCCTCATCAACATCATCGTCCTGAGCAGCCTCGCCCTCCAGACCAGCCTCTTCATTGCCATCCAGGTCACCAGCTACTACATCACTGTCTCTCAGCTGTGGTGAGCAATGGGCACAGGGGGTGAAATCAGCATGATGGGAAGTTGAGGAGGAGGTGGTGTTGGCCATGGCAAGCTCTCAGGCTGGCATTTTCCAATTTGATTTGGCTACCCTGCCAGTTCCAACCTGCTGGACAAAGAGGACCCCTTTTCTCCGGCCATCAGGGCCCAGGGATGCGTGGTTGAGTCTCTGTGTGTCACCAACATCTGCCCCTCCTACCTCTGCCCCAGGTATGTCCCATTGAACAGTACGGTGGCAGCCCCTCAGAACCTCCCGAATTACGAAAACACCGTCGTCTTCTGCATTTCCGGGTTCCAGTACCTCATCCTGGCAGTAGCCATGTCCAAAGGGCAGCCCTTCCGCAAGCCCCTCTACACGAACGGTGAGTCTGCCCCCTCCCCAAGAGCTTCCTTGACACCGTCCTCCATCTTCTCTGCTAAGCCTAAGGGAGAAGTGAATCTCAGTCCATCCCCCACTCTCTTTCTCTTCCTGTTTGGGCTTCCCCAAACAGCCATTGACTCTTGCCAGCTTCCCTATGCCTTGAGGCTTTTCACTGACCTTCGCTTCCATTTGCAGAAGCTGCCCAGCTCATGCCCATTCTGACGCTGGTACTTTTATTTATTTTTATTATTTCCCTCACAAAATCTGTTACCTAGCCTTCACTCTAAGGCATAGCTGTCAACTTTTCCCTTTTCTTTCGAGGAATCCTATTTGGAATAAGGGAATTTCCCTTAAAAAAAGGGAAACGACAGCTATGCTCTAAGGTCACAGTTAGAACAATATACTGTAATATGCCCAGCTACAAAACCAGAGTAATCGGTTTAATTTTTTTTAAAAAAAGGTAAAAACCATTGCAAGCAGAAGAGAGCACCAAACACAAGCACCTTCCCTGCCAGAGGCGTGGGTGCAGCAGGGGCATCTTCTTGGCCCTGATTGTCTGAGCTGGAGGGGTTGGAATACACCTATGGGCTGTCTGTGGCTTGTGGAAGGGGGAGACCCACAAGGGGCTCATGCTCTTGAAAGTGCCCATTTTTACATCGTCAGCCTTAGAACGGAGCCTCGTGACATGTTAGTGTGTAGGTGTGTCACACGAACGCTCCCCAGGGTTGGGAAGGCGGTAGCTTAACCTCCAGTTGGCTAGCAAAAGGGAACTGCTGTCTCGCGAAATGTCTAAAAAGTGGATCACCCACTTGGAAAGCTCTACCTTAAGAGTCATAGAATTGTAGAGTCGGGAGGGACCACGAGAGACATCTAGTCCAAGCCTCTGCAATGCAGAAATCTTTTGCCCAACATGGGGCTCGAACCCTGAGCCTGAGATTTAAGAGTCTCGCGCTTTTACCAACTGAGCCATCCAGTTAGACTTGCGGCATATGTGTCTGCCTGCCTGCCTCCCAGCATGTTGTAAGTGCTCATCCTTTCCCGTGCCTCTCAATACTTTCTCCTTGTTCCCCTCCGCCCCGCAGTGGTGTTCTTGATAGCCTTAATCATCCTTTTCGGCCTCATGATCTGGTTAACCCTTTACCCGCTGGGCTTCATGAGATACCTCTTGAAACTGAAGGCCATCGATGACCTGAACTTCAAGCTCGCTCTCCTGGGGATGGCTGCTCTCCACTTCTTCACAGCCTTCATGCTGGAGGTACTGGGTGGGCAGGGGGAGAGAGTTACAAGTCATGGCCAAGAGGGAGGCCAGGGACATGGTGTCTGAGAAAAGGATGGAGGGGGGAGGAACAGGGAGAAGGGAGTTTGCTCCTCTTCCTTTTCCTCCTCCTGCTCTCCTTCCCTAAACACTTGAATAACAACAACAACTACAAATTATTATTTATACCCCGCCCATCTGGCTGGGTTTCCCCAGCCACTCTGAGTGGCTTCCAACAAACATTAAAAATACATTAAAACACCAGTCATTAAAAGCTTCCCTAAACAGGGCTGCCTTCAGATGTCTCCTAAAAGTCAGATAGTTGTTTAATTCCTTGACATCTGGTGGGAGGGCGTTCCACAGGGCGGGCACCACTGCTGAGAAGGCCCTCTGCCTGGTTGCCTGTAACTTGGCTACTCGCAGTGAGGGAATTGCCAGAGTGAGTGTAACCATTGGCAGTCAGGGAACAGTAAGGCAGAGGAGCCATGTTGTTGTTAATTTATTCAATTGATATACTTTATCAGGGTTAACATTTAAAAAACACATTACAGAACCTCAGTGATAGAAACGTAAAAAACCCCCCATAATGACAGATAGCCTCATAGTAAAATAATCACCATAATAACTGTCTTCTCCCGCACACTTTCACAGGCCATAGATTATTTAATAGCCATAGGCCTGGGTGAAGAGGAATGTTTTTGCCTGGCACCTGAAGACATGTAGTGATGGCGCTAGGCGGGCCTCTCTAGGGAGAGCATTCCACAGTCAGGGAGCCACCACAGAAAAGGCCTGTTCTCTTGTTGCCACCCTCTGAACCTCTCTGGGATGGGAGAGAAGCACCTCAGATAACAACAACAACAATAATTTATACCCCGCCCATCTGGCTGGGTTTCCCCAGCCACTCTGGGTGGCTTCCAACAAAACACTAAAATACAATAACCTATTAAACATTAAAAGCTTCCCTAAAGAGGGCTGCCTTCAGATGTCTTCTAAAAGTCTGGTAGTTATTTTTCTCTTTGACATCTGATGGGAGGGCGTTCCACAGGGCGGGCGCCACTACCGAGAAGGCCCTCTGCCTGGTTTCCTGTAACTTGGCTTCTCGCAGTGAGGGAACCGCCAGAAGGCCCTCGGAGCTGGACCTCAGCGTCCGGGCAGAATGATTGGGGTGGAGACGCTCCTTCAGGTATACTGGACCGAGGCCGTTTAGGGCTTTAAAGGTCAGCACCAACACTTTGAATTGTGCTCGGAAACGTACTGGGAGCCAATGTAGGTCTTTCAAGACCGGTGTTACGTGGTCTCTGCGGCCGCTCCCAGTCACCAGTCTAGCTGCCGCATTCTGGATTAGTTGTAGTTTCTGGGTCACCTTCAAAGGTGGCCCCACGTAGAGCGCATTGCAGTAGTCCAAGCGGGAGATAACTAGAGCATGCACCACTCAGGCGAGACAGTCCGCGGGCAGATAGGGTCTCAGCCTGCGTACCAGATGGAGCTGGTAAACAGCTGCCCTGGACACAGAACTGACCTGTGCCTCCATGGACAGCTGTAAGTCCAGAATGACTCCCAGGCTGCACACCTGGTCCTTCAGATGACAAGCGACGGCTCCTGATGAAAGTTGGCTTTCTAAAAAGGGTTAGGCAAATCTGAGAGGAAGGGCCCACCTGCAGCTAATAACCATGATCCTTGAACCTGCATGTTAAGGGGCAGTCTACCCCTGTGTGCCAGGTTGGGAGCAGGCCACAGAGAGGGAGCTGCTGCCTTGCAGCCTCGCCAGAGAAGCCTCTGTGGTGGGAGCTGCTGTTGGGTGCAGTGGGCATGGCAGGGCGGCCAGCCTCTCAGGGTCTCTCTCTCTCTCTCTCTTCCGCCCTCTCCAGACCTGCCTGGACTACGGGCTTCTCAACGGCCTCCGGAACCTGTGTGGGAAAAAGTCGCCAAAGAAGCTCTTCAAACGGCTGGAGAAGGAGCTGAGCCAGCAGCAGCCCTTGTGGCCTCCGCTCCACGAACCCATCTTTGCCACCGCCGCTGCCACCCAAATCACCCCTGTCCTGAGGTGACGCTGGGCGCAGACACACATGCCTGTGTGGACATGAAAGACGGAGGCGCCTCTTCTGCGCTTTCCCTTGGTACGGGACCATTTTATTTATTTCCACTGGTCACTACACTGTCCTTCATTCCGCTGCTGCCCGCTTGGCAAAAGACCCCGGAAACGACACTCCACACTCCTCCATTTAAAGTCCTTGTGTTACCTGCTGCCAAGGTGGAGGCAGGAGTCGGTCAGGTGCCCCTCCATAGAAAGAGAAGTGCCCCCCCCCTTGCCAGCCATCAGCTCTAAAATCTGAGACCTGTCTGGGAGTGGGAAGAGTTGTACCTCACCTGAGTTGAAAGCTTGCAGATGGGCTAGATTTGGCTTGGTCCGTCTCCTGGCGCGAGATGGGGGCAGGCTATGCCACATTGCCATGAGGGGACCGGCGTGTTTCCTGCCAGCCATTCTGGGCTTTGTTTTTGAGCCTGGTTGGCAACTGGATTCCGGCTGAGGTTCCTTACAGCTCTGGAAGAATTCCAAAGAGGAGGCCTTGACTGGTACAACTTTTGTGGGGGCGCAAACCAGGCGACCCCAGCCCAGGCCAGCCGTCCTGCATCAGCCAGGTGGGCAGACAGCTCAGCGTGGCTCTGCTTTGCCCCAGTAGAGGTGGGGTCACTCCAGCGGCGTGGGTGGTGAGGGCTGGGTTGCCCCTTCGCCTGGCACGCATGTGCCCCCTGCCCATCCGGTGTACACAGACCGCCCCGGGTGCCAGAAACCAAACACTATGCCACTGGTCCATCTTGACGCATTGAGACCCCCACTAGTGCCCTGGAGCATCTTCCTGTGGAGGGGGTGGGTGGGGTGTTAGGAATCAGGTAGTTCTTTCCCTCTTTGATTGGCCCAGATGTGCTGGTCCCATTTCCTCTGTTGAAAGGAGAGCAATGGTGCCGCCTGTACTTGCCCAAGTGTCCGTATTTCCTGTGGACAGAGTTGCAAGGAGAATGGAGCCCCCTGTGATTTGGACGCTGTCATGTGTCCCTCCTCCATGCCAGAATTACTGGAAATTGTAGCAATCTGCACCAGCCTCAAAATGAGAAAGCTCATCTGGGCTGTGTGTGTGTGTGTGTGTGTGTGATTTGCAATAGGGCTATCTCCCCCATCCTTACCCCAAGATCACCCACTCCGCAAGAAAAATGAAAAAGGTTACTTGAAAGGATGGATGTGCTGAGAGTGAGAGAACCCAGTTCTGTACGGTTATGAACGAGTCTCACAATAAACAGATGATATTTTCTGGGCAATTCTGTTCTTCCTTTAAAAGATACTCATCCTGCTTTGTGATTAGTTCACAGACTTTCAGAGGGAAGCTAATAGCTTAGAGCCACCCTTGGGAAAAACATAAGACGTGCAGCTGCACCCACAATGCTTGAAAGCAGCGGTGCAGTGGAGAAGAAAGCTAAATTTGGCTATAAAACTGCGAAAAGAAAACCCAGCTCTAGAGGCAAAGAATTGAGGAAGGAAAAAGTTGCTCTGTTGGGCTCAGCCAGGTCTCTGCCTCCCTCCGGATGGTACACCCACAAAGCAAAGCGAAACGGTTTGCTTCAGCGAAGCACCTGAGATGGGCGGCAGCTGGAGGTTGATTAGAAGCTGCCATCACACCCACCTGCCCTTGGGCTCTCATCCTGGCTCTCTTGTGCCTTCCTGGAGGGTCTCCCATTTTGAAAATCAGAGTGTTATGATTTCCGCCCCCTCCAAGGAACAAGAGGATAGGAGGAAGGGGTGATGTCGTGGCAGGGTGAAGTTGTAACAGCACGGTATTCAAAACGGAGCCCTGGAAAGAAGGGTGTAAGACAGAATTGCTTGCCGTGTGGAAGTGGCTGAGGGACAGAGGCACTGGGGGGTTTGGCTCAGGTTCTGTGGTGGTGTCTCAGGCAGCTGCAAATCAAGGACAGGCATGTACCAGAAAGGGAATAATAATAATAATAATAATAATAATAATAATAATAATAATAATAATAATAATAATATTTATACCCCGCCCATCTGGCTGGGTTTCCCCAGCCACTCTGGGCGGCTTCCAACAAAACACTAAAATACAATAACCTATTAAACATTAAAAGCTTCCCTAAACAGGGCTGCCTTCAGATGTCTTCTAAAAGTTTGGTAGTTATTTTTCTCTTTGACATCTGGTGGTAGGGTGTTCCACAGGGCGGGCGCCACTACCGAGAAGGTCCTCTGCCTGGTTCTCTGTAACTCGGCTTCTCATAGCGAGGGAACCACCAGAAGGCCCTCAGTGCTGGACCTCAGTGTCCAGGCAGAACGGTGAGCTGAGGCAAGGACAGCCCACCACCCCACCCTGTGCTCCCACAACGAAGAGCGGCCCAAGACATTTTGCCGCCAGAGGCAAAGGACAAGATGTTACAGGGGTGGCCAACTCCCAAGAGACTGCGATCTACTTTCAGAACTAAAATCTGGCAGTGATCTACCCCCTTTTTTTAGGGATTCAGCAGCTCAAATTTGTTGAGCTTTTTTGGGAGGATGAAAGCCCTGTTTTTTGGGGTGGTTAAGGAGCAGGCCTTTTTGGGGGAGGGGACTTCCGTTTTTGAGGGGGAAGGAAGGCAAGGGAAGTTGGGGTTAAGTCATTCACAAAAACATCGCTATGGATGAAAACAGCCACACAGAGGGAGGTCCGTCTTCCCTTCCTGAGTTCAAACAATGGAGGGTGGGACAGGAGTCCGATTTACCAACGCAGAGAAAAGGGAGCCAGAGATCGACTGTGGTCTACCAAAATGAAGGGGATCTACCAGTAGATCGCAATCGACCTGTTGGACATCCCTGGGATGTTGCATTCCCCGTTCTGCACAAAATCGTGACTAAATGGGGTCCTACATTACACCCTGCGGGCAGCAAGGGAGCTTAGGGTCTGCAGGGCAGGGCAGGTGACACACATTTTGAGTCAATTTCCGCCCCTCGGAATTTGCTGCCTCGTGTGGAAGGGCTGGTCGTGCCCAAAACAAGGATAGGGTAAAAAAAAAGGAGAATGTGTGTAAATGCAACAGGGGCCACCCTCCTCCATATTTGCCTGGCTTGCCTCATTTAAGTACCAGCCACCCGCTCCTGTCCACTTAAAAAGAATGGGAAGCAGCCTAAATGCAACAGACAGCATTGTAAAAGAAAACAGAGGCCCAGAAAAAAAGTTAAAAACACCCAGAAGTGATTTCACATGTTTTTTCATAATTTCACGTCCTCCTAAACCTGTGGGTCACAATTTCACGTTCTAAGTGTTTTCCAGAATGTTGCTTTCTCCTGACTTGCGGGTCATGATTTTCACGTTATGTATGTCAGTGGCTAATTACCCCTAAATGGAATCTCTTATGGAGGTAAAGGAAGGCAACTTGATTCTTAAGGCCGGGATCTTCAGCTCTTGAGCATAAAATCCCTTAAAAGCAGTGGAATTGACTCTGAAATATATGTGAGAGCAGGCTGCAAGTCTCTCAAGGCCAGGTTCTGACGACAACTTCTGCACCTCAGCCTGGTTAATCACTGTCAAGAATTATTGAAGTGTATCTCCTTATCTCTCATCTTTATCTTAACAGATAGCCAAAGTGTAGAATTTTCATCCATTCAACTGTGTGTGTGTATGCTAGGTCTTTCAAATTCGCCTACTCTTGTTCTCTGGTAGTACTCATGCCCCCACCATCAACAGAAAACACTCCTCAGGGGGGGTTATAAAAGGCAGGCCCCCTTATAAATGGAACTTCAATTCTTTAACTGCCTTGTTTTTTTTGGAGACTCTGCACAACTGAAGATTCCTCCCTAATTCACATCTTTGCATGCTTACTGTTGCATAAGCCCACTGAAGTCAATGAGGCAACCTCCATAAATGTGATTAGGATCGTACTCTCAGCTACAGTCACACAGTGCTTTGTGTAAAACCAGATACCATAGTGCAGGCATGGGCAGACTTCAGATTTGATTTTTTTAAAACTAGGGCTCCAAGATCGAACCAGAACCAGGTGCAAAAGTCATACAGTTAGAACAATGCAACTGAGCACAATTTGAAATAAAGAATTCATTTTTAGTACTAGAACTGAACTGAACAGTTCACTATTAGTTTTCTTAATTTCAGAAGCCTTATTTTGGTGCAAAAATCATTGTCCCTATTATTGGAAGACAGAGACCTTGCCCATCTGCAGAACAGCCAGAGCTCTACCAGATCTCAATCTTCCTTCTGCCCATCTTTGCCATAGTGCATAGCACTCCAGTACTATTCAAAAAGAGTTGTGCAACAGAGAATGCTTAATTCACAATGCCATATAGCAGCTCTTGCCAATGTAGGGCCCTCCAGATGTTCTGCACTACAACTTCCATCAGCCCCAGCCAGCCAGAAGTTGTGTCTGCTGAAAACCTTATTTCAGCAAGCCTATCCAAGCATAGTATAGTTCATATTTGTTATTAAAAGTTTTATCAACCTTATTGCATTTAAGAGTTCTGGAATTAAAGTTGCAGCCTAAAACATCTGGCAGACCTCAGGCTGGTAAGGTAAAAGGTAAAGGGACCCTTGACCATTAGGTCCAGTCGTGGCCGACTGGGGTTGCAGCGCTCATC
Organism: Podarcis vaucheri; assembly: GCF_965113315.1. Lineage (NCBI taxonomy): Eukaryota > Metazoa > Chordata > Lepidosauria > Squamata > Lacertidae > Podarcis > Podarcis vaucheri. Next base: position 89,283,467 of record NC_138765.1, on the reverse strand, counting down.
TCACTTTATTGGCCGAGGGAGCCGGCGTACAGCTTCCGGGTCATGTGGCCACCATGACTAAGCCACTTCTGGCAAACCAGAGCAGCGCACGGAAACGCCATTTACCTTCCCGCCAGAGTGGTACCTATTTATCTACTTGCACTTTGATGTGCTTTCGAACTGCTAGGTTGGCAGGAGCAGGGACTGAGCAAAGGGACCTCACCCCGTCACGGGGATTCGAACCACCGACCTTCTATCGGCAAGTCCTAGGCTCTGTGGTTTAACCCACCACGCCACCTGCATCCCCAGTATAGTTCTTAAATTTGATTTCTTAAATTTGATCCATTCAATTCTAATACATTTATTTCGTAGTGCTTTGTATGATCACGTTTTTCAGTGGGAAGACTAGGACAGTAGATAGAGGAGCAGAGAATGAGGTGTGAGATGGAGAAAAGGGCAAACGCTTTCAGACTCCACTCTTCTGCCGCTAATACTGCATGTATGTCTAAGTGCTGGATATTAGCCATATCACTCATGGACAAATTTGTCTTTCGCAAATCGGGTGCAATGCTTAGCACCATTTCTTTATTGGCAAGTCAAGTGAATTTGTAAAGTGCTATCAAAAAGGGGTGATAACAGATCTGTTATCTGTTCAAATTTTCTTTAGATACCTTTTTTAAAAAAATAGTGGATATGCGCCAGGTCATGAAATCAACTCTGTACAAGTGAACAGTACCAAAGCAGGGCTCTTACATACATGTACATGTATGTACACAGGGGGTCCACCTTTTGAACAACAAACCTTCCTTATCCCCCACATATCCCATGTTTTCCCTGCTGCATCATCAAATTGTGTTTTCCAAACAGGCTCCAGCACTGGCAGAATTACTTGTGGTATCCTTTCAGTGCCCCAATCAAAATGTCTCACAGGAGTGTTGTATTCCCCCCCCCCCCAATTTTTGAAGGGCAGGGAAGGCTAAATAGGCAAGCCTGTGTTATGAAGAAAGAACAACTTAGGTCCCACAGTTACGGGGTAAAGAGGAAATATGTTGGGTTTCAGGTTTGGAATACAAACTGACACAAAAATGGGGTAAAGCAAAAGGCAGTCAAAAGCAGAGGTAGCTAACCTGTGGCTCTGTGGGTCAACTACAGCTCCCATCGTTCCTGGCCATGGGATGTCCTGGCTGGAGCTGATGGGAGTTGGAGTCTAACAACACCTAGAGACCACTGGTTAGCCACTCCCTGATCTGAAATACAGCCTGGGGTGAATTCAATCAAATGCAGCCCCCACTCCGCCACTGAATTTGGGCATCACCATGCCTTCAAGCCAAACTGAACTGCTTTGTTGGAAGGGACCCCTCAGCCAGAATGTCCTAGGCAAACAAACAACAGGTTTTTCTTGTCCAATGAGCGCTGGCTGAGAAGTCCATTGCAGAACAGTTTCCCTTAAACACAGCGATGTCAATTTGCAAAGATGTCCTTGGCTGAATCCACCTCAGGGCGCTGCCCTGCTCCCCTCTCCATAATAAAGCCGGTGAAACTGAAAAATATATATATCTCGGGAATAATAAATATTGAAATATTCTTGCCCCCCTCCCCAGATTTAACTTAAAACTTATTTAAATAAATGAAATGCTTAAAAGAAAGTGCCAGTAGTCATGTGTTTGATAATGCCAAGCGGGTTCCGACCCCGGCACTGGCATTCATGTTCGGGTTTTGACGGGGATGGTCTGCTTGCAAACCGTGGTGCTGCCATGTGCTTCGGGCAACCCAACGGAATACTCAGTTGTGGCTATGAGCAGCATGTCCAAAGTGGTCTCGGTGCATTTGGCAATGAAACGGATGAAGGGCCTGACGTCGCCTTCGTTGGCCACTTCCAAGACGTGGTAGTACTCCGCCCGCTGTTCCTTGCGGATGGTGATGGGCGGGTAGCCTGCCTGCATGAGAATGAGGTTCATCAAGAGGCGGGAAGTCCTGCCGTTGCCGTCTACGAAGGGGTGGATGTAGACCAGTTTGTAATGAGCCAAGGCGGCAAATTCAACCGGGTGCAGGCTCATGGCGTCTTCGGAGTTGATCCACTGTACAAACTCAAGCACTTGCTTTTCGACGTCGCAAGGGTGCGGGGGGATGTGGTGCCCTACAAAGACCTGGGTAGTCCGAAACCTCCCAGCCTCTACTGGGTCCACATAGCCAAGCACTCTCCTGTGAATCTCCAAGATGTCCGTGAGGGTCACAGACCCAATTCTGGACACCAGTGTGGTGTTGACGTACTTCATGGCGGCATGCATGCCGATGACCTCGTTCTGCTCCACCAGACTCTTGCCGGGAACGGCGTACCGCGTCTCGATGATGTGCCGTATTTCAGAAAGCGTCAAGGTGTTCCCTTCGATGGCCACCGTGTGGTAGATGTGGTGGTAGTAAGACTCTTCCATCACCCTGCGGAGAGCCGAGCTGCCTTTCGGGATGGACATGACCTTTTGGACTTTGCTGTCAATGATGCTGAAGTACCTCTGGTCAATCTCTTCAACGAGGGGCAAAGTCCGGTCGCGATTGATCAGAGCCTTCTCGTTACGGGGGGAGATGGTCAGGGCTTTGGAATACAAGTAGTCAGCCTGAATTATGTCCTTCTCTTCTTCAGAGAAGAGGCCAAACTCGGTCAAGGCATCAACGTAATCAGGGTCCATCTTGAGGGCGTGCAAGAAAAGCTTGTGAGCTTTCTCCCGTTTACCTTGCCTCTTCATCTCCAGGGCCTGGTTCAGGGCTGCTCTGGCTTCTAACCTGACCTCTGAAACAAAGCAACCAGGGTTAGCATTGCAGAAAGGTGTGCTATGGAGCAGAGGTGGGGTACCCATGGCTCTTGCAGCTGCTGTTTTCCTCCAGCTCCTATCGCTGCCAGCCAGAATGGCCAACAGTTAAGGATGATGAGAGCTGTGATAAAGGAATTCCAGCCTGCTACATTACCCTCCTGTCTACCTGGTTATTCAAAGACTCAGCTCTTTTTGTATGGAAGTATGGATGCTGGAACTGCTGTTCTTTATGTGATGTTTGATTCTTGGATTATTGCAAGAGCGTTCTTGTCTTAGCATCTGATGTACTCTTTTTCAACTCACTCCAACTTCCTTAACCTCTGTGGGGCGAAATTGTATTTTGAAGTTGCACTATACTATTAACGCATGAGCTATTGCTTTTCAAATATCAAATACAGGGATAGAAATATACCACAGAATATTACAAATAAACCACCTTGCTTGTGGGATTTGCACTGGCTGTCAATTTGCTTCTAGGACAAGTTCAAGGTGCTGTTTTAAGTCCCTATATAGCTCGGGACCAGGTTACTTATCCCGTACACACCCAGTAGATCACTGTGAGAGTGTTTCTTCTGCAAGTTCCTAAGAACTCAGAAGCCCACTCCACAGGACCTTTAGTGTGGTGGCCCCTGATCTGTAGAACAGCATTCCTGTTGAGATATGACAGGCACCTGCTCCAGAAAGAGTTGAAAGGCATTTTTGTCCCAGCTGGATAAAGGGGTCTTTACCATGAATGTCCATTTGTTGCCTTGAGTCTTATTTGAAATGCATTGTTTTTAAACTGTTCTTACTTATTTTATATATAAATCACCTTGAGATACAGTGGAACCTCAGTTTTCGAATGTAATCCGTTCCAGAAGACCGACTTCCGAAACGTTCAAAAACCGAAAACTCAATACGGAACCCTCAATACAATAGGGCAACTCAAAATGGAAGCCACGCAGCACGTTCAGCTTCCGAAAATCGTTCGAAAACCGGAACAGTTACTTCCAGGTTTTCGGCGTTTGAAAGCCGAAATTCTCAACTATGGAGGCATTCAACAACTGAGGTTCCACTGTAGCAGTTTAGGAGGTGATTAATAAAATAATTGTAATAATAATAATAATAATAGTAATTAGTAAGGTTAAAAAAAAGGTAAAGGACCCCTGGATGGTTAGGTCCAGTCAAAGGTGCCTATGGGGTTGTGGCACTCATTTTGCTTTCAGGCCGAGGGAGTCGGCGTTTGTCCAGACAGCTTCCTGGGTCATGTGGCCAGCAGGACTAAACCGCTTCTGGTGCAACGGGACTCCATGACGGAAACCAGAGCGCATGGAAACACTGTTTACCTTCCCGCTGCAGCGGTGCCTATTTATCTACTTGCGCTGGTATGCTTTTGAACTGCTAGGTTGGCAGGAGCCGGGACAGACCAACAGCAGCTCACCCTGTTGTGTGGACTTGAACTGCTATCAACACAGAGATTTATTGGAGCCTAGAAACTCCCCTTCCCCCTTCCATACCTTGGGAGGCTTTGGGCTTCAACACCAGCAGCTGCAATCCACCTGAGGTCACGCTGAGGTCCGTCGTCTGCCCTGTGTACGTGGTGATCCCTGTGTAGCCCAATCCCAGCTTGCTCTTCAGCAAAGACAAGCTCTTGTAAAAGGCATGGTACTGGTCTTCCACGGATGTCAACGGGAGCAGCAACATGAGGAGTGCAGCCAGCAGGACCACCAGCACCGCTGCCCAGCGGACACGGAGCCACAGGGACACCCATTTCAGCTCTGGCTCTGCCACTGCCACCACAGCTGCCATCGATACAAGGTTCATCTGGCCTCAGGGAAGGGCAAGAGGCACATTCCTTCTCTTGCGGGCCTCACCTAGGAATGGAAATAGGTAAGTTGCCAAAGAAGCATCATGCGGGTGGCCCTCTTGCTACCCTCTTTCTCTCTGAACCCAAATACCATCCTTCAGCATGACTCTATTCACACCCCAAGATCATCCCCCAGAGACCTTTCCCTGAGTTTTCCCTCAGAAAGAGGCTCAGAGGAAATAAAAAAGGAAGAGGACCTTTTTGGATGTGGGTCCTCACCTGTGGAACCCTCTCCAAAGTGAAGCTTGCCTGACACCAACACGGACCAGGTTAAAACATTTCTCCTCTCCCTGATATTTGACTGAATATGATCCTACTGTGTCATAGCTTCATTAGTGTTATTTTGAGCGATTGCTTGTTTTTCTCTGTTTTCTGTGGAGTCTGTGGTTGTTGCCATTTGTTTTCGGTTTTTAAAAAACATTTTTGAATGTTTTTAAACCTGATTGGAAGTCACTTAGATTGATTCTTTCCAACTCTACAATTCTATGATTCTACAACCTGCTAGGCAAATTACAATTTAAAAGCAATCGCCACCTGTCTTGTCCAGCCATTCGAATCCCCCTTTTCCCATTTTCTTAGGCTGTAGTGTCCAATGTTCATGGCACTTTTAGAGTAGGCCTACCCATGAACAATAATGAGGTGGTAGAATGGATTGTACCACACCTGGGGTACTGTGTCAAGTTCTGGGCGCCACAATATAAGAAGTATACTGACAAGCTGGAAAATCTGCAGAGGAGGATGACCAAGATGGTCAAGGGTCTGGAAACCAAGCCTTATGAGGAACAGTTAATAATAAAGATGATGATGATGATAATTTATTAATACCCTGCCCTCCCTGGCCAGAGCTGGGCTCAGGGCAGCTAACACCAGTAAAATTACAGTAAAAACATAATGGGGGGGGGACCAATTTAAAATACAGGTTAAAATGCAGCCTCATTTTAAAAGTAGCCCATAAATCAAAACCATAAGGGGAGGGAAACATAAGGGTCAGACCAAGTCCAAACAAAGGCCAGGCGGAACAGCTCTGTCTTGCAGGCCCTGCGGAAAGATGTCAAGTCCCACAGGGCCCTAGTCTCTTGTGACAGAGCGTTCCACCAAGTCGGGGCCAGTACTGGAAAGGCCCTGGCCTAGTTGAGACCAATCTAACCACCTTGCGACTTGGGACCTCCAAAATGTTGTCATTTGCGGACCTTAAGGTCCTCCACGGGGCATACCAGGAGAGGCGGTCCCGTAGGTACGTGGGTCCTAGGCCGCATAGGGCTTTAAAGGTCAAAACCAGCACCTTAAACCTGACCCTGCACTCCACCGGCAGCCAGTGCAGTTGGTAAAGCACTGGGTGAATGTGATCCCGCGGCCTTGGGTATGTTTAGCCTGGAGAAGATGAGACTGAGAGGACATATGATAGCCATCTTCAGGTATCTAAAGGTCTGTCACATGAAGATGGGGCAAGCTTGTTTTCTCCTGCTCTGGAGGGTAAAACCCAAAACAATGGATTCAAGTTGAACTAGATGACCCCTGGGACCCCTTCCAACTCTACAATTCTCAGTTACAAACATCTAAGAATATACAGAACTTTATGGTTATAAGAACTGTTCGACAGGGAAATAGACTCCCACGAGACATGGTGGACTCTCCTTATTTGGAGATTTTTAAGCAGAGTGTGGATGGCCATCTGTTGTGGATGCTTTAGATTGAGATTCCTGCATTGCAGGGGTTTGGACTAGATGACTACGATCATCTGGCACAGAGCTCTTTAGACAGGGGAGCATTTTAAAATGAACCAACCAAAGTGGTACAGTCCAGTCTACCACTTCAGGACCTTCATACCTAAACATGCAAAACAGGTCTTCGCCTCTAGAGGCCGTCCAATGCCAGCTGTCCCTGCTTGTGACAGGTCAGCCTTAACTTAGCTTGGCGAGCAAACCCACAGAAGTTGTACAGTTTACTTGCCCACCTGAACAGCACCTGAGCCTGCTCACCTGGAAGCCATTCTGTTTCTCTGCAGGCAGGAAGTCTGAAGGCTCAGTATGCAAACCAGCCCAGTGGCAAATTTATAAAGTGTTCAGTTAAAAAAAACCAAATACCAAACACACTTATCCATCCAACCAACCGTGAACATCAAGCTAGGGCAGAGCCACCAAGAACCACCCTCGATCTCCCTACTGCCACTACCGAATCATAGGACTGTTTCTTTTTCCTTTCTCCTCCTGTGATGAGGCTGCATTTAAATATTTAAATATTTTAATGTTGTATTTTAATCTAGTTTTTAAGTTGTATTCATTCAACTTGTTTTTATTATTGCTTGTTAGCTGCCCTGAGCCCGGTCTTGGCTGGGGAGGGCGGGGTATAAATAAAAATTATTATTATTATTAGAGTTGTGAGGGATCGCGAGGGTCATCTAGTCCAACCCTCTCCAGTGCAGGAACTGCAGCTGAAGCATCCATGAGAGATGGCCTGATCTCTCTCTTCTCTTCACGTCCAACCTTCCCCTTCTCCACCAACTTCACCCACCTACTTACCCACCACTAGAGACACACACACACCCCCAAAAAATATACAGTACTCTTCCCTCTTTTGACCTTCTCAACCAAGACCCAGCCTGGCACCCCCCCCAAAAAAAAAATTCATTCTCCCAGTTCTGCTCCCTCCCTAGCTTTCCCTCCAACACGCCCCACTTTACCTTCTCCCAAACGAATGGGGGACCCCCCCCCCGACCACCAGCGAAGCCCGAGGCCCCCTCCCTCCTGCCCCTCTTCCCCTCAAACGAGACCGATTCGCCCCACACAACACTCTCTTCCCTTTCCTGACCCCCAAGTCTGCCCCACTTTCCCCCTCCCTCCCCGACACACAAACAGGGGCAGCCCCACTGCTCACCCCCATATTTTTTTAAATAACTATTTTAACCCCCTTCCTCAAATCCCCTTCCCACATTTCGACCCCTTCCCCCTAAAACCCCAAATACTCTTCCCCCCAAAAGCCCCCCCTCCCCCAAAGCCACCCCCCGCCTCCTACCTCCCTCCTGTCGTCCCTGGCGCATCGCTTCCTCTCCCTCCAATCCAACCTCCAGTTCCTTTACTTCGTCTCCGCCCATTGGAAGGCCAGGCCGTCCCTTAGCCTCCTCCCTCCTCTCTTATTGGCCCCTGCGCACGCCCTTCTCCCTCTGTCCCGCCTCCGCGGACAAGGCCTTCAGCTCATCGGCTCTTCTTCCATTGGCTATCCCGCCCCGCCAACCTTCCCTCCGCTGGAGAGGGCGGGCAAGGAGGAATGAGAAGCTCCGTGTTCGTGGACGGCTGCGATTGGTCCAAGTCTCCGTCCGTCCAGAAAGACGGGTTTGGCCAATGGAGAGGTTTCGAGGGCGGGGACAGGAAGCGCCCGGGGAAGATGGCGGCCTGGTTGCCTGGGCAACGGGCGTGAGGCGTACGCGAGTGCGACGTCAGACCCGGGCCGGTTAAAGGATCTCGCGTATGGAGAAGCAGACGACAGCAAAAGCCTTTAATTTTTGTCCGATCGATTTTAGTGGTGCACGTTTCAAATACGAAAGCATTATATATATATATATAAGTGCAAACATGGCAAAAAGAAAGGCAACCCAGGGGTGGGTGGGAAATAACTATAAAGCGTTACAGCCTGGAAAGACGCGTGCGAAATTGCAGCACAGTTCCAAAAGAATAATAATATATTCACTCATACAAAATCCAGTTTACAATTTTATTTTTTAAAAACACAATATTTTTCACTTGCGAATTTCGTCCTTACTAAGAATAAATATAGTCTTAAATGAGCCAGGGACTTACAGCGCAGAATGACCACGTGCCTCAATATTTGTTTGAGAAATAAAACCACATAGAATCACATGACTGTACAGTTTGGGGGGGACGCCCAGGGTCATCTAGTCCAGCCCCCTGCTATGCAGGAATCTCAGCTAAAGCATCCATGACAGATTATTATTTTTTAATGGAATGCTTTTTATTGTTAGCAAGCAGTAGACCAGGAAATGCTATACGTAATAAAATCCTTGTTTTAATTTTAAACCCTTTAAATTAAACACAAGGCTCCAAGCAGATAAAAAAAAAAATTCTAGAGGGATAGTTGGGGCAGATGGGGCTTGCTCACCTGAGAAGGTAGCCCGTCTAGGAGAAGGTAAACTCCTAAAGCACTGCTGTCTTGCAGGATATATTTAGGAGAAGAAAAAGCTAAGGCGTAAACTACAGAGCCTAGGACTTGCTGATCAGAAGGTCGGTGGTTCGAATCCCTGCGATGGGGTGAGCTCCCGTTGCTTGGTCCCTGCTCCTGCCAACCTAGCAGTTTGAAAGCACCTCAAAGTGCAAGTAGATAAATAGGTACCACTCCAGCGGGAAGGTAAACGGCGTTTCCGTGTGCTGCTCTGGTTCGCCAGAAGCGGCTTAGTCCTGTTGGCCACATGACCCGGAAGCTGTACGCCGGCTCCCTCAGCCAGTAAAGCGAGATGAGCGCCGCAACCCCAGAGTCAGCCACGACTGGACCTAATGGTCAGGGGTCCCTTTACCTTTACCTTTAAACCCTACACAAATCCAGAGTGAAGTCCCTAAGGCGGTTGGATGGCGCCTTGTACAGTGGTACCTCTGGTTACATACTTAATTCGTTCCGCAGGTCTGCTCTTAACCTGAAACTGTTCTTAACCTGAAGCACCACTTTAGCTAATGGGGCCTCCTGCTGCTGCTGGAGCACGATTTCTGTTCTCATCCTGAAGCAAAGTTCTTAACCTGAGGTACTATTTCTGGGTTAGCGGAGTCTGTAACCTGAAGCGTATGTTACCTGAAGCCTATGTAACCCGAGGTACCACTGTACGCCTCCTTCCAGCAACTCCTGCAGCCAAGCTGGTGCCAAATGTTTTGCTCTGCTTTCCTTTGGACCACTGTTAACAAGGCCATGAGCAGGGTGTTGTCAGCTGGGGAGCCTGGGACCCCCATAAACACTGCTCAGGCTTGTGGGGAGGTCACTTCTGTTTGACTTAATCCCTGGACGTGGATTGTCTCGAGACAAACAGATGGCAAGAACAGTTTGAGACAGGGCATAGCTCAGTGGCAGACAGTGGCGTAGCGTGGGGGTGCAGGGGGGGCCGGGCGCACAGGGCGCAACATCTGGGGGGGGGGGCGTGCTCGCACTCGCAGCTCTCTGCCCCTACCTGGCTCACTCTCTCTCACTGCAGTGCTGGCTGTGCGAATCCGATCCGAGCCGCCGGGTCGCCACCCACTGTGGAGGGGGTGGGTGCCAGGCGTGCGGTGCAGAGAGAGAGCGAGGGACTATCTGGGGGAGGGACAGTGCAGCGGCCGCCCAGCGCAGCACTGCGCGCGGGAGAGAACCACACCAGCCCAGCCCAGGCAGCAGCAAGAAGAAGCTGGCTGTTATGTAGTGTAGTTTCACCCTGGGCCAACAGGGGGATATTGTATATAGTTTTCACTCAGGTCTGTAGATAGTTTTCACTCAGGTCCGCGGCAGTTATTTTAGGCGGGAACTCTGGGCTGTTGTGGTTACAAGGTTGACAGCCGGCTGCCTATAAATACAGGCCGGCTGAGCTGTTCGCAGTCAGTTCTGTTCCAGCTTACCTTAATAAAGAGCTACTTGAAGGAATCGCTGTGCCGGTTGCTATGTCAACCCACAACTTAATACTGGCGACGAGGGTGGGATAGATGGACATCAGAGCACAGCCAGATGCGGCCAGCCTCTGAACTGAGCTGAATCACAGAGCGAAATCACTGAGCGAAATCACTGGGCAGAACCAATTCAGAGCTGACTGTTCTGGCTAGAGCACTGTGTTCCATCCATCGCCCTTCACGCCGGCATCGGAATCATGGCTTCACTTGTGCCTCTACCGCCGTTTGCGCCAGCCTCTGAATCATGGGACTCCTACCTTGCTCGGTTCGACTGCTACCTCCAAGCCAACGAGCTGACAGCAGTATCAACGGATCGGAAGCGGGGCCTATTCCTCAGCCTCTGTGGGCCTGAGGTGTTTGAGACGGCCCGAGCATTGGTTGCGCCTGAAGCAGTCCAGGCAACACCATGGGACACGATCCAAGAGAAGCTCCGCAACCACTACGCACCGAAGCCGTCCAAGATTGCTGCCCGCCATGCGTTCTACCACCGGAACCAGGCAGAGGGGGAGTCAATCAACAACTACACCACCGCCCTGCGACAGGCTGCAATGCACTGTGAGTTCCGAGACTTAGACGATGCCCTGATGGATCGAATCGTCTGCGGGGTCCGGGACATCCATCTGCAACGGCGTCTCCTAGCCAAGCCAGACCTCACGCTACAGAAAGCCATTGAGGAGGCTGTGGCCTCAGAAGCTGCTGAACGCTCCGCCCAGGAGATCCGCAAGTCCAGCAGCCCCCGTCTTGCTAGGGAGCCAGTTCCGGTGCATCATGAAGAGGCCAGCAGTGATGAGGCATCCTCCAGTGAAGACGATGACGTGCACCAGACAAAGCGGAAGCGCAGGAAGTTCCAACAGAAGTCCAAGGGCCAACCGGAATGTGCTGGCTGCGGAGGCAACCATTCCCGTGCCAAGTGTCGATTCAGAGACGCCATCTGTAGGAAGTGTTCCAGAAGGGGCCACATCGCTAAGGTCTGCCGATTGGCTCCGTCTGACACCCCCCCTTCATCGACTCGCAAGTTCAAGTCTTCACTCCAGTCTGCCAAGGAAAGTTGTTTCGCTCTCACCAACTGCCGCTGCCCGTCTGGAACCACGATTGGCCAAAGCAACTCGCCTACGCGACGCAAGCTGAACGTCACGGTGCTCATTGAAGGAGCTCCATGTGACATGGAGATCGACACCGGGTCTGCCCTGTCCATCGTGTCATGGAGCACCATCAAAAGACTGGTACCCAGAGTGTCCAAAAGGCAACTCGACTCTCACCGCGTACACCTGAGAGACTACCAGGGAAACGACGTTCCCGTGGTAGGCGTTGGCCGGTTCCGGATCGCCTTCAAGGATTTTTCGGGCCTGCTCCGGTTGCTGGTGGTCGAAGGTCAGCGGCCAAGCCTCCTAGGGCTAGACTGGTTTGATGCCCTCGGCCTGGAAGTCACCGGCATCAACTGCATCTCTAACGCAGAGACTGAGGGTCTGGTCAAAGACTTTGCCGAGGTTTTTGACGGCACCTTGGGACAATATACAGGTACGCCCATCTCCTTTAGCCTTGATCCACAAGTCGCCCCCATCAAGCTAAAGCCACGCCGGGTTCCCTTTGCGCTCAAGGCTAAGGTGGACGAACAACTGGACAAACTGATCGCCCAAGGAGTTTTGGAGCCGGTTGACCACGCAAAGTGGGAAACCCCCATCGTCACGCCTGTCAAGCCAGATGGGTCGGTGAGAATCTGCGCTGACTACAAGTGCACGATAAACAAGGCACTTCCGCAGCACGCTTATCCGGTTCCTGTTGTCCAACACCTGCTGCATTCCCTGGGTGAGGGTAAGGTCTTCGCTAAGCTGGACCTTGCCCAAGCCTATCAACAACTGCCAGTCGATGATGCCACTGCTGAAGCCCAGACGATCGTCACCCACCGGGGGGCATTCCGTTGCCGCCGGTTGCAGTTCGGGGTGAGTGTGACTCCTGGCATCTTCCAAAGCCTTATGGAGCGTCTCCTGCAAGGGCTTCCTGGCGTGGTACCATATTTTGATGACGTCTTGGTGTCTGCAGACTCACACCAGCAGCTGTTCGAGCGCCTCCGTGCCGTGCTGACCAGGTTCCAGGAGGCCGGGCTCAAGGTAAAGAGGGAGAAGTGCCAGATTGCCGTTCCACAGGTAGAGTTCCTGGGCTATCTTATCGATGCCTCCGGCCTTCATCCAACCACATCCAAGATCCGCGCTATCCAGCAGGCCCCCACCCCAAAGAACAAAACGGAGTTGCAGGCATTCCTGGGGCTGCTGAACTTTTATAACATGTTCCTGCCCCACAAAGCCACAGTGGCTGAGCCTCTTCACCGACTCCTTAGCACTAAGACGCCTTGGGCCTGGGGTCATCGAGAGATGGCGGCCTTCAACGCGGTCAAGGCCCTCCTTTCTTGACAGTGTGCTGGTACAATACAGTGAATCCAGGCCGCTGGTCCTTGCCTGCGACGCCTCACCTTTTGGCATCGGTGCTGTCCTTAGTCACCGTTTTCCAGATGGAAGAGAAGCACCGCTCGCCTACTTTTCCAGGACACTATCTCCGACGGAACGGAATTACAGCCAGCTCGACAAGGAGGCATTGGCACTTGTGGCTGGAGTGAAGAGGTTCCATGAATACCTCTATGGCAGGACCTTTGACCTCATCACTGACCACAAGCCACTCCTGGGCCTCCTCGCCGGTGATCGTCCAACTCCACCGGTCCTCTCACCACGCATGCTGCGATGGACTGTTTTCCTGGCTGCCTACCACTACCGGCTCATCCATCGCCCGGGGAAATCGATGGGCCATGCCGACGCCCTCAGCCGTTGCCCTCTTCCAGCATTTGTGGAAGACCCGGCTCCAGCTTCATCGCTCCTTCTGATTGAGGATCTTCCGGCAGCGTCTGTATCGGCTGCCACTGTGGCCTCCGCGTCTGCCCAGGATCGCACCATCAGCCGGGTGCTCAACTGGGTGTGGAGGGGGTGGCCACAAGGGCCTTTTGCATCGGAGTTCCAGCCCTTCGCAACCAGACAACATGAACTCTCAGCTCATCGCGGCTGTCTGCTGTGGGGAGACCGCGTCATGATTCCCCAGGGACTCCGTCAGCGCGTCCTGGAGGCTCTGCACGTTGGCCACCCGGGAATTGTCAAAATGAAGGCGTTGGCTCGGTGTTACGTCTGGTGGCCTAATATGGACGATGCCATCACTGCCTGGGTGTCCGCCTGTCAAGCGTGCCAAGAGTCGAGGCCTGCACCACCGGCAGCTAAGGGACACACCTGGGAGACGCCAAAGACACCCTGGTCGAGGGTGCACATCGATCTGGCTGGCCCCTTTCACGGCCGGACCTTTATGGTAGTGGTGGACGCCTATTCCAAATGGCTGGAGGTCACCCTGATGCCCTCCACCACTACCGAAGCTGTCATCCGGGTGCTGCGAGGCCTGTTTGCAACGCATGGGTGTCCTGATGTCCTTGTCTCTGACAACGGACCGCAGTTCACGTCAGGCACGTTTGAGCGGTATCTTTTGGGACTGGGCATCCGCCATGCCCTAACGGCACCTTTTCATCCATCCAGCAACGGGCAAGCGGAAAGAATGGTGTGCTCGACAAAAGAGGCACTGGCGCGCCTGGACCGGGGAGACTGGCATGAGCGGGTCGCCGAATACTTGTTCGTGCAACACATCACCCCTCATGCGGCCACAGGGAGGAGTCCTGCTGAACTGCTTATGGGCCGCCGCCTCAGGTCACCGCTCGACCGGCTACACCCAGACTTTGCCGTGGCTGAACCCCCAGGCTGTGCCAACGCACCACGGTCATTTGTCCCAGGAAACCAGGTCTTTGCCCGGAACTATGTGGGGGACATCCCTTGGGTGCCAGCCACAGTAGTGGGAGTCACTAGACCTCGCTCGTACCAGGTGGCACTCGAAGACGGACGTTTGTGGCGACGGCACATAGACCAGCTTAGGCGCAGGGTTGGCGACTTGGACACTACCGAGGTGCCCCCAACTGCGCTTGCGGCTCCAGAAGAGACACGTACAGATGGCGAGGCCCCACCTACACCTCCCTCGCAAACTGCCAGCGTGGAGCCGAACCAAGCCGTTTCAGAACAGACTCAGACCACTCCACTGGCGGAGGCTCCACCCACAGCAGCGGATCCAGGGGAGTTGGTTCCAACGCCACCTAGGGTCGCACCACAGCCTCAGCGAGAACTGTGTGGCCCTCCGGACTTGGCTACCAGTCCCCGGCGGTCTGGCAGAGTTTCCAAGCGCCCAACTTATTTAAAGGACTATGTTGTTGGACAGGTATCACTGTTGGTCTAAGTATGGGAAATGTAACCGATATGCTTTTGTGCCTAATTGAACCATTACGCGTAGTGCTGTATATAAGGAAACCATTACGATTGTAACTAACGCCTTATCTCGGTGGGGAGGGGTGTTATGTAGTGTAGTTTCACCCTGGGCCAACAGGGGGATATTGTATATAGTTTTCACTCAGGTCTGTAGATAGTTTTCACTCAGGTCCGCGGCAGTTATTTTAGGCGGGAACTCTGGGCTGTGGTGGTTACAATGTTGACAGCCGGCTGCCTATAAATACAGGCCGGCTGAGCTGTTCGCAGTCAGTTCTGTTCCAGCTTACCTTAATAAAGAGCTACTTGAAGGAATCGCTGTGCCGGCTGCTATGTCAACCCACAACTTAATACTGGCAGCGGCAGCAGGTTAGGAGTTAGGGGGCGCAAATTACTTGCCTTGCCCCGGGTTAGGGGGCGCAAATTACTTGCCTTGCCCCGGGTGCTGACAACCCACGCTACGCCGCTGGTGGCAGAACATCTGCCTTGAATGCAGAAGGTCCCACTTTCAATCTCCAGTAGCATCTCTTGGTAGGACTGGGAGAGACTCTCTTTCTGAAATCACGGAGAGCTGCTGCCAGTCAGTGTAGACATTACTGAGCTAGGTGATAAGTGGTCTGACATGGTAAAAAGGAAGCTTCCTTTGCTCTGATTGTGCTAGTCAAGTTGCAGCACAAGCAACAGTATTGTGGGACCTTAGAGTCCAAGGGTCATCCAGAGAGGTGTTGGTACTGGTGCCCCTGAGCAGGTACATTTTTAAAAGTGCCCATTCATGTCATTGGCATCAAAATAACAACCCATCTCCTACCCCACCTCTGTGCTTTAATTCATATTTTCTGGGGGGAATCTGATTTGTTTGTTTTTTAAACTTACCAATGGCCCATTTGTGATATTTCCATGCCTGGTTTTCAGTATTTAGTTCTTGCCTGTAAGCAGCCTTGCAAATGTATGGTGGTCTTAATTTTCCAGTCCGCAGCACACCTCCTTTGATGCGTAGAATGTTAATCTGTGGGGTTGGGGTGGGGGAGTTGTCAACAGCAAGGTCCGAGGAATTGAAATGCCAGAAATTACAGGTGGCCATCATTAGGTTATGAACATTGGCCATTTACAAAAATAAAAAATTATTGATAATGTAAACTTCTAATATGCCAGTTAGTGTGATCTAAAAGCCCATTGTCCTGCTTCAATCCACACATGATAGCATTGAACCGTTGGAGGAATTCATTGGTTTCATAGTGCAATCTCTGTTGCAGGATGGTCACATCTAAGGAGAGTTACAGTGTAGTCTGGGAAATTAAAAGTGTTGTCCTGTTCCACCATTTTTGGGGTACTGCTATTTCTGATGTGATGTCAGAATTGTATCCATTTGATTTTTCTGCACAACAGGTATCATGTTTGACCTGCGTAGAATGCAGAAGGGCATTGCTGGCAGATGTAACATTGGAGGGTGAGTAGGTGAATACAACGTCCTGATATTGTAAATGACTGTGTTAGGTCCTTTACTGATGTTGCCGTAGCAGACACGGTGGCAGAGTTGGCACCTGGTGTGCTGCAGAGACGAGTCCCTGGCTACCTATCTCTGTTATGTGACCCATTCAATTAACCACAGCAATTCAGTAAGCTGGTGCCATGAGCTAAGGTGAGACGGAGGTCTGACGTTGCAATTCTGTGCATGTCTACTCCAAAGTAGGAACATCAGGATAGTCTTGCTGGAGCAGGCCCAAAGAGTAATCCCAAAGAGTACCGTATTTTTTGCTCTATAGGACTCACTTTTTCCCTCCTAAAAAGTAAGGGGAAATGTGTGTGTGTCTTATGGAGCGAATGCAGGCTGCGCAGCTATCCCAGAAGGCAGAACAGCAAGAGGGATTGCTGCTTTCACTGTGCAGCGATCCCTCCTGCTGTTCTGGCTTCTGAGATTCAGAATATTTTTTTTCTTGTTTTCCTTCTCCAAAAACTAGGTGCGTCTTGTGGTCTGGTATGTCTTATAGAGCGAAAAATACGGTAAGCATGGAGATATGCTTGAAAGAGCAAAGAAAATTAAAAACTCAATTCACAATGTGGAAATTTTTCTCTTTCTCCTGCCGCCAGAGGGCAGCAAGTGATTTTATTTCATGTTGAATTAGTTCATAAAAATCTATTCCTGACTTTGTCAGTTATTCATTCTGACATTGTAGTAATAATGAAAAATGAACTCTGAGAGAGAGGTGCCTTCTGTACACGATCAGAGCTGGAAGGGACCTCCAAGTCAGCTGCTCTGGGTAATCTCAGGGACAATTAAATCTAATTTGAATTTATTGACGGATGTATTTATTGTGTCAAATCTCTCCTTCTGAATTTGTCATGATAGTAAAATGGAGCCAGAATGTGCAGGTGCAGTCTATCTCTGAGTATCAGATGCTGGGGGGGGGGCTCAGTTACCATTATTATTATTATTATTATTAGCCTGTTTTATGTATTTCCTCCATCTTTAGCACATGAGTGCTCTTAGGGCAGCTCAGTTTAAAAACAAAAATAAAATACAGGCAAACATAAAGCCACGTAAAACCAAGAAAACAGTAGCAGCAAGTAAACAGTACACGTGAAAAGCATCGTGAGGCCTTAGTGGACCACAAGCTTAACATGAGTCAACCGTGTGATGCAGCAGCTGCATCAACAGAAGTCTAGTGTCCAGATCAAGGAAGGTCATAGTACCATTGTATTCTATCTTGGTCAGAGCACACCTGGAATACTGTGTCCAGTTTTGGGCATCACAGTTTAAGAAGGCTATTGACAAGCTGTAATGTGTACAGAGGAGGGTGACCAAGATGATCATTGGGTTTGGAATCCAAGCCTTAGGAGGAGCAGATGAGAGAGTTGTGTATGCTTAGCATGGAAAAGAGGAGACTGAGAGGATATAGGAGAGCCTTCTTCAAATATCTTAAGGGTTGTCTCATGGAAGATGGAGCAAGCTTGTTTTCTCCTGGTTTGAAGGGTAGGACTTGAACCAATGGCTTCAAGTTATGAAAAAGGAGATTCCGACGAAACATCAGGAGGAACTTTCTGACAGTAAGAGCTGTTTGGCCATGGAACAGACTCCAGTGGGAGGTTGTGGACTCTCCTTTGGAGATTATTCAGTAGAGGTTGGATGGTCACCTTTTGTCTATGATCTAGTTGAGATTCGTGTGTTGCAGGGGGTTGGACTAGATGACCCTTGGGGTCCTTTGCAACTCTACAATTCTAGGATTCTAAGTTATGTTGGGTTTTTTAATGCCCTTTAAGAACACAGCGCGGGTGGCGCTGTGGGTTAAACCACAGAGCCTAGGACTTGCCAATCAGAAGGTCAGTGGTTCAAATCCCCGTAACGGGGTGAGCTCCCATTGCTTGGTCCCTACTCCTGCCAACCTAGCAGTTTGAAAGCACATCAAGTGCAAGTAGATAAATAGGTACCGCTCTGGCGGGAAGGTAAATGGCGTTTCCATGCGCTGCTCTGGTTCGCCAGAAGCGGCTTAGTCATGCTGGCCACATGACCCGGAAGCTGTACGCCGGCCAATAAAGCGAAATAAGCACCGCAACCCCAGAGTCGTCTGCGACTGGACCTAATGGTCAGGGGCCCCTTTACCTTTACTTAAGAACAAATGTGTTGAGGTATGTGTGTGTGTGTGTGCGCGCACACAAACACACATGAATGTGTATGTAAACACACATGTATGTAAACACGGGTGTGTCTATGTCAAACTGAGTTGTTGACCCAGGTGCAAGAAAGCCTAGTTTCACCCCTGCCTCCAGAATTCATGGTCTGAAAACTTACATACCCTGAAGGTCTATTGCCCTCTACAGGTAACATGCCTGGACTTGGTTGGAGCAAGTTGGTAAGAGCTTTCCATCTACGCTTACTGCTTGCTACCAAGGTCAGAGCAGGGCCACGACTGCCAGCAGTCAGTGTAAAGCTGCCTTTCATCACCTGGTGCCCAGTGGTCAAGGATGATGGGATAGGGAGTCAACCAGCTTGGGGAAGTTTGGTGTAAACAATGCAGGGCTGGATGTCCTGATGGGCTGACTGGGCCTAAGACAGATCCCTATGTTCCTAAATGGAGCACAGTTTCGTAAGAGGTAACTGAGAGTTAGTTTGGCTACACGGTGGATGTGCAGTTACTGAAAGTGTCTGGTTTGAATGTTTAATTGTGTGTGAAAATACAGAAGTGAGCCTCTCTGCCTTGGCACACAACCCCTCCCTGAATATTACTCTCCAAGGGAAAGGCAGCCAGGTCCCTTGACCGCCAAGCTGCCCGATATCAGAGCCATCCCAGATAGCAGCTTGGGAGTTCGGCTCCTGCCAGCCTCTGATTTAATGTTTGTCAGGTGCTGGGAATTTTCTGAGCCAATTGATCATTGCACTCTTCATTGACCCATCCATCCATCAGGGCCAGCGGCTCATTTCCTGAGCACTAGTCCCTTGTCACTCAAGAATTATAGATCCGCTTGGCTGAGGCGTGTAGAAAATAATTGTTTTGGGTGCTTCAGAGGCCCGAGAAATTCAAAAACTGAAATGGGATTCTCTTGCCTGCCTCTCACTTGCTTGATTTGCATCACAGTGCTGACTTGTCAGATGAAAAGACAACAACTGTTTTTGGATGTCAGTGTGGCCAAATGTATATCTTTGGAGCCCTCTTCTCCCCTTAGATATCCCTGGAGAACTAATCGATTCAAGATCAGACCCACAGTGTAATGGGATCAGTTCAAGCAGAATGTGAGAAGCCCAAGTGACTTTGAAGGCACAGGAGGCACCCAACTTGCTAAAGGGGCTGGGGTCTTGTCACTGCCTGGAAGGAGTTCTGCCTGGCAGATGCCCCCTGGGGTTTCATAATGGGAGAAAATAAAGCAATGAATGCATTTTCCTCTTTTGTATGGATTGTGTTCGATGCTCATATCAGGAGAAGCGCAAAAGCAGCTTGCGGCATGATCCACCCTGAAACATGAGAGCATTGTTCTTATTCATTTCAATGATTCTCCATCCTTTTCTGTGTTTGACTTAGACCCTGGGTAGCTAACCTTTTGCAAGAAATCTCTTCTCCCAGTCCAGAGCTTTGATGGGGAGATTGGGGCTTGGGGACCCACTTCAAATGGCTCTGCAAGAATGATCTGGGTCACGGCTTGAGAATTTGCCACCCATGGCTTAACTGTTCGTGGCATTTCAGATCTTCATTGCTGCTTCCTGGGCTGCCTGCTGAACTTCTGTTATTCTTTCCCAGCTTCTAAAACAGTTTTTGGAAGACGCCACCAGTTTCCACCAGAGCTGTCCATTTCTATATCTATGTTTTGCTCTCGGTCTTTGTCTAAGATTATCTCTCTTTTTAAAGCATTAACAGCGCTTTGGACATCCTGGAAGGATGCAGTTAAACACTAAACCATACCTTTATGGCAGTGACTAATAAAACAGAGATATTGAAGTCTTAAAGCAAACCATTTCTTCTTGTGCTTTCTTCAGCTTCTCTTAATGTTTGCGTGCTTGGCTTAAAAATAGACATAAAATCTAGCTCCAATTAATTAGGGGCTTCTTTTTAGCCAACTAAGGCATTGTTAAATTGCTTAACCAGTTAATCAGCCCTCCTGTTGGGAGTTACCCACAGGCTATATAAGAAAAGCTAGGCTGAATCTTCTCGGGCCTGAGAACTGGTGCAAAGAGTTTCAGCACCTTGGATAGTGACCATGGCCAATGGAAGATGGAAGCCTTGTAGGAAGAACCAAAGCCATTCAAATTCCTTTGCCATGGTGAGGATTGCATGTTTAAGTAACCTTTCTTCTAAAACCTCCCATGCTACCACTTCTGGGATCCTGTTACAATGGAAGCCTTAAAACAGCACAATTTATGGAAGGAGCAGGCAATTCCTTGCCGGAGTTGTGTAGGACTTTATGCCTAGTAAAATTTGATGCGTTGTCATAAATTACGTTTTGGCTGCAGGTGCTGTTAGATATAAAGCAAAGGTAATTGTTCTGCTGGCCCCTCCCAACCCAGCTGGTGGCTTTGCTCCAGATGCCTGTTCGAGATAGTAAATGTGGCTTCTGGTCCTTGGCTTTTCCCCATTCTGCCTGTAAAACACACAGACACATTCCCCTACCCACATGGTGGCAGCCATATAAGAATTAGAGAAATGCAACAGCCTCTCAGCTACACCCCTGCCTCCTCCCTTAGTCTATAACTTTAAAAGTCTTCACTTCAAAAGGTACCAGTTTTTAAAGTAAAACACCAAGAATGCTTCATTTTAATCCTCTTGTGCTCTTAGGAAAACTGGAATCTGCCATACTGTGGTCCATCTAACTCACTAAAAAAAAGGGGGGGGCATGATTTGCCTACTAACGCACAGAGCCTGCCTGTCAGTGGCGTAGCGTGGGTTGTCAGCACCCGGGGCAAGGCAAGTAATTTGCGCCCCCTAACCCGTGGATTTGCCTCCCCTAACCCGTGGATTTGCGCCCCCTAACCCTAACCTGCACCACCCACGCTACGCCACTGCTGCCTGTAACTAGCAACCTCAGGAAGGAGGGTGTCTAAGTAAATTAAAGACCCTCCTGGTAACCAGCACAGAACAAAGAAAACTTATACTCCAGCCCACTGGACTTAGAAATTGGACTTCCCTACCAAGAACTCAAGGGACGCGGGTGGCGCTGTGGGTTAAACCACTGCGCTGCTTGGGCTTGCTGATCGGAAGGTCTGTGGTTTGAATCCCCACGACAGGGTGAGCTCCCGTTGCTCGGTCCCTGCTCCTGCCAACCTAGCAGTTTGAAAGCACATCAAAGTGCAAGTAGATAAATAGGTACTACTTCAGCGGGAAGGTAAATGGCATTTCCGTGTGCTGCTCTGGTTCGCCAGAAGCGGCTTAGTCATGCTGGCCACATGACCTGGAAACTGTACGCTGGCTCCCTCGGCCAATAAAGTGAGATGAGCGCCGCAACCCCAGAGTCGGCCACGACTGGACCTAATGGCCAGGGGTCCCTTTACCTTTACCAAGAACTCAACACTGCTTTAAAAGAACAAAACTTCTATTTGGAAAAAAAACACAACGGGGGTCCATTTTGATGTCGTGAACTGCCCTGAGAACTTCAGGTGAGGGTGGTATGCAAATTTAATAAATAAATAATCGGTTGGCATCCGTCTGTCTCAGGGGACAATGGAGGAGTGGCATTTCTTCTCTTTGTGCTCCTCCCAGCCGTCATTTCTCCTCTGGCCACTGCTATGGATAAACGACTTGACTGCCTCTCTCCCGGCACTGCGACTGCAGCCAAAATGAGTGCACTGGTGGGGGTTTTTTTTTGGTGGTGTTGGTGGGGAACCCAAGGTTTGTAGAAGTACAAAAATAGAATAAATGGAAACATCCCGGCAGTAAACTCCCTGAAACATCTGTCAGAAGACTGAGCATGCTCAGTTAATGGAATGTTGTCTATCAACTGAGAAAGTAGGGGGACTAGAGTAGCCTAATGGGTGCCTGGAGCCCTAAACAGAAGCACTCTTGGGGAGGGCAGATGGCATGCTGCAACATTTTGTTGCAGTCCCGATGGTCCCTTAAACCTCACTGTCCATCCCTGATTTATTGCCATGTGGGAAACGGTGTGGCTGTTGATTTGGAGAGCTGGGAGCTGATTGCCTTTTGGTATTTATGACTTTCAAGCACTGGACATTTAATCAGCAAACATTTGTTGTTCCTCCACCTCCGTCTGCTCTCAGGCACTGAAAGGAGATCAGTAAAGAATTTTGAAAGCCTTGACTTTTAAAAAAATCACACCCTCCCCCCCCAAAAAAAACCCCCACTTTTAAAATGTGCCTATACTATAATATCTTAAACTAAACTAAAACCATCCCAATGAAAAAGAAATGCAAGAAAGCAAAGTGGCTGTCCAACGAGGCCTTACAAATAGCGGAGGAGAGAAGGCAAGCAAAATGCAAGGGAGATAGTGAAAGATACAGGAAATTGAATGCAGATTTCCAAAGAACAGCAAGGAGAGACAAGAAGGCCTTCTTAAACGAGCAATGCAAAGAAATAGAGGAAAGCAACAGAATGGGAAGAACCAGAGATCTGTTCAAGAAAATCGGAAATATGAAAGGAACATTTCGTACAAAGATTACCATAATAAAGGACAAAAGTGGTAAAGATCTAACTGAAGCAGAAGACATCAAGAAGAGGTGGCAAGAATACACAGAGGAATTATACCAGAAAGATATGGATGTCTCGTACACCCCAGGTAGTGTGGTTGCTGACCTTGAGCCAGACATCCTGGAGAGTGAAGTCAAATGGGCCTTAGAAAGCACTGCAAATAACAAGGCCAGTGGAAGTGATGGTATTCCAGCTGAACTGTTTAAAATTTTAAAAGATGATGCTGTTAAGGTGCTACACTCAATATGCCAGCAAGTTTGGAAAACTCAGCAGTGGCCAGAGGATTGGAGAAGATCAGTCTACATTCCAATCCCAAAGAAAGGCAGTGCCAAAGAATGCTCCAACTACCGCACAATTTCACTCATTTCACATGCTAGCAAGGTTATGCTTAAAATTCTACAAGGAAGGCTCAAGCAGTATGTGGACCGAGAACTCCCAGAAGTGCAAGCTGGATTTAGAAGAGGCAGAGGAACCAGAGACCAAATTGCAAACATGCGCTGGATTATGGAGAAAGCCAGAGAGTTCCAGAAAGACATCTACTTCTGCTTCATTGACTATGCAAAAGCCTTTGACTGTGTTGACCACAGCAAACTATGGCAAGTTCTTAAAGAAATGGGAGTGCCTGATCACCTCATCTGTCTCCTGCGAAATCTCTATGTGGGACAAGAAGCTACAGTTAGAACTGGATATGGAACAACTGATTGGTTCCAAATTGGGAAAGGAGTACGGCAAGGCTGTATATTGTCTCCCTGCTTATTTAACTTATATGCAGAATTCATCATGCGAAAGGCTGGGCTGGATGAATCCCAAGCTGGAATTAAGATTGCCGGAAGAAATATCAACAACCTCAGATATGCAGATGACACAACCTTGATGGCAGAAAGTGAAGAGGAATTAAAGAACCTTTTAATGAGGGTGAAAGAGGAGAGCGCAAAATATGGTCTGAAGCTCAACATCAAAAAAACGAAGATCATGGCCACTGGGCCCATCACCTCCTGGCAAATAGATGGGGAAGAAATGGAGGCAGTGAGAGATTTTACTTTCTTGGGCTCCATGATCACTGCAGATGGTGACAGCAGTCACGAAATTAAAAGACGCCTGCTCCTTGGGAGAAAGGCGATGGCAAACCTAGACAACATCTTAAAAAGCAGAGACATCACCTTGCCAACAAAGGTCCGTATAGTAAAAGCCATGGTTTTCCCAGTAGTGATGTATGGAAGTGAGAGCTGGACCATAAAGAAGGCTGATCGCCGAAGAATTGATGCTTTTGAATTATGGTGCTGGAGGAGACTCTTGAGAGTCCCATGGACTGCAAGAAGATCAAACCTCTCCATTCTGAAGGAAATCAGCCCTGAGTGCTCACTGGAAGGACAGATCGTGAAGCTGAGGCTCCAATACTTTGGCCACCTCATGAGAAGAGAGGACTCCCTGGAAAAGACCCTGATGTTGGGAAAGATGGAGGGCACAAGGAGAAGGGGACGACAGAGAATGAGATGGTTGGATGGTGTTCTTGAAGCTACTAGCATGAGTTTGATCAAACTGCGGGAGGCAGTGGAGGACAGAAGTGCCTGGCGTGCTCTGGTCCATGGGGTCACGAAGAGTCGGACACGACTAAACGACTAAACAACAACAATACTATAATATGAGTAGTGAGCCAGGTGTCAAAAAAGACCATCCAATATACGCATAGTATAGTCTCCATGTCACATTTACGTACATTTTTGTAACCCAGTTGGTCTGCCAAATTGGCCCGGTGCTAGAAGCTGGCTCCCCATAGACCATGGGTAGGCAAACTAATGCCCAGGAGCCGGATCCGGCCCACAGCCGGTCCAGGAATCAGCGTTTTTTACATGAGTAAAACATTTATTTAAAATGAATCTCTGGGTTATTTGTGGGGCCTGCCTGGTGCTTTTAAATGAGTAGAATGTGTGCTTTTATTTAAAATGCATCTCTGGGTTATTTGTGGGCCATAGGAATTCGTTCATTTCCCCCCCAAAAAATATAGTCCGGCCCCCCACAAGGTCTGAGGGACAGTGAACCGGCCCCCTGCTGAAAAAGTTTGCTGACCCCTGCCATAGAACATGTCTTTGGGGATCCTGCCATCTTCCATTCTGTGGATGTGACCAAGTCAGTGTAAATGTCGCTGAGACAGAGTACAAACATGCTGGGAATGTGGACTTGGGAGAGCACATCTTTCTTTGAATGTCTGTTCTGCTGTGTGATGCCCCAAATCCTTCTGACGAAGCTTAGGTGTTGAGGGGCCACCCGAGGCAGGTGTAAGTCACCCACGACTTGATTCCATAAAGCAGCGTGCTCAACGTGCAGTTGATGAGTCTCTGTAGAGCTTCCTTGGAAGTGGGCCGACAAGGCTGCGTCATCTGCAAACAGCATCCCTCGGATAAGGGTCCTTTGCACTATTGTCTTGGATGGGGACGTGCCAGGTTGAATGGATGCATACACATCTATTGTCTTGGATGGGGACGTGCCATCGCTCCTTGAATGGATGCATACACACACACACCACTTTCAGATATCTGAAGATAGCTATCACAACACCTCTCAGTCTTCTCTTTCTCTAGACTAAACATCCCCAGCTCATTTAACTGTCAGAGCAAAGAAACTGGGTCATGCAAAAGGAATGGGTGCATAGGGCATGATTGAATTGGTAGGCACTAGAGGTGGGGAGCATGGGACGCGGGTGGCGCTGTGGTCTAAACCACTGAGCCTAGGGCTTGCCGATCAGAAGGTCGGCAGTTTGAATCCCCGCGACGGGGTGAGCTCCCGTTCCTCGGTCCCTGCTCCTGCCAACCTAGCAGTTCGAAAGCACACCAGTGCAAGTAGATAAATAGGTACCGCTCCGGCGGGAATGTAAACGGCGTTTCTGTGCACTGCTCTGCTGTCGCCAGATGCGGCTTAGTCATGCTGGCCACATGACCCAGAAGCTGTACGCCAGCTCCCTCGGACAATAAAGCGAGATGAGCGCCGCAACCCGAGTGGTCCATGACTGGAACTAGCAATCAGGGGTCCCTTTACCTTTACCTTTACCTTTAGAGGTGGGGAGCAGAAAGACCACCAAGGCACCTAGAACCATCGAATCAGAAGGGAGACCAGGGGACATCTAGTCCAACCCCCTGCAATACAGGAATCACAGTTAATGGGTTAATGTTGTAAAATACAGTGGTACCTCGGGTTAAGAACTTAATTCGTTCTGGAGGTCCGTTCTTAACCTGAAACTGTTCTTATCCTGAGGTACCACTTTAGCTAATGGGGCCTCCCGCTGCCACCGCGCCACTGCCCCACAATTTCTGTTCTCTTCCTGAAGCAAAGTTCTTAAGCCGAGGTACTATTTCTGGGTTAGCGGAGTCTGTAACCTGAAGCGGAGTCTGTAACCTGTAACCCGAGGTACCACTGTACTGAGAAATCTTCCTGGTGGATGCTATATTCCCTCTCCCTCCTTCGCACACCTTGTATTTGGAAAGCTGAAATGAAATGAAGCAACAGGCTTCTGCCAAGACATTATCCAATCACTCCTTCCTGAGCATCCTCAAGGCGTGGAATTGATTTGGTTCTTGCAGTTCTGATCAAATAAAGCAGGAGATCAAATTAGCCTGCAGATGAATTATGAAGCAGCAGGCTGCGAAGCCCCCAGATCTCAAGGAAAACAAGATACCCTCAGCAGAGAAGGTGAATATCAGAAGTGACAGTTCTCTTCGGATGGTAGATTTTCTGCCCTGCCTATGGATGCTGTTCCATACTTACTGCAGAAACCTTTGTAGAGATGGCTGTTGTTTATGGAGGTCTGTAGCCATGGGCGATGCCTGCAGTCTTTTAAAAATCTACAGGGGGTCACTGCCATAGATATATGAGAATCTCAGGCAGGTGTATTGATACAGATTTCTAAAGGGTACTGAGTGCAAGTTCACAGCATCCCGGTTATTGGAACCAGGTCAAGGTGTTTGTAGCCCACATCTATGACTGTCTCAAGTGTGACAGCTGTTGTGTGGAGACTCTGTTAGCTGCAGCCAGGGAAACCTGAACCCAGGCCTCAAATTTCTGCAAGCAGTTTTTAAAGTTGCTGACCAACCCTGGAGCCTTTGAAATTCTTTTGTTACCGTATTTTTCACCCTATAGGACACACTTTTCCCCCTCCAAAAATGAAGGGGAAATGTGTGTGCGTCCTATGGGGTGAATGCAGGCTTTCGTTGAAGCCGGGAGAGCGAGAGGCATCGGTGCACACTGACCCCTCTCGCTCTCCAGGCTTCCGGAAGCTATCCGCAAGCCTTGCGCGCCCGGCGGGAGTTCCCCAGGGCACGCAAGGCTTGCGGGCGGCAGCCTGCAGCACGGAGCACGGGTGCCCTCCGGAGGATGCCCCGTGCTTCGCGCAGGTGTCCGCAAGCTTGCAGTGCCCGGGGGAACTCTCCCCGGGCTCGCAAGGCTTGCAGGCGGCAGCCTGTTCTGGGGGCTGGGGGGGGGGAAATAATTTTTTTTATTCATTTCCCCCCCAAAAGTGAGGTGTGTCCTATGGGCCAGTGCACCCTATAAGGCGAAAAATTCGGTACATTGATACTCCTGCCTTTCCTTCAAGGAGCTCAAGTGCCTTCCATTTTCAGAGAGCTGTGGAGTTGGAAGAGATCCCAAGGATCATCTCACCCAGCCCCCTGCAATTAAGGAATCTCAACTGAAGCATCCATCTAACCTCTGCTTAAAAATCTCCAAGGAAGGAAAGTCCACAACCTCCCAAGGGAAACCATTCTACTGTTGAACAGCTCTTACCGTCAGAAAGTCCTTGTTGGACTCTGCTTTCTTGGAATTTACATCCATGGGTTATAAGTTCTGGCCTTTGGAGCAGCAGAAAAGAAGCTCGCTCCACCTTCCATGGGACAGCACTTTTGATGTTTGAAGATGTCTCTCATATGACCTCTCAGTGGCATTTTCTCCTCACAACAACCTTGAGACGTGGGCTAGTGTCCATCCCTTCAGGAGCCCTCTCCCCTGGTTTCCAGCAACTGGTATTCAGAAGTATTGGTTCCCACAACCATGGAGACACAGCATAGCCGCTAGTAGTCTTGCCCTCCATGAATCCTCTTTTAACCATCCAAGTTGGTGACCATCACTGCCTCCTGTGGCAGAGAGTTCCATAGATTAACTAGGCACTGCATGAAGAAGCACTTCCTTCTATCCGTCCCAAATCTTCCAACATTCAGCCTCATTTGATGCCCACAAATTATTGTTTTTGCACTGTGCTCTTTCACAGAAGAGCTCTCTCTCTCTGGGGTAATGCTCAAAACCACCCACCAAGACCCTGCCTAATTGCTCTTCTCTTGAGGATGTCCTTCCAGTGGGATTAAAAGCAACAGCTACAAAGTTTATTGAGGTGGGGAATGGCCTGTTCCTTCCCCATTTGGGAGCCATCTGTTGTTCTTTGGCTTGTGGCTCTGTCCCCATCTCCACTGTCATTTTGGCACAACGGAATTGACTGGTGCATCCACGGCAAGCATCAGGGACATCTCACGGTCCCGTATCAACTGCTTCTCCTACCTTGTACCAGCGATAGGGGAAATGTGGAGCACAATCCTCTGGGGTTCTGCCCCCCTCCTTGCCACATTTTCTTCCTGCAGAGTATTAAGTCAGTGCCAGATGAGAACATGAGTTTTCATAGGGCTGGCTGCTAAAATGTGTTATCTGGGGGCCGGGGGAATCTCATTAGTGCCAGCACTGTATCAGGAGATGGAGAATACAGAATGCAATTTAGCCTTGCAGGCAGGATTCAGGGAGGCAGGGAGGGACACGATCTCCCCAGATTCTGCTCCACAGACTGAATGGTGAAGCCCAGTGGAGAAAGGAGTTGTGTCACTGGCCTGATCCAGTAGGTTTTTCTTATGTTCTTGTAAGTTGAACTGGGATGGGGTGGCAGGACAGACAGGGAGAGAGAGAGGTTGCCCTCAGGGTGTCCCAGGCAGAGGGCATTTTGGAACCCCGAGTACCTTGAAGTTCTTACTAGGGCTGCAACCTGGTAAAAAAAAATGTCATCACTCTGGTGCCATGAGTTTTAGTAGATTATTATGTGGGGCTTCTCTTGCACTTGATCCAGAAGCTGTCGTTAGTACAGAATGCTGCGGCCTGATTGCTGACAAAAGTGAGACCACCTGTGCTCAGAGATCTGCACTGATTACCAATTTGCTGTTGGGACAAGTCCAAGGTGTTACAGTTTGTATATAATAAAGCTGCCATACATCCAGACATAGCTGACCATCCGAAATTGTGTCCAGGCAGAAATTGAAATACTTTATTGTCACTTGTACAACTTGTATACAATGAGATTACACAAGCACCCCCACTCAGCTCTCTTAGTCTTAATTCCCCTCATTTACTGATGCACACCCACCAAACCCGAAAGTAAGTTGCCCTGTTGTTATCTTTTCATTCAGCAGCCTAACAGCCCACGGATAGAAGCTGTTCTTTACCCTGTTGGTGCGACGAATCGTGCTTCTATATCTTTTGCCCAAGGGCAGGAGATCAAGAAAGTGCCAGCCAGGGTGTGAATCACCCCTGAGAATTGTCCTCACTCTCCTGAGGCAACGTTCTTCCGCTGTTTCATCCAGCCGATTCATGGGGCAGCCCATAATAGATTGTGCTGTATTCGCCACCCTCTGTAGACACTTCCTATCAGTTGATGTCAAACCAGCGTACCACACCGTGATGCAGTATGAAAGGACACTTTCTATTGTTGAAGGAGATCATCAAACGTTGATTGACATCATTCTTTTGCAATACTCTGAGGAGATGAAGTCTCTGTTGGGCTTTCTTAACCACCTGGGCTGTATTGATTTTCCAAGTAAGGTCTTCACTGAGATAAACTCCTCGAAATTTAAAGGAAGAGACTCTCTCCACACAGCCCTCCCCGATGTACAGTGGGGCTAGTTCTCCTCTCTTCCTCCAAAAGTCCAACACCATCTCCTTTGTCTTTCTGATATTAAGGTGCAAGTTGTTCCCTAGGCACCATGTAGATATTTTCTGGACCTCCCCTCTATACGTCTCCACCTGTAATTCGTCTCCACTTGTAATTAAACCCATTATGGTGGTGCCATCTGGTTGTATTTATTTTCCAAGTAAGGTCTTGGGGGAAAATGTCCTGGAAAGTCCGGACGTGCTGCAACCCATGTCAGTAATGTTGATTTTGGTGAATTTCCTTAAAAGTAGCTGATAAACAGATCAACTTTTGGGAAAAGTAAAAACAAAAAAACTCAACATCTTTTGTGTCCGGATTTTCACCTTTTTTTTAAAAATGATATTTATTGAAATTTTACAGACAACAAAAGGTTACAAAATTAAAAATAAGAAATAAAAAAGAATAACAATAATAAAAGAAAAGGAGATACAAAAGTACAAAGACAAAATACATAAAAAGTTTTTTAAAAAGTTTAAAAAAATCAATATTTTCACCTTTTGAAATATGGCAACACTAGTATATAAGGCCCTTAACAACTTGGGACCCCATAAATGCCCACTCCAGTCTGTGGAACTGGCGCTCTTACAGCTGCCACATAATACCACCTTTGTAAGAAATCAATCTTCTAGTCTGACAGCACCCACATTTTGGAACTCCCTGCTTATTGCCATCAGGCAGGCACCTTCGCTGTATTATTTTTGGCCCCTGCTAAAAACATTCTGTTTTAGACAAGCCTGTCCAGATATGTGGGATGTTGGTGCGTATTTTAATCTGTCTGGGGCTTCTTGTGGATCCTAATTAATTTCTGTGTTTCAAATAGTTTTCCAAAACTGCTTTTATTGATTATATAATTGTTTTATTCTTTTTGTAGACTGCTTTGAGGGTTTTTTGTTTTGTTTTTTCAAGTGGTATGTAATTAAGGTTAGGCATGGCAATTTAGTCTTGCCGTGCATTTGTGTTTTCAATTATCTTACGTGTAAACAGCCTTGAGATGGTAATAATAAAAGTAATAATAAGAGCCGTGTTGGGTTGGACAGAGGCTCCATCTCAATCAGCATCCGCATGGGCCAATCAGAAGCCCACAAGCAGGGCCGTCTCCTGCTGTTGCCCCTAGCAACTGGTACCCAGAGGGATATTGTCATTGTCTCCAATAGCTGGCGTCTTTCATCCATCCCTTATTAGAGCCACCTGAGCCAGTGATCATCGTGTGGCAATGAGGAAACCTCTTTTTGTGGAAAATTGGGAAACTGAGTGGGAGGAGGCTCAGCGTTGAATTTTGCATGTTTTCAAGAAAGGAGAGTCTGACTAAACATTAGGAAGAGGTTTCTGACTGTAAGAGCTGCTGTTCGGCAGTGGCATGGACTCCCTCAGAAGGACTCACTGAAGGGTTTGAAACATTGACTGGATGGCTGTCTGCCAGAGATTTTTTTTTTTTAGCTATGATTGCAGAGGGGTTAGACTAGATGACCCTTGTAGGTCTCTTCCAACTCTACAGTCCTTGTGATTCCATGAAATCTTCCTTTTTCCTGTAGACTGACCCCGCAGGGGGGGAAAACTTCACCCGTGTGAGAATAAGTTGAGCAAATCCCACACATTTTTAAAATAAAAAAGTCCTTGTTTCCATGGCAACTGAAGTGACGCTCTGTCACTTAAGGAGGCATCTGCGGGGGAGAGGAGAAGTATCTTCAGGAGAGCGGTGATCTCGCATTGGGTGCCATTTCCAAATTTTGCTTCTGAGCTCAAACCTCAAAGGTGGGGGGCAGGTTTGGTTTTGTGAATTCCCTCCACCTACCTCCTGGATGCTAGTGAATCAGTTATACCCTCTCTGTGCAAGGAATTTCTTGATTTTTCATATTCCCTTGGAAATGGTGCTTCTTATTCAAATTCACAGAGGTGGGATTTGCAAGGCAGAGCAATATGGCTTGCCCATCATTTGAATATATTTATTATTATTATTATTGGGACACGGGCGGCGCTGTGGGTAAAACCTCAGCGCCTAGGACTTGCCGACCGCATGGTCAGCGGTTCGAATCCCCACGGCGGGGTGCGCCCCCGTCGTTCAGTCCCAGCGCCTGCCAACCTAGCAGTTCAAAAGTACCCCCGGGTGCCTGTAGATAAATAGGGACCGCTTACCAAGCGGGAAGGTAAACGGCGTTCCGTGTGCTGCGCTGCCTCGCCAGATGCAGCTTGTCACGCTGGCCACGTGACCCGGAAGTGTCTGTGGACAGCGCTGGCTCCCGGCCTCTAGAGTGAGATGAGCGCACAACCCTAGAGTCTGTCAAGACTGGCCCGTACGGGCAGGGGTACTTTTACCTTTACTACTACTACTACTACTATTATTATTATTATTATTATTATTAATGCTTCCAGAATGCAGGATGTGGCCCCAGGCACCCTGAGAATCTTAGATGCTCTTTTTTCAGGTGTCACACACAGAGAGTAAATCAAGTTTCTAGTCCGCTCGCCGATCGCAAGCCATGAGATATGTGTGTCTCAGATTGGAGCCTCCATCAGCCAGTCTTCAGCCTCTTACTCCCTCCACAAACCGGACAGATTAATAATAGACCACAGAATTGTAGAGTTTGAAGGGATCCCAAGGGTCATCTAGTCCAACCCCCTGCAATGCAGAAATCACAACTAAACATAGTCTGTTTCACTGGGATGCGCTTGATCCATAGATTAGGCTATATGGATTAAGGACAGACACAAACATCCAGGCTGCAATTCCAGCCTGAATACAGAACATGGTCAGTTGTCTCTGTTAAGTTGTGGGTGAACATATCAGACGACACAGCGATTCTTCAAACAGCTCTTGTTTATTCACAGACCCAGAACAGAACTGAACTGAAGGGTTCAGCCAGCCTGCTTATATAGAGCTCCACTACAAAGCAACAGTAACAACTTTCTGTAACTACCCAATCACTGAACATCACTTTCAATTCCTTATTTGCATATGTGGACCTGAGTGAAAACTATCTACAGTATCTCCCTGCTGGCTCAGGGTGAGAACTTCAGTACATAACAGACTCCACAGGCCAATAGTGACACATTGGACATTACAAAAACCCGCACAACTAAGTCAGCTACCGAATCTGAGCAACCTTTTCACTAAAGCTAAATTCACAGCATACGTTCGAAGTACAGTGGTACCTTGGGTTAAGAACTTAATTCGTTCTGGAGGTCTATTCTTAACCTGAAACTGTTCTTAACCTGAAGCACCACTTAAGCTAATGGGGCCTCCCACTGCTGCTGTGCCGCCGCTGCACAATTTCTGTTCTCATCCTGAAGCAAAATTCTTAACCCGAGGTACTATTTCTGGGTTAGCGGAGTCTGTAACCTGAAGCGTCTGTAACCTGAGGTACCACTGTACTATGATACCATTTTAAGCAGCCATGCATTTTCCAAAATTATTATGGGAACTGTAGTTTGCTAAGGGTGTTGCTGAGAGTTGTTAGGAAATCCCATCTTCTGATCTCAGAGCTATAATTCCCGGCGTGTTTTAACAGCCAATCTCTTTCCCAAGAGAACTCTGGGGATCATAGCTTGTGGGGGGTGGGGGAGGCCTCTGAACAACTCGCAGCACCTTTAGCAAACTACGTCTCCCAGAGTTCAAGGTCACTCAGTGAGCTGTATGGTAGTCCAAAACTGTAACCGTTATAGAAGACTGCCACTTAAAAATGTGCACCAAACTCAATCTTTGAGCAATCTTTTGCGCAAACTGGCTGAGTCGATGCAGAGCCTTTCCGTGTTCAAATTCCCAGCAGCTTTTGGGGACTCCTTTCATGCCTTCATAAGACCCCTGTGCAAGAATCTGCTTTCTTTTTTCTTTTTTATAAATTTTTTATTGGTTTTTCACAGTTTTTATGAACACAAACATTACACAATGCAAACAAACAAACAAACACATAAACAAACATGTATAATTTCGAATCCTTTTTTCTTAAACCTTACTTCACCAACTTCCCCATACCTCCCCTTTCTGCAGCCCAATTTCCAAATTTGTTTCAGCAAATCCTACCCCTTAATTTTATCAAATTTTCCCTTATTCTTTTCTTTTACTTAAAAAGTAAAAAGTTAAGTATAAGAATCTGCTTTCAGGAACCTTTGGAACGCCAGCCCAGCCACAACCATCCATCCCAGCTCTTGCCAGCCTCATCTGTCACAATAATCAGACTCCCAAATTCATGCCCTGACTCCTGACGGCCACTGATGAGGAACTGCCAGGCAGAAACTCATTTTTATCCATTGATGAACAAGCCAGGGGAGCGTTCAGAGAAGCTGCGTTGCATTCGGCAAAGATGACGAACGGGCTGGATAGAAAGAAGCAGCAACTGCCGATGCTGTTTATTTGGCTAAATGAGAAGCAAATAACACCGGCATTTTAAGGGGATTATTCCCCCCTCCCCACCCATTCCCAACACACATTAATTGCTTTGCTTTTTATGTAGGAGAGAACTAGGTACCTTACTGTTGTGTGTATCCCAATCTCCAAGTGAAAGGGTGCCTTCGCTTTCGCAGGGCTGGGTTTCCTTTGGGACAAAGGTCCATGGGGAGACTGTGGTGTATTGAGGATAAATGGTTTTATTTCTGCAAATATACAAGCTGAGCAGAGGATGGAGTGGCTAACGGCATTAATACCCTGGTTCCTCGGCAGATCTTGCTTCCTCATTGGGGTTCCAGGGAAGCCCCAGCCCACAGCTCTGGAGTCCAGCACACAGAAATACAGTGGTACCTCAGGTTAAGAACTTAATTCGTCCTGGAGGTCTGTTCTTAACCTGAAACTGTTCTTAACCTGAAGCACCACTTTAGCTAATGGGGCCTCCAGCTGCCGCTGCGCCGCTGCTGCACAATTTCTGTTCTCATCCTGAAGCAAAGTTCTTAACCCGAGGTAATATTTCTGGTTTAGCGGAGTCTGTAACCTGAAGCATATGTAACCTGAAGGGTATGTAACCCGAGGTACCACTGTCTCCGTAGCATCCAGAACAGGGGTCAGCAAACTTTTTCTGCAGGGGGCTGGTCCACTGTCCCACAGACCTTGTGGGGGGGCCGGACTATTTTTTTTTTGGGGGGGGAATGAACGAATTCCTATGCCTCACAAATAACCCAGAGATGCATTTTAAATAAAAGCACACATTCTACTCATGTAAAAACACCAGGCAGGCCCCACAAATAACCCAAAGATACATTTTAAATAAAAGGACACATTCTACTCATGTAAAAACACACTGATTCCCGGACTGTCCATGGGCCAGATTTAGAAGGCAATTGGGCTGGATCCGGCCACCGGGCCTTAGTTTTCCTACCCATAATCCAGAATCAGCCAAAACTCACTCTCTTACACAGCCCCCTTTTCTCGGTTCTCTCTCCTTGGGTGATGTGGCATCCAGCCAGGTGAGGCGGGAAAAGGCCCACCCATTTGTTTCTATAGCAACAAAGCAACCTCTTTGGATATAGTAAACGGCAGTACTTAACTGGCCAGCCAGAGCCATTACCTTAACAAAGGAACTGGCTTGACTGGTTCAGCAGCCTCTTCAAGAGCCTAAGGATCCAGGGCAGGGGTCTGCAACCTTTAAGACAAAAAGAGCCACTTGGACCCGTTTCTGAAGAAAAAAAACCTGGGAGCCGCAAAACCATTGCGACATTTAAAAAAATATATCTCCGGAGCCGCGATCTGACAGCGGGCGGGAAGGTGACGTCGGGGCAGTGCGTGACTAACGTACGTACCGCCCCCATGCGACGTCACAGCCAGTACAGCGCCCACCACAGTGGAGAGTGTCGGGGCGCACAATGCGCCTCCTCCCCTCGCTAGTATCCGCCCCGGAGCCACGGCAAAGGTGTAAAAGAGCCACATGCGGCTCTGGAGCCGCGGGTTGCACACCCCTGATCCAGGGTATCATTCAGACTGACACCCCCCTCCCCCAAAATCATAACACTACGTTGAGTTTTCCCTCATTCTGAATTACTATGAAGCATCCTTGCGCAACGGAAGTTTACCTAGCAGGGCAGGAAATAGATCGCGGCTATTTCCTTCCTGCTCAAACCAGGATCTCATTTAACCGTCAATCTCTTTTCACACTGATACGGACCGAGGGGGGGGGTACCTATTTCCCCCCTTCTTCTTTGCTGTCCGAGGCGATGACCTCAAGGGTACCACCGCACACCCACCCTCGAACCCCCTTCACCGTTGCACAAGCACCACACGTTTCCCAGACCTTTTCCTGAGCGAAATAAGCTCGAATATATATATATTCCCTATCCTCTCCTATGCCTATCTGCGCTCCATACTTAGAATGAGTAGACCGAGTGTTTCCCTTCTCCGCTTATTCCTATGGCCGCGCTTTGGCCAATCACAGCCATGCATTCGTCCTGCAGGAGCTAGCTCAGGGAGCTCTTGCACGCCTCATTTAACCTCCTGACGAGCTGCTGACGGCCCCCCACGGCGAGAACAATAGAACCGAAACTCCCGACCTCGTAAAACTGTCAAACCCTTGTTACAATGTATCCATTTCTACAAGAATGGATACATTCTGCTTCCGCTTTTGATCTAGGCTACGGGACGGACTGAAAGTCATCAGAACCTTTCAAAATTCATATAAAATCAACCACAGCTCCAATTTTCTTGCTCTTGGTGTCATTCGACTCAGTTTCCCCAGGACTCCATGATGTTGGCCGACTCCATAATCCTCGAGACGGCAAGTCACGTACACAGGAACTCCTTAATCCTGTCAGATCGCTCTGCCCAGCCCGTCCCCCGGGCAATACCAGGTGGCAGACAGCGCATATCAGTAACCCATTGTCCCACCGCCACCGGTACTCATGAAATGTGTATTTGTGTATGACCCTCGCTCTGCATATTCCCCCTCCCTTCCCTCAAATGTAAATTAGTGTAACCCCACCTTTCTCTGAGATATTCATGACGTGTGTAATATATTCATGATGTAATCCATGAAACCCAACCTTCCCATAATGTATTCATGACGTTCCGCGCACTGTGTTATGGGACTTGGAGGGAACTTTTAAAAGTTTATGTCGCCCCATTCTCGGGGTTCAATCTCGCCTTGAACCTGTTGCGCAATAAACTTGGATCTTCGCATTTTGCTCCTGCGTCCGGCTGAGCTTCCTTTTCTTCCGCTAGAATCCACGGACTTGGTCCGATTGGCTGGGTGGCAGGGTAAATACGCACCCAGATTTTTCCGTAACAACACGGAACTCTGGGAACTGTAGCGCTGTCAGGGGAACAGGGGCCTGCTAACAATCTTCAGCACCCTTTACAAATTGCAGCAGCCAAGGTTCTCTGGGGGAAGCCATGTCTTCTATTATTATTATTATTATTATTATTATTATTATTATTATTATTATTATACAGCCCTATACCCGAGGGTCTCGGGGTGGTTCACATAATAAAATCAAGATATAAAGCCATATAATAAAAATAAAAACAACCCAATAGCCCCCCCAACCCCCCACAGTTTGAAAGGGCATAGGGTGTAAATCAGATCAACCAAAGGCCTGGTTAAAAAGGAACGTTTTTGCCTGTCGCCTTAAGGTGTATAATGAAGGCACCAGGCAAACTTCCCTGGGAAGAGCATTCCACAGACGGGGAGCCACTGCAGAGAAGGCCCCGTTCTCGTGTTGCCACCTTCCGGACCTCTTGAGGGGGCCGCACACAAAGGAGGGCCTCATAAGATGATCTTAGGGTCTGAGTAGGTTCATATGGAAAGAGGTGGTCCTTGAGGTGTATGGAAGTGAGAGCTGGACCATAAAGAAGGCTGATCGCCGAAGAATTGGTGCTTTTTAATTCTGGTGCTGGAGGAGACTCTTGAGAGTCCCATGGACTGCAGGAAGATCAAACCTCTCCATTCTGAAGGAAATCAGCCCTGAGTGCTCACTGGAAGGACAGATCCTGAAGCTGAGGCTCCAATACTTTGGCCACCTCATGAGAAGAGAAGACTCCCTGGAAAAGACCCTGGTGTTGGGAAAGATGGAGGGCACAAGGAGAAGGGGATGACAGAGGACGAGATGGTTGGACAGTGTTCTCGGAGCTACCAGCATGAGTTTGACTAAGCTGCGGGAGGCAGTGGAAGACAGGAGTGTTTGGCGTGTTCTGATCCATGGGGTCACGAAGAGTCAGACATGGCTAAACAACAACAACAAATCGCTTGTACGGTGTGAATGTGGCACTCCCTTGGTGTCCCACCAAGCTTTGCTTTGTATCTACCTGCCACCAGCAGTACAAGGTCCCAAACCTCTTTCTCCCAAGGGAATGTGGCCCTCAAAATCAAAAGGTTGTGCACCCTTGGTCTATATGGACATGGAGCTTTTTGGATGGCTGGCACCAGGCTGATCCAGAAACGGCGTTTATCCAGGCTGCCAGATGGCATCCAACATTGCCAGGATAAATTTCTGGAGTTGTGCAGAGAGGTCCGTCTGTGCTGTGGTGGTATTTGACCTCACACAATCCGCTAACTGGGCTTCTTCCTCCCCTTGGCCCCTGCAGCTCAGCTAGAACTAATTCATTCACTAGCAAAAATTGATTTTGCTTCACAGCCCTGGTCAGCAACTGCCGAGGTTCGCTCAAGGCGCCAGCCAAGCGTTTTGCTCACTTACATCCTGTAGCCATTAAATCGAGACACAGACATTTGCAGCTGGGGTGGGGGGGGTGAGGAAACCCTGTGAGTTTTTAAGGTTACAATAAAGAGAGCATCAACAAAAGTTCCCTGTATTTCTGATCTCGGCCTAGGCAGGAACTTAGGCATTTTGCTTAAGGCACAAAATATAATAAAAGGAAGTACTTCTTCATGCGGGACGCGGGCGGTGCTGTGGGTTAAACCACAGAGCCTAGGACTTGCCGATCAGAAGGTCGGCGGTTCGAATCCCCGCAACGGGGTGAGCTCCCATTGCTCGGTCCCTGCTCCTGCCAACCTAGCAGTTCGAAAGCACGTCAAGTGCAAGTAGATAAATAGGTACCGCTCTGGTGGGAAGGTAAACGGCGTTTCCGTGCGCTGCTCTGGTTTGCCAGAAGCGGCTTAGTCCTGCTGGCCACATGACCCAGAAGCTGTATGCCGGCTCCCTCGGCCAATAAAGCGAGATGAGCGTCGCAACCCCAGAGCCGGCCACGACTGGACCTAATGGTCAGGGGTCCCTTTTCCCTTTCTTCTTCATGCCAGTTAAACTATGGAGCTCATTGGCCAC
The DNA here is from genome assembly GCF_965113315.1 of Podarcis vaucheri. Lineage (NCBI taxonomy): Eukaryota > Metazoa > Chordata > Lepidosauria > Squamata > Lacertidae > Podarcis > Podarcis vaucheri. The sequence continues at coordinate 89,244,604 of NC_138765.1, read as the reverse complement.
AGGTGGTAGGAATGGCCACCACAACTTGAGTAGCTTCAGAAGAGGATTGGACAAGTTCTCAGAGGAGAGATGGCTTAGTAGCATGATGGCCAAACTGTCTCCACAGTTGGAAGCAGCAAAGCTTCTGAATACCAGTTGCTGGAAGGGGACCAGTGGTTCTGTCTATCTGTATATCTTATCAATCTGTTGAATAGTGGAAAAGATGGACGAAGGACACAGCTCTGTTGGATTCACAGCTCTTTATTAAAGCAGTTAAAACTGCTCCTGGAATCAGACTGACTGCAGCCTAGTTGGCTGCTTTATATAATACTAAGTAACTTGAAACAGTAACAACTCACAACTAGCTAACCAATCAGGAGCGACAGTTTTCAATCCTTCATTTACATACTGGTGGCCCTGAGTGAGAACTGCAACTAATCTTAATACATAACACTATCTATCTATCTAAATCAAATAATTGTGGGTTTTTAAAAATTCTTTTATTTTGTTACATAAAAATACAACACAAATGTTTGAGAGATACAGAAACGAACCATGGTTTTCCTGTTTGACATCATTGGGTCCATAACTTAAGGGGGGGAAAAGGATACAGACTGGAGTAATGATTATTGCAGAGAGATTACAAACAATGCTATGAATAATAAGATCATGATTCCACGGAAGCATAATGGAGCAGTCAATAAGAAGTCCTGGAATACAATCAAATCCATGCTTTGCAGATATCTGCCAGCCATACATTTGTCGTTTCACATGTGAATGACCACCATGCTGCAGAGTCCATAGGTTTTGCTTCACCCCTGGAAACTCTGAGAGAATGAGTGAGTTTTTCGGCTATTGCAGTACCTAAACCTGGTATCAGGGGGAAGGAGGGCTGAAGCCCCCCCCCCCCAGGAACACCCCTTCACCTTGGGTGACTTTATAGCTCATATTCATCAACTGCTGAAGAATTAAGTTCAAAGCAATCTCCCAATAAGCAGGCCTCTGTGAGTTCCTAGATAAAGCACACCACAGGGCTTGTGTGTGTTGACTGCTGTGCTGCAAACCCACAATCACCCTGACCTGCTTCTAGACGAAATGCAATGGATCCTTCAGGAGGCTGATCCTCACCTGGAACTGTTATAAGAAAAACCTGCTCCTTTTCCTTTATGGGATATCCAAGAGCCCGTATAGAGTCCTTAAGTGGGTTCCCTATCAGTAGGAGAAAATAACAGAGGCCAACCAGAGAATATTGAGAAGCAAAGCAGCTAGTAAGCCTGATCTTTATTCAACTGTTGCAACAGGGTCCTCACTCACCACACGCAGGAGAGAGGAGGAACCCAGAACAATGGTGTGCAAGCCCTTATATAGACTTTTGAAATTGCCCATCCTGTAGCTCAAGACCACCCCCAAAACATCATATATACATCACAGAAGGGGGTGGTCTACAGCAGAAATCTTGTTTGTCAGGATATCAGTTAATGGTCACTGACTGCTTTGGGCAGCCTGGCCATTCTTTTGTGATGGTAAATACTTTAGTTCCTGAATCCGGGTCACAGGCTCGCCCTATTCATACACAAATACACCCTTAAGACAGGTAAACAAAAGTCAATGGAGAGGCTTTCCCATTTCCTTCCTCCTTGCAGAGAAATATTTGAGGTGAATTTGGGAGAGTCAAAATGGTTTGGGAGAGTCAAAATGGCTTTAGGATTGCTCTCCTGTACTATTTCAGACATGTGGTTTATATACTTATGTATGTGTTTGTCTTGTACATTTATGGATGTTTATTTTATATTTGGGCTCTTAAAATTCTTATAACAGAACCTTCTGAACTCTGGCTTAATAACATCTTAGGAATCTTCCAGTACGGCTGATTCTGTTGCTGGGAAGGACTCGGTGACCTTTGGTGGGGGTGTAAGGGTGTTTCTCCTCTGGCCGCCTGGGTCTCATTCTATAATTTGAGAGTTGATTGAGAAAGCACAGACCTCTAAGTAGGAGATTAGTGTGGCTCAGTGTAATTGAAACCAGGCAAACAGCTGTTGGCTGATAAGTCCATCTCTATCTGGCTTTACGCTGTCTTTGCTCATCATCCTTCCTGGGTAAGGGCATTGTGCAGAGAAAATGACACTTTTAATCCGGGCACCCAGGTGATGCTGTGTGGATGCCAGAAGCAAAAAGGGCACAGGGGCGGCTTTAATTATTTTGCTCTTATCCCAGCTCCAGTGGGGAACAAGTCCCACAGGTTCCAGAGGGACCTTTGGTCTCCTGCAGCATAAAGGGTTAAAGAAAATCATGGCACACAAATCCATCAGCAGCTATTAGAGAGCCATCAGTCTGGATGTTGTCCTGAGTCCCTTCCAGATCTTGCGGTCCTGTGTCCAAGGAGGGTTGGAATCTAAGGGAGGAGGTTGCTAGGTTTCTTAGTGAGACAATGGAACCTAGCAACCTAGCTGGCCACTTATGTGTCCTCATCAGAATGAGCCAGGTTGCAAGAGCTTAAACTAAGTGATGGTGTGGCGTTAACATATGAGAGTGCTGAAGGTGAAATAGTTAAGCAGGTTACCCAATCAGGACCCAGGGGGTGGAGTCAGAGGGACTATAAAACCAGCTCTGGGAGGGGCGAAGGGAGGAGTTCGTTGGGAGGTTTGGTTGGAGTGGGAGTGAATTGGGATAGAGTCTGTGGGTAGGTTGAGTTAGTGTAGAGAAATAAGCTGAGTCAGGAACAGTTAGGGGCTAGGAATATCTGAGAGGTGGTTTAGTGAGTGAGAGCAGGTAGCGGAAGTTATAGGTCTGGATAGGCACCCCATGATTGTAACTGACCGATACCGTTTATGAAACCACACGCTTGTTAAACTGCAATAAATAAATAGAAGTTTATGTTCTAATTTAACCCTGACTGGACTCAGTATTGTCCCAGGTAGGGCCTGGGTGGTGGCAGCGAGAAATAAAGTGGTGGCACAGGGATCAATAGACGGTGAAACGTCCGGGACCCTGTGTGATCGCCACAGATGGGACCCTGCAGGCTAAGGAGTGGGCCTTTCCTCTACCCCCTCGCCTAGTAGGAGAACAAGAGCCCTCTGCCAACTTTCACTCCAAGGAAACTGAACCTAAGTAAACAACTGGAACCTGTGGAGGCTCTCACTGTCTCTGCTGTCTTCCGAATCTCCAAGGGCAAAAGACTCTGGGGAGTATTGTGTTTTCCCAGGGTTCAGTTTCCTTGGAATGAAAGTCAGTGGAGACTGTGGTTCTGTTTTGTTTTAAATTGCCTTGTTTTAACATGTTGACGTATGCCACCCTGGACTCCTTTGAGAGGAAAGGAGAGGATATAAATTTTAATTGTTGTTATTGTTTTTGATGATGACGAATGTCTCCTTGAAAACAGACTCACCTTTGCTGTTGCATTCAACAAAAGTTGTGGTTCAGTGTTAAATAAGTGTAGGACAAAAATAAAATAGAGCACAATTCAAAGTGTAGACCTTTAAAGCCCTAAACGGCCTCGGTCCTGTATACCTGAAGGAGCATCTCTACCTCCAGCGTTCACCCCGGACACTGAGGTCCAGCGCCAAGGGTCTTCTAGCGGTTTCCTCACTGCGAGAAGCAAAGCTACAGGGAACCAGGCAGAGGGCCTTCTCGGTAGTGGCACCTGCCCTGTGGAACGCCCTCCCATCAGATGTCAAAGAGATAAACAAGTACCTGACATTTAAAAGACATCTGAAGGCAGCCCTGTTTAGGGAAGTTTTTAATGTGTGACATTTTAATGTATTCTTAATCTTTGGTGGAAGCTGCACGGAGTGGCAGATGGGCGGGGTACAAATAATATATTATTATTATTATTATTATTATTATTATTATTCCAAACTTTAGAATTAAGGAAGCAGTTTTATACTGAGTCAGTTGATTGACCTTTCTAGCTCAGCACTCCAATGGCTAGAAGCAGCTATCCCTGATTTCAGGTAGGGAACATTCTCAGCCCCACAGGGAGAAGTCAAGGATTGCAAATCCCTTACAATTTTCTGGACTCGTGAACGATTCAGGAAGGTCCAAGTCTCCCCTTGTCCTCTTCCCGAGCTCCCGCTGCCGCTAAAAGCAGCCCGTAGCCCCACCCTAGCTGAACTGACGCTGGGTTCTGCCTGGGCTCTTCAATTCAGCTCTATTGATTTATAAAGCCTTTTCATCACTGAATTCTCCTTGGCGTTGGCAGTTGGTGGAGTTGTCGTACGTGAGCCTCATGCTTTATGGACTCCTGAAGGCTTCAGGAAGGGTCTGGCTCAGGTGAAGAAGGCATTCTTAGATTGATGAAGGCCCCAGATAGTGAGGAATGCCTATGCAAGGTTTATTAAAAAGGAAACCTTAAACTCGTTAGTGGGAAGGACCAGATATAAAGAAAGGAGATGAGGGCAGGGGGAGGAACAGGGTGGGAGAAAGATCAGTCAGAAGAGGGAGAGGAATACAGTTACTGCCATGAAAATAATTTATGGGGCAATTTTAAATTCACAGGAAGGCAATTTGGGGTCTTGTATTGACTTCTCTCTGCCTTTCTCTCCCTTTCCGTCTCCCTTTTGTTTTGCAAGTGCGGCTTGGATGATTTCTGAGCAGGAAAATAAATAAATAAGCAAACACCACCGCAGACTGGAAAGAGAAACCGTGCCTTGAGATCTTCCGTGATTTAGGATGCCTTGCAGGGATGCAATTCTAGATCACATTGCCAGCCGCTGCCGACATGAGAGTCAGGAGTTGTCAAGGTACGAGGAGGGGGCCCAGGGGTGGGCGAACCATTAAGTGAAATAAGCACTTGCTGAGGACAGCAAGGGGAAAGGGGCACCAGGGAAATTTCCCTCGGCTGGATTTTTAGTATCAGTGGTCACAAATTGCTCAGCCATGTGTTCATTTTCTCAGTTGAAGTATATTAAAGAACACCTATGCAACAAAGCCTCCTGCCAACCTAGCAGTTCGAAAGCACGTCAAAGTGCAAGTAGATAAATAGGAACCGCTCCGGCGGGAAGGTAAATGGCGTTTCCGTGCGCTGCTCTGGTTTGCCAGAAGTCACCTAGTCGTGCTGGCCACATGACCTGGAAGCTGTCTGAGGACAAACCCTCGGCCAATAAAGCGAGATGAGCGCCGCAACCCCAGAGTCGGTCACGACTGGACCTAATGGTCAGGGGTCCCTTTACCTTTACGCAACAAGGCAGTCTGGGTGCCTTATCGCTGCTTAGAAGCAGTTGTGTTACATAAGATTAGTTTTGAGGATCTGATCAAAGTCTTTGCAATAAAGTGGAAGTACAGTGGTACCTTGGTTCTCAAATGCCTTGGTACTCAAACGCCTTGGTTCCTAAATGTCGAAAACCTGGAAGTAAGTGTTCTGGTTTTCAAACGTTTTTCAGAAACCGAACGTCCGATGCGGCTGTCAGCTATTGTTTCTGGGGTGCCTGCACCAATCAGAAGCTGCACCTTGGTTTTCAAACATTTCGAAGTCAAATGGACTTCCGGAACGGATTAAGTTTGATGCTTTTGTTTTTGCTATTTATTTTGCGTTTTTGTTTTTGAGGCTGTGGCGTTTGCCCTTTCGTTTAGAGCCTGTCTGTGCAGGGGGAAAAGAAAGGGTTAAAAATGTAGACCAATAGGAAAGCTGGAGGCGGAGCCTACATGTGTATAAAAGGGGTTAGCCCGAGGTTTATTAGAGGGTAGTTGGTTGGTTTTAGTGGGTTGGCTGGCTGGGAAAGGCAGTTGGAGAAGCAGTTGGCAGATAGTTAGGGCAGTTCTTGAGTGAGGGGAGGTAGAAGAGATAGAGGAAAATAAGACTAAGAAAGTAAAGAGTAACAAGGTTTGGAATGCCGTAAATGTTTGCTTGTTTCTGAAATAAACTACACTCTTCTTTATTAATTTGAGAACCTGACTGAGACTGAAGTGATTTTACTGGGGAGGATCTGGTTGGTGGCAGCGGATTAGTGGTATACAGGTCAATAGTCCGTGAGACACCCGGGGGCGCCATATGAACGCCACAATACCCTTCCTAAATTGTGCTAGCAAGTTCCTTTACTTAGCAAAGTTTACATTCCCCTTCTCTCACACAGCAGAAATCTGGCTGCAGGCTCGTTAGAACCTCTTACTATTATGCAATTTAGTCTCCCTCAGACTGAATTGTATGTTCCTGGTAAGATCCCCTTTTAAATCTAAAAGAATAAAGGCACCACAGTCTTATTCTAAACGGCCTCGGTCCAGTATACCTGAAGGAGCGTCTCCACCCCCATCGTTCTACCCGGACACTGAGGTCCAGCTCCGAGGGCCTTCTGGCAGTTCCCTCACTGCGAGAAGCCAAGTTACAGGAAACCAGGCAGAGGGCCTTCTCGGTAGTGGCACCCGCCCTGTGGAACGCCCTCCCACCAGATGTCAAAGAGAACAACAACTACCAGACTTTTAGAAGACATCTGAAGGCAGCCCTGTTTCGGGAAGCTTTTAATGTTTGATGTATCACAGTATTTTAATATTCTTTTGGAAGCCGCCCAGAGTGGCTGGGGAAACCCAGCCAGATGGGCAGGGTATAAATAATAAATTATTATTTATTTATTATTATTATTATTATTCATAATCAATAAAAAGAAAGTTTACTCACAATCAGGCAGAGCACAGTGTGATCCCTGAAGGCAGGCTTTAGGCTTAATGTTACCAACTTATACTAACAGGTTTATCCCATAAGGGAGATGACCGGGGGGACTGCTTGGCTGGCAGGTAGCAGTTCATTCCAGGACGAAAAGAAGATGGAAAAGATGCCACAACAGCAGCAAGGATACTTCTCGCGAAGCAATGGAAAACTGAAGATCTACCCACACTGGAAGAATGGCAGATGCAACTGATGGACTATATGCAATTGGCTGAGATGACCGGCAGAATCCGAGATCTGGGAGAGGAGACGGTAGAAGAAGATTGGAAAAAATTTAAGATTTACTTGCAAAAACATTGTAAACTGTATGAATGCTAAGCAGGATGCTTGATCATAAACAATTTGGCACCATCAAAATAGATGAAGCGAAGTAGGAAGATAAGTGAAAATGTAAGAAAAAACAATTTTTATTTTGGATAAACAGTTGGTTAAATTTAATTGATAATTAGACAGTAAGGATGGAAGTAAGGTGATAATTTGTTGGATTAAATTTTTTTAACGTGGAAGGTAGGGGCGGGAGATGTGAGGAGGTCACAAGAAGATAAGAAAGTATGTTATGTTTTGTTATAATTTTGTTTGATTATTATATTGTAACTTAAAAATTTCAATAAAATATTTATATTAAAAAAAAAAGAAAAGAAGATGGAAAAGAAAAAGAGTGCAAACACGCCTTGTCCTTTTACCAGGTCTGGAAAGGTCACGCCCACCCATTAGTCACATGCAAGGAAGGATGCTCCAGGCCAGAAGGAACAGGAAGCTTCGACTGGCTGCACCAAACATTCCTTTGCATGTCCACTCTAGCAAAACAAGGAATGTTGCACTTGACTGCTCTCAGTGGATTACATCCCACACTGGTTTCCCACAGGCATCCGGTTGGCCACTGTGAGAACACAATGCTGGACTCAATGGACCATTGGCCTCATCCAGTAGCCTCTTCCCACGTTCTTTATATCCAAAAGGCCAGGGACTTTTTGGAATGAAATAATGGCGTTTCACAAAACCCCAGCGCTCCCCTGCCCCTCGTGAAAGAATATATGGCCTGTTTCTACCTTGGCCGCTAACAGTCCCTTCAACTCTTTTAGGAAAAGGCCTTGCCTTTCTGCTGCCTCATCAGGATTTTCTGCTTCTCGTGGCTTCTACTGTGAAAAAAAAGAAAACCATTGATGCTAACTCAGCTCACTGCTTGCTTTCAGCTTAACTTCCAGGAGCCCAGCGCTGCACCCTTTGAATGCTAAACATTTCTGAGGCCAGATTTGTTCCAACAGCTCCCTTTCATCCAAGTTTTATTTTTTCTTTTGCAAAACTACCTCCTGCTCCGTGAATTTGGCTAACCCTCTTTTAAAGCCATCCAAGCCCTCGCTGCCTCTTGTGGGAGGGAGTTCCACTGTATAACCATGTGCTCTGTGAAAAAGCCCGTCTTTGTCCTGAATCTTCTCACATTCAGCTTCCTTGCATGTCCACGAGTTCCAGAGGGAGAAAAACGTTTCTCAACCCTAAGGTAAAGGTAAAGGGACCCCTGACCATTAGGTCCAGTCGTGGCCGACTCTGGGGTTGCAGCGCTCATCTTGCTTTATTGGCTGAGGGACCCGGCATACAGCTTCCAGGTCATGTGGCCAGCATGACTAAGCAGCTTCTGGTGAACCAGAGCAGCGCACGGAAACACTGTTTACCTTCCCGCTGGAGTGGTACCTATTTATCTACTTGCACTCTGACGTGCTTTCAAACTGCTAGGTTGGCAGGAGCAGGGACCGAGCAACGGGAGCTCACCCCATCACGGGGATTCGAACCGCCGACCTTCTGATCGACAAGTCCTAGGCTCTGTGGTTTAACCCACAGCGCCACCCGCAACCCTGCGCCATGCATAATTTCATAAACTACTATCATGAGTTTTAAAAAAATTACGTTAAAGGGTAAAAATATATTTTAAAAATGATAAAATAAAAAAATTCCTTCCAGTAGCACCTTAAAGACCAACTAAGTTAGTTCTTGGTATGAGCTTTCGTGTGCATGCACACTTCTTCAGATACAGTGTATCTGTGTATCTGAAGAAGTGTGCATGCACACGAAAGCTCATACCAAGAACTAACTTAGTTGGTCTTTAAGGTGCTACTGGAAGGAATTTTTTTATTTTGACTATGGCAGACCAACACGGCTACCTATCTGTAACTTAAAAATGATAGTATGAGATAAATGCTAAGCATTTATCCCTTTGCAGCTTTAATAGTCTAGCATTTTGGGTGGTGCAGAATTTCATGTCATGGGGAAAAGAAATAACCAAATCAATCAATCAATCAATCAATCAATTTCATTTCTGTCCTGCCTTTTTTTTTTTTTAACCACAGAACTCCCATGGTCCAGACTCTCCAAGTGTTCTTTTTTTCTAGGGACAGTCCTGGATTTATAGAAGCCACCCCGGCTTCTGATTTGATCCTGGAATGTCCCGCTTTTCCTTAGGGCAGTGGTGTCCAAACTTTTTTCAAAGAGGGCAGATTTGATGAAGTGAAGGGCCTTTAGGGCCGACCAAAGTTATTGAGATTTTTTAGAATTTTACCCCAGGAAATAAACTGCCACAGGGGCCGGATTAAACAGAGGGCCGATTAGGCCTCCAAAGTGGATTTTGGACACCACTGCCTTAGAAGTGTTGGAGGGTAAGGAGTTATGCAACCCCCCTGAGCCAAGGAGTTAAGTAACTATGCAACCTTTAGAAAACATCTGAAGGCAACCCTGCAACGCTTAATGTTTTATTATGCTTTTATGTATATACAGTGGTACCTCGGGTTACATACGCTTCAGGTTACCCAATTCGCTAACCCAGAAATAATACCTTGGGTTAAGAACTTTGCTTCAGGATGAGAACAGAAATTGTGCTGTGGCAGCGGGAGGCCCTGTTAGCTAAAGTGGTGCTTCAGGTTAAGAACAGTTTCAGGTCAAGAGCAGACCTCCAGAACGAATTAATTTCTTAACCTGAGCTACCACTGTATGTTGGAAACAGAGTGGCTGGGGCAACCCAGTCAGATGGGCGGAGTATAAATAATAAAATTATGTTTATTTTTGTTATTATGGAATGGGATGTCCTCTTTTCATTGGAGAAATGTTGGAGGGTGTGATGGTCCTGCCTCTCTCATTTTGCACCCTCACAACAATTGTGCAACGTACCTCAGGCTGCAAGACAGTTACAGACCTAGGGAGCTTTGCGACTGAGTGGTGATCTGAACCTGGGTGCCGTTGCCCCATTAAGGTTATATTTCAATGTGCCTGGTCTCTCTGTATCCCCCTTTCCACCTTGCCCTGAGATGCTGTTGATGTGGCCTCACTCATGGACTTTGCCTGGGGTTTTTTTTGGAACCAGATACATGCAGGAGCCACAAAGCTTTGGCAGCTTTCCTGCCAAAGAGAAATCATCGCTCAAGCCCCTAATAATGATGATAATAGCAACCCTCCGCAGGAGAGTGTAAATCCTACATAACAAACCTCTGGAAAGAGAAAGGAAAAATAGGAGGGGGGGGGGGACCTCAATGCGTCTGCAAACCAGGTAATTTGACATTCTGTTGCTAGCAGCCCTGTTGCAGTATTAATAATCTTTGGGTGTAAAATTACTGCATTTTAAAATTTCATTACATCTTTATGTCACGGGACATAAAGCAGAAGAAAACTTAATTAAATTACCTAAAATTATTGCCTCAGCCACTTGCCAGAAGAGACGGGAATGCACAAGGGGGAATAGCGTGTGCGTTTATAGGAGGCTTGGCTGCAACAGTGTTAAACTGCAAGTTCTAAGATTGTGTGTGTTTTTATTGAAAATGTAAAGCCTGTCACAAAGGCCCTATTTACCTCCACAAAGGGGCTCCGCCCTGAAACGCGACACCACCCACGTTTTATGCATAGCTGTCAACTTACAGATTTGAAAATAAGGGACCAGCAGCCAAAATAAGGGACCTGTTCCAGGCTCTCCAGTCTTCCTGCAGTCTGGTCAAACTCATGCTGGTAGCTTCGAGAACACTGTCCAACCAACTTTGTAACCAGAGGTTCAACTGAATAGAATCTGAATCACATGCACCACAAGGCCTATGCAGCCTCAACTTAAGATGGCTCCCCGGCCTGGCTTTGCACTGCAAAGTTTGCAGCAGCACGTGCAACAAAATGGCATCCAGCATTCAAAAACCCCCTCAGTTTGCATGAACACACAAGGCATGCAAGCTCTACCCCCAGTCCTTCTTATTGGGTGAGCAACACAGCCAAGCAACACAGTTGGAGCCTCCCACCTCCCTGGCCGGCAGGGAGGGAGGGAGAGGAGCTGCTTCCTTTGAAATTTAAGGGACATCATTTAAGGGACATCCATCAATAAGGGACAGCAACGGGACATGGCGCTGGAATAAGGGACTGTCCCTTCAAATAAGGGACACGACAGCTATGGTTTTATGGATCAAAACAGACTGCAAAATAACTGCTAGGCCCCATCAACAGCCTAGGTTCAAAGAAGACAGAAGCCAAGCAACACTTTTTAATGTTTAAAAAACACATTTATTAATTTTACACAAATAAGCCCTTTACAAATTTTAACATAAACTGTAAGTTACTTTATACATTGACTACCTGTCCTCCCCTTCCATGGTTTACATATTGACCCTTGAAAAATTATTTTTATTAAAAGAATTACAACTATAAAGAAATAAAGTGATGAGAAGGGAGGGAAGGGAGGGGAAAAACAACAAAGATGCTTATAAAAAAGAATGGGGAAAAATAATATACAAAATGCTTCGTCTTGATGAGAAGGGAGGGAAGGGAGGGGAAAAACAACAAAGATGCTTATAAAAAAGAATGGGGAAAAATAATATACAAAATGTGTTGTCTTCAGGGCTGCTCCTTTCCCGGCTGATGACATTCTTGCAGGGGCATTCTTTTCTCCAGACGTCTCCTCCCAGGCTACAGCAGATAGGCCGCTGTTTCCCACTGCAGTTTTGCTCCATGCAGGAAAGAGAGAAAAGAGATTCTGTTAGAAAGGGTACTAAATCTCATGAATGTTAGACCCTCGAGTTGCCCCCCAAATAATCCCTGCTGTTGGTGAATAAAGAATTAAAAAAGGAGGAGGTGTTTTCTAATAAAGAAATGGAAGAAAGTTGCTGCTGGGGGGTTGCCTGCCCCCCACTCAAGCGGACGGCAGAGAGTCCTGCAAGGAACCGGACACTGGGCTGGGGGACACCAGCGACTGGGGGAGCTCCATAAACCCTGCCTGTCCTGGGGGTGGGACCCCCAAGAAAGGGGAAACAACAAAGGTAAGATCGTCCCTCTGTGGACGGCACGTAGGGGGTGGGACCAGATTGTGGGCCAGCCCCCATGTGTTAACATGACTATTTTAACAAGGATGGGGTTTTAACTTGGATGGGTGCTGTTTGAATTGCAGGGTGGGGTTGTTTCAAATGGTTGTTAAATGTGATATATTGATTTAGATTGTGTATTTGTTGTCCTGGAGTGTTGTTTCGGGGCTTTTGTATTGTTTATTCATGTGCATATGTTTTTATTGTATTTTTATTATGTTCTGATATTTTTTTAAAAAATAATAATCTGCAGCACAATTCTGATGTTACGTTGCCTTGGCCTGGCGCTACTGCGGATGTTCTGTCAGGAGGAGAAAGGGGCTCCTTGAGCAACGTCCCATCCAAACAGCCCACCAGATGTCCCAGTAGCCCACCTCCAGATGCCTCACTCACCTGGCATGCAGCTCAGGAAGTCCTGTGGGTAAGGTTCCCTGTGAACACAGCAGCCTCCTCACCAGCTCTGGTGGATTTGAGGACCTTCTCAGCTCTGATGATGAATGTTGGGTTCCTTAACGTTCGTGCCATTGTCTCTGCAAAGGAAAGCCAAAAGGTTAGTTTGGGTCTTGCTCATCCCACCCCCATGCTGGGATGCATTCTTCCAGTCTTACCTTTGTTGCGCTGCAGAATGGGCAAAAGATGGCAGAGGGCATCTGCTGCCTGCTCTCCAGTGTGCACAGAGAGGAAATCGCCACCAGTTGGCCAAGGGAGGGTGCAGGAAGCGCTTCCGATGGCTGAGAAGAAACCCAGAGAAGGGACTGATAAGAGAAGCAACCCGCCACCATTTTTCCTATAACATTTTAATTAAATCTTCCAAACATTCCAAAACATTTAGCATCCTATGCAGAAAAAAACCATTTCTTTTTGACTTCCCACCCCTCTTTTCCTGATGTTTGCTTTTTAATTCTTTTCTCAGCTGTTTTACTCGCTGGGATTCGTTCTGCTATGGCCCAGCTCTGTTCTCCAAATTGGATAAGTGCTGGGATGCCTGATTGTCCCTTGCAGGGTGGGCCTAAAAGCAGCAGCCTGAAGGCCTTGACAGCCCTGCATGGTTGCAATGCTTCCCTTCAGAAACTCACGTATTCCTGGATCTTCTGCAGGAGGGCGGAAAGATCTTGGAGCGCCTTCCTTCGGATCTTCCCACTCTTCATCGTTGCGACGACATCCGCAAGTCCGTTTCCTGCTTGGCAGGGGGTTGGACTCGATGGCCCTTGTGGTCTCTTCCAACTCTATGATTCTATGATTCTATGATTCTAAGTCTGTCCTTCAGCCGGAGAAGCTGTGGTTGGGATGCTGAGGGGAGAGAGGAGCAGCACTTTTGTAAAAAGGGTTTATTGACTCCCATCCTTCAAAGACCCCAAGCACCACCACCACAGAAACGGACCGGGGGCTTTTGAAAGCAATTGATTATGGGGGTGGGGGATTACCTTGGAGGACGACCCTCCCCATCTTCCAGGCTTATTTCTGATATTTGATCTTCATCAAAATCAATTCCCTGTCCATGAGAAAAGAGAAAAGAGAAACAGGAACATCAGAATGTGAAGAATGGATCAGACCCATTCATGTTTTTGTGTCGATCAGGAAAGCGCAGGGAAGGTGGGTTGGGAAACAAACTGAAAATCTCTGTCCTCCATTTTCTTAGAGACCTTCTTCATCCATTCATTCCTTTAGAGTATTTGTACCCCACTCTTAAGCCATAAAGGCTCCAAGAGAGCCTTCCATGAAATCAAATGCAAGAAACTCCCTAACGGCAGACTTCTATTGTAAGAAACAACCTGATCAACAGAAATGCAACACACAAGGAAAGGGGGCAAGGAGGGCAGAGGAAAAGACAACTCACAAGCTCAGGCTAGAATGCTGTTCTCATCTCTCCCACTGAGGCAGCCTGAAGAAATGGCTGCCGCCAGAAGACAGTTGGGGGAGAGGAGGCCTGAGGGAGCTGGCCCGTCTCAGCAGAGTCCATGGTGCTGTTTCTCTGTTCAAAATAATATTCAATCGACTGCAATATAGGACACTGAATTTTCCTTTTTGGCATTGCTTCTCCCCTCCCAAAAACCTGGGCAAAGCTCAACCCTTTCTTTGACTTTGGATAGCTCTTTGCCAAACTTGGTGATATCATTAATCTAGGTTCTAGAGTTAAGTCCCCTGGCCATGGCAACCTCCACTTACCTCCAGGAGTCTTTGGGGCGCCATCTTCTAATGTAGTGACTGAGTGAAGGTCACTACAGGCCATCTCTGACAACCTCGAGATGCTGAGGATGCAGTAATATTATGTTTGCTGACTGGGAACAGTTATTATCAACCTCTCCCTGCCAGAGGGGTTGCGCGCAGCTATGGAACAAGCCAAGGCAGCGAGCGGAATGGATCCCGCTCGCTGTTTTGGCTTCCCCTTTAGCCCCGTGCAGCCTCTCCTTGCCGGGAGACGCTGCGCAGGGCTAAAGAAGCCATAGCCCCGTGCAGCCTCTCCCTGCCGGAGGGGTTGCGCGCGGCTATGGCACAAGCCTGCCTTCGCTCCATAGGACGCACACACATTTCCCCTCAATTTCTGGAGGGGGAAAACTGCGTCCAATAGAGCAAAAAATACGGTATTTTTATCCTGCTTTGCAGACGCTTGTTGTCTCCTAAAGCAGCTTACACCAATTTAAAAGAAGGTGACACCAGTCCTGTCCTCAGGTTTGGAAAGTCCAGAGACATGAAACCGAATGGAAGGGACGTGGAGGAACAAGGCAGAGGAAGAGCCCTTTTCCCAAGGCCCAAGGAGAGGCCTGAGATGTCGCCAGGCAAGTCCTTTCCTTCTGGGGCCAAGCTGCCCTTCCCCACCGCCAGCTCTTCTTGGAAAGAGACGCAGCAACTGACCCTGTCGACCTTCATGCCCAACTCCAAGGGGGCTGTGGGGCTCAAGCCCCTCTCAGATTCCCCTGGGGGGCTGATCTGGCCCCAAATGCACAGGCTCACTTGAGGGGCTCAGTTGCAACTGCCTTGTCCTACACTGGGTTCCAGGATGGGCTGGGTGGGTGTTTATGGAGAACTGGTAGTCATAATGGTACAGTGATATCTCGGGTTACATACGCTTCAGGTTACAGACTCCGCTAACCCAGAAATGGTGTTTCAGGATAAGAACAGAAATCGTGCTCCAGTAGCACGGCGGCAGCGGGAGGCCCATTAGCTAAAGTGGTGCTTCAGGTTAAGAACAGTTTCAGGTTAAGAACGGACTTCTGGAACGGATTAAGTACTTAACTCGAGGTACCACTGTACCTTGGTTCTCAGACTTAATCCGTTCTGGAAGTCCGTTCCAAAACCTAAGCGTTTCCAAACCAAGGTGCACTTTCCCATAGAAAGTAATGCAAAACGGATTAATCCGTTCTAGACTTTTAAAAACAACCCCTAAAACAGCAGTTTCACATGAATTTTACTATCTAATGAGACCATTGATCGATAAAATGAAAGCAATAAACGTTATACTGCAGTCACACAGATTCCCCGGGGGGGCTTACATGGGCCCCACAGGCAGCAGGCAGTGCCTGGCAAATGGCTCCCACCTGCTGAATTTCTGCCTGCCGGAATAATCATAAATGTGGAAGCCAGCCCAAAATAGAAAGAAGGAAGGAAGGAAGGAAGGAAGGAAGGAAGGAAGGAAGGGAATAGATAACAAAAAATTATGCAAATGCACAGGCTCACCTGAGGGGCTCAAATGCAACCGCCTTATCCTGCAGGTTCCAGGATGGGGTGGGTGGGTGTTTATGGAGAATTGGTAGCCTGGCTCCAAGGGCCCCTCGCCCTCACAAAGGGAAGAGAGCTGGGTTCAGGAGCAGACTGGCAAAACAGGGCTTATATACACTTCTGCCCGCCCCGGTGACATCCACCTAGGGCAGGATTGGCTGCTTTGAAACTAGGCAGCCAATCCCAATGCAGGCTTCAGAAGCCTGTCCTGCCTTGTGATGTGAGAGCAGGAGACCCCCAGGAGCAGACAGAAGCCCTGGCACCCCCCCCCCCTTTCCTGGGAGCAACCGACTGCAAGGCCTCTGCGTTGCCCCACAGACAAGGGCCAAGGTCGGAAGGCGGCTGGACTGGCCCAGTCAAGGGCCTCCCTGATAGGAAATAGAAATACGGCCTCCAACTTTGCTTGCAAGGCTTCTGCTGGGGCTTCGGCTGCCCCCTTTGCCAGACCCTCCAAGTGTCCCTATTTTCCAAGAGCTTCTCTGATTTAGCAAAGCCATCCAGGTTTCTGATTGGATCCCAGATTGTCTCACTTTTCCTTAGAGTATCCCTCTCATTGCAAAAATGGCCTGGAGGGTATGGAGTTATCTGTTCCCTGATCCGTCAGAAGGCAATCCTTTATAGGGAAGTTTGTGGGTTTTTTTAATGTCCAGTGTTTTATTATGATTTTATATATGTTGGAAGCTGCCTAGAGTGTCTGGGGAAACCCAGTAAGATGTTTGGAGTTTAAACAGTAAAATCATCATTATGCAATGGGACACCTCTCTTTTTATCGGAGAAATGTTGGAGGGTATTCTGTGGTTAGGCAATATAAGGCCCTTATATTGGTGGGGGTGTGGGGGAATGGGGGGGGGAGACTAAAAATTACTTTACCCAGTGTAGAAATGGCTTCAAAGCACTTCATTACAATGATGAAATAGAAGTGATCTGTAAGTGCAAACATTCCAAAAAGAAGATTGAAAGAAAATGCTCCCCACCTGCAGAATTTCTGTCTGGCAGAAGGATAGTAAATTTAGAAACCAGTCCAAAATGGAAGTAAGTAAGTAAGTAAGTAAGTAAGTAAGTAAGTAAGGGGGAAGAGATAACAAGAAATTCTGCTTCTCTTCCTCATGGAGCTTTGCCTCCAACATCAAAAGGGGCATAACCCCTCATCCCCCTGAGAGCTCCAATATAGGAAGGTTATGGTTGTAGCTGTCAACCTTCCCTTTTTTGGGTGGGAAATTCCCTTATTCCAGCGCTGCTTCCCACTGCTATCCCGGATTCTTAGATATCCCGTAGACTGTCCCTGGGATAGGTGAGGCTGCTGATCCCTTATTTTCAAATCTGAAAATTGACAGCTATGGTTATGGTGCTTTTTTAAAAATAATATTTTATTAGGTTTTATCAATAGAAAAGTTCAGAAAAATACAAAAACAGAAAAATACAAAATTACAAAATACAAAAAATACAAACATTAAACACAAAAAGAAGAAAATACACATATAAAAGAAAACAAAAACTCCCTCTTTCTTTATTTCTCATCTTTAGTTAACTTATTTTCCTGACTTCCTCACGTCTCCCTTTTTTGTATCCCTTTTAAAAATTGATTCAGCAAATTCATGTCCTATTAGTTTATCTATTATCAATTCCCATCTTACATTTTACCTTGTTGCTAGATGTCATCAGCATTCGAAAATTTTACAATATTTCTGTAAATAAGTTTTAAATTTCCTCCAATCTTCTTCCACCAACTCTTCTCCCTGGTCTCGGATTCTGCCAGTCATTTCCGCCATTTCCATATAGTCTATTAGTTGCATCTGCCAGTCTTCCAAGGTGGGTAGATCTTGTGTCTTCCAATGTTTTGCGATGAGAATTCTTGCTGCTGCTGTAGCATACATAAAAAAAGTTCTATCCTTCTTTAACACCGATTGGCCAACTATGCCCAGGAGAAAGGCCTCTGGTTTCTTCGGGAAAGTATATTTAAATACCTTTTTCAGTTCATTATATATCATTTCCCAGAAAGCCTTAATCCTTGGGCACGTCCACCAAAGGTGAAAAAATGTACCTTCAATTTCTTTACATTTCCAACATTTATTATCGGGCAGGTGATATATTTTTGCAAGCTTGACTGGAGTCATGTACCACCTGTACATCATTTTCATAATATTCTCTCTTAGGGCATTACATGCCGTAAATTTAATCCCGGTGGTCCACAACTTCTCCCAGTCAGCAAACATAATATTATATCCTATATCTTGTGCCCATTTTATCATTGCAGATTTTACCGTTTCGTTCTCAGTATTCCATTTCAACAGCAGATTATACATTCTTGAAAGTATCTTAGCATTGGGTTCTAACAATTCTGTTTCTAACTTTGATTTTTCCACCTGGAAACCAATTTTTTTGTCCAAGTTATAAACCTCTCTTATTTGAAAATAATGTAACCAGTCTCGCA
Source organism: Podarcis vaucheri (assembly GCF_965113315.1). Lineage (NCBI taxonomy): Eukaryota > Metazoa > Chordata > Lepidosauria > Squamata > Lacertidae > Podarcis > Podarcis vaucheri. Next base: position 89,226,507 of record NC_138765.1, on the reverse strand, counting down.
CCTTCTCTTAAAGTTTGTCATAACTCTGCAATTTCAGTTTGTCACCTTCCTGTTCTAAAATTTCCCAATATTTTGGCCATTTAGCCTCCATGTTGATTTTTTTTCAAAGCTTTCGCTTCCATAGGTGATAGCCACCTTGGGGTTTTACTCTCCAGAAAATCTTTGTACCTTGTCCAGACATTAAACAATGCTTTCCTGACAATATGGTTTTTAAATGCCTTATGTGCTTTTACCTTGCCATACCATGCATGCCACCCAAATATGTTATCATACCCTTCAAGATCCAAGACATCTGTATTCTCAAGAAGTAGTCATTCCTTCAGCCAGCAAAAAGCTGCTGACCCATAATAAAGTTTAAAGTCTGGCAGGGCAAACCCCCCTCTGTCTTTAGCATCAGTAAGAATCTTAAATTTTATTCTGGGCTTTTTGCCCTGCCAGACTAATCTAGATATATCTCTTTGCCACTTCTTGAAACAGTCCATCTTTTCAATAATTTGCAATGATTGAAATAAAAATAACATTCTCAACAATACATTCATCTTAATAACAGCAATTCGACCCAGCAAGGAAAGTTTCAAGTTCGTCCAAATTTCTAGATCTTTTTTCACCTCTGACCAGCATTTCTCATAGTTGTCTTTAAATAGGTTCACATTCTTAGATGTCATATTCACCCCCACGTATTTTACCTTCTTTACTAATGTTAAATCTGTCTCTTTCTGAAACCTCTCTTTCTCTATCGGTGTCAAATTTTTCTCCAAAACCTTAGTTTTCAATTTGTTCAATTTAAAGCCAGCCACTTGACCAAAATCCTGAATTACTTCTAGGGCCCTCTTAGTGCTGGATATCGGCTCCTGTAATGTCATAACAAGATCATCTGCAAAAGCTTTAAGTTTGTATTGTTTGACTCCGACCTGAATACCTTGAATCAAATGGTCCCTTCTAATCATATTTAGCAAAACCTCCAGGACCGAAATGAAAAGCAATGGGGAAATTGGGGAACCTTGTTGTGTCCCTTTCCCTATTTTAAACTCTTCTGTAACCACATTATTTACTATCAATTTAGCTTTTTGTTCAGAATAAATCGCACCTATACCATTTTCAAAGTTTTGTCCAACCCCCATACCCTGAAGATTTTTCTTCATAAAACTCCAGGAAATGTTGTCAAAGGCTTTCTCCGCATCTACGAAAATCAAGACTGCTTTTGTGTTAATGTTCACCTGCAGCTTTTCTAGAATGTTAATTATATTCCTTGTATTGTCCGATAGATGTCTTCCAGGGAGAAAGCCGGCCTGGTCTTTATGTATCACCTCTGCCAAAACTTTTTCCAGTCTTCTAGCCAAAATGTCTGCAAAGATTTTGGTGGTTATGGTGCTTTAATGCCCAGGGAATGGCAGGTGGTGGTGGTGATTTCTTAAATTTGTATGCCACCCTTCATGCGGGCCATTTCAGGGACAGAACCCTCAAGTGAAGAAGGCCTCCTGTGCAGCCTCCATTCTAGAGGTGGAAAGGAGCCTAAAGCCCCTTCGATCCCCAGCGAGAGGCCGAGGGAGATGGAGCTTTGTCCTTCTGGTCTTCTTCCATCCTCGGCCACCTGGGCCTTGGGACCTCAGCTGGAGTCACCCAGGGACTGTCCAGGATTTACAGAAGCCGTCTCAGTTCCTGATTTGACCCCAGAATGTCCCACTTTTCCTTAGGACGTCCCTATTTTCATCAGAGAAATGTTGGAGGGTATGGAATTATTTGACCCCTGAGCCAAGGAGCGAAGTAACTATGCACCCTTTAGAAGCAATCTGATGGCAGCCCTGTATAGGAAGTCTTTAATGTTTGATTATGTTATTATGTATGTTGAAAGCAGCCCAGAGTGGCTGGGCGGAGGATAATAATAATAATAATAATAATAATAATAATAATAATAATAGGACATCCGTATTTCCAACAGAGAAATGTTGGAGGGTATGCAATCAGTCGAGATGGAAATACACAAGGGAGAATAGCGTTTGTGTGTGAGGAGGAGGAGGAGAAAGAGGCATGAAGGCATATTTGGGCCCTTTCTTGGAGAACTGGCCCAACTTGGTGGTGTGCAAATGTGAAGTCCTATGTTATAGAAAAAGCCTGCTCCTTTCTCCCTATGAGGTATGCAAGAGCCCGTATAGAGTCCTTAAGTGGGTTCCCCATTGGTAGGAGAAAATAACAGAGGCCAGCCAGAGACTATTGAGAAGCAAAGCAGCTAGTAAGCCTGATCTTTATTCAACTGTTGCAACAGGGTCCTAAGTCACCACATGCGGGAGACAGGAGGAACCCAGAACAATGGTGTGCAAACCCTTATATGGACTTTTGAAATTGCACACCCTGTAGCTCAAGACCACCCCTCAAAACATCATACATAGATCACAGAAGGGGGCAGGTCCACAGCAGAAATTCATCACAGGAGGTGATCTACAGCAGAAATCCTGTTGGCCAAGATATCTGTTAACGGTCACTGACTGCTTTATCTGGGCAGCCTGGTCATTCTTTTTTGATGGTAAATACGTTAATTCCTGAATTCAGGTCACAGGCTCGCACTATTCATACACAAATACGCCCTTAAGACAGGTAAGCAAAAGACAAGGGAGAGGCTTTCCCATTTCCTTCCTCCTTGCAGAGAAATGTTTGAGGTCAATTTGGGAGAGTCCAAATGGTCTGGGAGAGTCAAAATGGCTTCAGGATTGCTCCCCTGTACTTCTGTATGTGTTTGCAATGTACATTTATGAACATTTCTTTTATATTTGGGACCTTGGAATTCTTATAACAGAACCTTCTGGACTCTGGATTAATAACATCTTAGGAATCTTCCAGTACGGCTGATTCTATTGCCTGGAAGGACTCAGTGACCCCGGTCTATTTTTGGAGAGAGGGTGGTATGGGGTCGGGGGCAGATGAGATGGAGGTGCTTGGCAGTGGGTGTGTTGTATGCAGAAAGCATACGCTTCAACTCCCATGACCCACCTCCTTCAGTTACTAGTTTCTTGGGGTTGGGGCTAAATCCATGATGGGTCAGAGAAAAATGAGCGGAGGCAGGAACCAGTCAAAGCAAGGCAGATCTTAATTTTACTGTTGCGACGGAGTTTCTCACCGTACATGTTGCATGGAGGTGAGGACTCAGGAGAAGTGTGTGTAACAACTTTTAAAGACTTGAGAAATTGCTAATAATAATAATAATAATAATTTATTTTTAATACCCCACCCATCTGGCTGGGTTTCCCTTAGCCCAGAGGTTTTGGACTTTTTTGAGTCCATGGCTCCCTTGACCAACTACATTCTTTCTGCGGCAGCCCTGTGAGGCTCAGGAGCCCAGCTATGTCACCCCTTGCCAGCAGAGCTGGCAGCCTCTTGTTCTTTTTCTGTTTTTTATTTTTAAAAGTTTTTTATTAAGTTTTAACAATGCACAGTATAAAAGAAAAAATACAAGGACAGAGACAAATAATAATAATAAAGACACAAAATACATACTACAAAATACAACAATACAAACATTAAGCACAAAAATACAAAAATACATACATACATTAAAAACTAATAATAAAAAGAAAAAACATAAGAAAAACACAAAAATCCCTCTTTCTTAATTTTATATCTTAAATTCACATATTTTCCTGACTTCCTCACGTCTCCCTTTCTTGTATCCCTTTTAAAAATTGGTTCAGCAATTTCATAGCCCATTAATTTATCTGTTGTTGGTTTAATCTTAAATTTTACCTTATTGCTAGAACCCCAGCATTTCATTTCAATGTCATCAACATTCAGAAATTTTACAATATTTCTGCAAATAGGTTTTAAATTTCCCCCAATCTTCTTCCACTGAGTCTTCTCCCTGGTCTCGGATTCTGCCAGTTATTTCCGCCATCTCCATATAGTCTATTAGTTGCATCTGCCAGTCTTCCAGGGTGGGTAGATCTTGTGTCTTCCAATGTTTTGCCTCTTGTTCTTTTTCTGACTCCTTCCCTTGTGGAGTGTCCCCTCTTCTCCTCTCCCCTCTCCTCTGGACAGCCACAGCTGCTGCCCCTTCCCTAAAGAGAGGTGCCTCCTCATGTTTATAGCTTTGGAAGGATTTGTAAGTGAAAAGAACTATTGGAAAAGGTTTTTCCTTCAGCGGCAGAGTAAATGTCTGGGGGCATTAAGAGGGTCAAGATGGCTTCAGGATTGCTCTGTGAACTCAAAGAAAGTGTCTCTTTTTTCAGGGAATAGGATTGGTTTTTCTCTAGGGTGCGGGTCTGCTATGTGTGCACCTTCAGATTTGTGTAACACTCATGCCAACTTCGGTTGCCCAGCGCCTGCAAGCCCCCTACTGTGGCATCATAGAATGCTAGCAGTTTTTAAAATAAACCCCACCAGCAATTGCTCATCAGGAGCAGAACTGAGCAGCTTCTGTGAGTGAAGTGAAGAGCTGTTTCTCAGAAGGGGAAACCCTGGGAGAGACTAGGGTTCAAATCCCTCCTTACTCAGCTATGCAGCTCACTGGGTGACCTGGGGCCAGGTTGTGGGGATTAAATGAGAAGGCGAGAACTATGTATGTCATCTTGAGCTCCTTGGAGAAAAAGATGGGATATCAATGCAGACGCCCTCAGAAGGTGGTGGACTCTCCTTCTTTGGAGGTTTTTTTATACGCAGAGGTTGGGTGGCCATTTGCAAGGGATTCTTGAATTGGATTCCTGTTTTGCAGGAGATGGGACTAGATGCGCCTTGGGGTTCTTTCCAAATCTACAATTCTATGATTTTGTTTTATTGATTAGATTGGAAACCGCTTTGGGACTACTCTGAGATGCCAAGTTGGATATAAGCGCCACAAATTAGTAAAGAGAGAGACACGGCGGCCTGTGAATGACCACAGGCAGCTTGGAGAAGGCACACATCTCCACTGAACCAGACTGTCTTACGTGAGGATATCCACCCCAGGGAAGATCCACCTGCATGGAATCTTGAATGGATAAATGATCTCCTAAAAGCAGGTGAGCAAAATCTCCCCGTGGGGAATCTGGTTGGTCTGGCCCCTCTTGCTTTTTTGGACTCACCTGTAGCCTAGTAAAAGATCCCTCAGCATGTGGTGGTGGACAGGGGAGACATTAATCCTAAGCACCTGAGTTAAGAAGGCAACCCAAAGCGACATTGCTGAATTACTTTCCTGTAGTCCCTTGGTGGCGGGTCATAAATCATGCTGCTGAGTTTATAGAGACTTTATATATCCTATTTAAAGGGGGGTGGGGGAGAGAAATCCCAAACACTGACGACAGATTAATAGCCTGTTGGGGAGATAAAAATAGCAGAGGGGTTTTTTTCATGCCCACAGTTAGCATCAAAGTGGAATTCGGCTCCCTTTGGAAGTTGTAGGTAGGTTTCTGGTCCTCTGTGCCAGGAAGCTGGGGGTTTAACTTGGTGGATTTAGATGCAATAGAGCAGTGTTTCCCAACCTTTTTTGGGCAAAGGCACACTTGTTTCATGAAAAAATTCTCGAGGCACACCACCATTACAGCCCCGTGACGTCAGCGCGCAGCGTCACGCCGGGAGGGACATGAATTGCTAGCAAATTACATAATCACCTCCTTGAGGGCTGGCTCATCTTCTCCAAAGGCAGAACCCCATTAATTAACAGCACAGACTCACACCATAGCCAAGACGAGGGGGGAAAACCTCAGTCATGCACAGTCATGCACATGTGGGGGCTAAATGAGGACGAAGACCGGGCAGAGAGCAGGGTTCAAATCACCCCACCTGGCCAGGACAATCCCTGGGTGCTCCCTTGGGCCACTCGCCTGACCCACCTCGCAGGGCTGTTGTTGCGAGGATAACACGGGGAGAACCACGTGCGCCCCCGGGAGCTCCTTGGAGGAGAAAGCGGGCGATGAATGCAATGCACGAAATATATGAGAGGCGACCAGGTTTTGCAGGTGAGGGGCCCCCGCCAGCCTCCGCTTCCAACACCTGGCGCAACGACGCCGAAGTTTCCCCCCGGGCTCAGCTCGGGGAGCAGCGCTGCTCCCCCCGGCTCCCCTTCGCCCTCCCGGCTCTCTCTGCCGCCCACTGGGGACCCCCCTCACCTGCCAAGTCCGGAGCACCGGTGGAAGTTGCATGCATGCATGCAGGGTGCCGCATTGCCATTGCATTGCACTGCACTCCATGCAACGCCTGCACGCATGCATTGCCTTGCACACCCGCCAAGGGGTCTCCCCGCGGTCCGATGCGTCCCCTCCGGCGCGGATGCAGCATTACAAAAATAAAAAAACCCTGACGCAGCCCTACCTGGGGGGCAGCCTCCGCCGCTCCGCCTCCGCGGGGATCCCCGGGCTCCATCCTGCCGCCCGATCTCCGTGGGGGTGCAGGCAGGCTGCGCGGGGTCTGCGCGGAAGAGCCCCTGCCCGGCCGCTGCCGCTGCGCTCATTCCATGGCCGGGAGAAGAGCGCTTCAAACAAAACGCCCGGCCCGCCAGGCCACGCTGGGAAACGTAGTTCGCGCACCCCGTGCGGGCGCGGAGCCCAAGGGCGAGGGGACTAGGGATCCCGGCAGCCCCCGCGCCGGGGACGGAGGGGGAGAGGCCGGGTGCAGGGATGGAGGGACGGGTGGGCGAGCGAGTGAGTGGCAGCCGCCAAGCCTTGGCCGAGAGCCAGGAAGGGCCTCCCCGGAGGAGGAGGAGGGAGGCGCAGAGCGGGAGGGAGGGAGGGAACCCCAGGGGTCATCTAGTGACGGCGCCCCAATCGAAAATTTGACTTAAAAAAAAAAATCTTTCGAATTTTTTAATTTTTCCCGCGGCACACCAGGCAACATCTCGCGGCACACTAGTGTGCCGCGGAACAGTGGTTGGGAAACACTGCAGTAGAGGACCTAGCTGAGGGTTTTCCTGCGGGGCATCTGGTTGGCCACTGTGAGAACAGGATTTGGGATTAGCTGGGCCACCATTGGCAGGATCCAGCAGCATCCTGATGTGTCTTCTGACATTGTGGCACCTATACCTGTCATAGCTGCAAACCTAAGATTTGTTTCCTGCTGTCCAGACCTTGAAATGACTCCATTGGCATGGACGCTCCAGGGAACAGGAGGCTGGACTGAAGGCACTTTGGACAGATCCAGGATGGCTCTCTTTAAAGAATTTAAGCGTTTCCCCATTATTTATCTATCTATTTATCTATTTATTTATCTATTTATTTATTTTGATTGATCTCATACAATCTATACCAATTCTTTTTTTAAATAAATAAATCTCAAAGCGGTTTACAAAAAAACCCCCAAACAATGAAACAACCTCTAAAAGATTCGCAGCAATCATTGATGGCTCTCTTTAAAGAATTTAAGCGTTTCCCCATTATTTATCTATCTATCTCTTTATTTATTTTGATTGAGCTCATACAATCTATACCAATTCTTTTTTTAAATAAATAAATCTCAAAGCGGTTTACAAAAAAACCCCAAACAATGAAACAACCTCTAAAAGATTCGCAGCAATCATTTAATAATAATAATAATAATAATAATAATAATAATAATAATAATAATAATAATAATTTATTATTTGTACCCCGCCCCCATCTGGCCGGGTTCCCCCGGCCACTCTGGGCGGCTTCCACAAACACCCAAAATACACTACTATGTCATACATTAAAAATTTCCCTGAACAGGGTTGCCTTAAGATGTCTTCTGAATGTCAGGTAGTTGTTTATCGCTTTGCCAAAGCCAGCAGAACATGGAGGCAATAGTTCCCCCTCTCTGCTCCTGGTGTTCTTCTCCCATCCTTCCTAGCGCAGGGGAACAACAGCCCCATTTTAACTCCTAACCCTGTGAGGTGGGCTAAGCAGAGGGATTATTTTTATAATTTTATAATTTATTAGATTTATATACCACCCTTCATCAAAAGGTCTCAGGGTGGTTCACCAAATAAAAATACAAGTTAAAAGCACAAATAAATCGTTAAAGCAAAAACAACAATATCCTCTCCCCCCCCCCCCGGTCACATTTAAAAGGCTGTAGAATATTAATCAGCCAAAGGCCTGGATGAATAGGAATGTTTTCGCCTAGCGCCTAAAGATATATAATGTTGGAAGCCACACAGAGTAGCTGGGGAAACGCAGTCAGATGGACGGGGTACAAAATTGTTGTGTTGTGTTGTGCTGTGCTGTGCTGTTTTCTTGTTATGGCACCAGACAAACCTCCCAGTGGAGAGTATTCCAGAAATGGTTAGCCACTTCAGAAAAGGCCCATTTTTGTGTTGCCGCCCTCTAAACCAGGGGTTAGCCAACATTTTCAGCAGGGGGCCGGTCCACTGTCCCTCAGACCTTGTCGGATGCCAGACTATATTTTTGGGGGGAAATGAACGAAATCCTATGCCCCACAAATAACCCAGAGATGCATTTTAAATAAAAGGACAAATGGTACTCATGTAAAAACATGCTGATTTCCGGACTGTCTGCAGGCCGGATTTAGAAGACGATTGGGCCGGATCTGGCACCTGGCCTTAGTTTGCCTACCTCTGCTCTAGACCTCTTGAGGAAGAACATAAAGAAGGACCTCAGATGATGATTGCAGGGTCGAGGTTGGTTCATATGGGGAGGTGCAGTCCTTGAGGTATTGCGGTCCTGAGCCATTTAAGGCTTTTTAGGTCAACACCAGCACTTTGAATTGGGTCAAGAAACTAAGTGGCTCCCACTGCAGTCAGGTCAGGATCAGTGTGATATTGTCAAACTGCCTTGCCGCGATGAGCAACCTGGCCCCTGAATTCTGCACCAGCTGAAGTTTCCGAACCATCTTCTGAGGCAGGCCTATGAGTAACACGTTGCAGTAATCCAGCCTAGAGGTTAGCAGAGCACAGACTTCAGCCCCAACGTCCAGCCCTATGTTCCCCATTGCAAACATCCTTTGTCCTCTGCTATGAGCTTCCCTTACTGATGTATGGAAGTGAGAGCTGGACCATAAAGAAGGCTGATCGCCGAAGAATGGATGCTTTTGAATTCTGGTGCTGGAGGAGACTCTTGAGAGTCCCATGGACCGCAAGAAGATCAAACCTCTCCATTCTGAAGGAAATCAGCCCTGAGTGCTCACTGGAAGGATAGATCATGAAGCTGAGGCTCCAATACTTTGGCCACCTCATGAGAAGAGAAGACTCCCTGGAAAAGACCCTGATGTTGGGAAAGATGGAGGGCACAAGGAGAAGGGGATGACAGAGGACGAGATGGTTGGACAGTGTTCTCGAAGCTACCAGCATGAGTTTGACCAAACTGTGGGAGGCAGTGGAAGACAGGCGTGCCTGGCGTGCTCTGGTCCATGGGGTCACGAAGAGCCGGACACGACTAAACCACTAAACAACAACATGAGCTTCCCTGGAGCAGCTCTTCTGCTTCTTGAGCCTAATGGTGAGTGAGAAAAGGCGTATATTTGCATTCCGTCAGCCTGGCATTTAGCAGGAGGCTGCCACCCTTTTCGATTTATGATCTGCACCATGCTTGAACTTTAAAGCCAGCCAGGAGGTGCTCATTCTTAACTTTTTAATGCAGCAAGTTCACCTTATCTATCTCGATCTGGAAGTGCATTAAAATGTGGCAGGCAAGTGAATCTCCCCTCATGACATGGGGAAATAATTTATTCCAAAGCACCTCTTGGAGGTTGGTTCCATTCCCCTTTTCTTTTTTGATTTACTGGCGATGGATCAGCCGTGTCCTTAATACAGCTCATGGCCCTGCAGTTTAAATCCCAGAAATTAGAAACACGATGGGCGGATATAAATTGCATTCTCTCTGGAGCCCAAGGCCCCAGGGACTGACAGCAGCGCCTGGGAAAGGCATATGCTGTGTGCCACCTGGACTTGCCCACTGTGATCCTTGAAATTGCAAAATACGGGCCTAGGCAGAGGAAGGACTTGTGAAACTCAGCTCACACCTTTGATTTCAGTGGTGCTTCCTTCCAAGTAAGGGGACAGCTAGAGCTTCACACTTTACTCGAGGATCCTACAGGGATTTCCCCTCATGCAACTTTTGCCCTTGATGCTGGAGTTTTGATCTGTTCTGACTGTAGCAGTTCAGGGGTTCTGACCTGAGCTAAGTGCTTTGGGTTGCACAAAAAGAGCAAGCCGGGGCAAAGCCTGTACGAATGCAAGGCAAGGTTTTCAGAATTCAGCAACACCCTGGGCAGCTCCATGCCATGTTTTGGGACAGAGGCCAGTGAGGAGCTGCTCTGATGGGCATCCCAGCATGGGGTGAGGTGAGCAAGACCTGAACTAACCCTTGGGCTTTCCTTTGCTTGACTACTGCAATTCGCTCTACGCGGGGCTGCCCTTGAAGCTGTCCCAGAGACTCCAGCGGGTGCAGAATGCTGCAGCGAGGCTCCTCACGGGGTCTCTGCCATGGGAGCATATTCACCCAGTGCTTTTCCAGCTGCACTGCCTCCTGGTGGAGTACAGGGTCAGATTGAAGGTGCTGGTTTTGACCTTTAAAGCCCTTCATGGGCTAGGACCCTCGTACCTACATGACCGCCTCTCCCAGTATGGCCCACGGAGGACCTTAAGGTCCATAAATAGCAACACCCTAGAGGTCCTGGGCCCTAAGGAAGTTAGATTAGCCTCAACCAGAGCCAGGGCTTTTTCAACACTGGCTCCAACCTGGTGGAACGCTCTGTCTCATGAGACCAGCACCCTGCAGGATCTGATTTCTTTCCGCAGGGCCTGTAAGACAGAGTTGTTCCACCTGGCCTTTGGCTTGGAATCAACTTGATTCCCTCCCCCTCTTTCTTTTTTCCTTTCTCCTTCTGGGATGAGGCTGCATTTTAATGTTTTAATGTTGTATTTTCATCTTGTTTTTAAGTTGTATTCATTCAACTTGTTTTTATTATTGCTTGTTAGCCACCCTGAGCCCAGCCTCGGCTGGGGAGGACGGGGTATAAATAACATTTATTATTATTATTATTATTATTATTATTATTATTATTATTATTATTATTCTATTTGCAGAGACACTGGCATGAACGTCAAGGAAGTAAACACATCATCAGAGCTGAGAAGGTCCTCAAATAATTGTTACTCTCTTGCCAGGGTAAGTCGCTGTCTCTCAAGCCACATGTTCTGGGTTCTGCAGAGGCAGCACCTGGGCTTCTGCTCCCCAGCCCTGCCCTGTGGGCATCTCTGACCTTCCTCTCTCGCTTCAGGTCTTTGGAGCCTTTCTCCCTGCGGAGCAGCTCTTGGAGGCCATGTGCTTCCTGGCCAGAGACCTGGTTGTCGAGAGCAGCTTCAACCCACTGGATATCTCCCACTTACTAGAAGAATTCATCAAGCAGTTTGGCGGCACAAAAGTGAAGGTAAGGCGTCTGCAAAGGTAGGTGTCAGGGGATGATTAGCTGCTTGTGCTTAAAATTGTGCCCCTTCAGAGTTTGTGCGGCCCCACAAACCTCTGTGTGTGACAGAGCTCCTCAGACATGTCTGCTCTAGTCACTAGTAGAGTCTGACAGTGGCTGCCTGCGGAAGCGCTTCCAGCAAAGAAGTTCCTTAACGGAAACGCGTCTCCTGGACTCACGACGTGGCAGCTTCCGGCGAAGCATGGGTCTCCCTGCAGTTGCTTCTGACACCTCCCCGCTATTTTCGCTGGATGTGTCTCTCACCCCTTTCTCTCCCCTGCTGTTTCCTGCCTGGGCTGCTGCGTCTCTCTCAGCATTACTGAGATCCTCCTCCAGAGACCCCTCGCTCCCCCTCCTTGTCCCTGCTTTGGCTGCTGACTCTCTCCCAGTCTCTGGGAGCCCTACCAACTCCCTTTCCTCTGATGTCAGTTCCCTGACATCCACCTCCCCTCCAGGGCCCCCTTCTCCCCCGCCCCTACTCTCTCCTCTGGGCGGTGAGGAGCTGAAACCCCGAAAAGAATCCTCTTCATCTTCAGACGTCTCGAACATTTCCCTCCATCGGTCTTCGTTCCGACTCGCTGAATCCTCCTCCACCTCGGAATCAGAGAACCCCTCCAACTCTTCTTCTTCGTCAGTGGTGGCGAAGTATTCCCTCCGGAACCTCGCCACTGGCTGGGGTTTACGAGGGAATCTCTGATGAAAAGTTTCAATCAAAACCTCGTCATCTACATCCTCTGCCCTGACCCAGGTGTTTTCCGACTCCGGCTCCCCTTCCCACATTACCAAATACTCTACTTGCTCTCCCTTCCACCTGGAATCGAGAATCTCCGCTACATGGTAGCTGTGTTCTTTTTCCTCCATAGCTGGTCCCCTATTGACCCTCCCCTCTCTGTCCCCTTTATACGGTGACAGCAACGACCTGTGGAACACTGGGTGCAACTTCATGTGGTTCGGTAACCGGAGTCTGAAAGCCACTGGGTTGACCTGTTGCGTGACTTCAAATGGGCCCAACCTTTTGGGTCTTAACTTCTTACAACCTCCTTTGAATGGTAACCCTTGGGTGGACAGCCACACCTGGTCCCCCACCCTAATGCTTTCCCCTTCCCTTCTGGTTTTGTCTGCCTGCCTCTTATATCCCTCCTTCGCCCTGTTTAAATTAAGTTGGAGCTGGCGATGGATCGCTTCCATTTCTTCAACGAACTGTTCTGCGGCTGGAACGCTCCAGTTCTCCCCTTCCCCCCCTGGGAAGGCTCGGGGATGACACCCGTGATTAGCCAAAAAGGGGCTCATCCCCGTGGACACGTTCTCTGCATTGTTGTAGGCAAATTCTGCCAACGCCAGCTTCTCCACCCAATCATTCTCTCTGTCATTCACATAACACCTCAAATATTGCTGGAGGACACCATTAGCTCTTTCCGCCTGCCCGTTGGTTTCTGGATGACGGGCAGTTGAGAAATTCACCTCTACATGCAATAAGCTCATGAGCTTCCTCCAGAACCTGGAAGTAAATTGTTTCCCTCGGTCAGAAACCACCCTCAAGGGGGCGCCATGCAGCCTAAACACATTTTCCACAAACAATTTAGCGGTTTCTTCCGCTGTGACCGCATGTGAGCAGGCTATAAAGTGGGCCATCTTGGTTAACAGGTCTACCACAACCATGATGGCTGTTTTCCCTTTGGACCTGGGCAGATCAGTCATGAAATCTATTGCCACTGCCTCCCATGGCCTTTCCGGCGTGGGTAGTGGTTCTAATAAACCTGCCGGTGCCCGCCTCTCCCCCTTGGCTCGTTGGCATTGGTCACACCCTCTCACATACTCCCGCACATCTTCCCTGACCTTGGGCCACCAGAATTCCCTGGTAACCAGCCACATGGTTTTGTGTTGCCCAAAATGCCCTGCTGTGGGGCTATCGTGCAGTTGCTTGAGTACCTTTTCCCTCAATTCCCCTTCAGGTATGTATAACGCTCCCTTGTAGTACAACGCCCCGTTTCTCTCCTCAAAACCCCCGGGTTTGTCTCCCTCCCTCCTGAGACCCCTGAGTTTGTCCTGGGCGTATTCATCCTGCACCGTTCCCTCTACCAGTTCCCTTTGCCCCACCAATGCCGCCCCACACACCCAGCGGTCCTCGGGAATGACATGGGTCTCTTCGGGGGCACCCTCTCCCTCCAAATATTCAGGTTTGCGTGAGAGAGCGTCCGCCCTAACGTTCTCTGGGCCTGGTACGTAACAAATCTCAAAGTTAAATTTGGAGAACTCCTGGGCCCATCTCAACTGCCGTTGGTTGAGCACTCGCGCAGTTCTCCAATACTCTAGATTCTTATGGTCCGTGCACACTTGCACCTTCTGTTGTGCACCAATTAGCAGGTGCCTCCATCTCCGGAAGGCCTCATGAATCGCAAGAAGTTCCCGGTCGTACACCGTGTAGTTCCTCTCAGATTTGTTCAGCTTTCGCGAAAAGAAGGCACACGGTCGCCACTCTGACCCCTCCTTCCCCGGCTGCAGAAGAAGCACCGCCCCTATGGCTCTGTCAGAAGCGTCTGTTTCGACCCTCAGCTTTTTTTGTAAATCCACATGTAGATGTTGTTCATCAGAGGCGAAGGCCCTTTTCAGTTCCTCAAACGCTCGCTCCGCCTCCCCCGTCCAAACAAACTTCTTTTTACTGCTGAGACAGTCCGTGATGGGCGCCGTCAGGTGGGCGAAGTTCCGGATGAACTTACGATAAAAGTTTCCAAACCCTAGGAACCTCTGCACATCCTTCTTGGTCTTGGGTGTTTTCCATTCCAGCACCGCTTGAACCTTGCCGGGGTCCATGGCCAACCCCTTGTCTGACAAGCGGTACCCCAGGAATTCCACCTCCTTGGTATGAAACTGACACTTCTCCAGTTTCACCCACAGCCTGTTGGCTTGCAGCCTGCTCAACACTTCTCTGACGTCTCTCACATGTTGCTCCTCATTCTCCGAATACACCAACACGTCATCTAAGAAGGCCACGCAATTCTTGTAGAGCAAAGGCCCCAGTACGTGGTTCATGAAGGCTTGAAAACACGCGGAGCCTGTTTGTAATCCAAAAGGCATAACGAGGTATTCAAATGCCCCCAAAGGGGTGAACATGGTGGTCTTCCATTCATCCCCTTTCCTTATACGTATCAGGTTGTACGCCCCCCTTAGGTCCAGCTTTGTAAAAATCTTTCCTTTCCGCACCCTGGTCAAAATATCATCAATCCTGGGCATAGGAAAAGCCGCCGGCTCTGTCACTGCATTTAACCGCCTAAAGTCACATACCAGTCTCGGCTTGTCCGTGTTTTTTTTATCCACAAAAAACACTGGGCTACCCCCCGCTGCCTTGGACTCTCTGATGAAGCCTCTCTTCAGGTTCTTGTCAATGAACGCTCGCAACTCCTGCATTTCCCTGTCTGACATGGCATACAACTTGCCTACAGGAAGCTGTGCTCCAGGGAGTAAATTGATCTGGCAATCAAAGGGCCTATGCGGGGGTAGTTGGTCAGCTTCCTTCTCGCTGAATACGTCGCTGAGATCAGCATACTGTGGTGGCACCTTCCCCTTCCCCATTACTTCAGTCCCTGCCAGGGTGGCTTGGGCCCCTGCTGACCCCTTTTCCCCCCTGCAGTGTTCTAAGCAATGTGCTGAACCGAAGGAAACCACTCTTTGATGCCAGCCCACCAGCGGATCATGTAAGGCTAGCCAGCTCATTCCCAAAATAATGGGAGCGCCTCCCAAGGTGGCCACATTAAACGCTATCAGTTCTGTGTGCCTTGCCACCCTCATTATCATTGGGACGGTCTGCAAGCTAACTCCTCCTCCCAACAGTTCCCTGCCATCGATCGTGGTCACCTGCAGGGGGTTGCTTAAAGGGATAGTCTGTATCTGATGTTCAGCAGCAAACTCCTTGCTCATAAAATTGCAGGAGCTGCCTGAGTCCAACAGCGCCTTTATTTTTAGGGGGTGTCCATTTTGCAGCTCTAGCGACACTTCAATCACTAGAGCAGGTCGAGGAGCTTCTGGCACGGGCACTTTCACTGCTCTTTGGCCTGGCTGCAGTGCCCTGACGGTGGCAACCAGGCGTTGGCTTTTACCTGCTCCGTTTCTCCCTGCTCTCCCCCCTCAACTGCTCCCACCATCCCTTGCCATTCCTTCCTCTGGGGGCAGACTCTGGCAAAGTGGCCTGGCTGTTGGCAGAGATAGCATTTCCGGGCTCCCTTTCCCTCCTTCTTCGCCCCCTCACTGGGCTTTGAAACTGCGCGCGCGCGGGCTGTTCCGATTTCCATCGGCTCTGCCGGCGGGAAAGCTGGCTCAGGAATGTCTGGAATGCGTAACTCCTTCCAACGTTCCCCTCTCCCTTCCCGCCTCTCCAAAGCTCTTGCCTCCTGGCGCGCTCCAATGGTCAGCGCAGATTTGGTCAGCTGATCCATAGACACCGCCCTGGGGCTCCTGGACAGCTCGTCTTTCACAGCCGAAGAAAGACCTTCTTCAAATAGCATCTGAATGGGTGCTGCCGATAAATCCCACCCCAATCTGTGAATCAGCATGGTAAATTCAGTCCAGTACTCATGGACAGATCTGCTTCCCTGCTTGCAAGCCATTAGCTGTCTGCGCACCACCCCTTCCTCAATATCGCTGGAAAACATGATATCCATTGCACGAAAGAATTTCATAGTGTCCTTTAGGATATCGTTGTGTGTTGCCATCAGGGGTCGAACCCAGTCCCGCGCCCCCTTCTCAAGATGCCCAATTACGAAAGCAACTCGCGATTCCTCATCAGGGAACTCATCAAAATGCACATTCAGGGCATATTGCATCTCGGTCCTAAAGGCATGGTAATCCTTGGGGTCCCCCCCAAACTTCTGCACCAATCCTGGTACCTTTCTGGGGAACTGAGTGGTTCTCCCCTTTTTGTCAGCATCCTGAGCCCTTCTCTCCTCGAGCCTCGCCGTCTGCAGCGCAAGTTGGACCTCCAGAGCTTGATACCTTTCTTCCAAGCTTGGACCAGCTCCAACCCCTGCCTCTCCGGTTCCGGCTGGGTTGCTCATGATGCTTTCTCCTGCACAGGCAGCGTACAAAGACTGTCAGACTGCTGTCAGGGGATGATTAGCTGCTTGTGCTTAAAATTGTGCCCCTTCAGAGTTTGTGCGGCCCCACAAACCTCTGTGTGTGACAGAGCTCCTCAGACATGTCTGCTCTAGTCACTAGTAGAGTCTGACAGTGGCTGCCTGCGGAAGCGCTTCCAGCAAAGAAGTTCCTTAACGGAAACGCGTCTCCTGGACTCACGACGTGGCAGCTTCCGGCGAAGCATGGGTCTCCCTGCAGTTGCTTCTGACACCTCCCCGCTATTTTCGCTGGATGTGTCTCTCACCCCTTTCTCTCCCCTGCTGTTTCCTGCCTGGGCTGCTGCGTCTCTCTCAGCATTACTGAGATCCTCCTCCAGAGACCCCTCGCTCCCCCTCCTTGTCCCTGCTTTGGCTGCTGACTCTCTCCCAGTCTCTGGGAGCCCTACCAACTCCCTTTCCTCTGATGTCAGTTCCCTGACAGTAGGAGAGAAGAAGATTCTCTGTTTGGTGTAGGGGAGGCAACCTCCTGCCATTGGGTGGCCAGGACACACAGCCCAAAGGATTATTGGTCATCCTCTCCCATCTTTGGAAGAACTGTACGGTTCCCGTTGTCTTAGGAAAGCAAATAACATCCTGCAGGATTCATCTCACCCGGGACACTGTCTGTTTGCACTACTGCCTTCTGGCAGAAGATATAGAAACATCAAGTCAAAGACAAATAGACTGAAAAACAGTTTCTATCCAAGAGCTGTGGCCCTTTTGAATGCTGTAACTCGTTAGTGTGACCTGGGAGTTTGATGGGTGTGGTGTGGGTGTGGCTGGAATGTGGTTTGTTTGGTTGTTGTTGTTGTCTTGCTTTTGTTGTTTTAAGGGATGGCATCCAATTTCGTTGCACTTTGTGCAATGTTGCACTTGTGTAATGACAATAAAGAATCTATCTATCTATCTATCTATCTATCTATCTATCTATCTATCTAGTTGAGAGGGGCCTGGCAACGTCAGGACAAGAACCTCAGCCAAGGGTCCTGAGAAACATGGATTCAGGGATCGGGAACCCTCCTCCTTCTGGGAGCAGACTGGCAAGCTTCTTCTCTTGGCCCACAATGGATAGGGGAACTGGCGCCCTGGAGCTGCCTGGGTCCAACACTCCCCAGGACCCTGAGTGGTACCTTGGAGGAAGAGGCTGTGGTGGCACAGGTCAAGGGTCCCTCTTTCAATGAGGGATGGAGGGATCCGCCTGCAGACAGCCCCGCTTCCTTGTACTCGCCAAGCAACTCTCTCCTTTTCTCTGACAGGTGGAGGTGCTGCTGGAGGCCTTCTACAAGATCACCCAGGGGCCTACAGTGGAGGGCCGAAACATAGCTGTCTTCGCTTTCTCCATCTTGTCACACCACCACCTGGACAAAGTGGTTGAATACCTCCTCCAGTTTCCCTTCGGGTATGGAGCCCTCTAGGTTCTACTGGGCTAAGGGACTAAAGACTAGGACTAGCCGCCTGAGAAACAGTTTCTACCCAAATGTGATTTTGGTTTTAAACGCAGTGTAAGGAGTCTCTAGGGGAGTACTGTATATTGTATTTAAAAATGGGGTATCAGAGTTTTTAGGGGGCTAACCAGGTCGGGATAGCTGGGATAGCAGGCTTGTTGGTTTTTGAATGCCTTATGTAGATTTTTCAATTTTGTTGTTCTGTATGGGACAATGACAATAAAGATTATTGTATTATCGTATGGTATCGTATTGTTGGCAAGCTGCAGGGCTTGCTCAGAAAGCCCTTGCTGCCATTTCCTCTCTCTGGAGCATGGCAGCAAGCAGAAGATTTGGATCTGACAATTACTCTTGTTTTTGCATTCACAGAGACTGCCAGAGAGTGTGGAAGGAGGTTTTAGCATCGGCCGACCCAGAACAACTGATCCATCTCATGGCCGAGCAGCTTTACCAAAGCCCCTTGGCGGAATCTGCCACCCAAGTGGTAAGGACCAACCACCTGCTTTCTGGCTTCCTTCTTCCCAGGGTAATATCTAGGGGTTCCTGTATTCTGCAGGAAAGCAGGGAAAGTGACTTGCACCTCTCTCTTTTCCAGCAACATCTCATCAGCCTGTTGCATGCCATCCTCAGGATGGAGGAATACAAGGCAGCTGTGCCCCACAGCTGCTGATCGCTCTCCTGGGGATGGTTATCAACTTCCACTATGATCTGGAATTCTTCGGGTGAAAAGTGTGTGCAAAGGCGCCAATGGAGTCCTTTTCCTTTCAACCTCTGGGTGTTTCTCGATGTCCATGTAATTTATTATATATAGGTTCCACCACACGAGAAGTCGGGGTTCGCATTGGGGAACATTGTTCCCGCATATGAAATGCCATTATGGAGGCACCTTTGGTCGAACATTTTATATCCCATAAACATTCGGACACAGATTTATTATGTACAGTATTATGGGTAAATCAAAAGAAATCTGGGATTAGGCAAATTTTGAACGGCGGCTACATCAACAAGAAACTCATTTTATTCTGTTTAAATCAATTTATCCCGCGGGGGGGGGGGGCTAAATTCTGAACTTGACTTTGTTTCATTTTAAAATTGCTGCCCGCATCATTTGCTGTATGTTTAAAGCATTCTTTTTAAAATTATTTTTCATTAATTATTTCAGCATCACATTTTATCAAAAAAATGTATCATCCTTAAATTTCCCCCCTCTGTTTTTTCCCTTCCCCCCTCCCCAAAAACATAACCCACCCTCCTCTCCCCCCAGGCTTGCCTCAGCGCCTCTCTCTGGTTTATCAGCCTATGTTATTTTCTGCATGTTACAAAACTGTACAGATCCTTAATTTATCTATCTGAGTGTTATCAATAAAAAGTTTGTGAATGTTTATTCAAAGCCTGCCAAGGAGTCCAGTTCATTTTGTTGTTTCTTTAAATACTTTGTAAAGGGTTCCCATTCATCTTTAAAATCACAGTTATCCTTGTCATGTAGTTTGTGTGTCAATTTTGCCAATTCTGTGCAGTCCATCAATTTCTCTTGCCATAGTTCTTTAGTCGGGATTTCCTCATTCTTCCATCCTTGTGCTATTAAGACTCTTGCTGCCGTTGTCGCATACATAAAGATATTTTTCAATTTCCTTGGCAGGTCTTTCCCTACAATCCCTAACAAAAATGCTTCAGGTTTTTTAACAAATATTAATTGGAACATTTTCTTCAGTTCGTTATATATCATTTCCCCAAAACTTTTTAATTTCATTACAATTCCACTTATGTTTAAACCATTCAATACCATTCCACTATATATTTGTTTTTCATGGGTCTATTTTGTTTTTCTATGCCGTATATGCCATACTGTTCCTTTAAGTATATCGTTATTGGAAACACCTGTGCCTTACTTTATATGTCCTATGCAATTGTGTTGCAAGTATCAATAGCTACACTATCTAGTGAGCACTGATCCTTAGCATGCATCTTACTTACGTATTCTGTTGAAAAATATCGGGTATGTACCTTTATTCTGTTTTGTCTATTCTGCTTTATTTTACAGTGTGTATGCAGGTAGCTCAGTTTTGTTATCATTCATCGGTTGTATGCCTTGCATCTTATTTCCAGCTGATAAAGACTATTACGAAACAGCAGCATCATTCTGGAGACACTGTCCTTTTCAGGTTTTTGAGACATCTTCCATTGAAACTTTTGAAAAACTATTGAGACTTTACTTTTGAAACTTTGGAGACGTCTTCTGTTGATACTTTTGAAAGGTCCTCGCTACCACTCTGCTATATTGTATATAAGAACTTTGATTGGCTTACTCCTATAATTTGATATCATTATTCTATTATATATTTTCTACTAACTATTTGCCTATGTGTTGTGTTTGCATTGTTGTGACCATCTCTTGGCCGAGCAGCTTTACCAAAGCCCCTTGGCAGAATTTGCCACTCAAGTGGCAAGGACAAACCACCTGCTTTCTGGCTTCCTTCTTAGGTTATGGAGATGCAGGCCACAGCTGCATGCGGCAACATTCAATCGGCCTTACAAGTTAAATAAGACATGTATTGCCCAGATTTTCTGTGGATACACTTTATTTGCCAGTACGTGCATTGGGGTGTGGGGCTGGACAGGAAGCAGCATTCATTTTACAGGCTTCCCAAAACTCTTCTTGTCCTGCTAGGGAGAGGGGAACATAAAAGCACACTTTAGCTAATAGCCACTGTCAGGGAACTGCCATCAGAGGCAAGAGGAGAGGTAAGACGCTCCAATGATGCAGGGGAGGGAACTAGCAAGGAGAGAGAGAGAGCTTCCGCTGGGGAAGGAAATCCAGGGGACACCAGGGAGAAAGGGGAGGCTGAGAGTACTGCAGAGGGGAGGCTCCGAGACTCTTCCAGTGAAATCAGCGGAGAGAGCACAGGACCTCCGCTTGGCACGCCCACGCCGCGCAGAGAATCTAGGAGGAGACTTGGCGTCAAAGAATTTCTATGTTGGAGGAAGTTTAGGAGACGCCCACTCACGGATTCTGCCAGTGACTAAGACAGTCGTGTTGTAAGGGCTGTCAAACCAGGGAAAGGTTTAGCTATACGACCAGCTTGGAGCAGTTTGCAGTTTACGCACAAGCAACCCCAATTCCCATTACAGCCACCATCAAATAAAGAGATTCCTACCATTATTTCTATGATTCTGGTTCGTAATGAAACAGACGCGGGTGGCGCAGTGGGTTAAACCACAGAGCCCAGCACTTGCCGATCAGAAGGTCGGTGGTTCGAATCCCCGCAACGGGGTGAGCTCCCGTTGCTCGGTCCCTGCTCCTTCCAACCTAGCAGTTCAAAAGCACATCAAAGCGCAAGTAGATAAATAGGTACCACTCCAGCGGGAAGGTAAACGACGTTTCCGTGCGCTGCTCTGGTTCGCCAGTAGCGGCTTAGTCATACTGGCCACATGACCTGGAAGCTGTAAGCTGGCTCCCTCGGCCAATAAAGCAAGATGAGCGCCACAACTCCAGAGTTGGTCATGACTGGACCTAATGGTCAGGGGTCCCTTTACCTTTACCATTATTTCTATGACTCTGGTTCGTAATGAAACACCTTCCAAAATGTATATTTCAACATTTTTGTAAGCTCATTATTTATCATTTCCCAAAAAGCCTTCACCTTATATACATTTATAAAAAAAACACCAGAAGACTCCTTGATAGGTATTGTAGGTAGAGAAATACATAAGCAAGATAAAACATTGTTTTTATATGCAGCAACTGCAGCAAGAATATTATTAGCCCAAAGATGGAAATAAGAAGAGATACCAACGAAAGAAGAATGGCAGATGAAACTATTGGAATATGCAGAATTGGCTTAAATTGGCGGGGAAAATTTAGAACCAGCAGGACCAGACTTTTCTGAAAGACTGGAATACATTTATGATATATTTGAAAGACAATTGTAAACAATTGACATCGCTAGTAGGGTTACAATAAATTTTATAAGGTTAAATGATTATTAATTAGTAGTAGTATAATATATAAATGATTGACAAAGATTAAGATTTAATAATAATTAAATTATTTAATAATAATAATAAATTATGAAAATGCATTATTAGAGATTAGGTGGGAAATCCAACAGATGGGAATGAGGGAAGTCTCAGGCTTATATAGCCAAATGTAGCTCTGATGATTATATAAAAATGATGTTATGTTGGAAAATATTTGTAAAACCTAATAAAATTATTATAAAAGAAGAAGAAAAAAGAAGCACCTTCAAAAACATACAGAAACACTGCTGAGAACTCTGGGAAAGTAAGCTAGTGAGAGAAATCTCTACACATTTCCCTGGAGGGATGCCCCGTCATCCCCAGATGGAGACATAGAGGCTGGTGGCAGGGGTTGCGTCTGGTGAGTTAGGAGGATGCTGGAATCTGGAGAGGCAAGAGATTGTCTTGCTCTGAGCTGGACCCAGAGCTTTTGCCTGGGCCATCCCTGGGAAGCTACGGGGGAAGCAAGATCGCTTGGAGGTTTACTGCCGTGAAACGCTCCATCCTAGCATCTATGTGCAAGCAACGCCTGTTATCCCAAAGAAACGCCAGTCTTCATTGCAAGGAAACTGAACCCAGGCTAAGCACAGGCACCCCGGAGTCTCCTGCTGCTCAGAGATGGGGATTGGTCTCTCTGCGCGTGCAGTTGCGTGGCAAGTTCCCGTCCCCCCCAGTGAAAATAAAGACACATGACACAATTATTAAGGTTAATGGGCTAAATAAGGCCACAACTTTATTGGTGGCAGGTGATGACTGGTATTGGCTTAGGCATTGGTCCTAACCGACTATATCCGGCTTCAGCCTGTCTGCTTGAAGTCCAGGAAGGGTTAACCACCAGTAGGGGGAGTCCTGCAGATGCACATCAACTAGGAACTCCCCCAGGGTCACCAATAGGGGGCGTGCCTTAGGCCCTCACCTCCCCAGGCTTCGGACAGGGCCACGCCCCCCGGAATCCTTTATCAGACTATGCTTCAATATGCGTGGCAAGTGATGGTGCTTCAGGAACAGCTGATAGGCGGGAAAAGAGGGAGATCCCCGGCTGCGCCAGCGTTAAATAGGGCAGGCCACGCCCCCAGAGCCAGCCGATTGGCTGGCCAGGGGGTGACACAGCAGGGGATTCCCATGATCGCGCGGGGGGCTGGGCCGTGACGCTCGCGATCCCACCTCCTCTGCAGGGCGGAAGTGGCTTTGTGTGTGCGCAAGGACAACTGAGTTTGTGGCATGGCCAAAGTCAGATGGACAGAGGAGGGAAGCGCAAGGCGCTTCCATTTAACTTAATGGTCACTGGTGGTGCATCCCTGGCCTCTATTGGGTGCTATCTCCACCATGGAGTCATATTGGGATAACTCTGCAGCCTACAGGTTGCTATTTTTATATTGCATTTATATCCCACCTTCTCCAAGGAGCTCAAAGTAGTGCATTACTGCCTCTGACCGCTGAGGCAGAGCAGAGCTATCTTTTTCGGCAGCCACCAATATCCCTCTCCTCCACAACCCCAGGTTAATCGCCAAGGCTGGGCTGGATGAATCCCAAGCTTGAATTAAGATTGCGGGAAGAAATATCAACAACCTCAGATATGCAGATGAGTCAACCTTGATGGCAGAAAGTGAGGAGGAATTAAAGAACCTTTTAATGAGGGTGGAAGAGGAGAGCGCAAAATATGGTCTGAAGCTCAACATCAAAAAAACGAAGATCATGGCCACTGGTCCCATCACCTCCTGGCAAATAGAAGGGGAAGAAATGGAGGCTGTGAGAGATTTTACTTTCTTGCGCTTCATGATCACTGCAGATGGTGACAGCAGTCACGAAATTAAAAGACGCCTGCTCCTTGGGAGAAAGGCGATGGCAAACCTAGACAACATCTTAAAAAGCAGAGACATCACCTTGCCAACAAAGGTCTGTATAGCTAAGCTATGGTTTTCCGAGTAGTGATGTATGGAAGTGAGAGCTGGACCATAAAGAAGGCTGACTGCCAAAGAATTGATGCTTTTGAATTATGGTGCTGGAGGAGACTCTTGAGAGTCCCATGGACTGCAAGAAGATCAAACCTCTCCATTCTTATGGAAATCAGCCCTGACTGCTCACTGGAAGGACAGATCCTGAAGCTGGGGCTCCAATACTTGGGCCACCTCATGAGAAGAGAAGACTCCCTGGAAAAGACCCTGATGTTGGGAAAGATGGAGGGCACAAGAAGAAGGGGACGACAGAGGATGACGAGATGGTTGGACAGGGTTCTCGAAGCTACCAGCATGAGTTTGACCAAACTGTGGGAGGCAGTGGAAGACAGGAGTGCCTGGCGTGCTCTGGTCCAGGGGGTCACGAAGAGGCGGACACAACTAAACAACAACAAGGTTGATCACCATTACTGCCCCCTGTGGCGGTGAGTTCCACAGTTTAACTATGCCCTGTGTGAAAAAAGAGTTCTAGGTGGCGCGCGAAATGTTTTGTTCTGATCCACCTGCAAGGATCTTTCAATGAGCTGTCCTGACAAGCACGGCTGTGGATCTTTGCCAAAGGTTTCGCAAGAAACGCAACCTGTTTTGTGTTTGCTTATTTAAAAAACAAAAAAGCATGTGAATAGATTCTGCCGCTGAATAGAAGATGAATATGTAAAGCAAAACATCCCGTGTGCTGGCACGAATGAGACAGTTTTGCTGATTTCACAAAGATTGGAGGTGGCTGCAGGAGAGGGGAGGGAGACATGGGACTTTTGCAACTGCTGACCTATAAAAAGCAGCTCAGCCAGCAAAAGGAGCTGGGAATCAAGTCGATGCGTGCCTGAGATCCTGATGACATTGCCAAAACTCAGCTCTGGAGCTTGCATTTCTGCAGCTGAGCAGCCGAAAGCAGATACATAAAGCATAACATTATAAAACACACCCTGTGCATATGGAATGAGGACTTTCAAAGAGCTAGAGAAAATATCTTCTTTAAAAGCACATCTCTTTGGTCTCACTGCCCTCCCCCAAGTCATATTTTTTTACAGGTCTTTTTTTTTTTTTAAGCCAATGCACCCCATGAAAGGTGCAAACACATGCAGCCATCACTCTTTGCAGCCTCCTTCAAATATTTCTTGCCTTGTGCGGGAAGGATAAAAACAGACTTGCAAGCGGTTTTCTCACCATTGAGGAAACTCGACGGATTGTGTTCTGATGAGGTGCCGGTGTTAGTTCCTGTTTACAGACTTCCGCTTACTCACACACACCCTCACCCCCCACCAGACTACAGTTTCCAGAATTCATTAGAAAATTGGAGTGGAAGGGTAGGAGATCAGGGGCTCAACACCAAAGTTTAGGCACAGGGGTCAGCAAACTTTTTCAGCAGGGGGGCCGGTCCACTGTACCTCAGACCTTGTGGGGGGCCGGACTATGCAGTGGTACCTTGGGTTAAGAATTTAATTCGTTCTGGAGGTCCATTCTTAACCTGAAACTGTTCTTAACCACAGGTATCACTTTAGCTAATGGGGTCTCCTGCTGCCACCACGCCGCCGCCGCGCAATTTCTGTTCTCATCCTGAAGCAAATTTCTTAACCCGAGGTACTATTTCTGGGTTAGCGGAGTCTGTAACCTGAAGCGTCTGTAACCTAAGATACCACTGTATTTTGAAAAAAAACAAAAAACAAATAATGAACGAATTCCTACACCCCACAGATAACCCAGAAATGCATTTTAAATAAAAGCACATATTCTACTGTATAACTTGCTGTTAAAATGGAATACTCAGGATGAAACGGTTAAATCTGCTATGATTAAATGGGCACAGGATGTTGGACATAACATTATGTTTGCTGACTGGGAACAGTTATGGACCACAGGTATGAGGTTTACGGCATGTAATGCCCTAAGAGAGAATATTATGAAAATGATATACAGGTGGTACATGACCCCAGTCAAGCTTGCAAAAATCTATCACTTGCCCGATAATAAATGTTGGGAATGTAAAGAAACTGAAGGTACATTCTTTCACCTTTGGTGGACGTGCCCAAGGATTAAGGCTTTCTGGGAGATGATATACAATGAATTGAAAAAGGTATTCAAATATACCTTCCTGAAGAAACCAGAGGCCTTCCTCCTGGGCATAGGCGGCCAATTAGTGCCAAAGAAGGATAGAACTTTTTTATGTATGCTACAACAGCAGCAAGAATTCTCATTGCAAAGTATTGGAAGACACAGGATCTACCCACACTGGAAGAATGGCAGATGAGGGTGATGGACTACATGGAATTGGCAGAAATGACCGGCAGAATTCGTGACCAGGGAGAAGAGTCGGTGGAAGAAGACTGGAAGAAATTTAAAGACTACTTGCAGAAATACTGTAAAATTAAGGAATGTTAAAACGATGTCTGATGGAAAATAAGTGGTATTGGTAAAAAGATTTCTAAGCAAATGTAAATAGGGATTGACAATTGGAAAATTGATATTTATAATAGGTTAATATCTTGAGTGAGGATAAATGCTATATGGTAAGGACTTGCTGAATTAAATATCTGAACTGGAATACAAAAAGGGAGGTGTGAGGAGGTCAAGAAACTAGTGAATGAAGTATAAGATATGAAAATACTAATCTATTTTCTGTTTTGCTTTTTGCTTTTGCTTTTCTTTCCTTTTTTCCTTTTCCTCTTTTGTTAGCTGTTTTCTATTGTGTATTTTTTATGTGTTTTGCCTTTGTATTTTTCCATTTTTGTAGTTTTTCTTATGTTTAATTTTTGAAACTTTTTATTGCTTGTGAAACTTTAATAAACATTTTTTTTTAAAAAAAAGCACATATTCCACTCATGTAAAAACACTTGAGAAGGCGATTGTGCTGGATACGGCCCCGGGCCTTCGTTTGCCTACCCATGTGATAGATATAGATAGATAGATAGATAGATGATAGATAGATAGATAGATAGATAGATAGATAGATAGATAGATGATAGACAGACAACAAGAACTACCAACGAAAGAAGAGTGGCAGATGAAAATGATGGACTTTGCGGAACTGGCAAAGCTGACAGGAAAAATCCGAAACCAGCGTGATCAAGTATTCCAAAAGGACTGGAGTAAATTTATATGATATTTGAAAGATTACTGTAATAAGCAATTAACATCACTCGCAGGGTTGTCTGAAGACTTGTAATGAGAAACTTTCTCCCATTTTATTTTAATCTAAATTTTAATGTCTTTTTGTAACGAGCGAAATTAGAATTGGAAAACGTATAAAATGCAATGATATAAAGGTTGATTTTGAAAGCCATGAGGCGGGAGGGAAGGAAGTTGATGGGCTCTAAAGAGCCCTCTCTCCCAGCCCTAGGCGGAGGTGCAAGGGATCAGTGGCGTAGCGTGGAGGGTGCAGGGGGGGCCGGCCGCACCGGGTGCAACATCTGGGGGGTAGGGTTATGGGGCGCAAATCCACGGGTTAGGGGGCGCAAATCCACGGGTTAGGGGGCGCAAATCCACGGGTTAGGGGGCACAAATTACTTGCCTTGCCCCGGGTGCTGACAACCCACGCTACGCCACTGCAAGGGATTGAAGGCAGTGCCTTCTGCATGCCAAACACCGAGACTTCTTTGGCAATATGGCCTGCACATCTGCTGACAATTCATCAGTGAAATGTAGCTCTGGTTTTCCCCATGATGGCTACTTCAATGCTTTTAAAAATAAATAATCAAATTCTTTATTAAAAATCAGAAATGAAACAGTATCTCATTTGTTTGCTTTGCTGGGGCACATGCTTAGCCTGTCTGATGGGTAACCTAGCACTGAGTTGGGTGGGAAACACCCCGGGGAGACTTCTTGCCAGTGCCAAATTTGCTTTCTCCAGAGGCCACCCGTCCGAATGCCTGTGACCCAACTTGCTATCATCTTTAATGAGGTGCTACCACCAGAAGGGTCCGCCCTTGGCTGGCTCCATGGACAGGTGGGCAAGGCCAGTGTGGAACCATGGCATGACATCCTTCATTTATACGTCAGTGCCTTGGTAACCATGGAACCAGACAGAAAACACATCAAAGGTTGGGTCCCTGGAAACATTTATGGCCTGGTCCTTGCATACCATGCATAGAGAGTGTTTTTAGTGAGGTCAGGAGTAGCTATTTGGTGTGGAACCAACTATAACATCCAAATACTTCCTTCTTGGGTTTTTTTTGGAGGTTTTTTTTTTAAAGCTGCTTTCATAACTTGACAGCTTATTTCCCCTTTAGGTTTGCTGTAACAGACTAACACAGCTAGCCCGCTGGGATTTGCTCTCCAAACTGACCACCATTCTATCCTTTTCTCAACTCTGAATTTAAGTGTCGAAATATCGAGCGCCAGCAAGATTGCCACTCATGTGCTTCCAAATTCTGACATGTTGTTCTTGTTTGGGTGGTGAGTTTTATCCTCCATTTGGGGATGTTCCTGGAAATAATTTCAGTAAAAAATGGCTGTTGCCAAAACCACAAATTCTGCCCTTCGTTTTAACAGAAACCAACGTTTTCCAGTGGTGGGAGAGAGTTGTTTTTAGCCTTGAGCGTTCCTTACATGGAGTTAAATCCTTGGCCCATCCATTTTAGGACAGTCTTCTCTAAGTGCCCAGCATTACAGGCTCTTAGGCAGAGAGTCTTTGTGGGGCATAGGAATTCGTTCATTATTATTTTTTTCAAAATACAGTGGTACCTCGGGTTACAGTATAATCCGGCCCCCCACAAGGTCTGAGGGACAGTGGACCGGCCCCCTGCTGAAAAAGTTTGCTGACCCCTAATCATCTATCTATCTATCTATCTATCTATCTATCTATCTATCTATCTATCTAGATCTCCTCTTTTGGTCAACAGGACAGGACTTTCTGCTCGATGGATGCCAAGTTCCATCTCTTCCACCTCAACCCTTCAACTGCCATGAGTGAGCCAAGGAACGCTACACCATGTCTTGATTCTTGGACTAGAAGGGGTCATAGAATTGTTGAGTTGGAAGGGATCCCGAGGGTCCTCTGTTCGAATCCCCTGCAGTGCAGGAACCTCAGCTGCAGCATCCACGACAGATGGCCATCCAACCTCTGCTTATAAACCTCCGAGGAAGGAGAGACCACCATCAGGTCCCTGCTTGATCTTCACTTCCTCAGGCAGAGCAGCCAGCAAATTTGGCCTTGGTCTAATGTGGCTAGTCCTCTTGGCAATACATTGTGGGGCAGAATGGCTGTCCACTGAGATGGTGTCCTTCCTCTGCTCTCCTCGCGACTCACCAGCCTGCCTCCCTTCACAACACACTTGGCTAACTCCGGCCATGTTACCTGAGGTGACAACGTATCTGGTCCCGTCACCCTAACGCGATGTGACGGGAGCAGCAGGCCTTCAAATGTCAAAACTAATGTGGCACAGCTTTTAAAATAACATGGATTCTTTGGGGGAAGAATTGTCCCCTCTCAACAAACAGGAAATCCTCCTTGCTCCTTCTCTGTGAGGTTGGGTGTCTCTCCCCTCTCCAGAATTTGGGAAAGGACAGCTTTGCCGCAAAGAGGAATCGCTCCACCCCCTGATCATTTTGGTTGCCTTTTCTGGATTTCCCCCCAACTCTGCAATACAGTGGTACCTCAGGTTAAGTACTTAATTCGTTCCGGAGGTCCGTACTTAACCTGAAACTGTTCTTAACCTGAAGCACCACTTTAGCTAATGGGGTCTCCTGCTGCCGCCGCGCCACCAGAGCCCGATTTCTGTTCTTATCCTGAAGCAAAGTTCTTAACCTGAAGCACTATTTCTAAGTTAGCGGAGTCTGTAACCTGAAGCGTATGTAACCCGAGGTACCACTGTACCTTTTTTGAGGTGAGGGTTGAAGAGGGTTTGTTCTCCTAACAAATGAAGAGCACAGCCATTTACATGCAACTATAAAGCCCTTTGAGGACGTATAACCTGCTCTCAATTCTCAATAAAAACCAATTTCAATAACATAACATATCCATATTCTAATTGACTGCCTTCCCCCCGCCCCCTCAAGATTCCAATTTCTTATGTTTATTTACATTGCATCTAATTATTTATCTAATTACTTTCATAATTCTTTTTACATCTTAACTTTAAACTTTCAATCATAAATGCTACAACAATCCATAGCAGGTTGTTGTTTTTTTTGGAAGAGGCAAATAGCACTATCCTCTTTTCTAAAAATGTTGGACCGCCTGGGCCTTCAAATCAACATTTATTGCAGAACGGACCACACATAATTTTTAAACCATCTGAGTTTTACTAGGCTCTAGCTCTGATTCGTGTCTTGCATCAGGAACTTGTTGCTTACTATGAAGTGGGGGGGGGGGCTGCTATGGCTTGCTTGAAAACCATAAGTGGACTCTTGCATTCTTTCAAAAGACATAACAATAGCAGCAGCAGCAGCAGCAGCAGCAGCAACAACAACAACAACAACACTGATTTTAGGAAGGGCTGTAGCTCAGGAGCCGGCAAAAGTTCGCAAGACCAATCCCCAGTAGTCTCTCTGTTGTTGTTTAGTCGTTTGGTCGTGTCCGACTCCTCGTGACCCCATGGACCAGAGCACGCCAGGCACTCCTGTCTTCCACTGCCTCCCGCAGCTTGGTCAAACTCATGCTGGTAGCTTTGAGAACACTGTCCAACCATCTCGTCCTTTGTCATCCCCTTCTCCTTGCGCCCTCCATCTTTCCCAACATCAGGGTCTTTTTCAAGGAGTCTTCTCTTCTCATGAGGCGGCCAAAGCATAGGCGCCGACTCCATGGGGCCTGAGGGGGCCCGAGCCCCCTCAAAAATTCTGAAATCAAACCTTTATTAGGCATTATGCAAATAAAAACCGTAAGAAGGAAAATAACATGTAAAAGCCTTGAAATATATATAAAAGGCAGCAGTTGGCTACAATCATATATATATATATATATACATATAAAATCAGTGGTTTTCCTTGTTAACCTGCTCCTTGGAGGACTGCAGCCAAAAACTCGGCTACCCCCGCCGTTACCCTTTGGTCAACGTCGGATAGGCAGAATCCCGCACATTCACCTTGCTGGGGTTCCAGACCACCCAAAAGAGGGGACAGCACGCGTTGACGGAGCGTACTGTACAATGGGCAATGAAAGAGAATATGCTCTACAGTGTCCGGGACATTCATAGAGCATCTGCAGAATCTCTTGTTTCTAGGGATGTTTTGATATCTTCCCCAGACAAATGCTGAGGGAAAGACATTCAACCGGGCCAGCATAAAAGCCCTACGTTGGGCTGGGATTATTAATTTAGTGACGTAATTGACTCTGCTATCTAAGATATTTAAATCATAGAATATAGGGGAGCAAATTTTATTTACAGCTGCCATAATATTTTGTCTCTCCACATCCTTTAGTCTAGCTAGGA
This sequence comes from Podarcis vaucheri, assembly GCF_965113315.1. NCBI lineage: Eukaryota > Metazoa > Chordata > Lepidosauria > Squamata > Lacertidae > Podarcis > Podarcis vaucheri. Next base: position 89,195,278 of record NC_138765.1, on the reverse strand, counting down.
TATTATGGAAAATGTATTGCTCATTAGAATTATACAGGGGCTCCAGCTCGATGCCTAAAGATTCAATCTTTTTTTCGAGGTACTGATACCATCTTGATTTATAGGAGTCTTTGAGCAGATCAGCGAGCAGGCTTGATGGAGAGCAGCGAAAATGGCACCCTCAAAAATTCGTTTGGTGGGGCTCCGCCCCCTAATAATCTCGGGCGCCCCTCCAGCCGAGCGCCGCCGCTGAGCACGAGCCGGGGGGGGGATGGGGGCACGGTGCAAGCGGGCTCTACCCGGGGCAGCAAGCGCGGAGTGGCATCCCTGCTCCCCAGCGCGCCTCCCTCGTCCTGCAAGGCGCTGCGATGCCGAAATCCTCCGGCTGCGCAACAGGCGCTCACTTCCGGGGAGGGAGCCCTGCTCTCCCCGCCTCCCTGTTCCGTGGGGCGGGCGGCCCCTGCCGAGGCGCCTCTTGGCGCAGAGACAACGACAAGCACCCCCCGTCCCGCGGAGTTTGCTTGGCCAAGGGGCCAGGGCAGCCGTGCAGGTTGCAGCAACCCTCCTTCCCCAAAAGGGCAGCCTTCTTGCTTTGTTTGCATCTCTCGCCGCGCCTGGGAAGGCCGCCGCCTCACCCAAAATGTCAAATGCTTGGAAATTCAGCTCACCTTAAAAAAATTAAAAAGGATTGCCTGCTTCAAGAGCGTGGAGGGGAATAACTAACCCGCAAGCAACTGGGGTGGGAAGGGGGAAATGCAGCCTTGCATTATGGAAAGAAAATCTCTTGGCAGGGGACGCAGGAGCAGGCGGGACTTCTCCGAAGGGTCTACTATATAGAAAACCAAGGGAGGGGGCAGAAGGAGCTGGGGCATGGGGGGGCATGGGCGTAGCCAGGATTTTTGCTGGGGGGGGCAGCCAAAGTGGTTGAGGCCCGCCTCCTCCCCACCTGCTCCCTCGCCAGCCAGCCAGCCAGCCGCGCGCCCTAGCCAGAGAGCCCCGGCCGTCCCCGTTGCGCAATCGGCTGGATCTCCCTTCAGCAGGCCGTGCTCACAACTCGGCCCAGGGACCCCCCAGCAGCGGATCTCCGGCCCAGCTGAAGAATCCGGCAACAAGCCCCCTCCTCCCCAATCGCTCCGCCGAAATACGCTCCAAAACCCCCCAGATAGGCCGCCGGCCGCCAAGTCTCGTGGCGCCCTGAGCAAGGATCTCTCCCCAACACCGCCACCTCGAACTGCGTTCTCCCGGCTACCCGAGCGAACCAGCGGCAGGACCCCGGTATGGGCCCCCCCAATATTTTTTATAAGTCAGCGCCCCTGGGCCAAAGTATTGGAGCCTCAGCTTCAGGATCTGTCCTTCCAGTCAGCACTCAGGGCTGATTTCCTTCAGAATGGATAGGTCTGATCTTCTTGCAGTCCATGGGACTCTCAAGAGTCTCCTCCAGCACCATAATTCAAAAGCATCAATTCTTCAGCGATCAGCCTTCTTTATGGTCCAGCTCTCACTTCCATACATCACTACTGAGAAAACCATAGCTTTAGGCGAGGTTTATTAGAGCCAGTGTGGCATAGTGGTTAAGAGCAGTGGTCTTGTAATCTGGGGAACCGGGTTCGTGTCTCCGCTCCTCCACATGCAGCTGCTGGGTGACCTTGGGCCAGTCACACTTCTCTGAAGTCTCTCAGCCCCACTCACCTCACAGAGTGTTTGTTGTGGGGGAGGAAGGGAAAGGAGAATGTTAGCCGCTTTGAGACTCCTTAAAGGGAGTGAAAGGCGGGATATCAAATCCAAACTCTTCTTCTTCTTCTTATTTATTTACTTGTCCCATAAAATGTATGATTGCAAAACACCTCAAAAAGAATTTTTAAAAAGATGAAATTATCACTAAGAAATAACAATGTATATTTGAAGCTTTTTTTTTTTTTTTTTGGAGCTTTATTGATAAGCTTAAAGTAACAAGAATTTCTATGCAACGACAAAGTGGCATTAGTGGTCGGTTCTAAGTCAGGGGTGCCCAAACCTTTTTCAAAGAGGGCCAAATGTGATGAAGTGCACATGCGTGAGGGCCGACCAAAGCTGCTGAGCTTTTTTTTTAAGGATTGATGAAGTTGTTGAGCTTCTTTTACAGTTTTACAATTTTTTAGGGTTTTATCCCAGGACATATACTGCCAGATTAAACTGAGCGGTGGGCCAGACTAGGCCCCCGAAATCGACTTTGGACATGCCTGTTCTAAGTGAATGAGCTAAATACAATTAAGAAGAAGCATATTAATAGTGAAATAATTATTAAGCTCTAACTTAAAATGATTTTTTGTTCATGACAAACTTAATACAGTAATGCAAACACATTGGCATTTGGCAAGAACAAAAGTTCCTTTAGAAACGCAATTTACAAAGACTCATAATCTAGTCTCTAGAAACTTTCTATAACATGAAATAATAGGTGTCAATAGATGATGCAAACTATTAACAATTATAAATAGCAGAAGGTAGGCACCCTATATATAGAAATGAGCAAACCAGTGATAATTTAGGGAGCAGGCTAGCAGGCTGGCCCCATTACTTACACCAGGCAGCCCTCCAGGGCCAGGGGCCAGGGATGATGGGAGTTGTAGTCCCAAAACATCTGGAGGGCCTAGTTTGGGGGTGCCTGACTTACACCATAGCAGCCTACACAACATTGCTGTATGTAGGTTTTATTTTATTTGTTTTATATCTTATTTTTTGGGAAATGTACATCCAGGTTTTTTTCCTTTATTTTTTTTTGGGGGGGGTCCCCAAGAGCGTGGACCCTAAGCTATAGCTTGTTTAGCTTATACGTCAATCTGGCACTGGGTTGCATCTTCTGGCTCACGCTTGCAGGAAGAGGAGGGGATAAGGTCACCTTCTTGCAAAAGGAGTGCAAATGGAATGGTGCTTAAAAGTCAAGGAAGAAGGAAGGATATGAGTCATGGGCTTTGGAGATGGATATCACTTTACTTCTGCTTTTGATGCCCTCAGAAAAAGGGGGGAAAGCTTGTCCAAGCAAGAAATACTTGTCCATGGGAAAAGCTTGTCCAAGCATGGGTAGGCAAACTAAGGCCCAGGGGCCGGATCCAGCCCAATCGTCTTCTAAATCTGGCCCACGGATGGTCCGGGAATCAGCGTGTTTTTACACGAGTAGAATGTGTGTTTTTATTTAAAATGCATCTCTGGGTTATTTGTGGGGCATAGGGCATTATTTTTTTCCCCCCCAACAAGGTCTGAGGGACAGTGGACCAGCCCCCTACTGAAAAAGTTGGCTGACCCCTGCTTTAAAGGGTAGTGATGCCATGTGCCCCAGGGCTCAAAGTGGGAACTGTGTTCAGTGGAACTGGCCCTGTTATAGGTGCCACATAATGCCCAGTCCATATTTGTAAACACAACAACAACACCTGTATGTTTAGAAAGCTGGTGTGAGTTTTAACCTGTTAATTCTCCTTATTGACAGTGCCTTTTTCTTCAGGGGGGTACACAGCGCCGGCCCCTCTTTTTGTTGTTAAAAAGTATGGCGCTTCCTAACAGCTTCATGGTGAGTACTGGCACCTAATTTTCTAGAAAAATGAGCACTGCTTATTTATATATCTTTTTTGTGAGCCCCTTGGAGGGTTATGTTGTTGTTTTACAGTGGAGCAGTCTATAATTTTTTATGAAAGTTTACATTTTATAATTGATGGCGCGGCTGAGGGCATTGGCTCTCCTGGGGCAGCTGTTCAGGGGAGGGCATGATGACAGACATAGCCCCCCCCCCAATATTGGGATGGGGCTGGAAAACCGCCCCCCCCCCAATCTTGAGGGGCCGGCCCTCGCTGGGCCAGCCCACGGTTGCCATGGAATGTATTTGTTATGTACTGAAGTTCTCACCCTGGGCCAGCAGGGGGATACTGTAGATAGTTTTCACTCAGGTCCACATATGCAAATAAGGGATTGAAAGTGACGTTCAGTGATTGGATAGTTACAGAAAGTGGTTACTGATACGTTCTAGTGGAGCTCTATATAAACAGGCTGGCTGAACCCTGAATAAACAAGAGCTGTTTGAAAAATCGCTGTATTGTCTGATATGTTCACCCACAACTTAACAATATCGCACCCAGTACTTTGTTTCTAGGGCAGTGTTTCCCAACCGGTGTGTGCCGCCGGACGTTGCCTAGTGTGCCTTGGGAGGGAGGCGGGCGAGTCAGGCTAATCCTCCGGCCCCGCTCCCCCGGGGAATGTGCCCCGTCATCCGCTTCTGCCTTGCTCCCTGTGACAGGAATTCCCCAAACTGCATCAGCATCTGCCGCTTGCCCAGCAGCCCCGGCGCTGCCTTGCGCCCGGCGCCCCCGCCATCCTCGGCGCAGGGAGCGAGGGGCGCGCAGGCAGGCGCTGCCCGGCGGAGCGACGGCTCCTTCCGAGCGCCTGGCAGTGTCTGGGCATGACTGGCCTCCCGCCTGGTCCCGCGGCGGCTGCAGACGCGGCCGAAGCAGCGCAGGGAAGGAGACGCCCGGCCGCCCAGCCCAGCCCCACACGCTCCCACTCTCTCTCGGCGGCCGGGGAGCGGGGCCAAAGCGGGCCCCCACCTGAGTGGCGGCTGCGTGAGCCAATAGGCGAGCTGGGGCAGAGGGGGAGGCGGGGCTCCGGAGAACAAAGGAGGGAGGGGGCACCCGGGAGAAGGGGGCGGGAGGAGCGGGGAGCGCGGCACTGCGCCCGGGACGCCCCAGTTCCGCCGGGTTAGAAGCCGGCGGCCTACCTCTGCTGGCCGTGGAAGGCAGCCGGGTCTGGATCGCGCCCCGAGAGTGGCGGGGTCCGCGCACAGCCTGCCCTCCAGGCTGGGAAGTGGCTCCTAGGCTCCGCCTGAAGCCACGCAGAGCCCGCAAGGCGCCCTCGGCGCAACTTGGCTGGGGCAAAAGGCGAAGCTCTGGAGGGAAAGGCGGCCGGATTCCCCTCCTCGGCGGGTCCGGTGGTCTCCCGCCTCCTCTGAGGAAGGGTCTCTTCTTCAGCTTTTCTGATCCTTCGTGGCCCCGTTGGGAGAAGCCGAAATAAATAATGGCCGTGCCATTAAAGTTCTCTCTTTTATAAAAGGGATCCTAATAGGATCGTAGAGTTGGAAGGGATCCCCAGGGCTATCCAGTACTGTACAACCCCTGCAGTGCAGGAATCTCAGCCATAGCATCCATGGCAGACAGACATCCCACCTCTGCTTAAAAACCTCCAAGAAGGGAAAAACCTCCCGAGGGAGACCATTCCCCTGTTGAACAGCCCTTACCAGCAGAAAGTTCTTTCCCATGTTTAGTCAAAATCTTTATTGTAACGTGAATCCACTGGTTCGAGTCCTACCTTCTCTACCTTCTATGCTGTTACTATTTTTTTATTTTTTTGTTACATAAGTAAAAAGTGACCTTTCCCCATCTGGCATGGTGGTGTGCCTCGAGATTTTTTCCATGAAACAAGTGTGCCTTTGCCCAAAAAAGGTTGGGAAACACTGTTCTAGGGGTACGCATACCCCTAAACATTTTGTGAATCTTTGTACTTTTGTCCATTTACTGTATTCCCCCCCCCGATTTGAACTATAAAATAGGGATTTTCTTGAGTCAAAATGAGAGTACCCCTAAACATTTTTTTAGAAAAAAAGCACTGTCTTTCTTTTTCTTTTTCTTAATATTATTCTTTATTGATTAAAAATTTCCATATCTATACAAACATTATATGCTATCTCTTTACATATGAAGAAAAAGAAAATTATGTAGAGAATAGAAAATTTCTAAAGGAACAAAAAAGGGGGGGGGATAAAGAAATAACAAAAATACGAAGTAAAAAAAAATCAAAAGAGGAAAAGAAAAGACGAGACAACACTGTCTTTCTGATGCACCCAAATTCTGCATGCAGAACAGCTGAATTCTGCAATTGGTGCCCATTATATCATTAGGGCTGGACTGACAGTTCTCCTCAAGGAACTTCCACATAAATTGAGGGCGAGAGGCGGACAAAAGCAGGCCTATATATTTTTGCTCTTTCACTGCTTTTTCTTTTTCTTTTGCTGTTGCTCCAGTTTCAAGCAATAATGGCAGGCCTCCATTTTAACCCCCACCCCATGGCCTCATGAATGAAGCTACATTGTCACCTAGCATTGTTCCAAGGGGAGCTGTGGGTAAAAACAAGTGGTGGTCATTTTGGGAATACTCCTTCTGCTGCCCCAGTAAGATCCAGACCTCATTTTTGCTGCCCGGAGAGCTGTTCTGGTTCAGAAAAACAACCGCCGCCACCATATCATTAAATACAGATGATAAAGAGTTTCTCACCCACATTAATCACACACCTTCTTGCTTCTAGGCCTGTTGACTGGGACAGTCGCTGCCTCTCCCTTTGGTGCGTTGGTAGTTAGGCATGCAAATAGATCTGTATACCTGAAGGAGCGTCTCCACCCCCATCGTTCAGCCCGGACACTGAGATCCAGCACCGAGGGCCTTTTGGCGGTTCCCTTATTGCAAGAAGCAAAGCTACAGGGAACCAGGCAGAGGGCCTTCTCGGTAGTGGCACCCACCCTGTGGATCGCCCTCCCATCAGATGTCAAGGAAATAAGCAACTAACTGACTTTTCAATGGCACCTGAAGGCAGCCCTGTTTAGGGAAGTTTTTAATGTTTGATGTTTTATTGTGTTTTTAATATTCTGTTGGGAGCCTCCCAGAGTGGCTGGGGAAACTCAGCCAGATGGGTGGGGTATAAATAATAAATTATTATTATTATTATTGTTATTATTATTATTATTATTAAAGGTAAAGGGTGAAGGGACCCCTGACCATTAGGTCCAGTCGTGACCAACTCTGGGGTTGCGGCGCTCATCTCGCTTTATTGGCCGAGGAGGGAGCCGGCGTTTGTCCACAGACAGCTTCCGGGTCATGTGGCCAGCATGACTAAGCCGCTTCTGGTGAACCACAGCAGCACACGGAAACGCTGCTTACCTTCCCGCTGGAGCGGTACCTATTTATCTACTTGCACTTTGTGCTTTCGAACTGCTAGGTTGGGAGGAGCAGGGACCGAGCAACGGGAGCTCACCCTGTCACGGGGATTCAAACCACTGACCTTCTGATCTGCAAGTCCTAGGCTCTGTGATTTAACCCACAGCGCCACCCGCGTCTCTATTATTATTATTATTATTATTATTATTATCTGAGGGGGAAGATGGAAGTTGCTGCCAGTCTTGCTTCTGTCGTGAAGGCACAGGTGGATTCCTGAAGCAGGGCCAAGCAGGGAAACTCCTCTTCACAGTCCCTATTGGGGCAGAACTCCATCTCTAGTGAAAGTTGGCAGGGGCACAAAACATCCCAGGACTCGCTGTCAAAGCGATTATGGAAGAGGCAGGCAGAAAAACCACCTCGTGAGCATTTTGGGGCATCATCGCCCCCGTAAACAATGCATTATTTATCTCTATTAAATCTGCACCTCGGAAGACGCCTGAGGCAGTGTGCGTTGCGCAAATCAAATAACTTTTGCTTAGGGCTGCTTATTTTGCAGATTGGCTGATGGAAGGGGAGAGCAAAGGCAGACAACCTTAACATCTCTCCCCCCCCCCCCGCCCAACCCCATCTTCTCTGGCCTCATCCGGCATTGCCCACCCGCTTCCCGGAGTGGGGGACATCCTGGCAGCCCGGAGGACAATTTCCACCAGGTGCCAGAGCAAACCAGAAAGGGGTTGCGAAAGAGGCAAATGAGATCCATCGGTGTGAGTGGGCGGGGGCCTGTTTCAAGGGAGGTTCGCGGCCCAGCTGCTGCCGGGATGTCTGGCTGTCCATCTGGGGAAAGGTCACTGCTCTCTCAGCGCAGAAGGCTGCTCTTGCAGTCTGTGCCACTGAAGGCCAGTTGATGTGGAGCAGGACCAGGGAGAGGGCCACTGCTGTGCTCAAATCCAGATTGTGGTCTTCCCAAGAAGAGGTATCTGTCTGGCCACCGTGAGAACAGGAAGCTGGGCTAGATTATGGTTACCAGATTTTTTTCAATGAATCCACAGACACCTCTTTTTGGTGAGGCAAAAAACCATGGGCCCAAGCACACATGCATATTGTATAAAGGTGCAAAGCCCTTCTTTCGCACCCTGTGAAACATAAATGCGCAGTTTTTTAAAAAATTGGGCAATGGCGTGCCACCCGCCTGTGACTCCCAAGCCTTCCCTGATTTCCTTCCCCCTTGCCCCTTTGTTTTGACAGATCAGGGGAGGCTCAGGAGTCATGGGCGGGCCGCTGTTGCCCAGGAGGGGCCAGCCTGGTAGTGCAGTTGGCTCTGGCTGGCTTCAGGAGATGGTCGCTGCCATAGCACAGGGAAAATGGCAGGCACCACGGCAGCGGGCAGCGATAACAGGCTGGCTCCGGGCTGCTGAGGCTGCCGCTGCCACGTTTCCAGAGGACGGATTTGCAAATCTGGGGACATTCTGGGGACGGAATTTGTCCAGGGACCAGTGGCGTAGCGTGGGGGTGCAGGGGGGGCCGGCCGCACCGGGCGCAACATCTGGAGGTTAGGGTTAGGGGGCGCAAATCCACGGGTTAGGGGGCGCAAATTACTTGCCTTGCCCCGGGTGCTGACAACCCACGCTACGCCACTGCCAGGGACAGATCTGCAAATCCGGGGAGTGTCCCTGGGAACTGGGGACGTCTGGTAACCCCAGGCTAGATGGGTCCTTCTCATGTCCTTATAATTCATGGACGATCAGGCTACCAATGGTTACAAGCCAAAATGGATATTCTCTGCCCCCACAGGCAAAAATGCAGACCCTTCCCAGTGCCACTATTTACAGAAGCCGTCCCAGTTTTTGGTTAGATCCCAGAATGTACCCACTTTTCCTTAAGATGCCCCTATTTTCATTGTAGGAATGTTGGCCATCCCTATTTTCATCGAAGGGTATGGTGTTATAAGACATATGCAACCTTTAGAAGCCGTCTGAAGGCAGCCCTGTATAGGGAAGGGGTTTTTTTAATAAAAAAAAAAGTTTAATCATTATACGTATGTTGGAAGCCACCCAGAGTGGCTGGGGCAACCAAGTCAGATGGGCAGGGACTAATTGTAAAATAACAACAATAACAACAACTATGAAATAGGACATCCCTATTTTTATTGTCGACAAAGGTCCGTATAGTTAAAGCTATGGTTTTCCCAGTAGTGATATATGGAAGTGAGAGCTGGACCATAAAGAAGGCTGATCGCTGAAGAATTGATGCTTTTGAATTATGGTGCTGGAGGAGACTCTTGGGAGTCCCATGGACTGCAAGAAGATCAAACCTCTCCATTCTGAAGGAAATCAGCCCTGAGTGTTCACTGAAAGGACAGATCCTGAAGCTGAGGCTCCAATACTTTGGCCACCTCATGAGAAGAGAAAACTCCCTGGAAAAGACCCTGATGTTGGGAAAGATGGAGGGCACAAGGAGAAGGGGACGACAGAGGACGAGATGGTTGGACAGTGTTCTTGAAGCTACCAGCATGAGTTTGACCAAACTGCGGGAGGCAGTGGAAGACAGAAGTGCCTGGTGTGCTCTGGTCCATGGGGTCACGAAGACTCGGACACGACTAAACAACAACATTTTTATTGTGGAAATGTTGGAGGATATGTGTAATACTTCTGAATACCAATTATTGGAAGCTTCAGGAGGAGAAAGGCAGGGTTGTCATACGTCTGGACATAGCTAGGATTTTGCAAAAACAGACAAACTCAACAACTTTTGTGTCCATTGAGGTATCTTGCTGGTCACTGTGAGGACAGGATGAGCATTTGGCCTGATCAGCAAACCCATCTTATGTTCTTATGTTCTAACTCTTGTAGGGAGACCCCTTTAACCTGAATAGCCCCCCCCCCCAATGATGTCCCCATCTGCAGAGTGCAGCCTGTTGCACCTTCATCAGATAAAACAGACCAGCCTCTCTTCCAAAGACCTCAGTTCCTTTGATTTTTCTGAACGGTGCCCCAAGCAAAACCCCGGTGTGCTAAAAAAAAGAGAGAAAAGTCTGGCAATGGGTTCTTCCCACTACCAGCACTTATTAGCCTATGGCTTTCCAGCAGGCTGTTTGCCAGCTTTCCTAGGTCAGTGGGTTACACCCTCTCCTTCCAGCTGCTGATTTAAGGGAAGGAATCCCTGCCAAATTTCTCATCCTGATATTCTGGTGGGGCTTGTTTGTTTCCTTTCGTCTTTTTCTCTTCCTCCGTTCTTTAAAAGGGAGATGAAATGCGCACGTTGTGCCTTTATGACTTCAGTTTAGAGGATCTGTGTGTCCTGGGAACAGCCACTTCTGAGGATGAAGAGGAGTCCCAAACGTTTTCTGAGCATGTGCAAAGGGCATCGCCTCTGCTGAAGGACTTTCTCTGTTACCAGCTCCTTGGAAAGAACTTGGAAATGTTCCTCTCTGCCTTGATGCAACGGTTTGGAGAGATCGGTGCAGCTTCTCTCGGGGAAGAAAAGTGTGAGCTACGAGGCAGAAGCGGTGGAAAATTCAACTAATCCCAAAGGTATTTCCTTCTCATGTTTTGCTTTCATCTAACAAACTCTGTGTTTAGAGTCAGCTAAAACTTGCAGAACTTGAGGGGCTGGTTCGAAAGAGAGCCCTCTGGAAGCTCTTAGTTGTTCTGTCAGTTTGGCAAAGGCCAGTTTTGCTCAGATGGGATGAAAGAGAATGGATGTTTGAAACGAGGCCATCTCAGTCTTGAGTTTGGATTTCTCCCCCTGCCAAATATGTATATTTGGGTTTCAGAATTGAATTCTGGTATTTAAAAAGGCTTGTCTCCTGATTGGTTGTGCAAATGAAGTTAGCACAGAATTATTTGACTCAATGCCATTTCAAATAGTTAGCTGATACCATCAAATGTGGTCTGCTGTTAAAAATGCGCTGGAAGCCAGGTGTAGATGTTGAGAATAAAATGCGGCCAGAAAAATATTTGCCACCCGGCTTTGCAGAGGAGAATCTGGGGAGTCCCCCCCCCCCGCTTCAGCATTTCTGCTCTGACATCTGTTCGCCTTGGATTCTGTTCTCCTTTTCTGCCCCCGCTTTCTGCAGAGCTGAACTTCAAACGCCAAGCAAGCACATTTTCTCCTGTTCTGAAGTTCTGTGTGGTTGTGAAATAGTTTAATCGGCAAGAAACCTCTGGAAGGGGTGTGCGCACCACAGAGACGCAGTGACTTCACTGCGCTGTGTAATCCAAAAACCATTTCCCTACTGAAAGCTGAGACAAGCAGGTGTTGCGAAGGCGTTTTCCACCAGGGTCCAGAGTGCCTGGCTTCGGAGCTGCTTTCGCAACAGAGAATCACAGAACTGGGAGCACCAATAGGTCATTTAGTCCACCTTCTGCCATTTATTTTAAAAAATATATATTACTCATTTACCTTCTTTAACTTGTTAGATATGAGCAAAGTGCTACCAGCTCCACCCCTGCCCTGAAATCACTGGGAATCTTATGCAGTCACTCATGGGCTTCTCCTGAGATGTCCAAAGGAATTGTTGACACACTTCTAAGTAAACTTTCCCCACCTTAAGGACTAGAAACCTATCTTTAAATAAAGAAGCCTCAATGTCAGCTAGCTTCAAGCCTTACTTTGGGGCTTCCATTGGTCACTTGAACAGCCATTATGGGACTAGATATGGACTTGGGGTGCTCCAGAAGGGCTTTCCTGATGTTTGAATTTATTATTGAATGAATCCCGGCCCAGTAGACCTGAAGGAGCGTCTCCACCCCCATTGTTCTGCCCGGACACTGAGGTCCAGTGCTGAGGGCCTTCTGGCGGCTCCCTCCCTGTGAGAAACGAGGTTATAGGGAACCAGGCACAGGGCCTTCTCAGTGGTGTGCCCACCCTGTGGAATGCCCTCCCATCAGATGTCAAGGAAATAAACAACTATCTGACTTTTAGAAGACATCTGAAGGCAGCCCTGTTTAGGGAAGTTTTTAATGACTGATGTTTTATTCCAGGCATAGGCAAACTCGGCCCTCCAGATGTTTTGGGACTACAACTCCCATGATCCTAGATAACAGGACCAGTGGTCAGGGATGATGGGAATTGTAGTCCGAAAACATCAGGAGGGCCGAGTTTGCCTGTGCCTGTTTTATTCTGTTTTTAATATTTTGTTGGGAGCCGCCCAGAGTGGCTGGAGAAACACAGCCAGTTGGATGGGGGAATGTATGCATGTAAAGGTAAAGGTAACGGGACCCCTGACCATTAGGTCCAGTCATGGCTGACTCTGGGGTTGCGGCGCTCATCTCGCTTTATTGGCTGAGGGAGCCGGCGTACAGCTTCCAGGTCATGTGGCCAGCATGACTAAGCCGCTTCTGGCAAACCAGAGCAGTGTACAGAAACACCGTTTACCTTCCCGCTGGAGTGGTACCTATTTATCTACTTGCACTTTTGGGCTTGCTTTCGAACTGCTAGGTTGGCATGAGCAGGGACCGAGCAATGGGAGCTCACCCCGTTGTGGTGATTCAAACCACCGACCTTTTGATCGGCAAGTCCAAGGCTCTGTGGTTTAACCCACAGCGCCACCCGCGTCCCTACGTATGTATGTATGTATGTATAAATAAATAAATAAAATTTCCCAAGACAGCTTTTAAATTTATTCCCCCCCTCTGCCCAACCACTATTGTGTGATGGGGTGGGGAATTAGTGTGCATACCCATGTATGTGAGTGTGTGTACCTGTGTTTCATAGAACCATAGCAGAGTTAGAAGGCACCCCAGGACTCATCTAGTCAAACCCTCTGCAATGCAGAAAACACAAGGGCAGTTTTATTTCTTTTTTCTTTTCTTTTTTTCTGTTTTTGGGCCTGGAATTGAGTTTATTTATTTTCTCCAAATAAATTTTTATTGTTTTCTTTAAATAACCTTTCCCCAACAATCCATACATTTGTCAAAATATATACCCTTTGACTCTGCTGAGTCCTGACTTCCCTCCATCCCTTCAATTGGCATCACCTGTCGCATTTTTATCGCGTATTTTATTCTTACATCTCTACTATTTTACATTATAGGTTACATTATATTCCATTATAATTCGGTCCTGCTAGTGTCTTTAAGCTTTTACAGTTCTCCTTTAAATACAGTGGTACCTAGGGTAAGTACTTAATTCATTCCGGAGGTCCGTTCATAACTGAAACTGTTCTTAACCTGAGGTACCACTTTAGCTAATGGGGCCTCCTGCTGCCACTGTGCTGCCAGAGCACAATTTCTGTTCTCATCCTGAAGCAAAGTTCTTAACTCGAGGTGCTATTTCTGGGTTAGCAGAGTCTGTAACCTGAAGTGTATGTAACCCGAGGTACCACTGTACTCAATAAATTTACTCCAGTTATTCTGGTATCTCTGGTCATCCTGGTCCCAGATCCTTCCTGTCAATTTGGCAAATTCCACAAAGTCTGTCATCTTCATCTGCCACCCCATAATAGTAGGTATGTCTTGTGTTTTCCATTTTTGGGCCAGTAGAATCCTTGCGGAAGCTGTGACATACATAAATAGTCTTCGGTCTTTTATTTTAATTTCCCTTCCCATTAGACCAAGCAGAAAAGGCATACTTAAATATCTTTTAAAGCTCAGTATAAATTAACTCCCAGAATTTTTTCACCTTGTCACAGGTCCACCACATGTGATAATATCCTCCGTCTACTTCTTTACATTTCCAGCATCTTCTATCCCTCTTCCTATACATTTTAGCCAATTTTGTTGGCATTAAATGCCATCTGTAAAATCATTTTTAGTAAGTTCTCTTTCAAAGCCATACATCCAGTGAATCTCAAACCCTCATTCCATAATTTTATCCATGCTTCCAATTCAATATAGTGCCCAAAATCTATGAGGGTGTTTTTATTTCTTGTGTGTCCTGTGTGCGATTTATGGGTGTGGCCACGCCCATCATTGGTTTGGTCACACCCTCTGCTGAAACATGGCCCCCGGACACTGGGCAAATGGGAAATGTGGCCCTTGGGTCAGAAAAGTTCCCCCACCTCTCCATGCAGAAAGATTCCCAGCTCAGTTCCAGCATCTATGGCTGGAAGGATGGGGCTGAGGGCATAGCTGTCAAGCGTCCCTTATTTGGAGGGACAGTCCCTTATCCCAGCGCCATGTCCCGCTGCTGTCCCTTATTGATGGATGTCCCTTAAATTTCCCGGGTTTCAAAGGAAGCAGTTCCTCTCCCTCCCTCCCTGCTGGCCAGGGAGGAGGGATGCTCCAACTGTGTTGCTTGGCTGCCCGGCCCGCCCCCCTCCGGCCTCCTCTCACCAGCCTCGGCCCCTGGGAGCCCCTCCCCACCGGGACTGGCGGGAGCCTCGGGCCCTTCCGCCGTCATCCTCCTCGTGGCCGCCGAACTGAGCGTCTTTGCCTGGGACCTCCCCTCTGCCCGTTGCCGCCACTCCCGCTCCCACTAGGCCATACTGCGGCTTTGCTGCCGAAGGACCCAGATAAGATGGGCAGCTGAGGAGCCTTGAGAGGAGAGCGAGGGCAACCTATGAATTGCTGAGGAGCCTTGAGAGGAGAGCGAGGGCAACCATAGAGAAAGCAGTTCAGAGAGAGGAGGAAGAGGAAGAGGCGGAGGCGCGGGCAGGTGTTCCAAGGGCTACAAGGGAAGGACCGCAAGTGCTTCTCCCATAGATTTGTAGTGGTAGACTAGCATAGATGGTCTGATCTGCGGGTTTGCTTCGGGCGCTATTTCCCCCCTTCTCCCGCCCCACCTGATGGAATTGAGAGCTGCAGATGGAGCATGAGAGAAAAGATACAGAACTGCAGCAGCATCTTCGTAGCTTGGACTTCGTTTTGCCGAAAAGTGGTTGCTGCTTGTAGTTATTTAATTGCAGTGTTTCATCAGCTGGTGTCTTGAGCAGCAACCTCTGGAAACGAAGGGCTAAAAACCGGTGCTGCTTTCCCAAATTATCTGGTCCCTTTTAACTTCATATTTCAGCTGGTTGACTGAAATCCCTTATTTTGGCTGCTGGTCCCTTATTTTCAAGGCTGTAAGTTGACAGCTATGGCAGAGGGAGATGTCAAGATGCTGGAAAGCCATTGCCACTGGAACAGAGGGAGTGGTGTTATACTGAAACAGACTATTGGTCCACCTTGCTCCGTATTTTCTGCTGTCTTGCAGTGTCTGTCCAGGATTTCAGACATTAACTGCCCCAAATCCATCCTCGTGGATGGCTCACGACATTCTGTAGCAAAAAAAGGAAAAGGAAAAGTTTCTATTCCTGGAGGATTCTAGCATCCTGTAGTCGTCATTGGTTGGAGAAAGCGGAAAGCATTGGTTGTGCATCTGGTGGGTTTCTCAAATGCTGGCACCAGAGTCAGCCTTGTCGCAGAGAGAAGGCAGGAAGCCGGCCTTCTATCAGGCCAGCCTGTTTCCTACACAGCCCAGGATTTACTCAGACTAGCAGCCGCTCTCCAGAGCCTCTGGCTGCTGTGTAGGGAGGGGTGACTCTGCCAGATGTAGCTTCTCATTTTCCCAGCCTTAAGTGCAGCTCTCCACATCAGGTTGTGAATCGGTCCCCCTCCCCTTCTTCTTAAAGTCTCACCAGCGTTTTAGTGTGAATCTGATCAGGGACGCGGACTTATAAAAAATATTGGGGGGGCCCGGGAAAGCTCGTGAAATGTAAATAAGCTCATGAATATGCAAATAAGCTCATGAATATGCAAATAAAGTGGCGCCGCCCCCTCGTGAGCGAATAGGGGAGAGCGTGCTGCTGCCTATTAATCAGCTCCGGAACAGCTGATATGCGGGAAACCTGGGGCTAGAGGCAGAAGCCCCCGCCCCCGGGGATTCCCCTGTTCTCGCGGGGGACGGCCGGGGCTCTCCGGCTAGGGCGCGCGGCTGGCTGGCTGGCTGGGGAGGGAGCA
Organism: Podarcis vaucheri; assembly: GCF_965113315.1. Lineage (NCBI taxonomy): Eukaryota > Metazoa > Chordata > Lepidosauria > Squamata > Lacertidae > Podarcis > Podarcis vaucheri. Next base: position 89,179,473 of record NC_138765.1, on the reverse strand, counting down.
GGTGGGGAGGAGGCGGGGGACGGCGGCAAGGGCGCCCGAGATTATTGGGGGGGCTGAGCCCCCCCAAAAAATTTTTTGAGGGGGCTCAAGCCCCCTCAAGCCCCATGGAGTCGGCGCCTATGAATCTGATATATACTCAGAGTCGAGACTGGATTTCATGCTCTTTATTCAGCTCATAGTGGTGAGGAGGAATCAAAGTTCCCCCAGAATGTCTGCTTTATATATATTATTTACACAATGGGCCCCATGTGATTGGCTAATTCCGGGATTCACCTGTAGGCCAATCAGGTTGCGGATTCGCTTCGACCTGGAGCTGGATTGGGTGGCTCCTGTGGACCAATCAGACTGCTGCATTCTGGACCCTATTGTTCTAGGACCAATCAGACTGCTGCATTCTGGACCCTATTGTTCTAGGACCAGTCAGACTGCTGCCTTTTGGATCCTATTCAACTCAGTGCATAACAGAATCCCTCCTTATATACATACTTTTGCAGACCATTCAAGTGTGGCTATTTTCCAGGGGCCGTCCCAGATTTACAGAAGCCGTCCCGGTTTCTGATTTGATCTCAAAATGTCCCACCTTTTCCATAGAACACCCCTATTTTCATTGGATAAATGTTGGAGAGTATGGAGTTATGAGTCTCCTGAGCCAAGGAGATAAGTAACTATACAACCTTTAGAAGACATCTGAACGCAGCCCTGTAGAGGGAAGTTTTTTTTAAAAAATGTTTAATGTTTTATTATGTTTTTATATATGTTGGAAGCTGCCCAGAGTGGTTGGGGCAACCCCATCAGATGGGTGGGGTATAAATAATGAAATAAGAGCTCAGTTTGGTTTGGGTACAAAAAATAAATTCCTAGGCACGCTATCACTTCTTTCTAATTATATGTGTTTTTCACCTGGCTTGGGCTGGTAAATCTTTTGATTCTAGTAGCAAACATCTCACTCCTGCTTTGCTGGGCTTGTCCAACATGGGTTGTGTGTTCTTTTCTTTTATAATAATTTTTATTTGGTTTTACAAATATTAATTTATAACAATCTAAATTACATATCCATATTTAGTGATTTCTCCAAATCTCTGGACTTCCCACCTTCCCCTCCACGGGTCCTACTGTACACCCTCTTAACTGCATATTATTTCATAATCCACATTTTATACTTTTCCATATTGTCCATGACATTTGCTCCATTACAAGTGTTACTAAATTCCTGGTAATGTTTTCATTTGTTTACAATGGTCTCCTACTGTAGATAAATTATAAAATTTCCCCATTCTTTATTGAAGTTTTTGTCTTCTTGGTTCCTGAGCCTTCCAGTCAGTTTTGCCATTTCAGTGTAGTCCAAAAGCTTGATTTGCCATTCCTCTCTGGTCCGGACTCTTCTTTCCATCTCTGAGATACCGTAATAACATGTGTGTGGCTGTTGTCACATACAAGAAAAGTCTTTTCTGTTCCCTTGGAATGTTGGTACCTACAGTTCCTAATACATTGGTACCTTGGTTCTCAAAGTTAATCCGTTCCGGAAGTTTGTTCCAAAACCAAAGCGTTCCAAAACCAAGGCGCGGTTTCCCATAGAAACTAATCCAAAATGAATTAAGCAGTTCCAGACTTTTAAAAACAATCCCTAAAACAGCAATTTAACATGAATTTTACTATCTAACAAGACCATTGATCCATAAAATGAAAGCAATAATCAATGTACTGTACTATAAAATAAATAAGACAGTATTGTAGATGATAATTTTTTTTTTAATTTTTCTTACCTGCACTGATGATAGTCATTGTTTGGATGGGGGGCTTTTATCCATTTCCGTAGTCACACAATCAATCAATCAATCAATCAGTAGCTGAACTGGGTTCTACACAGTCACAAAAACAAATTAACCAAAAAAGCCTCAAAAACAAAAATGCAAAATAAATAGCAAAAACAAAAGCGCCAAACTTAATCCTTTCCAGAAGTACATTTGACTTCCGAAATGTTTGAAAACCAAGGCCCAGCTTCTGATTGGTGCAGATGCCCCAGAAACAATAGCCGACAGCCGCATTGGATGTTCGGCTTCCGAAAAACATTCTAAAACTGGAACACTTACTTCTGGGTTTTCGGTGTTTGAGAACCAAGGCATTTGAGAACCAAGGTACCACTGTAATGAAGCTTCTGGTTGTTGTTTTTTTACAAAAGTTATTTTAAACATTTTTTTCAATTCGTTATATATCATTTCCCAGAATGCTTTCATTACCTTACACGTCCACCACATACAATAAAAGGTACCTTCTTTTTCTTTGTACTTGTCTTAAAGGTACCTTCTTTTTCTTTGTACTTGTCTTATACATTTTTGCTAACTTAAAGGGTCCCCTGACCATTAGGTTGGCAGGAACAGGGACCGAGCAACAGGAGCTCACCCCGTCGTGGGGATTCGAACCACCGACCTTCTGATCGGCAAGTCCTAGGCTCTGTGGTTTAACCCACAACACCACCCACATCCCTTACTTTTGCTAACTTACTAGGATTCAAATACCACCAGTACATCATTTTCATCCAGTTTTCTTTCCGCGTACAACATGCCGAGAATTTCAAATCAATTTCCCATAACCTTTCCCAGTCTGATAGTTGAATATTATGCCCTAAATCCCTCACCCAGTGTAAACACTGGCTGTGTCTTGTGGTGTGGACAACTGGTTGGTGACCCAAAGAACCCTGCTTGCTGCCCGACGAGGCCAGAATTTGCCCCTAGCAGCAAAGATGCTGACCATAGCCTCTTTTTGGAGAAGCGAGGCGACATCCCTGCGATGGCTGATGCAGCTGACTTTGCATGACAGCTGTGGAAGGAAGGAAGACTTCACCACAATTTCTTAGAATAATAAAGCCACTTCCTCACTGAGATGCCAGTACCAGCGGAGGGTGCTTTTGACTGGAACCTCTGCAGCCTAGATCCAAAAGTCCCTCTCTGCTTTTCTCTCTCTTAAATAAAGGGACACCTTGATTTCTTGGCACCAGACAACACACGTCCACTTCAGCAGTCCTCGTAAGAAATGCTGGCTTCATTCAAACGCAGTTGGCCAAATCTGAGCAGCTGTTGATATAGCCCAGGATCAGTTCCTCTGAAGGGTGGACCCAGGAGACTGGCATTTTCCTCACTGTAGGTAAGGTGATTTTCCATCTCACCTCCATCTATTCTAGGATTCATGTGATGATGGGCTGGCCTGATCCTGGTGGCCTCACAGCAGCTAGAGATTGAGGTAGTGATGGGTTGGTGTCCTAAAGGGAGAGAAAGAGACCCCCAGGGTCCCTTCTAATTCTGTGTGACAGACAGACAGACAATGCACTTTATTTAGTGGTGGCTATAGAGCAGGGGTCCCCAACCTTCGGCCCATGGGCCAGAAGTGGCCCACAGAGGCCGTTTAACTGGCCCCCGAGCCACCCCCAAACTGAGCCGCCCACTCGACGAGTTTACTGCGCTGCACTAAACCGGTGCAGTGTGACGCAGGGACTCCCTTCTGCGGCTCCAGAAATTGCTTCTGCGCATGCCCAGATGCTGAAAATTGCTTCTGCACAGGCGCAATTTTCAGCGTCTGGGCATGCACAGAAGCGATTTCCGGTGCCACGGACATGCAGAGATTCGATTTCTGGCGTCGCACTGCACTGGACCAACCCATGAAGGATCTCCGTGGGAATGATCCGGCCCATGCCTGGTAAGCCTTGCCAAGCCCTGCTATAGAGAATGGTAACATTGGGCATTTGCTGGTGGTGCTGTGGGTTAAACCACAGAGCCTAGGACTTGCCGATCAGAAGGTCGGTGGTTGGAATCCCTGGACGGGGTGAGCTCCCGTTGCTCGGTCCCTGCTCCTGCCAACCTAGCAGTTTGAAAGCACGTCAAAGTGCAAGTAGATAAATAGGTACTGCTCTGGCGGGAAGGTAAACGGCGTTTCCGTTCACTGCTCTGGTTTGCCAGAAGCGGCTTATTCATGCTGGCCACATGACCCGGAAGCTGTACGCCGGCTCCCTCAGCCAATAAAGCGAGATGAGTACTACAACCCCAGAGTCGGCCATGACTGGACCTAATGGTCAGGGTCCCTTTACCTCTATAACTAATAGGAGGAGGATTTTGAAGAACTGTTTTGACCCGCAGAAGACGATGCTAGGTCACATGGAACAAAGGTCCTAGCCCAGTGTGCAAAGCATCTTAGTAGGCAATGCTATCACTTCTAGATCCAACCCTCTCATTACTGGTCCCTTTGGCATTGACTGATGGACCCATCCAAGGACTCTCTACTGTCAAATTTCACAGAATCATGGAATTGTTGAGGTGGAAGGGTCATCTAGAGCAGGAAACAGAGCTTTAAAAAATCCCTGACCTCTGTTTAAAAACCTCCAAGGAGGAAGAGATCTCCAAAGTCCATTCCACTGTCAATTAGTTCTTACCCTCAGAAAGTTCTTCCCAATGTTTCATCAGAATCTTCTTGTCATTTGAATCTATCGGTTCAGGTCCTTCCCTCTGGAGTAGCACAATAACAAGCTTGTTTCATCTTCCATGTGACAGCCCTTTAGATATTTGAAAATATTTCTTTTTTATATTCCTGGTTGAAGTTTTTTCTCAGCGCTTTGGCTGAGAAGAAGAGTGGTTTTCTTTTTCTCTTTTTGGGGGGGACGAGGGGGATGGGAATATGTAACCGGATCCCTTCACTTAAGTCAGATGGCTTGTGATCCAAAATCACCACAACTGCAGCTTACCCCTTTAAATAATGCTTTGCACTCCTAAATTAGTTCTTCATCTCTCCCACATAACCGTTTCCCCTTACGAAAAGGTCCTTCAAATATCAAAAGCTTCCATGAGCTTGAACTGAATGTTTGCCCATTTAGATATTTCGATTTAAAAGTAGTGTGGATGAAAATGTCTGTTTTGGTATCTCTCAGTGTCTTATTTCTCCCATATTAAGTTCTCATTTCTCCTGTATTAAGTTTAGTCTTAATAATTTCTCCCGTATTAAGTTTAAGTCTGCACAAAAATGTGTACGAATATTCATGAACATTTCTACTAATATTTTTGATGCAATTTGCTTAATATTGCAAGCAATTTTTTCTTAATACGATTCTTACCAAAAAAAAAAAAGAAAGATGCTCAGATAAATACTTCCATATTGTCTCAAAGTTTTTTTGGAGGCGCAGGGCGGGAGTGTAATGAAAAACTGAAAATAAATTGAGATGTGAATGTTAGAAATTATGTTAATATAAGCCAATACGAAAGACGTGCATATGAAAAATGGGAAGTTGGTGGAAAGAAAGAAGTGTGTGGGAACAGATTTAAATTCCGTACACTTTTTGTTTTTGTTTGGAGAACTGCATTGCAAAATTTGGAGAAGCGTATGGCTGCCTTTCGGTTTGCGAGTTGGTTTGGGAAATGTGAATTAGGTCACTTTGTGTTAGGATGCAAATTTCTGAACAAATTTCTGCTCCATCCCTAGTGTCGCAAGGGAGGACTATTTCCTAAAACTCACTACATTTATGTACAAATTCACTTTCTTCGTTAAAAAGAAAAGAAAAAGAAGTTTAGTTTACTGTCCCTTAGTTTCTGTTCTGCTGCTCCCCCACTTTATCTTGTTTTTTTTTATAATAATATTTATTAGTTTTCCAACAAATTGAACACAACACTGCAATAAACCAAAAAAGAAAAAACATACAATAATACAATACAATACAAAAAAAACCAAAACTGCAAAACACTCACATACAACTAACAAAACAAAACAAAAACCATTTAAAACACAGTCCAATTTCAATATCTTATCTTTCTTTCACTAATTTCCACGACCTCCTCACACCTCCCTTTTTGTATTCCACTTCTATTAATTGTTTCAGCAATTCCTTTCCATCTTCCTCTGTTTTCTATCCTATAATTGTCTTAACACATTCTAACCTTATTTTCCCCTTTAATGCTCTAATAATCTATTTATACTTAATTCCTTATAACATTTCTACTAAAGGCATATAACTTCATTCCAACATCTTTCTAACATTCATTAATTTTACAATATTTCTGTAAATAGTTTTTAAACTTTTTCCACCAACTCTTCTCCCTGGTCTCGGATTCTGCCAGTCATTTCCACCAATTCCATGTAGTCCATCAACTTCATCTGCCATTCTTCCCTGGTGGGTAAATCTTGTGTCTTCCAATATTTCGCGATGAGTATTCTTGCTGCTGTTGTTGCATACATAAAAAAAGTTCTATCCTTCTTTAACACCAATTGGTCGACCATGCCCAGGAGAAAGGCCTCTGGTTTCTTAAGGAAGGTATATTTAAATACCTTTTTTATTTCATTATAAATCATCTCCCAGAATGCCTTAATCCCTGGGCACGTCCACCAAAGGTGAAATGTACCTTCAGTCTCATTACATTTCCAACATTTATTATCGGGCAAATGGTAGATTTTTTGAAGCTTAACTGGTGTCATGTACCACCTATAAGTCATTTTCATTAAATTTTCTCTTAAGGCATTACATGCTGTAAATTTCATACCTGTGGTCCATAACCGTTCCCAGTCAGCCATCATTATGTTATGTCCAACATCTTGTGCCCTCCCCCACTTTATCTTGATTGTCTTTCTCTTGTTGAGAAGTCTTTGAGAACTTTGTATCAGAAGTTCCTGGCCATTGAGAAGCCACTTGTAGGGATGGTAAGTGGGGCATTCCCAAGGCCTCCCAACCCCCCGCTGTGGGTCATCAGCATATTAAAGGTAAAGGTAAAGGGACCCCTGACCATTAGGTCCAGTCGTGGCCGACTCTGGGATTGCGGCGCTCATCTCGCTTTATTGGCCGAGGGAGCCGGCGTACAGCTTCCAGGTCATGTGGCCAGCATGACTAAGCCGCTTCTGGTGAACCAGAACACTGCACGGAAATACCATTTACCTTCCCGCCGGAGCGGTACCTATTTATCTACTTGCACTTTGACGTGCTTTTGAACTGCTAGGTTGGCAGGAGCAGGGACTGAGCAACGGGAGCTCACCCCATTGTGGGGATTCGAACCGCTGACCTTCTGATCAGCAAGCCCTAGGCTCTGTGGTTTAACCTACAGCGCCACCCGTGTCCCATCAGCATATTACTGACATAATAATAATAATAATAATAATAATAATAATAATAATTTATTATTTATATTCCACCCATCTGGCTGAGTTTCCCCAGCCACTCTGGGTGGCTCACAATCGAGTGTTAAAAACAATACAGCATTAAATATTAAAAACTTCCCTAAACATACTCCAAAACTCTGGATAACCCCATTCAGTCGTTTCATGTAGATGTTAGGCTTAGGGATAATGACAGGGAATAAAATCAAACCCTGAAGTCTCCATGGGGTTGAAGAACACTCCCCAAGCATCAACCTCTGGAAACAACCACCCAAGCAGGACCAGAACCACTGCAAAGCGGTGCGATGCCACCAGCCGCTACAGTCCCAGATTTACGTATAAACTAAACAAGCTATAGCTTAGGGCCCCACTTTCTTGGGGGCCCCAAAAAAGTTTAAAGGAAAAACAAACCTGGATGTACATTTCCAAATAATAATAATAATAATAATAATTTATTATTTATACCCCGCCCATCTGGCTGGGTTTCCCCAGCCACTCTGGGCGGCTTCCACAGAAACCAAAAAACACTAAAATATCATACATTAAAAGCTTCCCTGAATAGGGCCGCCTTAAGATGTTTTCTGAATGTCAGGTAGTTTTCCATCACCTTGACATCCGATGGGAGGGCATTCCACAGGGCGGGCGCCACCACCGAAAAGGCCCTCTGCCTGGTTCCCTGTAGCTTCGCTTCTCGCAATGAGGGAACCGCCAGAAGGCCCTCGGCGCTGGACCTCAGTGTCCGGGCAGAACGATGGGGGTGGAGACGCTCCTTCAGGTATACTGGGCCGAAGCCGTTTAGGGCTTTAAAGGTCAACACCAACACTTTGAATTGTGCTCGGAAACGTACTGGGAGCCAATGTAGGTCTTTCAAGACCGGTGTTATGTGGTCTCGGCGGCCGCCCCCAGTCACCAGTCTAGCTGCCGCATTCTGGATTAGTTGTAGTTTCCGAGTCACCTTCAAAGGTAGCCCCACGTAGAGCGCATTGCAGTAGTCCAAGCGGGAGATAACTAGAGCATGCACCACTCTGGCCAGACAGTCAGCGGGCAAGTAGGGTCTCAGCCTGCGTACCAGGTGGAGTTGGTAGACAGCTGCCCTGGATACAGAATTGACCTGTGCCTCCATGGACAGCTGTGAGTCCAAAATGACTCCCAGGCTACGCACCTGGTCCTTCAGGGGCACAGTTACCCCATTCAGGACCAGGGAGTCCTCCACACCAGCCCGCCCCCTGTCCCCCAAAAACAGTACTTCTGTCTTGTCAGGATTCAACTTCAATCCATTAGCCGCCATCCATCCTCCAACCGCCTCCAGGCACTCACACAGGACCTTCACCGCCTTCACTGGTTCTGATTTGAAAGAAAGGTAGAGCTGGGTATCATCTGCATATTGATGGACACCCAGTCCAAACCCCCTGATGATCTCTCCCAGCGGCTTCATATAGATGTTAAAAAGCATGGGGGAGAGGACGGAACCCTGAGGCACCCCACAAGTGAGGGCCCAAGGGTCTGAACACTCATCCCCCACCACCACTTTCTGAACACGGCCCAGGAGAAAGGAGCGAAACCACTGTATAACAGTGCCCCCAGCTCCCAACCCCTCTAGACGGTCCAGAAGGATGTTATGGTCGATTGTATCAAAGGCCGCTGAGAGATCCAGCAGAACTAGGAAACAACTCTCACCTTTGTCCCTAGCTCGCCGGAGATCATCAACCAGTGCGACCAAGGCAGTTTCAGTCCCATGATGAGGCCTGAACCCTGATTGGAAGGGATCCAAATGGTCCGCATCCTCCAGGCGTGCCTGGAGTTGTTCAGCAACCACACGCTCAATCACCTTGCCCAAGAATGGAAGATTTGAGACTGGGCGATAGTTGGCCATACTGGCCGGGTCTAAAGATGGTTTTTTAAGAAGCGGTTTAATGACCGCCTCTTTCAGCGGATCTGGGAATGTTCCCTCACAGAGGGAAGCATTCACCACCCCGCAGAGCCCATCGCCCAGCCCTTCCCGGCTAGCTTTTATAAGCCAGGATGGGCAAGGATCAAGGAGACAGGTGGTTGGTTTCACTCGTCCAAGCAGCCTGTCCACATCCTCGGGGGTAACGGATTGAAATTGATTCCATGCAACTTGACCAGACAGGGCTCTAGCACTCTCCCGCCCCAGCCCTGCTCCCACGGTGGTGTCTAGCTCCTTCCGAATATGAGTGATTTTATCTGCAAAAAACTTTGCAAAATCGTTGCAGGAGATCTTGGGGTCTTTACAAGGCCCCGATGGTAAAGGTGGTTCCGTTAAATTGCGGACCACCTGAAAGAGTCTCCTGCTACTATTTTCTGCAGATGCAATAGAGGCGGTGAAGAAAGTCTTCTTCGCCGTCGCTATCGCCACTTGGTAGGCTCGACGTTGAGCTCTAACCTGTGTCCGGTCAGATTCGGAGTGAGTTTTCTGCCACCGACGCTCTAGCCGTCTCAGCGATTGTTTCATCGCCCTCAGCTCCGAAGAAAACCACGGGGCTGTCCTGGCTCCATGCAATCGGAGAGGGCGCTTCGGAGCCAGACAGTCGATAGCCCTGGTTAACTCCGCATTCCAGCGGGCCACCAGGGAATCAGCTGAAAGGCCATCAACATGGGATAAAGCATCCCCTACCACTCTCTGGAAACCATTTGGATCCATTAAGTGGCGGGGGCGGACCATCCGAATTGGTCCCACCTCCCTGCAGAGGGGAAGGGTCGCGGAGAAGTCCAGTTGCACCAGGAAGTGATCTGACCATGGCACTTCTTTGGTTTCATTTTTACTTAGTGTCAGATCACCCACGTCGCTAGAGGTGAATACCAGGTCTAAGGCATGTCCATGACTATGAGTTGGGCCCAACTTATTCAGGGACAGCCCCATGGAGGCCATGCTTTCCACGAAGTCCCGAGCGGCCCCTTGTAAGGTCGTGTCGGCGTGGATGTTAAAATCCCCTAGGACAACCAAACTAGGTGTCTCCAGGAGAACATCCGCCACGACCTGAAGCAGCTCGGACAGGGAATCCTTGGTGCAGCGGGGAGGTCGGTACACCAAAAGGAATCCTGTACTGCCCCTATTGCCCAACTTCCAGAACATGCACTCAGAAAACTGGGTCTTCCCAGTAGGACGCCTGGTGCAGACTAATGACTTCCTAAAAATCACTGCAACCCCCCCTCCCCGCCCACATGACCTGGGTTGCTGTGCGTAAGAGAAACCTGGCGGGCAGGCGGCAGCAAGGACGGGCCCATCTGTCTCATTCAACCAGGTCTCTGTCACACAAGCCAGGTCAAATCCTCCATCCACAATCAGGTCGTGGATGGCAGTGGTTTTATTCACCATTGACCTGGCATTACACAGCAACACCTTCAGGTTATGTGGGTTTCCCCTGTTGATTCCAGTATCCATCTGGTCAAGGCCAGACCCGGAGGCAGGGATAGTCTTCAAACAACGACTAAACCTGCCTCCTCGGTAATGACATGGTCTGGTCTTAGCGTAACTCCGCCTCCTGCCCATGATCACCGAGATCGGATGTCCCAGTGCTTCCCCCCCTGTGGAGCTTGTCCCAGCCATCGTGTTGGCTGGGGCCTCACTCCCAGGCAGCCCTGATCCCACCCCTTAAAAACAAAACACAAACTATACAGAACCAATAAAACAACAGAAAACAAAAACAGAACAATTACACTAAAATTAATCCCCAACCAAATATCCATTACACCCACCCACCCCCAGCAAGAGAAAAAAGGAAAAAAAGAAATACAAATTTAAATTGCCACCGACTGCTTGAGGACATTTTAAAACACATTAGAACAGGGAAGCAATTGCAGAACACTTCCCAGCTTCCCCAAAAGTTTGTTCCAAATAAGGGCCTGGGCCACGCCCCCTGGGCCAGTTGGAAAAGGCCCTGGAAGGGAACAGGCCCTGCAGTCCTCACCCAGCCGATGGTAAAAAAGTAAGTAAAAAAACAAATAAAATAAAACCCACATACAGCAACAGTGTTTTGTGTTGTGTGGGCTCCTATGATGTAAGTAATGGGCCCCGCCTACTAGCCTGCTCCCTAAAATATCACTGGTTTGCCCATTTCTATATATAGGGTGGGACATGGGTGGCGCTGTGGGTTAAACTACAGAGCCTAGGACTTGCCGATCAGAAGGTCAGCGGTTTGAATCCCCGCGACGGGGTGAGCTCCCGTTGCTCGGTCCCAGCTCCTGCCAACCTAGCAGTTCAAAAGAATGTCAAAGTGCAAGTAGATAAATAGGCAGGAAGGTCAACGGTGTTTCCGTGCGCTGCTCTGGTTCGCCAGAAGCAGCTTAGTCAATCTGGTCACATGACCCAGAAGCTGTACACCAGCTCCCTTGGCCTATAGAGCAAGATGAGCGTGCATCCCCCGAGTTGGCCACGACTGGACCTAATGGTCAGGGGTCCCTTTACCTTTACCTATATATAGGGTGCCTACGTTCTGCATGGACTGGTTGCATGGCAACATGTACAAATGGCTTTAGATACCTATTAGGTCCATAAATTACCATGTAGCATATATTCAACACAAAAAACCAGCGACCATTTGTTGTTGACAAAGGACAGCTGGACATATAAAAGGCCTCATTACCTTCAGTAGCTTAGGGCCTCATTAAACCTAAATCCAGCCCTGCACCCCTAACTTGGACAGCCACTCCAGAAGGATCCCATGGCTGATGGTATCGAAAACCGCTGAGAGGTCAAGGAGAATTAACAAAGTCACATTTCTCCTCTGTCTTCCAACAGAGGACATAGTCGATCTTGCAAAGCTGATTAGCTATACTGTCTTCAAGGGCAGCCCCATGTAAATTGGATTACAGTAATCTAGTTAGAAGGCTGCTAGGCTATGGCAAGGCCGTCTCAGTCCAGGAATGGCCTTAGCTGGTGTAAAGGGATCCCTGACCATTAGGTCCAGTCGTGACCGACTCTGGGGTTGTGGTGCTCATCTCGCTTTATTGGCCAAGGGAGCCGGCGTACAGCTTCCAGGTCATGTGGCCAGCATGACTAAGCTGCTTCTGGCGAACCAGAGCAGTGCACGGAAACACCGTTTACCTTCCTGCCGGAGCAGTACCTGTTTATCTACTTGCACTTTGAGGTGCTTTCGAACTGCTAGGTTGGCAGGAGCAGGGACCGAGCAACAGGAGCTCACCCCGTCGCGGGGATTCGAACCGCCGACCTTCTGATCAGCAAGTCCTAGGCTCTGTGGTTCAACCAACAGCGCCACCCACGTCCCTTTCTTAACTGGTGTAACAGCTGAAAAATACACTTCATGGTGGTAATAGTGCTGAATCGATGAGGAGCCGCAGGCTACAAATTTGCTCCTTCGAGGAGAGTGTGACTCAATATGGAACAGGCTGTTTACCTAATTCCCAGACAGGTTAACCACCTGCCCACAACATCTCTTTCTTTTTATCAGGATTTATTCTGAAATATTTCCTTCAAAGTCCCCCTCTAAAGACAGGGAAACTGAGGCGAGGTTTGGCGTGACTTACTGAAATCCCCCTGCTATTTCCTCGTGAAAGTCCAATTTCTTTAAGGTCAGGCCTTTTTTTTCTTTTGTGCAATACAAAAGACTCCTCACATTTCAGTGTGAAGGGATGGAAAGGTTAAGAAAGAAAGAACGAAGCAAAAAAAAAAAATTGCTTGCGGGGATTTTCTTTTGCAGAAGTGAAAACAATGTATTTGCAATGGTTGGACCAGGAAAGCAAAACAGATGGAGGGGGGAATGAAGGAAGTGTAGAGATTTTGGAAGGTTGGCTGCCGCGACGATTTCAATTCTCTCCTTGTTTGCGTAGTTAAAAGGACATCTGTTCATAGTTCCCTCTTGCAGATTTCTCAGTGAGCGTTTTCATCAGGGCTCTGGCATTGAGGAAACGAGAGTTTCCTCATTTAACATCAACATGTTGTGTTCGGATTTCAGCCCTGTGACTCTGGAGGATCTAGACATAAATGGAGGAAGAAAGTGTTAGAAGCAGCCTGGTTTTCAACCAGCTGTGTGTTTTTAAAGGCTTTTGTGGGGGTCAAGGCTTACGCAAAAGAGTAAGCCCATTTTGTCAAGAGAGCTGGAGACGGTTTGAAAGAGGGATTGCCACTTGCGGTGTGAATACTCTTCCTGCTTTTGATACTCTGGTAAACAGGTCTGCCTGACTTTTAAAGTGTTTCCGAAGCCTCGATGGAAGGAGACAGTGGGATGAAAGAAATGTATTTTCGCGTGCGCCCAGTCGCCAAGTGTCGCGCAACTCCAGGGTTTCGTAGAGATTAGTGTCTATTGGAATGAAGGTCACTGGTCTGATTGATATTATTTTATTGCATTTCTCTGCTGCTTTTCGTTCAAATGAATCTCAAGGCGGCTTACAAACAATAAACAACATCAACAGAACAGAGCATCAGAAATGCAGCATAAATCGTGTGGAATAGTTAGCAAGTCATTGATAAAGCAGTTGCAATCTATAAAACCCTGTTAACCAAACAGAAGCTGAAAAATAAGCTGAATATCACAATGACAGCAAAAGTCACATCATCAGAACATAGAACCATAGAATTGTAGAGTTCGACTCATCTAGTCCAATGCAGGAATCTCAGCTAAAGAATCCAGTGCAGTTGGCCAACCAACCTCTGCTTAAAAACCTCCGAAAAAGTAGTCTGCAACCTCCCATGGGAGACTATTCTACTGTTAAACAGCTTTTACTGTCAGAAAGTTATTCCTGATATTTAGTCGTAATCTCCTTTCTTGCAACTTGAAGCCATTGTTTGAGTCCTACCCTCCAGAGCAGGAGAAAATAAGCTTTATTATTTTTTGCATATATATACAACCTGAACATAAGAGTACAGCATTCACACAGCAAGAGCTCTTATCTCCCCATTAATTTTCCAGGGGAGCCCCAAGCCATAGCTTTGGGTCTAGCACATAGTAAGGCATGCCTCTGTCTCCCCAGCATCCAGAATCAGCCAAAACTCTCTCACAAACACGCAGAACTCCTTTCTGGCTCTTTTCCTAGGATGACTTGGCATCCCGCCAGGTGAGGCGGGAAAAGGCCCACCCATTTGTCTCTATGGCAACAGAGCAGCCTCTTTGGATATAGTAAATGGCAGAACTTAACTGGCCAGCCAAAGCCATTACCCTAACAAAGGAACTGGTATGACTGGTTTGGCAGCCTCTTCTGCTGGATTCGAAACATTTCTGGATTGGCTTGGAAAGGACCCAGGCATCATCCAGCCTGACCCACAACCCTATAAGGTAAAGGTAAAGGGACCCCTGACCATTAGGTCCAGTCATGGCCGACTCTGGGGTTGCGGCGCTCATCTCGCTTTACTGGCCGAGGGAGCCGACGTACAGCTTCCGGGTTATGTGGCCAGCATGACTAAGCCGCTTCTGGCAAACCAGAGCAGCACACGGAAATGCCGTTTACCTTCCCGCTGGAGTGGTACCTATTTATCTACTTGCACTTTGACATGCTTTAGAACTGCTAGGTTGGCAGGGACCGAGCAATGGGAGCTCACCCCGTCACGGGGATTCGAACCACCAACCTTCTGATCGGCAAGTCCTAGGCTCTGTGGTTTAACCCACAGCACCACCCGCGTCCTATAGGAAGTGATGCCTCCTCTCAAACCACTTTCAAGCGGGGTAGGACCATAGCTGGGGGCAGAGCAGCTGTGCAATGGTCTGCAAGGATGCCCACCACTGCAAAGGGGTGATGGGCCAAGGAAAGTGATGGGTCAACCTCTTGGAAGGCAAGAAGAGTGGGCATTCAGCAACATGAATAGCACTCTTGCAGTTGAGGTAAGACATACAAGTTGCCTCAGCAAGACCTGGGTTTTATAGCAGGGCTAAGTATGGAGGCCTCACCACTTAAAAAAATTCCCCTGGCAAGTTAAAGAACTGGTGTTTTCTTTCACAACCACTGGTTCCCTTGAAGTAATGGTAATGGTGTTTTCAGCTGTGGAAAATCTCTTCCTGGGACTTTCTTGGTCTCCCAAGAGTCTGGTAGCAGAGGTGTCTCATTGGGGCTGAAGGGAAGGAAGCAGGCTTCTGGAGCCCCCAGACCTATATGCGGCAAATTAGGAAGTGGACTCATCTCTTCCTAAAGAGGAATTGCTGGAGAACTCTGCCTCCAGAGTCCTGATCTGGGGCCATGACAACCTGCTTTGTGTGCTGAAGGTTCCAGTTTCAAATCCTGGCATCTCCCATTAAAGAGGACCCAGAAGCAGGTCATGGGAAAGGCCTCTCTGTGCCTGAGTCCCTGGACACCCGCTGCCAGTCAGTGCAGGTAATACTGGCCAAAATAGGGCAATGGTCAGAGTTGGTAGAAGGCAGCTTGATTGTAGCTTTCTTTAAAACTGAACGGCTTCAGCCTGAAAGAGTCTGATCCTTAACTCTCTATGTAGCAACGTCAAACATCCTAAGGGATGGCAGGCTTTCAGTATGGAACACCTGGCTGGTCAGAAAAATGGGCATGTTAGGAACACAGTATTCAGGAAGTCAATGACTAGCACTTGCTGTGGGAGACTTAAGATGATGGAGCAGAAGAACATTAGTTTTGAACTGGTTCTGGGAGCTGCCCTCACCCTGGCTCTGGGCATCATCAGCCATTGTGGATGCCAGGCTGGTGCTAATGGGCAGTCCCTACACAGCACAGAAATCGGGGGAGATGGAAACCACAGTGAGATGGAAACCAGAGAGGGGCACTCATGTTATTTGATGGTTTCCCTTCTTGGAAGGTGATGCTGGCTGGTCTATAAAACAGAGGTCAGGTCTACCCCATCTGTAAATTTAAAGGCTTTGGTGCAAGAGTGCATCACTGGTCATCAGTGTGGAGCAAGAGGAGTGATCAGGGCTGGATGGGTCTATTCTCTAAAGGTCAATATGTCCAAACCAGCTGTGGAGACTGTTGCAGCTGTTTGTTAACTGGGGTCTGTTTGCTGCTCCAAGGAAATGCTTTTGGCTCCGTAACTGTCCCAGGATGGATCCAGGGTCCAGCTTCTCCACATGCCAAGCCTTTTGCAGACCAGGCAAGGGGGGGAGGGGACACAAGATTTTTGGGATAAAGAACATCTGTGACCTTTTGTGTGTCCTCCTTCTCCTCTCAGCCACCTACTCAAAATGTGTGCTGCATTTGTACTGAGCAGGCACTTAACAGAAAGATCATGGTAGAACAGGCCCTTTTCTTCCAATGCCCAAAAATTCTGCATCGACGTGCCCCAAATCCTGCAGCCAAGTTGACTGTAGGTAAAGGAACCTCTGACCATTAGGTCCAGTTGTGAACGACTCTGGGGTTGCGGCGCTCATCTTGTTTTACTGGTGGAGGGAACCGGTGTACAGCTTCCGGGTCATGTGGCCAGCATGACTAAGCCGCTTCTGGCGAACCAGAGCAGCACACGGAAACACCATTTACCTTCCTGCCGGAGTGGTACCTATTTATCTACTTGCACTTTGATGTGCTTTCGAACTGCTAGGTTGGCAGGAGCAGGGAGCAACGGGAGCTCACTCCATCACGGGGATTCAAACTGCCCACCTTCTGATTGGCAAGCCCTAGGCTCTGTGGTTTAACCCACAGCGCCACCTGCATCAAGTTGACTCTAGAAATAGTTAATTCACAAGGACATCAACTCTTCATTAGTAGTTGTTGGGAGGTTTTTGGGGGGGGAAGGGGATTCCCAGTGCTGAACCTGAGACATCTGTTCATCCTGTATTTAGACTGCAGGAAAAACTCTGGTCCTCCTAATCTTGTTGGACCCCATCAGCCCCAGGCAGCATAGCCAATGGTGAGGGATGAAGGGAGCTGTAAGGCGGCTGCTTCTGCTTCTTCTTCTTCTTCTTCTTCTTCTTCTTCTTCTTCTTCTTCTTCTTCTGCGATCACTCGTAGTAAGATTGTCTTCCATCAACACAGTTTTAACAGTGAGTCTGTAAGTGACTTTGGAGGCCAATTCTGGATCCACACGTCCTTCCACAGTGGGGACATAGGTTTCCAGGAGGGAGTTGATCACGGTGTCGATTTGCCAAGCGTGCCTTCCTCTTAGCACGTTTCTCCCTTGCATTCTGAGTTTGAGCATCTTCAAAGCCCATTATACCTTTGGTAAAGGCTGTTCTCCGACTGGAGCGCTCACAGGCCAGTGTTCCCCAATTGTCAGTGTTTATCCTACATTTTTAAAGATTTGCCTCGGGAGAGTCTTTAGACCTCTTTTGTTGACCACCAGCATTATGCTTTCCATTTTTAAGTTCGGAATAGAGCAGTTGCTTTGGAAGACGATGATCAGGTACGCACACAACAGTTCAACGAAGTTGATGCTGAAAAATCATTGCTTCGATGCTGGTGATCTTTGCTTCTTCCAGTACACTGGCATTAGTTTGCCTGTCTTCCCAAGTGATGTGTAATTTTATTTTGTTTTTAACATCTGGAGGTCCACAAGTTCCTCAGTCCTGGCTTAGATCATCATGGAACCAGAACAGTTTGTCCCAACATCCACAGAGAAAGCTGTACATGGGTGGACACCCCCACATGAAAGGACAACCAGAACCAGATCATCTGTGAAAATGAACTCAGCGAGTTCTCCAATTCCAGCACAAAACTTATTTCCTGAGCAGTGGGCAATATAAGAATCATCAGGGATTTATTTCCCCCCATTGGATGCATTCTCAGCTTGATTCTGCAGGAGATGTCCTTAGCGAAGACTTCTTTTTTGAACACACATTGCAGACAGTGGATAAGAGCAAAGAAGGAGCCCAGCTTCTGACATTCCCTTCATCTTCTGTTATTTTGCTATATTGGTTGCTATTAATTTTAGCATTGCTTCCAGTCCGCAGATGGTAAAAGAGGCCAATAAAAAACCCCTGCCAGTGTCTTCATGGAGTGCAGTGCCAAAATCTGCCTTCGATCTGCCACCTTCTAAAGGTCTGCCTTTAGCAACTGAAGCTCAGAAACATGCAAAGGAGCAAACGGATTCCCATCCATGGAAAGAGTGCATCTCAAACACCAGACTTTGCACCACCACCACCCAGCAGCTCGCATTTAAAGCCTAGAGAAGAGAAGATTGAGGGCTTAGCCACCATTACCTTTTGCCCTGCTCTTTCCAGGCATAGATCCTTACTTTAAAGCTCCATGTTTGACTTTAAAGCTCCATGAGAGCCCTGCACACCAGAGCTCTCCTTGCAAAAACCTGCTCTTTAAAGCTGAAGTGCAACAAATGGCAATTCGGGCTTTTGGAGGATTGCCATTTGCTCCAATTCAGCTTTAGAGAGTGGGTTTTCATGGGGAAAGTGTGAACAATGCAAGGAAAGCATAAAGGACAGGTAAACGTGGATAAGCCTCAAGAGGTGATGTGATAGCCATCTTCAAATACAGTGGTAACTCAGGTTACATACACTTCAGGTTACATACGCTTCAGGTTACAGACTCCATTAACCCAGAAATAGTACCTCAGGTTAAGAACTTTGCTTCAGGATGAGAACAGAAATTGTGCTCCGGCGGTGCAGCAGCAGCGGGAGGCCCCATTAGCTAAAGTGGTGCTTCAGGTTAAGAACAGTTTCAGGTTAAGAATGGACCTCTGGAACGAATTAAGTACTTAACCCGAGGTACCACTGTACATGGTTCTACCCCTCCTCATGAAATCTCCACAACAATCCTCTGGAGTAGGTTAGGCAGAGAGGCTGTGACTGGATCATGGTCACCCTGTGAGCTTCGTGGGCAAGTTGGAATTTGAACCCAGGTCTCTCCCAGGTCGAGGTCTGATGCTGTAACCACTACACCTCAATATATTGGCTCAGTCTGTGCTCTAGACACAGCATTCCCTGTCCCTTCCATTCCTCTGTTGCCCCATCTTTGACACACCTGTCAGCATCAAGCCACCTTTGCCTCCTTCCACGACCGCCCTCTGTCCCTGGAGAAGCAGCCTAACGCAGACTTACAGAGGGAAGGCTTGGAGTTGAATCTGTGTGCAACGCGACCCACACTTCAGGTGAAAAACAGAGCCTTTCCTGATTGGAAATCTCCAGAGATAGGAGCAGCGGAGTGGGGGAAGGAGATTTCTCTCTCCATCTGTGTGCATCCCAGTGTGCAAAGCCCTCTCTGGCATTTATCAAGGGAAGCATGAAACAACGTTTTGTCACCCTCTATCTTTCCAGCTGGCAAGTCGGGGCTTGGAAAGTGCTTGGCGGATGCTGGCAGTTTACAAATGTGTGGCAGAGCTGCCTGGAGGAAACCACAGAATCATGGAAGGGACCTCAAGGGTCATCTAGCCCAACCCGCCTGCAACACAGGGATCTCAGCTAAAGCACCCCTGACAGGTGGCCATCCAACTTCTGCTTAAAGGCCTCCAAGGAAGAAGAGCCCACCACCTTCTGAGGGAGCCCATTCCCCTCTTGAACAGCTCTCGTTGCCAGAAAGGTCTTCCAAATGTTTAGTCAGACTCTCCTTTCTTGTTGTTTAAATCCATTGGTTTCGAGTCCTCCCCTCTAGAGCGGCAGAAGAAAAGCCTGAACTCTCCATCAAGTGTTCTTCTGAGGTACAGAACATACCGGAATGAAAATGTTCCTTCCCAAGGGCGTGCCTGGTATTGCTGAGTCAAAGGGACGTGTGTAGGGAGCAAAAATACACATCTGCCTCCTCTCCTCCCTCTCTGTGGCTGGAAGGACAGATCGTGAAGCTGAGGCTCCAAGACTTTGGCCACCTCATGAGAAGAGAAGACTCCCTGGAAAAGACCCTGATGTTGGGAAAGATGGAGGGCACAAGGAGAAGGGGATGACAGAGGACGAGATGGTTGGACAGTGTTCTCGAAGCTACCAGCATGAGTTTGACCAAACTGAGGGAGGCAGTGGAAGACAGGAGTGCCTGGCATGCTCTGGTCCATGGGGTCACAAAGAGTCGGACACGACTAAACGACTAAACAACAACAGCAAGCCTCCTTTCCTCTCCCTCTTTGTGGCTGTTTTTGCCCTGAGGACTTTTTCTTTTTTCTTTTTATTAACAATTCCTACAAAGCCACATTTTCACAACATATCATATTCATCTTTTCTCCCCTTTTCCCCCATCCCCCCATCCAACCCCCCCCCCCAAAAGACTTCCCTCAGCTCCTCTCTCTGATTTCTCAGCACATGTTGTTCTCGGCATGTTATAAACTTGTACATATCCTTACATTATCTATCATGTTATCAACCAATAAATTTGTGTGTGTTTATTCAAACCCTGCCAAGGAGTCCAGTTCATTTTGTTGTCTTTTTAAATAATTTGTAAAAAGCTCCCATTCTTCCTTCAAGTCACAGTTGTCCTTGTCTCGCAATTCGTATGTCAGTTTAGCCAGTTCTGCATAAGTCATCAATTTTTCTTGCCACTGTTCTTTCGTTGGGATTTCCTCATTCTTCCATCCTTGTGCTATGCACTGAGGACTTTTTCGCAGACCCAACACAGAATGATGCGGGATCAGGATGAGGTGGACTTACAATTGAACACCTGCAAAAATGATCTCAGTCCTGTATACCTGAAAGAGCATCTCCACTCCCATCGTTCAGCCCGGACACTGAGATCCTGCGCCAAGGGCCTTCTGGGAGTTCCCTCATTGCGAGAAGTGAGGTTACAGGGAACCAGACAGAGGGCCTTCTTGGTAGTGGCGTCTGCCCTGTGGAGCACCCTTCCTTCAGATGTGAAGGAAATAAGCAGCTATCCTACGTTCAAAAGATATCTGAAGGCAGCCCTGTTCAGGGAAGTTTTTAATATTTAACACTGTACTGTTTTTAACACTTGATTGGGAGCCGCCCAGAGTGGCTGGGGAAACTCAGCCAGATGGGCGGGGTATAAATAATATATTATTATTATTATTATTATTATTATTATTATTATTATTATTATTATTATCTGTCTGTACTGGGAGGCAGCAAACAGTAGCAGCCCCGGCTAAGAACCACTTTCAGCTGGACTCCAGCCTCGCCATTGCAAGGCAAGGCCACTTGGAAAAACCAGAGTGCTGATCTCTCCAGTTCTTGTGCAGCAGCCAAGAGATCGTGGTGGTAGGAGAATCTACCTTCCCACACTTTGCAGCCCAAAGATTTCATGGAGTCCACTTCTCTCTCTGAACAAACGCAGAGTGGCAGACACCTCCCATTAAAATGTATGAGCCGTCTGCAGGGAGTGCTGAGCTGGGCTGATGAGATCAGCATCGAAAGGTTTTAATTAACGGCCGGCTTGGATATTTATTGAGGAGGAAATTGCCACTCCCGGCCAGTTGCTTGCTACTGACGGCTGCTAAATCGGGACTGGGAAACGGTTAGAAATATCTCTCATCTGTCCAGAATCATTCAGTTCATTGGATGTCCAAAAGTTCTAGTGAGAGAGGAAGGGAAACCTCTCTGTATCCACTTTCTCCATGCCAGGCTTAATTTGATAAACTTCTTTCATGTCACCTTTTAACAAGACTTGGGGAACGACCAGCAACACTCCCAAAGTGATTTTAGCGAGCAAAGCTGGGATAGAAGGGTTCAGGATATCCTTAGGGTACCCTGGACCTAAGTTGTTCAGGGCTTCATAAATTAATACAGTGGAACCTTGGTTCTCGAACGCCTTGGTACTCGAACATTTTGGCTCCCAAATACCAAAACCCTGGAAGTAAGTGTTCCGGTTTTTGAACGTTTTTTGGAAGCCAAATGTCCGATGTGGCTGTCGGCTATTGTTTCCAGGGCGCCTGCACCAATCGGAAGACGCACCTTGGTTTTTGAATGTTTCAGAGGTCGAATGGACTTCCAGAACAGATTACATTTGAAAACCTAGGTACCACTGTACAAGGAACTCAAACCTAGCTCTGTAGTAGATGGGCAGCCAGTACAGAGGCATTAAGAATGGTGTCCTGTGTTATTGAGTAGATGTTCCCACCAGCAATCTGGCACCTATATTCTACACCGGCTGGAACTTCCAAATGGGGCCCAAGGGCAGCCCAACGTAGAAAGCACTGCAGTAATCCAGCCTCAAGTTTACTAGCATATGGGCTTTAATATTTTGTTGGGAGCCACCCTGAGTGGTTGGGGCAACCCAGTCAGATGGGTGGCTAATAATAATAATAATAATAATAATAATAATAGGCTGCAGTGGTCAGGGTGTTGCCATGTTATTACAGTGAAGTCTCATCTTGACCTCAGAACCCTGGATTCTGGTCCTGTTTTTCTTTTCTTCCCCCTCTGTTCCAGATATCTTTTGAGCAGAGCCAGCGATGCTAAGTTCACAAAAGCCTCCCCCACGCCCAAACTCTGCACACATCCTTATCTCCATTCTGGAAAGTAATGACTTTGGAAAACAAACAGAGAAGTCTGTATTGTATCTTGAAAGATAAGCAGACTCTAGGGCTTAGAGAACTGTGACAGATTGCTGGTACCAAATGGGAAATTGGGATGGAAGGAAGAATGGGAGAAACATACTGGTCCATGGTTGGGGTCAGATAGGGCAGTGTTTCCCAACCTTTTTTGGGCAAAGGCACACTTGTTTGATGAAAAAAATCTCGAGGCACACCACCATTACAGCCCCGTGACGTCAGCGCGCAGCGTCACGCCGGGAGGGACGCACGAAAGTGTAAGTTTCAATTTTTTCCCCTCCCCCTTGCCGGGGAACCTCCAAGCTTTGGGGGGGGGGAGGAGGCAGCAAAGCGAGGCAGGAAGGAGAGTGCGGCTTGGCTGGGTGAGCTTTGGCAGGGGCAGGGAATGAGAGCCGCGAGGCGGGCGCTGCGGACGGAGGCGCTGCCCGCCGAGCTCGCAGGCAGCCAGGCAGGCAGACGGCGAGAGCCCTGCGCTGGGCGGCCTCTCCTCACCGCCGCTGCCCTGCCTCTCGCTGCCCGACTTGCCCGCCTCCCTCCAGGCAACATCTCGCGGCACACCAGGCAACATCTCGCGGCACACTAGTGTGCCGCGGAACAGTGGTTGGGAAACACTGAGATAGGGGATCTGGGGCAGTGAGTCCTTGCCATTTTGGGTTTTTTTTATAAAAAATTTTATTGGTTTTTCACACTTTATATAAACACAAACAATACACAATACAAACAAACAAACAAACACATAAACAAACATGTATAATTTCACATCCTTTTTTCTTAAACCTTACTTCACCGACTTCCCCATACCTCCCCTTTCTGCATCCCAATTCCCAAATTTGTTTCAGCAAATCCTCCCCCTTGAGTTTATCTGATTTTCCCTTGTTCTTTTCTTTTACTTAATCTTTTACAGCTGTAATCCCCTTTTTTCTATAACCTCAACATTTTAGCACTCATTAATTTTACAATATTTCTTAAGATAAATTTTGAATTTCTTCCAATCTTCTTCCGCCGTCTCTTTTCCCTGGTCTTGGATTCTGCCAGTCATTTCAGCCAGTCCCATATAGTCTATCACCTTCATCTGCCATTCTTCCAGAGTGGGTAGATCCTCTGTCTTCCAATACTTTGCGATAAGAATACTTGCTGCTGTAGTAGCATACATAAAAAAGTCCTGTCTTTCTTTGGCACCAATTGGCCGACAATGCCCAAGAGAAAGGCTTCTGGTTTCTTAGGGAAAGTACATTTAAGTACCTTTTTCATTTCATTATATATTATTTCCCAGAAGGCCTTAATCTTCGGGCACGTCCACCAAAGGTGAAAAAAAGTACCTTCCGTTTCTTTACATTTCCAACACTTATTGTCAGGCAAATGGTAAATTCTTGCTAGCTTGACTGGGGTCATGTACCACCTGTAAATCATTTTCATAATATTCTCTCTTAAGGCATTACATGCCGTAAATTTTATACCGGCGGTCCACAACTGTTCCCAGTCAGCAGACATAATGTTATGGGTCCTTGCCATTTTGGTTGCTCTGTCTGTAGAGAGATAGAATGAGCAGTCCTCTGAATTATGCGCTTCTCAAGTGGTGACTCATATATTCAGATGGTCCTCATGAGATTTCTTTTTTAAAACACGCACATACACCAACCATCTCACTTCAGTATATAAAGTAGCAAGTCAGGGAGAGGGATGCATGGAACCTTTCTCCCTGCTGTACTAGATTTCTCCATGCAGGGAACATTAAAAATACGCCTTCTCCAGTTTCAGCCTAAAGCTGTGTGGTCCAGAATTCTGCGATCTGGTCTACCACTCAAGGGTAGATTGGCTCTGAACTTTAAGCCATTGTGGTGGTGAAAACATCACAGTCATTCAGAAGGCCTTTGTTCAAGAGACCTGTGCTAGGCTTGAATCCCTCAAATTCAGTGAGCATTATTTTGCCTTTGGTGACAACAAGTCTGGATTTGTCTTAAAGCATCTCTTCCACTGCTCACCAAGCACAGTTCTAGGTTTGCGTCTGGGAAACAGGTTATATTTTTGGCAGTCTTCTCAGCCATCTGAATGCCAGACCCTTCCAAATGTTGTTGTGAGTGGGTGGGTGGGGGTCTGTTTGGATGATGCCCTGAGTCCCTCCCGATTCTTGGGATCTTGAATCTGTGGGGGTAGAAGGTATGTCCTGAAGACACCACAATCTCCGTGGA
Source organism: Podarcis vaucheri (assembly GCF_965113315.1). Taxonomy (NCBI): domain Eukaryota; kingdom Metazoa; phylum Chordata; class Lepidosauria; order Squamata; family Lacertidae; genus Podarcis; species Podarcis vaucheri. The sequence continues at coordinate 89,154,864 of NC_138765.1, read as the reverse complement.
CCTTCATCCCAAGGAAACTGAACCCTGAGTAAGTGCAGGAAGCCTTGGGAGTCTCTTGCCACTCAGAGGTTGGACTGACAGGCAACAATATCTTTTCGGAATGAGAATGGAGTCCTTGATGGAGGCAGGGAGGGACAACTATAGCATGCCAGGTGGAAAATGAGCAATAGGATGGCCTGATGGGAGGAAGTCAACAGAAATGGACGTCTTCAGCTGTCTATTTGGGGAACATCACATGAGGCCGTTGCAATCACGTTGGCCTCCTGCTTCTACCACATCTCGTGTAATTTTATTTTGTTGTTTTGTCGCTCAAGACATGATTGTGTCTTTCCCACTCCCGGGAAGGACTGATGCTCACATGTCATCTACAGTCATACCTCAGGTTGAAGTTGTTGAGCGCCTTCGGGTTGCGCTCCGCAGCGACCCGGAAGTAACAGAATGCTTTCGCTGCTCGCGCATGTGTTTCTGTGCATGCGCAAGCGCCGAAACCTGGAAGTAACCCGTTCCGGTACTTCCGGGTTCGGCACAGTGCGCAACCCGAAAACGCGTAACCTGAAGTGTCTGTAACCCAAGGTACCACTGTATATTTGAATTCCTATAACGCTTTGTACTTTTTGCCACTTCTCTCTTTCCGTCCATGTAAAGATCTCATCCCTTCTGGCTTTGGGCGTGGGGAATTCAAACTTCAGGCCTACTTCATCTTTCCAAGGATGAGATGTAACCAGCAAAATGGGCCCTGGCTGATGCCATAATAAATGTCTTTAAGGTGCTGCCATATCTTGAAAGGTTGTACCCTTTGGATAGATATTTGCCTTAAAAGACCTTTCAGTTTCTTCCGACTAATGGATTCCCCACCCCCACCCCATAACCCCGTAATTGAGCTAAATTATAGGCCTGTAGTCAATTGTGACATATCCTGTTTATTTGAAGCTCACCTATGAAAGTTGGCCTTCTTTAGCTCCGCAGCTCATGTATATGAGAGACTATAAATAGAGAAGGCTAGCTGCGAGAACAGAATGTTGGACTGGGTGGTTCTGATCATTTTGGTAGCCCTTTCCTGAACTTTCTCCAACTCTGCTTCACTCTTTCTGAGGTGAAGCAACAGAGCTGTACACAGTGTTCCCAAGGCAGCCACACCAGAGATCTGTATAATGTTATGGATTCTTCCACGAGGGCCAAAAGAAATACAAAGGCTCATTCAGTACGGAAGGTGATGTAACTGCTGGAGACGTGCTATCTCCATGCTTTAATGTCTAAGTATGAAGCATTTGACGGCAGAAAGTCTGAACACAGCTGGCTGCGAAGAGGAAAGGGTGCTGGCTGCATCAAGTTCCGTCCAGGAAAGAGCAGAGCCAGCTCTGACTTTGGGAAAGAAACCACTCTGTTGGCCGCTGGGCTTTATGAGCAGCGTCAGGAATTCAGGCCAGCCAGTGGGAGTGTGAGACCTCCCGGCAGATGTTCTTTCCACATCTGCTTGCGATTGCCGTTAATTACATGTCCGGACTGCCTCGCAGCCAAACTCCAATGACAAAGTTTCTTTGCGTGTTTATTCCGGCTTGTTGCTTTCGGGTTCTGATGTTGGTACCTTTCTGCTTCCACCCCATCAGGGGCATAGCACTGTCTGCCAGTGCCCGGGGTGTGGGGTGGCTCAGGCCGTGGGGCGGGGCAGGGGCGGGGCATGGAAGTTGAAGAGCATCCTTCACGTTCCCCAGCCCTCGCCACCGATGGGCGGGTGCACATGGGCTGGATCTCTGTGGGTGGCACCTGGTTTACGCCCCCTTATGTGCGCCCAGGGCAACGGCCCCCCTGGCACCCCCAACACTACGTCACAGCACCCCACCCCTCCCCACTCCAGAAACTGGCCGGATTGCAGATGCAAAAGGGACAGGTTGAGAAAGGCTTGTGCTTTAACTAGTTAAGGAAAAGGTCCTCCATCTAGCTTGGGAAGGATGGGGGGAAGGCCAGCCCCACCATGAAGCAGAGGGGTGTGTGATGGAAGAACTGCAAATTGTCAGTTGTTTAATTTATTATTAGTGGATTTTTACTCTCAGGTGCCAAGGTAAGTTGGCCAGCCTAGGATATAATGAAGTTTGACTCTGAGAGGGAGATGCCTGTGTGTTGATGTGGTTAGAGTGCTGAACTAAGTAAAAGGTAAAGACTCCTGGACGGTTAAGTCCAGTCAAAGGCAACTATGGGGTTGTGGCGCTCATCTCTCTTTCATGCCATTTACCTTCCCGCCGCAGCGGTACCTATTTAACTACTTGCACTAGTGTGCTTTCGAACTGCTAGGTTGGCAGGAGCTGGGTCAGAGCAACGGGAGCTCCCTCTGTTGTGGGGATTCAAACCACCGACCTTCTGATTGGCAAGCCCAAGAGTCTCAGTAGTTTAGACCACAGCGCCACCCACTGAACTAAATAGGACCTGGGGGGGGCAGTGTCCAAATCCCTCCTCAGCCATGAAGTTCACTGGGTGACTTGGGCCAGCATTTCCCTGCTTGCAGGGAGTAGGCTAAGATGGTCCTCAGGGTCCCTTCCAACCCCACAATTCTATGATTCTGTGTGTGAATGTTAAAGGACAGCTGTAGTTCCCCTTCTCGTGTTGTTTAGGGATGTGTGAATTAGGTATGCATTAAAATGCAGCCCAACCCTACTACAAATCATGGGGATTACAAATCATGAGGTAGATTACAGAATAAGAAGTAGGGGTGGAGGAGAAGATTGGTCCATTTGTGCAATGGATGCTTTCTGCCTTACAATTCACAAAATAATTCCCCCCCCCCTTCTCGTAGGACCTTAGAGACCAACTAAGTTTGTTCTTGGTATGAGCTTTCGTGTGCATGCACACTTCTTCAGATACCATATCTGATATCTTCTGCAGGTATCTGAAGAAGTGCGCATGCACACGAAAGCTCATACCAGGAACAAACTTAGTTGGTCTCTAAGGTGCTACTGGAAGGAATTTTTTTTATTTTGTTTTGACTACTGCAGACCAACACGGCTACCTACCTGTAATTACAATTCACAGGCAACCAAGTGCTTTGTCTTTTTCATTGGCACTGAAATGTCGGAGACAAGAAGGCCCCCTTTGGCACACAGACTGAAAATGCTGCTTCAATAGCCTGTTTTGTGCTGCTCCACTGTAAAACAAGAGGACTTTCCCTCACGAAAACCGTGTTGGAGTTATTCCCTGGCCCTGTGACACGGGCATTCTCGCTGCCTGCTTGTTTTCTCGCCGCTGCTAACATGGTGGGCAGCAGCTGAGTCAGGAAGTTGGAGGCTTCTAATTTGGGACACACTGTCTGGTGGTTTAGCAAATGTGCTGAGGCAGCCTTGTGGGTGAGAGAAGAACTCTGCGAACTCTGACAAGGCAGAGGAACCACAGTCAGCCTGCCTGCCTTGCCATGTAGGCGTGTGTGTGTGTGTGTGTGTGTGTGTGTGTGTGTGTGTGTGTGTCTTCTTGGGCTTTGCCCTGACATTGCCTGCAACTGCAAAATTGCGGGATGGGGGAGGTGATAGGACCATAAACCATGGCAACACCTTTGACTGGCTGTGCAAAAAGCAGACGACAGTAAGCCTAAGTTCCTGTGAAGCAGAACTCAATGCTCTGTCATTTTCACTCATGGATTGTGAATGGTTGATGCAACTGTTTCAGGACATCAAGGTTTCTGTGAAATGTCCTATACAGGTGTATCAAGACAATAGATCTTGTTTGGCTTTGCTGAACTCAGAAAGTTGCAAGCAAAGAACCAAATACTTGCAGATAAAGTTACATCGTGCAAGAGAGTGTATTCAGAAAGGATTCATTCAGGTGTCCTACATGCCAGGAAACGAAATTCCTGCAGATCTGTTGTCTAAAGTTGTTACCAGAGAGCAACTTAAGGTTTATGTACAGAGGTTGCAATTGGGTTGAACCACAGGTACTACGGGTTACACGGAAAGGGGAAGCATGTTAGGATATAGTTCTGTTCCACCTTAAAAGGAACAGGCATGACTGTTGTGTGTCACATGCCTGTTTACTTCCAGCACAGGTTTGCTGGGAACTTCCGTTTGTATATTGCTTTTGCTATACTGCTGTTTTGCTGGACACGAAGGGAAGCAGACATGTTTTTCCTTTGTTCCTGAACTATGCTGAATAAACGCCTGTAAATAATGCTTACACATGTCTCTGTCCGCCGCTTCTGTTGTGAGGATTTATTCACTCTGCTGATAAGAGCATGCACAGCTTCTGAACATTTTGGAGGCTCGTGTCGCTGATTGATGCTGCTCCGGGAACCGGAGTTCGCCTAGCTGCCGGCCGGTGGCTGGAGCCAGCTGGGGGCCTGCCTGATGCCCCCATCTCCCTGGCAGCTTCCCAACACTTTCTTCACAGCTTCACTTCCAGACACCCTCTAATGTAGGCATGTTTTGGGAGTCTAATCCAACCTGCTGGTCAGTTAAAAACCTCAACAACTTCAACCCTAAAAAAACCAACGTTCAATAACTTTGGGGTAAAATCATAAAAAAAGCTCAACAACTTCAGTCCTTAAAAAAGCTCAACAGCCCTTTAGTTGGCCCTCACGGCCCTTCACTTCATCAAATCTGGCCCTCTTTGAAAAAAGTTTGGACACCACTGCTCTAATGAGTCCATTAAAAAGGACAGCTGCTCAGAAACACAGAAAATTATAGCGGGGCTTATTTCTGAGTAAGCACAAATAGGATGGCACTGTAAGGCTGGCACCGGGGCCCTCAAACTCAGTAGGACTTAATTAAGTAAGGGGGCAATAACCCCCTGTGGCCCTGGAGAACTGCGCCTCTGCATCTGAAAAAACTTCACTGGTCTCAGCCCGGAATTTGGCCAGAGACAAAAGGAAAAGTGCTGTAAATTAGAATGCTTTATCCTGACTCACTTTCCCAGTCACGCTGTTGGGTTTTTGGTCAGGCTGCACTACCACTTCATACGCGCATCTCTATTGTCTTCAATATCAGTTTTGAATATTGCAAATGATACTATTAGTTATCATCTGAATTGTAAACCACTCCAGGGCAAAGGAAAAGCCACACTAATCTCCTTATGTCCTTTATCCAGAACACTCCCAACACTCCTCTGTGCATTGCAAAGAGAAATCTGCAGTAGTGAGGAAGGTGTCTTGACTGCCCTGATTGATTTTGGACTGAGCGTCTGTTTTGTATTGTCCAAGGTTCAATTCTCAGCATCAACGGACACGACTCATACAGACATAGAATTGTATGCAGGAAGACTCAGAAAGGTTATTGCCTGAAACTCAGGGGAGCTGTAAGCCAGTCAGTGTGGTCAGTGTTGTATTAGACAGAACAGTGGTCTAACTCAGTAAAAGGTAGATTCACATGTTTACATATTTCCATGGGAAAACTCCAAATACACTTCCAATGAACTCAGAGTTTCACAACCACTGATAACAAGAGTGAGAGAGCTGATTGTGTGTAGCTTGAAAATTACAATCTGGTGGAAGGAATTCCAGGAATGTAGGGCTTGGAATCTTCATTGGATATATGCAATCTTATATCTTCCCGTCCTATATGCAGTAAAACCAGTATACCTTCTCTGTAACTCTTACTTCCTTTTGCAAAATTATTTTGAGGCATGTATTTTTAGGGCCCGCTTTATTTTTACGGCTGCAGGTTGTTTTAATTGGTTTTTAATATTGTGTTTTAATTCTGTAACCCAACCTGGGAACTTAGGGTGAAGATCGGGCAATAAATATATTGAAGGCTCCCACTTCTGGCCTTTGAAAACCCTAATTACTGGTGCTCTGTTGCCACCATAAAAAGACCATTATCTCTTGATAGCTTGGCCAAATATGAGACGTTCTTGGAACAGCAAAACTTTATTACTCAAGTAAAAGCTTAATACAGCAGCTTCTTATGTGATTTGTTTCTAATACCTGTGTTTGAATACTTTGGATTTTAACATATAATTAAAACCCCATTCCTAATGCTAATCCTATCCCCTAATCCTCAGGACCCACAACAACCAGCCTTCTCCTTCTCCCCCTAAAACCCAGCTCACTCTTTCCCCACAACCTGTTCCAGCTGTCGCACTCCACCCGTAGCCAATCAGCACACAACACTCCTCTTACAAATATCTCTCATGAAGCATTTTACTGTGTATCTCTTGTCCCCATCTTGTCCTTTGCCTCGGGTAGCAAAATGTCTGGAGCCGGCCCTTACTGCAACTCTCCCTCTCCTTTGTCAGTTAGCCTCTCTTGTTTACAGCTGCAGTCTTTAAACCTGTTCAAGCATCATGTTCACCTATGCAGGCAACCTACAGGTGATCAGGGCAAGCCAAACTTCGCCCTCCAACCTGTGCAGAGTGGTGGGCGTAGTGGCATGGCTGTTAGACCTTAGAGGGCTCACCCTCACTTACACAGAGGCACTACACGCAAGTAGTGTAGGGCTCCTCCCTCTCCCCAATCATTCCAGGAGTTAGGGGGCTCCAGCTGTCTCTGCTCCTCTCTTTTGGAGTTTGCCCTGTAAGTGGCGCTTGCACAAAGTTAACTTTTTCACCAATCTGTGTTCCAACAGGTCATGGATCTACCTGATAATTTTACGGACTACTACGATGATTTAAGCCGCTACTACAATGACGACTACTACGTCACCACTGATGAAAGCCACCGGACGAAGGAATCAGCCCAAGACTTTACATTCATCACTCGAATCCTTGCTCTCCTAATCTTCACGGTCACTTGCATCCTGGGCCTCCTGGGCAACGGCTTGGTCATTTCCGTCATCACGCTCAAGATGAAGAAGTCGGTCAACGCCATCTGGTTCCTGAATTTGGCGGTGGCTGACTTCCTCTTCAATGTCTTCCTGCCTTTGAACATTGCCTACACCGCCATGGGCTACCACTGGGTCTTTGGCAAAGGGATGTGTAAGGTCAACACCTTCCTTCTTGTTCTCAATATGTACACCAGTGTGTTCTTGTTGACCATGATCAGCATCGATCGCTGCATCTCGGTGGCTTTTCCAGTCTGGTCTCAAAACCACCGGAATCCTAAGATTGCTTGGTTGCTGTGTGCCCTCATCTGGGTTCTTGGCTTTCTGTTGAGTTCTCCTGCCCTTGTTTTTCGGGACACAGCAGCACATCAAGATCGTGTCATTTGTTTTAACAACTACTCTTTGTCCAGCCTTTCAGCTCACCACCATTTAGATGAAAAGAGGCATAAGACAGTCACCATTCTGCGATTCCTGGCTGGTTTCATAGTACCAATGACTGTCATCACAGTGTGTTACATTATCATTATTGTCCGTCTGAAAAGAAACCGCCTCGCCAAGTCCAAAAAGCCCTTGAGAATCATCATTGCCATTATAATGACTTTTTTCTTCTGTTGGTGCCCATACCATGTCCTCAACCTCATGGAAACGCAGCACCAGTTTCTCAGCAAAGCCGTCCTTGAGAATGGAATACCAATTGTCACAGCCATTGCTGTTTCCAACAGTTGCATGAACCCTGTTCTTTATGTCTTCATGGGCCAAGATTTCAAAAAGTTTAAGGTGACTGTCCTCTCCAGGCTGGCCAATGCACTGAGTGAGGACACTGTCCATTCAACTATTGCCCGCAGGAGCTTCACAAAACCCTCTTCAGTGACTGAAAAGGAGACAATTCTAGTCTGAGCTGAGCTGTAGAATATACGCATCTGTTGGTCTGCTCACAGAGGCAAGGAGGAGGTCGGATATTGCAGAGTGGGTTTTCCAACTACAATCTGATATTCCCAGGGCTTCTAAATTTTCAATGGTTCCAAAAAAAGGAGTTATGTATCATATCAATACAATCCTGTCATTCATCCTCATGGGATAAATCACAAAGGCCATCCCATAAACATTTGCCCATAGTCACCCATGCAAGCTTCAAGGCCAAGTCTTCAAAATTAAACTTTCCTGCATCAATCTATCTTTCAGTAATGGAAATACAGGAACTATGGAATAAACTTTGTTGTTCATGCTTCCTTGCGCCAAACATTTGAAAGTGTAGGACAGATTTTTAATAGGCAGGAGCAGACAGAACACTGTAGGCTTAGTTTTTAAAATAGCAATAATCCGATTGCAACTATGCATGTTGCAGACGGCACAGAAGCAATCAGGCAGTGCTGCTTCCAAAGCAGTATTTGTATCCTCAAATTTGTTTATTATTTCATTTATTTAGACCACTTGTACCCTGGCTCTTCAGCCAAAAAGGCTTGCAGAGTATCTTATATACAATCAGTCAAAACAAGCCATTTCCTGCCCACAGGTTTACAATCTAGAAAACAACAGCAACAACACGACACACAAGGGGCAAGGGCAGGGGAGGGAAGAGGAAACAATCAAACTCAGGCACCTATTCTTAAACAGTGGTTCCTACAATGACCAGTTGGGTGCAGTTCAGGGGCAGGAGATGCCTGACAGAGGTGGGCCTCCAGGGAAGCCAATGAAATGAGTCCTGCTTCCTGTCTCTTCTGCTGAAGCCGTCTGATGGAATGGCTGCCCCTTCATGCCCCGACTGACCTCTTAGCAACTCCACCAAACCATGTACAACTGGTGTAGCCAAAATGACAAAAAAGCACTCATTTTTCTAAATATCTGCAACGTAGTTCCGCTCACAGTGCATTCGCCCCCATTGTTGACCCCAATGACAAAGCCAAATTCTCACATTTTTCATATCAAAATGGGAACAAAATGGGATCTGCAGCCTGGCATGCTGCTGTTCGGAAAGCCAGCCAGCCATGCTCTTTTCACGGAGATGCCGTTCCGTTCCCCCTCCCCCTGGTGAAGAAGAGTTTGGACTTGATACCCCGCCTTTCACTCCCCTTAAGGAGTCTCAAAATGGCAAACAATCTCCTTTTCCCTTCCTCCCCCACAACAAACACTCTGTGAGGTGAGTGGGGCTGAGAGACTTGAGAGAAGTGACTGGCCCAAGGTCACCCAGCAGCTGCATGTCATCATCATCATCAAACCTTTTATTGGCATCACATACAAACATCCATGGGATATTAAACCACAGAGCCTAGGGCTTGCCGATCAGAAGGTTGGCGGTTCGAATCCCCATGACGGGATGAGCTCCCGTTGCTCGGTCCCTGCTCCTGCCAACCTAGCAGTTTGAAAGCACTTCCAAGTGCAAGCAGATAAATAGGTACCACTCCGGCAGGAAGGTAAACGGCATTTCCGTGAGCATCTCTGGTTCTCCAGAAGCGGCTTAGTCATGCTGGTCACACGACCCGGAATCTGTACGCCGGCTCCCTCGGCCAATAAAGCGAGATGAGCGCCGCAACCCCAGAGTCGGCCACGACTGGACCTAATGGTCAGGGGTCCCTTACAAACATCCATAGCAAATCAATACAGAATTACCGCCTTCCCAGTGACACAAAACATTTGCCAAATGAAAGAGGCAAAGCAGTCTAACATTATATCTCTAGGTCTCCAGGGAGATCAGACGTCATGTTTCGACAACATGTGGAGGAGCAGGGAAGCGAACCCGGTTCACCAGATTACGAGTCCACCGCTCTTAACCACTACACCACTGCTGGTTCCATCCCCAGAAAACAGTGCAGCATTCTGAACCCCCTGGGCACGCTCCATCGTCATGCGGCTGTGCTGCATCCTAAGAATTCCCAACCCTTCTCCCGAATTCATTTTAACCTTCTGCCAACCTTCTGCCAGGGGGCCCAATTTTCCGCATGAGGCCATTTCCCCAGACCCGCCAGGCCAAACCACAGGCAGCTGACAGTCAGCTGGTGTCACTGGCCGATGTCTGCTGATGGGTGGGGTGGGGTGGGGGTAGAGTTCAGTCCTGCTGGGTCCATGTACTGCGCAGAATGCAGTGGCTAAGCAGACACTCCCCCCCCCACTGCCCCGCCATGGGTCTGTGGATGGGACTGCCCTCTTATAAATCACCTGACATCAAAGCTGACCCATGGGGTTGGGCTTAGATAAGGGTCGGGCCCCTCCAGGCCAAAATAGTCTCCCACTTCTGGTGCATGAAAACGGCTCAGAAAATGAAACTCTGGTGCTAAAGGAAAGACCATCTTTTGGGGGAGGGTCCACGAGGCTGCGTTTCTCCTGACTCCAGGCCAAAGGTTTCCAAGACCCTGCTTCAAACACAGCCAAAGATTCAGGATGAATCTTCTGCCCCGTACCCAGTGTTGTAAACAAAATTGCCCTTTTCCCTTATAGGGTATCCAAGAGCCCATACAGAGTCCTTACATAGGTTCCCTATTGGTAGGAGAGAATAACAGAGGCCAAGCAGAGAATATTGAGACGCAAAGCAGCTAGTAAGCCTGATCTTTATTGGTCTGTTGCAACAGGGTGCTCCCCTCACACACAGAAAAGGAGGAACCCAGAACAATGACGTGCAAGGCCTTATATGGACTTCTGAAATTGCCACCCTGTAGATCAAGACCACCCCCAGAAACATCATACATACATCACAGAAGGGGTGTAACCTAAGACCACCCCCCAGATACATCATACCTACATCACAGAAAAGGCAATCTTAAACAGAAATTTGAATGTTGTTTTTCCTGTTTGCCAGGTTATTTGATTGCCTTTCCTGATTGCCTATCCTGATAGCTTATCAGCCATTAAAATGCTGATTACTCAATTCCTGAGACAATGGGAAGGCTCCCTGACCCCCCCCCCCTTGCAGGGAAAACATCAAAATGGTTCCAGGTCGGTCTTCCTGTGCTAATCTATGTACGTGCTTGGTTGGTACACTTATGAACATTACCATATATCTAAGATCTCAAAATCCCTATCACACCAGATAATGTTTCATTTTGCTCCCTTGAGATGCCAAAGGGAGAGTCGTGGTTTTTTAATGATGGATGAGAGGGTTTTATGGTCAGAGCAGGGGCGGCTGAACCTGGGGTCTCTAGGTGGGAGTTCTAGCACAGCAGCATTTGGGGAGGGGGCCACAGGTCTTCACCACTGTGCCAGGAGAACTGTTATAGATCAATAAAACAGGTTTTGTAGACAGGTGGAGCAACACAGCTCCATCCTCTAAACACCAGAGCTGCGCACTGCCTACTTGATTTCAAAGTTCTCTGACAAAGCATGAGGGCTAGCTACTTGAGTTTCAAAAAAGAAAGGCAGGATTCTCAGACCCCAGCTGATTCTACTACACAGACAACTGGTTCTTGGTGGTTTGAATCTCCCACATGAATAGACCTATGTGAGATGACCGTCCCTGAGTTCTCTAATACATATTCAGGAAATCTCTCTCTCTCTCTCTCTCTCTCTCTCTCTCTCTCTCACACACACACACACACACACACACACACACCTTGCCCCCCCCAGTGGAGGATTTGACTGAAGTGAAAGGAGTGTGAAGTCCCATGGGTATAAATCATGCTTCAGGGATTTGTTGTTTCACGGAGCCTGTCGAGCAACTTTCTTGCTCTTCTTGTTGTCTTTTCTGTTAATATTTCATAGTCCATTAATAAATATTTTCTACAAAAGGTGGGCTGAGCCAGTCTGTCTATCCAATTTCACATGCAGTTAATTTGGGAGATAATTCACGATTTCACCGATGGGGCTGGGGCGGTGAGCAAAAACCAGAGGTGGGATTCTATGAAGATCGATTTGACCGGCGCACTTTCTCGCAAAGAGTTGTGGCTCAAAAGTAAACAGAAAATGTGCTGCCCTGAGGTGACGGCTCTGCCACCTCCATATAGGAGTCCCGAAACCTTGTGCACAGTTTACTTATGCGATCACAGCCTTGCATGCTCTGTTGAAAAATATAGCGGATCAATAGAAAGAGGGCGAAAGAACTGCCAGAAGGGGTCGCTTGAGAGATCTCATGAGAGCCTCCAGAGACCCGTAAATAATTTTTGATGGATGTAAAAGTGGGAAATTGATTTGAAGGGTTGTAGTAAAATATGCAGGCATGTATGATACGTAAAATGGAAGCATGGAAAAAGAAGAGGGGAAGTCACTGGATATTTTAAATTTTTTTAAAACGCTCATTTGAAACTATAAAACAGAAAATGCAATGGAAATTATTACAAAAATAAATAAATGAAAAGCTCTTTCTGCAAGGCAGAAGTGCCAACTTGCATAAAATTTTGGGGGGGACCCAGGTAAGCCCTGCGGTTCCCCTAATTTTTTTTTTGGGGGGGAGGCAAAGGGACCTTGGCCCCCAAGAGTTGGCACCTATGCTGCAGTGAGAAAACCAGGCATGAAAGAGCTTTCCATGCTCCCCCCTTGTCAGCCAGCCTCCAGGCAGAGAAGTCAACTCCTAGAGGCCCAGATCCCTTCAGCCCCCCCCCGATTAAATATTTGAGAGGGGCACTCCCCCAATTTAATGGGCATTGCCATTCAAATGGTGTCTGATGCGTTGTGCGATTGATTATGTGAAGTGGTGCTTACCTACCCCCCCCCCAATATTTTATTCAAGTTGGCACCCATGCCCCCAGGAAAATCACGCTAGGGCCCTGGGAGGGCCCTGCGAGGCTCCCAAGATCTCCCAGAGGCCACCAAGTACGGCCCTCTTGGCACACTGCCTTCGAACAGGTGGGAGGGGGGACATTTCCAGGGGTCCTTCTGGCTTGGCACAATTTTGCCTTTTCGCACAGACCCCTGGAATGTAAACACACACATTCATGTAAGCTGCAGGCCTCCTGTTACCGCTGATATAGAAAAAATCTGTTCCTTTTCCCCTATGGGGTTTCCAAGAGCCCGTAAAAAGGTAAAGGGACCCCTGACCATTCGGTCCAGTCGTGACCGACTCTGGGGTTGCGGCGCTCATCTGGCTTTATTGGCCGAGGGAGCCGGCGTACAGCTTCCGGGTCATGTGGCCCCCATGACTAAGCCGCTTCTGGCGAACCAGAGCAGCGCACGGAAAGGCCGTTTACCTTCCTGCCGGAGCGGTACCTATTTATCTACTTGCACTTTTTAGGGTGCTTTCAAACTGCTAGGTTGGAAGGAGCAGGGACCGAGCAACAGGAGCTCACCCCGTCATGGGGATTCGAGCTGCCGGCCTTCTGATCGGCAAGTCCTAGGCTCTGTGGTTTAACCCACAGCGCCACCCACGTCCCTATCCAAGAGCCCGTATAGAGTCCTTAAGTGGGTTCCCTATCGGTAGGAGAAAATAACAGAGGCCAAGCAGAGAATATTGAGAAGCAAAGCAGCTAGTAGGCCTGATCTTTATTCAAGTGTTGCAACAGGGTCCTCACTCACCACACGCAGGAGAGAGGAGGAACCCAGAACAATGGTGTGCAAGCCCTTATATAGACTTTTGAAATTGCCCATCCTGTAGCTCAAGACCACCCCCAAAACATCATATATACATCACAGAAGGGGGTGGTCTACAGCAGAAATCTTGTTTGTCAGGATATCAGTTAATGGTCACTGGTTGCTTTACCTGGGCAGCCTGGCCGTTCTTTTGTGATGGTAAATACTTTAAATTCCTGAAACCAGGTCACAGGTTCACCCTGTTCATACACAAATGTGCCCTTAAGACAGGTAAGCAAAAGACAGTGGAGAGGCTTTCGCATTTCCTTCCTCCTTGCAGAGAAAAAATTGAGGTCAATTTGGGAGAGTCAAACTGGCTTCAGGATTGCTCTCCCGTACTATTTCAGACACGTGGTTTATATATTTATATATGTGTTTGCCTTGTACATTTATGAACGTTTCTTTTACAGTGGTAGCTCTGGATACGAACGGGATCTGTTCCAGAGCCCCGTTCGCATCCAGAAGTAAACGTAAGACATGACTGTGCGTCTGCACATATGTGTGTCGCGTTTTGCCGCTTCTGCGCATGCGCATGATGTCAATTTGAGCGTCTGCATATGTGCAAGCAGTGAAACCCGGAAGAAACGCACTCCATTACTTCCGGGTCACCACAGAGCGCAACCCGAAAAGATTCATCCCGATGCTACTTCAACCCGACGTATGACTGTATATTTGGGACCTTAGAATTCATATAACGTTGCAGATTTTGTTGACGCTCCTCTGGCTACTTCCCCTCTGCAAAGCATCCCTGTTGAACCCGCCAGCCCTCGGTGCCTGTTTCTGACAGAAGCTGACACGGAACCTTCCGGGTCTCCATGGGGCGCTGCCACCCGCTTCTCTGTTGCGCAGCAGGCCTCTCTCAACACGCCGTGCTTGACACCTCGGCTTTTAATATGCATGGCGTTTAGCACGCTTTTTGCTAATTAATCAAAGTGTCAGCGGAAGAGGGAAAACCTGGTTCCCTGGAGGAGGAAGATGAGGAGGCAGCCAGCGCCATTACTTGCTGAAGCAGCTGCCTTGCATTTCATTGTGTGGATGAGGGAGATATTCATGGAGAACCGATTCCCTCCAGGAACGGTACGCGAAACTTCAACTGAGGCGGCAATTCCATGGGTAGCCGTAGCTCTCTGTCTGTTTATTTGCTTCAGTTACTGATCAGTCACTTTTCGAGGCTGTGACCTCGCAAAGCAATGTGCAGGAGTGGGTTGGCAGAGAAAAATAGAATTGTAGAAGGGACACCAAGGGTCATCTAGTCCAACCCCCTGCTGCAATGCGGGATTCGTCCCTGACAGGTGGCTGTCCAACTTTTGTGGGAAGGCGTGGCATGCACATGTATGTTGTAAACAAACTCTCTGCCCTTTTCCCTTATGGGGTATCCAAGAGCCCATATAGAGTCCTTTTGTAGGTTTCTATTGGTAGGACAAAATAACAGAGGCCAACCAGAGAATATTGAGAAGCAAAGCAGCTAGTAAGCCTGATCTTTATTGATCTGTTGCAACAGGGTGCTCCCCTCACACGCAGGAAAGGAGGAGGAACCCAGAACAATGGCGTGCAAGGCCTTATAAAGACTTTTGAAATTCCACCCTGTAGATCAAGACAGTGGTGTAGCGTGGGGGGTACAGGGGGGGCCGGCCGCACCGGGTGCAACATCTGGGGGTTAGGATTAGGGGGCGCAAATCCACGGGTTAGGGGGCGAAAATTACTTGCCTTGCCCCGGGTGCTGACAACCCACGCTACGCCACTGGATCAAGACCACCCCCCAGAAACATTATACCTTCACAGAAAAGGTGGTCTAAAACAGAAAATTGAATGTTGTTTTTCTCCCCGTAGTTGTTTATCTCCTGTCTGGCAGGTTACTTGATTGGATTGCCTGGGGAGCCTGGCCAGTCTTTTGTAATGATAAATACTTAGTTCCTGGGCCAGGTCACAGGCTCACGCCCTATTCAAAAACAGACATACCCTTAAGACAGGATTTGTGAAGGAAAAGACAATGGGGAGTCTTCCATTTTCCTTTGACCTTGCAGAGAAAACATTTGCTCAGTTTAGGAATCAAAAATGGTTCCAGGTCGATCCCCCTGCGCTGATCTATGTACGTGCTTGGTTGGTACACTTATGAACATTTAACATATAAGGACGCGGGTGGCGCTGTGGGTAAAAGCCTCAGCGCCTAGGGCTTGCCGATCGAAAGGTCGGAGGTTCGAATCCCCGCGGCGGGGTGCGCTCCTGCTGCTCGGTCCCAGCGCCTGCCAACCTAGCAGTTCGAAAGCACCCCCGGGTGCAAGTAGATAAATAGGTACCGCTTACCAGCGGGAAGGTAAACGGCGTTCCGTGTGCTGCGCTGGCTCGCCAGATGCAGCTTTGTCACGCTGGCCACGTGACCCGGAAGTGTCTCCGGACAGCGCTGGCCCCCAGCCTCTTGAGTGAGATGGGCGCACAAACCCCAGAGTCTGTCAAGACTGGCCCGTTCGGGCAGGGGTACCTTTACCTTTTAAGACCTCAAAGGGATGCGGGTGGTGCTGTGGGTTAAACCACAGAGCCTAGGACTTGCTGATCAGAAGGTCGGTGGTTTGAATCCCCGCGACGGGGTGAGCTCCCGTTGCTCAGTCCCTGCTCCTGCCAACCTAGCAGTTCAAAAGCACGTCAAAGTGCAAGTAGATAAATAGGTACCACTCTGGTGGGAAGGTAAACGGCGTTTCCGTGCACTGCTCTGGTTCGCCAGAAGCGGCTTAGTCATGCAGGCCACATGACCCGGAAGCTGTACACCGGCTCCCTCGGTCAATAAAGCAAGATGTGCGCCACAACCCCAGAGTCGGCCACAACTGGACCTAACGGTCAGGGGTCCCTTTACCCTTTACCTTTAAGACCTCAAAATTCCTATCGCAGTAGTAAGCCTCTTTGAGCACAGAAAAGCAGCAAACAAAATTACGAAGGAAGGAATGACACAAACAGGCGCTGAGCATTCTCTTTAGAGACCGTTTGTCCTTTCTTAAGGGATTTCAGCGGTGTTCCCTGGGTTCTGCTCGGGAGCCTCACAGGGAAAGAACCGCAGCAAAGCTCTGTTTCACAATATAAATAGAGAACTTGGCACAGGTTCTTTTAGCAGGAGATCTTATTTTCCCGGGGCATATTGATGTCTAACACCCCACCCACAAAGCAGACATAACTCGCATTCTCTCATGCTCCAGGAGACCACTCCAAAATAAGCTCTTGGTGACAAGCAGGACTCAAAGGTGCCACTTATCCCCCCAGAGAGTTGAAGCAGAAGGTTTCTGACTAATGGGAAACCTGCAGCTGGAGATAAAGGAGCTTATCTGATTGTTCCACCTTGTATTGATGCTTGACGGCACAACAGTGCGCTAGGAGTAGTGTCAACAACGGGGAGCGTTTTCCCTTGTAAGGAAAAGAAGGAAGGAGACGCTATGGACCATGCCAGAATTGCCTCTTGAAGGGATTGCTCAAGAAGCACAACCATTTCTCATTGCCAGTCTAAAGCGTTACACTGTGGAACTACCTGCCTCTTGACACCAGGCAAGCGCCTTTGCTGTCCTCTTTTTGGCACCTGTGCAAAACATCTTTCTTTCTTTCTTTCTTTCTTTCTTTCTTTCTTTCTTTCTTTCTTTCTTTCTTTCTTTCTTTCTTTCTGTACTGAGTTGAACAGGATCCAAAAGGCAGCAGTCTGATTGGTCCTAGAACAATAGGACCCAGAATGCAGCAGTCTGATTGGTCCACAGGAGCCACCCAATCCAGCTCCAGGTGGAAGTGAATCCTCAACCTGATTTGCTTACAGGTGAATCCCGGAATTAGCCAATCACATAGGGCCCATTGTGTAAATAATATATATAAAGCAGACATTCTGGGGGAACTTTGATTCCTCCTCACCACTATGAGCTGAATAAATAGCATGAAATCCACTCTCAACTCCCAGTATATTTCTTTCTCTCTCTCTCTCTCTCTCTCTCTCTCTCTCTCTCTCTCTCTTTAACAGTTGGGGAAGAGACTTGGGAATATGCATTATTGATCTGGAGGATCAGGGTGTGTATTTCCACAGAGCTGTGAACATTTAAAGGAATTTCAAGGATACCCTTGGAATATGTCTCCCTCTGCCCCTTTCATGGTTCAGTAAAATATATATTCAGTGGGGGGACGGGGACGGACATGTTAGCTTCTGTTTGTGCCACTGTGCAGTTGCTTGGAGTCACAGGACTCCGTTTACATTCCAGGGATTCCAGACTGTTGGAAGTCTCATGGAAGACAGGAGACGGATGTGACGTTACTGGTTTCCTGTTCCTTTGTTTGTTCAGTTGTGTCTCTGCTCTCACAGAGAGGGGGTGTTTCTTTTCTGTCTGCATAGTTAGAAATAAAACTCTTTGCAATGTAGCTCAAACTTCTCGTCCTTCCCTGCATGCTGGATACTCTGCGTAATGGGGAAACGTGACTGGAGCCTCATCAAAGGCTCTGGTAGTTAATCATCGTTGGAGGATGAGCTTTGCCAGCTCGGTCGAATGCAGGTTCCAACAGGACACACATTTCAGTTTGGGCAAACCAACACAAATAGGTAGAATGTCAATGTGTGTTTTAATCTGTTTTTAGCAGATTGCTGATTTTATCTTTTGAATATTCAAAGGAGTTGTAGTTTCATTGTTTTATTCTCTTTGTAAACCACTTTGAGGGTTGTTGTTTTTGACACTCAAGCACTACATAAATTTTATTTATGTATACACACACACAGAGAGAGAGAGGCACACACACATGTAGAGAGTGAGAGAGTTCTCAAGTTTTTATAGCTAGGAGATGCTACTGGGCTACATGCAGATGGCGAAATTGACGCCAAAAATAAGTGACCAAAAGGATGGAATATTTGGGAAAGAGTGGAGGCCCTTTTCAGATTATCTGAGAAACTATTATAGCCAAATGAAATTGCAGGCAGGACTGGAAATATAAGCAAAGGAATGAGAATGACAAAGGAACATAATGAGGATATATTTTATAGAAATAAGTATTATATTTAAGGCAATAAATATAAGGATTTGAAGAGAAACATCATGGAAGTAAGGATGGGAGGTCAAAATGAGAATAGTGTATGGAAAGTGAATCGAATATTGTATGAAAAGCAATAAAAAATTATGTCAAAAAAAGAGATGCTCAATTATTTATGAAACTTGATGGCTCTTGGGTCTGTCTGATCTCCAGTCTGATGATTGGACCTTGAAAGCACCACTGCTGGTCAGTCCTCTCCTGGGTCAAAGGTGTTCAAGATCAAGATTGCTTGAATCCTGGCAAGCAGAAGACAGGAGGTCACGTGTGGATGCAAACCATCTCTCAGTTCACTCTTTGTTTCTTCCTCTTCTCATCTCCTTTCCAGGTTCCCTCCATCTTGGACCAAATGGGCCACTGGCCTGATCCAGAAGCCTCTTCTCATGTTCTCACCCATATTTGCAAAACTGAGAAGAACACAATTCTGTATTTTTCGCTCCATAAGGTGCACTGGACCATAAGGCGCACCTAGTTTTTAGAGGGGGAAATCAAGAAAAAAAATATTATCCCCCCCCCCGCAGCCCCAAAGAGCAGTGGAGAGGCTGCGCGTAGCCTGTCCGCTTCTCCCAGAGCTTCTCGGGGCTGCCGGAGGAAGCCCGGGTACCCCCCCCAGCCCCAAAGAACAAAGAAGCCAAGACAGCAAGGTGGATCCATCCTGCTCGCTGTCTTGGCTTCTTTAGCCACGCGCAGCCTCTCCAGCCGGGAGAGGCTGCGCGCAGCTATGGCAATTCCCCCACCTCCCGCAAAAGCCCACAGGAGCCGTGCACCCTTTAAGGAGCGCGTGGCTCCCTCGGGCTTTTCTACGAGGAGGGAGAAGGGACTGACTGGCCGCGTCAGTCCCTTCTCCCTCCTGGGGAAAAGCGCGCAAGAGCTGCTGCAGAGTTTGTGTGCGGCTCTTGGGAGGTTTTCCTGCCTGCCTCCCCCCTGCATTCGCTCCATAAGACGCACACACATTTCCCCTTACTTTTTAGGAGGGAAAAAGTGCGTCTTATGCAGCACTCACTGTCAGGGACTTTCAGGAGCTTTAGATGGTCAGGACTTCACACCTGGAAAGATCTGCCTGACACATTGCACCGTCAGGGCAGGAAAGACTGTTTATTCGGCTACCTTGGGCTTGAAAATCAAACTGGTTCCACTATAACCCAAGCAGTTCATGTCACCAAGTGAATAGGAGAGAGATTGCTGCCACCTGTTGGACATTTTGCCCAATGACTGTTGCATTGCAGAGATGGTAGAAACATGTTTATTTTGGGGAAAGAGAGAGGAAAAAGGGAATCTACTGGAACCCTGGAATCTACTTTGACTTCAGAGTTGTAAATAGGGGTCTTTCTCATTCTCTCCTGGGGATGCCAAGGACTGAACCACGGACCATTGGCCTACTTATTTTATTCTTACATTGATACCCCAACTTTCCTCCAAGAAGCACCTGGTGATGTACATTCCCCATTTTATCCTTGCAGCAACTCTATGAGGTCGGCTAGACTGAGAGACTGTGACTGACCCAAAGCTTCATGGCTGGTTCCCCAGGTCAGAGTCCCAGGTCTGACAGGAGACTCATCCAGAAATCTGGAGGGCACAGAGTTTGTGAAGACTAAGGGGAACAATGAGGAACAGAGACTCCAGCTTGTGAGGGGTGTGGTCGAGGTCAATGGATGCCAATGTTCTAATCATTAGGCTTGCCAATAGACCAAAAAAGGCAGTCTAGCCTGCTCCTGTGCATTTAACAACTGCTTAATTTGAACTACAGCTTGCGGTGCTTGTTCACAGCTTAGAACAGGGGTCAGCAACCTTTTTCAGCAGGGGGCCAGTCCACCGTCCCTCAGATCATGTGGTGGGCCGAACTATATATTTTTTGCTCATGTTAAAACACCAGGCAGGCCCCACAAATAACCCAGAGATGCGTTTTAAATAAAAATACACATTCTACTCATGTAAAAACACGCTGATTCCCGGACTGTCCGCTGGCTGGATTGAGAGGGCGATTGGGCCACATCCGGCCCCCGGGCCTTAGGTTGCCTACCCCTGACTTAGTAGTACCATCGCTCACTACAGTCTTCAGCTCAAGCTCCTGTAAAATGGCACAGGAGCAGTGGCCAGGATGAAAAGTTGGCAACCTTTCCGTTATTAGACCATATATCCTTCCCATGCCTTTGTCAATTGGGAATAAAGGTATAAACTGGTGTAGGACTCTGGGAGGATGCGCTGGATTCTATCTCTCTCTCTCTCTCTCTCTCTCTCTCCTCCACCTTTCCTGTCTTTTCCCTTGAAATTCAGTCCACCTGTTTCTAAACAGCAGGGGGCTGAGTGAGAGGGATTTTGCTTATTCTGTGTTTGGCAGCTATGGGGAGTCTTTGTTTGCTGTCCTCAATGGAAGATAATATTTAATTAAGTGCTAAAAGGTACGTTTCCAGAATCCTATTAACTCAACATGCGTAGAGGTCGAATGCTTGTCTAAATCATGCTGAAAGAACAGGCAGTTTTATAGCTGGCAGAAGGTGGAGATGTCCTCTATTCAGGGCTGAAAAGTATCCTTCTCTCCCAGAACCACCAGCCACCATGGAAAGCACCAGTGAGAGCCATGGCTGCAATCTGTGCTGGAGAACATCATTCACAATTCACCCAATGGAGCCCCAAATCTAGGTAAGGTAAAGATAAAGGACCCCTGGACAGTTAAGTCCAGTCAAAGGTGACTATGGGATAGCGGCGCTCATCTCGCTTTCAGGCCGAGGGAGCCAGCATTTGTTCAAAGACAGCTTTTCGGGTCATGTGGCCAGCAGGACTAAACCGCTTCTGGTGCAACGGGACACCGTGGCAGAAACCAGAGCGCATGGAAACGCTGTTTACCTTCCTGCCCCGGCTGTACCTAGTTATCTACTTGCACTGGTGTGCTTTCGAACTGCAAGATTGGCAGGAGCTGGGACAGAGCAACGGGAGCTCACCCAGTTGCGGGGATTTGAACCGCCGACCTTCTGATCAGCAAGCCCAAGAGGCTCAGTGGTTTAGACCACAGCGCCACCTGCATCCCTGCCCCAAATCTAAACATAATGAAGACCCATTGGTAAAGCAAAGAGAAAAGAGAAAAGGTTATTTACCTTCAGTTTCTTCCTGCTTGCAAGGATGGCTTTGTGGGAAAATGATGCCCCAGTCAAAATATATACCGTATTTTTCACTCTATAAGACGCACCAGACCATAAGATGACCTAGTTTTTGGAAGAGGAAAACAAGGGGGGGAAATTCTGAATCCCAGTCCTGGCTTATGGGATAGCCACACGCAGCCTCTCCCAGGCAAGGGGAGCCGTCATCCTGCACGCAGCTATCCCCCAAGAGCTGCGTTCCCTTTTCAAGAGCACATGGAGCGGAAAAGTCCCCAAGAGCAGCACACACGCTCCACGCATGTGCATCCGCTCCATAAGACTCACCCACATTTCCCCTTGCTTTTTGGGAGGGGAAAAGTGCGTTTTATAGAGCGAAAGATACGGTAATTGCTAGGTGAGAAAATGGTTAGGGCTCATGGAGTTAAACTTAGCTGATTGCAGCTACAGGGTGAGATGCAGAGTTTCTCGATAGAGCTGAATGGACTGTGATGGAACGGCAACACAGGTGGGGGCGTCCCTAGGGAGGAGGAAGAGCACCCATTGCAAGAGGGGAAGCCCTGCAGGTATGTCGTGCCCAGAAGCAGGGCTGTCAGGAGGCCCGCTGTGTCATTGGAGTGGCAAAATCAATTCCATGCTCTCACCTCGGACACCGATTCTGGGCCAGAGAAGCTAGGACAGCAGTTGCTGACCTCAGAATACACCAAGGTGGCTGTGAAAGGTGCTTTGCACAGAATAATTCCTGCCACCCCTCAGAGGAGGGAGAGACAGGAGGAAGTGGACTCAGAAGAGTCTTTTTCCATTCTTGCTCCTGCAGTCAATCGGAAGCTACGGAAGCCGTGCCAGACGTTTGGGTTCCAAAGAACATTCGCAAACCAGAACACTCCAGGAGCCAAAATGTTCGACTTGCAAGGCGTTCATCAACCAAGGTATGACTGCACTTGCTACCTTCCAAGGAAATGATATCAGAGAAAGGGAATTGCAGTCTGGAGAAGGCAAGTTGAGAGGAAAGGAGTAAGAAGCACTCGATCCATAATGTTTTCTAAGAGGAATAAAAGGTAAAGGGTCTCCTGAACATTAGGTCCAGTAGTGACCGACTCTGGGGTTGCAGCGCTCATCTCGCTTTATTGGCCGAGGGAGCCAGAGTACATCTTCCAGGCCATGTGGCCAGCATGACTAAGCCGCTTCTGGCAAACCAGAGCAGCACACGGAAACGCCATTTACCTTCCCGCTGGAGAGGTACCTATTTATCTACTTTCACTTTGAGGTGCTTTCGAACTGCTAGGTTGGCAGGAGCAGGGACTGAGCAACGGGAGCTCACCCTGTCGTGGGGATTCGAACCACCAACCTTCTGATCGGCAAGTCCTAGGCTCTGTGGTTTAACCCACAGCTCCACCCGCGTCCCTAACCTCCAAGTACCCCGCCTCAAATTTTACGTCAATGTTAAGTTGATTGTCAAATTACAGAACCAGTCCACTTCTCCAATATCTCAGGGGAGGAGGTCACAGGTCCCACCTTAGCAGCTCCTGTTAAAAGAACTTCAAGTAGCTCAGCAGGACATGAGGACCTCCTCTGATTTCAGAGAGTGGTAGCCAGCCAAAATAGGCATCCCTCAGCCAGCCTAAGCCAGCTCTTGGAGTCCTGGATGTGGTGCAGAGCAGTGGCGTAGCGTGGGTTGTCAGCACCCGGGGCAAGGCAAGTAATTTGCGCCCCCTAACCCTAACCCCCAGATGTTGCGCCCGGTGCGGCCAGCCCCCCCTGACCCCCCACACTACGCCACTGGTGCAGAGCCTTGCCTCTCAGCCCTAAGCTAGCCTCCGCTCTCCCACTGTCCTTCTGTTCCATCATCTGTCATCCCTGTGAAATACTTTCCAAAACGGATGAGTAGTACATGAAACCCTTAGGTTAAACCACCAGCCTAAAGACTGCTTTGGAAAGCTAATATTTGATTTCTGTCTTTCCAGCTTGTTTGCCTATTTAATATAACAAACCCCTTTCACATATAAATACAGCCGCCTCTTTCTGCACTGAGCTGTTGCTGCTCGCGCACAGGAGACGGGAGCTCAGAGCGCCACTCCCGCTGCCTGGGTTTTTTCAGCTGGCAACATGGCCTCTTTCCACAACCAGCCAGCGGACAAGGGCTGGGTGAGAATCCTGCTCCTTGTCCATTGCCAGCTGGTTGGGTGCACCCATTGGTCGTGATTCCCCAAGTTGACAAAGCCTCATTTGACAGCAACAGTGTTATCAGCCCAGTTCTGTGGAACACTCTGCCACTAGAGCTTTAGCAGACACCTTATGTTTTAACGCCTACTGAAAACATTTTATTCCTTCAGGTGATTTTAACACTTTTATATTTTTAAAAACTATATGGTGTTGTGTACAATCGTTGCAAACTGCTCTGACTTTTTAAAAAGTGAATGCCAGCATATTTTGTAAATAAACATCAACAAAATGTCAGAAATCCCTTCATATCACCCATACAGCACTGAAGTCTTGATATGTAGCAAGTTTGTACAACTTACTGGAGCAGCGATTTGGTCCAAGCTCAAGAAGATGTTGTAAAACGGATGTTTAGAAAGGACACAGTTGACTGTTCCTGCCGGAGGATTAAAGACAAACCGCAAACAGTACTGCACTGTGTTTGAAACACGTAACTTTACAAAAACAAAAACCCACATTTGTTGATGTGCCTGGATCAGGGAGGAAATGGTCTTGGGTTGACCTCATGAATAACACTGGGGGAGAACTGTTTGCATTTGAAGCAAAGTCTATCAAATCCACACTCTCCAAAACAATATAAGAAATGAAACACAAAAACAACCTT
Organism: Podarcis vaucheri; assembly: GCF_965113315.1. Classification (NCBI taxonomy): domain Eukaryota; kingdom Metazoa; phylum Chordata; class Lepidosauria; order Squamata; family Lacertidae; genus Podarcis; species Podarcis vaucheri. Next base: position 89,130,691 of record NC_138765.1, on the reverse strand, counting down.
CAAAATCTGCACGGATCCAAATTTTACAATGCATTTCTGCTGCCAAATAGTATTTACAAAACTGCATATACAGTGGTACCTCGGGTTACATACGCTTCAGGTTACAGACTCCGCTAACCCAGAAATATTGCTTCAGGTTAAGAACTTTGCTTCAGAATGAGAACAGAAATTGTGCTCCGGTGGCGTGGCAGCAGAAGGAGGCCCCATTAGCTAAAGTGGTGCTTCAGGTTAAAAACAGTTACAAGTTAAGAACAGACCTCCGGAATGAATTAAGTTCTTAACCCGAGGTACCACTGTACTGCATTCAAAACGTATTCTTTACCCAAAACTCCGAAGAACTTTCATGAGGATTTTTTTTTTAAAAAGAAAACCTTCAAATTACTATAGAAATGTAGGGAACTGCATTTAAGTTTGAGAAAAAAGCCAGAACTGAAATTGACAGGTCCTTCCATTCCTACCCATGAATTAACCCATGAATCACTCAAAACTGAGATTCTGAAACAGGAATCTGCCTTATAACAAATCAGCCGATTGCTCCGTCTGACTCAGTGTTGTCAATACCAACTGATGATGGCTCTCCAGGGCTTCAGGCAGTGCTTTTCCCCCCAGCCCTACCTGGAGATGCTGAGGCTCAAACCTGGGACTTTCTGTATGCAAAGCAGCCGAGGTTCCCCAGCATGACTACTGCAATGTGCTCTACGTGGGGCTACCTTTGAAGGTGACCCGGAAACTACAACTAATCCAGAATGCGGCAGCTAGACGGGTGACTGCCGAGACCACATAACACCGGTCTTGAAAGACCTACATTGGCTCCCAGTACGTTTCCGAGCACAATTCAAAGTGTCGGTGTTGACCTTTAAAGCCCTAAATGGCCTCGGTCCCGTATATCTGAAGGAGCGTCTCCACCCCAATCGTTCTGCCCAGACACAGAGGTCTAGCTCCGAGGGCCTTCTGGCGGTTCCCTCACTGCGAGAAGCAAAGCTACAGGGAACCAGGCAGAGGGCCTTCTCGGTAGTGGCGCCCACCCTGTGGAACGCCCTCCCATCAGATGTCAAGGAAATAAGCAACTACCTGACTTTTAGAAGACATCTGAAGGCGGCCCTGTTTAGGGAAGTTTTTAATGTTTGATGTTTTATTGTGTTTTTAATATTCTGTTTGGAGCTGCCCAGAGTGGCTGGGGAAACCCAGCCAGATGGGCGGGGTATAAATAATAAAAGTTGTTGTTGTTGTTGTTGTAGTAGTAGTAGTAGTAGTAATTCATGATGATGATGATATTGATAGTAATAATAATTGCAATTCATGAGACAAGTGCAAGATGTACAATTTAGCGGTCCCAGCCCACTCACAAGGCAAAGTGGGGCAGTAGCTGTCTTGTGCGCCATCACTTCCTCCTAGCAGTGTGCAGAAGTGGGTGTGGGGAGGAGGAGAAGGAGGGATTGGAAGAGGTGGCATATTTTGTTTTGCCTCTAGCAGCAAAGCGTCCGGGATTGGCTCTGCACTTCAGAGTTCCTTTGTGGCTTCTGGCTGCAGGTAGGTATGGCATACCCTCCTAACATTTCTCTGATGAAAATAGCAGCATCCTATTCAACAACAACAAGAATAGAGTCATACCTAGGGTTACAGCTGCTTCTTCAGGTTGTGTTTTTTTGGGTTGCGGACAGCCGAAACCCAGAAGTACCAGAACAGATTACCTCTGGGTTTTGGCATTCGCGCATGTGCAGACACGCTAACTCATGCTTTGCGCATGCACAGAAGCGCCGAATCGCAACCCGCGTGTGCACAGACATGCAGACGCAGGTTGCGAATGCTGCGGGTTGCGAATGTGCATCCTGTACGGATCATGTTCACAACCCGAGCGTCAATAATAATAATAATAATAACGCCCCAGCCATCTTACTTGGTTGCCCCAGCCACTCTAGGTGGCTTCTAACATATATAAAAACATAATGAAACATTAAACATTAAACAACTTCCCTAAAGAGAGCCAGTGTGGTGTAGTGGTTAAGAGCGGTAGTCTTGCAATCTGGGGAACCGTGTTCGCGTCTCCGCTCCTCCACATGCAGCTGCTGGGTGACCTTGGGCCAGTCACACTTCTCTGAAGTCTCTCAGCCCCACTCACCTCACAGAGTGTTTGTTGTGGGGGAGGAAGGGAAAGGAGAATGTTAGCCGCTTTGAGACTCCTTAGGGTAGTGATAAAGCGGGATATCAAATCCAAACTCTTCTTCTAAACAATTTCCCTATCCAAGGGTTGCCTTCAGATGTCTTCTTAAGGTTGTGTAGTTACTCATCTCCTTGGCTTGGGGAAAACTCCATAGTCTCCAGCATTTCTCTGATGAAAGTTGGGATGTCCTAAGGAAAAGCGGGCCATTTTGGGATCAAATCAGAAACTGGGATGGCGTCTGTAAATCTGGGACTGTCCCTGGAAAATAGGGATATTTGGAGGATCTGGCGTATGACAGCTGCATCACTGTACTGTGGTACCTTGGTCTTTGAACTTAATTTGCTCCAGGAGTCCCTTCAACTCTTGAAAACCAAGGCATGGCTTCTGATTGGCTGCAGGAGGTTCCTGCACCCACATGGAAGCGGCGTCGGATGTCCGGCTTCCGAAAAACGTTTGCAAACCAGAACACTTACTTCTGTGTTTGCGGAGTTGGGGAGCCAATTTGTAACTTTTTCTTGGTGCCCTGTGCAGCGAAGTTGTGTGAGACACAGCTCAATACGCCAGCGTCTGCTCTCTCCCTCATGCCAGCTCTTAATAAATTAATAATAATTTTTTATTTATATCCCGCCCTCCCCAGCCGAAGCTGGGCTCAGGGCGGCTAACAACCATCAAAATAATCCAACATTCTAAAAACATTCATTATAAAATTAATTAAAATCAAATTGATGGCAACCATTAAGCAAAAATTCTGTGCAGATTGCCAGAGGAGGGAGTCAGGCTGCGCCCTGACCAAAGGCCTGGTGGAACAGCTCTGTCTTGCAGGCCCTGCGGAAAGATGTCAGGTCCCGCAGGGCCCTAGTCTCTTGTGACAGAGCGTTCCACCAGATTGGAGCCGCGGCCAAGAAAGCCCTGGCTCTAGCTGAGGCCAGCCTAACCCCTCTGTGGCCTGGGACCTTCAGGATGTTTATATTTGCAGACCGTAAATTTCTCTGTGGGACATACCAGGAAAGGCGGTCCCGTAGGTATGAGGGTCCTAAGCCGTATAGGGCTTTAAAGGTTAAAACCTCTTCTAGAGGATTTTCTAACCATATAATCAGAGGCCCATTACTGGAAGTGTGGAAGAGGTATAAAAGAATGATTGAGAAAGGTATCCCGTGGTGGATCTCCCCAACTAATATCATTAAAATAAAAAAAATAAATATGGCAGATGAAAAATGCACGTATGAGGATATTCTAGAAAAGACAGAAACAGGATGGAGGGTGAAGCCTTATGAGGTACTGAAAGATAAAATAAAAGAATGGTTCCACTTTCACCAGATTTACGCCTTATGGGGTGAGCATAAGAGATTGGGCATGAATGAAAAAAAATCGAGGTTTCAGGTTGAAATCTTGGAAAGTAATAATAAACTCCTCTCAAAAATGTATAAACAACTATTGGAATGGGACACTAAGGAAGATCAGGTGAAAGGGGTTATGGTAAAATGGGAGAAAGACATTGGTCATAACATAGATTATAACAAATGGCAAATACTCTGGACGAAAGGTGTAAAATTTACAGCTTGTGTAGCTCTGCGGGAAAATCTAGAGAAAATGGTTTATCGCTGGTACTTGACCCCAGCAAAGTTAGGAAAAATGTATAAATCTGTTGACAACACTTGCTGGAGATGCAGAGATAAGGTTGGGACCTTCTTCCACATTTGGTGGACCTGTGATGTAATAAAAGAATTTTGGACGCAAATTCATGATGAAATGAAAAAAATTCTGAAATATAACATCCCAAAACCCCCCGAGCTGTTTCTTTTAGGATTGATGGGTAGAGAAATAAAGAAAATAGACCAAACTTTTTTTCAATATGCCATGGCTGCAGCGAGGATCCAAATAACACAAAAATGGAAAACCTCTGACTTACCTGCTATAGGAGAGTGGCAATTGAGGCTATACCAATATATTGAACTAGCGAGATTAACACAAAAAATAAGACAATACAACTCAAGTAAACTTAAAGACGAATGGAAAATTTTTTTAATTTATTTTGAAAATACCCAGGGAATAAATAACTTATCAGTAGACGATAGCTGAAATCATCGATGTATATTTGCTTTATTAATACTGCAGAAATAATATAAGAATTGGTAATTCCAAGACCGAGTTGGACGGAAGCTCTGTTAATTGTATCTGCGGCTTTGGTTTTACCGTTTTACTCTTTCTGCTTTTTTTCTTTTTCTTCTTTTTTTTCACCCTTTCCTTTTTTCTTCTTTTTTCATTTTTAGTCTTTTTGACGGAACTCCTTTTTATCTTGATGGATCTCTTTTAGATGGAACTTTTTTTTCTTTGTTTTTTATATGTTTGTACTTACAATACTTGTAACATAATGTTGATTGTGTATTTTTTCTCAATAAAAATTTTCAATTAAAAAAAAAAAAACCTCTTCTCTCTGACCAATCTGTTTACGCCCTCGACAAGTGGCCTACGATATCTCACGCCGTATTTGTGTCAGTGCGATGCGTTCGCCCTCAGAAAAGATCTAGCAAATATTCTGTTACGCTCATTTGAGAGAGAATTATTAACGACAGCTTACAAATTGCTCTCTGCTTTGCAGCAAATTTATATATTGCACAGCAGGGGGATGGCATTCCCATCTCTGCTCTGTGGCATTTTCAAGCCTGTCTTTTATTAGAATGATAAAAACATAGAATTGTAGACTTGGAAGGGACCCCGAGGGACATCTAGTCTCACCCCCCTGCAATGCAGGAATCCCAGCTAATGCTTCCATGATAGATGGCCATTCAGCCTCTGCTTAGAAACCTTCAAGGAAGGAGAGAGCCCATAAAGCACTGGGGTAACAAGGTACAGAATAATATAAACCCATCTAAAAAGCAGAGACATCACCTTGCCAACAAAGATCCGTATAGTTAAAGCTCTGGTTTTCCCAGTAGTGATGTATGGAAGTGAGAGCTGGACCATAAAGAAGGCTGATCCCCGAAGAATTGATGCTTTTGAATTCTGGTGCTGGAGGAGACTCTGGAGAGTCCCCTGGACTGCAAGAAGATCAAACCTATCCATTCTGAAGGAAATCAGCCCTGAGTGCTCACTGGAAGGACAGATCCTGAAGCTGAGGCTCCAATACTTTGGCCACCTCATGAGCAGAGAAGACTCCCTGGAAAAGACCCTGATGTTGGGAAAGATGGAGGGCACAAAGAGAAGGGGACAACAAAGGACAAGATGGTTGGATAGTGTTCTCGAAGCTACCAGCATGAGTCTGACCAAACTGCGGGAGGCAGTGGAAGACAGGAGTGCCTGGCGTGCTCTGGTCCATGGGGTCACGAAGAGCCGGACACGACTAAACGACTAAACAACAACAACAAATCTACTATTTTATGATTCATGACCCTCACTAGCCCATGAGTGTGGGTTTGTGAGCCTTGCTTTAAAATATCATTACCTGTACATGTCTTTTTTGCTTTCTTCCTTTTCCTGGACTCATCGGTCAGTTTGACTGAGTTTCGGAAGTCTGCCACTGAGGTTTAGGAACTGACCCAAGTGGCGAAGCAGGACTTAAATGATCTGCCACAGAGCAGAAGGTCTCGTGCATTCAAAGCATTAATCTTGCAGCCACCAGGCTGACCTTGAGTCCGGCCGTCCCATTTATCTCATAATCACACTGAGTTTCCAGATTTAAGTTCCAAGGTGGCTGTTTCCGGAAATTAAATCATGTCCTCCAAGTTGAAACCGGAGCAAAAACCTGAAGCATGAATTGTAATCAATGCTTCGAGTTGGCACTTCTCTTGCAGCCATAATGGGACACGATAAAGAGATTTAGCACCTGTGGAGGCCAAACCAGCCCGTGGTTAGCTCATCTCTATCAGAAATAATCTGCTTCTGGGCTCGCCCAAGGGGCACCTTCACAAAAGATGCCAGCCTCATTGCCTGACCAGGGGACCATCTGGTATCAGCTTTTGCAGCCAGGATTGTTCCAGCAAACAGGAGAGGCATTGTGGTGAAGGGAATGTGTTGAATCAACATCTGTGCCACAAGCTTTTCATCCAAATACGGCAGGGTGACATCCAGGGGTTTAGGAATCAGCCAGCTGCCAGGCATCTTCAGACAATTCTCTTTGAAATGTTGGTCTGGAACTAGCTTTGAACAAGGTGTGTGTGTGTGTGTGTGTGTGTGTGTGTGTGCAGCTTTCAAGATTCAGCCCAGCATAAGACAGATGCAAATTGCTAAATTGGTGGCTGTCTGCCTTCCTCTGCTCCTTCCTTCCCTCTCCCAATTAACCTCCATCTCCAGGGGTTAGCGATGGGAGCTCAGAGGAAGAAAACAAACTGGGCTGGGTTCAAGAGGAGAGGTTTGTGAGTTGGCATGAGCTCCTGATGTGGGACCTGTCCCATGGGACATCACCCTGAAATCTTAGGGGCTGGGATTTCCCTGACCTGGCAACCCTAAAAGAAGAGGAAACCTCCCTATCTGTTTTCTTCAAAAAATGTTCGATTTTATAAGCCTCTATTAAAGAAGGCTGATCACCGAAGAATTGATGCTTTTGAATTCTGGTGCTGGAGGAGACTCTTGAGAGGCCCATGGACTGCAAGAAGATCAAACCTCTCCATTCTGAAGGAAATCAGCCCTGAGTGCTCACTGGAAGGACAGATCCTGAAGCTGAGGCTCCAATACTTTGGCCACCTCATGAGAAGAGAAGCCTCCCTGGAAAAGACCCTGATGCTGGGAAAGATGGAGGGCACAAGGAGAAGGGGCTGACACAGGACGAGATGGTTGGATAGTGTTCTTGAAGCTACCAGCATGAGCTTGACCCAACTGCGGGAGGCAGTGGAAGACAGGAGTGCCTGGCGTGCTCTGGTCCAGGGGGTCACGAAGAGTCGGACACGACTAAACGACTAAACAACAACAAATTATGTCAATCTTTCGTCCTTTGATAAACCAAACAACCCCAAACATTTCCGCCTTTCCTCTTAGGCAGTGTTTTCTTACTGACCTAAGACCTGAAGGACATTTGTAGCCAAATGAGAGCCCATGTCATGTAGTGGTTAGAGTGCTGGGAGAGACCAGGGTTCGAATCCTCACTCACTGGGTGACCTCTGGGCCAGTCTCATGTACCTCACAGGGTTGTTGTGAGGATAAAACAGAGGAGGAGAAGTATGTGAGTCACCTTGAGCTCCCTGGAAGAAAGGTGGGTGTAAATGTGATAAGTCAATAAAATAAAATTTTGTTTCCCAACACTAGGGTTCTGTTTTCAGGGTCCTGCTTGTACTGGGGAGGAAAGGAAAACCCTTCCAGCAATAAAGAAGGGAAATCCTTTCAGCAACAAATAGGTCAGTTGCCCCTCCTGCCCCCTCCCCATCACATCTACCGTATTTACCGGAGTCTAATGCACCATCAAATCTAATGTGCACCTCAATTTTCAGAACCTTGAAACCAAAAAAAGGATTTGCTGGTGAATGTAAATGTATCATTGAATCTAATGTGCACCTTAATTTTCACAGCGTAATTTGGCCCAAAAACAGTGAGCGTTAGATTTGAGTAAATACGGTATCATCCTCGCTTCCTGCGGCTGCTACTTCCTTTCCTCTGGTGCTGGCCGTGGTGCTGAATACCAAACGAGGCAGCTCCCAGCCTGGTTTCTCCCTAGACACTCCCCTTCTTGGACTGTTTGACTCAAGCACTGCATATGTGACCAGCATATTTCCCGGATATATTTTGGTGGACGACAGGAGGTGTCACGGTGGTGCTGGGTCTCCCCGACTGAAGCTCTGAGACTCTCCTCCAGTGTCCTGTGATACGGGTGCCCCACTGTTGACCTCTCCTTGCTTGATTCAGTATTTATGGAGAAAAGGGAGTTCATAATAGAAAAGCCTCATGAAATTTTAGCGACCTGGCAGAATGCAATTCCCAGGGCTATTAAGGAAGACATATATTAAGAAATGGAACTTTGACGTCTGCGTTAGACACAAAAATAGGGAAATGATTTATCCAAGGTGCTGTTTTCAGCTAGGTGTTGAGGCAAGCACTGGTGGGAGAGGAGGAATAATATTTTTATCCACTACCACATAGTCAAAGGTCTCTAGGAGGGATAGGGGAGAGGTTTAATTTAGTCTGCTTTCCACAGAAGACCAGCCCAATCTGATTCTCCCAAGTTTGGATTGGGATGCAACTCCCAGATAGATTACATGCTTCTCAAATTTGCAATTTTCAAAGGTGTTTTCAAAGATAGGCAAGCAAAGTTCACATTTTACTAGTGAAGGCACTGAAAAAGCACTGGAAAATGTGCATTTCACACGGAAAGTGTGTGTTTTAGATAAAGCATGCACACAGAATGCGTATAATGGACCTGTGATTGTCAGTGAGACTGAGATGGGATGAAATCAGCCGCTCAGCCCATCTCTAGACTTCAGGATGTGTACAAGGCAATGGTAGCATTCAGTGTTCATTCTGTTACCTTCTCTGGGATTTTGGGTGGTCTATTCCCCCTCTCCAGCTCTAGTACCTACCCATCTGCACTCAATCTCGCCTGCTGAGAGTACTTAAAAAAAAATTGGCCTCACCTTGGCTTCCAATCTATCTTGCCCCTCCATTCGATGACCTGGCTGTCTAAAGTAGCCTATTCCTACCTGCACCCTGTCCTGCTCTTCTGTCCTGACCTCACCCAACTCCCTGCCTTGGACCCAGCTTCAGCTTTGACGGACAGCCTCCATACCGCACCCTCGACCTCAGACTGGACTTGGACCTCACCGCACGGTTAACCCTCGGGACCAGCACAGCATGAAAGTGAATCTCCCCAATGATTCGTCCTAAATGCCTACCTTAAAAGACCATGAATTCACAAGATCATAGAGAGTTGAATAAGACCTTAAAGGCAGCTGTGGAGGAAGCCTCTCAGGCACCTGGGGTGGTGTGCCAGAGGCAAGACGGGGCAGGGCGTGCGGCCCCCATAGGGACAGGATGGGGTGCGTGGCACCCATAGGGATGGGGTGCGCCACGGGACCTCAGCTGCCCTACAGCTTGGGAGGAGGCAGTGGGCGGACACCGTGGAGCCTGCGGGTGCAGGAGAAGTGTGGCTCTGGTGCCCTGCAGGCCCCGTGGTGAATGCTGCCCGCCATTTTATCACTCCCTCAGTGGGGACACCCAGGGCAGGCCGCACCTACCACACACCCCTGCTTAAAGTGTTGGAAGAGGAGGAGGAGGAGGAGGAGGAGGAGGAGGAGGAGGAGGAGTTTGGATTTGATATCCCGCCTTTCACTCCCCTTCAGGAGTCTCAAAGCAGCTAACATTCTCCTTTCCCTTCCTCCCCCACAACAAACACTCTGTGAGGTGAGTGGGGCTGAGAGACTTCAGAGAAGTGTGACTGGCCCAAGGTCACCCAGCAGCTGCATGTGGAGGAGCGGGGAAGTGAACCCAGTTCACCAGATTACGAGACTACCACTCTTAACCACTACACCACACTGGAAACACGCCTGGGAAGGCCGCCAACTTCCCAAGTCATTGGGGCGTCTCTCCGGTGGTCCTCCCTGGCTGTAAATCTCCCTCAGTCCAGAGAGATCTGTGATAAGCGACCCCTCTCTCCTGAGAAGAGCACACACCTCTTCTGGCATCTCATTGCAGAAGAAAGACTCAATCAGTAGCTCTAAAACTACTTTATTTACAGTCTATATTACAAAGACTCCATCAGCAGATCTGTGCTCTTTGAGCACCAGTACAGAACAGCAACACTTCCAGAAGTGAAACTAACTTCCAACAGTACTCAGACTTCCTGTCCCACGCTCACATGATGTATACAAAAACATAGTGCAACAGTACCACTCGCTGGAGCAGCTTGGATAGATAAAAATCCTAACATAAAGGTCATGTAGCCCAACACCTGCTGATGCAGGAGATCTGTTGCTACAGCAGCCTGAATAAAAGGTGGTCATTCTGTTCCTGCTTAAAAATATCTACCAAAGGGGTCTGTTGTTGCTGTTTAGTTGTTTAGTCGTGTCTGACTCTTCGTGACCCCATGGACCAGAGCATGCCAGGCACTCCTGTCTTCCACTGCCTCCCGCAGTTTGGTCAGACTCATGCTGGTAGCTTCAAGAACACTGTCCAACCATCTTGTCCCCTTCTCCTTGTGCCCTCCATCTTTACCAACATCAGGGTCTTTTCCAGGGAGTCTTCTCTTCTCATGAGGTGGCCAAAGTATTGAAGCCTCAGCTTCAGGTTCTGTCCTTCCAGTGAGCACTCAGGGCTGATTTCCTTCAGAATGGAGAGGTTTGATCTTCTTGCAGTCCATGGGACTCTCAAGAGTCTCCTCCAGCACCAGAATTCAAAAGCATCCATTATTCGGCGATCAGCCTTCTTTATGGTCCAGCTCTCACTTCCATACATCACTACTGGGAAAACCATAGTTTTAACTATACGGACCTTTGTCGGCAAGGTGATGTCTCTGCTTTTTAAGATGCTGTCTAGGTTTGTCATTGCTTTTCTCCCAAGCAGCAGGCGTCTTTTAATTTCTTGACTTCTGTCACCATCTGAAAAAGCCTGCCCCACTGTTGGACAGCTTGCACTGTCAGGAAGTTCTTAGACCCGTATGATTGTAGAGCTGGACCCTGAGGTCCTCTAGTCCAACTCCATGACATCTCAGCTAAAGAATCCATGACAGATGGCCATGCAACGTCTGCTTAAAACCCCCCAACGAAGGAGAGTTCACCACCTCCCGAGGGAGTCTGTTCCTCTGTCAAAGAAGCTCTTACTGTCAGAAATTTCTTCCTACTGTTTAGTCATAGAATCATAGAATCATAGAGTTGGAAGAGACCACAAGGGCCATCGAGTCCAACCCCCTGCCAAGCAGGAAACACCATCAGAGCACTCCTGACATATGGTTGTCAAGCCTCTGCTTAAAGACCTCCAAAATAGGAGACTCCGCCACACTCCTTGGCAGCAAATTCCACTGTCTAACAGCTCTTACTATCAGGAAGTTCTTCCTAATGTTTAGGTGGAATCTTCTTTCTTGTAGTTTGGATCCATTGCTCCGTGTCCACTTCTCTGGAGCAGCAGAAAACAACCTTTCTCCCTCCTCTATGTGACATCCTTTTATATATTTGAACATGGCTATCATATCACCCCTTAACCTCCTCTTCTCCAGGCTAAACATGCCCAGCTCCCTTAGCCGTTCCTCATAAGGCATCGTTTCCAGGCCTTTGACCATTTTGGTTGCCTCCTCTGGACATGTTCCAGTTTGTCAGTGTCCTTCTTGAACTGTGGTGCCCAGAGCTGGACACAGTACTCCAGGTGAGGTCTGACCAGAGCAGAATACAGTGGCACTATTACTTCCCTTGATCTAGATGCTATACTCCTATTGATGCAGCCCAGAATGGCATTGGCTTTTTTAGCTGCTGTGTCACACTGTTGGCTCATGTCAAGTTTGTGGTCAACCAAGACTCCTAGATCCTTTTCACATGTACTGCTCTCAAGCCAGGTGTCACCCATCTTGTATTTGTGCCTCTCATTTTTTTTTGCCCAGGTGCAATACTTTACATTCCTCCCTGTTAAAATTCATCTTGTTTGTTCTCTAATCTGTCAAGGTCGTTTTGAAGTGTGATCCTGTCCTCTGGGGTGTTAGCCACCCCTCCCAGTTTGGTGTCATCTGCAAATTTGATCAGAATGCCCTTGAGTCCATCATCCAAGTCTTTGATAAAGATGTTGAATAAGACCGGGCCCAAGACAGAACCCTGTGGCACCCCACTAGTCACTCTTCTCCAGGATGAAGAGGAACCATTGATGAGCACCCTTTGGGTTCGGTCAGTCAGCCAGTTACAAATCCACTGAGTGGTAGCATAGTCTAGATCCCTCTTCTTGCAATTTGCCCAAGCCTTTTCTTAATGTCGACTAGGCTGGTGGCCAGTGCATAGTCTTGTGGGTGGTAAATTCCATGCATTATTATTATTCTTTTGCAAGGCATCTGAAAACGGCTGAGCCACCCACAGCTGTGTGATATGCAGACTTGTTGCAGGCTGCATTCCAACCAAGCTGGCTGTTTTAACAATCCCCGGGGGCAGAAGGAGCCTTCAGAAAAAACTGCTGGCGGGAATAAGGAGGTGCCATGGTCAGAGTCGCAATCAGTCTGCTCTTGGCAGGAGCGGCTGTCAAATTATCTGCTTGCTTCCCATATGTTATTCGGCGCTGCTTTCCAAAAACCACATTGGAAGCATATTTAGCCTGTCTTTGGTTTGGAGTAATTTCATTAAGATTGTGAAATGTATATCCGGTAGATTTATAGGACCGCATTATCCAACACTGTCATTAAGTTAGTGAAACTAAACATCCTCAGTGACAGAAGGGAGAGAGAGAGAGAAGCAACAGGGAGGGAAGGTAAGTGAATTGGAGGTCGCCAAAAGGCTATGATGCCCACTGCCAAGAAGAAATTGGGTCCCCCCTGACAGAGGTATAAAAGGTGCAAGGAGAGAGGATAATACTGTATTAAGGATGGAATAACTAATAGAGTGAGTAACGCAACAATAACAAAAATAATAGTAGACAAAGAAGATCGCACACAGGTGGAGGGAAGTACTGGGTTGCTGGGGAGGGAGCTGAAGGGATTAATTGAAATTGTTAAAGATTGGTATAGGATTTAAGAGATTTAAATTTCCATAACGATTCTATAAGGAAAGCAGAAAGCAGCAAGAAATATCAAGTAAAATATCAAGTAAAGAAATATCAAGTAAAGGTATGTATATGTCAGGGATGTGTATACCTGTGAAGAGATCCAAGATTTAGAACCTCAAAGCCAAAGAGAGAGCATTTGGGTCAAAATTAAGGGAGAGAAGAATAACAGGGACCTCATTGTGGGAGTTTACTATAGATCCCCAAGCCAAACAGAGGACATAGATGATGCCTTCCTGGAACAGATGGCCAAGCATGCAAAAGGAAGGGAGATAGTAGTAATGGGGGACTTCAATTACCCGGATATTTGTTGGATGTCAAACTCAGCCAAGAGCATAAGGTCAAACAGATTCCTCACTGGCCTTGCAGACAACTTCATTGTCCAGAAAGTGGGAGAAGCAACAAGAGGAACAGCCATTTTAGATCTGGTCCTAACCAATGTTGATGATCTGGTTAGTGGGGTAGAAGTGGAAGGATCATTAAGCGCGAGTGATCATGCTCTTCTGAAGTTTACTATACAGCGGAAAGGAGCAGCCAAGCATACTAGGACTCAATTTCTTGACTTTAAGAAAGCCGACTTCATAAAACTTAGGGAAGTGCTGGGTGAGATCCCATGGACAGTAATACTAAAAGGAAAGGGAGTTCATGATGGCTGGGAGTTTGTTAAGAGGGAGATACTAAAAGCACAACGTCAGGCAATACCAATGAGACGGAAACATGGAAGGTGCCTAAAGGAGCCAGGGTGGCTATCTAAAGAACTTTTAACTGAATTAAGATTTTAAAAGGATGTGTACAAAAAATGGAAAAGGGGGGAAATCACCAAAGAGGAATTCAAACAAATAGCCAGCACGTGTAGACACAAAGTCAGAAAAGCTAAAGCACAGAATGAACTCAGGCTTGCTAGAGAGGTTAAAAGCAACAAAAAAGGCTTTTATGGGTATGTTCGTAGCAAAAGGAAGAACAAAGAAACAGTGGGGTCACTCAGAGGAGCAGATGGTGAAATGCAAACAGGGGACACAGAAAGGGCTGAACTCCTCAATGCCTTCTTTGCCTCAGTCTTCTCCGATAAAGAAAACAATGCCCGACCTGAAGAATTTGGAGCAAATGATTCAGCAGAGGAAACACAGCCCAGAATAACTAAGGAGATAGTACAAGAATACTTGGCTAGTTTAGATGTATTCAAGTCTCCAGGGCCAGATGAACTGCATCCAAGAGTATTAAAAGAACTGGCAGATGTGATCTCAGAACCACTGGCAGTCATCTTTGAGAATTCCTGGAGAACAGGCGAAGTCCCGGCAGACTGGAGGAGGGCAAATGTTGTCCCTATTTTCAAAAAGGGGAAAATAGAGGACCCAAATAATTACCGCCCAGTCAGTCTGACATCAATACCAGGGAAGATTCTGGAGCAGATCATTAAGCAAACAGTCTGTGAACACCTAGAAAGGAATGCTGTGATCACCAGTAGTCAGCATGGATTTCTGAAAAAGAAGTCATGTCAGACTAACCTGATCTCGTTTTTTGACAGAATTACAAGCCTGGTAGATGAAGGGAACGCAGTCGATGTAGCCTACCTTGATTTCAGCAAGGCATTTGACAAGGTGCCCCATGATATTCTTGTAAAGAAACTGGTAAAATGCGGTCTTGACTATGCTACCACTCAGTGGATTTGTAACTGGCTGACTGACCGAACCCAAAGGGTGCTCATCAATGGTTCCTCTTCATCCTGGAGAAGAGTGACTAGTGGGGTGCCACAGGGTTCTGTCTTGGGCCCGGTCTTATTCAACATCTTTATCAAAGACTTGGATGATGGACTCAAGGGCATCCTGATCAAATTTGCAGATGACACCAAACTGGGAGGGGTGGCTAACACTCCAGAGGACAGGATCACACTTCAAAACGACCTTGACAGATTAGAGAACTGGGCAAAAACAAACAAGATGAATTTTAACAGGGAGAAATATAAAGTATTGCACTTGGGCAAAAAAAATGAGAGGCACAAATACAAGATGGGGACACCTGGCTTGAGAGCAGTACATGTGAAAAGGATCTAGGAGTCTTGGTTGACCACAAACTTGACATGAGCCAACAGTGTGACGCGGCAGCTAAAAAAGCCAATGCAATTCTGGGCTGCATCAATAGGAGTATAGCATCTAGATCAAGGGAAGTAATAGTGCCACTGTATTCTGCTCTGGTCAGACCTCACCTGGAGTACTGTGTCCAGTTCTGGGCACCACAATTCAAGAAGGACACTGACAAACTGGAACGTGTCCAGAGGAGGGCAACCAAAATGGTCAAAGGCCTGGAAACGATGCCTTATGAGGAACGGCTAAGGGAGCTGGGCATGTTTAGCCTGGAGAAGAGGAGGTTAAGGGGTGATATGATAGCCATGTTCAAATATATAAAAGGATGTCACATAGAGGAGGGAGAAAGGTTGTTTTCTGCTGCTCCAGAGAAGCGGACACGGAGCAATGGATCCAAACTACAAGAAAGAAGATTCCACCTAAACATTAGGAAGAACTTCCTGACAGTAAGAGCTGTTAGACAGTGGAATTTGCTGCCAAGGAGTGTGGTGGAGTCTCCTATTTTGGAGGTCTTTAAGCAGAGGCTTGACAACCATATGTCAGGAGTGCTCTGATGGTGTTTCCTGCTTGGCAGGGGGTTGGACTCGATGGCTCTTGTGGTCTCTTCCAACTCTATGATTCTATGATTCTATGAAAGGAGATCAGTGTAAATGAAAACATGAGTCTTATGGTTTTGCTATATATGATTTTATTTTGGAGTTGTCTGTTGTAAAGAATGTATATTATGTGAATAAAATAATAATAAGAAAGAAAGAAAGAAAGAAAGAAAGAAAGAAAGAAAGAAAGAAAGAAAGAGGAGGTCAATAATGCCTAAGGCAAGACAAAAATCAGCACCTTAGAAAGAGATTCAGGTGGAAGTTTAGGACCATGGACAGTGCTTCTGCAGCTGAGACCAAACATCCAAGTTGCCTCAGCAGTATCCTGGAGCGACCGGCTGAGTTCACATAGCATGGCTAGGTAGACCTTGACTGAGTGCTGCCCCCTCAGTTCTGCCTCCAGTTAAAAGGCTGCCATTTTCTTTTGCAGTCATTCCTTCTTTGAGGTAGAACCCAAACCAACTGGTATTCAAAACTCTCCTATGAAGAAAGGTTACAGTGTCTGGGACTTTTTACTTAAGACAGAAAGCGAGGAAGAGTTGACAGGATAGAAGTTTATAAAAGTTTTCATGGCATGGAGAAAGTGGATAGATATTTCTCTCTCTCCCTTTCTCATAACACCAAAATTTGTGGACATCCAGTGAAATTGAGTGCATGCCTGGCTGCAAACAGTATTTATGTTACTGCACCTTGATTTTTAGGGACGCGGGTGGCGCTGTGGGTTAAACCACAGAGCCTAGGACTTGCCGATCAGAAGGTTGGCGGTTCGAATCCCCACGATGGGGTGAGCTCCCGTTGCTCAGTCCCTGCTCCTGCCAACCTAGCAGTTCAAAAGCACGTCAAAGTGCAAGTAGATAAATAGGTACCACTCCGGCGGGAAGGTAAACGGCGTTTCCGTGCGCTGCTCTCGTTCGCCAGAAGCGGCTTAGTCATGCTGGCCACATGACCCGGAAGCTGTACGCCTGCTCCCTTGGCCAATAAAGCAAGATGAGTGCCAGAACCCCAGAGTCGGCCACGACTGGACCTAGTGGTCAGGGGTCCCTTTACCTTTACCTTGATTTTGCAAGATAAGCCAGAGCTGCTTTATGCAATAGTGTTTTTTGGAGTGGGGTGGGGTGCTGGCTGGCCTTTAACTTCCTCTTTTATCCTCATTCCCTCTTTTCAAAATGTCTCTCCCGCCCCACTCTGCTAGAAGAAGCCACAAGCAGCCTCCAAGTGGTTGCTGTAGCAACGCTACCTCCAATTTCTAAATCTTGCTTTAAAGGTAAGGTAAAGGTACCCCTGCCCGAACGGGCCAGTCTTGACAGACTCTGGGGTTTGTGCGCCCATCTCACATCTATTGGCCGGGGGCCAGCGCTGTCCGCAGACACTTCCGGGTCACGTGGCCAGCGTGACAACGCTGCTCTGGCGAGCCAGAGCCGCACACGGAACGCCGTTTACCTTCCCGCTGGTAAGCGGTACCTATTTATCTACTTGCACCCGGGGGTGCTTTCGAACTGCTAGGTGGGCAGGCGCTGGGACCGAGCAGCGGGAGCGCACCCCGCCGCGGGGATTCGAACCGCCGACCTTTCGATCGGCAAGCCCTAGGCGCTGAGGCTTTAGCCCACAGCGCCACCCGCGTCCCTAAATCTTGCTTTATCACCCTGCAATTTTTTTAAAAAAAACTTTGGATGGGTGAATGTTTCTGAAGATGAAGGGAAATGACTCAGAACCCAAACAACGAAAGCTATGGACTTACTGGTTCTGAATTATGTGACTTACGACATTTCACAGTTATGAAGAAGAACCTGGATCAGGCCAATTGACCATTGAGTCCAACATCCTGTTTTCATGGTGGCCAACTAGACACCTCGACATGAAATCCACAAGGATGGGAGTGGAACAGAAGTCTCCCCACTTGTGGTTTCCAGAGGGCTACTGTGGAGGAACACAGCCATTAAGGCTAGGACCCATTCATAGTCTTATCCTCCATTAATTTCCCCTGTCCTCTTAACCATTCGAGTTTAAAACCACCCCTGCCTCCTGTTTAACTACGGTAAGTGGAGCATGCAGAAATCTCTTCTTTTATATGTCTTGAATCTTCCAGGATTCAACTTCATTGGATGTTCACAAGTTCTACTGTTGGGAGAGCAGAGAAGAGACTTCCCTGTCCCCTTTCTCTACGCCATGCATGTGGGATGTGATACATCAGTAGCAGTCAAGTACAACTTGAAAGACCTACATTGGCTCCCAGTACTTTTCCGAGCACAATTCAAAGTGTTGGTGTTGGCCTTTAAAGCCCTAAATGGCCTCGGCCCAGTACACCTGAAGGAGCGTCTTCACCCCCATCGTTCTGCCCGGACTCTGAGGTCCAGCTCTGAGGGCCTTCTGGCGGTTCCCTCACTGCGAGAAGCAAAACTACAGGGAACCAGGCAGAGGGCCTTCTGGGTAGTAGCGCCCACCCTGTGGAACGCCCTCCCACCAGATGTCAAAGAGATAAACAACTACCTGACATTTAGAAGACATCCGAAGGCAGCCCTGTTCAGGGAAGTTTTTAATGTGTGACATTTTGATGTATTTTTAATCTTTGTTGGAAGGTGCCCAGAGTGGCTGGGGAAACCCAGCCAGATGGGTGGGGTACAAATAAATAATAATAATAATAATAATAATAATAATAATAATAATAATAATAACAATTCTTTGTTTTCCTAGAATGGACATGTGATGGAATGTATGGTCCAGCCAGTCGAAAACTTCCTGTTTCCTCCTGGCTGAGACATACTTCCTTTGCATGTGACTAGAGGTGGGCATGACCTTACCTGTCCAGGTAACAAAAAGGACAAAGCACGCAGCACTTCCCCCCTTTTCACTTCCTTCTTCATTGGACAAACTTCTAGCTAGGACTGCTCTGCTTCCAGCTAGCAGAAGCACTGGGATCATTCCTCCCTATGGGGTAGATCCACATGTACGTATCTGTAACCAAGTCTGCCTTCAGGAATCCAACTGTGAACCGATGTGAGTAAACTTCTTTTATTGACTTTACACAAGATAGTGGCGTGTTCATTCTTTTAAGAGGGATATAAGAAGAAGAAGAAGAAGAAGAAGAGTTTGGATTTGATATCCCGCCTTTCACTCCCATTAGGAGTCTCAAAGCGGCTAACAATCTCCTTTCCCTTCCTCCTCCACAACAAACACTCTGTGAGGTGAGTGGGGCTGAGAGACTTCAAAGAAGTGTGACTGGTCCAAGGTCACCCAGCAGCTGCATGTGGAGGAGCAGGGACGCGAACCCGGTTCCCCAGATTAGGAGTCTACCACTCTTAACCACTACACCACACTGGCATAAGGGAACTTATCAGGAACCTGATAGTGAGAGGCTTACACAAGCCTGCAACAAGTAACCGCTGTGTGTTTAAAAAGGGGAATGTGAAACTCTGCTACGTAAAGGAACTCGCTAGCGCAAGTTAGGAAGGATATTAATAAATAATATATCCTCTCCTGCAGGAGACTCTTGAGAGTCTCATGGACTGCAAGAAGATCAAACCTATCCATTCTGAAGGAAATCACCCCTGAGTGCTCACTGGAAGGACAGATCCTGAAGCTGAAGCTCCAATACTTTGGCCACCTCATGAGAAGAGAAGACTCCCTGGAAAAGACCCTGATGTTGGGAAAGATGGAGGGCACAAGGAGAAGGGGACGACAGGGGATGAGATGGTTGGACGGTGTTCTCGGAGCTACCAGCATGAGTCTGATCAAACTGCGGGAGGCAGTGGAAGACAGGAGTGCCTGGCGTGCTCTGGTCCATGGGGTCACGAAGAGTCGGACACGACTAAATGACTAAACAACAACAAACATCATCTCCTGCCTCCCTGAATATTCCCACAATGCATAAGTTTATGGATGTCTATCATGTCACCTTTTACACCCTTTCTATCTTAACTAAAAAGCCCCAAATGCTGCAACCTTTCCTCACAGGGCAGTTGTTCCATCTCCTTGATCATTTTGCTTGTCCTCTTCTGAACCTCTTCCTGCTCTACAATATCCCTTTTGCTGTAAGGTGATCAGAACCGTCCACAGAATTCGAACTGAGAGTGCACCACAGATTTGTACAGCAGAGTTACGATACTGGCATTTTCTGTTTTCAATTTCTTTCCTAATGATCCCTAATATGAGTCTTTGCAAGACAATGACCTTAGCAGGCCACTTGGATGTCTTCATCAGCATCCCAAAAGAACGAGCTGAGTTGCTGCAGCTACAAAGACGTGATGGTGGCCTCCAGGCTAAGGGGTGGGCTTTTCCTTCGCCCCCTCACGTAGCTGCTAGGGAGGAGAACAAGAGCTAGAGTTTGGTGTATATGAGCTGGAAGCAGGCTGGAAGCTGGGCATAGAGACCTGCTTGCTCTGTACCCAGATCTAAAGTTAATGGATAAGCAGTACCTGTTGGGTTGTTAATGCTATGAGCCCCTCCAGCATATGCTGAGGTTGTATATAGCTAAAGGTAAAGGGACCCCTGACCATTAGGTCCAGTCATGACTGACTCTGGGGTCGCGGCGCTCATCTCGCTTTACTGACCGAGGGAGCCGGCTTACAGCTTCCAGGTCATGTGGCCAGCATGACTAAGCTGCTTCTGGCGAACCAGAGCAGCTCATGGAAACACTGTTTACCTTCCCGCTGGAGTGGTACCTATTTATCTACTTGCACTTTGACGTGCTTTCGAACTGCTAGGTTGGCAGGAGCAGGGACCGAGCAACAGGAGCTCACCCTGTTGCGGGGATTCGAACCGCCGACCTTCTGATCAGCAAGTCCTAGGCTCTGTGGTTTAACTCACAGCGCCACCTGCGACCCTCGAGGTTGTATATAGGTGTCAATAAAACCATATATCATAAAGACACCACAGTCTCCACCGACCTTCATTCCAAGGAAACCAAACCTGGGTAAGTGCTGGAATTCCTGGAGTTTCTCACTGCTTGGAGACTGGGGTGGTGTGTAGCATTATAGATACCCTAACAGTTCTAGATGAAAGGCAGGTCCAATTAACAACCCGGAAAATGAGATTTCCCCTACTGCCACACACCAGCCAAATATCCCGCAGCCAGCTTTTGCAGCTATTTAAATGAGATGGGGGGAGGAGGGGATGGTTAAAAATGTAAACCAGAGAGAGCCCTCGACTCATACTTTCATAAAAGCAATAAAATGTATGGGGAGATGAGAGTTATAAATCTGAAGAGCAATAACATTCATCCCTCAACAAAAGCAACATGTTTATTTATCACTTTTACTATTTTCCGTAAAATTTACCGCCCACAATCTGCCAGAATGCAGGAGCGATAATTTAAATGGGCTCTGAGCTTGGAATGCGGTGGTGGAAGGAACAAACAGCGATCAAATATGTCTTCCTTTTGTTTTGCTCGTGTCCAATTCTCAAACAAAAGGGGGTGATTTATCGGAGAGGTAACAAACCGCTTTATTTCAAGAGCCCGACAGTGCGCTAGGGGTTGTGGGCTGGGGGGTGGGGAAGAGAAACGCACTCCACCCAGTAATTATGGAAAGCAGTGCGCTAGAGCAAAATGGCATTTGTGTCGCCGAGAATAATCTCCCCAAATGTTTGCAATAATGTAGAATTGGAATGAATCCAGACGTTGAAAAGGAAGGGGAGAATGGTGTGCAGTCTTGCAGTAAGGCACCACGACAGACCAGCAACAGAACATTAAATGGGGAGGAGAGGCAATGCTGAAGCTCTGACTCACTCCAAGGAGGCAATATAAAAAACACAGTGGGTGGGTGGTTGCAGGGGGAGCAATTCAGTAAAAAAGGGCTGGCTGCTATCAGGTTCTCAGGGAACAAAGCCGAGGGGAGTTAAGGAGGGGTCTTTGGAACCAGAACACATCCAAGGGAGACAGAGTAGTTTATTTTCAGAGACGGCAACCCGAAACAATCAGGAGTCATCACAAATGGTACATGGGAAGTGGCCTTATATGGAGTTGTTGTAAATAAAAAATCTGCCCTTTTCCCTTATGGGGTATCCAATAGCCCATATAGAGTCCTTACATAGGTTCCCTATTGGTAGGAGAAAATAAGAGAGGCCAACCAGAGAATATTGAGAAGCAAAGCAGCTAGTAAGCCTGATCTTTACTGATCTGTTGCAACAGGGTGCTCCCCTCACCCGCAGGAAAGGAGGAGGACCCAGAAAATTGCTGTGCAAGGGCTTATAAAGACTTTTGAAATTCCCATCCTCTAGATCAAGACCACCCCCAGAAACATTATGCATACATCACAGATACATCCCAGAAAAGGCGGTCTAAAACAGAACATTTGCATGTTGTTTTTCTCCTGTCGCAGTTTATCTCCTGTCTGGCAAGTTACTTGACTGGATTTCCTGGGGAGTCTGGCCATTCTTTTGTAGTGGTAAAATACTTATTTCCTGTGCCAGGTCACAGGCTCACAGCCTATTCATATCTTAAATGTGTCCTTAAGACAGGATTTGTGAGGAAAGAGACAATGGGGAGACTTTTCCAGTTTGACCTTGCAGAGAAAACATTTGGTCAGTTTAGGAATCGAAATGGTTCCAGGTTGGCCTTCCTGTGCTGACCTATGTACGGGCGGTTATGAACATTACCATATATCTAAGACCATAAAACTCCTATTACAGAGTCAAGCATTGGTCTATCAATCTCAGAATTGTGTAGAGTGATTGGCAGCACCTCTCCAGGGCTTTAGGTAAGGAGTCTCTCCCAATCCTACCTGGAGATTGAACCTGGAAGCTTCTGCATGTGAACCAGGTGCTCTACCAATGAGCTACAGCCTGTTATGGACAGGCTGGATGCAGAGAAATTGTGGGAAGAACCTGCTGTGGAACCCCCAAGAGAAGAAGGCTCAGAGAGCAGGCACTGGTGGTGGGACTACGGAGAGGGAGAAGAGGGTGAAGACAGCGAGGAGGGAGATGTCAGAAGCTGAGGAGTAGCAGGCCTTAGTGAGCAGGGGGAGTCTGTGTGTGAAAGCCTGGGAATCTGATTCAGAGGCTGAACTGGAGGAATCCCAGCCTGCACAGGAGTCCCTGCCTCCGGGGCCAGCTGAGCCGGGGCAGGGGCTTGAATCTGAAGGGTCCTCACCTGTGCTGGATCCTCAGGAGCAGACACCAGCTGAATCTGCCTCCGGAGGTGATGGAGGACCCATTGCCTGCAGGTGCTCCACTCTCAGCCCCGTCAGGGGAAGGTGAGGTTGCCTCTGGGTCCGGTAACCCTCCAGCCTCTCCTGGGCTGCAGAGGCTCAGGGCAGAGAGGCGGAGGGAACTAAGTTCCCGCAGGAGGAGTGCTCACCTCCAGGCCAGGAGAGGCGAGTCACCTGTGGACTGGGGCCGCCCTATGCCTCGGGGCAGATAAAAGCCAGCCAGCCCAGCCCCAGGTTGCGGGAGCAATGTTGTTGGTAGCCTGTTCCTGCCGGCACCCTGTCCTGCTTTCTGCCAGAGTTCCTGTCCACACCCGACTCCCTACCTTGGACCCAGCTTCAGCCTCGGATCACGCCACACGGTAACCCCCCGGGACCAGCACACTGTGGCAGAGAGAAGTCCAGAATCAGAGGCAAAAGCTAAAGCAAGAAAGTGGGATGAGGGAGACCAAGAAGCAGAGATGAGTCTGGCTGGTGAAGCGTCACGGGTGTCTCGTCCTCCTACTGCGACAAGCTCCCCTCCCCCCTGACAAGCTCCCCTCCCCCCCCAGTCTCCCAGAACCAGAAGAGGCATGAAAAAGGTGGAGGAGAGATTGGTGATGTTCAGATACAGTCTCCAATTGCTCTGGAGAGGAGGGGATTTAGGCAGCTGTGAGGATGTGGGGACCTTCAGTCTCTGCAACTGCTTCATGGGGGCCAAGACCTGCCAGACATGAGCTGCTGTTCTCATTAGGCGTAACACTCCTGTGCCAATCGTGTTTTGGCTAGCAAAGAGTTAACTCCAAGTTGCAGGGTGTGATTTACTGCTGGCTCATCATGGACACAGACTTCCTCCTATGTGACCTTGTCACACGTATAGCGTGGAGCTCATATTGTCAACTAACACGCCAAAGCTGCCAAGAAAATCTGCAAGAAGCCCATCGAAAGCATTCAGGCTCCCTAGCCTATCTCCTCCCACTCTGACCATAGATACGGTAGAGAACTTTGATTTGGTTCTCATCTGAATGCAGAAGTGCCTTTCCCAAAACAATACCCCGCTGTCATTCGAAATCTGCACTTCTTTGAATTTTGCGGTGCTGTTTAACCATAGAATGTGCAGAGAAAATTGTGTATTGTGAGAAAGTCTGCCTAGAAATGCATATATTGGTGAAAAACAAGCATCATATTATAGGAAATGGCTAGCAAACATATTTATGTTAGACAAAATTGCATATAGAAATGGATGTTCCCCATGAAGACAGACTGACTGTTCAAACGCTCTGAAAATTGTAGCTCTGTGGGGAGAATTGAGGTCTCCTAACAACTCATGGGACGCGGGTGGCGCTGTGGGCTAAAGCCTCAGCGCCTAGGGCTTGCCGATCGAAAGGTCGGCGGTTCGAATCCCCGCGGCGGGGTGCGCTCCCGCTGCTCGGTCCCAGCGCCTGCCAACCTAGCAGTTCGAAAGCACCCCCGGGGGCAAGTAGATAAATAGGTACCGCTTACCAGCGGGAAGGTAAACGGCGTTCCGTGTGCGGCTCTGGCTCGCCAGAGCAGCGTTGTCACGCTGGCCACGTGACCCGGAAGTGTCTCCGGACAGCGCTGGCCCCCGGCCAATAAATGTGAGATGGGCGCACAAACCCCAGAGTCTGGCAAGACTGGCCCGTTTGGGCAGGGGTACCTTTACCTTTACCTTTTAACAACTCTTAGCACTCATAACAAACTACACTCCCCAGAATTATTTGGGGAAGAGACAGCTTGAAGTGGCATTCCAGTGCTTTTAATGTATGGTGTTAATGTGGCCTAAGATGCCAGTGAATTTTTGTGAGGTCTTTTAAGAAAACAGATGTGGAACTATGGTGAAATGAACTTCAGAACGGAAACCCCAATGGACAGATGCATCCATCCTGATCTTGTCCTTTTTTATGCCTAACAGCTGGACAGGAAGAGTTTATCTGTTTCTTTTTGCATTTCAAAGCTCTCCAGATCCCATCAATTGGGACTGATGAACTCCTGTTCTTGGGCTTCTACGGAAAAAAAAAAAAAAACAGCTTTACTTGCCTCTAGGTGCTTGTTTTTGAAGAACAATGGTTTCAACCAAGTTATCTTTGCGATTGTAAGATTATAACTCAGAAAGCAGTGCTTGTAATTATGTCAGGAATATGCAGGAGCCAGATTTCTTGAGAAGGAGAGGCGCAGGAAGGCTTTGTAACATTTAAGACAAGAAGGTTCTATCTTTCTTCGTCAAGATGAGCATTGTGTTGATAACCTGTAAAGTTAATTGATTGGATAACGACAACAATAAAATATCCCATTTATATTAATGTCCTGTGATTTCCTGCCATTAAGCGAAGAATCTCATTTAAGTTTTAAAGAAACATTTCTGCTTTGTGAGTGTGGGGAGCACACCTGTATAATGCAAACAAATATTTACTCCACACACACACACACACACACACACACACACACCATAATTAGACACACACCAGTGGGCCTCAGATTCCACATCCACTGACACACCAGATTCCAAATAGGTTCCATGGAAACAATCAAAATGGCAGAGAGGAGTTCAGCTCAGAGAGAAGTAAAAGGGGGACAAGAGACAGCAGGGAACGTGTGTGACTCCATCTGCCTTTCCCTGAACATGGTATAACCTTATCCCTGACATTGAAAGACCCTTTTTTTTTTTTGGTCTGGAGATCAGCCAGGATAGAATCAATCAGCTTATTGGCCTCTTCAGCCACATTGCAGCCGTGTGAAAAGGTGACTTAATACACTCACACCCAGTTCTTTCAATGCACATTTGTGTGGAACCGGAGTTTTGTGACACAACCACAGCTGTGGGTGGTGTTATTCCATGCACACCCTGGACTCAAATGGCTAGGATTCTGTAAGTGGAGTCAGAACCACCCTGCCTTACAGCATGCTATTGCGATAGGGTAGAGACAGGGTTGCTAGAAATTTGCGCTGAAAATGCTAAGCTCCCTGGGTGACTTTCAGAGAGGTTGGTATGTGTACCTGTTCAGGAAAAGCAAAGAACGAGTCTTGTGGCACCTTAAAGACTTGCATATTTCTTAAAAGTCTTCATCAGATACACCTGGCCAAAGTAGACTCTTTTGGCCATGAAAGCGGTTTCCATAACCAGTGTGAGAGCCAGACTAGGAAAGTTTTCAGCTACAGTGGTACCTCGGGTTAAGAACTTAATTTGCTCTGGAGGTCCGTTCTTAACCTGAAACTGTTCTTAACCTGAAGCACCACTTTAGCTAATGGGGCCTCCCGCCGCCGCTGTGCAATTTCTGTTCTCATCCTGAAGCAAAGTTCTTAACCCGAGGTACTATTTCTGGGTTAGCGGAGTCTGTAACCTGAAGCATCTGTAAAGGTAAAGGTAAAGGGACCCCTGACCATTAGGTCCAGTCGTGGCTGACTCTGGGGTTGTGGCGCTCATATTGCTTTATTGGCCGAGGGAGCCGGTGTACAGCTTCCAGGTCATATGGACAGCATGACGAACCAGAGCGGCACACGGAAACGCAATTTACCTTCCTGCCAGAGCGGTACCTATTTATCTACTTGCACTTTGACATGCTTTCGAACTGCTAGGTTGGCTGGAGCAGGAACCGAGCAACGGGAGCTCACCCTGCCGCGGGGATTTGAACCGCCGACCTTCTGATCAGCAAGCCCAAGGCTCTGTGGTTTAACCCACAGCGCCACCCGCATCCCTGTAACCCAAGGTACCACTGTATTATTATTATTATTATTATTATTATTATTATACCGCCCTATACCCGGAGGTCTCAGGGCGGTTCACAGAACAAAATCAAAATATAAAACCACAAAATATATAATCAAAATAAAAACAACAACCCAATAATGTCCCCCCCCAAAAAAACCCACCACACCACCTTTTAAAAGGGCATAGGATGTCAATCAAATCAATCAAAGGCTTGGTTAAAAAGGAACGTTTTTGCCTGGCGCCTAAAGGTGTACAGTGGTACCTCGGGTTAAGAACTTAATTTGTTCTGGAGGTCCGTTCTTAACCTGAAATTGTTCTTAACCTGAGGTACCACTTTAGCTAATGGGGCCTCCCGCTGCTGCCGTGCGATTTCTGTTCTCATCCTGAAGCAAAGTTCTTAACCTGAGGTACTATTTCTGGGTTAGCTGAGTCTGTAACCTGAAGTGTCTGTAACCTGAAGCGTCTGTAACACAAGGTACCACTGTATAATGAAGGCGCCAGGTGAACTTCCCTGGGGAGAGCCAGTGCAACTCATGGAATGGCCAATGTCGCTCCTGCCGACGATCTTGATGACTGAGTTGGGATAGCAGGGTGCCCCCTGGACCTAACTTGTTTGGGGCTTTGTAGTAGGTAGGCAACCAATGCAGGTGTTTCCACGATGGCGTCACATGTTCTTGGCTAGATTGTCCCCACCTGCAATCTGGCCACTGCTTTCTGCACCACCTGGAGCCCCACAAAGAACCCATTGCAGTAATCAAGCCTTGTGGTTACCAGTGCCTGGACTACAGTCCAAGAAGAGTTGTAGCTGAAGAACAAGACAAAGCTGGCCAAAGGCACTCTGAACCACCAAGGAAACATGGACCTCTAGTGGCAAAGATGTACATGACTATGCTCTCGTTCCTACTTGCATGGTGTAGAGGCACTCCCACCAACATTTCTCCAAGGAAAATAGGGGTGTCCTATTTATCATCATCAGCTTCAACATCATCATATTTTTATTATTTATACCCTACCCATCTGACTGGGTGGCCCCAGTCATTCTGGGTGGCTGCAAATGTACCTCGCTCTATAAGACGCACCAGACCACAAGACGCACCTAGTTTTTGGAGGAGGAAAACAAGAAAAAATATATTCTGAATCTCAGAAGCCAGAACAGCAAGAGGGATTGCTGCGCAGTGAAAGCAGCAATCCCTCTTGCTGTTCTGGCTTCTGGGATAGCTGCACAGCCTGCATTCGCTCCATAAGATGCACACACATTTCCCCTTACTTTTTAGGAGGGAAAAAGTGAGTCTTATAGAGCAAAAAATATGGTATATAAAAAGACAATAAAATATTAAACATTCAAAAACTTCCCTGTGCAGGGCTGCCTTCAAATGGTTTGGGTGTCGGAGAACTCCACATCCTCCAACATCTCTCCAATGAAAATAGGGACGTCCTATTCAGTTATTCTTATTATTCTTATTAATCTTATTATTATTATTATTTCATTATTGATAGCCCTCCATACCCTCCAATGAAAATAGGGACGTCTTACCATACAACATTACTCCAATCAAAATAGGGACGTCCTAAGAAAAAAGCCGGACATTCCGGGATCAAATGAGAAACTGGGATGGCTTCTGTAAATCTGGGACTGTCCCTGGAAAATAGGGGAACTTGAAGGGTGCTGTGTAGGGGGAATGCTTCGCCCCCCCCCGGCACTTGGGCTACATAGTTCCACAGGGCGCACTTTTTAACATCAGCATGAGCAAACATCTGACGTTTGGGAGCACTTCACAAAAGACACCCAAGAACACAGTAGAAATATTAAGAAAATGTTTGTTTAATGAGTGGCATTTGACCTGAGGATTGTTTAGAGAGAGTCCGGCAGCTTTGGGGCTACCCCACGAATGAAGGGGAAGGGTAGAAATCATATCATTTTCACTACAACTATTTGGTCTCCAAAAAACAAAGAAAACCCATAAATAATCTTGCTTCACAAAGGCTCAAAGCACACACACAAAAAAAACCCCACACTCCCCTGCCCCCCGCAATAACTTTGCTGTTGCTCCTTATCAAATACATTCAGGAACACAGGAGCTCTGTTGGAGCCTTTTGGTCAAACATCAAAACAATAAAAGAAAAGCAAGAGGAAATAAGAAGCCAATGTAGAGAGCAGCATCGACACACCCCAGCAGCAGCAGCAGCAGCCCCAAGCAGTGCAAACGGTCTGTGAGTCCCCCCCCCGCCCCCCACGAAGCTGCATAAAAAATAGAGTTCTCTTGCAACATCCGTCATTGCAGCAGAAATATCTTTGCTGTCCTTGAACATGGAGAGAGAATTGTGCAGCCAAGACTTTGGATCTAAGTTAACTGGAGATAGAAAAGAATCTGGGTTCGACATATGGCTTTTGCGTCTACATGTGGGCAGGAGGCGTCGAGCTGGGAAGTGGGGCCTCTTTGTCCTGCGCCTCATCTCAATCTGAGATGCACTGGATCGTGAGCAGAGCTTTTACATTCCTGGCTGATTCCATCCCCCCTGACCCTGCAAATACAATTTGCTTCACTGTTATGTACTGAGTTGAATAGGATCCAAAAGGCAGCAGTCTGATTGGTCCTAGAACAATAGGATTCAGAATGCAGCAGTCTGATTGGTCCTAGAACAATAGGATTCAGAATGCAGCAGTCTGATTGGTCCTAGAACAATAGGGTCCAGAATGCAGCTGTCTGATTGGTCCACAGGAGCCACCCAATCCAGCTCCAGGTGGAAGTGAATCCGCAACCTGATTGGCCTACAGGTGAATCCCGGAATTAGCCAATCACGTGGGGCCCATTGTGTAAATAATGTATATAAAGCAAACATTCTGGGGGAACTTCCATTCCTCTTCTCCACTATGAGCTGAATAAAGAGCATGAAATCCATTCTCGACTCCAAGTACATTTCATTCACCTTCACCTCCTTGTGAAAAAAGGAGAATTGCAAAAAGCTTGTCGTTTTTGAGATGCTCTGTAGAGACTGAGAAATGACAGTGAGGGAACAGCCACAACCTGGGGATTTTCTATCAACTGGAGGCCATTTTCTCTTCTAGGTCTCTGCAAACCTCATCCTTTTGGGTCTTTTTTTAACCTCCTGGCTCCTAAGAGGCCCTTATTCCAGGTTGGAGCACTGTGGCGTTTTGCCTTGTGCATGCACACCTAGGAGGTATGAAAGCAAAGAGAAACAGATGCTGGTAATTTAATCAGTTTCATAGGTCATTGTAGTGAGCTTTTGCCACTGCAACTGGCCAAGTGGAAGGGAGATTCAAAATATAAATATAAGATTCCATGTTTGTCAGGTGAGAAAAGGGTTAGGACACATAGAGTTCCCTGCAAGTTCCTAGAGGGCACTCTGTGAGGTCACATCCTCTGTTTGCCCAGGTGAGAAGGGTAACAATAGGAAGATAATCTTCATCATTTCTTCACACCTGAGGAACAGTCACTCTCATGTCATGAAGCCGTAGGGAGAAGGTGATCT
The DNA here is from genome assembly GCF_965113315.1 of Podarcis vaucheri. Classification (NCBI taxonomy): domain Eukaryota; kingdom Metazoa; phylum Chordata; class Lepidosauria; order Squamata; family Lacertidae; genus Podarcis; species Podarcis vaucheri. The sequence continues at coordinate 89,100,869 of NC_138765.1, read as the reverse complement.
AAACCAGTGTTTCCCAAACCTGGGTCTCCAGCAGTTTTTGGATTACAGTTCCCATCATCCCTGACCACTGGTCTTGCTAGCTAGGAATGATGGGAGTTGTAGTCCAAAAACAGCTGGAGACCCAAGTTTGGGAAACACTGATCTAAACCATGTATTTTGTAATCTAGAAGGATATTTTGCCTGATTTACTTATTTCACTGATATTTTCTGCTTGAATCGAGTCTGCAACTTTATGTAAGTAAACAATATTTTTATATCTTTACATTACAGACTTCTATGTTGTTATTTTGTTTAGAGGGATCAATAAAGGGGAAGAGCCAGTCTGCCACAGACATCCTGGATAATTCTAGAAAGTTACACAGCTTTTCCCCAATGCTGCAAAGGGTGGCATATTTTCAATTCTGCGAAACTAGACTTACTAAAGTGAATAGGATCTTACTAAAGTGAATAGGAGAGAAGATAATTAATAAATAATATAATAATAATTTATTATTTATAGCCCATCCATCTGGCTGGGTTTCCTGTCCCAGCTTCCAAATCCATCCCAGAATACATGAATTCCATGTGTTAGGGATGAGGCTGTTGTAACCCTCCAGATTTTGTAGGATTACAAGTCTCCTCAGCCCCAGGCAGCATGGCCAATGGCCAGGGAGGATGAGAGCTGTCGTCCACCAACATCTGGAGGGGTCACAGGATCCACACACCTGCCACACACCAAACATCATCAAGGAGAGCTCTGGACATGGAGGCAAGTGAACTAAGCCTTGATGCCTCCCAAGTGAATGCAATAAAAGGCGATGACCCATTCTGACATGCAAAACTGCAGGTCTGGCCCAGGTAGTTAAGTGGGACTGGAATGAGGAGACCCCATTCCCCTCACAGATCTGCACTTCCCAGAGTGGTTTAACAATGCGTCCCTCTTCCCAGGGAACTCTGGGAATGTGGAAAGGGCCATAGCTCACTGTTAAAGCATCGGCCATGCGCACAGAAGGTCCCGGGTTCATCCAAACAAAGAATCTGATTTCGTGTAAGGCAGCTTCCTGTAATGAGGAGGTAGAATGCTCAGGGTGGGTGGTACCACTTTTTGGGACGCTCCCCTACAAGCAGAAAATGAAGTCCGCAACAGGAAGAGAATGGCGACTTCGTATCCCTGAACTACCAACCACCAACAAATCAGGAACTTGTGTGTTGTATTCCCGCCCCACTGGAAGGGAATTAAAAAATGGCACCCTCCAGCTGAAATTTAAAGTGGTACAGCCCACTCAACCACCTCAGGTCTGCAACTGTACTGTACTGTATGAGTAGACCAGGTGTTTGTGTGCAGATATGTGAACCAGGCTCAATTGTACAGAGCAGAGGAACCCAGGATGTGCGTACAAGTGCCAGCCAGGTCTGAATGAAAGACCTGAATCTTGAGGAGTGTCAGGGCAGCCAAATGGACCACGGGTTTTTGACCAGGAATACAAAACTGCATGGTTCGGATAAGGCCCCAGCGACGCCTCTGCAGTGGCCCAAAAGATCTGGGTACTGCAACCATCTGGAACAGAGCTGAGGTGATCCGTATTATGAAGTGGGGCAGGAGAGACAGCACTCTTCCAAACAGCAGCAGCAAAGATCCAGCTTCATTTTGCAAACCTCCCCCATCCGTATGTTAATGTTGGTCCCTAGTGAACGTAGATCTGTGTGGGCGGGCTTGCCAAGGCATCTTCTACTGGCAATGGTGGATGTTGACTGTTATTTGCTCATGCAAGGGAATTTGTTAACAGCGAGCAGCAGAGGTCCGAAAAAGGGCCACCCACTGGGTGGAAATAGTGACTCGCCAGGTGAAACCAAGCCGCACCTGCTTGGGCAGATCCCGTTCCTCCCAGCCAAAAGATGTCCCTACCCAACACGACCATCATCTTGGGTAATAGTCCTCTGGTACCCCCGTGAGGTTTCTGAGTTTCAGGGCCGTGTCCACTGTTTTGATGTAGCCGTTGATCAGTTTCCTCATCTCAAGGGTATAGGGGTCGTATTCCAACTTCCTGAGCCCGGATCGCTTGAAGTTCCCATCCTTCTGGCCTTCCACACACAGAAGACGGTCCTCAAGGACTGCGATGCCCAAGAGGCTGACCATTCTCTTGAGCTGAATGAAGAGGTCTTGTTTCAGGTCCTCAAAGTGCACCACCAGGACGCTTTTGCCGTATTTGAGCCAGTCAAGGGTGTGCGTCGCCCACCAAGGGGCATAGTTCTTGACGAATTCTGGCCATTCTGAAAGAAGAGAGAGGGGCATCCTGTTAATCAGCAGCAGAGCACAGGGTGGGATTCTGAGCACATTTGGTGCCAAGTGCAATGGGACCCACAACAGACACACGTTAGAAACAGCTGGTCCTTTGTCCATGATGGTAGAAATAAGGTAGCTGTATCAATTAAGTGTTTTAAATTTGTTGTTAGCCGCCCTGAGCCCGGTTTTCTGAACCGGGAAGGGCGGGGTATAAATAAAAATTTATTATTTATTATTAGTCTCTGAACAGACCTGGATCAGCTCAGCTTCAAAAAGGTATGAGTGGGAGGCTGGCCAGAGATATTTTGCTTCCTGAGACCCAAGACAAGATTTTTTTTAAAATTGCTTTTTTCCATCCCCGCCCCCCCCATAAAATTTATATTACACTAAAAAACCCAAAAGGAACAAAACAATCAACTCATCCATGAAAACAGTTTAGAACAGCTGCACATAGAGCAGAAATTTAAGGCTAGAAAAATGGAGAGAGCTGCAATAAACAGGTTCATTTGTCCCTAAGACACAAACCTGAATGAATTCCTGCCCCATGTCTACACCCGGGCTATGGGTTTGGAGGGAACAGAGATAAGAGGATAGAGCCCTCTTATACTTGAACAAATAAGAAGGCAACAAGACACAGATTTTAGTCTGTGTGTGTCCCAGGGTCTGGGGCAAACCTACAGGAGATTGGTGGAACATAAGCTGGGGTAGCAAACTGGGGTAGCAAGTTGGATAAAGAAGCCCAACAATGAAAAGGAAGCCTGAATTCTTGTAGAGAATTCTTGTTCTGAAGTAGGACTATATGGGAGCTCTGTGGTTCCTCGTGTGGATAAGCAGAGCGAAGATGACAGCCACCTTGAGCTGCTTAGAGAAAAAGTTGGATATACAGTGGTACCTCTGGTTACATACTTAATTCGTTCTGGAGGTCTGTTCTTAACCTGAAACTGTTCTTAACCTGAAGTACCACTTTAGCTAATGGGGCCTCCCGCTGCTGCCATGCCGCCACCGCACGATTTCTGTTCTCATCCTGAAGCAAAGTTCTTAACCCGAGGTAATATTTCTGGGTTAGCGGAGTCTGTAACCTGAAGCGTATGTAACCCGAGGTACTACTGTAGATGCAACAACAATAATAATAATGAATAATAACCAGTCTGGTTGGCTGGAATCACTCATGTTGTGATTACTGCATTGCATAACTCGAAGACCCTTGGGATCCGTCCCAACTCTTCCATTCTTTGATTCTGTGTACCTCGGAACCCGTTTATAAGGGTTGCTCCAACCTCACTACCAGGGCAGCAACCCAGAGAGGAACGAGTTATTGGCTCCAGGCAGATCAGCTCCTGACGTGGGTCCAATATAGTCAATGCTCTTTTGCAGGGAAGGGGCTGATTGGGAGGGTCATCTCATCATGTCTACCTTACCCCTGTTGCCATAAACGCATCATTCCCTAAGAAAAAACCTTTCCAGGCTAGGCTCTTTTTGTTGATGATTGATACGATCTCATTAGCAAGCTGCTCCGTTGGCCACCAGGTCCTGGGCTCAGTTAAACATGCTCCCTTGCTTTAGAAAAGAAGGAGAGGAAATCTTTCAATTACCCCTGAGGTTTCCTGCTAATTGATCCTCGCATTAAAATCGGGTGATAAAATGGATAATGAACCAGATATAATCTGCCAGAATTCCGTTTGCAACTGTAACAGGCCCGATGCCTCATTTGCAGTGCAGGAAAAGTTTGGACCCTTGAACTTTTCGTCTTCGCCTCCTTGAGGAAAAGAGAACCTTGTCCACCCTCCCCTCCCCACATCCCTTATTAATCCTCTTGAACGGTGTTTTATCCCCCACCTCTGAATTATTAAATGGACTCTCTGTTCCATTAAACAGAAGCGGGACAATTCACCTTGCATAATCATATCACATAAAACTTTGCTTTGGAACCGATCCAAGGGATATCATAAAATTAATGCCATGGAACAAAAACACAGAACTTTTTTTTTTTTTTTAATAATGTAAAAATCACATAGACTTAAGCTTGGGGGAGCCAGGAGGAAAAGTGTGATCGGAAGGAAGGGAGCAGGGTAAGTCTGCAGCCTGGCACTAAGGTGGGCATTGAAGATCTGCCCATCTGACCACATGGTAGTACAACTGACAGCTGCAGCAACCTAGCAAGAAGCTGACTAGATGCATTTTTAAAGCCTGGAGTTGCCAGTGCAACCAGTCTGGTTTTATTTCTTTTGGCTGAACTTGTACAGTTGTGCAGGGCAATCTATTTAAATTCCCTTGCAAGGGTCAAGACATGGGGCAGGAATTCATTCAGTTTGTGTCTTGACCAGGGACAGTTGGATCTGTTCATTGCAGCTCTCTCCTTTTTTTTTTTTAGTCTTAAATTTCAGGTCTCCACATTTCTGCAACATTCTTCCACTAAAACAAAAACCCTAAGCCTAAGGCTATATCATGGATAGTTGAAACTTTGGTGATGCATTCAACGATACAGTTATTTGACAGTGTAAAGGTAAAGGTAAAGGGACCCCTGACCATTAGGTCCAGTCGTAGACGACTCTGGGGTTGCGGCGCTCATCTTGCTTTATTGGCCGAGGGAGCTGGCATACATCTTCCAGGTCATGTGGCCAGCATGACTAAGCTGCTTCTGGCAAACCAGAGCAGCGCACGGAAATGCCGTTTACCTTCCCGCCGGAGTGGTACCTATTTATCTACTTGCACTTTGACATGCTTTCGAACTGCTAGGTTGGCAGGAGCTGGGACTGAGCAACAGGAGCTCACCCCGTCGCGGGGATTCAAACCACCGACCTTCTGATCAGCAAGTCCTAGGCTCTGTGGTTTAACCCACAGCGCCACCCACATCCCTATGCCAGCCATAGTGTTTTACATATGTGGTGTAAATACGGCCAGACTTTGTGCTTGTGTGCTTTTGAGAGTTTTGTCATGCCGCCTTGTGAAGGCACTGTGCCCTAAAAGGTAGGTTAAAAAAATAATCTTTTAATAAGCAGATAGAAGCTGGTGGGGTGGATCCCCATATTTACCTTTCCCTTTCCAGTGGGCGTGAGCAGCAAACCCAATGTGGCCTCCATATTTCCGGTTGAATTCAGCCATGAGTGCTTTGTAGGGGTTGCGGATCAGCAAGATGGCAGCATCAAACGCCTCGATTTCCTTCTGCCCGCTCTCATGAGTTTTGATGCAGATTGTCCTCCCACTTCGCCAGTGGTCCCGTTCGCCTTTGAACCCTTGGTGGGGGGTGGGGGAGAGGAATAGAAGAGCAAAGAATGAGCTCTAGGGACAAATATGGGAAGATGGAGTAAAGCTAAAGAGGAAGAAAAGAATGAAAGAGGACCCAACAAACAGCTTACCCTTTAAATCATGGGTAGGCAAACTAAGGCCTGGGGGCTAGATCTGGCCCAATTGCTCCTGGCTTGGCCCATGACTTTGCAGGTGAGTCTTCAACAAATTGTTGCAGTTTTCCCTTAATCCCCCTAAGCTATTTAAAGGGGCATCGTTGTGAACCTATTGAGCCCAGGGTCTAAAGCATGGGTAGGCAAACTAAGGCCCGTGGGCTGGATGCGGCCCAATCGCCTTCTCAATCTGGCCCACGGACAGTCCGGGAATCAGCATGTTTTTACATGAGTAGAATGTGTCCTTTTATTTATAATGCACCTCTGGGTTATTTGTGGGGCTTGCCTGGTGTTTTTACATGAGTAGAATGTGTGATTTTATTTAAAATTCATCTCTGGGTTATTTGTGGGGCATAGGAATTTGTTCATCCCCACCCTCAAAAAAATATAGTCTGGCCTCCCACAAGGTCTGAGGGACAGTGGACCAGCCCCCCGCTGGAAAAAGTTTGCTGACCCCTGCTCTAAATGTCCGTAAAGCCCACACATTCCCTAATTCTCAGCAATGTTGTCTCTGCTATCTCCGACCAGCTGATTTTCCTGCGTTCTCCTTGACATCTTTGTGGCTCCTTACAAACACAAATCCTTTTCTCCCTTACCACTTCCCCACAGGACCGAATGCAGTGAGGGTCAAAGAGATTTGTTTCAATTGTGTCTTCCTGGCTAAGACATTTCAATGGGCCTCATAACTCAGAAAACGGTGGTTTGTGTGCATGTGTGTGAGAGAGAGAGGCAGAAAGAGAGAGGAGCTCTGACGAGAATTCTTAAAGTGAGGGAAAACATTTGAAAAGCCAACCAGCCAACATCTGTAACCATCCTGCCCATTAATGTCAAATGGCCTTTGTCTCTCTCCACAGACTGGTTCATCTTGAGGCTTTATAGCAGTTTGTTCATTAAAGAAAGAAGAGAAACTGGGGTGTGTGAGGGGGCACCCAATGCCACAGTAGCTGAACGGAAGGTGATGGCCTCATGCCACATTCCAGAGAAACAGAGGAATGGTCTGTTGGGGATGTTTAGTCTGGAGAATAGGGGACTAAGAGGTGACATGAGATCCATCACCTGGTACTTTGGGGGCTTAGGTGAATCATAGAACTGTGGAGTTGGAATAATAATAATAACAACAACAACAACAACAACAACAACAATAATATTTATTTATACCCCACCCTTCCCAGTTCAAAAACTGGTGTCAGGGTGGCTAACAACAAATTTAAAACACTTAATTGTAAAAGCAGCATAAAATACAGTATAAAAACATGAATAACAATAAAATTCAAAGTTCAGAAATCAATTTGGGGGAAATCCATCTAATAAGCATTAGATAGTCACCAGGGCTACCTGGCTGAAATGGTCCTATTTGGGCCAGCAAGGAGGCCAGGGGAGAATTAGCTGTGGGGTCTCAGAGTGGGTAATCTTCATAAAAGGGGAGGGGGAGGGAAGAGAAGGGAAATAAAAGATCAGGCTGGATTCAAATTAAAGGCCAGGTGGAATAGCTCTGTCTTACAGGCCCGGTGGAAGGAGGTTAAATCCTGGAGGGCTCTAGTCTCATGGGACAGAGCATTCCACCAGGTCGGAGCCATCACTGAAAAGGCCCTGGCCCTGGTGGAAGATAGTCTGACTTCCTTAGGGCCCAGGACCTCTGAACTATGGTTATTCATGGACCTTAAGGTCCTCTGCGGGGCATACCAAGAGAAGCGGCGCTGTAAATACGAGGGGCCTAAGCCACAAAGGGCTTTAAAGGTCAAGACCAGCACCTTGAACATGACCCTATACGCCACCGGAAGGAATCCCAAGAACCATCTAGTCCAACCCCCCGCGGTGCAGGAATCACAACTAAAGAATCGCTAACAGGTGGCCATCCAACCTCTGCTTTGAAAGCTCCGGTGAAAGAGAATCCACCCCCCTCTGAAGTAGTTCGTTCCACTGTTGAACAACTCTTACGAAGTTCTTCCTAACATTTTAGTTGTCATCTCATTTCTGATGATTTGAACCCATTGGTTCGGGTCTCAGCCTCTGGAGCAGCCGAAAACAAACTTGCTCCATCTTCCCTGGGACAGCCTTTCAGATATGGCCACAAAGATAGCTATCGTGTCACCTCTCAGGCTGCTCTTTTCCAGGCTAAACATCCCCGACTCCCTCTGTCATTCCTCATAAGGTTTGTTCCTTTCCTTTGCTGGGGCAACACCTCTGCTTCTCTGGAGCTTTCCAGGGTCCTGAAGGCTCCAACCTCTGGACACCTGGAATGTTCTGCATCCTGCCTCCCTGCATTGACCTGCTTCCTTGCGAGGGTCCAGCTTCTCTGCAAGTGACATTTAAGGCGAACGAAGCCCTGGGTGAGCATCCCTTCAATTGAGGGGTGGACAGGACTCCCTTTGCAATCCCTCCATCAGTTAGCCAAGTAACCAGTTTCCTTTGTGGCAGACAGTGGGCATCTGTCAGCACAATTTCTTCTGAAAACCATCTGTTTGGCTCTCAGTCAACACAGTCAAAGACTGACAAAGCTCAGCGATGTTGGGAGGGAGGACAGATTGGGACACTAACCCATGCTAGCTACTATTTCTAGCCAACGGGGAGAGATCAGATGGCAGGAGATACAAGATATTAATTACATACATGTAATTTGCTTCTTTCAATTAGAACATGCACAAAAGAACACACAAACCATGCTCAAAGCATGGAAAACGCAAATAGGCAAACTATCCCCAACCCCATCCCCATTAATCCCCCTGGCGTACCACCCACTATTCCACCATGCAGCACAAAACCTCCAGATAAAAACCTGGCGAGCCAAAGGCTTATATCGCCTAATAGACTTTTATAAAAATAACAAACCCCTATCAACACAAGAAATACAAGACAAACTAGAAGACACCCAAATGCCCTGGTTAACACAACACCAACTACATGCCCTCCTAAACAACCCAACAGTAAAATCAGCAGCAACTAGGCCCCTGACAACCTTCGAAAACCTCCTCCTAACAAAACCTCCTATATCCGCAATATACAAAATAATACTCAAAAATCCCGCAAATCCCCTAGACGCAATCAAAAAACAATGGGAGAATGACATAGGCTATGAGATTAACCCCACTCAATGGACCAGAATGTGGTCTAAACCCCCCTTTAAATCCATATCAATGAAAAGAAAAGAACTCACACTGAAACTCACCTACAGGTGGTACCTAACACCAAGGAAACTAGCGCTAATACACCCTGGAACCTCACCAAAATGCTGGAGAGGGTGCACCTCCACAGGCACATACCTCCACATGTGGTGGGAGTGTCCCAAAATCCAACTGTTCTGGACGACAGCCATACAAGAAATATGTACAATAACTAAGCAAGTAATAGACATCACCCCAGAATTGGCCCTACTAAACATCTTCCAAGACAACAATGCCCATTTACACCACAAAGAACTCATAACCCACCTGCTCTCAGCAGCCAGAAACACCATAACCAGACACTGGAGAGACCTGTCAGGAGTAAGCATGGACCAATGGTACCAAATAGTATGGGAAACAGCCCTACTAGAAAAATTAACTAATAAACTGAAACTGACACGGGGACAAACAGAAGAAGACACCTTCACCCCGGTATGGCTCCCCTTTATCACACACACAGCCCAACAGGACATTGACAATAATCCACCAACAGCATACAAATCAATATGGCTAATCTGATCCAAAACACCCACCCACCTCACTCACACACGAAAACAAAGATCACCACAGCCAATCACAAGCAAACAATCACACCCTAGGCGAACCTCAACCTCTCTCACCACCAAAGGAACACAAGTGAACAACACAAACAACGCTGACACCAAACTCTACACACATTAAACATAATAGAAACACCGCCACCCGACCCCACCCCCATCCATCTTCCCTCTCTCCACCCCCCTTTTCTTCTCTCTTTCTTTTTTCTTCCCCCCCTAATGCCTCAACAAATGAAATGGATTTGTAAAAATGTTACATGAAAAAAAAAAACAAACCAAAAACGAGGCACTACACTTTTGTAAAACAAGAAAATCCTTAATAAAATATTTAAAAAAAAACCTAAAAAAAAAAAGAACATGCACAAAAGAGTTTCATGGCAGCTACTTTGCTCATTGCTCGGATATGCTTTGACCCAGCGAGGTAAGCGGAGACTGGCTCAGAACAAACAACCGCCAGCTACCATCTCTGATATCTGGCCAGCAGAAGCAAACAGTCATAATGATTGGCCACCACAATTATCGTGTGGCAATGAGTTCCATAGGTTTAATCTCATAGCAATAATAATAATAATAATAATAATAATAATAATAATAATAATAATTGTATTTATATCCCGCCCTCCCCAGCCGAAGCCGGGCTCAGGGCGGCTAACAACAATCAAATAATCAAACAATCAAATAATCTAACATTCTAAAACATTTCATTATAACAATTAATTAAAATCAAATTAATGGCAACCGTTAAGCAAAGTTCTGTGCAGGTTGCCAGAGGAGGGAGTCAGGCTGGGCCCTGACCAAAGGCTTGGTGGAACAACTCTGTCTTGCAGGCCCTGCGGAAAGATGTCAAGTCCCGCAGGGCCCTAGTCTCTTGTGACAGAGCGTTCCACCAGATTGGAGCAGCAGCCAAGAAAGCCCTGGCTCTAGTTGAGGCCAGCCTAACCTCTCTGTGGCCTGGGACCTTCAGGATGTTTTTATTTGCAGACCGTAGGTTCCTCTGTGGGGCATACCAGGAGAGGCGGTCCCGTAGGTACGAGGGTCCTAGGCCGTATAGGGCTTTAAAGGTTGAAACCAGCACCTTAAACCTGATCCTGTACTCCACCGGGAGCCAGTGCAGCTGGTATAGTACCGGATGAATGTGATCTCGCAGCGAAGACCCCATAAGGAGTCTCACCGTGGCATTCTGCACCTGCTGGAGTTTCTGGGTCAGTCTCAAGGGCAGCCCCACATAGAGCGAGTTACAATAATCCAGTCTGGAGGTGACCGTCGCGTGGATCACAGTGGCTAGGTCAGGGCGAGAAAGATAAGGGGCCAACTGCTTAGCTTGGTGGAGATGGAAAAATGCCGCCTTTGTTATAGCTGTAATCTGCGCCTCCATAGAGAGGGAGGTATTGAAGATTACACCCAAACTCTTAACGGACGGTGCTGGCACTAATTGCACCCCCACAAGAGATGGGAGTTGCCCCCCCAATCCCATATCGTCCCGTCCCAGCCAGAGGACCTCTGTCTTCGAAGGATTTAACTTCAACCGGCTTCCACGTAACCATCCAGCCACAGCTTCTAAACATCTGGTCAGTGTGTCTGGGGCCGAGTCAGGATGGCCATCCATCAACAGATAGAGTTGGGTGTCATCGGCATACTGATGGCAGCCCAGCCCAAAACTCCGGACAAGCTGGGCGAGGGGGCGCATAAAGATGTTAAAAAGCATCGGGGAGAGTATCGCACCCTGAGGCACTCCACACACCAAGGAGTGGCGCGATGACAGTTCCCCCCCAAGCGCCACCCTCTGTCCCCGACCAGAGAGAAACGAGCGCAGCCATTGAAGGACTGTGCCCCGGATCCCCACGTCAGCAAGGCAGTGGTCCAGAAGTTCGTGATCGACCATGTCAAAGGCTGCTGACAGGTCTAGAAGAATCAGCAGCCCCGACCCACCTCGATCCAGCTGCCTGCGGAGATCATCTGTTAGGGCGACCAGAGCCGTCTCGGTCCCATGACCAGCGCGAAAGCCGGACTGGAATGGATGTGACAGTAGTGCTCATATACGAATATAATAGCTATACATTCTAATTCTAAATAAATAACTGTAAATCTTTGTTGTTGTTGTCACATAGGCTGCAAACTGTGCAATCAGCCCAAATTAAGGAACATAATAGGACTGACTTCTGAGTGGGCATACATAGGATTGGGTTGCATATATGCCAGGTATTAATTTCAGTGCTTCATTACGAGTCATCATTACTGCTATCACGTAGCATTCCAATGACTTTTATTACCACCGGGAATAAGTAACTCTTGGGTTTTATAATACCCGCTGGCAGTGAGCTGCATGGGGCATGTAACGCAAGACTGATGGTTAACAAATAAGAACATAAGAAGAGCTGTGCTGGATCAGGCCAGTGGTCCATCTAGGTCAACATCCAATTCTCACAGTGAAGAAGAAGAAGAAGAAGAAGAAGAGGAGGAGGAGGAGGAGTTTGGATTTGATATCCCGCTTTATCACTACCCTAAGGAGTCTCCTGCCAACCTAGCAGTTCGAAAGCACGTGAAAGTGCAAGTAGATAAATAGATACCGCTCCAGCAGGAAGGTAAACAGCGTTTCTGTGTGCTGCTCTGGTTCACCAGAAGCGGCTTAGTCATGCTGGCCACATGACCCAGAAGCTATAAGCTGCCCAGAGTGGCTGAGGAAACCCAGCCAGATGGGCAGGGTATAAATATATTATTGTTATTATTGTTATTATTGTTATTGTTGTTGTTATTATTGTTGTTATTGTTGTTATTGTTGTTATTGTTATTATTGTTATTATTGTTATTATTGAGTTAGAAGGTACCCCAAGGTCCAATCTCCTGTAATGCAGCAATCAAAAACAACTTCAAAATCTCCAAGAAATGAGAGTCCACCATCTTTTGAGGGAGTCTGTTCCACTGTCAAACAGCTCTTACCATCAGGAAGTTCTTCCTGATGTTTAGTTGGAATCTCTTTTCTTATCATTTGAATCCATTGGTTCAGGTCTCACTGTCTGGGGCAGGAGAAAACAAGCTTGCTCTGTCTTCTATATGACTGCCCTTCAGATATTTGAAGATGGCTCTCATATCTCCTCGCAGTCTCCTCTTTTCCAGGCTAAACATCTCCCACTCCCTTGACCATTCCTCATATGGCTCGGTTTCCAGACTCTTCATCATCCACCAGGGCCAGGGCCTTCTCAGTGATGGCTCCGACCTGGTGGAATGCTCTGTCCCATGAGACCAGGGACCTGCAGGATTTAACTTCCTTCCGCAGGGCCTGTAAGACAGAGCTATTCCACCTGGCTTTCAATTTGAACTTAGCCTGATCTTTTATTCCCCTTCCTTCCTTCCTTCCTTCCTTCCTTCCTTCCTTCCTTCCTTCCTTCCCTCCCCCTCCCCTTTTATGAAGATTACCTGCTCTGGGATCCCACAGCTAATTCTCCCCTAGTCTCCTCGCTGGTCCAAATAGGACTAATTTAGCCAGCTGGCCCTGGTGATCATCTAATGTTTATTGGATGGAATTTCCCCCTAAATTGATTTTTGAATTCTGAATTTATCGTTATCCACATTTTATACTGTATTTTATACTGTTTTTTGTTGCATCGATTAAGTGTTTTAAATTTGTTGTTAGCTGCCCTGAGACTTGTTTTCTGAACGGGAAAGGGCGGGGTATAAATAGTAAAGGTAAAGGGACCCCTGACCATTAGGTCCAGTCGTGATTGACTCTGGGGTTGCAGCGCTCATCTCACTTTATTGGCTGAGGGAGCCGGCGTACAGCTTCTGGGTCATGTGGCCAGCATGACTAAGCCGCTTCTGGCAAACCAGAGCAGCACACGGAAACGCCGTTTACCTTCCCGCTGGAACGGTACCTATTTATCTACTTGCACTTTGACGTGCTTTCAAACTGCTAGGTTGGCAGGAGCAGGGACCGAGCAACGGGAGCTCACCCCACCGAGGGCATTCGAACCACCGACCTCCTGATCGGCAAGTCCTGCCTTTGTGGTTTAACCCACAGCGCCACCTGCGTCCCTAGGGGTATAAATAAAAATTTATAAATAAATAAAAATTTATTATCATCATCTTGGTTGCCCTCTTCTGTACACATTCCAGCTGGTCCTCCTTAAACTGGCGTGACCAGAACTGGAAACCGGGGTCCAGGTGTGGTCTGCCTGAGACAGAATAGAATGGTACAGTGGTGCCCCGCAAGACGGATGCCTCGCAAGACGGAAAACTCGCTAGACGAAAGAGTTTTCCGTTTTGGAGGTGCTTCACAAAACGAATTTCCTATGGGCTTGCTTCGCAAGACGACAATGTCTTGCGAGTTCCTGCTGGGTTTTTTTCCTCCCCCCCTTTTTCTAAGCCGCTAAGCCGCTTATCAGCTGATCTGATCAGCAGATAAGCCACTAAAAGCCGCTAAAAGCCGCTAATAGCGCTAATCCGCTAATCCGTCAATGGGCTTGCTTCGCAAGACGAAAAAACCGCTAGACGAAGAGAATCACAGAACGGATTCTTTTCGTCTTGTGAGGCACCACTGTAACCTTCCCTGTTACAGTGAGGAATTTCCTCTACCAACCTTTCATTCACGTGGGCTGCCTTTTCCCTGTCCCTTAAACCGCCTTAGGGGGAGAAGTAAACGATGAGTTTGTTGCCCATGAAATATTAACTCTGTAAATAATTTCCCACAAGAACGGAAAGAAAGATGGCCTCTGAATCAGCGAGGGCATGATGATCCAACCCAAAGCATACAATCACACATCTCCACGCAAGATGGAGAAATGTGTTGCATTATTCCAAAAAGCTTTGAGCTGCAGTATTTGCTCTGGAGAAAGGCCCATTTGTAATAGATTTCTTTCTTGCCCAAACAAGCAGAGTGCCTGTGTGTAAGAGAGATTTACTGTACTGCTCTGCCAGGGAGTCTTCTCAAACAGTAGGAAGACTCGGGGTGAAATGACCAGCTTTGTCATAGGATTATGACTGAGCTGGAGGAGTCTTAAGAAAACCCAACTCATCTCTATCTCTCTCTCCACTCACAACTGAAGCCGAAAGCTGTCACCTGACCCTTCTCTCCCGTGACAGTCTCCAGCCATTGGTGTTGCTGCTATGATGTCATGGAACACCCAATACAGCTTTGAAGCTCACTGAGTGAGTTTTTTGTAAACCACTTTGAGGCTTTGTTCTTTTTAACTGTTATATAAAAGGAAGATTTTACAGCCTGGATCTTTGCTAACCCAAAAACTATATGAACCTTTTTGTAAGGAAACCAAGTACTTTTCTTTTTAAGTCATTTTGAACCTTTTTTTCCCCATTTTGATTTTACTGCCGATATATGGAGACTTGTATGCTGGAACTTCTGGAAACCAAGTAACACACCTAGAAACACAGATGCTAAGCACCTGTGATTTATTCTAGCCTAAGTATTTTGATGTGGAATGTTTGTTTTAAAGTGGATGAGGGCAGATGCAAACCTAACCAAATTTTAAAATGCTTGGAGTGATCACCATTGTGCTTAACTCTGTTACTGGAGAGCAGTCCTGACAGAAACATACCGGGGGTGTGTGTGAGAGGTTAAACTGACTGCTCCCCACTCCCCAAAACATTTGGCCTCTTTCACACCAGGATCTGAAGATATTCTTACTTCTCTCTTTTTTCCCCCAAGTAAATTTTTATTGTTTTCCTTACATATTCTTTCCCAACAAACCATATTAATGCCATACATTCCCTTTGACTCTGCCGAGTCGCGACTCCCCTCCCTCCCTGCAATTGGTATATTTAACCCTTTCTATCACGCACATCATTCTCACAATAGTACTATTATACACTGAAGGTATTATGTCAATCCTGCTAGTGTCTTGACCTCTTTACAATTCTCCTTTAAATATTCAATAAATTTTGGTATCTTTGGTCTTCCTGGTCCCGGATCCTCCCTGACAATTTGGCAAGTTCTGCGTATTCTGTCAACTTCACCTGCCACTCCTGAATGGTTGGTATGTCTTGTGTTTTCCATCTTTGGGCCAGGAGGGTTCTTGCAGCGGCCGTAGCATACATGAACAGATTTTGGTCTCCCATTTTGATTTCCATTCCTATTAAACCTAATAGACATGCTTCCAGAGATATTCTTACTTCTCAATTTGCATGTCTCTGTTTAAGGCTGTTAATCCTGCTCCCTGCTCTTCCTAGCTGGTTTTATGGTCACAAACAAGCTGCATGTAGCTGGCCCTGACTGTGCCAATAAGCCGAAGTCTCTGCACATCCCTCGCCTCTCTGGGAGATTATCGGAGATTGATTGATGTAATGGGGCTTTTCTTTGGTATTCTGAGTTGGCCTTGAGGATTCTTCCCTGGGTTCCCCAGGAAGACTCCTCTTGTTAACTGATCTGCTTTTGTATACCATGGATATTTTAAAGCTCTGATGATGCAGAAATTCCAAGGGAGTATAGCAGTTAGTTTCCAGGCAACCGATCGCAATTCACACAAAAGGGTCTGAAGTCAGCCTGTTTCACAGTGGCTCTCAGCCCTGGGAGAAGGAGCAAGCTTGTTTTCTTCTGCTCTGGAGGGTAGGACCCAAACCAGTGGCTTCAACTGACAATAAAGGAAATTCTGCCTAAACAGCAGGAAGAACTTGTTGACAATAAGAGCTGTTCAAGAGTGTTCAAGAGACCATAGATAGTCATGGCTTCCCACGAAGAATCCTGGGAGCTGTGGCCTGTTAAGGGTGCTGAGATTTCTTTGTTCTTGTTGTTGTTTAGTCGTTTAGTCATGTCTGACTCTTCGTGACTCCATGGACCACAGCACGCCAGGCACTCCTGTCTTCCACTGCCTCCTGCAGTTTCGTCAAACTCATGCTGGTAGCTTCAAGAACACTGTCCCACCATCTCGTCCTCTGTCGTCCCCTTCTCCTTGTGCCCTCAATCTTTCCCAACATCAGGGTCTTTTCCAGGGAGTCTTCTCTTCTCTTCTCATGAGGTGGCCAAAGTATTGGAGCCTCAGCTTCACGATCTGTCCTTCCAGTGAGCACTCAGGGCTGATTTCCTTCAGAATGGATAGGTTTGATTTTCTTGCAGTCCATGGGACTCTCAAAAGTCTCCTCCAGTACCATCATTCAAAAGATTTCTTAGGAAACCCTTATTTCCCTTACGAGAACTACAATTCCCAGAGTCATCTGGGAAGAAGGACTGATAGTTAAGCTACTCTGGGAATTGCAGCTCTGGGAGGAAAACAGGGGCCTCCTAACAACTCTCACTACCACAAACTACAAGTCCCAGCATTCTTTGGGGGAAGCCATGACTGTTTAAAGTATTATCATAATGTTTCGAATGGATGGTGCAGATGTGGATTCACTACAGGAAAGGGTTTCAGCCCCCACCCCCTTCCTGATTCTTTTTATATTAAAAACACCAATAAATTCCAAAAGAAAACAAGCACTCCCCTCTCACCTTTGTTATAAAGAGAGCCGTCAAAGTAGTA
The DNA here is from genome assembly GCF_965113315.1 of Podarcis vaucheri. NCBI lineage: Eukaryota > Metazoa > Chordata > Lepidosauria > Squamata > Lacertidae > Podarcis > Podarcis vaucheri. The sequence goes on along the minus strand of NC_138765.1, from coordinate 89,084,027 downwards.
GCTGCCAGTGTAGAAACCTGTTGCCAGTTCAATGAGGTGCCTTGCCCAGGTATTGCCCGCCCCAGGAAAGCTTGCAAGGGCAACAAACTGCTTGGCCCGAGCCGTTAAAAATCTCCGGTCCATACAGCGGTTATCTGTGAGCAGATCGAAATGAAGGCGTTAGCTAGGAATGGAGGGATCCTGTGGTCACTGGGAGTGAATAAGTGCACAAAACGCCAAGTAAATCAAGAGGAGGCCTTGGACATCTCCCTGGAGAGGGAATCCTAAAAGTGAGGGGACAACACCGAAAAGGCCCCGCCTGTCTCTGCTAGTTTCTTTATTATTTTTTCATTCAGAAACCACTTCCTATAAAGTGATTTCACAATAAAATTAAAAACGTATTGTTGCATGCACCCCAATCTCTGAGTGGCAAGAGACACAAGGGGTTCTTGCACCTACCAGCGGGTTGGTTTACTTGGAATGAAGGCCGATGGAGAGACTACTGCGATGTTCTCTACATGGAGCTACCTTTGAAAATGACCAGGAAACTACAATTAATCCAGAATGTGGCAGCTAGACTGGTGACTGGGAGTGGCCGCCGAGACCATATAACATCGGTCCTGAAAGATTTACATTGGCTCCCAGTACGTTTCTGAGCACAATTCAAAGTGTTGGTGCTGACCTTTAAAGCCCTAAAGGGCCTCAGTCCAGTATATCTGAAGGAGCGTCTCCACTCCCATCGTTCAGCCCAGACACTGAGGTCCAGCTCCGAGGGCCTTCTGGTTGTTCCCTCACTGCGAGAAGTGAGGTTACAAGGAACCAGGGAGAGGGCCTTTTCGGTAGTGGCGCCCGCCCTGTGGAATGGCCTCCCATCAGATGTCAAGGAAATAAGCAACTAACTGACTTTTAGAAGACATCTGGAGGCAGCCCTGTTTAGGGATGTTTTTAATGTTAGATGTTTTATCGTGTTTTTAATATTCTGTTGGGAGCTGCCCAGAGTGGCTGGGGAATCCCAGCCAGATGGGCGGGGTATACATACATACATACATATATACATACATACATACTGGGGTGCAAGTAACAGTATGCATAGGATTTGCTGCCTAAGTTATTGGAACTTTGTTCCCCCTGAAATCCGCAGCACTCATTGTGAATGTCTTACATCCATTTCAACAGAGCCAAAAGGAGATTGGTCTGAATGGAACACATAGAAATGCAATGCATGAACAAATCCAGAGAGGGAACTGAGTTAATAGAGCAAGAAGAAGAAGGGAACGAGAGGGAAGTGGAGAAAGGAAGTGGGCAACCGCTTCTTGCAAAAGTCAAACAGCGGTTTCCTGCATCTAACCAACGGAGCTATGTATCTGATGGAAGCCGGAACTAATTACTGTTTCATTCCAAAGCGAAATTTATATCTTTGGTAATTAAAAGAAATAAAAGGGTGAGGTGCTTTTTTGTTTTTTTTTTTAAAAAAAACAATTGACTCTCTAAGGATTCAGACGGCGGTGGGCTGGGGATATTCCCCAGTCCTACGCAGATGCCAGATGGGTTGAGAAAGGAACCTTCTTCCTGCAAATCACTTCCATACAAATGAGCCCTCTACCTTGAACTTAAGGGGAAGTGGGTGGCACTGTGGGTTAAACCACAGAGCCTAGGACTTGCCGATCAGAAGGTCGGTGGTTCAAATCCCCGTGATGGGGTGAGCTCCCATTGCTCGGTCCCTGCTCCTGCCCACCTAGCAGTTCGAAAGCACCTCAAAGTGCAAGTAGATAAATAGGTACAGCTCCGGCGGGAAGGTAAACGGCGTTTCCGTGCGCTGCTCTGGTTTGCCAGAAGCGGCTTCGTCATGCTGGCCACATGACCCGGAAGCTGTACGCCGGCTCCCTCAGCCAATAAAGCGAGATGAGCGCCACAACCCCAGAGTCGGCCATGACTGGACCTAATGCTCAGGGGTCCCTTTACCTTACCTTACCTTGAACTTGAGTCTGATAAACGATGAAATACTTGGAGGTGCCACAGCTCTCGAATTCCTCGCCACTGCATTTTTGGGAGCAGAGCTGCTCATCTTCTCTCTCGTGCAACGTGAAGAGGGTTGTAGGGAAACCGCAGTGGCAGGTGGTGGCAGCCAGTGCCGCGAGTGGGTATTCCTGGTGGAAGAACAGGGGAGAATAATTTTGTGCATTGCCTTTGAGAAGGAGTGCACTTAGAATCATGAACTTTAGACGTGGAAGGGTTCCGGGGGGGTCATCTAGTCCAGCCCCCAGAAAGGCCAGTGGTGCAGGATGATGGAAGTTGTGGTCCCTCTGGAAGGCCAAAGCAAAGAAGAGGATGTACCAATGAAGGAGGAAGGGATAACTAAGATGATAGGTAAAGGTAAAGGTACCCCTGCCCGAAGGCCAGTCGTGTCCGACTCTAGGGTTGTGCGCCCATCTCACTTAAGAGGCCGGGGGCCAGCGCGGTCCGGAGACACTTCCGGGTCACGTGGCCAGCGTGACGAAGCTGCTCTGGTGAGCCGGCACCAGCGCAGCACATGGAAACGCCATTTACCTTCCTGCTAGAAAGCGGTACCTATTTATCTACTTGCACTTCAGGGGTGCTTTCGAACTGCTAGGTGGGCAGGAGCTGGGACCGCAGACGGGAGCTCACCCCGCCGCGGGGATTTGAACCACCGCCCATGTGATCGGCAAGCCCTAGGCGCTGAGGATTTACCCACAGCGCCACCCGCGTCCCATCTAAGATGATAGACAATGCCAAAATGGCAAAGACGACTGTGAAAATTTGGGACCAAGATGAAAAAAAAGTTTATACAAGACTGGACTGAATATATAGAATATTTAAGGTCCACTTACAGGTAGGTAGCCGTGTTGGTCTGCCATAGTCGAAACAAAATAATAAAATTCCTTCCAGTAGCACCTTAAAAAGTTAAAGGGACCCCTGACCATTAGGTCCAGTCATGACCGACTCTGGGGTTGCGGTGCTCATCTCGCTTTATTGGCCGAGGGAGCCGGCATACAGCTTCCGGGTCATGTGGCCAGCATGACTAAGCCGCTTCTGGCGAACCAGAGCAGCGCACGGAAACGGCGTTTACCTTCCCGCTGGAGCGGTACCTATTTTATCTACTTGCACTTTCACGTGCTTTTGAACTGCTAGGTTGGCAGATAGTGTGCATGCACCTGAAAGCTCATACCAGTAACAAGCTTAGTTGGTCTCTAAGGTGCTACTGGAAGGAATTTTTTTATTTTGTTAAGGTCCACTGTAAAGACTTAAAAACATTAGCAGGATTGACATAGCATCTATGAAGTAATGTGGATTAGGGTTATCAATGGTCTTGTAACTGAATGGAAAACTAAAGATGTGTAAGGTAGAAAAGGGGAGAAATTGGAAACTGGGAGGGGGGGTGAAGTCTAGAACAGGGGTCAGCATGGTTTATCTTGCCTGGGCCGGATCGGTCCTGTAGAGAGCCCTCAGTGGGCTGGATTGTGTGTGCACGTGAGCGCACACCCCTGGATTTTTGGCGTCTGTGCAAATGTGATTTTTGGCGCTGCAGAAGCGAGTCCCCGCACCGCGCTGCACCGGTTTAGCACAGCGGGCGAGTGGGCGGCTCGGTTCGGGTGCAGCTCGTGGGTCAGTCAAATGACCTCTGTGGGCTGCTTTCGGCCCATGGGCCTTAGGTTGCTGACCCCTGGCCTAGAAGTGATGAATAAGTAAGTAATTTGGATGTTAAATTGTTAAGTTATTGAAAATCAAAAATAAAATATGAAAAAAGGAAAGCCACAGCAATATCTGGAGGCCCTCATCGTGCTGGGTGCAGCTGTGGGGTCTTGGGTTCGAATCTCCACTAAGCTATGAAACTGAACTGAATAATTTAGGGGCACTTTCCATCTGCTGCTCTAAGACACCCCTACCAATGCATTCTATGTGGGGCTTCCCCTGCAATTGAACTGAGGCAGCAGAATGCTGCGATACAGTTTCTGACAAGAGCGAGACCATATAACACCCCTGTTTAGAGATCAGTAACTACTCTTTTCAGCACCTGATAAAAACATTTCAGTTTAGACAAGTCTACTTGGCTATGTAGAATGCTTATAGGTGTTTTGATCTGTTTTTAGATTATCATTCATTTTAATTATCTTCTTATAAATAGTGGCTTTTAACTGTTTGTACTGATTATTTGAGGGACGCGGGTGGCGCTGTGGGTTAAACCACAGAGCCTAGGGCTTGCTGATCAGAAGGTCAGCAGTTCAAATCCCCACGACGGGATGAGCTCCTGTTGCTCGGTCCCTGCTCCTGCCAACCTAGCAGTTCGAAAGCACATCAAAGTGCAAGTAGATAAATAGGTACCGCTCCGGCGGGAAGGTAAACGGCGTTTCCGTGCACTGCTCTGGTTCGCCAGAAGCGGCTTAGTCATGCTGGCCACATGACTCGGAAGCTGTACGCCGGCTCCCTTGGCCAATAAAGCGAGATGAGCGCCGCAACCCCAGAGTCGGCCACGACTGGACCTAATGGTCATGGGTCCCTTTACCTTTACCTTTACTGATTATTTGATAGTTTTCTTCCTTTTGTAAGCCACTTGGGTTTTTTTTAACAATCAAGAGGCACATAAATTTTATGGAAAAAAATAATTATATGTATATTTCACAGGGTTGCTTCCCTGCACATTCCCTCCGGATATGTGCAAATTTTTTTTGCACACAATTTCCCCTAATAGATGCATTTTTGAAAGCCATCCCCCTATAAGTCATGCGTTTTTGGAGGTAATTTTCACAAACGTACACTTTTTGTGTACCCCTTCTTCCTTCTTTGCACACATTTGTTAGCTGGATAACGCATTGCAAACATTTGCAGAAGTGCAAATTTTGAAGGTGCAATTGAGTCGATGCGTTTTTGCTCAGAAATGTGGACCAGGCAGGTTTGCATCATTGCAAATGCAAACCAAATTTCTTTCCCCACTTCTGCACAGCTGAGTTGAGGATATCCTCATGTCTCCCTTCCCAAAAGCAGTGGTGTGGAAATTGCTGTTGCCGTCAGGGAGTTATTTACTACAGTCAAGAGTTATACAGCCAGGCTTATGGCACCCCTTTCAAAATCACGGCCCAGTGGCACTTGGATAATGCACGAGTTTGTCACCTGGACGAAGGCCGCTTAAAAGCCCATGGAGTACGACATCCGTGCCCTCATTTGAGCCTTAAAACGCAGAGTTATGAAGGCCGTGGTGAGGCCTGACAGGCAATTTAATACCCAGGAAGGCAACAAGGCTGGGTTAATCAAAGGGCACGCCACAATGAGTTTGTGTTGCCGCCTCAGAGAGCTGGCTGACAACAGCAGGGGCAAGGCCCAAACTGTGTGCCGTAAGAAAGCAGAGATAGTCCATGGTGGGGTGTGGGAGACCAGGGTTCGAATCCCCATTTGGCCATGAAGCTCATACTCTCCAAGTCTCTGTGATAGGAATTTTGAGGTCTTAGATATATGGTAATGTTCATAACAGCACATACATAGATCAGCACAGGAAGACCAACTTGGAACCATTTTGATTCCTAAACTAAGTACAGTGGTGCCTCGCAAGACGAAATTAATTCGTTCCGCAATTCTCTTCGTCTTGCGGTTTTTTCGTCTTGCGATGCACGGTTTCCCATAGGAATGCATTGAAAATCAATTAATGCGTTCCTAGGGAAACCACCTTCAGACCAGGTCCGGGGACAGTCTGTCCCCCGACCTCTTCTGAAGGCTGGGGGGGGGACAGGGGCTTTTCTTTACACTGCCAGCCTTCAGAAGGCTGTTCTGAGGGCTGGCGGTGGGAGGGGAGGCCCTTCTTCCCACCTCCCGCCCCGCAAGCTCCGGGCGGCCGTGCTTCGGGTGACAGGCTGCCGCCCCGAGCCTCGCGCGCCCGGCGGGACCTCCTGCCGGGTGCGCGAGGCTTGCAGACACTCGCCCGAAGCAAGGGGAGCTCTCCGAAGGGCTCCCCGTGCTTCGGGTGACAGGCTGCTGCCCCGAGCCTCGCGCGCCCGGCGGGACCTCCTGCCGGGCGCGCGAGGCTTGCAGGCATTCGCCCGAAGCAAGGGGAGCTCTCCGAAGGGCTCCCCGTGCTTCGGGTGACAGGCTGCCGCCCCGAGCCTCGCGCGCCCGGCGGCACCTCCTGCCGGGCGCGCGAGGCTTGCAGACACTCGCCCGAAGCAAGGGGAGCTCTCCGAAGGGCTCCCCGTGCTTCGGGTGACAGGCTGCCGCCCCGAGCCTCGCGCGCCCGGCGGGACCTCCTGCCGGGTGCGCGAGGCTTGCAGGCATTCGCCCGAAGCAAGGGGAGCTCTCCGAAGGGCTCCCCGTGCTTCGGGTGACAGGCTGCCGCCCCGAGCCTCGCGCGCCCGGCGGGACCTCCTGCCGGGCGCGCGAGGCTTGCAGACACTCGCCCGAAGCAGGGGGAGCCCTCCCGAGGGCTCCCCGTGCTTCGGGTGACAGGCTGCTGCCCCGAGCCTCGCGCGCCCGGCGGGACCTCCTGCCGGGTGCGCGAGGCTTGCAGACACTCGCCCGAAGCAAGGGGAGCTCTCCGAAGGGCTCCCCGTGCTTCGGGTGACAGGCTGCCGCCCCGAGCCTCGCGCGCCCGACGGGACCTCCTGCCGGGTGCGCGAGGCTTGCAGGCATTCGCCCGAAGCAAGGGGAGCTCTCCGAAGGGCTCCCCGTGCTTCGGGTGACAGGCTGCCGCCCCGAGCCTCGCGCGCCCGGCGGGACCTCCTGCCGGGTGCGCGAGGGTTGCAGACACTCGCCCGAAGCAAGGGGAGCTCTCCGAAGGGCTCCCCGTGCTTCGGGTGACAGGCTGCCGCCCCGAGCCTCACGCGCCCGGCGGGACCTCCTGCCGGGCGCGCGAGGCTTGCAGACACTCGCCCAAAGATTTTAAAATGCTGGGGGTCGGGAGCGAAGCGTTCGCTCCCGCCCGCCAGCATTTTGGGATCGCCCGGGGCAGCGGAGAAGTCTCCGCTGTCCCGGGAAGGCAGGCGGGGGGGGAGCAGGGACCTTTGCCCCCCGCCGGCCTTCAGGAGAGGTCCAGGACCTCTTCTGGGGGCCGGCTGTGGGCGAAGGTCTTTGCTCCCGACCACCAGCATTTTAAAAGAGGTCCCCGGAGATTTCCCTATGGGCTTTCGTCTTGCGAGGCAAGCCCATAGGGAAATTCGTCTTGCGAAGCGCCTCCAAAGCAGAAAACCCTTTCGTCTTGCGGGTTTTCCGTCTTGCGAGGCATTCGTCTTGCGGGGTACCACTGTAAATGTTTTCTCTACAAGGTCAAAGTTGGAAACCTCCCCATTGTCTCTTTCCTCACAAATCCTGTCTTAAGGGCACATTTAAGATATGAATAGGGTGTGAGCCTGTGACCTGGCCCAGGAACTAAGTATTTATCATTACAAAAGACTGGCCAGGCTCCCCAGGCAATCCAATCAAGTAACCTGCCAGACAGGAGATAAACAAGGACGGGAGAAAACCAACATTCAAATTTCTGTTTTAAGACCGCCTTTTCTGTGATGTAGGTATGATGTATCTGAGGGGTGGTCTTAGGTTACACCCCTTCTGTGATGTATGTATGATGTTTCTGGGGGTGGTCATGATCTACAGGGTGACAATTTCAAAAGTCTTTATAAGGCCTTGCACGCCATTTTTCTGGGTCCCTCCTCTCTCCTGCGGGTGAGGGGAGCACCCTGTTGCAACAGATCAATAAAGATCAAGCTTACTAGCTGCTTTGCTTCTCAATATTCTCTGGTTGGCCTCTGTTATTCTCTCCTACCAATAGGGAACCTATGTAAGGATACCCCATAAGGGATACCCCATAAGGGAAAAGGGCAGATTTTTGTTTACAACATCTCCCAATTTGCCAGGGATAGTCCTGGAATTACAAAAGCTGCCTCCGCTTTCCTTTTTCCGGTTTTCTTGGAGAACAATCAAAAGCAGTGTGTGTAGGTGCAGAAACAGAGTCCTGTTTCTACGGGGGGGGGGGTGAGAATACCTGCACCAAAATGAAGGAAACTGTGAAGGTCTTCCTATAATTTAGAAGGAAAAGGTCACCAATCCACTTTAAATTTTCAACAGCCATGCTTCCACAGCCAGCCGTTTCTTAGGAAACACAGGGAGCGTTGATTCCTTTGTTGTAAATGGAGATTTACACTGTCTACTCAGAAGGAAGTCCCACTGTATTCAATGGTGCTTGCTCCCAAGTAACTGGGTCAAGACTGGGCAGCCTTACATGGCAATCCTAAGCATTTTACTCAGAACTAAGTCCCACTGAGTTCAATAGGATTTGCTGTCTCCTGATCACTCTCACAGTTTCTATTATTTCTTCTCCCCTTGCATAGCAGTCAAGTGTCCCTTATTTGAAGGGACAGTCCCTTATTCCAGTGCCATGTCCCGCTGCTATCCCTTATTGATGGATGTCCCTTAAATGTCCCTTAAATGATGTCCCTTAAATTTCAAAGGAAGCAGCTCCTCTCCCTCCCTCCCTGCCGGCCAGGGAGGAGGGAGACTCCAACTGTGTTGCTTGGCTGTGTTGCTCACCCAATAAGAAGTCTAAGAACGACTGGGGGGGGTGGAGCTTGCATGCCTTGTGTGTGGCTAGTTAATGCAAGCTGAGGGGTTTTTTGAATGCTGGACGCCATTTTGTTGCACGTGCTGCTGCAAACTTTGCAGTGCAAAGCCAGGCCGGGGATCCATCTTAAGTTGAGGCTGCATAGGCCTTGTGGTGCATGTGGTTCAGATTCTATTCAGTTGAACCTCTGGTTACAAAGTTGTTTGGACAGTGTTCTCAGAGCTACCAGCATGAGTTTGACCAGACTGCAGGAGGACAGGAATATTGGAGTGCCTGGAACAGGTGAGGCTACAGGTCCCTTCTTTTGGCTGCTGGTCCCTTATTTTCAAGGCTGCTGGTCCCTTATTTTCAAATCTGTAAGTTGACAGCTATGTCCCCTTGTGATTTATGTTAAATAGAAATTCAATCCCAAAATGATCTTGAAGGATGATGTTGGAATATATGTTGCAGTGGAATTGACAGTACAAGGTGAAAAGCTTTTGGTGCTTGGAATCTATGCACCAAATGAGGGCAGGTCAGAATTTTTAAAAAATCTACAAGCCACTCTTATGGACTGTTTGGATTACAAAATTGTCTTGATGGGGAATTTGAACTGCATAGTCTCAACAATGATGGATAGAACCCAAAGGCAAAAACTTACTAATGACGGGAGGCTACCAAAGACGTTTTTCGAGATGGTGGACAATTTTGATCTGATAGACATATGGAGATTGAGGAATCCAATGGAGAAAGGTTTTAAATTTTTTTTCAAATACACATCTATCGTGCAGTCGCCTGGACTATATATGGTTAACTAAAGACTTCACCCCAAAGAGTGAGTGACTAAATCTGAGATTTGCCCAAGGACTTGTTCTTGCGGTGTTGACAGAATTAAAATTGTCTCTGCAGGGTTCTTTTAGATGGCGGATGAATGATGCTTTACTGAGAAATGATTTGATTGTAAATAAAGCTCAAAAGACCCTCAAGGACTACCGTATTTTTTGCTCTATAAGACTCACTTTTTCCCTCCTAAAAAGTAAGGGGAAGTGTGTGTGCGTCTTATGGAGTGAAGGCAGGCTGTGCAGCTATCACAGAAGCCAGAACAGCAAGAGGGATTTCTGCTTTCGCTGCGCAGCGATCCCTCTTGCTGTTCTGGCTTCTGAGATTCAGAATATTTTTTTTCTTGTTTTCCTCCTCCAAAAACTAGGTGCGTCTTGTGGTCAGGTGCGTCTTATAGAGCGAAAAATACGGTATTTTGAGTCGAACCTAAATCCTGGCTCTGAAACTTTTCCCCTTCGGGGTTCCCAAGCTGGTGGCTCCCTCCTTTGTATGCAGCCAATCATTGACAGTCTCCTCCTTCTATCTGCAAGATCATACCCCTTGGGTTCCAATCCTTGGTCACACTGGAAGGCTTGTGACCCAAGCTTAGGACGTTGAGACACAGCATCCTTCATCTCTTAGCTAGCTTACCTTTCCCGTGCAGAAGTCAACGCACCGGTCCACAGACATGTTTCTCATGACCCTGCTCACAGGCAAAGCCAAGGAGATGTTATCCGGACGGCGGAAGCATCCGCGGAATATGGCGCTGCCGTCTAACCGGGAGAGGAGACAAAAGTGGAAGGAAGGAAGCATTTAATGGCTGAACTCCCAAAGTCAAAGGCACAGATGATCCTGCAGGATTCCCAAACTGTGCTGGCAAGCATCCTTTGAGACCCTGCTCATCTGGGCAGCTTCCAACAAAATATTAAAATTCAGTAATGCATCAAACATTAAAAGCTTCCCTAAACAGGGCTGCCTTCAGATGTCTTCTAAAAGTCTGGTAGTTGTTGTTCTCTTTGACATCTGGGGGGAGGGCGTTCCACAGGATGGGTGCCACTACTGAGAAGGCCCTCTGCCTGGTTCCCTGTAACTTGGCTTCTCGCAGTGAGGGAACCGGCAGAAGGCCCTCAGCGATGGATCTCAGTGTCCAGGTAGAATGATGGGAGTGGAGACGCTCCTTCAGATATACTGGGCCAAGGCCTTTTAGGGCTTTAAAGGTCAACACCTATACTTTGAATTGTGCTCAGAAATGTTCTGAGAGCCAATGGAGGTCTTTCAAGACCGTTGTTATGTGGTCAAGCATTGGGCCCCACACCCACCATCACAACATACAAAAAATACGTTTGAATCCAACCAGGGGATCATGTGACAAAGCCAACCATTTCCTTCCTGACAGAGTTCCCCACCCACCCACTTGTAGGCCATGGGTGGGCAACCTTTAGCCCTGTGTTTCAGAATACCTTTTGGCACTCCCCGTTTCTTCCAACCCAAACAGGACTATGGTGCCCATGTGCCAGTGTTGGGCAGGGGTGGTCAATGTGCTGTCTTCCAGATGTTACTGAACTACAACTCCCACCCTCCCTGACTAATGGGAGTTGTGGTCCAAAACATCTGGACTGCCTTTCTACAAACCAAGTCACTACTTCATGAGTTAACCAAACCATCTCTATCAAGGCTTCCTGAAATAATATTTGAACAGTCCTCTTTGCAGATTTAACCCAAATGACGACTCGAACTGGAATGACAGAGCGAATCCAAAATAGATTAGGCTTCATTCAGATGCTACAAATGCAAGGTGAATATTTGGGTCACTGTACATCTCTAGAGGGAGATGTGAAAAATCCTGTGGGTTACTGTGATGTAAGCAGACACCAAAGGATTGCATCGTAGGTTAATTCCTGGTTTTGTTTTGTTTTTTAAATTACCTAGGATTTATTGATCAACTGATAAGAGAGCTTTTCAATTACCATTTTTCTGGTCTTTTATAATGTACTAATATGTTGAAAATTGACCCCATTCAAAAATGAAAATGAAAATTAAAGTTCACAAATCTAGAATATTGGTTCTGTAAAGTTTGGCAAATAGCTTTCTTCAAATGAGAGATCAAAGAAAGTCGGACAGTTTTTGGCACTCTGGCATCTGTTGATTTTTAAAATAGCCAGGAATCTGGTAGAACAGTTCCAACTCTGTATAAAATGGTTTGGTATTTTAAAAGGGGAAATAGGATGAACTGAAGAAGGGTTAGATGAATTAAAGAAAACGAAATGTGGATTTAATTCACTGAGTCATTTTGATTTTGATTCTGCTATAGATTTTGGAGCATCTTAAAAAGCAGAGACATCACCTTGTCAACCAATGTCCGTATAGTTAAAGCTATGGTTTCCCCAGTAGTGATGTATGGAAGTGAGAGCTGGACCATAAAGAAGGCTGATCGCCGAAGAATTGATGCTTTTGAATTACGGTGCTGGAGGAGACTCTTGAGAGTCCCATGGACTGCAAGAAGATCAAACCTATCCATTCTGAAGGAAATCAGCCCTGAGTGCTCACTGGAACGACAGATCGTGAAGCTGAGGCTCCAATACTTTGACCACCTCATGAGAAGAGAAGCCTCCCTGGAAAAGACCCTGATGTTGGGAAAGATGGAGGGCACAAGGAGAAGGGGACAACAGAGGACGAGATGGTTGGACAGTGTTCTCGAAGCTACCAGCATGAGTTTGACCAAACTGCGGGAGGCAGTGGAAGACAGGAGTGCCTGGCGTGCTCTGGTCCATGGGGTCATGAAGAGTCGGACACGACTAAACGACTAAACGACTAAACATCAACAGCAGCAGCAGCAGCAACAACAACAACAAAGATTTTGGAATGCAGTTTCTCTGCGTCCTATATATCTTGAGATATCTTCCCCAAACTTAGTATGAGGGTAGATGAGGGGGGCAGTACTCTCTGTTGCTGTTTGGACATTGGCTGACATTTTGAATCAAAATGGTGGACCAAAACATGACTTCATCCATTTTTTGACATCGGTTTCGCCACCTCTTGAGATATTGTCACCAAACTTAGCACAATAGTTCCTGAGGTGAGATGGCAGGCTTTGTGACTGTTTGGACAACAGGCACCATTTTGAATCAAGACAGTTATCCAAAACTTCATTTTGGTGTGAACAGCCCACAAGGTTTCGACTGCCTCTTGAGATATCAACAAATTTAGCATGATGGTCCCAGAGGTGAGGATGAGGATCTATGTAGATGTTTGGATACCAGGCGCTATTTTGACTCAAGATGGCAGACTGAAATGTGGCTTTAACATGACTTTACTCCATTTTTGGTGTGGTGGAACTCACAAATTACACCATCCACTTAAAAACACAATATTTTTTAGTTTCTAAAAAATCCTGGGCAGCTCCAGGCATAGGCGATAGAAGAAGAAAAAGAATGATGTGAAAGAAAAATTAGTATTATCTACTATAAATTTTTGGAAAGCGTTTTGTCCATCTGTTCTCTTTGGGTTTGGCTGCCTCTCAAGTTATCATTGCCAAACTTAGCACAAAGCTTCCCAAGGTGGGGACGGCAGTCATAATCAATGTTTGGACGCCAGGAGTCATTTTGAAACAAGCTGATGGCTTGAAACATTTCTTTGGCATGCCTTCACCCATTGGGGGGCATAGGTTCAGTCGCCACTGAAAGCATGGAATCGTAGAGTTGGAAGGACCCCCAAAGATAATCTAATTCAGCCCCCTGCGATGCAGGAATCACAGCTAAAGGATCTTTTACAGGTGGCCATCCAACCTCCATTAAAAAAATTCTAACAACTGAGAATCCGCAATATTCCTAGGGGGTCTGTTCCAACTGTTGAACAGCTCCAACACTCAGAAGGTTATTCCTAATGTTCAGTTGAAATCTTTCTTGTCATTTGATTCCGTTTCTCCCCCTTTGATTCTGGTTCTCCCCTCCTGAGAAGCAGAAAACAACTTTGCTTCAACTTCCATGTGACAGCTTTTCAGATATTTGAAGATGGCTCTCATATCTCCTTGCAGTCTCCTCTTTTCCAGGTTAAACATGCCCAGCTCCTTCAGCCATTCCTCATAAGGCTTGGTTTCCAGTCCCTTGATCCTTTGGTTGCCCACCTCTGCACACTCTCCAGCTTGCCAACACCCTTCTTAGATTGTGGTGCCCAGAACACCAGGACACCAGATAGCGCATGACCAAGGCAGAATAGCAATATCATCGTCAGACTTGGCGCAAGCATTCCCAAGCTGGAGGCAATGGACTTTGTCAATATTTGGGTGCCATTTTGAATCAAGATGGCAGACCAAAACGTGAATTTGGCTTGACTTCACCCGTCCTTTGGCATAGGTTTGGCCAACTCTCAATATATCATCACCAAACTCGGTATGGAGGTGGGGTGAAGGTATTTGTTAATGTTCTTCTTTATTGAATTTCTATACTGCCCTTCATCTGAGGATCACAGGATGGTTTACAATATAAAAGCACAAGAATACAAAACATGGTAAAAAACAAAACAAATACAATACCCCCAGTTTAATTAATTGTTTAATTAAAGGCCTGGGAGAAGAGAAATGTTTTTGCCTGTTGCCTAAAGATTTGTAATGAAGGTGTCAGAGGAGTCTCCCTGGGGAGAGCATTCCACAAGCAGAGAGTCACTGCAGAAAACTATGGATACTGGGTGCTGCTTTGATTTAAGACAACGGAACAAAATGAGTCTGTGGCATGACTTCACCCATTTTTTTGGTGTGATGGTCAAAACTCACAAATGACATTGTCAGGGAACTTCCATTGGCTCAGAGGCGAGAAATAGAAGGGCAGTTGTGTTACAGGGAGCCTCCAAAAATCTTGCGTAGCAGTTAGTTCCTCTTCCGGGGAGGAGGGAAGCACCATCTCCAGGTGGGGAAGAGGTGCAAGGACCAGAGGGTGCTGGTGAGAGCCTTAACACCATTCCTGGGCAAGCCGGACAGGAGGCAAACACGCCCTTACCATCACCCATCCTGCGCAGTAGTCTAAGGATCAAAGAGGGAAGAAGAAGGCTTGGGGTAACGAAACGCTTATGTTAGGGGAGGTCCAAAAAAGGACCACTCCCGGATTCTGCTAGCGATTGAGCCAGACATGAGCTTTGGAGCTCTTCACTGTAAATAGTTTGCACCAAAATAAAACCTGTAAAACACAGGTTTGGAGTCCTGCCTGGTTATTCTTGAGCAACTGCAACAGCCATCTGACAGACACTATTTGGTTTTTTAAAAACACACACAATATTTTGGGGTTTCTACTGATTTCTGGGCTGCAACAGGCACTCCCCGAGAGTATATTTATATAGTAGATTGAATATTGTGTTAAATGGAAGATTCTTGTAGAGTATATTGTGCTTTGAAGAAATGTATTCTGAATCCTGAAATCCTGTTCAAAGGCTACCTTTGAAGGTGACTCAGAAACTACAACTAATCCAGAATGCAGCAACTAGATTGGTGACTGGGAGCGGCTGCTGAGCCCACATGACAATGGTCCTGAAAGACCTACATTGGCTCCCAGTATGTTTCTGAGCACAATTCAAAGTGTTGGTGCTGACCTTTAAAGCCCTAAACTGCCTCGGTCCAGTATACCTGAAGGAGCGGCTCCAACCCCATCGTTCAGCTGAGGTCCAGCGCTGAGGGCCTTCTGGCGGTTCCCTCCCTGCGAGAAGTGAGGTTGCAGAGAACCAGGCAGAGGGCCTTTTCGGTAATGGTGCCCACCCTGTGGAACGCCCACCAATCAGATGTCAGGGAGATAAAGAATTACACAACTTTTAGAAAACATCTGAAGGCTCAGGGAAGTTTTTAATGTCTGACATTTTATTATTTTTTTATATTTTGCTGGAAGCTGCCCAGAGTGGCTGGGGAAACCCAGCCAGATGGGTGGGGTATAAATAATAAAATTATCATAATCATCATCATTATCATCATTATTAATGGGGGATTTAATTTATATTTATATTTTAAGCAATGCTAATTTTAGTATAATAAATAAATAAATATAATGAAGAAAAAGCCGACCCCTTCCAATTTATTTGTCCAAGTTCTTTAACAGCACTATAAGCCATGAAGCCAACAGAAACTCTTATTCCTGTCATTTGGAAAATTGCATCTGTCACCAACATCCGGAATATTTCTAAGCAAGCTGCCATAGCTCCTCTTTCGCCGCTTTTATGCCAAACCACAGCTCTCCACTATTGATTTCTCCCTCTTTAGCAATCTTTCTCTCTCGAGGGAATTCTACAGTTCTCACGAACTCTGCACAAATCAAAAGCTAAAATTAATCTCTCATGGCCACTGGCCACCAATCGTTAACAGTCACTAAGGTTAGACCCAATGGGCTCCTCTTTCGATTTTTGAATTTGAAAAGCACTGGCGTGTGTGTGTGTGTTGGGAGTAACACAACAACACTTGTTGTTGGTTACCTGAACCAGTGGGGGTGTCAATAGATAGAAAGGTAACTTATTCCTCCAGCATCAACCCTTGTAACTGTACAGTAAGACTGCAACTTATGTATGTCTTATGCTTCCAGGGGTTGCACTTAAAGGCAAAATCATGCAAACTCAGAATGATCCCCAAAACTACCACCACTGTCAGAGATCTTATGAAATTGGGGGTGCAAAATGCAGGGGCTTTTGTTGCAAAACGCTGCAAAGATTCGCTGCTAGATTTGCTGGCTTCATTCTTCTACATTTTTCTGTGTTCCAAAATCTTAATAATTTCCATTGTATTCCATTCAGATATAATAATCCCTTATATGACAGCTACAATATTGTGGTTTCGTTCGTGTTGTTATGTCAGGTAATTTATAAAGTTTCAAATGAGGAACTCTGTAATCCTTATTCTTTCCTGCACATGACAAGTTTCTCCCCAGGATGTTTCCCCATCTATATATGGTGTTTTATTCTTCCTTCCTACAACTTTTGATGGTTTCTGCCACGCCTTGGGAGAAGCGGTTATCTCACAGTTTCCAAAAGTCACTGCATCACTTCATCCCGTGATTTGGCTTCCAGTAAACAAGCCATCTTCGCCATTTCTCCAGCCTAGGAAGAACGGTCTGAATCCAGACTGCAAATAGTTAATCCGAAAGTTTCTATTCCCGCAGCTGGTAGACTCCTTTCTTCCCTGCCACTGATTTATGGCCAATTGTCCTTATCTCAAACACACTCCTTTATGAATAACGGAGGTTTGGGAGGACTTTGCTGCATATTTTCAAAGCATAGCGATTCCCCCCACTTCCCTCTCAGTTCCTTTCTTTCACGCACACAGTTCCAGTTTTGTTAAATTCCAAATTTACATTCCAGTTTCTTCCTTTGTAGTGTAGATTGCATTCCAGGGAGGGTTGCCATATCATAAATGTAGAGAAAAACTGCACCGTCTCTCACTGAATGAAATCCCGTCTCAATCCAAACCTTTTAAATCCTTGTAGCTGGGTTCGTTTTCGCAGTTTCTCATCTCCAGCATGCGCCTGTAGTTTACCCCAGTTAAAAAAACAACAACCCTATTAGCAGGATTGACTGTGGTTCCAAGAATAGGATTGGAAGGTCGTGGCAGCCGGAATGCTCCATGCACCCAGTGCCTTTGCCTGCCCTCATATTCCACGGGGAAGCGAGTGCCAGGCCGCCAGGCAAACTGCGGGTGAGAGCCAGGTTCCTCTTTCCACCAAAGGGGAATGCAGGGAATGCCATTCCCCCATCATTTTCTGATTAGCTCTTTCTCTCTCTCTCTCTCTCTCTCTCTCTCTGGGGTTGGAAGAGGTGCCCATCCCCTGGTGCACAGGAAGTAGGAAAGGCACTGTGAAAACACCTTTTGGCCTTTACCTTCGCAGGCTTGCTATGGACAATTGTGCTTCCTCCTGCAGGTTGCCAGCTTGATCTAGCTGCCCCATGGCCCACCAAGGTTCCCCCATAATCTCTTCCCTTCCCCTGCCTGCCTGGATTCTCCTCTCTGCCGTTGACATTTAAGCACCAGCTAATGAGCCTCCCGGCCCACCTCCTTAACTACAGAAGACAGGGAGGAACGCAATGAATGCAAAATTAGAGGCGAGATGCAGAAAAGCCTTTGAGAGCAGGGAAGAGATCAAAAGCCTATTTCAAACTCATTAAGGCAGCTCAAGCACCTAGGCCTTCCTTTCCCTGCATTGCACTCAATTGGTCGGCTGAGAGTGCTCTGGGAGGGATTCCTTCCCTCCCACAAACACCTTCACATTTTCCAGTCCCAACTATCCAAGGCTGCAGATCGCCAGTGTTCACAAACGCACCTCAAGCGTAGGATTTGAGATCATGGCGCAGCATCCAAAGGACCTCAGCTTTGGTTTTGAAACCCAAGCTTTCTTGTTGTTGTTGTTTAGTCGTTTAGTCGTGTCCGACTCTTCGTGACCCCATGGACCAGAGCAGGCCAGGCACTCCTGTCTTCCACTGCCTCCCGCAGTTTGGTCAAACTCATGCTGGTAGCTTCGAGAACACTGTCCAACCATCTTGCCCTCTGTCGTCCCCTTCTCCTTGTGCCCTCCATCTTTCCCAACATCAGGGTCTTTTCCAGGGAGTCTTCTCTTCTCATGAGGAGGCCAAAGTATTGGAGCCTCAGCTTCACGATCTGTCCTTCCAGTGAGCACTCAGGGCTGATATCCTTCAGAATGGAGAGGTTTGATCTTCTTGCAGTCCATGGGACTCTCAAGAGTCTCCTCCAGCACCATAATTCAAAAGCATCAATTCTTCGTCAGTCAGCCTTCTTTATGGTCCAGCTCTCACTTCCATACATCACTACTGGGAAAACCATAGCTTTAACTATACGGACCTTTGTTGGCAAGGTGCTGTCTCTGCTTTTTAAGATGCTGTCTAGGTTTGTCATTGCTTTTCCTTGTGAAAATAAGAACACAGAGCCAGCTGGAACAGGCCCATCGTCCAGCATCCTGTTCCCACAGTGGCCAGCTAGGTGCATGTAGGAAACTAGCAAGCAGGACCCAGTCACAAGAGTTCTCTTCTTGCCGATGATTTACAGCAACTGTTAATCAGAAGCTTAACTGTCTCCAACCATGGAGGCAGAACATACAGCCATCTCTGTGCACTCCTGGAGGAGCGAGTTCCATAGTTTAACTACTGCCTAGTAACAGTAAGGTAAGGGAGGCGGGTGGTGCTGTGGTCTAAAACAGTGACCCTCTTGGGCTTGCCAATCAGAAGGTTGGCGGTTTGAATCCCCATGACGGGGTGAGCTCCTGTTGCTCTGCCTCAGCTCCTGCCAACCTAGCAGTTTGAAAGCACACCAGTGCAAGTAGATAAATAGGTACCCCTGTGGCTGGTAAGTAAACAGTGTTTCCGTGCACTCTGGTTTCCATCACGGTGTTCTGTTGTGCCAGAAGTGGTTTAATCTTGCTGGCCACATGACCTTTTTTTTTTTAACAGCCTAGTAAAATTACCAGAGGGTATGTAGCAGCTGCAGCTGTAGTGAGGGTACAGTGTGGAGGGTGTAGTGCAGGGGCCAGCAAGCTTACCGCGCCTTGGGCCGGTGTCTCCAGCGCCAATTGCGCAATGGGCCAGAGGGCGGGGGAGCGCATGCCCATACACGTGCACACACGCTATTTCCGGCACACTTCCGGGTTGGAGGAGCCCCGGAAATAGCTTGTGCGCATGTGCATGGGCCTCCTCTGACCTGGATGTGCACCGGAAATAACGCTTGCGCATGCGCAAATAACGCACAAGCTATTTCCAGTGCTCCTCTGACCCGAAAGTAGGCAGCAACACAGCGCAGCATCGGTAAGAGTGGGTGGTGGCAGCAAGCAGCGGGGGTCGCTGCGGGCCGGATAAACACGTCCCTCAGGCCTTATCCAGCCCACGGGCCTTAGTTTGGGGACCCCTGGTCTAGTGTTCTGCAAAGCCACTTCTGAGCTAGGGAGGAGTTGGGGTTGCGGGCTTCACGCCCCTCCCCACACTCGCGGGGGCTGGCTGATAGCCCCCGTAATACTAGGGGAATCCTTGGACGCGTCATCCCCCTGGCCAGCCAATCGGCTGGCCCGGGAGGTGTGGCCGGCCCTATTTAGGGCCAGGGCTGGCCATGCCTCAGCTGTTCAGGTTTCCCCTCCCACCCATTAGGCTAGGCTCTCCGACTTTGCTATGGACTCGGGTTTGTCGCCATCGAGAAGCCTGGTAGGAATTTTTCCAATTGGCAGATTGGCACCAGCCACTTAGTTTTCGCCTACCTCGTAGCAAACCGTCACAGCTCCTTGGTATTGGCGGTTAGGCATTGGTATTGGTATTGTTCTGTAGATGGAAGAGAGGAGGAAGCGCCATCACCTGCACCACATATTGAGGGGTATTCCTATAAAGGATTCCGAGGGGCATGGCCTTGTCCTAAGCCTATGGAGGTGTGGGCCCACAGCACGCCCCCAAGTGGTGACCCCGGGGAGCTCCTAGTTGATGTGCATCAGCAAGACTCCCCCTACTGGTGGTTAACCCGTGCCGGCTTTCATGCAATCAGGCTGAAGCCGGTTAGATGATAGAACCAATGCCTAAGCCAATACCGCCCAATTCCTGTAATCAATAAAGTTGTGGCCTAATTTGACCCATTAACTCTAATTCTTGTGTCTCGTGTCTTTATTTCCGAGGGGAGAGGTGGGAACTCACCACGCAGGACACATGCCTACACATCCCTAATAGCCAACAGCATCAGAGTTACTTCCCTTGAGCTATTAGGACACCTTGATCTCAATGCCATCAGCCCCAGGCTCTGCTCCCTTGGGCCGCCCTAGTTCTCGATCCCAAACGAGTCAATACTTACACCTCCTTGCAGACTCTTGGGCCAACTCCAGGCGGTAGATTGAGAGTCGGTTCACCCCACCACAAATGTTGCTCTTTTCTCCCTTACACTCCATGTTGCATTCCGAATCACTGACGTTCGCCGCTTGGATCTTGTGGCCACAATAGCATTCAGCCCCAAACTCTAGGCCTGCGAAGAGGTAACCCCTGGAAAGGAGAGGGAGAGAGAGCATTTTGTTTGGAGGTTTTGGTGGTGGTAGCGGCGGCCTGTGTTCAGATTCAGTGGCTGGACTTGGCTACCCGAAAGCTGAACGTTTGTGCAGCTGACCTTGGTCCTGAACAGCACCTTCCGAAATCTCATGCTGTGCAGCCCACCTAGAAATTGGCCACTTTGCAGGTAAAGGATGTCCTCCTTTTTTATAATATGCTGAGATAAAACAGCTGCTTAGTCTTGAAAGAGAACAAAGTCAGAAGGAAGGAAAGATAAGAAAAGGAGAAAACTAAAGAAAGAGAAAGCGAGAAAAAAGGAAAAGAAAGGGAAAAAACAAAACAAAGAAGAAGAAAAACAAAAGGACTTCTGGCTCTCTTTGCTGCTGCTACTTATGATATTCATTCCTTAAGATCCAACCATTCTATCTGCTATAAGCCACTATTTTTCCAATCTTCAAATACAGATATTACAAGTTCATTTTCTCTTTTCATGCGCAAAAAGTCCATAAGAAATGTCCAATCCTTAACAAATGTCACTAATGGCTTCCCTCTAATTAAACACGTTAACATTCCCATCTCAGCCACGTCCAAGAGCTTTATCAGCTGTTCTTCGAACATGGCTAAGCCGTCTTTGTGCAGATAGCAACCAGGCGAGGGATGCTTCCACCGTAACTGCCTCACCACAGAAAGGCTGCCTGCACACAGAAGTTGGGAATTGCTTTCTATGCGCAGGGAGCAGGGCCGGCCAGGGCTTGGTGAAGCCTTCGCCCCAGGCAGCAGGCTCCTGGTAGCTGGGAGGGGTAGCAGATCCAGCCTCTGAGAAGCTTGCCATTCACTGCCTCTTGGACTTCTGGGCTGTCTCCTCCTCCACCACCTGTCCTTCGCCAGCCTCCCTTTTCTCCTCTGCCAGCGCACTAGGCCTTCCCTGGCCCGTCCCCAGTCTCCTTGGGCAGCAGCAGGAGGAGGAGCTGGCCGTGGCAGTGCGGGACTTGTGGAAGAGGAGATTGCGCAGGGTGTTATTTTCAGTTTTGCCTCAAGTGGCAAAATGCCCTGGGCCGGCCCTGGCAGGGAGTTGTGTGTCAATGTTGTTTTTCATGGGGTAACACATTCTATGGTCCCTGGAGGCCTTTGCCTCACAAAATTCCTTTCCTTCCTTCTTTTTCTTTCCCACTTTCCCCTCTTTTCTTTTCCTTTTCAAAAATATTGTACGCTTCCGAATGCGGCGCTGCGTCTTCTTACGTTTCGTGGGACAACCTCAAAATTTCTCTGGCACACACTGGGAAGTTTCCCCTGTAATCCGAGGAGGCCCTGACCACTGAAGATTGGGATTGCCTAATTTTGATTCAGATTTGGGGGTCTGAATCTGGTTAAATCAGGTCCGTACTGATCCAAATTGAACCAGGACCCTATCTGAACCAGTAATCCTAATAGGCATAGAGCATTATATGTATAATAATGAAGATAATACGCAATAATTGTTTGTATTTTTAGTGAACCGGGCCAGGGATGGGGACACTCTCGTTGAGATTAAGCAGCAAGGGAGGGATTTTGGGGCAGGGTGGGTTAGGGCCTGTTCCTAATATCAAGTATATTTAGAAAATTCCATCCACATAGTCCCCATCCCTAGTACTACTACTACTAATAATAATAATAATAATATATTTATACCCCGCCCATCTGGCTGGGTTTCCCCAGCCACTCTGGGACGGCTTTCAACAAAGTATTAAAATACAGTAGTCTGTTAAGCATTAAAAGTTTCCCTAAACATGGCTGCCTTCAGATGTCTTCTAAAAGTCTGGTGGTTGTTTTTCTCTGACATCTGGTGGGAGGGTGTTCCACAGGGTGGGTGCCACTACTGAGAAGGCCCTCTGCCTGGTTCCCTGTAGCTTGGCTTCTTTCAGTGAGTGAACTGCCAGAAGGCCCTTGGCGCTAGACCTCAGCGTCCGGGCAGAACGATGGGAGTGGAGACGCTCCTTCAGGTATACTGGGCCGAGGCCATTTAGGGCTTTCAAGGTCAGCACCAACATTTGGAATTGTGCTCGGAAACGTACTGGGAGCCAAAGGAAGGAAGACACCTGGACAGTTAGAGAGCTGGGCTGTGGGCCATTGCCTGCCTCAGTTTCCTAGAGTGTTCCTCCTGCTGTTCCCTAGGCCTCAGAGCCTGCTATGTTTGGGGAGACAGGGGACCCTCTAGTGATGGGTCCTGCTGCTCTGGTTCCTGTGCACTGACCTCCACCCCCTTGCCATCCTCCATCATCCTCAAGAGTCCCATTATACCAACTAAGGCTGTGAGGAGACTGGCCTGTGCCATGGTCCAGCAACAGATACCAGACAGATACCAGATATCCTATACACCCAGTGTCCTCGCTACAGCCCTGCTGGAAATTGGTCCTCTGAAGATGCTATTTGCATTGCAAGGAAAGCTCCCGTTGTCATGGACACAAATAGCAGCTGTGGGGGGGGGGGCTGTGTTCACTGGGAAAATAACATGGGGGGAGGGTTAAAAACCTCCCCTCCCCCGCCACATGGCTGTTTCAATCTGGATTCCGCATCTGCAGGTCCTTTCTCAAAATCCTAGGCTGGAGTATTGTTTAGTGGTTTGGGGGGTGCTGTTAATTTTTGGTATCTTTATTTTGAATCTCACAATTTATGTCGAAATTGTTCAAATTGGTTGTGTACTTTTTAAATGTTTTGTTTATGACTGCAGTGGTATCTCGGTTACATACGCTTCAGGTTACGGACTCCATTAACCCAGAAATAGTGCTTCAGGTTAAGAACTTTGCTTCAGGATAAGAACAGAAATCGGACTGCGGTGGAGCGGCAGCGACAGAAGACCCCATAAGCTAAAGTGGTGCTTCAGGTTAAGAACAGTTTCAGGTTAAGAACGCACCTTCGGAATGAATTAAGTACTTAACCCGAGGTACCACTGTATTATTTTTGTTATGTTTGTAGTTATGTGTTTCTTTTACATGCTGTAAGACGCTTTTAACTTTGGAAAGGTGGCATAGAAATAAAATGATGGGTGGACATTCACAACTGAGTCATTCTCAATTCCCCTACTGAGCCCAACTAAAACACTCTTTGAGACCCTCAAAGACCTCACTGTGAAACAGTTTAGCACAATACAAAATGATGAGCCAAGACCATCCACCATCCCTCAGCCTGGCCTACCTCACTGAGTTGTTGTGAGGATAAAAATGGGTGTGTGGTGGGGAGAAGAAAACCATGTACGATAGCCCTAAACTCTCGGGAGGAAGGCAAAGAAAAATAATCCACGATAATTAATTCATATTTGAAATGGAATTGTCTTGGGCCAAATGTCCATTGGGCCAATTTCCTGTTGCAGTTCTTGCTGCACAGATGTCTTCTGTGCGAAGAAGCAATTTGGGTTGCTTCTTGGCGCTCGGTGCCGAATGATTTACTCAAAGCGAGCAGGAGGAAGCATCACTTTTCAAGAGAAAAAAATCTCCATGTGCCTTATAGATCATAGAGTGGGACACGAACACATTACTTAAAGGCTAGGCAGGTTGGGGAAGCCAGTATGATGTGTGTTCTGCAATTGAAGCGATAAGTAAAAGAGACCCAGCAGGTGCTAGTGATGTGGCAAGATCCTGGGCCAGAAAAACAAGGTGGGAAAGGCTCCAGAGATGTTTTCTTTTAACCCAGAATCCCACATCTGAGAAGTTAGCTACATCCTCACTCACGTTGCTCCACACCAGGGAAGCAGGTCCTTTGCCACTGCTGGTGTCATTGGACTCCAGCTTCCCTCATCCCTTGCCATTTGCCAATCAATCTTTGGCCTTTGCTTCTGCAAAATGAGATTTTAGGGAAAGCGGACCCTAACCATGTTTCTGCCACAGGCTAAACTTTCTCTTGGTACCCCAAGCTGCTGTGAAAGGTCCACAGAGACCACGTTCCCATCATACGTTTAAAGCACTATAGACTTGGGATAGCTCCGTTGCTAAAGCACGATATTCTTAATCTCTGGGTTGTGGGTTCGAGCCCCACGTTGGGCAAAATATTCCTGTATTGCAGGGGTTGGACTAGATGACCCTTGGGGTCCCTTCCAACTCTACAATTTTATGATTCTGTGATTCTGTGAATACCAGTCACGGCTTCCCCCAGAGAAGCTGTCATTTGCTAAAAATGCTGATATTTGTTAAGAGACCGCTGTTCCCCTCCCAGAACTACAATTTCAAGAGTTCCCTGTGGAGAGGAATCGGTTGTTAAACCATTCCGGGAATTACAGCTCTCTGAGGGGAACAGGGGTCTGGTAAAAACTCTCAGCTCCCATGGTTCTCTGGAGGATGTCGTGACTGTTTAAAGTAGCATCATGGCATGGTGTAAATATGGCCTCTTTTGAGCCTTATCTCCCAACTGAGCCTTGCCTGTGACCTTTGCTCCTTCGGTTGTTAGAAGACCCCTCTTCCCCTCCCAGAGCCACAATTCCCAGAGTTCCCTGGGGAGGGAGACGGACTTGCTAAAGCGCCCCAGGAATCATAGCTCTCGACAACTCAACAAAAACCACAGCTCCCAGAATTCTCTGGGGGAAGAAGCCATGACTTAAAATGGTTCCCTACTCTTTTTCTGCAGCTACTGCAGGTTCCTCTCCGCCAGCGTTTCTAGGCTCCCCGTCTTGTCGAGAGAAGGCCATTCCACTGCAAATGAGGCCTTGCCTCCCCCCCCCCCAGCGTGGAAAAAAAATATCGATCTTTCGAAATTATTGGGAGGCGGTGAGGGAGGAAGAAAAGCAACCACGGGGAAAGAGCCGAGCCTCCGGAGCTGACAGGAGAGAAATACATTTGATGCCTTGGAATTAATGAAGTCCCAGCTCTCTCTCGCCACCCTACCGTTCGGCGCAGTTGTCTTGGCAACGGAACAATGTCATTTTTTTGTAGTCAAAGAAGGACACTCCGCGCAGGGCTCTCCGGTGGGTGTTGTCGACGTAACAGCCGATGTATTTTGCTGCGAAAGGGAGACAGGTGTTAAAAGGAGCTGTTCTTAATTTTAATTTAATTTCCCACTACTGGTGTCACCGGCCCTTGTTGAGGGACACCACAAACAACCAAAATCATTCTTTATGCTTCACATTTTTTTATTCGGGGAAATCAGGGCAGTGTCCCTCCTCATGCACGTCAGAAGAACATGCTGGATAAGGCCAATCCTGTTCTCGCAGCGGCCAACCAGGAGCCCCACAGCAAAACCAGCAAGAGCATTGGCTCCCAGTACATTTCCAAGCACAATTCAAAGTGTTGGTGCTGACCTTGAAAGCCCTAACCGGCCTCGGTCCTGTATACCTGAAGGAGCGTCTCCACCCCCATCGTTCAGCCCGGACACTGAGGTCCAGCTCCGAGGGCCTTCTGGCAGTTCCCTCATTGTGAGAAGTGAGGTTATAGGGAACCAGACAGAGGGCCTTCTCGGTAGTGGTGCCCGCCCTGTGGAGCACCCTCCCTTCAGATGTGAAGGAAATAAGCAGCTATCCTATCTTTAAAAGACAGCTGAAGGCAGCCCTGTTCAGGGAAGTTTTAAATATTTAACGCTGTATTGTTTTTAATACTTGATTGGGAGCTGCCTAGAGTGGCTGGGGAAACTCAGCCAGATGGGCGGGGTATAAATAAATAAATAAATAAATAAATAAATAATAAGAGTCATCTCCTCTCCTAGGGTTTCCAGTAACTGGGATTCAGTAACCCTGCTGCCTCCAGCTATGGAAGCAGAGCCGAGGCTTGGTAATGGACTGGACAAGAGCCGTTTGACGCATGTCGTACAGGCACTAAGTCCCTTTCCGCAGCCATTTTTTGCCGCCGCCTCTATCTTCCACTTTTGCTAAGCCCCCTCAGAGCATTCAAAGACAGAGTTTAACGTTCAGCCACGATGACCTGAGTTGCTGCATCCGTTCCGCTTAGCGACACACGACACACTGGGTGCCTGAGAGCAGAGGCAGCGCTGCCTCCTCAGTAGGAACTCTCTCGTTCACTGCTGAGAAAGTCACGGGGGAGGCTGCTCTTAAAGGGATTGTGAGGAGAGCATGGTCCCAGCGCCTGGGGAGAGATCAGGCATTTAGCAATGCTGTCGTGTCCCAGATTTCTGTATTTCCTTTTTCAAAAATGAGCCTTGAACAACTTTCAGGGAAGAAATTATCCATTGTTGTGTACAACTTGCCCAAAAGCAGACATCGGTCACGACACGATGCCTTGCTGCCTTTTGGCAGGGAGGAAGTGGCGCGGGATTCTTTTGAACTAGCAGCACAACGAAATCACAACGAAACAGCATCTCTGAGCAGATCTATAGGTTTAAAGCATGGAATCAGATCCGTATAATTGTAGAGTTGGAAGCAACACCAAACATAATCTACAGTCGTACCTCGGAAGCTGAATGTCTTGCGAGCCAAACATTTTGGCTCCCGAACAACGCAAACCCAGAAGTGAGTGTTCTGGTTTGCAAATGTTCTTTGGAACCCAAACGTCCGATGCACGTTCCATGGCTTCTGATTGGTTGCAGGAGCTTCCTACAGCCAATCGGAAGGCGCAAACTTGGTTTCTGAATGTTTTGGAAGTCGAACGGACTTCTGGAACAGATTCCATTCGACTTCCAAAGTACCACTGTATTCCAACCCCCTGCAATGCAGGAATCTCAACTAAAGCATCCATGACAGATGGCCGTCCAACCTCTGCTTAAAAACCTCCAGTGAAGGAGAGTCCACCACCTTCAAGGTGAGTCGGAAAAGCCTTAAGGTCCATAAATAGCCACACCCTAGTCGTCCCGGGCCCTAAGGAAGTTAGATTAGCCTCAACCAGAGCCAGGGCCTTTTCAACACTGGCTCCAGCCTGGTGGAACGCTCTGCCTCATGAGACCAGGGCCCTGCGGGATCTGATTTCTTTCCGCAGGGCCTGTAAGTTGTTCCGCCTGACCTTTGGCTTGGAATCAATTTGATTCCCTCCCCCTCTTTCTTTTGTCTTTCTCCTCCTGTGATGAGGCTGCATTTTAATGTTTTAATGTTGTATTTTAATCTTCCCTGATTGAAGTTGTATTTCAATCAACTTGTTTTTATTATGGGTTGTTAGCCGCCCTGAGCCCGGCCTTGGCTGGGGAGGGCGGGGTATAAATAAAATTTATCATCATCATCATCATTGTTATGTACTGAAGTTCTCACCCTGGGCCAGCAGGGGGATACTGTAGATAGTTATGCAAATAAGGGATCGAAAGTGACGTTCAGTGATTGGATAGTTTTAGAAAATTGTTACAGTTACGTGGTACTGGAGCTCTATATAAGCAGGCTGACTGAACCCTTCAGTTCGGTTCTGTTCTGGCCTCTGAATAAACAAGAGCTGTTTGAAGAATCGCTGTGTCGTCTGATATGTTCACCCACAACTTAACAATCATCATCATCATCTCCGGCCAGAAACACGATACACATTTTCTGTGCTATCTGTAAAGTAGCCCAAAGTGAAAAGGCAGGACCAGGGTGGAAACTGGTGGGTTTCAAGTCTCCTATCGAGACAACCAGGCAGAAGTCAGCTTTGCCACTTGAGTCAGCATGATCCTGACTGGTTGGCAGAGAAGACAGCCTGCCTCCCCTTCCTGGGGGTGGCTCACTCTATAGTCCAGCGCAGTTGGTGGCAATGAGGAGGCTTGCAGCTATGGCTGGAATTTCTTGTCCCTGAAACAGCAGCTCAAGCGAAGCTTCATTTTCCCATCTTCAGTTCCTCCAACCCTCCCATCCACCCCTTTGGATGCAATAAAGAATGCAGCGGGTCCTGTTGGGCAGAAACTTTGGCAGTGCGCATCGCTCAGGCTGTTTGTTCAGCGAAGCGTAGCTACTGCCATTTCTTACGCCTATTAAGGGGGGGGGGTAAAGGAGGGGAGGACATTCCTCTCCAAGTGCCAGGTGGGCAGTCAGCTGTTCTGTAATCTGTTAAAGCCATGCCTATTAATATGGCCTGACAAGGAACCTGAAGTCTTACTGATTAGGACAGAAATTGCCAGAGGCAGGAAGCTGTGAAAATATCACCTGCTGAGCCAGCCTCGGAATCACAGAAATATAGAACTGGAAGGAGCCCACAAAGCAGACGAGGGTTTAGGGGAGCGTTGTCGGTTTGCCCGCACCGGGCGCCGAGCCGAGAGGGCACTGCAACAATGACTTAGAACAGGCTGTCTCAAACTCGGCCCTCCAGATGTTTTGAGACTACAGTTCCCATCATTCCCTGACCACTGGCCCTGCTAGCTAGGGATCATGGGAGTTGTAGGCCAAAACATCTGGAGGGCTATGTTCTCCGGCTATGTTCACACAGCAGTTTATTCCATTTTCATGACTTTTCTCTGACTGTCAAGCTCTGCTTTATATTTGAGCTTTCACACGATGTAAAAGCCACTTGTGGAATATAGCGCAGTGCCATGCTCGTTTCTGTGTCATTTCCTTCTGGGGGGTGGGGTGGGGAATTTGTTTGCAAATAATATGGAAACGAGTGCTAAACTTGTGCTATATTCAAGAAGAAGCATTTACGTTGTGCGAAAGCTCAGATATAATGTGGGAAATTAACACATTGTGCAAATGGAATTCGCTGCCATGTAAATGTAATCCTGATTTCCTCATTAAGCAACTACTCTATTCCGAACTTAAAAATGGAAAGCGTAATGCTGGTGGTCAACAAAAGAGTTTTAAAGACTGTCTCAAGGCAAATCTAAAAAAAAAAAGTAGTATAAACACAGACAACTGGGAAACACTGGCCTGCGAGCGCTCCAGTTGGAGAACAGCCTTTACCAATGGTGTCATGAGCTTTGAAGACACTTGAACTCAGGACGCAAGGGAGAAACGTGCTAAGAGGAAGGCATGCTTGGCAAACCCTCACAGTGATCAACTCCCGCCCGGAAACCTATGCCCCCACTGTGGAAGGATGTGTGGATCCAAAATTGGCCTCTACAATCACTTACGGACTCACTGTTAAAACCGTGTTTATGGAAGACAATCTTACTCCGCTACGAGGGATCGCGAAAGAAGAAGAAAAAAGAAGAAGATGTCCATTCACATGAAACGAAATTCACTTCAGGAAAACTAATGGAATACAATTAGTGCTTAGTGTCCATTTCCATGTTATTGGGATCCAGGAAAGGAAACTATGTTTGCAGCCCCTTTAGCCTGGAAAACCACGGGAATAAAGCGGTGGCTCCATGATCACTGCAGATGGTGACAGCAGTCACGAAATTAAAAGACACCTGCTTCTTGGGAGAAAAGCAATGACAAACCTAGACAGCATCCTAAAAAGCAGAGATAACCTTGCCAACAAAGGTCCGTTTGGTTAAAGCTATGGTTTTCCGAGTAGTGATGTATGGAAGTGAGAGCTGGACCATAAAGAAGGCTGATTGCCAAAGAATTGATGCTTTTGAATTATGGTGCTGGAGGAGACTCTTGAGAGTCCCATGGACTGCAAGAAGCTCAAACCTATCCATTCTGAAGGAAATCAGCCCTGAGTGCTCACTGGAAGGACAGATCGTGAAGCTGAGGCTCCAATACTTTGGCCACCTCATGAGAAGAGAAGCCTCCCTGGAAAAGACCCTGATGCTGGGAAAGATGGAGGGCACAAGGAGAAGGGGACGACAGAGGACGAGATGGTTGGACAGCGTTCTCGAAGATACCAGCATGAGTTTGACTAAACTGCGGGAGGCAGTGGAAAACAGGAGTGCCTGGCGTACTCTGGTCCATGGGGTCACGAAGAGTTGGACATGACTAAACGACTAAACAACAACAAACAGCACAGGGTCCTTTCCTTCTGTTTTCATGGGCGAAATCTCAGGAAGGGCAGAAGCAGGCATGTGTGGAAAGCGCAGTCAAGTAGCAGCAAAGCCCAGTGACATTTGTTGTTGTGCCTACTGGGAGTGAATGACAATTCACGCAACATGCCAGTAGACAGATCAACAAGCCACAGTTCCACAACACAGCAGGTCCTGCAGTGTGAAAGAAATGTTAGAAAACCGGGACAGAAATTCAAGCAGCGTGAACTCCATATATGCCCACTTGACTGTGTCGATTGGCAGAACTGGCATAGTTCCAGGTGCCATACGATGCCTGTTCTGCAGCTGAAAGAAATCAATATTTCAGTGTGGCAGCATTTGTACACTGTGGAACTCCCTGTCTTTGGACATCAGACAGGTGCCTTCACCCTTTTTGACGCCTGCTAAAAACACATTTGTTTGGAAAAGTCCACCCATATGTTCAGCTTTATTTATCCTACCATTATTTTAACTTTTCAAAAGTTTCAAATCATTGTTGTTCGTTTTTATTAGCAATAATTTTATTGCCCCCCTTTCTCTTAAACCCATTTGAGATTTTTTAAAACAACTGAGCAGCATATAAATAAATACTGTACTAAATATATAACAATGAGGAAAGCTAGCACAATATTCCCCACGCCCCCTTCTGCCTCCCATCTCTTTGCTGGACTCCAGTCATGTCACACCAGCACACAGCAAGGGACCCAAATTGAGCGTGGCTCTCAGAAGACCCTGCTCAGCAACTGTCCAGGATGAGGCCCTTTATCTGGACCTCCAAGAGGAGGAGGAGGAAGCAGCAATGGTGGGCAGCGTATGGCAGAAGACAGGGACAGGTTTGAACTTTGAGGGCTGTGGCTTTTAAAGGAGAAGTGAATTTTTCGCTTTGCGTATCTTTTCAGCAAGAGCAAATCAGGTTAGCTCACATTATTGAAATGTAAACAGCTGAATCCCCACCCCACCACTAGTGGAGCACCCCATATCTCCAGCCATCTCTTGCAAGGCTGCTTTCAATAATATCAAAGGCCAGCTGATCTTGGTCCCTGTCTCCTAGGAAGAAGCAGCAAAGCTCTGGAGCAGGCCAATATATTTTGCCAGTGGTGGCGGCGGAGGAGGAGCAACTAGGGCCTTCATACCCCACCACCTCTGCCCCTATTGCCTTAGGTGGACGCGGGTGGCGCTGTGGGTTAAACCACAGAGCCTAGGACTTGCTGATCAGAAGGTCGCCGGTTCGAATCCCCACGACGGGGTGAGCTCCCGTTGCTCGGTCCCTGCTCCTGCCAACCTAGCAGTTCAAAAGCACGTCAAAGTGCAAGTAGATAAATAGGTACCGCTCTGGCGGGAAGGTAAATGGCGTTTTCGTGCGCTGCTCTGGTTCGCCAGAAGTGGCTTAGTCATGCTGGCCACATGACCCGGAGGCTGTACGCCGGCTCCCTCGGCCAACAAAGCGAGATGAGCGCCACAACCCCAGAGTCGTCCGTGACTGGACCTAGTGGTCAGGGGTCCCTTTACCTTTACCTTAAGGCCAGTGGCGGCGGCGGAGGAGGAGGAGGAGCAGCTAGGGCCTGCATACTCCACCACCTCTGCCCCTGCTGCCTGAGGTGGCATGAGAAAGGGGGAGAAAGGGGAGGCTGGAGAGAAGCAGGCACTGGAAGAGGAACATTCAGGGCCGTCTGAAGCATATCCGGCACCGTGGTGCAAAGCTCCCTCTGGCACCTGCCCCCCTGTTTCTCAGAGTTTTTTTTAGGGAGGACGGCGCTGCTGGCAGGGCTGGAAGAGGCAGGCAGCGGCTGGAGGGCAGCTCCTCCGGCGGGGAAGAGACGGAGGCTGGACGTGGCGCCTCCCGGCTCAGCTGGCTGCTTCATGCCACAGTGGCCATGGCAGACGGAGGCTCAGGGCGCGGCGCTGCTTCGGCGCAGCATGGCAGAAGAGGGCGAGGGTGGTGAGCTGATACCAGGAGGCGCCGTAGCCATCCTCCACCTCTTCCCTGGTGCCCTCCAGAACTTGGCGCCCTGCGCTACTATCCTCCACTAGGGCCAGGGCCTTTTCAGTGATGGCTCCGACCTGGTGGAATGCTCTGTCCCATGAGACTAGGGCCCCTCAGGATTTAACCTCCTTCTGTCGGGCCTGCAAGACACAGCTATTCCACCTGGCCTTTAATTTGAATCCAGCCTGGTCTTTTAGTTCCCTTCTCTTCCCTCCCCCTCCCCTTTTTATGAAGATTACCTGCTCTGGGATCCCACAGCTAATTCTCCCCTGGTCTCCTCACTGGCCCAAGTAGGACCAATTCAGCCAGCTAGCCCTGGGGATTATCTAATTGATTTTTGAATTTTATTGTTATTCACATTTTTATATTGTATTTTTTTGCTTTTTTATAATTAAATGTTTTAAAGTGTTTCAAATTTGTTGTTTGCCGCTCTGAGCCCGGTTTATGAACCGGGAAGGGTGGGGTATAAATAAACATTTTATTTATTTATTATTATTATTATTACTAGCCTCTCTGGGTAAGACACCCCTGGGAACATTCAACTGCTATCCACAGCCAAAAGAGGAGCAGCAATGGTGTGTGAGATCTCCCCCCGCAAAAAAACACTGTCCCCAGCCCAGTGGCGTAGCGTGGGTTGTCAGCACCCGGGGCAAGGCAAGTAATTTGCGCCCCCTAACCTGTGGATTTGCGCCCCTTACCCTAACCCCCCAGATGTTGCGCCCGGTGCGGCCGGCCCCCCCTGCACCCCCCATGCTACGCCACTGCCCCAGCCTATTGGCTGGGTGGTTCTGCCCTGCCCTGGCTGCTCAGTGTTATTCCAATGTCGGCCAGCTCGTTCCCCCACCACACCAGCTTCATCAGTAATGTTCCTAAATGAGAGGAGAAGAGGAAACACCCAAATCAGCCAAGATCCAGGACTGAGCATGAGGGAGCAAGGGATTTTCCTCCCCTACGATGATGCCCAAGGATGCAAGGATCTGGGCCCACCTTCCATTGCCCCAATGATGGGGCGTTGCTATCCAGCACAGCCCCTTCGGACTCCATCTCTCCATCGCCACGGAGTGTCACAGAAACAATGGCCATCGCAAAGTGGCGTGCGAGCTCTCAGTCTCTCCCACTCTCCCAGCCTCTTTCTCCCCGAAAACCTCCACTCCCTGTCTGGGGAATCATCAATCATGGTGACAGCCCTGTTAAGCCACAGGCTAGGCATGGCTGCTGAGAGTGCTCTCTGGCATACTGACGATGCTTTGATTTACAAGCCATCAGGCTCTGTGAGGAAAACATGCTGGGTGTTCATTCTGCATCCGTGCTCCCGAAAGGAAAAAGAAAGAAATCTCTAGCCATTCCGTTTTTTAATAAAAACGGGCAAGTCCCTTCTGCAAAAATCTCTCCTTAAAAGACACCTCACCCGGGAAGGCTTTGGCCTAGCCTCTGAGCTGAACCAGAGCCCTAGGATGCACAAAATGGCTACAAGGGGGAGAGTCCATCCCCTTCCATTCCTTCCGCCTTTCTCTTATTCTCTCCTCCTCTCGAATTTTGACCTAAAGCAGGAGAGCTTCTGAAATTAATGCTGGAATGGGAGCATTCACAGTTTGCTACCACTTTCAGTTCAATTCCCTCGTCGCTCTGTGTTACTGACACACATATATCCATGGAGAAAAACACTGAGGTGATAATATGGAAGTACAGAGAGCCAAAATGCTACTAGCCGCAATGGCTGTGCTCTTCCTCTACAGTCAGAGGCTGAAATCCTTCTGAACACCAGCATTCCCTCCAACATTTCTGCAGTGAAAATAGGGGTGTCCTAAATAATAATGGGACACAGGTGGTGCTGTGGCCTAAACCACAGAGCCTAGGGCTTGCTGATCAGAAGGTTGGCGGTTCAAATCCCCGCAACGGGGTGAGCACTCGTTGTTCGGTCCCTGCTCCTGTCAACCTAGCAGTTCGAAAGCACGTCAAGTGCAAGTAGATAAATAGGTACCACTCCAGCAGGAACGTAAACAGCATTCCGTGCGCTGCTCTGGTTCACCAGAAGCAGCTTTGTCATGCTGGGCACATGACCCGGAAGCTGTCTGCGAACAAATGCCAGCTCCCTCAGCCAGTAAAGCGAGATGAGTGCTGCAACCCCAGAGTCGTCCACGACTGGACTTCATGGTCAGGGGTCTCTTTACCTTTACCTTTAAATAATAATAATAATAATTGTACTGAACCCATCTGATGGGGTTGCCCCAGTCACTCTGGGAAGCTTCCAACATATATAAAAACGTAATACAACATTAAACATTTTTTTAAAACTTCCCTATACAGAGCTGCCTTCAGATGTCTTCTAAAGGTTGCATAGTTACTTATCTACTTGGCTCGGGGGTCGGATAACTCCATACCCTCCAACATTTCTCTGATGGAAATAGGGATATCCTAAGGAAAAGTGGGAGATTTGGGGATCAAAGAAACCAGGAGACGGGTTCTGTAAATCTGGGACTGTCCCTTGAAAATAGGGACACTTGGAGGGACTGTACCAGTTGTGGGAAACCATCAGTGGCATAGCATGAGGGCAGGGGGACCCGTGGCCCTGACCGCAGATTTCTGAAGGAGTACAACAAGGCGCCCCCATGACAGGCTTCCTCATTGAGGCTGGAGCCGCATGGAGCCAATCCCTGCCCAGGCTGGGCCTTTGTTGCTGCAGTGACTCCTTTTCCTCATGGCCGGCAAAGGGTCGCCTCTGCAAGCCCCAAGCCTAGGCTACCCAAAAGGGAGGAGGAGGCCGCCATCGGCACCCACTGAGGAGGGAGAGGAAGGTGGGAAAGCGTTGGGATATCTCCCTCTTGGACTACTGCAATGCGCTCTACATGGGGCCACCTTTGAAGGTGACCCGGAAACTACAACTAATCCAGAACGCGGCAGCCAGACAGGTGACTGGGGGCGGCCGCCGAGACCATATAACACCGTTCCTGAAAGACTTACATTGGCTCCCAGTACGTTTCCGAGCACAATTCAAAGTGTTGGTGCTGACCTTTAAAGCCCTAAACGGCCTTGGCCCAGTATACCTGAAGGAGCGTCTCCACCCCCATCGTTCTACCCGGACACTGAGGTCCAGCACCGAGGGCCTTCTGACGGATCCCTCACTGCAAGAAGCCAAGTTACGGGGAACCAGGCCGAGGGCCTTCTCAGTAGTGGCGCCCTCCCTGTGGAACGCCCTCCCACCAGATGTCAAAGAGAACAACAACTACCAGACTTTTAGAAGACATCTGAAGGCAGCCCTGTTTAGGGAAGCTTTTAGTGTTTGATGTATTGCAGTATTTTAATATTTTTTTGGAAGCCGCCCAGAGTGGCTGGGGAAGCCCAGCCAGATGGGCGGGGTAAATTATTATTATTATTATTATTATTATTGCCGCATGCATTGCCCAGAGCGCCTAGCTGCAAGGACAGGAGGGTAAGGTAACACACTGGCGCCCCTGGTTTCATGTTTCTCCGCTCCCAGGTTGGGGCTAGTTTGCAAGCAGAGACTCTGCTGGCCAGTCTACCGGAGGTTGCAACATTTGTTCTGCCCCGGGTGCCTGCAACCCATGCTACGCCCCTGGAAACCAGGGAGCGTTGCTCTTGTGCTCAGGTCCTGCTCACTAGTTTCTCTTTGGAGCATCTTCTTGGCCACTGTGAGAAGAGGATGGTGGCCAGAGGGGCGCCCATTGGCAGGCTCTTTGGATACTCTTGCAGAGGAGCGGGGCTGAAGCCGGCTTTCGACGCAGCCCTACTCCAAACAAACACAGCCATCTAGAAAGGGGAAGCTGTTGCGTTGAATGGGGGAACGATTTGCATCTCCTCGCCCACCTTTTTACGAGAGTCAACGGAGGGGCGTGTGTCAGCGACAGACACTGCTCACCCACGTTGAGTGATGCCGTTATTTCCCAAGGCCAATCGCTGTCACCCTCATTAGGAATTAGGAGCCGTCCTAGCGGAGGTTAATTGTTGCAGACACCTTGCATATGGCTGGGAACGCGATGGCCGACTGTGCCGCCACTGACAGTTGAGTCTTCACTCACCATCTGGTAGAGATTCTCTGATTGTCATTTCAAATTAAAGTAATGAGCCCGGCCAAATATGTTCCCCCAAACGGGTCCAGCCCCCTCTCCTTTGTTCACAGAGCGTAGCAACCGAGCCAAAAACTCATGAGGAAGGAAATGTCGCCACTGTTTTGGTTTGGAGGGGAGCTGGCGTTGGAAAGGGGCGCCCTGGCGACTTCGAACGAGGGAAGCAAATCTAGAGGCAACTGGAGAATTCCTGAAAAGATGACATCAGGGTGTAACAAGCTTTTTTGCAAGAGGGTGGACTCTTTGATGGCTGTGGCAAATCAGAACTGCAACAAAATGCTGCAGCGTGAGCACCCCAGCTCCCAGCAACCACCCATGCCTTCTTCCAGGATGGGATGGGCAAGGGTGGGATGTTTCATATCCCCACCCACCCCTGCTATGCCCCACCATCACCCTTGGGAGTGTGCTACCCTCAGGCAACCGCCTCACTGTGCCTCACAGGTGGGCCGGCTCTGAGACTCCATTCCACACCATTTCCCAGATTGACAGCATTCTGTGCCCACTGAGCCTGCTAACCTTTTAGCGGGCTGTTCTGGATAAACCCAACCAACCACCCATCCTGCCGCCGCTGCCGATTCTTTCCGAAAGAACGTTTGACCTTCTGCAAACCTCGCCCTTCTCCTGAGTGTGCCGACCCCACAAACATGTACATACACTTATAGTTCAGTCAGTAGAGCATGGGACCCTTAATCTCAGGGCTGTGGGTTCAAGCAGGGTGTGCCAATCTGAGCAAAATATTGCGGGGGCTCAGATAAAACCCGCCCCGCACGATCCATCACATGACACATTGCGCGCACACACCATTTGAATGGGAATGCTCATCAACTTTGCGGCCCCCCCCTAATATTTTACTATGGGGGCCAACGCCCCCACAGCTCCGAAGAGTTGACTCTTATGGATTCAAGTCTCACACATTGCAGGGGGTTGGACTAGATGACCGCTGTGGTCCCTTCCAACTCTATTACTCTGTGGTCTTGTTCACAGGTGGTGCTGTTTTTGTGATGGGCGTATGGCAAAAGCCTTCAGTGCTGGTACCTAAAGATCATAGAATCATAGAATCATAGAGTTGGAAGAGACCACAAGGGACATCGAGTCCAACCCCCTGCCAAGCAGGAAACACCATCAGAGCACTCCTGACATATGGATGTCAAGCCTCTGCTTAAAGACCTCCAAAGTAGGAGACTCCACCACACTCCTTGGCAGCAAATTCCACTGTCGAACAGCTCTTACTGTCAGGAAGTTCTTCCTAATGTTTAGGTGAAATCTTCTTTCTTGTAGTTTGATGGCCAAGTGAAGCTTTGATGCTCGTCTAAACTGGGCGGAATGGGTCTGTCTGTCTCTCTGACTGACCCTCTGAACTTTCCATAGGACACGGCCCTTGCTGGCCTTCCCCCAGGGCCTCCTTGAGTCGCTTTATCCCTGAGCTGTGAGGATGCCTCATGCCTGGCACGTTTCGCATCCTGTGCTCCATCAACTATTGCCTCTGGCCACATGAAGAACTGTTCCCTCAGGCTGAAAAGGCTTCCCTGCCCTGGATCTCAGCTTTGCACTAATCCAGATATCTGGCATAATATTCAGAAACGCATGATATGAACATAAGAATATCAGGATATAAGGTGAGCCGGCTGAATAATAATATACAGTCATACCTCGGGTTGAAGTCGCTTCAGGTTGAGCATTTTCAGGTTACTTTCCATGGCGACCCGAAAGTAACAGAATGCATTACTTCCAGGTTTCGTCGCTCGCACATGTGCAGAAGCGGCAAATCGCAACCCGCGCATGCGCAGACGCGGGTTGCGTTCTGCTCTGGATGTAAACGGGGCTCCAGAATGGATCCTGTTCGCATCCAGAGGTACCACTGTATAATAATAATAATTTATTATTTATACCCCACCCATCTGGCTGAGTTTCCCCAGGCACTCTGGGCGGCTCCCAATCAAGTGTTAAAACAATACAGCATTATATATATTAAAAACATCCCTAAACAGGGCTGCCTTCAGATGTCTTTTAAATATAAGGTAGCTGCTTATTTCCTTGACATCTGATGGGAGGGCGTTCACAGAATCATAGAATCATAGAATCATAGAGTTGGAAGAGACCACAAGGGCCATCGAGTCCAACCCCCTGCCAAGCAGGAAACACCATCAGAGCACTCCTGACATATGGTTGTCAAGCCTCTGCTTAAAGACCTCCAAAGTAGGAGACTCCACCACACTCCTTGGCAGCAAATTCCACTGTCGAACAGCTCTTACTGTCAGGAAGTTCTTCCTAATGTTTAGGTGAAATCTTCTTTCTTGTAGTTTGGATCCATTGCTCCGTGTCCGCTTCTCCGGAGCAGCAGAAAACAACCTTTCTCCCTCCTCTATGTGACATCCTTTTATATATTTGAACATGGCTATCATATCACCCCTTAACCTCCTCTTCTCCAGGCTAAACATGCCCAGCTCCCTTAGCCGTTCCTCATAAGGCATCGTTTCCAGGCCTTTGACCATTTTGGTTGCCCTCCTCTGGACACGTTCCAGTTTGTCAGTGTCCTTCTTGAATTGTGGTGCCCAGAACTGGACACAGTACTCCAGGTGAGGTCTGACCAGAGCAGAATACAGTGGCACTATTACTTCCCTTGATCTAGATGCTATACTCCTATTGATGCAGCCCAGAATTGCATTGGCTTTTTTAGCTGCCGCGTCACACTGTTGGCTCATGTCAAGTTTGTGGTCAACCAAGACTCCTAGATCCTTTTCACATGTACTGCTCTCAAGCCAGGTGTCACCCATCTTGTATTTGTGCCTCTCATTTTTTTTTGCCCAAGTGCAATACTTTACATTTCTCCCTGTTAAAATTCATCTTGTTTATTTTTGCCCAGTTCTCTAATCTGTCAAGGTCGTTTTGAAGTGTGATCCTGTCCTCTGGGGTGTTAGCCACCCCTCCCAGTTTGGTGTCATCTGCAAATTTGATCAGGATGCCCTTGAGTCCATCATCCAAGTCGTTGATAAAGATGTTGAATAAGACCGGGCCCAAGACAGAACCCTGTGGCACCCCACTAGTCACTCTTCTCCAGGATGAAGAGGAACCATTGATGAGCACCCTTTGGGTTCGGTCAGTCAGCCAGTTACA
Organism: Podarcis vaucheri; assembly: GCF_965113315.1. Classification (NCBI taxonomy): domain Eukaryota; kingdom Metazoa; phylum Chordata; class Lepidosauria; order Squamata; family Lacertidae; genus Podarcis; species Podarcis vaucheri. The sequence goes on along the minus strand of NC_138765.1, from coordinate 89,044,762 downwards.
AATCCACTGAGTGGTTGCATAGTCAAGACCGCATTTTACCAGCTTCTTTACAAGATTATCATGGGGCACCTTGTCAAATGCCTTGCTGAAATCAAGGTAGGCTACATCCACTGCGTTCCCTTCATCTACCAGGCTTGTAATTCTGTCAAAAAACGAGATCAGGTTAGTCTGACATGACTTATTTTTCAGAAATCCATGCTGACTATTGGTGATCACAGCATTCCTTTCTAGGTGCTCACAGACTGTTTGCTTAATGATCTGCTCCAGAATCTTCCCTGCTATTGATGTCAGACTGACTGGGCGGTAATTATTTGGGTCCTCTCTTTTCCCCTTTTTGAAAATAGGGACAACATTTGCCCTCCTCCAGTCTGCCGGGACTTCGCCTGTTCTCCAGGAATTCTCAAAGATGACTGCCAGTGGTTCTGAGATCACATCTGCCAGTTCTTTTAATACTCTTGGATGCAGTTCATCTGGCCCTGGAGACTTGAATACATCTAAACTAGCCAAATATTCTTGTATTATCTCCTTAGTTATTCTGGGCTGTGTTTCCTTTGCTGAATCATTTGCTCCAAATTCTTCAGGTCGGGCATTGTTTTCTTTATCGGAGAAGACTGAGGCAAAGAAGGCATTGAGTAGTTCAGCCCTTTCTGTGTCCCCTGTTTGCATTTCACCATCTTCTCCTCTGAGTGACCCCACAGTTTCTTTGTTCTTCCTTTTGCTACGAACATACCCATAAAAGCCTTTTTTGTTGCTTTTAACCTCTCTAGCAAGCCTGAGTTCATTCTGTGCTTTAGCTTTTCTGACTTTGTGTCTACATGTGCTGGCTATTTGTTTGAATTCCTCTTTGGTGGTTTCCCCCCTTTTCCATTTTTTGTACACATCCTTTTTTAATCTTAATTCAGTTAAAAGTTCTTTAGATAGCCACCCTGGCTTCTTTAGGCACCTTCCATGTTTCCGTCTCATTGGTATTGCCTGACGTTGTGCTTTTAGTATCTCCCTCTTAACAAACTCCCAGCCATCATGAACTCCCTTTCCTTTTAGTATTGTTGTCCATGGGATCTCACCCAGCACTTCCCTAAGTTTTATGAAGTCGGCTTTCTTAAAGTCAAGAAATTGAGTCCTAGTATGCTTGGCTGCTCCTTTCCGCTGTATAGTAAACTTCAGAAGAGCATGATCACTCGCGCCTAATGATCCTTCCACTTCTACCCCACTAACCAGGTCATCAACATTGGTTAGGACCAGATCTAAAATGGCTGTTCCTCTTGTTGCTTCTCCCACTTTCTGGACAATGAAGTTGTCTGCAAGGCCAGTGAGGAATCTGTTTGACCTTATGCTCTTGGCTGAGTTTGACGTCCAACAAATATCCGGGTAATTGAAGTCCCCCATTACTACTATCTCCCTTCCTTTTGCATGCTTGGCCATCTGTTCCAGGAAGGCATCATCTATGTCCTCCGTTTGGCTTGGGGATCTATAGTAAACTCCCACAATGAGGTCTCTGTTATTCTTCTCTCCCTTAATTTTGACCCAAATGCTCTCACTTTGGCTTTGAGGAGCTAAATCTTGGATCTCTTCACAGGTATACACATCCCTGACATATAACGCCACTCCTCCTCCTTTCTTGTCTGGTCTGTTTCTCTGAAATAGATTGTATCCCCCCATTATTACATTCCAATCGTGGGACTTATCCCACCAGGTTTCAGTGATGCCTATTATGTCATATTTAGTTTGCTGTACCAAGAGCTCAAGCTCATTTTGTTTATTTCCCATGCTTTGCGCATTAGTGTACAGACATTGAAGTCCATTAATCATTCCCCCGTGTCTCTTATTTAAGGATTTTTTCCTCCCACCACTAGGTCCGTGTGCTGTTTTCTCCATTTGGTCTATGACATTTGGATGATCATCTTCATTAATTGATAGGCTCCTAACTTCAGGAGCACTGTCTCCCTCCCCCACATTAGTCAGTTTAAAGCCCTCCTGATGAGGTTTCTGAGATTTTTGGCAAAAACATTTCTCCCAACCGTTGTGAGGTGCAGCCCATCACTTGCCAGAAGTCCATCTTCAAGAAACTGCAGTCCGTGATCTAAGAATCCAAACCGTTCCTGTTTACACCATTTGCGAAGCCAGCTGTTCACTTCCACTATTTTCCCCTCTCTCCCTGGGCCACGTCGTTCAACTGGGAGGACAGATGAGATGACAATTTGTACATTTAGTTGCTTCAATTTCCTGCCGAGAGCCTCGTAGTCTCTTTTGATCTTCTGGAGGCTATTGTCCCACAGGGCGGGCGCCACTACCAAGAAGGCCCTCTGCCTGGTTCCCTGTAGCCTCACTTCTTGGAATGAGGGAACCGCCAGAAGGCCCTTGGCGCTGGATCTCAGTGTCCAGGCTGAACGATGGGGGTGGAGACGCTCCTTCAGGTATATAGGACTGAGGCCGTTTAGGGCTTTAACTGTGCTTGGAAACGTACTGGGAGCCAATGCATAATCAGGCAAGTGGCCCATCTAGTCTAACATCCAGTTCTCGCAGTGGGCAACAAGATGCCCTGTGGCAAGCAGGATCTGAGCAGAAAAGTGGCGCTCTCCCCTCCTGTGGTTTCCAGCAAAGCCACTTCTGCACTGCAGAGGAGGTGGAGTTGAGGGCTTCACAGCCCTACCATGCGCATGGCGGCTGGACTCAAGCCCCTGCGCAATTGGGGGAATCCCCAGCCGTGTCACCCCCTGGCCAGCCAATCGGCTGGCTCCGGAGGCGTGGCCTGTCCTATTTAAGGCAGGCGCGGCCCGGGGATCTCCCTCTTTTGCTGCCTACCAGCTGTTCCTGTTTCCCACCTGTCCGTCCTATAAGGTTTTCACTCCTGGACCTTGCTATGGACCTTGGTTGGTCACCATCGAGGGGCCTGATAGGAAATTTTCCACTTGGCAAATTGGCACTAGCCACTTGGTTTTTCGCCTAACTCATAGCAAATTGTCACAACTTTCTTGGTACTGGCGGTGAGGCATTGGTATTGTTCTGTAGGTGGAAGAGGGGAGGAAGCGCCATCACCTGCCCCGCATATTGAAGGGTAGTCCGATAAAGGATTCTGGGGGGCATGACCCTGTCCGAAGCCTGGGGAGGTGAGGGCCTAAGACATGCCCCCGAACGGTGACCCTGGGGGAGTTCCTAGCTGATGTGCATCAGCAGGGCTCCCCCTACTGGTGGTTAACCCTTCCTGGACTTCTAGCGGACGGGCTGAAACCAGATATAGTTGGTTAGCACCAATGCCTAGGCCAATATGCTCATCACCTGTAGCCAATAAAGTTGTGGCCTTATTTAGCCCATTAACCTTACCATTAACCACACAACTGGCATTCAGAAGCATCACTCACTGTGGAAGCAGAGCATAGTCACCATTGCCTGGTGTCCATCGATAGCCCTCTCCTTTGCAAATTATAAGAACCTAAGACCCACCAGTTAGGATTCCTGGTTTTCACCCAGGTGGTCTGGGTTCAAGACCCGGTATGGGAACCGTGCAAATTTTTTACATTTGGGATAGCTCAGTTTGGTAGAACATGAGACTCTTGATCTCAGGGTTGTGGGTCCAAGCCCCACTTTGGGCAAAATCTTCCCGCGTTGCAGGGGGTTGGACTGGATGACCCTCGTGGTCCCTTCCAACTCTATAATTCTACGATTTGAGGAGGAGAGCCTGCTGGAACAGGCCAGTCCAGCATCCTGCCCCAAATGGAAACCCAAAAGTGTGACCCAAGCAGAACACTTTCTGCTCCTGGTTGGGGAGGCAGAACATAGTCATCCTGGCTAGTGGTCCTTGGTAGCCTTCTCCTCCTTCATGAATTTGTCCAATCCTCTTTGAAAGCCATCTAGGTACTTTCCCTAAGAAACCAGAGGCCTTTCTCTTGGGCATTGTCGGCCAATTGGTGTCAAAGAAAGATAGAATTTTCTTTATGTATGCTACGACAGCAGCAAGAATACTTATCGCAAAGTATTGGAAGACACAAGAGCTACCCACCCTGGAAGAATGGCAGATGAAAGTGATGGACTACATGACATTGGCTGAGATGACTGGCAGAATCCGTGATCAGGGAAAGGAGACGGCAGAAGAAGAATGGAAGAAATTTAAAATCTATCTTAAGGACTATTATAAACTTGATGAATGTTAAAATGTCGAGGTTTTGAGAAAGAAAGGGTTACAGTGATATAAAACTAGACTGAAGGAAAGATTAAGAGGACAGAGGCTTGACAGAAATATTTAGAAGTTGCTAAAAAACTTTGGACATTGGGATGCAGAAAGGGGAGGTATGGGGGAGTCTGAGAAACAAGGTTTATGAAAAAAAAGGTTATGAAACTATATAAAAAAAAATGAAAGCCATCTAGGTTGGTGGTCATCCCTGCCTCCTGTGGCAGGGAGTTCCAGGGTTTAACCCTGAGCTGCATGCAGAAGTCCTTATACGGCCTAGGACCCACGTACCTACTGGACCGCCTCTCCTGGTATGTCCCACGGAGGACCTTACGGTCTTCAAACAAAAATATCTTGGAGATCCTGGGCCACAGGGAGGTTAGGCTGGCCTCAACCAGAGCCAGGGCTTTTTCGGCCGTGGCCCCGATCTGGTGGAATGCTCTGTCACAAGAGACTAGGGCCCTGCGGGACTTGACATCTTTCCGCAGAGCCTGCAAGACAGAGCTGTTCCACCAGGCCTTTGGCCAAGGCACAGTCTGACCCCCTCCTTTGGTAATCCTCACAGAACTCCAGCCCAATGGTTGCCATTAATTTGATTCTGAATTGATTTTAGAATGAGTTGATTTTAGAATGCTGTGTTACTTTTATTGTTGTTAGCCGCTCTGAGCCCAGCTTCGGCTGGGGAGGGCAGGATATAAATTATTATTATTATTATTATTATTATTATTATTATTATTATTATTATTATTAATAAAGTCCTGGATCTTCCAATATTCAGGTTTCTTGGATGTTCTGGGATTGTGAGATGGGGAGAAAAAACTTCCCTCTGTCTCCACATTTTGCTTACGACATGTTAACAGGGGTTCTGGGGACTATGGCATCGGAATGACAGAGGAGCCTCTGATCTGCCCTTCTACTTTGTAATGAATGAAGCAGCGGCACGGCGGCATCCTCTCCTCTCCAAAAATATAAGCAACCTGTCAGGTAGAGTAAATGAGGCCTTCAAGACACTAAGTGCTCTCCAGACAGTCCCCATAAGTCACCAGTCAAAAGACACCATCAGCGGAGCAAAATGAAAGGGATGTGATGATGCCTGGGCTTTTGGCTTTGAAGAACACCCGACCTGAGCCAAATCAGCCGCACATCTGACTCTTGGAATAGGAAAACAAGGCGCTCCAGCCACCCCCAACACTTGGGTCCGGCCCTACCCTTAGGCAGAGTGAGGCGATTGCCTCAGGTGACAAATTCTGGGGGAGCAAGGACCAAAGGTTTTGGTGGGCAGAGCTGTAAGTGTTTTTCAGTCTTAAGTTTGGTTCTCTTAATGTCCACATTCATTTGCAATTGATTTGGTTTTTAAAAGAATTCATCGGCACGTTTTAATGGATGCTTTTGGAGAACAAATATTGTTTCTATTTTCCTATGAAATTGTTTCTAGGCCACCTTTGGGGCACTAGCCCACCCGAGGTGGTTCCCAACATTATTATAAATAAAAATAATGAAAGCTGATGAGGGCTGCCACATTTAACAGTGATTAAAAAAACAACAGATGGGGGAGGGGCAGTCTTATTGAAGAAGATGCAATTTGAAAAAGTGTGGCTTACTGTAACCTGCTTTAAAATCCACACCAAGGGGAGAGAATTCCATCACTGAGCAGACTGTTCTGGGCTACAAAGACCAATGTCCTGACTTTGAAGAGGAGAGCTGACTATGATTTCTTTTCATAGTATCAGAAAATCATCCAATTCACTAAGGCTGTATTTGCATGACTGCTGATTCCATTTTCACGACATTTCCATAACTGTTGATTTCAGCGTTATATTTGTGCTTTCATATGATGGAAAAGCCACTTCCAGAAATACAGGGAGCACAGAGAAAGTTCAAGCACTCATTTCCATATTGCTTCTAATATCTGGAAGCAAATTATATGGAAATAAGCATTAAACTTGCACCATATTCTGCTATATTTCTGGAAGAGGTTTCTATGTCCCATGAAAGCTCAAATGAAATGCAGAAACTCATAGTTAGCGAAATGCCACAAAAGCAGAATAAACTGCCTTGTGACTGAGGCCTAATTCAGTTTTGTAAGCAGCCACTCCCCCAGTCAACTACAACAAGCAGAAATCATAACCAGGTTACTGCTTGCTTCTTCTTTTCAAATTTTTATTCCAATTCTTTTTCTTCTTATTTTATTATCCACACTTCCCCCTATTTTTTGGCCAGAAAGGACCGACATGGGTCATTTATAAACATATTGAAATAAAATAGGAAAGTAAATTAAAGAAAGAAACATCTTACTTATGAAAGTAAAATAAAGAAAGAAACAACAAAACATTGATATATTTATTTGCTGGGCTCCCTGATTGGCTGGAACTGGCTGCACTGTGATCCCTGATTGGTCAGGATCACCAAACCAGGGAGAAGGAGGAAGCAGCAGCAAAAGTTCAGAATGGAACAAAAGCAAGAGACAGAATTGAATTTCAGATTCTGAATGTTTGGCAATCATTATTTTTGAGCCCAAATTCAAACCAGGGGAATATTTGACGTAGTCCTCATAAGGATGTGAGCTGTAGAGAGAAGACATTTGCAAAACAAACAAACAGGAAAGGAAAAGAGGCTGGATTTCAGAAAACCCGGCAAAACTTTTACGTTCCATTCCAAACCAAAAGCTTTCATTTGCCTCCCATATGCCATATTTTTCACTCTATAGGACGCACCCGACCATAGGACGCACCTTGTTTTAGAGGGGGAGAACAAGGGGGAAAAATTTTCCCCTCTCTGCTCAGCACCCCTTCAGCTAAGCGGCAGGAGAAGCGGAGCCCCTTCCCAGCTTCAGCAAAAGGAACCCGAAGACTTCGGAGTCTTGCTATTCCCAGTCTTGCTCTCCCAGCTTCAGCAAAAGGAACCCAAAGACTTTGGAGCACAGTGCGAGGTCCCGCTGCGCTCCAAAGGCTTCAGGCTGCTATCCCTGAAGCCTGGAGAGCAAGAGGGGTTGGTGTGCACCGACCCCTCTCACTCTCCAGGCTTCAGCGAAAGCAACGCGAAGCCTCTGGAGCGCGGGGGGAGCGCACCCTCTGTGCTTCGGAGGCTTCGCGTTGCTATCGCTGAAGCCAAGGAGCCTGCATTCGCTCCATAGGCCGCACACACATTTCCCCTTAATTTTTGGAGGGGAAAAGGAGCGTCCTATAGAATGAAGAATATGGTAACCGCTCAAAGGAGATGTTACCTCTATCTTCTTCCTTCTCTCGTACGTTCCTGCCCTTGAGAGCTCTACTCCAAGTCCCGCCGTAGTCCCCTATCTTGCTCCTCGCCGCTGTATCCTTGGAAGGGCTCTTAAACCAAGAGCCATACCTCCGGGCCACTGTCAATGATTCCGGTGTCTCTTTAATCTCCCGGCCAAGTTGTAGCGTCACCAAAGACTGGGCTTCCATCCCATTCCCGGGCCCGTCATTGGCCCTGGGTACATTATCCGTGACTCTCACCTCTCCGGTGAAGCTAGCATGGAGGAACACCAAACTCCCAGCCGTCAGGTAGAGGGCAATCAACGTGAAGAAGCGGATGGGTTTCCGCCGAAAATACCGCTGGAACTTTAGCAGGAGCTTGGCCATACCGGTTTCATTACGTTCCTTGACTGGGCACAAATCTGCAATGGGCAGAAAGGCTCCAGCTCTGAGCTTGCCCAGGAATTCCCAAGCAGGCGGAATAAATTGTGGTGGATGTCAAAGGCCAAAACGGAAGGGAGACGGTGTGCTATTGTCAATGTCTCAAATGCGGGATTTTGACATATTGGGTGCCCCAAACACCTCACGATTCTAATGGTCCCCCAGGCCTAGACTTGGAAAGGTGTATTGTCTTATTATAGAGATCAGTCTTGCTCTGAGATAAGGTGGTGCTTTCTCAAAGCATCGTTTTCTGTTGGCGCCTTTGCCTCCCCTTCACATCCCCTCAGAATCTGGCCCAGAGATTCCATCGACGGAGGGATCATGTTTGGGAGAGTGATGTGTTCTGAAAGCCGTTTGAAAGCCAACTGGATCCCCTTGGCTGATGGGATGGGTTGTTTTGACGTCACACCTCAAACAGAAGAGGCAGGAGGGACTCTCCTTTCAGGCAAAGAATGGCGACATATCCAGGGACTTCCTAGGAATAAAGGAACAGCTGGGAACTTTGCGAAACAAACCTCCGCTCACTGTGGCAGCATCCAAACGAGAACGCTCTACCTGGAAATCAAAGAGGAGAAAACGTGTTAGGAAGAGAGAGCAGGAGGATGAATTATACGCTGGAGGCTGGAAACCAGCGAGTGGCTGCTTATTATATGAAACAGGGAACTTCAACCATATTCATCTCTGGAGCTCCTGGGTTCTGTTGCCTGTTTTTCTTCCCCTCTCAAGGCTAAGCTACACATAAAATTGGGAGTATACCTGCGTCATGTTGGCATCAAAAGGATTGTGCAGGTAAAGGGGAAGCTTTCGCTTCATTGCCTGAACTCTCCCCACAAGAGTTCTCATAACAGAAGTGAGTTGGGGTAGGAGAAAGAAAGGACTTCTGGGACAACATGCGATTTATTTGTTTGTTTTCTTGATTTACTATGTTTAAATGCTACCTTCTTCTCTGAGGAACTCCAGGTGGCACACATGGTCTTCCCCCTCCTCATTAAACCCCCATAATTTAATCCCCATTACTGGAGGGCATCTACCCTCCCTCCCCTCCCAGTTTACCACCCCTAGGTCTCAGGATTGGGCCCTGAACTCTCAGTCTGGGGTGCTCTTTATACCCCCATTCACTGCTCAGGTAGTCTTTTGAATGTGTAGTGGCAGGTACAGCTGTGGCAGGAAGGTAAATGGCGTTTCCTTGCGCTCTGGTTTCCATCACGGTGTTCCATTGCGCCAGAAGCAGTTTAGTCATGCTGGCCACATGACCCAGAAAGCTGTCTGTGGATGAACACCGGCTCGCTCAGCCTGAAAGCGAGATGAGCGTCGTTAAGTACTTAACCTGAGGTACCACTGTATTTTCAGTGCTTTTTTCTAAAAAAAAATTGTTTAGGGGTACAGTGGTACCTCGGGTTAAGTACTTAATTCATTCCGGAGGTCCGTACTTAACCTGAAACTGTTCTTAACCTGAAGCACCACTTTACCTAATGGGGCCTCCTGCTGCTGCGCCGCCAGAGCATGATTTCTGTTCTCATCCTGAAGCAAAGTTCTTAACCTGAAGCACTATTTCTGGGTTAGAGGAGTCTGTAACCTGAAGCATATGTAACCCGAGGTACCACTGTACTCTCATTTTTACTCAAGAAAATCACCATATTATAGTTCAAATCGAGGAAAATAAATACAGTAAATGTACAAAAGCACAAAGACTCACAACATGTTTAGGTGTATGTGTCCGCACAGAAAAAAAGCACTGCATATTTTCACCATTTGTTACATTTCTCCTTTCTGGATTTCTACGTAACTTTTCAAGCTGTCAGGCTAATTCTCCTATTTCTTTACTTTTTGCAAGCCCTTCCACATGTGGGAGAAGATTTCTATTTGGTCCACGCTTATTATGGGGTATTTTGCTCCGCGACAAAACGAATTGCAGAGGTGGAAGTAAAGTTTACTCCGTTCTGGGCTGCTTCACCCCAGAAATGTTTATTGAGTGGAAAAAGCAACTCTTTGGTGTGTGTGTGAAAAGAAGTTTTAGCTTTAACACCTCAAAGAGCTGTTTAACTAACTGTGACTCATTTCACTCTTAAATACAGACACACAGGATGGAGGGAGGGAGTGGGGAAGCATTTTGATACCACAAAGACTTTGAAGGGGCCCCGGTTGTGTTGGGCCTCCCTGTAATTTCCCTGCAAACACCCAAACTGAAAATTAAAGTTAACCACTGCCAGAATTTAAAAGGGCAATATGGATTCCGCAGCTCATCTGGGAAAGGGGGGGGGGGACACACCCAGACAACAGACAGCTTTCTCTTTCCACATGAAACACAGCAACTGTCTCAAGGACTCAATAAATCAACAGGAGGCTCTTTTTCCACCCTTGCAATCTACTGTTCCCTGTCCTCAAACAACTTTTCAGGCAGAAATTCCACAGATGCAGCTGTTGTAAATAAAAACATGCCCTTTTCCTTTATGGGGTATCCAAGAGCCCATATAGAGTCCTTACATAGGTTCCCTACTGGTAGGAGAAAATAACAGAGGCCAACCAGAGAATATTGAGAAGCAAAGCAGCTAGTAAGCTTGATCTTTATTAATCTGTTGCAACAGGGGGCGCTCCCCTCACCCGCAGGAGAGGAAGAGGACCCCCCAAAATTGCTGTGCAAGGCCTTATAAAGACTTTTGAAATTCCCATCCTCTAGATCAAGACACCCCCCCCCAGAAACATTATGCATACATCACAGAAGGGGTGTAACCTAAGACCACCCCTCAGATACATCCCACCTACATCACAGAAATTTAAATGTTGTTTTTCTCCTGTCACAGTTTATCTCCTGTCTGGCAAGTTACTTGATTGGATTGCCTGGGGAGCCTGGCCATTCTTTTGTAGTGGTAAAATACTTATTTCCTGGGCCAGGTCACAGGCTCACACCTTATTCAAACAGACATATCCTTGAGACAGGATTTGTGAGGAAAGAGACAATGGGGAGGCTTTTCCAGTTTAACCTTGCAGAGAAAGGATTTGGTCAGTTTAGGAATCAAAATGGTTCCAGGTTGGTCTTCCTGTGTTGATCTATGTATGTGCAGTTATGAACATTACCATATATCTAAGACCATAAAATTCCTATCACACAGCTCTCCCCATCTCTGCATCGCCCTGCAGGGAATAACAGCACCTGTTGAATTTATATCTTTAAAAAGTCATCTGAAGGCAGTCCTGTTTAGGGGAGCTTTTAATGTTTGATGCATTACTGTATTTTAATATTTTGTTGGAAGCTGCCCAGATGAGCAGGGTATAAATTGTTGTTGTTGTTGTTGTTATCTTTTCATGCAGATAGTAAAGACATTGTGCAGGAGAAGCTGTGGCTGCCCAGATGTTGCTGGACTCTGACTTTCCATCACCCTTGGCAATCTCTTAGTATTGATTAGACAGACCTACATTATGGGGCTGTTGTCAGCATTGTGGCAGTACAATGGACACTCCCAATGTTGTGAAAAGTCCTAAATAAATGCATAATTAGTAACATTTTTTTGCGTGCTCCATGAAAGACACTCTGACATTTGTAGTGGCGAACTCCAGCTCTGGGCATAGCCATTGTTTACCTTTATTCCTTTCTTTCCCACAAGAAAGAAAAGAAAAAATATGACAAATGTCCAAAAATAACCGAGAAGAAAATAAATGGAGAACATTGAATGCCATTAATTTAATAGGCCCAAATGTTCCACCATCTGTCTTGAGATGATTAAGTTTAAAATATCGCTGGTGTAGACGGCATGGAGTATAAATAAATGTTTTAATTCTGCTTCCTCGTGTAATTATTCAAACACATCTTGGTCTCTGAAGCGGGAAGTTTATTGCGACCAACTTCAGGGCCCTTTCATTGTTCCAAGAGGGAGGGGGGATAGTGTTACGGAAGGGGGGGGCATGTCTTCTTCACTACAATATATTTGCTCAATTTCTCTAGGACTCCATCACCCCTCCCCTGGCCTCCATAATCTCTCAAGTAATCCTGTCAAAATCACTCTGCCAAACCTTTCCTCTGGGCAATGCCAGGTGACAGACTATGTGTACATGGACCATTGTCTTCTCAGGATGTGCTTATCTGCGCATATCTCCAGCTCTGCATATTCCCCCTCCCTCCTCCATCCGGCTCTCTGCATATTCACCCCCTCCCTCCTCCATATGTTAATCTGTGTAACCCAACCTCTCCTTAATGTATTCATGATGTAACTGGGATGTATTTTGCACTGTATTCTGGGATATGGAGGGAAATTTCAAAAGTTCATTTCACCCCTTTCTGGCTGTTCAATCTCGCCTTGAACCTGTTGCGCAATAAACTTGGATCTTCTGCAGTTTGCTCCTGCGTCCGGCTGAGCTCATTTTCTTCCGCAGGGACCCACGGACTTAGTCCGATGAGCTGGGTGGCAGAGTAACCCCGCACCCAGATTTCAGCCGTAACAGTTGGCTGCCCAACGCGGGGCTTGTGGTTCTCCCGAGCTGCTGACTGGGGGCCCCGAAATCTTCAGCCGGCTCCAGGCCATTTTGCCTGGGAAGATCCTTTTGGACCCCCAGCCATCTTCTGGGCGGTAATCAAAAGCCCTAGGAGTTCAGCCGGGGAGCAAAAGAGGGATCCAGCCGGCTTATTCATCGATCCCGGGATCATCATAGAAGACGCGTGAGTATAAGGAAAAAGGAAAATCCAGTGCACTGGTGGGAAGGGGGTGGAAGTCTCCTGGCAACTGAATTCTCTGCCCTCCTCTCTATCGCTCCTTCTTGCCTTTCTCTTGGTCCGGTTAGTGAGAGAGACCGTGGACCACTGCTCAACCCGAAAGGGGGGTTCTGAGCTCTATCCCTTTTCCTAAAATCTCCAGCCAGCCGCACCAATTGGGAGCCCGAAAGTAAGACGGAGAGACCCGACTTGAAAGATAGCCGACTCTCTGCAACGGGCATCCCAGTTGAAAGCAAGGGGTTGGAGCTCTCTTTCCGAACTTCCCGAGCGTCCTTGCTAGGGGGCAGGAAGTGGTCTTGCTTTCTGTATCAATCCCAGCCGCACCGGTCGAGCTACATACCACGTGTACTGTAAGCTCGCTTCCGAAAGCAAGGGGGATTTTCGACCCGAAATTCTATCCAGGGACCACCCGATCTGGCACCGCATGGCGCGGGCGTCCAGTAGGGCCCCTTTTCCTGAGATGTGACGATAGGTAGGAGGTTGCCAGGAGGGATAGCCCATGAGGAATTGGGCAGGACCGGCAGAGTGGAAAGAGACCCCAGGTTATAGGAAATAAGGAAATAAGGAAATAGGAAATGGAACGCAAGGAACCGGATAGCTAGAGCTCTCTAAAACCCACTAAGGAAGTTGCCAGGCAACTAGAAGCCCCTTCTCCTCTTTACTATACGTCCCTGTACTAAGCATACCAAACCCCTAGACATACCAATCCTAATCAACCCCTCTTTTTTCCCCTTCTCTATCCCAGACACCCCCCAAAAAAAGAAAAAAGCAAAAAAAGCAACAACAGCAACGCATGCATCTATAAAGGGGTACCCAGTCAACCAAGCGTTGTGAGCCCTACCAGTCTGATTACCTGGTGGTGTGTTTGAAGAGGCAAGGAGGCTCATAAAACCATGTGGGACCTTCCTACTAATTTCACTTAATGAAGCCAAAGGTAGTGGCCCATCTCCTTGCAATAACCAACTAAAGGATGAGAATATATATGTTTACATGTTGTCTGTTATGTGTGTTGTCTGTTAATACATATATGAGAATATGTATGTTTACATGTTGTCCGTTATGTGTGTTGTCTGTTCCTTCTGTCTCTGGCAGACTGCCTTTCTTAAGTGTGCATAGTTTAAACTGCAAGCTTGCTTCAAAATTTAAATCTAAGGAAGCCATGCTGGATCTTAGCAGTCCTAAATAAGAGAAAATGAGAATGAAGTGTGCAAATGTTTACCCCACCTCTTGCTTTGCCCCAACTTTTGAGATTGTGAGTCTACAGTCTTATTTTGGAAGGTGCTGATAACCTAATGTTTCTGCTGCAAAAGCCTAGTTGAGCCAACTGCTCTCAAGCTAAAATGCAGTGTATGTATTTCATTAAGCATATGCCTATGAAAGTATGGTGTTCCTTCTAAGAAAATATCTGAGTCCAGTTTTAACTTTGATTTGGTTGGACAGAAGAGTTATTGTAAGGCTCCTGATATCAGTCTCTATAAGACTTCCTGGCCTCTTTTCTTAGAAAATGCCCCCCCCCCTTGTTTCATTCTGTCTCTTTCAGGGTTTTTTTTTTCCCCTTCTCCTTCTTATTCTGTGCCAGGTAAATTTACTCCTGAGTAAGCTTCCTTTAAAGGAAACTGCAGGGGGGGGGCATAGATTAGGCTTACTATTGCTCTGCAAGTTCAACAAAATTGTCAAATCTATGGCTGTTGTAATTATTTGTGAGTGGTTATATCAATTGAATTAACTTTGCTTTATAAAAGATCCTCTCCCTATCTTAGGAAAAATGTTAACTTCAATCTTCCTTTAAAGATAATTTCCATAGGTATGTGTGTGTTTCTGGTAGTACAAATCTTGCTATGAACCCTGTATTTTAGGGTTGGACTAGATGACCCCAGGTCCCTTTCAACTTTCCCAATTTGTGGCTGATGAGTTGAAATTCAGCCCAGGTTGGCTCTTTGTTTTTTAAAAGGTGTGATGAGAGGTGAAAGCCATGATGTTTGAAGCAGAACTGGTGATATCAAGCATTTAAGTGATTACAGTGTTTATCATTTTGTCTATTATTTACAAAAATCAGACTTAAAAGTCTACTCAAAGTTTAAGCACATACAAATGGATAATCAAGTAGAATTAGCCTTGACCAATCCATTTGTCTGCAAATGGTAAGGCCGAAATGACTGAGAATGTTTAAAAAAAAAAAATTCCTATGAATTCTAACTCTCTGGCCATTTTTACTCATAAATAAGAGAGCGGTTGATTGTTCCGCGAATGGCCAGAGGGATATTAGCCCTTTCCTGTACATAAAGGAAGCAGTCTCGTTTGCTTGGGCCGAAATCGCTAGCTTTGGTAAATACTTAAATTGCTGAGTTTCTCTTTTTTGTTTAAAATCAAACCCTGTTTTCAAAATCTACTCCATACCCTTCCCTTCCCTTATTCAAATGTTAATTTAGCCAAAGGATGCAACATTTTCAATAGTACAAAAGGTTTGCTGAGACATGAACTCTGCACATGCACAGAGGCTAGATCAGCTAAAGAAGAGAGAGAGAGAGGACGGGGGGGGGGGGACTGTAAGGAGGGAGAGGAGGTTTCTTCCAAATGTAAAAGAAAAGTCAGAACCATTGAGGGAAATCACCCTTAATCTGTCTTTGCTCCAGGGGCTACTTAAGACAAAAGGCTACAAAAAAAAAAACAAAACAAAACAAAACTAGCCCATCAAAAGTCAAGAGCTTTCCAGGTTCCAAATCTTAACATGCAAAATTCTTTTCACAGGTAAATATCAAAGCATTCCCCCCCTCAATGGGAATTTTAGGAACAGCATTTCCTGACAGGCTTCTCACATGAAATAATTTTCCCTTTTAACAGGATATGTGAACCCCGATAACAAAGTGTTTGTCCCTTTTCCTCCCACAGCAACTTTCTTTCTGTTCTGTGAAACAAGTCTGAATCCCTGCTGTATTAGTGACCTCTATCTCTTTGTGCCTTTGACATTTTTTTAAGTTACAAATAATCTGTTTTCATTTATTTAATCAGTTTCTCCATGATGTCTATGAAGTTAATCGAAGCACAACCAAACATTGTTTGTGGAATGGTACTTGTTTACCTTTGGCCTGATCATTTCTTACTAATTCTGTCATTTTGGCTAGTGCAAGGTACCTGCACAACTTTAAATTGCCATTCATTTTATTGGTATTAACTCATTTCCCAGTATTCCGCTATTAACATTACAGCTGATGTCACATCAAGAAACACTTTTATTTTCATTTGGGATGTTAGAATGCCAAAACAGATTACTTCAGGTTACTTATTAATTGTGTGTCTTAGCATTTATTTATTTTTGGTTCCTCATAGCTCATTTTTGTGTGTTTGTGTTTTACTTTGGGGGACATGTTCATCACATGTTGAAAGTCAGTCTCATGAAGTTCTTTTATTGAATAGCACATGGTGAATTTTAAGTTTTCCTCATTGTTTTTCCATTTTTTTTTTCAGTCCAGTAGTAATATGTGTGGTTTTGATAATATCTTTGTACTATTTAATAATAGTTATTTTCTGAATCTGATGTCTTTGTGTCAAGTCCATTTTCATCTAACTGGTAATCTAATTTTTTGCTTTCTTTTTATTTTTTAACCTTTGTATTTTTTACAGTTCTCTTTCTATACATGTGGAGTAATTTTTTATTTTATAATATGAAAAGAACAACAACAACAAAAATTAAGTGAAGGAAAGCAAACAAACTTAGCAGATAATAACAGTAATTATATGGAAATGTGATAATGAATAAAATGTTTAATCCACTAAGATTTTATTATTTGCAACTTCCAACAGAAACCGAAGGACATCCTTTTCGCCTTTTGCCCCCTCCCTTTTCTAACTGTCTTTAAGCCCCAAAACCCTGCCCCTTACAGGATATCACTTCTACAGATGTGCAACGATGAAAAGCAGCAACAACCCCTCATGGCTAAGGGGAGGAGTTGAATTGCAAGGACATTTTCTCACTTTTGAACCTTAAGACTGTGCTCCAGGATTCAAAAGATACATGCATAAAAGATCACAATTGTGTCAAGATATGTAACTGATATTTAATTAGTTTGTTTTGTATTATGTGTTATTATGTAAGAATGTTGAAATGTGTCTGACAGTGTGATTTCCACAAAGGGGGGCAATTTTTGTGTGTAATTGTTTTTATGTTTAATGTCTTATTGCTTACACACCAATGGAGAATTCTCATGCATTTTATACTTTCTAATAGCTCACACTATTGTGTAGTCCAATGTTTAGATCAACTTATAACCACATTTAATTGTTCCACCTGGCACCCTGCCAACTTTCCCTATCCATTTTAAAATGTGTTAAACCTCGTTTTGCCAAGGACAAGCTTCTGGATCCATAAAACACCAGGTACATGAAGGTGCATATGCTTTGGTTTAGCAGGAATGATCCCTTATAGAGTTAAATTGACTTATTTGGACAACTGCCCTTGTTAAGAATGGTTTTCTTTTAACAGATTGGTTTGAAGAGTTGAGAACCATGGGGCAAGATAAATTCAAATTGGACTCAGTTTGAATTGGGCACGTGTATCCA
This sequence comes from Podarcis vaucheri, assembly GCF_965113315.1. Classification (NCBI taxonomy): domain Eukaryota; kingdom Metazoa; phylum Chordata; class Lepidosauria; order Squamata; family Lacertidae; genus Podarcis; species Podarcis vaucheri. The sequence goes on along the minus strand of NC_138765.1, from coordinate 89,027,676 downwards.
GGCTGCAATTAGCCTTTTGGTCCTTTAAGTGCAAGTGAGCAACCCCCATGCGTGCAAAACCACAGCCTATAATGGAATCCCATAGCTAAAGGCCAAGGCGAAGAAATCTCCCTCACGAGATGCCCAAACCTGTGCCAGCTATGGTGAATGCCAGGCAACATGGTTAAATGAAAGCCCCGAGGGGATTCAACAGACAAGATGTGTTGCTGTAGCACTATGTCAGTGTGAGACCAGAAAAGAGCTAGCTTGACACCTGAGAAATACACAAAAATGGCGAAGGACAAAACACCAACTGCATTTTTCAGTCATTAGTGGACCTTCCTGCCTAAATGTAAAGCATAGATCACTATTGAGAAAATATTTCTTCCAAGGTGCTAGAATACCACAAGTAACTGAGCAACAAAATATTAATTTACGTGATATCCTATGTCTAGCTATGTGTACTGTTACACCATTATATTTCTGTGCAAATATCCTTAAAGCAGCATGATATCTAAGTCCCTTTCAGGTTTGCATAAAGCCACACATCCCATTCACCGAGATTTAGGGTGCGGAGAAAAGATTTGCAAGTTCTTACAGAACTTTAATGCAAATCTATCTCCGAATGGGGGACTGTTACGGAAGGGGGGGCATGTCTTCTTCACTACAATATATTTGCTCAATTTCTCTAGGACTCCATCACCCCTCCCCTGTCCTCCATAATCTCTCAAGTAATCCAGTCAAAATCACTCTGCCAAACCCTTCCTCCAGGCGATGCCAGGTGACAGACTATGCAAACATGGACCATTGCCTTCTCAGGATGTGCTTATCTGTGCATATCTCCAGCTCTGCATATTCCCCCTCCCTCCTCCATCCGGCTCTCTGCATATTCACCCCCTCCCTCCTCCATATGTTAATCTGTGTAACCCAACCTCTCCTTAATGTATTCATGATGTAACTGGGATGTATTTTGCACTGTATTCTGGGATATGGAGGGAAATTTCAAAAGTTCATTTCACCCCTTTCTGGCTGTTCAATCTCGCCTTGAACCTGTTGCGCAATAAACTTGGATCTTCTGCAGTTTGCTCCTGCGTCCGGCTGAGCTCATTTTCTTCCGCAGGGACCCACGGACTTAGTCCGATGAGCTGGGTGGCAGAGTAACCCCGCACCCAGATTTTAGCCGTAACAGATAGTTAACTGGCCTTCTAGAATCTTCCACTTCAACCTACACAAGAAAGGAGAGGAGGACTGGCAAACTCTGCCAGGGGTTTCTCTGAGTAACCAAACATTTAAACCCCTGTGTTGCAAACAAATATCAGTAATATTCAAAGGGAACATGATGACCAAGTACAACAATGCGATGTCAATATAAACTCTTTATATAATCTATACAGAACATTGAACAATATGAAATATAAGAAATATGCACTCTCTGCAAAACCAAATAAACAGAAATCTTCTAAATCTCTGAAAGTCACAAAATATGCACTCTTGATGGATTCTCTTGAAAACATAGAACCAAATAAACATAAGTCTTATAGGTCTCTGAAAGTCTTTGTGGGCTGTGCAAGTCTCTGAAAGAAGCAATGAGTCAGATTCTTATCTGGAGAAAAACAAGCCATAAAACTTTGTTTTATGACATCCAGTGATTCCGGATATACCCACTGTTTCATGGAATTCTTCTTCAGCACAGCAGAAGGATACAGAAATGCTTCCTAAACCCATCTATATGGTGAACGGAATTGTAGAACAACAATTGCTATGGAGCAGTGCTTGGATTCGGTTTTGCGGGGGTTTCTCTGAGCCAGGCAGAGGTGCATGGAGTTGCATGGATGTGGACTTCGCGATTTTCTCTGCTGCTGTGCAGTGGCAAAGCTGCATGCTCTGCTACCGGGGGTGGAGAGCAGGCGGGGGCGTGGCTGGCGCCCCCGGGGGTGGCGCACATCCCAGGGGTGTGGCCCGCATTCTGGGGGTGTGACGTGCCACCTGTGGGGGCATGGCACCCGGTGCATAGGGGGGTGCACAGCATGTGTCGGGGGGCGCCGCAATGGCACCCTATCGGAATAGTGGTGCCAGGGACGGTCCACTCCCTCCGCACTCCCGTTCCTCCTCCAGTGTTGCTGTGCGACCAGAGATTGAACTGCCTCCAAAAGTGGCTGGCACTCATTCCTTAGCTGTGACTCCTGCCAGGGCCGTATTACCCATAGGCGCTAGAGGTGTGGGGCACCCGGGCACCGGGCTCTGAGGGGCGCCAGGTTGAGAGTCCAGGGCCCGAGAGTTGAGTCCAGGGAAGAGGCCGCCCATCGGTCAGATCTCCGCGGCAGGCTCTTCTGCTGTGGGTGGCTCTCCACCCCAACCCTCTGCCCTCCTGCCCAGCGACTGAGGGTGGAGTTGCTGCACATGCGCTGCCCACTCTCCACCTTAGAGCAGATTTATGCCACAAGGTGCCATAGGAAGGCACTGGACATAGTAAAAGATCCATCGCATCCTGGTCACTGTCTCTTCGAGCTCTTGCCGTCGGGACGGAGATACAGGACGATGAAGACAGGAACGAGCCGTCTTAAGAACAGCTTCTTCTCCAGAGCGATCTCAGCCCTGAATGGGAAGCCCAGACTTTGAAAGTCATCTAATCTCCCTTGCTGTAGTATACTGTATTGTTTAATTAGTGTTTTTAAGGAGCAGTCAAGTAATTTTGTTGTCCCCGAAGGGGGCAATGACAATAAAGATATTATTATTATTATTATTATTATTATTATTATTACATAGCGGTTTGCTGCCAGTGCAGTGATCCTCTGCTTGCGGCTGCAGCCGCGAATGGAGAATCCTCTACATGCGGCCACAGTGGTGCAATGGCTGCTCACGCCACCACAAGCTGCCACGGGGTGCCTTCTTGTCACCCCCTCCCCAGACATGGCACCCAGGGCGAACCGCCCCCTGCCCCCCCTGTTGCAACGCCACTGCCTCTACGTCTGACCGCCCATCAGATCCATGACAGACTCTCAGATCACTGGCTCTCCTGGAGGAAGGAAACAATCTCAAGGGCAATAGCTAGGGTTGGTTAGGCATGGAACGGGGAGTGAAAATCACACTTCTCTACTCTGTCTCGGAGTGGCTAGGAGCCTGCCCACCCCTGCACTCCCTGGGCTGCTCCTCCGCTGCTCTGGGAGAGACGGGGTGTGCGTGGCACCAATGGAGCTCCTTGCCAAGGATGCAAAAGAGCCTAGGTACGCCTCTGTGCCAGGCAGGGTCTCTTCCCTGGGGATCACAAACAGGCATGTAAGAGAGAGAGAGGGAGACAGGGAGTTCCCCAAGGCCTCCAATTGCCCACAGTGAGGAAGGATGCTAGATGGATTTTCTCCCTCCAGAATCTCAGACGCAGAATCCTACCCAAGCCCTCTCCCCTGGTAGGAGGAGAAGCAGAAAGAAGCATGTTGAAGCAATGCTCGCCTCTTGTTTTGGCTGGTTGCATAATTCCCTTTGTTTTAAATGCTACAGCCTGGCCTCAGCCAAGTGCCAGCTTTTGTTCTGTGGACCGGCAACGTGCCATTCAAGCGGTTTGTCTGGAGAGTAAATTACAGATATTCAGATGGGTAGTTTGCTTCTCTGCATCCTCTTTGTTGTGCAGCTGCCCTTCTCAAATGGGGGCCTGTTAGCCTGAGGAAAGGATGGGTTGCCATATTTTGAAGAACAAAAAAAGAGGACACATTTGCCGACTTTTACTCTTAATTACGGATCACTATGATGACTCTCATTTACATACAAACATACAGTGGTACCTCAGGTTAAGTACTTAATTCGTTCCGGAGGTCCATTCTTAACCTGAAGCACCACTTTAGCTAATGGGGCCTCCTGCTGCTGCCGCGCTGCCAGAGCACGATTTCTGTTCTCATCCTGAAGCAAAGTTCTTAACCCAAGGTACTATTTCTGGGTTAGCGGAGCTGTAACCTAAAGCATATGTAACCTGAAGCGTATGTAACCCAAGGTACCACTGTACTGTTGTTGTTGTTGTTGTTGTTGTTGTTGTTGTTGTTGTTGTTGTTGTTAATACCCCAACCATCTAGTTGGGTCTCCCCAGCCACTCTGGGCAGCTTCCAACAGAATATTAAATATACAGTGGTACCTCAGGTTACATACGTTTCAGGTTACAGACTCCACTAACCCAGAAATAATACCTCGGGTTAAGAACTTTGCTTCAGGATGAGAACAGAAATTGTGCAGCAGCGGTGCAGCTGCAGCGGGAGGCCCCATTAGCTAAAGTGGTGCTTCAGGTTAAGAACAGTTTCAGGTTAAGAACAGACCTCTGGAACGAATTAAGTACGTAACCAGAGGTACCACTGTACAATAAAACATCAGACATTAAAAACTTCCCTAAACAGTGCTCCCTTCAGATGTCTTCTAAAAGTCAGGTAGCTGTTTATCTCTTTGACATCTGGTGGGAGGGCGTTCCACAAGGCAGGCACCACTACTGAGAAGCCCCTCTGCCTGGTTCCCTGTAGCCTCACTTCTTGCAGGGAGGGAACCACCAGAAGGCCCTCGGCACTGGACCTCAGCATCCAGGCTTAACGATGGGGGTGGAGACGCTCCTTCAGGTATACTGGGCCGAGTATGAAGAGCAGCCTACCGTACAAACATAAGGGTCACATCCTTTGCTCTGCCCACATTTTAAACAAGCACGCGGCCCCCAGAAGGTTCAACATGAAAGAATGTGGCCCTTGGGCTAATAAAGGTCTCCTGACCTTAATCGAAAACTGCACAGAACGAGGCAGAATTTTTGCATGGAGTAGATTAAGTACAAGATTCCATCTCTCGTGAAACTGGAGCTATGTTGCATTTTCCTGAACAGGAACCTTCACCTCCAAGGCCTTTTGAGGAAACAGAAAAGCTTTGGGAAGCGGGGCAAGTTTCAATGCCACTAAGTTCACCAGGTGAACTTAAGGAAGTCACTGTATGGCTACCAGAGGGATTCAATCCTTGCGCATTCCCTTACAAAAGGACCTGATCCCACCCCTCTCAGACTTGCAAACCCCCCCCCCCCATTTCATAGTTCTCCCAATGGTGCAACCGAGCCTTCATCTGTATCAATGGCCTTCACCACATGAGAGACAGGGGAGGCTTGTTCCTTGTTGCTCCAGATCTCAGGAGAGGAAGGCAGTGGGTGGGTATTTCAGGAAAGCAGAATTTGATGAAGCATTTGGAGAAACCTCCCAAGAAAACCACTTCCGAACTTGAGAGGAGGTGGGGTTGCGGGCTTCACGCCCTCTCCACGTGCGCGGGGTCTGGCTCTCAGCCTCCGCGCGATTGAGGGAATACCCGGCCGCGTCAACCAGCTGGCCCGGGGGGGCGTGGCTTGCGCTATATCACACTGGCGCGGCTGGGGATCCCCCTCTTTTGCTGCCACAGCTCATCAGGTTCCCACCCTCCCGCCCTTTAGGTTTTCCTTTTGACCTTGCTATGGACCTTGGTTGGTCGCTGTCAAGGGGCCTGGTAGGATTTTTTTCCACTTGGCCAATTGGCACCAGCCACTTGGTTTTTCGCCTACCTCGTAGCAAATCATCACAACTTCCTCGGCATTGGCAGTTAGGCATTGGTAGGGGTATTGTTATGTCGATGAAGGGGGGGGAGGAAGCGCCATCACCTCCCCCGAATATTGAAGGGTAGTCCGGTAAAGGATTCCGGGGGGTGTGGCCCTGTCCGAAGCCTATGGAGGTGAGGGCCTAAGGCACGCCCCTGAGCGGTGACCCTGGGGGAGTTCCTAGTTGATGTGCAGGTCTCCCTCTACTGGTGGTTAACCCTTCCCGGTCTTCAAGCAAATGGGCTGAAGCCATAGCTGTCAACTTACAGATTTGAAAATAAGGGACCAGCAGCCTCGAAAATAAGGGATCAGCAGCCAAAATAAGGGATTTTCAGAACACAGGTATGTTCGACTTCTGAGCCCCTCCGAGCCAAAGGCAGAAAGCCCAGCCAGCAGCCAAACAAAGCCTCAAGCGGTGGTTCCCACAGCGCAGCAACCCGGCAAAGGGGATGCAGCAAGGAAAACCACCGTCACCTCTCCGCTGGGAAGCGCTGAGCAAAGGCAAGTCCCCAGGCAACGCAGCTGATTTGATCGGCACAAGGCATGCAAGCTACACCCCCCAGTCGTTCTTAGACTCCTTATTGGGTGAGCAACGCAGCCAAGCAACACAGTTGGAGCCTCCCTCCTCCCTGGCCGGCAGGGAGGGAGGGAGGGAGAGGAGCTGTTTCCTTTGAAACCCGGTAAATTTAAGGGACATCATCAATAAGGGACAGCAGCGGGACACGGCGCTGGGATAAGGGACTTTCCCACCAAATAAGGGACGGTTGACAGCTATGGCTGAAGCCGGATAGTCGGTTAGGACCAATGCCTAAGCCAATACCGCTCATTCCTGTAACCAATAAAGCTGTGGCCAATTTTAGCCCATTAACCTAGATAATTGTGTCGTGTGTCTTTATTCCCACCCGGGGGGAAGCCGGAACTCGCCACACAACTGTCTTAGGATGGGGCAGGCTGCCTTAGGAGCTGGTGAGCTCTTCTTGGCTACAGGCTGGAGAGCGGTCCATCAGGGATCAAGCAAGGAGATGGACCAGACGGGCCGCCAAGTGCCCTCTCAAATCTTTAATGTCAACAAACCAGATGCTGGAGACCAGGAGGAGAGGACCACCCCTCCTGCCTTGCTTTTGAGAGCACTTCCCAAAGGCTGGAGATCGTTAGACAGCAAAGTAAGAGACTCTTGGCCTGGTCTGGCAAGCTGCCTAGATTTCAAGAATCAAAGAGACTTGCTGCATCAAAGCAAAATTCACAGGGAACAGAACCAACAAGCTCCTGGCAGATGTTTCTGGGAGCACACAAGCTGAGCACAGAAGGCAATGGGCACCTCCACTGGTTTCATGCCAGCATCATGACCTTGTCGATATCAGCATGATATCTCTACTGCACAGAATGGATGGTTATAATAGGAGGCACTATTTAACTGTCTTCTGTCAATCCGCCATCTTTGATTTGAAATATGTCTTTTAATTTTTTTTTTAATTCAAAATTAAAACAAAACATATTATCCAGAAACATATCATCCTTATTCCATCCCCCCCCCATTTTTCCTCCCTCCTCCCACCCTCCCACACAAACCCCACCCCACCCCCCGACTTCCCTCAGTTCCAGTCTTTGGTTTCTCTGAGACTGCTGTTTTCTGCATGTTACAAAGTTGTAACATGTATAGATGTATAGATCCTCAAACTATTTAGCTGATTACTATCAATAAAAAGTTTGTGAATGTTTATTCAAAGCCAGCCAAGGAGTCCAGTTCGCTTTGTTGCGTCTTCAAAGACTTGGTAAAGGGTTCCCATTCATCTTTAAAATCACAGTTATCCTTGTCCCGTAGCTTATATGTCAGTTTTGAAATATTTCTAATATTTCAAACTTTCTCAGCAGATCCTAGTGCGACTAAGATTCAGTGGGAATAAAATTCACACAGCACTGGAATGCAACTTGAAAACAAAAGAATACAAGACAACAAAATGAAAACAGAAAAGGGATCAAAAACAGAACAAAAACTTAAATTCTAAAAAAAAAAAGAACTAACGACAACAAAAATACCTGGGCGCATATATATATATATATATATATATATATATATATATAGGTAAAGGGACCCCTGACCATTAGGTCCAGTCGTGACCGACTCTGGTGTTGTGGCGCTCATCTTGCTTTATTGGCCAAGGGAGCCGGCGTTTGTCTGCAGACAGTTTTTCCAGCTCATGTGGCCAGCATGACTAAGCCGCTTCTGGCAGCGTATGGAAACTCCCGCCTATTTATCTACTTGCACTGTGACGTGCTTTTGAACTGCTAGGTTGGCAGGAGCAGGGACCGAACAACGGGAGCTCACCCCATCACGGGGACTCGAACCGCCGACCTTCTGATCAGCAAGCCCTAGGCTCTGTGGTTTAACCCACAGCACCACTGCCCCTCCTGTAGCTTCTGGCAACTGGTATTCAGAAGAATTACTAACTCAAACTGTGGAGGCAGAGCCATCGTGGCTAGTGGCTATCGGAAGCCTTCCCCATGAATTTGTCCTATCCTTTTTTAACGCCTTCCAAGTTAGTGGCATTCGCCGCCTCCCTGTGGGAGGGAGTTCTGCAGTTTAACTCTGGGCTGCGTACATAAGTCCTTTCTTTTCTCCTCCTCAGTCTCCCAACATTTGACTTCATTAGATGGTCATGAGTTTTCATGTCATGAAAGAGGGATTCTTTAGCTGTGATTTCTGCGTTGCAGGGGGCTGGACTCACCTTCCAACTCTAGATAGAGAGCCAGTGTGGTGTAGTGGTTAAGAGCGGTGGACTCGTAATCTGTTGAACTGGGTTCGATTCCCTGCTCCTCCACATGCAGCTGCTGGGTGACCTTGGGCTAGTCACACTTCTCTGAAGTCTCTCAGCCTCCCTCACCTCCAGAGTGTTTGTTGTGGGGAAGGAAGGGGAAGGAGATTGTTAGCCGCTTTGAGACTCCTTTGGTAGTGTAATGTGTATGGGTTGCTCGTGCATAAGTTGCCACCTCTCCAAGCTTTGTTGCCTTGCTAAACCTTTCAGTCTGGGCAGCCCTTCACTTCGTGGCTGCCTCAGTCGCTAGCAGAATCCGTCAGTGGGCGTTTCTTAAATCTTTTCCAACATAAAAGTTGTTTGACACCCAGTCTCCTCCTACTCTCTCTGCGCAGAAGTCTTCTGCGCAGGGTGGGCGTGGGTAGCAGAGGACCCGTGCTCTCCCCGCTGGTGTCCGGTGAAGAGTCCTGGAGCCCTCTCGCTGATTCCCCCATTAGCCCCTCCATATCCCTGGTGTTACACTGATTTGCTTCCCCATCTGCGGAGCTGCCTCTCTCCCTGCTGGGCCCTTCTCCAGCATCATTTGAGAGCCTTCCCTCCGCCTCTAGCTCCGATGTCAGTTCCCTGACAGGTAGTGATAAAGCAGGATATCAAATCCAAACTGTAGATAGGGAGAAAAACATCTCTCTGTCCCCTTTCTCAACGCCACACATCTTTTTATACACTTCGACCGTGTTGCCTTTTTCCCTTTCTCTCAAATCAATTGTGTTGGTCCTGGACCGGGAAAAGAAGCAACATTAGCCCTGTGTTCGGCAAGAAAGGGTGCTGAGGTCAGGATCTTTGAGAACAAACCCCTTGCTTGCTTCATTAAGCAGGCTGCTTAGCCACCTGTGGAACGAAGAAGCCTGCACTGGGTTAGTCTGATAGGTGCTAGTTTCAGCATGAAATAACATCCCCTGGCATGCTTAAGAATGCTGCATTCTTCACTTGCAAGGTGATATTCCGGTGGAACAAAACAGCCGGGCAAAGGAGAGTCCAACATCGCAGACCAAGATACCTTTATTGCTAAGCAGCTGTGCATTTACTTACAGATCAAAAGGAAAACTGTGCTCTGAGTGTGCCGGGTAAATCACTGCCCCTATGTATTCTGCCTTGCATGCAAATCATTGAATCGCAGAGTTGTAGAGTTGGAAAGGGATCTAGTCTGACCCCCTAAGGATGAGGATGGTGCTGTGGTCTAAACCACTGGACCTCTTAGGCTTGCCAATCGGAAGGTCAGTGGCTCAAATCCCCACGACAGGGTGAGCTCCTGTCGCTCTGTCTCAGCTCCTGCCAACCTAGCAGTTTGAAAGCACACCAGTGCAAGTAGATAAATAGGTACTACTGCAGCGGGAAGGTAAACGGCATATCCATGCACTCTGGTTTCTGTCGCGGTGTCCCATTGTGCCAGAAGCGGTTTAGTCATGCTGGCCACATGACCTGGAAAGCTGTCTGTGGACAACCGCCGGCTCCCTCGGCTTGAAAGCAAGATGAGCGCCGCAGCCCCATATTCGCCTTTGACTGGACTTAACCATCCAGGAGTCCTTTACCTTTTCACCTTTAGTCAAACCCCCTGCAATGCAGTTAAAGAATCCCTGACTGATGGTCGTACAACCCTCTGTTTAATAAGCAGAAGCTGTGTAATAAGCTTCACCAGGTTCAGTGGATCTGATCTCAGATTTGCACTCAGGTTGATTTCTAATAAGATTGGCACCATGGACTCTTCTTTTGGGAATAGCTAAGGGGGAAGACGGGAACACGGGTGGCACTGTGGTCTAAACCATAGAGCCTAGGGCTTGCCAATCAGAAGGTCAGAGGTTTGAATCCCCACAACGGGGTGAACGCCCATTGCTCAGTCCCAGCTCCTGCCAACCTAGCAGTTCAAAAGCACGTCAAAGCGGAGGATATCTTGCATGTTCAATGGAGAGCAGATGAAGCCCGGATTCTACGTGTGTCCATCATCTCATTCCTGGAGCATCTCTCCTTGGTGGTGGAAACTATGGACCTGTTTGGGACTCCTGTGGCTTGATAAGATGGTTGCAACAGGAAGCTTCCCCATAGTCTTGGCTGGACTCTGGACTTGCCCATGGGCTACTGATGTCAGAGGAGGCACTGAACATGCCATCCTTAGAGCCAAGATATTGCTTTGTGTTCTGTAGCCAGCGGGGAACTCTTTGGTCTTGGATACTCTTGGACATTGATAGATTTTGGGTGCTGAGAAGCAGGCAAGTCTGGGACTGTATCGATGTAAGATAAAGTACATAGAATCTGGAGCTTTAATAAATTGTCCATTGTGCTTTAAAAAAAAAAAAAAGCACATCAAAGCGCAAGTAGATAAATAGGTACCACTCTGGTGGGAAGGTAAACGGCATTTCCGTGCACTGCTCTGGTTTGCCAGAAGCGGCTTCGTCATGCTGGCCACATGTCCTGGAAGCTGTCTGTGGACAAATGCCGGCTCCCTCAGCCAGTAATGCGAGATGAGCGCTGCAACCCGAGAGTCGGTCACGACTGGTACCTTTACCTTTTTACGGGGGCACTTTGAAATTGACCTCTAGACCACTGGACTTTTAACCAGAATCATGCAGAGTTTGAAAATATGAAAATGACGCTGACACAACAAAAACTACATTTCTAATATTCCAACTCTTTTGCTTAAAAAAGGGTGTGCGGTCCATCAACTATTGCACCCCTGAAGTACACCTAGTGGTGGGCATGTTGCTCAAGACATCCAATAAGCAGGGAGTTGAACCCATCACTAACTCATCTTGCTGGCCCCCAGCCTTGGACATTCAGAGTTACTGCCCTGAACAATTTAGTCATCACAGCTGAGAGGTGATTGACAAGGTGACCTCCCTGAAGGCACACAGAAACAGGCCTCTGGGAAGTCAAATCCCCGCAATTTGATGAACTTCAGGAAGGAAGGGATTAGGGAAGAGGAAGAAGTGCAGTTGGGTTCACATGTTAATGAACAAAAACGAGGGTGGCTCCGGGATTATTTTACACCCACCCCTTGCTCTTGAGCTTGTGATTCTGGGAATGGTGGACTGATGTTCGCCACCACTGCTGCAATTCTGCCATGTACAAAGTTAGCTTTTCTGCATTTTTAAGTACAGAGGTACCTTGGTTCTCAAACGCCTTGGTACTCAAACAATTTGGAACCCAAACACTGCACTGCAAAGTGTGTGTTCCGATTTGCGAATATTTTTCAGAAGCTGAGCGTGCTCCGTTTTGAGTGTTACGCCTCCAATTTGAGTGCCACACTTCCAGTTTGAGTGTTACGCTGAGGTCTGTCTGTTTTTGCTATTTAATTTGCATTTTTGTTTCTGCGACTTCTTTGTTGTTTTTGTGACTGTGTGGAACCCAGTTCAGCTATTGATTGATTGATTGACTGATTGACTGATTGACTGCAGTACATTGTTTATTGCTTTTATTTTATGGATCAATGATCTCGTTGGATAGTAAAATTCGTGTTAAATGGCTGTTTTAGAGGTTGTTTCATCCAATTTGCATTACTTTCTATGGGAAAGCGCACCTTGGTTTTGGAATGGACTTTTGGGAGGGATTAAGTTTGAGAACCAAGGTACCACTGTACAGTATTCCTCTCTGGGGTCAAAGGATGGAGCACTCTATGGGAGCACTCTATGGGAGTGCCATTGCTCTGTAGCTCTATTGACATTAGCTTGAATATGCGATTCTCCCCTTACGTAATATAATCGTTTGAACTTTGCTGCTTCATTTTGGTTTCACTGCCTGGGAAACTGATAAGAGGACGGGAATGAGAGACGGGAACTGTTTCAACCTGGAAACTGAGCGTTAACCCGAAGCCTTTCTTTTAGGAACCTTAGGTGCCGAAATCCCAAGGGAGCAGAAAATACTATTTATGTATGTGACCACGGCTGCGCAGATGTTATTGGCCCAGAGGTGGAAAGAAGATAAAGTCCCGACCAGAGAAGAATCGCAGATTAAGTTGAAAGATTATGCTGAAATGGCAAAAATGACCAGAAGAATCAGAAATCGGTGTTGTAACATCATCACCTCATTTCATGTTTTACACGTGCGCAATTTGTTGTTGTTTAGTTGTTTAGTCATGTCCGACTTCGTGACCCCATGGACCAGAGCACGCCAGGCACTCCTGTCTTCCACTGCCTCCCGCAGTTTGGTCAAACTCATGTTGCTAGCTTCGAGAACACTGTCCAACCATCTCCTCCTCTGTCGTCCCCTTCTCCTTGTGCCCTCCATCTTTCCCAACATCAGGGTCTTTTCCAGGGAGTCTCTTCTTCTCATGAGGTGGCCAAAGTCTTGGAGCCTCAGCTCACGATCTGTCCTTCCAGTGAGCACTCAGGGCTGATTTCCTTCAGAATGGAGAGGTTTGATCTTCTTGCAGTCCATGGGACTCTCAAGAGTCTCCTCCAGCACCAGAATTCAAAAGCATCAATTCTTCGGCGATCAGCCTTCTTTATGGTCCAGCTCTCACTTCCATACATCACTACTGGGAAAACCATAGCTTTAACTATATGGACCTTTGTTGGCAAGGTGATGTCTCTGCTTTTTAAGATGCTGTCTAGGTTTGTCATTGCTTTTCTCCCAAGGAGGAACGTGTAGCTACGCTCCAAAGAATTAGAGAGCTGGAGCTCTTCTTGGAAGCAACAGAGCACACCATCCCCACCAAGGAGGAGACAGGGGACTCCCCTGAGAAGGAGGATAGTTCACCAACACAGGAGCCAGATATATGGAGTAACGTGACTCAAAGAAGTAGGAGGCCCAGGGTTCACTCTGATGGTTTAGAAATACACAATCGCTTTGAGGTCCTCTCCCCTAGCATGGAAGACGAAGAGCGGACTCCATTTGAGGATCTCTCCCTCATTACAGTCGATAAGGTATATGAAGACGAGCAGCAAAGTCAGTCCTCAGGGAATGTGCAGGCGACCTTGGAACGGACAGCTCACGGAAGAACCCCAACCAAACCCAAGAGGAGGCGTGTAGTGGTGATAGGGGATTCCCTACTGAGGGGAACAGAAGCAGTGATCTGTGGGCCTGACAAGATGTCTCGGGAAGTGTGCTGTCTCCCCGGGGCTAAGATCCAAGATGTAACTGAACGACTGCAAGGAATCATAAAACCCACTGACAAATACCCCTTCCTCTTGGTTCATGTGGGAACCAATGACACTGCAAGCAATAGCCTCCAGAAGATCAAAAGAGACTACGAGGCTCTCGGCAGGAAATTGAAGCAACTCAATGCACAAATTGTCATCTCGTCTGTCCTCCCAGTTGAACGACGTGGCCCAGGGAGAGAGGGGAAAATAGTGGAAGTGAACAGCTGGCTTCGCAAATGGTGTAAACAGGAACGGTTTGGATTCTTAGATCACAGACTGCAGTTTCTTGAAGATGGACTTCTGGCAAGTGATGGGCTGCACCTCACAACGGTTGGGAGAAATGTTTTTGCCAAAAATCTCAGAAACCTCATCAGGAGGGCTTTAAACTGACTAATGTGGGGGAGGGAGACAGTGCTCCTGAAGGTAGGAGTCTATCAATTAATGAAGATGATCATCCAAATGTCATAGACCAAATGGAGCAAACAGCACGCGGACCTAGTGGTGGGAGGAAAAAATCCTTAAATAAGAGACACGGAATGATCAACGGACTTCAATGTCTGTACACTAATGCGCAAAGCATGGGAAATAAACAAGATGAGCTTGAGCTCTTGGTACAGCAAACTAAATATGACATAATAGGCATCACTGAAACCTGGTGGGATAAGTCCCACGATTGGAATGTAATAATGGGGGGATACAATCTATTTCAGAGAAACAGTCCAGACAAGAAAGGAGGAGGAGTAGCGTTATATGTCAGGGATGTGTATACCTGTGAAGAGATCCAAGATTTAGAACCTCAAAGCCAAAGTGAGAGCATTTGGGTCAAAATTAAGGGAGAGAAGAATAACAGAGACCTCATTGTGGGAGTATACTATAGATCCCCAAGCCAAACGGAGGACATAGATGATGCCTTCCTGGAACAGATGGCCAAGCATGCAAAAGGAAGGGAGATAGTAGTAATGGGGGACTTCAATTACCCGGATATTTGTTGGACGTCAAACTCAGCCAAGAGCATAAGGTCAAACAGATTCCTCACTGGCCTTGCAGACAACTTCATTGTCCAGAAAGTGGGAGAAGCAACAAGAGGAACAGCCATTTTAGATCTGGTCCTAACCAATGTTGATGACCTGGTTAGTGGGGTAGATGTGGAAGGATCATTAGGCGCGAGTGATCATGCTCTTCTGAAGTTTACTATACAGCGGAAAGGAGCAGCCAAGCATACTAGGACTCAATTTCTTGACTTTAAGAAAGCCGACTTCATAAAACTTAAGGAAGTGCTGGGTGAGATCCCATGGACAGCAATACTAAAAGGAAAGGGAGTTCATGATGGCTGGGAGTTTGTTAAGAGGGAGATAGTAAAAGCACAACGTCAGGCAATACCAATGAGACGGAAACATGGAAGGTGCCTAAAGAAGCCAGGGTGGCTATCTAAAGAACTTTTAACTGAGTTAAGATTTTAAAAGGATGTGTACAAAAAATGGAAAAGGGGGGAAACCACCAAAGAGGAATTCAAACAAATAGCCAGCACGTGTAGACACAAAGTCAGAAAGGCTAAAGCACAGAATGAACTCAGGCTTGCTAGAGAGGTTAAAAAAAACAAAAAATGCTTTTATGGGTATGTTCGTAGCAAAAGGAAGAACAAAGAAACAGTGGGGTCACTCAGAGGAGAAGATGGTGAAATGCAAACAGGGGACACAGAAAGGGCTGAACTCCTCAATGCCTTCTTTGCCTCAGTCTTCTCCGATAAAGAAAACAATGCCCGACCTGAAGAATTTGGAGCAAATGATTCAGCAAAGGAAACACAGCCCAGAATAACTAAGGAGATAGTACAAGAATATTTGGCTAGTTTAGATGTATTCAAGTCTCCAGGGCCAGATGAACTGCATCCAAGAGTATTAAAAGAACTGGCAGATGTGATCTCAGAACCACTGGCAGTCATCTTTGAGAATTCCTGGAGAACAGGCGAAGTCCCGGCAGACTGGAGGAGGGCAAATGTTGTCCCTATTTTCAAAAAGGGGAAAAGAGAGGACCCAAATAATTACCGCCCAGTCAGTCTGACATCAATAGCAGGGAAGATTCTGGAGCAGATCATTAAGCAAACAGTCTGTGAGCACCTAGAAAGGAATGCTGTGATCACCAATAGTCAGCATGGATTTCTGAAAAATAAGTCATGTCAGACTAACCTGATCTCGTTTTTTGACAGAATTACAAGCCTGGTAGATGAAGGGAACGCAGTGGATGTAGCCTACCTTGATTTCAGCAAGGCATTTGACAAGGTGCCCCATGATATTCTTGTAAAGAAGCTGGTAAAATGTGGTCTTGACTATGCTACCACTCAGTGGATTTGTAACTGGCTGACTGACCGAACCCAAAGGGTGCTCATCAATGGTTCCTCTTCATCCTGGAGAAGAGTGACTAGTGGGGTGCCACAGGGTTCTGTCTTGGGCCTGGTCTTATTCAACATCTTTATTAACGACTTGGATGATGGACTCAAGGGCATCCTGATCAAATTTGCAGATGACACCAAACTGGGAGGGGTGGCTAACACCCCAGAGGACAGGAGCACACTTCAAAACGACCTTGACAGATTAGAGAACTGGGCAAAAACAAACAGGATGAATTTTAACAGGGAGAAATGTAAAGTATTGCACTTGGGCAAAAAAAATGAGAGGCACAAATACAAGATGGGTGACACCTGGCTTGAGAGCAGTACATGTGAAAAGGATCTAGGAGTCTTGGTTGACCACAAACTTGACATGAGCCAACAGTGTGACGCCGCAGCTAAAAAAGCCAATGCAATTCTGGGCTGCATCAATAGGAGTATAGCATCTAGATCAAGGGAAGTAATAGTGCCACTGTATTCTGCTCTGGTCAGACCACACCTGGAGTACTGTGTCCAGTTCTGGGCACCACAATTCAAGAAGGACACTGACAAACTGGAACGTGTCCAGAGGAGGGCAACCAAAATGGTCAAAGGTCTGGAAACGATGCCTTATGAGGAACGGCTAAGGGAGCTGGGCATGTTTAGCCTGGAGAAGAGGAGGTTAAGGGGTGATATGATAGCCATGTTCAAATATATAAAAGGATGTCACATAGAGGAGGGAGAAAGGTTGTTTTCTGCTGCTCCAGAGAAGCGGACACGGAGCAATGGATCCAAACTACAAGAAAGAAGATTCCACCTAAACATTAGGAAGAACTTCCTGACAGTAAGAGCTGTTCGACAGTGGAATTTGCTGCCAAGGAGTGTGGTGGAGTCTCCTACTTTGGAGGTCTTTAAGCAGAGGCTTGACAACCATATGTCAGGAGTGCTCTGATGGTGTTTCCTGCTTGGCAGGGGGTTGGACTCGATGGCCCTTGTGGTCTCTTCCAACTCTATGATTCTATGATTCTATGATTCTAAGAAGAGCAATAAGCACTAGCAATTCCTGCTGATTAAGGTCCGATTCCCACTGTCTTCTGTTACGTTGTGTTAGTGTGTATGTTGGGAACCTGTGTTACGTGGAGCCATTTGCACCATGTAGCAACTTACGTTCTAGCTTTGAGCTGTATCTTTTTGATTCACATATTAGCTGTATTTCTGCCCCAATGGGGGGCAGAAACTTGCAAAATCATCAGTTCCATAAAGTAGCAGGCTATCATATTCTATTAGAAGCACACTCAAGGATTTACATTATCACATTTATTGTGGCCCTTTGGGCCACCACTACATTGGGTAAACCAAAATTTTAATAAGAAATGGGGAAAATTTATAATTAATCTTAAAAACCATTGTAAACAGCTGAAACCATGAAGTAGGATTGGAATAACACTTGTAGCTTAATGGTAAATTTTGGACATAATGGAGATGTAAAAGATTTGGATGATCATATAAGATGCAGGAGGAAACGATTACAGTAGGACCCACAAAGGAAGTCCAGGAGATTCCTTGAAATCTTGTTTTTATTTGTATGTTGGATATGTGATTGTAAAACTTTAATCTGAAAAACCAAATAAATACATTTATACACTGTATTAAAAAAGGAAACTGAGCGTTGTGCATGCCAGTCTACACTGTAGGAAATTTAGGAACTCGTTCCCAGTGCGTGAGTCCATTGCATTGTGCCATTTTGTGTGTTAGTTCCTAAGGGGCGGGGGCGTGTTCATGAGGATGTTTCTTTAAATTGGAGAAAAAAGCAAATTGCTGCAGAAATGTGGAAAACTGAATTGAGGATTAGAACAACAAGAAGCTGAGAGAGAAATTGAGGCATCTTTCCATCCCTCGTTCAGAGCCAGCCAATTACCGGTGGCTCCTGACGAACTTGCCCAGTTAATCTGACTTGGTATAAAGTAGGAGATAAGTCCTGCTCATCATTGCCACAATGTTCTGCCTTTAGACTCCCGCAAAGGTCAAGCCAGAGTTGTGCTGACAAGCGATTAATTCCCCCTCCTCCCCACCACAGCCAACGAGGCTCTCGCCGTTGAAGGAGACTGATTCAAGCTCGCCTCTAAAAAGTGCAGGATCGCCTTGGGCGGACACACCAGCTTCTTCTCTGGCTCCAGAGACTTCAGATTAAGTATGCTCCTATGATGGTGTCAGCCAAGGGGTGGAAAGGCACCTTATTATCTTCTGTTTGCAATATAATTCTTACAAACACGAACATACCAGAAACTGCAAGCATTTTTACAGAGGAGCCAAACTGTTTTGGCTGTGCCACCATCGATATTTGCAGGGCAGGGACTGATGCATTTCTGTCAAAGAGCAGACACACACTATCTTTTCTTTTCTTTTTAACATGATTTTTATTAAGTTTTCCATATTTCATTACATTTCCATATCAAAAAACAAAAGTCTATAACAAGACCTTGCTTAAATAAAGCATCAGCCTCCTTATCTCTCTCTAACTGACTTCCACACAACTTTACCAATTTCTCACATTTCTATATCCACTTTTTTACCTTGTATCAATCTTTTAACATTCACCTTCTTCTATGTAAATCAGCTCCTTGTTTTCCCATTACCAAACATTTCAACTCAAACCTACAAACGTTTTCAACTGTTTACAATTTTCTTTTCTTAAAGGTAAAGGGACCCCTGACCATTAGGTCCAGGTGTGGCCGACTCTGGGGTTGTGGTGCTCATCTCGCTTTATTGGCCGAGGAAGCCGGCGTACAGCTTCCGGGTCATGTGGCCAGCAGGACTAAGCTGCTTCTGGCAAACCAGAGCAGCGCATGGAAACGCCATTTACCTTCCTGCCCGAGTGGTACCTATTTATCTACTTGCACTTTGATGTGCTTTCGAACTGCTAGGTTGGCAGGAGCAGGGACCGAGCAACGTCCTAGGCAAGTCCTAGGCTCTGTGGTTTAACCCACAGTGCCACCCGCATCCCCTTTCATAGAAAGTATAAATTTGCTCCAGTCCTTTTGAAAAAGTTCATCACGCCGATTCCGGATCTTCCCCGTTAGCTTTGCCAACTCCACGTATTCAACCATCTTTACCTGCCAATCTGCCAATGTAGGAAGTTCATTGACACACTATCAATTTTAGAGTTGGAAGGGACACTGAGGGTCATCCAGTCCACCCCCTGTTGTGCAGGAATTACACCTACGATATCCCCGATGGATGGCCATCCACTCTCTGATTAAAAACCTCCAATGAAGGAGAGCCCACCACCTTCCAGGCTAGTCCTTTCCCATGTCAAACAGGTCTCACTCTCAGAAAACGCTACCTAAAGTTTAGTTTGAATCTCCTTTCTTGTCATTTGAAGCCATTGGTTCGGGTCCTAAAGCAGCAACAAAACAAACTGGCTCCATCTTCCACGTGGCAACCCTTCTGATATTTGAAGATGCCTCTCCTATCGCCTCTCAGTCTACTCTTCTCTCTCTTTTTTTTTTAAAAAAAGATATTTATTAAAGTTTCAACATATTACAAAAATAAGAGAAAAAAGAGAGAAGGGGGAAAAAGAAAAAAAAGAAAATGAAAATACAGGGTAAAAACAGTTAAAAACAGATCAGTTTTTCCATATCTTGTCCTTCATTTGCTTGTTTCCCTGACCTCCTCACACCTCCCTTTTTTGTATTCCAGTTCAATTAGTTAATTCAGCAAATCCTTTCCCTCTTTGATTTTATCTTAATCTTTTATCTTAATATATTATGACTTTAGATTATCACCTGTTTACAATCCATTTTTACATATTCCTTTATAACATTGCTGCTAAAAACCACTTAACTTCAATCCAACATCATTCTAACATTCATTAATTTTACAATATTTCTGTAGATAGTCTTTAAATTTCTTCCAATCTTCTTCCACCGACTCTTCTGCCTGGTCTCGGATTCTGCCAGTCATTTCCACCAGTTCCATATAATCCATCACCTTCATCTGCCATTCTTCCAGAGTGGGTAAATTTTGTGTCTTCCAATACTTTGCAATAAGTATTCTTGCTGCTGTTGTAGCATACATAAAGAAAGTTCTATCCTTCTTTAACACCAATTGGCCAACCATGCCCAGAAGAAAGGCCTCTGGTTTCTTCAGGAAGGTATATTTGAATACCTTTTTCATTTCATTATAAATCATCTCCCAGAAAGCCTTAATCCTTGGGCACGTCCACCAAAGGTGAAAGAATGTACCTTCAGTTTCTTTACATTTCCAACATTTATTATCGGGCAAATGATAGATTTTTGCAAGCTTGACTGGTGTCATGTACCACCTGTATATCATTTTCATAATATTCTCTCTTAAGGCATTACATGCCGTAAACTTCATACCTGTGGTCCATAACTGTTCCCAGTCAGCCATCATTATGTTACGTCCAACATCTTGTGCCCATTTAATCATAGCAGATTTCACCGTTTCATCCTGAGTATTCTACTCTTCTCAGGGCAAAACATCCCCAACTCCCTCAACCGTTCCTTGTAAGAGACTGAAGGAAACGGAGTTGTCATACTGGAACCTAATGAAATTTATTGGCAGTAGGTCCAGAACAGGGGACGCGGGTGGCACTGTGGTCTAAACCACAGGGCCTAGGGGTGAGCTCCCGTTGCTCAGTCCCAGCTCCTGCCAACCTAGCAGTTTGAAAGCACGTCAAAGTACAAGTAGATAAATAGGTACCGCTACGGTGGGAAGGTAAACGGCGTTTCAGTGCACTGCTCTGGTTTGCCAGAAGCGGCTTAGTCATGCTGGCCACATGACCCGGAAGCTGTATGTCGGCTCCCTCGGCCAATAAAGCGAGATGAGTGCTGCAACCCCAGAGTCGTCCACGACTGGACCTAACGTTCACCTTTCGGTCCAGAATAAACAAAAGGAAGATGTTTATCTGGGCATTGGTTTTATCAACCACTGCTCCTCCCAAAGGAGGCTGAGGTGTTCTATGGCAAAGATAAAACAACAAAGCCCACCAGTAAATAAAATACATGCAAAAACTTTAAAAATAATCCATAAAATATCAGAATAACTAGAAACACAGAAACACATGCTTTTGTTAGGCATTGGAAAACTGTGGCTGCCTGTCTTGCACTCAGAAGAAACTTGGTTCAATCCTTGCATCTCTGGCTGTGGGTTGGAATACCCTCAGCACTGAAAATTTGCCAGGCAGCACATCCTGTAGAATTCTATCCATTATATATCTGTGTAATCAGAATGCATTTCAGGAACTGAAAAGTCGAATTGAAAAATACGACCTTCGAGCCGTCTGGCCCAAAAAGCGCAACTCGGCATTCCTTTTTCCGGACTGTAACCCTGGTTTCGGTGACAGCAGCCATGAAATTAAAAGACGCCTGCTTCTTGGGAGAAAAGCAATGACAAACCTAGACAGCATCTTAAAAAGCAGAGACATCACCTTGCCATCAAAGGTCCGTATAGTTCAAGCTATGGTTTTCCCAGTAGTGATGTATGGAAGTGAGAGCTGGACCATAAAGAAGGCTGATCGCCGAAGAATTGATGCTTTTGAATTCTGGTGCTGGAGGAGACTCTTGAGAGTCCCATGGACTGCAAGAAGATCAAACCTCTCCATTCTGAAGGAAATCAGCCCTGAGTGCTCACTGGAAGAACAGATCCTGAAGCTGAGGCTCCAATACTTTGGCCACCTCATGAGAAGAGAAGACTCCCTGGGAAAGACCCTGATGTTGGGAAAGATGGAGGGCACAAGGAGGACGACAGAGGATGAGATGGTTGGACAGTGTTCTCGAAGCTACCAACATGAGTTTGACCAAACTGCGGGAGGCAGTGGAAGACAGGAGTGCCTGGCGTGCTCTGGTCCAGGGGGTCACGAAGAGTCGGACACGACTAAACGACTAAACAACAAAACCCTGGTTTCAGGAGCCATTTGGTGTCTAGCTCATATACCTGAGTTTCTAACAGGTTTTCAGTTTCAGTCTGCTGAAAACCCATTTGGCGTTTGTTCCAATTCAGCAGTCAACAGCTGGTTTTCCCAGGGGACAAGTGGAAGGGTGGACAAGGCCTCAGTAAGAGGCAGCTTCCTGTATTCCTATGAAGCCGTAAAGGCCTAGCTAAACAAAAACACCTTCAACTTTAAATGCAAGGATAGATAGATACCGTTTTTGGGGAAGGGCATGCAAGTGTTGAAAGTGTCCCTGAACCACCATAAAGGTAAAACATTATCTAGAATGTATGATTTGTTGCTTGAATGGTACACAAAAGGATGGTGATTGTTTTCATATGTGGTGGACTTGTGACAAGGTGAAGAAAATTTGGGAGTTAATCTATAACGAGCTTAAAAAGATATTTAAGTACACCTTTCCCAAAAGACCGGAGGCTTCCTTGCTCGGTCTAATGGGAAGGGAGGTTAAAACAAAAGATCAGAATTTGTTTATGTATGCCACAGCCGCCGCAAGAACTCTACTGGCCCGGAAATGAAAAACACGAGATATACCAACCATCAAGGAGTGGCAGGTGAAGATGACAGATTTTGCGTAACTTGCCAAATTGACAGGAAGGATCCGGGATCATGAGGACCAGAGACACAAGAATAATTGGAGTAAATGTATTGAGTATTTAAAGGAGAACTGCAAAAGTTTAAAGACACTAGCAGGACTGCAATAATACCTTCAATGTAAAATAGTAGAGATATAAGAATAAAATGATGTATGGAAGTGAGAGCTGGACCATAAAGAAGGCTGATCGCCGAAGAATTGAGGCTTTTGAATTCTGGTGCTGGAGGAGACTCTTGAGAGTCCCATGGACTGCAAGAAGATCAAACCTATCCATTCTTAAGGAAATTAGCCCTGAGTGCTCACTGGAAGGACAGGTCCTGAAGCTGAGGCTCCAATACTTTGGCCACCTCATGAGAAGAGAAGACTCCCTGGAAAAGACCTTGATGTTGGGAAAGATGGAGGGCACAAGGAGAAGGGGACGACAGAGGACAAGATGGTGGGACAGTGTTCTCGAAGCTACCAGCATGAGTTTGACCAAACTGCAGGAGGCAGTGGAAGACAGGAGTGCCTGGCGTGCTCTGGTCCAAGGGGTCATGAAGAGTTGGGCACAACTAAACAACAAGAATAAAATATGTGATAAGATTGTGATAATTATACCAACTGAGGGGAGGGAGGGAAGTCAGGACTTGGCAGAGTCAAAGGGGATATATTGTGATTGTATGGACTGTTGGAAAAAGAATATTTAAAGAAAACAATAAAAAATTATATTTTTTAAAAAAAGAAAGTGTCCCTGAACCACGAGTCCTAGGCTGAACCACAAACAAAGACCCCTGCCCCCTGCTAATCGCAGGTTCATTCGGCCAGTGTTGTATTTTAATGCCCACAGCAAAAGTCAAGCTGAACTTTTCACATCCACAGTTCCAGCTGAATGGAGGAGCACTTTCCAAAAGGCTGAGTGAGCAAATGACGAGAGGAAAAGGGCAATGCAATCATGTGACCCATTAGAGGATCTTTCCAGCCGATGACGATGGATGCACTTTCAAAAATTAACTAGGTGGGGGTGAGAGAAGCCAGGCACCCCAGCGCGGTAGCACATCTGCCCGTTCCAGATATGCAGAACCTGCCATTCCATCTGGAGACTGACATGTGCCACACGTGGATTATTCAATCTGGAAATTGGAATGCATCAAGAAATTACAATCCAAACACGTTAACTCCAAACTGGCTGGGTGCTCTACAAGGTCCCTGAAGAGGTGGGACATTTTCCAGGACGTTTTTCCAGAATCAAAGAATTTAAAGCCTTGGGAGGTCAGCCCCTTTCAAATCCCAAAGGCTTTCAGACCCCGGCAAGTGGCCGTCTGCTTAAATGCCTCCAGTAAGGAGATGCCGCCGCCTCCCATTTCCTAAACAACCTGTAGCATTAGGAAATTTAAGGAATAAAAAATATTCTGATAAAAGAAATTACTTCTTCATGCAGTGCACAGTTGAGCTATGGTGAAGGCCACTAGCCCAGATGGCTTTAAAAGACAAATTCATAGAGGATCAGGCTACCAACAGCTTCTATGATGGCTAGGATCTGCATCCATGGTCCTTCTGAATTCCACTTGCTGGAAACCAAAGGAGTGTGCTTCTGCACTTTGGTCTTGCTTTCGGGCTCCCCACTGAGGCATCTGGTTGGCCAATGTGAGAACAGGGTGCTGGATCCAGCAGTACTCTTAAAAGGTAAAGGGACCCCTGACCATTAGGTCCAGTCGTGGCAGACTCTGGGGTTGCAGCGCTCATCTCGCTTTATTGGCCGAGGGAGCCGGCGTACAGTTTCCGGGTCATGTGGCCAGCATGACTAAGCCACTTCTGGCGAACCAGAGCAGCGCACGGAAATGCCGTTTAGCTTCCCGCCGGAGCGGTACCTATTTATCTACTTGCACTTTGACGTGCTTTCGAACTGCTAGGTGGGCAGGAGAAGGGACCGAGCAACGGGAGCTCACCCCGTCGCGGGGATTCAAACTGCTGACCTTCTGATCGGCAAGTCCTAGGCTCTGTGGTTTAAGCCACAGCGCTACTCTTAAGTTGCTCCTAATTTGAAGCCAAAATTGGCTTCCCTACAATTTGCCACTCAATGGTTCCAGCTTTGCCACTCTAGGGCCACAGAGAGCAAGCCTGTTCCATCTTTTGCGTGGCCAGCAGCCCTGCAGCTACCTGGTGATGAAGACTCCTTTTCATCTTCTCCTATGCAAATTTGGGCTAACTAGCAAACAGCAGTACCCTGGTACTCATTCCCCACATGCAGTTTTGTAACGCCAGTTCCCTGGAGAAATGCATGTGTGATGGAAGCACAGAGGAAAACATCCCCATCGCTCCCCAACACTCCTGCTTTCTGGTGAAGGGGCTTCGCAAATTCTGCACTGTGTTGCAAAAACAAGTCATGGGCGTGTTGCTGAGAAACTGGCTTGCCGTTTGCTCCTCTGTAGCCCTGTTTGCCTTAAGAACATTGGAAGAGCCTGTTGGATCAGACCAATGGCCCACACAGTCCAACATCCCATTCTCACAGTGGACAACCTGTAGCCATCGATAGCCCCCTCCTCCATATAGGTGACAACTCCCTGGGGCCTTGGGTGCCCAAGCACCCACACAATTCCCCATTAAGGGGCTGGGTACCCACAAATTTCAGGGCCAGGGCCATGCACGCTGCATTGGACCCACAGCCCTGGGCACTCACAGTTGCAGGGCCAAGTTGGCACTCCTGCTCCTCCATGAATTGGCCCAATCCTCTTTTAAAACCATCCATTCATTGCTGCCTCCTGTGGGAATGAGTTCCACAGCTCAACTGAGTGCTTCATGATTTATTGTTCTTTAATCAATCTGATTGGCGGCATCAGATCCTAAGAATTTGATGGGCATCCAGGTCCAGGGCTCAGCTTTGGGTGACTTTACATTGCTTTAAAAGAACCCAGGCCCCGTGGGTTTGGGTTGGTTTGAAAGCTTGGTTTGAAAGAAATAAAGGGCTTGTTGCCCATTTGGGTACATTGCATACCCATTAATAACTAGGGCACACAGACAGTGAGCTTTGGTGTGGCCTGGTTATTGATGGGAGACAATGAAAGCTAATTCACTGAAGGCATGACAGGATGGGGCAATATAAAGCTAAAGGGACCCCTGACCATTAGGTCCAGTCGTGACCGACTCTGGGGTTGCGGCGCTCATCTCGCTTTATTGGCCAAGGGAGCCGGCGTACAGCTTCCGGGTCATGTGGCCAGCATGACTAAGCCGCTTCTGGTGAACCAGAACAGTGCATGGAAATGCCATTTACCTTCCCGCCGGAGCGGTACCTATTTATCTACTTGCACTTTGAGGTGCTTTCGAACTGCTAGGTTGGCAGGAGCAGGGACCGAGCAACGGGAGCTCACCCCGTTGCAGGGATTCGAACCACCAACCTTCTAATCAGCAAGTCCTAGGCTCTGCAGTTTAACCCACAGTGCCACCCACGTCCCGTTCACTGAAGGCATGACAGGATGGGGCAATATACCTCATTATAAATTGAGGACCGATCAGAATTTATTGATACATCCAGTCCCTCCCCTCTGCCCATTCCTGCTTTATCCTCGCACAGATTCCTCCATTCGCACACACAAGTGACCTTGTGTCATGTAGCATGGCTGGCTTACAGGAGCTACGCATCCTACAGTTTCCTTTCCTTTCTGCAGTGTCCCTCATCCCCTGCTTGCTCTTGTTGAAATTGAATGAATGGGGGGGGGGAATTGCCGCACTCAAATCAACAAGGGCAGCCCATTCTTGGCCTCCTGAGTGTGTCTCTTGCAGGGTTCTTTTTTTCTAAAGGGACACACTCCAAAGAATGGTCACACACAGACTAGAAAATGTGCCCTGGAGAACTCTCTCTCTCTTTCTGGGAGAAGACAGCAATGCCAGGATACCAGGCACATGACCACCTTTTCACAGCTATGGGCAAAATTCACTGTTGTAATGCACTGCAAGAAAAGACAAGCTCTCTGCTCCAGTCAAACCAGTTGTTCTTCTGTGCCCACAACCCACGCAAGATGTGGTCTGGTCCACCTTTTTCCTTCATCCCTCAATATCCCCAGTCCTACGTCTTAAGATGATCAGGTTTTTCAGTCATGCCCACTCACCATATAACTTTGATACATCTCTCCGGGAACAAACACAGCCTCTTAATTTTTATTTTATTTTTTTTAAAAAAAAATTGTTTCCAATGTTTAATTTTCCATTAATTCAGCTGTACTCTACCCATCCCTATTCCACACACAGAAACACACATGTTAATCAGCCCCGAATATCTAGACCATCTTTGGTTTGTTCCACACCCGACATCACAAACAGCTCCATCACACCCATAAACATGCCTTCCAATGTTCGGGGGGGGGGGTTTGGAGATGTGTCTCTGACCACCACCACCCCAACTCTGAGACCAAGAAGTTGTTTATAAGGTCATTAAAGGGTGATTCATCTTCGTCAAGTTGCCTTGAGTTCATCTCGCGCATAGCACCGCGCATTTGAGAAATGTCTTAATAGACCCGAGTGCCAACAGAATCCCAAAAGTTAACCTGAAAGACTGACTCGTACCCCCATCTGTACAAAGTCTAAACTGGTACTATGGACCTTTTCCCCCTAGGACCAGAAACCCTTTCCCCAACCCCTTGCAGCAGAAATCAGCATGAGCACCGAGTCGTCTGCAAAAGGTTTTATCTGCTACCTTTTCCAGAAAAGGATGCTCTGTCATTCCAGATGCCCATCATTCCACCTGAGGTTTAAAAAGCCTTTGGGAGGTCCGGGGGGGGGTTGCAATGACACCTGACAGCCTTACGGCAACCTGCCACCTCCCACACCTTTCCCATCTTGGTCTTTCGGAGGGACTTGCAGGAAGCTCCACCGACTCCTAGAGAGAATTTCCTACAAAAAGTGTCACAAGCCCACAAGCCCCTTTTGCTTGCCAGGGAAAGGAGAAGAGCAGGTAAAATGAGGTCGCTTCTAAACCATCAGAACTAGCCAGAGAGTGAAACTTTTGCCCATCAAACCTCTGGCCCGCAACCTTTTTCCTCTGTCTCTGCACGCATCTCAAGGGCCAAAGGTCCCCGAGTCTTCACTCTGCCGGCAACACACTGATGTCCACCCGCCTTGGCCCATCTTACCTGAACACCGACGCCTTCATGGGGTCCTCAAGAGGAGGAACATCCATCTTCTCGCCAACTCTGGGCTTTCTGCTGAGGAGGCAGCAGTTGCCTGGCTCCCTTGACGGCTAGCATGGAGAAGCTCAGACCACCGAACCTTCGAATCCAAGTTCTGCCGGCCCAGAATCTCCTCTTTTTTTGCCTTTCACACCCAGATCACAGGGACACCTTCTCGGTCGGCCGGATGCATTTGGCCGGAGCACCGGAGACAGCCACCCTGCTGCCAGATTCGCTTCTGGAAAGATGGTCACGCTGAAAAGACCAGTCACTGCAGAGTTCCCCGGAGCCGCACACTGGCTTCTCTCAGCTGCTCCGCACCCAGAGATCCCTCCTTGCCAGAAAAGATGGTCTTCATCACCGCTGCTGGCTCACCAGCCCAGGAAAGGAGGGTTGGGATGCCCTCCTGCCTCTGGGGATGCTTCCAGCTCTCAGATGCAGAGCCTAACTGCTGCGAGGTGATTTGCTGGGCTCCCTTATTTAACATCTCTATCTGGCAGCCTCTCTCATTTCTTCTCCCTCCCTCCCTCTCTCTTGCTGCTGCTGCTGCTGCCACCACCGTCTTTGCCAGAGCCACAGAGCTGCAATCTATTTGCAGGCCTCTAGCACTGCCTACTGCTTAACTCCTTAACTGCCATCTTTCTCGCGCTCCCTTGCAGGCAGCGGCTGGCTGGCTCCATGCAACGGGCAGATAACATTTCTCACTGGCCTGGTTCACGCCGAGAGGCTCCTGATACCCACAAACGGGCTCAAATTGCAAAAGAGGAGACCCCGTTATCTCCCTTGGCTCAAGTGTGCCGAGCCTAAACAGCAGGTTAAATGGGAGCAAAGAAGGAGGCTTTATGAAGGCAGACAGAATAGACTTTCTTGTTTGCGTGTCAAGGTAACTATGGCTGACATTGGGGTTTTGCTTGTTTTTTTCTTCTCAAGGCAAGTCTCTACCCTTAGGAGGCTACAGTCTAAATTTTGAGGATCAGAGAAAAAGGGAGGTGAGTTAAGATGGGAAGGTGGTGTGCAAAAGAAGATATCCAGGCTTTGTTTTGGTCATGGTCATTTTTATCTGATTTTTAAAAATTAAAACTTGTAACAAAAGCAATTAAAAATCCATATAAAGAGATCGCTCTGAATCTTAAGACTTCCTTTCCATCCCCTCCATGGGTCCTAATGACAATATTTACAACTGCATATCAATCCGTTATCCACATTTTTAATCTGTCTAAATGGTCCATAGTCAAAATAAAAAAATTCCTTCCAGTAGCACCTTAAAGACCAACTAAGTTAGTTCTTGGTATGAGCTTTCGTGTGCATGCACACTTCTTCAGATACACTGAAACAGAAGTTGCCAGATCCTTCTATATAGTGAGAAGGTGGGGAGGGGTATTACTCAGAAGGGTGGTGGGAATGGGAGATTGGCAGATAGCTGAGATGAGCCTGGTGACGACTCTTAACGACTGTAATAGGTCTTACAGGAAAAGGCAAGGGGTGAGAAGGTGAGAAATGGCTTAGTCATGTATAATGGGATAAGAATCCAATGTCTCTGTTCAGACCAGGTCTCTCCATGGTTTTAAGTTTGGTCCATAGTTTTTGTTACCTTACAAGTGAGATTAAAACCCTGCTAATGTTTTCATCTGCTTACAATGGTCTCCTAAATAAATTATAATTTCCCCCCATTCTTTTATAAAGTTCTTGTCCTCTTGGTTCCTGAGCTTTCCAGTTATTTTGCCCTTTCAGCATAGTCCATCAACTTGCCTTGCCATTCTTCCTTGGTCGGGATTGTTTCTTCTTTCCATCTCTGGGCTAATAACATCCGTGCCACTGTTGTCGCATACAGGAAAAGTCTTTTCTTTGGAATCTCGGTACCTATAATTCCTAATAAAAAAGCTTTTTGTTTTTTTGAACATTTTTTTCATTTCATTATGTATCATTTCCCAGAAAGTTTTTGTTACCTTACACATCCACCACATATGATAAAGGGTACCTTCTTTTTCTTTACATCTCCAGCAGGTCTTTGTGCTTCTTCTATACATTTTTGCTAACTTAAAGGTAAAGGGACCCCTGGCCATTAGGTCCAGTCGTGGCCGACTCTGGGGTTGCGGCGCTCATCTCGCTTTATTGGCCGAGGGAGCCGGCGTACAGCTTGCGGGTCATGTGGCCAGCATGACTAAGCCGCTTCTGGCAAACCAGAGCAGTGCATGGAAACGCTGCTTACCTTCCCGCCGGAGTGGTACCTATTTATCTACTTGCACTTTGATGAGCTTTCGAACTGCTGGGTTGGCAGGAGCAGGGACCGAGCAACAGGAGCGCACCCCGCCGCGGGGATTCGAACCGCCGACCTGACGATCGGCAAGTCCTAGGCGCTGAGGTTTTACCCACAGTGCCACCCGCGTCCCCAACTGCACTATTACCAGTTACTAAATGCTACCACATGAATATAGGCCCGTCAACAAATGCAGCAATACATGCACATGCGTTAGCTGAGACACAGATGAACGCCTCCCACGTGTCTCTGCAAATCCGGCAGTTCCCATTATCGCATCCAGGGGTGATTCACCCTACATTCCAGTCACGACCTTGTATATGTGCAACCTGAAAACCCCTTACGGACAAGGGGTCTTCATTTGGAAAGTGGCATTGTGGGAAATGTTAACTGCCCCTGCCATGGGGTGGGCAGATCTGTCATTTTGGTTTTTCCTCAGTTTCTCATATTTCCAATCTTAATTTTGAATCTCCATAGCTCTGCGATTTTTTAAAAGTCCTGATGAAAATTAATCAGCAACTTTCTCCTAAAGTACATGTTCTTTTTTAAGAATTTTTTTTATTGATTTTAACATATAAATTATAAAATGTACCACAAAACTTATCACTTATGCAATCTTTTTAGACTTCCATCAGCACCTCTGATGATCCACCGTTTAAACCACTTCTTATACATTTCTTAACTTTATATTGCCTTTACATCTCTTAACAAATCATCCTCCCCCTTCTCCAATTTTGCAATACTTCTAATAATACTCCTCACAAAACTTCTTGCAAACCTACAAACGTCTGATCTTCACAAATACTTTTCAAATAGTCCGTAAATTTACTCCAGTCTTCTGTGAATTTCTGGTCCCGCCGGTTTCGAATCCTTCCTGTTAGTTTATCTAGTTCTGCATAGTCCATTAACTTCATTCTCCATTCTTCAATCGTCGGTAATTCTTCTTGCTTCCATTTTTGGGCCGGTAATATTCTTGCTGCTGTTATTGCATATAAAAAGAGCTTACATTCCTTTCTATTTATATCACTCCCCACATAAAGTACATGTTCTTATGCCATTTTATTTAATATGCATTTTTGCAAAGGGATTTTCCATGATCTAGTGAATTTGAAAATTTTATTTTCACCAATACATGCATTTTATGAACACCTGAGTAGAGGTGGCAACCATTTCCCTTGAAATTTCTGTCCCTGGCCCTGACACATGTGGGCGGAGCATGCCCTGACCCATTATGCCCCGTTCTGCCTTCTTCAGGGTCCAAAAAAACCCACGCAGGGGTCCCAACTTGAATAAAATATTGGGACACCCAGGAAAACCCCGCCCCACATAACTAATCACATGACACAGTGCATGCACACCAGTTGACTGGTAAAGCCCATGAACTTCAAATATTTTATTGGAGAGTGGAGACCCTTCAGAGTTGGCTCCTATGGACCTGCACATTGGTGATTGCGCATCAACTGGCTGTGGGTGGCGCTGTGGGTTAAACTGCAGAGCCTAGGACTTGCTGATTAGAAGGTTGGCGGTTCGAATCCCCATGACGGTGTGAGCTCCCGTTGCTCGGTCCCTGCTCCTGCCAACCTAGCAGTTCGAAAGCACGTCAAAGTGCAAGTAGATAAATAGGTACCACTCCCTCAACCATTAAAGCGAGATGAGCGCCGCAACCCCAGAGTCGGCCATGACTGGACCTAATGGTCAGGGGTCCCTTTACCTTTACCTTTTATGGCTATGCCTAAAAAGGTTGCCACCTGTATCTGATAGGCGCATCTGATAGGTATGTGACTGCGCATGTGCGCATCACGCCGAACCCAAAAGTTACTTGAAAACTTCATAAAAAGGGGCGGAATGAGGGGCAGGGGCAGAAGGGGTTGTTTGCAAGCTTTTTCAATTGTGTTTCAAATATACGCTATTTCATTTAAATGCACGTTGCCTCAGAACGTATCTCCCGTGTGAATGGGGAGTTGCTGCCTGTATGTGATTTTATTTGACAGGAGAACTACTA
This sequence comes from Podarcis vaucheri, assembly GCF_965113315.1. Classification (NCBI taxonomy): domain Eukaryota; kingdom Metazoa; phylum Chordata; class Lepidosauria; order Squamata; family Lacertidae; genus Podarcis; species Podarcis vaucheri. Next base: position 88,995,915 of record NC_138765.1, on the reverse strand, counting down.
TGCAAAATTCAGAGAAGTGTCGATTTTGGAGATTGGCTGTGTTTTGCTTTACATTTTGTTTTGGAAAGCGCAGATTAGGTCGGTTTGCATTTAAACATGAACTGAATTGAATTCCGTTTGCTCCTGGTCACACACAAACACAGTCCATTGCTATCCATTTAAATGTAAATATATATAAAAACAACCCACAACCAAATCAAATGTCATCCAGTTAGGTTTTGTTTGGGTTTTGTTTTCTAAGAAAGAAAAAGAAAGAGTGAAGGTTGGGGTGGGGGGCAATAGCAAAGGTAAAGGGAGCATTAGGTCCGGTCGTGGCCAACTCTGGGGTTGCGGTGCTCATCTCGCTTTCTTGGCCGAGGGAGCCGGTGTACAGCTTCCGGGTCATGTGGCCAGCATGACTAAGCCGCTTCTGTCAAACCAGAGCAGCGCACGGAAACGCCGTTTACCTTCCCGCCAGAGCGGTACCTATTTATCTACTTGCACTTTGACGTGCTTTCGAACTGCTAGGTTGGCAGGAGCAGGGACCGAGCAACAGGAGCTCACCCTGTCAGCAAGTCCTAGGCTCTGTGGTTTAACCCACAGCGCCACCCGTGTCCCTGGGGGGCAATAGTTTGTTTATATATACTGTACTTCTTGTGCCTTTTGGTCAAAAGTGAGCTTCAGCAAAAGTGACTTCTGTAGAGCAGAGAAACAAAAGCCGCCTGAGCTGTTTCTGGACGTATGACTTTCATGCTGAAACAACACTCGCTAATCATCATTATTTTGCTGCCCAGTCTGTTTTCTCGTTGATACATTTTCTACTTTTGCCACACACCTGGATCTGCTGCCCTTGATTCACAATAACACAGAGGAGGTGATCAAAGGGAATGCTGATCCAGGAATCCATGGATCCTACAAGTTCAGAAAATATGCAGAATTTTGTCCATGGCGTATCGAATTCAGCCTCCTGAGAATCTCAGCTTCTCTGACTGTGTGTTTTCAGGAGGCAAGGAGCTAGTCCTCATGGCTGGTGCCAGTTACAATCTCCAAAGCCTCTTTTTACACACTGGGATTGTAACGCTGACACATTCGCTAAATTGCAAAGGGGTGGGAGCCTTGAATCACCTGGAGTTTGTTTTTTTTTTTTATAATAATTTTTATTACATTTTTTACAGAAATAACAAAAAGATCAAAAAGTAAGAAGAAAAAAAAAAGACCAGAAAAAAAGGAAAAAGAAAAACACGACCATTTCGATAACTCATTTCAAATTTCCATTGGACTTCCCCCATCCCTCGCAGAATGCATTTCTTAACAATAAATTTATCAGCAAATTATATCCTTATTTCATATGTTTCTTTCTATTTTCAATTACAGTTTAAATTTAAATCTCTTGATCAATATATACTCTGAGCAATATACCATAATATCGTTTTTACCCATTTAAACCTTAATTCTTTCATAAATCTTGTCAAATTTCATAAATAATTAAGTTTTGTTACTGGGGCTAGATTCCCAATCACACGACATCTTATGTTTCATATAACTTATAATACTTTTGCAAATAGTCTTTAAATTTTTTCCAGTCCTCCTCCATTGCTTCTTCTCCCAAGTCTCGAATCCTTGCAGTCATCTCGGCTAATTCCATGTAGTTCATCAGTTGCGTGTGCCAGTCCTCCAGTGTGGGCAAATCTTGGGTCTTCCAATGCTTAGCGATAAGAATTCTTGCTGCTGTTGTAGCGTACATAAAAAAAGTTCTATCCTTTTTAGACACCTTCTGGCCGACAATGCCCAGAAGGAAGGCCTCTGGTTTCTTGGGAAAAGTGTACTTAAACACCTTTTTTAACTCATTATAGATCATTTCCCAGAAGGCCTTCAGTCTTGGGCAGGTCCACCAGAGGTGAAAGAATGTTCCCTCAGCTTCCTTGCATTTCCAACATTTGTTATCGGACAAATGGTAAATCTTAGCTAGCTTAACCGGGGTCATGTACCACCTGTATACCATTTTCATAATGTTTTCTTTCAAAGCATTACATGCAGTAAACTTCATACCGGTGGTCCATAACCTTTCCCAGTCATCAGACATAATATTATAACCAATGTCCTGAGCCCATTTTATCATTGCTGATTTAACTGTCTCATCTTGAGTGTTCCATTTAAGCAGCAAGTTATACATTCTCGATAATAACTTGGTCTTTGGTTCAAGCAACTCTGTCTCAAGTTTCGATTTTTCCACCTGGAAACCTGTTTTTTTGTCTAGCTTAAAAACCTCATTAATTTGGGCATAATGCAGCCAATTTTGCACCTTATCCTTTAGTTTTTCAAAGCTCTGCAATCTCCAGTTACCTTCAATATTTTCTATTATTTCCCAATATTTCGGCCAATAAGCCTCCATATTGGTTGTTTTCCGAGCTTTGGCCTCTATTGGTGAGATCCACCTCGGAGTTTTGCTTTCCAATAAGTCTTTGTATTTTTTCCAGACCATATATATTGCTTTTCTGACAATATGGTTTTTAAACATTCCATATGATTTACCCTTGTCATACCACAAATACGCATGCCAACCTAACGAATTGTTGAAGCCTTCCAGATCTAGGACATCAGTGTTTTCTAATAGAATCCAATCTTTCATCCAGCAGAAGGCTGCCGCTTCATAGTATAGCCTTAGGTCCGGCAGGGCAAACCCCCCTCTCTCTTTTGCATCAGTTAATATCTTAAACTTTATTCGGGGCTTTTTGCCCTGCCAGACAAACCTAGAAATGTCCTTCTGCCACTTTCCAAAGCATTCCACTCTGTCCACAATCTGCAAGGCTTGAAACAAAAACAACATCTTTGGCAAAACGTTCATCTTTATAGCTGCAATTCGGCCTAACAAGGATAATTTCAGTCTTGACCAAATTTCTAAATCTTTTTTAACTTCTAACCAACATTTCTCATAATTATCTTTAAATAGATTCAAATTCTTGGAAGACAGATTGACCCCCAGGTATTTCACTTTCTTAACAATATTTAGTTCTGTCTCTTTCTGAAACCCTTCTGTTTCCATGGCCGTCAAGTTTTTCCCTAAGACTTTAGTTTTTTGCTTGTTCAACTTAAAACCCGCCACCCGACCAAATTTCTGGATCAGTTCTAAAACTCTTTTTGTACTGGGTTCTGGCTCCTGTAGTGTTAAAACCAGGTCATCTGCAAATGCTTTCAGTTTATATTGTTTCGCTCCGACCCGTATTCCTTGTACCTGCCGATCCTCCCTTATCATGTTCAGCAAAACCTCCAGGACTGAAATAAACAATAAGGGGGATAGGGGGCACCCCTGTCGTGTTCCTTTTTCAATATGAAGTTCTTCTGTCACCACATTGTTCACTATCAACTTAGCTTTTTGTTCTGAATAGATTGCTTCTATTCCATTCTCAAACCCCCTTCCCACTCCCATCCCTTCCAAATTTTTCTTCATAAATTTCCAGGAAATGTTATCAAAGGCCTTCTCCGCATCAATAAAGATCAATACTGCTTTGGTGTTAATATTTGTTTGTAAAAGTTCCAAGATATCAATAATGTTCCTGGTATTGTCAAACAAATGTCTGCCTGGGAGAAAGCCGGCCTGGTCTTTATGGATTATCTCATTTAATACTTTTTTAAATCTGTTGGCCAGAATATCCGCAAATATTTTATAATCCACATTTAGGAGTGAGATGGGACGGTAGTTCTTGAGTTGAGTCTTTTCAGTTTCCACTTTAGGTATCAATGTGATGAATGCTTCTTTCCACGTATCTGGTGCCTTCCCTCCCCCCATAATCTGGTTACAAACCTCCTCTAGTGGTTGTATCAAATAGTCTTTTAACGTCCTATAATACTTGGAGGTAAGTCCATCAGGTCCTGGAGATTTGCCCAGCTGCATATTCTGAATGGCATCCTCGATTTCTTGTTGTGTTATTTTACAATTCAAGGTTGATCTCTTCTCTTGAGATATTTCTGGAAGACCATTTTCTTTCAAAAATTGTTCTATCTCGGTTACATCCTCGGGTCCTTGTGTATACAGCTTTTTAAAGTATTTCTGGAAACACTTTCTAATTTCTCCCGGTTTCTGAATGTTCTTTCCTTCAACTTCTAGATTGGTAACGTAGTTTAATTTTTGTCTCTTTTTCAACTGCCAAGCTAGCAGTTTCCCACATTTATTCGCCGATTCAAATGATCTTTGTTTCATTTGTTTAATTCTCCATTCCACTTCTTGGTTAATCAGTTGCGCATATTGTGACTGGTGGAATTTAATTTCTCTTAAGGTCTCTTTGGATTTTGGGTTTAATCTTAATTTTTTCTCGCCGTCTCTTATCTTCTCCAATATCTTGTCCTTTTTACCATTCCAGAGTTTTTTCTTAATCGTATTCTGTTGTATCAGAAACCCTCTCATAACAGCTTTGCTCGCGTCCCAGATTGTTCTTTTTTCCACCGAGGTGTTCAAGTTGATTTCAAAATAGTCCTTTAAAGCTTTTTGGGCCTTCTTTACAATCTCTTGATCTCTTAGCAGGTTGTCATTCATTTTCCATCTGAAGGAGTCGGCAGTAGTAAATCTCATTTCCATTTTCAGAGCGTTATGGTCGGAGCAAGTCTTTGGGCAGATTTCTATTTTTGTGGTCTTAGGTGCCAGCCCTCTAGTTGTCCAAATTTGGTCGATCCTTGTCCATGACAGGTGGGCCTCAGAAAAGAAAGTTCCTTCTTTACCTAGGGGGTTTCTCGTCCTCCATGAGTCAATTAAATCCATATTGTCAGTTAGTTCAAAGAAAGTTTTTGGTAGTCTTCCATCTTTAGTCAAATTCTGGTTCTGTGACTTATCCATAAAAGTAGAGACAACCCCATTCATGTCTCCCATCATAATGATGTTAGAATAGTCCAGATAGTCCAATAATGTCTCATGCAGCTTCTTATAAAATTCTGATTTCCCCTCGTTTGGTGCATAAATTCCTAATATCAAAATTTTCTCTCCTTGGGTCGAAATCTCAATAGCCAGGATTCTTCCTTGTTCATCTTTAAACAAAAGTTTCGGTGAAAGAGTCTCTTTGGCGTAAATCACCACGCCTCTCTTCTTGACTCTGTCTGATGAGATGAATTCTTGGCCTAATCTTTTATTTGTTAACACCTTCCTGTGTACCCTTGTCACATGGGTTTCTTGCAAACAAATTATATCCAAATTCTCTTTCTTTAGGATATGGAAGATCCGTTTGCGTTTTTCTGGGGAATTCGCGCCATTAATGTTCCAACTATACAGCTGCAGAGACATCTTGTATCAATCTGTTGTTACTCTTGTGGGGTGTCCTCTTTTTTGTCCGAGTCCGAAGGTGGTAACTCTTTCCCTAACTCTGGTGGTGGCCAAATAGCTGCTCCTTTCTGTAGGTCTTCTCCGTGATCGTGTAGGAACTTCTGGCAATCCTCTTTCGTTTTGATTTTTATCTTCTTTCCTTTGTATTTAAATAAGACACCTTGTGGGAACTCCCACCTGTAAGGTATTCCGTTACCTCTCAAAAGTCCAGTTAGGTCAGTGTAGTTGGCTCTTAGATCCAGTAATTGTTTAGGGATATCTTTGTAAATTTGTGCTCTTCTATCCTGGATCACAAGTGCTTTATTGAAGTGTAGATCAAGTAGCTTGTCTCTCTCCTGTTTAGTCCTTAAAATAATCAAACAGTCTCTAGGCCTGTCCTTCCCAACGACTCTTCCCAATCTAAATGCAGTCGTTATTTTGAAATCTGTGTCTTGGTTTATACCCCAGAATTTGGAAAATTCTGCCGTTAAAAAGCCGGTCAAATCCTCTTTCTCAATCTCTGGGATAGAGCGTAATCTCAGGTTATTTTCCCTGTTTCGCAGTTCCACCAAAGACAGGTAGGCCTGCTGGTCTGTAATATGTTTGTGGAGCGGTCTTACCTCTCCTTTCAGTTCCTCCACTCCTTTGGCTGCAGCCTCTGCTTTTCCAATCGCAGCCTCCGCCAATTTTCGATTTTCAGATGTTGCGTCGTTTAAGTTTCCAATATCTTGTGAATGCTTGGCCACCTGTTCCGAAAGTTTGGTAATTGAAGATGTGGCTAAGTCAATTTTTGCAGTTTGATCATCCACTTTTTTGTTCAAAATTGCGAATTGTTGTAACATTTCCTCTAAAAGAGTGTTAGATCCTCCAGATGCCATATCCTCACCTATTGGTTGTTCAGCTTCTTCAGCTGGTGTTGTTGGCGAGGGTGCAGTCTGTAAAACAGCAGGGACTGAAGATCTACGTCCCTGAGAAAACAGGGTTGTTTGTGTCAGTTTGCCTTTCCCTGCCTTCGACGCAGCTCTTGTTTTTACCCTGTCGCTCATTCCACACCTGTCTTTGGATTCAAGGTCAGACTGTCAAAAGTTTCATGAGAAAGGCAGGCGCAAGCGTAAACAATCTAACCACAGAAAGACAAAGCAAAGTTGGTTCTCAGGAAATTGTAAGTCCCAAGTTCCACTAGAGGGAGTAATGTTGCAATTCAGGGAAGAAGAAACAAAATTTCAGACGCCATTAAAGTTCCTTAAGTTAAGTAAATTAACGATGATCCTTGGAAAAGACCTTTTCCCTCTAGCAGAGCTCTCACAATATTGCCATAAGTTTCTTAAAAGGTGCAAAGTACAGTTGTTTAATTGTATCCAACAGTAATGCCTCTAAGTGTCCATTTCAAATTTATAAATGTATCCGCAAAGTAGCCTTTTGTCCCACTGCAAGTCCGGGACTGGGGGTTTTAAAGTCTTTAGAATTTAGAAAAGTCCAGTAGAGGAGAAAGTCCCCAAATAAGGTACAGAAAATAGCAAGGAAATAAAAGTAACTTGCCTGCTTCAGTTTCCGACTTTTCCGAACGTATGATGTCTCACTTTAAAATCTCTCCGCACTGCTTCCAGCTTGTCAAATCTTTGCTTTTGATCACTAGCATCCTCGGGAGACGGACTTCCTTTTTCTCGCCTCCCGCTTTCAGCCAAATTCATAAATTTGTAATCCAATTTTGAGTAAATCTTACTCACGAGTAGTTGGTTTGTAATCCAATGTAAAAGGAAGAAAGGTCGGCGCTCATCCGCAACAGCCGCGCGGCTTCACTCCCGCAGAAAGAGCGATGAATCCACAGCACCGCTTCCCCTCCGCGCTTCCGGAGCCCCTTACGGGGTCCCTTCTTCGTTTTGGGGGTCGCTCTAGGTGCCCGCCGGATCCCACGGCCACGAGCTCACTCTGCTCGTGGTTTTTCTTAGTGGGTCGTCGCTTTGCCGCAGCGAACGACCCTTTTCTGCGGAGCCCCTCTTCGCAGCGCAAAGAGGACCGCCATTGCTTGCTTCGCGCCGCCTCCGGAAGTCCGAATCACCTGGAGTTTGGCTAAAGAAGTCAGCCAACTGGGTGGGAGTCTGCATGTCAACATTATAGCCCAGTGGTGGGAAGCCTCCACATTTTGTAGGAACAACTCCCATCAGCCTCAGCTAGTGTGGCTATTGGCCAAGGACAATGGAGTTGCAATCCAAGATTCCCGATTCCTGTATAGCAGGGGGATTGGATTTATTGACCCTTTGGATCCCTCCCAACTCTACAATTCTATGAACACCCAGTGGGCCACAGTTTCCCCATCCAGGTTATAGATTAACTGTTATTAGGATTGCTAGGTCAGGATCATCCCAGGCCCTGAAGTTTCACAGCCCAAACGTGAGACATAGGAGCAGCCTCTGGAGATGGAGGTTAATTGGGAGAGGGGAGAGGAGAAAGGCAGACACCCACCCACACACCAGGGTGTCTGTGTTATCATTTGCAGCTAGCTCCTACTGGAGGGAAGCTTGCAAACTGCACACACAGTCTTTCTTAAGAATTATTATTATTATTATTTAAAGCAGTCTCACCCTCCTGGGAATCAAGATCTCCCCCTGACAGCTGGGGGGGGCAGGGAAAGAGAGAGACATGTGTGGGGCAAGCAGGGGTTGGAGCCTGTTGCAATGTTCTCCCTCTCTGCCCCATTGTTGTTGCACAGAGCCTCTCCTGAAAAGGGTCTTACGAGGAGTGAAAGATGAGTGGAACAACATCCGAGAGAATGCACGGAAATATATTAAGCCAGAAAGGGCATCATCTAAAATTTAAATAGCTGGCTCGCTGCGTTCCCATTCTCCGTTGCTAATGAGCTGGAATGTATTAAAATAGGTTTCCTTTTGAAGTCTCTGAGCCTTTTTGGTGATGTGAAATGTCAGCCTTTTTTCAAAATAGACATTGTTATTCTGGGAGGTAGATAGTTCCTTCTAAGTACGTAACACTTTTAGTGTTGAAAAACTAAAACCGTACTGTTGGCATTTCCAGTGATCTGATTTCTCTTGGGGGGGGGCTGGACTTGGGGGCAACAGAAAGTTGGGGGAGGAGAGAACATCATGTGAAAATAGGCCCCTCCCCTTTCCACCCCCACACTTTGATCTGAGTCGCCGAAGGAGCTCACCACAACTTACCACTAGGATTGCCAGCTTTCAAAACAGCCTCCGTTCCTGTTCCTTTCACATCTTCCCTAAACAATAGCCTGGCATGCAAAAATGTCGAGCAGGGAGCTTTCCTTATCATTTTTATATCCATGCCACGGAAAAGGCAGCTCTTAAAAGCTCTCAGCACCCTTAACAAAATGCATCTCCCAGAATTCTTTGGGGAGAGCCATGGCCATAGCTGTCAACTTACAGATTTGAAATTAAGGGACCAGCAGCCTCGAAAATAAGGGATCAGCAGCCAAAATAAGGGATTTCAGTCAACCAGCTGAAATACAAAGTTAAAAGGGACCAGATAATTTGGGAGAGCAGCGCCGGTTTTTAGCCCTTCGTTTCCAGAGGTTGCTGCTCAAGACACCAGCCGATGAAACACTGCAATTAAATAACTACAAGCAGCAACCACTTTTCACGCAAAACGAAGTCCAAGCTACAAAGATGCTGCTGCAGTTCTGTATCTTTTCTCTCGTGCTCCATCTGCAGCTCTCAGTTCCATCAGGCGGGGCGGGAGGAGGGGGGGAAATAGCGCCTGAAGTAAACCCACAGATCAGACCATCTATGCTAGTCTACCACTACAAATCTATGGGAGAAGCACTTGCGGTCCTTCCCTTGTAGCCTTGGAACACCTGCCCGTGCCTCTGCCTCCTCCTCTTCCTCCTCTCTCTGAACTGCTTTCTCTATGGTTGCCCTCGCTCTCCTCTCAAGGCTCCTCAGCAATTCATAGACCGCACCAGGCTGCCCATCTCATCTAGGTCCTTCAGTGGTGCAGCCGCAGTACAGCCTAGTGGGAGCGGCGGCAGTGGCGGTGGGCAGAGGGGAGGCCCTAGACAGAGACGCTCGGTTTGGCGGCCGCAAGGAGGATGGCGGCGGAAGGGCCCGAGGCTCCCGCCAGTCCCAGCAGTGAGGGGCTCCCAGGGGCTGAGGCTGGTGAGAGGAGACCGGAGGGGGGCGGGCCGGGCAGCCAAGCAACACAGTTGGAGCCTCCCTCCTTTGAAACCCAGGAAATTTAAGGGACATCATCAATAAGGGACAGCAGCGGGACATGGCACTGGGATAAGGGAGTTTCCCGCCAAATAAGGGACGGTTGACAGCTATGGCCATGGCTGTTTCAAGTAGCATCATAGCGCTTAGAATGTGTGGTGTGAACATTATCCGAGGCTCGCTGAAGGCATTCGCCAAGGTTGTGCTGGCTGGGAAAGAGGCTTTGCGCATTCCCCAGCTGCCCAGCCTTCCCATCTCATCAGACTTTAATTGAGTGGCCCCTCTCCAAATGGGATACGCCTTTAATCGGATCTGCGGAGACACCTGTCTGCACAGACGTGCAGATTACGCAGCCTGGTAATGCTCTCGCCGTTTGCCCTTTTGCAAAGTGTCACCCTGGGACCTCCTGGACTCCTTAGCAAACATTAATTAATTAAGCCCTGAGCCACCGTTGCCAGGAAAGATCATCCCTCCGCTACAACCATCGATGCGCCGGGGAAGCAGGGAGCGTCCAAGGATTTCAGCTGCATCACAAGAGACAAGGCAGCAAATGCAAGAGTTCCTTGACAGTTGAGAGAGGCAAGGGAGGGAATGTTTGGGTAGAGAAAGGGAAGCAGTTGAGATAACACTCCCAGGTTAGGGACCTGACGAAATGCTAGAATGACCCATTAGAAGGAGAAGGAATAGAGTCCTGACTGGGTGCTTCATTATCCCCTATCCTTCTAGACGATCCCTGCTCATTCTGAAACCTGGGAGACGTCATCCATCTTCCAATAAGCAGTGACCAGGCCTGCAAATTTCATCCACTTCTGGCAGAAAATGAAACAGATTTTCCTTTGTTCTTTTTGTTTTAAATCAAACTTTCTTTAACTGCCTTCCAGTTCAGCATACATTTAAAGCAGCATTAAAACACTTTAAAAGGTTGTGGCTTCCCCCCCAAAAATCATGGGAGCTGTAGTCTAAGGGAACTGAGAGTAGTTAAAGGTAAAGGTAAAGGGACCCCTGACCATTAGGTCCAGTCGTGGCCGACTCTGGGGTTGCTGCACTCATCTCGCTTTATTGACCGAGGGAGCTGGTGTACATGGCCAGCATGACTAAGCCGCTTCTGGCGAACCAGAGCAGCGCACGGAAACACCGTTTACCTTCCCGCCAGAGCGGTACCTATTTATCTACTTGCACTTTGACATGCTTTCAAACTGCTAGGTTGGCAGGAACAGGGACCGAGCAACGGGAGCTCACCCCGTTGCGGGGATTCGAACCACCGACCTTCTGATCAGCAAGTGCTAGGCTCTGTGGTTTAATCCACAGTGCCAGTAAGAAGGCCCTTTATTCCTATCCCAGAGCTACAATTCCCAGATTTCCCTGTGAGGAAAGATTAACTGTTAACCATGTTGAAAATTTTAGCTCTGTACCTCACACACACCCACTCGGCCCCCAACCACCCACCCCTGCCAAAATGTCACCTGCAGGGGTCAGACAAATGTTGTGTTTATGTTTTGAACTTCCCTGAGATCTACGGGTGGAGGGCGGTAAGCAAATTTAAATAAGTAAATAAGAAGCTTCCTGTGAGATCCCATGTGTGTGGCTAAGATGTGAGAGAAGCGCTTAAAAGGCAGATTCCAGATCTCAGAAAGTACCTTTCAAATAACTTCCAAGCGGACCCGATTCTAAAGATTTCCTTTAGTGGCAAATTATCTATCATTTTGAAATAGCTCCGTAATGCAATATAATCATGGGGGTGCAGGAGTCTGATGTAGCAGGCTGTATCCACATTACGGAATTCACTGGGATGGGTAGATGGCTTGGGAAATGCATTTGGCAAATGTAGAAGGAGGAGGATAGTCCTGTTAAGAGCTCTTAGACCTGATTTCCAGGGAAAACCTCCATGTTCAATGGTAAAAAGGTAAAGGGACCCCTGACCATTAGGTCCAGTCATGGACGACTCTGGGGTTGCGGTGCTCATCTCGCTTTATTGGCCGAGGGAGCCGGTGTACAGCTTCCAGGTCATGTGGCCAGCATGACTAAGCCACTTCTGGCGAACCAGATCAGCGCACAGAAACGCCATTTACCTTCCTACCAGAGCGGTACCTATTTATCTACTTGTACTTTGACATGCTTTCGAACTGCTAAGTTAGCAGGAGCAGGGACTGAGCAATGGGAGCTCACCCCGTTGCGGGGATTCGAACCGCCAACCTTCTGATTGGCAAGTCCTAGGCTCTGTGGTTTAACTCACAGCGCCATGTTCATTGGTAGTCTATCCCTAATTCCCAGGCACTGGGGGCTAGACAACAGGAGAAGGCTCTTGCCTTTGCGCCCTCCTTGTGGGCTTTCCAGTGGCATTCAGTCAGCTACTTTGGGTTGCACTCATTGGATCTTTGGGTTTCATCAAATCAAATTGTGAATTGTGGAGCTGGAAGGTACCCCCAACGGTCATCTAGCCCAACCCCTCTCAATGAAGGAATCTGAGCTAAAGAATCCCTGGCAGGTGGCCATCCAACCTCTGATTAAAAATCTCCAGTGAAGGAGAGTCCATCTCCTTCCAGGGGAATCCATTCCTCTGTTGAACAACTCTTACTGTAAGAAAGCTCTTCCTAGCGTTTAATCGGTATCTCGTTTCTTGTCATTTGAATGCACTGATTTGGGTCCAGCCCCATACCCTCCAACTTTTCTCCGATGAAAATAGGGGTGTCCCATTCCATGATGATGATTTTACTATATATACCGCACCCATCTTACTGGGTTGGACCAGCCACTCTGGGCAGCTTCCAACATATATAAAAGCATAATAAAACAGAAAACATTTTAAAAAACTTCCCTATACAGTTATACCTTGGTTTACAGATGCTTCAGGCAGCATTTTTTCAGGTTACAGACACACCGAAACCCGGATGTATGGATTACTTCCAGGTTTTGGCGGTCCCACATGCGCAGAAGCGCTAAATCATGCTTTGCGCATGCGCAGAAGCGTCGAATCTCAACCCGCATGTGCACAGATGCAGCGCTGTGGTTTGCGAACGCTGCGGGTTGCAAACATGCACGGATCACATTCGCAACCCGAGCGTCCACGGTACAGGATTGCCTTCAGACGGCTCGGGGGTTGGATAATTCCATACCCTCCAACATTTCTCCAAGGAAAATAGGGAAATCCTAAGGGAAAGTGGGACATTCTGGGTTCAGATCAGAAATTGGGATTGCTTCTCTAAATCAAGGACATCCCTGGAAAATGGGGACACTTGGAGGGTCTGTAGCCCTCTGGAGTAGGAGAAAACAAGCAGATATTTGAAGGTGAATTTTCTATCACCTCTCAGACTTCTCTAGGTTTTGAATATTCACAGACTGGACATTGAGGTGGTTTTCCCCTGCCAGTCCCAACTCCAGGAACCTCATTTTTGCTGCTGCTCCTTTTTCGCAGGCGTTCGAAGCTGCTGATTCATTCCTTCTGGCTTGCTGGGGAGGCGACGCCGGCTGCCTCCCCCTCAAAAGTAATAATAGACCAGAATTATGTACTGCTAGGAATGGGCTGCCTCTGAAATATGATCTTACCTGCCCAATAAAACTAGCCCGATGAGCTGTGATGAGCGATTGCCTTATTAAACAGCGCCCAATGGTAGCTGTAGGTTATTCCGAGGCATTATCGATGAGGCCCGTATCGATCAGATGGGAGCTGAGTAAAGCTGCCATTGCACAAGGAAGGGGAGGCAGAGGCGGCGAGGAGAGCCGCGGCAGGTCAACTGCAGCAACACTCCACTTTGACAGAAACAAATTAATTGATTCTCGTGGGTGCAGCTGCTGGAGCAGCAGCAGATCAGCGGGTAATCGATTAGGAGTCCGGACAGACAGTCCCTGAGGGAAGAGGTGGGGGCGAAGGGTTCAGTATTTCCCGAGGAGACTCCTTCAGACTTGAAACACAACGTTAAGCAAAAGCCTGGCATCCGAATGATGGGGCAGGTGTGGCCAGGTGAGACCTCTTTAAAAAGGTAAAGGACCCCTGGACGGTTAAGTCCAGTCAAAGGCGACTATGGGGTGCGGTGCATATCTCGATTTCAGCCCAAGGGAGCCGGCCTTGGTCCACAGACAGCTTTCCAGGTCATGTGGCCAGAAGGGCTAAACCGCTTCTGGCGCAACGGGACATCGTGACAGAAACCAGAGAGCACAGAAACGCCATTTACCTCCCCGCAGTAGCGGTACCTATTTTTCTACTTGCGCTGGTGTGCTTTCGAACTGGTAGGTTGGCAGGAGCTGGGACAGAGCAACGGGAGCTCACCCTGTCACGGGAATTCGAACCGCTGACCGTCTGATCGGCAAGTCCTAGGCTCTGTGGTTTAACACACAGCTCCACCCGTGTCCTTTAAGGGTATAAGAAGCACCCGGATGGATAAGAAGAAAGTCTTACCAAAGAAGAAAGTCTAGTCTTACCAAACCCAGAGCCACAGGATTGCAGCAATGGAAGAGGCTCCAAGGGTTATCTAGTCCAAACACCTGCAAAACAGGGATCACAGAGAAACAATCCTTGACAGATCGCCATCCAACCCATGTTTAACAGGGTGCAGTTTATTATTATTTCTTTTATTTAGACCTGCTCGATCAGGCCAACGGCCCGTCTAGTAGACATCCCCTGATATATTTATTTTTAATTTTAAAAAACCCCAACATTTACAGTGTTATTCTATTCATTTTATTTATTTCAATAAAATGTATATACTGCCAGAAAGAAAGAAAGAAAGAAAGAAAGAAAGAAAGAAAGAAAGAAAGAATCCTCAGAGCGGTTTTAAAAAAGAATAAAGTGATAGAATGATCAGTAAAAAAAAAAAACTGTTAAAAATAGCTCTAATGGTTCCAGGGGTTGCTCATGCGTAAGCCGGTTGCCTGAGTGAACCTTTCCTGTCCGGACAGCCACTCACCCGTGGCTGTCTCAATCGCTGGCAGAATCCGTCAGTGGGTGTTTCTTAAACTTCTTCCAGCAAAGAAGCTCTTTGACGCCTAGTCTCCTCCTACTCTCTGCGCGAAAGCCTTCTGCGCAAGGAGGGCGTAGGCAGCGGAGGACCTCTACTCTCCCCACTGGTCCCCGGCAAGGAGTCATGGGACCGCCTCGCCGCTTCCCCCATCTGCCCCCCTTCTCCACTGGTGCTACACTGATTCTCTTCCCCAGAAGATGGGCTGCCTCTCCCAATCCCGGGATGATCTCTGGAATCCCTATGGATTTTGCTCTCTCCCTCCGGCACTGATGGCAGTTCCCTGAATAGCAATTTAGAACATTTGAATAAAAATTAGAGTCAGCGGTACGTCAAAAACAGATTAAATGCATATATGCAACCTAGGCCTGTCTAAGCAAAGATGTTTTTAGCAGGGGCCAAAGAGTGTAGAGTGGTACCTCGGGTTAAGTACTTACCGTATTTTTAGCTCTATAAGACGCACCAGACCACAAGACACACCTAGTTTTTGGAGGAGGAAAACAGCAGTGAAAGCAGCAATCCCTCTTGCTGTTCTGGCTTCTGTGATAGCTGTGCAGCCTGCATTCACTCCATAAGATGCACACACATTTCCCCTTACTTTTTAGGAGGGAAAAAGTGAGTCTCATAGAGCAAAAAATACGGTAATTCGTTCCGGAGGTCCGTTCTTAACCTGAAACTGTTCTTAACCTGAGGTACCACTTTAGCTAATGGGGCCTCCCGCTGCCACCGAAGCACGATTTCTGTTCTCATCCTGAAGCAAAGTTCTTACCCCGAGGTACTATTTCTGGGTTAGCGGAGTCTGTAACCTGAAGCGTATGTTACCCGAGGTACCACTGTACAGTGAAGACGCCTGCCTGATGTCAACAGGCAGGAAGTTCCAAAGCCCAGGTGCTGCGACACTAAATGATCGATTCCTTACAGATGTGGAACGAGGATTATGTGGCAGCTGGAATGCTGCCAGTTCTGTAGATTGAAGCTTGAAGCTGGAGCACTTGCTCTGCATGAGGAGAGTCCCGAGTTCAAAGTCCGACATCTCCACAGCCGGCTGGAAACGTCCCCTGTCTGAACCCCTGAAGAGCTGCTGCTGCTGCTGCCAGTCAGTGTAGACAGTATTGACCTTGATGGACCAGAGGCTTAATGAGACAGTTTCTTTTGCTCCTGGTCCGATCCATAAACAAGGTGGAAGACATCAGCTGCCCATCATTTCTCCCTCGCCTCCCCGCCCCATGCAAAAGCAGCAGCTAGTAATCTTATATTGATCAAGCACCTGAGAACTGGAAAGGAGCAATTGGAAGCTCTTGGGATTAATAAAAACGTACTTCTCACCCAGGTCGTAAATCTCTCTCTCGCCTCCAGTCTTGCTGCCTTTGTCTACCATTTCCTTAAGCAAGCTATTGATTTGTTTAAAAAAGTGCACCACTGAAGGAGCCAAATGAGTCCACACTGGCAGATAGGTAAAAAGGTGGAGAAAGGAGTCAAGTCTGAGTTCCTCATATCTCCAACCAAGGGAGATTGTCTTTTTTGAAAGAGAGGGAATACTGGCCACGTGGGGAAAACTCAACCCTGAATACCTGGGAATACCCTGGAACACGGCTGCATGTTGTTGTTGTTTAGTCGTTTGGTCGTGTCCGACTCTTCGTGACCCCCTGGACCAGAGCACGCCAGGCACTCCTGTCTTCCACTGCCTCCCTCAGTTTAGTCAAACTCATGCTGGTAGCTTCGAGAACACTGTCCAACCATCTCGTCCTCTGTCGTCCCCTTCTGCTTGTGCCTTCCATCTTTCCCAACATCAGGGTCTTTTCCTGGGAGTCTTCTCTTTTCATGAGGTGGCCAAAGTATTGGAGCCTCAGCTTCACGACCTGTCCTTCCAGTGAGCACTCAGGGCTGATTTCCTTCAGAATGGAGAGGTTTGATCTTCTTGCAGTCCATGGGACTCTCAAGAGTCTCCTCCAGCACCATAATTCAAAAGCATCCATTCTTTGGCGATCAGCCTTCTTTATGGTCCAGCTCTCACTTCCATACATCACTACTGGGAAAACCATAGCTTTAACTATACGGACCTTTGTTGGCAAGGTGATGTCTCTGCTTTTTAAGATAACATGGCTGCATACACCCCACAATTCCATACTAGCACAAAATACCATGCTGAGCACAGGATTTCTTAGAATTTTGGTTTGTCATTTTGGGGGTTTGGGATGTTCTTTTTCAAGTTTCTAGACCTTATGGATGCAAAGCAATAGCCAGCTTTAGAGTTTTGGGTTTAGAGTTGTGAGTTTTAGTACTGAACATCAGGTTGAGGGTACATTCTTTTATATGTGGTGGGCCTGTAAAAGGGTAAAAGAGCATTGGGAATTAATTTATAATGAATTGAAACAAAATGTTAAAAAAAAAACCCAACAGAGTCCTTTTTGTTGGGGATAATTCAGATGGAAATTCCCAGGTGTCAAAAAAGGTTATTTATGTATGCCACCACTGCGGCCTGTGTTCTGTTAGCCAAAAAATGGAAAATGAGTGAGGTTCCAACGAAAGAAGAATGGGAACTGAAACTGATGGAATATGCGCAGCTTGCGGACCTAACATATAGAATAAGACAGGGGTCTGCAAACTAAGGTCCGCGGGCCGGATCAGGCCCAATTGCCTTCAGGATCCGGCCTGCGGACTGTCTGTGGATCGGCGTGGGGATTCTGTTCGTTTGGACTATGCCATTTCTTTACTCTCTCCCTGACGCACCATGGCGGCGCCTCCTCCCTCCCTCCCTCCTCCTGGCTTCTCCCTGCCCTGCCTAAAGGAGGAAGGAGGCTGGACTGAGCTGGCTGAGTGCCATTTTAAGCAGCCCCTCTCCGGAGCCAGACCTTCCGTGCCGTTCCTCTTCCCTCCGCTGCCATGGTGCTCCCGTGAACCAGAGAGTGGAGCGGACGAGCTCACTCTGCCTATCCACAAGAAGAAGCAGCGGTGGTGGCAGTGGCAGTGGTGGCAGCGGCAGCCCCTGGGAAGGTAAGCGCAGCGGCTGGGATTAGGGCTGGGGGCTGGGGAGGAGGCCTACTTGCCCCCCTCACCTCTTCTTCCAGCCCCCCCCCCCCCGGGGCTGCTTCTCCAGCCCGCCACAAAGGTCTGAGGGACAGTGGACCAAGGCACGATTTTCCATAAAAAGCAATGCAAAACGGATTGATCCATTCCAGACTTCTAAAAACCAGTGGCGTAACGTGGGTTGTCAGCACCCGGGGCAAGGCAAGTAATTTGCGCCCCCTAACCCGTGGATTTGCGCCCCCTAACCCTAACCCCCAGATGTTGCGCCCAGTGCGGCCGGCCCCCCCTGCACCCCCACCCTACGCCACTGCTAAAAACAACCCCTAAAACAGCAATTTAACATAAATTTTACTCTCTAATGAGACCACTGATCCATAAAATGAAAGCAATAATCAGTGAACTGTACTATAAAATAAATAAGACAGAATTGTAGGTGATAGGTGTTGGTGCTGAGCTTTAAAGCCCTAAACAGCCTTGGTCCAGTATACCTGAAGGAGCGTCTCCACCCCCATCGTTCAGCCCGGACACTGAGGTCCAGCACCGAGGGCCTTCTGGCGGTTCCCTCCCTGCGAGAAGCCAAGTTACAGGGAACCAAGCAGAGGGCCTTCTCGGTAGTGGCGCCCGCCCTGTGGAACGCCCTCCCACCAGATGTCAAAGAGAAAATCGACTACCAGACTTTTAGAAGACGTCTGAAGGCAGCCCTCTTTAGGGAAGCTTTTAATGTTTAACAGACTACTGTATTTTAATATTTTGTTGGAAGCGGCCCAGTGGCTGGGGAAACCCAGCCAGATGGGCAGCGTATAAATTTATTATTATCTACCCACTTTGGAAGAATGGCAGATGAAGGTGATGGACTATATGGAATTGGCAGAAATGACTGGCAGAATCCGAGACCAGGGAGAAGAGTCGGTGGAAAAAGACTGGAAGAAATTTAAAGACTATCTACAGAAATATTGTAAAATTAATGAATGATAGAATGATGTTGGATAGCAACTAAGGGGTTTCCAGCTGTAATGATTTAAGGGAATATGAAAAAAGGGTTATAAATGGGTTAAAATCTAACAGTAAGGATTTGCTGAACCAATAAATTGAAGTGGAATACAAAAAAGGGAGGTATGAGGAGGTCCGGGAAATAAGTTAAAAGAAAATAAGTAAAAGGAAGAATGTATGTTTTTAACTGTTTTTATTTTGTATTTTTCTTTTTTCTTTTTCATTTTTACTGTTATATTTCAAAAAAATAAATAAATTTAAAAAAGAAATTTATTATTATTATTATTATTATTATTATTATTATTATTATTATTATTATCATTACTTTTTTTCTTACCTGCACTGATGATAGTCATTGTTTGGGTGGGGGGCTTTTATCCACTTCCGCAGTCACACAATCAGTAGCTGAACTGGGTTCCACACAGTGACAAAAACAAATGAACCGAAAAAGCCTCAAAAACAAAAACACAAAATAAAGAGCAAAAACAAAAGCGCCAAACATAATCCGTTCCGGAAGTCCGTTGGACTTCCAAAATGTTCGAAAACCAAGGAGCAGATTCTGATTGGTGCAGGTGCCCTGGAAACAATAGCCAACAGCTGCATTGGACGTTTGGTTTCCGAAAAATGTTCAAAAACCGGAACACTTACATTCAGGTTTTCGGCATTTGGGAACCAAGGTGTTTGAGAACCAAGGTACCACTGTACCTATATTGCTGGGGGTTCGGCTAAATGACCCTCAGGGGTCCCTTCCAACTCTATGTTTCTGTGAGAGTTGATGCCAATCTGAGTAGTCAGTAACTGGACTCAAGGGAGAACTATTCTGACCCAAGATAAAGCAATTCCCCATGCTCTTAAGGCAAGGACCCTGCCTTCCAAAGTCACTCCCGTGGCAACCCGGGTTACAAATCCATTCAGACCCGCCTAATATGTATTTAGTGCCTATGCCCCATTATCACCAATCAATATAACAGTTATTACTTAATGGGCTTCAAAATTGAAATTCTGGTCTCTCCAAATCTGTGCACAACATCGCAGCTAATTGCTGCGGAACTTATTTTGGGATCTTAATGAAAATGCAAATGCGGAGGCATTAATCAAACAATTATTTCTTAACCACGAGACAGGCAATGCTCAACCTAATTAAGAAATAAACAAAGTTAATCAGGGAGCCGACAACATCAGTTAATCGTACATATGCGGCATGAAAAGAAATATTACACGACGATTTATTAACACGACCCTCCCCGCATCTGTTCTCCTGCTGTAGCTCCTAATGAAGCAGTGATGTAGATGTAAGGGAACAAAACGCTTGCATTGTTTTTTTTTTTTTTTTGTTATTCACAAGGAATTTCATTCCTTTGAAGGTCTAGCTGGCAGCGGAGAAAAGAGAGCGGGAGTGAAGAAATTGCACAGACAAAATTAAGAATCGCAGCCATCTACCGAAGCAAGCCTGAGATATGGGGGCACGTGCAGAGAAGGGAGACCGAGAAGATTAAAGGCCTGGAAACTTTATAAGGTATGGCTGAGGGATTTGGGTATGTTTGGAGAAGAGAAGATATGAGATATGATAAAGGTAAAGGTAAAGGGACCCCTGACCATTAGGTCCAGTCATGGACGACTCTGGGGTTGCGGCGCTCATCTTGCTTTATTGGACGAGGGAGCCGGCGTACAGCTTCCGGGTCATGTGGCCAGCATGACAAAGCTGCTTCTGGCAAACCAGAGCAGCGCACGGAAACGCTGTTTACCTTCCCACCGGAGCGGTACCTATTTATCTACTTGCACTTTGACGCGCTTTCGAACTGCTAGGTTAGCAGGAGCAGGGACCAAACAATGGGAGCTCACCCCGACCTTCTGATCAGCAAGCCCTAGGCTCTGTGGCTTAACCCACAGTGCCACCCGCGTCCCTATGAGATATGATAGCTGCCTTTAAATAGCTCAAGGGTTGCCCCATGGAAGACGGAGCAAGCTTGTTTTCTCCTGCTTCAGAAGGTAGGACCTTGTTATGTACTGAGTTGAATAGGATCCAAAACGCAGCAGTCTGATTGGTCCTAGAACAATAGGGCCCAGAATGCAGCAGTCTGATTGGTCCTAGAACAATAGGGCCCAGAATGCAGCAGTCTGATTGGTCCACAAGAGCCACCCAACCAAGCTCCAGGTGGCAGTGAATCCGCAACCTGATTGGCCTGCAGGAGAATCCCGGAATTAGCCAATCACGTGGGGCCCATTGTGTAAATAATGTATATAAAGCAGACGTTCTGAGGGAACTTCCATTCCTCCTCACCGCTATGAGGTGAATAAAGAGCATGAAATCCACTTTGGACTCTGAGTATATTTCAGACCTGAACCAATAGATTCAAAGGACAAGGGAAGAAGATTCTGACTCAACATCAGCAACAACTTTCTGAGGGTAAGAGCTGATCGACAGTGGAATGGACTCCCTTGGGAGGTTGTGGACTCTCCTTCCATGGAGGTTTTAAACAAAGGTTGGAGGGACATCTGCCATGGATTGGGCTTGAAGACCCTGTGGGTTTCCAACTCTTGTTGTTTAGTCATTTAGTCGTGTCCAACTCTTCGTGACCCCCTGAACCAGAGCACACCAGGCACTCCTGTCTTCCACTGCCTCCCGCAGTTTGGTCAAACTCATGTTCGTAGCTTCGAGAACACTGTCCAACCATCTCGTCCTCTGTCGTCCCCTTCTCCTTGTGCCCTCCATCTTTCCCAACATCAGGGTCTTTTCCAGGGAGTCTTCTCTTCTCATGAGGTGGCCAAAGTACTGGAGCCTCAGCTTCACGATCTGTCCTTCCAGTGAGCACTCAGGGCTGATTTCCTTCAGAATGGAGAGGTTTGATCTTCTTGCAGTCCATGGGACTCTCAAGAGTCTCCTCTAGCCCAGAATTCAAAAGCATCAATTCTTCGGCGATCAGCCTTCTTTATGGTCCAGCTCTCACTTCCATACATCACTACTGGGAAAACCATAGCTTTAACTATATGGACCTTTGTTGGCAAGGTAATGTCTCTGCTTTTTAGGATGCTGTCTATGTTTGTCGTTGCTTTTCTCCCAAGAAGCAGGCGTCTTTCAATTTTGTGACAGCTGTCACCATCTGCAGTGATCATGGAGCCCAAGAAAGTAAAATCTCTCACTGCCTCCATTCCTTCCCCTTCTGTTTGCCAGGAGGTGATGGGACCAGTAGCCATGATCTTCTTCTTTTTTATGTTGAGCTTCAGACTATATTTTGCACTCTCCTCTTTCACCCTCATTAAAAGGTTCTTTAATTCCTCCTCACTTTCTGCCATCAAGGTTGTGTCATCTGCAGATCTGAGGTTGTTTAGTCGATTAGTAGTGTCCAACTCTTCATGACCCATGGACCAGAGCATGCCAGGCACTCCTGACTTCATGATAATGATTATTACTATTTAGAATTTATATGCTGCTCATCTGACTGGATTGCTCCAGCCACTCTCGGCGGCTCCCAACAAAATATTAAAAACACAATAAGACTGATGTGATCCACTTTATTGTCTAGAATAAATAAGATTAAATAATATATATAAATAATATATATATACTGGGGGGGGGGCGTTTTGGAGCTCGTAAAACCGACCTCAACCAAGAGGCAAACTTTCAGTCACTCAGTTATTCTCCTGCTCAGATCAAAATCCAAAACAGAGGAGGATTCCCAGCCTCCCTCCAAATTTGTGTTTTTCAAATTTCAAATTACCTCACAGGGAAAATCCTTACCATTATGAAACCCCAGTGGAGGAATCAGGCAGTACCGGACATCTTGAGATATATATATATAAGATCAGGGAACAAATGAATTTGATGGTCTGGGGGTTAAGGATGGCTGAAACTAATCTCAAAATTGGTTGGCTTTGCATCGCGGCAGCTGTTCGTGGCTTCCCTGGGCGGATTTGAAAGTCAGCCCATCGCAGGCAGAAGCAATCTCTAACACGCTCGAGAGAAAAGGACGGAGCAAGATTTAAAACTGTCTCAGCTGGAAGGCTCAGCCTCATGAATACCTGGAGATGAGGCCCATGGAAGACTCTCCTCCATCCGAGAGCCTAGTCTGAAAGGAGGAGGTGCCATTTGTTCAGTTCCGGGGAATAAGAACTTCCCGCTTGCAACAGAAAGGCAGCTACTGTTTGTTTCTCTAGACCAGGGACGGGAGACTTTTTTTAGGACTCCGAATTCCTGCTAACAAGACTTGTGGCAACGGGGGCAGATGGAACCCAGCAATGCCTGGAGGGGCTCCCAGGTACCCCACTCTTGGTACAGGCCAGGGGTTACCCTCTGCTCCGAGGGCAGCCTTCCCCCTTGGCACACACGAAAACACCCTTGGCACATAAATCTCCCCTCCTCAGCTGATCCACGCAAACAATCTTATTTTTATTCATTTCCTAAAATTCGTATACTGCTTGACTATAAACCAGGGGTCAGCAAACTTTCTCAGCAGGGGGCCGGTCCACTGTCCCATAGACATTGTGAGGGGCCAGACTATATTTTGAAGGGGGGGGACAGAACGAATTCCTATACCCCACAAGTAACCCAGAGATGCATTTTAAATCAAAGCACACATTCTACTCATGTAAAAACACCAGGCAGGCCCCACAAATAACCCAGAGATGCATTTTAAATAAAAGGACGCATTCTACTCATGTAAAAAAGCGCTGATTCCCAGACCGTCCACGGGCCGGATTTAGAAGGAGATGGGGCCGGATCCGGCCCTCGGGCCTTAGTTTGCCTACCCATGCTATAAACCTTAGATGCGTTTACAGAAAGGACGGAACATAAAAAGTTGTCCATGAAAACAGTGGATAACAGCTATTTAAAAATTTCAAATGATAATTAAAATCCGCAATAAGCTAAAAACATATTGAAACTTGTGTCTACATTCTGTTTATTTATTATTTCATACCACTTCCATGGTTCATTTTACATATCATAAATCCCTGCATATTTTACAAAGTGCAATATTCCATTATTGCATCCATCAAAACTTGTTTACACTGTTGATTTTATCTTAATGCTGCCAGCATTTCCAGCTGTACACAATTATTTTCCCCATATTCAACAAACGTTTTCCAATCTTCTTTAAATGTATGTTCTTCTGGTTCTCTTATTCTATATGTTAAGTCTGCGAGTTGTGCATATTCCATCAACTTAAGTTGCCATTCTTCTTTAGCTCCTCGCTCCTTTTCCATTTTGGGGCTAACAAAACACGGCCGTAGTAGTGGCATACATAAATAACCTTTTTTGACACCTGGAAATTTCATTCTGAATTAACCCCAACAGAAAAGACTGGGTTTTGAGGGGCAAAGTACTTTTAAACAATTCAATTCATTATGGACCATTTCCCAGTACTCTTTTACCCTTTTGAGAGTTCCATAGTTTAACTAAGCACGGCATTAAATTTTTTTCTTCTGTCTGCCCATTTGGCCACCATCACAACGCACACCTTTTCACCTTAATTTTTCTGATGTTCTTAACAATATCTGAGGAGTCCCTGGTAAGAAAGATAGAAAACAGACATGGAGAAAACAGAAATCCACAAACCACAGGGCATTTCTCCTTAGGACTCAAAGGAGGCCTACTCTCAACAAATGAGCCCAATGGGAAATTTTAACCCTGATAAATATCTCTTTCCAATTAATGGGATGGTGCCCTATTCCTGCAGAACCAAAGCTTTCTATCTTAGTATTGCATAACTGCGTAAAATTGATCCACCAGCATTAGACGTTCCATTTGGGAGATTAACCAGGCTGGGTATGGAATAATTTCCTGAGAATCATTAACCTAATGAGGGCGGCTTTCCATAAACTGCTTAGCCAGGTTGCAGGAAAATGAATCCAGATTTCTTGGGGGGGGGGGAGTATTTTTGGAAGAATTGTAAAAGGTTCTGTGCCATTTGTGACCATCACCTGGTCACTGCTGTGATTGACCTGTGAGAGAGCTACTTATATTCCTCAGGGAGGGACATCAAACTGGTCATTCTGATGAATTGATTTATTGCAATAAAGCAGAAATCAAAAGAAGTATCAGATCATGACATTTCTGCCTCTTGCACTTTGAGGGCTGACTCAAGGTTTTGTAAACAGTGGGTAATACTTGACTTCTTTCTTTTTATTATTATAGTTAAGAACAAGCCTTGTTGAAGCAGAACCAGCATGAACTACTGCACACATTTTGCAAAGCAGGAGTGGGGAACCTTGTGCAGCTTGAGGTCCACATTCCCTTTAGGGCAACTTCCATAGGGCTTTAATACGAAAATATGCCCTTACTCCCTTATGGGGGACACAAGAGCCCTTATAGAGTCCTTTGTACGTTCTCCATTGGTCGGAGGAAAAAACCAGAGGCCAACCAGAGAATACAGTGGGAATGAGGCATCTGATCAAGGCCTGTATTTTAAAATGAGCTTAAAGATATATTTGCAAATGTTTGTATGTTTCATGCCAGGCAGAAACCAGCTGGCTAAGTACTTTGGCAGTTGTTTATCTTCCTGCTCTCCTGAACAAGCCCCCCCCCCCGATTTATAGCAGTAGCAGGAGACAAGTTTCTCAAAGTTGTAAAAGGGAATTACAGGCTGGGAGCAAATGTTACACTGACCCTACATATTACAGATCAAGCTGCAAAAACACTAATTAAGAGTTGGTAAATAGTAAGATTTATTGTTTAACAGAAAATAGTACCATGTGCCTCCCATCAGACTCTAGCCACATTTTCCTAAGGTTTAAGGTATACTGAGAGAGTTGAAGGGCAATAAATTTTGGGAAGAGGGTGGCGCTGTGGGTAAAAGCCTCAGCGCCTAGGGCTTGCCGATGGAAAGGTCGGCGGTTCGAATCCCCGCGGCGGGGTGCGCTCCCGCTGCTCGGTCCCAGCGCCTGCCAACCTAGCAGTTCAAAAGCACCCCCGGGGTGCAAGTAGATAAATAGGTACCGCTTACCAGCGGGAAGGTAAACGGCGTTCCGAGTGCTGCGCTGGCTCGCCAGATGCAGCTTTGTCACGCTGGCCACGTGACCCGGAAGTGTCTCCGGACAGCGCTGGCCCCCGGCCTCTTGAGTGAGATGGGCGCACAAACCCCAGAGTCTGTCAAGACTGGCCCGCTCGGGCAGGGGTACCTTTACCTTTACCTTTAATGGGAAAAGCAGCTGGCTGGAAAAGGGGGGTGTAAACTGAAGAGGCTTCTTTTGAAGCTGTTTTTACTGAGTTCCTTTTTTACTTTGCAAAGGCCTTTTCTTCTAAAAAGCTATCTATGTTATGTATGAGATTTGTTGGCTTAATGTAATTATGCAAAGTATTTAGAAAGTAAGAAATGTTAGATTCTTATGTTATTGATGGCGTGTGAGAATGTGAACCCAAGATCTCTGTTTAGATAGAATTTAATACCATGAGCCATTTGTTTTTAGCCATTTGTTTTGGAATGCAAGGGCAACAAGGACAAAAGGTGATCTGGTAATTAAGGTGCCTTGTCGAGGCAAATGTAAGATATAGGGCTACTTGTCTGCCATTTATGGATAGAAGGAAATATAGCTCTTTGTCTCCCATAAAAGGTAATAGGAAATGGGTGTATCTTTTATGATTGGTTCTAGCAAACAGCCAGTAGGAATTTCAACCAGGCTGATTGGACAGAGGCAGTCAAAGGAGGAGCAAGGGGGCTGGGTTGAGGAAATATAAGTGCTGGCCATCAGGGCTGGAGGGGGGCAGAGCTTTGGTAACCACATACCACTGTGCCTATCATTTATTTGTCTGACAAATAAATTATTATTTTAATTTCTCTATTGCTGCGTTGAATATTTCATTCTAGCTAAGCGTTAACCACAAGCAGGGTGCTACAGTACCTCGGGTTAAGAACTTAATTCGTTCTGGAAATCCGTTCTTAACCTGAGGCACCACTTTAGCTAATGGGGCCTCCCACCGCCACCGCCGCCGTGCGATTTCTGTTCTCATCCTGAAGCAAAGTTCTTAACCCAAGATACTATGTCTGGGTTAGCAGAGTCTGTAACCTGAAGCGTATGTAACCTGAAGCGTATGTAACCTGAGGTACCACCGTATTCAGAAGCAAAGCAGCTTGTAAGCCTGATCTTTATTGAACTGTTGCAACAGGGTGCTCCCTTCACACACTGGAGAAGGAGGAGGACCCAGAACCAAGGTGTGTCCGCCCTTATATAGACATTTTGAATTACCAGCCCTGGAGTCCAAGACCACCCCCAGGAACATCATACCTACATCACAGAAAGGGTGGGGCTAAAGCAGAAATCTGAGTGGGTTGTTTACCTCCTGACTGGCAAGTTACCTATTAATGCTTACTGGATTGATACTCTGGGGAGCCTGGCCAGTCTTTTGTAATGATAAATACCGTATTTTTCGCTCTATAACACGCACCCGACCATAACACACACATAGTTTTTAGAGGAGGAAAATCCGTAGGCATGCCACCCGTAGGCATTCCCTCCATAACACGCACAGACATTTCCCCTTTCTTTTTAGGAGGAAAAAAGTGAGTGTTGTGGTGCAAAAAATACGGTACTTAGTTCCTGAGCCAAGTCACAGGCTCACCCTATTCATACACAGACATACCCTTAAGACAGGATTAGTGAAGGAAAAGACAATGGGGAGGCTCCTCCATTTGACCTTGCAGAGAAAACACCTGGTCAGCCTGGGAGTCAAAATGGCCCCATGGCTGCTCTCCTGTGCAGCTTCAGACATGTGGCCTATATATTTATGTACATGTTTGCTTGGTACATTTATGAACCTTTATTATATACATAAGACCTTCATTTGTTTATTTCAGGCTGCATATCAGTTGTGGGTCAGGGGGAGGACAGAGGCAACAGTAGCACATCCTACTCCTACAGACTCCTACTCCTCAGAGTAGGCTGAATGATGATGAAGTTATTTGTACCCTGCCCATCTGACAGGGTTGCCCCGGCCATTTTCGGCATCTTCCAACAAATATAAAAGCATAATAAAACTTCAAGCATAAAAAAACTTCCCAGTACAGGGCTGCCTTCATATGTCTTCTAAACATGGTGTAGTTTATCTGTTTGATATCTGATGGGAGGGCATTCCACAGGGAGGGGGCCACTACCGAGAAGGCCCTCTGCCCGGTTCCCTGTAACTTCACTTCTGGCAGTGAGAGGAAATCCCAGCCACAGAAAAGTCAAATGTTTATACACATAGACACACTCACCCACCCCTCACGTTCCAGTCTGGCCAAGGCACCCAGGTGAGGAATAGAGGAGGGCAGGTGCAGAGTCCAACCTGAGGCTTTGGAGCATGAGCTCTCCCAGGCTTGTTTTAATGGGGCAGGGACCCCATTTCCTTTTTGTATCTGATCACTAGGGTTCACCTGTCAGGAGCATACCAGCCGCTGAGATTTCAGGACCCAAACCTGAGGTGTAGGGGTGGTCCCTGATGATGTCACAGGGATGGGCCCTGGAGATGGAGGTTAATTGGGAAAGGGGAGCAGAGGAAGGCAGACCCCCGGCTGAGAGTGTCAATGCCATAATTTGCAGCCAGCTCCTGCCAGGCTGAAGCTGACAGGCTGCATGCACACTCTGTCTAATAACAAAGGTAAAAATATTTTAAAGGCACTCCTGCCTGGGAATATAAAAAAGTAAAGAACTTCTAGGAAATGATATATAATGAGATGAAAAAGATGTTGAAATATACATTTTTTAAAAAACCAGAAGCATTTTTACTTGGTATTATAGGTCAAGACATTAATAGGCAAGATGTTAAATTGTTTTTATATGCAACAGCTGCAGCAAGAGTGTTGTTAGCCCAGAAATGGAAACAAGAAGAAATTCCGACGAAAGAAGAATGGCAGACGAAATTAATGGACAAAATGACAGGAAGGATTCAAAACCTGCGGAACCAGAGATTTACAGCAGATTGGAAGAAGTATATGAATTATTTGAAGAGCAACTGTAATCAAGAAATTGCGCTAGTAGGATTACAAGAAGTTTTGTAAGGAGAAATATACGGTGTTACAAAGTAGAAAAAGATAGAGATATTGGTTATGAGTTTGAAATGTAATAGGGAAGATAAGAAATGCATACTGAGAGATTAGATTGGAAAAATTTCAGACAGGATTGGTGGAAGTCAAAAATTTGAATAAGATGTAAAAGTATGTTTAATTATTGTTGAAAATGATGTGTTAAAAAACTAATAAAAAATTATATACAAAAAAAAGGCACTCTTGCCCCGCTTGCTACCTGGAGAGGGCGAAGCAAACCCGAAATCTTCAGGTCAGCCATGGAGGTCTGGCAACTTTACTGATCTCCCTTTCTAAAATTTGATGGGCCCTAGCGACAGCGTTCTCTGTCTCTTCCTCCAAAGTCAACGCCCCACCGCCTCCTCCCCGTGAGCAGAAAGGATTCAAAAGCAATCAGTGTCTCCCTTGCATGTCTTCTCAGCCACAGAAGGGATCAGCAGTTCAACCTCTGCTTAAACAACCTTTAATGACTAAAGCTGGGGCTTAGTTCCTTAATAAGGACAAGCCGGGGCGAAGCAATATCCATTGCATCCAATATATTACCAAGCAGAGAGAAGCTCATATTTAATTATTCAGATTGAACGGGGATTGGGGAAATGAGATTGCAGGGAGTTTAGGGTCTTTGTGCCAGAGAGAGGAGATGGGGGAGGAATCTAGCAGGTCACTTTGAACTCTGATCAGTCACAGAAAAATCACGCACAATTTGTGTAATCCTCGGGAATGCGAGCCGAGGCCTTGTTGAGCAGTATTTGTAAATGAGTATTGACAGACAACAAGAATTGTACATATAGAAAGATTTATTTGTTTACAAACATTTCATGGACAAAAATTGAAGAAGAAGAACTACCGTATATACAAAATGATAAAGACAATGCGAAAAGTTAAAGACAACACAAAAAAGCCAGAAGAAGGAAGGAGGGAAATCAGCTCTGGAGAGCAAGAACAAATGTAAAATGTAATGTAATATGTGTATGTATAGTATGTAATTTAAAAAATCAATAAAGAACATCTTTTTTAAAAAAAGAACATCAAGATACAATTTCCAAGATACTGGAACTCGAGGACATGCGACGAAGCTGAACATTGGAAGATTCAGAAGAGATAAGAGAAAGTCCTTCACGTAGCACATAATTAAACTACGGAACTCACTCCCACAGGAATCAGTGAGGACCACTAACATGGATGGCTTAAAAAGAGGATGAGACATATTCATGGAGGAGCAGAGGGCTGCTGGTGGTGTGATAGGAATTTTATGGTCTTAGATATATGTTAATGTTCATAAGTGTACCAACCAAGCACATACATAGATCAGCACAGGAAGACCGACCTGGAACCATTTTGATTCCTAAACTGAGCAAATGTTTTCTCTGCAAGGTCAAAGTGGAAAAGCCACCCCATTGTCTTTTCCTTCACAAATCCTGTCTTAAGGGTATGTCTGTGTTTGAATAAGGTTCCAGTAGTAGATAGGTAGCCGTGTTGGTCTGCCATAGTCAAAATAAAAAAAAAAATTCTTCCAGTAGCACCTTAAAGACCAACTAAGTTAGTTCTTGGTATGAGCTTTCGTGTGCATGCACGAAAGCTCATACCAAGTGTGTGTATCTGAAGAAGTGTGCATGCACACGAAAGCTCATACCAAGAACTAACTTAGTTGGTCTTTAAGGTGCTACTGGAAGAAATTTTTTTTTTTATTTTGAATAAGGTGTGAGCCTGTGACCTGGCCAGGAACTAAGTATTTATCATTACAAAAGAATGGCCAGGCTCCCCAGGCAATCCAATCAAGTAACCTGCCAGACAGGAGATAAACAAGGACAGGAGAAAAACAATATTAAAATTTCTGTTTTAGACTGCCTTTTCTGTGATGTAGGTGTGATGTATCTGGGGGGTAGTCTTAGGTTACACCCCTTCTGTGATGTATGTATGATGTTTCTGTGGGTGGTCTTGATCTATAGGGTGGGAATTTCAAACGTATTTATAAGGCCTTGCGCGCCATTGTTCTGGGTTCCTCCTCCTTTCCTGCTTGTGAGGGGAACACCCTGTTGCAACAGATCAATAAAGATCAAGCTTACTAGCTGCTTTGCTTCTCAATATTCTCTGGTTGGCCTCTGTTATTTTCTCCTACCAATAGGGAACCTATGTAAGGACTATATATGGGCTCTTGGATACCCCATAAGGGAAAAGGGCAATTTTTGTTTACAACAGTGGTTCCCAGCCATGATGGCTCTGCTCCCTCCTTGAAACCTGGGCAAGCTGCTGCCAGTCAGTGTAGACAATACTGCACTAGATGGACCCATGCTCTGGCTTGGTATAAGGCAGCTTTCTCTGTTCCTCTGCTCTTTTCAAAATCACTTGACTTTTTAAAAATTCATCGCGAAAAGGACTCTGTCCTCACAGCCCCTTCTCAGCTGGAAGGATCTAGGGCTGAATTATTTAGTGGAGAGGAGGCAGAGGGGGAAAGCAGTGGATGTTCTTCAGGTGCACTCCAAAAATCAGGCCAGAGCTGTCCAGCATCCTGCCCTCTCCCTCTCCACCTCCTGTGATATGGATCTTCAGCATCTAAAACCAACTGGGGCTGCAAGCTCTTGACAGCGATGCAGGAAGATGGACTGGGGGGGAAACACCTATTCCTCTTCAAATCTGGAAGCAAGGAAGAATGCCATTGGCTGTTGCTTAGCAACCACTTACAACATCCCTCACTTCCTCCCTGATGGACCAGATGCAAAGGAGAGCATCAGGACTCTTGTAACCTTTGAGGGCTCTACATATGCGAGGGGGGGATTTTAGCCTAGCATCTGCCATCTTCTGGTGTGGCAACTGCCCAAATAATGTCAAATCGCCCCATTCTGCGCCCCCCCTCCACCAGCACAGCCCTTCCTTTCCCCCCTCTGTTCCCCTTAAAATTGGGAATTGTGTGCTAAAATTGAGGAAGAGTCTTTTGCACAAATTTCACGCCAGCAAGATGTAAAATCACCACCATTTCTCCCATTAAAATCCCTTATTATTCTGAAGGGTCAGTGTGGGAACTTGGAAGTTTAAAAATCTGAACATCATTCTACACCCTTTAGTTTCAAAGATATAAGGTGGAAGGATTTCTGAATCTACTGAGTTATTCAGCCAACCATCTCCCTCTCCCTATAGATCCGGCCAGTTGATGCAAAGCAAGCAGCCAGTTCACATTTTTCCATAATGAGATACCTTTAACTTAAGCTCATTAGACAAGGTCATTTTAGTGTTTTGCTGTTTTGTTTATCAGATTGCAATGCCCACACTCAGGCAGTGACCCCACAATTGCCGCCAGGACTTCTGAACTCAAGGACTTCTGAAGGTATTACTACCTTGGGAGACAAGGCTTTGGAGCCTTAGGCAGGGGAAAAAAACACATTTTCAATAGCACGGCTCTGTTCTGGAATGCTTTGCCATAAGCCAAAGCAAGAGCTTCCCTAAGCATGTGAAAAGGGCAGTTATCTTAAAAAAACAGTTTTCTTTACATACCCAGAAGCTGGAGGCAAAAGGAAAGAGTATGGTTGTCTTGGCAAAGACACAATGTAGTGTAGTGGTTAGAGTATCAGACTGGGAGACACGGGTTCAAATCCCCTGACTCAGCCATGAAGCTTCTTGGGTGAGACCATCTTGGAGGAAAAGGAGGATATTAATGCAATAAATAAATAAATAAACTCATACCCTCCAACATTTCTCCGATGAAAATAGGGACGCCCCATTCCATAACAATAATTTTACTCTTTACACTCCACATATCTTATTATTGGGTTGCCCCAGCCACTCTGGGCAGCTTCCAACATATATAGAAACATAATAAAACATTAAACTTTAAAACTTTCCTATACAGGATTGCCTTCAGACGGCTTGTGGGTTGGATAACTCCATACCCTCCAACATTTCTCCAATGAAAATAGGAACATCGTAAGGAAAAGTGGGACATTCCAGGATCAAATCAGAAATTGGGATTGCTTCTCTAAATCAGGGGCGACCCTGGAAAATAGGGGCACTTGGAGGGTCTGTAAACCTATGTTTTCCTCCGGCTGCTAGGTTTCCGAGGAGAGTCTCCAGGAGAGAAATTTGGCAACTGTTACCCCGCTGCAGATGGGATGCAGGTGGCGCTGTAGTCTAAACCACAGAGCCAAGGGCTTGCCGATCAGAAGGTTGGCGGTTCGAATCGCCGTGATGGGGTGAGCTCCTGTTGCTTGGTCCCTGCTCCTACCAACATAGCAGTTCAAAAGCACGTCAAAGTGCAAGTAGATAAACGGCGTTTCCGTGCACTGCTCTGGTTCACCGGAAGCGGCTTAGTCATGCTGGCCACATGACCCGGAAGCTGTCTGCAGACGAAGACCAGCTCCCTCGGCCAGTAAAGCGAGATGAGCGCTGCAACCTGTTACGGAAAAATCTGGGTGCGTATTTACCCTGCCACCCAGCCAATCGGACCAAGTCCGTGGATTCTAGCGGAAGAAAAGGAAGCTCAGCCAGACGCAGGAGCAAAATGCGAAGATCCAAGTTTATTGCGCAACAGGTTCAAGGCGAGATTGAACCCCGAGAATGGGGCGACATAAACTTTTAAAAGTTCCCTCCAAGTCCCATAACACAGTGCGCGGAACGTCATGAATACATTATGGGAAGGTTGGGTTTCATGGATTACATCATGAATATATTACACACGTCATGAATATCTCAGAGAAAGGTGGGGTTACACTAATTTACATTTGAGGGAAGGGAGGGGGGAATATGCAGAGCGAGGGTCATACACAAATACACATTTCATGAGTACCGGTGGCGGTGGGACAATGGGTTACTGATATGCGCTGTCTGCCACCTGGTATTGCCCGGGGGACGGGCTGGGCAGAGCGATCTGACAGGATTAAGGAGTTCCTGTGTACGTGACTTGCCGTCTCGAGGATTATGGAGTCGGCCAACATCATGGAGTCCTGGGGAAACTGAGTCGAATGACACCAAGAGCAAGAAAATTGGAGCTGTGGTTGATTTTATATGAATTTTGAAAGGTTCTGATGACTTTCAGTCCGTTCCGTAGCCTAGATCAAAAGCGGAAGCAGAATGTATCCATTCTTGCAGAAATGGATACATTGTAACAAGGGTTTGACAGTTTTACGAGGTCGGGAGTTTCGGTTCTATTGTTCTCGCCGTGGGGGGCCGTCAGCAGCTCGTCAGGAGGTTAAATGAGGCGTGCAAGAGCTCCCTGAGCTAGCTCCTGCAGGACGAATGCATGGCTGTGATTGGCCAAAGCGCGGCCATAGGAATAAGCGGAGAAGGGAAACACTCGGTCTACTCATTCTAAGTATGGAGCGCAGATAGGCATAGGAAAGGATAGGGAATATATATATATTCGAGCTTATTTCGCTCGGGAAAAGGTCTGGGGAACGTGTGGTGCTTGTGCAACGGTGAAGGGGGTTCGAGGGTGGGTGTGCGGTGGTACCCTTGAGGTCATCGCCTCGGACAGCCAAGAAGAAGGGGGAAATAGGTACCCCCCCCTCGGTCCGTATCAGTCCCCCATTCGGAGATAGATTTGCATTAAAGTTCTGTAAGAACTTGCAAATCCTTTCTCCGCACCATTTGAGCGCTAAATTTCGGTGATCTCGTATTCACCTTCTCCTAAATGCCTCATCTGTACATAGTCTGGGAAAGTGGGAGCATGTCGGGAGCGGGCATAGGCTCGAAGAGGAAAGGAACTAGGAGAAGCAGAATGTCGGAGGAGAGAGCAGCAAGGGGTAATACAATGCATAGTGCAACACAAGATAGAGACACAAAGGAAGACAGTTAAAATGATAAACAACACGACTTTCAATAGTTGTCTGAACCATCCCAGCTTGGGCAACCATCCCCATAAGTCCACATCGGATAGCCCCTCATGCTGGATGCCGTGGAGCTTCCCTGCTAGCTCATGGATATTATTCAAATGTCCAGTTATATTTAAGGTCTGGTCAGTCACGTATGTGCAGCACTCTGTGCCTATTAATGCGCAGGTGCCTCCCTGACTGGACAAGAGGAAGTCTGTCGCGATTCTCGTCTGTAGGCTCAATTGTCTTACCTCGGATAGTTCCGACATGAGAGAGTCTGTGATCTGGGTCGCCTCCTGCATGAACTTAAGGAGGATGTCGGTGAGTCGGAGAATATCCACGTGGTTTGAACCGGCACCGTAGGCGGGGAAGAGTGCTCGGCCTACGGTCTCTCCATTCGCAGCAACGTCTGACAGGTCTGACAGCTCCTTTTGCTCCCTTTTGTTCCGTTGTCTTCCAGGCGGTAGGTGTGGTAATATTCTAATTCCGGGAACGATGTAGCCGATGAAGCAGGATCCGGACATGTGTGGGCTCACCCATGTATAAGCGCGGTGCCCACACACCCAGAATAGGCCGCTGAGGTAAGATTCCATTCGGCCTGAGGCAAAGGTTTGTAGTAGCATGGTGTCTGCGGGTTGTGGCTTCCAGTCCAAGGGGTGTCCAACCGCAGCGGCCCAGGCAACAGTAAGGTTAGGAAAAGTTCGGGAGTCCCTTGTGTTAGAGACAGTGACCAGTCCAGTTGGTAGGATTTCCAGAGTGTTGGTGCATGTACTGGATCCGATGAAGGTTCCTTCCCCTGAGAAGCTGCGGCAAAGGGGTCCCTTCGTAGGGCCGGTGAGGTAGAGGTATTGATGTGTTAAGTTGAGTGCGGTCAGGTTCCAGGAGGTAACATTTCCGGAACGGAACTGTTCTAAGGTCACTGGTACAGGGACCAGTGGGAGGCTCTGTTGGAGATGGCTGGGTGCGTGAGCGCAAATCCAGCAGTCCGGGTAGGGTGACTCCTTCGCCACCTGGCTGAGAAGCTTAATATAGGAGTTTTGCTCCCAGGATGACAGGAGGTCTTCTCCCGGGAGTGCCGGGTCGGCGCCGAATTGTCGGGGTGCTGTGCCAACCGGATGGAGGGGGTCGGTGGTGTTCAGTAGTCGCCTATCCCTGGCGATACCGCCACATCGCAGGGGTCCGACGTGGTCCCATGAGGGGGAGCGCGAGGGGTGTAAAGAATGGTGCCACCCTTCGAGATATTCAGCCCCTCTCCACTCATGAGTGACCCCTAAGTCCCATAGACAGCAGAACCGCCGTAGGCAGAGTCCTTGGAGTTGGGGCTTCCGGGTTTCTGGGGTGGAGCGGAGGCACTGGAAGCCGAAAATCAAGTTTCCAGAGGGGTGGCTTGATTCCGTATAAGCGTGAGTAGCCCCTCCTGTCTCGACTTCGGTCCAGTTTGGGGTTTGCGAGACCTCTCCACTCTCGTAAAGAAGGTAAGTCCCATTTCTGCAGGTCAGCCGGTAAGAGGAGTGGTCAAGAGTGAGAGCCGCAGAGCCGATACGATGTAAATCCTTGTTTCGGATGAAAAGTTCCCAATATTCGTTTTCGGCGAGTTGGGGAACTAGGGAATGGCGCAGCAAGGTCCGGGACTCGGGAAGGCAGAAATCAAAGTCCCCCATTCGATCAGGGTTAGACCTTCCCGTCTCGACCTCATGATAGTCCAAGAAGTGGTAGTTTGTTCGTAATCCTGTGCAATGGTCTGATGAGGTAGACGTGACCCAGGATAAGGTGGCGAGGAGAAGGGCGGTGGTGACCAGGCGCATGGCTCGGATGCGTGAACGAACGAAGGCGCCTGTCAGGGTGAGGCTGTAAAGCGAAGGTATCAAATAGCGCTGTTGAACGGAGCTGTCAGATGAACTGTCAAAGGCGAAGCTGTCAACGAAGGAAGTAGTGAATGGAGCTGTCAAACGAAGAAAGCTGTCAATGGAGCTGTCAATCGAAGCAAGCTGTCAATGGAGCTGTCAAACGAAGCAAGCTGTCAATGGAGCTGTCAAGCGAAGCAAGCTGTCAATGGAGCTGTCAAACGAAGCAAGCTGTCAATGGAGCTGTCAAACGAAGCAAGCTGTCAATGGAGCTGTCAAACGAAGCAAGCTGTCAATGGAGCTGTCAAACGAAGCAAGCTGTCAATGGAGCTGTCAAACGAAGCAAGCTGTCAATGGAGCTGTCAAACGAAGCAAGCTGTCAATGGAGCTGTCAAGCGTGGTTGTCGGCGCGTCTGAAACGTAGCTTGATGGTGTTGGTATCTGGGATGATTTCGGACGTCCAGTTGGGTGTCGCGGTGTCTGGTCCGGTCTGTTGGGCCCGACTTTGGCCCCGATCGGCTGGTCCGGTCTGTTGAGCCCGACCTTGGCCCCGATCAACTGGTCCGGTCTGTTGAGCCCGATCTTGGCCCCGATCAGCTGGTCCGGTCTGTTGAGCCCGACCTTGGCCCCGATCCGCTGGTCCGGTCTGTTGGTCGTCGTCGTCAATATATGAGGTCGGTAAAGCCGGTGGAGTCGAAAAGGTGAAGTCCTCGCCGTTGCTTTCTTCCGTCTCCTGTGGAGGGGGTGAGGACTTGCACCTAGTGTGATGTAACCAGGAATTCTTCTCACCTACTTTCACGGCGGTTGGCGATGTCAAGAGTACTTGGTAGGGACCTTCCCACGCGGGTTGGAGTGGTTCTTTCTGGTAGACCTTGACGAGGATCCAGTCGCCCGGGTGGAAGGAGTGAGCGTGGACGTCGATGGGAAGATTCTGTCCCTCGATGGCCGCGTAGTGGTGGAGACGCTGTAGCTGTGTCTGGAGCTGAATAACATAATTAGTAAGTTCTGCCTCCCCGAGCTCCAGTTCCGATAGTGGGAATAGAGTGTTGTAGACGGGAGGAGGTCTCCCGAATAAGAGTTCGAATGGGGAGAGTTTCAAACGTCCGGTTGGGGCGCTGCGGATGTTATGAAGAACCAGTGGGAGTGCATTGACCCATTTTAGGCCAGTGAGCTCGCAAAGTTTGCCCAGCTGTATCTTTATTTCCTGGTTCATACGTTCCACTTGGCCAGAAGATTGTGGGTGGTATGGGGTGTGGAGGTCCCATTTGATTTGGAGTGATTTGGCCACTAATTGCACCACTTCTGCAGTAAAGTGGGTCCCTCTATCGCTGTCTAGGCGACGGGGTATGCCATAGCGGGGAATAATGTCCTGTAGGAGGGCCCTGGCAACTACGGATGCGGTGGCCTTTCTGCAAGGGAATCCCTCCACCCACGAGGAGAATTGGTCAACTATAATCAAAGCATGCTTAAAGCCTTGGCATTGGGGCAGATCAATGAAATCAAGCTGCAAGTTCTCAAAGGGGACAAAGGCCCATGGTCTGGCTCCTGGCGGCCTCCTTGGTTCACGTTTAGGATTGAACCGCTGGCAGGTAATGCAATTCTTTGATGCTGCTGCTGCAGCAGCAGCTATCCCGGGTGCGTACCAAAATCTAATTACATGTTCCATTAATCTCCCTTTTCCCCAATGTGTCCGCTGGTGAAGAAACCTCACTACTTTTGGAGTCCAGGCCTTTGGAAGGACGGTTCTTCCATCGGGGAGGACCCAGATACCTTGTTGTTCGGTGGCACCTATCGATTCCCACGTAGCCTTCTCATCCCCTGGGGCAGATTTGTAAATTTCTGTGAGGTCTAGGTCTGCTGGCAGTTGGAGGGCTTGGAACTCGGATTCGTTGTTAGGGGTGCGTAAGGCTGCCATCTGTGCGGCTTTGTCGGCTCGTCTGTTTCCTTTAGAAACTGAGTCCCTGCCCTTGGTATGGGCCTTGCAGTGGACAACGGCTATGGCGGCAGGTAGGTGGATCGCTGTGAGAAGTCGCTCAACCAGGGCGGCGTGCGAGATTTGAGACCCGGCAGCGGTTAGAAAGCCTCTTTGGAGCCAAATTTGGCCAGTTGTGTGCACCAAGCCGAAACAGTATTTACTATCCGTATAAATGGTTATCCGCTTCCCTTCACCAATCTCGCAGGCACGCAGCAGCGCAATTAGCTCGGCGGCTTGGGCACTGTACTGAGAGTTAATTGGATTTGACTCTAGTATTTCGAAGTCGGAGACCACCGCGTACCCGGTCTTCCTAACCCCGTCGATCACTTTAGAGCTACCATCAGTATATAATATTAGGTCCGGGTTCTCCAGGGGAAGATGATCTAAGTCTTCACGGGGCTTTTCAGCTTGCCGGACTATAGTGGTGCAGTCATGATGCGGGGTGCCATCATCGGGAAGGGGTAGTAGGGTAGCGGGGTTTAGCGAGTTGACACGTTTAATGGTGACATTGGTTGGGGTTAGTAGGAGGGCTTCGTAGCGGTTGAGGCGGGAGTTTGAGAAATGGTGACATCCTTTTAGGGTTAGGAGGGTTGAGACTGAATGGGGAACGTGGAGGGTGATTTCGTGGCCTAGAACCGTCTCTTGGGCTTTCTCGAGGAGGACAGCGGCGGCCGCAATGGCTCTGAGGCAACTGATAGCCCCTTTGGCAGTATTGTCAAGTTGTAGACTATAATATGCCACTGGCCTCTCTTGGTCGCGGAATGGTTGGGTTAGGACCCCAGAGGCTACCCCCATTTGCTCGTGGATGAACAAGTTGAAAGGGATTCGGTAGTCGGGTAATCCTAGGGCAGGAGCAGATCTGAGTTCCCGTTTTAGTCGTTCAAAAGAGCTGTAAGCTTCATCTTCCCAGACTAAGGTGTCTGGGTGGTCCTGGCGCGTCATGGCAGTTAAGGGCTTCGTTATTTCACTGTAACCAGCGATCCATGCCCGGCAGAAGCCGGCCATGCCAAGGAAGCCGCGGAGCTGTCGCTTTGTTCTTGGGAGGGGAATTTTAGTGACTGCCTCAATCCTGTCAGTGGCTAGACTTCTGGTCCCTACTCCCAAGATGTGTCCGAGGTACTTGACTTCTTGCTTACAATATTGGAGTTTCTTAGGAGACACTTTATGTCCCTTCTTTGCTAATTCTGATAGGAGGCATTTAGTATCTATCTTACACGCCTCCTCACTGGTAGAACATAATAAAATATCGTCCACGTAGAGAAGCAAGGTGGAACTGGCCGGTAAGTGGATGTCCTCTAAGTCCTGATGTAACACGGCCGAAAAAATGGCGGGTGACTCTACGTAGCCTTGGGGCAGTCTGGTCCACGTTAATTGGCTGGGCCCCCAGGTAAATGCAAAAAGAAATTGGCTGGCCGGATCTAGGGGTATGCTGAAGAAGGCAGAACACAGGTCCGCAGCGGAGTACCAAGTCGTCCCTGCTGGAATGGCGTTTAGGAGGGAGTTCGGGTTGCCAACTACCGGGTGTCGGGGAATCACGAATTGGTTCACTAATCTCAAGTCCTGCACAAAACGGTACCGTATAGGTGCCCCCTCCTTAGCGGGCTTCTTGACCGGGAGAACTGGGGTATTACAGGGCGAAGCGCATGGGACTAGAATCCCCTTTTCGAGGAAGTCCTCAATCATGGGTGTTAGGCCTTCTATGGCTTCTTTGGGCAGAGGGTATTGCTTGGTGCATGGGAAGGGTAGGTCGCTTCGGTAAGTGATCTTGACCGGAGTGGCGGAGAGTA
The DNA here is from genome assembly GCF_965113315.1 of Podarcis vaucheri. Taxonomy (NCBI): domain Eukaryota; kingdom Metazoa; phylum Chordata; class Lepidosauria; order Squamata; family Lacertidae; genus Podarcis; species Podarcis vaucheri. The sequence goes on along the minus strand of NC_138765.1, from coordinate 88,956,100 downwards.
AGAGTCCCACTGAGGTTGATTCAGTCCCCCATAGGGAGGGGGGCAAGTCGTTTTCGAGTTCTAAAGGGAGTTCGGGAAACTGTCGGTCCGCTTTAGATTCCTGAACGATACCCTGGAAAATGGGAATGGAGTTCCCTGGCATATGTAGGTAAATGCCATCCGGGGAGCATTTTATGGTGGCATTAAGTTTGCAGAGGAGGTCTCTGCCGAGGAGGTTGACTGGGCTGCTTGTTAAAAGGAAAGTGTGTTCCGCTAGTAATGGTCCGAGGGTGACCTTGGCCGGTCGCGAGAGCGGGCAAGTGCGGGGTATCCCATCCAGTCCCATTACTTTCTTGGTTACTGTCCCTGGTTCCAGGTGACTGTCGGTTAGGGTGGAATAGGTGGCCCCTGTGTCCAGTAGACATTGGTAAGGGTGGCCGTCTATCTCGATAGTACAGACCGGGTCTTCGGGTGACAATGTAAGGACAGGGCAGATGGTTTGGGTCTGACTGGGATCCCCTTCTAATTGTCAATAAGTGTTCTGATCATCGGGAGGTGGTTGGTTTGGAGGGTGCAAGGGAGGAGCAGTAGCATTCGCCCAAGGGTGGGCAGGCTGGTCCATGGCTGGCAGTTGGGTGGCCGGCATTTGGGTCCGGGGTCCCGGTTGTGGTCGGGATTGAGGGATCGGGTTCGAGGCCGCCGGTGGGGTATAAGCCGCTGGGTTGTGGTTGCTGTAGCCTGGGGTTACGTTGGCTTGCGGGGAGAAAGGGGGGTGGGTGATCCGTACAGGGAAAGGCTTAGGCTCCTGTCCCCCGTAGGGTGTCGCATTTAGGTAGGGGCAGAATCTTTTTATGTGTCCCTCTTCCTGGCAGTAATAGCATCCTCCAGTCCCCGGTCCCCATTGCCTATAGGGATTTGGGGTTCCTCCTCCACGGATTCCCTTTCCTCGAGGGAATCCCCTGCCTCGATTAGGACCATAGGCAGTTTCCATGCTTAAGGCTAGTATTTGTTCGACCTCGGGCTTCGTTTCCTTCTTCTTTCTTTCATCCCGAGAGTTGTAGACAGATTTTGCGATGGACAAGATTTCACTTACGCTCTTTCCATCGTATCCAATTTGGAGATTCAGAGCTTTCCTGATATCTGGGCAAGCCTGATCCTTGAAGAACCCTTTAATGATTACTTCATGCTGTGGGTTGTTGGGGTCTATTCCTCCCCATGTTTTAATGGCAGAGACCAATCTAGTGTAATAATCGGACGGGTGTTCATTTGGTCCCTGCATGACCGACTGGACTTTGGTCCAATTAACGGTGCGTTGTCCGGCGGCCTTTACACCGTCCAAAATGGCCTTTTTAAATAGGTTTAAGCACCAAATACCGTTAGTGGTATTATAGTCCCATTCTGGTTCTACTCTGAGACATTGTGCTGTGAGCGCTTGCAATCCCTGAGGCCGTCCCCTTTGGTAGTCAGGTAGTTCTATGGCTTCCCCAGCTTTAGTTAGAATGTCCGCTTTCTCCGCCTCGTTGAAGAGGGCATTCAGAAGGACGTGGACATCGGGCCAGGTGGGATTGTGTGTGGAGAAGATAGCGCTGACCTGGCGGTGGCATTTGTCCGGGTCATCCCTCAATGAGGGCATCTGGTTTGACCAAGTTACCAGGTCTGAGGTATAGAAGGGTTGATGCGTGTAAACCATCCGCGGGGGCCCATCAGGTTCGAGAGGAGGAATGGGCAGGGCCCTTAAGGGCATCTGGACCGCAGTAGAACTCACGGTGGAGCTTACTTGGTCAGAAGTCCCCGGAGTCTCTTTATCGCGGCCCCGGGTCCCTTTTTCGGAGCCTTGAGGTTCCGTGGGAGCGGGTTTATTCCTGACTTGGGTAGAGTCCTCAATGGTGTTGTGGTGAGTAGAGGAGGGGACTTTAGTTTTAGCTTGTCCGGGGTTTTTAACTTGTTTGGCCCCTCCCTTGTCCTTTTTCGCTTGTAGTCGTGTGACCCTCCTATTTTCGGTGTCTTGTGCCTCATCCTCCTCCCCCGTTTCCTCCCCACTACTGGAGTCGCTGTCGCTGGATGTCAGGGCTTGCGGCGGTGGTCCTTGATAGTAAAAGGGGACCAGGGTCTGTCGTACATCGTCATCTTCGTAAGGGGGGGGCATTGGCAGTCGCCCGGGATTTAATATAGGCAATTGGTAAGAGGTTGTTCCCTTTGGGGCTTGGAGCATTCTCCTTACGGCCTCAAAGGTGGCCAGGTATTCTAACTGGCGGGGTTTTTCTTCTATCAGGGCTTTCCTTAGGTGGTTCAAGCGTTCTTCATTAAACGAACCCCCCGGTGGCCACCGCAGTTCGGGTCTGGCGGAGGCAGTCCTGGCGGGCCAGGTTCCGGAGCAGAGGTCCTCTAGTTTTTCCTTAGATAACAATTTGTGGCCAGGAATCGACTTCCAACACGCGATGACAAATTGAAGAGGGGAGTCGGGATCCTTCTGGGAACGGGATGGCTTCCGGGAAGCCTTCCTCCCAGAATGAGTCCGCTCGTGTTTGGAAGCCTGGGTACCCATAGTATATTTCACGCGTGTCTAGATGGGAAAGAGGAAAGAGGAGGGGGGGTCGATAAGGATTTGTGGGTCTAGGGTTATTCGACAAAGGACTAGTAAAATGAAAGGTCTTTAGTCGCTTGGCAACTTCCTAGGGAGGTTTTTAAGAGCTCTAGCTATCCGGTATTCCTTACTTCCTTTTTCCTTAACCATTCACCTGGGGTCCCTTTTCCACTCTGCCGATCCCGCCCAATTCCTCATGGGCTATTCCCTCCTGGCAACCTCCTACCTATCGTCACAACTCAGGAAAAGGGGCCCTACTGAACGCCCGCACCGTGCGGTGCCAGATCGGGTGGTCCCTGGACAGAGGTTTGGGTCGAAAATCCCCCTTGCTTTCGGAAGCGGGCTTACAGTACACGTGGTATTGTAGCCCGACCGGTGCGGCTGGGATTGGGATAGAAAGCAAGACCACTTCCTGCCCCCTAGAAAGGACGCTCGGGAAGATCGGAAAGAGAGCTCCAACCCCTTGCTTTCAACTGGGATGCCCGTTTGCGGAGAGTCGGCTATCTTTCAAGTCGGGTCTCTCCGTCTTACCCTTCGGGCTCCCAATTGGTGCGGCTGGCTGGAGGGTTTAGATAAAGAGATAGAGCTCAGAACCCCCCTTTCGGGTCGAGCAGCGGTCCACGGTCTCTCTCACTGACTGGACCAAGAGAAAGGCAAGAAGGTACGATAGAGAGGAGGGCAGAGAATTCAGTTGCCAGGAGACTTCCACCCCTTCCCACCAGTGCACTGGATTTTCCTATACTCACGCGTCTTCCCGTCGATCCGATCCCGGGATCGATGAATGAGCCGGCTGGATCCCTTTTGCTCCCCGGCTGAACTCCTGGGGCTTCCGATTACCGCCCGGGAGATGGCCGGAGGTCCAAAAGGGTCTTCTCGGGCAAATTGGCCCGCAGCCGGCTGAAGAATTCGGGGCCTCCGGTCAGCAACCCGGGAGAACCGCTCTGCCCCACGTTGGGCGCCAAGCTGTTACGGAAAAATCTGGGTGCGTATTTACCCTGCCACCCAGCCAATCGGACCAAGTCCGTGGATTCTAGCGGAAGAAAAGGAAGCTCAGCCAGACGCAGGAGCAAAATGCGAAGATCCAAGTTTATTGCGCAACAGGTTCAAGGCGAGATTGAACCCCGAGAATGGGGCGACATAAACTTTTAAAAGTTCCCTCCAAGTCCCATAACACAGTGCGCGGAACGTCATGAATACATTATGGGAAGGTTGGGTTTCATGGATTACATCATGAATATATTACACACGTCATGAATATCTCAGAGAAAGGTGGGGTTACACTAATTTACATTTGAGGGAAGGGAGGGGGGAATATGCAGAGCGAGGGTCATACACAAATACACATTTCATGAGTACCGGTGGCGGTGGGACAATGGGTTACTGATATGCGCTGTCTGCCACCTGGTATTGCCCGGGGGACGGGCTGGGCAGAGCGATCTGACAGGATTAAGGAGTTCCTGTGTACGTGACTTGCCGTCTCGAGGATTATGGAGTCGGCCAACATCATGGAGTCCTGGGGAAACTGAGTCGAATGACACCAAGAGCAAGAAAATTGGAGCTGTGGTTGATTTTATATGAATTTTGAAAGGTTCTGATGACTTTCAGTCCGTTCCGTAGCCTAGATCAAAAGCGGAAGCAGAATGTATCCATTCTTGCAGAAATGGATACATTGTAACAAGGGTTTGACAGTTTTACGAGGTCGGGAGTTTCGGTTCTATTGTTCTCGCCGTGGGGGGCCGTCAGCAGCTCGTCAGGAGGTTAAATGAGGCGTGCAAGAGCTCCCTGAGCTAGCTCCTGCAGGACGAATGCATGGCTGTGATTGGCCAAAGCGCGGCCATAGGAATAAGCGGAGAAGGGAAACACTCGGTCTACTCATTCTAAGTATGGAGCGCAGATAGGCATAGGAAAGGATAGGGAATATATATATATTCGAGCTTATTTCGCTCGGGAAAAGGTCTGGGGAACGTGTGGTGCTTGTGCAACGGTGAAGGGGGTTCGAGGGTGGGTGTGCGGTGGTACCCTTGAGGTCATCGCCTCGGACAGCCAAGAAGAAGGGGGAAATAGGTACCCCCCCCCTCGGTCCGTATCAAACCCCAGAATCGTCCGCGACTGGACCTAATGGTCAGGGGTCCCTTTACCTTAACCTTTACTTGTACCCTGCTGCAGAAATTGGCAGTTCAAGAAAGGGGGTTCCAGCTCAAGAAAGGAGAATCCGACTAAACATCAGGAAGAACTTTCTGACAGCAAGGACAGTTCAACAGCAGAATGGACTCCCTCAGAAGGTGGTAAACACTTCTTCCTTGCATGTTCTTAAACATAGGTCTTATGGCCATCTGTCAGGGATTCTTTAGCTGGGATTCCTGCCTTGCAGGGAGTTGGACTAGATCATGGGTAGGCAAACTAAGGCCCGGGGGGCCAGATCCAGCCCAATCGCCTTCTCAATCCGGCCCGCAGACGGTCCAGGAATCAGCGTGTTTTTACATGAGCAGAACGTGTGCTTTTATTTAAAATGTATCTCTGGGTTATTTGTGGGGCATAGGAATTTGTTCATTCCCCCCCCAAAAAAAATATATAGTCGGTTCCCCCACAAATTTTGAGGGACAGTGGACCGGCCCCCTGCTGAAAAAGTTTGCTGACTGCTGGACTAGATCATGGGTAGGCAAACTAAGGCCCGGGGGCCGGATCCGGCCCAATCGCCTTCTAAATCCAGCCTGCAGACGGTCCGGGAATCAGCGTGTTTTTACATGAGTAGAATGTGTCCTTTGATTTAAAATGTATCTCTGGGTTATTTGTGTGGCATAGGAATTCGTTCATTTCCCCCCCCCCAAAAAAAAAAATATAGTCTGGCCCCCCACAAGGTCTGAGGGACAGTGGACTGGCCCCATGCTGAAAAAGTTTGCTGACCCCTGGACTAGATTATCCTTGGGGTCCCTTCCAACTCTATAATTCTATGCTCCACACCAGCTTTGGAGCCATGAGTAGAGTTTTCTGGAAGCCAATTCCAACTGCTCCCTCCTTTACTGGAGATTTCCAAGGGCGGTGCCAAACCGGAAAATAAAGCACTTTCCACTGTATATATTTCCAATAAAATCAGCACAATGCATGGTTAATATTCAGAGCCTGATTAATCAAAAGCCTGCATCCCCCCCCCCATTCTTCCACTTACACTTGCTGTTCACCTTCAACTCCCGTCTTCTTTGCTTGTAAACACGGAGTCAATTGCTACCCTGGATTTATGGCAGAAGCTGAAAGCTACATTCTCTGGTGGTAATAACTTATTTTCCTATTTATGCAGCATACAGTTCTTTTAATAATAGTAAAAAGCCATCAGCAACAACCCATCCAGCCCTGATATTTACTTCCTGGGGATTTGAAAAATTCATAGAGGCACACCTAGCAATTAACTGCATGGGTGTTTATATTTCACAAACGCCGTCAATGAAATGATGAATCTTGTAGGGGGGTGTTGTCTGCACTATTACTCACACCTCAAAATTTCACCCCAAAGGTGTAGCTCCTTACAAAACCAGCCATCAGAGGTTAATAATAATAATAATAATAATAATAATAATAATAATAATAATTTATTATTTATAGCCTGCCCATCTGGCTTGGTTTCCCCAGCCACTCTGGGTGGCTTCCAACAGAATACAGTGGTACCTCAGGTTAAGTACTTAATTTGTTCTGGAGGTCCGCACTTAACCTGAAACTGTTCTTAACCTGAAGACAACTTTAGCTAATGGGGCCTCCTGCTGCTGCCGCACCGCCGGAGCCCGATTTCTGTTCTCATCCTGAAGCAAAGTTCTTAACCTCAAGCACTATTTCTGGGTTAGTGGAGTCTGTAATCTGAAGCGTATGTAACCTGAAGCATATGTAACCTGAGGTACCACTGCATTAAAAACAGAATAAAACATCAAACATTAAAAACTTCCCTAAACAGGGCTGCCTTCAGGTGTCTTCTAAAAGTCAGATCTTTAACATTTGATGGGAGGGCGTTCCACAGGGCAGGCACCACTACCAAGAAGGCCCTCTGCCTGGTTAGAGCTCTGCCAGAAATTTCTCCTGTGCTTATTCCCAACAATTCTCAATAATGAGAAAAGAAATTGCTTCAAAGGAGAGGGGAAATTCTGGTGAAAATCTCAGGGGTGGGATGGAGGGGGTTTTATCGTGTTTGTCTTATGGTTGCGATCTCTGAGTGGCAAGAGACTCCAGGGGTGCCTGAGAGTTTCCCACGGTTCGGTTTCTTTGGAACCGAACGTCAACAGATATATGGTAATATAGGATGTATGGTCTTACGTATATAGTTGGCTCACATCTTATGCTGGAGTTCAGTTTCAAGCATAATGTATGTATGTAAAAGTTGCATATAGCTGAAATCAGGGCTAGCCCAGGATGTTTTAGCCCTTGAGGAAAAACAGAAAATGCTGCCCCACCCCCAGGGATATATTTACCTATTTATTACATCCAAGCAGCTCCAGGTGTGCGTGTGATTCTACCTCCTCCCATCTCCTCCTCCCAGCAAACCTATGAGGTAGTTTGAGCTAAGAGGCAGCGAGTCAACCAAGGTTGAGCTTCATGGCAGAGTGAGAATTCGAACCCCGGCCTCCCAGGTCTTAATCTAGGAGGAGTCTGTGCACTTTCTAGAATTTTAAAGAAATTCTATGAAAATCAAGCAGGGGGGGGAATGCCTTTCTTAGGGGAAGAAAACTTGAGAAATTGATGTGCAGATTTCAGTATCACTGAGCCCTGGAGACAGAGGTTAATTGGGAGAGGAGAGAAGGGTGCGCCACCTTGAAATGTCTATGGAACTTTCAGAGATTGATGAAATTATTTGGGAGGAGGGAGCAGGGAGGGAGGCAGACCCTTCCGAAACAGAGTGCATGCAACAATTTGCAGCCAGCTCCTGTAGGACTGCAGCTGGCAAGCTGTATGCAGTCTTCTGAATTAATGAGATGTAAGGGGGGGCAGGTGATGCCACAGGATCATAGCTGTCAACTTTTCCCTTTTCTTGCAAGGAATCCTATTCGGAATAAGGGAATTTCCCTTAAAAAAAGGAAAACCTTGACAGCTATGCACAGGAGGGGCCCTGGAGACGGGGGTTAATTGGGAGAGGAGAGCAGAGCGGAGCAGATTCCGCCGAAGAGCGTCTCTGCAACAATTTGCGGCCAGCTTCTGCTGGGCTGCAGCTTGCAAGCTGCATGCATAGTCTTCTTCATAATCTTTTACTATCACCCACCTGGAAATTCAAGCCCTCCACCTGCCCCCAGAGGGGGCCAGGCAACCTGGAGACTTCTGGTCAGCTCTGAGGTTTGGAAACCTGAGTCCAGCACTAACCAGGACTGCAGATCCTACCTGCTTTGGCATGGTGATAAGAATATGGGAGAGGCACCAGGACAGGTTGCTGCACAGAGGGGAGGGGGTTTCCTCCTCCTTCCTGCCATCATCAAAAGCAAAACCTATGGGGGGGGAGCCCCAGGGGGAGGGCTTTTGCTCAAGGGGCGTGGCCTTCTCTTTCATGGGCCAAAGGCCAGAGTCAGCGCCTTCTTCATATCCTCAGGCAAAAGTATTTGGTCCCTTCAGTGGCTGGAGCTGCCCTCCGCCCCAATGTAGCAAGAAATTGGCTTTTGTGTCCAAACCGCTTAGCCGCCGGTCTGCTGCTCAGTCCCCCGCCTGCCCCAGGGCCTTTACAACCTCTCAGCAAAGAGCAAGTCTGTATTGATTTCCAAGCGACTAAAACTGTAAATTATTAGTCGTGACAACCGGCTCAGCTGGCTCCAAGATGAGATTCCTATCGATTGGGCCAAATCACATTAGTGCGCAAAAAAAAAAAGGAAGGGAGGAAAAAGGTGTTGGATCAGAAGTCAAGTGTTGTTGGGGAGGGGGTGTCCCCAAAAATGAGGACTGCCCTTTCATATAAATGCAATTGGGCAACATAAGTTAGAGGACTCTAGGCAGGAGCAGGTTGAGCGATGAAATGGCAATCAATGCATTTTGAAATATGGCTGGAGTTTTCTTTGTGGTAAAATCCTTTCCTATTGTGCCCAATTCAACATCCTGGGAGTTTGGGGCTGGAAGTCTTCTCATTTCACTTTCAGTTAAAATTAGTGTTGTATTTCTATGGAAGTCATACTTTCATTATATACGAGGCAGCCTACTCAGAAAGGCCATTAATATTTTTAAAGGAACCTTAGCGCCTGATTCCAGCAAGTGGGCGGCGATCACTGATTAAGGAAGGAAAGGCACTTTGCATAGGCTCAGAGACACCTTTGTTTTTGGCCGTTTTAAATTATATGTCGCTTGTCTGAGTCCTGGTGTTGAAATCAGGTTCCAAAGATGAGCTCTGGTGAGAGCAAAGTAGACCTTGATCCCATTTCTTCTGTGCAACAATGCGAGCGCCACCTGTCTGTCAGAAACATCCACGGCATTAAAAGGTGTCTGAATGCAAGAAGAGTTTTCTGGATCAGGCCAGAGGCCCACCTGTTTTCACAGCGGCCTGTGAGAAACCCAGAGGCAGGATTTGAGCACAATAGCACTTTCTCCCTTCCTGTGGTTTCGAGAGACTGGGATTTAGACGCTGCCTCTGGCTGCATGAAGAAGTCCTTTCAATGTCCTTTTTGAGGCGAGGCAACCAGAACTATATACAGCATTCCAGCTGCAGTCATGCTATAAATTTACATAACAGAATTATGCTATCGGCAGTTTCGTTTTCAGTTCCTTTCCTAGTGATCCCTAGCATGGATTTTGGCTTTTTCGTGGCTCCCACCCACTGGGCTGATTATTGCAGAGCTCTTCCATACCCCGCTGCGTATGTGCACCTGTATGGCTTCCCGGATTGGTGCCTTGCCAGGAAAACTGGACACACACACACACACCATCCCGCCACTGTTGAATCCTGCCCCCCTTCACGCGCTGCTGTCCCAGAGTTTTTGCTGACAATCATCATCGTCTTTTGAGTGTTACTGCCATCTGCTGCACGCTTAAGATGATTACAACAAGGTTCTGATTATTCCTCCCAGATTCCCGAAGGTTTGTTTTGAAAAAGCTCTACCCAAAGTTCTCTTTAAGCAGATTTGAGTTAAATAGGACTCTTCTTCGGACGGGATGCATGTATTTCATTTCAAAAGCTCACATATCATGGACCAACACAGAGGTGCCAGCTCAAGGGTGGGGGGCTGAGCTCTTGGGGGGGGGCTGGGGCTTTTCTTCAGCGGGAACTCACCAGAACTCAGTTCCAGCACCTCTCAGGTGGGTGCCATTGCCATTACAGTGGTACCTCGGTTTATGAACTTAATCCGTTCCGGAAGTCCGTTCTTAAACCAAAACCATTCTTAAACCGAGACGCGCTTTCCCTAATGAGGACTCCTGCCACCGTTTGTCTTCCATTCTTAGACCGCGGTAAAGTTCTCAAACCAAGACACTATTTCTGGTTTTCCTGAGTTTGTGAACCAATTCGTTCTTAAACTGGCCTGTTCTTAAACCAAGGTACCACTGTATAAGAGAACAAGGTGTTCACGGTGGGTTCTGGCCAGGGCCTCTTTCCTCGACAGCCCCAGAGAGGAGGAGGTGGAACCAGGAAGGAAGGAAGGAAGGAAGGAAGGAAGGAAGGAAGGAAGGAAGGAAGGAAGGAAGGAAGGAGACTGAGAGACAACGAAGAAGAAGAGAAGTTTGGATTTGATAGCCCGCTTTATCACTACCTGAAAGAGTCTAAAGCGGTTAACAATCACCTTTCCCTTCCTCCCCCACAACAAACACTCTGTGTGGTGAGTGGGACTGAGAGACTTCAGAGAAGTGTGACTAGCCCAAGGTCACCCAGCAGCTGCATGTGGAGGAGCGGGGAAGCGAACCTGGTTCACCAGATTACGAGTCCACCACTCTTAACCACTACACCACACTGGATCTCTTGGTTATACTGTAGAGTTATACTGTAGTGAGCCAGGCCTCAGACAGGATTGGAAGACTGATCAGATACCTTCCGCCCCACCCCACCCCTCCAACGATCTTGGATCCATCTTATTTATCTATTGAATTTCTAGCCCACCTCTTCCTCCAAGATGCTCAGGAAGTCATCTACATGGTTTCCCCGCTCCACAACCGCCCTGCGAGGTAGGTGCGGCCGAGGCAGTCAATGGCCCTGGGACACCCGGTGTGGCCAAGTGGAGATTTGACCCCTGGTTTCTCCCAGGTCCTAGTCCAACACTCTTTAACAAAACTGCACCGCCCTGGTTCTTGGGAGTGTTTCCACCTCGACTTTTGCCTCAGGTGCATGTTTTCGAGAAATGCAGGTGACAAAAACACAAGGCAAAGTGAGGTTTCCCCCCAGGTTGTTTTCACTTTATTAGGTATGACATGAAGAAAAGTGTGTGTGTGGGAGGGTTTCTTACACCTGCATGCAGCAGAAGGGATTAGGTTTTTGTGTTTTTGTTTTTAGTACTGGTGGTAGGTTGGCTGTTAAATAGTTGTAAACTGTTTTTATTTCTCTGTGAAGTCTCATTGCATGCTTGAGAGAATGCAATTGTCAAGAGAAGGAAGAGGCGGGGGAAGGGAGGGGTGTGTACCATTCCTGATCTAAGATGTTCATGCTTTATTTACAAAGAACGAAAGCGGGCACATTACAAAATGGTCACAAACTGCCAAGAAGTTGAAGGGGTGGAGAGGGGGTGGACATCCGTGAAAATCTGGGAGGGCGGATAGGAAAAATGCAGGTCCTTTCTTGTTTTTTCCCCAACAAGAATCTTCACACCGCGCTGTGCAAAAACCAGACTTTGGAGGAAAACAAACCACTTGCACAAAGAAGGCGTCTCCAGACGGCATGTGAAATGGAGGAGAAGAGAAACGCTGGCGCCAGAGGGGAGGAGTCCCTGTCTGGGCAGTGCTTGAAGGCCTTTGCTCTGCATCTAACCTTGGCATTAAATGAGACTGGCATCAGCCTTTGGGGGGAGACTTGCAACAGGTTCCTCTTGATGTGTATTTTGGAAAGAGACGACAGGAGCAAAGAGAGAAGAGTGCCACGCTTTGCACTCGCCTCTCCAACACCGTCCCAACTCTCTCCAGGGACACACACACACACACCCCACACACACACCACCCTACAAGAGTGCGTTGGCCTGACAGATGCGCCCTTGAAAAGCAGTAATGCATCTCACACGCCAGGATGGAAGACGAGATATTTCTGGTGGGAGGGGTGTGTGTGTGTGGAACCTCTTACATGTTTGTGAAGCTGGAATGTTGCTCATCATACAAAGTTCTGAGGCACCTCTGCTGACTCACTCGTTTTGGCTTCTGGCTCCCACCCTCCGTCGGCAGGTGAGCCCCAGAAGTCTGCCCACATATGGTGGCCCTTGGATCAAAAAACGTTCACCGCCCCAGTCTTCATCCATCTGATGTCCCAACCATCTCATTGCCGTTCCCCAGAATTTAAATGTGAAAGAGAAAACATGCTTTCCTCACATGAACCAGTGATCTTGGTTACATTGGAGGGAGAGCACTGTGAGTGGAAGTCCTGTGTGCTAGCAGGTCCCAAAGATACACCAGATCTGGGACCTTGTCACCAGCATATCACAAGGGATCCATTAGCCTAAAGTTCTGCCAGGTGGTCAGATGGCTACCAGCACAGATAGGCTGCTGGATGGTTCTTGCTGTCTACAAAAGGAACCCAAAAAAATTCCCAGTACGTTTTATGAAATCTTAGAAGATTTGTCTGGACAGATGATTAGATAGACAGAGTTGGGGACGGACGGACTCAAAGAGTCATCTAGTCCAACTCATTGCAATGCCGGAATGGATAGAGAAATAGAGTAATACTACAAGGTCAAGGTAGGTAAATAGGTTTGGCTGCACCAGAACTCTGAGGCTGTGACCTTCTGACAGGCCAACAAGGAAAAACAACACCCTGTTGAAACTCTCATCCAGGACAAGACAGCTGAGACATCTTTCATGAAGCTGTCCTTCACAAATGTACAACTAAGAGTCTATTGGACAAGGAAGATGAGAGGAAGATTTGCTACTGGAAACCACAGGGAAGAGAGGCCATTGGGGCTCTGCTCTGAAACAGCAGACCACTGTCAAGAACTGGGCAGCGGAGGAATGGCAGAGACCATCTCCCTCAAATCCTGACCCTTCCAGGGAGGAGGAACACTGGTTTGCGGGAGGTCACAGAGGCAGATGAGGGGGAAAGTTGGGAAATAATGGGAGAGGAGGAGGCAGAACTGGAACGGCCAGTCTTTAGAAAGCATTCCAGACTCTCCATCTTCCAGGACCCGGCGAGCCTTAAAAGTAGGACAGCAAAGAGCTTAAAGACAGAGGTCACGGAGCAGGACCCGTAGAAGTGACAGATGAGGAAGTGGGAGAGATTCACTCGGGACAATGCCATTATCCAAGAGGCTGGGTTCTCTTTAGCCTCTCTCTGTAATATCGGAATAAAAAAGGACAGTAAGAAACTTTCCCTTGTTTTTATACTTTTTTGGGCAACCAGCCGAAAGCCGCTGACAGCATCCGGACCACCACACAAAAATGGCCCAGGTGCAAACTCGCAGGTGAAGGGTAACGGAACCAGCACTCCTGAAGGTGAGGCAGGTGGACGAGGAAGCGACCACAGCTCAGCGCCTACTTTTTACACAGAAGGTTTGAAATTGTGCCATGCTGAATCCTTCCTGTCCGTTTCTAGATCAGGGTGGCCAGTGATTTGCATGGACTGGGGTTGTGTTGCACGCCTAAAGTCCCAGGTTCAGGGCTCAGAATTGCCAGGTGGGGCTGAGAATGTCCTCAGCCTGAAACCACAAAGACCTGCTGCCTAAACAAGGTAGACCAATGGTCTAATCAATGTTCCTATGTTGTTGGACTCTGTCACGTTCTCTGGTGCTGATGGGGGTCCAGCAACATCAGCAGAGCACCAGGTTTCCAATTCTTGTTCCAGATCATCTTCATCCCATGTGAAAAAGGCTAGTTATCTTCTGACTCTTTCTTATGACACTTGAGGTTGGGGCTGTTTGGTTTGTACAGTTTTGGTTTAGCGGGGTTTGCACTTATCTTACGTACGAGGTGGCCGAGATGTGTCAGGAAGATGTCCTCTTCCATTGCTGGATGAACATCTTTTGATGTCCTGCTGCAACTCTCAGCCACAGCTTCCAGTAAAGCCCCATGAGGTCCTTGGCAACGCTTTCCAGGAAACACAGGGCCTTGCGGTAAAGGTTTGAGAGCCCCAGAGAGATGGCCTGAAGAATGCAAGGACATCAGCAAAGATGACCTCAGCCACCTTGAATGAAAAATGCAACCGTGACCAAAAAAATGCAACCATCAAATGCAACCATCCATGAGAATTCCACTGGAATCTGCCCCTTCCAAAAAAGATTTCTTATCAATGGGGGGGGATTTAAAACCAGAAGCAATTCTAAAGTTCGACTCCTGGCACCTCCAGAATGAACGTACTCAGGAAGCATCTGATGGGAAGGACTGGATCTGGGATGGAGATCCCAGAGCTGCTACCCATTGGACGATCCTGGGCCAGGTAGACCAACAGTCTGAGCTGGTGACGAAGGCAGATCTAGGGGAGCACAGCTGGTTTGGTTGCACTGGGCACGGATCTTCTGAGACACCATTATTTCTGTCTGAGAAAAGTGGAGGGGGTGCCATTTTGTCCTTTGTCTTGAGCCAGGTATGGCTGCCTGAAGTCAACCTAGACCACATCATCCAATCAAAGCGTTGTGATGCCACTCTGAACAGGCGTGGCTTCCGCTAAAGAGTTCTGGGAGCTGTAGTTAAGGGTCCTGGGATTGCGAGCAGACCCCTATTCCCCTAACAATTGCCATAGCTTCCTGGGAAGAGGGATTAAGCCACTCTGGAAATTGCAGCTCTGCAAGGGGAATAAGGTCCTCCTAACAACTCTCAACACCCTTCACAAACCACAGCCCCCAGAATTCATTGGGGGGGAGCCATGACTGTTTAAAGGGGCATCGTAGTACTTTAAATGGATTGTGAACGTGGCTACTACAGCATAGCCCCACATAACACCTAACCAATGCTTTTGTGCTATGGGGTTTTTTGTTTTCAAGTTTCAACACAGGTATAAGACCTAAGAAGTATGAAAATGTTGTATATCCATACAGATGCATGCCGGGTTTGAAGCCACAGCGAACGTGACCTGGGAGATTTCAGGTGGGCATTTTGACGGTGCCGCCACCAACAAGTCCAAGCTAAAGGAGAGGGCTTTAGGGAGAACTAGCTCAACAAGCAAGGAAATCTCTTGAGTGGCAGATAAGCCACATGGCGCTGCCCCTATTTCGCCAAAGCTTCTGGGTCAGGCTTGCTCTTTGCTGTGCACAAGAAGGGCCCTGCACAAATATTGCAAATGCACCACCGCTCCAAGCTGCCTCTACCTCTGAACGTCTGAACCTTAGATTCTGGGTGTGCTCCAAAAACAGTAGGGCATGGTCAATGGCAACACCTCCTGGAACTTCCATGTATCATTGGACTCCAGATCCCATCATCCCTGACCATCGGGCCACGCTGGCTTCTAGGGCTCATGGGAGTTGGACAACACCTGGAGGGTACCAGAGCAGTAACAGCTATCCTAGACAGGCCGCATTAACATGAACAGTACTTTGTCCAACAGCACCACACAGTGGGTGGGAGCAGAAGCACAGCATAATTTCTTTTTTTTTACTGGCCATTCAGCCCACGTAGTTGCCAAACCAGGAAGGACGAAGGTGGTTCTTAAAAGTGTCCGAGATGGCACCAAGCAACGCTGAGAAATGAATCTTGGCGGAATTACATCTATGGCGGGTCACAGAAAAAGGCGAGACCAAAGTGAGGCTAAGAGTCGGAAGCCCAAGCTTTCTACAGCGCAGGCGTTGGTTTCCGAAAGACTTGCGCTATCTGGCTGGTTTGGTCTGGTTTCGTTTCAGCCGCCCCACATGCTCGGAGCAGCCGGATCAAAAAACCGTAGCCGTGCATTTTCCCATGAGCGATGCACAGAGTAGTTTGAATGTGCAAAGAGGAGAATGAGCGCAACCTTCCACATGCCCAGGTGGAGACTGGAGGAAGGTGGGCAAGGAGGTCAATTCAAGGGCACTTAAGAGTACAAAGAGCTTTTCAACAGGTCGGGGAGAAGCACGGCGAAGTCGGGTCAGGTCGGGTGGGTGGGTGTCATTTAGCTGTCAGGATAAGCAGAGGCCAAACGTAAAATATTTCCAGTGCTGGGCTATTGCTTGAAAAAGTCTATACATCAATGCACCCACGGCAGGAGAAGGTGGCGGTGGCAGGAATGGGTCACGATACAAAACATAAAAGAGAACCTTTATCCTTGGCATGGAGAATAGAGGAGAAGCAAGAGAGAAGTTGCTTCCCGGAAGGAGGCAGAAAAAGAAAGGGAAGGAAGAGAGAGAGGGGGACGAAGGGAGCAGCAGCTGCTTCCTGAAGGAGGCAGGAGACGATGGAGAAGAAGAAGGAAAACAAGAAGAAAAGGGAGATGATTAAGGAGGAGGGAAGCCTCTCTTGCGAAAGAGGCAGGAGACGAGAGGGGAGTCTTTTCCCCAGCAGTGAAAGAAAGACATCTGGGAATCTACAAGGAGTTGGGTGGAGGAGGGTTCAGGTATGGTGGGGTAGGGGGTGGTTTCTCCTAATCGCTGGCCACGTGGTTCTCGTTCTGTAAGGCGTGCCAGCGCTCTATCTTCTTGTCCTTGTTCTTCAGACACTCGTACCAGTGTTTCAAGCGCTCGCCTTTGGCTGTGATGCCCAGCTGGCACCCACCTGCAAGAGACAGAAAGGCAGCTGCAGAGAGAGGCGTGCCGTGCATCATAAGGTACCCCTGCCCGTACGGGCCAGTTGTGTCCAACTCTAGGGTTGTGCGCCCATCTCACTTAAGAGGCCGGGAGCCAGCACTGTCCGGAGACACTTCCGGGTCACGTGGCCAGCGTGACGAAGCTGCTCTGGCGAGCCGGCACCAGCGCAGCACACGGAAACGCCGTTTACCTTCCCGCTATAAAGCGGAAACTATTTATCTACTTGCACTTTAGGGGTGCTTTCGAACTGCTAGGTGGGCAGGAGCTGGGTCCGAAAGACGGGAGCTCACCCCGCCGCGGGGATTCGAACCGCCGACCATGCGATCGCAAGTCCTAGGCACTGAGGTTTTACCCACAGCGCCACCTGCGTCCCTCCGTGCATCATGGCGGGCCTCAAACCGGGACCCCACTTCCAGGTTATCTTTTTTTTTCTTAAATCTGACAGTTCAGATCTCATTCAACAAAGACTCAACAGTTGCCCTGGGTTACCTGGCTGAGATGACCCCCTGCAATGCCCACGGTCCCATCAAAGATCCGGTGCCACCTCCCCTAACTGGGTTCCCCCTCCCAGGGGCTGTGGACTGCAACTCCCATCAGTCCCCAGCCAGCAAGGGCTGAGTGGGGCTGCTGGGAATTGTAGTCCAAAAGCATCATTGGGCGGAGGAGGACCAGGAAGACCTTGCACTGAAGATTGTACTGCAAAGCACCTCTTGGTCTCAACTAGGGCCAGGGCCTTTTCAGTATTGGCCCCAACTTGGTGGAATGCTCTGTCACAAGAGACTAGGGCCCTGCGGGACTTGGCATCTTTCTGCAGGGCCTGCAAGACAGAGCTGTTCCGCCTGGCCTTTGGTTTGGATTCTGTCTGACCCTTAGTTTTGCCTCCCCTTATGGTTTTGATCTATGGGCTACTATTAAAATGAGGGTGCATTTTAAATTGCATTTTACCCCGTATTTTTAATTGGTTTCCCCCCTGCCATTATGTTTTTATTGTAATTTTACTGGTGTTAGCCGCCCTGAGCCCGGCTCTGGCCGGGGAGGGCAGGGTATATTAAAAAAATATTATTTATTATTATTATTGAGAAAGAAACCCAATAAACAACCCATTCCTGGATATCCTAAGAACCTAAAACTCATTTTTTTTTACACACCCACACACGTCACCGTGGTTTAATAAACCCTAATTAAACAAGCTGAGAGTCCCCCATTGTTTCTGATAGCACTCACCAATATAATCATTGGATTTGCCAATGTCGTAGTCCCAAACCGATATGTCGAGCTGCTTCTTGGCTAGGTCGCTGTGTTTGATATCGTAGAAAAACTCCTGCCAAAAAGATAACACTCTCCATCAAGGATCAAGTGGTGGAGCTTTGGGGAGGGGGCAGAGAAGGCCTTGGCCCGCTAGCCTCCCCCTCCTTGCTCAAAGCAGGCTTCTGTCGATAACCAGGAAGAAGAAGAGTTTGGATTTGATATCCCGCTTTATCACTACCCGAAGGAGTCTCAAAGCAGCTAACAATCTCCTCTCCCTTCCTCCCCCACAACAAACACTCTGTGAGGTGAGTGGGGCTGAGAGACTTCAGAGAAGTGTGACTGGCCCAAGGTCACCCAGCAGCTGCATGTGGAGGAGCGGAGACGCGAACCCGGTTCCCCAGATTACGAGACTACCGCTCTTAACCACTGCACCACACTGGCTCTCAAACTTCGTTCAGATGAAGCAAGGAGTGGGTTCAGTTCTAGGGACGGATGGAACTGAGCACAGGTGGGTTGACGTGAAGCCAGCCCAGCATTCACTATCTACAATATATACACCACAAACTCATCCCTGTTTCATCACTGCCCATTTCTGGGGATGCCTCTAAAGTACTGCCTTCCTGACCACTGGCTATGTTGACTAGGGCTGATGGAAGCTGGAATCCTATCTGGGCCGGGTTGCAGCCCGGACTTTGGTAGCAAAGGGGTGGAAGGAAGAAGAAGCCCCAACAGTAACGGGCTGGCATAATAAACTACACGAATTTGCTGAAATGGCGCAGTTGACAAATAGCCTGAGAGGCAACTCAAAACAAAAAATTATGGAAAAATGGGATAGATATATGTTCAAAAATATAGTAAAGGTTTGCTATCTATGCTAGCGTTCGATAGACGTTGGAGAGAAATTGAGTTGAGAAACATGATTAAGGGTACATATTGATATAGGAATGTATTAGATAAAATGTAAAGAAATATACAATAATAAGAGTACATTTATTTGTAAAAAAAGAATATACGAGATTGACAGGAAATCCGTAGTGCTGGTACAAATATTATTTTGAAATGGCTTTATGTCTTTGTTTCTTTTTTCCCCTTTTTTTCCTTTCTTTAGGTACATAAATTTGGTATATAAACTTTGTATACATGTTGGAAATTATATTATAATATGCCCTGTAATGTAATATGATAATGTATACATATGTGACATAAGAACGTTAATAATAATAAGGAATCCTATCTGGGCCTTTTCAGTGGTGGCTCCTGGCTGTGCAATGCCTTCCCGAGTGAGGTGCACTGGTACCTCCCTCTTTATTGGCTTTCAGGAGGACTCTGACAACATTCCTGTTTTCACCCAGGCGTTTGGTGGCTGAAAAAGTACTGGATGGAAGAATGTTTTTGAACTTTGCAGAAACTGATTTTAGATGTTTTTAACAGTGTTTTCAGAATGTGTTAAACTGTTTGCTTTGTTTGTTTGTTTTTTTAATGGTACATCTGTTTGTCACCCAACTCCTTGGGGAGGAAGAGCGGAAGGTTAATACAGCACATAGATAATAATGATGAATAAATAATCTGGAGAGCATCAGGCTAGGGAAAGCCGGCGTGTGTGGCAAGCAGGCTCTGAAAATCTCAGATCCACGAATGCACCACATGGAATGTGAGAAGAGGCCTTAGAATCATAGCGTCGTGGAGTTGGAAGGGACCACAAGTATCATCTAGTCCAACCCCCTGA
This sequence comes from Podarcis vaucheri, assembly GCF_965113315.1. NCBI lineage: Eukaryota > Metazoa > Chordata > Lepidosauria > Squamata > Lacertidae > Podarcis > Podarcis vaucheri. The sequence goes on along the minus strand of NC_138765.1, from coordinate 88,936,788 downwards.
AACACAGGAATCTTAGCCTTGCCTCACCTCATTAAACTCCGGGTTCAACGTCTTCTTTTTAATCTGCGTCTTCTGCTTCGCTTTCTTCCCCATGTCCGGCTTTAAGCATCTGAAAAGAAGAAGATGAGAGCGTTTTTCTCCAGAACTTGGAGGATTGTGAAAGACAGCTGGAAAGCTAAAAGGGGCAAGCATCAGTCCATGCGGAAGGAAAAAGGGTCTCTCTTCTGACCAAGTTTTTGGGATGTAGCGGTGATGCATAATCGTGGAAAGAGACAGCAGGGAGGTGGTTTGCTGAACTGTCAAGCTACCATATTTTCCGCACCTTCTCCCTTCTAAAAAGTAAGGGGAAATGTGTGTGCGTCTTATGGAGCGAATGCAGGCTCCACGGCTAAGCCAGAAGCCAGAACAGGGAGAGGGAGCGCTGTACAGTGCTCCATCTCGCTGTTCTAGCTTCTGGCTTAGCTGCGCAAAGCGTCCGTAGGGCAGGGGGATGAAGGCACCCCGCTGCCCTGCGGAGGCTTCACAGGCTGTCCCAGAAGCCGGAACAGCAAGACGGAGCACTGTGCAGAACTCCGTCTCGCTGTTCTAGCTTCGGGGTTAGCGGAGCAAAGCCTCCGCAGGACAGCGGGCTGCCTTCATCCCGCTGCCCTCCGGAGGCTTCACGGGCTGTCCCAGAAGCCTCCGCAGGCCACGGGGATGAAGGCTCCCTCTAGCTGCACAGCACTCCCTCTAGCTATTCTGGCTTTTGGATGGCCCCGCAAAGCCTCCGCAGGGCACGGGGATGAAGGCTCCCCGTGCCCTGCGGAGGCTTCGCGCAAAGCTAGACCAGCTATCCCAGAAGCCAGATCCCTCTTGCTGTTCTGGCTTCTGGGCTTCAGAATTTTTTTCCCCTTATTTCCTCCCCCCCCCCAACTAGGTGCGTCCTATCATCTGGTGCATCCTATAGAGCGAAAAATACGGGTAATTCTTTGGGGGAGGGGGGAATGAACAGAAAAACAGATTATCCCAGAGGTGATGAATCTGTGACTCTCCACAGGTGACAAACATGTTGGGCCACCGCTCCCACCATAGAAGGAGCAGCTGCTTGGCATGGAGATGGTTCAACACTCCTGCCTGAAACCCTGAAGAGCTGCTGTCGTTCAGTGTAGACAATGCTGAGCTCATGCTGCTGCTTCCCCTCTGCTACTCCTCCTCCTTCTGGCTCCATCTCCTCCCAACAGGGATGGGGCAGAAAGTTGGTCCAGTCAGCATTTTAACCAACCCCATTCAGAGTTCCCAAAGCAATATGCGAACCAGAACACAGCCAAGCCCTAAAATGTGCACTTTCCCATATTTTGTGAGGCGTCCCTCCAGCCAAAACAAATGAATGTTTGCAAACATGGATATTTAGAGGAAAGCGTGCATATAAATGCATGTAAATTGAGGGGAGAACCCAATGTTGCTCTGCATTCTGCTTGGAGAAATTCAGCTTTTCCTATGCTAAAAAGTCCCAAACACTGAAGCCTTTCTTCGTAGGGGAGCCACACCCTTGCCTGCCACTTCCGTCCTGGAAAAAATGGGGTCGGATCGCAACATTTGCCAAGAGTTGCATTATCTCACACTGGTGGCCAGCGGAGCTGAACGATTTGGTAAAGCGGCGAGATTTAGTAGGAATAGGGAAGGTAATGCAAGATTACATGGCAAAGCACCGAAATTCTTGAGGAAAGAGGCACACTTTTCCTGAGCGCACTCAGAATTGCAAGCGACTAAGTAATTAGGGACGTGGGTGGTGCTGTGGGTTAAACCACAGAGCCTAGGACTTGCCGATCAGAAGGTCAGCAGTTCGAATGCCCGTGACGGAGTGAGCTCCCGTTGCTCGGTCCCTGCTCCTGCCAACCTAGCAGTTCGAAAGCACGTCAAAGTGCAAGTAGATAAATAGGTACTGCTTCGGCGGGAAGGGAAACAGCGTTTTCGTGCGCTGCTCTGGTTCACCTGAAGCGGCTTAGTCATGCTGGCCACATGATCCGGAAGCTGTACGCCGGCTCCCTCGGCCAATAAAGCGAGATGAGCGCCGCAACCCCAAAGTCATCTGCGACTGGACCTGATGGTCAGGGGTCCCTTTACACTTTGCCTTTACTAAGTAATTGACAGGGACGCGGGTGGCACTGTGGGTTAAACCACAGAGCCTAGGACTTGCCGATCAGAAGGTCAGCGGTTCGAATGCCCGTGACGGGGTGAGCTCCCGTTGCTCGGTCCCTGCTCCTGCCAACCTAGCAGTTCGAAAGCACATCAAAGGGCAAGTAGATAAATAGGTACAGCTCCAGCGGGAAGGTAAACAGCGTTTCTGTGCGCTGCTCTGGTTCGCCAGAAGCGGCTTAAACCTGCTGGCCACATGACCCACAAACTGTACACCGGCTCCCTCGGCCAATAAAGTGAGATGAGCGCCGCAACCCCAGAGTTGGCCACGACTGGGCCTAATGGTCAGGGGTCCCTTCACCTTTACCTTTACCTAAGTAATTGACAATGCCCAGGTGTTTGTGCCCAGGACATACATTTTCACAAAAGGGTCAGAGTAGCCGTTGGCGTCCATGGCCGCTAAATGGACGCAACGCACGATGCCGACGACAAGGCCTCCTTTCGGAGTGCTGTACATGAGGGACACCAGGATTTTGCCCCGTTCCTCCACGTCGCCCGCTTGGCCCATCTGTGGGGGAGAAAGAGAGAGTCTATATTTTGGGATAGAGTCACAGAATCACAGAATTGTAGAGCCACCTCATGAGCAGAGAAGACTCCCTGGAAAAGACCCTGATGTTGAGAAAGATGGGGGGCATAAGGAGAAGGGGACGGCAGAGGACGAGATGGTTGGACGGTGTTCTTGAAGCTACCAGCATGAGTCTGACCAAACTGCGGGAGGCAGCGGAAGACAGGAGTGCCTGGCGTGCTCTGGTCCAGGGGGTCACGAAGAGTCGGACACGACTAAACGACTAAACAACACCAACAAATGGTCATCATCCGAAGCCCCTGCAATGCAGGAATCACCACTAAATCATCCCTGACTGGAGGCTTGCATATGTCAGTCTGCATTTCTTAGTGCAGAAAGCATTACTTCAAGAGGGTTCTGGAAGCTTCTGGAAGCTTCTCTGTGTGAAGGAAACAAGCAGAAGCTTCATGATGTTTGGGTTATTCCTTCAGAGAAGCTGAGTACAGCTGCTTTAAACTGGTTCTCTTATCTCTTTCTGTCAAGGTGATACTGGCCATAAAAGAAAGGCCATATGGGGCATTCTGGTGTGGTGTTCTGTATACAGTGATACCTCAGGTCACAGACGCTTTTTCCTTCTGGTGTGGTGTTCTGTATACAGTGATACCTCAGGTCACAGACGCTTCAGGTTACAGACTACACTAAGCCAGAAATAGTACCTCAGGTTAAAAACTTTGCTTCAGGATGAGAACAGAAATCGGGCGGCGGTGGCAGTGGCAGCGGGAGGCCCCATTAGCTAAAGTGGTACCTCAGGTTAAGAACAGTTTCAGGTTAAGAACGGACCTCCGGAACGAATTAAGTTCGTAACCCGAGGTACCAGTGTATAGTGTTAAGGTTTAGCCTTATTATAAGTTATTGTAAGTTTTAAGTTGTCTGCTGCAACTGGATTTCTTATAACACAGTGCCAATCCTGAATGTATTGGATTTGTGACCCTTAGGCTCATTTGCCTTCAGTAGCAATAAAGCTCTGCTGGATGAAATATTAATTGCCTCTGGTCTATTTTTGGGGAATCCTGAAACGTTTTTTAAGTTGTTACTCTGCTAACTATACAGTGGACGCTCGGGTTGCAAACGTGATCCGTGCGGGATGCACGTTCGCAACCCGCAGTGTCCGCAACCCGCAGCGGCGCGTTTGCGCACGCACGGGTTGAGCTTCGGCGCGTCTGCACATGCGCATGCACAAAGTGCGATTTAGCATGCACGACCACCGAAACCCAGATGTAACCCGTTCCGGTACTTCCGGGTTTCGGCGGTCCGCTACCTGAAAAAACGCACCCTGAAGCGTCTGTAACCCAAGGTATGACTATACATTGGAATCTGCTCTGGATCAGTATTGAGTAGAATTTCCATAACAAAACAACCTCTACTGAGAAACTTCCAAGGGAGTCCTGTTCTGCTGTCAAACAGTTCTTCCAGGTACTTTAGCTGAAATCTCCTTTCTTGTAATTTGAATCCATTGGTTCAGCTCCTCCCCTCAGGATCAGCCTAAAACCAGCGCTCTGGCTTTGTTGGAATCTGCCCTTGAACTGGATGGAGGAGCGGCAGCTTTAGAAACCTCTAACTCAGCGGTTCTCAACCTGTGGGTCCCCAGATGTTGTTGGACTACAACTCCTATCCTCCTTGACCACTGGTCATGCTGGCTAGGAATAATGGGAGTTGTAGTCCAACAACATCTGGGGACCCACAGGTTGAGAAACACTGCTCTGACTTCAAGCCCCACCCCCCACTCGCATGCGGCCCCTGGAAGGCTTGCCTTTTTGGCAATGTGGCCCTTGGGCTGAAAAAAATGGTGTAGATCATCTAGAAAGATATCAATACGGATTGTGTATTTGAAGAAATGAGCATTAATTTGCAATTGGGTTGGGGGTTTTTTGCCGGTTATTTTTGTTGATTTCCCAAATTGTTACAAATTGTTGCCAAATTACTTCAATTTAATACAATTTCCAATTACCGGTAATCTGCAATGGTGCAAATCTTCTAGGAATTTTTTTCCCCCTGATGGATTTCAATATGAATTGTGGTATATTTAAATCTATTTAATAAACTGATGGTTTTTTATATCTAAAAATTGTTTTTTTAAAAAAAAAATCTGCATAGGGAAACACATTGTCTGCCTGGGTGGCCAAATTCAGTTCTCCCTTCAGTCCAAAGAAGCTTGGGTTGCCTTCACATTGTCATGTTAATCAGATCTACTCTATAAACTACCAGATCAACCGTGCAAACATGAGAACAGCTTCCACCATCTGCTTGGAAGTAGCCATTTGAAAGCTTCATTCACAGGAGCCGGCATGGACATTTCACATACAGTGGTACCTCGGGTTAAGTATTTAATTTTTTCTGGAGGTCCGTTCTTAACCTGAAACTGTTCTTAACCTGAAGTACCACTTTAGCTAATGGGGCCTCCTGCTGCTGCCACGCTGCCGGAGCAAGATTCCTGTTCTCAACCTGAAGCAAAGTTCTTAACCCGAGGTAATATTTCTGGGTTAGTGGAGTCTGTAACCTGAAGCATCTGTAACCTGAAGCATATGTAACCCGAGATATCACTGTATTCAGGTTGCCATTTGAGTGCTGCAGTCATCAAGTGACGGTCTCAGAAGCGGATTTAGGGGGTGGGGTGCCAAATTTTGGTGTCACACGTACCGCTGCTGAAATTTGAGGCCCCAAGATCTGCCACTGATGGCCCGAAAAGCACAAAACAGACCCTTGGGTTTTCAAAGAGTAACTCAGAAAATGCGGTGAAATGTTAAGTGTGACCACATGAGGGCACCTTGTGCAAAAAAAACAGTTCTAGGGCAGGAGTAGGCAACCGAAGGCCCGTGGGCCAGATGCAGCCCAATCGCCTTCTCAATCCGGCCCGCAGATGGTCCGGGAATCAGCATGTTTTTACATGAGTAGAATGTGTCCTTTTATTTAAAATGTACCTCTGGGTTATTTGTGGGGCCTGGCTGGTGTTTTTACATGAGTAGAATGTGTCCTTTTATTTAAAATGCATCTCTGGGCTATTTGTGGGGAATAGGAATTCATTCATTATTATTATTTTTCAAAATATAGTCCGGCCCACCACATGGTCTGAGGGACGGTAGACCGGCCCATGGCTGAAAAAAGTTGCTGACCCCTGTTCTAGGGGGAGTGGGATTTGCTCAGCAAGATTGCCCAGCCACCCTCCTGGCACCCAACTAGTTGGTTTCTGTCCTACTGACCCAGGCTTTCCTCTCCAGATTAAAAGAGTCCTAGATCTCTCCCCCTAAGCTTCACATTTTGCAAAGCCAGTCCACAATCCTCAGAAAAGCGAGGAAACAGGAAAGAGACTAACAGCACTGCAGTCGGGAATTACTAACTGGGAAGACTAAACTAATTCATTCTTCCCCGCCCCATGGATTTCCAAATGTTGAATCTTCCAAAGACCAGCTTAGAACTGGACAAGCACCATTAAAGCATTTTGGACTGCCGTCTTTTAGGAAGGAAATAGAAAAAAAGAACTGAGAAATTGCACAAAACAAATGAAATACCATGAAAATCCCTGAAACGAGAAGTAACAGTCTTTAACATCAGCAGTAACACCTAGACCATGGGAGCGTTCCAGCCCTGTTCTTGAGTTTGTTCAAAATCTAAAACAGCTCTATCTCGTATTCCTTTCTTTGAATTTGTGCAGTTTAGGTTTTTAAACCTTTTTGTAAAAGCAGCACTAGAATTTTCACAGTTGAGTCCTCAACCCTTTATTATTGTGCTTGGCTTTCTTCAAGCTGGGCTTTGTTTAAAACTTGCTATTTAGGTTTTCAAACCTTTTTTGTAAATTCAGTATTAGAAACTGTACTTTTGAGTCCTCATCCTTTATTACTGCGCTTTGCTTTACCTAGCTAGGATTATAATACGTCAGAATTTTTGGGGTTCTACCCTTGTTTGAATTTTGGTCATTAAAAGTTTATGAATAGTTCAGTGAAATGAGGTTTGTAGCCGGCATCCCGTTAAGGCTTTGTTCTATTTTAGGTTTTTCTAAATTTTTTCCCTTAAGCTTTTTGATTTTATTATTTAGTTGATTTCCACAAGATATTATTTCTAGTCGATTACTTCTCGTTTCAGGGATTTTCATGGTATTTCACTTGTTTTGTGTCTTTTAGAAAGGAAGAATACAAAACAATCTGTTCAATGCACTCCACAACTGGCCTTAAGGATGAATAGAAAGACCTTCTCCCCAAATAACAGATCACCTTTCTACTGGTTGCAGCTTGTCTACTGATTGCTCCAAATCTGAAAAGTTTGGATAATTTGCAGTTGTCTGCTTGGAGATGAAAGGTTTGGACTCTGTGGCTCTCAAGGAAAAGCTGCCTAAACAGTTAGCAGCACTGAATGGAAAATGAATGGAAAGCTGTTCTGTAGAAACAGGGTATGCCTTTACCTATCAGAAACTGACTCTGGCCTGCAACCTCTGGCATGGAGGTCCAGGAGGGCTGAATTAACCATTAAATAAGCATGTGCTTGGGACGCGAGTGGCGCTGTGGGTTAAACCACAGGGCCTAGGACTTGCCGATCAGAAGGTCGGCGGTTCGAATCCCCGTGACGGGGTGAGCTCCTGTTGCTCTGTCCCAGCTCCTGCCAACCTAGCAGTTCAAAAACACATCAAAGCGCAAGTAGATAAATAGGTACCGCTCCGGCGGGAAGGTAAATGGCGTTTCTATGCGCTGCTCTGGTTCACCAGAAGCAGCTTAGTCATGTTGGCCACATGACCCGGAAGCTGAACGCCGGCTCCCTCAGCCAATAAAGCGAGATGAGCGCCGCAACCCCAGAGTTGGCCACGACTGGACCTAATGGTCAGGGGTCCCTTTACCTTTACCTTTTTAAGCATGTGCTTAGAGCATCAAGGGGCTGGAGAGCCCCACAGAAATTTTCCATTGCCAGATTTACCATGGACCATATGGTGCCGCTGAACAAGGTTCCACAAAAAAAGGCTCCCACAATAAATGAAAAAAATACATACATAATTACATTGAAAAATAATAATAAAATAGCAACAATAAAATAGTAATAACGATCAATTGTACTAATGATATACATTAATCTTGGGGATACAACAAAATTAGAATCTAGTAACTGGTAAACTAAAGACGCGGGTGGCGCTGTGGATTAAACCACAGAGCCTAGGACTTGCCGATCAGAAGGTCGGCGGTTCGAATCCCCGCAACAGGGTGAGATCCCGTTGCTCGGTCCCAGCTCCTGCCAACCTAGCAGTTCAAAAGCACATCAAAGTGCAAGTAGATAAATAGATACCACTCCGGCGGGAAAGTAAACGGCGTTTCCATGCCCTGTTCTGGTTCGCTAGAAGCGGCTTAGTCCTGCTGGCCACATGACCCAGAAGCTGTCTGTGGACAAACGCCGGCTCCCTCGGCCAGTAAAGCGAGATGAGCACCGCAAGCCCAGTCATCCCCAACTGGCCTTAATGGTCAGGGGTCCCTTTACCTTTACCTTTAACTGGTTAACTGCCACTCGGACCACTGAGGCTTACGTGATCATTCCAGGTCTCCCAGGTCCTGATCTAACCACTGAACCATCACTGCCTTCCCCTGTCCTGCACTAACAGTCTGATCAAGGCCCTGGAAGTAAAAAATATGCTTCGGTCTAAGAGGGCATCTGCGCAGAAAATAATTTAGCGTTTCTCCTCAGCAGCTTAGTTGTGGCCATGGAAAACGAGGCGAAACCTCCCCTCAGTCTAGGTAATGTCTTACCTCATCTTCGTACAACGCCATCCCTCTTGATGATCCAGTTGTACCTCCACGCTTCATCTTGGGGTTAGCGGTGAGTGAAAGATGGGGGAGGAAAAAAGGGTTTCCTTTAATATTGTCCAGAAGGTAGCTTGAGAGACCCTGGGGGACCTGAATTAAGGAGTTCCTGGACCACTTTTTCCTCCTCAAATGTAGCATATTTTTCGCTCTATAGGACGCACTTTTCCCCCTCCAAAAATTAAGGGGAAATGTGTGTGCGTCCTATGGAGCGAATGCAGACTCCTTGGCTTCAGCAATAGCAACGCGAAGCCACCGAAGCGCAGAGGGAGCGCTCCCTCTCGCTCTCCATGCTTCAGGGATAGCCGCCTGAAGCCTTTGGAGCGCAGCGGGAACTCACGCTGCGCTCCGAAGGCTTCGGGTTCCTTTTGCTGAAGCCGGGAGAGCAAGACTCTCCTGGCTTCAGCCGAGAGGGAGAGCTGCGCAGCGCCCCTTCAGCCAAGCGGGAGGAGAAATGGAAGGGGCTCCGTTTCTCCTGCCGCTTCGCTGAAGGGGCGCTGAGCAGAGGGGGGAGATTTCCCCCCCCCCTTGTTCTCTCCCTCTAAAACAAGGTGCGTCCTATGGTCGGGTGCGTCCTATAGAGCGAAAAATACGGTATCTATGACTTTCTCTCCCCCCCAACAACCCCCCACAACCTGTGTTTGAATGAAAGCAGTTTTATTAAATACGCAGGCTGTGGCCCCAAACATTATCTCCCCAGAGGAATTTTCCCACTGAGTTCAATGAGGCTTCCCCCCCCCCCACGTTTGTGTAACGGAAAATTCCTGCCTTAGCTAATTAATGGTACAACTTTCACAGCGCATGCGTTCGCTCACAAGGAAATCCCACGTGTTTCAATGCACAGAGCCACTACGTAAAGGTGCTGAAGACCGCATCCTGAACACATAGCGTCAGAAGACCTCCCTGTAGCTGGATCAGGCCTGTGGCCCAACTGGTCTAGAATTCTGTTCCCACAGTAGCCAACCAGATGCCACAAGAGTCCTCTCCCCAGCTTGTATTCAGACTGGGCACAGTTCGCCATGATCGTGTCTAACAGCATTCTCCTCCATGAACTTGCCTAAACCACTTTTAAGGCCGGCGAAGTTGGCAGCCATTGGCACATCCTGTGAGAGTGAGTTCCATAGTTGAACTACCGTAATTTTCGTTCTATAAGACGCAACAGACCACAAGACGCACCTAGTTTTTGGAGGAGGAAAACAAGAAAAGAAATATTCTGAATTTCAGAAACCAGAACAGAAAGAAGGATCACTACACAACGAAAACAGCAATCCCTCTTGCTGTTCTGGCTTCTGGGATAGCTGCGCAGCCTGCATTCGCTCCATAAGACGCACACACATTTCCCCTTACTTTTTAGGAGGGGAAAAGTGAGTCTTATAGAGCAAAAAATACGGTATGTGTTGTGTGAAGACTCCTTCCTTTTGTCTGCCCTGAGTCTTCCGGCCCCCAAATTCTACATTATAAGAGAGGGGTTTTCTGGCGCATTTTTTCCACACCATACAAGGATTTTTCCACACTATGCAAGGATCACATCACCTTGTACTCGACCCAGGGGATGGATCAAGGCTACAGCGCTTGGGACTTTTTACTTCAGATAAAAGGCAAGTGAACAGGTGATAGCAAAGAAGCTTATAAAATTATACACGGCATGGAGAAAGAGTAAAGAGAGGGAAAAAATGTTTTCTCCCCCTTTCACGGTGCTGCAAGCCACAAGCATGCAATGAAGCTGAATGTTAGAACATTCAGGAAGGGCAAAAGAAACTACCATTTCACACAGCACAAAGGTAAACTATGGAACTCACTGCCACAGGAGGCCGTGATGACGGCGACAAAGTTGGACGGCTTTAAAGGAGGACTTTAATTCATGGAGACGAAAGCTATCTAACTCTTGAGGGCTATGCTCAGCCTCCACAGTTGGAGGCACCAGTGCTCCTGATTATCAGTTTGTTTGCTTGCTTGTTGATTGAATTTATATGCTGCCCTATACCCGGGAATCTCAGGGACTCACAGAATAAAATCAAGATATAAAACCACAAAATACATAATAAAAATAAAAACAACAACCCAAAAGCCTCCCCCAAAAAATAACATTTTAAAAGGGCATAGGATGTAAATCAGATCAACTAACATCCTGGTTAAAAAGGAACGTTTTTGCCTGGCGCCTAAAGGTGTATAATGAAGGCGCCAGGTGAACTTCCCTGGGGAGAGCATTCCACAGACGGGGAGCCACTGCTGAGAAGGCCCTGTTCTCGTGTGGCCACCCTCCAGACCTCTTGAGGAGGAGGGCCTCAGAAGATGATCTCAGGGTCTGGGTGGGTTCGTATGGAAAGAGGTGGTCCTTGAGGTATTGCGGACCTGAGTTGCTGGAAACCACAGGAGGGGAGAGGGTTCCTGAGCTCAGATCCTGCTTGAAGCTTCTCAGTGAGGCGTCTTGTTGGCCACTGTGAGAACAGGGTGCTAAAATAGATGGGCCATTGGCCTGACCCTAGCAGGGTCTGCTTATGCTCTTATCTGTTAGGATATTTCCGTTCCACCTTAAAAGGGAGCAGGATGTTTGTGTCACAGCCTGCGTATTTCCTGTTCACAGGATGTTTATGTTTTGCTATTGCTTTCGTTTCTCAGTCTGTCGGAGACTCTGACGCAGAACAGTCATGTCTCTCTTTGTTCTGATCAACACTGAATAAAGCTTGTAAATAATGCTCTTCTGCAGTGCAACTTTTGGCTGTGCATTATCTGCTGATAAAGAGTGTGCACGAGCCCTGGAATGTGGCAAGGTATTTCCAGGAAACTCGTGTCGCTAGAAGCTGCGTGACTACAGGGATCGATGGATCGTCCGGCAGCCGGCTTGGGGCCATGATGGACAAACAACATCCTGCAGGATCCATCTCACCCGGGATACAGTCTGTTTGCACTACTGCCTTCTGGCAGGAGGTATAGAAACATCAAGTCTAGGACAAATAGACTGAAAAACAGTTTCTATCCAAGAGCTGTGGCCTTTTTGAATGCTGTAACTCGATAGTGAGACCTGGGAGTTTGATGGGTGTGGGTGTGGGTGTGGTTGGAAGGTGGTTTGTTTGGTTGTTGCTGTTGTTTTGCTTTTGTTGTTTTTAAGGGTTGGCATTCAATTTCGTTGCACTTGTGCAATGTTGCACTAGTGTAATGACAATAAAGAATCTATCTATCTATCTATCTATCTATCTATCTATCTATCTATCTATCATCTATCTATCTATATCTCCCTGGCAGTATCCCAACATTATCTGTCTTTAATCATAGATGGCCAGTGATGAAACTGTGGATAGCATTTGCTTCCTTCTCCTTAACCCGCCGTGTTGATTCTTAGTTGGAAAAAGCCATCCTTCCAACTGTCTGCCCAGCAGACAACCTCTCCTACTCTTCCCAACCCAGATTCCCATCCCCTCTGTGCTACAGAGCAGGTCCAAACATGTTCACGTAAGAAAAGACACACAAACCATCACAATGAATGGGACAAGAACATAGACGACGGTGAAATGTACCGGGATGACTCTTTCCAGACAGATGTTAAAATTCTTCTTCTGGTTGGCCTTCACTTTCTTCAGGGCCACCCTCGTCTCACCTATGAACTCGTTGTGGCCAAATTTGTCCTCGTCACACACAGAGATCCTGAAAGGAACAAACATGCATGCTCTGGATATCTCCCGCTTGGACTACTGCAACATGCTCTACGTAGGGCTACCTCTGAAGGTGACTCGGAAACTGCAATTAATCCAGAATGCGGCAGCTAGATGGGTGACTGGGAGCGGCTGCGAGACCACATAGCACAGGTCCTGAAAGACATACATTGGCTCCCAGTACATTTCCAAGCACAATTCAAAGTGTTGGTGCGGACCTTTAAAGCCTTGGCCCAGTAGACCTGAAGGAGCGTCTCCACTCCCATCGTTCTGCCCGGACACTGAGGTCCAGCTCCGAGGGTCTTCTGGCAGTAACCTCCCTGCGAGAAGTGAGATAACAGGGAACCAGACAGAGGGCCTTCTCGGTAGTGGTGCCCAACCTCTGGAACACCCTCCCATCAGATGTCAAAGAAATTAACAACTATCTGATGTTTAGAAGACATCTGAAGGCAGCCCTCTTTGGGGAAGTTTTTAATGACTGCTGTTTTAATGTATTTTTAATCTTTTGTTGGAAGCCACCCAACTTGGGGAAACCCAGCCAGATGGGCGGGGTAGAAATAATAAATTATTATTATTATAAACAGCTGACTGGTAGCAGCTCTCCAGGGTCATAGAATCATAGAACTGTAGAGTTGGAAAAGACCTCAAAGAGTCATCAAGCCCAACCCCCTGTGATGCAGGAATCTCAACCAAAAGATCCATGACAGGTGGCCATCCAACCTCTGCTTAAAAACCTCCAAGGCTGGAGTGTCCACTGTTAGAATTCCTGCTCCATGATTGCAGTCATGGGATTGTTGTCTTTCACATGACGGTATATGTTTTGACTCCACAGAGTGGGAAGTGACGGAGACAGGATGTTTGTGTTACTGTGTTCCGTGAAGTGGGACTATTGTCCTTTGTTTATTTGCTGTCTGATGCTAGAGAGAGAGGGGAGCCATGTTGCAGTGCTCCGTGTGTGTTTATATGTAAATAAAGTAGATTAGCCAAAATGCTGAGTCGCTGAGGTCTGTCACGCGCATGATGCACAAAGTCTGCGGATCCCTAAGTGTGCCAATGTCTGTTGGCATCGGTCGCTGTGATGTTCGGGCTGAAGAAAGCTTTTGAAGCTCCCAAGCGATCGACCAGGAGGGAGAGAACATGCCAGTTGGGCATGTGTCTCTTCCAGGGTCCTACTCAAGTGTAGGCTGAACTCCTGAGACTCCAGAGGGAGACCAATCCCACTGTCACAACAGCCCTAGTTCCCGCCCAGCCCCATCTCAGAAGGACCTTTGAAGACGCTTTGCATCAGGTCACCAGAGGTAACTTTGTGGGTGTAAGCCGGAACGATCCCATCATGTTTGATTCAAAGTTTGACGCTTAACCCTTTGACTTGCCTCAATGTCTTCCTCTGCATGTCCTCATCCGTGATGCCATGGTACACCAGGGTCTCATTCCATGCAGGGTTCCGGGTGTTCCTCAAAGTCTTGGTCCTCAGCTTGTTTGACTGGAAAACAAGCAGAACTATTAAAACATGTATGAGTCTTTACAAACCTCCCTGATCTGAACGCCTTTGAATGGGCCATCGTGCCTGATGGACTATATCAAGCCATATTGGAGTGGTTTGGGTTTGTGTTCGCATACAAATGCGCTATATTTTAATAGGTACCTTTATTCTGCAGGATTTATCAAGGCGGTCTGAGTAAGACACCAGGAGGAAACTTGCAAAACAACCTTGATCAATTGACCCAGCTGAGGTCTTATCCCCATTTAACTTTCCCCTGCTCAGTCCACAATTCAAAGCTCTGTGCCTGAGCATTTCAGAAAACTCACTGGCATTTCCTGTGGGTGGACAAAAAGTTTAAATTTGTTTGGCAAAGGGAAACGCCTCCTTGCTTCAGACTGGGACAATCCTGTCCTCCCTAGAACTTAGTTGCATAGAATTCCCCTTGCCCCACAGAGCACAGCTTGGCAGAGCTGCTCTTTGATACAGCAAAGAGGAAGAAAATCCATTAGAGGAGTTGAGTCACTCGTCAGCAGGTGCTCCTTTTTTCCAAGGTACCAATTAGACCTGGATAAAAACCTTCGCAGCAAACCAATCTTTTTAAACCCCCAGTAATAATTAGATTTTCGGGCAGAGGCTTCACCTCACGGTAACAACGCCACTTTCTAGACCCGCCATTCTCATTAACCTGTTTCCCCCACAGAGTGCAGCTAGGAGCTTTGACAAAGGCTGTGGAACAGGCACGGAAAACTTCAGCCCCCAAAAACTGGGGATGGGGAAAGGTGTTGAAGGGGGGGGGAGAACTGCATTTAATTTAACCATTAACAGGAGTCAGTGGGTGGATATTCTGGGTTAATGAACACAGATGAAATAAGAAAAGCCTGCAAGATCAGGTCTATGGGGTCTCATCCAGTCCAGCATCCTGTTTTCACAGGATGGCCAAACAGATGCCTATTATAGGAAACTCGAAGGCAGGACCCAAACACCAGAGCCCTCTCGCATCCTGCGTTTTCCAGAAACTGGGATTCGGAAGTATTCTCTAGTTATCTCCTGCTTGGACTACTGCAATGCGCTCTCCGTGGAGCTACCTTTGAAGGTGACCCGGAAACTACAACTAATCCAGAATGCGGCAGCTAGACTGGTGACTGGGGCCGAGCACATTTCAAAGTGTTGGTGCTGACCTTTAAAGCCCTAAACGGCCTCAGCCCAGTATATCTGAAGGAGCATCTCCACCCCCATCGTTCTGCCCGGACGCTGAGGTCCAGCTCTGAGGGCCTTCTGGCGGTTCCCTCATTGCGAGAAGCAAAGCTACAGGGAATCAGGCAGAGGGCCTTCTCGGTAGTGGCATCCGCCCTGTGGAACGCCCTCCCATCAGATATCAAAGAGATAAAACAACTACCTGACGTTTAGAAGACATCTAAAGTTCAGGGAAGTTTTTAATGTGTGACCTTTTAATGTATTTTTCATCTTTGTTGGAAGCTGCCCAGAGTGGCTGGGGAAACCCAGCTAGATGGACGGGGTACAAATAAATTATTATTATTATTATTATTATTATTATTATTATTATTATTATTATTATTATATTTCTGTCTCCAGCAACGGAGGCAGAACACAGCTTCTATCATGACTAGTAACCACTGAGGGCTTTCTCCTCTGTGAATTGGTCCAATTGCATTTTAATGGCTTCCAAGTTGTTGTTGTTTATTGAATTTATATACCGCCCTATACCCGGGGGTCTCAGGGCAGTTCACAGAATAAAATCAAGATATAAAACCACAAAATACCTAATAAAAATAAAAACAACAACCCAATAGCCCCCTCCCCCCAAAAAAAAATAATTTAAAGGGGCATAGGATGTAAATCGGATCAAAGGCCTGGTTTAAAAGGAACGTTTTTGCCTGGCACCTAAAGGTGTATAATGAAGGCACCAGGCGAACTTCCCTGCGGAGAGCATTCCACAGACGGGGAGCCACTGCAGAGAAGGCCCCGTTCTCGTGTTGCCACCCGCCAAACCTCTCGAGGAGGAGGCACACAAAGGAGCGCCTCAGAAGATGATCTCGGTTGGTTATCACTATTTCCTGTGGGAGCCATTTCCACGGTTTAACTATGCGACGGGTGGAAAGGTCCTTTCTTTTATCTGTCCTGGACGTTCTAAGATCTGGGTTCGAGTTCTCGCCTTATAAGAGGAGAAAGGAAGCTTCCCTCATGTCTGTCTCTAAACCCTTTATCTGCCCCACCAGCTCTTGAAATGTAAAAGCTGAAAACATGGTGGCATAGATTTCTGCTCTCCTAGGTGAACAGAGTAACCTGACAGGCAATTAAGCTCCTTCTGGAGGTCAGGTGAGCTGGGAGGAATGCCCTCCCTGGTCAGGGTCAGCTGACATCTCTGCTGATCAGGGTCATGTGCCCCGTCAAAAGTGTGTGATTTGCTCGGGCTTTTAAAAGCCGGTTTTAGTACTACCTTCGAGATTTCCTTTATTGCTATGGTGTGTCACTGTGACACTGTGTGCTGCTGTTTGGCTGATTCGACTAAGTTCATAAGTGCTGTAATTACATCGCAGTTGCATGTGCTGTGTTCTGATTTTGGAAAGGAGGGAGGATATTGGTTCATGCCTGCTGCTGCTTTAGGTCTTGGAGATTTCCTTCTCCCCATCTCCGCTGAGATAGGAGTTCGTGCATTTCCCCTTAATTCCTCAAAATGTTTTCATACAGTTTTCATACAGTCAGGGACGGATTTAAGTTTGACGAGGCCCTAAGCTACTGAAGGTAACGGGGCCCTTTATATGTCCAACTGTGCTTTGTCAACAACAAACCGTCGTTGTTTTTTGGTGTTGAATATATGCTATATGGTAATTTATGGACCTAAAGCCATTTGCGCATAACAAAATGTGTATTTTATCAAAGTAATTGTTGAACTGAAATACAATTAAGAAGTATATTTATAGTGAAATACAATTAAGAAGAAGTATATTAATAGTGAAATAATTATTAAGCTCTAACTGTATGTTTTATTTGTTTTTTATCTTATATTTTGGAAATGTACATCCAGGGTGTTTTTTTCCTTTAAATTTTTTGGGGGCCCTCAAGAGAGTGGGGCTCTAAGCTATAGCTTGTTTAGCTTATCTTCTTCTTCTTTGGCGATCCCTCGTAACCAAGTAAGATTGTCTTCCATAAACATGGTTTTAACAATGAGTCCGTAAGTGACTGTGGAGGCCAGTTTTGGATCCACACATCCTTCCACAGTGGGGACATTGGTTTCCAGGTGGGAGTTGATCACGGTGAGGGTTTGCCAAGCGTGCCTTCCTCTTAGCATGTTTCTCCCTTGCGTCCTGAGTTCGAGTGTATTCAAAGCCCATGACACCTTTTTGTTTTTTATCTTATATTTTGGAAATGTACGTCCAGGGGTTTTTTTCCTTAAAATTATTTTGGGGACCCCAAGAGAGTGGGGCCCTAAGCTATAGCTTGTTTAGCTTATACATAAATCCAGCACTGCACACAATCATAGAGCTGGATGTGATCCATAGCTGTCAAGTGTCCCTTATTTGAAGGGACAGTCCCTTATTCCAGCGTCATGTCCTGCTGCTGTCCCTTATTGATGGATGTCCCTTAAATGTCCCTTAAACGATGTCCCTTAAATTTCAAAGGAAGCAGCTCCTCTCCCTCCCTCCCTGCCGGCCAGGGAGGAGGGAGACTCCAACTGTGTTGCTTGGTTGTGTTGCTCACCCAATAAGAAGTCTAAGAACGACTGGGAGGTGGAGCTTGCGTGCCTTGTGTGTGGCTACTTAATGCAAGCTGAGGGGGTTTTTGAATGCTGGACGCCATTTTGTTACATGTGCTGCTGCAAACTTTGCAGTGCAAAGCCAGGCCGGGGAGCCATCTTAAGTTGAGGCTGCATAGGCCTTGTGATTCAGATTCTATTCAGCTGAACCTCTGGTTACAAAGTTGGTTGGACAGTGTTCTCGAAGCTACCCGGTATGAGTTTGACCAGACTGCAGGAGGACAGGAAGACTGGAGTGCCTGGAACAGGTGACGCTGCAGGTCCCTTATTTTGGCTGCTGGTCCCTTATTTTCAAATCTGTAAGTTGATAGCTATGATGTGATCCCTCGAGTTATTTAGTCCAACCCCCTGAAATGCAGGAATCACAACTAAAGAATCTCTGGCAGATGGTCATCCAACCTCTGCTTCAAAGGCTTGGTTTCCAGACCCTTGACCATCTTGTTTGCCCTCCCCTGCACACCTCCCGGCTTGTTGTCCTGGAGACAGTTGCCTCTTATCAAAGGAGGAGGACGAAGGGACAAAATTATCTTACCTTACTGGCCCCTGGCAAAAGGTGCAGCTTCACATAAGGGTCTGCCAACCCATTGGAGTCCATCGGTTTCAAGCCCTGGGCAGGAATAAAATCAGAGCAGGCTCATTAACTCCGCCAGAGGCCAAGTTGTCTTACTGTATTTTTCGCTCCATAAGACACACCTGACCATAAGATGCACCTAGTTTTTAGAGGTGGAAAGGGGGAAAGCCCCATATTTTGGGGGAATCAGCTCACAGTTGTGCAGCTTCTTTTGCAAAGGGAAAAGTCCCGGTTTTTTGAGGATCAGCTCAAAGTTGTTGAGCTTACTTTGCAAAGGGAAAAAATCCTGTTTTTATGGGGTTCAACTCACAGTTCTGCAGCTTCTTTAGGAAAGGAAAAGGAGCCCTTTCTACAGTTTCCAGACAGATAATCTATTCAGCCAGTCACATGTTGCTGGGGAAACAAACAGCCTCCATCTGCAGAACATTCAACAATGGAGGCCTGGGCAAGGGGCCGGGGCCGGAAAGGGAGCCAGCGATTGACCACACATTCGCTCCATAAGACGCACAGACATTTCCCCTTACTTTTTAGGAGGAAAAAAGTGTGTCTTGTGGAGCGAAAAATACGGTAACTCATGCAATGATCAAACGAGGATGGAATAAGACGGGGTGGAGAATCCTTTCGGCTCTGTGGGCCAGATCTTTATCAGGATCTGCATAATGGGCCGAATTTGACGCTGTGGTGGGTCATCCACCTATTAATCACATGACTTAATGTGACTGACAGGCGGGCGGGGCTTTTTGCTCCAGTCTTAATGGTGTGGGGCTGCTTTAAAGCACTTTCCCCTGTGAGAGGGGAAAATCTTCTCTCGCTGCCCTCCGCTGCTGCTAGGGATAGGGTAGAAATTCAATTCAGTTTGCACTGGAAGGCAGATCTATCAAATCTGCACTTTCCAAAACAAGCAGCAAACTGAAACAAGGCTACCCAGATTCGCACCCCCCCCCCCCGTAGAACAACTGGAAAGGTTTGTGCAGAAGACAAATAATAGGCATTGTGGGCCCCCCTCTGAGCCTGATAATCTTCCAGTTCTCTAGCTGATTTCCTCTTGAAGGACCCCAAGGGTGGCGCCAGTCCTGTGGAACACCCTCCCATCAGAAATTAACAACTACCCGACTTTTAGAAGACATCTGAAGGCAGCCCTGTTTAGGGAAGCTTTTAATATCTGATGAATTACTGTATTTTAATGTTTGGTTGGAAGCTGCACAGAGTGGCTGGGCAAATCCAGCCAGATGGGCAGGGTATAAATAATAAATTATTGTTGTTGTTGTTGTTGTTATTTACCTTTGCCTTGATGAGGGTGCATTGCAAAGAGCTGTTCTCCTGGTCGTACAAAAGGCTGAATTCCAGAGCACCAAGAGTAGCTGGGGAGAGAGAAGGGTTAATGCTGACAACATGGTTGGGCCCGTGGTGTTGCAGGAAGGTTAGAGGGAAACAATTCTAGCATTTGTTTTCCAGGAAAAAACGACTTTGGTGGTGGGTGTCCCACTCAAAAACAGATACAGTGGTACCTTGGTAGTCGAACAGCTTGGCTCCCGAACAAATCAGCTCCTGAACGCTGCAAACCCAGAAGTGAGTGTTCCAGTTTGCAAATGTTTTTTAGAAGCCAAACGTCCGGCGCGGCTTCCGATTGGCTGCAGGAGCTTCCTGTGCTCAATCGGAAGCCACAACTTGGTTTTAGAACCGTTCCAGGAGTTGAACAGTCTCCTGGAACGGATTGAGTTCGAGAACAAAGGTACCCACTGTAGTTGGGCATAGGATTTGGTAATAGTTCACCTGTGAGATCACCTTACCCCAAGTATGCCCTCTCAACCGCACCAGTCTGCAGAACTGGCACTATTACAGGGGCCACATAACACCCGTTCTGCGCTGGTAAGAAATCAGTCTTTTAGTATGCTTCCCACAGCCTGGATCTCCTTGCATACCCACTTCTGTCTGCTCCATGTGCCTTTGCATCTGCCACTTCACCCTGCCTAATGGTAGAGCCGGCCCTGAACGAGAGGCTAAGCCAAAGGCTGTGCAAGAGAGATGCGTTTTGGGGGATTTGACACAACTCTGCAGATGATTCACATCTCTTAGGTAAGTCCGAAGATGGAAGATTCCAGTTTTTGCCTTTCACCTCGTGGGGCTCCCCACCCCCACCCCGCGAAAGAGCAGAGCTACATAAGAATGCCTGCAGGCTCCTGGATGAATAATTGAAATCTTCCAGCATGGGTGGGTGTTTTTTGTGGGTGTGGGCAGAGATGGGGTTGTCATCTTCCACCAGAGGAGAAAAACGGTTGCACTCCACCATTCCTCTCCCCAATTACTTATTTACTAACCATTAAAAGCACTTTGGGAGGTTCTGGAACGATGTCACGAGCCCCCAAAGGAGGGCAGCCACCATTACTCTGAAGAGGACAGCAGCCCGAGAAAATCTAGCACACTTTAAAAGTATAATCCAGCCATGAAAAATGCAGGAGACAAAACTAGGGAGCGCAACATGGGACTTCTGCAATGGCGTCTCCCATTGCATCACAAAAGCAAGGCAGTTCAGAATCTTGCATTGAATCACGGCAACACAACCACCAACTTCAGCTTCTGTTCGTTCATGTTGCAGAAATAAACTTTAAAGGCTTATTGGTAGGAGGCTTGGGGAAAGCTCCCAGGGCAGAGAGGCATGGACATTGGGAGATCTAAGAGCTCTAGGATCCCTTTCTGATCCCACCCACCACATCTACAAAAGAAATCAAAGTGATCCGTGTTGAGACAACCAAGATTGCATCTTAGGTGGGGGTTCAGGTCCAAGGGTCCCATGTATATGCAAGAACGCATCGTATTTTTCGCTCTATAAGACGCACCAGACCATAAGACACACCTAGTTTTTTGAGGAGGAAAACAAGAAAAAAATTATTCTGAATCCCAGAAGCCAGAACAGCAAGAGGGATCGCTCCACAGCAATCCCTCTTGCTGTTCTGGCTTCAGCAATAGCTGTGCAGCCTGCATTCGCTCCATAAGACGCACACACATTTCCCCTTACTTTTTAGGAGGGAAAAAGTGGGTCTTATAGAGCGAAAAATACGGTATATACAAATACTCCATAGGGGTATATATTCAAACTGCCCCCATGGAGTCACCGCCTATGTAAGCATCCCTAGCCTTCCTGAGCAGGTGCTCTGAAGGGGCCTTGCCCCCTAGCAAGGCAGATAGCTTAAAAGCTCGAAGCAAAAAGAGCTTTTGAGCTTTCTGCCTTGAGTTTAACTTGTGCGATTTCAGCCGGCCAGCCTTCAACCTTATGCGGTTGAAATCCTGGGAGTTAGATGCGTGTAAGAGGCAATGGGACGCGGGTGGCGCTGTGGGTTAAACCACAGAGCCTAGGATTTGCCGATCGGAAGGTCGGCAGTTCGAATCCCTGCAACGGGGTGAGCTCCTGTTGCTCAGTCCCTGCTCCTGCCAACCTAGCAGTTCGAAAGCATGTCAAAGTGCAAGTAGATAAATAGGTACCGCTCCGGTGGGAAGGTAAAGGGCGTTTCCGTGCGCTGCTCTGGTTCACCAGAAGAGGCTGTCATTCTGGCCACTTGACCTGGAAGCTGTATGCCAGCTCCCTCAGCCAATAAAGCGAGATGAGCACTGCAACCCCAGAGTCGGTCACGACTGGACCTAATGGTCGGGGGTCCCTTTACCTTTTTAAGAGGCAATCAGACCGTATGCTCAGGCATCTGTGTTTGCAAGGCATATATTCCTGGCCTCTTTAGAAGGAGGCACTGCCCTGTAGGCTAAGGAAGAGCTGGATAAGTATGAGCCACTTTGGCTTAGAGTCATGTGGCCCGTTTTATGTGCCCTGCAGAGATAGGGTGCAGGGACAAAGAAAGGAGGTGGCATGGTGGATCCCTGCCATGTTGCAAATTCCATCCTCTTCGACTCTGGTCCCACTCACAGCCAGTGTGCACCCAAACACCTCGAAGCTTGTGACTCTTGGCAGAAATCAGGTCACCTGACACAAAAGTTGCTCATTCCTGCAGTTTTCTTCTCCAGTTTTAAATTACCGTATTTTTCGCTCCATAAGATGCGCCCGACCATAAGATGCACCTAGTTTTTAGAGGAGGAAAACAAGAAATATTCTGAATCTGCGCAGTGCATCTCCAGCAAAGCGGGAGGAGAAATGGAAGGGGCTCCATTTCTCCTCCCGCTTCGCTGAAGGGGCGCTGCGCAGTTCTCCCTCTCTGCACAGTGCCTCTCCAGCGAAGCGAAGTCAGAACAGCAAGAGGGATCGCTGCACAGCGAAAGCAGCGATCCCTCTTGCTGTGCTGGCTTCTGGGATAGTTGCGCAGCCTACATTCACTCCATAAGACGCACACACATTTCCCCTTACTTTTTAGGAGGGGAAAAGTGTGTCTTATAGAGCGGAAAAATGTGATATAAATTTCCCGAATAAAAAAGAAAGAGTCAAGCCATATCCTTGAATCTTGAGTTGCCTAAGGAAGCAATCTTTTATCAATTGGAAATCACTAGAGACTAATCAGTGGGGCAGGTAAAAGTAAAAGGTAAAGGACCCCTGGATGGTTAAGTCCAGTCAAAGGCGACTATGGGGTTGCAGAGCTCATCTCGCTTTCAGGCCGAGGGAGCCGACATTTGTCCACAGACAGCTTTCCGGGTCATGTGGCCAGCAGGACTAAACCGCTTCTTGCGTAACGGGACACTGTGATGGAAACCAGAGCGCACAGAAATGCCGTTTACCTTCCCGCCGCAGTGGTACCTATTTATCTACTTGCACTGGCGTGCTTTGGAACTGATAGGTTGGCCAAAGCCGAGACAGAGCAACGGTAGCTCACCCCGTCGCGGGGATTCAAACCGCCGACCTTACGATCGGCAAGCCCAAGAGGCTCAGTGGTTTAGACCACAGTGCTACCTATGTCCATGATTAGTGGGGGCAATTCTTAATTGGCAGGTCTAAGGTTGGAGCACTTCCTTATCTTTGAAGCCGTGTGCCTCTTATGGGTTCCTCTTACACAGTCATGGATAAGAAAGAAGAAATAAAGAAGGAAAGAAGGAAGGAAGGAAGGAAGGAAGGAAGGAAGGAAGGAAGGAAGGGAGGGAGGGAGGGAGGGAGGGAGGGAGGGAGGAAGGAAGGAAGGAAGGAAGGAAGGAAGGAAGGAAGGAAAGAAAGAAAGAAAGAAAGAAAGAAAGAAAGAAAGAAAGAAAGGGAAATGGCCTCTTTGCAACAAGAAAAAATGGCCTTAGCTCAGTCGTTGGAACTACAACCTACTTGCTTCGTCCGAGTCGTAGCTGTTGGCCTCATCTTCCTCCTCCTCTGGAGGAGGCTGCCGTTGGGGTGCAGGTGCAGCAGGAGGGGCAGCAGTTTGGCTGTAGGGAGCCACCTGGCGCATAGGTCTCTCCCCTGCGGGTGACGGATATCCAGAGGCAGCTTTCTCATCCCTCGATGTCCCAGCGGCAGAGATGGGGGGATCAGCTTGGGGTGGAGCCATGGAAAGACTTCCTATGCAAGCAGAGAGAAAGACAGCGAGAGGAAGGAGACTGGTCACAGGTAAGAGTTCTAGGGTAGATTTCTTTCATTTTTTCTAAAAAAATATATAGTATAGTATAGTATAGTATAGTATAGTATAGTATAGTATAGTATAGTGCAGTGGTACCTCGGGTTACATACGCTTCAGGTTACATACACTTCAGGTTACAGACTCCGCTAACCCAGAAATAGTACCTCAGGTTAAGAACTTTGCTTCAGGATAAGAACAGAAATCGTGCTTCGGCGGCGCAGCGGCAGCAGGAGGCCCCATTAGCTAAAGTGGTGCTTCAGGTTAAGAACAGTTTCAGGTTAAGAACAGACCTCCGGAACAAATTAAGTACTTAACCCGAGGTACCACAGTATAGTATAGTATAGTATAGTATAGTATAGTATAGTATAGTATAGTATAGTATAGTATAGACAGAATCCAAAAGGAAAAAGGAAAAGGAAAAACAAGACATGGTCAGGTTAACAAATACAGTCATACCTCATGTTATGTTTGCTTCATGTTACGTTCTTTCAGGTTACGTCCCGTGGCAACCCGCAAGTACCGGAAAGGGTTACTTCCGGGTTTCACCACATGAGCAGAAGTGCTAAATCGCGCTTCGCACATGCGCACAAGCATCAAATCGCGCCGCGCAGCTGCGCAGATATGGCACTTCAGGCTGTGCTGTTTTCATATTGTGAATGGGCCTCCGGAACGGATCCCGTTTGCAACCAGAGGTACCACTGTACTCAAGACGGCTCGTGCACAGATAAAATAGAACTAGCTAAAAACAAAGAAAAGATCTTTAAAATGTAAACAAACACCAATAGTATTCAAATAATATAAAAAGGTCCGTTAAAAACACAGGCAACAATTTAAAAAACTATCACTGCATCAACCCTTTCCTCAAAAACATTCAGTCCCTTGTTGTTGTTTAGTCGTTTAGTCATGTACGACTCTTCGTGGCCCCATGGACCAGAGCACGCCAGACACTCCTGTCTTCCACTGCCTCTCGCAGTTTGGTCAAACTCATGCTGGTAGCTTCGAGAACACTGTCCAACCAATTCAGTCCCTAGAGCAGTGTTTCCCAAAGTTGGGTCTCCAGCTGTTTTTGGACTACAACTCCCATCATCCCTAGCTAGCAAGACCAGTGATCAGAGATGATGGGAATTGTAGTCCGAAAACAGCTCGAGATAACAGTCTTGGGTAACACTGCCGTAGAGGCCAGATGGAATAGGAATTTGTTAATATACAAATCAAACAGTTTGTACCTTGTCTTTCTGGAAAGCGACCTCCAGGGCCTGTCCCTTGCCTCCCCGCAGCAGCTGGGCCTGCAAAGCAAAAGTCTGCACTGAACTATAGGTATTCCCAACAAGGCACTTCTATTTCTCGCTCTTTACATCTTACATTTCAAAGAGGTGCGTTTAGGAATATCCTAAGGCACGGCCGGGGAAAGGGGGTCGATCTTCTATGGGACAGCCCTTAAGATATTTGAAGATGGCTCTCATATCTCCTCTTTGTCTCCTCCACCTTCCAGGCTAAGCATACCCAATTCCTTCGACCATTCCTCATAAGGCTTTGCTTCCAGACTCTTGATCATCTCTCTATATATATGCACATAGTTTTTCAAATTAAAATTTTACATAGATCTATCAAACATAAATCATAAAAACAAGATTCCAAGGAATCGCCTGGACTTCCATTCTACCCTTTGTGGGTCCTATTATTAATCATTTCTTCCCGCATCTTTGATGATGATCCAAATCTTTTACATCTCCACTGTGTCCAGAATTCACCCTTAAACTACAAGTGATATTCCAATCCTACTAGCAATTTTAACTGTTTACAATGGTCTTTAAGATAAGTTATAAATTTTCCCCATTCCTTATTAAAATGTTGGTCTTCCTGATTTCTGACTCTTCTGGCCATTTCAGCATAGTCCATCAACTTCATCTGCCATTCTTCTCTGGTAGAAACTTTATCTTCTTTCCATCTCTGGGCCAATAACATCCATGCAGCCATGGTCACATACACAAATAGTCTATTCTGCTCCCTTGATGACCCTTGATCATTCTGTCCGCCCTGCACTGCACACCTTCCAGTTTGTCAAAATCCTTGCTGACAAACGGCTCTCTGTCCTTCCTTCATCCAGGTGACCAGAGCTCAAGGGTACATTTCAGCTGGGCAAAACAGTAAAGCAGGAAGGGAAGGCCAAGAAGGGAGGCGGTTTGGGGAGGGAATAGCCTCCAGAGTGCCCCAGGGGGCAGATAGAGAGGCCGAGGGGGCAGTTTTGGTCCTCTATCCCTGTCCTAAGACCAAGGTCTCAAAGGGACATTTCAGCTGGTCGAGGGAATGGGGGTGAATTTCATGGGGCCTGGCATGGTGCTGCCTCGTGAAGCTGCCTTGCCCCAGGGCGTTTGTAGAGATTCAAAATGGCAGCCAGCAACAGGAGAAGAAGAGGGTGTGCCAATGAGTTCACCTGCCTGCCCTCAAGATTCAGCCCCAGCACCCCCAAAAAAATACCTTGGAAGAATGGCAGATGAAGGTGATAGAGTACATGGAATTGGCAGAAATGACTGGCAGAATCCGAGATCAGGGAGAAGAGGCAGTGGAAGAAGATTGGAAAAAAATTAAAGACTACTTGCAGAAATACTGTAAAATTAATGAATTTTAAAGGGATGTTGGATTGAAAATAAGCGGTATTGGTAAAAAGATTAACAAGAATATGTAAATATGGTTTGATAATGGTGGAAAATATATATTTATAATAGGTTAAGATGCTGAGTAATGATAAATGATAGAGGGTAAGGACTTGCTGAATTAAATATCTGAACTGGAATACAAAAGGGGAGGTGTGAGGAGGTCAGGAAACTAGTAAATGAAGAATAAGATATGAAATTATTGATTTTTCTTTTTTCTTTTCTTCTCTTTATGTGTTAACTGTTTTCTATTTTGTAACTTTCATGTGTTTCGTTTTTACATTTTTGTAATTCTTTTTTATTATTATTATATTTAAAAAAAAATACCAAGAGGGCAGATCTTAGCCTCTGTTTCCTTACAGAGCTGCACACATACCATATTTTTCGCTCTATAGGACGCACCGGATCATAGGAGGGGGAGAATGGGGGGGGTATTCTTCTCCCCCTCCAAAACAAGGTGCGTCCTGTGCATTCAAGGTGCATTCACCCAAAGCCTCCGGAGTCCAGCGGGAGTTCCCACTGGGCTCCAGAGGCTTTGGGTTCCTTTCGACCTGCTCTTTGGGACTGGCGGGGGGGCGCGGCGGGGGGGGGAGACCAGGCAGGGGAGCAGCGGGAAGGCGGCGCTGCCCCCCGAGCTTGCGGGGCTGGCGGTGAATGGAAGCGCTGCTTTCCCCCACCGCCAGCCTCCAAACCAGGTTGGAGAGCAGCACAGAGGCGGCACACAGCCTTCCCGCTGCCCCCAGAGCTTGTGGGGCTGGCGGTGGGGGAAAGTGCTGCAGCCTTCCCCCCACCTTCGTACAGCCTTCGTAGCCTCCACAGGGCAGCGGCGTGAAGGCACCCCACTGCCCTGCGGAGGCTTTGCGCAGCTAACCCCAAGCTAGAACAGCGAGACGAAGCGCTGCGCAGCGCTCCGTCTCCCTGTTCTGGCTTTGGGCTTAGCCGCACAGCCTGCATTCACTCTATAGAAAGCACACACATTTCCCCTTAATTTTTGGAGGGGAAAAAGTGTGTCCTATAGAGCGAAAAATACGGTATATCAGGGCATTCAGCCTGGCAGTGAAAACAAGAGACTCTATCCCAGACTTCCTCAACTTCAGCCTTCCAGATGTTTTTGGCCTACAACTCCCATGATCCCTAGCTAGCAGGACCAGTGGTCAGGGATGATGGGAATTGTAGTCTCAAAACATCGGGAGGGCCAAGGTTGAGGTAGCCTGCTCTACCCCTTGTCCAATCCAGTAAGGAAAAGCAGCACAAGGTCTCTTGTTCCAATTTATTCTGGTTTTAAAAGGTACTGTTGGAAGGAGAGAAATACCCTGGAACTCAACAATCACCAGGCATACCTTGTTCTGCTACCTGGGCAGGTGGATTCTGGTGAGAAGCCAGAGACCTAGCACTTGCAGCCTGGGCAGAAGCAGGTTGCTTCACACCTTAAAAAAAGAAGAAAGTATAGTTGTCAGCATATCACAAAGTTCCCGGAATTTGTGTTATTGAATCTGTATTTAAATGAGAACCAGGACCTGGCAGATAAACCATTTTTTGGGATTCTCTTAATGGCAGCACAAAGGGTTAAAAAAAGGTGCATTTTTTATTTTTTTTTACTAACTTTGTTGACATTTTTAAAAACAATTACCAAGCATATAGTGTTGCCTTCCAGGACAGATGTTAAGCCTTGTGTGCAATCATCCTCATGGGCATCAATACAGAAAATCTTAAAACATTTGAAAACTTGAACACTTGATTCAGGAGAGTATGGGACATTGTCGTTAATGGGGAAATTGACCCACAAATGAAGACTGGCAAGAGGAACAAAGCACAAGGATTGCCTTTAACAGTGAAGCTTTATTTCGTTCATAAATTCTCCAGAAAACCCACAGGATTAAACTAGCTTGTGGGTCACTTAATAAGAATGTGTTTTACAGATGTATATGGCTATAAGTTGTGGTGCATGTACAGGAACACATAGATAGATGAGAATAGAAATTGTGCTCCGGCAGCGCGGCAGCAGCAGGAGGCCCCATTAGCTAAAGTGGTGCTTCAGGTTAAGAACAGTTTCAGGTTAAGTATAGACCTCCGGAACGAATTAAGTACTTAACCCGAGGTACCACTGTATGTAAATCTTGCTAATAATCAGGAACGTGACACACCTTGACCTGCCTGGCCCACTGTAACTCCACCAAATGTGTGGTGTAATTTTGACATTTACCCAATGACTCTGACTGCTTTCTTGTAACATCTCCTCAAGTTGTCTTATGAGGAAAGCGACCCCAGACTCAGTGGGAGTTCTCCAAGTTGCCAATCTAGTCACTTAAAAATGAAAACTGATTATCCCTGATCTGTCTGTACCCCCTGAGACTTTGGTCTCATCCACAGATGCCTAGAAAGCACTTTTGCTTGTCCTGAGCTTTCTTCAGCACGAGACCAAGCGGTTTTGAATTTGCTCCGCCACTTTCCCCTGGAAAACCCATTCTTTAGCACTAATCGGAACAAACAGCAATCTGTAGGAAACCCAATTGCCATTTGTTCTGATTCAGCACTAAAGATCAGATTTCCCCAGGGGAAATCAGCAGGGGAAATGGAGGTGTGGATTAGCCCTCTCTCACTACCAACGGGGCTATACCTGATGTGACTACAATTGGATTAAGTCCCAGACCCTTTGGGGGGAAAAATGGATAGCTGGGTGCGGTTACCT
Organism: Podarcis vaucheri; assembly: GCF_965113315.1. Lineage (NCBI taxonomy): Eukaryota > Metazoa > Chordata > Lepidosauria > Squamata > Lacertidae > Podarcis > Podarcis vaucheri. Next base: position 88,907,924 of record NC_138765.1, on the reverse strand, counting down.
GTGGAAGGTGGGGGGGACACTTAACACAATCTCAGAGGCAGTCATGTTCTGCCTATTCTAAAGGCTGACTCGTGGAAATATAAAATACTAGGTTTTGGAGCACAATATTAAGCCCCGGGATTTAGCTACAAAACTGTGCAGTTTTACTCCTAAAGAAGGCAGAAAATAATCTCTCGCTTCCCCCACCAGATAAATAACTCAAGTGGGTCAGCTATATTTAGGATAAAAGGAATAAAAATACAGCCAGCGATCAGAAACTAGGAAGCGGATGAGAGAAACCATGATCAAAAACACCTTTTTAGGTTGTTGTTGTTTTAAAAAAAATATCTGCATCCATTACTCTGAAAATCCCTGAAGAAAAGATTGAGAGGTGAGATGAGAGCTGTGATGGCCTGGGACTCGGGCTTGGACTCGGAACCAGAGGAGACTCAGTCTGCACCGGATCCTTTGCCTCAGGCATCATCTGAACCAAGTCTGGGGCCTGATCCTGAAGAGTCCCAGTCTGCACAGGTTCCTCTGCAACAAACACCATCTGGGCCGAGTCAGGGGCCTGAGCCTGCCCTGGCTCCAGATGCGGGGATTACCTCGTTGCCTCCAGATGGGCCATCACTTACAGCTGCTCCACTACCAGTTGGGTCAGGGGAGGCTGAGGTGGCCCCTGGGTCTAACAACCCACCCATGTCTCCCAAGCTGCAGAGACTCAGGTCTGAGAGAAGGAGAGACGTGAGTACACACAGGAGGAGTGCTTGTATCCGGGCGAAACAGGGAGGTGAGTCGCCAGGGGATCAGGGCCGGCCGTTACCCCGACAAAGATAAAAGGCTGTCGGACTCCCCCCCCAGGTTGTGGGAGCAACATTGCTGTATGCCAGATCCTGCCTGAGATCCTGTACCTGTCCTTGCCTGGTTTCCTGCCTCATGTCCTACCTTGCCCCTGTCAGACTGACTCCTAGAGGAACCTTCAGATTCTGGACTGGTCCTGGATCGCGTTTTTCGGGTTACCACTGGGCCCAGCACAAGAGCCATCTTCAAATATCTGAAGGGCTTTCTCATGGAAGATGGAACAAGCTTTTTTCCTCCTGCTCCAGAGTCTAGGACTCGCACCAGCAGACTCAAGTTGCAACCTTAGCAAGAACTTTCTGGCGTTAAGAGCTGTTCGACGTTGGAGTGGTCCAACTCAGAAGGTGGTGGACTCTCCTTCTTTGGAGGTTTCAAAGCAGAGGTTGGATGGCCACCTGTCATGGATACTTTAGTTGTGATTCCTCCCTTGCAGGGAGTTGGACTAGATATCTCCTTGGGCGTCCCTTCCAACTCTCCAATTCTGAGTCTAAACAGAAACCCCATCAAAGGAAAGGAAAGAATTGCCCAACAGTTTGGTTGTTTTCTCCACCCACCCACTTTCTCAGACTTCCTCTATGCTCACCTGCCTCAAACAAACTTGAACGTGTTATTATCACAGCTAATGAATCCCTGACAGGCGGCCACCCGTCCAGCTTAAAAACCTGCAATGAACAAGGTGGAACGGAATGCAATTAAAAGGATTGATGGACCAGATCTGTAGAGAGGGAGAAAGGTGCCAAAGTGGATTAACTGGGGAAAGACTTTCTGTCAAGAAAAAATGAACTGTTTTCAGCCTGCAAGCAAGATGCTTAGGAATGTGACCCTGTAAAAACAGCAGCAAAGGGAACGAGAAAAGGGACCCAATATCCCTCCGCAACAGGTCTGAGAACATGGATTTGAACGACTACACACGTGAAAGGGAAATATGGAAAACAAAGTGAATACTGTTTGTGAAGTTGTATACAGTGATACCTCGAGTTACATACGCTTCAGGTTACATATGCTTCAGGTTACAGACTCCGCTAACCCAGAAATAGTACCTCGGGTTAAGAACTTTGCTTCAGGATGAGAACAGAAATCGGGCTCCGACGGCGCAGCAGCAGCAGGAGGCCCCATTAGCTAAAGTGGTGCTTCAGGTTAAGAACAGTTTCAGGTTAAGAACGGAGTTCCGGAACAAATTAAGTACTTAACCCGAGGTACCACTATACAGTGGACACTTGGGTGGCAAACCTGATCCATGCAGGAAGCACATTCGCAACCCGCAGCACTGTGTCTGCGCACGCGCAGGTTGCAATTTGGCGCTTCTGTGCATGCGCAAGCATCAAAACCTGGAACTACCCATTCCGGTACTTTCGGGTTTGGCGTGGTGCGCAACCCAAAATTGCGCAATCCAAAGAGTCTGTAACCTGAGGTATGAATGTACTGGCAGCTGTGAGAATGCTTTACATCTAGTGAAGATTTCAAGCGGATTTTAAGAAAAAAGGAAGCGGCAACAACAGACGAGATTGACATATGTTGGCAACAGTAGTGGGAAACCTGATTATTATTTCAAGTATTAAATTAAATAAATTAGGCTTGATTTGTATCAATTTGGAAAACCAATAAAAATTATTATTATTTTTAAAGTAAACTGGAAGCAAAAACAAAAAAACAAAAAACCTGCAATGAAGGAGAGTCCACCACCTTTTGAGGGAGTCTGTTCCACTGTCGAACAGCTCTTACTGTCATAAACTTCTTCCTAGTATTTAGTCAGAATTTCCTTTCCTGTCACTGGAATCCATCAGTTCAGGTCCTGCCCTCTGGAGCAGCAGGGGAAAAAGTTTGCTCCATCTATTATGGGCCAGCCCTTCAGATCATTGAAGACAGCTCTCTGAGATACCTCTCAGTCTTCTCTTCTCCAAGCTAAACAAACCCAACTCTCTATACAGTGGTACCTTGGGTTACATACGCTTCAGGTTACAGACTCCGCTAACCCAGAAATATTACCTCGGGTTAAGAACTTTGCTTCAGGATGAGAACAGAAATTGTGCTCCGGCGGCGCGGCTGCAGCAGGAGGCCCCATTAGGTAAAGTGGTGCTTCAGGTTAAGAACAGTTTCAGGTTAAGTATGGACCTCCGGAACGACTTAGGTACTTAACCAGAGGTACCACTGTACCACGATTTACCCGAAGAGAAGCCCCTGCGGAACTCTAGAGAACTTTTTATCCCCAGCGGACAGATGCAGGATTGTACTTTAATTGAGTTTGCACTGTGGCAAGATTTGGACAGGAGAGATCCTGGCACACAGTCAGCCAGTTTGCTGCCCCAGATCTTGAGATAATGAGATCAAACATTGCAGCATCGTTTTTTGCAATTCAGCCAAGATGAAAGCCAGCAGTCCATATGGCAGGAGGCGAGGGGATTACATGATGGGTATATCTCTTCTGCGGCAGGCTGTTTAAACATTCCCTCCATCGCGGAGGAATCTTGGGTCCTTTCCAGTTTGTGTTTAGCTCACAGGGCAAAAACCTACCCTCTTGGCTCCCCCAGCTAAGACCCCATCAAAAGACCCCGTCATTCCTACAGTTCCCATCTAGGGAGACTCGCTCCTTGACAGATGCTGTCCATCAGCTGTTAGCTTTTTTCTGTACCAGGGCAATTTCCAAGGCCATAGTACACCAAAGTCTAAAGAGACAACGCAGCTGCGAAGCGGGGAAACACAACTGACAGCATCACAAACACAGCAGCTGTATTAATGTCAACTTGTGAAGCTGCAGTCGGTACAGAATGCTGCAGCACGATTGCTGGCAGGAATGAGACCCCAACAGCATAGAACACCTGTGCCCAGAGAGCGGCGCTGGCTGCCAATTTGCTACTGGGCCAAGTCCAAGGTGTTTATATTGGTACATAAAACCTTTAACAACTTGGGACCAGCTTACCTGTGAGAACACCTTGCCTCATATACGCTCCCTCGACTGCTTTGATCTGCAGAGCTGGCATCGCTACAGGTGCCACATAATCCTCGTTACACATTTATAAGAAATCAGTCTTTCAGTATGGCAGCACACAAACTTTGGAACTCCCTCCATATTGACATCAGGCAATCACTTCTTTTGGCACCTGCTAAAAACCTTTTTCTTTAGACAAGCCTACTCAGGTGTTTACAAAGTCAGCGAGAGTTTTAATGCTTTTAGCTTCCTGCTGATGTTAAAAATCCTTTTTCCCCTGTTTTTCAAATAGCTGTTTTCAACTGCATTTACTGTTTCATTGTTTCTGTAAATTGCTTTGAAATTTGTTTGGGGTTTTCTTTTGCAAACAAGTGGCATATCAATTTATTAAGTAAAAATAAATTAAGGCGTTATAAAGGCATTTTTCCTAAAAATCATAGAATTGTAGTGTTGGAAAGGACCCAAATAGGTAGAATGTGAACCTGTGTTTTCATCGGTTTAGGGTTTGCTGTTGGTTTTAATTATTATCTGAATGCTTTAAATGGCTGTTTTTAAGATGGTGACAACTCTTGCCTGCCTCCAGTCTGTAAAGATCTCACCTGTTCTCCCAGGTGAGCAGCATGGGGCTTGGCTTGGGGCACTAGAATATATTATGGGTGGAACATTCTCACATGAGTGCAGGTACCGTATTTTTCGCCCTATAGGACGCACTTTTCCCCCTCCAAAAATGAATGGGAAATGTGTGTGCATCCTATGGGGCGAATGCAGGCTTTCGCTGAAGCCTGGAGAGCGAGAGGGGTCGGTGCACACCGACCCCTCTCGCTCTCCAGGCTTCAGGAAGCTATCCGCAAGCTTGCGGAGCCCGGCAGGAGTTCCCTCTGGGCTCCGCAGGCTTGCGGATAGGTGCTTGCAGCCCGAAGTCCGGGGAGCGCGGCACTGCACACCCCAGGCTTCGGACAGCTATCCGCAAGCCTGCAGAGCACGGCAGGAGTTCCTGCCGGATGCCGCAGGCTTGCAGATAGCTGCCCTAAGCCCGGGGTGCGCAGCGGGCTACAGCGCTGCACTCCCCGGGCTTTGGATAGCAGCAAGCTCCGGGAGCGATGGCGAGGTTGAGCGCAACCTTGCCTTCGCTCCCGGACCCCCAGCCCCGAGGCTAAAAACGAAGCCAAGAGAGCTAGTGGGATCAATCCCGCTTGCTGTCATGGCTTCTTTGCTCTTTGGGGCTTGGGGGGGGGAAATAATTTTTTTTTCTTATTCCCCCCCCCCCAAAAAAAGCGCGCCCTATGGGCCGGTGCGCCCTATAGGGCGAAAAATACGGTAGTTCTCTGCCTGCTTCTCGCTCACCTCCAGGGCTTTGACCAGCTTCATTCTCTCTAGTGTGTTCCCAGTTTTGGGTGTCCTCACTAATATATTCGCTGCCACCAGGCGCCATCTTGGCCTCAGAAGGTTTGCGGCTAATTTGTGGATAATTTCTCCGACTCGAAGCAGCTGTGGTTGGCTCAGCGCCTGCATAGACATCAGAAAAAGAGGGGCAGGGGCACAAACAGTAGGGAAGTTACTTTCCCATCGGAACAGCAGATGCAAAGAAATTCAGCTGGAAGTCATGACAACTGCAAGCAGGAAGGAAATGCAAGAAAACTGCAGACTGCAGAAAGGAGGGCTATTTGCTTCCTGGAAGCTCGCCAACTGACCTGCGGTGAAATCACAGAGAGGGCTTAGCATCCAGTGATGAAGGGAAAGTGTTAAGTTGTGGGTGAACATATCAGACGACACAGCGATTCTTCAAACAGCTCTTGTTTATTCACAGGCCAGAACAGAACTGAACTGAAGGGTTCAGCCAGCCTGCTTATATAGAGCTCCAGTACAACGCAACTGTAACACTTTCTGTAACTATCCAATCACTGAACGTCACTTTCAATCCCTTATTTGCATATGTGGACCTGAGTGAAAACTATCTACAGTATCCCCCTGCTGGTCCAGGGTGAGAACTTCAGTACATAACAGAAAGGATCAGTTGCAGAATGCTGACAACAAACATGACTCCAGTGCAGTGCGAATGGACAATATTTGGGCCGGGGGAATATCTTCATATAACCCTGTTCTAAAACTGTTTACTTTACATATTGCTCAGCTTGAACTTTAGCATATAAAATAAGAGAACAGGAAGAACATACATTTAGAGAAGATTGGAAAACGTTTATTGAATATATGGGAAATTATTGTGTACAGCTGAAAACGTGGACAACATTAAGATAAATTCAACAGCGTAACTAAGTTTTGATGGATGTAATGGTGGAATACTGAATGGTTTAGTTTTTGTAAAACGTGCAGGGATTTATGCTATGCAAAAAGAACCATGGAAAGAGAAGAAGGGAAGTCACAGATATTTTAAGGACATGAAAGTGAGTGTTTTAAATTGTATCACAGAAAATTTAATAAAAATTATATTAAAAATTATATTTTATATATATTTTGGCCTGGGAATAAACAAGTGTGAGTTGATCTCCTGTGCTGTTTCCTCGCTTGGCATGTTGTGTATCTTAAAGTCATTGCCTTGTTTTGTAGGACGCCTTACCCCCAACCTGCAAACTGCCGGTTCTGTAGAGGTCGCTTGTGGCTTTTAAGTTCTACGTGCAAGGAACTCTGCATAGGCCCAGAGGCTCAGCTCTGGCACTGAAAACGGGTTCTAGGGCTAGAGCACTTGGGACCTCTAAGTTCTCTCAAAATCTCTTTTCTGATGAGAGCAGCTTTTGCATCTCATTTGGAAACCAAGGACCCAGAGTCTGGAGGAAGAATGGGGAGGCACACAATGCCAGATGTTTGAAGTCCAGTGTAAAGTTTCCACAGTCTGTGTTGATTTGGGGGGCCATGTCATCAGCTTGTGTTGGTCCACTGTGCTTCATTAAGTCCAGGGTCAACACAGCCGTCTACCAGGAGATTTTGGAGCTCTTCATGCTTCCTTCCACAGATGAGCTTTATGGGGATGCTGACTTCATTTTCTTTTTTTTTTTATAATAATTTTTATTGCATTTTTTCCAAATTACAGAAAGAACAAAAGGAAAGGCAGAATAGAAGAAAAAAAGAAAAAAGAACAGAAAATCACAACCATTTCAACAACTTATTTCAAATTTCCATTGGACTTCCCCACATCTCCCACATAATGCATTCTTGATAATAAAGTTATCAGCAAATTATACCCTTATTTCGTGTGTTTCTTTATATTTTCAGTTGCAATTTAAGTTTAAATCTCTTATTCTCCATTTACTCTAAAAATATAACATAATGTCATTTTTACCCATTTAAACTTTGATTCTTTCATGAATGTTATCAATTTCATAGATAATTAAATTTCATTGCTGGGGCTAACGTTCCAAATCGTACGGCATCTTATGTTTCATACAACTTATAATACTTTTGCAAATAGTCTTTACATTTTTTCCAGTCCTCCTCCATTGCCTCTTCTCCCAAGTCTCGGATCCTTGCAGTCATCTCGGCCAGTTCCATGTAGTTCATCAATTGCGTCTGCCAATCCTCCAGTGTGGGCAAATCTTGGGTCTTCCAATGCTTAGCGATAAGGATTCTTGCTGCTGTTGTAGCATACATAAAAAAAGTTCTATCCTTTTTTAACACCTTCTGGCCGACAATGCCCAGAAGGAAGGCCTCTGGTTTCTTGGGGAAGGTGTACTTGAACACCTTTTTTAACTCGTTATAGATCATTTCCCAAAAGGCCTTCACTCTTGGACAAGTCCACCAGAGGTGAAAGAATGTCCCTTCAGCCTCCTTGCATTTCCAACATTTATTGTCAGACAAATGGTATATCTTAGCAAGCTTGACTGGGGTCATGTACCACCTGTATACCATTTTCATAATGTTTTCTTTCAAGGCATTACATGCCGTAAATTTCATACCGGTGGTCCATAACCTTTCCCAGTCCTCAGACATAATATTGTAACCAATGTCTTGAGCCCATTTTATCATGGCTGATTTAACTATCTCATCCTGAGTATTCCATTTAAGCAGCAAGTTGTACATTCTCGATAATACCTTGGTCTTTGGTTCTAACAACTCTGTCTCAAGTTTCGATTTTTCCACCTGGAATCCTATTTTTTTATCTAGCTTAAAAACCTCATTAATTTGGGCATAGTGTAGCCAATTTTGCACCTTATCCTTTAATTTTTCAAAGCTCTGCAACCTCCAATTACCTCCAATGTTTTCTATTATTTCCCAATATTTCGGCCAATATGCCTCCATATTGGATGTTTTCCGAGCTTTGGCCTCTATTGGTGAGATCCACCTCGGAGTTTTACTTTCCAATAAGTCTTTGTATTTTTTCCAGACCATATATATTGCTTTTCTGACAATATGGTTTTTGAACATTCCATGTGTTTTCCCCTTGTCATACCACAAATACGCATGCCAACCTAACGAATTATTGAAGCCTTCCAGATCTAGGACATCAGTGTTTTCCAATAAGATCCAATCTTTCATCCAGCAGAAGGCCGCAGCTTCATAATATAACCTTAAGTCCGGCAGGGCAAACCCCCCTCTCTCCTTTGCATCAGTTAGTATTTTAAACTTTATTCGGGGCTTTTTGCCCTGCCAGACAAACCTAGAAATATCCCTCTGCCACTTTCCAAAACATTCCACTCTGTCCACGACCTGCAAGGCTTGAAACAAAAACAACATCTTTGGCAAAACGTTCATTTTTATAGCTGCAATTCGGCCTAACAAGGATAATTTCAATCTTGACCAAATTTCTAGATCTTTTTTGACTTCTGACCAACGTTTTTCATAGTTATCTTTAAATAGATTCAAATTCTTAGAAGACAGATTGACCCCCAGGTATTTCACTTTTTTAACAATGTTTAGTTCTGTTTCCTTCTGAAACCCCTCTGTTTCAGTAACCGTCAAGTTTTTCCCTAACACCTTAGTTTTTTGTTTGTTCAGCTTAAAACCCGCCACCCGACCAAATTTCTGAATCAATTCCAAAACTCTTTTTGTACTAGGTTCTGGCTCCTGTAATGTTAAAACCAAGTCATCTGCAAATGCTTTCAGTTTATATTGTTTCGCTCCGACCCGTATTCCTTGTACCTGCCGATCCTCCCTTATCATATTCAGCAAAACCTCCAGGACTGAAATAAACAACAGAGGGGATAGGGGGCACCCCTGGCGTGTTCCTTTTTCAATATGAAGTTCTTCTGTCACCACATTGTTCACTATCAACTTAGCTTTTTGTTCTGAATAGATTGCCTCTATTCCATTCTCAAACCCCCTTCCCACTCCCATCCCTTCCAAGTTTTTCTTCATGAATTTCCAAGAAATGTTGTCAAAGGCCTTCTCCGCATCAATAAAAATTAACACTGCTTTGGTGTTAATATTTGTTTGTAAAAGTTCCAGAATATCGATAATATTCCTGGTGTTATCAAACAAATGTCTACCTGGGAGAAAGCCTGCTTGGTCCTTATGGATTACTTCATTTAATACTTTTTTAAATCTGTTAGCCAAAACATCCGCAAATATTTTGTAATCCACGTTTAGGAGTGAGATGGGGCGGTAGTTCTTAAGTTGAGTCTTTTCAGTTTCCACTTTAGGTATCAGTGTGATGAATGCTTCTTTCCACGTATCTGGTGCCCTCCCTCCCCCCATAATCTGGTTACAAACCTCCATTAATGGTTGTATCAAATAGTCTTTTAACATTCTGTAGTACTTGGAGGTGAGTCCATCAGGGCCTGGAGATTTGCCTAGTTGCATATTCTGAATGGCATCCTCGATTTCCTGTTGTGTTATTTTACAATTCAAGATTGATCTCTTCTCTTGAGATAATTTTGGTAGGCCGTTGTCTTTCAAGAATTGTTCTATCTCAGTTGCTTCCTCGGATTCTTGTGTGTACAGTTTTTTAAAGTATTTCTGGAAACACTTTCTAATTTCTCCCGGTTTCTGAATGTTTTTCCCTTCAACTTCTAAGTTGGTGACATAATTTAATTTTTGTCTCTTTTTCAACTGCCAAGCTAGCAGTTTCCCACATTTGTTCGCAGATTCAAAAGATCTTTGTTTCATTTGTTTGATTTTCCATTCCACTTCTTGGTTAATCAATTTCGCATATTGTGACTGGTGAAATTTGATTTCTCTTAAAGTCTCTTTTGATTTTGGATTCACTCTTAATTTTTTCTCTCCATCTCTTATCTTCTCCAATATCTTGTCTTTTTTACCATTCCAAAGTTTTTTCTTGATCGTATTCTGTTGTATCAGAAACCCTCTCATAACAGCTTTGCTTGCGTCCCAGATTATTCTTTTTTCCACCGAGGTATTCAAGTTAATTTCAAAATAGTCCTTTAAAGCTTTTTGGGCCTTCTTTACAATCTCTTGATCTCTTAACAGGTTGTCATTCATTTTCCATCTGAAGGAGTCGGCAGTAGTAAATCTCATTTCCATTTTCAGAGCGTTATGGTCGGAGCAAGTCTTTGGGCAGATTTCTATTTTTGTAGTCTTAGGTGCCAGCCCTCTAGTTGCCCAAATTTGGTCGATTCTTGTCCATGACAGGTGGGCCTCAGAGAAGAAAGTTCCTTCTTTACCTAGGGGGTTTCTCGTCCTCCATAAATCAATTAGGTCCATATTGTCAGTTAGTTCAAAGAAAGTTTTTGGTAGTCTTCCATCTTTAGTCAGATTCTGATTCTGTGACTTATCCATAAAAGTAGAGACGACCCCATTCATATCTCCCATCATAATGATGTTGGAATAGTCCAGATAGTCCAGTAGTGTCTCATGCAGCTTCTTATAAAATTCTGATTTCCCCTCATTTGGTGCATAGATTCCTAATATCAAAACTTTCTCTCCTTGAGTCGAAATTTCAATAGCCAGGATTCTTCCTTGTTCATCTTTAAACAAAAATTTTGGTGATAAATTCTCCTTGGCGTAGATCACCACGCCTCTCTTCTTAACTCTATCTGATGAGATAAATTCTTGGCCTAATCTTTTATTTATTAACACCTTCCTGTGTAACCTGGTCACATGGGTTTCTTGCAAACAAATTATATCCAAATTCTCTTTCTTTAGAATATGGAAGATCCTTTTGCGTTTTTCTGGGGAATTCGCGCCATTAATGTTCCAACTATACAGCTGCAGAGACATCCTGTATCAATCTGTTGTTACTCTTGTTGGGCGTCTTCTTTTTTGTCCAAATCCGAGGGTGGTAACTCTTTTCCAGACTCTGGTGGTGGCCAAATAGCTGCCACTCCTTTCTGCAAGTCTTCTCCGTGGTCGTGTAGGAACTTCTGGCTGTCCTCTTTCGTTTTGATTTTTGTCTTCTTTCCTTTGTATTTGAATGAGAGGCCTTGTGGGAACTCCCACCTGTATGGTATTCCGTTACCTCTCAAAAGTCCAGCTAGGTCAGTGTAGTTAGATCTGAGATCCAGTAATTGTTTAGGAATATCCTTGTAGATTTGTGCTCTTCTGTCCTGGATCTCAAGTGCTTTGTTAAAATGTAGGTCGAGTAGCTTGTCTCTCTCCTGCTTAGTCCTTAAGATAATCAAACAGTCTCTAGGTCTGTCCTTCCCAGCAGCCCTTCCCAATCTGAATGCAGTTGTTATTTTAAAGTCTGTATCTTCGTTTATACCCCAGAATTTAGAAAATTCTGCTGTTAAGAAGCCAATCAAGTCCTCTTTCTCAATCTCTGGGATAGAGCGTAATCTCAAATTATTTTCCCTGTTTCGCAGTTCCACCAAAGACAGATAGGCCTGCTGGTCAGTAATATGTTTATGGAGCGGCCTTACCTCTCCTTTCAATTCCTCCACTTCTTTAGTTGCTGCTTCTGCTTTTTCATTCGCAGCCTCGGCCAATTTTCGATTTTCAGATACAACGTCCTTTAGATTTCCAATATCTTGTGAATGCTTAGCCACCTGTTCAGAGAGTTTGGTAATTGAAGATGTGGCTAAGTCAATTTTTGCAGTTTGATCATCCACTTTTTTGTTCAAAATTGCAAATTGTTGTAACATTTCCTCTAGAAGAATGTTAGATCCCCCAGCTGCCATATCTTCACTTGTTAACTGTTCAAGTTCTTCAGCTGGGGTTGTTGGTGATGGTACAGCCTGTAGAACCGCAGGGACTGAAGATCTGCGAGCCTGGGAAACCAGAGTTGTTTGTACCAATTTGCCTTTCCCTGCTTTCGACGCAGCTCTTGTTTTTATTCGGTCGCTCATTCCACACCTGTCTTTGGGTTCAAGGTCAAGCTGTCAAAAGTTCCATGGGAAAGACAGGCCTCAGAGTGAATAACCAGACCACAGAGAGACAAAACAAAGTTGATTCTCAGGAAATTGTAAATCCCAAACTCCACTAGAGGGAGTATTGTTCAGTTCATGAAAGAAGAAACAAAGTTTCAGTCGCCATTAAAGTTCCTACAGTTAAATAAATTAACCAATGTCTTTAGAGAAGACCTTTTCCCTCTGGCAGAGCCCTCTCAATTTTGCCACAATAGTTTCTTAGAGGGTGCAAAATACAGTTGCTTAATTGTATCCACCAGTAATGCCTCTAAGTATCTGTTTCAGCTTTGTAAGTGTATCCGCAAAACAACCTTTTGCCCACTGCAAATCCGGGACTAGGGGTTTTCAAGTCTTTAAAGTTTTTAAAAGTCTAGCAGAGGAGAAAAACCCCAAACAGAGTAAACCCAATAGCAGGAAAATAAAGATAACTTGCCTTTCCCTTCAGTTTCCAACTTCTCCAGACGTATGCTGTCTCTCATTTAAAAACCCTTTTGTACTGCTTCCAGCTTGTCAGTTCCTTTGCCTTTGATCACTAAGCACCACCGGGAGACGGACTTCCTTTTTCTCGTCTCCCGCTTTCAGCCGAATTCACGAATTTGTAATCCAATCTCAAATAAGTCTTACTCACGAGTAGTTAATTTGTAATCCAATGTAAAGGAAGAAAGGTCGGCGCTCATCCGTAACAGCCGCGCGGCTTCACTCCCGCAGAAAGAGCGATGAATCCACAGCACCGCTTCCCCTCCGCGCTTCCGGAGCCCCTTATGGGGTCCCTTCTTCGTTTTGGGGGTCGCTCTGGGTGCCCGCCGGATCCCACGGCCACGAGCTCACTCTGCTCGTGGTTTAACTTAGTGGGTCGTCGCTTTGCCGCAGCGAACGACCCTTTTCTGCGGAGCCCCTCTTCGCAGCGCAAAGAGGACCGCCATTACTCGTTTCGCGCCGCCTCCGGAAGTCGGGATGCTGACTTCATTTTCCAGCAGGACTTTGGCACCTGCCCACACTGCCAAAAGTACCAAAACCTGGTTCAATGCCCATGGGATTACTGTGCTTGATTGGCCAGCAAACTCGCCTGACCTGAACCCCATAGAGAATCTATGGGGCATTGCCAAGAGAAAGATGAGACACATGAGACTGAGCAATGCAGAAGAGCTGAAGGTTGCTATTGAAGCTTCCTGGTCTTCCATAACACCTTAGCAGTGCCACAGGCTGATAGCATCCATGCCACGCCGCATTGAGGCAGTAATTGATGCAAAAGGGGCCCAAACCAAGTACTGAGTACATATGCATGCTTCTACCTCTCAGAGGTCCAATATTGCTCTATTTGCAATCCTTGTTTTGCTGATTTCATTTAATATTCTAATTTTCTGAGATTGTTAATTTGGAGTTTTCATCAGCTGTACGCCATAATATCACAATTATAACAAATAAAGGCTTGACATATCTCGCTTTGCATGTGATGAGTCTATCTCATATATTAGTTTCACCTTTTAAGTTGAATTACTGAAATAAATGAACTTTTCGATGCTATTCTAATTTTCCGAGTTTCACCTGTAAGAAAGGTATGAGCCTGGGGGGAGCAGTTACCCTTTATTCCACATGGGAAGGAGGGAGGGAATTTGGAATAGATTGACTTTTTATAGATTTTTAAAGATTTCTTTTTAGATTTTTAGATTCTTACTCACATCAAGCGAATGGCAATTTTACTGGCTCGCTGTGCCAAGGGGGAAGGAGATTCTTCGCAATTAGGAAAAGAGACTTGGCTTTCCAGCTGACAGCTAAGAGCCAGGCCACAATTGCAGTGTGCCAGCGCTTGCGTGCATCATCTGCCGCCACAACGAGCAAACTAATGACTGTCTTGACGGCATCAATCACCCAGCCAACGCCTGGCATTCCCGTGGGTGCCAGGCTCTTCCCTGCGATTTGCAGGCTGATCCAGATTTTAATAATGGGGCAATCACTCAAGATTAGCACCTCCTGATGAGCAGCTGACAGCCCCTCAGAATGACAGCGGAAGACAAAAGCTCATCAGTCTCTCAGGCCCAAATGGTGGGAAGAAGGAAGCACCAGGGAACTCGCCCCCAGTAAAACAGTTGCGTAAGGCCAAACTGGTCCAAGTTACTGGTTAGTTTGCAAGGAGAAAGAGGTGCAGGGGCTGCTGAAAGATGCTGAAAAGTCAGGATTTCACCCACTGAAGCCAGTAGAGAAAATTCACTGCACAGAGGGAGGAAGGGTTCTGACAAGTTCAGTTCCTGTTTCTTATTTTTCTGATCTTAAGCTAGGTTCTCAACATTTTTGCATCAGTTTGTTTAAACTCTTTTAGTGCACTTTTCTCCTAATACATTGGTGCCTTGGTTCTCAAACTTAATCCGTTCCGGATGCCCGTTCCAAAACCAAAGCGTTCCAAAACCAAGGCACGCTTTCCCATAGAAAGTAATGCAAAATGGATTAATCTGTTCCAGACTTTTAAAAACAACCCCTAAAACAGCAGTTTAACACCTAACGAGACCCTTGATCCATAAAATGAAAGCAATAAACAATGTACTGCAGTCACACAATCACTCCATCAATCAGTAGCTGAACTGGGTTCCACACAGTCACAAAAACAAAAAATCCACAAAAAGCAAAATAAATAGCAAAAATAGACAGACCTCAGTGTGGCATTCAAAACGAAGGCGTAACACTCAAAATGGAGCACATTCAGCTTCCAAAAAATGTTCGCAAACCAGGACACTTACTCCCGGGTTCACAGTTTTTGGGTTCCAAGTTGTTTGAGTACCAAGGCGTTTGAGAACCAAGGTACCACTGTACATTCATTTTTGAAAGCAATTTCCCCACGTAGAATACATTGGAAAAGATACAAATGCAATGAAGAGGAATAAATATGCCAAAGAAGTAAGATTTCTTACCATAGGATTCCTGCTCGATGGGGGCAGCTGCTTCAGCTTGACCTTGGAAACAAAAGGAAGGGATTGTTTATTGAAAGGAAGTGAACAGGGCTGTCTTAAGCTTATGCGGCGCTGGGGTGCAAAGCTCCACTTGGCGCCCGTCCCCCTCCCTGGTTGCCCAGTCCCAGGTGCGCAGGAGGGCAGAACCGGCCGGCTGGCTGCCTCAGCATCTCGCTGGCTCGGTCGCCCCCAAACTTGTGGCACAGAGCCGCTCGCAGCAGAAGAGCCCGCCGTGGCACTCCGACTGACGGGTGGGCTCTTCCCCAGACTCAACTCTCGGGCCCCGGACTCTTGGCCTGGTGCCCCTGAAATCCTGGCGCCCTGGTGCTTATGGGTAAGATGGCACTGGAAGCGAATTCATACAACAAAAAGGGAGTTTCAGTCCTGACCAGGTGCTATTGGAGGCAGAGCAAGCACTGCTAAGGGATGCCCAAAGGTACCATCTGTAACTAAGCAGAGCCAGCACACTCTTTGAATGCTGTCGATCGGATCTTTTAAAATTATTGAAAAGTCAATGTAAGCAAACTACTGCATTTGTTCATTTATTTTTCTGAACACAATGATAAATTGCCTTCCATTTTGGAACAACACCGTGGTTTCCAGAATGAAATCAGTAAAAACTGTAAGAAACTAAAAGCAAATGTTGCAGATATACAAAATTTTCAATAGCCAGTACAGTGGTACCTCAGGTTACATATGTT
The DNA here is from genome assembly GCF_965113315.1 of Podarcis vaucheri. Classification (NCBI taxonomy): domain Eukaryota; kingdom Metazoa; phylum Chordata; class Lepidosauria; order Squamata; family Lacertidae; genus Podarcis; species Podarcis vaucheri. The sequence goes on along the minus strand of NC_138765.1, from coordinate 88,892,263 downwards.
TCAGGTTACAGATGCTTCAGGTTACATACTCCACTAACCCAGAAATAGGCTTCAGGTTAAGAACTTTGCTTCAGGTTGAGAACAGAAATCGTGCTCCGGCGGCGTGGCAGCAGCAGGAGGCCCCATTAGCTAAAAAGGTGCTTCAGGTGAAGAACAGTTTCAGGTTAAGTACGGACCTCCAGAACGAATTAAGTACTTAACCTGAGGTACCACTGTACTAGAGAACGTCATGGCAGGTAAAGGTAAAGGACCCCGAACAGTTAAGTCCAGTCAAAGGCGACTACAGAACTCACCTCGTTTTCAGGCAAGGGGAGCCGGCGTTTGTCCACATACAGCTTTCTGGGTCATATGGACTAAACCGCTTCTGGCACAATGGAACACCATGACGGAAACCAGAGCGCATGGAAACTCTGTTTACCTTCCCACCGCAGTGGTACCTATTTATCTACTTGCACTGGCGTGCTTTGGAAATGCTAGCAGGAGCTGGGACCGAGCAACGGGAGCTCACCCTGTTGCGGGGATTCGAACCGCCGACCTTCTGATTGGCAAGCCCAAGAGGCTCAGTGGTTTAGACCACAGCACCACCCGCTCCCTGCATGGCAGAACACCATTATCATAGGCGCCACAGAATCTCTAGGGGATGGTCATGCCACTGCATGGGGGCCACTGCAGAGAAGGCGCTCTCGCGCTGCAACACCAGGTGAATCTCTGCCAGGAAATGACTAGAAGGGCCTTCTCCAACGATCTCAGGCTGGATCTACACTGATCTAGAAAACGTTATAAAAAAAATAGCTCTCAATGCAATTTCCCATTGGTGACAGATCACTGCTCTACACTGCCCTCTGGTGTCACATTTTTAATAACACATTTTTAGTCCTCAGTGAATGGGCTAGACCAGGGTTTCCCAGACTTGGGTCTCCAAGTGTTGTTGGACTCCAACTCCCATCATCCATAGCTAGCAGGACCAGTGGTCAAGGATGATGGGAATTGTAGTCCAAAAAATGGCTTGAGACCCAAGTTTGGGAAACCCTGGGCTAGACTAAACAACAAGTGTACAATGTGCAGATCAAAACATGTGCACCAATTTTATAAGCAAGGCTGAACATTTTCAGGAAAGGGAGGAGCTTAATATCGAGCCAATTTCAAATCAAGCAGGGCGGGGCACCACAATTTTTAACCATTGCATCTCCCATGCCTCTCTTCTTTCTTACTGCATAAGTTTGCATTGTAAACGCCTTGCAGCAGAGACTTATTATTTTGGAGTTTTTGTTTTTTAACCTATGCTGAAACCTAATCTAATGATATTGTAGATTATCAGCGGTGCAATAATCAGTAGCATATTTTGCCTACCGCGATTCTGCTGGCGAGGATACGGCTTCGAGTCCTGAGCAGGGGCGGCTGCCTCGCTGGGCAGCTGTTTGCTCTTGCTGATGGGCATCGGTTCGGGGAGCATTTGCTTTGGCACCCCCTTGAAGAACCACGCCCCAGAGCGCTTCCATACCTGAAAACAGAACAGGACAAAGACGCGTGAGAACCGTGTGTTCAGAGACGGCTGATGCTGTACAGTTTGGTCACCTGATGGAATGCTCTCGATTCCAGCATTGCAGGTAACTCAACTAAATGATTCTTAATCCAGAATGCGACAGCTAGACTGGTGACTGGAAATGGCTGCCAAGACCTACATTGGCTCTCAGTACATTTCCGAACACAATTCAAAGTGTCGGTGCTGACCTTCAAAGCCCTAAACGGCCTCGGTCCAGTGCACCTGAAGGAGCGTCTCCACCCCCATCATTCAGCCCGGACACTGAGGTCCACTGCCGAGGGCCTTCTGGCAGTTTCCTCTCTGCAAGAAGTGAGGTTACAGGGAACCAGGCAGAGGGCCTTCTCGGTAATGGCGCCCACCCTGTGGAACACCCTCCCAATTTTAAAAATTGCCCGGGGTAGTAGAAGTTGTAGTCCATTGAAGCTGGGGAGGCCAGGAGGTCCTGACTTCTCAAATAGGCATATTAGGATAGACCATCTGAATGAGTGTATACTCTTTGCATCGTTCATGTATTTCCCAGGAAAATGCAGATCTAACAAGCCACTTCCCGACTGACCTCTCTCTGTTCACAGCAGATCTTACACAACCAGATGGAGTGAGGCCGGTTGTTGCTGGTCTGGGTGCCACATTTAGTGCAGACGTTCTGCATGGGAAAGAAAGATACAAAACACTGTGAAAACAGCCAGAAAAGCCCTTATCAGAATGAAGATGGACTTCCATTATGTCTCTGTACGGGTGTCTAAACAGCCCACGTTGGTCTCCCAGATATGGTGCTGGAAGACAGACAGTGCCCATAATCACAACACATATTTCAAATGCTATGGCACTGCTTTAAGCAGTGATGGCTTCCCCCAAAGAATTCTGTGAAAAGTGTTTGTTTCTGTTCTTATCACTGTGGAGCTGCATGGAGTCACAGGACTCTGTTTACATTCCAGACACCTTGCAGTCTCACGGGAAAGGGAGACGGGATGTGACGTTAGTGATTTCCTGTTTCCTTTGTTCAGTTGCTCTCTGCTTTCATAGAGAGAGGATGTCTTTTCTGTTCTGCGTAGTTTAGAAATAAAACTCTTTACAATGTAGCCAAACCTCTCGACTCTTCCCTGTGCTGGGAACCCTGCTGGATAGAATGTGCTTGAGGCCCTATCAAAGGCTCAGGTCATGAAACACGTCGGAGGCGATTTCAAAGGCTCAGCTCGGAGGAAGATGAGGCCTTATCGGCTTGGCCGAGCGGAGGGATTAACTGTCAAACTACTCTGGGAACTGTAGCTCTGGGGGGAGGAATGGGGGGGGGCCTCCTAGCACCTCTCAGCACCCTTAACAAACCACAGATCCCAGGACTCTTTAAAGTGGAATAAGAGTGCTTTCAGATGGGCCAGATGGCCAGGGCATAAATATTGGCATTATTATTAGCAGTGCTTTTTTCTGGGGAGGGGGACGCAGGGGTACGCACACCCCTAAACATTTTGTGAATCTTTGTCCATTTACTGTATTTATTTTTCCCAATTTGAACTACAAAATGGTGACTTTTGGCAAAATGAAAGTACCCCTAAACATTTTTTTTAGAAAAAAAGCACTGATTATTATTATTAATATCATTAATATTATTTGGATGCGGCCTGTCTGAAAGCTGTGCACACACACAAAAACACACACACACTTTCCAATAACAACAATCAAGGAGAGTCACGTTTGTGACAGAAACGGCGCCAGACATTTTTTTGGCCCGGTTGCAGAAGATCGACTGCAGCAGATGGGGGAGCCTTCTCGTGCCATCTGTGCCATGCAGCCCTGGCGCTGCCACTCGCGCCCTTGAGGGGAGGCTGCCTCCAGCTTAATTAAGGATGTCATCTTTCCACCAAATACCTGGCACAGCGAAGCTTGCTTTCGAGATGGCGGGCAAGGAGGACTGCCTGGCCATCTGAGCGAAGCCGCTCTGAGGCTTTGGTGAGGAATACAGGTGGAACGGTCCAAGGCGCAGGGGGCGCTTCCCCCTCCAAAATAAATAAGAACACAAGGAGAGCATCTGCAGGATCAGGCCAAAGGTCCACCCAGTCCAGCATCCTGATCTCACAAGTGCGACTCTGCTCTCTGCCCACCTGTGACTTCCAGCAACTGGTATTCAGAGGCATGGCACTTCTGGCAGTGGCGAAAGATCTGTCAGTTTGCATTTCTTAGTGCAGAAAGTATTGATCTGATGTGTAGATCCTATTCTAATTAATTCCAGAGGGTTCTGGAAGCCTCTCTGTGTGAAAGAAGCAAGCAGAAGCTTCATGTTGTTTGGGTTATACTTCCAGAGAAGCTGAGTACAGCTGGTTCAAACTGGTTCTCTTATCTTTTTCTATCAAGGTCATGCTGACTATAAAAGTAGGGCCGGAAGGAGCCTGCGTTTCACTTTCTCTATCTCTCTTTCCTTCTGGTGTGGTGTTCTGTATACAGTGGTACCTCGGGTTAAGTACTTAATTCGTTCTGGAGGTCTGTTCTTAACCTGAAACTGTTCTTAACCTGAAGCACCACTTTAGCTAATGGAGCCTCCTGCTGCCGCCGCACCACCAAAGCACAATTTCTGTTCTTATCCTGAAGCACTATTTCTGGGTTAGCGGAGTCTGTAACCTGAAGCATATGTAACCTGAAGCGTATGTAACCTGAGGTACCACTGTACAGTCATACCTCATGTTACGTTTGCTTCCAGGTTGCACGTTTACAGGTTGCATCCCGCAGCGACCCGGAAGTATCAGAAAGGGTTACTTCCGGGTTTCGCTGCTCGCGCATGCGCAAAATGATATCACGCGCATGCGCAGAAGCAGCGAATCACGACCCACAGACGCAGGTTGCGTTCTTTTCAGGTTGTGAACGGGCCTCCAGAACAGATTCCGTTCACAACCAGAGGTACCACTGTATAGTGTTAAGGTTTAGACCAGGGGTAGGCAATCTAAGACCTGTGGGCCTTATGCGGCCCAATCGCCTTCTCAATCCGGCCCATGGATGGTCTGGGAATCAGCGTGTTTTTACATGAGTACAATGTGTCCTTTTATTTAAAATGCATCTCTGGGTTATTTGTTGGGCATAGGAATTCGTTCATTTTTTTCCTTCAAAATATAATCCGTCCTATCACATGGTCTGAGGGATAGTGGGCCAGCTCACAGCTGAAAAAGTTTGCTGACCCCTGGTTTAGACTTATTATAAGTTATTCTAAGTTTAAGTTAAGTCTGCTGCAACTGGATTTCTTATGGACAGGGCCAATCCTGAATGTATTGGGTTTGTGACCATTTATGCTCATTTGCCTTCAGTAGCAGTAAAAGCCCTGCTGGATGAAATATCAATTGCCTCTGGTCTATTTTTGGGGAATCCTGCAATGTATTTTAAGTTGTTACTCTGCTAACTATACATTGGAATCTACTGTGGATCAATACTGAGTAGAATTTCATGACAAGATCATCCCCATCCTTAGTGTTTAAAGGGCAAAATGCCTCAGGCCCCAAGTATTTGACAGACCGCCTCTTCCCTCCAGACCCTCTTGGGTGCTGAGGTCGGCTGAGGGTGCCACCTTGGTAGTTCAGTCACCCTCAGAGTCCTGCCCTTTGTCCCAGAAAGCAAAAAAAGCATTGGGCCACCCCTGGAACAAAGCATGCGAGGGCAGGGGGGCCGGAAAAGGGAGCAGAGATTTGGGTTCCTCACCTTTTTGCAATCTTCACACACCACACAGGCTGACCCCAGGCGCCCCAGCTGTTCGCCGCACAGGATGCAGCGGTTGACCCCGTCACCGGCCACATTTCGGCGCATATCTTCCAGGCGGTTCATGAGACGCCTAAAGGCAGGGAGGCAAGGCAGCAGGGTCAACAACAAAAAAAGGGTGCTTTTGGCCAAGTTAATTGATTAAATCAGCCTATTTCCAACCCAGAAGATCCTGTTGCACTAGTAACTACCATCAGCCCAAGGCTGCGTAGCTATGCTCCCACCAGCCTTAGGAGTCACATGGCTGTGCTCAGAGCCGTCTTTCCCACTGGGTTTACTGGCACATTGCGGTTGGGATACTGCCAGGGAAATAAAGTCCATCATGGCCCCAAGCCGTCTGCCGGACGATCCATCGATCTCTGGTAGGCACGCAGTATCATCAATTTAGCGACATGAGCTCCAGAACATTCTAGGAAATATCTTGCCACATTCCAGAGCTCATGCACACTCTTATCAGCAGATAATGCACAGCAAAAGTCGGACCCAGGAGAGCATTATTTACAAGCTTTATTCAGCGTTGATCAGAACAAAGAAAGACATGACTGCCTGCGTCAGTGTCTCCGACAGAGAGAGAAAAACGAAAGCAATAGGAAACATAAACATCCTGTGAACAGGACATGCACAGACTCACTAACTCACAAAGCCTGCTCCCTTTTAAAGTGGAACGGAAATATCCTAACAATTGCACCAGGGCGCCGGCTTCTCAGGGGCGCCCCAGCGAGTGGGGGAGCTGCGCGGCTTTGCCAGCGGCCTCCCCTTTCCTTCCTTCCTGCACACCCGCCAGCTGCACCCCATCAACAATATGAGCCAGTGTGGTGTAGTGGTTAAGAGCAGTAGACTTGTAATCTGGTGAACCGGCTTCGCTTCCCCGCTCCTCCGCATGCAGCTGGTGGGTGACCTTGGGCTAGCCACATATCTCTGAAGTCTCTCAGCCCCACTCACCTCACAGAGTGTTTGTTGTGGGGGAGGAAGGGAAAGGAGATTGTTAGCTGCTTTGATACTCCTTAGGGTAGTGATAAAGCGGGATATCAAATCCAAACTCTTCTTCTAGGATCTAGGAGTCTTGGTTGACCACAAACTTGACATGAGCCAACAGTGTGACGCGGCAGCTAAAAAAGCCAATGCAGTTCTGGGCTGCATCAATAGGAGTATAGCATCTAGATCAAGGGAAGTAATAGTGCCACTGTATTCTGCTCTGGTCAGACCTCACCTGGAGTCCTGTGTCCAGTTCTGGGCACCACAATTCAAGAAGGACACTGACAAACTGGAACGTGTCCAGAGGAGGGCAACCAAAATGGTCAAAGGCCTGGAAACAATGCCTTATGAGGAACGGCTAAGGGAGCTGGGCATGTTTAGCCTGGAGAAGAGGAGGTTAAGGGGTGATATGATAGCCATGTTCAAATTTTATTGTTATGCATGTTTTTATACTGTATTTATGCTGCTTTTACAATTAAGTGTTTTAAATTTGTTGTTAGCCGCCCTGAGCCCGGTTTTTGAACCGGGAAAGGCAGAGTATAAATAAATAAATAAAAATTAATTTATTATTAATGCTATTCTAGGCTGTATCAACAGAAGTCTAGTGTCCAGATCAAGGGGAGTCATAGTACCACTCTATTCTGTCTTGGTCAGAATACTGTGCCCAGTTCTGGGCGCCTTAATTTAAGAAGGATGTTGACAACCAGAGGAGGGCAACCAAGATGATCAAGGGCCTGGAAACCAAGCCTTATGAGGAACGGTTGAAGGAGCTGGGTATGTTTAGCCTGGAAAAGAGGAGACTGAGGGGATATATGGAAGCCACCTTCAAATATCTCAAGGGCTGTCATATGGAAGATGGAGCAAGCTTGTTTTTCTCCTCTGGAGGGTAGGACCCAAACCAATGGCTTCAAGTTACAAGGAAGGAGATTCCGGCTAAAGATCAGGAATAATTTTCTGACAGTAAGACCTGTTTGACAGTGGAATGGACTACCTAAGAAGGTAGTGAATTCTCCTTCAATAGAGGTTTTTAAGCAGAGGCTGGATGGCCATTCTGTAGCTGAGATTTCTGCATTGCAGGGGGTTGGACTAGCTGACCCCTGGAACCCTTTCCAACTCTACAATTCTGTGATTCTATTTTTAAAAAATGGCATAACAAGTGGCATATCAATTGATTTATTGAAAAAAAAACCCTTCAAAGCAATTTAAAGAAACAATGAAACAATAAAATTACAGTGAACAGAGTTAGAAACAGCTGCTTAAAAAACAGAAAAAATAGTTAACACCAACAGGAAGCTAAAAACAGATTAAAACTCGAACCAGCTATATAAACATCTGAGTAGGCTTGTCTAAACAAAAAGCTTTTTAGCAGGTGCAGAAAACAGTACAGTGAAAACTCCTGCCTGATATCAACAGGGAGGGAGCATGTGCTGCCACACTAAAAGATTGATTTCTAGCAAAGAAATGTGGAGCAACGATTGTGTGGCACCTGTAACAATGCCATTTCTGCAAATCAAAGCGGTCAAATGAGCATATATGAGGGTAAGAGGGTCTCGCAGGTAAATTGTGCAAGGTGTGCTCCTGAGATCTAGTATGTAGGGGAGCAGGGGATTTCAGAGAATACGCTGTTCATCTTTCCTTGCACCTCTGTGCATTTGTGGCCAACTAGGGATGAGGGTGGCGCTATGGGTTAAACCACAGAGCCTAGGGCCTGCCAATCAGAAGGTCGGTGGTTCGAATCCTCGCAATGGAGTGAGCTCCCGTTGCTCAGTCCCCTGCTCCTGCCAACCTAGCTGTTCGAAAGCACGTCTAAGTGCAAGTAGATAAATAGGTACCGCTCCGGCGGGAAGGTAAACGGCATTTCCGTGTGCTGCTCTGGTTCGCCAGAAGCTGCTTAGTCATGCTGGCCACATGACCCAGAAGCTGTACGCCGGCTCCCTCAGCCAATAAAGCGAGATGAGCGCCGCAACCCCAGAGTCGGCCACGACTGGACCTAATGGTCAAGGGTCCCTTTACCTTTACTGCTATGCAGCTTAGACTAGGAGGAAGAATCCGACCAAGGCAGAAGGTTCATTTGCCTTTTTCCATTGAGAAACAAACTAAGTAGGGCTTGCAGGGGGGCTGCAGCTTGCAAAAACCCCTACCCCACCTGCCAATTGCACAGGCAGCCCCCTCTGCCAGCAAGGTGGGAGCTTTACAAACGCCCCCAGCAGCCTCTCTCCCTGCAAGTTCGGTTGGGCAGGCATGCTGTGTAAAATCCCAAGCAGATAAAAATAGTGCATGCAATAAAAAATCTATTATTTATTCTGTTCTGAAGGGAATATATAAAGAGAAGGCGGGGGATAGCGGGGAAAAGAGAAGCCCTCTGGAGAGGTTTTCCAGAACATCCAGCCTGCAGGATATTTCATCCCCTCCTGTCGCGGTGTGACCCAAATCTGACAAAACCGTTAAATCAGTGTGCGTTATTTGGGGAAGTGTTGTTAGTGGAGACACACTTGCCTGAGCCAGTCAGCTTATGAAATTAAAACAGGAGCTGCAGGTAAAGGCTTTGCACCAATCCTGACTTCAGTACTGGGCTCAGTTCAGCTTATTTCGCAGTTCTAAGCACCCCCCGTGCTGAGCACATTATTAGCAATAAATGAACAGGTGATTTTTCTCATTATCTGTTCCGCTGATATAGGCGGACCATTTTCAAATAAATCAATTGCAGACTAATTGATTCATCTGAAAATGGCTTACCTATATTAGCAGAACGAACGAGGAGGGAAAACGTGGAATGCAGGATGTAAATTAGCTTTTACGTTCATCAAACAGTGCATTTTTTAAATAAAATTCTGAAGTTAAACGTTTCTGAAGTTTAACATGATTTGAAAAAGGTGGTTTTACATACAAAAGAATATACAAGATTTATTATATAATTAATGAGTATAGAGGAGTTTAGAGGATAGAACTCTGTATAACCGCGATGGGAATCTGATCTGGGGACAGAGATAGCGGAGGTAGATCGGAATAATTTGTGGGCTAAACCACCACCCCACCACCACTAAAATCAGTATCAACTCAGATATGAGGAAATTCATTTACATTATTTATTTAAATTATTTAAATACATTTAAAATGTTACACCGATGGCACTAGGTCTTCCCAGGAGGCCAGTAAGGGGACCAGTTTCTGTCCTCTAGCATCTGTCTATTTTTCTGACTTTTATTATAACAAAAGGTCTCGTAAAGGGACGCGGATGGCGCTGTGGGTTAAACCACAGAGCCTAGGACTTGCCGATCAGAAGGTTGGCGGTTCGAATCCGCGTGACGGGGTGAGCTCCCGTTGCTCGGTCCCTGCTCCTGCCAACCTAGCAGTTCGAAAGGACGTCAAAGTGCAAGTAGATAAATAGGTACCACTCCGGCGGGAAGGTAAATGGCATTTCCGTGCACTGCTCTGGTTCGCCAGAAGCGGCTTAGACATGCTGGCCACATGACCCGGAAGCTGTACGCCGGCTCCCTCGGCCAATAAAGCGAGATGAGTGCCGCAACCCCAGAGTTGGCCACGACTGGACCTAATGGACAGGGGTCCCTTTACCTTTACCTTTAGGTCTCATAGACATCCAACAAAGCTGAAATTTGGAAGATTCGGGACAGAGCAAAAGACTATGCAGCGCATAGTTATAAACTATGGAACCCCCTGCCACTGGAGGAAGCGATGACCACGAACTAGGATGGCTTCAAAGGAAAATTAAGCAAATTCGTGCAGAATTACGCTACTGTAACATGCAAACAAGACCGAAGGACAAGAACACTTTCTTGCGGTTTCCAGAGACTCCTTCTGTGGTACTCAGAAGGAGTGCTGAGCTTCAGTTGTGCAACGCTATTTGTGCGAGGTCGACAGCAGGAGAGGGAAGCCGGTTTTAAATCAAACGTGTTTGCAAAGAGAACACGTAGTTGGCGTTATGTTAAGTTGCAGCAGTGGCAAAATGCCCCCCTCCCTCCAAGAGTCTCTCCCCCCCCCTTTTCAAACAATGTTTCTTAAGCATCCTGGCAAATTCCCATGCGTCCCAGAAAGAAGTCGTTTCCCACTCCCTGTTCCTCGTGAGAAATGGTGCACTGCAGCAGCTTATGGCTGGGAAATAAGTCAAGCGTACCAGCTCCTCCTTGCTGACTGGGCTGCTGGTGAGCAAAGGAGATGGGAGGCCTTTTGCAGAAACACACACAGAGGCCACTCGTCCCACCTATGAGCTCCCTCAGTGACAAAATTCTACATCTCCTGGTGGCCTCATCCTGGGGAGGCAGGGAGGGGTGGCTTCCAGCAGTGAAGGGGATGGGAACTGAGTTCGAGGGCCCCTGAGTTCCCTGTGAAAAGGGACTGGTTTTTAAACCACTCTGGATACTGCAGCTCTCTGGGGGAAGATAGGAGTTGCACAACAAATATCAGCACCCTGGATAAATGACAGGTCCAGGAGTCTTTGGGGGAAGCCAATACAGTGGTGCCCCGCAAGACGAATGCCTCGCAAGACGGAAAACTCGCTAGACGAAAGAGTTTTCCGTTTTGGAGGTGCTTCGCAAAATGAATCTCCTATGGGCTTGCTTCGCAAGATGAAAATGTCTTGCGAGTTCCTGCGGGGTTTTTTCCTTCCCCCCCCCCTTTTCTAAGCCGCTAAGCCGCTTATCAGCTGATCCGATAAGCCGATAAGCCGCTAAAAGCCGCTAAAAGCCGCTAATAGCGCTAACCCGTTAATCCGTCGATGGGCTTGCTTCGCAAGACGAAAAAACCGCTAGACGAAGAGAATCACAGAACGGATTCTTTTCGTCTTGCGAGGCACCACTGTATTTTTTTTTAAGTGTTCTCATAGTGCTTGAAATGCATGTATATGGCCCAACTCTGCATTTTCTCGCTTGCTCCCCTCTCCCATTTTGTTCACATACCTCCTGAAATAATAACAATGGCAATAACAATAATTACAGTCGTAAAGGTAAAGGTAAAGGGACCCCTGACCATTAGGTCCAGTTGTGGCCGACTCCGGGGTTGCGGCGCTCATCTCACTTTATTGGCCAAGGGAGCCGGCGTACAGCTTCCGGGTCACATGCCCAGCATGACTAAGCCGCTTCTGGCGAACCAGAGCAGTGCACAGAAACTCCATTCACCTTCCTGCCGGAGTGGTACCTATTTATCTACTTGCACTTTGACGTGATTTCGAACTGCTAGGTTGGCAGGAGCAGGGACCGAACAACATGAGCTCACTCTGTCACAGGGATTTGAACCGCCAACCTTCTGATCGGCAAGTCCTATGCTCTGTGGTTTAACCTACAGCGCCACCCACGTCCCAATTACAGTGGTACCTTGGGTTAAGTATTTAATTCGTTCTGGAGGTCCGTTCTTAACCTGAAACTGTTCTTAACATTGAAGCACCACTTTAGCTAATGGGGCCTCCTGCTGCCACCGTGCCACCGCCGCATGATTTCTGTTCTCATCCTGAAGCAAAGTTCTTCAACCGAGGTACTATTTCTGGGTTAGCGGAGTCTGTAACCTGAAGTGTCTGTAACCTTAAGCGTATGTAACCTGAGGTAGCACTGTAATTTGTATGCTGCCTGTCAGGGAACTGACATCGGAGCGAGAGGCGAAAGGAAGGCTCCCAGATGATGCTGGCGAAGGACCCAGCAGCAGGGGGAGAAACAGCTCAGTGGAGGGGGAAGCCAATCAGCGCAACACCAGGGATAAAGGGGGGCAGACGGGGGAATTGGAGAGAGGGCTCCAGGACTCTTCACTGGACATCAGTGAGGAGAGCCCAGGTCCTCCGCTGCCCACGCCCTCCCTGCGCAGAAGACTCCCGCGCAGTGAGAGGAGGAGGAGACTGGGTGTCAAACAACTTTTATGCTGGAAGAGGTTCAAGAAACGCCCACTGACGGATTCTGCCAGTGACTGAGGCAGCCATGATGAGAAGGAGCTGTGCAGTCAGAAAGGTTTAACAAGGCAAATTAACCCAGAAAGGGACCAGTTTACGCACGAGTAACTCATACCTATTACACTGCCCATCTGACTGGGCTGCCCCAGCCATTCTGGGCGGCTCCCAGCAAAAATAGGGAAAAAACACAAGACAACATCAAACACTAAAAACTTCCCTGACCAGGGTTGCCTTGAGATGGCTTTTAAAAATCTGGACTACAGTGCCCATCATCCTTGTCTGCAGTCCATGTTGCTAGCAGGGGATGAGGGGAGACGGAATACAATGACACCTGGGGGACCCCAGGTCACCCACCCCTGTTTCTGCTTCAGGCAGAATTGGCTTGTAGTCTCCTAGCTCTGGAGCAGAGAAGACCAGGAGTGCAGAACACACAAAGAGAGAGGTACAAGCCCTCCAACAAAGCAAGCTGCCCAGCACCACAGAAAGGATGTTGGGATGGTAGAATAGTAGAGTTGGAAGGGGTCCCCAGGGGTCATCCAGCCAAACCCCCTGCAATGCAAAGATGCAAACAAGACCTTATGGCCATCCAGATGTTGATGGAATAGAACAAACACTGGCCATGTTGGTTGGGGCTGATGGGACCTGGTGTCTGGGAACATCTGGAGGATAACTTCCATTATCTCCAACCACTGGCCATGTTGATTGGGGCTGATGGGACCTGGTGTCTGGGAACATCTGGAGGGTAACTTCCATCATCCCAACCACTGGCCATGTTGGTTGGGGCTGATGGGACCTGGTGTCTGGGAACATCTGGATGGTAACTTCCATCATCCCAACCACTGGCCATGTTGGTTGGGGCTGATGGGACCTGGTGTCTGGGAACATCTGGAGGGTAACTTCCATCATCCCCAACCACTGGCCATGTTGGTTGGGGCTGATGGGACCTGGTGTCTGGGAACATCTGGAGGGTAACTTCCATCATCCCCAACCACTGGCCATGTTGGTTGGGGCTGATGGGACCTGGTGTCTGGGAACATCTGGAGGAATGCAGATTTGCTACCTCCAGACAAATGCACACAGACCACGACTCCCAACTCACGTGGCCTCCTTACCCAATGCGTTCCTGCTCCAACTCTTCCATCTTCTCGGCGCGAGCAATGACCCGGTTGATGATCTCCTTCTCCTCATCCGTCAGCTCTTCGTTCTTCCTCCCTCGGTCTGGCTGGGTCCCGTGAGCTGACCAGCTGCCGGGGGCTCTGCAGTGGGCATAGGAAAGAGGGGGATCTGGTCAAGGAGGGCATCTGAGGAGGACATGAAAACTGCTGCAAGTGGAACCCAACACAACATATGGGCCAAGGCGGACGGATACCTTCATAAGGGCATCGAGCCAGCTTAAAAAAAATTTTTTGAATAAACTTCTCTACCATTTAATAAAATATAGAAACTCTCCCAACAGGTCACAAGGAATCTAAGTTGTTGACATTTCTGCTGCTCTGCGCGAAGAAACATATTTGATCTCAAAAGGGGACGGTTGAAAGGGGGGGTACCTCAAGTGGCCATCTAGTCCAACTCCAGGACAATGCAGGAAATCCACGACTGCGCCATCCCTGCAAGGTGGCCACCCAAATTTTGCTTTCATGCACACGGACAGCTATTACAAACTACAGGTTTACTTCTAGGACCAAACAAGATGTGACGGCAATGGAGGTGTGTCACTGCATTGCGGTCTCATTTTATTTTATGTTATTATTGTTTTTATTTTATTTATTTTAGGATATAGTCTAGGAGGGAGGGCTACCCCCTCCCACACACTGCACTCCTGGTTCCAGATTGAACCCCCCATTCCCCAGTGCCTACTACCGGCAAGCAAAAATCAAAAGAGAAAGATGCCTTTATGCATCTTTGTTACAGTGGTACTCTGGTTCTCAGACTTAATCCATTCCGGAAGTCCGTTCCAAAACCAAAGCATTCCAAAACCAAGGTGCGCTTTCCCATAGAAAACGATGCAAAACAGATTAATCCGTTCCAGACTTCTAAAAACAACCCCTAAAACAGCAATTTAACATGAATTTTACTCTCTAACGAGAACATTATCCATAAAATGAAAGCAATACTCAATGTCCTGTACTATAAAACAAATAAGACAGTATTGTAGATGATAAAAATTAAAATCATTTTTTTTCTTAGATAGTCATCGTGTGGATGGGGGGGGTTTATCCATTGCCGCAGTCACACAATCAATCAGTAGCTGAACTGGGTTCCACACAGTCGCAAAAACAAATGAACCGAAAAAGCCTCAAAAAACAAAAATGCAAAACGAAGAGCAAAAACAAAAGCACCAAACTTAATCCGTTCCGGAAGTCCGTTTGACTTCTGAAATGTTCAAAAACCAAGGCGCAGCTTCTGATTGGTGCAGGCACCCCAGAAACAATAGTCGACAGCTGCATCACATGTTCGGCTTACGAAAAATGTTTGAAAACCGGAGCGCTTACTTCCAGGTTTTCGGCAATTGGGAACCAAGGCATTTGGGAACCAAGGCATTTGGGAACCAAGGTACCACTGTATTATTATTATTACAGTGGTACCTCTAGATACGAACGGGATCCGTTCCGGAGCCCCGTTCACATCTAGAGGTAAACGTAACTAGCGACACGCGCCGCTTTTTGTCGCTTCTGCGCATGCGTGTGACATCATTTTGAGCGTCTGTGCATGCGCAAGCGGCAAAACCCGGAAGTAACACGCTCCGTTACTTCTGGGTTGCCGAGGAGCACAACTTGAATGCACTCAACTTGAAGCGTATTTAACCCGAGGTATGACTGTGTTGTTGTTGTTGTTGTTGTTGTTGTTGTTGTTGTTGTTGTTGTTCCCTTCACCCTAAAGTCCCAGGGCATGTGTCAGCATTAAAAACAATGTAAAATACCATTTAAAACAATTATAAAGAAAGCCTAAAAATAATTCAAGTGCTTTCATGCATTCCATATTGCCAGGCCTTCCTTTTGCAAGCTGTGAGTAACACACCGCAGGACCAGAGGCGGATGCCAAGAGGGTCAAGGCCTGGGAGACAGAGTTGTCACTCGCCTTTGCTTTTTCCTCATTCAAGGCTTTGCCAGCCAAGGGGTGGGGGGAAACTACCACCAGCAAAAAGGGGGGGAAAGGAAGGGGGGCTGAGAAGCCGCTCAGCAAAGTGCAAAATTACTATTGTTGCCACAAGTCCGTTTCCTTTTAATAATCAGTTTGTCCTCTTGGAATAATAAGCAAGAGCATTTTGGCCGAGGAGCTGTCAGCTTGTTTCCCTTGCGATGGCAGCCTATATTTTGTCGACTATAAGGAGAATTAAGTCTGCAGCCCAACAGCGCCTGCTGCCAAGGAACTCAGGCAACGAGGAAGGGGGTTTGCTGCAGCTAAACTGAGTCACAACCAAGGCAGCGGGCCAACAGCAGAGAAGAATGGCAACACGGGAGAAGCTCCTTCACAACTCCTTGCTAAGTCAACATCACAGAGCAAAAGAGAAAGAAAGTTCAGGGCTAGCCCCAAAGCTAGACACAGAAAGGTCCCAGCTTTCTGGGAGCTCAGGGTACGAGATGCCCATAACTTAAAGGTAAAGTAAAAAAATTCCTTCCAGGAACTAACTTAGTTGGTCTTTAAGGTGCTACTGGAAGGAATTTTTTTATTTTGACTATGGCAGACCAACACGGCTACCTATCTGTTAAAGGTAAAGGTAAAGGGACCCCTGACCATTAGGTCCAGTTGTGGCCGACTCTGGGGTTGCGACATTCATCTCGCTTTATTGGCCTAGGGAGCCGGCGTACAGCTTCCGGGTCATGTGGCCTGCATGACTAAGCCACTTCTGGCGAACCATAACGTCCCACCCATAACCTAGGCACATTTAAATTGTTGTGTGCAATCAGCTTTACGCATATGGAAAGGGGAAGGTGTTCCGGGAGGGGGGGTGACTTTGGCAATCCTACCCATCATTGGACTTTTGGCTATATGCAATTTTGACCTTACTCCCCCTGTGTAAGTTGTGGGCTGGGACGTGGGTGGCGCTGTGGGTTAAACCACAGAGCCTAGGACTTGCCAATCAGAAGGTGGCGGTTCGAATCCCCGTGACGGAGTGAGCTCCTGTTGCTTGGTCCCTGCTCCTGCCAACCTAGCAGTTAAAAAGGACGTCAAAGTGCAAGTAGATAAATAGGTACCGCTCCGGCAGGAAGGTAAACGGCGTTTCCGTGCGCTGCTCTGGTTCGCCAGAAGCGGCTTAGTCATGCTGGCCACATGACCCGGAAGCTATACACCGGCTCCCTCGGCCAATAAAGCGAGATGAGCACCGCAACCCCTGAGTCGGTCACGACTGGACCTAATGGTCAGGGGTCCCTTTACCTTTTAAGTTGCGGGCTAGCTATCCAGACCCTGCAAGTGTCCCTATTTTCCAGGAACAGTCCCAGATTTACCGAAACTGTCTCGCTTTCCAATTTGATCCTGCAACGTCCCGCTTTTCCTTAGAACATCCCTATTTTCACTGGAGAAATGTTGGAGAGTGTGGAGTTATACAATAACCTTATGAAAGAGGCTAGGCTGAGAGGCAGGGACTGGCCTGAGGTCACACCCAGTGTGCTTCATGGCCAAGTGGGGGGGGGAGTTGAACCCTGGCCTCCCAGGTGCTAGCCTGATGCTCTAACCACTGCACCACGCTGTCACTCCCCACATGTTGTTGCACATGAGCTGTGCGCCTGCTCCTGAGCCCCTGTATGATATTAGACCAGCGAGGGAGCCTCCCACTGACCCACCGTCCAGAAAACAACCAGCGTTCCAGGAAATGAGAACATGAAAGGAGCTGTCTTTTTGCAAAAAGACAGGCGGAGAGAGACTGGGCTCGTTCTCCGGATCTGAGGCTGCTCACGCTTTTCATCCTGCAGTGGGATTTGATGCAGCAATTTCCTCTGCAATCCGGGTTGAGAGTGTCTGTGAAATGAGCCAACAAGGTTCTCTCGCTCCCACAGCGCAAGGAAGAAAAAGGAGGAGAGGAGGAACTCCACGAGGAAAACATCTGCCAGCCAGGCATGAAACGCAACACTTCCTAGCTAAGGAGGCCGGTGCTGTGAGCATCCCAAGGCCTTTTAGGACCAAGGCAGGTCTCATGCCTGGAAGAACCTGGCCAAAGCTGCTAGCCCTGCCAGAAAGCAAATTCCTTGTGTTATAGGAATTCTAAGGTCTCATATAAGGGGCGCGGGTGGTGCTGTGGGTTAAACCGCAGAGCCTAGGACTTGCCGATCAGAAGGTCGGCGGTTCGAATCCCCGTGACGGGGTGAGCTCCCGTTGCTCAGTCCCTGCTCCTGCCAACCCAGCAGTTCGAAAGCACATCAAAGGGCAAGTAGATAAATAGGTACAGCTCCAGCGGGAAGGTAAACAGCGTTTCTGTGCGCTGCTCTGGTTCGCCAGAAGCAGCTTAGTCATGCTGGTCACATGACCCGGAAGCTGTACGCCGGCTCCCTCAGCCAGTAAAGCGAGATGGGCGCTGCAACCCCAGAGTTGGCCACGACTGGAGCTAATGGTCAGGGGTCCCTTTACCTTTACCTTTAAGGTCTCACATACACACACACACACACACATAGACATATATATATATATATATATATATATATCCGGGACGTGGGTGGCGCTGTGGGTAAAACCTCAGTGCCTAGGACTTGCCAATCGTATGAATCCCCGCGGCGGGGTGAGCTCCCGTCTTTCGGTCCCAGCTCCTGCCCACCTAGCAGTTCGAAAGCACCCCTAAGTGCAAGTAGATAAATAGGTACCGCTTTATAGCGGGAAGGTAAATGGCGTTTCCGTGTGCTGCGCTGGTGCTGGCTCGCCAGAGCAGCTTCGTCACGCTGGCCACGTGACCCGGAAGTGTCTTCGGACAGCGCTGGCTCCCGGCCTCTTAAGTGAGATGAGCGCACAACCCCAGAGTCGGACACAACTGGCCCGTACGGGCAGTGGTACCTTTACCTTTACCTTATATACCGTATATCAAATGTTGCTAAGGCAAACACATACATAAGTATATAAACTATGTGTCTGAAATAATACAGGAGAGCAATCCTGAAATCATTTTGACTCTCCCAAATTTACCTCAAATGTTTCTCTGCAAGGAGGAAGGAAATGGGAAAGCCTCCCCATTGTCTCTTTGCTCGCAAATCTTAAGGGCGTATTTGTGTATGAATAGGGTGAACCTGTGACCTGAATTCAGGAACTGAATATTTACCATCACAAAAGAATAGCCAGGATGCCCAGGTAAAAGCAATCAGTGACCATTATCAGGTGTCCTGGCAAACAGGTTTTCTGCTGTAGCCAGCCTCCTTCTGTGATATATGTATGATGTTTTGGGGGTGGCCTTGAGCTACAGGGGAGGCAATTTTCAAGTGTCTATATAAGAGCTTGCACACCAGTGTTCTGGGTTCCTCCTCTCTCCTGCGTGTGAGGGGAGCACCCTGTTGCAACAGATCAATAAATATCAGGCTTACTAGCTGCTTTGCTTCTCAATATTCTCTGGTTGGCCTCTGTTATTTTCTCCTACCGACAGAGCAGTGGCGTAGCATGGGTTGTCAGCACCCGGGGCAAGGCAAGTAATTTGCGCCCCCTAACCCGTGGATTTGCGCCCCCTAACCCGTGGATTTGCGCCCCCTAACCCTAACCCCCAGATGTTGCGCCTGGTGCGGCCGCCCCCCCTGCACCCCCCACGCTACGCCACTGCGACAGAGAACCTACTTAAGGGCTCTTAGATACCGTATAACGGAAAGGGAGCAGTATTTTTCTTATAACACTTGAGAACAACATTTCCAGATTTCCATTAAGAAGCAGCCCTCGTAGCGGTGCTCTTCGCTAAATCGCTTGGGAAGGTTATCGCGTTGCTTCACATTTCCCCTTTTCCACTCTGGTTTGTGTCTAAAAAGTCGGTATTTGCAAGGAGACAAACTCTCTGGTGGAAGGAGCCAAACCCCACGTCTCAGTTTCAAATTGCAAGCCAAGCCTTTGGCTGCAGCTCTTATCGACCAAATTGTATTCCATGTACAATCATGCCGTCAATAAATCTCTCCCCACCACACACCCTGCCTATTCCCAGGCCCTCATCTTGGATTACCAAAGTAAGCAGTTTATCCGGCAGATCTTTGTAACCGAGCAGAAATCCCATCAGGTGTTTTTCTCTGTTCCAATCACTAAACCATCTTTGTTTGGATTCCTCGGTTTATTAGATACTCCTCAGAAGGGCAATTAAAAAAAAAACAAGAACGGGTGAACATTCCTGGTCGTAACAAATAGGTCGCAGCAACAGAACCACAAAGCGAGCTGTGGTTCAAGCAACATCAATGGCTTTGGGGCCAAAATCTACCTGAGCAATTGTAGCTTTCTCAAAGCCATAGGTAGGCAAACTAAGGCCTGGGGGCCGGATCCAGCCCAATCCCCTTCTCAACCCAGCCTGAGGACGATCTAGGAATCTGCGTGTTTTTACATGAGAATGTGTCCTTTTATTTAAAATGCATCTCTGGGTTATTTGTGGGGCATAGGAATTCATTTCCCCAAAAAAAACTATAGTCTGGCCCCTCCCACAAGGTCTGAGGGACAGTGGACCGGTCCCCTACTGAAAAAGTTTGCTGACCCCTGCTCAAAACCAGTGGAATCAAGGGCTTTTTTCCTGCCCTGATGTGGATCACTTTGCCAGACCCTCCTAGTATCCCTATTTTCCAGAGACAGTTCCTGATTTACAGAAGCCATCTTTGGTTTCTGATTTGATCCCAGAATGTCCTGCTTTTCCTTAAGGCATCCCTATTTACATCCGAGAAATGTTGGAGGGTATAGAGCTATGTGGACCCCCCCCCCCGCCCGCCCTCTCGAAGCCAAAGAGATAAGTACAGTGGTACCTCAGGTTAAGAACTTAATTCATTCTGGAGGTCCGTTCTTAACCTGAAGCACCACTTTAGCTAATGGGGCCTCCCGCTGCCGCCGTGCAATTTCTGTTCTCATCCTGAAGCAAAGTTCTAACCTGAGGTACTATTTCTGGGTTAGAGGAGTTTGTAACCTGAAACGTCTGTAACCTGTGGTACCACTGTAACTAGACAACCTTTGAAAGACATCTGAAGGCAGACCTGTATAGGGAAGGGTTTTTTAATGTTCAATGTTTTGTTCTGTTTCTATATATGTTGGAAGCTGCCCAAAGTGGCTGGGGCAACCCAGTCAGATGAGTGGGGTCTTGTTGTTGTTGTTGTTGTTGTTGTTGTTGTTGAATAGGATGTCCCTAATAGATCAAACCTCTCCATTCTGAAGGAAATCAGCCCTGAGTGCTCACTGGAAGGACAGATCCTGAAGCTGAGGCTCCGATGCTTTGGCCACCTCATGAGAAGAGAAGACTCCCTGGAAAAGACCCTGATGTTGGGAAAGATGGAGGGCACAAGGAGAAGGGGACGACAGAGGATGAGATGGTCGGACAGTGTTCTCAAAGCTACGAACAGGACCAAGCTGTGGGAGGCAGTGGAAGACAGGAGTGCCTGGCGTGCTCTGGTCCATGGGGTCACAAAGAGTCGGACACGACTAAACGACTAAACAACAACAACAACATTTTCATCAGAGAAATCTTTAAATTGAACTGCATTTTCCATTTTATGGTCACCTTTACATCTCCGTACCTCCTTTCTGAGAGGAGGCGACCAGAACTGTAGGGAACATATTACTGGAGACACCTCATAAAGGGGTACGGATGGCAACCCTCCAAATTCTCTCCGCCTACAGGCTCCCGTTACAATTGGGGAAGGCACAGGGATGAGATCTTGCCCACCCTGAGAGGACAAAGCCCCTTGGGAGCCCCCTCGCAGATCCACACCCACCCAATTGAGCAGAGCGCCTACAGATGGAGCCCGCCCCGCCCCGAATCCAAACTGCCATCTGCATTTCTATTCTGTCAGGAACAAGCAGAAATTTGCAGCTGAATCGAGGAACAAAAGCCAGCCTGCGCAGGCAGGGAGCTAAATAGGCCACGTATAAATAGTGCCAATTGTTCGTGCCCGCTGCTCACATCATGAAATTGAGGGGGGCTTTGAAAGGATCTCGTCTCCCATTCTTCCCCTCGCCAAGCCGAGGCGAGGTAGTTTTTTTTTGAGGGGAAATCTAGACAGAGATGCCTCCTCGCAGGCTGCCGGCGTTAGGAGGGGGTTGGCAGATGAATTTCCCCATTCAAGGAGGTTGGCTCCTTTCAAAGTCTGGCTACGTTCTTGTGATGGCATCCTGGACATTGAGCCAGACCTTTGGTTCATCTACATCAATGTTGTCTACCCGGAGGGCTTGTCCACGCTTAACTTTTGCCCTGCTCTTTCCAGACACAGATCCACACTTTACAACTCCAGGTTCACTGGTGCCATTTTAGGTGGCCCTGATGGCCCGAGTACCCACCCAAAAATTGTTGTGGGTGCTTGGCACCCGCACAGCACGGCCTCCAACGTGACTTCTGGTACATTGCGAAGCACCGGAAGTCAAGTCTGAAGCCACTCAGGGACTCAGAGGTGGTGTCTAGGGTAAGGTTACCAGATTTATTTTCAATGAATCTGGGGACACTTTTAAACTTCAATGGATTTTGTATGGGGACTGATTTGGAAATCCAGGGACTCTCCCCGGAAAACAAGGACATCTGGTAACCTTAGTCTAGGGCCTTGAGAGGCCTCAGAGAGGGAGTCCCAGGACTCACAAAGCCTTCTGACGCAACTTCACACCCTTGATTTGCATACCAAATCAGAGCCTAGGGCTTGCCGATCAGAAGGTCGGCGGTTCGAATCCCCACGACGGGGTGAGCTCCCGTTGCTCGGTCCCTGCTCCTGCCCACCTAGCAGTTCGGAAGCAGGTCAAAGTGCAAGTAGATAAATAGGTACCGCTCCGGCGGGAAGGTAAACGTTTCCGTGCACTGCTCTGGTTCGCCAGAAGCGGCTTAGTCATGCTGGCCACATGACCCGGAAGCTGTACGGCGGCTCCCTCGGCCAGTAAACGAGATGAGCGCTACAACCCCAGAGTCGTCAGCGACTGGACTTAACGCTCAGGGGTCCCTTTACCTTTATCATGGTATTATTTGGCAGTTTATTTTCACTTCATTTCCTACTGATCTGTAACACTTGTGTCCCCATTTTCATCAAGCTATCAATCAGTCCCCACCCACCAGATGCCATGAGTGTATATGTGAACTAAATGCACAACAGATAAACAGAGGACTTACTGTTCTTTTCCACTTCAAAGCAGCATGGGGGGAGGAAAGGAAGAGGAAAAAAGTCAAATACATTATTGCACCAAACAAAAATCATCAAAGGACGCTAATATTTCTCGGCCACAGCTGAATAAGGGGAGGCTGATCAAGTCCTGGACACACGTCTGCAGTTAGTGGTGGTCTAGGTAAGGGCCAATCAACCCAGTCTTGGCTGGGGAGGGTGGGGTATAAATACATGATGATATTATTATTATTATTATTATTATTATTATTATTATTATTCAGAAACATTGCTGACTCCAGCTGTAGAGGAAGGGCAGAGCCATCCTGGCTGGTAGCCATCAATAGCCCTCTCCTCCATGAATTTGCCCAAGCTGGTGGCCATCACTGCCTCATTTCCTTTTATGTGCCCTGACTCTTCTAATATTCACTTTCTTTGGATGTCCATGAGTTCCAGAGTTATCAGACTTCCCCCTCTTCTCTAAACTAAAAATTCTGCAATATCCCTTTCGAAGGGAGGCGGCCAGAACTTTACACAGTTACTCCAAATGCAGTCGTACCATAGATTTGTATAATGGACCCCTGACTTCCAACCTCTGCTCAAAAACCTCAAAAGAAGGCGAGTCCACAACCTCTTGAGGCAGTCTGCATTTCAGGTGTCCATGCAGGAGCCAGTCCCTGTGACCAATAGGACTTTGCAGCGCGGCCTCACAGGTGAGGCCGATTGGTAACTCACAGCACCTGGTGTCAAGAGCTGGGAAGGGATATAAGGTCAGCATTTTCCCTTTGGCTCTTTGCCACAGCAACACATTCCCTGCCTTGCTACATTTGGCTCCTTGTCTCCTTGCTTCTTGATCCTCGGACCCCTGACTTCGTGGCTCCTTGCTTCCTGACCCTCGGACCCTTGGCTTCTTAACTCCCGGCTCTCTGATCCTCGGACACTTGGCTTCCTGACTCCCATTCCTGCTCCCACCCCACCATCTTGCCCCCAGTCCCGACTTCCCCAGCCAGGACTTTGATCGCCCGTGAACCGGACCATGATAGTGTACCACTGATGAACAGCTCTTGGTGTCAGAAAGATCTTCCTGATGTTTAGTCTGAATCTCCTTTCTTGTAAGTAACTTTCTGGAGTAGGAGAAAACAAGCTTGCTCCATCTTCTACGTGACAGCACTTTAGATATGTGAAGATGGTTATCATATCTGCTCGCCGTCTATTGGCAGTTTTATTTTCAATTCCTTGCCTAATGATCCCTAGCGTGCAATTTGCCTTTCTCCCCCCCCCCCAAAGTTGCCACACACTGTGTCAACATCTTCACTGAGCCAGCATGGTGTAGTGGTACAGAGAGGTGGACTCGTAATCTGGTGAACAGGGTTTGATTCCCTGCTCCTCCACATGCAGCTGCTGGGTGACCTTGGGCTAGTCATACTTCTTTGAAGTCTCTCAGCCCCACTCACCTCACAGAGTGTTTGTTGTGGGGGAGGAAGGGAAAGGAGAATGTTAGCCACTTTGAGACTCCTTCGGGTAGTGATAAAGCGGGATATCAAATCCAAACTCTTCTTCTTCTTCTCCTTCTTCTTGTCTACTGTGACCCCGAGGTCTCCTTCCAGGTCTGTCACTGCTAGTTCAGAGCCCATGAATGTGCACATTGGAACTCTGGGACTCCCCAATTAAACCCACGCCAACTTGGCATTTCCCCACGGTCAACCAACAACATCATGGCTATCAGTTTCCTTACGTTCTGTGCCCTCTGACAATGATCTGCAAACAATTTAACATCTACTGGACTCTGTCTCTCTCCCCCTCCCCTCGGGTCATTAGCTGCTCCTGGAATCCAGTCTGATAAGGAGCAAACACTTCTGGCAAGGGAATAGCTGCATACATTATTTAAATTTAATCCCGCTGCCAAGCTGAGGGATGACTTGAGATAGATGGCAGTTTAAGGATCAGAATTAACCGGCAAAATTAAATTAGGCCATGGGTGGCTGGGTGAAGAGAGACTCGCGTCACAATTTTAGCTTTTCCAGCAACGCTTCTGATCAC
This sequence comes from Podarcis vaucheri, assembly GCF_965113315.1. Classification (NCBI taxonomy): domain Eukaryota; kingdom Metazoa; phylum Chordata; class Lepidosauria; order Squamata; family Lacertidae; genus Podarcis; species Podarcis vaucheri. The sequence continues at coordinate 88,867,863 of NC_138765.1, read as the reverse complement.
TGCTGGTGGAACAGAGGTGCTGTCGGTGTTTAAGGGTCTCCTCACTCCATACACACACACACACACACACACAGACAGTTGCTGTCAGGACCTGCCAAAGCTGGAATTAGCAAGGCTCTTCTTGGGGTCTTCTTTGAAAGGTATCAACATCCTGCAACCAGACAGGCTTAATTCCGCAACCTGCATTCATGATCCCTGTTTCCTCTTCTTTTGCACAGTGTTCCTACCAATTTGTGCATTTTATTCTGGTTTGCTTTGCTTATCACAGGAAGGAAGAAAGAAGCTCTGCAGAGCACTGAAGAACACACACACACACACACACACAAGCTCCCTTGATCAACTACCTCCTCAGGCTGCTGATATTTCAAAAGGTGACAGCCATAATGCATAATTCAAACAGATCTTTGCAGCATTATAACAACCGTTAATGCTGAGAACTGCTGCAGGAGCTCACTTTTCCCCTCCTCCCTCCCCATCCCCTTTTCCTTGTGTGCCATGTCTTTTTTATTGTAAGTCTTTACAACTGATCTTGCAAACCACATTTTTTTGGCTAAAGAGTGGGGTGAAACTGGTTCTCTAAAGAAATAAGCCTTAGAAACGAGGAATGAAACCTCTGATTCTCTGGCAGCTAAATTACGCAACTGATAGCACATTCTTCCAGGTCCTGTGCATGCCTGTTGAATCACAGCAGGCACAAACACAACACACACATTATTAAGCAGTATGATCATATCTTATGCACAACTAACTTGCACAACTTCAACCTTGCACAGTTGAAAACTGGCCGGTGCAAGGCGGAGAGCTTAAAAGCTCCTTTGCATCGGGTTTCCCCCACGTGGAAAGACCTTTAAAGCTCCCCACCTTGCTTTCCAGGCAAGTCCCACTTGGAGAGGAGCTCTGGGATGCTCTCACAACATCCCATGGGAACTCAGACGGCTCCAGGAAATCTCATGAGAGCACCCCAGAGTCTGTGCGCTGAATGGGCCTTGCCTGGAAAGCAAGGGGGAGAGTTTAAAAGCTCTCTGCCTTGCCTGGTGGGGTGCAGGGATAAGGCCCACTCAGTTTGCCAGCTCTGGAAAGTCAGGACGGGGTGTGCGATTCGGGTATATGTGTTTTTTTGTATACGTGCCACCCCCGGAACGTACGTTCCACACAAGCTGTGATATAATATACAAATCAGCTGGCAGGTGGTTGGCGGAAGTGGAGAGAGTCAAAGGCCAGGAAATCCTCTTACCCGCCCCGAAGAGCCATCTGTCTATCATTCTGATACAACCACTGACCAGTGCTGTTGCCAACGACCGTGTCCGTCATGGCTGAATGTTGAGGCTCCCTGAAAGACAGAAAAGCAGCAAGAGCCTGTAAGTCAGCAGCGAGATCAAGGGTTGAAGAGGTAATGATTGCAGCAGCAAAGAAGAGGGTGTGAGCTCTTCAGAATAGTTGGAAAGGGACTACGAGGGTCATCTAGTCCAACCCCCAGCAATGCAGTGATCTTTTGCCCTACATGGGACTCGAACCCTGAGATTCGGAGTCTCGTTCTCTGCTGACAGAGCTACAAGGCAAGAAGCCCTTTAGGCAGAGAAGCTCCCAGAGAATAATCTTCCTCTTTCATCCCCGTATTTGCAGGTCACTAACAGGTCCCTTCTCAAAGGACCATTGGGCACCATAAGTGGATAGGAAATAAACTGCCTTTCTGGTCTAGAGATATTTTTCCGAGTTGCGATTTTGTTCACAAGGTGGGCTTCCTGAGGGAAAGCAGCACGGGACATTTTATCTGAATCTGTGACCAAGTTAAGGGTGCTATGTGAAGAAATAGTGACAAGGCTACGTCTACTAGCTTGGATATTTTATAGGTTTCATAAAATTTATATACACTTGATCGTAAGGAGGGGGGAAAACCTAAAAGCTGTTTACAAAAAAGAATAAAACAGGAAATTATCGATAAAACCAGTTAAAGCAGCTGTTGAAATAATGCAGTGATGATTGCAATTAATGATCAGTGAAAAACAGATTAAAACACTTGTCAATTTTCTGTGTATCTGGGCAGGCTTGTCTGAGCAAGCAGGAGCCAAAAAGAGTACTGTGAAGGTGCCTGCCTGGTAGCTCAGTTGGTTAGAGCGTGCTGCTGATAATGCCAAGGTTGCAGGTTCGATCCCCCAATGGGACACTGGCATATTCCTGCATTGCAGGGCTTTGGACTAGATGATCTTCAGGGTCCCTTCCAACTCTACAATTCTACGTTATCAATAGTGCGGGTGCTAGCATGCTAAAAGATCAGTTTCTTGGCAACACAGAACAAGTCTTACATAGCAGCTATAATAGAACCTGTTAAGTTGTGGGTGAACATATCAGACGACACAGCTATTTTTCAGACAGCTCTTCTTTATTCTGAGGCCAGAACAGAACTGAACTGAAGGGTTCAGCCAGCCTGCTTATACAGAGCTCAAATACAAAGCAACAGTAACAACTTTCTGTAACTATCCAATCACTGAACGTCACTTTCAATTCCTTATTTGCATATGTGGACCTGAGTGAAAACTATCTACAGTATCCCCCTGCTGGTGAGAACTTCAGTACATAACAGAACCAGTTCCGTAAATCAAAGCGGTCAAGTGGGCATTCATGGGGTAAGGGGATAACCTTCCATCTTTGAGATTTGCAGTGGAGGTGGGGGCACTTACACCAAGCCAAAAGGATTTCCCACTAGCTTACATTAGGAAGTATTATACCAGACCAGAACATTGGTCAACGGAGCACAATGACATAGCCCAAAGGATTTCCCAACCCTCTTGACTAAGCTCTTGTTCACTGGACATGCCAGGAACCTTACATTAACAAAAAATAAAGGCGCTCTGCTCTCTGTGTGTTTTCAGTACAGTGGTACCTCTGGTTACATACTTAATTCATTCTGGAGGTCCATTCTTAACCTGAAACTGTTCTTAACCTGAAGCACCACTTTAGCTAATGGGGCCTCCCGCTGCTGCTGTCGCGCCGCCACCGCGCGATTTCTGTTCTCATCCTGAAGCAAAGTTCTTAACCCAAGGTACTATTTCTGGGTTAGCGGAGTCTGTAACCTGAAGCGTATGGAACCCGAGGTACCACTGTATTGTAAAAACTATATTTACACATCTTCACTTTTCTTTTACATACCAACCGTATTTATGATGCATGTTTTTGGTGGTGGTGGTGTTTTCCAAAGATGTATATCCATACATACAACCTGAGCAGAGGACAGAGGGACTCACAGCATTAAGGCCTCAACAGAACATGCTTCCCCATTAGAATCATAGAGTTGGAAGGGACACCCAGGGTCATCTAGTCCAACCCCTGCAATGCAGGAATCTCAGCTAAAGCGTCCATGGCAGACGGCCGTCCAACCTCTGCTTTTAAAAACCTCCAAGGAAGGAGAGTCCCCCTGAGGGGGACTGCTCCACTGTCAAACAGCTCTGACTGTCAGAAGGTTTTTCTGTATGTTTAGCTGGAATCTCCTTTCTTTTAACTTGAAGCCACTGGTTCGAGTCCTGCCCTCCAGAGCAGGAGAAAACAAGCTTGCTCCCTCTTCATTGTGACAGCTCTTAAGATATCAGGGGTCCAGGGAAGCCTGAATTCACATCCCTTGAGTCCATCACAGAGCAAAACAGGCCTCAGGCCTCTGCCTTCTCAGCTTCCAGCACTAGCCAAAAACTCACGCACACAAGTCTCACATACAAAGCCCTCTTACCATCGTGCCTGTTGGTCTCCATCTCAAGATCCAGGCAGGTGAGTTTGGAAAAGACCCACCCATTTATCTCAATAATAATAATAATTTATTATTTATGCCCCGCCCATCTGGCTGGGCTTCCCCAGCCACTCTGGGCAGCTTTCAACAAAATATTAAAATACAGTAATGCATCAAACATTAAAAGCTTCCCTAAACAGGGCTGCCTTCAGATGTCTTCTAAAAGTCTGGTAGTTGTTGTTCTCTTTGACATCTGGTGGGAGGGCGTTCCACAGGGAGGGCGCCACTACCGAGAAGGCCCTCCGCCTGGTTCCCTGTAACTTGGCTTCTCACAGTGAGGGAACCGCCAGAAGGCCAAGGCAACAGAGCAACCTCTTTGGTAAGTAGCAGTATTTACCTGGTCGGCCAAAGCCAGATTGGACTGCTTCTGCAGTCTCTAGATTTTTAACATCACTGGATGCTGGCTTACAGGCTTGGAAGGGACCCGGGACATCATCCAGACTGACCCCGCAAACCTATAACGGTTTTGTCATTGGAAGTGCATGGGGTGAACAGGTGTTGTGTACATGGGGTGCAGAAGCAAGCCACAAGGCCTGCACAGCAGAGCCCTGAACTCTAAAAACTTACGGGATCTGTGAAGACATAATCAAGTTGATTAATTGGGGGGGGGTGTTTGAACAGCTTCTACTGTGAAAGGGGGCGGTGCACACTTCAAACCTCAACCAAACCTGCCTTCCATCCCTGCCAGGTGAGGATAGCTTTAATTACCTTGCAAAGTAGCTTTGGGGGGAAAGCCCAGTTCACTTTGTGACATTCTCACCCATCCAACAACTTTTGTACTTTGCGCCATGGAATAGCAGAAACACCATTAATACCCTCTCCATCAAACAGCAGCAGGAGACATCCTCACACATGGATCATTAAAAGAAAAAGCTGCCAAGATTTCACCAAGTATCTCGTTTCAGGCATGTGAAAAACATGATCAAAGAGGAAATGATGTTTTCCTTTTGTTTTCTCCGTTCCTCAAATCCCCAGAGTGGGGGGGGGGCTCCGGTTTGCTTCCTGCATCTTCAGAGAACAGATGTAAAGGAGGAAGGAAGGCAGCATCTCTGAGTGATGCCAGCTCTGTGGGGAACAGCCCTACATCTTGCTTCAGCCTTTCTGACCAGCGTCAAGGACTTGGGCTCCAAACTCTTCCATAAGGCAGCAATGGCTGCAGGTTGATGTAAACAAGAAAGGGGGCAGAGAGAGCCTGTGAGAGGGACCAAGTGATGGTGGCTAATAGCCAAAGCAGAATCCAAAGCCATGTTAAAATGGCTTATGGATAATAGTCACATAAATGTAGAATTGTATAGCTGGACCATAAAGAAGGCTGATCGCTGAAGAACTGATGCTTTTGAATTCTGGTGATGGAGGAGACTCTTGAGAGTCCCATGGACTGCAAGAAGATCAAAGCTATCCATTCTGAAGCAAATCAGCCCTGAGTGCTCACTGGAAGGACAGGTCCTGAAGCTGAGGCTCCAATACTTTGGCCACCTCATGAGAAGAGAAGACTCCCTGGAAAAGACCCTGATGTTGGGAAAGATGGAGGGCACAAGGAGAAGGGGACGACAGAGGATGAGATGGTTGGACAGTGTTCTCGAAGCTACCAGCATGAGTTTGACTAAACTGCGGGAGGCAGTGGAAGACAGGAGTGCCTGGTGTGCTCTGGTCCAGGGGGTCACGAAGAGTCAGACATGACTAAACAACTAAACAAAAACAAAATAGCTGGAAGAGACCCCGAGGGTCATCTAGTCCAACCCCCTGCGATGCAAGAATTGCAACTAAGGAATCTAAGGCAGATGGCCCTCCAAACTTTCTTTAGACACCTCCAATGAAAGAGAGTCCATCACCCTTTGAAGGAGTCTGTTCCACTGTCGGAGATCTCTTATTTTCAGAAACATCTTCCTAATGTCTAGTCAGAAACTCCTTTCTTGTGATCTTAATCCATTGGTTCGGGTCCTAGCCTCCAGAGGAGGAGAAAACAAGCTTACTCCATCCTCCATGTGATAGCCTTTGAGATATTTGGAGATTGTAATCTCCTCTCAGTCCCCTTTTCCAGACTAAGCATAACCAGCTCCCTCAACTGTTTCTCACAAGGCTTGCTTTCCAGACCCTTTATCATCTCCCTCCTCCTCTGCACACCTTCCAGCTTGTCAACATCCTTCTTAAATTGCGGTCCCCAGAACTGGACACAGGACCCCTGGTGTGGTCTGACCAAGGCAGAAGAGAGAAGCCTGTACCTTGGTTCTCAAATGGAGTCCATTCCAGAAGTTCTTTCGATGCCCATAACGGTTCGAAAACTTAGGCGCGGCTTCCAATTGGCTGCAGGAGCTTCCTGCACTCAATCGGAAGCCGCAGAAGCCACGTCGGACGTTCGGCTTCCAAAAAACGTTCGCAAACCAGAACAGTTGCTTCTGTGTTTGCAGAGTTCGGGAACCAAAACATTCGAGTTGCAAGGCATTCCAGAACCAACGTATGACTGTATATTGATGATGTTGGTGGTGGTGATTTAACTACCCTCCGCTGAGAGACCCAACTGCTTAAGACTCCAAGAGGGAGCTTAACCTGGTTGGGAGAATGCCAACACCAGCAGCATTCCCACAAGACTAAAGAGAGGGACAGCTTCCACAGCAGTTAACTCTGGGGAGGGTCTACTGCTCAGGATGTCTGCCTTGCATGTCTGGCATCTCCAGCTTAAACAGCTGAACTGAGAAAGCCTTCACTCTGTTCACAGTGACATGCCAAATGTCTGATGCAGTGGAGGCAGTGTGGTGTAGTGGTTAGAGGGTCCGCCTAGGACCTGGGAGAGACCAGGGTTTGAATCCCCACTCAGCCATGAAGCTCACTGGTGGGTGACCAGCCACTGCCTCTCAGCCCAACCCGCCTCACAGGGTTGTTGTGGGGACTAAATGAGGAGGGCGAGGACCGTGCAAGTCATCTTGAGCTCCTTGGGTGAAAAGGTGGGAAGGAAATGCAATAAATAGATATCATAAGCTTGCCAACCTGGTGTCTTCCCGATGTTTTGACTACAACGCCCATCAGCGCTAGCCAGTACAGGCTGATGGAAGCCTGCAAAGAACATTAGGAAGAGCCTGCTGGTTCAAGCCAATGGCCCAGCCAATCCGGCATAGTCTCATAGTCTCACCAACCAGTTGCCCAAAGGGAAACAAGCAGAAGAGCCCCCTCTACTGGCATTCAGAAGCATTGCTGCCTCTGACCATAGAGGCAGAACATCAGATAAAGCGACCCCTGACCACTAGGTCCAGTCGTGGCCGACTCTGGGGTTGAGGCGCTCATCTCGCTTTATTGGCCGAGGGAGCCAGCGTACAGCTTCTGGGTCATGTGGCCAGCAGGACTAAGCCGCTTCTGGCGAACCAGAGCAGCGCACGGAAACGCCATTTACCTTCCTGCCGGAGCGGTACCTATTTATCTACTTGCACTTTGACGTGCTTTCGAACTGCTAAGTTGGCAGGAGCAGGGACCGAGCAACGGGAGCTCACCCCGTCGCGGGGATTCGAACCACCAACTTTCTGATCGGCAAGTCCTAGGCTCTGTGGTTTAACCCACAGCGCCACCCGTGTCCCGAACATCAGAGCCAGGAGCTATAAGGCTAGATGAGCTTGAAATGGGAGTTGCTTTTCCATTTTGCCCTACCGAGAGCTGAGCAGTACCCAGACCCTTGGCACACCCTGGTCCCGTAGGAAAACCTGGAACTTGGGCAGGGGTGCTTCAGGTGCAGTTCCTGGGCACGGCATTTCCAGAGTGGGAGCAACCCGGCGACCAGCTTGTTTCCATCCCTTTCCCAGCTCTGCAATGCAGCTTTCTTAAATATTGAACAGGCTGGCTGATGCAACTCCGGCGGGTAAAGCCAAGACTGAGGGACTGCTTGGCTTTCTTTTCTTCCCCACGTTGAGGAAGCCTGAACGCAATCAATCTTCATTCAGGAAAAGAAGGGGGAACAACCAAAGAGGACGTGGCGAGAGGAGAATAAAAGCAAGGGGGAGAGATCCGCAGAGCCTCTCCCTTTGCACGTGCCAAGAAGGTGTACAGAGGGGCAGGGAAGGCAGTCGGCTTTTTCGGGGCCCATTTCCCTGCGAGGAGAGGGGCACAGGGCTGGGCGACCCTCCAGATGCTGGTGGACTCTCAGGGATGCTGGGTGTTGGGAACTTCTGGTTCACGAGGTTGTTATATAATAGGTTTATGAGAAAATATGCAAGCTGAGGAGCAGGTAGGCACCCAGATGGGCAGCGCTGGGCTTTTAAAGCAACTTCAGCTCCGCACAAAGCGATCTGCCAGGCTGGCTCCTTGCCACCCACCTGCAAAAACACAGAGGCATCTGCATTGCAGGGGGTTGGACTAGATGACCCCCGGAGTAGCTTTCAGTTCTACAGTTCTATTATTCTTCAAGGTGGCGCTGTGGTCTAAATCACTGAGCCGAGGGCTTGCAGATCAGAAGGTCGCAGTTCGAATCCCCGCGACAGGGTGAACTCCCATTGTTTGGTCCCAGCTCCGTTCAACCTAGCAGTTTGGAAGCACATCAAGTGCAAGTAGATAAATAGGTACCACTCTGGCGGGAAGGTAAACGGCATTTCCGTGCACTGCTCTGGTTCGCCAGAAGCAGCTTAGTCATGCTGGCCACATGACCCGGAAGCTGCCTGCGGACAAATGCCGGCTCCCTCGGCCAGTAAAGCGAGATGAGCACTGCAACCCCAGAGTCATCCACGACTGGACCTAACAGTCAGGGGGTACCTTTACCTTTATTATTCTTCACTGGCTATGTTTAAAAGAGCTGAATGCCTTAACTGCAGCCTCCTGAACCCAACTGGGAGAGGGCTTGCAGGAGCCCCCAGCCCCCATTGAATCCCCTCTCCCCACTGTCAGCTATTAACGCCGGAAAGGTAATGTCCACACCTGTTATGACCTTATGGGCATAGCAGGATGAGTTCAGGTCAGCAGATAGATGGTCTTCGGGGGAGAGGTGGTTGCAGGCAAACTCCATGGTCCAAATCTCCCAAGAGTGGGGCAATATTTTCAGTCTGAGGACAACATTTCCTTGTGGGATAAAAAGGTAAAGGTAAAGAACCCCTGGACAAAAGTCCAGTCAAAGGCGGCTGTAGGGTTGCGGCGCTCATCTCACTTTCAGGCTGAGGGAGCCGGTGTTTGTCCACCGACAGCTTTCCAGGTCAGGTGGCCAGCATGACTAATCCACTTCTGGTGCAACGGAACACCGTGTCGGAAGCCAGAGCGCATAGAAACACCATTTCATTGGCTCCCAGTACGTTTCCGAGCACAATTCAAAGTGTTGGTACTGACCTTTAAAGCCCTAAATGGCCCAGTATACCTGAAGGAGCGTCTCCACCCCCATCGTTCAGTCCGGACACTGAGGTCCAGCGCCAAGGGCCTTCTGGCAGCTCCCTCACTGTGAGAAGTGAGGTTACAGGGAACCAGACAGAGGGCCTTCTCGGCAGTGGCGCCTGCCCTGTGGAACGCCCTCCCAGCAGATGTCAAGGCAATAAACAACTATTTTACTTTTAAAAGACAACTGAAGGCAGCCCTGTTTAGGGAAGTTTTTAATGTCTGATGCTGTATTGTTTTTAATATTCAGTCGGAAGCCACCCAGAGTGGCTGGGGAGAACCAGTCAGATGGGTGGGGTATAAATAATAAATTGTTGTTGTTTTGTTGTTGTTGTTTTATTGTTGTTGTTGTTGTTTACCTTCCCGCTGGAGTGGTACCTATTCATCTACTTGCACTGGCTTGCTTTCAAACTGCTAGGTTGGCAGAAGCTGGGACTGAGCAACGGGAGCTCACCCCATCACGCGGATTCGAACTGCCAACTTTCCGACCAGCAAGCCCAAGGGGCTCAGTGGTTTAGACCACACCACCACCCACTCCCTTGTGGGGACCAGGCGCTCATGATGGATAGAGCCAAAGGCAAAGGAGAGGGGTTAGGCAATGGATGTGACTCTTACCTTTTTAAGGAGGCAACATCACAGCCATGCAAAAGCTTCTGCACAGAGAGACCTGCCTACCTACATCAGGGCAACAAGGGGCATTATCAGCCGTTCATAAGTACATTCCAGGCATGCAAAGGCCGAAGAAGGCATGGAGCAGGGTCACTGAAGGTCATGACTTGGGGACAGTCCCAACAGCAAGGGCAAGAAGGAGAGATCTGCTGCCCAATGGCTACTAGCCAGGATGGCTCAGTTTTGCCACCACAGTGGGAGGCAGCAGGGCTTCTGAACAGCAGCTGCTGGAAACCACAGAGAGGGCTCGTGTGCTCGCCTTCTGCTTGTGGGAACAGGATCTGAGAACAGGATACCTGGGTTACGGGCGCAACAACTGAATGTCTACGCTCTTTTTTAATTACAAGAATACAAAGCTGAAAATGAATGAACTGCAGCTAAAATATTATGTTCCTTTTTCATATGGTCTAGTCCAGGGGTCAGCAAACTTACCGCGCCTCGGGCCAGTGTCTCCAGCGCCCATCACGCGGCAGGCCAGAGGGCGGGAGAGCGCGTGCCCATACGCATGCGCACACGCTATTTCCGGCGCACTTCCAGGTCGGAGGAGCACCGGAAATAGCTTGTGTGCCTGTGCACGGCCTCCTCCGACCCGGATGTGCACCGGAAATAACGCTTGTGCATGCGCAAATAACACATGCGCACAAGCTATTTCCAGTGCTCCTCTGACCTGGAAGTGGGCAGCCGTGCAGCGCTGCGCCGGTAAGAGCAGGTAGCGGGGGTCGCCGCGGGCCGGATAAATGAGTTCTGCGGGCCTTATCCGGCCCACGGGCCTTAGTTTGGGGACCTCTGGTCTAGACCTTCCCCTGCTCGCCCCCCATAATATTCTTAAAAGGGTCTCTTCTCCAGTCTTCAGAGAGTAGCTGGAAGTGGGGAGGCAGAAAAAGGTCCTCCTTTCCTTCCACTCTGCAGTTTTAATCTGAAATCTTAAGGACAATACTGTGCCCAGAGCTCAAAAACTGCTTGCCCTAATGAAATTCCCAGTCGCAAAATGCACCTAGAACAATGGGAGTTTCGAACACTGGGCTGGACCCGATCCTACAGGCTCTCCTTACGTTCCTAACCCCAGTCAGAGGCGCCAGCTTCTCAAGATGCTTGAGGGGACCCAACAAGACAGCCTGATGTCACGCACACAACATCGTGAAGAGCCAGGGCGCAGAGTTGAATGCCCTCTGAACATTGAGGGGACCTGGCCCCCTCCCCCCCCAAAAAAAGGTTGTGTGGAATGAAATGCCTCAGCTTCAGGAGCCGGCGCCTATGCCCAGAGCCAACCCATTTGGGTAACTGGAATTTCTGCAAAAACAAAACAAAGCTGTTCTCTACTTCCCCAAAGGGAGGAAAGACTCAAAGAAAGGGGTGTAGCATGGGGGGTACCATGGGAGCTGTGGTCCCAGGCACACAATTTTTGAGGGGGCTGAGCCAGGTGCCCCCATGCAGGTGGCCCCAGCGCAGCCTGGCCCGGTGCTCCTCTCCGCCCGCCAAGGGCTGCGTCGCAGGGGGGGCTCAGCACAGCCCCACTTTGCTCCAGTGGGGGTGGGGGTCACTTCAGTGGCAGTGGCAGAGAGGGCTGGGCTGGCGCCCTGCCCCATCCAGCGCACAAATGACCCCCCTCCCCGGCCCAGTGTGCAAACACACACACAGATGCCCCGGGCACCAGCAATGGATGCTACGCCACTGCTCAAAGACTGCAGAAGAAAAATGAGCATCAGCTGCTCTTCCTCCAGTATGAGCTGGGCATGCAGGCATCAAACCCAAATCCTCTGACTGCTTTGCTATCAATCTCTGCCCAGCATTTTCCCAGGAGCTGGGAACAACCTGCAGATTTTGCCAGTGCCAACACTCCTCTCAAATGGGTGGGGGAGGGCCTCCTCCATAAACAGCCCCCCTTCCTCCTCCTCCTCTTCCTCCTCACACCCTAATTCTTAGTCACCATCTATTCCAGGCACAGGAGGTATCTCAAATTGGCTCTCAAAGATGCCCCACAGCTCCCAATTAGCAATTTAATAAGCCGTTGTCTGGTGCATCCATCTAAGCAAAAAATGTATTTCAGAGAGCACAGAGGTTTCGAGGCCTATCAGCGCACGGCATCTCGCTTTTAATGATGCTCCAGCTCCTCTATCAGAGCCGCGCATCCCAATTAAAACCATGCTCAACAAAGACCCCCTTGGCAGCGAGGGCAGCGGCGCAGGGAGGCATTTGCTGAGAACACAATGCCAAAATGGAAACAGCCGTCAATAAAAGCAGATCAACAGCACGGCAGGACCTGGGGTGCAATTGTCTTCTCCCATATTCTCAGCTGGGCGTTGGCTTGACGTGATTGCTCAGTACCCAAAGAAGGCACTCTGCACACGCTCCTTTCGACTGCTCCACACCGTTCTGCCTAGGCATCTGCCCTTGCAAAGCCGCTGCTGTAGAGGTGAGCAGAAATAGATAAGATATGCCCAAAGAGCTTGCTTGCCAATGGCCCACCTCGTCCAATCTTTGTCAACCTGCTACCCTCCAGATGTTTTGAATTACAACTCCCATCAGCCCTAACCAGCACTGGCTGATGGGCACCTGTCACCTGGCAAAGAATATCAGAAGAGACAATGACCCATCCAGTCCAAATTATGTTCTCACAGTGGCCAACCAGAAGAAAAAGAGTTTGGATTTGATATCCCGCTGTATCACTACCCAAAGGAGTCCCAAAGCTGCTAACAACCTCCTTTCCCTTCCTCCCCCACAACAAACACTCTGTGAGGTGAGTGGGGCTGAGAGACTTCAGAGAAGTGTGACTAGCCCAAGGTCACCCAGCAGCTGCATGTGGAGGAGCGGGGAAGCGAACCTGGTTCACCAGATTACGAGTCCACCGCTCTTAACCACTACACCACACTGGCTCATGGGATGTCCGTGGGAAACTCAGAAGCAAGACCCAAGCGCAAGAGCATTCTCCCTTCCAGTGGATTACAGGAAATGGTTTTCAGAAGCATTCCTGCCTCTGAACAAGAAGGCAGCGCAGAGCCATCCTGGCTAGCAGCCATCAATAGCTTGGGCTACTGCAATGTGCTCTACGTGGGGCTACCTTTGAAGGTGACCCGGAAACTACAACTAATCCAGAATGCGGCAGCTAGATTGGTGACTGGGAGTGGCCGCCGGGACCACATAACACTGGTCCTGAAAGACCTTCATTGGCTCCCAGTATGTTTCTGAGCACAATTCAAAGTGTTGGTGCTGACCTTTAAAGCCCTAAACAGCCTCAGTCCTATATACCTGAAGGAGCGTCTCCACCTCCATTGTTCTGCCTGGACACTAAGGTCCAGTGCCGAGGGCCTTCTGGCGGTTCCCTCACTGCGAGAAGTGAGGTTACAGGGAAACGGGCAGAGGGCCTTCTCAGTAGTGGCGCCCGCCTTGTAGAACGCCCTCCCCTCAGATGTCAGGGAAATAAGCAACTACCTGACTTTCAGAAGACATCTGAAGGCAACCCTGTTTATGGAAGTTTTTAATGTTTGACTTTTTTACCGTGTTTTTAATATTCTATTGGGAGCCTCCCGGAGTGGCTGGGGAAACCCAGCCAGATGGGCAGGGTATAAATAAAATTATTATTATTATTATTATTATTATTATTATTATTATTATTACATGAAGGACTTCGCTTTATCTTCCAATATTCAGCTTTACTGCTGAATTCAAGTGCTATGAGAGAGGGAGAAAACCATTTTCGCCACAATCAACTGGCCCTCTGGAAGACACTAGGCATGCATTTAAAGAACGTCCCACGCGCATTCAAAGCACATGACTACCCCCAAAGAATCCTGGGAACTGTAGTTTGCTATGGGTGCTGGGAATTGTAGCTCTTTGAGCTACAGTGTCCAGCTTCCAGTTGAATTTATGGTGTGGATCTACCCATAGGTAAATGAATTACGTTGCCCAAATTAGAGGCAAGTTCAATGTGTCAGGATAAAGTATGAGCCCCAGGCCCTGTTTTGTGCCCCTGTTGCTCTCTTCCTGCAAACACAGAAGATGGCGGGCCTGGAGTTGCAAGCCAGTGGTGGTGTGGTGTTTAGAGTGTCCGACTAAGGCCCGGGAGATCAGGGTTCGAATCCCCACTCAGCCATGAAACTCCCTGCAATTAATGCTCGCGACTGCTTTGCACTGGCGTTTGCTTTAGGGAAAGAGGTCGCTTTGCTAACAATTTCATGGCATCGCTTGAGTTTGATTTCCTGAGCACTGCCGCGAGCAGGTGTCTTCTTGTTCCAGCGCAGCGCAAAGAGCTGGAAGGGACTTTAAGGGTCATCCAGTCCAACCCCCTGCAATGAATGAATCGCAGCTAAAGAACCCCCGTGTTCCTCTTCTGAACGCAATGCAATCTGGGAGAAGGAGGGGCTGGAATGTGGGGTTAAACCCCTCCCTTCTGCACCATGAAGCCAACAGCAACCAAAGGACTGGCATCACCTCCAGTTTGTTCCCAAGGTCCAAGGATGTGTTCATGGAGTCCTCCTAAATGTGGCCCTCAAGGCCTCTTTCTCTGGCCCCTGGGTCCCCCCCTGGGCCACGACCCTTCCACAAACCACACCCCCTTCCCTGCCCCTGTCACGGGCTGCCCTCAAGTGTTTGTGCCTGGCTGGAAGGTGTTCCTGAACTGCTGTTTTGCCTCTCTCTTGCCCAGATGGAAGACACGAGAAATCCCGGGGGAAGCTTAGTGCACAAAGGGAAGAGTTGTACCTGATGCTCCACCGGGTCTTGCGTCTGGCCCCACCGACTGCAGGCGTTTGTCATTATTTTGCATTTACGTATTTATATCCTGCCTTTCTCCCAAGCCAGGATTCAAGGTGGCTTACAAAGTTTAAAAGTGTTATTGCAAAATATGCATTATTTTATATATATATGTATCTATATGTAATAAAAACACAATACAGTCGTACCTTGGATCCCAAACAACTTGGTACTCGTACATTTTGGCTCCTGAACACTGCAAACCCGGAAGTGACTCTTCCAGTTTGTGAACGTTCTTTTGGAAGCCGAACGTCCGACAGGGCTTCCGCGGCTTCCAATTGGCTGCAGGAACTTCCTGCAGCCAATCGGAAGCCACACTTTGGTTTCCAAATGTTTTGGAAGTCGAAGGGACTTCTGGATGGATTCCGTTCGACTTCCAAGGTACGACTGTACATTTAGAGCCAGCAGTTAAAGTGAAGTTTGCCCTGACAGCAGCCCAGCCGTCTGCACTGGATAACAAGGAGGGAGCTGGTCTGCCCTCTCCTGGGAGCGAATCCCAGATTTGGGAGCAGCCACAGAGAAGGCTCTCTCGCGTGTCACCACCAGCCATGCCTCTGATGTTGATGGGACAGAAGGAAGGAGCTCACCCAAGGATCTTAGCACCCAGGCAGGTTTGTAGAGTCATGCCTCGGGCTACAGATGCTTCAGGTTGCATGTTTTCGGGTTACAAACATGCTGAAACCCGGAAGTACCGGAACGGGTTACTTCCGGGTTTCGGCGCTCACGCATGCGCAGACGCACCGAATTGCAACCCGCGCGTGCACAGGTTGCGGACGCTGCGGGTTGTGAACGTGCCTCCCACACGGATCACATTTGCAAACCAAGTGTCCACTGTATAAGGAAATGCCTGGGCCCCAGCCCGGCCAGTGTCCCTGGGAAAGTGCCCCATCAGGGAATGTGGCCCTTCATCCGAAAAAGGCTCTCTGCCCTAGAGCCGGCGGGAGTGGGGTCCTTTCCCTCTTTCCTGGGAGCCAACCACACCCTGGGCAAACCCCAGTTACACTGCAACAGCAGATCCCAAGAAGCTGAGGCACTTCACGCGATTCCTGAACGGCTGCCCAGCCTTCCTTCTGCTGCGGCAGAAGGCGTCTCGGAGCTGCGCTCTACTCACAGAAGGGAGAGGCAAAATTAAACGAAAACAGCGCAGGAGCTTTTCAATGAAACGCAGCCTTCTTTCCTCCTCCTCCCCCCACTTCAAAGCTCATTCACAACTCACGTTCCATTCTTGAGAACGAGGAATCCAGTGTGTTCCCGTTCCAGTCCGTTGTTGCCAAGAGAGAGCGTAAGGGAGCCGCCTCTGCTGCAATGTGAATTTCCTCCTGCTTGGTGCAGACATCTGCAGGGTGGCGAGCAAATTCGCCAGGCGTGCCCACCCCCAGAAAGAAAAGGGGGGGAAACCCTGCAATTGGGAACGGCTGCAGAGGAGAAGCAAAGCACAGCTCCCCGGCAGGTAGATCGCAAGTCGCTCAGGTAGAGCAGCTCCAACTCCTACCCCAGCCATCATTGCAGGCAATGGGAACATTGGGCATCACAGCCTTTTCGTGCAACCCCCTGCCTAGAGGAGAGGTCTATCAATGGCTACTGCTAGCCTCTGCCTTCCACAGTTGGATGCAACAGTGCTCCCAAATCCCAGTTGCGGAAGCCACAGGAAGGGCTTGTGTTCAAATCTTGCTTTCTGGTTTCGCACAAGCATCTGGGTGGCAGCTAGGAAGCTCGACTAGATGGGGCAGGATCTTCTTATGTTCTCCCTTATGCCTGGAATCCCACCCCAGAATACCTCTGCCCACTTCCACCCCATCCATTCCTACAAGCACCTCAATGTTGGCATCTGTCTGCCTCAATAATAAATAATAATAATAATAAATTTTATTTATACCCCGCCCTCCCCGCCAAGACCGGGCTCAGGGCGGCTAACACCAGGTATAAAAACAATTGATTGAAAGACAACTTAAAAACAAGATTAAAATACAACATTAAAATGCAGCCTCATTTCAGTAGGAACTCAAATCAAAAACTTTTTTTGGGATGAAAACATCAAGTCTTCACCAAGGCCAACTATCCAGACTGGTCCAACGTAGGCCAGAAAAAAGCCAGGAAAGAGGGGAAGGAGATCAAGTTGATTCCAAGCCAAAGGCTAGGTGGAACAATTCTGTCTTACAGGTCCTGCAGATCCCACAGGGCCCTGGTCTCATGAGACAGAGTGTTCCACCAGGCCGGACCCAGTGTTGAAAAGGCCCTGGCTCTGCTTGAGGGTAATCTGACTTCCTTAGGGCCCAGGACCTCTAGGGTGTTGCTATTTCTGGACCTTAAGGTCCTCCATGGGGCATACCGGGAGAGGCGGTCCCGTAGGTACGAGGGTCTGGAGACAAGTCAAACCACTGCATTAGCAGCACCAAAGTGGCAAGTTTGGACAGGGTGGGCAGCCCGGCCAGTCAAAGCTGCTCCTACCGTGTGGCTGCTATCGCATGCTGGCGGTGTCTAGCAGCCACAGGGGAGAGCTGAATGGACCAGAGGGAACCACAGATGGACAAAGTACCCCAGAAGAAGCATTACATGTCCCCTAGCAGAAGGTGAAAAAGCTAAAGGACCCCTGGGTGGTTAAGTCCAGTCAAAGGCAACTATGGGTTTGCAGCACTCATCTAACTTTCAGTCCGTGGGAGTCAGCGTTTGTTCACAGACAGCTTTCAAGGTCCTGTGGCCAGCAGGACTCAACCACTTCTGGCGCAACAGGACACCGTGACGGAAACCAGAGTGCACAGAAACGCCGTTTGCCTTCCTACTGAAGCGGTACCTACTTTTCTACTTGCACTGGTATGCTTTCAAACTGCTAGGTTGGCAGGAGTTCCATCCGTCGAGGGGATTCGAACCGCCGACCTTCTGATCGGCAAGCCCAAGAGGCTTAGTGGTTTAGACCACAAGGCCACCCGCATCTGTTGTCCCCCAGCAGAGGTACTACCCCATCCCTAGTACGCCATACGCCCCCTCTACAAGCACCAATCATTACCAAACTTCAGTCTACTAAAATCTTCCCTCTGCTGCCTTTCTCTGGACCTGAACCCCCTGCTTTTCTCTCTCTTCCCGTCCCTGCCACCCAGATTTGGGGCTTTCTGACACTTTACGCCAGGGGTAGGCAAACTAAAGCCCATGGGCCGGATCTGGCCCAATCGCCTTCTCAATCTGGCCCAAGGGCGGTCCAGGAATCAGCGTGTTTTTACATTAGTAGAATATGTGCTTTTATTTAAAATGCATCTCTGGGTTATTTGTGGGGCCTGTCTGGTGTTTTTTCATGAGTAGAATGTGTGCTTTTATTTAAAATGCATCTCTGGGTTATTAGTGGGGCATAGGAATTCGTTCATTTTTATTTTTTCCAAAATATAGTCTGGCCCCCCACAAGGTCTGAGGGACAGTGGACCGGCCACCTGCTGAAAGAGTTTGCTGACCCCTGCTTTACGCTATGCTGGAAGAAGAAGGCATCCACTCACCCCAGCGCAGAGGAAATTAAGCCTTAGAGATGCAGGACATTGACATTATCCGTGAGGCAACCTCTTTCCCTAAAGCAAACATCATCACAGAGGAGCCATGAGCATTAATTACAGGGGAAACAGAGCAGCTCTCAAAGTACCTGTGTACACAGGTAGATAGGAAGGTAAACAAACAGATGTGAAAAGGAAGAGGTAGATCTAGAACAGGAGGGAGGGGGGCACTTTATCCAGGATAGCTAGACTCTTTTGCAATGGGGGGGGGTCCTCAGAATGTGCACCACGACAGCAGCACTGCAGCATTTTGGGGAATGCCCTCGTCTAAGCTCTCCAGCGCACGGTTCCTGGAAAATACCGTATGTCTCTGGAAAATGTGTCTCTGTGGACCTTGAGTCCTGCAGGGTGTTTTGGGCACCCACTGCAGCGAGAAAGCTGTGGGTGCAGGGCAGCCGGCAGCGGTGGGGGGGGGGGACTCACTAGGAATTAGCCTTAAGGTCTTCAAAATGTCCTAAGGCAGGAGGAGAAAGGAAGCAAAGTCTGCAGTTTTAAAATAGTGCTTTGCCCACCCTTCTCAGGCCCCCCAGCTGGGGAAACAATTAAAAATCATTTTTTTAAAGTGACAGCTGGACCATAAAGAAGACTGATCGCCAAAGAATTGATGCTTTTGAATTATGGTGCTGGAGGAGACTCTTGAGAGGCCCATGGACTGCAAGAAGATCAAACCTCTCCATTCTGAAGGAAATCAGCCCTGAATGCTCACTGGAAGGACAGCTCCTGAAGCTGAAGCTCCAAGACTTTGGTCACCTCATGGGAAGAGAAGACTCCCTGGAAAAGACCCTGATGCTGGGAAAGATGGAGGGCACAAGGAGAAGGGGACGACAGAGGACGAGATGGTTGGGCAGTGTTCTTGAAGCTACCAGCATGAGTTTGACCAAACTGCGGGAGGCAGTGGAAGACAGGAGTGCCTGGCATGCTCTGGTCCATGGGGTCACGAAGAGTCGGACATGACTAAACAACTAAACAACAACAAATACACCCAAATGGCAAGCAGTACAGTAAGCATAAAAATCCATTACGGATGATGAGGCCACCACACACACCTTCCCAAAGCCAGGATGAAGACCTTATAAAACAGCTCCTGGTGCCCCCCCCCCATACACCAAAAAGAGAGAGAACGTCATATGCAGCACTCAAGCAGGCAGAGACAAAGACAGAGATAGTGATGTTATAAGAATTTAAGGTCTCAAATATATAAATTAAATGTTCATAAATTTACAAGGCAAACACATACCTAAGTATGTAAACCACTTGTCTGAAACAGTACAGGAGAACCATCCTGAAACCATTTTGAGTCTCACAATTTTGCCATTTTGGCATAGTCCCTCATCTTCAATAGCCATTCTTCTCACAGAAATAAGGTGGGTCGTGAAAATGGACACCTCCAGTGTCAAGAGCCAGGGTGAAGAGATGTGTCTTCATCAACCTCTGAAAGCTGTGCACTGAAAGCACCAGGCGTACCTCTGTGCAGAGCGAGTTTCAAGGCTCAGGGGCCACCGCAGGTTTCCAAGCAGGAGCTGATCACGGTGAGGGTTTGTCAAACGTGCCATCCTCCTAGCACGTTTCTCCCTTTCGTCCTGGGTTCGAGCATCTTCAATTGGAGTCCTCGCAGGCCAGTGTTACCCAGTTGTCAGGGTTTATACTACATTTTTTTTAGATTTGCCTTGAGAGAGTCTTTAAACCTCTTTTGTTGACCACCAGAATTACGCTTTCCATTTTTAAGTTCGGAATAGAGTAGTTGCTTTGGAAGACGATCATCAGGCATCCGCACAACATGACCAGTCCAACGAAGTTGAATAGTTTTGATGGCACATATATACAGAAGTATGGGACGCAGGTAGCACTGTGGGTTAAACCACAGAGCCTAGGACTTGCTGATCAGAAGGTTGGTGGTTCGAATCCCCACAATGGGGTGAGCTCCCGTTGCTCGGTCCCTGCTCCTGCCAACCTAGCAGTTCGAAAGCACATCAAAGCGCAAGTAGATAAATAGGTACCACTCCGGCGGGAAGGTAAATGGAGTTTCCGTGTGCTGCTCTGGTTTGCGAGAAGCGGCTTAGTCATGCTTGCCACATGACCCGGAAACTGTATGCCGGCTCCCTCGGCCAATAAAGCGAGATGAGCGCCGCAACCCCAGAGTCGGCCCCGACTGGACCTAATGGTCAGGGGTCCCTTTACCCTTTATACGGTGGTACCTCTGATTACGTACTTAATTCGTTCCAGAGGTCTGTTCTTAACCTGAAACTGTTCTTAATCTGAGGTACCACTTTAGCTAATGGGGCCTCCCACTGTCGCCATGCCACTGCCATGCAATTTCTGTTCTCATCCTGAAGCAAAGTTCTTAGCCCGAGGTACTATTTCTGGGTTAGCGGAGTCTGTAACCTGAAGTGTCTGTAACCTGAAGCGTCAGTAACCTGAAGCATATGTAACCCGAGGTACCACTGTAGAACCCCAGCATAGGATGGAGGGGCTCACAGCAAGAACCCCAACAGATCTTGCTTCTCCACAATAGTGGCAGCTATGGATCCAGCACGGAGCAAGCAGGTCTCTGCTGTCTCTAGCCTCCAGTTCACTCTCAACTCTGCTTTCTCACACACAACTTTGGCTATTGTGCTGCTACCTAGGAGCTAGAACAACTCCTTTGGTTATGCTAGTCATGGTGGCAAACACCATTATCAAAGGGGCTTGTTCAAAAAGCTTGTTCTCTTTTGTTCTAACAGCCCTCCCCATACAGAATCCCCAAAATCAGAAGGGACTTGAGGCATCATCCAGACTTGACTGCCCCCAAACCCACAACCTCTGGATCTTTTTTTAAAAGGGGTGGGAACTGTTACAGATCACTGCAGATGGTGACAGCAGCCACGAAATTGAAAGACGCCTGCTTCTTGAGAGAAAAGCAATGACAAACCTAGGCAGCATCTTAAAAAGCAGAGACATCACCTTGCCAACAAAGGTCCGTATAGTTCAAGCTATGGTTTTCCCAGTCGTGATGTATGGAAGTGAGAGCTGGACCATAAAGAAGGCTGATCGCCGAAGAATGGATGCTTTTGAATTATGGTGCTGGAGGAGACTCTTGAGAGGCCCATGGATGGCAAGAAGATCCAACCTCTCCATTCTTCAGGAAATCAGCCCTGAGTGCTCACTGGAAGGACAGATCCTGAAGCTGAGGCTCCAATACTTTGGCCACCTCATGAGAAGAGAAGACTCCCTGGAGAAGACCCTGATGTTGGGAAAGATGGAGGGCACAAGGAGAAGGGGACGACAGAGGACGAGATGGTTGGACAGTGTTCTTGAAGCTACCAGCATGAGTGTGACCAAACTGTGGGAGGCAGTGGAAGACAAGAGTGCCGGGCGTGCTCTGGTCCATGAGGTCACGAAGAGTCGGACACGACTAAACCACTAAACAACAACAACTGTTACATCAAGGATAGCTTACATAGAGACATGCCAGGCGCACGCATAATCTCTCTCCAGCATTTATATTTATGCCACAGAACGCAAACAAAGTCCTTGGCATTAGCAATTGAACCAAATTATTTATCTGTTATCCTCTTAATAGCAGGTGCAGATTGTTCCTCTCCTCGCTGGAGAATTATGTCCTTATTTTGTTATGATGATTAAACCAGGGGGAAAATCCCATTGTAGGGGAAATTCATCACAGAAGAGCACCCCCCCTTTTTTTTTCTCAGACGGCACGGCAGCAGCAGAGTTCAGAAAGAGAGAAAATAAACATTCTGCTGCTCCATATGCTTTGGATTTCTGAAAATGGCAAAGCAAAGCAAGGAGAAAATTCATGCTGGGGTACAACTAAAGGAATACTACCTGTGCAAGCAGATCAGCCATAGCTCAGTGGCAGAGCTCCTGCTTGGATGAAGAAGGTCCCAAGTTCCAGTCTTGGTGTGGTTGGGAGAGACTCCCTGCCGGAAGCCCTGGAGACCCACTGCTGCCTGTCAGTGTAGGCACAAGGAGCTAGACCAGTGTTTCCCAAACTTGGATCTCCAGCTGTTTTGGGACTACAACTCCCATCATCCCTAGCTAGCAATTCCCATTGTAGGGCCATAAGAAACCCCCCCCCCAAGGCCTTTCTGAGAAAGGAGAGGTCCGTCAGGAGAACAAGGCTGGCATAGATGGAACAGGCTCAAATGTTTATTATTGAATGTTGTAAAGAGATAAGCAAACTCAGGAATGCACATGGCCATGGTGTTGTTGGGGGGGCGGACATGGCAGGGAGGAGGGAGATTGCAGGAAGGAGAGAGGCCAAGACCTTAGATGGTAATAGGAACTTACTATAACTTTCGATTTCCCAGAAATCAGGTGGTTTACAAGAAATCAGGTAGTATTGTATTCTGCAAATGTATAAAAAGCTGGCTCGCTCAGAATCCGGGGCGCAGACATCAGGCAAACGCTTGTCTGTACCATTTTTGTCATGACAAAATAAACGATTCTGTTACTGCTGTCATTTTGACTCTTTGAAGCAACGCCCTGATTGCTCCGAGGATCCCAGGAAAAAACAAAACAAAGGAAGGGTCCTTCACATCATCAGAGGTCCTGCTCCCTAGTAGAGCAGTCTTTGCCAACCTGCTGCCCTTCTGATTTTGTTGACCTACAACTTCCATCAGCCCCAGGATGACAGGGCAATGCCGGTTGGGGCTTATGGGTCTCCAGCAGAGAAGGGTCTTCTTCCCCCTGGTACCTTGATCCATGTGTGAAGTGGGTTCTTGGCCTTAGAGGTAGGCTCCTTTTTTTGATCCACTCACACGTCAGGAAGTCCTAGGTGTTCATAGAGGAATGGGGCAAAACACGCCCCCTGAATTTCAGTGGATCCAGTGTCTGGGGCAGGGGGAAGCCCCCCCCCCCAAAAAAAACCTCCACTCATTCCCAAACTGCAGCCTCTGCAATTTGTCCCTCCATGTTCATCATCATCATTCCATAGCATGGCTGTTGAGGACACAAGACAGAGCCTTCTCTGTGGCGGCTCCCATTCTGTGGAATTCCCTCCTAAGGCTGGCTCCCTCTTTGCTATCCTTCTGCTGGCAGGCTGGGAGCTTCCTTGTTCAGACAGGCGTTTGAGGGTCAGAAAATGCTAAGCAGTGGACCGCAGTCAAGTTTCAAAGACTTTTTCCCTGGAAGCTCCCAGTAGATCATGGGAACCGCTGAATTTTTACTTATTCATTTATCTTGCTAGTTCTAAATGTGTTCCGATGCATTTTCACTGCTGTTTTTAACTTGTTTTGCTCTGCGTTTTACAACGATGCTTAATAATAATACAGTGGTACCTCGGGTTACATATTCTTCAGGTTACATACGCTTCAGGTTACAGATTCCACTAACCCAGAAATATTACCTCAGGTTAAGAACTTTGCTCCAGGATGAGAACAGAAATCATGCTCCGGCAGCAGCAGGAGGCCCCATTAGCTTAGGTGGTGCTTCAGGTTAAGAACAGTTCCAGGTTAAGAACAGACCTCCAGAACGAATTAAGTTCTTCACCCGAGGTACCACTGTAACGACATCCCTATATTCATCAGAGAAATGTTGGAGGGTATGTAGTGGTGACGCCAGAAAAACATTTGGAGTGGGGCTCAGAAGGGACAAGTATGTGGGCAAGTTGTGTTCCACATGTGAATATAGATCTCTGAAGTGTCCATTAATGACAGGTGTCCATCGATGGAGGGGAGGGGAGGGGGTGAGCTCCTTTGGGGGGGACACCTTGCCCCCCTCCTCTAGCGCTACCCATGGCCACAGATCTCCAATCATGTAGCCTGTCCCACAGTCTATCTTGCAGCCTCAGAGAGAAGGCAAAATTCGAACCCAAGACTTCCCGGTCTAGCGCAGGGCCCCTCATTCCAGGCCTGAGCCTCGTCTCTTAATAACAGCACAGTCCTAGAGTTATATAAACCCTTGTGATACGCTGCGCTTTCCGAAACACAGCAGTGACCTGGCGGGGGGGAGGGGGGTCTGGAGGAAACCCAAAAGCTGCCACATTGCATCTCTATTATCTTTTACCCCCCCCCGTCGCCGTTCCGAAGGGCCCACCGCCCTCTCCATCCCAAAAGAGCTTCGGAGACAGCCTCACCATGGCAACCACATCCACTCCTCCCTACCGCCCCCCCCCCCGCAAGCCAGTGAACCACTAAATGCCAGAGAAAGCCAGGCGGAGAGATGGAGAGCTGTAAAAATAACCCACGACGACGGGGCTTAGAAGAAATTTGACGCGCTGCAAATCTCTGTTGAAAATCCAAAAAGCGGGGCACTGAATACCTGCTGGGCTGAATTTTAAAATCCATCACAGGCAGTTAAAAGGGGAGGAAAGTGAGGACACCTGCTGGCTCCCCCTTCTCCTCCTCCTCCTCCCCGCTGCACCAATTCCTGAATTGAGCCACGTATCGCATTGCTAAAGATTCGACCAGCAAACCTTCCCAGCTTCGGATCCTCACCTTCCAATGATGGCAAGAAGGAGAGGTTTCAGTTTGTATCCACCTGGTTCGCCCTCCCCCAAGCAAAGCACACCTCTCCTTCAAAATCCGAACCAGTCGAGATTTTTGCTGCCAAGAATAATGTATATAATAATCGAGGTAATATGTAAAAAAATGCATTATATTAGGGAAACTGGCTTGCAAAAAATCTATTAGGCATGGTTCCATTAGGATGAATGCACATGAAAGCGCAAACAAAATTCCACTTTTAAAAAAATAACGAATGAATGCAGAAATTGGGGGAACTGGGTTTAAGATTAGGAAAACGGGAACTGGAGGTATAGAAATGTTCTTCCATCCCTGTCTCCAATCCAGAAGATTATTCTGGATAATAATTTGCTTAATTTGCAATGCTGCCTCCAAAGTATATAAGTATAAAAGGAGAAAGATACTGGAATGGAGAGGGGGTAGGATCCAGCAACAACAGTATGAGAAGCCAGCAATTGAGCAATTAAAAGGAGAGCTAAAAACTTTAATGAGGACAAAAAGGCTTAAAATGCCAAGAAACAAAAGCAAATTAAATGAGGAGAAGGGATCTAAAAACAAGACATTTCAAAGCAGCAAATTTTAAAAGCCTGGGGAAACGTAAAAGTCAGCAGACAATAAAAAGATCTTAAAGGAGGGATGGACAAACGCATCCTTTTCAATCTCTCATATTTCATAGAATCATAGGTTTGGAAGGGACCCAAGGGTCATCTAGTCCAACCCCTAAAATATCTTCATCAGTCTGTGATATATGTTAGTCCTCATGAAAATTCAACCCACATTTTAAGGCACATGTGCAAACAATTTCCCCCAACAAAATTCATTTGTGTATGTTATTTTCATCACCATCTACATATATGCCACTTTACGCATTTTACCTGAATATACATTTTTGTACACATTTGGAGGTTGAAAATTCAGAGAAGCGTGGATTTCAAAGGACGCCTGCTTTGTTTCAGGAAGTACAAATTGAGCAAGTCCACATTAAAGTCAACTGAGCAGAAATGGAGCCACCAGCAAGAAGGCCCTTTGCTTGTATTGCAGAGATCAGCCTGCAGCAACCTGATGCCCCTCCAGATGTTTTGGGAATTGTAGCCTGCATCTGGAGGGCATCAAGTCAGTCGGTGGAATCTGGTACTTGAACGGCTGGATCAAAAAACCTCAGAGGTATTTACTTTTAGGACTAACCGATCAACAATTCCATACCTTTAAGAGGTAGCGTGGTGCAATGGTGAGAATGTTGAGCAAAGGCCTGGGGAGACCCGAGTTCAAATCCCCCACTCAGCCATGAGTATTGCTAGATGGAATTGGACCAGTCACAGGCAGATCACATTACTGCACAGGGTTGTGTGTGGATAAAATGTGACCCTTGGAAGAATATGTGAAGCAATAAAGCAGCAAGGTTAGGTATCACACTGTTTGGCCCTTCCCCATCTCCTTTAGGAATTCTAGAAACACAACACTGGCAAGCCCCTTCCCCACCTGTGCTGCGTTTGGGGGGCTGCGTCAGACAGCTGTGCCTGCAACAGTTTGCTGGATGAGCTCCGAGTTCAAATCCCTGCACAACCGTTACACACGAGACAGAATCAGAGAATTGTAGGATTGGAAGATACTGCATGGAGCATCTAGTCCAATCCCCTACAATCTCAACTAAAGCATTTACGTAACCTCTGCTTAAAAATCTTCAATGAAGGGAAACCCACCACCTTCCAGAGCCTCTTACAGCCAGAAAGTGTTTTCGTAGGTTTAGCCGGAACTCCTTCCTTGTAACTTGAAGCCATTGGTTTGAGTCGCTCCCTCCAGAGAAGGAGAAAACAGGCTTGCTCCATCTTCCAGATGACAGCCCTTCAGATATAGGAAGATGGCTACATATCATCTCTCAGTCTCCTCTTTACCAGGCTAAACATACCCAGCTCCTTCAACCGTTCCTCATAAGGCTTGGTTTCCAGAACTTTGATCATCCTGTTTGGATTCCTCTCCTCAGCACACCTTCCAGCTTGTCAACATCCTTCTTAAATTGGCCGTGCTCACTATATTGGATGCCCCTGAATTAAAGGATCAGTCAAATTTATGGTGGAGATCCATCCATAGCTATGAGCCTCCAGATTCTAAAGCACTATACCTCCAAGTACCAGCGGGAACCAAGAGGGGAAAGCCATCTTGCCATTGTACCCTGAGCTTTCACGGGCTTCTGGCTATGAACTGTTGGAAACAGGCCACTGGACCTTGATTTGAATGAGTAAAGCAATTATTAAGTCCTTTGAGGGGACCCTTGCCATGGATTGATTTTCGGGGTGGGGGGGAGGAATGAGTGGAAGCAATGGGAGTTAAAGCCCATCAACATCTGCAGGTCCATAGACTACTCTCCTGTGATTTGTTGCATGCCCTTGCTCTTAGCCTCAGTTCCCCCAGCTGTGAAGTGGGCATAAATAATGATGCCTCTAGCCCAACAGATGGAGAATTAAAGATAGATAGATAGATAGATAGATAGATAGATGATAGATAGAGATGATAGATGATAGATGATAGATGATAGATGATAGATGATAGATAGATAGATAGATAGATAGATAGATAGATGATAGATAGATAGATGATAGATAGATAGATAGATAGACAGATAGATAGATGATATAGATAGAGATGATAGATGATAGATGATAGATAGATAGATAGATGATAGATGAGAGAGAGAGAGAGAGAGAGATTAGATAGATGATAGATATAGATAGATAGATGATAGATAGATAGATAGATAGATAGATAGATAGATAGATAGATAGATAGATATAGATAGATATAATAGATATAGATTCCAGCCTCCATCAAGCACTTCCACAAAGATGAACAAGAGAGGCCCTTTTATTTTATTTTTGCTGTGGAAACAGTCATTAAGGCGCCCCTTCTTTCCCCCCCCCCCAGCAACAAACTGATTTGCACAGAAGAAATTTTCAGAGCTGAGCTCCTGGGAAAGAAACCCACATTCACTGAAGGGGCTTTTTGGCAGCGAACGCTCAGTCCATTTTCGGCACTGTACATTCTGTATGTGTACAAACTAGTACTAGCTATGTGCGAGTATCTGCATCCATTAAGGGACCCATTTAAGAGCAGGGCATCTTAGAGAGCAAGCAATAGCGCCATGTAGCAAGCCAGATCGATTCCACACTCCTGATGTACCAGAACCACCCCGTAGCCTGTGGCACAAGACCTAGGGGGACCTGCGTGGAAATGTCACGGCTAATTCTGAAATGGATTAAAGCACCTTTCAAGCTCAGTTAGTAAGTGATGTCTCTCCGGGATGAAAAGGGGGAGCAAGCGGTAGCTGCAAGGTTCAACTCGGCCCCTAATTCGTTAGGTAGCCCTAGCGCAGATGATGCTGCCACACACACAAAGACAGCAGTACAGTGGTACCTCGGTTTGAGAGCAGTCCAGTATAAGAACGACTTGGTTTACAAACTCCACAAAACCGGAAATAGTGTCTTGGTTTGAGAACTTTACCTCGGTCTAAGAACAGAAGCCGAACGGTGGAAAGGCACCGGCAGCAGGAGGCCTCATTAGGGAAAGTGCACCTCGGTTTAAGAACTGTTTTGGTTTAAGAATGGATTTATGGAACAGATTAAGTTTGTAAACCAAGGTACCACTGTACATCGCTCAGTCCCCAGGTAGGGCTGGGACTGAACCCTGCTTGAAGCTTCATGTGATAGCCTGAGACAAGCTACTC
Source organism: Podarcis vaucheri (assembly GCF_965113315.1). Lineage (NCBI taxonomy): Eukaryota > Metazoa > Chordata > Lepidosauria > Squamata > Lacertidae > Podarcis > Podarcis vaucheri. The sequence goes on along the minus strand of NC_138765.1, from coordinate 88,839,621 downwards.
TCGCTCAGCTTCAATTTCACCATCTTCAGCATTAGAGATCAGAACATCCACTCACTTTACAGCAGATAAAAGGTAAAGGGACCCCTGACCATTAGGTCTAGTCGTGGCCGACTCTGGGTTTGCGGCGCTCATCTCACTCTATAGGCCAAGGGAGCTGGCGTACAGTTTCCAGGTCATGTGGCCAGCATGACTAAGCCGCTTCCGGCGAACCAGAACAGCACACGGAAACGGCGTTTACCTTCCCGCCGGAGCAGTACCTATTTATCTACTTGCACTTTGACGTGCTTTCAAACTGCTAGGTTGGCAGAAGCAGAGACCAAGCAACGGGAGCTTCTGTTCGGCAAGTCCTAGGCTCTGTGGTTTAACCCACAGCGCCACCCGCGTCCTTTTACAGCAGATAAGAACACTTTATACAGATGTTGTTGGACCACAACTCCCATCATGCCTGTCTACTGGAGATCCTGGTTGGGTCTGATGGGATTCGGACTTCAACAACAGCTAGAGAACCACAGCCCTGCTTTGCAAGGCTGCCGTGAGGGTTGCAACTGGATAACACGCATGAAGCACTTTGAACAGTCGGAATAATTATTGCATTCCGTCTCCATCACGGAGTCCCTTGGGCAAGCCTCGGTTTCCCTTCCGCGGTGTGCAACCACCTCAGGCCTTTTTTTGACACAGAAACCCATCCTTTTAATCCCAGATGTATTCTTTCGCAGAACTGTAGCACTGGAAGGTGCATCGCCATTCTAATCCAAGCCCCTGCAATGCAGGAATCGTGGCTTCAAAAATCCCTGACGGATGTTCAAAAACCTCCATTCAAAAACCTCCGAGAAAGGAGAGTCTTCCACCTCCTGAGGGAATCCATGCCGCTGATGATCTGCTCTTACCATCAGAAAGTTCTTCATGTTTGGTCGGAATCGCCTTCCTTGCCATTTGGCTCCACTTGGTTTGTGTCCTACCCTCCGAAGCAGGAGAAAATAAGCTTGTTCCATCTTCCATGAGACAGCCCTTCAGATCTTTGAAGATAGCTATTCCATCACGTCATCCAGGCTAAGCATAGCCAACTCCTTCATCTGTTCTTTAATGTTATACACCCCACCTTTCTTCCATTGGTAGATGGAAGATGGCATACATGGTGAGGCCATTTGGGGGTTAATTCCCAACTGGCCTCTCATTCAGACAATGACCACCCCATCTGCTTAGCTTCAGGAAGGCCTCTGCACTACAGTGGTACCTCGGGTAAGTACTTAATTCGTTCCGGAGGTCCGTTCTTAACCTGAAACTGTTCTTAACCTGAAGCACCACTTTAGCTAATGGGACCTCCCGCTGCCACCACATGATTTCTGTTCTCATCCTGAAGCAAAGTTCTTAACCCGAGGTTCCATTTCTGGGTTAGCGGAGTCTGTAACCTGAAGTGTATATAACCTGAAGCGTATGTAACCCGAGGTACCCCTGTACACACATTCAGGGCCACCGTCTGTGACATGGGCTGTGGTTCCTCCACGGGTGAGAGGAAAACACACTCTGTACATCAGGCATGGCCAAACGTGGCCCTCCTGATGTTTTTGAGACTACAGTTCCCATCATCCCTGACCACTGGTCCTGTTAGCTAGGGATGATGGGAGCTGTAGTCCCAAAACATCTGGAGGGCCGAGTTTGGCCATGCCAGCTGTACATGGTCAGGCGCATCCCAGAAACAAACTCCAGAATCCAGAGCAGGGCCCATGGACAAGCCCACCCGCTAGCTAAGCCTTGCTGCTCTGCTGTTGGAAAGACCACTGCCGTATAACTGCTGCAGACTCCCGTGACAAAAAAGTAGAAGAAGAAGAATATCTTTATTGTCATTGCCCCCTTCGGGGACAACGAAATTACTTGACTGCTCCATAAAAACACTAATTAAACAATACGATATAATACAGCAAGGGAGATTAGATGACTTTCAAAGTCCGGGCTTCCCATTCAGGGCCGAGATCGCTCTGGAGAAGAAGCTGTTCTTAAGACGGCTCGTTCTTGTCTTCATCGTCCTGTATCTCTGTCCCGACGGCAAGAGCTCGAAGAGACAGTGACCAGGATGCGATGGATCTTTTACTATGTCCAGTGCCTTCCTATGGCACCTTGTGGCATAAATCTGCTCTAAGGTGGAGAGTGGGCAGCCAACAATGCTCTCTGCTGCCTTAACAACTCTGCACAACCCCAACCTGTCCTGGGCAGTACAGCTTCCGTACCACACACATAAGCCATAAGTGAGCACGCTCTCAATGGCACAGTGATAGAAGGCAAGCAGCAGTTTCTGCGGAAGATGGTTTTTCCTTAGTATTCTCAAAAAGTACAGTCTCTGCTGCGCCTTCTTCACAAGCCCCCTTGTGTTGACACTCCAGGACAGATCCTCTTGTAATTCAATGCCCAGAAATCTGAACGTTGTTACCCTCTCCACACAGACCCCATCAATCAAAAGTGGCTGGACGTTGCTCTTCTGTCTCCTGAAGTCCACCACAAGCTCCTTTGCCTTCCTTGTATTTATGAGCAAGTTGTTAGCTCTGCACCAGCCAGGCTCATCGGCAGCCTTTTGCACAGTTGCCAACAAGCAGGCGAGGAAGTGTTTCAAAATCTTGAGGTTGGTCAGGAAAATCAGGGCCAGAATTGACAGCTATTGCAATGAGCTCCTTGCTCTCCATGTATGCGCACACAAAGCTTATGACTCCCCAGAGGATATGGTCCACAGAGCAAAAAAAAAACCAAACCCCACAGGTGTGATTCTCAGATGCAGCAGCAAGGCAACAAAGTGGGTCACATGTCATTGTCACGCAGACACGACTTCCATGCAGGGCAGGAGCCAGGAGCCTTTCCTCTGTCACCTGGGGACAGGTGAATTTGTTGGGGACCCAAAATTAGAGCAGAGCCACAGCAAAGGGGGTCAAGGGAATCTCACAAAAAATCTTTCATGTTAGGGTTAAAGACCAGCATCACATAGAACACATTGTCCAAAAGTGTGTCGTAGGATAAAATAAGAATAAAGTCAGGATATTAGGAAGGGCATTGAAGGTGTGAAGAGGAGGACAACCGAAAGGATAGACGGTCTGGAAACCAAGCCCTGGGAGGGATGGTTGGGGGAGCTGGGGGTGTTGAGCCTGGAGAAGCGAAGGCTAAGAGGAGAAGGGCTGTCCCATGGAAGATGGAGCAAGCTTGCTTTCTGCCGCTCCGGAAGGGAAGACTCGAACCAATGGCAAGAAAGGAAATTCCGAGTAAACATCAGGAGGAATTTTCTGGAGGTGGGAGCTGTTTTGACAGTGGAACGGGGTCCCTTGGGAGGTGGTGGACTCCCCTTCCTTGGAGGCATTTAAGCGGAAGGCTGGATGGCCATCGGTCAGAGATGCTTTAGTTGAGATTCCTGCATTGAAGGGGTTGGGCTAGATGGCCATTGGGGTCCCTTTCAACTCGACAGTTCTGTGATTCGTGAAAATAAGATAAAAGGCAGGGAAAGCTTTTTCCTCTCATTTGCAGGGGGCTTTCCCTTCCTTCCATTATTCCATCCATTTCCGTTACCACCCACCCCCCATTTCCCTCTCCTTCTCAGAGGACCAAACAAAACTGATTGCTTGCAGAGGACTTTCCTCTCTTCCATTACTCTGTCCATTTGGGTTTAACACCATCACGACCCCCCATTTCCCAGGGTTCTGTTCTGCCTCCCATTTCCCATCTTCATGCAACTTGGCCAAGGCTCGGACCAGTTTCCCCGCCTAGCACAGAATATCTTTTCCAATATTCTTGCATTCCTTTTTTCTTTTCTTTTATGTATCTGTTAACTCTGCACGAATCCAGTTTAAATAGGAATTTGCCTTCTATCGCACACGCTCCCATGTTAATCATTTCTGCAGAACACAATGCGATGTACAGGAGTTCCCATCGGTTCGTATTGGAGCTACGAGCACTAGAATGTAATATCCAAACCACATTGCACCTGGGGTGCATCCCATTTCCAGCAAGGGCCAGTCAGGCAGCTTAGCCCTTTGTTCCCAGTAGACTACCCCTAAACAGGGAGGCTCCATCCTTAGGGGCTGAACCCCATTGACAGACCTCACCTCTGAGAGTTTGTCCAAGTCTTTACAAGAATTTCCTTGCTGGATCCTAGCAAATGCCCATCTAGCCCAGAATCCTGCAGCCACCAGTAGCAGCCAGATGAATACCTCCGTAGAGCCCAGAAGGCACACGCACACACACCCTTCGTTTATTTCTACATGCCCATTTGGCAATACAGACGCACCTCCTTGGCCCCAGGCCACAGCCACCTCCTTCAGAAAGCACTCAGTCAAGGAAAGAGGGTGGACAGGGCTCCCGTATCATCAATAGATGTGAGGTGGGCTGCTTGCCATTAAAGGTGCAAGAGCCCCGTTCTATTTTATACCTGGCCGCCCATCAGGAAGCTGTCCACCTCCATTCCTCTCAAGGCATTGCAGATCACAGCCTCCTTCATCGTCACCCCTCAAACATATTGCCACTCCAGGTGTACCTAGAATGGGATATGGGCTTTGGCCCTTTCTCGGCTCCACAGCTCTGCGGGCCTGGGGATCAAAGATGAGCAGGGAGGAAACTGCAAGCCCCAGTAAGTCTGCAGCAAAGCGGGGGGGCACCAGCCAAGGCAACACACACCCTCCCGCTCATTTTGAGGGACACAAAGCCAACCTTCCACACGCTTTCCCAAAGCAAGAGAATTTGTGCTTTTTCCTTTCCCATTCACATACCAGAACTGTAGTTCCCCACGCCCAGCACTTCAGCCACAGCACCCTCAACAAACTACTGTTCCCAGGACTCATTCAGGAAGGTGATGCACTTTAAATGTATGGCAGATGCGCCCAGGGATTAGGGAGCCCTTTGCCGCCAGCTGCCACCTGAGACTTGGCTGGCTTTGTTGTAACAGGCCGACACTGTTCAGAAACCTGGCTTGAGATGCTTAATCACAGGGTCGTGGGTTCAAGTCTCACGTTGGGCAATATATTTCTGCATTGCAGGGGGTTGGACTAAATGACCCTCATGGTCCCCTCCAACTCTACAATTCTTTAACACCTGCAGGTCAAAATCTCACTGATCCGCCCCCCCCCCCAGCCCAGTTCAATCAGGTTTCGGGCAATGGAAGGCAGTTCCATGCCCAGCCAGCCAAGAGCCTGTTGCTGGCAAAGGCTTCCTGCGTGCAGAGCAGGCATTGAACCCCAGCGCTAGGACCCCTCCCCATTTGAGGCAGTGGAGGGGGGGGGAAGGAAGAGCCACAAGAAGCCACTTGGAGCATCTGCCCAGTCTATCACAGCAGATCTGCCTCGTATATTTAAAGCACACTCGACGGGAATTTGACTTTCTCTAAAGAATCCCGGGAGCTCCAGTTTGTGAAGGGTGTTGGGAATTGTAGATTGGTGAGGGAACTACAGATCCCTAGATACTTCGGAGGAGCTTTCAATGGGTGTTGAGTGTGCTTCAAATGCTCTGCCCCCCCCCCCAGCCAGACGCCTGCCAGGGAGCCCGCTCTCCTTTGGGGGGGGGGGTTGAACTGGATGACCCTTGGGCCACCTCTTCCAACGCTGTGATTCTTTGCAGGATACCGAGGTGAGGTTGCTGAGCTTTCCCACGGCGGGAACCATCCCGCAAGAAAGACCGTTCCCGTGTTTTCCAGCAGGAGGCGGGTTGGGGAAGAAACGTGGGAATGTCCCTGCCCGCGACCCGCGCCCAGATACCTCCTAAGCGCCTAGCGGCGTCGCCCGACCCGTGACACCCAACCGGCCAGCCAGCCCAAACAGGCGGGCGAGAGCGGCTTACCGTCAAGGCAGGCTAAGGCTCTCCTTGCGCAGCGGGTCTGCGGCAGCGGTTCTGACCGAGGGAGGGAGAAAAAGAGAAAGTCCTCGCTCGCTGGCTGGCGCGCTTGTTCCTCGCTCCCTGCTGAGCCGAACGCGGAGATCAAAGGGAACCTGGAGAAAGGCGAGCGGGGGAGAGGTGACGTCGCCCGGGGGAGACGCCCGTGCGCAGCCGAAAGGGAGAGTGCATGCCCTGCGCGCGCCTCGCCGTCCAGCTGTGGCGCGAGCCCTCGCCTTCCCCGCATGCGCGAGCCGCCCGGACTAGTCGCAAGAGGCACATCAATCGCAAGCCCTGCCCCGCCTGCCAGGCGAGGCTCCCACTGCGCAGAGCTTAGGGGGGGGGGAGAGAGAAAGCGGGGGGGGGGGCGGAGGGACTGGCCAGCCGCGTGGGAGGGGCTGGGGAGGGAGCAGCTGGACAGGAAAGGAACCCGGGCCGGGTGCAAGGGAAACCACAATATACGCGCCGTTCCGACGTGACGGCCAACACGCAGGTTCCTCACTCTCCCGCGCAGGCGGACGCGTAAGCAGTTGCTGTCCTCCGCCGGAGGTTTCTAAGCAGAGGTCAGGCGGCTACTAGCTGCCAGGTATTCTTTAGTTTAGCTGCGATTCCTGCACGGCGGGGGGTTGGAGGGACTGGCCAGCCGCGTGGGAGGGGCTGGGGAGGGAGCATCTGGACCGGGTTCAAGGGAAACCACAATATACGCGCCGTTCCGACGAGACGGCCAACACGCAGGTTCCTCACGCTGACGCGCAGGCGGACACGTAAGCAGTTTGTGTCCTCCACGGGAGGTTTCTAAGCAGAGTTCAGGCGGCTACTACCTGCTAGGGATTATTTAGTTTAGCTGCGTTTCCTGCACGGCGCGGGGGTTGGACTAGATGACCCACGGGGTCCCTTCGAGCCCTACAATTCTGGGATTCTAATTCTGGGATTCTAAGTGCACGGTGTTCACAAACAGCCGTTGGGCTCTTCCCTCGCGAAGGTTTTTTTAATGGATCACACCACATTTCAGCTTTCCGCAGGACGGCAGGTTTGGGGAGGGGAGAGCGAAAGCAGAGGCTGTAGCTCAAGGGGAGAACATTTTCCTTAAATGCGGAAAGTGCCTGGTCCAATCCCTGATGGCGACCCCAGCCTGAAATTCCGGAGAGCTTCTGGCAGTCACTGTGTAGACAATACTGCGCTAGGTGGACCAAAAATCCGGCTCAGTGCATTATACTGTATATCCTAAAAGATCGTCTCAATGTGTCTCAGAAACCCCATCCCTCATTTTTGCTAACTGTGAAGCCTCCTTGGATATATATGGCTTCACAACATATATTTTGCAAAATCTTGGGGAACGTCCCGCCCAAATTCTCAGGCAAATTCTGTCTAAACTTAGACGGCGTCCCTGCCCACAATCTTCTCTCTTGCAACGCTTTCATCCTCCGCCACCCCCAGGTCTCCTGCTGTCCCGCTGCCCCCACCCCTAGGCTGCAGGCGCCCGCTGTTAACTCCTCCATCCTCCTTCCCTGCTCTCCAACTGCATTTTCTTGCATTCATCCCGTTTCTCTTGTCTGCGTGGGGCTTCTCTTGTGCTTGATCCGGAAGCTGCAGTTAGTGCAGAGTGCTGCAGCAGGATTGCTGACAGAGGATAACACCTGTGCTCGGGAACCTTGCACGGTTTGGCTGTTCGCTGCCTGGCAGATTCAAAGTTCAGCTTGGGACCAGTTTAGCTGTGAGATCAACACACCCCATAGATGCCCATTGAACTGCTTTGATCAGTGGAACCGGCGCTGTTACAGATGCCACATAGTACCCATTCCACTTTTGAAAGAAATTGATCTTTTGTGCTCTTTGGAACTCCGTGCCACTTGACAGCTGGCAGGCACCTTCACTATCTATTCCCCCCTCTCCCCAGGGCTTACTAAAAACATTTTTTGTTGAGACAAGACTACCCAGAAATGCAGAATGTTGCCGTGTCTTAATCCGCTTTTAGCTTATCACTTGTTTTAATTATTTTAAAAAAAATATTTAGTTGTTTGTAATCAGTGTGTGTGTGTGTTGTAAACCATACTGAGGTTTTTTCTTTTTTTTACAATCAGGTGGGGTGTTTGTATGGCAGCCATGAAACTTTGTGGTCCCGATTTTAGGGATAGAAAACAGCCCCTTTTAAAAAAAAAAAAAAGTGGGACTTTGTTGCAGAGGGAATGACAACAGCTGCTGCTCCCCCCCCCCCTTTTGAATTCAAACACCTGCCAGTTTTCACTGCAAACGCCTGTTTAATGTTTAGAAATAAATACGAGAGAAAACAGAAGCAAGTAAGGGAATGTTAGCTGCATGGGGACAGAAACCGAATGGCCAAGTGTTACAGCCACAGGCAGTGTGAGGGGGGGGCGCTTTGAGACTGCTACCCTCTGGCTTCTGAACTGTGGTGCGACCAGCTAACTTTAGACAAGGGGTCAGCAAACTTCTTCAGCAGGGGGCCGGTCCACTGTTCCTCAGACCTTGTGGGGGGCCGGACTATATTTTGGGGAAAAACATGAACAAATTCCTATGCCCCACAAATAACCCAGAGATGCATTTTAAATAAAAGCACACGTTCTACTCATGTGAAAACACACTGATTCCCGGACCGTCTGCGGGCCGGATTTAGAAGGCGATTGGGGCAGATCCGGCCCCCAGGCCTTAGTTTGCCTACCCATGATCTAGTCCAGGGGTCAGCAAACTTTTTCAGCAGGGGGCCAGTCCACTGTCCCTCGGACCTTGTGGGGGGGCTGGACTATATTTTGGGGGAAAACATGAACAAATTCCTATGCCCCACAAATAACCCAGAGATGCGTTTTAAATAAAAGGACACATTCTACTCATGTAAAAGCACCAGGCAGGCCCCACAAATAACCCAGAGATGCGTTTTCAATAAAAGGACACATTCTACTCATGTAAAAACACGCTGATTCCCGGACCGTCCGCGGGCCAGATTGAGAAGGCGATTGGGCCAGATCCGGCCCACGGGCCTTCGGTTGCCTACCCATGCTTTAGACCCTGGGCTCAATAGGTTCACAACGATGCCCCTTTAAATAGCTTGGGGGGGTTAAGGAAAAACTGCAACAATTTGTTGCAGACTCACCTGCAAAGTCATGGGCCAAGCCAGGAGCCCAGGACCAAAGGATAAGCCAGAATGGGAGGACAAACTAGGAGGCAGGACCACAGCAGAGTCCAGAGAGACCCTTTGGGGTCCTCACAACTCTGTGGAACGGTTGCAGTGTTTGGGGTTTACGGTTTAGAGAAAAGGCGAGTAAGAAGCGAAATGGCAGAAGTAGATAAAACAATGCCTGGCACGGAGAATCGTTTTTCTCCCTCTCTCCTAACGCTTAGGACTCATGGAGACTGAACGTCGGAAGATTCAGGACAGAGAAAAGAAAAGACTTCTTCCTGCTGCGCTTAGTTAACCTGCGGAACTCCCTCCCACCGCATGCAGGGAACCTGAATGGCTTTCAAAGAGGACTGGGCAAATTCACAGAGGAGGAGAGGGCTCTCGATGGCAACTAGCCATGATGGCTATGCTGTGCCCCCACAGTTGGAAGCAGCAATGCTTTCAAACTCCAAATTGCTGGGTGCCACAGGAGAGGAGAAGGAGAGCTGTGCTCAGGTCCTGTTTGCAGTTTTCCCACTGAGGCGTCTGCTTGTCTCCAGTGAGAACAGGATCCTGGACTTAGATGGGCTGCTGGCCGGATCCAGCAAGCTCTTCTTACGTTCTTAATGCCCCCTTGAAATTGTGATCAGAATTTTGAGGTCTTAGATATACAGTGGTACCTCGGGTTAAGTGCTTAATTTGTTCCAGAGGTCTGTTCTTAACCTGAAACTGTTCTTAACCACTTTAGCTAATGGGGCCTCCCGCTGCTGCCGTGCCGCCAGAGCCCGATTTCTGTTCTCATCCTGAAGCAAAGTTCTTAACCTGAAGCACTATTTCTGGGTTAGCGGAGTCTGTAACCTGAAGCGTATGTAACCCGAGGTACCACTGTATGTTAAATGTTCATAATTGTACCAACCAAGCACATAGATCAGCTCAGGAAGACCAACCTGAAACCATTTTGATTCCCAAACTGAGCAAATGTTTTCTCTGCAAGGTCAAAGAAAATGGAAAAGCCTCCCCATTGTCTTTTCCTTCACAAATCCTGTCTTAAGGGCACATTTAAAATACGAATAGGGTGTGAGGCTGTGACTTGGCTCAGGAACTAAGTATTTATCATTACAAAAGACTAGCCAGGCTCTCCAGGCAATCCAATCAAGTGACCATTAAACAGGTAACCTGGCAGACAGGAGGTAAACAAAGCACTCAGATTTCTGCTGTAGACCGCCCTTTCTGTGATGTAGGTATGATGTATCTGGGGGTGGTCTTGGACTCCAGGGAGGGAATTCAAAAGTCTATATAAGGGCTTGCACACCATTGTTCTGGGTTCCTGATCCCTCCTACGTGTGGTGAGTGAGGACCCTGTTGCAACAGATCAATAAAGATCAGGCTTACTAGCTGCTTTGCTTCTCAATACAGTGGTACCTCGGATTACATACGCTTCAGGTTACAGACTCCGCTAATCCAGAAATAGTACCTCAGGTTAAGAACTTTGCTTCAGGATAAGAACAGAAATTGTGCTCTGGAGGCGTGGCGGCAGCAGGAGGCCCCATTAGCTAAAGTGGTGCTTCAGGTTAAGTACAGTTTCAGGTTAAGAACAGACCTCCGGAACGAATTAAGTACTTAACCCGAGGTACCACTGTACAGTGGTGCCTCGCAAGACGAAATTAATTCGTTCCGCAAGTTTTGTCGTCTAGCGAATTTTTCGTCTTGCGAATCACGAAATCCCATAGGAATGCATTGAAAATCAATTAATGCGTTCCTATGGTCAAAAAAAGTCCAAACAAAGCCAAATTTGTTACAACAACAGTTTATTAACTGCTCTTTAAAGTCACACATACTGTAAAGAGCAGTTCAAAAATTGAAGGGAAAATAAATTAACTTTATAAACATGACAGAAAAACATTTAAAAATCAACCAAGTGCACAGTACAGTACATACATTTTCTAAGACTCTGGGGGACCACTCGAAGAAGGCTCCTCTTCCACTCTTTGCTTCTTGGTCAAGAACCTGTCCATAGTCTGCTGCTTCATCCGCCTTTTCAGCAGCTCCCTGAAAGGCGACATGACCCTCATATCATAAAAGTTCCCAGCGTCATGTGCCATGTGCTTCTCAGGGTGGTGTAGATCTGCAAAAGTCTGCACCTCCTTCCACTTCAGGCAAATGTCCCTCAGTTTTTCGGAGGACGGCCGTTCCTCAGTTGCTTCCTCCTCTTCCAGTGAGGCCTGCTCCTGCGCAGCCTCTGCCTGCAGTTCGACCAGCTCCACGGTGGTCAGCTCGTCGTCGTGCTCCTCCACCAGCTCGTAGACGTCCTTCTCCGTGACCTCCAGGCCCATGGTCCTCCCCAAGGCAACAATGTCCTGCACCACTGTTGACTCTGGTGCATCAGAGTCACTTGGTGCCACACAGTCCGGCCACAGGCTGCGCCAAGCGCAATTCAAATTTCTCTGGCTGATCCCGTTCCAGGCCGTGGTGATCATCTTCAAACAGGTGACGATGTCGAAGTGGTCCTTCCAGAATTCCTGCAGGGTGATGGTGGTGCAGTCAGACACCTCGAAGCATTGCCTGAAAAGCTCCTTGGTGTAGAGTTTTTTGAAATTGGCGATGACCTGCTGATCCATCGGCTGGAGCAGTGGCGTGGTGTTAGGCGGCAGGAACATGATGTTGATGAAGCTGAACTCCTCCAACAAGTCCACCTCAAGGCCTTTAGGATGGGCAGGAGCATTGTCCATCAGAAGCAAAGCCTTCAGCGGCAGGTCGTTGTCCAGCAGGTACTGCTTGACAGCAGGGCCAAAAGCAAGATTGACCCAGTCCACAAACAGCACACGTGTGACCCAAGCCTTGCTGTTGGATCGCCACATGACACTCAGCCGCTCCTTGTTGATCTTGTGTCTCTTGAAGGCCCGTGGGTTCTCCGAGTGGTACACCAGCAGGGGCTTGATCTTCAGGTCGCCGCTTGCATTGGCACAGAAGAGCAGGGTCAGATGGTCCTTCATGGGCTTGTGGCCAGGCAACTTGGACTCCTCCTGAGTGATGAAAGTCCTTTTGGGCATCCTCTTCCAAAACAGCCCGGTCTCGTCGCAGTTGAAGACCTGCTGTGGAATGTAGTCTTCACAACCTCCAGGAACTCCGCTGCAAAGTCTTCAGCCGCAGGAACATCAGAACTGGCAGCCTCTCCATGCCTGACCACGCTGTGGATGCCAGATCTTGTCTTGATCAAACCAACCTCTGCTTGCCTTGAAGTCTTCTGGCTCGGCTGAGGTTCCTGGCTGCTCCCGGATGAGGTCAGCGTGCAAGGCCTTGGCCTTCTCACAAATGACGGCCTCAGACACTGTGTCCCCTGCACGCTGCTTCTCTTCTATCCAGATGAGCAGCAACTTCTCGACCTCCTCCAGAACAGCTGGGCGGTTCTTCACGATCCTGGTGACTCCCTTGGCTGCATCAGTCGCCAGGATCTTCTCCCTCATCTTCAGGATGGTCCCGATGGTTGATGGATTCCTCCCGTACTCCCTGGCGATGTCCGTCACACGCATTCCGCCGTCGTGCTTCCGGATGATCTCCTTCTTCATTTCCAGCGTCACCTTCTCCTTCTTCCTCTCGCTGGCCACCGCAGCAGCAGTCTTCTTAGGTCCCATGGCAGCACAGCTCTTACCTTCGTAAACTCAGAAACAGAAAAAAAAATCAGTGATGTGCTTCAAATCCAAAAAATACAAAAGCACCCAGCCACCCACCACACAGAAATTAAAACCCAGAACCAAGGCCTTGAATCCCAAGCACCCCAACCCAAAATCCAAAATCCAAAAACCCCCAAAAAAGTTTTAAAAGTTTAGCTTACCAAATGGATGAAAGAGAAGTTCTGGAAAAGCTTCAACAATCAATCACCGAGGTCTTCAGAAACCTCAAATGGCTGCAAAATAAGTTTTGGAAAAGCTTCAAAAATCACCAATGTCTTCAAAAACCTCAACTGCTCCCACAGACACCCACCCACCCACAACACAGAAATTGCAAACCCCTCCCCAACTGCTCCCCCAGCCCCTCCCCAACTGCTGCAAACCCCTCCCCAACTGTTCCCCCACCCAGACAAAAAAAAATTTCAAAAAATAACAACATGGCCAGCACTCAGAAATTCAAACTCAGGAAAAAATTTTTGAAAATAAACAACCTTGCCCAATGGTCACAGAAAATCATAAAAATTCCCAAAAAAAGGCCCACAAGCCCACAGATTCCTGCAGAAACCTCTCCAACTGTTCCCCCAGCCAGCCAGCACTCAGAAATTCAAACTCAGAAAAATTTTCAAAAATAAACAACCTTGCCCAATGGTCACAGAAAATCATAAAAATTCCCAAAAAAGGCCCACAAGCCCACAGATTCCTGCAGAAACTTCTCCAACTGTTCCCCCAGCCAGCCAGCACTCAGAAATTCAAACTCAGAAAAATTTTCAAAAAAAATCACCCTTGCCCAATGGTCACAGGAAATCATAAAAATTCCCAAAAAAGGCCCACAAGCCCACAGATTATCGCAACCCCCCCCCCACAACACCAAGTCCTTGAATCCCAAACACCCCAACCCAAAATCCAAAACCCCCCAAAAAAGTTTTAAAAGTTTAACTTACCAAATGGATGAAAGAGAAGTTCTGGAAAAGTTTTGGAAAAGCTTCAAAAGTGAGCAAAGTCTGAGAAAAGGCTACCAAACCACGTGCTAACAGTTGCTCCTCGAAGTCAAGTCGCAACTCCAGCTGTTCAAGCTAAGCACCCTTGGTTTTAACGGTTTTTAGACAAAGGAAACAAAGTCGCGAGACGTTTTCGTCTTGCGAAGCAAGCCCTTAGGGGAATTCGTCTTGCGAGGCAAATCGAAAACGAAAAAACCTTTTGTCTAGCGAGTTTTTTGTCTTGCGAGGCATTCGTCTTGCGAGGTACCACTGTATTCTCTAGTTGGCCTCTGTCATTTTCTCCTACCAATAGGGAACCTATGTATGGACTCTATATGGGCTCTTGGATACCCCATAAAGGAAAAGGGCACATTTTTGTTTATAACAAAGTACCCACCTGAGCTCTGTTTTGCCCAAACACACCAGAGGCCTTGTCCTGCAGATACCCTTGCTTCTTCCTGCATTAATATTCAGCTGCTGCTCCTTCAGCGTGCATCGACTCTCTTCTCCCCAAGAACAGGGCGTCTGAAATTACTTGGCACCCTCCGTAACAGATGAGGCATTGCTTGTCTTTGCTGAAGAACCTCTCCATGGGACCAGGAAAGGCAAGGGCATAGCAGGATGTCTGGAAGCCATGCTGGGGGGGGGGGCGTGGAGTAGAGAACAACAAACTTATAAGCAGTGCCGGATTAACATATAAGTCAAACAAGCTATAGCTTAGGGCCCCACTCTCTTGGGGGCCCCAAAAAATTTAAAGGAAAAAATACAACAGCAGCAAGAATACTCATAGCAAAGTATTGGAAGACACAAGATCTACCCACCTTCGGAGAGTGGCAGACGAAGGTGATTGACTATATGGGACTGGCTGAAATGACTGACAGAATCCGAGACCAGGGGAAAGAGACGGCGGAAGAAGATTGGAATAAATTTAAAATTTATCTTAAGAAATATTGCAAAATTAATGATTGCTAAAATGTTGTGGTTATATAAAGTAAGGGATTACAGCTGTTAAAGATTAAGTAAAAGTAAAGAAAAGGAAAAAATCGGATAAAATCAAGGGGAAGGAGTTGCTGAAATAATTTTGGGAATTGGAATGCAAAAAGGGGAGGTATGGGGAAGTCGATGAAGTAAGTTTAAGGGGAAAAAAGGAGTGGAAATTATACGTGTTTGTTTGTTATTGTATGTACATTTTGTATTGTGTGTGTTGAATGTCTTTTTAAAATTTGTGAAAACTTAATAAATATTTATTTAAAAAAAACAAAAAAATTAAAGGGAAAAAACCCGGGATGCACATTTCCAAAATATAAGATAAAAAAACAAATACGTAAAATAAAACCTACATGCAGCAACAGTGTTTTGTGTTGTGTAGGCTCCTATGATGTAAGTAATGGGCCCCGCCTGCTAGCCTGCTCCCTAAAATATCACATATTTTGTTATGTGCAAATGGCTTTAGATACCTATTAGGCCAGTGGTGTCCAAACTTTTTTCAAAGAGGTCCAGATTTGATGAAGTGAAAAACAACCAGAGTTGTTGACCTTTTTCTAGGATTAGGATTCAAGTTGTTGAGGGTTTTTTTTAAGACCTCAGGAAATAAACTGCCACAGGGGCCGAAACGGACTTTGGGCATGGCTATATTAGGTCCATAAATTACCATATGGCATATATTCAACACAAAAAACAGCAACAATTTGTTGTTGACCAAGGACAGCTGGGCATATACAGTGGTACCTCGGGTTAAGAACTTAATTCATTCTGGAGGTCCGTTCTTAACCTGAAACTGTTCTTAACCTGAAGCACCACTTTAGCTAATGGGGCCTCCTCCTGCTGCAGGAGCACAATTTCTGTTCTCATCCTGAAGCAAAGTTCTTATCCTGAAGCACTATTTCTGGGTTAGCGGAGACTGTAACCTGAAGCGTCTGTAACCTGAGGTACCACTGTAAATGGCTCCATTACCTTCAGTAGCTTAGGGCCTCATCAAACCCAAATATGGTCCTGGTTATAAGGCAGGATTTTGCAAAGCATTGGTGCAAAATCCCAGAGGCCTGATTACGCTTTCCCCCACCCTGCCCATCCAGATACAGTGAGAGGCTAATGAGAACCGGGCACCATCAGGATTTCACCACAGCTGTGGTTCCTGCATTGCAGGGGTTGGTCTACATGGCCCCCGGGTCCCTTTCAGCTCTTCAGATTCAGTGCTCCCAAAGCATTTCTTGTTATGCCTTTGCCAAGTGTCAGGTCTCATCTCTGCACACAAGACCCAGCTCTCCTTTGAAGCAGCTTTTCAAAAGGAAATCTATGCGTGGTTTGACAACTCAGTGGAACTGGGTTGCTGTCCTCCCCAACCCCCCAACACAGGATTTTGCATTCCTGTTGTCAATTAGGAACTCACAGCAGCTATTTTCATGAGACTTAGCCTAGAAAAAGGATTTGGCATCTGTCTGTTTCTCATGAATAAGGAAGGGGGGCCATTCCCCCCACCCCGTACCGCTCCCCCTGCAAGGATGTGTTATAGGAATCCTATGGTCTCACATATATAAAAATCATATGTTCATAAATGTACAAGGCAAACATATACATAAGTATATAAACCACATGTCTGAAATAGTACAGTCATACCTCGAGTTAAATACGTTTCGAGTTGAGCGCGTTTGAGTTGTGCTCTGCGACAACCCGGAAGTAACGGAGCGCGTTACTTCTGGGTTTCGCCGCTTGTGCATACGCTCAAAATGACGTCACGTGCATGCGCAGAAGCGGCAAAAAGCGACGCGCATGTGCGCAGACGTGCCATCGCTAGATACATTTACCTCTAGATGCGAATGGGGCTCCAGAATGGATCCGGTTCGTATCTTGAGGTACCACTGCACAGGAGAACAATCCTGAAGCCATTTTGACTCTTCCAGCCACCTCAAAAATTCTCTGCAGTGAGGAAGGAAATGGGGAAAGCTCCCCATTGTCTCTTTGCTCACAAATCCTGTCTTTAGGGCATATTTGTGTATGAATAGCGTGAGCCTATGGGACGTGGGTGGTGCTGTGGGTTAAACCACAGAGCCTAGGACTTGCCAATCAGAAGGTAGGCGGTTCGAATCCCCACATTGGTGTGAGCTCCCGTTGCTCGGTCCCTGCTCCTGCCAACCTAGTAGTTCGAAAGCACATCAAAGTGCAAATAGATAAATAGGTACCGCTCTGGAAGGAAGGTAAACAGCATTTCCGTGTGCTGCTCTGGTTCGCCAGAAGCGGCTTAGTCATGCTGGCCACATGACCCGGAAACTGTACGCCGGCTCCTTCGACCAATGAAGCAAGATGAGCACCGCAACCCCAGAGTCGGCCACGACTGGACCTAATGGTCAGGGGTCCCCTTTACCTTTACCTAGGATGAGCCTGTGACTTGGTTTCAGGAACTAAATATTTAGCATCTCAGAAGGAATGGTCAGGCTGCCCAGGTAAAGCAATCAAGTGACCATTATCAGTGTCCTGCCAGACAGGATTTCTGTTGTAGACCGCCCCCCTGTGATGTATGTATGATGTTTTGGGGGGTGGTCTTGAGCTACAGGGTGGGCAACTTCAAAAGTCTATAGATGGGCTTGCGCACCATTGTTCTGGGTTCCTGATCCCTCCTGCGTGTGGTGAGTGAGGACCCTGTTGAAACAGAAGTATTAAAGATCAGGCTTAATAGCCGCTTTGACCTTGGTTGATCTCTGTTTCCTTCCTCCGACCGATAGGTAAGCTCTTAGGTTTTCCCGGTGAGCCTCCTACAGGCAGGGAAACAGGTTTACTAAATTCCCTTTTTAGTTGTATTGTCTATAATATTGAGTGCATCCCAGATTCCAGGCAGGGAAAGATTTCACAGATACCTACACCTTTCCAGAGTGCCGTTCTTTGGAATGAACATAAATGAAGACGGCGGTGACTTGAGGACATATAGTTTTTGTTTTTCATTATTTAGTTCATATTATTGATTGCCAGAAAGAAATTAAAAACCTCAAAGCAGCCTATTCATAGGATGGAGGGGTTCGTCAGCATTAATATTGCCGCTTCCCTGTTCGGTTTTCTTTTTTTTAAAAAATATATTTTTATTAGTTTTACAGAATTTTTTAAGACAATACTAACATATAAAAAGACATACAAACATGTATAATTTCGTAGACAAATTTTCATGAACTTCGTTTCTCAGACTCCCCCATACCTCCCCTTTCTGCATCCCAATGCCCAAAGTTTTTCAGCAACTTCTAACAGTTCTGTCAAAGATATGTCTTACTAGTATTTCCTTCAATCTAATATTATCTCGCTGTAACCCTTTCATTCTGAAAGCCTTGACATTTTAACCTTCATCAAGTTTATAATAGTCCTTCAAGTAAGTTTTAAATTTCTTCCAATCTTCTTCCGTCGTCTCCTTCCGCTGATCGCGGATTCTGCCAGTCATCTCCGCCAGTGTCATATAGTCCATCACTTTCATCTGCCATTCTTCCAAAGTGGGTAGATCTTGTGTCTTCCAATACTTTGCGATGAGTATTCTTGCTGCTGTCGTAGCATACATAAAGAAAATTCTATCCTTCTTTGACACCAATTGGCCGACAATGCCCAAGAGAAAGGCCTCTGGTTTCTTAGAGAAAGTACATTTAAGTACCTTTTTCATTTCATTATATATCATCTCCCAGAAAGCCTTAATCTTCGGGCACGTCCACCAAAGGTGATAAAACGTACCCTCAGTTTCTGTACACTTCCAGCACTTATTGTCAGGCAAATGGTAAATTTTTGCAAGCTTGACTGGGGTCATGTACCATCTGTAAATCATTTTCATAATATTTTCCCTGTTCGGTTTTCAGGGAAGCCGTAGGCTCACAGCTTGGGTTCCAGCTCAGAGCAGGCCTGCATCTGCGTTCCCTCAGCTTCTAGCTGCACCCCAGTGAAATAAATTACCGGTATATACTGTAATTTTTGCACCACAACACACCCTTTTTTCCTCCTAGAAGGTAAGGGGAAATGTCTGTGCGTGTTATGGAGCGAATGCCTACAGATGGCGGGGGGATCTGTTGCAGTCGTCCCTCCTCCGTGGCTCGCTTTCAAACAGCAAAGCGGGAGAGGAGCCGCTTACACAGGTGTAAGCGGCTCCTGTCCGGTTGGCTCCTTTAAAACAACCGTGCTCTCTGTCCCTCCCTCCTCCCCACGCAGCTCGTTAAATAGCAGCAAAGCTTTTCAGCTCTCTAAGCCGGGGAGGAGGGAGAGAAGCAGAGCCTGCTTGTTTTAAAGGAGCAAAGCAGGAGAGGAGAGGAGCCTTCTCCCTTATACCCCTCTTCTGCATTATTAGCAGCATCCTTCTCCACATGCCCCACGAGTGCTCCTTGTCCCTTGAGTGCTTTTCCTTCCATCCCCACTTAAAACAAAGCACGGATCCACATGGATCCTCAGGATTTTTGCATTGGGCTACCTCAAACTCACCGTCATATCACATGTCTGTGGCCACAGCATGAACCACAAAAATCATACATCCACTGTTTCGTTTAGAATATTTTTTTTCTTGTTTTCCTCCTCTTAAAACTACGTGCGTGTTATGGTCAGAAATATGGTATATGACATTACGTCTTCAGAGCATGTGGTACCAAAGTTGGGGGTGTGTTTTTCTATTTACAGTAGGAGCATCCAGACGCTCAAGCATGATGGCTGGGGGTGCAGGGAGTCACTTCACAGGTGATTGAGTGAGTCATGGGGCCAGAATCCAGTTTTGCATTCTGGATCCCACCCACCCACCCACCCTCGCCACTAACCACCGCCACCCCCAAAAAATCCACAAAGAATTAGTATAGTTGATGCATGTGGCAGCCCACACAAGAGACACGGGGAGACAGTGATGCCAAAAGGCTCAGTCACAACCATCTGGCTAGCAAATTCACAACGAAGGATAACTTCACAGAAATTGTAATGAAAAACCTGAACTCTCGACTTATTTCCCCCTCCCTCCCAATCTACTTCCCTTTTGTGTTGTGTCTTTTAGATTGCGAGCCTGAGGGCAGGGACTGTCTTTTCCTTTTATTTGCGAGCTGCTATGTGAGCCTTTTTCAGCCCAAAAGCAGGATTGTGTGTGTTTTTTTCAGACAAAACTAGAAGTAAATAAATAGAAATCGTGTTTCCTTTTATACATTTAATAAACGAAGTGTATGGACCACCAGCAAGACAAACATCATTCCAGACAGATCTACTCCCTTGAACAGGAATCTACTAACTTGAAATGGTTTTTCACTCAATTTTGAACAACGGAGGCCAATTGTACTGATTGCTTTTATTGCTAAACAAGGAAGTTTACAATGAAAGCTATATATTTAAACAGGACATGCTCAGAGGCAGATGGGGCTCGTCAACCATATAAGGTAGCCGATCCAGGAGAAGGGAAACTCTCATCCTAAACCACTGCTGTCTTGCGGGTGAAATAAAAAAATTAAAGTCTTATATATATAATAAATGTTCATGGATATGCCAGACAAAAGGTAAAGGGACCCCTGACCATTAGGCCCAGTCGTGGCCAACTCTGGGGTTGCGGCGCTCATCTCGCATTATTGGCCAAGGAAGCCGGCGTACAGCTTCCGGGTCATGTGGCCAGCATGACTAAGCCGCTTCTGGCGAACCAGAGCAATGCATGGAAACGCCGTTTACCTTCCCGCCGGAGCGGTACCTATTTATCTACTTGCACTTTGACGTGCTTTCGAGCTGCTAGGTTGGCAGGAGCAGGGACCGAGCAACGGGAGCTCACCCCGTCACGGGGATTCGAACCACCAACCTTCTGATTGGCAAGTCCTAGGCTCTGTGGTTTAATCCACAGCGCCACCCGCATCCCTAATGCCAGGCAAACACATACATAAATGTATGGGCCACATGTCTGAGGCAGCACAGGAGGGCAGCCCATTTTGGGTCCCAAACTGACCAAATGTTTTCTCTGCAAGATCAAAGGAAAATGGAAAAGCCTCCCCATTGTCTTTTCATTCACTAAACCTGTCTTAAGGGTATATCTTATATCTGTGTCACTAAAAAAGACTGGCCAGGCTCCCCAGGGTATCCAATCAAGTAAGCATTAACAGGTAACCTGCCAGACAGGAGATAAACAATGACAGGAGATAAACAACGCACTCAGATTTCTGTTGTAGACCGCCCTTTCTGTGATGTAGGTATGATGTTTCTGGGGTTGGTCTTGGACTCCAGGATGGGCAATTTAAAATGTCTATATAAGGGCACACCTTTGTTTCAGATCCTCCTCCTTTCCTGCGTGTGAAGGGGGCACCCTGTTGCAACAGTTCAATTAAGATCAGGCTTACTAGCTGCTTTGCTTCTCAATATTCTCTGGTTGGCCTCTGTTATTTTCTCCGACCGATGGAGAACCTGCACAGGACTCTATAAGGGCTCTTGTGTCCCCCATAAGGGAATAAGGGCAGATTTCCATTTATTACACGGGCCATCTTATGGAGAATAAAAGGCGAAGGAGTAAACCTGGCACAAATCTGGAGTGGAGTCCCTAAGGTGGGCTTCATTAGTCTGAGCAAAACCTTATCACAGCGCAATGACATATTCCAGCCAGGCCAAAGCACTGGAGGAAGTGCACAGAGCAGGGCCACTGATTAAGGAGTGTGTCTTGGGAGAGTCCCCGGGGCCAATTAGAGAGGTCTGAAGAGCCACAATCTGCCCCCCCCCCCAGGACTGAGAGCCAAACCTTCTTATTCTGGGAGTTCAGCCTCGCCACCACTTTTTTCTATCTGATGCTGCTATTGGAGGCTGCTTTTTAAATAAAGAGTTTATTCAGCATGCCTCCAGGACCCTGGGCGCTTGCATGATTTAAAGGCAGCAATATCCGCACCTTGAGAATACTAAAAGGGAAGTCTCAAAATAAAATGAAAGGACATCTGGTTCCTTGCAGGCCAGAAGGAATGCAGGAGGAGAATATATTAGAAGACAGCTGTCCCTCTCTCCATAATTATTAAATAAAGTTTCTTTTTGGATGCATACAAATATACTGTTGCACTTACCTCAATCTCCAAACTTCAAGAGACCCCGGCGCTTATCCAGGGTTCAGTTTCCTTGGAATGAAGGTCATTGGAGACTGTGGTGTCTGGTTTTATTTACACATGTAAACAGTCAGAGCAGAGGGTGGCATACCCTCGAACATTTCTCTGAGGAAAATAGGGAAGTCCTAAGGAAAAGTGGGGGGACGCGGGTGGCGCTGTGGGTTAAACCACAGAGCCCAGGACTTGCTTACCAGTTTTTTCAATGGAATAAGCTCATAATCTTTTTTCCCTTTTTAAAGACACACACACAAACAAAACAAAAAATTAAATTGAAAAAAAACTGATTGGGGAAAGAAAAGGACTCTTGGCGGAACCGGTGCTAGCCAATCAGTGCTGTGCACAGTCAGTTTTACTTCATTTCCTCCCTGGGCAGACTGGCTGAGCGAATAAAAAATGTGGCAAGCTTCCATCTGCAGTTTCATCCACCTAGACCCTGCACTCTCATTTTAAATCCCGCTTCCAAAACCATAAGGACTAGGAACCCACTTGGCTTTCAATGATAATCAAAGATTCAGAAGGATGGATTCAGAGAGCCTTATTATGCACGCAAGGCACACTCTCCTTGAACCATTAGAGCTGAATAGGTGGGCTGCTGCTGCTGCTACTGTTCCACATGCATTTTGGCTAACATGCTCTCATTTGTTCTGTTGCCAACTGCAAATTATCAGTAAGCTGTTCCCACAAGTAGGATGAGCATGGCAAGAGACGTCGGGATTTATTGCCATCAACGGAGAAAGAAGGGGAATTATTCCTGGTCTGTTTATGCTGGGTGGTTGGTGACTTTCCAGAAAGCAGCCACTGAGGCCCACGTCACCTGCTAAGATCACTATAGTTTTATGACGCAGACCCACTCCGAGCACAGATATTACCCTAGCCTGCCCCAGGAAAGGGAGCTCAGGAAGGCAGACTAGCTTAGCTTGTTTTCAATATGCCCTTCACATTCTGTGGCCACCAAGCAAGCATCTCTCTTTGTCCTGGCTGCCTCCACCTATGGGACCCGGCCAATGCACTGTACTCAGCAGAGCAGGGAGGTGATTTTCATATTTTCACCTGACAAACTCGGTTCATGTTGCTGTTTAATTACATTAGCAAGTTTCCCGAGAACTTTTTCTGATAATTCAGCAATAAAGCAAGCAGATATGGAGAGGTTCCAGAGTTAAGCAATCTGCAATTATCCTGACAATTGCGTGCAGTGAAGGCAGACCAGAAATTAAACGATCTCTTGGAAACACTTTCCAACTTTTTATCATTAGCATCAGTCGTTTTAGCCAAGGATTTGATTGCTGAAGTCATTGCTCTTTCTGTCTTCTGAGGAAGGGGACTCGGAGGCGTTCCTTCTGCTGAATTTTCTGTTTTCCTGGTTGCGTCCGCGCTTGTCTCCTTCTTTGGATGAAATCACCCGGTCTCTTAGGCCACATCCACACCAGATATTGAAAGCACTTTGATACCGCTTTAAACCCTGTTCCCCTCACTGAGCTACAATTCCCAGAGTTCCCTGTGAAGAGGGGTTGATTGTTAATCCATTCTGGGAATTTTGTAGCCCTGTGAGGGGAATAGTGGTCCCCTAACAACTCTCTCTTTTTTATTTTTAAAGATTCTTTATTACAAAACAATTTACATAGAACATAAACACAACAAAAACTGACATAAACAGACCATAGACACTGACTAACAACACCTCATTTGACATTACATTAGGGACGCGGGTGGCGCTGTGGGTTAAACCACAGAGCCTAGGGCTTGCCGATCAGAAGGTCGGCGGTTCGAATCCCCACAACGGGGTGAGCTCCCGTTGCTCGGTCCCTGCTCCTGCCAACCTAGCAGTTCAAAAGCACAAAGTGCAAGTAGATAAATAGGTACTGCTCCGGCAGGAAGGTAAACGGCATTTCCATGCGCTGCTCTGGTTCGCCAGAAGCGGCTTCGTCATGCTGGCCACATGACCCGGAAGCTGTACGCCGGCTCCCTTGGCCAATAAAGCGAGATGAGCGCCGCAACCCCAGAGTCGGCCACAACTGGACCTAATGGTCAGGGGTCCCTTTACCTTTACCTTTTACAGTTCTGGATAATTCTCTGCCCATCGCTTCATCAGCTTGCTGCAGTTTGTGAGGATTTCTCCCAACAAGTTTTGCAGTGGTGCAGTTTTCCCGCCTGTTGGGCCAAAGACTTTCTTCATGAAAATACTGGAAGACACAAGATTTGCCCACCTTGGAAGAATGGCAGATGCAACTGATAGACTACATGGAATTGGCAGAAATGACTGGCAGAATCCGAGACCTGGGAGAAGAGATAGTGGAAGAGGACTGGAAGAAATTTAAGGACTATTTGCAAAAATATTGTAAACTGTATGAATGTTAGAATGATGCAGGATATAAAGATAATATGGCATTAGTGACATAGCTGAAAGGACTGTGAAAATAATTGGTTTATAAGAACAAAGGTGAAACGTGAATAAAATTATGTCAAGCTTAAACATTTGATAATCAAGGGAAAAATTGGAGACATAATAGCTGAAAAGTATAAATTTAAAATAAGTTTTGAGATAAGGTGAAGCATTGCTGAATAAGATTTTCAAAGGGGAACACAGAGAAGGGAGATGTGAGGAGGTCGATGAAACAAGTAAAAGAAAGATAAAGATATGGAACACTGGATATGTGTTTTAATGTTATCGTGTGTTTTCACGTTGTATTGTTGTATTGTTTTTTATGCTTTTTTTCCAATGTATTGTAATTTCTTTGTTGTTTTTCTTTTTTTCTTTTTTCTGAAATCTTTAAACCTCTAATAAATATCATTTATAAAAAAACAAAAAAAACCACAAAGACTTTCTTCATGTATTCATATAAAGTGTGTTTTTGTCTTTTTAGTTAGAAATCTAAAAATGTAACAGGCAAATGAGGCAAGGGCGCATTTAACAGCAGGTGCGTCAATTTAGAACAAACACCATGAGCAAAATGTAAATTTGGCATGGATAACTATCTATTTTATGACAATTTGAACTTGAAACTATTTAGCGTGTTGGAAGACTTGTTAGTTTTTCCTTTCCTTTCTTTAATTCAAATATTCTTTCTGCTCCTTGCTTTGTTTGCTTGGAGAGAAACACACACACACACACACACACACACACGACTAGAGTGAAGTAGAGGGTTTGTTCTAATATATTCCCCTTCAAAATACTATTTTATTTTTTTAACATTTGGATGGTTGGGGGCCAGATACCCTTTCACTCCTCCTTCCAGACAGTTAAGAAAATATGCCCGTAGAATGAAAACAATGAGTGTTGTTTAATTGGCAAATAGGCAAATAGCTCAGCAGAACAATAGTACCACCATGGTGAGTTTTGTTCATATGTACAGTAGATGGAACCGCCAAAGGCATGTAAGGGAGATGTCTGGATTTTGAAAAGGACAGGAGAACAACAGTGCACGCATGCTCATTAATATACAAATGTGTATGCTAAAAATGGAGAGGAGAGTCAGTTTTATGGATGGATGATTTGTATTTATATTTATATTCCACCATACCTGTTTCTTCTCCCTCCTAGAATCATAGAATCATAGAATCATAGAATCATAGAGTTGGAAGAGACCAAGGGCCATCGAGTCCAACCCCCTGCCAAGCAGGAAACACCATCAGAGCACTATTTCATCCCCACAAAAACGCTGTAAAGTAGGATGCAGCAGGCCAGGATGTCTTCAGCAATCTGCAATGAAGGAGGGTGCCTGGGCGATTATCAATGCAATGAGCACCCATGGGGAGGAATAACTCTATTTCCAGTTGGGAAAAGTGGTCAGGTGGCAGCCTTTGGTCTGAGCCAACCAGGTGATGAGCATGTACCATATTTTTCGCTCCATAAGACGCACCAGACCACAAGACGCACCTAGTTTTTGGAGGAGGAAAACAAGAAAAAAAATATTCTGAATCTCAGAAGCCAGAACAGCAAGAGGGATCGCTGCGCAGTGAAAGCAGCAATCCCTCTTGCTGTTCTGGCTTCTGCGATAGCTGTGCAGCCTGCATTCGCTCCATAAGAGGCACACACATTTCCCCTTACTTTTTAGGAGGGAAAAAGTGAGTCTTATAGAGCAAAAAATATGGTACTTAGAATCATAGAATCATAGAGTTGGAAGAGACCACAAGGGCCATCGAATCCAACCCCCTGCCAAGCAGGAAACACCATCAGAGCACTCCTGACATATGGTTGTCAAGCCTCTGCTTAAAGACCTCCAAAGTAGGAGACTCCACCACACTCCTTGGCAGCAAATTCCACTGTCGAACAGCTCTTGCTGTCAGGAAGTTCTTCCTAATGTTTAGGTGGAATCTTCTTTCTTGTAGTTTGGATCCATTGCTCCGTGTCCGCTTCTCTGGAGCAGCAGAAAACAACCTTTCTCCCTCCTCTATGTGACATCCTTTTATATATTTGAACATGGCTATCATATCACCCCTTAACCTCCTCTTCTCCAGGCTAAACATGCCCAGCTCCATTAGCCGTTCCTCATAAGGCATTGTTTCCAGGCCTTTGACCATTTTGGTTGCCCTCCTCTGGACACGTTCCAGTTTGTCAGTGTCCTTCTTGAACTGTGGTGCCCAGAACTGGACACAGTACTCCAGGTGAGGTCTGACCAGAGCAGAATACAGTGGCACTATTACTTCCCTTGATCTAGATGCTATACTCCTATTGATGCAGCCCAGAATTGCATTGGCTTTTTTAGCTGCCGCGTCACACTGTTGGCTCATGTCAAGTTTGTGGTCAACCAAGACTCCTAGATCCTTTTCACATGTACTGCTCTCAAGCCAGGTGTCACCCATCTTGTATTTGTGCCTCTCATTTTTTTTGCCCAAGTGCAATACTTTACATTTCTCCCTGTTAAAATTCATCTTGTTTGTTTTTGCCCAGTTCTCTAATCTGTCAAGGTCGTTTTGAAGTGTGATCCTGTCCCCTCCCAGTTTTGTGTCATCTGCAAATTTGATCAGGATGCCCTTGAGTCCATCATCCAAGTCGTTGATAAAGATGTTGAATAAGACCGGGCCCAAGACAGAACCCTGTGGCACCCCACTAGTCACTCTTCCAAAAGGGACAAGCTCTTCCAAGTAAATTATTCTGAGCTAGTATTTTGAGAGCACCTCAAACGGGAGATGGATCAGGGTGTTGCACTCCAAATCTCTTCACCACTGACCATTAGCCATGGAAGTCAGGGTTCTTGGTGGGAGAGGAATGCAGGCATTGGTAATAATCGGGGGGCAATCATAACCCCATCATTGTGATTCTCTTTATGAAGAGGTACACGTTCATTTGCTGTTGTTTCCCTGAAATGCCCAGCATATGCGGGAAATTTTGTGAGCTGAAACAGTTTCCTTCTCCCCTAGTTCTTTGCTCAGTGCCCTGAAATCGTTGCTATGGAGACTCCCGCTGATTCTGGCCTGATGAGCAGCGAGCAAGAACGCTGCAAGGTACCTTCTGATGGCACATGAGGGAGCATCAGCCACAGGGCCCAAGGCCTTGCCCAGACAGCGGTAGTAACTGGGAATTCAGCTGTCTGGCAGGGAAGGTAGAAAATTACAACGACAGCTCAATTATTGTGGGAAAAGATCGGCAACTTTGTTTCCTCCTTCAACTTAACCCTCTGGGAAAAGCAACAGCCTGTGTGCTGAGATTAAGCCAACAAAACATCCCCATTGCTTTGTTTCCCAAGAAGGAAAAGAACCAGGAGCGTGTTAGGTCAGGGACTAACAACTGTCACCTGCCATCGTACCCACAAAGGTTATCTTTGGTGACCCTGAGCTTTGGTGACCCTTTAAAATAAAAAAGTTAGGAAGCAAAATGTGGAGGTTGGTGAAAGGTGCTGAGAGATTTTAGAAAGCCCCTATTCCCCTCATATGGGATGCGGGTGGCGCTGTGGGTTAAACCACAGAGCCTAGGGCTTATCGATCAGAAGGTTGGTGGTTCGAATCCCCGCAACAGGGTGAGCTCCCGTTGCTCAGTCCCTGCTCCTGCCCATAGGCGCCGACTCCATGGGGCTTGAGGGGGCTCGAGCCCCCTCAAAAAAATTTTTGGGGGGGCTCAGCCCCCCCAATAATCTCGGGCGGGCGCCCTTCCAGTAGAGCGCCGCCGCCGTCCCCCGCCTCCTCCGCACCTGCTCCTTCGCCAGCCAGCCAGCCGCGCGCCCTAATCGGAGAGCCCCGGCTGCCAAGGCACTGCCGGAAATCCCGCGAGAACAGGGGAATCCCGACTGGCCACACCTCCCAGCCAGCCAATCGGCTGGCTGGGGGGGCGTGGCTTGCCCTATTTAGGGCCGGAGCCACTCTATTTGCATATTCATGAGCTTATTTATTATTCATGAGCTTTCCCGGGCCCCCCCAATATTTTTTCTAAGTCCGCGTCCCTGCTCCTGCCAACCTAGCAGTTTGAAAGCACGTCAAAGTGCAAGTAGATAAATAGGTACCGCTCCGGTGGGAAGGTAAACGGTGTTTCCGTG
Source organism: Podarcis vaucheri (assembly GCF_965113315.1). Classification (NCBI taxonomy): domain Eukaryota; kingdom Metazoa; phylum Chordata; class Lepidosauria; order Squamata; family Lacertidae; genus Podarcis; species Podarcis vaucheri. The sequence goes on along the minus strand of NC_138765.1, from coordinate 88,811,517 downwards.
CACTGCTCTGGTTCGCCAGAAGCGGCTTAGTCATGCTGGCCACATGACCCGGAAGCTGTATGCTGGCTCCCTCGGCCAATAAAGTGAGATGAGCGCCACGGCCCCAGAGTTGGCCATGACTGGACCTAATGGTCAGGGGTCCCTCTACCCTTTACCTATTCCCCTCACAGAGATATACCATAATTCTCAGAGTTCTCTGTGAAGAGGGATTGATTGATTGATTGGTTGATTGATTGATTGATTGATTGATTGATTGTTAAAGCATTATGGGGAATTATAGCTTCGGGGAGGGAATAGGGGCCCGTCTCAGCATACTTAACAAACTATGGCTGTCCAAATTCTTTGGGGGAAGCCATGACTGCTTAGTGCAGTATCGTAGCACTTTAAATATATACTGTGAATGTGACCTTAGACCACTCAGAACATGTGCACTTTGCATTTTATATCATTTATTTAAGTATTTTAAATTTCTAAACTGCCTTGGGTGCCGTGGCAGAGAGGTAATATACAAATGCAGAGAACAAATCAATAAAATTGACTAGGCCTCATTATAGGATACTGCAAGGCTTCCCCTTAAACCTTGAACTCTTACTGAGCAAGACTCACATTTACTTTTGTTTTATTTTGTTAATTTTCACGGTTCAGTGTTTTCCACCACCCATGCCGAGCATACATAAGATATTATTATTGTTTCACCACAGCTAAGGCAGCATGTTTCCCCAACAAACACCATCTAGTTCTGACCCTCCAAGTGTCCCTGTTTTCCAGTGGCGTAGCGTGGGTTGTCAGCAACCGGGGCAAGGCAAGTAATTTGCGCCCCCTAACCCGTGGATTTGCGCCCCCTAACCCTAACCCCCAGATGTTGCGCTCGGTGCGGCCGGCCCCCCCCTGCACCCCCCACGCTACGCCACTGCTGTTTTCCAGGGACAGTCCTGGATTTACAGAAGCCGTCCCGGTTTCTGATTTGATCCCGAAATGTCCCGCTTTTCCTTAGGACATCCCTATTTTCATCGGAGAAATGTGGGATGGTATGGTAGTTAGAGAATAAGACTACCCACCTGCCTGCCTACCTAAACACACTCAGGAGGGAATAATCTATCGATCTCCAGTCTATGCTAGATGCTGAGAAATCATAAAATAGGAGCAAGTTAAACTTTAATTTGGACAACAGTGCTGTATCTGTAAATTGCAAAACTAAATCAAAGATGCTCGTGGAGCATTAAAACAACGCATCAATTGGCACACAGCCTTCTGGGAAAAATCTGATGGTGAGAAAAACTAAACTGGACTCAACTACAGTGGTACCTCAGGTTACAAACGCTTCGGGTTGCAAACACTTCGGGTTACAGATTCCGCTCACCTGGAAGTAGTACCTCAGGTTAAGAACTTTACCTCAGGATGAGAACAGAAATTGTGCAGCAGCAGTGGGAAGCCCCATTAGCTAAAGTGGTACCTCAAGTTAAGAACGGTTTCAGGTTAAGAACGGACGTCCGGAACGAATTAAATTCGTAACCCGAGGTACCATTGTAAAGTAAAGGGACCCCTGACCACTAGGTCCAGTTGTGCCCGACTCTGGGGTTGCGGCTCTTATCTCACTTTACTGGCTGAGGGAGCCAGTGTACAGCTTCCGGGTCATGTGGCCAGCATGACCAAGCCACTTCTGGTGAACCAGAGCAGCACATGGAAACGCTGTTTACCTTCCCGCCGGAGCGGTACCTATTTATCTACTTGCACTTTGACGTGCTTTCGAACTGCTAGGTTCGCAGGAGCAGGGACTGAGCAACGGGAGCTCACCCCGTCGCGGGGATTCGAACCGCCGACCTTCTGGTCAGCAAGTCCTAGGCTCTGTGGCTTAACCCACAGCGCCACCCACGTCCCACCGTATACAGCTGCAAATAAAACATTAGAAGTGTGTTGTAAATTGCATTATACAAATGTGACACTAGATGGCGATGGTGAGCTATGGCAACTTCAATATATATTTTCACAATGTTTTTTTAAAAAGCATTTTCACAACGTTTTTTTTATATGTGTCTAGATTCCACCTAAGTCTCAAAAGCAGCCACCAAATCACCACACAATGAGACCATATCTTAGGGCAGGGGAGAGGAACCTTTGGCTCTCCATGTTGTTCCCATCAACCTCAGCCAGCTGTAGCCAGTGTGTCTGGGAGTTGTGGTCCAGCAACAAACGGAGGGCAGCAGGTTCCTCATCTGTACCTTAGGCTGCATCCCATAATCATTTGCAAGAAATACTGACATCCCAGCTAATGCCTGGAGGATGCTTCTAATCGTGGGAAAGTTCCCAGAGAGTAGTAAATGTGAAAATCACTTCGATTTCATATTCCGGTGATCAATCTGGCATCCTCCTAAACATCCACAGGAATTTCCCCAGGAGCTTATTTAGCAGCCGAAGGGCAAAGGGTCTCAGTTACAGTAGCCCTCTGCAGAAATTACAGCACTAACACCCACTCTTCTTGGGTCCATTACTGTGCTGGAGAGAAATCCCACTTTCCCCACTGAGCAAAGCAGCTGTCAGATAACCCCAAAAACCAAATAGCCCCAATTGCTGCCATTAATAGGAAACCACAGTCGCTGTAATTAAAAGCCTCCCGAGAGAAGGGTTTAGGAGAAAAGGAAAGTCGTTTTCATCCTGACAATGGAGCTGGATTTTCTACAAAGCAGAGGGAGGCGACTGTCTCAGGCAGCAGATGCTGGGATGGGGATGCAGGATGCTGCCTCCAGTCTGCTGTTCTGGAGCCTCCCAGTCATTCCTCATGTGGGATGTAACATAAGTAGTCAAATACAACATTTCCTGTTTGCCTGGAGTGGATATGCAGGGGAATGTTGGTCCAGCAAGTTGAACTTCCTGTTACACCTGGTCTGGAGCATCCTTCCTTTGCATGTGACCAGGTAGGTGTGGGCGTGACCATTCCAGACCTCACAAAAGGTCCGGTCACGCAGCCACCTTCCTCAAAAGGTCCTCACGCAGCATGTGGGATGAGTTCCTATATATAACACATTGCAGTAATCTAACCTAGAGGTTACCATAGCATGAAGAACAAAGGTTTGGCTATCCCTGTCCAGGTAGGGGAATAAATTATTTTGAATGGCAAGTAAGAAATAAAATAAAAACTTGAAGCATGGGAAGTCCCTATAAAAAAATTATAATTTAGGCAGAATATTTGGACTATTTGATATGTATTTGTATAATTTGGAACATTCGATGTGATTTGATTGGATTGTTAAAATGGGAAACTTAATAAAAATGATTTTTTAAAAAAAGAAATAAAATAACATAACCAGACCTCAACAAGCAGTTAATTTCCTACTGTCCTGAAGTCACCAGCAGTTTAAGCTATTTAAGGTTATGTCCAAACTTCAAGGAAATGTGGGGTTGGAGAGACATATTGGTAGGGTTTATTTAGAGCAGAGGGATCTCCGCAGGACCAATCCGGCCCAGGCAAGATAAACCTTGCCGACCCCTGATTTAGAGGATAAAAACAAGAATAATGAAGAAGGGAAAGGGCCCAAGAAAAACTTTGTGCCCCCTTGATAAAATTCCTCACAAAGGCTCTGTGTTGAAGCTTCTTTCAGAAGGTATGGTGCAGTAACGAGTCTTTCTTTTCTTCAGAGGAGATCGCCGTTTGAGAGGCGCAAGGCATTAATTACCCTCTCCGACTTGCAAAGCATCAATCTGAAATCCAAAGCCTCAGGACCACAAGCCCGGGTTACAAGTCACTTGATGTAAGGCACCTCTGACCTTTCTGCAGATTTTATGTGCAGCATTAACGTTTGTCCACTTAGGAAATCTGTATTTTAATTTTCCTGTTTGCTCTTCTTTTCCCCCTCCAGCACTCCTAGCAGAAGCAGCTTAGATTTCCGGAAACACTTGAGAAAAGTCGCTATTGAGAGGTAACCATCTATATAGGGAAGTGGGGGTCATTCTCCCCCTTTTTTCCTTTCTTTTAGCTCACCATATGATCCTGCCCAGACCCCAAGGTCATCATTTGAGTGAGTTCCGGGGTGAGGACAATGAGAGAACAGGGCCTTCTCTGTGGTAGCTCCCATTTTGTAGCATGGTCTCCCCAGGGAGACCCACCTGTTGCCAACCTTGCCCTCACATCAGCACCAGGCAAAGGCATTATTTCTTTCCTCAGGCATTTGGGCAGAACCAATAAATGGAGGCTTTCCCTCTGTGTCTTTGACATATTTTTATGAAAGCATTTTATTATTCCTGTAAGTTGCTTTAGGATATGTCGCTCTGAGAAGCAAAACATGAATCCAGTTAACCGAAACACAAGTTTATGGCTCCCAGCATAGACCGTGTACCCTCTTTATTTTTCCTTCCGCCGCCCCAGGAGCCCAGGTGGAACCCCTTTAAGCAACAAAGAGAACATGGAGACTGGCACAGGACTGACACCCATCATGACCCAGGCTCTGCGGCGCAAATTTCAGGCAAGGATCTCTGTTGGGTTGGCAAAGCAAGTGTTGAAAGGGGGCTTTGAACGCACAGTCCCATCTTCCCAAGTCAGGGGTGGGGAACCTCGTCCCCACAAGGGCCACATTTCCCTTGCAGGGGAAACCTTCCGCAGGCCATATGCCGGGATGGGTGGGGCTAGGGGCAAAATTGGGAGGAGCAATGGAGGTGTGACTTGTACTTTTGCACACTAGTCTACATTCCAACTGCAAAAGACAGAGGCTTTTTGCACGTCTGTATATGTGTGTGTATGCTTGTGTGTATGCACACACACACACACACACACAGAGGCAACCCCCCATTTGCACAGGGGTTATGTTCCGAGGCACCCCATGTTTAATAATAATAATAATAATAACAATAATAATAACAATAAATTTATTATTATTATTATTTTATTATTATTTTATTATTATTTATTATTATTATTTTATTATTATTATTATTATTATTATTATTATTATTATTATTATTATTTATTTATTTATTTATTTATTTATTTATTTATACATACCCCGCCCATCTGGCTGGGTTTCCCCAGCCACTCTGGGCAGCTTCCAATCAAACACTAAAATACAATAACCTATTAAACATTAAAAGCTTCCCTAAACAGGGCTGCCTTCAGATGTCTTCTAAAAGTTTGGTAGTTATTCTTCTCTTTGACATCTGATGGGAGGGCGTTCCACAAGGCAGGTGCCACTACCAAGAAGGCCCTCTGCCTGGTTCCCTGTAACTTGGCTTCTCACAGTGAGGGAACCACCAGAAGGCCCTCGGCGCTGGACCTCAGTGTCCGGACAGAACGATGAAGGTGGAGACGCTGCTTCAGGTATACTGGACCGAGGCCATTTAAGTGAATACCGTATTTTTTGCTGCATAAGACGCACTTTTTCCCTCCTAAAAAGTAAGGGGAATTGTGTGTGCGTCTTATGGAGCGAATGCAGACTGCGCCGCTATCGGTGAAGCCAGCAGAGCAAGAGCGAGAGCTGTGCAGCGCCTCTTGTTCTGCTGGCTTCCCAGCGAAGCGGGAGGAGGAACGGAAGGGAGCCCTTGCTCCACTGGGTTCAGCGATAGCTGCGCAGCTTCCTCTGGCTTTTCAGGGAGGTGGGAGAAGGGACGGAGGGCAGCCCGTCAGTCCCTTCTCCCACCTCCCGGAAAAGCCAGCAAGAGCCGCTCTATCTTTAAAGAGCCACGCCGAGCGAGCGTGTCTTGCTGGCTTTTCTTGTTTTCCTCCTCTAAAAACTAGGTGCGTCTTATAGTCGGGTGCCTCTTATAGAGCAAAAAATACGGTATTTGAAACGGCATTGAAAAAGCCTACAAGCAGTGCTTCCCTCACCCCACCCCTTCCCGTTCCGCTCCTTTTTGTGACATTTTCGGGTCACTTCTGGGTTTGGCGTAATGCACGTTCACATTTTGAACGCGTGTAAATGCGGGATTGCCTGTGCACACTTACTCACAACCCTCCCCATCCTCCCCCAGCCCAAGCAAGAGGTGTTGCTACAATTAACATGCATTCTGCATCTGTACAAAAGAACTTGAGGGCGGGGGCTTTAGGAAGTGTGGGCAGAACGGCGCAAAAACTGAAGTTACAGCCAGAAGGAAAAGTTGAAACCTCTCTCTCTCTTTTCTTGACAGTTGGCTCACCCAAAGAGTCCCTCTCCATCCCTGTTGCCTAAAGCAGTGTTTCCCAACCGGGGTTCCGCGGCACACGAGTGTGCCGTGAGACATCGGCTGGTGTGCCACGGGATACCTGGAGGGAGGCGGGCGAGTCGGGCGGCGAGAGGCGGGGCGGCGGCGGCGAGGAGAGGCCGTGCCTCCTGCTGCTGCCTGGCGCTCCTCCTCGCAGCCGGCAGCGCTGCCTGGGCGCCTCCGCGCGACTCTGCCTCGCTGGGTTTGGTCTCCCAGCAGAGACGGGTCACACGCGCCCCTCCCTCCCTCCCTCCCTCAGCCTGCGCGGAGGGAGAGCCAGAGAGAGGCATCGCTCCTGCGCTCCGAGGCGGATTGAGCGCAGCTGAGAGGAGCTGCCGAGGGAAAAAACTTTCACTTTTGTGCGTCCCTCCCGGCGTGACGCTGCGCGCTGACGTCACGGGGCGGGGCTTTAATGGTGGTGTGCCGCGAGATTTTTTTTCAGTAAACAGGTGTGCCGTTGCCCAAAAACGTTTGGGAAACACTGGCCTAAAGGAAGCAGCTTTGAGGAGCAAAGTTAGCAGTGCATCTCCTGCCTACCTACAGTTCCCCATGCTGGTTTTCTGGACTCTGCTGATGGGCACTACTAATGTGGAAGGAATCTATTTTTCAATAAAATACACTGGGAGCAGGGAGGGGAAAAGAAAGGATGATCTTCATCGTCCTTTAGAATAGAACTCACCATCCCCAGGTGAAACACACAATGGAGAGACAGTATAAGTATTTTTTTCCCCAGCCTACATGCTGATTTTTATTCCTTTATGGATAGGGAAGCTGTGGCCCTCTGGATTTGTTGAACTACAATTCCCAGCAGCATCCAGAGAGCATCCCTCCTTGCTTGACACCATATTGGCAAATAAGAGGTTATCACTATAAAACACCTTTAGGATATAAAATACCTGCATGGGGAATTGGGCATTCCTAACCTTGTTTTATTTGTAACTTACTTGAAATGTTTATATATATATATATATATATATATATATATATATATATATATATATATATATATTTAAAGTATTTACTATTTTTAAAAAAGATTTGGGGACAGTAACATTTAAAAAAACTCCCAGGTTCTTAAAATTCAGAAGGGTGGCAGTTAATCTTGGAAATTTCATCTAAAGTGGATGTGTACACATGAATTTGTGTATGTTTTCTCCATAATAAAGAATACCTTTTTACCTTCTCTTAGAGGGGGGAAGTATATGTTTTCCTCAATAAGGGAAAATGCCCCTTTCTCTGAGGGGGGAAAGTGAATTGCAGAGGAGGTCTAACATGCCTTTGTACCGGAAGAGGCTGAATGTTCAGCAAACCTCAAATGAGGTTTTTGCTTCTGGTTTGAGATCCTGATGCACGTTGAGTCGTTCCTGACACCCTTTTGGTCTGCTGAGAAACAATGAGGTTCTGCCATGATGGAAGAAGTTGGAATCGTCAGCTGGTCATTCAAACACTCCTTTAAAAAATGTGAGTAGCACCTAGAGCTATTTACAGAGTGTACCATTATGTACAGATTGTATCTGTAAGATGGAGACTAGCTTCTGGTTGAAGATGACAGCTATTGTTTTCAAAGTGCTGATGAAAGCGGCTTGTCTTCGGGGGTACAGACTTCTCATCAGTCCTACTCTCTTCGGTCAGACTGGGTTTTGAAGAACTTCAGAACTTGTTTAACTGGAGAGTCATCAAACAGAGGAAAGCTAGTGAAAAGGCCATAGCAACTCAGCTAAAAAGCTGCATCGGCAATCTGAAGAGTGTATTCTTTGCCTTGAGTCTGCTTGCAAGTGCACTAAAAGGCAAAGTAAATTTGCAGGACCCGAAAAGGAAGCTTCAGCTCATTAGTTTTCCAGGGCCGTTGACATGCTGCTTTTGCATCAAGCCCATGAGCAGCTCAAAAGGGCGCCAGCATCAAATGGCCTTGGCGGTGCAATGGAAGGAAATGCCTTAACTTAGATAGCAATCCTTTCAATTCAGACACTGTGGTAAACAACTCTTGGGCGCATAACTCTTTTTAACGTTTATTTCTCCTTTAGATGCAGTTGGGTTAGATCCACACTATACATGTAAAGCACAGGTGCTCCCCACCCGAAAAACACAAAGAATTCTGGGAATTGTAGTTTATCCCCACAGAGCTATTATTCCCAGAAGTACAGTTCCCAAGATTATTTGTGAGAAGCAATGTGTTTTACATGTATGGTGTAGAATGTGGCCTTAGTGTTTTGAAGGGATATTGTGAGCATTTGTGCACAAGTGGCGCCAGTTTTCTCCTGATATGCTTATGACACATTCTTGCATAGCTTGGAATATTGGAGATTGTTCATCTGTGCAAGGACAGGGGCCTCTTATGAGCATCCTCACAAAAGTTCCCAGGGAGAAGCTTTAAAAAATTTGGGGGGGGTGAAGCTTTGTAGACAAGGATCTGGACCCTGTGGTCCTGCCAGACAGTGTTGGACTACAACACCCATCATTCCAGACCATTGGTTAAGCTGCCTGTGGATGAAGGGAGTTTGAGTCTAGTGACACCTGGAGGACCATAGACTCCCCAGCTTTGCTGCAGAGTAAACAGACACCCTTCAGACTGTCCATCTGAAACATGGAGCATTCCAGAAAAAAAAGATTGAACCTTTAATGCTAAGGTAGAGATGGTCAGTAGACTAAAGTGTTCCTAAATGTACACCTCTACATATGCATGCTGCATTATACAGCTGTAACCCAGCTCACCTAGTTACAATTACTTACCAGTTTACACTGTGTTTCTGCATCCGTTTCTTACCCATTACTCATTTTATTGCTGTTTGTTACGTGTCTCAATTCAATAGCTTTGCTGCCTACCTCCTGCACATTTCAAAGACAAATAGCTTCTGTAGCTACCTGTGGCACATTTTGGAGCAACTTGAAACTAAATATTGTAAAGCTGCGCAGACTGAAATCGGTTCAATAAAAAATAATATGGCAGTCTGCTGGCTTTCTTGTTCTGCTCCTCATTCATGTTCTCTTTGCAAAAGCGTATTTTGTTATTGTTCAAGATGATGGGTCTCATCAGAAATGTATTACCGTATTTTTTGCCCTATAGGACACACCGGCCCATAGGACGCACCTAGTTTTTTTTGGGGGGGGAATAAAGAAAAAAAATTATTCCCCCCCCCAGCAGCAGCTTCAGTGCGCCCCGCGCTCTGGGCAGCAGGCTGCGGATGTCTGCCCGAAGCGCGGGGCGCTCTGCTGCAGCACGCCCAGCACTCCAGGCAGCGGGCTGCTATCCGCAGCCTAGGGAGCCCTGTGGGAAGTGGAAGCTGCACGAAGCCCGAAGCTGTGGAAGCTGCCTGAAGCCCGAAGCTTGGGGCGTGCTGAGCTCAACGCGCCCCAAGCTTCTGGGTGCAGGCAAGCTCTCCGCTAGCCGTGGGAGAGCTGCGCGACTTCACGCAGCCCTCCCACGGCTTGCAGAGAGCTGCGCTAAGCCCGAAGCCTGGGGGGGCGCTGAGCTCAGCGCGCCCCCAGGCTTCGGGTGCAGGCACCTCTTCCCCAAGCCGTGGGAGAGCTGTACGACTTCGTGGATAGCTTCCTGAAGCCTGGAGAGCGAGAGGGGTCGGTGCGCACGGACCCCTCTCGCTCTCCAGGCTTCAGCGAAAGCCTGCATTTGCCTCATAGGACGCAGGCACATTTCCCCTTCATTTTTGGAGGGGGAAAAGTGCGTCCTATAGGGCAAAAAATACGGTAAGTGGTAGCCAACGACACCTGGTAGTCCATTTACATGGTTGATGTATGCTTCAAGAAATGGCTGTAGCTCGGTGGTTAAGCAATCAGCGCTGCAATGCAGAAGGTCCCATGTTCAGTCCCCAGCATCTCCAGATAGATGGGGGGGGGGAGAGGAATTTTAGTCTCAAACCTGGAGAGCTGCTGCCAATCAGTGAAGAGGATGCTGAGTTGGCTGACTAATGTGTGGTCAGAGTCAGCAGGACAACAACAAACCTATGGTTACGTAAAACATACTCAATAAACACTCAAGACGTAACCGGCTGTACTTTTGAATAAATAAGGTATACTATTCATTGAACTTTATGAGACTTCTGTTGAAATCTACAATACAATGAAAAAAGCACAAGACCCAGTGGATCAGTTCATTGTCTAGTCAGTTCATGCATAAGGTCCATACATGTAAAAGTATCTCTTCCACCTGTCTGTTCAAAGACTCCAATAATCCACATGAAGGGTTGTTTCAGTTCCACAGAATCCTTTCACCAGTCTAAGACAAGGATTTCTGGAATATTAGCCTTGTTTCGCCATCCTAGGCTTCATCATTAGAGCAGGCTCATATGTAATATTACAGGATAGTGCATCTTTTAGCATAGTAGTGATTGCAGTAAACTTTATGAGACTTCCATTGAAATCTACAATTCGATACAATGAATAGTATATCTTATTTATTCGAAAGTACAGCTGGTTACGTCTTGTGTGTTTACAGAGTCAGCACTTCCTATGTGCTATAACCAAATAGTGGATAATGGGCTGCTGCCTACATAAGAGGTAAGCAAACTTTTAGACTTGTGGGATACGCTAACCAGAGCCACATGTAAATCGGTGGCTTGGCTCAGGTGAGCGTTGCTAATCTACTGTTATCCATTGGCATAACATGCATGCCTCTGGGCCAGGCACCCCCAACTCCCATCATCCCTGACCACTGGTCCTGTTAGCTAGGGATGATGGGAGTTGTAGTCCCAAAAGGGCCGAGTTTGGGGATGCCTGCTCTGTGCAGATCTGCACTTGAGTTATGACAGCTCACCAATTTAAAGACAAAACATTAAAGGTGGCCAGTATAGCGACGCAACAGGCATGGTGAAAAGCAACCAATACATATTTATAGTCTTACAGGAGAGAATCATGGAGGTTGATAGGCATTTGTCATAAGGCAAGCTGTGCTGGAGAACTACTTTACTTGCTTTTGATAAATTGTTGGGAGTTGGAACCTAGTTGCTGCACTGCAGATCGTGCAGAGTTCTACCTTTTTGCTCAGTCTGGGCAAGATACGTAGCCTCTGTCCCCTATCCACCGTCTTCGGACCTTTCTGTCTTGCTTCTAAGGTGGTGAACTGTAGCGCTGTAGGTGTTGGACTACAACTACCATCATCACTGACCATTGGCCATGCTAGCTGGGACTGATGGGAGTTGGAGTCCAGCAACTTCCGGAGGTTCGCAGGTTCCCCACCCTGCTCTTAAAAAGTACTTTAATGACAATCGCCGAGCACACATCTGCATCTGTCAACAGGTGCGCGGGAGGAAATAAGTGGGGAATTCATGGAATTTAGATCATATGTTGCTAGCATATGAAAAGCTGCACAAGGCTATACACGTGTGCAATGCTTAAGGGCCCAATCCTGTGCACGTTGACTTAGAAGGGAGCGCGCTTACGGCAACACCCCGCCTGTAGCAGGTCACGCGCTCCATTCGGAGGTTCGCAGAAAGAGGAAGGGCAGTTCCAGGACGCAGCGCCTTCATAGTGATGTCTGAGCATGTGCAAGGAAAGAGTCCTTCGCCTCCCTGCCCTCACTTGTTTCAAACGTAGACTTTAAAAGCAGACTCTCACAACGTTTCCACCTTCTGGCTTGACTTTGCAGACCTTTTTTTTCCTTTGTCTCCTGCCTGCTGTGTTGGCAGCAGGATTTGGGAGGGTCCTTGGGGACGGAATCCTCGATCCCCGTCCCCACCCCGCGAAAACCAAGACGTGCAAGCGAATATTCCTGTTATTTATTTATTTTAACCAAAATAAATAATATAATTCAATAATTCAATAAGGTAGCTGGGCTGCAGCTCCCATCAACCCCGCATTGCAAGGGGGTTGGGACTAGATGACCCTTTGGGTCCCTCCCTCCCTTTATTTATTTATTTATTTATTTCCATTTATTATTATTAGAATTAGAATTCCATTAACCCCTGTCAACCCGTTCAGTGGTGCGGAATGATGCAGTCCCCGCGGGTTCTCCTTCCTTTAATGGGAAGCCCGCGGGGCTAGACACCTAGTAAGCCTGCCTAGAGTGCAACCTGACAAAACGAAGGGGTGGAGTGTGGAAACAACAGGGGAAATCTCGCCTTCCGACGCTGGGAGTATCCCGCTTCACTTTTTCCCATCTCCACGTTCGCAGAAGGCCTTTTCTTTCTAGCCGCGGCGGCTTATTGGCTGGTGCTTCGACACATATCGCGCTCTTTTTCCTCCCCGCGCCTGCGCAGTTTCTTCCTTCGTGCTTCCCGGGCTTCGGACGGCGGCTGCTCCCGGGGGGCGACAAAACAGCCCTGCGGGGAGGCTCGCAGTGCCGTTGCAAAAGGCGAGGATGGTGGGCGCGACGGCGGTGCAAGGCCCCGTGGGCTTGCATGAGTTGCTGCTGGCTGGAGCGGAGCGGGGAAGCAGCAGCAGCAGCGCTGGCATTGCTGCCGCCACCCCCGCCGCCGGCACTGCAGCCGCTGCTCCTGCTCCTGCTGCCGCTGCCGCCCCCGCTGCTCCTGCCACCAGCAGCAGCAGCGTCGCCCCCGGGGTAGTTACCCCGGGGGAGGAAGAGGAGGTCTGCGTGGTGGGGATCTTCGGGAAGACCGCCTTGCAGCTCAGCTCGGAGAAGGCGGCCTTGGTGAACACGGTGTGCGACAGGCAAGTCTTCCCCCTCTTCCAGCGCGGCGGCGAGGCCAGATCTTCCGCTGTAGGAACTGATAGTGGAGGAGGGGAAGGTGGTGGCGGCGGCGGCGCAGACCCAGGAACCGTTTCCCCCTCGGCTTCTTCCTCCTCTTCCGCAGCCTCCTCTTCCCAGGGCGACTACAACCTCCTGGAAGCCTATTACAGCCAGGATTGCAAGGTGCTCTACCTGGTCCTCACGTCCATCTGCGACAGTCACCAGCTTCTGCAAGCCTGCAAGGACCTGGATGCCATAGGGGACGCCCGAGGGCCTGGCAGCTTGGGGGCTCACCTCCTGGCCCCGGGCGGCTCCCAGCTGCCCCACGCCGAGGCCCACGAGTTCTGGAAGCACCAGGAGAAGCTCCACTGTCTCAGCCTCCTCTACGTCTTCTCCGTCTGCCACATCCTGCTCATGGTCCACCCCACCTGCTCCTTCGACATCACCTACGACCGGGTCTTCCGAGCCTTGGACGGCTTGCGGCAGAAGGTGCTGCCGTCTCTGAAGGCCGCTATCAAGGACTGCCCTGTTGGCAAGGACTGGAAGCTCAACTGCAGGCCTTGCCCGCCCCGCCTCCTCTTCCTCTTCCAGCTCAACGGAGCCCTGAAGGTGGAGCCCGCGCCCGGCAGGGGGCAGGAGTTCTGTGGGCACCTGGAGAAGCCCCCCGCAAAGAAGCACTCTCCCAAGCGGCGGCTCCAGCATGCCTTAGAGGACCAGATCTACCGCATCTTCCGCAAGAGCCGGGTCTTGGCCAACCAGAGCATCAACTGCCTCTTCACCGTCCCGGCCAACCAGGCCTTTGTTTACATCGTGGCCGGCGGGGCGCAAGAGGGCGACGACCCCATTGCTGTCTTGCTGGACCAGCTGCGGAGCAACTGCACCACCCGGGAGGCGGAGGCCTCGCTGGCGCCTGCCTTGGCTGGGCCTCGGAGGTACCAGGCCATGCGGCACGGGAGACAGCAGCTGTCTTTCCACGTGGAGAGCAGCAGCAGCAGTTCCAGCTCCTCGGGGCAGCTGGTGGACTGCACCTTGAAGGAGTTCCTCTTCCAGCACGTGGAGCTGGTCCTGGGCAAGAAGGGCTTTGACGACAGTGTAGGGAGGAACCCACAGCCTTCCCACTTTGAGCTGCCCACCTACCAGAAGTGGGTGGCCACAGCCCTGAAGCTGTACGAAGTGGCCATTGAAGGCAAGGACAGCGACCCATCTTCGGCCATTGGGGAGCTGACCTCTAAAATCATGGGGAGCATCAAGGTTCTGGAAGGCTACCTGGACATTGACAGCAAGTTCTCAGAGAACCGCTGCCAGAAGGCCCTCCCCATGGCCCACAGTGCCTACCAGTCCAACCTGCCCCACAACTATACCATGACTATCCACAAGAACCAGCTGGCCCAGGCCTTGCGGGTCTACAGCCAGCACGCCCGGGGACCAGCCTTTCACAAGTACGCCCTGCAGCTGCACGAAGACTGCTACAAGTTCTGGAGCAACGGGCACCAGCTGTGTGAGGAGAGGAGCTTGACCGACCAGCATTGTGTGCATAAATTTCACTTGCTTCCGAAATCGGGTAAGTTCAGGTCACTCAGGGTTTAGAAGCTCATGGTCTGGACTGTCTTCCTTCCTCCACTCCCAATTTTCTATTTGTTTGCATATGCATCTCACTTAATATACACTCACACAAGTTTGGAATGGGCTCTGCCAGATCGCACTAGGCAGGAAGGCAGAGTCTTTTTGCTAATCTTTTAGGTTTCTAGCCCTCATTGTCCTTCACAATATTGTTCAATCATTTCCTGCTACATGTTCAACTTCCAGAGTGGGGGATCCCTAACTGAAAGGTGAAACTTTCAGCATGTCACATCTTTCTATATACACATATATGGATGGCTAGATAGACACACACACACACACACACACACTGAGGCTTAGGGGTCTTTAATCTGTCCTATCTGCATTAGAAGCAAGTACAAAATATTCAGTATAATGACAAGCACCCTTTTGAATAAAATCTGTGGCAACAAATGTTTTCCGGGATAAAAAGGGCTTGCATCACTTCCAAAATACATGGTTTTTTTGGACTGCAAAAAAGTGGGGTTATGATTCTCAAGTTTCTGGATTCTGTGTTGTTCAAAGCTTTTAAAGAAGCAAAGAAGTCAAAGGAACCAACTGATGGAAGTTTTCCTTCTGTGGCTCTCTTTTTTAGGGGAGAAACCTGAACCAGACAGGAACCCCCCTGTCCTGTACCATAGCAGCCGAGCTCGCTCCACTGGCACCTGCAACTGTGGGAGGAAACAAGCACCCCGGGACGACCCATTCGACATCAAAGCAGCAAATTACGATTTCTATCAGGTAATTATTTGTCACCTTCCTCTTGCCGATACAGTTGTTAGATAGATGGGTAAACTAACAGCTGAAGACTTGTCATTGTGTGGGCCTTTTCATCCCTCTTTAGAGCCACACTCCTCCTGGGGTAATCTGTCAGGGGCTGCCTTCTGCAGCTGGAATCTGGGCCGCAAGTGGGCAGCTTCCTGCCTTTCTCTGTTCCTTCTGCCGGCCCACCCCTGTGCTTTTCCTGCTTCCCTCTTCGTCTCCCCCCAGCAAGTTGCAAGGAAAGGGTTAGATTGCTCTTGCCCAAAGCTTTAAGCCGATTGCTTACAGAGGGCTTTTGTACTTAGGCCAGAGGCAGTAGATTTCCCACCCCTTTTTGAACTAAAGAGTGGGGCCAGGTGCATCTTCCCTTTGCTGCCCAGGAGGGAGAGGGGCACAACCTCCCAGCAGCCTTTGGATACCCAGCTTCCAGGCCTTGGGCTTTTACACAGCATGTTCCTGGAGGCATCTCTATATCGCAAGGGTGGCGAGCCTGTGGCCCCAGGTCCAGGTGTGGCTCTCTGTGTCCCTCTGTTTGGCCCTCAGGACTCTCCCCGAGTCACCCCTGTCCCTTGGGCCACATTCCCATTAGTTGTTTTTGCCTGGCTTGAACGCATTGTTGGGCTGGGACAATTGTTATTATAATTGGGGCAGTTCACAGAATAAAATACAAGATAAAACACCAGTAAATAATTAAACCGACAACCAAAGCCTGGTTGAAGGGGAACAATGACCCTTGCTCACCTAGAAGGATGGAGGGGTGTGTGTCTGTGTGCAGGTTTGGCTGCCTTATGCATGACTGGGCTATGGCCTGTGTTACAAAGATAGGAATCTCATCCATTGCTCTAGCTGCTTTTGCATCTGTTTTGCATCCACCACTGTTATGCAGCCCCGCAGAAGGTTACCTACAAGGAAACACAACCCTCAAGCTGAACAATGTTCCTCACCCGGCTCTAGGTTGCAAACCTTCTCATTTCTACCCCTTTCTTTTGCTTTCCTAGCTGCTGGAAGAGAAATGCTGTGGGAAACTGGACCACATCAGCTTCCCCATCTTCCAGCCAAGCACTGCAGAACCAGCACCGGCAAAGAATGAGACGTCGCCCAGCCCTCCAGAGGGCGAAGCCGAAAAGCTGAAGGAGAAGGAGCCGCAGACTCAGGGGGAGAGCACCAGCCTGAGCTTAGCGCTCAGTCTGGGTCAGTCCACAGACAGCCTGGGGACCTACCCAGTCAACCCTCAGGGCGGAGGGAACAACACAGAATCTCACGGGCAGGCAGCTGACTCCAAAGGAGAGAAGAGGCCCAGTTTGGTTGACCGCCAAGCCTCGACGGTTGAGTATCTGCCAGGGATGCTCCACTCCAATTGCCCCAAGGGCCTCCTGCCCAAGTTTTCCAGCTGGTCGCTAGTAAAACTCGGCCCTGCCAAGGCTTACAACTTCCACACCGGCTTAGACCAGCAGGGTTTCATCCTGGGAACGAATTACCTAATGCCTTGGGACATTGTCATCCGGACACGGACAGAAGAGGAGGGGGAGCTGGACACGAATTCCTGGCCGGCTCCTAACAAGGCTGTCCCCGGGAAAAGGAGCGCAGTCGTCATGGGCAGAGGGAGGCGGCGGGATGACGTGGCCCGGGCCTTTGTGGGGTTCGAATACGAGGATGCCCGCGGCCGGAGGTTCATGTGTTCGGGCCCCGAGAAGGTCATGAAGGTGATGGGAGGGGGGCCCAAAGAATCGGCTCTCAACTCCGACATGCCCCTGTACATCCTGTCGTCCAACCCGGGGCGGGGGCTGAAGCCGCACTATGCTCAGCTGATGAGACTCTTTGTTGTGGTGCCTGATGCTCCACTGCAGATAGTACTGACGCCACAGGTGAGAAGATTATAGAAAAGCTGGAGTGTATTGTGCTGAGGCCCTACTTTTGGGTTTCTGGCATATGTTAGAACAGGATGCTGGACTAAATGGGCCATTGGCTGCTCTTAGCACACATGGCAGGGTCTGGTTCTATAGGTCAGGGGAAGGCTGTGCAGTATAATAAGTCTTCACAAGATAACCACAGCAACTGACGTATCAGTATTTCAACATGTGTTTTAGTGAATGTTCTTAGAACATGAATAGTAGTAATCCATAGCAGCAGCAGAATGCTAGGCCTGTACTAAATGTCTTTCTTAGATTTACATCCTACCTTTCCAAGGCTTGTGGTCAAAGTTCCCCTGCAGTTTTTATCTTTGCACAAAGTCGGTTTGGCTAAGAGGGGGTGACTGGCCCAGGGAGTAGGGCAGTTCTTTTGAAGCGGAGGGCAGATCAAATAGCTTTGTGAATTTTGCCTGTTTGGAGGCACTGATAGTCTTGCCATTTCAGTATCACACATTGTGGCTGGGTTTGGGAAACTTCAGGTCCTGAAGTGGACCTAAGACCTCCAGCTCTCGCTCTCTCTGTAGCCTTTGGGGTTCTCTCTCCAGGCCCCACACCCTTTGCAGTGCTTTTGCCTGACTGGAATGTGTCCTGGGAGAGTGGCAATACCTCTTGTTTGCCTGGATAGAGTGGGCTTATGTAGAAGCCCCTGACTTTTGCATGGCTAGAGTGTAGCCTGAGAGTCACATCCATAGATCACTCACTTTTGCCTGTGACCCCACCCACGACTCACATGTGGCCCCTCAGAAGGTTCCCCACGAATGAATGTGGCCCTTGGGGTGGAAATGCTTCCTTGCCCCTGGTTTATGTCATGTGACCTTTATTTGTATTCAGGGTGTCTTTAGACCACTACCCTTGATCTTAGCCACAAGGCTGAGAAGTGGATAGCTTTAAAAGAGGACTGGGCAAATTCATGAAGGATAAGGCTATCAATGAATGGCTACAAGCCATGATGGCTATGCTCTGCCTCTACAGTTGGAGCAAGTAGTATGCTTCTGAATACCAGTAGTGCAAAACCACAGGAGGGGAGAGTTGCTCCTGTGCTTGAATCCTGGTTTCCCATAGGTATCTGGGTAGCTATGAGCCATTGGCCTGATCCAGTAGGCTTTTCTTATGAGAGACTTGTCATTTTGCTACAGCTACCTGCCTGGAGATTTTGTTTATGTTTGTTTCTCTTTCATTCCTAGGTTCAGCCAGGGCCACCTCCTTGCCCTGTCTTTTACCCTGAGAAACAAGAGATAAGACTTCCTTCTGATGGACTGTGGGTTCTTCGGTTTCCTTATGCCTATGTGACGGAACGTGGACCGTCCTTCCCTCCAAAGGAAAACCAGCAACTGATGAGTTACAAGGTGCTTCGAGGAATATTAAAAGCTGTGATACAATAGGACTTCCTTGACCACACAAGTTGAATTGGCTTTGGAATTTAGTATTTTCTTTCCCTCCCCCCAATCTAAATGATGGATTTTGATTACCAACAGCTGGAATTCACACAGCATCACGGCTTTGGTTTTATTGCACTTAAAAAGTCCTGGTGTTGAAACCATATGTATGTGCCAAGTCCTATCAGAGACACTGGATTGGTGGGGTATATTAATGCAGGAGCCAAATTAAGTTCTAGTTTGTAAAGGTCTGTGGATCAAGATGAAGAAAGGAAAAATAAAACATAAGACCTGCTCTTAAGTCATTACTGTTTTATATTGTATTCAAGTGACTGCGACAACATATTGAAGTATATCCTGACTCTGCTGGCTGGGGCTGATGGAGTTTGCTCTTAGTAGGATGGGGATACAAAGAGATGATATGAAAAATCAGCTAAAATGTGCTGCATTAAAAGGACGTTCTGGATGCTATTTATTATTATTATTACTATTTAATGTTTATATCCCACTCTTTTACCAATAAATACTCAGAGCCGCTTTAAAAAAAGTGGGACACAATGATGTGATAAAGAACAAATAAAGCACTTTAAAAAGGATTAGAAGCAACCAACCATAAAAGGCAGCAGTTAAAAACAGCAGCAGAACTAGATGGTAAATGCCTATTTGCATAATTTCTGTTCCTTTCCGGAAAATGTCAGGGCCAGGCAAGTCACCACAGGGAGGGCAATTCAAAGCATTGGCACCACTACTGAAAAGGCCCTGTCTCTTGTGTTTAGTCACTTTGATCATTCATGCAGGGAGCGGGGCCTCCAAAATAGATCTTAAAATGTGGGCAGCTTTATATAAGAATCCTTGTGGGTAATAATTGGATCTAGCACAAGTCTAGAATTATATTCTCCAGTCATCAGGTGCCCCTAGTAATTCTGGTCACCTCCCTTTGGACCAACTGAAGTTTCCAAATCCTCTATCCAGTTTCCTGGGAATAAATGCCACTGAATTCAATGAAACTTACTTCCGAGTAGACAGCCAAAGGATTGTACTGAAGTGTGGATGTCATGTCCATCTTCTATAAAAGGTGATTCAATCAAAGCTGCTAAAAGGCAATCTTGGCTGAAGCTGGTAAAACATACATCTGGCAGCTAATTGTCTCCTGCTTGACAAAAGGGGAAGGGGTGAGAAGGAAAAACACAGACCATTAGTATATGGGATGTGTTATGTACTGAAGTTCTCACCCTGGGCCAGCAGGGGGATACTGTTTTCACTCAGGTCCATATATGCAAATAAGGAATTGAAAGTGGCATTCAGTGATTGGATAGTTACAGAAAGTTGTTACTGTTGCCTTGTAGTGGAGCTCTATATAAGCAGGTTGGCTGAACCCTTCAGTTCAGTTCTGTTCTGGGCCTGTGAATAAACAAGAGCTGTCGTCTGATATGCTCACCCACAACTTAACAGGATGAACTCAAACCCTCTTCTGTAACTCTAAGCTAAAGCCTGCCTTCAGGGATGCAACTGCGAACTGAATGTGAGTAAACTTCTTACTACTTTTAAAAGAGGACTATTGTGTCTTTATTCTTTTGGGGGGGGGAGTCAAAGTGGTCTCACCAGGAATAATAAAATTTAAGAGATTCTAATCTGCAACTAGCTTTCTGCTGTGTAAAGAGGGGAATGTACTCTGCTGTATGAATAAACTTTCTAGCGTGAGTGAGGAAGGATACTATCTAACCAATATATCCTCTCCTGCTACCCACAGCATTCCCACACCCCATTCATTGGAGGACAGCCCGTCCTGAGCCCCCTAAACTGGGCGGCCACCAAAGCTGGAGAAATATTCAGCTAGCTGCCGCCCTATCTGTTTTATTTTTGGGGGGTCTGGGAAAGAGGTGCCATTTTCTTCTTTTTCACCAGAGGGGGCAAAATGTCTTGGGTGAATCCTGCCTAGCAACCAGGCCGCAGTCTCCCCAGCTACCCCCCGAAACATTTTTTGTCTGCTGCAAATAAAATGCCATGCCTACATTTAAAATATTGGACTGATAAAATCAAAGAGCTAATCCAAGATAAGCCAAGCGAAAGAAAAGCACAAAAGCAAGGGCTGTGATTCTGAGATGTTTTAAAACGACTTAGATATTGGGCTTTAATTGTTGTTAACTTGCCCTGAGACCTTAGGGGGGTGGGTAATTGATAAATAATAGAAATAATAATTGGAAACCACTTCTGTAACACAAATGGAATAAACAAGCTTTTAAACCAAAAGCCATAACAATTTGGTTTTTTAAAAAATGGATACAGAGGCTTTCTTTTTTGCAGAATTGTGGGGAAATTTTGCAGAAAAACCAGAGGGAAGTGGGAAGATGTGTCAAAACCACCTGCCAGAGGCCTGAGCTACCAGTTATTGGAACCTGTTATAAGAAAAACTGCTCTGGGGTATTCCAGAGCCCGTATAGAGTCCTTAAGTGGGTTCCCTATTGGTAGGATGAAATAACAGGCCAACCAGAGTATATTGAGAAGCAAAGCGGCTAGTAAGCATGATCTTTATTATATTGTTGCAACAGGGTCCTCACTCACCACATGCAGGAGGGAAGAAAACCCTGAACAATGGTGTGCAAGCCCTTATATAGACTTTTGAAATTGCCCACCCTGTAGCCCAAGACCTCCCCAAAAAAGCATCATACATACATCACAGAAGGAGGCGGTCTGGCCATTTTTTTGTGATGGTTAATACTTTAGTTCC
The DNA here is from genome assembly GCF_965113315.1 of Podarcis vaucheri. Taxonomy (NCBI): domain Eukaryota; kingdom Metazoa; phylum Chordata; class Lepidosauria; order Squamata; family Lacertidae; genus Podarcis; species Podarcis vaucheri. Next base: position 88,790,337 of record NC_138765.1, on the reverse strand, counting down.
TGAGTCCAGGTCACAGGCTCACCCAATTCATACACAAACACATACAACATATACTGCGAGAAGCCAAGTTACAGGGAACCAGGCAGAGGGCCTTCTTGGTAGTGGCACCCACCCTGTGGAACGCCCTCCAATCAGATGTCAAAGAAACAAACAACTACCTGACGTTTAGAAGACATCTGAAGGCAGCCCTGTTTAGGGAAGTTTTTAATGACTGATGTTTTAATGTACTTTTAATCTTTTGCTGGAAGCCGCCCAGAGTGGCCTTACCAGCACCATGCTCCAACCGACCAGTGGCGTAGCATGGGTTGTCAGCACCCGGGGCAAGGCAAGTAATTTGCGCCCCCTAACCCATGGATTTTAGCAGGGGGCAGAGAGCTGCAAGTACGAGCGCGCCCCCCCATGTTGCGGCCGGTGCGGCCGGCCCCCCCTGCACCCCCCACACTACGCCACTGCAACCGACCAGGAGAGATGTCTGTTTCTAATTCCATCATCCCATTTCCCTGAGCGCTCATTTTGTCTTCTCCTTTACTAACCTTGCTAGTAAAAACAGCCGCACACACCAGCATGTGGTTGCTTGAGAGCAGGGCGGGGGGTGGCGGGTGCCGGAGAGAAAGCTCAGGTAAGTGTTTTGTGTGCATGTTTGAAATTGCTACAGCATTTAATTGGTTTTCTTAATTGCCGCTTTCCTGCCTGCCTGCTGGGAGTTAATGTACAATGAAACTGGCTTCTGCTCCTCACTGACGGACGGGAGAGATTTTACGCACGCTGTATTCTTTGCAGCAACCAGCCTCTTCTAAATGCAAGTTCTCTGAGCCGCGCTCTGCTCACTCTGCCTTGCAGACAAAGCATGGTGTGTTGCTAAATATACCCCACCTTCCCTTTCTCGGTTAAAAAACAACAACACAAATAAAAACGGTTGTTATGAAATTGGTTGGAAGCTACAGACCATAGCTGTCAAGTTACAGATTTGAAAATAAGGGATCAGCTGCCCAAATAAGGGATTTGGCTTAGTTTATAGAGAAATCCGGCACTGATGGAGCCATGCTGCTTTTGCTGCGACTGACTGTGTTTTGCAGGGGATTGGACTACATGATCCTAAGGGTCTACAACTCCGACCAAAGAAGAGTGGCAGACAAAACTGATGAACGACATCGAGATGGCAAAGCTTACAGGCAGAATTAGAAAGCAGGAAGAGGACCTCTTTAATAAAGAATGGGAAAGTTTATAATTTATTTGAAAAGCTATTGTAAAGAGTTACATGCATTGGTAGGATTGACAGAAAACTTGTAGTAAAAGATTGAACTTTAGATGGACAAATGATTTATAAAAATAGTGTTATGAAAGGGATGCAGAGGGGGAAATCACTACATTAAGATGCTGCACTGGTTGGAGGGGATGCTAAGCAGCACGTCGGGGCTGCCGTCGTCCTGGCGCGAGGAGTTCCATCGGCCCTTCCCCGCCCGAGAGGGAGGGAGGGAGACTCTTGCCCATGCTACCTGCAAGCCCGGTATGAGGTGGTTGCAGTGCCGCGGCGGCCACTGAAGCACCGCCCTTCTGTGTCCTCCCCATCCCTTCCTCTTCCTCCTTCCTCAGGCTGCCGCCTCTGGCAGTGCGGCGGAAGTCTCACAAGAGAGGGGCTGCCTGCCCACTGGCCGCTACCCGTCTCCTCCCTTTCCTCCCCCGAGGGGGAAAAGGGAGAGACAGTGACGCAGCAGCTCGTGCTCTCTCTCTCTCTCAATCTCTCTCTTTTGAGGCGGAGGACCCCGAGCCGCTGCTTCCCTCCTGAGCCGGGCGAGCATGAAACCCAAGAAATTTAAGGGACATCATCAATAAGCGACAGCAGCGGGACACGGCACTGGGATAAGCGACTGTCCCGCCAAATAAGGGACGCTTGACAGCTATGCTACAGACAGATTTTTTAAAAAAAGGACTTTGTCATGCAGCACGTAGTTAAAACTATGGAACTCATAGTGAGGCCCACCACCAACTTGAACAGCTTCAAGGGAGGACTGGATGAACACACGGAGGAAGAGAAAGCTATTTGGATGTTGTCATGGATGCTTTAGCTGAGATTCCTGCATTGCAGGGGGTTGGACTAGATGACCCTGGGTGTCCCTTCCAACTCTACAGTTCTATGATACCACTAGCCACCATGGTTACGTTCCACCTCCACCGTTGCTCTTGTGTTCAGGTCCTGTTTTTGAGCTTCCCTTTGGAGCATCTTTGGCCCCCTCATGAGAAGACTCCCTGGAAAAGACCCTGATGCTGGGCACAAGGAGAAGGGGAAGACAGAGGACGAGATGGTTGGACAGTGTTCTCAAAGCTACCAGCATGAGTTTGACCAAACTATGGGAGGCAGTGGAAGACAGGAGTGCCTGGTGTGCTCTGGTTCAGGGGGTCACGAAGAGTTGGACACAACTAAATGACGAAACAACAACAATTGGAGCATCTTGTTGGTCAGGCTCATCTTATGTTCTTACTTTTGATATAAGTAAAAAAGAAACCTGCTCCTTTTTCCTTTATGGGGTATCCAAGAGCCCGTATAGAGTCCTTTTGTAGGTTCTCTGTCGGTAGGAGAAAATAACAGAGGCCAACCAGAGAATATTGAGACGCAAAGCAGCTAGTAAGCCTGATCTTTATTAACTGTTGCAACAAGGTGCTCCCTCACCCACAGGAAAGGAGGACCCAGAACAAAGGTGTGCAAGCCCCTATATAGACTTTTGGAATTGCCCACCCTCAAACTCCAGACCACCCCCAATACATCATACATACATCACAGGGGGTGGTCTAAAACAGAATCCTGTGTGTGTTGTTTATCTCTTGTCTGGCAAGTTACCTGATTGCATTATCTGGGTTTTGGCCACTCTTTTGTTATTATAACTACTTAATTCCTGAATCTAGGTCACAGGTCACACCCTGCTCATATCTTGAATGTGCCCTTAAGACAAGATTTGTGAGGAAAGAGACAATGGGGAGAAATATTTGAGGTCAGTTTGTTCAGGACCTAATCTGTGGCATAGCTGTCAACTTTCAGATTTGAAAATAAGGGATCATCAGCCTCACCTGTCCCAGGGACAGTCTACGGATATCTAACAATCTGGGATAGCAGCGGGAAACGGCACTGGAATAAGGGAATTTCCCGCAAAAAAAAGGGAAGTTTGACAGCTGTGATCTGTAGGGTTTCAGACATGTGGTTTATATATACAATTATGAACATTTGATTTTTTTAATATATGACCTTAAAATTCTTATAACACTTTGCAGATAGGTCAGCAGGATGGTGGATCAAGGATTGTGGATGTGGATGAACAGAATATTTTTATTTTTTATTTAGCGGGAGGAGGCCCTGCAGACCTCTTGTTTGCAGCTGAAGTTTCAAGCCTCTTTCCCAAGGTCTAGAAAAAAATAACTGGTACCAAACCTACCAGGGACGCAGGTGGCGCTGTGGGTTAAGCCACAGAGCCTATTGGGCTTGCCGATCAGAAGGTCGGCGGTTCAAATCCCCGCGACGGGGTGAGCTCCTGTTGCTCGGTCCCTGCTCCTGCCAACGTAGCAGTTCGAAAGCACGTCAAGTGCAAGTAGATAAATAGGTACCACTCTGGCGGGAAGGTAAATGGAGTTTCTGTGCGCTACTCTGGTTCGCCAGAAGCGGCTTAGTCATGCTGGCCACATGACTCGGAACCTGTACGCCGGCTCCCTCGGCCAATAAAGTGAGATGAGCGCCGCAACCCCAGTCGGCCACGACTGGACCTAATGGTCAGGGGTCCCTTTACCTTTACCTTTACCAAACTTACCAGTGGTCTGGTCCTCTCTCCCTGCCACCCTGCATGTTCTCCCCCGCAGGGCTTTTGTAGGTACTTCATGGCCTCAGGGGCAGAGTCTTATGATGCAAAGTTGCATAAGTATTTGCATATGCTAATTAAGATGAGTTGTAACCAGAGTCTCCCCAGCACTGCACTTTGCAAAGGGCCCCAAAGCACCCTTTAAGGAAACTTCAAAAAAGGGGAGGAAGAGAAATGAGCAGGAGACCTAGGACACAAGCCCACCCCCTCCCTAACAGCACCCCCCCCCGCCTCACTCCTTTCCCCTGTCATTGCTTCCACACATGCAAGACTAGGTAAAGCAGTTTTGGGTTCGGTTTTCCTCTTCCATCCCTACTCCTTTCCCCTTGGCATTTTTTATAATAAAATTGTTTTAGATTGTAAGCCAGCAGGTGGGGACAGCCTTGTTTTCGATCACCTTGCTGGCTGAAAAGTGGGGCACAAACATCTCAAATAAATAAAGCAAACCAACCAACCACGTTTTGCGTTTATGGCATGTTTAAAAATCCCTTCGGGGGCGGGAGAGGTGTGTGTGCGCGCGCATTGCTTTCCCCAGAAAGCAATTTTGCAAGCTAGGGCCAAGGGTCTTGCTGGCAAATCTGCAAGCTGGTGCCGGCATCTGGCTCTGCAAAACGTCCTATTTGTTGTCACCCCTGCCGCAAGGTCTAATTTATCAGTGTTGGCTCTTCAAACAGAGAGGCATCAGTAAAAAGGGACTGGTCTGTGCCCCAAGGTGACATTTCAACAGGGGTCGGGGGCAGGATTCCAGAGGTGTAGCTGCAGTAAAGGCAATTCTAGGTATAATAATAATAATAATAATAATTTATATTTATACCCCGCCCCCTGGGTTTCCCCAACCACTCTGGGTGGCTTCCAACAAAACACTAAAATACAATAACCTATTAAACATTAAAAGCTTCCCTAAACAGGGCTGCCTTCAGATGTCTTCTAAAAGTCGGTAGTTATTTTTCTCTTTGACATCTGGTGGGAAGGCGTTCCACAGGGCGGGTGCCACTACCAAGAAGGCCCTCTGCCCGGTTCCCTGTAACCTCGCTTCTCGCAGCGAGGGAACTGCCAGAAGGCCCTCGGCACTGGACCTCAGTGTCTGGGCAGAACGATGGAGGTGGAGATGCCCCTTCAGGTATACTGGACCAAGGCTGTTTAGGGCTTTAAAGGTCAGCACCAACACTTTGAATTGTGCTCGGAAACGTACTGGGAGCCAGTGTAGGTCTTTCAAGACCGGTGTTATGTGGTCTCGGCAGCCGCTCCCAAGTCACCAGTCTAGCTGCCGCATTCTGGATTAATTGCAGTTTCCGGGTCACCTTCAAAGGTAGCCCCACATAGAGCGCATTGCAGTAGTCCAAGCAGGAGATAACCAGAGCATGCACCACTCTGGCGAGACAGTCTGTGGGCAGGTAGGGTCTCAGCCTGCGTACCAGATGGAGCTGGTAGACAGCTGCCCTGGACACAGAATTGGCCTGCGCCTCCATGGACAGCTGTGAGTCCAAAATGACTCCCAGGCTGCGCACCTGGTCCTTCAGGGGCACAGTTACCCCATTCAGGACCTGGGAGTCCTCCACACCCGCTCACCTCCTGTCCCCCAAGAACAGTACTTCTGTCTTGTCAGGATTCAACCTGATAGCAAGAGCCAGCATGGAGTTTTTCCTGGCCCCACTGAATTCACTCCATCAACCCCAGTCCCTGTGCAGTGCTCTTCCTGTCTTCCAGATAAATAGAAGTGTCAGTTCCAGGTTAAACAGGCCACATCAGAAGCGGGAGGACAACATTGCCATGGCAACCAAGGGACGTTTCTGCCACTGGTATTCACTGACGTTAAATGAAGGCATGAAATGCTTCTTCCAGCCATAAGCAACTATGCTTCTAACAAAAATAGCAGCTTGTTGTTGTTGTTTTGTCGCTTAGTCGTGTCCGACTCTTCGTGACCCCATGGACCAGAGCACGCCAGGCACTCCTGTCTTCCACTGCCTCCTGCAGTTTGCTCAAACTCATGCTGGTAGCTTCGAGAACACTGTCCCACCATCTCGTCCTCTGTCGTCCCCTTCTCCTTGTGCCCTCAATCTTTCCCAACATCAGGGTCTTTTCCAGGGAGTCTTCTCTTCTCATGAGGTGGCCAAATATTGGAGCCTCAGCACAATGGGTAAAAAAGCAAGTTTAAGGACTACAGGTAAGTCAAAACAAAAGAAAACCAGGAACCTGCTAGGTAGGTAAAAATATGTATTGTTATGAGTTTGGGGTGTGTGTCAGACCCTAAATTGTTGTATCCGGTAAGTATTAGAGTTAATTCAAGCCTCCTAAACCCCTGAATCTATCAAGGGTTAAAATAAAAGCCAGGCTAGCTTCCTCATGAGGGAATCGCCTGAAAGGTGAGCCATTCAGAAAACAAAGGGCAGGTGATGGTCCATTAAGAAAGCTAAGGAGAGGGGGCTCTGTGCCAGAGGGCAAATGAGTGGGGGCCCTCCTCAACTCACAGTTAGTTAGAAAAGAGTTTAAAGCACAGTTTTAGAGCTAGCTGTGGAAAAAACGGGGGGGGGGGGAGAAAGAGGGGGAAAGGTTGCAGGCTGGCAAAGGCGGCAAGCTGGAGAGTTGGTAAGAGCATGATGGTTTGAATCCAAGGCTGCGGTGATGGGAGAAACAGGACCCTTGGGGCATGTTGATGCCGTGAACCGTTCCATCGTAGGCTCAGGTTGTATAGATGCGTAAATAAGCCATATATCATAAAGACCCCTGAGTCTCCGCTGTGCCTCACTTCCAAGAGGAAACACAGACGTCTGGAACCTCTAGAATCTCACACCGCCCAGAAATTGGGGTGGCAGGCCCCCACAATCCAAGCGGCAAGAGACTCTTGGGGTCCCAGCACTAACTCAAGGCTGGGTTTCCCTGGAGGTCAATGGGGGCTGTGTTGTCTTTAGGATATATGGTTTTCTTTACACATATATACAAGCTGAACGTAGGATGGAGAGGCTCGCAGCATTAAGACCTCATCTGATTCCCTGGGAGTTCCAGGGAAACTCCCAAGTCACAGCTCTTGGGAGCGGCACATGGCAGACATATCTTTCTCCAGATATCAGCATCAGCCCAGCTGATGCAAACTACTCTCCCATACACAGCCCCTTTCCTCACCTATTGTTCTCCATCCTAGGATGAGGTGGCATCCCACCAGGCGAGGTGGGAAAAGGCCCACCCACTTGTCTCTAAGGCAACAGAGGTCACTCTTGGGATACGGCAAATGGCAGTACAATGGTACCTCAGGTTACAGACACTTCAGGTTACAGACTCCGCTAACCCAGAAATAGTACCTCGGGTTAAGAACTTTGCTTCAGGATGAGAAATCGTGCTCTGGCGGCGCAGCGGCAGCAGGAGGCCCCATTAGCTAAAGTGGTGCTTCAGGTTAAGTACAGTTTCAGGTTAAGAACGGACCTCCGGAATGAATTAAGTTCTTAACCAGAGGTACCACTGTACTTAACTGGCCAGGTGAAGGCCCATTAGCTTAATAAAGACACTGGTTTGTCTTGTTCAGCTGCCTCTTGTTCTAGGTTTTAAGCAGGACTGAAAGGGACCCATGGTTTCATCTAGACTGACCCCCGCCCAAGATAACCCTTGGGGTCTCTTCCAACTCTACAATTCTATTATTCTGGGAAATGAAACACCTCATCGAATTTCTTCACACTCTGTATAGATTTCATAAGCCATTTCTGCATTTTTGTCCAGCTCTAAAATGTCTCTTTTTTTTAAAGCTGAGGAAAAACGGAATCTTACAAGGTGTTCCGGACCTTAGCTTTTCATATTTCTGCCCCCACCCTTCAAAGCAAGTTCGTAGCCTTCAGGGCAATGCTTGGAGATGTGCGGGAAACTGTGGGGTCTAACATTCCCAGTCAAGCCCCGATGATGGAGTGAGTGTTGTGTTTTAATAAGAGGGTTTCTAGACAAAGTGGAGTTTGCACTTCCCAGGAATACTGGATTTCTTCCAGTTCAGTCTTGAGGGCTTGCTCATTCAAACCACCCGGTGGAACTTTGCAAGCCATTTAAAAAACGCCGCACCAGAACCGGTCCAAATACTGGGCAGGTGAGACATGTGTCACATTGTAGATGCTTCTTCTTAGTCAAGTTTCCAAATTGGAAGGAAGGGAAAACGAGGCCCACAGCTCTCTACAACTTCACCAACATTGTCAGTGTCCACGTTTCCTTGCCGTCATGCTCATTTTGTTATATCCTGTCAGGGAGCAAAAGATAAATCTGCCTCTTTCAGTAGAAAGCATAAAGGAGGTTGCCAAGTTTCTAATGCAATCGCTAGATGGAAGATCGGGTACTCATGCCAGACGGGCCGTTTCTCATTTCTGGCAGACAGTAAAACTGGCAAACAATGGTGAGGGCTATGTAAACCCTCAGCTTTAGCTAAAATAAAAATAAAAGTACAATTTGTAGGCTGAAGTCAGCCAAATTTGCTGATGTGGAACCAGCCGCAACCTAAGCCCCAGCCTTTTGTATGGTGTACTGCGAATTTATTCTGGTGTTGCAGTAAACAGAGAAGCAACTCTACTTCTGTGAAGGCCCATTCAGTCTCATGCACTGCTGAAGTATTTTCCTAGCCATGAAGGCTAGAAACTTTCATAGAAACTTGCTCTTTTCCTTTATGATGCTAGCAGGTATCCTCATTCTGTGGTGAGATTTCAGATTCCGCTGGACAGAAGCAGCCCTGTCTGTAGCTCTCAACTTTTGCTGTTTGAGGGATTGTTTCCATTCAGGGGGGAAAAACCAATATCACCCTCTCGGCTTTTGCTGTTTGAGGGATTGTTTCCATTCGGAAAAAACCCCGCAATATTACCCTGTACAAAAAGGACTTTTGGCCAACTATCTTTGGCCAAAGCCCCCACATTAAGTCAAAAATTGAAAGCGAAGACGAGGTTTATTATTAAAAATGGGCATTCGTTTATCTTTTGATTTCAAAAGAGTTTTTAAAAGATTCTAGTCCTCATGACTTAAAAGTGAACAAGTAGCCTGGAATAAACCATTTCTTACCTTTCCTCAATATAGCCTATCCCTCCTGCATTCAAGGGGTTTGAAACCAACCCCACCTCTTTTCTCTCACTCCATGACTACAGTGGTGCCCCGCAAGACGAATGCCTCGCAAGACGGAAAACTCGCTAGACGAAAGAGTTTTCCGTTTTGGAGGTGCTTCACAAAACGAATTTCCTATGGGCTTGCTTCGCAAGACGACAATGTCTTGCGAGTTCCTGCTGGTTTTTTCCCCTTTCCCCCCTTTTTCTAAGCCGCTAAGCCGCTTATCAGCTGATCCGATCAGCAGATAAGCCACTAAAAGCCGCTAATAGCGCTAATCCGTCAAAGGGCTTGCTTCACAAGACGAAAAAACCGCTAGACGAAGAGAATCACAGAACGGATTCTTTTCGTCTTGCGAGGCACCACTGTATTTACATTCCCAGCCCAAATGCACCAAATTCTCCATAAGAAGAAGAGTTGCATATGGGAGAAGTATTTCCATGTAAGAATTCATGTGAATGCACAAGCGCTGTCTAATTTATACCAACTGCATTATCGGGAGTTTTCACGCAGAATTCCCACAGACGCAAACTAACGCCACCCTGCACTAGCGATACAAAAGCATTCAAGAAACAGGTATAAGAAAATGGATTTTTTTTATTCCTATATATATTTTTTAAGTTCTGTTGTTTTACAAATAATGCTTTTACTCTGGATAATAAGCCTTGGAGCAATTGAAAACAAAAGCACAGCACAGCCAGCGACGCAGCCAGATTTCAACACCCATAAATACAGGCTGGGGACAGACAAGACAAATCAGTAAGTTTTCTACACGTGATCTTTTTTCTTCCTTTTGCCTTTTAATGTCACATGATTGCAAAAGGGTCTACAGGATACATGGGCACCGAAGGCAGTGAAGACGAGGGCTTTGAAACAGCGTGGGGGGCGAACCTGCAGGCTTGGCTGGGGACGGCCCAGGCCAAGCGCCTGGCTGTGAGCTGTGCCCCTTCTGGAGAGCAGAGCGCATCTGGAACATGTACACGATTCACATAAAACCTGTTGACGTATGCATTCCTTTTAAAGGAGAAGGCTGAGGTCCTTTTTCTCTCTCTTCCCTCCCCCCTCAATAAAATATTACATTTCATTTAATACTCTGGTACAATACTTCATACATTGCTGGAAGAGGGGGAAGAGAATAAGGAAGGGGGAAAGCTATTTTTCAACCTAGATGAATATAACAGAGATCTTCTCTCGTAGAGCCGTTAGCGTCGTATTTTTTTATATATATAAAAAAAGTCACAGGGTGTTCATAAATTAAAGAAAGAAGACAGGCATTAAGGATTAAAATTTGGAGGAAAAAAGAACAAAAACACAAGACAAAATTATGATATAAAGCCTCCACCCCATCCTAGTATCTGGGGCTGAGAAATACGTCAAATTGCTCAAAATTTCTAGGTTGCGAGTTTTCCAGCTCAGCTAGTTCCCAGTTATTTCATTTATCTTCTCCCCACATAACTTTATCAACAGAAGCTATCGTTTCTCACTACAGAATAACAAAGTAAAATCGTTTTAAACACGAAATTTAATGGGGGGCGGAATAAAACATTTCGTTGAGACTGACAGGGGCTTTCTTCTAAAGAGTCAGTGAAAAAATGGAAGCATGTTATCATCAAACATTCAGTAAGCAATGGCACACCGGCAAGGATCATCCTCAGAGGCCAGGGCTTCCCAAACTCTGAGGTAATACTTTTCTCTTAAATTAGAAAAAAGGAGACATTCTTCACTCACAAACTCCAAAAGCCTTAGAGTATGTGAAAGAATAAGTGTTATCTGCCCTTAGAAGAGCACCAGGCCCCTCGGTATGAGTCCCTGATCTGGAAGTGCTGCCAAACTCATGCAGAGACATGACAAAGAGCCTCCTCTGAGCATGGATAATTTTTTTCTGCCTTGGCAGCAACTGACTGATCCAATCACCCCTGCTGCAGACCTAGCAGATTTGCCAGCAGGTAACTAGCCTGTTACCGTACAGTCCTCAAGAGTCTGGGAATCACTGCCTCTGGAGGGGTCACTAAATTTCACTCGCATGGAGTCAAGGTCAGGAAAATTGGCCATGGAGAGTTCTGAGTGCTCTCCCCCAAATCAGGAGGAGGCGGGACCTGCGCCAGACCAGGGAAATGCAATTTTTCAGTGAAAATATTCCACGTCTCAGATTTTGCAACTTTCCACTTAAAGAAAAGACAGGGCAGACTTTTCAAAAGTCAAGACAATTCCAGAATTAAAGGACATTCCCTTGACCTCCAAAATATGTAAAAAAAAATCTTCCCCGACATTTAAAACTAAGTCATTAGAACCCTTGAAGCCTTTGGCTGTTTCAGAGATCAATTTAGGAAGGATCGTTTAAAATACATTCGATAACTGTTCTGATTCCTCCATGCGCCTTCCATTTGCAAGTCCACAAAAAATCGTCCAGAACTTCTAAGATACAATATCTATGCAGCCACCCCCTTACATCCTGCTACCTGTAGGTCCCATCCCTGGGAAAGGGGGTTGGGTGTCCCTATTGCTATGGAAGTTCATTTAAGTTTTGCTTCCGCAAAAGGGCACTCACAGCGAGGGTCTTTATATTTAAAAGACAGCTTTTTAAAGAAACAAACAAGAACTACAAGAACAGGTCTCCTTTTGGTTTTCAGCAAGGCCCAAAGATCTTATTCAAGTTCTCATCTCAGCACAATCATATTAGAGTTTGTTTGTTTTTCAAGTTTCAGCAATGACATTCTGTAATCACGTGCTCTGAGAAAAATAATAACCGCACATTCAACATGCCACGTTTCCTACTTAAACCAGGCAGGCGACCGAAATCCTAGTTGCAAGAATCACACAGTGGAGATCTTCTTGAACCGTATTCACTCAGGCTGGGGGAGGGGGGCAGATATAAAGATGGGGGGGGGAAACCATTGCATGTATTGATCCTCCTGCTTTAAAAGAAAAGACAAACGCTCTATGTCAAGATTATGACCACCTTGTCAAGAGCCCTATAGCATTTGTGTGCCTGATGGCATATTTTAGCCAGTGGTCTAATAGACATCTAGGGTGGGGTGGGAGAGAAGGGAAGGGAAGGGAAGGGAAGGGATCACAGAGCACTGCATTTTGGAAGGAGATGCCAGACCCGTCAAGTCTTAAGAAAGATAGGGTTGCATCAATGTTCCCTAGAGGCTCCATGCTCAAGGTGGAATTCTGTTCCTTTAAAACTCTCATTTGACAAGCCTTCCAAAACAACAACAATAATAGTGACTGTTTCAGGGAGCAAAAGGGACCGTTGGGAGAAGAGGGGGCAGCGTTCAATGACATCACCAGCACTCCACTCAGTTCTTTGCAGGTGGGAAGGAAGGAAGGAAGGAAGGAAGGAAGGAAGGAAGGAAGGAAGGATTCAGCATCGTTCTTCTGGAAAAAAATAAAATATGTCCACCAGAAGAAGCGCTGAGGATTCTGTGGAGTCCCTTCAGTCACCCCCCCCAAAAAAAACTGAACAAGGTTTCAGCCCCCTCGAAATTGAAGTCAAAGTTCTCAGGAGGCAACACGACGCATTAAAAAGGTGGCAAGCAACAAAGTTCAGGGCACTCTTTTTTTAAAAAGATATCCATCCTATGGGTACGCTTTCACCCATTCCCATTGAGAACCACCTATCAGAAGAAACCCGGGGTGCTGATGCAGGATGGAACTAGGCGCTTCCCAGGAAAGTGAGGTGGCAGCCAAAATTGGCGTCCCCGTGTCTAGTTCTCCCTTCATAACACGCAGCCAAACTGAACTGCGCCCTGGGGTCGCTACAGGTTTCCCTGCCAGGAATACCCAATTATTTATTTTTTGCCGAGCAAAGCACAGCCCACAGGGAAACTTAGCACTGCGACACCAGGAAACAGGTTGAGGTTTTTACTCCGTATGAGGAAGGGAAGGAGGACAACATGAAGCGAGGACCCCGCCTTTGGTCACTGCCCCAGGTCCATCGTAAGGCATGGCCCTGTCCCTTAGCTTGGGTAAGTGGGGTTCAGCTCCTGAAAATTGCTCTTGTCCAACTCTTACACCTCCAGGAGCTTCCTCCACCAGGACCAAATTCCTGGCCCCACCCCAGTACCATCTGCTTGTAGGGACAGATGGCACCATCTGTCCAATGTTGGGGGGCTCTGCCACACACCTTTCTCCCAAACTCTTGGCCACAACTACAACAAAGTCTTTGCTAATGCTAAGGTGAAATTTGAGGACAAGGCAGAAAGGGAGCTTCCTCTGTGGCCCGACTAGACTTAGGCGTAATATGCAAAACTTCAGGCATAGCTGGTTACAGGAGTTCCCAAATTTGAAGTCAGAAGATAGGGCAAAAAATGTGTTTTTATTTTATTTTATAAGGACAGTAAATGTTGAAGATTTCCACTCCTCCTGGCCTTCCATTCAATCAAGCTGAACTCGTAACGAGCATGGCTGTGTGCACACTGTGATACTGAACATGTGCTCCCAACCTCTTGGCCGCAACTACGACAGGGGAGAAGGATTCAACTTCAAGAGAAGCTTTCTTTTGAAACAAAACAAAACCAGACAGGTTTCTAGTCCTCAAGTGCACAGGCAACACAAGCTGAAATCTCAGAACCCCAGTGGGGGGCAGGGGAATCTAATAGCCCCATTACTCTCTCCATAATCAGCATGCCAGTAAAAATTGGGGATGGGGGGTGTAGTTAAAACTATGGAACCAATTATTAGAAGTCAGAGAAATTATGCAAGTTTGCTCCATTTACATCGTTTAGACTGCAGGATGCAGTTTGTCTGGGTGCACAACTTTTTAAAATCCTAATTGTATTTAAGAATGCTGTACGCACAGCCAAGGCAACAAGAGGCTGATTTTCCAACAGCGCTGCCTTAAAATTAGGTTTTTCCAGCACTGACCTAAGCAAGTTAGCTTCCCATGCAGCTTCAAAGGGAAAAGCAGCCCTTGGAGGACATCTCTGGCTTATGCTGCCAACCAAAGGCCTCCAGAAAAAGCCTCCCCACCTCACCCCACTGATCAGAACCTGCCACCCCCCCACCCCCAAACCCTGCAAAGGCTGGCCAAGGAAGGGTGCTGTGCTGCTTCCAGGATGGGCTACAGTTTCGACGGCCGCAAAAGGACCACTTAGAGAAGCTGAACGCCACTCCACCGACAGGAGAAAAAAACTACACCAGCTGGGGAGAGATGCTTTCGAAGCTGGGAGGCAGGAGGGGAAAGGCACTTTGAAATAAAAGGCAGAATGTTAACCACAGAACATCTACGCTTAACGGAATTCGCTGCTAAGACATTTTGGAACCCAGATCTTCCTCCGCCCTCACAAGGCAACGTGAAGCAAGAGCTCCCCTTTCACACGGCCGACGCAACATTCAGGGAAACGCAACTGCCAACGATCTGACCGCTTGCCCCTCTTTAAGGAGAGAGGGCGGAGAACGCAAGAAAAATCCCAGTGGGTCATTCCGGAGGTCAGTTTAGTTCAGTGTCCTGCTTTTAACACACCACCTGGGATGCTCACAGGCAGGGCAGTAAAGGAGATTGCTCCTCAGACGAGCCTCGGATAAAGAGGCTGGGCTGCTTACTCCAGAACGCCACCAACATTGTGACCACGGTATCAGAGTTTAGCTACCTCTCCCTTTCTCTCTCTCTCTCTTTCTCTCTCTTCCCCCCAAACACCCGAACCGAAACACTCAGAATTCAGCAGCAACCATCTTAACAGTTGCCCAGCAGGCTCTAAGAAACAAACGAGTTTTCTCTGGTGCAAACCATGCATCATTGGCAGTTCTAGAGAAGCAACGTCGTTTCCAAGAAAGACAGATACCATGAGGACTACAGTCTTGAACAAATTAACTGATCAACCTGCCCTGTTCCAGAACGGTCACTGGCTCCTCACCAGAAGCAGGGCCAAGAGTAAGGGGGGCAGAAGGGGAGGAACAAATGTCTAATTAGCACAACTGACACACACACACCTCCAACAACAAAAAAAGGATTAGTTTATCACCTGACATGCTACTTGATTTCTTTTTTAAGTATAAGAAACGGATTTTCCTTTAAAAAAAAATATATCTAATTGGAAACAGCTTTAAAACCTCAGCATCTAGGAGAGAGAGAGAGAGAAAAAAAATGTTCAAGTACAACAGAGTATTGGTCTGCACTGGAGGCAAAAGAACCGCAAGTTGAATGGAAACAAAACAAAATCGGGGACTGTAGAAATCAGACAATGTTGAGAAAAGGCATTAGGAGTTTCTCCGAAAGATAGTCTTAAGTTCCGCTTATTACTGAAGGGTTAAAAACACCATAAATAAGAGGCTCTATGCAGCTGTCAAAGTCCACTCCTCTTCATGGGACACTTCTCAAGTCACTTGGCTTCACTTTCTTAGAAAAGAAAATGGTATTTCAGTTCTGTAAAGGGAGAAAAGAAAAAAAGAGCCTTTAAACATATGCTCAGGCTCATCACACACAATAGGAGAGGAACTAGAAGTGGTTCCCAAGTGGCTGACTGGAGCTCAAGTTTGGGAGCCAGGAGGGCAAAACGGGGATGGAGTATTGGAGTGAGGCTGGACAGACCCAGGTTCAAATCTGCACAGCAACAAAGCATGCTGTGTCGTCTTGGACCAGTCTCTCTCGCCCTAACTTACCCCACCAAGTTGTTGTGAAGCTAGGAGATACTACCCTGAGAATAGGGAAGGTAGAATCGCACAAATGCTGGACTACCTCATGCTTCTCTCCATAATACACAGAGAGGGCGCTATAACAGGGGATTGGGGACTGCAACTCCCATACAGCTCTGACCACAGGTCGTGGATGATGGAAGTTATATTTCCAGCATCATCTAGGTGGCCACTCCTGTCCTAGAGCTGTCTGAGCTTTGCAGCTTTAAGGACTGCCACCCTAACCTATGGAGAACCTGCTTCATCTTGAGCCAGATCAATGGCCCACCTCATCATCAACATCATTATCATCATTTATTATTTAAACCCAGCCCATGTGGCTGGGCTTCCCCAGCCACTCTGGGCGGCTTCCAACCAAATATTAAAATACAGTAATACATCAAACATTAAAAGCTTCCCTAAACAGGGCTGCCTTCAGATGTCTTCTAAACGTTTGGTAGTTGCTGTTCTCTTTGACATCTGGTGGGAGGGCGTTCCACAGGGAGGGCGCCACTACCGAGAAGGCCCTCCGCCTGGTTCCCTGTAACCTGACTTCTCGCAGCAAGGGAACCACCAGAAGGCCCTTGGCGCTGGACCTCAGTGTCCGGGTAGAACGATGGAGGTGGAGACGCTCCTTCGGATATACTGGACCAAGGCCATTTAGGGCTTTAAAGGTCAGCACCAACACTTTGAATTGTGCTCGGAAACTAAAAACTAGCAACATGTCTTAAGGGTGCCAGCTGGAAGTCGTTCCCAGCCCTGCTCCCAAGATTCTTTCACTGGAGCACGTGAGAAGTGAATCTGGAAATGCAAGGATGTAGTTTGATTGCAGCCTGCACACACCTGATCCCCATTAATGTGCAACCCTCTGCTATGCCCCGCCACAACCCAAGTTGGACTTGCCTTCCTCACAAGGAACGCTGCTCATTTCATCTCATCTGAAGCTTTTCTGCTGCTGCATCAGACCAACGTTTTCATAGACTCTCATGGCATTGTCTTCCCTCATCCTGGAGGGAGAAGCAAAAGGGTTTTAAAATCCACTGGGAACAGAGAAGAAACACAAAGACAAGGTTGCCGCTGATGCTGTTTCCGTTTGTTTGTTTGCTGGATGGCTGGGTCACTCAGAACAGACTTCGCCAATCGGATCCTCTCTAAATGTTTTGGACCACATCCCCCATGAGCCATGCTGGCTGGCGCTGATGGGAATCATGGTGCAAAACATCTGGAAGGCTCCAGGCACAGAAGAAATGTGCTTTATGTGTCCTAAAGCAAGAAAAGCAGGATTTAAGCTCAGTAAAAAAACTACAAACTTTGCATTTATTTGTTTTTTTTAAAAAAAGCCTGCAGAGACACAGAAAATCTTTCTGTGATGAGACCATTTGTTTGCAAACTTTTCAAGGCACAGGTGTGGGTGGGTGGGTGTTTCCCTGCCCCTTTACATTATAGCTCCAAAAGGTTTGCTCTTCATACAGTGTAAGAGAAGCCTTGCCAAATCTTTCCATGTGGATAAAGCCACAGTGCCTAGGCATTTGGGTAACAAGGAAAGGCAGCCTCTTAATGGTGCACAAGGACAGGAATGAAGCAGGGGAGCCCACCTAATGCATTTTTGCATCCAGTGCAATCCTGGGCCTTCCTCCGCATGGATAAGCCCAGAGCAGTGGAAGATGAAGTCCTCCCAGTTGTGAAAACTGCAAATATACAGCCTTTGAGGTGTCAACACCTGAGGAAGACCTTGGAAACAGAATCTTACCTCAGAAGACCGGGAGAAGTTTATTCAATATTTGCAAAAACTAAGTGATAACCAGAATACATTTGTAAGTTTTAAGGAAGCTCTGTGATGTGAAAATCTAATAATAAGTATAAACAATGAAATTGAAGCTACCAGAATAAATAATAATAAGTAGGATTGTGTTAAAAGTTATAAAATGAAGGAATGCAGACAAATTGAGGGAAGTCAAAAAATGGAATTAAGAGGTAATTAAGAAGTTTGAATGTGCAACTTTGTTTTCTTTTTTTTGTATTTGTAAACCAATAAAAATATAATTATTTTTTTTAAAAAAGGAAACAGAATCTTACCTGGAAGCCTGTCTGTTTTTTATCTGCTTAGATGAAAAACCTCATAACAACAACAACAATACAATAATAAATGAGCCTATATTGGTTCCTTGTAAACCTTGCTGAAATTTACACTTTGCAATTGCAATGGTATTTTGCCATCCTTTGTTGGAAGTTTCTTCTCCTCATTGATATACAGTCGTACCTTGAAAGTCGAACGGAACCCGTTCCGGAAGTCCATTCGACTTCCAAAACGTTTGGAAACCAAGGCGCAGCTTCCAATTGCAGGAAGCCACGTTGGACATTCGGGTTCCCAAGGCAGTTCGCAAAACGGAACAGCCACTTCCGGGTTTGCAGCGTTCGGGAGCCAAAACGTTCCAGTCGCAAGGCGTGCGAGGTACGACTGTATCGCTGTCACAGTCGTGTCACTTGCCGTTGTATCTGGGGGCTGTGATGTCGAACTTTGCCCTTGCATGTGATCTTGGAGAGGGAAGGAGATCATAAAAAAGCCAATGCAATTCTGGGCTGCATCAATAGGAGTATAGCATCTAGATCAAGAGAAGTAATAGTGCCACTGTATTCTGCTCTGGTCAGACCTCACCTAGAGTACTGTGTCCAGTTCTGGGCACCACAATTCAAGAAGGACACTGACAAACTGGAACGTGTCCAGAGGAGGGCAACCAAAATGGTCAAAGGCCTGGAAACAATGCCTTATGAGGAATGGCTAAGGGAGCTGGGCATGTTTAGCCTGGAGAAGAGGAGGTTAAGGGGTGATATGATAGCCATGTTCAAATATATAAAAGGATGTCGCATAGAGGAGGGAGAAAGGTTGTTTTCTGCTGCTCCAGAGAAGCGGACACGGAGCAATGGATCCAAACTACAAGAAAGAAGATTCCACCTAAACATTAGGAAGAACTTCCTGACAGTAAGAGCTGTTCGACAGTGGAATTTGCTGCCAAGGAGTGTGGTGGAGTCTCCTCCTTTGGAGGTCTTTAAGCAGAGGCTTGACAACCATATGTCAGGAGTGCTCTGATGGTGTTTCCTGCTTGGCAGGGGGTTGGACCCGATGGCCCTTGTGGTCTCTTCCAACTCTATGATTCTATGATTCTATGATCTACTTACTCAGGGCAGGTCGGAGTTGGAGTACAGGGTGGAAGAGGACTCTGGTCTCCACTGGCCTGGTCTGCTAAAGAATATTTAATGTTTGTGTACTCGTGGCCTTTTCTCTTACTCTTCTGAAAGGGAGAGAGACAGGCAAGGGAGGTCACTTATTTATCATATAAGTTTTATTAATAATTAAATTTACCAGTTCCTTTTTTTTTTAACCAAGGTAACTAAAATACACTCACAATACGTAAACCAACAAACACAGATGCTAAAACCAGAATACGAAGGAAAATCTGAAAGACAATAATATTTCTAAAAGGCAAGACTGGAACTTCCCGCCCGCTGGGCCCTTAGCCAAAGCGGCCCCACTTCAAAGCCCAGCTCGTGGCGTTACCTGCTCCTCCTCGATCCGACGCTGTAGCGTTTCGATGTAGTGCTGCACGGCCATGTAAATGAACCGGTACTGGGCCTCCGTCTGCACCATCCCCGACCGCTGGGACCGCACCATTTGGATGGTTTTCGGGACGTCAATGTCACAGTCGACGCCTGGAGGGCAGGGAGTAAAAAGGATCAGCAGGAGAGGGATGCCCAGGCAGGACCCGAGAGAAAACCCTTCCAGCTCCACTCATTCCAGCTGAGGTCACACCTAAGCTCCCAAGCCAGCAGCAGCTTATGCTGGCAGCGAAATACTTCCACTTCTGCACTGACATCCGAAGTTCCTGAAGAGCAGCAATCTAGGCTGGGCAGCGTGGGAGTGAGGAGGCAAGGATGGCCTTGTTGGGTCAGACCAAGGACCCACCAAGCCCTTCAACCTCTTCTCCACGGTGACCAACCAGAAGAAGCCTTGAGGAAGTGCCTGTAGGACTTGGGGCTCAAGAAGATACTGCTCCTGGGCCTGGAGGCTCCATTTCGTTCTAATTTCATTTGTTTGTAGGCTCCATTTGAAGCAGCTACAGCACCGTATTTTTCGCTCTATAAGACGCACCCGACCATAAGATGCACCTAGTTTTAGAGGAGGAGAACCGGGGGGGGGGGGGGATTCTCTCCCTCTCTGCTCAGCACCTCTCCAGCAAAGCGGGAGGAGAAACGGAAGGAGCTCTGTTTCTCCTCCCGCTTCGCTAAAGGGGCCCTGCGCAGATTTTCCTCTCTGCGCAGCACCCCTTCAGCGAAGCAGCAGGAGACGCGGAGCCATTTCCATTTCTTCTCCCGCTTCGCTGAAGGGGCGCTGAGCAGAGAGGGAAAGCTGCGCAGCGCCTCTCCAGCGAAGCGAAGCCAGGAAAGCAAGAGGGATCGATCCCTGTTGCTCTCCTGGCTTCAGCAAGCGCAATGCACAGCTCAGGAGGATTCGGGCGGCTATCCCTGAAGCCAGGAGAGCAAGAGGGATCGGTGCGCACCGATCCCTTTTACTCTCCTGGCTTCAGCGAAAGCTGTGCAGCCTGCATTCGCTCCATAAGACGCACACAGATTTCCCCTTACAGTGGTACCTCAGTGTAATGGGAATTGGGCTTGCTTGTGCGTAAACTGCAAACTGCTCCAAGCTAGTCGTATAGCTAAAACTTTCCCTGGTTTGACAGCCCTTGAAACGCGACTGTCTTAGTCACTGGCAGAATCCGTCAGTGGGCGTGACCTAAATTTCTTCCAACATAAAAGTTGTTTGACTCCAAGTCTCCTCCTAGATTCTCTGCGTGGAAGCCTTCTGCGCAGCGTGGGCGTGCCAAGCGGAGGTCCTGTGCTCTCTCCGCTGATTTCACTGGAAGAGTCTCAGAGCATCCCCTCCGCCATACTCTCAGCCTCCCCGTTCTCCCTGGTGTCCCCTGGATTTCCTTCCCCCGAGGAAGTTCTCTCTCTCTCCTTGCTAGTTCCCTCCCCTGCATCACTGGAGCGTCTTACCTCTCCTCTTCCCTCTGATGGCAGTTCCCTGACACTCAGGTTACATACACTTCAGGTTACAGACTCCGCTAACCCAGAAATAGTACCTCAGGTTAAGAACTTTGCTTCAGGGTGAGAACAGAAATCATGTTCCGGTGGCGCGGCAGCAGCAGGAGGCCCCATTAGCTAAAGTGGTGCTTCAGGTTAAGAACAGTTTCAGGTTAAGAACGGACCTCCGGAACGAATTAAGTACTAAACTCAAGGTACCACTGTACTTTTTAGGAGGGGAAAGGTGCGTCTTATGGAGCGAAAAATACGGTAAGTGGAACTGCGAAGTATCTGGACTTTGGAGAATTCAGGGTAGATAAAAGGAAGTCCTTTCTTATGCAGGGCATAGTTAATCTCTGGAACTCAAACTCAGTCCCACAGGAGGCAGTGATGGCCACTAACCTGAATGGCTTTAAAAGAGGGTAGGAGAAATTCATGGAGGAGAAGGGCTATTGGTGGCCCTTCATGGCCCATCAGCCCTTGCCTCCAGAAAGCCCATGCTCCCATCTGCCTCAGCATCATACAGCTGTGTTGGCTGGGAGTGATGGAAATTGTAACCCACCAGGCAGGCAAAGGCTGACACAACAGCAGTGGGACTCACCTTTCTCTCTGATTATGTCAATGAGAATATCTATCACAATGAATGTTCCGGTCCGGCCGATTCCAGCACTAGGAAGGAGGGGGAAAGAGGGAAAAAACGCAGACACACAACTTATATTTATGCTTCTTCCGGCTTTGAAAAATGTTGTGCTTAAGATCAAAGGCATAGCCCAGGGGTCAGCAACCTTTTTCAGCCGTGGGCCGGTCCACCATCTCTCAGACCTTGTGGTGGGCCAGACTATATTTTGAGGGGGGAAATGAACGAATTCCCATGCCCCACAAATAACCCAGAGATGCATTTTAAATAAAAGGACACATTCTACTCGTGTAAAAACACGGGCCTTAGGTGGCCTGCCCCAGGCAGAGCCCAAGCATCACGGTACCTGCAATGGACCACGACTGGGCCAGCATCTGAGATGTTTTCTTGCTTGTGATGAACCTCTTCTAAGAAATCTAGAACTCCTCCAGGATCACTGGGGACTCCATGGTCAGGCCAGGTTCTGAAGTGATACTGCCAGACTGTTCGTTCGGTGTTGCCCTGGAGAGATGGCAGCCAAATATCTTTTCCTGCCTTTTAAGGAGCACTTTGAGGGTGGGGGAGGGTGCGCCACTGGAGATGAGGAGGAGTCATCTCAACAGCAGCACCCCAGTTACAGAAGAAGCCCCTCCCTCAGGAGATCAGACTGCCCACCCCCCAACATTATATGCATTCCTGGCAAACCAAGACCTTTTTTCAGAGGAGAGATTCAAGACAGATAAAACAAAGTCCTTCTTCACACGTTGCATGGACTACGGAACTCACTCCAAGAAGCAGCAATGGCCGAAACTCGGAGGCTTTAAAAGAAAATTGGACCAATTCATGGAGAAGAGAGCTCTCAATGGAGACTAGCCCCGATGGCTATGCTCCGCCTCCATGTTTGCTGAAGGAGCATCTTCACCCCCATCGTTCAGCCTGGACACTGAGGTCCAGCTCCAAAGGCCTTCTGGCGGTTCCCACACTGTGAGAAGTGAGATTACAGGGAACCAGGCAGAAGGCCTTCTGGGTAGTGGCACCCGCCCTGTGGAACGCCCTCCCATCAGATGTCAAAGAAATAAACAACTACCTGACGTTTAGAGGACATCTGAAGGCAGCCCTGTTCAGGGAAGTTTTTAATGTGTGATACGGATAGTGCCGAGGGTGGATTTTACAAAGCCCTGAACAACTTAGCTCCAGGGTACCTCAGGGACTGCCTTATATTCCAGTTCAATCTCTGAGATCACCTTCAGGAGAACTGTTGATCGTTCCCCAAGTTGGCGAGGCTTCTTTGACAACAACAGTGCATTTTGTGGAACTCCCTGCCAATGGAGATTCAGCAAGCGCTTCGTGGTTCAACTTTTAAACAACTGCTAAAAACTTTTCTATTCTGCCAGGCCTTTTCAGGCAGTTAAGGATTTCCAACCGTTAGCTGACTTTTGATTTTATCATTTTTATATGGTTTGGGTTTTTGTACAATTGGTACAAACTGCTCTGATTTATTTTTTTAATGATTAGCCGTATGTAAACAAACATATATGGGACAGAAACGGGCTCTTCTTTAGGTTCGGCTGCTACCACATTTGAAGAATACAAGCCAGAGGCTGACCAGAACTAAAGAAATAACTTCACAGACTTACCTGCCCAACCTTTGAAAGCTTGAGTTCCCGTAACGTGTAATCATGAGCCGCACTCTCTTTGACATTTCGGACACGCATCACACCGTATTCTTTTAGGGCATGTTCATCTGGCCAGTATTTTACGCACTTGCTCTGGAAAACAAGACAGGGTGGTGGTGGGCTCCTGGTTTCGTCAATGTCAGCCAACTAAAGTTCTCCGTATGTATTGGGCTACAACTCCCATCATCCCCAGACAGAGAGGCCATATGATGTGGAGGCTGATGCAAGTAAATCAAATCCACCCTGAGAAGAAAGCTCATACCAATAACAAACTTAGTTGGTCTCTAAGGTGCTACTGGAAGGAATTTATTTTGATATGCTCAGAGGCTGATCAGCATTGCAAGATCCCCTGAGCGGGCTGGGCTCCTTACCTTTCCCCTCTCGACTTCTTTCGTCGTCATAACGATCACGCGCGAGTTCTCCTGGAACACCATCCTCCAGAAGTCGTTGACGGTGTTCTGCAAGCAGCCTTGGGTGGCAATGTAGCTCTTCTTGGGCTTTGCATTGTTGCACTTAGTTTCAAACTCCGGCTGCAAAATAAGAATAATAATTAGGTTTTAAGCCACTTGTCACCTTAAGGGTCTCCAAGCAACTCACAGTGGAAAATATACCGTATTTTTTGCTCTATAAGACTCACTTTTTCCCTCCTAAAAAGCAAGGGGAAATGTGTATGCGTCTTATGGAGCGAATGCAGGCTGTGCAGCTATCCCAGAACCCAGAACAGCAAGAGGGATTGCTGCTTTCACTGCGCAGCGATCCCTCTTGCTGTTCTGGCTTCTGAGATTCAGAATATTTTTTTTCTTGTTTTCCTCCTCCAAAAACTAGATGCATCTTGTGGTCTGGTGCGTCTTATAGAGCGAAAAATACGGTATATGTAGGCATGAATACACTGTCTCATAGAAAATGGGGCGGAATCATATAACACGGGCATGTCCAACAGGTCGATCACGATCTTCCGGTCGATTGCGTTGCATCCATGGTCTTAGTCTCCCCTAACTTTTGCTCCCCCTAAAAAAAGCTCAACAAGTTTTCCTGGCAATGACAATGGGTAGGTCACAGACAGCATTTTAATACTGTGAGCAGATCGCAGTCTCTTGGGAGTTGGACGTGCCTGATATAGCATATTAAATGTTCCATACACCATACTGAGAAAACAAAACACCAACCCCTGCTACAGTAGTAGAAAACATTAGAAGCCCGCAAACACTAGACAGAACAATACTCCCACCCTCTAACTGGAAGATTAAAATGAAATACAAACCTCAACACTGACACCCACCTCCATAGCCCCCAACCATTCCCTTCACAGCCTAGGACCCTCGTACCTACGGGACCGCCTCTCCCGGTATGCCCCACAGAGGACCTTAAATAGCAACACCCTAGAGGTCTCGGACCCTAAGGAAGTCAGATCAGCCTCAACCAGAGCCAGGGCCTTCTCAACACTGGCTCCGGCCTGGTGGAACGCTCTGCCTCATGAGACCAGGGCCCTGCGGGATCTGATTTCTTTCCGCAGGGCCTGTAAGACAGAGTTGTTCCACCTGGCCTTTGGCTTAGAGCCAATTTGATTCACTCCCCCTCTTCCTTTTCCTTTCTCCTGTGATGAGGCTGCATTTTAATATTTTAATGTTTCGATATTTTAATGTTGTATTTTAATCTTGTTTTTAAGTTTTATTCATTCAACTTGTTTTTATTTTTGCTTGTTAGCTGCCCTGAGCCTGGCCTCGGCTGGGGAGGGCGGGGTATAAATTATTATCGTTATTATTATTACTATTATTATTATTATTATTAAATCACTGAGACAAAAGCCTTCAGGCAAAAGTTTGTAGTTTGTCTTAAAAGGGCAAGGCGCAGCCTGGCTGGGCCCCACATCATGTCCCGGGATAGAGACTCAGGATACTTCCACGTGAATTCCCATGACATTCAAGAGTGGAGCAGGGCAGGATTTGTTTTGGAAGACTCTGCCACCAGAAATCTTCCTTCGCACACCTGTGCCACACCTGTCCCAAAAGCAGCACAGTATTCCGGAACAGAATGTGTTCCTGAGTGATGATTTCCAGCAAAGGAAAGGATATTTTATTTGCTTGTTTGTCTCTTGGACAGTGTTCTCAAAGCTACTAACATGAGTTTGGCCAAACTGCGGGAGGCAGTGGAAGACTGGAGCGCCTGGCGTGCTCTGGTCCAGGGGCTCACAAAGAGTCGGACACGACTAAACAACAACAAAATTTTAACTTATCCCAGGATTGGCCCTCCCCTACCCACACCAGACAGGTAATAATGTTGGTGTTGTTTAGTCGTTTAGTCGTGTCCGACTCTTCGTGACCCCCTGGACCAGAGCATGCCAGGCACTCCTGTCTTCCATTGCCTCCCACAGTTACGTCAAGCTCATGTTGGCAGCTTCGAGAACACTGTCCAACCAACAGGTAATTAGGGTCCACTAACTATCTGGTAGGGGATGCCCCTCCAGACTAACCCCTCCACTCAACAGTAAAGATTAAGTCTGCAAGTCTCCCAGAGGCAGGGGGGGGTCCCCACCAACACCCTTACCATGATAATATTGGCATTTATGTAATCAGAAACAGGCTCATTCGGATCACCGTCATGAAGGACAACTCTGGTATGGTCAACTGGAAGGAGGGAAGGGAAAAACAAAGACACACCTTATTAAACAGCTACAACCAGCAATTACTTAGTCAGATATTATTTGTCCACTGCTACCCTGCTGGTTGCCTCGGGCGAACCACAGTTGTGCCCGGGCAACCAGGGAAAAAAGCATTACAGAGGTTTATCCTCTGTGTTAGAGAGAACGTGAGCTGGAAATTTCTCTCCAGGCAAAATGAGCTAATTACACGCCAGATTCCGTGCTAAGTTGAAAACCAGCCTTACCTGTCATGGCTGGCTGAGGTTAGGTGGAATGGGAAAGCAGACAGGAGGAGAAACTGCCTCATTTCTTTTCAATTTCTCCTTCCTCCTCCTACCTGCCTTCCCATCCCTACTCTAAGCCAGCCTGCGATGGTCAAATGTGATAGCCACACACACCCCTCCCAAAGTTACACAGGCCAGAACCTTGTTAGTATGAGTCAACAGTCCTCGGTCTTGTAAGATAGCAAAAGCTTTCTGGGAAATGATTTACAATGAATTGAAGAAAATGTTTAAAATAACTTTTATTTAAAAACCAGAAGCTTTTCTTTTAGGGATAATCGGTTCAGAGTTACCTAAAGACCAAAAAACAAACAAACCACCCCACCCCTGTTTATGTATGTTACTACCGCAGCCGGGATCATTTATGCTCAGAGATGGAAAGAAGATTCTGCACCAACCAAGGAGGAGTGACAGACTAAATTAATGGACTATGCAGAAATGGCAAAACTTTAGGGAGCAATAAGAAACCAGGAGAACCAAAAAGCTTTATCAAAGACTGGGGAAAATTTGTGGATTATCTGAAGTGTTTTTGTACACATATGTTCATTAGCAGGATTAACTTAAAACCAAGCAGTTGAAATTAATGTTAAAGGAAAACCAATTGGCATAATGAAGGAAATGCAGTGTTACGAATTTTAGAAATATAAGAAACTGCAAAAGGGGTGCGGGAAGTCAAAATATACATGTTTATTGGGAAAATATTGGATTTGTATCTTTGTAAAACTTCTTTAAAAAACTGGGGGGGGGGGAATATTTTTAAAAAAATATTTATGAGTCAACAGTCTAACAGTTTGGCCTCGTCAGCAGTCTGGCCACAGCATTCTGGACCAGCTGAAGTTTCCACATCCTTTTCAAAGGAAATGTTTGACCATTGCTTGGCTCAAACTTCCATTAACTCCAGTCAGCATGGCCAATGGCCAGGGATGGTGGGAGCTGAGAGCCCCAGCCACATCAGGAGGGAACAAGGCTGAAGAGGGCCTGCCCACGGCTCTCCAGAGTGGCATGGAAAGGGGCCTCTCCTGCTAGCAGAGACCCTTTTAACTGGAAGTGTCAGAAAAGAAGGCTGCACATTCTCACCAACAGACGTGAAAGCTCAAAGGTTAACCGGGTGAATCTTACTGGCCAGGAATCTTGGCTTTGAGGAAGAGGCAAGGACAGAGCATTCAGTACTCACAGGGCAAAATATTCTTGTATCTGTTCTTGTTCTTGTTCTCCTGCCGCTGCCCCTCTTTACGGCTGTAGAGGAGTTTGCATTCTTGCTGCTGGAGAGTCTGAACAAAGAACAAGGAGGATTCAACAAATCGTGCAAAGTGTTTACCGCCTCCTCCACCAGCCCCAGCCCCGAATTTCACCTGCATGTGCCCACGCCCACCCATCGTGGGCCAAAGACACAAAGGCAAGTGCCAAAGAAAGACGCCACTATGAATATCCCTGCGGGGATGAGGGTGGACCCTGCCTTGTACGCAGCAGCTGGATAACCATGGCCGTGAACCGACGCTAAGCATTTTATAGAATTCCACGGATTCAGCCGCCCTGAGAACATTTCTGCCTAAAGGGTGGGATAAAAAGGTAAAGGGGACCCCTGTCCATTAGGTCCAGTCGTGGCCGGCTCTGGGGTTGTGGCGCTCATCTCGCTTTACTGGCCGAGGGAGCCGGCGTCCAGCTTCCGGGTCACGTGGCCAGCATGACTAAGCCTCTTCTGGCGAACCAGAGCAGCTTACGGAAACGCCGTTTACCTTCCCGCCAGAGCGGTACCTATTTATCTACTTGCACTTTGACGTGCTTTCAAACTGCTAGGTTGGCAGGAGCAGGGACCGAGGAACGGGAGCTCGCCCCATCGCAGGGATTCGAACCGCCAACCTTCTGATTGGCAAGCCCTAGGCTCTGCGGTTTAGACCACATGTCCCCTGGTTTGCCTCCTTAACCAGGTTTTAAAACAAGGTCCTTTTTCGGTCACAGAAAACCAAAATGCTTAGTGGGTCTTTCAAGCTGGGCAATAGCCACTGAGTCTTTAGGAAGAAGAGCCCAGAGAAATCCATCGGTGCCATGGCTCCCTCTAGTGGTGCCACAGCGATGCTATGGAAAGCTCTTACCTTTCCACCTACAAACCAGCAACCTCACCCAGAGGCAAAGAAAGCGTTGGGAGGCAAAGTTCGTTCCTCAGAAGTGCCTAAACTCTAAGAGCAACTCACAACCATTGTTCCGAGTTGCACTGAAAGACTGAACATGCACAAGAAACAAACTGCAGCCCAAGCGACGAGCTGGTAAGTTCAAGTCAATGGCTAGATCAGGCCAATGGCACTTCTAGTCTAGCATCCTCTTCTCACGGTGGCCAACCAGTTGCCCCAATGGAAAACCCTCAAGCAAGATTCAAGCACAACAGCCCTCTCCCCTCCTGTGGTTTCCAGCAACGTGCATTCAGAAGTACTTACTGACTCCGACAGTGGAGGCAGAGGACCCCGCTTACCTCAAATTCTTCCCAGAAGCCTTGTTTAACTTTGTCGGTGGTCTCTGCCAGCTTGCTCAGTTCTTTGACACGGCTCTCAATCTCTGCCGCATTGATGCGGGTGGTGTTGAGGGGCTGTGGAGAAAGAAAGAGAGGCAGGTGAGCATAGACGTTTTTGTGTATAGGCACCATCCAGGGGAGGGACACGGGTGGCGCTGTGGGTTAGACCACAGAGCCTAGGACTTGCCGATCAGAAGGATCGGTGGTTCGAATCCCCGTGACGGGGTGAGCTCCCGTTGCTCAGTCCCTGCTCCTGCCAACCTAGCAGTTCGAAAGCACATCAGAGTGCAAGTAGATAAATAGGTACCACTCCGGCGGGAAGGTAAACGGCATTTCTGTGCGCTGCTCTGGTTCACCAGAAGCGGCTTATTCATGCCGGCCACATGACCTGGAAGCTGTACGCCGGCTCCCTCGGCCAATAAACCGAGATGAGCACTGCAACCCCAGGGTCGTCCACGACTGGACCTAATGGTCAGGGGTCCCTTTACCTTTACTTTACCATCCCTGGGACAGAGCTCCCATGTAAGATCCATTCATACTGTATGGAAAATGTTCATGCGCTCCAAATGATGCACCTATTTCCAAGAGTTTGGATTCAAGACCCATTCATCCAGTTTGGGGGCTGTAAGCAAAGTTGGGGGGGCATGGTGGCACCTGGCCCTTGCATTGACTTCCGAAGCGGCGATATTTATAGCCCTTTCTCCAAAGTCAAGATCAGGGCAATGAGGGGGGAAACGTACATTTAGAACAGCATGTTCTATGAATGTAAAAAAACTAAGTTTCAACTGATACTGTGCTCTGATAGGAGCCAGCCATCAAACGCCAGGGATCTGGGACCTTCTGCAGGCAAAGCAATGCCCTGCCGAGGATCTGAAGCCTGGAGAGGGAAGGGATCCACACGGAAAGGCTCACTCTGCAAACAAGAGCACACAGGCACACGCGCACACCAGGGCCATTGCAGAGGACTGGGGCCGATCCCTCTCCAAAATGCTCATTACCGGGAGTTTTTCTTCTCACCTGCTTCAGTTGAAGGACAGTCCCCAGGGTTTCCACCATCGGGTTCTTCTTGTAATGCTCCACAAGGTCTGTCAAGGAATCAAATCTCTCCCCTCCACCAACGTCATACTTCATATCCTTGGAAGGAAAGGAGAAGAGACAGGCGCTAGTTAGCTATGCACGCGGGTGCCCTGTATTTGCATAATTTATTCTA
Organism: Podarcis vaucheri; assembly: GCF_965113315.1. Taxonomy (NCBI): domain Eukaryota; kingdom Metazoa; phylum Chordata; class Lepidosauria; order Squamata; family Lacertidae; genus Podarcis; species Podarcis vaucheri. The sequence continues at coordinate 88,760,819 of NC_138765.1, read as the reverse complement.
GGCCAGTCACTTTTAGAAATTATTTTCCATCTATCAATAAAATCAATTCAGGCTGCATAAATCTGCATATGACTAAAACCCCAGCCTCAGCACACACCAAAAAGCACATTTTTTGTTCTTTAAAGATGCAGTCTTAGGAGGAGGATTTCTCTTTCTCTTTCCTTTTATCTTCATTATTCTTTCTTTCTTTCTCTTTTGTTTTCCTTGGTCTCCTCTGCTCTAGGTCTTTATTGGGATTATACAGACACAAAGGTGATGTATGGTGAGTGAAGGACACTGGGTGAAAGATCTCCCAGGGAGGGAGGCTCAGAGAAGAACGAAAAACTCCCAGGTGAGAGCTGCGAGGGTCCACCCTTTCTGTCTGAGACAAGAACGAAGAGCTCCCTTCGAGAGAAGAATCTGCATTTTCTTTTCTTTAGCTGTTTTTATTTAGATCAGCTTGTTTTTGATTGTCTTCTATTATAAAAAAAACTTAAATAAAAAAGGGGGGATACAGTAAAAAAAATCCTCCACTACAGTCAAACCTCGGTTGTCAAACGTAATTCATTCTGGAAGACCGTTCGACTTCCGAAACGCTCAACAACCGAGGTGCGGCTTTCCGATTGGCTGCAAGAGCTTCTTGCACTCAAGCGGAAGCCGTGTCAGACGTTCAGGTTCTGAAAAACGGTACACTTACTTCTGGGGTTTTGGCGTTCAGGAGCCGAAATGTTCCAAAAAAGAGGCATTCAGGAACCAAGATTTGACTGCAATTAGATGCAGAGAGGGAGGCGGGTGGCACTGTGGGTTAAACCACAGAACCTAGGACTTGCCAAGAAGGCCAGCGGTTTGAATCCCCGTGACGGGGTGAGCTCCCGTTGCTCGGTCCCTGCTCCTGCCAACCTAGCAGTTCGAAAGCACGCCAGTGCAAGTAGATAAATAGGTACCACTCCAACAGGAAGGTAAACGGCGTTTCCGTGCGCTGCTCTGGTTCGCCAGAAGCCGCATAGTCCTGCTGGCCACATGACCCGGAAGCTGTATGCCGGCTCCCTTGGCCAATAAAGCGAGATGAGCGCCGCAACCCCAGAGCCGGCCACAACTGGACCTAATGGTCAGGGGTCCCTTTACCTTTACCTAGATGCAGAGAACCAGAATGCAAACTTTCCACCTACATTAAAGCACACCCAGAAATTGCTCCAGCAATTTCCTCCTCCAAGCTTACAGCTTCTTTGCCTAACCCACATCCTCATTCCTTTACCTGGCACCGGATCATGACATGAGTCACTTTGGACTTCCCATCGTTGCTCTCTCCTTTATCATCCCCCGTCCGAACGGAAAGGACAAAGTCTCCCGGGTGGCTCTGGCTCTCGCGGACAAGAAAACTCCCATGTTTCCCTTTTTCTGTCAACAGCTTCTCCGCTTCTTTTCCAGAAAGATGCCCATGAAACCACCTTTGGAAAGGCAGCAAAATGAGGTGAGTCGCATCTGGCCAACACACTGGTTGCCTGCACTCAGCCAGTGTTAGAAACTGGGATAGAAAAGCTAGGAGCCAAATGGCTTCCAGGACCTGGGTTGTGGGCGCCAAAACAGAATGTCTAGTCGCCACTTGGGGGGGGGGGAGTGATGCAATTCACATAAGTGACACAGTTTTAGCAGAAATTGTTAATGCATGCTTAATTTGGTGTTTACAATAAAAATATTGGTACCACAGTTCAGTTTTCAAAACACTCTATTCTTTATTGTTAAACTCCTTAATATATTGTCTATCCTTAACATATACCTCTCTTTTAAATCAGAACCAGTGAAGGCGGTGAAGGTCCTGCATGAGTGTCTGGAGGCGGTTGGAGGATGGATGGCGGCTAACAGATTGAGGTTGAATCCTGACAAGACAGAAGTACTGTTTTTGGGGGACAGGAGGCGGGCAGGTGTGGAGGATTCCCTGGTCTTGAATGGGGTAACTGTGCCCCTGAAGGACCAGGTGCACAGCCTGGGAGTCATTTTGGACTCACAGCTGTCCATGGAGGCACAGGTCAAATCTGTGTCCAGGGCAGCTGTTTACCAGCTCCATCTGGTACGCAGGCTGAGACCCTATCTGCCTGCGGACTGTCTCGCCAGAGTGGTGCATGCTCTGGTTATCTCCTGCTTGGACTACTGCAATGCACTCTACGTGGGGCTACCTTTGAAGGTGACTCGGAAACTACAACTAATCCAGAATGCGTCAGGTAGACTGGTGACTGGGGGCGGCCGCCGAGACCATATAACACCGGTCTTGAAAGACCTACATTGGCTCCCAGTACGTTTCCGAGCACAATTCAAAGTGTTGGTGCTGACCTTTAAAGCCCTAAACGGCCTCGGTCCAGTATACCTGAAGGAGCGTCTCCACCCCCATCATTCTGCCCGGACGCTGAGGTCCAGCGCCGAGGGCCTTCTGGCGGTTCTCTCATTGCGAGAAGCAAAGCTACAGGGAACCAGGCAGAGGGCCTTCTCGGTAGTGGCGCCCGCCCTGTGGAACACCCTTCCAGCAGATGTCAAAGCGATAAACAACTACCTGATATTCAGAAGACATCTTAAGGCAGCCCTGTTCAGGGAAGTTTTTAACGTGTGATATTTTACTGTATTTTTGGTTTTTATGGAAGCCGCCCAGAGTGGCTGGGGAGGCCCAGCCAGATGGGCGGGGTATAAATAATAAATTATTATTATTACTTCGAAGCTTCACATACATCACATACATTTCAGTAATCCTTGAGCGTCGGCCAGGCACTAAAAAATGGCACCCAGACTTTTGGAGGTGCTCGCAAATGGAGAATCTTTAGGCGCAAAATGCTCCTGGCACCCTGCTAACTTCGAACCCTGCGCTCAGCAACTGTTCCACAAACAGGTGTGACGTAAGGGTCAAAGCAGAAGCGCCAAAATTTATGATACATGACGCACAAGCCTTTTAAATATACATTTCTTTTTAAAAAGTGGTTGCTGAAACTGGAAGGTGCACTTAACTCTTATGTAACAGAGTCGTGCACCGGTTGCTGATTTGTTACCAGGCCAAGTTCAATCTGTTGCTATTAATATACAAAACCATTAACCACTTGGGACCTATTTATGTGCCAGATGGACTTACTCCACATAGGCCCACTACACCACTTCAATCTGCAGAACTGGCCCTGGTACTCACTCTGCAGTTGTAAGAAAGCAATCTTTTAGTGTGTTGGCAACTACACTTTGGAACTTCCTGCCTGTTGACATCAGGCAGCCACCTGTACAGTGGTACCTCAGGTTACAGACGCTTCAGGTTACAGACGCATCAGGTTACAGACTCCGCTAACCCAGAAATAGTACCTTAGGTTAAGAACTTTGCTTCAGGATGAGAACAGAAATTGCACAGCGATGGTGCAGCGGCAGTGGCAGGCCCCATTAGCTAAAGTGGTACCTCACATTAAGAACAGTTTCAGGTTAAGAATGGACCTCCAGAATGAATAAAGTTCTTAACCCGAGGTACCACTGTACAGTGGTACCTCTGGATGCGAACGGGATCCGTTTCTGAAGCGAACACAACCTGCGTCTGTGAGGACGCGACTCACGATTCGCCGCTTCCGTGCATGCACATGACGTCATTTTGAGCATCTGCGCATGTGCGAACGGTGAAACCCAGAAGTAACGCGTTCCGTTACTTCCAGGTCGCCGCAGAGCGCAACCCGAAAATGCTCAACCCAAAGCTACTTCAACCTGAGGTATGACTGTACTCCTTTCAGCGCATGCCAGAAACATTTTTAGGCAAGCCTATTCAGATACATATAATGCAGACACTTGTTTTAATCTGTTTTCTGTTTATCACTGATTTTATTTTTTAAAATGTTTTAAATAGTTGATTTATCTGTTTTTACTGATAATTTTTTTCTCTTTTCCTTCATGCAAATCACAATCAAGCGGTACATAAATTTTAGGAAACAGCTAAATTACAGTAAGCCCGCAGGTTACCCGGGGGGTTACGTTCCGGGTACTGTGCCTAAAGCCAAAATCATGTATTGTCAAAACACACAGGGTTCGATGGCAGATGGAATTGCCGAAGTCTTTTTCCCAGGCACCCGTCCTCTCTTTAAAAAAATTATCAACCGTATTTTTCGCTCTATAAGACGCACCAGACCACAAGACGCATCTAGCTTTTGGAGGAGGAAAACAAGAAAAAAATATTCTGAATCTCAGAAGCCAGAACAAGAGGGATCGCCGCGCAGTTGTTCTGGCTTCTGGGATAGCTGCGCAGCCTGCATTCGCTCCATAAGACGCACACACATTTCCCCTTACTTTTTAGGAGGGAAAAAGTGAGTCTTATAGAGCAAAAAATACAGTATTTGTTTGCCAAGCATGTAAAGCTGAATGCACACAAGTTAAATGTGTGTAAGTTGCGGGCTTACTGTATAGCTAAAAATATTTTAAAGGACATAAAAGCAAGGTGAAAAGGCAGTGCATAAGCAGGGTGAGCTACCGCCTGAGTTCTGCTTCGCTGCAGAGCCACCACTGAGGGGCCAAAGGGTGGTCCTGCAGCGTCAAACTCAGGAGGAATCAGATGACCCAAGAGAGCAACAGGGTCTCTCCTAGCCCTGTAAAGCTGCTGATGGGCTTGGTTTACCAGTAGGCCTGACTCAGGGAGAAGCTGGGCCTGCTTGCACCTAGACCATTAATGCTAACACTGGCCACACCCAGAACTTGCAGGGGCTACCTTGACGCCAGGGGCGTACGAAGTTGGGGGCGGGCCACCCCGGGTGCCATTCGGGGGGGGCAAGATGGCCCCTGCATCCCCCCAGCTGTAGATTGGCTGATGGCGTCCAGCATCCGTACGGGCTGCCGCTCTCGAGCACTGTCCATACAGGCTGCCTCACAGCGACCATACAGGCTGCCACGCATGCGCACTCCGTGCAGGATGCCACACATATGCAGTCCGTACGGGATGCAGCACATGTGCAATCCATATGGGATGCCACTTGCGCGGCAGCCTGTATGGTCGCCATGCAAGCGGCACGACTGCGCATGTGCGGCATCCCGTACGGAGTGCGCACACACAGGATGCTGCATGTGTGCAGTCTGTACGGGATGCCACATATGCGCACTCCGTACGGGCTGCCCCACCCCAGGTGCCGGAGAGGGTTCCTCCGCCACTGCTTGACGCCACCACAATCGTCATGCCCTATCCCCAGGAAATCATCCTGTTTGGTGCCCAGCCGCCTCCTCGCACAACTCCCGGCTTTCCCACCTTTCAGACGTGGGGTCAGCACAGTTGAGCGGATACTTCAGCTCGATCACGTCGCCGTTCTTCTCCTTGAGCTGCCCGTGATGTTCCATGTAATACTGCACCAGCTCTGCCAAGGTGGCGAACTTCTCCCCTCCATAGAGGTCGTAGTAGTCGCCTGTATTCTGGATCTTGATGTGGGTGACTGCTCCATTCCGCCTGGTCGAGACAGCAAGAAAGCCGACTTACACAAATGCATATATGATCACATGGAGCTGCCTTGTATCAAGTCAGACCCAACTGTCCCCGTCAGGGCCGGGCTTGGATATGGGTGAAGAGGCCGCTTGGGGCACCAAGCTGAGCTCAGTGCCTGTGTTTTCTGCTTTTGTTTTTAAATGTACTGCCTGCAGTGAGCGAGAGCGACAAAAAGCAAGTGTCTTTAACCTTCTCCCAAGGTTCTACAAGTTTTTTGGGTGCTAACGACAAAGATGATTCTCCTGCAATTAGTGTTCAAGTATGTTCATAGAATAAATACAAAAATTATAGAGTTGAAAGGGACCCTGAGGGTCATCAAGTCTGACCCCCTGCGATGCAGGAATCCAGCTAAAGAATCCCTGACAAGATGGCCATCTGACCTCTGCTTTAGAATCTCCAAGGAAGGAGAGTCCACAACTTTTCAAGGGATACTGTTTAACCGTTCTTACTGTCAGAAAGTCATTCCTGATGTTTAGTCGGATGCTGATGGGAAGGGGAATCCAGCCACACTGGGAAGGCGGCAAGTTTCCCACCGCTTATCTAAATTATCTGATTGAATCATAGAGTTGGAAGAGACCACAAGGGCCATCGAGTCCAACCCCCTGCCAAGCAGGAAACAATTGGCAGTGGCTCTCAAAGGCCTCTGAACTCAGGCCAGGCTCCCTCCTCCCGCTTCGCTGCCCTCTTCAGAAACTGGGCTTCTCAACCTCCAAAGGGAGAAAGGAAAGGGGTTGCTGGTTCACCACACAATGAAACTATGGCTATATTTGCATACATATACTCTAGGCCAACCACCTGATGAAAGAGGTCTTAGTAAGGTTGTCAAATGGAGATTGAATGGGACTGACCCTAGGATCTCCTGCATGCAAAACTATTGACTCACCGAACTGAAAGGGTGAAGTCCCCAGGGTTGCTCTTGCTGGGCCGGGCCAGAAAGCTGCCATCTACTCCTCGTGTCAGCAGGAGGTTCTCTGCCTCCACTCCGGTAATATTTGGGTGAAACCATCTAAAAAGAGAAAGAATGGTGGGGAGTGATATAAATAGAAAGGAATGTAAGCTCTTTTTATATGCAGTAACAGCAGCAAGAATATTATTGGCCCAAAAATGGAAGCAAGAAGAGTTACCGACGATTGAAGAATGGAGGATGAAGTTAATGGACTATGCAGAATTAGATAAACTAACAGGAAGGATTCGAAACCGGCAAGACCAGAAATTCACAGAAGACTGGAGTAAATTTACGGACAATTAGAAAAGTAATTGTGAAGAACTGACAACATTTGTAGGGTTGCAAGACGTTTTGTGAGGAGTATTATTAGAAGTATTGTAAAAATGGATAAGGGGGAGGATGATTTGTTAAGAGATGTAAAGGCAATATAAAGTTAAGAAATGCGTAAGAAGTGGTTAAAACGGTGGATCATCAGAGGTGCTGATGGAAGTCCAAAAAGATTGTATAAGTGATAAGTTTTGTGGTACATTTTATAATTTATATGTTAAAATTAATAAAAAATACCATTAAAAAAGAGAGAGAGAGAAAGAATGGGGTCCCTCCCGCAGGAACAAAAAAGCCACGTTTTAGCCATCTAAGTCATTAGCAAAACCGAACAAATCCTCATACTACTAGTCCTCTTAAAACAAAAACATATTCTTTACACATTGAATATGCTTGTGGCCCATCTGGTTCAATATTGTCTACACTGACCGGCAGCAGTGCTCCAGCATTCCAGACCAGAGCCTTCCCCAGCCCTACCTGAGACGCCAGGGATTGAACCCAGGTGCTTCTAAATGCAAAGCATTGTGCTTCCACTGCAGCACGGCCCTTCCTTTACTTTTGTGTCATCTATGGCACGCTGAAGGGACGCGGGTGGCGCTGTGGGTTAAACCACAGATCCTAGGGCTTGCCGATCAGGAGGTCGGTGGTTCGAATCCCCGCGATGGGGTGAGCTCCCGTTGCTCGGTCCCTGCTCCTGCCAACCTAGCAGTTCAAAAGCATGTCAAAGTGCAAGTAGATAAATAGGTACTGCTCTGGCGGGAAGGTAAACAGCGTTTCCGTGCGTTGCTCTGGTTCACCAGAAGCGGCTTAGTCGTGCTGGCCACATGACCCGGAAGCTGAATGCCGGCTCCCTAGGCCAATAAAGCGAGATGAGCGCCGCAACCCCAGAGTCGGCCACAACTGGACCTAATGGTCAGGAGTCCCATGGCGTGCTGATAACCTGAAAGGAAAGAGAACCAGCCCACCTGCCATTTACAGATGCTCCCCTGCAGGTAGCACCTGATCGCCACAGGCGAGCAGCTGTTTGCATGCCTGAGTAAAGTAAATGCAATGGCAAGACTATGTGGGGCAAAATCTCCCTTCTCTCTCTCTAAGTTATAAGGCTTTCATTTGTGGGAGAAGCCCCATGAAAAGGATTTGCATTGCCAACCGAGACTTCAAACAGAGTAAGACAAACCAACAGGGAAGTTACAACCTCATGCTTCACAAATGCAGCCGCGAAAGCTGATGGGGAATCCACTCCTGCCTTTAGAAGGTTCAGCTCCAAAGGATTCCTCTGAAGCGTTGAGCTGGCAGACTTCGCAAAGACTCAATGCCATCCCAGCCTGGGAATACCTTGCAAGTGCCCTCCATATATCCTCTTGGTCTTAGCCACCCACAACCATCCTTTCCCGTGACTAATATAGCACCTTGCCAGCGAAGGCCTCCACGCAAACAGCACCTTTCACCCAGCGTTTGCCGCCTATGCTGTCAGGGCTGTCTGACTTATTTTTAGAAATACGGCTAACTTGAGCCAACATTTTGGCTTAGGCTGCACTTCCCACCCTGGGGCAAAGACTCAAGATTCCTGAAAAGCCTAATGAGTTATTCTCATTGGTAATTAAGATATTTATATACTGCCACCATTGTGCAGTGCTTAGAGCAGGCTTTCTCAACCTCAGCCCTCCAGATGTTTTGAGACTACAGTTCCCATCATCCCTGACCACTGGTCCTGCTAGCTAGGGATCATTTGTAGGCCAAAAACATCTGGAGGGATGAGGTTGAGGAAGCCTAGTTTAGAGTAACAGAACAAAGCGCCAGGTCCCTGCCCTGATGAACTTGCAATCTAGATTTAGACTTTGGGGATGGGGGAGGCCAGCAAGAACCCTGTTTAAAAAAAAAAATACTACCAAGAAATTCATGCAAATGGAATCGCACAGGGAACTCTACACTAGCTATGTGTGCTCCCCGGTTCTTCTCTCTTCCTTTCTACCCCACTTGTCTTGGGCTTCCACCAGTTCAGTGGAATTGCTTCAGATTTAAAACCAAACCACGGTTTCTCTGATTTTTGAACCAGCACCATCGGGACACGCAGGGGGTGGGTGGTAATGACTTGTAAGTGTATGCCAAACCAGGATCTGAAGCCACAGCCCCTGGAGTTGGCTTGCAGTCCTTTGGGCCAAGGTGTGGTTTAGCATTAATCTAAATTGTCAATCCATGGTTTGAAATGTTGGCTGATATTTGGAATAGGATCCAGGGATCTTTGACAGTGGGTCTTGGACTTTTCATGATGAAAAGAAATGAATGATTCTGAGACACCGTTACTTGAAGCAAATAACAGAAAGCAGAGAAGACAGATGTTAGCATGGATTGAATGATTTAAACACGCCTCTTTTTTATGTAACTGGCAGATGTAAAATTGGAAGTTTTGTTTTTGTATCTTTCTCAAATGTTTATTTTTCTTTTGGCTTTTAAAGCTTATTTTCTTTTTCTTTCCTCTCTTCTTATTATCCATTTCCTTCTTTATTTTCTTCTTTCTTTAGAGTCCTATGTCTGTGGCCTTTATTAAGGTTCTAATTTGTATACTCATGAGCTGATGGAGGGCCCTGGATGAGAGATAGGAAAATGACGGCCTCCCAGGGTGCGAGGCTGGGAGGAGAAAGTAAAGAGTTCAGGTAAGAACTTCTGTGGGTGGTAAGGGCTAAGAATTTCTTTTAAGAAAGGACTTTTTTGTATTTTTTGTACCTGCTATTTTACTGTTTTATTGGGGGAGATAATAAAAACCTCATTAAAAAAAAAGGATCCAGGGATCCTCATGGAACGAAGAGCGAAACTATTCAAGCCACGTGGACCACAAACCATAGCTTAGAATCAATCATTGTTATTTGTTTGTTTGTTAATTTATTTATAGCATTTCTATCCCACCCTTTACAGGATGCAGGTGGCGCTGTGGGTTAAACCACAGAGCCTAGGACTTGCTGACCAGAAGGTCGGCGGTTCGAATCCCCGCGATGGGGTGAGCTCCCGTTGCTCAGTCCTTGCTCCTGCCAACCTAGCAGTTCAAAAGCATGTCAAAGTGCAAGTAGATAAATAGGTACCACTCCGGCGGGAAGGTAAACGGCATTTCCGTGCGCTACTCTGGTTCGCCAGAAGCGGCTTAGTCATGCTGGCCACATGACCTGGAAGCTGTACGACAGCTCCCTCGGCCAATAAAGGGAGATGAGCGCCGCAACCCCAGAGTCGGGCACGACTGGACCTAATGATCAGGGGTCTCCTTTACCTTTTTATCCCACCCTTTAGACAGAAACGTTCTCAGGGCGGCTTTCAAAAATCAAGTGTAAACCATGGGTAGAACAAACTCTGGTTGGAAATTACCGGTAATCTGAACTGGTCAAAACCACATTTCATAAAACCTCACCAGACGTTCCTTGATTACAAAAAGGAATCAGCAACAGCAGGCAAGCTTCAGCTTGCCCATCACAACCAATCTACCAATGCTCAGCATCAGTCTTTGCCAACCTAGACTACAACTCCCACCAGGCTGACGGGAGGGCACCAAGTTGGCAAAGGCTTCTCTATATGAACCACTGAATATGCACCTCGGAAATTCCTCATCATCCTCTGTGGCCTTCAAGACTTCTGATAGACAAATGTTCTTCAGCAGGCAAGTTGATGCAAAATGGGGCTGTGAGGGGCAGGGGGCAGCTTGAAAATCACTTCTCACCATTCCCCACACTGCCCATTCTTTTTCAATACCTCTTTTCCTCTGACCTTCTACCACCCACCATCACAGCCCACCAGCAACATTTTTCCATTTCACAGATTATGAAATGCAAGCTAACAGCACCTGGCAAAATCTTAATGGCTGCCACAGAATTTTGTGGGGGTTTGGCTGTGGGATTTAAAGGAGCCATTTTGAAAACCTGAAGCAGAGACCATAAAAAGCCCCAGACTCAACCCATCTAATGGAACCCAGAGGAAGAATGGGAGTTCCGGCAGTCACTGGCCGAGGTGGCTGCTCTATTTGTAACTTTTGTCCCGAGGCTATCTGGGGCTCCAGGTATATTTGGCTCAAAGTGGGAAGCGGCATTTTGTCAATGGCCAAAAATAGAAGGATTTGGGGGTGTATCAAGTCAGCCGTAGGCCAACAAGTTATGCCAAGTGGTTCCGGAAATGTGATCGGAACAACAGCACTCAGACGTCAGACACTCATTTAAGGCTGATATACCACCCTGATTCTAGGGTCTGAGGCAGGCTATGCCATTTTACAAATACAGAGAAGAAGAAAATGGTGGCGGGCCTGCAGGAAGCATTTTTTTGAAATTATTTGCTAATGTAATCCAATGTATGACAGGTTATACCTCACCTATAATGGGGAATATAAGGAAATATAAAGGGCTCTTATCAATAAAACAAGAGCAGGAATTAAAAATGAATATGCTTGGCAATGCCGGAGTAGAACTGGTATTTAAAAAGAACTGAGATAGCATCCAATCAAAAAATGTGACCAGGAGGGTATGGAATACAAAACTGACAAATTTTAGTATTGGGAGGTGTTTGAAACGAGCCATTTTGCACCTGGCTTTCAACCACTTACAACCAAAATGCCTGGGCACTGTTCTCATTTGCCCATAAGACTTTAATGGCAGCCCTGAAAGATCAGACCAAAGCTGTTTCTGGTCCATCAACCTACTTCTCAGAGTTGGCAGAAAGATGACCACAAGACAAGGCAGGGCATAAGCACTCTCTGTTGTCCCCCAACAACTGACATTCAGGACAGACTGCCTCTGAACCTGGAGATTTCACACAACCATCACTAAAATAATGTGTGGAGAAAGTGTTTATCCAGCTCTCATAACATGAGAACTTAGGGCTGTCCAATGAGGTCAAAAGTACCGTAGGTGCTTCTTCATACATCACATAGTCAAAACTATGAAATTCATTACAAGATGTAGTGATGGCTACCAACTTGTATGGCTTTAAAAAGGGTACAGTAGTACCTCGGGTTAAGTACTTAATTCGTTCCGGAGGTCTGTTCTTAACCTGAAACTGTTCTTAACCTGAAGCACCACTTTAGCTAATGGGGCCTCTTGCTGCCGCCAGAGCCTGATTTCTGTTCTTATCCTGACGCAAAGTTCTTAACCTGAAGCACTATTTCTGGGTTAGTGGAGTGTGTAACCTGAAGCGTATGTAACCTGAAGTGTATGTAACCCGAGGTACCACTGTATAGACAAATTCTTAGAGAATAAGGATATCAAAGAACAGTCATATTAGCTATGTTCTAATTCCACTGTAGGAGGCAGAATGCCTCTGAACACTAGTTGCTGAGAATCACAAGCTGGGAGGATGCTGTTGCACTCAGGCTGTCCAGAAACATCTGGCTGGCCACTGCGAGAACAGGATACCTTTGTTACAGGAGGCAACATTCCAGCAATACAAAAGTCTGAGTTTTCAACACTCCAATAACAGACAAGCGAGGGGCACTATGACAGTTCAATGACACATTCCAAATTGTTCAAGGCATCTGGCTGCCCATTATGAATAGGATGCTAGACTAGGTTAGCTTTTGCAGGGTTCTTCTTCGGTTCTTAATTTGCCTAAAATCCCCTTCTACAGCTAGTGGTCACCACCCCATCTGGCAGTGGGAAATTTTATTAAGACATTTCCACCCTACCTTTTAGGGCTTCTGGGAAATATTTAAAACACCGAAAACACCCAGCACAACAATACAGCAAGAAACAGATTCATAGTTTAAAATTCCACAAATTAGTAATGCATTGCACGAAGAAGGATCAAAAACAAAACAGCCAACCACATTACCAAAACAAGAGAGCAAAGAACAGCCATAGACATTTAAAGATGATAGCCACATCTTGCAGTGAGGAGCTTTTCTGTGAAGAGGCAGGGCAGATCTGCACCATGCCTTTAAAGCACATCCAACACACATTTAAAACACATGACTTTCCCCAAAGAATCATGGGAACTGTAGTTTGCTGAGGGAAACTTTTTGGTGTATGGTGTAGTAGAGACAGGTGAAGTGATAAGAGCACACTGAATTATGCAAAAGATGAGAGAGGATGTAGATTCCCAAAGCCACCTTTCCTTGGAACATGGGTTGCTTGGCTGCCCGTGAACCTTTAAGCCTTGTAAAGCCCCTGGCTTATATGTTCTGGGAACATCGGTGTTCCTGGCCTCCAAAGTCCCCTCCCTCCCCTACACACAGTCCAGCAAGGTCCCCACAAATCTCTGCAGCTGACTCGGCCAAGGAATCTGGCTGCCGACCCACATCAAGCACACATTCAAAGCAAGCACACCATGACTTCCCCCGCCCCCAGAAGGAATCCTGGGAGCTGCAAGTCCAAACACACAGAGAGAGCTACAATTCCCAGCACCCTGGGCAACCTGCAGTTCCCAGGACTATCTCATGGGCTTTAAATGTGGCGTTGCATGTGCTTTTAAATGCATGGTGTGGAGAGACAGAGTACGAGCTCGCTCTCTTCGCCAGGCTTGACCTGGGGGTTGTCTTAATTGCAGGGGGAAGGAGCCTCTCTGCTTCTCCGCCCCCGTATAGCCTGTCCTGCGGCAAAGGAAAGGCCGCCCCCCACCTCACAACTAAGGACCTGAGGGATTGGGGCTACCCCCACCTGTCCCCATGGCAACAGCAGTGGGGAGGGGCCAAGCCCCCATCCCCCACAGGAAGAGCGGAGGGGCGGAGCCTGCCGTTCTTCCCCGCTCACCTCCTCGAGGTCATCTTTCCGTCTCCGGCTTTCTCACATGGGGCCCCTTCGCCTCACGGGGAGCCCGGCCCGGGAGGTGGGGAGCAGAAACCAACCCGGGCCCGGCCGCATTCAGGGCCTGGGAGGGAGAGCCACACAGAGCAAAGCGTCGCAGCCACTAGCGCGTCACACGCCCGCGACGCGGCGGCGGCGGGGCCCGCCCACAGGGGAGGAAAAGGGACGCCTCCTAGAATGACCATAGAGACAGCCGAGGGCAGAGAGGCACGCAGCGCCTCGAGTTCTGGTATTCATTGGGAAGCAGCCGCTCTTGGCGGAAAGCTCTAGACAGCAGCATTTCTATGGTTGGCACCCTTTCCATACTTGCATGTTTTTTCCCTCCTAGTTTGCAAATCTGGGTGGTTCGGTTACCAGCGCCTGATGTGAATGATTTCCAGGCTTTATTTGCATGCGTGAAAGCTGTAGCAGAATTGCTGCAGCCCGTGCTTTTTGCAATTTGGCTTCACTGCTTGAACTTGTCCTTACACCTATATATGACTCTAGATTCAGGTTGGTAGCCGTGTTGGTCTGACGCAGTAGAAATAAATAAAAAAACTAAAAAATCGTCCAGTAGCACCTTAGAGGCCAACTAAGTTTGTTCTGGGTACTGTATAAGCTTTCGTGTGCATGTGTATCTGAAGAAGTGTGCATGCGCACGAAAGCTTATACTGTACTGTACCCAGAACAAACATAGTCTTTAAGGTGCTACTGGACAATTTTTTAGTTTTTTTATTTATTTTGACTATATCTGACTAGCTTCCTAACTTCATATATCTGATAAAATCTACTCTCGATCATGAATACTCAGGCCAATAATAAGTGTATGAGTCTTTAATGTACTATTTTACAATGTAGGATATGAATATAGTATAAAATGTATTTTAATAAGTTAGATTTATTATATATATTCCATAATTTACAAAAATAATATTCATCCATATATCTTTCAGTAATGAACAAAACGCAGCCAGCTTTCAACATTCAGAGAACTGCCAATTTTATTACATTTACTCCCCACCTTTCTTCCATCACAAAACCCAAAGCAGTGGTTCTCAAGCCGTCAACTATCCAAAGCACCAACCAAAAGCTCTCAGACCACACTCTCAAGACCAAAAATTTTGTTATTTATATTGCGTTATGATAAAAGAAGGAAACTTATCATAAAGCATGTTTTATGACAGATGGCTCCTTTTGTAATATTTTGTAATGCTGAATAGGAAAACAGCAAAGACTCTTGTGGAACCCTGAAAACAACCAAGCGTGTTATAGTACAGTATAAGGCAGGTATGTCTGAAGTCTGTTTCGGGGGCCTAATCCAGTCCGCCGGTGGGTTTAATCCAGCCCCTGTGACAGTTTATTTCCTGGGGTATAATCCTAAAAATACCTCAACAACTTGAACCCTAAAAAAAGATTAACAACTTTGGTCGGCCCTCACGGCCCTTCACTTCATTAAATCTGGTCCTCTTTGAAAAAAGTTTGGACACCACTGGTGGTTTTCATGAACTGCCCGTAGTTCCCTGTGACCTGTGGGAGATTTTCTGCCGCAAGTTCCAAAGATCTCAGAAACACGTTCTGCAGTAACTCAGAGCAGGGCTTTAATGTGGCTGTCCCTGTTCTTAGGAAGAGCATCCCTCTTGAGATCGAAAGGCACCCATTATCTACACTTTCCAGAAACTATTGAAGTTTTTTTTTGTTCCAACAGGCTTTGTCAGCTGGATAAATGGGTCTTTACCACTACAGTAGTACTTCGGGTTAAGTACTTAATTCTTTCCGGAGGTCCATACTTAACCTGAAACTGTTCTTAACCTGAAGCAGCACTTCAGCGAATGGGGCCTCCAGCTGCTGCCGCTGCCCCGCCGGAACACGATTTCTGTTCTCATCCTGAAGCAAAGTTCTTAACCCGAGATAATATTTCTGGGTTAGCCGAGTCCGTAACCTGAAGCGTCTGTAACCTGAAGCGAATGTAACCCGAGGTACCACTGTAGTGTCCACTTGTTTGGATTTTAGTCTGGTTTTAAATGCATTTGCTGTATGTATGTTTTAAACTGGTTTTATGTGTAAATTTATCTTATGTGCAAATCGTCTAGAGACGGTGGTTTAGAAGGCAAGTAATAAATTAATTGTAATAATGGAGATGTCGATCCAGTGTACAGCAACCGGGGGAAAGGCAAATTCCTTGCTAAGGATCATCAGGCAAGGAATTGATATCATGCCTATCTATGCTCCTTTCGGAATAGCAGCTACGACCACAAAGTTAGTTGGCATCCGGCTGTCTCGGGACACAATAGTAGAGTGAGCCTTTGGGGCTGAAGTCAAACTGTGCGAAGGTTACAGCACAGTAAACTACATCCCCCAGAATGCCTTGGGTCGCGCGGTGACGTCACGCCCGCTTTCTCTTTACCGCAGAGGTCCCGGATATTGCCTCTTTTTCCCTTCTCCGAAGGTAAGTATGGCGTCGTGGTGGCTTTTCGCTCCTCAGGCCCGCCGTTATAATCCGCTGCCATCCGCCTTAAAGAGGCACCGAGCGAGGTGCGGGTAGGAGCAGGCTCCTCGGCGGACGTGCGGCGGGCGCTGCGGGGCTGTTTTTCTGGTCGGCGGGGTGGGATTCCCCGGCAGGCGCCGCAGGAGTTTTAGGCCGCCGCGGATTCATTCGCTTGGCAGGCCGGTTCCTTGCAGAGGGCTGCCGTATGGCACCGAAGAGGCGCGCGGCTCGGAGGAGGAACACGTGTCACTGATCTTGGGTGTCTTGCGACGGGGGGTGGGGGGGGAGCATCTCGGACCCAACAGGTCGCTTGAAAGGTTTTTCAACGGGAGGAGCTGTCGGCTTCTTAGCCGCAAGTTCTTGAGTCCTTCCACGATCTTGCAAATGGTTCTCGCCCTCTGGGGTTGGTCGTGGCTACGTGGGAAACACTTAACGCGTGTCTCAGGTGTTTCTCCAGGGTCGCGCTCGGCCCATCCTAATACTGTCTCTTCTGGGCCACGATTTCACCAGCCTCGATGTGTGGCATGTTTTGTGGGTGGCCCTATATTGGTGCATTGGGTTGGGTCTTTGAGCATGAGAAAAGGGTCGTGTGTTCAAGTTCGACCTGGGAATGTCTCTGTAGACCAGTTGGCCAGGAGTTCTTTGTGACTTTTGCCACCTCCTTAAAGCGTCTTTTTAATAGTCAGCTGACTTCTTATTTATGAAAAGCAGGAAAGTGTCTATAGGATGCCAGTCGTGAAGTGGGCATTTTGTCTAAATATAATATTTTTAAACCTTTTGGACCAGTGGGGAAGAGTGCTGCTTGCGGGTTTTCCCATCCAGCAGGTTATTCTTCTGTTCTTATAATTCATTGAGGAGAAGGCTATCAATGGCTACTAGCCATGATGGCTATACTCTGCCTCCACAGTTGGAGCAGCAATGCTCCTAAGGCAGGAGGGGAAAGGGCTCTTGTGTTTTGGTCCTGCTTACAGGCTTCCCACAGCAATGTGGTTGGCCACTTTGAGAACAGGATGGTTCCAGCATGCTCTGTTTATATTCTTTAAACAAGCCTGAAGTCTTCCCTCTCCTCTTCTAGGAGACTAGAGCTGTAAGCTTGCTTGGGAAACCTAAGCTTGCTCGGGAAAGCTATCATCAATTACTTTGCTGGTGGTATAAATAAATTTGCATTGGATCTGACTGTGTCTAGCATAGGCATCAGCTCAGGGGGTAAGCTTCATGTACATAAGCTAACTGAAGTACATAATTAAAAGACCAAAGGGGGACTCTGCAACATATCTAGTGTAGCATAGACATCAGTGGTTCCATGGCCACCATATATTTAATGCACATGGCTTCCCCAAAAGAATTCTGGGAACTAGAGTTTACTCCACACAGAGCAAAATTCCAGCACCCTTAACCAACTACATTTCCTGGGGGAATTTGTGTGCTTTAAGTGTGTGGCTGTGTACACAGCCAATATTGCAACATAAGTTTTTGTGGATACAGTCTGCTTCATAGTGGATAATTGCCACCACATACGTGTGTGTGTGTGTCAGAATATATCTGAAAGTTATGATAACACTAATGGAAGAGGCCTGTTATCATTAAAGAATGTGGTCTTTGTTTTATTTCCATGCTACTACTGTAGCTCGTTTTTGATATTTCAGAACTATTCTTTATCCCAATGAAGCAATGCTGTATTGATTGTAACTGTTGTGCAATGTTGAGGGCTAGAAACTTTTTTAAAATTAAAAAAAACCTTAAATGTCTTTTTCCATTGTGCGATGCACTTTTCCTTTTTCTTGCTTATGTTCTGCAATTTGCTAATGTTGATTTCTCTGCTTTCTAGATGGCGGGCGAGAAGAAAGCAAAGAGGGTTCGGAAGGTTCATGCCAGCCGCAACCCAGTGCTGGCCCGGGGAATTGGGAGGTATTCCCGGTCTGCCATGTATGCTCGGAAGGCCATGTACAAGCGCAAGTACAAAGCTCCAGAAACTAAGGTAGGGGGAACTAGCAATCTTTCAGAGCTCATAGTAGGTAGAGCTGCATAACTTACAAGCTGCCATTTAACATACAGAACATTTGCTGGCATGCAGCTTGATGAAGGCTTTTTAAAGGGGCTAGATAGATTTCGTTTTTACCCTGTTGTTCAGTGGAAAAGGAGAAGGAATGAGGAATAAACCCAGCTCGGACACTGGCTCTTATAAGTGATCTTCCTGGCGTGGGGAGGGGAGCAAGACCTCTGCAGCGTTCTCTTTTTTGACCAATCGTTGGGGCCCTTACTGTGATGTACTTCCTGGGAGGCAGGGTCATTCTGGGTCTGATGGCAGATGCCAGAGTTTGCTTTCCTTTAATTCTGCAATTCCTGGCCAACTGATGAGGCTGAATGTTCTTCTACCTGTGAAGGGAGGAAGAGAGCTTGTAGTTGCACCTCCTGTGGCTGTTGAATGACGTCAGGTTAATCTCCCTGTAATAATAAATTCATATCTTGACAGCTGTTGGCCATGTTGGTGACATTGAACCTCCATATTTAAAGGCAATGTACCTCTGAACATCAGGTGCCTGGAACAAGCAAGAGGGGAGGGCTCTGGACTGGGCTCAGCTTTTGTGGACTTAGCAGAGGCATCTGGCTGAATCTCAGCCAGGTCCTAAGTATGAGGCAGCAGAGCTTCTCTTCTGCATTGTATTGAAAGCTAGTTTGCAAATATATTTCTAAAGTGGTTTGTGTTTTGTTTTGTCTTCAGATAGAAAAGAAGAAAAGAGAGAAAGAGCCAGCTACTATCACGAAGCCTGTTGGAGGTGATAAGAATGGAGGCAACAGGGTGGTCAAACTTCGCAAAATGGTAAGAACTTGTCTGCAAGCTGGTGCACTGTAGTGGTTAAGGCTTTCAAGTTTGAACGTGCCATGTCTGGTCTCAAATTACAGTATTTTTCACTCCATAAGACGCACATCCCCCCCCAAAAAAAAGGTAAGGGGAAATGTCTGTGCGTCTTATGGAGCGAAGCCAGCAAGAGCTGCTGCTGATGACACTCTCTGTGCAGCTCTTCCGGCTCATTGTAAAGCCAGCAACAGCCGCTGCTGCTGAGCTGAGCCATCTGTTCCTCCCTCCTCCCCCGTGGCTCCCTTTGAAGCAGCAAAGTGGGAGGGGAGCAGCTTACACTCGTGTAAGCAGCTCCTCTCCCACTTTCCTGCTTCAAAGTGGAGGGAATCTGCTGCAGTTGCAAGCAGAGGATCCATGGCTCCACTTCCTTCCCTCCTCTGTAGCTTGCTTTGAAGCAGGGGTGCAGGGGGGAAAGAGGGCAGGAAATAGATGCTGGGCAGGAAGGCACAACCACACTTTGACCACTGGAAAGTCCACCTCAGCCTCCCCAGATTTCCACTGAGACGGCCAGGCTAATCTCAATGGCCATAAGAGCTGGAAACTTGCATGGGCTGTTTATTTAAAGACGAAAGCATGCATACACATGAAAGAAATCCTCCCAGGTTCCTGGACACAACCCACGCTTGATATTCACACAGGTTACATGGATGGCATTGGCAATTGGAGGAGCAGCATGGTGAAAGAGCAAGTCCTGGTTTCAAGCTTAAGATCAGCTCTTTCATGGTGGCCTCAAACAATCTTTTGGCTGCAAGGGGAATCCCTCCCTCCCTTAATTCAGGATGCTACAGCAGTGTTTCCCAACCACTGTTCCGCGGCACACTAGTGCAGTGTTTCCCAACCTTTTTTGGGCAAAGGCACACTTGTTTCATGAAAAAAATCTCGAGGCACACCACCATTACAGCCCCGTGACGTCAGCGCGCAGCGTCACGCCGGGAGGGACATGAATTGCTAGCAAATTACATAATCACCTCCTTGAGGGCTGGCTCATCTTCTCCGAAGGCAGAACCCCATTAATTAACAGCACAGACTCACACCATAGCCAAGACGAGGGGGGAAAACCTCAGTCATGCACAGTCATGCACATGTGGGGGCTAAATGAGGATGAAGACCGGGCAGAGAGCAGGGTTCAAATCACCCCACCTGGCCAGAACAATCCCTGGGTGCTCCCTTGGGCCACTCGCCTGACCCATCTCGCAGGGCTGTTGTTGCGAGGATAACACGGGGAGAACCACGCGCGCCCCCGGGAGCTCCTTGGAGGAGAAAGCGGGCGATGAATGCAATGCACGAAATATATGAGAGGCGACCAGGTTTTGCAGGTGAGGGGCCCCCGCCAGCCTCCGCTTCCAACACCCGGCGCAACGACGCCGAAGTTTCCCCCCGGGCTCGGCTCAGGGAGCAGCGCTTCTCCCCCCCGGCTCCCCTTCGCCCTCCCGGCCCTCTCTGCCACCCACTGGGGACCCCCTTCACCTGCCAAGTCCGGAGCGCCGGTGGAAGTTGCATGCATGCATGCAGGGCGCCGCGTTGCCATTGCATTGCACTGCACTCCATGCAACGCCTGCACGCATGCATTGCCTTGCACGCCCGCCAAGGGGTCTCCCCGCGGTCCGATGCGTCCCCTCCGGCGCGGATGCAGCATTGCAAAAATAAACACACACCCCCCGACGCAGCCCTACCTGGGGGGCAGCCTCCGCCGCTCCGCCTCCGCGGGGATCCCCGGGCTCCATCCTGCCGCCCGATCTCCGCGGGGGCGCAGGCAGGCTGCGCGGGGTCTGCGCGGAAGAGCCCCTGCCCGGTCGCTGCACTCATTCCATGGCCGGGAGAAGAGCGCTTCAAACAAAACGCCCGGGCCGCCAGGCCACGCTGGGAAACGTAGTTTGCGCACCCCGCGCGGGCGCGGAGCCCAAGGGCGAGGGGACTACGGATCCCGGCAGCCCCCGCGGCGGGGACGGAGGGGGAGAGGCCGGGTGCAGGGATGGAGGGACGGGTGGGCGAGCGGAACAGTGGTTGGGAAACACTGCACTAGTGTGCCGCGAGATGTTGCTTGGTGTGCCGTGGGAAAAATTAAAAAATTCGAAAGATTTTTTTTTTAAAGTCAAATTTTCGATTGGGGCGCCGTCACTAGATGACCCCTGGGGTTCCCTCCCTCTCTGCGCCTCCCTCCTCCTCCGGGGAGGCCCTTCCTGGCTCTCGGCCAAGGCTTGGCGGCTGCCACTCACTCACTCGCTCGCCCACCCGTCCCTCCATCCCTGCACCCGGCCTCTCCCCCTCCGTCCCCGCCGCGGGGGCTGCCGGGATCCGTAGTCCCCTCGCCCTTGGGCTCCGCGCCCGCGCGGGGTGCGCAAACTACGTTTCCCAGCGTGGCCTGGCGGCCCGGGCGTTTTGTTTGAAGCGCTCTTCTCCCGGCCATGGAATGAGTGCAGCGACCGGGCAGGGGCTGTTCCGCGCAGACCCCGCGCAGCCTGCCTGCGCCCCCGCGGAGATCGGGCGGCAGGATGGAGCCCGGGGATCCCCGCGGAGGCGGAGCGGCGGAGGCGGAGCGGCGGAGGCGGAGGCTGCCCCCCAGGTAGGGCTGCGTCGGGGGGGTGTGTGTTTATTTTTGCAATGCTGCATCCGCGCCGGAGGGGACGCATCGGACCGCGGGGAGACCCCTTGGCGGGCGTGCAAGGCAATGCATGCGTGCAGGCGTTGCATGGAGTGCAGTGCAATGCAATGGCAACGCGGCGCCCTGCATGCATGCATGCAACTTCCACCGGCGCTCCGGACTTGGCAGGTGAAGGGGGTCCCCAGTGGGTGGCAGAGAGGGCCGGGAGGGCGAAGGGGAGCCGGGGGGGAGAAGCGCTGCTCCCTGAGCCGAGCCCGGGGGGAAACTTCGGCGTCGTTGCGCCGGGTGTTGGAAGCGGAGGCTGGCGGGGGCCCCTCACCTGCAAAACCTGGTCGCCTCTCATATATTTCGTGCATTGCATTCATCGCCCGCTTTCTCCTCCAAGGAGCTCCCGGGGGCGCGCGTGGTTCTCCCCGTGTTATCCTCGCAACAACAGCCCTGCGAGATGGGTCAGGCGAGTGGCCCAAGGGAGCACCCAGGGATTGTTCTGGCCAGGTGGGGTGATTTGAACCCTGCTCTCTGCCCGGTCTTCATCCTCATTTAGCCCCCACATGTGCATGACTGTGCATGACTGAGGTTTTCCCCCCTCGTCTTGGCTATGGTGTGAGTCTGTGCTGTTAATTAATGGGGTTCTGCCTTCGGAGAAGATGAGCCAGCCCTCAAGGAGGTGATTATGTAATTTGCTAGCAATTCATGTCCCTCCCGGCGTGACGCTGCGCGCTGACGTCACGGGGCTGTAATGGTGGTGTGCCTCGAGATTTTTTTCATGAAACAAGTGTGCCTTTGCCCAAAAAAGGTTGGGAAACACTGTGCTACAGTCTACAGATGCTGTGGCTGCCTGCCCTTTTCCCTGAGCTGTAAAAGCACCTTCAAGAGGGTGATGGGAGGTGACACAGTTATCTTCCAGATGTGGAAAGAACCCCCCCCCCTCTCAACACTAAACATGACAGCAAGCCTCACACTCAGATCTGAAGCATAAATGGGAACCTAGGAAGCTGCCTTATAAGGAGTTGGACCCACTACTCCATCTAGCTTAGTAATGTCAACACTAACTGGCAGCAGTTTGCCAGAGATTCAGGCCGGGAGAAGCCGGGGATTGAACGTGTGGTGTTCTGCATGCAAAGCCACTGAGGTTATAGCTGTTCTCTTTAAAAATAAACTAAGACTGTAGTCCTCATGGTTCTGAAGAAAGGGCTAATTTAAACAGGAACAGAGGGACCTTCCCTGTACCATGTCAGGACCCCTCAGCCCATTTAGCTCAGTTTTGTCTTCACTGATGGGCAGAGGCCCACCAGGGTTTTAGGAGACACACCCTCAGCCCTACCCGGAGAAGCTTTCAAGGACTGAACTTGGGATCTTCTCCATGCTCTCCTCATTGAGCTATGATGGCTCCCTCCCTTCTCCTCCCCTCCTCTGCAGGAGGCCTGTCTCGGCTTGTCATTATAATGTATATATGTCAAGGGCTTTGAGATGCATATAAAGTCAGGCTCAGCATTATTAACTGGACTTAGATAAGCCATGGTTCCCCTTCCTACCCTCCTCTGAGGCTTGCTTTAAAGCAGCAAGGAGCTGCCCACTTTGCTGCTTTAAATAGTTGAGTACAACATTTGCTTCAGAATATTTTTTTTCCGTGTTTTCCTCCTCTAAAAAGTAGGTGCGCCTTGTGGTCAGGTGTGCCCTATGGAGCGAAAAATACGGTACACCTTCGCTATACACTTGCTGGCTGACCACTTTCCTTCTTCCTGTTGCCACTCCCACATAGTAAATGGGGAATAAAAAGTAGGTTGCAGCAGAATTTTTTGCAGGAGGAGATGTCAAGCTACAGGTGCTTGCATGTCATCCATTAAATGCTGCAAATCCCTTATTAATAACTAAGCACAGCAAAAATTAATCAGGCTTGAAAACAGCCACTCGCTTTGCGGGAGTACATTCTGCCTAGTGGGAGCTGTGTGCAGGTGAGCAGCCAGGGTACAGATACAAAAGTTGGTTCTTTTGTTCTTTTTAGGCATAACAGATGACATAATCTGTGGGTAGGCTGACTAATAAAAAAACCAAAAAATTACTTTAGGGTGTTCTCAGTGCTATAGTTCTCTTCAAATAGCTTGATTTTTCCTCTCAAAGAAATTTGGCTGCTTCAACAGTCTGTATGGCAGTATTGGGCCACGGTTAGATCAGGATCTACTGGTAAATCTCTGGAGAATCTGCCGTAGGTTGGCAAGGGCTTTAGGTTCCCAAGTACCCTACTGGACACAAAGCCACTTTTGGGCTACTGAAGTGAAGTAAGTGAACCAGGAGTGGACTTTGGCATGGAATCATTCTGAGCTCCATCCCACCCTGTTAATGGTACAGAAAGCAAATTCTTTGGCTCAGAGTGTGCTAAGAAGCACCCTGTTTTTAAATGATTATTAATACTATTTTTTATAAAACAAGAAAGGTGAATCAAAGGGAGGAGGGATGCAGCAATGTGTATCCACATATAAACACGCATTTTCCAGCTCACAGTGCTGCTCCAGGCAGACAGATTTAGATACACAGCAATATACTTCTGATTACAAAGAAAGTCAGCTTAGGCATATTCAGTAGATGCTCACTATCCAGAACTTGCTCTCTTGTGACAGGCTGCACATACAGATACAAGTGCTTCAGCAAGGTTCTCGCTCTATTACTTGCTTAACAGTTGGCAGGAGTTTGTCCAACTGGTGTTATAGGATCAATCCCTCTGCAGAAGGCCCTTGGATTCCTTCGTATGTTGTCTTGTTGTTAGCTTCCACAACGATAGAATGTAGTCATGTTTCTTTATAAAGTTGATATGGGTTTTAATCTGTTTTTAGTCTGTTTCACTTTTTGAAGGTCTTAAATTATTGTTAATTTTTGTCTTATAATTTTATTTGCAAACTGTTTTGAAGTATTTTTTTAAACAAGCAGTGTGCAAATTTTTATGAAATAAGATACATAAATAGCATACATGCCTAAGATACTTTGGTTCTTCATCCCTTCTATGTTTCCTGTTTTCGATTTTGTTGCTCACTTCGTTTTGTACCTATTGAAAAACAATAAAATAGTTAACAAAAAACAAATTATAGAGGTGTGCTTGAACCTTAAAGCAGTATTTAGTGCCATATTATTGAAACCTAGCCTTTTCTCAAAAGAAAGCAATTACAGCAGGGGTCAGCAAGCGTTTTTAGCAGAGGACCAGTCCACTGTCCCTCAGATCCTGTGGGGGGCCCGGGCTATATTTTTTTTGGGGGGGATGAACTAATTCCTATGCCCCACAAATAACCCAGAGATGCATTTTAAATAAAAGCACACATTCTGCTCATGTAAAAACACGCTGATTCCCGGACCGTTCGCGGGCTGGATTTAGAAGGCATTTGGGCCAGATCTGGCCCCCCAGGCCTTAGTTTGCCTACCCATGAATTACAGGATATGACAAAATTTGTATGTGCCAAATTTGCCTGATCTGTGCAGACTCAACAGCTGATAGCCAACTTAGTAATATTGGATCAAGTGTAATTTAAGTCCCACAGAAACCTTCTGAAATCTGACTGAAATCTCAACTAGTGAACACAGTGCTTATTCAAACTTCAGTAGAATAGTAGCACAGTCTCTGTTCTTTAATTCTGCTTATGTGTCTTTTGTGCCTGAAAGGGGAAGAAGATCCCATGAGCCTGAAATCTGCCCCCTTCCCCCGCTGTGTGCAGGAAGGAGAATAGCATGATAATAGGAACACATCTGGACTTGACTAATTAGGAATGATACAGTGGCCTGCTGCTGTTGCTGTATGATTGTGCAAAATGTGTACGGATGATCACAGGTGGTCTGCATAAATGTTACTACATGTAGCAGGTGACACTTGAATCAAAACAACTGCCTGCTTATTCTCTTGTTTAAGCCATGGGGGTGGGGGGGCAGGAAGATTTGTCCCTCTGGGTATTGTCAGACTCTATCTGCCATTAACCCCAAACTGCATGATCAGTGAGTGTTTGCAGTCCAACGGACAGGTGGCAGGCCACACCTGTTGTAAAGTATAAGTGAGAGCTGAATGTTTTAGGTCCTTGAAGTTAGGCCCTACAGTGTGGTGAATGCTCACCTAATGTTCTTCCTTTGTAATAAGATACATTCCTCCCTTGCAAATAAGCTCAAAAACAATTTGAGATTTGTGCAGACAATTATCATTAAATATTGCATTATCAATTTTCACCATTCCTGTGCAAAGTAGAAAAGGGCCCTTATCTGTGCAGGTGTCCACCTGTCTGATTTTGTGCTCTGTAGGGGTGTTGTCTGTCTTTGCTTTGATATGTTTAAAGACAGATGAATGGAAAACTTCATAGGCAGCTTTCTTTAATTGCATCGGTGCTGTGATGCTTTGCTGCGCGAGAACACATTCAGATCTATAGATTTCAGCATTGGTTGCATACGTGCCAGCACCGTCTGCTGGAGAGGCTGCTAGACCTTTGGGCTGTTGGGCAAACACATGGCTGGGGTTTTTCCACATCAAGCAAGAATGAGTGCTTGGAAGAAAGGGGGTGCTGAAGTCAAAGCTAGACTGCGAAAGCTGATAATTCCTCTCCTTTCAGCCAAGGTACTACCCAACAGAAGATGTTCCCCGCAAACTCCTGAGTCATGGCAAAAAGAATTTTGCCCTACACAAGAGGAAGCTGCGGGCTTCAATAACCCCAGGAACTGTTGTGATCCTGCTCACTGGTCGCCACCGAGGCAAGGTAAGGGGAACTCTGTGAATGACCCACAACGCTGAGCCATTATCTGCTTATCTAAAACAACCTGCAGTTCATAAACCATGGCTTCAGATTGTGGTTGTTAGCAGTAAGCGAGCCAAAGTTCAGCTATGGGCAGTTTTCAGACAAAAGGTTAAACAAGAAAGGTAAAGGGACCCCTGACCATTAGGTCCAGTCGTGGCCGACTCCAGGGTTGTGCCGCTCATCTCACTTTATTGGCCAAGGGAGCCGGCTCAGCTTCCAGGTCATGCGGCCAGCATGACTAAGCCGCTTCTGGCGAACCAGAGCAGCGCACGGAAACGCCGTTTACCTTCCCGCCTATTTATCTACTTGCACTTTGACGTGCTTTCGAACTGCTAGGTGGGCAGGAGCAGGGACCGAGCAACGGGAGCTTACCCAGTCGCGGGGATTCTAAGGTTAAACCATAGTTTAGTGTTATTTGCAGGTGATTGGTGTTCCTTCACCCTATTTACAAACCTCGTCTGTCTTGCTTCTAGCGTGTGGTCTTTCTGAAGCAGCTCGGAAGTGGTCTGTTGCTTGTAACAGGTAAGCTAATCTTACATTGACAGCTTGGTCCTATAACATTTGCTTTCCTGTAATCTCTGCTCACCTGGATTAACTATTTGATGCATTTTGTATCTTGGGACTCTTAAATAAATTTCATTTCCTTCATTAAAACAAATACAGGGGTGAAAGTAGCGGATATAGTAAGTACACCTCAAATATTACCACAATAGTAAACACATAGAGCTCTCTGACCTATTCAAAGAACTTTGCTAACTAGTTGTAAACCTTACACCAGGCATGGGGGACCTGTCACCCTGCAGATGTTGATGAACTGTGGTTTGCTGGCCATGGACCAAGCTGGCTGTGGCTGGTGGCGGTTCAGAGTCCAGCAACATCTGGAGGACCATGTCATGCAACAGCCCCTAAAGGTGAATAACTATTATCCCACATGATGTGAGAGCAGGGGCTGAGTTTGAGAAAGAGTTCCATTTGGTGACTTTGTGCCAGGGGCAAGGTTCAAACTGGGGACCTGCTATACACCAGGCCAGGACTAGCCGCCTGAGAAACAGTTTCTACACAAATGCAATTCTGGTTCTAAACGCAGCATAAGGGGTCTCTAGTATAGTGTATTCTAAAATGGGGTTCCAGAGTTTTTAGGGGCTTTTGAATGTTTTATGTAGTTTTATGTAGTTTTTCAATTTCATTGTTCTGCATGGGACAATGACAATAAAGATATCGTATATATCATATACACACTCGGGAACAAATTCTGTTGATCTCAGTGGAATGGCTATCCAAATAGACTTGTAGCATACTAGGTATCCCTCAAATACATTTCTTACAGTAAACAAATCATGGAATCCCACTATTGTGTGGTGAATCTTAATGGATTTTACACCTCATAGCCCTTTTTTAGCATCAGTGTGCACTGCTTTAGAAAGTACTGTGCAAAAAGCAGTAAATGTCACACCCAAACTTGACAAATGGCACTTCCAGGATTACTTTCAAGACCCAAAGAAACCACACCCCAACAATATCTTGTGCCTCTTCTGAGTTCTATTTCTGTTTCCTTTTTTACCCTGAAATCCACTCTGGAAGTTCTTGAACTAAGGTGGAGTAGCAGGTACTTAGCAATAAATGTGTATTATTATTTTTTAAAAAGGGTGTTTTCCTGTCATTCTCAGGCTGTTCTGCCAGTTTCCTGCGCTGGCTGCATTTTTCTTGAGCGTATTGAATAGCTGGATTCGCTTGTTTTGTTTTTCTTTGGGATGGGCAGTCAGTTGATTCCTTTGAGCAGAGCAGCAATGTTGTGTCCCACTTGAATGGCAGGAAAACACATACCAGTGTGCCTCAAGGCCACCGTATGTCATTCACTTGTCCTGTGTCTTGCCTGCAGGTCCCCTGACCATCAACCGGGTCCCCCTGCGCAGGGCTCACCAGAAGTTTGTCATTGCCACTTCAACCAAGGTTGACATCTCCAGTGTGAAACTTCCAAAGCACCTCAGCGATCTTTACTTCAAGAAGAAGACGCTGCGTAAACCCAAACACCAGGAGGGGGAAATATTTGACACTGAGAAAGAGGTGGGTGTGTTTTCTGGGTGAATGAGATGGGCCAAAGCGTGTGTGGGGGTGTGTGTGTCTGTCTGTCTTGAGCACCCACGAGTTAGCAAATCTTGGAGAAAAAATAGATGTAGATTTGCAGGCCACCACATCTTTGTACAGTGGTACCTCGGGTTACATACGCTTCAGGTTACAGACTCCGCTAACCCAGAAATAGTACCTCGGGTTAAGAACTTTGCTTCAGGATGAGAACAGAAATCATGCTCCGGCAGTGGGAGGCCCCATTAGCTAAAGTGGTGTCTCAGGTTAAGAACAGTTTCAGGTTAAGAACAGACCTCCGGAATGAATTAGGTGCTTAACCCGAGGTACCACTCTATTACCAAGTCTCCAGCAGGACAAACAATATCCCCCAGATAGCATGTCAGAGTGGGGTTTGGCACACCTGACAACTCAAGTAACACCTTGATTAGAACAAACTGCCAAGCTCTGCTGTTGTTCAACTTATTTGCTCTAACCACAGAATGTAAAATATCAGAAGGGGACCTGAGAGTACTTTGTATGTATCTTTGATATACCTAAGTTCATGATATTTATTGAATGAAGAATATACCAGGCTAAAGTGGTGCTTCAGGTTAAGAACAGTTTCAGGTTAAGAACGGACCTCCGGAATGAATTAAGTACTTAACCCGAGGTACCACTGTAGTGACTCTTGGGGGACTGCTGAACAGAAGTGAGTCCAGCATTGTGCATTTGACTGTTGTGATGGTGTTAGTGTGATATATATAGTTTTCTCCAACTTTGGGCCCTTTGCATGTTTTGGATTCCAGCTCCCAATGCCCTGGCTAGCAAAGATGGGAGATGTAGTCCAGCAAAATATGGGGACCTGGCATTAGCACAGTTGGGTTGCCTACCTCCTTCAGAAAAAGACTTGCCTTCCACAAAATAAATAGGACCGGGTTTTAGGTGCAGATTTTATCCGAAGCTTGCAGTAAACAAATTACCTTCTTATGGCAGGGATCAGAAAACTTTTTCAGCAGGGGGCCGGTCCACTGTCCCTCAGACCTTGTAGGGGGCTAGACTAATTTTTTTTAATATTTTTTTTTGGAGGGGTGAACGAATTCCTAAGCCCCACAAATAACCCAGAGATGTGTTTTAAATAAAAGCACACATTCTACTCATGTAAAAACACCAGGCAGGCCCCACAAATAACCTAGAGATGCATTTTAAATAAAAGGACACATTCTACTCATGTAAAAACACGCTGATTCCTGGACCGTCCGCAGGCTGGATTTAGAAGGCGATTGGGCCAGATCCGACCCCCGGACCTTAGTTTTCCTACCCATGTTCTATGGGGATTCATTGGCTTGCAGAGCTCATGCTCGTCTTATTTATTTTTTTACAGAAAAATTAGCCTTTAATCACATAGCTTGGTTGGGAGGGAGGGCGGGCAGCCCAGCACACAAACACCGCTGCTTCCTGTTGTCCTGTGCCCAATTCTTTTTCCTAGACCACGACATATACACAGGTGTGCCGGTACAGAAAGTGAGTTTCCCACCATAGATGGGGAAATAGCAGCCTCTGCTGCTGCTTCCCACCCCCAAGGGAGCTTTTGACAAACAGAAGGGTTTCAGAAGCATTTTGTGAAATGGCATTGGCAAGCGTGTGGAAAGGAGGTTTTCTATTTAAAAAGAATTAAATGTCACTGAGTGTATTGAAGTAGTTCTTTGCATCCTGGTCCACAGCAGCAGCCTAGAGGAAGTGGGAGGTGTTGTAGGCCCTGGGGAGGCTCCCTGTTAAAGCAAAGGGCACTAAAGGGTGAACAAATGATTGACGTGTTGTCCTGCTTTTTCAGAAATACGAGATAACGGAGCGACGCAAGGCGGACCAGAAGCACGTGGACTCCCAGCTCTTGCCCATCATCAAGAAGGTGCCTCAGCTGCGAGGCTATTTGCGTTCAACATTTTCGCTTTCCAATGGCGTTTATCCTCACAAATTGGTTTTCTAAATTTTGTCTGGAGACACCACAGTAAAGTTTGGAGAAAAAAGAACCCTACAAAATAGTTTTACTGGCCGTACTTCCTTTCTATAGACTTTAATTCTGCTTTATCTTGACTTAAAACAGCTAACTATCTGAATATTTTCCTTTTCATTCTCAGTAGACCTACGCTGGGAACCAGCAGTCTCCTTACGGATGGCACTCTTCCCAACTGCCCTCCTTTCATTTTGAAAAGCCTTTTTCAAGTGGGCATGGTCAGAATTCTCATACTCTCATTTCAGTAAACTGAAGGAAAGTCTGCATGGGTGATTCAATAAGGAGCGAGGGAGCTATGGTCTTTGTGGGCTGTGGGCCTACATTTCTCCAAAATTGCAGTTTGAGTCCTGACCCTGAGGGTTTTAACATCACAACCACACACTGCGTCCTTTGCTATTTCTACATTCTGGGTTTTTCTTAATACCTAAACATGATGTGGCATATTGCGGGGTAGCTGTAAAGAGTGAGATAACGGCTGGTTGAAGAATCTTCCTTTGTTAATCTATTTGTTCAATAAGATTTATATGCTGCAT
Organism: Podarcis vaucheri; assembly: GCF_965113315.1. Taxonomy (NCBI): domain Eukaryota; kingdom Metazoa; phylum Chordata; class Lepidosauria; order Squamata; family Lacertidae; genus Podarcis; species Podarcis vaucheri. The sequence goes on along the minus strand of NC_138765.1, from coordinate 88,730,036 downwards.
AAAGGTAAAGGACCCCTGACCGTTAAGTCCAGCCGCAAACGACTCTGGGGCTGCGGCGCTCATCTTGCTTTACTAGCCGATGGCGCCGGCATTTGTTCACAGACAGTTTTCCTGGGTCATGCGGCTGGCATGACTAAGCCGCTTCTGGCAAAACTAGAGCAACACACGGAAACGCCGTTTACCTTCCCACCGGAGCAGTACCTATTTATCTACTTTCACTTATTGGGGGTGCTTTCAAACTGTTAGGTTGGCAGGAGCTGGGACTGAGCAATGGGAGCTCACCCCATTGCGGGGTTTCGAACTGCCGACCTCCTGATTGGCAAGCCCAAGAGGCTCAGTGGTTTAGACCACAGTGCCACCCGTTTAATTGTAGAAAAAAAATCTCAAAGGGGAAAGACTGATTCCATGCGATCCTGCTTAGTTTACAAGGCCAGCAGTGTCTTTGTAGCAGATCAAGACGTGAAGGAGATAAGATTTCACAGCTGAAGTGGAAATCTCTGCACTACTGTACACAAGGGGTCTGAAGTGTACAGAGGGAGGGGCTGTACCTGTGAGCTATTAAAATGAGGGCCTTGAATGGTACACAGTGTTAGTCATACTCAGGGTAGACCCATTGCAGTGGGCCTAATCAGCATGTGGCTACCACTGAATACTGTCTGTTGCCTTTTCTCTTACTTCAGATCAACTCTGCCTTCATGCTTTCACCGTGTTCCAGCAGTCCAGCTCTACGGTGGAGAGCAAGATTTAATTGCCAAAATGTGGCTGGCCACAATTTGTCAGTAGAGGGAGCTGGTGTGTGTAGCGTTTTGTTGCAGGTGCGCCTTCAAGAAGTAATCTATTAGAACAGGGCAGTCCAACAACTCATACCAAGCGGGCAGCAAGAATAATTTGACACGGAACCCACAGGCCACACACGGAATTAAATTTCCATATCGTTAATTATAAAGTGTTTGCAGTATAGTTGGTATTATTTAATATACATGATATATTTATGTATGTATAACTACATAACTAATAGATTAGATTTAATTTATTAAACAAGTTTAATACACAAACACAGGGTGTGTCACTGGCAGAGAAAGATGCACAGCACAGAAATATAGAAGAACCCGGGATCAGGGTTTGTGAGAGAATCTTGAAATCCCACCCGAGGAAGATCTGAGGTCGGGTATAAGAGCAGCCCTGAAGCAATTGCCACCATGTCCCATCTCTCCCACTCAGTTGCAGTCCAGCCTACCTCTCTCCTTGCCCATCCTGGAGAGGATGGAGGGAAGAGGCAGAAAGTCACAGGTTCAAGATCCTCTTTCCTTACCAATTAATAATAATAATAATAATAATAATAATAATAATAAATGTTATTTATTCCCCAGCCAAGACCGGGCTCAGGGTGGCTAACAACCAATAATAAAAACAAGTTGATTAAAATACAATTTTAAAAAAACAAGATTAAAATACAACATTAAAACATTCGGATGCAGCCTCTTCACAGGAGGAGAAAGGAAAAAGAAAGAGGGGGAGGGAATCAAACTGATTCTAAGCCAAAGGCCAGGTGGAACAACTCTGTCTTACAGAAATCAGATCCTGCAGGGCCCTTGTGTCATGAGACAGCATTCCACCAGGCCGGAGGGGTCTTTGGTAGGGACCATGACATTTATGGTTTTAGGCACAGTTTTGGTTCCCAATATGAGGGTGGGACTCTGTAGCCTTCCACTTGAAGTACAACTCCCACTATCCCTGGGAGCTGATGCAACATGGGTCCGACAGCATCCAAAGTAACTATCCGTTGACATTATTGCTGTGCGAGAGGTGGGCTTCCCGCCATTCAGAAACGCTCCATTTTTTAGCAGTGTGGTTTAATCTGTAAAATTGTGAAGACATCCTTCAGTTGGGATGATTGGCAAAATCAAGGTAAACACTGCCAGAAATTGTGTGAATGCATAAATGGCTCTACATGGGCAATCATTTCAGGTCATCTGCTTTTTTTGAGTTTTGGCTGCTGCCCAGTTTAGCTGACTCATTGCTTTTCGCCGAGCACAGAATGGCTACGATCCTCCCCACCACTACCACCCTCCTCTCCAGCCTTGGGACAGCTAATAGAAAATGTTAGAAAGGTATCTGCTCCCAAAAATAGATGCAAAAACTCCCTGGTGTACTTCATTAACGTCAGATCTGCCTTTGGCAAAACATCTCACTTAAAACAGCAATCGAGGGCAAAGGGAGGAGGAAGGCTGGATTGCCTGAGGAAGCGATGGGAGGGAAGCTTTGGATCAGAGAGGACAGAAAAAGAGCAGCTAAATTATTTTTCTAGTTAGTGTAATTGGTTTTGGTAGTCAACAGGGAGGAAATGTGCTATGGAGCACTTCTTAAAATTTCTATTTGTTCGTCTGCAAGTAAAAGTGGACATACTTAAGCTGTGAGCCCACTAAGCACAGATTTGGTTCAAGAGTGGATTGCTGGGCAGGAAAGGATTGGATCTGACTACCACATTTTTAGACATGCACACTGGGTGATGGCCACTGTGAGTCACAATCACCCAGTGGTTGCAAGGTGAGTATCTTGCATCTTTACAACAGGAGATACAGTACAGGGCAAGGGCCGGAGCCTGAATACAACCCTTAAGTCATAAATAAAATGATGTAACAAGCTGATGTTGCCATGTTGATGAGTCCGGAATGTTGATGAGTCCGGAAGGTTAAGCTATCATCCCTGTGTATATAGGAACGAACATTAGCAAGATTATTTGAATGAGGCCCTTGTTAGTCATCATTAGATACACACACAACGCCTTTAATTTGAGAATTTCAAGGGCAAATAAGTTGAACCTCATAGGCTGCCTGTGTTGCTTTATACTCTTTGAATACCCCAAGGGCAAGGGCAGGAAAATCCAAGCATGAATAAAGATTCAAATACTGTAGAACAATCATGTTTGATAAGAGTAAGAATTGAGAGCAATAGAAGAACCTGATGGATCAGGCTAATGGCCCATTTAGTCCAGCATCCTGTTCTCACAGTGGATGAACAGATGCCTATTCTGGGAAACCAGCAAGCAAGACCCAAGCACAAGCACGCTTTCCCCTTCTGTGGTTTTCAGCAACTGATACTCAGAAGCACTGCTGTCTCTGACCATGGATGGATAGCATTGCTACCATGTCTAGAAGCCAGCAATAACCATCAATTTCTCAAATACTCTGAAAGTCATCCATGCCAGTGGGTCTCTTCCGAACCTGTATGGGAGGCTAGAATCTATAGGAGGAAGCTTGCTGAACCAGCCAGGCTGGTTCTTTTGTTCCTTTGCCTTAGCTGCTCAGCTACCGTATTTTTCGTCCTATAAGGCGCACCGGCCCATAGGACGCACCTCATTTTTTGGGGGGAAAATGAATTTTAAAAAATTATTCCCCCCCCCAGCCCTGGCTGCCGCCCCAAGCCTTGCGCTCGCCTGCCCAAAGCAGGGGAAGCCCTCCGGAGGGCTCCCCGTGCTTCGGGGTGACAGGCTGCCGCCCCAAGCCTCGCGCACCCGGCGGGACCTCCTGCCGGGCGCGCGAGGCTTGCATTCGCCCCATAGGACGCACCCAGATTTCCCCATCATTTTTGGAGGGGAAAAAGTGCGTCCTATGGGGCGAAAAATACGGTAGTGGGGCGAAAAATACGGTACCCCCCCACTTATCGGCTAATGAATGGGGGTGAAATCTTGCTCAGTTCAGCAGGTTTCTATGCAAATCCCTTTTGTGATTCTTTATCTGTTCTGCCAGACCTATGCAGGCAATTAAGAACACATATTTCTACAACGGTTAACCAATATCTGTTTTTAAGTTTTTCTGTACCATTTTAACAATGCTTTTATGTATTTTTGTTGTAAACCACTTCAATATTTTTAATGAAATACTGGCATATAAATATGTTTATGAATAAATAAATAGTTAAGGAAATGTTGGGGAAATGGAGTGAACTGCTTTGTGAATCCCCAGGAACATGACATTATTTATCTGTTTAGCTGCAACTTTGCTCGCTGGGGCTGATGGGAGTTCTGAGCCCAAAACAACTGGAGGGCACCAGATTGGCAAAGGCTGGTTTAACCCACTGGGCATCAGGGACAAAGGAAGGAATGCTGAGTGATTAACTTACACATTTTCAAAGGTTGGACTCTGCCAAAATGCATCTCACCTTTCCAACTTGAGCACTAATTTGCACATTCTCATTAATAAAATGCCAATAACTATTATATTTCCCTCTTGCACCCCACTTTTCATCACTCAGGTACTGCTTGTCTTGCATTTATCTCAAATAACTTCACTCAAGTTTCTCTCATAATATATATGGTGTATAAAAATACGTTGTAATATGATGCCGGCTATTTTTTATTTTCCTGTATATTTCTGGCTTCAGACTTGTATACTTCAGCCTTGGAAAGACTGCATTCCCTCTGCCTCTGGGAGAGAGTCTTGCAGAGCAATAAGCCTGTTATCAGATGGCACTTTGGAGATTTGTAAAGCAATTTAAGCAAAGCAGGATGAGAAAACCATCTAAGGTACCTGATTCTATCGCAGGATCGGTTCTGCTGTGTATTGGAAAGAGTCTCAACATTCTTACATACATACTAAGAGCAGCCCCCTCAATTGCAATAGCATGAGATGAAGCAATAGCATGAGATGAAGTAATAATAATAATAATAATAATAATAATAATAATAATAATAATAATAATAATTATTTATTATTTGTACCCTGCCCATATGGCTGTATTTCCCCAGCCACTCTGGGCAGCTTCCAACAAAGATTAAAAATACCGGTACATTAAAATGTCACACATTAAAAACTTCCCTGAACAGAGCTGCCTGTTCAGCAAGAAGATATTGAAGTGTGAGAGGAAGACCTAGAAACCAAAGGCACAGGAGGAAAGGATAGCTTTGAAGTGAAAGGAGGAATCTAGCTAATTTAGGACTACCCTCCTTCATCTGGAAGATGGAAGGCTTTGAACCTAACCAGACTTATCTGGGAATAAGCCTGTATGAAAACCAGCCAACCTGTGTAAGGCAGTGTTTGGCACTGTTTGAAGCATCTAGAAAGTTTTGTTTAGTGATGCTGAGCTAGAAATAAGAAAGGAATCGAGTATAGAACATGATAGGGAAATCAACACAAATGGGAAAATGACCAGAAACCATTCTAAACCAGGAACAAACGATGACATCAACTTAGAGCAAAATCCTGCCTTTTCTAACCTGACGCCCTTCAGGTTGTTTTGGACTATGACTCCCAAAGCCTTTCCAATACCAGACAAGAGATAAATAATAAAAGTTTATTATAATACTAATAGTGATAATAATTTTATTATTTATACCCCACCCACCTGGCTGGGTTTACAGCATATATAAAACATACTGTAACATCTACATGAAGCCGTTGGGAGAGATCATCAGGGGATTTGGGCTGGGTGTTCATCAGTATGCAGATGATACCCAGCTCTACCTCTCTTTTAAATCGGAACCAATGAAGGTGGTGAAGGTCCTGTGTGAGTGCCTGGAGGCGGTTGGAGGTTGGATGGCAGCTAACAGATTGAGGTTGAATCCTGACAAGACAGAAGTACTGTTTTTGGGGGACAGGAGGCGGGCAGGTGTGGAGGATTCCCTGGTCCTGAATGGGGTAACTGTGCCCCTGAAGGACCAGGTGCGCAGCCTGGGAGTCATTTTGGACTCACAGCTGTCCATGGAGGCACAGGTCAAATCTGTGTCCAGGGCAGCTGTTTACCAGCTCCATCTGGTACGCAGGCTGAGACCCTATCTGCCTGCGGACTGCCTCGCCAGAGTGGTGCATGCTCTGGTTATCTCCCGCTTGGATTACTGCAATGCGCTCTACGTGGGGCCACCTTTGAAGGTGACCCAGAAACTACAACTAATCCAGAACGCGGCAGCTAGACTGGTGACTGGGAGCGGCCGCCGAGACCACATAACACCGGTCTTGAAAGACCTACATTGGCTCCCAGTACGTTTCCGAGCACAATTCAAAGTGTTGGTGCTGACCTTTAAAGCCCTAAACGGCCTCGGTCCAGTATCCCTGAAGGAACGTCTACACCCGCATCGTTCTACCTGGACACCGAGGTCCAGCACCGAGAGCCTTCTGGTGGTTCCCTCATTGCGAGAAGTGAGGTTACAGGGAACCAGGCAGAGGGCCTTCTCGGTAGTGGCGCCCTCCCTGTGGAACACCCTCCCACTTGATGTCAAAGAGAGCAACAACTACCAGGCTTTTAGAAGACATCTGAAGGCAGCCCTGTTTCGGGAAGCTTTTAATGTTTGATGTATTATAGTATTTTAATATTCTTTTGGAAGCCGCCCAGAGTGGCTGGGGAGGCCCAGCCAGATGGGCGGGGTATAAATAATAAATTAATTATTATTATTATTATTATTATTATTAGAGGCTCAAACCTGCAAAATTGGCATTATCAGTGCCACGCTCTAACCAAACAGCCACCCAGGCTGACAAGAATTTTTAAAGTTGGCATGTACAATGGGAACAGGATTTATTGGTTTGTGTTTTGTTTTTGCTTTTGTTTTTATCATGTATCTAGTGTTTTTATCTTGTGTTTTGAACTGCCCTGAGATCTACGGGTGAAGGGCGGTATAGAAATTTAACGAACAATACAAATACTAAATGAAAATTTAAAAGCATGCCCATTTACACAAACAGGGGTGATCGGAACTTTGAAATACATAACTTATTTACAACCCGTTTGGCTGGGGAGAGCCGTTTTGTGGGTTATGAGACTCACTATGAACCCTGGAAGCATATAACAGTATTGTAAAATAAAAAATAATGCCGGTGATGACAGCTAAGTGACAAAAGGACAAAATTTTTATTATTTGCGCTGTGGGGCATGTAGCCTGTGAGGTGACAGAGACATATTTGGAAGCTCCTTGAGGGCAGGGACCCTCTGCACACGGAATAGGTACAAACAGGGAGGACGACGGTTCGGTGGAGAGGGAGAGAGACAAAGAACTCTCCCCTTGGGCCAAGCCGAATTTTTTTAATTTTCTGAGGGAAATTAAAAAAGAAAAGCAGCGAAGCCGCCGCAGGGAGACCAGGCAGGAGGCGCCTGAGGGGAGAGAGGTGGGCGGAGCCAACCGGCTCGAAAGGGGGCGGGCTCCTTATTCCCTGGCGGCCAGTGAGCGGGCCCGGTCGTCGACGTCGTCGTCGTCGCCGCCGCCGCTCTTCTCCCCTCCCTTTCGGAGCGCGCGCACCTGTCAGTCACTCCCGCCCGCTCGCTCGCCGCGGCCTCCCGCTCCCCTCGCTCTCTTTCTATCACCGTTCGACGCGCGCGGTGCATGCTGGTCCCTCCGCCTCAACCGCCCTCCGCCTCCAACATGGCGTCGCGCTGTCACCTGTGTGTGTGAGGGAGAGGAGAGGGGAGAGGGGAGAGAGGCACCGCCTGACTGACTGGGCCCCCCCTCGACCCTCATCACCCACCCCACCCCCCAAAAAAAATCCCTTCGCCCCCCGCTTTCCCCTTTCTCCTCCTCTCCCTCTTTCTCCTTGGCTCGGCTCCTCCCCGCCATGGCGGGGGGCTGAAGGGATCCGCCTCCCTCCCTCAGCAACAGCATCCCTTCCCCTCCCCTACGCTGAGGCAGGTGCTGTCAACGCCGCCGCCTCGGCTTCACCCGCCACCGCCGCCGCCTCCTGATGGGGTCCCCGGCAGGCGCGTTGGGTTCGGCGGCTGCTGTGGCAGCGGCCGCCGCGGCAGACTCTGCGCAGTGGCTGTCGGTGAAGGAGGAGACCATCTTCCTCCACGACGGGCTGATCCGGGTCACGGACCTGGCCGAGCTGCCCAGCGAGATCATCGGCGTGGCCGAGCCGGGAGACGCGGAGCTGGAGGTGAGGAGGAGGGAAACGGGATGCGGAGGGCGCAGGGGGAGGGAGACGGGGACTGGACCTGGCTGCCCTTCCTCCTCCTCCTCCTCCTCTTCAACAATAAGGTGGGGCAGGAGGGGGGAATCTGTTCTTCACCAGCGCCACAACTGTAAACACACACTTTCTCCCCCCCCCCCCCCAGTTTAGGCTTATAAATGGAGCGTCTATGGGGCGAGGAATCAGGTCAGCATCCTCATCCCTGCAATTTAGCGATGGATTGTGTGGGTGGGGTGGAATTTGGCCTCCTCCTGCTTCTTCTTCACCATCATCTTCAGGGCCTGCTCACCTCCGCAGAGTGGGCTTTTAACAATAAGATGTGTCTGGCCTTCATCATCTAGTCTACATCATTATATTCATTGCTTCCCTGTGAAGTAGCGTTAAGATTAGGGGAGTATCTTGTCATAATCATAATTGGGCTTTAACAATAAGATTGGTGGGTGGGTGGATCTGGCATTCATCAGCATTGGTTGTCATCATCATCACCAACATCTGACCTCCTTAAAGGGGCTTTAACAATAACATTTGGGAGGGGATGTCAAGGTGAATGGGGTGGTAGAGAGGGGAGAGATGCCAAAGGGTCATAATGAGGCAGAGGATAAAGAGGAATCTATTCCCCCTTGTATTTCTTTTCTCCTCTCAGTGATGATGATGATGTTTTTAATCAACAATTTATTAAGATATTTCAGAGTTAGGGGGTGATTTTGACATCTTTTACAACCCCAAAGGATAGGGATGGCGGAGGAGTAAAAGACGAGATGTTCATATGTGTATGCAGTACCCTAAATCAAGAGGTTAGAAAAGACAGGGTATCAATTCGGGGGGGGGAGGTGTCTTCAGAATTTGTGATGTTGGGAAGAAATGTGGTGTTGGGAGAAGTGTCGGAATTGGGGGTACCCCCAAATCAAGGCTTTGGAATAAGGTAGGATGTGAAAACTCTGGTATGGAGGATAAAAAATGGTGGGTTACTGAAATGGAGAGATTTGAAAGAATGAAAGAGGACAGAAGAAATATGTGACAGTGGGCATTAAGTTGGAAGGAATATGGGGAAGGGGAATAAAAGAAAGGGTAAGGGATCACAAAGAGCAGTAATTGAAGGTAGGGTGCCAGTTAGTAAAAGGTAGGGTAAGATTGAAGAGAAGGCCAAAAGGGGAGTGGGGATAAGATGAAGAGTCAAAATGAGAAGGGTATAGGTATGCTGTTGGTTAGTGAGCAGACTGGATAAATTGCCTTTAGGCTTTGGTAAAATGTGAGGAGCAAGAAGAGTGAGGAATGGGTGAAAGGAGCTTAGGAGAAGCAAGGTGAAGGTGATGGAGGATATACTGTGAAGTAGTAGGGGATTGTGGTTACTAGATGGAGGATGGGGAGCTGTGAAATCTCAGGTGCAAACTCAATAAGGGGTGGTGATGAATGGTTTTGGGTGGGGATGAGAGAGGAGCACCTGACTGTTCCAAAAAAAGCCTTGATGCGCTAGGATCATAATTAGGTTAGGGGGGAGATTGATAGATAATTAGGAGAGAATGAAGCAACAAGTCATACACATGCCTGCCAGGTCTGACACCCAAATTTGTTGAAATGATGATGATGCAAAGGTGATTCAGCACCAGGGAAGGTGCAGGATGTAAGATGATAAGGCTTTCAGAACCTTGTTTTGAACCAGGAAGGGCAAACCCTCCCTGTCTTCATTGCCCAGAGAGCAGTCTCTTGAAAATTGATGTTATGGTGTTCTTAATTATTATTATTTTGTTATTTACCAATAATTATTTTCACAGTGAAATATCTGGGGTGTTCTTAAGTACTGAGTATCTAAACTAGAGGTTATAATGACTGTTGAAAGGCCGAGGGAAGTAGCTATGATTCTTTTCCACTTCAGCCTCCTACTCCAGTAAATATGGGCAGTTGAACTGTAGTTAGAGAGCAATTGTGTGTTGTTTGAAATATGTAGTTTGGGGAAATTGCTGTCAGTCATTTCTGCTTGCATCTCTTCCCTGGTCTGCATCTCTTTCTCATGCACCTCCCTCCATCACCCCGCCCTCTCCCCCAGCAGTGTGGCTTGCAGTGACACAGGTTCTTTGTCAGAAGCCGGGTGGCGTGAACCGAATGGGGATGGTTCAGCAAGCGCTGCATTGAATGCTTATATTTGATCACCTGCAGTTGTTTAGGGGCTCAGCAGAAGGTTATTTCTTATTGCTAAAAAGAATCCTGAGCAGTAACAGATTTAGTAGCAAGCAGCCTGGACAAAATTATTACTGTACTCTGATGATAGCAAGGTTAATTCCTTGTTCATGCCCTTCAGCTTAATGTGGAAAAAAGACTTAATATTTCTAAACATATTTTCTTTTACTGTTGTGCCCACCCCCCGTGTTATTAAAGTGAATTCTACTAGCTCTGCAAGGCTATGCTTTTGTTACTGACATCTGCTGTTTCTGGGGGAGTTAAGAATGCAATGATTAATTAGTCTTGTGGTCTGGAGTTCATTTTTTTGGTAACAGTACAGCTTATTTGCAAAGATAGAGTTGAACCCATTAGTTAAGCAAACATTAATGGTCAAATCGCATGTCTGGTAGTTGTTATCTGGGCTTATCCATGGCATTCCTATCCATAAGTTGATCATGGACTGTGCCATGATTCCAAGGTTTGCTTAATTAAGCCTCCTGCTGTCCAGGCTTGAAAATTTATGTAAAACTTGCTACAGAATCAAAATGGATATGTGAGGCCTTTTGGTAAGGTGAAAGAAACTGCAGCTGACAGACATTTCACTCTTGTACTGTATAGTATGGATTACGAATTCGACATGGGTTTGTTGGAATAACAACATTAAGGGTTATTATATTTATCTATCACCCCATGATTAAAGGAAGCCATGGAAGGAAGGAAGGAAGGAGTAAATTGGCACCAGATGGAAGAGGTAGCATTGAAGCCCACCAGACAGAGAACAGGAATATTGTGTCTAACCTGAGCCTAAGCCAGATAGTGCTAATTTTGGCACTAAGGTTTGCAAAGCCACTGGAGGCTTGGGATAACTGACAAGGATGGGGGTGGAGTGTCTGATGGTTGTGCCTTGGGTGGGGTTGGGGAGAGTTGACTCTTTTCAGCTCTGTGTTACAGACAGTCCATTGACTGACTACACTACGCCATTGGTTCAGCTTATCTAGAACCTGAGACACTCCAGTAGCTTTCCATTGTACACATAGTATAAACCCTTAAGTGTTTTGTCATTAAATGTGTTTGCTTAAAATACGCCCCTCGCAGCACTTTATGGTGTATTGTTGGCCACTTCATCTTATTTCTTTACTATGCATTTCATACATTGTTTCTGTAAATTTTGTTTGAGCTTGCCCCAGTACACCACTGACACACACTTTGGCAAGAACTTGGGAAAGTTGCCTCATTAGATAGGTCACAGTTAATTAGAGCTCTTTGCAGCCTGTCTCAGTAATTGTGTCATGAAAAGTATTTAAATGGAATAACAAGAAGCTTCAGAAATTCATTCAGGCAAAGAAAGAGTTAGAAGTGATGGTGATGGAGCCAATTCAGGCTTTCACGTATTGGGGGGAGGGGGAGAAAAGGGTTTGGGCACATATGGTTGCAAAGATAAAGCTTCCAAACATTGGCAGACTGTAAATTGGTGCAGCAGCATCTCACTGCCCTATTGTGGTGATATGGAGAGCCCTGGTGGTCTCCCATTTGTGTTATTCATATGCTATGAATTTCAGAAAGAGTGGAGGAGAGTAATGGGACTATTTTGAGGGCAGGGTGTTGTAAAATGGAATAGAGATTACATGTTACCACAACAAGGAGTATGGAGAAATAACACACTTATAAATAACAGATTCGCAGTGTACTAGTCAGGAATAGAGGTTCTCACTCGTAGTAGCAAGCAATGTTGGAGTTTCATTTGAAATATGTTAGTTTCAGGGCTTCTTCAGATGGATTGTAAACAATAGATTTAATGTGGTTATAGCCTGCTATCTCAGGGAGGTCAAATGCACAGTAATAGTGTTTACTCCAGGATCAGAAACATGGGAAATAATAGCAGGAGATGAATATTGTGCTTATGTCCTGCTTGCTGACTGCCCATAGGTATCTGATTGCCCACTGTAGGATACAAGATGCTGGACTAGATAGGCCTTTGGTCTGAAAGGCTAATAAAAAATTGGTCCTTTTTTACTGTCTCAGGGGTCAGCTATGCTTTGCTATAGGTTCATAATCTAGAAGCGACAAGAATGCTCAGTTGTAGCCTTATTGAAAAGAAAATAGTTCTTGGCCAGTAGATACTTGTTTTTGACCCAACCACATATTACCATATTTTCCCGTCTATAAGATGCCCCCATGTATAAGACGCCCCCTATTTTGGGGAACTCCGATTAAAGAAAATGGGGGAAGATGGCCCAGAGTATAAGATGCTGCCTAATTTTTGACATTATTTTTTAGGGGAAAAACCTAGTCTTATACACGAAAAAATACGGTATATTTATGTGAGGCTGTTGGACCTGAAACAATTTTAGTCTATCCCAAACTCCTTAATGTGACTGTGGGGAACCTTTCGCCCTCCAGATGTTGCTGAACTCCAACTCCCTTCAGCCCCAGCAAGCATAGCCAATGGCCAGGGATGATGAGAACTATAGTTCAGCAAAATCTGGAGGGCCAGAGGTGCCCCACTCCTGCCTAAACATCTCAGAAAATGTGCATAGCATATACTGATAACTCCCACACCAAAGGGAAGAAGGTATCTCACACTTTTGTTTGAATGTATGCTTATAGGAGCCTAGACATTTTTTAAGAGGAGCACCTGTTCTCTGGACAGCTCCTAGGGAAGATCAGATTGACAGATACCAAATCCACAACCTTTTCAGTAATGAATCCAGAACTGCAGAATAGCTTTCATGGGAAACTCCTTTAAGTGGGCTTTGAAGCAAGACTTATGAATCTTGGGCTTATATTTTTGTATTAACAAAATACCGTAAATAATATTGTTTAGAAAGACTTCTCTCTTTTAAAGGTAGGATTTAAATGATCAAAATGAATAAATGCCTACTGCATTTGGGCACCCTGTCATTCATGGACCTGTCCCCTGTCATGTGTGTTCCTGAAAATTATGCAGTGATAGTAATTGTTCAGCAGTGCACATAGAAGTATGTAGCCAAACTTGATAACTATGCCCTGGTATATTCTTCATTCAATAAATATCATGAACTTAGGTATATCAAAGATACATACAAAGTACTCACAGGTCCCCTTCTGATATTTTACATTCTGTGATTAGAACAAATAAGTTGAACAGCAGCAGAGCTTGGCAGTTTGTTCTAATCAAGGTGTTACTTGAGTTGTCAGGTGTGCCAAACCCCTCTTTGACATGCTATCTGGGGGATATTGTTTGTCCTGCTGGGGACTTGTTAATAGACATTTCATGACTGACTACAATGTTCCTTGTGAGGAACAGGTTTAGACAGGCTTGGTGGTAATCACAGCCCATCTGTTGAGGAGCAGGCCTGTCATCATCTTGTTCTATACAGTGGTACTTCGGTTCATGAACTTAATCCATTCCAGAAGTCTGTTCTTAAACCGAAACAGTTCTTAAACTGAGGTACGCTTTCCCTAATGAGGCCTCCTGCCGCCAGTGCCCTTCCGCCATCTGGTTTCCGTTCTTAGACCGAGGTAAAGTTCGCAAACTGGGACACTACTTCCGGTTTTGCAGAGTTCGTAAACTGAATAGTTCGTAAACAGGGCTGTTCTTAAACCGAGGTAGCACTGCTTTGCGTCTTCGCTCTCACCCTTTTGTGCTTCTGCCATACTTGCACACATCCTGGATAGTTTATCAGTTCTGTGCAAAACTCTGGTGGAGTTCCAGTGTACACATGATGTCCCCATGCAAGTAAGGAAGAGCTACCCTGTTTATTTTGTAGAACTGTTGTCATGCACACAGAGCTGCTTCCCATATGGACAAGGGAGCCTTTGTTCACATGGACACATTTCCCATGCGATCAAGAAGCCTCTGGATTTGAGGATTTTAAATGCAAGGGAAGAGCTAAGTGACAGCGGCTACCACTCTGTACTTGGTGATGCTAAGCATCATTTAAGGGTAAAAAACTAATTCAGAGGAGCCAAATGAGTACCCTGCAAGTGTGTAAGATGGCCATTTCTAAAAACTGACCTAAACTTTGTTCTATTTCATTTAATCAAAGTCAGTGGTGCATATTTACCTGGAGCTGCTGTAAGCCCTAGGAAGCTTTCATGTGCCTTAGAAATTACTTTTGCTACTAACTGGTGTGGCAACATTCTCCAGAAGTTCTCACCGGTGATTCACCTTTTCAGTAATGGAAGACTGTACAGGGAGGAAATTATAATTTCTTAACTGGCCTCATTTGTATCTCTTTCTTTGGGTGGCAGCATGTCAACCCACCAATTATTTCATTAGGATTTAACTGATAGGTGTCTAATGACTAAGCAACCTGTGCAGATGGAAACATGCAGGAATGCTCTTGGGCAAACAAGGGAGTGATAGTTCAACTGGAAATAAAGTTGAAGATGCAAATGACTTTTTCATTGTGAAAGGTGTAAAGAAGTTTATGACCGATTTCTTAGCAAATATATTATAATCTCTGACTTGGAGTGGGTCAGATATTTTGAGAAATGTTTAAAGTAGCCATTTTAATTTTATGGTGTTTGTGTCTGTCATTCCAGAGGGAAAAGCAAATAGCCCTTTTGGTGCATGTAAGCTCTTGGCCACGTCCAGCTCAGCTCTTTGGATCCTAGCCTTTGTTTTTCTCCAAAGAATTTCATCCCATGTATTCATGTCATTGTCCTTTTTAGCATGTGCTCCATTCAACTGCCAGCTTGTGCAGTGTAGGTTAACTGAAATGTATGAGCATAGACGAACCTTCTTGTTCAGTGCTGGGCTTGGGATGTTGCCAGAGCTCCACAGAGATTATTCTGGCACCTGGGAAGCATCCATGATGGATTAATTCTCAGGCAAAGGCTTCCAATTGCAAACTTCCAGCTGAATGTTAAAAGGTGGCACCATTCAAATTAGTAAAACAAAACAATTGTTGAGAAGGCCAGTTCTGCTTCTTTGAACAGTGGTTCTCTAAGATTAATACATTTCCTATTTGGGAGTGTTTCAGCACATAAAATGAATGAAATATGAAGAAATGGGAAGGGGGGGTGTACCCTGTACTAGACAAGAAACTGTCAACTTGCAAGCTCCAGAGATCTTTTGAGCTGCCAATTGATGAATCCTGGTGAGCATTACCATTATGGAGGAGTTGTGAGTCTTGCGTCCTAAGCACTGTGCTAAAAATACACCTCTTCGTAAGTTGCTGTTTCTTTCCAGGTTGGGATGAGAGAAGCTTTAAGTTATTCTGCTTGTATTATTTTTTTTAATACCTTGGCTTAGCATATGCTTATAATCAATTGCTGCCAAAGTGACTTCACATTGGGTTTCAGTATTTGTGACTTGCTGCCTTGCACTTTGTAAGTGGCACTTCTAAAAATGCTGGTTAATACAGAAGCAAAAACCAGAATCTGCATCTACATTTAAGACCAACCAGTCTACTGGTGTTCCAGGGGCAACACACTTCCATGCTTTGGGCTTACTGAAAAAGACACAGGGTTGTAACAAGAGGAAAGACAATAAATAGGAAAAGCAAGCTTTGTGCTAGGCTTTTCTGCCAGGGAGCCTTGCGTGTTGTAGAAGTGTTCTAGGCTGCACAGTCTGTTCAGGCATAGTGCTGTCCAATCCTCTTGTCCCTTGCTGCAGTGCCATGTGAGTATTAGGGCTGTACTTATTGCAGGCAAATTTTAATAGTATTATGAGTTTTCCAGGAAATCTGTATACCATCTTAATATTGCATAGTGTTGATATGCTAGCCTACCATGAGTGGTTAAAAATGTGGGCTAAAATCCTTTGAAAATAAAATACTGTACTAAATTACTGATAATCACAGAACCCCAGGGTCCCCCAAAGAAGTTGCTGCTCGAGACCCTGAGACAATTTGGTGGTGTGTGTGTGTGTGTGTGTGAGAGAGAGAGAGAGAGAGAGAGAGAGAGACGCTTTCTCTCAGCTTTTGAGATCTCTGGAATATGTTAAAATTATATCTTAAAATGTCCTAAGCTGCATTGGAATCACATGGTCAAAAAGTTGGAGCCATTGGGCATTGTAGTGTCTCGGCAATTTTGTCACGATACAGAGCACAGTTTAATATCTTTCAGCACAGAAGTCTCAGTTTCATGCATGTTTGATGTTTAAGTGCCACAGTACCTAATTATCCGTCCCCCTTTTCTTTTGTGTCATGTCTTTAAATTGTAAGTTTGAGAGTAGGGACTGTAATTTTTTTATTGATCTGTAAGTTGCTCTCGGAGCCTTTTTGGCTGAAGAAAATGCTTTCAATCAATCAATCAAGGCTGCAGATTGTTTCCATAGTTTTTAGACAGATAGAGCTCTAGTCCCCCTGTTTCACAGTTAATGAAGTGAAACAAGTGTCTTTCAGTTCGTCCAGGACAGGGATGGAAATTAAAACTGTCTATCCATTGAGCTAAACATCTAGAGAATCAAAGTGCATAAATCAAATGTGAAATGGGTGTTGAAATGTGTAGACCACCGAAAATATTGACTGTCACTAAGTCCATCTATATTCAGTAGTGGTTCTTAAATTTCACTGGATCCAGGATGAGGAGGACCATTTGACATACCTGAATGAGATCTGCCACCTCTGACATTCATAGAAGTATATTTAATAGCTTTAGAATTTGTGCAGACCCCTTTTGCTGAATTTGGCTAACAGCCCATGGGATGCGTAATCTTGGGAAAATATTGTGACACCAGTGGTAGTAGCAGCAGAGTCACTTGCAGACCATTAGTACAAAGCCTCTTTCAGGAAAAAAGGCATCCCATGCAGGAAGAAAAACCTTGGTGATACTTTCACCATTGAGAGCTGGAAACTGTTACAATTTTGTTATTGAATTTCTTGATCATTTTTTCTGTGGTGTCTGCAACACATACATAGTTTCCTCGTTTTGTCGCTGTCAAAAATGCAGTCTGCACTCATGGTATCAGTAAAGAAAAAGAACTATTCCCCCTCCATTCTCACAAAATTCCTTGATGGCTTTTCAGCTCTCCCTTTTCTTTTATGGCAAAGTGGGTCATTGAAACTTTTCTTCTCTTTTTAGCCTAAAGCATTTTTATAAGCTGCACACAATATAAGCCACTAATTGGGCCATGTTGCTGCCACCAGGGAATCTATTTGCTATGGCCCAGTGTTAGCAGAGTGGTAGCACCTGTTACTTTGTTAATTTCAGTGTGTGCAAAACTGTGGCTTATTTAGAGCATCATTCAAACCTGAACTGAAAGATGTTTAACCATAACTTTAATTAAAATATGGAATGAAAATGAACCTTAATAATTTTGCTACCACATTTTCCCAGTGGACTATTCTTCGTTTTCAGAAGGGGGCATGAAACCATTTAGTATTGTGCTTACCTGGTACAGAACCTGGAAGGTTGCATACCCAATAAAATCTGGCAGAACAGATTTGTATTTAAAGAGTGCCTTCTGGGCTACACTTTTTTGCAGGCTATCTATCATTCAGCATCTTGCCTATGTTCCAGATACCTTTCTTTCCTGTGACACTGAAAAGTCATCAGGTTTGGGCAGGCTTGGAAAATCGTTTGATTTAAGCCATTAGCTCTCTATAAAGCCTCTCTTTTACCACTGTAGGCAGTATCATTTATTTATTTAATATGCTGCCCTGCCTCTCCTGTGCTTGAAGCCCCTTAACAAAATGAAATAAAATGAAGTCCTAATTGGACAGTTTCAGCAGCAGCAACCATCATCTCCTTGCTGGCTTCGAAAGTCGTTTGTAGATGTTCCTAGGTGTAGATGTTCCTAGGTAGATGGAGTTTAGAACATAAGAAGCTGCTTAATAATAATATTATTATTATTTCCCCAGCCACTCTGGGCGGCTCCCAACAGAATATTAAAAACACAATAAAACATCAAACATTAAAAACTTCCCTAAACATACTGTGACAGACCATTGGTCCATTTCGCTCTACACTGACTGACAGCAGCTCTTCAGGATATTAGACTGGGGTCCTAGCTCGAGATGTCAGAGTTTGAAAGTGGACCTTCTACGTGCAAAGCATGCTCTGTCACTGAGCTACAGGCCTTCTCCTAAGTACTGCAATCCCTTCTTGAAAGTGTGTGCTGTGTGTTTACCAATTTACCTTTACAAAGTGACCAATGACTGAATCTGACCAGTGCAGGACTGGCCAATTTGCAGAAGTGACTAAACTGTAACTTGGAGTGGCAGCATATTTAGAAACAGCAAGAGGAAGACTTGAGATCCCTTATAGAAGCTATTGGGGCACAATCTCTAGGTCGTGTTTAGAGGTTGCAAGGAATCTTGGCAAGATTATTGAAGGTGTGGTAGCATCTTAGGCCAGGTTCTGGATGAAACCTATTGGACCCATTTCAAGCAGGTCTAATTTTGAGACTGAGACACCTTTGGTCACCTTGGCAGGTAAACGTGTCAGGAAGTAGATAGGGGCAGAATGTCTGCCAATTTTGCTTCTCGACTGGAGGGAATGGGCTTAGGTGGGAAAGTATCTGATGGCTTTGGTCCTTGCTTGGAGGCCAGTTTCAGTGGATGATGTGGGATTCACCTTGGCCATTGGCGCATAATATCGCACAAGATTGATTCTTTTCCCAAGTTTGAGGGGAAGAAAAGAAGCTGGAGTGTATATATATTGGTTTAGCTGGCCAGTTGAAGCCATCTATCATCTCCTAACAACCCATACACCTCTTTGTCTGGATTAAGCTATACTGTAGTTTACCTCTGGTGGGGGATGTGGCATGCTCCTTCTGGGGTAGTTTGTCTACCTTTGGTCCCCACCCTGTTCTCAGCTCCTATAAGCTGTCAGCATGCAACAGCAGCCACATCCTGAGAAAAGGTACGAACAGGGGATACAAATAACAGAAGGAATCAAGAGAAAAGACTCAGAGAGGAATCCAGAAATGCCACAAGCTGGCTTTCTGTACCATCCATTTTCTAAATTACTTGTTGGAGTAGCAGTATTCACAGTCATCCTGTAAAATCTCTAGCCAGGTACCAGATTATATTGCGATCTATTTAGGTGGCACAGAGATGTAAGTGGAATGTAATTGCACACAGCTGGAAGAGTTGGGCCTATTTCTCACCTTCTGGGATGTAAAATGGGAATCCCTTCTTGTTTGCTTTAACATGACCTTGTAAACAATATAGGCTCCTGTGTGCTTAAGACTACCTGTCTTCTTACTGGACTACTGCTGAAACTTACAGCTATGAGTTTATTGTGAAATCAGTGTTTCTCGTGCATGCAAGTTTTTCACAGCCTCCGTATGACTTCGTTGTCATCAAAATGCTAGGCCATACTTTTTCCATTTAATGTGGATTTCCCCTTACTGTGGAATATCCAATAAATAACTCATTATGCATCTGCAGCCACTGCTGGTGTGGAAGGTCTTTTTTCCACATGTGACACTTTAGTGAGTGACCTTTATTACCACACCTTTGTGTCCATTTGCTCCTCAGCTGAGTACAACCTAGTCATTTTGTTTCTGGGTGATTGCAGCAGGTGATCCCATGTTCATTGTTGTCAGCTCATCAGCTGCTTGTTTGGTTATTCTTCACACTCATGGACTTTAGTTGGTATGGAGCCTCAGACACTCCAGTAATCATTAATTGAAATACCGCTGCTTCAAGTATTTTCTGGTCCTTTTATATATATATGGAAGCCGTGGAAAAGGGGATGTTGAGGTGCTTTGCCCTCCTGCCAGTTCCCCCAAAAGCACAACCATTGTGATGTAGTGGTTTGAGTGTTGGACTAGGGCCTGGGAGACCAGGGTTCAAATCCACACATTGCCATGTGAAGCTCTCTTGAGAGACCTTGAGGCAGTTGCTGTCTCTCAGCCTAACCAACTTCACAGGGCTGTTGTGAGCATAAAATGGGGGTGGAGGAGCTCTTGGGATGAAATGTGAGATACAAATGTAGTAATAAACACAAAGTAAACTATCCATTTCCCCTGTTATGCAACATGCTTACAACATTTGTTCTTTCACTTGGACATTTATTGTAGGTCTTTTTAAAATTTGCACTCACAACACCGGAACAGAGATACCTAAATACCTGCCCAGAATGGAAAAGCTAGTGGAGTGCAAGAAAGGAGAGTGATTGAGGGGAGGGACACAAAACACAACTTGGGGCCCTTCCACCTTCATTTGATTTCAGAGTCACAGGTCTGAGAGGGTTTTTTGTTGTCCCACTGCTTTCCCTGGGAAAACCAACTGCTGAATCGGAACTGGGGAAAGTGGCAGGACAAAAAGAAACCCTCTTGGACCCATGACTTGAAATCATGGGATACATTCTGTCAAGCTCCTTCCACTGGCGTGGATGGCAAGTAGCAGAATTGCAATGAATATGATGACTAGGAAAAGGGGAAGTGTGTAAACACTTGCATGACAAGTGTGCACACAGAAAAATCAGATCTGAACAACTCATTAGCAAGAGAACTCCTCTGTGTGGACACGACCAGTCTTCTGATTGTGAATTGGAAACAGGATCCATAGTGCAAATTCAACAGCACATAGTTACTTGGGCTGTGTTTGGGCAACTCTGAAGAGGTGCAATTTTCTTTCTTTTTTTTAAATAAATTTTTATTGGTTTTACAAAAATTTTTAAAACAATACAAACATATAAAAAGACATACAAACACGTGCAATTTTCTTGAAACACCAGCATTTGCTTAGTAATGTATGAGATGCAGAGAGCTATTTTAGTCATGCCTAAGTCTTGTGCAGATCAGCTAGGCTCTTTGAACAGCAGGTCCCTATTCGTTTGGCTCTTCCTTCAGTTTCAGAAGTGGTTTAGCATATGGTGGGCTGCTGTTCAAGAAATAGAAGTCCAAAGCCCTTTTGGACTTAATCAGTTGCACAATTAATCTACCATCCTATCTTTTACTTGGCCAACAAATTAAACGGGCCTTGTTATTCTGCCATGGTATTGCCTCCACTAGAGTTTGCTTTTGTCTCATTCATTTGTCTCTATGCACGCAGAAAATTCCTAGGCTCCTTCCTCTCTTTGAATTTTATTGTCCTTGGGATAGTTTTGGCTAAGGGTCTTCTGTCACTCTCTGTTCCAAGAATTCTGTCTTGAGAAGATGACAGCTGAGTATCTGGAGTATGTCCAGGCCCTTTGGTGTGTACAGAGTTCAGTATCTTGATCAACCGATTATACTGTTTTTTTGCTCCCCTGACCCTGTACTCCTGTGTAATTACTATTTTGATTTCTCCTCTCTGCTACTTAATTGCCTTCCTCACCTTCATCAGCTTTCAGTTCTGACCACTGCTTTCGTCTCCATTGCCATAACAATCTGGCAGGCTTGGGTGGAAAAAGTGAAGACTGCTGCCTGCTAGAATTTGCATTCCTACACTTTTTCTGTACATCATAGTCGGGCTATGACTTTTAATGGAATGGAGTTCTTTCAGGAATTGTAAGATTCTTAGATTTGAAAATGGGGTATAGGGCCACCTTGGGGAGAGCGAAGTGGGAGGTATTACTGTTTACCTCCAATAAAACTGGCTAGTTCTAGAACTGACAAGGTGCCACTGCAAATTAGTAACGCTTAGTACCGTAATGGATTTTTAAAAGCAATTGTGAATTTTGGGCACTGCTAAATCAATACTTGCAGCAGTTGCTAAAGAGTGTACACCAGCTGATTTCATTTGGTTAATTATCCTTGAAATCCTTTCTAGATAATCCAATTTGTTGTTTGTTGAGTTTGTCCTTGAAAATTATTTAGAAATAACACAAAATGCCATTTAAATTGTTCTGGGGAAAAACCTTGGTATTGCATGTCATGTAATCTCACCTACAAAACCAAAAGAGCAGCTCTTAATGACCAGAACATTGTAAATTCAGAAGAGATAAGATAGCCCTTTAGATATTTGAAGATGACTGTCGCATGAAAGATGGAGCAAGCTTGTTTTCTCTTGCTCTGGAAGGTAGGACCTGAACCAATGGTTCCAAAAAAGGAGATTCCAACTAAACATCAGGAA
The DNA here is from genome assembly GCF_965113315.1 of Podarcis vaucheri. Classification (NCBI taxonomy): domain Eukaryota; kingdom Metazoa; phylum Chordata; class Lepidosauria; order Squamata; family Lacertidae; genus Podarcis; species Podarcis vaucheri. The sequence goes on along the minus strand of NC_138765.1, from coordinate 88,708,051 downwards.
GATCTTTCTGCTGGTAAGAGCTGTTCAGTAGCAGAGCTGACTTCCTTGGAATGTGGTGGACTTTCATTCCTTGGAGGTATTTAAGCAGAGGCTGGATGGCCATCTGTCATGGATGTTTTCGTTGAGATTCCTTCATTTCAGGGGGTTGGACTAGATGACCCTTGAGGATGCTTCAAACTCTACAATTCTGTGATTCTATTATTATGTTTGTGAGTATGGATCAGGATCATTAAAGAGAACAGGAGGGGAAATCAGCAGAAGAGTTCCCCCCACCCACCCCACTCCTGCAGCTCTGGTTTTAACTGCTTAGCTATTAAGGCTTAGTGATGAAACTGGTGAGGTCAGGAAGTGAATTAAGCTTAGGTGCTTTTCCCAGGGTGGGAATAAGTGGTAGAGCAGGCGTATAAGCAGTGGCCAATCAGTAGCAGGAAATTAGTGTGGTTTATGCAAAAATTATTTGTTTTCTTTTCTTAAAAAAAAATTCTATAGAAGAACAAGAAAAAGATACAAAAAGTGTCAATTTACACAAGTAGTGGGGAACCTCTGGCTTGCGGGTCTAATTAGGCTGCAAGATTTTGAGGGCTGGCCTGCCAAGTGGTTTCAGATAAACCACGCTTACCTAAAAGGAAAATAGGAATCGATTGAAATGGTTTACTCATTATGTGAACACTTGCGTAACATACGATTTCCTGAAAACGCATTGTGTTCAGCTAACGAGACCTGCATGTACAGTGGTGCCTCGCAAGACGAAATTAATCCGTTCCGTGAGTCTCTTCGTCTTGCGGTTTTTTCGTCTTGCGAAGCACGGCTATTAGCGGCTTAGCGGCATAGTGGCTATTAACGGCTTAGCGGCTTTAAGAAAAAGGAAACAAACTCTCAAGAACTTGCAAGACGTTTCGTCTTGCGAAGCAAGCCCATAGGGAAATTCGTCTTGCGGAACGACTCAAAAAACGGAAAACTCTTTTGTCTAGCGAGTTTTTCGTCTTGCGAGGCATTCGTCTTGCGGGGCACCACTGTACTATATTGATACCTCAGAACATTATGAGTGATCTTATCCTCTGTATTCAATAAATGGCTACCAATATATCTTACATCATTTTATTGTCTCTCCCCCTCCTTTAAAACGAATAATAATAATAATAATAATAATAATAATAATAATAATAATATCATAATAATAATACCCTGCCCATCTGTCTGAGCTGCCCCAGCCACTCTGGGTGACTTCCAACATAATAAAAACACAAAATCAGTTCTATAAAGGCGTTTAAATGATACATATGACAACACATTTATACTATGTAAATTGCACATTGTTCTGTTGGTCACGAGCTGTTTAATATAAAAAACATTTCAAGTAATATATTTTTTAATGCTAAGAAATTCAAAGATGGGGATAAAGATAAAACACAGATTTTTCCTTTCATTTGTTTGGGTTGGCAGAGTACGTGTTTTTGTGACCAACATAATTTGCTAAACCAGTATGTGTTGCATTGTATTAAGCTTATCAGATTTTATTTTTTACTTAAAATTTCTTCTCCGTATAGCAAATGAGAAAGCAAAACTGTCACTAAATTAAGTCTCATTAACCTATTGTCTATTTTCTTGGTGAGGTGTTTAGCTGAAGATTAGAAAAAATAGAGAAATTCTGCGTCATCTTTCATGTAATGCTTCTGGTTGTTTTACTCAACTATAAAATGCCACTTTGAAAAACTGTTGCCAGTTAATGAAACTTTGGAAAACTAAAATGATATATGTAGGATATGTTTATTATAGATGGAAAATGTAGTTTGACATACACCACTATGTCATTATCTTGTAACCCTTTGTTTTCGGACATAAAAATATGTGTTTCTTTCTATAGAGTTTCTTATGTCTCCTATAGAATATTTCCCCCTATATTTAACACCTGCTTTATCATGAATCCTTTTACTTGTTTAGTTACTGTTCTATATTTTAGGAGTATTTTATGTATTTTTGATAATATATATTTATTTTAGTGTTTAATTTCTCAATATCTGTTAATTCACTTAATTTACTCTGTATTTGAGCCGGAGGAAAGACCTAAAATACAGTTTTGATACTTAGCAAAGCTAGTCTTTGCTCAGAGGTGTAAGCATTTGCATCACTGTGCTGTTCCAACAAGACAGCTAGCTATGGCTTAATTTCTAAAAAACAGAAACAAGCTAATTAAAGAGGAAATAACTTCCCATGTTGATTCTCTGTTATAATCTTCCATATCATTTTTCTTTGAAGTGGTGTTGCTTGTTCTCAGGAGGAGGGAGGTATGTCATAGCATCTTGTATCTGATGGGAAGCTAGCTGAAGTGTGAGGCATAATGTACAGCTTCAAATCTCATAGCTTTATTTGTAGTGCACAAGGAGAGAAAGTTCTGTCCATGAGTTTTCTCCCAGTGCTAATTAACATGTAGGGTGCAAAATTCTTGGAGATTGTAGCTAGGGAGAAAAGACTAAAAACCTTCCTTCCTGTGTACTGTGATCTGGGTTGCAATCCCCCTTACCCTACATGCTCAAATTTATTTGATGTAAATTTAATTTAGTAAGCATCTTAAAACATTTATTAAATGTGATTACAAATCGTGTTGCAGTTGTTACCTCCTAAAGTGCACAATTTGTTCAGTTAGTCCTGAATTTAGATGACTTGATTCATCTGAAACATATGGTTTTATTTTATTAGAACTTTCTTCCTTTGTGTCATATTTATTTACACATTAGGTACTGAAAGCAAGTGCCTTGACTTGTGCAAAAGTTCTTCTAAAGGCATCCTGCCACATTAATTCATCAGCATGCACTTCTTTTCCCTGCCTAGATCTTAACATTTGAAACCAAGAATCCAACGGAGCTATCAGAGCGCCTGCGTTCTGTCTGTGGAAATCAGAGCAACGCCTATGCCCGCCTGCTAGAATACCGCTTGAATGCTCTGCGGGGACTCTGGAATGCCCAGCGCCAGCTTGCCTTGGAGGAGCAGCATGAACGGGAAAACTCTGGGGATGAGGAAACCCTTGCCTTGCTCAAGCGGCAAGGCCTGTTACAGCAACCTGAACAAGCACCTTTCACTTCGCGGATGGGGCTGCTCTTGGTCTTCCCTCTCATTGAGTCCCAGAGCAGAACAGACCCTTCCCTTTGTAACATAACTGCTGAGGTGCTCTTGACTTGCCTTCGTGACTGTCAGCCCTTGAGCTTGACGAAGGAGCCTGTGGACTGTCTCAATGGCATTGAGTCCTTGCTCTGCTCATGGCTGGAGGAGACGTCCACTTCGGGCCAACAGATTCCACAGAAGCAAAAAGAAAACGCTGCTGCTGCCCTTGTTGCCTTGGCTTGTGCAAGGTAGGAGAGGCGTAGGGTGGGAAATTTGGGCGTGTAGATCTTTTCATTGCTCACCTTTTGTATGCCCACGTTAAACTGTGACAGAAATATTAAGATGTGCCTGGAATTCAGGACTGTGCTCAGGAATGGGTATTTGGCCTTGTTGTCCCATTGCCTTCTTTTCTCCTGTTCCACCTTGCCACAACTTTTAATTTCTAGCAGCAGAGGGAAGAATGTGTACTGGCATGGATTGAGGCATAGGTGGCAGTGCGAGGACGTTGTTTGCTTGAGGATTGGTCTAACACAGCCTTCCCATATCATAAAAGCAGGGGTTCCCCATCAGCTAAGTACTGCGGACCGCCTGTTTTTCAAAAGCCAAGCCATGGACCCCCTACTTTTGAACATTTTGTTATCTCTGTGGTAGTTTTTGTTATGTGAATGGTGCTATGCAGTGCTTTTTTTCTAAGAAATGTTTAGGGGTACTCTCATTTTCCTACTCATATTGAAATACTGCCCCTCAATGAGGCCAAACTTAGATTCACAAAATGTTTAGGGGTCTGCGTCCCCCCAGAAAAAAAGCACTGGTGCTATGGTCCTGCTGGGTGGGTTAGACGAACCCTCAGTTGGGAACCACTAATTTAAAGGAACCTGTACAGTGAGTGGGATTTCTGTTGTTTTGTGGGTCAAGGAATCCATTTGTGAATATTAAAGTACACTAAGGTCCCGCTTTACAAACACAATGCATTCCCAGGAAATCATTTGTAAGGTGAGCATTCACATAATAAACCAATGATTTCCTATGGGAACTTTTGTAATCTGTGATATATCTCTCTCCCGTCTTGCCATGGTTTCTCCTAAAATGGCTGTAGCCAATCACCAAAAGAGAGACAAAAGAAAAAAAGACTTGGTCATGTGAATGTTTTGTTGTAGAAGAGCTCTCTATAAGTAAAGGCATAAAAATTACAAGTAAAATGTAGCTTCCCACATTAGTATACACTGTGCAAAAACAATTAGCAAGTTTTTTAATATTTTGAAGACCAGATGAGTAGAACTATGTTTTCTTAAATGTTTTATAACTAATATAGGCATGTTCTTTGCTCCAGCTCTTTTTTATTATTCATTTTTATAATCCTTTTTTATTATGCTTTTGAGCATCAGTAGGTTCTTTGGATGCAAATGCTAGTCTGACTTACAGATAATGTGTCAGAACGCTCAGGTATATGGGTAGACAGTTCTGAGAAATGGCACATACTAATAATCTATTGATTCCAAAAAAAAATCTGGTATTGGATATTCCTTAGCTGCCTTAGTGCCAGGGAAGGGGCCTTTAGACCTTGGATTGGGATCGGTATTGACCTTGTTGCCCCTGCTGGGATTCCTTTATGTAGCATCACTGGATCTTGTGAAACTGATGGTTTGAACATTGGCTCAGAGAACATGAAATTTCCAACTATGCATACATGGGATTAATGTCATGTAATAATCCTGTGGTCTCATTTTTAATTATTTTTCAGAAGTAGACTAGCAAAGTAGTTTTTTGTTTTTGTTGTGCTTCCACCTCATTTATGACTTAGCAGAAAACAAAACCATAAAGCTATATTTAGAGAACATGATGCCATCATTTTCCAGCCGTGAACCGTAAAGATCGCAATAGATACACAATTTGTATTATACTCAAAATGTTTAAATAAAAACAAACTTGCAGAAAGGGTTACAGTGAGTTGTGCTGGCTTTTATTTGAGTTGCAAAAATTATTAGATAGAAATGGTTGAGAATCCCAGCACTTTTAATGGGCAAATTGAGAACAGCTGTCAAATTAAAATTCTCCCCCATGTTTGTCTCACTGCATTGCCAGTATTTATTCATGGACTCTTCCTGGAATTTTCACTGTCATCTGAATAAAGCACGACAGAATCATTTGATATGCCTGGATGTATGCAGCTTCTTCAAACATTTTAAAAAGTAATTTTTGAGTATAATACAAAAAATGCAGGTAAACCTCAAAACCATGGGTAGGCAAACTAAGGCCCAGGGGCCGAATCCGGCCCAACCGCCTTCTAAATCCGGCCTGCAGACGGTCCGGGAATCAGCATGTTTTTACATGAGTAGAATGTGTCCTTTTATTTAAAATGCACCTCTGGGTTATTTTGGGGGCCTGCCTGGTGTTTTTACATGAGTAGAATGTGTGCTTTTATCTAAAATGCATCTCTGGGTTATTTGTGGGGCATAGGAATTGGTTCATTTCCCTCCCAAAAAATATAGTCCAGCCCCCACACAAGGTCTGAGGGACAGTAGACTGGCCCCCTGCTGAAAAAGTTTGCTGACCCCTGCTCAAGACAATTACATAAAGAAAACAAGAAGAGAGAGACGGGGGGGGGGGCACAGGTCAGTTTCACAGTTGACAGATAACCTAAAGTAGAATTGGGGTAAAAGGAGAGGAGGGAGATCAGGAGAAGGATAACACAAGAGTTCAAGTTCAATGAGTTTTTCAGTGGCTCATCTGAGAAGATGGTGGAATCTGTCCTCCTACAGAATCACTGATGAGGGAGACCAAGGGGAACCAAGCTGTAGCAAAAGCATCAGATTTTACACAATTCATAGCAAGCCAGATGGCATGAGTCAGTTTCTCAGGTAAAGCTATGAAACAAAGGGCTTATACATGCCCTCCAGGATAAAGTCTGAGGACATTTTCCAACTTCCTGCAATAGTCATCCAGACTGCTACAAGGAGAAACATCAACAGATCCTTAGGGAGCAATTTAGGGCCAGTAAAAATGATAACGGAACAAGTACAGGAGACTTAGGAACAATTTGCTTATTATGTTATTATATTATATTATATTATATTATATTATATTATATTATATTATATTATATTATATTATATTCGTTATAGTATAAGCGGGAATTAAATATATTATCCCAGAAATGCTCAACGTAGGGAAAAGCTGCCACACATACAGTGCCTCAGTCCTCACATCCACTCCAACACTTAGGTGACTGTGCCATAATTTAAGCAGTGTGAGGTACCAACAATGAATTAGCTTAAGAGAAGCTTTTTTAATTCCTGCAGAAATTGTCTTAAAAGGGACATGAGTCCACATGGCTGGCTAAGAGTCCTACATTCTACCTATCTTTACTAGAGCTCCTAAACAGTTGTACAGTTTGTGCTGTGTACATCTTATTAAGATCTCCTGCTTTGAAGGTAACTTCCATATAATTTGCAAAAGCTCTCCCCGCATGTTTGTATTGTGCCAGTCTTTCTCAATGGACTTCTAAAACCCAACCAAATACTGGTGCTGTACTTTGCATGATATTTAGCTTCCAGGGCTTTGCTGCTCTTCTGTTGTTAATTCATTCTTATCTATTTTAATATGAATTTTCACAGAAGGTGCATACATCTTCTTTCTGGTGCAGGTTTGACCTCTCACAAATTTTGTCAAATTGTTGAATAACTTCCTCTTTTCCCCATTTTTTCTCTCTTTTAAGTTTAGTAGAGTTGAACCGATTTTTTTGGCCTATTCTTTCTGCCACTTAGATTTTCTTTGAGGCTTATTTTTCATTCTGATGTGATCTTTTAAAGAGTTCTGAATATCACTGCCTGTAGCTCATCTATTGTGGTTGTCTGTGGGAATGTAACCTGCATTGTGTGATTCCTCATTAGTATTATTTGCATGACAGCACAAAACATTGTGTCATTTGAATACTGATAAAGAATGCACAATTATCAGTCCAGAGATGTATGCTGGATATTTCTCCCAGTTATCTACCAGAATGGTTTCACAGACCAGTTTAAAGTGTTGTAGTGTCTTCAGCATTATTACCTGTTTTGAAGGGTTATGTCATCAACTGTCACAATAAAAAGAAAGAAAAAAGAAAGAAAGATACTATGAATAAGATATTTAGGTGAAATGTTTGTTTTAAAATTAATGTTATTATAGTTAATTTAATGTTCACAGATGGATTCCTCAGCTACAGAAATGACTCCATATGTGTTCTCATATGGAAAGGGTTACATGCAATAAACATTACCAAAATGTTCTTATCTGGCTGCCATATTGGAGACAGTGCATTTCCTAATATGATTCTACATCTGATACATTTTGTAAAAAGGATATCTGTGCTTTTGCAGAAGTGGACTCTCTTTACACAACTTAGGCTAATTATTGGCTACAGAAATGTTTTGGGGCAGTGTTAATTTCTGTGTACCTTTATGCTTCCTATCTTAATTATGTTTACAGTATGTGGTAGATCTTAACTGTATTGTAACTGCATTTGTATGATACAGAAACCATACAAATTTTGTAGTCTCAATGACTGAGACTGCCCTTCTGCCCCCCCCCCATTTCTTTATTTGAATGCAACTCAAGACATAAGGCAAGCCAATTCCTTCTAATTCAATTTTCTACAGTTTCATGCCCTTGAATTGATTTTGCTCTGAGTTTATGCTCTGGAAGAAAACTCCTTTGAGTAGGGCTGCACCTGCCTTCCATACTGAAATTCTGTGCTGTGGACATTCCTTTGAATTTCTGAGTTTTGACTGCCCTCAGCCTTACAGGTGCTGCCCTATAAGGTAGCCAGTGTTGATTCCTTCCCCTATGTCTTATCTACCACTGTCTTGCCTTCACTACTGGTTATTCTTTTGTGACAAGTGGGAGCAAAGGGAGTATTGGCTCTGTAGTATCCTTGTGTCTGTACATGTGCAAATCTGCCAGTCAAGTTCACATCAACTCTTTTGTTGTTGCACACATGAGTTTGCACAGTTCACACCATTCTGCTTTGCATTAGTTGCACACCCAATTTTTATCACTGGTGGAATAGCTGCTGCAGGCCAATTTGCTGATGTGATCACCGTACTGGGGGCTGCATGGGGTACAGAACTGTTGTTTTGATGGATCCTTCCATACCAACCATGATATTACTTTAACAGTTCCACTCACGTTCTACCTTGTCGCTTCAAGCATAGTAAAGAGGCAACCTAGGAGAAGAAAACTGATCAGGGTGGAGGCGTTAGCCTATTGTTAAGTGTGTCCATTGTTATCATCCTTCCATCCCAAATTATAATAGAATCTCAAAGGCAGGTGAAAGCCTCCAGGCTCTTCTGTGAAACCGGTAAGGTATCCTGAAGCTTTAGATAATGAAGGTTTATGTAAAAAGGATCTCTGGTATACAATATGGCTATCTACCCCATGTCATTGGTGTTCCAAGAAATTTGGTAAATGCTGAAACACACTCAGAGGAGGTGTGCTCTAAGTTGTATTTCAGGAAGACATATTGAGGCTTTGAACCAGTAAGAGATTGCTTGACTTTTTAAGAGCATCTGTTGGTGTCCTTCAGTTTCCAAGAGTGACTGCTGCTTTGTATTTTAACTCTTTCTTCAGGGGATCATTGAAAACGTTTGTTCACACAGTACACCTTTTACAGAAGCAAACAGAGTTGGGATCCCTGCCTGTAGCTGATGTGTTACACAGGTAGGAAGAAGGCTTCTGGGGGCAATCACATTGCTATAGATTAAAGACTAATCTTAAAAATACACGCATGCATCAATATTGGGATTTTTTTAAAACTTAGAGTGAGCAATTAGAAAAGTCCATTCCCCACCCTTAGGTAAAGGACCCCTGACCATTAGGTCCAGTCGTGACTGACTCTGGGGTTGCGGCGCTCATCTTGCTTTATTGGCCGAGGGAGCCGGCGTACAGCTTCCAGGTCATGTGGCCAGCATGACCAAGCCACTTCTAGTGAAACCAGAGCAGCTCACAGAAATGCCATTTACCTTCCCACTGGAGCGGTACCTATATATCTACTTGCACTTTGATGTGCTTTTGAACTGCTAGGTTGGCAGGAGCAGGGACTGAGCAACGGGAGCTCACCCCATCGCAGGGATTCGAACCGCTGACCTTCTGATCGGCAAGCCCTAGTTTAACCCACAGCACTACACGCGTCTCTTATTCCCCACCCTTACCCAGAGCTATTTCCAAACCGGAACTACACTAATAGTCCTTACTGTTCATACATATGCCATCCACCATTTAAGTAAAGTATTTTTCCATGTATAAGACTAGGTTTTTTCCTAAAAAATAATGTAAAAAATTAGGGGATGTCTTATACATGGGGCCATCTCCCTCCCCCCATTTTCTTAAATCTGAGTCCCCAAAAATAAGGGGGCGCCTTATACATGGGGGCATCTTATAGATGGAAAAATACAGTATATTTTAATGTGCACTGTATGTCTGTCTTTAGCTAATTATTTCCATTTCATAGAAGCATTCCCCCCATTTCTAAACTTTACTTTGTGTTCATTCTCTAAAGGTTGTTGCTTTTGGAAGGGGGGCATGGATCACCCTCTTGTTTGCTTGGGGGCAAACACATAGTGTCCTGGGGGTTTGAAGATATGTTGCCAGCATCTGATGCCAACCCGGGCTCAGGCTCAGAAAATAAAGGTGAGATTTGTGAATTTAAAGAACAATAACATTTCTGCATTGGGATTGCCTTGCCTTTTAAATAACCACAGTCTGAAGTTGTAAGGGTAGACAGGTGACAGCTGGTGCTGCGTGGACAGTCAGAAGGTATTTATTTGTTTGTTTGTTTGATTGATTGATTCATTTGCATCCTGTTATTCAGCCGAAAAGGCTCCCAGTGTAGCTTATGTGGAAAGCCCTTTTTGTGCACGAGAGCAGTCCACTGCAGCAGACACACATGTTAAAATGTTGTATGTACAAAGGTGGGATTTCACCAAGTAGACTGCTAGATATGGTAAAGTTGTTTCCCAGTCTGTAATATGAAAAATCATCAAACAAGTAGGAGACAAATATTGTAGCACTCCTATTCAGGGTTCCAGCTAACCAGCCATGCCCTCTTCAAGGGTACACCATTCCATTTCCCTTCCCACCCCTTTCTTTTTCTGTGTGTTTCCCCTCAGACAGTCAACCAGCTTTCTGTGGCCACTGAGTACGTTCAGTCCTTAGAGAGCTGTTTTGAGAGAGGAGTTCCCTCTCTCAAGTCAGGTCTGGTGTGGGGTTTTTTGTTGTTGTTGTTTGCTACTTCTGCTTTTTTATATACTAATTTTTATTAATTTTAACATATAAACTATAATACATACCATTGCTACTTCTGCTAATACCTTCTGTTGTGTGTGGATGATGCCTTCTTGGCTGCCCAAGGATCAACTCTCTGAGGATGAGCTCACAGTTAATAGGATGATGAGTGCGTGTGATAAACAGGACCTTTGAATATTGGCCCCTGCAGTGTAATTTTCAAAACCGTTTGATGTATGAATGAAGTGTGTGTATGTGGTTTTTTGTCCTCTTTCATGGTCTAGGGCAGCTTTACGTATTGGTACTGAAACTGATACTCAGTCCAGAAGTTGTAAGTAATCTGAGTGAAGTACAACACATCAAGGAGTCTTCTTCTAGCCAGTAGTGTCTGTGTTGTCCCAATAGTTTGAATGGGAAGCTGCATCTCCCCCCGCCACCCTCAAAATATTATGACTTTGGAAAAGGTTGTCTTCTAAAGGTTTGTTTCCAGTGTTCGAAACTCCTATTGTTCTAGGCGCATTTTGCGGCAGGGAATTTCATTTGCGCAAGCAGTTTCTGAGCTCTGGGCGCAGTGCTGCGCCTAAGATTTCAGATTAAAATTGTGGAGTGGAAGGAAAGGAGGACCTTTATTCTGCCTCCCCACTTCCATCTACTCCTTGCAGATTGGAGAAGTGATGGGGGGGGGGCAGGGGAAGGACTAGACCATGTGAAAAATGAACATAATATCTTAGCTGCAGTTCATTCATTTTCAGCATTGCATTCTTGTTATAAAAAAAGCACGCCTAGACATTCCATTGTTGTGCCCATAACCTAGGTTTAAGGTGTCATTTAGCTCCTAGCTTTCATATCTCAGTTTCTTTTCTTTCTTTCTTTTTGGATTTGTTCTTATTATTTTATTGGGTTTTATAAACAAGAATAATGTTATACAAACAAGTATACCAAGTTTTCTCATGTTTTTCTAACACTGTTTCCTCATACAGATGCAGACTTAGGACGCTGCCTTGCAGCAGATGGGCTTTATCTTTATACAACAAACTCAGTTGGCAGAGGAATAAGCAAATTAGGATCTGGATTACATGGTACTTTACGGTAAGCTATGGCATCATTAAATGCTCAGTTTGTTTATATTGTCAATTACTGTATTTGTCATTCCAAACACAGGACAGCAAATGGTGTTGAGAGTCATGTCTGCAGCAGTCTTCTGTTGGTAGCTGCCCAGAGTGGCTGGGGTATAAATAAATTATTATTATTATTATTATTATTATTATTATTATTATTATTATCATCATTCTGATTCTGAACTGTAATAAATAAAGGTGCATCATAATTGAAGTGTAACTTCCCTTCTTTTCCCTTCAGAGGCTTTGTGTACTGCCGTAATGAAGAGTTGGAACCAGGGTGGGTTGCTTTTGGCAATGGCAAGCTTCTTCACAGACCCGTCTCTTTTGATAACAAACCTCACTCCCTTTTCCAGGTTATTGACCAGAATACCCTGCAGGTAAAGTAAAAAATTGGAGCAGCATCTTTAATTTCATATGCATGGCATAGTGTTTTTTTGAAAATGTTTATCAGAGATTTTATAGTCCATCCAGCCACTTTTCTCTGTAGCCACACTTTGCAAACAAATTCTCCTTGATAACACAGTGTTCCAGGTTCACATCAAGACTCTAGAGACCTGCTGCTATTTCCCATTACCCTAGAGCAGAGCTTTCCAAACCGTGTGTCGTGACACATTAGTGTGTCGGCTGCATTGTGTAGATGTGTCGTGCAAACGCTGGAAAGGGGTTAGTTTAACCTTTGGTTTGCTAGTAAAACTGAATTACTGTGTCGAGAAATGATGCATGAGTAAAGTGTGTCACCAACATGGAAAGTTTGAAAAGCTCTGCCCTAGAGGGTGGCTTTGATAACTTGCAAGGCTGCCATTGGGGTGGGAGTGTACAGGTATTCCCCTGATAAATAAAGAAGATGCAGGACATGCCTACTTCCAGAAACCATTTTCCCCTTGTTATTTCACCTTTCTGTCAGTGTCCTCTGGAGACCGTTTGGAGTTTCCAAAAAGAAAAAAAAGAAAAGGGCCAGTGTATGTGTTATCTTTTCCTGTAGAACTTCTTAATCTAGCGATTTAAAAGCTTTATTGACTTTTGCCTTGAAGTGAAGAAATATTACTTGGATCCTGATAATTTCCCCCCACCGTGTGTATTTCAGAGATTACTGTAGCAGTTTCTCTTTGAAGGGTAGAAATCCAATATCAAGAACATCTGTGGCTCAGCAAAATATTGCATGCTAGCTGTATCAATGACTCATGGTCCTGATCCTAAGTCTTGATGTATCAGCAAACAAGTCACTAGCATGTGGTATATAAACTGCTTTGCCTGCATAATGCCTCCAAACAAGATGTTATGTCAGAGGTGCAGAGGAGAAATTAAGCTGGTTTTCCAGGCTGGTATTCCTGTACCAGAGTTGGGATGCGGGTAGCGTTGTGATGTAAACCACTGCACTTCTTGGGCTTGCCAATTAGAAGGTCAGCGGTTCGAATCTGCACGACGGTGATGAGCTCCCATTGCTCTGTCCCAACTCCTGGCAACCTAGCAGTTCGAAAGCACGCCAGTGCAAGTAAATAAATAGGTACTGCTGCAGTGGGAAGGTAAACAGCGTTTCCGTGCGCTCTGGCACTCGTCACAATGTCCCATTGTGCCAGAAGAAGTTTAGTCATGCTGGCCACATGAGCAGAAAAGCTGTCTGTGGACAAACGCCGGCTCCCTTGGCCTGAAAAGCAAGATGAGCACAGCACCCCATAGTCGCCTTTGACTGAACTTAACCGTCCAGGGATCCTTTACCTTTACCTTTTTTTTACCTCAGTCTAGGATGAGGGGATAAATGATTGCTGGTGTTTGGGGGTCCTCTGTTGTTGCTGCTTTTTCTGTCATGTTAGTTCTGTGCTTAGATTCTGTACTTAGAACTTGTAGCCACACATCTCTCTGGCTGTCATCTGCAAGTCTAATTTGAAAACATATAAAGCATTTAAAATCATATTAGTTATGTTCACAGTCAGTCTATTTATATACCTCATTTTGCACAAATGCATAAATGAAGAAGCAAGCTGATCATTTCCCAAATACTGATATTTACACTCCAGCTACCAAAAATTACATCTTCACTTGATGGAAATAATTTTCTCCAGTTTGTCCAGTAACAATCAATCCAACTTTAAACTATCAGTCATGGGCTCTTCATTTTTGTTTGCTCCTTTTTTGTGAGGGTGGGGCTGGGCCAGTGAAGCAGAAATGAAGCAGTTGGGCCTTTGGCCTGATGCAGCAGGGCTCTTCTTATGTTCTGGTTGATTAAATAGAATTGTAGTATTGTACTTGCAAACTGTAATTGCTGTTGGTCGTATAAGAATATGTTAGATACCTCATATATGTTAAAGATACTCCTTTTCCAGTCAAAATGGAAATCATGCAAAATGTATATAGTGGGATGTGAGACTTGGTTGTAAAAATGAAGCAATAGAGTAAATACTCTATTTAGTCGTAAAACAACATGATTTAGCTGTCGGATTTGCACCATTTTCTTAGTAAGCATATGAAGTATCAAAGGGAGACTGATGTAAATAAAATCTTTTTCTTGCTTATTTAAATCATCAAGTCTTTCCCAGTTGTTCCTGGAGATGCTGGGAGCTGAACCTGGGATTTTCTGTTTGCAAAGTAGGTGCTTCACATATCGGCCCTCCCAAGTTCAAGGAAGTCAAGTAAAATCGAACATTGTGAGGATGTGGGAATTGATGGGAGTGCTTATTTGGTTATTGAGTGAATTTTTTTTTAAAAAAAACCCACCATAGCAACATTTCAGTGTGCTTGATTGGCAAATGTAAGTTTGCAAAATGTGAGTGCTTTTGTTTTGTAACAATTTTAGCAAGGTATCTGGACAAAGCAAATTTGGTTTCCAGTACTTTCCTTTATAGTAATACCTCCGTGAACGTCCGCCTTGTCTAGCGTCCATTCCGGTGAACATCCGTGGCAAACCCGGAAGTACCGGAACGGGTTACCTCCAGGTTTGCCGCTTGCACACGTGCAGAAGCGCAAAATCACGCTTCATGCATGCGCAGAAGCGCAAACCACTCTGTGCGCAGACGTGGCGCTTTGCCCTGCGTCCTTTTTGGCTAGTGGCTTGGTTCGCTGGAACTGATCCTGGCCGCAAAACAAGGTACGACTGTATAGGTAGGTATGTTCAACAGTCCTACAAAGCATAAAAATTGGCGTTAATTATAAAATGAGTCTTTTGCAGAATTGCTCAGTGGTAATGGCTTGGCATATTATCTGGCCTCAAGCCCATGGCTTAGATCTCTCTGGATTAATTACAAGATGGTAACCATGAGAGTGTATAGTTGATGGCTCATGGTTTGTCCATGAGAGCTAAACCGTGAGCCAAAGTTTGGATAACATATTAAGCCAACCTATAGCTTGGTTCAGGACAGCACTGCAACAAATTGACCAGGTAGGAGTAAAGCACTTTAGCATTACACATAAACTAGGCCAGTTTATCATGTCAGTGTTCATGAGAGTTAGTACAACATATTTTTTATCCCTTCTCCTCCCGTCTTCTCTCTCACCTTCCTGTCCCCTTTGCTTTTATGCGATGCTACAGGTATGTCAGCTTCTCCCAATGCCAGCAGATCACTTTCCAGTTGGCAGCACTATGACCACTGTGCACCTTTCTTCGGATGGCACCTACTTCTATTGGATTTGGTCTCCTGCAAGCTTGAATGAAAAAACACCAAAGGGACACTCTGTCTTCATGGATGTTTTTGAGCTCACAGTGAGTGCTGTTACAAAGTGTGTGTTTTGGGAGGTGGGTGGGGGGGTGATAGGAATTGGGCTTTACTCTGTAACTTAAGTTAGTGCCTGAGCTTCCTTTCCCCCTCCTCCCTCCTGGTCCCTTTTCCATTTGTGTCGTCTTAGATTGTGAGGGTAAGGGACCATATTGTAAGCTGCTTTTTTGGCCAAGGAGCAGGATGCAAATGCCTTTAATGCTTAAAGCTAGTTACTGCTTGTTGTTTACAGAGTACTTCCAATTTACAAAATATTTTCCCTTCTACGCCTTGTAGCTGTGACTACTCCATCTCTGTCTTCCACTTCTCCATTTTTATTTATTTGCTGCTGAATGTGTGTCCTGTGTACCATTTGATATTTTATTTCTCATGTGTTCATCCCTTTGTTTCATAATTATAAAATGCCCAAAGCCAATATCTTTCTCGTTGCATTGTGATCAACGCTGATGCTGCTCAGGATGGGCAATCTGCGTCTCATAATTAAAGTTCATCCCTCCCCCATTTGAGCCTGTGCTCAGGGACTAGAGTTTGGGGTGCATTCCCCCCCCCCCAGACGTGTAATGCTCTGTGTTGTCTTGGCTCATTGGACTAGGTGGAAAATGGCGCCTGTGTGGCCAGTCCCCTCCAAGAGCGGATAATACTCATGAGGAAAGAGGGGGATTCAGCAAAAAGCATCAATGAGATGCTTCTGAGCAGGCTTTCAAGGTACAGAGCCTCTCCCTCAGCAACCTTGGCTGCCCTGACTGGCTCTACCATCTCCAATACACTGAAAGAGGACCAAGCAGGTGAGGAAGGGGTTTGTTTTAATGATTTTGCACCTTGATTTGCTTTGATAAGCAGAGTCCAGTATTAAGGATAATTTTGCTTCTCATGCCCTATGTGTCAGAGCACACCAGGAGCATCTCCTGCACGGTCTCTGCTGGAAGTGTGGGGTCCTCTTGCTTCAGATGAAGGCATTATCTTGGTAGATGGTGTCTCTTCTCAAGATCCTACATTGTAACACAAGTAACTGTAGGCTTCTCTTTGGGGTTTGAATCTCGCTTGTCCATCCATCCAGCTTTCATCCCAGAATTTAGCTCCCCCCCCCCTTCTGCCTTTTTCATGGGCAACCGCTTTTTTTTTTTTTTTGCTTATCATGATGTTCATCTGATCTTTTCAGCTGCTAACACTAGTTGTGGTCTGCCTCTAAAAATGCTACGAAAGACTCCAATATACACATGTGGGACTTATTTGGTGATGTTAGTCCCACCCCCGGGTGCCTCTGGCAGCTCTGCCACGCGGTCGCTCTTTGGTGGAACAAGTGGCTTGTCATCCTTGAAAAGTAAGTCCTCTCCAGCCTGCCTTCTTGCTCCCTCTGAGTTGGTTTGGTTTTTTTAAAAAACCCAGCAAACTGATTTGCCATGCATCTTGCGCGGCCTTTCCGCTTGGTCCCTAGATAATTCTCTTAATGTATCCAGTGCCATTATATTTATTTATTGTAAACCATTATTTTGCTCCATCTGTCCACCTTAAATAAGGCACTTCTTCCAAGTTTATTTCTCAGTCGTTGATTTGAGCTAGCTGGGTATAGCCTTGAAACCTACCGTATTTCCAGCATAGGGCTTAGTGTTCAAATTTGATGAAAATATATGCCCAGTTGACATATAAAATGGGGGTGAGGGTATGCTTTGATGCAGCAGAGTTCCTTTTCTTGCAGTCGCTTTTCTTTTAGCCCCACTCTGATACTGAAAGATTGTCGGGGAGCTGTAATTGCTTGGGGCAGTGAGCACAGCAGAGGGAAAGAGGGGTGGGTTTCATTCCTCTCATCTCCTTTTCATGTAAGACTAGACACTCCTCCACCCTTGCTTTGCATGTGAATGTGACAGTCACATGACTAAAATACATATGACTGCCCTGCCCCTGTTGAGAGCATAGAATTGTAGAATTGTAGCGTTAGAAGGGACCACAAGGGCCATCTAGTCCAACCCCCTGCAATGGTGGTGCTACTGTTCCTGGACAACATGCTTATATAGTACCCACATTTTTCAGGCCAAGGGGCACCTTCCAGAAGCTGCATATCAGTAGTGGGTGTAGTCAGAGGCAAAAGTGGGTAGTACGGTGGATGTGACTCTTACTGTTGTATAGTAGGCAGGGGTTTCTATGCATACACCACTCTCTGTTCAGGCGAACAAGAGGGATTATCACAGCTCAAGGAGACATTCCAGCCAGGCAGAGGCATTCAAGGAGGTTGCAGAGCTAGTCTGGGCAGAGGGCTTGGCCTGGGGAGAGTCCCAAGGGTGGATAGAGAGCCCGCAAGGGCTTCTTTTGGCCTGTAGGTCTGACCTGCAACATATGGAGGGAGGCTTGGGGTTGCCAGTGACCTGTGGGGCTTCAGCTGAAGTTTGGGAAAAGCAGGTAGTTTCCAGGGCAAAAGGCTTCCAGTTAAGTACAAGCCTCGGTATCTCGATTCTCTCACTGTAGAAATTAAATAACTGTCTGTGTTTAACAATTAAGCTCCTGTGCATAACGCACAGTTCAAATAAATATGTGAGCTTTCAAGGGATTGATTGTAGGCTCTCTGTTTAAAGTTCTGGCTTCGAGTCTGGTGTACAATATCTCAGATGGACAGTTTACAAGTCGAGCGGATCTCATTGATGCTGCTGGGACCTCACTTGGACGTGGTGCTCTTGTTCCTGGTCTTGGTAAGGAATTAATATGCAGTTTTAGATGCAACTTGGTAATGGCAATAATGGCATTTGATGCCCTTGCTTACAGGTTTCTCTGAGAAGTATCTGGCTTGCTTTAAACAGCTAATCTGTTCAGACACACCTCTTTTTTTCTTTTTTAAAGTAACAGAAATAATCTGCCAAAGTAGGAGAAGGCTAATAAAGTTTATAATAAGAGGCAATTAACAATATATGTGTATAGGAGAATTGCTTGAAACTGTATATTTGCTCTAAACCTTGGCTGACCTAAGGTGCCATTGGCAGGGTAATGGTGGTGGGTTTTTTAAGTTAGCATTTGTGGATCATGGCAGAGGGGAGTTCAGAGAGTTGTTTCTTGCTTTATTTTGTACCATTGATAGCAATATCTATAAATCTATTTGCAAAGTAAACACCAGCCTTGGAGTGGTGGACACTGGAGTGCTTGCTGTGGTTGAATGAAGGCAAGGGAGGCAGTCCATTAAAGCAAGCAGATCTACAGGGGGGGGGAGTGCTTTTATCAGTTTCCCCCCAAAATCAGGTAAACTAGAAAATGTGTAAAAATCTGAGTGGCACATAAGCTGCTATCTTGGAAGCATCTCTTATTAGATGTAAGATTCATTGCAAGAAGACCTCCCTAGCCGTTGGCTTAGCTGCTGAGTTGTTATGGAATGCTTAGGAACAGTCTTTACTTCTGAGGAATAAAAACAAAGAAAAGTCCTTTAGGACCAAATGAAGCTGTTGGTGAGAAGGGGTGCAGAGGAGGGAGGAGGTGCATGTGTATGTTAAGAGGAATTGTTACCAACCGTAAAGGCATCTGTCTGGACCTGTTTTGCATTATAAGCCACTTTTGATAAAAAGAGCTATTGATTGTTTTTGTTCAGGAGCGTGCTATGATGCTATGAATAACATGATCTGGACATGCTCGAATGACTATATTGATCATTGGTGCAATCCAGGGAACCAAGCCTTCCATCACGTTTGCCAGAGGCTAGGAGTCAGCCATATAATTGTGGAACCAAAAGGTGAGGGGGAAATCAGCAGTCAGCACTCTGTACAAAGTCATTGTTAGTGAAATGTGAGATGGACAGCCTGGATCAGTGGGCATTGCCTTTGAGCCATGCTGCACCTGACTGAGAAACCAGCAGGGCAGAACAGCTCTTTCATACAAGGTTGGTGAGGGTATATATAGAACAGAACTTCCTTTGATCAGAACCAAAATAATAATCAGGGTGTTTGAAGTTCTCCTGCTTTTGAAGTTACAAACTACAAGATGCTGGGATCTTTCCTTTGAATTTCTGTGGAATTCCGCTGAAGGATGGCAATTGACTATTACAGCTGCAGGAGAAAGCCACAAAACGGTGCTTCTCTGAATGCAAACATTAGCAGTGAAATAATCAGGTATTGATACCACATCATCAGCTATATAGTACAAATTGTAGTATGGGGCAAACTTCAACATGTTTACCCTGTCGAAAGTCTCATGAAGTAGTTTGTTAATTGTCTTCCATTTGGAAAAAAAATGGGTTTGAGAGGTGGTGGCTTGCAAAGGCCAAACCAACAAATCCACGTTAGAGGGATCCAAGCTGTGCAAAATACCCTTGCATCAGCACTGCATGTATGGTTGCTATTCCCAGTTATTTAAAACTTGTGGGCAGCTACACTCAATCTCCAAGCCCTTCTCTTGCTTCCCTTCCATCCATATAAATATATGAAGATGCTTTACTGTCAGACCATTGGCCCACCAAGATGTCTACCTAGTGTTGCTTATTCCAACTGAGAGTGTCCCCCCGAGATTGCAAGCACCAAACCTCACCATTCTACTTATAACCTGGAAACACTGAGGATCAAACCTGGGAATTCTCTGTTTGAATTCCACACAGTTATTTGAATATTTGGGGGTGGGAAACCTTATGTTTTAGACTAGGCACAGTTGAAAGGCACAGAATGAATAAACCTTGATGATACCTTGAAATGCACTTCCAATTTATAAAACGTTTCTTACTGCTTTAGGAGATGCCATAACCACAAATGAGGTTATCAATCAATTACTGCACCATGTTGGTGCTATGTGTATCCATCAACTCAACCTGCTGGCAGCGAGTAACAACCTTCCAATCACAAACTTTCTGGGCAAGCAACACCCAATCGAGGGCCATCATCTTAGCAGCATTTGCGACATTATGGAGAAAGCTATGGTCAATGGGGACACCTGCATTATACGCTGCATCTTGGTTGTCTTCCAGGTGCGTGCTATCCTAGTGTAATTGTGCTATCCTAATGTAATTGTTTGCTTTTGGATTGGGGGTGTGGGATACTCAGGCAAAGTACCGTATTTTTCGCTTTATTGGACGCACTGGACCATAGGAGGGGGAGAACAGGAAAAAATTTTTTTATTGTTCTCCCCCTCTAAGTCAAGGTGCGTTCTGTGCGTTCAAGGTGCGTTCACCCGAAGCCTCCGGAGCCCAGTGGGATTCCCGCTGGGCTCTGGAGGCTTTGGGTTCCTTTCGACCTGCTCTTTGGGGCTAGCGGGGGGTGGGGAGCGCTGCCTCTCCCCACCGCCAGCATCCAAACCAGTTCGGGGAACAGCAGGAAGGTGGCGCTCCGCCTCCCCGCTGTCCTCCGAGCTTGTGGGGCTGGCGGTGGGGAGAAGTGCTGCTTTTCCCACCGCCAGCCTCCAAACCAGGTCGGGTTTGGAGGCTGCTATCCGCCGAGCTTCCCAGGCTTGTGGATATCTGCTCAGTGTGCCCCAGGCTTCGGGATGTGGGCACTCCCACCGAGCTCCCAAGGCTTGCGGATAGCTTCCTGAAGCCTGGAGAGCGAAAGCCTTCATTTGCTCCATAGGACGCATACACATTTCCCCTTCATTTTTGGAGTGGGGAAAGTGTGTCCTATAGAGCGAAAAATACGGTGCCCTTAGTGGGAGTGGTGGGATATGTAAGGATTTTCTCACGCTTCCTGTGAGCAGAGTCAGAAGTGCTGGAACTGAATTGGAGCATTGGCGGGTTCTTTCTCAGTCATGGAAGCTTTATCCAAGAGAGGTGTTCTTGATGGTATTCTGCAGCAATTGTTGTAAGCATTATCAGACCCACCTGTTTCAGCTAACTTGTGTGGTTACGTCAGTAAAGGGCAGCGGAAATGTTCACATTTTATTCTGTTTTTTCTTGAGGGACTTTTGCTTTTTGTCCCTCACCTTTGGCCACTGGAATGAAGCTGGTGAGAGGGGTTGTCCACCTTTTTTGAGTGTATGGTCACACCTGCAAACTGAAGCAATTGTTACAGGCATCATACATGCGCTCTGCTACCAACCACACACTGCAAACTAATCTGTTGGCTCCAACTCAGTGCTTCTTTTAAATCTCCTTTCAGTGAGAGTAGGGACCCTGTGGTCATGGCAGAGACTGCATAAATTATATTAATATCAATAAGTAAACCATCAGATTCCATATGCTCTTTTTATGGTACTCTGTTTCTCATATCTGACAATTCAACATGAGCATTTGTACAAACAGTCCCATGTTTGTCTTTGCAGGTGGTTTTTAAATTTTTCTTCAGCCCTCAAACCGAGAAGAATCGTGACATCGTAAGACGATCCGGCCTCTTGCTTTGGCAGTTACTGATGGCACCAGTGGACCAGATCAGCCCTGAGATTCAGAAGGAGGTCTGCCTGGCAATCAGGTATGTCCTCTTAGCTCACTACAATCAATCAAATCCTAAAAATCCTGTAGTCCTTGTGAAGATAATACTTTCAAGGCCTGACTTGGTAAAAACCACAGAGCAGCCATTCTAAGCTTCATTATAGTGAAGCGTGAATTTTCTGTGCTTTACACTAGGACTTGGCTGAACCTAGCCCAAAGGAAGGCAGCTAGTTTGGTCACCAGTATATGCTAGGCTTCCTCCCTGTCTATTCCAGGTCACTGGGTGTTTTTTTGGGAAGGAACTTCTACTGTCACTTTCCAGCCTGCTTCTTGCTAAAGGTAAAGGGACCCCTGACCATTAGGTCCAGTTGCGGACGACTCTGGGGTTGAGGCGCTCATCTTGCTTTATTGGCCGAGGGAGCCAGCGTACAGCTTCTGGGTCATGTGGCCAGCCATGACTAAGCTGCTTCTGGTGAACCAGAGCAGTGCACAGAAACGCCATTTACCTTCCTGCCAGAGTGGTACCTATTTATCTACTTGCACTTTGACGTGCTTTCGAACTGCTAAGTGGGCAGGAGCTGGGACCAAGCAACGGGAGCTTACCCCATCACGGGGATTCGAAATGCTGACCTTCTGATCAGCAAGCCTTAGGCTCTGTGATTTAGACCACAGCGCCACCCATGTCCCATTGCTTCTTGCTAGCTGAGGTTAAAAATCTTAAAATGAGAGGAGGTTGTGGGTGGGGTGGATATTTGCCAGACAACATCCAAGCTTTGTCATTGGGTTCTGTCTTATACAGGACGCTTGCAGCACACAGTAGTAGAGAATGTAAACCTGTTGTTTAAATGCATAACTTCAAAATTAACCAGCTGGCCAGCCTATTTCCCAGCTTTGGGCATTGCACTCTTAGGAGGCCATCAGTTAAAATGGTCAGAAAGTCCTAGATAGTTGGTATCGGCTATATAGAAGAAAGCAAGCATTTCTACCATCTACTTTAGGGTGACTTTGAAGTTCTGTTGAGAGAGCTACTGCTGCTGGTGCTGGTTGGGCATAGTTCTTTTGGCTAGTTGTAGTTAAAAGGTTAAAGATGGTCCCCACTCTTCTATCTGCCACTTCTTTCATCTTTTGGCCAAAGCATGGGGAGCGTCACAGTCCTGCGTTAAGATAACCAGATAATGTACATCTAAAGGGCAAAGGGCATTCATCTTGGGCAGGCATAGGCAAACTCGGCCCTCAAGATATTTTGGGACTACAATTCCCATCATCCCTGACCACTGGTCCTGTTAGCTAGGGATGATGGGAGTTGTAGTCCCAAAACATCTGGGCGGCCGAGGTTGCCCATGCCTGATCTTGGGCGTCGCATTTTCCTGTATATGGGACACACTCCAAAACTTGAGAACAAAATCTTCTAGAGTAGTTTGCAGATCTATATTTATGAGGCTCAGTGTTCTCAGTTCTGGAATAATAAAAGTGTATTTTGGATCCAAAGCCTGTTTTTTTTTCAGCCATGTTGATTGATGTTAGAGAATTATTAACTGGTTGCTGCACTGTATGACCAGATAATGTTGTTGAGGAAACTTGGTTTAATTCTACACTGGTGAAGTGTAGAATTAAATTTTCAGAGTGTAGAATTAAATTAATAGCCACCCAGCTGAGTGCTGGACTTTGATCTGGCAAACTTGAGTTCAAATTCCTCCTGAGCCACAGGCTGACTGCATAGCCTTGGATAAATTGCAGTTACTTAGCCTCAGATCCTCTTCTATGAAATAAGAGTATTCTTAATTTACTTCACTGGGTACCGAATGCAATAGAGATTGCACATTGTGTAAGTTGCTAGCAAACATTTCAAGAAATACACAGGTAAGCCTTAAGCTAAAATATAATTGCTTCTGCAGTATGATTTCCTTGCTCTTTGTGGCACAAGCAGCAGCAGCAACAACAACAGATAATTAAATAAAGAGGAAAAAATGTGTGTTTTCATTCCTTTAACTGTAGAAGCAATTGCTTGCTTGAACCTTATTTCCCATAAAATAATTCTTAGTTTGAGTCTGGTTACATAAGAGGGTGGAAAAGACTTCCTTTTGATATCCAAAGAGGCCCTTTTTGAACATAGTGGTTTTCTTTGTATATATTATTATTACATTTACGCCCCACCTTTCCTCCAAGGAGCTCAAGGTAGTATACATAGTTTTCTTCCTTGTTTTATCCTCGCAACAACCCTGTGAGGTAGCTTAGTCTGAGATAGTGCAACTGGAAGATTACCCAGTGAGCTTCATGGTTGAGTGGAAATTTGAACCCTGGTCTCCTAGGTCTTAGTCCAGCCACTTCCCCAAACTGTCTGTTGATGGCCTTCTTGCTTAACCATAAACATTCAAAAAGCCCCAACATTCCCGACTTTTCTTTTATACTCAGGAAGCAAATGCTAAAAATTTTCAGAAAGGTAGTCTCAATAGTCTGCAGAAAGGAAGGAAGGAAGGAAGGAAGGAAGGAAGGAAGGAAGGAAGGAAGAAGACAATGTTTATGCTACAATTAATCTGTTTGATTTTAAAGTACCCCAATACTCTGTTGTTGTTGTTGCTGCTGTCTGTCTTTGCAGATACTAAATGTTACCTTTTCTTTTCTCTTCTTTAAGCTCTGGTCTAAATAACCTGTATCCTGGAGAAGTGGAAATTAATAACTTGCTTAAGTTGGTTTTAACAGAAGGTAAGTGTTTTCACTAAGACTGTAATGAAAATTCATTGTAGACAGCTTCCACACTGATATTTTGCTCTAGAGTAGCCATGTTTTCCTGACGTTGTCAACAAATATCTCCCTATCATGCCTTTCCTGTTCAGCTTCTACTGTATTTCAGAGTGCCAAAAATCCACCTCTTTCCCCCCTCCAGATGCCCCAGATGTAGGTGGCCCATTGTGCTGGCTGGTTGTGACCTGTATAGATTATGCTAGCCATCTCATTCTATGGAAATCAGATCTATCAATGTAACCCTTCCTTTTCCAAATCCATGATTATGAGTACAATGAGGCGAGAAGGGAGTACTTAACCATTATTATTATTACTATTATTACTATTATTACTATTATTATTAATTTATTTATTATTTATACCCTGCCCATTGGTTGGGTTTCCCCAGCCACTCTGGGCAGCTCCCAACAGAATATTAAAGACACGATAAAACATCAAATGTTAAAAGCTTCCTTAAACAGGGCTGCCTTCCAGTTTACAGCAGAGCAGCAATGCTTGGTAGCTGCTAAATCATCCACATCGAGAAGCATCTACTGGCTAAAAGTATATGGTCCAGAAAGCATAGTCTGCTGCACATTTAATAAGAAATATTTTCATCTAGCATGAATTTACAGCTGAGGCCAACATTTATATATAGCCAGTTTCCCGCATGAATTATTTCCTTGTAGGAGACAGAAACAGTGGACTTGCTCAGCTTCGAAATGTGATCATGACCAACCTGGCAGAGCAGCTTCAGAACAACAGATTTGGCAGTGAAGATGATGATCATTACAGGTAAGTGACATGGGTCTTCCTGCATGTAAGGGATGTAATTTGCCTAGTGCACATGCTGAAAGCTCTGGATCCTATCCAATCAAGACTTCTCTCAGAGTTGCTGCTTCTGTCGTACAGCTTCCAAGTGTTTCATCACAGCTTGCTTGGGGCAAGTGGCCCCTTTAAAAAGGAATGGAGATGGCACAAATCCTGTGTCTTACTAAGCAACAGAAAAGGAACAATTAGTAACGGTTTCAAGAAACAATAATCACAACAACAGAAGCCTACAAGAAATTGTTTGGGGTTGTTTTTTTTGTAGCTTCAGGCCTGTTGATTTTCCCCTCAAGAAGAGTGTCTAAAAATTGAGTTCAAATCCCAGAGAAGATTTGGCAGTAAGATAAATAATATGGTACATCCTCCAGAGAGCCAGTGCTACAAGGACAGAATCTCAGAAGCTCGGATCATAATATATGTTTTTATTATTTATTTGTTTATTTACTGCTTATCCTTCACCCTGAGGTCTTGGGATGGTTTACAGCATTACAATACAATATTAGAAAAAGATTAAAACAATCCTAAAAATATACACCTCAAGTGTCAAAGCCATGGTAAAGAGTTGCATCTTCAGCCTTCTCTGGAAGCTGTATAATGAAGGTGCAATTCTCTGTGGGGAAGGAGTTCCACAAAATGCCCTATCCCGGGTCCCCAGGGAAGAGGAACTACTAAGATAGCCCCCTCTACCAAGAGGGTATGTAGGAAAGGAGGCGTTCTTTCAGATATTTCAGGTCTGTGTCGTTCAGGGCAATTTATTTTGAAAGTACCGTACTCCAGATCAAAAGAGATACTCAAGCCCTAGATCTTTACTTGCTATACTTACTCTCCATGGACATAACATAAAAACATGTGACTGAAAAACTATGGGTAGTATATTAAACAAACAAACAAACATTAGATTGCAAGACAGATAAAGGAGAGCCAGTGTGGTGTAGTGGTTAAGAGCGGTAGTCACGTAATCTGGGAAACCGGGTTCGAGTCTCCGCTCCTCCACCTGCAGCTGCTGGGTGACCTTGGGCCAGTCACACTTCTGTGAAGTCTCTCAGCCCCACTCACCTCACAGAGTGTTTGTTGTGGGGGAGGAAGGGAAAGGAGAATGTTAGCCGCTTTGAGACTCCTGAAGGGAGTGAAAGGCGGGATATCAAATCCAAACTCTTCTTCTTCTTCTTCTTCCATTTGTTGCAGTTTTAGGAAAGCACATTTGGACTAACCAAACAGAAGTTTGAAAGTGTGAATTTGCAGTCCTCAGCCATTAAATGATGACATAAAATGATCTGTTTTATATTTCCCCAACCACCACCACGCACAACTCTCTTGTGCACAGCAATTATTTGCAACGAGATCCCCTTTGGATCTCTATGGGCAGTGCAAACTGTCAGAAGGCCCAATCCACAGGGAGTTTCCTCTGCTCAGGCATTTGCTAGGTACGCGTTTGCCTGCATCAGAAAGCTTCTCATAAATTTGTGCTCCCATTTCTGGGATCTAAAGAGCTGCTTCAGGCACTTCCGAGTGCTAGAGTGCACCAGTGGAATTTTGAGCTTGGAAGCACAGACCCCCACACCACAGCTAGGGCCAGCCCACCCATGAAGTGGGGTGAAGCAGCTGCCTCGGGTGGCAGAAGCCCCCAAAGCAGCCTCACCTGTGCCTCTGACACTGGCATTGGTGCTGAGAGATCTTATGAGATATCTTGCCTAAAACCAGCTTTGATGCTGGCGCCACTTCTCTGACAGCAGAGACAGGGGTGGTGCTGGCAGAGGTGGGTGGCATGGCAGAGCAAGGTGGCGCAGAGCAGCAGTATCAAAAACTTTTGAACCCCCCCCCCCCTTTTAAGGAGTTGGTTGTAAGGCATAGGGTCCTGCTCTTAGATGTGTGGAACTGTCCTGTACCTGTAGACAGAGGTAAGTTAAGTAAATACAAACATGGTTGTGTCTTTTATGGTAACTACTAGTTCACCATTACCAAAATACTTAATATGCTTGCACATGAGTGTTTTTGTTTCCAGTACTGAACCCTCACCATTTTGCCATATATTTCCTACATTTTTAAAGACTAAACGATGAACTTTTGCACTACATTCTCAAGATCGTTGTCCGAGAATCATGTATCTTAATCACCAAGTGCCAAACTGTATCCAGAGATGAATTTCAAAGGCTCCTCTCAACTGTGCCTGTGAGTAACACCTCCTAGCTTGCTCTTTTTTCCAAAAGGCCCTCTTGTTTTATGGGTACAGCCAGGATAGGGGCAGTGCAGCAGTCTCTGCAAGGTTTAAGGGGAGCATTTGGATTGTCAAATGTTATAGATGAGCCTGCAAACCTCACTGATTGTTTTCTGGATGCCACCTGCATGCCGATGTACTGACACTCTCCTACACAAGAGAAACAAGGACTTATGTACCTAGGAGAGTTCGGAACTTGTGATTCAGATTGTACTAAGGGGCAGCAGCTGCTGATGCTGCTCTTCCAGTTTCTTTCCCAGCCTCACCTAGGAAGAGCAGTCTTATACTTTGTCCTGCCATGAAATTGAGCACCTGGCTAAACTGGCATGAACCTTTCCATGCTGTCTGCTGTGAGTGTTTGGCCAGGTGTCTGATAATGCCTTGCATCCCCATGTTGCCCTGCTCTGTCTCCCTGCCACTTACTTTGAACGTCAACCACAAAAAATAATAATCTTAATTAAGAGCTAATGTTAGCATTGGTAGTTAAAAGTGAATGGCATGATGGGAAGTCCGGTTTAAGTCTTGGCATTAGTGATAAAACTCAATGAACAAACCAGTGTTGATTGCTTTTAATGTGATTTTTTATTTTAGATTGTATTTTAATCACTTTCAAGCTGCTTTTGGTTCTGTCTGTAGAAAACTGGGGTATAAATAAAAACAAATGAATGGATCAGAATCAAACCAAGCCAGTCTGTTTTAGCCTCAGCCCTCACTGTAATAGTGTTTATCTTGCTACATTTTTATCCTGCCTCATTTGCTCAGAGCTTCAGCCTTCCTGCTCATTTCTCTTTGTAACAGTCATGAGAGGTAGGTGAGTGTGAGTAAATGACCCAAGCTTATCCAGTGAGTTTTGCACCTAAATGGGAAACTGAACCTAGTTATTTCCATTGTTTTCTGGCACAGTTTTGCCACTATACCATACTGGCTGCATAATGAACATAACAATCCTGACCTGCTTTACAGGAAAGTCATGGGGTTAGGAAGAAGCAGCCTGAATATTTGGGTTATGACTATTTTGGAAGAATAGTACAAATGGGTACTGGCGTGGGAAGTAGTAGGTGGGGCCAGATTTAGACCAGTGTACTGTGCTAATTGAAATGCTGGGCCCAAGCCATCCAAAGTCTGCACCAAGAATAGCAGAATTCTGTGTCCTCTCTAGGTATGCAGATTTGCATAACTGCTTCTATTTTGCATCATTTTGGTTTTGCCAGTTGTGGAGGAGGGCTAAGGAGTTAGGCAGAGTATTGGAGCTCTCCTGCTCTGTTACTTTCTACTTTCCACTCCTGAGATTTCATCAGACATTTCCTCACACTTTGAAGCATATCTGAAGAGCCAATAAGGGCTAGCAACTTGCTTTAAGTAAAAAAATGGAAGCGTGAGGTTTTCAGGAAGCTGAATTCAATTTAGGTTTTCTGTGCCCCCATGAAATCAAAGCATAAACTATACAGCATTGTTTGAAACTTACAGTTACACTGTGTACTGCAATAAATATGTTGAGATCCCATTCCCACTCTGTTGACCTTTCTAGAATGTATCCATTGATCCCTGTGAATTCAGCTTTGTTTTAAGAATTAATTTGACTGTTACTTGCCTATGTGTCAACTAAGCAAAATTCAGCAATTTGTGACACATCTCTCAAATTTTAGCTTGAGTTAGTGACTCTTTTGTTACATTCTTGTAATGCACTGCAGAGCTGTGACAGTCTAGCAGGGGAATGATTTGACATTTCCCTGTTCGTTTTCTTCCTTTATGTTTCAAAAATAGCACACAACCTTTTTCTGTACTGATTTTCTAGTTGAAGTGTTGAGATGATAATGCAAATGGTGCTCATTTATATTAAAGGCTGCCTCTTCTTGCCTGCGGTATCTGATGGCCGTACAGAACCATCTTCTGAGTAATACAATTTTGATTAAGCCTGACGAAAACGATGACAGTGACAGCTCCTTGCAGGGAGAGACATTGAAGGTACAGGTAAACACCAATATTAAATTCCAGTTCTGATTTCAACAACCCATGCTCTCTTCTGGCCCTTGTATCTCTGCAGTTCAGCTGATGGGTATACCCTCTCTGTGCTGTCTTGTCCCTTCTTGTTGTCTCAGTGTAATTTTGTGACAGCTTCAGCTAGAATTCTCAATGGTGACCTCTTCAGGAGGGAAGGTGCTGTTGAAGCTATGTGTGCCCTAATTCAGGAACTCTTGCGCTTTGCTTTGCAATGTGTGGCTAGGCTCCCCTGTTGACCTCAACCAGAGTAGCATTCAGGAAGACCAACAGAGATTATTGTGTGCTGCTGCTGCCGCCGCCGCCGCTGCTCTCCACCAACTGCAAGTTCAGTCCAGAGGTGGCTGTTCCTCAAGAGGGCCTCTATTTTGAACCAGCAAATTAGTCTGCACTGAAAGACTATCATTACCAGTAAATCATTGGCTGTGGAACTTTTTTTCATAGGATACAGTCATGGCCACCAACTTGGATGGCTTTAAAAGAGGATTAGACAAATGAATGGAGGTACCGTATTTTTTGCTCTATAGGACACACTTTTTCCCCTCCAAAAATTAAGGGGAAATGTGTGTCCTATGGAGCGAATGCAGGCTCCTTGGCTTCAGCGATAGCAACGCGAAGCCACCGAAGCGCAGAGGGAGCACTCCCTCCGCGCTCCGGAGGCTTCGTGTTGCTTTCGCTGAAGCCTGGAGAGCGAGAGGGGTCGGTGCACACGACCCCTCTTGCTCTTCAGGCTTCAGGGATAGCCGCCTGAAGCCTTCAGAGCGCAGCGCGAGTTCCCACTACACTCCGCAGGCTTCGGGTTCAGCGAAAGGAACCCAAAGCCTGCGGCGCGCAGCGGGAACTCGCGCTGCGCTCCGCAGGCTTCAGCTTCCTTTCGCTGAAGCCAAGAGAGCAAGACTCTCCTGGCTTCAGCAGAGAGGGAGAGCTGCACAGCGCCCCTTCAGCCAAGCAGGAGGAGAAATGGAAGGGGCTCCGTTTCTCCTGCCACTTCACTGAAGGGGCGCTGAGCTGAGAGGGGGAGATTTTTTCTCTCTTGTTCTCCCCCTCTAAAACAAGGTGCGTCTTATGGTCCGGTGCGTCCTATGGAGCGAAAAATACGGTGCATAAGGCCATCACTAGCTGCTAGCCGTGATGGCTGTGCTCTGACTCCACAGTTGGAGGCATTCTGAATACCAGCTGCTAGAAACAGTAGGAGGGGTGGGTGCTTTTCCACTCGAATCCTGCTTGCTGGTTTCCCACAGGCAACTATTTGGCCACTGTGAGAACAGGATGCTGGACTAGATGGGACATTGGACTTATCTAGCAGGCTTTTCTTATGCCAGAGTCTCCTTGTTTTAGAGAAAGAACTGTCGCAGATAGTTCTGTATTCCAGGCCTTGCTACAGGTTTTTTTAACCTATAACATTATACTTTATTCCCATTCATTTTAGAATATATCCATATATGGGCCTTTAAAACTTCTACAGTATTTACCTGCCCCCCCCAATGAAATCTTTATTTCTTAACTTCTAAAAGGGTGCTCTGGGTGTTCACATAGAGCAGGCCTCAGGAACCTGTGGCCTCCAAGATATTACTGAACTTCCATGGTTCCTGAGCATTGCAATGCTGGCTAGGGCTGATCTAGAGGGCCGCAAGTTTCCCATCCCTGGCATGCAGGGTAGCTGTGCATTTTCATCGCTTTTTATTCCTGGAGCTGCCCTACCCCCTCCATGGAACCCCGGAGGGAGCCTTTGTCTTGGACGGTTCTACATAGACTTAAACAGGTTTATCTCACGAAAGGTCATGACTTTTCTCACACCTCAGACCTTTGAACCTCTAAATTGAGAATTCTCTGCACCTTCAGAAATGCTCAGGGTTTCCTGAAAGAAGCTGTGCTGCCTAGGGCCAAACTACACATTCTGATAAAATACTCTTTTTAAAAAATGCCCTTAAGCAAGCCTCATTTAAGTTTGAAGAAACAGCAACGGTGGGGCCCGGATCTGGAATTTGCTCCCACTCCATACTGGTGTCCTGCTGACCCCTGAGTAGCAAAGAAGCTGGGGGGATTTTTGACAGGAAACGTGCACAGGACTCTGAGCACTAGTAGATAGTGTGATCCAAATTGAGACCCTTTTTCTCAAAACAAAAGTAAAAATGTCAGGGAGGCCGATTTAAGCCCCCTTTCCCTAAAGGTATGTTTACCGTATCATATGGTTTGGTCCTTAAGTAGGTTTCAAACCTGTTTATGTCTGTGCTATGGATGCCCCCATCAGCAACTCTTTCACCTTTTGACTTACTCTAAGTCAGTGTGATAACCTCTAAAAACTTTGATCCTAAGTGGTTGCTGCCTCAATGCCATTCTAGATGGACCTCTTTACAAACGTGACCGGGTGACTGTCCTAGAGCTATTGCTTTAACTGAACCACTGAGTATTCCTGATAAGGGAAAGCTATCCCTACAGTTTCAAGTACTTTGAAATTTAAACATGTTGCTAGCTGTACCACTCAGGGGGATCTGTGTTCAGCAAAGCAGTGCTGTAGAATTTCTGAAAACATAATCAACTTCACCGCCACTCTCTAGGGAATATTACTTGCTTATCTGAAGAAATGGGGCAAAATATGCTTCTATGCAGGGCCTCTGCTACTTTTCCAGCTGGCTTTGCATTTATTATCTCAGCTGCTTAAGGGAGGAGCAGTGAAGGAAAGGCAGCCCACAGCCCAAGGCTGAACTCTTGGGCTGGAATATAAGAGCAGCTTCCACTTCTTTCTACAGGGCCCTCACAGGAGGCCCATATTTAGTTTTGCCCCTTTATTTTCAATTCTGTCAGTCTCCTTTTTGCTATTCTTTGGCGTACTTGTGTACTTGTATGAAGTAAATGCTGACTGTGTCCATGCCATCTTTCATCCTACAAACACGTTTTTATTTTTTCCAGTTCTTCTCTGCAGTTCGTATCATCCTCTCTTCCCTTCTAAGACTGTCTGTTTCGTTCCTTGTCTGGCCAGCAGACAGGGCTGGATAAACCATTCTGATAAGTACTGTATGCAGTCGGGGCCTAGCCCACTACAGTCCCTTGTCTGCAGTTAAATAGCTGGAGTTTCCCAAATGCAACATGCATGTTTTATTCCTCCCCCCCCCCCCACTTAAAAAAAGAATCTAGGGGGCAGGGAATGACTGTTTCAGTCAGCCATAGGAAAATATCAAACAACGTTATTTTTCTGCAGTATAAATAGCATCATCAGATCTGCAGAAGATTTGCCAATTGGGCAGGATGGTGAGGACAGAAGAAGGGGGAATGTGTGTGTGTGTATGTTCCTGTGCCCACTAAGGTTGCTGCAAAAAAAGGGGGGGGGACTATCTAGTTGTTGTAAAAGGTTTAATGGATTAAATCTGTGTCATTTTGCATAGGAGGAAGAGCAGTCATTCTGAGGGAGGTATTATTTTATTTGGTTTTGGAAGTAAACAGCATCTTAGGAATTCCACCACCCCTGTGTGTGAGAGTGAGAGACAGAGACAGAGACAGAGACAGATATACAAATATAATCCTTCTGTTATGGGTGCCTGCTACTTATATATTTTTTAGTATTTATATTAAAGAAAAAAGTTAACATTTTTTTCACAGTCTGCTGCCAAATGACTTTGGCACTTAAAAAAAAAATCAGTTAATCAAACTTGATTCCTCACTAGAAATTGTGGCCCTTGTGCTCAGCTTCATACATAGACATTGGAAGACACGTTGTGTGTCTGAGAAGGAACCTTCCCTACTTCAAAAATGACCCAATAGGGCTTCCATGTTGTTTTTATCAGGGAGCCCTCCTGGTCAAAATATGTCCTTCATTTTCTGCATAGTGCATCTTGCACTCTAATTAATTAAATTTTTCCTAGTACTTTGGAGTTTAACCTTTTAAACTTCCAGCTGACACAGGAAAAGAGAGATTGTTTCCCTGCAGAGTCAAAAGTGGAGCCATAGCAGCTTCTGTTTTCATGGTGTGTCCACCCATTTCTTGTGTCCCAGTTACATCTCTGATCAAGGTGGATGAGTGGGCATTCTAAAGCACAGCAAAAGACCGCTGGATGGAGATGGGGACCACAAGCAGTGGTGCCCCTCTGACCACCTTCAGTTGTTTGAAGGAAACTATTTATCTCCAGTCACAGTCCTGGAGAGATCTGTTGGTGCCGGCTTCATTGTCATGATCATCACATAAACTTCGGAAGCCCATGCTTATTTTTTTTGTTCTGTTTGCTTGCTTGTTTGTTTTTAAGACCAGCTGTTCCCTTGGTCATGTAAACACAAGTTTCTTTTTAACGTTTTTGTGCCTAGGAGCTTAAAGCTAGTATCTTGGCTCTGGCTACTCAGATGCTTACGGGATGCGATGAAGTTCTAGAAATGCTGCAGCAAGTCACCACTGCTCTGATAAACAGCGATATTCCAGACAGGGAGCAGCGGTAAGTTCATGTACTTCATTTGCTTTGGAGATCCACGCCCCACCTTTATTTTGAAAGGTCCTCAAGGCAGTTTGCAACAGACTGCAAAGCATAAAACAAAAAGACACACAACCTGATACCCCTCAGCTGTCTGGATGAAGGATGGGATCGATATGTGCTTCCAGTCTGTAGTCCCAGGACACTGGCAGTTGGTGCAGAGTGATCTTTCTGGGGAGGGAGGGAGGGAGGGAGGGAGGGAGGGAAGCAAGCTATCTGCAGCTGTCCTTTCTCTGGATGAGAGAAGTAGCCATGCTGCTATTCCCTTTTCCTGAATGAGAGAGGGAGGTGTAATAGTCCAATGGCCCTTGATACTCTGCCTAATAGATGGCACTAGAATGTGCTTCCTTTCAGTTCTGCAAGTTTCTGTCTGCTTCCTTGGCAAAGGGCATTCCCCAGAACTTGCACCGTTTTGCTTTCTCTCTCTTTATCGTTGCCAAAATCAGGAGATTTGGGGAACTGTCATGCAGTTTTTGTGTGTGCTGGAGGACGCAAGCTAAGGCAGGGTCTGAGTCTCAAACTAAAATGTGCAGGGAATAAGAAAAGTCTGAACCAGGGGCATTGTGAGCAAGGATTCATCCTTCAGAGGGTGGGAGAGGTGAGCTGTGTGAGAAGGAGATGTTTGACAACAGCAGCAACAAGGGCAAGCTTCAGGAGGTCCAGAAGAGATGGTGGAAAGTTGGGAGGTGTCAGGGATCTGGGGAACAGCACCTAAGAGAGCTTGTTGCACTGTTGAAGATGGAGATAGGATGTATTTGGGAGGTTAAGGCAGGCATAGGCAAACTTGGCCCTACAGATGTTTTGGGACTACAACTCGCAACACCCCTAGCTAACAGGACCAGTGGCCAGGGATGATGGGAGTTGTAGTCCCAAAACAGCTGGAGGGCTGAGTTTGCCAATGCCTGGGTTAAGGCAACCTGGGGTGGGATTTTCACAGTAAGCCAGTTGTGTGTGGCAAAGCAGGACTGGTAAGTGAGCATGGCAGCAAGATGCTCTAAATCCAGAGGGCCTCTCATTGCAGGTTAAAAGGCCTGGAGCAGGTGATCAAAGCCACCATGCTGGGCCATTTGCTTCCGGTTTTGCTGACCTCTCTGATGCACCCCAATCTCCAAACATTGACCATGGCCGATGCTCTGATGCCTCAGCTGGTGCAGCTAGTCCTCTACACAAGTCAGGTATGGCCTCCTTTTCTTCTGCTGGTGGTTTTCCCCTCCTCCACCCCTCCAAATGGTTTTGTGTTTCTTTTCCTTCCCTTGGAATGATATTTGCTACTGAAAATATTCTTGTGCAGAATGGAGATATTGTTACATTCTACCTTGTAACAAACTTTTTATAATGCTTATTGTCCCACTGGGTTTGCCATAGGGGGTTGCATCCATCCTTTTATGGCAAACAGTATCACATCATTTTCTTAATGTTCATCCCTGTAAAATTTGAGCTCCCACAATGCATTGAGGACACTGAATTACAAAGACTTACACATAGCCATAATACGGTGCTATGTGGAGCACAGTTCAAAATCTGCCAATAAGCAGAACTTCAGGCTGCATCTAGATGGGTGGCTCCTAGCATGACCCAATTATTGCTTTTTCATTGTAAGATATAAGTGAAATTGCAGCTGATTTTCCACCCTGTTGAGTGTCTTGTGCATTTTCTGTGTGTACATTCCACTGTGTTCTGTCCATACCACACCTTCACTAAACCCCTTGTGGTATGTTATAACTGCTGTTTGTTTTCTGACCCCCTATTTATTTCCTTTTGAAATAAATATTTTAGTTATCACTTTTCTGACTATTTTTAAATGAAACATAGCTAAAGCATTATAACACTGTAAGCTATAATATAATTTATCATGATGCTATGGTGTAGTAATATAGTAACACTATACTAAAATAATGCTTTAGCTGTGGAGTGTTGTAGTTCTTTGCATCTTTCATTAATATAGATGGAGAAACATTTAAATAAATACCAAAATAGTAATTAAAAAGGGTCATAAAACAACATTCCCCACAAGTCTTATAATGAATGTGTGTTGAGCTGTGAGACTGCACTGTTGCTTTGTTCTTCCTAAAAGTTGGAGTTTTTGTGGTCTAAGAAAAGATGGAAGAACCACAGGGCAACTACAGGATGACAATATTTAGGTGATAGAGTTGTGTGGGTGCCCTGTAAAAAATGAGTGAAGGAATCATGTTGATGTCATGCTAAATGCCTATTGAGGAAACATCCTCATTCTCCTTCCAGGCAGTAATCTGGACCGGGGAGCTGTGCTATCTTTGAGGGCAATAGCGAGGATTGACAGGGCATCAGTAGCAACAGCAAGTCATAGAATTGTAGAGTTGCAAGGGACTCAAAGAGTCTTTGAGTCCAACCCCTTGCAAAGACAGTCTCTCTCTTTCTCACCTCCCTCCCTGCCTCTCCAGTTTTCCCCCCTTCCCTATTTGAGAGATAGCATTATATACTACTTTACTAATCACAAGCAAACCATATTCATTTTGCTACAGACAGCCTTGCTGCTGAAAACCCAGTCTCCTGTTTTCTCTGAAGCGGGCAGTTCTACTGGAGGGGCATCAGAGCAGAGGAGCAAGCTATTCCCTGATGAGAGGTAATCAACGTAACATCATCCGACTGCCCTTTGACCCTCATCCTTCACTACTTTAATATGTTGAAGGCACTCTCTCATATGCTTGCTGGCAATGTTGCTTCTGAACATAAATCATTATGGAAGAATGATTCAGAGCAAGGAACCCCACAGGGTCCGCG
This sequence comes from Podarcis vaucheri, assembly GCF_965113315.1. Classification (NCBI taxonomy): domain Eukaryota; kingdom Metazoa; phylum Chordata; class Lepidosauria; order Squamata; family Lacertidae; genus Podarcis; species Podarcis vaucheri. The sequence goes on along the minus strand of NC_138765.1, from coordinate 88,671,566 downwards.
TTGCATTGCTCTGTAAAATTGCTTTGTAGGCTTATGGGGGGGGGGGAATTTCTCATAAAGAGCTGAAAGTTATAGATCCAACTGAAGGTGTTTCTGGAGAGCAAGTTACAGCTTTTATTTCTCCTCCCTTTCCCTGCCACCTTAAGGGTTCTAGAGGAACAGCAGCAAAATTAGAAAAGGTTGAGATTGTTTCAAGAGCTTTATGTTTTAATTCATAATGGGCACAATGTATATTACCTGATCCTGCTTTTAACAACTTATGTCACAAGTAGATGGGATGTTGTGAGATCTGTTAGTGAATCTTGTGTGGTTTTGTAAAACTGAACAGCAGCCATGGGGGTCCCATTACACTGCAGCACTGGGGTAAGGGGGTTAACTCTCCCCGCTTTCCCTATATTCCCAATGGCAAGGACCCTCAAATGCGCTCTTTGTTCTTCAGGAAAAGCTTGTATGTGCCTGTATGAAACGTGTGTGGTTCCTCTGCATGGTAAATATCAGCTTGGAAGTAGATTTAATATTAAGGATGCATTGTTTGAACTGCCTTCCTCATCGATGGAAGTGGCATTTTATTTGTACCCACAGGCTTTGAGGTCCTTCTTGGGTCCATACCCCCACTAGATGGGAATTCAGTAAGTTGAAAAACCTGCCAAGCAAGCCTCTTGAGCAGAGCTGAGCGATTCCTCTTTCAAACTGCCTTCAATTGTCACAGTTGTCTTCAGCACAAGGCCCTTCTTCACATACCATGTGTTTGCTGTTGTGATAGGTTTGTTGTACAAATTCTAGGTTTTCTCTGCTAATGTTTGTCTCTTTTCACTCTTTTCTTAAATGCTAGAATGCTAGAAGAAAAAGAAGAGCCAGGTTTCCTTACTGGCTTAAAGATTCCAGCTCCTTGGGCTGCTGGGAAGACAGTAGAGACAGTCCACCCTGTCAGAGACAATTACAAATTTAAGGAGACAGTGCATATTCCGGGAGCCCGTTGTTTGTACCTGAGGTTTGATAGCCGCTGCTCTTCACAGTATGATTATGATAAGGTTAGTAGAATGCTAGAAAGATCTTCCCAGTGGAAGACAACAAGTCAGTACTGTGGTGCAATTTCCATTTCCTTCAGTAGAGTTTGCACAGGAGTTTGCACTTCTGTCCCTTAATGCTCTCTATCTTTATCACGGACAATATGATTATTGTTATTTATTAATTGCCTTCCACGTGTGTCCAAAATATGGTTTTTTAAAGGAAGAAAATGGCCTCAGTTGTTTCCAGAAAGTGCAGATCATGCCTATCAGACATATTTATAGCACCGTTTTTTGCCAGGAAGAAAAAAATGGGGAAGGTTTTGATCCCAGCCTCTGTGTGGGATCACAGAAGCTAGGAGTGTGTGAAGAGGAGATCCCTTGCAATTAATTTATTCATTGCTGAATGGTGACCGCTAGTTGAGGGCCAAATTAGATGTGGCACCATATATGTCATTAGCCAGTGGCTTTTTTAAAAAAGTGTAAACACCTGCAAAGATAGGATGGAGTGGGCTGTGATCTGGATCAAAATTTGAACTGGGTGTGGCAGAGTGTCTCTTGCTGTGACCCTGATTGGGACTGAAGTGTCTGCACCTGATGTTTGCATTGGAAGGAAAACTTCAGTTGCCAAGGATCAGATCTTTCTCTTGCATACAAACAGCAGTCCACAAGCTCTTATCCTGATCAGGATAATGGGGAGTGGGGTTCAAAAAGGAAAGTGGCCTTTCCTGCCAGGTTCCTGATCCAGATCAGCCATTTGTATTATTGCTTCAGTGATTTGTGTGTAAAACCAGGAAGCCACCTGCTTGTCTCCTTCACAACAATTTGGAATTAACTTTAAATATTCAAACTGCCGTAAGTCTGCACGTTGTATTTATCTTTATCCCACCTAACAGTTTATTTCATGTTCTTGAAGTTGGTGATCTACGCAGGCCCCAACACAAATAGCCGGAAGGTTGCTGAATATGGGGGCAACACCCTAGGATATGGGAGCCGGAGTGTCTTAGGAACTGGTTGGCCCAAAGACTTAGTAAAGGTACGGAGTAAAGATTTTTCTTTTTTAAAATAACAGCAACAAGATTTCAACCAAATCTGAATGTTGTTTGGGAACTACTTTATAGAAAAATGGTTTGTGTTTTGTTGTAGACTCATAAAAAACCATGCAAGGAGGACTGTAGCAGCTGAGTTCAGTATTTATTTTGTAGTGTTAAATGAGGAGTGGTAGGAGGAGGAGGGAAAAGCAAAGGAACAGCTCCAGGACTATAATTGTTGCTGATCTGAACTTCTGATACAGTTATAACTTGAAATGTACAGGGAAAGGCTGGCTATTGTCTTTGTGTTTTTTTAAAAATCCTTTTTTTTAAAAAAAAAAGCTAGTGGTCATTTTTAAAAACAAAATTATGAAATAATAGTGTCATTGTAGTTAGGTTTAAGCATAATCTCTTGTAAGAGAGATGGATTCATAGGCCTGGAACAAATGCAGTTACTTCCTTGTCACCTCCAGTCCTTGTGTTTTCCACCTTTGTCATGGTTCCATGGTCAAGGACCTCTACCTGTTGCAACCTCTGAAATCAGATTATGTATGCGAGTATTATTTGGGTTTTCCATCTCATGTCTGGTCAACCAGAAGAAGGGTGGTTGGCTTTTATATCCAAAGCCAATTCTTGCCCAAGAATGTCCAAGTGCTTTGGCAAAGTCTCTTAAAACACACATCCATTTATTTAATGTTCTGCATTTGCCTCCTACCTTTCCAGGGAGCTCTGAATTGCATAAATTCTTCTTTTCCCTACCTACCTACCCTCCCTCCCAATTGTATTTTCACAATCCTGTTAGATAGGTTCCGTTTGCAGTGCTGGCTGGGAAGACTAGCCAAAGGTTACCCAGTGAGCTCCATGACTGAGTAGGGATTTGAACCTGAGTCTGTCCAATGTGACTTGCTGTGATTTTTAGAGCCATTTCAGTTGTTGTAATGCCTTGCTACCCCACCATACTCCTGAGACCCCCATGGAAAGCCTGCGAAGATAGCAGTGCATGAAAGAGGGATTGCACCCTATCTTTAGCTGCTTGTTTAACTGTTTCTCCTTTGCCCTTTCAAAACATAAGGTGGAAGGGGACACCGTTACCTTCTCCTTTGAAATGCGGAGTGGCCGAGAACACAACACCCCAGACAAAGCAATGTGGGGCTTTGCTTGTACAGTTCGAGCACAGGTATAATAATAATAATAATAATAATAATAATAATAATAATAATAATAATAATAATAATGCTATTTGCTTATTTATACATACCCCACCCATCTGGCTGGGTTTCCCCAGCCACTCTGGGCAGCTTCCAACAAAATATTAAAATACAATAGTCTGTTAAACATTAAAAGCTTCCCTAAACAGGGCTGCCTTCAGATGTCTTCTAAAAGTCTGGTAGTTGTTGTTCTCTTTGACATCTGGTGGGAGGGCGTTCCACAGGGCAGGTGCCACTACTGAGAAGGCCCTCTGCCTGGTTCCCTGTAACTTGGCTTCTCACAGTCAGGGAACCACCAGAAGGCCCTTGGCACTGGACCTCAGTGTCCGGGCAGAACGATGGGGGTGGTGACACTCCTTCAGGTAGGCTTGTGTTAGGTTTGTATATGGGACATTAATGGAGATTTGCTGTAATAACTAAATATGCTGGATTTGAGGGGAGAGGAAGAGGGACAGGCATGTAATGGTACTGCCTAACATATTGTGGGCCCCAACTACCTTGACTACACATTCACATGTCACTCAACTTTAACACTCTTATAAGTATATAAAAACCAATAGCATTAATTGTTGTGTGTGCTCTTTTGCCTTTCTGTGCCGAAGGAGTCATCAGAAGACGTGTCGGGAGGATTGCCATTCTTGGTAGACCTTGCTTTAGGCTTGTCTGTGCTGGCTTGCTCTATGCTGAGGATTCTGTACAATGGACCAGAAATAACCAAAGAGGAGGAAACGTGCCAAGATCTTCTGAGATCTAAACTTTTACAGAGGTAAATAATATATGGATGAATGCAAGGGGGCAGGATGTTAATTCCTTGTCAGATGCCAGAAGCCTTCAAAGCCTTTTTCCCTTGTGTGCAGGTAGCTTAGGACCAAAGCCCATACAAAGTGGTACTCTCATGCTTAGGAATCTCCCATGTCTTCTTCTCTGTTGAAAAGCAGCTGCTGGGGAGGGGGATTGTGGGAGAAGAATCATAAAATCATACAATTGCAGAGTTGGAAAGTTAACATTTCGCCCCTGCACCTTTTACCCAAGTGAAATCACACCTAATGGCAGCTTCGGTGTGTGGTTGATTGTGTCAGGACCAGTCCAGCAGGAAAGGGTTAACATACACACACCCCTTCAGTGCAACCAAAGAAAAACGCATTGGGAATTTGGGTGAGAGACCTCCCAAATCACATCCGGATTGGCTCTGAGTTACAGCAAGGTTGCTGAAATTTGTGGAAGATGGTTGTTTTTCCTAAATTCATGAATCAGATGAATAGCTGAATTGCAAACAAAATGGGAGTAATTGCAAACAAAATGGGAGATTCCAGAGTGTGCGAGAGGGCCCTCATAAGAGATGTCAGAAAGACTCTTAAACTGAAGGCCCAGTTGGTGTTTGTCAGACAGCTTCATGGTGAAGCTGTTTTATGGTTTTTAGAGTTGTTTTGAGGAATAAGTGTGTTTCTCTGCTAGGAATGTGCACTTCAGGTACACTGTCTTCTAATCTGCTTTACTTTGAAAATGATAGATCTTGTTTTGAGGCCTGAAAGGAACAGAAGACTTCCTCCCTCTCTTTCCTTTTCCAGGTGCCAGTGGCAAGTGGAAGCCAATGGCGTCATCTCTCCAGCCCTCACCCCAAGCCCCTCCCCACTGCCTCTCACCATTGATGAAGACCGAGAGTTCACTTATCCCTCCGATATTCTTGTGCCTCCTGTTGGTCACTACTTTGACTTGCCAAGGATCAGGCTCCCTCCTGGAATCATGATCAAACTCAGGGAAATATCTGGTCGAGCTCGGCCTCAGTTCAGACCCAGCATCAGGTGTGTAACAGCTTTTCTTACTCCTTTTTTTCCTTCCAGTAGCACCTTAAGGTAAAGGTAAAGGGACCCCTGACCATTAAGTCCAGTCGTGACCGACTCTGGGGTTGCGGCGCTCATCTCGCTTTATTGGCCAAGGGAGCCGGCATACAGCTTCCGGGTCACGTGGCCAGCATGACTAAGCCGCTTCTGGCGAACCAGAGCAGCACATGGAAACGCCGTTTACCTTCCCGCTGGAGCAGTACCTATTTATCTACTTACACTTTGACATGCTTTCGAACTGCTAGGTTGGCAAGAGCAGGGACCGAGCAACGGGAGCTCACCCCGTCACGGGGATTTGAACCGCCGACCTTCTGATCGGCAAGCCCTAGGCTCTGTGGTTTAACCCACAGTGCCACCCGCGTCCCTAGTAGCACCTTAGAGACCTACTAAGTTTGTTATTGGTATGAGCTTTTGTGTGCATGCACACTTCTTCAGATACCCATGCACACGAAAGCTCATACCAATAACAAATTTAGTAGGTCTCTAAGGTGCTACTGGAAGGAATTTTATTATTTTGTTTCGACTACGGCAGACCAACATGGCTACCTACCTATAACTAGAACTTTTTTTTCTTGTTCATTTTGGATCATATGCACTTGTAACAAATCATATGTTTAAAATAATCTCATTTTAAGCAAACCGAGGGTGGGTTTATTTAATTATTCAATAGCTGTCATTTCATAATATGTCTATGATATTAAGTATGCTTAGTAGTTGGATTTTTGAGTTTAAATGTGATTTTTAAATAAATGGTTTTGATATGTAGGTAGATACTACTTGAGACACTTTTAGGTATGAATCATCCCCTTCCCCCACCACACACTAATATTATTAAAAACTGACCAGTGTTGTTGGTAGATTAAAAAGTAAAGGGACCCCTGACCATTAGGTCCAGTCATGACTGACTCTGGGGTTGCGGCGCTCATCTCGCTTTATTGGCCGAGGGAGCAGGCATACAGCTTCTGGGTCATGTGGCCAGCATGACTAAGCCGCTTCTGGTAAACCAGAGCAACGCACAGAAACTCCGTTTACCTTTCCTCCGGAGCAGTACCTATTTATCTACTTGCACTTTGAGGTGCTTTCGAACTGCTAGGTTGGCAGGAGCAGGGACCGAGCAACGGGAGCTCACCCCGTCACGGGGATTCGAACTGCCGACCTTCTGATCGGCAAGTCCTAGGTTTAACCCACAGTGCCACCCACGTCCCTGTTGGTAGATTACTGGTCCCTTATACAATAGAACTTCGACTTACCACCGCTCCTACTCGCAAACAATTCGACTCGCGACCGCAGCAAACCCAGAAGTAAATACTGGGTTTGCCACGATTCATGCATGTGCAGAAGCGGCTGCTGCTGTCTGCACATGTGCAGAATGGTGCCGCCTAATGCACATGCGCAGAACAGCACTTCTACCAGCGACCCAGATCGACTCACGAACGGACCTCTGGAACGGATTCCGTATGTGAATAGAGGTTCCACCGTACAGCCCTTTCCAACCCTCACAGTGGACCCACACTCTCAGGCCAAACGAATCTACAGAATTGTCATGCCCATTTGCCAAAAAACCTTTTTACCAACTTTTCGTTTTTGATTCATTCTTACCTTCAACAGAGAGGTCATCCAGCCGGACATAATGGAAGAAATGGTAGTTTCGTGTGTGATCAAACATTTGAACCTGGTTGATGCACTCCAGTCCCTCATAAACTTCCAGTATCAAGAGGAGCATGCAGAAGAATATGACTTGCTTTGTAAAATTATGGGAGAAACGTTTAAGAAACTAAATGCCATGGAAAGACAATTGCAGGTAAAAATGCTACAAAAAAAATAAATTTCCGGTGTAGAGAAAGAAGATGGCGGTCCCTTTATAATTAATATGTATATCTCCAGGGGGACCCTTATATTCTTAGCACACTGAGCACATTTCCCCTTACCTTTGGTAATGATGCTCCAACACTTTCACATCCCCCCACTTTTTCTTTTTCGCCCAGAGTGTCGCCGAATTAGAACAGAAATGGCAAAGTGAAGTGGAAGATGCCATGCATGGGAAATTGGAGAACAATGTGCCCTTCTTTTATGATTATCATTTTAACGAGGTGAGTATCATATGTTGATCCCCTTCAGTGCTGGTAAGAACAGAGGAACTCAGGCAATGCTTTCTCTGAATTGCTGTACTCTTTCCCTCTTCCTATAAAACGTTGTGCTGGCTTTATTAGTGCCCAAGAACAAATCATGGGCACTTTGAAGCAGACTGACTGATCGACCCTGTGCTGGAAATTAAGCTGCAAATGCTGATTGCTGTTTCTTCCAGGAACAGCCGGGTTTTGCAGGCATAGAGGTAAGTGAAAGGCGTCTCCAAAGGATCCGAGGGTTTCCTCAGTATGTCAGGGTAATAAAATCGAGCAACTGGAAGCGAGCAGTTTGAGGGAATTGCAAACATAGTTGCCAGTGTTCTACTCCTGCCAGACAATTTAGAAAATGGGTCTGGTTCTGGGTAATTGTTTCAGTATAATTCAAATTCTTTAGACTGAAGGGGAAAGGGAACCTGCAGGTTTGGTGAAGGCAGAACATTTGCCTTGCATGCAAAAGGCCTGGGTATCTTTAGAAAGGCTGGGAAAGACTCCTGCCTGAAACAGTTGAGCTGGGGGCTCCTATGTAGCACCAAGGGGCCCTTGTTTTGTCTGATCGGGGGAGGCTCAGGAGTCGTGGGCAGCTGGCTGTTGCCCAGATTTTTAAAAACTCTGCACATTTATGTTTCACAGGGTGCAAAAGAAGGGCGTTGCACCTTACCTGGCAGAGAAACCGCACGCCTTGCACCCCTCCTGGGCAACGGCCGCCCACCCGCAATTCCGAAGCCTCCCCCAATCTGTCAAAACAAAGGGGGAAGGTCGCAGGAAATCTGTATCCCCGGACGTCCCCGGTTCCCCCTTGGCAATGGCAGTGGCAGCAAGTAGTGAGCAGCTCCTGAAGCCAGCCAGAGCCAACTGCGCTACCAAGCTGGCTCCGGGCTGCTGAGGCTGCTGCTGCCACGTTTCCCAGGGACAGATTTGCAAATCTGGGGACATTCCAGGGACAGAATTTGTCCTGGGACAGATTTGCAAGTCCGGGGGCTGTCCCCGGGAACCGGGGATGTCTCATAACCCTAATGTAGAAGGATGTTGAAGTCAATTAGAGATCTGTTGGTAAGGGGAAGGTGCTCTGCAAAGGCATTGTCTGTGCATTTAGGGCCTAACTAATGTCTGCAGATATGTATTTCCTTTCCAGCTAATATTTGGTGGGAGTTTCCTGCCTTTAGCTACCTGGAGCGTCTTTACCCTTTTGGAACCAGATTCTCTTCCTGATATGTGCTAATCTAGCCTTCCCCAACCTGACGCCCTTTACATGTTGTGGACTCCAGCTCCCATTAGCCCCACCACGATGGGAGATGTTGTCCGAAAGAGCTGGAGGAAGGGGCGGAGGAGAAAATTGTGTTGGTCCACTTTTAAAGTTTACTTTCCTAATTCATACTTCCTGGAACAATATTTTGAACCATAGTGCAGCTGTCTTTCAAAATTCACACTTCTTCAGATTTTGTGATGGAGTTCTCCAACCAAAGAATGTGTACAAAAATATGTGATTTAGAGGAAAACATGCATTAAAATGCATATATTGGTGAAAATAGCATTCAAAATACAGTATATTTTGGGAAATGTGTATAGTAGGAGAAATTCACACTAAAATGCTGGTGAATTTTTATGAGGATTTTTTTTTAAATTGTAAACTGATGCAGAAAGTGTCAAACTGAATTTAAGACTAAAAATATGAGAAACTGGAATTGACTGAATTTGTCCATCCCTATTTGAAGACCACCAAGTGGGTAAGGCTGGGCTAATCAGTCAGGTTGATTCTTAGTTTGGAAATGAAAGGAACTGAATCTTGATGCGTTCTTTGCTTCCTAATGCATCCGGTGTAACTAGCTCAGAGCACCAATGCTGTGCTGGATTTGTCCACTGAAGAGGAAAGATGGATTTTATTTCACAGATGGAAGTGGAGATTTCCTGTCCACATAATCAACAAAAAAATCCACATTATCTCCTGAATCAGATATATTCTATTCTATTTATTCGTTAAAAAAATAATAACCATGCTTTCCTATAAAATATCGCAAGGCACTATACAACCTAAAAATGCAATATCTGGCCTCCCTTTTCAGTATATTTTCCCCTTCTCTCTAGAGCAAAATGAAAGAATTGGAGCTTTTGTGTTCAATGAAAGAGATTTCTTTTGATGGAAGTGATCTCGAGAATATGGTTCTCTCACTCAGGTTAGTGTGGCTGCTGAATTCGGTAGAAATTCTGTCCTCTTTATTTGGGTGGTTTATTTGATTGGTACGTGTGGGGCTGGTACATTTGTAAGTTCCAGTCTGAGGTTTCCAATATCCAGGTTTTCTCCTAATGCAACCTCAGATTTGAATAGCATTGCATGTTCTCTTCCAACGTGTTTCTGAAGATCTAATGGACATCCGACCTGTGTGGGATTTAACTTCACTGCTTTTTAGGGAGAAATTCTTCCAAGAAGTGAACTCTCTGCTTCAGAAGCCTTTGCATCCCATGGGTAAAACAAAAACACTGGTCAAGAGCCTGATGAACCGAGCAGAGCTGCTCTTGCATGTCACCATTGCTGCACAGTCTGGGCTTACCAGGAGTATATCTGGCACACCTGCAGAGACACCAGGTAAGGAGAGAAAAGAATCTGATGTCTTAAAGCGAAAGATGCTCTCAGAGCAGTGTTTCCTGCAATTTGCAAGCTGCTTAAGAGTAGAAACTCAGCAATGAAAGTAGGAAGCAAGAAGAAAGCAGCAGCAATGTTTTTAAGGGATAGGAGGAAAGTGTTGTGGGTTCTTCTCCCTTTTCTTACTCCATTTAATTCTGCTTCATCTCCTAAATGTAAATATAACATGCCATAATACAAAGAAAATCGAATTTACAAGTAACAAAGAGAGGTATAACATATTAACAGTAGTCCCAGCCGATACAAGTTTTTATTAATCAACCTGTCTTTGTTTCTGTTAATCTTATGTAACCTCATTTGGAGCAGGGGTGGGGTTGGGGGGATTGTATGCAGCAGGTACATAGCTTGTGAGTGCTCCTGGATCCATTACTGTCGCTTGAGACTCAGGTGGTCTCAGTAGCGCAGAGTGCCTTCCATCAGCTTCAGCTGGTGGCCCGGCTATGCCCCTATCTGGACAGGGATAGCCTAACTTTCTGGCAACCTCTATGTTGGCTTACTGCAATTGTTATACACGGGGCTGGTGCAAAATTTGACAGCCAGGTTGCTCACCAGAACGAAACTGTTTTAGTATATAACGCCGATCCTGGCCCAGCTGCACTGACTGCCAATTCAGTGTGCTGGTGCTGACCTATAAAACCTTACCTTTCTGCATACAAACTGACACGGAACCTGTGTTTGTCATCCGAGGCTCTTCTTTATGTTCCCACTCTCTTGGGAGGTTCAGAGGATGACAGCACAGGATCGGGCCTTTTCTGTGGTGGCACCATTATTACATGTCTTTAGATGCCAGGCAAAAGCATTTCTCTTTAAATGTGGGGATGGGGTAGGGACTGTTATTATGATTATTTTATTATTATGCTGCATAAATTATGAAATTATGTTCTTAATGTACACAGCCCTGGGATCTTTGGATAAAGAGAGGTATAGAAATAGCAGCAGCAGTAATAATAATAATAATAATAAAGCAAAGCTTCTTTCTGTTCCCTTAACATTACAGCTTGCAAAGCAGCGTCAGAAACAAAGGTGATATCCCATGCTGTTCGCCAGCCTGTTTTCCTCCGCAGTATGTCAGCACCATCTGATCTTGAAATGATTGCAAATGATGACCTAGAGTTCACGCGGTCAAGCCAGAGGTATATGTTGTCTCTCACTTCCTTTAAGTTCAGCCAGTGTTTCGTTACCCTCTCAGTGTAATTGGAGGTGACTGAATCTCCTTAATAAGATCTGTTTTTCCTCTCTGTAGGCGGCGCCATGTGACTAGTCACAGAAGCAGCTCTTTTACTCTTCTTCAGTCTCTCACCATTGAGGACAGCCGAGACAAGCCCACCTATAGTGTCTTGTTGGGGCAGCTGTTTGCTTTCATCGGGACCAATCCTGATCAAGCAGTAAGTCATGCCAGTGACAGAAGTTAGTGTGCCTATCAGACTGTTGCAGTCAAAGAGCATGAATTCTCATACCTGTGCATGCTCTGCAACAAAACAATGTCTCCCAGGGCTGTATAGAATAAAAGCAACAAACACATTACAATAGAACACTAGGTAAAAGCAGTACCAGCGAAGAATCATCAAATCTTCAAAATCCAGCAAGCCATGAAAAGCATGCTTGACCAGCTACATAATGTGCTGGAATGACCAAGCAGATTTAAAAAGTATTTGCCTGGCACCAAAAAGATACCAACAATATCAGCAGGTGAACTTTTCTGGGAAGACTATTCCATAAATGGGAGATCATGACCAAGAGACCCCTTTCCTCATCTACCACCTGCTGAACTTCAGGTGACGGGGTTTGTAGAAACCTTGTAGAAAGGCTCACATTGTCGAAAGTCATTATACATCTGCAGCTGCATTATACTAAGGCCATTGGTCTACTTTTAACTGCAAATGACCCAGATCTGCTGCCTGAGATCCTCTTAGCTGGAGATGCCAGAGACTGAGACCTGATTTCAGAAGTGTGTAGGACTACAAAATATAGCTATTAACCCTAAATCCTATTCAGAATGGAAGGAGTGGCAGGGGTCTAGTTTTGGCATCCAGTGAACTGTGGGTATGTTTAAGGGGACATAGTGCAAGCCAGGAATTGAGCAGGAAGAGTAAACAGCCACTTGTGCATTGTGGCTTTTTGAAGGGATATTTACTGAGACTTGTGGGCACCATAGCACGCTGGCATCCACAGCGCTTCATTGGCAACCCCTGCACTACATACAACTTTTTATTAGTAACCCTCACTTTGCCTGCTTCAAGGAAGATGGTACGCTCTGAACCAGCCAGCCATCACAAACAGAAACATTGCTGATGTCCCCAGCGGCAACGTTACAGGATTCACCCATCCCTTTCTCATAGGTATCGAGCAGCAGTTTCCTATTAGCTGCTCAGACTCGGTGGCACCGTGGAAACACCAGAAAACAGGCCCTGGTGCACATGCGAGAGCTCCTGACAGCAGCTGTTCGTGTTGGTGGTGTGACGCATCTTGTGGGTCCAGTCACAATGGTGCTTCAAGGAGGCCCCCGGTAAGTTCCCTTCAGAGACTCACATCTGGAGAGGGCTGGAGGGGAATGTGGATTGTTGGCAGAGGCGGTGAGGGAGTCAGCCTTCTCTTCAAAAACAGACTTATTGAAGGAACTCTGGAGATGGCCCAAATGGCACTGCTCGTGGCATGAGACCGTATCACAGGGACACCTTTGAGTGGTGCTTGGTTAGACCACCTTGAAATTGATTGCTAAAGCCAAGGTTCCGACAAATTTGAAAGCTGAACAAATTCTTTAGGCAACTGTGTAATAATTGGCACCCCCTTATTGAATGCATTGACCAGAACAACATGTCACAGTAAGTCCAACTTGCCAGTCTGCAGGGTTCCCTGAAGAAAGACCATTCATGTTTAAAAAGCAGCATAAGTCTGTAATTTAACAGGCCTCTGACTCCCTCTTCCCTTCATAATTTTTTTTTTATTCTTCCATCTCTCAGATTGGATTTTGTTTTGCTCTTTTCAAGGGTGTGGGTATTAATTGCAGCAAGCTGCTAAAACGCATGGCTGGCTCAATGCGAAAAAGCCCCTTCTGTCTTACATCGCACCTCACACTTGAATCCTCCAGGGATTTGGAGCAGTTTATGTTTTTGAAAAGTCTGTTTTAATAGGGCCTGACTGTTTAACTTCCCACAGAATTGAAGAACTCACCTGCGGTGGGATGGTGGAGCAAGTTCAGGAAGCCTTTGGGGAGACCATGACCTCTGTGGTGGCACTCTGCGCTCGGTACCCCATTGCATGTGCAAACAGCATTGGCCTGCTGTGCACCATACCATACACCAGGTAGGCATGTTCCACCGTGGGAGAGCTTGTGAGCAGAGTATCCTGTTACATGAGGAAATCTGTCCAAAATTAAGCTTTACCAATAACCTGCAATTGTTCATGGGAAGCATTTTTAAAAATGGTTGGTGATACCTCCCTCACCTTTCTGTGTTCCTTTTCTGGTTGCACTGCTGCTGTTTTGTTATGCCACCCCTTCCCCCAACGCTGGAATTTTGTCTTCACAAACTGAGTTTCCCCCCAATCTCATTTTGAATTACTGGTAGTATTTTTATCAGGTGCAGTTGTGCTAATAAAAAGTTAGATAAGTAAATACAAATTGATTTCATCAGTGCTGCTGACCAGGAGGGAATGATTACAGTGGTACCTTGGGTTACATACACTTCAGGTTACATACGCTTCAGGTTACACACTCCGCTAACCCAGAAATAGGGCTTCAGGTTAAGAACTTTGCTTCAGGATAAGAACAGAAATCGGGCCCCGGCGGCGCAGCGGCAGCAGCAGGCCCCATTAGCTAAAGTGGTGCTTCAGGTTAAGAACAGCTTCAGGTTAAGAACGGACCTCCGGAACGAATTAAGTACTTAACCCTAGGTACCACTGTATAGGAAATGCTTAAAGGGACAATTTCAGTAATGTCTCTCTGAAATCAGCCCTTTAATTGGTTATTATGGGATGGGCGTATAATTCAGTGGTAGAACACATGCTTTGCACACAAAAGGTCCCAGATTCAATCACCAGTGTATTCAGGTAGTGATGGGAAAGAGTCCCGTTTTGACGTAGCTCCCCAGGTTTCCAATCAGTGTCAATGTAATTGAGCTGGATGGAACAATTGTCTGACTACTGGTATATGGCATAAAGGTCTCCCCATTTTGATGCAGTTTAGAGCAGTTCCTGATTCTTCCAGATATCAGCCCTTTAGTTCTTCCCCCACCCCAAACTAGTTCTTTTCTGACCTGGTTGAAGAAGAAACTAATCAAGGGGGACTGGGAGAAATAGAAACTGCTTTAAACCACACCAAACAGGGAGACACTGACACTTTTTTAAAGCACCAAGTCCCACTGAACTGAAAGGAATTTACCTCTGAATAAACATATTAGAATCTTGCCTATGAGAATAGGCATGCTGGGATTATTATGGGGAATATGGGAACATACATTAAATGCTATGTAGAACTGTAGCCGTAATTCAGTTTCTAGATGCTTGTGGAAGAGCAATGCCTTAGTAGCTCTAAAGAGCCCTAGTGTGAAAATGGCTAGAGCAACTTCACATTGTATTGAGAATGCCAAGGCAACCCATATCAGTTTTTATGTCCAAATTTGCCTATAGATAGTTAAAGATCTTGCTCTTCTTTCTGGCCATAGCTTCACCATGGGACTCAGCATTCAGAATATAATTAGAACAATGAAAATAGTTAAGCACAAGACACCATGGTATTATAGACAGCAGCAAAGCAGGAAATGAGATTGACAGACGCTGTATATTTGTTGTGTGGTTTCAACTTGGGTGTGTATTAAGAGGGCTAAAATGTTACTGTCACCCCACTGTCGTGGTTCATGTTTCTGGGCAGGAGTGAAGAGAAGTGCCTGGTGCGGAGTGGCCTTGTCCAGCTGATGGATCGCTTGTGCAGTTTAAGCAGCCAGACCGAATCCAGCTCAAATGAGAAGCAAACAAAGAAGCAGAAAGTGGCCACCATGGCTTGGGCTGCATTCCAAGTGCTAGCCAACCGTTGTGTCGAATGGGAGAAAGAGGAAGGTAGGAGGGGCTTGCAGGCCTGGCCCTGGTTATGTGAACTAAGATGCTTGACAACATATTTGTGCAGTAAAGAGATATGAAAGCTTTTGGTTGAACTGAGTATTCAGTGGCAATAAACTTAGTGTAAAACTCCCCTGGCTCCTTTTTGCTTCATTGTCCAGCTACACTCTCATTTTCCAATGCTGCAGCTCTCTTAAAGCAGACATGGCCAAACTTGGCCCTCCAGCTGTTCTGGGACTACAGTTCCCATCATCCCTGACCACTGGTCCTGTTAGCTAGGAATGATGGAAGTTGTAGTCCCAAAACAGCTGGAGGGCCAAGTTTGGTCATGCCAATAAAGCATCTCATCCCTTTTTGCAGCTCTTCACTTTTTCAAGTTTCTGACTCCTCGACTTTTTCAGACTAGTGTCTAGACTGAATTCTGTACAGCATTATCACTTCCCACCTCAACCCCTTTTAGCTAATCAGGAGATAGACTCTTGGATATGCTTATTTTTCTCCTTGGCTCCTTGCTAGACTCTGAACTTTTGACACTCCTGTGCATAACTTCCTGAGCAAAACATCCTATTACACTTCTAATTCTCCTGTGGACTTTTGACTTTCCTATGCAGGAGGGCATCTAAATCAAAAGCAACCATCTTCTAACTCACGTTTTACAACCCCAAACCCAACAAAAATATCTAAAGGGCCCACTCAGGACTATTTTATGTTGTTTTTATGTTGCTGTACACCAACTGATATTTTATCAGTGGTGGTATTTAAATACTGTTATAAATCAATAAATGTTTCTACAACCTCCAATCTACATTTTTCATTATAGGTGTTCTGCTTTTTCTAATAGCTTTTCAGTGTGTTTTAGCTGGATCTCATCAACTATGATCCCACTTATATTCCTTTTGCAGGTGGATCAACTGAGGCTGTGCACTCAGGTTTGGCTCGCCAGGTCTCCAGTCTCTTAACCAACCACCTGGCACGTGCCACAGAGTGCTGTGGCAACCAGGCAGCTGGGAATGATGCCCTGCAGGATGTGCTCAGTCTCCTGAATGACCTGTCTAGGTACGGCCGAATTCTTGCTCTCTGGATCACACTTTAGACTAGAATGAACTCATTTTAGTAATGTTGGTGGCAGAGCTTTAGAGTAAAAAAAAAAAAAAAAAAAAAACTATTGAAATTTTTGAGTGAATCAAGTATATTTGAGCAGCTTGATATGCTATGCTACTGGACCAAAATCCATTTGGGTGGCAGAACACCCACAGTTTCCTGTAGCACATTTTCTTCTTAGTATGTTGTGTCATTAATGTAAATAGGAAGATTAATTTGAGTTGACTCTGCAATCTTGTTGTGTCCCTTGAATTTTGTGGGAAGTCATAGGGAAGGTTTTGTTGTTTAAAATGACTCAGCCAATTTCGATGCCTTTTATTTTGTCCAAAGCTGTGTTGTTGTGAGAGATGGTCCTCCTGCCTTTTTCCATGGAAAGTGGAAAAGGTTGCCTTGTAATTTGGCTCCCAAAGTGTCATTTTAAACAAAAAGCCAAACAAACCCACTGTTAATCCCAGCAATAGCTGGAACACATCCTAAATAAATGGTTACAGTTCACAATCGTTCCTGATTGAAAATGCATTGCTTCTAGTCTCTTTAGCTCTGTTTCTACTCTCCAGTTGAGAAATCACTTAGAACAATTTTGACAGGCTTGGAACCCAAGTTGTATAGAACATCCTGTTTTCACCTGATTTTGTTTCAAGACTGTGTGTGTGTGTGTGTGTATCTTTATTTGCATCAGCCATTGGCCATAGCAATAAAGCAACAACACAATATACAAAGAATAGAAATAAAAAGTCAGTTATATAAAATACATTTTAAGGTTTTGAATCAATAGTCAAATGGATCTTATTTTAATTGCCCCAGCTAAAAACCTTGCAACCTTTGCTGTCACCTGCTCATCTTGATCTGCGAAGAGAAAAGACACTGTGGCAGTAGCTGGGCGACCTGGAATGGACAATAAAAGAGGGGTGATAACCTCATTCCTCAAGTCTTTATAAAGAGTGCAAGCCAGAAGGGCATGCACCACCAATTCGGTGCTGCCATCTCCACAGAGACATAAGCGTTTTTCGTGTGGAATCTGTTGGAATCGTCCCTCAAGTATAGCCGAGGGCAATACATTCAATCTTGCGAGAGAAAAAGGCATCTATACTTTAGAACTGCTAGGTTATGCAGATAGGGTGCCAGAGAGTTGAAAAGGGTAGGTGCTAGATAGACAGACAGACAGATATTTTTTGAAAAATGCATTCAAAGCTGTTGGTGTTTGTTTTCTTTCAGGAGTCACATTGGCAAAGCAATCCTAAGCCAACCAGCCTGTGTATCCAAGCTTCTCTCTCTGCTCTTGGACCAGCGTCCCTCTCCAAAGCTGGTCCTCATCATCCTTCAACTCTGCCGTGCTGCTCTTCCACTCATGAGTGTTGAGGACTGTGGGAATGTTGAATTGCCACCCTGGAGTTACTCTGTGCCCTCCCTGAACAGTGAGCAGGATGACCCCAGTGACCCAGCTTCTAAAATTGCCTCCCTGCTCTTAGCAAAACTGGCTGATTACGTGGTACCAGGTAGGGAATGCTCAAGATCTTGAGAAACTAATCATTGTTGCATGAGAATTCAGGGAGCATCTTTCACTTTTATGATCCTCCTTTTATAACAGCTTGGAAACCTCCACAAAACGTTACAGGGGTGGGTCACAGAAGCACGTTGCCTCAGTGCTTCCATTGTCTGCCCTGATCTCCCATAGCCTTTTTGGGGGTCTGGACCAGCAGATGCTACAAGCCACTTCCACCCCTATGTTCCAGCTCAGCCTTTAAGGTTGCCTTGGAGTCTTGTCTCAAGCCTCCCATATATGTGCTTAGCTTGGACCTCAAGGCTTTTCAGAGAGATGCTCCCAGTAGCTGGACCACAAGTCTGGGCTTTTCTTCCCCAGAGAACCTCTATTGCTCAAATTGTAAGTCTCAGTCTGCACATGCAATATCCTTAGGACAGGACAGGACCATTTCATGCTGCAAGTTTGTTCTCCAGTGCAGTGGATCTTAAGACGCCACCATGAAATGATTTTCCTGCAGACAGAAATGCCATTTTTGAATGTTCTTTGAAGTAAAAACCATGTGCCAGGAAAAACTAGCAAGGCTTTCTTTTCCCTCTTCCATTGCTCTGTGGTTTAACTTAGCAAAAGATCAGAACTGGGAAAGGAGTCTCAGGAGCTAGCTAAACTTCTCAAAACTTAGATGTTTTTGTCTGACCTAGGCAATTGTTTGTGTTAACCCGTTAGTGTCTCAATATTCCTGTTTGCAGTTTAAAGTATTACAGTCCAAGCAGGACTCTACCATCACGTTTTGCTGCATATGCATATCTATAGACCAAGCCTACACCCATTGGAATCAGTGTGAGACATTTTTTTTCAAACTGACCTTTGGAAGCCTGAGATACTTCAGGATTAGGACAATAGATGGTCTCATCATTGTAGCTAGGAGTTATGTTATTAGCTTGCCCATTCCTGTAGCTTGGTACAGGGCAAACTATGAATTAAATTTCTTTAGTATTTGTATACTACCAGAAAAGGTATAGACTGTGTTTACAGCTATTGCTTAAAGCTTGTTTTCCTCGCTTGCAGGATGTCAGACGGTTCTTTCTCCAACTGCTTCTGAACCTGATACTTCATTGACAAAAGCCAGCCCAAAAGGTTCTCTTAAAGGAGACAAAGATCCAGGAGAAGAGAGTGAGGCTGTGGATGGCAAACTTTCCATTTTTATACATAAGCGGGAAGACCAGTCATCTCATGAAGTGCTTCAGCCATTGCTGAGGTAATTTGAGCTCTGTAGAACGCAGTTAAGAAATCTGGATGCCGCAGCCAACATTTATTCTGTGTTTTATCCTTCCCTTTGTAGTAGCTCAGAAGGTCGGCCATTTCGCCTTGGAACAGGAGCCAATATGGAGAAGGTGGTTAAGATGGATCGAGATATGACCAAAGTAAGGGCAAAATAAATTAATTGTGTGAATAGCTTAATCTGCTTTGCAAAAGTGAAAATAATAATTACAATTTTTTCCCCAGCAAGAAGATTTGGCTTGCCAATTGATGCTTTTGTAGTTAGCCTGCAGGACTAGAAAAAGAGGGATTTCTAGTGTTAGCCTTAGGGTAAATGGCATTGGCCTGTTCATTCCAAATACTGTGTGAGTTGCAAAAGAGCTGTTTCTTTTTCAGAGTGGTTGTTGCGAAGTGATCACGGAGGAAGCAGCAGCTGCTTTGCGGAAGGCCACCAAGTGGGCACAGTCCGGATTGATCGTGAGCGTGGGGCCACCGGTAGAAACGGTCAGTCCCGAAAGCACTAGTGGCCTGTCAACTGGGGACAAAAAGAAAACAGCACAAATCTCCATTTGCAGGGAGCGGAACTCAGAGCTTGCCAGGTACAGAATTCTGGTGTCCAGAATACCCTGATGTAGAGTGAAAGTGGACTGTACTCTTCTACCCTAGGTTTAAGTGGGGACAGGCATATATCTATGTTGCTTAGAGATGGTCACAAAGAGGTGGACATAGGACTTCTCTACTCTCCCTGTTTGCTCAAACTCTGCTAGGAAGAAACTTAAATATTCTTGTAATTTCTCCAAACTGGTTTTAAGCACATCCCATTTCAGCATTTTCTCAAAAGCGCATGCTGTTGCTGCTTTCGTCTTATGGCTTTATCAGCTGCTGAGTCACTAAACAAGGTATTTCTCACTTTTATCCACTAGTCCTTTTTATCAACTTACAAGGTTTTTCTCCTCTTCATTTTTTTCCAAGCACCAAGGTCTCATACACAGTCATCTTCTTTGTAAGTCAAAGGTCTTAACAGCCATAATCTCGGCCACACAATTGGTTTGTCTAATCAAAGGTCACTCTGACCCCTGGTTAGCTTCCCTGTAGACCAGTGGTAGGAAACCTCTTTCAGGCTGTGTGGGCCACAATCCGTTGGGGGCAGTCTTCCAGAGGCTGCATCCCAGTGGTGGTCGGGGCCACAGGCAAAAGTGGATGGTATTGCCTTTGTACAGTGCATCATATTCTACCCACACAAAGGTTGAAGGTTTCTGACATGCACACCCATGTCTCCATCCTTTATCCAGGAAAGCGTTATCACAGTTCAAGGACACTTTCCTGCCAGAAAAAGGCAACGGAGGGGCTAATGGAGTAGGGCTGGTAAAATGTGGGGCCAGGCAGAGAGGCCTTGAGGGTTCTGCTTGAGGTTCTGCTGCAGGCAAAGATGACATGGAGCCAGATCTTTCCACTACTGTCATCCACTTGGTTTCACCTACACTTGCTAATCAAAGAGTTATTTGGGCCTGACAGGGGTGGATTAGCAACTTACAGCCCACCATTCATTTTTCTCAACAGAACCGACCCTGTGAGGCCCTTCATCAGTGGCCATGTAGCAAACAGCATGGCGGCAGAGGTGATTGCTTTGCTCCACAGCTTGCTCATGGCACCAGAATCCAATGCAGCTCAGATATGGACAACCACAGCTGAAAAAGTAAGTCAGGGAAGGATCCTTAGCTTCTTGGGTGTGAACATGAAAGTTGGGGAGTCGCTTGCCCAAACTGGAACATGAGCTTCTTCTGTAAGCATAAAAAGTCACCTAGAATTCAGTCAGAAGACAGCAATTATGCAAAGGTAGGGCCTACCACAAAATATTGGAGTGAATCCAGTATCAAAAATACTACAAGTTGTCAAAGGCTGAAATTGACCAGTTCTCCACACCCCTACCCCTGTCCTTGTTTTCCATTTGCTTTCCTAGCCAAGCCCCTTTATAGAAAAATAAAAGCTTATACCAAGAACAAACTTAGTTGGTCTCTAAGGTGCTACTGGACAAATTTGTCGGAACCTTGGCTTTAGCAATCTCCCATACTCCCTCAGGTCCTTTCGCGTGCTCTGATGTATATTCCTCAGCTGGGAAAATATGCAGAAAGCATCCTGGAGAATGGCAGCAGCAGCGGAAGGAAACTCGCCAAACTTCAAAGGATTGCTCGCCAGGCAGTCGCTGCTCTTTGCGCTCTTGGTGGCTTCAAAGAGACGATCAAAATTGGCTCTGAAGTGCAGGTGACTGGCCGTGCGCCCTTTAATTCCTCACCCCACCCTCTGTTCTGCAAATCAGTGGCAAAGCTTCTGTTTGAGGATATAAAACCCTACCATTCTTTCTGTTATGGCTGCCATGTTTCTCTGTGCCGTGTGCTAGGTTTATTACTTCATCCATAGCAGTGAATTATTTATAGCCCCAGATAAGTCTAACCTTCATTCCTGACTGTTCCCTCTTTCTCTTTTCAATAGGTTTTGGGTAGGGGAATAGCAGGAAGCATTGGAGTGGTGGCATCTATTAATGAACAGGAAGGTATAGCAACGGTCAAATTTCCGCCTACCAGTATAGACTGTAGAAAGACCTCCCAAGCATCAGACATTTTAACTATTCCATTATCTAGGCTCTGTGTTCCAAGATCAGAGGTAAGGTCATTTTAAAATCCAACGCTGAGCGTAATACTTCAACCGTGTAAATAAGCCAACAAAAGTTGCTGGCCTGCAGTTTTATTTTATTACCCTGCTATAGAAACCAGTAGCTTCAAGAGAAGCCTTCTCATCTGTGGCCACCATGGGAACATAGGAAACTAGCCTCAGTTAGTTGTGGATTTGTAATTGCTTCATACCAAGTGGGCTGGGGGAGAAAGGATAGGCTTCCCTTCCTCTGTGGCCAGCACAGAACCAGTGTGGGATGCTGGAGGTGGGACAGAGATGCATTCGTTTTCTGCTAGCCCTCTTACTTCCCTGCATGAGATTATTTGTCACATATAGCTACTGGGTGAGTTGTTGCATGCAAGGCTACAGGACTGAATTGTCAAATTCAAGCTGCAGTTTAAAATCTGAGCAGCTTTTTAGAGGGGGCACTTCATGAGTGGGTTGTTGTTGTTGTTGTTGTTGTTGTTTTGAAAAGCTGACATGGGACAGTTTGGGCATTCTGTAAAGAAGGCAGTTTGAAAGTTTTATTCCAGTGATATGTAATGGAAATCATTGAGCTTTTGTGGCTATCTTGCCATTTTCTTCTTGGTTTGTTACTTTTTAAACTGTGCAATGTGTTTTTGTGACGATGTAATAATGAGGCTATATAACTCCAGGTAATTCCCTCATTTCCCAGAAACTAACAACTTGAATTTAACTTTTTACCGTGCCCCCTCCTCCACCACCACCAGGCATTGCCTCTCCATAAACTGTCCATTACTGAGAAGGTAGTACAGGCAGTCCAGTCCATGTTGCTTCCTCAGGAGGGAAGTCTCTCTATTCATACCTCACTTCCTGCAACAGGAGATGGCTCAACTCCAGTAATGGCAGTGGTGCGACTCCTTGCTGAAATTAGAACCAGGTGAGTGGGGGCGGTTCTGGCAGTGGTTGAGCTGTGGCTGGGAGGCAGGTACCACGAAGGGCTGGGTGCTTTGCTAGGTGGGTTGGAACTGTAGGGTTGCCGTATTTTGAAGAGCAGAAAAGAGGACATAAATGCAGACTTCTACTTTTAACTATGGATCACTATGATGCCTCTACCCATGAAAAAGAGGACATGTCCTGGAAAAAGAGGGCTTATGGCACCTCAGAAGTGAAGTGAAGAAGAGGTGAAGACAGATAGAGAAGACAGAGCTCATGGTGAATCTGATGAGCTTCACTCTTCCTATTTATTATGAAAAGTGTAAAATGAACACTTAGTAATTGATTCATTACTTTATTAATTGTAAGTTCCTTGGGATAGACATTTGCCTAGAAAGCAGCCTACAATATTTTAAATTTTATATGGAATATTATAGCAAAGAAGGGCAAAGCTGCTCCATGGCGACATTGCAGAGGGCAGCCCGTCAGTATCATGGATAGGAGGCTTCCTATTGTAGAACCAGATTTTTTGGAGCTCTGGCCTATAGAGGAAAAGTGCATCTCAGCTGTGCACCACAAGTGCACTTCCAGATCACTCACTGCTCTACGTTATGTCTGTCTTCACCCTTTATTCAGCAAACAGCAAACATATCCACTGGATACAGTGCATGGCTATACTGAAAGGACTTGTGCCACTTTCAGGCAACCTGTTCATTGAGCATTTATTCTGATTTGTTTGCATAAAGTTTGCAAGGAGGGTAACAACTGTATGCAGGCAACAACTGATTTATATGCATCCAATTGACGTTTGACAACGCATACTCGCAACGTGGCAACCTGGAGGTTGCCGGAAAAGGAGGCAGGGCATATCAGGGTGGGGTAGGCTTATGCTCCCTCTGCTGATGTACGCGTGGGTCAGGAATATTTTCCCCGGCCTAATCGGTTGTTGCCTGTGTTGAGCATTCATTCTGATTTGTTTGCAGGAAGGTTTTTATTACGTTGCGTCAACTATTGTTATCTCATGCTTTCTATTGCCTTTTCCCACCACTTTCTTTATCACAAAAAGCCCAGTGAGACCTAATGAACAACGAAAACCAGTAGTCCTAACTAGCAGGCAAGGGATTATTTCCCCCAAGACACTTGTTTCTGCCGGCAACACAGAAGGCATCTGCCAGCAATGCAATCTGTGTAATCTCGTCTATGTTCTGGCAGGATTTTTCAATCCTTCTTGTCCTTTTTGTCTCCTCCTCTGCCCTGTCTCCCAAGAGCATGCCTGGTGATGGCACAGTTGCTGGAGGATAGCTCCTTCTGTGAAGAATTCATCCAGCAGTGTCCAGCTGCTGTGGAAGTCCTTAACCTCGTTGCCCAGGAATGCAGCCCTGGTAGGAACTCCGTCTTACTTAATGCAGCAGTGAGCTTGACCCATATTTAAGATACAGTGTGTGTTTTTGCTGTGGCTTGCGCCCGCAGTTTAATTAAATTAAGGTTGGCAATTAGGTTTGACCAGTCTGAAGCAGGGCAAGTGGCTACATCCTCACCCCAGAAGTGGTCCTACTTACTTACTTACTTACATCTGACAGCTGTGCGATCTGTTCTGAAGGGAGAAAAAAAGGAAGCATTTCTCAGTTTCTCTTTCCTACAGCCAGATGGAGCTTAAAGGGTTCACTTTACCCCCCTGAAGAGCATGATAGCCCAACTAGCTGCCATCTGGAAGCCAGTTTGAGTCCATAAGCTACCAGTAGCTCACTGCTGAAAGATGTTATTAGTCATCTACTGTGACTGGGACACGGGTGGCTCTGTGGGTTAAACCACAGAGCCTAGGACCTGCCAATCAGAAGGTCGGTGGTTCAAATCCCCGCAATGGGGTGAGCTCCTGTTGCTCGGTCCCTCTCCTGCCAACCTAGCAGTTTGAAAGCACGTCAAAGTGCAAGTAGATAAATAGGTACCGCTCCGGTGGGAAGGTAAACGACGTTTCTGCGCGCTGCTCTGGTTCGCCAGAAGCGGCTTAGTCATGCTGGCCACATGACCTGGAAGCTGTACGCCGCTGGCTCCCTCGGCCAATAAAGCAAGATGAGCGCCGCAACCCCAGAGTCGGCCACGACTGGACCTAATGGTCAGGGGTCCCTTTACCTTTACCATCTACTGCGAAAGGGGCAGAAGTATAATCTAACTGGGGAGTCCATGTTGTATATTGGCTAGAGTATCAGCCTTGAAGCTCACTGGATGGTATTGGCTCAGTTTCTTTGGTACAACCCACGTTTGCCATCCTGAGCTCCTTGAAGGAAGGGCAGGATTAAACTAATACAGTGTTATCTCAGTTTACGAACTTAATCTGTTCTGGAAGTCCGTTCTTAAACCAAAACCGTTCTTCAACCGAGGCGCACTTTCCCTGATGAGGCCTTCTGCCGCCGGTGCCCTTCCACTGTTCGGCTTCCGTTGTTAGACCGAGGTAAAGTTCACAAACCGGGACACTACCAGTTTTGCGGAGTTCGTAAACTGAATAGTTCGTAAATAGGGCTGTTCTTAAACCGAGGTACCGCTGTATGAATAAACAGTTGAAACAACATGTCGCAGTCTGACTTCGCTAGTTAACTAGTCTTTTTCTAATTCTACCTTTGAGGTCTTTGAGATCACACTCAGAAGTTAAAAATATGGTTTAGGAGGACTCTGAAGTGAATGGCCCCATTCTCATCTGAAGGTCTGACAGGCACATTGTTGCTGGCTTTGTTTGTGATCTTCTAGGGGAGCGGCTCCTTGTTGTAGAAGTGCAGTGTGAAAGGTTAAGGATGCTGTATCGTGACAGCGCTCGCCCCCCACCGCCACCTCTCCAGGCAGACCGAAGGCAGGTAAATATATATGCAGAGGCTTAGCCTGCCTCCTCCTTGAACTGTTTTGGTGCCTGAAGAAGGCAGATGATGAGCTAGTATTACAGCATAAAATGTCCAATTGCATATCTGTTCATGAATGTCTCATGCTAAGTGTACTTTGGAGTTTGCAGGCAAAAAAAACAGTTTACACATTGCAGTTATGTATAATTAAATGCAGGCCCTTCTCTTCTTGGTTCAGCCCAAGGAAGTCACCTGGAATCCTTCTAGGGTCTTCCCACCTGTGCGAGCCTGTATGTTCTCCTCACATCTTACAGCCGTGACTTTCCTTGCGGATCCCAGCGCCGGTGGAGGGCTGCCTCGTGGCACCTTCATTTACGCCACATCACCAGTCCCGGTACAGGTGAGAACTCATGATGGGTATAGTTGCCTCTTCACCTGTCTTCAAGCATGCACAAATACTGATTCAGAAGGTGCTGGGGAGTGCCTTTTATTCTGGGTTAATCCCTGGATGGTCGTGTGTGTGCTTTGCTCCTTTCTCCAGGCACCATCCTTCTATTGGGAGATTGAGATAGTGTCCTACGGAGATACAGATGATGACACAGGGCCGATTGTTTCGTTTGGCTTTGCCACGGAAGCAGAAAAGCGTGATGGAGCATGGACCAACCCCGTGGGCACCTGCCTCTTCCACAAGTAGGTTGTAGGTTATTGTGAAGCTGTATCAGTATCTAGTGTCAGATATCTTAAGGAACTCATGATCAGGCAACCTTTATTTCTGTTATGAGGGTCCCAGAATGAGACCAGCGAGGTGGGTGTTGGTGTTCTGTGTAACTTCCTCCCGTAATCTGCCCCAGGTATTGAGCGCAAGCCCGTTTACATCCATTTACATTTGTACGCCCTTTGATGCTCCACAAAAGGTCTGATTGTTTTTTGCTATCTCAGTATGGTAACAACTGGGATGTGGGTGGCTCTGTTGGTTAAACCACAGAGCCTACAGCTTGCTGATCAGAAGGTCAGCGGTTCGAATCCCCGCGATGGGGTGAGCTCCCGTTGCTCGGTCGCTGCTCCTGCCAACCTAGCAGTTCGAAAGCACATCAAAGTGCAAGTAGATAAATAGGTACTGCTCTGGCGGGAAGGTAAATGGCATTTCCGTGTGCTGCTCTGGTTTGCCAGAAGCGGCTTAGTCATGCTGGCCACATGACCCAGAAGCTGTACGCCGGCTCCCTCGGCCAATAAAGTGAGATGAGTGCCACAACCCCAGAGTCAGCCATGACTGGACCTAATGGTCAGGGGTCCCTTTACCTTTACGGTAACAATTGAGCATGGGCTTGTTGAAGTTTACTTTTAGGGACTTAATACTCCTAGTGCTCAAGTGAAATATTAATTGTTTCTCCAGCTAATGCTTCACCCTTTCTTCACATGGTTTCAGCAATGGAAGGACTGTTCACTACAACGGTTCCAGTTTGCTGCAGTGGAAAAGTGTGAGACTGGATGTGACCCTCTCTCCTGGTATGTCAGCTATGCTTAACCTGCAAGCATCTTATGAGAGCCACATTAGGAGTGGCAGAGGGATAGAAACAACCTTTTTCCTTTTAACCCTTTTCTTTTCCCCTAGGTGATGTTGCAGGCATTGGCTGGGAAAGGGCAGAAGGCACCCCTCCTCCTCCAGGGCAGCCAGCCAAAGGCCGAGTGTATTTTACATACTGCGGACTGCGGTTGGGGCCATATCTGGAGGATGTGTCTGGGGGAATGTGGCCTGTCGTCCACATCCAGAAGAAGGCAGGTTAAACACCCTCTGTATCTCCCAGCTAGAGTTCAATAGAGCTTGGCCCCAGATCCTGTTCTTAAATCCAGGCCTTTGAATATGTGGAGCAAAAATTATGGCAAACCCCCCTGTTCTTGTGCAGAGTACCTTTCTCCATTTCTCTATTATGTAATCATAAGCAGCCGACACACATCTAAGGGAAGAAATGAAATGTTTTTACACATCTTGTTGTATTTTAGGTTGTTTTCGCCTTGTTTTTGATGTTCACTTTTGAAAGTTGCTTTTAGTTCTGTTTTGAAAAAATATACTAATAATAATAATAATAATAATAATATAACAATAACAACAGCAATAATGAAAAATAATCCAATTCCCCATACTCCCTGACAATTGCTCATGTTTTGCTGGGGTTGATGGGAGTTGGAGTCAAATAACATCTGAATGGCACCACATTGGCTACCCCTATCCTGGCACTGATGTGTTTGTTCTGTAGAGAAAAGTTCTTTTTGTGGTTAGAGAGATCTATAAATAAGTTTCCATTAGGCTTGGCATTGGATTCCCAGCAACAGATTCAGGAGCTTGCCCCTTTTAACCTGGCTGTTCAGATCTTCCTTTCTTAGACGGACTACTGCTCTAGTAGCTTGCTTTAATGTCCTCTCTTGGCTTCATCTGGATCTCTTCTTGTTACTTTATATGCATTATTAAAATTATTTAATTGTATCCTGGTTTAGGCGTCCAGCAGAATTGAGAAGCTGGCTAGAAATAACCCAAATAATTAGATATAGAGTTCAATATTCAATATTTTTAATAGCACAGTGGAGTATCTTTTCATGTTTCCTTTTTCTAATACTAATTTCCTTTTTGGACAACAACTGCATTATTAGTAATACCATTTTAAAAAAATGCTTCTTGGGTTATTGTGCAACAGAAACCGTAGTTCTCAGAAGTATTGAGTAAGCCCAACACAACCCTCTGTTGCCAGAGTACAGCAAAGAGCGTACTCAAGTTGACCCCTTCTGCTTTGCTTCCGTCCCCTTGCAGAACACCAAAGTCCGAGCCAATTTTGGGTCTCGTCAGTTTGCCTATGCAGAAGGCCAAGCTCACCGAAACGCCGCCGACCTCTGCATCGACCTCGCAGAAGAAATCAGTGCCAACTTTGAAGCATTGCCTTTTGCCATGGCTTCCGATAGCGATAACGATGCAGGCACCAGCACCGCCTCCGACCCAGGGACTCATGGGCCACCTTGCCGGATTGCCGCTGTGGCCACAGCTCAGCAGCGTAAGGAGAGCAGCTCCCCTCTAGTAGCAAAACAGGCTAGCCGTGCCAGTGGAGGGTGACTGGAGTTCTGACAGCAAGTGACATTTAAGTGCATGCAACTCTAGCACCTCGGGTTACATACGCTTCAGGTTACATACGCTTCAAGTTACAGACTCTGCTAACCCAGAAATATTACCTCGGGTTAAGAACTTTGCTTCAGGATGAGAACAGAAATCGTGCGGCTGTGGCAGCAGGAGGTCCCATTAGCTAAAGTGGTGCTTCAGGTTAAGAACAGTTTCAGGTTAAGAACGCACCTCTGGAATGAATTAAGTACTTAACCCGAAGTACCACTGTATTATTATTACTATTACTTCTTGAATACCTTAATTTGGAAAGGAATCAAAAACTTTTTCTGGTTAGTTTTTATGATGGCCCTAGGATGTAGGCCATGAACATTCGGCCTTTGCAAATGAGGATCTGAAATGCAAGGCATAGCTACATTGTAGACCAGACCCAGTTTAAGTGTCATGACTTGTCTTGCACCACTTATGAACTCTGGGAATTGTATTTCCATAAAAAGAATTTTCGGATCTGTAGCAGAGAAGCCCACAGTTCCTTAGATGTTGGCATGATATTTTGATTGCAACTGTGCTGTATCTTAAGTTGGAGCAGGGAGTTATACCAGTTTCAATGTTACAAGGTATATTAGCCATTTCTAAACTGTAATCTAGAGTCAGTTTTACTCTTGATCCTCCGTTGATTCCCCGCAGTGTTGTAAAACTCACACACTTGATGTTGTTCCTTTCAAAACTTTGCTGCTGGCAGCCTGCAGAGTGTTACCTTCCAGGTGGATTTTGTCTCCTATCGTGGTTCTAACCCACCTTTTGAGAATCACTTAGATTATTGGCAATCAAAATGATATTTCCCCCTTAGCCAGTAGGGAGAAGCTGTAGTTCAGTGACAGAGCACACAATATGCATGCAGAATGTCTCAGATTTCTGGTAAAATAGGGCTGCCATAGGTCTGGATTTCAAAGGCAGTAATGACATCTGGGGGTAATTTCCAAAATGTTGCGATTTGTCCTGTTTTTTAGGCAATCATAAATCACTTTTTTTGGGAGGGTCCTTAAAAAAAAAGCTCAACAACTTTGGGGGTTTCCTGGTTTTTACTTTTTGAAATATGGCAACCCTAGGTAAGAAAAGAGACTAGCTGGATCAGATGAAAGGCCTATCTTGTCCATCATCCTATTTTCCAAAGGTGATGCCTCTAAGACAGGCATAGGCAAACTCTGCCCTCCAGATGCTTTGAGACTACAATTCCCATCATCCCTGACCACTGGTCCTGTTAGCTAGGGATGATGGGAGTTATAGTCCCAAAACATCTGGAGGGCAGAGTTTGCCTATGCCTGCTCTAAGAAGTCCACAAGCAAGGCTTTCAGGCTTCCCAAGGGCATCTGGTTGGTCCTCTCCCACTGCTGCTGCCTAGTGATTGGTGTTCACAGGTTTGCTACCTCTGCTCCTGGAGGCAACTTCTAGCCATCACAACTTGGAGCTACTGGTGGCATTAACAAGACTGGGAAGTCTTTTCCTTCCCCAAGACCCTGGAGAGATGCTGTCAGCCAGAGTCAGCAACACTGGGGCAGATAGGCCAATTAGCCTGATTCCACATAGGGCAGCTTCACATGTTTGTACTTGTTTGCAGCCTCTCATTAATGCAACAAAAGCACTATCAGGAAGCTTTCGTCTAAACTAAGGGTCATGTTGCATTCATCAGATTTGTTGGTTGGCACAACTTTCTCTCTCTCTCTCTCCCCCCCCCCCCGACGTCTTGCTTGATTACAGAATATGACAGTGACACTTCTTGCCATTATAAGATGGAACTCAGCTATGAAAACTTCATCACATCGGGCCCTGAGCCTCACCCTCCTCCCATTGCAGATGATGAAAGCGATGATGAAGATGATGATGACATCCCAAGGGTAAGCAGAATGCAATGGGGTTCTTACATGCTCAGCTGCTTTTTATTTCAGACTTTCAACATTAACAATAACAAATTTCAACTCACTTCAAATGCTTGCTTCTGGGTGTTCTGGCATCACAGAGCTTCTACATTGCCTCTTTTGTAGACCTCTCAAACTGGTTGTCCATATCCATGCAACCCATACTGGATCTCATATGCGCATCTCCTTGACAGCATCACATGGTTCCATGCTAAGCAGGTTCCAGATTCCACCCGAATGACAGATTGAAAATAAAACAAACAAACGTAGTAGCTTAGGAAGGAAGAGTTTGTCAGGGCAGTCTCCACCTGGTACTTTGTCTCTCTGCCCACCAGTTCCCACATTTACAGATTAGTGTAGCTGCCAGCTGCCTCACTAAATGGATTCCCTCTACTCCTCAGCTTCAATTAGCATCGCCTTTCTTTCTTCGCTTGCCTTCTTATAGATGCTTCCTGCACTCACCCCATAACAGAATTCTGTATTTTTCTGCAAATCTATAGATCCCTGCCCTTTTCTAAATGCCATGATTCACACAAGGAGGGATCAGAGCAAAACTTGGATATACTGTAGATACTCTTGTTTTTCAACACTGCAGTTTGCATGGTGTGCATTTTCTTGGATATTTACGTGTGTGTGTTGAGGTGGGAGGGAGGCATACCTCTGGGTTAATAAAGATGTTTTGCATTTAGAAGCTCTCAGACTTCTTTAGACCTCTTGAGAGCTGCTGCTTGTCG
The DNA here is from genome assembly GCF_965113315.1 of Podarcis vaucheri. Classification (NCBI taxonomy): domain Eukaryota; kingdom Metazoa; phylum Chordata; class Lepidosauria; order Squamata; family Lacertidae; genus Podarcis; species Podarcis vaucheri. Next base: position 88,640,674 of record NC_138765.1, on the reverse strand, counting down.
GGATAAATATTCCGTGGCTGGGTGGACTGATGTCCCTCCCTCAATCTGACATGGACATGCTTGGCTTTCCTTGGCAGGAGGATCACTATGCCTTGCTAGTGAAAGCCTGGGAGACCAAAGTATTCCCTACAATTAGAAGGCGGTTCCGCAATGAAGCAGAGAGGAAGTCTGGCTTGGATCAAATTAAAGGAGCTTTGCAGCTGGGTAAGTCCACCAGAAGCATTTCTCTTCTGAATTTAGCACCAATTTCCAGGCCCCTTTGTTAATACCCACACTTATCCCTCTGCTTCAATACAAAGCTGTTGTTGTTTAGTCATGTCCGACTCTTTGTGACCCCATGGACCAGAGTACGCCAGGCACTCCTGTCTTCCACTGCCTCCTGCAGTTTGTTCAAACTCATGCTGGTAGCTTCAGTACAGAGCTAGATACTCATAAAAGGTTTCCCACATTTGCTAGAGATTCTGGCCTGTAGTGACCTGCTCATTCAGCCATTGCCTGAGAGGTCTCGCTCCCAGTGATCCAAACTGCTAGTCTTCAAGCTGTTCCATAGGCTTGCTAAATTGAAGGATGGTCTTTGTTTCAGGAATGGTTGATATAGCCCGGCAAACAGTGGAATTCCTCTATGAGGAAAACGGGGGCATCCCTCGAGACCTGTACCTTCCCACAATTGAGGATATCAAAGACGAAGCCAATAAGTTCACCATTGATAAAGTTCGGAAAGGTACGTTTTGGGAGGGGGTCGGCCTCTGACCTCGGTTCTCCTTGGGTTAGATTAAGGGTGGATTCAGGGCCTCGCCTTGGATGGCTCCAAACAGAATGAGTGAGCCACCTCCACTGAGAAGCAGGCGAAGGTCTGCTTGGGGTGGGTGTGCTGCAGTTACTCGTTCACCCACTCGCATCAGCACAACCACCGTTTTGAGGCTGCAGCCATGAAATGTTGGGCATGGATGTGTGAACACCCACACTCTGTTCCTATAGGCTAACGAAGCAGAAGGAATTTAGCTGCCATCATAGTTGGAGCTAAGTCAGAGGCCCTGCTTCTCATCACCGTGATCCTGTGCTGCTTTCCCGTAGGCCTTGATGCCAACACAATATGGCAAGAAGACATGGCAGCCAGAGCTGACTTGCTTTATGATAACCGCAAACAACAGGCCACAGACTGGGGGATGTACAAGTCCTTATCTACTCCTCACACATTTCTAGCTTGGGATGGTCTGTATAGGCCAGACTTAGGAGCAGCTGCTAGCTTTAGCAAGGGGGCCGCTTCCTTGAGAAGGCCAGCTTCAACTTACCAAAGATCACAATGTTAAGACCACCTTTCTCTTGGTTTCAGGTCTCACCGTCGTCACCCGCTGCCCAGATAGTAACAACGTGGCCACCAATGCCGTAGGAACAGCCCTGCCTAAGTTTGCTATCCGTGGGATGTTGAAGACATTTGGGCTCCACGGAGTTGTTCTGGACGTTGATTCGGCAAGTGGAAGCTATGTTTAAGCTTGGGTGGGGTGGCTCTGGCGTTTTGGCTACTGTAGTCCGTCACAAAGGCGCAGAGTTGTCAGGTGAAAAACATTTTGTCATTTCAGGTGAATGAGCTTGTCCAGGTAGAGACTTATCTCAGGAGCGAAGGTGTCTTGGTCAGATACTGGTACCCTATTGATATGCTTGAACGACCACCTGCTGGCTATAGGAGGACTGCAACAAATGGCCTGGTCTCTCTGGACAATACAAACATTCAGATTCACAGGTAAATTAAGATTAAAGCATTGGGGAGGGAGTGTGCGCCCGAGACTGTTATCCTTGCAGCTACATCCAGAGTCTCTCTGCTGCGGTCCAAGAGGTGTAGCTTTGTGTAATAAAATATTTTCTGACATCCAAAAGGAAACCTGACAGTGTTTATGAAGGACCTTCTCCACCAAAGTTCAACTAACACTCTGATAATGGTTATTTTCCATTTTTATAGAATCTATGTATTCTTTTTTAATTTCGCCACTTAACAGTTCTTAATTTCTGTTCATTCTTTTATTAATTCAGGGTTAGTTGATAGTTTTATTCACAAGTCATCCTGTAACCTGTCCTATTCAGCTGGAGAGGTTTGCCCTTCACTGCCACAGATAGTAAAGGAACAACTATTTCTCAGGAATGAATGCTATACTTTGTCCCTAGATGCTGTTGTAGTGCTGTTTGCTGTCTCTTGGTGCATGCCAAAGCAAGCTGTGTTGCAGTGCCATCTAGTGAAAGAATATAAGCAGTACCACACATATTTAGAATACAGTTGAAGGGAAGAGGGGGAAAGTACACACATTTTTCAATCCTAAGGGATTGCTAATGCCCTAATACAGCTGATTAGACACAGAGAGATGGCAGTGACAGCTGGTGACCACTAGACCTGGTGGGACTGCTGGGGGTCTGGGGCCCAATGAACCCCACGGGGGTGGCCAAGTACTGTTTTTCTCCCATTCTTCCCTTGCAAAGCTACTATAGGAACTTAAGCCCTGCAATTTCACAAATAGAATCATAGAATCATAGAGTTGGAAGAGACCACAAGGGCCATCGAGTCCAACCCCCTGCCAAGCAGGAAACACCATCAGAGCACTCCTGACATATGGTTGTCAAGCCTCTGCTTAAAGACCTCCAACGAAGGAGACTCCACCACACTCCTTGGCAGCAAATTCCACTGTCGAACAACTCTTACTGCCAGGAAGTTCTTCCTAATGTTTAGGTGGAATCTTCTTTCTTGTAGTTTGGATCCATTGCTCCGTGTCCGCTTCTCTGGAGCAGCAGAAAACAACCTTTCTCCCTCCTCTATTTGACATCCTTTTATATATTTGAACATGGCTATCATATCACCCAACTAAACTGAAAAACATCTTACTTTGGTTCAGAAGGTTCAGGGACAAAATATTGTGTGTATACAGAGGTTTTTTTAAAGACCCTTGAAATATGTGTTTTCTTTATCTCTCTTTTTACAGAGAACTTTTACGATGTGAAGCTGCACTCGCTAGGCTGTATTGCCGCATGGCTCTTCTAAATATTTTTGCCCCTAAATCTCCTCACATGTTTACTCACCTGTTTCACATCCCTGCCATTCGGGACATCACTCTAGAACACCTCCAGCTGCTATCCAATCAGCTTCTGGCACCACCTCTTCCTGGTAAAATGGGACTTTAAAAAGCAAATAGTACAGTAGTTTTAACCATATCGATAAATGAGATAGTGTGCACATTTGTTTATTTGTTCAATCAATTCAGTCTTTGTAGCTGTTGAGATCAGTTTGTTCTTGTAATATGATGGAGAGAAAATGGATATCCAAAGATGAGTGAGTTGAGCCATGTCTCCTTTTTCACTTGACAGATGGAACGATCAGCTCCAGCTCTATCCTCCTGGCCCAGTCCCTCCAGCACTGCATACATTCCCAGAACTGCTCAGCCACAGACCTCTTCTACCAAGGCAGTTCCCAAACTGTCCAGGAGTGGCTCACAGTCGCTATTGCTCGGACCCTCCATCAGGGAGAAGAGAGTCTGCTCGATCTGACAAAACAGATCTGTTCCTTCTTGCAGGTAAGTCCCCCCCCCCCTCCAATATCACATTTTAATTTACAGTCGTACCTTGGATCTCAAACGCCTTGGCTCCCAAACAAATAGACTCCCAAATGATCGAAACCTGGAAGTGAGTGTTTCGGTTTTCGAACAATTTTTGGAAGCGTGGCTTCTGCAGCTTTTGATTGGCTGCAGGAGCTTCCTGCAGCCAATCAGAAGCCGCGCTTTGGTTTCTGAATGTTTTGGAAGTCGAACGGACTTCTGGAACAGATTCTGATCGACTTCCAAGATACGTCTCTATTATAGTTTCATAAAAAGCATTCTCAAAGCTATTCAGGCTTTTCTTTCTTTGATTAAAATGCCCATTCGCCATCTTGAAATATATTATATGTTGTATTTATAGTAGATCCGAGAAGGCTCTGAAGTAGGTCAGAGCACAAATGACTGCTAGCTATGCTCTCCCTCCAGTGCTTGGAGGCATTGTGCCTCTGAATACCAGCTGCTGGACATCACAAATGAGGAGAGCAGTACTGCAGTACTGTTTGGCCACAGTGAGCACAAGGTGCTGGACTAGAAGGGCTTTCTTAGACTCCTTCCTTATCCATAGGAGAAAAGAGCTGCTGGAGAGGAAAACACCTTCATCCAGCCTCTGTTCCAAAGAAAGCCAGCCCCTTCCCTTTGAGAAAAGGTCGGGTGATGCTGGAGTCCCTGGCAGGATTGTGCTTTCTGGCTCTTGCTTGTTCCCCTTGTTGGTGAACTATAAGGAAGGGACTGCCTTTTCAGCTCCTCTGTAGCTTAAGAAGGTGGCATCTTCTGACTCCATAAGTTTTTGACATATAGGGTCTCTCCAGATCAGCTCCAAGCTAGCTAGCCTAGCTCAGCATCAGTTTAATTTAGAAATGGTAGAATGGATGGCTGTGTCTCCAACCTCTGGTTTATAACTGTTTAAAAAACTCTGCTTTTCAGAATGCTCCTGAACAGTTCCCATCTGAAGAGTTTCCCATTTCTGAATCCAAAGTCAACATGGACGTGAACTTCCCTGGCGCAGCCTTTATAGTTGTGTCCTGTAAGGAAAGTCAGTCTGGATTCCGCAAAGAGTAAGTCTCTGCGAGCAAAGAGAATGAGGGTGGAGGGAAATCGGCTTTAAAAATCTACCTGCCCACCAAAGAATTCCAAAATACTGATTTTCCCTCCCCCAAGCCACACCACGGTTACAGAAAGGGAGAAGTGTATATCATGATAATGACAGTATCTTGTACAATGTCACTAGCGATACAGTCCTGTTGCCTTACAGGGCAACTCAGGTGACATGATAAATCCCTGCCCCCAAGGAGCTTTCAAAGCAATTGAAGATGAGACTACTGGATCTGTTTTCTTGAAAGCTTCTTCTGCTGCACCGCTAGCAAACCTTCCTTTTTGTTCTGTAGCTCCTCGCTTTATAAGGCTCCCTGGGCTCGGATTCTTGTTTATGGCCTTGGTCACAAAGTGAAGAGGAGTGGCCAGCTGAACCTCATTGAGGCTGTGTGCTACCCTCGAGATGCTTCTCCAACCAACACAGGCTTGACGCCACCCCCCACAACCAATCAGTATCCTTCCGTCATCATATCCACAGACAAGGTCCACATCAAACTTGGTAAGATTTAAAATGCACACACAAAAGCATCTTTGGAATAGGGATTGATAACTGCAGCAGTAGATCATAGCTGCATGTCATGAATAGAGGCTGGAGCAATATTGTTCCGGATCTGAGATACTAGCTTGAGAGATCTTAATTTACCCAAGAGCTATTCTCATCATGTTATAATTGATTTTTTAAAACCCCACTCTTTAAACCTTGCCTTTGAGAATTCTGGAGGTACCCATTGCTCAAGGATTTTTCCTTGGGGAAGCTAAAGGGGTGGGGGCTGATTTTTCTTTACCACAAGTCTCCTTTTTAATAATGCATATAACACCATTGCTGAAAGCGAACTTCAGCGGCTACTCTTATTTCTGTGGGTCTCGTTCAAGGAGTGTCACCGCCTCCTGGAGCTGTGCTCATCCTGCACTCCCTTCCCCTGGAATTTCCCCTGGCGATGGCATTTGCAGAGCAGCTGCTGACCTGGAAACTCGAGAATGGCGACGGAAAATCTGAAGAGGAGCTGGACACAATCCCTGCCTCAGTTCTCTTGCAAGTGGTGGAAATCCTTGGTGAGAATGGAGCTCCTTGTTGTACACAAACAACCATGGGTGGGGAAATAGAATAATGTTTTGGAAACTACAGTGACAAAACGGCCCCGATGCCATGAGCCCAAAAAAACATTAAGACAATGTGCCACCCTGTGGCCACCTCCCTGCTGGGCTGCCCAGAGTTAAAAGCCCCAGCTGGATGCAGCAGAAATCTGATATGTACATGGATTTCTTTCTTTCTTTCTTTCTTTCTTTCTTTCTTTCTTTCTTTCTTTCTTTCTTTCCTTCCTTCCTTCCTTCCTTCCTTCCTTCCTTCCTTCCTTCCTCTCTCTCTCTCTCTCTCTCTCTCTCTCTCTCTCTCTCTCTCTCTTCCCCCATCCCCTTGCCCTCTTTTTGGTAATGGTAATGATGAATGGCAAATAAGGAGAATAAGGAGAATTAGCAGTTGGTAGGATTTAGGATTCCAGTTCTGGTGAATAGGCTTTGGTCAATTTCAGTGCCCTGTTAAAGAGACCCAATTCTTGCCACCCAGAAACCTACACTATGCAACCAACGTCCATGGCTCTGGGGAGGCACAACACCAGCTACCTTATTACTCCATAAGGCGCACCTGACGATAAGGCGCACTTAGTTTTTAGAGGGGGAACTCAAGAAAAAAAATATTATTTAAAGGGAGTGCTGAGCAGAGCCTGTATGCATCCTAGGCTCTGCTCAGCGCTCCCTTTCACGAGCCATGTGGAGTGTGTGTGTGGCTCTTGGGGGCTTCTCCCTCCTTGGGGAAAAGCCCCCAAGAGCCCCACCTCGTAGAAAAGCCCACAGCAGCCACGCACCCTTTAAGGAGCGCGCGGCTTCTGCGAGCTTTTTTACGAGCTGGGAGAAGGGACTGACACAGCCAGCCAGTCCCTTCTCCCTCCTCAGGGAAAAGCCCCCAAGAGCGGCACGCTCTTTAAAGGGTGCGCGGCTCCTGTGGGCTTTTTTACGAGGTGGAAGAAGGGACTGACGTGGCTAGTCAGTCTCTTCTCCCTCCTGGGGTAAAGCCCGCAAGAGTCACACAGAGCTTGTGTGCGGCTCTTGGGGGCTTTTCCCACCTGCCTCCCTCCTGCATTCGCTCCATAAGACACACACACATTTTCCCTTGCTTTTTAGGAGGTAAAAATGTGTGTCTTATGGAGCAAAAAATATGGTATGTCCTATAACATGGCATCTTTTGAGCTCTGGGGAGGCCCAGAGTCTCTGCTCCTGCTTTTCCTTGGTAACAATAAGACTTGTTTTTTTAATGCATGCAGGCTGGAGGCGAGCACTCTTGACATGGCTAGCTAAGGATGGGGTGCTGTCTTTACAGCTTCCGCACAAGCTGGAGCAAAAGAGCATATTCCATTTTAGGCTGCTAATCTCTAAACTTACTTATAAATAGGAGTACATTCTGCTGTAAATGCCGTAACCCCCATTGAGTTTTCTTTTTTTACGGTCAAGTTGTGTATAAATTTTATGAAATAAGTAAAAAAAAAAAAAAACAAAAAAACACCTGACTCCCCATTCTGTTTGCACATTTCTAGGGAATTTCCTGTGGACAATCAACATGGCAGCCTGTGTGAAGGAACTGCTCTTTCATCTCCTAGCTGAACTGCTTCGCAAAATTCATGGGCTAGAGCAGAAGAAGAACCCAGCAGGGTTGTCCTCCTCCATTGCGCTTCAGCTCAACCCTTGCCTGGCCATGCTGATGGCTCTTCAGTCAGAACTGCACAGGTTGTACGATGAAGAAACCCAAAACTGGGCATCTGGAAATGCTTGTGGCGGGTCTGGGGTTGGAGGAGCTGACCAGGGGAGATTTTCCACTTACTTTCATGCTCTGATGGAGGTCTGCCTGGCCGTGGCAGAAGTAACCTTGCCGATCGACATGAGCATCACAGCCAATGTGATGTCCTCGACCAGCGGCCCAAATCTAAGCGATTCTTCCTCCTCCTCTTCGTCGTCTCCTGGGCAGACCCCGCAGAGCCCAAGCCTCCTGTCAAAGAGGAAAAAGGTTAAAATGAAGCGAGAGAAGACGACATCTTCAGGGAAGCGGACTTCATCCCGAGCTGCCGAAACAGACACCGCTCTGTTGAGCATCGGCGGGAGCAAGCCAGAGGACATGTTGTGGTTCCATCGGGCGCTCACCTTGCTGATAATCCTCAGGCATCTAACAAAGAAGGATCCCCAGGGGCTGGGCGTGACCAATGATGCCGTGGCCGATGCTTGCCAGGCCTTGGTTGGGGCAACTGCTCACAGCCGCTTGCTGGTGATTTCGGGGATCCCCACCCACTTAGAGGAAGGTACTGTGCGGAGCGCCATCCGCAAGGCCTGCAATGCCCACGGCGGTGTCTTTAAAGATGAGATCTACATTCCAGTCCAGGAGGAGGAGCCTAAGAAAACCAAGGACAAAGCGGAGGGAGGGGAATGTAAGACCGAGATGGACAAGCCTGTGGTCTCCAGCAGCGTGGACAGCTTGGACATCAGCAGCTCCAGCAGCGTCACGCCTGCCATGAGCATCAGTGCCTCTGCTTCCACCAGCCAAGCCTCTCTTTGTAGCTCCCAGGGGATCTCGCGGACCATTAGCGATATCTCTGTAGACCAGTTTCAAGCTGGCCTGGAGATGGTCATTCCGCCTGGGTTGCTGGAGCCACATGTGGTTTCCAGCCAGGAGAGTTTAGACCTTTCACTCTGCAGCACTGGGAGTCTGGGCAGCCTGGGGAGTCTCGGGGAGCAGCTTGACAATGTGGAAACAGCATCGGTGTCGGGTGTCGGGTCTATGTACGCTGTTACATCTCTGGACAGCCAGCCGATCTCCTCGAGGCCCATCAAGGGCTTTGCAGTTGTGGAGGTAATTGTTTTCCACAGAAGAAGGTATAGCGGTAGGGGAGCCAACCCTTTAGGGTAGCCTTACCAGCCCTTGGAGACCTGCCCTGTTCCTCTTTATCAGCTTCCACCACCCTCTTATGTGTCACCTAGGGCAAGGAGGCAGGATTCCCACTTTTTAAAAGGTGGTCTCCATGAGAGTGAGGAAACAGCCAGCCGAATTCCATATATATTGGTGTTATCACCAGGTTTTTCCTGTGTGGTGCCAGCATGGTGTAGTGGTTAAAAGCGGTGGACTCGTAATCTGGGGAACCGGGTTCGCTTCCCCGCTCCTCCACATGCAGCTGCTGGGTGACCTTGGGCCAGTCACACTTCTCTGAAGTCTCTCAACCCCACACACCTCACAGAGTTTTTGTTGTGGGGGAGGAAGGGAAAGGAATGTTAGCCACTTTGAGACTCCTTCGGGTAGTGATAAAGCAGGATATCAAATCCAAACTCTTCTTCTTCTTCTTCTGTCATTACAAGACAGATCTTGGCAAGAAGGATGTGTCTCCTCTGCTTATACATGATGGGGGGCCTGGGTAATCTTAACATGACAGACAAGGGATAGCATAATTGCACCACAGCAGGTTGATCTGGATAGGACAAGCTGACACCATTGACACAGATTGTACAATTAGTTGTAACTTTGGTACCTCTTAGTGTGGAGTGCAAGTTACCTCTTAGTGTGAAGAGCTGACAAGTATGTGCTTGAGGCAGCTTGAATTAAAAGATTATTGGTAAATCTGTTTGCTTCCTATGACGAACCTGCTTCCTGCACTCTGCATTTGTTAAGATTGTTCCATGCAGCAGGGAGGGAAAGGAGACGTACATCCATCTCTCTTGAGTCACAACAAACCGCATCGCATTTGGAGGCTTGCATGTATGTCAGACAAAACAGCAAAGAGACTCTATGATTCCGTAAAGATTAATTTGTTCTACTATGAAAAAGCTTAGGATGGAAGAGTTCATGAGTGTATCTGTTTAACTAAGCTTCTGCCTTACAAAAGCAGCTCAGGCTACAATGAATTAGCCTATAAGGTGCCACAGAACTCTTTGCTGTGTTTTCGTGCAGCTATCTAACATGATGGGAGGATGGGCCTTGGCCAGACTTTGGCAAATCTCAGTGGATCCTAGGCCTGGTTAAAAAGTAATAATGGTGGCTCTCCTGCCTTGTAAGATGAGGTATATTTCAATGCAAAAGATATTACTATATTGGTACCCAGCCATCTTAAAATGGACTGTGGCGATGCAGCCATTTAATTTCATTTGCATAGTATTCTTATTATTTATCATTAACAAATTTCTTACCAGCACTTCACCATAAAGTCAAAGTGCAGATTACAGCACTGTAAGAATACAACATTAAATTAGATTAAAACAATTTGCAGTTGGGTGGGTCCTAAAATATATAATAGGTTCTTCATCTTGTTTTGGTTTTGTTTTTGTTTTTTTGCAGAATTTGGGATTTGGAAGAGGCAGAGCAGATTGATTATGTCAGAAGTGAGTGGGAAAGGGTAGAGGAGGATGTAAAGCAGGTCAAGAATTCAGAGTCATAAGATCAAAAGAAGCATTAGCTATTGATTGAAAAGAAGTCATTTACCTTCATAAATTTACCTAGATGTTTGTGTTTGTTGAAAATAGATACGATCCCGGGCCAAGATAGAAAAGATCCGAGCCAGCTTATTTAACAGCAGCGATTTGATTGGCTTGTCGAGTCTGGATGAAGAGGATGAGCTCATGGAAATGTCGACGGAGGAGATTTTAACTGTCTCAACTGTGAATCAGAGTTTGTTTGATACACAAGGGAGTCCTGCACTTGAAGACTATTTCAATGACAAGACCATCAAAGGTGTGTGTTCAGTTATGTTTTGAAAGCACTTTGCACTCATGCTACATGTGTCTTATGCGTGTCTGAGAAACAGACCTTCATTTCATTTCATTGGGGTTTGTGCAAGAGGTTTTGCTGCCATTGTGAGGTGAGCCACATTCATGGCACTGCTGGAGTTCAGTTATCCAGACTGTTAAGCTGCGGCCCGATGTTAGACTACAAGTCCTCTCTTCCCTAACCTTTGACTTCGCTGGCCAAGACTGATGGGAATTGAAGCCCAATGCCACAGCCTTTCACAAGAGATACAAGAAGCACACGTTTTCTGGCAGCGATTAACGAATTGAACACCCATTAAATAGTCTTCAGGCCTAGTTCTTAAAAAGATGGGTTTAAGTGTTGGATAAACAAGAAGAAAGCTGTTTTGTACTGGCTTTTGTTTTATTTTTTTTAAGAAAAATATTTTGCAGCTAATTGCTGCACAGTTAATTGCTGCACAAATTGCTGCACAGTTAATTGCAGCACATTACAAACTTGTGTATCAACAAATAAACATGAACCATAATGCAATACAAAAGCTAATTGTTCATTCTGTTGACAAAATTACAATAGACAGCCTAGCCTCTGCACAGAAATGTGAAAAACCGACACAAGAGTAACCTGAGTCCTTAATGCAGTGGGTCTTTCCACAAGTTTCCATGTGTTTGGTCTTGTACTGGCTCTGTCCTATGGCTGTTCTTAATATTTTGACTTCCCTCAGGTGACAAACTTGTGCCAGGTGCCCGCGAAATCCTCACAGAAATATTTACAAGCTGCCTCCATTCTGAGCAAATGCTGAGCTTGACACCTGCAAAACCGACCAAAGTGACAGAGATTTACCTCAGCAAAGAGCAGATTAATGCCCAGACACCAGGAAACCTGCTGCACACCTTCTTCACCAATGTCCGCCCCCCAAAGAAAGTTCTTGAGGATCAGCTCACCCAGGTTGGCATTAAATGTTGTATTGCTCTGCTCTGTGCTTTAGTGGCAGCCGTGCCCAAAAGAGAAGCTCTGCGACTAGGGGAAATATTTCTTTTGTGTTTCCTTGTGTGAACCCTTTTCCTCCTGATCTCAGGAGCCCACTTGGGGGGGCTTCTTTCTGGCAAATGTGCTCAGCCTTGCCTGATAAGTTGCAGCCCTCACCGTTCTTTCCTTCTGTGCTTTGAAGATCCTGAGAAAATACGGGGCTCCCAAGCCAAAGTTTGACAAGAGCAAGTACAACAAGGCTGGCAAAGAGCAGCACCTGGTGAAAGTTGTGAGCACCAAGCGGCCCGTCACAAAACTCCCCGCCAAGGAGAAAGCAGTGCTCAACAGTGTCAGGTGAGATCCTTTGACCACTCTGGCTACGCTCCCAACGCTTTTCACGCAGCTGCCCTTTGAAGCGCCTCTCGGTTTGGCACTTCAGTCCCCAACCGGAAATGCAGGAAGTGGCTTAAGGGGAAGCGGATGTGGGGGGACTCACTAAAAGTCATGCACGGCGTGAAAGCCATCCACTGAGTCAAAGCCTCTTTCTGGATTTGGTCCGGCACTCCTTGCAGTGGGCATCAGGTTCATCTCTTTTTGTAAACTGCTTTGAGGACTTTTGTTTAAAATTTGGTGAATAATAATAATAATAATAATTAATTTTTATTTATACCCCACCCTCCCCAGCCAAGGCCGGCTCAGGGTGGCTAACAAGCAATAATAAAAACAAGTTGAATGAATACAACTTAAAAAACAACATTAAAATATTGAAACATTAAAATATTAAAATGTAGCCTCATCGCAGGAGGAGAAAGGAAAAGAAAAAAGAAAGAGGGGGAGGGAATCAAATTGGCTCCAAGCCAAAGGTCAGGCGGAACAACTCTGTCTTACAGGCCCTGCGGAAAGAAATCAGATCCTGCAGGGCCGTGGTCTCATGAGGCAGAGCGTTCCACCAGGCCGGAGCCAGAGTTAAAAAGGCCCTGTCTCTGGTTGAAGCTAATCTAACTTCCTTAGGGCCCGGGGCGACTAGGGTGTTGCTATTTATGGACCTTGAGGCTCTCCGTGGGGCATACCGGGAGAGGCGGTCCCGTAGGTACGAGGGACCTAGGCCAAGAAGGGTTTTAAAGGTCAAAACCAGCACCTTAAATCTGACCCTGTACTCCACCGGGAGCCAGTGCAGCTGGAAAAGCACTGGGTGAATATGCTGCCATGGCAGAGCCTCGCTGCAGCATTCTGCATCACTCCTGAGTTTCTGGGATAGCTTCAAGGGCAGCCCCGTGTAGAGCAAATTACAGTAGTCAAGCCTCGAGGTGACCGTCGCATCCTGAAGGTGCACATCTTTATCCTGGCCTTTGACCCCTGAAGTGTGTTTTCAGGACCCACCCTATCCCTGTGACGGTTTTCACTGTTTTTAATACTGAATTTTAAATTGTCATAACCCTCCCTGGGACCTGCTAGAGTAATAAGTTTGATTATGATGATACAGTGGTACCTCGGTTTTCGAATGGAATCCCTTCCGAAACGTTTGAAAACCGAGGTGCGGCTTCCCATTGGTTGCGAGAGCTTCTTGCACTCAGCGGAAGCAGCATCACACGTTCGGGTTCTGAAAAACGTTAAAAAACGGAAGCATTTACTTCAGGTTTTTGGCGTTCGAGAACCGAAACGTACGACAACGGAGGTGTTTGGAAACCGAGGTACCACTGTAATTTAACAACAACAACAATAATTCATCATTCTGGGTATTTTCTGGGACTTAAAAAATGCTTTGAATTATCTCTGTGTTCTATATAATTGCTTTGCACAAGTACTCTCTGACGTGAAGGTTTTCCTCACATTAGCAGGACTGCTTTGAGTGAGAAGAAGCCGACTGTGAAGCCCAAATCCCCAGAGAAAAGCAAGCCTGAGGAAAAGGACCCTGACAAGTCTCCCACAAAGAAACAGGAGGGTAGCTGCCCGTTTTCTCTTTTAGGCCTCTGCAGAAACACTCTGCCCAGTTGCTTCTCTCGGCGAGATAAGTGAAAAATACTTTCCAGGCAACACATTTGCAGCATCTAAAGTGCCCCTTGGTGCAAAAGATGGAAATGTCAGCCAGCATTGGCTTACATTCTGGGTGCTATAAGCTCATCTGGCTTCATGCACGTTCATTCAGAAGAGAGTTCCTCCAGCACCACGGTATATTTGCAGCAAGTAGATGTACTTAGGACTTAGGAAGCATGTGACGTCCCAGTCCTTATCTCGGATGGCTTTACAACAACACAATAGCCATTCCCCATTTTCCAGGGTGAGAGCAAGTGGTTTGCTCAAGGTCAAGCCAAGGAACTGGTGTCTGAGCCATGAGTTGGTTCTGTTTCCTGGCCCTGTCATAGAGGGGCCAGAATGCTCCAGTGCTGAGCACCTTAAGAGCAGGGTTTTATGCAGGTTGTGCCTGTGCTTATTTCACAACCCATAAACGTTTGTTTGTTTTTTATTTACATATTTATAAATACATTCTCACAAAACAGTAATGATTGCAAATTATCAGAAAAGGAGGAGTAAAATGTACGCAAGAATCAAATGTTCATTTGGTCCCTTTAACCCAGTGCGGGGGTCGGCAACCTGCGGCTCCAGAGCCACATGCGGCTCTTTAAAGCCTTTGCTGCGGCTCCGGGGCGGTGGCGAGGGGAGGAGGCGAGGGGCGGAGGTGAGGGGAGGAGGCGAGTGGCGGAGGCAAGGAGCGGAGGCATAGGCGCAGACTCCATGGGGCCTGAGGGGGCCCGAGCCCCCTCAAAAATTCGTTTGGGGGGGCTCCGCCCCCCCAATAATCTCGGGCGCCCCTCCAGCATCAATCCCCACGCCCGCGCCGCCAGCCCCCGACGGGCGCCCCCTCCCCGGCTTGCCAGCTCCGCGCGCGCTCCGCCTCGCCTGCCAGCTCGGCTCCCTCCTTCCCTCGTGCAGCTTGTTTTGAAATTCCCCTTCCAGCTCCGCCACGGCTCGCCCGCTCCCTCCGCCCTCGCCGCCGCCTCCTCCTCCTCCTCCCCCAGTCCCCTCCCCTCGGCTGTCCCCGGCACAGGCTGCCTCACGTACGCGGCTGCAGGCAGCCCCCGGAATGGAGTCCCCGCGCGCGGAAGGGAGTGGCGGGCGCGCAAAAGGAGAGAAAGCCGCTGGCGCCCGGAAGGGGCCGGTGGATGGATGGACCGGCGGGCGGCGGAGTCACCTGGCTGGAGGAAGGTGGCGCGCAGCGGAGCTTCCAGGAGCGGCGGCAAGTTACCTGCGCGTCGCCAAGGGTGCACCTGCCTGGCAGCCAGCTGGAGGCTGAGGGCCGCGCTATCTAGACTTTTGGCTTTTGGTCTGCAGAAAATGCACCCACACCCAACAGGGGGTGAGAAAGGCCTAAATAGCTTTTTATTATCACTATATGTATGGTTCACTGGGGCCCTGGTTAATTTTCTTTGGCATTTTGTGGCATTGATTATGCAGTCGCGGTTGCGTGGAATTCCACGTGGAGTTAGTTGCCTGAAGCCCCTTTTTAAACTTAAGCAGGGGAAAGTTAGGTGAAAGTTTGGTGAATTGCTGCCAAGGAGTGTGGTGGAGTCTCCTACTTTGGAGGTCTTTAAGCAGAGGCTTGACAACCATATCTCAGGAGTGCTCTGATGGTGTTTCCTGCTTGGCAGGGGGTTGGACTCGATGGCCCTTGTGGTCTCTTCCACATATGTATGTGAGCAGGTCTTCTCCAACATGAACTATATTAAAAACAAACACCGATCATGCCTCACAGATGACACCTTGCAAGCCTGTGTGAAAATGAAGGTGACGTCTTACAGCCCTGATGTGCAGACACTGAGCACTGAGGTTCAGGAGCAAAAGTCCCATTAACCTGGTTACCTGGTTGTAAATTAAATATTTTAATTAGCTATTAATTTGTCCTTTTTTCTTGAGATTGACAGCTGACTGCACGATCCTGTATATATAGCATTAAGCCAAGAAACAATATATGCAGTGTTATATTTGTTTTAAATGTTGCAATGTTTTTGCGGCTCCCAGTTGTTGTTGTTTTTTCGGAAACGGGTCCAAGTGGCTCTTTTTGTCTTAAAGGTTGCAGACCCCTGACCCAGTGGTTCTCAACCTGTGGGTCCCCAGATGTTGTTGGACTACAACTCCCATCATCCCTGAGCTCTGGCCTTGCTAGCTAGGGGTGATGGGAGTTGTAGTTCAACAACATATGGGGACCCACAGGTTGAGAAGGGCTGCCAGTATAAACCTTCCCTTTGGACGTCTTTTTAGGAGTTTGGTTTTTTTAAAAAAATACAAAAACAGCTAGGAGAGGCTGTTGCAGTGGTGTGACCTGGGTCCAGAATCTTGAAAAGTCACACCTTCTATTGTCTACTGCACAGGATTGCCTCAATGCCCTAAGATGGTCAGAAAAGGTCTTGCTTTGAGTATTATCACCACCAGTTTGAGTGGCCCCCTCTGTATATAACTTTCTAATAAGCCATGTCACTTGCAGTTGCCTGGAGAGCCTTTGCAGCATAGCATGTCCTGCTATCTTTATTTTCAACATCTGGATTAGATTTATTCCTCCTTCTTTGGTGTGGCCCTTATACTTTACTGGCTTGAAATTATTTCATTGCATAATTAAAAAATTTCACATGAATGCCATTTGAGAGCTTGTGTTACAAGCTAGAATAGAAGGAGAGGTGTTTTAACTTGAATAACTAGATGCTGAGTGGGGGAAATGACATGTTAGAGCAGTGGGGAGTCTGCATCTTCCCCCCCACTTCCCACAATCACTGAATACTTTCTTTCCCTTTCACACCCATTTCAGTTCCTGAAGAGAAGTACCTGACACTAGATGGATTTCACAGATTTGTCATTGACCGGGCAAAACAGGACATCCGTAGCGTGTGGCGAGCCATTTTGTCATGTGGTTATGACCTTCATTTTGAAAGGTAAAGAATTGGCTTTCTTCTCCACACTCCCCCTGTGGCGATCACACAGGGTCCCCGGACGTTTCACCGTCTATTGATTCCTGTGCCACCACTTTATTTCTTACTGCCACCACCCAGGCCCTACCTGGGACAATACTGAGTCCAGTCAGGGTTAAATTGAAACATAAACTTCTGTTTATTTATTGCAGTTTAACAAGCGTATGGTTTCATAAACGGTATTGGTCAATCACATTCATGGGGTACCTATCCAAACCTATAACTTCCGCTACCTGCTCTCACTCACTAAACCACCTCTCAGATATTCCTAGCCCCTAACTGTTCCTGACTCAGCTTATTTTGCTACATGCGCTGCTCTGGTTCTCCAGAAGCGGCTTAGTCATGCTGGCCACATGACCCGGAAGCTGTACGGCTACCCACAGACTCTATCCCAACTCACTCCCACTCCAACCAGCCACCCAACTCCCAACGAACTCCTCTACCGACTCCTTCCTTTGCCCCTCCCAGAGCTGGTTTTATAGTCCCACTGACTCCACCCCCTGGGTCCTGACTGGGCAACCTGTTTAACTATTTCACCTCCAGCACTCTCTCATATATGTTAACATCCCCCCCCCCAAAAAAAAATCTTTTGCAAAAGAGGAGCTGAATTCCACTCAACTCACACCTGCCCCATCAAGAGATGAATTTTGGCAAGTGCCTGGTTGAAAACATTTGTTATGATGCACGTGCTCAACAACTGTGCAGGGTTCAATCTGCCCCTGTTCCTCCAGGTGTGCCTGCATCGATGCCAGACATGCCCAGAAAGCATCCCGCAAGTGGTCCTTGGAAATGGACGTCGCCCTGGTTCAGTACATTAACCGGCTCTGCCGTCACCTAGCAATTACACCAGCTCGGCTGCACCCCCATGAAGTGTACTTGGACCCAGCTGACACTGCTGACCCGCGCGTTTCCTGCCTGCTGAGTATGTGTGAAGTTCTGAGCTGTAGGACCTTCTTCCTCCCAGATACTGGGTGCCTGGACCAGTTTTGGGGGCAGGTGTGCTGAGGAGCTCATGGCCCGGCTGGGAATGCCTTTATCCTTTGTCTCATCCCCTTCCTCTCAGTTCCTGACATCTCTGTTCAATTGCAGACGTCCCCGTTGAAAGCCTCCGCCTGCGCTTTGCTCTACTCCAGTCCCTCAACACCACTTTGGAGACGTTCTTCCTACCACTAGTGGAGCTCCGGCAAACGAAAATGTACACCAACAGCATTGCAGCGCTTCTCCAAGAGGCCAAAGGTCAGGGCTTCTCATGGACTAGGTGGCCGGGTGATCCCTGGAGGGTTATAATAATAATCCTATTGCTAACGCAGGAAACTAAAATCATGTCGTTCCCACCACTACAAAGTCCAATGTGAAGAAGTCATTCACATATCAAACTTTTCAGAAACTGCTTTAATTACTCCCATCTTTCCTGTCAGTTCTGCCACTTTTTCATCACAAGGTTTTGGTGCTTCAGAGGTGTCATGTTTAATTTTCCTTTTGAGATGTGATCTTAGAAGCTTTTGACTGTTTTCTGTGTTTTCGGCGCCCTTGTTAGGTTGCTGTGAAATCTTAACGTGAATCAGTTAGAGCTTATCTATTCTTCAAAATACATATCCAGGGAGCCTTTCTTTAACATTTAAATGAGTACTGCTTGTTTTTGTTCCGTTTTCTTTTGGTTAAGGTGGTTTTGTTTCATTACTCTGCTGGAACAGAAGCTAAGGACCTAAACTGCCATCTTGGTCAAGTGTCTGCTTCTCTCTCTCCCCCCCCCCACCCCCGCCAAGGTTAACAAACAAAGAACTGTTGTGTCTATTCCTTTAGGATTCATCTTTTATGATACAAAAGTGGCTGTCATGAACAGAGTGCTAAATGCCACTGTGCAAAGGACGGCAGATCATGCAGCCCCTGAGATCACCCTGGACCCGCTTGAAATTGTTGGAGGTATGGTAGTCCTTCTTTGCTTGTATCTGTAGAAATAAGCAAAGGAGGAGGAAGGAAGGAAGCGTGCCTTTGGAGCTGATGGAATTCAAATTCCTGCCCACACCAAGCTCATTTCTTTGCCTCTCCCTGCTTTTGCACAGGAGAGATTCGTTCTTCAGAGAACTCCTACTTCTGCCAGGCCGCCCGGCAGCTGGCGTGCGTGCCATCCTCACAACTCTGTGTGAAACTGGCCAGCGGGGGAGACCCAACTTATGCCTTCAACATTCGCTTCACAGGCGAGGAGGTCCATGGCACAAGTAAGCAGCTTCTACTTTTCATCATGGGCTGCCAGAAATTTTACTTGCAGCAACTATTTTCAGAAGTAACAAGCCACCAGCACTTAAGTAAGCTAGCGGGGAATATTTAATATGAAAATTCACCTGGATCTTTTTCAGCAAGAAGGCATCAGGGTATATCTCCTGCCTCAAATACAGCCCACTCAGAAAAACGGTGCCTTCCTCCCCCTTTTAGATCTGTCCCCGCAAATATCTGAGAAGACACCTTAAAAAGAATCTGTTGATGGTTCTTGACCCCAGTCCACCTTACACATATAACTAGAATAGGCACCCCTGTGGATTGGAGGGGATATAGCAAAAGAGATACCTGTTGGCGCAGGCCTTGCAAATGTGCACACATTTTGGGAAGAGGCAATGAAAGAAATTTCTGAAATATTAATTGGCACCAGTGCCTTAATACCCCAAACTCTGTCTTCTATCACTTTTTGATGGGTCAAATACAGACCTAACACGTAAACCATAGTAGCTGCCCATTCAATCATATCACGGGGCTGAAAGGAGGTTTTTTCTTTAAATACTTGGTTCAAATAAATTAATGTTTGTTTCATTTCTGAGAAACTGACTCATAAATTAAGGGTTGCCGGGTGTGCAGCTAAACCTATGGATTTTGCCTTCATTTGGCAGCCTTTGGAAAACTGGTTTGCATTCAGGACATTTGCTTTGTGTTATCTCTGCATCAGTTTGTTTTTTGTTGCAACATCTCATTTATTGTGTAGTCTCTTGAGAATGAACTTTATTTTGTAAGGTGATGGCTTTGAACCCTGTTTTTAAAATTTTGTACAGGTTTTTTTCTCTCTCTCTAACAAATGGCTGTTGGCTCCAGCAGCTCAAGTTGAGTTGACAGGTTAAGAGGGACTCCTTTCTGGGAGGTTGTTACCCCAAGCACCACGACTGGCTGTGGCTGCGCAGCTCTCAAAGTTTCATCTTCCTTCCTTCCAGGTGGTTCCTTCCGTCACTTCTTGTGGCAGGTCTGCAAGGAGCTCCAGAGTTCACTGCTCTCCCTCCTCTTGCTCTGCCCCAGCTCAGCAGTCAATAAAAACAAGGTATGCTAAGACACAGGTGGCGCTGTGGATAAATCCTCAGCGCCTAGGACTTGCCGATTGCATGGTCGGCGGTTCGAATCCCCGCGGCGGGGTGCGCTCCCGTCGTTCGGTCCCAGCGCCTGCCAACCTAGCAGTTTGAAAGCACCCCCGGGTGCAAGTAGATAAATAGGGACCGCTTACCAGCGGGAAGGTAAACGGCGTTCCGTGTGCTGCGTTGGCTCGCCAGATGCAGCTTGTCACGCTGGCCACGTGACCTGAAAGTGTCTGCGGACAGCGCTGGCTCCTGGCCTATAGAGTGAGATGAGCCCACAACCCTAGAGTCTGGCAAGACTGGCCCGTACGGGCAGGGGTACCTTTACCTTTACCTTTTATGCTAAGCCATAGGACATGGGTGGCGCTGTGGGTTAAAGCACAGAGCCTAGGACTTGCTGATCAGAAGGTTGGCGGTTCGAATCCCCATGACGGGGTGAGCTCCCGTTGCTTGGTCTCTGCTCCTGCCAATGTAGCAGTTCGAAAGCACGTCAAAGTGCAAGTAGATAAATAGGTACCGCTCCGGCGGGAAGGTAAACGGCGTTTCTGTGCACTGCTCTGGTTTCGCCAGAAGCGGCTTAGTCATGCTGGCCACATGACCCGGAAGCTGTACGCCGGCTCCCTCGGCCAATAAAGCAAGATGAGCGCCGCAACCCCAGAGCCGGCCACGACTGGACCTAATGGTCAGGGGTCCCCTTACCTTTACCTTTATGCTAAGCCAGTGCAGAAGAAGGGGGAGCTGCCTACCGCCACCCTTGTGATGCTACAGCTGATTTGGGCTCTTGCTGCCGCTGCTGCTGGCCACAGGGAGGCACCATACGTTTTGTTGTGATATGGCCAGGGCCGGCCCACTCATGAGGCAAGGTGAAGCGACTACCTCATGCAGCAGGATCACAGGGGCAGCAGATCCAGACTCCAAGGAATGCATCACTTCTGCTGCTGCTGCAGTGGCATCAATGACTGCAGCACACTTCTTGGAGGCTGGATCTTCCATCTCTGTGGAAGGCCCACCCCCTCCATGCCCCGTCTCTGCAGCGGCCTCTCAGTGAATAGGAGGCACTGTTGGTCTCCTTCCATGTCTAGGGAGGAAATGGCATGAACTGCCTCTGGGGTCTCCTAGGGTCTGCACCTGCTCAGCATGGTTCAGAGTGGGCCCCTGCCCACCCCCTGCCCCACGATAGCCTTGGATTCCTATTTCAACTGCTGGATAAAGTTGGTTTGGCCCCTCTTGTTTCCAGTGTGGCTCTTCGCTCACCCCTTCTTCCCTGGTGGTGGAAGCCTCCATTTCGTGGTTTGCCTCCAATGCCAAAATGTCTTGGGCCGGCCCTGGATAGGACATCATTGAAACCCTACCTTTTTTAGTGGAAAAGAGGAATACAGTGGAACCTCGGTTTTTGAGCGTCTCGGAAGCCGAACATTTCGGCTTTCGGACGCCAAAAACCCAGAAGTAATTGCTTCCATTTCCGGACACACCTCGGAAGTCGAACGACTTCCAAGGCATCTTTCTCCATTTTCTCAATGGATTCCAGAGACCATCCATTGAGTCTTGGTTGTTGAACATTTCAAAAGTCCAACAGTCTTCCGGAACGGATTACGTTCGACAACCGAGGTACCACTATACATCTTTAATGAATGAATATATTAATCAGATTCTGCCTTCCTGGCTAATGCTGTTCTCCACCCTCAGGGCAAATACATCCTGACACCCAGCCCCATCAGCTATGGGGAGGAGCAGCTGCTGCATTTCTTCGGGCAACTGCTGGGCATTGCCATCCGGGCAGACGTCCCCTTGCCCCTGGATCTCTTGCCCTCCTTCTGGAAGACTTTAGTTGGAGAATCACTAGATCCAGATGTTGACCTCCAGGAAGCTGACATACTGACCTACAACTACATCAAGAAATTTGAAAATGTAAGTGGTGCTTCCTCCCCTTCCCCTGCTTTTCAGTCACCTGTAGAAGCTGCTGGATGACAGACTATAAAAGGGAGTCCTGATTGTTTCAGCCAAGATCTATCTTGGATTGATTGTGGGTCTCCTTTCATCACTCTATCTACTTTGGTGGCATCCTGGGGAAATTCAGTGGGGCTGAGTGCAGGTCAGACTGCAGGTTGAGAATCAGGAGAGCCAAGCAGCCTGGAGATGTTTTGCTTTACAGTGCACCAAAAAGTGAGGCTAGAAATTTTCAACGTTCTTTTATTACGGGTTTTCCCCACCAAAAGTCTCTATGCATCTACAACCCTTCTTGTGTTAACCACCCTTTTAAATAATCCATAGATTTACAGTGTGAATCTCAAGGCCTCTAAGTGCTCAGATCAGAAAGTGCATGCACCCAAATGATAGAAATGCCCCATTTATCTGTTTGTCTTTAGAGTTTTTAATTTGCGATTTAATATTTTACTGTTTTACAATGCTCAGAGTGCTTTATATGGGCTGAAAGTTGTATAAATAATACATTTCCAAATATATGCACAACATGCTTGACCAGTAGACAGCAAAGAACTCCTAACTGTCAATGCAGATCCACCAGGAATGTCTGCAAAAGCCTATCTGGAAGGAATGGGTGAGAGAGGCTTCCAGGGAACTGTACTGTCAAAAGTTCCACTCAGTTGTAACCAGCTATTTGTTATGTGCGCACTCCCTGTCTCTCTCAGTAATGCCAAACTCAAGATTGCTGCTCCATTTCGCAGCATTTCCAAAAAGCATCTGTCTCTTGGCTCACAACTTAGGCAGAGTGCTGTGTCTTAAAGGAGCAGTTTTTTCTTACAACATGTGTCATAGTTCTGACTCAGCAATTGAGGAGCACCTCCTCAATGACATCACAGATAGATACATGCCAAAGTTATGTCTGTTGTTGTTTAGTCGTTCAGTTGTGTCCGACTTTTCATGACCCCATGGACCAGAGCATGCCAGGCACTCCTGTCTTCCACTGCCTCCCGCAGCTTGGTCAAACTCATGCTGGTAGCTTCGAGAACACTGTCCCACCATCTTGTCCTCTGTCGTCCCCTTCTCCTTGTGCCCTCCATCTTTCCCAACATCAGGGTCTTTTCCAGGGAGTCTTCTCTTCTCATGAGGTGGCCAAAGTATTGGAGCTAGTGTGTCTGAAAGAGAATGAGTGCTCCTGGATGCGACCCAGGAGTCCTAAATGCCTGCCCATCCTCATGGGCCCAAGGCAAGTGGGGCAGGAAGAGATCTGTACAGTGTTTCTGGAAAGGCCCAGAACAGGTTTAGGAAAAATGGATGGACCTTGTCTTCTGTCCCTTCTGGCTCCATCACTCTGGAGGTGCCACTCATCAGGGCCTTAGCCTCCCTAGCTAGTAGCTGCCTGATTCTCCTGCCTGCTCCAGAAGTCCTCTTGCCCTTCTTCTCAGCACCTTTTCCAGTCTTCGCAGTGCCCTAACAATTTTCTCATTTCTGCAAGTCTTCCTTCAGTGAGCCAAGGCCAGGTGTCCTCCCACAGTGCCTGGTGGCTGTTGCCCTTCTGGATATACTCCTGTGTAACATGAACCTGCTCCTCCCGTTTAAGTGAATTGGGAGCCCCATCAATCGGCACTCCGGCTGCACTTTGCAGATCATGTAGGCCAGGGCATTGAGGCATTTGCTTTGCCTGGAAAGACTGAACCAAGCCAGATCCTGTCACGTTCCTCTCTGGTACTGTAATTCGCTCTTGAAACTGTCCCACAAACTCCAGCGGGTGCAGAATGCTGCAGCGAGGCTCCTTACGGGGTCCCTGCCATAGGAGCATATTCACCCAATGCTTTACCAGTTGCACTGGCTCCCGGTGGAGTATAGGGTCATGTTCAAGGTGCTGGTCTTGACCTTTACAGCCCTTTGTGGCTTAGGGCCCTTGTATTTATGGGACCGCCTCTCCTGGTATGCCCCGCAGAGGACCTTAAGGTCCATGAATAACCATAGTTTCAAGATCCTGGGCCCTAAGGAAGTCAGACTATCCTCCACCAGGGCCAGGGCCTTTTCAGTGATGGCTCCGACCTGATGGAATGCTCTGTCTCATGAGACTAGGGCCTTCCAGGATTTAACCTCCTTCCGTCGGGCCTGTAAGACAAAGCTATTCCACCTGGCCTTTAATTTGAATTCAGCCTGATCTTTTATTTTCCTTCCCTTCCCTCCCCCTCCCTTTTATGAAGATTACCTGCTCTGAGACCCCACATCTAATTCTCCCCTGGCCTCCTTGCTGGTCCAAGTAGGACTAATTCAGCCAGCCAGACCTGGTGACTATCTAATGCAGTTTTCCCCAAACTGATTTCTGAACTTTGAATTTTATTGTTATTCATGTTTTATACTGTATTTTATCTGCTTTTACAATTAAGTGTTTTAAATTTGTTGTTGGCCACCCTGAGCCTGATTTTCTGAACCGGGAAGGGCAGGGTATAAATAAAAAATTATTATTATTATTGGTGTTGTCCTAGCTGAATGACGAGTCGGAGCTGGAGGCCCTGTGTGCTGAAATTGCTTCCCAGCACCTTGCGATGGAGAGCCCTGACTGCCCCAACAAACCGAGCTGCAAGTTCACATACCTGACAATGACGGGGGAAGAAGTGGAGCTGTGCACCCGAGGCAGGCACATCCCGGTTGTGTGAGTAGCAGGGGTCTTTGGGTCGAAAGGATTTGCGTGTGGGCAGTAGGGGGGGAGGCTGCATCATGGGAGTGTGGCGAGAGTCTCACCCTGGAGACCTGACTGTCTGCCTCTTTCCCCTCAGGTGGGAGAACAAGGATGTCTATGCGACAGCCATCCGGAACCTGAGGCTACGCGAGCTGCACAATCCAGAGTGTGCGACGGCCGTGAGGGCTGGCCTGGGCTCCATTATCCCTTTGCAGCTTCTGACCATGTTGACTCCCCTGGAGATGGAGCTGAGGACCTGCGGCCTCCCCTACATCAACCTGGAGTTCCTCAAGGTGCGTTGCTGCTTCCCAGGCTGCAGAGTGGAACCTTCCCCAGCCAAAGGTTATGCAAACCTTGTAGCTGCGTCCAGAGGGTTGGAAGAATCCGGTAGTATGGAGCCTTTATTTATTAGATATCGGATCCAGTTTAAAACATGACTCAAGTCCAACAATACAGTGCTATGATTCTGGTAGCAGAGGGTGGAAATGAGCCAGAAGCTTGGTGGGGGGAAAGATCCAGAAGGTTTGGGGTCCTCAGGAACTTCTCCCGCTTGCGTCATAACTGTTCTCCCTCTCCCCCTTTGTCTTTTCTGGTGGGCAGGCACACACCATGTACCAAGTGGGACTGATGGAGACCGACCAGCACATTGAGTTTTTCTGGGGGGCGCTAGAGATGTTCACACAGGAGGAGCTCTGCAAGTTCATCAAATTTGCCTGCAACCAGGAGCGCATCCCCTTCACCTGTCCCTGCAAAGATGGCGGACCAGACACTGCGCATGTCCCTCCGTACCCCATGAAAATTGCACCTCCGGATGGCACTGCAGGTGAATGGGCCACTGGGCTCTGAAAGAGCTTTGTTTGCACCTTTGGGGAAATGAGTATTTTTACCGAATCTCACCAAGCTGAGGACTAAGTTGACAGACAAGCAAACATCCCGAAATGTTGCGATGAGATCAGATTATGCTTCTGACATCACTTTGACTTTCAAAGCAACTGAACCAAATGGGAGTGAAACCCTTCTTGACTTTTGGGGGCATTAATTTGCTTTGCTGTGTTTGTAAAGTTCCTTGATGTTTCATCAGGAAAGTGGTATATAGATTGACAGAAAGGCTTACTGTGCAAGACACACAATGCAAGAGAAGAAAGGGCCAGAGGGAGGGAAGAAGAGAATAAGCAAATACACAAAGTTCTTCTCCAGCTCAGGTGTTGAAGCATCATTTATATATGGGAGTTGCCATATATTTGCCCTGGTTTCCCTCCAGATCTCTCAGTTGTCTGGTTTCAGAGTTTAGAATGAATGTCTTAAAGGTACCACGAGCTAGGTAAAGGTAAAGGAACCCCTGACCATTAGGTCCAGTCGTGGCCGACTCTGGGGTTGCAGCGCTCATCTCGCTTTATTGGCCGAGGGAGCCAGCGGTGTACAGCTTCCGGGTCATGTGGCCAGCATGACTAAGTCGCTTCTGGTGAACCAGAGCAACACACGGAAACGCTGTTTACCTTCCCGCCGGAGCGGTACCTATTTATCTACTTGCACTTGGACGTGCTTTCAAACTGCTTGGTTGGCAGGAGCAGGGACAGAGCAAGAGGAGCTCACCCCGTTGTGGGGATTCGAACCGCCGACCTTCTGATCGGCAAGTCCCAGGCTCTGTAGTTTAACCCACAGCGCCACCCGCGTCCTTACCAAGAGCTACTAAGAAGGAAAAAAGCTCTTGCCCACGGAGCAGATTTAACTGCCTCTTCTTTTCTGCGGTTCTTTGTAGGTTCCCCAGACTCGCGCTACATTCGTGTTGAGACCTGCATGTTCATGATCAAACTTCCTCAGTACTCCTCCCTAGAGATAATGCTGGATAAACTCCGGTACGCCATCCACTACCGCGAAGACCCTCTCAGCGGCTGAGCTGCTGCACATCTTTAGGCAACGGGCATCTCTGTGGAAGTCCTTGGAAGAGGCTCCTGCTAAAAATTGACACCGAACGGCGACAAGGCGAGAGTTGAAGGCTGATTCTTTCCTCCAAACCTTTGCCTCTGCAATGGCACTTGCAGGGAGGCTTCCATTTCATACTTGTAGGCTTTTGTGGTGGATGGGTTGTCTTGTTTGTGAAATATTTCTAGGGTAAGTTTAGTACACAGACTGATGCTCACAAACCTTGAGATCCTTACCTTTCTTTCATAATTAGAAGAGTGCGAATCACTGAATGGGAAGTTAATGAAGCTTTCAACGCAGAGTTCTCCCCGCAATCATTTCTGAGTGCAAAAATGGAACGGCTGCCGCACAGAAGCCATTGGCACATATCAGAATCCTCACTGGGGCAATGATTGAAAATCTTCCCTTCCTGCCAGGGATGCGGGTGGTAACTTCACAGCATTCCACACCTCCAGGTTTTGGTGGCAATTCACACGTTTCATTAAAGAGAGGTTCTATAGAAACAAGTTTCTGGGTTCCATCGCACCACAAGTATGAATTACTCTTTTGCACACAGATGTGGTTCTGTGGCTAAAATCCACTGGCCCTGTCTCTTGGCTCTCTACAGTAAGCAAAGCCGGTGGACGCCCTGTGACGTTTTTGTACTCAGAAATGATCACTCAGAAATTATTACTACTAAAATGTTGCATCCAGAAAGTGGGGGGGGGGGGATGAGAAGCGTCTGACTTCCGAGGTAATGTTTTACTCTTTCTTGGGAAAGCTACAGGCACGATCTGCTCTGTCTTACTGTTTTGTGGCTTTCTTTTTTGCTTCATTGGGCTTTCCACTGGGTTCCTACACAAAGGGAGCTACACAAGAGCGGAGCTGGGTGGAATAGGCCTGTTGCAAGGTGCACCCTGCCTCAAGACCCATCAAGCAGACACATTTCCCCCCCTTTACTAATATGAAGTGTTGTGGGTCCTGAAGAAGGTAGTGTTGCTGGATTGATCCATTTCCGGGTTGCCTTCAAACCCAAGATGCAGTGCTATGTAGGAGTTTAAGTGCCAGTACTTGGTTCTAAATCTTGTTTTTTTGGCCTGCGGAAGCCTCCCCCACAATTTTGCAGGCTGTAAGCTAGGGCCTGGCGGGAGACAAGAGTCAGAATAGTTTTGCTTGTCTGTAGCAACGGAACAGCTGTATTTATTGTATATAACTGTGAATACTGGTAATTATTTGGGCTGCCATGGTGTGTGGAAGGAGCTTGGGGAAGAGTGTGAAAGGAAGAGTGTTTTTAGAGTTAGATCTTGGCTTCCAACTTCCATTGTCAGAGAAGAAGAACTCACACCTGTTTAGGTATCACTTTCAGCTCTTGAGCCTTGCCCATTTTCTGGCCAAAGTGGGCACAATGCATTCAGATGAAAAACAAGTGTCGCGTGAAGGACATGCTGGGCGGAGCTTCACCCAAATCTGGCTGGTTTTGTTTTGTTTTGGAATTGCCCAGCTTTCTCTTAAGGGAACTTCTCGCTCAGTCAAATACCTCACAGGCCTTTCTGTTGCCAGCTGTGAATATGAGGAAGCTGTTGCTGCTGCCGTTCCTGCTGCTTCCTCCTCGAGGACATAGGGACGTTGGGAGTCTCCACCCCTCGGCCCAGAAGCATGTGTGCTGTAAAGTGACTTGATGTATATTTATTCCAACTATTTATGGTTGCATTTAACAAAACAAAATGTCCTCCATGGTGTTTACACCCTGCCCGGCGTAAATGGAGTTTCTGTTTGGGAACATTTTGTATCCAAATCTTAAGCCCTCCATCTGCGTTGTGGATTCCTATTTTGGAAGAGCAGGTAGGGACAAGTTAAAGGGTGCTGCTAAGACTGAGCAAGTGGCAAAGAAATCTGCCCTGGACTTCCTGAACCCATCAAATTGGTTCTTGTTCACTGTATGAACATTGACTATATAGTCTGCAGTAAGAGTGTCTCTCACTAAATACTCTGGGTTGTGACTTTTTATTTTTAACTTGAATATTCATTCCGAATGTAAAGCTGTCCTAACAACAGCAGAGAATATGGATGTTGAGGCATTTAAGCTTACGTTGAGGCATCTGTTTTGCTATTTATTACACACTGTTAACCTGTTTTAAGTGCTCTTGGTCAGGTATGAAATATCCAGGCTAAAAGGGAAATCTTACTACTTGTCTGCTCCTTAATCTTTTGCCTGGAAAAAGCAACCCTGTGACCTCCAAGCTGCATTCACCTACAGAAAGTTAAAACTACTTGAGATGACGAATTGCAGGCTGCCTGATCTCTGGCTCATTTGGAGATGGGTTTAAAGCACTGTAGTTTTTAATTTGTATTTAATTACAGCAAACGTGTAAATATTTTGTACAAAAGGGAAAAGTGAGCCAAGGGATGCCATTCCTCTTGTGCAGAAGGGGCTTCCAAGTTCCTTCTTCTGCCCAAGGGAGATGAGCTACCAAGCTGACAAGTGTGTTTTGTTTGCCTTTTTTTTTTTTGTTAATTTATTCTCTGCTTTCCACACCTTGATTCTACTGCGAAGGTCTCCCCTTAGAACTGTTGTCCCTTCTCAACTATATCAGATACAACCTTAGCTTTCCTCTGTAAACCCACCACAGTGCTTTGCCCCTCGAAATAACATTGCAAGGTTAGTTGCCACTTGTTTTTCAGAAGTCTCTTTGGCTTTTCTTGTATTTAATAAATGCTTACTTTTGGTGGAAGTGTCCTTAAAGCTGCTTTATATATGATCAGCTGGGCCTAGAGCATGTTTGTGTGACAGAGGCTTCCGCTGACCTTCACCAGGCACTAGGAATCACTGGAACCAGAATGCCTCAAGGGGCAGAACGACAAACCTCCCACCCAGTTCTTTTGTGCAGGCTTTCAAAGCAGCATTGTTGATTGTGATAACTGTTTATGTATCTGTACAAACTTTACTGGACCAGTCCCTATGAAGTCAAGAAAGGAGAGGCTGGGCATTTGCTAAATCCACCTTGAAGCCCTTTGCAACGCATAGTATGTGCCAAAATGGCAAGCTAGTTGCTGAGAGCAGAGACTAGAGCTGGGCTGCCTTTTGTCATTTGGCTACTGAAAATAATTACAGAGCGCGCAAAGATCTGTAACTAACTACTGCCAAGGCTCTGTCATACTTTGAATTCTGTTATTAGACTTTTCATGTACCCACTGAGTTCTTCCAGAGGGAGTTCAGGATGATCTTTAGCTGCATTAATAGAGCAGTCTAAGCAGTGAGCAGAGCTACTATTTAAGCCTTCAGTGCTAGCAGGAGCAGCTCTTGTTTTTCTACCGTCCTTTTTGCATCCTCCACTATCTCACAGCCAGGGCTCTGTAGATGAGGGGATTTTGGCAGTTCTCATAGAATTGTAGGATCAGAAGGGATTCGGAGGGTCATCTAGTCCAGGAATATCATTGCCCTATTTTGTGTGGTTTGTTTTTTTAAACCAAGATCAAGGAGTGAGTTTGGGGCTCTGTTTGGACACCATTTTGAAACAACATGGCAGCTTGAACCGGCTGATGCCACCACCTCCCCAAACTGACTTCTGCAAGTGAGGTGCATGTGGCTCAGGCCGCTGTTTCCCATAATGCAGCAGAGGCGGCAGCAGCTGTGATGTGGGAGGTGATGGCAGGGCCTAACCACCACTGAGCTCTGGTGTATTGGGGGACTATTGTATTTAATACAGTGGCACCTCGGGTTAAGAACTTAATTCATTCTGGAGGTCTGTTCTTAACCTGAAACTGTTCTTAACCTGAAGCACCACTTTAGCTAATGGGGCCTCCTGCTGCTGCCGTGCTGCCGGAGCACAATTTCTGTTCTCATCCTGAAGCAAAGTTCTTATCCCGAAGTAATATTTCTGAGTTAGCGGAGTCTGTAACCTGAAGCGTCTGCAACCCGAGGTACCACTGTATTTTGTTGGAAGCCAACCAGAGTGGCTGGGAAACCCATTTATTATTATTATAGCACAGGAGAGGTGAGCACAAGTAGCCCTGGCACAGCATGACCCTTCCTGCAATGTGGCTGGATGTATGTGCAGGGGGAGAGGCGGTCGTCGTCCCGACACACACACACACACACACACTTTTTAATATTTTTTGCCAAGTGTATAAATCTGAATGCTCACAAGTTCGATGTGCGTAAGTTGTGGGCTTACTGTAAAAAGAACACTGGTGATTTTTCCTTCCCAAACTTCCGAGTTTTCAAGTGCACAATGTTAAGGAGCTCAGCCCACCATTTCAAGGGTGCTTGTTAAATGAAGTAACTCGGGCAGAGACCATACGCCCCTTTGGAGGGCAAGTGATGGAGCAGTGGGTCACATGAGGACACAACAGTGACTGCTGCAGCTTGAGAAACTGCTCCTCTGGTTTATATTTTCATATGTGGCATCTAACAAAATGGTACCGGGGGGGGGGGGATTGGTTTTGAGTTCAAATCTCAATCTATTCAGTATATTTTGAAGCCGATTTAAAACAGGTGGAGGATGACAAAAGCTCTGCTACTGCACAGGACGCAAGAATGACGAGATACAAAGTTTATTACAAGAAATTTGAGACAGTCTCCAGTATAGCAGAATAATCAGCGTAAAGAGAATGAACAGAAGCCTGTCTTGGTTTTTTTGTTGTTGTTTTTACAGAAATGAAACTGGGCACTTCTGGTATTAAAGATAGGCTATATACACACACAGACAGTGGCAGAATAATGAAATGTTATGGCTTTTCCCTGCGTTTCTTCTTCCTCCCATTTGGTTACACACTCCTGACTGGGGAAATAGATTGCCAAGTGCAGTTAGAACACCAAAAGTACAGGTTAAGAAGCCCAATAAGTTGAGCTTAAGCCAAAGCAGCAACCAACCCAGGCTTCCTCACAAGGCCTTGCCTGGTAGCTGCTAGGCCAGCCACAAGTCTAAAACACACAATCCCATGTGTCATTAACGGCGCTGCACGCGGACAACGCCTCAAGGCTGAGCATTTTAAGCAGAACTTCTACGATACTCTTAGCTCAGTTTTGACTACAGGACACATTTGAATCTGATCCCTCCCCCCCCTACAGACACACACCCTGGCCCTTACCTCAGAGCACAAGGACATTGCACATTTTTAAAAAGCAGCCCTAAATCAGGAGAGAAGGGTTCCTGCCACCACTTCTCTGGCCTGCAGCTGTGGTTATGATCCCCCACCTCCCTATCCCTCTCCCCACCCCCCGCTGCTAAATCAGTGTCACACTGAAACCAGCCCTACTGCAGCCAGACCTTATGAGGGAACAGAAGCAAAGGCAAACCCACTTCCCCTGGGAAGGCCCTTTCCCTATTGCTCTTTGTCCGGGTAGTCCGATTCAGCTTGCCACGGTTTCACCTGCAAAAGAGAATGGCAGGAATTGAAGGAGAAGGAGACAGAGCAATCTGCCATCAACTAGAATTTTTCTCCCCATTCAGAAGTTCTGTAGCATTGCCTTGTCAGAACTACAGCTCAAACTTCAAAGCATATGCACAGCCATGTCCTATGGGAGTCCAGAAAAATCATACAGAAAGTAAGGTACGATGGCACAGATCACAACTTGCGTTTTAAAAATGAGCAAGCTATTGACCCTCATAGTTGCAAAGGTATGATTGAGTGCATGGGTCCAAGTGTTGGAAAGACCACAGAAGCCAGATGATTGAAAGACAAGATAGATAGCTTCAGTGCCCCCTTCAAGACTTCGAGAGGCAGAATACGTGGCTGCAGACTTTGACAGAAAAAGCTTTAACACACTAAAAGGGCGCTTTCATTCCTTTTTGCTTAAGAGAGGCACTCTTCCCATTCACACAGCAAGGAATGCCTCTAAAATGGCACACAGCATTCAAAAATATAACATCTGAAACAAAGTATGCTTTTTCTTGTCCTACTTGTACAGTGGTACCTCGGGTTAAGTACTTAATTCGTTCCGGAGGTCCGGTCTTAACCTGAAACTGTTCTTAACCTGAAGCACCACTTTAGCTAATGGGGCCTCCTGCTGCTGCCGCGCTGCCGGAGCACGATTTCTGTTCTCATCCTGAAGCAAAGTTCTTAACCTGAGGTACTATTTCTGGGTTAGCGGAGTCTGTAAACTGAAGCGTATGTGTCAGGGTTACTTCCAGATCCTAGCTCACAGAGGATCACGCTAGCCAGCGGTCGTTAAATAAAAGTCTTTATTGAGTTACAGTCTCCATTCTCAAGCTGCTGCGTGCAACCCTACGTCTTATGCTTAGATCGGCGAAGCTCCGTCTGAGTCTCCGCCCCTTGCGCACCAACTTAATATCCTAGCCCTGCTCCACCTTTTCCGCCTGACAGTTCTCCTCTGGGTCCCTCTGCCCCCCTGGGTCTCTTCCTTCCGGGATTCTTCTGACGCTGACCCCCCTGACTCTCCTGTCTCCTTGCGCCGGGCTTTAGGACCTGGCTCCCTTTCCGGGCTGCCTACTGCGCCACCTTCCTGTGCACTTGAACTTGGCGCGCGCGCCCAACCTTCCACTTTCCGTCTAACCGTCACTTCGCTCCCCGATGAAGGTGTGGCCACTCCTGACTCGTGCCCTCCCTCCTGTTGCGAGCTGCCAGCGCTTGATCCCTGGCGCTCTTCCTCTTTCCTACTCTCTGGCGGTGACGCTGGTCCCGATCTCCAACTGCTCCCCTCTGAGTCCCCTCTGGCTCTATCTTCCTGGGGTGTCCCCCTAGTCTCCCCCCTTGCCCTGGCCACTGGTGCTCCTTTTTGTGAATCTTCTGGTTCACTGGAAAGACTCGGAGATCTCGGGTCGTCGTCATCACTCATCCTTTCTTCTGCCTCCTCCCCCTCGCTCTCTGTTTCCTCCCTTGCCCTCGCCTCTGCTCCTGAACCCCTGACAGTATGTAACCCGAGGTACCACTGCATGTGCATTTATGTAGAAACAAGCAATTGCTTTTAACTAATTTGATCAACTAGGACTGCAATGATACGGCCCCTAGGATATGTTGGGTCTTCTTCAATCATGTTGAATCTCTCCTCTCAGTCCCTGTTGTTGTTGTTTAGTTGTGTCCGACTCTTCGTGACCCCATGGACCAGAGCACGCCAGGCACTCCTGTCTTCCACTGCCTCCCGCAGTTTAGTCAGTCCCTGCAGAAACCCCTAACACTTTCAACTGGTCTCAGAACTGATGCAGGCAGGACCAAGGAGAAGGACAACGACAACTAGGAAAGAGCCTGGATCCAAAGCTAACTCAATAGCCCAACACACTCCCAACCCTGGCAGAGATTTAGAGCAGCTCAGGAGCTGGCCTCCATCTCTCCCTCTGATTTCCCTCCCATAATTATCAATGGGAGGGAAATGGCAACAATTTTCTGCCCTGTTGATGAGAGGCCAACAGGGGCCTTTGGGATGAGGCAGTTGAAGTACCTCTGGTTTTTGCTTCCACCTTAGGAATGCAACCTATGATTTATTTGGGGTTGGGGTGACAGCCCTAAAAATGTATGTGCATCAGCGCAGGAGTTTTGATTATTTGAACTCGCAGAGAACCATGAGCCTGAAGAGAGAACTGGAGCCTGCCACAGTTCTTACCTTGGTGTTGTTGTAATGGGAAGGGCTAGCAGGACTCCTGACACCTTCTCTTCTCAAGCTGTGGGAGCAAGGGGGGAGAGAGACAGAGTTAAGGCAACATTTGCCATTGGAATCTAAAACTTCCTTCACTTCAACATTATTAAGCAACTTTCTTAAAAGGTTTCTAACATGACTTTCAGGACTCAACCCTCCCAGGGTAGTTCAAGATTTGTTTTAGGATTTTGTAACAAAACAAAACTACCAATCTACCAAACAGTCCTTGAATTAATGGTCAAGGGCAGCACATCAATGAAGTGCGGACTGTAACAAGAAAGTCTTTAATAAGAACCAGCATCCTCTTCAAGAGATCAGAGAGGAGCTGCTACTGCCTCCAGTCAAAAACCACCTGAGCAAAAGCCCCCACAAAGTATTCTCAGAGGATACCCTAGGATGCTGCACAGAAGTGAGAGCACAGCTCCCCTCAAGACCAGTTAGTGGGGAACAGGCAGGACTCAAACACCACCACATCCACATGGTCCTGCCAATGGGAGGAGATTCATACCAGGAAGTTCTGTACTACAGAGAATTTGGTTCTGTCATTAACTTACAGGCAAGAAACAGATTTGTAGCTTGATAACAAGATAAACAGCCCCTTCCTCAAGCAACCAGCATCTACCTGGGCCGAGCTGGAACTGTGACAGGGAAGCTGGGCACATAGCCACTAGGAGAGTCAGTGAAGGGACAGCGCCTGGTGGGGAGGGCGGCAACTGCATGGTCCCTCAGCACTCTTCCACGACCACCACCAATACCCAGCTCCTTGGGTTTGCCTCGTTCTGAAGGCCCAAGATTGTCGTCTCTTGTGTTGTTGGGAGGGGCCTGCTGAATGTGTCTGGCAGCCACCAGGTTGTTGCGGGAGGGATTCCCTCTGATGGGGTGGGGAGGCTTCTGCTGCCTGAACTCCTCAAGGTACTGAGGTGAGATTTCCCCTGAAGCAGGAAAAAAGAAAGTGAGGAACTGTGCTGGAGAGAAATGGCCACAGATATGAAGCAGGCTGGATCTGGCCCCAAGAGATGACCTGAACTAGCTGCACAGGCTGGTCGATGTTAAAACTGCCCCAGGCACTACAGCCAACAAACAGTTCACCTTCGAAGAGGATGAACAGCAACACTGTCCAGCCACTGAGAATTTTATTTAGAAAGAATTATAAAGCACTTAATTGAAGAGTCATCTAGGTGGTGCGTAATTAAAAACAAAAATAAACTGTAGATAAAAACAGAGCTAAAATCCACAAAGCTTTTGAAAAACTTACACAAAACAATAAATTAAAACAGATTTTTAAAAAACCAGTAAAACTTTTAAAACAAATCTACATAACAAAATCATATGTTTGGGTAGACTTCCTGAAATAAATGCTTTTAGCAGGCATCCAAAACAATACGGTGAGGGCACCTGCCTAATATCAATTAGGCAGGATGTTCCAAAGCACAGGTGCTGCCACGCTATACAAGATCAACTCCTTGAAAATTTAATCCTCTGGGCTTTAATCCAAAGGGTTGCATGTCCATTGGCTGCAAGTATAGAGATACACCAAGCACCACAATAAACAGGAATGGAAACAATCCTGCATATTACTCTACCGCAGTGCAATGAAATGGCAAGTCTCTGCAAATGAAGTGCACAGATGCCCTTTGGCAAACATGAGTCAGATTATCTCCCATTTCCAGACTTGCTGTGGGCAGCAAAGCAGGCTCTCCTCCTCTGCTCTTCTGAGCTCTTAACCTGAGAACCTGCTTGGCTTGCCAATGACAATACCTTGATGCCGGATGCGTCTTCTAGGCAGATCTGGCGAGCTTGTTCTCTCCAAGTTATCCACAGCCGGAGTCCCTTGCTGTGATGGGGCTCTTCCTGTTGAGGGGGCAGTGGCTGGGCGCAAGTCACACTGGTCCTGGATCAATAAACAAAGCCGGTTATTTGGGGGCCCTTCCCAAAGGAGGAGTGAGTTGGCTTGCCTGCAGCGCACACGCCACAAGGGACAAACTCAAGGCAAGCTCTCTGTACCTGGTGATGGAAGAGGATCTCTTCTTCCAGCTGGACGCCACAGAATTCACAAGGGAGCATGAGGCTGCTGGAGGAGTCATGCTGCAGAGGAACGGTTTCCCTGCTGCCAGCAGACTGACTGCTCTGCAGCTGTTCCCAGAGATCCTGAAGACGGTCAGCCTGAGGGACAAAAGAGCTTCTCTTGCTGAAGGATGCCAAAGCGCTGACAGGACTGCAGCCAGTCTGTTATATAGAAAATGGAAAGGGGGGGGGACTTACATTACTTTCCTTCTTCTAGAGATCCCCACAACACAAGGCAAGCAAGCATATCAGACACAGCCAGCAAAGCTATAAGAGGACAGGTGACTCCCAGGAACAGACACTGCTTTTCAGTTACTATCAGAAATATCTGCTTTTAAAGATGAGATTATACACACCCCTTTTGCTTCCAACCATAACAAGAGTTTGCTGTTTCAATTTTGTATCATCATCTACTAATCTAGATAATTTGGGAAGAAAGCCTCACAGAATGCTTTTTTGAAAGTCTCAGATCTGTTTCATGACAGTGTCTCTGAAGGTGATAATTCAGACACTTCAGTTGACAACTAAAAACACAGTCATTATAATACAATACTTTATCTTTTGAAAAGAGGTTTGTCTGACTGTTCTCTATGTGTTAGGACGCCTCTTGCGATATTGTCACCTACATTTTCAACCCTATATGGTTGAGAGGAGGAAGGAGAGACTGAATCTCTTCCCCAAAGCACACTGTAGGAGGGTTTAATCCTGCTGGGTGCTACTTCGCCAGTATGTTCCCTGCAGCCAGAAAACTGTACCCTTGGTGGCCAACTGTTGGTATCCAAACCTAGACCAAAATCTGGTCCTCAAGCTCAGGAACCATCATGCCAAAATGTGCAACAGTATCTTCAGAGTTGTCCAAATCTGGACAGCTTGGAATGGTTCAGCCCACCAACTGGATTTAAAATGGTGTCCAACAGTATCCACACCCAAGACAAAAACTGGCTCCTCCATCTCGTGAACCGTTGCACCAAAGCTATCACAAGAGGCATCTGAACGCAAGGGGAACAGATAAGACAAACCTCTTTCCAAACCAGATACAGTGGTACCTCAGGTTAAATACTTAATTCGTTCCGGAGGTCTGTACTTAACCTGAAACTGTTCTTAATCTGAAGCACCACTTTAGCTAATGGGGCCTGATTTCTGTTCTCACCCTGAAGCAAAGTTCTTAACCTGAAGCACTATTTCTGGGTTAGCGGAGTCTGTAATCTGAAGCGTATGTAACCTGAGGTACCACTGTAGTAGATGACAGCTATAGCTTTGGCCCAGTTGTCATGAACTACCCAACTTTGCCTTCAGTGCCCTGGGGAAGCCATAAGAAAGAACCACCTGCCCCATCTGCCAATTTCGCCCTTCTAACAGCATGAAGGAAAAAAAAAGTGATATATACAAAACCTGATGAAGGATTAGATCTTCCTCAGGGAACAGCTTCTCACAAAACTCACAAGGCAGCAGTGTTTCAGCTGCAAAGCAAGGAAGGACAAGGTTACAATACTTATTTAGCTGCCTCCTCTTTTGAATTTCTATCAGTCACACTCCTGTGCAAGGCACTGTACAAACACAACCCTCTGTAAAAACAACAGAGGCGGCAGGTGACTGTTCCTCCCATTTTATAAAGCCCACTGGCTGATAAGGAGTTACCTTGAGTCAGCCAGCAAATCTGTAGCCAAGAATAGACCTCAGCCCAGCTCTACAGAGCTAAAGTCCAAACATTTAGCCACATTAGTAAATTAACTCTCTGATGCAAAAAGTTTACTTCAGGGCACTTCAGTAAAAAAAGAAGAAGGATCAGAATACTCAGAGCATTCTTCAGGTTGGGGGATTTCACAAGAGCCTTCGACAAACTCAAGCTCCCTCTGCTCGAGGTCAAGAAGTTCCATCTCATTCCAGAAAAAAAGTGATTCTCAGTACTTCTCCACTCATTCCATTCCATTCCCCACCCCCATCACTTAAGGCCCTATTTTCATTATCTGTGCAGAAATCAAGAGATTTCTCACACAGCAATTTCCACAATGCTTAAGATTGGGCAAGTTGTTAAAAAAAAATCTCAACTTGAAGTCCTACCAGCACCTCTATAAAATCAATTTTTTAATAAATAAATATGCATGCCGTTTTTCAAGGCAAGTCTGAGAGCAGTTTACAACCACATCAGCACACAACAGATACTTTTTTTGGGGGGGGGATGTTATATAAAAATATATATTACAAGCAGCACTAAAAGACAAAATGACGTCAACAAAACACAGGCAATCTTGCCTCTCCCTTCTGGAACAGAGATCTCCTGTGCCCTCAGGTCCCCTTCCAACAGTGGCAGCACTTTTGCACCCCTCACAGAAGCCAAAGCCTTTACAACATTCTCCTAATGGTTTCGGCCTGCAACCATTTCATGACATCACAGCACCTCAACAAATGACTCTGAGCAACAGCAAATGTTTACTTGCCTTTGGGCCTGTTTAAAGCATTATTAGCAGGTGCCAGCAAACCCTGAGAGAAGATATCGGGGTCATCTGCATCAACAAAGTCCTCAGCTGCTTTAGCTCTGGCGGGGCAGATATTTTTCCAGAGATCCCTTCGGATCTGTGTGCCACTGTGCTCATGAGAGCTGTTTTCCTGCTGCAAGCTAAGAGCCAGCAGGTAATCCAGGTTGCAATCTGGCTCTCCACCGAAAGGCAAGGGGGCTGTCATCTTTTCCAGGTGGACTTCTTGGGACAAAATATAACCAAATGTTAGAAACAAAGGCAGACCATCATCATGATCGTTGTCTGACCTTCCATTTGTAAAAAGAAGATCAGCACAACATACCCAAAGATGGGCTTACATTTTGCAGAACATGCAAAAAGGTTGCTGGAAACTGTATTTCAAGAAAGCAAGGCAGAGAAGGAGAGCCAATACCCCCTGAAGACAGGTGATTTAAGCATCTGCAATACACCAATTGTGCTGCCAGCGGGGGGGGGGGCGGGGACGGGGGACGGGACCTTAGACCTGGGGGACATATGCAGCCCTCCAAGCCTCCCTAGCTCATCCTCTGGATTCTCCCTGCATACCACATCCCCTCTGCACTCTCCTGGAGTCGTCCCTGGCTGGAATGTGTACTTGAACTATGATGAAGCTACACAACAGAGTCTCTGCTCCAGAGGGCTGAAGTCATTACACCTCAGAACTGCCAGCATGGCCAACATTTCTCCCTCCTAGCTGCCAGGAAACAGCAGCAGGATATTCCAGCAGTAATAAAATGACTGCTGGTTGAATTTAAACAGTCCCAAGATCCATCCACCAACTGCCCATGTAAACATACCCAGAAAGGATAAAATTTAGGACACAGCATGAAAGCATGAAAATTTGGGAAGGGTTTTTGCCACTGGGAAGAGGGGCACAAAAAGGTTAGATTCAATTAACTGAGAATGCACTCTTGAACACTAACGTTGGGGGGGGGGCACATTGTAAAATGCCAAGTATTCTTTTTAAAAGTGATCATTTGCTGCCATTACCTTGATTCTGATCCGGCTGCGACAGAGCAACGTTCCTTCTGTTGCGCTCACTTGGCAGCTGGTCACCCGAGAGACAGTTATAAAGCCTACTTTCAGGAAACCGGCTCAACCTTGGCAGGGATCGTGCAGAGTTGTCTTGATGGAGGACATTCCTGACTGTCCGAACGCTATACAAAACTGGTTCGGAGTTCAAGCAGGGCCGGGCTTGGCTGACTCTTGCTTCCTCAGCCTCCCTCTTGCAGTCCTCAGGGTGTTCCTTCAGATCTCGGAGCAGAATGTTGCGGCTGCACCTGGTGCATCGCTCAGTTCGAGCGCCACAGTAGTCCTCATGGTCCTGGAGTTTGTTGAATGCAAGCTCAATATCACAGTGCTGGCAGGCCATGGGGCGCAAGGGACACTCTGCAGCCTAGAGTAAGACAGCAAGGAAATTGTGCATAAGGTCATCGTCTGAGCAACGTCTTTGCATTTGTCTGGCCATCAGCCTCAGCCAGCACAGGCCGAAGGAATGAACACAGAGTTTTAACATCCTGAAGCCAGCTCACCTGCACAATTAGGATGGTGTAAAGGAGCTGCATTTGCTGTTGTGAATACCAGCATCAGTTTATCAAGGGCACTGAATCAGACTTGCAAGGGGCCAGTGACCATTAGGGTGAACGCATGGCAAAATAAATCCCAAGAGCGAGCTGCAATCTCACTCCTTGGCTGTAGTACGCCACACCAGTGTAGTCACACAATCCACAACACATGGCTGCTTTGCAACCTCCATTTTAGAAATGGATTTCTAATATAGAGTTAGGTGGGGCCAGTGCTTTTTTCTGGGGGGATGGCAGCGGTACACATACCCCTAAACATTTTGTGAATCTTTTGTACTTTTGTCCATTTACTGTATTTATTTTTCGCAATTGGAGCTATAAAATGGTGATTTTCTTGAGTCAAAATGAGAGTACCCCTAAACATTTCTTTTTAGAAAAAAAGCACTAAGTGGGGCCATAGTGCAGGTTGGTAAAAATGCCAACCCAGAGAAGCAGCCCTTAATAGGCACATAAGAAGCTCCCTTACACCAGCAGCTAGCCCTGAAGCCCATCTATGGTCCCCTCTCCTCTGTAGGGAAGAGTCTGGATCCTGCACTATGCCACCAACTCTCTTCCTGTTTACAAAAAGCTCCCCTGCTTGTGATTGTTGCTCTCCACAAAGAACCATGTGCAAGTGCCCTAAAAAAAATCTTAATAGCCTGAAGGCTCACATACATAATCCACTCCTTGTAGTTTTTGTTAGTCCCACCCTGCATCATCAGGTAAAGATGAGTCAATGATATGCTTACTGACCACATGCTCTTGCAAAAGACCACTGTCCATCTTCATGCTGCACTTACAGACAACCTGAGATTGAAAAACAAACCAGCGTGTGATTAAACCTGCCTACCAGGGAGAAGTTGTTTCTAAAGAGGGAAAGGGGCTGCTTGTCACCTGCTTGTGCTCCAGCTCCTGGTGGCTCCTCATTTCCGATTTTGGGAAAGACTCCTTGCAGATATGACATACCCCTATGTTTCGACTGCAATGGATCTCATGGATGGTGAAGTTTGCCGCGGGAATGTCTTTTTTGCTAGAAACAAAACGGACACGGTGCAAAAGATAACAGGAACTTGCAGTTTAGAACATTGATTTGGAGTAGAGCTGCTGGGTGAGGAAGGCGCAAAAGAAATGATTTTTTAAAAGAAAGCTAACCCAAGCAAACTCTGCAAGGTCAACCAGTATTACTTCATATTGCCATCTGCGTGGCACTGAAGCTGCAGCCACAGTCCACAGAGAGAGCATATGGCAGTAAGGGATTTTGCAGTCCTCAGCTCAGTCTTTTGGGCACTATTCAATTCATTCCCCCTTCCATGGACCAGCAGGGATGTTCTCTCAGGAGACAAAGCTCACATCTCCAGAGAGTGAAGGAGAGAAAAGCCACAATTACACACCAGCTCCTGAGTCAGCTGCACTAATCCCATCCTCCACCATAACCAGTCTCTCCGCCGCCCCCGCCCCCATCCGCACTCACACAACCATAAGCCAGGATTTCTGGCTTCTTGTGGTTTACCATGAAGGAGCAGCATGTGTATGCATACTGTACAATCACTCCAGTTAGTGCAAGTATGAAAATAAGAAAGCCATGATTTGTTGTTATTTCCAAATCAGGGATCAGTTTGTTTCTCCCTAGCCAGCTACAATCCATAAACCAATATGAATATTTGCTTAAGATGGGCTAGCAATTGTGCCTTGTTGAGAAGAAACAAACAACAACCCCAGATTGGGACACAATAATTCTTAAATTATTTTTCCTGCTGAAAATTTTCCATTTCACATGCTCATTAGCAGCACTGAATGGATGCCAATTGGAAATAAATATTAAGCAAGGATGACAACTTCCAAGTTCTTAGCTTTGTTTACTAAAACAAGTAAAGTAAACATGATAAATTAGAGCAATGGTTCTGAAACAGAGCTAATCAGCCAACCCAATTGCATACACACAGAGTTGGCAGTTACTGAAACAAACAACTTTCCTTTCTTACCAATTGTTGCAGAGTTGGGTTTCACTTTCCTGTTCCACCACGGCAGCCATCGCCCTGCTATTCAAGAAACTAAGGAGGGAAGAAAAAAGGGCACGATCTTTTGGTTTCCGAGGCATGCTTACTCATTCCCTTCCTACTCAGAATCGCTTTCACAGAGGGCTCCCCTAGTGCTTATCAGCAGGATCCCCTCTTGTCCCTAGAGTTTAAGCAGCAGTCAAACAGCCCTTTTGACAGCAAAATTGCCCTGAAACCAATTTCATCTCATTGAAGCCCACAGGCTTAAAGGAAACACACACAAGCTGTGAGTCTCATCACTGCTTGCCAATTTATGCTTTCACACAGACTTGGAAGGAAAGCAGCAACATTTCTTTTTTTAGAAATAGCACAAACATTGACAAAGCTATCGTTCTTTTCCATAGACTCAACATAGTCCTGCATGGACCATTGTCACTGAACCTTCTAGAACTCTATGAGGTGCATGAGGAATTCTCTCACTCCCCTCAGCTAGGTCTCCTCCTCCATGCCTAGCCTTGTGTTTATGCTGAAGGATGCGGAGACTGTGTCATATGGCACTCTGTCCTCTTTTGTGAAATGTGAAGCACAAGATACTTCCAAAAGTAGCATGCATTTTAAAACACACCAATTTGAAAGGAAACCCTCAGGCAGCTTACCTGAGACGAGCTGACTAAAAAGAGCAGTACAGAACTCGAGTGAAGGCAACTGATCAGATCCTCAGTGACTAAAAGAAAAGGGTAGGAGGAAGTAAAATGTACTTTTGTGACACTTTCCTGTACATTTTAAAATAAATTCTTGGTAATGCAAATATTTTAAGTTAGGAGACTACAACAGACCCACCCTCAACCAGGAACCATAATCCCCATACCTACTTTCAGAGATGGGTATCTCAAACCATTGTGAAAAGAGAGGGGATGTGTGCTCAAGGGCTAAATATGCTCAGGATCTTTGGTAGGTGTGCAATATGTACGGGGGGAATCATTATTCACCCCATGCAGCTCTTCTGCCACAGAGGATGGCCAAATGTGAACCTCTCTCACAGACCCAACTTCCTCCCCAAATACATCATCGCCTGTTTGGCCACTAGCTGTCACAGGGCAGAAATCTGGCACCATCACCACCCTGTACTTACAAGAGTTGGAGGTGAGAAACCTGGACATCATGTTTGTTTCTTTGGTGGCAAGTAGTAGTAGTAATAAATAATAATAATAATAATAATAATAATAATAATAATAATAATAATAGCCTACTGCCTTGTTGTACAATACACTGAGTGCTATATAAAGGCTTAATATTTTTCATTACAGCAACACTTTACAGCAGTTAAGAGTGCTTTGCACATACTATATAGCTACAGGAGAAAGAATCTTTTCTTATCTTTTAACAACATATGGGATGCTGCCTTCCACAGTTTAATGCCGCAATCCTACACATGCTTACTAGAGAGCAACTCCCTCTGAATACAATGGGACTTCCTTCTTAGTAAATATGCTTAGGATTGTTCAGTGACAGGTCCCTAACAGAAAAAAAAAACTTTAAAATAAAATTAACAAAGAATACACACCCAATTTGTGTGTGCTGAGGCGAGAAATATGAGAAACAGAAAACAATTTTTAGAAAAATCACACACAGAGTGTAGTTATCAAAACTCCCCTGCCTTAGAAAAGGGCTTCTCCCCATCACCCCTTCTAGATTAGTCTGGGGCTGGGGGAGGCAACCTTAAACTCACCCAAGTTGAAAGCAGGGCGGGTGGACATCCCCACTCCCAACATGTGCATCCCAACTCTTTTCTTCCTCCGCAAAGGAGTCCCCATACACAATCCCAGCCTCAGCCAAGAAGAGCCTTATATCAGTCACTTCCTCTCAACCTACCCTACCCTACGAGCATAAAGAGAACGTAACCATATCTGCCTCTGAGCGGAATATAACTGAGACAAACTTACAACAGCAACACTACATGGGTGTCAAACCAAGGAGAGGGCGAGCCGGGGCAGATCGCTACCTAGGGACAAGCAGCGCACTCAGCAGCCTCTGGCGGGTCAGCAACCCCATAAGCCTAGCGTTCCCTCCTCATCCAGAGGTGGTATTTTTAATTTTATTATGTTGTAGTAATGGGTCGAAAACACTCTCCCCGGTTATTAGGGGCAAAAAGACTCCACCCGCTTTTATTTTTATTTTTAATTTTATTGTGTTGTAGTAATGGGTTGAAAACACTCTCCCCGGTTATTAGGGGCAAAAAGACTCCACCCGCTTTTATTTTTATTTTTAATTTTATTGTGTTGTAGTAATGGGTCGAAAACACTCTCCCCGGTTATTAGGGGCTGGAGCAAAGACTCCACCCGCTTTTTAGCTGGCGCTTGCAGCTTTCCTATACGCAGTTGCTTTGCCAACCAGTTCTCCAATAAACAGCCTCTTGTTCTGGGCCTTCAAGGGAGAGAGAGAGGCTGTCGTGCACTAAGCAGGAAAAGAAGAGAGACCT
This sequence comes from Podarcis vaucheri, assembly GCF_965113315.1. Lineage (NCBI taxonomy): Eukaryota > Metazoa > Chordata > Lepidosauria > Squamata > Lacertidae > Podarcis > Podarcis vaucheri. The sequence continues at coordinate 88,596,270 of NC_138765.1, read as the reverse complement.
TGCGAGGGTCAAAGGGGGCGACCCTAAGCCCCGTCTAAAGAAGGGATGAGGGTGATTACAGATACCTATTGTATTCATAACCCGCCTTTTTCTCCAAGGAAATTAAAAGTGGTGTTGGGGGTTTTTTTTGGGGGGGGGGAGGGGAGGCAGAGGGATGTCCTCAAATAATGAAGGGCGGTATATTAATTTATATTAATATCTATGAAGGACGGTATATTAATGTAATAAATGAACAGAATGAAATCATCATAGAACAATGCAGAATATTTTAATTACTGCATAAAGTTTATACACCGCCTGGTGGAAAGCGCTTTGCGGAAAGAACAAAATAATGGGGTTGCAGTAAAAAAAAAAAACACCCCACAATTAAAACATGTTATTAAAATGATATGAATATGTATAATAGCAATAGCATGGGCCGCCCTTCGTCCTTAAGGTGAAAACAGGTGAAAACATTAGAGAACAAAACTGAAAGGGAGTTTGAAGCGACTCCCAACCGGAGCATTAAGAGGGTCCTAAAACCGCACAAACACCGCCGCCCCTCCCCACATTTCCTCGCAGAGGGGCCCCGTTTCCAGCCCCGGAGGGACGCAGATACCCACCAATGCTTCCCTCACGGGCTTCGTCCGCTCCTTCCACTTCTTCTCCGCCTCAACCCGTTTCCCTCACAAAACCCAGGCAGGATCCCGAAGCCGCCTCAGCGCTTCCTAACCCGCCCTCCGGATCGCGATTGGACGGCGGCGCCTCGCCGGTTGGCCTGCTCCGAGCTCTTATTGGCCTGCGGACCTGCCAAACGGGCCCGCTTCATCCTACCGCTCTTCCGATTGGCCCCTAAAGGTGCTCGTTTAATCGCGTGGAGCGGGGAAGCGGGTGTCCCGCCTCCCAGCTCTTCTTCTCTTTGCTCCTCCCCCTCCCCACCCCTCAGCCGCCGCTCTCGGCTTCGGCCGGGTGACGTCACAGCTCGCGCCGTGCCCCTTTCCTCTCGCCCTGACTCCTGATTGGCCGGCGGCAGGGAGAGTCGCGGGAGGGGAACCCGGAGGGGAATCCCGAGGCGCCGGAGCGCAGCTACCGCCTCTCCCAGCGGAGCGGCGCCCTTTCGCAGGCGGGCTTGGAAATCGCACTCTGTCGGGAAGATGGTTTGCGCCTCCTCCCCTTGATTTCCTACCTGGGGAAGTGAAAGCATCTGCTCCTGTTCCTGCTTCCAGCTGCCTCTGCCCTTGACCGGGATATTCTTCTCGTTCCCACTCCCGTTCTGCTCCCGGCAGGCGCTTGATTGGCCGCTGCAAGAACAGGACACTGGACTGGACGGGCCGCTGCTCAGACCAAACAAGGCTTTTCGTTTGGGCTGACTAAAGTGTGTGTTTTTTTAGAAGACAGCCTGTCTTCGCATGCAGGGAAAGTCCCTAATTGACTCATTGAGGGTTTGTGAAACATCAGCTGCGCCACTTGGTTTAGTAGGCCAGTTGAAGCCGTTTCCGGGGGTGTGGATGCTGTCATAGAGTCAGAATTAGAGAGCTGGCCTGGAAGGGACCCAAGGGTCATCTAGTCCAACCCCCTGCAATGCAGGAATCTCAAAAGGCTGTTTCCCCTCCAATTGGAAACCATACTGGACTCTGCTTAGCTTTGCAAATGTGCTAGCAGATTTATTGCTGCAACACTAGCATGCTGACAGCATCTACTGGTAAGAGCTGAGTTCAGAATGGACAAACTACCCCAAAAGGAGCAAGATGTGTACCCCACCAGAGGCAATACCCCTCTCTTAATACAATGCATAATGTTGTTGTTCTTCTGGTTGTTGTTTAGTCATTTAGTGTGTCTGACTGTTCATGACCCCATGGACCAGAGCACACCAGGCACTCCTGTCTTCCACTGCCTCCCACAGTTTGGTCAAACTCATGTTGCTCAACATGAGAACACTGTCCAACCACCTCATCCCCTTCTCCTTGTGCCCTCCATCTTTCCCAGCATGAGGGTCTTTTCCAGGGAGTCTTCTCTTCCCATGAGGTGGCCAAAGTATTGGAGCCTTAGCTTCAGGATCTGTCCTTCCAGTGAGCACTCAGGCCTGATTTCCTTCAGAATGGATAGGTTTGATCTTCTTGCAGTCCACGGGACTCTCAAAAGTCTCCTCCAGCACCATAATTCAAAAGCATCAATTCTTCTGCAATCAGCCTTCTTTATGGTCCAGCTCTCACTTCCATACATCACTACTGGGAAAACCATAGCTTGAACTATACGGACCTTTGTCAGCAAGGTGATATCTCTGCTTTTTAAGATGCTGTCTAGGTTTGTCATTGCTTTTCTTCCAAGAAGCAGGCGTCTTTTAATTTCGTGACTGATGTCACCATCTGCAGTGATCATGGAACCCAAGAAAGTAAAATCTCTCACTGCCTCCATTTCTTCCCCTTCTATTTGCCAGGAGGTGATTCAGGGAAGTTTTTAACGTGTGATATTTTATTGTATTTTTGGTTTTTATGGAAGCCGCCCAGAGTGGCTGGGGAGGCCCAGCCAGATGGGCGGGGTATAAATAATAAATTATTATTATTATTATTCATAGTGGCCATGATCTTAGTTTTTTTGATGTTGAGCTTCAGACCATATTTTGTGCTCTCCTCTTCCACCCTCATTAAAAGGTTCTTTAATTCCTCCTCACTTTCTGCCATCAAGGTTGTGTCATCTGCATATCTGAGGTTGTTGATATTTCTTCCGGCAATCTTAATTCCAGTTTGGGATTCATCCAGCCCATCCTTTCGCATGATGAATTCTGCATATAAGTTAAATAAGCAGGGAAACAATATACAGTCTTGTCGTACTTCTTTCCCAATTTGGAACCAATCAGTTGTTCCATATCCAGTTCTAACTGTAGCTTCTTGTCCCACATAGAGATTTCTCAGGAGACAGATAAGGTGATCAGGCACTCCAGTTTCTTTAAGAACTTGCCATAGTTTGCTGTGATTGACACAGTCAAAGGCTTTTGCATAGTCAATGAAGCAGAAGTAGATGTTTTTCTGGAACTTTCTAGCTTTCTCCATAATCCAGCACATGGTCTCTGGTTCCTCTGCCACTTTGAAATCCAGCTTGCACTTCTGGGAGTTCTCGATCCACATACTGCTTAAGCCTGCCTTGTAGAATTTTAAGCATAACCTTGATAGCATGTGAAATGAGTGCAATTGTGCGGTAGTTGGAGCATTCTTTGGCACTGCCCTTCTTTGGGATTGGTATGTAGACTGATCTTCTCCAATCCTCTGGCCGCTGCTGAGTTTTCCAAACTTGCTGGCGTATTGAGTGTAGCACCTTAACAGCATTATCTTTTTAAAAAATTTAATAGTTCAGCTAGAATGTCATCACTTCCACTGGCCTTGTTATTAGCAGTGCTTTCTAAGGCCTCTTTGACTTCACTCTCCAGGATGTCTGGCTCAAGGTGAGCAACCAACCTTCCTGGGGTGTACGATACATCCATCTCTTACTGGTATAATTCCTTTGTGTATTCTTGTCACCTCTTCTTGATGTCTTCTGCTTCTGTTTGGTCCTTACCACTTTTGTCCTTTGGTAATCTTTGTATGAAATGTTCCTTTCATATCTCCAATTTTCTTGAACAGATGTCTGGTTTTTCCCATTCTATTGTTTTCCTCTATTTCAAAGCAATACCCTCCCACAGTTTAAAAGGTCATAGATTGCTGATATTGTACTTTATTATTTTACAACTTGAATTCCATAGAAAGCAAAGCTTAAAGAATGAGATAGAAAGCTAAAACAAGAACTATACCAGTTTTAGTAACTGTACCAGAAATGGAAACTATGAAGCGAACAGTAACAAGTACAATTATTTTCTGCTTTTGAACCACAGAGTCCAGGGGAAAGCGCGAACGCAGTCCCCCACTACCACAAATTATGCAGTCGAGTTTCCCGCATTTGGGGAAATCGCAGGGGTCAGTACACCCGAAGTGCAATGGATGAGCCTCACCCTGGGAAAACCACCTTTGTGATCATGGTATCTCCTCTGCCAGGTAAGTATGAATTGAAATGGCAAGCGCGCTTCCTGGCCCTCATTCTCTCTGCTGTTAAGGACACAGCGACCTCCATTCTGCAGTCCCAGTAAGCTCAATCCTGTAAAGCAGCTGTGCTACCAGGGCCCCATTGGACAGTCTATTGTTTTGGGGTGCCCTGTAACCCCCAGTCTGCACCCTGGCTGTTTCTCCCACAATGCTGTAGGGCATGCATATTTGCATACGTGATTGCGTCTCTCCGTTGCCTCCTCCACAGGCCGTTCCTGCCGCTGAGTGTCCATGAGGTGGAGCTAAGGCATCTCTTTCTGCTCACATTCTAGAGCAGTGTTTCCCAACAGGTGTTCCGCGGCACACTAGTGTGCCGTGGAACGTTGCCTTGTGTTCCGTGGGAGGGAGGCGGGCGAGTCGGGCGGTGAGAGGTGGGGTGGCGGCGGCGAGCACACGCGGGGCGGCGAGCGAGCGAGCTCCCACATCCCATCGCTGCTCGCTACTGGGCCTGCACTTCCGGGCCTGCCCCAGGAGGTGGGGTTGCGGGCATCACGCCCTTCCCCACGTGAGCGGGGAATCCCATCTCAGCCCCCGCGAGAGCAGGGGAATCCCATCCGGCCACGCCTCCTGGCCAGCCAATCGGCTGGCTGGAGGGGGCGTGGCTTGCCCTATTTAGGGCCGGAGCGGAGGGGGCTCGCCCTCTCTTCTCCGGCTAGCCCCATCGCCGCTCGCTACTGGGCCTGCGCATGCTCGGCGAGCACACGCGGGGCGGCGAGCGAGCGAATCCCATCCGCCCCCACATGAGCGGGGAATCCCATCTCAGCCCCCGCGAGAGCAGGGGAATCCCATCCGGCCACACCTCCTGGCCAGCCAATCAGCTGGCTGGAGGGGGCGTGGCTTGCCCTATTTAGGGCCGGAGCGGAGGGGGTGTGCCGCAAGATTTTTTTCATGAAACAAGTGTGCCTTTGCCCAAAAAAGGTAGGGAAACACTGTTCTAGAGAAAGCACTCTGTCCCTATATCCACCCACGTTGCTATCACTGTGAAACAGGATTGGCTTTGCTTTCTACAGTGTGAGTGAGGAACCTGTGTCTATTCTGATGCTGCTGGGCTTATGTTTCCATCATCCCTGGTGGCTGGGGCTGATGGTAGTTGAAGTTCAACAGCGCTGGAAGGGACACGGGTTGCTCATCCCTAGGATACAATCACTTGGTGCATGCAATTTTTGGGACATTGCTGGATTTGTTGCACCTTAGGGCTTTATGATGGGGAGGGGACGTCTGACTTTAATTTCCCTTCTGACAGCTCAATTTCTGACTTTAACTTTTGCCACTGAATTCTTTATGGCAGAGCAGAGAAGTAACAAAGAGCTGCCGCCAAGAGCTTCTCATTCCCTGTTCAATCACCCACCCTCATTACAAAAACCACCAGACAGGCCACTCACCTTCCATGCCTTTTTGGTGGATGTGCAGATGTTCTGAAGGGCCTTAGAGAAATAGCATACAGGATAAGGTCAAAGCATCTGGCACTTGAACTCATCCATCTTGCTATTTAATGATGTTTCTCAAATCACTAGCTTCCCAATCCAGGTTTTCTCATACCCTCTCCTTTTTGGAAGATCCCTGGCATGAGAAAATGCTAGCATAATTCAAAGTGCTGTTTCAGCCTATGAAGTGCAAGACAGCTTGGGACCAAGCTACCCATTTCCGCCATATAATCCTTTATTTTGTGTTCTTTTTTATGTTGTAAACAACTACATGGTCTTCATGTGAAGGGTTTCTTACAAAATAAATAAATATTAAAAAAAATAAAAGCTGGTTTGGTTGTCCTCATTGCATCTCCACAGGAATGAGCTGCAGCAAGTGCAAGGCTCTTGTGTTCCCCTCTTCTGCCAATATAGCTTCAAGAAGGTGATCAGAATCTTTCACTTCTATTTTTGGTTATCAATGAAATGACATACACAATGTGAAGAAAATGGAAAGACGGCATGGGGGAAGAGGCTTCCTACCCTCTTTCATAATACAAGAACCAGAGGTCGAAGAACTAAATGGTGGAAGGACTAGCACAGACAGAATGAAGCATTCATTTGCTCAGCACATTTTTGCACTATAGAATTAGTGACCAATTCAAGCCTGGATGGCTTTAACTTGGGATTTGACAAATTCACAGAAAACTGTCAATGGCTACTAGTCCATATGGCCAAGGTCCGTATCAGAGGCAATATGTGTCCACATTGTGAAATTAACTCACCCCAGCAATATAGCAACTACTAACAGGGGCATGTTTCCATTGCCTGCTAAAAATGTTTCTCTTTGCTCAGGTGCTCCCAGACCATTGACGCCTGTTTCCAGCTGACATTCATGCTGTAATGTTGGTGCTTTATTGTTTTCCTGTAAACCACCTTGGTTTTAGAAATGCTTTTAATTTAATAAATAACCATTCGGGATTTCCCTTTGACTCAAGCTGAAGAAAAAAGCAATAAGCTACAGCAGGAAATTTCAGCTGTAATTTAATACCCAACTGCTGCTGATTAAGCGCCACATGGTAGTAGGACTGCATCCAGCAGTAAAGCACAGGTGCTAACAATGCACGCTCAGTTTTCATTCTGTGCAAGATGCAAACTGAGACCCAAGATCCAGTGGTGTAAGAGGAGGGGTTAAACAGCCCCTTAGAAATCCCAGTTTAGACACAAAGCACCCCGTGCCAGCCCCCCACAATACTTAAGGGTGTTCCTTCCATACCATTTACTGAGGCTCTACTGCGTTCCCACCATAGAATCATAGTATTGGAAGGGACCCCAATGCAGGAATCTCAACTAAAGCATCCGAGACAGATGGCCACCCAACCTCTGCTTAAAAACCTCCAAGGAAGGACAGTCCAGCATCTCTCGTGGAAGTCTGTTCCAGTCAAACAGCTCTTACGGTCAGAAAGTTATTATAGTACTTATGTTGCTTGCTCCATCTTCCATGTGATAACCTGTAAAATATTTGGAGATGGCTATCATACCTCCTCTCAGTCTCCTCTTTTCCAGATTAAGCATACCAAATGCCCTCAAACATTCCTCATTTGGTCTGCAGACCCTTGATCATCTTGGTTGCTCTCCTCTGCACATGTTCCAGCTTGCCAATATCCTTCTTAAATTGTGGTGCCCAGAACTGGACAGAGGACTCCAGGCAGGGTCTGACCAAGGTGGTATAGAGCAAGACTATTATTTCCCTTGATCGGGACACTATACTTCTGTTGTCTTTGAGAAACACCACTGGTGTCTGAAGCCATAATCTGGTGTTTGATGCTAGCCACAACCCACGTGTTTCATGTAGTTTCTTGAGAAATACTGCTGATTGATGAGTTTACTCTCCAACCAGCTTCCATTCGATTCAAACTCATATGCTGGGGTTAAGCTGAAGTGTGTACATTTGAGACAGCTGTAACACACGCACAGATAATCGTGCATGCACAGACAGCAGCTTCACTGAATAGAGTTTGGGGAGATGCTGCAAGTGCAGCAAACCAATTAGGTAATGGGGTGCACAGGAACATGAAACACATATTGAAACATACTGGGAGGTTGACAACCACCTCCTCATTTTTTAAGCTACTAAAGTGAGCACTCTTACCTCACAGTGCCATTGTAAGGGTCTACATATGCTACCCCGAGATCACTGATGGGAAAAAAATCTGATTTGAAAGGCCAAGAAAGGAAAACATGGCCTGAAACAGTCACCACCACCATAGGAGTCAACTCCCAGGGGCAAAGGAACCTCCATAAAATATTTGAAGGGACTGCCCCCCACAAGTTGATGGGCACTGCCATTCAAATGGTGTTAACTGCATCTTGTGATTGATTACCTGCCCCCTCCCCCAATATTTTATTCAAGTTGGCCCCCTTGATCACCACTATCTTAACAATCCTCACAACCACCCTGAAGAATCCCAGTATAGTAGGGTATGATTATCCTCCTGTAATAGCTGTGAATGAGAGACAACTCCTCCAGGTGTTTGTTTAGCCACAAAGCCCCATGGGTGACCCTGACAATTCACATGGCTGTTGCAAGGATAAAAGAGTGGGGGGATACACACATCCCCTTGGGTTTCCCAGCTGAAGGAGGTTGGTGAGTAGAATCTGATAAACCAACCAGCATTCGAAACTCCCATTGTTCTAGGCAACCGTTTTGTGATAAGGAATTTCATTAGTTTCTGAGCTCTGGGCGCAGTGCTGGGCCTATGATTTCAGATTAAAACTGCAGAGTGGAAGGAAAGGAGGACCTTTATTCTCCCTCCCTACCTCCAGCTCCTCTCTGAAGATTGGAGAAAGGACCCTCTTAAGAATACAGTGGTACCCCTGGTTACATACTTAATTTGTTCTGGAGGTCCGTTCTTAATCTGAAACTGTTCTTAACCCGAAGCACCACTTTAGCTAATGGGGCCTCCTGCTGCTGCTGCGCCACTGCTGCACGATTTCTGTTCTCATCCTGAAGCAAAGTTCCTAACCCGACGTAATATTTCTGGCTTAGCGGAGTCTGTAACCTGAAGCGTATGCAAACTGAAGTGTATGTAACCCGAGGTACCACTGTATTGCGGGGGGGGCGGGCGGGCAGGGGAAGCACAGGTTTGTTTTGTTGCAGTCTTCAGAGGAGGACTAGACCACGTGAAAAGTGAACATAAGGTTTCAGCTGCATTTCATTCATTTTCAGCTTTGTATTCTTGTTACCAAAAAAAAAGTGCACCTAGACACTCCACTGCAGCGCCCATAACCTAGGTTTAAGGTGCCATTTAGCTCCTAGCTTTCCTATCTCAAGTTTCTAACACGGAAACCAACACAGAATGCTCGCCGCCTGGGTCAACAGCACCAAATAACCTTCTGTCATTGCTGCAACAACCGCACCTGGTGAACTGTTCCTTCGTCAAGGGGTGGCAGAGAAGGCTAAGAGGGGGCTGCTACTGCCTCTCTTTGCCTGCCTCACGCCTGGGTTCAAATCCACTCTCAGCTCCCTGAGAGGCCTACCTCCAGTGCCGGATTTATGTATAAGCTAAACAAGCCAAAAAAAATTAAAGGGGAAAAAACTGGATGTACATTTCCAAAATGTAAGATAAAAAACAAAATAAAACCTACATACAGGAACAGTGTTTTGTGTTGTGTAGGCTCCTTTGATGTAAGTAATGGGCCCCGCCTGCTCCCGAAAATATCACTGGTTTGTTCATTTCTATATACAGTAGTGGTAACTTGGTTCTCAAACTTAATCCGTTCTAGAAGTCTGTTCCAAAACCAAAGTGTTCCAAAACGAAGGCGCATTTTCCCATAGAAAGGTTATTGCCAATGCATTTGCATTATTAACTTTGTTATGAATAAAAAAATCATTTTAAGTTAGAGCTTAACAATTATTTTTTATAATTATTTTTATTTTCAATTTCATTGTTCTGTATGGGACAATGACAATAAAGATACCGTATATCGTATATTTCACTATTAATATACTTCTTAATTGTATTTCAGTTCAACAATTACGTTGATAAAATACATATTTTGTTATGTGCAAATGGCTTTAGATACCTATTAGGTCCATAAATTACCATATAGCATATATTCAACACACACAAAAAAACAGCGGCAATTTGTTGTTGACAAAGGACAGCTGGACATAATGAAGGGCCCTATTACCTTGAGTAGCCTAGGGCCTCATCAAACCTAAACCCGGCCCTGCCTACCTCGCCCGGCTGCTTGTGAGGGGCCAGGAAGACACCCTCCCCCTCAGTACAGCCCACCTCACAGGGTCGTTGTGAGGAGAGTTGCCCCTAAACGAGGCCCTTCAGGCAACCACGATGCCAATGACGCGGCTCGCTGAGGGGAGCTCGCTTACCCGCCTCACAGGCTGAGGCGGCGGCGGCAGCGCCTCAAGGCCCACGAGGGAGGCCGGCGGGGGAGCGAGGACGCCCGCTAAGCGCCGCCTCCTCCACCTCCTCCTCGCCAGTCTTGGCCCCCTCGGAGCGCCTCGCCTCAGCCTCAGCCCGGCCCCTTTCCCCCACAAGGGCCCGCCCAGGCCGGGCCGGCTGGCTGGCTGTGGCGGCGGCTGCGCGCTGCGGTTCTGCGCTCTCATCATGGCGGCGGCGCGGGGCCATGTGCAGGACCCCAACGACCGGCGCCTCCGGCCCATTTACGGTACCGACGCCGCGGGCGTGGGGGGTTCCCCTCCCCCCCTCTTCTCCCTCCCTCCCGCCCCCTTTCCCTAGCGCGCGCGGCCCCGTCCTAAGCGCGGGGCCGCGCGTGCCCTTTCTCCCTCAGCCGAGGCCGCCCCCCCCGCCAAAAGACGTTCCTACCCTTCGCCGCCCCCTCATCTCCCATCCCGAACCAGCGTCCCCCCCATACTTGACCCTTCCCGCCTTTTTCACCTCCTCCCCTCAGAGCCCCTAGTTTGAGGTGGGGGACCGGGAGGAAAAGCGCCTAAACAGGCGGGTGCCTCCCCCCCAAAATGGTTCTTATTGTGGTACGGGGCGGGGTGGGGAGGTTAAGCAGGCCCCCCCAATGTCCATCGTTGTTGTGGTATTGGGGGTGGGAAGGAATGCCGTCCCCTCGTGTTCTCCTCTATTGTGGCATTTGGGGGCTTTTTCATCAGGCACCTCCATGTTTGTCTGTGGTAGGATTTGGCGGGTGGGTGCCTCGTGTTCATTTTTAGTGTGGCATTTGCAGAGGGGGAGGGGAGAGGCTGAGCAGAACCCCCCTCCCCATATTTGTCCCGGCCTTCGTGTGGATTGTAGCGGAAGGAGCTGCCAAGTTCATTATAAACCCTGGGAGAGGAAGAAAAGGGAGATTTTGGGGTCTTACACACGTGGTCAGAAGTTCATCATATCCTGACCATTTCTTTCTCCAGGAGGAGATGGTGGGTTTGGGACCCTCTGCCCCCCTACTCCCTATTCTGGCCTCAGCAGGGTCGCAGGCCATGGTCTAAAACCATTTCTTAATACAGTATATATCATTAGCAGATAGTCTGGGGCTTCATACAATTATGCTTTTAAAAAGACAGGTGGAGCTGTGGGTGAACAAGGGGGTTTCAGCACTGCACGAATCCTTATTATAGAACTCATGGGGCCAAGATGGAGAAGCAGGAGCTTGTGGACCTGTTTTTCCTAACACTAGATTTGCAAGGCTGGACTGAGCAGGGGGCGAGGATTGCATGACGTTCATGCGACCAGTTGCCACAAACTTCATATCCTCCTTAAACCAGAGGAGGGAGATATGAATTGTAAAGTCTTGCCTGCTTGTGTGGCTTACTTAATGTGGCTTGGTGGTGGTGGTAGCAATGGCTTTGTTGTTGCTGTTAATTTAGAGGGGTGTGTGATGCTGGCATCTTTAATCTCATTGAGTAGTACTGTATGGGTGTAGCAGTTCTTTTTGTTTCCTTTGCAAAACTTTAGAGCAGGGGTGGCCAACTCCCAAGAGACAGCGATTCACCCCCTTTTTTGGGGTTCAGGTAAAAAGTTGTTGAGCTTTTTTCAGGCGAGCCTGCTTTAGAGTTTTGGACCATATGACACTTCCAAGCCCCCTCTGTATTGCCTTTGATGCAGTAGTGAGAAACAATCTGAAAAAGGGCATCACTGTCTAGCCCTCACCAGTGCCCTGCTCCAGTCCATTAAAGGTTTGATATGTCTGGATTACAAGTCCGCAAGAATAATTTCTTGATCAGGATAAATCCACGTCATATTTAAGCAGCACTTCAAATGCAAGCCTCTCTTTTGCTGTGTCTAAAACTTGATGCAGCTTTTACAGGCAGTGACCTTTTTAGGTGCATCTGAGATGTGCATGACCACACTTATCGCGCCGAACCCAGACGTGACCTGAAAACATCACAAAAGGGGGCAGAGCGGGATGTTTGTAGGCTTTTCCCAATGGTGTTTCGAATATACACAATTTAACTTAAACGTGCCTTGGAACGTAACCCCTGCGTAAATTGGGAGTCTCCTGCAATTACTTCCTTGCTGCAGGATTTACATATGTTGTATTCTTTATGAAATCTATTGCTACTTTTTACATATTTTCACTTATGCTCAATGAAACTTTTCACATGCTCAATGAAACTTCTGCATCTCTCAGTAAGGCAGGTGAAAACACTTGGAGAACAGTTGGAAATTAGTCAGGCACCAGAAATCTCCACATTAGTCTTAGTCCATTGTTAATACCATTTCCATTTCCAGTGTGTGTTTCTCCTTCTTGCACTGAGACAAATGAATAGTTGTAAGAGCAAGATACAGTCAAGCAGTGCAGTTCATATCGTAGAATTGTAGTGTTGGAAGGGATTCCAAGGGTCATTTAGTCCAACTCCCTGGTGAATAGGCATTCTGTTGCGGCGACTGCAACCTAGATTCACAGTGCCATTTGGCGCCTAGTTTATATACCCAAGTTTCTAACAGTTTATGGAGAACCTTCACTTTCATTAGGCAGTGACCACATTAATTTGGTCGCCCCCTACTCCCCCATTGTAAACTTAAAAAGTTGGTTGTCTGGGTAGGATCCTACTGCTTAAGGAAGCTACTTTGTAATACTGTATTCCATTTTGTAATACTGTATTCCATTTTTTTTGTTAACTCTGCTGAGTTAAATATGCATTCTGCTTGTCAAAAGCTGACCTCCTTTGTAATGCTTCAGGATAATATTTAAGTTTCCTGTTAATTATGTTGCTTTGAATGTATACTTTATATTTGACTTCCTTCAGTAATGTTTTATTCTGGATTGTTTTATTTGGTGTTTTAATGTAGGTTGTAAACTGCTTTGAGATAGTTTTCTTAATATACAACAGTATAAAAATGAAATGAATAATAATTTTAAAAAATGTGTTGGATGCTGTTCCTTTTCAACCTGTCTTAGGAATATTGGCTAGGAGCTCAGGTTGCTTTGTTGTACATGGTACTTGGCAAATGCTGGAAAAGGAAGATAAAATGCTGTACTTGGTTTGAGAGTTTTTTTAATGTTTAGCACTGAAGAAAGTTAAGGCAAAGAAGAAGCAGTTCTTAACTTGCCAATATGAAATGCTAGTCAAGAGTCTTCAGAAGAACTGCTTTGGGGCAGAACTGGTGCAAACTTCATGGTTTAAGATGTGACTATAGAGACACAAATGTCCATGACATTTCTGCACTTTGAAAGAATTCAATGGAATGGTGTGTAACCAAAAGGTTCTATTAGTATCAGGTCTGAACCTAATTCTGCTTGGTTTTAAAACTGAAGAGCTACCTCTGCCTTTCAAAAGAGAAATTCCTTCCACTTTAGCTTGTGCAAATCTGTTTCAAAGATGTGGACTGAAGTTCTGTGTGTTCAGTTCTTTTGAGTGTGTGCATATGCATGAAATTGTGCCTCAGTATAGGATGCGTTTTTGTGTTGGAGCCTTGATCAGTTATGATGGGAAATTAAGTTTGAAAACTAGGTTTGAAAACTAAGAAGGAGAGGTAGGTTTTTTTATTTCTTAAATGACATATTTTCAATGTCTTGATTTTCCATAAGTAGTTTCTGGTAATACTCCTTAAAACAAACAAGTCACGTACAAAAATATATATTTTGACAAGCAACAATCTGCATTGTATTTGGACCTCATAAAGACCTACTGGGCTTATTAGAAGCACGGATAAGTATTTAATTTATTTGTTATTACATTTAAATCCCACCTTTCCTCCAAGGAGCTCAAGGCAATATACATGGTTCTGCTCCCCATTATACCCTTACAGCAACCCTGTGAGCAGCATTCAAAATTTGCCAGGTGCTAGGTGCATTTTGTTACTGGTGCTGTTCTGATTGTGACTTCGTGGAGGTTTCTGAGCACCAGGTTGGCAACTGTCATCTGCATTGAGACAGGTGACTTACGTGCCAGCAAAAGACATGTGTCTTGATCTTCTACACTGCCGCACAAATCATGGACCCCTTGCTGGGAATTGTTGTAAGAGCAAGCTGCAGTCATGCAGTGTAGTTGAGATCATAGAATTGTAGTGTTGGAAGGGACCCTGGCTGTCATCTAGTCCAACCCCTGGCAAATAGACATTCCAGTTGTGGTGACAGCTGTGCCATTTGGAGCCTAGCTTATATATCTGAGTTTCTCATGCTGCTTGTTAGGTAGGCTAGGCTAAGAGGCAATGAATGGGCCAAGTAAGCTTAATGTCTGAGTGGGAATTTGACTGCTGGTCCCCTACTTCTTGATCGAACACCCTAACCTCTACTCCATACTTGCTCTGTAATACAGTGGTACTTCGAGTTACAGACGCTTCAGGTTACAGACTCCACTAACCCAGAAATAGTACCTCGGGTTTAGAACTTTGCTTCAGGATGAGAACAGAAATCATGCTCCAGCAGTGCAGCAGCAGCAGCAGCAGCAGGAGGCCCCATTAGCTAAAGTGGTGCTTCAGGTTTAGAACAGTCTCAGGTTAAGAACGCACCTCCGGAACGAATTAAGTACTTAACCAGAGGTACCATTGTAATAGAATATGTGTCTCTTATGCGACTTGCTTAAGGCAGGTTAGAGATAAACAAAACATACAATATCACAATACAGGGTTTTTTATTGCATAAATTAAATCTCACAGACACCCACCAAGAAAACCCCTTTGAACACAAGTCTGGGCAGAACACAGAACAGTCCCATTCAAAGATGTGGCAGCTGCAGTAAAAATGTTACCTAGCTACTGGCTGAGGAAAAACACGTTAACTATAAAATACTAAAAACCCACCTGTTTAAAAAAAAAAAAAACAGGAAGAAAAGTTTTTACCTTGTACAGAAGAAATGAGTAGCAAGCTCTTTGGAGAGAGCATTCCACAGGTGGGATGGAAGGCACCATCTATAAGGATCCATCTCTTGCTGCCACCCTCAAAATTTTAACAAGAGGAAGCACTTTCATAATGTCTCTTTGTAGATGACTTCAAGCCCCATGTAAGCTTTCTTCAAGTCCTAGGGTCTCAAGGTGTGCAAGGCTTTGTAGGTTAGAACCAGCATCCTGAATTGAGCCCAGGAGCACAGTGACAACCTGTGTAATATCCTGATGACAATAGGGTTACTGTGGACTGGATAGACTGTATATTTTAAGTCACAAGTACAGTAAGTCCCATTAATTTCAACTGGATGAGCTCAAGTTTGTTTACAGTTTTTATTTATAGATCTTTGAAAGTTGGACCATAGTTTTTAGTTATGTACAATCAGGAGTACCTTGAATCAAATTCTGCTTCCATTGTGTAAAGTTTTTCATGTCTTATCTACATGAAATAGCCAGTTTGTAATCAAACATGTATGTAAATGCTGTTGGTTAGAATAAGATGTTGCCCTTCGACTATGAATTGGACATGTGAACATAGTTGCAAACTAATGTAAATGTTTGGACATGTTCTTATTTTTTTCACTTTTCAGCAACAGTCAGCTTATTTGATGACAGTTGACAGTTAAGCATCTTTTACATTTGCTGTTTGCCTTTTATCTTAATTGCTTATATGTTGTACAGAAGCTTAATGAAGTTGTAGTACTATATTCCCCAAGGTCCTCCACCCTTCGGATGAAGTCTAATACTCTGTTCTCAACAATTTGCCATTCTGGTAGCTGAGCTAATTCTGTTAGAACAGAGGGTATTGTCAACGTTTTAGAAAAACCTGGTGAGGTTGTCTAATCATACTCTTTATGCATCCATTTATATTTCTTGTGAACTGCCACTTTTCCAATTGCTGCATAAAGTTTTTGTTATTAAAAATACATAGGGGCTTCAGTCATTCAGCGATGTTCACATTGTGTAATCTCGGGTAAACCGATGCCGAGCACCACAACTTTAAGCCAGTGCTACCACCACGGCACAGTGCCTATTTTAATGTTTCTGCATAATGCTCATGCTCTCTATGTGGGCTTGGAGCTAGGAGTAAGAACCAGAATACAATATAGTATTTGCAACCTGAGCCACATGCTTCCCTGTTCTTTCAGGTGAGAGAAAAAGGGGTGCAGGAGGCTGCTATGCTCCATCTGTGGACCCTCCAGACTACAGTGGTGCCTCGCAAGACGAAATTAATTCGTTCTGCGAGTTTTTTCGTCTTGCGAATTTTTCGTCTTGTGAAGCACGGTCAAGTCGCAACTGCACCTCTTCAAGCGGTTTTAAGAAAAAGGAAACAAACTTGCAAGACGTTTTCGTCTTGCAAAGCAAGCCCATAGGGAAATTCGTCTTGCGAAGCAACTTAAAAAACGAAAAACTCTTTCGTCTTGCGGGTTTTTCGTCTTCCGAGGCATTCGTCTTGCGAGGTACCACTGTAGTCTTTTTCCTGTTGGGTGTCCATTGCCTTCTTCCATTTTTGTTTACCCGTATGTATGTTTGTGGAGAAAAATTGCCTTAGGTCAATCCTTTGCCTGCTTTTAGAAATGGAGCAGTATTTCAATCATGCTCCTCCTGAATGCTAGCAAAACTGCTCTTAATTATTTGCTTGCCCATTACCATCTTGTTTTGCTCCTCTTTGGGTCATTCCTGAAGTACTCATTTATGAACTTCTATTGAGGGCTAGTTTTTTGTACCCAGTCAGTGGATAGAGAGGAGTTGAGTTCTCCTCAGCCATAGACTTGGGCAAGTCTCTGTCCATCCCAGCTCTGAAAGTTGCAGTAATAGCCTGTTACTGAGTAGTTGTGATGATGAACCAAATAAAGGTGGCAAATCCCATTTGATGTATACATAAGAAATGGCAGTAAGGCTAACACCTCTCTGTGTAAAGGTAAAGGGACCCCTGGCCATTAGGTCCAGTCGTGACCGACTCTGGGGTTGTGCGCTCATCTCGCTCTATAGGCCGAGGGAGCCGGCGTTTGTCCGCAGACAGCTTCCGGGTCATGTGGCCAGCATGACTAAGCCGCTTCTGGCGAACCAGAGCAGCACAAGGAAACGCCATTTACCTTCCTGCTGGAGCGGTACCTATTTATCTACTTGCACTTTGATGTGCTTTTGAACTGCTAGGTTCGCAGGAGCAGGGACCGAGCAACGGGAGCTCACCCGGTTGCGGGGATTCGAACCACCGACCTTCTGATCGGCAAGTCCTAGGCTCTGTGGTTTAACCCACAGCGCCACCCGCATCCCAATACCCCTCTGTAATAACCCTTTAAAAAGCATCTGTAAGGTTCTTCATGAGAATGCCTTGCTGGGACAGATTAAGGTTGATCCAGTTCAGCATTGTGACTTTATAATGACCAGGAAGATGACATGAGAAGCGTCAGTAACTGCTATTCTCTCTTCTCCCCACCATCCCCTGCATCCAGAAGTCAGAGAAATACTACCATTGATCATAGAGGCTTGCCATCACTATTAACCATTTAAAGAATTATCTTTCCATAATTTTTCTATTCCTTTATTTTAAAAACCCATCATAAGCTGGTGGTTGTCGCCATACACTGCTGATTGGGTAGATTCTGACATCTAGTGTTGTGCAAGAAAGTAAGGGGGAGGGGGCAGATAAGTTATCCATTCCCTTTTCAGCAGTTATAATCTTAAATACCTCTATTATATTACTCTTTACTCATCTTTCCTTTTTTTGTTTTCCTCTAAACTAACTTAAACGTGAAGACTGCCCCCTCAGAAAATCAGTCTTCAGTATTTATGTATTTTATTTAGTTCATAAAATTTATACACTGCTTGATTGTAAAAAAGTGGTTTACAAAAAAATTAAACAATAAAATTATCACTAAGAATAATGTTTATGGTTTTCCCCTTTCTTACATTAGATTACCTTGACAATGGCAATAATAAAATGGCAATCCAGCAGGCAGACAAGTTGCTGAAGAAACACAAAGACCTTCACTGTGCTAAGGTAAGCTCAGGGTTTGTTTGTTTTAACATGCTAAAAAGTCAGTGTGTTCAGTCTTAAATAAACAAGGCAAGGCTCTTCTCTTTAGCTGTTGCATTGCTAGTATAGGGTGGGGAACTTGAAGCCCTGAGAATTGAAGACAGCCCTCTAGATCTCTCTGTCTCACACTTAGGACTCTCCTAGGGCCATATCCCTCATTGGCACTGCTCTGTGCCTTCCTCAGGTGCTTTTGCCTGACTGGAATATGTCCTTGAACTGTGGAATGTAGTGTGAACAATGCAAAAGTAAGAGTCAAATCCACTGCTCCACCCACTTTTGGATCGGGCCCCACCCACTTTTAAATCTGGCATGTGGCTCCTGGAAGGTTGCCTATGTGGGAATGTGACACATGGACTGAAAGGAGGTTCTGATTCCTGGGATGTTCTGGAAAAGAGGGAAGCTTTCTGCCATGTTTACCCTTGTCAATCATGGGACACATGGGGGTGGGAGGGTGAATGTGCTTTGACCACCACCAGTGCACAACTACAGTGCTTCAGGTTACAGGTTACAGACTCCACTAACCCAGAAATAGTACCTCAGGTTAAGAACTTTGCTTCAGGATGAGAACAGAAATTGCATGACGGCGGCGGTCGGCCCCATTAGCTAAAGTGGTACCTCAGGTTAAGAACAGTTTCAGGTTAAGAATGGACATCCAGAACGAATTAAGTTCTTAACCTGAGGTACCACTGTACTTCTTTTTCAGCTTAACCCATGTTACTCCAGCCTTTCTGTTCCACAAACTCACAACAATGAGGTCAACTTTGCTGCCACGTTAGTCAAGCTGTTGAAGAGCAACAGAGCAAAAGTTAATGTTTTTTCAACTTTTGCTTCTATCTACATTGATGTGGCTCAGCAAAACAAGGCAATTAGGGTTGGTCAGTTGACCAAGTCAAACATACTTAAATACTGTCACATGGTAGGTATAAGACTAATCACAAGAGGGGTGAGGAACCTCTGGCTTGCAGGTGACATCTGGCACAGAACAGGTCCCAGTGTTTCCCCCACACACTTGGTGTCAGATATGGGGCATGTGTGGAAATGGCTGGATTGGTTGCCTGGCCAAGTTCCCCATGGGGAACTTGATCATGCAGCCAATCTCTGCAGAAAGCAGCTTTGCCAGCCGTATGTGCAGCACTGGGGAAGTGGCAAGCATAGGGTCGACAAAGCCCCTTGTTCTGTGGTTCTCAAGTGAGTGAATGACAGCCAGCTTGGAAGCGCTTCACAAGGGAATTTTGACAGGTGGGTAATCTGTGGTCTTTGGGGGTGGAGAATGATAAGGCTCTGACCCACTGGGCCAAGAAGGTTTTCCCACCCCTACAATATAGAGAAGTCTGGGGCAGGCGTGCCTGGTGGACTGCGTATTAGAATTAACTGGCAGTAGTGGCTGTACTATGGACAACATGGCTGGGGGGGGGCTGCTGGGTATTGGGCGCGATCTGCCAACTAATGCCCCTCCAGATACCTGGAAAAATAAGATTGTTTTAATTCTCTGGAAGGGAAAACATCAAAGTCTCCACCTTCCAAACTTTCAGGATAAGGGAATTCTAGCGACACAGCTGAGCAAGTTCTAAGTGCGGTATCCCCTTTCTACCCAGCTTATTAACATGAGGCTTGCTCAGTGTGCTCTTTCTATGAGATCTGCAATGGTAGGTATGTTGTGACCCCAACTTTTTATTACAGTGTTGGCTAGTGATGTGTCTCAAAGTCTGAGCTTACTTAGATTTCTAAGTCTTCTGTTAAGTTAACTAGATGTCCAGTGAACTAAGACTGGGGTGGTGAACCTGTGGTCCTCCAGAGGTTGCTGGAACACACCTCCCATCTCCTTGACTGTTGGCCATATTGGCTGGGTGCGATGGGAGTTGGAGCCCCAACAACATTTGGAGGGTCACGGGCTCTTCATCCCTGAACTATGGTTGGCAGGAGGTGCAGAAGAGAACATAAGAAGTTGTATTATATATAAAAAGACCATTGGTTCCTCTAGCTCAATATTATCCACACTGGCAGCAGCTGTTCAGCGCTTCAACCAGGCTTTCCCAAGCCCACCTGGAGACATCAGAGTTTGAATCTCAGGCCACTTGAATTCAGAGCATGTGCTCTGTCCGTGGGCTGCAGCTCCTTCCTTTGGTACGTGCTCCATTGTTACCACCCGCCAAAACAATTCTGCCCCATTCACTGTATGTATATCGCTGCTGGGAAACCCTTTAAAAGTTGCTTCTTTGATCCATGTACAGGTTTTGAAAGCAATCGGCCTGCAAAGAACCGGGAAGCAAGATGAAGCATTCACTTTAGCACAAGAAGTAGCTGCTCTTGAACCCACGGACGATAATTCGTTACAAGCTCTGACTATTCTATACCGGGAAATGCATCGGCGTGAGTTCTTTGGTTTTCCTTCCTATTTCAGACATTTCAGAGAATGCTGTTGCCAGTGTCCTGCTTACAACAGCAGTCCTGATTCAAAAGCACTAGTGTGGCAGCCAGTCGGCAGCTAATTGATGGGGAGGGGTGGTGAGGTAGCCAGTTAAGCTGCGTTGTTCTCTAGATATAATGTTTCCCATAGTATTTAATTCTGGGTTGTAGAAAATAGGAGGAGTGATGGGACAGGGTCCAGCTTTGATGGTGGAGCCCTGGCAAGCTCACCTAACAGTAGACACAGCACCAGATTGCTGGGTCTTGCTGCCATTTTAATACTTTTACAATGCTTCTGATGTAGTGTCACTCCAGGAGAAATTGGAGTGCAGCTAAACCAAGCAGCTTAGAGTGCTGGGTCAGTGGTTTTTGTTTTGTAAGGGGGGGCAAGGCAGATATTGGGGCCCCAGCAGCTTCCCATGGGAGCAAAGTGCTGACACCAGCCCTAGGGGAAGGATAAAGGTACTCAACACACATTCTGTGACAAAAGGCATGCAGAATGCAAGTCTGGAAAAATCACAAGTGCTGGCCACACAGGTCCCAACAAATCTGAAGCCCCCCCCCGCCCCCTTTACTAGGGCTGAAGCCTCATTTTTTAAAAAACTTTGTGAAGGCTGTTTTGAGTTCTGTACTCTGTACAATCACTTAGGGATTGGGAGAAGTCTATAGGTCCTAACCAAACACACAACCTGTTTCTTAAAATGTCTCATTTAGCGGAGCTGGTCACAAAACTCTACGAGGCAGCTGTGAAGAAAGTTCCCAGCAGTGAAGAGTATCATTCCCACCTCTTCATGGCCTATGCAAGGGTTGGGGAATACAAGAAGATGCAACAGGTAATTTACCTGAATCGGAGCTAGGTCAATTGAGCTTGAGAGTGAATACACCCCTCAGAGAGGCAACTCAACCTAAAATCAGCCTAAAGATCTGTTGACATTCCATGTGTATATGTAAACCTACTAGTAATCTGTTGTGGATAAAGTCTCGTATAGTATATAAGTTGTGTTTACATAGAATTGTAGAGTTGGAAGGGACCACGAGGGTCATCTAGTCCAACCCGCTGCAATGCAGGAATCTTTTGCCCAACGTGTGACTCAAACCCACAACCCTGAGCTTAAAAGTCTCATGCTCTATCATCTGGCCATGTCCTCCACTCATAGTAAACACTTACTCTGAAACCTTTTTGAAAATTTGACGACTTTGGTTTAAAATACTTGTGATTTGAGGTGCCTTTAAGTGCTTTGCATTTGCATTTAACCTGTAATGTTTGAAAAAATGTGTAAAGAGACAGTGTCATTAATGTGACGGATCCATGAAATTAATTTATGGACCTAGTCTAGCAAATCCTTTATCTTGTGAGTAGCACTACTTAAAAGCATCAGCTTGCTATGTGCATTGATAACAGATGCATTCATATCAATATATGCACACTTAAAGGGTATAATCATCTTGTAATATCAGGCTTTGCAAATGTGCAAAATGCAAGTAAGCAGAGGTCCCTGTTGACTTTAGTGTATCCGCACCTGACTATGAGAGGGAGGGGGTGAAGAGAGAAACACCTATATTAAATATGATGATCTAGCTATGTGTTGAGTGCCATTATCAGCAAAATTGAATCCAGAATTCATTTTTGTGGGGAAGCTGTTGTTCAGGAAACTTGTCTTCTCATTAAGGAACTCCTGAAATACTGCCAGTTTACTTGGAACATATTTTGATGGGTTCTGGTTTGTGAAAAGGAACAGTTTCCTGTTGTGGTTAACAGGTTTGAGCAAACGAGTCTTGCATTTAACACTGGTACAAGAATTCAAAGACAAGTAAATTAGTCCATGGATAGTCAAACCGAAACCATTCCTCAGGTGTTTCTAGTAAGAACTTTCAGTGGGTCTCCTTTACCTAATAATAATAATAATAATAATAATAATAATAATAATAATTTATTTGTACCCCGCCCATCTGGCTGGGTTTCCCCAGCCACTCTGGGCGGCTTCCAACAAAGATGAAAAATACACTAAAATGTCACATACCACAGGCTGAAGTATAATGATTTTTTTATACCTCCTTCTTTTTCAGGCTGGAATGGCGCTTTATAAGATTGTTCCCAAAAACCCTTACT
Organism: Podarcis vaucheri; assembly: GCF_965113315.1. Classification (NCBI taxonomy): domain Eukaryota; kingdom Metazoa; phylum Chordata; class Lepidosauria; order Squamata; family Lacertidae; genus Podarcis; species Podarcis vaucheri. The sequence goes on along the minus strand of NC_138765.1, from coordinate 88,573,942 downwards.
ATTTTTGGTCTGTGATGAGCTTAATTATGCAGGTGGGTACAGAGTCTCAAGGGAGATAACATTTCCTTGGAAATAATCTGCCCTTTTTTGTTTTATTTTCTGTGTGAAGATGCTCAGTACATTTTGAGGGTAGACTCTGTACTGCAAGTGCATCACACATTGTCAGTACAGTGGTACCTCGGGTTACATACGCTTCAGGTTACAGACTCCGCTAACCCAGAAATAGTACCTCGGGTTAAGAACTTTGCTTCAGGATGAGAACAGAAATCGTGCTCTGGCGGCGCGGCAGCAGCAGGAGGCCCCATTAGCTAAAGTGGTGCTTCAGGTTAAGAACAGTTTCAGGTTAAGAACGGACCTCCAGAATGAATTAAGTACTTAACCCGAGGTACCACTGCATACTGCAAGTGTTGTAAAACAGAGTAGCCAATGTGGTGCACTCCAGATGTTGTTTTACTCCCAACTCCCATAGCCACTGGCCATGCTGGCTGAGACTGATGGGAGGCCCCAAAACATCTGGAGGGCACTACATTGGCTACCCTTATCACAGAGCTTGTTTGCAGGTTGGGACTGGGATTTTGTCATCTTAGATGGGGCATGTTGTGAGATAAACAGAGAATTCGAGAAGTCTTAACCAGATGCCCTTCAATACTCCCTCAGGTCACAGATGGATCACTCCACTCCAAGTATGATTGTAGCAACTGAATATAATCTGTTCGCCCAGGGTATGAGAGGGATTGAGATGAGCTCATAGCCCGCCTCTCTGCCTCTCTCGCTTCAGTCTATAATTGTTCTCCTAAATGAGTTCTGAGATTGTTATTGCATTACTAGTTCATTTCATCTACTGTATTTTTCTCTCTAGAAGACGCACCCGACCATAAGACGCACCTAGTTTTAGAGGAAGAGAACAAGAAAAAAAATATTCTCTCCCTCTTTGCGCAGCGCCCCTTCAGCGAAGTAGCAGGAGAAACGGAGCCCCTTCCATTTCTCCTCCCGCTTCGCTGAAGGGACACTGCGCAGAGAGGGAAAGCTGCACAGCACCTCTCCAGCGAAGAGATCCCTCTTGCTCTCCTTGTTTCAGCAAAAGCAACGCGAAGCCTGCTGTGCTCCAGAGGCTTTGCATTGCTTTCGCTAAAGCCATGGAGCCTGCATTCACTCCATAAGACGCACACACATTTCCCCTTACTTTTAAGGAGGGGAAAAGTGTGTCTTATAGAGCGAAAAATATGGTAACTTGGCAATTCATTTTCTTCATTTTTTGTGTGATGCAATCCCAGGACATAATCAACACTATTTCCTTGTGGGTGAGAGGAGCATGTTTACTGAGCAGAACTTTCAACTAATTTTTCCTAAGTTTGCCAGAATGTTCACTTGTTTATCGGAACATTCACAGCAGCTGAAAACTTTTGACTGGGCCCATAGTTGAGAGGACAGAGCATATGTTTCGCCCCCAGAGAGTCATCCGTTCAGCCTCTGTTATCTCCAGTAGCTGAGCTAGGAAAGAATGGTTGCCAGTCAGAGTGGAAAGTACCATGCTAGTGGAAACAGTGGTCGATTCTGTATAAGGCAGCTCTATATGTTCTTCTTTTTCAGTCTATATCTGCACAGGATGAAAATCTCTCAAAAACCATGTTTTTGCCTCTAGCTGAAAGAATGGTAGAAAAAATGGTGAAGGAAGAAAAAATTGAAGCTGAGGCAGAAGTAAGATATATATTTTTTTTAAAAAACTAATTGATGTAATTAATTCAGCTTCTGCTATCACTGAATTATTACAGCTTGGTTTTGAATAGTTTATTTTGCATGTTACAAGCAAATGGAAGGTGTGGCTTAGAAGAGGCACATTGCTAAGGTAGAAATTAAGGGGTACTTGAACATGTCCCATATTTGGATTAATCCTTCTCCAAACTTGATGGGATTGCACTCTTTTGGTTACAGCTCTTTTCAGGCTTGCCAGGATAATCTGGATATCTGTAAAAGTGCTGGTGGCCTGGGTACGCGACAGAGAAGATCGGAGTACAGTGGTACCCCGCAAGACGAACGCCTCGGAAGACGAAAAACTCGCTAGATGAAGGAGTTTTTCGTTTTCTTAGCCGCTTCGCAAGACGCATTTCCCTATGGGCTTGCTTTGCTAAACGAAGCTTGCCCCGCAAGCTCCGGGGATAGCGGGGAAGCGCAGCGCGTCTTCCCCGCTGTCCCCGGACCTCTTTTGAAGCAAGGGGCGGCAACGGGGAGAAGATCGCTTCTCCCCGTTGCCAGCCCCGCAATCTCCGGGGACGGAGGGGAAGGTGTGCGCGCCTTCCTCTCTCTCCCTGGACCCCTTTTGAAACAAGGGGAGGCAACAGGGAGAAGCGATTCTCCCTGCTGCCCCTTCCCTTGCTTTAAAACTCTGTCCCCGGACGGTCTCCATAGGAACGCATTGATTGATTTTCAATGCATTCCTATGGGAAACCGTGCTTCCCAAGACAAAAAACTCGCAAGAAGAAAAAACTTGCGGAACGAATTAATTTCGTCTTGCGAGGCACCACCGTAGTTTCAAGGGGCCCATAACTGGATCAAATGAATTGGCTTTTGATACAAAAACCTTTCTGTCTTTCCCTGCAAACCCTATGCAGAGAGATGACTACTGATCAGGTGTGAGTCCCAGCTGCTTTTTCTGTTGACCAGAGTGGCAACCCTCTTAACAAGAGTACGAAACAGTGCAGAATGTGGAGTTTTGTTTTTAAATCCTCAGATCTGCCTTGTGTTTTCTGTCCACCTCTTTATTTGGCAGTTTGTCGTCCAGAGGCTTTGGGTTTTGGAGCAAGGAGGCATTTCAACCACTAGTGGGCCACTATCTTTGCAATGCCAGCCTATCAAAATGTAGCAATACAAACAAGTTTAAAGTTAATAGGTGGGTAAGAATAAGATAGAAGAAAGGGTTAGAGGGGTAATGCTAGAGATAAATTATTAGTTTTCTTCCAATTTGTTGGGTAGCATAGATTTTTCACTCCACTTGAATATACTCTCTTTAAAAAGACAGCTGCAGAGACTGCTTCTGGTGGTAACCTCACTGCCTCTTGTTTCAGTTGCATCCTGTTTCTCTTAACCTCCACAGGTTGAGCTTTACTACATGATTCTAGAACGCTTGGAGAAATACCAGGAAGCTCTGGATGTTGTGAGAGGAAAATTAGGAGGTAGTGTATCTCTTTTTCAAATTTGACAACGGGCAAGTCTCAGTGGTTTGTAGACAAAGGTGCAGTTTCCTTATTTGGAGGCAGCGTCCCTCTAAATACCAGTTGATGGGGGTGAAACAGCAGGTGGTGATTGCTGCTGTCGTGTCCCGTTGTAGGCTTTCAAGACACATCTTGTTACCCAGATGCTGAACCAGATAAGGCTTTTTGCCCAGCACGGATAAAAACAAATGATTTTTTAAAGTCAAACCAGACTTCCATATACGTTTCAAATCAGTTATGTGACGTATTCCTTCAAAGTAGCCTGATTCACATTATGTGGGCGCGATAAATCTCTAGTGATAATCTCTTAATTGAATCTATGACCCTCCGTTAAATAAGTAGAGTTAATGCTTTCTTTTCAGCATACGCAATTATGCTGATTAGAGCAAACTACAGACAAAACCGTATGGCTTTGAAATCGAGCAATATAAACACAACACAGTAGGTCATGTTTTGTATTTATTGTGAACATTTAAATAAATATGTAGACTCTTGTCAAATGAAGAACGTGGACATTTACTCCATGTTACAGCAAAGCACTGCTCTGCACATAGTTTGGGCACTTGTAATCCATTACACAAAGGATTGCCAGCCGTTTAACTTTCACTATGTTATCTCACAGACCCTCTGCCCACAGCATTGTTTCATGTGCGTATGTGAAGTTCTCTCCTGCCCACCCTACTCCAGGCATTTTGCATTATTTGGTAAAGTAAAACAGCCTTCTGAGTAAGCTCTACTAAGTTTATTTTATGTTTCTAGCCTGCCTGTGGCCTTATCTGTTTGGGGGCAGGGGGAGAGATTGCTTTTGCGATTAAGACTTTGTGAATTTATGACTCTTTTTGTTCTATTTAGAGAAGTTAACCAGTGAGCTCCAGAGCAGAGAGAACAAGTGCATGGAGATGTACAAAAAGCTGGGCAAGTGGCCAGAGTGCAACGCACTCTCCAGGAAACTTCTGCTGAAAAAGTGAGTGGGAGTTTCAGCTCCTTTTTTTATCCTTAACCGAACTGAAGCAAAAGGTATTATCTCCTCCATCGCCACTACTGCACCATCATATTCCCAAGGCAAGTGGTTTGTGACAAGCCCAATAAGCAAGTGGTTTGTGACAAGCCCAAAGGAATATCTTCTTGTTCCTCCTAATTTAAGAGCCTAAATCTCTTTATATTTCCATCCCCACCCAGCCAGGATGTGAGGGGATGGGATGCTTGTCCTATTAAACAGGCTTGATTGGACCCCCCCCCCACTTCCACTGGCTGAAAGCAGCACTTTCAGTTACAACAAGAGCTGCCAGAGACTTTGATAGATTTGGGGGCAGTTTGGAAAAATTGCCTTCCCTCCTAAGGTCAACAAAAAGGAAGTTTTAGTTTTTTAAAGAGCAAGTAGCAATGGGAACCTTGAGAGAAAGTCTGTAGTTCAGTGGTAGAGCACTTACTTTGCATATGAAAGGTCTGGGGAAGTCTCCCTGTTTGAAAACCTTGAGAACTGTTGCCAGTCACTGTAGAAAATACCGAGCTGCATGGGCCAGTGTGGTGCAGTAGTTAGTGTGTCAGACTAGGACCTCAGAGACCAGGTTTCACATCCTCCACTCAGCCATGAAGCTCACTGGGTAACCTTGGACCACTCACTCTGAGCCTAACCTACCGCACAGTGTTGTTGTGATGATAAAATGTGGAAGAGGAGAACTATGTTCACCACTGTGAACTTCTTGGAGGAAAGGTGGGGTATAAATGTACCGTATTTTTCGCTCTATAGAACGCACTTTTTCCCCTCCAAAAATTATGGGGAAATGTGTGTGCGTCCTATGGAGCGAATGCAGGCTCCTTGTCTTCAGCGATAGCAACGCGAAGCTCCAAAGCGCGGAGGGAGCACTCCCTCCACGCTCCGGAGGCTACGCGTTGCTTTTGCTGAAGCCTGGAGAGCGACCCCTCTCGCTCTCCAGGCTTCAAGGATAGCCGCCTTTGGAGCGCTGTGCTCCAAAGGCTTCGGGTTGCTTTCGCTAAAGCCAGGAGAGTCTTGCTCTCCCGACTTCAGCAGAGAGGGAGAGCTGCACAGCGCCCCTTCAGCGAAGCGGGAGGAGAAATGGAAGCGGTTCCATTTTTCCTGCCACTTCGCTGGAGGGGCGCTGAGCAGAGAGAGGGATAATTTTTTTCCCTTGTTCTCCCCCTCTAAAACAAGGTTCATCCTATGGTCGGGTGCGTCCTATAGAGCGAAAAATACGGTAACAAATAAATTGGTCTGACTTGGTGTAAGGCAGCTTCCTGTGGTCCCTGGTGTAAGCATTAGTAAAGCAGCGTCCTGACTTTTATAATAGATAAGAAAAGGTTTCAGTGTCCCCCCTGTTCTGCCCTGTCATCAGATACAATGGGATCGAAAATATAGTAAATTATGAGATTTTAACTCATTTCTGTGAGATAAGCGTTCTTCCCAGACCATAGCTGTGGAAGAGTCTGGGGACAAGTGGAAGAGAGATAGCTTCCCTCTGAATGTTTAGCTTTCATTAAAAATATCAAAAGGTTCTAGCTCTTTCACACAGGGAGATCAATAAGGAAAAACATGGTCATTGTTCTCCTCAAGTGCTTTGCAAGAAGTCAGCCTTCACTCACCTCTCAAAAGCCTGGCTTGTGCGTAAAGAGGTACTGTTAGGTAAAGGGACCCCTGACCATTAGGTCCAGTCGTGGCCGACTCTGGGGTTGCGGGGCTCATCTCGCTTTACTGGCCGAGGGAGCCGGCGTACAGCTTCCGAGTCATGTGGCCAGCATGACTAAGCCACTTCTGGCGAACCAGAGCAGCGCACGGAAACGCCGTTTACCTTCCTGCCGGAGCGGTACCTATTTATCTCCTTGCACTTTGACGTGCTTTCAAACTGCTAGGTTGGCAGGAGCATGAACCAAACAACGGGAGCTCACCCCATGGCAGGGATTCTAACCGCCAACCTTCTGATTGGCAAGCCCTAGGCTCTGTGGTTTAACCCACAGCTCCACCCGTGTCCCAGAGAGGTACTGTGGTGGTTGACAAATACTTAGACAAAGAACTAGTTTGTTTGTCATTTAATTTATAGGAAAATGTGATTATTTTGTTTGACTGTTTAATTAGGTTACAGTGGTACCTCAGGTTAAGTACTAAATTGGTTCTGGAGGTCCGTTCCTAACCTGAAACTGTTCTTAACCTGAAGCACCACTTTAGCTAATGGGGCCTCCTGCTGCTGCTGCGCCGCCGGAGCACAATTTCTGTTCTCATCCTGAAGCAAAGTTCTTAACCCGAGGTAATATTTCTGGGTTAGCGGAGTCTGTAACCTGAAGCGTATGTAACCTGAAGCGTATGTAACCGGAGGTACCACTGTACTTTTACTGTTGACCTCTCCCCCCCCCCCCCAGCTGTTAAGTATTGAAAGAGAAGACCCCTGTATTCCTAAAGACTGGGCTGGTGACACTATAAAGGCTCAATATTTTCACTGGTGCATTTTTTTGTTAGGGATGCTTATCTTAAGTTGCCTTTTCTTTAAGGCATAAAAGGCAACAGACATGAAGCTGTTCTTATCTTCCTTGCTAGGAGAATACTAGTGAATCTCAGGACACTTTTACCCCAGGTGTGGGTGTTTTGCCTTCCATCCCATAAAAGAGAGAGAGAGAGAGAGAAGTTGTTTTTACACTGTGCTCAGTTCTTCTGCTTGCCTCTTTTCTGCTTTAGCCCAGATGATTGGCAGTTTTATATGATCTATTTCGATTCCATCTTTCAACTGATTGACGCAGCCTGGACTCCCCCAGCTGAAGGAGAGCAGTGAGTGTCTTACTCTCTTTTGAGGGCTTTGAGCATTTGTTTCTTTTTAATTGAAATATTTGCATGGTAAGGGGGCTTTGAGAGTAGAGAAATGGGAGCTCATTTCCTTAGTACACTTGGCTGTTAGTTCCTTACTCCCAAACACAGCCCCAGCTATTGCCTGCATCTGGATCCTGTGTCATCTAGGAAGAAATGTCTTGAGAGGACCAAATGAGTGCCCAGTGCATCAACTCATGTGAAGTTGTATGTGTAAAAATTCAGATGTTTCCACTCATTTCTCCTAGCCAGGGGCATGAGACACTTCTACCTTCTTGAATACTTTAGTAGTTCAGATCTTGATCCAAAATGAGTACTGGGTTTGCACGTAACACTCAGCCATGGCTGACACAAACCCAAGGTTTATAAGAAACAACAAATTATGGTTTACAAGTGTGATCAGTTTGTGGTTGACAAATCATAATTAAGCTCCTGGCTAGGTTTGGACAATCAAATAAAGCATGGTCTAATACCCATAGTTTATTAAAACATGGTGTGGTGTTACATGTGAACCCTGCCAGTGACACCATAGACACCAGCTTTCCTTTCCTCTTAGGCTACCTAATTTTTAATCAGTTTTTGGCAGACACTGAAAGACTAGCAATATTCATTTGTTCGTTCATTCAAACCAAAATTGGTTTGAGGTAACAAGAAAACAGAACCTGCCTTTCATCAGTGGGAACAATCCACACAGCATCGAAACAATATTATACAATGATAATAATAGCAACACAAGTAAATAAAATATAAGCTACAAATTTAAAACCAAGAAACAAAAAGGCATCAGTCTGCACTTTGCTTCTAAGATACCTCGGCAAATAAAGTCTTAACCTTTCACCAAAAATAATGTGAGGCTGGTGCCGGATAGTTCCCCTTCAAGAAGGTATTTTAAAGTTGGGGCGTCAATACAAAAAAGCTCTCTCCTTTGTAATTCATAACATTCCTCTCCTAAAGAAGGTGCTTGGAGCTTCACCCCTAAACTCCCACATGGACATGGGTTCAGACAGAATCTTTTCATTTCTTCCTTTTAATGAGTGTCACAGACACTCCTCTTCATGCCAACTGGGATGTAGGCAAAGTTCCGGTTTGTCACTGTCTTCACCTTATTATACACCCCAGCTGGTTGCTCCAGCTGTCTCTTGGCTTGTGAACACTTTGAGGTTAAAATAAGAGGAGGACTCTGGTCAAGCCTTTGCTGCTCTTCAGATGGGGAGGAGGGTTTAAAACAGGGATGAGAAACCTGCATCTCTCTGGATGTTGTTGGGCTTTCAGCTCCCAACATGCCTACCCATTGGTCATGCTGGCTGCAAGGGCTGATAGGAGTTGGAGTCCCAAGAACATCTGGATGGCCATAATTTCCTCATCCCTAGGTTAAAAGGCCCTTGGCTTGTGCAGGGAGAAATATGGTAAAGAATGGGGGGGGTTAAGGAAGTGGGGGCTTTGAATTGGAGCTATTCTGGGAGGCAGGAAACTGCCATGAGCGGTATTGAGCCCCTGGACCTTCAGTTGCCCATTCTCATCCTAAAAAGTCATGTTTTTTTACATGTTACATACTAGGCTCTGGTGGGCAGGGTAGCAGCAATGCTGTGTCCCATTCCTTGATCAGAATTTCACAAAAAGGCCGTTTGGAGGCCGTGGAACTCATACTTCCTTTTTGTGCGCAGCTCTCTCGAAGGCGAAGTGCATCACAGCACAGAGCAAGCCATGGCTTTCATAGAGCAGAGGCTAACACAAGAAGCCAACAGCGCCCGGCCACTCCGGGGACCTTTCCTCGCCCGACTGGAGCTGATCAGGCGGTTGCGGCACCGAGGCTGCAGTGAAGAACACAAATTGGGTAAGGGCCACTAATGGGATGCCAAATTGAGCCTCACGGGGAGAGGGTGTGAAAGTAGAATCAGGGCTCCGTCCTGGGATTGCCGCAGCTGATGTAAACTCTGCACAAGAATTGCAGAAATCCACCCATGCTTTGGGGAGAGGATTGTTTGTCTTCTATTTTAATCCTTGGCGTGGAGAGGCAGCTTGTGAATGGTAAATATTTAGATGGTAACACACTGGAGCCTCAAGAATTGCTGCAGCACAAGGAACGCTAAAACTAGCTTGGTGTGTGTGTATTATTAGTGCTTTAAGAGTTGTCTCCCTGCTGAGAGTGAAGTAGAATCCCATCAGTAGTTGGAGAAATAGTTCGTGCAGCACATTCTTCACAAACTGTCAAGTGAGATGTATTTGCATCCCTGCTGCTTTTTTTAAAAAGTTAAAAATCTAAATGGAAATTTACTGGGCAGATAGTTGGGAGTTCATGTCCTTTTAAAAAGAAGCAAGCAGGGATCTGCAACAAGATATTGCAGTGTGACCACACCCACTAATATAGCCTGGAACCTTTAGTATTGTTCAGGACTCTTGACTTAAGTGGGGGATGAGTTTCAGGAGTAGGGAAGAGATAAGAATACTTCTCTCCCCCAACTCCAAGGCCTTCTGCTGTCCTACCTGCCCCAAAGATCTCATAGCTTTATAGTGGGGTAGGGGGCATACAGTTCTAGAGATGGACAAGGAATCCTTCCCCCAAACTCCCCACACATACACCAGATATTCGCTATGATATTTGCTTTATTTGTTGGTTGCTTGAACAATTCCTCCTTTTTTTGCCCCCCCCTTTTTTCTTTTGGGAGGATTGTATGGATGGTTCACAGCTATTCAGTGTCTCAAACTACAGACTTTACTTCCACTGCCTTCCTGATTCCTGGTTTCTTTGGGCCCTTTTTAGGAAATAAGGTAAAGGTAAAAGGGACCCTTGACCATTAGGTCCAGTCATGACCGACTCTGGGGTTGCGGTGCTTATCTCGCTTTATTGGCCAAGGGAGCTGGCGTACAGCTTCCGGGTCATGTGCCCAGCATGACTAAGCCGCTTCTGGCGAACCAGAGCAGCACACGGAAATGCCGTTTACCTTCCCGCCGGAGTGGTACCTATTAATCTACTTGCACTTTGACGTGCTTTTGAACTGCTAGGTTGGCAGGAGCAGGGACCGAGCAACGGGAGCTCACCCCATCGCGGGGATTCGAACCACCGACCTTCTGATCAGCAAGTCCTAGGCTCTGTGGTTTAACCAACAGCGCCACCCGCGTCCCTTTTTAGGAACATAGGAAGCTGCCTTATACTATTGGTCCATATTGCTCACTGTTGTCTGCAGTGACAGGCGGTTGATCCTCTAGGTTTCATCAGACTGGTGACATGCCCAGCCTTGCCTGGAGATGTCAGGGATTAAACCTGGGACCTTCTGCATGCAAAGCACATGCTCCACCACTGAACTATGGCCATTTGCATTTTCTCCTCCCTCCATTGTCTCTCTCTCTCTATGCTCAGTTGCAACCAACGATTTGTAAGCTCATAGGCTCCTGTCATGCAGTTTCTGGTTGTTTTTTAAAACTGTTATTTTCATTTAGTTAAGAAACTTATGATTACCTGGAGCCACTGCCTTGTTTTTGGTTTCTGGAGTGCAAAAGCCACCACCGTACTTTTGCCTGGCCCCATATCACTTCCAAAATTATAAATGCTCAAACACCTGAGATTGCTATTAGAGGGAATGGTATATTCCAGTGATGGTGAACCTCTCAGTTTGGCCCATGCAGCTGTTTTGGGCTTCACTTTGCTCACCATCAGGTGCAGGACAGGTTAAGCTGAGGTTACAAAGGGACAATAGGAAGTCTGATTGTTCCTTTGTTGCCCCTGCTTACATTCAGCACTGTTTAAGTTTGGCTATGAGTGCAAGCCTTGCTGCGTTTGGGTGGAGTCTCTTCTACTCAGATCTGCACCTAATGCAAGCAAGAGCTAGAAAGGGACAATAAGGAGGGCGCTCCAAGCCACATGCTCCTGATTGTTCCTTTGGAGCCTCAGCTTGCATTCTGCACACTTTAAATTTGTCACTGAATACAAGCCCTGCTGCTTCTAGGTGGAATCACTTCTACCTGACATCACTTGCCATCATGTAGTTGACAGTGGGCTGCCCTGTCCACCTGTGAAATGTGGCCTCTGAAAGATTGGCCACTATTTGAACTGGCTTGCCTAACAAAAGGATAAAATAATAGTCCAGTAACCTGGTGATCTTATATCCGAGGCCATCAAATCTCTTCCATGTCCCTTCCGCAGTTCTTCTTCATATTTTCCTTTCACTCGTGGGAACTCCAGCTTGGTAGTGTTTTTGACCCTTTTCGACAAATCAGCCCCTTTCTCATAGTCCAGACTAAACTCCATGTGGTATTTTAAAACATGTTTCAAGTAGTAAGCACGTTTCAAATTCCCTCCAAGATAAGTCCCAACAGCTTCAAACCTCTGACAGCCCCTTGCCAGATTCTGAAAGTCCAAACATCCCTGCATAGGGGGGGTCAGTCCAACCCCCCATTTCCAGCCAAACTTTGTCTTTCCAAATCTGGTTTTTTCCAAGTTCATTCATCAAATCAAAAGACTCATTTTCTTGCTGGGCCAAAAGTCCCTCCATCCCTGGCGCCCAAGATTCAACAAGGTCCTCTTCATTCAATTGTTCTGTCATGGCACGCCATGGGCCAGACTAATGGGACGAAAAGGACTGATAATCCCGGGACCGGGGGGAGGGGACACTGGAAGAAGATTGGATTGTCTTTCTTTTCTTTTTTTTATCGTCAGAAATGTTTTTAGGAAAGTTGCAAAAATGTTGAAATGAAATTACTAGGCTCTTGTAAGAATGTTTAAAGAACTAGGTAAAAAGGTAATGGTTATGAGAAGCTGGTAAAAATAAGATTTAAACTTTAAGTTTTAAGGTTTTATATAAGATAAGATGAAAATAGAGCAAGGTAATGTAATGACAGAATATTATGAATTATGGAAAGGATTGGCTGTGACAATTATTAATCAAGATACAAGAGATGGGAGGAGGTCATGGAAAGAAGGTAAAGAAAGTGGAGAATTTGAATAGGATGGTTTTATATATATTTTTCCTGTTTTTGTCTTTTTTCTGTAATTTTGTCTATCTTTTTCTTTGTGATTTTAAAAATTCTTTTTTCAATAAATATCAATAATAATAATAATAATAATAATAATAATAATAATAATAATAATAATACAGTAGCACCTTCTTCAGGTATCTGAAAAAGTGTGCATGCACACGAAAGCTCATACTAAGAACAAACTTAGTTGGTCTCCAAGGTGCTACTGGACTATTTTTTAATTTTTTAATATATTTCTACTGCGGGTGGTGCTGTGGTCTAAACCACTGAGCCTTGGGCTTGCCGATCTGAAGGTCGGCGGTTCGAATCCCCGTGACGGGGTGAGCTCCCGTTGTTCAGTCCCAGCTCCTGCCCACCTAGCAGTTCAAAAGCACAGCAAAGTGCAAGTAGATAAATAGGTACTGCTCTGGTGGGAAGGTAAACGGCGTTTCCGTGCACTGCTCTGGTTCGCCAGAAGCAGCTTAGTCATGCTGGCCACATGACCCGGAAGCTGTCTGCAGACAAACGCCGGATCCCTCGGCCTATAGAATGAGATGAGTGCTGCACCTAGAGTCATCCACTACTGGACCTAATGGTCAGGGGCACCTTTACCTTTACTGCGTCAGATCAACACGGCTACCTACCTGAATCTAACAAAAGCAGTTCTCCATCTTAGTTGTATGCCCAAATTGTTGTATTTATGTCTGTGTGTAGAGGCACGTTTGCCAAGGGTTTACAGAGAGAAGATAACAGAGTTCAGAAAGAGGATAGTGTACCATAACCTGTATTTCCACTCCCTCCACCCCCACAAAGAGTGTCTGTGGCTGGCATGCCTCCAGCACTATAAACATAGCAGGCCAAAGGTGGCAGAGGGCAGAGAAGAAAGCTGTGCTCCATCCCTTCCCCACTTGTAGAACTCTCCATCTCTCGCACCCCCAAGCTAAAGAGAGTGTGCCAACAGAGGATATGTTAAAAATGAAAACACTCAGTTAAAATTGTAAGCCTTACTCGGAAAATGAAACCTCCCTGTTCCAACTTGCTATATTCCTCACATGTTGCCTTCTCAATTGTATGCTTGATTTTACTTCAGTTATTTGGAATCATCTTTGTTTACCACCTAGCTTCCTAATTCATCATGATAGTCTTAAATTACTACTGTATTAAATTTCAAAGTACACTAGGGAGTCATGTTAGTTCAGCAAGAGAAGCTAAGGTGTAGATATGTCACTTCCCTTCAGTTATCTGTTTTACTGCTGAAAAACATCTTAAATCACTGTTCTTATACTTGTAAGGTGATCCAGAAGAACTGATGTTCCAATATTTCAAACAATTTGGGGACAAACCCTGCTGCTTTACTGATCTCAAGGTGTTTGTGGATCTCCTCCCACCGACCCAATATACAAAGGTAAGTTTGGTGGCCATTTGTCTGCTGATCTTTTCTCTTCCTTTCTTTTCACTACAACATGATTGTGTTATTTGTTCCAATGATTGAAATATACAATTAAGGCAACACATTTTGGGTGCAACTTGGGATTATGCAGAAACTTGAAGGCCTGTGTGCTCCTGCCCCAGCTCAGGGCAATCTGACTAAAGATGCTGTTTTATCTATTTTTTTATCTACTGCTTTATTTTTTTCCCCTAGTTTCCCTCTGCTTCCTATGCTGTGTAGGGCAGTGAGGGCCTTGCCCCAATATTCAAAAGAGCAAAAGAGACTTTGCTGTCAGGAGTAGCTGTGCTGAGTGATTTCAGCAGCTGGAAATCCTGGTGCTCAACTCATTGTTCTTCTAAGCCCCTGTGGCTAGAGGGTTAAATGTGCAAAAGAAAAGGGGAAAAAACCCCTGGCCTGTCAGAGGCTGTAAACAAAACTGCTGAGAACTATGGTCCCAGCACTATTGAGGTTAAGAGGGGTTTTTAGTTGTTGTTCTTTTGCTAGCTCCAATGTGGCTCTCGCCAAAGGTCACTGAGCAATTGAGTGTAATCCAGCAGATGCCATTTCTAAGCAGGTTGTAAACATCAGTATATTAAAACAAATCTTACTTCAAAATATTAGGATAGATGTTGCTGCCTTATACCACTTCAGCAGGAGTCCCTATTGCCCAATATTGATGGCAGCAGCTTTCTAGGATCACAGGTGGAAGGTGACTACCCTGCCTTGAAATCCTAACCTGTTGCCTTATACCTGCTGATGGTCCCTTAATTAAAAGCCTTACTGGAAGGGAAAGCATCATTGTAACTCTTTGAAAACTTCTCTCAGACACTTGATGCAGGCTTTCCAAGGCAGGAATTTTGGCTTTCCAAGGCAACGTCATGTGTAGGGTTTTGTCACTTAAGAGTGAAATCTGAGATCTGGTGCTGAATTGAATATTGTGAGTTTTTAGAAATGTTTTTTTTTTAAAGTGTGTTTCTCTTAGGACTGCAGGGAGACTCAAGAAGGTGGCAGTGTTTAAGGGAAGAGGGCATTACATAGCCACCGATTCCCTAGCTCATGCCTCTACATGCCACTCATCTCACTATTTGTTCGTTCATTGGTTTCTTTCATGGTATCCGTGGGGGAGGGGAGAACAGGATGCCATTTGCTTCCCCCACAATGCCAGCTTTCCCCAATTGCTGCCATTGAACAAGTGATATTGTGCAGCGATTTCGAGTATATTCATTGAAAATGTTTGTCCCCAGGCTCTCATAGATGATAAGGATTTGAGAATTCTGCCCTTTCGTCACAATGTTCCTAACCAAACAAGCCTACACCATGCCCCTGCAGAACCCAGTGCAGAACAGTTTCTAGCTGGAAAATTTAGGTGTTTTCTGTTCTCAACCAGGGTTTTGCAACCTGATGCCCTCAAGGTATTTTGATGGGTGGTGTAGTCCAAAACACTTGACGGGCACCAGATTGCACAAGGCTGATGTAGACATACAATCTGCTTATACATTTTGAAACTTTGGCTGCACATTTATCTTCTTAGCACATTTTAGCCTTGCTCTTCAGCTGCAGCGGTTCCCTAAGTGGTTTAAACAATAATTTAAAAAGCCAATACCAGTTTACAGGCTTAGATTATGAAAAATACAAGGACCACCACCAGCTTTATTTATAACAACGGATGTAAATCTTTCCAAGGCAGCTTACAAGTAACATTTAAAATGTAAATGCTTTCTAGTATAACAATGCAAGAAACCCCCATGCAATAAAAATAACACCCTTCCCTCATAAGAATAATATATTGAGAGCAGCCAAATATACCCTGCCATAACGTTGCATTGCCAGAATCAGTTTCTGATATGTAAAGGCATACCCTATTTCTACAAAACAGCTTTCCATTCGTTTTCCATTCAGTGCTGCTAACTGTTTAGTCAGCTTTTCCATGTGAGCCAGAGTCCAAACCTTTCGTCTCCAAGCAGACAACTGCAAATTATCCAAACCAAATTTGGAGCAATCAGCAGATGAGCTGCAACCAGTAGAAAGGTGATCCGTTATTTGAGGAGAAGGTCTTTCTATTCATCCTTAAACTTTGTTGTTCAGGCCAGTTGTGGCGTACATTGAACAGACTGTTTTGTGATCAAGCTTTTCCCCTAGTTTTCAACTGCATTTTTAAAAACCAGAAAACACAATTATCAACACATACAGATTCATTAGAATCCTCTACATAGGGCAGCTGGTGGTAGATGCAAAAGGAAAAAGGGGTGAGGAGGAAAGAAGAAAAGCAGTCTCAGGTGCCAATTCTTAAAGTTTTCATAATGGCCAGGTGGAATGGAAACAGTTCGGGGGGGGGGGAGGGGAGCAGCACTGATGGGATCTCTCTGCCATCCCTGCTAGGTATTTCAAATCTGAAATTTCCTTTTCCCTCCCCCACAGTTCATCAACCAGTTGCTGGGGGTCATCCCCCTGTCTGCACCAGCAGAAGAGAAACTTGCACTACCAGCTAACATCAAAGCTTTGCAGCAACACTTGTGTGTCGTGCAGTTGACAAGGTTACTTGGCCTCTACCACACCATGGACAAAGCCCAAAAACTGGGAGCCATCCAGGACTTGATGTCACGATATCGGCACGGGCTGAATTTTGGTGAGGAGGGCTTGAATCTAGCCTAAATGTCAGACCACTTCACTGTTCTTGGGGGAAATCCTAATAATTACTGTACTTTTCCGTGTATAAGACTTGGTTTTTTATGATAAAAGAATGTAAAATAATTGGGGGTCGTCTTATACAAGGGCAATCTCCCCCTCCCATTTTCTCAGTTTTTAGTCCCCCAAAATAGGGGGCGTCTTATACACTGAAAAATACAGTATTTCCTCTGCCTCCTACCATGTCATTGCTATTGGCTTACTTTAGCCCCCTGATGCATTTCATCCTTCCTCTGAGGAGTAGAGAGGAGTAGAGTCCAATGGATTCCTACTTATCTTCAGGGATGGAACTGCATCAGATATCTTCTATGGTTTGCTTGGTTTTTAATGGATTTTGCTTTGACAAACTGAAAAAGTTACTTTAGTCAGAGAAGGATTATAAGCAGATGTGGTTTAACTGTTTATTAGTTAAATCTTAGGTAAAAGGTCTATGCTGATTTCCAGAAATAAGAAATTGGCTGGCAGTCAACTAAGTTTTACTCAAGAGTAGAGCCACTGAACATGACTAAGGTAGGTTTATTAGTTTCAGTAGCTCCACTCTTAAAAACTTAGTTGAATACGGCACATAGGGTGCAACGCTAGGCATGCTTAACTGTTGGATTATGTCTCATTGAATTCAGTGGGGTGGACTTCTGTGTAAATATGCAAAAAGTACTGTAGCTACTTGCTAAACAATACCTTTTGCAAGCCAGGTGTTGTTTAAAATGCTAGACACACAATTTTTTCAGTTACATTGCTTGACTTTGTTTTTCCATAGGAAAATCTTGTTTGAAAACAGAGTTGCAGTTTTCCGACTACTACTGTCTGCTTGCTGTTCACTTGCTCCTTGACATCTGGCTAGAGGCAGGTATGTCCTTACATGCTCCACTGCATGCATGCATGCAAATAGAGATTTGCTCAAGCATTGGTTTGCAGCCGTATGAACAAAAGCCAGTGTGGTTAGAGCAAGCTTCCGCAACCTTGGCCCTCCAGATGTTTTGAGACTACAATTCCCATCATCCCTGACCACTGGTCCTGCTAGATAGGGATCATGGGAGTTGTAGGCCAAAAACATCTAGAGGGCCGAGGTTGAGGAAGCCTGAGTTAGAGTTTTGAACTAAAACCTGGGAAATCAGGGTTCAGATCCCTACTCGGCCCTGAAGCTCACTGTATGTGACCTTTGGTCACTTGCGCTTTTTCTGTGGCTGCTCCCAGATTGTGGGATTTCTTTCCTCATGAAGTTAGGCTAAAGCCTACCTATTCAAACAGGCCTTAGAAAACGAAGGTGCAGACATTTTTTTTTAGGGCAATCAGCATTTTAATGCTGCATCTAAATGTGTTGTACTGTTTCTAACTACCGTATTTTTTGCTCTAGGAGGAGGAAAGCAAGAAAAAAAATATTCTGAATTTCAGAAGCCAGAACAGCAAGAGGGATCGCTGCACAGTGAAAGCAGCAATCCCTCTTGCTGTTCTGGCTTCTGGGATAGCCGCGCAGCCTGCATTCGCTCCATAAGACGCACACACATTTCCCCTTACTTTTTAGGAGGGAAAAATTGAGTCTTATCGAGCAAAAAATACAGTACTTTGTTTTTATTACTTTGTATTTGATAATGTTGTAAGGTGCCTTGAATCCCATCTTGGGAGAAAGGCGGGATATAAACACATTAAATAATCATAATATTGTGGGAAGCAGTGGGGTGTCCAGCATGGGACATGGCCATGGCTCTTGGATCCTAGCAAAAGGAGGGCTTCTCATCCCTGCTTGGCCATCTTTCCTGCCCCTTTCTCTCGTTCAAGGCTTGAGTGTGGTGTTCTTTTCCCAGGTGAGGAGCCGGCTGCCTGGCACTGCTTGACTTTACTAGAAGAAGGGCTGGCTCACAGCCCCTCCAATGCTCAGTTCAAATTGTTGCTCATCCGGATCTACTGCATGCTCGGGGCGTTTGAACCAGTCGTGGAGCTTTACTCCAGCCTCGATGCCAAGCACATACAGCACGACACCATCGGGTGGGTAGTGTGGTGTTGGTGGTAATTGTGGCATCAAGCGATTGGCAGGTGGGAACCCTGTCCACCTGTCAAATTTGATCCTCTTCAGAGGTGCAGAGCAGCCCTCTCATGGTTACTGTTTTGGTTTTGTTTCTCTTACAGTTACTTGCTGACACGCTATGCCACAGCCTTCGGTCACTATGCTGCCGCGTCACAATCCTGCAACTTTGCACTCAGGTTTTTCCACTCCAACCAGAAAGATGTAAGTGGCAAAGGGACCCCCAAATGTGTACCCCAGTTTCCCCTCAGAGAACACAGGGAATCTCTCCAAAGGGTGTGTCTTGCATTTCTGCATGAGCAGGGGACGCACGCCCAGAACATTTTAGTGCTGCAGAGGCAGTGGGAGGGCTGCTCCCAAGGTCATATGTTTCTTGTGATGCAGAAAATCTGTAGCTCCTTGCTTAATTAATGCTGAGGCCATCCTGTGTTCCTTCTTAGACCTCAGAATACATTATTCAAGCCTATAAATATGGTGCATTTGAGAAGATCCCAGAATTCATTGCTTTCAGGAACAGACTAAACTCCTCACTTCACTTTGCACAAGTCCGCACAGAACGGATGTTACTGGACCTCTTACTTGAAGCAAATATGTGAGTATGGAAGAGTTGATTTCTAATCTTCTGAGTTCTTATCCTGGGGGGCCCTCAGGCAGGTTGTGGGGTGGTAAAGCTGAGAGAGATGTTAGCTTGGAGAAGCACTGCTAGCTGTCTCAATTGACGGACAGGTCCCAGTGGTACTGAAAGATCTCTCGATGAAGCAGAATTCGCTGTCTTCCACCTAAAGTGTTGCACAGTACTCAGATGTGAGAACCCTGGTGCGCTTCAGCTCAGCTGAAGAGTGGGAGTTGTTATATCACTTTCTCAGGCTGAAAAATGCAGCTTTCCTGGGCATAAGATGAATTATTTTTTGCACAGAGCATTGCATTATTTATAGCAGGGTCAGTCTGCTCAAGAGTGCATCATTGCACTGACTGAGTGCTAATGAATTCTGATAAAAATCCTCTTCAGTTCATCCAAAAAGCAGCTGACCCAGTACTTCTGTATTGCTTTTCATGAACTAGATCAGTGAGTTTGGAAGAAAGTATAAAGTCCATGAGCCTAAGTCCAGAAGAGGATGACATTCCCTGGAATGACCTGCGGGACAACCGAGACCTCACTGTCTTGTTTAATTGGGACCCAAAAGACAGGTAGGTACAAAAACCCGCTGCCGTGGTTGTCATTATCTGAAGGCTAAATTTCAGGAATTTTCCCACTAAATTGCAATCTAAAAACGGATTGCCTTCCCTTTTATATTTATGCAAACAGTTATATAACAATTAGCCAGCACTTAAATGTGCTTTAGCTCTGTCTGGTCCTTGAGAGTCCCCCAGGCCACATCCCTCACTGGCGCTTCTTCATGCTCTCCTCAAGTGCTTTTGTCTGGCTGGAATGGGTCATTGAACCGTGATAATGCCTCTTGCTTGCTGGATGGAGAGAACTTTTGCACATCTGGGATATAGCCTATTGTACAAAGCGTAGGAGCTGCATCCATTGCTTTGCCCACTTTTGGTTCTGGCCCTGCTCACAACTGGCTGGTGGCCATTGGAGGAGCTTTTCCACAAGGACGTCCAGTCTTCGGGTGAATAGAATCTTCCCCCCCCACTGTATGGCCTCCCCAATAATCCTTGCACTGTTTACCATTGCTTTTTCATATTTTTTGTGTTTATTTATAAAAAAAATTATTTACTGCTGCAACTTTAAAATGTATCACAGTGGTTTACAACAACATAAAAATAGAAAACTATACAATAAAGTCATAAAAAGTTAAAAACAAGCTAAAAGCAAAGAGAAATTAAAACTAATAATCAACAGACCATTGTACTGCACAGGCTTGATTTCTTGTTGTTGTCAGATGAGCTTCACCAGCTTGGGGAATGATCAAAGACATTCCTGCAGAAGAAGCTGGAATATAAGGTTTCAGGCAACACCTGAGGTATCCTGGACCCAGGTTGTTCAGGACTTTGTAAATCAATAGAAAAACCTTGAACCCGGCTCGGTAGCAGATGGATAGCCAGGGCAGCTGTTTTAACAATGGTGTCACATGTTCTCAACCAGAAACTTCCATCAGCAATGTGGCTGCAGCATTCTGCAGCAGCTGGAGCTTCCAAACCACGGCGGCCCCACATAGAACACATTACAGTAATATAACACCAGATGAAGGCTCTCCAGTCCCGCTCCAAGAGAGAAGGTTTTTCTGATGGTAGTAAGTGCACTTCTACGGACTACAGCAACACTCCCCCACCACCCCTCCAGTCTGAATTGATGTTGCACCAAGAACCAGGACAGGCACAACTGAGTCAAATCAGGTCCACCTAGATCTCGGTGATGCACACCAGTTCGGCTTGCCCATCCACAATCAGATTGTGGCTCAGCATTGGGCTTGCAAATAGAGCAGGGAAGCTTGAGCTTGTACTTCTGTGTCTCAGTTCTTGGGTACCCTCTCCCCTTCTCCCTCCTTCCTTTTCTCTCTCAGGGGCATTTCTGAAGAACACAAGGAACTCTCCTTGGAGGAAGAGACCATATGGTTGCAGATCCGATCTTTGATGTTGCGGCTCATAAGTGGCCTGCCAGCTCTTGGCCACAACGCCCAGCCAAAGAACTCCGAGAAAACCACAGAAAATGGCGTCTCCTCCAAGATCGACATGATAAGAGCTCTGCTGCGGAAGCTGGACACTGCAGTGAAGTCTGGAAAGCAGTTCCTTGAGCAGAAAGTTCAGGTACAGCTAAGAGAATCTGTTCCTGATTTCTTTAAAACAGTTTGTGATTATGCCAGGAGACATAAGAGCTGAGATTCTTCCGACGTGCCAGCATGGTGCTTTAATTGGAGAGCTAATGAGCTCATACCAGGAACCAACTCTGCTTTTCTCCTGTATGCAAAAGGTACAATATTTAATTCTGTTCCCCCCTTTTTTTCTTCCCGCCTAGTATCCGGTCCTTGGCCCCCCACCTTCCCGAATGGCTGGTTTCTTCAACAGTGGGAGCTGCCAGTGCCAGACCAGCTTATTTCACCTTGTTAGTGAAATTTATGAATTAGATACTATTGGGTTAGGTAAGTCTTGAAATTCCTGGGGCCAGCAGCCAATTTAGGTGTGTCTGCTGAAGCGGGAGGGAGGCATACATGGGTGTGCTGCTCTTTCAGATCGGTTTGAAGATATTGGCCTCTTTCAAGTTGCTGTTGATGCCAAAGGCTTTTCTTGTGGAATTCTGAGCTTTTTTTAAAAAAGAAAAAAATCCTAGAGAAAATCCCGATGCTTAAGATTTGAAAAAATCCAATGAATCTCAGCTTGCCATCTGGTTATGAGCCTTCTGACCATTTTCTTTGGAATTTTCTGCCTTGTCTCCGTACTTTCGTTGACTCGGGTTAAAAATGAAAACTACAATCTGGCAAGGCAGAGGTGGGAAACGTGTGGCCCTCCAAATCTTCTTGGAATCCAACTCCCATCTGCCTTGGCTAGGATGGCCAATGGTTTGGACTAATGGGAGTTGTAGTTCAGCAATATCTGGACAGCCACAGAGTGTCCATTCCCTACTGTATGGAAAGAGATGGAAGAATGCCTCTAATTAAAGGAGGCATTCTCTCCTGAGAGCAGGCAAATGCTTTTTCTTAGATCAGAAATGGGATAAACACTGGCTCCTCCAGCTTCCATAGGCCCCAACCACCACAGCCAATGGTCGGGAAATATGGGAGTTGTTGTCCAGCATCCCTGCAGTGAGCCTTGTGGTCCATACCGTGTGCCAGTCCTTGCTCTCCACTTCTTGTTTTGATTTCTTAACCGCCCTTCACTTAAGGTTCCAGGGTGACTTTCAGCCATTAAAAAAAGAGCATTAGAAGAGGTTTAAAACTAATTAGGATTCACAGGAATAGGGTGGGCCCAGAAATATATTGAAGGATTTTTGTACTATAAGGACTGCTTAGCTTAATTGTGACCAAAGATATGTTTCTGTTTTTCATTTTTGGGGTTGGATGTAACCTCAAGGGCTATCTAGTTCAACCCCCGTAGGGCAGCAAATTTAAGTCTGGGGTGTTGTTGTTTTTTGTGATAGTCTTTTTCTTCTCCAGCAGTTGCTTGTTTTCATTGTATTTTTTTCTAATTCTGTCCCTTGATATAGATATGGATACAGATAGATAATTTGACTATTTGTATAAGCCATTTGATAACTTTTCTTTATTTTCAGAAGATTCGGCAGCAATTCAAGAGAGAATAGGAAATAGCTTTAAATCATTACTAGAACAACTAACAGGTAAATCTGCTGAAAATCACGTTACCAAAAGATCTAGCCCACAAAAAATTTTCTCTAGTCCATGCTTATCAGTTAAGCCTATGCAATTAAAACTTCACTTTTCTTTGTATATGAGGGTATCACCAGGAGTAAATAAATTGGCTTGTTTTTTGTGGCTGACTTTCTGGAAGGATGGTTTCCATTCCATGCAGGCACTGCCAAAATAATGCACAGAGTAAAAATGAAACAAATAATTGGAGGGGGGGGCTAAAAACAAAGAAAAGAGAATCCTTAAAAAGTAATTAAGCACCAGTCAAATTAAAACAATATTAATAAAGCTCAATATGTTGGATGGGGAAAGTTCTACCTTAGTTATAGAGTGCATGCTTTGCATGCAGATTGTGAAAGGGGAAGCCACAAAAAAGTGTTTCCCAATATGCTGCCTTGTGTAAGACTTGATTTGTCTCTCTCACAAGTTTCACCTTGTTTCCTTCTTTTTTTAAAAAAAACAGATCAATTCAATAAATGTAAAGGTGATTTGTTGGAAGTCAGGGAAGGCAGGTTCCAAACCCATCCGAATATTTTAGAAAATCTGGTCTTCTTCGTGGAGGTGAGTAATGAGACCTTTGGAAAGCTGGTCCTGCCCCCCCCCCCATTTGTCGGTTGCAAAAACCCATCAGTGCCCCTAAAGTGCCTGCATGACAACCTCTTTTCTCACTCTTGCAGACCATCTCCATTGTTCTGTGGGTATGCAGTTATTCTGACGCCGTCCTCAGGCCATACAGATCAAGCTTGCAAAAAAAGAAAAAGAAGAAAAAAGAGAGTGTTGTAGCAATGGTAGGAAATGCTGGTTTTTGGGACTGCTCCTGATCCACAGGCCACAATTTAAATGGACTGTTGATTCAGGACAGGCAAAATAAAGTACTGCTTCTATTCAATGTGCACAGGCAACCCATGATTTGTGTGGGGCTTGCGTTCCGGGTCATTGCGTGCTTCTGTGAAATCGTGTCTTAATTGAAAAAGCCTGCAAATGCTCCACCCAGCCCCTCTTCCACCCTTTTGGTTACATCTTTTATGACATTTTCGGGTCACATCTGGGTTTGGGTCTGTTCGCAGTCGCTCACATCTTGTTCACGCCTAGAACAGGGGTTTCCTGTAATGATTTAATGGAATTTGCTTAATAGAGGTGTGATGGTCTTAAGGAAAGATTACACTTAAAACCACAGAGAATAGATCTCTTATCAGTTATAAGCTACGGTAGCTAATGGAAACTTCCATGTTTAGTTGTAGCAATGTTCAGAAAGGGTGCCTTCTCTCAGGTGCTAAGATTGTCAGGTAGGCGGGCCTTCTTGGTAGCTCCACCTCAGAGGTTTGAGGGGTGAACACCCAGGAGACAGCATTCTTTGTAGCAGTCCTTACACACCTGAAACTTTCATTATGTGGCTTCCATTGCATTACTTTTTACCCTGGCCTTTAACACCTGAGGTATATATTTTCAGGACCTACTCTTAACTAATTTGTTTAAAACTAATTTTTTAATTACTGTAACCTGCCTTTTGATTTTATGGTGAAGGACAGGTGAGAAATTGGATTAATAATAGCAGCAACAATAATAATAATAATATAGTTTTGATTTGTACTCGATATGCCACTAAGGTAAAAAAGTAAGGTAAAGGACCCCTGGATGGTTAAGTCCTGTCAAAGGCAATTACGTGGTGCGGCACTCATCTCACTCTTCAGGCTGTGGAGGCCGCCGTTTGTCCACACAGCTTCCTGGGTCATGTCACCAGCATGACTAAATCACTTCTGGCACCTGGTGGACCATGATAAGTGATAAGAGCACACAGAAATGCTGTTTACCTTCCCGCTGCAGTGGTACCTATTTATCTACTTGCACTGGTATGCTTTCAAACTGCTAGGCTAGCAGAAGCTGGGACAGGACAACAGGAGCTGTCCCCATTGCACAGATTCGAACCGCCGACCTTCCGATCGGCAAGCTCAAGAGGCTCAGCGCCACCCGCGTCCCTACATTATGCTGCTAAACATATCTATTAAAAAGCACTGCCTCAAAAATAAAAACCTATGATATACTTCTATGGAGAACATTGGACAGAGAATTGGTGGGTCAGGGTGCAACAGCTTTTATTTTTCTCTCTGCAGCCCCCTGTGTTCACCAGCTTTCAGGATTACATTTCCGGTCTCCAGACTCTCATTTCCAATGTGATAGATCATATCAAAGGGCTGGAAATCAATCTAGCTGCGCTTAAACTTGAAGAACTCTCCATAGAGGACAATTTACTGTCGCAGGTAAGAAACTGTTGCTTATACATTGAGGTTCTATGATTTGAGATAACTCAGGATTAAAACAAACTGCTGTTTAGCGTTAGGTGCAATTGTACTTTGAGACATTTTTAAAGGTAATTAAACTGTTTAATTACACTTTGTGTAATTTGTGGGCTCAGTTTTATGGAACTCCCTTCCAGTTGAGGTCAGACAGGTTCTTTCCATATTGAACTTCTGTGCCTACTGAATAATTTTTTATTCCAGCAGGCATTTTAGGTGTAGTTTGATTCAATAGTTTTAACTGATTTTCATTTTTGTATTGTATCTTCGTAAACCACTTCAACCATTATAGTTAAGTGGTATATAAATTGCTTACATAACAACACACACAGATGATTTATTTATCTGTGTAAAAAAATGTTTCTTCCCAGGAAGAAAAGAAGTTTACAAAGACTGTGCTGAGGAAAGTCCAGAACAGTTACCAACATGCGATACAGGAAATGGGAGAACTGCTGAAAAAGAGACTTGATACCATCAAAACTCTAAAGGTTTAAGGAAGTGTGTCCTGGGTGCCAAGGGTCAAGATTGAAATGCCAACAACAGACAAGAAACAGCATCTGCCACCATCCCTTCAACGTTAAAAATCTGGAACTTCCTCATAAATGCATGAAGGACTTTTGATCGTAAAAATAGTTTTTTTTATGTATTAAAAAGATATATTCAAGCTGATTAAATTATTGTACATAAAAACCAGAAGCAGGGACCCTTGTCCGTCAGGTTTAGACCACTTTTTTATACATGTTCATAAGCATATTGTAACAGAGGCAAAAATCCCTAACCTGTTTCACTTCCCTTTGTGGGGAGAGGGGGGCATTCTCCAGAAGCTCTCTGGGGGCTTGAAGTCTTTAGAAGCAGCAATAGAAATCCAGTGTAAAGCATATTTCAAAGGAGTTTGTATTTTTTCCATCACACAATGCAGCATTTATAGTTTTGTGTGCAAGTTTCTTGCCTTAGAAAAGCAGATGTTCAGAGAGCCCAGTGCTCCACTGTGTAACTTATTGGGTGTTCTTTCTTTCTCCCCGTCCAACACCCCCCCCCCCCGAGAACAGTTGTACAACTGCTTGGTGAACTAATTGGCCCAGGACACTCCCCCACTCCCGAACAGTTATTTTTATTCACACCACCAACCTAACAACTGAAGGCACTGCCTGAGTGAGTTGCAACTTGTGTGCCCTTGTGTGTCTTGCTTTCCAGTCCTGCAAGGAAAAACAAAACCAAATCAGAAAAAGTTGGTATCTGCTTAAGTTTGTTCCAAGGTGAAATAATGGCAAAAGAAACATATAAACTTGATTGAAAACTCAACTTTGGCTGCAGCTCAGTGCAAATGGAACTGTTGGCTAACGGCTGAAGGTGTGTATATGTAATCTGTTCCATAAACTCAACACACCTATCTTCCTTTGTGTAAAAGATGAATTGCTGAGGTGGTGTCTGTGCCCTTGGATGCTTCATATTAGGTGTACGGCTGTATTTCAAGCAAGTTTATGTGGTGAGGAACAGGATGCGTGGTCTGAGTTGTGCTTCCTGTTATTCGTAAATCTCTTAAGATTGATCCTGGGCATCGTTAGGGAATGTGCATTAGATAAATTTTGGATGAGACTCTAGAAAATCAATTTCAAATCCTGTTCATTTTCACCATTCCAAACCTTTCATCTTATCTAAAACAGCTTTTGGTGAACATTTGTGTAGGTTCCTCTTGGATTTTATTAAATGCATGGAAATCATCATCTGGCCAAAAGAAATGGCTTTCGATAAAGTATGTTGATCTTCCTTTGCAACCAAATACATGCAAGTGTAGCAGGCTTGATTATCCAGGCACCACCTTGAATATCCTTCCTCCCACTCCTTGTTACTTTGTTCATCATGTTACATGGTACAGGCAGTCCTTGTTTTGTTTGGGGGTACCGTTCCATAAGCCCAGCCCATCCAGCCCCTTGTCATGGCGTCTTTATGACATTTTGGGGCTACTTACGGGTTTAGCGATGTGCACTTCGGCACCATCATGCATCATTCAGACGCGCCTAAACTGGGAGTTGCCTCTACCACTAAACTTTTTTCCTACCAAATTATAGCTGTTTCAGAATCAATGGGTACTGAAAATAGGTGTGGTTTTTTGTTTTTTTTTTTGCAACAAAGACTTCAGGCTTTGGCAGATACCTGGCTAAAGGAAAAACAGAATCAGATAACAAGCTTTAAATTTTTGAAAGAGCTGGTAGTCTTGGGGGATGGCACATCATTTTTCCTAGAAACAAGTGGGTGAGCCGTTTCTTTTGTGGCCAGTCCACAATGGACTCCTTGTGCAGAATTCTAGGCCCTGTGAACTTTTGTGATTAGCCTGTTTCTGCTATTAAATTAGGAGGGATCTGAAGACCTTGACCATAAAATTTTCAGGTGTACTTTTAGGAATGATCCACACGGCTTTTATTTCGCCAGTTGTGTTGATGTGTTAGTACATTCTAGCCACTTCAGCTTGCTTAATCACCATTTTGCACAGCTAAGGGGGACCAGTAGATTTTCCGTGGCCATCTTGGCATTCCCAGGAGAAGTACCTGCTTCTTCCAGGAACAATCCCCACTCTACCTGCTGAAGGAGGGAAAGCTGTTGTGTGAAACCTACCTTGAATAGTTTGGTAGTGTGGTCAACTTGCTCCTCAGAGCAGTGTGTGTGTGTGTGTGTGTCAGTGTCAGTGTCAGAATGATGCCTACATAAATATGTTTTCTGTCCAGAAACCCCAGCACGATTCTTAGACACCACACAATAAATCAGTCTTTATTTATTTTAATCTGGAACTGTTCTTCACTCCAGCTACACATGCAATTTAGTGACATACTGAAGTCTAGATTTGCCAGTAGGATCCATTGGAGAAAGAAGGCCTTCTGTGCTTGCTTTTGGAAGTGAGGCTTTTTTTAAAAAAAAAAAACACCAGTTATAGCAAGAATCAAATAAGGTTCCAGAGACATTTCACTGGCAGCTCCTAAAAGGAGTCCACCTGCATCAAGACATCTTGATTCCAGGTGTTTTCTTTTGTCGGCAGTGCTAGAGGTCACTCAAGGCATAAGCAAAAATAAACCTTTTAAGTCCGTTCCCCCCCCCCGCGCCTTTCTCCATACAGAACAAAAGCAGGGGACAGAACTATGTTAGGCAATGGGGATAACCAAGAAGTATCTCAAAATGGTACGGGTGGTGAATTCTGTTTGCCAAGTTGGGAATGCCTTCGGTTAAGACAATTGTGCTCTTGTGTAACTTGCCTGTTGTGGTGCTGCTTTCTGGCAACATCTTCTGTGTTGGGCCTGGAACCAATTTCTCCTGAAATCCAGGTGGGGCGGGCGTGTCCATGTGAGTAGCAGCATTGCCCTTTAAAAGAAATGGAAAATCCTACACGTTTGAATTTTTTTCTGAAGCAGCTGTTTGCAAAGCTCTCAGGATCCAATCAAGGAAATACATGCCCTGCTTCTCACTCCTTATGATCAAAATACTCCATTACATAGGAGTTTGTTTGGGGTTTTTCTCTGACAACTACATATATATCGGGGGCAGCATCAGATTCCAGCACAATAATCATTTGGGTCCACTACAGGGAGAGAATTTGGCAGAAAAGTTAAATTGTAAGTTTCTGGAGAAACTGATCGTTGTCAACAAAACTTAAGTTCTTAATAAACCAAATGTTTTCGTACCTTCTATAGCAACACACATACATACACACAAACCTCCCTTTCTGAATTTTTGAAATACTGTACTACTGTTGTTTTATCTCATTTTCATGAACTTAAACATGGATAAAAAGAGAGCTACAGACTACTTTTATGCAGTGCTGGGATCATGAGCCAAAATGGTTCTGCAGCTGCTTCCAGCAACCAATTTCTAAAGTTAAAATATTTCATTGTTGTAATCCAGTTACGTTCCTCTCTCTCAAGAAAACTACATCAGCCACCTGTATTGCCCATTTAGCTGGAGGGTGTGTGTATATTTTTAGTAATTTTTAACTTGTTTAAAATTGCATTTATATTTTGCAATTGTTATGTTGAATCATGGAGGAGGGTTTGTCTCTTACTTTGATCTATAAAGGGGATTTCTGTTATATGCAAGAAAGCTTGGAACTTTTTATTCCTTGACTTGTTCTCTGTAATTTATGACTTTGGAAGGTCTGTAAAACATTTAAGCAGCTGACAGAATTTTAAGTGACAAAACTGCTAGCAAATCTGCTTTAAACTGGATGGATTTATAATTTATATATATATAAATATATATATAAAGGTCAGTTTCTTTATAAACAAGTTTTTTTCTGCCTTTTTCTTTAAGGGTGTGGGATTATCATTATTTTGCAAAAATATGAAGGATTTCTAGACTCCCAGCCCTGCTTTTTTAATGCTTAGCTACAAAAGAGGCAGATTTGGCCCAGAAAGTTTCAGAGAAAATTATTACTTATTAAATTTATATCCCACCCTTCGTCTCAAAGGAGCACTATACTCTTTATTTACCTTTGTTCCCCATATTATATTTTAAATTGTAGAGGGACGTGAGTGGCACTGTGGTTTTAATTTAATTTTAAATTGTAATGTGCTGGGGTCTCATAGGGAAGAGTGGCTTAGGAAATACAGTAGCGTGATTTTCCCTTCAGCTTCGCTTGGAATCAGTTTGCATCCACTCGACCAAGGGCTTTGGTACTAAAAGACAATTCACCTTCAGCATTCTTTCCCCCTATAGATTTTCTAAATCAGATATTTTGGGGGAGCACTGTTGTTTTTAATTCAAACTGGATTTGGGTGGCCAGGGATAAGGCAGGATCACATTTATTGACCCCCTGCCTGTTCCCCTCCTGCAGAGCATGAGATTGGCAGCAACTTGCCCAAAGCATTTTTTCCTTGCCTTCCTGCCAATTTTCAAATGGTAAGCAGAGCAGCTTTCTCTGTTCTCCTGCAAACAAAGGATGCTCCTGGCCTAGACCCCTTTATTTTTTCTGCCTTGGGTGCCTGGCTGCACCACCGGGGTCTGGGATCAGGGCCGGATTTAGGTTTAGACACTGAGGTCCAGCACCGGGGGCCTTCTGGCGGTTCCCTCGCTGTGAGAAGCCACGTTACAGGGAACCAGGCAGAGGGCCTTCTCGGTAGTGGCACCCACCCTGCGGAACGCCCTCCCACCACATGTCAAAGAGAAAAATAACTACCAAACCTTTAGAAGACATCTGAAGGCATCCCTGTTTAGGGAAGCTTTTAATGTTCAATAGGTTATTGTATTTTAGTGTTTTGTTGGAAGCTGCCCAGAGTATTATTAATTATTGATGATGCCCTAAGCAACTGAAGGTAATGGGGCCCTTTAGATGTTCAGCTGTCCTTTGTCAACAACAAATTGTTGCTGTTTTTTGTGTTGAATATATGCTATATGGTCATTTATGGACCTAATAGGTATCTAAAGGTATACCTAATAGGTATCTTTTGCACGTAAAAAAATATGTATTTTATCACAGTAATTGTTAACTGAAATACAATTAAGTATATTAATAGTGAAATACAATTAAGAAGAAGTATTTTAATAGTGAAATAATTATTAAGCTCTAACTTAAAATGATTGGGAGCCCATTATTTACATCATAGGAGCCAACACAACACAAAACACTTGTTGCTGTTCGTAGATTTTTGGGGGTTTTTTTGTATCTTATATTTTGGAAATGTACACCCAGTTTCTTTTTCCTTTACATTTTTTGGGAGCCCCAGAGAGAGTGGGGCCCTAAGCTATAGCTTGTTTATCTTGTACATGTCTGGGATACAGAGCTGGGCTTGCTTTTCTTGCATTGCAATGACAAGGGGGAAAGGCACTCTGCCATAGCTGTCAATGTTTCCTTTTTTTTTAAGGGAAATTCCCTGATTTCAAATAGGATTCCTCGCAAGAAAAGGGAAAAGCTGACAGCTATGCACTCTGTGTGAAATAGTGAGGAGGAATTAAAGACCTTTTAATGAGGGTGAAAGAGGAGAGCGCAAAATATGGTCTGAAGCTCAACATCAAAAAAACTAAGATCATGGCCACTGGTCCCATCACCTCCTGGCAAATAGAAGGGGAAGAAATGGAGGCAGTGAGAGATTTTACTTTCTTGGGCTCCATGATCACTGCAGATGGTGACAGCAGCCACGAAATTAAAAGACGCCTGCTTCTTGGGAGAAAAGCAATGACAAACCTAGACAGCATCTTAAAAAGCAGAGACATCACCTTGCCAACAAAGGTCCGTATAGTTCAAGCTATGGTTTTCCCAGTAGTGATGTATGGAAGTGAGAGCTGGACCATAAAGAAGGCTGATCGCCAAAGAATTGATGCTTTTGAATTCTGGTGCTGGAGGAGACTCTTGAGAGTCCCATGGACTGCAAGAAGATCAAACCTATCCATTCTGAAGGAAATCAGCCCTGAGTGCTCACTGGAAAGAAGAGTTTGGATTTGATACCCCGCCTTTCACTCCCCTTAAGGAGTCTCAAAGCGGCTAACATTCTCCTTTCCCTTCCTCCCCTACAACAAACACTCTGTGAGGTGAGTGGGGCTGAGAGACTTCAAGGAAGTGTGACTGGCCCAAGGTCACCCAGCAGCCCAAGGTCACTTCAGGACAGATCGTGAAGCTGAGGCTCCAAGACTTTGGCCACCTCATGAGAAGAGAAGACTCCCTGGAAAAGACCCTGATGTTGGGAAAGAGGGAGGGCACAAGGAGAAGGGGACGACAGAGGACGAGATGGTTGGACAGTGTTCTTGAAGCTACCAGCATGAGTTTGAGCAAACTGCGGGAGGCAGTGGAAGACAGGAGTGCCTGGCGTGCTCTGGTCCAGGGGGTCACGAAGAGTCAGACACAACTAAACAACTACATGCACTCTGCACATGCTGCTTGAACCTTGCGTTGCAAGCGTGGGCCTTCCTTGCTGCAAAACAGGAGACGGGAGAGAAGGCATGAGCAAAGCAACATGGGTTGCCCGGGCTGGATCCTGGGGCAAAGGAAAGCCGTGCCTCTCTGCAACATAGTAAAGGTAAAGGGATCCCTGACCATTAAGTCCAGTCCTGGCCGACTCTGGGGTTGTGGCGCTCATTTCACTTTATTGGCCGAGGGAGCCGGTGTACAGCTTCCGGGTCATGAGGCCAGCATGAGTAAGCCGCTTCTGGCGAACCAGAGCAGTGCACGGAAACACTGTTTACCTTCCCGCCGGAGCGGTACCTATTTATCTACTTGCACTTTGACGTGCTTTCGAACTGCTAGGTTGGCAGGAGCAGGGACCGAGCCCGACCTTCTGATCGGCAAGTCCTAGGCTCTGTGGTTTAACCCACAGCGCCACCCGCTTCCCTTCTCTGCAACACTCTCCCCAAAAAAAGGAATCACGCACGCCACGCCCCCCCCGCCTTAAATGAGGCGGCCCTTTGAAGTGCCTGGGAGGGAATTCAGCGATTGGTCACGTGGCCATGCCCAGCAAAGCCCCTCCCTCCCTGTAGAAGCTTCCACATTCGCCCAGAAATGCACCGGGTCGCCATGGCTATGGGGTTCCCTCGGCGGAGCGCCCTGCTGCTCCTGTCGCTGCTGCTCTGCTTGGCCCTGGAGAGCAGCTGCGCTTTGCACACCAACGGCGCCCTGCCCCTCGATGCCATCACCTTCTACAAGGTAGAGCAAATTGCCTTTTATTTCGTTTTCTTAAGGGGAGGGGTGATGCTGGAAACGACACTTGCATGCTTTTTGGGGGTAGGATGAACTGGGGGGGGGGCTTCTGCTCCGATTCCTCCCTCCTCTCGGCGGACATAGGGGCATCTCTCTCAAATCATGCCCAAAATTGCAAATTGCATTTGCAAAAGTCCGGCGTTGCGCGCCCGATTTGCTTCTTGGTTAAAGCGATTTGCCCATCGCGCCTGCTGTCTTGCTTGGGATGGCGCGCCTGAAAAGGGATCAGCTGCGCAACACGCCCCCTCCCCATATTAGTGGGTGGCAGAGGGCATAGTCCAACTCGATTATGGGGGGGAGGGGACGCGCCCGTTGGCATGAAGCAGGAAAAAGGGGAGGGGGTGTTGGAGAGGACAAAGGCGACCTGGAAACAGGCTAGGTGCAGCCATACTAACGAGAATCCCCGCGCATGCAGTATTTGCGGTAGGTTTTTATTTTTATTTTATTGCTTTTAGACCCCACTTTTCATCCAGGATACGCTCAAGGTGGCATGGATAGTTCTCCTCCCCCTTTTATCCCCACCGCAACTCTGTGAGGTAGGTTAGGCAGAGAGTGAGAGACTGGCCCAAGGTCACCCAGTGAGCTTCAGGGCTCTGTGGAGGATTTGAACCCAGGTCTTAGGCCTGCTTTTTGCACACACTAGCTTGGCATCACATTTTCAGGACACAAAAGGCCTCTGAACACAAGATAAATCTCACCCTGAATTATTTTAGCCCCGCTGTCTTAAATTATGTTATCTGATCATACAGAATCATGCATGTTGATAGCAGTAGATTGCAAGATTGATTCAATGGATTGGATTAGATTAAAAATAAAGCCTTTATACCACTGTTATTATTGATATTCCATTAATATCCTGTGTTTTTGTTGGGGAACCTGAAGGAGTTATTCTGCCTGTTTTCTTAGAACTAACCTCCACTGTCTTCAGTGGAATTTACTCCTGTGTAACTCCACAAGTATTGCAAGTGGGGCGTTTCACTCCCACTTCTTTCTCTGCCCTTAGTTTCTGATATACAACCTGCAGTTTAATTGCAAAATTTGTCTCCTTGCTCCACCCAGGCGAGGGAGGTGGCTTCAGACAGTCACCAATCATGGTTGTCCAAGTGGATGACAAGGGCAGTGCAAACTTGCTTTGCTTTCCAGGGTGAGGAGGGGCACGATTCCTGAATCAGCACCAAGGATTTCTCCCCTGAGCAAAATGAAGTGAGAGTACCCCTGAGAATGTGCAGAGGGCTCATTTCTAAGCAAGCATATGGAAGGATCAGTCCTGGAGTGGTGGGTGGAAAATGGGTTCAAGAGAAATTAAGAGTCCCAGCAACTCATTTTGAATACACATACACAACACACACCCTCCCCATTGTATATTCCTAGCCTCAGAGGTGTACTTCCTCTTGATATGGAAAATTTATTTTCCTGTAATATATAATGTAATATATTATAGTATATAATATATAGGGACGCGGGTGGCGCTGTGGGTTAAACCACAGAGCCTAGGACATGCTGATCAGAAGGTTGGCGGTTCGATTCCCTGTGACGGGGTGAGCTCCCGTTGCTTAGTCCCTGCTCCTGCCCACCTAGCAGTTCGAAAGCACCTCAAAGTGCAAGTAGATCAATAGGTACCGCTCCAGCGGGAAGGTAAACGGCGTTTCCGTGCTCTGCTCTGGTTCGCCAGAAGCGGCTTCGTCATGCTGGCCACTTGACCTGGAAGCTGTATGCCGGCTCCCTCGGCCAATAAAGTGAGATGAGCGCCACAACTCCAGAGACAGCCACGACTGGTCCTAATGGGCAGGGGTCCCTTTACCAGCCAGCAGTAGACCTCTTCTTCCAGCAAAACGTTAAGAACATACAAAGATCCTGCAGGGTCAGGTTAATGGCTCATCTAGTCCGTCATCCTGTTCTTGCAGTGGCCAACTAGGTGTCTGGGAAACCGGCAAGGAGCTTCTGATCACAAGAACCATCTTCCTTTCTGTGGTTTCCAGAAGCTGGTTGTCAGAAGATTTGCTGCCTCCAGTTGTGGAGCCCAGAGCATAGCCAATTGGCTAGTAGAAGCCATCAGTAGCCCTCTCTATTTCATTCAGGTATCTGAAGAAGTGTGCATGCACATGAAAGCTTATACCCAGAACAAACTTCTATAAAGAAATAATAAATTTTTATTTATACCCCGCTCTTCCCGGTTCAGAAAACCGGGCTCAGTGCAGCTAACAACAAATTTAAAACACGTAATTGTTGCAACAACAAAAAACAGCATAAAATACAGTATAAAATGTGAATAACAATAAATTCAGAATTCAAAAATCAATTTAGGGGTGAAATCCAGCCAATAAACATTAGCTGATCACCAGGGCTACCTGGCTAAATTAGTCCTATTTGGGCCAGCGAGGAGACCTGAGAGAATTAGCTGTGGGATCCCAGAGCGGGTAATCTCATAAAAGGGGAGGGGGAGGGAAGGAAGGGGAATAAAAGATCAGACTAAGTTCAAATTGAAAACCAGGCAGAATAGCTCTGTCTTAAACTTAGTTGGTCTCTAAGGTGCTACTGGACAATTTTTTAATTTATTCTTCTCTTCCATTAATTTGTCTAATCGTCGAATCATATAATTGTAGAAGGAACCCAGGAATATACATCTGTCCTATGCGGGGATCAAACCAGCAACCTTATCAGCGCCACACTCTGACCAACTGAGCTACAAACCTCCCCCACCCCCCCGCCCTAAATTACATTTCTGAAAAGAAGTAAGGGGAGGGGAGGTAACCAGAAATGGATTTTTGTGCGTGGAAGGACTGTGAGGTCCATTCAGTTCTGCCACTCAAAATAAATTCCCGGGCTCATAATTCTGAATGAAAGATCTTTTGCTCCCAGCTCTACTCAATGGGTCTCCTGGGAGTCTAGTTAAAAACAAAGCAGATCCCATGAGCATAGCATCTGTGCACCCCTGCTAGATCATATATGTTAGATTATATGTAGGGGTATTAATGCACGTGTGCTTGACTTCAATTTCAACCTGCTTGAAGAGCTTATTATGCTGAGGAATTGAATGGAAGCTCCAGGGTGCAACAACTTAGTAATTTTTGGAAAAGAATTTAGGATTCCTATCTTGCTAGCTGCATTTCCAGAGTACGTTTGCGTGTAGTCATAGCCGCTCAAATTTTATTAGCCTACTGTTAAACACGCAGCACTTCTGCAGCAGAGTCCAGGCATTTTGCACTTAATACCTTGCTAAGTCAAAATTAAGCAAGGCTGCCTCAGAGGCGTGGGAACTGGAGCGTCTCCGCCTGAAGCCTGGGAACTGTGCAACTCCAGACAAGTCACATCCTGCACTTTTGTGCCCTGCAGCAGTTCTGTCCGATAAGTGAGGTGCAGCAAGAAACCCCACCTCCATGCAAACATCATATTTCCCTTTGCTCTTTTCTTGTTAAATGGGACTATCCCTGGAGAATAGCCTGTTTTACCCTTCTGTAAAATGAGCTCAGTTGACAGCCAACTCTGCAGATTCACATGAGGATTGCACCTTAGAATAGCATTTTAAATGAGATGCTTGGCGGGTAGAAGGGTTTCAGGTGGGCACCACTCCGGCCTGAGGCCCTGGAGAACTGCTGCCAGTCCGTGTAGGCAACGCTGGCGAGATGGACCAATGTCATGGCTCAGTGCATTACTGGAAATGTGACATATACTGTATTTTTCGCTTCATAAGGTGCACCTGGCCATAAGGCGCACCTACTTTTTTGGGGGGGGGAATTCAAGGGGAAAAAAATGTGGCTCTTGGGGGCTTTTGCGGGAGGTGGGGAAAGTGAGAGAGCCTCGCTCTGTCCCTTTCCCCACCTCCCGCAAAAGCCAGGGATAGCCGTGCGAAGCCTCCCCAGGGTAGCGGGATGAAGGCTCCCTGCTGCCCTGCGGAGGTTCCGTGGGCTACCCCAGAGCTGCTCAGGACCTTGGTGGGGCTGGCGGGGGAAGCCCGGGTTTCCCCCACTCGAAGCCCCAAAGAGCAGGTCAGGGCTGGCAGAGGAAGCCCAGGTCCCCCCCCCCAGCCCCAGGGGACCACACATTCGCTCCATAAGATGCACAGACATTTCCCCTTAGATTTAAAGAGGGGGGAAAGTGTGTCTTATGGAGCAAAAAATACAGTATGCTATTAGTATATAAAGCCAGTAGCAACTGGGGACCAGATTACCTGTGAGATTGCATTACAGCATAAATGCCCATTCAACTACTTTGGTATACAGAACTGACACAAGTGCTGCATAATACCTGTATCTGAATTGGTAAGAAATCAGTCTTTTAGTGTGATAGTCAGCATCCTAAAAGCACTGCCTGTTGAAAGGCGCCTTCATTGTCCTCTTTTTGGTGCCAGCCGGAAACCTGAAGGAGCATCTCCACCCCCATCGTTCATCTCAGACAC
The DNA here is from genome assembly GCF_965113315.1 of Podarcis vaucheri. Taxonomy (NCBI): domain Eukaryota; kingdom Metazoa; phylum Chordata; class Lepidosauria; order Squamata; family Lacertidae; genus Podarcis; species Podarcis vaucheri. The sequence continues at coordinate 88,537,163 of NC_138765.1, read as the reverse complement.
TGAGGTCCAGCTCCAAGGGCCTTCTGACGGTTCCCTCACTGCAAGAAGCGACGTTACAGGGAACCAGGCAGAGGGCCTTCTCGGTAGTGGCGCCTGCCCTGTAGTGCGCTCTCCCATCATGTCAAGGAAATAAACAACTATGTGACTTTTAGAAGACATCTGAAGGCAGCCCTGTTTAAGGAAATTTTTAATATTTGATGTTTTTTGTGTTTTTAATATTCTTTGGGAGCCGCCCAGAGTAGCTGGGGAAACCCAGCCAGATGGACGGAGTATAAATAAATTATTATTATTATTATTATTATTATTATTATTATTATTATTATTATTATTTAGGCAAACACACCCACCAATGTAGAATGTTGACGTGTTTTAATCTGTTTTTCTCATATCGTCAATTTTGAAATTTTGAATGCTTTAAACAGCTGCTTTTCAACGATAACACAGAATCCTATTAGCTGAAGATATTTTAAGACTGAATTAATTTGTATTTGTAAATTTATATAAGATTACTTACACAATATTGTTTTTTTGTTGTTGTTTTGTTTATTTAGGGTTTTTTCTCTATGAATTTCAATTAAGTGTGGTTTTGAAAAAAAAGATATTTTAAGATCTAGAGTCAATTGACTAAATTATTTCTGGAGATCTAGGAACTTAGCTAGAGTTGGGGGTCAGCACTGGTGTTTGAGAAGGAGCCCCACAGTGCCTCTCTCTTTATAAGCGCATGCTGAATTCCAAAGGACCATTCCCACTCCCCATCAATGACCAGTGGTCAAGGATGATGGGACTTACTGCCCAGTCATTATTGAGGGAGACAGGCAGGGTGGGGACAGGTTCCCCATCCCAGTTGTAAAGCTTGAGTGACCACTGACAGCCTCAGGTTAGATGTTCAGTAGTCAGAATGCCCCAGGTGTTTTGCAGGTGACTTTGGAAACCAGATCGCTTCCAGACAGTGCACATTCAGAGCTTTTGTGGTGCTTTCCTTTTAGGTGATCCCGAAGCACAAGTTTGTGCTGGTGAAATTTGACACCCAGTATCCTTACGGAGAGAAGCAGGATGAGTTCAAAAAGGTGGCCGAAAGCTCAGAATCCAGTGACGATTTGTTGGTGGCCGAGGTGGGGATATCAGGTGAGATGCTTATGGCGGACTTGTACACAGATCATGAGGTCTATAAATTTATCTTTTACTTCCCTTCTTTTTTTAAATGGATGCCAGATTAACTGTTGTATCTCTTAACACTGTGCAAACACCAGTAAAGGAGGCAAGGCTTTTTGCTTAGGATAAGCTGATCAGAATGATGCCTTTCCTCCTGAATCTCTGCAAACATCTTTTCCTCCTGGCTGATGCAACATACTGAGTTTAAAGGTAAAGGTACCCCTGCTCGTACGGGCCAGTCTTGACAGACTCTAGGGTTGTGCGCTCATCTCACTCAAGAGGCCGGGGCCAGCGCTGTCCGAAGACACTTCCGGATCACGTGGCCAGCGTGACAAGCTGCATCTGGCGAGCCAGCGCAGCACACGGAACGCCGTTTACCTTCCCGCCAGTAAGCGGTCCCTATTTATCTACTTGCACCCAAGGGTGCTTGCGAACTGCTAGGTTGGCAGGCGCTGGGACCGAGCAACGGGAGCGCACCCCGCTGTGGGGATTCGAACCGCTGACCTTTCGATCAGCAAGCCCTAGGCGCTGAGTCTTTTACCCATAGCGCCACCCGTGTCCTCTATACTGAGTTTAGCAGAGCTTTAATTGTATTAACTGGTTGATGTTGCTGAATATTGTGTGTGTGTGAGAGAGAGAGAGGGAGAGAGATGGTCTTGTGGATTATTAAGATAAAAAAATTCCTTCCTGTAGCACCTTAAAGACCAACTAAGTTAGTTCTTGGTATAAGCTTTCGTGTGCATGCACACTTCTTCAGATACACAGTGTATCTGAAGAAGTGTGCATGCACACGAAAGCTTATACCAAGAACTAACTTAGTTGGTCTTTAAGGTGCTACAGGAAGGAATTTTTTTATTTTGACTATAGCAGACCAACACGGCTACCTATCTGTAACTGGATTATTAAGAAATAGGGAGTAAACTCACTGACTAAGATATTGAAATTTTTGTTTTTCAGGGGGGAGGGAAAGAATTTATGTTGAAGATGCTTAGAGGGAGGCAGAAGAGACAGGCATGGCTTCAATTTCCCCTTTCCCCCTGTGATTGCCCAGTCCACAGGAGGAATTTTTCCTACGTTCCCCACTCCCTTGCATTTTGATTTGAGCAGGGAAATCATGGGAGAGGGGGCTAGTCATTACTGATTTTTATGTTATATGGTGGATTGAGAAAAGGTGCTACACACAGCCAGAAACACAGTGTTTACCGTATTTTTCGCTCCATAAGACGCACCTGACCATAAGATGCACCTAGTTTTTAGAGGGGGAATGCAAGGGGGAATTTTTTTTTTTTAAGGGAGTGCTGAGCAGAGTCTGTATGCATCCCAGGCTCTGCTTAGCGCTCCCTTTCATGAGCTGCGTGGAGCGTGTGTGGGGCGCTTGCAGGCTTTTCCCCAGGAGGGAGAAGGGCAGCTCCGCGTGGCTCGTGAAAGGGAGCGTGGCTCTTGGGGGCTTTTGTGGGAGGTGGGGGAAGGGACTGAGGGGCTGCCCTCTGTCGCTTCCCCCACCTCCCACAAAAGCCCCCAAGAGCCGCACGCTCTTTAAAGGGAGCACGGCTCTTGCGGGCTTTTCTACGAGGTGGGAGAATTCCCCCACCTCCCGCAAGAGCCCTTCTCCCTCCTCGGGGAAAAGCCCGCAAGAGCCGTGGAACATGTGTGCGACTCTTGGGGGCTTTTCCCCGAGGAGGGAGAAGGGACTGACGGGGGGGGGAGCCCCCAAGAGCTGCACACATGCTAGGCACGGCTCTTTAAAGAGCACGCGGCTCTTGCGGGCTTTTCTACGAGGTTGGGGAATTCCCCCACCTCCTGCAAAAGCCAGCAAGAGCTGCGCGCTCTTTAAGGGAGCACTGCTTTTGCGGGCTTTTCTATGAGGTGGGAGAAGGACAGCCCGTCAGTGACAGGCTGCCCTTCTCCCTCCTCAGGGAAAACCCCGCAAGAGCCGTGTTTGGCTCTTGGGGGCTTTTCCCGCTTGCCTCCCGCCTGCATTCGCTCCATAAGACGCACGCACATTTCACCTTACTTTTTAGGAGGGAAAAAGTGCGTCTTATGGAGCGAAAAATACGGTGCTTCATTATTTCTAAACTTGCTTTTTTTGTGATGGGGTGGACGAACTTGGACCTTTAGAGAAACAGGGGACTTGGTTGCAGGGAGGTGAAAGCAGCTTGCAAAAATGGTGGGCACTCTCATTCCATTTACCTGCTCCTTATCAGAGAGGGAGAAAATGTAGCAGCGTAAGAAGTTCGCTGCTGGATCAGGCTATCTAGCTCAGCATCCTGTTCTCAAAGTGGCCAGCTTGATGCCTCAATGGATCCGAGCACCTGCAGTTCTCAGCAGCTGGTAGTCAAGTGCATGATGCAGATGACAGCGGAGGTACAACACATGCCATAGAATTTGTTGTGTCTCCTGCCGGTTTGCAAGTTGCTGATTGCGTTTTGCTTTTTGCAAAATTTGCTTTTTGCAAAATTATTCGTGTTGACTGCACCAATGAATCGCAGGAAACCCTCTGTGTGTGTGTTTGCTTAAAAGGAGCGGGGATTTGGAGAGAGAGAGAGAGGTTGCAAGGCTTGCAATGTGTTCAGTTATGAGGTATGGGGTATTTTGAGGAAGCACCCCATTCATAAGACTGGTGTGTGTGTGTGTGTGTGTGTGTGTGTGTGTGTGTGTGTCTGTGCATGCTCCTTTCTGCATCATCACTTTGCCTGGAAATGTGCAAGGCATGTTGCGTGACAAGTGTTGTTTGCCAGCCTCACAGGTGTCTCCTAAGCACACACACAACCCCCATCCATTTTGCTATGAAAATGGGAGAAGCCTTTACCGGCCCAAGGGAATCCCTGATTTTACGCAAGTGAGCAGTGATCTCCCATTGCAAGCAGGGGGGTTCTGATACGGAATTCTCCCCTCTACAGGGGACAGGCTTTCCCTACTGGCTAGATGGGTCTTTACCATGTGTTCACTGGTCAGGATTTTAGCATTTCATTAAACGTATTTGGTTTTGTGTGAGTGGTTTTATCTGTTTTGAATTATTTTACGTGTGAATCGCCCTGAGACAGTGGTTTAGAAGGCGATTAAGGAATTAATTGTAATAATAATATGGTGCTTCCCCAGAATAGAGATCCCCACTAAGTTAAGTTAGGCCTAAACGGCCTTGGTCCTGTATACCTGAAGGAGCATCTCCACCCCCATTGTTCAGCCCGGACACTGAGATCCAGCGCCGAGGGCCTTCTGGCGGTTCCCTCATTGCGAGAAGTGAGGTTACAGGAAACCAGACAGAGGGCCTTCTCGGTAGTGGCGTCTGCCCTGTGGAACGCCCTCCCATCAGATGTCAAAGAAATAAACAGCTATCTGACTTTTAGAAGACATCTGAAGGCAGCCCTCTTTAGGGAAGTTTTTAATATTTAATGCTGTATTGTTTTTAACACTCAATTGGGAGCCGCCCAGAGTGGCTGGGGAAGCTCAGCCAGATGGGCGGGGTATAAATAATAAATTATTATTATTATTATTATTATTAAGTGGCGCTTACTTCTGTGTGGGTATAGGACTCAGCTCCTCTGTCCCGCGTCTAGAACATTTCAAAATGAAAAACGATACAGTCCAGATTTTGACACTTTAAAAACCCACAGGTTTCAGTGAGAAAGACTAGCACGTGTTTATTCACTGAAACCAGGGCGGTTAAACCGCAGCTCTCCAGATGTTTCTGAACAACACTTAATAATCTTGATCATGGACTATACTGGCAGTGGCCCAGCTGTCTGGGAACATGTTGCATGAGTTTTTGGGTTTCCCATTGGGCATTGTAGGATTGCAGCCATAGCCTTAGGCAGCCATAGCCCCATTTTCAAGTCCTACTGTTTTATTATCGGTCTTCTGTTCGCAGATTATGGTGACAAGCTGAACATGGAACTGGGGGAGAAGTACAAGCTTGATAAAGACGCTTACCCGGTTTTTTACCTGTTCCAAGATGGCGACCTGGACAACCCTTTGCCTTACCCTGGGCAGGTCAAAGCGAGCTCCCTGCAGCGCTGGCTGAAGAGCCGGGGAATCTACATGGGGATGCCGGGGTGCCTGAAGGAGTTCGACACTTTGGCCAGCAAATTTGTGAGGGCCACGGAATTGCTGGAGCGCCAAGCCCTCCTGGAAGAAGGGCGGAAACTCCTGGCCAGGGCGAAGGAGACAGAGCAGAAGTCCTCGGAGCAGTACGTCAAGGTCATGAGCAAAATCCTCGCCCAGGGGGACCAGTTTGCCGCCAGCGAAGTCTCCCGGATCAGCAAGCTCATTGAGGAGAACAAGATGAGCGAGGGCAAGAAGGAGGAACTCCAGAAGCGCTTGAACATCCTTGCTTCCTTCCAGAAGAAGACCAAGGAGGAGAAGGAGGAACTTTGACATGCTAGAAATGGCGTGCTCTGTGGAATCTTAAGTGGGTCGAGGTCCCCATCTGGTGCTCCTTCATGCAAGCAAAAAAGCCCCGCTCTCTTTTAACAAATTCCCCTCATAGAGAAGCTTCCCACATACACACATGCACACCCTTTTAAAACTTTTTATTTTGAACGAAAGGCATCCCTTAGGTGCCACTCAGAACAGTACGGAGACTGCCGTGGTTCCCAGCGCTGTTGAGAGAATTGCAGGTAGAAGATCCGTTAATCCTTTGTTTCAAAAGGCAAAAAAATAAATAATTTTCCTTTCCCTTTTCTCCTCCTCTAAGAAAAAGGCTTCTCCTCACAGGTGTTGTCCATGCCAGTCATGTTTCCAAGATGGCCGCCCTCAGGACTTGGCGCAGCTTCTTCTTCACTGGTGGGGTTTCCAAAATGGCTGCACTTGGAACACGAGGCGACCGGTTGTCATTGCTTGAATTCTCAAGGTGCAGCCAATCCTGGCCCACCAGGCCTGTAACGTTGTGGACCGTGCCAGCTGGCCCACAACCAAAAGAGAAGGCTTATTGGGTCATTGGGTGGGGAGAGTTGCCAGATATTCATGGCGGGCTGGAGTCAGCGTGGTGAGCTCAAGATGGCCGCCCTCAGAATGGTGCTTGGTGTTCTGGCGGGCAATGGAAGAAGATGGCCGCCCTCCCTGTTTTTGTGTGATCTGTGCTGAGGAATTCAACCATCCAAGCAAGCAGAAGGTGGAATCATTTGTGTGTGTGTGTGTGTTTTTGGGAGCCCGGGTTTGGCCAGAGCAAAACATGCATTTGAGATGGGGAGGCAAAAATGGCGTTCGTCTCTTTACTGACCAGTATTTGCAAAAACGTTTTTTGGAGGGGAATTACATGGGTACTTAATTTGCTAATAAAGGTTATTGGGCGGAAAATTCACAGTCGGGTTATTATTTCCCTCCCATTTCTTGCTGCTTTTGTCAACAAGATTAGCGTTGCCCTCTGTACTGAGCGAAAGAAAATGGAGCTCTCATTCAATCTGAACTCTTGCTCAGAGTAGTTTGCAATTTGTGAGAACTGACTGTGGAAGTTGGCACTTCAATATGATTGATTTTCCTCCTTTTTTGTTTTAAATAAACTTTTAAGTGTTTGAGAACAAACTGCCCGACGTGGGAATGCTGAGATTGGAGTTCATGTTCTTCCCTTTATTAAAACCAGCCACAATGGGGGTGGCAGTTTGGATTGGGGCCCTGAGAGAGCGAGGCAAAAGGTTAGACCCTCTCCCCTGTGCTGCAGCCTAATTCAGATCAAGCATGCAAATCTGCAGCTGCTTTTTTTTTTTTAGATTGGGACTTCTGGTTGGGGAATCTCCCATGTGCTGTCCCTAGCTTGGCCCTCTGTGTAGCAGGGGAAACCTTCGGACACCACCCTACTAATGTCTGCGGACCCGACTCGAGAGCCCCGATCTCCAGTCCTCTTCAGTTTCACCAAGCTTCAGAGCCGATCCGTACCATCATATGATCTAGAAACTTGTGTGTGTTTTTGGTGACGCTGAAATCTTTGCCCAATACCAGATCCCCACACGTAAACAATATGTGTCCACCTCACTCTCAGTGGGGAGAACTGGGTTAGCAGGGGGCTGAACTGCCTCACTTGCCCAATTCCTTTTGACTGCCCCCTGGAGTTCCTCCTTAAGGATGTAACTGGCCGTCGCTGCCTCCTGTGGGAGAGAGTTCCACAGGCCAGCTATGCGCTGTTTGAAGAAGTGCATCCTTTTAGCTGGCCGCGTCTACTAGCCATGATGGCTGTACTGCTGAAAGCAGAAGGAGGGGAGAGTTGCTGTCAGGGCCAGCCCACCCATTAGGCAAGGTGAGGCAGCAGGATCCACACGGGCAGCAGATCTGGCCTCCCAAGGAATGCATTGCCCGCTGCCACCGCTGCTAGTGGCAGCAACGGCTGTGGCACGCTGCTTGAAGGCGTTTTGTGGCTTGCCTCAGGTGCCAAAATGTCTTGAGCTGGCCCTGGTTGTTGTGGTTGAAGGCTGCTTGGGAGCTGTGCTTTTCTTTAAAAATTAAATACTTTTGACAAGAAAACAGCCCTTGGGCTAGGAAAGGATAGCTGCTCCTGTTTCAGGAGACTGAACTGGAGGGACGCTTGTCCAAACAGACAAAAGACTTGTGTCGACTGCTGGTTCTTCCTGGTTCAAAGGTGCTCAAGAAGGGTAATGAGTCTGTGGAAAAAGTAACAGATCTGATTGACAGCCTGAAATTGTCCCCCTGCCCCAAAGCAGCAGGGCTTCTCCTTTTTAGTGTTCATTTTCCACTGAAGGACACTGGCTCATTTCAAGAAGACACAAAAGACTTGCTCACTCAAGTAGAGTCACAGGTGCCTATTTTGGTGAGAGAGCGGTGAATCCAGGTTGGCACATCTCTCTGCTGCCCTTTCATTGAGTTCTTTTTAAGTTTGCAAAGCCTGGATCTTATTTGTGATGTTCTGAAATAACAAGTACCGTATGTTCTGGTGTATAAGACGACTTTTGAACCCCGGAAAATCTTCTCCAAAGTCGGGGGCCGTCTTATAGGCCGGGTATGGTTGTGGCAGGCGGTGGCGACTGGCTTGGAACGGCGACGGGCAGAAGGATGGTAAGAACCGTCCCCCACCTCCATCTCTGGCCGCCTCCGAAGCAGCAGCAACCGCGGCAGCCTCCCCTTCCCACAGTGAGGTGGTGCGCGGCTTCGGCCAGGGCTCCGAGGAGCTGGGCATCCCCACAACTGCCAGAACTACCAGCCGGTGTGCGCAGCGCACCGCTTTGCTGGATGGCCGATCGGGGCTTGCTCGCCTCGCCTCGGGCTGCTGCTGCGACGGCAGAGGCAGTGGAGGGGTGCGCGCTCTGCCCCTGGCGGCACTTGGCGGGCTTTAGGTTGGGGGGCTGCCTCTAGTTGGCTGCAGGTGGAGGTAGTCTTATACGGTGAGTATATCCCAAACTCTATATTTTAACAGGAAAAGCTGGTCGTCTTATATGCCCAGTTGTCTTATAGGCCGGAAAATACGATATTAGGAAAATTTTCCCTTCGGTACTTCCTTGCAATTATAAATATTTTTGATTTTCAAAAAATACACTCGCAATAATAGGAAGCAGAGAGCAGGACTATAGGGGCAGGTCTCATATAGTTGGGACTGGTGCTTTTTTGTTTTAACTTGTTTTTACTGGGTTTTGAAAAGGGGGGGGGGATTCCCAAATCAGTATTTCCCTTTAATTCTTAAGAAACAGTTAAGCAGAGGCGCCTGCCTAAAAAGACCCAGTGTGTTCCCTTAGCTTTCTTTGAACCTGGACTAAGATTGGTGTACAGTGGTACCTCGGATTAAGTACTTAATTCATTCCGGAGGTCCGTTCCTAACCTGAAACTGTTCTTAACCTGAAGCACCACTTTAGCTAATGGGGCCTCCTTCTGCTGCGCCGCCGGAGCACGATTTCTGTTCTCATCCTGAAGCAAAGTTCTTACCTGAAGCACTATTTCTGGGTTAGCGGAGTCTGTAACCTGAAGCGTATGTAAGCTGAAGCATATGTAACCCAAGGTACCACTGTACTCAAAAATCTCCTTTTTTGCACTCTTCCCACCCTCCTCATCCTTGACAATTTTGTTGAGCAAGCCAGTCATTCACTGGCATGTTACAAAACATTTTTGTCTCGCACCCCCTTAAGGTAGGTGCTTATTCAGAGCCCAGCTGCGTTCTTAGGCCACAGGCCCATCCGGGCCAGCGTCCAGATTCCTGTTGTGGTCCAGCAGGCTCACGAGCAGAGGATGCTTAGCTGCCTTCCACTTTTGCACCCAGCAATGTATCTGGAGGTACACTGTATTTGTCTGTGGTTGGATTTCAGTGGTCAGCAAACTTTTTCAGCAGGGGGCCGGTCCACTGTCCCTCAGACTTTGTGGGGGGCTGGACTATATTTTTTGGGGAAAAAAATCAACAAATTCCTATGCCCCACAAATAACCCAGAGACGCATTTTAAATAAAAGGACACATTCTATTCATGTAAAAACACACTGATTCCTGGACCGTCCACAGGCCGGATTTAGAAGGCGATTGGGCCAGATCCGGCCCCCGGGCCTTAGTTTGCTTACCCATGGATTTAACTATTCAGAGTCCTACCCTAATTTGTCTTGGACATATATAGTCCGGTGGGATGCAAATTTAACATTAAAGCCATATGTGGTGCCTGATTATAATCACCACATTTTGTCAGGGCAAAACTTGGTGGCTGAGGTCTCTGCGGCCCCCCCCCCACCAATTTGGCAGAATCGGTCCCTCTCACAAACGCAACAAGGCTAGCTTACTATGTTTTGAAATAAGTGGTGCACATTACAAGACTCTTCAGTCCAGATTCTAAAATCAGCCAACTACCCCAGTTAATTCAGATCCCAGAAATTCATTCCATGCCATGTGAATAAGTCCCACTCCCCAGCGGTAGGTTTAGACCAGGGTTTCCCAAACTTGGGTCTCCAGCTGTTTTTGGAACTAGAACGCCCATCATCCCTAAGCTAGCAGGACCAATAGATTTAATCAACCTTGGCCTCCTTACGACATTTGCCTAATCAGCGCAATGTTCAGAAGATATGATTAATCCTGGTTAATAAAAAAAAACCCTCAAGTGGTCTATTTGTTGTTGTTTAGTCGTTTAGTCGTGTCCGACTCTTCGTGACCCCATGGACCAGAGCACGCCAGGCACTCCTGTCTTCCACTGCCTCCCGCAGCTTGGTCAAACTCATATTGGTAGCTTCGAGAACACCGGCCAACCATCTCGTCCTCTGTCATCCCCTTCTTGTGCCCTCCATCTTTCCCAACATCAGGGTCTTTTCCAGGAAGTCTTCTCTTCTCATGAGATGGCCAAAGTACTGGAGCCTCAGCTTCAGGATCTGTCCTTCCAGTGAGCACTCAGGGCTGATTTCCTTCAGAATGGATGCGTTTGATCTTGCATCCTCCAGCACCATAATTCAAAAGCATCAATTCTTCGGCAATCAGCCTTCTTGATGGTCCAGCTCTCACTTCCATACATCACTACTGGGAAAACCATAGCTTTAACTATACGGACCTTTGTTGGCAAGGTGGTCTATATTTATTAATATTATTTGTCGCAGAGATGACAGGGAAAAGGCGACAGTGGCATAACTGCATTGGAGAGCATTGCGCGGCGACCACCAGATGGAGATATTGATTCATTAGAAGGCACCACAGTTTAAATTCAGGGAATTGTAGCGGCTGGTTTCTCCTCGTATTCTGGGGGATTGTGAAAAACGGGTAGGTGGCTGGGGGTGCTGTGGATGCGCAATAAATTCTGGAGAGCAGCAAAATAAGAGTCCTTCTCCCCAGGCGAGCGCCTCTGGAATGGATGGCATAGGCGCAGCTGGAAAAGGGGTGGTCCTGGAGGGGGGGGGGCTTTACCCCTGACGCCGGGTCCGCATGGAGGCTTAGAGATCGTAGACCCATAGTACTGTAAAGGATTCCAAGGGTCATCTAGTCCAACCCACGGCGATCATAGCCCTGGGGCTGCTCCTGCCTTTGATCTGCAGAGAAATTTCCTTGCCGTTTCTTCCCACTTTTATCGAGGGTCTTTTTTCCTTTTTATTTGCTCTTTGGTTTGTCTAAAAACCCTCTTTTTCCCCATTTCACTACTTCTGACCTTTTAAAATTTCCGGTCCTTTTTTCCCTTCCATCATCATCAACAACAGCATCATCAAACCAGTAACTTTCTGCTTTTCCCCCTCTCTCCACTCCCCGCTCATTGCCCGGTTTCCCCTCCTTTTCTCCAAGGGGGCGCGGAGGTTGCGCGGCTGCGCCTGGGGCGGGACCAGCGAGGGCGGGCGGGGAGGAGGAGGGCGCTGGCCGGCCGCTCCCGCGGCTGCTCCGCCTGGCTAGGATGGCTTTCTCCGCGCCCGGCGCTGCCCCCGGGGGGCTCCGCACCCAGGACGCCTGGTCGCAGCAGGTAAGCGAAGCCCGTCCCTCTCCAAGCAGACCCCGCACCTCTTTGACGCCAGTCCTTCCTTCCTTCTCGCCAGCCCAGGATCACCCTCGGTTTTCCCCACCAGAAGTCAGCCCCCGCCCCCCCCCCAATTTGCTTTCTGAGCAAAGAAAAGACCCCTTTCTGAGCAGAATGGGGAATTTTGCCCCCCAGAAGAGTTACCCATGCCTTTTCCAATGGAGAAACCCACCGCTGCTTCTGGAGTCCCTTGTGCAGGCTCCTTGCGGCTCCCTGCAGCCTAATCAGGTTTCTAGTCCTCTGCGTGGAAAGATCCATCCTTCCTCTGCTTAGCTGCCCCTCCCTCTCCGTTCTGTGCTCACGTTTGGCCATCCATGGCTACTAGTCATCATGGCCATGTGCTCTCGTCAGGATCAGAGGTATAACATTCTTTATACCTTTAGCAACAACAGCACGCCCTCAGCTACACCGGCAATATACTCAGGCTGACGAAAACGTGCAATGGTTTGGAGGCTGTGGGGAGAATATAGGTGCCCACCCAATCTCTTAAAATGCTAGAACTTCCAGGCAGCTGGGGGGGGGGCGGGGGCGGCGGATATGTATCCAGAACAAACTAGAGGAAATTGGGCGGCTAAGACAACTTTCCTCCTGCTAGATTTCCCTTGTGCATTTTGTGGTATTCTCCATCAGTGTTCCCCAATTTGCTTTGCAGGAAAGACTCTGTGCAAACATTAGTAGGATGACAATGAGTGAACATATCCTGTTTGAACTTAGAACTGCTTTGAGCCCTTAAATGCTTTTAAAAGTACAGTGCTACCTCGGGTTACATACGCTTCAGGTTACAGACTCGGCTAACCCAGAAATAGTGCTTCAGGTTAAGAACTTTGCTTCAGGATGAGAACAGAAATCGTGCAGGAGGCCCCATTAGCTAAAGTGGTGCTTCAGGTTAAGAACAGTTTCAGGTTAAGAACAAATTAAGTACTTAACCCGAGGTACCACTGTAATGCACAGCAGCTGGAAAGGTTCAAGCTATGCTTCAGTTAGCAGAACTTGTATTTGAGTCTATCTTCTGTTAATGAGGCAAATATGGAAGGTTGCATTTTTAAGTGTTGCCTTGTTTGTAAGCATCCTGGGGCACATTTATCTATTGGCAGGCGGCCATGAAAATCTAAATAGTAATAAAAATGATAACTTACTCGGGGCATAACTGTGGAACTCACTGCCACAGGATGCCCTGGCATTGTGCTGCCTGCTGGCTCTGATGTTTTTAAAAGTGGATTAGCCAAATGCATGAAGGATGGGGCCACGAGTAGGTTATTAGCTCAACAGAGTCTTCATTTCAAGGACATCAGAAGAGCCTGACAGCGACTCAGACCAAAGGAAGGCCATCTAATCCAAGTCCCATAGAGGCCAGCTGGATGCCACAGTGGAAATCCCGCAAGCAAGAACCTGAGATCAGTAGTCCTCTCCCTACTTGTGATGCTCACCAGGGGAATTCTGTTAGTTCCCAATGCTGGCATAATACAAGACCATCATTGTCAGTAGCCTTAAAAGGTAAAGGTAAAGGGACCCCTGACCATTAGGTCCAGTCGTGGCCGACTCTGGGGTTGCGGCGCTCATCTCACTTTATTGGCCAAGGGAGCCGGCATACAGCTTCCGGGTCATGTGGCCAGCAGGACTAAGCCGCTTCTGGCGAACCAGAGCAGTGCACGGAAACGCCGTTTGCCTTCCCACCAGAGTGGTTCCTATTTATCTACTTGCACTTTGACATGCTTTTGAACTGCTAGGTTGGCAGGAGCAGGGACTGAGCAACGGGAGCTCACCCCGCCGCGGGGATTTGAACCGCTGACCTTCTGATCGGCAAGCCCCAGGCTCTGTGGTTTAACCCACAGCGCCACCCGCATCCCATCAGTAGCCTTACATTCCACCAATTTGCCTAAATGCCTTTTCAAGCCATCCATTACTACATCTTGCAGGAGTGAATTCCATAGTTACAGTTCCGTGCCGTGTGAAGAAGTCCCTTATTTATTGCATTTATGTCCCATCTTTTTCCTCCAACAAACTCAAGGCGGTATGCATGGTCCTCCCCATGACCACACTGGCTCTGAGAATATCCACATGTTCAGCCCCTGACAAAGTGCAACCCACAATGCATAGAATCATAGAATCATAGAGTTGGAAGAGACCACAAGGGCCATCGAGTCCAACCCCCTGCCAAGCAGGAAACACCATCAGAGCACTCCTGACATATGGTTGTCAAGCCTCTGCTTAAAGACCTCCAAAGTAGGAGACTCCACCACACTCCTTGGCAGCAAATTCCACTGTCGAACAGCTCTTACTGTCAGGAAGTTCTTCCTAATGTTTAGGTGGAATCTTCTTTCTTGTAGTTTGGATCCATTGCTCCGTGTCCGCTTCTCTGGAGCAGCAGAAAACAACCTTTCTCCCTCCTCTATGTGACATCCTTTTATATATTTGAACATGGCTATCATATCACCCCTTAACCTCCTCTTCTCCAGGCTAAACATGCCCAGCTCCCTTAGCCGTTTCTCATAAGGCATCGTTTCCAGGCCTTTGACCATTTTGGTTGCCCTCCTCTGGACACGTTCCAGTTTGTCAGTGTCCTTCTTGAACTGTGTTGCCCAGAACTGGACACAGTACTCCAGGTGAGGTCTGACCAGAGCAGAATACAGTGGCACTATTACTTCCCTTGATCTAGATGCTATACTCCTATTGATGCAGCCCAGAATTGCATTGGCTTTTTTAGCTGCCGCATCACACTGTTGGCTCATGTCAAGTTTGCTTTGCCTGGTTCCCTCTATACATTGCTTTGCCTGGTTCCCTCTATACATGCAGAACTACACCTGCCATCAGCCCCAGTGTCATGTGGCCATGCATTCTGAGGCTGATGGGAGTTGCAGTCCAACACATCTCAATCTGGAGGACACCAAGTTGTTGAAGGCTGTATCATAGAATCATAGATCTGGAAGGGACTCTGGGGATCATACAGTCTAAGCAATGTAGGAATATGCAGCTGTCCCGTACAGGGATTGAACCTTCAGCCTTGGCCATACCAGCACCGACTGAGCTATCCTGTGGTCATGCAGGGATACATCTCATTTTGCTCTTTCTTCTCTCCAGGTCTTTCCTGTCATCCACTGGATCCAAGCAGTCATGGCTACTTTGAGGTACTGCAAAGCTTCTTTTTTCTAAAGATGTAACCTGGGACTGATGGAGAAGCTCCCGCCAGAGGCTGGTCTCTCCTTTTAGAATAGCTCTGAAACTCTTTGAGGATTTATTCTCTTCTCTTTTACTGGCCATTGCTGATGTTCTTTATTTACTTATTTTGAAAGCCTGTTGTGAGTCACCTCAAGTGTCAGAGAGGCGGAAGATGAACGTTTTGAATGAATGAAATGAACATGTCATCAGCCAGGAGTTTTGACAAATTAAAACATTTTCTCTGTCCCTGTTGGTCTTGAGGTGCATTTGTGCAAAGACCTCTATGCATGCTGTGGGTTTCTACATTATCTTTGTGCCATGAACTTCAGCAAAAGTTGGCAGGTGCAGATTTTTTGCAGGATGGAGAGAAGTATTTTTGGTTGCCTTCTACTGAACGCAGATCAAGCCGCTGCTAAAAGCACAGTAACAAGGCTTGGAAAAAATGTTGGCAACCCTTTGCATATGCCAGTCCTTTTCATTCATTGTCTAAGGCAGTGGAAGCTGGAAGTAGCAAGGAATAGGCTGTGTGTGTGTGTGTGTGTGTGTGAGAGAGAGAGAGAGAGAGAGAGAGAGAGAGAGAAAGAAATGCAAAAGCAAGAGCTCAAGCGGTCATCAACTTCTTTTCCTGGAGATGCTCCTACGCCAGGGGTAGGCAACCTAAGGCCCATGGGCCACATGCAGCCCACGGGGGTCTTTAACAGGCCCACGAGCTGCCCCTGAACCGAGCCACCCACTCAGTGAGTCCCCGCGTGCTGCGCTGAACCAGCACGGTGTGGCACAGGGACTCGCTTCTGCAGTGCCGGAAATCGTGTTTGCACCGACGCCGAAAATCATGTCTGTTGGAAATTGCAGGCACACACGCAATCTGTCCCCCACAGGGATCTCCACTGGAGTGAACCGGCCCAGGCGAGGTAAACCTTGCCGACCCCTGTCCTACGCCCTTTAAGCAGAAATTCGGCAGATAAACTTTCTCCATCATGCAGGCTCAATGATGCAGAAACTGTCACCTACAGAATTTCTGACGGCCACCTGCTGTTCAAGGCATGAGAGCCCCACTAGAAGGAAAGTTGGCAACAGTGGTGGACCTTGGCGTCTCACATTTCAGTGGCACCCTGTGCAATGCCAAAAACTGACACGCACCCCCCATGCACCTACTCCTTTCCCCCTGTTACCTGCTCAACCAAGCAACTCTTTGTTCCCACAGCGTAATAGGGTCCAGCTCACTGATCGGTTATGCAATGCTCCAGAATACAGCCAGATCCCCCCAGGTAAGGGAATTTCTTTTATTGCTTTTTTTAATCTTTCTTTTTATTGATTTTTTTTAAAAAAGAATTAAGCTCAATTGCACTTTATGTAAGCAGTTCAGAAGGGAGGGGCAGCAATCTCCATGAAGAATGTTTAAAAATTTCAAGGGCATTCTTCCCTCCTAGTTGCTAAACAAATATTTTACTCCAGAGGCTGAATCATCATCTTGTTTCCTTTCAGAGCAGCAGTATAGAGCCCTGTTATAAGCTGTGCAAGAGCAGAGCCCCTGGCGGAGGTCTTCTCCTCTGTTGGCCATTAAGTACTGTGTCCAGTTCTGGGCACCACAATTCAAGAAGGACACTGACAAACTGGAACGTGTCCAGAGGAGGGCAACCAAAATAGTCAAAGGCCTGGAAACGATGCCTTATGAGGAACGGCTAAGGGAGCTGGGCATGTTTAGCCTGGAGAAGAGGAGGTTAAGGGGTGATATGATAGCCATGTTCAAATATATAAAAGGATGTCTTATAGAGGAGGGAGAAATGTTGTTTTCTGCTGCTCCAGAGAAGCGGACACGGAGCAATGGATCCAAACTACAAGAAAGAAGATTCCACCTAAACATTAGGAAGCACTTCCTGACAGTAAGAGCTGTTCGACAGTGGAATTTGCTGCCAAGGAGTGTGGTGGAGTCTCCTACTTTGGAGGTCTTTAAGCAGAGGCTTGACAACCATATGTCAGGAGTGCTCTGATGGTGTTTCCTGCTTGGCAGGGGGTTGGACTCGATGGCCCTTGTGGTCTCTTCCAACTCTATGATTCTATGATTCTAAGTGGCTGCTATTATTATTATTATTATTATTATTATTATTTTCATCATCATCATTTGCATTAATATTCCACTTTTTTATCCAAGGAGCTCAAAGTGGTGTGCATGGTTCTGCCCCCCTCCCCACAACAACCTTGTGAGGGGGGCTAAGCTGAGAGGCAGTGACTGGCCCCCAACATCACCCAATGAGCTTCACGGCAAGGAGACCAGGCTTCAAATTCCCACTCAGCCATGAAGCTCACTGAAGTGACCTTGGGCCTGTCGCTGCCTCTCTCAGCTTAACCCGCCTCACAGGGCTGTTGTGGGAGTTCAATAAGGAAAAGGAAGAAGCAAACCACTTTGAGATCCCTGGAGAGAAAAAAAGATGGTTGTATAAATGCAATAATAGAAAAAAAAGACAAAGCCTTTCACTGCATGCCTGTGCAGAGAAACTTCTCCTGTCTACTTTCTGTCTGTCATGCCACCTATGTCTGTGTGTCACACCATAGAAGCTGGCAGGCAACACACACGGTGAGCGAGGAAACCAGCAACTTTATTACAAACCTTGGAATTACAGCCAAAAAAATGGGTTTTTATTTCATTCTTCATCCTTGAAGCATGACACGTGGCTTCAATGATGCTTTAAGCGCAGGTTCCCACAATTTCGGACCCTTCAGATGTGGGTACATTTTTAAAATATATATTTATATAATTCGAAATATTTATTGCATTTTTCAAATTCCGCATTCATGCACGTTCGCATCCTGTTGCTACACTCAGCATCTACATAGAAAAGGCCACATTGGCACCATACATTTAAAGTGCTAGGGTACCACTTTAAAGAGTTGCCTGCTTCCCCCAAAGAATTCTGGGAAGTGTAGTTTTTTTAAGGGTAGCGAGGGATCCATCACAGAGCTACAGTTCTCAGAGCGGTTTAACACTCAGTTCCTCTCCACAGGGAACTGTGGGAATTGTAACTTTGAGAGGGGAATAAGGGGGCCTTCCTAACAACTCTCAGCACTTTTAACCAACTACAACTCCCAGAATTCTTTGGGGGGGGGAACCATGGTTTTTTAAAAGCGGTATCATAGCGCTTTAAATGTATGGGGTGAATGTGGTCAAAGAGCCAGAAGACAACTTTGGTGCATGTCAAATGTGAAGGGCCTCTTTTCAGCCCCCCATGTTAAACTATGCAGTTTAACAGTTTCCTTACCCCAACAGAGGGATTTCAAAGGATGCTTGTAGGATTGGAACTCGTGTCCAAAACTGCTTGGTTATGAAGGGAGGCGATGGATTCCTCTCCCAATGAGGGTCCTTCCCACATTTCATGACCGTTCAAACTCCGCTTACAAGTTGAAACTTTATTTGCATCAGCCATAGCAATGAAACAACAATACAATATACAAAGGTTAAATATCTGCCGACCGAGAATCCATTTCCTGCCCCTGATGAAGTGGACTTCGGCCACAAAACCTTGTGCTGTAATAAATTGGCTAGCCTTTCATGAGCCGCAAGACTGCTTGCTGCCAAAGACTAATTCATGTAATCTTGAAATGCCGCAGTTGTTCCTGCTAAAGAATGAAATTATTTTACTTTATTTATATTACTCACATACCATCATATCTTACCAGAGTGACCACGAGGTCCTTTCTGGGAAGGCTGTGTATTTGTGAGAACCAGCTCAAAGGGACAGATCTTAAAGCTTTGGCAAATTTGATAGGTCAATAGCAGTATTTTAACTGAAACCCAAAGGGCCGGTCCTATCATTAGGCAGAGTGAAGCCCCTGCCTCAGGCAGCAGGTGCTGGGGGCAAGCAGTAGCAGCGCCTGCCTGTTCCTGCTGGCTGTTATCCCACCCAGCCAGCTATTTCCCCTTGGTTGCCACCCAGGCCGTCCTGGACCCCCTAATCCAGTGGTGGCCAAACTTGGTCCTCCAGATGTTTTTGGACTACAACTCCCATCATCCCTAGCTAACAGGGCCAGTGTCAGGGATGATGGGAATTGTAGTCCCAAAAAGGCTGGAAGGCCAGGTTTGGCCACTACTGCCCTAATCTAACCTGCTGCCTCAAGGGGTTGGGAGCAGAAGATGCTACCCCATCATTGGGGATGAAGAAGCAGGATTCAACCATTGGTCTGATTGGCTTCTGTACGTGGAATGGGGAAAGGGCACCAGAACTTAAAGCAGTGCATAGTTAAAGTACGGAACTCCCTCCAGCAGGAGGAAGTGATGGCCACCACCTTGGCCGTCTTTAAAAGAGGACTAGATACCTTCATATAGGGACGCGGGTGGCGCTGTGGGTTAAACCATAAAGCCTAGGACTTGCCGATCAGAAGGTTGGCGGTTCGAATCCCCACAACAGGGTGAGCTCCCGTTGCTCGGTCCCTTCTCCTGCCAACCTAGCAGTTCGAAAGCACCTCAAAGTGCAAGTAGATAAATATGTACCGCTCCAGCGGGAAGGTAAACGGTGTTTCCATGTGCTGCTCTGGTTCGCCAGAAGCAGCTTAGTCCTGCTGGCCACATGACCTGGAAGCTGTACGCCGGCTCCCTCAGCTAATAAAGCGAGATGAGCGCCGCAACCCCAGAGTCAGCCACGACTGGACCTAATGGTCAGGGGTCCCTTTACCTTTTTCGATACATTCATGGAGGAGGACAATGCCACAGCAGTGTAGCGTAGTGGTTAGAGTGTTGAAATGGGACCTGGGAAAGACCAGGGATTGAATCCTGAACTCAGCCCTGAAGCTCTGGGGGGCAGCCACTGTCTCTCAGCCTAACCTGCTTCATGGGGTTGTCATGGGGATTAAATAAGATGCAGGCGAAGAAGCCATGGGCTCCACCTTGAGCTCCCTGGAGAAAAAGGTGAGCTGTGAATGCAGTAAATAAGGAAATACCAACCACTTCCTCTGCTTCTTCCCCAGGGACGGCCTTTGTTCTACTTGAGCCTCTGGGATCTCTTTCTGGGCATGAGCTGGCTGTTTGGGGCTCTCCTCTACAATGAAGAGGCTGCCACGTCCGCAAGCCAGGAGGCTGCTTGCTACAACCTACAAGCCACAGCAGAGGTAAGAATGATGCCGGCACTTTGGCCTGTTTCAGGGATGGAGAGTGGGTTTTTTGCCTGTGGCGCTAGCGGCAAGCTGCCTAGGGAGCCAAGGTGCTGTAGTGGTTAGAGGGTTGGACTAGGAGAGACCCAGGTTCAAATCCCCTCATAGCCATGTTCCAGAGTCTACGCCATCTAGACAAAGTTCAAGATAACTTCAGTCCCATTTAAAACGAATACAGTGGTACCTTGGGTTACATATGCTTCAGTTTACAGACACTTCAGCTTACAGACTCTGCTCACCCAGAAATAGTACCTCGGGTTAAGAACTTTGCTTCAGGATGAGAACAGAAATCGTGCTCCGGCAGCAGCAGGAGGCCCTATTAGCTAAGGTGGTACCTCAGGTTAAGAACAATTTCAGGTTAAGAACGGACCTCCAGAATGAATTAAGTACTTAACTCGAGGTACTACTGTAGATTACAGGTGGTCAAGCAGAAGGTCATTAGAGGCAGGGCCTTCTATAACGTGGCTCCATTTTCATGGAAAACACTCCCTAGAGAAGCCAGTCTGGTCCCATCACTGTTAGCCTTCTGCTGTTTAGTAGGGATGTGGCTGTTGTCCCAGGGGGCATTTGGGGTCCTAATTCTATACTAATTATGCTTGGTTATTTTTTCCTGCTTCTGATACAGTTTTATTGGGTTGTTTGTTTGCTTGTTTGTTTCATGGGGTTTTGTAACTGTGGACTTACTAGTGCTCTAAGATAACTGGTCTTCCTTCCCCTACCCCATGTTGTTAGCCGCCATCAGGTTTTCCTGTTCCCCCCAAAAAGCAGAATGCCGTATAAAAAATAATAATTGACATGATTTGAAGGCATCTGAAGGCCTGAGATGGTCTGCTGGAAATTGACTAGTGATCAAGTGGTCAGTGGTCCACTGGTCCACCTTTGGAGAATCAGGACTTCCTTGGACAATCTTTACAACAGCAAGACAGTCGTCCAATTCTGAGACTGCCCTCGCTTTTCTGGTGCTTTGCTGACCGGAGTATTGGGAATTTCTCCTTGGTTGCGCCAGCTGGAATGTGTGCTGGCTGGGTGCTGAGCTGTCACAAGAGGTGTGGTTTGGTAAACATGTCAGGCAGCCCTGAGAGGGCAGGGGTGGCTTCAAGGAGCTGAGACAGCTTCTGAGTAGGCTCTTCTAGACCAGAGCTTTCGAAACTGTCCATCGCAACACGTTTGTGTATTGGTGTGTCGCGCGAATGTCCCCCACGCTCCTTCTGGGGCTGGAAAGGCGTTAGTTTAACTTCTGGCTTGCTAGTAAAACTGAATTACTGTGTCGCGAAATGATGCAGGTCTAAAAAGTGTGTCACCAACATGGAAAGTTTGGAAAGCTCTGGGTTGGAGGCAGAAGACAATTGCCTCTTTGATTAAAACATAGCTGCTCGCCCCAGAAACTTGCAGATCAGAGCAGCGGTTGTTGTAAGGCTGTGGGGTTGGTTGGGTTTTGCCAAGTGTTTGTTGGAAGAAGCCTTATGCTAAACCAGGAAAATAATCTGCCGAGCCCAGAATTGTCTGCTCTGACCGGGGTCTAAGGCACCACTTGATAGGGGAATTGCAAAGGTCTCTTGTTTGCTTTGGGATAGAGCGAAACCATAACATGGGTCTGTGCCAATAGACTTTACCTGGCAGTGAGCAGGTGCAAAATTGCAGTGCACTTCCTGGAACGAACATGCAAAACACTCTCTCAAGGGAAAGCAGTAACTGGTGTTCCTGTGCTGTGCTGATGTGTTTTGTGCTTTTGATCCCGGGGTCCAAAGTGCCTGTGATCCCAGTTTGGAAGCTAGAGCTAAATGCTAAATACCCACCTCACAATTGTGGGTGGTGGTGGTGGGGGTGTATTCAGAGCTGGTCAACCCAATATTCCAGCATCTGAAATTTCTCCAGGCCAGGGGTAGCAGGTGTGGCACCCTCCAGATGTGGCTGGGCTCCAGCTCCCAGCCAGAATGGCCATTAGCCCAGAAGGATGGGGGCTGGAGACCAACATCTGGAGAGCATCACATTGGCTACCCCTGCCCTAGATCCTAGGGAATCCTATTTATTAACATAAATAATAATAATCAATCTGTACAAACTATTGAGATTTCTAGCATATAATGCATTGGGAGGAGCACAATTTATTTCTTTATTATCTATCACAAATAGCCATTCCCAGGGAAGACTACAGTTCAGGTCATACTGTTCATGATAGCTATACATCCTATACACTTTTAAAATGTGGCTCTTTTTTAGAGTGGTTATTGGGTTGTTGTTCTTACAATGGTGCCTCGCAAGACGAAAAGAATCCGTTCTGTGATTCTCTTCGTCTAGCGGTTTTTTCGTCTTGCGAAGCAAGCCCATTGAAGGATTAGCGGATTAGCGCTATTAGCGGTTTTTAGCGGCTTATCTGCTGATCGGATCAGCTGATAAGGGCTTAGAAAAAGGGGGGAAAGGGAAAAAAACCCCCGCAGGAACTCGCAAGACATTGTCGTCTTGCGAAGCAAGCCCATAGGAAATTCGTCTAGCGAAGCACCTCCAAAATGGAAAACTCTTTCATCTAGCGAGTTTTCCGTCTTGCAAGGCATTCGTCTTGCGGGGCACCACTGTATTTTTATTATATAGAATATGGTTTTTATGTTGATCTTTTCTGTGAACTGCCCTGAGACCTTCGGGTATAGGGTGGTATATAATAATAATAATAATAATAATAATAATAATAATAATAATAATAATAATATTGGCAAAGATGCTTTGATGAGTTTATCTTTAAGACCAATTTGTATACAGTGGTACCTCGGGTTACATACGCTTCAGGTTACATATGCTTCAGGTTACAGACTCCGCTAACCCAGAAATAGTGTTTCAGGTTAAGAACTTTGCTTCAGGATGAGAACAGAAATTGTGCTCCGGCGGCACGGGCGCAGCGGGAGGCCCCATTAGCTAAAGTGGTGCTTCAGGTTAAGAACAGTTTCAGGTTAAGAACGGACCTCCGGAACGAATTAAGTACTTAACCTGAAGTACCACTGTATTGCCCAAAATGCCACCATCTTGCATAACATGTGCCCAGTTTTCTTGTCCTTTTTATCACTCCTGTTATGAGTTATTTTCTCACTGGTAGCCAGTCTCCAGATACTCTTAAACTTTAAATCCAGGGATATTCCTGCTGGCCTTCCAGGTTCCAGAGTGCTGTTCCTTGTGAAGAGGGAGTGATGGTTAAAGTACTCTAGGAACAGTAGCTCTGGGAGGGGGAAAGGAATCTCTTAACATCTATCAGACCTGTCACAAACTACAGTTCCCAGGATTCCTTGGGGGAAGCTATGACTGTTTAAAGGGGTATCATAGTGTTTTCAGTGCATGGTGTGAATGTGGTCTGACATAGGAAGAACCTGGACTACTACTTTGCAAGCCCCGCTATAGGACTCCCTGGTTAGAATCACTATATTCTTTCTTTTTAAATGACAGTGGCCTACTGGTTTTCCAAACCTTTAAGCTTATTGTTCCCCATGTATCATCAGTCATGCCAGGAAATCCGATCTTCCTGTTTCTGTGTTTTCATTTTTTCCATTTGCTGGCGTGCAGCACATCTGGTCTTTCTGACATTTCCCCCGGTCCCTAGTTTGCTCTTGCCTTTAAGAGTGCATTTGAATTATTCTGAAACTGTTTACACATCCAAAGGAAGTTGGAGCATCTTGCCTGTATACAAAAATTGCCCACAGGCCTGTTTAGAAGCAAAATGCTGAATAAATATAGGCAGAGCGTTTAGCCAAACCACCTTCCTGGGATCGGCACCCAGAAGTTCGTCTTTGAGGCCCTTTGTAAACTGCCTCCCATAATCAGTATGCGAAGGGTTCATATGTGTCTCAAATCAAGTTAAATCTGTATCTGTGTGTAATTTGTGTAGGTAATCTTGCAGAAGAATCTGGTTTGCCAAAGTGGGAAATAGGCTACTGGATGCCTTTGGTCTGAGTCAGCAGGGCGCTCTCTTCTTAGGTTCAGAAAGTGGTCAAATGTAAAAAAATTGTTTGAGAAAAGCAAATACGTTTCCTTGAATTCAAAGTTAATGCATGTGTTGCTTTCAACTACCAAAGGGCATGTTTGTGGAGCAATCTAGCCAGCACTTGTTTGTAGCTCTTTGTTTAAATTAATTCCACCCCCTAAAAGCTGAGCATTTTCTTTGTTCTCTCCCAGCTTGTTGAGATACATCTGCCATTTTCTCCCTCTCACCTCCACTCATCCTGTCAATAATTCCTGCATGAATAAAGCCTTTGAACTTCAGAAACTGTAAGCGATTATTCCCATCTAACTGACCCAAGCTGCAAGGTCTGCTAACAAATTTTGCCAGGAAATTTGTTATGTACTGAATTGAATAGGATCCAAAGTGCAGCGGTCTGATTGGTCCTAGAACAATAGGATCCAAAATGCAGCAGTCTGATTGGTCCTAGAACAATAGGATTCAGAATGCAGCAGTCTGGTTGGTCCTAGAACAATGCAGCAGTATGATTGGTCTGCAGGAGCCACCCAATCCAGCTCCAGACGGAAGTGAATCCACAACCTGATTGGCCTACAGGAGAATTCCGGAATTAGCCAATCACGTGCAGCCCATTGTGTAAATAATGTATATAAAGCAGATACTTTGGGGAAAATTCCATTCCTCTTCACCACTATGAGCTGAATAAAGAGCATGAAATCATCTCTAGACTCTGAGTATATTTCAAAATTAAAGGCAGGAGACAACTTTCTCTCCAAGTTCCTTGCAGTACCTGCTGGACAGGCATGACTATGGCTCAAATTCTTGAAAGGGCACTTCCTTCCCTACAGGCCTTCTTGGGGGTTGTGATCAGCAGAGGGGGCGCTCTTGGCAGATCCATCACTCTAAGAGGTTCTCTGAGGTGTGTGTGGGGGGGGCGTTCTGGAGTCTAGCTCTAGATCCATATGAAGATCCTGCTTAATCCGGCCAATCGCCCATCTATTCCAGCATCCTGTTCTCATACTGGCCAACCAAATGCCTGTGGAAAACTACCGTATTTTCCCATGTATTGGACGAGGTTTTTTGACTCAAAAATCATGCCAAAAAACTGGGGTCATCCAATACACGGATAGTGGCATGGGGGTGGAGCGGCGCGCTGTCAGCCATCCGGCGACACCGCACATGCGACCTACGTAGCAACGGCCCACCCCGGGTTTCACAACACCTTCATTCGCCCCTGATCCCTAGCTAGCAGGACCAGTGGTCAGGGATGATGGGAATTGTAGTCTCAAAACATCAGAAGGGCCGAGGTTGAGGAAGCCTGCTTTAAACCAGCAGTCATTGTGGATTTGATTTAGAGATCAAATCAATTTAAATCACTAGTCTGTAAGACTTGATATAAATCATTTTTTTACAGACTCATTCTTGCTGGTATAATCTTAATATTTACAACCAGATGAATTTTTTGGAATAATAATTTTTCAGAGTAGTTTTTACAGTTATATCAAAAACTACTGATTTGGTTATACTGTACAATTAGAAATACATAGACAGTGAATTATGAAATTATTGTGAGGTTTCATAAGTAAATTGCTTATAATTGGCCTTTATTGGAAGAAGAAAAATAATCATTTCCTTAATAACAATTTAAACAGTAACATTATAGCATATGTATCCATATTTGTTAACTGATGTGGTTAAACGATTTAAAAAAAAACTTCGAGTGAGTTTTAGCACACATGAAAAACTTAAAACAAATCCTTATTTCCTGATGAATAGCCTTTGGACTATAATGTAACTTAAATATTTAGAAAGATTTTTCCTCCAAAAGCATTTTATTTTTAAAATCCGATTTAAAGCAAAAAAATCTGATTGAAATAAAAAATCTGATTTAAACAAAAAAAAAAACCAATTTAAATTTAAAAAAATCCAGTTGTTTTTTTTAAAAAAAACCCTCATTGATTTTTTTTTTATAATATTTTTTATTAGTTTTACAAAAGTTTTTATAACAGACAAACGCAAAAAACAAACAAACAAACAAACAAACAAACAAACAAGTATAATTTCATAATGTCATTTCATAAACTTCTTTCCTCGGACTTCCCCATACCTCCCCTTTCTGCGTCCTCATGTCCAAATTTTATAGCAACTTATAAATATTTTTTCCAACTCTAATTCGTCATAGTCCTTTCTTATTCTAATCTTATATTACTGCAACCCTTTCTCTCTATCGAATCTCGATATTCTAAACTTCCTCAAGTTTATAGTAGTCCTTAAGATAAATCTTGAATTTCTTCCAATCTTCTTCCGCAGTCTCCTTTCCCTGGTCTCGAATTCTGCTCGTCATTTCCGCCAATGTCATATAATCAATCACTTTCATCTGCCATTCTTCCACGGTGGGTAGATCTTGTGTCTTCCAATACTTTGCGATCAGTATTCTTGCTGCTGTTGTTGCATACATAAAAAAAGTTCTATCCTTTTTTTGCACCAATTGGCCGACAATGCCCAAGAGAAAGGCCTCTGGTTTCTTAAGAAAGGTATATTTAAATACCTTTTTCATTTCATTATATATCATCTCCCAGAAGACCTTAATCTTCGGGCATGTCCACCAAAGATGATAAAAAGTACCTTCAGTTTCCTTACATTTCCAGCATTTATTATCAGGCAAATGATAGATTTTTGCTAGCTTAACTGGGGTCATGTACCACCTGTATACCATTTTCATCACATTTTCCTTTAAGGCACTACATGCCGTAAATTTCATTCCGGTGTTCCACAACCTTTCCCAGTCAGCAGACATAATATTATGACCAATATCCTGTGCCCACTTAATCATAGCTGATTTAACTATTTCATCTTGTGTGTTCCATTTCAACAGCAAGTTATACATTCTTGACAAATTCTTAGTATTGGGTTCTAGCAGTTCTGTCTCGAGTTTTGATTTTTCCACCTGGAAGCCAATTTTCCTGTCTTGTTTAAAAACCTCCGTTATTTGATAATAGTGGAGCCATTCTTGTACTTTGGGTTTTAGTTTTTCATGGCTCTTTAATTTCAGTTTCTCTCCATCCTGTTCTAAAATCTCACAATACTTTGGCCATCCGACCTCCATATTAACTTTCTTATGGGCCTTCGCCTCTAAGGGTGACAACCATCTAGGGGTTTTGTTTTCCAACAGGTCTTTATATCTCATCCAAACATTGAACAACGCTTTCCTTACAATGTGATTTTTAAAGGCACTATGCACTTTGATTTTGTCATACCATAAATATGCATGCCAACCGAATGTGTTATTGAAACCTTCTAAGTCCAAGATATCTGTATTCTCAAGGAGCATCCACTCTTTCAGCCAGCAGAATGCTGCTGCCTCGTAGTACAGTTTTAAGTCCGGCAGGGCAAATCCCCCTCTTTCTCTTGCATCTGTTAATATTTTATATTTTATTCTGGGCTTTTTGCCCTGCCAGACAAATTTCGCAATATCTTTCTGCCACCTCTTGAAACAGTCCATCTTGTCAATAATCTGCAAAGTTTGAAACAAAAATAACATTCTAGGCAATTGATTTTTATCCACCCTGCCAGCAGTCTAACCACACTATCTCTTTCTGCATGCCACTGCAATATATTTACCAAACTCCAGCAGAGCCATCCCTCAGCAACACTCCCGGCTTGCTGTCTCTGCTTGTTCCCATGTCCTCTTCAGTTGCCTGTCCAGAGTTGCCAAAGAACCATTTGTGTTTTTGTGGATCCTCTCATGACCCCATCCAAACGTGAATTCCATGCTCCACTGTCATGCAACAAGGTCCTTGTGTGGCTGTTGTACAATTTATCTGCCCCCCCGCCTCCCCACCCTCAATTAAATCCAAATGGCCTAGAAAGCTTTTAATAAAATTCCACTCCATTTGGCCAGCACAATGGATGGGAGGAAAGCAAAGCAGTTATAATGATGGGCGGGAAAAGGGCCGCATACACACTGACCCCGTTTGGAGCACTAAAATGAACTTTCAATCCAGAGCATCTCATAGCCATCTGCAGCATGCTGTTTTCAATCCAGATTGGTTCTAGATAGCAGTTACTTGGTGCACTTTTGAAAACCCTCCTCCTGATTATCTTATCCATGCCTTTCAATTCAATTTAATTTGTTATTTCTACCCTGCCCATCAGGGATGCGGGTGGTGTTGTGGGTTAAACCACAGAGTCTAGGACTTGCCGATCAGAAGGTTGGCGGTTCGAATCCCCGCGACGGGGTGAGCTCCCGTTGCTCGGTCCCTGCTCCTGCCAACCTAGCTGTTCGAAAGCACGTCAAAGTGCAAGTAGATAAATAGGCAGGAATCTGGCAGGAAGGTAAACGGCGTTTCCGCGCACTGCTCTGGTTCGCCAGAAGTGGCTTAGTCATGCTGGCCACATGACCCGGAAGCTATACGCCGGCTCTCTTGGCCAATAAAGCGAGATGAGCACCACAACCCCAGAGTCAGTCACGACTGGACCTAATGGTCAGGGGTCCCTTTACCTTTACCTTTACCTTTACCTTTACCCTGCCCATCTGGCTGGGTTTCCCCAGCCACTCTAGGTGGTTCCTAACAAAAGAATAAAAACACGATATAAACATCAGTCATTAAAAACTTCCCTAAACAGGGCTGCCTTCAGATGTCTTAAGTCAAATAGTTGTTTATTTCCTTGCTATCTGGTGGGAGGGCGTTCCACAGGACGGGTGCCACTACCGAGAAGGCCCTCTGCCTGGTTCCCTGTAACTTGGCTTCTCGCAGTGAGGGAACTGCCAGAAGGCCCTCAGAGCTGGACCTCAGCATCTGGGCTGAACAATGGGGGTGGAGACGCTCCTTCAGGTATACTGGGCCAAGGCTGTTTAGGACTTTCAAGGTCAGCACCAACACTTTGACTTGTGCTCAGAAACGTATTGGGAGCCAATGTAGGTCTTTCAAGACCGGTGTTATGTGCCTTTTCCTCCCCACGCTTGCACTGCTTATAGAAAAGTTCTTATGATCTTTCTCTCCTGTTGGAGAACAATTTGAAGACACCAACAGTTTCAGGGTTGAACCTTGATGTTTCAGGGACTCATGTATTCCACCCTATTTGCAGATGGAGGAGAATGCCAGGGTAGGGCCAGGTACCACGGACTGTGGCGTAAACTTGCTTATAGTAGTAAAAACTGCTTTCCAGAAATTACAAGCTTTTTTACAGGACCATCATAAATGACACAGGGTACGTCTCTGCAAATGCTTTGTTTTGTCCATCCGAAATCTACTGCCAGTCAGCTGGTCCCCCGGGATTCCGGTGTTATGAAAGGAGGAACTTTAACTCTTCTTCCTCATGGTATTCATAATATGATACAGTTCTAAAAAGTTCCTTTGTTGTTGTTTTCTTAAAAGGATACTGGTGGGTAGCGGCCGCCAAATTATTTCTGCCCTCAGCCCTTTCTGCCTTCAAACTCCATGCTGAGACAAGCCTTGGCCCAAGGCCGTTTTAACAATAATATGCAGAACTTTTCTTCTTATAGGAACAGTTATTATGGCAGGTGGGTGCTGGAAAAGCCATTTTAAAATCCAAGAATATGCCAGTCATTTTAAAATGCAAATAGCCACTTAAAACCTCATATTCTGCAATTCTGTGTCATTTGTGTACAGCTCCC
Organism: Podarcis vaucheri; assembly: GCF_965113315.1. Lineage (NCBI taxonomy): Eukaryota > Metazoa > Chordata > Lepidosauria > Squamata > Lacertidae > Podarcis > Podarcis vaucheri. The sequence goes on along the minus strand of NC_138765.1, from coordinate 88,507,741 downwards.
AAAATTCAGCATCCTGAAAATGGGACGTTTTATTTTTATTTTTTAGAAGCAAGTGGCTTCTAAAATGATGAAAATCATTTTGTCAGCATGCAGGCAGTTCTTAGTGAAATCCCAAGGACCTGGAAGGAGCTTGGCTGAGTAGAGGATTCCATACTGGCACAGATCCCAATCTTATACACAGTGTGATTGCAGAATTGTGGGTCATGTATGTTGCCCAACCATGTTCCTCCTTTTTCCAGATCTTCTATGTTGCCTCCTTCTTGTATACTGTCAATTACACCTGGCACCTTTACATAGACCTGAAGATGAAATACAACCAGAATCTACAAAACCGGCCACCCCAGGTAAATTTCGTTTTGGTAGCAGCTTGTATATTTTTAATAATAACTTCGTACACCGCTTGATGTGGCAAAAGCTATGTGATTCACACCGATTATGACAAAGAAATCGCAAGCAGAGAGTCAGTGCGTAATAGCAAAATGCAAAATATTAAAACAGATACTGATATGATACCTGTGGGCTGTTATGATGGTTTGAATAAAAAGGCAGAGCGGTCCACACTGACCCTAAAGACTCACTGGCAGGGAAGGCAATACAGTGGTATCTTGGTTTACAAACTCAATCCGTTCCACAAGTCTGTTCTTAAACCAAAGCATTATTGAACCAAGATGTGCTTTCCCATAGCAGCGGGGGGACTCAATTTACAAATGGAACATGCTCAACAGGAAGCAAAACATGTTCTTATTCCAAGGCAAAGTTCACAAACCAAAGCACCTACTTCCGGGTTTGCAGTGTTCTTAATCCAAGTTGTTCATAAACTAAGTTGTTCTTAAACCAAGGTTACGACTGTATTGGGAAAGGTGGGCAGCTTCATATAAGATAAATGTATATGGGTGTAGGTTTGTATTGGCGTGTAGGTATGTGGTGCATAATGGTTAGAGTTTTGGACTAGGACCTGGGAGACAAGGGTTCGAATCCCCACTCAGCCATTAAGTTCACTGGGTGACGTTGGGCCAGTCCCTGCTTCTCAGCCTAACCTATGTCACAGGATTGTGGTGGGGATTAAATGACATGGGGAACCATGTACGCCACCTTGAGCTCCTTGGAGGAAAAGATGGGACCTAAATGCAATGAATACACACACACTTAAAATTAATACCGTATTTTTTGCACCATAACACTCACTTTTTTCCTCCTAGAAAGTAAGGGGAAATGTCTGTGCGTGTTATGGAGGGAATGCCTACGGGTGGCATGCCTACGGATTTTCCTCCTCTAAAAACTACGTGCGTGTTATAGAGCGAAAAATACGGTAACTAACAAAATTCATGCAGTACTATGGAACTCCCCACAGGAGGCAGTGATGACCACCAGCTTGGATAGGTTTAAAAGAGGATTAGACAAATTCACAGAGGAAAGGTATCAATGGCTACTAGCCACGATGGCTATGTTCCACTGTCAGAAGCAGAAATGGTCCTGTAAATCAGTCGCTGGAGCACACAGGCAGAGAAAGCACTCTTGTGTTTGGGTCCTGTTTCCCACAGGCACCTGGGTGGCTGCTGTGAGAACAGGTGCCAACCGAGGTACGATACGATAATCTTTATTGTCATTGTCCCATACAGAACAACAAAATTGAAAAAAAATCTACATCAGACATTCAAAAGCCCACAAGCCTGCTATCCCAGCTATCCCAACCTGGTTAGCCCCCTAAAAACTCTAATACCCCATTTTTAAATACAATATACTCCCATAGAGACTCCTTACACTGCGTTCAAAACCAGAATCGTATTTGGATAGAAACTGTTTCTTAGGCGGCTAGTCCTAGCCTTTATAACCCTGTACCTTCTTCCAGAAGGCAGAAGCTGAAAGAGATCATTTCCGGGGTGCGCACTATCCTGCGCTATCTCTGCAGCTTTCTTATGGCAGCTGGAAGCATAGATTTGATCCAAGGTGGGAAGAGAGCACCCACTTATTCTCTCCGCGGTCTTTACAACCCTGGACAGCATTGGTTTTTCCCTGATCCAAAAGGCTCTTCAAACATTCTTAGAGAACATGGATTTGATGCCTGCAAATTCCGGGAGTGATTCCCCTCTATTTTCTTTTCATACAGGGCTGGGGACATTTTTTGTGAGGTTGTGGTGTGTATAGGTGTATAACCCTAACAACATGGTGCGTGCCCATGGAGGCTCTCCGAAATTTCATGAACACCTTTCCTGCTTGTACTTTCTCTACCTTCCACCATGGCCTGTTCATTCTGCTATATTGCTGGCCAGTTTGACACCTTGCTTGCTTTCCTGAACACAGAGTTGCAGGGAGCATTATTAAAAAAACAAATAAGATGTTTGCTCTTTTGGTTAACGATCTACTAGGGGGGAAAAACCATAACTGGCCTGAGACATACAATCATATGACCTGCATCATGTGATACAGCCTCCTACATCAGGCTACTACAAATACTTTGGATCTCAAGCACTGATCCTTGATGTGAGATTCACGCTGTTAAAAGCAGAAAATTCTGAGTGTCTGTTGGGGAAAAGCCATGGAGTCTGGGCTTGTCTTGTACCTGCTAATCCGCTCCCTGATGGGAAAGTGACGCATAGACTTGCATCCATGCATAGCCATGGAATGTTTGGTGGCCGTTGTCTAGGGTGGTCTGCAAAGGAATGGTTGCTGTTTGTGGTGTCAGTAACCTGAGCAGAGCAGGTTGTCCTGGAAGAGGCGGACGCAAAATCGCTCCCTTGCCGTCGTCTGCCCTCGAACAACACTCTTGAGGAGCGAGCGTCACTGTTTGGGAACAGAGGGACACAGTTCTGAGAAAAAGACAAACCTAAGTAAATACTTCACCTGCTCTGTGATCAGCAGTCCCTCCACAACTGGCTCGACTCAGAACGGACACCGCTGTCTCAAGGAACACAAGGAGCCCTCTGTGTACTTTCTGCAGGTGGAGGCAGCTGCACGATTTGTGAGCTGGATTGCTAGGTTGGTAAAGCAAGGGACAAGGGTGGCGCTGTGGGTTAAACCACAGAGCCTAGGGCTTGCCGATCAGAAGGTCAACGGTTCGAATCCCCGTGACGGGGTGAGCTCCTGTTACTCAGTCCCTGCTCCTGCCAACCTAGCAGTTCAAAAGCATGTCAGAGTGCAAGTAGATAAATAGGTACCGCTCCGGCGGGAAGGTAAATGGCATTTCTGTGCGCTGCTCTGGTTCGCCAGAAGCGGCTTAGTCATGCTGGCCACATGACCCGGAAGCTGTACGCCGGCTCTCTCGGCCAGTAAAGCGAGATGAGCGCCACAAACCCAGAGTCGGTCATGACTGGACCTAATGGTCAGGGGTCCCTTTACCTTTACCCAAAGGGGAAAAAAGAGAGGGGGTGGAATAGGAAAGAAGCAAGCTTATATTTGTAAACGTGAGGATGGGGGTAGGAAGGTGTGTTGGTATGTATTGGTTTTTTTAAAAATAAGTAAGTATGTTGGACTTTTCAGCTGAATTCTGAGCCCACAGAATCCAGGGGCGCATTTAGCCAGTTGAGCACCGCAACTCCAGAGTCGGCCATGACTGGACCTAATGGTCAGGGGTCCCTTTACCTTTACCTAAAGCATTTCCAGTTACCTACCGGTGGCAGCAACCAAAGAGCTGGCAAAGAAACATTTCTCTCCCTTTCTCCTAACACAAGAACTCGTGGACAGCCAATGAAGCTGAATGTTGTAAGATTCAGAACAGATACAAGAAAGTCCTTCTTCGCGCAACACATGGTTAAAGAGTGGAACTCACTTCCAGGTGAAGCAGGGATGCCCGCCAACTTGGATGACTTTAAAAGACAAATTGGACAAATTGGGGAAGAGGAGGCCTGATGAGGGTGGAGTTTGTGAGTTGTGCATTGGGAAGAGTTTGCATTAAAATGCAAGGAGTAGCAAATTTCTCCCCCTTCGTTGTGAACTACAACTCGCAACATTGGCCAGACTGATTGAGGCAGGTCTCTCTCTCTCTCTCTCTCTCTCTCTCTCTCTCTCTCTCTTCTTTCTCTCTCTTTTCACCTTCACTTACTTCCTCTTTCTCTTCTGTCAACTTTTGCCTCCTCACTCTCATGAGTGCTGCCCATAAATCCAGGTCTGAAAGAGAAAGAGAAAGAAGAGGGGGGGGGGAGAGAAAAACACTCCCATTGCATAACAAGTTATTTGTCTCCTTGGTGTGGGATATTCCCTTGTCAGCCTCTTCCTCCTGGTTCCCAAGCATCTACAGTGGTACCTCGGGTTACATACTCTTCAGGTTACAGACTCTGCTAACCCAGAAATAGTGCTTCAGGTTAAGAACTTTGCTTCAGGCTGAGAACAGAAATCGTGTGGCGGCGGTGCGGCGGCAGCAGGAAGCCCCATTAGCTAAAGTGGTGCTTCATGTTAAGAACGGACCTCCAGAACGAATTAAGTTCTTAACCCGAGGTACCACTGTACTACCCACCCACACCCCTTCCCCCCCAATAGCTGGAGATGCTGAGGTCAAGCTGCCCCCGGGCACCTAAAGATTCGGGCCTGGACCACAAACCCACAGTGTCGTGTGTGCCTGGGCACCCAAGGCAGTCACAAGACTCAGGAGGAAAGGGTCTGCAAACCATATGAGGAATGGTTGAGGGAGTTGGGAATGTTTAGCCTGGAGAAGATGAGTCTTGAGAGGAGATACGAGAGCCATCTTCAAACATCTGAAGGGCTGACATATGGAAGATGGAGCGAGCTTGTTTTCTGCTGCTCCAGAAGAGAGGATCAAATCAATGGGTTCAAATGGCAAGGAAGGAGTTTCCTGCTAAACTTCAGGAAGCACTTTCTGAAGGCAATACATGTTTAACAGTGGAAAGAATTAGTTTAGAAGGTGGGAGACTCTCCATCACTGGAGGTTTTTAGGCAGAGGTTGGATGGCCACCTGCCAAGGATTCTTGAGCTGTGATTCCAGAATTGCAGAGGGTGGACAAGATAAGCCTTGGGAATCCCTTCCAATAGTATAATTCTCTGATTCTACATTTTCCTGTGAGGAAGATCTCTTAGGACAGAAACACCAGATGTTGGCATTTGGCATGGCCTGGAAACCCAACACTGTCAGCCCTTACTTTGAACTTCCCAGTGGCTGGAATAACACCTATCTTTACCTCTGTGTAAGCCTGCTGCATGTTCCTGCAGCCTGCTTCCTTGCTTTGGCTCATGACCCTTCCGTGGGATGAGTGATGGATGAATCTGTCAAATCAGTGTCTCTTTTCCCAGTACAGTTGTACCTTGGTTAATGAATGACTTGCGAGTCGAACGTTTTGGCTCCTGAACGCCACAAACCCGGAAGTGAGTGTTCCGGTTTGCCAATGTTCTTTTGGAACCTGTGTGGCTTCCTTGGTTTCCGATTGGCTGCAGGAGCTTCCTTGGTTCCCGAACGTTTTGGTTGCATGGCAAGTCCCCTCCCCCATGTGAAATGAAGACACTGGACACATTATTTTAGGTTAATGGGCATAAAAAACACTGAACCCCTGCCAATGCCTAACCGCCAATACCGCAGAAGTTGTGACGATTGCTACGAGGTAGGCGAAAAAACCAAAAGGCTGACAGTGCGCCAAATTGGAAAAATTCCTACCAGGCCCCTTGCGGCGACCAACCCGGGCGTACCTGGCCTTAAGTATGCTAGGCCACGCCTCCCCAGCCCGCTGATTGGCGGGCCGAGTCGCAGGCACGCCCGGGGATTCCCTGGATCTCGCGGGGGCAAAAGGCCAGCCCCCGCGTGTGTGGGAGGGGGTAACCCGCAACCCCCTCTCCTCCCAAGGTCGGAAATGGCTAAGTCAAACGGACTTCTGGAACGGATTCTATTTGGCTTCCAAGGTACCACTGTTCAGTCTTAAGTTCAGTTCCCTACAATTCTGCATGTGTGTGTGTGTGCTTCCCCCACCCCCTTTAAAATGTCATCCTGAAAATTCATCAGCATATGAATAGCTAGGAATTCTCATGAGAAATCTCAGATTGCCCCATGAGATCTCACGAAAGCATGCCAGAACTGGCACACTGAGAAGGCCTTGCTCTTCCAAGCAAAATGGAGAGTTTAAAAGCTCTTTTTGCACCTAGTAAACAGAGAGTGCACAGTGTAGAGAGAAGTGCCTTGGTGCATCTGCAGCAACACAACTGGACACCATCATCTGCCCCAGCTGCAACAAAACATGTCTCTCCCACCTTGGTCTCTACAGCCACAGCAAGCACTGCAAATTTCCAACAGCTTGACTCCATCCCCAAAGCTTCACTCCTCCATTGTCTCCCAAGGTAGATGGAAGCCAACAACTAACCTGGTAGGCCCAAGCAGGCTCAGCGTGGAAAGAGCTGCTAAGCTCTCCAACTTCCTTGAGAATTGACTAGTGCAATTTGAGCCAGCCCACCTCCATCCGTGTGTGGTTGAAATTGTGCAAGTCAAATGAGCGTGAGATGATGGATTACTGTCACACGCAATTGTTTTATGCATATCAAAACGGTGACTCACCGTCTTGTGTCAAAACTATACAAAGCAGTTAAATCCCTTGTGTGTGTTTCCCCCCCCTTTTGTAGATTCTAAGCTACGCAAATCACATTGGCCGAACAGCTATCTTTTTGTCTGGGTAAGTTTAAATGGTTTGGAATAGGGCTTCCTCCATTCAGAGAGAAAGGTTTGGTTTTGTTTTTTAAAAAGCAAAAGTAGTATATATTTAAGCAGCCAAGCAAACAACAATGTGGTTAATGGAGAAGGTTGGTAAAGAAAGATTTTTCTTCCTCTCTTATTACACTATAATTCCCAGAGTGGTTTAACAGTTAAGTCTCCATGCCCAAGGAACTCTGGGAATGGCAGCTCTGGGAGAAGAATGGGGGTCTCCTAATAGCTACCTATCAGCACTCTTAACAAACTACAGCTCCCATAATTCTTTGGGGGAAGCCAAGATTGTTTAAAGTGGTAGTGCTTTAAATGTGGTGCTTTAAATGTATGGTGTAGTCAAAGGTGGCCCAAAGATCTGATTCCATATGAAGCAGATTCGGATATCCACTCACTCTGGACTGTGAGCAATCCTGTTTCTTTGTTGTCCCTGGAAAGAAGATTTACGGGAGGCCTGTCTTAACTGGGACGCTGTCCATTTTTTCTTCCAGCTCTGTCCCTCTCTTACTGATGGTTCCCGTGTTTGGGCTGGGCAACTATTACGAATGTTATCAGAACTTCACTGCGGAACATGGGTGAGTCAACCTGACCGCACTTCAGTTGTTGCTGAATGAATCCATATCTATAGTTATCATTCTGTTGTGGCTATTGGGTCTATTGTCAGTCTCTACCTCCGATTCTTTAATCTCTTTCAATGTCTGGCTCATAAGATCAAGCCTCTTGATAGCTGTTTGTTGCTCTTCCTGAGGGAGATTCCTAAACGAGCTGAGAAAATCCTCTTCCAAAGGATTTACAGAGTGCTCAGATTCCTGAAGATGAGGAATTGGCTGTTCTTTTTGGCTCACCTGGTTATTTTGATGTTGGGCATGATCCTGCGAATTCAACTCAGGCATGTCTGTTTCTTCCCCACCTGTCAAGTTTTTGTGTGATGTCATGACTTCCATTGGGGATCCAGGCTTTGGTTTTGTGGACCCCTCTGAAGCACCAGTCCTCATCTTACATAAGGGTGCAACAATAGAATTGCGAAATACCTGCTGAATGAATCAAGACTGCACCTTCCACAGCACTGAATGGAGCCCTCTAACAATTAGACATTTATTTAGCCATTGCAAAACTATCTGCATACCGCAATTTTATTTTTTAAAAAAATCAAAGCGGTTTGCATCAATGATAGTATATTAAAAGCCAAACAACAATTTAAACACTTTGTCAGCTGACTATTACGGAAAATGCTTCTTAATTTTCTTCATAAGCAGAATACCAATTCCTTCCTTAGCATTACTGAGGATACAGGGTGGTCCAAATAAAGATGGTTTGGCTATGGAATCGAATATGTATTAATTGTTAGAGGCCAGGAGGGCTACCACAAGAAAATGGAAGTATTTAGAGGGATTAACTAAGGATTTATGGTATAGCTAAATCTGGTCTGCAGTTACTGCTGAAATAAATAAATCAATCAATCGAGGCACAGTAGAGGGCAAACAAAAAAAAGCTTCATTTTCAAATACGTTGCAAAATTTAATTTTGTATATTAATGATTACAAGGTCCAAATGACTCTTAGGAATCATTGAATCATAGAATGGGACCCCAGGGGTCATCTAGTCCAACCCCCTGAAATGAAGGAATCTCAGCTAAAGCATCCATGACAGATGGCCATCCAACCTCTGCTTAAAAACCTCCAAGGAAGGAGAGTCCACAACCTCTCGAGGAAGACCATTCCACCAGCTCTTACAGCTTTAAGTGAGAATTTCACTTATATTTATAAATAAAACATCTTTGTTTACATATCTTATTACCACCCCCACAACACCAATCATATATTTTCCCTGCAGAATGTGAATGAAACAACCAAATTTGAATTTTTTTTGTGTGTGTTTAATTTTAGTTTTCATTCAATTTTGTTGTTCTTCTCTTCTTGTGTGTTGTTGCGGTGTATGTCCTTGTTTAAATAAATAAAAAGAAAAATACATTTTTTAACAGAAAGGGGGAAAAAGAAAGCCTGGCTGCAAATAAAAGTTTTCAGTAAACATTTGAGAATTAGTATAAAAGGTGAAGGTTGAATTTCTCTCGACAGAGCCTTACGCAGGAGCTGGCTAATGACACTAAAGGCTCGCTTCTGTGTCGATCTCAGATGAGCCTCGCCAACTACGACGCTCCTGCAGGTGATCTCAGTGATCAAGCTGGGATATAAGTGTTCAGATGGCCCCTGAGATACCCTGGACCTGTGTCATTCAGGGCTTTGTAAAATAATACAAGGAGCTGGAACCTGGCCGAGTTGGAGATGTCAGCCAGGGGCCCCATCAGCACTCTGGCCACCAGCAGAAGCTTCCAAGGGCAGCCCCACATTGAGCGTGTTGCAGTAATCCAGCCTTGAGGTTATCCACTCATGGGCTATAGCGATCAGGCTACTTGGGGTGCCTCTAATTGGGTGCCTCCTTTTGACAATGGTTGGCCCTGCCGGTGTGAGCCTCTGCAGCCTGTCCCACTGGACTGTGAGTCCATATTGTGCTTTATCAGGGACCAGGGTCCCCTTCTAATAATAAATAATAATAATAATAATGTATTTTATTTCTACCCCACCCTCCCCAGCCAAGGCTCAGGGCAGTTAACACCAGGTATAAAAACAATTAATTTAAATACAACATAAAAACAATATTAAAATACAACATTAAAATGCAGCCTCATTTCAGTAGAAACTCAAATCAAAAACTTTTTTGGGGATGAAAACGTCAAATCATCACCAAAGTCAACTACCCAGAATGGTCCTGTGTGGGCCAGAAAAAAGCTAGGGAAGTCCCCAAATAGGAGTTCCATCACAGAAGGAGAAAGGAAAAGAAGGAGGGGGAGGGAATCAAGTTGATTCCAAGTCAAAGGCCAGGCAGATCAACTCTGCCTTACAGGCCCTGCAGAAAGAAATCAGATGCTTCAGGGCCCTGGTCTCATGAGGCAGAGCATTCCACCAGGCTGGAGCCAGTGTTGAAAAGGCCCTGACTCTGGTTGAGGCTAATCTGACTTCTTTAGGGCCCGGGACCACTAGGGTGTTGCTATTTATGGACCTTCTATCTCGTTTCTGTCCGGCAGGTGCCTTTTGATGCACACAGAAGTCAAGTTCATCACGGGTCCCCATCAACATCCTTGCGGTGTGATGTTCTCTTACGGCATCGGAGTGTTTTTCATCTCATTCCTGGCCAGCTTCATTGCTATCCTGGTAAGAGACACAGGTGCTGATTGCAAAAAAGGTGGCCTCAGGAAAAGCAGAGCTGGGCTCCAGGTGATCTGGAATTGCAGGTGTGGGCAGGGAGGTATTCTAGAAGCCAGGGTGGGGTCTAAAACAGGAGGGATTCAGTTACGGGTAGGTAGCTGTGTTGGTCTGCCGTAGTCGAAACAAAATAAAAAAATTTCTTCCAGTAACACCTTAGGAACAGTTGGTTTGTTATTGGTATGAGCTTTCATGTGCATACACACTTCTTTAGATAAGGTATCTGAAGAAGTGTGCATGCACACGAAAGCTCATACCTTATGGTGCTGGAGGAGACTCTTGAGAGTCTGCAAGAAGATCAAACGCATCCATTCTGAAGGAAATCAGCCCTGAGTGCTCACTGGAACGACAGATCGTGAAGCTGAGGCTCCAATACTTTGGCCACCTCATGAGAAGAGAAGACTCCCTGGAAAAGACCCTGGTGTTGGGAAAGATGGAGGGCACAAGGAGGAGGGGACGACAGAGGACGAGATGGTTGGACAGTGTTCTCGAAGCTACCAGCATGAGTTTGACCAAACTGCGGGAGGCAGTGGAAGACAGGAGTGCCGGGCGTGCTCTGGTCCATGGAGTCACGAAGAGTCAGACACGACTAAATGACTAAACAACAACAATGTGCTACTGGAATAATTTTTTTAAATTTTATTTCGAGGAGGAATTCAGGTTCTGAAACAGCGAGAAGGGCCAGAGATAGGGGCATAGAATCAAAACTAGGCAGAGATCAAGACCCAAAGCAGTACCCACAGGAAAGACTCAGGCACAAGACAAGTTGGCTGGACTGGAGAGTCAAGCCTTGAGGCCCTTAGGATCAGCTGGCAGAACATGGGACGCTGCCTTGTACAGATCATTGGCCCATCTGGGTCAATATTTCCTACACTGACTGGCAGCAGCTCTCTGGGGTTTTGGACTGGGTTCTCGCCCAAGCCCTACCTAGAGATGCTCTCGGGGACTGAACCTGGGACCTTTTGCATGCAAAGCAGATGTTGTATCTGTTATGTGCTGAAGTTCTCACCCTGGGCCAGCAGGGGGATACTGTAGATAGTTATGCAAATAAGGGATCGAAAGTGACGTTCAGTGATTCAGCTCAGTGATTCAGCTTAGAGAGTGGCTGCATCTGGCTGTGCTCTGGTGTCCATGGATCCCACCTTCGTCGCCAGTGTTAGGTTGTGGGTTAACATATCAGACGACACAGCGATTCTTCAAACAGCTCTTGTTTATTCACAGGCCAGGACAGAACTGAACTGAAGGGTTCAGTCGGCCTGCTTATATAGAGCTCCAGTACAACGTAACTGTAAATTTTCTAAAACTATCCAGTATCACTGAGCTACAGACTGGTGTTGCAACCCAGAGGGACCGTAGGGCCTAGTCCATCAGGCTTAAAATGGAAAGGGGGAGCAGGCAGCGCAGGTGGTGAGACTTCAGGGAACCCCAGTTTGGGACAACACTCCCCACAAACTCCCCCCAGTAGAATCATGGAATCATAGATATTTTTTTCCTGGGGTGACATCACTCCCCCTGTAATCCTGGCAGCCTCCCTCTCCCAGCTCTGCTATTGCTTTTTGCAAACCAGCGCACAGCTGGAGTCTATCCCCTTTCTTGCCTGAAACTGAATGTCCCGCCTTTTCTGCCATCGCCTGTTTTTGTTCTTCAATGTCGGCACCTCTCTCAGCCAATCTCCTGAGGAAGCTGGCTTGACTTATTTTTTAGGCCTTGCCAAATCCTTTAACCGAACCCCTCATTTACTAATTTCAGAAACTGTGGGGAGAACCGGGCACCCAGGAATTTTAGGAGACCCTTGCTCCCTGCAAACCCATAACTATACAGTTTATGCTTACCCAACAGTTTCATAATGTGAAGGCAGTCCTCTGTTTTCATTTTTAGCTGTGTACATAATAAAGCTGTTCCTGTCTATTGCAAAAGAGTCTTTGTGATTTAAATCATGTGTGAATTTTATTCTGTTAGTCAATTTTTCCACAAGTGCTGCTTAACATACTTCATTGTACCAGTTTGTCAAAGAAGCAGCCCCCCCCCCCCCGATTCTTCCAGCATCTCATTATTACAAGCCTGGCCACCAGGGGTTTGAACTGTAACTTAGTGCTACCTCGTGCAGAAAGGCTGAGCAGAACCAACTCTGGACATTTAGACGTGTTTGGTTCAGTATTTGCTTTTATTTCAACAAATTTTGTGCTGTGTATTCCTGATGTGGAAAGAGCTTTTAAGCACCCCACGTTGCCTACTGGGCTTTGGGATGCTCTCACAAGATTTCACGGGAACTTAAATGGCCCTACGAGATCTCGTGAGAGCATCCCAGAGCTTGTGTGCTAAATGAGACTTGCACAGTAAGGAAAACAGAGTGCTTAAAAACTCTCTGTCTTGCTTGGGGGGGGGGGTAAGGTCTGCTCTTGTGCCGGCTCAGGAAAGTAAGAAGGGTCACAGGAGGGCAGTTCAAGTATATGTGGTTTTGCATATATGGGGCTGTGCAATATCTGGTTTCCAACATCGCAATATATCACCAGCTAAACATAGCAATATACCGATGTATCATGCTGTCTGAAATAAGGCTGGAGCTATGTAGAGGCATTGGCTGGCTTCACGGTTTCCCCCACATTGTGATTTTTGCATAGCACACACACACACATCACGTTTTGCGATATATTGCCAGGTCAAAAACTATGATGCCAGTATCACAGTATAGACTTCAAACCGCTTTTGGACGCTGTATCAATATATCGCCCAGACCTAAATGTAACTCACATGCCAGATGCGATTTTGCTGTATTTTTAGTGCTACCTGTTTCATCTACTTCATTGCTATTATAAGCAGAAGGTTGTGCTGAATTTTATTTTATTTACACATTGAGTGTATTGCTCATGTTAGTGAGATTTATAGCAACACCTTCCTCTGATGAAGTCAGGGTGTATTTCATCCTGGGCTTCATTGCTGCCTGGGGCTTAGAGCCCACACCCTCCGCATTAAACGTGATCAGAAGGAACTACAGTGGAACCTCGGGTTGTGGACGTAATCCGTGATGGAGGCACGTCCGCAACCCGCAGCGTTCGCATCCTGAAGCGCCGCATCTGCACAGGCGCAATTCGGTGCTTCTGTGCATGCACGATTCAGCGCATGTGCGAGCGGCGAAACCCAGAAGTAACCTGTTCTGGTACTTCCGGGTTTCTCGCAGTCTGTAACCCGAAAGCACGTAACCTGAAGCGTCTGTAACATGAGGTATGACTATAGTAGATTCTGATAACTGGTTTTGGTTTTTCTGCAGGTTTTACTTATCCAAGCCAGAGGGCTATACAAGAGGTTTCTGAATTCAACTGGCTATGTGGGCGATCAGGAGTGGGCGATGATTAAGATGGTAGAGCAAAGAGTGTTTTTGTACCCCATGATATTTTTTTGCTGCTGGGGTCCAGGTAAGGAAAGCTGGGGAATGCCCTGCCTTTGACAGTCTGCCTTGTTACGTGTCTAGAAAGTCAATGAGCGTTACTCCCGGATAAGTAGATATAGATATATATGTGGCTTGTCCTCTCAGATAAATTAATTTAAAGGAAATAAATAAAACAATGTTCCTCCTTACCTTTTCTCCCAATAACCCACAAAAAAGGCATTCTGGAAAATTAGGGGCGGGTAGTGCTGTGGTCTAAACCACAGAGCCTAGGACTTGCTGATCAGAAGGTCGGTGGTTCGAATCCCCGCGATGGGGTGAGCTCCTGTTGCTCGGTCCCAGCTCCTGCCAACCTAGCAGTTCGAAAGCACGTCAAAGTGCAAGTAGATAAATAGGTACCGCTCCGGCGGGAAGGTAAGCGGCATTTTCCTGTGCTGCTCTGGTTTGCCAGAAGCGGCTTAGTCATGCTGGCCACATGACCTCGGCCAGTAAAGAGAGATGAGCGCCGCAACCCCAGAGTCGTCTGCGACTGGATCTAACGGTCAGGGGTCCCTTTACCTTAGAGCTTGGAAGCTCCAGAAAGGTTTTGGGGGGATGCAAGTTGGATGAAAGGGGAGGGGAGCTGGAGACTGGAAAATGTCCTTCTGTGAACTTCCATGTCTGTCTAATATGCTAAAACTCTTTCACCAGTGTTATTTGACATTCTCGATTATTAATAATCCACAGACTTTTAAATCCCCTCCAAAAAACAGATAAATAAACACAACTATTTTTATTCCATACAATGTTGGGGAGGGGGGAACCCACTTAAAGACCCACCAAAAATACATGGTGCAAATCCAGTTTATGTGGATCACTTAGATTTATTTGCTTTGCTTCTGGGGCAGGGCAAGTTGTGCTAAGCACATTTCCTTCAGAGCTAGATTCCCCCCTGTGTTTCCCTTTCCTTATCACTAAATTTTGTTTAGAAGGAGCCTGAAACTCCTAAGGAGTTTATGGATTCAGTTTTTCAAAGTGACAGGGCATTTTCCATAGACTTGCGGTCTAAATGCAACAAGTACCCAAAGGGGTACGCGGGTAGCGCTGTGGGTTAAACCACAGAGCCCAGGACTTGCCGATCAGAAGGTCGGCGGTTCAAATCCCTGCAACAGGGTGAGCTCCCATTGCTCGGTCCCTGCTCCTGCCAACCGAGCAGTTCGAAAGCACGTCAAAGTGCAAGTAGATAAATAGGTACCACTCTGGTGGGAAGGTAAACGGCGTTTCTGCGCGCTGCTCTGGTTCGCCAGAAGCAGCTTAGTCATGCTGGCCACAAGACCCGGAAGCTGTACGCCAGCTCCCTCAGCCAATAAAGAGAGATGTGCGCCGCTACCCCAGAGTCGGCCACGATGGACCTAATGGTCAGGGGTCCCTTTACCTTTACCCAAAGGGGGGGAAAGAGAGGGGGTGGAATAGGAAAGAAGCAAGCTTAGATTTGTAAACGTGATGATGGGGAGGGGGAGGTGTGTTGGTATGTATTGGTTTTTTAAAAAATAAGTAAGTGCGTTGGACTTTTCAGCTGAATTCTGAGCCCACAAAATCCAGGGGTGCATTTAGCAACTTGGATTCCTCAGTGGCTCGGGTTAATTGATAAAGCTCTCAAATTATTGTTAAAACATTGGGCAGTGGGGAAAGGGTGTTGTATGTAAATCAGGGGTGGGTGACCTTTGTCACCTTGAGGGCCGCAGTCTCTGATGGACAGCCTTCCAGGGGCCACTCACTATGAATGCCTCCCTTGTTCTCTTATAATAGCAATGGCGCCCACCTGAGAGGTGCCGTTCCATCTGAAAAAAAGCCCTGGTTTAAATTGTTTTAAAAGTACTGTATTTTCAGTTGTATTATTTAAAGCAGGCTTCTTCAACCTTGGCCCTCCAGATGTTTTTTGCCTACAACTCCCATGATTCCTAGCCAGCAGGACCAGTGGTCAGGGATGATGGGAATTGAAGTCTCAAAACCTCTGAAGGGCCGAGGTTGAGGAAGCCTGCTTTAAAGTTTTGAAGTTTGCTACCCTGGGACTTCTTTGAGAGGATACAGGTTTAATAAGTAAAACAAATAATTGGCTGGGGAAATAAAAACACCTACCTGTGCCTTACTGAAGTCACTTTGGGGCTACAGCGATGCGATTTTATTGGTGACTGAGTCCTCCCCTTTTGATTTTCCCAGCCTTTATCCTTGGAATCTTCAGACTGACATCTTTGGAGCACACCAGGCCGTACATGGGATTTTGTGTTTTAGAGGTAAGCATTGTGCTAATCTTTGAAGCCCTGAACAACTTAGGTCCAGGGTAACTCAGAGATCGCTTGAACCCTTGATCACCTGCAGGAGAGTCTTTGCTCGTTCCCCGAGTTGATGAGGCAAATTTGACAACAACAAGAAGCAGAGACTTTAGTGTCATTGGCCCAGTCCTGTGGAACACTCTGCCACCAGAGATTTAGCAGGCACCTTTTTGTGCCAGGTTTTCAGTGCCCGCTGAATTTTTTTTCTTTTCCATCAGGCTTATGCAGGCAATTAAGAATTCACACCCCCCAACAGTTATCCGATTTCTGATTTTAACATTTTTATATGGTTTTCATTTCATGGTTTTATGCACAGTTGTTGTTTATTTTTAAATTGAATAGGGTTATAAGAAATACAAATTCAAATGGGAGCAGCCCTGTTACCTTGATGAAAACAAGCAGGTCTGGGGCTTGTCAGTGCCTGAGCAGGTGATTGTGGGAATGTTCAAGGTGGCAGGAGAGAATATATTGTTTATTAATATCCTTCCTAACTTGTGATAGCAAGTTCCTTTATTTAGCAGAGTTTACATTCCTCTTTTCATGCACAGCAGATAACTGGTTGCAGGCTCGTGTGAGCCTCTCACTATTATACAATTCAATCTGTCTCAGATTGAATTGTACGTTCCTGGTAAATTCCCTTGAATCCCTCTTAAAAAGAATAAAGATGCCACAATCTTATTCAAAGAGGATAAAAATAAGTTTACTCACATCAGTTCACAGTTGGATCCCTGAAGGCAAACTTAGTTACCAATATGTACATGTGGATCTACCCCATATGGGGTAATAATCCCAGTTTTGCTGCTAGCTGAGAGCTAGCAGAGCAGTCCTAGCTAAAAGCTGATCCAATGAAGAAGGAAATCAAAGAGAGAGAGGGATGCTGCGTGAATTGTCCTTTTGTTACCTGGACAGGTAAGGTCACGCTCACCTTCTATCACATGCAAAAGGAAGGATACTCCAGCCAGGAGGAGCAGGAAGTTTCAACTGGCTGGACCAAACATTCCTTCACATGTCTTCTCTAACATTACAAGGAATCAGTAGTAGATAGGTAGCTGTGTTGGTCTGCCATAGTCAAAATAAAAAAAAATGACAGTTCTCTTTCTCAAGCTCTGGGAGGAAGACCTTTCATTGCCTACAGACAGCCACCCAATCTTAAACAACTCCTAACCCACAATAATACTACAACCAGACTTAACACAGACACTGGCACCAGAGCCTGCAATAAACCCAGATGCCAACTTTGCTGCCACATACACCCCGACAACACCATTACTGGCCCCAACAACATCACACATACCATCTCGGGACTATTTAATTGCTCATCGTCTAACATTGTGTATGCCATCAAATGCCAACAGTGTCCTTCAGCTCTCTATATTGGACAAACAGGCCAAACCTTACGCCAAAGAATAAACGGACATAAATCTGACATCAAGAATCACAAAACAGAGAAACCAGTAGGAGAACACTTCAATCTCCCAGGACATTCTATACAAGATCTCAAAGTAGCTGTTTTACTACAAAGGAATTTCAGAAATAGACTGGAAAGAGAAGCTGCTGAATTGCAACTCATTACCAAACTTAAAACCATGGAAAGACCTGGGCTGAACAAAAACATTGGATTCTTATCTCACTATACATGACTAAACCATTTCTCACCTTCTCACCCCTTGCCTTTTCCTGTAAGACCTATTACAGTCGTTAAGAGTCATCAACAGGCTCTCTCAGCTATCTGCCTATCTCCCATTCCCACCACCCTTCTGAGTAATACCCCTCCCCACCTTCTCACTATATAGAAGGATCTGGCAACTTCTGTTTCAGTGTATCTGAAGAAGTGTGCATGCACACGAAAGCTCATACCAAGAACTAACTTAGTTGGTCTTTAAGGTGCTACTGGAAGGAATTTTTTTTATTATTACAAGGAATGTTGTACTTGACTGCTTCTCAGTGATTGCAAGGGAGCTACATTTGTATCCCTCTGGCCTCCGTGACGGAAGCTGTCAATGCAAGGAAAATAAATAAAACTAAAAGAAACAATGTGAGCCTCAGGTCAACCCCTGACAGCACCACTGACATGACCAGCGCTGCGGACAATGGGATCTATGGGCTAGCCCTGCAGGGTGGGCCCTTTGCCCCGACTGCAGCTGGGGTAATCAAGCCACATTAAAATGAATCCTAAAAACTGATAGCAAACTCATTCTCCACCTGCCAACTGCAGCGTCCACCTTCCGAGAGGGAGGAAAGCATCACCCAAGGTTTGCAGAAGTTCAGAAAATACGTTGGGGTAAAGGTAAAGGGACCCCTGAACGTTAGGTCCAGTCGTGGCTGACTCTGGGGTTGCGGCGCTCATCTCGCTTTATGGGCCAAGGGAGCCAGTGTACAGCTTCCGGGTCATGTGGCCAGCAGGACTAAGCCGCTTCTGGCGAACCAGAGCAGCGCACGGAAACGCCGTTTACCTTCCCGCCGGAGCGGTACCTATTTATCTACTTGCACTTTGATGTGCTTTCAAACTGCTAGGTTGGCAGGAGCAGGGACCGAGCAACGGGAGTTTACCCCGTCGCGGGGATTTGAACCGCCAACCTTCTGATCGGCAAGTTCTAGGCTCTGTGGTTTAACCCCATTATGTTGGGGTAGGGGAATGCTAAAACAGCCCAGGGAAGACAGAACAGGTTTGCCTGTCATCTCCAGCCTGGTGAGAGTGCCTTTTTTAAAAACGATTTTTTCTGAAGACAACTCTGCATGCAGCTTGTTCGCTTCAGCCCTGAGCAAGCTGGCTAGAACTTCTTGCCTAGGCTTGTAGGGTCCTGCCCGCCTCCACTTCCCCCTCTTTCCATCTTCAGGGCTCAGCGGTGGGCGGGAGGGCAGAGATAATCACCTGCACCCCCTCCTCCTCCCAAGTTTGGGCCCTGAAATTTCGCGGGACGGGGCAAGTGTACTGAGCGTGTTCAGGAGCTACACAATGCTGATCAGCTTTTGCTTTTGGGCAGGTGGCTTTGTTTTTTTATAGAAAAAACAGGATGGAGAAGGAAATGGAATTGTCATGCTTAACTAGGCCTTTTCCAGGAGGGGAGGTGAAAGGGGCTGCAGTGTGCTGAACCCCGCTGCAACATTTTGTTGCAGGTTCTACTCGTCTTTCAAAATGGCACTGGATGCTCCTTCTGAAAAGCAAATGGGGATTTTTTTGGGGGGTAGTGAAGGTGGCTGCTCTTTGGGCCCACTCGGTTTATGGGATTTCTACCCCCGTATCTTCTCCGATGACAATCTACACTGTCCCCCCTCCCTGTGTTGCCATTTTATTCTCACGCCAACCCTGTGAGCTATGTCAGGCTGAGAGGATGAGCAACAGGTCCAAGACAACCCGAGGAGAGCCGTGGGCAGTATTCATGTTATTTCATGTCAAAGATTTATATTGGGGAGGGGCAGCGGCAAATCACCTGGTTTCGAATGCAGAAGGTACGAAAGGGGGGGGGGCTGAAGCAAACAATTTCAGAGGAGGCCTTTTAGTCTGTTTAAAGATGTGGATAAGGAGACGGAATACATTTAAGGGAGCAAAACAGGGCGATAGCCGAAGAAAAGCACAGTAAGCAGCAGCAACAGTGAGGATAGGAGACTCCAGAGAGGCTGGAAACGGACTAGGCCTAAACATGAAAGCAAAGTACCATATTTTTCACTCTATAGGACGCACTTTTTTCCCCTCCAAAAATTAAGGGGACATGTGTGTGCGTCTTTGGCTTCAGCGATAGCAATGCGAAGCCTCCAAAGCGCAGAGGGAGAGCTCCCCCCGTGCTCTGGAGGCTTCGCGTTGCTTTTGCTGAAGCCTGTAGAGTGAGAGGGGTCGGTCAGCGAAAGGAACCCGAAACCTTTGGAGTGCAGCACGAGTTCCCGCTGCGCTCCAAAGGCTTCAGGTGGCT
Organism: Podarcis vaucheri; assembly: GCF_965113315.1. Taxonomy (NCBI): domain Eukaryota; kingdom Metazoa; phylum Chordata; class Lepidosauria; order Squamata; family Lacertidae; genus Podarcis; species Podarcis vaucheri. The sequence continues at coordinate 88,488,245 of NC_138765.1, read as the reverse complement.
ATCCCTGAAGCCTTTGGAGCGCAGCAGGACCTCACGATGCGCTCCAAAGGCTTTGGGTTCCTTTTGCTGAAGCTGGGAGAGCAAGACTCTCCTGGCTTCAGCCGAGAGGGAGAGCTGCGCAGCGCCCCTTCAGTGAAACGGAAGGAGAAATGGAAGGGGCTCCGTTTATCCTGCCGCTTCCCTGTAGGGGCGCTGAGCAGAGAGGGGGAGAATTCCCCCCCTGTTCTCCCCCTCCTATGGTACAGTGCGTCCTATGGCCCTGTGCATCCTATAGAGCGAAAAATACGGTATTTCATGGAGTTGGACCAGTAGCTTTCAGGCAAGGGTTCCTCCCACACCTACCTGGAGGTGCCAGGTTTCGAACCCAAGACCTTCAGCATGCTGATCAAGGGCTTTACTGCTGCGTTGTGTTCCTTCCCCCAAAAAGTAAATTAAGGTGCTAGACCGCATGGTCTTGAGGGGGGGGGAGAGCTGATTGAAATGGCACCGCTGGATTCCGCTGCTTCAACTGGAATTTTGCTGTTCTCCAGTTCTGCTGCAGCCACTGACCCTGTCCATCTCCCCATCTCTCTCCTAGGCTCTGACGGCGTCATCCCAGGGCCTCCTGAACTGCGCCATTTACTGCTGGACCCAGCATACGTTCCGCTGCATGAAGCGCAGGGCCTGCCAAGACGGCGAGACCCAGACGCCGCTCCTGCGGTCCCAGAAGAGGTTCTACGAAAGCACGCTTCCCGCCGCTGGCCGCCAGGCAGAGGCCAAGTCCGCTGCGGGCTCCACGGCGCTGTGAGCAAGGGAGCTTTTGGAGTCCCTCTGGCTGAGCACCCGAAACTCTCTCCTCCCACTCCTTTGGCACCCCCTCCTCGCTGCCACGTATTGCCAGAGGGGAAGGTGGGCAGCCCAGCCCCCTTGGCCCACCAGGCTCCCCACCTGATCCCACCCGTGCCCTGCCATGTTCAAGAGGCCTTATCCAGTCCAGCGCCCTGTAACCTACAAGGTGGGAGGGAACGGGCAAGAACTCTGGCATTCAGAAAAGGACAGGTCTACACAAGGAGCAAGACCGCGACTGGTCAGCGGCGGCAGCAACGGCACCCTATCCCCAATGAGCCTTTTGGTGGAGCAGGAAAGCTGAGGCTTCATCATGGGACCTGGATGGTGTGTTTGACAACCATTCTTTCTATGGGCGAGGGGGAGCCTCTTTGAATTCTGCAGCAGTTCCTGTACAGGAGATTATTCCAGGACTGTGTTGGAATCTGGATGTGGGTGAGAATAGGCTGCTGTGGGGCCGACCTTTTCTTCCTCAGAGCTGCTTGTTTTTGTCGTTTTCCACTCAACAGTAAAGACAAAAGGGAACATGTGGCATTTATTGTCTTGGATATTATTATTATTATTACTGTTAACATTTATATGAGCCAGTGTGGTGTAGTGCTTAAGAGCGGTGGACTCGTAATCTGGTGAACCGGCTTCGCTTCCCTGCTCCTCCACATGCAGCTGCTGGGTGACCTTGGGCCAGTCACACTTCTCCGAAGTCTCTCTGCCCCACTCACCTCACAGAGTGTTTGTTGTGGGGGAGGAAGGGAAAGGAGATTGTTAGCCGCTTTGAGACTCCTTAGGGTAGTGATAAAGCGGGATATCAAATCCAAACTCGTCTTCTTCTTCTTCTTGTATCTCATCTTTCCTCCAAGGAGCTCAAGCTGGCTTACCTACAGGTTAGGCAGAGATACTGTGACTGGCCCAAGAGCCACCCTGTGAGCTCTCCCAGACCTAGTCCAGCTCTCTAACTACTGCGCTATCACTGACTCATACACACACCACACCAGTGTGTGTTTGTGTGTGTGTACGCTTGTACACACCGAGGGGGCCCTTTGAATACATTGCGAGTTGTGCACATCTCTGCATACTTACTTGGAAGCAAGTGCCACCCCTGCAATGGGACTCCCTCCTGGGCCAGTTCGAGCAGCCATATCAGCGTGCCTCTCTTCCATCATTTGCTCAGCCTAAGCTCAGTTTTGGCCAAGATGGTGTCCTCCAGCCGCTTTGAACCAAAACTGCCCTCAGCCCTGGCCATCCAATTGCAAGAAAAGACTCTTGTGCTCAGCTCCTGCTTGGGGGTTGACCGCATGCCTCTGTTTGGCCACGGTAAGAACATGGGGTTGGACTTGATGGCTCATTGGCCTGACTGGCAGGACTCTTCTCATGTTAGGTCTTGGCTGTTTCCCCCAGGATGAAAAGGGCGAGGGAGGGAAAGCCAAGTTTGTACACATGGTTAATTGTTCCTAAATGCTAGTGAAATGACACTTCACGGTCCTTGAAGTTCTGAGTTAGTCACCCAACAAGGATAAACTGTTTTATTACTGCTAGGTTACATAGCACAGAGTGAAACATTTGATTTCATTAAACTATTTCAGTGCATTCTTCTTAAGGCTTTTGCAACTGGGGAAAAATGCAAATTTTATTAGAGCAAAGACCGTATTACAATTGCTCCTATTATAAGGACTATATACAGGGGGAATTTATTTCTGGGATGAGGATGCCTTGAAATGTCCACAAGCATTACTCTTTGGAATCTGTAGAGTTCAATCCTGCCTTTACTTTGCAAGAGCGACAGGAACCAACTTTGTCAACATCTGGAGTTAGGGTAACCAAAACACTGTCCGTCCTTAAACCTTTGACTCTAAAGGCCTCCACACCTTTAGGGCCTAGGCGCCACAAGTTTCTCTTCTCAGAAGCTGTTGTGGTCACCTTTCCGGGTGATAAGAAGGACCAAAAGAAGGAAATAGTGGACACCAGAGAGAGGAGGATACCCCAATAATTATATTCCTCTAGTCCCAGAAATTCTCATTTAATCTTCTAAAGTGTATTTCCAGAGACTTCTAGATGACAAAGGAGACGACAAAGAGGGAGGAGGAACCACCATACCGGTTCAAATGTCCTCTCCTGTGGTGGGAAATTCCATGACCAGGCTAACGGTTTCTCATGCTTTTTTGAATGTGGACATTCCATCGGCTGAGGCAGGTGGGCATTGGAAGGGCATTGAGTGCCTTGGGTCACGCCGGGTCCCCCTTTCCGCCCTCAGTTCTTTTGCCTGACGCTTTGCAACTGGAGCTCTCATTCCACACATACAAGGCTTTGGTTCGTTGATCAGGTAGAGAAGGTGCTGAAAAGCTGAAGAATCGTGGAAAGGCTCTATGCCATAATTTCTGTCTCTGATACTTAGGAATCCTGTCAAGCCAGAGCAGGTCTTAAGAACCACAAGCGAATTGGCTACGCCATCCACATGCCCTTCGTGGTAGCATTCAACAGGGATGTAGGGATGACTTTCGATCCGTCTGCCCTGGGAACTGTATGTGAAGAGTGGAAGGTTTTTGACCAGGAAGTCATCCTTCCTGGGCTTCAAGTGAATGACGTAGTCCTTTCCTGATACATTGAGGATATAGGAAAGGTCATCCTTCTTGGCTTTCCCTCCAAAAAGCACCAACTGCCTTGGGGTGATCACTTCATACCACGTATACTCAGGAGCAGGAAATGAGCTGGTGGGAAGGAGGAACCCCAGCAAAATAACAGGATTCGTCAACTGCAGAACCAACCATTTGTGGAGGCCACCGCTGCCCCGTGCCATGATTTGCTTCCACTATTCACTATCCTTAAACAGCCTAGAGTAGAGAGGAGAGAAATTGAAATTCAAGTACAAGGAGAGAAATTTTTGATTGTAGGAATAGACTGGGCTTTCTGACTTAACATCCCCACCAATCATTAATTCTCAAGAGGCTTTTTTAGACTTGTCAGCGTGCTCAAGAAAACCCAAGGCAATTCCTGCCCCTGCCACCATCTCTCTCTTGACAGTCGTCAACATCATTTGGTTGTGAGAGAGTTTAAAAAGGTGAAGCGCCCACTGCTGTCTGGCATATGCAAATGGAGTTAGGGTAACCAAAACACGGGCCGTCCTTAAACCTTTGACTCTAAAGGCCTCCACACCTTTAGGGCCTAGGCGCCACAAGTTTCTCTTCTCAGAAGCTGTTGTGGTCACCTTTCTGGGTGATAAGAAGGACCAAAAGGAGGAAGGGTGGACAGCAGAGAGAGGAAGATACCCCAATAATTATTTTCCTCTAGTCCCAGGAATTCTCATTTAATCTTCTAAAGTGTATTTCCAGAGACTTCTAGATGACAAAGGAGACGACAAAGAGGGAGGAGGAACCACCATACCGGTTCAAATGTCCTCTCCTGTGGTGGGAATTTCCATGACCAGGCTTTTTTGAATGTGGACATTCCATCGGCTGAGGCAGGTGGGCATTGGAAGAGCATGGAACACGGTAGAGAGCAGCTGTTTGCTATTCTCGATGTGGATCAGGAACCACTTATTGCTGGAATCCTGGCCAAGAGGGCTAACCTAGGCCAGTGTTTCTCAACCGGTGTTCCGCGGCACACTAGTGTGCCGCCGGACGTTGCCTGGTGTGCCGTGGGAGGGAGGCGGGTGAGTCGGGCTAATCCTCCGACGAGCACCACCTCCAGACCCATTGCTCAAATCCTTTAACCCAGGAAGGCAGGAGGGCGGGGAGGGGGGGGGGGAGAAAGAGAAAAAAGAAAGGGTGGAAAAAAAGAAGGGGAAGAGAAAATATTTTTTTTAAAAAAGGAAAGAGAGAGAAAAAAGCGAGGGATGGAGGAAGGGGAAGGGGGAAGTAGATGGGGGGTCTTTGTGTATAAACAGAAGGGGAGGACAATGAAGAGGGGCGGGGCTTGGCAGGCAGCAGATAACTGGGGAGGGGGGCGCGGCTGGCGGCGGCTCAAGGCAGGAAGGGAGGAGCTGCCTCGCAGAGAGTCTTGGGCTGCAGAGATTTCCCGTTCAGGAGCGCGGGAGGCCACGCCGTGCATGGGAATCTCCTCCTCCTCTTCCTCCTCCTCCTCCAGGAGAGAGGGTGGTCCGCCCCACCGAGTCGGGCCTGCTCAAGCGTGGGAGCCTATAGTTAGAGCTCAGCTCCTTTTCTTGCCTTCCCCCCCCCCGAGCACATTTTCCTCGCCCCCCAACCCCCGCATGTAGAATAGAAGTCCTCCAGCCTCCACGGTGCACAAACTCTCCCCTCTGCAACGAAGCGCTTTGTTGCATATCTTTGGTGAGGTTTTTAGGCAGTCTTGGTGCACCTTAAATCAGCGCTAATTGTGCCTGGACGCAGTATTTACTTCCGAGTAGGCCCCCTTCTCCCCCCCCCGGTAGCACCTGACGTTTGTCAGGTTTGTTTGTTGATAATTTAATTGTTTTAAAAGCATCATGCTAAAGAGCTCTCTCCCACCCCCAGACCCTTGGGCAAAACAGAAACACACACATACACAAACACAGAGATTGAGCCCTGCAGGTTTTATGAAATGAATGGATTCTGAATGCCTGTTTCAGTGGCTTGTCCGCCTTAGGCTGCTGGGCCAGACACCTGTTACACGGTGCAGTCCGTAAGCTGTGAGCGCTGCTACCTGCCGCCGAGACCACGTAACGACAGTCTTGAAAGACCTACATTGGCTCCCAGTACCTTTCCGAGCACAATTCAAAGTGTTGGTGCTGACCTTTAAAGCCCTAAGCGGTTTCGGTCCAGTATACCTGAAGTAGCGTCTCCGCCACCATCGTTCAGCCCAGACACTGAGATCCAGTGCCAAGGGCCTTCTGGCAATTCCCTCACTGTGAAAAGTGAGGTTACAGGGAACCAGGCAGAGGGCCTTCTCGGTAGTGGCGCCCGCCCTGTGGAATGCCCTCCCATCAGAAATCAAAGAGATAAACCAGTGTTTCCCAACCGGTGCGAGACGTTGCCTGGTGTGCCGTGGGAGGGAGGCGGGCGAGTCGGGCGACGAGAGGCGGGGCGGCGGCGGCAAGGAGAGGCCGCCCAGCGCGGGGCTCTCGCCGTCTGCCTGCCTTCCTCCTCCCGGGTCCTTGAGAGCGCGGGAAGCGGCAGCGCGAGACCGGCGTTGAGCCTGGTAGGTATTGCGCTTGCCAAGGCAGTCATTTGGGAAATGAAAACTTGCAAAGCAAGCAACCAGTTCAATCTGAAGTATGTGTATGCTTAATATCCTGTATCTGAAACCTGTTCTGCCCCCTCCCCCACACTTGGTGCCATTTTCATCTACACATGCAGCAGAGTAAGTTGACCCAGAATAGTACCAATTCAGATGGCAGATGGGAGAATGACAGTGCTGAATGCTTTCCCATGTAGAACAGTCCCTGCAAATAAAAACCTAGCATATTTGGAAGAGGGATGCTAGCCTAACCATTACCTTCTATGCTGTTACTATTTTTTTATTTTTTTTTTCATAAGTAAAAAGTGACCTTTCCCCATCTGGCATGGTGGTGTGCCTCGAGATTTTTTTCATGAAACAAGTGTGCCTTTGCCCAAAAAAGGTTGGGAAACACTGACCTAGGCCACATTCACACTGTGGGTTTAAAGGGGAATTGTGAAGGAAGAGTATACATGAGTAGCCAACTGTGACAGGGGGGAAGGTCAGGCGGGCTAAAGCTCAGAATGATCTCAGGCTTGCAAGAGAGGTGAAAAATAATAAAGCCACTTCCGAACTGAAGAGGAGGTGGGGTTGCGGGCCCACACCCTCCCCACGCACGCGGGTCTGGCTCACAGCCCCCGCATGAATGAGGGAATCCTCACGCGTGTCATCTCCCTGCCTAGCCAATTGGCTGGTCGGGTGTGTGTGTGTGTGGCCTGGGCTATTTATGCCCGGCGCGCCAGAGGACCGCCCTCTCTTCGCCTCTCCATCTGATAGCCAATAGGCCTAAGCCAATACTGCTCAATTCCTACAATCAATAAGACGGCAGAAGAAGAATGGAAGAAATTTAAAATCTATCTTAAGGACTATTATAAACTTGATGAATGTTAGAATGTCGAGGTTTTGAGAAAGAAAGGGTTACAGCGATATAAGATTAGACTGAAGGAAAGACTAAGAGGACATATGTTTGCAGAACTATTTAGAGGTTGCTGGGAAATTTTGGACATTGGGATGCAGAAAGGGGAGGTATGGGGGAGTCTGAGAAACAAGGTTTATGGGGGAAAAAAGAAGTTATGAAATTATACGTGTTTGTATGTCTTTTTATATGTTTGTATTGTTTTAAATTTTTTTTGTAAAACCAATAAAAATTTATTTTTTTAAAAAAATCCTACAATCAATAAAGTTGTGGCTGTTTTCGCCCATTAACCTTAAATACCGTGTCATGTGTATTTATTTCTCAAGGGGGGAGGGGAACTTGCCACACAATAAAGGTTTATTTGGCTATGTTCAAAGCAGCAGGAAGAACAAGCAAGTCCTCTGAGGGGAGAAAACGGAGAAATGCTATTGAGGGACAGAGAGAAGGTGGAGGCTGCTCCTACTTGACCTCTATCCAAAAGGAAAGCCGTGCCCAACCTGGTGATAACACAATAAGCAATGCAAGGAGGGAACTGCAGCCCAATATAGGAGAAGTGGTGGGAAAGGAACACCTAGCTACGTTAAACAAATTCAAAGCTCCAGGGTCTGATGAGCTGTACCCAAGGGTACTAAAGGGGTTGGAGAATGTAATCTCAGAGCCTCTGTCTATAATCTTTGAGAATTCCTGGAGAACAGCTGAAGTCCCTACAGACTGGAGGCAGGCAAATGTTGTCCCTGTTAAGTTGTGGGTGAACATATCAGACGACACAGCGATTCTTCAAACAGCTCTTCTTTATTCAGAGGCCAGAACAGAAACTGAGCTGAAGGGCTCAGTCAGCCTGCTTATATAGAGCTCCAGTACACATAATTGTTACAACTTTCTAAAACTATCCTATCACTGAACGTCACTTTCGATCCCTTATTTGCATAACTATCTACAGTATCCCCCTGCTGGCCCAGGGTGAGAACTTCAGTACAGAACAGTCCCCATCTTCAAAAAAGGGGGAAAGAAGACCCAGGTAACAACCAACAAGTGAGCACCGACATCAATACCAGGAAAGGTCCTAGAACAGATAATTCAAAAGTCAGCCTATGAGCATTTAGAAAAGGATGCTGTGATTACTAAGACCTAGCATGGGTTTCTCAAAAACTAAGTCATGCCAGACAAATCATGTTTCTTCTTTTGATAGAGTTACAAGCTTGGTGGATTGGGGGAATGCTGTAGACATAGTGTATCTTGATTTCAATAAAACTTTTGACAAAGCCCACCCATGATATTCTTATGAGGAAGATGGTAAAATGTGGGTTGAATTAGGTTAACAGGTGGATTTGTAGCTGGTTGTAGCTGGTTGACTGGTTGACTGACTGAATGCTGGGTCTGGTGAGACACTTGCATGTTTGCATGTCTGGGCCAGTTCAAACTGCTCTGGGCAAGTTGGAATCTACCTGAACCTTTTCCAACTGGTTTGGGCAGGTTTGAACCTCTTGGACTGGATCCAACTGGTATGAACTGGTTCCAACTGCTCTGGGCTGGTTCCAAGTGACATAGGCCTGCCCCAACCGGCCTGGACCTGTTCTAACCAGCTTGGGCCAGTTTCAAATGGCCTGCACCTGCTCCAACTGGCCTGGACCTGCTGGAAGCTGTCTGGAACTGTTCAAACGGGCTTGGGCCGGATCAAACCAGCCTAGACCTGTTTAAACCAGCCTGGACCGGCAGAAAGAGGCCTGTTGTTGTTGTTTAGTCGTTTAGTCATGTCCGACTCTTCGTGACCCATTGGACCAGAGCACGCCAGGCATTTCTGTCTTCCACTGCCTCCCGCAGTTTAGTCAAACGCATGCTGGTAGCTTCGAGAACACTATCCAACCATCTCGTCCTCTGTCATCCCCTTCTCCTTGTGCCCTCCATCGTTCCCAACATCAGGGTCTTTTCCAGGGAGTCTTCTCATGAGGTGGCCAAAGTATTGGAGCCTCAGCTTCAGGATCTGTCCTTCCAGTGAGCACTCAGGGCTGATTACCTTCAGAATGGATAGCTTTGATCTTCTTGCAGTCCATGGGACTCTCAAGAGTCTCCTCCAGTACCATAATTGAAAAGCATCAATTCTTCAGCGATCAGCCTTCTTTATGGTCCAGCTCTCACTTCCATATATAACTACTGGGAAAACTATGGCTTTAACTATACGGACTTTTGTTGGCAAGGTAATGTCTCTGCTTTTTAAGATGCTGTCTAGGTTTGTGATTGCTCTTCTCCCAAGAAGCAGGTGTCTTTTAATTTTGTGACTGCTGTCACCATCTGCAGTGATCATGGAGCCTAAGAAAGTAAAATCTCTCACTGCCTCCATTTCTTCCCGTTCTATTTGCCAGGAGGTGATGGGACCAGTGGCCATGATCTTTGGTTTTTTTTTTTTTTTGATGTTGAGCTTCAAACCATATTTTGCGCTCACCTCTTTCACCCTCATTAAAAGTTTCTTTAATTCCTCCTCACTTTCTGCCATCAATGTTGTGTCATCTGCATATCTAAGGTTGTTGATATTTCTTCCGGCAATCTTAATTCTGGTTTGGGATTCATCAAGCCCAGCCTTTTGCATGATGAATTCTGCATATAAGTTAAATAAGCAGGGAGACAATATACAGCCTTGTCATACTCCCTTCCCAATAGGGATTTTTTTAAAAAAAGTTGTTCAGAGGTCGAGGGCTAATTCTGTTTCCGATGATAAACACCCATCTGTTTCCATGGAAAAACCTTTCAGGGGATCGTTTGTAACAGTTTGCCAACATTTTTGAGTGAATTGCAGAACGTCAGATTATTAGCAGAAAATGTGACTGCGTGGCTTAGGGATTTTTTCAAAAAAAGTTGTTCAGACGTTGAGGGCTAATTCTGTTTCCGATGATAAAAACCCATCTGTTTCCACTGAAAAACCTTTCAGGGGATCGTTTGCAACAGTTTGCCAACATTTCTGAGTGAATTGCAGAATGTCGGATTTTTGCTGAAATTGTGACCGCGCGGCTTAGGGTTTTTTTCAAAAAAAGTTGTTCAGACGTCGAGGGCTAATTCTGTTTCCGATGATAAAAACCCATCTGTTTCCACCGAAAAACCTTTCAGGGGATCGTTTGTAACAGTTTGCCAACATTTTTGAGTGAATTGCAGAACGTCACATTTTTGCTGAAATTGTGACCGCGCGGCTTAGGGATTTTTTCAAAAAAAGTTGTTCAGACGTCAAGGGCTAATTCTGTTTCCGATGATAAAAACCCACCTGTTCCCACCGAAAAACATTTCAGGGGATCACTTGCAACAGTTTGCCAACATTTTTGAGTGAATTGCAGAACTTCAGATTTTTGCTAAAATTGTGACTGCGCGGCTTAGGGATTTTTTCAAAAAAAGTTGTTCAGATTTCGAGGGCTAATTCTGTTTCCGATGAGAAAAACCCATCTGTTCCCACCGAAAAACCTTTCTGTGTATCGTTTGTAACAGTTTGCCAACATTTTTGAGTGAATTGCAGAACGTCGGATTTTTGCTGAAATTGTGACCGCGCGGTTTAGGGATTTTTTCAAAAAAAAGTTCTTCAGACGTCGAGGGCTAATTCTGTTTCTAATGATAAAAACCCATCTGATTCCATCAAAAAACCTTTCAGGGGATCGTTTGCAACAGTTTGCCAACATTTTTGAGGGAATTGCAGAACGTCACATGCAAAAAAAGTTGTTCAGACGTCGAGGGCTAATTCTGTTTCCGATGATAAAGACCCATCTGTTTCCACCGAAAAACCTTTCAGGGGATGGTTTCCAACAGTTTGCCAACATTTTTGAGTGAATTGCAGAACGTCGGATTTTTGCTGAAATTGTGACCGCGCGGTTTAGGGATTTTTTCAAAAAAAAGTTCTTCAGACGTCGAGGGCTAATTCTGTTTCTGATGATAAAAACCCACCTGATTCCATCGAAAAACCTTTCAGGGGATCGTTTGCAACAGTTTGCCAACATTTTTGAGGGAATTGCAGAACGTCACATGCAAAAAAAGTTGTTCAGACGTCGAGGGCTAATTCTGTTTCCGAACGTCGGCTTAGGGATTTTTTCCAAAAAACATGTTCAGATTTCGAGGGCTAATTCTGTTTCCGATGATACAAACCCATCTGTTTCCACCGAAAAACCTTTCAGGGGATCGTTTGTAACAGTTTGCCAGCATTTTTGAGTGAATTGCAGAACATCACATTTATGCTGAAATTGTGACCGCGTGGCTTAGGGATTTTTTCCAAAAAAGTTGTTCAGACGTCGAGGGCTAATTCTGTTTCCGATGAGAAAAACCCATCTGTTTCGACCGAAAAACCTTTCAGGGGATCGTTTGTAACAGTTTGCCAACATTTTTGAGTGAATTGCAGAACGTCGGATTTTTGCTGAAATTGTGACCGCGCGGCTTAGGGATTTTTTCCAAAAAAGTTCTTCAGACGTCGAGGGCTAATTCTGTTTCTGATGATAAAAACCCATCTGATTCCATCGAAAAACCTTTCAGGGGATCGTTTGCAACAGTTTGCCAACATTTTTGAGGGAATTGCAGAACGTCACATGCAAAAAAAGTTGTTCAGACGTCGAGGGCTAATTCTGTTTCTGATGAGAAACACGCATCTGATTCCACCTAAAAACCTTTCAGGGGATCGTTTACAACAGTTTGCCAACATTTTTGAGTGAATTGCAGGACGTCAGATTTTTGCTGATATTGTGACCGCGCGGCTTAGGGATTTTTTCAAAAAAAGTTGTTCAGAGGTCGAGGGCTAATTCTGTTTCCGATGATAAAAACCCATCTGTTTCCACCGAAAAACCTTTCAGGGGATCGTTTGTAACAGTTTGCCATCATTTTTGAGTGAATAGCAGAACGTCACATTTATGCTAAAATTGTGACCGCGCGGCTTAGGGATTTTTTCAAAAAAAGTTGTTCAGACGTCAAGGGCTAATTCTGTTTCCGATGATAAAAACCCACCTGTTCCCACCGAAAAACCTTTCAGGGGATCACTTGCAACAGTTTGCCAACATTTTTGTGTGAATTGCAGAACGTCGGATTTTTGCTGAAATTGTGACCGCGCGGCTTAGGGATTTTTTCAAAAAAAGTTGTTCAGATTTCGAGGGCTAATTCTGTTTCCGATGAGAAAAACCCATCTGTTCCCACCGAAAAACCTTTCTGTGTATCGTTTGTAACAGTTTGCCAACATTTTTGAGTGAATTGCAGAACGTCGGATTTTTGCTGAAATTGTGACCGCGCGGTTTAGGGATTTTTTCAAAAAAAAGTTCTTCAGACGTCGAGGGCTAATTCTGTTTCTAATGATAAAAACCCATCTGATTCCATCAAAAAACCTTTCAGGGGATCGTTTGCAACAGTTTGCCAACATTTTTGAGGGAATTGCAGAACGTCACATGCAAAAAAAGTTGTTCAGACGTCGAGGGCTAATTCTGTTTCCGATGATAAAGACCCATCTGTTTCCACCGAAAAACCTTTCAGGGGATGGTTTCCAACAGTTTGCCAACATTTTTGAGTGAATTGCAGAACGTCGGATTTTTGCTGAAATTGTGACCGCGCGGTTTAGGGATTTTTTCAAAAAAAAGTTCTTCAGACGTCGAGGGCTAATTCTGTTTCTGATGATAAAAACCCACCTGATTCCATCGAAAAACCTTTCAGGGGATCGTTTGCAACAGTTTGCCAACATTTTTGAGGGAATTGCAGAACGTCACATGCAAAAAAAGTTGTTCAGACGTCGAGGGCTAATTCTGTTTCCGAACGTCGGCTTAGGGATTTTTTCCAAAAAACATGTTCAGATTTCGAGGGCTAATTCTGTTTCCGATGATACAAACCCATCTGTTTCCACCGAAAAACCTTTCAGGGGATCGTTTGTAACAGTTTGCCAGCATTTTTGAGTGAATTGCAGAACATCACATTTATGCTGAAATTGTGACCGCGTGGCTTAGGGATTTTTTCCAAAAAAGTTGTTCAGACGTCGAGGGCTAATTCTGTTTCCGATGAGAAAAACCCATCTGTTTCGACCGAAAAACCTTTCAGGGGATCGTTTGTAACAGTTTGCCAACATTTTTGAGTGAATTGCAGAACGTCGGATTTTTGCTGAAATTGTGACCGCGCGGCTTAGGGATTTTTTCCAAAAAAGTTCTTCAGACGTCGAGGGCTAATTCTGTTTCTGATGATAAAAACCCATCTGATTCCATCGAAAAACCTTTCAGGGGATCGTTTGCAACAGTTTGCCAACATTTTTGAGGGAATTGCAGAACGTCACATGCAAAAAAAGTTGTTCAGACGTCGAGGGCTAATTCTGTTTCTGATGAGAAACACGCATCTGATTCCACCTAAAAACCTTTCAGGGGATCGTTTACAACAGTTTGCCAACATTTTTGAGTGAATTGCAGGACGTCAGATTTTTGCTGATATTGTGACCGCGCGGCTTAGGGATTTTTTCAAAAAAAGTTGTTCAGAGGTCGAGGGCTAATTCTGTTTCCGATGATAAAAACCCATCTGTTTCCACCGAAAAACCTTTCAGGGGATCGTTTGTAACAGTTTGCCATCATTTTTGAGTGAATAGCAGAACGTCACATTTATGCTAAAATTGTGACCGCGCGGCTTAGGGATTTTTTCAAAAAAAGTTGTTCAGACGTCAAGGGCTAATTCTGTTTCCGATGATAAAAACCCACCTGTTCCCACCGAAAAACCTTTCAGGGGATCACTTGCAACAGTTTGCCAACATTTTTGTGTGAATTGCAGAACGTCGGATTTTTGCTGAAATTGTGACCGCGCGGCTTAGGGATTTTTTCAAAAAAACTTGTTCAGATTTCGAGGGCTAATTCTGTTTCCGATGATAAAAATGTTGGTTTCTGCTCTCTTCACTGTGCAGCGAAGTGCTTGTCACAAGACAATGTTTACATTCCACAGTCAGAGTACTGTTGGGTTTTCCCACGGGAATGGGAAGCTGGATGTGACGTACACTGGTTTCCTGTTTTTCACTTCTCTCGGTGTTCTTCGTTCCGAGGAGAAGGACGGTTGCTTCTCTGCTCCAGCAGAGGCAAGATGCATGTTTGTAATTTCTCAACAATGAACTGAAAATAAAGCAACATAAAGCATGTGGCACGTACTGTTCATCTTTCCGTTGTGCAAAGGACTCTGCAATTTCAACATTTTGGTTCCGGGCCCAGAAGGACGTAAATCAAACTGAAGATTAAAGACTCCAGAAGCTGAGTCGGAATGCCGGCAGAGGTACAGAGAAACGGATCGGGGTTATCTGCTCTGCGCGTCAAGTTTGATTGATGAAGGTATGTGCTCATGCTCCGGGCAGCCTGCCAGTTTCTAATAAATGGCTATAAGGCACAAGCTCACAGGCTTGATGGCTGGAAAAGCGAAAGTACTTTTTACAAGTGCTTTTGGAAGCTGCTGTACAGTGACGCAGCTTGATTAAAGCAGCAATGATGGCTAATGCAAAGCTGGTTGAAGCTTTTGGGATTCCTAAGCTCAATAAGAAAAATTACACGGACTGGGTGCAGTATGCAGAGGCAATTCTGCGGAAAGAGGGTCTGTTTAATGTTATTACAGACAACCCCCCAGCTCCTATTACAGCTGAATGGAATGCTAAGGATTCCAAAGCAAGGGGAACGCTTACGTTGATAGTATCCCCAGAAGAGCTCTGTCTGTTGCGTGGAAAGACCACAGCCAGAGAAATTTGGGACACTTTAAGACAAGCTCACTTGAGGACAGAAGCTGGTTCCTCAATGTACTACTATGCCAAGTTGCATGGCATGGCTCTTGCTTAAGGTGGAGATGTGCGTAAACACCTGATGGAGATGCAGAATCTGAGACATGAGCTGCAACAGAGAGGACTCAACTTTCCAGAGGCTGTGTATTCCTTCATGATACTACATTCTTTGGGTCCAAGTTGGGAGTCCGTTGCCACTCAGATTGCTGTTCAACCAACTGCTCAGCTCACAGTAGCCTATGTTACTGCCGTGATCCAGAATGAAGCAGATCGCCGGGGTGCTAGCTGCATGGGTAAAGGGGAGTCTTCACAGACGTCATCCCAGAGTGCAGTGGAACCACCAGAGGGCGCCAAAGCTTTGAAGGCAGTGAAATGCTACTCGTGTGGACGTCTAGGCCATATGAAGAGGGAATGCAAATATCCCAGGGCCAAGACAGAGCAGCACAGCGGAAGTTCATCACGTGGAAAAGGCCAAAGCAAAGGCAAAGGTCCAGTGTCCAGGACAACGCAGCACAAGGCAATGGTCTCACGCTTCACTCCAAAGGTGGCAAAGGTCCAGAAGACGTCTAGATCTTTCTTCGTTGTTGATTCAGCAGCTACCCACCACATGTGCAACGATAAGAGACTGTTCGTGTCTTTTACACCGCAGGAAGGTGCGATTCACCAGGCGGATGACCACACGATCCCCAGTCAAGGCTACGGAACTGTTGTTCTTCACAGTTTGGACTTATCGATACAGGATGTACTTTATGTTCCGGATGCCACACACAATCTTCTAAGTGTGATGCAGCTGAATGAACGGAACATTGACGTTTCCTTCAAGAACAAGAAATGCACCATCACAAAGAAAGACGATTATGTATTGCATGCTGAATGTGTTGATCGTTTATTTGTTTTGTATTATGATGATGTTGTGCAGAATGATACTTGTTGCATTGCAGGTTCTAACAAAAGTTTGCATGCAGGATGTATTCATGATTTTCACAGGAAATTTGGTCATTTGCATTTTGAGGCAGTATCTAAAATGCCTGCCTTGGTTGAAGGTATGACTATTAAACCCTGCAAGTACCACATGAAGTGCAAAGCATGCGCAGCAAACAAGGTGAAAATGGCTGCGAAAGGTAAGGTGTCTAGTAGGCAAGCTACAGAACCATACCAGATTGTTCATGCTGATTTAGTTGGTCCACTATCGCCCTCTTTGGGTGGAAATAGGTTCTTCATGGTTCTCATTGATGCATTTTCCAGGTATATTTATGTGTACAATATCAAGCAGAAATCAGAGGCTTTTCAAAGGTTCAAGGAATTCTGTGCTTGGTTGGAAAATGTGCATGGTAAGAAAATAAAAATTCTTTTCACAGATCGCGGGGGAGAATTCACTTCTCAGCAGTTTGAAGCTTTTCTGACTGAGAAAGGAATTCAACACGATTTGTCCACTCCTCGCTCGCCATGGCAGAATGGGCTTTGCGAAAGGGCAAATCAGACATTGCTTCAAGGGTTAAAAACCTTGCTGCATGATGCCAATCTTCCAGAGAGTTATTGGGCCGAATCTCTCTCATGTTTTCTTTACAGTTACAATCGCAGGTTATCTTCAGCGATTGGTTGTACCCCCTATGAAAAGATGTTTGGCAAGAAACCATACATCAAACACATGAAAATTTTTGGTTCTGACATGTGGATTCACTCACCACAAGGCTCCAAGTTAGGCAAACGTGGATTGCATGGTATCTTTCTAGGTTATCAGAAAGGTTCTTACAGAATAATGATGACTGACTCTAAGACAATTAAGCTCACAAGAAGTGTTGAGTACAATGCCAAGTGGGGGGAGAATGTGGGAATTTTCCAATGTTATCCTGATGACAGTGATGAGACTGAGGATAAGCAACAACAACCCACACCCACTGATGAAGGTTCTGATTCTGAGTCTGAAACTGAATCGGATAATTCAGAGGATTTCAAGAGTGCGAAAGGCTCTATGCGACCCTCTGAAAGCTCTGATCAGGAATTGGAAGAACCATTGTTCACAATAGGTCACTTTTCTCCTAAGAAGGAAGAGGAGAGTGTTGAAGACCAAAGGCTAATTCGCAGGTCACAAAGAGCCACAAAAGGCAGACCTCCTAAGAGATTTGCTGATGAATTTGCTAAGACAGCAGTAGCAGCTGTTAAAAGCTCCAAGAAGGTATTTGAACCTTCAAGTTTCCAAGAAATCCAGGATTTGGATTCTAAGGAAGCTGAGCCATGGTTAAATGCTATGAAGGCTGAGCTTGATTCCTTAGAAAGGAACAAAACATGGGAGCTAGTTCCAGTAGTTCCAGGAATGAAACTGCTTGGAAGCAAATGGGTCTTCAAAGCGAAGACAGATCAAAATGGCAAGATAGTCAGACACAAAGCCAGATTGGTAGCCAGAGGTTTTGCACAGGTACCAGGTGAAGACTATCACGAGACCTACTCACCCACTGTGAGATATGAGAGCATTAGGCTTATGCTCAAGCTAGCTGCAGAGGAGAATCTACACATTAGTCACCACGACGTGAATACAGCGTTTTTGTACGGATCTCTAGGTGAATCACTTTATATGCTTCCACCTGATGGCGTACAGGTAAAACAGGGATTTGTTTGTGCTCTGAAAAAGTCCCTTTATGGTCTCAAACAAAGTGCACGGAGTTGGCACACAAAACTCACTGAAGCATTGTTTTCTCTAGGTTTTCAACAAGGGAAAGCTGATCCATGTGTGTTTGTCAAAGAGGAGGGGCAAAAGAAGCTGTATTGTTTGTTTTATGTTGATGATATTTTATTCTTTTGGAAAGATGTTACAATGTACAATAATGCCCTAGCTCAACTGAAAGAGCACTTTGACATGAAAGATCTTGGTGAGGTAAACAACTACCTATCCCTGGAAATAGAGAAAGATCAAGATGGTAACATTCTAGTACACCAGTCAAGGAAAATTGCTGATGTGTTAAGCAAACTAAACCTGATGGATGCTAACCCTGTAGACACACCGATGACAACAGGTTATCAGGTAGAAGACACTGAAGAAGCATTTTCTGACACTACACTGTACAGAAGTGTGCTAGGTAAGCTAAACTTCATTGCCAGATGTTCAAGACCTGACATTGCTGTTAGCTGTAATTTGCTAAGCAGACAAGTTAACAATCCTACTGTTAAGGATTGGAAAGCTCTGAAACGCATAGCACGCTATTTGAAAGGCACTATGCATTACAGACTGAGATTTAACAATCAGAAGTCTGGTGGTCTTGAGATTTTTGCAGATGCAAGTTTTGGAAGTGACACTACAGACAGGAAAAGTACGTCTGGAGTTTGCTACATGTACAATCAGGGTCTATTTGATTGGTCATGCAAGAAGCAAACAACAATTAGCTTAAGTACTTGTGAAGCTGAACTGAATGCACTGTCTTATTCACTTAAGGATTGTGAATGGTTGTTACAATTGTGCAAAGACATGAAAATTCCTGTCAAATGTCCAATCCAGGTTTACCAGGACAACAAAGCATGTTTGGCTTTGCTGAATTCGGAAGGTTGTAAGCAAAGCACGAAGCACTTGCAATTGAAGGTGCAACATGCTAGGGAACATATTCAGAAGGGACTCGTAACGGTGTCCTATATGCCAGGTAATGAAATTCCTGCTGATGTATTGTCCAAGATTGTATCAAGGGATCAACACTGTACCTATGTACAGAAGTTGGGTTTGTACTGATATTGTACGAACACGCTGCCCAGTGATGTTCACAGAAAGGGGGAGGATGTTGGTTTTTGCTCTCTTCACTGTGCAGCGAAGTGCTTGTCACAAGACAATGTTTACATTCCACAGTCAGAGTACTGTTGGGTTTTCCCACGGGAATGGGAAGCTGGATGTGACGTACACTGGTTTCCTGTTTTTCACTTCTCTCGGAGGCAAGATGCATGTTTGTAATTTCTCAACAATGAACTGAAAATAAAGCAACATAAAGCATGTGGCACGTACTGTTCATCATTCCGTTGTGCAAAGGACTCTGCAATTTCAACAAAAAACCCATCTGATTCCACCGAAAAACCTTTCAGGGGATCGTTTGCAACAGTTTGCCAACATTTTTGAGTGAATTGCAGGACGTCGGATTTTTGCTGAAATTGTGACCGCGCGGCTTAGGGATTTTTTCCAAAAAAGTTGTTCAGACGTCGAGGGCTAATTCTGTTTCCGATGAGAAAAACCCATCTGATTCCACCTAAAAACCTTTCAGGGGATCGTTTACAACACTCTGACAACATTTTTGAGTGAATAGCAGGACGTCAGATTTTTGCTAAAATTGTGACCGCGCGGCTTAGGGATTTTTTCAAAAAAAGTTGTTCAGAGGTCGAGGGCTAATTCTGTTTCCGATGATAAAAACCCACCTGTTCCCACCGAAAAACCTTTCAGGGGATCACTTGCACCAGTTTGGCACCATTTTTGAGTGAACTGCAGAACGTCAGATTTTTAGCAGAAATTGTGACCGTGCGGCTTAGGGATTTTTTCCAAAAAACATGTTCAGATTTTGAGGGCTAATTCTTTTTCCGATGATAAAAACCCATCTGTTTCCACTGAAAAACCTTTCAGGGGATCGTTTGCAACAGTTTGCCAACATTTTTGAGTGAATTGCAGAACGTTGGATTTTTGCTGAAATTGTGACCGAGCGGCTTAGGGATTTTTTCCAAAAAAGTTGTTCAGACGTCGAGGGCTAATTCTGTTTCGGATGATAAAAACCCATCTGTTTCGACCGAAAAACATTTCAGGGGATCACTTGCAACAGTTTGGCACCATTTTTGAGTGAATTGCAGAACGTCAGATTTTTAGCAGAAATTGTGACCGGCTTAGGGATTTTTTTTAAAAAAAGTTGTTCAGACGTTGAGGGCTAATTCTGTTTCCGATGATAAAAATCCATCTGTTTCCACCGAAAAACATTTCAGGGGATCACTTGCAACAGTTTGCCAACATTTTTGAGTGAATTGCAGCACATCAGATTTTTGCTGAAATTGTGACCGCGCGGCTTAGGGATTTTTTCAAAAAAAGTTGTTCAGACATCGAGGGCTAATTCTGTTTCCGATGATAAAAACCCATCTGTTTCCACCGAAAAACATTTCAGGCGATCACTTGCACCAGTTTGCCAACATTTTTGAGTGAATTGCAGAAAGTCAGATTTTTGCTGAAATTGTGACCGCGCGGCTTAGGGATTTTTTCAAAAAAAGTTGTTCAGACGTTGAGGGCTAATTCTTTTTCCGATGATAAAAACCCATCTGTTTCCACCGAAAAACATTTCAGGGGATCACTTGCAACAGTTTGCCAACATTTTTGAGTGAATTGAAGAACGTCAGATTTTTGCTGAAATTGTGACCGCGCGGCTTAGGGATTTTTTCAAAAAAAGTTGTTCAGACGTCGAGGGCTAATTCTGTTTCCGATGATAAAAACCCATCTGTTTCGACCGAAAAACATTTCAGCGGATCATTTGCCACAGTTTGGCACCATTTTTGAGTGAATTGCAGAACGTCAGATTTTAAGCAGAAATTGTGACCGGCTTAGGGATTTTTTTTTAAAAAAAGTTGTTCAGACGTTGAGGGCTAATTCTGTTTCCCATGATAAAAACCCATCTGTTTCCACCGAAAAACATTTCAGGGGATCACTTTCAACTGTTTGCCAACATTTTTGAGTGAATTGCAGAACGTCAGATTTTTTAGCAGAAATTGTGACCGCGCGGCTTAGGGATTTTTTCAAAAAATGTTGGTCAGACATTGAGGGCTAATTCTGTTTCGGATGATAAAAACCCATCTGTTTCCACCGAAAAACATTTCAGGGGATCACTTGCACCAGTTTGGCACCATTTTTGAGTGAACTGCAGAACGTCAGATTTTTAGCAGAAATTGTGACCGCGCGGCTTAGGGATTTTTTCAAAAAAAGTTGTTCAGATGTCGAGCGCTAATTCTGTTTCCGATGATAAAAACCCATCTGTTTCCACCGAAAAACATTTCAGGGGATCACTTTCAACAGGTTGCCCACATTTTTGAGTGAATTGCAGAACGTCAGATTTTTAGCAGAAATTGTGACCGCGCGGCTTAGGGATTTTTTTTAAAAAAACGTTGTTCAGACGTTGAGGGCTAATTCTGTTTCCGATGATAAAAACCCATCTGTTTCCACCGAAAAACATTTCAGGCGATCACTTGCAACAGTTTGCCAACATTTTTGAGTGAATTGAAGAACGTCAGATTTTTGCTGAAATTGTGACCGCGCGGCTTAGGGATTTTTTCAAAAAAAGTTGTTCAGACGTCGAGGGCTAATTCTGTTTCCGATGATAAAAACCCATCTGTTTCGACCGAAAAACATTTCAGCGGATCATTTGCCACAGTTTGGCACCATTTTTGAGTGAATTGCAGAACGTCAGATTTTAAGCAGAAATTGTGACCGGCTTAGGGATCTTTTTTTTTTAAAAGTTGTTCAGACGTCGAGGGCTAATTCTGTTTCCGATGATAAAAACCCATCTGTTTCGACCGAAAAACATTTCAGCGGATCATTTGCCACAGTTTGGCACCATTTTTGAGTGAATTGCAGAACGTCAGATTTTAAGCAGAAATTGTGACCGGCTTAGGGATTTTTTTTTTAAAAAAGTTGTTCAGATGTTGAGGGCTAATTCTGTTTCCGATGATAAAAACCCATCTGTTTCGACCGAAAAACATTTCAGGGGATCACTTGCAACAGGTTGCCCACATTTTTGAGTGAATTGCAGAACGTCAGATTTTTAGCAGAAATTGTGACCGTGCGGCTTAGGGATTTTTTCCAAAAAACATGTTCAGATTTTGAGGGCTAATTCTTTTTCCGATGATAAAAACCCATCTGTTTCCACTGAAAAACCTTTCAGGGGATCGTTTGCAACAGTTTGCCAACATTTTTGAGTGAATTGCAGAACGTTGGATTTTTGCTGAAATTGTGACCGAGCGGCTTAGGGATTTTTTCCAAAAAAGTTGTTCAGACGTCGAGGGCTAATTCTGTTTCCGATGATAAAAACCCATCTGTTTCGACCGAAAAACATTTCAGGGGATCACTTGCAACAGTTTGGCACCATTTTTGAGTGAATTGCAGAACGTCAGATTTTTAGCAGAAATTGTGACCGGCTTAGGGATTTTTTTAAAAAAAAGTTGTTCAGACGTTGAGGGCTAATTCTGTTTCCGATGATAAAAATCCATCTGTTTCCACTGAAAAACATTTCAGGGGATCACTTGCAACAGTTTGCCAACATTTTTGAGTGAATTGCAGCACATCAGATTTTTGCTGAAATTGTGACCGCGCGGCTTAGGGATTTTTTCAAAAAAAGTTGTTCAGACATCGAGGGCTAATTCTGTTTCCGATGATAAAAACCCATCTGTTTCCACCGAAAAACATTTCAGGCGATCACTTGCACCAGTTTGCCAACATTTTTGAGTGAATTGCAGAAAGTCAGATTTTTGCTGAAATTGTGACCGCGCGGCTTAGGGATTTTTTCAAAAAAAGTTGTTCAGACGTTGAGGGCTAATTCTTTTTCCGATGATAAAAACCCATCTGTTTCCACCGAAAAACATTTCAGGGGATCACTTGCAACAGTTTGCCAACATTTTTGAGTGAATTGAAGAACGTCAGATTTTTGCTGAAATTGTGACCGCGCGGCTTAGGGATTTTTTCAAAAAAAGTTGTTCAGACGTCGAGGGCTAATTCTGTTTCCGATGATAAAAACCCATCTGTTTCGACCGAAAAACATTTCAGCGGATCATTTGCCACAGTTTGGCACCATTTTTGAGTGAATTGCAGAACGTCAGATTTTAAGCAGAAATTGTGACCGGCTTAGGGATTTTTTTTAAAAAAACGTTGTTCAGACGTTGAGGGCTAATTCTGTTTCCCATGATAAAAACCCATCTGTTTCCACCGAAAAACATTTCAGGGGATCACTTTCAACTGTTTGCCAACATTTTTGAGTGAATTGCAGAACGTCAGATTTTTTAGCAGAAATTGTGACCGCGCGGCTTAGGGATTTTTTCAAAAAATGTTGGTCAGACATTGAGGGCTAATTCTGTTTCGGATGATAAAAACCCATCTGTTTCCACCGAAAAACATTTCAGGGGATCACTTGCACCAGTTTGGCACCATTTTTGAGTGAACTGCAGAACGTCAGATTTTTAGCAGAAATTGTGACCGCGCGGCTTAGGGATTTTTTCAAAAAAAGTTGTTCAGATGTCGAGCGCTAATTCTGTTTCCGATGATAAAAACCCATCTGTTTCCACCGAAAAACATTTCAGGGGATCACTTTCAACAGGTTGCCCACATTTTTGAGTGAATTGCAGAACGTCAGATTTTTAGCAGAAATTGTGACCGCGCGGCTTAGGGATTTTTTTAAAAAAAACGTTGTTCAGACGTTGAGGGCTAATTCTGTTTCCGATGATAAAAACCCATCTGTTTCCACCGAAAAACATTTCAGGGGATCACTTGCAACAGTTTGCCAACATTTTTGAGTGAATTGAAGAACGTCAGATTTTTGCTGAAATTGTGACCGCGCGGCTTAGGGATTTTTTCAAAAAAAGTTGTTCAGACGTCGAGGCCTAATTCTGTTTCCGATGATAAAAACCCATCTGTTTCGACCGAAAAACATTTCAGCGGATCATTTGCCACAGTTTGGCACCATTTTTGAGTGAATTGCAGAACGTCAGATTTTAAGCAGAAATTGTGACCGGCTTAGGGATTTTTTTTTTTTTTAAAGTTGTTCAGACGTTGAGGGCTAATTCTGTTTCCGATGATAAAAACCCATCTGTTTCGACCGAAAAACATTTCAGTGGATCATTTGCCACAGTTTGGCACCATTTTTGAGTGAATTGCAGAACGTCAGATTTTAAGCAGAAATTGTGACCGGCTTAGGGATTTTTTTTTTAAAAAAGTTGTTCAGACGTTGAGGGCTAATTCTGTTTCCGATGATAAAAACCCATCTGTTTCGACCGAAAAACATTTCAGGGGATCACTTGCAACAGGTTGCCCACATTTTTGAGTGAATTGCAGAACGTCAGATTTTTAGCAGAAATTGTGACCGCGCGGCTTAGGGATTTTTTCAAAAAAAGTTGTTCAGAGGTCGAGGGCTAATTCTGTTTCCGATGATAAAAACCCACGTGTTCCCACCGAAAAACCTTTCAGGGGATCACTTGCACCAGTTTGGCACCATTTTTGAGTGAACTGCAGAACGTCAGATTTTTAGCAGAAATTGTGACCGCGTGGCTTAGGGATTTTTTCCAAAAAACATGTTCAGATTTCGAGGGCTAATTCTGTTTCCGATGATAAAAACCCATCTGTTTCCACTGAAAAACCTTTCAGGGGATCGTTTGCAACAGTTTGCCAACATTTTTGAGTGAATTGCAGAACGTTGGATTTTTGCTGAAATTGTGACCGCGCGGCTTAGGGATTTTTTCAAAAAAAGTTGTTCAGACGTCGAGGGCTAATTCTCTTTCCGATGATAAAAACCCATCTGTTTCGACCGAAAAACATTTCAGCGGATCATTTGCCACAGTTTGGCACCATTTTTGAGTGAATTGCAGAACGTCAGATTTTTAGCAGAAATTGTGACCGGCTTAGGGATTTTTTTAAAAAAAAGTTGTTCAGACGTTGAGGGCTAATTCTGTTTCCGATGATAAAAACCCATCTGTTTCCACCGAAAAACATTTCAGGGGATCACTTGCAACAGTTTGCCAACATTTTTGAGTGAATTGCAGCACGTCAGATTTTTGCTGAAATTGTGACCGCGCGGCTTAGGGATTTTTTCAAAAAAAGTTGTTCAGACATCGAGGGCTAATTCTGTTTCCGATGATAAAAACCCATCTGTTTCCACCGAAAAACATTTCAGGGGATCACTTTCAACTGTTTGCCAACATTTTTGAGTGAATTGCAGAACGTCAGATTTTTTAGCAGAAATTGTGACCGTGCGGCTTAGGGATTTTTTCAAAAAATGTTGGTCAGACATTGAGGGCTAATTCTGTTTCGGATGATAAAAACCCATCTTTTTCCACCGAAAAACATTTCAGGGGATCACTTGCACCAGTTTGGCACCATTTTTGAGTGAACTGCAGAACGTCAGATTTTTAGCAGAAATTGTGACCGCGCGGCTTAGGGATTTTTTCAAAAAAAGTTGTTCAGATGTCGAGCGCTAATTATGTTTCCGATGATAAAAACCCATCTGATTCCACCGAAAAACCTTTCAGGGGATCGTTTGTAACAGTTTGCCAACATTTTTGAGTGAATTGCAGAACGTCGGATTTTTGCTGAAATTGTGACCGCGCGGCTTAGGGATTTTTTCAAAAAAAGTTGTTCAGACGTCGAGGGCTAATTCTGTTTCTGATGATAAAAACGCATCTGATTCCACCGAAAAACCTTTCAGTGGATCGTTTGCAACACTCTGACAACATTTTTGAGTGAATAGCAGAACGTCAGATTTTTGCTAAAATTGTGACAGTGTGGCTTCGGGATTTTTTCAAAAAAAGTTGTTCAGAGGTCGAGGGCTAATTCTGTTTCCAATGATAAAAACCCACCTGTTTCCACCGAAAAACCTTTCTGTGGATCGTTTGTAACAGTTTGCCAACATTTTTGAGTGAATTGCAGAACGTCACATTTTTGCTGAAATTGTGACCGCGCGGCTTAGGGATTTTTTCAAAAAAAGTTGTTCAGACGTCGAGGGCTAATTCTGTTTCCGATGATAAAAACGCATCTGTTTCCACCGAAAAACATTTCAGGGGATCACTTTCAACAGGTTGCCCACATTTTTGAGTGAATTGCAGAACGTCAGATTTTTAGCAGAAATTGTGACCGCGCGGCTTAGGTTTTTTTTTAAAAAAAACGTTGTTCAGACGTTGAGGGCTAATTCTGTTTCCGATGATAAAAACCCATCTGTTTCCACCGAAAAACATTTCAGGGGATCACTTGCAACAGTTTGCCAACATTTTTGAGTGAATTGAAGAACGTCAGATTTTTGCTGAAATTGTGACCGCGCGGCTTAGGGATTTTTTCAAAAAAAGTTCTTCAGACGTCGAGGGCTAATTCTGTTTCCGATGATAAAAACACATCTGTTTCCACCAAGAAACCATTCAGGGGATCATTTGCCACAGTTTGGCACCATTTTTGAGTGAATTGCAGAACGTCAGATTTTAAGCAGAAATTGTGACCGGCTTAGGGATTTTATCAAAAAAACTTGTTCAGATTTTGAGGGCTAATTCTGTTTCCGATGATAAAAACCCATCTGATTCCACCGAAAAACCTTTCAGGGGATCGTTTGTAACAGTTTGCCAACATTTTTGAGTGAATTGCAGAACGTCGGATTTTTGCTGAAATTGTGACCGCGCGGCTTAGGGATTTTTTCAAAAAAAGTTGTTCAGACGTCAAGGGCTAATTCTGTTTCCGATGATAAAAACCCATCTGTTTCGACCGAAAAACATTTCAGGGGATCACTTGCAACAGTTTGGCACCATTTTTGAGTGAATTGCAGAACGTCAGATTTTTAGCAGAAATTGTGACCGGCTTAGGGATTTTTTTTAAAAAAAGTTGTTCAGACGTTGAGGGCTAATTCTGTTTCCGATGATAAAAACCCATCTGTTTCCACCGAAAAACATTTCAGGGGATCACTTGCAACAGTTTGCCAACATTTTTGAGTGAATTGCAGCACGTCAGATTTTTGCTGAAATTGTGACCGCGCGGCTTAGGGATTTTTTCAAAAAAAGTTGTTCAGACATCGAGGGCTAATTCTGTTTCCGATGATAAAAACCCATCTGTTTCCACCGAAAAACATTTCAGGCGATCACTTGCACCAGTTTGCCAACATTTTTGAGTGAATTGCAGAAAGTCAGATTTTTGCTGAAGTTGTGACCGCGCGGCTTAGGGATTTTTTCAAAAAAAGTTGTTCAGACGTCGAGGGCTAATTCTCTTTCCGATGATAAAAACCCATCTGTTTCGACCGAAAAACATTTCAGCGGATCATTTGCCACAGTTTGGCACCATTTTTGAGTGAATTGCAGAACGTCAGATTTTAAGCAGAAATTGTGACCGGCTTAGGGATTTTTTTTTAAAAAAAGTTGTTCAGACGTTGAGGGCTAATTCTGTTTCCGATGATAAAAACTCATCTGTTTCCACCGAAAAACATTTCAGGGGATCACTTTCAACTGTTTGCCAACATTTTTGAGTGAATTGCAGAACGTCAGATTTTTTAGCAGAAATTGTGACCGTGCGGCTTAGGGATTTTTTCAAAAAATGTTGGTCAGACATTGAGGGCTAATTCTGTTTCGGATGATAAAAACCCATCTTTTTCCACCGAAAAACATTTCAGGGGATCACTTGCACCAGTTTGGCACCATTTTTGAGTGAACTGCAGAACGTCAGATTTTTAGCAGAAATTGTGACCGCGCGGCTTAGGGATTTTTTCAAAAAAAGTTGTTCAGATGTCGAGCGCTAATTCTGTTTCCGATGATAAAAACCCATCTGTTTCCACCGAAAAACATTTCAGGGGATCACTTTCAACAGGTTGCCCACATTTTTGAGTGAATTGCAGAACGTCAGATTTTTAGCAGAAATTGTGACCGCGCGGCTTAGGGTTTTTTTTTAAAAAAACGTTGTTCAGACGTTGAGGGCTAATTCTGTTTCCGATGATAAAAACCCATCTGTTTCCACCGAAAAACATTTCAGGGGATCACTTGCAACAGTTTGCCAACATTTTTGAGTGAATTGAAGAACGTCAGATTTTTGCTGAAATTGTGACCGCGCGGCTTAGGGATTTTTTCAAAAAAAGTTCTTCAGACGTCGAGGGCTAATTCTGTTTCCGATGATAAAAACCCATCTGTTTCGACCGAAAAACATTTCAGCGGATCATTTGCCACAGTTTGGCACCATTTTTGAGTGAATTGCAGAACGTCAGATTTTAAGCAGAAATTGTGACCGGCTTAGGGATTTTATCAAAAAAACTTGTTCAGATTTTGAGGGCTAATTCTGTTTCCGATGATAAAAACCCATCTGATTCCACCGAAAAACCTTTCAGGGGATCGTTTGTAACAGTTTGCCAACATTTTTGAGTGAATTGCAGAACGTCGGATTTTTGCTGAAATTGTGACCGCGCGGCTTAGCGATTTTTTCAAAAAAAGTTGTTCAGACGTCGAGGGCTAATTCTGTTTCCGATGATAAAAACGCATCTGATTCCACCGAAAAACCTTTCAGTGGATCGTTTGCAACACTCTGACAACATTTTTGAGTGAATAGCAGAACGTCAGATTTTTGCTAAAATTGTGACAGTGCGGCTTCGGGATTTTTTCAAAAAAAGTTGTTCAGAGGTCGAGGGCTAATTCTGTTTCCAATGATAAAAACCCATCTGTTTCCACCGAAAAACCTTTCTGTGGATCGTTTGTAACAGTTTGCCAACATTTTTGAGTGAATTGCAGAACGTCACATTTTTGCTGAAATTGTGACCGCGCGGCTTAGGGATTTTTTTTAAAAAAACGTTGTTCAGACGTTGAGGGCTAATTCTGTTTCCGATGATAAAAACCCATCTGTTTCCACCGAAAAACATTTCAGGGGATCACTTGCAACAGTTTGCCAACATTTTTGAGTGAATTGAAGAACGTCAGATTTTTGCTGAAATTGTGACCGCGCGGCTTAGGGATTTTTTCAAAAAAAGTTCTTCAGACGTCGAGGGCTAATTCTGTTTCCGATGATAAAAACCCATCTGTTTCGACCGAAAAACATTTCAGCGGATCATTTGCCACAGTTTGGCACCATTTTTGAGTGAATTGCAGAACGTCAGATTTTAAGCAGAAATTGTGACCGGCTTAGGGATTTTATCAAAAAAACTTGTTCAGATTTTGAGGGCTAATTCTGTTTCCGATGATAAAAACCCATCTGATTCCACCGAAAAACCTTTCAGGGGATCGTTTGTAACAGTTTGCCAACATTTTTGAGTGAATTGCAGAACGTCGGATTTTTGCTGAAATTGTGACCGCGCGGCTTAGGGATTTTTTCAAAAAAAGTTGTTCAGACGTCGAGGGCTAATTCTGTTTCCGATGATAAAAACGCATCTGATTCCACCGAAAAACCTTTCAGTGGATCGTTTGCAACACTCTGACAACATTTTTGAGTGAATAGCAGAACGTCAGATTTTTGCTAAAATTGTGACAGTGCGGCTTCGGGATTTTTTCAAAAAAAGTTGTTCAGAGGTCGAGGGCTAATTCTGTTTCCAATGATAAAAACCCATCTGTTTCCACCGAAAAACCTTTCTGTGGATCGTTTGTAACAGTTTGCCAACATTTTTGAGTGAATTGCAGAACGTCACATTTTTGCTGAAATTGTGACCACGCGGCTTAGGGATTTTTTCAAAAAAAGTTGTTCAGACGTCGAGGGCTAATTCTGTTTCCGATGATAAAAACGCATCTGTTTCCACCGAAAAACATTTCAGGGGATCACTTTCAACAGGTTGCCCACATTTTTGAGTGAATTGCAGAACGTCAGATTTTTAGCAGAAATTGTGACCGCGCGGCTTAGGGTTTTTTTTAAAAAAAACGTTGTTCAGACGTTGAGGGCTAATTCTGTTTCCGATGATAAAAACCCATCTGTTTCCACCGAAAAACATTTCAGGGGATCACTTGCAACAGTTTGCCAACATTTTTGAGTGAATTGAAGAACGTCAGATTTTTGCTGAAATTGTGACCGCGCGGCTTAGGGATTTTTTCAAAAAAAGTTCTTCAGACGTCGAGGGCTAATTCTGTTTCCGATGATAA
The DNA here is from genome assembly GCF_965113315.1 of Podarcis vaucheri. NCBI lineage: Eukaryota > Metazoa > Chordata > Lepidosauria > Squamata > Lacertidae > Podarcis > Podarcis vaucheri. The sequence continues at coordinate 88,458,861 of NC_138765.1, read as the reverse complement.
AAACCCATCTGTTTCGACCGAAAAACATTTCAGCGGATCATTTGCCACAGTTTGGCACCATTTTTGAGTGAATTGCAGAACGTCAGATTTTAAGCAGAAATTGTGACCGGCTTAGGGATTTTATCAAAAAAACTTGTTCAGATTTTGAGGGCTAATTCTGTTTCCGATGATAAAAACCCATCTGATTCCACCGAAAAACCTTTCAGGGGATCGTTTGTAACAGTTTGCCAACATTTTTGAGTGAATTGCAGAACGTCGGATTTTTGCTGAAATTGTGACTGCGCGGCTTAGGGATTTTTTCAAAAAAAGTTGTTCAGACGTCGAGGGCTAATTCTGTTTCCGATGATAAAAACGCATCTGATTCCACCGAAAAACCTTTCAGTGGATCGTTTGCAACACTCTGACAACATTTTTGAGTGAATAGCAGAACGTCAGATTTTTGCTAAAATTGTGACAGTGCGGCTTCGGGATTTTTTCAAAAAAAGTTGTTCAGAGGTCGAGGGCTAATTCTGTTTCCAATGATAAAAACCCATCTGTTTCCACCGAAAAACCTTTCTGTGGATCGTTTGTAACAGTTTGCCAACATTTTTGAGTGAATTGCAGAACGTCACATTTTTGCTGAAATTGTGACCGCGCGGCTTAGGGATTTTTTCAAAAAAAGTTGTTCAGACGTCGAGGGCTAATTCTGTTTCCGATGATAAAAACGCATCTGTTTCCACCGAAAAACATTTCAGGGGATCACTTTCAACAGGTTGCCCACATTTTTGAGTGAATTGCAGAACGTCAGATTTTTAGCAGAAATTGTGACCGCGCGGCTTAGGGATTTTTTTTAAAAAAACGTTGTTCAGACGTTGAGGGCTAATTCTGTTTCCGATGATAAAAACCCATCTGTTTCCACCGAAAAACATTTCAGGGGATCACTTGCAACAGTTTGCCAACATTTTTGAGTGAATTGAAGAACGTCAGATTTTTGCTGAAATTGTGACCGCGCGGCTTAGGGATTTTTCCAAAAAAAGTTCTTCAGACGTCGAGGGCTAATTCTGTTTCCGATGATAAAAACCCATCTGTTTCGACCGAAAAACATTTCAGCGGATCATTTGCCACAGTTTGGCACCATTTTTGAGTGAATTGCAGAACGTCAGATTTTAAGCAGAAATTGTGACCGGCTTAGGGATTTTATCAAAAAAACTTGTTCAGATTTTGAGGGCTAATTCTGTTTCCGATGATAAAAACCCATCTGATTCCACCGAAAAACCTTTCAGGGGATCGTTTGTAACAGTTTGCCAACATTTTTGAGTGAATTGCAGAACGTCGGATTTTTGCTGAAATTGTGACCGCGCGGCTTAGGGATTTTTTCAAAAAAAGTTGTTCAGACGTCGAGGGCTAATTCTGTTTCCGATGATAAAAACGCATCTGATTCCACCGAAAAACCTTTCAGTGGATCGTTTGCAACACTCTGACAACATTTTTGAGTGAATAGCAGAACGTCAGATTTTTGCTAAAATTGTGACAGTGCGGCTTCGGGATTTTTTCAAAAAAAGTTGTTCAGAGGTCGAGGGCTAATTCTGTTTCCAATGATAAAAACCCATCTGTTTCCACCGAAAAACCTTTCTGTGGATCGTTTGTAACAGTTTGCCAACATTTTTGAGTGAATTGCAGAACGTCACATTTTTGCTGAAATTGTGACCGTGCGGCTTAGGGATTTTTTCAAAAAAAGTTGTTCAGACGTCGAGGGTTATTCTGTTTCCGATGATACAAACGCATCTGATTCCACCGAAAAACCTTTCAGGGGATCGTTTGCAACTGTTTGCCAACATTTTTGAGTGAATTGCAGAACGTCAGATTTTTAGCAGAAATTGTGACCGCGCGGCTTAGGGATTTTTTCAAAAAAAGTTGTTCAGACGTCGAGGGCTAATTCTGATTCCAATGATAAAAACCCATCTGTTTCCACCGAAAAATATTTCAGGGGATCACTTGCAACAGTTTGGCACCATTTTTGAGTGAATTGCAGAACGTCAGATTTTTAGCAGAAATTGTGACCGCGCGGCTTAGGGATTTTTTCAAAAAAAGTTGTTCAGACGTCGAGGGCTAATTCTGTTTCCGATGATAAAAACCCATCTGTTTCCACTGAAAAACATTTCAGGGGATCGTTTGCAACTGTTTGCCAACATTTTTGAGTGAATTGCAGAACGTCAGATTTTTAGCAGAAATTGTGACCGCGCGGCTTAGGGATTTTTTCAAAAAAAGTTGTTCAGACGTCGAGGGCTAATTCTGTTTCTGATGATAAAAACCCATCTGTTTCCACCGAAAAATATTTCAGGGGATCACTTGCAACAGTTTGGCACCATTTTTGAGTGAATTGCAGAACGTCAGATTTTTAGCAGAAATTGTGACCGCGCGGCTTAGGGATTTTTTCAAAAAAAGTTGTTCAGACGTCGAGGGCTAATTCTGATTCCAATGATAAAAACCCATCTGTTTCCACCGAAAAACATTTCACGGGATCACTTGCACCAGTTTGGCACCATTTTTAAGTGAATTGAAGAACGTCAGATTTTTGCTAAAATTGTGACCGCGCGGCTTAGGGATTTTTTCAAAAAAAGTTGTTCAGACGTCGAGCGCTAATTCTGTTTCCGATGATAAAAACCCATCTGTTTCCACCGAAAAACCTTTCTGTGGATCGTTTGTAACAGTTTGCCAACATTTTTGACTGAATTGCAGAACGTCGGATTTTTGCTGAAATTGTGACCGCGCGGCTTAGGGATTTTTTCAAAAAAAGTTGTTCAGACGTCGAGGGCTAATTCTGTTTCCGATGATAAAAACGCATCTGATTCCACCGAAAAACATTTCAGGGGATCACTTGCAACAGTTTGCCAACATTTTTGAGTGAATTGCAGAACGTCGGATTTTTGCTGAAATTGTGACCGTGCGGCTTAGGGATTTTTTCAAAAAAAGTTGTTCAGACGTCGAGGGTTATTCTGTTTCCGATGATACAAACGCATCTGATTCCACCGAAAAACCTTTCAGTGGATCGTTTGCAACTGTTTGCCAACATTTTTGAGTGAATAGCAGAACGTCAGATTTTTGCTAAAATTGTGACCGCGCGGCTTAGGGATTTTTTCAAAAAAGGTTGTTCAGAGGTCGAGGGCAAATTCTGTTTCCGATGATAAAAACCCATCTGTTTCCACCGAAAAACATTTCAGGGGATCGTTTGCAACTGTTTGCCAACATTTTTGAGTGAATTGCAGAACGTCAGATTTTTAGCAGAAATTGTGACCGCGCGGCTTAGGGATTTTTTCAAAAAAAGTTGTTCAGACGTCGAGGGCTAATTCTGTTTCCGATGATAAAAACCCATCTGTTTCCACCGAAAAATATTTCAGGGGATCACTTGCAACAGTTTGGCACCATTTTTGAGTGAATTGCAGAACGTCAGATTTTTGCTAAAATTGTGACCGCGCGGCTTAGGGATTTTTTCAAAAAAAGTTGTTCAGACGTCGAGCGCTAATTCTGTTTCCGATGATAAAAACCCATCTGTTTCCACCGAAAAACATTTCAGGGGATCACTTGCAACAGTCTGCCAACATTTTTGAGTGAATTGCAGAACGTCAGATTTTTGCTGAAATTGTGACCGCGCGGCTTAGGGATTTTTTCAAAAAATGTTGGTCAGACATTGAGGGCTAATTCTGTTTCGGATGATAAAAACCCATCTGTTTCGACCGAAAAACATTTCAGGGGATCACTTGCAACAGTTTGGCACCATTTTTGAGTGAATTGCAGAACGTCAGATTTTTAGCAGAAATTGTGACCGGCTTAGGGATTTTTTTTAAAAAAAGTTGTTCAGACGTTGAGGGCTAATTCTGTTTCCCATGATAAAAACCCATCTGTTTCCACCGAAAAACATTTCAGGGGATCACTTGCAACAGTTTGCCAACATTTTTGAGTGAATTGCAGAACGTCAGATTTTTGCTAAAATTGTGACCGCGCGGCTTAGGGATTTTTTCAAAAAAAGTTGTTCAGACGTCGAGGGCTAATTCTGTTTCCGATGATAAAAACCCATCTGTTTCCACCGAAAAACCTTTCTGTGGATCGTTTGTAACAGTTTGCCAACATTTTTGAGTGAATTGCAGAACGTCACATTTTTTGCTGAAATTGTGACCGCGCGGCTTAGGGATTTTTTCAAAAAAAGTTGTTCAGACGTCAAGGGCTAATTCTGTTTCTGATGAGAAAAACCCATCTGTTTCCTCCGAAAAACCTTTCAGGGGATCGTTTGTAACAGTTTGCCAACATTTTTGACTGAATTGCAGAACGTCGGATTTTTGCTGAAATTGTGACCGCGCGGCTTAGGGATTTTTTCAAAAAAAGTTGTTCAGAGGTCGAGGGCTAATTCTGTTTCCGATGATAAAAACCCATCTGTTCCCACCGAAAAACATTTCAGGGGATCACTTGCAACAGTTTGCCAACATTTTTGAGTGAATTGCAGAACGTCGGATTTTTGCTGAAATTGTGACCGTGCGGCTTAGGGATTTTTTCAAAAAAAGTTGTTCAGACGTCGAGGGTTATTCTGTTTCCGATGATACAAACGCATCTGATTCCACCGAAAAACCTTTCAGTGGATCGTTTGCAACACTCTGACAACATTTTTGAGTGAATAGCAGAACGTCAGATTTTTGCTAAAATTGTGACCGCGCGGCTTAGGGATTTTTTCAAAAAAAGTTGTTCAGAGGTCGAGGGCTAATTCTGTTTCCGATGATAAAAACCCATCTGTTTCCACCGAAAAACATTTCAGGGGATCACTTTCAACTGTTTGCCAACATTTTTGAGTGAATTGCAGAACGTCAGATTTTTAGCAGAAATTGTGACCGCGCGGCTTAGGGATTTTTTCAAAAAAAGTTGTTCAGAAGTCGAGGGCTAATTCTGATTCCAATGATAAAAACCCATCTGTTTCCACCGAAAAACATTTCAGGGGATCACTTGCACCAGTTTGGCACCATTTTTGAGTGAACTGCAGAACGTCAGATTTTTAGCAGAAATTGTGACCGCGCGGCTTAGGGATTTTTTCAAAAAAAGTTGTTCAGATGTCGAGCGCTAATTCTGTTTCCGATGATAAAAACCCATCTGTTTCCACCGAAAAACATTTCAGGGGATCACTTGCAACAGTCTGCCAACATTTTTGAGTGAATTGCAGAACGTCAGATTTTTGCTGAAATTGTGACCGCGCGGCTTAGGGATTTTTTCAAAAAATGTTGGTCAGACATTGAGGGCTAATTCTGTTTCGGATCATAAAAACTCATCTGTTTCGACCGAAAAACATTTCAGGGGATCACCTGCAACAGTTTGGCACCATTTTTGAGTGAATTGCAGAACGTCAGATTTTTAGCAGAAATTGTGACCGGCTTAGGGATTTTTTTAAAAAAAAGTTGTTCAGACGTTGAGGGCTAATTCTGTTTCCGATGATAAAAACCCATCTGTTTCCACCGAAAAACATTTCAGGGGATCACTTGCAACAGTTTGCCAACATTTTTGAGTGAATTGAAGAACGTCAGATTTTTGCTAAAATTGTGACCGCGCGGCTTAGGGATTTTTTCAAAAAAAGTTGTGCAGACGTCGAGGGCTAATTCTGTTTCGGATGATAAAAACCCATCTGTTTCGACCGAAAAACATTTCAGGGGATCACTTGCAACAGTTTGGCACCATTTTTGAGTGAATTGCAGAACGTCAGATTTTTAGCAGAAATTGTGACCGGCTTAGGGATTTTTTTAAAAAAAAGTTGTTCAGACGTTGAGGGCTAATTCTGTTTCCGATGATAAAAACCCATCTGTTTCCACCGAAAAACATTTCAGGGGATCACTTGCAACAGTTTGCCAACATTTTTGAGTGAATTGAAGAACGTCAGATTTTTGCTAAAATTGTGACCGCGCGGCTTAGGGATTTTTTCAAAAAAAGTTGTTCAGACGTCGAGGGCCAATTCTGTTTCTGATGATAAAAACCCATCTGTTTCCACCGAAAAATATTTCAGGGGATCACTTGCAACAGTTTGGCACCATTTTTGAGTGAATTGCAGAACGTCAGATTTTTAGCAGAAAGACTCTCCTCCCTGAAAGAGAGGGGAGTGGTTGTGGGCGGGAGCCCGAACACCGCTCCTAGCAGGGGGCGTTGCCCCCTGCCTCCAGCTCACCTGGCTGGCACTCACGCCCCCCCCTGGTGGCCGCCCAACCAGGTGCCATGGGGGGGGGGGCGTGTCCAGCAGCCTTTATGCTGCAGTGCCAGCCTCTCCCCGGCCTCATTTCTATTTGTCGTCCTGAGCGAGTCAGGAGGATACTCTCTCTTCAGTGTTCCTGCAGCGAGAAGCATGGTGCTAACTTGGAAGAGGACTTCTGAGAAAGGGAAGCCTTTAATTCCTCCTTTACTTTACCCCCTTTACTTTGCCTTTTACCTTTACTTTAATCCCCCCACCCAACTCTGCACCTTTAATTCCCTCTTTACTTTTTTCCAAATACCTCCTAATTGTTCCTAATTTCATCTCTGATCCCGAAGCCTTTACTCTGTGTGTGTGTGCTTCTCCGACTTTAAATCAGTCACTCTGTGTGTGCGTGCTGCTCTTCAGGCTTCAAAACAGACACTCTCTGTGTCTTTGCGGGCAGCATCTCAGCGTGCTTGGAAGGGGGGAAATCTGAGCCTTCACTAGTGGGCTCCGTGGTTTGGCTTGGAGCTCTTCCTCCCCCTCTCCCCACGTGCTGCCTTCTCCCTTTGATGTTGCTCCCCCACGCCTCCGCGATTTCAGGGGGCGGCAGCTCCATTTAAAAACTTCTTCAGACAACTGCATTGCCCCAATTTTGCTATTGTCCCATTTTGCTGCTTATTGCTTTACCTTAAACCCTTCCTGGAGCTCCCTCACTCCACCCCCCCCCCGCTTGGTTTAAAAGCGGATAGTATTTCTGGGTCTGCCTGGTGTTTCTCTCCCGCTGTTGCCCCATAGTAATAATAGCTATCGCTGGGTGTTTCTTTATCCCCTTTAGTTTTAAAACTTTTCCTGTGCACCGGACTTGCAATCCCCCCCCCTGCAGTTGGATAGCACAGTTTTTAGAGCATGAGACTCTTAACCTCAGGGATGTGGGTTCGAGCCCCACATTGGGCAAAATATTTGTGCATTGCAGGGGGTTGGACTAGATGGCCCTTGTGGCCCATTCAAACTCTACAATTCTATGATTCTGTGCAGCCACAAAGATGACCCCCCCATTATTCTTCACCTTCCACTACCCCCCCACTCCCCTTCCCCTCGCATTGTCCTTTGATCACCAGCCAGGGTTGCTTTGTTTTCCCTTAAGCACCGAATAGCTGGGCAATTAACAGCCTCCTGGTCTTACAGAAGGCAGCTTATGCCTTAGCTGCAGAACCAGTTCTCTTTTGTTGTTCTAGTAACACCTTTACTGCCACCCCCTTGCGTCCCCTTTGTCTCCGGAAGGGGCTGCTTTACCTGCAGTCGTCTCCGCCCATTGCTCACAGCAATTGAGTCACCTCAATATAATTGCTGATAGGATCAGTAGTTGTTGAAATTCAGTTTGCCAGATATATTGCAGATTAATTGAAGCAGGCCCCCCTGGTGGAGGCAGGTTCCTTAATATCTGATATCTAGTGGTCAGCGGTGGTCTCAATTTGCTAATTAATATCTGCAACATATTATTTACATCTATTTTAAAATATCAATCAGGTAATTTGATCAAGCCATTTGATTTGCACCAACATATTCAGTAATTGATTAGAGTCTAATTTAAGAGGCTTGAGATTTTACTAACTGGGGATTACATTAATTTTATATTATTTTAACTGATTTGAGATGCTTGAATAAAGTCTGAATTTGACCAGTTTATTTGACACAATAGGGTGCTAATTAACCAGTAGCAATAGCTAGTGTAAATTGATAGCGGCTTTATAGTAACATTAATTACATTGTAATAATTTAAATATATAAATTTAATTAATTAATTAATTAATTAATTAATTACATTTAAAAAACAAAAAAAAAACAGCGTCCCCCTCCCCTCAGCCTGCAGAAGAGTTTTATTTCCTTCTTTCAGTCTGACTCATTCTGCTGCCTAGTTTAAGAAATCCCTTCACAATTGTCCTGGCTTCCAGGCAGGATACATTGTCGCTTAAAGACAGGCAGTTCGTGGTACATTGTTAATTCAGGTACCTGGCAGATGGCCAATCAAGGATACATTGTCTTTGGCAGCATTTTCCTTCTGCTGGGGCCTTCAGCATAACCTTTTGTTTTTCAAACTGTTAGTTAAAGGGACATTTCCCAGAGAGCGATTTTCTTTGATTCCATTTGATTGCAGTGTGTTCCTATTGTTCCATCCCTATATGCTTGTGAGTTATTTAGCTGTGTCTATCTGCCTGACCCTTTGCTTGGTGGCAAATAAATAAATTTATAGGCAAATACAAACTAAACAGTCAAGTGAAGAATAATTATTTCATATCATCATTAGTTATGGTAGACAATTAATAGCATCATCAATTAATTCTACATACAGTGGTAATTATTTGAACAAATAATACTGGAATAGATTGTAATAAATAACAATAACAATAAATAATAGAATAATAACAACAACAAATAAATAAATAAAAATGAATAGATAAATAATAGAATAAAATACTACTAATAATAAATAAAATAAGTGGATGTAATTTATTTATTTATTTATTGAAAAATTATTATAATAAATATATATTGATAAATATACATTAATAATAATAAAAGAGAATAAGTGGAATGTTGTCACATACCAAGATTAAATTGATTAATTAATTAAACAAATCCATAGATAAATATATAAATAAACAAATAACATTAGAAGGGGAAAAAAATTCATTAATAACAAATAATTTACATATATTTCGGAACCCACAGTTGGTTAGACCGTGGTGACAATAACGCCAAGGTTGCAGGTTTAATCCCTGTATGGAACAATTATATATTCCTGCTTTGCAAGGGGTTGGACTAAATGACCCTCGGGGTCCCACACAATTCTAGAGAGCCTGGATAGCTCAACTGGTTAGAGCATGGGGCCGATAATGCTAAGGTTGCTGGTTTGATCCCCGTATGGGACCCTGGTATATTCTGCGTTGCAGGGGATTGAATGAGATATTATAATATGAAGTAGGAAGCATCTTAATTTTTAAGAAAAATTAAAAAAATAAATAAATAATAATAATAAAAAATATTAATATATATAGAGAGAGTAATAAATAACACACGGAAGCACATACAAATGGGATAAACAATTAAACATTTAACTGAATGCTTGAGAATCATTGTTTTAAGTAAAGCAATCATTAATTAGTATATTTGTTTCAGAATCAATAACATGTCCCTGTACAACCGCTTGTAAGCGGTGGCACGTGTTTGTGGCAGTAGCTTTAGCATGTTATCCATGGCGCCTAAGAGGAAGCGCTCTGCAACAGAATCTACTCACACCTCAGGCTGCATGGGTGCATATAGCCGTAATTCATCGGGGGTGCCACATGGACGGGATAATAACCCCAAAACTATTTCACACTGCCTAAATGCATTTAGATCGTTCATTGATGATTATGAGCAGCGTTTTTCCCGATCAATCCCCTATAATGAATAATTATTTCATATTATCGTCAGTTACGGTAGACAATTGATAGTATCAGTAATTAATTCTACTTACAGTGGTAATTGATTGAACAAATAATACTGGATTAGATTTTAATAAATAACAACAATAATAAATAATAATAACAATAAATGGATAAATAACAGATAAATAATAATAGAATGATAACAACAACAATAAGGGGGTATAGCTTTGTGGTAGAGCATTTGACTGCACATCAAGAGGTCCCTGGTTCATATCCGGGTGCACCTCCCACCAGCTCCCTCCTCTCCGCATTCTTCGATTGAATTCTTTGATCGGGCACTAAGACTTATCCAGAATTTTGGTTACGAGGCACTCTTAGCAAAATGTGACATAGTCAGCCTTCTGTCTATTGCCAGTTCATCCCAATGACTCTCATTTGCTGGGATTCAAATTTCAAGGGAAATATTACATTGTCAAGGCTATGCCGATGGGTTGTTCTGCAGCCGGCTTGGCCTTTGAGACATTTAGCACTTGTTGGGACTGGGCCTTGCGCTACAGAACCAACTCACCTGGGGCGACACGTTACCTCGGTGACTTTTCTACTCATTGGGAAACCCAATACTGGCGAATGTGCCTCCCTTCTGGAGGCCTTCTCAGCTTTGGCCCAGGAGCTGGGAGTTCCCCTCAGATAAGGCGGACCCTCAACGCATCTTACTTGCCTGGGTATAGAGCTTGACACAGCAGCTCAATCCGCCCGCCTGCCAGTGGGGAAAATAGTTGCCCTTAACGAAACTATTTGTCAAACCCTTCCCGAAATAATAATAATAATAATAATAATAATAATAATAATAATAAAGTCGCTCTTAGACAGGTCCAGTCCTTGCTAGATCATTTCAACTTCGCATGTAGAGTAGTTTCACCAGGCCGCCCATTTCGCTCACCCTTAGCCAGGTTGTCAGCGGGCCTCAAGCATCCGCACCATAGAGTAAGACTTATCAAGTCGGTCAAGGCGGATTTTGAGATGGGGATCAGATTTATGGAACACTACAATGGAGTCTCCCTATGGCTGGAAATCCTTAATTTGGCCTTTGATTTCCAGGTCCACTCCAATGCGCGTGCCCGCCTAGCCAGGCTGTCAGTGGTCTTAGACACCCGCACAACAGGGTCCGCCTCCCCAGGTCGGTCAAGGCAGATCTGGAGGTGTGGACGACTTGTCTGGAGATCTATAATGGGGTATCTCTATGGCAGGATGTCTTGAATCTGTCATCAGACTTCCAGGTCCAATTGGGTGCGGCTGGGTCCTTAGGCTTTGGCTTGTACTTCAAGGGGCGCTGGTGTGCACTACGATGGCCGACGGCATGGCAAGGTCAGGCCATCACGTTGGATCTCACCTTTCTTGAGTTCTTTCCAATAGTGGTGGCCGTTCACATCTGGACGGAAGATTTTCGAGACCACCGCGTGTGCTTCCGACAACCTGGCGGTCATGAACATTCTAGCCAGGCAGTCATCTCGGTCTGAGAGGATCTCCTCCCTTCTGCGGGCGTTCGTCCTCCGGTGCCTTGAGTTCAACATAATATTTTCAGCCAAATTCGTACCCAGAGCCAATAATGACATTGCCGATGCCTTGTCTCGATTTCAGATACCTCGCTTCTGGTTGCTTGCACCTGGAGCACAACTGTTGCCCGAACCCTTTCCGGAGCGCCTGTGGAATGTGGGAGACGCAAAGTGATACAGGGAGTATTGGCATCCATGGCACCCTCCACTCTCAGGTCCTACAAGAAAGCCTGGTGTGATTTCCTTGGTTCCAGGTCTGGGTTATCTGGACTCTCACATGACGTACCTCCTACCACTGACGATGTCTTGCAGTACCTTTCCCATCTCAATGATCTGGGACGTGCTCCTAAAACCTTAAAGATTCACGTAGCCGCCATCAGCTTCTTTTCAAAAGCTACATTTGCTCATGACCCGGGTAGCGACTTCTTGATCCGTAGAGCCATTGAGGGTTGGGGCAGGTTACAACCTCACAGGGCCGAGGGCCATAAGCCAATTCTTACGGGTTATCACAGATACGCATAAAACTCAGGTCAATTTGCTGGTGCAGGTTCGAAACACGTCTCTTTTCCGCAGCATACGCTATCGCCTTTTTGGCGCGCTTAGAGTTGGTGAGGTGGTGTTTGAAGTTAGTGCACGAGGTTCAACACGCGGCCTCCTGTGCAAGGACGTGCAGTTGTCCGATTCTAATGTGACAGTGGATATACGTTAGTCCAAGACTTATCAGGCTGGTAAGGGTGTCCTAGTTAAACTCACGGCGTCGGCACAGCAGGGCCCATGCCCGGTAGAGGACACTAGGCGGTACCTCTACCTCAGACCGCCCGGCCCGGGTCTGTTTCTGGTCCATGAAGATGGGTCACCCTTGTTGAGGCACCAATTCACCAGAGTACTTCGCAAGGCTATTGAGGCTTGTGGTCTATCCTCCCGGGAGTACGCCACGCACTCATTTAGGATGGGCGCCGCAACCACGGCCACGCACCTGGGGCTACCGGCGGACAGGATCAAAGAAATGGGCCGGTGGAACTCCAATGCTTATAAGTCTAATATGTGACCTGCAGCTTTACCCTACTTATCTGCCTTTTCTTTTCTGTCTTTTACCCCCAGCTATGCTCAGGAGAAGCGTGTGGATTTGCGGCCACAGTATAGTTCATTGGGCCCACGTACGAGCGGTGAGCTGCGGCCTTGCATACAATCTTGGCCTTCCACATGGTGTTCGAGTTTCCTGGCTTTCGAGAAGAGGCATGCGTTGGGAGGAGCTTATGCCATTGCTGTGGGAGAAAGTAGCCAAGTTCGGCCCTCCCGACATCCTTGTAATTCATTTGGGGGAGAATGACCTCGCTAACAGAGGGAGTGTGGACTTGTTGTGGAGCATAAAAGAGACCTGAATGCATTTGCAGCCTTGTGTCCCAGAACAACGGTGTTCTGGTCCTCCTTCCTGAAACGAACTGTTTGGCGCGGTGCGCAAAGCTGTATGGCCATTGAAAGAACCAGGAAACTCTGGTCCTTGAAACGAACTGTTTGGCGCGGTGCGCAAAGCTGTATGGCCATTGAAAGAACCAGGAAACCCGTAATTCGGGCGGTGGCCCGTTGGGTGCGCTCTATGTATGGCCGAGTCATTTATCATGACCGTATCCGGATTGGCGACCAAGCTTTATACCGGAATGACGGCGTCCACTTATCGGATCTGGGGAACGACATTTGGTTAGCTAGTGTCAGCAAAAGCATCTGGGATTGGTTGCAGCTTTGAAGATATTGGCGGCGAGCCTTTAGCTCGGGTGGCGGTTAGGCATTGGAATAATGTGTTGTGGTGTGTCGAAGTGCTAGGTGTGGCCATCGCCTATGCCTTCAATTTATAGGGGTATTCCGTTAAAGGAATCTGGCGGTCGTGTATTCCGTCCGAAGCCTGCTTGGCGGGAGGCCATGGCACGACCCTCGGTGACATCAGGGGTGAGCCCTGATTAGCATCAACAGGTGTTGACCCCCTGGTGAATAAACCCACTTGTTTCGCGATCCAATGCCTAAGCCAATACCTTTTCATTGCTGTAATCAATAAAGTTGTGGCCTTTTCTAGCCCATTAACCTTATATCACGTGTCCCTTTGTCTTCATTTTACTTCACGGGGGTCGGGTCCTCGAACCACAAAGACTCTCCTCCCTGAAAGAGAGGGGAGTGGTTGTGGGCGGGAGCCCGAACACCGCTCCTAGCAGGGGGCGTTGCCCCCTGCCTCCAGCTCACCTGGCTGGCACTCACGCCCCCCCGGTGGCCGCCCAACCAGGTGCCATGGGGGGGGGCGTGTCCAGCAGCCTTTATGCTGCAGTGCCAGCCTCTCCCCGGCCTCATTTCTATTTGTCGTCCTGAGCGAGTCACCCACCCTCCACTCCCTTTGAGTTAGGGCTTAGGTCATTGGCCTTGCTATGGACCTTAGGTTGGTCGCCCCGGTTGCCCGGGGGGCCTGGTAGGAGTTTTTCCATTTGGCATTAGGCTTTTGGTTTTTTCGCCTACCTCATAGCAATCGTCACAACTTTCTGGTGGTATTGGTGGGTAGGTTAGGCATTGGAATAATGTGTTGTGGTGTGTCGAAGTGCTAGGTGTGGCCATCGCCTATGCCTTCAATTTATAGGGGTATTCCGTTAAAGGAATCTGGCGGTCGTGTATTCCGTCCGAAGCCTGCTTGGCGGGAGGCCATGGCACGACCCTCGGTGACATCTGGGGTGAGCCTATAGTTGGATTAGCATCAACAGGTGTTGACCCCCTGGTGAATAAACCCACTTGTTTCGCGATCCAATGCCTAAGCCAATACCTTTTCATTGCTGTAATCAATAAAGTTGTGGCCTTTTCTAGCCCATTAACCTTATATCACGTGTCCCTTTGTCTTCATTTTACTTCGCGGGGGTCGGGTCCTCGAACCACAAAAACACATCTGTTTCCACCGAAAAACATTTCAGGGGATCACTTGCAACAGTTTGCCAACATTTTTGAGGGAATTGCAGAACGTCAGATTATTAGCAGAAAATGTGACCGCGCGGCTTTGGGATTTTTTCAAAAAAAGTTGCTCAGACGTCAAGGGCTAATTCTGTTTCCAATGATAAAAACACATCTGTTTCCACCGAAAAACCATTCAGGGGATCGTTTGCAACAGTTTGGCACCATTTTTGAGTGCATTGCAGAACGTCAGATTTTTAGCAGAAATTATGACCGCGCCTTAGGGATATTTTCAAAAAAAGTTCTTCAGACGTCAAGGGCTAATTCTGTTTCCGATGATAAAAACCCATCTGTTTCCACCGAAAAACATTTCAGGGGATCACTTGCAACGGTTTGCCAACATTTTTGAGTGAATTGCAGAACGTCAGATTTTTAGCAGAAATTGTGACCGCGCGGCTTAGGGATTTTTTCAAAAAAAGTTGTTGAGACGTCGAGGGCTAATTCTGTTTCCGATGATAAAAACACATCTGTTTCCACCGAAAAACATTTCAGGGGATCACTTGCAACGGTTTGCCAACATTTTTGAGGGAATTACAGAACGTCAGATTTTTAGCAGAAATTGTGACCGCGCACCCGCGGCTTAGAGATTTTTTTCAAAAAAAGTTGTTCAGACGTCGAGGGCTAATTCTGTTTCCGATGATAAAAACCCATCTGTTTCCACCGAAAAACATTTCAGGGGATCACTTGCAACAGTTTGCCAACATTTTTGAGTGAATTGCAGAACGTCAGATTATTAGCAGAAAATGTGACCGCGCGGCTTAGGGATTTTTTCACAAAAAAGTTGTTCGGACGTCAAGGGCTAATTCTGTTTCCGATGATAAAAACACATCTGTTTCCACCGAAAAACCTTTCAGGGGATCGTTTGCAACAGTTTGGCACCATTTTTGAGTGAATTGCAGAACGTCAGATTTTTAGCAGAAATTGTGACCGCACGGCTTAGGGATTTTTTCAAAAAAAGTTGTTCAGACGTCAAGGGCTAATTCTGTTTCCGATGATAAAAACACATCTGTTTCCACCAAAAAACCTTTCCGGAGATCCTTTGCAACAGTTTGGCACCATTTTTGAGTGAATTGCAGAACGTCAGATTTTTAGCAGAAATTATGACCGCGCGGCTTAGGGATTTTTCCAAAAAAAGTTGCTCAGACGTCGAGGGCTAATTCTGTTTCCGATGATAAAAACCCATCTGTTTCCACCGAAAAACATTTCAGGGGATCACTTGCAACAGTTTGCCAACATTTTTGAGGGAATTGCAGAACGTCAGATTTTTAGCAGAAATTGTGACCGCGCGGCTTAGGGATTTTTTCAAAAAAAGTTGTTCAGACGTCAAGGGCTAATTCTGTTTCTGATGATAAAAACACATCTGTTTCCACCGAAAAACCTTTCAGGGGATCGTTTGCAACAGTTTGGCACCATTTTTGAGTGAATTGCAGAACGTCAGATTTTTAGCAGAAATTGTGACCGCGCGGCTTAGGGATTTTTTCAAAAAAAGTTGTTCAGACGTCAAGGGCTAATTCTGTTTCCGATGATAAAAACCCATCTGTTTCCACCGAAAAACCTTTCCGGAGATCCTTTGCAACAGTTTGGCACCATTTTTGAGTGAATTGCAGAACGTCAGATTTTTAGCTGAAATTGTGACCGCGCGGCTTAGGGGTTTTTTCAAAAAAAGTTGTTCAGACGTCGAGGGCTAATTCTGTTTCCGATGATAAAAACACATCTGTTTCCAACGAAAAACATTTCAGGGGATCACTTGCAACAGTTTGCCAACATTTTTGAGTGAATTGCAGAACGTCAGATTTTTAGCAGAAATTGTGACCGCGCGGGTTAGGGATTTTTTAGTCGAGGGCTAATTCTGTTTCCGATGATAAAAACCCATCTGTTTCCACCGAAAAACATTTCAGGGGATCACTTGCAACGGTTTGCCAACATTTTTGAGTGAATCGCAGAACGTCAGATTTTTAGCAGAAATTGTGACCGCGCGCCTTAGGGATTTTTTCAAAAAAAGTTGTTCAGACGTCGAGGGCTAATTCTGTTTCCGATGATAAAAACACATCTGTTTCCACCGAAAAACCTTTCAGGGGATCGTTTGCAACAGTTTGGCACCATTTTTGAGTGAATTGCAGAACGTCAGATTTTTAGCAGAAATTGTGACCGCGCGGGTTAGGGATTTTTTAGTCGAGGGCTAATTCTGTTTCCGATGATAAAAACACATCTGTTTCCACCGAAAAACATTTCAGGGGATCACTTGCAACGGTTTGCCAACATTTTTGAGGGAATTGCAGAACGTCAGATTTTTAGCAGAAATTGTGACCGCGCGGCTTAGGGATTTTTTCAAAAAAAGTTGTTCAGACGTCAAGGGCTAATTCTGTTTTCGATGATAAAAACACATCTGTTTCCACCGAAAAACCTTTCAGGGGATCGTTTGCAACAGTTTGGCACCATTTTTGAGTGAATTGCAGAACGTCAGATTTTTAGCAGAAATTGTGACCGCGCGGCTTAGGGATTTTTTCAAAAAAAGTTGTTCAGACCTCGAGGGCTAATTCTGTTTCCGATGATAAAAACCCATCCGTTTCCACTGAAAAACCTTTCAGGGGATAACTTGCAACAGTTTGGCACCATTTTTGAGTGAATTGCAGAACGTCAGATTTTTAGCAGAAATTGTGACCGCGCGGGTTAGGGATTTTTCCAAAAAAAGTTGCTCAGACGTCGAGGGCTTATTCTGTTTCCGATGATAAAAACCCATCTGTTTCCACCGAAAAACATTTCAGGGGATCACTTGCAACGGTTTTCCAACATTTTTGAGTGAATTGCAGAACCTCAGATTTTTAGCAGAAATTGTGACCGCGCGGCTTAGGGATTTTTTCAAAAAAAGTTGTTCAGACGAGAAGGGCTAATTCTGTTTCCGATGATAAAAACACATCTGTTTCCACCGAAAAACGTTTCAGGGGATCACTTGCAACAGTTTGCCAACATTTTTGAGGGAATTGCAGAACGTCAGATTTTTAGCAGAAATTGTGACCGCGCGGCTTAGGGAATTTTTCAAAAAAAGTTGTTCAGACGTCGAGGGCTAATTCTGTTTCCGATGATAAAAACCCATCTGTTTCCACCGAAAAACATTTCAGGGGATCACTTGCAACAGTTTGCCAACATTTTTGAGGGAATTGCAGAACGTCAGATTTTTAGCAGAAATTGTGACCGCGCGGCTTAGGGATTTTTTCAAAAAAAGTTGTTCAGACGTCGAGGGCTAATTCTGTTTCCGATGATAAAAACACATCTGTTTCCACCGAAAAACATTTCAGGGGATCACTTGCAACAGTTTGCCAACATTTTTGAGGGAATTGCAGAACGTCAGATTATTAGCAGAAAATGTGACCGCGCGGCTTAGGGATTTTTTCAAAAAAAGTTGTTCAGACGTCGAGGGCTAATTCTGTTTCCGATGATAAAAACACATCTGTTTCCACCGAAAAACATTTCAGGGGATCACTTGCAACAGTTTGCCAACATTTTTGAGGGAATTGCAGAACGTCAGATTATTAGCAGAAAATGTGACCGCGCGGCTTAGGGATTTTTTCAAAAAAAGTTGCTCAGACGTCAAGGGCTAATTCTGTTGCCAATGATAAAAACACATTTGTTTCCACCAAGAAACCATTCAGGGGATCATTTGCAACAGTTTGGCACGATTTTTGAGTGAATTGCAGAACGTCAGATTTTTAGCAGAAATTATGACCGCGCCTTAGGGATTTTTTCAAAAAAAGTTCTTCAGACGTCAAGGGCTAATTCTGTTTCCGATGATAAAAACCCATCTGTTTCCACCGAAAAACATTTCAGGGGATCACTTGCAACGGTTTGCCAACATTTTTGAGTGAATTGCAGAACGTCAGATTTTTAGCAGAAATTGTGACCGCGCGCCTTAGGGATTTTTTCAAAAAAAGTTGTTCAGACGTCGAGGGCTAATTCTGTTTCCGATGATAAAAACACATCTGTTTCCACCGAAAAACCTTTCAGGGGATCGTTTGCAACAGTTTGGCACCATTTTTGAGTGAATTGCAGAACGTCAGATTTTTAGCAGAAATTGTGACCGTGCGGGTTAGGGATTTTTTAGTCGAAGGCTAATTCTGTTTCCGATGATAAAAACACATCTGTTTCCACCGAAAAACATTTCAGGGGATCACTTGCAACGGTTTGCCAACATTTTTGAGGGAATTACAGAATGTCAGATTTTTAGCAGAAATTGTGACCGCGCGGCTTAGGGATTTTTTTCAAAAAAAGTTGTTCAGACGTCGAGGGCTAATTCTGTTTCCGATGATAAAAACACATCTGTTTCCACCGAAAAACATTTCAGGGGATCACTTGCAACAGTTTGGCACCATTTTTGAGTGAACTGCAGAACATCAGATTTTTTGCAGAAATGATGACCGCGCCTTAGGGATTTTTTCAAAAAATGTTCTTCAGACGTCAAGGGCTAATTCTGTTTCCGATGATAAAAACCCATCTGTTTCCACTAAAACATTTCAGGGCATCACTTGCAACGGTTTGCCAACATTTTTGAATGAATTGTAGAACGTCAGATTTTTAGCAGAAATTGTGACCGCGCGGCTTAGGGATTTTTTCAAAAAAAGTTGTTCAGACGTCAAGGGCTAATTCTGTTTCCGATGATAAAAACACATCTGTTTCCACCGAAAAACCTTTCAGGGCATCACTTGCAACAGTTTGGCACCATTTTTGAGTGAATTGCAGAATGTCAGATTTTTAGCAGAAATTGTGACCGCGCGGATTAGGGATTTTTTCAAAAAAAGTTGTTCAGACGTCAAGGGCTAATTCTGTTTCCGATGATAAAAACACATCTGTTACCACCGAAAAACCTTTCAGGGGATCGTTTGCAACAGTTTGGCACCATTTTTGAGTGAATTGCAGAACGTCAGATTTTTAGCAGAAATTGTGACCGCGCGGCTTAGGGATTTTTTAGTCGAGGGCTAATTCTGTTTCCGATGATAAAAACACATATGTTTCCACCGAAAAACATTTCAGGGGATCACTTGCAACGGTTTGCCAACATTTTTGAGTGAATTGCAGAATGTCAGATTTTTAGCAGAAATTGTGACCGCGCCGCGGCTTAGGGATTTTTTCAAAAAAAGTTGTTCAGACGTCAAGGGCTAATTCTGTTTCCGATGATAAAAACACATCTGTTTCCACCGAAAAACCTTTCAGGGGATCGTTTGCAACAGTTTGGCACCATTTTTGAGTGAATTGCAGAACGTCAGATTTTTAGCAGAAATTGTGACCGCGCCGTGGCTTAGGGATTTTTTCAAAAAAAGTTGTTCAGACGTCAAGGGCTAATTCTGTTTCCGATGATAAAAACCCATCTGTTTCCACCGAAAAACCTTTCCGGAGATCCTTTGCAACAGTTTGGCACCATTTTTGAGTGAATTGCAGAACGTCAGATTTTTAGCTGAAATTGTGACCGCGCGGCTTAGGGATTTTTTCAAAAAAAGTTGTTCAGACGTCGAGGGCTAATTCTGTTTCCGATGATAAAAACACATCTGTTTCCACCGAAAAACATTTCAGGGGATCACTTGCAACAGTTTGCCAACATTTTTGAGTGAATTGCAGAACGTCAGATTTTTAGCAGAAATTGTGACCGCGCGGGTTAGGGATTTTTTAGTCGAGGGCTAATTCTGTTTCCGATGATAAAAACACATCTGTTTCCACCGAAAAACGTTTCAGGGGATCACTTGCAACGGTTTGCCAACATTTTTGAGGGAATTGCAGAACGTCAGATTTTTAGCAGAAATTGTGACCGCGCGGCTTAGGGATTTTTTAGTCGAGGGCTAATTCTGTTTCCGATGATAAAAACACATCTGTTTCCACCGAAAAACATTTCAGGGGATCACTTGCAACGGTTTGCCAACATTTTTGAGGGAATTGCAGAACGTCAGATTTTTAGCAGAAATTGTGACCGCGCGGGTTAGGGATTTTTTAGTCGAGGGCTAATTCTGTTTCCGATGATAAAAACCCATCTGTTTCCACCGAAAAACATTTCAGGGGATCACTTGCAACGGTTTGCCAACATTTTTGAGTGAATCGCAGAACGTCAGATTTTTAGCAGAAATTGTGACCGCGCGCCTTAGGGATTTTTTCAAAAAAAGTTGTTCAGACGTCGAGGGCTAATTCTGTTTCCGATGATAAAAACACATCTGTTTCCACCGAAAAACCTTTCAGGGGATCGTTTGCAACAGTTTGGCACCATTTTTGAGTGAATTGCAGAACGTCAGATTTTTAGCAGAAATTGTGACCGCGCGGGTTAGGGATTTTTTAGTCGAGGGCTAATTCTGTTTCCGATGATAAAAACACATCTGTTTCCACCGAAAAACATTTCAGGGGATCACTTGCAACGGTTTGCCAACATTTTTGAGGGAATTGCAGAACGTCAGATTTTTAGCAGAAATTGTGACCGCGCGGCTTAGGGATTTTTTCAAAAAAAGTTGTTCAGACGTCAAGGGCTAATTCTGTTTCCGATGATAAAAACACATCTGTTTCCACCGAAAAACCTTTCAGGGGATCGTTTGCAACAGTTTGGCACCATTTTTGAGTGAATTGCAGAACGTCAGATTTTTAGCAGAAATTGTGACCGCGCGGCTTAGGGATTTTTTCAAAAAAAGTTGTTCAGACCTCGAGGGCTAATTCTGTTTCCGATGATAAAAACCCATCCGTTTCCACTGAAAAACCTTTCAGGGGATAACTTGCAACAGTTTGGCACCATTTTTGAGTGAATTGCAGAACGTCAGATTTTTAGCAGAAATTGTGACCGCGCGGGTTAGGGATTTTTCCAAAAAAAGTTGCTCAGACGTCGAGGGCTTATTCTGTTTCCGATGATAAACACCCATCTGTTTCCACCGAAAAACATTTCAGGGGATCACTTGCAACGGTTTTCCAACATTTTTGAGTGAATTGCAGAACCTCAGATTTTTAGCAGAAATTGTGACCGCGCGGCTTAGGGATTTTTTCAAAAAAAGTTGTTCAGAAGAGAAGGGCTAATTCTGTTTCCGATGATAAAAACACATCTGTTTCCACCGAAAAACGTTTCAGGGGATCACTTGCAACAGTTTGCCAACATTTTTGAGGGAATTGCAGAACGTCAGATTTTTAGCAGAAATTGTGACCGCGCGGCTTAGGGAATTTTTCAAAAAAAGTTGTTCAGACGTCGAGGGCTAATTCTGTTTCCGATGATAAAAACCCATCTGTTTCCACCGAAAAACATTTCAGGGGATCACTTGCAACAGTTTGCCAACATTTTTGAGGGAATTGCAGAACGTCAGATTTTTAGCAGAAATTGTGACCGCGCGGCTTAGGGATTTTTTCAAAAAAAGTTGTTCAGACGTCGAGGGCTAATTCTGTTTCCGATGATAAAAACACATCTGTTTCCACCGAAAAACATTTCAGGGGATCACTTGCAACAGTTTGCCAACATTTTTGAGGGAATTGCAGAACGTCAGATTATTAGCAGAAAATGTGACCGCGCGGCTTAGGGATTTTTTCAAAAAAAGTTGTTCAGACGTCGAGGGCTAATTCTGTTTCCGATGATAAAAACACATCTGTTTCCACCGAAAAACATTTCAGGGGATCACTTGCAACAGTTTGCCAACATTTTTGAGGGAATTGCAGAACGTCAGATTATTAGCAGAAAATGTGACCGCGCGGCTTAGGGATTTTTTCAAAAAAAGTTGCTCAGACGTCAAGGGCTAATTCTGTTGCCAATGATAAAAACACATCTGTTTCCACCAAGAAACCATTCAGGGGATCATTTGCAACAGTTTGGCACGATTTTTGAGTGAATTGCAGAACGTCAGATTTTTAGCAGAAATTATGACCGCGCCTTAGGGATTTTTTCAAAAAAAGTTCTTCAGACGTCAAGGGCTAATTCTGTTTCCGATGATAAAAACCCATCTGTTTCCACCGAAAAACATTTCAGGGGATCACTTGCAACGGTTTGCCAACATTTTTGAGTGAATCGCAGAACGTCAGATTTTTAGCAGAAATTGTGACCGCGCGCCTTAGGGATTTTTTCAAAAAAAGTTGTTCAGACGTCGAGGGCTAATTCTGTTTCCGATGATAAAAACACATCTGTTTCCACCGAAAAACCTTTCAGGGGATCGTTTGCAACAGTTTGGCACCATTTTTGAGTGAATTGCAGAACGTCAGATTTTTAGCAGAAATTGTGACCGTGCGGGTTAGGGATTTTTTAGTCGAAGGCTAATTCTGTTTCCGATGATAAAAACACATCTGTTTCCACCGAAAAACATTTCAGGGGATCACTTGCAACGGTTTGCCAACATTTTTGAGGGAATTACAGAATGTCAGATTTTTAGCAGAAATTGTGACCGCGCGGCTTAGGGATTTTTTCAAAAAAAGTTGTTCAGACGTCGAGGGCTAATTCTGTTTCCGATGATAAAAACACATCTGTTTCCACCGAAAAACATTTCAGGGGATCGTTTGCAACAGTTTGGCACCATTTTTGAGTGAACTGCAGAACATCAGATTTTTTGCAGAAATGATGACCGCGCCTTAGGGATTTTTTCAAAAAATGTTCTTCAGACGTCAAGGGCTAATTCTGTTTCCGATGATAAAAACCCATCTGTTTCCACTAAAACATTTCAGGGCATCACTTGCAACGGTTTGCCAACATTTTTGAATGAATTGTAGAACGTCAGATTTTTAGCAGAAATTGTGACCGCGCGGCTTAGGGATTTTTTCAAAAAAAGTTGTTCAGACGTCAAGGGCTAATTCTGTTTCCGATGATAAAAACACATCTGTTTCCACCGAAAAACCTTTCAGGGCATCACTTGCAACAGTTTGGCACCATTTTTGAGTGAATTGCAGAATGTCAGATTTTTAGCAGAAATTGTGACCGCGCGGATTAGGGATTTTTTCAAAAAAAGTTGTTCAGACGTCAAGGGCTAATTCTGTTTCCGATGATAAAAACACATCTGTTACCACCGAAAAACCTTTCAGGGGATCGTTTGCAACAGTTTGGCACCATTTTTGAGTGAATTGCAGAACGTCAGATTTTTAGCAGAAATTGTGACCGCGCGGCTTAGGGATTTTTTAGTCGAGGGCTAATTCTGTTTCCGATGATAAAAACACATATGTTTCCACCGAAAAACATTTCAGGGGATCACTTGCAACGGTTTGCCAACATTTTTGAGGGAATTGCAGAACGTCAGATTTTCGCGGCTTAGGGATTTTTTCAAAAAAAGTTGTTCAGACGTCAAGGGCTAATTCTGTTTCCGATGATAAAAACACATCTGTTTCCACCGAAAAACCTTTCAGGGGATCGTTTGCAACAGTTTGGCACCATTTTTGAGTGAATTGCAGAACGTCAGATTTTTAGCAGAAATTGTGACCGCGCCGCGGCTTAGGGATTTTTTCAAAAAAAGTTGTTCAGACGTCAAGGGCTAATTCTGTTTCCGATGATAAAAACACATCTGTTTCCACCGAAAAACCTTTCAGGGGATCGTTTGCAACAGTTTGGCACCATTTTTGAGTGAATTGCAGAACGTCAGATTTTTAGCAGAAATTGTGACCGCGCCGTGGCTTAGGGATTTTTTCAAAAAAAGTTGTTCAGACGTCAAGGGCTAATTCTGTTTCCGATGATAAAAACCCATCTGTTTCCACCGAAAAACCTTTCCGGAGATCCTTTGCAACAGTTTGGCACCATTTTTGAGTGAATTGCAGAACGTCAGATTTTTAGCTGAAATTGTGACCGCGCGGCTTAGGGATTTTTTCAAAAAAAGTTGTTCAGACGTCGAGGGCTAATTCTGTTTCCGATGATAAAAACACATCTGTTTCCACCGAAAAACATTTCAGGGGATCACTTGCAACAGTTTGCCAACATTTTTGAGTGAATTGCAGAACGTCAGATTTTTAGCAGAAATTGTGACCGCGCGGGTTAGGGATTTTTTAGTCGAGGGCTAATTCTGTTTCCGATGATAAAAACACATCTGTTTCCACCGAAAAACGTTTCAGGGGATCACTTGCAACGGTTTGCCAACATTTTTGAGGGAATTGCAGAACGTCAGATTTTTAGCAGAAATTGTGACCGCGCGGCTTAGGGATTTTTTAGTCGAGGGCTAATTCTGTTTCCGATGATAAAAACACATCTGTTTCCACCGAAAAACATTTCAGGGGATCACTTGCAACGGTTTGCCAACATTTTTGAGGGAATTGCAGAACGTCAGATTTTTAGCAGAAATTGTGACCGCGCGGGTTAGGGATTTTTTAGTCGAGGGCTAATTCTGTTTCCGATGATAAAAACCCATCTGTTTCCACCGAAAAACATTTCAGGGGATCACTTGCAACGGTTTGCCAACATTTTTGAGTGAATCGCAGAACGTCAGATTTTTAGCAGAAATTGTGACCGCGCGCCTTAGGGATTTTTCCAAAAAAAGTTGCTCAGACGTCGAGGGCTTATTCTGTTTCCGATGATAAAAACCCATCTGTTTCCACCGAAAAACATTTCAGGGGATCACTTGCAACGGTTTTCCAACATTTTTGAGTGAATTGCAGAACCTCAGATTTTTTGCAGAAATTGTGACCGCGCGGCTTAGGGATTTTTTCAAAAAAAGTTGTTCAGAAGAGAAGGGCTAATTCTGTTTCCGATGATAAAAACACATCTGTTTCCACCGAAAAACGTTTCAGGGGATCACTTGCAACAGTTTGCCAACATTTTTGAGGGAATTGCAGAACGTCAGATTTTTAGCAGAAATTGTGACCGCGCGGCTTAGGGAATTTTTCAAAAAAAGTTGTTCAGACGTCGAGGGCTAATTCTGTTTCCGATGATAAAAACCCATCTGTTTCCACCGAAAAACATTTCAGGGGATCACTTGCAACAGTTTGCCAACATTTTTGAGGGAATTGCAGAACGTCAGATTTTTAGCAGAAATTGTGACCGCGCGGCTTAGGGATTTTTTCAAAAAAAGTTGTTCAGACGTCGAGGGCTAATTCTGTTTCCGATGATAAAAACACATCTGTTTCCACCGAAAAACATTTCAGGGGATCACTTGCAACAGTTTGCCAACATTTTTGAGGGAATTGCAGAACGTCAGATTATTAGCAGAAAATGTGACCGCGCGGCTTAGGGATTTTTTCAAAAAAAGTTGTTCAGACGTCGAGGGCTAATTCTGTTTCCGATGATAAAAACACATCTGTTTCCACCGAAAAACATTTCAGGGGATCACTTGCAACAGTTTGCCAACATTTTTGAGGGAATTGCAGAACGTCAGATTATTAGCAGAAAATGTGACCGCGCGGCTTAGGGATTTTTTCAAAAAAAGTTGCTCAGACGTCAAGGGCTAATTCTGTTGCCAATGATAAAAACACATCTGTTTCCACCAAGAAACCATTCAGGGGATCATTTGCAACAGTTTGGCACGATTTTTGAGTGAATTGCAGAACGTCAGATTTTTAGCAGAAATTATGACCGCGCCTTAGGGATTTTTTCAAAAAAAGTTCTTCAGACGTCAAGGGCTAATTCTGTTTCCGATGATAAAAACCCATCTGTTTCCACCGAAAAACATTTCAGGGGATCACTTGCAACGGTTTGCCAACATTTTTGAGTGAATCGCAGAACGTCAGATTTTTAGCAGAAATTGTGACCGCGCGCCTTAGGGATTTTTTCAAAAAAAGTTGTTCAGACGTCGAGGGCTAATTCTGTTTCCGATGATAAAAACACATCTGTTTCCACCGAAAAACCTTTCAGGGGATCGTTTGCAACAGTTTGGCACCATTTTTGAGTGAATTGCAGAACGTCAGATTTTTAGCAGAAATTGTGACCGTGCGGGTTAGGGATTTTTTAGTCGAAGGCTAATTCTGTTTCCGATGATAAAAACACATCTGTTTCCACCGAAAAACATTTCAGGGGATCACTTGCAACGGTTTGCCAACATTTTTGAGGGAATTACAGAATGTCAGATTTTTAGCAGAAATTGTGACCGCGCGGCTTAGGGATTTTTTCAAAAAAAGTTGTTCAGACGTCGAGGGCTAATTCTGTTTCCGATGATAAAAACACATCTGTTTCCACCGAAAAACATTTCAGGGGATCGTTTGCAACAGTTTGGCACCATTTTTGAGTGAACTGCAGAACATCAGATTTTTTGCAGAAATGATGACCGCGCCTTAGGGATTTTTTCAAAAAATGTTCTTCAGACGTCAAGGGCTAATTCTGTTTCCGATGATAAAAACCCATCTGTTTCCACTAAAACATTTCAGGGCATCACTTGCAACGGTTTGCCAACATTTTTGAATGAATTGTAGAACGTCAGATTTTTAGCAGAAATTGTGACCGCGCGGATTAGGGATTTTTTCAAAAAAAGTTGTTCAGACGTCAAGGGCTAATTCTGTTTCCGATGATAAAAACACATCTGTTTCCACCGAAAAACCTTTCAGGGGATCGTTTGCAACAGTTTGGCACCATTTTTGAGTGAATTGCAGAACGTCAGATTTTTAGCAGAAATTGTGACCGCGCCGCGGCTTAGGGATTTTTTCAAAAAAAGTTGTTCAGACGTCAAGGGCTAATTCTGTTTCCGATGATAAAAACCCATCTGTTTCCACCGAAAAACATTTCAGGGGATCACTTGCAACAGTTTGCCAACATTTTTGAGTGAATTGCAGAACGTCAGATTTTTAGCAGAAATTGTGACCGCGCGGGTTAGGGATTTTTTAGTCGAGGGCTAATTCTGTTTCCGATGATAAAAACACATCTGTTTCCACCGAAAAACTTTTCAGGGGATCATTTGCAACGGTTTGCCAACATTTTTGAGGGAATTGCAGAACGTCAGATTTTTAGCAGAAATTGTGACCGCGCGGCTTAGGGATTTTTTTAAAAAAAGTTGTTCAGACGTCAAGGGCTAATTCTGTTTCCGATGATAAAAACACATCTGTTTCCATCGAAAAACCTTTCAGGGGATCGTTTGCAACAGTTTGGCAACATTTTTGAGGGAATTGCAGAACGTCAGATTTTTAGCAGAAATTGTGACCGCGCGGCTTAGGGATTTTTCCAAAAAAAGTTGCTCAGACGTCGAGGGCTTATTCTGTTTCCGATGATAAAAACCCATCTGTTTCCACCGAAAAACATTTCAGGGGATCACTTGCAACGGTTTTCCAACATTTTTGAGTGAATTGCAGAACCTCAGATTTTTAGCAGAAATTGTGACCGCGCGGCTTAGGGATTTTTGCAAAAAAAGTTGTTCAGAAGAGAAGGGCTAATTCTGTTTCCGATGATAAAAACACATCTGTTTCCACCGAAAAACGTTTCAGGGGATCACTTGCAACAGTTTGCCAACATTTTTGAGGGAATTGCAGAACGTCAGATTTTTAGCAGAAATTGTGACCGCGCGGCTTAGGGAATTTTTCAAAAAAAGTTGTTCAGACGTCGAGGGCTAATTCTGTTTCCGATGATAAAAACCCATCTGTTTCCACCGAAAAACATTTCAGGGGATCACTTGCAACAGTTTGCCAACATTTTTGAGGGAATTGCAGAACGTCAGATTTTTAGCAGAAATTGTGACCGCGCGGCTTAGGGATTTTTTCAAAAAAAGTTGTTCAGACGTCGAGGGCTAATTCTGTTTCCGATGATAAAAACACATCTGTTTCCACCGAAAAACATTTCAGGGGATCACTTGCAACAGTTTGCCAACATTTTTGAGGGAATTGCAGAACGTCAGATTATTAGCAGAAAATGTGACCGCGCGGCTTAGGGATTTTTTCAAAAAAAGTTGTTCAGACGTCGAGGGCTAATTCTGTTTCCGATGATAAAAACACATCTGTTTCCACCGAAAAACATTTCAGGGGATCACTTGCAACAGTTTGCCAACATTTTTGAGGGAATTGCAGAACGTCAGATTATTAGCAGAAAATGTGACCGCGCGGCTTAGGGATTTTTTCAAAAAAAGTTGCTCAGACGTCAAGGGCTAATTCTGTTGCCAATGATAAAAACACATCTGTTTCCACCAAGAAACCATTCAGGGGATCATTTGCAACAGTTTGGCACGATTTTTGAGTGAATTGCAGAACGTCAGATTTTTAGCAGAAATTATGACCGCGCCTTAGGGATTTTTTCAAAAAAAGTTCTTCAGACGTCAAGGGCTAATTCTGTTTCCGATGATAAAAACCCATCTGTTTCCACCGAAAAACATTTCAGGGGATCACTTGCAACGGTTTGCCAACATTTTTGAGTGAATCGCAGAACGTCAGATTTTTAGCAGAAATTGTGACCGCGCGCCTTAGGGATTTTTTCAAAAAAAGTTGTTCAGACGTCGAGGGCTAATTCTGTTTCCGATGATAAAAACACATCTGTTTCCACCGAAAAACCTTTCAGGGGATCGTTTGCAACAGTTTGGCACCATTTTTGAGTGAATTGCAGAACGTCAGATTTTTAGCAGAAATTGTGACCGTGCGGGTTAGGGATTTTTTAGTCGAAGGCTAATTCTGTTTCCGATGATAAAAACACATCTGTTTCCACCGAAAAACATTTCAGGGGATCACTTGCAACGGTTTGCCAACATTTTTGAGGGAATTACAGAATGTCAGATTTTTAGCAGAAATTGTGACCGCGCGGCTTAGGGATTTTTTCAAAAAAAGTTGTTCAGACGTCGAGGGCTAATTCTGTTTCCGATGATAAAAACACATCTGTTTCCACCGAAAAACATTTCAGGGGATCGTTTGCAACAGTTTGGCACCATTTTTGAGTGAACTGCAGAACATCAGATTTTTTGCAGAAATGATGACCGCGCCTTAGGGATTTTTTCAAAAAATGTTCTTCAGACGTCAAGGGCTAATTCTGTTTCCGATGATAAAAACCCATCTGTTTCCACTAAAACATTTCAGGGCATCACTTGCAACGGTTTGCCAACATTTTTGAATGAATTGTAGAACGTCAGATTTTTAGCAGAAATTGTGACCGCGCGGATTAGGGATTTTTTCAAAAAAAGTTGTTCAGACGTCAAGGGCTAATTCTGTTTCCGATGATAAAAACACATCTGTTTCCACCGAAAAACCTTTCAGGGGATCGTTTGCAACAGTTTGGCACCATTTTTGAGTGAATTGCAGAACGTCAGATTTTTAGCAGAAATTGTGACCGCGCCGCGGCTTAGGGATTTTTTCAAAAAAAGTTGTTCAGACGTCAAGGGCTAATTCTGTTTCCGATGATAAAAACCCATCTGTTTCCACCGAAAAACATTTCAGGGGATCACTTGCAACAGTTTGCCAACATTTTTGAGTGAATTGCAGAACGTCAGATTTTTAGCAGAAATTGTGACCGCGCGGGTTAGGGATTTTTTAGTCGAGGGCTAATTCTGTTTCCGATGATAAAAACACATCTGTTTCCACCGAAAAACTTTTCAGGGGATCACTTGCAACGGTTTGCCAACATTTTTGAGGGAATTGCAGAACGTCAGATTTTTAGCAGAAATTGTGACCGCGCGGCTTAGGGATTTTTTTAAAAAAAGTTGTTCAGACGTCAAGGGCTAATTCTGTTTCCGATGATAAAAACACATCTGTTTCCACCGAAAAACCTTTCAGGGGATCGTTTGCAACAGTTTGGCAACATTTTTGAGGGAATTGCAGAACGTCAGATTTTTAGCAGAAATTGTGACCGCGCGGCTTAGGGATTTTTCCAAAAAAAGTTGCTCAGACGTCGAGGGCTTATTCTGTTTCCGATGATAAAAACCCATCTGTTTCCACCGAAAAACATTTCAGGGGATCACTTGCAACGGTTTTCCAACATTTTTGAGTGAATTGCAGAACCTCAGATTTTTAGCAGAAATTGTGACCGCGCGGCTTAGGGATTTTTTCAAAAAAAGTTGTTCAGACGTCAAGGGCTAATTCTGTTTCCGATGATAAAAACACATCTGTTTCCACCGAAAAACGTTTCAGGGGATCACTTGCAACAGTTTGCCAACATTTTTGAGGGAATTGCAGAACGTCAGATTTTTAGCAGAAATTGTGACCGCGCGGCTTAGGGATTTTTTCAAAAAAAGTTGTTCAGACGTCGAGGGCTAATTCTGTTTCCGATGATAAAAACACATCTGTTTCCACCGAAAAACATTTCAGGGGATCACTTGCAACAGTTTGCCAACATTTTTGAGGGAATTGCAGAACGTCAGATTATTAGCAGAAAATGTGACCGCGCGGCTTTGGGATTTTTTCAAAAAAAGTTGTTCAGACGTCGAGGGCTAATTCTGTTTCCGATGATAAAAACACATCTGTTTCCACCGAAAAACATTTCAGGGGATCACTTGCAACAGTTTGCCAACATTTTTGAGGGAATTGCAGAACGTCAGATTATTAGCAGAAAATGTGACCGCGCGGCTTAGGGATTTTTTCAAAAAAAGTTGCTCAGACGTCAAGGGCTAATTCTGTTGCCAATGATAAAAACACATCTGTTTCCACCAAGAAACCATTCAGGGGATCATTTGCAACAGTTTGGCATGATTTTTGAGTGAATTGCAGAACGTCAGATTTTTAGCAGAAATTATGACCGCGCCTTAGGGATTTTTTCAAAAAAAGTTCTTCAGACGTCAAGGGCTAATTCTGTTTCCGATGATAAAAACCCATCTGTTTCCACCGAAAAACATTTCAGGGGATCACTTGCAACGGTTTGCCAACATTTTTGAGTGAATCGCAGAACGTCAGATTTTTAGCAGAAATTGTGACCGCGCGCCTTAGGGATTTTTTCAAAAAAAGTTGTTCAGACGTCGAGGGCTAATTCTGTTTCCGATGATAAAAACACATCTGTTTCCACCGAAAAACATTTCAGGGGATCACTTGCAACGGTTTGCCAACATTTTTGAGGGAATTACAGAATGTCAGATTTTTAGCAGAAATTGTGACCGCGCGGCTTAGGGATTTTTTCAAAAAAAGTTGTTCAGACGTCGAGGGCTAATTCTGTTTCCGATGATAAAAACACATCTGTTTCCACCGAAAAACATTTCAGGGGATCGTTTGCAACAGTTTGGCACCATTTTTGAGTGAACTGCAGAACATCAGATTTTTTGCAGAAATGATGACCGCGCCTTAGGGATTTTTTCAAAAAATGTTCTTCAGACGTCAAGGGCTAATTCTGTTTCCGATGATAAAAACCCATCTGTTTCCACTAAAACATTTCAGGGCATCACTTGCAACGGTTTGCCAACATTTTTGAATGAATTGTAGAACGTCAGATTTTTAGCAGAAATTGTGACCGCGCGGATTAGGGATTTTTTCAAAAAAAGTTGTTCAGACGTCAAGGGCTAATTCTGTTTCCGATGATAAAAACACATCTGTTTCCACCGAAAAACCTTTCAGGGGATCGTTTGCAACAGTTTGGCACCATTTTTGAGTGAATTGCAGAACGTCAGATTTTTAGCAGAAATTGTGACCGCGCCGCGGCTTAGGGATTTTTTCAAAAAAAGTTGTTCAGACGTCAAGGGCTAATTCTGTTTCCGATGATAAAAACCCATCTGTTTCCACCGAAAAACATTTCAGGGGATCACTTGCAACAGTTTGCCAACATTTTTGAGTGAATTGCAGAACGTCAGATTTTTAGCAGAAATTGTGACCGCGCGGGTTAGGGATTTTTTAGTCGAGGGCTAATTCTGTTTCCGATGATAAAAACACATCTGTTTCCACCGAAAAACTTTTCAGGGGATCACTTGCAACGGTTTGCCAACATTTTTGAGGGAATTGCAGAACGTCAGATTTTTAGCAGAAATTGTGACCGCGCGGCTTAGGGATTTTTTTAAAAAAAGTTGTTCAGACGTCAAGGGCTAATTCTGTTTCCGATGATAAAAACACATCTGTTTCCACCGAAAAACCTTTCAGGGGATCGTTTGCAACAGTTTGGCAACATTTTTGAGGGAATTGCAGAACGTCAGATTTTTAGCAGAAATTGTGACCGCGCGGCTTAGGGATTTTTCCAAAAAAAGTTGCTCAGACGTCGAGGGCTTATTCTGTTTCCGATGATAAAAACCCATCTGTTTCCACCGAAAAACATTTCAGGGGATCACTTGCAACGGTTTTCCAACATTTTTGAGTGAATTGCAGAACCTCAGATTTTTAGCAGAAATTGTGACCGCGCGGCTTAGGGATTTTTTCAAAAAAAGTTGTTCAGACGTCAAGGGCTAATTCTGTTTCCGATGATAAAAACACATCTGTTTCCACCGAAAAACGTTTCAGGGGATCACTTGCAACAGTTTGCCAACATTTTTGAGGGAATTGCAGAACGTCAGATTTTTAGCAGAAATTGTGACCGCGCGGCTTAGGGATTTTTTCAAAAAAAGTTGTTCAGACGTCGAGGGCTAATTCTGTTTCCGATGATAAAAACACATCTGTTTCCACCGAAAAACATTTCAGGGGATCACTTGCAACAGTTTGCCAACATTTTTGAGGGAATTGCAGAACGTCAGATTATTAGCAGAAAATGTGACCGTGCGGCTTTGGGATTTTTTCAAAAAAAGTTGTTCAGACGTCGAGGGCTAATTCTGTTTCCGATGATAAAAACACATCTGTTTCCACCGAAAAACATTTCAGGGGATCACTTGCAACAGTTTGCCAACATTTTTGAGGGAATTGCAGAACGTCAGATTATTAGCAGAAAATGTGACCGCGCGGCTTAGGGATTTTTTCAAAAAAAGTTGCTCAGACGTCAAGGGCTAATTCTGTTGCCAATGATAAAAACACATCTGTTTCCACCAAGAAACCATTCAGGGGATCATTTGCAACAGTTTGGCATGATTTTTGAGTGAATTGCAGAACGTCAGATTTTTAGCAGAAATTATGACCGCGCCTTAGGGATTTTTTCAAAAAAAGTTCTTCAGACGTCAAGGGCTAATTCTGTTTCCGATGATAAAAACCCATCTGTTTCCACCGAAAAACATTTCAGGGGATCACTTGCAACGGTTTGCCAACATTTTTGAGTGAATCGCAGAACGTCAGATTTTTAGCAGAAATTGTGACCGCGCGCCTTAGGGATTTTTTCAAAAAAAGTTGTTCAGACGTCGAGGGCTAATTCTGTTTCCGATGATAAAAACACATCTGTTTCCACCGAAAAACCTTTCAGGGGATCGTTTGCAACAGTTTGGCACCATTTTTGAGTGAATTGCAGAACGTCAGATTTTTAGCAGAAATTGTGACCGTGCGGGTTAGGGATTTTTTAGTCGAAGGCTAATTCTGTTTCCGATGATAAAAACAAATCTGTTTCCACCGAAAAACATTTCAGGGGATCACTTGCAACGGTTTGCCAACATTTTTGAGGGAATTACAGAACGTCAGATTTTTAGCAGAAATTGTGACCGCGCGGCTTAGGGATTTTTTCAAAAAATGTTCTTCAGACGTCAAGGGCTAATTCTGTTTCCGATGATAAAAACCCATCTGTTTCCACTAAAACATTTCAGGGGATCGTTTGCAACGGTTTGCCAACATTTTTGAGTGAATTGTAGAACGTCAGATTTTTAGCAGAAATTGTGACCGCGCGGCTTAGGGATTTTTTCAAAAAAAGTTGTTCAGACGTCAAGGGCTAATTCTGTTTCCGATGATAAAAACACATCTGTTACCACCGAAAAACCTTTCAGGGGATCGTTTGCAACAGTTTGGCACCATTTTTGAGTGAATTGCAGAACGTCAGATTTTTAGCAGAAATTGTGACCGCGCGGCTTAGGGATTTTTTCAAAAAAAGTTGTTCAGACGTCAAGGGCTAATTCTGTTTCCGATGATAAAAACCCATCTGTTTCCACCGAAAAACCTTTCCGGAGATCCTTTGCAACAGTTTGGCACCATTTTTGAGTGAATTGCAGAACGTCAGATTTTTAGCAGAAATTGTGACCGCGCGGGTTAGGGATTTTTTCAAAAAAAGTTGTTCAGACGTCGAGGGCTAATTCTGTTTCCGATGATAAAAACACATCTGTTTCCACCGAAAAACATTTCAGGGGATCACTTGCAACGGTTTGCCAACATTTTGGAGGGAATTGCAGAATGTCAGATTTTTAGCAGAAATTGTGACCGCGCCGCGGCTTAGGGATTTTTTCAAAAAAAGTTGTTCAGACGTCGAGGGCTAATTCTGTTTCCCATGATATAAACCCATCTGTTTCCACTGAAAAAGATTTCAGGGGATCACTTGCAACAGTTTGTCAAAATTTTGAGTGAATTGCATAAGGTCAGATTTTTAGCAGAAATTGTGACCGCGCGGGTTAGGGATTTTTCCAAAAAAAGTTGCTCAGACGTCGAGGGCTTATTCTGTTTCCAATGATAAAAACACATCTGTTTCCACCGAAAAACCATTCAGGGGATCGTTTGCAACAGTTTGGCACCATTTTTGAGTGAATTGCAGAACGTCAGATTTTTAGCAGAAATTATGACCGCGCTTTAGGGATTTTTTCAAAAAAAGTTCTTCAGACGTCAAGGGCTAATTCTGTTTCCGATGATAAAAACCCATCTGTTTCCACCGAAAAACATTTCAGGGGATCACTTGCAACGGTTTGCCAACATTTTTGAGTGAATTGCAGAACGTCAGATTTTTAGCAGAAATTGTGACCGCGCGCCTTAGGGATTTTTTCAAAAAAAGTTGTTCAGACGTCGAGGGATAATTCTGTTTCCGATGATAAAAACACATCTGTTTCCACCGAAAAACCTTTCAGGGGATCGTTTGCAACAGTTTGGCACCATTTTTGAGTGAATTGCAGAACGTCAGATTTTTAGCAGAAATTGTGACCGCGCGGGTTAGGGATTTTTTAGTCGAGGGCTAATTCTGTTTCCGATGATAAAAACACATCTGTTTCCACCGAAAAACATTTCAGGGGATCACTTGCAACAGTTTGCCAACATTTTTGAGGGAATTGCAGAACGTCAGATTTTTAGCAGAAATTGTGACCGCGCGGCTTAGGGATTTTTTCAGAAAAAGTTGTTCAGACCTCGAGGGCTAATTCTGTTTCCGATGATAAAAACACATCTGTTTACACCGAAAAACATTTCAGGGGATCACTTGCAACAGTTTGCCAACATTTTTGAGTGAATTGCAGAACGTCAGATTTTTAGCAGAAATTGTGACTGCGCGGCTTAGGGTTTTTTTCCAAAAAAGTTGTTCAGACGTCGAGGGCTAATTCTGTTTCCGATGATAAAAACCGATCCGTTTCCACTGAAAAACCTTTCAGGGGATCACTTGCAACAGTTTGGCACCATTTTTGAGTGAATTGCAGAACGTCAGATTTTTAGCAGAAATTGTGAACGCGTGGGTTAGGGATTTTTCCAAAAAAAGTTGCTCAGACGTCGAGGGCTTATTCTGTTTCCGATGTTAAAAACCCATCTGTTTCCACCGAAAAACATTTCAGGGGATCACTTGCAACGGTTTTCCAACATTTTTGAGGGAATTGCAGAACGTCAGATTTTTAGCAGAAATTGTGACCGCGCCGCGGCTTAGGGATTTTTTCAAAAAAAGTTGTTCAGACGTCAAGGGCTAATTTTGTTTCCGATGATAAAAACACATCTGTTTCCACCGAAAAACATTTCAGGGGATCACGTGCAACAGTTTGCCAACATTTTTGAGTGAATTTCAGAACGTCAGATTTTTAGCAGAAATTGTGACCGCGCCGCGGCTTAGGGATTTTTTCAAAAAAAGTTGTTCAGACGTCAAGGGCTAATTCTGTTTCCGATGATAAAAACACATCTGTTTCCACCGAAAAACCTTTCAGGGGATCATTTGCAACAGTTTGGCACCATTTTTGAGTGAATTGCAGAACCACAGATTTTTAGCAGAAATTGTGATCGCGCGGCTTAGGGATTTTTTAGTCGAGGGCTAATTCTGTTTCCGATGATAAAAACACATCTGTTTCCACCGAAAAACATTTCAGGGGATCACTTGCAACGGTTTGCCAACATTTTTGAGGGAATTGCAGAACGTCAGATTTTTAGCAGAAATTGTGACCGCGCCGCGGCTTAGGGATTTTTTCAAAAAAAGTTGTTCAGACGTCAAGGGCTAATTTTGTTTCCGATGATAAAAACACATCTGTTTCCACCGAAAAACATTTCAGGGGATCACGTGCAACAGTTTGCCAACATTTTTGAGTGAATTTCAGAACGTCAGATTTTTAGCAGAAATTGTGACCGCGCCGCGGCTTAGGGATTTTTTCAAAAAAAGTTGTTCAGACGTCAAGGGCTAATTCTGTTTCCGATGATAAAAACACATCTGTTTCCACCGAAAAACCTTTCAGGGGATCATTTGCAACAGTTTGGCACCATTTTTGAGTGAATTGCAGAACGTCAGATTTTTAGCAGAAATTGTGACCGCGCGGCTTAGGGATTTTTTCAAAAAAAGTTGTTCAGACGTCAAGGGCTAATTCTGTTTCCGATGATAAAAACCCATCTGTTTCCACCGAAAAACCTTTCCGGAGATCCTTTGCAACAGTTTGGCACCATTTTTGAGTGAATTGCAGAACGTCAGATTTTTAGCTGAAATTGTGACCGCGCGGCTTAGGGATTTTTTCAAAAAAAGTTGTTCAGACGTCGAGGGCTAATTCTGTTTCCGATGATAAAAACACATCTGTTTCCACCGAAAAACATTTCAGGGGATCACTTGCAACAGTTTGCCAACATTTTTGAGTGAATTGCAGAACGTCAGATTTTTAGCAGAAATTGTGACCGCGCGGTTTAGGGATTTTTTAGTCGAGGGCTAATTCTGTTTCCGATGATAAAAACACATCTGTTTCCACCGAAAAACATTTCAGGGGATCACTTGCAACGGTTTGCCAACATTTTTGAGGGAATTGCAGAATGTCAGATTTTTAGCAGAAATTGTGACCGCGCGGCTTAGGGATTTTTTCAAAAAAAGTTGTTCAGACGTCAAGGGCTAATTCTGTTTCCGATGATAAAAACACATCTGTTTCCACCGAAAAACCTTTCAGGGGATCGTTTGCAACAGTTTGGCACCATTTTTGAGTGAATTGCAGAACGTCAGATTTTTAGCAGAAATTGTGACCGCGCGGCTTAGGGATTTTTTCAAAAAAAGTTGTTCAGACCTCGAGGGCTAATTCTGTTTCCGATGATAAAAACCCATCCGTTTCCACTGAAAAACCTTTCAGGGGATAACTTGCAACAGTTTGGCACCATTTTTGAGTGAATTGCAGAACGTCAGATTTTTAGCAGAAATTGTGACCGCGCGGGTTAGGGATTTTTCCAAAAAAAGTTGCTCAGACGTCGAGGGCTTATTCTGTTTCCGATGATAAAAACCCATCTGTTTCCACCGAAAAACATTTCAGGGGATCACTTGCAACGGTTTCCCAACATTTTTGAGTGAATTGCAGAACCTCAGATTTTTAGCAGAAATTGTGACCGCGCGGCTTAGGGATTTTTTCAAAAAAAGTTGTTCAGACGTCAAGGGCTAATTCTGTTTCCGATGATAAAAACACATCTGTTTCCACCGAAAAACGTTTCAGGGGATCACTTGCAACAGTTTGCCAACATTTTTGAGGGAATTGCAGAACGTCAGATTTTTAGCAGAAATTGTGACCGCGCGGCTTAGGGAATTTTTCAAAAAAAGTTGTTCAGACGTCGAGGGCTAATTCTGTTTCCGATGATAAAAACCCATCTGTTTCCACCGAAAAACATTTCAGGGGATCACTTGCAACAGTTTGCCAACATTTTTGAGGGAATTGCAGAACGTCAGATTTTTAGCAGAAATTGTGACCGCGCGGCTTAGGGATTTTTTCAAAAAAAGTTGCTCAGACGTCAAGGGCTAATTCTGTTTCCGATGATAAAAACACATCTGTTTCCACCGAAAAACATTTCAGGGGATCACTTGCAACAGTTTGCCAACCTTTTTGAGTGAATTGCAGAACGTCAGATTATTAGCAGAAAATGTGACCGCGCGGCTTTGGGATTTTTTCAAAAAAAGTTGTTCAGACGTCGAGGGCTAATTCTGTTTCCGATGATAAAAACACATCTGTTTCCACCGAAAAACATTTCAGGGGATCACTTGCAACAGTTTGCCAACATTTTTGAGGGAATTGCAGAACGTCAGATTATTAGCAGAAAATGTGACCGCGCGGCTTAGGGATTTTTTCAAAAAAAGTTGCTCAGACGTCAAGGGCTAATTCTGTTGCCAATGATAAAAACACATCTGTTTCCACCAAGAAACCATTCAGGGGATCATTTGCAACAGTTTGGCACGATTTTTGAGTGAATTGCAGAACGTCAGATTTTTAGCAGAAATTATGACCGCGCCTTAGGGATTTTTTCAAAAAAAGTTGTTCAGACGTCGAGGGCTAATTCTGTTTCCGATGATAAAAACACATCTGTTTCCACCGAAAAACCTTTCAGGGGATCGTTTGCAACAGTTTGGCACCATTTTTGAGTGAATTGCAGAACGTCAGATTTTTAGCAGAAATTGTGACCGTGCGGGTTAGGGATTTTTTAGTCGAAGGCTAATTCTGTTTCCGATGATAAAAACACATCTGTTTCCACCGAAAAACATTTCAGGGGATCACTTGCAACGGTTTGCCAACATTTTTGAGGGAATTGCAGAACGTCAGATTTTTAGCAGAAATTGTGACCGCGCCGCGGCTTAGGGATTTTTTCAAAAAAAGTTGTTCAGACGTCAAGGGCTAATTTTGTTTCCGATGATAAAAACACATCTGTTTCCACCGAAAAACATTTCAGGGGATCACGTGCAACAGTTTGCCAACATTTTTGAGTGAATTTCAGAACGTCAGATTTTTAGCAGAAATTGTGACCGCGCCGCGGCTTAGGGATTTTTTCAAAAAAAGTTGTTCAGGCTTCGAGGGCTAATTCTGTTTCCGATGATAAAAACACATCTGTTTCCCCGAAAAACCTTTCAGGGGATCGTTTGCAACAGTTTGGCACCATTTTTGAGTCAATTGCAGAACGTCAGATTTTTAGCAGAAATTGTGACCGCGCGGCTTACGGATTTTTTCAAAAAAAGTTGTTGAGACGTCGAGGGCTAATTCTGTTTCCCATGATATAAACCCGTCTGTTTCCACTGAAAAAGATTTCAGGGGATCACTTGCAACAGTTTGTCAACATTTTGAGTTTATTGCAGAAGGTCAGATTTTTAGCAGAAATTGTGACCGCGCGGCTTAGGTTTTTTTTTTCAAAAAAAGTTGTTGAGACATCAGGGGCTAATTCTGTTTCTGATGATAAAACCCATCTGTTTCCACCGAAAAACATTTCAGGGGATCCTTTGCAACAGTTCGCCAACATTTTTGAGTGAATTGCAGAACGTCAGATTTTTAGCAGAAATTGTGACCGCGCGGCTTAGGGATATTTTCAAAAAAAGTTGTTCAGACGTCGAGGGCTAATTCTGTTTCCGATGATAAAAACACATCTGTTTCCACCGA
The DNA here is from genome assembly GCF_965113315.1 of Podarcis vaucheri. Lineage (NCBI taxonomy): Eukaryota > Metazoa > Chordata > Lepidosauria > Squamata > Lacertidae > Podarcis > Podarcis vaucheri. The sequence continues at coordinate 88,419,353 of NC_138765.1, read as the reverse complement.
AAAACGTTTCAGGGGATCACTTGCAACAGTTTGCCAACATTTTTGAGGGAATTGCAGAACTTCAGATTTTTAGCAGAAATTGTGACAGCGCGGCTTAGGGATTAATTCAAAAAAAGTTGCTCAGACGTCACGGGCTAATTCTGTTTCCAATGATAAAAACACATCTGTTTCCACCGAAAAACCTTTCAGGGGATCGTTTGCAACAGTTTGGCACCATTTTTGAGTTTATTGCAGAAGGTCAGATTTTTAGCAGAAATTGTGACCGCGCGGCTTAGGTTTTTTTTTCAAAAAAAGTTGTTGAGACATCAGGGGCTAATTCTGTTTCCGATGATAAAACCCATCTGTTTCCACCGAAAAACATTTCAGGGGATCCTTTGCAACAGTTTGCCAACATTTTTGAGTGAATTGCAGAACGTCAGATTTTTAGCAGAAATTGTGACCGCGCGGCTTAGGGATTTTTTTAAAAAAAGTTGTTCAGACGTCGAGGGCTAATTCTGTTTCCAATGATAAAAACACATCTGTTTCCACCGAAAAACATTTCAGGGGATCATTTGCAACAGTTCGCCAACATTTTTGAGGGAATTGCAGAACGTCAGATTTTTAGCAGAAATTGTGACCGCGCGGCTTAGGGATATTTTCAAAAAAAGTTGTTCAGACGTCGAGGGCTAATTCTGTTTCCGATGATAAAAACACATCTGTTTCCACCGAAAAACGTTTCAGGGGATCACTTGCAACAGTTTGCCAACATTTTTGAGGGAATTGCAGAACTTCAGATTTTTAGCAGAAATTGTGACAGCGCGGCTTAGGGATTAATTCAAAAAAAGTTGATCAGACGTCACGGGCTAATTCTGTTTCCAATGATAAAAACACATCTGTTTCCACCGAAAAACCTTTCAGGGAATCGTTTGCAACAGTTTGGCACCATTTTTGAGTGAATTGCAGAACGTCAGATTTTTAGCAGAAATTGTGACCGCGCGGCTTAGGGATTTTTTAGTCGAGGGCTAATTCTGTTTCCGATGATAAAAACACATCTGTTTCCACCGAAAAACATTTCAGGGGATCATTTGCAACAGTTCGCCAACATTTTTGAGGGAATTGCAGAACGTCAGATTTTTAGCAGAAATTGTGACCGCGCGGCTTAGGGATATTTTCAAAAAAAGTTGTTCAGACGTCGAGGGCTAATTCTGTTTCCGATGATAAAAACACATCTGTTTCCACCGAAAAACATTTCAGGGGATCACTTGCAACGGTTTGCCAACATTTTTGAGGGAATTGCAGAACGTCAGATTTTTAGCAGAAATTGTGACCGCGCCGCGGCTTACGGATTTTTTCAAAAAAAGTTGTTGAGACGTCGAGGGCTGATTCTGTTTCCCATGATATAAACCCGTCTGTTTCCACCGAAAAACATTTCAGGGGATCATTTGCAACAGTTCGCCAACATTTTTGAGGGAATTGCAGAACGTCAGATTTTTAGCAGAAATTGTGACCGCGCCGCGGCTTAGGGATTTTTTCAAAAAAAGTTGTTCAGACGTCGAGGGCTAATTCTGTTTCCGATGATAAAAACACATCTGTTTCCACCGAAAAACGTTTCAGGGGATCACTTGCAACAGTTTGCCAACATTTTTGAGGGAATTGCAGAACTTCAGATTTTTAGCAGAAATTGTGACAGCGCGGCTTAGGGATTAATTCAAAAAAAGTTGCTCAGACGTCACGGGCTAATTCTGTTTCCAATGATAAAAACACATCTGTTTCCACCGAAAAACCTTTCAGGGGATCGTTTGCAACAGTTTGGCACCATTTTTGAGTTTATTGCAGAAGGTCAGATTTTTAGCAGAAATTGTGACCGCGCGGCTTAGGTTTTTTTTTCAAAAAAAGTTGTTGAGACATCAGGGGCTAATTCTGTTTCCGATGATAAAACCCATCTGTTTCCACCGAAAAACATTTCAGGGGATCCTTTGCAACAGTTTGCCAACATTTTTGAGTGAATTGCAGAACGTCAGATTTTTAGCAGAAATTGTGACCGCGCGGCTTAGGGATTTTTTTAAAAAAAGTTGTTCAGACGTCGAGGGCTAATTCTGTTTCCAATGATAAAAACACATCTGTTTCCACCGAAAAACATTTCAGGGGATCATTTGCAACAGTTCGCCAACATTTTTGAGGGAATTGCAGAACGTCAGATTTTTAGCAGAAATTGTGACCGCGCGGCTTAGGGATATTTTCAAAAAAAGTTGTTCAGACGTCGAGGGCTAATTCTGTTTCCGATGATAAAAACACATCTGTTTCCACCGAAAAACGTTTCAGGGGATCACTTGCAACAGTTTGCCAACATTTTTGAGGGAATTGCAGAACTTCAGATTTTTAGCAGAAATTGTGACAGCGCGGCTTAGGGATTAATTCAAAAAAAGTTGCTCAGACGTCACGGGCTAATTCTGTTTCCAATGATAAAAACACATCTGTTTCCACCGAAAAACCTTTCAGGGGATCGTTTGCAACAGTTTGGCACCATTTTTGAGTTTATTGCAGAAGGTCAGATTTTTAGCAGAAATTGTGACCGCGCGGCTTAGGTTTTTTTTTCAAAAAAAGTTGTTGAGACATCAGGGGCTAATTCTGTTTCCGATGATAAAACCCATCTGTTTCCACCGAAAAACATTTCAGGGGATCCTTTGCAACAGTTTGCCAACATTTTTGAGTGAATTGCAGAACGTCAGATTTTTAGCAGAAATTGTGACCGCGCGGCTTAGGGATTTTTTTAAAAAAAGTTGTTCAGACGTCGAGGGCTAATTCTGTTTCCAATGATAAAAACACATCTGTTTCCACCGAAAAACATTTCAGGGGATCATTTGCAACAGTTCGCCAACATTTTTGAGGGAATTGCAGAACGTCAGATTTTTAGCAGAAATTGTGACCGCGCGGCTTAGGGATATTTTCAAAAAAAGTTGTTCAGACGTCGAGGGCTAATTCTGTTTCCGATGATAAAAACACATCTGTTTCCACCGAAAAACGTTTCAGGGGATCACTTGCAACAGTTTGCCAACATTTTTGAGGGAATTGCAGAACTTCAGATTTTTAGCAGAAATTGTGACAGCGCGGCTTAGGGATTAATTCAAAAAAAGTTGCTCAGACGTCACGGGCTAATTCTGTTTCCAATGATAAAAACACATCTGTTTCCACCGAAAAACCTTTCAGGGGATCGTTTGCAACAGTTTGGCACCATTTTTGAGTGAATTGCAGAACGTCAGATTTTTAGCAGAAATTGTGACCGCGCGGCTTAGGGATTTTTTCAAAAAAAGTTGTTCAGACGTCGAGGGCTAATTCTCTTTCCGATGATAAAAACACATCTGTTTCCACCGAAAAACATGTCAGGGGATCACTTGCAACAGTTTGCCAACATTTTTGAGGGATTTGCAGAACGTCAGATTATTAGCAGAAAATGTGACCATGCGGCTTAGGGATTTTTTCAAAAAAAGTTGCTCAGACGTCAAGGGCTAATTCTGTTTCCGATGATAAAAACCCATCTGTTTCACCCGATAAACATTTCAGGGGATCACTTGCAACAGTTTGCCAACCTTTTTGAGTGAATTGCAGAACGTCAGATTTTTAGCAGAAATTGTGACCGCGCGGGTTAGGGATTTTTTAGTCGAGGGCTAATTCTGTTTCCGATGATAAAAACACATCTGTTTCCACCGAAAAACATTTCAGGGGATCACTTGCAACAGTTTGCCAACATTTTTGAGGGAATTGCAGAACGTCAGATTTTTAGCAGAAATTGTGACCGCGCGGCTTAGGGTTTTTTTCCAAAAAAGTTGTTCAGACGTCGAGGGCTAATTCTGTTTCCGATGATAAAAACCCATCCGTTTCCACTGAAAAACCTTTCAGGGGATCACTTGCAACAGTTTGGCACCATTTTTGAGTGAATTGCAGAACGTCAGATTTTTAGCAGAAATTGTGAACGCGTGGGTTAGGGATTTTTCCAAAAAAAGTTGCTCAGACGTCGAGGGCTTATTCTGTTTCCGATGTTAAAAACCCATCTGTTTCCACCGAAAAACATTTCAGGGTATCACTTGCAACGGTTTTCCAACATTTTTGAGTGAATTGCAGAACCTCAGATTTTTAGCAGAAATTGTGACCGCGCGGCTTAGGGATTTTTTCAAAAAAAGTTGTTCAGACGTCAAGGGCTAATTCTGTTTCCGATGATAAAAACACATCTGTTTCCACCGAAAAACGTTTCAGGGGATCACTTGCAACAGTTTGCCAACATTTTTGAGGGAATTGCAGAACGTCAGATTTTTAGCAGAAATTGTGACCGCGCGGCTTAGGGATTTTTTCAAAAAAAGTTGTTCAGACGTCGAGGGCTAATTCTGTTTCCGATGATAAAAACACATCTGTTTCCACCGAAAAACCTTTCAGGGCATCACTTGCAACAGTTTGGCACCATTTTTGAGTGAATTGCAGAATGTCAGATTTTTAGCAGAAATTGTGACCGCGCGGCTTAGGGATTTTTTAGTCGAGGGCTAATTCTGTTTCCGATGATAAAAACCCATCTGTTTCCACTAAAACATTTCAGGGCATCACTTGCAACGGTTTGCCAACATTTTTGAGTGAATTGTAGAACGTCAGATTTTTAGCAGAAATTGTGACCGTGCGGCTTAGGGATTTTTTCAAAAAAAGTTCTTCAGACGTCAAGGGCTAATTCTGTTTCCGATGATAAAAACCCATCTGTTTCCACCGAAAAACATTTCAGGGGATCACTTGCAACGGTTTGCCAACATTTTTGAGTGAATTGCAGAACGTCAGATTTTTAGCAGAAATTGTGACCGCGCGCCTTAGGGATTTTTTCAAAAAAAGTTGTTCAGACGTCGAGGGATAATTCTGTTTCCGATGATAAAAACACATCTGTTTCCACCGAAAAACCTTTCAGGGGATCGTTTGCAACAGTTTGGCACCATTTTTGAGTGAATTGCAGAACGTCAGATTTTTAGCAGAAATTGTGACCGCGCGGGTTAGGGATTTTTTAGTCGAGGGCTAATTCTGTTTCCGATGATAAAAACACATCTGTTTCCACCGAAAAACATTTCAGGGGATCACTTGCAACAGTTTGCCAACATTTTTGAGGGAATTGCAGAACGTCAGATTTTTAGCAGAAATTGTGACCGCGCGGCTTAGGGTTTTTTTCCAAAAAAGTTGTTCAGACGTCGAGGGCTAATTCTGTTTCCGATGATAAAAACCCATCCGTTTCCACTGAAAAACCTTTCAGGGGATCACTTGCAACAGTTTGGCACCATTTTTGAGTGAATTGCAGAACGTCAGATTTTTAGCAGAAATTGTGAACGCGTGGGTTAGGGATTTTTCCAAAAAAAGTTGCTCAGACGTCGAGGGCTTATTCTGTTTCCGATGTTAAAAACCCATCTGTTTCCACCGAAAAACATTTCAGGGTATCACTTGCAACGGTTTTCCAACATTTTTGAGTGAATTGCAGAACCTCAGATTTTTAGCAGAAATTGTGACCGCGCGGCTTAGGCATTTTTTCAAAAAAAGTTGTTCAGACGTCAAGGGCTAATTCTGTTTCCGATGATAAAAACACATCTGTTTCCACCGAAAAACGTTTCAGGGGATCACTTGCAACAGTTTGCCAACATTTTTGAGGGAATTGCAGAACGTCAGATTTTTAGCAGAAATTGTGACCGCGCGGCTTAGGGATTTTTTCAAAAAAAGTTGTTCAGACGTCGAGGGCTAATTCTGTTTCCGATGATAAAAACACATCTGTTTCCACCGAAAAACCTTTCAGGGCATCACTTGCAACAGTTTGGCACCATTTTTGAGTGAATTGCAGAATGTCAGATTTTTAGCAGAAATTGTGACCGCGCGGCTTAGGGATTTTTTAGTCGAGGGCTAATTCTGTTTCCGATGATAAAAACCCATCTGTTTCCACTAAAACATTTCAGGGCATCACTTGCAACGGTTTGCCAACATTTTTGAGTGAATTGTAGAACGTCAGATTTTTAGCAGAAATTGTGACCGTACGGCTTAGGGATTTTTTCAAAAAAAGTTGTTCAGACGTCGAGGGCTAATTCTGTTTCCGATGATAAAAACACATCTGTTTCCACCGAAAAACCTTTCAGGGCATCACTTGCAACAGTTTGGCACCATTTTTGAGTGAATTGCAGAATGTCAGATTTTTAGCAGAAATTGTGACCGCGCGGATTAGGGATTTTTTCAAAAAAAGTTGTTCAGACGTCAAGGGCTAATTCTGTTTCCGATGATAAAAACACATCTGTTTCCACCGAAAAACCTTTCAGGGGATCGTTTGCAACAGTTTGGCACCATTTTTGAGTGAATTGCAGAACGTCAGATTTTTAGCAGAAATTGTGACCGCGCGGCTTAGGGATTTTTTAGTCGAGGGCTAATTCTATTTCCGATGATAAAAACACATCTGTTTCCACCGAAAAACATTTCAGGGGATCACTTGCAACGGTTTGCCAACATTTTTGAGGGAATTGCAGAACGTCAGATTTTTAGCAGAAATTGTGACCGCGCGGCTTAGGGATTTTTTCAAAAAAAGTTGTTCAGACGTCAAGGGCTAATTCTGTTTCCGATGATAAAAACACATCTGTTTCCACCGAAAAACATTTCAGGGGACCGTTTTCAACAGTTTGGCACCATTTTTGAGTGAATTGCAGAACGTCAGTTTTTTGCTGAAATTGTGACCGCGCGGCTTAGGGGTTTTTTTCAAAAAAAGTTTTTCAGACGTCGAGGGCTAATTCTGTTTCTGATGATATAAACCCATCTGTTTCCACCGAAAAACATTTCAGGGGATCACTTGCAACAGTTTGCCAACATTTTTGAGTGAATTGCAGAACATCAGATTTTTAGCACAAATTGTGACCGCGCGGCTTAGGGATTTTTTCAAAAAAAGTTGTTGAGACGTCGAGGACTAATTCTGTTTCCGATAATATAAACCAATGTGTTTCCACCGAAAAACATTTCAGGGGATCGTTTTCAACAGTTTGGCACCATTTTTCAGTGAATTGCAGAACGTTAGTTTTTTGCTGAAATTGTGACCGCGCGGCTTAGGGATTTTTTTTAAAAAAAGTTGTTCAGACGTCGGGGGCTAATTCTGTTTCCGATGATATAAACCCATCTGTTTCCACCGAAAAACATTTCAGGGGATCACTTGCAACAGTTTGCCAACATTTTTGAGTGAATTGCAGAACGTCAGATTTTTAGAAGAAATTGTGACCGCGCAGCTTAGGGATTTTTTCAAAGAAAGTTGTTCAGACGTCGAGGGCTAATTCTTTTTTCCATAATAAAAACCCATCTGTTTCCACCGAAAAACCTTTCAGGGGATCGTTTTCAACAGTTTGGCACCATTTTTGAGTGAATTGCAGAACGTTAGTTTTTTGCTGAAATTGTGACCGCGCGGCTTAGGGTTTTTTTTCAAAAAAAGTTTTTAAGACGTCGAGGGCTAATTCTGTTTCCGATGATATAAACCCATCTGTTTCCACCGACAAACATTTCAGGGGATCGTTACCAACAGTTTGGCACCATTTTTGAGTGAATTGCAGAACGTCAGATTTTTAGCAGAAATTGTGACCGCGCGGCTTAGGGATTTTTTCAAAAAAAGTTGTTGAGACGTCGAGGGCTAATTCTGTTTCCGATGATATAATCCCATCTGTTTCCACCGACAAACATTTCAGGGGATCGTTACCAACAGTTTGGCACCATTTTTGAGTGAATTGCAGAACGTCAGTTTTTTGCTGAAATTGTGACCGCGCGGCTTAGGGATTTTTTTGAAAAAATGTTGTTCAGACTTCGGGGGCTAATTCTGTTTCCGATGATATAAACCCATCTGTTTCCCCCGAAAAAGATTTCAGGGGATCACTTGCAACATTTTGTCAACATTTTTGAGTGAATTGTAGAAGGTCTGATTTTTAGCAGAAATTGTAACCGCGCGGCTTAGGGATTTTTTCAAAAAAAATTGTTGAGACGTCGAGGGCTAATTCTGTTTCCGATGATAAAAACCCATCTGTTTCCACTGACAAACGTTTCAGGGGATCACTTGCAACAGTTTGCCAACATTTTTGAGTGAATTGCAGAACGTCAGATTTTTAGCAGAAATTGTGACCGCGCGGCCCAGGGATTTTTTCAAAGAAAGTTGTTCAGACGTCGATGGCTAATTCTTTTTTCGATAATAAAAACCCATGTGTTTCCACCGAAAAACCTTTCAGGGGATCGTTTTCAACAGTTTGGCACCATTTTTTGAGTGAATTGCAGAACGTCAGATTTTTGCTGAAATTGTGACCGCGCGGCTTAGGGATTTTTTTAAAAAAAGTTGTTCAGACGTCGGGGGCTAATTCTGTTTCCGATGATATAAACCAATCTGTTTCGCCCGAAAAAGATTTCAGGGGATCACTTGCAACAGTTTGCCAACATTTTTGAGTGAATTGCAGAACGTCAGATTTTTAGCAGAAATTGTCACAATTTCGGCAAAAATCTGACTTTTGGCAATTTACTCAAAAATGCTGCCGAAAGCTTGAAAATGCTCTCCTGAAAGGTTTGGCACTCGAAACAGAAGGCTTTTTATCACAGGACAAGAAATCAGCCCTCAAAAACTTAACCGGCAGAAAATATTTTTTTGAAAAAATCCCTAAGCCCCGGGGTCACAATTTCAGCAAAAATCTGACTTTTGGCAATTCACTCAAAAATGGTGCCAAAAGCTTGAAAATGCTCTCCTGAAAGGTTTGGCCATGGAAATAGAAGGCTTTTTATCACAGGACAAGAAATCAGCCCTCAAAAACTTAACCGGCAGAAAATATTTTTTTGAAAAAATCCCTAAGCCCCGGGGTCACAATTTCAGACAAAATCTGATTTTTGGCACTTCACTCAAAAATGGTGCCAAAAGCTTGAAAATGCTCCCCTGAAAGCTTTGGCCATGGAAACAGAAGGCTTTTTATCACAGGACAAGAAATCAGCCCTCAAAAACTTAACCGGCAGAAAATATTTTTTTGAAAAAATCCCTAAGCCCCGGGATCACAATTTCAGCCAAAATCTGAATTTTGGCAATTCACTCAAAAATGCTGCCAAAAGCTTGAAAATGCTCTCCTGAAAGGTTTGGCACTCAAAACAGAAGGCTTTTTATCAAAGGAAAATATATCAGCCCTCAAAAACCTAACCTGCAGAAAATATTTTTTTGAAAAAAAACCCTAAGCCCCGGGGTCTCAATTTCAGCCAAAATCTGAATTTTGGCAATTCACTCAAAAATACTGCCAAAAGCTTGAAAATGCTCTCCTGAAAGGTTTGGCACTCGAAACAGAAGGCTTTCTATCACAGGACAAGAAATCAGCCCTCAAAAACTTAATAGGCAGAAAATATTTTTTTTGAAATGATCCGTAAGCCCCGGGGTCACAATTTCAGCAAAAATCTGACTTTTGGCAATTCACTCAAAAATGCTGCCGAAAGCTTGAAAATGCTCTCCTGAAAGGTTTGGCACTCAAAACAGAAGGCTGTTTATCACAGGACAAGAAATCAGCCCTCAAAAACCTAACCGGCAGAAAATATTTTTTTGAAAAAATCCCTAAGCCCCCGGGGTCACAATTACAGCAAAAATCTGACTTTTGGCAATTCGCTAAAATATGGTGCCAAAAGCTTGAAAATGCTCTCCTGAAATATTTGGCACTCGAAACAGAAGTCTTTTTATCACAGGACAAGAAATCAGCCCTCAAAAACTTAACCGGCAGAACATATTTTTTTGAAAAAATCCCTAAGCCCCGGGGTCACAATTTCAGCCAAAATCTGAATTTTGGCAATTCACTCAAAAATGCTGCCAAAAGCTTGAAAATGCTCTCCTGAAAGGTTTGGCACTCAAAACAGAAGGCTTTTTATCAAAGGAAAATATATCAGCCCTCAAAATCCTAACCGGCAGAAAATATTTTGTTTAAAAAAACCCTAAGCCCCGGGGTCACAATTTCAGCAAAAATCTGACTTTTTGCAGTTCACTCAAAAATGGTGCCAAAATCTTGAAAATGCTCTCCTGAAAGGTTTGGCACTCGAAACAGAAGGCTTTTTATCACAGGACAAGAAATCAGCCCTCAAAAACTTAACCGGCAGAAAATATTTTTTTGAAAAAACCCCTAAGCCCCGGGGTCACAATTTCAGCCAAAATCTGATTTTTGGCTCTTCACTCAAAAATGCTGCCAAAAGCTTGAAAATGCTCTCCTGAAAGGTTTGGCACTCGAAACAGAAGGCTTTTTATCACAGGACAAGAAATCAGCCCTCAAAAACTTATCCGGCAGAAAATATTTTTTTGAAAAAATCCCTAAGCCCCGGGGTCACAATTTTAGCAAAAATCTGACTTTTGGCAATTCACTCAGAAATGGTGCCAAAAGTTCGAAAATGCTCCCCTGAAAGCTTTGGCGATGGAAACAGAAGGCTTTTTATCACAGGACAAGAAATCAGCCCTCAAAAACTTAACCGGCAGAAAATATTTTTTTGAAAAAATCCCTAAGCCCCGGGGTCACAATTTCAGCCAAAATCTGAATTTTGGCAATTCACTCAAAAATTCTGCCAAAAGCTTGAAAATGCTCTCCTGAAATGTTTGGCACTCAAAACAGAAGGCTTTTTATCACTGGAAAATATATCAGCCCTCAAAAACCTAACCGGCAGAAAATATTTTTTTGAAAAAATCCCTAAGGCCCGGGGTCACAATTTCAGCCAAAATCTGAATTTTGGCAAATCACTAAAAAAATGCTGCCAAAAGCTTGAAAATGCTCTCCTGAAAGGTTTGGCACTCGAAACAGAAGGCTTTTTATCACAGGACAAGAAATCAGCCCTCAAAAACTTAACCGGCAGAAAATATTTTTTTGAAAAAATCCCGTAGACCCGGGGTCACAATTTCAGCAAAAATCTGACTTTTGGCAATTCACTCAAAAATGCTGCCGAAAGCTTGAAAATGCTCTCCTGAAAGGTTTGGCACTCGAAACAGAAGGCTTTTTATCACAGGACAAGAAATCAGCCCTCAAAAACTTAACCGGCAGAAAATTGTTTTTTTGAAAAAAAACCTAAGCCCCGGGATCACAATTTCAGCCAAAATCTGATTTTTGGCACTTCACTCAAAAATGGTGCCAAAAGCTTGAAAATGCTCCCCTGAAAGCTTTGGCCATGGAAACCGAAGGCTTTTTATCACAGGACAAGAAATCAGCCCTCAAAAACTTAACCGGCAGAAAATATTTTTTTGAAAAAATCCCTAAGCCCCGGGGTCACAATTTCAGCCAAAATCTGAATTTTGGCAATTCACTCAAAAATTCTGCCAAAAGCTTGAAAATGCTCTCCTGAAAGGTTTGGCACTCAAAACAGAAGGCTTTTTATCAAAGGAAAATATATCAGCCCTCAAAAACTTAACCGGCAGAAAATATTTTTTTGAAAAAATCCCTAAGCCCCGGGGTCACAATTTCAGCTAAAATCTGACTTTTGGTAATTCACTCAAAAATGGTGCCAAAAGCTTGAAAATGCTCTCCTGAAAGGTTTGGCACTCGAAACAGAAGGCTTTTTATCACAGGACAAGAAATCAGCCCTCAAAAACTTAACCGGCAGAAAATATTTTTTTGAAAAAATCCCTAAGCCCCGGGGTAACAATTTCAGCCAAAATCTGATTTTTGGCAATTCACTCAAAAATGCTGCCAAAAATTTTGAAAATGCTCTCCTGAAAGGTTTGGCACTCAAAACAGAAGGCTTTTTATCACAGGACAAGAAATCAGCCCTCAAAAACTTAACCGGCAGAAAATATTTTTTTGAAAAAATCCCGTAGACCCGGGGTCACAATTTCAGCAAAAATCTGACTTTTGGCAATTCACTCAAAAATGCTGCCGAAAGCTTGAAAATGCTCTCCTGAAAGGTTTGGCACTCGAAACAGAAGGCTTTTTATCACAGGACAAGAAATCAGCCCTCAAAAACTTAACCGGCAGAAAATTGTTTTTTTGAAAAAAAACCTAAGCCCCGGGATCACAATTTCAGCCAAAATCTGATTTTTGGCACTTCACTCAAAAATGGTGCCAAAAGCTTGAAAATGCTCCCCTGAAAGCTTTGGCCATGGAAACAGAAGGCTTTTTATCACAGGACAAGAAATCAGCCCTCAAAAACTTAACCGGCAGAAAATATTTTTTTGAAAAAATCCCTAAGCCCCGGGGTCACAATTTCAGCCAAAATCTGAATTTTGGCAATTCACTCAAAAATTCTGCCAAAAGCTTGAAAATGCTCTCCTGAAAGGTTTGGCACTCGAAACAGAAGGCTTTTTATTACAGGACAAGAAATCAGCCCTCAAAAACTTAACCGGCAGAAAATTGTTTTTTTGAAAAAAAAACCTAAGCCCCGGGATCACAATTTCAGCCAAAATCTGATTTTTGGCACTTCACTCAAAAATGGTGCCAAAAGCTTGAAAATGCTCCCCTGAAAGCTTTGGCCATGGAAACAGAAGGCTTTTTATTACAGGACAAGAAATCAGCCCTCAAAAACATAACCGGCAGAAAATATTTTTTTGAAAAAATCCCTAAGCCCCGGGGTCACAATTTCAGCCAAAATCTGATTTTTGGCACTTCACTCAAAAATGCTGCCAAAAGCTTGAAAATGCTCTCCTGAAAGGTTTGGCACTCAAAACAGAAGGCTTTTTATCACTGGAAAATATATCAGCCCTCAAAAACCTAACCGGCAGAAAATATTTTTTTGAAAAAATCCCTAAGCCCCGGGGTCACAATTTCAGCAAAAATCTGACTTTTGGCAATTCGCTAAAATATGGTGCCAAAAGCTTGAAAATGCTCTCCTGAAAGGTTTGGCACTCGAAACAGAAGGCTTTTTATCACAGGACAAGAAATCAGCCCTCAAAAACTTAACCGGCAGAAAATATTTTTTTGAAAAAATCCCTAAGCCCCGGGGTCACAATTTCAGCCAAAATCTGATTTTTGGCACTTCACTCAAAAATGGTGCCAAAAGCTTGAAAATACTCCCCTGAAAGCTTTGGCCATGGAAACAGAAGGCTTTTTATCACAGGACAAGAAATCAGCCCTCAAAAACTTAACCGGCAGAAAATATTTTTTTGAAAAAATCCCTAAGCCCCGGGGTCACAATTTCAGCCAAAATCTGATTTTTGGCACTTCACTCAAAAATGCTGCCAAAAGCTTGAAAATGCTCTCCTGAAAGGTTTGGCACTCAAAACAGAAGGCTTTTTATCAAAGGAAAATATATCAGCCCTCAAAAACCTAACCGGCAGAAAATATTTTTTTGAAAAAAATCCCTAAGCCCCGGGTTCTCAATTTCAGCCAAAATCTGACTTTTGGCAATTCACTCAAAAATGCTGCCAAAAGCTTGAAAATGCTCTCCTGAAAGGTTTGGCACTCGAAACAGAAGGCTGTTTATCACAGGACAAGAAATCAGCCCTCAAAAACTTAAGCGGCAGAAAATATTTTTTTTATAAAATTCCTAAGCCGCGGGGTCACAATTTCAGCCAAAATCTGAATTTTGGCAATTCACTCAAAAATTCTGCCAAAAGCTTGAAAATGCTCTCCTGAAAGGTTTGGCACTCGAAACAGAAGGCTTTTTATCACAGGACAAGAAATCATCCCTCAAAAACTTAACCGGCAGAAAATATTTTTTTTGAAAAAATCCCTAAGCCCCGTGGTGAGAATTTCAGCCAAAATCTGATTTTTGGCAATTCACTCAAAAATGCTGCCAAAAGTTTCAAAATGCTTTCCTGAAAGGTTTGGCACTCAAAACAGAAGGCTTTTTATCAAAGGAAAATATATCAGCCCTCAAAAACCTAACCGGCAGAAAATATTTTTTTGAAAAAAATCCCTAAGCCCCGGGGTCACAATTTCAGCCAAAATCTGAATTTTGGTAAATCACTAAAAAATGCTGCCAAAAGCTTGAAAATGCTCTCCTGAAAGGTTTGGCACTCGAAACAGAAGGCTTTTTATCACAGGACAAGAAATCAGCCCTCAAAAACTTAACCGGCAGAAAATAATTTTTTGAAAAAATCCCGTAGCCCCGGGGTCACAATTTCAGCCAAAATCTGATTTTTGGCACTTCACTCAAAAATGGTGCCAAAAGCTTGAAAATGCTCCCCTGAAAGCTTTGGCCATGGAAACAGAAGGCTTTTTATCAAAGGAAAATATATCAGCCCTCAAAAACCTAACCGGCAGAAAATATTTTTTTGAAAAAATCCCTAAGCCCCGGGGTCACAATTTCAGCCAAAATCTGAATTTTGGCAATTCACTCAAAAATGCTGCCAAAAGCTTGAAAATGCTCTCCTGAAAGGTTTGGCACTCAAAACAGAAGGCTTTTTATCACTGGAAAATATATCAGCCCTCAAAAACCTAACCGGCAGAAACTATTTTTTTGAAAAAATCCCTAAGCCCCGGGGTCACAATTTCGGCAAAAATCTGACTTTTGGCAATTCACTCAAAAATGCTGCTGAAAGCTTGAAAATCCTCTCCTGAAAGGTTTGGCACTCGAAACAGAAGGCTTTTTATTACAGGACAAGAAATCAGCCCTCAAAAACTTAACCGGCAGAAAATATTTTTTTGAAAAAATCCCTAAGCCCCGGGGTCACAATTTCAGCAAAAATCTGACTTTTGGCAATTCGCTAAAATATGGTGCCAAAAGCTTGAAAATGCTCTCCTGAAAGGTTTGGCACTCGAAACAGAAGGCTTTTTATCACAGGACAAGAAATCAGCCCTCAAAAACTTAACCGGCAGAAAATATTTTTTTGAAAAAATCCCTAAGCCCCGGGGTCACAATTTCAGCCAAAATCTGATTTTTGGCACTTCACTCAAAAATGGTGCCAAAAGCTTGAAAATGCTCCCCTGAAAGCTTTGGCCATGGAAACAGAAGGCTTTTTATCACAGGACAAGAAATCAGCCCTCAAAAACTTAACCGGCAGAAAATATTTTTTTGAAAAAATCCCTAAGCCCCGGGGTCACAATTTCAGCCAAAATCTGATTTTTGGCACTTCACTCAAAAATGCTGCCAAAAGCTTGAAAATGCTATCCTGAAAGGTTTGGCACTCAAAACAGAAGGCTTTTTATCAAAGGAAAATATATCAGCCCTCAAAAACCTAACCGGCAGAAAATATTTTTTTTGAAAAAAATCCCTAAGCCCCGGGGTCACAATTTCAGCCAAAATCTGAATTTTGGTAAATCACTAAAAAATGCTGCCAAAAGCTTGAAAATGCTCTCCTGAAAGGTTTGGCACTCGAAACAGAAGGCTTTTTATCACTGGAAAATATATCAGCCCTCAAAAACCTAACCGGCAGAAAATATTTTTTTGAAAAAATCCCTAAGCCCCGGGGTCACAATTTCAGCCAAAATCTGAATTTTGGCAATTCACTCAAAAATGCTGCCAAAAGCTTGAAAATGCTCTCCTGAAAGGTTTGGCACTCAAAACAGAAGGCTTTTTATCACTGGAAAATATATCAGCCCTCAAAAACCTAACCGGCATAAAATATTTTTTTGAAAAAATCCCTAAGCCCCGGGGTCACAATTTCGGCAAAAATCTGACTTTTGGCAATTCACTCAAAAATGCTGCTGAAAGCTTGAAAATGCTCTCCTGAAAGGTTTGGCACTCGAAACAGAAGGCTTTTTATCACAGGACAAGAAATCAGCCCTCAAAAACTTAACCGGCAGAAAATATTTTTTTGAAATATCCCTAAGCCCCGGGGTCACAATTTCAGCAAAAATCTGACTTTTGGCAATTCGCTAAAATATGGTGCCAAAAACTTGAAAATGCTCTCCTGAAAGGTTTGGCACTCGAAACAGAAGGCTTTTTATCACAGGACAAGAAATCAGCCCTCAAAAACTTAACCGGCAGAAAATATTTTTTTGAAAAAATCCCTAAGCCCCGGGGTCACAATTTCAGCCAAAATCTGATTTTTGGCACTTCACTCAAAAATGCTGCCAAAAGCTTGAAAATGCTCTCCTGAAAGGTTTGGCACTCAAAACAGAAGGCTTTTTATCAAAGGAAAATATATCAGCCCTCAAAAACCTAACCGGCAGAAAATATTTTTTTGAAAAAAATCCCTAAGCCCCGGCGTCACAATTTCAGCCAAAATCTGACTTTTGGCAATTCACTCAAAAATGCTGCCAAAAGCTTGAAAATGCTCTCCTGAAAGGTTTGGCACTCAAAACAGAAGGCTTTTTATCACTGGAAAATATATCAGCCCTCAAAAACCTAAACGGCATAAAATATTTTTTTGAAAAAATCCCTAAGCCCCGGGGTCACAATTTCGGCAAAAATCTGACTTTTGGCAATTCACTCAAAAATGCTGCTGAAAGCTTGAAAATGCTCTCCTGAAAGGTTTGGCACTCGAAACAGAAGGCTTTTTATCACAGGACAAGAAATCAGCCCTCAAAAACTTAACCGGCAGAAAATATTTTTTTGAAATATCCCTAAGCCCCGGGGTCACAATTTCAGCAAAAATCTGACTTTTGGCAATTCACTAAAATATGGTGCCAAAAACTTGAAAATGCTCTCCTGAAAGGTTTGGCACTCGAAACAGAAGGCTTTTTATCACAGGACAAGAAATCAGCCCTCAAAAACTTAACCGGCAGAAAATATTTGTTTGAAAAAATCCCTTAGCCCCGGGGTCACAATTTCAGCCAAAATCTGATTTTTGGCACTTCACTCAAAAATGCTGCCAAAAGCTTGAAAATGCTCTCCTGAAAGGTTTGGCACTCAAAACAGAAGGCTTTTTATCAAAGGAAAATATATCAGCCCTCAAAAACCTAACCGGCAGAAAATATTTTTTTGAAAAAAATCCCTAAGCCCCGGCGTCACAATTTCAGCCAAAATCTGACTTTTGGCAATTCACTCAAAAATGGTGCCAAAAGCTTGAAAATGCTCTCCTGAAAGGTTTGGCACTCGAAACAGAAGGCTTTTTATCACGGGACAAGAAATCAGCCCTCAAAAACTTAACCGGCAGAAAATATTTTTTTGAAAAAATCCCTAAGCCCCGGGGTCACAATTTCAGCCAAAATCTGAATTTTGGCAATTCACTCAAAAATGCTGCCAAAAGCTTGAAAATGCTCTCCTGAAAGGTTTGGCACTCAAAACAGAAGGCTTTTTATCACTGGAAAATATATCAGCCCTCAAAAACCTAACCGGCAGAAAATATTTTTTTGAAAAAATCCCTAAGCCTCGGGGTCACAATTTCAGCCAAAATCTGAATTTTGGCAATTCACTCAAAAATGCTGCCAAAAGCTTGAAAATGCTCTCCTGAAAGGTTTGGCACTCAAAACAGAAGGCTTTTTATCACTGGAAAATATATCAGCCCTCAAAAACCTAACCGGCAGAAAATATTTTTTTGAAAAAATCCCTAAGCCCCGGGGTCACAATTTCGGCAAAAATCTGACTTGGCAATTCACTCAAAAATGCTGCTGAAAGCTTGAAAATGCTCTCCTGAAAGGTTTGGCACTCGAAACAGAAGGCTTTTTATCACAGGACAAGAAATCAGCCCTCAAAAACTTAACCGGCAGAAAACATTTTTTTGAAAAAATCCCTAAGCCCCGGGGTCACAATTTCAGCAAAAATCTGACTTTTGGCAATTCGCTAAAATATGGTGCCAAAAGCTTGAAAATGCTCTCCTGAAAGGTTTGGCACTCAAAACAGAAGGCTTTTTATCACTGGAAAATATATCAGCCCTCAAAAACTTAACCGGGAGAAAATATTTTTTTGAAAAAATCCCTAAGCCCCGGGGTCACAATTTCAGCCAAAATCTGAATTTTGGCAATTCACTCAAAAATGCTGCCAAAAGCTTGAAAATGCTCTCCTGAAAGGTTTGGCACTCAAAACAGAAGGCTTTTTATCAAAGGAAAATATATCAGCCCTCAAAAACCTAACCGGCAGAAAATATTTTTTTGAAAAAAATCCCTAAGCCCCGGGGTTTCAATTTCAGCCAAAATCTGACTTTTGGCAATTCACTCAAAAATGCTGCCGAAAGCTTGAAAATGCTCTCCTGAAAGGTTTGGCACTCAAAACAGAAGGCTTTTTATCAAGGGAAAATATATCAGCCCTCAAAATCCTAACCGGCAGAAAATATTTTGTTTAAAAAAACCCTAAGCCCCGGGGTCACAATTTCAGCAAAAATCTGACTTTTGGCAGTTCACTCAAAAATGGTGCCAAAAGCTTGAAAATGCTCTCCTGAAAGGTTTGGCACTCAAAACAGAAGGCTTTTTATCACTGGAAAATATATCAGCCCTCAAAAACCTAACCGGCAGAAAATATTTTTTTGAAAAAATCCCTAAGCCCCGGGGTCACAATTTCAGCCAAAATCTGAATTTTGGCAATTCACTCAAAAATGCTGCCAAAAGCTTGAAAATGCTCTCCTGAAAGGTTTGGCACTCGAAACAGAAGGCTTTTTATCACTGGAAAATATATCTGCCCTCAAAAACCTAACCGGCAGAAAATATTTTTTTGAAAAAATCCCTAAGCCCCGGGGTCACAATTTCGGCAAAAATCTGACTTTTGGCAATTCACTCAAAAATGCTGCTGAAAGCTTGAAAATGCTCTCCTGAAAGGTTTGGCACTCGAAACAGAAGGCTTTTTATCACAGGACAAGAAATCAGCCCTCAAAAACTTAACCGGCAGAAAATATTTTTTTCAAAAAATCCCTAAGCCCCGGGGTCACAATTTCGGCAAAAATCTGACTTTTGGCAATTCGCTAAAATATGGTGCCAAAAGCTTGAAAATGCTCTCCTGAAAGGTTTGGCACTCAAAACAGAAGGCTTTTTATCACAGGACAAGAAATCAGCCCTCAAAAACTTAACCGGCAGAAAATATTTTTTTGAAAAAATCCCTAAGCCCCGGGGTCACAATTTCAGCCAAAATCTGACTTTTGGCAATTCACTCAAAAATGCTGCCAAAAGCTTGAAAATGCTCTCCTGAAAGGTTTGGCACTCAAAACAGAAGGCTTTTTATCACTGGAAAATATATCAGCCCTCAAAAACCTAACCGGCAGAAAATATTTTTTTGAAAAAATCCCTAAGCCCCGGGGTCACAATTTCAGCCAAAATCTGAATTTTGGCAATTCACTCAAAAATGCTGCCAAAAGCTTGAAAATGCTCTCCTGAAAGGTTTGGCACTCAAAACAGAAGGCTTTTTATCACTGGAAAATATATCAGCCCTCAAAAACCTAACCGGCAGAAAATATTTTTTTGAAAAAATTCCTAAGCCCCGGGGTCACAATTTCGGCAAAAATCTGACTTTTGGCAATTCACTCAAAAATGCTGCTGAAAGCTTGAAAATGCTCTCCTGAAAGGTTTGGCACTCGAAACAGAAGGCTTTTTATCACAGGACAAGAAATCAGCCCTCAAAAACTTAACCGGCAGAAAATATTTTTTTGAAAAAATCCCTAAGCCCCGGGGTCACAATTTCAGCAAAAATCTGACTTTTGGCAATTCGCTAAAATATGGTGCCAAAAGCTTGAAAATGCTCTCCTGAAAGGTTTGGCACTCAAAACAGAAGGCTTTTTATCAAAGGAAAATATATCAGCCCTCAAAAACCTAACCGGTAGAAAATATTTTTTTGAAAAAAATCCCTAAGCCCCGGGGTCACAATTTCAGCAAAAATCTGAATTTTTGGCAATTCACTCAAAAATGGTGCCAAAAGCTTGAAAATGCTCTCCTGAAAGGTTTGGCACTCGAAACAGAAGGCTTTTTATCACAGGACAAGAAATCAGCCCTCAAAAACTTAACCGGCAGAAAATATTTTTTTGAAAAAATCCCTATGCCCCGGGGTCACAATTTCAGCCAAAATCTGATTTTTGGCACTTCACCCAATAATGCTGCCAAAAGCTTGAAAATGCTCCCCTGAAAGGTTTGGCACTCGAAACAGAAGGCTTTTTATCACAGGAGAAGAAATCAGCCCTCAAAAACTTAACCGGCAGAAAATATTTTTTTGAAAAAATCCCTAAGCCCCGGGGTCACAATTTCAGCCAAAATCTGAATTTTGGCAATTCACTCAAAAATGCTGCCAAAAGCTTGAAAATGCTCTCCTGAAAGGTTTGGCACTCAAAACAGAAGGCTTTTTATCAAAGGAAAATATATCAGCCCTCAAAAACCTAACCGGCAGAAAATATTTTTGTGAAAAAATTCCTAAGCCGCGGGGTCACAATTTCAGCCAAAATCTGACTTTTGGCAATTCACTCAAAAATGGTGCCAAAAGTTTGAAAATGCTCCCCTGAAAGCTTTGGCCATGGAAACAGAAGGCTTTTTATCACAGGACAAGAAATCAGCCCTCAAAAACTTAACCGGCAGAAAATATTTTTTTGAAAAAATCCCTAAGCCCCGGGGTCACAATTTCAGCCAAAATCTGAATTTTGGCAATTCACTCAAAAATGCTGCCAAAAGCTTGAAAATGCTCTCCTGAAAGGTTTGGCACTCGAAACAGAAGGCTTTTTATCACAGGACAAGAAATCAGCCCTCAAAAACTTAACCGGCAGAAAATATTTTTTTGAAAAAATCCCTAAGCCCCGGGGTCACAATTTCAGCCAAAATCTGATTTTTGGCCCTTCACTAAAAAATGCTGCCAAAAGCTTGAAAATGCTCTCCTAAAAGGTTTGGCACTCGAAACAGAAGGCTTTTTATCACAGGAGAAGAAATCAGCCCTCAAAAACTTAACCGGCAGAAAATATTTTTTTGAAAAAATCCCTAAGCCCCGGGGTCACAATTTCAGCCAAAATCTGAATTTTGGCAATTCACTCAAAAATGCTGCCAAAAGCTTGAAAATGCTCTCCTGAAAGGTTTGGCACTCAAAACAGAAGGCTTTTTATCAAAGGAAAATATATCAGCCCTCAAAAACCTAACCGGCAGAAAATATTTTTGTGAAAAAAATCCCTAAGCCCCGGGGTCACAATTTCAGCCAAAATCTGAATTTTGGCAATTCACTCAAAAATGCTGCCAAAAGCGTGAAAATGCTCTCCTGAACGGTTTGGCACTCGAAACAGAAGGCTTTTTATCACAGGACAAGAAATCAGCCCTCAAAAACTTAACCGGCAGAAAATATTTTTTTGAAAAAATCCCTAAGCCCCCGAGGTCACAATTTCAGCCAAAATCTGATTTTTGGCACTTCACCCAATAATGCTGCCAAAAGTTTGAAAATGCTCCCCTGAAAGGTTTGGCACTCGAAACAGAAGGCTTTTTATCACAGGAGAAGAAATCAGCCCTCAAAAACTTAACCGGCAGAAAATATTTTTTTGAAAAAATTCCTAAGCCGCGGGGTCACAATTTCAGCCAAAATCTGACTTTTGGCAATTCACTCAAAAATGGTGCCAAAAGTTTGAAAATGCTCCCCTGAAAGCTTTGGCCATGGAAACAGAAGGCTTTTTATCACAGGACAAGAAATCAGCCCTCAAAAACTTAACCGGCAGAAAATATTTTTTTGAAAAAATCCCTAAGCCCAGGGGTCACAATTTCAGCTAAAATCTGACTTTTGGTAATTCACTCAAAAATGGTGCCAAAAGCTTGAAAATGCTCTCCTGAAAGGTTTGGCACTCGAAACAGAAGGCTTTTTATCACAGGACAAGAAATCAGCCCTCAAAAACTTAACCGGCAGAAAATATTTTTTTTGAAAAAATCCCTAAGCCCCGTGGTGAGAATTTCAGCCAAAATCTGATTTTTGGCAATTCACTCAAAAATGCTGCCAAAAGTTTCAAAATGCTTTCCTGAAAGGTTTGGCACTCAAAACAGAAGGCTTTTTATCAAAGGAAAATATATCAGCCCTCAAAAACCTAACCGGCAGAAAATATTTTTTTGAAAAAAATCCCTAAGCCCCGGGGTCACAATTTCAGCCAAAATCTGAATTTTGGTAAATCACTAAAAAATGCTGCCAAAAGCTTGAAAATGCTCTCCTGAAAGGTTTGGCACTCGAAACAGAAGGCTTTTTATCACAGGACAAGAAATCAGCCCTCAAAAACTTAACCGGCAGAAAATATTTTTTTGAAAAAATCCCGTAGCCCCGGGGTCACAATTTCAGCCAAAATCTGATTTTTGGCACTTCACTCAAAAATGGTGCCAAAAGCTTGAAAATGCTCCCCTGAAAGCTTTGGCCATGGAAACAGAAGGCTTTTTATCAAAGGAAAATATATCAGCCCTCAAAAACCTAACCGGCAGAAAATATTTTTTTTTAAAAATCCCTAAGCCCCGGGGTCACAATTTCAGCCAAAATCTGAATTTTGGCAATTCACTCAAAAATGCTGCCAAAAGCTTGAAAATGCTCCCCTGAAAGGTTTGGCACTCGAAACAGAAGGCTTTTTATCACAGGAGAAGAAATCAGCCCTCAAAAACTTAACCGGCAGAAAATATTTTTTTGAAAAAATTCCTAAGCCACGGGGTCACAATTTCAGCCAAAATCTGACTTTTGGCAATTCACTCAAAAATGGTGCCAAAAGTTTGAAAATGCTCCCCTGAAAGCTTTGGCCATGGAAACAGAAGGCTTTTTATCACAGGACAAGAAATCAGCCCTCAAAAACTTAACCGGCAGAAAATATTTTTTTGAAAAAATCCCTTGGCACTTCACCCAATAATGCTGCCAAAAGCTTGAAAATGCTCCCCTGAAAGGTTTGGCACTCGAAACAGAAGGCTTTTTATCACAGGAGAAGAAATCAGCCCTCAAAAACTTAACCGGCAGAAAATATTTTCTTGAAAAAATCCCTAAGCCCCCGGGGTCACAATTTCAGCCAAAATCTGAATTTTGGCAATTCACTCAAAAATGCTGCCAAAAGCGTGAAAATGCTCTCCTGAACGGTTTGGCACTCGAAACAGAAGGCTTTTTATCACAGGAGAAGAAATCAGCCCTCAAAAACTTAACCGGCAGAAAATATTTTTTTGAAAAAATTCCTAAGCCACGGGGTCACAATTTCAGCCAAAATCTGACTTTTGGCAATTCACTCAAAAATGGTGCCAAAAGTTTGAAAATGCTCCCCTGAAAGCTTTGGCCATGGAAACAGAAGGCTTTTTATCACAGGACAAGAAATCAGCCCTCAAAAACTTAACCGGCAGAAAATATTTTTTTGAAAAAATCCCTTGGCACTTCACCCAATAATGCTGCCAAAAGCTTGAAAATGCTCCCCTGAAAGGTTTGGCACTCGAAACAGAAGGCTTTTTATCACAGGACAAGAAATCAGCCCTCAAAAACTTAACCGGCAGAAAATATTTTTTTGAAAAAATCCCTAAGCCCCGGGGTCACAATTTCAGCAAAAATCTGACTTTTGGCAATTCGCTAAAATATGCTGCCAAAAGCTTGAAAATGCTCTCCTGAAAGGTTTGGCACTCGAAACAGAAGGCTTTTTATCACAGGACAAGAAATCAGCCCTCAAAAACTTAACCGGCAGAAAATATTTTTTTGAAAAAATCCCTTAGCCCCGGGGTCACAATTTCAGCCAAAATCTGATTTTTGGCACTTCACTCAAAAATGGTGCCAAAAGCTTGAAAATGCTCCCCTGAAAGCTTTGGCCATGGAAACAGAAGGCTTTTTATCACAGGACAAGAAATCAGCCCTCAAAAACTTAACCGGCAGAAAATATTTTTTTGAAAAAATCCCTAAGCCCCGGGGTCACAATTTCGGCAAAAATCTGACTTTTGGCACTTCACTCAAAAATGCTGCCAAAAGCTTGAAAATGCTATCCTGAAAGGTTTGGCACTCAAAACAGAAGGCTTTTTATCAAAGGAAAATATATCAGCCCTCAAAAACCTAACCGGCAGAAAATATTTTTTTGAAAAAAATCCCTAAGCCCCGGGGTCTCAATTTCAGTCAAAATCTGACTTTTGGCAATTCACTCAAAAATGCTGCCAAAAGCTTGAAAATGCTCTCCTGAAAGGTTTGGCACTCGAAACAGAAGGCTGTTTATCACAGGACAAGAAATCAGCCCTCAAAAACTTAACCGGCAGAAAATATTTTTTTGAAAAAATCCCTAAGCCCCGGGGTCACAATTTCAGCTAAAATCTGACTTTTGGTAATTCACTCAAAAATGCTGCCAAAAGCTTGAAAATGCTCTCCTGAAAGGTTTGGCACTCAAAACAGAAGGCTTTTTATCAAAGGAAAATATATCAGCCCTCAAAAACCTAACCGGCAGAAAATATTTTTTTGAAAAAATCCCTAAGCCCCGGGGTCACAATTTCAGCCAAAATCTGAATTTTGGCAATTCACTCAAAAATGCTGCCAAAAGCTTGAAAATGCTCTCCTGAAAGGTTTGGCACTCAAAACAGAAGGCTTTTTATCAAAGGAAAATATATCAGCCCTCAAAAACTTAACCGGCAGAAAATATTTTTTTGAAAAAAATCCCTAAGCCCCGGGATCACAATTTCAGCAAAAATCTGAATTTTTGGCAATTCACTCAAAAATGCTGCCAAAAGCTTGAAAATGCTCTCCTGAAAGGTTTGGCACTCGAAACAGAAGGCTTTTTATCACAGGACAAGAAATCAGCCCTCAAAAACTTAACCGGCAGAAAATATTTTTTTGAAAAAATCCCTATGCCCCGGGGTCACAATTTCAGCCAAAATCTGATTTTTGGCACTTCACCCAATAATGCTGCCAAAAGCTTGAAAATGCTCCCCTGAAAGGTTTGGCACTCGAAACAGAAGGCTTTTTATCACAGGAGAAGAAATCAGCCCTCAAAAACTTAACCGGCAGAAAATATTTTTTTGAAAAAATCCCTAAGCCCCGGGGTCACAATTTCAGCCAAAATCTGAATTTTGGCAATTCACTCAAAAATGCTGCCAAAAGCTTGAAAATGCTCTCCTGAAAGGTTTGGCACTCAAAACAGAAGGCTTTTTATCAAAGGAAAATATATCAGCCCTCAAAAACCTAACCGGCAGAAAATATTTTTGTGAATAAAATCCCTAAGCCCCGGGGTCACAATTTCAGCCAAAATCTGAATTTTGGCAATTCACTCAAAAATGCTGCCAAAAGCGTGAAAATGCTCTCCTGAATGGTTTGGCACTCGAAACAGAAGGCTTTTTACCACAGGACAAGAAATCAGCCCTCAAAAACTTAACCGGCAGAAAATATTTTTTTGAAAAAATCCCTAAGCCCCGGGGTCACAATTTCAGCAAAAATCTGACTTTTGGCAATTCGCTAAAATATGGTGCCAAAAGCTTGAAAATGCTCTCCTGAAAGGTTTGGCACTCGAAACAGAAGGCTTTTTATCACAGGACAAGAAATCAGCCCTCAAAAACTTAACCGGCAGAAAATATTTTTTTTGAAAAAATCCCTAAGCCCCGTGGTGAGAATTTCAGCCAAAATCTGATTTTTGGCAATTCACTCAAAAATGCTGCCAAAAGTTTCAAAATGCTTTCCTGAAAGGTTTGGCACTCAAAACAGAAGGCTTTTTATCAAAGGAAAATATATCAGCCCTCAAAAACCTAACCGGCAGAAAATATTTTTTTGAAAAAAATCCCTAAGCCCCGGGGTCACAATTTCAGCCAAAATCTGAATTTTGGTAAATCACTAAAAAATGCTGCCAAAAGCTTGAAAATGCTCTCCTGAAAGGTTTGGCACTCGAAACAGAAGGCTTTTTATCACAGGACAAGAAATCAGCCCTCAAAAACTTAACCGGCAGAAAATATTTTTTTGAAAAAATCCCGTAGCCCCGGGGTCACAATTTCAGCCAAAATCTGATTTTTGGCACTTCACTCAAAAATGGTGCCAAAAGCTTGAAAATGCTCCCCTGAAAGCTTTGGCCATGGAAACAGAAGGCTTTTTATCAAAGGAAAATATATCAGCCCTCAAAAACCTAACCGGCAGAAAATATTTTTTTGAAAAAATCCCGTAGCCCCGGGGTCACAATTTCAGCCAAAATCTGATTTTTGGCACTTCACTCAAAAATGCTGCCAAAAGCTTGAAAATGCTCCCCTGAAAGGTTTGGCACTCGAAACAGAAGGCTTTTTATCACAGGAGAAGAAATCAGCCCTCAAAAACCTAACCGGCAGAAAATATTTTTTTTTAAAAATCCCTAAGCCCCGGGGTCACAATTTCAGCCAAAATCTGAATTTTGGCAATTCACTCAAAAATGCTGCCAAAAGCTTGAAAATGCTCCCCTGAAAGGTTTGGCACTCGAAACAGAAGGCTTTTTATCACAGGAGAAGAAATCAGCCCTCAAAAACTTAACCGGCAGAAAATATTTTTTTGAAAAAATTCCTAAGCCACGGGGTCACAATTTCAGCCAAAATCTGACTTTTGGCAATTCACTCAAAAATGGTGCCAAAAGTTTGAAAATGCTCCCCTGAAAGCTTTGGCCATGGAAACAGAAGGCTTTTTATCACAGGACAAGAAATCAGCCCTCAAAAACTTAACCGGCAGAAAATATTTTTTTGAAAAAATCCCTTGGCACTTCACCCAATAATGCTGCCAAAAGCTTGAAAATGCTCCCCTGAAAGGTTTGGCACTCGAAACAGAAGGCTTTTTATCACAGGAGAAGAAATCAGCCCTCAAAAACTTAACCGGCAGAAAATATTTTTTTGAAAAAATCCCTAAGCCCCCGGGGTCACAATTTCAGCCAAAATCTGAATTTTGGCAATTCACTCAAAAATGCTGCCAAAAGCGTGAAAATGCTCTCCTGAACGGTTTGGCACTCGAAACAGAAGGCTTTTTATCACAGGACAAGAAATCAGCCCTCAAAAACTTAACCGGCAGAAAATATTTTTTTGAAAAAATCCCTAAGCCCCCGGGGTCACAATTTCAGCCAAAATCTGATTTTTGGCACTTCACCCAATAATGCTGCCAAAAGCTTGAAAATGCTCCCCTGAAAGGTTTGGCACTCGAAACAGAAGGCTTTTTATCACAGGAGAAGAAATCAGCCCTCAAAAACTTAACCGGCAGAAAATATTTTTTTGAAAAAATTCCTAAGCCGCGGGGTCACAATTTCAGCCAAAATCTGAATTTTGGCAATTCACTCAAAAATGCTGCCAAAAGCGTGAAAATGCTCTCCTGAATGGTTTGGCACTCGAAACAGAAGGCTTTTTACCACAGGACAAGAAATCAGCCCTCAAAAACCTAACCGGCAGAAAATATTTTTTTGAAAAAATCCCTAAGCCCCGGGGTCACAATTTCAGCTAAAATCTGACTTTTGGTAATTCACTCAAAAATGGTGCCAAAAGCTTGAAAATGCTCTCCTGAAAGGTTTGGCACTCGAAACAGAAGGCTTTTTATCACAGGACAAGAAATCAGCCCTCAAAAACTTAACCGGCAGAAAATATTTTTTTTGAAAAAATCCCTAACCCCCGTGGTGAGAATTTCAGCCAAAATCTGATTTTTGGCAATTCACTCAAAAATGCTGCCAAAAGTTTCAAAATGCTTTCCTGAAAGGTTTGGCACTCAAAACAGAAGGCTTTTTATCAAAGGAAAATATATCAGCCCTCAAAAACCTAACCGGCAGAAAATATTTTTTTGAAAAAAATCCCTAAGCCCCGGGGTCACAATTTCAGCCAAAATCTGAATTTTGGTAAATCACTAAAAAATGCTGCCAAAAGCTTGAAAATGCTCTCCTGAAAGGTTTGGCACTCGAAACAGAAGGCTTTTTATCACAGGACAAGAAATCAGCCCTCAAAAACTTAACCGGCAGAAAATATTTTTTTGAAAAAATCCCGTAGCCCCGGGGTCACAATTTCAGCCAAAATCTGATTTTTGGCACTTCACTCAAAAATGGTGCCAAAAGCTTGAAAATGCTCCCCTGAAAGCTTTGGCCATGGAAACAGAAGGCTTTTTATCAAAGGAAAATATATCAGCCCTCAAAAACCTAACCGGCAGAAAATATTTTTTTGAAAAAATCCCTAAGCCCCGGGGTCACAATTTCAGCCAAAATCTGAATTTTGGCAATTCACTCAAAAATGCTGCCAAAAGCTTGAAAATGCTCTCCTGAAAGGTTTGGCACTCAAAACAGAAGGCTTTTTATCACTGGAAAATATATCAGCCCTCAAAAACCTAACCGGCAGAAACTATTTTTTTGAAAAAATCCCTAAGCCCCGGGGTCACAATTTCGGCAAAAATCTGACTTTTGGCAATTCACTCAAAAATGCTGCTGAAAGCTTGAAAATCCTCTCCTGAAAGGTTTGGCACTCGAAACAGAAGGCTTTTTATCACAGGACAAGAAATCAGCCCTCAAAAACTTAACCGGCAGAAAATATTTTTTTGAAAAAATCCCTAAGCCCCGGGGTCACAATTTCAGCAAAAATCTGACTTTTGGCAATTCGCTAAAATATGCTGCCAAAAGCTTGAAAATGCTCTCCTGAAAGGTTTGGCACTCGAAACAGAAGGCTTTTTATCACAGGACAAGAAATCAGCCCTCAAAAACTTAACCGGCAGAAAATATTTTTTTGAAAAAATCCCTTAGCCCCGGGGTCACAATTTCAGCCAAAATCTGATTTTTGGCACTTCACTCAAAAATGGTGCCAAAAGCTTGAAAATGCTCCCCTGAAAGCTTTGGCCATGGAAACAGAAGGCTTTTTATCACAGGACAAGAAATCAGCCCTCAAAAACTTAACCGGCAGAAAATATTTTTTTGAAAAAATCCCTAAGCCCCGGGGTCACAATTTCGGCAAAAATCTGACTTTTGGCACTTCACTCAAAAATGCTGCCAAAAGCTTGAAAATGCTATCCTGAAAGGTTTGGCACTCAAAACAGAAGGCTTTTTATCAAAGGAAAATATATCAGCCCTCAAAAACCTAACCGGCAGAAAATATTTTTTTGAAAAAAATCCCTAAGCCCCGGGGTCTCAATTTCAGTCAAAATCTGACTTTTGGCAATTCACTCAAAAATGCTGCCAAAAGCTTGAAAATGCTCTCCTGAAAGGTTTGGCACTCGAAACAGAAGGCTGTTTATCACAGGACAAGAAATCAGCCCTCAAAAACTTAACCGGCAGAAAATATTTTTTTGAAAAAATCCCTAAGCCCCGGGGTCACAATTTCAGCTAAAATCTGACTTTTGGTAATTCACTCAAAAATGCTGCCAAAAGCTTGAAAATGCTCTCCTGAAAGGTTTGGCACTCAAAACAGAAGGCTTTTTATCAAAGGAAAATATATCAGCCCTCAAAAACCTAACCGGCAGAAAATATTTTTTTGAAAAAATCCCTAAGCCCCGGGGTCACAATTTCAGCCAAAATCTGAATTTTGGCAATTCACTCAAAAATGCTGCCAAAAGCTTGAAAATGCTCTCCTGAAAGGTTTGGCACTCAAAACAGAAGGCTTTTTATCAAAGGAAAATATATCAGCCCTCAAAAACTTAACCGGCAGAAAATATTTTTTTGAAAAAAATCCCTAAGCCCCGGGATCACAATTTCAGCAAAAATCTGAATTTTTGGCAATTCACTCAAAAATGCTGCCAAAAGCTTGAAAATGCTCTCCTGAAAGGTTTGGCACTCGAAACAGAAGGCTTTTTATCACAGGACAAGAAATCAGCCCTCAAAAACTTAACCGGCAGAAAATATTTTTTTGAAAAAATCCCTATGCCCCGGGGTCACAATTTCAGCCAAAATCTGATTTTTGGCACTTCACCCAATAATGCTGCCAAAAGCTTGAAAATGCTCCCCTGAAAGGTTTGGCACTCGAAACAGAAGGCTTTTTATCACAGGAGAAGAAATCAGCCCTCAAAAACTTAACCGGCAGAAAATATTTTTTTGAAAAAATCCCTAAGCCCCGGGGTCACAATTTCAGCCAAAATCTGAATTTTGGCAATTCACTCAAAAATGCTGCCAAAAGCTTGAAAATGCTCTCCTGAAAGGTTTGGCACTCAAAACAGAAGGCTTTTTATCAAAGGAAAATATATCAGCCCTCAAAAACCTAACCGGCAGAAAATATTTTTGTGAAAAAAATCCCTAAGCCCCGGGGTCACAATTTCAGCCAAAATCTGAATTTTGGCAATTCACTCAAAAATGCTGCCAAAAGCGTGAAAATGCTCTCCTGAATGGTTTGGCACTCGAAACAGAAGGCTTTTTACCACAGGACAAGAAATCAGCCCTCAAAAACTTAACCGGCAGAAAATATTTTTTTGAAAAAATCCCTAAGCCCCGGGGTCACAATTTCAGCAAAAATCTGACTTTTGGCAATTCGCTAAAATATGGTGCCAAAAGCTTGAAAATGCTCTCCTGAAAGGTTTGGCACTCGAAACAGAAGGCTTTTTATCACAGGACAAGAAATCAGCCCTCAAAAACTTAACCGGCAGAAAATATTTTTTTTGAAAAAATCCCTAAGCCCCGTGGTGAGAATTTCAGCCAAAATCTGATTTTTGGCAATTCACTCAAAAATGCTGCCAAAAGTTTCAAAATGCTTTCCTGAAAGGTTTGGCACTCAAAACAGAAGGCTTTTTATCAAAGGAAAATATATCAGCCCTCAAAAACCTAACCGGCAGAAAATATTTTTTTGAAAAAAATCCCTAAGCCCCGGGGTCACAATTTCAGCCAAAATCTGAATTTTGGTAAATCACTAAAAAATGCTGCCAAAAGCTTGAAAATGCTCTCCTGAAAGGTTTGGCACTCGAAACAGAAGGCTTTTTATCACAGGACAAGAAATCAGCCCTCAAAAACTTAACCGGCAGAAAATATTTTTTTGAAAAAATCCCGTAGCCCCGGGGTCACAATTTCAGCCAAAATCTGATTTTTGGCACTTCACTCAAAAATGGTGCCAAAAGCTTGAAAATGCTCCCCTGAAAGCTTTGGCCATGGAAACAGAAGGCTTTTTATCAAAGGAAAATATATCAGCCCTCAAAAACCTAACCGGCAGAAAATATTTTTTTGAAAAAATCCCTAAGCCCCGGGGTCACAATTTCAGCCAAAATCTGAATTTTGGCAATTCACTCAAAAATGCTGCCAAAAGCTTGAAAATGCTCCCCTGAAAGGTTTGGCACTCGAAACAGAAGGCTTTTTATCACAGGAGAAGAAATCAGCCCTCAAAAACTTAACCGGCAGAAAATATTTTTTTGAAAAAATTCCTAAGCCGCGGGGTCACAATTTCAGCCAAAATCTGACTTTTGGCAATTCACTCAAAAATGGTGCCAAAAGTTTGAAAATGCTCCCCTGAAAGCTTTGGCCATGGAAACAGAAGGCTTTTTATCACAGGACAAGAAATCAGCCCTCAAAAACTTAACCGGCAGAAAATATTTTTTTGAAAAAATCCCTAAGCCCCGGGGTCACAATTTCGGCAAAAATCTGACTTTTGGCAATTCACTCAAAAATGCTGCCAAAAGCTTGAAAATGCTCTCCTGAAAGGTTTGGCACTCGAAACAGAAGGCTGTTTATCACAGGACAAGAAATCAGCCCTCAAAAACTTAACCGGCAGAAAATATTTTTTTGAAAAAATCCCTAAGCCCCGGGGTCACAATTTCAGCTAAAATCTGACTTTTGGTAATTCACTCAAAAATGCTGCCAAAAGCTTGAAAATGCTCTCCTGAAAGGTTTGGCACTCAAAACAGAAGGCTTTTTATCAAAGGAAAATATATCAGCCCTCAAAAACCTAACCGGCAGAAAATATTTTTTTGAAAAAATCCCTAAGCCCCGGGGTCACAATTTCAGCCAAAATCTGAATTTTGGCAATTCACTCAAAAATGCTGCCAAAAGCTTGAAAATGCTCTCCTGAAAGGTTTGGCACTCAAAACAGAAGGCTTTTTATCAAAGGAAAATATATCAGCCCTCAAAAACTTAACCGGCAGAAAATATTTTTTTGAAAAAAATCCCTAAGCCCCGGGATCACAATTTCAGCAAAAATCTGAATTTTTGGCAATTCACTCAAAAATGCTGCCAAAAGCTTGAAAATGCTCTCCTGAAAGGTTTGGCACTCGAAACAGAAGGCTTTTTATCACAGGACAAGAAATCAGCCCTCAAAAACTTAACCGGCAGAAAATATTTTTTTGAAAAAATCCCTATGCCCCGGGGTCACAATTTCAGCCAAAATCTGATTTTTGGCACTTCACCCAATAATGCTGCCAAAAGCTTGAAAATGCTCCCCTGAAAGGTTTGGCACTCGAAACAGAAGGCTTTTTATCACAGGAGAAGAAATCAGCCCTCAAAAACTTAACCGGCAGAAAATATTTTTTTGAAAAAATCCCTAAGCCCCGGGGTCACAATTTCAGCCAAAATCTGAATTTTGGCAATTCACTCAAAAATGCTGCCAAAAGCTTGAAAATGCTCTCCTGAAAGGTTTGGCACTCAAAACAGAAGGCTTTTTATCAAAGGAAAATATATCAGCCCTCAAAAACCTAACCGGCAGAAAATATTTTTGTGAAAAAAATCCCTAAGCCCCGGGGTCACAATTTCAGCCAAAATCTGAATTTTGGCAATTCACTCAAAAATGCTGCCAAAAGCGTGAAAATGCTCTCCTGAATGGTTTGGCACTCGAAACAGAAGGCTTTTTACCACAGGACAAGAAATCAGCCCTCAAAAACTTAACCGGCAGAAAATATTTTTTTGAAAAAATCCCTAAGCCCCGGGGTCACAATTTCAGCAAAAATCTGACTTTTGGCAATTCGCTAAAATATGGTGCCAAAAGCTTGAAAATGCTCTCCTGAAAGGTTTGGCACTCAAAACAGAAGGCTTTTTATCACAGGACAAGAAATCAGCCCTCAAAAACTTAACCGGCAGAAAATATTTTTTTGAAAAAATCCCTAAGCCCCGGGGTCACAATTTCAGCCAAAATCTGAATTTTGGCAATTCACTCAAAAATGCTGCCAAAAGCTTGAAAATGCTCTCCTGAAAGGTTTGGCACTCAAAACAGAAGGCTTTTTATCAAAGGAAAATATATCAGCCCTCAAAAACTTAACCGGCAGAAAATATTTTTTTGAAAAAAATCCCTAAGCCCCGGGATCACAATTTCAGCAAAAATCTGAATTTTTGGCAATTCACTCAAAAATGCTGCCAAAAGCTTGAAAATGCTCTCCTGAAAGGTTTGGCACTCGAAACAGAAGGCTTTTTATCACAGGACAAGAAATCAGCCCTCAAAAACTTAACCGGCAGAAAATATTTTTTTGAAAAAATCCCTATGCCCCGGGGTCACAATTTCAGCCAAAATCTGATTTTTGGCACTTCACCCAATAATGCTGCCAAAAGCTTGAAAATGCTCCCCTGAAAGGTTTGGCACTCGAAACAGAAGGCTTTTTATCACAGGAGAAGAAATCAGCCCTCAAAAACTTAACCGGCAGAAAATATTTTTTTGAAAAAATCCCTAAGCCCCGGGGTCACAATTTCAGCCAAAATCTGAATTTTGGCAATTCACTCAAAAATGCTGCCAAAAGCTTGAAAATGCTCTCCTGAAAGGTTTGGCACTCAAAACAGAAGGCTTTTTATCAAAGGAAAATATATCAGCCCTCAAAAACCTAACCGGCAGAAAATATTTTTGTGAAAAAAATCCCTAAGCCCCGGGGTCACAATTTCAGCCAAAATCTGAATTTTGGCAATTCACTCAAAAATGCTGCCAAAAGCGTGAAAATGCTCTCCTGAATGGTTTGGCACTCGAAACAGAAGGCTTTTTACCACAGGACAAGAAATCAGCCCTCAAAAACTTAACCGGCAGAAAATATTTTTTTGAAAAAATCCCTAAGCCCCGGGGTCACAATTTCAGCAAAAATCTGACTTTTGGCAATTCGCTAAAATATGGTGCCAAAAGCTTGAAAATGCTCTCCTGAAAGGTTTGGCACTCAAAACAGAAGGCTTTTTATCACAGGACAAGAAATCAGCCCTCAAAAACTTAACCGGCAGAAAATATTTTTTTGAAAAAATCCCTAAGCCCCGGGGTCACAATTTCAGCCAAAATCTGAATTTTGGCAATTCACTCAAAAATGCTGCCAAAAGCTTGAAAATGCTCTCCTGAAAGGTTTGGCACTCAAAACAGAAGGCTTTTTATCACTGGAAAATATATCAGCCCTCAAAAACCTAACCGGCAGAAAATATTTTTTTGAAAAAATCCCTAAGCCCCGGGGTCACAATTTCAGCCAAAATCTGAATTTTGGCAATTCACTCAAAAATGCTGCCAAAAGCTTGAAAATGCTCTCCTGAAAGGTTTGGCACTCAAAACAGAAGGCTTTTTATCAAAGGAAAATATATCAGCCCTCAAAAACCTAACCGGCAGAAAATATTTTTTTGAAAAAATATCCCTAAGCCCCGGGGTTTCAATTTCAGCCAAAATCTGAATTTTGGCAATTCACTCAAAAATGCTGCCAAAAGCTTGAAAATGCTCTCCTGAAAGGTTTGGCACTCAAAACAGAAGGCTTTTTATCACTGGAAAATATATCAGCCCTCAAAATCCTAACCGGCAGAAAATATTTTGTTTAAAAAAACCCTAAGCCCCGGGGTCACAATTTCAGCCAAAATCTGAATTTTGGCAATTCACTCAAAAATGCTGCCAAAAGCTTGAAAATGCTCTCCTGAAAGGTTTGGCACTCGAAACAGAAGGCTTTTTATCACTGGAAAATATATCTGCCCTCAAAAACCTAACCGGCAGAAAATATTTTTTTGAAAAAATCCCTAAGCCCCGGGGTCACAATTTCAGCAAAAATCTGACTTTTGGCAATTCGCTAAAATATGCTGCCAAAAGCTTGAAAATGCTCTCCTGAAAGGTTTGGCACTCGAAACAGAAGGCTTTTTATCACAGGACAAGAAATCAGCCCTCAAAAACTTAACCGGCAGAAAATATTTTTTTGAAAAAATCCCTAAGCCCCGGGGTCACAATTTCAGCCAAAATCTGATTTTTGGCACTTCACTCAAAAATGGTGCCAAAAGCTTGAAAATGCTCCCCTGAAAGCTTTGGCCATGGAAACAGAAGGCTTTTTATCACAGGACAAGAAATCAGCCCTCAAAAACTTAACCGGCAGAAAATATTTTTTTGAAAAAATCCCTAAGCCCCGGGGTCACAATTTCGGCAAAAATCTGACTTTTGGCACTTCACTCAAAAATGCTGCCAAAAGCTTGAAAATGCTATCCTGAAAGGTTTGGCACTCAAAACAGAAGGCTTTTTATCAAAGGAAAATATATCAGCCCTCAAAAACCTAACCGGCAGAAAATATTTTTTTGAAAAAAATCCCTAAGCCCCGGGGTCTCAATTTCAGTCAAAATCTGACTTTTGGCAATTCACTCAAAAATGCTGCCAAAAGCTTGAAAATGCTCCCCTGAAAGCTTTGGCCATGGAAACAGAAGGCTTTTTATCACAGGACAAGAAATCAGCCCTCAAAAACTTAACCGGCAGAAAATATTTTTTTGAAAAAATCCCTAAGCCCCGGGGTCACAATTTCAGCTAAAATCTGACTTTTGGTAATTCACTCAAAAATGCTGCCAAAAGCTTGAAAATGCTCTCCTGAAAGGTTTGGCACTCAAAACAGAAGGCTTTTTATCAAAGGAAAATATATCAGCCCTCAAAAACCTAACCGGCAGAAAATATTTTTTTGAAAAAATCCCTAAGCCCCGGGGTCACAATTTCAGCCAAAATCTGAATTTTGGCAATTCACTCAAAAATGCTGCCAAAAGCTTGAAAATGCTCTCCTGAAAGGTTTGGCACTCAAAACAGAAGGCTTTTTATCAAAGGAAAATATATCAGCCCTCAAAAACTTAACCGGCAGAAAATATTTTTTTGAAAAAAATCCCTAAGCCCCGGGATCACAATTTCAGCAAAAATCTGAATTTTTGGCAATTCACTCAAAAATGCTGCCAAAAGCTTGAAAATGCTCTCCTGAAAGGTTTGGCACTCGAAACAGAAGGCTTTTTATCACAGGACAAGAAATCAGCCCTCAAAAACTTAACCGGCAGAAAATATTTTTTTGAAAAAATCCCTATGCCCCGGGGTCACAATTTCAGCCAAAATCTGATTTTTGGCACTTCACCCAATAATGCTGCCAAAAGCTTGAAAATGCTCCCCTGAAAGGTTTGGCACTCGAAACAGAAGGCTTTTTATCACAGGAGAAGAAATCAGCCCTCAAAAACTTAACCGGCAGAAAATATTTTTTTGAAAAAATCCCTAAGCCCCGGGGTCACAATTTCAGCCAAAATCTGAATTTTGGCAATTCACTCAAAAATGCTGCCAAAAGCTTGAAAATGCTCTCCTGAAAGGTTTGGCACTCAAAACAGAAGGCTTTTTATCAAAGGAAAATATATCGGCCCTCAAAAACTTAACCGGCAGAAAATATTTTTGTGAAAAAAATCCCTAAGCCCCGGGGTCACAATTTCAGCCAAAATCTGAATTTTGGCAATTCACTCAAAAATGCTGCCAAAAGCGTGAAAATGCTCTCCTGAATGGTTTGGCACTCGAAACAGAAGGCTTTTTACCACAGGACAAGAAATCAGCCCTCAAAAACTTAACCGGCAGAAAATATTTTTTTGAAAAAATCCCTAAGCCCCGGGGTCACAATTTCA
Organism: Podarcis vaucheri; assembly: GCF_965113315.1. NCBI lineage: Eukaryota > Metazoa > Chordata > Lepidosauria > Squamata > Lacertidae > Podarcis > Podarcis vaucheri. Next base: position 88,383,001 of record NC_138765.1, on the reverse strand, counting down.
GCAAAAATCTGACTTTTGGCAATTCGCTAAAATATGGTGCCAAAAGCTTGAAAATGCTCTCCTGAAAGGTTTGGCACTCAAAACAGAAGGCTTTTTATCACAGGACAAGAAATCAGCCCTCAAAAACTTAACCGGCAGAAAATATTTTTTTGAAAAAATCCCTAAGCCCCGGGGTCACAATTTCAGCCAAAATCTGAATTTTGGCAATTCACTCAAAAATGCTGCCAAAAGCTTGAAAATGCTCTCCTGAAAGGTTTGGCACTCAAAACAGAAGGCTTTTTATCACTGGAAAATATATCAGCCCTCAAAAACCTAACCGGCAGAAAATATTTTTTTGAAAAAATCCCTAAGCCCCGGGGTCACAATTTCAGCCAAAATCTGAATTTTGGCAATTCACTCAAAAATGCTGCCAAAAGCTTGAAAATGCTCTCCTGAAAGGTTTGGCACTCAAAACAGAAGGCTTTTTATCAAAGGAAAATATATCAGCCCTCAAAAACCTAACCGGCAGAAAATATTTTTTTGAAAAAATATCCCTAAGCCCCGGGGTTTCAATTTCAGCCAAAATCTGAATTTTGGCAATTCACTCAAAAATGCTGCCAAAAGCTTGAAAATGCTCTCCTGAAAGGTTTGGCACTCAAAACAGAAGGCTTTTTATCAAGGGAAAATATATCAGCCCTCAAAATCCTAACCGGCAGAAAATATTTTGTTTAAAAAAACCCTAAGCCCCGGGGTCACAATTTCAGCAAAAATCTGACTTTTGGCAGTTCACTCAAAAATGGTGCCAAAAGCTTGAAAATGCTCTCCTGAAAGGTTTGGCACTCAAAACAGAAGGCTTTTTATCACTGGAAAATATATCAGCCCTCAAAAACCTAACCGGCAGAAAATATTTTTTTGAAAAAATCCCTAAGCCCCGGGGTCACAATTTCAGCCAAAATCTGAATTTTGGCAATTCACTCAAAAATGCTGCCAAAAGCTTGAAAATGCTCTCCTGAAAGGTTTGGCACTCGAAACAGAAGGCTTTTTATCACTGGAAAATATATCTGCCCTCAAAAACCTAACCGGCAGAAAATATTTTTTTGAAAAAATCCCTAAGCCCCGGGGTCACAATTTCAGCCAAAATCTGACTTTTGGCAATTCACTCAAAAATGCTGCTGAAAGCTTGAAAATGCTCTCCTGAAAGGTTTGGCACTCGAAACAGAAGGCTTTTTATCACAGGACAAGAAATCAGCCCTCAAAAACTTAACCGGCAGAATTTTTTTTTTGAAAAAATCCCTAAGCCCCGGGGTCACAATTTCAGCCAAAATCTCATTTTTGGCACTTCACTCAAAAATGCTGCCAAAATCTTGAAAATGCTCTCCTGAAAGGTTTGGCACTCGAAACAGAAGGCTTTTTATCACAGGACAAGAAATCAGCCCTCAAAAACTTAACCGGCAGAATTTTTTTTTTTGAAAAAATCCCTAAGCCCCGGGGTCACAATTTCAGCCAAAATATGATTTTTGGCACTTCACTCAAAAATGCTGCCAAAATCTTGAAAATGCTCTCCTGAAAGGTTTGGCACTCGAAACAGAAGGCTTTTTATCACAGGAGAAGAAATCAGCCCTCAAAAACTTAACCGGCAGAAAATATTTTTTTGAAAAAAATCCCTAAGCGCCGGGGTCACAATTTCAGCCAAAATCTGACTTTTGGCAATTCACTCAAAAATGCTGCCAAAAGTTTCAAAATGCTTTCCTGAAAGGTTTGGCACTCAAAACAGAAGGCTTTTTATCAAAGGAAAATATATCAGCCCTCAAAAACCTAACCGGCAGAAAATATTTTTTTGAAAAAAATCCCTAAGCCCCGGGGTCACAATTTCAGCCAAAATCTGAATTTTGGTAAATCACTAAAAAATGCTGCCAAAAGCTTGAAAATGCTCTCCTGAAAGGTTTGGCACTCGAAACAGAAGGCTTTTTATCACAGGACAAGAAATCAGCCCTCAAAAACTTAACCGGCAGAAAATATTTTTTTGAAAAAATCCCGTAGCCCCGGGGTCACAATTTCAGCCAAAATCTGATTTTTGGCACTTCACTCAAAAATGGTGCCAAAAGCTTGAAAATGCTCCCCTGAAAGCTTTGGCCATGGAAACAGAAGGCTTTTTATCAAAGGAAAATATATCAGCCCTCAAAAACCTAACCGGCAGAAAATATTTTTTTCAAAAAATCCCTAAGCCCCGGGGTCACAATTTCAGCCAAAATCTGAATTTTGGCAATTCACTCAAAAATGCTGCCAAAAGCTTGAAAATGCTCTCCTGAAAGGTTTGGCACTCAAAACAGAAGGCTTTTTATCACTGGAAAATATATCAGCCCTCAAAAACCTAACCGGCAGAAAATATTTTTTTGAAAAAATCCCTAAGCCCCGGGGTCACAATTTCAGCAAAAATCTGACTTTTGGCAATTCACTCAAAAATGCTGCTGAAAGCTTGAAAATCCTCTCCTGAAAGGTTTGGCACTCGAAACAGAAGGCTTTTTATCACAGGACAAGAAATCAGCCCTCAAAAACTTAACCGGCAGAAAATATTTTTTTGAAAAAATCCCTAAGCCCCGGGGTCACAATTTCAGCCAAAATCTGATTTTTGGCACTTCACTCAAAAATGGTGCCAAAAGCTTGAAAATGCTCCCCTGAAAGCTTTGGCCATGGAAACAGAAGGCTTTTTATCACAGGACAAGAAATCAGCCCTCAAAAACTTAACCGGCAGAAAATATTTTTTTGAAAAAATCCCTAAGCCCCGGGGTCACAATTTCGGCAAAAATCTGACTTTTGGCACTTCACTCAAAAATGCTGCCAAAAGCTTGAAAATGCTATCCTGAAAGGTTTGGCACTCAAAACAGAAGGCTTTTTATCAAAGGAAAATATATCAGCCCTCAAAAACCTAACCGGCAGAAAATATTTTTTTGAAAAAATCCCTAAGCCCCGGGGTCACAATTTCAGCCAAAATCTGAATTTTGGCAATTCACTCAAAAATGCTGCCAAAAGCTTGAAAATGCTCTCCTGAAAGGTTTGGCACTCAAAACAGAAGGCTTTTTATCACTGGAAAATATATCAGCCCTCAAAAACCTAACCGGCAGAAACTATTTTTTTGAAAAAATCCCTAAGCCCCGGGGTCACAATTTCGGCAAAAATCTGACTTTTGGCAATTCACTCAAAAATGCTGCTGAAAGCTTGAAAATCCTCTCCTGAAAGGTTTGGCACTCGAAACAGAAGGCTTTTTATCACAGGACAAGAAATCAGCCCTCAAAAACTTAACCGGCAGAAAATATTTTTTTGAAAAAATCCCTAAGCCCCGGGGTCACAATTTCAGCAAAAATCTGACTTTTGGCAATTCGCTAAAATATGCTGCCAAAAGCTTGAAAATGCTCTCCTGAAAGGTTTGGCACTCGAAACAGAAGGCTTTTTATCACAGGACAAGAAATCAGCCCTCAAAAACTTAACCGGCAGAAAATATTTTTTTGAAAAAATCCCTAAGCCCCGGGGTCACAATTTCAGCCAAAATCTGATTTTTGGCACTTCACTCAAAAATGGTGCCAAAAGCTTGAAAATGCTCCCCTGAAAGCTTTGGCCATGGAAACAGAAGGCTTTTTATCACAGGACAAGAAATCAGCCCTCAAAAACCTAACCGGCAGAAAATATTTTTTTGAAAAAAATCCCTAAGCCCCGGGGTCTCAATTTCAGTCAAAATCTGACTTTTGGCAATTCACTCAAAAATGCTGCCAAAAGCTTGAAAATGCTCTCCTGAAAGGTTTGGCACTCGAAACAGAAGGCTGTTTATCACAGGACAAGAAATCAGCCCTCAAAAACTTAACCGGCAGAAAATATTTTTTTGAAAAAATCCCTAAGCCCCGGGGTCACAATTTCAGCTAAAATCTGACTTTTGGTAATTCACTCAAAAATGCTGCCAAAAGCTTGAAAATGCTCTCCTGAAAGGTTTGGCACTCGAAACAGAAGGCTGTTTATCACTGGAAAATATATCAGCCCTCAAAAACCTAACCGGCAGAAAATATTTTTTTGAAAAAATCCCTAAGCCCCGGGGTCACAATTTCAGCCAAAATCTGAATTTTGGCAATTCACTCAAAAATGCTGCCAAAAGCTTGAAAATGCTCTCCTGAAAGGTTTGGCACTCAAAACAGAAGGCTTTTTATCAAAGGAAAATATATCAGCCCTCAAAAACCTAACCGGCAGAAAATATTTTTTTGAAAAAAAATCCCTAAGCCCCGGGGTTTCAATTTCAGCCAAAATCTGAATTTTGGCAATTCACTCAAAAATGCTGCCAAAAGCTTGAAAATGCTCTCCTGAAAGGTTTGGCACTCAAAACAGAAGGCTTTTTATCAAGGGAAAATATATCAGCCCTCAAAATCCTAACCGGCAGAAAATATTTTGTTTAAAAAAACCCTAAGCCCCGGGGTCACAATTTCAGCAAAAATCTGACTTTTGGCAGTTCACTCAAAAATGGTGCCAAAAGCTTGAAAATGCTCTCCTGAAAGGTTTGGCACTCAAAACAGAAGGCTTTTTATCACTGGAAAATATATCAGCCCTCAAAAACCTAACCGGCAGAAAATATTTTTTTGAAAAAATCCCTAAGCCCCGGGGTCACAATTTCAGCCAAAATCTGAATTTTGGCAATTCACTCAAAAATGCTGCCAAAAGCTTCAAAATGCTCTCCTGAAAGGTTTGGCACTCGAAACAGAAGGCTTTTTATCACTGGAAAATATATCTGCCCTCAAAAACCTAACCGGCAGAAAATATTTTTTTGAAAAAATCCCTAAGCCCCGGGGTCACAATTTCAGCCAAAATCTGACTTTTGGCAATTCACTCAAAAATGCTGCTGAAAGCTTGAAAATGCTCTCCTGAAAGGTTTGGCACTCGAAACAGAAGGCTTTTTATCACAGGACAAGAAATCAGCCCTCAAAAACTTAACCGGCAGAATTTTTTTTTTGAAAAAATCCCTAAGCCCCGGGGTCACAATTTCAGCCAAAATCTCATTTTTGGCACTTCACTCAAAAATGCTGCCAAAATCTTGAAAATGCTCTCCTGAAAGGTTTGGCACTCGAAACAGAAGGCTTTTTATCACAGGACAAGAAATCAGCCCTCAAAAACTTAACCGGCAGAATTTTTTTTTTTGAAAAAATCCCTAAGCGCCGGGGTCACAATTTCAGCCAAAATCTGACTTTTGGCAATTCACTCAAAAGTGGTGCCGAAAGCTTGAAAATGCTCTCCTGAAAGGTTTGGCACTCGAAACAGAAGGCTTTTTATCACAGGACAAGAAATCATCCCTCAAAAACTTAACCGGCAGAAAATATTTTTTTGAAAAAATCCCTAAGCTCCGGGGTCACAATTTCGGCAAAAATCTGACTTTTGGCAATTCGCTAAAATATGGTGCCAAAAGCTTGAAAATGCTCTCCTGAAAGGTTTGGCACTCGAAACAGAAGGCTTTTTATCACAGGACAAGAAATCAGCCCTCAAAAACTTAACCGGCAGAAAATATTTTTTTGAAAAAATCCCTAAGCCCCGGGGTCACAATTTCAGCCAAAATCTGAATTTTGGCAATTCACTCAAAAATGCTGCCAAAAGCTTGAAAATGCTCTCCTGAAAGGTTTGGCACTCAAAACTGAAGGCTTTTTATCTCTGGAAAATATATCAGCCCTCAAAAACTTAACCGGCAGAAAATATTTTTTTCAAAAAATCCCTAAGCCCCGGGGTCACAATTTCAGCCAAAATCTGAATTTTGGCAATTCACTCAAAAATGCTGCCAAAAGCTTGAAAATGCTCTCCTGAAAGGTTTGGCACTCAAAACAGAAGGCTTTTTATCACTGGAAAATATATCAGCCCTCAAAAACCTAACCGGCAGAAAATATTTTTTTGAAAAAATCCCTAAGCCCCGGGGTCACAATTTCAGCCAAAATCTGAATTTTGGCAATTCACTCAAAAATGCTGCCAAAAGCTTGAAAATGCTCTCCTGAAAGGTTTGGCACTCAAAACAGAAGGCTTTTTATCAAAGGAAAATATATCAGCCCTCAAAAACCTAACCGGCAGAAAATATTTTTTTGAAAAAAAATCCCTAAGCCCCGGGGTTTCAATTTCAGCCAAAATCTGAATTTTGGCAATTCACTCAAAAATGCTGCCAAAAGCTTGAAAATGCTCTCCTGAAAGGTTTGGCACTCAAAACAGAAGGCTTTTTATCACAGGACAAGAAATCATCCCTCAAAAACTTAACCGGCAGAAAATATTTTTTTGAAAAAATCCCTAAGCTCCGGGGTCACAATTTCGGCAAAAATCTGACTTTTGGCAATTCGCTAAAATATGGTGCCAAAAGCTTGAAAATGCTCTCCTGAAAGGTTTGGCACTCGAAACAGAAGGCTTTTTATCACAGGACAAGAAATCAGCCCTCAAAAACTTAACCGGCAGAAAATATTTTTTTGAAAAAATCCCTAAGCCCCGGGGTCACAATTTCAGCCAAAATCTGAATTTTGGCAATTCACTCAAAAATGCTGCCAAAAGCTTGAAAATGCTCTCCTGAAAGGTTTGGCACTCAAAACTGAAGGCTTTTTATCTCTGGAAAATATATCAGCCCTCAAAAACTTAACCGGCAGAAAATATTTTTTTCAAAAAATCCCTAAGCCCCGGGGTCACAATTTCAGCCAAAATCTGAATTTTGGCAATTCACTCAAAAATGCTGCCAAAAGCTTGAAAATGCTCTCCTGAAAGGTTTGGCACTCAAAACAGAAGGCTTTTTATCACTGGAAAATATATCAGCCCTCAAAAACCTAACCGGCAGAAAATATTTTTTTGAAAAAATCCCTAAGCCCCGGGGTCACAATTTCAGCCAAAATCTGAATTTTGGCAATTCACTCAAAAATGCTGCCAAAAGCTTGAAAATGCTCTCCTGAAAGGTTTGGCACTCAAAACAGAAGGCTTTTTATCAAAGGAAAATATATCAGCCCTCAAAAACCTAACCGGCAGAAAATATTTTTTTGAAAAAAAATCCCTAAGCCCCGGGGTTTCAATTTCAGCCAAAATCTGAATTTTGGCAATTCACTCAAAAATGCTGCCAAAAGCTTGAAAATGCTCTCCTGAAAGGTTTGGCACTCAAAACAGAAGGCTTTTTATCAAGGGAAAATATATCAGCCCTCAAAATCCTAACCGGCAGAAAATATTTTGTTTAAAAAAACCCTAAGCCCCGGGGTCACAATTTCAGCAAAAATCTGACTTTTGGCAGTTCACTCAAAAATGGTGCCAAAAGCTTGAAAATGCTCTCCTGAAAGGTTTGGCACTCAAAACAGAAGGCTTTTTATCACTGGAAAATATATCAGCCCTCAAAAACCTAACCGGCAGAAAATATTTTTTTGAAAAAATCCCTAAGCCCCGGGGTCACAATTTCAGCCAAAATCTGAATTTTGGCAATTCACTCAAAAATGCTGCCAAAAGCTTCAAAATGCTCTCCTGAAAGGTTTGGCACTCGAAACAGAAGGCTTTTTATCACTGGAAAATATATCTGCCCTCAAAAACCTAACCGGCAGAAAATATTTTTTTGAAAAAATCCCTAAGCCCCGGGGTCACAATTTCAGCCAAAATCTGACTTTTGGCAATTCACTCAAAAATGCTGCTGAAAGCTTGAAAATGCTCTCCTGAAAGGTTTGGCACTCGAAACAGAAGGCTTTTTATCACAGGACAAGAAATCAGCCCTCAAAAACTTAACCGGCAGAATTTTTTTTTTGAAAAAATCCCTAAGCCCCGGGGTCACAATTTCAGCCAAAATCTCATTTTTGGCACTTCACTCAAAAATGCTGCCAAAATCTTGAAAATGCTCTCCTGAAAGGTTTGGCACTCGAAACAGAAGGCTTTTTATCACAGGACAAGAAATCAGCCCTCAAAAACTTAACCGGCAGAATTTTTTTTTTTGAAAAAATCCCTAAGCGCCGGGGTCACAATTTCAGCCAAAATCTGACTTTTGGCAATTCACTCAAAAGTGGTGCCGAAAGCTTGAAAATGCTCTCCTGAAAGGTTTGGCACTCGAAACAGAAGGCTTTTTATCACAGGACAAGAAATCATCCCTCAAAAACTTAACCGGCAGAAAATATTTTTTTGAAAAAATCCCTAAGCTCCGGGGTCACAATTTCGGCAAAAATCTGACTTTTGGCAATTCGCTAAAATATGGTGCCAAAAGCTTGAAAATGCTCTCCTGAAAGGTTTGGCACTCGAAACAGAAGGCTTTTTATCACAGGACAAGAAATCAGCCCTCAAAAACTTAACCGGCAGAAAATATTTTTTTGAAAAAATCCCTAAGCCCCGGGGTCACAATTTCAGCCAAAATCTGAATTTTGGCAATTCACTCAAAAATGCTGCCAAAAGCTTGAAAATGCTCTCCTGAAAGGTTTGGCACTCAAAACAGAAGGCTTTTTATCACTGGAAAATATATCAGCCCTCAAAAACTTAACCGGCAGAAAATATTTTTTTCAAAAAATCCCTAAGCCCCGGGGTCACAATTTCGGCAAAAATCTGACTTTTGGCAATTCGCTAAAATATGGTGCCAAAAGCTTGAAAATGCTCTCCTGAAAGGTTTGGCACTCAAAACAGAAGGCTTTTTATCACAGGACAAGAAATCAGCCCTCAAAAACTTAACCGGCAGAAAATATTTTTTTGAAAAAATCCCTAAGCCCCGGGGTCACAATTTCAGCCAAAATCTGACTTTTGGCAATTCACTCAAAAATGCTGCCAAAAGCTTGAAAATGCTCTCCTGAAAGGTTTGGCACTCAAAACAGAAGGCTTTTTATCACTGGAAAATATATCAGCCCTCAAAAACCTAACCGGCAGAAAATATTTTTTTGAAAAAATCCCTAAGCCCCGGGGTCACAATTTCGGCAAAAATCTGACTTTTGGCAATTCACTCAAAAATGCTGCTGAAAGCTTGAAAATGCTCTCCTGAAAGGTTTGGCACTCGAAACAGAAGGCTTTTTATCACAGGAGAAGAAATCAGCCCTCAAAAACTTAACCGGCAGAAAATATTTTTTTGAAAAAATCCCTATGCCCCGGGGTCACAATTTCAGCCAAAATCTGATTTTTGGCACTTCACCCAATAATGCTGCCAAAAGCTTGAAAATGCTCCCCTGAAAGGTTTGGCACTCGAAACAGAAGGCTTTTTATCACAGGAGAAGAAATCAGCCCTCAAAAACTTAACCGGCAGAAAATATTTTTTTGAAAAAATCCCTAAGCCCCGGGGTCACAATTTCAGCCAAAATCTGAATTTTGGCAATTCACTGAAAAATGCTGCCAAAAGCTTGAAAATGCTCTCCTGAAAGGTTTGGCACTCAAAACAGAAGGCTTTTTATCAAAGGAAAATATATCAGCCCTCAAAAACCTAACCGGCAGAAAATATTTTTGTGAAAAAATTCCTAAGCCGCGGGGTCACAATTTCAGCCAAAATCTGACTTTTGGCAATTCACTCAAAAATGGTGCCAAAAGTTTGAAAATGCTCCCCTGAAAGCTTTGGCCATGGAAACAGAAGGCTTTTTATCACAGGACAAGAAATCAGCCCTCAAAAACTTAACCGGCAGAAAATATTTTTTTGAAAAAATCCCTAAGCCCCGGGGTCACAATTTCAGCCAAAATCTGACTTTTGGCAATTCACTCAAAAATGCTGCCAAAAGCTTGAAAATGCTCTCCTGAAAGGTTTGGCACTCGAAACAGAAGGCTTTTTATCACAGGACAAGAAATCAGCCCTCAAAAACTTAACCGGCAGAAAATATTTTTTTGAAAAAATCCCTAAGCCCCGGGGTCACAATTTCAGCCAAAATCTGATTTTTGGCCCTTCACTAAAAAATGCTGCCAAAAGCTTGAAAATGCTCTCCTAAAAGGTTTGGCACTCGAAACAGAAGGCTTTTTATCACAGGAGAAGAAATCAGCCCTCAAAAACTTAACCGGCAGAAAATATTTTTTTGAAAAAATCCCTAAGCCCCGGGGTCACAATTTCAGCCAAAATCTGAATTTTGGCAATTCACTCAAAAATGCTGCCAAAAGCTTGAAAATGCTCTCCTGAAAGGTTTGGCACTCAAAACAGAAGGCTTTTTATCAAAGGAAAATATATCAGCCCTCAAAAACCTAACCGGCAGAATATATTTTTGTGAAAAAAATCCCTAAGCCCCGGGGTCACAATTTCAGCCAAAATCTGAATTTTGGCAATTCACTCAAAAATGCTGCCAAAAGCGTGAAAATGCTCTCCTGAACGGTTTGGCACTCGAAACAGAAGGCTTTTTATCACAGGACAAGAAATCAGCCCTCAAAAACCTAACCGGCAGAAAATATTTTTGTGAAAAAAAATCCCTAAGCCCCCGGGGTCACAATTTCAGCCAAAATCTGATTTTTGGCACTTCACCCACTAATGCTGCCAAAAGCTTGAAAATGCTCCCCTGAAAGGTTTGGCACTCGAAACAGAAGGCTTTTTATCACAGGAGAAGAAATCAGCCCTCAAAAACTTAACCGGCAGAAAATATTTTTTTGAAAAAATTCCTAAGCCGCGGGGTCACAATTTCAGCCAAAATCTGACTTTTGGCAATTCACTCAAAAATGGTGCCAAAAGTTTGAAAATGCTCCCCTGAAAGCTTTGGCCATGGAAACAGAAGGCTTTTTATCACAGGACAAGAAATCAGCCCTCAAAAACTTAACCGGCAGAAAATATTTTTTTGAAAAAAATCCCTAAGCCCCGGGGTCACAATTTCAGCAAAAATCTGAATTTTTGGCAATTCACTCAAAAATGGTGCCAAAAGTTTGAAAATGCTCTCCTGAAAGCTTTGGCCATGGAAACAGAAGGCTTTTTATCACAGGACAAGAAATCAGCCCTCAAAAACTTAACCGGCAGAAAATATTTTTTTGAAAAAATCCCTATGCCCCGGGGTCACAATTTCAGCAAAAATCTGACTTTTGGCACTTCACCCAATAATGCTGCCAAAAGCTTGAAAATGCTCCCCTGAAAGGTTTGGCACTCGAAACAGAAGGCTTTTTATCACAGGAGAAGAAATCAGCCCTCAAAAACTTAACCGTCAGAAAATATTTTTTTGAAAAAAATCCCTAAGCCCCGGGGTCACAATTTCAGCCAAAATCTGACTTTTGGCAATTCACTCAAAAATGGTGCCAAAAGCTTGAAAATGCTCTCCTGAAAGGTTTGGCACTCGAAACAGAAGGCTTTTTATCACAGGACAAGAAATCAGCCCTCAAAAACCCAACCGGCAGAAAATACTTTTTTGAAAAAAATCCCTAAGCCCCGGGGTCACAATTTCAGCCAAAATCTGATTTTTGGCACTTCACTCAATAATGCTGCCAAAAGCTTGAAAATGCTCTCCTGAAAGGTTTGGCACTTGAAACAGAAGGCTTTTTATCACAGGACAAGAAATCAGCCCTCAAAAACTTAAGCGGCAGATTTTTTTTTTTGAAAAAATCCCTAAGCCCCGGGCTCACAATTTCAGCCAAAATCTGAATTTTGGCAATTCACTCAACAATGGTGCCAAAAGCTTGAAAATGCTCCCCTGAAAGCTTTGGCACTCGAAACACAAGGCTTTTTATCAAAGGAAAATATATCAGCCATAAAAAAACTTAACCGGCAGAAAATACTTTTTTGAAAAAATCCCTAAGCCCCGGGGTCACAATTTCAGCAAAAATCTGACTTTTGGCAATTCACTCAAAAATGCTGCCGAAAGCTTGAAAATGCTCTCCTGAAAGGTTTGGCACTCGAAACAGAAGGCTTTTTATCAAAGGAAAATATATCAGCCCTCAAAAACCTAACCGTCAGAAAATATTATTTTGAAAAAAATCCCAAAGCCCCGGGGTTACAATTTCAGCCAAAATCTGAATTTTGGCAATTCACTCAAAAATGGTGCCAAAAGCTTGAAAATGCTCTCCTGAAAGGTTTGGCACTCTAAACAGAAGGCTTATTATCACAGGACAAGAAATCAGCCCTCAAAAACCTAACCGAAGGAAAATATTTTTTTGAAAAAATCCCTAAGCCCCGGGGTCACAATTTCAGCTAAAATCAGAATTTTTGGCAATTCACTCAAAAATGGTGCCAAAAGCTTGAAAATGCTCTCCTGAAAGGTTTGGCACTTGAAACAGAAGGCTTTTTATCAAAGGAAAATATATCAGCCCTCAAAAACTTAACCAGCAGAAAATATTTTTTTGAAAAAATCCCTAAGCCCCGGGGTCACAATTTCAGCAAAAATCTGACTTTTGGCATTTCGCTCAAAAATGGTGCCAAAAGCTTGAAAATGCTCTCCTGAGAGGTTTGGCACTCGAAACAGAAGGCTTTTTATCACAGGACAAGAAATCAGCCCTCAAAAACTTAACCGGCAGAAAATATTTTTTTGAAAAAATCCCTAAGCCCCGGGGTCACAATTTCAGCAAAAATCTGACTTTTGGCAATTCACTCAAAAATGCTGTCGAAAGCTTGAAAATGCTCCCCTGAAAGCTTTGGCACTCGAAACACAAGGCTTTTTATCACAGGACAAGAAATCAGCCCTCAAAAACTTAACCGGCAGAAAATACTTTTTTGAAAAAATCCCTAAGCCCCGGGGTCACAATTTCAGCAAAAATCTGACTTTTGGCAATTCACTCAAAAATGCTGCCGAAAGCTTGAAAATGCTCTCCTGAAAGGTTTGGCACTCGAAACAGAAGGCTTTTTATCAAAGGAAAATATATCAGCCCTCAAAAACGTAACCGTCAAAAAATATTATTTTGAAAAAAAATCCCTAAGCCCCGGGGTCACAATTTCAGCCAAAATCTGAATTTTGGCAATTCACTCAAAAATGGTGCCAAAAGCTTGAAAATGCTCTCCTGAAAGGTTTGGCACTCGAAACAGAAGGCTTTTTATCAAAGGAAAATAGATCAGCCCTCAAAAACCTAACCGGCAGAAAATATTTTTTTGAAAAAAATCCGTAAGCCCCGGGGTCACAATTTCAGCTAAAATCTGAATTTTTGGAAATTCACTCAAAAATGGTGCCAAAAGCTTGAAAATGCTCTCCTGAAAGGTTTGGCACTTGAAACAGAAGGCTTTTTATCACAGGACAAGAAATCAGCCCTCAAAAACTTAACCAGCAGAAAATATTTTTTTGAAAAAATCCCTAAGCCCCGGGGTCACAATTTCAGCAAAAATCTGACTTTTGGCAATTCGCTCAAAAATGGTGCCAAAAGCTTGAAGATGCTCTCCTGAAAGGTTTGGCACTTGAAAAAGAAGGCTTTTTATCACAGGACAAGAAATCAGCCCTCAAAAACTTAACCGGCAGAAAATATTTTTTTGAAAAAATCCCTAAGCCCCGGGGTCACAATTTCAGCCAAAATCTGATTTTTGGCAACTCACTCAAAAATGGTGCCAAAAGCTTGAAGATGCTCTCCTGAAAGGTTTGGCACTCAAACCAGAAGGCTTTTTATCAAACGAAAATATATCAGCCCTCAAAAACTTAACCGGCAGAAAATATTTTTTTGAAAAAATCCCTAAGCCCCGGGGTCACAATTTCAGCAAAAATCTGCCTTTTGGCAATTCGCTCAAAAATGGTGCCAAAAGCTTGAAAATGCTCTCCTGAAAGGTTTGGCACTTGAAACAGAAGGCTTTTTATCACAGGACAAGAAATCAGCCCTCAAAAATTTAACCGGCAGAAAATATTTTTTTGAAAAAATCCCTAAGCCCCGGGGTCACAATTTCAGCCAAAATCTGATTTTTGGCAACTCACTCAAAAATGGTGCCAAAAGCTTCAAGATGCTCTCCTGAAAGGTTTGGCACTCAAAACAGAAGGCTTTTGATCACAGGACAAGAAATCAGCCCTCAAAAACTTAACCGGCAGAAAATATTTTTTTGAAAAAATCCCTAAGCCCCGGGGTCACAATTTCAGCCAAAATCTGACTTTTGGCAATTCACTCAATAATGGTGCCAAAGGTTTGAAAATGCTCCCCTGAAAGCTTTGGCCATGGAAACAGAAGGCTTTTGATCACAGGACAAGAAATCAGCCCTCAAAAACTTAACCGGCAGAAAATATTTTTTTGAAAAAATCCCTAAGCCCCGGGGTCACAATTTCAGCCAAAATCTGAATTTTGGCAATTCACTCAACAATGGTGCCAAAAGCTTGAAAATGCTCCCCTGAAAGCTTTGGCACTCGAAACACAAGGCTTTTTATCAAAGGAAAATATATCAGCCATAAAAAAACTTAACCGGCAGAAAATACTTTTTTGAAAAAATCCCTAAGCCCCGGGGTCACAATTTCAGCAAAAATCTGACTTTTGGCAATTCACTCAAAAATGCTGCCGAAAGCTTGAAAATGCTCTCCTGAAAGGTTTGGCACTCGAAACAGAAGGCTTTTTATCAAAGGAAAATATATCAGCCCTCAAAAACCTAGCCGTCAGAAAATATTATTTTGAAAAAAATCCCGAAGCCCCGGGGTTACAATTTCAGCCAAAATCTGAATTTTGGCAATTCACTCAAACATGGTGCCAAAAGCTTGAAAATGCTCTCCTGAAAGGTTTGGCACTCGAAACAGAAGGCTTTTTATCAAAGGAAAATATATCAGCCCTCAAAAACCTAACCGTCAGAAAATATTTTTTTGAAAAAAATCCCTAAGCCCCGGAGTCACAATTTCAGCCAAAATCTGAATTTTGGCAATTCACTCAAAAATGGTGCCAAATGCTTGAAAATGCTCTCCTGAAAGGTTTGGCACTCTAAACAGAAGGCTTTTTATCAAAGGAAAATATATCAGCCCTCAAAAACTTAACCAGCAGAAAATATTTTTTTGAAAAAATCCCTAAGCCCCGGGGTCACAATTTCAGCCAAAATCTGATTTTTGGCACTTCACTCAAAAATGGTGCCAAAAGTTTGAAAATGCTCCCCTGAAAGCTTTGGCCATGGAAACAGAAGGCTTTTTATCACAGGACAAGAAATCAGCCCTCAAAAACCTAACCGGCAGAAAATATTTTTTTGAAAAAATCCCTAAGCCCCGGGGTCACAATTTCAGCTAAAATCTGAATTTTTGGCAATTCACTCAAAAATGGTGCCAAAAGCTTGAAAATGCTCTCCTGAAAGGTTTGGCACTTGAAACAGAAGGCTTTTTATCAAAGGAAAATATATCAGCCCTCAAAAACTTAACCAGCAGAAAATATTTTTTTGAAAAAATCCCTAAGCCCCGGGGTCACAATTTCAGCAAAAATCTGACTTTTGGCATTTCGCTCAAAAATGGTGCCAAAAGCTTGAAAATGCTCTCCTGAGAGGTTTGGCACTCGAAACAGAAGGCTTTTTATGACAGGACAAGAAATCAGCCCTCAAAAACTTAACCGGCAGAAAATATTTTTTTGAAAAAATCCCTAAGCCCCGGGGTCACAATTTCAGCAAAAATCTGACTTTTGGCCATTCAGTCAAAAATGCTGTCGAAAGCTTGAAAATGCTCCCCTGAAAGCTTTGGAACTCGAAACACAAGGCTTTTTATCACAGGACAAGAAATCAGCCCTCAAAAACTTAACCGGCAGAAAATACTTTTTTGAAAAAATCCCTAAGCCCCGGGGTCACAATTTCAGCAAAAATCTGACTTTTGGCAATTCACTCAAAAATGCTGCCGAAAGCTTGAAAATGCTCTCCTGAAAGGTTTGGCACTCGAAACAGAAGGCTTTTTATCAAAGGAAAATATATCAGCCCTCAAAAACCTAACCGTCAGAAAATATTATTTTGAAAAAAATCCCTAAGCCCCGGGGTCACAATTTCAGCCAAAATCTGACTTTTGGCAATTCACTCAAAAATGCTGCCGAAAGCTTGAAAATGCTCTCCTGAAAGGTTTGGCACTCGAAACAGAAGGCTTTTTATCAAAGGAAAATATATCAGCCCTCAAAAACCTAACCGTCAGAAAATATTATTTTGAAAAAAATCCCTAAGCCCCGGGGTCACAATTTCAGCCAAAATCTGAATTTTGGCAAATCACTGAAAAATGCTGCCAAAAGCTTGAAAATGCTCTCCTGAAAGGTTTGGCACTCGAAACAGAAGGCTTTTTATCACAGGACAAGAAATCAGCCCTCAAAAACTTAACCGGCAGAAAATATTTTTTTGAAAAAATCCCGTAGCCCCGGGGTCACAATTTCAGCAAAAATCTGACTTTTGGCAATTCACTCAAAAATGCTGCTGAAAGCTTGAAAATGCTCTCCTGAAAGGTTTGGCACTCGAAACAGAAGGCTTTTTATCACAGGACAAGAAATCAGCCCTCAAAAACTTAACCGGCAGAAAATATTTTTTTGAAAAAATCCCTAAGCCCCGGGGTCACAATTTCAGCCAAAATCTGACTTTTGGCAATTCACTCAAAAATGCTGCCAAAAGCTTGAAAATGCTCTCCTGAAAGGTTTGACACTCAAAACAGAAGGCTTTTTATCACAGGACAAGAAATCAGCCCTCAAAAAGTTAACCGGCAGAAAATATTTTTTTGAAAAAATCCCTAAGCCCCGGGATCACAATTTCAGCCAAAATCTGATTTTTGGCACTTCACTCAAAAATGCTGCCAAAAGCTTGAAAATGCTCCCCTGAAAGCTTTGGCCATGGAAACAGAAGGGTTTTTATCAAAGGAAAATATATCAGCCCTCAAAAACCTAACCGGCAGAAAATATTTTTTTGAAAAAAATCCCTAAGCCCCGGGGTGACAATTTCAGCCAAAATCTGATTTTTGGCAATTCACTCAAAAATGCTGCCAAAAGTTTGAAAATGCTCTCCTGAAAGGTTTGGCACTCAAAACAGAAGGCTTTTTATCAAAGGAAAATATATCAGCCCTCACAAACCTAACCGGCAGAAAATATTTTTTTGAAAAAAATCCCTAAGCCCCGGGGTCACAATTTCAGCCAAAATCTGATTTTTGGCACTTCACTTAAAAATGGTTCCAAAAGCTTGAAAATGCTCCCCTGAAAGCTTTGGCCATGGAAACAGAAGGCTTTTTATCACAGGACAAGAAATCAGCCCTCAAAAACTTAACCGGCAGAAAATATTTTTTTGAAAAAATCCCTAAGCCCCGGGGTCACAATTTCAGCCAAAATCTGAATTTTGGCAATTCACTCAAAAATGCTGCCAAAAGCTTGAAAATGCTCTCCTGAAAGGTTTGGCACTCAAAACAGAAGGCTTTTTATCACTGGAAAATATATCAGCCCGTTGTTCAGACGTCGATGGCTAATTCTTTTTTCGATAATAAAAACCCATGTGTTTCCACCGAAAAACCTTTCAGGGGATCGTTTTCAACAGTTTGGCACCATTTTTTGAGTGAATTGCAGAACGTCAGATTTTTGCTGAAATTGTGATCGCGCGGCTTAGGGATTTTTTTAAAAAAAGTTGTTCAGACGTCGGGGGCTAATTCTGTTTCCGATGATATAAACCCATCTGTTTCCCCCGAAAAAGATTTCAGGGGATCACTTGCAACATTTTGTCAACATTTTTGAGTGAATTGCAGAACGTCAGATTTTTAGCAGAAATTGTGACCGCGTGTCTTAGGGATTTTTTCAAAAATAGTTGTTCAGACGTCGAGGGCTAATTCTGTTTCCGATAATAAAAACCCATCTGTTTCCACCGAAAAACATTTCAGGGGTTCACTTGCAACATTTTGGTACCATTTTTGAGTGAATTGCAGAACATCAGATTTTTGCTGAAATTGTGACCGCGCGGCTTAGGGATTTTTTCAAAAAAACTTCTTCAGACGTCGAGGGCTGATTCTGTTTCCGATGATATAAACCCATCTGTTTCCACCGAAAAACATTTCAGGGGATCACTTGCAACAGTTTGCCAACATTTTTGAGTGAATTGCAGAACGTCAGATTTTTAGCAGAAATTGTGACCGTGCGGCTTAGCGATTTTTTCAAAAAAACTTGTTCAGACGTCGAGGGCTAATTCTTTTTTTGATAATAAAATCCCATGTGTTTCCACCGAAAAACCTTTTAGGGGATCGTTTTCAACAGTTTGGCACCATTTTTGAGTGAATTGCAGAACGTCAGTTTTTTGCTGAAATTGTGACCGCGCGGCTTAGGGATTTTTTTAAAAAAAAGTTGTTCAGACGTCGGGGGCTAATTCTGTTTCCGATGATATAAACCCATGTGTTTCCCCCGAAAAAGATTTCAGGGGATCACTTGCAACATTTTGTCAACATTTTTGAGTGAATTGCAGAACGCCAGATTTTTAGCAGAAATTGTGACCGCGCGGCTTAGGGTTTTTTTTCAAAAAAAGTTTTTCAGACGTCGAGGGCTAATTCTGTTTCCGATGATATAAACCCATGTGTTTCCACCAAAAAACATTTCAGGGGATCACTTTCAACAGTTTGCCAACATTTTTGAGTGAATTGCAGAACATCAGATTTTTCCTTAAATTGTGACCGCGCAGCTTAGGGATTTTTTCAAAAAAAGTTCCTCAGAGGTCGAGGGCTGATTCTGTTTCCGATGCTATAAACCCATCTGTTTCCACCGAAAAACCTTTCAGGGGATCGTTTGCAACAGTTTGCCAACATTTTTGAGTGAATTGCAGAATGTGAGATTTTTGCTGAAATTGTGACCGCGCGACGTAGGGTTTTTTTCAAAAAAAGTTGTTCAGACGTCGAGGACTAATTCTGTTTCCAATGATAAAAACCCATCTGTTTCCACCGAGAAACCTTTCAGGGGATCACTTGCAACAGTTTGGCACGATTTTTGAGTGAATTGCAGAACCTCAGATTTTTGCTGAAATTGTGGCCGCACGGCTTAGGGATTTTTTCAAAAAACGTTGTGCAGACGTCGAGGGCTAATTCTGTTTCCCATGATATAAACCCATCTGTTTCCACTGAAAAAGATTTCAGGGGATCACTTGCAACAGTTTGCCAACATTTTTGAGTGAATTGCAGAAGGTCAGATTTTTGCTCAAATTGTGACCGCGCGGCTTAGGGATTTTTTCAAAAAAAGTTTTTCAGACGTCGGGGGCTAATTCTGTTTCCAATGATAAAAACCCATCTGTTTCCACCGAAAAACATTTCAGGGGATCGTTTCCAACAGTTTGGCACCATTTTTGAGTGAATTGCAGAACGTCAGATTTTTGCTGAAACTGTGACCACGCGGCTTAGGGATTTTTTCAAAAAAGGTTGTTCAGACGTCGAGGGCTAATTCTGTTTCCGATGATAAAAACCCATTTGTTTCCACCAAAAAACATTTCAGGCGATCGCTTGCAACAGTTTGGCACCATTTTTGAGTGAAGTGCAGAACGTAAGATTTTTGCTGAAATTGTGACCGCGCGTCTTAGGGATTTTTTCAAAAAAAGTTGTTGAGACTTCGAGGGCTAATTCTGTTTCCGATGATAAAAACCTATCTGATTCCACCGAAATACTTTTCTGGGGATAGTTTGCAACAGTTTGCCAACATTTTTGACTGAATTGCCGATCGTCAGATTTTTGCTCAAATTGTGACCGCGCGGCTTAGGGATTTTTTTTTTTAAAAAAAATCAGACGTCTTGGACTAATTCTGTTTCCGATGATAAAAACCCATCTGTTTCCACCGAAAAACCTTTCAGGGGATCATTTGCAACAGTTTGCCAACATTTTTGAGTGATTCATTTGAGTGTATCGTCCGCATACTGATGAACACCCAGCCTAACCCTCTTGATGATCTTTCCCAGTGGCTTCATATAGATGTTAAAAGGAATGGGGGAGAGGACAGAACCCTGAGACACCCCACAAGTGAGGGCCCAGGGTTCTGAACACTCATCCTCCATCACCACTTTCTGGACATGGCCCAGGAGGAAGGAGTGGAACCACTTCCAGCTCCTCTAGGTGGTCCAGAAGTATGTTATGGTTGATGGTATCAAAGGCCACTAAGAGATCCAGCAGAACTAGGAAGCAGCTTTCACCTTTGTCCCTAGCCCACTGGGGATCATCGGCCAGCGCAACCAAGCAAACAAATGCAGAACTGGGTAGGGGAGAATGGACAGTGGGAAGGGGTCAGCCAAGATCTCACGTGACCCTCCCTGAACCCTGTGAGCAAGGAGGAGGGCTTAAAAAGCTCTTTCTTTGCGGGGGTGTCCCATCACTGAAAGAGTTTTCAAGCCCTCCATTTTGTTTACTGGGCTCTGGGAAGAAGAAGAAGAAGAAGAAGAAGAAGAAGAAGAAGAAGAAGAAGAAGAAGAAGAAGAAGAAGAAGAAGAAGAAGAATAGTAGTAGTAGTAGTAGTAGTAGTTTGGATTTGATATCCCGCCTTTCACTCCCCTTCAGGAGTCTCAAAGCGGCTAACATTCTCCTTTCCCTTCCTCCCCCACAACAAACACTCTGTGAGGTGAGTAGGGCTGAGAGACTTCTAAGAAGTGTGACTAGCCCAAGGTCACCCAGCAGCTGCATGTGGAGGAGCGAAGACACGAACCCGGTTCCCCAGATTACAAGTCCACTGCTCTCAACCACTACACCACACTGGCTCTCTGGGAGTCTCCTGTGGCATCCCACAGCCTTCCAGAAGCCTTGCGTGGCCATCCCAGAGTCTGGTGAGGAAGGGATAGTCTCCATGGAAAGGGAATGATGCTCCTGGACACCAGAGCATCTCCTGCTGCCAGCTGGCCTCCGCTGCCACCAGTCCCATTTAGGACTGAAATGCAAGGTGAGAGGTTGGCCAACCAGAAGATCATTTCCTGATCTTTCCCAAGGAAGACCCAAGTTTATGACGAGCTGAGCAAGGGGACGAGGGGGTCTTACTGGTCATCTGAAGCAAGCTTGAGCCTGGGCGGAGGGTGAGGAGGAGCAGGTGGCCAGGGGCTCAAATTTCGTTTTGTTGCAAGCTGTAATTAAAAACCAAGCCTAATGTTGTGGATTCCACCTCTAAGCTGCAACCCCTTGAATTTCCCAACAGTGGAGGGTCCTCTGGACCACAGCACCCTGCGAGCCATGATCCTGGAGAAAATGGAGAGGGAGAAGATGAAATCGCTTAAAAACTCGGTGGAGAGAATGGAGGGCAGCCGAGAAAAGAAGAAGTATTCCACCAGACCCTAAGAGGAGGCAGGCAGGCACTCCGTCCAGAAAGCCCAGGGATTCTCAGCCCAGTTCGTAGACTATGTATGGGTGTAGATATATATATTTATATTTTAAAAAATACTAAATGGAGTACCAAAATGGGCTCTCTTTTGTAAACATAAAAGGTTATTAATAAAAGACACGATTTGACTTTCGCATTTCTACAGTCTCTGCAATGTTCTAACCTTTGCAATGTTTTACTTTTACTATCGGGACGCGGGTGGCGCTATGGGTTAAACCACAGAGCCTAGGACTTGCCGATCAGAAGGTCGGCGGTTCGAATTTCCACGACGGGGTGAGCTCCCGTTGCTCGGTCCCTGCTCCTGCCAACCCAGCAGTTCGAAAGCACTTCAAAGTGCAAGTAGATAAATAGGTACCACTCTGGCAGGAAGGTAAACGGTGTTTCCGTGCGCTGCTCTGGTTCGCCAGAAGCGGCTTAGTCATGCTGGCCACATGACCCAGCTGTACACCAGCTCCCTCGGCCAATAAAGGGAGATGAGTGCCGCAACCCCAGAGTCGGTCACGACTGGACCTAATGGTCAGGGGTCCCTTTACCTTTACTTTTACTATCAAATATTTCTCTCCATCTACTGGCTGAGTATGATGATGGGCATCTGTCTGCTTCTGTTTGCAACATAGGGGCAGAACCACACATGCACCCACACATTTCTTTAAAGCTTTTTTTAAAAAATCTTTTACACAAAGTCTGCTTTGAGAGAGATGTGCTGCCGCAGATTTGAGTGAACTCAGCAGGTGGAGGGGAGCAGGAGTTTTCCCCTCTAGAAATATGTGAACAGAGCTGTCCACCTTGACCTTGACGTGCCTGCAATGCATATTGATTTTTCTTTTTAATGCTTGGCTTTTGCACAGCCAGGAGATTGGCTGGGTCCATTAGCCAGGGAAAACCCAGGGATCTATCCGAGCATCTGTTTGTTTCTTCCAATGACAGTAGTAAAGCTCGGAGGACCAGGATGGGGCTGGGCTAGCCGAAGGGAAGCTCCTGGCAGCACTCAGAGGGGAAATGTTATGTACTGAGTTAAATAGGATCCAAAATGCAGCAGTCTGATTGGTCCTAGAACAATAGGATCCAGAATGCAGCAGTCTTATTGGTCCTAGAACAATGCAGCAGTATGATTGGTCCGCAGGAGCCACCCAATCCAGCTCCAGGTGGAAGTGAATCCGCAACCTGATTCGCCTATAGGAGAATCCTGGAATTAGCCAATCACGTGGGGCCCATTGTGTAAATAATGTATATAAAGCAGACACCTTGGGGGGACTTGCATTCCTCACTAGCATGAGCTGAATAAAAAGCATGAAATCCATTCTTGACTCTGAGTAGGAGTATATTTCAGGAAATGTACAGGTGACCTTAGGCAGATGTTGGTGGACCCCAACTCCCAGCAGTTGAGGCCAATGGGGTGAATGGTCAGGCATGATGGGAGTGGTAGTCAAATCACTTCTAGAGGAACAGAGGTCTCCTGTCTCTACTTCCTGCCTGACTCCATCCCCACTTCCTGCCTCAACTCTATCAATCTGAGCTCCTCCCATAAACCACATCCCTCCCCATTTCTTATTTACCACAATGGAAGAACTAAGTCGCACGAGCATTATTTTGGGGGCATTTGCAAAACAAAAGCAGCCTGCAGCATCTACCCGCTCTCCCTCCTACGCAGGTGAAAGGTGGTGCCCTCCCCAACGGGGAATCTCCACCCCTCCAAATGCTGGGTTCATGGGATCATCCCATAGGTGGTTCTGGATTCCAGACCACAGATACCCTAGCTAGATCTGGAGGGGGGGGGGTCAAAGATGGCATGTGTCAACAAAGCAATATCCTATCTGGAGAAGCATATTTTATATAATAATCAAAAGACACTTTCAAAAATGTACAAACTACTTTTGAATTGGCAAAGAAAGGAGGAAGATATTAAAGAAATTACAGTAAAATGGGAGAGGGACCTGGGACATACGATCAAACCCAATATTTGGAATGAATTATGGACTAAAAATATAAAATTCACAGCTTGTTTCCGTATAAGGGAAAATCTTATGAAAATGTACTATAGGTGGTATCTGACCCCTGTAAAACTTGCAAAAATGAATAAATCAAACAATAACAAGTGCTGGCGATGTAAGGAACAGATAGGAACATACTACCATATGTGGTGGTCCTGTCTAGAGATACAAAGATTTTGGAACATGATTTATGAAGAGATAAAGAGATTGATAAAAACTACATTTAGCAAGAAACCGGAAGGATTTTTACTAGGAATGGTTTCAGATAATATTCCCCAAAATAAAACTAGGCTATTTATGTATGCAACATCAGCAGCAAAGGGTTATAGCGCCAAAGCACTGGAAAGACACAAATACACCCACTGAAGAGGAATGGGTAGTCAAATTGTGCGAGTACTTGGAGCTCGCAAAGCTGACAGATGCAATAAGAGATAAACCTTAAAAATTGGTGAAAGAAGAATGGGAATGTTTAAATAATTATTTAGGGGACAAGGACTCAAGAAGAAAGATCTGGCTATGTTTAGAAAGATACCGCATAGAGAAATGCTCCCTGATACCAAGATGAGGGATTCCTTTGGAATGCAGATAGAGAGAATTGGTAAGAATAATGATCTGTTGTGAGCTTGACGGAAGTGTACAGTAGATGAGCTTTCCTGCTTTGGCTCATCTTCCTTTTTCTTTTTTTCCTATTTTTCTTTTTTCTTTTCTTTTATCTTTCCCATAGTTGCTTATGTTCTGTGTCATGTACTTCAATTTTTTTTTTTTTTTTTTTAGTTTTTTCCATTACTATTAAGGAATTTCCCTTTGTAATTTTGGTCGTCTATATTTATATGTACTTGATTAAAGCAAAATAAATGTAATAATAATAATAATAATAATAATAATAATAATAATAATAATTCAAACAAAGCACTGTGGGGCTAAAGACCAGGCTGCCCTGATGCTTAGCCAAGCTCAGAGTCTGGGACCAAGTCGAGAAAGCCAGGCAGGTGGCCCCCATGAGCAGAGGGAGGAGGGCCACCCCTGACCACTGGTCTTGCCAGCTAGGGATGATGAGAGTTGTAGTCCAAAAACAGCCAGAGACCAAAGTTTGGGAAGCACTGGTCTTGCTGAAGCAAGGATGGGGAACAGCTGTGGCCCTCCAGGTGTTGTTGGACTCACAGCTTCCAGCAGCCCTAGAGAGAATGGCCAGTGGTTGGTAGGGTGGGAGCAACATCTGGAGAGGTCCTGTCAGGGGCTCCTTGGGGGCAGGAGGCAAGAGGGAAGGACGAATTCTCGTTGCTGAGAACCAGGCACCCCATTTGTAGGGGGCCTTGGGTGTCCCCACCCAGGCAGAGTGTGTGGAGCGGAGCCTTAGGGGGAGAGAGTCCCAGAAGTTGCCCCATTTCACTTTTCACAGCTTGGCCAGAGGGACCCACCAACCATTTGGACGTCTTCGTAGTTTCCATTCGGTTACGAGCCTCTTGCCTCGCTCCTCATGTACCTTGGAATCGCGGCTTCTGGACCTTGAACAGAGACCTGTTCCTTGCTGTCCATTAAGAGTCACTGCTGTCGTGTGTGTGTGTGTGTGTGTGGCGGGAGCCTGGCCTTCCCCATCCTTGAGTGAAATGCTCTCGTAAGAACACCGGAGGGCAGCACTGTCCAACGATCTGATTCTGAGTGTCGTAAACCAGCTAGGACTGTTTTAGTAGTATAGTGGTACCTTGGGTTAAGAACTTAATTCGTTCTGGAGGTCCGTTCTTAACCTGAAACTGTTCTTAACCTGAGGTACCACTTTAGCTAATGGGGCCTCC
The DNA here is from genome assembly GCF_965113315.1 of Podarcis vaucheri. Classification (NCBI taxonomy): domain Eukaryota; kingdom Metazoa; phylum Chordata; class Lepidosauria; order Squamata; family Lacertidae; genus Podarcis; species Podarcis vaucheri. The sequence goes on along the minus strand of NC_138765.1, from coordinate 88,358,175 downwards.
TGCTGCCACTGCACTGCTGCCACGCGATTTCTGTTCTCATCTTGAAGCAAAGTTCTTAACCCGAGGTACTATTTCTAGGTTAGCGGAGTCTGTAACCTAAAGCATATGTAACTCGAGGTACCACTGTACAGTCATACCTTGGGGTACAGATGCTTTAGGTTGCATTTTTTCGGGTTATGGACCTGCCAAAACCTGGAAATTCCAGAATGGGTTACTTCTGGGTTTTGGTGGTCATGCATGCACCAAAGTGCTAAATCGTGCTTTGTGCATGTGCAGAAGCACCAAATCACAACAAGCACGTGTGCAGATGCGCCGCTGCAGGTTGCGAACATGCATCCCACATGGATCATGTCTGCAACCCGAGCATCCACTGTACTCTGCCCTTCTTGGCACTTAAACCCAACTGAGAAACAAAAGAAGTTTAAGGACACCTGTGACATTAAGGCACAGGTGGGGAGCTGTCAGCTGATGGAAACACAGTTGTGGTTTGGGAGAATGATGCCGTGAGCCAACTGGTGAGCCCAGACTGGTCCACAGCTGGAGGCTTCCTATAACCAGACAGATGCGGCCTGCTCCCATGAGTGCTGGCCCTATTGCATTGGGGGAGACAGCCCCCAACCCCTGCAAAATTACCATCTGGGGAAATGTTCCCCTGGAGGAACTGCAGATTCAAGACACCCAGCATACTCTGTTGGGTCCTACCCACCACCACCCTTCAGATCCATCAAAACCATCCCAAGCCCCAAGATACTAGTGAAAGCCCAGACCTAAAGCTATCATTCCCATGTGGCAGCTTGAGGTCTCCCTTGCCTGAATCCTCCTCGGAAGACATGTGCTGTGGACCAGAACCCTCCAAGTTCTCCCAGGAAAGGAGGGGCCAGCATGGGTGGAGGGGAGTATAAAAGCTCCAGGACTGATGCAACACTTTATCTAACTCAGGTCCCTGTAACTGTCGCTGGTCCATGGAATGGTTCCTCAGCCTTGATGGAGCAGTGGTGTCAGAAGTGGGATATGTGCCTGTTTGCAACTTGGGTGCTGGCTCCTGTACGAGTTCATTCTCCCCTCCCAGGTTTTGCAAAGCCAACTGTTATCCACGCAGGAACATGTGGTGTCAGGTGTGTGTGCAGGAGCCAGGCACTGGGACCAATAGGACTCTACAGGACTGGGGCCTTCCTAAGTTTGTTCTGAAGGGGCAAGGAGTGGCTGCACAGGTGAGGCCGATTGGTACCTTGCAGCACCTGGTGGCAACAGCCGGGAAGGGATATAAGGTCAGCATTTTCCCTTCGGCTCTTTGCCACAGCAATATGTTCCCTGCCTTGCTGTGTTTGGTTCCATGACGCCTTGCTTCTTGATCCTCGGACCCTTGACTTTGTAACTCCTTGTTTCCTGACCCTCGGACCCTTGGCTTCTTGACTCCCGGCTCTCAGACCCTCGGACTCTTGGCTTCCTGACTCCTGGCTTCTGGACTCCCGTTCCTGCTCCCACCCCGCCTTCTTGCCCCCGGTCCCAACGTCCCCAGCCGGGACTTCAATCACCCAAAACCAGACCGTGACACATGTACTCAATGAATAATTCAACACATATACAATTTTGGAAATGTTTCTCAAGTCACGAATGAATTCTTTCACACAAAGAGGACAGACAAGGGACTGGGAACACCAAGAAGACAAGAACTGTCAGGAAGCCTGTGAACACCCCAGTTTTCATGGTGAGGAACAAACAGAGCTGTGAGGAGAAGGAAGCCCCACTGTGTACCATTCCAGGCCCGTAGAAAGGGACTCTCCCAGGCTTCAATCTTTTTCCTCTCCATGAGTGATGATATGGACGAGGTTCTTATAGTCCAGGTTGCCGGTCACATCGGGAGGGAAGGCTGCAAACATTTGGTCTATCTGCAGGAAAGAAGCAGGCAGGGAAAAGTTCTCTGCAGGGACATTTTATCCAACGTTGCACTGGTTATACCTGGAATTGCAGTCCTCTAATTGCTTTGATGGATGCTCAAGCAGCACAACCCTATGCACATTTATTTAGAAGTAAGCAAGCCCCGTAAGGGTGGTGCTGTGGGTTAAACCACAGAGCCTAGGACTTGCCGATCAGAAGGTGGGCGGTTCGAAACCCCGCGACGGGGTGAGCTCCCATTGCTCGGTCCTTCCTCCTGCCAACCTAGCAGTTTGAAAGCACACCAGTGCAAGTAGATAAATAGGTACCGCTCCGGCGGGAAGGTAAAAGGCGTTTCCATGCGCTGCTCTGGCTCACCAGAAGCAGCTTAGTCATGCTAGCCACATGACCCAGAAGCTGTACGCCGCCTCCCTCGGCCAATAAAGCGAGATGAGCGCCGCAACCCCAGAGTCGGCCACGACTGGACCTAATGGTCAGGGGTCCCTTTACCTTTACCTTTTAAGCCCCTTAAGATGGGTGTTCAGTGGGACTTACACCAAACCAAGTGTGCATAGAGGACTGCACTCTTAATCAACCCAAGCTCTAGCCTGCAATCTTATGCACAGTTACCCAGGAATAACTTGGACTGAAATCCCCGCCTGCACAGGATTCCCCGCCTCCAGAACCAGCTGAGCCGGGGCTGGGGCCTGAGCCTGAAGGGTCCTCACCTGTGCTGGGTCCTCAGGTGCAGGCACCAGCTGAGTCTGCTCTGGCTCCTGAGATGATGGAGGACCCATTGCCTGCAGGTGCTCCACTCTCAGCCCCGTCAGAGGAATCTGAGGTTGCCTCTGGGTCCGGTAACCCTCCAGCTTCTCCTGAGCTGCAGAGGCTCAGGGCAGAGAGGCGGAAGGAACTAAGTTCCCGCAGGAGGAGTGCTCGCCTCCAGGCCAGGAGGGGCGAGTCACCAGAGGATTGGGGCTGCCCTATGCCTCGGGCAAATAAAAGCCGGCCAGCCCCAGTCCCAAGTTGCAGGAGCAACATTGTTGGTTGCTAGTTCCTGCCTGAATCCTGTCCTGCTTTCCTGCCTGAGCTCCTGACCCGCCCTGGCTCCCTGCTTGCAAGCCTGTTCCTGACTTTGCCCAACTCCCTGCCCTGCACCCAGCTTCAGCTACAATGGACTGCCTCCACGCTGCACTTTCGACCACGGACCGGACTTGGACCTCGTCTCTCGGGTAACCCACAGGACCAGCACATTCTGGCTCGGACTGGATATGAGCCCACCTGCTGGTTCCTGCACTGCTTCGGGTGGCCAGGCAAGGAACACAGGCTCCTCTGGGCACCTTGGCAGAGGAATGCAAGGGGCAGGGGCACTGATACGGCTCCTTACCAAAGGGGCAACGGAGTCTATGTATGCCCCTGGCTTGACTAGATGACCCTCAGGGTCCTCTACAGTTCTACAATTTATTCTAGGAGCATAGGAGGCAGAGCAGTGGTCTCAGTATTGCACATCATGATGGACAGCAGTGGTCCAGGACAGCAGTTTAACCCAGTTCTACCTGCAGAAGCATAGCTGTCAACTTACAGATTTGAAAATAAGGGACCAGCAGCCTCGGAAATAAGGGATCAGCAGACAAAATAAGGGGTTTTCCGGGCACAGGTATGTTCAACCTCTGAGCCCCTCCGAGCCAAAGGCAGAAAGCCCAGCCAGCAGCCAAACGAAGTCTCATCAATAAGGGACAGCAGCGGGACATGGCACTGGGATAAGGGACTGTACCGCCAAATAAGGGACGCTTGACAGCTATGCAGAAGCCAGGCACTGAATGCTAAGCTGTTCCTCTTCTGTTTCTGAGCTCCTGCCCTCCCATTTAGCCCATTCAGTGCCTGCCAGTCCCCAAGCTCCTCTTACCTCCTCCTTCGAAAACCGTTCTCCTTGCGTCATCAACATCTCCTTGATGCTGCAAGACAAAGCAGGGGACAGATGGAGGACCACGAGGGAGCAAAACCCCAGAGCAAAATGACAAGGAAAGCTTTGAGAGGAGCAGAGGCTGCAGCCATTTAATTGAAGGGCCTGAGAGACAGATGGCCCTCGCATCTCGTAATCAAAGGCTGAAACAGGAAAGGATTCACTGTGAAGCTTCCGAAATCAGCACCAACCTCATTTCGGCTAGCATCTTGTTCTCAGTGGCCAGCCAATGCCCCAATGGGAAACCCACAAGCAGGATGCAAGCGCGGGAGCAATTCTCCCTTCCTGTGGCTTCCAGAAACTGGTATTCAGAAGATTTACTGCTCTGACTGTAGATACAGAGCGTAGACACCATGGCTAGGAGCCATAGATAGCCTTTTCCTCCATGAAATTGTCCGCCCGCCCCCCTTTAAAGTCATCCAAACTGGTGGTGATCCCTGCCTCATGTGGTAGGGAGTTCCACAGGTACTTACTAGTTCGCCTTCAGGCCTTTGCCTTCTGGATCGAACACTTTGAAAGCGTTCAGAATAGTCTCTTCTGGATCCGCACCTGGAAGTCACAGAAAAGAGATCTGGAAAGTGAAATACTTATGGGAGGCCAGCCTGTTCTCTCCACCACTGTGGGGGAGGGTGTTCTTGCATTGCTGGGGGTTGGACTAGATGACCCTTGGGTCCCTTCCAATAATAATACTAAAAATAATACCAATAGTAATTTATTATTATTTATACCCCGCCCATCTGGCTGAGTTTCCCCAGCCACTCCGGGCGGCTTCCAATCGGGTGTTAAAAACAATACAGCATTAAATATTAAAAACTTCCCTAAACTGGGCTGCCTTCAGATGTCTTTTAAAGATAAGATAGCTGCTTCTTTCCTTCACATTTGAATGGGAGGGCTTTCCACAGGGCGGGCGCCACTACTGAGAAGGCCCTCTGTCTCGGAGCTGGACCTCAGTGACCGGGCAGAACGATGGGGGTGGAGATGCTCCTTCAGGTATACTGGGCTGAGGCCGTTTAGGGATTTAAAGGTCAGCACCAACACTTTGAATTGTGCTCGGAAACGTACTGGGAGCCAATGCAGGTCTCTCAGGACTGGTGTTATGTGGTCCTGGTGGCCACTCCCAGTCACCAGTCTAGCTGCCGCATTCTGGATTAATTGCAGTTTCCGGGTCACCTTCAAAGGCAGCCCCACATAGAGTGCATTGCAGTAGTCCAAGCAGTAGATAACTAGAGCATGCACCACTCTGGCAAGACAGCCCATGGGCAGATAGGGTCTCAGCCTGCGTACCAGATGGAACTGGTAGACAGCCGCCCTGGACACAGAATTAAACTGCGCCTCCATGGGCAATTGTGGGTCCAAAATGACTCCCAGGCTGCACACCTGGTCCTTCAGGGGCACAGTTTCCCCATTCAGGAGCAGGGAATCCCCCACAGCCACCCACTGTCCCCCCAAAACAGTACTTCTGTCTTGTCAGGATTCAACCTCAATCTGTTAGCCACCAACCATCCTCCAACTGCCTCCAGGCACTCACAACTCTATGATTCTATGTGTGTGGCAAGGTGGATGGAGCAGGCAGTGAGGAGATGCCAAGAACCTCTTCCCAGAAGGTGCTCCTTGCTTGTGGCATGGAGGGTGGCGGGGAAACACCTTCTACCTTCTTCTCCAATCTCACCTTTAAGTTTTTCCCCAAACATGGTCAGGAAGACTGTGAAATTTATAGGCCCAGGAGCTTCCTTGACCATGTCGTCCAGTTCTTCATTCTTCACATTCAAGCGTCCTGAGGAAGGAGGGAAAAATGACAGAGTAGAACAGGCATCCCCAACCTTCAGCCCTCCAGATGTTTTAGACTACAGTTCCCATCATCCCTCACCACTGGTCCTGTTAGCTAGGAATCATGGGAGTGGTAGGCCAAAACATGTGGAGGGCCACATGGTAGGGATGCCTGGAGTAGAAGAACTCTAGGGAAGATTTGTCAACGATCCATTCAAATATCAAACTAATAATAATAATAATTTATTATTTATACCCCGCCCATCTGGCTGGGCTTCCCCAGCCACTCTGGGCAGCTTCCAACAAAATATTAAAATACCGTAATACATCAAACATTAAAAGCTTCCCTAAACAGGGCTGCCTTCATATGTCTTCTAAAAGTTTGGTAGTTGTTCTTCTCTTTGACATCTGGTGGGAGGAAGTTCCACAGGGAGGGTGCCACTACCGAGAAGGCCCTCTGCCTGGTTCCCTGTAACTTGGCTTCTCGCGGTGAGGGAACTGCCAGAAGGCCCTCGGCACTGGACCTCAGCATCTGGGCAGAACGATGGGGGTGGAGATGCTCCTTCAGGTATACTGGACAGAGACCATTTAGGAATTATCACATTAAGCCTGTGCAACAGGAGCAGGCAGCTTGCCGCCTTTTGGGGGACTATAATTTCCACCGGCCCCAGTCAGCAGAGCCGACAGCCATGGGTGATGGGTGTTTTAGTTCGAAAAGAGAGCACCGTGTTGGCCACACCAAATTGAGAGGCCCACCACCAGACCTTTGGCAACCGACCAACTGCATCTGGTGGCTCACCAGAGGGCTGTTTTGTTACCTGGAACTGCAAAAATTAGGGTTGTCGGGCACACAGCAGGCCACTATAAATAGTTCACAGGGCTCATGAGAGGCAGTGTGGTGTAGTGGTTAGAAAGCTGGACTGGATCAAGGGTTCCAACAAGCATTCAGATCCATGAAGCCCATTGGAACTGGCCTTGGGCCAGTTTCTGCCTCCCAGTCTTACCTCCCTCACAGCTTTGCTGTGTAGATTAAATGAGCAGGAGGAGATCCATAATGAGCTCCTTGGAGGAAAAGGTGAGATATAAATGCAGGAAATGAATGAATGAATGAATGAATGCAGACTGGTTTGGGCTTGATGGGTTACAAGTCCTGCTGAACTTTCAGAAAGATCCCAGATCTCTGAACAGCAAATGATTCAGATTACTGCATGTTTGGTTTTTCAGACTTTGTGGGAATCGACATTTTGAATTTAAGTTGGTGGACCTGGCAGAGAATTTTAGTTGGGTGGTGAGAGAAGAGAAAATGTTGGCAATTGAAATAGGCCTTTTCGTTGAAAAAAAAATTAATGCATGCTGTATGTATGTCTATTTTAGGCTGCTCTTTGGGTTTTTTTAATCCAACTTGAGTCCTATTCAGAGCCGACCCACTGAAATTAATGAACCCAAGAGGCCCCATCTTCTCTATGCATTTAAAGCAGAATCACAACACTTCAAACAGGCGTGGTCGCCCCTAAAGAATTCTGGGAGATGTAGTTTATGAAGGGTGCTGAGAGCAGTTAGGAGGGCACCCTATCCCCCTCCCAGAGCTACAGTTCCCAGAGTTCCCTAGGAAGAGGAATACACTGTCTGGGAATTGTAGTCTCTTTATAGTGGTATGATACTGCTTTAAATGTATGCAGTGCAGATGGGGCCTAACACAGGTCAGTGGCATAGCGTGGGGGGTGCAGGGGGGCCGGCCGCACCGGGCACAACATCTGGGGGCGCACTCGCACTCGCAGCTCTCTGCCCCTGCTAAAATCCACGGGTTAGGGGGCGCAAATTACTTGCCTTGCCCCAGGTGCTGACAACCCACGCTACACCACTGACTCAGGTTCATTAATTTCAGTGAGTCTACTCAGCGTAGGACCAGCAATGAATGCAACCTTTCCCACCCCACCTTTTATTATTATTATTTTTTACAAAGATACTAGGTTGCTATACAAAGGTAAAGAAAAGCAAAACAGACAAATCCTCTGTAATACAGTTATGGATAATACATAATCATAATAAATAAAAACACTAGAGGCAGTTTTAAAAGCAGACAGAACAGATCAGATACAAAGCCATAAAAATATAAGGTTTGTCCTGGTTCTGCTTACTAGCTTTTGGGTGTTTTATAAGGTTTCTTTGCTTACCTAATGCGGCGAACGTATCTCTCAGGTCTGCTTTGTCAATGAACCCATCGCGGTTCTGATCCATGATCGTGAAGGCCTAAATGAGGGATATCAGGGCACAGTTGTGTTACCTGGCCACACTGCAAGGTCATGCTAGATGCAGAAATTGCTTTCCTGAGAATCTTGGCATTATTATTAGGGGAAATTACATCCGCAAATGTGTGCATGAGGAGAAATTCACACTAAAATGCCGGTGAATTTTCACGAGGGCTTTAAAATAAATGCATTGTACAGATGGTACATAACACCAGTGCAGTTAGGGAAAATGTACAAAACTAGTTCAAATATATGTTGGAAGTGTAAGGAAAAGGAGGGGACAATTTATCATATGTGGTGGGATTGTAAGGTAATTTGGGAAATGATATATAACGAACTGAAGAAAATGTTCCATTTAACATTTGTTTAAAAACCTGAAGCATTTTTATTAGGGATTGTAGGGAAAGATCTGCCAAAAAAGCTGAAAAACATCTTCATGTATGCGACAACGGCTGCGAGAGTTTTAATAGCACAAGGATGGAAGACTGAAGAAACCCCCAACTAAAGAATCATGGCAAAAAAAATTGATGGATTATGCAGAACTGGCAAAACTGACATATAAGCTACGGGACAAGGATAACTGTGACTTTAAAGATGAATGGGAACCCTTTACAAAGTATTTGAAGACGCAATAAAGCGAACTGGACTCCTTGGCTGGTTTTGAATAAACATTCACAAACTTTTTATTGATAATAATCAGCTAAATAGTTTGAGGATCCATACAACTTTTTAACATGCAGAAAACAGCATTTTTAGAGAAATCAAAGACTGGAACTGAGGGAAGTTGGGGGGTGGGTTCTGTGGGGGGAGGAAGGAAAAATGGGGAGGGGGGTAAGGATGATATGTTTCTGGATAATATGTTTTGTTTTAGTTTTGAATAAAAAAGTTATTTAAAAATAATAATAAAATAAAATAATTGCAAAATGCTGCAGGAATGTGGTCACTGCAAATTGGGAACCAGATTGGGTGTCCCCCCCTTACTTCAATGCCTCCCCCTCCCCACACCCAGAGCAAACCCAGAAATCTGTTCTGCACAACCGAACAAAAATAGAAAGGGGGGGGGACGGAGAGAAAGTCAGCTCAGAGTATGCACCACCTGCTGGTGTTTTGCCATGCGTTGAAATTGGCAGGAGTCTTGTATTCCAGCATTTAAGCTCTGGTATTGTGAACAGGTTCCACGGCTGAGACCGGGCTTCCCATTTAAGCCCCTTTTAATTGGTTTCTAGAACCTTTAGTCTCTGAGAATGTGGACTCACTCACCCAGGACTTGGCGTGCAATTCTGTGCTTAAAATAAATGAGTAAAAGCATTGGCCTGGCCTGCCCTCAAGACACAAGGCTGCCTGCGGCCGGCTGATTTGGTATAGCAAAGGAACGCCTGCAAAGAGGTGCTGCTTTTATTACAGGTGTGGAACCGAGACTGAGAGATAAGCCAAAGGCACTTCAGGGGAGTTTGTGGAGAGTGAGATTTGAATGTGGAGCTGCCCCTTTGACTCAGTGCGCAGCCAGCCTGGACTGCTTTCTCAGAATGATCTAGGAAGCTAACAAAATTTTGTTAGCTAAAAATTGGGAACTACAAGATTTACCAACAGTGGAGGACTGGCAGATGAAGATGATGGAATTTTTGGAGCTGGCCGACCTGACCGGAAGAATCCGTGATCAGAAGGAGGAGGAGTATCATAATGAATGGAAGAAATTTAAGGACTATTTAAATAAATATGTTAAGTTAATCTAAGTAGAACTACTTGTGAGTAACTGATTGGTCTAGGAAATAACTATGTTAAATTACATAATACTATGGATTGAAGTCAATATGGAAAGGAAGAAAGATGTTAAATGACTAAGTAATTATTATTGGAAAATAGTGTTGGAAAACTGCGACAATGAATAATCTGGAAACTCAGCTAGTGGGATTTGAGGAAGTCATGTAACAATGATACAAAAGTGGATATCTAACAGTTAAGATAAATGTTTGTTTGTCTGTTTTCTTTTTAATGTAATGTTTTCTTTTTTTATTGTTATATAAATTTGGAAACTCAATAATTTTTTTGAAAAAACAAACAAGACCAGAACGATTTAGGAAGATTTTGGGTGCAACTCTCCCCCAAAAGGCCATTCCCCCCCAGTGGCGTGGCGTGGGGGGTGCAGGGGGGGCCGGCCGCACCGGGCGCAACATCTGGGGGTTAGGGTTAGGGGCCGCAAATCCACGGGTTAGGGGGCGCAAATTACTTGCCTTGCCCCGGGTGCTGACAACCCACACTACGCCACTGTTCCCCCCCCCGCCGCCTTTCTTCTTGGGCTGTCTTGACGTACCTCCTTGAACTCCTGGATCTGAGCCTGCTCAAACATGGAAAAGACGTTGGAGTTGGCACCTTCAGATCGCTTCTTGGCTTTCTTGGGAGACTTCGAGAGATGCAAGGGGGACAATTGTTATTCACGGGTGCCCCTTTAAGCCTTGGAGCTGCAGCAGGGCTGCAGCAGAGGTGGGAAGCAAAAGGAAGGTGCCGGCAGATTTTATCATTTATTTATATTATTCCATAGAATCAGAGCCGTCTTTCCCATAGGGCTTAGTGGTGCGTTGCGCCAGGGAGCCAGCCTCCCAGGGGCGCCCCAGAAAGTGGGGGAGCTGTGCAGCTTTGCCGGCGGCCTCCCCTTTCCCTGCACACCCGCCAGCTGCGCCCCGCCAACCATAAGGCTGGCGGGCGTGCAGCTTCCCTCCCAAGCCTCTGTGAGGATCGCTCTCCTCCTGAGGAGGCTTGGGAGGGGCGCAACTTCCCTCCCAAGCTTCTGTGGGGATTGCTCTCCCACAGCGGAATGGGGGAGAGTTGTGCCTCGGATGGCTGACAGTGCGCAGCGACGGCCACCCCAACACTATCCGTGGTAATTGGGGGGGGGGCTGGGCGGATATTTGCACCCCAGCGCCACATCTGCAAAAGACGGCCCTGGATGGAATCACAGAACTGTCGAGTTGCGTAGGGACTCCCAGGGTCATTATTACTATTATTAATTGATTATTTATGCTGATGCCGCTTGATGCTAAGCAATGCCAAACACAAAAACCAATTGCACCACACTGTTAAAATATGGAACAATTAAAAAAAAAAAGTACCGTATTTTTCGCTCTATAACACGCACCAGACCATAACACGCACGTAGCTTTTAGAGGAGGAAAACAAGAAAAAAATATTCTAAATGAAATAGTGGGTATATGATTTTTGTGGTTCATGCTGTGGCCACAGACATGTGATCTGACAGTGAGTTTGGAGTAGCCCAATGCAAAAATCCTGAGGATCCATGTGGATCCATGCTTTGTAACCACAGAGGAGGGAAGGAAGGGGAACCATGGATCCTCTGCTCACGACTGCAGCAGATCCCCCCCCCGCCACCCGCAGGCATTTGCTCCATAACACGCACAGACATTTCCCCTTACTTTCTAGGAGGAAAAAAGTGGGTGTTATGGTGCAAAAAAATACGGTAGCTAAAATACAGCACAAACCAATCCTATTAAAACATTAACCAATAAACATTTACCTATATATGTCCAGTATCATGAAGGTGCCGGACTCTCCTTTATCGGAGCTTTTATAGCAGAGGTCTGTCGGGGAATCTTTAGCTGTGATCCCTGCATGGCAGGGGGTGGACTAGATGACCCTTGGGGTCCCTACCTGCTCCACAATTATATGATTCTATTAAAAGAGGCCATCAAACAAGAGGCCTTTTAAAGCATCCCGTTAAATTGTTTGTACCCCACTCTTCATTATTCACACAATCCCAGAGGGAGGGCTTATTCCCCCTTAACTTTGTGTTTTCCAGGCATTGCCCACACTTTAAAACTCCATGTCCGACTGCTCTTTCTCTGACTGAGCTTTCTCCCTGAAAACCCGCTCTTTCCTGCTGAATTGGCACAAGCAGCAACCTGCAGAAAACCCGAATTGCCATTTGTTGCGCTTCCGCTTTAAAGGGTGGGTTTTTGCAGGGAAAACCCAAGGCAAAAGCACAGTTCAGTGTGAATAAGCCCCGAGGAACAACTTTTAAAACACAGCAAATAAACATTTCACTTAAATATAAAACCAGGCCGTACACTAACAGCTTAACTGCATCCGCCGAGAGAGTGGCAGCGCGTTCTGGGAGCCTCCTTTCCTGGTCCATCTCAGCTGGTTTTACAGGTGAGTGTGAACCTTGGAAAATTCCTAAGTAAAGGTTTTTAAAACCACTATTCTGTGGACTTCACTGGAGGGCAACATTTGCTTATCTAACAAATAGACAGGATATGGAACGTGAGGTTGCTCATTTTCTTCTCTTCATTAGCGTTTGTGTTGCATCATTTTATACTACGAGCCTTCTACAATTTATAAGCTACTTTGGAAGCCTTTTTTTTACTTAGAAGCATGACCCGCCTCCATAAATAAATCTGCCTTTGAGGTCAGTCCACCCCAGTATTCTCCACAGCAATTCAGGGAGTTGCGTTGTGAAGAATTGGACCCTGAATCTATATAGCGCATTGCTGCCTACATCTACAGGCTGGACTTTCAGGTTGTGGTCTCCAAGATCTCAGATCAGGGTCTTTCTCAGTTGCCCATGGGCATGCTGGGGACTCAGGCTGGCACTGTTTTCGAGCTGGGCACCTGGGGAAATGGCCAAATCCTCTTGGGTAGCCTTCATCCTCAAAGTTTGTTGCCAGAACCACAACTTGCGGAAGGAGTCAATTCCACAGCCTCACTATGAATTTCAGGCACGTCCAACAGGTAGATTGGGATCTACCGGTAGATCACTGGACGTCTGTGGCAGATCACCAGTACATCACTGACTCCCCCCAAAGAAGCTCAACAACTTTGACCTGAACTCCACTGCCAGTTTTTGACTCTATGAGTAGATTGCAATCTCTTGGGAGTTGCCCACCCCTGAATTATATGAAGGACTTTCCTTTGGTTCTGTCCTGAACCCAAACCATTCAGCTTTAATTGGATGTGGCTGGGTGGGGAGCATACATAAGATGCTGTCTTAGACTGAGTTTGACCACTGGTCCGTCCCACCCAATCTTGTCTACACGGATTGGCAGCAGCTCTTTCATAGGAGACACACCTTTTATAGGAGACACATTTTAGATTGTAGGTGGACTCTTTTGTTTTTAAGCTTTTATGGGGAGAGGGGTTGTCTTTTCTTTATAATCATTATCCGGATTTAACTTGTATCTATACATCATGTGTGTTTAATTATATTCACACTTTGGGTTCCCTGCTCTGGAATCTTTGGGTGAAGGGCGAGCAAGGAATATTTCAAGTATACAAATGAACTAGTTAAAGAACCTGCGTTCCCACTAACTTGTGGGATACTTTTTATGCTTCCAAAACTTCAGAGAACAAACACGAGCTGCTGTAAAACTTCTCAGCCTCTCTGATTCAAATCAGCTCCCCCTGATTCATGTAGGCTGCGGTCCTTACCCCACTTACCTGGAAGTAAGCCCCACTGAATTCATGGGAATCGTGTAAAGGAATGTGCTGTGAATCTAGCCTTGAACATCCTTGCAAAGGGGAACCTGAGCCATTGCCCAGATTCAACTGTTAAGCAGCTCTTCTTCACCTGAGATCAATAACCAGCCTGCTTTCCCAATATTTTCTGGTACCTGTTCTCATTCTATCCTCTGCCCTCTGTTCTCTACCCCAAATATCCCCTCGCTGACCCTCTTACTCACCATGTCTCAGACCAAACTGTGCAGCCCACAGTCTTGTTCCAAGAGGAATCTTTCAGCTGGTGCCCCCTGCACTCCGGGTGCGGAGACAATAAATAGAGCCCATCCCAGATTAAAAATAAACCCATCTCCACTTTTGGCTGTGGCAGGTGAGTTAGTCCCCCTTTCTCTCTCCAACCCCCCCCCCATCTCCTTTCTCTCTTCTTAAATAACAGCTCATTGTCATGCGGTGACATGTGAGACGGACAGAGGCCTCCAATGTTAGAGGCATGCCGGGCGCCCGGACAGTTTCTCCTTTTAAGACGTCGACGCAAGTCCTGCTCGGTGGCTAAATAATAGCTGGACACCTGTGTGTGTCAGTTTTTCCTGGATGTGCAGCTGGAGTGGCAGCAGAAGTGTGTTTCTCTCTCTCTCTCTTTCTCTCTCTCTCTCTCTCTCTCTCTCTCTCTGTGTGTGTGTTAAATGGCACACCAAGCAGAATTACCAGCCGGCAGCGATGCATTTTGTGTCTGTGTGTGCATATCAGCCTTCAGCAGGCCTCCAGCTGTTTGGAGTTATGAATCCCTGGTGCAGCTATATGATGGGAGTTGTGCAGTGGTACCTTGGGTTACAGACGCTTCAGGTTACAGACTCCGCTAACCCAGAAATAGTACTTCGGGTTAAGAACTTTGCTTCAGGATGAGAACAGAAATTGTGCAGTAGCAGCTGGAGGCCCCATTAGCTAAAGTGGTGCTTCAGGTTAAGAACAGTTTCAGGTTAAGAACGGACCTCCAGAACGAATTAAGTTCTTAACCCGAGGTACCACTGTAGTCCAAAATGGCTGGAGGGCACCAGGCTAGCAAAGACTGGTGAGGGTATGTGGGTAAAAACGCAATTCCCACTGTTGTTGTTGCTGTTGTTGTTAGCATTTCTGTCAATTTCCTTCTAATCTCAAGGCGTTTTATGCACAAGAGAATCAAAAACAGTTAAAATGGCAGCAAACACATTGAAGACAAGACAAAAATAATAAGTAGACAGCCACGGCGGGGACCCATTTCACCAGCTGGAAAAGTCTGTCGGGACAAAAAGGCCTTCAGCCGCTCCTGGAAAGTGTCTGTTGTTATCTCGACAGGAACAGGGGCAGCCACGCTGAAAGCCCTGCTCTAACCGCTCTTGAGCACTCCATCAGAGCAAATGGGTTTTCTGCTCATAGATGTAATAAAAAATTCCTTCCAGTAGCACCTTAAAGACCAACTAAGTTAGTTCTTGGTATGAGCTTTCGTGTGCATGCACACTTCTTCAGATACACAGTTTAGGAAACGTTGTTCTAAATCTGCCATGAAGATGTTGGCATACTGTGGGGCCATGCGGGTGCCCATTGCTGTGCTGCTGATCTGAAGGAACAGGTCATCACCGAATTTGAAGTTGTTGTGGGTAAGGACAAATTGGCAGAGTTTGGTGGCAAGGTCCGCTGTGGTTTTATCTGAAATGGTGTTCCTTATAGCTTGTAAACCATCGTTGTGTGGGATGTTGGTATACAGAGATTCCACATCCATAGTAGCTAGTATAGTATTGTTGGGAAGATTATTTAAAGATTGTATTTTCCTCAGAAAATCTGTGATGTCACGTACATAGCTGGGAGCACTGATGGCATATGGTTTCAGAACAGAGTCCATATAACCGGAGACACCCACTGTAATAGTGCCAATACCTGAAATGATGGGGCGTCCTGGATTTCCTGGTTTGTGTATTTTAGGTAGAAGATAGAAAGTTCCTGGTCGAGGTTCTGTTGGTGTGTTGGTGACCCCTGTGTATCTGAAGAAGTGTGCATGCACACGAAAGCTCATACCAAGAACTAACTTAGTTGGTCTTTAAGGTGCTACTGCAAGGAATTTTTTATTTTGACTATGGCAGACCAACACAGCTACCTATCTGTAACTGCTCATAGATGTGTAAGGGATAAGGAGGGCCCTCAAGTCGGGCACGCTCTAGAGCAAGATTTCTCAACGTCCACGCTGTGGGGCAGTTTTCCTCTGTTTATACAAGATGCTGGGGCCCTGTCTGCTTGGGAGAGAGACCTTTCAGCTGACCCCGCCCTGAGAGTCTTTGTATTTATATTTTTAGCTTTTTACTCTGCCCCAGAGCATCTCCTTGACTGGAGCCAGGAGCAGAGAGATACTTAGACAAGGGGGAAGGGGTCTGAAGGTGACACCCAAAACACCCTGTCTTTGTCCTTGCTTGCAGCTGTCTTAGTTGCACAGGATGAAAATGAATGATGAAGGTGGCAGCAGCTGCTGTTTTGGACGTGCTTCTGCACCACCCCTCCCTCTCCTCCAGAACTACATGGGAGAGTTGGAATCCAGTCTTCCAGGAAGGGGAGTCCTTCTCAGTCCCCAAAACAGAGCCTCCTATTTCTTCTGCCCTTCTTAAATCTGTCTTTGCCCATGGGGACTCCCGCTCTCCCCATGCCTGACCAGTTGACCACTGGCCATTGGGAACCCTGTGGGAGTTGACATCCAGCAACATCTAGAAGGCCGGAAGTTCCACATATCTTATATATATATATGGGATTCTTTCAGATAAGCAAAAAAAAATACATGATATCAAACAAGACACATATAACAAAGCTTCTCTATGAACCTAATTTTGGTGCTGCATAAAGGAAAAACCCAAACAATCGTGAAGATGTAGAAAAAGCAAAATGGAAGGCCATGAAAGGTAATGTTTAGATTTTAAGTTTAGGTATAATGGAATAAGAGGGATGCGGGTGGCGCTGTGGGTTAAACCACAGAGCCTAGGACTTGCCTATCAGAAGGTCGGCGGTTCGAATCCCCGAGACGGGGTGAGCTCCCGTTGCTCGGTCCCTGCTCCTACCAACCTAGGAGTTCAAAAGCACGTCAAAGTGCAAGTAGATAAATGGGTACCAGCGGGAAGGTAAACGGCGTTTCCATGCGCTGCTGTGGTTTGCCAGAAGCGGCTTAGTCATGCTGGCCACATGACCCGGAAGCTGTACGCAGGCTCCCTCGGCCAATAAAGCGAGATGAGCGCCTCAATCCCAGAGTCGGCCACGACTGGACCTAATGGTCAGGGGTCCCTTTACCTTTTTTAATAATGGAATAAAGTTCCAGTCCATAATGGATGATGGATATCTAGGGTGGGGAGGACTGCTCCCTGTTCTCTCAAAACAAATGTGACAAAAAAAACCCCAAAGTAACTGAGAAGGATTGTTGAATTTAACTCCTCCATGTTGTCTGTTTTGCTTTGTCTCCTTTTCTTTAACTGTCAACTGCTCCCATCTTGTTCCACCATCCTTTTCGAGTGAAATGAGAATATCTCCAGTGGTTGGCCAACTCTAGGGTTGCCATGTTTCAAAAAGTGAAAATCTGGACACAAAAGTTGTTGAGCTTATTTTTTCCGACTGCAGTATTCTGCTTAAGAAAAGCCGTGTGTAAGTTCTAGTGGTGGTGAGGTTAGAGGGGAAAGTGGGTGGAGCAACATTACCTATTCCATTGAGGCAAAAGCATTTGAGGAGACCACAGAGCAGGGCCAGTGAGAGGGGGCACTGTTGTAATATACAGTTACCGACTCACATTTGCAGGCACGAAAGGGTTAACCTGAGCCCTGAGCTCAAGTTGCTCGTGAGGGTGTGGCTTAACAGGCTTACAGCAGGCTTTGCCCCACTCTTTTTTCTTTTCTCTTCCTGAATCAAGTGAAGCAAGGAGCCATGGGGCCAATGACTCCCAGTAGCAAGAAAAACCAAGTGAACTCATCTCCAAAAAGGAGATTTTACACCCTGCATCTTTGCTAACACAAAGATTGCATGATCCTTTTTGTAAGGAAACAAAGTACTTGTGTGCGCACTGATGAGTTAACAACTCTTAGGGAGTATTTGTCAATGCTGTTTTGAGGGAGGCAAATCTGGTGTAAAGGCACCCCCACCCCCTGCCCTGGCACAGGCCCAGAAAGTAAACAAATGTTCAGGGTTGGGGATTTTTTGTAACAGAAATAAATGTTCAATCTGACCTCTTTTGGAGCACACTGAATATCCTTCCTGGCAGCTGCCTCTCACTCGCATCGCCTTTGTTCTGGATTCCTCCCTAGTTGGATGTTAATTCGCAGGGCTTTAAAGGCCTAGCAAGCTATCCTAGATATCCTGGAGCTAAACTAAGCACCCAACACCAGGATGGAAGGAGCAATTCAGAAGAGATGAAAGGAAGCCATGGGGCACTCCAGGTGGATAGGACAAGGCTCCTTCCGATGATGCCCTTTTCAGGTGAGATTCAGTTGCATCCCAGCAAGCTGGGCTTATCCACACCGCTGCTCCCTCCTGGGGGAAATCGATCTATAGCCCTCAAATGTAGCAAACAGCAATTAGGGGTTTCACTGGATTGACCTTTGCTGATTTGGTACCAGGAAGCAGTGGGGCATGGAGAAAACCCCTTGGACCCCTGCCTTATGGGTGTGGATGAGCCCTTAGACCAGGCATGGCCGAACTTGGCCCTCCAGATGTTTTGGGACTACAACTCCCATCATCCCTAGCTAACAGGACCAGCAGTCAGGGATGATGGGAATTGTAGTCCCAAAACATCTGGAGGGCTGAGTTTGGCCATGCCTGCCTTAGACTGTACATTTAACGAGGATTATAGGAATATAGGAAACTGCAGGATAGAGCTCTTGAGCATCCTGTGAAACTGAATGTTGGTATCATTTTTTCAACATAGTCTTATATATTCCTTAAATAATTTCCATTCTCCGTATACTTTTTGATTTCATCCTAGCAGAATTGAATGATACTTGTGTACAATAAATAAACGGAATAAACATCTCAGAGGAATATATGGGAAAAGTTGTAAAATAAACTGTGCGATAAAATCAAGGCAATAGAAAAAGTATAATGAGAATGATTGGAAGTTTTTTGTACAAGACTTTATTGGATAAGACATGATGTTGTATAAAGATTTGGGTTATTTTTAATTGACATTTTCTTGCTACTGTTAAACTCTTTTTTATCCAAAATAAAAAAATTCCTTCCAGTAGCACCTTAAAGACCAACTAAGTTAGTTCTTGGTATGAGCTTTCGTGTGCATGCACACTTCTTCAGATACACATTTGTATCTGAATTAACATTTGTACCTGCGAATTAACATCCAACTAGGGAGGAATCCAGAACAAAGGCGATGCAATGAGAGGCAGCTGCCAGGAAGGATATTCACTGTGCTCCAAAAGAGGTCAGACTGAACATTTATTTCTGTTACAAAAAATCCCCAACCCTGAACATTTGTATCCCTCTTTTTCTTCTTTTTTCTTTTCTTTTCTTTTTTCTTTTTTGTGCTTAATTCTGTTGTACTTACCTTTATTTTATGACTGTATTTTAAATTAATACAGATGTTATAAAAAGAAGAAAAGAAGCTGAATGTTGGAACATTCAGGGCAGGGAAAAGGAAGCCCAAAACTTGCCCCTGCAGGAGGCAGTAATGGCTCCCAACTTGGATGGCTTTAAAAGAGGCTTGGGCAAGGTCACAGAGGAGGAGGAGGCTATGGATGGCAACTATGATGCTCTGCTTCCCTGGTCAGAGGCAGCAAGACCAGTTCCTGTGTTATGTACTGAGTTGAATAGGATCCGAAAGGCAGCAGTCTGAGTGGTCCTAGAACGATAGGGTCCAGAATGCAGCAGCCTGATTGGTCCTAGAACAA
This sequence comes from Podarcis vaucheri, assembly GCF_965113315.1. Taxonomy (NCBI): domain Eukaryota; kingdom Metazoa; phylum Chordata; class Lepidosauria; order Squamata; family Lacertidae; genus Podarcis; species Podarcis vaucheri. The sequence goes on along the minus strand of NC_138765.1, from coordinate 88,338,961 downwards.
TAGGATTCGGAATGCAGCAGTCTGATTGGTCCTAGAACAATAGGATTCAGAATGCAGCAGTCTGATTGGTCCTAGAACAATAGGATTCAGAATGCAGCAGTCTGATTGGTCCTAGAACAATAGGATTCAGAATGCAGCAGTCTGATTGGTCCTAGAACAATAGGATTCAGAATGCAGCAGTCTGATTGGTCCTAGAACAATAGGATCCAAAATGCAGCAGCCTGATTGGTCCTAGAACAATAGGATTCAGAATGCAGCAGTCTTATTGGTCCTAGAACAATGCAGCAGTATGATTGGTCCGCAGGAGCCACCCAATCCAGCTCCAGGTGGAAGCGAATCCGCAACCTGATTGGCCTACAGGAGAAACCCGGAATTAGCCAATCACGTGCCGCCCATTGTGTAAATAATGTATATAAAGCAGATATTTTGGGGGAACTTTCATTCCTCACTACTATGAGCTGAATAAAGAGCATGAAATCCACACTCGACTCCAAGTATATTTCATGCTGGAACCCACAGAAGGATGGAGGGCTCTTGTGCCCCTGTTTGCAGGTTTCCCTTTGGGGCATCTGGCTGGTGACTCTGAGAAGAGGATGCTGACTAGATGAGCCAGGGCCTGATCTGCAGCAAGGCTCCCCTGATGTTCCCCTAGGAAGTGTCACCTTCCCAGTCGGAAAAAAAAGAGGGACCATGAACAAAAGGGGGAGGCAGACTATGTGAGTTATTCTGGGGTGAGAGCCAAGGCATTTTGAAAGGGATTTAAATAGACGGCAGGCCAAGCCTGTTGGACAAAGAGAGACGGGATAAGAATAAACTCCTGGACTCAAGCTGAACCTTGCAGTTGGTTTGGCCGCCTTGCCTTGCAATTGCTCCCCGGCTGGGGGACTTGAGGGAGGGGGGGGTGCCGTTCCTCAATGTCCCAGTGTCTACTGAAAGCAGCCTTGGGCCAAGTCTGACCCCTGGCCCATCAAGCTCAGTGTTTTGCTGGGCCCGGGGGTAACCTGTGAAACGCGGTCCAGGGCCGGTCTAGAATCCAAAGGTTCCGCTGGGAGTCAGTCCGACAAGGCCAAGGCAGGAAACCAGGCAAGGACAGGTACAGGATCTCAGGCAGGATCTAGCATATAGCAATGTTGCTCCCGCAACCTGGGGCAGGGTCCGACAGCCTTTTATCTTTGCCAGGGTAACGGCCGGTCCTGATCCCTCAGCGACTCATCCCCCTGTTTCACCTGGAGGCGAGCACTCCTCCTGCGAGTACTCAGGTCTCTCCTTCTCTCAGACCTTAGTCTCTGCAGCTCGGGAGATGTCGGTGGGACCCAGAGGCCACCTCAGCCTCTCCTGACCCAACTGGTAGTGGAGCAGCTGTAAGTGATGGCCCAGCTGAAGGCAACGAGGTAATCCCCACATCTGGAGCGAGGGCAGGCTCAGGCCCCTGACTCGGCCCAGCTGGTGTTTGTTGCAGGGGAACCTGTGCAGACTGGGACTCTTCAGGATCAGGCCCCAGACTTGGTTCAGGTGACTGAGACTCCTCTGGTTCCAAGTCCGAGCCCAAGTCCCAGGCCATCACAGTGTTGTCCAAACCGCAGCAGCTCTCCAGGATTTTCAAGATGCTGGAATTCGAACCTGGGTCCTTCTGCATGCAGTTGCTTGGCTGCCGAGTTATGGCTCTCGCACATTCAGTTAAATACCTAAGGTTTGGATGCAGCCCCTCTCACCCCTGAACTGTCCCCAGCAGATGCTTCTGAAGAACTGTGTTTTCAGGCGGGGGTCCCTCCCAGTTGACACCCCAGGGTATCTGGGGACTGAACCTGGGACCTTCCCTATGCAGAGCAGACGTTCTAGCACCCCTGATCTTCTAAAGATAGCTGCTTCACCGCTGCTGCCTGTTATGTAATAATAATAATTTATTATTTATACCCCGCCCATCTGGCTGAGTTTCCCCAGCCACTCTGGGCGGCTCCCAATCAGTGCTAAAAACAGTACAGCGTTACATATTAAAAACTTCCCTGAACAGGGCTGCCTTCAGATGTCTTCTGAATGTCAGGTAATTATTTATCTCTTTGACATCTGATGGGAGGCCGTTCCACAGGGCAGGCGCCACTACCGAGAAGGCCCTCTGTCTGGTTCCCTGTAGCCTCACTTCTCGCAATGAGGGAACCGCCAGAAGGCCCTCGGCGTTGGACCTCAGTGTCCGGGCTGAACGATGGGGGTGGAGACGCTCCTTCAGGTATACTGGACCGAGGCCATTTAGGGCTTTAAAGGTCAGCACCAACATTCTGAATTGTGCTCAGAAAAGTACTGGGAGCCAATGCAGATCTCTCAGAACCGATGTTATGTGGTCCTGGCGGCCACTCCCAGTCACCAGTCTAGCTGCCGCATTCTGGATTAATTGCAGTTTCCGGGTCACCTTCAAAGGTAGCCCCACGTAGAGCGCGTTGCAGTAGTCCAAGCGTGAGATAACTAGTAGAGCATGCACCACTCTGGCGAGACAGATCACGGGCAGGTAGGGTACTGAAGTTCTCACCCTGGGCCAGCAGGGGGATACTGTAGATAGTTATGCAAATAAGGGATCGAAAGTGACATTCATTGATTGGATAGTTTTAGAAAATTGTTACAGTTACGTTGTACTGGAGCTCTATATAAGCAGGCTGACTGAACCCTTCAGTTCAGTTCTGTTCTGGCCTGTGAATAAACAAGAGCTGTTTGAAGAATTGCTGTGTCGTCTGACATGTTCACCCACAACTTAACACTGCCAATATACCCTTACAATTTATTCAGCTTTATAACCCTAACAAGCAGCAAAAGTTACAGATAGGTAGCCGTGTTGGTCTGCCATAGTCAAAATAAAAAAATTCCTTCCAGTAGCACCTTAAAGACCAACTAAGTTAGTTCTTGGTATGAGCTTTCGTGTGCATGCACACTTCTTCAGATACCAGCAAAAGCAGCAAAAGGTCACAGCATATCAGCAACGCCTTGCAGGAACCCCTCTGGATCAGGTCCATAGCTCAGACTCTCGATTTTTGATTTTTGATTAGATGACTGCTTGGCCAATTTATGCGACTTGATTTCCTTTGTTGGTTTGTTCCTTTGATTAATTATTTCTGTTGGATTAGGTCAGGGGTCAGCAACCTTTTTCAGCAGGGGGCTGGTCCACTGTCCCTCAGACCATATGGTGGGCCAGACTATATTTTGAAAAAAATAATGAATGAATTCCTATGCCCCACAAATAACCCAGAGATGCATTTTAAATAAAAGGACACATTCTACTCATGTAAAAACACACTGATTCCCGGACCGTCCGCGGGCTGGATTGAGAAGGCGATTGGGCCACATCCAGCCCACGGGCTTTAGGTTGCCCACCCCTGGATTAGGTGGTGACTTTATTCCGAATTGCAAAGTGCAGCAGTTTTCTTTTCAAGAAGAGTGGTGTGCAAGACACCCACCCACGCCCCAATATTGCACGCAAAAGTGTGAGTATTTTATTTTGCTTCATGTCCAGATTGCTGAAACCTCCAGCAGCTGGGGCTTCCGGACGAGTTATGTTGAGTAGTAATAGAAAGGAACTGTGTGTGTCTTAAGGCATTCCTGTAAATGCAGGTTATGCTGCTGGTTAAAAAATAAATACTGTAAAGAAAATACAAGATTGGGTTTTCATTGCCCTCTTGTGGTCAGACCTGGCAGTAGCACCAATTCTCTTGGGAAAGGAAGACCCATTGCCATCTCACCACTACTGTCTAAATAATAGTAGTACAGTGGTGCCCCGCAAGACGAATGCCTCGCAAGACAAAAAACTCGCTAGACGAAAGGTTTTTTCATTCGCGATTTGCCTCGCAAGACGAATTCTCCTATGGGCTTGCTTTGCAAGACGAAAACGTCTTGCGACTTTGTTAAACCGTTTAAACCGTGCTTCGCAAGAAGAAAAATTCGCTAGACAGCAAAAATTGCGGAACGAATTAATTTCGTCTTGCGGGGCACCACTGTAATAATAACTAGCTTACACTGAGCGTTTGGCTTTAACACATGTTTGGCTTGGGCAATTTGTGAATCATTGATCCTCCTGCAATTTGCATTAACTGGATTTTCTCTGGCCTGTTGGAAGATACTGTTACACACACCTCCCCAAGGCTACCTGAGCTTACCCAGGATTCAGTTTCCGTGGTACAAATGCCAAGGAAGAGACTGCAGTGTCTTTAGAGTATATGGCTTTGTTCACACATATCTACAACCTGAGCAGAAAATGGAGGGGCTCGCAGCCTTAACACCCCCGACAGAACTTGTTTCCCCAGTAGGGTTCCAGCCATAGCTTTTGGTTCAGGAGCTCATACAAAAATGCAAGGTGTCTTCACATTACAGACTTGAAATGCAAGGAGACCCTTTCACTCTGCTCCATTCCAAGCCAGATCAGAGAGGGGGCAGGTGGGAATGACTCCACTTGGCGTCCATCAAAGTTTTGGTTTCCTTGACCCTGAACCCCTCCTGGGATTCCTACAGCTGCCCCCAAATGTTCACAGCACCCTTAGACACAAAGTGAGAACGCCTTACATTTTCTAGCTGAGCTGAAGCTGGTTTGAGAAAAGTGAAACCTGCGTCAAACCGTAGTATTTAACAACATAGGTAAAGGTAAAGGGACCCCTGACCATTAGGTCCAGTTGTGGCTGACTCTGGGGTTGCGGCGCTCATCTCGCTTTACACGGAAAAGCCGTTTACCTTCCCGCTGGAGCAGTACCTATTTATCTACTTGCACTTTGATGTGTTTTCGAACTGCTAGGTTGGCAGGAGCAGGGACCGAGCAACAGGAGCTCACCCCGTCGCGGGGATTTGAACCACCAACCTTCCGATCGGCAAGTCCTAGGCTCTGTGGCTTAACCCACAGTGCCACCCACGTCCCTCATTTAACGACATAGATTGTGGCTAATATTATGTGGATGCAGCTTCAGAAACTGTCAGTGGGAGTTCACTGGTTTCAGAGTAAGCAGCAAAGTGGACAAACCCTCAAAATCAGTCTTCTACACCGTAGCCAAATGGCCAGAAGATCCTGCTGGGATTACCCCAGCTGCTCCCCCCCAAAAAAAACCCCCAAATCCCTCTTGTTCCAAAAGTCTGCACTGAATGTGCATAGCATAGGATCATTTTTACACAATTGATGGAACAATGAATCACTGTTGCAGAGTGAGAACTGCAACAGAATGTTGTGTCCTGGAGTGCTTCTGTTAAGTGTTCCAGCCAGCCAGCCACACCCTCCTCCTGGATATTCCATTCCATTCCCCTCTGGCTTGCCATTCCACCCCCCTGCCCCCCAGAAAAGCCAGTCAGCATTCTCTGGCCACTGAGCATGCTCAGCTCTCGTTAACCTGTTTTTCTGTTCCCTACACTTGGAGGGGTTTGTGGGTTGGCATGTATGTTTTGCTCTTACCATGGAATAGTATAGTTGGAAGGTCATCTACTACTTCTTTAAAACCTCAACTACTTTTTCTTCTTTATTTTATTTTTATTTATTTTTTCTTTTCTTTCTTTTTTCATAAATTGTAGTGCCATGTGCATTGTGAGGTATACAAAGTATCTTTGCTTCAGTTGCCACCATTTTCCTTCTCGTTACAAACAAAAACAGAGAGTGTTGTATAAATGCATATTTTAAAAAATAATAAAGATTGAATTGGATAAAAAAGAAAAAAAAGTGGAGTGAATTATGCTCGACAAAGCAAGGGTAAAAGGTAAAGGTAAAGGTAAAGGGACCCCTGACCATTAGGTCCAGTCGTGGCCGACTCTGGGGTTGCGGCGCTCATCTCACTTTACTGACCGAGGGAGCCGGCGTACAGCTTCCGGGTCATGTGGCCAGCATGACTAAACCGCTTCTGGCAAACCAGAGCAGCACACGGAAACACTGTTTACCTTCCCACCGGAGAGGTACCTATTTATCTACTTGCACTTTTGATGTGCTTTCGAACTGCTAGGTTGGCAGGAGCAGGGACCGAGCAACAGGAGCTCACCCCATTGTGGGGATTCGAACTGCTGACCTTCTGATCCTAGGCTCTGTGGTTTAACCCACAGTGCCACCTGCACCCCTTAAAGCAAGGGTATATTTGAATATTTGTTGTTTGCATGTTTTATGCAGATTGCTCCAATGCATTCTGGGTCGGATCCAGGTGAGAAGGAAGAAGAAGGATGCTGTGGCGTAACTTCTTGGTTCCTGGAGGCAGAAGGGATGAATGAGAGAAGCCAGGAGGAAGGAGACGCCAGAGGCTTTCAATGAAGCTCCGGTGGCTGTTTTCCTCCCCCACCCTCTCTCCTCCAAAGTTCAGCTAAATTAATTGGCCCTGGGTGCAATTACCTTAATTTCCAGCATTAGCTAAAAATCTATAAATGTCAGAAAGTAACATGCGGCTGCCTAATGGGAGTTGTCATGCCAGCCACTGCCGGGTCCCCTCGGCCTTGCATTCGAAACAGCGTGGGGCGCTGAATGCCAAAGTGGACAGCAAGGAAGAATGAGATCTTCAGGGCTTTTGGAGACCCACACCTCTCCCTCCCGCCAAAACGAGGAGAGCTGTATAGAAGCAGGAGGACACAGAGATTTGGGATACATTCCACAAGTTTTAAAATCCATCTCATCTGCTGGAGATTTGCCCCACTCTAACCACTACGCGACACATCCTTCCTTATTGTGCCAGTCAGTTTGGAAGTGAAATGGAGCCATCAAAAAAATAAGGGAGCGGTGGTGGTTGCAGTAGACTCGCCAGGAACACAGGAACACAGAATCATAGAATTGCAGAACTGCAGAATTGGAAGGGACCAAGGGTCATGTAGTCCAACCCCCTAGTCCAACATACAAGATTGCAAATAATTATTATTATTATTATTATTATTATTATTATTATTATTATTAATCTTTATTGTTTTAAAATACAATCATACAACGAAGGTAAGTATATCAGAGTTAAGTACAAAAAAAAAGAAAACAAGAAAAGGAAAAGGAAAAAAAAGAAAATTCATCACATCAAAAAAAGGGGGGGAAATATTTTTAAAAAAGAAAAAGTAACAATAAAGAAAGAACCAAATGTTTATACAACATCATGTCTTATCCAATAAAGTTTTCTGTAAAAAACTTCCAATCTTTCTCATTATACTTTTTTTATAAGATTGCAAATTAAAAGAAGCTGTTACCGTATTGGCCTGAATATAAGCTGCACCATTTTTTTCCTTCCAAATTCCAACTGTGAAAAGTTAAAGTGAGGCTTATATTTGCAGCCAAGCGCCAGCCGCTTCCATCCCCCATTCAGTGCGGTAGTGCCGGGAGGCGGGCCTCACCCACAAATAAGCCTTGAATTTTAAAGGGGCTGCTTATTTGCAGGTGCAGCTTATAGTTAGGTCCATAAAAGGTAAAGGTACCCCTGCCCGTACGGGCCAGTCTTGACAGACTCTAGGGTTGTGCGCTCATCTCACTCTAGAGGCCGGGAGCCAGCGCTGTCCACAGACACTTCCGGGTCACGTGGCCAACGTGACAAGCTGCATCTGGCGAGCCAGCGCACCACACAGAACGCCGTTTACCTTCCTGCCAGAGCGGTCCCTATTTATCTACTTGCACCCAGGGTACTTTCGAACTGCTAGGTTGGCAGGCGCTGGGACCGAATGACGGGAGCGCACCCCGCCGCGGGGATTTGAACCGCCGACCATGCGATCGGCAAGTCCTAGGCGCTGAGGTTTAACCCACAGCGCCACCCGCTGTCGGGTCAATACGGTATATAAAACCCAAAAGCTTTGCTAAGGCGTACAGAACATTTTAGGTGATAGTAGAGGAACGCCTCCCCCCCCCCCGTTTCCAGACAGACAGCTCAAGAGACCAAGACTACAAGGATCCTGCCTCAGATTGGCTAGATCCCTGAACAGTAGCAGAAGACCATCAATGGCTACTGGTCATGATGGCTGTGTACTGCCTTCACTGTGAAGGTAAAGGGACCCCTGACCATTAGGTCCAGTCATGGATGACTCTGGGGTTGCAGCGCTCATCTCACTTTATTGGCCAAGGGAGCCGGCGTACAGCTTCCGGGTCATGTGGCCAGCATGACTAAGCCGCTTCTGGCGAACCAGAGCAGCGCACGGAAACGCCGTTTACCTTCCCGCCGGAGCGGTGCCTATTTATCTACTTGCACTTTGACGTGCTTTCGAACTGCTAGGTTGGTAGGAGCAGGGACCGAGCAACGGGAGCTCACCCCCGTCTCGGGGATTCGAACTGCCGACCTTCTGATAGGCAAGTCCTAGGCTCTGTGGTTTAACCCACAGCGCCACCCGCATCCCTCACTTTTCCTTAGGATGTCCCTATTTTCATTTGAGAAATGTTGGAGGGTATGGAGGTATCTGACTCCCGAGCTGTCTGAAGGCAATCCTGTATAGGGACATAATAATAATAATAATAATAATAATAATAATAATAATAATAATAATAATAATAATGTTTTATTATGTTTTTATATATGTTGGAAGCTGCCCAGATGGCTGGAGCACCCCGGTAAGATGTGTCGGGTATAAATAGCAAAATTATCATTATGGAATGGGGCGTACTTATTTTCACCGGAGAAATGTTGGATGGTATGGACTCCCCCTCGTCTTTGACACCACCTTTCATGTGGGTTAAATTAACATGCAATCAGGCAAGCTAATTAACCTTGCCTGGCTCTCTGGCAGGCGACTCTGCGGCGGAACAGCCCCCCTTTGTGGCCCAAGGGGATAAATTGCTTTTGTTCCCCTTTTTTGTTGTTATCGGCCCTTTGCAGAAAGCGCGAGCCTCTTTCTTCTGCACCTCGCTCAGGCAGAGCAGACCAAATTGGGGGAAAAAGAATTCAGGTTAATCAAATCTTTTCTTCCTCCCTATTTTTTATCAAACGCAAGAGGGGGCTGCCCTATTAATTAGAAGGCCTTTTTTCATGTAAAACATGACGTCCTTTGCAGATAAGGAGAGAAGATACTTGATTCTCCTACTGTTGCAAGCGTGTTTCTATTGTTTGGTTCCACGCCTCCCCTGCAGTGTGGGTGTCCTGATTCGTTTCGAAATTCCGTGGGTTTCTTCACCTTGGCATAAACAGATTCAGATTTCAGTGTGCGTAAAATCCAGGAAGGATTTCTGGATTTACACAGTGTGTAAAACAAACTGTTTCCTAGCATTTGTTATTGTTGTTTAGTCGTTTAGTCGTGTCCGACTCTTTGTGACCCCCTGGACCAGAGCACACCAGGCACTCTAGTCTTCCACTGCCTCCCGCAGTTTGGTCAAACTCATGCTGGTAGCTTCGAGAACACTGTCCAACCATCTCGTCCTCTGTCTTCTTGTGCCCTCCATCTTTCCCAACATCAGGGTCTTTTCCAGGGAGTCTTCTCTTCTCATAAGGTGGCCAAAGTATTGGAGCCTCAGTTTCAGGATCTGTCCTTCCAGTGAGCACTCAGGGCTGATTTCCTTAAGAAAGGTTTGATCTTCTTGCAGTCCATGGGACTCTCAAGAGTCTCCTCCAGCACCAGAATTCAAAAGCATCAATTCTTCGGCGATCAGCCTTCTTTATGGTCCAGTTCTCACTTCCATACATCACTACTGGGAAAACCATAGCTTTTACTATAAGGACCTTTGTCACTGGAAGGACAGATCCTGAAGCTGAGGCTCCAATACTTTGGCCACCTCATGAGAACAGAAGACTCTCTGGAAAAGACCCTGATGCTGGGAAAGATGGAGGGCACAAGAAGGGGACAACAGAGGACGAGATGGTTGGACAGTGTTCTTGAAGCTACCAGCATGAGTTTGACCAAACTGCGGGAGGCAGTGGAAGACAGGAGTGCCTGGCGTGCTCTGGTCCAGGGGGTCACAAAGAGTCGGACGCGACTAAACAACTAAACAACAACAACATTGTAGCGTTAGAATAGATATTGCTCATGGTCCCTTCCAACTCTATAATTCTATGAGCCTACATTTGTTGGTATGTGACTGAATCACAAAATAGTGACAGTCTGAAAGAGCCCTTTCTAAAATGCATGGCAGAAGTGTCTGCCACAAGGAGCTTACAGTTTAAACATCAACGGTCAGGAAGAGAACCGATGGAGAGGATGAATCTCTAAGCCACTGTGAATCTACTTTTGCGCAATGCTACAGACTCAGCTCACTTTAATTGCTGCTGCACTTTCCATGAAACCCGGGCCTCTGACTGCCATGGGAAGATGATGCCCAGCTCCCTTCGGAAAACTACAGTTCCCAGAATTCTTTGGGGGAAGCTGTTGCAATCAAAGTGGGCTGAACCATCTGCTCCTCTTGGTCCTATGCCTTCTATAACAGGCTAGAAAGTGTCTGCCATCTTTTGGCATTTGTTTTCCAATTAGAAGACGAACATTATCGTTTTAGTCCCAGATGTGCCTGCAGCTGTCAGTTTCTGGACCACAAGACGATGCTCTTAAAAATCCAGCTGCTGTTTGGTTGTGTTTGAAATTCTTTCTTTCTTTCTAGCCTCTCTTACCATCTGGGTCTTCATCTGTTGGATTCTCGTGAGATCTTGAAAGATGGAGCCATGGACAGAGGAGGGTGGAAGGCAGAAAGGCTGCATGCAAGTCTACAAGCAATGCTGCCTTTAACTGTGCAAGGCTTGTTCTTCGCGGCCTGTCATGGCAGTCATTGGCCCTGCATGTGGGGGCAAAAGACTTCGCTGAATATTCATCAGTTTGGCTGGGGCCTGGCATGAAAGCAGTACCACTGAGGTTCAAAACATTTCCCTGGTTCCCTTTACAGTGTTACCTCAGGTTAAGTACTTAATTCGTTCTGGAGGTCCGTTCTTAACCTGAAACTGTTCTTAACCTGAAGCACCACTTTAGCTAATGGGGCCTCCTACTGCTGCCACGCCGCCGAAGCAGGATTTCTGTTCTCATCCTGAAGCAAAGTTCTTAACCTGAAGCACTATTTCTGGGTTAGCAGAGTCTGTAACCTGAAGCGTATGTAACCTGAAGCATATGTAACCCGAGGTACCACTGTCATTTACTCCAACCTGCTATTAAAGGTAAAGGGACCCCTGACCATTAGGTCCAGTCGTGACCGACTCTAGGGTTACGGCGCTCATCTCGCTTTATTGGCCGAGGGAGCTGGCGTACAGCTTCCGGGTCATGTGGCCAGCATGACTAAGCCTCTTCTGGCCAACCAGAGCAGTGCACGGAAATGCCGTTTACCTTCCCACCGGAGCGGTACCTATTTATCTACTTGCACTTTGATGTGCTTTCAAACTGCTAGGTTGGCAGGAGCAGGGACCGAGCAATGGGAGCTCACCCCGTCGCGGGGATTTGAACCATCAACCTTCTGATCGGCAAATCCTAGGCTCTGTGGTTTAACCCACAGCGCCATCCGCGTCCCTTAACTGGCTATTTCATGAGTGTTATTTATTTATTTTATATTATCCTCTGCATCATGACTACACGTGACCAGAGCAGGATATGGGCTCACGTTCTCCATCAGTAGAAACCTTTGCCTCTATTGGACACAGTTCTTACACACACACACACACACACACCCCAAAAAACCCTCACTGGAACGGAGGAGTGTTTTGCACCCTGAGCCAATTTTTTGGTGATAGTGCGGAGGGTTGCATGTTGGGTTAAAAGAGGGCAAAATACATTTGTTCTTTGAGAAAAAGGAAGGTGGCTTTTCACTCCCACCCCCTTTTAAAAAAAGATTTTATAAATTTGTTCACACACAAAATCACCAATAATAAAAATCCCACAAGATTCTTCCGAATCTCTAGACTTCCCTTCTCCCCTCTGTGGGTTCTTTAGTTAACCTTTTCAACTGCTTACTATAAAGCTTCCCAATTTTTCCGTCCTCCAAAGTCTCTGTAACTTTACAATAGTTATTTTAGACTTGCCCAAGAGTCCAAGTGTTTATGGTGGTCTGTCAAGTATAATATAAATGTATCCCATTCTTTGAAGCTTGTAGCATTTGGAACTTTTCAGTTTAGAGAAAATGTGAGTAAGGAGTGACACGAGATAGGTTTATAATATTATGCATGGCAGAGGAAAGCGGGAAAAGGCTGTTCTTATGCCCTTATGGTGTGTTGTCTCGAGCTATGGGGTGGCAGCAGCTGCTCTAGGTGGTTTTCCAAGACCTGCTGAGCATATCTGTCAACTTTCAGATTTGAAAATAAGGGATCAGCAGCCTCACCTGTCCCGGGGAGAGTCTACGGGATATCTAACAATCCAGGATAGCAGCGGGAAGCAGCGGGAAACGGCGCTGGAATAAAGGAATTTCCCGCAAAAAAAGGGAAGTGAAATATACTCGGAGTCGAGCGTGGATTTCATGCTCTTTATTCAGCTCATAGTGGTGAGGAGGATGGAAGTTCCCCTAGAACGTCTGCTTTATATACATTATTTACACAGTGGGCCCCACGTGATTGGCTAATTCCGGGATTCTCCTGTAGGCCAATCAGGTCGCGGATTCACTTCCACCTGGAGCTGGATTGGGTGGCTCCTGTGGACCAATCAGACTGCTGCATTCTGGAGCCTATTGTTCTAGGACCAATCAGACTGCTGCATTTTGGATCCTATTCAACTCAGTACAGAACAGGAAGGTTGACAACTATGCTGCTGGGTCTGGTGGGCACTGGAACTGGTAGGGCAAAAGGCAGGGAGCCCGCCAGTAGGTGGCGCCAGAGTCAAGGACAGGTGGAGTCAAGCCCCCCCTCCCTCCACTGAGTTTTACAAGAGTGAAGCTGAGACTAAGCAAGAGGAAATTGATTGGTAAGGTCACCCTTCCTTCATGGATTTTTTTTCTTTTCGTATCATTTTTTATTACAATTTTCCGTTTTAGAATATTCATTTAAACAACTTTAAAATATCAGTGACTTCCCTTCTTCTCTTTCCATGGTTCATTTTGCATATCATAAATCCCTGCATATTTTACATAAACTAAACTATTCAGTATTCCATTATTACAGCCGTCAAAACTGATTTACTCTGTTAAATCTATCTTAATGCTGCCAACGTTTTCAAGTGTACACAATTCCCCCCCCCCGGTATATTCAATAAACATTTCCTAGTCTTTAAATGTATGTTCTTCTTAAGTCTGCAAGCTGCGTGCATACCATCAGTTTAAGTTGCCATTCTTCTTTCATTGGGACTGGTTTCCATTTTGGGGCTAACAAAACATGAGCTGCAATAGTAGCATACATAAATTATCTTTTTTGACACCTGGGAATTTCCCTCTGAATTATCCCCAACGAAAAGGACTCTGGAGTTCGTGTGTGTGTGTGTGTGTGTGTGTTTTGAAAAGTACTTTTAAACATTTTTTCCAATTCATTATGGATCATTTCCCAATACTCTTTTACCCTTTTACAAGTCCACCACATATGAAGGAACGTACCCTCCATCTCATTGCAACTCCAGCATTTATCTGATTCAGTCTTATTCATCTTAGCAAGTCTACTCAGAGTTAAATACAATCTGTAAATTATTTTCATGAATTTGTCTCATCGCCCCCTTTAAATCTCCTAACCCAGTTGCCATAACTGCAGCTTGCTTATTGATGTATTTATTTATTTGGAAAACATTTCTGTACTGTACCGCTAAATCATAAAAATATATCAAAGCAGTTTATGACATTCAAAATATATTTTTTAAATAAAACATACAAGCAGGAAAGTTAAAAACAAGCATCCATTCACCATTGCGGAAGAATGTATTCTTAATTGCCTGCATGGACCCGACAGAATAGAGACGTTTTCAGCAGGCATTTATAAGTTGCCTCCTGCTGAGTCTCTAGTGGCAGTGAGTTCCACAGGCCTGGGCTGATGACGCTTCTGGATGTGAATGCCAAAAACCAGTTCTGCATAGTCCTTGAATTCCTAATTTTATTTTGCTCTCAGCTTGTACAACCTGGCTGCCGAGAAGTCATTTTGGTAACAAAATCTGTCGGGATCACAATATCTAGGAGGGATTGCTTGCAAGATGAGGGTCTTGGAGCACACTCTGCTGGAAAAGAAATCTAGTGGAAAAACCTGCCTTTCTCTATGTGGGCATGTATCTTGTTTTATAGCAGCTTCTTGTAAGCCCAAATTTGGTTTACAAAGGTCTCATTGAAGCCAATGCATCAGAGATTGCTTGCTCAATCCCCTGTCATCTAACTACTCAGAAATACATTCTTCATTTTCCAGGAAATATTTACAGTATATCCTACAGGTACGTGGGAGTATTATGGGTTAATGCAGTTCACGAAGCTAATACATATGTTTTGGGGGCTTTTTGTGTTGGGGGGGAGGGAAGAAAATGGGAGCATTCCCATCCCAGCCAAATATAAATTCCCTTTGACCAATCCAATTTCCCAGGAAATCAATGCATTTTAACATGAGCTAATATTTATGAAATTGAATTTTGCAGGGCAACTAATGCAGTCTGACTCTACTTTATGCATTTTTATTAAACTAATGCATTTTAAATTTATCTGTCATATATTAACGACAACAGACCACTGGTACTTACAGTGCAAAATAATATATGTTTGCAGAAATCGATAGTGGCCCCCCCCAACCGCAAGCAGGCGAGTTTGTACTGAGCGAGGCTGAGAGGTATATGACAAATCCACGAAGCTTCTTAATTTGCTGCTTATGTACATTAGCCAGTAGGTTTGTTTACTGGTAATGATTATTCTGTTGGGGGGGGGGAGTTATTAAAACAGAAAAGGATGGACTGCTGTTTTGTGGCATTGCATACTGAAGTTGGATAGGCCACAAGCTCTCGCTTAAATAAGAATAAGAATAAGAATTATACCTCACCCATCTGGCTGGGTTGTCCCAGCCACTCTGAGCAGCTCCCAACAGAATTAAAAACATGATAAAACATCAAACATGAAAAAAATTCCCTAAACAGGACTGCCTTCAGATGTCTTCTAAAAGCCAGATACAGTGGTACCTCAGGTTAAATACTTAATTCATTCTGGAGGTCCGTACTTAACCTGAAACCGTTCTTAACCTGAAGCACCACTTTAGCTAATGGAGCCTCCTGCTGCTGCCGCACTGCCGTAGCACGGTTTATGTTCTCATCCTGAAGCAAAGTTCGTAACCCGAGGTAATATTTCTGGGTTAGCGGAGTCTGTAACCTGAAGCATATGTTACCTGAAGTTTATGTAACCCGAGGTACCACTGTAGTTGTTTATTTCCTTGACATCTGGTGGGAGGGCGTTCCACAGGGAGGTGCCGCTACCAAGAAGGCCCTCTGCCTGGTTCTCTGTAACCTCACTTCTCGCAATGAGGGAACGGCCAGAAGACCCTCAGTGCTAGACCTCAGTGTCTGGGCTGAACGATGGGCGTGGAGACGCTCCTTCAGGTATACTGGGCCGAGGCCGTTTAGGGCTTTAAAGGTCAACACCAACACTTTGAATTGTGCTCAGAAACGTACTGGGAGCCAATGTAAGTGTTATATGGTCTCGGCGGCCGCTCCCAGTCACCAGTCTAGCTGCCGCATTCTGGATTAGTTGTAGTTCAAAGGTAGCGCCACATAGAGTGTGGACTGATTGTGGCTTTTGTACCACATCTTGAATTTGGGGTGCATTGCCTGGAATGTTACAACCTCTTCTGGTGAACCAATAAGCTAAAATGAAGGATATTAGGGTCATCTGTCTGAACATAAGAAGAGTCGGCTGGGTCAGGTAGAAAGAAGCTTCCCATCCTTTTCTCACAGTGGCGCACCAGATGGGAAACCAGCAATCAGGATCCAACCACTCTGTACTATCTTTTATCTGTCCTGAGTCCTCCAACATTCAACTTCTTTGGCATTCTACGAGTTCTAGTGTCAGAAGAGAGAGAGAGGAGAGAAACAACTTTTCTCTATCTGCTTTCTCCAAGTCAAGCATCATTTTATAATTGTCTATCATGACACCTCATATTCACTTTTGCTCTAAATTAAAAGGCCCCAAACGCTACAGCCTTTCCTCATCCCTGATCATGTTGGTTTGTGTCAGGTGTGCGTGCAGGAGCCAGGCCCTTTACGTGTTCAAGTCCAATCTTGCTGTTAGCTCTGTTAATTTTTGTGAATTTTCTGTACTCTGCTTTGTCAAAGTCTCCAAGGATTGATTTATCTTAAGTAGTGCCTGTGTCACTGACTCCATGGAGGCAGCTGTCACTTTTTGTTGCCCAGCTGCTCCTGTAGGGGTTAGACCAGAAATTGAGCCTCTTTTCTTTTGTTGCAGTTGTTGCTGTTTAGCCTTAGCTCTGGTAGTTATCTCTTCTGCCGGGCCACTCATGTCCCAAGGACGTTCCCACAGAAAAAAATCCCTGATGGAAAATCCCACTGTCTTAAACCAATGCAAATAGTACTTTCAGCCCTCTAGGGGGAGCAGAACAAAATGTCCAAATGTCCAAATGGAGGAGGCAAAGAAGTTAAAAACAAATATGTCAGGAGGCTTGAATATATAAACTGCAGCACTTTTTCCCTTAGATACTCTTTCAACACACTCCAATATACTGTAGCAATAGAGTCCCAAAACTTTGTATCAAGCAAAACTTCAACCATGTAACTTTCCCACAAGTTCCTAGAAACAGTTCAGTGACCTAGTACATTTGGCAGTCCGTTTCAGTGGATTAAGACAGCAAAAGACTTTTTCTTTTTTCCCTTCAAATTGTTCATGCAGGTTTCTAATGTCCCTTTTTCCTCCCCTCTGCCCTGCTTGCTAGAGGGGAATCTATGTTCAATGTCAGGCTTAAACAGTTTTAAGTTACTTCCTGCGGATGCAGCTTTAAAATTCCGTTGCTTTAGCTGTCATGCAGTCAAGGGAAGGCAGACTTCCTTAATTTTTACCTTCCCCGTTTTCAGTCTAATTTCAGATTCAAATCTTTAGTTCCAAATTGACGATCTTACTCACGAGTTTTTCAGTCCAAAATTTACAGGAAGGAATCGGCGCTCTCCGTCAATGGCGACGCGGCTTCACCCTGCGGGCTGGGTAACGAATCTCAGCACCGCGCTCTCCCGATGCCGTTCCGGAGCCTTTAAAAAGGCTCTTTCGCAGTAAAGGGGGCGCTTCTGGTGCCCACCGAGTCTCCTTGTTCACAGGCTTCCGCGCCTGTGGTTTTAGGGGTCCCCCGCTTGCCGTAGCGGGTCAGACCCGAACTCGCAGAGCAGTCCTCCTCCGGAGCTCGGAAAGAGGACCGCCAGTAATGCTGGCGCCGACCGGAGGTGCGCTCATCTCGCTTTATTGGCCGAGGGAGCCAGCGTACAGCTTTTGGGTCATGACCTAAGCCACTTCTGGCGAACCAGAGCAGCGCACGGAAATGCCGTTTACCTTCCCGCTGGAGTGGTACCTATTTATCTACTTGCACTTTGACGTGCTTTCAAACTGCTAGGTTGGCAGGAGCAGGGACCGAGCAACGGGAGCTGACCCCGTCGCAGGGATTCGAACCGCCGACCTTCCGATCGGCAAGTCCTCGGCTCTGTGGTTTAACTCACAACAACGCCCCTATTTTCACCAGAGAAATGTTGGAGGGTATGGAGTTATCTGACCCCTGAGCCACCTGAAGGCAATCCTGTACAGTGGTACCTTGGGTTACAGACGCTTCAGGTTACATACACTTCAGGTGACAGACTCCGCTAACCCAGAAATAGTGCCTCTGGTTAAGAACTTTGCTTCAGGATGAGAGCAGATATCGCGCTGCGGCAGCGGGAGGCCCCATTAGCTAAAGTGGTGCTTCAGGTTAAGAACAGTTTCAGGTTAAGAACGGACCTCCGGAATGAATTAAGTTATTAACCTCAGGTACCACTGTATAGGGAAGCTTTTAAAAAATGTTTGAAGTTTTATTATGTTTTTATATATGTTGGAAGCTGCCCAGAGTAGCTGGGGCGTCCCAGTAAGATGTGTGGGGTATAAATAGTAAAATTATCGTTATGGAATGGGGCGTCCCTATTTTCATTGGAGAAATGTTGGAAGATATGAGATAAGGAGTCACACCGATTTCTCTCCCCCTTGTTAACTCTGTCCATGCCCAAGACAGGCTGAACCCTGTTCCTCATTTCCTCTCTACTGGGTCCCTGGTCATCAGAGAAACTGAAAAAATCTCTGGCCCTGGGACTGTGGTTTTTATAGTATCTCAGTCATGTAGCTTTCTAATTTTTCTCTTTAAAAAACACCATTTAAAGGGTTCTGTCTCAGCAGCTGGGTCAAAGATTTTAATGCTAGCACTGAAAAGGCAGGGCTACAGTTATTAATAGGAATGGGATTTTCTGATAATCTCGAAGTCAAGTTTATCAGCACGGAATTATTTTCTAATTTCCAACTCGCTCATTAATCTCAACAAGAAGCGAGTTTTCTCCCCCACTCCCTCCCCCAGTTCCATTAAAAATATGATGAACTCTTGCATAATTATATGCATAATAGTCATACGATATGCATATACCGTTCAGGTTTCCCAAGGTAAGGAGGACATTCAAAAATGCATATATAACTGTAGAAAAATATGCATGAATTAATTTGAAACATACTACAGAAATTTATTAACTCTCTAATACATTGACTCCAAATATGTATTCTGCATCTGTGTATAATTTTGCAAATAATTAGACAGGCTTTTTTTATGAAAAAGTGTCTTCATCTGACAGATCCGTGGTTCAGATCGCAGCGTCAAAACAGCGAAATGGTAAAACTAATTAAAGATCATGTGCTAATTGTTGCAAGGAAGGCTGCCGAAATAAGGCGAGGCAGCTGGGAGAAGAAGCATCGTTTGACATCTGCCAAATGGTGATAAAGATGGGAAGAGATGTGTGGAGCTTGGGGAGGCAGCAGCAGCACCCTTGAACAGGTGGCCAGGAACAGAAAGTCTGGCCTGTGGGAGAAAAGCACCCCAAGAACAGGACGAATCCACCAGTTTCTTTCCTTTCCCTTCCTAATTTTTTCCCAATCTGAGATTGCGTCCAGTTCTGCCCATTCCCCAAGTCAGCTTGCAATTCTTGCTTTCTTTTAAAGCAGGGGTCAGCAAACTTTTTCATCAGGGGGCCAGTCCACTGTCCCTCAGACCTTGTGGGGGGCCGGACTATATTTTGAAAAATATAAATACAGTGGTACCTCTGGTTAAGTACTTAATTCGTTCCGGAGGTCCGTACTTAACCTGAAACTGTTCTTAACCTGAAGCACCACTTTAGCCTATGGGGCCTCCTGCTGCTGCACTGCCGGAGCCCGATTTCTGTTCTCATCCTGAAGCAAAGTTCTTAACCTGAAGCACTATTTCTGGGTTAGCGGAGTCTGTAACCTGAAGCGAAGCATATGTAACCTGAAGCATATGTAACCTGAAGTATATGTAACCTGAGGTACCACTGTGACCTGCAAGCCGGTCCCACAGCTGCCTCTGGACTTAGAGGAGGAACGCACTCTGCACGCGCTCAGGAGCACCTCTCGGTGCCGCCCGCTCACTGGCGTTGTTGACGAGCGGCAGCCGCTCCATCGGCCCACCCCACAGAGCTCCCAGGCGGCGTGCACCATGCGCTGTGGCCTGTCGTCCAAGGCCAGGTCAGTGGGTAGGCCGCGCACGTGGAGCGCTGGGCAGGCGGCGCGCAGCTCGCCCTCCAGCTGCTCCAGTGTGACCACCGAGCGCGCCACCATGGCGCGGCCCAGACCCGCTGCCAACCCTCTGGCCTCTCTGTCCATGGCCACACTGGGTTTACCTCAGCAATGAGGCTTCAGATTGGTTGCCGGAACTTCCTGCAGCCAATCCGAAGCTGTGCCAGCATCGCCGTCCGCACAGAAGCCGTGCCAGCATCCCAGAAGTCAGTACCCGCATGGCGAGGCGTCCGCAGTGCACGGGGACTGACTGGCAGGGTCCACAGGCCGGATTTATGAGCCTGGGGAGCCGAATCAGGGCCACCGGGCCTTAGTTTGCTGACCCCTGTTTTAAAGCCCTTTTGAAAATCCACCATCATTGTAGTGGAACATAGCCATCAACTTACAGATTTCAAAATAAGGGACCAGCAGCCTCGAAAATAAGGGATCAGCAGCCAAAATAAGGGATTTTGGCTTAGCTTATACAGAAATCCGCCACTGATGGAGCCAGGCTGCTTTTGCTGCGACTGACTGTGTTTTGCAGGGGATTGGACTACATGATCCTAAGGGTCTACAACTCCGACCAAAGAAGAGTGGCAGGCAAAACTGATGAACGACGTCCAGATGGCAAAGCTTACAGGCAGAATTAGAAACCAGGAAGAGGACCTCTTTAATAAAGAATGGGGGAAGTTTATAATTTAGTTGAAAGCTATTGTAAAGCGTTATATACATTGGTAGGACTGACAGAAAACTTGTAGTAAAAATTTGAACTATGGATGGACAAATGATTTATAAAAATAGAGTTATGAAAGGGATGCAGAGGGGGAAATCACTATATTAAGATGCTGCACTGGTTGGAGGGTATGCTAAGCAGCATGTCGGGGCTGCCGTCGTCCTGGTGCGAGGAGTTCCATCGGCCCTTCGCCGCCCAAGAGAGAGGGAGGGAGGGAGACTCTCACCCACACCGCCCGTGAGCCCAGCATGAGGCGGTTGTGGCAGCACTGAAGCGCCACCCTTCTGCGTCCCCATCCCCTCCTCTTCCTCCTCCCTCAGGCCACCTCTTCAGCCGCAGCCGCCACTGCCGCCTCCGGCTTACCCTGGCAGAGCGGCGGAAGTCTCGCAAGAGCGGGGCTGCCTGCCCGCCGCCACCCGTCTCCTCATGATGTGCCCCTGAGGGGGAAAAGGGAGAGGCAGAGACGCAGCAGCTCGTACGCTCTCTCTCTCTCGACGGAGGACCCCGAGCCGCTGCTTCCCTCCCGAGCTGGGCGAGCATGAAACCCGGGAAATTTAAGGGGCATCATCAATAAGGGACAGCAGCAGGAAACAGCGCTGGGATAAGGGAGTTTCCCGCCAAATAAGGGACAGTTGACAGCTATGTAGTGGAAGGCAGAGAGTTGAAAAGCTCCTTTTGCACAGCCTCTGACCTGGAAGGGGCTTATAAGCTCTTTGCCTTGCTTACTGGGCTCTGGGAGCCTCTCACAACATTTTGCAAGATTGTGGCCGACCCAGCGAAATCTCATGAGTGGGGATGCAGGATCGTGGGCCTGAACTATGGACAGTTTCAGATAGGTAGCCGTGTTGGTCTGCCATAGTCAAAATAAAAAAATTCCTTCCAGTAGTACCTTAAAGACCAACTAAGTTAGTTCTTGGTATGAGCTTTCGTGTGCATGCACACTTCTTCAGATACCTAACTGGAAGGAATTTTTTTATCTGGACAGTTTGTGCATCTTGAGGTCAAGATAAAGGTTCGGGAGTCCACGCTGTGTCTGCGCAGTCCCCGTATTGCTGCAGCACTGCCCTGCCGCCACCAGATGGTGCCTTTAGCCAACGCGCCGGAGTTTGTCATATCCATAATCCATGTCAGGGAATCTATTAAATTATTAGTGGAAGTTACAAATTTATGGGGGAAGCAAACCTTGCCGAGGTGAGCAGAGCCCAAAGACTGATGCAGAGTAAATCACCTGCCGTAATAGGTTTGGACGTTAACAAGCAACAGCTTCCATTATTCATGAGGATGCAAAAGCAGAAACAAAGCTAAACCCGTTTAAATCATTTAATAACCCTTACAGGGAGGGATTTTTTTAAAGCTCCTTGAGATAATGGGTCTCTCAGAGTCCAGGGGGGACTCATTCTGCTGGAGTCCAGCCTGTCTGCTAGTCGGAGGTGTGGTGGGGGCAAAGCGCACAGCGCAAAATGGATTCCCACCCCCCTCTAAACCAGGGGTCAGCAACCTTTTTCAGCTGTGGGCTGATCCACCGTCCCTCAGACCATGTGGTGGGCCAGAATATATTTTTTGGGGGGGAAATGAATGAATTCCTATGCCCCACAAACAACCCAGAGATGCATTTTAAATAAAAGCACACA
The DNA here is from genome assembly GCF_965113315.1 of Podarcis vaucheri. Taxonomy (NCBI): domain Eukaryota; kingdom Metazoa; phylum Chordata; class Lepidosauria; order Squamata; family Lacertidae; genus Podarcis; species Podarcis vaucheri. The sequence continues at coordinate 88,317,084 of NC_138765.1, read as the reverse complement.
TTCTGCTCATGTAAAAACACCAGGCAGGCCCCACAAATAACCCAGAGATGCATTTTATATAAAAGCACACATTCTTTGTTGTTGTTTCGTCATTTAGTAGTGTCCGACTCTTCGTGACCCCATGGACCAGAGCACGCCAGGCACTCCTATCTTCCACTGCCTCCCACAGTTTGGTCAAACTCATGCTGGTAGCTTCAAGAACACTGTCCAGCCATCTCATCCTCTGTCGTCCCCTTCTCCTCTTGTAATCTGGTGAACCGGGTTCAATTCCCCGCTCCTCCACATGCAGCTGCTGGGTGGCCTTGGGCTATTCACACTTCTCTGAAGTCTCTCAGCCCCACTCACCTCACAGAGTGTTTGTGGTGGGGGAGGAAGGGAAAGGAGAATGTTTGCCACTTTGAGACTCCTTTGGGTAGTGATAAAGTGGGATATCAAATCCAAACCCTTTTTCTTCTTCCGAACAGCAAGCCCAAGGGGCTCAGTGGTTTAGACTTCAGTGCCACCCACGTGCTTTTGTTGTTGTTGTTTAGTCATTTAGTCGTGTCCGACTCTTCGTGACCCCATGGACCAGAGCGCGCCAGGCACTCCGGTCTTCCACTGCCTCCCACAGTTCAGTCAAACTCATGCTGGTAGCTTCGAGAACACTGTCCCACCATCTCGTCCTCTGCCGTCCCCTTCTCCTTGTGTCCTCCATCTTTCCCAACCTCAGGGTCTTTTCCAGGGAGTCTTCTCTTCTCATGAGGTGGCCAAAGTATTGGAGCCTCAGCTTCAGGATCTGTCCTTCCAGTGAGCACTCAGGGCTGATTTCCTTAAGAATGGATAGGTTTGATCTTCTTGCAGTCCATGGGACTCTCAAGAGTCTCCTCCAGCACCAGAATTCATGCTTTTACTGGTGTTCAAATCCTTTGTTTCGTGGTTAAGCATGTAAGAGCCTGCCGGATCAGTCCCATCCAGTCCAGCCTCCTGTTCTCACAGCGGCCACCCAGATGCCTCTTCTGGGAAACCAGAAATCAGGACATGAGCACCAGATTCCTTTCCTTTCCTGTCCCGAATCTTCCAACCTTCATCTTTGTGGGAGGTCTAGAAGTGAAGCTCAGTGGGTTTATTACTTGTGTTCACTGCCCCAGGATCCTACAGGATGAGGAAGGGGTCAGTTTTTGAATGAGAAATAAAATAAATAAAAGCAAGAAGCTTTTATCATAACCTCTCTGTTAGCTCTGGCTACCTAAACCCCAAATGGCCTCTGAAGGGGTTTATTTCTACAGGAAAGGCATTGTGGACGTGCCTCTATAAAGCACAGAGAGATGTTTTTTTCCGCTGGCATGATCTGTTTGCCAGCTCTCTTGGTTTTACAAAAGAGGGACGTAAATAACTTTTCTTATCCCAAAACCAGGGAGCAATTTTAACGCGTGAGTTTTGAGTGTAGCAATTTCAGCAGGAAGGTCAAGGTACATAAGATGGCGAAAGCCTGTCGTGGGGCGATATTCAGGATAAAACTGAAGGCGGCAGTGTATCAAGGAAGACTGATACAGTACTGTTATCAACTCAGGTTCGTCTTGGAAGAAAAATGATAGAAAGTTGGGATAGATTTTTTACTTTTATTTACCATGCTGGCTACCAGTTCTGAGATCTTCAGCCAAGATTGGCCTGAAATAAATGAGAATTTGGGCTGTTCCCTCATCCCCTGAATATATATGTTCACTCCTTGATGACTTACATATATGAAGGACAGCTGTCACTTCCATACATAAATTCTGAGTGGAATGGAGGCGTGTTTTCTTTTTGTTTGTGCTTCAGCGTCCCTGTCCCACCAAAGAGCTGCCAAATTGCCTCAAACAGATCATGCGTTTACCTTTTAATTAGCACTAAAATTTCTGGTTATATATATATTAAAAAATGGTAAGAGAGGTATCGTGCTATAACACCATCATGCCGTCTTACAAAACAGTGTTAATAGCACGCAGAGTGGCATTAGAGCGCGGTGCCTAACATTTGGGGGTGAGGGGGATTAGCTGGAGATGATAATGAAAACATTGGAATGAAATAAAGGTCACCCAATGGCACCTTCCACAAGGGCTACAGGAGCAGGGAGGCAGGAAGTTCTATCAAGGCAGACCACTGGGTCCATCTAACTCTGTATTATTTATTCTCACTTGCAGGAAGGGGGGCTCTCTGGGGTTTCAGATGGGGGGCATTCCCAGCCTGACCCTGGCTGGACCTGCGACCTTCTGCATGCAAAGCATGTATTCTAATATTTTGTTGGAAGCCGCCCAGAGTGGCTGGGGAAAACCAGCCAGATGGGCGGGGTATAAATAAATAACAACAACAATTATTATTATTATTATTACAGTGGTGCCCCGCAAGACGAATGCCTCGCAAGACGGAAAACTCGCTAGACGAAAGAGTTTTCCATTTTGGAGGTGCTTCGCAAAACGAATTTCCTATGGGCTTGCTTCGCAAGACGACAATGTCTTGCGAGTTCCTGCTGTTTTTTTCCTCCCCCCTTTTTTCTAAGCCGCTAATCCGCTTATCAGCTGATCCAATCGCCGTTTCCATGCGCTGCTCTGGTTCACCAGAAGCGGCTTAGTCATGCTGGCCCCATGACCCGGAAGCTGTACGCCAGCTCCCTCGGCCAATAAAGCGAGATGAGCGCCACAACCCCAGAGTCGGCCACGACTGGACTTAATGGTCAGGAGTCCCTTACTTTTAAAGGAAGAAGGGATGGGGAGGGGAGAGGAAGGCAAGCAAACTCAGGCACCAATGAGGACCGTGTTACAGTGTTCTTAAAATAACCAGCTGGGATGGAAGGGGGCTTCTTGCAGTTAAAAAGAAGAAGCAGCAGCAGGTCCTGTCAGGCCTCTGATATACTCCAAACACATCAATGTTGATGTTGGAAATCTTCAGATCCCAGAGCACACCTGTGGATTGGCCCTTGCAGGGCTGGTGCTACCATTAGGCGAGCTGAAGCTGCTGCCTCGGGCGGCTGATTTTGCGTGTCCTGAAAGGTCATCAAATGCTTACTAAATTTATTACGCTTGCACTTCTACTGCCAAGGAGCAGTGCCTGTAAGATATTCAGTCTCTGGTACCCATATAACTTGGCTGTGCTTGGGTCTTTGGGGCCTGGACTTTTGGGGAGGTGGGCATCATTTGCTATCCTGCACCAGGCAACCAAATGTCTTGAAGTCTCAAAAGGTTTTTTTGGGGTGTAAGAAAAACCCCTACAGAAGGAGGGGTCTGAGACTTCTGCAAGCTCTCAAGGGGGGGGGGCTGTTGCCCTAATTTCTTCAGCCAGCTCTTTTGTGGATGGGCAATGTGGGTCACGCCAATCGCCTTTGGGGCACAGGTTGAGGTGAATCCCAATGACTTCATGGGTTCCCTTCCCTTTCTAATTTAGCCATTTCATTTCTAGCATCGGGCTGTTGCCCCCATATCCTAGCTGAGTCCCCCTCCCCAGAAAGAAGACCACCTTCGCTGCCATCCATCCCCACTGGATAGACTCTGGGGTGCGAATTCATCCCATATCCGAGCGCCGAACCAAATCGCGCAGCGACGGCCGCGATCCTACGCTCTGCGCGAACTTTCCATGAAGCTCCCGGGAAGTCGGCGCGGTTTACTCCCGAGTAAACACGACCCTGCTCCAAATCCCGCCTGTCGCCGCCCCCCTCCCACTTTTGAGGAAAAAGCTCCGCCGAAGTCAAACAGGACCACCTTTCCCGAGGACCTGCGTGGAATCAGGCCGATCCTAAAGGTGGGCTTCCTCGCGAGTATGGTCTGGCGACCTCGGCGGGAATGACTCCCGGCACATCATCATCATCATCATCATTATGATGACGCTCCTCCAGCAAAGTCGGCCGGACTTACTTCCGAGTAAGCATGCCTGGACCGGGGATGAAATATTTTGTTTGGTTGGGTTTGTATTGCAAGCGAATTTGCCGACCTTTCTTTTTGCTGACCCCCCGTTTCCAATATATAGATCTCCGTTTCATTTGGCTGCCTCGCTTGCAGTTTCTTTCTCCATCCCGCTATGGGGAGGAAGAGGAGAGCGGGGGGGGCCGAGTCCAGCCGCAGCGAAGCCCCCCCCCCCTCAGAGGCGGCCGGGCACCCCCCGCCCCCGCCGGCCGGCCAGCCGGCTGCCTTCCCTCCCCCAAGATGGCCGCCGATGCGGGATCGATGGCTCGATATCGGGAGCCCGGGGCTCTCCTCCGGCGGCGGCGCCAGGTTGGTGTCCGGAGCGCGCGCGGCGGCGGCGCTGGGCGCGGGGCCTTTCGGGGCGCAGCGGGAGGAGGAGGCGGAGGAGGCGGAGGAGCGGGAGGGGGAGGACGGGGCGGTTGGCTGCCTCTGCCTCCCTCCCTCCCTCCCTCCCCTCCTCCCCTCCCCATCGATAGGTATTAGAAATTGATTCCCCGGCGCCGGCGCCGCTGCTCTTTGTTCGGTTCGCTCCTTGATCCCGCAGACGCAGCAGCGCCAGAGAGCGAGCCAGGCAGCAGCCGCCGCTGCCCGTGCGCCCCGCAGCGCAGCCGGCTCGCCGGGCTGGATGGACGCGCCGCCGGAACCGGAGCGGACTCTCCCCGCCGCCGCCGCTGCTTCGTCCTCCTCCTCCTCCGCCCCTTGGTGCGCATCCTCCGCCTCCCCCGCCGCCGGCGCGCAACTTCTCCGGGCTGCAAAGGTGACGCGCGCGGACTTCTCTCGCCTCCTCCCCACCCCCTCCCGGTCCCCCGCTTCTTCCCGCGCCCCCCCCGCTCTATTTTTGGGTGGGTCGGTGTGGGGGAAGGGGGTGGCTGGGTGTGTGCGCGCGCTTTGTGCTTTCCCTAACTAACGGCGCCTCTCGGGGCGTCCCGGGAGCTGGAGGGAGGGAGTGCGGGGGGGGGGGGGACATGCGCCCCACAACCGGCTCCGCCTCCGGGCTCTCCTGCCTCTTTGCTCCCTGCCCCCCCCCACCAGCGCTCTCCTTCACAACGATTCTCCCCCCACAAAACGGGCTCCCCCAAAGTGCCAAGTGAATGGCTGGAACTTTCGGAGCTGCGACTTAGAATGGTTTTTGTTGGGGGGGGGGGAGGTCAACTCATTGTATTACTAATAATAGTAATGGTTAATAGTTTTTCTAGGGGAGTTGTTTCATGTGGCTTGCAAAGTGGGGGGGGGAGGACCTCATCCTGTTGTCCCAAGTCCTGGGCGACCTCTTCTTCCGCACCCCCCAGGGGCTGAATCTCCTGGCATGCCTTGGGGGGGGGGGTTGTAATATTTCAGGGATGGGGGGGGGGGCGTGAGAAATGGGATGGCCCCTGATGGCATCTTCGGCCCCAACATTGCCAAGCACTGGGATTGGTACTCATTTCACATCTTCAAGTCGGCACACCAGGCCTAGGCGCAGGTTTTGTGGTTTTTGAAAATAGGTGTTTTTGCACGCCCCCCTTGACCTCCTCCAGCCCTACCTCACTCTCACCCCCCCCATTTCAGTGCAATTTTCTCTGTTTGTCTTTAAATGAGATGGTTTCAGGGTTTTTTTTTGAAAAACTGGACTCTAAATGTATTTTGGGAATGTCAGGTAGATCTGCTTGGATGCATCCCCCCCCCCAAAAAAAAACCCTGGCCATCCCGTTTGCATGTCCTCCTCTGCAAAATAAGGCGGAACTGCTCCGAGGTGTTCTCCCCTCTGCACACATCTGCCCCCCCCAGCCTGCATCCCACCTCTCCCCATCCCTCCTCCCCAAAAGCAGGTAAGAGAGTTGTTTAAAGGCTTGCTGGTTCTATTTACTGGACAGGAATGTACATCGGCGGCAGAGAAATTATGCTTGTTTTCTTTTCTCTCTCATTTAAACTGCCGGGATATTGGGGAGACGGAGGAGAAGGCTGCAATCCTTTTATCAGTGGGGCTGACTTGAGAGTACAGCCCACTATTGTCTCCTGCCCCCCCCCCACGCGCCACAAATCTCCATGTTAAAAAAATTCTTGTGTTCCTTCGGAAGTGCCTTCCCTTCCCCGGCAGCATTTTGCAAACCAGACCTCTGCGGCGCATGGAGGGCACTTGCTCTTTAGTTATGATTGATGCTCTGGAGCATGGAGAATGACAGGAGCATGGCAAAGGGAGAAGGTAGAAGTAAGGGGCGGAATTGGGTCTGTTCTTTGCTGTCCCTGGGCCCCTTCTGTGTGTGCGTGGGGTGGGAGGTGTTTGGAAACTTCGGCTGCAAAATTGAGCTGGGCAGGTCTTTCTTTGGGCATGGCAGACGTCCTCACTGCCCAAATCAGGGCAGCTCTGCATGTTATGGTTGCATAGGAATCACCGGTGTTTCCCGCAGGAATTGCACGCAGCACGGACTTAACGCATGAGGAGCTGGAGTGCAGGACACGTTTGTGCATGGACTAGCAAAATCCACACTTGTGAGAGCCGTTTTTTATTGTGGGGAAAACGTCTGTGTAAATATTGTGTCCCTTGCAACAATTATAACCTGGAGGAGCTTCCCCCAGTTGGCCAGGGTGCTGTGGGGCTGTGCCACTGACAGCATAATAGCGTCTTTGCTTGCCATGCTTTCATTCGCAAAAAAGAAACCTGAAGTGCCCTTTGCTCAAATGTCTGGAAAAAGACTTCCTCCTCCTTAGATTCAGTAAGCAAAATCGGCTTTCTCATAGAAGAACCAGCCTTCTTGTTTTTGCATGAGCTACTGTCCAAAGTGTGCCTGCAGAGCAGTGACTCGTGCAGGGGCACACATGGCACACTTCTCTGAGGGCAGGCAAACCTGTTGCGTTAGGAATGATGGCAGCATCCTAGGATGACCTACCCCCAGCAGAGGTGGATTGGAATGAGCTGGGGCCAGCATCGCAGGGGATCATGCAGAGATGCAGCGGGCAACCTCCTCTGTGGGTGAAGACTTGAATGTGCTGGAGTCTTTAAACGTTTGCTTTTAAAAACAACAACCCCAAGTTGTTATAGCATGTTTGCATGCCCCAGACACACATGTTGCTATTCAGTCTTGTCAATAAGCCCACAAAAGTTCCTACCGTTCACAATAATGTTTTGCTAGCCTGTTGGGAGCCGGCAGAGAATGAAAGGAGGGTATTTCTGCACTGAAATCAAGAGGAGATATCCTGTGACCACCAGGCAAGTCCTTAAATACAAGGCTGTGTTAAAACATGGCCTCAGAAGCTGCAGGTCCTGACTGGTTCGTAGCTGAGTGGTGTGTAATTGTGGCACCGCAAGATTAGATTGCTGGCTGTAGTCCTCTACTTAACCTCAGACTGCCATTCGTCTGAAACCAGCAGGTGGAAACAGATGCAACTTGTGCTATGATTGTGTGGGGTGGGTGGCTATCTTATGACTATATCCTACCTGGTTTCTTGGTATCCTGCCCCATTGCATTGGTGAGTTGGTAAATGGTACCCCCAACAAGCCATTCTGAAAAACATGTAGCCCCCAGGCTCTTCTCACGTGGGCAGGAGGTGGCGGGTAGATCTGAGAGGGGAAGCCCTTCAAAATGTGGACACCCCCAGCCCGTTTGTTCTCGTTCAGGTTTGAATCACCAACAAAAGTTCTCGCTGTCTCTGTGCACAAACTGCGTAACTGGATTGAGGTGTCTAAGCTGAAATCCACCGCTTTGCTGTGGCTACAAATGAGCACTTGATTTTTGGATGGGCATTAAAATGGGCTTTAAAACGCAGTATGCTCTACAGGGGCGGGGGAAGCGAATTTGGGTACACTTTCCCAATGCTTCAGTAACATATCGGCAGTTTGAGAATTTAATGCAGTTTAGCTTTTAAGGAGATTATGCGATGCAGCTGCAATTCCCAGGCCTAAATGGATCACAGGTGGTAGAATCTGTTGGATTTGGATGATGGTTCGTTGCTGGTCGCTGAAAGGGGATTATACCCTTTTCTCTCTCAGGGTTTGTGATAACTATCTGGTTCATTTTGTGGGGGGCCCCCCTGGTGCTACAGAGGCAGTTGTGGGTGTCTTTTTGAGCTGGGGTTAGGGGTACTGCCAGCTGGTTAGGAGAACTGGCAAGAGGCTGGGTAGCTTTCTGGTGTTTGTGAAGGTTTGTGAAGTGGCATTGCTGCTGCATTGGCAATGAAGATGCCAATCCTAAAGGGATATGTCCACTGGCTTTTGCCTTTTTAAACCCTCCTGTGTGCTTGGCTGAGTTGTAACTAAGAACGCCAGGAGAGCCCAGGAGCTGTCCAGAGGGAGAACACCTAGTCCAGTGTCCTTGTTTCCCACAGTGGCTGGACAGATCATTCTGGGAAGCCTGAAAGCAGGACTTGAACACAGCTCTCCTCCGCCCAATGGCGGAATGGCCATTGGTTAGGGTTGGTGGTCATGGCTGTTTCCTTAGGGAGCATCCCCTATCAATTACGGTAGCTTCTTTTTCACTGGTCTGAATCTTCTGCTTCCTTGGATTTCCACGAGTTCTTGCATAATGAGAGACGGAGACAAACTTCTTTGGTCATGTCTCTTCTTATTCACCTTTTCTCTAAGCGGGGAAAAAACCTCAATCCTTTCCTCGCTGGAGGGGCATTCGAAAATAACTGGGCGCCAGCCGCATTTCGTGACATGCAAGCGGCCTTTTGCGAGGAATTGGAGAAATCTGGCCGCCAGGTTTGGTGACTAACATCTCCATCTGGCTGGCTGGCGCTGCTGCTGTGCCGTACCAGTCAGCTGGCTTGCGGGGCAGCAAGGCACCAGAAGAAACGCCTCTCTTGGTGCTGCGCTGCCCCGCAAATCAGCTGACCCCACAGATCACCTGGCTTGCGGGCACCAAAAGAGGCACGTCTCTTGGTGCCACACCGCTGTGCAAATCAGCTGATAAGTGGGGCGCCTAGGCATTCCGTTGTGGCGACTGAAGCTTGGGTTTAAGGTGCTGTTGCGCTTCTAGCTTTTATATACCTCGTTTCTAACACTGCACAGGGCAGTTGCTCCATCCTCTTGCTCCTCCTGCTTGCCCAACCTTCCCCCAGCAGGTGATGGTGTAGGGAATTAGCACCTGACGCACAGGACCATTGCAATGTGGGGATTCCTGCAGGGGGTTGGACTAGATGACCCTACAATTCTATAGTTCTATGCTTCCTAGTTCGATCTGGGCAGCATTTGGGGCTGCCATATCTTTCCATGCCCCACATGTGTCTGGATTTGGGTCTGAATTCGGATATCTCCTGACCACTGAGATTTGCTGGTGAGATACCCAAACCTCTGTTGTCGTTACTACTTCATTCATACTCCCAACTTCAACTTGAAAATAGGATCATCCATCCTTGTAGAAACTGGGGCAACTACAAAGTGGAGTGATATAGGTGGGTTCTTTTTTGGGGGGTGGGAATAATCATGTAACCATGCTTGGCACAATGTATGAAAGAGAATTCCTGCCAGGCCCAGGAGATATGGGGTCATTCCCCTTTAAGAACACACCCCCAGCCTTGACATCATTGCTCATATTTGGCCAGAGAGAACAGGGCTTCCCAAGCAGAACTGGGTGCCCTCCAGATGTTCTGGAGTACATTTCCCATCAGCCCCCGTCCTCCCAGTGATTACTTCCATCAGGCTCCATTACAGCCCTCCTTGGGCATGCCAGCCCAGAGCTCAAGCGTGGACAGACTGACCAGTGAATTGGATGATCTGCAATGGAGGGCACCCTTGGCACCCTTCAAAGATCACCTGTGTGTGTGCCACACTGAAGAAAATAAAACTTGGAGACCCTCCCCCCGCCCCCGCCGGCAATCTGAATTCTGCCTAGAAGTATGTATCTTAAATTATGTTGCAATGTTTCCTACTTTGCAATACACACACACACACACACACACACACACACACACACGGGTGGTGCTGTGGTTTAAACCAAAGAGCCTAGGACTTGCCGATCAGAAGGTCAGTGGCTTGCCTTCCTCTCCCCTTCCCATCCCTTCTTCCTTTAAAGGGACCCCTGACCATTAGGTCCAGTTGTGGACAACTCTGGGGTTGAGGTGCTCATCTTGCTTTACTGGCCGAGGGAGCTGGCATACAGCTTCTGGGTCATGTGGCCACATGACTGAGCCACTTCTGGCGAACCAGAGCAGTGCACAGAAATGCCGTTTACCTTCCCGCCGGAGCGGTACCTAATTATCTACTTGCACTTTGACGCGCTTTCGAACTGCTAGGTTGGCAGGAGCAGGGACTGATCAACGAGAGCTCACCCCGTCATGGGGATTCGAACCGCCGACCTTCTGATTGGCAAGTCCTAGGCTCTGTGGTTTAACCCACAGCGCCACCCGCATACCTGGGAGTAAATCCCATAGTAGCAAGCCAAGTGGGCGAGATGGCAGGAAGAGTGATCACCATATGCAACCCCAGACTGTTTCCCAGTGGGTGAGCCTTCCTTCTGTACAGGAAATGCTCAGGTGCATGTTGTCAGCCACTCAGATTCCTGCAGGCGTTTGCCAGCGAAGTCAATAAGGACTAGATACTTGCTTGCCCCCACACCTCGTTCATTCCCCTTTATTGTGGTCCTGCAGAATCGCAGTGAAGATGCGGACCTGCTTGACCTTGTTTCCAGGGCAACCTGAACCAGAAGGCGCAGGTTACTCCCTAGAAAAGGTGCTTTATTTGTAAACAGGATCCGGGGACAACATTGACAAATGGGAGCTGTGTGTAATACATGACGATAGCACGATAGCCCCCAAAACGCTTTGATCGTGGTGTTGGTCGTCGGTACAGCGAGAGCTCGCGGAAATGAGAACAGATAAATAATTCTCTCTGAGATGACGCTGGGCATATTTCATTAGGCTCCGGAAATGGTCTTAATAGTGTAATATTCCTGATGTAGGGTTTCTTGCACTGTTCCCTAATAGGCACATAACCAGATTTATGCCTTTTGTAATTCCTCTTCTCCCCTCCCCCTCCTTTCTGCTTCTTGGGTGTACACTGTTTTATGATCTGCAGTGATCGTTCGGCAAGGTTTTATTGTTTTGTGTAGTTTATTCTGCTTTTGCTAATGGATTGAGGGTGGGTAAGGATAAGCAAGGTGCGCAAGGACATGGGTGGCGCTGTGGGTTAAACCACAGAGCCTAGGACTTGCCGATCAGAAGGTTGGCGGTTCGAATCCCCGTGATGGGGTGAGCTCCCGTTGCTCAGTCCCAGCTCCTGCCAACCTAGCAGTTCGAAGGCACGTCAAAGTGCAAGTAGATAAATAGGTACCGCTCCGGCGGGAAGGTAAATGGCGTTTCCGTTTGCTGTTCTTGTTCGCTGGAAGCAGCTTAGTCATGCGGGCCACATGACCTGGAAGCTGTACGCCGGCTCCCTCGGCCAATAAAGCGAGACGAGTGCCACAACCCCAGAGTCAGCCACGACTGGACCTAATGGTCAGGGGTCCCTTTACCTTTAAGGATAAGCAGCGGTTTGCATTCTGGGGCAGGGTGGTATAGTGGTTAGCGCATCAGACTACAAGGACCTGGGACATCAGGGTTCATATCCCCACTTGGCTGTGTAGCTCACTGGGCATGACTTTGGGCCAGTCACTGCCTCTCTCAGTCTAACCTCGCAGGATTGTTGTGGGGTTGAAATAAGGATGGGGTTCGAAATTAGCAGGGCGCCAGGCGCATTTTGCGCCTAAAAGATTATCCATTTGCGAGCACCTCAAAAACTCTGGGTGCTTTATTTTTGCGCCTGGCTGACACTCAAGGATTACTGAAATGTGTTTTGAAGCCTCAAAGTATATGCTAAGGACAGACGATACGTTAAGGAGTTTAACAATAAAACATAGAGTGTTTTGTAAGGTACCAATATTTTTATTGTAAACAGCAAGTTAGGTAAAGGTAAAGGGACCCCTGGCCATTAGGTCCAGTCGTGGCCGACTCTGGGGTTGCGGCGCTCATGTCGTTTTATTGGCCAAGGGAGCCGGCGTACAGCTTCTGGGTCATGTGGCCAGCAGGACTAAGCTGCTTCTGGCGAACCAGAGCAGCGCACGGAAATGCCGTTGTTTACCTTCCCACTGGAGCGGTACCTATTTATCTACTTGCACTTGACGTGCTTTCGAACTGCTAGGTTGGCAGGAGCAGGGACCGAGCAACGGGAGCTCACCCCGTCGCGGGGATTTGAACTGCTGACCTTCTGATCAGCAAGTCCTAGGCTCTGTGGTTTAACCCACAGCACCACCCGCGTCCCTAAACAGCAAGTTAAACATGCATTAACAATTTCTGCTAAAAATGTGATATTAACAATGTGTCACTTAGGTGAATTGCTTATTAGTTCATGCTTATCAAAATAATAAATAAAAAGTGTTGCCGCCCCCCCCCCCATGGCAACTGGATATTCTGTTTTGGCGCCCATGACCCAGGTCCCAGAAGCCATTTGGCTCCCAACTCTTCTTTTTTAAAATATTTTTTATTGAGTTCTCCATGTATTCTTCTTCTAACAACATATCTTTAACAATGTTTCATATTTCCACCCTCCTCCCCTGGACTTCCCGCATACTCCTGTTTTGCTTTATTTCCATATTGTTTCCCCAAAATTTCCCCAATACATATAGTCTTATTTTTTGTTGTATACAGCTGTGATTGTTTCTCAAACCCTGCCAATGAGTCCATTTCTTTATGTTGCCTCTTCATAAATGTTGTAAAGTCTTTGTTGTCCTTTTCATGTAGTTTTTCTGTTAGTTTTGCCAGTTCTGCATACAGTGGTACCTCGGGTTACATACGCTTCAGGTTACATATGCTTCAGGTTACAGACTCCGCTAACCCAGAAATAGTACCTCGGGTTAAGAACTTTGCTTCAGGATGAGAACAGAAATCGTGCGGCGGCAGTGGGAGGCCCCATTAGCTAAAGTGGTGCTTCAGGTTAAGAACAGTTTCAGGTTAAGAACGGACCTCCGGAACGAATTAAGTTCTTAACCTGAGGTACCACTGTACAGTCGTCAAAACAGAATGCCTAATTGCCATTTGGGGGCCAGACGACTCAAAAGTCATGTTTTCCAGTACAACCTTTTGGTTCCTGAAATTCAGTCTGATTGTGCAGATTAAATATAACAGATAGAATTCTACAGGATGGATTGCTTTTGTGTGAAAACAGTCCAGACCTGAGGATCCCCAGACAGGCACCTCAGTCCTGGCACTGGACATCTTCACATGGTCGCAAGTGGCCGATAGCCAGGTGCAAAATGGGCCTGACTCCTGGGGAATTTCGAATCCTGGTAAAGAGGGATGGATTGTTCACTACTGGGACTTCTGTCTCACCCCGAGGCCTGCCTAGTTCCGTCCACCCAGCCAGATGTTTCTAGGAAGCCCCCAAACTGGTTATGTCGGCAAGAAGCCAATGGGCAGAGATTGTGCGAGCTGTGGACCAGCAACACCTGGAGGGTGACATATTGCCTGCCCCTGCTCTAGAGGAGGGATCAGCAACCTTTTTCAGCCGTGGGCCGGTCTACCGTCCCTCAGACCATGTGGTGGGCCAGACTATATTTTGAAAAAAATAATGAATGAATTTCTATGCCCCACAAATAACCCAGAGATTCATTTTAAAGAAAAGGGCACATTCTACTCATGTAAAAACACGCTGATTCCCGGACCATCTGTGGGCCGGATTGAGAAGGCGACATGAGTAGAATGTGTCCTTTTTATTTAAAATGCACCTCTGGGTTATTTGTGGGGCATAGGAATTCGTTCATTATTTTTTTCAAAATATAGTCTGGCCCACCATATGGTCTGAGGGACAGTGGACCGGACCCCTGCTGAAAAAGTTTGCTGACCTCTGGTCTAGTGCCTCTCTCTGTGTTGTTGTTGTTGTTGTTTAGTCGTTTAGTCGTGTCCGACTCTTCGTGACCCCATGGACCAGAGCACGCCAGGCACTTCTGTCCTCCACGCCTCTCTCTGTACAGAGGGTCTATTTTACCGTACTTCAAGTCATGTGCATCTCTGTCTCCCTTGCCCATTTTGGGAGGGGTGTGAGTGAGTGAGTGAGTGAGTGAGTGAGTGTGTGTGTGTGTGTGTGTGTGTTTGTCAAACGTTGAAGGGCTTGGGTGTGTTTCTTCCTCTGTGTCTTGGAGGAGTCTGGAAGCGCCTGACGGAATGTTTTCATTGTTTGGAATCTTAGACCTTGAAAAAGTGGGATGTTGATTAAAACATTATCTCTGCGTGATATACCAGAGTGCATAAATTTTACATACATATCAGCTAGTTGAGACATCCATTAAATGGCATGACAGCTCGACTTATCTAAACGTGCTATCATTTAACGATGTGTCAAAATTTTTTATCCTAGATGACAGTGGTAAATAAGCTATCGCTTCCATTAACTTTGGGAAAGTTGGGGGGTTTGTCCTTAAAATGGGAAACGAGAGAGATAGAGAGAGAGCGCAACCTTTGCCAGCCCTCCAGATGTTTGGGACTACAATTCCCATCAGCTCCAGCCAGGGCTGATGGGAACTGTAGTCTACAACTCCTGGAAAGCGCTAGGTTGGGAAGGTTGAGATAGAAGAGTCACAGTCAGAAGGAATGGTTGGGTCCCATTTTATCAGGAATGAAACTCCTGGAGGCTTTGTGGAATAAGCTTCCCACAGACTTTCATCTGGTACCATCTTGGTGGTCTTTTTGGTACCAGGTAGAAACCTTTTTATTGCCGATCGGAAGGTCGGCAGTTCGAATCCCCACGACGGGGTGAGCTCCCGTTGCTCGGTCCCAGCTCCTGCCCACCTAGCAGTTTGAAAGCACATCAAAGTGCAAGTAGATAAATAGGTACCGCTCCGGCGGGAAGGTAAACGGTGTTTCCGTGCGCTGCTCTGGTTTGCCAGAAGCGGCTTAGTCATGCTGGCCACATGATCCGGAAGCTGTACTCCGGCTCCCTCGGCCGATAAAGCGAGATGAGCGCCGCAAGCCCAGAGTCAGCCATGACTGGACCTAATGGTCAGGGGCCCCCTTTACTTTACCTAGAAACCTTTTGATTCGCTCACGCCTTTTAAATGACTTACATTCTATAGCTTGAATCTCTCTGTTTTAAACTGGGCTTCTAATTCTTTCCATTTAATGAATTTGTTACAGTTTATATTGTATTACCATTTTTCTTGTTTTGGGAGCCTTCTGGAGAACTCTTGTTACAGAGCAATATAAATGTGGAAAATAAATGTAGACCTTGCAGCAAATGTGCTTATTTGAACCCAGATTTCTGAATCCATGTCCCAAATTCTAACCTGTTACATCATGCTGGATCTCTTTTGAGTGTCCTCCTGTCTTCCAGCAGAGTTGGTTTATGCAGAGTAGGGGTGGGGAATAGTTGACCCTCCAGATGTTGCTGTACTCTTAACTCCCATCAGCCCAAGAGATGATGGGAGTTGGAGTCCAGGAACATCTGGAGGAAGGAGGGTTCCCTGCCCTGGGTGCAGAATGCCAGGTGGGTTCTGCTGCACCACCGTAATTTGACCACGGGGTAGTGGCTGGGCTGGCTTCTTATCTCTCTTTCGCTGTTGGGAAAGAAATTGGGACAGTGAAGGTTTCACCCAATTCCACCTCCCCCTTTATTTCTCCTGTTTCCTGTGGTTTGCATAATTGAGACTCCACCAGATCAGATCCCTGCAGAAGACTACGAGGGTTTCCTCCCCCAATTTTATCTTTAGTACAGGCTGTTCTTACTTTAGAAACGGATGGCCCCAATTGCAGCCCAAAGAGGGACTTCTTTCCTAATTAATAAGCCCATTAATTAATTGCGTGCACACCACAGCCCATTAAGAGATGGGGGCTGGCTGGCCTGGAGATGGAGGTTAGTGGATTCTTTCCGCAGCCCAGCAGACAAAACGGGGGTGCAGCCATGGAGGGGTGTACACAGGAAGCTGCTTGAGGTTGAGTCAGATGGCTGGACTCCCTAGAGTTGTCTAGGCTGGAAAGGATTTGCTGTGACAATTATTAATCAAGATACAAGAGATGGGAGGAGGAGGAGGTCATGGAAAGAAGGTAATGAAAGTGGAGAATTTGAAAATGATGGTTTTATATTTTTTTCCCTTTTCTGTTTTTGTCTTTTTTCTTTGTAATTTAAAAAAAATAAATCTTTTTTCAATAAATATCTTTTTTTAAAAAAAAAAATAGAGTTGTCTTAACGTGAGGCTGCCGTTCCTTCGGATCCTGGGCTCTGGAGTTGGGCCCAAAGTTCCAAAAACGGCAAATGACATTCACGGCCAAAGCCAAGATCTAAGATGGCAAGCAGAGAAACAGAGAGGAAGTGCTTAGGCAGTGTCTTCACACCTGGGACGGATGGCTCAGACTGACAGGCAAGCTCAGGAGACAGTGCTTGGTCCTTGAGAACCAGCTCAATTTGTAAGGGGTAAGGGACGTGGGTGGCGCTATGGCTTAAACCACAGAGCCTAGGACTTGCCCATCAGAAGGTCGGCGGTTCGAATCCCCGCGACGGGGTGAGCTCCCGTTGCTCGGTCCCTGCTCTTGCCAACTTAGCAGTTCGAAAGCACCTCATTCAAGCACCTCCGAAACCAGGTCTTGAAAATCTGAGTTTGACTGAGGAAAAGTAGGAACATAAGGTGTTAAATTTTGAATCTTGCTGCATGAAGCTTGGGGGTGGCGGGGTGGCGCTGGATGTTTAATTGCTTTGGCAAAGAGTTGGCCAAATGGTGAGGGTCAGCTGGAGGCACCTTATGAGAGGCATATGCTCAACCAAGGAACCTTATCCTAGCGCCTGCACCTCATTCACTGTTTTTCCCCATATGCTTGGTAAATGAGCTGGGTGCCCCCTTAGTCCTTCCTTCTTCCTCCTCTTAGCCACAGAGGCTTTAAAAAAAAAAAATAAGCAGGTATTATCCAGGCATTCTCAGATCCCTGAGCTAATTCTGTTTTCCCCTGCCGAGCATAAAGCTTTTTGATCGTCAGCTTGCAAATTGTGATTTTATTATTATTATTATTATTATTGCTATTTTAAAAAGGTTTAAATTCCTTGCTTTTTTTAGCATAAGATCCTTAGTTGCTTAAGGGAAACATGTTTCCACGTTCACTGCGCTGCGCATGGGTTTCAGGGACCTGTGGGGTGTTGCAAGTAAGAATTTCAGTATGAGCATGAGGAAGTCTGGCTTTAAGGACGACAGGGATGTTCTTTTTTTATACATGTAATGAAAATGCATACTGCTTTTTTTTTTAGGCTTGATAGGAAGGCATGCTCAGTTTAAGCAATATAATTGCAGAATATAAAAACCTTACAGTACGATAAAAGGGAAAAAGGAACGTATATTATGTAAGATAGCAATGCGCACTTTCCTAAAGTGGCCAGAAAGTGGTTGAATTCATTTAGAGAGCCAGTACGGCACAGTGGTTAGAGTGCTGGACTAGGAGCTGGCAGACCAGGGTTCAAATCCCCCCACTTGGTCATGAGGCTCACTGGGTGACTCAGGATCTGATTTCTTTCTGCAGGGCCTGTAAGACAGGAGTTATTCTGCCTGGCCTATGGCTTGAGATCAACTTGATCCCCTCCCTCTCTTTCCTCTTTCCTTTCTCCTTCTGTGATGGAATTCCTATTTGGGGACTTCCCTGGCTTTTTTCTGGCCCACGTAGGACCAGTCTGGATAATTGTCCTTGGTGAAGACTTGACGTTTTCATCCCCAAAAAAGTTTTTGATTTGATTTTGATTTTGATTAATCTTGTTTTTAAGTTGTATTTCAATCAATTGTTTTTATATGTGCTGTTAGCCACCCTGAGCCCGGTCTTGGCTGGGGAGGGCGGGGTATAAATAAAATTTATTATTATTATTATATTATTATTATTATTATTATTATTATTATTATTATTATTAGTTTTGTTTTGTTGTGAGGATAAACTAGGGAGAGCTATAGGGGCCACCTTGAGTTCCCTGGAGGAAAGGTAGTATACAAATGGATTAAATAAACACATTTAATTTATGTGTTTTTATGTTCATTGTGAACAGACATGAACTAACTCAAAAGACAGGAGGCGGAATCATGTGACAGGCGTTAAGATGCCACCTTGCCTCCCTGGCCTCAAGGGCGGCAGCATTCAGACCATAACGTTCCGCCATTGCTGTTTTAACTTTTCGTATGTTTTAAATTATTGCTGTAATTTTTGCCTCGTGATGATTTTAGCGTTTTATCTATTTCTGGACTCAAGCGGCATGTAATTTTTATGAAATAAATATCTGCACTTGAGTACCAGTCCCACCCCCTGCAAAAGAAATCAACAGTTACGAGAATCAACATAGTCATAGCCTAGGGAACATCTGTGCAAAATTCTGGCTTTTGTGTTTTGTTGTGGTTCTTATTTAGCCTATTGCTAGCTGTCCAGGGTCTCCTGGGTGGGTGGAAGATCTGGGCGGGAAAATAAATATTAACTGATTAATCTACGTGACCTCTCTTGCTTTTCATCTCTAATCATAACATTGACAGGAAAAAGAGGGACTGGAGGCTCCAGGGGGGGGGGGAGCGTTGCTATTAATATTTATAAAGCTTATGACGGGAACATGGGTTTTAAGGAGTGTGCAAAAGTTGCCCACAAAATCTCGCTAGTTCAAGCGAGAAGTTTTTGGTCTCCGAAGAAACCCCTCTGATGTTTTTGGCCTGAGTTCATTTCATTTTTTACTTGGCAAGGGAGATAACGGCAGATCACAACCGCCCCAGTGCAATAGTACAGATTTTGTGTTTTTGTATTGTGATTTTATGTTGTAACCAACCTGAGACCTGCGAGTATAGAGTGGTATACAAATTTAATAAAAAACAATAGGAGCAGCAGCAACAACAACAAAACAACAGCAATAATAATATTGAAATACTTTATTGTCACTTGTACAACTTGTATACAGTGAGATTACATGATGATGATGATGATGATAATAATAATAATAATAATAATAATAATAATAATAATAATAATAATAATAATAATAGTTAGCCATCAGCACCCTTAACAAACCATAGCCCCCAGAATTCTGCTGGGCAACCCATGACCATGTGCAGTGCTACCATAGTGCTATGAATGTGGCCTAAGAGTCAACCCAGTCCAGTCGGCACGGGTGCCAACTTACCGTATTTTTCGCCCTATAGGACGCACCGGCCCATAGGACGCACCTAGATTTGGGGGGGGGGGAATAAAGGGGAAAAAATAATTTCCCCCTCCCCCAGGCGCGGGGTCCCCAGAACAGGACCCAGAGCGATGCCGAAGCTGCGTGCAGCTTTGGCATGGCTCTGGGAGCTTGCGGGGCTGGAGGAGGGGGAAGCCCTCCGCCAGCCTTCTAACCAAGTCGGGGGACAGCGGGAAAGGGGCGCTGCGCCTCTCCCGCTGTCTCCCGAGTTTGCGGGGCTGGCGAAGGGGAGGAGCAGGCTTCTCCCCCCCGCCAGCCTTCCAACCAAGTCGGGGGACAGTGGGAAAGGCGCGCTGGGCCTCCCCGCTGTCCCCCGCGCTTGTGGGTCTGGCGGTGGGGCTCTCCTGAAGCCTGGAGAGCGAGAGGGGTCGGTGCGCACTGACCCCTCTCGCTCTCCAGGCTTCAGCGAAAGCCTGCATTCGCCCCATAGGACGCACACACATTTCCCCTTCATTTTTGTGGGGGGAAAAGTGCGTCCTATAGGGCGAAAAATACGGTAAATAAAATATTGGGGGGGGTTGTTGCAGTTAAGCCCCGCCCCGCATAATCACATGACACGGTGCATGCGCACTATTTGAATGACCATGCCTATCAATTTGGAGGGGGCGGCCCTCTCAATTATTTAATGGGGGGGTCGAAGACACCTCAGCCTATGATTGCCATTCATCCGGGTTTCCCCAGACATATCCTCTTTCGAGGGACCAGCATGCCCATACAGGTGGATTTATGCATTTTACATTAAGTGTCCAGGTTTTTTTTGGGGGGGGGCTTATTTATTTATTTACGGAGATGCGGGGTGGTGGTGTGGTGCCCCAAATGTGCCCGGGTTTTTGCTACCTCAGCCCCTCGGAGTTGGCTCCCATGCCCGTCGACTTCTGCGCGTGGCATTGGGGAGGGGCGCCATCTTGTTATCAGGCAGCAGATGTTTGCCCAGATGTTTTTGGAGTACGAAACCATGCTGGGCGGGGCCGATGGAGGTTTGGGGCTTAAAACATTGGGGGGGAATGACACACCAGGTTGGGGGGATATTCATTTACAAAGAGAGCAAGTTGCTTGTTGAGACAGGCTTGCTTTGTGGTTGTCCTTCACAAATGGCGGGTAGAAGAAATGAGCCTCTTTGAAACAGGGGCTTGAGCCACGACTGACCCCCTTCCAAAACAGTCCCCAGATGAGTTATTTGCCCCTCCAGCCTCTTACAAAAGATGTCCTTCGTGGTGGGTCTTTTAGGCTTCTGCTGAGATTGTTACCAATATTTATCCAATCTCTGTGCCTTCCAGTGGGGTTGGAAATTCTTCCTTTATCAAAACTGCTTGGACTTCGTTTTTGGGCCCTTTCTTTTACTTTGTTCTATAACCTGCTTTCTAGATTTGGTGTTAAGTTGTGCTCACACCCTACGGGGTTAAGTTAGTCATGACTAATTGGAGACCACTGCTGTCAGAGGACCTACTCTGAGTAGGACCTAGTTAGATACCATCCTTGCGTGTTCTTTCCCCTCCCTCCTTGCTGGATACAAATATTTTGATATCTTCCTTCCACACTCCTGTTGTCTTGGAGCAATTTTTGCTTGTTGGAAAATAAGTGGAAAGGATGGCGAATGTTTATCTTGCCCGCTGGAGATCTGTTATTGCATGCTGATCAAATTTGTCGCTCTGGCTTCCTTCCTTTCCACCTCCTGCTCCCCCACTTTTGCCTTTTTCAGCTGCGAGCTGCACATTGTGAGTCTGGAATGTTGCTGTGGCTGAACAACGCCACCCTGAGAATTACAGCTCCTCTACTTTTTATTTTTTAACAGCTAGGCTTCTAGCCCTCAAGGCTGTAGATGGTCAGCTGGAAAGCATTTGGCCAGGACATCCGGTAAGATCTTGAGAGAGAAGTTTGGTTTATTGCCGTCCCATCCAAAATGTGACCTGTACTTCGGATAGATGTTTTTGGAAATGCCCTTGGCGTTTGGTTGTTTGGGCTTTAAGATTTAATAGTTGGCAAGGTTGGCTTCACCCCAGATGCTTGGAGGATTAATGTAAGAGGCAACAGGATCAAAGAAAGAAATCTGGTTGGAAGGGTTTGATTGTAACCCAAAGGTTGTTTTAACCTTATCTGTACAAATTCTATTTTCTTTCGGCTGCTGCACAGAGATTTTCCTATCAGCACGCTATGCCCCAAGACAGGTGTGTTGTTAGTGTGTGTGTGTGGCGTGCATGAATTTTTCTTTTTTCTTTCTGGTTGCTTTTTCGAAGTTCAATGATTATGCACACAACACCGTTTCGATGATAATCTCATTGTTTCTTTGTTGACAAAGCCATGCCATTTTGTACTGCCTTGCTGTGTAATTATTGGATTTTGGTGTGTGTGTGTATTCGTGTGTGTTTTTTTACTAGTTCAGTGTAACGTTTACTGATTTCCCCAAAGCTTCGAGAGGACCCTGGAGTATTGATCTAGCTGCAGTTTTAAGTGACTCACAGCCAACGCAGAGGCTGCTTTAATATTAATTGCTCGACGCAAGGTGCGCTCGCCGGCAGTTCTGCGACATGGATTCCAAAAAGAGAGAGTAAATAACCAAGCACGGGCCCATGTAAATATTGCTCTAGAGGGAGCAGGGCTGTGCGTCATTCGCACCACCAAGTGAATCACAGTTGCACTTGAGTTTAGGCCCTCTCATTGTTGCAGGAATGCAACTCAAGAAATGGAAAGTTCCTTTACACAACCCAAAGAATGGGGGTGCTTTTCTTCTTGAGATCTGGGCACCCACTTCCAGGGCGAAGTGTGGGGTGTGTGCATTGTTGTTGTTTAGTCCTTTAGTCGTGTCTGCCTCTTCGTGACCCCATGGACCAGAGCATGCCAGGCACTCCTGTCTTCCACTGTCTTCCACTAACAATTGATCTTTTCGTGCTGCAGCATCTTTGGAACTCCCCGCCAATTGATAGCAGGCAGGTCCCTTCGCTGTACTCTTTTTGGCACCTGCTCAAAGCATTTTTGTTTAGACAAGCGTACCCAGTTATGCAGCATGTTAATAAATGTTTTAAGCTGATTTTAGCTTACTGCTGATTTTAATTATTATTATTTGAATATTTTAAATAGCTACTTCAACTCTTGTTGCTGATATAATTTTACTGTTTTATTCTTTTTATAAACCTCTTGGAGGATTTTTCCCCTTCTTCTTACAGTCAAGCAGTTTGTAATTTTTAATGAAATAAATAATAATAAATCACTCAGTCCCAAACGAATGGCTGCTAAATGTTTTCAAGCGCGTCTTGGCTACCATAAACACCAGACACGCTTGTCTTGTGTATGCATTTTTAATAAAAAAAATTAAAATGGCGTTCCAAGGAAAGGAAGTTCCATGCACATCCTCACATTCTGCACTCCATAGAATTATGGGGTGTACGCACACAAAGTTAAAAGACGCCTGCTTCTTGGGAGAAAAGCAATGACAAACCTAGACAGCATCTTAAAAAGCAGAGACATCACCTTGCCAACAAAGGTCCGTATAGTTAAAGCTATGGTTTTCCCAGTTATGATGTATGGAAGTGAGAGCTGGACCATAAAGAAGGCTGATCGCTGAAGAATTGATGCTTTTGAATTATGGGGCTGGAGGAGACTCTTGAGAGTCCCATGAACTGCAAGAAGATCAAACCTCTCCATTCTTAAGGAGATCAGCCCTGAGTGCTCACTGGAAGGACAGATTGTGAAGCTGAGGCTCCAAGACTTTGACCCCCTCAGGAGAAGAGAAGACTCCCTGGAAAAGACTCTGATGTTGGGAAAGATGGAGGACACAAGGAGAAGGGGACGACAGAGGATCAGATGGTTGGAGAGTGTTCTCGAAGCTACCAGCATGAGTTTGACCAAACTGCGGGAGGCAGTGGAAGACAGGAGTGCCTGGCTTGCTCTGGTCCACGGCGTCATGAAGAGTCGGACACGACTAAACGACTAAACAACAACAACAACAACAACAACAACAACAGAATCCTAGAAATGTAGACTTGGAAAAGCCTACGAGGGTCATCCAGTCCAAACCCCTCCAGTGCCGGGAATATTTTGCCCAACATTGGGCCTGAATCCACAAGCCTGGGAGATTTGCACTGGAAATTCTGCAAAGAGGACGTTAGCTCCCTGACCCGCTAGGATTGCATCTGGGCAGTCGCAGCCAGCCCAGAATCCTCTTGGCTTGGGGAGTCAGGTGACTCCAACAAGGCCATTCAGCTGCCAGAGTGTCATATAAAGCTCCCAGATCTTTTGCAGCCTGGACAGCTTTCCACTGAGACCTCCTGACCTAGAATCATAGAATTGTGGAGCTGGAAGAGACCCCAAGGTTCATTTAGTTTAGTGCAACCCCCAGCAATGCAACGTAAGCGAAGGCCTGTGCCCCAAGGGTCTTGCAATGCGGCTGCCCGGGTGATTGGAAATGCTGGTTTCACATCTCGCAAGGGTAGCGAAGGTGGATTGGGCCCACTCCCATGCACGACCTCTTAGCAGGCAAAGCTTGGAAAGGCTGCTGGGTTTGTGGAGTTTCTCGCATTCTAGATGCGCGCTCTCTCTCTCTCACACACACACACACCCTCCTCCCATAATTTGATTCCTCTTTATTGTAATCCAGCCTTTGGAGTATTGCTGCAGTAAATATCTGATTAGCAAAAACCGCACTGTGTCAACTGCTTTTATAAAAGGAGAGGTGATGGGGAGATGGAACATTCCCTTGTTATCCTTTGCAGCCGTTCCTTCCTTCCCTCCCCCCTGCCCCCCTTCCCCCCCCCCCGGAAGATTGGAGCCTGCTCCAGAGTCTCCTGCTACTGAACTTTTCTTTCCAATAAAAGCAGCTAATTAACATTATTCTTTAATTATTGCCTCTATCAACAAGGGGTCTTGATTCTACCAGCAGGCTAGTCTCGCTCTCTCTGCAGCTACCCTTGTGTACGCTTCAGTTCCTGTTGCCTGTTGAAATGAATTTGATGTCATCTGTCCATTGTCACTTAATGGGGGCTCCTGGGTAATGATGGTGCGTTCTGAGCGCTGTTAGCAGCCCGCTAGCATGTAATTCACCCCCTCAGGCAAGAGTACTTTGGAAGTCTCTGGGTAGTTTTGAACTCTCTGTTCTTAATTAAATATGCATTTTTTTCACGGTAAGCAGGTTAATTCTTTTGTGCTGTGTTGTAATGCTGTTAGGAATTTTTCATAGTTCTTATTAAACATTATTCAGGCGTTGTGGATTCTGTAATTAAAAAAAAAAGAAAGGAAAGAAAAGAAAGAACAAAGATAATTTAAAGAAAGAACGAACCCCACCACCCCACCCCTACTACTCCCGGTCGCTTTCTTCCCCCCTGGTTAATTTATCAAATGAATTTTGCAAAAAGAAGGGAAAAATTGGTGGGGGTGGCGGGGGAGGGGGGAGGTGTGTGTACATCCCCAGAGTGTTTTAAAAGGGGAAAGATTTAATTGCTCTGCTGGGATCAGTTGCTCATGGAAGATTTGGCTGTTTGATTAGCAAACCCTTCAGAGGAAGGCTTTTAATGCTCCACGAGTTTAAATCCCACCCCCCCGAATCGCTGGGTTCTCTGCAGATGTCTTCTTCGTTCTAAATGGGCCTTTTTCAAGTGTGGGGTGGAGAGCAAGGAGGAAGGATTTTAGCAGAGGGAACAAGGAGCAGCCACGGGCTTGCAGCTCCGTGGTTGGACTAGAGTTCTCCTAACGGTTTGTGGAAATAGCTCCCTTCGCCATGGGTTTGTGACTCAATGTGCTTGGGCTGGATGCCCCTTGGGGTCCATATAGAAGCCTATGGTTCTATACGTAGCAGGTGCCTGGGGAAATGACAGTGCCTTTGTATATGCACAGCTTTCCAAATAATTAGGGTTGCGGTGGTTTCATTCCTGGAGTGATTTGTGTTAATGAACTAAGCAATCCCTTTGATCAATTAAGAGGGTGTCCCTTATTAATTTGGGCAGCAGATCCCCCCCCCCCTAATTTGCTTTTAATGCAACAACTTGCAAGAAAAAGGAAAAAAGAAA
This sequence comes from Podarcis vaucheri, assembly GCF_965113315.1. Taxonomy (NCBI): domain Eukaryota; kingdom Metazoa; phylum Chordata; class Lepidosauria; order Squamata; family Lacertidae; genus Podarcis; species Podarcis vaucheri. The sequence goes on along the minus strand of NC_138765.1, from coordinate 88,292,056 downwards.
ACCCCTCTATCTTTCTGATGGAGGAAGGAATACCTGCTTTAACTAAGATACTGGCAGAACGCTGAGCCATGATTAGTTTGTACCAAGTCCAGGAGGTTTGACCATGGTTTGTTACAAACCACAGTGCGAAGCCATGGTTTGTTGCTGGCTGATGAATTATGGCTTGTTTTGACTATGGCATTGTACTCCGCTTGCTTGACAGTGGTCTATTTGGGCTGGTAAGGTGTGTGATGTCCATGTATGGGCAGCAGGTGGGTGTAGAGTTGGGAAAGATGGGCTGATGGGCTTAGTGGAGGGACACTATCCTGCCCCTCTACAGTGCAGAACCTGCTGCAATTACATCTAGACTGGAGCTTATCATCTCCAGAGGATAAAAGCCTTTGACTCTCAAAACTTAGCCTGAGAACTCAAAAGTTAGCCTGGCGTAACTGCGCAGAGAATAGATTTTCACACATACAAACCCCATTTGGACCCTCTGATTTCATCAGTGCTGTAACGCGACAGAAAACTTTGTGTAAGCGTATGCATCTGTGTTTCCCACCTTTTAAGTAATTTCCAAAATTTCCTTTTTGAGCTACATGTCCTTTCCCTTGATCAGGTTACCGATAATCTACCTTGTCGCCTAACGAAATCATGCAGCATATCTGATTTTATCCAGCGGCAGAAACTGGTGGTTCTTCTGCTGTGTCCGAATCGCTGTAATATTTTCATTAGACGGTGACAGGAGAAATGGGCCATTGACATTTGCTGGTAATGATATTAAACCATCAAATTGGCTTATTGGCATGTTGGGGAAGGGGCCACACTGGGATTCCTTGCCCTCCCTGCACACAGGAGGCAAAAGCAGGGCAGACTGTGTTGAAATCCCACTTGGCCTTCAGGATCTGGGTGGCCTGGGAAGTGAATCCAGCATGATGTAGTGGTTAGAGGGTAGGACTGGGGAGACTGGGGTCCAGATATCATCCCTTCCAGCTGTGAAGCTTGTGATGTTCTGGTATTTCTTCCTATACACATAAGAACTTAAGGCTGCCGTCACGTGGCCCTGATTGGAGGACTTGCAGTGCCTCAGTGCAGTCTTGGATTTGCATGATGGGTCCATAATCAAGCAGAAGGTGACAAGGGTGCTGAGGAGTTGCAATGTGTGGGAGGAAGGAGGTGCTGGAGATGGGGGGTGGCTTGCGTGCAGGGAGGGGTTTGCACAAATGGAGGTGGGAGGAAGAGGAGGCATGAGGTGAAGTTGAAAACTGGGGTGCAAAGTGGATTTGCAGAATCGAAAGGATTTCAAAAATAGGGTTGGGAAAGTGAGAAGGGGATTTATACCTTGCAGATTCTCAGGTGATCTCTATGATCCTGATCTCAGTTGGTTGTTTAATCAGTTTGATTGTTTCTGTTTGAACTGCTTTGGAATACCAATTGCCAGAAGCCACAGGAGGGGAGAGTTGCTTTTGTGCTCGGATTGTGAGAACAGGATGTTGGAATACTTGGGCATTGGCTTGATGCAGAAGGCTCTTCTGATTTGGGAGATGGCACTTTCTGAAAAATTGATCCAAAAGCCTCTGGTTACCCTGGCGGACCTTTGCTCTGATTCAAAGGTAGCTTTTTTAGTGTTTAGGCTCCATGGGCTCTTCCAGAGTATCTAGAAATTGGTATGGAGGCGGGTTGTGGCTTTTAACACACACACACACACACACACACACACACACACACACAGTGCTGTGAAATGGCAGTCCAGACGAGATCAATATGATCAGGTCTGCAAAGGCCCCCTGGAGGGGATTGTTTTGTTTTTTTCAGAAGAGGTTGACGTGATGCATATGCACTTATAAATATATTATTATTTGAGAGGGGATTCAGCCCAGACTCCAGACTCCGTCTTTTGTCTTTTTATTTTTTCCTTCTTCTTTACATGGCGCCAGCATTCCGTGCAGTTGTGTTTTATGGCTGCCACTCTTGCTGAATTAACCCAAATAGCTGCAAGATTTAGTTGTCTGTTGGGATTCAGTTAGGAAAGAAAAGTTTTTTTTCTAAAAAGAAATATCCCATCAACCTGGGCGACATTCACCATTTAAAGCAGCATGGTACCGCTTTAAATTGTCACGGCTTCCCCCAAAGAATTCTGGGAGCTGTAGTTTCTTAAGCGGGTTGAGAGTTGTTTGGAGTCACGTTTTCCCCCCCCCCCCATTCCCCTCACAGAGCTGCAGTTTATAGAGTTCCCTGTGGAGAGGGATTGATTGCTAAACCACTCTGCGAATTGTGACTGAGAGAGAAAATAAGGGGCTTCCACACTGACAAGCTGCTCTGGTACTGGTCCAGATCCTATGGAGAGTTTTACATAGCATTGAAGACAGGGTTATCGTTAATTCAATTTATGTACAGTGGTGCCCTGCAAGACGAATGCCTTGCAAGACGGAAAACTCGCTAGACGAAAGAGTTTTCCGTTTTGGAGGTGCTTCGCAAAACGAACTTCCTATGGGCTTGCTTCACAAGACGACAATATCTTGCGAGTTCCTGCTGGTTTTTCCCCCCTTCCCCCCCTTTTTCTAAATCGCTAAGCCGCTTATCAGCTGATCTGATCAGCAGATAGCCGCTAATAGCGCTAATCCGCTAATCCGCCAATGGGCTTGCTTCGCAAGACAAAAAAACCGCTAGACGAAGAGAATCACAGAGCGGATTCTTTTCGTCTTGCGAGGCACCACTGTATCGCCCTTTATCAAAAGGGCGGTGACAACATTAGAAACACATTACAAAACACCAATGATAGAAACATAATAAAAACATAGTAAAAAGTGCCATTTCTTTAATGAGGGGGCAGGAAGAGGCTGCTCAGACTTGGGTGGGCAACAACGTTCAAAAGCAGCTAGGCAACAGGCACGTTTTGCAACTGGTTATTGACCACTTGTGTCCAAGTCAAGATGCCCAGGTGCCAAGATGGTTCTTGACATCTCCACCATCTTGGAGGTGCATGCCTGAGGATCCTTGGATCTGGACTGTTTTCACACACGAGCAACACATTCTGCAGAATTCTACCCGTTATATTTTATCTGCACAATCAGACTGAATTTCAGGAACCAAAAAGTTGCACTGAAGATTATGACCTTTGAGCCGTTTGCCGTCAAAATGGCAACTAGGCGTTCCGTTTTGGCGACTGTAACCCTGGTTTAAGGAGGCATTTGGCGCCTAGCTTACATATCTAAGTTTCTAACACTGCCAGGCAACATTCTGTTGTGTAGGTGTGTTCTCCAGTAGGGCTGGAATAGATGCTCGGCTTAAGAGGGTGGAGGAAGAATGTCCTCTGGGGCTTCTAGGTTGTTCTGGAGAAGGGGACACCTGACCTGGAGGATGGGGCAGAGTGGTCTACTTTGGAGTAGAGGATAGATTTTTTTTTCCCTTCCCGCTCCCCAGCCTCCCTCCCTGCTTCTGGGAGTGCCAACAAATGCAAAAAACCATTCTTTGCAGTCATGAGGCTAGCACCTTATTCTTTTGAAAAAAGAGTATGTTAAGCCTCTTGAACCCACCCCACCAGGGAGATTTCACCATACAGGGCCCAAAAGCCTTTCCAAGCCTGACTTTGCAGCCATAAGGGCCGCAGGACCTCGATGTTTCATTTAAGGGGAAAATGAGGTTTTTAGGATCCTGAATGTTGTTTCGGATTCTGAATGGTGGCATTCTCATAGTCCCGAGAATGGTACCCCAGGCCTCACAACACTAGCTTGGTGCCGTAGACTGTGACGCTACATCTTAAACACACACACACAGCACAACATTTGGCATGTTTGCTTAGAAGTAAACTCTCCTCCGAGGGATGCGGGTGGCCCTGTGGTCTAAACCACTGAGCCTAGGGCTTGCCGATCAGAAGGTCAGAGGTTCAAATCCCCGCAACGGGGTGAGCTCCTGTTGCTCGGTCCCTGCTCCTGCCAACCCAGCAGTTCGAAAGTACGTCAAAGTGCAAGTAGATAGATAGGTAAAAGGGCAGGAAGGTAAACTGTGCTTCCGTGCGCTGCTCTGGTTCACCAGAAGTGGCTTAGTCATGCTGGCCACATGACCCGGAAGCTGTACGCCAGCTCCCTCGGCCAATAAAGCGAGATGAGCACCGCAACCTCAGAGTCGGTCACAACTGGACCTAATGGTCAGGGGTCCCTTTACCTTTTAAACTCCTCTCCAATGTGTTCAGTATGCCTCAGATTGCAGCCTTAACTTGCTAATACAAACCACAAAGCTTTTGCATTGCAAGGTCCTCACCGCTTTTAAGGCTGTGCAAGTATTGCTGCTTTCTGTCTTTGAAAAATCATTTTTGTCTCGGGTCTTCCGGAGGGAAAAAGTGAAAATGCGTGTTAGCAGGCAAAAGGAGCTTACAGGAGCTCATGCTGGACTGAGCTGATGAAATTGTATCTGACTGGCTGGCGGGTAGCAAACTCTTTGCTCGGAGCCTAACAGGTGTGAAGGTGTTGCTGTTTCTCTAGCCGCTCCTGAGGCTACAGCCCTCTGAGGCCTTCTTCCAAAGTGGCTTTCTCCTTTGAAAGCAAATCAGATGTCTCTGGGTCAGTGTAACCGAATTGTGTTGAGGACGAGCCTTGCAGATGAGGAGGAAAACAGGTGTGCAACTCAGTAGGCGAGGGGCCTTGGCGCAGTGGTTAGAGCCTCCGCTTTGCATTCAGAAGGTCCCAGGTTCATTCCCCAGCAGCATCTTCAGGCTAGGTTGGGAGACACTCCCTGCTTGAAACCCTGGGGAGCTGCCGATCAGTGCGGACAGCACTGAGTTAGATGAACCCACAGCATAAGGCGGCTTCCTGTTTGCAAAGGCTGCTTTGGGATGCAGCAACCAACACAGATCAGTTGTAGAGTTGGCGCTGACCTCAGGCTTGCATGGTCTTCGCTTCCCTTTCCAGGGGGTTTGGCCTACAATTCTTAGCTGTCCCAACCTGCAGTTTGGAGGATTCTGAGAACTGTAGTCCAGAACTTGTGGAGGAAGGCTGGCGGAAAACTTCTAGTCCTGGTTAGCAGCAAAATGCAGTTGGGTGCAGGAGTGCCGACTTGAATGAAATAGCGGAGCAGGTAAGCCCCGCCCCACATAATCAATCATAAGACGCAGTTGTTGTTGTTTAGTCGTTTAGTCATGTCCGACTCTTCGTGACCCCATGGACCAGAGCACGCCAGGCACTCCTGTCTTCCACTGCCTCCCGCAGTTTGGTCAAACTCACGTTGGTAGCTTCGAGAACACTGTCCAACCATCTCGTCCTCTGTCGTCCCCTTCTCCTTGTGCCCTCCATCTTTCCCAACACCAGGGTCTTTTCCAGGGAGTCTTCTCTTCTCATGAGGTGGCCAAAGTATTGGAGCCTCAGCTTCAGGATCTGTCCTTCCAGTGAGCACTCAGGGCTGATTTCCTTCAGAATGGATACGTTTGATCTTCTTGCAGTCCATGGGACTCTCAAGAGTCTCCTCCAGCACCAGAATTCAAAAGCATCAATTCTTCGGCGATCAGCCTTCTTTATGGTCCAGCTCTCACTTCCATACATCACTACTGGGAAGACGCAATGCAGGCACACAATTTGAATGGCAATGCCCATCAACTTGGGGGGACCCCCAGCCCCCTCAAATATTTTATGGTGGATCTTGGCACCTAGGATTTGGCTTCGTCTGGACTTGGCATGGCCAGGTTCAGTAACAAGCCAAATAGTCCGAAGGAGAGCTGGTTGCAACTCCCTCACCTCTCTTCAGTGTTTGAGGCCCCTTGGCCTCTTGTAATCTTCCAGCAAACGATAACAATTGCTGGGCATCAGGGGAGGATTCGAACTGGGACTCGGCTTCCTTTTTACAATCCCAGTCTAGTAGAGCTTCGGTGCCTGTCATGGAAGTGCCCCCCTCCTTCAGTCGGGGAAGATTCCTAGCTCAGTGGTAGAGCATCTGGGCCGAGCTTCACTCCCCAGTGGCATTTCCAGGTAGGGCCAGGATAGAAGCCTGCCAGAGACGCTGCCGGTCAGTTTAGTCCAGGGGTCAGCAAACTTTTTCAGCAGGGGGCCGGTCCACTGTCCCTGAGACCTTGTGGGGGGCCAGACTATATTTTGGAGGGGGGAAAATGAACGAATTCCTATGCCCCACAAATAACCCAGAGATGCATTTTAAATACCTTGCTTCAGGTTACAGACTCTGCTAACCCAGAAATAGTACCTCAGGTGAAGAACTTTGCTTCAGGATGAGAACAGAAATCGCATGGCAACAGCAGGAGGCCCCATTAGCTAAAGCGGCACCTCAGGTTAAGAACAGTTTCAGGTTAAGAACGGACCTCCAGAATGAATTAAGTTCATAACCCGAGGTACCACTGTAAAAGGACACATTCTACTCATGTAAAAACATGCTGATTCCGCGGGCCGGATTTAGAAGGCGATTGGGCTGGATCTGGCCTCTGGGCCTTAGTTTGCCTACCCATGGTTTAGACCAGCCTTTCTCAACCTTGGGTTGCCAGATGTTGTTGAACTACAACTCCCATCATCCCTAGCTAGCAAGGCCCAGAGCTCAGGGATGATGGGAGTTGTAGTCCAACAACATCTGGGGAACCCAAGGTTGAGAAACACTCATTTAGACAGTACTGAGTTAGATGGACCCAATACCTGGATTGTTGACTTACAAGTTGCTACAGAGGGCTGGATTTGTGCCCTGGCATCGTGCAGTACCAAGCCAAGGGAGGTGAGGGGTTCTATCAAGGATGGCAAATCTTGGGCTCTCCAGATAGTTCTGGGCTCCAGCTTCTATTGTCCCTGACTGGGACGGATGGAGTCCAGAATCATCTGGAGGGCTGCAGGTTCCACATCCCTGAGTTAGATGCTAGGTCAAAGAGGTCTTCTCTTGGCAACCAGGTTGAGAGCTCTCCTCCCACCATTGCAGTTTTCAGCAACTGGTATTTTGAAGCATCGCTGCCTTTGACCATGGAGGCGGAGAACAGCCATCGTGGCTACTGGTAGCCTTCTCCTCCTCTGAATTTATCTGACCCTCTTAAAGCTGCTAAGTTGGTGGCCCTCATCGCCTTTTGTGGAAATGAGTCCCATAGTTTATGCTCTCCATGACGAGCCCTTTTGCCTTCCAGGGCTCATCTTTGTCAGATGTCTGTGAGTTCTAGCGTTCCGACAGAGGGAGAAGAAACTTTTCTCTGTGCCAGAGTTTGCCTCTGAATGTACCAGTTGCTACGGATCCCAACTGGGTGTTTATCATCCCCATCCCACTGCCCTGCTCCTGGACTTTCCAGAGGCACTGGGATTCTGGGCTGGCTAGAGCCCTTGGGCTCGGTCCATCCGCCAGCTTCTTCTGACATTCTCCGGAGCCGAGAACAGTGGCGGCGGCAAAGGAGGCATCTTGCTGACGCCAGTAATGTATTCCCAGTCATGACACAACGTGGCAGCATGTCATGAACCTCTTTCCCCAGGGACCGATGGGCCTGTGATATTGGCTTTAATCCACAAAGTCTCCGGTTGGCGTGCAAATTCATCAGGCTTCCGATATTGCTCTTGGACCACTGAATAATTTACACTTGCCACTCTCGGGCTGGGCCGGGTCATCGAAGTTCATGGGTTAATAACAGGGTGCGATTTTTTTTCTTCTTCCTCTGGTGTGGTGTGGTGTGGTGTGGTGTGTGTGTGTGTGTGTGTGTGTTGGCTGTCAGCAGCTGGCTTGATAACATATGAAAGAATCCTATTCTCTTGATTAGATTTTGAAATGGATCAATTTTTAATCAGCAGAACATCTGACCCACTCAATAAGACTGTAGCATGGTGGCGAAAGGGTGGGGGTGGACGACGGAGACCGGCGGCAGCGGCAAGGGGGGGGAGAGGATTTTTGGCTTATTTACAGAGCGGCGTGTTTCTTCCTCCGCAGTAGAGGCAAACGTTCGGGGCTGGAACCAGACCCCACCCTGAAAATAAAATTGACTGCAGGGCTTTAAAAAACAACAACAACAAATTCCTGACTCCCCAGTCGTCTGCATTTGATCCATCTGTTAGAAAATCCATCGGTGCTGCTTAAGAGATAAGAGCGCCAGCTAAATGTTTGAGTCCAGTTATCCATTCTTATTGACTCGCCAATTGGGAAACGCTGCTTAATGGATGAAGGGAGGGGTTCCCCTAAGATGTCATCTAGCTAATGGGGCAAGCCACCTTGGCATTCGCACCCTGAAGATTGAGCCTGGATCGGATCTGTGCAACCCTTGCCAGGTCTTTTTGTTGTCAAGTTTCCCAGACACGGCTTGATCTGCCTCCGATCTCAAACATAAGGTCTAGAACCTTGAGATTATTTTTTTTTAAAAAAAATGGGCGACTGAGGATTCAGAGGTTTGCGTCTGGCACCGAAACAATGCCACATGTCATTATGGAAGACTCGTGTGTAGATCCTGGCTGGATCCCTTCAGGGCCCTGAATTCTCAAGTCCTGTTTCCAATACCCAATTCTCCTGAGGTGGACCGGCGGCCAGTGGGGGGGGGGAGGTGTTGTTCTTATTTCTGGCATAAATTATTAACCTAATCCTAGCATAACTTAGTCCCATCTGCTCGCTCTTCAACGTTCTCCTCACCCAGCCTGTCAGTCCGACGCCACCCTTGAATTCAATTAAAGAGGAATATTCCAGCAATATGCATTCATCAGCAATATGGTGTTCCTTGTTTTGACAGCAAAAAGAGAGAGGGGGAGTTTTAGGGAGGCTCTGCTGTTTACCTCTTGCTGGTTCACTGTGAGGCGAGGGTAGCAAAACCTTCAAAGGATCTTCCACTTTTGAGATCCTTGGATTTGCACTTTCAGAGATGCTCTGCCCAGGCTCTTTGCGAATTTTTGAGCCTTCTTTGGCAGTGGAGTGGGGAGGCATATGCAGAGCCAGAGACTTCAGGAGAATGGCATCTTTTGAGGAATCGGGAGACAGGGTTGATGGATTTGCTGGAAGCAACTGGAGGCATGGGGGTGGGGTGGCGGAACTGAAGATTCCTGCATAGACGCCCCTCTCCCTGGTTTTCTTTTGTGCTTCAGGTGTGCTGAAGAGTGCCTGGACCCATTGGTGTGAAAGATGAGGGTTCACACAGGCAGGACTTGGGGGCTGTCCAGAAGTATGTGTGTGATATCAAACAGGCAAGGGTCAAGGATTTGACAGGGATGGGTGCTCGGGCAGCGCCCTCATGCCAGACGTCAATTGCTTGGCATGGGGAGTGAGCCTTAAGTGGCCTGGCAGGCAGGGACTGGACATCAGCTGGTGGACTCCTTAATCCAGCTAGTATTGGAGCCTAGAGATCCATGATAAGTTTACCAGATTTTTTTCAATGAATCTGGGGACATTTTTCAACTTCAATGGATTTTGTATGGGGACTGATTTGTAAATCTGGGGACTTTCCCTGGGAAATTGGGACGGCTGGTAACCTTAATCCATGAGCACAAGACATCCATTTGGCCTAGCTGCTGCTGCTTCTTCTTCTTCTTCTTCTTCTTCTTCTTCTTCTTCTTCCTCTTCCTCTTCCTCTTCCTCTTCTTCTTCTTCTCCCACCCATCTGACTGGGTTGCCCCAGCCACTCTGGGCAGCTCCCAACCAAATATTAAAAACACGATAAAACTTCAAACATTAAAAACTTCCCTGCGGGGGTGGGGTGAGGGAAAGAGATTTCCACAATACAGCAACTAGACTGGTGACCGGGGGTGGCTGCCGAGACCACATAACCCCAGTCCTGAAAGACCTACACTGGCTCCCAGTAAGTTTCCGAGCACAATTCAGTGTTGGTGCTGACCTTTAAAGCCCTAAACGGCCTTGGTCCTGTATAACTGAAGGAGCGTCTCCACCCCCATCGTTCAGCCTGAGATCCAGCTCCGAGAGCATTCTGGCAGTTCCCTCAGTGTGAGAAGTGAGGTTACAGGGAACCAGACAGAGGGCCTTCTCGGTGGTGGCACCCGCCCTGTGGAACGCCCTCCCGTCAGATGTCAAGGAAATAAACAACTACCTATTAGAAGACATTTGAAGGCAGCCCTGTTTAGGGAAGTTCACTTTCAGCCTAACCTGGTGAGGATGAAATGGGGAGAAGTCTGTCGGCTACCTTGAGCTCCCTGGTGGAAAGGCGAGATATGGATGGAATAAAATAAACAATACAAACATCTGGAAGGTGGGGAGCAGGTTAGGGGGAGCCGCTTCCAGTGGCTGAGCAGGAATGGCTAAATCTGAAAGCAGGTTTTCAGCCGAATCCCCTTTCTCCACTCTGGAGCCAAAGCAGTAAAAGAATTCTCATTGTGGGAAACACTTCCTCTAGAAAATAATACCAATAAAATAGCTTCTGTGGGCCAGTAGGTAAAGGTAAAGGGACCCTGACCATTAGGTCCAGTCATGGCTGACTCTGGGGTTGCGGCGCTCATCTTGTTTTACTGGCCAAGGGAGCCGGCGTACAGCTTCCGGGTCATGTGGCCAGCATGACTAAGCCGCTTCTGGCGAACCAGGGCAGCGCACGGAAACGCCGTTTACCTTCCCACTGGAGTGGTACCTATTTATCTACTTGCACTTTGACGTGCTTTTGAACTGCTAGATTGGCAGGAGCAGGAACCAAGCAACGGGAGCTCTCCCCGTCGCGGGGATTCGAACCACCAACCTTCTGTGGGCCAGTATGTTTCGGAAATGAACCCATTCAGTGCCATGCTGTGACATACCTCTTTGCTTTCCTGACTTGTGCTTGACCAGCCTATCTAGGTGACCAGCCTGCTTTGAGGAACACTTAGAGGTTGGGTTGGAAGGTGCCCCCCCCTGCGCCCGCAGAATGTAGGTTTCCGCAGCCCTGCTCTGCTTTTTTGGGGGGGGGATATTGATTCCACCCCTCCAGACCTTTTCCCAGCACTGCAGGGTGTGGCGCTTGAAAGCCTACAGCGCCTCGCGTATGGGGCAGAAAGTAGCCTTTTGGGTCAGATCCGGTCCTGCTCTGAGGGTCACGAGAATGCGGGGAGGGGGGAAGCAATCTGGAGATGCACTTTGTGTGTGTGCAGTCCTGGGGGCCTCGTGTGGGAGAGTGTCGGAGGGCGTGGGGCACTCAGGGAGAGCATTAGCAGCGATCAATTCCAGCTTCAAGATATGCTCTGCGCTGAAAAGACTCCCACTGCTCCGACTTTGAAGGCTCGCTGGGAACGGCCACGCTTTTGAGGTTTGCTGCAGCCGCTTCACAGAAATGCCCTCCCCTGGTTTTGTCAGAAGGAGGGGGGGGTGGAGAGACATAAGAGCAGAGGAAGCTGGCTTAGATGGATGCTGGGGTCCATCTACCTCAGTACTGTCCACACTGGCTGGCAGCAGCTTGCCAGGGTGTGGGTCAAGAAGCCTCTCCCATCCCTACCTAGGATGCCATTGGGTTTTGAACCTGGATCCTTCTGCATGCCAGGCAGTGTCCTTTCCCTGTGTGGCCTTCAGATGCCACAGGACTCCAATTCCCATCATCCCTTGCTGTTGGCCATCCCAGCTGGGCCTGGTGGGATTTGGAGTCCAACAGGTCCCTTAAGGTAAAGGGACCCCTGACCATTAAGTCCAGTCGTGGCCAACTCTGGGGTTGCGGCGCTCATCTCGCTTTACTGGCCGAGGGAACCGGCGTACAGCTTCCGGGTCATGTGGCCAGCATGACTAAGCCGCTTCTGGCGAACCACAGCAGCGCACGGAAACGCCGTTTACCTTCCCGCCGGAGTGGTACCTATTTATCTACTTGCACTTTGACGTGCTTTCGAACTGCTAGGTTGTCAGGAGCAGGGACCAAGCAACGAGAGCTCACCCCGTCGCGGGGATTTGAATCGCCAACCTTCTGATCGGCAAGTCCTAGGCTCTGTGGTTTAACCCACAGCGCCACCCGCGTCCCTAACAGGTCCCTTACTCCTAGTCTAAAGGAACAGGAAATTGGGCAGACTACAGAGAACAGCATACCAGCTGAGGGGAGTTGAGGAAAATATGGGGCGCATAGAGAGAAGGGGGGACTGGCCTGTGCCCCAACAGCTTATAATAAATATTCTGGAGTGGAAGAGGGGATTAAGCAGGGGGGGTGCATGCCATTGTGCCAAAGAACCCCCCCCCGCCCCCGCCCCCAGCGATTAAAGTAGCAGATTAAAACGACTGCAGCTCAAAACTTAAAAGGTCTGGAAGAATAACAAGGAAGGCCAAAGCAGTAGCAAAGTTGGGGCCAGGTGAGTCTTTCTGGGGAAGTAGCTCCATCTGTGGGCCGCCATCACCACTGAAAAGGCCCTGCCTGCAGATGCTCTGCCATTGAGCTGCAGGCCTTAAGTTGACATTTTTCACTTTTTCCTAGTCTAGAGTCATGGACTGGCTGGAAGCAGATGAGTGGTGGGGGACACCGGCCAGGGAACCCCAAAGGGAACCCGCAGGGGAGTAGTGGTGGGGCAGTGGTGGCTCCTTACGGGGTCCTTGCCGCGGGATCACGTTCATGCAGTGCTTTACCAGCTGCACTGGCTCCTGGTGGAGTACAGGGTCAGGTTTAAGGTGCTGGTTTTGACCTTTAAAGCCCTATTCGGCCTAGGACCCTCGTACCTACGGGACTGCCTCTCCTGGTATGTCCCGGGGAAGACTTTAAGGTCCATAAATAACAACATTTTGGAGGTCCCAAGTCTCAAGGAGGTTAGATTGGCCCCAACTAGGGCCAGGGCCTTTTCAGTACTGGCCCTGACTTGGTGGAACGCTCTGTCACAAGAGACTAGGGCCCTGCGGGACTTGATATCTTTCTGCAGGGCCTGCAAGACAGAGGCGTTCCGCCTGGCTTAGACTCTGACCCCTTATATAGGATTTGATATATAAATTTTCCCTTGGTTTTTTTTTTTGTTGGCCCATGTGGGACCAGCATGGATAGCTGGCTCGGGTGAATATCTGATGTTTCCTCCCTTTGTGGTCTTGATTTATGGGCTACTACTAAAATGAGGCTGCATTTTAAGCTGCATTTTAAGCCATATTTCAATTAACTAGTTGTTTTTTTAGGGTTTTTTGGGGGGGTTCCTATTACATTTTATTGTATAGTGGTACCTTGGGTTAAGAACTTAATTCATTCCGGAGGTCCGTTCTTAACCTGAAACTGTTCTTAACCTGAGGCACCACTTTAGCTAATGGGGCATCCCACTGCTGCCATGCCGCCGCTGCTTGATTTCTCTTCTCATCCTGAAGCAAAGTTCTTAACCTGAGGTACTATTTCTGGGTTAGCGGAGTCTGTAACCTGAAGCGTCTGTAACCCGAGGTACCACTGTAATTTATATTTGGTGTTAGCCGCCCTGAGCCTGGCCCTGGCCGGGGAGGGCGGGGTATAAATAAAAAATGATGATGATGATGATGATGAGTGGTCAGAGGGAGAAGGAGGAGCAGACTGGGAGGAGGAAGAGGAAGCAGAAGGGGTAACAGGGTTTAGTGAGCAGAAAGAGGCTGTGGCAGAGAGCATCCCAGAATCAGAGCCAGAAGCAGAGGCTGGAGAGGAGGGGACCAAGAGGCAGAGATGAGTCAGGCTGCTGAGGAAACAAGATTATCTCCCTCTTAACTTCACTGACACCTTGTTGAGTTATTGCTTACCTGACCCCAGCCCTGACATCTACCGCCTTTGCATAGACTTGGACTCTCAGCAGGGCCAGGGGCCAGGAATGATGGGAATGGGAGTCCAGCAAGCCCAAAGTCCAAGAACACCCAATTGGACAAGTTCTTGGAGGATGCAACCACTAGTCCTGATGGCTGTATCCTACCTCCAATTGCAGACTCTTTCTTCCGTAAATATATATAAAATATTGAGGCGCTTGCAACTGTCAGGGAGCTGGGAAGGAGGCTTGAGTGTTGTGTGTGTGGCCTTTCCTACTGCTGGTTTCAAACCTCTGAATGGAGACATTCCCCATTTTTGCAGGCATCTCCTGTTCTTCTTGTGCACAGCGATGAATGCCTCTTTTAAGAGGATGTGAATGCAGATGCCTGCAGTGTTTTAGAAACAAGTGTCTTAGAAACAAAGAATGTGTTTTCCATTGCTGTGTAAATTGTGTGCAAATTTAAGCAAGGAGCTGGTCGGTGAACCAACTAAACCCCATGTTATTAATTGATTCCACAGTTATTTAATTGCAGAGTGGTCCTATTCAAGATGCTTTTAGTTCTCTCTCTCTCTCTCTCTCTCTCTCTCTCTCTCTCCCCCCACACACACACACACCCAGAGAGAGAGAGAGAGAGAGAGAGAGAGAGACTGTGTGTTAGTTGGGCAGTTGAATGGAACTGACTTTTTGCCTTTTGTGGAAAATATGAAGGCTCCAAGGAAACTGGCGGTCTAATTAAATCAGCAATTAGATGTATTTTAACGCTTACAGTTTTGGGGTGATGTGATTATCTAGCATTTTCTCCACCTGGAAACATTTGGGGCCGCTCCCTCTTTGCTTTGCACCCCAAAGACACAAGGGCTTTTTTGTTGCTTCCTCTTAAGACTTTTTCCACGTAAAGAACAAAGGCAAAACTTTTGTAGCCCTGAAACAGCTGTAGAGAAATCGTGCTGATGATGTTTTGTCAAAGCATATATCATAGAGTTGTAAGGGAGCCTGGAGATCATCTAGGGCAACCCAATAGTGCCACTGTATTCTGCTCTGGTCAGACCTCACCTGGAGTAATGTGTCCAGTTCTGGGCACCACAGTACAAGAAGGACCCTGACAAACTGGAACGTGTCCAGAGGAGGGCAACCAAAATGGTCAAAGGCCTGGAAACGATGCCTTATGAGGAACGGCTAAGGGAGCTGGGCATGTTTAGCCTGGAGAAGAGGAGGTTAAGGGGTGATATGATAGCCATGTTCAAATATATAAAAGGATGTCACATAGAGGAGGAAGAAAGGTTGTTTTCTGCTGCTCCAGAGAAGCGGACACGGAGCAATGGATCCAAACTACAAGAAAGAAGATTCCACCTAAACATTAGGAAGAACTTCCTGACAGTAAAAGCTGTTTGACAGTGGAATTTGCTGCCAAGGAGTGTGGTGGAGTCTCCTTTTTTGGAGGTCTTTAAGCAGAGGCTTGACAACCATATGTCAGGAGTGCTCTGATGGTGTTTCCTGCTTGGCAGGGGGTTGGACTCGATGGCCCTTGTGGTCTCTTCCAACTCTATGATTCTATGATTCTAACCCCCTTTTCCAATGCAGAACCTGGAGTGGGAGATGCAATCATAACATTCCTGACAGATGACCCTTCCAGTCTCTGCTTAAACACCTCACCGAAGGAGAGCCAACTATATTTTTCTATACTGAATAATAGAGTGCAATTGTGATGTTATTAATTAATTAATTAAACTTGTATATGTTTAAAAAAAAAAAAACAATTATCATTTCATTTTAAATTACCAGTGAATGAGAAATGATTTAAAATAGTGTGGCATAGCTGATTGAGGGGAAAGATTTTTGGAAGACAGCCCCAAGAACTTTTATATTTTGGCCCCTTGTGGGTCGACCACAGATCCATGGGGTCCTCAGCCCAGAAATGGTTAACTGCCCCTGGTTTATGGATGAACCTCAGCAAGTCTGACTGAAGGACCAAGCTCACTTGCCCCTTCCCTCTCTGGCCAGGAGGAGGAGGAGGAGGAGATTTGCTGAGATGGCTCCAGTTTCAAAGAATCCCTGGTCAGCATTCTGTACACACCAGGGAACCCTGGTTTAAAACAAACTTTGGCTTGTTTAATACACCAGCTTCGTAAACTGTGGTTTGACTCTGGCTTGTTTTGAAATTGACCAGGGTTTGCATTGGACCAGGATCCTCAGCTGATAGGTAACACTATCAGCCCATGCACTAGACCTCTAGACCAGGGATAGGCAACCTAAGGCCTGTGGGCCGGATGCGGCCCATTCACCTTCTCAATCCGGCCCACGGATGGTCCGGGAATCAGCATGTTTTTACATGAGTAGAATGTGTCCTTTTATTTAAAATGCATCTCTGGGGTATTTGTGGGGCCTGCCTGGTGTTTTTACATGAGTAGAATGTGTGCTTTTATTTAAAATGCATCGCTGGGTTATTTGTGGGGCATAAGAATTCGTTCTCTCCCCCCCCCCAAAAAAAAAATATAGTCCGCCCCCCCATGGTCTGAGGGACAGTGGACCGGCTCACAGTTGAAAAAGGTTGCTGACCCCTGCTTTATACAGTACAGTGGTACCTCTAGTTACAAACTTAATTTGTTTCGGAGGTCCGTTCTTAACCCGAAACTGTTCTTAACTAGAGGCATGCTCTTCCTGCCACTGCGCTGCCGGCACACAATTTCAGTTCTCATCATGGGGCAAAGTTCTCAACTCAAGGTAACTCTTCCAGGTTAGCAGAGTTTGTAACCTGAAGCGTTTGTAACCTGAGGTGTTTGTAACCCGAGGTACCACTGTATACAGAAGGACAGATCTCTCCCCGAGAGGCTTGCAATGTAAAATTGGACCCAGGGTGTGGGGACAGCAACAGAAAGGGCGTCAAGCTATATGTGATAGTTTCACTTGTATGATTACTGTTACCCATTGGCCCTCCTTCCAAAATATTTGACATTTTAAAACTGGATGTGAGCTGGTTCCCTCATGGGGATTTTGTGCTTGCTATAAGCCCCTTGATACCCCATGCATTTAGTCACCGTTAAAATGGAGAATGACTGGCCTGGCCAGAATTTGCAATCCATGCTATGTACATGTGGGCCATATGTTTGCAGAGTTGGATAAATGGGGATGGAGTCTACTCGTTCTCCCCACCGACCTTTTCCCCTTGTGGTAACAAATGAACTCCTGTCCGGAGTTAATACAGAGCTTGGTGCTATTATAGCAGCATCAATGCAGAGTTTTAAGAAACATTCTGCAAGACAGAAGTACTCAAGTAATGACCGCCGTAATGGCTTATTATCCCCTCTCCCTCGTGTCAGCGGGAATGCAAGATATATCAGCTCCTGATTAAAAACATTAGTGACTTCAGGAGGTTAAATATGCATATTATATCATCCCTGGTGTTTTTATTTTCTCCAGAGCAATGGAGAGCCCGAGATTAAAAGAGAACGCATCTCTACAATAGTGGTACCGGTTCAAAATGGCAAAATAATTTTTTGCAATATATAATTTTGAAAGTAAGTGCTTGTTTTGATTCAAGTGATTGAGCGCCTGTGTAATTGAAGTGTTGAGTTAGCTGTTTGAAGGTAGCTGTCTGACAGGTTATGAGGCTTGAACAGGCAACCGTGCAGCAAAGGTGGGGAACCCCCCCCCCCGCCCGGAATGTGGGCCTGGGGCTAGATATCATCAACCCTCTGGGTTGCCTCCCCCCCCCCCAACCATCAGGTGCTCAGTGGGGGTAGAAATATCTAACCAGTCTTGGTTTCCTCAGCTTCACATTTTCCCAACCTTAAATTTCGTTCATCTTGCAGCAATTTGTGATTGATTGATTTTAACTCCTCATGAAAATTCACCAGCATTTTAGTGCAAAGTTCTCCTAAAAAACCCCATTTTTATATGTGGTCCTTACAAATGTACACATTGTTCCAAGCAGTTTCCCCTAATATTATGCTTTTTAAATGTTATTTTTGCTAATGCCTTCATTTCAATGCACACTTCCCCAGAATGTATGCATTTCTGCAAACATTGTTCGGAGAAACCACATCGCAAAATTCAGGTAAGTGTGACTTGCAATGGATAGCTGCGTTTTGGTGTGCGTATTGTTCTGGAAAGTGCAAAATGGATAGAATCATCTTTAAATGTGAACAGAGTTGGATTCCATCCCTAGTGGGGAGAGGAAAGGGCTTGTGATGTTGTACACAGTATGGGACTGCAGCTTCTTTCTGCGAGAAAATCCACCGCATGAAAATGAAAGCGGAAGGGAACATGCCTCATCCAGCTTGGTAAAGGTAAAGGGACCCCTGCCCATTAGGTCCAGTCGTGACCGACTCTGGGGTTGCGGCGCTCATCTCGTTTATTGGCCGAGGGAGCCGGCGTACAGCTTCTGGGTCATGTGGCTGGCATGACTAAGCCGCTTCTGGCGAACCAGAGCAGTGCACGGAAATACCATTTACCTTCCCGCTAGAGTGGTATCTATTTATCTACTTGCACTTGATGTGCTTTCAAAGTGCTTGGTTGGCAGGAGCAGGGACCGAGCAACGGGAGCTCACCCCGTCATTGCGGGGATTCGAACCTAGGCTCTGTGGTTTAACCCACAGCGCCACCCACGTCATCCAGCTTGGTATTCCTTGCAAATAAGCAGAAAGGAGTCCGTGCATCTTGCAGTTGCACATGCAGTTACATTTCTTGAAGTTTGAAGCTTTAAATAATCGTAGGAAAGTTCAGCTGCGTGTTGCCTTCATTCCCACATTTCCACCAAGATTCCTAAATTCTTTCCCCCTGTTGCACGTCCAGGACAGATCAAGGGTGATGGGGAGCTTGCTGTAGGTCAAGGACCCTGGGTCCCAAACCAGTGAGGTTCCAGATTTGACCTCCCACAGATCCTTGTGTGGATGTGAGTACTCCCTGTGTATATTCTGGGAGATTACTTGTTGGTGAAACATTTCCGTATGCATCCTGCGCAGAAGACAAAAGTTGGAAAGGGGGTGAATGTTTGGTGCAGGGTGGGGAGAAGTTTGTCCCTTTTCTGCCCGCCCCCCAGGTCAAAAGGGCCCTTGAGATCACCTCCCTGTTTCTCACCGAAACGCCCTTCTGCCTGTCTGTATTCTCCCTTTTCTGCCATGTGACAGCCACTGTTAATTCCAGCTTCTGGTGCATGCCCCGTTCCAGAGGCTTTTATTTCTTTGCGGCTGAAAAGCATTGATGCTGTGTGCAGCGAGAGCCTTTTGTGTGGAACTTAGGTTCCTGAAAAATTTATTTACTGCTACTGTGATCTGCAGGAGTGAACTGATGTTTATCTCCAGTAGTTCTTGCCAGGGAGAAAGCGGGGGGGGGGGGGAGAAAGCGGGGAGCCGTCCATTCCTCTCTCCCAACCCCTTGAGAGGCCTTTTAAATAAGCACCTAATAGTAGCCTCTGTGATGGCCGAGCGGCTGGCTTGATAGACAGCACACGGGGATATTATTAGCCATAAGCTCACTTCATCTTTCCCTCGCCTTTTCAGAGGATGCATTCTGTCTTTACGGCTGGTGCGTCCTGGACCAACCAAGTATTTGAAGCTAAGCAGAATTATACCGGCTGTTACCGCTCCTCGGTCGATAATACTGGGAAGCACGCGCGGCTCTTGAACAGCTCTTTTCCAGCTCACCTCCTGACACGGAGCGGGTCCCATCTGTGCAGCCGCAGCTCAGAATTGAGCTGGTCAAAAGAAGCAACTCAGCTTCTTCTGAGAGGGCAAGGTCTCTGACCAGACCCAGGGCAGGGCGCTGAGTCCCACTGAGTCCAGGTTTTTTAGTAATAAAAAAATAGCATATCATTCTGTGTCAAGGACCACAAAACTTGCATCAAGAAGGAAAGGCTTCCTGTTGACATCTGAATGTGTGCGTAGTGTGCTCTTTCCTTGGCTGTGCATGATTTGTTCAAAGACCGCAAGCAGAGTGGTCCGTCTGTTCCAATATAGTCGCACCGCGGAAGTTGAACGGAAACGTTCAGAAACCAAGGCGCAGCTTTCGATTGGCTGCAGGAAGCCATCTCAACCCCCGGAACCCGCGTTGGACATTTGGGTTCCAAAAAAGGTTTGCAAACCGGAACACTCACTTCTGGGTTTGCAGCGTTTGAGAGCCAAAACATTCGACTCACAAGATGTTTGACTTCCGAGGTACAACTGTATCTGGATTCCAACTGTGGCCACCCAGATGCCATAGCCCTCTCCTTTAGCCATGGGATGAGGCACAAGGAATTGAGTGGAGCCATAGATGCCTTTCTGCTGATCATAAGGACTAGAAACTTTGTTTTTGTAACTGAAAGCTGGGCTTGTCCGGATGCTGATTTGTCTATTAGATATGGAATACGTATGGAGCTGCTTTATCTTATCAGAGGGGTGGCAAGTCCTAGGCTCTGTGGTTTAACCCACAGCGCCACCCGCATCCCCTTTAAAGGTCTTAGATATGTAATAAATGTTCATAACTGTACCAAGCAAACACGTACATAAATATATAAACCACATGTCTGAAACCCCACACGTTTATTACACCACCCAGTTGCAGGCCATCAGAAGAGATTGCTGGATCAGGCCAATGGCCCACCTAGTTCAGCCTCCTGTTCTCACAGTGGTCCACCAGATGCCCAACCAAAGAAAAAACCTGCCAGGACCCAAAGACCAGAGCCCTCTCCCCTCCTGCGCCCTCCAGCAGCTGGTATTCAGAAGACTGTGGAGACAAGAGCATAGCCTCCACGAATTTGTCCAGCCTCCTTTTAAAGCCATCCAAGTTGGTGGCCTTCGCTGCTTCCTGTGGCTGGGAGTTCCACAGTTCAACTATACACTGCATGATTAAGCATTCTCTTTTAACTGTCCTGAATCTTCCAACATTCAGCTCACTGGGCATCCACAAAATAAAAAAAATCCTTCCAGTAGCACCTTAAAGACCAACTAAGTTAATTCTTGGTATGAGCTTTCGTGTGCATGCACACTTCTTCAGATACACTGAAACAGAAGTTGCCAGATCCTTCTATATAGTGAGAAGGTGGGGAGGGGTATTACTCAGAAGGGTGGTGGGAATGGGAGATTGGCAGATGGCTGAGATGAGCCTGTTGACGACTCTAAATGACTGTAATAGGTCTTACAGGAAAAGGCATGGGGTGAGAAGGTGAGAAATGGCTTAGTCATGTATAATGAGATAAGAATCCAATGTCTTTGTTCAGACCTGGTCTCTCCATGGTTTTAAGTTTGGTAATGAGTTGCAATTCAGCAGCTTCTCCACAAGTTGAGTTGCAATTCAGCAGCATCCACAAGTTATAGCATTATGACAGAGGGACAAAAACGGTTCTCTACCCACTTTCTCCATGCCCGGCATAATGTTTTAAACTGCTACCGTGTTGTTGCATCCTTTCTTCAGAGGGAGTCACTCCATCCCTTTGATAATTTTGGTCACCCTTTTTTTCTGAAACATTCCCCACTCTGCAAGATCCTCAGTTATAAAGCCAGCAGCCTGCTGAATTTTGCAAGAAGCCGCTAGATGCCTCAGAGAGAGGAGGCCGGGCCCAGGCCTTGCGTTTTCCGCTAGCTCCATTGATTTTGAGTCGCTGCTGCTGCCTCCTTCTGGGTCAGAGGGCAGGATTTGGCCCCAGGACAGCTGCCTGTGCTGGAGGCTGGGAGGAAAGTCCGAGCCGCTGATGGGCTGAGGTGGAATTCCTTTTTCTTCACAAAGGCCCTTCACTCCTCTGTTCGCTGGGCTGGATGGAAAAAGGGTTCTTGGGTCACTTTTTTTATCAAGCCTGCTTGCTCCTCAAATAATCTGAGACAGGAAGAAAATCTCCTCTCCCCCCCCACACCCCCCCCAAAGTTGGAAGGGGGTGTTGATAAACAGTTGAAGCAAACAAGAGGCTTGCTAAATGGCCACAGCCCCCCCTCACTTCGCTCTTCCAACCATCTCGTGTAGCAGATTTTGCAAAATCGGAGATGTTGAGGCGCTGCACGTCAACGGGTCCTAAATAGGTTAACAGTGAGGAAGTGGATCCCCCCCCCTTGTTGTGAGTCCCAGGGCGCCTTTGGGGGTCTTGGAGAATGCGCTTTTAAGATGCAAAATCAGGCTTGTCTTTCATTAGTCTCACCCCAGGGGCTCCTCAAGCTGCAGAAAGGAAAAGGGAAGAAAGGATCTTGAATTGGAGACCTCGCAGCGCCCTTTGCTCTGTGGCGCTTCTGGCAGGCCGCCGGGATGGAACATCGCATCCGCTTTGCCCCTTGCCAAAGCTGGGAGTCCTTTGCAGGGGTGTGGGGGGTGTGTGTTAATAGTCCCGATTCATTACCAGGGAAGCGATGGATTCATTGCCCTGGTGTGCGTTTTGCACGTTCGGGAAACGAGCTTGCATTTGATTCATTTGCCGTAGCTCTGTTTGCACTGGAAATCTTCCCTGGATAGTGTTGTGAGTAGCTTTTGCAAATCCTCTCCTTTCGGGCTCTTTCTGTACAATTTTGACTCTGCGAGGAATAGTTTTTGGGTAAGGTGAATTATCTGACAGATGCACTGCTCTGTGATTTTCTCCCTATGCCTCCGTAGAATCACGCCGTGCATGAGAATTGAAACAGTAATTGAATCATCTGAAATGTGCAAATGCGCTCTGATACATGCCTTAACGTAAAAGTATGAAAATCGTTTTTTTAAAAAAAATTGAAACAATATGGGTGCACGCATACACACACCTGGATAATATGGGCTAACTCTAGGAATGCTGCCCTCTGGAGTTCTGAGGGGAAGGGAGCCCTGGGAAAGTGACCCATAGTGGAACTCCCCATAATGAAGAGGGGCAGAGCATGAAGGAATTTCTTCACGCCGCACTGGACACTTTGGTTCTCTTTGCACATGTAGGAATGATACGATACGATATGATAATCTTTATTGTCATTGTCCCATACAGAACAACGAAACTGAAAAATCTACATCAGACATTCAAAACCAACAAGCCTGCTATCCCTGCCTGTTTACCCCCCTAAAAACTCTGATACCCCATAATTATATACAATATACTCCCATAGAGACTACCTTACACTGTGTTTAAAACCAAAATCGCATTTGGATAGAAACTGTTTCTCAGACGGCTAGTCCTAGTCTTTATAACCCTGTAGCTTCTTCCAGAAGGCAGAAGCTGAAAGAGATCATTTCCGGGGTGCGCACTATCCTGCGCTATCTCTGCAGCTTTCTTATGGCACCTGGAAGCATAGATTTGATCCAAGGTGGGAAGAGTGCACCCAATTATTCTCTCTGATGATATTTTCCCCCACACTTGTCATCCTTTGGGGAGTGGGTCTTGTGGAACTGAAGAGAAGAAAGGTGAGCTCCCCCTCCCCAAATTTTATATGCAGAACGGTCCTGCGAGGTGGGTTAGTCTGGGAGAGAGCGTCGCTGACCTACAGTTACACATGCATACACTGATTTCTGAGGCTCATGAGGGATTCGAACCTGTGTTTCCTAGCCTGCTCTGTAATCCTGGGTTTCCCTGAATGCGTTGAAGCAGCCTGGACCGCCCCTGTCCTGGTTTTTATTTTGGGGATGCACAAACCACCTGCTTAGAAACACAGAATCTCTGGATGTTGAGGTTCAGCGACTTCTGAGGCTGCTGTGATTTTCTCTCTTTTATTGCTAGCGTTGTGCTCTTTTTCTCCCCACCCCCACCCCCCTGCTTTGCTCCCCAATGACTTTCATCCCCGCTCTTGAGTGTCAAAAGAGATTACCGCAATGTTAGGTGCTGCAAAGTTCACATTATCAGCGGAGACCTTAAAACAAGCGAGTTGTTTAGCTAGGCTGGTTTCGAGGTTTGCCATTTGGGGTTGGGAGGGGAGGCAGGTGGGGAGAGGGAGGTGGGGCTTTTGGTTCGTTTTGCTCCCCCTCCAAAGGAGCTATAACATGTTTGCAAAATGCAAATGTCTGTTGTGGGGAAGGCATCGCTCTGAGCGAGTCCCCGAGAGAGGCCATCAAGGCACAAAACACTCTCCTTCCCTCTAAAACTTCACTGCATTAGCTCCTCAGTTTGCATGCTGTGATGGTGGCAAAGTTAAGAGCCCCCCTCCCATCTTCCATCCATTGATTGCAATTAGTGCAAAGGATTAAGGGGTGGTTGACTAGCTGAGTGAGGCCAGGGCAGTGGCAAGTGGTGGTGGCCACAGACCCAGACCCCATGTTCTTCCCTTCATCGATTTGTTGTTTAGGTTTTGCCTAACTTTTCCCCTCTGAAAAGATGCTCTTTGGAAGTTCTCTTCTCTCAGTTGTAGCTCCTCGGCGGGGAATTTCTTTTGCCTAGCCTCCAGGTTGCCTTCCAGATGCCAAATGGAGCCACTGCCTTGAGCCCAGCAGTGCTGTCTCCATGCAAAATATCCTTCCTCCCCAGCTTTCAAAATTCGCTAGGTGCCAGGTGCATTTTGCGACCAAGTGAAGATGCCCGGGCACCAGGGTGGAACTGGAGGTGCCGGCCTGGGGATCCTCGGATCTGGACTGTTTTCACACCCCAGCAACATGTTCTGTAGAATTCCATCCATTATATTTTACCTGCACAATCAGAATGAACTTCAGGAACCAAAAAGTTGTAATGAAAAATATGACTTTCAAGCTGTCTGGCCCCCAAATGGCAACTAGGCATTCCAATTAGGCGACTATAATCATGGATGCGGGTGGCGCTGTGGGTTAAACCACAGAGCCTAGGACTTGCTGATCAGAAGGTTGGCAGTTCGAATCCCCGCGATGGGGTGAGCTCCCGTTGCTCAGTACCAGCTCCTGCCAACCTAGCAGTTCGAAAGCACATCAAAGTGCAAGTAGATAAATAGGTACTGCTCCAGCAGGAAGGTAAACGCCGTTTCCGTGCGCTGTTCTGGTTCGCCAGAAGCGGCTTAGTCATGCTGGCCACATGACCCAGAAGCTGTCTGCAGACAAAAGTCGTCTCCCTTGGCCAGTAAAGCGAGATGAGCGCCGCAACCCCAGAGTCATCCACGACTGGACCTAATGGTCAGGGGTCCCTTTACCTTTAATCATGGCTTAAGGAGCCATTTGGCACCTAGCTTATATATTTGAGTCCAAGGGAACATGTTGGAGGGGCATACGTGCATGTAGGGAACATGCATAGGGATTCCGACATACCTGTGTAGCACAATAACAAGCTGGTGGCAGTCAAGGGCCGGGATGCTCTCGTGCCACTTTCTTCAGCCTGGTGCCCTAGCCGACAACACCTGGGACCCACACCTGGGGCCAGTGGGATCTAGAGCCATAGATTCATAGAATCATCGAGTTGGAAGGGACCCCCAGGGTCATCTAGACCAACCCCCTGCAATGCAGGAATGTTACTAAAGCATCCGTGACAGATGGCCATCCAACCTCTGCTTAACAAGCACCAGGTTCGAGAAGGAAGGGGCAGGCAGAAAGGTTTCTGTCTGTTGTTTGCTGAGCTTTTCCTACAAAGTGGTAGAAGAACTTGAAAGAAAACAAGGTAGGGAAAGAAGGATGAGAGGAGGTGCCAAGGTGCTTGGCCAAGGAAACAGAGAAGGTCTAAGGCGGCCTATTTGTTCCTTGTGCCCTCCCTGTGTTTTTGGACTACACCTCTCAGCAGCCCCAAGCAGCTGGCCTGTGTGCTGGCTGGTGCAGAAGGCAGCTGTACAGTGGTACCTTGTTTTGAGTCCAGGATCCGTTCCGGAGCCCCAGACGCTCGACAAAAGGGATACTGGGCAAAGCGCTGTTTTGTGCACACGCGCGGAGTGGTTTGCACTTCTGTGTATGCGCGAAGCACGATTTAGCGCTTCTGCGCATGTGCGAGCAGCAAACCCAGAATCAACCTGTTCCTGTACTTCTGGGTTTGCCGCGGACGTTCGCCGAAATGGACGGTCAGAGGGGCGGATGTTCGCAGAGGTATTACTGTAGTTCAGAACATTGGAGGGCACCAGATTTTGGGAAAGCTGGCCAAAGATGGAAGAAAATTGGCACGGAAACCACAGTTGGATTTCTTGCCCTGGTTTGATGTGTGTGGTTGCAGCTGGTCTTTTGCCGGGGGGGCGGGGAGCCTAGTTCCCAGCAGAAAAGAAGTGCAGTACAGTGGTACCTCAGGCCAAGTACCGTATTTTTGGCTCCATAGGGCACACCGGACCATAGGGCGCACTTAGTTTTTAGGGGGGGAAATACAGGAAAAAAATTATTCCCCCCCCCAGCCGCCAGAACAGGTCCAGGAGCGGCGGCAAGATTGCGCGCAACCTCGCCGCTGCTCCCGGAGCTTGCGGGGCTGGGAACGGGGGAAGCCCGAGCTTCCCCCGACCCCAGCCCCCAGAACAGGCTGCTATCCGCAAGCCTTCGGAGCCCAAATGCTTGTGGATACCTCCCTGAAGCCCGGAGAGCGAGAGGGGTCGGTGCAAACCAACCCCTCTCGCTCTCCGGGCTTCAGTGAAAGCCTGCATTCGCTCCATAGGACCCACACACATTTCCCCTTCATTTTTGGAGGGGGGAAAGGTGCGTCCTATAGAGCGAAAAATACGGTACTTAAATCGTTCCGGAGGTCTGTACTTAACCTAGAATCATAGAATCATAGAATCATAGAGTTGGAAGAGACCACAAGGGCCATCGAGTCCAACCCCCTGCCAAGCAGGAAACACCATCAGAGCACTTCTGACATATGGTTGTCAAGCCTCTGCTTAAAGACCTCCAAAGTAGGAGACTCCACCACACTCCTTGGCAGCAAATTCCACTGTCGAACAGCTCTTACTGTCAGGAAGTTCTTCCTAATGTTTAGGTGGAATCTTCTTTCTTGTAGTTTGGATCCATTGCTCCGTGTCCGCTTCTCCGGAGCAGCAGAAAACAACCTTTCTCCCTCCTCTATGTGACATCCTTTTATATATTTGAACATGGCTATCATATCACCCCTTAACCTCCTCTTCTCCAGGCTAAACATGCCCAGCTCCCTTAGCCGTTCCTCATAAGGCATCGTTTCCAGGCCTTTGACCATTTTGGTTGCCCTCCTCTGGACACGTTCCAGTTTGTCAGTGTCCTTCTTGAATTGTGGTGCCCAGAATTGGACACAGTACTCCAGGTGTGGTCTGACCAGAGCAGAATACAGTGGCACTATTACTTCCCTTGATCTAGATGCTATACTCCTATTGATGCAGCCCAGAATTGCATTGGCTTTTTTAGCTGCCGCGTCACACTGTTGGCTCATGTCAAGTTTGTGGTCAACCAAGACTCCTAGATCCTTTTCACATGTACTGCTCTCAAGCCAGGTGTCACCCATCTTGTATTTGTGCCTCTCATTTTTTTTGCCCAAGTGCAATACTTTACATTTCTCCCTGTTAAAATTCATCTTGTTTATTTTTGCCCAGTTCTCTAATCTGTCAAGGTCGTTTTGAAGTGTGATCCTGTCCTCTGGGGTGTTAGCCACCCCTCCCAGTTTGGTGTCATCTGCAAATTTGATCAGGATGCCCTTGAGTCCATCATCCAAGTCGTTGATAAAGATGTTGAATAAGACCGGGCCCAAGACAGAACCCTGTGGCACCCCACTAGTCACTCTTCTCCAGGATGAAGAGGAACCATTGATGAGCACCCTTTGGGTTCGGTCAGTCAGCCAGTTACAAATCCACTGAGTGGTAGCATAGTCAAGACCGCATTTTACCAGCTTCTTTACAAGAATATCATGGGGCACCTTGTCAAATGCCTTGCTGAAATCAAGGTAGGCTACATCCACTGCGTTCCCTTCATCTACCAGGCTTGTAATTCTGTCAAAAAACGAGATCAGGTTAGTCTGACATGACTTATTTTTCAGAAATCCATGCTGACTATTGGTGATCACAGCATTCCTTTCTAGGTGCTCACAGACTGTTTGCTTAATGATCTGCTCCAGAATCTTCCCTGCTATTGATGTCAGACTGACTGGGCGGTAATTATTTGGGTCCTCTCTTTTCCCCTTTTTGAAAATAGGGACAACATTTGCCCTCCTCCAGTCTGCCGGGACTTCGCCTGTTCTCCAGGAATTCTCAAAGATGACTGCCAGTGGTTCTGAGATCACATCTGCCAGTTCTTTTAATACTCTTGGATGCAGTTCATCTGGCCCTGGAGACTTGAATACATCTAAACTAGCCAAATATTCTTGTACTATCTCCTTAGTTATTCTGGGCTGTGTTTCCTTTGCTGAATCATTTGCTCCAAATTCTTCAGGTCGGGCATTGTTTTCTTTATCGGAGAAGACTGAGGCAAAGAAGGCATTGAGTAGTTCAGCCCTTTCTGTGTCCCCTGTTTGCATTTCACCATCTTCTCCTCTGAGTGATCCCATTGTTTCTTTGTTCTTCCTTTTGCTACGAACATACCCATAAAAGCCTTTTTTGTTGCTTTTAACCTCTCTAGCAAGCCTGAGTTCATTCTGTGCTTTAGCTTTTCTGACTTTGTGTCTACACGTGCTGGCTATTTGTTTGAATTCCTCTTTGGTGGTTTCCCCCCTTTTCCATTTTTTGTACACATCCTTTTTTAATCTTAATTCAGTTAAAAGTTCTTTAGATAGCCACCCTGGCTTCTTTAGGCACCTTCCATGTTTCCGTCTCATTGGTATTGCCTGATGTTGTGCTTTTACTATCTCCCTCTTAACAAACTCCCAGCCATCATGAACTCCCTTTCCTTTTAGTATTGTTGTCCATGGGATCTCACCCAGCACTTCCCTAAGTTTTATGAAGTCGGCTTTCTTAAAGTCAAGAAATTGAGTCCTAGTATGCTTGGCTGCTCCTTTCCGCTGTATGGTAAACTTCAGAAGAGCATGATCACTCGCGCCTAATGATCCTTCCACTTCTACCCCACTAACCAGGTCATCAACATTGGTTAGGACCAGATCTAAAATGGCTGTTCCTCTTGTTGCTTCTCCCACTTTCTGGACAATGAAGTTGTCTGCAAGGCCAGTGAGGAATCTGTTTGACCTTATGCTCTTGGCTGAGTTTGACGTCCAACAAATATCTGGGTAATTGAAGTCCCCCATTACTACTATCTCCCTTCCTTTTGCATGCTTGGCCATCTGTTCCAGGAAGGCATCATCTATGTCCTCCGTTTGGCTTGGGGATCTATAGTAAACTCCCACAATGAGGTCTCTGTTATTCTTCTCTCCCTTAATTTTGACCCAAATGCTCTCACTTTGGCTTTGAGGATCTAAATCTTGGATCTCTTCACAGGTATACACATCCCTGACATATAACGCCACTCCTCCTCCTTTCTTGTCTGGTCTGTTTCTCTGAAATAGATTGTATCCCCCCATTATTACATTCCAATCGTGGGACTTATCCCACCAGGTTTCAGTTGTTGAAACTGTTCTTAACCTGAAGCACCACTTTAGCTAATGGGGCCTCCTGCTGCTGCCGCGCCGCCGGAGCACAACTTCTGTTCTCATCCTGAAGCAAAGTTCTTAACCTGAAGCACTATTTCTGGGTTAGCGGACTTTGTAACCTGAAGCGTATGTAACCTGAAGCGTATGTTAACCTGAGGTGCCACTCTATATACCACAGGGTATGGAGGAAGTGGATCTCCCTTTCTCATGAACATCCAATGAGGCAGAACATTGGAAGATTCAGGAGAGCTCAAAGAACCATGGAACTGGGTAGTTTCATGGAGGAGAGAGCTAGTAGGCGCAATGGATTCTGAATTCCAGTTGCCGGAAGCCACAGGATGGGAGAGTTGCTGCTGTGCTTGGATCCTGCTTGCGAGTTTCCCATTGGGGCATCTGGTTGGCCATTGTGAGAACACGATGCTGGACTCCCTTTGGCCTGATCCTGCAGGTGCTCTCCCTAAGCAAAGTGGAAACTGTATAAAGGGGTGGTTGTGGTGAGGAAACCGCCCGACATGATTTCAGAGAGCACGTCGGGCGGGATAAATAAATTGCCAGAGCAATTTGGTCTGAAAGTGCTGATCACTGGGAATTTTGAGATTACTGAGGCACTGTTGTTACGGGAGCAGTGAGAACAATCCTGTTTGGAAGGGAAGCCTGCGTGCTGTCCCTGCCCGCCCCCAATTCCCACTTCTCAAGTACTGATGGGCAGCCTTTTCTGTCTGCGCGTTCACAGGCTGCAAAATGGGGAGCATTTTGGCGAAGCGTTTTTGCAGGGAGAGAGGCAAAGTGCAGTGAAAAGGGCCTTGCAGCAAAATTACCTCTTTCTGGTGGCTATGGACTCGTTAGAGGGACGCGGGTGGCACTGTGGGTTAAACCACAGAGCCTACGACTTGCTGATCAGAAGGTCGGCGGTTCGAATCCCCACGACAGGGTGAGTTCCCGTTGCTTAGTCCCAGCTCCTGCCAACTTAGCAGTTCGGAAGCACGTCAAAGTGCAAGTAGATAAATAGGTACCACTCTGGCAGGAAGGTAAACGGCATATCCGTGCGCTGTTCTGGTTTACCAGAAGCGGTTTAGTCATGCTGGCCACATGACCCGGAAGCTGTACGCTGGCTCCCTTGGCCAGTAAAGCGAGATGAGCGCCGCAACCCCAGAGTCGACCATGACTGGACCTAAAAGGTCAGGGGTCCCTTTACCTTTACCTATGGACTCGTCACCTGCCATTTTGTGAACTGCCCCAGGATCTTCAGATGAACGGCGGTATGCACATTTTATAAACAGCAGCAATCTTTTCCCACAATCCACCTGGGAGCAATGCTTTATGACAGGACAGCATCGTTTCACAGTGGACTTCTAAGGAAATAAAATGGTGGCTGCTGGAAGAAAGCCCTGTGACTAGCCAAACAAGGGAGCAATGATGGCCGCCTCCTTGCCTTCTTCTTCTTCTTCTTCTTCTTCTTCTTCTTTTCACTTATAGACCACTTACTATCTAAAGATTTCAGAATAGTTTACAGTGGATAAATACATTAGCATATGTGCCCAGTAATTAAAACCACGTCAGATGATTCATATAACAAAACAGATAAACAATAATTCATAGAATCGCAGAGTTGGAAGGGATCCCCACAGGTCATCTAGTCCAACCCCCTGTGTTGCAGGAATGACTGATGGCCATCCAACCTTTGCTTAATTGTATCCATGAACAAACAAAATCCCTCACTGCGAGAAGCAAAGCTACAGGGAACCAGGCAGAGGGCCTTCTCGGTGGTGGCACCCTCCCTGTGGAACGCCCGCCCTTAAGATGTCTTCTCAAAGTCAGACAGTTGTTTATTTCTTTGACATCTGAAGGCAGTCCTGTTTAGGGAAGCTTTTCATGTTTGAAGTTTTATTCTCTTTTTAATGCTCTGCTGAAAGCCGTCCAGAGTGGCTGGGGAAACCCAGCCAGATGGGCAGGGTACAAATAATAAATTATTATTACAAGGGAATTTTATTTAAAATTGCAACCAACACATCTGTACAATCGCTCACCTAATCTCACCCATGGTCTTCACAACATCTGAAGTCTTTGGGGCCTCATTTCAGAGCTGTGTCTTGCGGCAGCCTTCTGACAGTGTTGGAACTGGCTTATCGGCTCCAATTTGTGACCAATCCTTTTTGTGACCTCTGACCTTGGCCTTCAGCCACCCTCAATAGCTCTTGGCCTTGCTTGCTCCTCCTGCCCCTTGGAAGCAGCTCCACTCCTGCCCCCTCCGACATCTAACTGGATGTCACCACTGGTCCCACCACCATGTCTCTCTGTGCCGTGAGAGCAACTTTTTAATTACACTTTATGATCATTGCTGGCAGCTGCCAGTCATCTTTTGACAAGTCCACAAAGGGGTGCTGTCAGCTGGGATCAAAGCAGCTCCGTTTACACGGTGGCATATAGGTGGGCCAACACTGTGTGTGTTTTCCTCAAAATACCGTATTTTTCACTGTATAAGACGTACCTAGTTTTTGGAGAAGGAAAACAAGAAAAAAAACATTCTGAATCTGAGAAGCCAGAACAGCAAGAGGGATCGCTGTGCAGTGAAAGCAGCAATCCCTCTTGCTGTTCTGGCTTCTGGGATAGCTGCGCAGCCTGCATTCGCTGCATAAGACGCACACACATTTCCCCTTACTTTTTAGGAGGGAAAAAGTGAGTCTTATAGAGCAAAAAATATGGTAATCCTTTCTTTTTTGAAAACGAGATTTTTCAAGGAAGCGGTGAACACTGATTCAATTTGCCTCTGGTGAGACACCTCCGGGGGCAAAGGCAGTCTGTGTTTAATGCTGTGCATGGATGGCTTTTGACCCTTCAGGGCGCTGGTCCTCCTCGCGGGGAATCCAAGCTTCACGTGTGCTGCATGAGCATTGTTCGTGCTGGATGCCACGAGGCTTCACCCACCTCTGCTTGTGGGGAGGAGTTCCCAGGTGGCGCATTGGGTTCTGCCGCTTCCGAAATGCATTTATGAACGCCTCCGCCTGAAAAATTGCTTCCCGTGTGCAGTTGAGAATATGAGATGTGGATTTGAAGTTGGCAGCAGTGGGGTGTTAACATACTAAAGATAAAGGTAAGGGGGATGTAAACTCTTCTAAGCAAAGAAACTTGCTAACGCAAGTTAAAGGTAAAGGGACCCCTGACCATTAGGTCCAGCCTGGCCGACTCTGGGGTCGCGGCGCTCATCTCGCTTTACTGGCCGAGGAAGCAGGCGTACAGCTTCCAGGTCATGTGGCCAGCATGACTAAGCCGCTTCTGGCGAACCAGAGCAGCGCACGGAAACGCTGTTTACCTTCTCCCTGGAGCAGTACCGATTTATCTACTTGCACTTTGTGCTTTCAAGCTGCTAGGTTGGCAGGAGCAGGGACCGAGCAACGGGAGCCGGCCACGACTGGACCTAATGGTCAGGGGTCCCTTTACCTTTACCTTTACCCCCTGCTTCAAGGGCACCTCGTTCCTGGTATCGTACGAACATCAGTTGTACCTGGGGCAAACAAGGTATGGTTTGCCCTGGCCCTTTCCCCTGCCTGCATCGGCTTGATCTTGCAGCATGAACTTCATCCAACGCGGGTGTCTGTCTGCTGATGTACAGCGACCCCAGAAAATGGTCCGTGACCTTTGGTTGAGGACGAGGCCCTGGCCGGAGGCTAATTGCGGCTTAGTAATTGAGGAGTGTTAGTCAATAAGCCAATGAATCAAATTGTCCGCCTATAGGATAGGTCTTTGATCTGAACAAAGAGGAGAACGCCTGGATGGCTGGGAAAGTCCTTGGGAGGAATATTGCCAGTGGTTCTGAGATCACATCTGCCAGTTCTTTTAATACTCTTGGATGCAGTTCGTCTGGCCCTGGAGACTTAAATACATCTAAACTAGCCAAATATTCTTGCACTATCTCCTTAGTTATTCTGGGCTGTGTTTCCTTTGCTGAATCATTTGCTCCAAATTCTTCAGGTCAGGCATTGTTTTCTTTATCGGAGAAGACTGAGGCAAAGAAGGCATTGAGGAGTTCAGCCCTTTCTGTGTCCCCTGTTTGCATTTCACCATCTTCTCCTCTGAGTGACCCCATTGTTTCTTTGTTCTTCCTTTTGCTACGAATATACCCATAAAAGCCTTTTTTGTTGCTTTTAACCTCTCTAGCAAGCCTGAGTTCATTCTGTGCTTTAGCTTTTCTGACTTTGTGTCTACACGTGCTGGCTATTTGTTTGAATTCCTCTTTGGTGGTTTCCCCCCCTTTTCCATTTTTTGTACACAACCTTTTTAAATCTTAATTCAGTTAAAAGTTCTTTAGATAGCCACCCTGGCTTCTTTAGGCACCTTCCATGTTTTTGAAGGTCTCCAGTTCAAAACCCAATGGCACCTCCTGTTAGGGCTGGGAGAAGCTTCCTGCCCCAAACCCTGGTAAGTTGCTGCCAGTCAGTGTGGACAATACTGATGCTGATGGACCCCAGCCTCTGACTCCATATAAGGCATATAAGTCCCTGTCCCTTCTCTCCTCCTTGGATCAACTTCCTTCCAGCAAAATATAAACACACACACACACACACACACACTAATTTGCATTTCAAAATATTAATTTAAACAATCTTAAATCAATGACGTCCCTTCTTCTCTTTCCGTGGTTTATTTTGCATGCCACACATCCCTGCATATTTTACATTCAGTAATCTATTGTTACATCCATCAAAACTTATTTGCAATGTTGAATTGAACTTAATGCTACCAGCGTTAAGTTCCACCCATATATTCAGTAAACATTTTCCAGTCTTCTTTAAACGTACGTTCTTCTTGTTCTCTTATTCTACATGTTAAATCTGCAAGCTGCGCATATCCCATCAAGTTTAAGTTGCCATTCTTCTTTGGTTGTGACTTCAACCTTCCAGCAATGTTCTTTTCAGTTCCCAGGTTCTTGTCAGGCTGTTTTGGGTTTTTTTAATAAATAAATAAACATACAGTCATACCTCGGGTTGAATGTGCTTCAGGTTGAGATTTTCAAGTTACGCTCCACGGCAACCCGGAAGTAACAGAAAGGGTTTTGCCGCTTGCGCATGCGCAGACACTCAAAATGACATCGCACGCATGCGCGGAAGCGGCAAAACATGGCATGCACAGTCGCGTCTTACGTTCTATTCAGGATGCGAACAGGGCTCCGGAATGGATCTCATTCTCATCCCGAGGTACCACTGTATAGTGGTACCTCGGGTTAAATACTTAATTCGTTCTGGAGGTCCGTTCTTAACCTGAAACTGTTCTAAACCTGAAGCACCACTTTAGCTAATGGGGCCTCCTCCTGCTGCTGTGCCGCCAGAGCACGATTTCTGTTCTTATCCTGAAGCACTATTTCTGGGTTAGCGGAGTCTGTAACCTGAAGCGTATGTAATCTGAAGCGTATGTAACCCGAGGCACCACTGTAATCTACAAAGTCCTTTGACTAGACTGAAACCACTAAGTAGTTTCTGAGTGGCTCTAAATTGCTTCCCAACTGATAGGTGTTCATCTACCCAAGTTTGCTATTACAGGCAATGACGACAATAAAACTATTAATGC
Source organism: Podarcis vaucheri (assembly GCF_965113315.1). Classification (NCBI taxonomy): domain Eukaryota; kingdom Metazoa; phylum Chordata; class Lepidosauria; order Squamata; family Lacertidae; genus Podarcis; species Podarcis vaucheri. The sequence continues at coordinate 88,257,646 of NC_138765.1, read as the reverse complement.
CCTCCCACTTGTAATGATTGGGTAGAGTCAGGGGCATACGAAGGGTGGGGGCGGGCCGCCCCATGTACCATCCTGACAGGGTGTGTGTGACAAAATGGCGGGCAGCACTCGTCACCGCAGGGCCTGCAGCACACGAGCCATGTGTCGCGGTGCCTGCAGGCTCCGCGCCGTCCTCCTGCTGCCTCCCCCCAGCGTAGGGCGGCTGAGGCCTCACTGCGTGCCCTGTCCCTATGGGCGCCGCATGCTCCATCCCTATGGGTGCTGTGTGCCCCATCTTGTCCCTAGGGGCGCAGTCTTGTGCCCCATGGGTGCTGGGTGCCCCGTGGCGCCCGGCGCCCATAGGGACAGCACAGGGCGTGCGGTGGTGTGAGGCGTTCCCAAAGTAAAGGAAGGATTGAACTCTGATTAATAAGAATACACACAGAGGCTTGAACCAGCAAGACTCTGGGAAGGGGGTGTATATAATCTGTCTCTCCCCCTGGCCCAGGTCATTTTATTCACAAAAGAACTTTTTGCAGAGTGTTCGTCTGAGCATTTCAGCAAACCCCACGTGGGGCTGAAGTTAAACTACGAAAAGTAATTAAGCACACATATTTCTGGGGTAAACAAAACAGAACTACAGTGGTGCCCCGCAAGACGAATGCCTCGCAAGACGGAAAACTCGCTAGACGAAAGGGTTTTCCGTTTTGCAGCTGCTTCGCAAAACGAATTTCCTATGGGCTTGCTTCGCAAGACGACAATGTCTTGCGAGTTCCTGCTGGTTTTTTTCCCTCCCCCCCTTTTTCTAAGCCGCTAAGCCGCTTATCAGCTGATCCAATCAGCAGATAAGCCGCTAAAAGCTGCTAAAAGTGGCTAAAAGCTGCTAAAAGCTGCTAATAGCACTAATCCGCTAATCCGTCAATGGGCTTATCTGCAAGACGAAAAAAACGCAAGACGAAGAGAATCACAGAAAGGATTCTTTTCGTCTTGCAAGGCACCACTGTACAAAGGAGTGCATTTGGCAACCCCATAGGTCATAAGCAAGCAATACACATGATAAGAAGGATGGTCAGAAGGACAGTGATCATTATCACTTTCATGTGAGAAGCCCGTGACTTGTCAAGAAAGAGAAATGGAACAGGGATGCAGAGGTGTGGATTGATCAAGAATCATATCAAAATAGTTTAAACCCAGTCAACGCAATGCAATGCTGACACAGATGGCTTACTCTGTATTTGTTATAATTCCTCATACCAATGCCACCTGATCACTACAGTGGTGCACAGTGGCGTAGCGTGGTGGGTGCAGGGGGGGGCGGCTGCACCGGGCGCAACAACTGGGGGTTAGGGTTAGGGGGCGCAAATCCACGGGTTGGGGGTGCAAATTACTTGCCTTGCCCCGGGTGCTGACAACCCACGCTACGCCACTGGTGGTGCCCATAGGGACGTGGTGCACTGCAGCGCCCATAAGGACACAGCACACAGTGGCGCCCATAGGGACAGCATGGGCAAGTGGCCCGTTCCGTCCCTATGTGTGCCGCGCACCCTGCCCCTATGGGTGGTTCGCCCCAACCCTGGGCACACCGTCCCAGGTGCCTGAAAAGCTTCCTCCTCCATTGTCCTTCCTTGAGAGCAGTGTCCTCCAGCCCGATGCCCAACCTGATGTTTGGGATTACAGTGGTACCTCAGGGTTACATATGCTTCAGGTTACATACGCTTCAGGTTACAGACTCCGCTAACCCAGAAATAGTGCCTCAGGTTAAGAACTTTGCTCCAGGATGAGAACAGAAATTGTGCTCTGGCGGCACGGCGGCAGCAGGAGGCCCCATTAGCTAAAGTGGTGCCTCAGGTTAAGAACAGTTTCAGGTTAAGTACGGACCTCTGGAACAAATTAAGTACTTAACCTGAGGTACCACTCTCGTCAGCATGTGCTGGCTGAGTCTGATGGGAGTTGTACTCCAGCTCCCATCTAGAAGGCAGCAGCTTGAGGAAGATTGGATTATGGAGCAGGCATCCCATTTTTCCCAGCTTCAGTACAAAACAAAGAGAACTCTAGGACAACTTTGCTAAAGATCCTCTGGCTTGGAACGGGTTATATTTCATTTGTGTTTAAATTCATGTTTTCCGTGGTTGTGTTGTCTTGAGGAGAGTTTAATTGGTGGCAAATACGTTAAATTTAAAAAGGAAAAGGAAAGTCACATTACTCCCCCCCCCCTTTTCTATTTTGGGGGCTGAGATCACTTGCAAATTCCGTCTGAGCAGCTGCAGCGGTGTCGCAATGGCAAACTGAGCAGTTTAGGTTAATGAAGTAATTGGGTTTATTTGAAGGAAATATTGTTTCAGCCATATGCCAAAAGTTGCAGACTTTGAAAACTGTACAACTTGGTGTGGGTTTTTTTAACTGCTAAAACAAAAAGTCTTATTTTGCAACCTCTTCTTATCGTTCTCTTTATTTTGGCCAACTTCCTTGTACTGTTGATTTAAATATGTTAAGACTGTTAACCAGTTTAAAGGATTTTTAGGCAGATTGGTTATCTGCCTTTTAATGGATGGATAGGTTTTAAATTGAAATAAATTGGCATATTGCAAAATAAAAATGGGTAGCTCAGTGATAGAGCATCTCCTTTGTATGCAGAAGATCCCAGGTTCTGTCCCCATAAATTGTACCTATAAATTGCTGGATACAGTTTATTGCCTGAAGCCACTGCCACCTGAAGCCACTGCCAGTCAGTGTAGGCCGCATTGCCTAGACCAGTGGTTCTCAAAGGGTGGGACAGCAGAGGGACAGCAAGGACAATCAAAGAAACATTTAAGCATTTCAGTGTAGTATAGTATGGAATTTATATTGCAGAATATAGACAGATACAGTGGTGCCCCGCAAGACGAATGCCTCGCAAGACGAAAAACTCGCCAGACGAAAGAGTTTTCCGTTTTGGAGGTGCTTCGCAAAACGAATCTCCTATGGGCTTGCTTCACAAGACGAAAATGTCTTGCGAGTTCCTGCGGGTTTTTCCCCCTCCCCCCCTTTTTCTAAGCCGCTAAACCGCTTATCAGCTGATCCGATCCGATCAGCAGATAAGCCGCTAATAGCGCTAATCCGCTAATCCTTCAATGGGCTTGCTTCACAAGACGAAAAAAACCGCTAGACGAAGAGAATCACAGAACGGATTCTTTTCGTATTGCGAGGCACCACTGTATCTTTTCAAAACGAGAGCAAGATTTTGCATTGATAAGGAGATGAGAGTTTGTTTGCCTCCTAAATCAGACCTAATACGAATGAGATTTCCCAGCAAAAGCAAGTTCACGCCTGTCATTGAGTTTGTATACATACTTTTTTTAATAATAATTTTTATTGATTTTAACATATGAATTATAAAATGTACCACGAAACTTATCACTTATACAATCTTTTTAGACTTCCATCAGCACCTCTGATAATCCACCGTTTTATCCACTTCTTATGCATTTCTTAACTTTATATTGCCTTTAAGTCTCTTAACAAATTACCCTTCCCCTTATCTATTTTTGCAATACTTCCAACAATACTCCTCACAGAACTTATTGCAAACCTACAAACGTCGTCTGATCTTCACAAATACTTTTCAAATAGTCCGTAAATTTACTCCAGTCTTCCGTGAATTTCTGGTCCCGCCGGTTTCGAATTCTTCCTGTTAGTTTATCTAGTTCTGCATAGTCCATTAACTTCATCCTCCATTCTTCAATCGTCGGTAATTCTTCTTGCTTCCATTTTTGGGCCAATAATACTCTTGCTGCTGTTATTGCATAAAAAAGAGCTTATATTCTTTTCTATTTATATCACTCCCGAGTTTGTATACATACTTAAGGTACATACAGTGGTGCCTCGCAAGACGAAAAGAATCCATTCCGCGAGTCTCTTCGTCTTGCGGTTTTTTCGTCTTGCGAAGCAAGCCCATTAGCGGATTAGCGCTATTAGCGGCTTAGCAGGCTTAGCGGATCAGCTGATAAGCGGTTTAGCAGCTTAGCGGATCAGCTGTTAAGCGGCTTAACGGCTTAGGATCAGCTGATAAGCGGCTTAGCGGCTTGGGGGAAAGGGGGGGAAAGGGGGGGAACCGCAGGAACTCGCAAGACATTTTCGTCTAGCGGGTTTTCCATCTTGCGAGGCATTCGTCTTGCGGGGCACCACTGTATATGTAAGAGGCTTGTTTCTAATTATATTTTGGGAGCGATTCATGTTCTTATGCAGCTGCTTTGTTTTATACTTCCTGGGTGTCCCGTGAACATATTATAAAGTAGTTGTGTTCTGTGCTAGAAATCAAGCTCTGCTAGGAGTTTTTTTCTTTGTTTTCCAATGTATTTATCAATGAAAAAAATTAGTGTGGCAAGAGCAAATTTTTATTCTGAAAGTGTGGCCCAGAGGAAAAAAGTTTGAAAACCACTGTGCTAGATAGACGCAGGGTTTGACTCAGTGTAAGGGTCAAAGAATAGGATGATAGACTATTAGAGGGGACCCCATGGGTCATGTTGTACAACCCTTGAAAGATAGAGGTGTCTTCGTGCTGAATTTGAAGTACATTTAGGATAATTTACCACAATTTTTTTTAAAAACCCAGATGACCAAGTGGAAGGTGTTCCAAATAAGGCTTCCTTCTGTTCAGGACAGAAAAAAGAAAGTACTTTTCATGCAGCGCATGAAAAACCATACTAAATATCTTTGCAGAAGCTTACGAAAAGCTTTGTCTATCACTCAACATTGGAAAAAACCAAAGTGCTGCACCAATAAGCCTAGGACTTGTCGATCAGAAGGTCGGCGGTTTGAATCCCTGCAGTGGGGTGAGCTCCCGTTGCTCGGTCCCTGCTCTTGCCAACCTAGCAGTTCGAAAGCACGTCCAAGTGCAAGTAGATAAATAGGTACCACTCCGGCGGGAAGGTAAACGGCATTTCCATGCGCTGCTCTCGTTTGCCAGAGGTGGCTTAGTCATGCTGGCCACATGACCCGGAAGCTGTACGCCGGCTCCCTCGGCCAGTAAAGAGAGATGAGCGCCGCAACCCCAGAGTCATCCGCGACTGGACCTAATGGTCAGGGGTCCCTTTACCTTTTAACTCCTCTGCAGCACCACAAACATCTCCTACCTGGGCCGACATTGTTGCCGAAATCCAGCATCGCCTGAGCTCTGCGAGTGCGGCTTTCTCCCAATTGAAATGTAGAGTGTTTGAGGACCCGAACATTTGCAGGGAAACCAAAATGCTTGTTTACAAAGCTATTGCACTACCAACCTTACTGTATGCTTGTGAAACATGGACCACTTATAAATGCCATCTCCAGCTCCTCGAAAGATTCCATCAACGGTGTCTACAATAAATTTTACATGTCATTTGGGAAGACAGACAAACTAATACCAGTATACTGAAAGAAGCAAAGATTAACAGCGTTGAAGCAATGATTCTTCAACATCAGCTTTGTTGGACTGGTCATGTTGTGTGGATGCCTGATTATCGTCTTCCAAAGCAACTATTCTATTCTGAACTTAAAAATGGAAAGCGTAATGCTGGTGGTCAACAAAAGAGGTTTAAAGACTGTCTTAAGGCAAGTTTTTAAAAACACCAACAATGGAGAAACACTTGCCTGCGAGCGCTCCAACTGGAGAATAGCCTTTACCAAAGGTGTCATGGGCTTTGAAGAGACTCGAACTCAGGACACAAGGGAGAAACGTGCTAGGAGGAAGGTACGCTTGGCAAACCCTCACCATGATCAACTCCTGCCCGGAAACCTATGTCCCTACTGTGGAAAGCCGTGTGGATCCAGAATTGGCCTCCGCAGTCACTTATGGACTCATTGTTAAAACTGTGTTCATGGAAGACAATCTTACTTGGCTACGAGGGATCGCCAAAGAAGAGCTGAACTATGGAACAGGAGGCAGTGAAGCCTTTAAAAGGAAGCCTTTAAAAAAGGATTGGACAGACTAATGGAGGAGAGGCCTGTCAGTGGCTACTAGCCACGATAACTGGGGGCAGCAAAATTTGTTTGCTCCTTGCAAATAGGTAAAATGTGGGGACTTAACATGTTTACACTGAGTGGTGCTTTATTCTGTTTGATTTTTTAAATTGCTACAGTGGTACCTTGGGTTAAGAACTTAATTCATTCTGGAGGTCTGTTCTCAACCTGAAACTGTTCTTAACCTGAAGTACCACTTTAGCTAATAGGGCCTCCCGCTGCTGCCGCACAATTTCTGTTCTCATCCTGAAGCAAAGTTCTTAACCCGAGGTACTATTTCTGGGTTAACGGAGTCTGTAACCTGAAGCGTCTGTAACCTGAAGCATCTTTAACCTGAGGTACCACTGTTTTTTAAGTTAGAAAGTCGGAAGGTGGCTGTCTATAGAATGCTGGGAAGATGCTTGCGGAGGGGGAGGAAGGAGAGAGAGAGAAAGGACGAGGGGCTAACGTGACTGCGATGAAATGGATGTGCCTGTGTGTTTTATCGCTGCATTATAGTTTAAAGGGACGTGGAAATAAAATCTCATAAATCATCGTCCGGTCTCTCAACAAGCACGAGAGAACCTGGCATCAGCCTTAATCTCTTTGCAGCCAGATAGAATGGCTCTGCACCCTTTCGGAGCCTGAAAAGTTTGTGTGTGAAGAGGATTAACCCCTTCCATGGATTCCCCCCCCCCAATATTGCAACGGGATAGCCTGTCTACTCCAGGGGTCAGCAACCTTTTTGAGCCATGGGCCGATCCACCGTCCCTCAGACCATGTGGTGGGCTGGACTATATTTTGAAAAAAAAAATATGAACGAATTCCTATGCCCCACAAATAACCCAGAGATGCATTTTAAATAAAAGGACACATTCTACTCATGTAAAAACACGCTGATTCCCGGACCGTCTATGGGCCGGATTGAGAAGGCGATTGGGCCGCATCCAGCCCCCAGGTCTTAGGTTGTCTACCCCTGGTCTACTCCCCTTCTGAAAACTTTGAAGGGTTCAAAGAACAGGCGAAGCAGCTTGTTCCTCCATTTTTTGAACGCTGCATTTGAAAGGGGGTTGCGTGTGCAGGTTTGGTGCAATTCTGCTGGAGTGGAGAGCGTTGGGGTTCGGTGCCAAACTCATGAGAATCGTAGCTTTCCAAAAGCAAGTTTATGAACCATATGAAATGAGGAACAAAACTGTCCAGGCAATGCTTGATGAAATTTCAGTGCGACTCGAGTTTATATTATTTATTTCATAAAATTTATATACCGCTTGATCGTAAAAAACAACAACACACACAATCCAAGGCAGTTTACAAACAATGAAATTATCAGTAAAAACAAAAACAAGTATTTGAAATAATGAGAAAATGATTAAAATCAGCTATGAGCTAAAAGCAGATTAAGACACATATCAACACCCCACATACATTTATGTAGGCTTGCCTAAACAGAAATGTTTTGCGCAGGTCCGCCTGGTCTCTGTAGGCAGGGAGTTTCAAAGTGTGGTTACTGCCACACTAAAATAGATTGATTTTTTACAAGTATGGAGTCAGTATTATGTGGCACCTTCTTGTCCTCCTTCCCCACAGAAACATGTGATTTGAAATAGTCACAACTGCATAAACAACCATGCAAAGCAAGATTATTTCCATAATCTGCGCAGCTTTTCCAAGCGCGGAAACCGGCATGTTTGGGAAACACACTTCTTGAAGATTGCAAGTTAAAGGAACTTTTGACGCTCAGGAAATGGTTGGGCTCCCAATCCCATGAGTCCCAACCTGCATGGCCAATGGCCAGGGGTGAAGGGAGTTGTAGTCCAGAAACATCTGCAGGGCCACAGGTTTCCTATTCCTGTCCTACAGCCTCCAGTACTCAGATATACTGGCCCTGAACATGGAAGTTCCACTTAGCCATTACTGCTGAGAGCCACTGATTGACCCGTCTCTTCTCCATAAATTTTCCCCTTCAAAGTAGAGAGTAAGGAAACCTGCGTGTGTGGTCCCGGGGCTAACTGAGAGGCGAGGTCTGAGCCCAGTCCGAGGTCGATGGTGCAACGTGGAGGCAGTCCATAGACGTTGAAGCTGGGTGCAGGGCAGGGAGTCGGGTGAAGTCAGGAACAGGCTTGCAAGCAGAGAGCCAGAGCGGGTCAGGAGGTCAGGCAGGAAAGGAGGACAGGGTTTAGGCAAGAACTAGCAACCAACAATGTTGCTCCCGCAACTTGGGACTGGGGCTGGCCGGCTTTTATCTGCCCCGAGGCATAGGGCGGCCCCGATCCTCTGGTGACTCGCCTCTCCTGGCCTGGAGGCGAGCACTCCTCCTGCGGGAACTTAGTTCCCTCCGCCTCTCTGCCCTGAGTCTCTGCAGCCCAGGAGAGGCTGGAGGGTTACCGGACCCAGAGGCAACTTCAGCTTCCCCTGACGGGGCTGAGAGTGGAGCACCTGCAGGCAATGGGTCCTCCATCACCTCAGGAGCCAGAGCAGACTCAGCTGGTGCCTGCACCTGAGGACCCAGCACAGGTGAGGACCCTTCAGGCTCAGGCCCCAGCCCCGGCTCAGCTGGTTCTGGAGGTGGGGACTCCTGTGCAGGCGGGGATCCCTCAGGTTCAGCCTCCGAGTCCGAATCCCAGGCCATCACACTGTGGCTTTCCAGCCTTTTGGACTCCCACTCCCATCAGCCCCAGCCAGCCTAGCCAAGGATGATGGGATTTGGAGTCCATTACCATCTGGATGGTTCCACGTCCCCATCCACCCCCACCCCCTGGGTTAGGGTGTAGCCACCAGGTGACATAAGGAGCTGCTTTGCACCAAGTAAGAACATGGGTCCATCCACCTCAGTGCTGTCTACACGGACTGGCAGCAGCCCTCCAGGGTTCTAGGAAGGGGACAGTCCCAGCCCTAGTTGCAGATGCTGGGATTTGAACCTGGAACCTTCAGCATTCAACACAACTGCTCTGCCACTAAGTGACGGCCCTCCCCCCTGTTTTATGGTGTTTTGGGGTCCTTGATAACCCTCTCCTCTGCTATGAATTTACCCAATCCCTTTTCAAATCCATCCAAGTTGGTGACCCTCGTTGCCTCCTGTGGGAGTGAGTTCCATAGTTTAACTCTGCACTATGTGAAGAAGGACTTGAATACCGAATCACCCAACATCCGCACTTTGTTTTCATATGGCGCAATTAAATCCTGTAACGGTTTACAGGCGTCTTTCAGCCTGCTTAATCGGAGGAGACTTGGTGCTTTCGCTGTTTATTAACCTTTGCTGAAAACCGAGATTCCGTTTCCCCCTCCTTCCTCGTGGGGGGCGGGGGCGGAGGAGAGACCCGGCTTTGGCATTCATTAAAACTGAGAGAATTCTGTAATGACAATTGAAAACCACATGGTATTTGGCGCATGAAATGATCTTTGTTCAGTTTGCCATGATAGCTGAGAAAAATGAGAAGTGGACTGGGGTGGGAATCTGATCTGCCAGGTCAAAGGGGTAGGTGTTTTATGTACCATACAGTGGAGCCCCACCCCCTAATAATCAGCCAAATTTGGGGGGGGGGGCATTCATTCATTCATTCATTCACAGTATCTGGACAAAGAAAACCCTTATTTTGGAGAAGGGACACAGGTGTGAGGGAGAAGTTTCGCTTCATTCATCGAAATCTTTGTGGCTGAAATGAGTATAATCTTTGGGAATATTCTAGGAACAATAAGTAGAGGCTCTGTGGCTGTAGTTTTCAATATTTTGGGGGGGGGCAATCAAAAGTTTCTTCCCCCTCTCAAAATATTAGAACTCAGCAGGGTCCCTGCTGGAAGATTCAAGACAGGCAAAAGTCAGTAGGCCCACACACAACGCATAGTTGAAACCGTGGAAATAGCTGTGAGGGTATTGGGACATGGGTGGCGCTGTGGTCTAAACCACTGAGCCACTTGAGCTAATAATAGTAATATAGTGGTACCTCAGGTTACAGACACTTCAGGTTACAGACGCTTCAGGTTACAGACTCTCCTAACCCAGAAATAGTACCTCGGGGTAAGAACTTGGCTTCAGGGTGAGAACAGAAATCACGCGGCAGCAGCAGGAGGCCCCATTAGCTAAAGTGGTACTTCAGGTTAAGAACATTTTCAGGTTAAGAAAGGACCTCCGGAACGAATTAAGTTCTTAACCTGAGGCACCACTGTAACAGCAACAGCAACAATAATAATTTATTATTTATACCCCACCCATCTGGCTGGGTTTACCCAGCCACTCTGGACTGCTTTCAACAGAGCATTAAAAACAGAATAAAACTTCAAACATGAAAAGCTTCCCTGAACAGGACTGCCTTCAGATGTCTTCTAAAATGTTCAGATGTTTATTTCTTTGACATCTGGTGGGAGGGCGTTCCACAGGGCAGGCGCCACCACCGAGAAGGCCCTCTGCCTGGTTCCCTGTAACTTGGCTTCTTGCAGTGAGGGAACCGCCAGAAGGCCCTCGGTGCTGGACCTCAGTGTCCTGGTAGAACGATGGGGGTGGAGACGCTCCTTCAGGTATACTGGGCCGAGGCCGTTTAGGGCTTTAAAGGTCAGCACCAACACTTTGAATTGTGCTGGGGAACGTACTGGGAGCCAATGTAGGTCTTTCATGACTGGTGTTATGTGGTCTTGGTGGCTTACCAATCAGATGGTCGGTGGTTCGAATCTGTGCAATAAGGCAGAGTAGAAATAAAAATAAATATACTATTAAAGCCTAGATTTTTATGGGAATGAAATATGTGTTTGAAGAGAATGTCTTCTTTTGTTTTTAGATGTGTGTCTTGCAGAGGGTGCCATTTTGGAAGAGATATTCCTCTTCTACATGGGGGTTGGAGTGTGGCAATCTCTGGAGGGCCCCATCCTGGCTATTCTGAGAACAGAGATGTCTCTTCAAAGGGGTTTCCTGTCACCTGCACTTACTGCATTAAAAAGAGAATAAGAAGAATCCGTTTCTGGGTTCAACTGGGAACACCTATTTTAGTCTATTAAATGGTTCCTAAGTGATTAATCAGACTGATGAACTTACAGAACTTCAGAGTTCTATTTTTAGCTTAGCACCAGAAACGTGCAAGATTTGGAGCACAATGAAGGAAGAGCCGTTCCCCCCCCCCCCCCGGGAATGCTCACAATTGTTGGTCAGGACTTGTCGGCTCTCCTTGAAAAGGAGAAAAAAAAAACAAATCAAAATCAAAATACGGTACTGAAGTCATTCTGAGCCGAGGAAAGCTTTGATTTTCAAACTTGGGTGCACTAATTGCTTTAAATTGATGCAAATTGGGCCTATTACTATTACTTTCCAGATTAAGCAAATACGTGTTTACTACAAAGAAGCTTCAAGAGTGAGCAAGAAACGTACCAAATTGATGATTAAGTTGCGGAATCCACTCCCACAGGATGTGATTGTGGCCCATAGTTTTGATTGCTCTTATTTATTTTTTAGAAAGAGTAAACAAATGCGTGGAGAATAGTACTGGACTAGCCAAGACCATTAGCCACAATTGTTGGTTGAGCCTCCCTATTCATAGGCAGTCTATCTGTAATTCCAAGTTACTGCAACAGGCAAAAATGGCCAGTATCCTGCATGCCCTGTTTGTGAGCCTCCCAGAGGCACCTGTTCAGTTGTACTTCGCTTCGGAGCCCTGGACAAAGAACAACGCTGGCTCCAGTATCTCCGTTCTTAACATTTCCTGAGATTCCCAATTTGCAAAGCTTCAGGAGTTGTGCTGCTTTTGGCATGACAGAAAATCACAGGAGGTGTATTCCAGGACACTTTTGACCATCCCAGGCAGGCAGCGGTCCTGGATGCCTTTGGGAAGGATCAAGGCAGCTTCTGTCCTCCTCCTTGCGGCTGGCTAGCGATAAAAGGTGGCTGCCAACAGGGACGTCAGAATCCAATATCCTCCTGGTCTGCCGCCTCCTCTTGCAGAGAGAGGCTGCGCAGGGATGGGTTTCGTCGGAGCATCTGGAATTAATGAGCCGGGCCGGTGCAGAAATCAATGCCTCCTGCTTTAATTGCGCCATGTCGAAGCTTTGTCTTTTTATTTTGAGTTATGTAGTTACAGCGGGAGACGTCTCTTTAAACCGCTCAGCTCTGGGTCTCCTCGTGGGGGGGGGAGTCTAGAGGAGGGGCTTTCTTCTCCAAGTGCCGTGGTTGCTGAACTTCTGGGAAGCGAAGCCCAACTCTGTACACACTTACACCATTTTGGAGTCGCCCACAAAAGGCTTCATTGACTTATTAATGCCAGAATGTCTATGTTATCAGTGACCACTCTTAATTACATCCTTGTACTTCCTGCATTTCATTTCCCTCCTGTCCTGACCATGAGGTCTCCCTTCATCTTACGACAGGTGATGGCCCAAGCAAAGGGTCCCAGGCTGGCAGGAAAGTAAGGCTGGATCAGAACATTGGAGAGGAACTAGAATGTGGGTTTCAGGACCATGGACAGTTACCCAGTAGCTGAGGCAGAGCATTCACGTTGTTTCAGCAGTGCCTTAGAGCAACCAGCTGCCCCCAGGTCTTCATAGCCTGAGCTAATTATTAGTTGGTTAAGGGCCTGGCCACTGAATGCAGCATCTGGCTAGTGAAAATCTGCCCTCGTCTGCCATAGTTAGCTCACTCTAAGGGTTTAAAGTTGAGCGAGGATCTCCTCAGGGCTCTCCTGATCCTCCAAGGGGTCTGTGGAGTTCAGAAGCCGGCATTGCTCTTTGTTAGTAACAAAGGTCCGTATAGTTCAAGCCATGGTTTTCCCCAGTAGTGATGTATGGAAGTGAGAGCTGGACCATCAAGAAGGCTGATCGCTGAAGAATTGATGCTTTTGAATTATGGGGCTGGAGGAGACTCTGGAGAGTCCCATGGACTGCAAGAAGATCAAACCTCTCCATTCTGAAGGAAATCAGCCCTGAGTGCTCACTGGAAGGACAGATCCTGGAGCTGAAGCTCCAATACTTTGGCCACCTCATGAGAAGAGAAGACTCCCTGGAAAAGACCCTGATGTTGGGAAAGATGGAGGGCACAAGGAGAAGGGGACGACAGAGGACGAGATGGTTGGATGGTGTTCTCAAAGCTACCAGCATGAGTTTGACCAAACTGCGGGAGGCAGTGGAAGACAGGAGTGCCTGGCGTGCTCTGGTCCATGGGGTCACAAAGAGGCGGACACGACTAAATGACTAAACAACAACAATACCACAATATGGACTTCAAAACGGTTTTGGGATTGCATTCACGGGGATGGTTCAATGGCTTGTTAAACCCACAAGGTTTAGTGTTTTGCCTAAAGTTTTGTCAGGAATCCCTGTGGCACTCAGTCATCAGATCCTACTGCTTCAAAGTGGGTAGATTTCTACGTCCTTCCATTGTTTTGTTTCAGCAGTAATTCATGGACACCAGTCAGGCTGTGTGGCCCAGTTGGAATAAGGAAATGGGCAAGGAACGATTGGTTTTGTTTTTCTGCCTGTTTCTGCAGTGCTGCATTTAAATCACAATTGTCAAGCTGAACTCACACATCTCAGGAGACTTTTTACAAGAAATAATTAGTATATAGATGCTTACTTTATTAAGAAGACTTTCTCTTCACAGGCTTCCTGGATGTGTTGAAAACGTGCAGGGGGGGGGAGAGAAAAGAAAGGAACCTTGCAGAATAATATTGAATTAGAAAATTCCATAGACTGGAGGGCTATCATGATGAGAATACGACTACTACTATGAATGTTATTAATGTTTAATGACACAAACTGATGAAACTTCTCATTCTGTAACAGCCTTTGCCAAGCTGGTGCCCTTCAGATGTTGTTGGACTCCAACTGCCATCACCTTTGACCCTTGGTCATGTTTGCTGGGGCTGATGGGAGTTGTGAGTCCAGCAGCATTTGAAGGCTGCCATCTGAAGTAGCTAGGGAAACCCAGCCAGACGGATGGGGTAATATTATTACTACATTGCTGACCCATAAAGTAGACCATACCAAGCAAGATGGACCAGTGGCATGACTTGATGACAAGGTAGTTTCCTATGTTTTTCAAATTAATCGCCCTGTTGAGCCAGAGGGCTCTTCATGATGATCCTGGACTTCTGCCATCCCTGCCCATAGGACAACCTGGCTGGGGCAGATAATAATAATAATTTAATATTTATACCCTACCCATATGGCTGGGTTCCCCAGCCACTCTGGGCAGCTCCCAACAGAATATTAAAAATGTAATAAAACATCAACATTAAAAACGTGGGAATAGAGATGGGAGTAGGAAGTTCCACAACCTATGGAGATGTTTGCCGTCCCTTTTTAAAAGTGGATTCAGTCTAATGGAAGGGAGATACTTCCTTCTTGCGGTTGATGGTTGGTTGTGCTTAAGTGTTGCCATTGCCCCATCTCTGCCCACATGGATGCAGGAGCTGGCATGGAGCACTAGATAGGTGCCCTGTGTGTGTTGCACTCAGAATACACTATTTCAGGGTTCTGTGATGTTGTGCTAGCGCAAGAGCCCTTGTGTGAGTGGTTTACTGCATTTACTTTCTCTCTTTCGCCTGCTACAAGCAGACCATGAAATCTGTGCTGCTGGGGCTGATTCACTGATGGGTAGCGTAATGTGTGGGTGAGACAGAACCCTCGTCCAGAAGCTAATATTTCATATAGGAACACTCGATCGGAACCCCCAAGTTGGCTGGAGATCTCAATGCCGTGTGTGAACTCTGTTGCAAACCTGGGTTTGTTGCCATATAGCACGTGGGAAGCACCCTGGTCAAAACGCTAAACCCTGACTCAGTTTGTATGTAAGGACCCAGTTGTCTGAATGTCCATGAAAGCCTGCCAAGCAAAGTTTACTTGGGAACAGGTTTCATTGATTTCACATGAAATCACTTCCAAGTAGATACGCTGAACGTCACAGCCATAATACCCCAATTTCATGTTTAATTAATTTCAGTACAACTTTGGTCCTATTCTGGCCAGGGGATTTTAGTTACAGGCTGTAAGGATCAAGATGTTATTAATACAGTCTGAAAGTAAACAGGGTGTGGATATTTTTAGCAAATTGTTCTTTATGGTATTGATTTACATGTAATGTAGTACTTGCATGAACAGTGGTTATAAATCTGCAAGCATTCATCATCTGAAATAGCTATGAACTTAGTCAATTTTTTTATTTATTAGATGCAATGATGGCGTTTTGTATCTGGATTTCTAAACCTACGCATCCTCAAAGCTCTAGGGAGGTGAGGGTTTATAAAAACAACACACGCACACACACACAGAGCAATCTAATTAAATCATAGCTGGACATGGAGGCCTCACCCCCATTAAAAAGTTTTTATTCTGACCAACCAGGGCCAGATCAGTGTGAAAAGGAACAGAACTTTTATAGCATTTGCAAACTTGGGCAAATCTCCAAGGGAAATGAGTTCCATAGCTGTCGACCAGCCCATGTTAACGGAAAAATCCGAGGGCTCCCTTGGACAAAAACAAAGACACCAACCAGGATTACTTGGATCAAAACAGCAGCCTGTAGGCTTGGCCTTTATTGATCTGTTGCAACAGGGTGCTCCCCTCATTTGCAAGAGAGAGGAAGGACCCGGAAAAATGGTGTGCAAGGCCTTATAAAGACACTTGAAATTGCCACCCTGTAGATCAAGACCACCCCCAGAAACATCATACCTACATCACAGAAGGGGTGTAACCTAAGACCACCCCTCAGATACATCACACCTACATCACAGAAAAGGCGGTCCAAAATAGAAATTTTAATATTGTTTTTCTCCTGTTTTTGTTTATCTCCTGTCTGGCAGGTTACTTGATTGGATTGCCTGGGTAGCCTGGCCAGTCTTTTGTATTGATAAATACTTAGTTCCTGGGCCAGGTCACAGGCTCACACCCTATTCAAACACAAGATATATCCTTAAGACAGGATTTGTGAAGGAAGGCCGGTTACCTACCTCAGTCCGGCCGCCTGGATACACTCCTGACCCTGATCTTGATCCCAGACGGAAGAACAGCAAAAGAGGCTTGAGGGGTCAGCCTCTTTTCTTTTGTTTTTTTATATACATTTTTATTAAAGTTTCGCAAATTTTAAACAAACACAAAAACACAAACAAACACAACACAAATAACAAGTATAGTTTCAAATCCTTATTTTCTTAACATCTTTCCCTGACTTCCCCACACCTCCCCTTCTGGTATTCCAATTCCAATAGTTAGCTCAGCAAGTTCTTCCCCCAGCTTTTACCTTATTATTATTATACTTAATTCCTCTTAATTAACCAATTTTGACTTATAAACCTCAATTTAAACAACAATACTTATTCTTTACACCCTTTTCTCAGGTCGACCCAAGTTCCCTTCCACAAATTTCCCAATTTTTATGTTAATTACAAAACAAAATAACAAAAAGACAACATATAATTATACACCCTTTAGATTCCAAAACTCTCACCCCCCCCTTTCCCAGTTTCGATCCCCAAAAAATGTCCATCAGTCCATCAACTATCAGCCTGGAGATCTCCCGTCCGAGGCCCTCAAATCTCTCTCAGTCCCTCTCTGCCGGTTTTTTTGGGTAGTCCTTTATATTAAACATCAAGTCTCGGAGAAGCTCTGTCCCAATAGGGTCTATGTTTCTTCCAACCAGACCTCCATGTTCAAAAGTGGAGCCCAAATCTTGTTTCTTGTTGCTCAGCCTCTTTTCTTTTGGCCTTAGGCCCACCCCCGGCCGGCCGTCCATTGTCCTCTCTGGCCGAGGGTGGGTCAAAGGCCAGCTCAAGCAGGTGGGTGGCACCCGCCCAGGTGAGCCTCGCTTGGTGCCGCAAACCCCGCCCACCTGTGGGGAAGGGTGGGCGGATATTGTGAAGGAAAAGACAATGGAGAGGCTTTTCCAGTTTGACCTTGCAGAGAAAACATTTGCTCAGTTTAGGAATCAAAGGGAACCAGGCAGAGGGCCTTCTCGGTAGTGGTGCCCGCCCTGTGGAACGCCCTCCCATCAGATGTCAAAGCGATAAACATCTACCTGACATTCAGAAGACATCTTCAGGGAAGTTTTTAATATGTGACATTTTAGTGTATCTTTCATCTTTGTTGGAAGCCGCCCAGAGTGGCTGGGGAAACCCAGCCAGATGGGCGGGGTACAAATAAATTATTATTATTATTATTATCTGCCTTCCTGTGCAGATCTATGTATGTGCTTGGTTGGTACACTTATGAACATTATCATATATTTAAGAGCATAAAATTCCTATTACACCCATGAGAACATTTCTTTGTGCTGTGTAGGTCCCAGGGCAATCCCAGAGTTGATGGGCTTTGCCATTCAAATGGTGTTCATGCGCTGTGTCTTGAGATGGATTAAGTGGGATGTTGGTCAGGGAGCAATGTCCAGAGGGCAACAGATTCCCCATCCTTGCTCATGAATGTGCTGCCAGTGCGTTGTCGGTGCAGAGTGAGGGCAAGCACTTTGTCCCCTTTCTGTAGCACTAACACACACACACCGGTTTAAAAGGGAAAGTGCTTTTCACGGCCAACAACAAAATCAGCAAAAATGCCATGAGTGAGGTGGCAACTGCTTAGCTGGGTAGGTTCCTGGTTATGTAAAAAGGTGCAAGGCTACAGACCACAAACTAACCAAATCTGGTTAGCCTGTTCAGAGGGGCTGCAAATAACGTGGTCAGTTTTGAATACGATTTCAGGGCAATAAAAAGGTTGCCATCCAGTTGCACACAAGGTGGTGTCTAAACCTCTTTGTGTTTCCCATGGGCATGTATAAAACCTTGGGACCTGTAGTTTGCAGAGAGTGTGTGATGTGCCCGAGTTCTAATTTTAGCAGTTTAAAAGAAGATTACAGGCTGCTCACTTGGGACTGTTTCTAAAAAAGCTTTTTACAATAACAAGTGAAAGCTCCAGTGCCTTTAATCCTGAACTTTAATTTAAAATTAAAGAAATCTTTTCAACTTGGCGTTCTTTCCCTCTTTGCTCTTGCATTTTTTCCACGAGAGTGAAGCTTTTTCTTTTTTTAAACAATTGCTTACAGGGCAAAAGATGCGCTAAGCCATTTAAATTTCTTATGAAGATAATATATTTATTGAATGGGAAGGAGAATCCAATGGGTGCCTGAGGGGTGTAGAGATGCGGCGGCAGCAGTTTGTGGGAGCGGTGGGGATTTTGAGGGGAAGTGTGAAAAGTGTGAAATGTTAAATAAAAAGGGAGAAGGGGTGCAAGAAATTCCCATTGCCCAGGAGCCCCTGCCACCAAAACAAAGAATAGTTTTGGTGCCCAGGATTCTGAAAGAGGCAAGGATCAGATTTATCTTCTTCTAATAGGTGCTGCTGTTTGAATGTTTCTGCGCACCTGGCAGACTGTTTCAGAGACACATTTCTCTTAGAAAAGGAAAGGTGCCAGAGGGACAATAAAATCACAAAAGCCACAGGAAAAGTGGATACAGATATGCTTGCGTCTTTCTCATGCCCATCATACTGCAACTTGAAGTCACCTGTTGAAAGTGATTTGCCGGTCAGAAATTACTTCTTCACACAATGCATGTAAAATCTCCAGAACTCAGTGGCGCAAGATGTTGTAATGACTTTGAGCTAAAAAGGTGATGGCAACAGATCCGTGAAAGGGAGAGCAGGTCTATCTGGCTGTTAGCCTCAAGGGCTGAATGGAGGCAACATCTCAATGAATAGGTAGAAGGTAAAAGTACCCCTGACTGTTAGGTCCAACTCTGAGGTTGCGGCGCTCATCTCGCTCTATAGGCTGCGGGAGCCGGGTTTGTCTGCAGACAGTTTTTCCGGCTCATGTGGCCAGCATGACTAAGCTGCTTTCTGGCGAAACCAGAGCAGAGCACGGAAACACCGTTTACCTTCCCGCCGGAGTGGTACCTATTTATCTACTTCCACTTTGACGTGCTTTCGAACTGCTAGGTTGGCAGGAGCAGGGACCGAACAATGGGAGCTCACCCCATCGCGGGGATTCGAACCGCCGACCTTCTGATTGGCAAGTCCTAGGCTCTGTGGTTTAACCCACAGGACCTCCCTAATTTTACCAGAGAAATGTTGGAAGGTATGAGAGACTGCGCATGTGCATAAGTCAGTCAGGGAGGGGGGATTTGAACAAGGACGAGCACGGCCTGCCCTCCCACATCAAGCTTTGTAAAATGAAACATTTGTGCACTCCTGACAAAGAGGGCATGGGCTTGCGGGGGGCGGGGGGGGGATAAAGAGGTGGATCAAAGGCCCTTCGCCGTGATGCAGAGATAAAAGGCGCCTCCTGTTCAGGCTCCCTTTAACTGTTGGCAAGCAAGCAGGGTCACAGTGCTCTCCCTCCTCAGCCTTGCAGGCCCCCCCCTCAAAGTTATGGAAAGCCGGAGATAATTAATGTTGTTGAAAGAAGATGATTCCATTGGCGTCTGGGAGACTAGGTCCCACGTCTGCACTCTTCTGGAAAAGAAACAAGCTGGGGAATCGGGGAGGTGGGGGTGGCGGCCGCTGAGAATGGAGGGAGCTTCCAATTTAACTGAGCAATAAATAATATCCACAGATAAAGAGAACATTAAAAAAAAGAAAGAAGTCAGGCAGACAACCATGTTGCTGTTATCTGATAGCAGCTGAAAGTGCAACTGGTCTAGTGCAGACAGACCGTTCTGCAGTGAAATTTGCCCCATACTTCCTTCTAAACAGAGCCCCATAAACTACACCGGTAGTTTTCATCACTCTTCTGCCCCCTCCCCTCCCGCCACCTTTGCCTGTAACGTAAGGAAAATTCTTGACCTGCTTACAGAGGTCTCAGGTTCACATATTATGCTATGAAAATGCCATGTTGCGAACCGTACTGGGATCTCTGGATGAAGGACAGCATACTAATTTAATTAACAACAACAGGGAGCATCTCTTTTATTTGGGAGGGGGTTTGCAACAATTTAATTGTGGTTGGGAGGAGTTAGGGTGGCCCGTAATTGAAATCCACAGACCCCACCTCTGTGTGCTACTTACAGCTCCAACCCTAGCTAGCTCACCTAATACCGCATTTTTCGCACCATAAGACGCACCTGACCATAAGACGCACCTAATTTTTAGAGGAGGAAAACAAGAAAAAAATATTCTGAACGAAACAGTGGGTGTATGATTTTTGTGGTTCATGCTGTGGCCACAGACATGTGATTTGATGGTGAGTTTGGGGTACTCCAGTGCAAAAATCCTGAGAATCCATGTGAATCCGTGCTTTGTAACCATGTTTTTGCACCATTGCAGCCCCACGAAACAGTGGATGCTTGATTTTTTTTGGTGCAGGCTGTAGCCATGGACATGCTATGTGATCTAATGGTGAATTTGGGGTGACCCAATGCAAAAATCCTGAGCATCCATGTGCTTTTACCTCCCCCCTCCCAGGCAGCCTCCTTTACCATCCCTTATCTCCCTCCCCGATTGCTTGCCAATCGGCTGCTTCCTTTCAGCACCCCCTTCCCTCTTGTTTGCCTTAGTGTCTTTTCCTTAGCTGGAGCAGTTTTTTTGCTCCTCCTTTTCTTCTAATTTCTCTCCTCATTGCTTGTTTTAGTATTCCTGTCTCCTTGCAAGTTCGCTGTCTTTACCTCCCCCCTCCCAGGCAGCCTCCTTTATCGCTAGAGTCCCTTATCTCCCTCCGATCGCTTGCCGATCAGCTGCTCAGCAGCTTTGTTTCAACACCCCCTTCCCTCTTTCTAAAAAAGGAAAAAGCATGATCTGCTTTTTGCCCCTGGGCAATTCGGCTCCAGGGACCACGCGTTTGCTCCATAAGACGCACAGATATTTCCCCTTCCTTTTTAGGAGGAAAAAAGTGTGTCTTAGGCAGCGAAAAATACGGTATATTGTATTGGGAAGTCTTGGAAACTCCCAGTTACCTTCGGCTTTCCAAGAAGGTTGGGCGGGCTGAGGTGAGGTGAGAGAAGGAAACCATCCAAGGTGGGAAAGGGACTGTGTTGAGGCTCAGGAAGTCTGGAAGAGGCAGCGGATCATCAGGAGCGCACGAGAGAAGCCCTGGCCACTTTGCCTTTTTGCAAGGCCCCAGTGCTGCCTGGATTTTTGTTCGCTGCCTCTGCATTAATCTTCTGTGAGAGCAGTATATCTGTGAATAATTAAGCGCGACCCGAGCTTTCTAATGAGGCTGTTTTTAAGAGATGTGTTCTGCATTCTTGATCTGCCCTGGCCTCTTCCCGCTGATTGGGATGTGCCCATTAACCGTGTGTGTGTGTGTGTGTGTGTGTGTGTGTGTGTGTGTGTTTAAATCTGTCTGTGTTAATAATCGATAGATGTATGCCGTTGCCCGAGCTGTTTATGCAACTCTTTTATCAATGCGCAGGCAGCAGGGAATCAAGATGTGAGCGGATAAGGCCAATACGCTGAACGCGGTTTAAAAACTGGGATGAAATAATGACTAGGATTTCAGTCATCGGAGGAAATGCTCAAGTAGGTTGAAGGACTGACCGTGGTACCAAATTGGGATCCCACAGGGAAACAGGGGTGGGTAGACTTCAGGTTTGCAGCATTTGCACTGGTGTTTACGAGATCTTTGAGATCTGCCAGCTGGAGTCAGGTGGAAAAGCCATATAGTTTTGAAGAATTCTGAACCCGGGAATTTGTTTCGAGTACTGGAAAAGAAAAGCGCTCATAGTCTTTTCATGCACAAATCCACTGCTGTTTGCTGCAAGCTGTCTTCGTTTCAGCACAATACAGTGGTACCTCAGGTTAAGTACTTAATTCGTTCCGGAGGTCCGTTCTTAACCTGAAACTGTTCTTAACCTGAAGCACCACTTTAGCTAATGGAGCCTCCCACTGCCACTGCACCGCTGCTGTGCGATTTCTGTTCTCATCCTGAAGCAAAGTTCTTAACCTAAAGCACTATTTCTGGGTTAGCAGAGTCTGTAACCTGAAGCGTATGTAACCCGAGGTACCACTGTAATTTAGAAAGGTGGTTATCTTGTTGCTTCTATTGCTTTTAAAAACTGAAGTGAGACACAGCAGCAAGAATTCTCATCGCTAAGTATTGGAAGACTCAAGATTTACCCACACTGGAAGACTGGCAGCATGGAGCTGGCTGAGATGACTGCCAGGATCCGAGACTTGGGAGAAGAAGCAATGGAGGAGGATTGGAAAAAATTTAAGGACTATTTGCAAAAGCTTTATAAGTTATATGAACTTTAAGAAGCCGCATGACTTGGAGGGTTAGCCCCAGCAATGAGAGTGGATTATATATGAAATTGGATAATATTATTGAAAGAATCAAAGTTTAAACGGTTAAAAATGACAATATGTTCTGTTCTTAGAGTTCTTAGAGTAAATGGAAAATAAGGGATTTAAACTTAAATTGTAATTGAAAGAACAAAAGAAACACACGAAATAAGGTTATAATTTGTTGACAAATTTATTGTTAAGAATGCATTGTGCGGGAGGTATGGGGAAGTTCGATAGAAAGTTGAAATAAGTTGCTGAAATGGCTTGACTTTTTCTTTTTCTTTTTTTATTCTTTTTTCTATTCTTCTTTTGTTCTATCTGTAATTGGAAAAAATGTAATAAAAATTATTATTAAAAAAAAAACTGAAGTGAGACATCCCTGCTGATCTACTGCAACTGATTCTCAGATCTACCAGTAGATCCAGATCTATCTTCTGTCCACTCTAGACTGAGACCCATGTCAGCTGGTCCGCATTGGCTGTCTCTGCCCTGCCCCAAGTTCCTGTGCTTTGTGTGTTGAAGGCCCCAGCTTCAGTTCCTGGCACCTCCATGTTTATCATCATCATCTTCATCATTTTATTTGTATGCGTCCTTTCCGTAGTTAAAACCATGTGCCAGGCAGCTTACAACATGAAAAGATGTGCGTAATTATAACAAAAGTAGTCATACACAATAAATAAAGCCCACCAGAAAATACACAGCAAAATTGAACAATTTCCTTGTAAATAATGAATCATAAAGGTAAAGGGACCCCCGACCATTAGGTCCAGTCGTGGCCGATTCTGGGGTTGCGGCACTCCTCTCGCTTTATTGGCCGAGGGAGCCGGTGTACAGCTTCCAGGTCATGAGGCCAGCATGACTAAGCCGCTTCTGGTGAACCAGAGCAGCGCACGGAAACGCCGTTTACCTTCCCGCCGGAGCGGTACCTATTTATCTACATGCACTTTGACGTGCTTTCGAACTGCTAGGTGGGCAGGAGCAGGGACCGAGCAACGGGAGCTCACCCTGTCGCGGGGATTTGAACTTCTGACCTTCTGATCGGCAAGTCCTAGGCTCTGTGGTTTAACCCACAGCGCCACCTGCGTCCCAATGAATCATAATAAGATATAAAAATGAAGATATAAAAAATAATATCAATAGTAGCAACAAAACCCCCTAAATCAGCAGTTCTCAACCTTGGGTCCCCAGATATTGTTGGACTAAAACTCCAATCATCCCTGAGCTCTGGCCTTGCTAGCTAGGGGTGATGGGAGTTGTAGTTCAACAACATCTGCGGACCCAGAGGTTGAGAAAGGCTGCCCTAAATGATGCCCCCTAAATGAGTCCGTTCAGCAGCCTCATCTTCTGCAGCTGGAGTCAGTCAAAGCACCACTGTTTACAGTTCAGGGCCCCAATGTCTTTGAGAATGTTTCTCTTGATAGGAACATACATGGACCCTTAGGGCTTCACTTTGAGGCCCCTTTCCCGGTCCTCCCTCTGAGAGAAGCTTGGAAAGTTGTGATTGGGGAGAGCAGGGGAGGAGGAAGAGGGGTGTGGTAGGGGTGGGCTGCCCCAGGTGTCCCACTGAGGGCAGGTGACAAAATGCCGGGCGGCACTCAACATGGGGCGTGCAGCGCACCTGAGCCACACGTTTCTTCTGGGAGAGACACCTTCTGGGTGACTTAGGCACTCACAGGCTCCGCGCTGCCCAAACGGTCCCCCAGCTCCCTCCCCCCCAAGCTGTAGGGCGGCTGAGTGGGAGGAGGCAGACAGACCCTAGAGGCTCCACGGTGCGCCCGCCCCTATGGGCACGCTGCCCCAGGCGCCTGAGTGGCTTCCTCCATCGCTGGGGGAGAGTAGGGCCTTTTTAGTTGTGGCTCCTCATCTGTTCAATGCTCTTTCCTTTGAGGGCTGCCTGGAGCCTTTGCTGACATCTTTTCAATGCCAAGTAAAGGTCTGCCTTTCCCCTCAGCTTTCGATAGACTGAGACAATGCTGTTTGTACTAGTCTGCCGCCAAAACTTCCTGCATGCGTGTGCGCATACCTTTTAATGAATGGTCAGCGTTTTGCGTGGTGGTGATGATTTTTAAAATGGCACAGTGTATCTGTGTTGGAAACATAATGTTGTGCATGATTTGCAGACCTTTGGGTAAGAATTGCGTTGAAGGATTTGGGAACAGAAGAGGGGGCCCTTTCAGTGGTGTGCCCCCCTCCCAGTTTTGGAACTTTATTCGAAGTGGGTTTGAGCAAGCCCCAACTTTTCTATAGATATGTATTTTAATGGGCCTTAAAGACTGACTTGGTTCTCTTGGGTTTGGAAGCCCAATCCAGGTGGGTTGTTTTTCTGTTTAGCATGCTGGTCCAATATCTTTTCAGGGTGGAAGTGGATATCTGTTAACTGTTTAAATGGTTTTATTATTGGAATTTATATCTCTCTTGTTATATATGGTTGTAAACCGTGATTGGGAGATGGTTTTGCCCGAAAAGCAGTCCAGACACTGAATAAATAATGATGGGAAAGACACCCCCCCCACGCCCTGCCACTTCCCACCCTCCTTTTCTCTCTCTCTCTGCCCGAGATCTTTGAGAGCAGCTGCCAATCAGAGTTGACCACACTGGGCTAACCAACTGGATGAATGGTCTGATTTGATGTGAAGAACCAGCACAAGGGGCTGGGGGTGGGAACTGTTGTGCAATAAAAAGGTAAAGGACCCCTGACCGTTAGGTCCAGTCGCGGACAATTCTGGGGTTGTGGTGCTCATCTCGCTCTATGGGCCAAAGGAGCTGGCGTTTGTCCGCAGACAGCTTCAAGGTCATGTGGCCAGCATGACTAAGCCGCTTCTGGCAAACCAGAGCAGTGCATGGAAACGCTGTTTACCTTCCTGCCGGAGCGGTACCTATTTATCTACTTGCACTTTGACGTGCTTTCGAACTGCTAGGTTGGCAGAAGCTGGGACTGAACAACAGGAGCTCACCCCATTGTGGGGATTCGAACTGCCAACCTTCTGATCAGCAAGCCCAGGGCTCTGTGGTTTAGACCACAGCACCACCTGTGTCCCTAGCGCAATACTCTTTTGAAAAAACAAAACCAAACCATTCCCGCCCTTTCCTCCATCTCTCTGTGTTTGAAAGTATTAAAAAGCCATTTTGGTTTAGAAACCCCCTAATTTCATTCTGGTTAGCTTTTAATTTGATGGCACTTTAAAAAATTCATTTTCCTACTAAACTTAATCTTTCATGGCGTAATTTGATATAGTCATTGGCCATAATGTTTAATGTCCCGCCGATAAATGCTATGGGCTGCTTTGGAATGATTTAGGGAGTCCTGACAGATGAGAGGTGGGAAGAACCCGTCTTGCTATTGGGGCTTGGCTTGGCTTTGATCTCTTAACCGAGCACAATTCTCCACGGCTGTCTTCCATCGCAGGGAACAACAGGGGTTTTGCAGAGGAGGCACAGGGAACCAGCTGCCCTGGCTCTCACCGGAGGATGGAGAACTCACCAGTACGGTTTCTGCCCAAATCTGCAGTGCTAAAATCAGTGCAGTACCTGGGCAAAATAGGGATCAGAGGCACGACGGGTGCTCTGCATAGCTAAGCAAGCTGAGACGTCGATCCTGTTAGGTGGCAGTGGCGTAGCGTGGGGGGTGCATGGGGGGCCGGCCGCACCGGGCGCAACATCTGGGGGTTAGGGTTAGGGGGCGCAAATCCACGGGTTAGGGGGCACAAATCCACGGGTTAGGGGGTGCAAATTACTTGCCTTGCCCCGGGTGCTGACAACCCACGCTACACCACTGTTAGGTGGGAATGCAGAGCAGGCAAGCCTGTTGCTTGGACTGGGCAAGCAAACGAGAACTCCTTCCAGAGAACTGGACCTGAGGAGTCTGTTGGCTCCAAGGTCTCCGTGACCCGGGTGATGGAGGAGGAGACAGCAGCAGCTCTCATCCAGGATCCTCTTGAGAGGGTGGACTGGTAGCTCCCAGGATGGTGCTGGGATGGGATGGGAGCCAGGAGTAAAGTAGGTGCAGAGAGCCCGGGTGACGTATGAGAGGTCATGGCGGAGCTGCAATGTGACCCTCCCTGGTGTCTGACTCGTTGCTTGTGACTCCGTCCTGGGGTGGCTTGAGACCTAAGGCAGCTTCAGGCTACAGACTCCACTAACCCAGAAATAGTACCTCAGGTTAAGAACTTTGCTTCAGGATGTGAACAGAAATCGTGCTCCAGCGGCGCAGCGGGAGGCCCCATTAGCTAAAGTGGTGCTTCAGGTTAAGAACAGTTTCAGGTTAAGAACGGACTTCCAGAATGAATTAAGTTCTTAACTCGAGGTACAGTGGTGCCCCGCAAGACGAATGCCTCGCAAGACGGAAAACCCGCTAGACGAAAGGGTTTTCCGTTTTTCAGTGTGCTTCGCAAAACAAATTTCCCTATGGGCTTGCTTCGCAAGACGAAAACGTCTTGCGGTTTTTTCCGCTCCCCCCCCTTTTTCTAAGCTGCTAAGCCGCTAATAGCCTTTTAGCTGCTAAGCCGCTAAGCCTTTAATAGCCGCTAAACCGCTAATAGCGCTAAGCCGCTAATAGGGTTGCATCGCAAGACGAAAAAACCGCTAGACGAAGAGACTCGCGGAACGGATTATTTTCGTCTTGCGAGGCACCACTGTACCACTGTACCAGACTTTTAGAAGACATTTGAAGGCAGCCCTGTTTAGGGAAGCTTTTAATGTTGGACGGACTATTGTATTTTAATATTTTGTTGGAAGCCGCCCAGAGTGGCTTGGGGGAAACCCAGCCAAATGTGCGGGGTATAAATAAATTATTATTAGTATTAGTGTTAGTATTAGTATACTAAATTTAAATGTTTCCAAAGCCGTTTTAACTTTCTGCACTTCCCATGAAGCATTTCCTCGGGGCTTGTGCATTTTTTGTAAGAGGGCCTTTTTAGCTCAAGACACCCCCTCACCCCAGCATTGCTTCTCCACAGGGCTACCATTTCTGGGCGTCCCAAGTTTTGGAGCTGTGTGAACTTGGCCAGTCCATGAAACTGTAGTGTAAACATCTTGTAATGGGTGTGGGGTGTGCGGAGGGCTTGGTGGGATCTTTTGGGGGGGTCATATACTGGAACGACAAGCTGGCAGGGCTAGAATTGCATGATGGCATCAATTCCCAGAGTGGTTTAACAACCAATCCTTCTTTCCCAGGGAACTCTGGGAATTGTAGTTCTGTGAGGGAATGGGGAGCCTCCTAACACCTACCAGCATCCTTAACAAACTACAACTCCCATAATTCTTTTGGGGGAAGCCATGACTGTTTAAACTGGTGTGATGTCGCTCTGTGAGGAAAGTTAATTAGGCGATCTTTCTTGCGCTAAAAGTAAACTTTCTTGGGGGTGGTTCAGCTGTCCAAAGTCAGAAAACGGCAAAGTCTAATGCTCTCAGTGCAATGCTTGTATATATTATTTAACAGAAGTCCAAGTGGCAGGAATTCGTATCATTTCTCTAAGTGACAACCTGCTTTCTAAAAGGGGACAAATAAAAAAAGATGGAGAGAAGGCGGGATTGCTTTTGCATTCTAGACATAGTGAAAAAGAAAAAGAAAAAAGGCACCTTTTCTGGGTTTTAAATCAAGCTATAAAGTTACAGTGCAGTTGCATAAAACACTCTTCCAATTTAATCCATCTATCTAGTGTTCCATCTAATTACTACATTAGAAAAGGCTTCAGAGCATGTATTGAACATTATAAATGGGAATAAAATGATTCTGGTAATGGCTTAATAAAGCAGGTGAGCTCTGTCTCTGTCTGCTTACATACTTGGGTTGGGGCCAGATTGATTTATCAGGAGCGGGGGTGGGAGGGGAGACAGAGCCCCCACCTCTCCAGGTCTTCAGACTTGGGAAAAGCATCTCTCATTTAGAAGGCTATGGCTTTTATTTTTCCTTTTTGGCTCTCTCCCCCCCCCCCTTTCGCAAGAGACAGGCGTCATCGACTTCTTCCATTCTATGAGCACTGGACTTCTCAAGAGCTGCCTACAGCAGTGATGGGAAGCCTTGTGTGACCCCCCCCAGTTGTTGCTAGACTCCCACTCCCATCAGCTCCAGCCAGCCTGACCAATGACCAGGGTGGGGTGGGAGATGATGGGCGCTGATGGCAGATGCAGTCCAGCATCAGGAAGGCCACAGATTCCCTGGTCCTGTGCTCAGCCTGCCCTGCTACTGCCCACACATGGTCTGTCTAGGTAGACCTAGCCCTCTCAGTATTGCAGCAGCTTCCAAATGTTGCGCAGAGAGGTGTCACCTGAACTGACGAGAGTTGCCGGGGATTGAACCTGCAACCTTCTGCCTGCTAGCACCTGTTCAGTCACCAGTGGAATGAAAATATAGATGATTGAACCTGAACAGTTTCTTTTTGCCTCCACCACCCTTGTTCGTTTCATCAGAACCTGCTTAGCATTTGAGGGCTGGAGGGAGGGAGAGAGGAGTGGTCCCAGAGACAAGAAACTTAAGGACTGTGACTAGATGGCAGATTTATTTCATTGTTGTTTAGTCGTTGAGTCGTGTCTGACTCTTTGTGACCCCCTGGACCAGAGCATGCCAGGCAGTCCTGTCTTCCACTGCCTCCCGCAGCTTGGTCAAACTCATGCTGGTAGCTTCGAGAACACTGTCCCACCACCTCGTCCTCTGTCGTCCCCTTCTCCTTGTGCCCTCCATCTTTCCTAACATCAGGGTCTTTTCCAGGGAGTCTTCTCTTCTCATGAGGTTGCCAAAGTATTGGAGCCTCAGCTTCATGATCTCTTGAATATATGCTATATGGTAATTTATGGACCTAATAGGTATCTAAAGCCATTTGCACATAACAAAATATGCATTTTATCAAAGTAATTGTTGAACTGAAACCAGTGATATTTTAGGGAGTAGGCTAGCAGGCAGGGCATCAGGGTCTTTTCCAGGGAGTCTTCTCTTCTCATGAGGTGGACAAAGTATTGGAGCCTCAGCTTCAGGATCTGTCCTTCCAGTGAGCACTCAGGGCTGATTTCCTTCAGAATGGATTGGTTTGATCTTCTTGCAGTCCATGGGACTCTCAAGAGTCTCCTCCAGCACCAGAATTCAAAAGCATCAATTCTTCAGCGATCAGCCTTCTTTATGGTCCAGCTCTCACTTCCATACATCACTACTGGGAAAACCATAGCTTTGACTATTTGGGCCTTTGTTGGCAAGGTGATGTCTCTGCTTTTTTTAATTTCATAGTTAAGCCCCAATGATCCCATCCATGGTCTCTTTGACATAAAATAAAATTCAGGCAAGGAAGCAGAAGAACGCTCAACAGGATTCTCAGTGGTTCTAGCAGGGAAAATGGGGAGAAGAGGCCTGGCCCATAGGAAGCACTGGCTTCCAATAAACCGCAGAATCCACCCGCCTTGAGAGATTGGGAAGGGGGATCCCAGCCTTCTCTCCAGTGGAAAGTGTGGGTATGTCAGACTGTGCAGTTAGCTAGTCCCGATCCCCACAGGAGAACATACGGGCCAACCCCAGCCATGGGAAGGGGACAGGGCCAGAGGGACTCTGGCCAGAATAAAGCAAAGGGACGGATGCGGGGAGACTAGCACATCGCCCCTTGGGTAAAACAGGGTGTGGGAGAAGGAGGAGATTTGGTCCGAGACAAAACCCAAGAAACATTCCCAGTAGCAGCAAGAGTGGGCAAGTCCCTGTCTCACGCCACAGGGCAGGATGAGGCAGTGTCTAAAGGGATTACTGGCAACACAAAAAAGGTGAAGCGTTTAAGAAGATCCGTGTTGGTGAGGTCTCCTCCGTGGGGAAAGCCCCACCCCCAGTCACCAGTGTTTGTTCCAGGGTCTGGAGAACCATCAGGCAAGATGGTATTATTATTACTATAACTAAGTCCACAGTTTAGGGGCTGCTTTAAAGAGAGAGAGAGAGAAAGAGAGAGAGAGAGAGAGAGAGAGAGAGAGAGTTTGGATTTGATATCCCGCTTTATCACTACCCAAAGTTGTCTCAAAGCGGCTATCATTCTCCTTTCCCTTCCTCCCCCACAACAAACGTTCTGTGAGGTGAGTGGGGCTGAGAGACTTCAGAGAAGTGTGACTGGCCCAAGGTCACCCAGCAGCTGCATGTGGAGGAGCGGGGAATCAAACCTGGTTCACCAGATTACGAGTCTACCGCTCTTAACCACTACACCACATTGGCCTTCTCATGTGCCACCCCCACCCTGCCATATGTCTGAAGGAGATGGAACAGCCAAGAGGGCCCCCTCTGCAGATCTTAGCACCTGGGTGAGTGGGATGGAGAAAGGGGAGTCTTTCAGGTATTGGGGACCAAAACCATTTAGGGCTCTTGACACTGGACTCTGTTGAAAATGGCTTCTCCGTGTAAACCAGGAAGTGACCTCTCCAGACAATGAAACGGCTCTTCTTCTCTCTGTGGTTGTGATCTCCTCCTTCGTGAAATGGACGCTGTTAGGCAGTTGAATGTGCAGGCGTACTCTGTCCGTTTCCCTGCCACCCTTTCTCACAGCCCCGGGCACTGGCAACCAACGCTACACCACTGCTCGTGGCTACCCCCTGCTTGCTTGCCAAGTCGAGAGCTAGTGAGCGATGGGGCAGCCGTCTCCACTGCTCCTTCTCACTACACCACTGTTGACTGGGCCATTGTGAGAAGTGGTGGAACAGACAAGGTCCTCAGCAAATGCCTGGATGTGCTCACTTTTGACACTGGCCTTGCTGAGCTGTGGTCCCTGAATTTTTTTTTCCCCTCTCCCCTTCCAGTTGCATCCCCATTTTTGTCTGTTTTCATGTCTGTTGAATTGCAAACGACAATTTTTTATATAAAGGTAAAGGGTAAAGGGACCCCTGACCATTAGGTCCAGTCGTGACCGACTCTGGGGTTGCGGCGCTCATCTCGCTTTATTGGCCGAGGGAGCCAGTGTACAGCTTCCGGGTCATGTGGCCAGCATGACTATGCCGCTTCTGGCGAACCAGAGCAGTGCATGGAAATGCCATTTACCTTCCCGCTGGAGCTGTACCTATTTATCTACTTGCAATTTGATGTGCTTTCAAACTGCTAGGTTGGCAGGAGCTGGGACCGAGCAACGGCAGCTCACCCCATTGGGGGGATTTGAACCACTGACCTTCTGATTGGCAAGTCCTAGGCTCTGTGGTTTAATAAAAGTGGCTTAATAAAAACTAATGCATTCGTTTGCGTTATATTTACAATGACATTATACTGTAGGTAACCACTTTTCTGCCAACGCACTCGAGGCGGTACGTAAAATGTTGTTGTAAACACATCATCAGTATGATAAACGCAAATTGAGATTCCCAGGTTGAAATGAAAGCTGAGGAGGAGGAATTTGAACTCCTGGCTACATCCCCCCCCCCCCGAGGCCTGCTTAGCTCTCCCACAACCCCCCACACAACTGCAGCCTTCCATGGTTATTTTGAAATAATGTTTGATGGCGAATGGGGCTCAAGGAGCGCCCCTTGCATATTTACAGCCCCTGGACCTATAATTTCTTCCTTGCAGCAAACTAAATGTGCAGATGTCAAAAGGTTAAGTTTCAGCGCGCCAATCAGGTGCCCATCTTTCATGGCGGCCTGCCATTTTCGCTAGGCGTCTTCTGCGTTGTCATGGATACTGAAGCATGGGACCCCTGAGATCAGAGCCTTGGAATTAATGGCAGCCCCGTCTAAAGGATTCCTGTCTGGGCTGAGTTGATGGATTACATTGATGCGCCATTTGTCATACTGTAATTGTTGTGGCAAATGTAATACCCACCAGTATAAACATTGGGCTGCTTTGCTAATAAAACCCAGGATGGGAAGACAGAGGGTGATGCACTGTTACATTCACTAAAAGAGACAATGTTTCTTTCTGTTTCGGGCTCTCCTTCTTTCTGAAAACCCCACGGATCCCCACCGTTTTTATTGATGAGGTGAAACGTGAGGCCACTTTGTGAGTTGCCTGTTTGAAGACAGGCCTGCTTGGGCTTCGGCGATGGGCGCCCGAGAATGAGAGGGGCGCCCCCAGATATTTGCAAACCGTCGATGGGTGTCCGGCATCATATGTGCCATCGCTCCATCTTGTTTCTGTGCAGCTCTAATTTATTTATTTTATTACATTAATGTTGCTGTTGTTTAATCGTTTAGTTGTGTCCGACTCTTCGTGACCCCCTGGACCAGAGCACGCCAGGCACTCCTGTCTTCCACTGCCTCCCGCAGTTTGGTCAAACTCATGCTGGTAGCCTCGAGAACACTGTCCAGTCATCTCGTCCTCTGTCGTCCCCTTCTCCTTGTGCCCTCCATCTCTCCCAACATCAGGGTCTTTTCCAGGGAGTCTTCTCTTCTCATGAGGTGGCCAAAGTATTGGAGCCTCAGCTTCAGGATCTGTCCTTCCAGTGAGCACTCAGGGCTGATTTCCTTCAGAATGGATTGGTTTGATCTTCTTGCAGTCCATGGGACTCTCAAGAGTCTCCTCCAGCACCATAATTCAAAAGCATCAATATCCCACCTGTAATATGTATGGGTTGCTCGTGCGTAAGTTGCCGCCTCTCCAGGCTTTGTTGCCTTGCTAAACCTTTCAGTATGGGCAGCCCTTCACTTCGTGGCTGCCTCAGTCGCTAGCAGAATCCATCAGTGGGTGTTTCTTAAATCTTTTCCAACATAAAAGTTGTTTGACGCCAAGTCTCCTCCTACTCTCTCTGTGCGGAAGTCTTCTGCGCAGGGTGGGCATGGGTAGCGGAGGACCCGTGCTCTTCCCGCTGGTGTCCGGTGAAGAGTCCTGGAGCCCTCTCGCCGATTCCCCCATCAGCCCCTCTATATCCCTGGTGTTGCGCTGGTTTGCTTCCCCATCCGCGGAGCTGCCTCTCTCCCTGCTGGCCCCTTCTCCAGCATCATTTGAGAGCCTTCCCTCCGCCTCTAGCTCCGTTGTCAGTTCCCTGACACCACCCTTTCTCCCAGAGTTGCCCAGGACGACCAACAGCAAGCGTTGACACAATGAAAACACATCTAAGAACAAATCCAATGCATCGTATCAAAATAAGGTTCCTTTGCTGTGGCAAAAATGCATTGCATGGTCAGTGCCCCCTTGGGCATGGGATTCCATTCAGAGGCATCTGTGGCTGTTTAACAGCCAATAATAATAAAAAAAATGCTTTCCAGATACCATCTTGCAGCCATAACTTGATGCCAGGAAGCTGTTTGGTCCAGTTGGCTCATAGGCTAATTTTGCTGCTGTGGGACTTTAGCATACCTTGAACTGGGGCTCTGTGCTGCTTGCCTCACCCGCCTCCTGAGCTTAGGTGGGGCAGGCAAAGAAATACAAAATAAATAATAACAGTAGCAAATAATAATTTATATTGCCTCATCTGACTGCGTTGCCTCAGCCACCCTCAGGCACTTGGATTGTCAGAGAATGCCCTTCTCCAGCTTCCATTTTCATGAGAAGTACCTTATGTGTGTACAAAAGAGGAGGCCTTTTCTGTGGTGGCCCCTCTGACTGTGGAAGTATGGCTGCCATGACACTGCATTCCTTCCAGCTCAGTGTT
This sequence comes from Podarcis vaucheri, assembly GCF_965113315.1. Lineage (NCBI taxonomy): Eukaryota > Metazoa > Chordata > Lepidosauria > Squamata > Lacertidae > Podarcis > Podarcis vaucheri. The sequence continues at coordinate 88,224,015 of NC_138765.1, read as the reverse complement.
AAAACCTTTTTATTTGCCTAGGCATTTCAGTTTGGTATTTTTGGGCTAGGTGAGTGGTTTGTTCTTTAATTTAAGGGTGTTTTTTGTTGTTGTTTTGTACCATCCTGAAATCCACTTTTAGGTGAAGGACAGTTTTATACGTTTTTTAAAAAAATGAATAAATATTGATGAATGGTCCTGTGGCCATCTTAGCGTGGCCCAACCTAGCTTTATTAAGTTCCCAACTCATCAGTTGTACAGCCTGAAACAGAATGAGGCCTCTCAGCTTTTGTGCTGAGAAATATTTGTTGGTCTCTGTCGCTGCATCTGAAATCTATTACTATAATTAATGGTCATACTAATTCCATTCCTATACCGCTTAATATATTTAAAAAACCCAAGAGATTTACAAAACACTAAAGCAACAACAGGCAACTTAAGCAACAGTCGATTTTATAAAAATAAGCAGTTACATATAAAGATATTTTTTAAAATACAGAATTGTTAAAACAATACACCAGGCTTCCAGAAACTGCTGACAGCACCCTCTAAAATGGTTTCCCAAACTTGGACTTCCAGCTGTTTTTGGACTACAATTCCCATCATCCCTGACCACTAGTCCTGCTAGCTAGGGATGATGGGAGTTGTAGTCCAAAAACAGCTGGAGGCCCACGTTTGGGAAACCCTGCTCTAAAATATACAACCAATGTTACTGCCCAAAGGTTGCCAGTGAGGGAGGGCAGGATGAATTAATTTAGTAGCTCCTCCTTACAACAACCAGAAATCTATAGTTAGTGGCTGAGTTTAGGCTTAAATATATAAACACTGTTGGTGTCTCACATGTGTGTGTGTGTTTGGCGAAAATGCCAGCAAGACAGCTTCATAAAACCCACAGATTTATGGTGCCTTGATTGACTGCCGGTTTATTGTTCGTTCCTCATTATATTAATGTGATGAGATTCCCTGCTGCTTTCCTCTGCCATTATTTATGGTGGTGGAATTGTTCCTTCGACTTTCACCCATTGTTCCAGGACAGCCTTGCTCCTTTCGAAGGAAACACCGTTAGTGCGTCCTCAGCTGTTGAGAATCAACATAGGAATATGGGGAGCTGCCTTACTTAAAACCGAGTCTAGACTGTTGGTCTGCCCACTGACCATTAGCAATGGCTCTCCAGGTGTCTTTCAGACAGGGGTTGCACTTGGGTTGCAGGCAAGACAGATAAACAGTAAACAGCCCTTCCCAATGCTCGTCGTTCTTTAAATTGATGGAATCTTTATCCTAGGGCTGTTTTTGAGATTTGGGATGGGCGGGCCAGATAGGCAACAGGTTAAAGGACAGGAAGAAGAGAGCAGGAATCAATGGACAGCTGGCCCAATGGAGGGAAATTGGCATTGTGAGTTCCCCCAGAACTGGAGCTCAGTGTTGTTCAAGATCTGGAGTCACTGAGGTGAGCAATAGGACTGGGCAATATATCACCCAAAACCGGTTTTAAGACCATATTGTGGTATTGTTGTTGTTTAGTCGTTTAGTCGTGTCCGACTCATCGTGACCCCCTGGACCAGAGCACGCCAGGCACTCCTGTCTTCCACTGCCTCCCGCAGTTTGGTCAAACTCATGCTGGTAGCTTCGAGAACACTATCCAACCATCTCGTCCTCTGTCGTCCCCTTCTCCTTGTGTCCTCAATCTTTCCCAACATCAGGGTCTTTTCCAGGGAGTCTTCTCTTCTCAGGAGGTGGCCAAAGTCTTGGAGCCTCAGCTTCAGGATTTGTCCTTCCAGTGAGCACTCAGGGCTGATTTCCTTCAGAATGGATAGGTTTGAACTTCTTGCAGTCCATGGGACTCTCAAGAGTCTCCTCCAGCACCATAATTCAAAAGCATCAATTCTTTGGCAATCAGCCTTCTTTATGGTCCAGCTCTCACTTCCATACATCACTAACTAGTTTCATAGTTTTTGACCTGGCCATATATTGCGAATATATTTATGCTGTGCAGAAATCACAATGGGGGGGAAACCATGAAGCCAGCCAATACTTCCCTTGATTCCTGCAGCCCCTGTGTGGTGTAGTGGTTAAGAGTGGTGGACTCGTAATCTGGGAAACCGGGTTCGTGTCTCCGCTCCTCCACATGCAGCTGCTGGGTGACCTTGGGCTAGTCACACTTCTCTGAAGTCTCTCTGCCCCACTCACCTCACAGAGTGTTTGTTGTGGGGGAGGAAGGGAAAAGGAGAATGTTAGCCGCTTTGAGACTCCTTAGGGTAGTGATAAAGAGGGATATCAAATCCAAACTCCTCCTCCTCCTCCTCCTCTCCTCCTCCTCCTCCTCCTTCTTCTTCTTCTTGTCGGCTCAACTTTCCCTTTCCTCATGTAGAGGGCAATGAACCACAAAAACAGGCGCTGGCAAAAATCACCATGTGGGGAAAACAGTGAAGCCCGCCAATGCCCCTACACACCTCCATCCTTATTTCTGACATTGTGACATATGGATATATTGAGATGTTTGGCTGGTGATATATCATAATGTTGAAAACCAGATATCACCCAGTCCTGGTGAGAACTGGAACAGTCAAGTTTGCAGAGGGTGCCCAACAGTTCAGGGAGGTGAGATCCAGACTCTCCAAACTGTGTGAATGTAAATTTGATGAAATCTAATGTCAGTTAAGTGCAAAGTCATGACTGTGCCAGAGAAACCAAAAATATCCCTTGGCCATGAATATCTCTATCCCACCCAACTAGCCAGCCTGGTGCCTTGACAACTCTCCCAAGTTAAGTTCCTTCGTAAGAACATAAGCAGAGCCAGCATCCTGTTCTCGCAGTGGTCCAACCAGCACAGGAGCCTGGTTGATGTGGTTGCCCTTTTCTGAACATTTTCCAACTCTTCAATATTCTTTTTGAGGTGAGGCGACCAGAATACTGTATGCAGCGTGTTCCGTGTGCAACCACACCATAGATCTGCACAACAGCATTGTGATACTGGCAAGGTCCGTATAGTTAAAGCTATGGTTTTCCCAGTAGTGATGTATGGAAGTGAGAGCTGGACCATAAAGAAGGCTGATCTCCGAAGAATTGATGCTTTTGAATTCTGGTGCTGGAGGAGACTCTTGAGAGTCCCGTGGACTGCAAGAAGATCAAACCTCTCCATTCTTAAGGAAATCAGCCCTGAGTGCTCACTGGAAGGACAAATCCTGAAGCTGAGGCTCCAATACTTTGGCCACCTCATGAGAAGAGAAGACTCCCTGGAAAAGACCCTGATGTTGGGAAAGATGGCGGGCACAAGGAGAAGGGGACGACAGAGGAGGAGATGGTTGGACAGTGTTCTCGAAGCTACCAGCATGAGTCTGACCAAACTGCGGGAGGCAGTGGAAGACAGGAGTGCCTGGCGTGCTCTGGTCCAGGGGGTCACGAAGAGTCAGACACGACTCAACGACTCAACAACAACAACATTGTGATACTGGCAGTTTTAACCAAAAGTGATTGTGCCCCTTTGGATGCATTAAGAAACTCAGGGTACAGATGTGTTTTGGTTTCCCCCTCCGTTCTTGAAAGAGACATGCGATTCTTTTAATTCCCTCTCTTTAAGCTCATGGCTAACCCAAGTGGGGGCTGTGAGGGGGGCAGGAATGCAGGAGGGGCAGAGAGCAAGTCGGAGGAGAGGGAGAAAAAGATAAACTACCCCCTCCGTGTTTGCAGTCATCTGTAATTTTTATCTCTTGACCTTTTAAGCATAAGCAGCAGTAAAATGAAGAACTATGGTTGTCATTTAACACCCTGCCTGTATTAACTGGCTTCTACCCATGAGCTGTGGTTTTAAATTGGTTAATGCAGGCGACTTGCCGCGGCTAATAATAATTCAGATTACTACTGTCAGCCATTCCGGTTTCATGGGTAATTTAGTAGTTGAATAATTTTATATATATATATATATAAATTCATCCGTTCCTGTGCGCTGTTATGAATCAGTAGATGGTTTACCATTGGCAGCGGTAACTGTAAGAAGATTTAAATTGCTACTGAAAAGGATTTGAGTGAAGGTAATGTTTTATAATGTTCTAAGCCATATGCAGTACTTTCAGGCCTCATCGGTTTTACATTGATTCCTAGCGAAGTGTTTAATTGCATCATGAATGCAATATAATTCAGTTCTTTTGGCTAATATGGTATATATCTCAAAGTGATATACAGCACCGGCAGAGGAAATTCAGAATTTCCTCGGGATTCTGGCGCCTGGGTAGGAGTGGCCCGTGGCTGCAACTCATAGGCTTGACGTTCTGTTCAGGAGGGGGATTTCATAGACACTGGGTGTGCAAATCACATGTGCCCAGTGGGATGCCCTCCAAATGTATTGGACTATAACTCCCATCTCTCTTCTCTCCACTTCCACCCTGTTCCAGGGTAGGAGTATTACTGGGGCTGTGAATTTTAAGGATGGGTACACCCCCAGTTTCCCTAACTTGGGTCTCCAGCTGTTTTTTGGACTACAGTTCCCATCATCGCTGACCACTGGTCCTGCTAGCTAGGGATGATAGAAGTTGTAGTCCCAAAACAGCTGGAGACCCAAGTTTCGGAAACCGGGGGTGTACCGAACTACAGTCATATCACGGGTTGCGAACGTGATCCGTGCAAGAGGCACATTCGCAACCCGCAGTGCTGCGTCTGCGCACGCGTGTGATGTCATTTTGTGCTTCTGCACATGCGCGGACGCCAAAACCTGGAAGTAACCCATTCCGGAACTTCCAGGTTTGGCGTGGTCCGCAACCCGAAAATGTGCATAACCCGAGGTATGATGGTACAGAGCAGAATCGAAGCTGTTTTCGCCTTCATAGCCTTTGTAACCTACATCTTTAAAAATACTCTGCATTAAGTATAAGAGTGTTTCCAAGCACTTTAGCAAGTACTTTAGCACTTAAGTACTTTAGTACTAAGTAGTAGACAGTTTCTCAGTCAGCTTTACAAAAGCCATGTGAGGCAGTCTATAGCATTACTATCCACATCTTTCATGCAAAATCTTGAGGTTGAGAAATTTCACCCTGTTTACTTGACTAGGCAGGGTGGTCTCTTCGTTGGGGTTGGCGTCGTCTCCCACCCCCCACCCCCATCCCGGTTTGTTGTGCTGGGGGACTTTAACATTAACGCTGAGCCTCCTTTGTCAAGAGTGGCTCAGGATTTCTGTCCAAAGTAATTTCTGGCCCTACCCATGCTGGAAGGCACATTTTGGACTTGGTTTTCTGTGCTCGACTGGATGATGTGACCCTAGAGTGGAGGAACTTTCTATCGTTCTGTGGTCATGGTCAGCTCACTACCGGGTGGTGTTTAGACTTGCTACATCTCAGAGTCTCTGCAGGGTGAAGAACCATTATGATGGTCCACCCCAGGAGGTGCTTGGTGAGTTTCTTGTTGCCTCAACTTGCGATTCTGTTGAAGCCCTGGTGGATCTCTGGAATGGACGGTGGGCTCGATCATTCCTGAGCGTCCCCTCTCACAAAGTAGAATCAAATCAACCCCCTAGTTCTCTAGGGAGCTGGTGGTGACGGAACACATGAGAACAGTGACTAGGGTGATATTGGCAGAAAACTTGGGAATCAGACTGAATAGAGTCTAGAGTCTTTTTGAAGTCCTATTCTGTGACAGTGTGGGCAGCAAAAAACTATTTTTTCTCTGCCTCCACTGCGTCAGCAAGGAGCAATCCAACGGAGCTGTTTTGAGTGGTCAAGGGTCTTTACACTCTGGCCCACGTGGAGAGAATTTAAGACCACTCAACAACCCACTGTGAATAATTTGCTCAGCACTTCGCTCACAAAATCACTCAGATCCGTTCTGACTTGGATGCTACAGCTGATACAGATCTGGTAGATTTGGCCTCTGCTTGTCCAGTGGGATGCTGGTGGCACTGTGATCTAAACCACTGAGCCTAGGGCTTGCCGATCGGAAGGTCAGCGGTTCGAATCCCTGCGACGGGGTGAGCTCCCGTTGCTCGGTCCCTGCTCCTGCCAACCTAGCAGTTCAAAAGCACGTCAAAGTGCAAGTAGATAAATAGGTACCACTCCGGTGGGAAGGTAAACAGCGTTTCCGTGCACTGCTCTGGTTTCGCCAGAAGCGGCTTAGTCATGCTGGTCACATGACCGAGAAAAACTGTCTGCGGATAAACACCGGCTCCCTCGGCCAGTAAAGCGAGATGAGCGCCGCAACTGCGAGGAGTCGGCTCAACAGGGCCAAGGCAGGAAACCAGGCAAGGTCAGGCACAGGATCACAGGCAGGTTCTGGCAAACATCAGCGTTGCTCCCGCAACCTGGGGCGGGGTCCAGCAGCCTTTTTTCTCTGTCGGGGTAACAGCCAGTCCTGATTCCCCAGTGACTCACCTCCCTGTCTCGCCCAAAGGCGAGCACTCCTCCTGCGATTACTCAGGTGTCTCCTTCTCTCAGACCTCAGTCTCTGCAGCTCGGGAGATGTTGGTGGGTGACTAGACCTAGAGGCCGCCTCAGCCTCTCCTGGAGTGTAGTGGAGCAGCTGTAAGTGATGGCCCAGCTGAAGGCAACGAGGTCATCCCCGCATCTGGAGCCAGGGCAGGCTCAGGCCCCTGACTCGGCCCAGCTGGTGCTTGTTGCAGGGGAACCTGTGCAGACTGGGGCTCTTCAGAATCAGGTTCAGACTAGGTTCAGATGCTGCCTGGGGCAAAGGATTCAGTGCAGACTGAGACTCCTCTGGCTCCGAGTCCCAGGCCATCACTCTTGGTTCTGGTGGACCTCTTGGCGGCTGTTGATACCATCGACTATGGTATCCTCCTGGGCCACCTTGCCAGGGTGGGACTTGGAGGCATTGTGCTACAGTGGCCCTTCCTTGAGGGGTGAACCCAGAAGGAGGGGCTTGGGGTCCCTCAGGGTTCTGTCCTCCGTGCTATTTAACATTTACATGAAATGGTTGGGAGAGGTTGTCCCAAGTTCAGTGTCACCAGTATGCTGATGACAGCCTGCTCTGTTTCTCCTTACCACCCAAGGAAGTTGTCTTGGTTCTAAACCAGTATCTGTCATCAGTAATGGACTGGGTGAGGGTGAACAAACTGAAACTTAATCCACACAAGACAGAGGTGCTCTTGGTCAGCCTGAAGGCAGAACAGGAAATAGGGCAATACAGGAATCTTAACTAACACATCTATGACAGATGGCCATCTTTCTTCTTCTTCTTTGGCGATCACTCGTAGCCAAGTAAGATTGTCTTCCGTGAGCATGGTCTTAATGGTGTGTCCATAGGTGACTGTGGAGGCCAATTCTGGATCCACACATCCTTCCACAGTGGGGACATAGGTTTCTGGGCGGGAGTTGGTCATGGTTAGGGTTTGCGAAACGTGCCTTCCTCTTAGCACATTTCTCCCTTTTGTCCTGAGTTTGAGCGTCTTCAAAGTCCATGACACCTTTGGTAAAGGCTCTCCTCCCATTGGAGCTCTCGCAGGACCAGTTGTCAGTGTTTATACTACTTGTTTTTAGATTTGCCTTGACAGAGACTTTAAACCTCTTTTGTTGACCACCAGTATTACACTTTCCATTTTTAAGTTCGGAGTAGAGTAGTTGCTTTGGAAGACAATAATTAGGCATCTGAACATCATGTCCAGTCCAACGAAGTTGATATTGAATCATCACTGCTTTGACACTGGTGATCTTTGCTTCTTCCAGAACACTGGCATTAGTTCGCCTGTCTTCCTAAGTGGTATGTAAAAATTTTCAGAGACACCTTCGATGGAATTTTTCGAGGACTTGGAGATGCTTTTTATAAGTGGTCGATGTTTCACAAGCGTACAGTAAGATTGGTAGTACAATAGCTTTGTAAACAAGCATTTTGCTTTCCCTGCGAATGTCCTGGTTCTCAAATACTCTGCACTTCAGTCGGGAGAAGGCTGCACTCACAGTGATGCTGGATTTCGGCATCAATGTCAGCACTTGTGGAAAGATAACTGCCCAGGTAGGAGAAGTGATCAACCCTCCACGAGTGACCGATAGCCATCCAACCTGTGCTTAAAAACCTCCAAGAAAGAAGAGTTTACAACCTCCCTAGGTTGTTTGTTCCACTGTCCAACAATTCTTACCATCATAAAGTTCTTCCTGGTGTTTAAACGGCATCTCCTTTCTTGTAACTTGAAGTCATTGTTCTAGATTCAGGTAGGTAGCCATGTTGGTCTGATGCAGTCGAAATAAAAAATAAAAAATTGTCCAGTAGCACCTTAGAGACCAACTAAGGTGCTACTGGACAATTTTTCTTATGTATTAAAGCCATTGGTTAGAGTCCTACCCTTTAGAGCTGGAAAAACAACCTTCCTCGATCTTCCATGTGACAGCCCTTGAGATATTTGAAGATGGCCACACACACACACACACACACACACCAATCTCTGGCTTGTGGTCCACACTCACTGCTATTTGTTTATTCCAGCAATAAGAAGCTTGCTTTTACTACAAAAGGAACAAAAAGTTCTCAGTGTACATAATTGTTTGCCGTGAAACGGCACTAGCCTGAAATGTGCACATAGTGGTGCAATACGACAAGGGACAGACTATGGTTCACACATGGTTTGATAAGCCATGGTTTAATAATCTATAGTTTAACTATAGTTCATGTTATGTGCAACCCAGGTCAATGAAGGAGCTGGGCCTGAAAGATGCAGTCTTGCTCCCATTGACTGTGGAATGGTTTTTGGGTAGGACTGTGCCAAACCTCCTCCGATTTTGATGTTCGCTTCAAAAGTCGCACATGATGACCAGAGAAATATTCAGCTGAGCATGCCCTTTCATTTCTCCTTGCCTCCTGCTCCATGGATCTGTTTTTTTCCATCATCTTCTTTCCTCACCGTCCTTGGCCTCGTTCGCCCACACTTGTCATTTTTAATCCGATTTGGCTGTGGCACCCTGTGTGACTTTCCAAGCACCCATGACGTCGGCGTGTTGTGTGCAGCATTGTGATTTTGATGGCAAAATGGTGCTGCGGCGGCTATGATTAATGGGCAGTGTGGGCAAAGGAGGGTAAGTCAGTGAGGACAAGGGAGGCAGAGGACAGTAGGGAACACGGGACCAATGGGCTTGCAGCGTGTGCCCCCAATTTTTGGCATTGGAAGGGGCTTTTCAATATGAAACTAAGCAGTGTCTTCCATTGGTATGTATGTATGTATTGATTGATTGATTATATAATCCCATGATATGGTACATGATGAGACCACTACTTTCTAGAAGTTAAAGAGCTCTGGGTCTGGTCAGTGAATAACCGCCTTGGTAACCAAATGTGTGTTGCTTTGGAAGAGTATTGTTGTTTAGTCATTCAGTCGTGTCCGACTCTTCGTGACCCCATGGACCAGAGCACGCCAGGCACTCCTGTCTTCCACTGCCTCCCGCAGTTTGGTCAAACTCATGTTCGTAGCTTCGAGAACGCTTTCCAACCATCTCCTCCTCTGTCGTCCCCTTCTCCTTGTGCCCTCCATCTTTCCCAACATCAGGGTCTTTTTCAGGGAGTCTTCTCTTCTCACGAGGTGTCCAAAGTATTGGAGCCTCAGCTTCAGGATCTGTCCTTCCAGTGAGCTCCCAATGTAAGGTACCAACTCCTCCCACCTTTTTCAGGGTCCCTGCTCAGAGAGCTTCCTCCTCCTGAGATGAGGCGGTTGGTGAGAAGATACAGGGTCTTTGGAGTTGTGGCACCTCATTTCTGGAACTCCATCCCTTTAACTGCCGATCAGCTTCCCTCTCTGGTGATATTTAGGGAACAACATTTTTTTATGGATAGGAAATGCTGCTTTCTACCCAGCCCCAATGCTTTCAGTGGCATTTGACAAGCGCCGTTCGAATAGATCTGACAGCTGCTTTCATCTGTTTGTTTTGTAGCAGTGGCCTAATTTGTTTAACTACTAGTCATCTTGAGAATGCTTGTGATTGATAAGCAAGGGTACTAGCCTTTTAAATGAATTAATTAATTAATTGCTGACAAGCTGCGCAAACCATTGCTCATTTTTTGGCACGGGGTGGGGGGCATGTGCTGGAAATATTCATGTTTAATTTGCACACGCCTGTCATTTGGTTTCTGGGATCCCTCCAACCCCTAACCCATGAACCAAGATGTTGCCTCTGTGACTTCACATTGATTTTTTTTGAGCCCAGTTTGTTTATCTGGTGATATGGAGCAAAGAGAATGCTACAAACCATGTTCCCTGAGGCCAGGTGTTTTCCAGGAAAGCCTGCTCATCAGCCCATTGTTTGGATAGTCCCATTGATTAGCAGTCTCTGAAGCTTCGCCCTGGAAGATCATGGCCACTGGGCCCATTAAAGGTAAAGGTACCCCTGCCCGAACGGGCCAGTCTTGACAGACTCTGGGTTTGTGCGCCCATCTCACTCAAGAGGCCGGGGGCCAGCGCTGTCCAGAGACACTTCCGGGTCATGTGGCCAGCGTGACAAAGCTGCATCTGGCGAGCCAGCACAGCACACGGAACGCCGTTTACCTTCCCGCTGGTAAGCGGTACCTATTTATCTACTTGCACCCGGGGGTGCTTTCGAACTGCTAGGTTGGCAGGCGCTGGGACCGAGCAGCGGGAGCGCACCCCGCCGCGGGGATTCGAACCGCCGACCTTTCGATCGGCAAGCCCTAGGCGCTGAGGCTTTTACCCACAGCGCCACCCGCGTCCCTACTGGGCCCATTACCTCCTGGCAAATAGAAGGGGAAGAAATGGAGGCAGTGAGAGATTTTACTTTCTTGGGCTCCATGATCACAGCAGATGGTGACAGCAGCCACGAAATTAAAAGACGCCCGCTTCTTGGGAGAAAAGCAATGACAAACCTAGACAGCATCTTAAAAAGCAGAGACATCACCTTGCCAACAAAGGTCCATATAGTAAAAAGCTATGGTTTTCCCAGTAATGATGTATGGAAGTGAGAGCTGGACCATAAAGAAGGCTGATCACTGAAGAATTGATGCTTTTGAATTCTGGTGCTGGAGGAGACTCTTGAGAGTCCCATGAACTGCAAGAAGATCAAACCTATCCATTCTGAAGGAAATCAGCCCTGAGTGCTCACTGGAAGGACAGATCCTGAAGCTGAGGCTCTAATAATTTGGCCACCTCATGAGAAGAGAAGACTCCCTGGAAAAAACCCTGATGTTAGGAAAGATGGAGGGCACAAGGAGAAGGGGATGACAGAGGACGAGATGGTGGGACAGTGTTCTCGAAGCTACCAGCATGAATTTGACCAAACTGTGGGAGGCAGTGGAAGACAGGAGTGCCTGGCGTGCTCTGGTCCATGGGGTCACGAAGAGTCGGACACAACTAAACGACTAAACAACAACAACAAAGCTTTGTCCCTGCAGGCGAGTGGGGTGGGTTCCCCCCATTATGCTGCTTAATGTGACTTCAGAGTTGCTAATGGGACTATGCTTTTATATCATGTTAGGGAACACGGATACTAATTCAATACAAAACCCTAATTCAGTAGAACTAAACTCTGCCCTCTTTCTTTTTTGCTGAGAACAGAAAACTACTTAACGTCAATCTCCTAAATTCTTAGCGTGGAATAAATACATAACTGTGGATAACTTTCTGTTTTTCTGTGGCAGCCCCAACTCAAAAGAAGATCTTTGGAAGCAGAAGTAGACCCACTGGAATTAATAGACCCCAAGTTAGTCATTTTCATTCATTTCAATGTTGTCTATTTTTAGTAGGGCTAATATTGGCTACAACCTGCTGTGTAGCCTCCCCAGCCTTGATATTCCTTTGAGCAATTAATCTGAATTTCTCTTCAACTGACCAGCGGTCTGGCTCAGTATACGGCAGCTTCCTATGTACCTAAAACCAGTTGGTAGAGCAGGAGACTCTTAATCTCAGGATCATAGGCTCATACCCCATGTTAGGCAAAAGATTTATGCGTTTTGGGGCTGGACTAGATGGCCCTTGTGGTCCCTTCCAACTCGAGGATTCTAATAATATTTTCAGTTGCCTAAGTTAGGTGGAGCAGGCAAATGTGCAACATTTCTACAGGTTGCAGAATTCAGCTGTCAGTTTGTGCAGGTTGCAGAATTCAGTTATCAATATACACCGACGCCAATTTGTACAGGTTGCAGAATGTAGCTATAACTGCATACCAGCTGTTGGTACTACAGTGGTGCCCCGCAAGACGAATGCCTCGCAAGACGGAAAACTCGCTAGACGAAAGAGTTTTCCGTTTTGGAGGTGCTTCGCAAAACGAATTTCCTATGGGCTTGCTTCGCAAGACAACAATGTCTTGCGAGTTCCTGCTGGTTTTTTCCCCTTCCCCCCCTTTTTCTAAGCCGCTTAGCCGCTTATCAGCTGATCCGATCAGCAGATAAGCTGCTAAAAGCCTCTAATAGCGCTAATCTGCTAATCCGTCAATGGGCTTGCTTCGCAAGACAAAAAAACCGCTAGACGAAGAGAATCACAGAACGGATTCTTTTCATCTTGCGAGGCACCACTGTACAGGTTTTTGGTCGCCTTGGTGCAGAATTACCGGCTTTCTTTTATAAAGTTGGCCATGCACATAGTTCGATTATCAGAGCATTTATTACTGCTAGATGTGGCTCTAAAAGTAGAAATAGGAGGAATAAGGAGGAATAATCATCATCATCATAATCATAATAATACTTTATTTATACTCCTCCCATCTGCTTGAGTTTCCCCAGCCACTCCGGGCGGCTTCCAATCGAGTGTTAAAAACAATACAGCATTAAATATTAAAAACTTCCCTAAACAGGGCTGCCTTCAGATGTCTTTTAAAGATAGGATAGCTGCTCATTTCCTTCACATCTGAAGGGAGGGCGTTCCACAGGGCAGGTGCCACTACCGAGAAGGCCCTCTGTCTGGTTCCCTGTAAACTCACTTCTCGCAATGAGGGAACTGCCAGAAGGCCCTCGGCGCTGGACCTCAGTGTCCAGGCTGAACGATGGGGGTGGAGAAGCTCCTTCAGGTATACAGGGGTGCAGCATATCTGGGGTTCAGGAAAAGGGGTGCAGAAGGGAGCTGGTCCAAAACTGCTGCTTGTGATTTATCTCAAGGGTGGCCAACTCCCCAGAGACTGTGATCTACTCGCAGAGTTAAAGACTGAGCTTCTTTAGGGGGAGCCAGTGATCTACCGCAGACGTCTAGTGATTTACCGGTGGATCACGATCTACCTGTTGGACATGCCTGATCTATCTGATCCCTGTTCAGCTTTGTCATTTTCTTTCTTCACCCAGCACATAATTCAACATACGAGGTTCACAAGATGTGGTGATGGAATCTGGCTCAGGTAGCTTCAAAAGGGAGATTATTCATGGAGCATGATAGGTCTATAATGGCTTATGATGACTTAATGGAACCTCTGTATTTGGCCACTGTAGGAAGGGAAATGATAGACAGGAGGACCTTGGCCCTGAGGTTCCCATTCTGTAAGGGAGGGATGTGGTGCAGGCTCCAGGGTTTTGTGGTCAAGGCACCCAGAAGCAGTCGGATGTACTTATCAAAAATTCTCTGGCATTGGGGTGATCTCCTGTCTTTAGAAGGTTTTTGGTCCAGTTCTTGAAAAGGTTTTCATTCTATTCATTCACAGATTGTGTATTCTGTGAACATCCTTGTAATGACTGAGCTTACAAACTACATAAGACTGAAATTAAGAGATCAGAAGTGTAACAGACTTGCAAAGAGCTGGAGTTCATTCATTTACTTGTTGGAACAGTACGCATGCAAGCGTTATTATTTCAAGTATTTTGTGTCCTGCTTTTCATCGGAACAGATCACAAAGCGGTTTAGAAAGGAAGTAGAACAAAATTAAATACAGTATATAAAACATCAAAATCCATAAAATAAGATTCTGTTTACTCAATACCCATGCAAATGCCGTACTCTATAGGCACATCCATGCCTCAGTAAACCTAAACGTATCAACCCACAAAGACACTCTTCCTCAATCTCAACCATTATTGATCTCAACCACTTCAGTGTATATACAAAAAAGTCGGTGCTTTAACATTGGCAGTCTTGAGGCTATGAGGCTAAAAGCAAATTTAATTTGTGGGGCTCCGCCAACCCAAAAGAAAACCTAAGTAGAACAGTAGAGTCAGGTGATGATAGGCACATCTTTTATCGGTTTTAGGATCAGATAATTCTATAATATTTGCTGTAATAGCGCAACTGGGAACTGCAATATATAGTCTTTTAATCTTAATAACTCATATAAATATGAAGTGGAGCATTCTTTATAACATTTCATTTTTAAAAAAATTAAATGAAATGTACAAAAAAATACAATGTCATGGCACTTCATAGATTCAGATGGGATGACTTTCTGCATGACTTTCTGAGGACCGACTTAGCAAGTTAGGCTAAGGTTACCAGATGTCTCCGTTTCCTGGGGACAGTCCCCAGTTTTTACAAATCAGTCCCCATACAAAATCCATTGAAGTTGAAAAAAAAATCTGGTAACCTTAAGTTAGGCCCCAGCCTGAGCGACCCTCCCTCTCTTGGGGGCGAGGGTAGACCCCAGTGTGTTCCCCTCCCTCTTGGGAAGCGCTCAGGTATTTTTAGCAAGGCGCGACCTTCGCCCACTTGGGTTTTGCAGCGACTCTCTCCCAAGATGGCAAAGAGCGAGTCATCTCGCATTAGCCGTCCCCTGTCAGGGCACGTCATATTAGTCCTGCATCGTATTAGTTTTTGTCGGCACTAATGTGATCCGAAAGTTGCTAATCTGACAAGACTCCTGCATTGTATCAGTGAAAACAAATATTAATTCGATAGGATGGAAAATTGCTAATAAGAAGCCGAGTCGCTAATGTGACGTGATGGATCTCCTGGAGAGAGACGGCTCCTCGCTGTCCTGTACTTTTGCGAGAGTACCTTCAACTGAGGCTCAAAGGCAAGGGGCTCAGCAGAGGACAATGTGTAAAGTTGGGCCTTTGTGGTAAAGTTGCCTTCAGTCCCTTGGGAACGCCTCTTGTGTGGGAGCCATTGCACAGCCCTCCTTTGTTCGGGTAGAGAAAGGGGGAGGGAGTGGGGGCCCTCCAGATGTTGCCGCTTCCTCTTGCACCATCGCTGACCATTGGCCACCCTGGATGAGACTAATGGGGGTTGGAGTCCTGCAACATCTGGAGCTGGGTTGGCTCAGGATGTTCTTGTTGCCAGAGGAGGAAGACAAGATGGCGCCCCTCATGCCATGTACCAGACTGGCAGCTGAATCTGAGTTCAGTCCTATTCCTCCTCCTCCCCGCAAGACATTTCCACAGGTCTCATGAGTTTGGGTTGCAAATTCTGATTGCCAGGTCTCTTCTTTGGCCATCACTCGTAGCAGAGTAAGATTGTCTGCCATAAACACAGTTTTAACAGTGAGTCCGTAAGTGACTTTGGAGGCCAAATCTGGATCCACACATCCTTTCATAGTGGGGACATAGGTTTCCGGGCAGGAGTTGATCACAGTGTGGATTTGCCAAATGTGCCTTCCTCTTAGCATGTTTCTCCTTTTCATCCTGAGTTTGAGCATCTTCAAAGCCCACAACACCTTTGTTAAAGGCTGTTCTCCAACTGAAGCAATCACAGGCCAGCGTTTCCCAGTTGCTGATGTTTATACTACATTGTTTAAGGTTTGCATAAAGAAAGTCTTTTAACCTCTTTTGTTGGCCACCAGCATTATGCGTTCCATTTTTAAGTTCGGAATAGAGTAGGTACTTTGGAAGACAATGATCAGGCATCTGAACATCATGTCCAGTCCAACGAAGTGCTGCCAAGGAGTGTGGTGGAGTCTCCTTCTTTGGAGGACTTTAAGCAGAGGCTTGACAACCATATGTCAGGAGTGCTCTGATGGTGTTTCCTGCTTGGCAGGGGGTTGGACTCGATGGCCCTTGTGGTCTCTTCCAACTCTATGATTCTATGATTCTATGAAGTTGATGTTGATGAATCATGGCTTCGACGCTGGTTGCCAGGTCTAATGATACGGCAAGGTCTCGGCATGTGTCATCAACACAGGATCCTAGTTGGCCACTGTGAGAACAGGGTCGTTGGTCTGATCCTGCAGGCCTTTTCTTAACATTCTTATGCATGGATGTTGAATTTTGTCAGTGCTCTTGGGCTGCTCCACCGCAGTGCATGAAATTCTAGGGAAGAGTGGGTGGAGGTTGGGGTTTTCAAAAGCGGGCTTTTTAATTTGGCTTTCCAGCACAGAACGTGGCCCCTCTGTTCTTTTTTAAATACACAAGAGCAAGTTTCTAGTGCTCATTATTAGTGCAGAGGAACAGCTGTGGGGACTGGGGAAGCGTTCATCTGAGCATGGCCCAGTGGAAGAAATTTAGTGTCAACTGATAGACTTGGTCTCTTCTGTACCAACACATGCTTGAAATTACAGTGTTTTTATTATTAAAAAGAAGTATGGAAAATATCAATTTCTGTCTTGAAGAGGCATAGTTTGCAAACTGGAACTGAAGAAAAATAAGCATTAAACAATTACGGGAGTTTAGGTTTGTTTAAAATACCAGCAGGGTTGGAGGAGCAAGCCACCTATTAGCTTGTGGAGAACTATTGGACTGTTTAGCACCACGCTGCTTCTTGGCAAAGCCTGAGATCCGGGCTGAGCCCAGGTGGTGGCAGCCCCAGGATGTGATTGATTGGAGGGGAATCTGGAGCAGCAGCAGCAGCAGCAGCACAATTGCGTCACCATGGCGGGGCTGCTCATCCCCCCCCCCCCACCTCGCCATTTGTCTGTATGAAGATTGCTTTGCTTAACATTGCTGTACTGGGTTTCATTTGCTGTTTCTTGCCAGGGTTTGTTGCTATTTGTGACTTATCCAGGAGTAATTTATTGTCTTCAGATCTCCTCGCCCACCTCTCCCCAGTCTCTAGGCTCCAGAGCAGGGGTAGGCAACCTAAAGCCTGGGGGCCGGATGCAGCCCAATTGCCTTCTCAATCCGGCCCACGGACAGTCTGGGAACCAGCGTGTTTTTACATGAGTAGAATGTGTGCTTTTATTGAAAATGCATCTCTGGGTTATTTGTGGGGCCTGCCTGGTGTTTTTACATGACTAGAATGTGTCCTTTTACAGTGGTACCTCGGGTTACATACGCTTCAGGTTACAGACACTTCAAGTTACAAACTCCGCTAAACCCAGAAATAGTACCTTGGGTTAAGAACTTTGCTTCAGGATGAGAACAGAAATCGTGCAGCGGCGGCACGGCAGCAGCGGAAGGCCGCATTAGCTAAAGTGGTACCTTAGGTTAAGGATAGTTTCAGGTTAAGAACAGACCTCCAGAATGAATTAAATTATTAACCCGAGGTACCACTGTATTTAAAATGCATCTCTGGGTTATTTGTGGGGCATAGGAATTCGTTCATATTTTTTTCTCCAAAATATAGTCCAGCCCACCATATGGTCTGAGGGACAGTGGATGGGCCCACGGCTGAAAAAGATTGCTGACCCCTGCTCCAGAGGTTGCCCGGGAAGTTGTGGTGTTGTGTTAAAACGCTTGTAGCTTTGGGCCCCGAGGAGAGTGTGCCCACTCAGCAGGAGATGATGGGAAGGGTGAAACTGGGTGTGCGCGCGCAGATTTGCCACCCAACCTCATGTGTAGGCAGACCTCTGACATTACGCATAAACTCTGGCTGAGGTGGGGCAGGCGAGCGTTTGGAGATGGAGGCTGGTGTCTATGGGATAGCAGCATCACTCAAAAGAGGCCGAATCAATTTTTGTGGTGAAATATACCTCTGGGCCACTGTCAAGGCTAAACTAGCAATCCCCACATCAATCTGGGTCCTGCTTGGCCTGCATGTGCATCACATTGAGCACTTATAGTATCTTTCATGCACACAGCAGGGCAGCCATGATGGATCCAAATGATTGATGCTATTCCATGCCATCTTTGGCCTTGGTGCCCTGTGAACCCATGAGCCTGTCTGCCAGATCAGGGCCACAAGGCTGCCCAGTCCAGCATCCTGTTAGCGACAATGGCCAACCAGAGGCCCCAATGAGAAGCCCATAAGCTGGGCATCAGCACAACGGCAGCCGTCTCCTCATCCATGCTCCCCAACGGTACTGGAGGCAGCACACGGTCATCCTCATTGTTCAGCCATGTGCTGTGTGAAGAAGTCCTTCCTTTTTGTTTGTCTCTAACCTTCCAAGCTTCAGCTTCATCGGACGACCCCTTTGGCTTCTAGTATGATCAGGGAGCCAGTCTGGTGTAGTGGTTAAGAGTGGTGGACTCATAATCTGGGGACCCGGGTTCGCATCTCCACTCCTCCACATGCAGCTGCTGGGTGACCTTGGGCCAGTCACACTTCTCTGAAGTCTCTCTGCCCCACTCACCTCACAGAGTGTTTGTTGTGGGGGAGGAAGGGAAAGGAGATTGTTAGCTGCTTTGAGACTCCTTAGGGTAGTGATAAAGCGGGTACCAAATCCAAACTCTCCTCCTTCAGGGCCGTATTTAGGTTTGATGAGGCCCTAAGCTGTTGAAGGTAATGGGGCCCTTTATATGTCCAGCTGTCCTTTGTCAACAACAAATTGTCACTGTTTTATGTGTTGAATATATGCTGTATGGTAATTTATGGACCTAATAGGTATCTCAAGCCATTTGCACATAACAAAATATGTATTTTTATCAAAGTAATTGTTGAACTGAAATACAATAATAGTGAAATACAATTAAGAAGTGTATTAACAGTGAAATAATTATTAAGCTCTGACTTAAATTGATTGCTGTATGAAGGTTTTGATTTATTTGTTTTTTATATTATTTTTTGGAAATGTACATCCAGATTTTTTTTCCTTTAAATTTTTTGGGGGCGTCCAAGAGAGTGGGCCCTAAGCTATAGCTTATAGGTAAATCCGGCACTGAGTATGATAAGAAAGAGGGGGAAAGGCGTTCTCTCCTCTTTCTCTATACAGTGGTGCCTCGCAAGACGAAATTAATTCGTTCCACAAGTTTTTTCTTCTTGCGAGTTTTTCTTCTTGCGAAGCATGGTTTCCCATAGGAATGCATTGAAAATCAATCAGTGCGTTCCTATGGAGACCGTCCGGGGACAGAGGGGAAGCACCGCTCTGTCCCCTCTTTTGAAGCAAGGGGCGGAGGGGAGAAGATCGCTTCTCCCCCTTGCCGCCCCTTGGTTCAAAAGGGGTCCGGGGGGAGAGGGGAAGGCGCTGCGCCTTCCCCTCTGTCCCCGGAGCTTGCGGGGCTGGCAACGGGGAGAAGCGATCTCCGCGCCGCCCCTTGCTTCAAAAGAGGTCTGGGGACAGCGGGGAAGATCGCTTCTCCCCGCCGCCCCTTGCTTCAAAAGAGGTCCGGGGACAGCAGGGAAGACGCGCTGAGCTTCCCGCTATCCCTGGAGCTTGCGGGGCAAGCTTCATTTTGCGAAGCAAGCCCATAGGGAAATTCGTCTTGTGAAGCAACTCGAAAACGAAAAAACCTTTCGTTTTGCAAGTTTTTCGTCTCGCGAAGCGTTCGTCTTGCGGGGCACCACTGTATCATACAAAATCTTCAACACCTCTATCAGGCCCCTCTTTTACTCACCTTTCCCCTCCTAAACTTAAAAAGCCCCCTTTGTTCTAAGGTTGGCTTGTAGGAGACTCCACTCTGGCTCCTTGGTCATTCTGGCTGCGCCTTTTCCAATTCCGCAATATCCTTTCCACGGTGTGGTACATAACAGCACACCTTATTTCAAGTGCAGTCCCCGCTTCTGCCCCCTCCTCTGGTGAGTTTGTCTGGCCCTTTTCCCACATTGGCTAAGCCAGACATGCCCATCGTGTCAGCTCCGAATAAAAGGGCAAGTCGTGGGGAAGAGAATTGGCTACCACGAGTCCTGTCTCCCCGCCCCATCCCCTGGCAAATTCTTGGCTGCCATTAGCCAGCGAGTTAAGATGTAATCTAAATCGTCTCTGCTCCCCCGGCTTCAAAAATGCACAGAAACTCGCAAGATACCTTGCGGGGAGAATTGTGCATCTTAGAACAGGTCTATAATGCAATCAATTCTGTATATCCCAAGTGAAACAGCAACATTTATTTAACGTCTTTTATGGAGCAGCTGAGTTTTATCACAAATCACATTCCATTTCCATTCACCAGGGACCCCTTGAAGGCTAAAACGCACTTACTTTTCTCCAAGGAAATTTACCAATTCCTCAATAAAGGCCCATTTGCCTCTGTATGTAAAATTGACACATTTATTGAATATTAAGCATTTGTTGGTTTCTTCCCTGTTCTTTCTCAGCTTTATTGGGCTGCCCTTAAAAGTCATTAGGGGGAGGATATATCAAAGTTGTAAAGGTCTATTTATTGTATGGCAAAGGAACAGCATCGAACCTGCTCCTCCTCCTCCCCCCGCCCAATTTGTTTGCAAATGGTTGCTGTGTGTCCTTGCTTTTCTCTCTCGCCTTTTTCAGAGAGCTCCATCAAGCCAGACCTTTCATACCAACACTTGGTTTCCTTGCACCATCTTTCCCACAGGTGGGGGATCTAGCAGCTTGTTTTTATATTTTTATGAATGGATTTTAAATATTTGTGAATGGCTCTGTTGTGGTTGGTGCCCAGTGGCCTGAGCAAAATAAGAATGCAATGGGTGGAGAGTTTCTGCATTACCCCAACTTTTGAACTTGGCACGGTTGGGTGGGCACATGAAGCTGCCTTCTCCTCCGTCAGGTCTGAGGCCAAATTCACACCATTCCTTGAAAGCTTCAGTGATACTACTTTGAGCAGGCATGGTTTTTCCTCCAGAGAATCATGGGAGCTGCAGTTTTTTAAGGGCGCTGAGAGTTGTTAAAAAGGGAAAGGACCACTGCCTGTTAAGTCTGGTCGCGAACGACTCTGGGGTTGCGGCACTCATCTTGCTTTACTGGCCGAGGGAGCCGACGTTTGTCCGCAGACAGTTTTTCCGGGTCATGTGGCCGGCATGACCAAGCCGCTTCTGGCGAAACCAGAGCAGCACACAGAAACACCGTTTACCTTCCCGCCGGAGTGGTACCTATTTATCTACTTGCACTTGGCGTGCTTTCGAACTGCTAGGTTGGCAGGAGCAGGGACCGAGCAACGGGAGCTCACCCCATCGCGGGGATTCGAACCGGCGACCTTCTGATCAGCAAGTCCTAGGCTCTGTGGTTTAACCCACAGCGCCACCCGGGGACCTGGAAGACCAGGGTTCAAATCCCCACTCGGCCACGAAGCCGACTGGGTGACCCTGCGGACCAGCTGCTCTCAGCCTAACCTCCCCCACAGGGTTGTTGTGAAGATTGAATGAGGAAGGGAGAAACCATTAAGGTGCGCTTGAAAGCTGAAAAGTTGGGATATGAGCAATAAAGGGATTGTTCCTCTGAACCCCTGTCCAACCGCAGGGCCGGCCTCCCAGACCAGCCTGCCTTGCTCCGCAGCGCCTTCGTCCTCCCAGTTAATCCAGTCCCCATTATAAAGGTGCGGGAAAGTGCTTTGAAATGCTTAGAGGGGATAAACAGCTTTTAATGAAGTTACAGTGCTACATAATGGGTATCATAAAATTGCCTTCATACTGCAGGGTCCCAGGATGGTTTTTACTATCGACTGAGCGCGAGCTCCCGTTCTCTCTCTTTCTGTTGCAGCTGAAGCGAGGGGCGGGGTGGGAGAGGAGAGTGGCTGGAAAAATGGGGGATGTATTGAAATTACTTAATAGACATAACTGGTGGACACTCCCTCTGCTCCCTGCCTTTTTTTCGGGGGGGGGGATGCGATTGGGAGCTGCCTTAAGGGGCTAGGCTGTCAGAGCCGGTTTGCGACTCCCGGAGAACATGGCGAGTTTCATTGCAGCAAAACAGATGTTCACCTTGTTTCTCGATCGGCTGTTAGATGAGAAATTTATTGCTCTTGCGCCAGGCTGGGAGCTCCTGTGCTGCGGAGTCTATTAGGCGAAGGTTGGGGGGGGTGAGAGAGAGAAAGAGAGCTGGCAACCCGCCAGGCTGGCCCTGTTTTGATGGAAGCTAGAGGAGGCCACACCAGGCTCAGAGGCGCCAGCAGTAATGCATCGGCCAGACGCTTCTGATTGGGCGATCGATTGGGCTCTGATTTGATTTATTGATCGATAGCCTCAGAAAAAAAAAATTGGCGTCTCAGAAAGCTTGGGCTAATCTTTAACTGCTGCAAACATCTTTGGGGGCAGATGAGAGAGGGTGCATGTATGTGCATAGGGGTGTGTCTGTATTTGTGTGTATAACACACACACACACACATGTATGTAATCTGTGTCTCTCTCTGGAAAGGGAGCAGGCCGTAGGCTAGCCGAGAATTTCAAAACTGATAAAGGAATTTATGGAAGACATTTGGGCTTATCTTAATCACACAGCGGGGGCCCGGATGGCAAGCCTCTCTCTCTCTCCCCCCCCCCCCCGCCCCATCTTTCTGCGAGCCAGCAGACAATCGCCAGGCACAGAGAGCTGGGGTAGATCTATAAATTGATGGGATTCAAAGCCTGAAGCATCGATTACCATTATAGCAAAAAGAGAGGAAGGGGGGAGGAAAAAATCAGTGGCGTGCGGAATGGCTGATTATTTTTAGACAAAGATTTTGCCCCTCTCAGCAGCAATTTTTTGCTGATCCCGTCACTTGCGTCAGATGTCTGCTGTTGATTGCAATTAGATGCTTTAGATACCCCCCCTTGCCCCCACTTCTGGGGGGGAGCTTTCCCTCCCCACCCTGCACTCTTTCTGCTTATTAAATCTCCTCTTTTGTTTCTCTTCTCTCTGAGCCTCTTTCCCCGAAACTTTGCAGCTGGCTGGCTGGTAGGATTGTGTTACCCAGAAAAAAGGCCCCCTCCTATCTGGGGGTAGGGGTAATCGCGTTGCGGATCGTTGGAATATAGTTGGTTCAGGTAATCCCATGGAAAAATACACACACGCACACACCCCTTTAAAAAAAATCCCACTGTTCTCCTGGACCAGTCTTTGCCAACCTGGTTCTTCCAGGAGCTGAGAACCATTGCTCTCTGGGGCTAAAGGTAAAGGTAAAGGTCCGTTAGGTCCAGTCGTGGCCAGCTCTGGGGTTGTGGCGCTCATCTAACTTTATTGGCCGAGGGAGCCGGCGTACAGCTTCCGGGTCATGTGGCCAGCATGACTAAGCCGCTTCTGGAGAACCAGAGCAGCGCACGGAAACGCCATTTACCTTCCCGCCGGAGTTGTACCTATTTATCTACTTGCACTTTGACGTACTTTCAAACTGCTAGGTTGGCAGGAGCAGGGACCGAGCAATGGCAGCTCACCCCGTCATGGGGATTCGAACCGCTGACCTTCTGATCGGCAAGTCCTAGGCTCTGTGGTTTAACCCACAGCACCACCCGTCTCTGGGGCTAAATAGCACTGCAATTTAGAGCCTCTGGAGGGCACCAAGTTAGCCAGAAGCTGTCCTGTGTGGTTCAGAATTTGGAAATCTGCTATGCAGGGGTTTCCCCCATGGCCACCACCAGCAAGGACCCTTGGGGATCGAAAGAAAGGTCTGGGATAAAAGGATCCTTGTCTGTTGGGGGTGAGATTCCTGCTCCAAGCGATTTCTGGCGGTGGATCCTGCCATCAGCGTCTTATTGTTTCCACATCCATGAGCCTATTTATTAGGATTGTTAGTTGCTTGTTACAACAGAGGTCTCCCAGTGACTTGCAATGTATTTAAAAAGATAAACATATTATAATGTTAAAGGTAAAGGGACCCCTGACCATTAGGTCCAGTCGTGGCCGACTCTGGGGTTGCGGTGCTCATCTCGCTTTATTGGCCGAGGGAGCCGGTGTACAGCTTCCAGGTCATGTGGCCTGCATGACTAAGCTGCTTCTGGCGAACCAGAGCAGCACACGCTGTTTACCTTCCTACCGGAGTGGTACCTATTGATCTACTTGCACTTTGACGTGCTTTCAAACTGCTAGGTTGGCAGGAGCATGGACCCAGCAACGGGAGCTCACGCCGTCATGGGGATTCGAACCGCCGACCTTCTGAACAGCAAGTCCTAGGCTCTGTGGTTTAACCCACAGCGCCACCCGTGTCCCTATTATAATGTTATCATTCGTTAAAAAAAAAAAAGTCATGAAAATATCCAGAACAACCCCTCCCCTCGCAAGGAAACTTTGGCAACACATTAACAGAAAAAACACCACCACCATCCTAGTCCTATCGAAACCCTGGGAGCAAAAATAAGTTTTTACCTGGGACTGAAAATAAGTCAGCAAAAGCAGATCTCTTTAGAGTTCCACAGGTAGGGAGCCACTCATGAAAAGGCCCCGTCTCCCTTGTCACCATCTTTTGAGTCTCCCTTCAGGAAGGGAGCCAGAGAAGGGCCTCAGGTGAGAATCATAAGGAGTGGGTAGGTTCATATTGGGAGAGGCATCCCAGAAGGCATCACACTACCACTCCCATTAAAAAGGGACGCTTTGAGGGAAAAGACTTTCAAATTATGTACAGCTGTCGATTTGTTCCGAGTAAAATGGAGGATAAAACTTCATTCCCATGGATTTACTCCTTTAGGAACATAAGAAGTTACGTTATACTGAGTCAGAGCAGTGGTCCATCTAACTGACTGGTAGCGTCTCCCCTTAATGAGTGTTATGTCCATTTATCTCAGTTTCTCACTTTTCAGTTCAACTTATCTCTGCATCATGTTGTGTGTGTGTGTGTGTGTTTCAAAAAAGCCCTCATGAATTTTTTTTAGTGTGTATTGTTTCTAATATTTTTGCAAGCAGTTTTGCATAACATAATGAATTTTTGTTTGTTATTTTCACTAATAATACAGTCGTATCTTGGATCCTAAACGCCTTGGTACTTGGACGTTTTGGCTCCCAAACGCCAGAAACCCAGAAATGAGTGTTCTGGTTTGCAAACGTTCTTTTGGAATCTGAACATCCGGTGGTGTTTCCAAGGCTTCCGATTGGCTCCAGGAGCTTCCTGCAGCCAATCAGAAGCTGCGCCTTGGTTTCTGAATGTTTTGGAAGTTGAACGGACTTCTGGAATGGATTCTGTTTCACTTCCGAGGTACGGCTGTATATGGATTTCTGTGCAGTTTCCTCCCCCCCCCCCAAATGTGCACTTTTTGTGTACAGTGGAAACTTGTGTTACGGACAGGATCCGTTCCGGAGGCCTGTCTGTAACATGGAACTGACACAAGCTGAAGTGCCGCGTCTGCACATGTGCGCGGCGCGATTTAGCGCTTCTGCGCATGCGCGAGAGCGGCAAAACACGGAAATAACCCATTACGGTACTTCCGGGTTGCCGCGGGACGCAACACAAAAGCGCGTAACCTGGAGCAGACGCAACATGAGATATGACTGTACAGTGGTACCTCAGGTTACAGACGCTTCAGGTTACAGACACATCAGGTTACAGACTCCACTAACCCAAAAATAGTACCTCGGGTTAAGAACTTTGCTTCAGGATGAGAACAGAAATTGCGTTGCGGCGGCAGCAGGAGGCCCCATTAGCTAAAGTGTTACCTCAGGTTGAGAACAGTTTCAGGTTAAGAACGGACCTCCAGAACGAATTAAGTTCTTCACCTGAGGTACCAGTGTATACAGTTTTTGTTTGGAGAGCTGCATATAAAAAACCCGAAATTCCAAAAGATAGCTGTGTTTCATTCAGTTTATGTATTGGCTTCAGGAAATGTAAATAAGATAGGTTTGGCTCGAAATCCTACCCAAACAGAAGCTCTCCTCCATTCCTGTCTACTGATAATACAGTGGTGCCCCACAAGACGAATGCCTCACAAGACGGAAAACTCGCTAGACGAAAGAGTTTTCCGTTTTGGAGCTGCTTCGCAAAATGAATTTCCTATGGGCTTGCTTCGCAAGACGACAATGTCTTGCGAGTTCCTGCGGGGTTTTTCCCCTCCCCCCCCTTTTGCTAAGTCACTAAGCCGCTTATCAGCTGATCTGATCAGCCGCTAAAAGCCAGTTTACACGACAGTCCGAGTGGAATAAAAATTATAGAATCAGAGAATTGTAGAGGAGGAAGGAACCCTGAGAGTGATCTAGTCCACTCCTGCAGTGCAGGAATCTCAACTGAAGTTTCTAAGACAGATGGCCGTCCAATTTCCGCTTTCAAACCTCCAATGAAGGGGAGTCCACAACCTCCAAAGGGAGTCTGTTTCACTGTCGAACTGCACTTACTGTCAGAAAGCTCTTCCTGATGTTTAGCTTGAATGTCTTTTCTTGCAACATGAACCTAGCTCCCCAACTCTGCTGGGAGCTATCGCAGCTAGTGGCCACGAACTTGTTCTGTGTACCAGAACTGAATAACGATGTCACAAAAAGCTGGGATAGCTCAGTCGGTAGAGCAGAAGGCTCTTGATCACAGGGTTGTGGGTTCAAGCCTCATGCTGGTCAAAATATCCCTGCATTGCAGGGGGTTGGACTAGATGACCCTTGGGATCCCCTACCAACTCTACAAAGGTAAGAAGAGCGTGGCTGGATCAGGCCGATTTGCCCAGCATCCTGTTCTTGCAGCGGCCACTCAGATGCCTCAATGGCGAACCCACAAGCAGGATGAAACACAAGAGACCCCTCCCCTCCTGTAGTTTCCAGGAAATGGTATTCAGAAGCCATTTGACCATGGAAGCAAAGCCATTGTTGCTATTAGAAGAAGAGTTCGGATTTGATATCCCGCTTTATCACTACCCGAAGGAGTCTCAAAGCGGCTAACAATCTCCTTCCCCTTCCTCCCCCACAATAAACACTCTGTGAGGTGAGTGGGGCTGAGAAACTTCAAAGTAGAGTGACTAGCCCAAGGTCACCCAGCAGCTGCATGTGGAGGAGCAGGGAAGCGAACCCAGTTCACCAGATTACGAGACTACCACTCTTAACCACTACACCACACTGGCCATCGTAGCCATCGTTAGCCCTCTCCATCCTCCATG
The DNA here is from genome assembly GCF_965113315.1 of Podarcis vaucheri. NCBI lineage: Eukaryota > Metazoa > Chordata > Lepidosauria > Squamata > Lacertidae > Podarcis > Podarcis vaucheri. The sequence continues at coordinate 88,197,221 of NC_138765.1, read as the reverse complement.
AATTTGCCTAATCCTCTTACAAAGCCATCCAATTGGTGGCTGCCGCTGGCTCCTGCAGGAGCGAGTTCCACAGTTTAACAGCTACACGAAGGAGCCGTTTCTTTTAATGGAAACGGACGGATGGAGATGCTATCCAGCTTCCTGCTGATGACCTCAGCCGGTGCAGTTGAAAGCTCTCAGCGCCCGCTGGAAAACTCTCTGGCGGTTGCTGTTTTTCTTTCTTTTGGAAATCTAATATATTGATTAGCTTTCTTCAGTACAGCATCAATAAAAGTGTATAATGGCATGGCTGGGCCCTGTGGCGTCTTCCTCCTGCTGGTCTGAAAGCACCTCTATCCACTCCTCTCCTGCCTGCCCTCCAACCGGCAGGCAGGAAGCCAATGTCAGCTCTTACTTTGACGGCTGGGCATGGCTCCTCCTGGGCTGGCTGGTCTTGGCAACCCCGGCAGCAGGACGGGTAGCTAAACTTGACTTGAGGGTCGGTGGGGGTTGGCAGCTGGCAGCCTGCTTCCATGGGTGCCAAGCCAGAGGGAAGATGGCCTGTGCCCTAGCCAATGGTGCTCTTTGTTGGCAGAGAAACTGCTTCCTTTCCCATCAATATGACCCTACACAAAAAAAAAACATTGCCAGCGAAGGCTGCATTATCCCAGAGGCTGGAAGCCCTTTCTATAGGGACGTGGGTGGCACAGTGGGTTAAACCACAGGGCCTAGGACTTGCTGATCAGAAGGTCGGTGGTTCAAATCCCCACGATGGGGTGAGCTCCCATTGCTCTGTCCCTGCTCCTGCCAACCTAGCAGTTCGGAAGCACGTCAAAGTACAAGTAGATAAATAGGTACCGCTCCGGCAGGAAGGTAAACGGCGTTTCCGTGCGCTGCTCTGGTTCGCCAGAAGTGGCTTAGTCATGCTGGCCACAAGACCCGGAAGCTGTATGCTGGCTCCCTTGGCCAGTATAGCGAGATGAGTGCCCCAACCCCAGAGTCGGCCACGACTGGACCTAATGGTCAGGGGTCCCTTTACCTTTTAACCCTTTCTAAGCAGAGGGCCTCCTGCTTTTCTTCTTACACCCTTCACATCTTCCAGTAGACCCGGTGAAACGATGACATCTTTTGCACTAAAGGCAGCTTCACCGATGGTAATTTATATTCTTGTCTCTCTGATCCTGCATGCTGAAGATCAGGGTAGTTAGATTCTGGCACCTGCCGTCCAAAGTTAAAACAGCCTGCGAAAATTCCATGGGTTTCAGCCCGGTCATGAGCAAAATGTTGTTTCTGCTAGTCTGATCACAAACTTCTTTGCCGAAATTGGGAGTTAACTATCAAACAAGTTGAATTTTAACAGGGAGAAATGTAAAGTATTGCACTTGGGCAAAAAAAATGAGAGGCACAAATACAAGATGGGGGACACCTGGCTTGAGAGCAGTACATGTGAAAAGGATCTAGGAGTCTTGGTTGACCACAAACTTGACATGAGCCAACAGTGTGGCACGGCAGTTAAAAAAGCCAATGCAATTCTGGGCTGCATCAATAGGAGTATAGCATCTGGATCAGGGGAAGTAATAGTGCCACTGTATTCTGCTCTGGTCAGACCTCACCTGGAGTACTGTGTCCAGTTCTGGGCACCACAGTTCAAGGAGGACACTGACAAACTGGAACGTGTCCAGAGGAGGGCAACCAAAATGGTCAAAGGCCTGGAAACAATGCCTTATGAGGAACGGCTAAGGGAGCTGGGCATGTTTAGCCTGGAGAAGAGGAGGTTAAGGGGTGATATGATAGCCATGTTCAAATATATAAAAGGATGTCACATAGAGGAGGGAGAAAGGTTGTTTTCTGCTGCTCCAGAGAAGCAGACACGGAGCAATGGATCCAAACTACAAGAAAGAAGATTCCACCTAAACATTAGGAAGAACTTCCTTACAGTAAGAGCTGTTTGACAGTGGAATTTGCTGCCAAGGAGTGTGGTGGAGTCTCCTACTTTGGAGGTCTTTAAGCAGAGGCTTGACAACCATATGTCAGGAGTGCTCTGGTGGTGTTTCCTGCTTGGCAGGGGGTTGGACTCGATGGCCCTTGTGGTCTATTCCAGCTCTATGATTCTATGATCAGCCGACAAAGCTACAGCAGAAGCCTCTACATGTTTAAATTCTGTTTCCTTTTGAGTGTTGTTGCATATGCTGCTTTTAGAAATAGCCTTTTTGTAGCCATTCAAGGCAGCTTGCTGACTCCCCTTTCTCCACCTGCATTTGTTGGTTTTCGCCAGCCCTGTCTCAAATTAGGCCTGTCAGGGCATCTTGCCTCTTTAATAGGAGGCATTTCTTGTCCATCTCAGTCACAAAGCCATAGGATAGGTTGCCAGAAATCATAAGGGGGGGGGGACTTAACAACAACAACAACAGTTTGGGAGTCCTTTTAATTTAACTTGGCCTTAACATTTTTAGTATGGTTATTATTTATTAAATTTATAATACTGCCCTTCATGCATGGATCTCAGGCCAGTTCATAGTATAAGAAGGCAAGACAAAAACACAAAATACATGATAAAAACAATAAGCCACTCCCCACAGCCCCCTCCCACAGACACATCTCAAAGGGTCTAGGATGTTAATCAGCCAAAGCTTAACTTCTGCTCAGCTGTGAGGACTAGATAAATGAGCTGTTGTTTCCCCCCCCCAAACGAAAGCTGCTGTTCTCTGAAATGTAAGCAGTAATTTCCCTCTTCCCAACCTAAGGACTGTCTCCACTGCTTGTCACTAATTAGGGTCGCCGTATTTTGAAGAGCAAAAATGAGGGCACATTTGCCAACTTCTACTTTTAACTGCGGATCGCTACGAAGACTCTAACCAGGAGAAAGAGGACGTGTCCTGGAAAAAGAGGACATATGGCAACACTTCCCTTCGTAACTCCCCTCCAGGAAAAAAATATTCTTCCTCCCCCTGCCCCACACCGCAAACAGTGGAGCATCTTCCTTTTAACTAGTTTCTGACAGATTTATTTCTTGCACAGCTTGACGGATGGAGGATTGTGGTGAGATGTTTTCAGAGTGAGAGAACAATTTTGCCATAATTAGAAATTGGTTGGGTTAACACGCAGCCCCCCCCTTCCGCAAAATCTTTAAATGCAGCAGCAAATCTGGGTAAGGAATGTCTCTCTGCCACACAATCGGTTATTAGCACTTGATCAGTTTTCTTGGTGGATGGCTTGCCGCTGGTGCATGAAGCTTGTGCAATAATAGGCCTCTTGATTAACGGATTTGCATATCTTTTGAGGACCCGGAATCTGCATTCTCTCTCCTCCGCTGCCATTGTCACAGACCCTATACATCTGCATGAGAGAAATGCACAATGCACGCCTGGCTCTCATGCCGCTGGGGTGAGGGAAAGCATTGCTTCCAAAATAGATAGGGATGCAGGGAGGTGGAATGTGTCAGACCAGGGGAGCAGCAGAGCTGCGGGACAGAAGATTTCAGCTGCCATTTGCCTGCGGTAGAATAGCATGCAATGGAATGAGACCCATAATTCACAGGGAGGTCCCAGCTGTGCCCGGCGCAATGTTGATTGCCCTTCCTACTCGCTTCAATCCATTTGGCGAGGATGCCCCCACTGAGCCAGGGAGGTCCTTTCGGTGTTCGCCGTGGATCACCGGAATAGACGGTTGTGTCGTAATTTGATGCCTCGAGTCCCCAGGTGATGGAGCCTGGAAATGAGAAGGACCCAGAGGTCTTGAGGAGCAGGGCAACGGCCCCGCTCCCAATCAGGTCAGCACAAAAAGTTCTGTCCTACCCTGGAGTGTGTGGTTTTTTTGGTTGGGCTGCTTGCCAGTGTGGTGTAGTGGTTAAGAGCGGTAGACTCGTAATCTGGTGAACCGGGTTTGATTCCCCGCTCCTCCACATGCAGCTGCTGGGTGACCTTGGGCCAGTCACACTTCTCTGAAGTCTCTCAGCCCCACTCACCTCACAGAGTGTTTGTTGTGGGGGAGGAAGGGAAAGGAGAATGTTAGCCGCTTTGAGTCTCTTTAGGGTAGTGATAAAGCGGGATATCAAATCCAAACTCCTCCTCCTCCTCCTCCTCCTCTTCTTCGTCTTCGGGTTTTATGCTGGGGCATTGCTGTGGGGTGCCCAGACCCTGGTGTGGTGTTTTGCATTGGCCCCACATTAAAATGAAAAAAAGAAGCAGCTCAAACTCTTCTCTCTGAATTTGCATCTACAGTGGTGCCTCGCAAGACGAAAAGAATCCGTTCTGTGATTCTCTTCGTCTAGCGGTTTTTTTGTCTTGCAAAGCAAGCCCATTGAAGGATTAGCGGATTAGCGCTATTAGCGGCTTTTAGCGGCTTATCTGCTGATCGGATCAGCTGATAAGCGGCTTAGCGGCATGGAAAAGGGGGGGAGGGGGAAAAAGCAGCAGGAACTCGCAAGACATTGTCGTCTTGCGAAGCAAGCCCATAGGAAATTCGTTTTGCGAAGCACCTCCAAAACGGAAAACTCTTTCGTCTAGCGAGTTTTCCGTCTTGCGAGGCATTCGTCTTGCGGGGCACCACTGTATCTTACTGTCTGTCTATCTGGAGCTGCAAATTTTCTTCACATCTTGCTCATGGGCTTGTTTCTGCTCCTCATGTCTTCCATCTCTTAAGTCTCTCTTTTACTGATAAAGTTGATAAAACTAGGAAGCTCAGTATTTCTCCTTCTCTCTTAAAACCGAGACAAACCGTTCTGGCTTGATGCCTGTCCCGGAAAATGGAAACGCCACACCTTGATTAGAATTTGGAAGGGCTGACGTTGGACCTGATCAAAGTTGATGGGCGTAGCCATTCACATGGTGTGAGTCTTGTGATCAATTATGCAGGGCTTACCTGTCCCGCCCCCCCCCAATATTTTATTCAAGTTGGCAACCCCTGCCTCCCCACCATGCTTGAGCCACACCAAATTAACAGTCCAGATGAGAGCAGATGAAACATGACGACCTCTTTTGAGCTGGACAGGTTTTCTGTTTACCTCCGGCAGAAGCAAGAACAATGGGTGCCTGTTGGGGAGCGAACAATGTGATGTGGCTGAATGGGTTGGGCGCCTTGTCCTGATTGCCGGCTCCTGGCCTTGATGGGGATCAAAGAGGGAAATGATGGAGCCGGTGGGCGGGCGGGTGTGAGAGACAGAGCGTTCACATGCACAGACCACAAACCCCACTTAGTGTCAAGTTGTCTGGGCTTAGTGAATAGCCCTGGGTATGGATTGCTAGCCTATAAATCAGAATGGCCGTTGCCACTGCGGGACTCCCTTTTGGTTTAGGAACTTAACAACACTGATAGCTACAGAAGTTTTGATGCTTATACAAAGCAAGATTCTGACTCCAGGTAACTTCTCTGTTAGATTACTGAAACGGGTTATACATGGGGCTGCCTCTGAAGACAGTTCGGAAACTTCAGCTGGTGCAGAATTCGGCAGCCAGGTTGCTCCCTGGGACAAGACACTTTGAGCATGTTACCCCAAAAGTGGCTTGACTGCACTGGCTACCAATTAGCTTCCAGGCCCAATTCAAAGTGCTGGTTTTGACCTATGAAGCTTTAAGCAGCTCAGGACCGCAATACCTCAAGGACTGCCTCTCCGTATATAAACCAGCCTGGACTCTGTGTTCATAATCTGAGGGCCTTCTTTGTGTGTCCCCTCCATGAGAGGTCTGGAGGGTGGCAACATGAGAATGGACCTACTCTGTAGTGGCTCCCTGTTTGTGGAATACAGTGGTACCTCAGGTTACAGACTCTTCAGGTTGCAGACTCCGCTAACGCAGAAATAGTACCTCGGGTTAAGAACTTTGCTTCAGGATGAGAACAAAAATCGTGTAGCGGGAGGCCCCATTAGCTAAAGTGATACTTCAGGTTAAGAACAGTTTCAGGTTAAGAACGGACCTCCGGAATGAATTAAGTTCTTAACCCGAGGTTCCACTGTACTCTCCCCAGGGAGGCTCGGGTAGAAATCATATATCGAACAGATGGAAAGCCCTTTAATCTGAGCAGGCTGAGAGCAAAAAAGTAAGGTTACCGTAACTTCAGTCATAGAGCTTCAATATGCTGATGACAACGTAGTGTGTGCCCACTCAGAGGATGACCTCCAAACCATCCTAAATATCTTTGCAGAAACTTACAGAAAGCTTGGCCTATTGCTCAACATCCAAAAAAACAAAGTGCTGCACCAACAAGTACAAAACAACCCCTCTGCAGTGCCACAAATCCAACTCAGTGGTGTAATGTTGGAAAATGCCGATCACTTCTCCTATCTTTCCACAAGGGCCAACATTGATGCCGAAATACAGCATCGCCTGAGCTCTGCGAGTGCGGCTTTATCCCAATTGAAATGTAGAGTGTTTGAGGACCCGGACATTTGCAGGGAAACCAAAATGCTTGTTTACAAAGCTATTGCACTACCGACCTTACTGTATGCTTGTGAAACATGGACCACTTATAAATGCCATCTCCAACTCCTTGAAAGATTCCATCAATGGTGCCTCTGAAAAATTTTACACATCACTTGAGGAGACAGGTGAACTAATGCCAGTGTACTGGAAGAAGCAAAGATCACCAGTGTTGAAGCAACGATTCTTCAACATCAACTTTGTTGGAATGGTCGTGTTGTTCGGATGCCTTACCGTCTTTCAAAGCAGCTACTGTATTCTGAACTTAAAAATGGAAAGCGTAATGCTGGTGGTCAACAAAAGAGGTTTAAAGACTGTCTCAAGGCAAATCTAAAAAAAAAAATAGTATAAACACTGACAACTGGGGAACACTGGCTAGGGAGTGGGAGGCAGCAGACACCAACCATCAGGACTCCTAGGAGTGCTGCCACCATCAAGACCATGGTGTCAATGTAACAAAATGTGGGCCAGGTGGAGAGGTACTTTGGGTGACACTCCCCACCCCCAGTCCCCAACTGGTCAAGCTCCCCGAGGCTGGAGCTCAGCAACAGCCCAAGAGCCACACGCTCCCCATTCCCTGACACAGATGGATAAAATGGTTAAAGAAGCAATTAAGATTGGATGCCCTGTTTCCGACAAGCAATCAAGGACTCGAGATTAATTCTTTTTCTTTCTCTCTGCCGCACAGTTTGGAAGTTACTCGCTTGAGGGTATCTCCAAGTCAGGCATCAGCGACTGTTAAGATCACTTAACAATAAACGAAGAGGCGCAAGGCGTATTTTGCCTCAGAGGATGCCACGTTGCGCCTGATTTGGCATCACTCCCAATGCCCACCTCTGCCAGTCTTGGGCGCAGGTTGCCTGGGTCCTGTTCCATCCTCACTCCTGTGTACTCGCCGGTGTTTCCTGCTGAGGAGAACAGGGCATAAAGTCTAATAAATACAACAGCCCTTTAAGGTAGAGGAAGCTAATACTATCTTCATTTTGAAGAATGTCGGGGGGGCTGTTGGGAGCAAGAGTGAGTGTCTTGTCCAAGAGGCAAGGAGGAGAAGCCCACTGATGGCCACCAGCTACAATGGCTCCATCCTGCTTCCCAGTAGGAGGCACCAGTGCTTCTGAATTGCTGGAAGCCACAGTTGCTGGAAGCCACAGGAGATGAGCTTGGGAGAAAAGCAATGACAAACCTAGACAGCATCTTAAAAAGTAGAAACATCACCTTGCCAACAACGGTCCGTATAGTAAAAGCTATGGTTTTCCCAGTAGTGATGTATGGAAGTGAGAGCTGGACCATAAAGAAGGCTGATCGTTGAAGAATTGATGCTTTTGAATTATGGTGCTGGAGGAGACTTTTGAAAGTCCCATGGACTGCAAGAAGATCAAACCTCTCCATTCTGAAGGAAATCAGCCCTGAGTGCTCACTGGAAGGACAGATCGTGAAGCTGAGGCTTCAATACTTTGGCCACATCATGTGAAGAGAAGAGTCCCTGGAAAAGACCCTGATGTTGGGAAAGATGGCGGGCACAAGGAGAAGGGGACGACAGAGGATGAGATGGTTGGACAGTGTTCTTGAAGCTACCAGCATGAGTTCGACCAAACTGCGGGAGGCAGTGGAAGACAGGAGTGCCTGGTGTGCTCTGGACCAAGGGGTCACGAAGAGTCGGACATGACTAAACGACTAAACAACAACAAAAACAGCAGGAGATGAGAGGGCTCTTACTCGGGTCCTGCTTATGGGCTTTCCATTGGGGCATCTGTAAAAACAGTGGTCTAGACTAGGTGGGCCCCCATTGGGCTGGGCTGGAAAGCTCCTCTTATGCTGCTTGTTGAGCTTGTAAAAGCCGAGATTTGAGCACCTTTGTTACAGCTCTCAATGTGCACAGGGATTGGTCGCGGCTACTGTGTGATCGGATAGATCCTTCGCACATGCTCAGAGGCACTCTTATCTTGCAACTCCGCCATGCGTTCCAGAGCCGAACCTTGCTACGCTTGTGCCCGCCAAATGTCTCTGCTTGTGACTCGCTGAGGAGTTGGCGGGCCGCACAGCACAGCCCTTTGGAGACAATTCCCTTCTTTCTCCATCGCCTGTGATCTTCCCCTAATCTAAAATGGAATCTCTGGCTCGGGAGCTTTATCAAAACAGTTGTAATGGGATCTCAAGAAGGACAGTGATTTTCACAAGCGTGTTAGATGTTCGTTCCAGGGAAAGATATGAAAGCTGTGGGGGTTTTTCCGCGGGGGGTGAGAAACGAACACGGTCAGGAAACGAGTGATGCTATCGAGCATATTACAGAAGCCATGGCTGTGTGTGTTGATCAGCTTGGAGAGGAAGGCCAAAGATTCAGGCACATAACTTTATTCATCCGGCCCAGTGGCTTTCTCGGCCCCCAATGCCACGCTGATAAGACCCAGGGCTTTGGTAGGTAGGCACAGCAAATGGCCTATGTAAAGGTAAAGGGACCCCTGACCATTAGGTCCAGTCGTGGCCGACTCTGGGGTTGCGGCGCTCATCTCGCTTTATTGGCCAAGGGAGCCGGCGTACAGCTTCCGTGTCATGTGCCCAGCATGACTAATCCGCTTCTGGCGAACCAGAGCAGCGCACGGAAACGCCGTTTACCTTCCCGCCGGAGCGGTACCTATTTATCTACTTGCACTTTGAGGTGCTTTCGAACTGCTAGGTTGGCAGGAGCAGGGACCGAGCAACGGGAGCTCACACCGTTGTGGGGATTCGAACCGCCAACCTTCTGATCGGCAAGTCCTAGGCTCTGTGGTTTAACCCACAGCGCCACCTGTGTCCTTATACATAAATCCGGCACTGCCCAGAGTTGAACAGGAGGGGTGCAGTTTAACCATCTGCCTCTGGGCTGGGCTGATGGTTAGCGTACCCTGAAGGGGTGCAGCGGCCAACCTCTTCCTGGGTTTGGAAACTTTTAATGGGTTTGTTCCTGGTGGTTCTTCAGTATCTCTCTTGTTCCACTGTGTTGCCCATGGCCCCCTGTTTGGGGATGACCTGGTGACTTTGCCACCTCACATGCTTGTCTGAATCAAGGCAGCTGAAGCTGTGAGGTTGCCCGCTGCCCCCCTGTCTTGCCTGCCACAAAACCCAGACCTAAAAACAAAACATTCATGGGTCGTGCTGCAAGGCCATTAAAAAACCTGCTGACTCCCGCTTTCTTATTCCTTGTCTCAGTCTGTATACACGGGGGGGGGGGGGTTCGGTTTTTATCTGCTTTTTCTCCAATATTTTTTTTATATCTAACAGTGAAATATTTATACGGCCCAATAAAAGGCGGAAAGCTCGCAATCTCTCTCAAATTCATTGGAGACCGAGAGGAGCTTCCTAGTACGAATTTAACACCCAGCCGTGACCCCTGGTAATTGACTCCATACATCTTTAGCATCAAGAATTTACATAATACGCAGGAAAATGATTGATAGCTCCTGGAAGCCAGCCTGTCTGCCGAGAGGCCGTGTGCACCGCCATCCGTCTTGCGCGCTGCGGCCTGTCTCACCCTGCCCTGCATCGCAAACATGGCCGTGACACCAGGACTCTCCATGTCACGTCCCCCCACCCTGTCGAACACCACAATCCAGGGAAGACAATTCCTTTTTAAATAACAGGAGGTCTCTCTTCAGCAGCACCTGTGGCAGCAAAAGGGTGCATCAAACTCGGGTATGGCCCAAGGACCAATGGTCCCAGATTGAGGTGCAGGATCCTGGGCTCGGTTTTTCCTGTTAGGCCAGCGAGGCCCTCACACACTTCAGGTGGTGTAGTTTGGACGTTGTTTTAGGGGTTGCTGAGAGGGGAGGCAAACTCAGTTCAGCTCAGAGCGCAAAACAACATTAGGAGGTTTTCTGAAAGAGCATCTCCATCCCCATCGTTCAGCCCAGACACTGGGGTCCAGCTCCAAGGGTCTCCTGGAAATTCCCTCCCTGTGAGAAGTGAGGTTGCAGGGAACCAGGCAGAGGGCCTTCTTGGTAGTGGCACCCGCCCTGTTGAACGCTCTCCCTTCAGATGTCAAGGAAATAAACAACTACCCGACTTTTAGAAGACATCTGAAGGCAGCCCTGTTTAGGGAAGTTTTCAGTGTTTGATGTTTTATCGTGTTTTTAATATTTTGTTGGGAGCCGTCCAGAGTGGTTGGGGAGACCCAGCCAGATGGGCAGGATACAAATTATAAATTAGTAGTAGTAGTAGTAATATTCTCCCGCACAAGCCTGCTTTGTTAATTTTTGCTTTTATTTATTTATTTTTAATATTTTTTTATTAATTTTACTTATAATCACAATACAGAACATTGTATCCTCTTACTAAATCTCTTGTCTCAACCGAGCCTAAACGACTTCCCTCCCTCCCGCCTAAATAAAATTTTGCATTTTTACATTTTACTTCCTTTTCTATTCTTGTTATATCATGATTTAAAATATTAAATTACCGTACTCAACCCGAATAGGTAACTAATTCATCTTACAAATCTTCAGATAACCCTGCTAATGATATTAATTGCTTACAGTTGTCTTTCAAATATAATATAAATTTGTTCCAGTCTTTTTGGAATACTTGATCTCACTGGTTCAGGATTCTTCCCGTCAGTTTTGTCAGTTCTGCAAAGTCCATCATCTTCATCTGCCACTCTTCCTTTGTTGGTATCGTGCTGTAGTTGTTGCATATAAGAACAATTTTTTATCTTGTCTCGGTATCTCTTTACCCACTATACCCAGTAAGAAAGCTTCTGGGTTTTTTTTAACAAGTGTTTTAAAACATTTTCTTTAACTCAATGTATATCATCTCCCAGAAAGCTTTTATCTCTTTACATGTCCACCACATGTGGAAAAAAGTACCCTCCTTTTCCTTACATTTCCAACCGTCATTTTTTGTTCTGTACATTTTAGCCAATTTAACTAGTGTTAAATACCAATTAAGGGGACGCGGGTGGCGCTGTGGGTAAAAGCCTCAGCGCCTAGGGCTTGCCGATCGAAAGGTCGGCGGTTCGAATCCCCGCGGCGGGGTGCGCTCCCGCTGCTCGGTCCCAGCGCCTGCCAACCTAGCAGTTCGAAAGCACCCCCGGGTGCAAGTAGATAAATAGGTACCGCTTACCAGCGGGAAGGTAAACGGCGTTCCGTGTGCTGCGCTGGCTCGCCAGATACAGCTTTGTCACGCTGGCCACGTGACCCGGAAGTGTCTCCGGACAGCGCTGGCCCCCGGCCTCTTGAGTGAGATGGGCGCACAAACCCCAGAGTCTGTCAAGACTGGCCCGTTCGGGCAGGGGTACCTTTACCTTTAAATACCAATTATACATCATTTTCATGACATTTTCTTTAAGCGTACTGCTTGCAGTAAAACTGATACCTTTCTTTGATAACCTCTCCCATTCTTCTAACTGTATATTATAAACAATGTCTTTAGCCCAGTGTATTATTACCGTAATTTTTGCTGCTTTTAATCTCGGGCGTTTGGGTCTACAGGGGACCCTGACGCTGGCTTACGGTATTTAAACAAGCATAATAAATACCACGAGGGACACAGGTAGCGCTGTGGGTTAAACCACAGAGCCTAGGACTTGCTGATCAGAAGGTTGGCGGTTCGAATCCCCGCAACGGGGTGAGCTCCCGTTGCTCGGTCCCTGCTCCTGCCAACCTAGCAGTTTGAAAGCACGTCAAAGTGCAAGTAGATAAATAGGTACCACTCCAGCGGGAAGGTAAACAGCGTTTCCGTGCGCTGCTCTGGTTCACCAGAAGTGGCTTAGTCATGCTGGCCACATGACCCGGAAGCTGTACAAACAAACCCAAACCAAAACCATAAGCTGGTGTGGAAATGGCATGGTCTGAAGGCTAACACAGAGAATGGGAAACTAGGATTGAACGATTCGCCCATCCCTAGTTTAAATCTCTTCAGTAAGAACCTCCTGCCTTGTATTGGCCATATACAGTCGTACCTTGGAAGCCGAACGGAATCCATTCCAGAAGACGGTTTGACTTCCAAAACGTTCGGAAACCAAAGCGCGGCTTCTGATTGGCTGTAGGAAGCTCCTGCAGCCAATCAGAAGACGTGGAAGCCCCGTCGGACGTTCGGCTTCCAAAAAATATTTCGCAAACTGGAACAGTCGCTTCCGGGTTTGCAGCGTTTGGGAGCCAAAGCGTTCGGGAACTAAGCTGTTCGAAAACCAAGGTACGGCCGTATGTCAACGTTGGGCTGAAGAATCTCGGGGAAAGAATGGACCTCCTGCCATAGCCCTGAAGCCTGTGGAGCTGCCACATCAAAGCTTGTGATCTCCAGTGTGTATAAGGGTTAAATAAGGCTGTGTCTCAGGTAACCTGATCCTGAGCTGTATAGGTACCAGCACCTTGAACTTGGCCTTGTAGCCAGTGGGCAGCAAGTTCAGATCCCACAAGCATGGAGTTATTGCCACGATGGTTGTGCTCTGCTCAGAGGCAGTAAATTCTCCTGAATCCCTGGAACCCACAGAAGGGGAGAGTTGCTCTTGTGCTCAAATCCTGCTTGCTGGGTTCCCTCTGTGAGAACAGGATGCTCGACTTAATAATAATAATAATAATAATAATAATAATAATAATAATAATATTTATTTATTTATTTATTTATACCCCGCCTGTCTGGCTGGGCTTCCCCAGCCACTCTGGGCGGCTTCCAACCCAGTATTAAAATACAGTAATACATCAAACATTAAAAGCTTCCCTAAACAGGGCCGCCTTCAGATGTCTTCTAAAAGTTTGGTAGTTGTTCTCTTTGACATCTGGTGGGAGGGCGTTCCACAGGGAGGGCGCCACTACCAAGAAGGCCCTCTGCTTGGTTCCCTGTAACTTGGCTTCTCGCAGTGAGGGAACCACCAGAAGAAGAAGAAGAAGAGGAGTTTGGATTTGATATCCCGCTTTATCACTACCCGAAGGAGTCTCAAAGTAGCTAACATTCTCCTTTCCCTTCCTCCCCCACAACAAACACTCTGTGAGGTGAGTGGGGCTGAGAGACTTCAGAGAAGTGTGACTGGCCCAAGGTCACCCAGCAGCTGCATGTGGAGGAGCAGGGAAGCGAACCTGGTTCACCAGATTACGAGTCTACCGCTCTTAACCACTACACCACACTGGCCCTCGGCGCTGGATCTCAGTGTCCGGGCAGAACGATGGGGGTGGAGACACTCCTTCAGGTATACTGGACCGAGGCCATTTAGGGCTTTAAAGGTCAGCACCGACACTTTGAATTGTGCTCAGAAATGTAGATGGGTCTTTGGCCTGACCCACCAGGCTCTTCTTCCTTTATCAGCTGGCAGGGGTTTGCCCCCACAAGCAGGCAGGCCACTTTGCCCCGCACCAGCCTCAGAGGAACCGTCAGTGGTGTAGCGTGGGTTGTCAGCACCCGGGGCAAGGCAAGTAATTTGCGCCCCCTAACCCGTGGATTTGCGCCCCCTAACCCGTGGACTTGCACCCCCTAACCCTAACCCCCAGATGTTGCGCCCGGTGCGGCCGGCCCCCCCCTGCACCCCCCACGCTACGCCACTGGGAACCGTAGCCCTTCTCCATCCAGCCTTTGTGATTTAAATCAATATTTTTAAAAGAAAGAAAAGAATAAGTAGCACAGCAACGAATGCAGGGAAGGACTTTGATGAAAAGCACCCCTTAAAATATGCAACATCATGGCAGCCGTGGGCTATCCTTTTGAGTGCTGTCCCCAATGTTCCTGGGCTTTCTTTTCTAATAGTGTCTTCTAAAAAGAAGAATCTAGCATTCCATATTTCCTTAATGGGTTTCACACGTGCCGGTCTGTCCCCCTCCAAAGCCAGCATGATATGAATCCATAATTCTTTAATGAAACATTTCCCTGCGCTTCCAAGTGAGCTGGGCTTGATTTACAGAGCTGTACACAAAAGGTCAGTTTACTCAATCCTGGCGCTTTCATCACCCCTGCCCCAAATTCTGCTGGAATTAAAAAGCCATCTAGATCTTTTGAAACCTTATTTATGAACACTCGAAAGCATAAGTAAGTTATTGTTTGGATGCCTTCTTCCTGTTCTGATATATATCAGCTGGTGATGGCACGGACTTGGAGCTTAGAAACAACAACAACTATATCACACAACGCAATATGGTGCTCTTCTGCTATTTTGACACTCTTGCTGTGTTTTTCTTACAGTTACCCAAGAAAAAAAGGGAAGGGGTTATTAAGAATATTGATCAGCCAAGTGCTCTGTTAAATTGAACCCCCATCTGTATTTGTTTACATAGAAATCTCTCTAATCTAGATTTTATTTTATTTTTATTTTTTGGCTGCTTAATATATTCTCCTCTGTTCAAAATATTCAGCCCTGCTGGAGTTGGTTGGCACTATCTTAAAAGGCCTGGACCACAGGCTACATGTGTGTGCCTAAGGACTACAAAAGGACACAGGTGGAGCTGTGGTCTAAACCACTGAGCCTCTTGGGCTTGCTGGTCAGAAGGTCGGCGGTTCGAATCACCATGAGAGGGTGAGCTCCCATTGCTCGGTCCCAGCTCCTGTCAACCTAGCAGTTCGAAAGCACGTCAAAAAGTGAAAGTAGATAAATAGGTACCACTCCAGCGGGAAGCTAAACGGTGTTTCCGTGCACCGCTCTGGTTTTGGTGTTCCGTTGCGCCAGAAGCTGCTTAGTCATGCTGGCCACATGACCTGGAAAAACTGCGGACAAACGCTGGCTCCCTCGGCCTGTAAAATGAGATGAGCGCCACAACCCCAGAGTCGTTCACGACTGTCAGGGGTCCTTTGCCTTTACCTTTTCTAAGGACTACAAGACTTTCCCCTGCCTATCTGGGGAAAAGGCTCCCACCCAACTTCTGAAGACATAGAATTTCTTTAATTCTCATCTCAAGCCAAATTGGTGGCCATCACTGCCTCCTGTGGCAGGGAGTTCCATAGTTTTAAGTCTGCACTGCGCAAAGAAGTACTTCCTTTTCTCCATCCTGAACCTTCCAGCCTTCAGCTTCATTGACTGCCCACGAGTTGTAGAGGAAGAGAAGAGTTTGGATTTGATATCCCGCTTTATCATTACCTGAAGGAGTCTCAAAGCGGCAAACATTCTCCTTTCCCTTCCTCCCCCACAACAAACACTCTGTGAGGTGAGTGGGGCTGAGAGACTTCAGAGAAGTGTGACTGGCCCAAGGTCACCCAGCAGCTGCATGTGGAGGAGCAGGGAATCGAACCCGGTTCACCAGATTACAAGTCCAGCGCTCTTAACCACAGCACCACATTGGCTCTGTAGTGTTAGGAGAGAGAATTTTCTCTTTCCTTGCATGATTTAATAAACTTTCACCTTGTCACTTCTTACTTGCCTTTTCTCTATTCTAACAAGCCCCAAACGCTGTATCCCATCTTCACAGGAGACTCGCTCCATCCCCGTGATCACTGTGGCTGGACGCCCATTTCTGAACCTTTCCCAAATCTGCAACATCCTTATTGAATTGAGGCAAGGCAGGACATGTATAGGACTGTGCCATAGGTCACCTTCTGAACAGCTGTTCCCAGCCCCATCTCCCACCCACGGCATCAGAATCAGGGAAGGAAGGACCACTACTGGCCCATATCTCTCCCCTTTGACAGGCAGGGACATGCGACCCGCAGCTTGACCGTCACGGTTCCCAGTGGATGTGACCACAACACCCTCAATAATTGGAAAAGGAGTCAATGTCTTGCTTGAGGAGACCTAGAACACGTGGTCATTTATTTCCCCTGCTAGTGAAAAGGGCCTACAAAATATGCTATCCTCTGCATCCCGAAAAATCTGGATGTGGCATGCCTTGTCCCCACGGTAAAGGTAAAGGGACCCCTGACCATTAGGTCCAGTCGTAGCCAGCTCTGGGGTTGCAGCGCTCATCTCGCTTTACTGGCCGAGGGAGCCGGCGTACAGCTTCCGGGTCATGTGGCCAGCATGACTAAGCCGCTTCTGGTGAACCAGAGCAGTGCACGGAAACGCCGTTTACCTTCCCGCCGGAGCGGTACCTATTTATCTACTTGCACTTTGACGTGCTTTGGAACTGCTAGGTTGGCAGGAGCAGGGACTGAGCAACGGGAGCTCACCCCATTGTGGGGTTTCGAACCGCCAACCTTCTAATCGGCAAGTCCTAGGCTCTGTGGTCTAACCCACAGCGCCACCCGCGTCCCTGTTCCTGCAGTACTTTGGCCAATTAAGGAGCTTATAGGGATCAGACACAAGCTTAGGTATATTTGCAATATGTGTAAATATCTGCTTCCCCCCCGCCCCAATGCCCGGGGGTACAGGTTTTGTGATCTCTTTCAACCTGTGTCTTCACTGATGCGTCTTTCAATAAACTGAATTCCTTTTCCACCCACCGTCTCCTCAGTTGACTTAAGGGACCCTCCAGGGGTCACAAGACAATGTGCACTTATGGATGCTTTAGCCAGAGAAGATGACCTTGTTGTGGATGGATGTGAATTCCATACAAACCTGACCAAATAACATAGGAGGGACGAATATTGCAAATACATGAATACTTAACCTGGTAGTGTTTGTGCGTGTTATGATTATATTTAATTGTCTAGTTATATTTTGTTATACGTGTAAGAAAACCAATAACAGTTACTTTAAAGGAAAACCAGGAGTAAGGCACAGTGGCGTAGCGTGGGGGGTGCAGGGGGGGCCGGCCGCACCGGGCGCAACATCGGGGGGGGGGCGTGCTCGCACTCGCAGCTCTCTGCCCCTACCTGGCTCACCCACTCTCTCTCACTGCAGTGCTGGCTGTGCGAATCCGATCCGAGCCGCTGGGTCGCCCCCCACTGTGGAGGGGGGGTGCCAGGCGTGCGGTGCGGAGAGAGAGCGAGGGACTATCTGGGGGAGGGACAGTGCAGCAGCCGCCCAGCGCAGCGCTGAGCGCGGGAGAGAACCACACCAGACCAGACCAGGCAGCAGCAAGAAGAAGCTGGCAGCGGCGGCAGGTTAGGGGTTAGGGGGCGCAAATTACTTGCCTTGCCCCGGGTGCTGACAACCCACGCTACGCCACTGGTAAGGCAACAACCCACATTTAGCTCGGCCTCAAATATCTCCTTTGAGAAAGACTGTATTCATGATATGGAGATCACTTTGGGGCGGTGTAGGCCATTGTGGTGTTTATTCATGTTTCTGGGGTTGTTTTTTCCTACTCTGAGCCAACTTGAGGTTTCTTTAGACATGAAAGGTGGGGTGTTCATTTGGGGGGCATTAATAAATGGGTGAATGTATGCAACAGAAGCTGCAATTGCCCCTGGCTCCTGGGGAAGGGGGGCAAATGACTGTTGCCTGTCGCTTGCCCAAGGAGACTGGGTGCCTCTGTCTCCTAAATTCAAAATGTGCCATCGTTGCATGTTCCACTGCCAGTTAGTGCAAAAGCCTCGTAAACTGACAACGTCCATCTTTTTGCCTTTCGAGCCAGTTGTGCGAAACGGCTCACTTCAGAAAATGCTATGCATTATATTCAAAGGGTAAAATGCCACGACTCATTCCCCTCTCTCTCTCTCTCTCTCTCTCTCTCTCTCTCTCTCTCTCTCTCTCTCTTTCTCTTTCTGTTCTGTTTTGGTTTTGTTTTGTTCCAGAAGGAGCTTAATTCTGTTGCTTCCGAACTGGCGGCACGGCAGGAAGAAAGCGAGCATTCTCATAAACATTTAATTGAACTCAGCCGGGAATTTAAGAAAAATGTACCTGAGGTACAGTATATTTGCTATTATAGAATTAACTCAGTGGGTAGCTGGATTTCCCTCCCCTCTCCCATTCAAACAGCTCTCTCTCTCTCTCTCTCTCGTGTGTGTGTGTGTGTGTGTGTGTGTGTGTGTGTGTGTGAAAGAGAGATTTATATATTTATTTACAAACTTGAGTGACCAACAAGAGAAGGATAGGGTAATCGGCCCCAAATTATGGCCTCAAATGCCCAACTATAGCGTATTACAACACAATCTGGTGGTGCAATTGCAGCTAAGGAGCCCGTGGTCATGATCCTGAGATGCACTGAGCGGCACTTGTGGAAGAGGGAGGCCTCTGAGGCCTATCAGCACAGCCGGCCCTGCCAACAGGCAGGGGTGGGCAGCTGCCTCGGATGGAGGATGCAAGTGTGTGGGGCAAAGGATGCTCAAAGCTGGCCTGCTTTCTTTGGTTACAGCAGAGGAATTCTCCCCCACCGCCCTGGTCAAAGCTAGATGCTAGTCCTCTTGGTTTCCGTGCATGTCATTTACGGCATAAAATACTGTATTTTTCGCTCTATAAGACACACCAGACCACAAGACGCACTTAGTTTTTGGAGGAGGAAAACGAGAAATAAAATATTCTGAATCTCAGAAGCCAGAACAGCAAGAGGGATCGCTGCACAGTGAAAGCAGCAATCCCTCTTGCTGTTCTGGCTTCTGGGATAGCTGCGCAGCCTGCATTTGCTCCATAAGACGCACACACATTTCCCCTTACTTTTTAGGAGGGAAAAAGTGAGCCTTATAGAGCAAAAAATACGGTACCTCAAAGGGGTTCACCCAACAATAAAACAATCTGTTAAAATGGTTAGAATGATCAGTCAGGCAATAATTAAATCAACCCAGTGCCCGATTTACGTACAAGCTAAACAAGCTATAGCTTAGGGCCCCACTCTCTTGAGGGCCCCCAAAATATTTGAAGGGGGGGCAAACTGGATGTACATATCCAAAATAAAAGATAAAAAACAAATAAAATAAAACCTACATACAGCATCAGTGGCAAAAGGCTTTGGATACATATTAGGTGCATAAATTACCATATAGCATATAATTAACACAAAAAACAGTGGCAATTTGTTGTTGACAAAGGACAGCTGGACATATAAAGGGCCCCATTACCTTCAGTAGCTTAGGGCCTCATCAAACCTAAATCTGGCCTTGAATGAACCATAAGCTAAATGCACATCAAAACACACGTTGACATTCTACACAGCTGGACAGGCCTGTCTAAACCAAGAATGTTTTTAGCAGGGGTCGAAAATAGTACGGCGAGGGCGCCTGACTGATGTCAATAGGCGGGGAGTTCCAAAGTCCAGGTGCTGCCAGACTAAAATATCCATTTCTTACAAACGTAGAACAGGTACTATGTGGCACCTGTGGCAGGTTCAGTTCCACAAATCAAAGTGGTCAAGTGGGTATTTATGGGGTGAGGCAATGGCCCCAAGTAGCAGCTTGACGCGGGTGGCGCTGTGGGTTAAACCACAGAGCCTAGGACTTGCCAATCATAAGGTCGGCAGTTCGAATCACCGCGATGGGGTGAGCTCCCGTTGCTCGGTCCCTGCTCCTGCCAACCTAGCAGTTCGAAAGCACGTCAAAGTGCAAGTAGATAAATAGGTACCACTCCGGCGGGAAGGTAACGGCATTTCCGTGCACTGCTCTGGTTCACCAGAAGCGGCTTAGTCATGCTGGCCACATGACCCAGAAGCTGTCTGCAGGCAAAAGTCGTCTCCCTTGGCCAGTAAAGCGAGATGAGCGCCGCAACCCCAGAGTCGGCCACGACTGGACCTAATGGTCAGGGGTCCTTTTACCCTTACCTTTTTAGCAGCTTGAGCTTGAACTTGACCCGGTAGCAAATTGGAAGCCAGTGCAGGTCTCAGGCATTGTAAGCTGATGGGGTCTCACTCCTGTCAGCAATTGGGCTGCAGCATTCTGCACTAACTGCATGCCATCATGTCTTGGCTTGTGCCCTCGCCTGTCGGAATGACGGGGTGCCCAGCGCCTTGGCAGAAAATGTCCCTTCTTTCAGAACTGTGCTCTCCCCAACCCCGTCAAGTTATTTTATATAACAAGAAAAAGTGTTCCAAGGCCTCGTCGCAGAAATCCTGGCACCCGCCTCCCGAACAGATGGAACGCCACTTTGTTGCTGTTTTTGTTGCCGCTGCTGCTCTTTTCCTCTCCCCAAAATAAATGTTGTTTTAGTCAGTTTGACAGTTGGGGGCTTTCCCCGCCTTCGCTCCCCTCCCCTACCAACACCGCCTCATGCCAGCTTCTACAATTATGTTCCTAGCTTGTATCTAAATTAAGAAGACTTGGGGTGGAGGGTTTGCAGCACCTTATATTATACTAAGGTATTAATTGGGGGTGGGGGAGGCAATTAAGTAGAGAGCCGAAATCCACAAACCCTGTCCCATGAAAGGCAGTGTAGCATAATGGTTAGAGTGCTGGAATAGGACCAGGGAGAAACAGAGGTGGGGGACTCCTTGAGCCAGCCAGCCCCCCCCCCAAATACACAGAGCAAATCTTTCTGGTCCCAACCATATTGGCTCCAGTAGCAAAATGGGGGTGAAGGCAATAGAGTAGACCTGGTACAGGAATGGACTTAGCTTATCGCCCTGTTGGGGGTGCAAATTGCTCCTTCCTCGGATGTTAGATCAATCATTTTATGAGCGATTGTGTCTAAATTGAGGAGAGGGGCTGTGTGTACCTGGGTGTGTACATGAGAGAGTGTGGATCAGCGTGTGAGTGGGTCCACCCATTTTTGCCCTCATTCCCCACTGGTCTGCGATCATTGGAAGAGTGGCCAAGGATGAAAGTGGCCAAAAAACATCACCATCTCCACCACACCAGCCTAAAAATGGGCCTTTGTTTCTCCTTTAAGTATTATTGTTCTTATCCTCAGTATGCAAATGTAATCAGCTAATTAGTCGATTTGAAACCTGCTCAATTAATCAAAACCAAGGCTTCTTTAATTAGGTGGCAGCCCAGCTTCATATGAGGAACCAGTTCTGAGGGAATTCTGAGGGCTGGATTAACAGAGAGCTCCGTTGCCAGACTAATTGTAGGCTTCCGCCATTTTCTCTCTTCCAGGAGGTCCGCGACATGGTGGCTCCTGTCTTGAAGAGCTTCCAGGCAGAGGTAAGAAGCCGTCTGTGCCCAAGGTACTTCTTAGCCACCGCGAGCCGCCTGTAAGCCGCTCGGGGGACACAAAGTCTAAGGACACAGGGCCTAAGAGAAAAACGAACCACACACAGCAGTATCAGCAGCAGGTTCAAAGTCCAAAGATGGCTCCAGGTTTTTGGTGTCAACTCAAGTGGTAGCCAACATGGTGCCCTGCCAGATGTTATTGGCTGTAGTGGTTAGAGTGTCAGACTTTGACCTCAGAGAGAGCAGGGTTCGAATCCCCATTTGGCCAGGAAGTTCACTGGGTGTCACCTTGGGCCAGTCACTGCCTCTCAGCCAAACCATACCTCACCTGTGGAGATTAGATGGGGATGGGGAGACAACTATGTACACCAAAAGGTGGGGTGTTAATGCAATCAGTCACTCACTCACTCAATCAATCAATCAATCAATAAATCAGCTCTACCTCTCGTTTAAATCGGAACCAATGAAGGTGGTGAATGTCCTGTGGGTGTCTGGAGGCCATTAGACGATAGATGGTGGTCAATGGATTGAGGTTGAATCTTGACAAGATAGAAGTACTGTTTCTAGGGGACAGGGGGCGGGCAGGTGGGGGGGATTCCCTGGTTCCGAATGGGGTAACTGTGCCCATAAAAGACCAGGTGCACAGCCTGAGAGTCATTTAAAGCCCTAAATGACCTTGGCTCTATATACCTGAAGGAGTGTCTCCACTTCCGTCATCCAGAGGTCCATCTCCGAGGGCCTTCTGGCGGTTCCCTCACAGAGAGAGCTCTCACACTCAGATGAGATTACCTCTTTGCTGCTGCGGTAGTAGCCAATACAGTGGTACCTCTGGTTACAGACGCTTCAGGTTACAGACTCTGCTAACCCAGAAATAGTACCTTGGGTTAAGAACTTTGCTTCAGGATGAGAACAGAAATCACATGGCAGCGGCAGCGGGAGGCCCCATTAGCTAAAGTGGTGCTTCAGGTAAAGAACAGTTTCAGGTTTAAAACGGACCTCCAGAACGAATTAAGTTCTTACCCCGAGGTACCACTGTACCACACGATCATGTGAATTTACTTCCTCCATTAAATTCCCTGCACAAGAGATGGATTTGATGATGGATTCACTGACTGGGTGTTTTTTTCCACCACTCCTTGATAATCTTTATTATTATTGCCTGTCCTTCTCCCGCAGGTCTCAGGGCAGGTTACGACCAGTTAAAATTCAGAAATAAAAACAGTTAAAACATACTACATTCACATGAGCAGGGTGGGTCCTGAAACACACAGCCAGAGGTGTCGAAGACCAGGGCCAAAAGTTGTGTCTTCAGCATTCACAAAAAACTGTATGGTAAGGGGCTGCCACAGAGAAGGCCCTCACCCAGGCCACCCCCCAAAACCTGTGAGGGAAGTGGAACTGCTGAGAGGGCCCCTGGGCAGGTCTGTTGTTTTTGATGGCTTCCTTCCTTAACTCCATCCATCAAGGCTTTTTTTGCTGTGGGGAATGAGATCTATTCCAGCTTTCGGTGGAGCCATGGCTCTGAGAGATTTAAATGCTTCCGAGGTGGTGAAGGCAGGTGTTGGAGAAATATCACACTTTGGAGCGTTCCTAAAATCTTCATTATTCTCTTGCCGGGGTGGGGAGTGGAGAGGAGCAGAGAAAGAGTTCCTCCGTCTGCGCGGCTTCTACCCCGCTTAGCTCGAAACCCCCAGAGAGACGCCGCGCTCAGCAACAGCACATTAGAGACTGTCATCTTGCGAGCTTCGCCTTACTTTTAAATCTGTCTCTTTGGAATGACATAACGGCACAAGGAGAAATATTAAAGTAAACAATAACTGGATTTACACAAATGTGGGCTGATTTCCATATTTTTCATCACTTCACTTTATTACCCAGTTTTTACTGATATGCTTATTTATTTATAGGGCAATCCGGTATTGATTCATTCCGAAACGCTCGGCGTAAACACATAAAAGAGAATGATAACAATAGGAATGTATTTCTGCTTGTTTTAAATACTGCCTGTTTCCCCAGCAGATGTCATTAGATCCTCTGGGAGAGAGGGGGGGTGGGACGGAGGGGGTGGGGTGCTGGCACAGAGAAGGGAGCAGGGCTGGGGTGAGGCAGCTGCCTCAGAGCTCTTTAACCAGCCAGCTAGTTTGTAGGAATGCAATATAAGAACCCTATTTTCCAGGGACAGTCCCAGGTTTACAGAAGCCGTCCTGGTTTCTGACTGGATCCCGGAATGTCCCGCTTTTCCTTAGGACATCCCTATTTCCATCAGAGAAATGTTGGAGGATATGGAGTTGCCTGACCCCAAAGCCAAGGAAATAAGTAACTATACAGTGGTACCTCAGGTTAAGAACTTAATTTGTTCTGGAGGTCCGTTCTTAACCTGAAACTGTTCTCAACCTGAGGTACCACTTTAGCTAATGGGGCCTCCCACCGCTGCCACGCTATTTCTGTTCTCATCCTGAAACAAAAGTTCTTAACCCGAGGTACTATTTCTGGGTTAGCGGAGTCTGTAACCTGAAGCGTCTGTAACCCGAGGTACCACTGTACAACCTTTAGAAGACATGTGAAGGCAGCCCAGTATAGGGATTTTTAAAAAATATTTAATGTTTTGTTATGTTTTTAGATATGTTGGAAGCCACCCAGAGTGGCTGGGGAAAACCCAGTCAAATGGGTGGGGTGTAATAATAATAATAATAATAATAATAATAATACAGTGGTACCTCGAGTTACAAACGCCTCAGGTTACAAACACTTCAGGTTACAAACCCCGCTAACCTGGAAGAGTTACCTCGAGTTGAGAACTTTGCCTCAGGATGAGAATGGAAATCGTGTGCCAGCAGCGCAGCGGCAGCAAGAGGCCCCATTAGCGAAAGCACGCCTCTAGTTAAGAACAGTTTCAGGTTAAGAACGGACCTCCGGAATGAATTAAGTTTGTAACTAGAGGTACCACTGTAATAGACATCCCTATTTTCACTGGATAAATGTTGGAGGGTATGCACCATGCCATCTAGGCTGCCTAGCCTAGACTAGACTGTGGTGGCAGAGCACAACTGACCTGGCTAGCAACTGCTGATAGCTTTATCCTTCATGAACTTGTCCAGTCCTCTTTTATAGCCACCTAGAGAGCCAGTGTGGTGTAGTGGTTAAGAGCGGTAGACTCGTAATCTGGTGAACCGGGTTCGCATCTCCACTCCTCCACATGCAGCTGCTGGGTGACCTTGGGCCAGTCACACTTCTCTGAAGTCTCTCAGCCCCACTCACCTCACAGAGTGTTTGTTGTGGGGGAGGAAGGGAAAGGAGATTGTTAGCCGCTTTGAGACTCCTTAAAGGTAAAGGGACCCCTGAACATTAGTTCCAGTCGTGGCCAACTCTGGGGTTGCGGCGCTCATCTCGCTTTATTGGCCGAGTGAGCCAGCGTACAGCTTCCGGGTCATGTGTCCAGCATGACTAACCCACTTCTGGCAAACCAGAGCAGCACACGGAAACGCCCCATTTACCTTCCCGCCGGAGTGGTTCCTACTTCTCTACTTGCACTTTGACGTGCTTTCGAACTGCTAGGTTGGCAGGTGTAGGGACCGAGCAATGGGAGCTCACCCCGTTGAGAGTCAAGGAGTTGGATCTTCTGCATGCAAAGCCTGAGTTAAAACATCAAACATTAAAAACCTCCCTAAACAAGGCTGCCTTCAGATGTCTTCTAAAAGTCAGATAGTTGTTCATTTCCTTGACATCTGAAGGTGTTCCACAGGGCGGGTGCCACTACCGAGAAGGCCCTCTGCCTGGTTCCCTGTAACCTCACTTCTCGCAGTGAGGGAACCGCCAGAAGACCCTTGGAGGAGGACCTGGCGTGGCATGGAGAGTAAATGGATGAAGGAAAGTATATCTCCCTCTGTCGTAATACTAGAACTCATGGACTTCCAGTGAAGCTGAATGTTGAAAGATTCAGGACGAATAAAATGATGGCCTTCTTCATGCAGCACATAATTAAACTATGGAAGTCATTCCCACAGGATGCAGGGTTGGCCACCAACCTGGGTGGCTTTAAAAGAGGACTAGACAGGTTTGTGGAGGAGAGGGCTATCAGTGGCTACTAGCCAGAAGAGCTGTGTTCTATCTTCACAGCAGGGACGCGGGTGGCGCTGTGGGTTAAACCACAGAGCCTAGGACTTGCCAATCAGAAGGTCGGCAGTTCGAATCCCCACGATGGGGTGAGCTCCCGTTGCTCGGTCCCTGCTCCTGCCAACCTAGCAGTTCGAAAACACGTCAAAGTGCAAGTAGAGAAGTAGGAACCACTCCAGCGGGAAGGTAAACGGCGTTTCCGTGCGCTGCTCTGGTTCGCCAGAAGCGGCTTAGTCATGCTGGCCACATGACCTGGAAGCTGTACGCCGGCTCCCTTGGCCAATAAAGTGAGATGAGCGCCGCAACCCCAGAGCTGGCCACGACTGGACCTAATGGTCAGGGGTCCCTTTACTTTATCTTCACAGCAATGCTTCTGAACACCAGCTCCTGGAAACCACAGGGCTCTTGTGCCCAGATCCTGCTTGCTGTTTTCCCTTTGGGGCATCTGTCTGGCTGCTGTGAGAACAGGGGCCACCGGCCTGATCCAGCTGTAGGGCTCTTCTTGTGTTCTTCCAGTGCCCCATGGCCCTTCTTTTCCATGGAAGCAGACTGGAGAATGTTGCCATCCTTAGCTCAGTGGCCTGGCTGGTAAGGTCCCAGCAACTGGGATGTGATGAGCCTCCAGACTCTGGGCACACCCAGCGAAATTCCCTTATTCCGAATAGGATTCCTCGCAAGAAAAGGGAAAAGTTGACGGCTATGACCCAGCGGTGCCTGTGGGGAGGAAGGAATAAGAGGCACCCTCCTTGCGGAGGAGAGGGAACCAGCTTCTCTCCCCCCCCCCACCTGATTCAATAAATAAAAACCTGCCTTTAATTTTCCATTACTGGGAAGACAAAAGCCCTGCCCGCGACAGTAGTGGAGTGGCGACAGCTTGAAATGGCCAAAGTTTTTTGAGTCTCCTTGCAGACAGGGAAAAGAGCAGAGCACAGAACCCCGCTAATTACAAAAGTTGCTTTATGAAAGATAATTCAAAGCAATAATTTAGCAAACATAATCAAGTAGCACAGATGGGGATTCTGATGAATAGTTTGCAACATGCAATTAGCAGCTCTTGCAGTTACATATCATTAACCCTCAGAGCACAAAAATTATTTTCTCATTATTAGATGAAAAGGTAAAATTAAGCTGACTAGACAGTTAAGGAACAAACTACAATTAATTACCTTCATTTATTACAGTCATTATTTGAAACTTTATCCCCCCCCCACCTTCTCCTCCTCCTCCTCCCTTCG
This sequence comes from Podarcis vaucheri, assembly GCF_965113315.1. NCBI lineage: Eukaryota > Metazoa > Chordata > Lepidosauria > Squamata > Lacertidae > Podarcis > Podarcis vaucheri. The sequence continues at coordinate 88,170,634 of NC_138765.1, read as the reverse complement.
GCTGTATGCGTGAAAACATCTAAATTAAAAGTTTTAGTACATTAAAATAAAGGTAACATAGTCTACATGCCTGAGCATCCAAAATAGTGGTGGAAGGAAAGCAAAGAGATGACTACAGTGTCCCAGTTGTCACTGATGGGGCTTCCAAAGGTTACGAGTTCAAGAATCCAGGTTATTTCACAGGGCTCTCCCCATCGCATTAACAGAAACTGACATTCAGACAGGAGAGGCTATTCAAGGGGCAATTAAGAGGTTATATATCACTTATCCTCAACCTGTATTTATCGGGAAGCAAAAAAAATGGATAGAACTGGCAAACAGGACCCTTTTAATTAAAAGCACAGGAGCCCCCAAAAGCCTCAAGAGTGCTTTGCCTGTCCATGTGAATAGGAGGGGTGCTGTTGGAGCTGGAGGTGCTGTAGTTATGTTTTATTACTCCCCAAATCACCAGATCCAGACTGAAAAAATAGGAGAGAACCAAAGAAAGCAGTGGAATTTATTTATTTGAAAGTAACATTTGAGAAGGGACGCGGGTGGCACTGTGTTTTAAACCACAGAGCCTAGGACTTGCCGATCAGGTCAGCGGTTTGAATCCCCATGACGGGGTGAGCTCCCGTTGCTCGGTCCCTGCTCCTGCCAACCTAGCAGTTCGAAAGCACGTCAAAGTGCAAGTAGATAAATAGGTACCGCTCCGGCGGGAAGGTAAACAGTGTTTCTGCGCGTTGCTCTGGTTTGCCAGAAGCGGCTTAGTCATGCTGGCCACATGACCCGGAAGCTGTACGCCGGGTCCCTCGGCCAATAAAGCAAGATGAGCGCTGCAACCCCAGAGTCGGTCACGACTGGACCTAATGGTCAGGGGTCCCTTTACCTTTAACATTTGAGTGTTCCATAGAAAAGTGAACAAAGCCCACTGGGCACCTCCATAGGGTTGTCAGTGGGCAGCTCCTTGAATGCCCCCCACTTTCCATAGAGGCACAGCTTACAGCAACAGCCAAGGTGACATTTTTCCACCTTCGCCGCATCAAGCAGTTGGCCCCTTACCTTTCCCGCCGCGACCTGGCCACAGTGATCCATGCGACGGTCACCTCCAGGCTTGACTACTGTAATTCGCTCTACGCGGGGCTGCCCTTGAAGCTGTCCCAGAAACTCCAGCGGGTGCAGAATGCTGCAGCGAGGCTCCTCACGGGCTCTCTGCCATGGGAGCATATTCACCCAGTGCTTTCCCAGCTGCACTGGCTCCCGGTGGAGTACAGGGTCAGATTTAAGGTGCTGCTTTTGATCTTCACAGCCTGGGACCCTCGTACCTATGGGACCGCCTCTCCCAGTATGCCCCACGGAGGACCTTAAGGTCCATAAATAGCAACACACCTAGTGGTCCTGGGCCCTAAGGAAGTTAGATTGGCTTCAACCAGAGCCAGGGCCTTCTCAACGCTGGCTCCGGCCTGGTGGAACGCTCTGCCTCATGAGACCAGGGCCCTGCAGGATCCGATTTCTTTCCACAAGGCCTGTAAGACAGAGTTGTTCCGCCTGGCCCTTGGCTTAGAATCAGTTTGATTCCCTCCCCCTCTTTCTTTTTTCCTTTATCCTCCTGTGATGAGGCTGCATTTTAATGTTTTAATGTTGTATTTTAATCTTGTTTTTAAGTTGTATTCATTCAATTTGTTTTTATTATTGGTTGTTATCCACCCTGAGCCCGGCCTTGGCTGGGGAGGGTGGGGTATAAATAAAAATTATTATTATCGTCATCATCATCATCATCATCCTGGTCCAACCAGCTCTCATTGCAGCACTCATCTTGCCAGCGTACAGCTTCCGGGTCATGTGGCCAGCATGACTAAGCCGCTTCTGGCGAACCAGAGCAGCGCACGGAAACGCCGTTTACCTTCCCGCTGGAGCGGTACCTATTTATCTACTTGCACTTTGACGTGCTTTCAAACTGCTAGGTTGGCAGGAGCAGGGACCGAGCAACGGGAGCTCACCCCATCGTGGGGATTCGAACTGCCGACCTTCTGATCGGCAAGTCCTAGGCTCTGTGGTTTAACCCACAGCGCCACCCGCGTCCCATATCCTCTTTAAAAAGGAAAGAAAAAGCAGATCTCGCCCTGTTTATATATAAGGTTGTCCCTGTTTGTGTGATATGCGCTGTGCAGTTTGTTAATTAAAGGAATACAGCATGGGTTGCCTTCTCAAAACAAATGATAATCTGCCACAGGTTTCCCCTGCTCTTCTGCCTCTACCTTGTCTGTGCCTCAGTTTCTCCACTCGGCCGGCCAAAGCTCCATTCTCTCCCCACCCCACCTGCCTTGAAGACACAAAACAGTTCAGAGTTCAGGGAGCTACACACCACCAGACTGACCTTTTCTCACTCTGGCACTTAAAATCAATCTCCTATGCTCAGCCCTGGCTGGAGTTTTCACTCAGAGGACTTTTTCAGGCTGAGCATCAGTGCAGGCTGGTTGTCCACTCGGCCACAACTGTCTCTCTTAAAATATGATCGCCAAATGTGTTTGCAAGTACCTCACTTTCTACTTTCCCCCAATGCTTGGTGTTTCCAAAGATTTTTAGTGGGGTGGAGGAGTGCAGAAAACACGCTTTTATTACTTCTGTTAGGGCAGCCTAAGAATTGCATTGGCCGGTTTTGCTGCCACATCACACTGCTGGCTCGCAACCAGCTTCTGGTGGACTGATATCTTGAGAGCTTCTTTTCACGTGTGCTTCTGCCAAGCCGTTCAATCCCTCCAGGAGGTTTATTCTCGGTTCCCAGGCTTTGCCCAGGCCTCCACAACCTTCATACACAAGCTGGCAACTGCTGCCTCCTTGAACTCGGCCAGGATTGTGTGGGTGTCCCTGTGTGTGGCGTGACAGGCAAAGGACTCCTTGAGAAAGTTGTAATGAGATTACCGTCCTTTGGCTTCTAATATCAGGAACTTTGCCAGAGCTCCATTGTGCCTGTCAGGAAGTATTATGAGGAAATAAAGGGCTCGCAGCAATTTTATTTCATTCAGCAGCAGCATCTTGGCAAAGTAAATGATTTAAAGCCCCCCTCCCCCCCTTTGTTTTCCTCCTCAGTTAAGCGGTCTTTTTCAGCAGATCTTTGTTATATATCCCATTAGGAATAACATCATCCAAAGGATAATACTGGTTCATGTATCTTTCTTCTTTTAACAACAGAATGATGATGATAATGATGAATTTGAACAACACACAGTCTTATCTTGAACTAGAATTCCCATGTTTTAGAATCAACTGTTTGATCTATTTTGATGTAAGCTGGAGTGGGGTTCAGTTTTGTTCTGGCCTTGTGAGATTTTGAGGGGTCTCCTCAGCCAGCCTCACACACCTCAGCTGATCTCTGTCCTGCCTTCTCCCGGCTGCCAGGCTGACACTCGCTGAAGGAACAGAAGTTTAGAAAATTATGCAAGGCACGCAGAGAAAGTGGAACGAGAACGTTTTCTCCCTCTCTCCTAACAGTAGAATTGTGGGGATCCAGTGAAACTGGAAGGTTGGAAAATTCAGGGCAGAGAAAAGAAAGGACTTCTTCACGCACACATGGTTAAACTGTGGAACTCACTCCCACTGGAGGCAGTAAGGGCCACCAACTTGGATGGCTTCAAAAGAGGATCAGAGTTCAAGTACACAGTCAAAACACTTGAGTTGTGAAGCAGGGGCAGGGAGAATTCCAAGGGCCAAGCAGGGAAGCCCATTTGGCCCCCAGGCCTGACCCGAGGGTCTGAGGAGACTCATTTGGGCGAAGGTCTTCCTTACTAGTTATTGCAGCGCCATCTTGTGTACTTATGGGACTAACATGAGCCACCTTAAAATCTCTCTGCTCCAAAGAGCTTTGCTCTTGTCGTCTGCCACGGTTTGGGGTTTTGTTGTGATGGCGCAGTACCTGGAAGGAAGGTGCATTGAGACTTTTTGTAAAGCAAGCCATTGGGCAGCTAAAACTAACCCCCCCCTCCCAAAAAAAGCTACCAATTGGGGGAGGGGACAGAAGGAGGCATGAAACAGATCCCTTTGCCCCTCCTTCACACTCACAGGGAAATGGCCTCCCATTTTTCTACAAAGGCAGGAGGGCTCTATCTTTCCCTCACCTGGCAGACCCTGTCTTAACATTTACATCCTTTCCCATTTTAGCTTGCAGTTCCTGAGTTTGGAAAAAGGGTATCAACCCGGGGAGCAGTGGGGAGCAGGGCAATAGCTGCAGTAACACAACGGTTTATTCCATTTTCCTGTCATGGCCCCATTTGCTAATTTCTACATTATATCTGAAGAAGATCAAACCTATCCATTCTGAAGGAAATCAGCCCTGAGTGCTCACTGGAAGGACAGATCCTGAAGCTGAGGCTCCCATACTTTGTCCACCTCATGAGAAGAGAAGACTCCCTGGAAAAGACCCTGATGTTGGGAAAGATGGAGGGCACAAGGAGAAGGGGACGACAAAGGACGAGATGGTTGGACAGTGTTCTCGAAGCTACCAGCATGAGTTTGACCAAACTGCGGGAGGCAGTGAAGACAGGAGTGCCTGGCGTGCTCTGGTCCATGGGGACACGAAGAGTCGGACACGACTAAACAACAACGACAACAACAACAATATATCTGAATGTAAAAGCTATTGTAGCCCCCTTAACCTGGAAAATCACGGGATTACAGCAATGAAATTTTGGGGAATTAAACCAGCATGCCGTTCTTTCCTGCTCTTTTCAGGGGGGAATTGTGGAAAGGACAAAAGTGCACCTGTGTGTAAACAGCGTCCGGTGACGTTTGTAGTTGTGAATCCCCCAGTGTGAATGACTTTTCCTGTGGCATGCCATTATATTGGTCAAAAAGCTACACTTCTGTGTCCGGCTGAGACCCTACCTGCCCGCAGACTGTCTCGCCAGAGTGGTGCATACTCTAGTTATCTCCCGCTTGGACTACTGCAATGCGCTCTATGTGGGGCTACCTTTGAAGGTGACCCGGAAACTGCAATTAATCCAGAATGCGGCAGCTAGACTGGTGACTGGGAGTGGCCACCAGGACCACATAACACTGGTCCTGAGAGATCTGCATTGGCTCCCAGTACGTTTCTGAGGACAATTCAAAGTGTTGGTGCTGACCTTGAAAGCCCTAAATGGCCTCGGTCCAGTATACCTGAAGGAGCGTCTCCACCCCCATCGTTCAGCCGGGACACTGAGGTCCAGCTCTGAGGGCCTTCTGGCGGTTCCCTCATTGCGAGAAGTAAGGTTACAGGGAACCAGGCAGAGGGCCTTCTCGATAGTGGTGCCCGCCCTGTGGAACGCCCTCCCTTCAGATGTGAAGGAAATAAGCAGCTATCTTATCTTTAAAAGGCATCTGAAGGCAGCCCTGTTTAGGGAAGTTTATAATATTTAATGCTGTACAGTGGTGCCTCGCAAGACGAAATTAATCCATTCCGCGAGTCTCTTCGTCTAGCGGTTTTTTCGTCTTGTGAAGCAACCCTATTAGCGGATTAGCGCTATTAGCGGTTTAGCGGCTATTAAAGGCTTAGCGGCTTAGCGGCTAAAAGGCTATTAGCTGCTTAAGCGGCTTAGAAAAAGGGGGGGAGCAAAAAAAATCACAAGACTCGCAAGACGTTTTCGTCTCCCGAAGCAAGCCCATAGGGAAATTCGTCTTGCGAAGCGCATCGAAAAACGGAAAACCGTTTCGTCTAGCGGGTTTTTCGTCTTGCGAGGTGTTCGTCTTGCGGGGCACCACTGTATTGTTTTTAACACCCAATTGGAAGCCGTCCAGAGTGACTGGGGAAACTCAGCCAGATGGGCGGGGTATAAGTAATAAATAATAATAATAATAATAATAATAATAATAATAATAATAATAATTATTGTTGTTGTTGTTATTATTATTATGCAACATGAATTAGAAAATGGGCCAGAAGCACTAGCATGATAAGCAGGAAAACTAACGCAACATTGTCAACATCTGAATGCACCCAGTGTCATTGTGGTGTGGCCTGCTCCCTTCCAGGGCTCCAGCTCACCCGCTCTGCCCTCCTCCAGGATACTCCCTTGCATTTCTCCTCCTCAAAGCTTTTCCATTCTGCTGTCCCTCCAACAAACTCTCGGCATTCTGTACCCACTGAGCCTGCTCAGTCATAGTTCGACAGATTCCTCCCCCCATTCTGCTCTCCCACAAAGAAATATTTTGTTGTGCTTCTGCAAACTTCAGGGATTCCCCCAACTCAAGTCTGCTGATTCCGCCCTCATGTGCACAAGTATGGCTGCATAAAGCTCCACACTGGGAGGATGAGTTTGCTATTAGCCTAATAGAGGCAGTATGGTGTACTGGTTAGAGCATCAGGCAAGGACCTGGAAGAACAGTGTTCAAAACCCCAGTAGACCATGAAGCTCGCTGAGTGGTGGTGGCCTTGGGCAGGTCACTGCCTCTCAGCTTAACCTACCTCAGAGGGTTGCTGTGAGGATTCGAGGACGAGGGTCCATCACCTTGAGTTCGTTGGAGGAAAAAGGTGGGGTGGAAATGCAATAAACAATAAATAAATACAGCAGTGGTGGGGTGCCTATGGCCCCCCAAAGGCTCCTGGACTACAGTTCCCATCAGCCTCAGCCAGTGTGGCCAGCGGTCAAGAGCAATGGGAACTGGTGTCCAACAACACTGGGAAGGCCTCATGTTCCCTATACGGTATATATCGCGGAAAGTGGTTTGCCTGTATGCCTGTCCGTCCTCTATAAATTGGGCTTCCTTTTAAGATACTGTTGCCAAACTTGGCATGAGAGTTCCTGAGGTGAGGGTGGCAGTTTTTGTCAGTGTTGGGACACCGGCAACCATTTTGAATCAAGATGGCGGACCCAAACGTCACTCTAGTGTGACTTTGCCCAATTTCTGACATAGGTTCGGCCGCCTCTGCAGATATTTCATGGTCTCCAGACTTGGCACAAGGGTTCTTGAGTTGGCAATGGCGGTGTTTGTTGATGTTTGGGTGCTGGGCACCATTTTGAATCAAAATGGCACACCCAAAAAAAAAAAAAAGACTTTGGGGTGACTTCATCCGATTTTGGATGTGACGAGTGCAAACTCACAAATCATCTATCAATTTTAAAATTACATATATTATTTTTTTTGGGGGGGGGAGGGTTTACAAGTTCCCTGGCAGCACTGGGTATTCCCCACGCATAACTTATAAACAACCTATCTGCCTTATAGAGAGTCAGGCAGATATCTTTTCCATTGAGTGGGAGCTGTCCGTGGTTTCAGGAAGAGGTTCTTCCTATCATCTCCTACCTGATATTTTTAAATAGGCATGTCAAGAATTGGACCGGGGAACAGTCTGAATGCAAAGCACGGGCTCAACCACAAAGCTGGCTTCCTTTATGCTGTCAAGAACCCTGGTTTGCCATGCAGCCTCCAGCTAGCCCTGTCCCTGTCCACCATTGAAGTAGAAGGTGCTGCAAAATTCTTTCTTTCTTTCTTTCTTTCTTTCTTTCTTTCTTTCTTTCTGTTTTTAGTTATACTTTTCAAGTTTATACATTTCATTAGTTTTACAATCAATTTATCATTTCAAAGTTTGACTTCCTTCCCCCTTTTTTTCTGCAGTTCCTTAAATTTATTTTTTAATATCTTCTGCATGACCAAATTCATTTAATTTGCTCGTTTAATGATCTACTTTAAATATATACTCATATGAAACTGCAGGTTATTACAATAATCCTGCTAATGCTTTTATCTGTTTGCAGTTTATCTGTAAATATTCAATAAACCATTTCCATTCTTCTGTAAAAAGTTTGTTATCTTGGTTTCTTATTCTTCTGGTAAGTTTCGCCGTTTCTGCATAGTCAGTAAGTTTTGTATCCATTCTTCCTTTGCTGGGACTTCTGCTTCTTTCCATTTTGGGGCGAGTAGCATTCTTGCTGCTGTAGTAGCATACATAAATTTTTGTACAATTTAGGTAGTTCTGTCCCTATACCTCCCAAAAGAAAAGCTTCTGGGTTTTTATTTTATTTTATTTTACAAAAGTTATCTTGAACATCCTTTTCAATTCATTGTAAATCATTTCCCAGTAAGCTTTAACCTTACTACAAGATCACCACATATGATAAAAAGAACCTTCTTTCTCTTTACATTTCCAACACTTGTTTGATTTAGATTTATACATTTTTGCCAGTTTACTCGGTGTTAGATACCTATGATTAATAATAATTAATAATTAATAATTATAATAATAATTTATTATTTATACCCCACCCATCTGGCTGGGCTTCCCCAGCCACTCTGGGCGGCTTCCAGAAAAATATTAAAATACTGTAATACATCAGACATTAAAAGCTTCCCTAAACAGGGCTGCCTTCAGATGTCTTCTAAAAGTCTGATAGTTGTTGTTCTCTTTGACATCTGGTGGGAGGGCGTTCCACAGGGCGGGTGCCACTACCAAGAAGGCCCTCTGCCTGGTTCCCTGTAACTTGGCTTCTTACAATAAGAGAACCACCAGAAGGCCCTCAGAGCTGGACCTCAGTGTCCGGGCAGAACGATGGGGGTGGAGATGCTCCTTCAGATATACTCATTTTCATGTAATTTTCTCTTAAACCATGACATGCTGTAAACTTTATATCCATATTCCACAGTCATTCACATGCTTCCATATCTATATTATGACCGATATAAGGCACGTGTTTTCTGTTGCTAGACTGTGACCCCTTTCTCAACAACTGGCGCTTATAATTCCAATAATAAAATGAAATGAACAAAGAATTGGCCCACCTTTCTTCTCGGCCCTGTCCACATCACCACCAGTGAAGGACAGGGAGCCCTTGGCCCTCAACATGTTGCCGGACTCCAGGTCTCATCACCCCCAGCCTGCATGCCGAAGGTCCTGAGTTGAAGTCCTGCCATCTCCAGATCCCAGCCTGAAAGCCTGGACAGCTCCTGCTGCCAATCCGTGTAGGCAATATGGAGCCAGGTGGACTGATGGTCAGACTCAGCACAAGGCAGCTTCCTCTGTTCCAGTTATGGGAGTTGGAATCCAACAACATCTGGAAGGCCACAGGCTCCCTATCACTGTCAAAAGCTTCCTGGAGTCACCTTGGATAACAGGACACACACACACACACACACACACACACATATATATATATATATAGCCACCAGTCCCTGTGTTTTTTGGGGGGCAGACCTGAAGCAAGTTTGATGCAGCCTAAATCCTCCTCCAGTTGCAATTAGTCCTGCCAATTCTTACGCTTTTTATCTGTTTGTGTTTAACCATTCCTTGATCTGGGGGGGAAATATCAACAGACAGAGAAAAAAAGTGGAGGGCAGGAGAGAGAGAAAGAGAGCGTGCAAAACCCCTCCCCCCCTTTTAACCCATCAATTACAATAATATTTTTGCTTCCAAATGTTGCTTTCTAAAAAAGAGAAGAAAAAATCAGAAAGTTGGCTTGATAAGGTATAATCATAGCACAGAGGCCAGCCTGACAGTAGTAATTAATTAGGCCATTATGCATTCTATGGTGATAATTGCTTTGCTGGAAAGTCACCAGCCATGGAAGGGACCCGGCGCAGAAATGTAATTCATCAATCTCGCGTCGTTGCAGAGCGCGGCTGTGTTTTCTCTCACCTTGAGTTGGTGCGCATAGCGGGGGGGGGGAGTTAATGATACATTGGTGTATAAAAGTGTGAGGGGGCTGAGGGTGTTTGGCTGAGCAGGATTTCGTGGGGGGTGGGGAGGTGAGGATATGGAAGGTAGGGGAAGGGCTGTTGCTCAGGAGTAGAACCCCCCCCTTGCATGCAGAAAGCCCCAGGTTCAATATACCCCCCCCACTTGGCATCTCCGGGGGGGGGGGCTGGGGAAGACCCTCCGTCTGAAATGCTGGACAGCCACTGCTACCAGTCAGTGTAGACAACATGGGTTTAGATTATGGGTAGGAAAACTAAGGCCCGGGGGCCGGGTGCGGCCCAATCGCCTTCTCAATCCGGCCGTCGGACGGTCCAGGAATCGGCGTGTTTTTACATGAGTAGAATGTGTGCTTTTATTTAAAATGCATCTCTGGGTTATTTGTGGGGCCTGCCTGGTGTTTTTACATGAGTAGAATGTGTCCTTTTGTTTAAAATGCATCTCTGGGTTATTTGTGGGACATAGGAATTCGTTCATTCCCCCCCCCCCAAATAATATAGTCCAGCCCACCACATGGTCTGAGGGACTGTGGACCAGCCCCCTGCTGGAAAAGGTTGCTGACCCCTGGTGTAGATGGACCTAACAGTCTGGCTCAGTGCAAGGCCGTGTCAGATGGACTGCGTATGGTCAGATAGGTACAACCAGTTCCCTGCTTTGTCCGTTATGGCTCAGGGGGGAGCTGCCCACTGCAGGGAGTGTTTGGGGGGGATTCCCTTCCTGGCAGGTGAGCCAGTTTGCCAGGTGTATCTGGGGATGGTGAACACAACCCAAGTTCCAGAGCTGCAAGGCAAATGCCGCTCTGCACCTTCTCTTGGGGAAACGTTTCTTAACCTGGGCCAATGGTTATATAGAACAAAACAGGACCCTAGAATCATAGAATCATAGAGTTGGAAGAGACCACAAGGGCCATCGAGTCCAACCCCCTGCCAAGCAGGAAACACCATCAGAGCACTCCTGACATATGGTTGTCAAGCCTCTGCTTAAAGACCTCCAAAGTAGGAGACTCCACCACACTCCTTGGCAGCAAATTCCACTGTCGAACAGCTCTTACTGTCAGGAAGTTCTTCCTAATGTTTAGGTGGAATCTTCTTTCTTGTAGTTTGGATCCATTGCTCCGTGTCTGCTTCTCTGGAGCAGCAGAAAACAACCTTTCTCCCTCCTCTATGTGACATCCTTTTATATATTTGAACATGGCTATCATATCACCCCTTAACCTCCTCTTCTCCAGGCTAAACATGCCCAGCTCCCTTAGCCGTTCCTCATAAGGCATCGTTTCCAGGCCTTTGACCATTTTGGTTGCCCTCCTCTGGACACGTTCCAGTTTGTCAGTGTCCTTCTTGAACTGTGGTGCCCAGAACTGGACACAGTACTCCAGGTGAGGTCTGACCAGAGCAGAATACAGTGGCACTATTACTTCCCTAGATCTAGATGCTATACTCCTATTGATGCGGCCCAGAATTGCATTGGCTTTTTTAGCTGCTGCGCCACACTGTTGGCTCATGTCAAGTTTGTGGTCAACCAAGACTACTAGATCCTTTTCACATGTACTGCTCTCAAGCCAGGTGTCACCCATCTTGTATTTGTGCCTCTCATTTCCCCCCCCCAAGTGCAATACTTTACATTTCTCCCTGTTAAAATATTAGGAATATAGGAAACTGCCTTGTACTTAATCAGACCATTGGTCTCTCCAACTCGGTATTGTCTGCACTGCCATGACTCTCCAGGGTTTCTGGCAGCGAATAGTCCCAGACCCACTGCGATGGCCTGGGATTCGGACTCGGATGCTGAACCTGAGGGATCCCCGCCTGCACAGGATTCCCTGCCTCCAGAACCAGCTGAGCCAGGGCTGGGGCCTGAGCCTGAAGGGTCCTCACCTGTGCTGGGTCCTCAGGTGCAGGCATCAGCTGAGTCTGCTCTGGCTCCGGAGGTGATGGAGGACCCATTGCCTGCAGGTGCTCCACTCTCAGCCCCGTCAGGGGAAGCTGAAGTTGCCTCTGGGTCCGGTAACCCTCCAGCCTCTCCTGGGCTGCAGAGGCTCAGGGAAGAGAGGCGGAGGGAACTAAGTTCCCGCAGGAGGAGTCCTCGCCTCCAGGCCAGGAGAGGCGAGTCACCAGAGGATTGGGGCTGCCCTATGCCTCGGGGCAGATAAAAGCCGGCCAGCCCCGGTCCCAAGTTGCGGGAGCAACATTGTTGGTTGCTAGTTCCTGCCTGAACCCTGTCCTGCTTTCCTGCCAGAGCTCCTGACCCGCCCTGGCTCCCTGCTTGCAAGCCTGTTCCTGACTTCACCCGACTCCCTGCCCTGCACCCAGCTTCAGCTACAATGGACTGCCTCCCCATTGCACCTTTGACCACGGACCAGACTTGGACCTTGCCTCTTGGGTAACCCACGCGACCAGCACACCTACCTGGAGATGCTCGCAGGGACTGAACCAGGGACCGTCTATGTGCAAGGCTTCCATCAGTTTGACTTCACCCCGCAAGGCACAGTCTGCCATTTCCCCCCAGGACAAATGGATGTCCTCCAGCCTGGGCTGATGTGCTGTGTCACCCCCTCTGACCATTGCAGAAGTGGCCCTACAGCCCAGTAGAAGATCTGGTTCATAACTCCTTTAGTTAAAGGGCTTCCCTGGTGGCAAAGAGAGTAAAGCACTCAGGCTCTCCTGCCTGACAGTCCCGGGTTCTAATCCCCGCGTGAATGTCACAAGGTTTAATTGCGGTTCATTTTTCAATGTCAGGGCATGCTTTGGAACATAGAAAGTAGCTCAACGGGGAGAAAAGTGCCTCTGGTGCTGTGCACGCCCTCCCGTTCCTGACTCCCCTTTAGTTCTGCATTCTGCAGGATTAGACCTGGTAGCTTGGTTGCTGTGCAAATGTAAGAGAAGGAGGCAGGGGAAAGAGGGGTGGGGGGAAGGCGGTTTCTGCACTGCAGTCTGTGCTCTTTGCCCCATACTAGTTAACAGAAGTGTGAAATTGACTACACCAGGGAAACTGACTGTACCAAAGGCCATTTGTGATCTAGTTTCTTTCTCTCTTAATAGAGATGCAGAGTTGTTTTTCTCCAACAGTTTTCAGTTGTGTAGGTGTATGTTTGAGTGAGTGAGTGCATTGGCTTGTGTGATGGCAGTTGTGGCATAGAGCCGTTTTAAGTGGCCTCCTATGTTAAGGTTACCAGATTTTTTTCAAAGACTCCGGGGACACTTTTTTTAAAAAAAAGAGGGGGGAAAGTTACTTTTTAAAAAGTTATTTTTTTAAAAAAATTAAGAAATAATATCTTCTCTTCTGTGGTCTCCTCTGTCGCGCAGCTTTCCTCTGGGTCCCGGCCTGCTCTCTTGGAGCGCTAGCCGACATGGAGTAGGCTTGGGTCGGGCCTGGGCTCGGCCACATGTCCTTGCCCTCCCGGTGCTCTCCTACCTCTCCTCCTCAGCGGCAGCAGCACGGCAAATTTGGAATTCCCCTTTTTTTTCCTCCTTCCTCTTCCTCTCTCTTCCTTCTTCTCCTCTCCTCCTTCTCCCTGCTTTGGCTCCAGGTTTTTCCCCGCCCCAGAGCACCACTGGGCAGTCAGTTGGGTGGCCAGGTGCTTTCGCTCCCGGCTTGATTTGGGTCACGGGGGTGTGTCAGAGGTTCCCCCAGTTGACGCACCGGGCATCACCAGTTCCCCTTCAGCAGTGACGGCAGCAGCGGCAGTCTCAGCAGCCCAGAGCCAGCCTAGTAGCGCAGTTGCCTCTGGCTGGATTCAGGAGCTGCTTGCTGCCGTGGCGCCCGCCATTTTGCCTCGCCGGAAGTCCCCATATGATATGTCTTGTGCCATTGAACCAATCACACAACATCCATCCCCTACTAATAAATCTACAACACTTAAAATATAAATCCGGGGACATTCCGGGGATGGATTTTGTCTGGGGACAGATTTGTAAATCCAGGGACTGTCCCAGGGAAACGGGGATGTCTGGTAACCATGTGGGAGCCATGGCATGCACTATCCGCTCTTCCAAAATAGCTGCAAAAGGACACCTGGGGGATTCCCTTTGTGGAGAAAGCGTCACCTGGCTTCACCATAGAAAAGTCAGGCCCACAGATGTATGGGTGCTCATGACCCATGTGCAGAAGCTGAAGGTACCACAGTCAACTTCATACGAGCAAAATAGCTGGAAGGGTCTGTGCTGAGCGGTGGGAGACTTGTGGGAGGGAGCAGCAAGCTTTTTTTGGTTCATTAATCACTGAATGCCAGATTACAGTGTGACATTTAACTTGAAAAAAGAAAAACTTTTTGAGGAGAGTGAGGTAAGAAAGCACCCAGGTAAATAGAAAAGCATTGTTTAATGTTTGGATAAGATATAAAGATCTATTGGAAAACAAAACCCCTAGATGGGTGTCACCAGTGGAGGCCAAGACAGTGAAGAAACTCAATATGGAGGTCGGATGGCCGAAGTATTGGGAAATCTTGGAACAGGAGGGAGATAAATGGAAATTACAAAGTTATGAGAAAATGAAACATAAAATACAATACTGGCTTCAATATCACCAAATAATGGAGTGTTTCAAACAGGATAGGAAAATTGGCTTTCAGGTGGAAAAATCAAAACTAGAGACTGAATTGTTAGAACCCAATACTAAGAATTTATCAAGAATGTATAACTTGCTGCTGAAATGGCATACACAGGATGAAACAGTTAAATCGGTTATGATTAAGTGGGCACAGGATGTTGGACACAACATTATGTCAGCTGACTGGGAATGGTTATGGAACACCGGCATTAAATTTACGGCATGTAATGCCTTAAAGGAAAACATTATGAAAATGGTCTATAGGTGGTACATGACCCCAGTCAAGCTGGCAAAAATTTATCATTTGCCCGATAACAAATGTTGGAAATGTAAAGAGACTGAAGGTACCTTCTATCACCTTTGGTGGACATGCCCGAAGATTAAGGCCTTCTGGGAAATGATCTATAATGAAATGAAAAAGGTACTTAAATGTACTTTTCCTAAAAAACCAGAGGCCTTCCTCTTGGGCATCGTCGGCCAATTGGTGCCAAAGAGGGATAGAACTTTTTTTATGTATGCTACAACAGCAGCAAGAATACTCATTGCAAAGTATTGGAAGACACAAGATCTACCCACTCTGGAAGAATGGCAGATGAAAGTGATGGACTATATGACACTGGCCGAGATGACAGGCAGAATCCGTGACCAAAGAAAAGAGACGGCGGAAGAAGAATGGAGAAAATTTAAAAGTTATCTTAAGGACTATTATAAACTTGAAGAATGTTAGAGTGTTGTGGTTTTTAGGAATAAAGGGATTCAGCGATATAAGGTCAGAATACAGAAATGACTAAGATGGCAGAAGTTGGAAAGCAATAATTGGGAGTTGCTATAAAAATTATGGACATTGGGATGCAGAAAGGGGGGGGTAAGGGGGAGTCTCACAAAAGAGGTGTATGAAAATATGTTATGAAACTATACGTGTTTGTATGTCTTTTTAAGTGTTTGTTTGTTCTTTAAAACTCTGTAAAACCAATAAAAAAATTTATAAAAAGAAAAAGAAAGCACCCAGGTAAAATACCAGTCTGCAATTCATCAGGTCACATTGCAGAAAATGTAGCAGGCATGAGAAGTGCCGCAAGGCAGGCAAATCTTTGATCCCGTCCAAGCTGCCTGAACTCCCAGGAATGTCCCTTTCTCAGGAAAGGGGCTGCTCTTAGGAGGATTAATTTCAGTTAGGGGGAACTGCAGGTTGACAAGTGGGGTTATGGCTGTCAGAGGCAAAAGAGGAGAGGGGGGGCTCTTGCACCTTTAAAACCCGAGGAGGTTTTTGCAAGTGGAGCTTCTCGTGCAAAGAAAGAGCCCCTTGTACATTTTTTCCTACATCTGCCCCCCCTAAGTTACCTAGAGGGCTCACTTGAGGTCAGGAAGAGGCTGGGAAACCACCTCTTGCAGATGTTGCAGCTCGGGTTCCTTACGCTGAACAAGTGTCACCCCAGACCCCGCTCCAAATCTGGCTTCTCTAAGCAGTGGGGTGCGAACATTTTTATTTTTATTTTCTGGGCTCAGTGAACTGTATGTGGATGGAGCCTTGGCAAATAAACTTGGCAGGTTTATTTCAGAAACACAACACTGTGTAGCACACCCAGTTGACCTGGACTCAAAGTGTGTGGGGGGGGGATGAGTTAATTTTGCCTGTTTTTCAGAAGAGAGATGGGGAAAGGGGTAGGAGATTCAGAGCTTGCTGCAAAAGACCCAGGGCTTGTGCCCCCTGGGTATACCCTGCCCCCCTCAGCATTGGCGCCATGCATTGCTCAGCGCTGAGGAAGGTGCAGCTGTTACGATCCTCATTTCAAGACTCTGGTCACCTTTACAGTAAGGTTACCAAAAAAATTTCAATGAATCCGGGGACACTTTTCTTTTCTTTCTTTTTTTGAATATTTATTGAATTTTAAATATTTATTTATTGAATTTATTTATTTATTGAATATTTATTGAATTTTAAATGCAAATCTCATTCATCATGTTATTTACAATTATTCTCCCTCGCCTCCTCTGGACTTCCCTCAACTCCCCCTCTGCCGAGTTGTTTATTTTTATTTATCGTATCCTGCTTTTCCTACACAAAAATAAAACCCCTTATCATTTCTCTGAAATATCTGTTACTCAAATGAAATTGTGAAAGTTCATTCAATCCTGCCAGTGAATCCTGTCCTTTCTGTTGTTTCTGCAAATCAACTGTAAATGGTTCCCAGACTCTTTCGAGGTTAATCCGGGGACACTTTTCAACTTCCTACTAAATAGATGGATTTTGTCAGGGGACTGATTTGTAAATCCAGGGACTGTCCCCGGGAAACGGGGACGTCTGGTAACCTTACTTTAGAGTGAGTTTGCTTTAGTCCAGAGAAGGGCCAGATCCAGGAATGGGGGCAGGGCCAGGCACATCCCAGTCACCTGACATCACATAGCATGATTTAGATTGAAAGCCATGGTTGCAGAAGGAAGAATTGAGAGCACAATCTAAGGGCACCTCCAATAGAGTATGAATTTGGCACTAATTTGAATTGGAGACTTTCCTTGAAGCTGTATAAAGGTAAAGGGACCCCTGACCATTAGGTCCAATTGTGGCCGACTCTGGGGTTGCAGCACTCATCTTGCTTTATTGGCCAAGGGAGCCGGCATACAGCTTCCGGGTCATGTGGCCAGCATGACTAAGCTGCTTCTGGCAAACCAGAGCAGTGCACGGAAACGCGGTTTATCTTCCCGCCAGAGCGGTACCTATTTATCCACTTGCACTTTGACGTGCTTTCGAACTGCTAGGTTGGCAAGAGCAGGGACCGAGCAACGGGAGCTCACCCTGTCGCGGGGATTTGGACCGCTGACCTTCTGATCGGCAAGTCCTAGGCTCTGTGGTTTAACCCACAGCGCCACCCGCGTCCCGTCTTGAAGCTGTATAGGGTACCAATAGAAAGGCCTCGGGGGGAAATAGTGCATGTTTCTGTTTCTGATTTGGTGCCATGGTTTCACCGTCTAGCACCCGATGTCATATGATGTCAGGGGAAGGACAGCTGTGCATGGCTTTGTAAGGACGGCCTCACAGGCCAAATGCCAAGTCCTGGTGGACCCCACTAGATCTTTGAGCCTGAGGTTCCTGGCCAGTGCTTAGTATATCTTCTGTGAGACTACATTTCCCATCACGCTCCATTTCTGCAAAATCACATTATCTTAGCTTTGTCTGTGCCGTAGTAACTGTGCTGCATCTCTTTAGAACAGCACCTGGGTCACTATACAGTGGTACCTCGGGTTACATACGCTTCAGGTTACATACGCTTCAGGTTACAGACTCCGCTAACCCAGAAATAGTACCTCAGGTTAAGAACTTTGCTTCAGGATGAGAACAGAAATTGTGCTCTGGCGGCACGGCGGCAGCAGGAGGCCCCATTAGCTAAAGTGGTCTTCAGGTTAAGAACAGTTTCAGGTTAAGAACGGATCTGCAGAATGAATTAAGTACTTAACCTGAGGTACCACTGTATTACATGTAAGGAAGTAATCGTGAGAAGGGCTACTTGCACACCTAAATCCCTGATTGCTTTGTTTCATACGCACACTTGAACCAGGATTGTGGTTTTTAATAAAATGCCTCGAGGGCAATATTTTTGTCGGTGGAAACTGATGAAAACACACTTTGCAACGATCCTGTTCCCTCCGGAAGCGTTTGGGGGGCGGAAGGGAGAAAGCAGGGCTGTGTACTAGGGCTCTAAAAAAAGACCCTGCCTTACGCAACGTTGACAATAGGGAAGGGGGGGTGCGTTGGGGGGGGAGAGATAGAGCTGATCTTTGTGCTCCAATGCCCGGGAGCAGCAGCAGCAATGGAGAGAAGGCTGTTTGCTCAGGTGGCTGGCGAATTACAAATGACTGGTACAGCTTCTGTTCTGAATGACAAGCAATTTAAATTCAGTCTTGTGTGGAAGGTTTGCAAGCTTTTTTGAGCAGAAAAAAAAGGAAGGAAGAAAAAAAATACATCTCTCCTCTCTCCTCTGCCCCCCCCCTTTTTTTAGATTTAATAGATTGGCTTAGCAGCTACTGCACCAGGACAGACTTCATTTGATAATTATCAAAACGGCCACTTGGGATTGGTAGCAACCATTTGCTAATAACATTGCTGCAGGGTTCAAATGGTGGCAGAATCTTTGGGGAATTTCAGCTCTGTGTGTGTGTGTAGCTTAAAATGCAACAGGGCTTCTGGGATAAGATCTGAGCTAGGCAGGAATAACCAACCGTTTCTCCCCAAGATGGAGAAGCTTATTCTAATACGTGTAAATGTGTTTCAGTCTTGCCCCGTTTTCTAGCTTCTCGCAGTGCACCAATTTTGCCTTTTACAAAAATGCTTGTCTTGGCATCAGGCTAAATGGAACCCCCAAGCCCAGAGACAGTGGGCTGCAGAATACCAGCTGCTGTGTGTGTGTAGGAAAGGGATTTCTGGAGGCATCCAGCTGACCACAGAGGGAAACAGAATGCAAGACTAGATGGACCCTTAGTGAGGTCCAGCAAGTCTTATGAGCTTGAGGCAAGTCAATAATAATAAGAATAAATTAATAAAGCATTTCTAGAATAATAGGATGCCATCAGTGTGCACTAAAGGGATAGTTCTTTACCCTGAGGAGTTAACAGTCTTAAAATTTGGTGCCAAGGAAACAAAGAAGAAGGGGAGGCAACATTGCCATCCACCCTAGAACATCATCTTAAGTCGATGACTTTTTTCCCCCCAGCAGTAGCTGTTAAGCCAATCTATTAAATCTGATGGAAGGGAGGAGAGAGAAAAGATAAGCGTCTTTCAGCACTCTCCAGCAACTGGTACTCAAAACGCATTGCTGCCTCTGTCTATGGAGACCATTGTGGCTACGAGCCACTGACAGGCCTCTTATCTTATCCGTGAATTTGTCCAATCCTCTCTTTTTAAAGCCATCTAGGTTGGTGGCCACCAGTTCCTCCTGTGAGAGTAAATTCCATAGTTTATGTGTTGCATGAAAATGTAATTCCTTTTATCTGTCCAACATTCAGTTTCATTGACTGTCCATGAGTTCAAGTGTTGCAAGAGAGTAAGGAAAACTTTGCTGTCTCCACTTTCTCCATGTCAGGCATCATTTTATAAACTTATATCATGAATGTGAAGACAGGCTCCGGCGGATCAAGCAGACAAGACCATGGTTAGTGGGTCCAATGTGAACATTTTCATGTGGCCAAACAAGCACAGCTGGACTCTACGTCTGTTTTTTCTTTCTTTCTTGTCAGGCCCCAAACTGCAACACAGAAGGCTGGTCTTTGCACCCTAGGTCTCTTTCAGAATGTAAAGATGGTTGTGAAGAGCGATGAGGTGTAGCTTAAGTATGTGTTTCAGGGCATTTGCAAGACCCATCCCTGACCAAAAGCGAGTTTGACTAAATAAATGTGAGAATGAATCGAATAATCAAAAAAGTGATTTTGAAGTGATGGTTGCAGGGTCTGAGTTGGTTCATATGGGGAGAGGCCGTCCTTGAGGTCCTGAGCTGAATAAGGAGAAATAGGTCAATACAGGCATTGTTGCTTAGTCGCTTAGTCGTGTCCGACTCTTCGTGACCCCATGGACCAGAGCACGCCAGGCACTCCTGTCTTCCACTGCCTCCAGTTTGGTCAAATGCATGCTGGTAGCTTCGAGAACACTGTCCAACCATCTCGTCCTCTGTCGTCCCCTTCTCCTTGTGCCCTCCATCTTTCCCAACATCAGGGTCTTTTCCAGGGAGTCTTCTCTTCTCATGAGGTGGCCAAAGTATTGGAGCCTCAGCTTCAGGATCTGTCCTTCCAATGAGCA
The DNA here is from genome assembly GCF_965113315.1 of Podarcis vaucheri. Taxonomy (NCBI): domain Eukaryota; kingdom Metazoa; phylum Chordata; class Lepidosauria; order Squamata; family Lacertidae; genus Podarcis; species Podarcis vaucheri. The sequence continues at coordinate 88,150,664 of NC_138765.1, read as the reverse complement.
CTCAGGGCTGATTTCCTTTAGAATGGATAGGTTTGATCTTCTTGCAGTCCATGGGACTCTCAAGAGTCTCCTCCAGCACCATAATCCAAAAGCATCAATTCTTCAGCGATCAGCCTTCTTTATGGTCCAGCTCTCACTTCCATACATCACTACTGGGAAAACCATAGCTTTAATTATACGGACATTTGTCAGCAAGGTGATGTCTCTGCTTTTTAAGATGCTAGGTAAAGGTAAAGGTACCCCTGCCCGAGCAGGCCAGTCTTGACAGAGTCTGGGGTTTGTGCGCCCATCTCACATCTATAGGCCGGGGGCCAGCGTTGTCCGGAGACACTTCCGGGTCACGTGGCCAGCGTGACAAAGCTGCATCTGGCGAGCCAGCGCAGCACACGGAACGCCGTTTACCTTCCCGCTGGTAAGCGGTACCTATTTATCTACTTGCACCCGGGGGTCCTTTCGAACTGCTAGGTTGGCAGGCGCTGGGACCGAGCAGCGGGAGCGCACCCCGCCGCGGGGATTCGAACCGCCGACCTTTCGATCGGCAAGCCCTAGGCGCTGAGGCTTTTACCCACAGCGCCACCCGCGTCCCATAAGATGCTATCTTGTAGCAAAACAGGCATACTTGAGTTTATTGAACTTTGCCCCATTAAGTCTCTCTGGCTTGTCGCAATGCATTAGGATTCATAGACCCTCACTGCGGCGCACTGAACTACCCTGCTCAGTGGTGTTCTTTTAAACAGCAGCAACTAGAGCTGCTACTCTATTTTAACACAGCTGCAAAGAACGCTGTGGACAGACAAAAAGCAAAGGGAAGTGGTCAGATTTCCAAAGTATCGAAAAACGGGGGTTACGGGCCGGGGAAATAGTTGTACCGTATGATTAATCCGGCGCTGCCATTGGCAATATCCATGCGCAAGGCTCAGCTCGGATCTGCAAGGAGCACATCTCACAGCTGCCCCACCCTCTCGGAGTCTCATTTTAGCATTTCTAACAAGCAATAAATTGGACAACTTGACAAGGATATAAACACCCGAGGTCTTTTTTGGGGAAAGCGGGCATTTGTCTTTTCACTGTGTCTTGCTGCACTCGCTGGTTTGATACTGAGTCTTCCCCAACCATGTGAGAATTGAAGAATGACAGGTGACGTTTCTCTGACTTCAGCAAAAAAAAAAAAAAAGAGGGGGGGATGCTGTGCTGTGGGAGTTTGGTGGCAAATCCATCATGGCTGACACAAAGTTTGACCAAAGTTGGGAGGAAAGTTTTAATTACAGCTGGAGCCACATGGAGCTGCGAAAATTCCCTAGGTTTTGCAGAGCGGTGCTGCAGATTTAACTGGGGTAAATAATTCATAAATGAGGAATGGGAATGTTGTGGTTGCATTCCTGCCATTCAGTTCTTAGCAGGGGTGCAAAAATGTTTTGCAGAAGTTAAGAGCCTGGGAGAGATTTACTGTATTTTTTGCTCTATAAGACTCACTTTTGCCCTCCTAAAAAGTAAGGGGAAATGTGTGAGCGTCTTCTGGAGCAAATGAAGGCTGCGCTGCTATCCCAGAAGCCAGAATGGCAAGAGGGATTGCTGCTTTCGCTGCGCAGCGATCTGTCTTGCTGTTCTGGCTTCTGGGATTCAGAATATTTTTTTTCTTGTTTTCCTCCTCCAAAAACTAGGCACGTCTTATGGTCTGGTGCGTCTTATAGAGTGAAAAATACGGTACTTGGAGAGAGGGAGAATGGGCCATGTAAGTGAGAGGAGGGATCCTGCTTCCCCCATCCATGCCCACCTCCTTTCCAAGCAGTGCCAAGATACCCAGGAAGTTGCGCGAGTGATCATGCTCTTCTGAAGTTTACTATACAGCGGAAAGGAGCAGCCAAGCATACTAGGACTCAATTTCTTGACTTTAAGAAAGACGACTTCATAAAACTTAGGGAAGTGCTGGGTGAGATCCCATGGACAGTAATACCAAAAGGAAAGGGAGTTCATGATGGCTGGGAGTTTGTTAAGAGGGAGATAGTAAAAGCACAACGTCAGGCAATACCAATGAGACGGAAACATGGAAGGTGCCTAAAGAAGCCAGGGTGGCTATCTAAAGAACTTTTAACTGAGTTAAGATTAAAAAAGGATGTGTACAAAAAATGGAAAAGGGGGGAAACCACCAAAGAGGAATTCAAACAAATAGCCAGCACGTGTAGACACAAAGTCAGAAAAGCTAAAGCACAGAATGAACTCAGGCTTGCTAGAGAGGTTAAAAGCAACAAAAAAGGCTTTTATGGGTATGTCCGTAGCAAAAGGAAGAACAAAGAAACAGTGGGGTCACTCAGAGGAGAAGATGGTGAAATGCAAACAGGGGACACAGAAAGGGCTGAACTCCTCAATGCCTTCTTTGCCTCAGTCTTCTCTGATAAAGAAAACAATGCCCGACCTGAAGAATTTGGAGCAAATGATTCAGCAGAGGAAACACAGCCCAGAATAACTAAGGAGATAGTATAAGAATACTTGGCTAGTTTAGATCAAGTCTCCAGGGCCAGATGAACTGCATCCAAGAGTATTAAAAGAACTTGCAGATGTGATCTCAGAACCACTGGCAGTCATCTTGGAGAATTCCTGGAGAACAGGCGAAGTCCCGGCAGACTGGACGAGGGCAAATGTTGTCCCTATTTTCAAAAAGGGGAAAAGAGAGGACCCAAATAATTATCGCCCAGTCAGTCTGACATCAATAGCAGGGAAGATTCTGGAGCAGATCATTAAGCAAACAGTCTGTGAGCACCTAGAAAGGAATACTGTGATCACCAATAGTCAGCATGGATTTCTGAAAAATAAGTCATGTCAGACTAACCTGATCTCGTTTTTTGACAGAATTACAAGCCTGGTAGATGAAGGGAACACAGTGGATGTAGCCTACCTTGATTTCAGCAAGGCATTTGACAAGGTGCCCCATGATATTCTTGTAAAGAAGCTGGTAAAATACGGTCTTGACTATGCTACCACTCAGTGGATTTGTAACTGGCTGACTGACCGAACCCAAAGGGTGCTCATCAATGGTTCCTCTTCACCCTGGAGAAGAGTGACTAGTGGGGTGCCACAGGGTTCTGTCTTGGGCCCGGTCTTATTCAACATCTTTTTCAACGACTTGGATGATGGACTCAAGGGCATCCTGATCAAATTTGCAGATGACACCAAACTGGGAGGGGTGGCTAACACCCCAGAGGACAGGATCACACTTCAAAACGACCTTGACAGATTAGAGAACTGGGCCAAAACAAACAAGATGAACTTTAACAGGGAGAAATGTAAAGTATTGCACTTGGGCAAAAAAAATGAGAGGCACAAATACAAGATGGGTGACACCTGGCTTGAGAGCAGTACATGTGAAAAGGATCTAGGAGTCTTGGTTGACCACAAACTTGACATGAGCCAACAGTGTGACGCGGCAGCTAAAAAAGCCAATGCAATTCTGGGCTGCATCAATAGGAGTGCCACTGTATTCTGCTCTGGTCAGACCTCACCTGGAGTACTGTGTCCAGTTCTGGGCACCACAGTTCAAGAAGGACACTGACAAACTGGAACGTGTCCAGAGGAGGGCAACCAAAATGGTCAAAGGCCTGGAAACGATGCCTTATGGGAACGGCTAAGGGAGCTGGGCATGTTTAGCCTGGAGAAGAGGAGGTTAAGGGGTGATATGATAGCCATGTTCAAATATATAAAAGGATGTCACATAGAGGAGGGAGAAAGGTTGTTTTCTGCTGCTCCAGAGAAGCGGACACGGAGCAATGGATCCAAACTACAAGAAAGAAGATTCCACCTAAACATTAGGAAGAACTTCCTGACAGTAAGAGCTGTTTGACAGTGGAATTTGCTGCCAAGGAGTGTGGTGGAGTCTCCTTTTTTGGAGGTCTTTAAGCAGAGGCTTGACAACCATATGTCAGGAGTGCTCTGATGGTGTTTCCTGCTTGGCAGGGGGTTGGACTCGATGGCCCTTGTGGTCTATTCCAATTCTATGATTCTCCCATGTGGATTTTTAAGATCAGTGTTGTCAGCACTGACTGGCAGCAGCTGTCTCGGATTTCACACAAGGACGCCGTGACCCCACCGTCAATGGGGCCACACTGAGCCACCTGCCCTCCCATTCAGGGGGGAGCCTGGCTGGCTGATGTGGCCCTTGGCTGGTGGAGAGGAGCGCTGGGCTGGGGTCACCTGGTTCGCGCCCCCTCAAAAATTGTGGACCCAGGGACCTGACTACGCCCCTGTGCAAACCTGAGCCTTCGTTTTTTTTGGTGAAAAATCACTGTGCCATCTCACTAGCATGACAAATAATTTTTATTATGCCTCATTCTCTCTGGAGACAATTTGAATCCAGGAGCGCAGAGATGTATTCAATCTGTACATTTAGGAAGTGAAAGTTTGTGCCTTTTCTTATGTCCCAACACTCTCCTTAAAGACATCAGTTGTTCTGGCTGGTTGAGGAAGAACTGAGGTGGGACTTATCTCCCCACAAACATATTTGAACGAAGAGGCGGAATTTGATTTTTTATTTAAGCCATGGCATTAAATTATAATTTTCACCTACTCAAGGCACATTAAAGTTTTATGATGGCGTGACATTACAGGAGCGTCAACGATTTTGCCTGAGGCGTCGGGCATGGTTTCGAATGCTGCTGGTCTGGGCAGCGGAAGCAGCAACATTTATACCTTCTCTGGTTTTACATGTTATCCATGTGGTATTTGGGGAGGAAAAATGAAGCTCTGGGTAGCTATGGCCATCTTTCAATCTTTTTCTTTTTACCCTTCTTGAAGTGTTTGCAGGAGTCTGTAACCCAAAGCATTCAGAACTGACCACAGAGCACATATGCCTCGATTCAGGACCGACAAAAGAAATATCCCCCCCCCAATACATGACAGGTGGAATTCACCTGCCACTAAATGTAGCATGAATGGACTTCCGGGGTTGACGCGATCTGGGAATGGCGGATTCCCTCCGAGCTCCGGAGGGAATCGGCTCAGCAGGGGACGGGTCTTTGCCGTGCCGGCGACACGGGGACCCTTAAAACCGCAGGCGCGGAATGCCTGCGGACTGAAGACTCGGCGGGTGCCTTAAACGCCCCCCCTGATTCGCGAAGAGCCTTTTTAAAGGCTGCGGAGGGGATACGGGGGGTGGCGCGGCACTGAGAGTCCATCGCTACCTCTGCTGAGCGAAGCCGCGAGCCATGACTGGAGAGCGCTGACTTCCTTCCTTGAAATTCGGCTGAAAAAAACAACCCGTGAGTAATTTGGACTTGGTTTTTAAGAAATTTATCCACTGAATTTGAGACGATCGGGGGATGTGCTAAAAGGAAGTCCGCACCCCCTACCTTGCAGAAGATCTAGAGCAACGAAAAAAGAACTAAGCTGGAGTGCCTACCCTGTAAAGGGTGAGTTTTTAAAAAAGACAGTAACTTCCAAGATTTGGAAATTTTGAGCAGGAGAGAGGAGTGTTGGATGTTTTATGTTCTGTTGTAAACAACCCCCCCTCCCGGGCCCGGGAGCGTCCTGCTTTGGAGCTGGTTTAAGAAGTGCAGAGTTTGACAGCTGTCAAAGCTGTCAAACGGACTGTTAATAGTGGAAAATTGCTACCTAAGTTACCTCTGGATTAAAAAGAGTTACAATTGATCTAAAATTGTTGGAAATAAAGAAACAATAACAAGACAGAGGACTGTTGGGGAAAAGAATACTAAGTAACCAGATTCCCTCTAGAGGGAATTCTGTGGAATTACAATGGCTGTGGATGGAAAGATACTGGGAGAAATCGAAAGGATGTTTTATTTGGTTGGAATCTTACAAGAGCAGACTACGGCTATGAGTGAACAATTGATGACCTTGAATCCTGAAACAAGTAGTTCTGTTCAATGTAATGAGAACCTGGCTGAGAAAGAATCCACAGCTGAGCCGGAAATGATAACCAAAGAAGAGGAGAAGACAAAACAAGAAAGAGAAGAACTGAAATGGGAAAATATTGTCCAGAAGCTGACATCTGTGGAATATAAACAAGGAGACTATTGGACTGAACCTACTACAAATCTACGAAAGATCCAGAAGATGAAAGTGGAGGCCCTGGGAATCTATGAAATCAAGGAATTTAAAATAAAGAAATATAATTGGGGCCTCCACATAGACTCTGACTTTGATTATGTTCAAAATTCATGCCTTGTGGAAATTCCTCAGCAGTTGCTTGCAAATATGGGAAGAGATTTTGGACTGACTGTGAAAGAACTCTTTCGAGACGTGAAGACCGACATAAAGGATTGCCAACTAGGCCGGCGGAGAGGGACTGAAAGAGATTTGAGAGCCTCGGACGTAAGGAATCCGGGCTAATAATTGCTATTTTGGACATGTTTTTGGAAGGGACACAAACCGGGGAAGGGAGGGAGGGAAGAATCTAGTTTCAACAACACTTAAGACCATGGGATTTAGCTAACAAGATTATTATTTAAGACAAAATGGGAAATCGTTGGAAGGGAACTGAGGTCCAACTTAGAATAAATTTAATTTTGCTTTTTTTATATATATAAAGGACTAATATTAAGATGGATAAGGAAATGCCAATTTGCTGATACAAATTTGGGAATAGGGATGCAAGGGAGGGGGTGGGGGGAAGTCAATGACCAGGGTTAGAAAATAAGTTTTTTTTGGAAACTATATATGTTTGTTGTTTTATTTTTCTGTTTGTTTGTTTTTATGTTTTTCGTGTTTTTGTCTTTGTCTATATAAAATGTGAAAACCCAATAAAAATTTTATATAAAAAAAAATAAATGTAGCATGAATAATGAAGGGTCTCTCGGTGGCTATTAGCCACTGACCCCATTTTCTGAGGCAGTCTGTGGAGGCAGGGGAAGTTAAAATTGGATTTTTGGACTACTTCAATGCCCTCTACGTGGGGCTACCTTTGAAGGTGACCTGGAAACTTCAACTAATCCAGAATGCGGCAGCTAGACTGGTGACTGGGGGCGGCCACCGGGACCACATAACACCGGTCTTGAAAGACCTACAGTATGTTTCCGAGCACAATTCAAAGTGTTGGTGTTGACCTTTAAAGCCCTAAATGGCCTCGGCCCAGTATACCTGAAGGAGCGTCTCCACCCCCATCATTCTGCCCGGACGCTGAGGTCCAGCTCCGAGGGTGTTCTGGCGGTTCCCTCGTTGCAAGAAGCAAAGCTACAGGGAACCAGGCAGAGGGCCTTCTCAGTAGTGGCGCCCGACCTATGGAACGCCCGCCCACCAGATGTCAAAGAGATAAACAACTACCTGATATTCAGAAGACATCTGAAGGCAACCCTGTTTGGGGAAGTTTTTAATGTGTGACATTTTAGTGTATTTTTGGTCTTTGTTGGAAGCTGCCCAGAGTGGCTGGGGAACCCTAGCCAGATACGCGGGATACAAATAATAAATTATTATTATTATTATTATTATTATTATTATTATTATTATTATTAAAGTGCAGATGAGGGCTGTCCTTGAGGGCTTCCCAGAGATGTCTGGTTGGGAGGGTGCAAGGCCAGATGGACCTCTGCTCTTACCCAGATGGTGTTTTCTTACTTTCTCATGTCCTCTAGCCAACATGGAGCCCTACACGTATAGTTGGACTCCCACTCCCACCAGCCCTATGTAGCCTGGCCCAGGGTCAAGCATGATGGAGGTTGTAGCCCACCAACAACTGAAAACACTGTGTTGGCTACCCTGCTGTATACCAAGGACTTCCAACTGTTCCGTGTTCAGAGAACCGCTTCCACATTGACTGATTTGCTGAGGATCACTGTTGAGCATCTCCCATGGAGCCTCCACGATCCACAGAGGACCCCATGATGTGGAACGGCTGAACAACTGCCCTGCCTCTGCCTCCTCCCAAAAGGAAAACTGCCCAACCTGGTGATAACAGACTAAACGATGCAGAGAAGATAGAAAAAGAGGTGGTACTACTCTACTCTAAATGTATCCAGACCTCCAGGGCCTGGTGGACTGCGTCCAACGGTACCAAAGGAACTTTCAGGCATAATTTCAGAGCCTTTGAGAATTCTTGGAGCTGTATAGTATTAAGAACTGGGCTTTTGTTCCTTTAAGAGCACCCAAGGAAGGCAGAGGTTCCTCAGGTGCACTTTGCCTAGTGTTGCCATGACGAGGGGGGCAGTTTTGTTTATTATAAAATGAAAGCACAGCTCGTCCACGTGCAAGTCAAGAAAGCCCAGTGCTTTCACGTGGCAAGCTGGAAGGAAGGACTCTGGCTGACAGAAGTGTAGTTCAAGTAAAAATGACCTTTGCTGGAGCTTAAAGTGCATTTTAAAGGAGCGTCTCTTCCAGAGTGGCTGGGGAAGCCCAGCCAGATAATTTAATAAATTATTATTATTATTATTATTATTATTAATTTCTATGTGGGATATTTAGCTAGGGATTCAAACACACCTCAGCCTTGTATTTGAACAGCAATTTTAATAGTGGGCTACACTGCAGGGTACAGCCACATTCCCCACAACCTGCAGTATGGGGGGGGTGTCATATCGGGGAATTGGCATCACTGAGCAATTCTTTAAAATATGTTCTTTTTTATTAAATAAATAAATATCACTCTGACATAAGACCCGTGTTACAAAGGCCACAAGTTGCTGCCCTTTCCTGCTCCCTTTTGTGCCAATGTTGCCAACATTTCTCAGATGAAAATGTTTCTATTTTCATTTGAGGAGTGTTGGAGGGTATGGACTCTGCACCCGGAAGTCGTCGGTCTACTTCAAAGCTGTTGAAGGGACAGAATAGAACATGCATTTTTTAGGGGGGGGCACTTGTACACTGATGGTGGACTCAGGGGCAAATGAAGGCGTCGTGACACCCGGGGCGGGGCATCGCTACATAGGGCGCGTGTGCGGCATTGCTACATACGACGCATGCGCTGTACGTAGCGACACTGCACGTGCGCTGTACATAGCGGTTTGCCGCCAGTGCCGTACGGACAGTGCCGGGATACTCTGCTGGATCCCACCACTATCCGTACAGTGCTCAAGTGGCACCGACGGCAAACCGCTATGTACCGCGCATGTGTGGCATCACTATGTACAGCACGTGCGTGCAACGCTACACATGCGCTGTGCATAGCGGTTTGGCACCAGCGCCTGGATCCTCTTCACATGCAGCTGCGGTGGCGCAATGGCTGCTTGCGCCCCCGCGAGCCCCCGCGGGATGCCTTCTTGTCACCCCCCCAGACATGGCATCCGGGACGCACCCTCCCCATTGCGATGCCACTGGGTGGACTGTTCCAATGCCACTGATGGGGTGTAGTGCTGAATATGAATGGACGCTCTGTGTTTTTTTTTTTACTTCTTCCTCTCCCATCCGGCTATCAGAGGGGGGTTGAAGAGGGGGCCAGCCTGCCTGCCTGGCACCTAATTAGAGGAGATTAATTATTTCTTGGGTCTTCCTGCCAGTTTGAATGGCAGTTTGGGGGAAGGGATTTGATGCGCAGCACACACACGGAGAGTGAGATTTTGCTGACCACCTGGATTACAGAGAAGAGGGAAGGGGGGGGCTGAAGGAATCTTCTATCCAGCCCCAGCCCCCAGGCCCTCCCCTCCAATACATTAACAACAAAGGGAAGACATGGGTTGAAATCAAGCTTGGGTTATCTTTGTTGAGCTGGAAAAGCCGCTTCGCCATACAGAGCAGGCCATTTCTATTCAATTGTGAAGCCCAAATTTGGAAGAGGGAAAAACAAGCAAGTTTCAGGTTTGCGTGTATTTTAAATTTGTAATACTAGAAAATCCTGCAATGGGATTAAAAACCTCAACCAAGATTTTGGCTTTTTCTTCAAAAGAGATGGCTCCTTGTTTCTTCCTTTTTGTCGTCATCATGTTGCTAAAGTTGATCTCTGTAAAAAGTTAGGTATAACAAATTTACAACCCGCTTTTTAAGCAAGAGGATCTTCACAAAGCAGCATGCAAGCACCAAGACAAGTACAATCCAAAGGCATTAAAACTGGCATCGTTTGTAAAAATATAAACAGCCAGCCTGTCGCTGAAAAGAGATGGTTGCAGAGTTGGCATTCAGTTTTTGAGGTCAGCTGGTGGAGAAAGGAATAGCAACCATCTTGGGCAGTGGCGTAGCGTGGAGGGTGCCGGACGCACCGGGCGCAACATCTGGGGGTTAGGGTTAGGGGGCGCAAATCCACAGGTTAGGGGGCGCAAATTACTTGCCTTGCCCCGGGTGCTGACAACCCACGCTACGCCACTGATCTTGGGTCACCCAAAGATTCTGTCTCTCACAGCAGGCAAAAGGTGCCCGAGGGACAGGAAACTTAAACTGGTTTTAGCAGTCATTCCTGCTCCCTAGGGAGCTGTAATCCTGTGATGGTGGCTAAGGAGTATTAATAATATAGAGAATTCACTTCACCGCCCACCCCCCGGAGGGAACTGATTGTTTTGGGGGTAGGCTTGCCATATTCCGAAGAGCAAGGCCGAGCGTGGCTCTAGCATCCCCGCCCACCCCCCCAAGATTAAAAAAATATTATTATTATTTTAAAAAACCAAACCCAGGCACTTCAGTGGCCTCCGTCTGTGGAATGCTCTCCCCAAGGAAGTTTGACTGGCACCTTCATTATAGAGCTTTAGTTACCAGGCAAAAATGTTCCTTTTTATCCAGGCTTTTGGTTGATTTGATTGACATCCCTTGCCCTTAAAAATAATAATGGGGGGGGAGGGTGGTGGCTGTTTTTATTTTGATTGTGGATTTTGTGTTTTATATTTTGATTTTATTCTGTAAACTGCCCTGAGACCTGCAGCTATAAGGCAGCAGTATTATTATTATTATTATTATTATTATTATTATTATTATTATTATTAAATTCAAAAATCTGCCCAGATGGGCACACTGGCCCCCCAAAACAGGACATGTCCAGCAAAACCCAGACGTATGGCAACCCTACTTTCAGGCCGCATCCACACCATATATTTAAAGCACTATGATGCCACTTTAAGTTGCCGTGCCTTTCTTCCAAAGAATCCTGGGAGCGTTTGTTAAGGTGCTGAGCATTTTTAGGAGCCCCTCATATTCCCCTTGCAGAGCTACAATGTACAGCAGTGTTTTCCAACCTTGGGTCTCCAGCTGTTTTTGGACTATAACTCCCATCATCCCTGACCCTGGTCCTGCTAGCTAGAGATGATGGGAGTTGCAGTCCAAAAACAGCTGGAGACCCAAGGTTGGGAAACACTGATGGACAGAATTCCCTGTGAAGAGGGACTGATTGTTACACCACTCTGGGAATTGTAGTTTGGGGAGGGAGCAATAGGGGGTCTCCTAACAACTGGTTAACTGCAATAACATTATCTCTAATTTGCAGTGTATACAAATTTTTGTTGCTGTTCTTTTTTGTTTTCTACATGGGTACTATTTCTTTTCTTCTTTCCGCCTTGTCTTATTCTGTGCACCTGCAATTATGTACGGTATTCTTTATCTTTCAATAAAGAATATAAAATGATAATAATTTATTATTTCTATGCCTCCCATCTGACTGGGCTGCCCCAGCCACATTGTGCGGTTCCCAACAAAAAAATAGTAAAAGCGCAATACACCCTAAAAACTTCCTTGAACAGGGCTACCTTCAAATAAAAACAAACAAACAAACTACAGTTCCCAAGATTCTTTGGGGAAGCCAGTGCTTTTTTTCTGGGGGGGTACGCAGGGGTACGCATACCCCTAAACATTTTGTGAATCTAAGTTTGGCCTCATTGAGGGGCATTATTTCAATATGAGTAGGAAAATGAGAGTACCCCTAAACTTTTAAAGCACTACCATTAACTGTTCAAGGTGTTCTCTTGGTGCTTTAAATGTATGGTGTGTAGATGCACCCTTAAACTGGTATAAAACCAACTGATATTTTAATGTAAGCCCAGGAGAAGGGTTGCCTATTCCTGGAAACAGGGCCTAGTCCTAGTTTTGGCCTTCGTCTAGGACATGGGGGCCAGGGGCCGGATGCGGCCCAATCGCCTTCTCAATCCGGCCCAGGAAATGGGAATCAGCATGTTTTTACATGAGTAGAATGTGTCCTTTTATTTAAAATGCATAGGAATTCATTCATTCCCCCCCAAAAAATATAGTCCGGCCCCCCACAAGATCTGAGGGACAGTGGACCGGCCCCCTGCTGAAAATGTTTGCTGACCCCTGGTCTAGGAGCTCAGGGAGGCAGAAATTGTTCGCCCCCTCATCCATCTTGCATTTTATCCTCTCAAGAGCCCCGTGAGGTGAGATAGGGACAAAACAAGAATTTAAACCTCATGCATTTTGGTCCTCTTCTGACACTCTGACCACTAAACCTCCCCGCAAGACTGAGGAAACAGGGCATTCATTAAATAATAAATTAAATTCCTTAATTTATTATGTTTTTTTAACCACCTTCAGGGTGGTTCTGCCTCCGACATCCAAGCTGTCCGATTTGCAGTGTCTTCACCTGAGAGCACAACTTTGCGGGAGAAAACTGCATTTCCCTTGATGGTTCCTGCGTGGTTTTTGTTACTGTTATTTTTATCTTCCCCTCAGGTGGTTGCTCTTAGTAAAAGAAGCAAAGAAGCAGAAGCAGCGTTCCTGAGTGTTTACAAGCAACTGATTGAAGCTCCAGGTATGGTTCGCCTCGGCTCCTTTCGCGGAATTGCTTCTAAAAGGGCAGAAATGTTGTTCTGAGCGCCTAGTTATGATTATCCAGAAGCTTTTGCTCACAGGAGCATCCTCAGGACGCCTTTGTTAAGTTGTGGGTGAATATCAGACGACACAGCGATTCTTCAAACAGCTCTTGTTTATTGACAGGCCAGGCCAGAACTGAACTGAAGGGTTCAGTCAGCCTGCTTATATAGAGCTCCAGTACAACGTAACTGTAACAACTTTCTAAAACTATCCAATCACTGAACGTCACTTTCGATCCCTTATTTGCATAACTATCTACAGTATCCCCCTGCTGGCCCAGGGTGAGAACTTCAGTACATAACAGCCTTCGCTGAGGAGGTGCCGGCTGACAAGATGCCTAAGCCTCTTTTTATATTAGCGGTGCCATGAAAATGATAACCACAAAACCGGCCTTTTCATTCCTTGCAGTGCATCCTCACTTCCTACTTATGTGTGTCATCAGAGCTGCTTGCTGGGGGCGTTCCAGATTTCCTCAGTACCCGGAGTCAATTTGGATCTCTCCGATTTTATTTTTGAAAGTTGCTAGTTCTTGTGATGGTGAATATTTGCTAAGTTCTAACTTAGTCCTTATTTGAAGGCATGCTTTGTTACGTCACAGTAGACCCCTCCTGGGAGAATGTGAAGTGGGAATGCCTGTTCTAAGATGCTGTCTGGCTGTTGTTTCTATAAGTCAGGCATAGGCAAACTCGGCCCTGCAGATGTTTTGGGACTACAACTCCCATCATCCCTAGCTAACAGTTGTCAGGAGTGATGGGAGTTGTAGTCCCAAAACATCTGGAGGGCCAAGTTTGCCTATGCCTGCTATAAGTACATATATTATTGTAATGATATTATACAATACATATTAAAATTACTATTACACAGTATGATGACATATTGCACAGGGGTTATGTTGGGGGGGTGTCGATGCAAAAGCACGTACAGTGGTACCTCGGGTTACATACGCTTCAGGTTACAGACGCTTCAGGTTACAGACTCCGCTAACCCAGAAATTGTACCTCGGGTTAAGAACTTTGCTTCAGGATGAGAACAGAAATCGTGCTCTGGCAGCGCAGCGGCAGCAGGAGGCCCCATTAGCTAAAGTGGTGCTTCAGGTTAAGAACGGACCTCCGGAACGAATTAAGTATTTAACCCGAGGTACCACTGTTTACTCAGACTACCCCTGTGTGACCGGAAGGACCGTCCTTCCAGAGCCAGTGCACAAGGTGAGCTATGCCCCCCCCCAAAGCAAAACAGAGAACTTTTAAGCTTTCTGCCTTGCTTACCAGGCTCCAGGAGGCTTGCAAAATATCGTGAGTCCCTCTGAGTTCCTGCAAGGTCTCAGGAGAGCATCCCAGAGCCCAATCAGCAAGGTGGGAAGCTCAAAAGCTGTTTCCATGCCAGGAGAACCCAGCACAAAATTAACTTTTCAGCTTGCCACCTTGAGTGCAATTAATTTGCACAGTTGCAGCCAGCCAACATTCAGCCACACAAGGTCAAAATTGCGCAGCTTAATCATGCATAAGACTGTATCATATATATTATATAATAAGTATATTATATATTCATATTATAAAATGATAGGCCAGGTTCAGCTAACTAGTCATGCCAGCAGAAGCCCACACAAGGACTAATGCAACAGGGATTTCCCTCCTCTCCCCCCCCCTTGCAGCCCCCTCCAAAAGTAAAATTGGCTTGGCTTAGAGGTGCCGGGAAAACCCCTGGAGGAGAAAGCAGATCATTCCATTGGGTTAGCAGAAATCCTTCGGCTGATGGAGCAATCTTCTTAGCGCTGTGCGGAATATCTCCCAATAATAGAAATAATAATGTTGCCTGACTAATCAGTGACACATGTTTTTGTCCCATTAAAGTTGGCAGACCTAACTGATAGGTGGTCACTGAAACTGTCTTTTCCTGGTGTGGGCATTTGGACCATAGGGTGCAAAGTTTTGCCGGAGTGGTTTTATCGCTGAGCATCCGTCTCTCCACCTGCCCCTCCAGTGTTTCTGACTTCATTTTCCCGCTGCGTCGGGTCTCGCCTATCGCTCCCCGCATGGCAGGAAGGGCTCGCGGTGAGCCGGTGTCCCCTGTGTTCTTTTTGAAGAGGTAGCAGAACAGACAAGAGGAAACATCTTTTGCTATCTCTGTGTTTCAGTGCCTGAGCCAAATCTGTCTTGACAATAAAAAAGGAATACATTTGCTCTCGCCTTGTAATAATGCTGCCGTGATCCGCGCTTGTCTCTTTGACAGCAAGTTAACTAAGATGACTGAACTCCCTTCACAGCAAAGGGGCAGACAATGGAATTTAGATTTGATGGGTTCGGGGGTGGGTTGGAAGTGTTGCGATGCATATGGCCATACCTCTCAGGTATTCCTTGTTGTGAGTAGCATCCGTGTGCATTTGACAAAAGGATTATGGAGCTGTGAAGCAGGAGCAGTGTTTATCCACCTTTCCTTTACAACTTGCAAGCCCAGATTTTGGAACTTGAAATCCGGAAGGGAAACAACTACCTAGTCCTCATGGCTGTGAAGTTAAGCTTGCAAACAGGTGAGCTATGCCTGATTGAATGTCAGAAGTCAGTGAGGGGGCTGAGCGGAGGTTCCATTGTTTGACGCTCAGGGTGGAGCTCTCTGCCGATGTTGATTAAAATATTTTTCATTCCTTCTTATAAATGGTTTCACTGCAATCTGATTCCTATATGCTTCTACCGTATTTTTTGCTCTATAAGACTCACTTTTCCCCTCCTAAAAAGTAAGGGGAAATGTGTGTGTGTCTTATGGAGCGAATGCAGGCTGCACAGCTATCCCAGAAGCCAGAACAGCAAGAGGGATTGCTGCTTTCACTGCGCAGCGATCCCTCTTGCTGTTCTGGCTTCTCAGATTCAGAATATTTTTTTTCTTGTTTTCCTCCTCCAAAAACTTGGTGTGTCTTGTGGTCTGGTGCGTCTTATAGAGCAAAAAAATACGGTAAACGGCACTGAGTTCAGCAGGAATTACTCTGAAGTAACTCTGAAGGATTGCAACCTAAATATTGCAGCTCCGTTTACCGGCTCTATAAATTCATTCCAGCTTTGTTTGTTTTAGTTTTCTAGAGCCAGTGTGGTGTAGTGGTTAAGAGCGGTAGTCTCGTAATCTGGGGAACCGGGTTTGAGTCTCCGCTCCTCCACATGCAACTGCTGGGTGACCTTGGGCCAGTCATACTTCTTTGAAGTCTCTCAGCCCCACTCACCTCACAGAGTGTTTGTTGTGGGGGGGGAAGGGAAAGGAGAATGTTAGCCGCTTTGAGACTCCTTAAAGGGAGTGTAAGGCGGGATATCAAATCCAAACTCTTCTTCTTCTTCTTCTTCTTCTTCTTCTTCTTCTTCTTCTTCTTCATGTGTGTCCAGTCCAGTGTGGCAGCTCTTATATTATCTGCAAGGACAAAAGAGGTCCTAAGATTTGATCAGTAACACTCGCCTCACGAGAGCTTCCAATGAATATTCTGACTAGGAACATTCGGGGTTATCCAACAGTGAGAAAAAAGACCTTTTGCAGAAACGAACAAATACTCAAAACTGCAGCTATGAATAAATTAAGAGAAGTGGCTCAAAGATGAAATAGCTCTGATAGTATACAACTCAAAATAAAAACAATACTAAAATAACATTTTGTTTTTTGAAGTGGCACAAAGCTTACATGGCATGCTGCAATGTTGCACATGGTTATCATGTGCCACACATGACAAGATCTGATTCCCTTGCATTGCTTTGATTTACATTAGTAGAACGCCCCCCTGGTTTAGGTGGGAGGGAGTGATAAAAGGAGACCGGGGAAAGTGGGGTGTAAGAAAGTCTCACAAAGTTCTGATTTTTCTCGTGATTTATAGTTTTGATGGGGGGTTTGGGGGGAATGCAAAATGTCAAATAATTTGTTGGAAGCTGCCCAAAGTGGCTGGAGCAACCCAGTCAAATGGACGGCATATAAATATGTTGTTGTTGTTGTTGTTGTTGTTGTTTGCTGGTGCCTTAAACACATGCTTAGGTAAAGGTAAAGGGACCCCTGACAGTTAAGTCCAGCCGTGAACAGCTCTGGGATTGCGGCGCTCATCTCGCTTTACAGGGTGAGGGAGCGTTTGTTCTAGGTCATGTGGCCAGCATGGCTAAGCCATTTCTGGCGCAATGGAACACCGACACCAGAGCAGCGCACAGAAACGCCGCTTACCTTCCCGCTTACCTATTGATCTACTTGTACTTTTTGGCGTGCTTTTTGAACACATGCTTAGTCAGCTTATTAAATAATCCAGCACTGTGATGGTCCACGACTGGTGCCCATATTCAGGGTCCACTCAGTCACCAATAGAAATTTAGAAATAGACAGCATTGCCTCTTATGATTGGCTAGCAGTAGAATGGTGCTCAATTGGCCAGTCCTCCTTTTCTCCTTTCCTGATCAAGGTGACTACTTTTGCTGCACTCAGGGTCAGCTGCAAGAACATGGCACACTCTTGAGTCTGTTTCTGTGTCTGACCCCACCAGAGTCTCTGACCAAATCAGTCCTCCGCTCACCTCCTTGCCCCGGAACCAAACCCTGGCCCGCCAGAGTGCCGCTTAGCTGAGTCTGCTGAACTCCTAACTGCCAGAGACCTGAAAGAGAGCTTTTGCAAGGATGTTCATTCATTTTCCAGGAGGCAGTTAGGAGTTTGGGCAAAGCGGGTGTATGTCTGTTCCCTCCCCTGTCTTTAAATTTCTTCATGGAGCGTGAAACTATGAGGACTATATGCTCTGCGATGGGTCAAACCCGCCACACACCACAATTTCCCAATGCACCCTTGCTCCTTTTCCCCTGCATGCTCCTCTCCCCAAGAATGAATCTTTCCCTGCAGGTATTCCACCTATAAATACATGTATATTTGTCGACAAGCAAATTCTTTGTAGAACATTTCAGAAGCAACAAACAAGTTCCTGATTCAACACTTTTTAAGACAGATTTCTTCGAGGGGTAGTGTGTTTCTTTGGTGTTGTGTGTGTGTGTGTGTGTTGAATGGCTTCTGCCAATGCAAACCTCAAGCGGAGAAAGGCAGCGAGAAAGTCTGATTGCTCAGCAAGTATTTTGATAAAGTGAGCCCGGGCTTGTGTGTCTGTAATTACGGGAAGAAGGAAAAAAATCATAAATCTTCTTGATATTGTTCAGACAGATGTGGCATGGAGGAGAGGGACGGGTGTGTGTCTGCGTTGGGCTGGGAGGGTGGCAGGGAAGGGAAGCAGTAAAATCGTGTTAAAAGCATAATTAATGTCATTGTTGTCGAGGATGGTTTGATTTAAGCCTCCCTTTTGACTTGCATGGTGGTGATGGATGATTTCTTCATTGTGTTTTAGCTTTCATGGGGGCGGGGAGATCCAAACAAACCACAGACTGGTTGGAGAAAGTAACTTGTTAAGAAAGGGCAGGGCTAGGAATATGTGGGATGCATACATTATAATAGGCGCCAGGATTCAGCTTCCTTGGGATCCCAACTTTCAAGATTCTAGATCGCTGAAGAATTGATGCTTTTGAATTCTGGTGCTGGAGGAGACTCTTGAGAGTCCCATGGACTGCAAGGAGATCAAACCTCTCCATTCTGAAGGAAATCAGCCCTGAGTGCTCAGTGGAAGGACAGATCCTGAAGCTGAGGCTCCAGTACTTTGGCCACCTCATGAGAAGAGAAGACTCCCTGGAAAAGACCCTGATGTTGGGAAAGATGGAGGGCACAAGGAGAAGGGGACGACAGAGGACGAGATGGTGGGACAGTGTTCTCGAAGCTACAAACATGAGTCTGATCAAACTGCGGGAGGCAGTGGAAGACAGGAGTGCCTGGCATGCTCTGGTCCAGGGGGTCACGAAGAGTCGGACATGACTAAACAACAACAACAGACCTCAAGATATATATTTGCAAGGGCCTCTTGTAATGAAAACTCAGGAGCTGTTCCAGCCGGGGAGCTCTTATATTCTGTCCTTGCCCCCAGCTGCAGGAGAAAACAGGTTGGGCAGAGGAAAAGCAGGATTCTCATCTGTGTGCTGTAATCTGGCTGCTTTTGCACATACAAACCTCTGCCAGAAATTTGTTACTGTGGTTGAGTTCACATGTGCATGTGTTATATTTGAACCTGTGGAGTACAGAGGCTGCTCCTCTGCATTGTTCTTCATTATGAACATGCCTCTTAGGGCGTTGTTGGGAGTAATGCAACATTTAAAAAGGAGAAGGAAATGTCTCCCAAAAGCTCAGTAATACCTGATACTGTTGGGTGTGATGTCATTGGACTGCATTAATTGCAAGCGGCATATGAAGGCATTTGTTAACGTGGGGCGACCGTGCAGTGTGAAGGGTCTCTTGATGCAGGCAGGATGTTGAAAGATGGTGAACGGAGCCCAGGTTGGTCTTGCTAAGATCAGGATTAGCGACACCACAAAGTCATTTCAAAAGGAACAGTTAATGTACAAGGGGCAAGGGGAGAGATGCAAGACTTGTTACGGAAGCTTCTATGCCTTCTAAAAAGAGGCCAGCATTGTCTGGTTGATTTCTGCATCGCTTCTTCATTTTGAAAAGAGACAACAGAGGTGGGCAGAAAGCAGGCTTGCAAAATAGCAAGCTGTGAGGAAAGAAGGTTTGAGCACCACAGAAGAGTGAGACTGGCCAAAGACACCGAGACAGAGAGTCTTTGCCCATGCAGCCCAGCTGTCACGGCCCCAGAGAATCCTTGGAGGCAAAGTCTGCCAATGAGGCGTCCCAGGAGGAGATGGATCCACCCCCTGATCCATCCCATGTGGAGCCCATATCTCATCCCCCGAACCCCATGGGGACATACTGTTGGTCCACAGATTTCTTGGGGGATCAGGGAGGCCCTTAGGAGACCACCCAACAGCTTGAAGAAGCTAGTTGCTACAGAGGAAGGCACAATGACTATGACTAATCACATGTAGCATTCATGGGGCATGATGCTGATGATGATGCTAATACCCCACCTTTTTCCCAAACAAGGACTCAAGGTGGCTTACAGATAAAATTGGTAAAGGTAAAGGGACCCCTGACCATTAGGTCCAGTCATGGCTGACTCTGGGTTTCTGGCGCTCATCTCGCTTTATTGGCCGAGGGAGCCAGCGTACAGCTTCCGGGTCATGTGGCCAGCATGACTACGCCGCTTCTGGTGAACCAGAGCAGCGCACGGAAATGCCATTTACCTTCCTGCCGGAGTGGTACCTATTTATCTACTTGCACTTTGACGTGCTTTCGAACTGCTAGGTTGGCAGGAGCAGGGACCAAGCAATGGGAGCTCACCCCGTCACGGGGATTCGAACCGGTGACCTTCTGATCGGCAAGTCCTGGGCTCTGTGGTTTAACCCACAGTGCCACCGGCATCCCACTACAGATAAAATAGAAGTGGCTAAAAACATAGGGGGGGGAAACAATTCATAAGCGGTTAAACACAAATAATTAATGTGTGTGTGTGTGTGTGTGTGTGTGTGTTTGTGTTTGTGTATTAAAACATGCAGATAATTACAATACAAATGTCACAGCACCATCCCTTTCCTTAAAAATAGTCAATTCCTTCCTAAAAGCCTCTTGGAATAAGAAAGTCTTCACCTGCCAGTGGAAGGACAACAAGGAGGAGCCAGTCTAAAGGGAGCTCCAACGTCTGGGACCAGCAACCAAGCATACCTAGCCCAGGCTTTGAAGATCTGCCTGTTGCCTCAGGATACTGCTGGGACAACTTTTAGGATCTGCCTCAGCGGTGGGATCATTAACCCCTGTTCTGAAACTCGCACCTAGGTCCCTCTCCAAGGTGCTGATCTTGCCAGCTTCACTTTCTTCTCTGCCTAGAATTCTGGAACTACTGGCGTCCTCCTTGCTTGTGCCAACACCTGTCTGCACAGGTGGGTATCCCCATGGATTGGGACACCATTGTTGTCTACTCTGACTGACAGCAGCTCTCAAGGGTGGAGAAGGGACTGAACCTGGAGCTATCTATGCATGCAAAGGACGTACCCTATCACATTGCTGTGCGGCCATTTGAGGAAAAGGTAGCCGGCCTTTTAATGAAAGCACAGTTTGGAAAAGTTCCGGCAACCAAAATGACCATGGGGGTGGAGCAACTCTCCAATGAGGAAAGGTTGCAGCATTTGGGACTCTTTGGTTTAGAGAAAAGGTGAGAAATAGGTGGTGGGATAACAAGGAGGGAGCCAGCCGGACCTCTCATGGGAGAGAGTTTGGCTGCATGAATGGTGTGTCATGGGTCGCCAACATGGTGACCTCCGGATGTTGATGAACAACAATTCCCATCATTCCAGATCCCTGGGAGTGGGTTACCCCTGCTTCAGATGGATTAACAGAGAAGAGGTTTCCCAGTGTCTGACTAAGCCCAGAAGCAATTTGTCCCACTAGGGCGGCAAATAGATCCAAGAAACCTCTACCCTCACCAATTGCCATATTGAGCACTCTGAAAATTGCATTTAGTTAAAATCAACAACATGGTTTGAGGTTTCATTCATATATACATATAAATATACATATGCATATACATACACGTACACATACAGAGAGAGAGAGAGAGATGAGTTTTTGTGAAGGCTGAAATGTACGTCAGCAGGGCTCTGGGCATGTCTGTTCCTTTGCAACAGGAGTGTTGTTAGGGGGTGAAGTGGGATGGGGAGTCTTTCCTGCTGGGTGTGGGATCTTCTGCCCCTTCTCCTCTTCTTATAAACTAAACTAAAAATAAACAATGCACCAGGTCCCAGAGCAGGCGACAACAATTGAAAATATCAGAAACAGTTTAAAACAAATCACAGTCAAGGGAATATGGTGGGTCCTGAAAACATGTGTCTCAGGTGTCAACGGCCAGGTAAAGAGCCGCATACTGCAGAAACACACCTCTGTGGGGAGGGGCTGTCATTGAGACGGCCCTCTTCTGGGTCACCAACACCCCAGGCTTCTGAGGGTGATGGAATTACCCTATGAAAACCCTGTGGGGAGGGAGGTGGTCTTTCTGATACTTGCATTCCAACATTAGTTACACTCAGAGTAGATCCATTGAAATGAATGGACCTGACTAACCGAACAGTCATAACTGTTCCTGTTTGGAAGTAAGCCTTATACAGTTCAATGGGACTTACTCCCTGGTAAATAGGATTTAGGATTGCAGGCTGTCTTAGGTGGGTATATTTATAAAAAATAAAGAAAACTTGCTCATAGGGTAGCCGATCTAGTGAGACTCCAACCAACCACTGTCTTAATTTGCTTAGAGACCTGAATTTGCATCTATTAGCATACACAATTTTATGCAATTTTTTGGCATGGCTTTGTACCCTTAGTCTATGAAGTATCTAGCAATCCCCTTGTTTCGCAAGACACTGTCAAAATGCGTTTTATTTTCTTCTTCATCTACCTGCATTGTGTGTGTGTGTGTGTGTGTGTGTGTGTGTGTGTGTGTTTTCCTGGAAGCCCTACAGAGTCAATACTTTATTACCCAAAAGGCTGACTTGAACAGAGAAGGGGAAAGTCATCCCCCCCACCGTACCTTTTTTCTGGTTGATGCAAAAACTGTTTCCAGAATAAATTGGGGGTTGCAAGTAATGTTCACCAGCACCTCCTCGTGGCCGGACGTCAAATAGGTGATCTAGATAGCAAGGCTTGTTTCAAAGACCGACTTCACTGAGTTTGGTCTCTTCCTGCGAACGTTCCATCGAATGCAGTCAAAGTAAATTAGCCGTTAGTGGTCTCAGCCCATAGCAAGCATGGCTTTAAAGTACTATTTTGTTATATATTTTTCCGGCTTTGCCAGAAAAGTTCTCACGGAGGGGGAGAAAGGTATAAATAAGAGTGGTCTCTTAGAGAGAGCGACTGTGCCATCTCAGAATGATTCATTAATTTGAAAGAGTTCCCCCAGAGAGCATAAATATAAAGTATCCGGGGAAAGTTTGTCTCAGCTTTGGGCATCAAAGGAGGCTTCAGTTAATAATAATAATAATAATAATAATAATAATAAGAATAAGAATAATAAGAATAATAAGAATAATAACAACAACAACAACAACAACAACAACAATTTATTATTTATACCCCACCCATCTGGCTGGGCCTCCCCAGCCACTCTGGGCGGCTTCCATAAAAACCAAAAATACAGTAAAATATCACACGTTAAAAACTTCCCTGAACAGGGCTGCCTTCAGATGTCTTCTAAAAGCCATATAGTTGTTTATTTCCTTGAAATCTGATGGGAGGGCATTCCACAGGGCGGGCGCCACTACCGAGAAGGCCCTCTGCCTGGTTCCCTGTAGCTTTGCTTCTCGCAATGAGGGAACCGCCAGAAGGCCCTCGGCGCTGGACCTCAGCGTCTGGGCAGAATGATGGGGGTGGAGACGCTCCTTCAGGTATACTGGACTGAGGCCGTTTAGGGCTTTAAAGGTCAGCACCAACACTTTGAATTGTGCTATCCCACCCCAATTGACTCTGGGAAGAACCCTCTCCCCTCCTGCCCCTCTTTCTTATACCGCTCTTCAATATTAAATTGAATAACTTTATTGTCACTTGTACAACTTGTATGCAGTGAGATTACACGGGCACCCCCCCACTCAGCTCTCTTAGTCTTAATTCCCCTCGTTTACTGACGCACACCCACCAAACCTGAAAGTCAGTTGCCCTGTTGTTATCTTTTCATTCAGCAGCCTAACAGCCCACGGATAGAAGCTATTCTTTACCCTGTTGGTGCGACTAATCGTGCTTCTATATCTTCTGCCTGAGGGCAGGAGATCAAGAAAGTGCCGGCCAGGGTGTGAATCATCCCTGAGCATTTTCCTCACTCTCCTGAGGCAATGTTCTTCCGCTATTCCACCCAGCGTATTCACGGGACAGCCAGTGTGGTGCAGTGGTTAAGAGCGGTGGACTCGTAATCTAGTGAACTGGGTTCGATTCCCTGCTCCTCCACATGCAGCTGCTGCGTGACCTTGGGCTAGTCACACTTCTCTGAAGTCTCTCAGCCCCACTCACCTCACAGAGTGTTTGTTGTGGGGGAGGAAGGGAAGGGAGAATGTTAGCCGCTTTGAGACTCCTTCGGGTAGTGATAAAGCGGGGTATCAAATCCAAACTCTTCTTCTTCATAATATCTTGTGCTGTATTCACCACCCTCTGTAGGCACTGATTCCCTTAGTGTGACAGAGTCATGGGCATTGTTCAAACCTAAGAATAGTCTAGCTGGATTAGATCAAAAGCCCACCTAGTCTGGCACCCGTCTCCCAACATTAGCTGGCCAGGTACCTCTGGGAAACCTCCCCTGTAGTTTGCTAGGAAGACTGTGACAACAACCAAACCACGGTTTACTGGAGTTTGTCCTCCATGTTTTCAGTACCTTGGAATAAGGAAACTTGCATTTAGCTTTCTTGGCTGATAGATTTCTCCCCTTCCATGAATTTCTCTAATCTCCTCATAAAGTATCTAACCAGAGGATATCCTCTGGGTTTTTTGTTTTTCAAATTAAAACTTAAAGCATCACCAATGGGCACCATCATATAGCCTGATCCAGATCATTGCTAGGAGTCTGAGGCATGGGCCCCAAATCTTTTTTTATTTTTTAGGATGGGTAATGAATTCAGAGGAAATTGAATTGTGCGGGGTGTTCTGACTTACTGGGTAGGGGGAAATAAATTACAGAAATACATTGAAGCTGACTATATCTAGAGATGATTTAAGAGTAATGAAGGGGGATAACTGGAGGGGAATTGAATTGATTCGCAGCAGGACCTGTTGGGAAATGAACTGGGGGGTAAATGAATTAATCAGGAGCTGATTTCGGGTGATCTGGGGCAGAGTACAAATTCATTTTAAAATTATCTGGGGTGACTTGGGTGGGGAATTAGTTGGATTGCCTTCTGCAATATTTAAATTCCAAGTTTCGCATATGCAAAATTGACGAAGATTTGTGCCTTTTGGTCCTATGCCTGGAAACTTTCATGTATCCATCAGGGCCCCTGCCTAGGTGTGCCTGTGTTTAACAATTTAATATCCCTCCAGGGTAGTGGCTCTCCCCCCCCCCCATCTTTGGGCAACAAAGTCCATTCATTCATTCTTTAATATTTGTTGGAATTACTTCTTTTGCTAGTGCTGAAACCATGGTCAATAGGCTTTGATACTAAGTTCAAATATTTGTGCATGTGAGAAAGAGAGATAGATTTTCTCTCCATATCACTCAGAACAGTATCGTCATCCACCAGCCTAGAGCATGTGATGTTGCCTTACTCCTCTTCTCCTTGCACCCTCCATCTTTCCCAACATCAGGGTCTTTTCCAGGGAGTCTTCTCTTCTCATGAGGTGGCCAAAGTATTGGAGCCTCAGCTTCAGGATCTGTCCTTCCAGTGAGCACTCAGGGCTGATGGATAGGTTTGATCTTCTTGCAGTCCATGGGACTCTCCAGATTCTCCTCCAGCACCATAATTCAAAAGCATCGATTCTTCGGCGATCAGCCTTCTTTATGGTCCAGCTCTCACTTCCATACATCAGTACTGGGAAAACCATAGTTTTAACTATACGGACCTTTGTTGGCAAGGTGATGTCTCCGCTTTTTAAGATGCTGTCTAGGTTTGTCTACCCTGTATTATCTCTTCCACCTGCCGGTGGCTCTCTAAGAACAGAGGCTACTAAACGGTGTTCATGGTTTGTCCATGTTTCCAGTCCTTAAACATGTGAGAATGTGGGGTACAGAACCCCCTTTAGTCCTCTTAATGAGAGAAGAGTTCCAATGGTCCTCCTGTTTTGTGATTTTGCTGTCCTGTGTTGTCTTGCTTACTGATGGATTTATAGCATTTCATTGTACTCAGCTGTATATATTTACGCTGCTCACAGTTGTTTGTTTGTTTGTTTGTTTGTTTGTTTGTTTGTTTGTTGGAGGGGGCTAGGGCCCCCCAAATTGTTGTGCAAATAAATTGCAGAAGTAGCTGTGATAGTCAGGACGTCTTTGGGGAACCTCCATATACAGAATACCAGTTAAAGGTACCCCTGCCCGTACGGGCCAGTCATGTCCGACTCCAGGGTTGTGCGCTCATCTCACTTAAGAGGCCGGGAGCCAGCGCTGTCCAGAGACACTTCCGGGTTACGTGGCCAGTGTGGCGAAGCTGCTCCGGCAAACCGGCACCAGCGCAGCACACGGAAACGCCGTTTACCTTCCCGCTATAAAGCGGTCCCTATTTATCTACTTGCACTTAGGGGTGCTTTCGAACTGCTAGGTGGGCAGGAGCTGGGACCGAAAGACGGGAGCTCACCCCGCCGCGGGGATTCGAACTGCCGACCATACGATCGGTAAGTCCTAGGCACTGAGGTTTTACCCACAGCGCCACCCGCGTCCCATACCAGTTGCTGGAGAGCAAAACAGCAGGAAAGGACTATTGCCTTCAAGCTCTGCCTGGGGGCTTCCTGGAGGATTTGACCACGGTAGGAAGCAAGTTGCTGGACTTTATATACCTTCGACCAGATCCAGCAGAGCTGTTTTTGCATCCTCACATCCCCAGTCCCAGCTGCTGCCTGAGATCCTTTTCATCGGGCCTCTAAGCACCGTTATTCTGCCACCTTCGCTAGCACCCTGGTAGCAAAATAAAAGGAGAGCGTACACACATAGTCTTAGGTGGCATGGTGCGAACTCCATCGGATTCTCATCAGCTCACACCCTGAAGCATGAGGTTTAATTGCCCATATCGTTATCTTAGCTTGCATAGCTGCAAATGATATTAACAGCCATAAAGTTATCCAGTCCTTTATTCCACCCTCCCTGCTTCAAACCCAGCTACGCTCGACGTCTCTCCCTGATGATCCACCACAGCTGGCCGTCCTACAGGTGGATCATAAGACAAGCAAAAGATGCCGGTGCCCCTTTTATTGGCTCGGGATTTATTGCCTTCCAGTTTCTTGGAGTTTCTCTGAGCTGAAAAAGGGTGATACGCTAAGAAGGGGACACCCTCTTCTGCAGGGTGAGACGGAAGAACTTTCAGATGGTAAGAGATCTGTTGACGGTGGAACAGACTCCCTCAGAAAGGTGGCAAGCTCTCCTTCATTTTAGGTTTTTAAACAGAGGTTGGATGGCCATCTATAGGGCAGGCAGAACTTCAGCTCATGTTGTTTGCTAGCTGGAGTGGAATTTGCATCCACCTGCTACACAGCCAGGGAAGCTTTCCTATTTGAATAGCCTAGGCTTTTAAAAACTCTCAAGGAGTAAATTGTTTCACTGGGTATCAGCTTCTATTTTTATTGTTAATACAATTAATTTTTAACTGCCTTCTAAACCACTATCTCAAGGCGATCTGCACACAAAATAATTAAAAACGGTTGAAAACACAAAAACAACAAATAGATTTAAAACAAGACAAAAGCCCTTACAAGTGGACCTTTGTGGTTTGCCAAAACCCTTTTATCCGGCTGGGAAAGCCTGTTGGAACAAAAATGTCTTCGACTATTTCCAGGAGGTGCAGATGGCAGGTGCCTGTCATTTCTTGACAGGGATGCTGTTCCGCAGAACAGGGGCAGCCACACAAAAGGCCCTGCTCCAAGTTACTGCAGGGAAAAGGATGAGTGTCTCTCTGTGTGTAGAAACCTCCACATTTCCTTGGCCGAAATATAATCACCTGTACACAGATAAGAGTCTCAGCTGTTGCCTGGCCCTATCCACCACTGGAATGTGGCCCCCAAAAAATTTGCTCATGAGGGAATATGGCCCTTGGGCTGAAATAGATTTCTCATTCCTGGTGGAGACTTTCCAAGGCCAGGAATATTTTTTATTTCCATAAAAATGCACACCCGATTCTTTCCCTCCCAAAAGGGGTTGCTTATAAAAGTGTCTTGCAAAAGCATAAGATCAAGCTCTAAGAAATAAGAACGATCCATTGTTAAATACACAGTGACCAGCGTGATAGCGGTATCGCAGGAAAAGAAGCCAAGACTAACAACCCAATAAATCAAATTAAGCAGAATCAAAAGCTTGCTTAAAAGGAAAGAAAGAAATATCTCCAGTTTCTGGCAGCACACAACTAAAGAATAAGATATTGTGACCTCTCTGGGTGAGAGAGAATATCATTAGTTATTAGTGATGCAGTCTCTGAAGTGATTTCACCTAGGCTTACGACTGGACACTGTTGTATAAACCCAGGGCAAATAAACCATTTGCCCTCTGAGTAAGGACAGAAGTCCACTTTAAATAAAAAAGAAATAAATGATGCTGCCACTGTAAGATGGCATCTCCATAACCTGTTCCCCCCCTCTATAACTTGTGGCAAGGGTGGTGTTGTGGGTTAAACCACAGAGCCTAGGACTTGCTGATCAGAAGGTCGGTGGTTCGAATCCCCATGACGGGGTGAGCTCCCGTTGCTCAGTCCCAGCTCCTGCCAACCTAGCAGTTCGAAAGCACGTCCAAGTGCAAGTAGATAAATAGGTACCACTCCGGCAGGAAGGTAAACGGCGTTTCTGGTTCACCAGAAGCGGCTTAGTCATGCTGGCCACATGACCCGGAAGCTGTACGCCGGCTCCCTCGGCCAGTAAAGCGAGATGAGCGCCGCAACCCCAGAGTCGGCCACGACTGGACCTAATGGTCAGGGGTCCCTTTACCTTTAACTTGTGGCAAAATCAACCATGTGCCCCTATACCATTTCCCTTTGCATTTCCTCTGCTTCAAGCAGCCTGTGATGTGGAGTAAAAGCAAACACAAGAAGGGGGGGGTCTCCATGTTCTGTCATAAAATAGCGGTCAGGAGGAGGGTCCCCTTCAGGAAAACCAGTTGCCTCTTGGAGTTCTGCCATCATCCCTCAACACCACCCCCTTGTAGGGTTGCCATACATCCAGACCTTCCAGGACATATCCAGAATATTGCAGTCGGTTTGCAGTTGTGAATTGTCTAAACAATGACTTTTTGCGGGGGGGAAGCTTTTCTGTCCAGATTTTTACCTTCAGACGATGAGGGATCTCGTGGCAAGCAACAACTCCGTGTCACCATTCACAAGAACAGCCAAAATAATAATAATAATAATAATAATAATAATAATAATGATAATAATAAATTTTATTTATATCCCGCCCTCGCCAGCTGAAGCCGGGCTCAGGGCAGCTAACAACAATAAAACAGTACAAAAGTACAGCATAAACAACATTCTAAAATCATTCATTATAAAATTAATTTTAATTTCAATAGCTGCCTTTGATTTTCTCCTGCCTGTTACTATGCCGGCTCTTGTTTTTATTGTCATAATTGAGGGCTGGTTTTCTTGCTGCCTTCACCTGCCATATTAGCAAGAAAAACTCACCTGGTCCCTTCTCTTCCTAGTCTCCCTAATTTTTGACCCTAGAAATCCTGATTCCTCGTCTCGGTCCCCCCCTCCTCCTCCCCGCTCAATCGAAAACAAAAATAGAGGAAGGAAGAAACATGAGTCTAGTACAATGGGAGCCATTTTCTTGAACTTATTAAAAAAGATCCAGACTTGTAAATTAATTTGTTCGTGTTGTACAATGGCAGTGCAGATGGACTCATTAGCATGCACACAACAAATAATTATAGATGAATTTTTTAGCTGGCCTTCCTAATGGGCTTGCTGGGTTAATTATGTCAATGTATAATTACATCGGCCCTGGGAGGCATAATGGAGCTCTCCCGCTGAGCAGATGCCGGCTAATGATGGCGGCTCGCTGACGGAAAGGAGGAGGCCTGTTTGGAATGCACCTGCTTACCTCTGCAGAAACCGCCATTGTCTGCGCCCGCAACGGCCTGAGTAAACAGCCATTATTGGCGGAACGTGCTGTTGGACAGTAACTCTGGCAGGCCTGCAGTGGCAAATAGGAGCAGGATGGGAAATCCTTTAAGGCTGGGCTGCAAGAGACTGTGTCGCTTAGATCGGCTCCCCTGTTCACAGGTCCGGCAATATTGGCTTCTTCTTTTTTTAATAACTTTTAAATTCAAAATTAAAACAAAACATATTATCCTTATTTTCCCCTCCATTTTCCTCCCTCCCCCCTCCCTCCCCCCCACAGAACCCACCCACCCCCACCCCCCGACTTCCCTCAGTTCCAGCCTTTGATTTCTCTAAAAATGCTGTTTTCTGCATGTTACACAGTTGTATAGATCCTCAAACTATTTAGCTGATTGTTATCAATAAAAAGTTTGTGAATTCAAAGCCAGCCAAGGAGTCCAGTTCGCTTTGTTGCGTCTTCAAATACTTTGTAAAGGGTTCCCATTCATCTTTAAAGTCACAGTTATCCTTGTCCCATAGCTTGTATGTCAGTTTTGCCAGTTCTGCATAGTCTTATCAATTTTTCTTGCCATGATTCTTTAGTTGGGGTTTCTTCAGTCTTCCATCCTTGTGCTTTTAAAACTCTCACGGCCGTTGTCGCATACATGAAGATGTTTTCCAGCTTTTTTGGCAGATCTTTCCTTACAATCCCTAATAAAAATACTTCAGGTTTTTTAACAAATGTTAAATGGAACATTTTCTTCAATTCGTTGTATATCATTTCCCAAATTACCTTACAATCCCACCACATATGATAAAATGTCCCCTCCTTCTCCTTACACTTCCAACATATATTTGAACTAGTTTTGTTCATTTTCCCTAACTGCACTGGTGTTATGTACCATCTGTACAATGCAATATTGGTGACGGGCAGAAAGGACTGCAAGGTCTGGGCTTCTGGGGTTGCCGTTCTTTGTTAGGGGGCATGAACCAGCCTTTGATTCTTCTACCTTTTCTTCATTGCTTACCCCCATGGCATTGTGTGTTGCTTGGTCCCAGGCAGCTGCTGTAAATTCAGGGCTGGGGGTGCACTAGACTTCCTGCAGGAAGCTGGCAACACTCTGGGTTCAAAACCCAGTTTCTGGCCTTTTATGGGCTGCAAAGACAATGTTTAGAAGTGTGGCAGGTAATCTCGGCTGAAACCTGGATGTACCTGGGCAAATTCCACAAGCTTCTAGTCTTGCTTGCATCCTCCTCTCCTCTCCAACCACCCTCTTTAATACGTCTGTTGAGGTTGAATACGAATGTATACACACAGAGACATGTGCTAAGGCATTTTTATTCCTCGTACTTTCGGCCTGATCTTCATTTGCATTGGAATGAGTTACGGTCGTTTATGACTTGTTACGCGAACTGTTTTGCATCTTGATTCCCTTTTAAGAGCAATGATTTAAATACAAGGAAGTAGCTTGAGAGGCGACGGGGATCCCCTGTGTGGCAGAGCTCGGTGTTGCTAAAGAACAGCTGCAGGGATGCTGGCTGCTCTCCAGAGCGTGGGGCGTGCGCATTCAGCAGTGCGCACAGTGCTTCCGTGCGTTGAGGAACGGTTGCCTGAGCACCATCGCTCCCCTGGGAAGTGTGGGGCCAGCTGAACCTCTGTGCACATTTTCCACCGGCTTGGTGGGCATTTCTGAGGACAGTAGTTTTCGAGCTCTGTTCGGAGGACTCCCTGGAGCCTAACTCTCTGGGCTTTCCTTCAGGAAAATTACTGTTAATGTTGCACCAGTGCCCCTGAAGGAGAGTTGGTTCACCTCTGCAGTGTAGGGGGTGCGTGCATGTTCTGGGACACCTCCTCTTGATCAAACAACATAAAAAGCAGAAAAATTGTTTGTGGGCAGTGGGGGGCGGGATAACAGGATTGAATGCTACCTCCACCCATACCCCACACTTTGAAAAGTAGCTCAAATCTTCTTCCCCAAAATTTTACTTTTCTCCTTGCGAGAAATCTTGCGAGTGGGAGAGGAAGGGTTCAGCTCTGTGAGCCCCACTTGCGTTCCAGTTCCGGAATGGAGTTGACCACTTTGTTTCTGGTACTGTCATAACTTAAGCTTTAATTCACATGAAGTGAATTTGCAGAATGTGAATTTGCAGAAGTGAATTTGCAGAATGTGTGCCCTTCAGATGAGGACCAGGACACTTTGAGACGCTTGAGGTCTTTGTGGCAAGTGCATGGACTTTATCAGAATGCAAGGGGGCACCCCCCCTAAAAAATATTATTATTATTATTTAAAAAGACAGAATGATTGGCAATGTTGCATTAAGTCTGCCATGGCATTTTAAAGTCCACGGGGAAAGTGGTAAACAGATAAACTGTTGTTGTTTTAAAGTGTGCCCTGATCATCGCCTCCGCTGCCTCGCAACCTTCTGCTTCTTAGTCTGTGGCTGTTACTCTTCTCTAATGGCTGTGGGTTTTTTAAATGGTTGCTAAATTGTTTGCCCAAATACCTCCTTAGGGTGTAAATCTAATTGTGCCATCAGCTGTGCCACATTGACTTGGCTGCAGCAGCCCACACCGCGGTGTACCTGCCTGCTAGGTCTGCAAGCCATCATTTGAATTGCCCACGATGCCTCGGGGTGCTCCTACGCCCAAAGGGATTGTGGGAGATTTAAAATGGAAGCTCACAGCCTCCCATTGCCGCCTGTAGTTTAAGTCCCACCAAGAATGGGGATTTTTCCAAGGCTCTCTTCAGACGTGGAGCTGGCCCCAGAAATGAGGAAATAAAATTCAGAGACTGGCGCCATCTTGCCTTGCCAGAGTGGCCTCCTCGATGGGTTGACTTCATGGGTGCTGGTACTACCTCTGTTCATCTTCTGCCCTTTGTCTAGATCCTGTACCTGCCCTCGAGACGGCGCGGAGCCTTGAAGACCGGCGCCAGCAGCTGCACTGCCTTGGTCCTGAAAACCCACCTTTGAAGGAGCTGAACAGGCCGTGGAAGAAGAACTTGGAGCTCCTTTGTGCAAAAGGTAACAGGTCCAACAAGCCCCATATAATTCAAGCAAAGCTGTTTGTACCAAGAGGCAGAATGGAGTGAGGGCAAAGGCCTGTGCAACTGATGCAGATACATGGGGTGCAGTGGAAAGCCATGGAATTACCCCCCTGGAATCCCAGCTCTCGTTTAGTGGGGAAACAGCCAAGTTTCTAGTCCTTATGCTTGCGATTATATGCTTGAAAGTGCACAGATGTGGGGGACTGATTGCCTTCAATGCCCAGTGTCCTAGTGTCTTTCGTTTTTTTTTTTTTTTCTTTTTATTGCCTTTATCAACTTTGGACATGCAGGGTTCTGCTTCTACACACACACACACACACACACACACACACACACACACACATTTATGTGGTCCAAATAGTAAACACTTTATTCCTACAAGAGGACATAGAACACCTGTGCTCACAGACCCGCACTGGTTGCCAATTTCGACTACAACTCCCATCAGCCCCAGCTAAGAAGTCTCACTTAGAATTCTGCCAATCTGATGGTTCTACAGGCTCTTTTTGCATGAGTATGAGTATGGAGAGTTTCCGAATGGCCCGTTGTGTGCTTTCGTGTTGTGCATAAAGAACACAGAGTTCTGCTGTTCTTGAGGCACAGATTCTGTTTTTAATTAACATGTGTGTTTTTTTTAGTGTGGCTTGCATGGCACTCTGTGGCAGGTGGGAGCAAACTTCCCAGGGGGTGTTAGGGGGCTAAATGTCCCCATTCTGTCCCCATCCTCAGGCCAGAGGACTTTTTGCCTCCGTAAATTATGAGCGTTAATAGCCGGTGCTGCCGAGCAGCGAGAAAGGAGACTCCATCCCCGTCATTTGCACACGAAGCTGCAGGAAGCGCAGAGAGAATGTGCCCCCACTTGGGCCTGACATGAGCAGAGTCTTCTTTCACTCTGCCCATCAGCCTTGCCTTGCTGAAGGAGGCCATTAGCAGAGACAAGCAAGCCAGGAAGCTGCCTTCTTTGGCAAGAACCAGGGCTGCTCTCAGAACCCTGTTTCCCCTGCTGGGACTCCAAATTACCGTGGTCTCGGAAGGCTTCTCTGCTGCTTCCCGCCCTTCCCTATTGTGCTAATGGGTCTGGTTTTTACACCCCCAGAGCAAAGGGAAGGGACCCCTCCGGCCGGCCTGGCTGCTTCGGAGGTGCCCCGGCTCACCAGCATCAACAGCAAAGGACTCCTTGAGGAAAACTCGCCCCACAGAAATGAAGTCGAGAAGCAAAAGTACGTGAGTAGTTTTTTGTGGTTTTTTGGGTGGCGGGAAGTGGGTGCTGACATCTGAAGAAAGAAAGATTACTGCAGTGCGCTCTGTGTGGGGCTCCCCTTGCCCTTGATCTGGAAGCTTGCCCTTGATCTGAACACTGCAGTGAAAATTGCTGACAGGAGTGAGACCCCCAAGAGCATATATACAAGGCCAAGGTGTTGCTATTGTCCCAAGCCCTTAACAACTTGGGACGAGTTCACCTGAGAGATCACTTTACCCCATAAATGCCCACTGAACTACTTCGGTTGGCAGAACTGGCCCTGCCACAAGTGCCATATAATACTCGTTCCATGTCTGTAAGAACTCAATATTTTAGTCTGGCAGCACCCAAACTTTGGAACTCCCAGCTATTGACATCAGGCAGGCATCCTGGCTGTACTCTTTTCGGCCCCTGCTAAAGCCATATTTGTTTAGGCAAGCCTACCCCAGATATGTGGGACATGGGTGGCACTGTGGTCTAAACCACAGAGCCTAGGGCTTGCCAATCAGAAGGTCGGCTGTTCGAATCCCCGCGACGGGGTGAGCTCCCGTTGCTCGGTCCCTGCTCCTGCCAACCTAGCAATTCAAAAGCATGTCAAAGTGCAAGTGGGTCAATAGGTACCACTCCGGTGGGAAGGTAAACGGCGTTTCCGTGTGCTGCTCTGGTTCGCCAGAAGCGGCTTAGTCATGCTGGCCACATGACCCAGAAAAACTGTCTGCAGACAAACGCTGGCTCCCTCGGCCAGTAAAGCGAGATGAGCGTCGCAACCCCAGAGTCGTTCACGACTGGACTTAACTGTCAGGGGTACCTTTACCTTTACCCCAGATACGTAGAATTCTGACATGTGTTTTAATTTGGTTTTAGCTTTATCGCTTATTTTAATTATTATTTGAAAGTTTAAATACATTTTTTCTGACCATTTTATTGCTTTATTCTTTTTGCAAACTGCTTTGAAGTTTGTTTGTTTTGTTTTCGTCAATCAAACCTGGCATAAATTCTATGAAATAAATTGATTCTCCTCTTCCACGAGATAGAGATCAAACACATGTTTCAGAATCAGGACTTGGGAGGAGAGAAGAGTTGAGGAGAGGGATCCATAAACCTTGGCATGCTACTCCTTTCCTTTTTGTAGAGAAAATAACCTTGCGCACACACACACACACACAGCCTCCCCCTGCAAGTCCTTTGTTCATACCAGAGGGGCTTGCAAGGAGGGGAGGGGTCTTGTACTACTCTATGTGGTGCTTTTTGTAGAATGTGGGATGGGGGGGGGCACCACAGATGATGATAATAATAATAATAATAATAATAATAATAATAATAATAATAATAATAATAATTTATTTATTTATACCCCGCCCATCTGGCTGGGTTTCCCAGCCACTCTGGGCGGCTTCCAACCGAATATTAAAAACAATACAGCATCAAATATTAAAAACTTCCCTAAACAGGGTGGTAGTCTTTTAAAAGTAAAATAGTTGCTTATTGCCCTCTGCCTGGTTCCCTGTAACTTGGCTTCTCGCAATGAGGGAACCGCCAGAAGGCCCTCAGTGCTGGACCTCAGTGTCCAGGCTGAACGATGGGGGTGGAGACGCTCCTTCAGATATACTGGACCGAGGCCGTTTAGGGCTTTAAAGGTCAGCACCCACACTTTAAATTGTGCTTGGAAACGTACTGGGAAAGAGGCTGGTCGCCTCTCCAAGTTCCTCCCTTGGCAACCTGGCAAGAGGGTTTGTGCAGCCCCTACCACTCAACCCATTGCATTTATTGGTAAAACATTAGATTTCCCCCCTATGTATTTTTAACACAAATGCTCCTCTTTGCAGGAATCAGTAACGAGGGGAGAAATTATTAGAAAAATCTGAAATCCATTCATGCAGGAATTTAAAACACACAATGGCTGTAATCCACACAAAATGTGTTGTTAAAAACAGCATCGAGCTGGCCAGGAACTTTTTCAGAAGGCTCTTTTTGCAAAAGTGCCCAGCTATTCTTTCTGAAGGAATTAGGTCTCTTTACTACTCGGGATGTAGAGAGTCCAGGATCTCCCCATTCACATTTTTGTTGCTTTTTCAGGACTTCTCCAGACTGATGTTTTACAGTGGTGCCCCGCAAGACGAATGCCTCGCAAGACGGAAAACCCGCTAGACGAAAGGGTTTTCCGTTTTGGAGGTGCTTCGCAAAACGAATTTCCTATGGGCTTGCTTCGCAAGACGACAATGTCTTGCGAGTTCCTGCTGGTTTTTTCCCCTCCCCCCTTTTTCTAAGCTGCTAAGCCGCTTATCAGCTGATCCGATCAGCAGATAAGCCGCTAAAAGCCGCTAATAGCGCTAATCCACTAATCCGTCAATGGGCTTGCTTCACAAGACGAAAAAACCGCTAGACAAAGAGAATCACAGAACGGATTCTTTTTGTCTTGCGAGGCACCACTGTACTTTCTGCAACACATTCCTAGCACAGCTAATAGCGCATTAGAGGCCGATTCATTCTCCTTTAGCTTGTTCTGCGATGCTGCCCAGAGAGTCTGTAGCACAAGGAAAGCAGGACAAAAATTAAGCAGAGCATTCATGTTTTTAAAAGTTTTGGGATTTCAGCAGGAAGTTGTTGCGCACGGATCGGAAGGGAAGCAGTTTGGCTGCCCCCGAACTTTTGCAGGCTCAAAACAAATTTGAAAATGGGTCCGCGTATAACCTCCCCAATAGCATCAAGAGCACAAGCCATCACAAATGTGCAATAAAAACAACGTCCGGGAGCCTCCTCAGTCAGCCCGTCTCTTACCCCAGTTCAAACTTGCTGATTGGCAGGAGAAGTGGCAATTTTATTCCGGGCTGGGATTCGACTGCCTTATTACCTCAAGAGCAGCCAGTTGACATCTGTCTCATTCCAGGGGCCTGCAGGAAGCACAGATCACTTTGGCCGCTCGGCTGGGGGAAGCAGAAGAGAAGATCAAAGTGCTCCATTCAGGTAGCTCTTTCGTGACCAGAATGCTCCTGAGGCTTCCTCTAGCTTCGTGTACAGTGGTACCTCGGGTTACATACGCTTCAGGTTACATACGCTTCAGGTTACAGTGGTGCCCCGCAAGACGAATGCCTCGCAAGATGGAAAACCCGCTAGACGAAAGGGTTTTCTGTTTTTGAGCTGCTTCACAAGACGATTTTCCCTATGGGCTTGCTTTGCAAGACGAAAACGTCTTGCAAGTGTTCCGATTTTTTTCGCTTCCCCCCTTTTTCTAAGCCGCTAATAGCCTTTTAGCCGCTAATCCGCTAAGCCTTTAATAGCCGCTAAGCCTTTAATAGCCACTAAACCGCTAATAGCGCTAAGCCGCTAATAGGGTTGCTTCGCAAGACGAAAAAACCACTAGACGAAGAGACTCGTGGAACGGATTAATTCCGTCTTGCGAGGCACCACTGTACAGACTCTGCTAACCCAGAAATAGTACCTCGGGTTAAGAACTTTGCTTCAGGATGAGAACAGAAATCGCACAGCGGCAGCGGGAGGCCCCATTAGCTAAAGTGGTGCTTCAGGTTAAGAACAGTTTCAGGTTAAGAACGGACCTCCGGAACGAATTAAGTACTTAACCCGAGGTACCACTGTATAACCCTCTGTGGATTCGTGCATCTGTGAGGCTCAGTGGGGAACCCAAACATACAAGCACCTTTTAACTGAAGGCAGTTTTCTTTTTCCAACTTTCTATTTGTCTCCTTTTGTTTCAAATGACTCCAGAGATTTCCTCTTGCCGCCTCTAATTTATTTGTTTATTATGACATTTATACGCCCCACCCACCCAATATTTACTCCATATATCTCAAGATGGCGTATGTGGTATCCTCACAACAGGTGGGTTAGGCTGAGAGGTGACTGTCCCTAAGCCTGCCTTTGAAGCCTCATTTCCCAAGTCCTGGTCCAATACTCTACTACCCCAGCTGTTTCTACCTAGGGCACAGTCCCACCTCTCTCTTCCCTTCCCTTCCAATCCTTCATTAGATCACCCACTGCCTCTAAACCAGCCCTTTTACATAGTCCTACCCCCAATTAAAACAAAGGCTTTGTTCCTCCTTACAGAAGGAGGTATCAATCTGGGTCTCTGGGTTGCACCACTTCAGATTTCTCCAAACGAAACAGAACAAATCCTCCTTGCTGCACACAGAAAGCTAGCTTGGAACCTCGGTAGCTAGCTTTCTAGGTGCAGGGAGGTCTTTTATATGTAGAAACAGGTAGATCATATGCTGTCTTAAGTGGTACTGTCTTGACAAAGGTTTATCATCTCAGTGGAACAAGGCCTAAGTCTAAATCTATGTATATTCAGTATATTCTATGTATATTCAGTAGCATGCATTCCTAACCAACTTTTTGTTTCTCATGCCTTGCCCACCCTCCCCCAGGTCTCTCTCTCTCTCTCTCTCTCTCTCTCTCTCTCTATATATATATATATATATATATATATATATATATTCTACAGTAAGAGCAACAAATTACTCCCAAAGCAGATCCAAGTACAGATAAAAGTATAATGCAAAGAATTAAACAAATAAAAGGGCATTCAAAACAAGTGTATGCAGGGCATCCGTTGCACTTGATCGAAAAGCTGCAGTCAGTGCAAAATGCTGCAGCACGATTGCTGACAGGAGCGAGGGCCTGTCAGAATACAAACCGTGAGGTCAGAGATCTGCACTGGTTGCCTGTTTGCTACCAGGCCAAGTTAAAGGTGTTGCTATGAGTATGTAAAGCCCTTAACATCTTGGGACTGGTTTACCTGCGAGATCGTCTTACCCAACATACTCCCACTTCAATCTGCAGGATTAGCCTGGTTCCCAGAGCCACATATTGCCCATTCTTCATTTCTAAGAACCCAAATGTTTTAGCCTGGCAGCACCTACACTTCGAAACTCCCTGCCTATTGTCACCAGGCAGGCTCCTTCGCTGTACAGGGGTACCTCGGGTTACATACGCTTCAGGTTACAGACTCTGCTAACCCAGAAATAGTGCCTTGGGTTAAGAACTTTGCTTCAGGATGAAAACAGAAATTGTGCTCCGGCGGCGCAGCAGCAGCAGGAGGCCCCATTAGCTAAAGTGGTGCTTCAGGTTAAGAACAGTTTCAGGTACCACTGTACTCTTTTTGGTCCCTGCTCAAAACATTTGTGTTTCGGAAAGCTGATCGAGGTTTGCAGAATGTTTTTACGCGTATTTTAATCTGTTTTTCGTTTGCTGCTGATTTTAATTATTATTTTCTGAATGTTTTAAAATAGCTGTAGTTAACTGTTTTTTTTATTTACAATTTCCTTGCCGCCGCCGCCGCTGCTGCTGCTGCTTCTTTTTAAAACCGCTTTCAGGTTTGTTTCTCACAATCAAGCGGTATATAAATTTATGAAAACAAATAAATAAAATAGGTTAAATGACAGCATTGTAAGCTCAAGACAGGGGTCTTTCATTTTGCTGCTAATACTCTGCAAAGCACCAGACTATGTTTGTTTGCCTTTTATCGATAGATAACGGGTTGCCCAGTTTAAATCAAGCATGGCTGATGACTCACGGGAGTTTTAGGCTATTACATCAACCAGTTAAACCTGCAACAAATTTCAT
The DNA here is from genome assembly GCF_965113315.1 of Podarcis vaucheri. Taxonomy (NCBI): domain Eukaryota; kingdom Metazoa; phylum Chordata; class Lepidosauria; order Squamata; family Lacertidae; genus Podarcis; species Podarcis vaucheri. The sequence goes on along the minus strand of NC_138765.1, from coordinate 88,111,440 downwards.
ATTGATGGGGGGCACAGCTAAAGAAAAAAGCTGGCTGCAACTGATGGGAGTTGTAGTTCAAAACATTTGGGTGGGCCCCAGGTTAGCAACGTCTGTCCTAGTATTTCGCTAAAATCTCTTTCCCCGTGATGCTTGCCACATCCAAATTGCTACTGCAGAGTAATATTCTTGAAAAAGGCTTCAGGTCATATCTCTCTCTTGCTGTCCAGAGCAAATATGATCTATCAGATTCCAGTGGAAGGGTGTTTTTGACCCTTTGCTTCTGTTGTCCCCCCCCCCCCTTGCTAATCAGCACTGAAGGCAACCCAGACAGAGCTGGTCGACTTGCGGTGTAAATACGATGAAGAGGCGGCTTCAAAGTAAGTCCCTCTACTTGTTCCACTCAGTAACATTTATTTAGTCGTTTATTTGCATTAAGGCATTTCTCAGCTGCTATTCCACCTAAAGAGGTCCAAAGTGTGGGAATGCTCAGGGATGCAGGAGAGGATATATTGTCTGATTATATCCTTATCCAACTTGTGTCAACAAGTTCCCCAATTTCAGCAGAGTAACATTCCCCCTTTTAAACTCACAGCGGATGCGTTTGCTCAGGCTCACTAAAGCCTCTATAATAACTACTCTGGTAATTTCCCCTTATTCCCTCATAAAATAGAAGAGACGACACAATCTTTTACAAAAGTATAAAAACAGTTCACTCACATTCTGTTCACAATCAGATCCCAGAAGGCAGACTTTAGCTTAATGAAGTAACATACACTTGGAATCTATCTCATAAGAAGACAGTCCCTTTGTCCACTCTTGGCTGGAAGCCAAGGGAGCATCTTTCACTCAGTAGATGTTGTTTCTTCGATGCATGTGGTGAAAGAGAGAGGGAAGAGAGAGATGGCTGCCTTGCCCTGTGCTTTTATCATTACCTGCACAGGTGAGGCTACGCCCACCTCTAGTCACGTGCAGAGGAAGTCTGTCCCAGCCCAGAGGTAAACAGGAAGTTTACCTGCTGGCTGGACAAACATCCCTCCCCATGTCTAAACATGTTCACTCTAGGAATGTTGTACTTGACTGCTCTTGTGTTTCACATCCCACACAAAGTGGCTCAAAGTCACTGCTTTTAACATGCAAAATTGTAGCACTCGAACGAAATGAATAAATAGCAAACACAGGCATCATCACTCATCAGTTTTTATTTGTATACCGCCTTTCTATCTTACAATACTCAAGGCGGTTTACAAGCTGAAGAAACAAAGAATGTACACCTTATAGCAACCTAATGCAATACAAAAATATGATAATACAACAGCGGTGGCAGTGGCAGCTGCAAAATAATAATACAAAATCTAGCAAGAGAGCCAGGGCCATGGTGACCAAAAAGCCCAACAAAATCAGATAGACTTATCAGCTCACCTTACTTTCTTTGTTAGCAGGTCATTAAAACATGTTATAACAATTTACAAGTACGTTCTGTAACACTGATAAAAATACACATTAATACAGCTGAAAGACCACTCCTCTGTCTTCATCAGAAAGTTCTTCCTAAGGTTTAGTCCGAATCTCATTTCTTGCCATTTGAATCCATTGGTCTGAATGTTCCCCTCTGAAGCAACAGAAAACACGCTTGCTCCAGCTTGATCCTGTTCCTTGATGTGCTCCCATAATGTTCCTATTGCAGGTGAGGGAGGGGGCAAGATCCCTGAGAGGCCAACTTACCTTTCACAGAGCTTCACTAGACGCTCTTGTGTTTATTTTCCTTGGTCGTGTCCCAGTTGGGGTTCGGTTTTTTTGTCACAGGGCAGGAGTGCCTTTTCCCAGCCTCCTTTTTCTGGCAAGCAGCTGTGGCGATCACACAGGGTCCCCGGACCTTTCACCGTCTATTGATCCCTGTGCCACCACTTTATTTCTCGCTGCCCACCACCCAGGCCCTACCTGGTACAATACTGAGTCCAGTCAAGGTTAAATTGGAACATAAACTTTTGTTTATTTATTGCAGTTTAACAAGCATGTGGTTTCATAGATCGTATCAGTCAATTAAATTCATGGGGTGCCTATCCAGACCTATAACTTCCGCTACCTGCTCTCACTCACTAAACCACCTCTCAGATATTTACTTGTCTTCCTAACTCCTAACTGTTCCTGACTCAGCTTATTTCTCTACACTAACTCAACCTACCCCCAAACTCTATCCCAATTCACTCACACTCCAACCAACCACCCAGCGAACTCCTCCCTTTGCCCTTCCCAGAGCTGGTTTTATAGTCCCTCTGACTCCACCCCCTGTGTCCTGATTGGGTAACCTGTTTAACTATTTCACCTCCAGCACTCTCATATGTTAACGTCACAGCAGCATCCTAGAAAGGCAGCCAGAAATGGGTGGTGTGTCGTCGTAGGCCCTCCCCACTCCCAGCTGTTTTCAGCATTCTCCTGGCCGACCTGCCGTTCAGATGCCTCTCCCACATTTCTCGTTCAGATTATGCAACAGACTTAGAACGCTTACTCCTATCATGCCCAACCAGATGTTCTTTGATCATACCGTGTGCGACTGTTTGCTTAGGGCGAGGTGGTAAAAAACGTTGCCTTTGATCAAGATTTTAGCTGCTACATGTTGAATGAGGAAAGATGAGGTGGGGGCAGAGTTTGGCATCCACATCCCTTTTGTGGGGGGCTAGGGGTTGGGGGGAGGAGAGAGAGGCTTTATCCTTTTAGAGATTCTGTAGCAAGTCCTCCCCTTCCCTTAAAGGTAAAGGGACCCCTGACCATTAGGTCCAGTCGTGGCCGACTCTGGGGTTGCGGCGCTCATCTCGCTTTATTGGCTGAGGGAGCCGGCAGAGCTTCTGGGTCATGTGGCCAGTATGACTAAGCCGCTTCTGGTGAACCAGAGCAGCGCACGGAAACACCGTTTACCTTCCCGCTGGAGCGGTACCTATTTATCTACTTGCACTTTTATGTGGTTTCGAACTGCTAGGTTGGCAGGAGCAGGGACCAAGATTCGAACTGCCGACCTTCTGATCTGCAAGTCCTAGGCTCTGTGGTTTAACCGACAGCGCCACCCGCGTCCCTCCCCTTACTATATAGCATTAACCAAATGTAAGCGAGGACCAGATGGAGGCTATGGAGTGAGTTTTGTCACCGGAGCAATCCAGCACATTGTAAACTGCTTCTTAAAACAACCAACTGGTGTGTAAATTTTATGAAATAAATAAAATGAAGGTGGCATCATCAATCAGGGAAGCCGTATGCCACTGTCCATTGTATGAAAATTGGTACATTTACACAAGCACACTCAAGATATAACGTTTAGCAGTGGTTCTCAACCTGTGGGTCCCCAGATGTTGTTGGACTACAACTCCCATCATCCCTGAGCTCTGGCCTTGCTAGCTAGGGGTGATGGGAGTTGTAGTTCAACAACATCTGGGGACCCACAGGTTGAGAAAGGCTGGTTTAGAGCATGGGTAGGCAAACTAAGGCCTGGGGCCCAGATCCGGCCCAATCGCCTTCTAAATCCAGCTTGCAGACAGTCCAGGAATCAGCGTGTTTTTATATGAGTAGAATGTGTCCTTTTATTTAAAATGCATCTCTGGGTTATTTGTGAGGCCTGCCTGGTGTTTTTACATGAGGAGAATGTGTCCTTTTATTTAAAATGCATCTCTGGGTTATTTGTGGGGCATAGGAATTCGTTCATATTCATTTATTTTTTTTCAAAATATAGTCCAGCTCACCACATGGTCTGAGAGACGGTGGACCGGCCCACGGCTGAAAAAAGTTTGCTGACCCCTGGTTTAGAACATGGAGTATGTTCTATGATGTATTTGTTTTCCTTGCAAGCAAAACCACAGCTACCTTTTTCTTTTCTCTTTGCCATCCCATGGTGAAACGCAGGCGGGACTTCCAGAGCCTTGACGATAATATTGCCTCGGATTCAGTTCCAGCCCTTCTGCTAGCCTTTCCCTGCATCCATAAGATATCCAGGTTTCAGTGTACAGTAAAGCAATCTCCCGCCCAAGCTCTGCACTTGTCCTTACATGTTATATAACTGATTGCCTTTGCTTTGCTGCCACAGGACAGATGAAGTGGCCATGATTATGACGAACCTTGAAAAAGCCAACCAGGTAACCATGGGGAGAGGTGAGGGAAGGGCTTTGGGGTCTGCTGGGAAGTGCAAGTGGCCCCCTGCAATTGCTGTCCTTGGCAGATGCACTAACCGCTGCTTCTCTTTCCTTGCAGAGAGCCGAGGCTGCCCAGAGGGAGGTGGAAAGCCTGCGGGAGCAGCTTGCGTCTGTAAACAGCTCCCTTCGCCTGGCTTGCTGCTCTCCCCAAGGATCCAGTGGGGTGAGGACAAGGAGGAGACCTTCACTGGGCCTCAGCCTATGTCACGAGGCCTATGGTCAGCCTTCCCCAACCTTGCACCCTCCTGAAGTTTGGGACTACAACTTCCATCATGCTGCATGATGGGAGTTGTAATCCAAGACCACTTTTTTTGGTGGGAGGCAGGCTTGCCTAAGTGAATTGACCTAGTTTTGTTGCCCCCAATCCCTTGGTAAATATTTGAGAGATTCTCCAAATTGAGAGTTTGCAGTCTTGAACCAGCAACCTTAGCAGCCCAAGGCTTGGGGCTTTGCCTTGTGAGTGAGTAGGGATTTTGCGTGCCCAGGCCCCAGAGGCGTGCAACATTGGCCCCTGCAGTTGGCAGGAAGTGTAGAGCCTCTGGATTGGTCAGTCCTCCAGGAAACTGGCCTCCTGCCCCTGAAAGGGCAACAAAGCAGACCGAATGAACTTCAGTTACCAGTGGAAGCCCCCCAGCACAAGGACCCTCCTCCAAGCAGGAATGGCTCCACGAGGACCCCAATTTGCCTCTGTATTTCCATTGGCCTAACGAGGCTGGACTTTGGAGGCCCTCTCCAAAATTCGGGATGCTTCAGTCCTCCATCTTTATTCAAAATGGCTTCCAAACGTAGGTGAGAATTGGCTCTCTCACCTCAGGAACCATCCAGCCAAATTAGGCAACGATATCTCAAGAGACGTTTGAACCCACAGAGCGCAGACTGACAATCGCTTTCAAAAAACTAAAGAAAAACTAAAGAGCTCCGTGGGGTTTGGATCCATGTACCTACGGGATCGCCTCTCTTGGTATGCCCCGTGGAGGACCTTAAGGTCCACAAATGACAACATTTTGGAGGTCCCAGGTTGCAAGGTGGTTAGATTGGTCTCAACTAGGGCCAGGGCCTTTTCAGTACTGGCCCCAACTTGGTGGAACGCTCTGTCACAAGAGACTAGGGCCCTGTGGGACTTGACATCTTTCCGCAGGGCCTGCAAGACAGAGCTGTTCCGCCTGGCCTTTGGTTTGGACTCAGTCTGACCCTTACGTTTCCCTCCCCTTATGGTTTTGATCTATGGGCTACTTTTAAAATGAGGCTGCATTTTAAATTGCATTTTAACCTGTATTTTAAATTGGGGTTTTCTTTCTATTAGATTTTTACTGTAATTTTACTGGTGTTAGCTGCCCTGAGCCCAGCTCTGGCCAGGGAGGGCGGGGTATAAATAAATATTAGTAGTAGTAGTAGTAGTAGTATTTTCCCTGTGAACCGCCTCGTCTTTTGCAGGACAAAGTGAATTACTCCCTGTGCCCAGGGCCCCGGCTGGAGGCAGCGCTGGCCTCGAAGGACCGGGAGATCCTTCGCCTTCTCAAGGAGATCCAGCATTTGCAAAACTCCCTGCAGGAGCTAGAAGAGTCTTCGGCCAACCAGATTGCAGACCTGGAGCGACAGGTGGCAGCCAAGAATGATGCAATAGAGGTTCGTGATGCAGAACGCAGAGTTGAGCTTAAGTCCTTCCCTGCAGACTCTTGTTGTATGGGGGGGGGAGAGCTGGGGGGGTGGATTGAGCCCCACCCCACCCTTCACAATTCACCCCACCTGCCTAAAGGTTGCTTTTTTTAAGAATCAGAAGGGTTTTGTTCACTTATTTGAATCTGACCTCATTATTCATTGATGAAGTTAATCTAGAATCAGTAGCTTTATCCATTAAATAGTTTTTTTTTACTATTCCCACAAGTCGCTTTGGGTTGCTTGCGTGAGAAAAGCAACTGAAAATATAACAAATGGTAGCAATAATATACTCAGAGTAGACCCGCTGAAATTAGTGTGCATGACTAACATAGGTCCCCTGATTTCAATGGGTATGCGCCAAGTATGAATTCAAGTGGACCTAACCCAAGGTTCGTAACAAGATATATATGTATATATTTCACATACTGTGTACATAAAAATGTATGGCTGTCATCGCACAGCTACCATGGGACAATTTGTCCTGCTACATCACAACCCTGGATTTGCATGCAGAAAAATCCAAGAGACCAAGGAAAGCGAGCTTATTAGTCGCATGGGGTGCAAAGGGGAAGTTTTGGGGGTTCATGGGGGGGTGGCGGGGAGGTTGATGAGTGAGCAGACAGGGGCACAGACCCTTGTGTGTGTGATTGAGTGTGTGCTTGCACCATTACACATACAGTGGTACCTCAATTTTCAAACGCCTCTGTTGACGAACATTTCGGTTTACGAACACCATAAACCAGGAAGTAAATGCTTCCATTTTCAAACGTGCCACAGCGGCTTTCGCTGAGCACAAGATCCTGGGGCCTAGCTATCGGCCGTTGAGTTTTCGATTTCCGAACATTTCAGAACTCCGACGGTCTTCTGAAAACTGAGGCATTTGAGCTCCAGTTCAGTTGAGGATAAGGTTGTGGGGGCGAAGATCTAAATTACGTCTTGAGCATGGCTAATAACATGATGGATTTCAGACTGGCCTAAGATATTGTGCTGCCTGAGGCAAAGGAAGAGACGGCATCTCCCTCTTCAGTGTGCAGAAGCCAACTAAACTAGCAGTTTAATGTTATTTCAACATTGCCCGTTCCAGTACCTGCGTCTCTGCCGCTTGAGGTGGCTGGCGCACTCTGCCTAGCGGTCTAATCCCTGACTGGATCACCCAAGCTACCTATAGGCTGCAAACACCCATATCTGATTTTGAACCCTTCGTTTATATATTTTTTGTTTTAGAAGTTGGAAGAAAAGCTGCGGGCCCAGTCAGATTATGAGGAAATCAAGACGGAACTGAGGTAGGGTCCCCGTCTCTGGGTGAGGATCCCAGGCCTCTGCTGGGTGATGTGTTGGGTCAAATGTTCAGACTACCAGGAGATGAGATTCACAATAAGGCGATTTTCTCCTTTCGCTTTTGCAGGGCTGTGGCACCGCTCTTTTCACCTCTGGATGTTTTTTTTGCCCTGGGACAGTTGGGTTGCTGAGCTTTTCTCAGCCCTGTCTCCTAGAGCAGGCAAAGACTGACACATCCAGCCCCCATTCCCGGCCTGAGAGTTTCAGGGTGCTGCAGTGTATTGGTGGAGGTTGCAAGCAGACACAGCCCCAAGCAAGGATGTCAGCAGCATGAAGCATGTCCTCTTGATATAGGCTGCCCTTGTCATGGTTGTGGGTTCCGCAGCCCCGGCTCTCATCGCTTATAAGGCTTTTTGAGGCGTTCAAAAGCAGAAGGGAGAGAGGGAGTGCAAAATCAAAGTTACAAAACACAGGAGCAGTACAGGGGTGTATTTTCCAAATAAATAGAGGGCAGATAACGTAGAAAATAAAAGCAGCTGTAAATACATCACGGAAGCCTCCCACTTGAACGACGTGGCCCAGGGAGAGAGGGGAAAATAGTGGAAGTGAACAGCTGGCGTCGCAAATGGTGTAAACAGGAACGGCTTGGATTCTTAGATCACGGACTGCAGTTTCTTGAAGATGGACTTCTGGCAAGCGATGGGCTGCACCTCACAACGGTTGGGAGAAATATTTTTGCCAAAAATCTCAGAAACCTCATCAGGAGGGCTTTAAACTGACTAATGTGGGGGAGGGAGACAGTGCTCCTGAAGGTAGGAGTCTATCAATTAATGAAGATGATCATCCAAATGTCATAGACCAAATGGAGCAAACAGCACGCGGACCTAGTGGTGGGAGGAAAAAATCCTTAAATAAGAGACACGGGGGTAATGATTAATGGACTTCAATGTCTGTACACTAATGCGCAAAGCATGGGAAATAAACAAGATGAGCTTGAGCTCTTGGTACAGCAAACTAAATATGACATAATAGGCATCACTGAAACCTGGTGGTATAAGTCCCACGATTGGAATGTAATAATGGGGGGATACAATCTATTTCAGAGAAACAGACCGGACAAGAAAGGAGGAGGAGTGGCGTTATATGTCAGGGATGAGTATACCTGTGAAGAGATCCAAGATTTAGAACCTCAAAGCCAGAGTGAGAGCATTTGGGTCAAAATTAAGGGAGAGAAGAATAACAGAGACCTCATTGTGGGAGTTTACTATAGATCCCCAAGCCAAACGGAGGACATAGATGATGCCTTCCTGGAACAGATGGCCAAGCATGCAAAAGGAAGGGAGATAGTAGTAATGGGGGACTTCAATTACCCGGATATTTGTTGGATGTCAAACTCAGCCAAGAGCAATAAGGTCAAACAGATTCCTCACTGGCCTTGCAGACAACTTCATTGTCCAGAAAGTGGGAGAAGCAACAAGAGGAACAGCCATTTTAGATCTGGTCCTAACCAATGTTGATGACCTGGTTAGTGGGGTAGAAGTGGAAGGATCATTAGGCGCGAGTGATCATGCTCTTCTGAAGTTTACTATACAGCGGAAAGGAGCAGCCAAGCATACTAGGACTCAATTTCTTGACTTTAAGAAAGCCGACTTCATAAAACTTAGGGAAGTGCTGGGTGAGATCCCATGGACAGTAATACTAAAAGGAAAGGGAGTTCATGATGGCTGGGAGTTTGTTAAGAGGGAGATAGTAAAAGCACAACGTCAGGCAATACCAATGAGACGGAAACATGGAAGGTGCCTAAAGAAGCCAGGGTGGCTATCTAAAGAACTTTTAACTTGAGTTAAGATTAAAAAAGGATGTATACAAAAAATGGAAAAGGGGGGAAACCACCAAAGAGAAATTCAAACAAATAACCAGCATGTGTAGACACAAAGTCAGAAAAGCTAAAGCACAGAATAAACTCAGGATTGCTAGAGAGGTTAAAAGCAAAAAAAAAGGCTTTTATGGGTATGTTCGTAGCAAAAGGAAGAACAAAGAAAGAGTGGGGTCACTCAGAGGAGAAGATGGTGAAATGCAAACAGGGGACACAGAAAGGGCTGAACTCCTCAATGCCTTCTTTGCCTCAGTCTTCTCCGATAAAGAAAACAATGCCCGACCTGAAGAATTTGAAGCAAATGATTCAGCAAAGGAAACAGCCCAGAATAACTAAGGAGATAGTACAAGAATACTTGGCTAGTTTAGATGTATTCAAGTCTCCAGGGCCAGATGAACTGCATCCAAGAGTATTAAAAGAACTGGCAGATGTGATCTCAGAACCACTGGCAGTCATCTTTGAGAATTCCTGGAGAACAGGCGAAGTCCTGGCAGACTGGACGAGGGCAAATGTTATTCCTATTTTCAAAAAGGGGGAAAGAGAGAACCCAAATAATTACCGCCCAGTCGGTCTGACATCAATACCAGGGAAGATTCTGGAGCAGATCATTAAGCAAACAGTCTGTGAGCACCTAGAAAGGAATGCTGTGATCACCAATAGTCAGCATGGATTTCTGAAAAATAAGTCATGCCAGACTAACCTGATCTCGTTTTTTGACAGAATTACAAGCCTGGTAGATGAAGGGAACGCAGTGGATGTAGCCTACCTTGATTTCAGCAAGGCATTTGACAAGGTGCCCCATGATATTCTTGTAAAGAAGCTGGTAAAATGCGGTCTTGACTATGCTACCACTCAGTGGATTTGTAACTGGCTGACTGACCGAACCCAAAGGGTGCTCATCAATGGTTCCTCTTCATCCTGGAGAAGAGTGACTAGTGGGGTGCCACAGGGTTCTGTCTTGGGCCCGGTCTTATTCAACATCTTTATCAATGACTTGGATGATGGACTCAAGGGCATCCTGATCAAATTTGCAGATGACACCAAACTGGGAGGGGTGGCTAACACCCCAGAGGACAGGATCACACTTCAAAACGACCTTGACAGATTAGAGAACTGGGCCAAAACAAACAAGATGAATTTTAACAGGGAGAAATGTAAAGTATTGCACTTGGGCAAAAAAAATGAGAGGCACAAATACAAGATGGGGGACACCTGGCTTGAGAGCAGTACATGTGAAAAGGATCTAGGAGTCTTGGTTGACCACAAACTTGACATGAGCCAACAGTGTGACGCGGCAGCTAAAAAAGCCAATGCAATTCTGGGCTGCATCAATAGGAGTATAGCATCTAGATCAAGGGAAGTAATAGTGCCACTGTATTCTGCTCTGGTCAGACCTCACCTGGAGTACTGTGTCCAGTTCTGGGCACCACAGTTCAAGAAGGACACTGACAAACTGGAACGTGTCCAGAGGAGGGCAACCAAAATGGTCAAAGGCCTGGAAACGATGCCTTATGAGGAACGGCTAAGGGAGCTGGGCATGTTTAGCCTGGAGAAGAGGAGGTTAAGGGGTGATATGATAGCCATGTTCAAATATATAAAAGGATGTCACATAGAGGAGGGAGAAAGGTTGTTTTCTGCTGCTCCAGAGAAGCGGACATGGAGCAATGGATCCAAACTACAAGAAAGAAGATTCCACCTAAACATTAGGAAGCACTTCCTGACAGTAAGAGCTGTTTGACAGTGGAATTTGCTGCCAAGGAGTGTGGTGGAGTCTCCTACTTTGGAGGTCTATAAGTAGAGGCTTGACAACCATATGTCAGGAGTGCTCTGATGGTGTTTCCTGCTTGGCAGGGGGTTGGACTCGATGGCCCTTGTGGTCTCTTCCAACTCTATGATTCTATGATAAGCCAAATTTTCACTCTTTGGTTGGGGGCAGGTATTTTGCATGCCTGAAATTGACACAAAAGAAATGAAATCCCACCACAGCGTAGAAATGATCCAGGTCTACCTTACCCTTAAAGGTAAAAGTAAAGGGACCCCTGACCATTAGGTCCAGTCGTGACCGACTCTGGGGTTGTGCGCTCATCTCGCTCTATAGGCCGAGGGAGCCGCCGTTTGTCCGCAGACAGCTTCCGGGTCATGTGGCCAACATGACTAAGCCGCTTCTGGTGAACCAGAGCAGCTCACGGAAACGCCATTTACCTTCCCGCCGGAGCGGTACCTATTTATCTACTTGCACTTTGACGTGCTTTCGAACTGCTAGGTTAGCAGGAGACCTTACCCTTAGAGACCCATAATTTGTGAGTTAGTTTCTCTGGAAACAGCCATGGTCCACATCTTTGTGTACCACAACAAAAGGTTAAAATCCTGTAGTGTGTTCTATTTCTGGGCCAAATAGGTTATCTCTCTAGCATCTGCCTAAGAAAGTCCTTAGATCAGGAAGTTGCTGTTTGGTCATCCCACGAGCTCAAAGGGGCAAATTGTGGGGCGGAGGGCTGTACAGCTCCTACGTTTTGTAACTTTAGTCATGCTTCTTTTGAACTTTTTTTATTCTACATTAATAAAAATCTTTTATTAAAAAGATTTGGAAAAAAGAAAGAAAACCTGGGAGTGTTTCATTCACTTCCTCTCTCTCTCTCTGTGCACCCACCACCAACAACATACTGCCGCATTGATATAAATAAGCAGTCTGTGCAGTTTGCAAGAGATGTCCTTGAGATTGTTTGAGAGCTGAACGCAGACTGTCTCGCACCCCAGGCGAGTATCATAAACAGCAGCAGGCGGTGTTTCGGGGTGGCTCCACCCTCCTGACACCAACAACGCCTACCTGAAGGGCACCATGGTCGTGCAGAGGCAGGGGACGCCCAGCCCCGCCAGCTGGATCCCTATGCCTGTATGTCTGTGCAGCTTCTCACGTTTGCAAACAGCCCTGTCTCACCTGAGTGCTGTGCATAGGAGTTGCTGTGAGTCTAGTGTTGAGGCGGGGGGTGCTGCTGCTAATGGCCACTGCTAGGTAAAGGATAAAAGGACCCCTGACCATTAGGTCCAGTCGCAGACGACTCTGGGGCTGCGGCGCTCATCTCGCTTTATTGGCTGAGGGAGCCGGTGTACAGCTTCCGGGTCATGTGGCCAGCATGACTAAGCCGCTTCTGGCGAACCAGAGCAGCGCACAGAAACGCCGTTTGCCTTCCCGCCGGAGCGGTACCTATTTATCTACTTGCACTTTGACGTGCTTTCGAACTGCTAGGTTGGCAGGAGCAGGGACCAAGCAACGGGAGCTCACCCCGTCGCGGGGATTTGAACTGCCAACCTTCTGATCGGCAAGTCCTAGGCTCTGTGGTTTAGACCACAGCGCCACCTGCATCCTATGGCCACTGCTAATGGCCCGCTAATGATGCCTCTCTCTGTACCCCACATTCCATGGCCTTGGTTCAGATGTTTGCATGAACCCAGGGTGGGGGAGCGTGTGGCCCTCCAGATGTGACTGGGCACCTCTTCTGCTGAGATAGGGGAGGGAAGCAGGGCCACTCTGCAGGCGCTGCTGTGAGACCAGCAACTTTTACCACCTCCTCTCCTTGAGCTTTTCAAGGGACACAGGTGGCACTGTGGGTTAAACCACAGAGCCTAGGACTTGCCGATCAGAAGGTCAGTGGTTTGAATCCCCGCGACAGGGTGAGCTCCCGTTGCTCGGTCCCTGCTCCTGCCAACCTAGCAGTTCGAAAGCACGTCAAAGTGCAAGTAGATAAATTGGTACCACTCTGGTGGGAAGGTAAACAGTGGTTCCATACGCTGCTCGGGTTCGCCAGAAGCGGCTTAGTCATGCTGGCCACATGACCCGGAAGCTGTACGCCGGCTCCCTCGGACAATAAAGCGAGATGAGCAGCGCAACCCCAGAGTCGGCCACGACTGGACCTGACGGTCAGGAGTCCCTTTACCTTTACCTTTCTACCTCCTTGAGCTTGTCCATCCCAGCTGGCCCATAAAATAATTCTGTTCCTGAGTTTCCTTATTTCCTCCTCTCTCCCCATCCATTTTCCTTTTATGTCATGGCCTTTTAGACTGTAAGCTTGAGGGCGGAGGCTGTTACAGGGACGAACGCAATTGGATTAGCAAATAAAATAGACTTCTGTTGTCCCTAGCCAGCATGAACAATGGACAGGGGCCATGGAGGGCCAATAGGTTCCCTGTGCTGAACATAAACCACGCAGCTCTTTTGAAATTTGAGCCTGGGGGTTTTCAAGCTCCACAGCTCAGTCTTTGCTGTTATATGTGCTGGATTGGGCTATTGTCCAAAATATCTGTAGGTTGGGGAAGACCTAGAAGCCAATCTTTGCACTGTGGAACAGGAGCCTGAGATCTGCTTGCTAGCTGTCCAGGAAACCCATCACTTATACAACCCCCTTTTTTTATTTTGCAGCATTTTGAAAGCGATGAAGCTGGCCTCCTCTAACTGCAGCCTTTCCCAGGCAAGTGCACACTGCATGAAGGGTCAGCATGGTATCTTGGTTCTGCTGGACCTGGAAGACCCAAGGTTCAAATCTCCCTGCTCAGCTCTGAATATCACCTTGGGGGGCCCAGCCACTGTCTCTTAGCCTAACCTACTTCACAGGTTAGCAGCGAGGATAAAATGGGGAAGGGGAAGACCAGCCAGTTTGTAGTTGTTTAAAGAGTGTCCCGGAAATAATGGCATGAATCAATGGGAAGAAGCGCTCAAACATTTGCAAACTCTGTGACCGCATGAGAAGCATTTTCCTACCCTTGAGTCAAGGACGCTTTCCAGCCACAGGAATGCACATGGCAAAGAGTTAAGTCTTTATTGACAAAGATAACACAATCACTTCTACAGCAATTCAAAGTGCTGGACCTCAAGGACCGCCTCCTTCCACATGAACCTACCTGGACCCTGAGGTCATCTTCTGAATCCCTTCTTTGTGTGCCTCCTCCTCGAGAGGTCCGGAGGGTGGCAACACGAGAACGGGGCCTTCTCTGCAGTGGCTCCCCGTCTGTGGAATGCTCTCCCCAGGGAAGTTCACCTGGTGCCTTCATTATACACCTTTAGGTGCCAGGCAAAAACGTTCCTTTTTAACCAGGCCTTTGGTTGATTTGATTGGCATCCTATGCCCTTTTAAAATGTGGGGGGGGGGGTTGGAGAGGGGGGTTATTGTGCTGTTGTTGTTGTTTTGATTATGCATTTTGGGTTTTTATATTTTGATGTTACTCTGTGGACTGCCCTGAGACCTACGGGTATAGGGTGGTATATAAATTCAATGAAATAATAATAATAATAATAATAATAATAATAATAATAATAATAATAATACAGCAGTGGATACCTGTGGGTACCTACGCACACCAGTGTAGCGTCTAGGCAGCTATTCCCAGGTCTGCACCCTATGGAGCAGTTGCAGCAACTGGGGACCGCTCCCCCTCCACCAATTTATGTAGTAGTAATAGTAGTAGTAATAATAATAACAACAACAATAACAATTTATTATTTATATCCCGCCCATCTGGCTGAGTTTCCCCAGCCACTCTGGGCGGCTCCCAATCAAATGTTAAAAACAGTACAGCATTAAATATTAAAAACTTCCCTAAACAGGGCTGCTTTCAGATGTCTTTTAAAGAGAAGATAGTTACTTATTTCCTTGACATCTGAAGGGAGGGCGTTCCACAGGGCAGGTGCCACTACCGAGAAGGCCCTCTGCCTGGTTCCCTGTAACCTCACTTCTCGCAATGAGGGAACCGCCAGAAGGCCCTCAGAGCTGGTCCTCATTGTCTGGGCTGAACGATGGGGGTGGAGACGCTCCTTCAGGTATGCAGGACCGAGGCCATTTAGGGTTTTAAAAGTCAGCACCAACACTTCAGATGTCAAAGAGAAAAGCAACTACATACCAGACTTTTAGAAGACATCTGAAGGCAGCCCTGTTTAGGGAAGCTTTTAATGTTTGCCGGACTATTGTATTTTAATATTTTGTTGGAAGCCGCCCAGAGTGTACCTTCCTGTGCACACATAGCTAGAGATGATGGCTGTGTCGAAGATGCCTTTGCTCTTCCCGCTTCAATTCTCTCCTGGTTCTGGGAGACAGTGGTGCTGCCGAGGGTGGGGAAGCACCCAGCCCTTCACTGGTCTGGCCTGCCTCTTCCACCAGCTCTGAAGCTTCCTCTAATTCATGCCCCCTGGCTGGTACAGATCCCCACAACCCACTGCTCCCCTCTCCAGGGGCCCCCCTTACCCCCGGCACCCACTCATCCACATCCTGCCAGTCCTGATGCCTTGCTTGCCTGCCCCAACTTCCCTCCCCCGATTCAATTTTTTATTTTTATTTTTAGAGCATATCAAAACCCAGTGATGTTTTGCTTCTGGGAAAGGAATCCTTCTACCCGTCGCAGAAGTTCCTTTTGGAAAAACCAGGCCTCGTACCCAGTACTGGTAGGTTGGGGGCAGTGGCGTAGCGTGGGGGGTGCCAGGGGTGCCGACCGCACTGGGCGCAACATCTGGGGGGGGGCGCGAGTCCAGAGGGAAGGGACAAGTTCCTTCCTCCGCCGGGCTCCCCGCCGCCACCGCCAGCCTTGCGCCCTAGCGCGCGCGCCCCCCGCCGTCGCTGTGGCTGCGCTCCGCTCACTGCTCGCAGGAGGAGCAGCCGCTGCAGCAGCGCCGACGCCGACGCCGGGCACGGGCAGCCTCTGCACCCTGCCGCCGCTGCCATCCCCTCGGCCCAGCCACAGGCGGCGGCTGCTTCTGCCTCCATCCTCCTCCGGGCAAGCAGCGTTGTTTGCGCGGCAGCGCCAGCGGCAACTCGCAGGTTAGGGGTTGGGGGGGCGCAAATTACTTGCCTTGCCCCGGGTTAGGGGGCGCAAATTACTTGCGTTGCCCCGGGTGCTGACAACTCACGCTACGCCGCTGGTTGGGGGTGCATGAAAATGCATTTCTACAGAATAAGAAGAATAAGAATATCTTTATTGTCATTGCCCCCTTCGGGGACAACGAAATTACTTGACTGCTCCATAAAAACACTAATTAAACAATACAGTATAATACGGCAAGGGAGATTAGATGACTTTCAAAGTCCGGGCTTCCCATTCAGGGCCGAGATCGCTCTGGAGAAGAAGCTGTTCTTAAGACAGCTCGTTCTTGTCTTCATCGTCCTGTATCTCCGTCCCGACGGCAAGAGCTCGAAGAGACAGTGACCAGGATGCGATGGATCTTTTACTATGTCCAGTGCCTTCCTATGGCACCTTGTGGCATAAATCTGCTCTAAGGTGGAGAGTGGGCAGCCAACAATGCTCTCTGCTGCCTTAACAACTCTGCACAACCCCAACCTGTCCTGGGCAGTACAGCTTCCGTACCACGCACATAAGCCATAAGTGAGCACGCTCTCAATGGCACAGTGATAGAAGGCAAGCAGCAGTTTCTGCGGAAGATGGTTTTTCCTTAGTATTCTCAAAAAGTACCGTCTCTGCTGCGCCTTCTTCACAAGCCTCCTTGTGTTGACACTCCAGGACAGATCCTCTTGTAATTCAGTGCCCAGAAATCTGAACGTGGTTACCCTCTCCACACAGACCCCATCAATCAAAAGTGGCTGGACGTTGCTCTTCTGTCTCCTGAAGTCCACCACAAGCTCCTTTGTCTTCCTTGTATTTATGAGCAAGTTGTTAGCTCTGCACCACTCTGTCAGAGGTCCCTGGTGGGGTTTCATGGGGTGGTGGAGGTCTTGCAATCAGAGGGGGCCTTGCATGCACTACCCCAGTGCAACACAGGTTAGGTGTTGCAACACCACAGAGAACTTTGAACAAGCAGATTGCGCCATGGAGGGTTGGAAGCAAATGGCATTGGGAGCCTTTAAGGCTTAGCTGGGAAACCAGCGGCCCTAGTGTTGCTGGACGCCAACACCTGGCTGGTAGTCGGGGTGGTGGGAGCTGTGAGTCCAGCAACATCTGTGGGGGGAGGCATAGGTGTCGGCATCCTTCGGGGGTTGAGATGCCAGCTGCTTAGCCCCCAGCTGGATTATGCCCTTCCAGCCGTGATGATCTCCTGATTTCTGGTGCGACATAAATCAGCAGCTCAGACTTCAAAAGCCTGATCACGCTATATTAGCAGAGCATACTGTGCAAACAGAACAGGCGTGAGGCTTGTGGAAACATACTAACAGCTAAAGATTTATTAAGCATAAATCAGGACAAAGAAAACATGTCGTCTCCCTTTCTTCTCTTCAGAGAGAGAGAGTGAAAAGCAAAAGCTATACACACAACGGAAGTTCCCAGCAAGCTGTGCTGGAACGTAAACAGACATGTGACACGTAACAATCCCATGTTTGGTCCTTAAGGTAGAATGGAATTTTCCAACAATAGGTTCTGCTTTAGAGTAAGCTATAGTTGGTGTGTGTATCTCTCCCTTCCTCTTTGGTCTCTAGAGGAGGATCCCTCGGAGGATGAGTCGGTGAAGGACTCCATGGGCACAGACCAATCCTACCTTTCCCCTCAGCACCTCTCGCACCCACTCCGGGAAGATTCGACCTCCCCGTCCCTCATCCAGCCGCTGCTGGGCCCCGCCATGGCTCAGGAGGTACTGAGGACTTTCACGCTCTCGCCTTTTCCTGCTGAGCGGATCCCACTGGACTCGCTCCTCCCGAAACAGATGGGGCCTCCTGCGTACAAGAACGAGGCTGGCGGCATGGCAGCCTTCCCTTCTGCTTTCTACTCAGCCAAAACGGCAGCGTTGCCGGGCAACCCCAGCCAAGCCATCCCAGCCAGCGAGGCGAGCCCACCCAGTGACCAGTCGGAAGGCAGCAGTTCGGGTTCGGCCGATGAGGAGCAGCTGGACACAGCCGAAATTGCCTTCCAGGTGAAGGAGCAGCTCCTCAAGCACAACATTGGCCAGCGCGTCTTTGGGCACTACGTCCTGGGCCTCTCTCAGGGCTCCGTCAGTGAGATCCTGGCCAGGCCAAAGCCTTGGCGTAAGCTCACGGTCAAGGGGAAGGAGCCGTTCATCAAGATGAAGCAGTTCCTTTCCGACGAGCAGAACGTCTTGGCCCTGAGGACAATCCAAGTCCGCCAGAGAGGTAAGTAGGCTAGGCAGGGGACTGGCAGGAGGACACGGTTTTCGTGGGTCTCTATGGACCTGGAGGGAGCAGGGAAGGTCGCTTCTGGCATAACTATCCAGGCCTTGTGAGGAACAGGCCCCTGAGGCAGAGGAACAAAATAATAATAATAATAATAATAATAATAATAATAATAATTATTATTATTATTATTATTATTATTATTATTATTATTATTTATTACTTATACCCCGCCCATCTGGCTGAGCTTCCCCAGCCACTCTGGGCGGCTCCCAATCAAGTGTTGAAAACAGTACAGTGTTAAATATTAAAAACTTCCCTGAACAGGGCTGCCTTCAAATGTCTTTTAAAGATAGGATAGCTGCTTATTTCCTTCACATCTGAAGGGAGGGTGTTCCACAGGGCGGGCGCCGCTACCAAGAAGGCCCTCTGTCTGGTTCCCTGTAACCTTACTTCTCGCAATGAGGGAACTGCCAGAAGGCCCTCGGCGCTGGACCTCAGTGTCCGGGCTGAACGATGGGGGTGGAGACGCTCCTTCAGGTATACAGGGCCAAGGCCATTTAGGGCTTTCAAGGTCAGCACCAACACTTTGAATTGTGCTCGGAAACGTACTGGGAGCCAATACAGATCTCTCAGGACCAGTGTTATGTGGTCTCGGCGGATGCTCCCAGTCACCAGTCTAGCTGCCGCATTCTGGATTAATTGCAGTTTCCGGGTCACCTTCAAAGGTAGCCCCACGTAGAGCACATTGCAGTAGTCCAAATGGTCTCCTTTCCATATGCCAAGGCGCATAGTGTTGGGTTGGCACCTGAAGCAGAAAGCCACATCAGGGTCTCTCCCTGGCAGTGAAAATACAATATAGATTAGAAAACACTTTGCTTCCCTTACACGCTCACCCAAACCCAACCACTTGAGGCAGGTACCTCGCTCTTCCTAATGGTAGGGCCAGCTCTGCTATTCTCCACCCCAACGGTTATTTTTATGTTGTGAACCACCCTGTGGTCAATTACATTTTCCCTTTATCTCAGAATGGCTTAATTTGGCTTTGAGGCAAGGGTGTTTCATGTGTTGTTATACTCCCAACTTCTATCAGCCAGTGGTCAAGGATGATGGTGTTTCTGGGAGGGCCAAAATTTCGGTCTCCAATCCAAAAGCAAGAATAGTGTGCCTTTTCCTCTAAAGCAGCGGTTCTCAACCTGTGGGTCCCCAGATGTTGTTGGACTACAACTCCCATCATCCCTGAGCTCTGGCCTTGCTAGCTAGGGATGATGGGAGTTGTAGTCCAACAACATCTGGGGACCCACAGGTTGAGAACCGCTGCTCTACAGCGTAGTTTTAGCCCAAAGCAAATTTATACAGATTGAATCTACTAATCTGGGTGTGGAGTACCACACTCCAGCCTCTTGGCAGTTCCCCTTCTGGGCTGGTCCACACTGGTCTTGTTTCAGCCCATTGCCATCCTTCCCCCCCAAGCCACGGCCTCGCAAAGGCAGAGCCCAACAGCCGGGTTCCTGGTCTCTTTCCCGTCATGGCATGCGACTAATAGCAGGAGACGTTTCCTTCCAACAGGGGCTCCTAAAAATAGCTGAGCACTGGCACCGGTAAATACTTCCCTGGCGTTAACATGAGCTGAGCTGGTACAAAAACACGAGGCAAGTGGCAGGCCTCAAATGTTGTGCTTCTTTGATCAGGCAGTATTACGCCAAGGATTAGGACGCCAGAGACTGGCTCTGACGATGCCATCAAGAACATCCTGGAACAAGCCAAGAAGGAGATTGAGTCACAGAAAGGAGGTAAGGGCCGTGAGGAACCACCAAGGTTGCCCTCGGTGGCATCTTAATATTTCGCAGGTTTGGAGTTTGTCCAAGAATTCAAGAGGGTCTTTTGCCCGGACAGCTGGATGGGAAAGTGAGCTACGAATCAACCTCTCTGCAATGGGATAGCATTCAGCGACTATCCAGGAGAGGTTTTCCTCCCCAGTAGTTCTGGATTATACAATATAATGCTACTGAATACTGTTTGCATCCTCATAGTACAGTGGTACCTTTGGTTAAGAACTTAATTCGTTCCAGAGGTCCGTTCTTAACCTGAAACTGTTCTTAGCCTGAAGCACCACTTTAGCTAATGGGGCCTCCTGTTGCCGCCGGAGCATGATTTCTGTTCTCATCCTGAAGCAAAGTTCTTAACCTGAGGTACTATTTCTGGGTTAGTGGAGTCTGTAACCTGAAGCGTCTGTAACTTGAGGTACCACTGTATAGTGGTGTCCCTTCTTTGTGTGAGACGGAAGAGGGTTGGGAATGTGTATTTTAAGAAGGTGCTTACCATCTGCAGCTTTTACAAGTACTTTCATTTTTAAAAATAATAATCATTTTTTTTACAAAATATATAAATAAATCTGCCCTATTATTCAGGAGCACTTTTCTAGTTGATTAAAAGCTTTTTTTCCATTTGTTAATTAATTAATTGCTTAAAAGTTGAAGCTTTCTACTTTTTATTTATTTGCGGTTATTTCCCCTTCTACTGCTCAAGGCAGTAGTTCATAATGGGGAGAAACATCTGGGAGCTCCCAGGCAATCTTTTATTCAGGCACTGACCAGGCCTACTTAAGTAAAAGGAAAAGGGGGGAAGTTCAAGCATAGTGTTATAGGCACTTGTGTGTGTGTGTGTGTGTGTGTGTGTGTGTGTGTGTGTGTGTTTGTTTGTGTGTGTGTGTACATATATGTCATAAAACATACTTCATAAAATGTATACACCACTCGATTGTAAAAAAAACCCCTCAGATTGGTTTGCATATTCCATATATGTTACATACAGAATGAAAGAAATGCAACATTAAAGTAAGGTATATTTAATGGCATTGGAATATTTTATTTTATTTTATTTTATTCCCCCCCCCAATTTTTTTTTATTAATTTCCCCCTTTTTAAACAGACAAACAAACGTAGATCATAACTGAACTTGGTCCGATATTAATATCATAGTTACATGACTTCCTCAAATTCCCTTGACTGAATTTCATTATATATCATCGTAGCGGTTTTCCAAAATAGTATCTCATAATATTATATATTAATTTTCAATGACTGAAGCTGTGATCAGCCTTTTATTAGGATACCTCCGTTAAAATCTGATCGGGTAGCACAGGGGCTAGGGAGGAGGGACCCCGTTTAAAAGTCCTTTAAGGTCTGTCTCCATTGAGCTCCAGTGGCCTCCCTCTTTCTACCCCCTTCACCTGTGCCCCTTCCTTCCGCAGGGGACACCAAGAGCTCGGCGGTGCCCCAGGTGATCGCCAACGGCACCTGCGCCAGCAACTCTGAAGATGCCATCAAGAGCATATTGGAGCAGGCCCGCCGGGAGATGCAAGCCCAACAGCAAGCCTTGCTCGAGATAGAAGCGGGGGGCGCCAGCAGGCCTGTCGCCACACCACCTGTGGAGCGCTCGACCCTGGCCACGGTCAGCCAGAACATCGTCCAGGCTTACATCAAGCAGGAGGAGGGCATGCTGGGCCCAAATGCCGGTGGCAGCACAATGCAAAACCCCTTGACCGTGCTCTCCCCTGCGGCCTTCGTGCAGAGCATCATCCGGAAGGTCAAGTCCGAAATCGGGGACGCCGGCTCCTATTTTGACCAACACTGGGCTTCCGAAAGGAGCTTGCTGAGCCGTCCGTACACCTCCGTGTCGCCTTCCTTGTCCTCCTCGTCCAGCTACTCCAGCATGGCCAATGGCCGGGCGTGGCAGCGGGGCGAGCCCAGTGACGCCATCCCGAACGAGGAAGACCTCGTGACTTCTGAGGATGAGCCCCACAGGGTGATAGAGGTCAAGTCGGAAGTGGCCGGCTCAGAAGCCCAGGGCACCGGGCGCCTGTCCTATTACCCATCCTATGTGCCAAGGACTCTCAAACCCACCGTCCCGCCCTTGACGCCAGAGCAGTATGAGTTGTACATGTACAGGGAAGTGGACACCTTGGAGTTGACTCGGCAGGTCAAGGAGAAGCTTGCCAAGAATGGGATCTGCCAGCGCATCTTTGGGGAAAAGGTACCCCAGCAATAAACATTCAGCCCTTAAAGAGGCTTGTTGGCCATGCTTGGCTCAAGAGAGGGTGAGAGAGGAGTGCAAAGGAGAATACTTTTTATTCTCCTGGGCATTTGGGCCCAGGGACGCGGGTGGCGCTGTCGGTTAAACCACAGAGCCTAGGACTTGCCGATCAGAAGGTCGGCGGTTCGAATCCCCACGACAGGGTGAGCTCCCGTTGCTCAGTCCCTGCTCCTGCCCACCTAGCAGTTCGAAAGCACGTCAAAGTGCAAGTAGATAAATAGGTACCACTCTGGCGGGAAGGTAAACGGTGTTTCCGTGTGCAGCTCTGGTTCACCAGAAGCGGCTTAGTCATGCTGGCCACATGACCCGGAAGCTGTATGCCGGCTCCCTCGGCCAGTAAAACGAGATGAGCACCGCAACCCCAGAGTCGGTCACAACTGGACCCAATGGTCCGGGGTCCCTTTACCTTTATATAGGCAGAGTTTGGGTCACTTATTTTTGGTGTTTGTGCTTACAAGGGTGGGGTGGTTATCTCATGCAGCTGGGCGGTTTTTGTGGGTGGAAAAACAAGTGTAGGCGATGCCAGACAGACAGCATGTAGCCTGGCACTTGGAGAGCCGCTTCCCATAGCAGGATTTTATATTTGTTTATATGGGTTATTATTTTTATTATAGTCTTCTTGCAGCCACTTCTTGCAGGCTTCTTCTGCGTGAAGCGATCCATAAGCTGATTTGAATTAAATCCACCCTGTAAAATTTGGAAATTGTAGTCCTGTAAAGGGGGTAGAAGTCTTTTAAACAGAGAGATATAAGCCCCCCTCGATGCCTAAATTTCTTTGATGTGAGCCTAAACAACAGAAGTGGTTTATAAGTGATTTAAGTTTGTTCTGCATGTGCCCTGCGTGAGAGGGAGGAAGTGCCTGTTTCGAATGAACAGGAAATCAAAATGAAATCATATCAACGGCATGATTACCTTGTCAGTTTGTAGTAAGTGAATAACAATGTGAATATCCTCATGACCATTGCTCTTTGTGCATTTTTCTAATCTATGGGTTGTGCTGAAGAAGATTCCAGCGAAACAGTCGGATTATCCGGGATCACTGTCCCTACGTTGTTATTCACTTACTACTTCGGCACCATGAACGCCAAAAGGGTTTTACCGCTTAGCCCACAGGATAGCATCTATTACAATGGTGCCCCGCAAGACGAAATTAATTCGTTCCGCAATTTTTGTCGTCTAGCGAATTTTTCGTCTTGCGAAGCACGAAATCCCATAGGAATGCATTGAAAATCAATTAATGCGTTCCTATGGTCAAAAAAAGTCCAAACAAAGCCAAATTTGGTACAACAACAGTTTATTAACTGCTCTTTAAAGTCACACATACTGTAAAGAGCAGTTCAAAAATGTAAGGGAAAATAAATTAACTTTATAAACAAAACATGTCTTTGTTTTTAGTCAAAGAAAAAAAGTCGCGAGACGTTTTCGTCTTGCGAAGCAAGCCCATAGGGGAAATTCGTCTTGCGAGGCAAATCGCGAACGGAAAAACCTTTCGTCTAGCGAGTTTTTTGTATTGCGAGGCATTCGTCTTGCGGGGCACCACTGTACTTTGTTTCAACCATAGACTTATTATACTTCTACGGACTTTCAAAGATTGACAGGCGCGTGTTCATTTGTTTTCATTGGAGAATGACAAGTGTACACATTTTGTTTTTGTTGTACTAAATCATGTACATTATGCAAAAAGAACTACAGTGCTATCTAGTATACTGGTCTTCGTGTTGCTTGTGTTGTTTGTTGTGTTAAGTTTGCAACATGGGTTTGTTGTTCTGTAGTGGTGGTTTTTAATGGCGGGGCTTGGACATGGGCCAAAGCCGCCTCCATCTTCCTCCTCATCTCCTGTCTGTTTCAGGTGCTGGGTCTGTCTCAAGGGAGCGTGAGCGACATGCTGTCTAGGCCCAAGCCTTGGAGCAAGCTGACCCAGAAAGGCCGGGAGCCCTTCATCCGGATGCAGCTGTGGCTCACGGACCAGCTGGGCCAAGGCATGAGCCAGCAGGCCAATCCGCCACATGGTAGGTCCCTGCTGACCCTCCCATCATGGGGCAGCCTCTTCCTCAGGTCAAGGCCTGGCATTCAGATCTCCAGGCAGGCCAACCCCCCGCTGGAAAGAGTCTATTCCACTTCTCGTTGTTATACAGTGGTACCTTGAGTTAAGTACTTAATTCGTTCTGGAGGTCCGTACTTAACCTGAAACTGTTCTTTTTTTTAAAAAAAAAAGAATTTTATTAAAGTTTCAAAGATTTTATAAAAACAAGACAAAACAATAATACAAACAGACAAAAAACAAAAACAAGTATAGTTTCAATCCCCTATTTTCTTGTAACTTACTTCCCCGACTTCCTCATACCTCCCCTTTCTGTATTCCAATTTCCAATTATTAATTCAGCAAATCCTCTCCCTTATTTTCCTTTTAAATTTTTAACCTTTCTTTTCCTTTTACTTAATCATTACAGCTAGAAACCACATAATTTCTAAACCAATGTCATTCTAGCATTCAATAATTTTGCAATGTTTCCTAAGATAGTCTTTAAATTTCTTCCAATCTTCTTCCGCTGTCTCTCTTCCCTGGTCTCGGATTCTGCCAGTCATTTCTGCCAGTCCCATATAGTCTATTACCTTCATCTGCCAACCTGAAACTGTTCTTAACCTGAAGCACCACTTTAGCTAATGGGGCCTCCTGCTGCTGCCGCGCCGCTGGAGCACGATTTCTGTTCTCATCCTGAAGCAAAGTTCTTAACCTGAAGCACTATTTCTGGGTTAGCAGAGTCTGTAACCTGAAGCGTATGTAACCTGAAGCATATGTAACCCGAGGTACCACTGAATGTTTATTTAAAGGACGCCGCTTTCCCTGACTCTTTCCCTGGCTTACGGCCAAAATAAGAACAGCTTAAAAGCATAGAATACACACACCCACACATATCTCTTCAAAACCGCAGGAAAAGCAATGGCCGTTTGAGATCATTGACTGCAATGTACCACGTCAGAGCGAAGGTGGAAATGCCACTCTTTTTCTTTTTTGGTAACAATTTTTATTAAGGTTTTCTAATTTTTTCCTTTCTTTTTTAAATGCTTTATTGAACTTAAAAGAAATAGAACTTAAACTTAAAAGAAAAAGAAAATAGAATCAAAAACAAAATTCTTCATAGATAACACAAAATCATAAAAATTTGCTACACTTTGTCATCATCTTCTTAAGGTTCCAATGATTTCCCGTCAACTCAGTGGCGTAGCGTGGGGGGGGGAGGGGGGCCGGCCGCACCGGGCGCAACATCTGGGGGTTAGGGTTAGGGGGCGCAAATCCACAGGTTAGGGGGCGCAAATCCACGGGTTAGGGGGCGCAAATTACTTGCCTTGCCCCGGGTGCTGACAACCCACGCTACGCCACTGCGTCAACTCCATATTTCTTTGAGTGCTCATTTACTTAATGCACTATTTATCTCAGTTATTGTTGCTAATTATCAAGAAAATTGTAGTTTCCTACACATATCCATTGTATCGCAGAAGTTATTCGAAGGCTGCCACAGACGTTATACTACTACAATAATCTTTAAGATAATTTTTATACAAACCCCATTTCTCAATAAGCATTAAGGTTTTCCAGTATTGCAATGCAGTATGAAAGAGGAAAACCGTTACAAAATAAGACAAGAGGAACAGACAGGCAGAGGTCAGAGGATTAAGTACATCTGTCTGAGGCTACTGACTCATCTGGAAAATATATATTACACTGAATAGGAATGAGAGGGTTGAAAATGTGAAGGAGGGAGTCAGAAAGTCCAGTAAGGAAGTCTTATGAGCTTCCAGAAATCCCATGAGGAACTGATTTAGGTGATTGTCATTGGCTTACGGAACAAAGTCCCACCAAACTGCCACCAAAGAGTCCGGTTTGGTTTTTCCAGATAAAAATCTCACATGGCAGGTTACCTTTTTCTTGTTGGGCAACTCCCTGTTAGTAGATTTTTCTACTTGTTTTTATTATTGCCTGTTAGCCACCCTGAGCCCAGCTTTGGCTGGGGAGGGCGGGGTATAAATAAAAATTATTATTGTTGTTGTTGTTGTTGTTAAGTTGTAGGTGAACATTTCAGACAACACAGCGATTCTTCAAACAGCTCTTGTTTATTCACAGGCCAGGCCAGAACTGAACTGAAGGGTTCAGTCAGCCTGCTTATATAGAGCTCTAGTACAACATAACTGTAACAATTTTCTAAAACTATCCAATCACTGAACGTCACTTTCGATCCCTTATTTGCATAACTATCTACAGTATCCCCCTGCTAGCCCAGGGTGAGAACTTCAGTACATAACAATTATTATTATTATTATTATTATTATTATTATTATTATTATTATTATTTATTCCACAAAAGGTTGCAATCAGGGATGTGGCGTTTCCACCTTCAAGATGCTGCGATCTACCATCTTACTCTGCACAGCACTTTAAAGCTACTTTGATATCAAATTGCTGTTTCTTTCCCTGAGGCTTTGATATATATTAATTCCAAATGCGGGGGGGGGGGAGCCTGCCTGGAGAACCGGAAAAGACCGGAGGCTCATGCCCCCAGGCTGTCCCACCAGCACCCTCCTTGTGCAGTCACCCTGTTTCAATATCCTTTTTTTATATATAAATTTTTTTATTAAATTTTGACAATGCCAAATATAAAAAAGAAAAAAATACAGGGACAAAGACAGAAAGGGTATAAAAACACCAAATACATACAAAATACAACAATACCAACATTAAGCACAAAAATACAAAAATACATGCATTCAAAACTAATAATAAAAAGAAAAAACACATATAAGAAAAACACAAAAATTCCCTCTTTCTTAATTTTATATCTTAAATTCACATATTTTCCTGACTTCCTCACGCCCCCCGTTCTTGTATCCCTTTTAAAAGTTGGTTCTGCAAATTCATAGCCCATTAATTTATCTGTTGTTGGTTTAGTCTTAAGTTTTACCTTATTGCTAGAGCCCCAGCATTTCATTTCAATGTCATCAACATTCAGCAATTTTACAATATTTCTGCAAATAGGTTTTAAATTCCCCCCAATCTTCTTCCACTGCGTCTTCTCCCTGGTCTTGGATTCTGCCAGTCATTTCCGCCATCTCCATATAGTCTATTAGTTGCATCTGCCAGTCTTCCAAGGTGGGTAGATCTTGTGTCTTCCAATGTTTTGCGATAAGAATTCTTGCTGCTGCTGTAGCGTACATAAAGAAAGTTCTATCCTTCTTTAACACTGATTGGTCGACTATGCCCAGGAGGAAGGCCTCTGGTTTCTTCGGGAAGGTATATTTAAATACCCTTTTCAGTTCATTATATATCTTTTCCCAGAAGGCCTTGATCCTTGGGCACCACCCTGTTTCAATATCCTGTCACCTCATTCTGAGGCATGCAGGTGCCAGGTAAGATCCCGAGGGAAATGAAAACTGGTCTTTTAGTTTTGTTTTTCAGCTTAACATTTGTATGGTGCATTAACAGCATCCATGTTCTATATCTCGGTAATCTTTAGGGCAGTGAATGCTCCAATGGTTAATTACAGTAATCCTATACTGTTAAATGGGACGCAGGTGGTGCTGTGGGTTAAACCACAGAGCCTAGGACTTGCCGATCAGAAGGTTGGCGGTTCGAAGCCCTGCAATGGGGTGAGCTCCTGTTGCTCGGTCCCTGCTCCTGCCAACCTAACAGTTCGAAAGCATGTCAAAGTGCAAGTAGATAACTAGGTACCGCTCCAGCGGGAAGGTAAACAGCATTTCCATGCGCTGCTCTGGTTCGCCAGAAGCGGCTTAGTCATGCTGGCCACATGACCCAGGAGCTGTACGTCGGCTCCCTCAGCCAATAAAGCGAGATGAGCGCCGCAACCCCAGAGTCAGTCATGACTGGACCTAATGGTCAGGGATCCCTTTACCCTTTACCTATACTGTTAAATCAGGTTATTATCCTTATATCACTGATTGGGGAGACGGCAAAGGCCAACAAGTGAGTTTGATGGCTGAGTAGAGATCCAAACTGGGGTCTTTCAGCCTCAACATTCATTTTCTGAGAAATGAACTCTGTATTTAACCAGTTTACACTCGCTTCAGCAACCTGGGATTGCTGCTTCTTTCTTTAACATGCACACTCTAGATATATTACTCTTATATGGCAGCCTTGCAAATAAGCCTGCAAAAGTTACTAGCCTGCAGCTTTTTTCTTTTTCTTTTTCTTTTTTCTTTTTGCAACACCTACTAAGTTGCCGGTGGCCTGAATTTCTCTGTTGGCCAAGCCCCTTCTCTGCAGCTAGCATGGAAATGCTGGCCACTGGACTTTTAGTGGGCTGCTCTTAAAGAAATTCCCTTCTACCAGGAAAGAGATTGTTCCTTCCTCCATAGCTACCACTAAAACTAGGGGGGCTGGCAGAAGAGGAAGGGAGTGGCCAGGAGTTCCTCTGCCAGTCTGCTTACTCACCTGCATGCAATTCCTGGTTGCCTATGACTACCAAACAAGTTGTTAAAGGCAAGGCTCAATTTTATGGGTTTTCTGCCAATCCCTTGAGCTGTTGAATTAGGAGTATAAAAACTATAAAATCAGGAAGTGTGGTGATGATGGGAACAAATTAGCATGTGGGCCAAAAAACAAACAAACCCTCCCTGCAAACCACTTCCTCTTAGTACCTTATAACATCATTATTTTCTGCTGTTCTTTGTTCAGTCAATACATCTGCATGGCTGCTGTCTCCAGTGGGGTCCTTGTTGTTGTTTAGTCGTTTAGTCGTGTCCGACTCTTCGTGACCCCATGGACCAGAGCATGCCAGGCACTCCTGTCTTCCACCGCCTCCCGCAGTTTGGTCAAACTCTTGCTGGTAGCTTCAAGAACACTGTCCAACCATCTCGTCCTCTGCCGTCCCCTTCTCCTTGTGCCCTCCATCTTTCCCAACATCAGGGTCTTTTCCAGGGAGTCTTCTCTTCTCATGAGGTGGCCAAAGTATTGGAGCCTCAGCTTCAGGATCTGTCCTTCCAGGGAGCACTCAGGGCTGATTTCCTTCAGAATGGAGAGGTTTGATCTTCTTGCAGTCCATGGGACTCTCAAGAGTCTCCTCCAGCACCATAATTCAAAAGCATCAATTCTTTGGCGATCAGCCTTCTTTATGGTCCAGCTATCACTTCCATACATCACTACTGGGAAAACTATGGCTTTAACTATACGGACCTTTGTTGACAAGGTGATGTCTCTGCTTTTTAAGATGCTGTCTAGGTTTGTCATTGCTTTTCTCCCAAGAAGCAGGCGTCTTTTAATTTCGTGGCTGCTGTCAGTGGGGTGACCCTCCTTACCTCCTTTTTATAGTTATGGGGGGAAAGGTATAATGCTTTTAAAGAACACTGTGGCCAAAATAATTTTCCGTAAAGGCAGTTTTGAAATACGCCTTAAAAATATGAAAGGTGCTTAAGAAACAAAACCATACAATAATGGTAAACTTTACATTTTAGTCCCAGTTAGCCTGGGACTGCAGAACAGAAGGGCTTAAGCCAGGGAACCCCCGGGAGGCTATACCTGTTGCCTCCTGGGAAGAACATCACTTAAGGGGGAGACCAGCCTACCACATTCATCAGCCAGAGATGGACCCACCACCCTCTCACCACCACAATAAAATGTTCTAGGCTCCCACTGGAACTGGAGAGCTGAAGGGAAGCACACTTTGGCCGCATGTATCAGCCAGGGGACTCAGGGATGTGTGTCTGCGTGCTCCCGTTTTCCAGTTTCACCGCTTCCAGAGGGTCTGCTCATTGAGCATTCTTCCTGATTTGCTTGCTCAAGGTTTTCAGGGAAGGTAATAGGACACGCAGTGTTTACTGAGCATTCATACTTATTTGTTTGTGGAGAAGTTATGCGACATTTGTTATCCCACGTCTTCCACTGCATTTCCCTGTCACTTTCCTTACTGCGGACAAAATAGTCAGATAGGAGGAGGGAGGAGGAGTGGGTTTATGGCGCTAAAGCCACTTTAATTGCACAAAATGAATTTGCTGGTGTGTGCCTGAATCCTCAGAAGGGACACGGGTGGCGCTGTGGGTTAAACCACAGAGCCTAGGACTTGGCGATCAGAAGGTCGGTGGTTCGAATCCCCATGACGGGGTGAGCTCCTATTGCTCGGTCCTTGCTCCTGCCAACCTAGCAGTTCGAAAGCACGTCAAAGTGCATGTAGATAAATAGGTACCTCTCCGGCGGGAAGGTAAACGGCGTTTCCATGCGCTGCTCTGGTTCGCCAGAAGCGGCTTAGTCATGCTGGCCACATGACCCGGAAGCTGTACGCCGGCTCCCTCGGCCAATAAAGTGAGATGAGCACCCGAACCCCAGAGTCGGCCACGACTGGACCTTTACCTTTACCTGAATCTTCAGTGTTTTGGATAATTTTCGTTCGTTTCCTCTGCTTGTAAGCTGCCTTTAGAATAATTTGATTGAATGGCAGGGTGCAATTCCGTTAATCAGTCTTAAATGTTCCTCTATAACTAGGCATTTGGCTGATTAAACCATCTGTGGACTTTAAATCTGTTTATGGGTGGGTGGGGATATTGGTTTTTGTGAGCCCATGTGCTAACACACACACCCCGGCCCGGGAGCCAGCTCCATAAATAAGGAGACATGACACAGCGATGTATAGGATTAAATTAGGCCACAACTTTATTAATTTCAGATGTAGGAAACCTTGGCTTAGGCATTGGACAGCATCCCTCTCAGCCCCAGGTTGGGTCTGAGGATGCGCAGGGCAACAGATGTTGTGGGAGAGACTGCCACAACCAACCCCCAATTGGCCTGTCAGAAAGGGGGTGGAGTGACGGCTAGGCAGCGAGGGGAGATGTCTCAGAGGCTCAGGAAGCCCGCGCCGGGTCGCAAACCCTGCCCACCACTCCGACAGGTGAGCGGTAATTGTTATCATGTTATATATTTCCTGTTTTCATTTTGTATTTTTATGCTGTAAACTGCCTTGTGATATTCAGATGAAGGGTGGTATATAAATAGTAGTGACAATAATATTGTATTTTTCGCTCTATAAGACGCACTTTTTCCCCTCCAAAAATTAAGGGGACATGTGTGTGCGTCCTATGGAGCGAATACAGGCTCCTTGGCTTCAGCGATAGCATCGCAAAGCCTCCGAAGCGCAGAGGTGCGCACCGACCCCTCTCGCTCTCCAGGCTTCAGGGATAGCCGCCTGAAGCCTCCGGAGCGCAGAGGGGGCTCCCGCTGCGCTCCGAAGGCTTCGAGTTCCTTTTGCTGAAGCCGGGAGAGCAAGACTCTCAGCAGAGAGGGAGAGCTGCGCAGCGCCCCTTCAGCAAAGCGGGAGGAGAAATGGAAGGGGCTCCGTTTCTCCTGCCACTAAAACAACGTGCGTCCTATGGTCGGGTGCGAAAAATACGGTAATACTAAATCTTCCAACATTCAGTTTCGTTGCATGTCCACCAAATCTAGTGCTGTGAGAGAAGGAGAAAAAATTCCCTCAACTCACTTTCTCTGTTCCATGCACAGTTTTATAAACTTCCACCAGGTTACCTCTAACTCAGTTTTGCTCCAAACGGAAAGGTCCCCAAACCCTACTTGCATGCTGGGAATGTGTGGACAAGCCCCTGATCTTGTTTTGTATGGTTCCCCAACCCCTTTCCCAGTCTGTTTTGCTCTTCTCTTTTGCTGTGTTTTGTAGACTGTCACTGTTGAAAAAGTTATTTACAAAAAGGGCAGCCAGAGGATCAAGTAGAAATCATTGTTCTCCTAATGTGAAGAAAAAAAAACTTCCCTTGTAGTAGAAGTGCCGGGTAGTTCCCTAAATGCTTCAATACATTCCCCTGTTTTGTAAGCTGCTTCACAAATCATATAAACTCTTTCTCTTATATATAAAATCACTGTTACTGCACATCTAGCTGTAGAGGGGTATTTTGTATATATCATAAGAAAAACAGTGGGAAGAGGCATCATGCCATAGGGTGCTACCAATTTTCCTCGATTACTTTTGCATGTATCAAATGAGCATTAAAGACTCATCTCCTCCTCAATTCTAGACACATTACAAAACAGAATAAAAACATGCTTCGTTGAGCTGCCAGTCTGTCTCTCCATCTCTCCTCTGTCAACTTCTGAAAACATTCTTTTCAAAGAGGCATTTGAAGGGGAGGCATATGCATAAAAACAGGGAGTGTGCGGAAAGATGTGTGGCACCCTATTTTTCAAAGCCCTGTGCCCGTTCTCTATCTCTCCCCCATTCTATATACAAGCACATGTGTTATGGGGAATATGAGAAGTTTGCATGCCTTCTTAGTCATCTAGCTAGGTATCTTTCATAACAATAAAGAGAAATAACAGGACGGTTATAGTTACAGATGGGTAGCCGTGTTGGTCTGCCATAGTCAAAATAAAAAAATTCCTTCCTGTAGCACCTTAAAGACCAACTAAGTTAGTTCTTGGTATAAGCTTTCGTGTGCATGCACGCGAAAGCTTATACCAAGAACTAACTTAGTTGGTCTTTAAGGTGCTACAGGAAGGAATTTTTTTATTAGGACGGTTATAGTGATTTTTTTATTTATTTTTTAAAAAGAGGCTCCATTCTTCTCTTTTCTTATTTATTTGTTTTCTTTGTTTTTTAAAAAAGGAAGTCTCCTGGCATCAGCCTTCCCACTTAAAATGCCTCCTTCAGGACAGCCTGATTGTGACTAAGTACATGCGTGGTATTATTTATTTATACAGTGGTACCTCGGGTTACATACGCTTCAGGTTACATACGCTTCAGGTTACACACTCCACTAAGCCAGAAATAGTGCTTCAGGTTAAGAACTTTGCTTCAGGATAAGAACAGAAATCGGGCTCCCGCGGCGCGGCGGCAGCAGGAGGCCCCATTAGCTAAAGTGGTGCTTCAGGTTAAGAACAGTTTCAGGTTAAGAACGGACCTCCAGATCGAATTACCGTATTTTTTGCTCTATAAGACTCAATCTTTCCCTCCTACAAAGGAAGGGAGAAAGTGTGTGCGTCTTATGGAGCAAATACAGGCTGTGCAGCTATCCCAGAAGCCAGAACAGCAAGAGGGATTGCTGCTTTCACTGTGCAGCGATCCCTCTTGTTGTTCTGGCTTCTGAGATTCAGAATTATTTTTTTTCTTGTTTTCCTCCTCCAAAAACTAGGTGCGTCTTATAGAGCAAAAAATACGGTAAGTACCGTATTTTTCGCTCTATAACACGCACCCGGCCATAACACGCAAGTAGTTTTTAGAGGAGGAAAATCCGTAGGCATGCCACCCGTAGGCATTTGCTCCATAACATGCACAGACATTTCCCCTTACTTTCTAGGAGGAAAAAAGTGAGTGTTATGGTGCAAAAAATATGGTACTTAACCCGAGGTACCACTGTATTGAAGATTGGACTTCTTCACACAGCACATCGTCGAACTCTGGAACATGTTTCCCCAGGATGCAATGATGGCCACCAACTTGGATGGTTTTAAAAGACGGTTAGACAAGATTCAAGGAGAAAGGGCTATCGATGGCTCTTGTGTTTTGCTCCCTGGCTTCCCACTGGTTGGCCAGTGAGAACAGGACCAGCAGGCTGTTGTTCCGTTCCTTTCTGAATTTCAGGTGGTCCATGATTCCCTAACCCCGCTCCGCATAATCACAATGTTCCCTTTTTTGTTGTTTGCAGCCAGTCCTGGGGAGGCTCGCTCTTCCCCTTCCCCACCACCCAGCCCCTCGGAGCAAGAGAAGAGTCCCCCTGAGCCGCTGAGCCTTGCTCTGGAAAGCAGCAAAGAAAACCAGCAGCCGGAGAGCAGATCCGGTTCCTCGCTCAGTGGGAAGATCTGCCCCAGCAGCCAGGCATCCGTCGGCATCCAGGAGATTGTGGCCATGTCGCCGGAACTGGACACTTACTCCATCACCAAGAAGGTCAAGGAGGTCTTAACGGATAACAACCTCGGTAGGGGTCTCAGGGGGGCAGCCGCTGGCGGGGGGCGATGTACTCTGGGGCCACAGTTCAGCTTGTTACATGGACGGAGGCCACGAAGAGGTTTTCACCATTGATCTAGGGCAAACAAACTACAACCCCAAGGTTTCCCTGGTCAGAAAACTCTGTTTTGAACCAGTGCACGTTTTGTAGTCACGATTCCCCCCCCCCCCATGGCGGCTTCTCCTCAGCACATTTTAGTGCCGCGGAGGTAAATCGAAGGCAGTCCAGCGAGGAAGAGCTACCAACTGGTTGGTGTGTATGTTGGGGTTTCCACTAGCTTGTTTCAGGGCCTGCAGCACCTCCACTGAGCCAACTAAGTAATATTTGCATTGGTGTAATGTATTCCTGTCTTATGGCAGTCGCATATTTATTTATTAATGACCTGTCCTTCACCCTAAGGACCCAGATCAGGAGTTCAGTGTATCCCGTGATTCTGCAGAAGCGGAGTGTCAGCTTTTGGATTGGGGTTTTTTGTTTTGTTTTTTAGAAAGCAAGTTTCTAGACCTTATGAATACAAAGTTTAAAAGTGTGAAAGCACGCACAGCTTTCTAATTTACATAGATCAGTGGTCTTCAGCGGGTTCAGACCTGAAACCCCAGCTCTGGCTCCTAAGCTTCAACATAGGACCCACTTTCACATTTTCACTTGGTTTGTATTTGATAGTGCTAAGAAAGCACATTATTAATCCTAGATTGGCAAATCACAGAGCAAAACGCATAGTTCTACCAGTGCCAGTTTTACATATAAGCTAAACACTCTCTTGGGGCCCCCAAAAAAATTTAAAGGAAAAAAAAACTGGATGTATATTTCCAAAATATAAGATAAAAAACAAATAAAATAAAACCTACATACATCAACAGTGTTTTGTGTTGTGTAGGCTCCTATGATGTAAGTAATGGGCGCCGCCTGCTCCCTAAAATATCACTGGTTTGCTCATTTCTATATATAGGGTACCTACATTCTGCATAGGACACAGGTGGCACTGTGGGTTAAACCACAGAACCTAGGACTTGCTGATCAGAAGGTTGGTGGTTCGAATCCCCGCAACGGGGTGAACTCCTGTTGCTTGGTCCCTGCTCCTGCCAACCTAGCAGTTCGAAAGCACATCAAAGTGCAAGTAGATAAATTGGTACTGCTCTGGCGGGAAGGTAAATGGCGTTTCCGTGCGCTGCTCTGGTTCGCCAGAAGCGGCTTAGTCCTGCTGGCCACGTGACCCGGAAGCTGTACGCCGGCTCCCTCGGCCAATAAAGCGAGATGAGCGCCGCAACCCCAGAGTCAGCCACGACTGGACCTAATAATCAGGGGTCCCTTTACCTTTACCTTTACCTTTACATTCTGCATGGACTGCATATAGCATATATTCAATGCAAAAAAACAGTGACAATTTGTTGTTGACAAAGGACAGCTGGACATATAAAGGGCCCCATTACCTTCAGTAGCTTATGGCCTCATCCAACCTAAATCTGGCCCTGAGTGCTGCCCAGTGCTATTTTTCTAGAGAAATGAACACCTCCCTCGTGATGTGTGCACAAAGCAACTTACAGCAAGCATTCAAAACATCAAGATTCAGAGCACTGGGAATAAAAATATACAAAATACAGAGCATGTCAGTAAATCCAAAAATGACAAAAGTTAACAATTTAGCAGACTCTGAATGAATTCAATATTTTTAAAACAACAGCAAGGCTTAAGTACATAAATCCAGAGTAAAATGAGAGTTGGTCCCA
Organism: Podarcis vaucheri; assembly: GCF_965113315.1. Taxonomy (NCBI): domain Eukaryota; kingdom Metazoa; phylum Chordata; class Lepidosauria; order Squamata; family Lacertidae; genus Podarcis; species Podarcis vaucheri. Next base: position 88,075,637 of record NC_138765.1, on the reverse strand, counting down.
GCACAAAAGACCTGGATCTCAGCCCACAAACAGTTCCCCTAGCTCAGGGGTCTGCAACCCGCGGCTCCGGAGCCGCATGTGGCTCTTTTACACCTTTGCCGCGGCTCCGGGGCGGATACTAGCGAGGGGAGGGGGCGCATTGTGCGCCCCGACACTCCCCACTGTGGCGGGCGCTGTACTGGCTGTGACGTCGCATGGGGGCGGTGTGTGCGTTAGTCACGCACCGTCCCGACGTCACCTTCCCGCCTGCCCGCCCGCTACATTGTAAGGGGCATGTACGCTGGTCACTGCATTGAAAGGGGGCATGTACGCTGGTCACTGTTTTGAAGGGGAGTGAAGAACACACACACACAAAAAGGTAACTTGTTAATTTCTATGAGGAGGAGTAATTCTGAGGGGTCAAACAAAGAAATAATAAAAAAGTGACAAAAAAGTTATTTTTATAATGACGAGTTTTGCGGCTCCCAGTTTTTTTTTCCTTCGGAAACGGGTCCAAGTGGCTCTTTTTGTCTTAAAGGTTGCAGACCCCTGCCCTAGCTGCAAGGACTTCTGTTGCTTCTGAGATAACAGCAGCATCGAAACAGTCCCTCGAAGGTGCTGTTCACTTATGCTACCTCTTTGTTGGAAACGGCCAGTGCTGCAGTTAAGTTTCTCCTCAGCGGCACCCCGCAGTCTGAACTTCCAATCTCTCTCTCTCCTGCTAGGTCAGCGGCTTTTTGGAGAGAGCATCCTGGGCTTGACTCAGGGGTCCGTCTCTGACCTCCTTTCCAGGCCCAAGCCATGGCACAAGCTGAGCCTTAAAGGCAGGGAGCCCTTTGTCCGCATGCAACTCTGGCTGAACGACCCGCACAATGTCGACAAGCTCCGGGACATGAAGAAGTTGGAGAAGAAAGGTGAGGCAGGGGAGGCTGCCCATGCCGGAACTGCTTGCCTTCCTGGGCCGGCGTGGCAGGCGGCAGCTGTCTGACACCTGGGGAGATGGCATGATTTCCCCTTGTGGGGAGCACACCTTCTCCAGGGATGCTGTGAAGCTACAAGGGACCAGGCCTGAGATAGAAGTTCCTGTCCCCAGCATGCCTCCCCTTTGAATAGGTGATGCCTCCTTCATTGGACGTATTTAACTCCTTCCTTGGAGGTTTTTAAACAGAGGTTGCATGGCCATCTATCAGGGAATCTTTAGCTGTGATTCCTGCATTGCAGGGGGTTGGGCTAGATGACCCTGGGATCCCTTCCAACCCTGCAATTATAAGATTCTGTGATATGTAATAAGGATGAGTGAATCCTTTCCTTCTACAGTGGTACCTAGGGTTAATTACAGTGGTACCTCGGGTTACATACACTTCAGGTTAAAGACTCCGCTAACCCAGAAATAGTACCTCAGGTTTGCTTCAGGATGAGAACAGAAATCATGCTTCGGCGACGTGGCAGCAGCAGGAGGCCCCATTAGCTAAAGTGTTGCTTCAGGTTAAGAACAGTTTTAGGTTAAGAGCGGACCTCCGGAACGAATTAAGTACTTAACCCAAGGTGCCACTGTACTTAATTCGTTCTGGAGGTCCGTTCTTAACCTGAAACTGTTCTTAACCTGAAGCAACAGTTTAGCTAATGGGGCCTCCCGCTGCCGCCACGCCACCAGAGCCCGATTTCTGTTTTCATCCTGAAGCAAAGTTCTTAACCGGAGGTAATATTTCTGGGTTAGAAGAGTCTGTAACCTGAAGCGTATGTAACCCAAGGCACCACTGCGTTTCTAATGGGGGGCAGCAGATACTGCATATCTGGAACATCCTTCCACAAAAGGCAGTGGTGTCTGCTTTTCGCAAGGGTAAATGGAGTTTTTTCAAAGACTCCATTTGCCAGCCGGCTCCCTTCTAAGCTCCAGGGCAGGGCCTTGCAGAGCCAGGCAGAGGCCTGGGCCAGGTAGATAATGTGCCCCCCTTTTTTTTTTTACCCTGGGGATAGCTGAAGTCTTATAAATAAGTAAGTATATAAATGGTTTTCACAAAAGTTATGCTGACAAATAATTTTATTTCAAGGCTTGAACCGTATCTGCATATAAAGACAAAATGGGAAATATAGATATACAACAGTGCTTTTTAAAAATACATAGGGAAGAGGATTATTTTAAGTATTTACATTTAAAAATGCTTTCCTAGCGATTGTGAATAAGGCCCATCCTTGACAACCTTGTGCCTCGATTCTATGACTGGTTTCATTCTGCACTCGGTCACCATGCATTCATTCGTGTGTGTGTGTGTGTGTGTGTGTGTGTTTCACACAGGCATGTGGTTGGCCACTGTGAGAACTGGGTGCTGGACTAGATGTGCCATTGGCCTAATCCAGCGGCCTCTTCTTATAGCCTGGTGTTTAAATCAGGACCATAAGAATGCCTTTTAAGGATCCTTCCTTCCTTCTCTCTAGCCTACCTGAAGCGTCGCTATGGACTGATCAGTGCCGGCTCAGACAGCGAATCCCGCTCGGAGTGCCCCAGCCCCAGCCTCCAGTCTCAAGACCTCAGCCTTCTGCAGATCAAGAAGCCAAGGGTGGTCTTGGCTCCCGAGGAGAAAGAGGCCCTGAAGAAGGCTTATCAGCTGGAGCCCTACCCTTCCCAACAGACCATCGAGCTGCTGTCTTTCCAGCTTAACCTCAAGACCAACACAGTGATCAACTGGTTCCATAACTACAGGTGAAGAATCGGGCCGGATGAACTTTCAACCCCTTCCTTTCCATATTAAGGTCTCTGCCAGGGCTGCTTTAAGTCCAGGGGTGGGGCCCCACAGGCCGAAGGGCAGCACACAGCCCTGGCTGGAATGTGTCCTAGTTGCGTGGTTGGTGGGAGGTGTCAGTGTTTGAAAAAGAAAAGGTTCTGACCTCGTTCTTACTCCTTTGCCTAGTCCTCAGACCTTGTTGTTGTTTTTGTTTAGTCGTTTAGTCGTGTCCGACTCTTCGTGACCCCCGGACCAGAGCACACCAGGCACTCCTGTCTTCCACTGCCTCCCGTAGTTTGGTCAGACTCATGTTGGTAGCTTCGAGAACACTGTCCAGCCATCTCGTCCTCTGTCGTCCCCTTCTCCTTGTGCCCTCCATCTTTCCCAACATCAGGGTCTTTTCCAGGGAGTCTTCTCTTCTCATGAGGTGGCCAAAGTATTGGAGCCTCAGCTTCACGATCTGTCCTTCCAGTGAGCACTCAGGGCTGATTTCCTTCAGAATGGAGAGGTTTGATCTTCTTGCAGTCCATGGGACTCTCAAGAGTCTCCTCCAGCACAATAATTCAAAAGCATCAATTCTTCGGCGATCAGCCGTCTTTATGGTCCAGCTCTCACTTCCATACATCCCTCAGACCTTAGTTGGCACAAAAGAGTCTTTGAGAAAGAGTATTCTTGCAGAGTATTGCTGCTTTAGGGACGCGGGTGGCGCTGTTGGTTAAACCACAGAGCCTAGGGCTTGCTGATCAGAAGGTTGGCAGTTCGAATCCCCGTGAAGGGGTGAGCTCCCGTTGCTCGGTCCCTGCTCCTGCCAACCTAGCAGTTCAAAAGCACATCAAAGTGCAAATAGATAAATAGGTACTGCTCTGGCGGGAAGGTAAACGGCGTTTCCGTGCGCTGCTCTGGTTTGCCAGAAGCGGCTTAGTCATGCTGGCCACATGACCCGGAAGCTGTACGCCGGCTCCCTCGGCCAATAAAGCGAGATGAGCGCCGCAACCCCAGAGCCAGTCACGACTGGACCTAATGGTCAGAGGATTGCTGCTTTTATTCTTAAAAAGTCTTTTTCTCCAGCCACGACTGACAGCTTTTTACACACACCAAACGCAACCAGCTTTCTACTATCCAACCAACCCACAACCCAACACTAACATTGACCACTTTATATATACAGGTACAATTTGGCGAAAGGTTGCATGACTCATGCTGACTGTTAAAGAAACAGTGGCCAATTTTTAGCCGTGACAGGAAACAGCAAGGTGCGCATGAAAAAAAGCTCCAATTGTGACATGTGAAAGGGTCACACCCATTGGCCTGCCTATTTTTGTCTCTGGCCCCCACCCACCACTGGCACACAGCCTCAGGAAGATTTCCTCCCCAAGAATTGCAACCCTCAGATTGATAAAAAGATTCCCCACCCAGGTGATCCATTACAGCAGTGTTCATTTGAAGGTGAGCTCCACCTCCGAGCAGTGAAAGGAATGAGGCACCGCAGTGCACTTCCGTATTGTCCACTCATCTCTAATGCAGTCAGAATCTGATCACGGAAATTGCTTAGGCGGTGTGGGCTGCTTGGTGCATTGATGGCTCTTGTGCATTTTCAAAGGGCTTTGCAGTCTTACGACACTCCCAGGGAGTGAAGCCACTGTGATTCCTGTAATAAGAATAATAAGAATACTTTTATTATTTGTACCCCGCCCATCTGACTGGCTTGCCCCAGCCACTCTGGGCGGCTTCCAGCATATACAAAATCATAATTAAACATTAAAAAGCTTCCCTGTACAGGGCTGCCTTCAGATGTATTCCCAAGGTTGTATAGTTACTTATCTCCTTGACATCTGATGGGAGGGCATTCCACAGGGTGGGTGCCACTACCGAGAAGGCCCTGTACCATTAAGGTAAGGCATTTTGACTGAGAATAGTAAGAGTGGCCCGTGCCAGAGGCGAATTTAGGGGAGTGCAAATGGTTTGCCGGCACTGGGTGCCCAGCTGAGAGGGCACCACCAGGGGCACTGCAACAATAACAAACAACGGAAGGTGAGAGGCGGGTGTGTGATGTCACACAGGGTGCCGCTGAAATTTGAAAGCCCAAAGTCCACCCCTGCCCATGCCCACAGAATGAGTCAGTGGCAAAAGTGAGTCTTGAACCCTAAAACCTTCTTTGCCTTACTGCATGGTGCTCCACCCTACGGACTATTCTGGCTCTCACTCTTCCTTGCTAAGTCCTCGAGGTCGTCTGCCTTTAGCCGCCCTGACTCCCTGGCCTTTTCCCTGGCAGGTCCCGGATGCGCCGCGAGATGCTGGTGGAAGGAGCACAGGAAGACACAGACCCGGAGCAGAGCACGACGCCAGCCGGGAACTCCCTCAAGGACCCTCCGCCCCAGAGCCCCGACTCCGAAGAAGAGGACAGGAAGCCCACCTTCAGAGACGCCGAGTGCCAAGGAGAAAGCGAGTCCCTGGTCCAGATCAAGGAGGAGCAGGTGGAGGACTGTACAAACCACAGGGACTCCTGCAGCCTGGATGGGGAGATGGAGCCTCTTTCCAGGTCTAGCCTCAAAGAAGAGCCGGTGGAAGCAGCATATACAGGGAGCCCAAGCGAGGCCCACAATGTGACATGGGGCAGCGCCCCACATAACAAAACACACGTCCCCGGGGCTCCCGATTACCCCTCTTTGCATAACCCCCTGGAGTCAGACAGCAGCGAGAGGCCTCACCCGGACCCCATTAGCTTTAAATCAGCATCCGAGTCCTCCCGGTGCAGCTTGGAGGTCTCCCTGAACTCCCCGTCCGCAGCCTCCTCTCCGGGCCTCATGGTGTCCGTCTCTCCCGTCCCGTCCTCCTCTGCCCCCATCTCCCCGTTGCCACTGAGCGCCGTGGCTGCCAAAGCGCCGAGTTCAAGTCCCGCCACGGATACGGGCTCGACGCCCCCGAATGCCAAACTGAACACAAACATCCAGAGGCGGCACGAAAAGATGGCCAACCTCAACAGCATCATCCACCGGCTGGAGAGAGCGGCCAACCGTGATGAAACCCTGGAGTGGGAATTTTGAGGAGGCCGAGTCAAAAAGGAAAAAAAACTACCCATATTTTGTTGTCCAGATTTTAGATGCTGTTGAACAAGCTGGTGAAGCAGGGAGTCGTAGCGGAGTGTGTACAGAAATAGATCTATCTAGCTATATATATAATATACATATATCTATTTTATTAATTTCCTCGACTACTAAGGAAGAGTGATAAACCAGCTCCATTTTGTTGAACAAGAGTGGTTAAACAGCTACGCTGTAGCTCCTTTTCTTAGCTCCTGGCGGGAAGATAAAATTGACCTTGTTTGTTTTAAATGTGAAAACGAAAAAAAACAAACAAAAACCCACTTGGGAACACTTTTAGAAGAAAAAAACATATTAAAATAATATTTATAGACCTCTTTTAGATATTTTAATAAAAGGAAACTTTGGAATTTATTAACAGCTCAAGCTGCTTTGATATTAAAAGATAGCTATAAACTGTATCAGTTGTGTCATTAAATGTCCACTGAAAAGTCTTGTAGTTTGCCACTGGATGAGATTAAAAATAATTTAAAAATTTAAAGATATAACCCAGACTCATTGATCAAAGCCATCAAGAAGCACTATGAGACTGACCAAAATTTTGCTAAGCTTGATCACCGAGGGGGGAGTGGGTTCTTTTTCCTCCCCCCACCTGTCTGTAAGACACAGCGTTAGTGCGACATTTTCCAGGGACTTGTCTTATAGTCCACGAAGACTCTAAATTTGGAATCCACGATGCCATCCTGAGTCTGTTACTTAGTTCTGGTGGTATGTTTTGGAACCTGTTCGGTTGTTTTCCTTTTCCTTTCCTTTATTTTTTTGTAACATGGGGGTGGGAAGTGTTGCGTGCCGTTGTATATGTTGTAGAGATATGTTTGCAATAGCCTTCCTGAACAAGATGTAGCATGGTTTGAGAACTGACTCCTTAGTCGGGATGCTTTCCTCTAGCAAGTGACCTGCCAGAAACCAAAACCAAGGAACACGGCCAGAAGCGTCATTAACGAAGCAGCAGCTAACAAACAAACAAACGGCAGCCATGCTCCTCCTCCTGCCCACTATTTTAGAAAGTAGCATCTTTTGTTTCAGAAAGGTGTGTTTGGCAGCTTGAAAAATATTGCGGTGCGTTTGGTTTTTGGCAAGGACAGACTTCAATAACCGGGACACCCCATACAATGGTTTACATTTTTGGGGTGCATGAAAATCACTGCCTTTTTGCTTAGCTCAGTGTTTTGTTTCTGGAAGGGAGCAACCAGCTGAGGTTCTTGCCTACAAGAATATGGAAATATAGAGGAAATGTTGGTTCATGCTCAATTTGTTTTCCACCCCAACCCACCCCCAATTGTCAACCCAGTCATGAGTTCCCCATGTGCCCTTATTCATTCCAAGGGAGACGGTACTGCAGGCTTAGAGGAGAAGGTCTGTGGCACATCAAAGGACTTTGGGGCTTGTGCCCAGGACTCTTTGTGTTTCTAACAGACCCCACTGGAATCCCAATCAAGTCAAGAATCTCCTGTCAGATGTGGGATTCAGCTTCCTAAAATGGAACACTTCCAGTTTTCATTTATTTATTTTTTTAAGTTTCTGGTTCTCATTGCTGTGAAGAGAAGCTTGAAAGTGTATTGGCAGTGCGTACTGAAAACTCAGAAGCTGGAGTAGATTATATGTGTGCTGAGCACAACTTCCAGTGCGTTAAGAAGATGGCGCTTTGGACCCTGACCTAGTTTCCCACAGCTGACATCCTCCATCACCAACCACGACAGTTCTCCATCCTTCCTTCTTCCTATTTTGCCTGCACTGACCAAGAAAACGCCCTTTGAAAGCTTTATGCAAATTTGCACACACTTATTTTGCATACTAATTCCATAGCGCATAATATGCTTGTGTGATGTATGGCATTATTCATTTGAGGGGGTGGGACGTATTATGCAAAGTAAGTTTCTGCAAATGTGCATGTTTTTATTCTGACCGTCAGATTCATTTTTCTTTGGTGCAGAATTGGCAGGGAAGCAGGGCCCGGTCTCCCATAAATCGGTTGGGAGCTGCAATGTAGCTTTCATTGACACTAGATCTGGCATAGAACTCATGCTGAGAAGTAAGAAGGGTCATAGCTCAGCGGAGGAGTGCGCGTGCATTGCATGAAGAAGTTTTTGGGTTCAATCCCTGGCATCCTCAGGTAGGGCTGGGAATGCCTCCCGCCCTCTCAGATCGTGGAGTGTCAACTGCCAGTCAGTGTAGAATGTTGTGTGGACCAAGGGTCTCACTCTGTATAATGCAGCTTCCTAGGTAGAATCTGGCCAGAGAGGATCACTGACCAATTGTCCCCCCTATGTGTCTAGGTGGGAGACTTGGTCAGTGAGTATATATATCTTCCCAGAAGTGGGCAACTCTCCCCCCCCAAAAAACCGAAAACCCAGTCAAATGAAGACTTAAGGATGCACAGTCTACCCTAAATTGATCATGGAAAGTTGCATCAACTAGAATAGAAGAAGAGAAAGCTTAAGTAAGTTAGCCTTAGTATTTGAGGAGAGGTCAGACTTTAGGGACATGGGTGGCGCTGTGGGTTAAACCACAGAGCCTAGGACTTGCCGATCAGAAGGTTGGCGGTTTGAATCCCTGCGACAGGGTGAGCTCCCGTTGCTCGGTCCCTGCTCCTGCCAACCTAGCAGTTCGAAAGCACGTCAAAGTGCAAGTAGATAAATAGGTACCGCTCCAACGGGAAGGGAAACGGCGTTTCCATGCGCTGCTCTGGTTCTCCAGAAGCAGCTTAGTCATGCTTGGCCACATGGCCCAGAAGCTGTACGCCAGCTCCCTCTGCCAATAAAGTGAGATGAGCGCCGCAACCCCAGAGTCGGTCACGACTGGACCTAATGGTCAGGGGTCCCTTTACCTTTACAGACTTTACACCTCTGGGTGAGACATTTAGGGTAGACTGTGCTGCTTCTGACAGGTGTTCAAAAGCACACACAAAAACTATTGGAGCTGTAGGGCGAGAACTATCCAAAATAGGGGCGGTTGCATCTGTTGGCTGCATCTGTTGCTTTCAGGAGAGCCTGGTCAGCTGTTCCGTGGCCACCTCCTCCAAGGGCATGTTTTGCTGCTTCATCTGTGCATCAGCAGTAACAGAATGATCCAAACAGATGATGCAAGAAGGCTGCAGAATCACCTGGTGAAGGCTGGCTGGGAGACAGACTAAGCAGGCCTACGCACCTTTCATTTGGCTACTTTGAGCTCATGTGATGTGAGGAGCTTTTCCTTCAACTATTTCCTGCTTTCATTAAATTATTTCTCGGGACACTTGCATGTTTCCCACCCCAGCAGAGTCAACCTCTCAAAAACAGCTCACAGTAATAATAAAGCAGCAGCTAAAACATTTTTACGGCTGGCGGCAAAGGAGAACATTTTAAAAAGCCAGCTAGAACCGCAACACGGGGCTCCCTATCCTACCCTGAGAGCCCTGCAGAGGAGCCAGCAGGACCTCTGATGGGATCAGGGCAGGTTTTTGAGTCAATCTGTCAAGGCCCCATTCAGTAGAGTGAACAGGAAGGCGCCCAAAAGTGGCTGGGTCGGCTTTCTCACATTTTGAAGTGAAGCAATTCAGTGGGGGTGGAGGGATTGATTGACTGCAAGACCATAAAGTCCAAAATTCTTGAAATAACCTAGCTGCACAACTGCCAATGACTTAACCTTAAAACCTGCGTAGGTTTGTGCAGGACGGGGCGAATCTTTGAGCTTCCCTGATCCCACGCCACATACAGTTTTCAAGGCTACTCAAATGGTGCTCAGAACCGGACCAGGAGAGAGTACAGCTGTTCAGAATGACTGCCTTAATAAGTTTGGATTTGAGAGCTGCTTTCCTCCCACCCTGCCTCGTTCTCAATTAACACTGGTCAATCCAGTTATTCATTCTTTAACTTGGGCTTGAAACGCTTTTGAAACAACGGGCTGCTTTTGGAAATGGAGAAGCAATGAGTAGCCTGCTGCAAAGGCTATGCATTGAGTAGGGGGTGTGCTTCCCCCCACCCCCTCTGTTTTCATCAGAATGGAAGGCATTTTTATGTACAGTGGTACCTCTGGTTACGTCCTTAATTCGTTCTGGAGGTCCGTTCTTAACCTGAAACTGTTCTTAACCTGAAACACCACTTTAGCTAATGGGGCCTCCCGCTGCCGCCAGAGCACGATTTCTGTTCTCATCCTGAAGCAAAGTTCTTAACTTGAGGTACTATTTCTGGGTTAGCGGAGTCTGTAACCTGAAGCGTATGTAACCCAAAGTACCACTGTATTGGCAGTTCACGACTTCCCTTGATCTGGCCTTCTGACAGGCCTTGAAAATGGCCCCCATGCAGGAACCATCTGAGCAAATGCAATTTTCATGTACCGTTAACTTTTCTAACCGTTTGCACGTCAGCAGGAAACAGAAAGTGGAGTCGGATCCATTGACTTCTTCCCCCTGGCTTTAGTGGAACAGGATTTTTGAACTAAGCACTTAAGAGAGAGTCTTTCAAACCCGGAGAGAAATCCTGTTGCACTGAAAGCTGGCGGGCAGGCGTCAGGTCACGTTTTCTTAGCTTCATGTACTGTACTTTAAAAAGTTTCTACAAGATTGATTGATTGAACTTTGTTAAACATTTTAAAGGGAAAAAAAGGACCACAAGTTCTGTAAAAGAGCCACTAAAAATAATAATAATAATGAAATTGTATAACATCTTGGCTTGGCGTCTCAGTTTATTGTGTTGATCTCCTTTTTTCATCCACTGCTGCCCTGCTAGATTAATGAAGTCTGTGCCCTGTGGCTTCCTGCACTAGGTGATGGGAAGAAAGGCCAAAGGAACTCAAGCAAGAGTAGTTCTATGATGTCTATATCCTGCCTTTCCTCCATGGTCAGCAAAGATGGTCTTCATTTGCAGGTGGTACCCAAGCTTCTCTACTGCTCACAGCAGGCTCTGACAACAGCTTTCTGTTGTGGAAGTACACTGACAATTCAGCAAAACACGTGGAGAAATAGGTCAGTGCGGTCCAACTGCTTTGTCTGTCTCTGTTGCTCAATCGCTGTTTTCCTCGTTGCTGCCTTCCACCGGGAGCTGCCCCACCTTCTGCTGAATTGGGTCACCGTCAACAAACCCTGGAGAAGGTGTGGTGCGGCAAGATTGCGACTCTTTGTGCCTCGCCAGCTCACCCAGCCTCTTGCCTTGTTTTGATTTGCTCTGGGAACTCGGAAGCAATTTCTGACCAGCTGCAAAATGTTTACACTTGTGGTTTTTATCTGGAACGGAAAAGGGCTTCGAGCAAAGCACACAGGCAGCTCGGGCATGAATTGGACACCCTCAACTGTGCTTGAAGAGGCTCCTTGGGTTGTGAAAGAGGAAAACACAGGCACAACACGTTGGGTTTTGCACCTCAATTATTCAGTGGAAATCTTTAATCCTGTTTCTTAATCAGAAATATGATACAACACTGGGTGCTTGCCATGACAGCCCCAAAGCACACATATCACCTGTGAAAATGAGGTGCCAAATTATAGCTCTAGGGGAGTGCAGAGGATTCTTCTGGGTAGCATCCATCTTTCTGAGGCAGCCATTCACAGTACCAAATTCACAGTACCAAATTTAAACAGGTTTCGAAGGAGAAACAAGAGACGTTGATGAACAATCTCAAATTCAGTTCACATCTTTGAATCAGCTTTTTTTTTTAAGGGCTCACAAAAGTTCAGCATTTTAGTGCACATTTCTCCCAGAATACATATTTTTCATGTGATATCCCATAATACACATTTCTGTATGTCGCTTTTACCGATGCATGCATTTTCTTTGGCACACTTTTCCCTTAAGTTATTTTTGTACACATCTTTCGGTTCAAGAACTGCACCCCCAAATTAAGAAATGCACCATTAAAAAAAAAAAATAGCTCCACTTTGTGTCCCAGGTGGTTGCAGGAAGCATGAATTAGCTGGGTCTGCATTAAAATGCAAACCAAACCTAATTTCTCTCCCATCCCCAACACTTATCCAAAAATTCCTCAAGGCCTTCATTGAGGAAAGGGAAGGCCACGGCAGCGAAATCAAGTTCCAAACTGGTTTTGCCTTGTTGTGCAAATTCTCACTGCATGACTTGTCCGGCAATGTGACTGGCACAACTGCCGGGCGGCTCAAGGGGACTTGAGGGAAATGAATTGTCACATCCAACCTGCAATTAGCACACTGTTTGGACACGGCAATGAATTTGGAATCACTGAAAGCAAGGCGGCAAGATCTAATGAGGAAGGTTGTGCCTACTGGAGAATGCTCAAGCATAAAACATCACAAATGGGGGGCAGAAGACTTAACCTTTTGCCATAGTGCCAGCCTTTGCAAACCTGGCACCCTCAGATGTTTTGGACTAAACCCCCCAGCCAGGATGCTGTTGTAGCCCAAAACATCTGGAGGGTATCAAGTTGGTGAAAGCTGGCACAATGCACTAATTGCTTCCTGCTGACTCTTGTGGCTGGCGATAGGTAAAGGTAAAAGGACCCTTGACCATTAGGTCCAGTCATGACCGACTCTGGGGTTGCGGCGCTCATCTTGCTTTATTGGCCAAGGGAGCCGGCGTACAGCTTCCGGGTCATGTGGCCAGCATGACTAAGCCGCTTCTGGCGAACCAGAGCAGCGCACAGAAACGCCGTTTACCTTCCCGCCAGAGTGGTACCTATTTATCTACTTGCACTTTGACGTGCTTTGGAACTGCTAGGTTGGCAGGAGCGGGGCCCGAGCAACGGGAGCTCACTCCGTTGTGGGGATTTGAACCACCGACCTTCTGATCAGCAAGTCCTAGGCTCTGTGGTTTAACCCACAGCGCCACCCGCGTCCCCCTTGGCTGTTGATACGGAGTGACAAAATTGCATTCTCCTCTTTCAGTGGCAAAAATATGCCCTCTGTCCTTCAAGAGCTGCCTGCACTTTTGACACAAGGCTGCCTCCAAGCACCGGGCACCCAGCCTCCCACAGCTGCAAGCCAGTAGTTGTGAGCAAGCCGGGTTGTTGCAAGGAAGCCTGTCCTTGTCTCCCGTTTTCCTTTTGAGAAGAAACCCCGCCCAAGACCTTAGCTGTGGAGCTTTTCAGAAACCCACCGGCAGGTTCAATCCCTAAGCACAGGTAGGTCTGCAAACAGACCCCTGCTTGAAACCCCCAGAGCGCAGCTGCTAGTCCGTGCAGGTAATGCTGAACTAGACGTGATCGGTATTAGCTCGTAAGCTGCACCCTATTTTCGTTTGCCTAAATGCATTTTTTCGGACAGTACCAACCAGAAATGCAGAGGACTCCTCCTTCCCCTATCCCACAATGCAAGATCGGAGGCGGACAAAGGAATGCACATATTCTGTTCTATTTTTACAGTCTGTGGTAGCTGAGTTCATCAGAAGGAAGCAGGAACAGAGAAGTGATAGATTATATATACCCACGGGAACACATAAACCAAGCTGGTTTCGCAGGAACCCCACTTCACACAAACCTAACTCGAGGAACAGCTGCAGAAGAAAAGCCCAGACTGGGAAAATAGCTCAGGAGGTGTCGTACGACGCCTCCTCTTTTTGGCTGAAGTTTGAAAATGTTTGCCCGATTCCCCACCCAAGATGGCGTTTCTTTCCTCTTCCAGTCACTTTTACCAACGCAATTTCCCACACCGCATTGCGCTGCCATTTGTAAATATGAAAAGCAGGAAGGTGATCTCTGGAGAAAGTCCAAGGTTCAGTCTGTAGCAGTTCCTGTTAAGGCCCAGGGAGCCTCTGGATGAAATGCTTGGCAGCCTCTCCAGTTTGGACAACATGGAACGAGATGAACCAGTGATGTGGTTTGGAGCAAGACAGCTTCCTTTGCTCCTATTTCACTCAGCTCCTTATCAACAGCCACGAGGTCTAGGAACTTACTTCATTTTGAGGGGAAGAGCTGTAGTCCAGTGGCAGAGCTGGACAGGTCCCTGGTTCAAGCCCCAATATCTCCAGGCAAGGCCGGGAATGTCCTTTGTCTGAAACCCTGACACTCTAACCACTATGCTATGCTACCTCTCCCTCTTTAGCAACGAAGAGTAAAGGAGAAACGAACATACACGAAGCTGCCCCTCTTGTTTCCTCATCACAGCGGAGCGTCCCCTGTGCACACACACAAAACATGTACATTTTGGGTCAACTCACTCAACTCCATTTCTGTAAAATGAGATTGCAAAGATTCCCTCTCAGCGTTGTCATGATGGCTCTAGTTCAAGAAAGATTATTTGCCCTTCAAATGGGCTTTATAAAATGGGGTGACGGTCAAGGCCGAGGAAATATTTTACAAAAGAAAGGGGAAACTTCGTAAGTTAACAGAAGCAGTGCAGACAACAGGTTGGAGCCAACAAAGGCTGCATCCATCCACACTGCTGTTTATTCAATTTCCACGACATTTCCTTAACTGCTGGCTTCTGCATTACATTTGAGCTTTCACTCAACGTAAAAGCTACTTCCGGAAACATAGGATATATGGAACAAATATAGCACCCATTTCCATGTTATCTGCACAAGGATTTTTTCCTGCAAGCAAATTATTTTTTCTGTATCACAGATACCAGAGAGATGAGCACTAAAGTGGCTCCATATTCCACTATATTTCAGAAGTGCCTTTTATGTCATGCAAAAGCTGGGAAAAGATATAGAAACTAACAGTAATGGAAATATTAGGAAAATTGGAACTAACTGCTGGGTGAATGCAGCCTAAGTGCTACTCGGGGTAGACCCCTTGAAATTAATGGCCCCAAGTTAAGTCATGTCCATCCATTCCCAAATGTCTCCCCTGAGCAGGACTAGCAATGGCCGCAGCCCAGTGTTTTTCTATGGCAGGACACAGACTTTGTTCTTCCGCAAATAAACACAGCCTGCTCCTTGCATATTGCAGCCGTGTCTGACTCATTAACCACGCATCTTGGGTTTTGATTGTCAGAGCACCAGGAAAAAATGTTGACAGCTGCCCTTTATTTCAGACTCTTAGTGGACGTTTCCCCAAGGTCATATTTGGGAGGGGTGAGGTTGAGTATTAAACCCATTTACAATTGTAGCGTAACCGTAGTCTTAACCCCACCTAAACCAGTGCCATTCAAAGGTGAAACTGAGTTAAGAGGAGCATGCAGAATGAAGGGTCCCCGAAGGCCTCTCTCACACCTGTATCCTCAGGTGCCTCTACGACAAACCAGGAACACCCAACACCTGACAGTGCTTGATGCAAGATGGAAGAATCCCAGGAGACAGCAAGTAAAATGATGGCGACCTTTTCCAAACCAGCCCCGCCATGATGTCAGAACCGGGATGGTCCGTGTAGATGTCTCTAAATTTCCCTTTGGTGGAGAGCTGGCCCAAACCATCTGATCCCACTGCTTAACCTGGTCAGAATGCTCTCCCATTGCCCCAAACTGTGCCCAACCCAGTGTTTGGTAACAGCAGACATCCGTCTCAACGGCAGAAGCCCCTGCCAGGAAGGAGAGGAGGACCACGGTAAGAAATGTCAACACCTCTGACGGTGGTTCGAGTCTGGCCTGGGTGGTGGCGACAGCTGGTATTAAAGTCACATCCCTTTTCATCATTAACAAGTTTCTAGTTGCAAAAGGGTGGCAAGTCTTTTCCAGGAACTGAAAGGAGAGGGGGAACAGGAGCGGAAAACAACTGGCCCAGGTTTTAAAAGCAATGGGAAAATTTCAGCTGGCGCAATGGCAGGCAGAGTGCAGAGTTTCCAGGAGCTGAGTGTTATCTACAGCAGCCAAGGTCTCCATTTATTGGCCTCTCCCAAGGTGGCCCCGCTGCCAAGGAGCTCCTCAGAGCCCTCCATCCTTTTGTCCCTCCAGCCATGCCCTTCTCAGCTCCAGGACTTCCCTTCCGTACGAGTCATGGAGTCTGGAAAAGCAGCTTGGGCTGCCAGGGCCCTCTGAACTACAGGAATTGCCCGAGAGAGCCCTCCTTCGAGGAGGCAGCGGTGGGGGCTTCAGACCCCCATCGAAGCTGTCCTCCCCACAGGTCCTGGTGCTCCAGGAGTTGGCTTGGGGATACCCCGCCGGCAGGCTGGTTGGGCCTTCGGAGTTGTACCAGAGGGCGCAGCCATTTTCTTTTGCCGGGATGCAAATCGGGACGGACGGCTTCTCCGGGAGCAAGTCCTGTGAGTTCAGCGCCATTTTGTTCTTCCGGTAAAGCGGCGCCCTCCGCTGGACCCGGTGGCAGCCGGAAGAGGCCTTCTGCATTTCCTCCAGCTGTTTCTCCAGCTCCCTCACCAGCAGCCGCAGGTAGCCAAAGCTGGCGCGAGAGAGGGCCTTGACCCAGCTCTCCATGGAGGCCTGGCTCTCCGCCGCCAGGACGTAGGTGCGGGACTTGGCGCAGTCAAAGCGGATGGCGAAGGCGAACTCTTCCGTGGATTCGCACAGCTCCACGGTGCAGCCCTCCAGGACAACGACCCCCACCGGCTCCCGGCTCTCCCGGTCCTCAAAGTAGAAGAGCATGTTTCCCCTCAGCACAAACCAGCGGCGGTGGTAGGCCGTGTTCCTCTCGCCCTTCTTGTAGAGGAAGCCGGCGTTGTCCGCCGGGGCATCACAGGTGGCGTAGAAGGCCAAGCTTCGCTCGTTCAGCTTCATGTTTGCTCAGGCCTGGAAACGAGGAAGAAAATAAGAGGGAAAGAAAGGCTGAGGTTCCTCAAGGCCATAACCAACCGCTGGCAGGAACCAGGAGATCTATCAGGCCTGGAACCCAGGAGGTGTCGGCTATTTTGAGCCCTCTTCTGGAGGCACAAAATGGACGCAGCCTCTGCCCCATGTAGCTGAAGAGATTCAGGAGAGGCAAGAGGAAGGGCTTTTTCACACAGCAGTTAGTTGTAACTTTGAAATTTTGCTCCCACAGTATATACCAACAGTCACGACTGGGGTGGCTTTGAAAGGCATGCGGGCAAATTCGTGGAACTTTTTTTTCCTAATTTTTTTTTCTATTTTATTTTTTACCAACCACCAAAACACAAACAGTGAAATCCCCCAGGCGTCTGATACTTTGGGTATACAATATTCAATAATATACATATTCAATAATAACATATTCAATTTAACCATATGTACACTTTTATATACCTTAACGCTCCTCCTTCCACAAGGTTTATTTAACTTTTAACATTTTGATTGCCCCAAATTGTTCAAACCTACTCAAATAATTCAGTATCTTCTCAAAACAATCCTCCTCACTGGTAGTAACACTACTGGTTGTAATGACTATGCGCTACTCCAGCATTCGGGAACTAACTGAATTCCCCTTGCGAGCATCACAAGTCAGAAGAGGGCCATTGATCTCGGGTCCTCGCTTGCGGGATTCCCACTGGGGCACCCAGTTGCCCACTGTGGGAACAGGATGCTGGGCTGGTTAGGTACCCTTTGGCCTGATCCAGACACTGGGCTCTTCTGGTGTTCATTCATGCCCTCCAACACTTCTGCCCCGCCTGGGAAGTGCCCAAATTTCAGGCTGAATCTCACAAACATCGTCTCCCAGCTCAGCTTTCCCCCCAGGATTCTTCCTAAACAATTTATTGCCAAATAAGGCAATATCCTCTGGAGTTAAGGTGAGCACACAAGTTCAAAGGAAATCAGTATATCAGGCCATCCCCACATCTCAACTCACTGCCAAGAGTTACAGCTGGTCGTTTAGGTAGCTTCCCTAACCCTGGGCTGCTCACACAGCTGAGATCTAAGGTCTTGCAAGAGATTAGACCGAGTTATCTCACTGCTCAAGTGTAGCAGAGTTTCTTAATTGCAATAATTTATTATTGTTTTTAATTTTATTTTCAGTTTTCAAAAGTTCACAGATGCACACCTTACAATCACATACTTCCAATACAAATGCATATTAGACTCCCCCCCCCTTTGTGGTTTCTTGTCTTATTTACATTTTTAACACTGCATTTTCCACTTTACTCCATTTTTAAGTTATTCTGAAATTTATCTTGAAAATTATTTTAACTGCTTAAGTTAAACCTACTAATGCACTTACTTGCATACCATAATTTTTCAGATATTCCACAAATGTTCCCCACTCTTTAATTATTATTTTCCCTCTCTTGGCTTCCTATTACACCTGTTCTTAATTGCAAGATATTAACTCCTTTGTCAGCAAGTTAAACAGAAAAAGGTAAATGGACCCCTGACCATTAGGTCCAGTCGCGGATGACTCTGGGGTTGCGGCGTTCATCTTGCTTTATTGGCCGGGGGAGCCGGCGTACAGCTTCCAGGTCATGCGGCTAGCATGACTAAGCCGTTTCTGGCGAACCAGAGCAGCGCATGGAAACGCTGTTGACCTTCCCGCTTTCAACGTGCTTTCGAACTGCTAGGTTGACAGGAGCAGGGACCGAGCAACGGGAGCTCACCCCTTTGCCGGGATTCGAACCGCCGACCTTCCGATCGGCAAGCCCTAGGCTCTGTGGTTTAACCCACAGCGCCACCTGTGTCCCTAAGTTAAACAGGAGATGCATTAAAAAATGGAGTAGAACAACTTTTTAATTTGGTGCTCACACACACAAATCCTGGCAGTGAACAGCAACTTAAATGCTTTTGCTTTCAGATCACATTAGCTGAAAAAATGCAGGTGAAGATTTTGAGGTGAAGTGAGTTGGACAATGATGAGCACTTTCCCTGCAGCACTCAGCCCCTCACAAGGCCAGGGTGTGGCGCCTCCAAAATCTGCACGCTTTCTCTAAACACCACCAGCATCTCCGCATTGTCTGCTGGGCAAATGTGCATATAGCAACTTGGTGACCCAGAGGGGGGGGGAATGTGGAAGTGACTGACAGCTGTTTCCAGGATCGAAAAAACAAAGAAGGAGGAAGCACTTCAATGCCAATTCACTTCCTCTATTCTAATCTTAGCAGTTTTTGCTAACGCATAAAAAAAACAGAAGGAAAGAAAGAAGCAGGAAAAGGTTTTGACTACTGAGAAAGTTGCTAATCGGGTCAAACCACTCATCATGCCCTCCTGGTGCTGAGTAACTCTCCTGAGGATGTGCTCCCTTCCAGCCATCTCCATCCCCATGTTGCCACTGCATCTTCTGAGGTCATTTGCTTTTAAGGAGAGGGGGGTTGCTGTTTGGTGACATCAGTCATAAAATTAAAAGACGCCTGCTTCTTGGGAGAAAAGCAATGACAAACCTAGACAGCATCTTAAAAAGCAGAGACATCACCTTGCCAACAAAGGTCCGTATAGTTAAAGTTCTGGTTTTCCCAGTAGTGATGTATGGAAGTGAGAGCTGGACCACAAAGAAGGCTGATCGCCGAAGAATTGATGCTTTTGAATTCTGGTGCTGGAGGAGACTCTTGAGAGTCCCATGGACTGCAAGAAGATCAAACCTATCCATTCTGAAGGAAATCAGCCCTGAGTGCTCACTGGAAGGACAGATCCTGAAGCTGAGGCTCCAATACTTTGGCCACCTCATGAGAAGAGAAGACTCCCTGGAAAAGACCCTGATGTTGGGAGAGTTGAAGGGCACAAGGAGAAGGGGAAGAGAGAGGACGAGATGGTTGGACAGCGTTCTCGAAGCCACAAACATGAGTCTGACCAAAGTGTGGGAGGCAGTGGAAGACAGGAGTGCCTGGCGTGCTCTGGTCCAGGGGGTCACAAAGAGTCGGACACGACCAAACGACTAAACAACAACAAAAGGGGGGTTCTAATGGGATCTGTTTACCCACTCCATTGTTTCAAAGAGGCCCTTCCTTGTTCACAGAACCTTGGAGAACATAAAAAGAGTCTTGAGGCTGGATCAGGCCCAAGGGGACACACCCAGTCCAGCATCTTCTTCCCACGGTGGCCAACCAGATGCCCCATGAAAAAACCCGCAAGCAGGACCTGGGTGCGAGAGCTGCACTCTTCCCTCCTGCGGCTTCCAGCAACTAGGACGCAGAAGCATTTATTGTCTCCAGCCATGGAGGCAAAGCACAGCCATCGGGATTAGCAGCCACCCGCAGCCTCGTCATGAATTTGTCCATGTGGGCATGTTCAGGGAGGCAGGAGAGGATATGTTGTTTATTAATATCCTTCCAAACTTGCGCTAGCAAGTTCTTTTACTTTTTACCAAGTTTTACATTCCCCTTTTAAACGCACAGCGGATAGCTGGTTGCAGGCTTGTGTAAGCCTCTCACTATTAGGTTCCTGGTAAGTTCCCTTATATCCCTCTTAAAAGAATAAACACGCCACAATCTTGTTTAAAGTCAATAAAAGAAGTTTACTCACATCATCAGCTCACAGTTGGATCCCTAAAGGCAGACTTAAAGATATATACATGTGGATCTATCCCATATGAGGATAATCCTCGTGTCCTCTGTTGACTGAAAGCATTTCTAGCTAAAAAGCTGCTCCAACAACAGAGGAAGTCAAAGAGAGAGAATGTGTTGCATGTCTTTGTTACCTGGGCAGGTGAGGTCACGCCCACCTCTAGTCACATGCAAAGGAAGTATGTCCCAGCCAGGAGTAAACAGGAAGTTTTTGACTGGCTGGACTAAATATCCCCCCGCATGTCCACTCTAGGAAAACAAGGAATGTTGTACTTGACTGCTTCTTACGTATCACATCCCGCAGTCCAAGCCTCTTCTATGTTGTCAGCTTGTTTTATTTTAACTGCGTAAGCAGTCTTGAGTCTCAAACTGGGGGAAAGGCGGGATATAAATAGCACAACACAACATG
Source organism: Podarcis vaucheri (assembly GCF_965113315.1). Lineage (NCBI taxonomy): Eukaryota > Metazoa > Chordata > Lepidosauria > Squamata > Lacertidae > Podarcis > Podarcis vaucheri. The sequence goes on along the minus strand of NC_138765.1, from coordinate 88,055,214 downwards.
AGGTTGGATGGCCATGTGTCAAGGATTCCAGCATTGCGGTGGGTTAGATCAGGCCTTTCCAACTTTGCAGTTCTATGATCCAAAGCTGAACTGAAAGCTGTCGTTTTCCATGGCTCTATGCGGTAGTGATCAGAGGGCACCGCTCTGCCCCTGCCACCTCTATGATGAAAGCCCTACCTGCCTGGCATAGACAATCAAGGGTGGCAAGAGGGTTGTGCTTCTAAAGGAGGACCCTGCTGGGCTCAAGCACACCTCCCAGAATCCATCACGGTCAGTAAGTGTTCCTGACAAGCAAGGTGGATGTAGGAAGAATCACCTGAAGCTAAGAAGTGCAGGAAACCAGAAGCTGCCCTCAAATCAGCCTTTTGGCCAATGATGCAAATAACCAATGGTTAGGAATGATGGGGCTTGTAGTCCGCCAACATCTGGAGGGCCACATCTGGATGTTCGCCCCACCCCACCCCAGAACAAATCCCTGCCACGCTTGGGACTAATCTTGCTCAGCCCAAGGACCAAAGCCTGAAAATGGATGCAGTCGAAGCAAAAAATATATACCTATATGCTCGCTTTTCTGCAGTAACAGTACAATCCTAACCATTCCTACTCAGACGTAAGTCCTACTGAATTCAACAGGGCCCACTCCCAAGAAAGTGCGATTGCAGTCTTACTGGTTCCTATGGTTATATTAAACAATTGGATTATGACATCATTAAGAAGCTATTTTATCAATTTATCGCTTTAATAAAAATACATGCACCCTCCCCCAACCACACTGCCGTAAGATGTTGACTCGATTCCTCCCTTTTCTTCTTTCTCCCATAGTTAAATCCATCTCCTTCCATACTCATTACCTTTGACATAAAAAAGAATTGTTGATTTAACCGGGGCAGATGTTATTTTAGATGTGAAAAGAACGTATTTATTTATTTTATCCAAGTACTTAACAAAAGCCCCAGGTAATAACATTCCCTCTTTGTAAGAGTCCCATTGAACTGAGAGGGGTTTACTTACACGTAAATATCTGTCATCAAGGCTGGGAGGCTGCAGTTCTAAACCCAAAATGGGAAGGAACTTCGTTGAAACGGGGGGGGGGGGATCTGGATTTTCTTGCTGGTCACAAGCGCCTCACTTTAAACTTGGCTCTGAGAAGGCAATAATAGAAAATTTCAGTTTTCACAATGGAAAGGCAATGTTTCATCTCCATCCGGACAACCCAGGATGTAAAAGCACCAGGCATGAGGATATGCAGTCATCGGTGTGTCAAATGGTTAAGCAATGGGCACCAGGCATGAATCCATTGCCAAAGCTGCATATATTTGGGTATATCTACCAAACGTTAAGCAATCTTAGGACAGCTGTTGTCTTTCTTAGGAATCACCTTGGAAGAGATATCTGTCTCCGACTTGCACACCAGATTCCAGAGTCCCAGATTCAACTCCCTATGGCATCTCCAGGTAAGATATCCTGCCTGAAATCCTACCTGTCAGTGTGGACTACTCTGAATTATATGGACCAACGATCTGAGTCTGCCAAAGGCAACTTCCTGTGTACCGTATTTTTCGCTCTATAAGACGCACCAGACCACAAGACGCACCTATTTTTTGGAGGAGGAAAACAAGAAAAGAAATATTCTGAATCTCAGAAGCCAGAACAGCAAGAGGGATCGCTGCACAGTGAAAGCAGCAATCCCTCTTGCTGTTCTGGCTTCTGGGATAGCTGCGCAGCCTGCATTCGCTCCATAAGATGCACACACATTTCCCCTTACTTTTTAGGAGGGAAAAAGTGAGTCTTATAGAGCAAAAAATACGGTACTTGCTGGGCTGCATGATGGTGTCTGTCACACAGCAGCAGCAGACACAACTTCAGGAGAGGAATCTTCTCCCACCGTGGAAGGGAAGTCCTCTTATCTAAGATGGCACTGGTGGTCGTTTGAGAAGAGGCATTCTCCCTTTTAAAAAAATTAAAATTCCATAATAAATTTATTATGAGAAGAGGCACTCTCACCCAGGAAGAAAGAGGTCCTTCAAGATGCCACCTGCTGCAACGGTTGCCCTGCCCCATCGTCTCACCCCTTCAACACTGTCATTTTACTCACATGCAAACTTTTTCAGTCTGTGAAAACGTGTGCAATTAATCAACTCGGTTTTCTTTTCACCGGGTGACTCTCCTAATTAACCTTTCCTTGCATGGGTACTTAATATGGACTAGTTCAGGGGTGTCAAACTCAAATTCATCGGGGGCCGAATCAGCAGTTTGGTCACCCTCAAAGGGCCGGTTGTATCTGTAGGACTATGTAAAGGACATGTAAAGTGGAGGTTTCCCGTGTAGAACGACCGGCGCCGCTAGAGGGCAGACGTTCTCTGGCTTGTAGGCTGCCGCGCATGCGCTGAAGGGGCGGCTTTCTTGTGTAAAAAAAAAAAAAGCGAGAATAAAAGGTGAAGGCTGGCGGCCGGCGGCGGCTACACGGGCCACATGACGAGGTCTGGCGGGCCGGATTCGGCCCGCGGGCCTTGTGTTTGACACCCGTGGACTAGTTACTCCTTAGCACCACTTAACCAAACCCCCCCCCCGGCCGTTGTACTCGCAGGTGAGACCGAAATCTCTCCATGCAGAGATGAAGCTATACTGTCAAGTATCACCACGATCCCACCACCTAACCATGTCGTGACCTCCAAGCTAGCCTGCTGGTCTCCACAGCAGTGTTGAAGTGAGACCCAGTTGCCAGTCCAGTTAGGACTGGGAGACTCCGATCCTTTGAGAACGCAATAAATGCCCTGCATGAATCAGGCCCCTAGTCTATCGAGTCTAGCCATCCTGTTCTCAAAGCCACCAACCAGGTGCCTGTGGAAAGTCAGCAAGCAGAATCCAAGCAGAACTCTCCCCTCCTGTGGTTTCCAGCCTCTGGCATTGAGAATCATTTCTCCCTCGGACCACGGAGACAGATTGCCCTCTTATCCACGAATTTTTCCTCCAAGTGCTTTTCCCCTGCTCTCTGGCCCCTAGTTCTGGAATGATAATATTCCATGATCACCCTTTGAGTTTGGCGGTTAAGACCCCTCCGCCACACTGGCCTGATCTGTGTATCTACTAAAAATGTACAAACATTATATATTAATATCAACACTAATAATAATAATAGGGACGCGGGTGGCGCTGTGGGTTAAACCACAGAGCCTAGGACTTGCCGATCAGAAGGTCGGCGGTTTGAATCCCTGCGACGGGGTGAGCTCCCGTTGCTCGGTCCCTGCTCCTGCCAACCTAGCAGTTCAAAAGCACGTCAAAGTGCAAGTAGATAAATAGGTACCGCTCCGGCGGGAAGGTAAACGGTTTCCGTGCGCTGCTCTGGTTCGCCAGAAGCGGCTTAGTCGTGCTGGTCACATAACCTGGAAGCTGTACGCTGGCTCCCTTGGCCAATAAAGCGAGATGAGCGCCGCAACCCTAGAATTGGCCACGACTGGACCTAATGGCCAGGGGTCCCTTTACCCTTTACCTAATAAATACAGTGGTACCTCGGGTTAAGTACTTAATTCATTCTGGAGGTCCGTACTTAACTTGAAACTGTTCTTAACCTGAGGCACCACTTTAGCCTATGGGGCCTCCCGCCACCGCCACGCAATTTCTGTTCTCATCCTGAAGCAAAGTTCTTAACCCAAGGTACTATTTCTGGGTTAGCAGAGTCTGTAACCTGAAGCGTATGTAACCTGAAGCGTTTGTAACCCGAGGTACCACTGTAATAATAATAATAATTCTATTGTCCACCCTTCACCCTAAGGCCACAGGGCCGGCTGCAGCACTGAAACACATTATTCAAAACAGTTTCAAACAGCTGGCAATCGCATATAGGTGTACACGCAAGGCATCCAGAGCCTGCCCATGCCCACGTGCCCCCTGCCCCAAGCTTCCCTGCCCCCTTCCCCACTCCAGGGGGCGTGTCGCGGGAGGGAAGGGGAGCCAAGGGGACCCCCCCGCCCCAGTCGCGAAGCTTGGCCCCCGCACCTCGCTGGCTCTCCTGGGGAGGCGGAGAAGGAGAGGCGCGCGCCCCTTGGCCATGTGCAGAGTGCGCGCCCCGGTAGCTTCTCGCCGGGCCCCTCTCCTTGCCGGGCGCGGGCTCTCCGCTCGCCAGCCGGGCAGCTCCTTTTGTCCGGCGGGGCTGGGCGCTGCGCCCTGGCCCGGCCGCCTGCGGCTCCGCCTCCGCCTCCGCCTTCTCCGGGCTGGCAAAGAGCCCCGACGCCGCGCTCCGGCCGCCCCTCGCCTTCCGCTTGCCGCCGGGGGCGCTTGGGCAGCTGCGCTCAGCAGTGGGGAGGGGCGCGCAGTGGAGGTGGTGGGTGGGGGGCGTCTCTTGCTGCTCTCTCTCTTTCAAATGCCATTCCTATGTTTTAGATCATGGGTAGGCAAACTAAGGCCCCGGGGGCCGGATCCGGCCCGTCGACGGTCCGGGAATCAGCGTGTTTTTACATGAGTAGAATGTGTCCTTTTATTGAAAATGCATCTCTGGGTTATTTGTGGGGCATAGGAATTCGTTCCTCCCCCCCCAAAAAAAAAATATAGTCCGGCCCCCCACAAGGTCTGAGGAACAGTGGACCGGCCCCCTGCTAAAAAAGTTTGCTGACCCCTGTATTAGATCAGTGACAGCCACTATGGCACAGATGTAAACTAGGCACATGTCTCCACTGCCTTGTAGGACATCTCTGGGAGAAGAAAAGGCTATGAAGTAAACCATGGGTAAGCAAACTAAGGCCCCGGGGGCCGGATCCGGCCCAATCGCCTTCTAAATCTGGCCCACGGACGGTCCAGGAATCAGTGTGTTTTTACATGAGTAGAATGTGTCCTTTTATTTAAAATGCACCTCTGGGTTATTTGTGGGGCCTGCCTGGTGTTTTTACATGAGTAGAATGTGTGCTTTTATTTAAAATGCATCGCTGGGTTATTTGTGGGGCATAAGAATTCGTTCTTTTTTCCCCCTTCAAAATATAGTCCGGCCCCCCACAAGGTCTGAGGGACAGTGGACCGGCCCCCTGCTGAAAAAGTTTGCTGACCCCTGTTTTAGATCAGCGACAGCCACTATGGCACAGATGTAAACAAGGCACATGTCTCCACTGCCTTGTAGGACATCTCTGGGAGAAGAAAAGGATAAGGAGTAAACCCGACAGAAATCCAGAATAGAGTCCCTAAGCCGTTTGGATGGCACTTTGCGTATGCAGTGGCGTAGCGTGGAGGGTGCAGGGGGGGCCGGCCGCACCGGGTGCAACATCTGGGGAGGCGCTCGCACTCGCAGCTCTCTGCCCCCTGCTAAAATCCACGGGTTAGGGGGCGCAAATTATTTGCCTTGCCCCGGGTGCTGACAACCCACGCTATGCCACTGTGCGTATGCTTCCTGCAGCCGAGCTGGTGCTAAATATATTGCTCTGCATTCCTTTGGACCACATCAGCCAGGCTTGTGGTCTGGGCAGCCCAGGACCTCCAGACCACAGCCCAGGTTTGTGTCCCGGGTTGTGAAAGGGGGGTCGCTTTGGTGCTAGTTAAAGCCCTGGTTTTCCCAGTAGTGAAGAACATAAGAAGAGTCCTGAGGCTGGATCATGCCCAAGGGGACACACCCAGTCCAGCATCTTCTTCCCACGGTGGCCAACCAGATGCCCCATGAAAAAACCCACAAGCAGGACCTGGGTGCGAGAGCTGCACTCTTCCCTCCTGCGGCTTCCAGCAACTAGGATGCAGAAGCCTTTATTGTCTCCAGCCATGGAGGCAAAGCACAGCCATCAGTACTAGCAGCCATCCACAGCCTCGTCATGAATTTGTCCATGTGGGAATAGTTTCAGATAGGTAGCCGTGTTGGTCTGCCATAGTCAAATTAAAAAAATTCCTTCCAGTAGCACCTTAAAGACCAACTAAGTTACTTCTTGGTATGAGCTTTCGTGTGCATGCACACTTCTTCAGATACACTGAAACAGAAGTTGCCGGACCCTTCTATATAGTGAGAAGGTGGGGAGGGGTATTACTCAGAAGGGTGGTGGGAATGGGAGATTTCAGAAATAGACTGGAAAGAGAAGCTGCTGAATTGCAACTCATTACCAAACTTAAAACCATGGAGAGACCTGGTCTGAACAGAAACATTGGATTCTTATCTCATTATACATGACTAAGCCATTTCTCACCTTCTCACCCCTTGCCTTTTCCTGTAAGACCTATTGCAGTCCTTAAGAGTCGTCAACAGGCTCATCTCAGCTATCTGCCAATCTCCCATTCCCACCACCCTTCTGAGTAATACCCCTCCCCACCTTCTCACTATATAGAAGGATCTGGCAACTTCTGTTTCAGTGTATCTGAAGAAGTGTGCATGCACACAAAAGCTCATACCAAGAACTAACTTAGTTGGTCTTTAAGGTGCTACTGGAAGGAATTTTTTTAATTTGTCCATGTGGGAATGTTCAGGGAGGCAGGAGAGGATATATAGTGATGTATGGAAGTGAGAGCTGGGCCATAAAGAAGGCTGATCACCAAAGAATTGATGCTTTTGAATTATGGTGCTGGAGGAGACTCTTGAGAGTCCCATGGACTGCAAGAAGTTGGGGGTTTTGTGTTGCTGGTTCCAGGCTGTGGGAGACCTTTTTTTTTTTAATGTCAGCAGTCTTTGCAGGTGTTGCCGGCCAGTATAATGATTAACTGTACTGTTTTAGTTTTGTGCTTTCAGCATTGCACACAGTCCTAACAGTTTGTGCTACGGCTGTACAGAAATGCTTTTTTAAAATAAACAAAGTTGTTGGGGAGACAAGGAGAAGTGTAGCTTGTCAGGCCAGGTGGGAAAGGGCAGCGTGTGGGAAATGAGTCAGTAATCACCAGGAATCACAGGATATTGAATACCATTTGGAAAAGGAAATCGGAAAATGCGAGTGGAGGGAATGAATTGGCTTGTTTGAGCCCCATACAGCTTATCATAGCAGTATTCTGGCTGCCTGGAGCCCTGGCCCCACAATAGGGAGTGAGGTTGTATTGTAGCATTTCGTTGCAGGTCTCACTTGAGGACAGGACAGAGCTGGTGTCAGAGGCTGACACTAGCAGCGAGTCAGGTGAGATATCTGTGGAGGCCGAGAGACTACTGTTAATGGAGAAATCCGAGGGCTCCATTGGACAAAAAAACAAGGACACCGGCCAGGAATACCAGAGCAAAACAGCAGCCAGTAGGCTTGGTCTTTATTGAAGACTGTCGCGACAGGACTCCCACCTGCCACCAGGTGAAACAAAATGGAAGCCCAGAACAAAAGAAGACCCCCAACTTTTATTAGTTACTAATCCCCCAAACTACACCCCTAAAACTACATCATTGATACATCACAAAAAGCAGGGGTTGAGGGAGGAGTTGTGGTGGTAACCTGAGTGTCCTATCACCTGGCTGGTTCCTCCTTTCCCCCTCCCCATGAGTACTTTCCAGGTGACAGAGGGGAGTTTGCAGTTTCCTGCCCCCAGAGGGAAGAGCTGATCATTGTCCTTTGTTCCAGTCCGTGCTGAATCCACTCCTATATGCAAGTTCTTTGTGATCTTGGTGGTCTTCTGTCTAGGACCATCAGGGTTGGTATAGCAACTGGGCAGGGCTCCTGTGTATGTGCTGGAATGCTCAAGGGACTATGGCTGCCCTGTATCAAACCTTCCCCATTTTGTAGTCCTTCCTTCATGGAGTAAAATAAAAGTGGAACGGTGCAGATCCGATGTGTGGTTGATTTTCTATGAATTTATAACAGAAGCGTAGCGTATGTTGTGGGTGGGTGTGGGTGGGTGTCGAGTTTGTACAAACTGAATGATTGGGGGGGCGGGTTTTCCTGAGACACTACTAAGGGAGATACAACTGATGGATGCCACCAGCAACTCACAATCGGACACAGCCTGTTGAAGCCCTTTGCATGCAACCGGCAGGAATCTACAGACACATTTCATAACTATAGAAAGCAGAGAGAGAGAGAGAAGCATTTGCAGGCTATCTTGGTCAGTGCTGCTGAAAGTGCAGCAACTTCGGGCTCAAACGCTTTCCATTCCAGCTGGCCATTACATAACATCCGTAACTAAAAAACAGTGCTTGTGCTTACATTTTTCCTCCAGCCTCCTAATCCCTTTTCTTCCTGTGTCATGTCTAGATTGTTAGCCTGAGAACAGGGAGTGCCTGAGAGCCTTTTTTCAACAGAGAGGTACAAAAAAAAGGGGGGGGGGACTTAAACTTTGAAAAAGCTTTTGCAGGTGACTGGTTTTGTTTTGTTTTGTTTTTAAAATAATTTTTATTGAATGGTTTTATGTTACAAAAAACAATACAGCCATACTACCACTAAATATAATTAAGAAATAAAAATTACATACATCGATATTTAGTTTGTTATGTGCCGTCTTATTTCTTATTTTGTTTTGTTTTTTAAAGCAAACAAATGTGGGCTCCAACATGATCAGCCTTTGCAGCTGCATGCAGGCCCAGCCCAACTATTAGGCAAAATGGCAACCTCAGGTGGCAGATGGGTGGGAAGCAACACTGAGTTTATTTGGAGACAGAGCTGCCTCCTTCAGCCCCACTGAGATAGTCTGCTGCTTTTGGATTTGGTGCAATATGTGATCCCATCATCAGATTTGAAGATTCAGCTGTCCTGTCAGGTTAGCTTCTGTATGTGGAAGCAAAATGTCTTGAACTGCCCTTGGCTGCATCTCTATCTTCCTATATACATAAAAATGTAAGGTTGCCGTCGCTCTGCCCCCATTGGCTGTTTGGTAGTGCTGCACCACAGTCATAGAATCATAGAATCATAGAGTTGGAAGAGACCACAAGGGCCATCGAGTCCAACCCCCTGCCAAGCAGGAAACACCATCAGAGCACTCCTGACATATGGTTGTCAAGCCTCTGCTTAAAGACCTCCAAAGTAGGAGACTCCACCACACTCCTTGGCAGCAAATTCCACTGTCGAACAGCTCTTACTGTCAGGAGGTTCTTCCTAATGTTTAGGTGGAATCTTCTTTCTTGTAGTTTGGATCCATTGCTCCGTGTCCGCTTCTCTGGAGCAGCAGAAAACAACCTTTCTCCCTCCTCTATGTGACATCCTTTTATATATTTGAACATGGCTATCATATCACCCCTTAACCTCCTCTTCAGGCTAAACATGCCCAGCTCCCTTAGCCGTTCCTCATAAGGCATCGTTTCCAGGGCTTTGACCATTTTGGTTGCCCTCCTCTGGACACGTTCCAGTTTGTCAGTGTCCTTCTTGAATTGTGGTGCCCAGAACTGGACACAGTACTCCAGGTGAGGTCTGACCAGAGCAGAATACAGTGGCACTATTACTTCCCTTGATCTAGATGCTATACTCCTATTGATGCAGCCCAGAATTGCATTGGCTTTTTTAGCTGCCGCGTCACACTGTTGGCTCATGTCAAGTTTGTGGTCAACCAAGACTCCTAGATCCTTTTCACATGTACTGCTCTCAAGCCAGGTGTCCCCCATCTTGTATTTGTGCCTCTCATTTTTTTTGCCCAAGTGCAATACTTTACATTTCTCCCTGTTAAAATTCATCTTGTTTGTTTTTGCCCAGTTCTCTAATTTGTCAAGGTCGTTTTGAAGTGTGATCCTGTCCTCTGGGGTGTTAGCCACCCCTCCCAGTTTGGTGTCATCTGCAAATTTGATCAGGATGCCCTTGAGTCCATCATCCAAGTCCTGGACTTCTGTGAAGGAATGGGGTTGGAAAGGTGAAAAGCAAGCTTAGTAGTTGCATGAGGTGAGAAGGGGAAGCTCTAGAGGGTTAATGTGGGGGGGGGATGGCAGTGGGGTTGGTGGACAGAATGAGCAGGGGCACAGCCCCTAGTAATGGTATTAGGAGTGATATGGTGGCAGTTGCATAAACTTTTGGATCAACGCTAAACATAAGTCAGGTCCCCCTCATTTTGGTTCCGGGAAAAACACACCTTTTGCTCCCAGGCTGTTGATGAACTACAATTATGATCTATGAATGTGACTTCATAGAATCATAGAGTTGGAAGGGACCCTAAGGCTTTAGTCCAGCCCACTGAAATGCAGGAATATTCAGCTGTCCCAGATGGGGATCAAAACTGCAACTTTGCCATTGTCAGCACCACACTCTTAACCAACTGTGCTATCCGGGCTGACTTTTTCTGCACGATATTTCTTTTTTCCCCCAATTTGTATAAATAATTTTTATTAATTTTCCAACATACATTTATAATATCCAATCTAAATTTATCACGTATTTTCTCTTTTGAACTTCCTTCAGCCTCTCTAACAATCATCCATTATTCAATTTTTCAGTTACACATTTCCTAATTTTTATATTGCAATTTACATACCTTCACCCTCTTATTTTTCTTCAACACAATATTCCTCAATCATTCACAGAGCTTCTTGAAATCCCACTAGCGTTGTTTGCTCATCACATATACATTTCAAATAATCTGAAAATTTTCCCCAATCTTGGATGAACTTTTGGTTTCTTAACTCTTAACACACTCTTAACCAACTGGGCTGACTTTTTCTGCATGGTATTTCTACTGATGCTGTTGGGGATTGCTTTGTGCATTTATCGATTTATTTTTAATATTTTTATTGGATTTTATAATTTGATTAAGCTAAAACTATAAACAATAAGTAGGGCATAATTGTGCATTATTGAAACGAATTGCATATGTTTTTCTGCAAATGCATTTGTATTCTAATGTTTGCCCCATTCTCTGTCTACTTATTTATTCCCCACCAGCATAAAGTTGTGAACGTAAATTACGGGCCCGCTGTATTTGTGGTACATTTTCTGATGGTTTCTGTTGGCTCTGAGCAATCATGGTGGCGGCCACCAGGTGGCGCTTGAGCTTTGTTTATTTACAAACTCTGTATGTACTGTAGTTGGTGGTTGGTAGGGTTTCTGGCGTAACTTCTTATTTTAGTCATTATTATTTAAAGGTAAAGGAACCCCTGACTGTTAGGTCCAGTCGTGGCCAACTCTGGGGTTGCGGTGCTCATCTTGCTTTATTGGCTGAGGGAGCCGGCAGAGCTTCTGGGTCATGTGGCCAGTATGACTAAGCCGCTTCTGGCGAACCAGAGCAGCGCACGGAAACGCCATTTACCGTACCTTCCCGCCAGAGTGGTACTTATTTATCTACTTGCACTTTTATGTGTTTTCGAACTGCTAAGTGGGCAGGAGCAGGGACTGAAAAACGGGTGCTCACCCTGTCGCGGGGATTCGACCTGCCAACCTTCTGATCGGCAAGCCCTAGGCTCTGTGGTTTAACCCACAGCGCCACCTGCGTAAATTATTATTTACTTGTACGCAAATGCTTTACGCTCGCTTCGCTCTAAAGACAACATACAAAGGCTGCAAACTGTAAACCTGCCCTTGCAAATTCTCACTTCTTAAGAGAGGAGTGGGTGAGATTTAAAAAGGAGAGGCGAAGTGCCAAAAAAACCAAAAAAACAGCAGCACAGGATGAAAACAACCTTTTTTGCACAGCTCCACTTTCTCTGGGGGGTCACCGTGGCCTCTTGTTCTTCAAACACAGGAGTTGGAATGGCAGCTGTTTTCCTTGGAATTTTGGGTTATTTTTAGGTTGTGCCTAAGGCATGGAGAAGGCATGAAGTTTGCTCTTCCTGCTGGCTGCAATGTTGCTGCAGACTCTCGCCTCTGTTCTTCCCACTGGGCTGGGGGGGGGAGGGCTCCCTGAGCGTCCCTTGCTGAGTAACCAAATTGATCAAGGGGTGGAGCGACTCCCCGTGGCGAAAGAAAGCCAAGCTGCATTGTTTGGGACTTTTCAGTTTGGAGAAAAAGAGAGCAAGGGCTTGTCCTTTCTCCCACTCTTTCCAGGTACACTCTGCACTTTATTTATTTATTTTTTAAGATAATATTTATTGAAGTTTAACAAACATTAATAAGTTTCAACGTTTAAACTTAACAAAAAATAAAGACAAAGAATGACCCTATTAGAATAAAAAAAGTTACAAAAATACAAAAGCAAAACACATGAAAAATACATAATAGAAAACAGTTAACACGAAGGGGAAAAAAAGAGAAAAAATAAAATCAATAATTTCATATCTTATGCTTCATTTACTAGTTTCCTGACCTCCTCACACCTCCATTTTTGTATTCCAGTTCAGATATTTAATTCAGCAAGTCCTTACCCTCTATCATTAATCCTTACTCAACATCTTAACCTATTATAAATATATATTTTCCACCATTATCAATCCATATTTACATATTCTTGTTAGTCTTTTTACCAACACCGCTTATTTTCAATCCAACATCCCTTTAACATTCATTAATTTCACAGTATTTCTGCAAGTAGTCTTTAAATTTTTTCCATTCTTCTTCCACCGCCTCTTCTCCCTGATCACGGATTCTGCCAGTCATTTCTGCCAAGTACACTCTGCACTTTAAAGCTCCATGTCTAACCCCTCCCTTTTTTTTAGTCCACAGTTTTCCCTGCAAAAACCCGCTGTTTAAAGCTGAATTGGAACAAATGCAAGTGAAAAACCTGAATTGATGTTTGATCTGATGATAATGATAATTACAGTGGTACCTCTGGATGTGAACAGGATCCGTTCCGGAGCCCTGTTCGCATCCTGAGTAGAATGCACCGCTTCTGCGCATGCCCGTGATGTCATTTTGAGCGTCTGCGCATGCGCAAGCGGTGAAACCCGGAAGTATCGCATTCCGTTACTTCCGGGTTGCCACGGAGTGTAACCTGAAAACGCTCAACCCGAAGCACATTTAACCCAAGGTATGACTGTATTAGGGATGCGGGTGGCGCTGTGGGTTAAACCACATAGCCTAGGACTTGCCAATCAGAAGGTTGGTGGTTCAAATCCCCGCGACGGGGTGAACTCCCGTTGCTTGGTCCCTGCTCCTGCCAACCTAGCAGTTCAAAAGCGGCTTAGTCATGCTGGCCACATGACCCGGAAGCTGTATGCTGGCTCCCTTGGCCAATAAAGCGAGATGAGCGCCGCAACCCCAGAGTTGGCCACGACTGGACCTAATGGTCAGGGGTCCCTTTACCTTTACCTATGACTGTATTATTATTATTATTATTATTATTATACCCCACCAATCTGGCTGGATTTCCCCAGCTGCTCTGGGCAGCTTACAGCACACATAAAGAATTATAAAACATCAGACATTAGAAATTTCTCAATAGATGGCTGCCTTCAGAAGTCTTCTAAAAGTCAGGTGGTTGTTTATTTCCTTGACATCTGACGGGAGGCTGTTCCAGGGCGGGCGCCACTACCGAGAAGGCCCTCTGCCTGGTTGAACGCTAAAGAGTTGGCGGTGAAAGCTCTGGACCAAAAAACCACACCCACCACTCAGTGTTTGCACTGCAGGGGTTGGACTACATGACCCTTGCGGTCCCTTCCAACTCTACAATTCTCTGATTCGGACACAGGCCTTTACAACTTGGCCATGTCCCTGGAAAGGTAAGTGTGGATAATCTCTTCCAGGTGTCGAGATCGAGGGGGATAGCGATGCTCCCTGGCCTGGAGAAAGCAGATAGAGAATAGTTTTTCTCTTTCTTCTCCCAAAGATGTCCACAAGGCAGCAGGTACAGATTTTTCCTGGGGGTTTGCTCCTGAAGCCTTTCTCATGAACGAGTATATCTGTGTTATAAGAATTTTAAGGTCTTAGATATGTAATAAATGTTCATAAATGTACCAAGCAAACACATACATAAATATATAAACCACATGTCTGAAACCCCACAGAAAAAAAGTCCTGAACAAATTGACCTCAAATATTTCTCTGCAAGGTCAAAGTGGGAAACCTCCCCATTGTCTCTTTCCTCACAAATCCTGTCTTAAGGGCACATTTAAGATATGAATAGGGTGTGAGCCTGTGACCTGGCTTAGGAACTAAGTATTTATCATTACAAAAGACTGGCCAGGGTATCCAATCAAGTAAGGATTAACAGATAACTTGGCAGTCAGGAGGTAAACCAGTGTTTCCCAACCTTTTTTGGGCAAAGGCACACTTGTTTCATGAAAAAAATCTCGAGGCACACCACCATTACAGCCCCGTGACGTCAGCGTGCAGCGTCACGCCGGGAGGGACATGAATTGCTAGCAAATTACATAATCACCTCCTTGAGGGCTGGCTCATCTTCTCCGAAGGCAGAACCCCATTAATTAACAGCACAGACTCACACCATAGCCAAGACGAGGGGGGAAAACCTCAGTCATGCACAGTCATGCACATGTGGGGGCTAAATGAGGACGAAGACCAGGCAGAGAACAGGGTTCAAATCACCCCACCTGGCCAGGACAATCCCTGGGTGCTCCCTTGGGCCACTCGCCTGACCCACCTCGCAGGGCTGTTGTTGCGAGGATAATACGGGGAGAACCACGCGCGCCCCCGGGAGCTCCTTGGAGGAGAAAGCAGGCGATGAATGCAATGCACGAAATATATGAGAGGCGACCAGGTTTTGCAGGTGAGGGGCCCCCGCCAGCCTCCGCTTCCAACACCCGGCGCAACGACGCCGAAGTTTCTCCCCAGGCTCGGCTCGGGGAGCAGCGCTGCTCCCCCCCGGCTCCCCTTCGCCCTCCCGGCTCTCTCTGCCGCCCACTGGGGACCCCCCTCACCTGCCAAGTCTGGAGCGCCGGTGGAAGTTGCATGCATGCATGCAGGGCGCCGCGTTGCCATTGCATTGCACTGCACTCCATGCAACGCCTGCACGCATGCATTGCCTTGCACGCCCGCCAAGGGGTCTCCCCGCGGTCCGATGCGTCCCCTCTGGCGCAGATGCAGCATTGCAAAAATAAAACCCCCCCGACGCAGCCCTACCTGGGGGGCAGCCTCCGCCTCCGCCGCTCCGCCTCCGCGGGGATCCCCGGGCTCCATCCTGCCGCCCGATCTCCGCGGGGGCGCAGGCAGGCTGCACGGGATCTGCGCGGAAGAGCCCCTGCCCGCCCGGCCGCCGCCGCTGCGCTCATTCCATGGCCGGGAGAAGAGCGCTTCAAACAAAACGCCCGGGCCGCCAGGCCACGCTGGGAAACGTAGTTTGTGCACCCCGCGCGGGCGCGGAGCCCAAGGGCGAGGGGACTAGGGATCCCGGCAGCCCCCGCGCCGGGGACGGAGGGGGAGAGGCCGGGTGCAGGGATGGAGGGACGGGTGGGCGAGCGAGTGAGTGGCAGCCGCCAAGCCTTGGCCGAGAGCCAGGAAGGGCCTCCCCGGAGGAGGAGGAGGAGGGAGGCGCAGAGCGGGCGGGAGGGAGGGAACCCCAGGGGTCATCTAGTGACGGCGCCTAATCGAAAATTTGACTTTAAAAAAAAAATCTTTCGAATTTTTTAATTTTTCCCGCGGCACACCAGGCAACATCTCGCGGCACACTAGTGTGCCGCGGAACAGTGGTTGGGAAACACTGAGGTAAACAATGCACTCAGATTTCTGCTGTAGACCGCCATTTCTGTGATGTAGGTATGATGTATGGGGAGCCTGGCCAGTCTTTTGTAATGATAAGTATTTAGTTCCTGAGCCAGGTCACAGGCTCACACCCTATTCATATCTTAAATGTGCCCTTAAGACAGGATTTGTGAAGGAAAAGACAATGGGGAGGCTCCTCCATTTGACCTTGCAGAGAAAACACCTGGTCAGCCTGGGAGTCAAAATGGCTCCATAGCTGCTCTCCTGTGCAGCTTCAGACATGTGGCCTATATATCTATGTACGTGTTTGCTTGGTACATTTATGAACCTTTATTATATACATACTCCTGCCCACCTAGCAGTTCGAAAGCACATCAAAGTGCAAGTAGATAAATAGGTACCGCTCCAGCGGGAGGGTAAACGGCGTTTCCTTGCGCTGCTCTGGTTTGCCAGAAGCGGCTTAGTCCTGCTGGCCACGTGACCCGGAAGCTGTACGCCGGCTCCCTCGGCCACTAAAGCGAGATGAGTGCCGCAACCCCAGAGTCGGTCATGACTGGACCTAATGGTCAGGGGTCCCTTTACCTTTATTATATACATAAGACCTTAATTTATTCATTTCAGAGGTTTTCAGAGTTTCCTTCTCCTAGATGGGCTCCCTTCCCAGGTGATCCCCACAGCCCCTCATTCTTCAATGGCAAGGGAAGTTCCTAACTCACCGAGGATTTGAAACCCATCCGCTCCCCTCACCTGGTTTATCTGGCCTGCCGAAGCTGTTCTCCAGGTGTGGCCACTGTCTGTCGCATGCTGACAGCTTCCAGGAGCCACAGGTGAGAGCTGACTGCAGGGTGGGGGCCAAAGGAGGACAGACTATCCCAGAAGGAGCACATGTCCCACAGCAAAGCTACCATCCCCTCCCCTAGCAATTATACAATTCTGATTCCATGGGGAAGATTTTGGGTTTTTGACCTGCAGGGGGGCGCTGGCTGCACAACAAGCCATTGCACTGGGTTTTTTGTCAAGCTAGGGAAGAGAATCCTAATTCTGGTTCTTTTTTTCTGAGGGTACGCATACCCCTAAACATTTTGGGAATCTTTGTACTTTTGTCTATTTACTTTCCCCGATCTGAACTATAAAATGGTGGTTTTCTCAAGTCAAAACGAGAGTACCCCTAAACACTTTTTAAAGAAAAAAAGCACTGCCTAATTCCATTTATCTACAATTCCAGCCATGCGCACACAAACATAAACACCATTTCTCTCCTTCACATCTCTTGCTTTGGAACAGAAAAATGATATCATAGTGCTATACCAGCTGCGCTGGCTCCCAGTGGAGTACAGGATCATGTTCAAGGTGCTGGTTTTAACCTTTAAAACCCTATGTGGCCTAGGACCCTCATACCTACAGGACCGCCTCTCCTGGTACGCCCCATGGAGGACCTTACGGTCTGCAAATAATAACACCTTGGAGATCCTGGGCCCCAGAGAGCCAGTGTGGTGTAGTGGTTAAGAGCGGTAGACTTGTAATCTGGTGAACCGGGTTTGATTCCCTGCTCCTCCACATGCAGCTGCTGGGTGACCTTGGGCCAGTCACACTTCTCTGAAGTCTCTCAGCCCCACTCACCTCACAGTGTTTGTTGTGGGGGAGGAAGGGAAAGGAGATTGTTAGCCGCTTTGAGACTCCTTCGGGTAGTGATAAAGCGGGATATCAAATCCAAACTCTTCTTCTTCAGAGAGATTAGGCTGGCCTTGGCCAAGGCCAGGGCCTTTTTGGGCTTGGCCCCGGCTTGGTGGAACGCTCTGCCACAAGAGATCAGGGCCCTGCAGGATTTGACCTCTTTCCGCAGGGCCTGCAATATGGAGTTGTTCCACCAGGCCTTTGGTCAGGGCTCAGCCTGACTCCTCTTTTCTTTTTGTATAAGAACTAATATACCCAGCATTCTCACAGGCCCATCCATATAAGAGCAGCGTAAACAGTTGGGCCGATGAGCAATTACTATTCCCAGCCCTAACCCTGTGGAAAGCCATCTAATTAGACCAGGGGTAGTCAAACTAAGGCCCGGGGGCCTGATCCGGCCCAATAGCCTTCTCAATCCGGCCCACAGATGGTCTGGGAATCAGCGTGTTTTTACACGAGTAGAATGTGCCCTTTTCTTTAAAATGCAGCTCTGGGTTATTTGTGGGGCCTGTCTGGTGTTTTTACATTAATAGAATGCGTGCTTTTATTTAAAATGCATCTCTGGGTTATTTTGGGGGCGTAGGAATTAATTCCTTCGCCCCCCCAAAAAATATATAGCCTAGCCCCCCACAAGGTCTGAGGGACAATGGACCGGCTCCCTGCTGAAAAGGTTTGCTGACCCCTGTATTAGACTTTAATTTGATTTGACCTGTTTTTAGGAGGTAATTTAATTATTGTTTGATTTTTATACTAATGTTATATATCTGATATTAGCCGCCCTGAGTCCAACTTTGGCCAGGGAGGGCAGGATATAAATAAAAGTTTATTATTATTATTATTATTATTATTATTATTATTATTATTATTATTATCTCTGTTAGCAGGTGTGAGAGACTTCCAAACCCCAGGCTCTAGCTGGCAGTGGGCTGGTAGTTCCACGAGAACTTCAGAGCAGACTTTGCAAAGGCCCCATCCAGTATCAGCAACCTCCACAACCTTGGCCTGAGCACAGAATCCCATCCCTGCTCATGCACCTCAACAACCTCAGAGGCAACCGCCCCACCCCACCCCACGGCTTCTTCCGTGAATTTGCCCAAACCCTTTTTCAGACTGTCCCAAGTTGCGGGTCGGTACATCTGGTTAGGACCTAGGAAACTGCCTTACCTGAAGTTAGGCTGCTGTTGTTCCATCTATTTTAGGATTGTCTAAAAGCAGAGACATCACCTTGCCAACAAAGGTCCGTATAGTTAAAGCTATGGTTTTCCCAGTAGTGATGTATGGAAGTGAGAGCTGGACCATCAAGAAGGCTGATCTCCGAAGAATTGATGCTTTTGAATTCTGGGCTAGAGGAGACTCTTGAGAGTCCCATGGACTGCAAGAAGATCAAACCTCTCCATTCTGAAGGAAATCAGCCCTGAGTGCTCACTGGAAGGACAGATCGTGAAGCTGAGGCTCCAATAATTTGGCCACCTCATGAGAAGAGAAGACTCCCTTGAAAAGACCCTGATATTGGGAAAGATGGAGGGCACTAGGAGAAGGGGACGACAGAGGACGAGATGGTTGGACAGTGTTCTCAAAGCTACCAGCATGAGTTTGACCAAAGTGTGGGAGGCAGTGGAAGACAGGAGTGTCTGGCGTGCTCTGGTCCAGAGGGGTCACGAAGAGTCGGACACGACTAAACAACTAAACAACAACTCTGACTGGTAGCATCTCTCCAGGGTTTCGGGCAGAGGACACACCTCGCCCTACCTGGACACGCCAGGGATTGAATCCGGAACCTTCTGCCTGCAAAACAGGTGCTCTCTCATTGAGCTACAACCTTACAGCCCTTCCCCTAACAACTCCCCTTAGTGGAGTTGTGAGAAGATGAACCATTTCTGGAACAAGGTGTTTACCATCCCACCTGCTATTTCATAAGGAAGCTGGTCCTGGAGGAAGAACTGTGAGGGGAGGGACTCCATCAGGCAAGGTCTTCTTCCACTTGCCTTGCCTCACCCTCCAGTCTCTGCTTCCCAATTTGTATTGCATTATTTTATGCACTCTGGCTTGCCGCTGTTTTATTAATTGTAGTTTCGAAATTATTTATTGTAATTGTTAAGAGTGGGGTTCTGTTTAATTTTTATATGCTGATATTATTATTCTTCACCCTGCCAACAAAGGTCCGTATAGTTAAAGCTATGGTTTCCCCAGTAGTGATGTATGGAAGTGAGAGCTGGACCATAAAGAAGGCTGATCGCCAAAGAATGGATGCTTTTGAATTATGGTGCTGGAGGAGAATCTGGAGAGTCCCATGGACTGCAAGAAGATCAAACCCATCCATTCTGAAGGAAATCAGCCCTGAGTGCTCACTGGAAGGACAGATCCTGAAGCTGAGGCTCCAATACTTTGGCCACCTCATGAGAAGAGAAGACTCCCTGGAAAAGACCCTGATGTTGGGAAAGATGGAGGGCACAAGGAGAAGGGGACGACAGAGGACAAGATGGTTGGACAGTGTTCTCAAAGCTACAAACATGAGTTTGACCAAACTGCGGGAGGCAGTGGAGGACAGGAGTGCCTGGCGTGCTCTGGTCCAGGGGGTCACAAAGAGGTGGACACGACTAAACAACAACAACAACAACATTATTATTCTATACTATTCTAATGATTGTTGAATGTTACTTTATTTGATGTAGATTGCTTATTTTAAAGCGGTTTTATTATCACCTTTTTGTATTGCATTAGATTGTTATAAGGTGTATATTCTTTGTTTCTTCGGCATGTAAACAGCCTTGAGTATTGTAAGCTAGAAAGGCAGTATACAAATTAAAAAGTGATGATGATGATGGGTGATGGTTTTGGGTCCCATGATAGCATTATTGTAAGGTTGCCAGACATCCCCGTTTCCCAGGGACAGTCCCCGGATTTACAAATCAGTCCCCATACAAAATCCATTGAAGTTGAAAAGTGTCCCCAGATTCATCTGGTAACCTTACATTATTGCCAATTGTTAACACAATAACTCAATCAGTGTTGCTCCAGGCAGCTGCTAGATCAGAATTAGCAACTCATTGGAAAGATGCAAACCACATTGTCATACCACAAGTAATAATAAATGAATAATAATAATAATATTTTTATCCTGCCCATCTGACTAGGTTGCCCCAGCCACTCTGGGTGGCTTCTGACAAGTGGCTTCATAGAGTTTGGCACGCCACCCTGTACTGGCACAGCTGGCTCAGGTGATGTGAGGCACAACCAAAAAAGGCCAGTTTTTAGTAATCTGGCAACTTTTCATCAACTTTATAAACAAACAGCAAAGCTTGCGCTGTCCTAGAGGTGATGCTTCATTCTGGAAAGGATGCATTCTTAATGTGGTAGAACTAGACAGAATTTCCCTTCTCTATCTCCTTATTTTACCGTCTCTCCTGGACTCCCAGCCAGAAAAAGTAAAGGTGCTTGCAAATAACTCTTCCCTTTGTTGATGTGACAAAAGGTTTTTATTCACGTATGTTGCACATCTCTTTTATGTCTGTAAAAATTTCAGTTAAAATATTTTGAATGGAAAAAAAGCAGCTGCCTTATCCTGCTTCAAGCTGCTGGTCTGCCCAGACTAGTATTGCTGACACTGACTGGCAGCATTCTCCAGGATTTCAGGTGCCAAGGATTGAACCCAGAGCCTTCTGCAAGCAAAGCTGCTGCCCTGCCACTGCGCTACACAGCCCTTCCCCTAACAACAAGCTGCCTCATACAGAGCAGTTTTGTCAACACGGGCTGGCAGCCGTACTTTGGGGGGACTGGATCCGAGCTTTCTGCAAGCAAAAGAGCTGCTCGGCCCTTTCCCTAACAAGAAGCTGCTTTATACGAAGTCCACCCAGACTGGTATTGCCGACACGGATGGGCAGCAGCACTTCGGGTTTTCAGATGCTGACGATGGAACCCGAGCCTTCTGCTGCTGCTCTGCCACTGCGCCCTTCCTTCCAACAAGGCGCTGCCTCATACGGAGCCCATCCAGACTAGTATTACCGACACGGGCCGGCAGACACTTGAACCCGGAGCCTTGCGCAGGCAGAGAGCAGCCCTCTTCCCCTACGGAGCTGGCGAACAGGGGCGCGGGGGGAGCCCTGCGACCTCTCCAACTCCTGTGCGCTCTCGGCCGCCTCTCCGCGCTTTCTCCTCCGCCCCTGCGCGCCGTTTCCTGGCGAGGCGAAGAGCCGCCTCCGAGGGTGGGAAAGATGCGGGGCGGCGGAGCGGCGGCTCGGCGGCGGCCCTCCCGCTTACACAACCCCGGCCGCCTTCCGCCGTCGAGGACCGAAACCCGGCGCTAGAAAGTTTCCCTGCGCGCCCGGGCGCTTCTAGCCGAGCGCGCCCGAGCGCCAACTTCTCCCTCCGACGACGCGCCCCGAGGAGCCTTTCGCCGCCAGAGCGCGCGGCCCGCCCGGCTCTCCCGCGGCCCCCGAGGGGCGGCTCCTCCTCCCTTCCCGGACCCGGGCTGCCTTTTACATAACCGCCCGAAAAAGGCGTCGCCACCGCCGCCCGGGCGCCTGGAGGGGGCGAGGCGAGCTCGGTCCCTTCGCCGCCGCCTTGTATCTTTCTCTCTCGACGAGGTGGACTCTCCTCGCTGCTGCTGCCGCCCCGGCGAGGGCTGTGGGCGGACGGGCGCCGGGCAAGGCGCACCATGGGCCACGGGACGAGCGCCGGCTTCTCCTCCAGGTAAGGGGACCCCCAACTTTCTGCCGCTCCCCCTTTTTTCTTCCCTCGGAGCAGACCGCGCACCTAGCGCGCCTCTGCTCCGGGAAATACTTCGAGTTTGGGTTTACAGTACTTGCTTGAGGACTATCCCTCCGCCCCATAAAAAGGGCATCTTTGTGTATTTTGTTCAAAGTTGATTGCTCGGGGGCAAAACACGAGCCCGCCCCCCCAAAAAACATGGGGTTTTCTCCTGTGCTGTAGTACAAAAAAAGAGTGCTGCTGAGCATGGACAGAGTGCCCATTCCTTAGTACTGAGGAGCTGTTGGCTCAGGATATTAAGGGGTGGGCAGGCTGAGCTGAGGTGCACGTACATTATTCCTGATGGGAAACTGCCCCTGTTGGATTTCTGACAGCTGGGTTTAGATGTGAAGCGTGCAGGATTTTTGCAACTACTTTTCCCTGCTCTCCTGAATACATTGGGGAATGGCTGTGATCTGCCATCTTGCCTCCCTCAATGCTTATTATTGTTATCATTAGTTTACGGGCATTTTTTAAAACCCCCCCCCCCATTCACCCCAAGATTTTGACGTGGTTACAGCAATTAGAACATTTCATTTCACTTTTAATTTGTATACCGCCTTTCTGTATTGCTATGCACAAGGAAGAAAATATACAACAAAGAACACACACGTTAGAATAAAAGTCGTAATAAAACGTAACTTTAAAGTGGGACAACTTATATTAAATGGAATACAGTGGTGCCTCGGGTTACATACGCTTCAGGTTACACACTCCGCTAACCCAGAAATAGTGCTTCAGGTTAAGAACATTGCTTCAGGATAAGAACAGAAATCGTGCTCCCGCGGTGTGGCGGCAGCAGGAGGCCCCATTAACTAAAGTGGTGCTTCAGGTTAAGAACAGTTTCAGGTTAAGAACGGACCTACCTCCGGAACGAATTAAGTACTTAACCCGAGGTACCACTGTAATAGTCAATAATCTATTGGAATATAATAGCGCACAATAAAATTAACTCTCGAAAAACATCAGCAAATGATAAACAGAAATTCACTCTTAATAATTATGAAACCATGATCTGTAAGAATAACTGCAAGTCGCAATTACAGATAGGTAGCTGTGTTGGTCTGCCGTAGTCAAAATAAAAAAAAGAACTAACTAACCAAGAACTAACTTAGTTGGTCTTTAAGGTGCTACTGGAAGGAATTTTTTTATTTTGCAAGTTGCAAGGCATAACCATTTGAAGGAACTTAAAAGCCCAGAAATAAGGTGGGTGGCCAAAAGCCAGGGTCGAGAAGTGAATTTTCAGCATTCCCTGAAATGAATGCTGTACAATGAAGGTGCCAGACAGGCGCTTCTCTGTGGGGAGGTAGCCCCACACTTTAGGGGCTGCCACAGGGAATGCCCTCTCCCCCTGGGCCACCCGGCAACCCTGAAATTCTGAGGCAGATGGAACTACCCAAAAGGGTGGTTTATCTTGGTACCTGAGAGTGTCTGTAGCAAGCTTACCAGATTTTTTTCAATGAATATGGGGACACTTTTCAACTTCAATGGATTTTGTATGGGAACTGGTTTGTAAATCTGGGGACTGTCCCTGGGAAACGGGGACGTCAGGTAACCTTAGTCCGTAGGTGGTCTTTCAGGTGTTTGGGGCCTGAGTCATTGAGGGTTTTAAACACCGATGTGAGCGCCTTGAATTGGGCCAGCAAACTATTTTACAAGGAGAGTTCTATGAGATGTGAAAGCAACCCAGTCGCTGCATTTTGGACCAATTGAATGTACGATCTTGTGCGTGGGAGACCTTCCCCAGACCCACACCCCTTTTAAATATATGAACCTGCCACCCCTATTATTATTTTTTAAAATAATACTTATTAATTTTCCATTTTAACAATCCAGTCAAACCACATCATATATTCCAAATTATGCATATTATTCAATAACCCAACAGACCAAATATTATGCCAAATTATAAAAATTTTCGGGGGGACTTCCCCATGTTCTGAGGTTGGGGGGCGGGGCGGGATCTGATCACCTCATACGTCTACTGCTTTTTATAATCATTCACAATAGTTCCCATAAGCCATTCTGATGTTAATCCTCATTACAATGGTACCTCGGGTTACATATGCTTCAGGTTACAGACTCCGCTAACCCAGAAATATTACCTCAGGTTAGGAACTTTGCTTCAGGATGAGAAGAGAAATTGTGCTCCGGCGGCGCAGCAGCAGCAGGAGGCCCCATTAGCTAAAGTGGTGCTTCAGGGTTAAGAACAGTTTCAGGTTAAGAACGGACCTCTGGAACGAATTAAGTACTTAACCCAAGGTACCACTGTATTTTCCGCAGCCTCTGAGTTGTTCCAGCAAGCGAGAAAGCTCAAAACAGTATGTTTCTGTGTGATTTTTAAGTCCGTAGGTTCGCAGCATCGCTTCACAGACTGATGTTTCTGCCAAATCCAAAAATCTTCCCACTGCATATAGACGCCCAGTCTGTTCAGTCCAGATAAAATCCGATCAGGGCATCTGTCCAATACTTTTCCCAGACCAGTTGTCATTCAGACATTAGCCTTTCCGGGGAAGGGTTTTAATTGAAAATCCAAAAGTGAAATATTGAAGACTCACCTCCCCCTGACCAGGTAATTTGATTTAACAAGCTGGTCGGTATTTGAACCTGCCACCCCTAAGTTGGGGGTTTCCTCTCTCCCTGCTGCCTGGCATGGGGTGGCCTCCATGCACCTCGATGCAAAATGCGCTGCTGCTTTGAGGGTTGCCAGTTTGGGCCAGGGAACCTCTGCCTTTTTGATTGGGCAGCTGAAATTGAACACAAAACACAGAGACACTTTTCCTCTCTTAACTTTTTCTCTCCGTGCCTGGGAAACCTTTTGTCTGCTAGATTTCTGCCTGTATAAAAGGTGAAAAGTTGGCAACTCTTAACCGCATGTGTGGCAGGAGAAATCTTACAAGTGTTGATAGTTGTGAAGAACTGAGATGCGAGATGTGGTGGTGGTGGTGGGGAATTACTTTTAAAAGTCAGGCTGCATAAATGGGCAGAATAAATAAATACAACCAATACATTACACATCCAATGACAGCAAAAGTTCAGCCTCTCAAATGGGTGTTCCCAGTTCCTTCATGAAACCCCCCCTCCCCACTGGGGCTCTTTGGTCCTAGACACAATCATGAACACACACCCCCCACAAATCTTCCCTGCCCCACTGCCAAATAAGGTTGCAGCAACCCTTCCTCTTCAATGACTAGAAACTTGAAAAAAACCACCAAAAAACCCACAAACTACGTAAATTAAAGCTGAGAATGTCAGGCTTCTTTTTTCTACGTGCAATGCTAATGTATGTGCTTTTGTGGAATTAGTCCAGCCATTAGTTTGCATTTGACCCTTCTCTGAAAAACAGAAACAAAAAAAAAAGGCTTTAGTTGTCAGTCATTTCCTGTGTCTCCCCTTGAACCCACTGAGAGATTCTTGAAAGTCTGTGTTCTGAGTGTATGTGGAAAAAAGAAGAATTGGTTGGTGTGATCCTTTGGCCTTTGCTAGGCTGCCCTGGTGCAAAAGATGGCCAATGGCCTTGCTATGCCTTTTAGGGCTGCGGGACAGAGAATGAATTTATCTCCCCACCCCCCACAATAAGCTGCATGTACTGAAATTTTCTAGCCACAGGTGGGCAAATCTGTCATTTTTTATTTCCAACCGTTCTTTTTTTTTTTGTTGTTGCTGCGATTTTTCTCTTTAGAAAGTTGGCTTGAAAATTCCCCAGCCGTTTATTGTGAATTGTAATAACCAGCATTTTAAAATATAATTTCGCCCCGCCTAGCATAATGCATTTGGGTGTTATTTCATTGCTATGGACGGTGTTAGGCAATCTTCCCCTTAGTATACATAAATTTGGCCAGAGAACTGGACCACAAAATTCTGAGAAGTGCAGATTTTGAAGGATGGCTGTCTTTTCTGGTTCAGGGTGATCCAAATTCCTCCCCCATTATCACTATTCTTCTTACACCCAATGGTACTCTTGTTAAGGCTCTTTTAAGTCACCTTGTAACCCTCTCCAACCCAACAAACACAATGTGCTTTAACTGTATTATACAGGGGTCAGCAAACTTTTTCAGCCATGGGCCGGTCCACCGTTCCTCAGACCATGTGGGGGCCGGACTATATTTTGAAGAAAAAAATGAACGAAATCCTATACCCCACAAATAACCCAGAGATGCATTTTCAATAAAAGCACACATTCTACTCATGTAAAATACGCTGATTCCTGGACCGTCCATGGGCTGGATTTAGAAGGCGATTGGGCCGGATCCGGCCCCCGGGCCTTAGATCTAAGAGGCAACGATATGCAAGGCCCGTTTAGGGGGCAGAGGATGCCCTCTGCTTTGGAGAATAGTCTGCTAGTTGAGAGCCGATGAGCCCCATCATTATATATATTTAGGTGTCTGTCAGAAACCAGATTAATTAAGATTAAGGGTTTGGTGGTTATTTTGCTGAAATGATGTATCTTCCGCAGGTATGTAAACACCCACCCACCCCCAAGTTTAGCTAGTTATCTGTTTTCCGGATCACTTGCTAGAATCTGTAGCTCCTTAGGACAATCCTAGTGGCTGTGAAGAAAGAGAAGAATTAAATCAGAACGTGGAACCATACTCTTGGTGGTCCATGAATCTGTGGTAGTAGTATCTGTGGTAGTAGTATCAGTCACAAAACTGTTCATTTAACCTCTTCATTCTCAGATCTTTGGCCGCATTGACTCATCTCACTCTGTTCCTGCCATTGATATTTGGAAGCACCTGGAGGGCAGGGACTTTTTCTTTTAATTGGCAATTAATTTAGGGCCCAAGATATAGGGAGTGTTGTTCGTTTCCACCCCACATACCCACCCTATCAAGAACACTGTGAGGCGGGTTAGGACTAGAAGGCAATTTTCTGGGGCATTGTGGCTGAGTGGGTAGTAGGGATTTGAACCCGGACCCTTGTGGTCCTAGACCAACACCCTAACCACTTAACACCAGCTTTGGCCATGCTCTGTGAGAAAATACACTTCTGAATAAGCAAAAAGTGGAGCTGAAGGTTCATTAGACCACTGAAGTTAGGATTTCTGCCCCATGTTGGAGCATTTATCCTACCCCTCACCCCACAATATTCATATTAAGATGACACCACCTGTACAGGTGACTGGCCTCTACAGGTGCCAAGGGATTGCAGCAACCTGAGGCCAGGATTAGCTGTCAAGGAAACTGGAGAAGAGGCCTTGAATGCTCCTACGGAGGGAGGGAAGTGCGAGGGTGCAGGAAGGGAGAAAAGAGAAATGATTTCAAGCAGTCTGACATGCTATCCTGGCTGGGACTGATGGGAGCAGTTGTCCAAACCAACTGTCCCCGGGCCTGGTCCCAGAAAGCAGCGTCTCATTATAGAGCAAGAAGTGTAAGGAGGTGTGCGTGAATCTGAATTTATGATATGGTTTGTAGGACATGGCATAAGATTCAAATAACTCTAAATACGACATGAGACCCTCCAAAGATGAGCTTTGGTGACAATGGAACCAGCCAGATTCCAGCCCCCTGCTGAAAGGCATTGAGGAATAGCCACACACATCTGATTTAAGGATTAACACATGCAAATTTAGCTGTCAAGCAAATGCAGTCGTACCTTGGATCCTGAACGCCTTGGTACTCGGACACAGTTCTGGATTTACGTATAAGCTAAACAAGCTATAGCTTAGGGGCCCACTCTCTTGGGGCCCCCCAAAAAAGTTAAAGGGGAAAAAACCTGCATGTATATTTCCAAAATATACAATAAAAAACAAATAAAATAAAACCTACATACAGCAACAGTGGCAAATGGCTTTAGATACCTATTAGGTCCATAAATTACCATATAGCATACATTCAACACAAAAAGGGGACGCGGGTGGCACTGTGGGTTAAACCACAGAGCCTAGGACTTGCCAATCAGGAGGTTGGCGGTTCGAATCCCCGCCACGGGGTGAGCTCCCGTTGCTCGGTCCCTGCTCCTGCCAACCTAGTAGTTCAAAATCACACCAGTGCAAGTAGATAAATAGGTACCACTCCAGCGGGAAGGTAAACGGTGTTTCCGTGCGCTGCTCTGGTTTGCCAGAAACGGCTTAGTCATGCTGGCCACATGATCCGGAAGCTGTACGCCGGCTCCCTCGGCCAGTAAAGCGAGATGAGCGCCGCAACTCCAGAGTCGGCCACGACTGGACCTAACGGTCAGGGGTCCCTTTACCTTTATTATACCTAAAGGGACGTGGGTGGTGCTGTGGTCTAAACCACTGAGCCTAGGGCTTGCCGATCGGAAGGTTGGCAGTTCAAATCTGGAGTGAGCTCTCATTGCTTGGTCCCAGCTCCTGCCAACCTAGCAGTTCGAAAGCACGTCAAAGTGTGAGTAGATAAATAGGTACCGCTCCGGCGGGAAGGTAAACGGCGTTTCCGTGAGCTGCTCCAGTTAGTCAGAAGCGGCTTAGTCATGCTGGCCACATGACCCAGAAGCTGTACGCTGGCTCCCTCGGCCAATAAAGTGAGATGAGCGCCGCAACCCCAGAGTCGGTCACGGCTGGACCTAATGGTCAGGGGTCCCTTTACCTTTTACAATACAAAAAACAGCAACAATTTGTTGTTGACAAAGGACAGCTGGACATATAAAGGGCCCCATTACCTTCAGTAGCTTAGGGCCTCATCTGGCCGTGCTCGGACGTTTTGGCTCCTGAACGCCACAAACCCGGAAGTGAGTGTTCCGATTTGCAAACGTTCTTTGGAACCCAAACATCCAATGGGCTTCTGCGGCTTCCAATTGGCTGCAGGAACTTCCTGCAGCCAATCAGAAGCTGCGCTTTGGTTTCCAAACATTTTGGAATTTGAACGGACTTCCAGAACGGATTCCATTCGACTCTCAAGGTACTCAGCTCCTCATCCAAAGACGCCTAGTTTCAGGTAATCGCTCACTATCAGCCATTCTTCACTAAGATGGGCAAGGTGAGAACCGGGCCAGGAAATTTCAGAAGTATCTATGTAAATCATAGAAATTTCACAATTCGCTCCCCTCTCCACTTGGCAAAAAGGGTATTAAAAAATAAATAGATGCAAATATTAATTGGGCTCTCCTAGCTCCAACAGGACAGAACTTACTCAGCGCTCCTCTGGTTTGCTTTAAGGACAGGTATACTTTCTTTTCTCCTCCTCATAGTGTGGGTTTATAGCAAAATTGTCATGTCCATTCTTCTGTAGGCTTTTAGACTAGTTAGGGAATCTTTCACTCCTTAATCAAGGTGTGTTAGATATTGTTATATGCAACCTGCTTAGACTGTAGCTTTGCTGTCTAAAGCAGCATTTTTATATATTCTGTCCCTCCTATTTTTTGTAATAAACCAAGCCTTTTTCGTTTTCTTTGTGTGAGAGCTTCTTGTGGGCATAAGATTGTTGACATACACACCCCTAAACAAGCACACATCATAACTCCAGCAAAAGATCTTAAATCTCTCAGCAGTGTGCATGTGAATATACACCTGAGTGCTGGCTGCGTACCTGGGAGTCCAGGTACACACTCGTAACAACAATGTCTCTTGGGCTAAGCTGGCCCCTACCATTAAGCCGAGTGAGGCCGCTGCCTCGGGTAGCTGATTTGGGGTTTTCCCAAAGGACAGCAAATCATTAGTTAGCCGATTTATTACCAGCTGGGGCTGATGGGAGCTGTGGCCAATAGACCCACCCCCTCCTCAATCATATTAGCCTCATTTCCTTGTAAAGCCCTCTGAGTTTACAAGGGCTGCCACTGCATCTTGCAGCACAGCAGAAATGTTGGTGGGTGTGAAACAACCATCGCAACTCATAGCTATGGACAGCCTTACCCTCTGTGAATTGTGGAATATATCAAGTGAATTGTCTCATCCTCCTGTTTTCTGCCTGCTGGAAAAGTCACTGTGGGCAGAGCGAGTCAGGATGGGACCGGGTGTGCCTCCCTCTGGGATTATGCATTCCAGATCATTGGTAATTGGTTTCAAACTTCATATGTGGGTGGGGATTGTAGTGCATAAATGCAAAAAAAAATTATAAGTGAGGTGGGACAATTCTAGAACTCATTTAACTTGTGCTTGTTTTTTTTAAATAAAATGTTTATTAGTTTTACAAATTTTTTGAACAAACACACACATAAAAAGACATACAAACACGTATAGTTTCATAACAATTTTTCATAAACCTCTTTTCTCGGACTTCCCCATACCTCCCCTTTCTGCATCCCAGCATTTAACTTGTGCTTGTTGCTAGTTTATTTATGGCTCAACACTTTTAAACTTTTTTTAAAAAAGTTTATTATTATTATTGACTAGGTTTGTGGGTAAGAAGAGCAGTCTTTGGATAAGTTCTGCAGTTGGGTTTGTGATTTTGGTGCCTTCCCCTCCCAGCACACTTTCCCCCCTCATTCTGGTCATATGAGAGCAGAGCGGACTGGGTTTCTCAAAGGCTTATTTGTCTGGAATGTCCTCAGTGGGTTGCAGGTTAAAATGAAGGATCGACTCCCTTTTCTCCGCCCATCCCCCTGGGAGCTGATGGCATATCTGGATAACATCCAGGAGGATCATCTGTGAGGGATTTGCCTCGGCCTTTTTGAAGTTTCAGAGCCTCTTGTTGTGACTTGCTGGTATCATATGCTGGGAAGATTAAGGATGGATACAGAGGGCCGTGGCTCACAATTCTGGAGAACTGTAAGAAGTCCAGAGCCAGGGTTCCTGTGTCCAAGTCTGACATGCTAACCATGACAGCTAAATGGAACCTCCATAGTCCAAGGCAATGTACCTCTGACTATCAAATGCTGAGAAGAAACAGCA
The DNA here is from genome assembly GCF_965113315.1 of Podarcis vaucheri. Lineage (NCBI taxonomy): Eukaryota > Metazoa > Chordata > Lepidosauria > Squamata > Lacertidae > Podarcis > Podarcis vaucheri. Next base: position 88,024,632 of record NC_138765.1, on the reverse strand, counting down.
AGGGGAGGGATTTGGAAGGCTGCTTAGTTCTACCAAAATTAACAGGCCAATGTTTAAAGTATTAAAAACTTTGTAGAATGCCTGCAGATTGAGAGGCTGGAAACAGGCATACTTCACCAATCAACAGTGGTATTGTCTGTTCTCCAAATTCAATACAAATACAGTCGTACCTTGGAAGTTGAACGGAATCCTCCTGCAGCCAATCAGAAGCCCCATCGGAAATTCGGCTTAAAAAAAATAGTTCACAAACTGGAACAGTTACTTCCAGGTTTGCGGCGTTCCGGAGCCAAAACGTTTGAGAACTAAGATGTTTGAAAACCAAGGTAGGACTGTAATGACGAATTTTTGTTAGTAGTGAGGGGCCTTTTATGAAAAGGTGTGTGTGCATGAACATACGCACACTTTGCACTTTGGAGAAAACTTTCCGTGTCCTGTCGTGAACTTCCACGATACACCTTTCCCTACTTTTCCTTGCAGGGTCAGCATTTATTTTTACAACCTGTTGGCTGAAAGCCAGCTAAGTGTGTGAGGGACAGATGCCTGGATGTGGTTGTTTGCAGTGCCCAGATTGGCTGCATTCTGGGGACGGGTTGGTGTTTCTCAGAAGTTTGTTGGCGGTTCTCCGAGTAGATCAGGAACGGTGGGCATCTTGTGTTTCAGGTTTCATGCTCAGCCAGAGGTTGGGTTGGGGAGCTGAGCAATGGCGACACATAGCAGGCCTGGCCAGTGTGCACTTTGTGGCTTCCCAGCACCGTCCACAATGCCAAGATGCTCTGTGGCAGGCCCGTCTCTGTGGCAAGGGTTCCCTCAGCGTGGAAACAAGGGGTTAGTACAGGCAAGCAGCCAATTTCTTTCCTTCTGTACACTCCTGTTCGGTTCTCTTTTCTGGTTCTGCTTGTCCTCCTCCTTTTCCCTCTCATCTTTCTTCTGCCATTGCTCTTTCAAAATCTTTTTCTCTCCCAAAGTTTGTTGCGGTGAGCAGATGCAATCCATTCTAGGTCAGACCTCACGATCCTACTGCGGCTTGAACATCTCTCACTGAAGACTAGTGAGCTACTGAATATCTTCCTATATACAATAAAATGTAATGCTGTCATCACACAGCCCCCATGGGGCAAGAAGGGGAGGCTCTAGGGGAGTTTAATGGGGGGGGGAATAGAAGGGTGGTTGGCGAGGGGAGCAGGCAGCCCTATAGCTGTACAGTGTGTGTGTCTTTTGTATATATGTTTGCTGCTTCATGCACTCTGGTGTTGCCTCTGTGTGCCAAGGGAGGGGTTCTCATTGAGAATACAACTGCCCCAGAGCTTCAGACCTCCCTGCTCTTCAGGAGCATGAAATGTGCTTCCTCCTGCCTCCATCTCAGCAACGCGTCAACTTCCCCAGTCTAAAAAGAGGAGAAGTTGGGAGTGGACTTCCTCCTATAGTGCTCGCTAGAAAAAGCCATTGTGTGTTTTTTTTATTTTATTCGGCTGGCAGAAGGGGGAATCTTTCAAACGGTTCTATTTCGGTGCTGCGCGGCTGCTGTTGCCGCACGTCAACGCTGCCCTTCCTAGTGCGTGACCGGGAACTCTGCGCTCACAAGTGGGGGGTGGCCTTCACTTTTGCACCAGGAGCTTTCCTTCCCAAATGGGTGGGCCTCCCCCTCCGGCCAGCGCGTCCACAGGTGCCAGTCTGCCACCTGCAAGGTAACGGTGCACATCTTGTATCGAATTGGGGCGGGGTCCTTCCTTTACTTTCTCTGCTGCGCTGGAGTGCGGGGGAAGCCCCTTCCCGAAAGTGCGCTTGCTGTTTTGCAACTTTTGGCTGTGTCACTAAGGGGGGTGGGGTTTCCACCGCCGGGTGGGCTATTTTCAGTGTGCACGAGTGTGTTGTTACGACAATCCTGGCTTTAAAATAGGAGTTACCACAAAGCTGCCATATCTAGGTGCGCTGATGATACGTAGTTGTCCGATGGGAAGGAAAACCCAAATATGGCACCTCTCCTTTGGAAGAGGGAGGACCAATTGTTGTTGTTTTGCAGGGCAAGGGGTATTGTGGTGCTTGGGGGTTCCTCCTGTTTAACTACGACCGCTGGATCCCACCTACCCACGCTCTCTCCCCTACCCCCACCCGTTTCCCAGTGACCACTGGAAGGCTTGAGGTGAAGCACGAGGCCTGGTGTGTGGAAGCGAGAGCAGTTGCTGAGTCATCCACAGGCTGGTCTCGCTGATAGACCCAGCAGGCGGGGGCCCGGCTGGGGGGCAAAGAGCTCAGGCGCCCGACCAGGAGCGGAGCACGTTTGCATGCCTTTCTGGGTTCTGGATCCGGAGCGGATTGGAGGCTTCTGGCGTTGCCTTCCAAGTTCTGCTGGCTCTTCTGGGCTGGGTGGCTCGCCCCACCTGGGGTTCGGCTGCCCAGAAGCGTGGTGGCGTGGTATCTTTGGGGGTCCTCCCAGCCACGTGGTGCCCCTGCTTCTTCCTTGCGTTCGTTCTGACCAAGGGCATGTGAAGTTTCTGCACCACCAGCAGCGTAAGAAAGGATCCTCCTCATCTTGCTATCTCCTTCGCTCCAGCTCCCGGCCTGCTGCAGCTAACTCTCTCCTCGCTTTGCCCATTATCGAGACCCCTGCTTCTCAGATCGCTGCCTGCTATGTCTTCCTGTCCCCCACTCCGACCCCGGGGATGTCTTGCCACTCAGGCCCGCTCTTGACACATGCCAGACCCCGGCGGCTTTCCTCTTCCCGGGCGAGCTCCCAAAATGTCGCACGGCTCAGCGTTTTGTGACTGACCCTTTCCCCCTCGGAAAGTTCCCAGCCGATCTGAAATCGCAACCCATGCAGCCACTGGGTGCTCCGCGCAGCAGCCCATTGCGAGCGTGTGATTGTTAAAGCAAGTTTGCAATCTGGGCGAGCTGTGAATCAGAAGCGGGGAACCTTTTTCAGCCTCCTGGGGAAAGTGGGGGTGCCAGGGGGCCCCCGTCTGGCAGTGGTTGATGGAGCTAGATTCAGAAGTTGGCATAGCTACTTCTGCAGTGGGCAGAACGCTGCCGTTTACAAGACTTGGATTGTGATCGTTATTATTTAAAGGACGCTCTCTCGGCCAGCAAACTTTCCTCGAGAGGCGTTCCCGTCAGTTTGCCTTTAAATTGCAAGCATGGGTTTTCTCGAGGAAGTCGCGAGCCTGCCTGCAGAGAGAGGCTGCCCATGTGCTGCTGACTGGGGCGGGCAACGAACGCGCTTCCTGCTTGGAGTGGCGTGCGCTGCAACGATAAAAACACTTTTGCAGGATGAGGAGAGGGGCTTGCTGGGAGGGCGTCACGCTCTAGAGCCAAGTGGGCTGTGAAATCCCATCCCTTTGTGGTAGAGAGAGCGCTGGACTTCCTTGCACAAACCTGAGAGGCTTGGGCCAGGGCCGGCCCTACCATTAGGTAGAGGCGAGGTTGCCTGCCTCAGGCAGCAGGTGCTTAGAGGCTGCGAATGAGGCGCTGGAGGGACAGAGGGGTGCTTATATGTCTCGCAGCATGCCTTCCCCCCTTCTAAGCTAGCCGGGTACCCTCAGGTGCACTGTAGTGCAGGATATCATCCCATTGCAAAGTGTGGAAGTAAGACCACACTCACAGCATTCATTCAAAGCACTATGATACCACGGTAAACAGTCACGGTTCCAGTTTCAGAGTTCAGGGACGCATCCCAGGTACAAGCCCTCAAGGAGAATGCAAACCAGGACTACAAGCAGGCGTTGCTTGGGAGAGTGTCTTGCCTGGAGAAAAGTCCTGAGGGTCAGATCCAGAGGCTTGCAGGGCCACCTGTGTGGAAGGTTCCCCACCCCTCCTGTATGGGTGGTGGAGCAGATACTTGAAAACGTAGCATGTCTATTCCTTTTCCTTGGAAGAATCTGGTCTGTGTGCAAAACGGGGGGGGGGTGTCAGGGGGCTGCTCTGGGAGACAGATGTGGAGTCTGATAGCCAGGAACAACCTTCTCCTATAGATGGTCAGGGATCCATACAGTGGTACCTCAGGTTACATACGCTTCAGGTTACAGACTCCGCTAACCCAGAAAATAGTGCTTCAGGTTAAGAACTTTGCTTCAGGATAAGAACAGAAATTGTGCTCCGACGGCGCAGCAGCAGCAGGAGGCCCCACTAGCTAAAGTGGTGCTTCAGGTTAAGAACAGTTCCAGGTTAAGAACGGACCTCCAGAACGAATTAAGTACGTAACCAGAGGTACTACTTCCGGGTTAGCGGAGTCTGTAACCCAAAGTGTTTGTAACCCGAGGTGTTTGTAACCTGAGGTACCACTGTAATTGGAAAGAACGGCCTTGGAGACTGGCATGTGAGGGCAGCTTGTGTCACTCCTGGGTTTTTGATGCTTGGACATATCAACCTCTTTCATCTTCCTGAAAAGTCCTTGAGTGGGGGCGCTTTACAGTGGTACCTCGGGTTACATACACTTCAGGTTACATACGTTCAGAAATAGTGCTTCAGGTTAAGAACTTTGCTTCAGGATAAGAACAGAAATTGTGCTCCGACGGCGCAGCAGCAGCAGGAGGCCCCATTAGCTAAAGTGGTGCTTCAGGTTAAGAACAGTTTCAGGTTAAGAACGGACCTCCAGAATAAATTAAGTACTTAACCCAAGGTACCACTGTATTGCAGTTTTTAAGGCTATACATTTACAACCACATGCATTTATTGCATTTTAATATTGCTGTGTTGTCTCTTCCCTAACCCTCTCCTCATAACCCTGCGAGGTAAGTCAAGCTGAGCCATAGCAACTGAAGGTTGCCCTTGAGCTGACCTTGGAACCTAACCAGACACCCTTTTCGCTCAGTTTCGCTAACTAAATAAGAGGTTTTGGCTTTAAAATGTCCTTGAAAGACAATGCAGGGATGTTCTTCTTGGGGGAACGCAAGAACCCAACCAGCTCACTTTTGGTAAACCACTTTGAGTTTCCTTTCTTTTTCTTTTTGCAATCAGACAGTGTGTAAATCTTACGAAATAAATAAAATAAATGGAAACTCTCCTGAGGGGAACTCTCTTGAAATTGACCCGTATACAGTGGTACCTCGGGTTACATATGCTTCAGGTTATAGACGCTTCAGGTTGCAGACTCCGCTAATGCAGAAATAGTACCTTGGGTTAAGAACTTTGCTTCAGGATGAGAACAGAAATCACGCAGCAGTGGCGGGAGGCCCTATTTGCTAAGGTGGTGTCTCAGGTTAAGAACAGTTTCAGGTTAAGAACGGGCCTTCAGGACGAATTAAGTACGTAACCAGAGGTACCGCCGTAGTCAGAACTGGCAGTGTCTATGAATTCAAGTCCATTGTTGCTCCTGTGGCATTATTACTCTTATTACTACTTTTGCCATTCATTCCTATTGCGGTTGTGTTCTCGTTTTTCTGCAGTGCCCCCAAATGTTTCCGGCCCCTGTGATGAACGGGCTCCCTGCCCCGCCAGGCGACCCTGCGCACCCCGGTGGCTGGAATGAGTTTTGCGAGCACCATGCCATCTCCACCGCCAGAGAGCTGGCCCGCAAGTACCTCCTGTTTGTCAGCGAGAACCCCCAGCACGAAGTCCTGGCGGCCGAGAATTTCTCCCTCCAGTTCGCCGACCTTTTCCAGCAGTACTTCCGCAACGAGGTGAAGGATGGCTTTGCCATGAACCGGTTCCGCATTCTCCCCTTCAGCAGGGTGCGGGATTACCGGGAGACTGGCCGGAAGCAGCCGGGTGGCTCCCTCGGGGGGGTCGTGGCCAAAGCCGAAGTGGAACTGGCTGACCAGGCCGCCAGGGGCCCGGAGGCCCACCCCCGAGGCCTGACCAAGGCCTGGAGCTCAGAGGACCTTGCAGGAACGGCTTCCCCCTTGGCCGCGAGGAGACCCTTTTCCCTGGACCGCCTGAGGAGGAGTTGGCGCAGCTTTTTCCGCAGGAGGTCCTTGGAGCCGGCCCCTGGAGGAGGGGAGATATTGGACTCCGTTTCAAAGCCTGGCCTTGCCCGGAAGTTCTTCCCGTGGGCCCTTTCGCAAGACCCCTCTTCTCAGATTCAGAAAGAGGGCAGTCTGAAATACTGGATGGTGACCGAGGCTACGATGGACAGCGGGGCTTGCTGGCAGAGGTGCCGGCTGGTTTTGCGGAGAGCGGGGGCTTTGGACAACGACGATTACATCCTGGAGGTGTTTGATCCCCCCAAGGTGAGTGAAGGGAGCCGCTCCCAGACGCCTCTCTCTCTGTCTCAATGGCGTGTTGCGGTTTTGGTTGCCTTGGGGAAGCTGCTTGTGCTTCTGAAGCACAACTGTGCCTTGTTTCCAGTAAGCAGAATTTGTCTCTTCCTTCATTTTCATTCATCCTCGTGGCAAGAACCACTGAGGTGGGCCGTTTTGCCCAGAGGCTTTGTCTGTTTCCTACGGTGCACAATTATATTTCCAGAATCCTACTGCTAGTAGAGGGCAACGGCTTGCTTTACATTAGGCATAGACAAACTCCAGCCCTCCAGATGTTTGGGACTACAATTCCCATCATCCCTGACCACTGGTCCTGTTAGCTAGGGATGATGGGATTTGTAGTCCCAGACATCTGGAGGGCTGGAGTTTGCCTATGCCTGCTTTAGATGACTCTGTGCTTAGAGAAATTCACAGGGAAGGAGCAGCTTATCAAGAGCCGGGCCATTGTCACAGCTTGGCATGGGGAGGTATCTGTCCAAACGGTTTGTTGTCGTGCTGGCACTTTGCGTGTGGGAAAGGAGACCCATTTTTGTGTGTGTGAATCTTCTACTAGAATGGTGTTCTTGTTGTTTACGTTTTCTAGACTGGTGAGGAGGACCTGGTTAAACGGTGCTTGCCCTAGTGAAAGTAGTGATCATCGTTTTCCCAAGGGAGGTGGGTTTACTGAAAGTGAAACTGAGCTGGGGATGTTGGTGGGGAAATGTTTTGTCTGTAGGTCTAAGCTTAGTTGTGGGGTAGACATCGCTTCCCCACCAGGCCCTTTTTCAGTTGTGCGTTCATGGTGGTTTTGAGGCTGCACAATGCAATCCCACTTTCGGTGCAGTTTTGCAACTGCAAGAAAGTTTGGGGGTGCTTTGATTTTAATTGGCATGTGTCTCGCCAAACCAAAAATGATCAAGGGTGGTGGTGTGACTCCCCTATAAAGAAAGGTCGCAGACTTGGAGACGTTTTGGTTTCGAGAAAAGGAAAATAAGAGCCGCCATTACAGAGGTTTATGGAGAAAATGGGCCGAGGAGAGTTTTCATCCTGTCGTAATACAGGAATTTGTTGACATCCGGTGATGCCGAACGTTGGAGGAGCCAAATAAAAGGAATTTGTTATTTACACAGCCCACAGTTGTTGTTGTTTATAAATGTTTTTATTTATTTTCAAAATTGCAAAAAAGCATAAAGATCAACATAATGTAATATTTGGCTTGGCAAACATACAATCCGGGCAATGCATGCTAGAATCAGAGTCCATCAGCTTATTCCAAAAGCTCTCCCACATCCTTCCATGTGTGTTTGGTGGTTTTCTTCCATGATCTTCGTCTCTTATAGCCTGTGAATGGCTACCAGGAGCTACAGAGTGATAAACGATCAGATTTTCCTTGTGCTGCTCATACGTCAGTTTTTCTGCCAATGCTACCATATAGAATCGAGTGCAGTCGTACCTTCGTTTTCAAACGGCTTAGCTCTCGAACATTTTGGCTCACGAACGCTGCAAACCCGGAAGTGACTGTTCTGGTTTGTGAACTATTTTTGGAAGCCGAACGTCCGACGGGACTTCCGCGGCTTCTGATTGGATGCAGGAGCTTTCTGCAGCCAATCAGAAGCCACGCTTTGGTTTCTGAAAGTTTTGGAAGTCAAACGGACTTCCGGAACGGATTCCGTTCTACTTCCAAGGTACGACTGTATACCAAGATTCAGTATTTAAACCCTTTGCCAATTTCCAGCACCTAGCAACGTACAGCCGTGCTGCAAGTAGCAGAAGGAGCAGCTGGCCTTTATTGGTGAATCTCTTGCCAGGATTTCCCTGTGTCCCTAGCAGCGCCAGTGCAAGGGATAGAGAGATGGGCACACAGGTAGGTTGGCCGTATTTAATTAAAGACTTTAGACAAGGGTGGTCCAATGCATGGCCCTCTGCAACATATGATGCCCCCCCCCAGCCCTTGTTCTGCCTTCCCAAAGCCAGGTAAATGAGGTGTTGGGCTTTGAGAAGGAAGAAGAAGAAGAGTTTGGATTTGATATCCCGCTTTATCACTACCCTAAGGAGTCTCAAAGGGACGCGGGTGGTGCTGTGGGTTAAACCACAGAGCCTAGGACTTGCCGATCAGAAGGTTGGCGGTTTGAATCCCCGCTACGGGGTGAGCTCCTGTCGTTTGGTCCCAGCTACTGCCCACCTAACAGTTCGAAAGCACGTCAAAGTGCAAGTAGATAAATAGGTACCACTCTGGCAGGAAGGTAAATGGCGTTTCTGTGCGCTGCTCTGGTTTGCCAGAAGCAGCTTAGTCATGCTGGCCATATGACCTGGAAGCTGTACGCCGGCTCCCTCGGCCAGTAAAGCGAGATGAGCACCGCAACCCCAGAGTCGGCCGCGACTGGACCTAATGGTCAGGGATCCCTTTACCTTTACCTTTAAGGAGTCTTAAAGCAACTAACAATCTCCTTTCCCTTCTTCCCCCACAACAAACACTCTGTGAGATGAGTGGGGCTGAGAGACTTCAGAGAAGTGTGACTGGCCCAAGGTCACCCAGAAGCTGTGGAGGAGCAGGGAATCGAACCCAGTTCACCAGATTACGAGTCTACCGCTCTTAACCACTACACCACACTGACTCTTGGCATGAAGGAGGCTTGAAGGCTCTGACAAGGCCCTGGAGTTCCTGTGCTTCCTTCCCCAAGCCTAGTCAGTGCACCCCAGCTTTGCGAAGGAGGTCAGAGGGCTCGGGGACCCTGTGAAAACCTCGTGCCTCCTTCCTGAACCCCAACACTTGGTATGAAACGTTGGACCAACACGCCAGCACATGGTTAAACTGTGGAACTCTCTCCCACAAGAGGCAGTGATGGGCCACCGATTTTCATGGCTTTTCAAAGAGGCTTGGAAAAATTCTTGTAGGAGAAGGCTGTGCCCTGATGACTATGCTCTGTATCCATAGTCAAGAGGCAGCAGTACTTCTGAATACCAATTGCTGGAAGTCACAGGAGGCGAGATGCTTGCTCTTGTGCTAGGAGCCTGCTTGTGGGCTTCTCATTGGGGCATTTGGTTGTCCACTGTGAGACCAGGATGCTGGACTAGGTGGGCGATTGGCCTGATCCGGCAGCCTCTTCCTATGTTCTTAAGTACAAGAGAGCAGGTCCCTGCCCCAAAGAGCTTACAGTGGCCCTGTGGTCTAAACCACTGAGCCTAGGGCTTGCCGATCAGAAGGTCGGCGGTTTGAATCCCCGTGACGGGTGAGCTCCCGTTGCTCGGTCCCAGCTCCTGCCAACCTAGCAGTTCGAAAGCACATCAAAGTGCAAGTAGATAAATAGGTACCACTCTGGTGGGAAGGTAAAATGGTGTTTCTGTGCGCTGCTCTGGTTCGCCAGAAGCCGCTTAGTCATGCTGGCCACATGACCCAGAAACTGTCTGCAGACAAGCGCCGGCTCCCTCAGCCTGTAAAGCGAGATGTGCGCCGCAACCCCAGAGTCATCCGCGACTGGACTTAACTGTCAGGGGCCCTTTACCTTTACTTTTTTACCAGGAGGCAGCAGTGAAAGGAGAGACGGAAAGAAGGGATTAGGTCAGGAGGAGTTTAGGACTTTTATCAGTTGCTGCCACCACCCCTCTCCCCTGGTCCACATGTGAGCATTTTTTCTCTCCATTCACTTGGACTCAGTAAGGGACCCAGAACTGCAGACCACGCCATTCAATCTCCCTCTGATTCAGTTCATATAACACTGGTCCTGAAAGATCTTCACTGGCTCCCAGTACGTTTCCGAGCACAATTCAAAGAGTTGGCGCTGATGTTTAAACCCCTAAACGGCCTTGGTCCAGTATACCGGAAGGAGCGTCTCCACCTCCATCGTTCAGCCCGGACACTTAGGTCAAGCTCTGAGGGCCTTCTGGCAGTTCCCTCATTGTGAAAAGCCAAGTTACAGGGAACCAGGCAGAGGGCCTTCTTGGTAGTGGCACCCGCCCTGTGGAACGCCCTCCCATCAGATATCAAGGCAATAAACAACTATTTTACTTTTAAAAGACATCTGAAGGCGGCCCTGTTTAGGGAAGTTTTTAATGTCTGATGCTGTATTGCTTTTAATATTCAGTTGGAAGCCGCCCAGATGGCCGGGTATAAGTAATAAATTATTATTATTATTATTATTATTATTATTATTATTATTATTATTATTCACATTGATTCCAAAACAACTTGCAAACCAAAAGGCAACTATCCTTTGAAATACACCCTTGTCCCAATGTTAGTTCTCCACCCAGCCAATGTTTACAAAAATGCATATCTTAGGGGGGGGAATGTAAAGTATTTTTAAAACAACGCATACATTTGTGAAAATATATTAGGGGAGAGTGCTTGTAAAAATGTCTACATTCATCAAAACTGAAACCTTTTCTATTCTGTCAGGCCTATGCAGGCAATTAGGAATTCCTCTTTCCACAATATCTGATTTCAACTTTTTTTTATGTGGCTTTTATTGCATGGTTCTGTGTGCAGTTCTTGTGAACCGCTTTGATATTTTCTTTATAAATTAGCTGGATATAAGTATCTTTGCAAACAAACAAATGATGTGTTCCTTGGAAGAAACTCGCACTAAAAAGCGTACTGATTTTCGTGATTATCTAAGATAAGCAAATTGCAGAAATGTGGAGAACTTGGTATAAGAGCTGGTTACATACGCTTCAGGTTACAGACCCCGCTAACCCAGAAATAGTGCTTCAGGTTAAGAACTTTGCTTCAGGATGAGAACAGAATGGCAGCAGCTAAAGTGGTGCTTCAGGTTAAGAACAGTTTCAGGTTAAGAACGGACCTCCAGAACGAATTAAGTACTTAACCCGAGGTGTTGTTGTTTAGTCGTGACCCCATGGACCAGAGCACGCCAGGCACTCGTCTTACACTGCCTCCCGCAGTTTGGTCAAACTCATGCTGGTAGCTTTGAGGACACTGTCCAGCCATCTCATCCTCTGTCGTCCCCTTCTCCTTGTGCTCTCCATCTTTCCCAGCATCAGGGTCTTTTCCAGGGAGTCTTCTCATGAGGTGGCCAAAGTATTGGAGCCTCAGCTTCAGGATCTGTCCTTCCAGTGAGCACTCAGGGCTGATTTATTTAAGAATGGATCGGTTTGATTTTCTTGCAGTCCATGGGACTCTCAAGAGTCTCCTCCAGCACCATAACTCAAAAGCATCAATTCTTCGGCGATCAGCCTTCTTTATGGTCCAGCTTTCACTTCCATGCATCACTACTGGGAAAACCAGGGCTTTAACCCGAGGTACCACTGTAATAATAATAATTTATTATTTATACCCCGCCCATCTGGCTGGGTTTCCCTAGCCACTCTGGGCGGCTTTCAACAGAATATTAAAATACAATAGAGATGGGGGCAAGTTGCGGTGGGGGGGGAGCCTCTGACAGTTTGGTTGCCTTGTTGGGATCGAATCAATAGATAGCAGCTCCCCTCCTTTGGCAAGCAAAGCTGCTTTTACATGTCTGCAAAAATTTGGCCCCTGCATATCTCCTGGGACTTGAGGGCTGGAAGCCAGCATCCGTGGATGAGCCGGCCGAGAGTAAATGCTCTTTCCTTCTCTTTTGGGTGAGGTGTGTCTGTGCGCACGCATGTTTGCACACTCGATCATGGCTGCTGCCCCAAAGGAAGGTTTGAAAGCCTTTTCGCCTTTAGCACTGGAAGGTTTTGTAAGCGCAGGTCACAATGAAGATAGGAAAGTCCATCAGCAATAAGAATTGTCTTCTTTTTTTTGCAGAGGAGAAATTTGCTCTCCTCCCTCCTCCTCCTCTCTTCCATGCCTTCAAAGCGCCCCCCCCCCCATGTTAAAACAGGAATCTATTCATCCGGCGCACAGAGACCGGCAATTAATAGAGAGCCGAGGACGGGGATTGAATTTAAACTCACATAGGCTCGCCAAAGGATTTGGTGTTTGGCGTTCGCTCTCCTCTCTCCCCAACCCCCCAGCCCTTCAGGAACTAAATATAGCTCCGTGGGGCCGTGTCGGATGCGAGTGTCTTCCGGAGGACTCAACAACATAACATTCTCCTCATGCAGCTTTTGGCCTTCCTTTAATGAGAGAATATTTTTCTGCACACCGCAGCTCCCCCACAGCCCCTGCAAGAAAGGGGAAGGCAGTCTGTGTTTGCCCTTAAGTTACAAAGGTGTGAGGGAATAAGTATTAAGTGCTGTTGTTGTTGTATTTAAGAAAGAGGGCACAGGGGTCACTTCTTAGATTTGCCGCAAATCCAGTGATTTCTTGTGCAGGGGGCTCCGTTGCATTTCAGGAGATTCCTGCCGAACCCCCAGTGCATAAATGCTGCTTTGTCTGCGTCAAATTCGTTCGTTCGTTATTGCATTTATATCCCATCTTTTCCTCCAAGGAGCTGAAGGTGACAAGCACGTTTTAAACCTCTTCGTTTAATTCCCACAACAACCCTTTGAGGTAGGCTAGGGAGAAGATGCAAAAGGCCCCAAGGTCACCCAGATTTGAACCCTGGTCTCCCAGGTCCCTAGTCTGGCACTGCACCACACCGGTTCGTAATTAACATTAATTACTTAATTCTTATTAAACAAGAGCCACTATTTATTAATTAAGAGTTTTTAGTATACGTTTATTTGTTAAACGGATTTCTGTGCTCTCCCCTCAGGGTACAATGCCCATGCCCAGGCAGTTTTTAAAAAGAAGCTTAGAAGCATCAGAAGATCCCAAGTTAAATACAGCAAATTTGCCATTTTCAAAAACCACAAACAGATCAGCAGCAAAACCTTTTTTTCCTCCCTTTAACATAGGACTGGGATTTTATTTTTAAAGGTTTTAAGAGTTCTCATAAAATTCGGCCGTAAGAAGGACCTTCCATGTTTCTCGCTGGGGGGGGGGCATTCCAAAGGGGTAGAGCCACCACTGAGAAGGCCCCGTCTCTTCCAAGGGAGAACAGAGGAGCCTGCTTTTGAAGGAGATCCAGCTACACCTTGGATTGCGTGGCCTGGATTGCAGCAAGGAGTATAAGTGACTTGATAACATGCCAAGGTTCTCCGCCCCCCCCCCCCAAATCAATCCACTTTCATCCTTTGGTAATCTTTAAGAGCAAGCCTAGTCTCTGGATGGAGCAGAGGTCTATTTCAAACTAGCTAGTGCAGGGAATAAGGGATGCGGGTGGCACTGTGGGTTAAGCAGCAGAGCCTAGGACTTGCCGATCAGAAGGTCGGCGGTTCGAATCCCCGCGACGGGATGAGCTCCCGTTGCTCGGTCCCTGTTCCTGCCAACCTAGCAGTTCGAAAGCACATCAAAGTGCAAGTAGATAAATAGGTACCACTCCGGCGGGAAGGTAAACGGTGTTTCTGTGTGCTGCTCTGGTTCACCAGAAGCGGCTTAGTCATGCTGGCCACATGACCCAGAAGCTGTACGCTGGCTCCCTCGGCCAATAAAGCGAGATGAGCGCTGCAACCCCAGAGTCGGTCACAACTGGACCTAATGGTCAGGGGTCCCTTTACCTTTACCTTTAGTGCAGGGAATGGGTGCAGATTCCTCTCCCCCCCCCCGACTCCCGACTGTGCATGTTAACTTTGCCCCACAGAAATTATAAAGCGGGCAGGGGTGTTAGAGAAAACTGTTGCCTCTGCAGATCCTACTATCTAGCACTATCTCAAAGACTCAAGCCTGCAAGTGATGCTAGTTTTGCTATTCCTAAACTGGCTCTGATCTAGATGCTTTCCCTGGGTTCTGCCTCTTGGTCACATCAAGAACTATCTTTGGTCTCAGCTGCAAATAAAATGTTTTAAGCGTGTTTCAAGTACAATATACAATGGGACTCTAGATAGCGATGGTGAGCCTTATGGAAAATTCAAGGTACAGTGGTACCTTGGTTTGCATACCTCTTGGTTTGCATATGTTTTGGATTACAAACATGTCAAACCCGTAAGTGCATGTCCCGGTTTGCAGCCTTTTTTTTGGATTACAACCCCCTTGTTTTTTTGGATTATAAACAATTTTTGGGGGGAGGCCCCATTGGCGAAAGCATGCCTTGGGTTATAACCTGTTTTGGTTTACAAATGGACCTCCGGAGCGGATTATGGTTGTAAACCAAGGTATACCACTGTATTCTTAAAAACTTTTTTTTTTTTAAAAAAAGAAGCATTTTCAGAACTTTTTTTAATATGTATGTAGATTCCACCTTTCTTTATTTTTATTTCATTTAGGTGATTTATATACCACTGTTCACTCAACAGCAGCAACAGCAACAAAGATCCCAGGGCGGTTCACAAAGAAATGTCATGTTTAAAAAGCAAAAGGCAATTAATGTGAAAAGTAATTAGAAGACAGCCCCAGTTATAACTTCAGATAGATCAAAAATCCCTTAAGAGGCCTGAGAGAATGAGAGCAATTTTGCCTGGTCATGAAAGGACGGCAGAATGGACTCTGGGCAGTCCTCTTTGGGGAGGGAATCCCAGCTAAAAATGCGTCATCGCTGCTAGTGAAAGGACCTGATGAATGGCATCATCAGATGACCTCTGAATCTCGGCAGGTGTTCCATTAGGTACCTGGGGCAATGGCACATAGGTGCAGGCTTGTAGCCATGGACATGCTATGTGATCTGATGGTGAATTTGGGGTGACCTAATGCAAAAATCCTGAGGATCCATGGGCTTTTACCTCCCCCCTCCCAAGCAGCCTCCTTTATCTCTAGCGTCCCTTATCTCCCTCCTGATCGCTTACCGATCAGCTGCTTCCTTTCAGCACACCCTTCCCTCTTGTTTGCCTTAGTGTCCTTTCCTTAGCTGGAGCAGTTTTTTGCTCCTCCTTTTCTTCTAATTTCTCTCCTCATTGCTTTAGTATTCCTGTCTCCTCTCCTTGCAAGTTCGCTGTCTTTACCTCCCCCCTCCCAGGCAGCCTCCTTTATTGCTAGCGTCCCTTATCTCCTTCCCGCTTGCCGATCAGCGGCTTTGTTTCAACACTCACTTACCTCTTTTTTTAAAAAAGCATGATCTGCTTTTCGCCCCTGGGCAATTCGGCTCCAGGGACCACACATTCGCTCCATAAGACACACAGACATTTCCCCTTACTTTTTAGGAAGAAAAAAATGTGTCATGGAGCGGAAAATACGGTAAGTACTTTTAGTGCCCAGAAACCTTGCACCTGCAGTCTCTACTAGGTGTAGCAGAGGGGGATAGCTCATTCAGTAGAGATATCCCTTACTCTTAATCTCAGGGTTGTGGGTTTGAGCCCCTCATTGAGCAAAAGATTCCTGCATTTTGGGGGTTGGTCTGGATGACCTCTATGGTCCCTTCCAGCTCTGCAGTTCTAGGATTCTAATAGTTTCCAAATTGTCTTCAAGGGAAGCTCGGCATAGAATGCATTGCCGAAAGAGAAGCAGAGGTTGGATCACTGTAGCCAAGATAGCAATGTCCCAGAGACTTTGCAACTGGTGAAAGGCACTTCAACCCCAGACTGGGGGAATGTAGATCTCTCCAGAGCAGAGTATTAAACAGAGCCAGGAG
Organism: Podarcis vaucheri; assembly: GCF_965113315.1. Classification (NCBI taxonomy): domain Eukaryota; kingdom Metazoa; phylum Chordata; class Lepidosauria; order Squamata; family Lacertidae; genus Podarcis; species Podarcis vaucheri. The sequence goes on along the minus strand of NC_138765.1, from coordinate 88,008,977 downwards.
GTGATCCACCCACTGAGCTTCTGTCTTGCTAGGATCGAGCGTCACCTTATTGGCTGCCATCCTGCTGTTGGTTCAATACTTCTTGTGCACACACGCAAATACTGTATTCCAGATTACAACATGTTTCTTACCGGTAAATGGATGTGTTGATTTATTCTTTCTGATGGTTTTATCCACTTCCGCAGCGTCACTTGGAGATTTTCACACTTCGTCTCTCCTGCCAGGTCCTTCAGGGCATTTGAGGTGCCAGCTGGCCACTGGGCGAAGGAGCAAGTGTCAAGAATGGCACGCATGACAATGTTTACATGGTGTGCTTTTCTGTTTGCAGTTTGTGTGTGTGTGTGTGTGTGTTGAGCTCAAGGAGCAGATACTCTGACTCTTGGCAGAACTTTTAGCACTCAGTTTGTCTCACAGTTGAGGTTCGGCAAACTTTTTCTTTTTTCCTTTCCCCTTTTAATTTAACGTGCCATGCAAAGCAATGTTTGATTTCATCTAGCAAATCCAGCTCTTGGAACACGATGCTCATGAAATGGTTTTGGACATGGTGTTGGGGGAGAATCCAGAAATAGAGAGACTAAAGCCCAGATTTCAACGCAGGAGGGGGACTTGGCCTAAAAATTGGGTGCCTCAAAAGGAGAAGAATTGGCAGATTCTGTGCCATCGAGCTTCTCCCTTGGGCATCCCCTGGCCACAGGTGATGGATGGACAGCTGAAAGGATACTGGAATCAATAATTCCAGGAAAGCATTTTTCAGGGTGGGTGGGGGCTGTTTTCCCCTTTGAGAGCTGACTCGACTATTCTGCCAGGTTCCAGCCCAGAGCAATACAGTATTTACAGCCAAGCTGAAAAATCCCATGAAAATTGGTACTTCCAACGGAAGCATCTGTAGTCATTTTATTTCAACCAGATGTTACGGCAGGAGAAGGCTTCGGGAAGAGAGGATGTGCTCTTTGTGCTGTGTTTAGCACCATGTGCTGTGTGGGGGTCAGGAAGGAACTTCCTTGCCCCCCCAATCATTATGGCTATTGCAGGGATGGGGAGTTCCTGGCAACTTGGGCTAATATGTGGCCCTTGAGGCATCACTCTCCGGCCCTCAGGACTCTCCCCAGTCCTTGCTCCTACTTGACTGTGTTCTGTCAGCTGAACGGCAATAAAGCATCTTGCTTGAGCAGGTGTGGCCCAGAGATGTCCAGGCTTGACTCCAGCCCAGGAAGCCTTTCTCTACCTGAGATCCTGGAAGAATAGTCACAGAAGGTAATAGGGGTGTTCGCATGTTACATGCAGCAAACATGCAATCTGTGTACATGTCAACAATACCTCAATACCTTAAGGGCCACCTCTCCCCGTATGAACCGACCCAGATCCTGCGCTTGTCATCTGAGGTCCTTCTCTATGTCCCCACTCGTAGAGAGGTTTGGAGGGTGGCAACAAGGTCACCCAGCAGCTGCATGTGGAGGAGCGGGGAATCGAACCCAGTTCACCAGATTACGAGTCCACCACTCTTAACCACTACACCACACTGGAAAGGATGGAACGGGTTGTTGGCCCAAGTTGGGTGTTCCAGGTATCCTCACTTCGAAGTGGCTGTTCACTGGGGCTCCTTGGTTTGCATGGGGGAGACGGTGAGGCCTGGTCCTCCTCCACAAACTACGAAGCGTACACCTTGCAAAACATGACCCACAATCCTTTGCAAGGTGCAGGAATCCCCAGAGCAAAGGACTCAACCTGCAGAGGGTTTCCTGCCGGCAGAACGTTTTGAAACCGCCATCCGGCTGTGACGCAGCCGCTTGTTCCATTTCCCATTCTGAAACCTGGAGACTTAGCACAGCAATGTCTTTTTGCCTCTCCTTTCCATACTTGCAAAACCCGTGGGGTGGATAGGGGTGGGCGAGTGTGGGGACCCCCAGCCCACTCGTTCCAGATACATCTCCTCTGCTCTTCGGATTCTTGTGCTTGATTTCTCTGGAGGCACGGCAGGAGAACCTTGCAGCCCTGAGCCACGGCAGGCCTAACCGCAGGCCCGGCTCGGAAGTCCCTGGGCTGGCTGGCGCCTTTGTGAATGGAGCAGAAGTCTTTTGCAAAGCTGCCTTTCATTCATAGGGAGGGCGGGGGGGGGGGCCTCCTTGCAAAGAGCTGCTTTGCCGCACAGCTTCCTCTTTGGAAGGGGCAGCAGCCCTGAGCTCCTTTTCGGTTACGGCACCGAAACTGTTTTGATATGGGAGTGGGTGGGAGTGGGGTGGGGAGTTGGTTGAAGCGGAGATGCCAAACTTGGCTTTTTGACGAGCCTCTGAAACATAAAGGTAAAGGGACCCCTGACCATTAGGTCCAGTCATAACCGACTCTGGGGTTGCGGCACTCATCTCGCTTTATTGGCCAAGGGAGCCGGCGTACAGCTTCCAGGTCATGTGGCCAGCATGACTAAGCCGCTTCTGGCGAACCAGAGCAGTGCATGGAAAAGCTGTTTACCTTCCCGCCGGAGCGATACCTATTTATCTACTTGCACTTTGACGTGCTTTCGAACTGCTAGGTTGGCAGGAGCAGGGACCGAGCAACGGGAACTCACCCAGTCATGGGGATTCAAAACATAGCTGTCAACTTTTCCCTTTTCTTGCGAGGAATCCTATTCGGAATAAGGGAATTTCCCTTTAAAAAGGGAAAACGTTGACAGCTATGCTCTGAAACAGCTCTTGTGCAAATACTCACCCGCATTTCTCTGTTTATTTCTTCCTGACTTCGGTTTATTAAAATGTTTATATCTCCCTTGCCTTTTGGTGGCCAAGCTGTCCCTTGCAGCTGCTGTTGGACTCCTGTTCCCATCATCCCTGACCAGGGGTTGTGTTGACTGGGACTGATGGGTGTTGGAGTCCAACAGGGATGGAGAGGAGGGGCGGAAACCAGCGCGGTTCAGATTTTAATGCGAACCTGCCTGATTTGCACTTTCCGAAAGAGTCCGTAAACTGAAAATCGGCTGTCGCTCGAAATTTACACCTCTCCAGGTTTTGTGGTTTCTCCAAACAAATAAGGCACACAAAGTGCAGTGGGCATAAGAGGCATGTATTAGTGAAAATAACATATAAAAAGGCGTATGTTGGGGAAAGTTGCTTTGTACGCAATGTGCCTTTAGGAGCAAGCAAGAAACGAGAGATTGAAAGAGACTGAAATTGACAGGTATGCCTATCCATCAAACAGCTTCTGGAGGCCTCAAAAGCACAAGAGAAACAAGTCTTGTTGGTTCAGTCTTTGTCTCTGAGGCAGGGGCTGAATCCAAAATTTATTGCGTAGAAAGCTTGGTGTATAGAAGGAGGCAGGTTGAAGCAATAGAAAAGCACTCTTATCACGCTCCAGAGCATCCCTGGCTCTGTGGTACGCCTTTTGAAAGTCTGTGCCCTGCCTTTGAATCTGTAAACACATTTCAAATTAAACATTTTCTCCGTAGGAAGGGGTTAGCACAGAGCACTCGGCAGAGAAGGGGTGGTGTGGATGAGCATTGGGCCAAAGCTAGGGAGATCCTCGTTCATATCCTCATTCAGACAAGGAGCTCATTGTGTGACCTGGTCGTACTCTGCACCCCCAGCTTTCCAACCTAACCCACAGGGTTGCTGTGAGTGAGGGTTAAAAGGGGCTGCTGAGCTCCTTACAGAAAGGTTGGGTGTCAGTGTAATAACTAGGTAAAGGTAAAGGGACCCCTGACCATTAGGTCCAGTTGTGGCCGACTCTGGGGTTGCGGTGCTCATCTCGCTTTATTGGTCATGTGGTCAGCAGGACTGGTTCTGGCGAACCAGAGCAGCGCACGGAAACGCCGTTTACCTTCCCGCTGGAGCGGTACCTATTTATCTACTTTCACTTTGACGTGCTTTCGAACTGCTAGGTTGGCAGGAGCAGGGACTGAGCAACGGGAGCTCACCCCGCTGGGGGGATTCGAACCGCCGACCTTCTGATCGGCAAGTCCTAGGCTCTGTGGTTTAACCCACAGCGCCACCCGCGTCCCCGGTAATAACTAGTGATTAATAATAAAATGAATAAATAAATGCTAATAGTTAATAATAGACTGGGCACACTGTATTAATACACTAAAGCCAGGGCTTCTTAGCGAATTTCATTTCTAAGAGTACTTTTCAGAATTTTTAAATTCCCGACCCCCCGGAATTTATTTCTTTGAGTGTCAAGTTATCTAAAAAGGTGTGTTGGCAAGCCTGCTTGTTGCCAGATAGGCGCTTCTCTGCAAAACTGGGCTTTTCTTACTGTTTTTGTGTCTTAGGAGCCAACTTCTAGGAGCTAAGGTCCCTCTGCCCCCCCCCCAAAATATTTGGGCATTGCCATTCAAATAGTGTGCATGTACTACATCTTGTAAGGGACGCAGATGGTGCTGTGGGTCAAACCACAGAGCCTAGGACTTGCTGATCAGAAGGTCGGCGGTTCGAATCCCTGCGACAGGGTGAGCTCCTGTTGCTTGGTCCCTCTCCTGCCACCCTAGCAGTTCGAAAGCACGTCAAAGTGCAAGTAGATAAATAGTTACTGCTCCAGTGGGAAGGTAAACGGCGTCTCCGTGCGCTGCTCTGGTTCGCCAGAAGCGGCTTAGTCATTGCTGGCCACATGACCCGGAAGCTGTACGCCGGCTCCCTCGGCCAATAAAGCAAGATGAGCGCCGCAACCCCAGAGTCGGCCACGACTGGACCTAATGGTCAGGCGCCCCCCTTTACTTTACTACATCTTGTAATCAATTATGTGGGGATGGAGCTTACCTGGCCTCCCACCCTAATATTTTATTCCTCTGTAATTTGTGTGAAATGTGTGAAACGCCTCTTGAGTACCAACACTGAGGTTTTCTGGGCTAAGCCCCAGTTGAGTCACAGCCCTGATTAAGCCTCCCTCCCCGCTCTTTAAATTCGGAAACTCTGAGGTTTTTTAAATTTTTCTTCGAAGGCTGTCTAGCAGGCAAGTGTTGGGGTTTCATGCTGGTTTCTCTCTCCCCGCCCCCCCCGCCCCCCACTGAGGAGCATTTTCCTCTCCAAGTTTTGCAAGAGGAGACAAGATGTGTCAAAATCTTTGTTTGTCATTTATTAAACCACAGCTTTTTTCCATCATTGGTCATTTCCGGCTAAGACTTCAGAGCAGCTCAGCTACGCGTTTTGGCATTAATCACTAAAGCATGAAGTGTTTCTCATTTTGAAAACTCTGTTGCTGGGACGGTCTGGGTGTGCAAAAGGAGATGGGCTCTTTGAAGAGAAGACCACAGTGCAAGGAGCACCCCCCTCCCCTTCCTTATTAAAATACAGATTTCCAAGTTATATAAAAAGCTGCTAGCGCTGTGTGTTGGTGTGGCGATCTTATTTTTTGAACATCCCACCCTGGAGCGCAAATGAGCATTAAAAGGTTGTGTAATCTATTGACAGTTAGTTTAATAACATGAAGTTATGGAAAGTTCTTGTTTTCAGTATGGGCTTGGTTTTTTTCTTAGCATGTTTCCAAAATGGCAGGCAGGAAGGCCTGGTGCCAGCTTGCTCAGAGGTTTAGAGAGGGCAGCGTGCCAGGAAGAATGTTCTGCTGTTGCACTTGTGGCCTAACACAACAAAGGGAGCTTGCCACTGAACACTGGTGCTGCCGGGGAGAAGATGATGTCAACAGCGCAAGGTAGCAGCAGCTGACAGGGTTATGTTTTGCTTGCAAGGCCGCTTCTGAACAGGAACAGGAAGTAATAGTGCCACTGTATTCTGCTCTGGTCAGACCACACCTGGAGTACTGTGTCCAGTTCTGGGCACCACAATTCAAGAAGGACACTGACAAACTGGAACGTGTCCAGAGGAGGGCAACCAAAATGGTCAAAGGCCTGGAAACGATGCCTTATGAGGAACGGCTAAGGGAGCTGGGCATGTTTAGCCTGGAGAAGAGGAGGTTAAGGGGTGATATGATAGCCATGTTCAAATATATAAAAGGATGTCACATAGAGGAGGGAGAAAGGTTGTTTTCTGCTGCTCCGGAGAAGCGGACACGGAGCAATGGATCCAAACTACAAGAAAGAAGATTCCACCTAAACATTAGGAAGAACTTCCTGACAGTAAGAGCTGTTCGACAGTGGAATTTGCTGCCAAGGAGTGTGGTGGAGTCTCCTACTTTGGAGGTCTTTAAGCAGAGGCTTAATATGTCATAGGCTCCATATGTCAGGAGTGCTCTGATGGTGTTTCCTGCTTGGCAGGGGGTTGGACTCGATGGCCCTTGTGGTCTCTTCCAACTCTATGATTCTATGATTCTATGATTCTAGGAACAATCTATGAGCGCTGGGCATCATCAGTAGCCTTCAAGGTTGGAAATTATTCCAAACCTTTCAATTCCTGATTGAATTGGAAGACTTGTTGTTGTTGTTTAGTCATGTCCGACTCTTTGTGACCCCATGGACCAGAGCACACCAGGCACTCCTGTCTTCCACTGCCTCCCGCAGTTTGGTCAAACTCATGCTGGTAGCTTCGAGAACACTGTCCCACCATCTCGTCCTCTGTCGTCCCCTTCTCCTTGTGCCCTCCATCTTTCCCAACATCAGGGTCTTTTCCAGGGAGTCTTCTCTTCTCATGAGGTGGCCAAAGTACTGGAGCCTCAGCTTCAGGATCTGTCCTTCCAGTGAGCACTCAGGGCTGATTTCCTTCAGAATGGAGAGGTTTGATCTTCTTGCCGTCTATGGGTATTGGAGCCTCAGCTTCAGGATCTGATTGTCTTTGTCCATGGAGTTTCCTTGGCAGGGATACTGGAGTGGCTTGCTGGTTCCTGCTCCAGGTGGATCACGTTTGGTCAAAGCTCTCCACTATGACCTGTCCATCTTGGGTGGCGCTGCAAGGCATAGCTCATAGCTTCTCTGAGTTATTCAAGCCCCTTCGCCACGGCAAGGCAGTGATCCATGAAGGGGCTGGAAGACTTAGGTAAAGGTAAATGTGGGTAGGAGTCAATTGCAAATTACTGTGGTGTTCGTTCATTAGGGGAGACCCAGGGTTTTTTTTTGGGGGGGGGGGTTGTCAGCAGTTACAACACTTCTCAGGTGGGCTGATCCCAGGGAAGAAATCAGCTGTGAGGGCCCGATCCAGATTGGAGCTGGCGCTGTTGGGGAACAACAACCAGCACATGGGATTACAGCCTTGTACACTTGCTTACAAAGACAAATCTATTTCACAAACATCTCTTGTTCTGCAGCAATTTCTACCGGAGGACATCTAGTCCTATTTTTAGATAAGATGCAATACAGAAAGAAAGGAAAGAGAACGAACTCCCTGACTCCTTTTGTTTAGCCTTGGCAGAGAGCAGGGAGGGCTGTATGTTGGTAGCAAGGTTTCCTGGAAAAATAAGTTGTTATTGCTATGAATTTATTGTTATTATTCATCATCCTTTTCGCAAAAAAACAACACATGGGGATGCTTATGTTAAAAAGTCAACAGAATGTAGCCTCCAAACAACAAAATCAAATAGAACCAGTTGCAACTTACTCCTTAAGTTAAATAAAACAAGAGAGATTATTGTGGACTTTAGGAAATGTAAATTGAGTATTCAGCCAATTATTATTGAGGGGAAGTGTGTGGGACAGGTCTCGGTGTTTTGATTTCTGGGAATGGAGTTGAGAGATGACCTAACATGGGGAGAAAACAGCAAAGACCTAATGAAGAGAGCACAGCAAAGGTTATATTTTCTGAGAATCCTCTGGAAAAATAATCTCTCAAAGGACTTGTTGATGGCATTTTACCATTGTACTGTTGAGAGTGTATTAACTTATGGTCTGTGTGTGTGGTTTGGGAGCTGCACGGCCAGGGGAAAAACAATGCTATCCAGGGTTGTAAAGACTGCGGAGAGAATAACTGGGTGCACTCTTCCCACCTTGGATCAAATCTATGCTTCCAGGTCCCATAAGAAAGCTGCAGAGATAGTGCAGGATAGTGCGCACCCCGGAAATGATCTCTTTCAGCTTCTGCCTTCTGGAAGAAGGTACAGGGTTATAAAGACTTGGACTAGCCACCTGAGAAACAGTTTCTATCCAAATGCGATTTTGGTTTTAAATGCAATGTAAGGTAGTCTTATATTGTATTCAGTTATGGGGTATCAGAGTTTTTAGGGGCTAACCAAGCTGGGATAATTGGGATAGCAGGCTTGTGGGTTTTTGAATGTCTGACGTAGATTTTTTCAATTTCGTTGTTCTGTATGGGACAATGACAATAAAGATTATCATATTGTATCGTATCATATTTGTGATTCCAAAAGGGCCCATTTTAATGAACCATATTCTCCGCCTGTGTGTGCGGTTGTGTATAGAGGGGGGAATTTTCCCTCTCTTGGGGGGGGGGACTGTTCTCCACCCAGGAAGGACTACGATGCAGAAGGCCTTGCTGTGGATTGACTCCCACCTCCCAGCTTGTCTCTGTTGACACTGAAGTTTCTCCTTTTGGGTATACTGAGCTACAGGGCCAACCCTACCATGAGGCGAGGTGAGGCGACCGCCTTAGGTGGCAGGATCCACAGGGGCAGCAGATCCCAATGTAGATCTTTATCCCCTCCCCCTTTTCCAGATGTACATCTTCACTCACCCTTTCTTCCCTGGTGGGAAGTGGGGGCACTATTTTGTGGTTTGCGTCAGGCACCAAAAAACATCGGGCTGTCTCTGCTGAGGTAGAATGAAAGTCCTGAATCAGCTCATTCGGAGAAGCTGCAGTTCCTTCCTGAGGGTGTTTACACTCTCCAACAATTTAAGACTTGGGGAAACATATTTGGACTCTGGTTATGAACATTCTTCTAGCAGCAAAGGAGCTGAGCTACAAAATGGGGGACACCACCCTCCGCAACCTGAATCTTGCTCGGGCCCAGAACCCTCCAGTAAAGTAAGATTCTAGTCCGCATGACTGTGAATGAAGGGTTTCAGAAGAAATCTGAAAGCAGAACAAAGGTCTGTTAGTGACCATTTAGCAGGACTGCTGTATAAAGAGAAAAATCTTAGTCAATTAATTGCATGCATATCTGCATATGGGAAAGCAACAAATGGTCTAAAGGGAAAAGGCAGACCTATGTTTTGTTTTGGATCGCTTTAGAAGAGGCCACCTCCCTCGCCCTCTCTCACACCAGAGAAAAGCCCTATACCTTGATTATTGCCTGCAGGGCCTTGTCTGTGGCAGCCCCTAGGCTGTGGAACTCAGGTGCGTTGGTGGTCTTCGCTGTACAGCTTTCAGGGAATGGAGGCCTTTTTCCATCCGAGATGTGAGTTTTCAGGGCCCATCCCCGTTCCTGTGAATGTCATATGCTTTAACTGTTTTTAATTCTGAATTTTGAGTTGCTGTCACATGCCCCCCCCCCCCGGACCTGCCAGTGAAGGGAGGGAATGGGGACTGCACCCAATCTTATGTGGCTGCTCACATTGGTGAAGAATAGATTAGAGAGACCTGTTTCTCCAGTCTGCAAAAACCTGAACCTGTTAGCAGAAGGAAGTTTCAAATCCCCTGTCTCCTTCTAAATTTCTTTCTCTCTCTCTCTCTCTCTCTCTCTCTCTCTCTCTCTCTCTCTCTCTCCCTCTCTCCCCCCCCCCCTTTTTGGGAGTTATTGGGGTTTTTTTGCCGCCTCAGCAGGTTTTCTCATCTGGCTAATGCAGAGAGTTTCTCTTCCGCTTGCGCGACGGGCTGCTAACGCAGTCTAATTTGGGGAACAAGCTCTCTTGAGATCTTCCTCTTTGACTTCCTGCAGGGCTTGCATGTCTTTGTTCGTTTGGGCCGGAGAGCGCATGAATGTGCTCCCGTCTGTTTCCTGCCTTCTCGTGCTCGGTGCCAGCCGCGCATTTGGCAAGGACGTCAAGGGGAAGTGAGGTGTGGGGGGGACAGGAAGGGAGTGGGGGGGGTCCCGTGCCCAGGGAGGTCCCTGCTAGAAAATAAAATCCACACTCACAATAAATCCTATCAAGCCAATAATGGTTAGTCTTGCTCATGTTGCGCCTCTCTTTTGTGGGGGCATATTTGGTCACCTGGAGGCAAAGTTTGCGCTCTGTGTGGGGTTTCAGAAGTTGCAGAACGCTGCAGCACGATTGCTGACAGGTGCGCATAGAACACCTGTGCTCAGAGATGTGCTATGGTTTCCCGTTTGGTACCAGGCCAAGTTCAAGGTATATGAAAAGGCCTTAACACCTTGGGACCAGTTAACTTGCAAGATAGCTTGACCCTATGTTTGTCCACTTGACTGCTTCGACCTGTGAATCTGGCCCTGTTGCACATTTGTTAAGGAACAGATATCTTATTGTTGCAGCAACTACCGTATTTTTTGCTCTATAAGACGCACCTAGTTTTTGGAGGAGGAAAACAAGAAAAAAAAACATTCTGAATCTCAGAAGCCAGAACAGCAAGAGGGATCGGTACACAGTGAAAGCAGCAATCCCTCTTGCTGTTCTGGCTTCTGGGATGGCTGTGCAGCCTGCATTCGCTCCATAAGACGCACACACATTTCCCCTTGCTTTTTAGGAGGGAAAAAGTGAGTCTTATAGAGCAAAAAACACGGTACTTTGGAACTCACTGCCTATTGACACCAGGCCTTTGATGTACAGTTTTCAGTGCCTGCTAAAAACATGTTTCTTTAGACAAGCCTACCCAAGTGTGTAGAATGTTGATACGTATTTAGCTTATTGGTTATTTTAAAAAGTCTGTTTGAATATTTAAATAGCTGTTTTTACTGAAACCTTTATTGTTTTATTAGTTTTGTAAAATGCTTCGAGGGATTTTTTTTTTGTAATTAAGCAGTAGATAAATGTTATGTAAATAAATAAATTGGCAATTGGTTATTTACAGTTTGAACATTCCAGGCATTGGAACTATGAAAGTGGGGAAAGCTCAGCAATGGAATGCTAATAAATTTTGCTTTTGTGAATCATCTAAATATGGTAATTTTATTTTTATTAAAGAAGGCCTCTACGTCTTCATAGGGAACTTCTTCTGGGTTAATATATAATTTCAAGTAGAATTTTTAAAAAATGATTTTTGAAGTTTTGTAAACGTCACCTCTATCTCCTCTAGTAAGTGGGATTGTTGACTTGTCTTTCTTTAGACGATTAGTCAAAATCTTTCCTGGTCTTTCACCATTCTCCTGGTATCTCTGTCTTACACAAGTGAGTTTAAGTTCTATTTGATGAGCTAATACGTTATGTAATCCAAATTTCCTTTTTTATTATTATTATTTCCTTGTACAATATACTGGTAGGATTCCTAATCACTTGTGCCCTTAAGTTAGCAACGGGATGTTGACAAGCAGCGCAACTTCTGTGAGGAGCATGTGTCGTTTGTGCCTGGCGCTCAAAGGGCTGTGTGCGTCCCTTGCACTAAATAAAAAACAGCTCCCTGTAAAGGGCTTTTATTGCAACACCACAACATGCCTGCAAACAGCATTTCTAACCACATTTACAGCTTTGGGGCTGAGGCAGTTCTCCTGCGCCTGAGCCCAACACATAGGCAAAGCACCTCTTGAAGCCTTCAGTCTTGGGGTTCTCTACTTGCACACCCATGTTCCTGTGCCAATATGACTTTTGGCTCATGCAAAGAACCCAAGTAACAGCTAGGACGCGGGTGGCGCTGTGGGTTAAACCACAGAGCCTAGGACTTGATCAGAAGGTTGGCGGTTCGAATCCCCGTGATGGGGTGAGCTCCTGTTGCTCAGTCCCAGCTCCTGCCAACCTAGCAGTTCAAAAGCAGTCAAAGTGCAAGTAGATAAATAGGTACCACTCCGGCTGGAAGGTAAACGGCGTTTCCGTGCGCTGCTCTGGTTCGCCAGAAGCGGCTTAGTCATGCTGGCCACATGACTCAGAAGCTCTACGCCGGCTCCCTCGGCCAATAAAGCGAGATGAGCGCCGCAACCCCAGAGTCGGTCACGACTGGACCTAATGGTCAGGGGTCCCTTTACCTTTAACAGCTAGGAGAACCTTGCAGAGCCTTGCTTGCCCTTTGCACCAGGGATGAGGGGGGTTAAAGAGCCCTTTGCTTTCAGTCCAGAGGTGTGTGTCCTGCCTCCAGTTTCAAAGACACTTTGAATACCATTTGCTGGGAATCACAAATGCGTACAGAGCTGTTTACATCCTGCTTGCAGACATCCCAAAGGCTGGTGGCCAATGGGTTTTGGGGTAGATGGCCCCCCTTTGGTCAGATCCGGCATCAAGTCTCATATCTCCGCATGATATTGTGGCTGTGTGTGGAAGGGGCCTTTGGGATTAAGGGCTCTGCTTTGGAAGCACACAAATAGGGAAGCCTTTTTGGGCTGGGTATGGCCCTAAGGCCACCAGCTGCCGACTCCTAAAAGTGGAGTCAAACCCTGTCAATATTGTGGTTGCTCCCCCCCCCTTTCCCCTTCTACCCTCACACACGATGAGTTATTTCTTTAATTCCTGCCCTTGAGGTTAACTCTCGGGGCAGATTTCGCCTCTTTCTGTCAAATCTTCTCCCCAAAACCAGTTTTGTTTTGAAGGAACCGAGAGTGAATCGCGGCACCAGATTCCGCCTGACAGGGGCCAGCCCCTCGGTCCTCAATCAAAATGAAAATGTGTGGTTAGGCACCTTCTTCTTCTTTTCATTCGAGGCTTTTTAGTAACGAAATACTTCGCTTGTCGTTCAATCCAGCTTGAAAGCAGGAACACCCCCCTTCCCTCCATGCACACCCCACACGTCCTTTTAAGTTATTTGTTCTGTTTTCTTATCAGAGCATGATGGGGGTTTCTCAGCTACTCTCCGGCTTTTGCAAACATATTTTTAATGCCTCCAATCGGCTTCTTTCCTTCAATGTGTTCGTCTTCATAAGAAATGCATGTTTAGTGGCCCTGGGGGGGGGGAGGGAGAAGGGAGGCTGCCTCCCCACCAAAAATTACTTCTATTTTGTTGCTAAACAGCTGTTTGCTATTTCAACAAGGAAGCTTTTGTGACTGGATGGAGCCTCATCTGAGGCCAGTGTTTTTTATCCACTGAGGGAAAGCCCGTGGCCACGATCCAAGAGACCCCCTTCCTGCCTGCACACAGATTTCCTGTCAGCGTTTGGGTTTTCCTGGGGAGTTTGTTTCCTTCCAGCGCAAAAAAAGCATCTCAAAACTGTATCAAGAAGTCCCCCTTGCAATTTTTTTGAGGGGGTGGAGGGGCGGTGGAGGAAGGTAGACAGCTTGCCTGGTGGTTACTAGGTCAGTTCACACAACAGTTTGCAGATCAGCCTGATAAATCAGGGGACCCTTCATTTTTCATTGCCTTTTAAAATTAACCCATTCAATAAACACACAAGATGTAATATGTTTCACGTAACCAGAGGTTTGTTGTCGTTTTGCGCATTTTAAAATTAACCCAGCAAACATAGTTCCATTTAAGCATGTGAAAAGTCCAACCTGTAAATGTTTTCTTCAAAACTAAAAAGGAAAAACGTAGCAGATCATTGTGTCCGAAGCACTTCATCATAGCTGTCAACCTTTCCCTTTTCTTGCGAGGAATCCTATTCGGAATAAGGGAATTTCCCTTAAAAAAAGGGGAACGTTGACAGCTATGCACTTCATGTTTGTTATATAGATAATAACAACAATAACTTAACTTAAAAGAGATTATTATTATTATTATTATTATTATTATTATTATTGCCTGAAGTCAGTGCAATTGCCACCCCCCTACACTCTAATGGAGCCTGCCTCTCTGTTTTCAAAAGGGTTTGGGATCTGCCATTTAAATTGGGAGTGACAATTGTGGCATTGTGCAATATCTAAAATGCTGGCTGATGGACTCAGCAGCAAGGAGGGGCACCCACAAGACGGCACCTTGTCCGGGTGCCCCTCAAAACCAGCACTGCTCACATTTCAGATTTCAGAAGAAGGGAGCTGAGAGAGTCCAGTCTCTGCTTCTCATTTTATATTGTATTATGTTGTGCACTGTGGTTTGCTGTTGTTTTATTGATTGGAGTTTAGAAATTACTTATTGTAACTGTTGAGTGGATTTCTGTTTAATTTTGAAATGCTGATATTTAATATTATTCTATGTTTTAATGAATGTTGAATGTTATTTTATTTGCATATTGTACAGTGGTGCCTCACAAGACGAAATTAATTCGTTCCGCGAGTTTTTTCGTCTAGCGAATTTTTCGTCTTGCAAAGCACGAAATCCCATAGGAATGCATTGAAATTCAATTAATGCGTTCCTATGGTCAAAAAAAGTCCAAACAAAGCCAAATTTGGTACAACAAGAGTTTAATAAGTGCTCTTTAAAGTCACACATACTGTAAAGAGCATTTCAAAAATTGAAGGAACAATAATTTAAGTTTCTAAACATGACAGAAAAACATTTAAAAATCAACAAAGTGTACAGTACATTTTCTAAGACTCTAGGGGACAACTCGAAGAAGGTTCCTCTTCCACTCTTTGCTTCTTGCTGAAGGACCCCCTCCTCAACTGTTCCCCCAGCCACCCACCACACAGAAATTCAAATCCAGATATTTTTTTTAAAAAAACAGCAGAGTGGCCCAATGGTCACAGAAAATCATAAAAATGCAGAAAAAAACACAAGCTTCCAGATTCTTGCAAACCCCTCCTCAACTGTTCCCCCAGCCACCCACCACACAGAAATTCAAATCCAGATTTTTTTTAAAAAAACAGCAGAGTGGCCCAATGGTCACAGAAAATCATAAAAATGCAGGGGGGAAAAACACAAGCTTCCGGATTCTTGCAAACCCCTCCTCAACTGTTCCCCCAGCCACCCACCACACAGAATTTCAACTCCAGAATTTTTTTTAAAAAACAGCAGAGTGGCCCAATGGTCACAGAAAATCGTAAAAATGCAGGGGGGGGGACACACAAGCTTCCAGATTCTTGCAAACCCCTCCCCAACACCAAGTCCTTGAATTCCAAACACCCCAACCCAAAATCCAACCCCCCCAAAAAAAAAAGTTTTAAAAGTTTAAAAGAAGTTTTGGAAAAGCTTCAAAAATCACCAAAGTCTTCAAAAACCTCAAAAAAGGTTTTGAGTTCCTCCTCGAAGTCAAGTCGCAACTGTATTAACGGTGTTAAGAAAAAGGAAACAAACTTGCAAGACGTTTTCGTTTTTCGTCTTGCGAAGCAAGCCCATAGGGAAAATCATCTTGCGAAGCAACTCAAAAACGGAAAACTCTTTCGTCTAGCGAGTTTTTCGTTTTGCGAGGCATTCATCTTGCGGGGCACCACTGTATATTGTATTATGCATATTGTCTTATTTATACTGTATGATGTTAGCCGTTCTGAGCCTGGCTTTGGCTGGGGAGAACAGGATACAAATAAAATTTATTTATTATATTTATGGTAGCCCCAGAGTTCCTTGGGAGCCATTCTGCCTATCCCATCTTTTCTCCAAAGAGCTCAAGGCTACTAGAGGGTTGTGTTTTTTGGGTGGGGGGTTAGCAGGGGGCAACAAGAAGCTTATCAGTGGCTACTGGCTATGATGCCTCTGCTCTACCTTCACGGCTAGAGGCATCCGTGCCTCTGAATATCAGTTCCTGTAAACCACAAAAAGGGTGAGGGCTTTTGTGGGTTTCTCACGGGTGTCTGGTTGGGCATGGTTGAGAACAGGATCCGCACTAGGTGGGCCACTGGCCTGATCCAGAAGGCTGCTCTTACGGTCTTGTCAGCCCCAGCACCGTATGGTTGTGCTGGCTGAGGCTGATGGGAGTTGTAGTCCGGAGGGCACCAGGTTCGTGATAGCTATTCCAAGCTTTTGAGAGGAAAAGATGGCCGCTGTGACTTTCCTGCGGCCTTGCAATCTCGCTTCCAGCTTCGACCGCATACCCTCCAACATTCCTCCGATGAAAATAGGGGCGTCGTGAGGGAAAGTGGGACAATCCGGGATCAAATCAGAAACCGGGACGGCTTCTGTCAATCCGGGACTGTCCCTGGGAAATAAAGACACTCGGAGGGTCTGCTTTAATGTCACCTTGCAATTTCGCTTCCCGTTGCAAGTGTAGATCTGCCGCTGGGTCAAAGCCTGACTTTGCTAGCTCTCTTGGGCCACGTGTGGTTTTGGGAGGCAGGAGTTGCTGGGTTTTTTTTCCTATTGAGACCTGTAGCTTCCCCTTGATCCTGACCAGAATGGATCCCTATGTAATAACCATAGTAATAAGAGGAGTAATGTCAGCCAAACCTGCTACCATGTGCTTCCCACACCCCTGAGAAATCCTCATGGCAGATATTCAAAGCACAAAAAGAAGTGCTGTGTTCTTGTTTTTTATTAAAAAAAAACTGTACCTAAATACAGTGGTAACTTGGTTCTTGAACTTAATCCGTTCCAGGAGTCCATTCGACTCCCGAAACGGTTCGAAAACCAAGGCGTGGCTTCCGATTGGCTGCAGGAGCTTCCTGCGGCCAATCAGAAGCAGCGGAAGCCGCGTCAGACGTTCGGCTTCCGAAAAACGTTTGCAAACCGGAACACTCACTTTGCGGCGTTCGGGAGTTGATTTGTTCGGGAGCCAAGCCGTTCGAGTACCGAGGTACCACTGTAAATGAATAGTATTCTGTAGTAGGATGAACTGAATTCTGAGATGTGTACGAAATCATGCTGAGCAGAAACTCGCGTGATTCATTCGCAATGAATACACAGAACATACTCTGTGCCAGCTGAGGGGAAGGGCAAGGGAAGATGCAGTAGTCAAAGTCTCTCACCGTTTCTTAGCTTTGACTACCATCTACTGCTTGCTGGGTACAAGACTGCATCCATGAGGACTGGGATCTTTCTTTGGTTCAAAATGAGATTCTGAGGAAGCTGGATCCCACATCATCCACCTATTCTGTGCTTCCTCTGAACCCACATTTATTTAATATTCTGAAATGCTTTTAAGCCACCCTTCAGCCAAATATTGCAAGGCAGTAGTGTACCATGTACCAGTAAATTGTTTTTCACTGTTTGTAACATTTAATTGTTCTGACCTACCCTGGAACCTTAAGGCGAGAGGCAGGTAATAAATTTAAATAATAATATTTGATCATAATCATGGAATGGGGGGGAGGGAGGCCTCCAGACAACCCTCTTTTTCACGTTGGGCAATTGGTCACAGCATATTCACAAATTCATGGAGGAGAGGCCAATCAATGGCTTCTAGCCACAATGGCTATGCTCTCTCTGCCTCCATGGTTCAGAAAAACTGTGGAAGCATTGTTAGAAGCATTGTTAGTCTCCAATAATCACCGCTCAGCCATGATGTCCGTTGAGTGACCCTTCACCAGTCACAGCCTCTCAGCCCTAACTTACCTCAGAGGGTTGTTGTGAGCATGAAATCGAAAGCTCCTTGGGCGGAAAGGTGAGTTAGAAATGTAATGGCAAAAAGCAGATAGTAATATCTCTTCGCTTGCAAGTGACCTCTGAGCTATCAAAGTCTTCCCTAAACTGAAAACATTTCATGGTAATCTTTTTCTTCTTCTTATATAAATACGTCAGGTTGAGCAAACTTCTCCTGGAGCAATCCACAGTAGCTGTACTAGTATCAAACCCATTTTATTTATTTAAAACATTTAAATCTCACCTTTTCCTCCAAGAATCTCAGGATAATGTACATGGATCCCCCTCACTCGCCAGTCAACCTCTCCTGGCACACTCTAAAAACGCTGGTCATCTTGGCTGTGACTTCAGCTGTTCCAGGGCGAATTGAGCCACAGATGAAGAGAACTAGAAGCTTGGCGCAGCTTTATTAATTGCGCAGCATGCCACATCCGAGAAGCACTTCCAGAGTAGTCAGAGGCGACATTTTCACAGTGAATTTTATGGCAACTGAACTGGTCTCCCTTCATTTCTTTCATTAGTTCATCGCCAGAAAAGCCTAGACCACTTTCTGCTCACTTTTCTTTTTGGAGAGGTGTGCTATCCTGAACTTTTTATCAGTATTCCCAGGGCCGGATTTAGATGAAGCCCTAAGCTATTGAAGGTAATGGGGCCCTTTATATGTCCAGCTGTTCTTTGTCAACAACAAATTGTCGCTGGTTTTTGTGTTGAATATATTCTATATGGTCATTTATGCACCTAAAAAGGTAAAGGGACTCCTGACCATTAGGTCCAGTTGTGGCCGACTCTGAGGTTGCGGCACTCATCTTGCTTTACAGGCCGAGGGAGCCGGCGTTTGTCTGCAGACAGTTTTTCCGAGTCATGTGGCCAGCATGACTAAGCCGCTTCTGGCAAACCAGAGCAACGCACGGAAACGCCGTTTTAGCTTCCGGCCGGAGTGGTACCTATTTATCTACTTGCACTTTGACGTGCTTTCGAACTGCTAGGTTGGCAGGAGCAGGGACCGAGCAATGGGAGCTCACCCCATCGCGGGGATTCGAACCGCCGACCTTCTGATCGGCCAGTCCAAGAGGCTGTGGTTTAGACCACAGCGCCACCATAAGCTCTTTGGGGCAGGGACCTGCTTTCTTGTACAGTGGTACCTCTGGATGCAAACGGGAACCGGTCCGGAGCCCCGTTCGCATCCTGAAGCGAACACAACCTTCTGATCGGCAAGTCCTAGGCTCTGTGGTTTAACCCACAGCACCACCTGTGTCCCTATTTATGGACCTAATAGGTACGGTATCTAAAGCCATTTGCACACAACAAAATATGTATTTTATCAAAGTAATTGTTGAACTGAATTACAATTAAGAAAAAGTATATTAACAGTGAATATTTTTTTTGGGGGGGGACCAAGAGAGTGGGGCCCTAAGCTATAGATTGTTTAGCTTATACGTAAATCCAGCACTGGATATTCTAGATCTTCTTTATTTTAGAAGATTGCTGCTAAATTCGCATGCCTGGTGTTGTATCCATCCCGTTATGTTTGGCATTTATAGGTACATACTGTGTAATGAAGGATGCATAATTCACTTATGTATTCCCTGCCACTCAACATGATCTTTGGGATGTTTTGACCATTTTCTACCAGTTTGTTTCTTTTGATGTTTTGTCTGTACAGTGGTATCTCTGGTTACGAACTCAATTCATTCTGGAGGTCCGTTTTTAACCTGAAACCGTTCTTAACCTGAGGTAGCACTTTAGCTCAGTGTTTCCCAACCACTGTTCCGCGGCACACTAGTGTGCCGCGAGATGTTGCTTGGTGTGCCGTGGGAAAAATTAAAAAATTCGAAAGATTTTTTTTTAAAGTCAAATTTTCGATTGGGGCCCCGTCACTAGATGACCCCTGGGGTTCCCTCCCTCTCTGCGCCTCCCTCCTCCTCCTCCGGGGAGGCCCTTCCTGGCTCTCGGCCAAGGCTTGGCGGCTGCCACTCACTCACTCGCTCGCCCACCCGTCCCTCCATCCCTGCACCCGGCCTCTCCCCCTCCGTCCCCGGCGCAGGGGCTGCCGGGATCCGTAGTCCCCTCGCCCTTGGGTTCCGCGCCCGCGCGGGGTGCGCAAACTACGTTTCCCAGCGTGGCCTGGCGGCCCGGGCGTTTTGTTTGAAGCGCTCTTCTCCCGGCCATGGAATGAGCGCAGCGGCGGCAGCCGGGCGGGCAGGAGCTCTTCCGCGCAGACCCCGCGCAGCCTGCCTGCGCCCCCGCGGAGATCGGGCGGCAGGATGGAGCCCGGGGATCCCCGCGGAGGTGGAGCGGCGGAGGCTGCCCCCCAGGTAGGGCTGCGTCGGGGTGTGTGTTTATTTTTGCAATGCTGCATCCGCGCCGGAGGGGACGCATCGGACCGCGGGGAGACCCCTTGGCGGGCGTGCAAGGCAATGCATGCGTGCAGGCGTTGCATGGAGTGCAGTGCAATGCGATGGCAACGCGGCGCCCTGCATGCATGCATGCAACTTCCACTGGCGCTCCGGACTTGGCAGGTGAAGGGGGTCCCCAGTGGGTGGCAGAGAGGGCCGGGAGGGCGCAGGGGAGCCGGGGGGGAGCAGCGCTGCTCCCTGAGCCGAGCCCGGGGGGAAACTTCGGCGTCGTTGCGCCGGGTGTTGGAAGCGGAGGCTGGCGGGGGCCCCTCACCTGCAAAACCTGGTCGCCTCTCATATATTTCGTGCATTGCATTCATCGCCCGCTTTCTCCTCCAAGGAGCTCCCGGGGGCGCGCGTGGTTCTCCCTGTGTTATCCTCGCAACAACAGCCCTGCGAGATGGGTCAGGCGAGTGGCCCAAGGGAGCACCCAGGGATTGTTCTGGCCAGGTGGGGTGATTTGAACCCTGCTCTCTGCCCGGTCTTCATCCTCATTTAGCCCCCACATGTGCATGACTGTGCATGACTGAGGTTTTCCCCCCTCGTCTTGGCTATGGTGTGAGTCTGTGCTGTTAATTAATGGGGTTCTGCCTTCGGAGAAGATGAGCCAGCCCTCAAGGAGGTGATTATGTAATTTGCTAGCAATTCATGTCCCTCCCGGCGTGACGCTGCGCGCTGACGTCACGGGGCTGTAATGGTGGTGTGCCTCGAGATTTTTTTCATGAAACAAGTGTGCCTTTGCCCAAAAAAGGTTGGGAAACACTGCTTTAGCTAATGGGGCCTCCCACTGCCACCGCACGATTTCTGTTCTCATCCTGTTCTCATTAAGAGGTACAGTGGTACCTCGGGTTACATACACTTCAGGTTACTGACTCTGCTAACCCAGAAATATTACCTCGGGTCAAGAATTTTGCTTCAGGATGAGAACAGAAATCGTGCTCCAGCAGTGCGGCGGCAGCGGGAGGCCCCATTAGCTAAAGTGGTGCTTCAGGTTAAGAACAGTTTCAGGTTAAGAACGGACCTCCAGAACGAATTAAGTACTTAAACCAAGGTACCACTGTACTACTTCCAGGTTAGCGGTGTTTGTAACCCGAGGTACCACTGTATAGTGGTACCTCGGGTTAAGAACTTAATTCATTCTGGAGGTCCGTTCTTAACCTGAAACTGTTCTTAACCTGAGGTACCACTTTAGCTAATGGGGCCTCCTGCTGCCACTGCGCCGCCAGAGCACGATTTCTGT
The DNA here is from genome assembly GCF_965113315.1 of Podarcis vaucheri. Taxonomy (NCBI): domain Eukaryota; kingdom Metazoa; phylum Chordata; class Lepidosauria; order Squamata; family Lacertidae; genus Podarcis; species Podarcis vaucheri. The sequence continues at coordinate 87,988,098 of NC_138765.1, read as the reverse complement.
TCTCATCTTGAGGTAAAGTTCTTAACCCGAGGTACTACTTCCGGGTTAGCGGAGTCTGTAACCCAAAGTGTTTGTAACCCGAGGTGTTTGTAACCTGAGGTACCACTGTAATTGGAAAGAACGGCCTTGGAGATTGGCATGTGAGGGCAGCCTGTGCCACTCCTGGGTTTTCAAGGCTTGGACATATCAACCTCTTTCATCTTCCTGAAAAGTCCTTGAGTGGGGGTGCTTTACAGTGGTACCTCAGGTTACATATGCTTTAGGTTACATACGCTTCAGGTTACAGACTCTGCTAACCCAGAAATAGTACCTCGGGTTAAGAACTTTGCTTCAGGATGAGAAGAGAAATCGCGCAGCAGCTGCGGGAGGCCCCATTAGCTAAAGTGGTGCTTCAGGTTAAGAACAGTTTCAGGTTAAGAAGGGACCTCCGGAACGAATTAAGTACTTAACCCAAGGTACCACTGTATTTGGAAATGTTCCTTTCTTGCTGTGGCTCCAAATCTCACCCAAGTATCTTCAGAACAGGGGGAGCCCATCCTCTGCATGCCTTTTGCAGTGGCTGGTGGAGGCTTCTTCGAAGACCGGACTTTGCTGGCCTCCTTATCGCAGGAATGTATCACTTCCTCTTTTAGTTTCTTCATTTTCTGTCTTTCTCTTAATTTATGCCCTGGTCTCTCCCCCCCCCTCCTCCCCCGCCCCTCTGTGTTCTCAGTTCTAGGCAGCTCTGAGGTTGCTTTTTCTCTGAATTGCTGCTTCTTAGAAATTCTTCCTTTTCTGTGCTCCCCAGAGAGCACGTGGCAGAACAGTGGCTTCTGAGATGGAAGGGCGATGCTCCCTAGTGCGTTGGGATTCACATGGCCTTGATTCTCTCTTTCTCTCCCTCTCTGCACCCCCCAATTCTTTGTTTAGTGTCATTGGATTTTCACATAGATGTTTAAACCAGTATACCATATTATAGTCGCCCTGTAAACGGGAGCGGAAGAAGAAGAAGAAGAAGAGTTTGGATTTGATATCCCGCCTTTCACTCCCCTTCAGGAGTCTCAAAGCGGCTAACATTCTCCTTTCCCTTCCTCCCCCACAACAAACACTCTGTGAGGTGAGTGGGGCTGAGAGACTTCAGAGAAGTGTGACTAGCCCAAGGTCACCCAGCAGCTGCATGTGGAGGAGCGGGGAAGCGAACCCAGTTCACCAGATTACGAGACTACCGCTCTTAACCACTACACCACACTGGAAGCCATTTCTGGCAAGGCCTTTGCATGCAAAAGGTCCCGGGCTCCGTCATATTCATGTTTCCTTCTAGATTTCCTTGCTGGCTGCTAGCATATCATTCCCAGGGACCTCTCAGGGTTGCTTTCACGCAGACTCTTCCGCGTGAGACTTCTAAGAGCTGCCTGATAAAGAGTTTCTTTTTGTCGTTCGGGCCACAAGGTCTGCTTCCTCCTGAGATGAGAAGGACTGATAAATGCTCATGGGTAGAACATCTGAAGGCAGCCCTGTATTGGGAACTTTTTAATGTTTGATGTTTTGCTGTGTTTTTATATTATGTTGGAAGCTGCCCAGAGTGGCTGGGACAACCCAGTCAGATGGGCAGGATATGTTGTTGTTGCTGTTGTTATCTCCAGTTAGCAGGTACAGTGGTACCTCGGGTTAAGTACTTAATTCGTTCCGGAGGTCCGTATATAACCTGAAACTGTTCTTAACCTGAAGCACCACTTTAGCCAATGGGGCCTCCTGCTGCGCCGCTGGAGCACAATTTCTGTTGCAGCCTACACTTGGCCCCTGGCAGACCAGCCATCATGCTCCAAAACCCATTCATGCTCATGCTCTGGCTTACAGTGGTACCTCGGGTTAAGTACTTAATTCGTTTCGGAGGTTCGTTCTTAACCTGAAACTGTACTTAACCTGAAGCACGACTTTAGCTAATGGGGCCTCCTGCCGGAGGCACGATTTCTGTTCTCATCCTGAAGCAAAGTTCTTAACCTGAAGTACTATTTCTGGGTTAGCGGAGTCTGTAACCTGAAGCCTATGTAACCCGAGGTACCACTGTATTGAGAAAGGCCTCTGTTTCTGCAAGATGACCCTCGAGAGCCGCTGACAGAGGGATCAGGTGATGCCTTTGTTCCAGAAAAGTCTCGGAGGCAAAGGAGGGGAATCTGGGTTTGGGGCAGGGTTTGAGATGTGATGGTTGGGGGGGGGGAGTTTCTTGGGGGTACGGGCAAAACTAGAACATCAGGCTGCCTTAGGCCTATAGCAGGTTCTTCTATGTCCCCAGCTGGGCTCCTTGTGTGTTGAACCAAAGGTGAACTGTCCCAGAAATTCCACTCACACCATCTTGGCAGCGAAGATAACCTTACAACGAATTGGTAGTTGTTGTAGCTGCAGTGAGCTCAGGCCTGCTGACATTCAGTTGCTTGGATATAAGCTAACTGGCTCGCTTTGATGTTGTCTTATCTGTGGGCTTGGATGCTGGGCTCTAAGCCCAGAAAGGGGAGCTATCTGTAATAACTGGGTGTTTGCCACCTATGCCCTCCTTGGGGCAGGTGGAGCGATAGGAGGACGACACATGTTGCTTTCCGTATAAAGAATATGTGCAACTTTGCTTCCTTGCTGCGGTGTCCGTATTGCATCTCTGCAAGAGAAGGCTAGGCCTGGCAGCCTGATTTGCTGCAAGAATAAAGCATTAGAACTGGCCGTTCTGACGCCTTTGGTATCCCTGCACCCAGCGACTCCCATGCCTGAAGAGGTCTCCTGCTTGCCTGCTTGGGCTTCTGGGACCCCTCGACGTGCAAGGCACGAACCACTAAGCTGCCCTTCCTCTGGGCAATCCGTACAGGCAACTGAAGCAGCTGTGCTCTTCTTAACCGCAGCAGCTATTCTTAACGCAACCCAGTCCTAGTTCCCAGCGGCAGGCGGAGGAGAAAAGTGGGGTGTAGAATTCTGGGTCTGCCCTAGATGAAGAAGCAGAGTTGTGAACGGTACTCGGAAGCCACAGAAAAGCCATCAGTGTTTAGAGTGTTAGGCTAGGGCTGGGGTGACCCAAGTTGCCCACTTGGCCGTAGAAGCTCACCGGGTAATCTTGGGCCAGCCTAACCTAGCTTGTCGTTAGGATATAAATGGAAGAACCCTTGCTCTTCTTTCTTTGAAGGAAAGGTGCTGTGGATGCATACATAGCTGATAAGATACAACTTTATTTGCATTAGCCAATGGCCATAGCAACAGTGAAACATTACAGTACAGTGGTCCCTTGGGTTACATATGCTTCAGGTTACAGACTCCACTAACCCAGAAATATTACCTCAGGTTAAGAACTTTGCTTCAGGATGAGAACAGAAATCGTGCGGCGGCGGCAGGAGGCTCCATTAGCTAAAGTGGTGCTTCAGGTTAAGAACAGTTTCAGGTTAAGAACAGACCTCCAGAACGAATTAAGTTATTAACCCGAGGTAACACTGTATATGAAGAAAAAGAAAGTTGATATAAGAGCACAATTTAAAGTCCTGAATCAGCAGTCCAGTTAGTGGCCCTTATTCTGATTGCCCCTGCTATGAACCTAGCAACCGTGCTGTTAATACATAGAGTTGTCTGCATGCTTCTATCGCTCTACTCTTCTTTTATGCTATAACGTTTTATTTCTGGAATGCATTGAACTTTTAACAGTTTTATTTTAACAATGCATGTGCACATATAGCCTTGCATTGAGAACCCAGTGCCACCCATTTAATCCTGACTTGAGTTAAAGCAGCATTTTTTAAAGACTCTTGAGCTCCACCCACTGGAGCCCGGGCAGATTACTTGGCTGGGGAGGGGGATACCCTTCGGATGAAGGAAGAGGGTGCCAGCGTCCCAGAGGCAGCAGAATGGGCCCTGCCTCAAAGGGAATCCTCTTTTGAGTAACGCTTCAGCCTCACTGACCCACTTCTCTTGTGGGGCAGAGGAAATGAAAGTTTTGTGCCGTGGAAGCTGGTGGTGTTTTGTGGAAGTGTCTGCTTGGGATTTTGTACCCCTTTTTTGTCATAAATAGTGGAACCAACTCCTCTTTCTGCACTCGATTCCAGCCTCTTGAGGATCCGTCCTCTGCTCCAACCTCTGATCTGGCAGGTTTCCTTATTTTCAGGGCTCCTAACCAACTGGGAGAATTTCTAGTACATGAATCATGTACACTTACTACATGAATTGCTTGCTAATTGAGTTTCAGTATAAATAAGGTTTGCTTTCTTTGCCAAAAAGCTCAAAACGGAAACGAAGGTCGGATTTGCAGATTTACGTGTTGACACTCGCTCTCAGAAGGAAAGTCAGTAACATAAGGGCCTCAGAACAGCTTTCTGAAATATCAGCAACTTGAACACTAACTTGGACCCCTAAGAAATAAATTACTTCTCCGTCAGCTAAACCTTTAGCTGACTGATTTATAAAAGGACACAGGCCATGGTGTCCACTCTTCCTCAAGCCAGCCCTCCACCTGAAATCCTCTCCCGTCTCTGCCATTTAATATGCCACAAAGGGTGTGTTCTGCCTCTCCTGCGATTAGGCAGAAACCCAGGAAACACAAACCCTGGATAAGGGCCTGGGCCCCTGTAATCGAGCGCTGCTGGCATTAAAGTACACTTTGCCTCGTCAGCAGCCCAGTGGTCAGCACTGTATGCTCCCAATTACTGGTCCACCTAGGTCAATATTGCCTACTCTGGCTGGCAGTGGCTCTCCACGATTCCAGGCTCTCCCAGCCCACCCAGGAAATGCTGTTGGGATCTTTGCTTGCAACGCAGAAGCTAAAGGCCCTTCCCTGATGTCTGGCAGGTTAAATTTCATTACGTTTTCTATTATCCAGGCTTCCTGCAGTTTCTCTGGGTCTCGCAATGCATTGTCACGAAGATAATTGCATCCCATCTGGGAGACTCGGTTAACTTCAAAGTCCGCCGCTGGAATAGCCACCATTTGCCCCACTCCCACCCTGCTAAATTAGCAGGAAGGGTATAATTAATAACTTTTATTTGCCCAGAAGCTTCTGTGTATTTTACTGCTCTCTGTGCTTTTGGAATTTATAATTCTTTCTCCTTGTTTTTATCTCTCCCACCGCCGCCCCCCGGCCACCCCACAGTCTGTCTTTGCAAAGGGTTGAGGGGGGAAGAATTTTTTCCATCCGTTATCTATGGCAAATGCATTTCAGCATCTGCAAACTGAGAATTATATTTTTTAAAAAACCTGGTTGGATCCTGCAGAGGTGGGGGACCTCCGAAGAGCGTGCTGTTTGTGTTTTACGTCTTGAAAGGACACCCTGTTCTATTTCGCTGCAGAGCCTGGTGACTTGCCCGCCTCTTTATCTCTCGCCACCAAATGTCTCCTAACACTCCCTGCTTCTCTGCCTTTTGTCTGGTGTTGCATTCAGAGGAACCGCAGAGCAAATTTGGGTGAAGCTGATGGGCATGTTGTGGGGCGGGGGGGGGGAGAGAGAGAGGTTTTGTTTTTTGTTTCTTTCTGTTTTTGTAGTGATGTGTTGGCGTCAAAACGACCCTCGTGCAATCGTACAAACTGTAGGTGGGATGGTTTCTGTTATCTACTTATGTCCTAGAATTTCAGTACGAAACAAAACATCAAAGCAGTTTGCGAGAAGAATAAAACAATACAATTATCAGGGAAAACAGTTATGAGCATCTACGTAAAACATAAAAAGGTTTTCTACATAAAAAGGTCCGTATAGTAAAAGCTATGGTTTTCCCAGTAGTGATGTATGGAAGTGAGAGCTGGACCATAAAGAAGGCTGATCGCCAAAGAATGGATGCTTTTGAATTATGGTGCTGGAGGAGACTCTTGAGAGTCCTATGGACTGCAAGAAGATCCAAACCTCTCCATTCTGAAGGAAATCAGCCCTGAGTGCTCACTGGAAGGACAGATCCTGAAGCTGAGGCTCCAATACTTTGGCCACCTCATGAGAAGAGAAGACTCCCTGGAAAAGACCCTGATGTTGGGAAAGATGGAGGGCACAAGGAGAAGGGGACGGCAGAGGACGAGATGGTGGGGCGGTGTCCTCGAAGCTACCAGCATGAGTTTGACCAAACTGCGGGAGGCAGTGGAAGACAGGAGTGCCTGGTGTGCTCTGGTCCATGGAGTCACGAAGAGTCGGACATGACTAAACAACAACAACAACAACATAAAACATTTGCTGTCATGATTAAATGCAACAATAAACTAAAAACAGATTAGATGTGTATCAGCATTCACCTCAGATGGTGAATGGAGAGTCTGGGATGATTTATATGAAGAGACGCGGTCCTTGAGGTATTGCAGTCCTGACCCATTTAAGGCTTTATAGGTCAAAACCAGCACTTTGAATTAGGCCTGGAAGCTATTTGACAGTCAGGGCAGTTAGGCCAGGAGCGGTGCCATATGTTCAAACTGTATGGCCTGGTTACCAACCTAGCTACCGTATTCTGTACCCGTTGCAAGTTTCTGAACTGTCTTCAGAGGCAGCCCTGTCTATAATGTGTTTCAGTAATCCAGCCTAGTGGTTATTAGAGCCTTGAGAACAGTAGAAATATATACAGTGGTACCTCTGGATGCGAACGGGATCCGTTCTGGAGCCCCATTTGCATCCTGAAGCGAATGCAACCCGCGTCCGCATGGCTGTGTGGGTCGTGATTTGTCGCTTCTGCGCATGCGTGTGATGTCATTTTGAGCATCTGCCCATGCGCGAGCCTCGAAACCTGGAAGTAACGCGCTCCGTTACTTCCGGGTTGCTGCAGAGCCCAATCCGAAAATGCTTAACCTGAAGCTACTTCAACCCAAGGTATGACTGTATAAAAAAAATTAAAAGTTGTCCAGTAGCACCTTAGAGACCAACTAAGTTTCTTGAGCGACAGCAAAGGATCCAGGAATACCCCCAAATTATGTACCTGCTCCTTCAGAGGGTGTGTGACCCCATCAAGAGCAGGGAAGGTTCCCATCCATCCAGTCTAGGAAACCACCAACTAAAAGTGCCTTTATCTTATCTGGATTGAGCTTCAGTTTGTTGGCTCTCATCCAGTCCACTACCGAGGCAAGTCAATGGTCCAGCACTTCCACGGCCTCACTTGCAGATGAAAATGAGAAGCAGAGCTGAGTGTCGTCGGCATATTGCTGACAACGTACTCCAAAGCTCCAAATGAGCTCCGAATGAGCGGTTAGATGTTAAATGGCATATACAGTGGTGCCTCGCAAGACGGAAAACTCGCTAGACGAAAGAGTTTTCCGTTTTGGAGGTGCTTTGCAAAACGAATCTCCTATGGGCTTGCTTTGCAAGACGACAACATCTTGCGAGTTCCTGCTGGTTTTTCCCCCTCCCCCCCCTTTTTCTAAGCCGCTAAGCCGCTGTCAGGGAACTGACATCAGAGGAAAGGGAGGTGGTAGGGCTCCCAGAGGCTGGGAGAGAGTCAGCAGCTAAAGCAGGGACCAGCAGGGGGAGCGAGGGGTCTCTGGAGGAGGATCTCAGTAATGCTGAGAGAGACGCAGCAGCCAAGGCAGGAACCAGCAGGGGAGAGAAAGGGGTGAGAGACACGTCCAGCGAAAACAGCGGGGAGGTGTCAGAAGCAACCGTAGGGAGACCCATACTTCGCCGGAAGCTGCCACGTCGTGAGTCCAGGAGACGCGTTTCCGTTAAGGAGCTTCTTTGCTGGAAGCGCTTCCGCAGGCAGCCACTGTCAGACTCTACTAGTGACTAGAGCAGACATGTCTGAGGAGCTCTGTCACACACAGAGGTTTGTGGAGCCGCACAAACTCTGAGGGAGCACAATTTTAAGCACAAGCAGCTAATCATCCCATTACAGCAGTCTGACAGTCTCTGTACGCTGCCTGTGCAGGAGAAAGCATCATGAGCGACCCAGCCGGAGCCGGAGGAGCAGGGGGTGGAGTTGGTCCAAGCTTGGAAGAAAGATACCGAGCATTGGAGGTCCAACTTGCGCTGCAGACGGCGAGGCTCGAGGAGAGAAGGGCTCAGGATGCAGACAAGAAGGGGAGAACCACGCAGTTCCCCAGAAAGGTACCAGGATTGGTGCAGAAGTTTGGGGGGACCCCAAGGATTACCATGCCTTTAGGACAGAGATGCAATATGCACTTAATGTGCAGTTTGATGAGTTCCCTGATGAGGAATCGCGAGTTGCTTTCGTAATTGGGCATCTTGAGAAGGGGGCGCGGGACTGGGTTCGACCCCTGATGGCAACGCACAATGACATCCTAAAGGACACTATGAAGTTCTTTCGTGCAATGGATATCATGTTTTCCAGCGATATTGAGGAAGGGGTGGTGCGCAGACAGCTAATGGCTTGCAAGCAGGGAAGCCGATCTGTCCGTGAGTACTGGACTGAATTTACCATGCTGATTCACAGATTGGGGTGGGATTTATCGGCGGCACCCATTCAGATGCTATTTGAAGAAGGTCTTTCTTCGGCTGTGAAAGACGAACTGTCCCGGAGCCCCAGGGCGGTGTCTATGGATCAGCTGACCAAATCTGCGCTGACCATAGGAGCGCGCCAGGAGGCAAGAGCCTTGGAGAGGCGGGAAGGGAGAGGGGAACGTTGGAAGGAGTTCCGCATTCCAGACATTCCTGAGCCAGCTTTCCCGCCGGCAGAGCCGATGGAAGTCGGAACAGCCCGCGCGCGCGCAGTTTCAAAGCCCAGTGAGGGGGCTAAGAAGGAGGGAAAAGGGGCCCGGAAATGCTATCTCTGCCAACAGCCAGGGCACTTTGCCAGAGTCTGCCCCCAGAGGAAGGAATGGCAAGGGATGGTGGGAGCTGTTGAGGGGGGAGAGCAGGGAGAAACGGAGCAGGTAAAAGCCAACGCCTGGTTGCCACAGTCGGGGCACTGCAGCCAGGCCAAAGAGCAGTGAAAGTGCCCGTGCCAGAAGCTCCTCAACCTGCTCTAGTGATTGAAGTGTCGCTAGAGCTGCAAAATGGACACCCCCTAAAAATAAAGGCGCTGTTGGACTCAGGCAGCTCCTGCAATTTTATGAGCAAGGAGTTTGCTGCTGAACACCAGATACAGACGATCCCTTTAAGCAACCCCCTTCAGGTGACCACGATCGATGGCAGGGAACTGTTGGGAGGAGGAGTCAGCTTGCAGACCGTCCCAATGATAATGAGGGTGGCAAGGCACACAGAACTGATAGCGTTTAATGTGGCCACCTTGGGAGGCGCTCCCATTATTTTGGGAATGAGCTGGCTAGCCCTACATGATCCGCTGGTGGGCTGGCATCAAAGAGTGGTTTCCTTCGGTTCAGCACATTGCTTAGAACACTGCAAGGGGGAAAAGGGTTCAGCAGGGGCCCAAGCCACCCTAGCAGGGACTGAAGTAATGGAGAAGGTGAAGATGCAGATCTCAGCGACGTGTTCAGCGAGAAGGAAGCTGACCAACTACCCCCGCATAGGCCCTTTGATTGCCAGATCAATTTACTCCCTGGAGCACAGCTTCCTGTAGGCAAGTTGTATGCCATGTCAGACAGGGAAATGCAGGAGTTGCGAGAGTTCATTGACAAGAACCTGAAGAGAGGCTTCATCAGAGAGTCCAAGGCAGCGGGGGGTAGCCCAGTGTTTTTTGTGGATAAAAAGCACACGGACAAGCCAAGACTTGTATGTGATTTCAGGCGGTTAAATGCAGTGACAGAGCCGGCGGCTTTTCCTATGCCCAGGATTGATGATATTTTGACCAGGGTGCGGAAGGGAAAGATTTTTACAAAGCTGGACCTAAGGGGGGCGTACAACCTGATACGTATAAGGAAAGGGGATGAATGGAAAACCACCATGTTCACCCCTTTGGGGGCATTTGAATACCTCGTGATGCCTTTTGGATTACAAGCAGGCTCCGCGTGTTTTCAATCGTTCATGAACCACGTACTCGGGCCTTTGCTCTACAAGAATTGCGTGGCCTTCCTAGATGATGTGTTGGTGTATTCGGAGAATGAGGAGCAACATGTGAGAGACGTCAGAGAAGTGTTGAGCAGGCTGCAAGCCAACAGGCTGTGGGTGAAACTGGAGAAGTGTCAGTTTCATACCAAGGAGGTGGAATTCCTGGGGTACCGCCTGTCAGACAAGGGGTTGGCCATGGATCCCGGCAAGGTTCAAGCAGTGCTGGAATGGAAAACACCCAAAACCAAGAAGGATGTGCAGAGGTTCCTAGGGTTTGGAAACTTTTATCGTAAGTTCATCACGGACTGTCTCAGCAGTAAAAAGAAGTTTGTTTGGACGGCGGAGGCGGAGCGAGCGTTTGAGGAACTGAAAAGGGCCTTCGCCTCTGAAGAACAACTTCTGCATGTGGATTTACAAAAAAAAGCTGAGGGTCGAAACAGACGCATCTGACAGAGCCATAGGGGCGGTGCTTCTTCTGCAGCCGGGGAAGGAGGAGTCAGAGTGGCGACCGTGTGCCTTCTTTTCGCGAAAGCTGAACAAATCCGAGAGGAACTACACGGTGTACGACCGGGAACTTCTTGCTATTCATGAGGCTTTCCGGAGATGGAGGCACCTGCTAATTGGGGCACAACATAAGGTGCAAGTGTGCACGGACCATAAGAATCTAGAGTATTGGAGAACTGCGCGAGTGCTCAACCAACGGCAGTTGAGATGGGCCCAGGAGTTCTCCAAATTTAACTTTGAGATTTGTTACGTGCCAGGCCCAGAGAACGTTAGGGCGGACGCTCTCTCACGCAAACCTGAATATTTGGAGGGGGAGGGAGCACCCGAAGAGACCCATGTCATTCCAGAGGACCGCTGGGTGTGTGGGGCGGCATTGGTGGGGCAAAGGGAACTGGTAGAGGGAACGGTGCAGGATGAATACGCCCAGGACAAACTCAGGGGTCTCAGGAGGGAGGGAGACAAACCCGGGGGTTTTGAGGAGAGAAACGGGGCGTTGTACTACAAGGGAGCGTTATATATACCTGAAGGGGAATTGAGGGAAAAGGTACTCAAGCAACTGCACGATAGCCCCACAGCAGGGCATTTTGGGCAACACAAAACCATGTGGCTGGTTACCAGGGAATTCTGGTGGCCCAAGGTCAGGGAAGATGTGCGGGAGTATGTGAGAGGGTGTGACCAATGCCAACGAGCCAAGGGGGAGAGGCGGGCACCGGCAGGTTTATTAGAACCACTACCCACGCCTGAAAGACCATGGGAAGCAGTGGCAATAGATTTCATGACTGATCTGCCAAGGTCCAGAGGGAAAACAGCCATCATGGTTGTGGTAGACCTGTTAACCAAGATGGCCCACTTTATAGCCTGCTCACATGCGGTCACAGCAGAAGAAACCGCTAAATTGTTTGTAGAAAATGTGTTTAGGTTGCATGGCGCCCCCTTGAGGGTGGTTTCTGACCGAGGGAAACAATTTACTTCCAGGTTCTGGAGGAAGCTCATGAGCTTACTGCATGTAGAGGTTAATTTCTCAACTGCCCGTCATCCAGAAACCAACGGGCAGGCGGAAAGAGCTAATGGTGTCCTCCAGCAATATTTGAGGTGTTATGTGAATGACAGAGAGAATGATTGGGTGGAGAAGTTGGCGTTGGCAGAATTTGCCTACAACAATGCAGAGAACGTGTCCACGGGGATGAGCCCCTTTTTGGCTAATCACGGGTGCCATCCCCGAGCCTTCCCAGGGGGGGAAGGGGAGAACTGGAGCGTTCCAGCTGCAGAACAGTTCGTTGAAGAAATGGAAGCGATCCATCGCCAGCTCCAACTTAACTTAAACAGGGCTAAGGAGGAATATAAGAGGCAGGCAGACAAAAACAGAAGGGAAGGTGAAAGCCTTAGGGTGGGGGACCAGGTGTGGCTGTCCACCCAAGGGTTACCATTCAAAGGGGGTTGTAAGAAGTTAAGACCCAAAAGGCTGGGCCCATTTGAAGTCACGCAGCAGGTCAACCCAGTGGCTTTCAGACTCCGGTTACCGAACCACATGAAGCTGCACCCAGTGTTCCACAGGTCGTTGCTGTCACCGTATAAAGGGGACAGAGAAGGGAGGGTCAATAGGGGACCAGCTATGGAGGAAAAGGAACACAGCTACCATGTAGCGGAGATTCTCGATTCCAGGTGGAAGGGAGATCAAGTAGAGTATTTGGTAATGTGGGAAGGGGAGCCGGAGTCGGAAAACACCTGGGCCATGGCAGAGGATGTAGATGACGAGGTTTTGATAGAAACTTTTCATCAGAGATTCCCTAGTAAACCTCAGCCAGTGGCGAGGTTCCGGAGGGAATACTTTGCCACCACCGACGAAGAAGAAGAGTTGGAGGGGTTCTCTGATTCCGAGGCGGAGGAGGATTCAGCGAGCCGGAACGAAGACCGATGGAGGGAAATGTTCGAGACGTCTGAAGATGAAGAGGATTCTTTTCGGGGTTTTAGCTCCTCACCGCCCAGAGGAGAGAGTAGGGGCGGGGGGGAAGGGGGCCCTGGAGGGGAGGTGGATGTCAGGGAACTGACATCAGAGGAAAGGGAGGTGGTAGGGCTCCCAGAGGCTGGGAGGGAGTCAGCAGCTAAAGCAGGGACCAGCAGGGGGAGCGAGGGGTCTCTGGAGGAGGATCTCAGTAATGCTGAGAGAGACGCAGCAGCCAAGGCAGGAACTAGCAGGGGAGAGGAAGGGGTGAGAGACACGTCCAGCGAAAACAGCGGGGAGGTGTCAGAAGCAACCATAGGGAGACCCATGCTTCGCCGGAAGCTGCCACGTCGTGAGTCCAGGAGACGCGTTTCCGTTAAGGAGCTTCTTTGCTGGAAGCGCTTCCGCAGGCAGCCACTGTCAGACTCTACTAGTGACTAGAGCAGACATGTCTGAGGAGCTCTGTCACACACAGAGGTTTGTGGAGCCGCACAAACTCTGAGGGAGCACAATTTTAAGCACAAGCAGCTAATCATCCCATTACAGCCGCTTATCAGCTGATCCGATCAGCAGATAAGCCGCTAAAAGCCGCTAATAGCGCTAATCCGCTAATCCGTCAATGGGCTTGCTTCGCAAGACGAAAAAACCGCTAGACAAAGAGAATCACAGAACAGATTATTTTCGTCTTGCGAGGCACCACTGTATTATAGGGGCAGTGCTGTTGAGCGATGCCTACCCCACCTTCCTGACAAAAGCGAGCTGACCATTCGGAGCCCCTTCCCAGCTGCTGCTGCTGCATTTGGCTCCGGATTACAAAAGGGGCCGTGACTCACCAACCCAAAAACCTCAGAAGGCTGCAAAACTGGGAACAAAAACAGCATGACATAGATGGAAAGCAGAAGTGGATTCCCTGCCCCCCCCCATAGCCAAGAGAGCAGAGATATTTTGGGAGTCTCGGCCACATCCCCTTCCATGGCAACAAGGAAATCCGATTGTCCTCCTCCCCCCCAGCACTGCCGCTAACTTGCCCAGTACCTGGAAGGTGGTATTGTTGCTGCTATTAATGATGGATAGTGATGATGATGATGATGATGATGATCATTATTGTGGTACCTCGGGTTACGGGACGTGGGTGGCACTGTGGGTTAAACCACAGAGCCTAGGACTTGCCGATCAGAAGGTCGGTGGTTCGAATCCCCACGACAGGGTGAGCTCCCGTTGCTCGGTCCCTGCTCCTGCCCACCTAGCAGTTCGAAAGCACGTCAAAGTGCAAGCAGATAAATAGGTACCACTCCGGCGGGAAAGTAAACGGTGTTTCCGTACGCTGCTCTGGTTCGCCAGAAGCGGCTTAGTCTTGCTGGCCACATGACCCGGAAGCTGTATGCCGGCTCCCTTGGCCAATAAAGCGAGATGAGCGCCGCAACCCCAGAGTCGGCCATGACTGGACCTAATGGTCAGGGGTCCTTTTACCTTTACCTCGGGTTAAGTACAGTGGTACCTCAGGTTAAGTACTTAATTCGTTCCGGAGGTCCGTACTTAACCTGAAACTGTTCTTAACGTGAAGCACCACTTTAGCTAATGGGGCCTCCTGCTGCCGCCGCACTGCCAAAGCACGATTTCTGTTCTCATCCTGAAGCAAAGTTCTTAACCTGAAGCAATATTTCTGGGTTAGCGGAGTCTGTAACCTGAAGCGTATGTAACCCGAGGTACCACTGTAATTAATTTGTTCCGGAGGTCCGTTCTTAACCTGAAACTGCTCTTAACCGGAGGTACCACTTTAGCTAATGGCAGACTCATTCCAGAAGGTTGTGGACTCTCCTTCCGTGGAGGTTTCTAAGGAGAGGTTGGATGGCCATCTGCCATGAATGCTTTTGCTGAGATTCCTGCATTTCAGGGGGGTTGGACTAGATGACCCTTGAAGGTCCCTTCCAACTCTTAAGATTCTGTGATTCTAAATGATCTGCTCTTGTGTGTTGATTAATACATATATTCACCATCCTTGGGAATATCATTTGGGGCGATGCCGATGGCCCAGCACTGACTCCAGGACATGTGAATGGGGCGTTTGTTTTTTTCGGGGTGCCTGCTGGCCTTTTTAAGCTGGCCTCCCCTCCTGTTCCCTTGCGCCTTCCGCCTGGGGGAAGAGGCATCTCTCTGTCTTCCTCCCATTTCCTGGATGACTTCTGCAGCCCTCGATCTGCAAGCGGTTTCACAGATGCTGGAATCTCCAGCAGCTGTGCAGTTGTTTTCGTTTCAGTTTGTTGCTGCTTTGTGTAACCTCCAGCAGAGCCGGCCGTCCCCTGTTTCCCCACCCCACCCCACAGCCTTGCAGGGTGGTGCTTTGCCCAGCATCAAGCAGGCCTGGGGTTTGGCTGGTTGGGTGCCTGCTGGCCACGCTGCTGCCCCTCTGCTAACACCGCTGACCCCGAGTGGCTTATGGCTCCTTAATGCCAGTGAGTCACGCCGGCCGCCCCTCTCGGCCAAGAGGATTTCTGAGGCTCTCGGCCTGTGGAAAAATCCAAGCAGCCCATCAGCTGGGGATGGAAACGGCCTGTCTGGTAAACCGATTGCGTCATCAGGCTTCCTGCATTGGCTCAGCATTCCCGCGCCTCAAGCCAGCTCTCAGAATCCGACCCTTTTTATGCCAGTCCTTCTGCATCAGTCGGGGGAAATGGTCTCAGCTGTGTCTTTTCGTTATTTTATTTTGTAATAAATATAAAAATTGGGAAATTTGTGGAAGGGAATTGGGGTCGACCTTAGAAAAGGGTGTAAAGAATGAGTATTGTTGTTTAAATTGAGGTCTATAAGTTAAAATTGGTTAATTAAGATGAATAATAATAAGGTAAAAGTTGGGGACAAGAACTTGTTGAGCTAACTATTGGAATTGGAATACCAGAAGGGGAGGTGTGGGGAAGTCAGGGAAAGATGTTAAGAAAATAAGGATCTGAAACTATACTTGTTATTTGTGTTGTGTTTGTTTGTGTTTTTGTGTTTGTTTAAACTTTAATAAAAATGTATTAAAAAAAAAAATCAGGACATTTGCCACTCTCATAGATGGCAAACAAAAAAAAAAAATGGTCCCAGCTGTTGTCTCATTTTCCCCTCCTGGTTTCTTGGGGTGGCATAATTACCAGGGAAGGTGGCATTTCGGGAGCAGGGTGGGAGGGGCAAGAATGCACACCCCCGTGTGGTCCAGAAACCCATAACAGGCACCGCATGGAATCTTTTACGCCCGTCGGGAGCTTTCTGTGCTCCTCCATCACGTCAAGGGAGCGCGGGAAGTGGAAGTGGTCACTGAATACAATGAGGTTCTCTGCCGAAAATACATCTGTTTAAGTTCCAAGGTTCTAGTCCTCTTGACAGTGGAGAAGGGTGAGCTTTAAAGCAATCTGGGTTACTAGGTGTAAGAGCTGTTTGACAGTGGAATTTGCTGCCAAGGAGTGTGGTGGAGTCTCCTTCTTTGGAGGTCTTTAAGCAGAGGCTTGACAACCATATGTCAGGAGTGCTCTGGTGGTGTTTCCTGCTTGGCAGGGGGTTGGACTCGATGGCCCTTGTGGTCTCTTCCAACTCTATGATTCTATGATTCTATGATCTCAAAGCTGGAGTGGTCTAATCAGGCTTCTGAATGGCACACCTTCCAACATTTCTCTGATGAAAACAGGGGCACCCTATTCTATTTTATTATTATTATTATTATTATTATTATTATTATTATTATTATTATTACTACTACTACTGTTGTTGTTGTTGTTACCAGGCCCATATGGGGTTTGCTTCTGGTTTCCCCAGCCACACTGGGTGGCTTCCACCATATATAAAAAGATAATAAAACATTAAACATTTTAAAAAGCTTCCCTCTACAGGGCTGCCTTCAGATGTCTTCTAAAGGTTGTATAGTTTCTTATCCCCTTGGCTCGGGGGTCACGTAATTCCATACCCTCCTATGAAAATAGGGACGTCCTAAGGAAAAGCGGGACATTATGGGATCAAATCAGAAACCGGGATGGCTTCTGTAAATAATAATAATAATAATAAATTTATTTATATCCTGCCCTCCCCAACCGAAGCTGGGCTCAGAGCGGCTAACAACAGTAAATTGGTAAAACATTCTAAAATCATTTCATTATAAAATCAGTTCAAATCAGATTAATGGCAACCATTGGGCTAGAGTTCTGAGAGGATTGCCAAAGGAGGGGGTCAGGCTGTGGAACAGCTCTGTCTTGCAGGCCCTGCGGAAAGATGTCAAGCCCCATAGGGCCCTAGTCTCTTGTGACAGAGCGTTCCACCAGATCGGAGCCACAGCCGAAAAAGCCCTGGCTCTGATTGAGGCCAGCCTAACCTCTCTGTGGCAGGTTAAAACCAGCACCTTAAACATGATCCTGTACTTCACTGGTAGCCAGTGCAGCTGGTATAGCACCGGGTGAATGCTGGCCCTGGAAAATAGGGACACTTGGAGGGTCTTGAATTTCTAGCAGGCAGGATTTGGGGGCTGCCTTGGGAGCATGAGTAGATTAAAGTTATGCGGGGGGGGGGAATCATTTGCATCATTTATACAAGCTGTTGAATTCATCTTTCTTTGGTACAGATACAGTCAGGTATCTGTTACCATGAAGTCACCCAGGACATTTTGTTTTCTACAACCTGTGGCTCAAGGATGGGGAACCTGTGGCTTTTCAGGGATTGCCGGACTACGTCTCCCATCATCCTTGGCAGCTCTGAGTAGGGCTGATGGGAGTTGGAGTGCACCACCCAGAGTATCTCACAGTGGTGTTGTCAGAAATTAGGGTGGAAGGAGGGATGTATTGATTTCTGCCTTCCTCCCCAGGTGGCTTCTCCACCCATTCAGCCACTGTCAAAGCCCCTTGGGGTCTGAACAGGCCAGAAACTGTGGTCCTTCAACTTTTTACAGTGAGAGATACATGCCATCAATGCTTGGAACTTTGGCCCTGGAAAGGCTGAGCCACAGAGGCAGCTGAATTCTGGGGTAGCTTTTAAACAGAGGATGGAACGACGGATGGAATCTGTGTACAGTGGTAACACAGGTAAAGGGACCCCTGACCATTAGGTCCAGTCGTGAGCGACTCTGGGATTGCGGCACTCGTCTTGCTTTATTGGCCAAGGGAGCCAGCGTACAGCTTCTGTCATGTGGCCTGCATGACTAAGCTGCTTCTGGCGAACCAGAGCAGTGCACGGAAACGCCGTTTACCTTCCCGCCGGAGCGGTACCTATTTATCTACTTGCACTTTGACGTGCTTTCGAACTGCTAGGTTGGTAGGAGCTGGGACCAAGCAACGGGAGCTCACCCCATCGCGGGGTTTCGAACCACCAACCTTCTGATCGGCAAGTCCTAGGCTCTGTGGTTTAACCCACAGCGCCACCCGCGTCCAGCGTGTACAGTGGTACCTCGGGTTAAGTTCTTAATTCATTTCAGAGGTCCGTTCTTAACCTGAAACTGTTCTTAACCTGAAGCACCACTTTAGCTAATGGGGCCTCCTGCTGCTGCCGTGCCGCTGGAGCATGATTTCTGTTCTCATCCTGAAGCAAAGTTCTTAACCCGAGGTACTATTTCTGGGTTAGCGGAGTCTGTAACCTGAAGCGTATGTAACCTGAAGCGTATGTAACCCGAGGTATCACTGTACTCTGCATTCACCAGGATCCTGGCGAGGGAAAATCTGGTGTGCGGAACTTGTCGTTGGGGCGGAGGTGGCTGGTCCAGAAATCCAAAAATCAGAGCTGCTTCCTTTCGCCCTTCCCATGCCTTGCAGAGTAGGAAGCTTCAATCCGTTCCCTTGCTGTTTCCCCCCTCTAGGCTCTAGTTTTGTATTTCATAGAATTGTAGAATCATGGAAAAAGGACCCCAAGGGTCATCTATTCCAACCCCCTGCAATGTGGGAATCTCAACGACAGGTTGCAGCCGGAGCTTTGTTCCCAGCACCCTGCTTTCATTGCAGTGTGTCAGAGGAAGGGAGTGGAAACTGCTGTGGATTCACTTCTCCTTGCTCACTTGGAGAATCATTGACAGGTGAAGGTGGGGGAGCCACCAACTTTGATGGTTTTAAGAGGCTTGGAGAGGTTCATGGAGGAAGCAACAGTGCTTCTGAATTCCAACCAGTCATTGGAAACCACAGGAAGGGGGGGTTGCAACGAGGCTGCCAGATTTCTGCCTTTCTTTTGTCCCTGCCAAAGACATTTTGTTGGCCACTCTCAGAGACAGAAAGCTAGACTTTTTGATCCAATCTAGCAGCAGGATCAAGGTGTGCACGCCTTATTTCCCTAACTCCCCATCCAAAATAAGGCATGTGCAAATGGTCAAGCACTTCCAAAACCTGCTGAAAATGTTTTTTTTTTTTTCTGTCTCCTGGCTGCTGCCGCCAGCCTTTTATGATAGTCTAAGAATGCTTTTGAAGAGTCTACATGACTCCTCTAGCGATTTTCATTGAGATACCCACATAACCAGAAGCAAACAAATACTTTAACGAATCAAATAATAAACCATAAATGTTAGGTCCATTTTTTTTGGACTCCTAGGACACGATCTCTGCTTCTCCAACCTGGAAATGTTCCAGATGTTTTTGACTATAGCTTTCACCAAGTAGGAGGTGCGGGGCTGATCCACAGTGCACTTCCAAAGCACATGACCCACCCCCAAAAAAGAATCCTGGGAACTGCAGTTTCCCCCTCGCAGACCAATTCCCCGCACCCTACAGTTCCCAGGATTCTTTGGGGTCAAGAGACGTGTTTTGAATGTGCATTTGATGTGCCTTTCAATGCACGGTTCGGCTCTACCCATAGTCCAGATCCTCTGAGGGATGCCTCGTTGGTGCAACCAGTGCGCGGACTCACTGTAGCTGCTTCTCTTGCCTCTCTCCACAGAGTTCGAAGCCAAAGCTGCAGACCACCTGCTCAGAGATACAAGAAATCCGTCCCTGCACTCGCCTGGAGATGCCGGACCACGCAGACACCTTTGTCCTCAAGATGCTGAAGGTATCCTTTTGCAGCTGCTGCACTTATGGGAGGGAGGGACCCTTCAGGGGCATCTGGAGGATGGATGGCGGCTAACAGATTGAGGTTCAATCCTGACAAAACAGAAGTACTGTTTTGGGAAGACAGGGAGCAGGCAGGTGTGGGGGACTCCCTGGCCTTGAATGGGGTAACTGTGCCCCTGAAGGACCAGGTGTGTAGCCTGGGAGTCATTCTGGACTCACAGCTGTCCATGGAGGCACAGGTCAATTCTGTGTCCAGGACAGCTGTCTACCAGCTCCATCTGGTACGCAGGATGAGACCCTACCTGCCCGCGGACTGTCTCGAGTGGTGCATGCTTTAGTTACCTCTTGCTTGGACTACTGCAGTGCGCTCTACGTGGGGCTACCTTACCTGGAAACTACAACTAATCCAGAATGCGGCAGCTAGACTGCTGACTCGGAGTGGCTGCCAAGACCACATAACACTGGTCTTGAAAGACCTACATTGGCTCCCAGTACGTTTCTGAGCACAATTCAAAGTGTTGGTGCTGACCTTTAAAGCCCTAAATGGCCTTGGCCCAGTATACCTGAAGGACACTGAGGTCCAGCACCGAGGGCTTTCTGGCGGTTCCCTCACTGTGAGAAGCCAAGTTACAGGGAACCAGGCAGAGGGCCTTCTCGGTAGTGGCACCCGCCCTGTGGAATGCCCTCCCACCAGATGTCAAAGAAATAAACAATTATCTGACGTTTAGAAGACATCTGAAGGCAGCCCTGTTTAGGAAGGTTTTTAATGACTGATGTTTTAATGTATTTTTAATCTCCTGTTGGAAGCCGCCCAGAGTGGCTGGGGAAACCCAGCCAGATGGGTGGGGTATAATAAATAATAATAATAATAATAATAATTTATTATTATTCCTGGGCAGTATATAACTCCTGTGCTCTGAGATCTTCACTGGATGCCAGTTTGCTACTAGGCCAAGCTGAAGGTGTTACTGTTAGTATATGCTGTTAGTATATATGCGTACTGATATACATTTTATGAAATTAATTAAAGGGTGTGGATATCCCATGGGGTTTTAAAGATGACCTGAACCTAGGCAGCATTGCCTCAGCATTATGAAGAACTCCCAGGGTTTATCTTCTTTTTCTTTCCCCCCGCCACAGGTCAACACCTCCATGGATGTTGTATTTGAGGCTGGAGATGACCAACAACTGCGTTCCTGGATGTGTGAAATTAAAGAGTGTCTCCATCGAGGGTGAGCTATTGCCCCACTACTCTCTGTGCCAGGGCTGTGTGATGCAGTTCTTCAGGTGTTTTTCATTGCTAGGGTGTTGTTTTGTGTGTGTTTTTTTAAAAAAGAGGATTTCTAGTCCCCATGGCTGGAAGATAAGCTTGAATGTGTACAGCGATTCCTTGTGGAATATCTGAAGCATTGGGCTGCCTTGATTAGCAGGTGCAGAACGAATTAGACAAGATTATCTTTTAAAATGCAGACTAAGATGGTTACAGAGTCCACCTTTTCCTGGCGCAGATTTTCTTTCTCTCTTATTGCGCAGTGCAGATCCCGGTTCACATGCTCAGAGTCTCTCGCGTTGACTTTTGCTTCATGTATTGCAGGCCGTAATCTAGGCCCTAAAAAGTGGTTCCGTGGCTGGTCCTTGGTTGGTGCAAATCAAGCTCTGGACAGAAGGGATTGGAAGACAGGGAAGTGCGTAGGAATGTCCCCCCACCCCCAGTTTTCTCAGCACCTCATGAGGGTTAGAAACCTGCTTCTTTAAATAAACAAGAGCCTGTCCTGAAACTTCCAACGTTCGGCCTGATGGGTTGCCCACGAATTCTAGAGTTATGAGTGAGAAAAACTTTAGTCTATCCACTTTCCCCATGCCAGGCATAATTTTATAAACTTCTATATTGTCTCCTGTTACTTACCTTTTCTCTAAAGCCCCAAACACAGCAGGATGGGAGATTCATACTATCTTCATCATTTTTATTGCCCCTTTTTATCTTTTTCCAACTCCACACTATCCTTTACTGGGTATTTCCTGTACTCTATAGCCTGGACTGACCTAGAGGTGCCCAGAGTAAGGATGGCTTCTGTGATGAAAATAGCCATACCTGGAAAAAAAACGGTGTGGGACTAGGTGTTCCCTGTGTGCAGCGATGCAGGAAAGCTGAAGAATTGGTCGAGGAATTCAATCTTGATCTAATTTATTTATTATTTATTTAATTTATTGTTTTAGTATTTATTTTTATTTATTATTTAATTTATATTATTTATTGTATTTTATTTTATTTATTATCGGTAGAGGAATACAATTTTTATTTCTGAACCTTTTCTTTTTAAACTTTCTCGGCCTTATGCCTCCAAATATTGGCTTTGAAGTGTGTGACTGATAAGTACTAAAATTTCAAAAGCTGGGAGAGGGGCCGAATGAGATTGCCAGCGACGGGGTATAAAAACACAAAAATACCTACCATCATAACAAATACAATATAGCACAATTTAAAAGGCCATAGATGGCTATCAGGTCTAAACCAGATGCATGCTCTAGTTATATCCCGCTTGGACTACTGCAATGCGCTCTTCGTGGGGCTACCTTTGAAGGGGACCCAGAAACTACAACTAATCCATAATGTGGAAGCCAGACGGTGACTGGGAGTGGCTGCCTAGACCATATAACACTGGTCTTGAAAGACCTACATTGGCTCCCAGTATGTTTCTGAGCACAATTCAAAGTGTTGGTGCTGACCTTTAAAGCCCTAAACGGCCTCAGCCCAGTATACCTGAAGGAGCATCTCCACCCCCATCGTTCTGCCCAGACACTGAGGTCCAGCACTGAGGACCTTTGGCGGTTCCCTCCCTGCGAGAAGTGAGGTTACAGGGAACCAGGCAGAGGGCCTTCTTGGTAGCGGCGCCCGCCCTGTGGAACGCCCTCCCAGCAGATGTCAAGGAAATAAACAACCACCTGACTTTTAGAAGACATCTGAAGGCAGCCCTGTTTAGGGAAGTTTTTAATGACTGATGTTTTAATGTATTTTTAATCTCTTGTTGGAAGCCGCCCAGAGTGGCTGGGGAAACCCAGCCAGATGGGCGGGGTTTGAGTAATAAATTATTATTATTATTACTTGGACTGCAGAATCCATGTCCTTTCTGCACCTTGTCTTCTGCTTGGCTTGGGAAATTTGTTTTAAGCCCTGGAGTCCATAGGAAGCAAGAACTTCCTCTTGTGTACCTGGGGGTTTAAAGTCCTTCCCAAGTCAGAGTGTGGGATGCCCAGGTGGATGCAAGCGCAGTCTCTCTCACGCCTCTTGGAAAATGTACTGCCTGTTTCTTGTACCATTCTTTCAATGACGTCCCACTTCCTCTTGGGGCTTCCTCTTACTGAAATCTGCCAGGGGCAAGAAGTGGTATTGTGATTTGCAGAGAGCCATACTGTGATTCCTTTCATACACACACACACACACACACACACACACACACCCTCCACCAAATTTCAGGCCCCTTTTTGACCTTCTTGTAGCAGCAGTGCTGGGTGGCAACTGAACTGCCTGTGTCCAAAACCAACCTGCCTGCTTTTCTCCAAGGTTCTTTGCCCCTTTTTCGGAGTATAAAATGGCTACATTAACGCTGGGTGTCTGGTCAGGGGGTAGCATAAATGTGCCAGGAAATCAGGTCCCAAACTTGTCACTAGTGCCAGGCCGCTTGGTAAGTGGGAATGGGGTGGGTAGTGGTGGTGAAGACAACCTGGGTGACATCTGAGCATGTAATCTGTGTGTGCCCATATAGTTGTGCTGCACAAATCTCTTTCACACAAACACCTGTTCATGCACGAGGCAACTTGGACCTGTGTTCAGTGCAACGTGTGAATAAGCCTGTAATGCCAACTGTTCTCTTCCTCCTGCAAAGGTTACTTTTCACGGCAGGAGTTCCCAAATTCTGGTCTGGGGATCACCGGTGGCCCGCAAGCTGCACAGTGTGTTTGAAGAATGGTGGGAGCAGCGCAGGAAATAGTCATGTTGATTTTTAGTTGCATTTTTATTGCTGCTTCCGTTTCTTGCCTTGCATTTTATTATTTATCACAGTATTTTCCATTGCGTTCTACGTAACTAAAAAAGGGAATGCAATAAAATACAAAATAATAAATAACAGGAGCAATGATGATAGCAATAATAATCCTACGTCTACAACAGCATATTATGATTGCTACAAGCAGACAAATCGTTAGGTGGTCAGCAATTTTCAAGTGATCTGTTTAGAAAGAAAGTTTTGTAACCAACTCCAGGTGTTGGTTGGGAGGGTTAAGGCTAGTTTTGGAGGCAGGTCGTTGGCAGGGGGGAACCCTGTGAATGGTCCCTGCCTTGGATTCAGGAGAAGGCTTAGCATTGCAGTCCCAACCCCTCCTCAAGTCTGCGGCTAGCCCCAAGCTCATGGCATCCTTTGCAGAGTGAGCAGGGCCACTAAATTTGGCCTCTTTGCTGGCCCGGCACCTCAGACCTGGCAGGAGCACTAATTCTGAGGCCGTGTATTGATGGCTTTTGCAACATGGCTTCATTTGCCTGGGTGTTCCATGTATTTGCTGACCATGTTTCCTATAAAAACTATATTAAAAGTACAGTGGTGCCTCGCAAGACGAAAAGAATCCGTTCCGTGATTCTCTTCGTCTAGCGGTTTTTTCGTCTTGCGAAGCAAGCCCATTGACAGATTAGAGGATTAGCGCTATTAGCGGCTTTTAGCGGCTTATCAGCTTATCGGATCAGCTGATAAGCGGCTTAGCGGCTTAGAAAAAGGGGGGGACAGGAAAAAAACCCCGCAGGAACTCGCAATACATTGTCGTCTTGCAAAGCAAGCCCATAGGAGATTCGTTTTGCGAAGCACCTCCAAAACGGAAAACTCTTTCGTCTAGCGAGTTTTCCGTCTTGCGAGGCATTCGTCTTGCGGGGCACCACTGTATTACGATTCGACAGTAGTAAGGATGCATGTGATCTCACCTGTGGAACCTCATATTGCAAAACCCATTTCCACTCCAACCCTTCTGACCAATGTGTTTTCCTTCATCTTATAAGCTTGCTTACAAAGGCATTCAAAAAAGTCTCTTTCCTTTAAAGTATAGTGCCAGCAAAGGGACGTGGGTGGCGCTGTGGGTTAAACTACAGAGCCTAGGACTTGCTGATCAGAAGGTCGGCGGTTCAAATCCCCGCCACGGGGTGAGCTCCCATTGCTCGGTCCCTGCTCCTGCCAACCTAGCAGTTCAAAAGCACGTCAAAGTGCACGTAGATAAATAGGTACCGCTCCGGCGGGGAGGTAAACGGCGTTTCCATGCGCTGCTCTGGTTCGCCAGAAGCGGCTTAGTCATGCTGGCCACATGACCTGGAAGCTGTACGCCGGCTCCCTCGGCCAGTAAAGCGAGATGAGCGCCACAACCCCAGAGTCGGCCACGACTGGACTTAACGGTCAGGGGTCCCTCTACCTTTATAGTGCCAGCAGACTCACCACTGCCTTGTGCTGAGAGAAAACAATATGGGTTTTTCCCTGGAATTTCAAGTTTTCTGGTCCTCGTCCCCTTCAAGGAGCTCTTTCTTTTGCTTTTTTGCTTTTCTTTGCCTTATCTTTTGTTGCTGGCCTTGGGGGCAGGGACTTTATCTGTCCTGTTGGTGTCTCACAATCAGAAACATTCCCTCCTCTTTCAGGTCAGAAGGCGCCGACGTTGAGCTGATCTCGGACTCTCACTCGGAGGCTGTGACTGCAAGCCCCACAACCAGCAGCACGGACTCCCTGAACCAAGGTATTTGGGGCTCATCTGGGGCGAGGTCTGGGGTTGGAGGCGGGTCCTCTCCTATGCCTTTCAAGAAAAAAGTACCAAGAAACATCTGGTTGAGCAGTTCAGGCTGCTGGGCGCTGGGGAATCAGCAGAAGGGAGTTCCCCGATAATAACAAAGCTATCTATTTTTTTGTTTTGTGTTGCTAATTCTCTGGCTCTGCAAACTGTAAGCACTTGTGTGTGGTGCAACACGCTTTTACCATAGCTGCCTTGAGCTTTCCTGGGGGGAGAAATTGTTTAAAATGACAGCTGAGTCCTTCCTTCTCCCCTAGGGGCAATGCCACCCAGCCTCCCAGAGCAGAACGGCCAGAAGACTGACCACTACCTGACATCCTTCCCCTGGTTCCATGGCCCCATTTCTCGAGTCAAAGCCGCTCAGCTGGTTCAGCACCAGGGCCTTGACGGACATGGGGTTTTCCTCATCCGACAGAGTGAAACCCGCAGGGGAGACTACGTCCTCACCTTCAACTTCCAAGGAAGAGCAAAGGTACAGCGTCTCTTGCTGAGGGGACTCCCTCTGCCACCAGTCAGTACGTTAGCAGGCAGGCTTTCATGGCCCAAAACTGGAGCACTGTTGAAATCCCGCTTGGACTTCATATCTAAATAGCTTTTTTTTTAAATGTCCAGGAGACTTGCGATAAGGCAGCCACATTCAGGGGGGATGTATTCAAAGGAATTGGATAACTGGACCAAAAATATTCAAAGGCGCAGAGTTGGTTTTACTTAATCTTTACCCAGGGGACAATATAAATCTGAATTTTAAGGCTCTTATTGGCCAGCTTCTTGGAGGATGGGGCATTGACCACATGGTTGAGATGTCTGGCATTTAGTGTTGATGGAAAAATTAATCGCTAAACAAAAAATAGCAAGAGGAATGGAATGAAAAGACAATCTTTTGGTGGATTGGTATACTTTTAGTATGTTCAGTGCAAGAGAGGAAAATGCAATTATAAAAGAGAGAGAAAAATGAGTTGGACTACAACTCTCATGGCCATGGCCATGCTGACTGGCGCTCATGGGATTTGTAGTCCAAGACACCAGGTTGGGGAAGGTTAGGCAGTGGGGTTTTCCCTGGCTCAGGTGATGGGATTGGCACACGCCCTTCTGATCCTTGCTGAAACTTTTACATGACCTGTATGAATTGGCTGCTGTTGCTGACATGTGTCTTCCTGCTTCCTTTACCTTGGCAGCACCTACGGCTCTCCCTAACCGAAAGAGGCCAGTGTCGTGTCCAGCACCTGCACTTTGCCTCCATTTTGGACATGTTGCACCACTTCCAGCGCTTCCCCATCCCCCTGGAGTGCGGAACGGCCTGCAACGTGCAGCTGTCCAGCTACGTAGTGGTTCTTCCACATGCACAAGGTAGGAGGCAGCTATGGCTGCCATTTAGTCTCTTCCGTGCATTGGGCCTTTTCCAACCACACTCGGCTTTAAGTAGGAAATAAGGAGCGGAGGCAGACAGATGCACAGACGGCTGGGAACAGAACTGGGGAACTTTCCTCTCTTCATCATGCTCAGGCTGCGATCACTGAACACTTAGTTTGTTAAGATTTTTACACCATGCTCTGTTTTCTGCCAACATCTATCAAGGTGAAAGGGCTGTTTTCTAGAATTCCTGCTGGAACAGCTTCAGCAGGCCTTGGAGAATTCGAAGGCTCTCTCCTTCTAGAATGAGGAAGGCAACTGGCTTTGGAGACTAGCGCTTGTGGTTTCCTTCCACTGTAATTTGGTGGGGGAAATCCCTTGCCATATCCTCCGCTCTCTTCCGCTTTCAATCACTCAGCTGGAAGGTGGAAGCCTCTGCCTGCTGAACTGAGCTGGAGAAGTGTGTGTTGTATAAAAAAACCCAACCCAAATCACATCTCCAACGTATGATGCTTCTGTTTAGGTGCAAAGCAGGAATGTGTGTTGCTTAGGGGTGACATAGCCTATTCCTGCTTTGCTGATACAGGAATTGGAAACAGAAAAGAAGAAGGAAGCTCTTAAGCTCTTAGCACCACCAAGGAACACCTAGCTAGTTGCAGACATGGATGTTCTCAAAGCAATCAGGTGCAGTAGTGTAAAAGTTAGCTAGTTCTTGGTTTCCTTTCTAGTCATGCCAGCAATGACTACTGTATGTCCATTCAGAGCTAGTAACTTTCAGAGTCTTGTCGAGAAGGGAGCAGAGTGCCTCACCTGCTATTTGGCTGCTTTCTGTGCTGCCCTTGCAGCTGTGGAGACACTGCAGCTTATCATGGTTCCTAGAAACATGGAACCAGGCCATTGTGCCTATCACCACTGTGGAGTTGTATGGAATGTCATATTTGGTGTTCTGTAAAGTAAACACCAAAGGGATGCGGGTGGCGCTGTGGTCTAAACCACAGAGCCTAGGGCTTGCCGATCGGAAGGTCGGCGGTTCCAATCCCCAACGACGGGGTGAGCTCCCGTTGCTCGGTCCCTGCTCCTGCACACCTAGCAGTCTGAAAGCACATCAAGTGCAAGTAGATAAATAGGTACCACTCCGGCGGGAAGGTAAACGGCATTTCCATGTGCTGCTCTGGTTCGCCACAAGCGGCTTATTCATGCTGGCCACATGACCTGGAAGCTGTACGCCGGCTCCCTTGGCCAATAAAGCAAGATGAGCACGCAACTCCAGAGTCGTCCACAACTGGACCTAACGGTCAGGGGTCCCTTTACCTTTAAAGTAAACACAAGATTCTAGTCCTTACAGCTAACGGTACTTTTTTAAGAGTCGGTGGGTCGTGCCTCCTCAAATATCAGAAATGAATTGACACTGCCTTACATTTTCAATGGCTGAGGATGTGGTCAGGTGCCCCATATTAGAAACTTGCCCTAGCGAGACTGTAAAAAAAGTGCATATAGTTCTATAAACATCTGCCAAGTTGCATCTTACTCGCCTTTTTAATTTAGAGAAAAGGCATAAGAGGCGACACGATAAAAGTGATAAAATTAATAGTTTTAGCACTAGAACTTACGGACATCCAGTGAAGCTGTATGTTGGAAGATTCATGACAAGGAAAAGGAAGGATGGGAGGCAGTGATAGCCACGATCTTGGATGCCTTTAAAATAGGACTGGACCATTTCATGGAGGGCTATCAATGGCTCCTTGCCGTGATGGCTATGCTCTGCTTCCACAGTTGGCGGCAGTAAAGCCACAGGAAGGGAAAGGGCTCGGAGGCTCGGATCCTGCTTGTGGGCTGAGGCATCTGGTTATAAAACCAAAATGCTGGACTAGATAGGCCATTGGCCAGATCAGCCTCTTGTGATGCTCTTATTTGTTTGCGTAATCTCTACAGAGTGCAGAATTTGGCTTGCCTGTTTTAGCATGCAGTTCATGTGGAAGGTCATATTCCCTTATGTCAGCATATTTTTAGGATATTCAGTATAACTTCCCCTCATTTCTCTTCCTCCGAATGCAGGCTCCAGCAGCACAGTCCCACTCTCCCCCTCCGTCCACCGCTGCCACCCGGAATTCAGCCTTGTCCAGCTGTCCCCTTCCAGCTGCCCGCGGATCCACCTGGCCGACAACCTCCGACAGAGCTCCTCAGTGGAGCAGATATTCCACCTGGTGCCCCCTCCAGAAGAGCTGGCCAGCGGCCTGTGGCCCAGCAGCCACCTGACCAGCCCACCCACCACCCCTGCAACGCGCCAGTGGGACAATGATTACGAGATGGACTCACAAGGCAGGTCCCACCTGCGGGCGGTTAACAACCAGTATACATCCCTCTGACACAGCGGGATGGGGCAACAGCCTGCTTTTGCACAAGACTCTGGATAAATGTTTCAGAAAGCCACGGAAAAGACTTATTCCTCTTGGCTGCAGGCTCATGCTGGGGCGAGGCAGCTGGGTACACTTGCCCCAAGCCTTGGAGGGCTAAGATGGCAGTGGGGGGGGGGCGGTGTACCAGGGACCGGCTGCTTTTTTGTTTGAGTTTATAACTTTATTCTAACAAGACTCTGCCCCAGGCCTCAGGAAAGCTCTGCACATGCCTGCTTGGCTGTGTTGGTTTGTAAGATAGATTGATAACTCACTCCACTATGGATGTGACCCTTCGATTCGGCTTATTAAATGGCCTCTCTGTTAAGTTTTTTCACTCAATCCTCTCATCGGTTTTGCACATGTCTCTTCCTTTGCTTTAGGCTCCTAGTTTATTTTTGTTGCTACCGGTACATACAATATTTTTTGGTCTCTGTAATGATGTTCCTCCACTTGAGGAAAAGGGGAAATGTGTGGGCAGTAGAAGAAAAACCCCAGATCCAACTAGACTCAAGTAATTGATCTGATTTGCTCTTTCCATCACCCGCCTCTCATTTTGTTGCTGAATGAAGGCAACTGAGCTCTCTTTAGCTGAGCTAATTTCTTGGCTCCCTTGGGAACTAAGGAAATCTGTGCTTTGTTTGTTAAAACTTAAGCTCCTTCCAAGTAGGGTAATACAAACAGAACCAGGTGGTTGTTGGAAGTGCAGGCAAGAGGAATAACCATGGCAGAAGGCCATCACCACTACCCCTGTGCACCATTTTTGGCTTTAACTATCTAAACACTCAAATCCGTCAGCCTCCATGCAGGCCTAAAACGATGCAAAGGCACCACAAGTAAGACAGAGTCAACTGTTGTGGCTTCCTGGCAAGGAGGCACAAGGTGTTCCAGTCTTGAGTAGGCAGAGGAAGATCACACTTGTGGAGTGGATGAAAGTTCCTTTTAACAATCCCATCACTGTCCCTCATCTAGCCTAACATTGTGTACTCCAGATTGGCATAGCCTCTTGAGAGCCTCACCCATACATAGAATCATAGAGTTGGAAGAGACCACAAGGGCCATCGAGTCCAACCCCCTGCCAAGCAGTGGTCCTTTAACTGGCTAATGGCAGAGACTGAGCCTTAGGACTCCCGCATGCATGCTACAACTGGGCTATGCCTCCCCACCTTAAACTAGAAGCGGCATCATTCCCGGCAACACAGATCTCCTTTCAACATCAGCTAGAGACACAGCAAGGGAAGGGTCAGGGAATAGCCTACAATTAATGAATTGGATGCTCATGAGCAAGTCAAAAGGAACTGAACCTACTAGGAAGCAGCTGGTCAGCTTGACTGGTCTGCTTAGTTTGGTATTATCTCACTGGACCAGCTCTTCCAAAGACTCACGCAGAGAGGTTTTCCCTGTTACGACATGGGACATTCCATCACTGAGCTATGAAATTATATGTTTTGAGGTTAAGATGACCTAGCCTCAAATAGCTGCTTCCTTCCAACCAACCATTCCAGTGGGGAAAGGGGTCATTTTGCATCTCTGCCTTGCCCCATAGGGCTACTCTGGCCTTAAAACTACCGGTAGTTGCTTAGCATCCCTAGTTCAAGCCCAACCGCGCAGCACAGAATTACTCAAAACAACCAATAGCTTCTGATCCATTTCCAAATCTGACTTCTTTACGAACGCCACACCAACCTTATGAGGGTTCCCTCTAAAAAAAAATCCACAGCAGCTGCCTTTAAGCAGTTTCAAAAATGCTTAAAATGCTTTTGAGAGTTACTTTTAACAGCATAATTCTTAGAGGACCTCAGTGAGGTTAAGACACACATTTATCATGCATTAACTTTAGGAGCACAATGAAAACGACACAGCGCTGAATTTGCTCTTTTCCAGCATCCTCAAAGCCACAAACGCCAGAGTTGGGGGGAACCTCTCCAAAAAGCAGAAAGCCTGGTCTAACAGCATATTGGCACCAAGGGTGTCTGCTCTTGATATAGAATGGAAATAGCTTTAAAAATGTATCCCAAACAAGCAGAGAGAAGGAAATTTTTTAAAAAATATATATGGGAGAGGCCGTTACCATCTTTCCCCTGCTGTGTGTGCAAAATCTAACAATTATTCTCTTTGGCCAAGGTGGTGTTCTGATTTTGGGGGGCATGGGGATGGTAGCATTTATCAGAAAACAAACATGGGTAATGGCAAAGCAAATACAGTATAGTCAAGTTAACAACATTGTCCACAGTCTAGCAAATTGTTATTCAAAATGATGGCTGTGTATCCAAAGATACTAGAGCTTTGTTGTTGGTTTTTAAAAATGCTTTTCCCTCTTTGAGCTGTTGCCCACACAAGCTAACCTCATACAGATTTAAGCATGGGACCCATGTGCCCGCTGGACGGTAAAAGGGCCTATGATTAGCTAGCATTTCATCACACTAATGCCTTGTGCTGGAATGACCTTTGCTGAAAGTTTGTTCAAAGCAGGAGTCCAAAAACATCTGAAGGACCACAGGTTGCTCCCCCCTCGCCCCAGTTTCAGCCCATTTTTGAGTTCTCCTAAGGAACTTGCTCTGATCTTTCTTACCTAGTAAACCTAAATGCTCCAAACCACATAACCGGTAGTAGAGCAGTAGCGAGGTCCCTGCCTAGATATTAAGTGCCTTTTTCCTATCACCAGCAGTGCTTGGCGGCTCACACAAATAAATTTCTTTCTCCATCCCCTGACCATCACCATCAGAGATCCTGCTTGTTTGCTCAGAACATCAATCAGGGCTCAAAGCCTTCTGGGACGTTACAATTTCTGATACAAGTGCAGGTGTTCATTGAGGGCAGGGTTTTCAGAGGCTGGGGGCAAACCTGCGTTCAGGCTCAGAATTGCCCTGCAGGTGGGCATCCTCCAAAGGGGCTCAACATGCAGTGTAAAATTAGCTTACCTGGGTCCAGCTGCATCCTCACATTTGTGCCAGTCGTCCTTCAAGATCGTCACACAAAAGGAGATGGACAGCAGGATGGCAAAGCCCCAAGGCTGACTAGCACCCAGCCATGAACAGTTTACTTGACGTCATCTCTGTGAGCTGTAGGTATAAGCTCCCCGCACTGTGGTTTCCAAATTTTAAAATCTTAACAGATTAGTCTCTATCAACAGCAGCAAATGAATGAGCTCCACAGCTTGCTATTTATTTTTTTTAAAAAAAAACCAAATAGGCATTTAAAGAAAAAAACTGAGTGTTCTTGTTCTCCACCTTTCTACTCTTGTATAGTATAATTTTTCTATATATTGTTTCTGTATGTACTGTACATGTAACTTATTCTTTAATACAGCTAAAAAATACATACAGATCTGCCCCAGCAGTAAAATAAAACTGTTTTTAGAAATTTTCAGTGGTTGGTTCCGTGGTCATTTCTTTTTCCTTCCACCCCCCTCTCTCTATGGAGCGTTCCTTACAGAATCTTCTTTTTAAATCACCTGGTAAGATACTTGAAAATGGGAATAACCAGTGTGGTGCCCTCCAGATAATAGGATCAACCGTGTGGGTTGCTGTGAATTGGGAGCCCATCAACTTTTGAAGGGCACCACATTGGTTTCTCCGGCTTTCAAGTCACACTTCTTGGAACGGGGAAGAACGCGTGAAGGACGCAAGTCTTACATCCTGTGAGCACAGAACATAAGGAAGAGTTTCCATTAATCACACACACCTCCCACTTCAGGCATTCCTGAGCCCAAATTACGTTGTGATGATGAGTCACTAGCTCAGGAAGCCGTTAGTGGAAGAGTGGCTTCTGGGATAGCTGCGCAGCCTGCATTCGCTCCATAAGACACACACACATTTCCCCTTACTTTTTAGGAGGGAAAAAGTGAGTCTTACGGAGCAAAAAATACACTAAGTTTATATCGGGGTGAGGAAACATTTTCAGCCTGAGGGCCCCATTCTGTTCTGGGCAACCTTCCGAGGTCCACATGGGTGGGTGAAGCAAAGCATGCAAATTTCCCCATTTGCAAACTATGCTCCTTTCCATACACACTCCTCAGTATCCTTCTCCCAGACAAGAGGCGTCATCAGAGTTCAAGGGTACATTCCAGGCAGTCCAAAACACATGGGGTGTGTGAAGCAGGGCCAGTGAGGGGTGTGGCCTGTGGGGGGCCCAAGGACCAGGTCTGGAGGGCCACATTTGGCCACCATGCCTAAGATTCCCTGTTTCTGGTTAAGATTGTGAAAATCAGCATTGGCTCAACTACTTCCAATGCAGTCTTCCCCAACCAGGTGCCGTCCAGATGTTGTTGGGAACACAATTCCCATTCGTCTCTAACCATGCTGGCTAGGGAATGAGTCCAAAACACTCAGAGGACACTAGGTTGGAGAAGGCTTAATGCTTTAATGGCCTGAAGCACCACCATCCCTTCATCTGCCAGCACACATTTGTTGGCCCAAGTCACACATTTATACAGAAGCCACCCTTTAAGACAGATGTTTTTCAGTTTTTCCTCTTTTGGTCCCCTGTCCAAAGGCCTCTCTGCCTATCTTATGCACCAGTGGACAGCTAAACCAGAAAATAGGAAAAGGAAACAAGGTGAAGCATACAGATTCCAGAAGAAAAAGGTCAGTTTTTAAAACTTTTTTTATTTTTAATTTTTTTTTTAAAGTTTTTATTTTATATTATCTACAAAGTAAAAGTTTCCTCTTAACTTAAAAGTTACACCGCTGCCTTGCGACGGCGGCTTTCCCCCATCATCAAACATGATTTTATAAATAATAAATCCATATCTGCTTGACGATTAGAACTTGCTTTTTTTCAAACCTCTTTCAAGTTTAGTTAGAAGTAAAAGGTATTGATTTTCTTTTTATGTTCATTTAATTTCTTTTTTTTGTGTGTGAGAATAGCAGCAAGAATCACTCTCGTTACGTCCTTCTCTAGCTGATGAATTTGTGACTTTGAAGGGTTGCTTTAAAAAATAAATAGTTTTTTTCCAGTTTTATCTGCAAGCGGAAATGGGGCAGGGCTTTTTTTTTTGTTTGTTTTCCTTTTTTGACACAACACATGGAATTATGGAATCGTCCCACAAGGGCTCTACATGCCTTTTGTTTCAGTCCGAATTTCTCCCACTGCAAAGTGAACTGTTAGCATTCCTATTGGATGTTACAAGGTTGTTGTTTTTTTCCTCTTAGAAACAAAAATAAAGTGAAATACTAGATTTTGTTTTGATTTCTGTTTTTGTTTCTGTGCTTCCAAGTTGGTAGAAGCAGGAGAAGGAAGGTATTTGGCCTAAAAAAAGAAAGAAAGAAACAAACGAAGAGGGATGCAGCCTCACAGTTACTCCAGGTCAGCTTTACAACTGCTGTTGATGGTGGGTTTGTACTGGAAAAGAGAGAGAGAGAGAGAAGAATGAGTTGAGACATGAGATAAAGACCCCAAATCCTACCAAGGGCATTTTAAAAAGCAGGTCAGCTACTACAAGAGATGTCTCTCAGATAAAACACTTCCGTGCCCTTTATCCACCTGCAGCACATATTCTTGCCCATGGGCCAGGGTGGCAGGAGTGGGGAAGAGGAACGGAAAACACGACACATGGAAAACCTGGTGGCGGGTGCTTTTAAAAAACATGGCGTGAGCACAGCGAAGGCTTTCTTAATAAGCATGAGCATGAATGGGTTTTGGAGCATGACGGCTAGTCTGCCAAGGGCCAAGTGTAGGCAGCAACACCAAGGCTGCCATTTAAGGTGCTGGGAGAGGAAAGGCCAGGAGGTGGGAAGAATCACAACACAGCTGGGTGTACCCATGAAGCCAGGGTAGGGAACCTGTGGTCTTCCAGAGGCCCCTTGAACTACCAGTCCCCTGGCCCCTCATTCCTGGCTACCCTGGCTGGGGCTGATGCAGTCCAATGACATATGGAGGTCACAGGATCCTCACTCTGAAATAAAACTATCGAAGGCTTTTCACCAAAGCCAGACTAAACGTCTTTCCTTCTGCAGTGTTGGATGGCAGGTTGAGAGGAGTTCCCTAGCAGGACAGACTTTGCTCGTGTGCTCAAGACATCGATTCCATAAAACATATTTTGTTGCACTGTGCAAAATATGAGCAAGCCAGGGCTGAACTGATACTACCCTTGCTGGTACCTTTCCCGGAAAAATCAGAGGCTCACTATGTCAGGTTCCTATTGGAAGAGCCGACAAATGCTAGAACATTAGCAGTGGCAAAGTTTTTATCGGTGGTTGCAAGAACCAATGATCCCTATATTCTGAGCAAAATCCTTGTTTAACCTGGAGATAGGCTGTATGAATTGTGTGTTGCTTTGTAACGATTTGTTGGGTCTCTGGACCGTAATAAAGATTGATGATGATGATTGGAAATAAAGACTGCTTCTGAAGGGAGTAACGATTCAGTTGTGGGGGGAGAGGGCATTTTAAGAGCATCTGTTGTGCCTGTTCTGTTCAAGGGTACCCACCTGAGCTCCCCCTCTCTGCGCTCCCAAGCCCAGGCTCAACATCTCACAACCTTCATCTTCTCTCCCTTATCCCCCCTCCTGGGACCTGTGGCAGCTCCCAAGCACACACTCCGTTCACCTGAAGGGTGCGTCATGTAGGGGAAGTGTGTCGCTGTTGAAACTGGAATGTGCTGTAGTGCACTTTGCGCAATGGCGGCTTGGGCCCCACCGGGTGGTGGTTGGGTTGTCATGAGCATCATTGGAGCATGGGCAGTTGGGTGAGAAGGAGCCATCCCCGACTGCACATGGGCCTGAAATAAATTGAAATTGAAATACTTTATTGTCACTTGTACAACTTGTATGCAGTGAGATTACACGGGCACCCCCCACTCAGCTCTCTTAGTCTTAATTCCCCTCGTTTACTGACGCACACCCACCAAACCTGAAAGTCAGTTGCCCTGTTGTTATCTTTTCATTCAGCAGCCTAACAGCCCACGGATAGAAGCTGTTCTTTACCCTGTTGGTGCGACTAATCGTGCTTCTATATCTTCTGCCTGAGGGCAGGAGATCAAGAAAGTGCCGGCCAGGGTGTGAATCATCCCTGAGAATTTTCCTCACTCTCCTGAGGCAACGTTCTTCTGCAATGTCATCCAGCGGATTCATGGGACAGCCCATAATATCTTGTGCAGTATTCACCACCCTCTGTAGGCACTTCCTATCAGTTGATGTCAAACCAGCTCTTAAGTAGCAAGGCCACAAAGGGGAGGGGCGCCCACAGCCAGCACCACAGGAATCCCAGAAATGGCACTAAAACTGGTTTGTTTCAGCAGGGGAGGGAGTAGGCCGGGACCCCACCGAAGCTTTTAATGTTTAATAGATTATTGTATTTTAGTGTTCTGTTGGAAGCCGCCCAGAGTGGCTGGGGAAACCCAGCCAGATGGGCGGGGTATAAATAATAATGAATTATTATTAATATTTATTATTATTATTAGGCTCCCCTCTCAGAGGAATACGACAGCCTTACCGCCAGAAACAGCACAAAATATGTTGTTAAGTAGCCAGTTGGAGGGAGGCAGCTCTTGGCTTGCCATTCACAGCTGGAGGGGACACATTCGGGGGGCAGAGCACAAAATCTAAGTGTACAGTTGAGGGCAGCTTCAGACTTCCCTGCAAAGAACCTTTTTCAATGTTCAGGCCTCAGACCCAAAAGCTCACTGACTTACCACCAATTCCATAGCAAGGATCTCTCTCACTCCTAACCACCTCAGGAAGGACACCACCCTCTGCGGCACTCAGAGCCCGCTTCCATAACAGGGGGCCAAGGACCCACACCACCCTTCAACCGCCATGCCCAACCTTTTCAGCTTTAGCCAAGCAACTGCAGCAGCAGCAGCAGCAGCAGCAGCGCCACTGTCTACCCTCTAGCCCAAAAGGTGCACAATGTCATGCCCTGTTCTGCCTGCCTTCTAGAGGGAAGTACTCGGGTGACCATGTCTACCATGGGCAACCCTGAGAAACCCATAGTCCAGGGATCCCTCGCTAGCACCTCCTGCTGGACAGAGTGCATAAATACTCATCAGGCATTCTGAACAGTTCTTTGGTGCACAAGGGTGTGACACACACCCATGGCCTTCCCCGGATCAAAGCAGCCTGAGATTATAAGCCCATGTTAATGAGAAATGGCTCCCCGACCCCAGTCTTCTCCTCCCTGGAACAGAGAGCACTCTTTGGACCTCAGCCTACACCAAGTGTCTTTCTTACCTGGGGGACATGGGCCATGTGCGGTTGGTTGGTGTAGGCGGGCTGGACGTGGGAAGGATGAATGGCAAAGACCGTCTGTTGAGCTGCAGGGAAGCTGCTCTGAGGAGACTGTGTGCTTGAGCCTGGGGTCATGGAAGGAGGAGTTGGCGCAAGACCAGTGTGGTAGATGGCTGACTGCTGCTGGGCGTTTGTCAAGTGGAGAGCCTGGGCGGCCTGGTGCTGATGGTGCTGAAGAAATCATAAGCATAGCAATGGCTTGGCAATATTTACACTCAAACAGTGCTATTTGTCTAGAAAAAGAGGTGCCGGAACTCACCATGAACGCCTCCCTTGTTCTCTTAGAATGGCAACCTGAGAAGTGCCGGAACTGAGCTCCGGTGAGTTCCGGCTGAAAAAAAGCATTGCCCTCAAAAACGCTTGTTCTGCTCTCAGGCTATGCTGGGAATGCAAAATACAGTGCTTTGCCAGGGTTCCTTCCACCTCATGGCAAGCTGGCAACAGCAAGGAAACCTGGCCGGGAAGAGGCAAATTTCCCAGCAGCAAAAAAGGTGCATAATCCAACATGCTTGACATCCATGTTCACATTCAGCATTATGGGTTGAGGAACCTCAGGTGTATGCCTCTCCCTTTACAATCCACCAGGGCAGCTCAGAGGTTCTGCTACAGATTCAAGCCACACTCAGAAGAAGGAAAGATCCAGAGGCTGGGCTCTCTTTGGTGCTGCTAAAGTTATGGAAGAACATCCTGACTGAAGCCTGCTAAGCATTATCACTATTCTGTTCTCGATGTTCCAAGCTGCTACTTCTTTTTGTGTTAAATAAACTAAAAGCAGATCATCATTTTTATGCTGTAATGGGTATTTTTCAGTGGCCCATGTACTTTATGAATTTATAAACAATGGCTTATTCTCTCAATTCCACTGAAAGGCCAGCTCCGTCAGACTTCGTCATCCTGATAGCAGCTATTCCAACAGGCTGCCTCAGGGGGTGAGATGGGAGGCAGAGCTCGTTTCAGTAGCTCTAGTGAAAGGCCAGCTCCATCTTGTGCTTCCTGCTCCTGAACAGTTTCCACTCCTGCAGATCACATTGGGGCCCAAGTGTGCTTTCGCCCTCTTCCCTCCCTGTCGCTTTTTGCTTTTGTGTTGTGTGTTTTAGACTGCAAGCCTGTGAGCGAGAACTTTTCCTTTAACGGACTGTTCGTAAGCTGTGCCAGAGGCCTTTTTTAATGAAGAGCAGGGTACAAATACTCTTGGATAAAGAAAGAACATTTGTATTTTACTCATAAATACAAGTGCCATGGGACCTTTTAAGAAATAGCTGTTTAAGAAATGTAACTATCTGCCTAAACTTTCTAACTTGCATTAAGCTTGCATCCATCAGGATGGCTAATCCCAGTTGCTAGCTTCTTTTCAGTGGAAAATAGTAGCCTCCAGTGTGCAATGAACTAGTGATATGGTTCCTACCATGACAGCATGCTGGCCAGAGCAGTCAGCTCTGGTTGCACAGACTCCAGGCAATGAATGCAGGGTCTCAACGGCAACTGGCCCAAACTACGGCAGAGCACGAACCTGCTTCTCTGTTGCCACACAGATGGCCAGTCGTAGCGCTTACCTGCACTGGGCTGGGAGCTGGGTGGTTTCCCCCATGTTGACTCTGCTGCTGCCCTGTGGGTGTGGCAGAAGGCTGTGGGTGCGGCGGGTGCGGATGCAGGGTGGCGCTGGGATGGGCATACTGCTGAGCAAGGGAACCAGTGGAAACTAGGAAGAAAAGAGGGGAAAGGAAATTGAGAACGGATGCCAAGCGGAGTCAGCACATAGGACTCCCCCAACTCTGGGTGTCTCCCTTTTAAATAGTTGCTTTTCTTTCCTTCATTCAGAAACAATACAAATGCCAGCCACCTGGGACTTGCCCTCGACTCAACATCACTTTTGCAGCCTGCAGAGCACACTTTTTAAAACCTACATGGCTGCAAGGGAATGTTTGAGGGTGCGTGAGGACTGTGTAGAAGTGACGTGCCAGGCTCAGTGAGAGTTGAGAGGCTTTTCAATCCTTTCCTGCTGAAAATGGCCATTTGGCTCCAGGCTTCCTCTAACCTTAAGCTCTTGTCACAAAAGTCAAATTTATTTGGGTCAGGGTGGGAAAGCGCGCGCGCGCACACACACACACACACACCTGGCTCCAGTCACAGAACTGTGTTTCATACTGCATGCAGCCTTTGGGTTCCCTAGCATACAAGTCTGGCCGTGGACCAGGGAGGGGAAACCTGTGGGCCCCTCCAGATGTTGCAGGACTCAACTCCCATCAGGCCCAGCCAGCATGGCTAGTAGCCAGCAACATCTGGACGGCCACACGTTCCCCATCCTTGCCTTAAAACTCTTCATTTCCTCTTCAAACCCACAGAGAAGAAATGGGACTTGCTGGTGATCTCTTTTCAGTCCAAAATAGATTATCTTGCTGGCAGGAACTGGAGGAACTAGCTCAGGGCAGTCACATTCAGAGCTCAGAGAAGCATGTCCAAGGTTTACTGTAGACAAGATGGGGACCCAGAACCTGCACCCAAGTTTTAAAATCTGCCTTTACAGCTCCCATAGCAGATGCAAAAGGAAGATACATCCAGTGTGAACACCACCTGCCTTTCACAGGATAGATAAACTACATAATTAGTTCCCTTGCCCCCTGCCATAAATGGGAACAGCAGGGTAACATGGCACTTAGTTCTTTGCAAACTGCAATATGTCAGCAAGAGGAAGGAGGAAACAGAAAACAAGAGCAAATGCTTTGGGATAAGGGAAGGATAATGTGTAGAAGTTGCAAGTTGCAACTGTAATCCTAAAAGGGAGAGGGGTGGTGGATAGTCAAGGCAGTAGGAAATGAAGAAAGGCAGGGAGGGGAGGGAAAGGCCACCCAAATCAAACACCCACTTAGATGATGTTGGGAAGAGTCAGTGCTTTAAGTGTGAAAACTGCCTGAAGGTAAACATAACCACAATTAGACGGCAAAAGAGACCTTCATTTGAATTAGAGGAAGCAAATGTAAATGGATGTTACAGACAGACAGCGGGCTCCATTTTGCAAAGGAAGATCTATTAAAGGAAATTGACTTGTTGAAAGAGTTTCAATGCACCAAAGCAATGTGGTTGCATTACAGCCCTCTGACCAAATGGAACAGTTCAGCAGCAGATTCCTGGGACAACTCCATACCCAAAAGACACAGAGCTCCTGATTTCTGCTGTGTAATAAAGAGCCCTCCTTCTCCAGCTGACAGCTCTGGCTGTGTAGGTCATTCTGTCACAATGGATCTTTGCGTTCACTCAAATACATAAAAGGGAATCAGCGCTTTCGATTAAAAGATCCAGGGGCCTTTGTGACCACAACTGCCTTGCAAAATCCAACACTGAATTTCATTCAGCTCAACCTCAGGCTTTTTCGAAGTTTTCTAGCTCTTGTGGTTAAAGCAAACTTTCAGCATTCTGTCTGCAAGGGTTCATAGATGGGTTAGGCCTTCCAGGGGTCACAATTCCAACTCTTTGGGGAATGTCTTGCCCTGTAAATTCCAATCTTGCCCTTTCAGATTTCTTCTCCCACCCCCTAAAAGTCTGAATCTTCCTTTCCCAAATCTCTGACCAACCAATTCCGTACCCTTTATTGTGGACCACTGCAAAGTAGACAACCCTTCCTTCACAGGGCAGTAGACCATGTTGGTTTCAAGGAAATGTAAGGAGGAAGTAAACACGTCAACCAAGTCTCTACATAACTGGACTTATTT
Organism: Podarcis vaucheri; assembly: GCF_965113315.1. Taxonomy (NCBI): domain Eukaryota; kingdom Metazoa; phylum Chordata; class Lepidosauria; order Squamata; family Lacertidae; genus Podarcis; species Podarcis vaucheri. Next base: position 87,947,313 of record NC_138765.1, on the reverse strand, counting down.
TTTACTCTTTTCACCTAGTGCTGGCTGTCATCTTACCTTCTCCGTTATGGTAATCTTCCTCAGACAGTTTCATCCTTTACATGTCCCATGAGTCTATTGGTTTCTCAATGACAGAAAAGCTTTTCCTAATTCTGAATAGGTTTGGTGCAAAGACATCTGTTCAACAAGCCTATTCTCCAACAGATTCTTTCAAAGTTGTTTACTGTGCAAATCAAAGTTAGTACAAAAACCCCAACTCACTGGCAAAGTAGAAAGAAGGACCTGTCTCCTTGCTGTAGGGTATTTTGGGACATGCTGAATTTGGGAAATAGAAAGGGAAATTAGCCGTGTGCCACAAGATGAGAGCACCACTTCCAGTCTTCTGGAAAGGTTAAGTCAATCATTGTTTTCATGCACAAACCAATTTGCAATTAAAAAAAAAAAAAAGTTAAAGAGATATTCAATCACACATACAATCTTCAGCTGGTGTTCATCAATTTTAAAATGTCCACTATTTTAAAGTATTTTACATTCCGTTAACTAACCACAGCATGAAGAATAAGGATTAAAAGTGCTTTGACTGATTTTCAATGAAGAGAAAAACACCAGTTACAATCCCAGAAAACTGGATTTCCCCAAGATGCAGAGCCCCAGTTCCCCAATTATTGCTTAGTTCACCATACTAATTTGTTTGTGTATTTTTTAGCAGAGACAGGAAACTAGAGAGCTTAGAGAGAGAATAAGACACAGAAAAATACAAAGCAAAATCAGGATCAAGCTGGTGAATAAACATTATCTTGGTTTACCAGACTTTTGAAACAAGCCTTTCCATCTTAACAGAAGTTCAGCAATTAGCAACTGCTGACATATACACACGTTTATACAAAGGTTAATAGAATGAATTCCTATTCATTCTCTTTGCTAGATGTAGTTTCATAGAGCACTAGAGGTGCTACAAATCAATGCAGCGTTCCGATTACAGTTTTGCTATGTTTTTAGAGAACTGGCCAAAGGGAACAGTATACCTCCACTTAACATTTATTCAGTATTTCACACACATTCTCTCAGTAATCTCTACAACAAACCTGTGAGACAGGAGAGTATTGTCATACCTATGATTCAGACGGAGAGGGACGCTGAGATTGAAAAGTGAACACCAATACATTTGTGCTAAGGTTTGAACCAAGGACTTTTGATGATGATGGTTTATTAAATATTTCTACTGCCCTTCATCTGAGAATCATAGAGCGGTTTACAATAACTTCCTTTCTTTGCTACAGGTAGCTAAGTTGGTGCAAGCCAGACAAGAAAATCCAACCAGTCACTAACACTTCTGATGATATAAGCTTCCAAGGACCACCACCTTATACTAAAAGAAAACTATCAGGAAATTTCTTAACAAAAACCACTGAGCACTAAGTATTTGGATTCATCCTGGTAAAAAATGTGGCCGCAAGGTGACAAACTGGAAACAGTGGTCGTGTTCAGACGATTGTATCTCGGTTTAATAAGCCAAGATGTGAATGAGCCTTCTGCCTCCAACCCCCATCATTTGAAGCTGGCTTCATTCCAAAGCTGAGTATAATGTAAAGCACTGAGAGATCTTCTGTCAAGTAAGCAGTATAGAAAGCTTGACAAATAAATAAATAAATGAGTTTCCCAGTTTGGATGAAACAGGAAACTACATTTAGCAGAAGACTTCTTGGTATGTTTGCTCATGCAAAAAGGAGAAACTGAGTGGCTGTGCGCCTGGGCTCATTCATCTCTTGGCCAATGGGCTCATATGTCCATGAAGGCAAAAGCCCAAATGGGTCACAGCATCCAGTGGTCAGCAGGGGTGTCTCTGTGTTAGAATTGATAACAATTTAAAGCAGCCAGCTGAAACCCCCAAGTTACTCTTGGGTGACAAATCTCAAGACCTGCCTCACACATGAAGGGGAAGAACGGGAGAACCCCTACTGGAGATTTAATAGCTACACAGCGGCTGCCTGGAGTGTTCTACAGAGACCTTCCCACTTTTATTAATATTTAGGAAGCTGCCTCATACAGAGTCTGTTTATCCAGCTTACTATTGTCTACAGAGACTGGTAGATCTTGATGGTCTTAGGGTTTTCCCTCCTCTGCTCTGCCTGCAGATACCAGGAATGGAATCTTCCACGTACAAGGCAGGTGCTTGGCCACCAAGCCACAATCCTTTCCTCGAAAAGGAGAACCCTTAAATCTACTGCAAAGCAAGGACAACCTTGGTGTTCCTATTGAGTGACCTGGCTGACTAAACACAGCAGTGGAGGTTTCTCCTCAACTTTTGCCTTTTCCATTCCAGACAAAAAAGGGCAGAAGAATTAAGCTTATTTTACCTGTGAGTCCTCCTGTGTGGTCCAGCATAACAACATAGCCCTTTAGTGGCTGCCCCAAAGAATATTAGCATAATCTCTGAAAATGGGCACAATCCCACATTGCAACAGGGGCAATCACTTAATGCATCAGCCCACAAGGAAGTCATCCTTGGCTTACAGGAAGCCATCAGTGTGCAAAACCCACACTTGGTGATACCCCCAAGCCAGAAGGGGCCTCATATTGAGGAGGCAAAAGACAGACACATCTCAGTTCATGCCGAGGAATCAACTGAGCACTGCAGGCACATAACCCAAACACTACCCCAGAAGAGGAAATTCACGCCCAAAACAGTGCCTGTGTGAATGGAGGCCATGCCTCAAATCCTTGGCACAAATTCTGAGTGCCAACTGAGAGTAGAGCTAGGTGCTAAGAATCCCCTACCAATACAAAATGGTTCATGTCGCGGAATAGTAGTACATTTGAATGGACACAGCAGCACTACAAATATTCGTTCTGCGGTGCTTAATGATGCACACTAGCTCAGTCACGCATGCAAGTGGACACATACATAAGTGATTCGGTCCCCAGTGATAAATAAGGGCCCTTTAAAAGGCTGCTGGTGGCAGCATATGGAGAAATTGCGATATGCTGTTTTCTAAGAGGTATCTGGGACAGAAAAGTCAGCTGTTCATGCTTTACAATTGCATTTCAAAACACAGAGCGTTCCAGTTCTCTCGGCAAGCCACTAAGAACGAGATCCTTCAAAGTTTCAAAAGAGAACTCATTAAAAAGTGTCCTACCATACATCGTGTGGGTCTGCTCGTGCGCACCGTACTGCGTAGCGGTGGAAGAAACTAAGCCGGGCTGCGGGTGTGCCGGTGGTGCCATCATCCGGGCATTGCCCTGTATTACAGGGCTATAGACGTGGGGGTGCTGCATTAAGCATGAGAAAGAGAACAAGGAAGGAGTAAGTCCCTGCAGGTACTTTCACAGGTACAAAATGCCTTTCTTCAAGTTAATCAGAGATGCCCAGTTATACTAGCAGACTGGAATGGATTTAGAGGAAGACTCAGGATCATCCACCATCGTTCCCATCTGCGGCAGCTTTCCTAGCCCCTCCTATTATGGCACATAGGCCTCTTAACATTACAGCACTAAGGTGAAATTATGCCATTAGATAACCTAAAGCTTTCACGTGCCAATAGATCTAGGTAAGACTGCAGCAAACATCCAGGTCTCTTGAATCTGTTCCATCACTCAGCTGTCAATCCTGTCTGCACGGAAGGTGGCCTGCACACACACACACCCCTCAAACATGCACACAGGGCATCATGTGACAATGGCCCTGGATGTATCACCATAGGCAGCATGTAGCTCTTTTTGAAGTGCTATGCAAGCACTGCATCACCAGTTATGCAGCGTGGCAAAATACACATTCTAATTCCACCGTTCAAGCTGCAAAGAGCTCAGCTGAAGGCATACCTGAGACTGGTAATGCGGCACATGTTGAACGAGAGGTTGGTTGGAGAACTGCTGGGGGCTGTAGGCAACGTACTGCGTTGAATAAGCCGGTGGCGTAGCGACAATAGGAGCCCCGGCAGCGGAGGCAGGGTGCATCATGGTGTTTTGATGGTGCTGGTCTTGCCGCTGCTGGGGCATATTTGATACTGCAAAAGAAGGGGGAAAGGGCACATTACGAAAGCACCTCCCCCCCAAAATAAACCTATGCCAACATTTCTACGTACAGCTAGGTACAATGGCAACCACAAGGAAGCCAAATGAAGATGAGGAATCAGCTGCTGGTAGGGTTCCAGAATCTCACCCTGTGAGCAGGCTTTAAGGCGACAGGAGAGAGAGGTCAGCTCAGAGTAGGCTGGGCTATCATTCAGGCAGAAAGAAGGCAACACAGAAAGACTCCAAGCATTAGCCGATATATACTGGAACACTGCTCTGGTGCAACAAAAATGTTTTACTTTTAAAAGATTACACTTCCTGCCTGTGGAGAGATGGGCAGAGACAACCCATACAAGGTTCACATTCCTCCCATACAGAAGAATGGCATAATTACATTTTTTCTCCCTAAGACCAACAGAGCCCACAACAACAGTAAAATCCTGTTAAAACACAGCACTCTAATGTCAGGGAGGAGCTTTCAGAATCAGTAGCTTTGTGCCCAACTGTATGCATAAAAGCTTCCAGATTCCAGATTTGATTTATTACGGCCATAGGCCCATATCTAAAACAATACATCAAGATTTCCATAAACAAACAATTTAAAACAATTCCAAGTTAAAACACCCATATAAAACCAATTTTACTTCAATTAAGTAAACACTATATACAATAAGCTCCCTCTGTGTAATTCAAAACCCTCGGGGATATGCGTCTTAGTTCTGGCACTTATTGATGGTTCTTAAGTTTGGCTAAGCTGTCAGAGTCATACAGTGATCCATTTCTCCTCTTATGAAATAAGACATTAATCAGGTATCTAGCGACTGCAAGGGATCTACTTGAGTCTTCGTCGTTTAATAAGTATATTATTTGGGCTTCCTGAGGACTGTCAGCAATTCTCGATAAATATGGGGCCAGAAACTTGGACCGTGGAGCCGAATGTAATGGACAACAGAAGATTATATGGTATAACGATTCTATAGATCCACTTTTACAGTCACAGAGGAGTGAGATCTGTCCGTTGGAGAGTCTGTTACCCAACACATTTGATGGGAAAACATTGAATCTAGCCTTTATAAAGGCATACCTGTGCATCACCACAGATATAAGGTAGTTAAATAAGCTGGGAGTTTTGTTGGTGGTGTTAAGCCAAGGTTTATCGGCGAGCAGGTGCCACCACCAGTCGCAATATTAAATTGTAAATCAATCTCCTCTAATCTGTGAGTTATAATTCTCTTGGCAGAAATTAAATCCAATTTTAATAGTTCAGATGGAGATAGTCCTAAGGACACAAGTTTCCCATGTATTATTTTTGCCCAAGGGCTAGGGAAGTCATCTCTCCAGAGACACTGTATCAAGTGGAGATATGGGAGTTTATGCCATAATGCCAACCAGTAACAGAGGATGCATTTCCATAGTGTAGTTTCTAGAGATGTCACATTTAGTTCGAGTCGTATAGCTGTATTGCCTACACACCTGGGTAGTTTTAGCAACCTTCTTAGCAGTTGGTTTTGGATTACCTCCAACTGGGTTAGATTAACAAAGGACCCCCATATTGGGATTGCATATGCTATTGTTGCAATCACCTTTGCCTTGAAAACTTTTAACACTGATGGAATATGGAAAGCCCCATCTGAAAAGAAAAAACGCAGTAGCGCAAAGGAAAGGGCTTTAGCTCTATTTAATACATATGCAAGATGGACCTTCCAGCCCATGTTGTGTTGGAGGAGGACACCCAAGTATTGAAATTTAAAAACTTGGTCTATGGCTTTCCCGTCTATTCTCCAATTATAGGTTTTTCGACTCTTGGTGAAAATTAGGACTTTGGACTTTGCGTGATTAATTGTAAGAAAATTTGATTTGCAGTAAGCATCAAAAAATTTTAAGGCCCTCCTAAGGCCAACTCTTGAAAAAGCTTCCTTTAGGTAAAAGCCGAACAGAAGAAACAAGCCTCTGGCATGGCAAGTCAGTATGTTGCTTCTGCTCATCGTTAGGTACAGGAGCTAATCAAACACTCTTTCAGTACCTTCGTATGCATGTTACTGAGGGGTAAGTTGTGCAGTGTGTTCAGTAAGGTGTATGTCTAGGAAAGTGTGCATAGGATCTTTCAGCCTTAAATATGCTTAAAAGCATCCATTCAAGGATTTAGAACTGGAGCCAAGACACTAGGCCAGGGGGCAGCAAACTTTTTCAGCAGGGGGCCGGTCCACTGTCCCTCAGACCTTTTGGGGGGTCAGACTATATTGGGGGGGGGGATGAACGAATTCCTACGTCCCACAAATAACCCAGAGATGTATTTTAAATAAAAGGACACATTCTATTCATGTAAAAACACGCTGATTTCCGGACTGTACGTGGGCCGGATTTAGGTGACTGGGCCAGATCCGGCCCCCCGGGCCTTAGTCTGCCCACCCATGCACCAGGCCCTATGCTGCTATAAACTTTGCCTGCTCAGTGCTGCAAAATCCAAGAAACAAGAGGACACATGAGCAGCAGGAGGAGGAGGAAGAAGAAGAAGAGGAGGAGGAGGAGGAGGAGGAGGCGGCAGCTTGGTTGCACAGTAAGGCGGGCTGCTAATTCATAAACAAAGTAAATGTAACAGAACAATGAGCAAGGCATGTTAGTTATTCCACATGCAAGCTACGTACAAGAGCATGCAATACTGTATTATTCTCACCTTTACCTGCTCTATAGGTCTTGGCCTGGTTGACTGGCATAGGCGTCATGGGAATGGGGTACAAAGGCTGAAAAATAACATGGCCGACAATTAGAGGAAGCACACACCACGCATCATATATATTTCTCCTCTCTGGATGCAAGTCATGTGTGGCGGCCTGCTCCCCACTGGGTTCCCAGCAGATATGCACCTCACACTTTTATCTACAAACATTTGATTATGGGTGCTATTGTCTGCTTATTGTCTTGTGCTGAACCTCACCACCCAACCCAAGAGGTGCCCACAAAGGATTCCTTGCAATGCTCAGAGGATCCTGGGGTGGAACTCTCCAAAGGTAAGTTTTAGGAACCAACCATGGCTATCTGCAGCAGCAGCAGCAGCATCAACACCTCTTGACTGTCACCATTCCTTATGTAGCCCAAACAGCACCACCGACAGATAAGAGGGAGGTATTGGGGGAACCCAAAAGTTCCACACAAAAAAAAGCTAAGTGGAGGTGCTAACTGTTGGGGGCAGGGAAGAGGGGGAACCACCTGAGTGGGAGGATTGAACTTATCTTGAACAGGAGCACATCACATTTGCCTTGAATGCTAATATAGCTTCCCTCAAGCTTGATTTAGATGGTTTGTAGTCAAGAGTTTAAGCTACAATTTCCATGCTCCAGTGTTAACTATGGTGTAACAAAACCTTGAATTGTTCCATTACAGTGTGGGAGAGACAGGAGGAGGGAAAACACCAGCACCATGTTCATTCTCTTTAGGCAGCTACTTTTATATCTGAACCAGGCCTTTGCTTGAAAGAACATTAACAGTGCCATGATGTATAAGCTTGGTTGAAGTCAAGAGGCAGGTGAAAATAGCTTGGGTGGGAGGGAACGGGATCAAAATACTTGTTAGAAACGTGACTAAAAATAAATGCCTTACTTTAAAGTGATCCCCATATACCAACCACAGAAGACAAATTGGCACCACTAGAGATAATTTTGGAACGCTGTGGCAGCCAGAAAGAGCACAATGCATTCTACTGAGATGAACTAAAAGTTCTTTGAACTCTGGTCTCTTATTAGTAAAGTGAAAAACACACTGTTTAATCAATTAGGCTATTAGAAGATTTCATCATCATTGCAGGTCATGGACAAAATCAAGTATCAGATAAAACTGGACCCAAAGTAAAAATAAATAAACAAACCAAGGTATGTACAGGGAATCAATATGCTTAAAATGCACATCTTATCATATACACTCATCGTTTCTGACATTTGTTGTAATAATTTTCTTGTGGCCACAGCAAATACTCTTCTCTCAGTTGTACATAAGGGTAAGAACAGTTGGCTAACTAAATACTTGGCCAGTCCCTCCAACAAGGATCTCCTCTTGGGAGAGTATACATTTCACAAATAGAGTACACAAGGACAAAAGCTCTGCAAATACAAAGTTACTGTTCCGATGGGATCTTCTTTCAAGACAATGAGTAGGCCCCTGCATACATTTCAAGGTAGCCTTCAAGCTAGTAAAGGTAAAGGGACCCCTGACCAGTCGTGGCCGACTCCGGGGTTGCGGTGCTCATCTCGCTTTATTGGCTGAGGGAGCCAGCGTACAGCTTCCGGGTCATGTGGCCAGCATGACTAAGCCACTTCTGGCGAACCAGAGCAGCGCACAGAAACACCGTTTACCTTCCCGCCCGAGCGGTACCTATTTATCTACTTGCACTTTGACGTGCTTTGGAACTGCTAGGTTTGCAGGAGCAGGGACCGAGCAACGGGAGCTCACCCCGTCGCAGGGATTCGAACCACCGACCTTCTGATCAGCAAGTCCTAGGCTCTGTGGTTTAACCCACAGCACCACCCGCATCCCTTTTCAAGCTAGTAGCGGTACTCAATATTTTTAAGTGCCAAGAAAGGGTACTATATTGTGGTGCTGAAAACAAAGTGGCTCAGCCTCTTTTCAGAAGGTGGAAATAGACATCACTTTGGCAAACAAAGGCATCCAAGTCCAAATTTGAGCAGGTAACATTAATGGGGGGCGGGCGGTTGCATGGGAGAGGGGCTTCGTAATCTTTTCCTTACTCACCGATTCACACACACACACACACACACACACACACACACACACACCATCTCCCATATGTAAACACAAAGGACTCTCACATGCTTCCTGCCCTGTTCTGCCTTTCACACTCCAAAGCAGTGACAAGTTGTTATCCACACTCAATGCAGCAAGTATAAGCTTGTCGCATTAAAGCCTTTGCCGCTTTACCTGAACACCTGGACTCACGGGAACAGGATACATCATATTTGGTGCGAAACAAACGGACTGGGTGTACACCGGAGTGGGCTGCTGATGGCCCACCATGGAAGGGCTGGGCTGGGCCTGCGGACGGGGTGACGTTGGTGTGGTGGAAGGCTTGGGCTGCCAAAAACATGAAGGAAAAACGGAATAGCTGAGCTGTAAGTAGGCACTGAACAGTTTGATCAAGCGTGCATCAACATGCCCCGTGGACTTTCCCCAGCAAGCTCTTGCTACGGCTGGTTAAGGCAGGAAAACAAACTATGCAGTGACTGCTTCTAATGGGTGGCACATGAAGAAATGCAGCCTCGGCTAAGCAGAGAATGAGGACAGCGACGCCTCTTAAGACTCACCTGAGCAAATGATCGAGGGTTGAACTCCTTTGCGTTAGGGTTCAGTGTTGATTTTCTAACTTGTCTATGGAAGGGTGGGGGGAAACACAAGAAAGATGCGTGTCAGATTGGACTTCCCACCATGGTAGTTCATTTCTCTCAGATAAGAGCTGAATATCCAGGGATGGTTGACTCCTGACATCTACTAGTGGAGGAAGACTTGTAGAGGCTTCCAACCTGCGCTGTGTGCATTGGGCATGAGTGGCAGGGAGTTGTCCTCTGTGCATAGGACGTTCTATTGCTGAGGATGCACAACACACCTAAAAATCTATCAAAATGTAACACGTTCTACTGAAGGGGAGCTGCCACCAAAGAGGAAAGTAAGGACAGGAAAAAGATGTTCATTGCAAGGTTTTAACTAAAAAACACTCCAACACCGCTATTTCCTTGACATTAGGCTGTTCCTTTTTTCTGAGACTGAAGGGCTGCAGCAGGGGAGGCTAACCTTTGGACCTCTAAATGTCGCTGGACTATTAACCCCCATCATCTCTAAGTATCGTCCATGCTTGCTGGGGATGATGGGAGGTGGAGTCAACAACATCTGGAAGGCAATGTGTTAGCCATCCCTCAACTAGACCACTGGGGGAGGGGCAGCTGCAGATCAACAACATAGTAAGAACTCTTAGCATGATGCCTTGACACATACTTGGGGGCCTGCAACCAAAGCTTATCAGCAGTCAGTGTTATAGCCGGGCTGCTTGCAGCTCCTTGCAGGCTCAAGGTCTTCTACTAGCTAATAGAACGGACAGATTGCAGCCAGAACAGAACCACTGAGAAGGCACAAGGTCTCCTTGCAGCAATCAAAACTGTAAGGTCTGTAAGGTCTGCTTGTGGCAATAGAGACCATAGATAAGCAGTTGCGAAGACATCCTCCTGCCAGCAGCAGCTCTACTATTTGGCTCCTCCCATCCCAGAAGTCAATCTCTCCCTCTCACACAAACACACCTCTTGCGGGACCTGAATTTGCTAATATTCCTCTTCTCTCCGTGTTCCCTTTTGGATCATGTCTATTAAATTTCTTTACAATCAAGTGGTATATGATTCTTATGAAATAAAATTAATAAATGAAATAAACAGCCTGTAAACCAAAGGTTGCTATCCTGTGGTCATCCGGATATTGTTACTAAAATTCCCATCACTCCTGACCATTAGCTATGCTGGCTGGCAGCCCAGCAAAATCTGCACAGTCCCTAGTTAGCTGCTGTCTAAAACTGTGAGAAACCTTGAACGTATCAGCAGAAAGGCAATATGCAAATTTAGTATATACATTAAGAAGCAGCAACTAGCAACAACAACTAAGGAAGAAGAGGAAAGAATATATTTTTAAAAATAATAATTCACAGCTTCTAAACTCCATAAGAGATTCTGGCAGCCAAGCTCCCTTTGTGGAGGTAGGCTGAAAACTGAGCTGGCAACTGCCCCGCCTGGTGGAAGTGTGAAGCCTCTACAGATTCTGCCTCCGTTGGTGGTGTGGAGGAAAACTGCCCATCACTTGATGCCTCGTTTCTGTTTCAAAATGCAACACAAGCCTTCCAACAAAAGCATGAAACTCTGGATGAATTTCACAGAGTAGGAGCAGAAAGACTGGCAAGGGAGCAGGGGCAGAAAATAGTATTCTCTCCCCAGTCACTGATCAAACACATTTAAAAGCACAACACCCATTTTTCTCCAGGTGCTGCATTTCCGCTGGATAATACAACCCCTAAAAGTCCTGTGCATATTTTCCAATTTGACACCAGAAGCTGAACAGAAGAGCACAAGAACATGAAGAAGAGCCCTGTAGCAGGATCAGGCCAAAAGCCCATCTAGCCCAGTATCCTGTTTGCACAGTGGTGAACCAATGCCTATTGTGGGGAACCCACAAGCAAGACCAGGGGGAGCAACAGCACTCTGCTCCCTGTAATTCCCTGAAACTGGCTTTCTAAGCACTGCCTCCAGCAGTGGAGGTAGAAAATATGTTAAATATATTAAATCTAAATAAGGAGCAGAGAAGAAAATGCTGTGCATGGTCGAGTCATCTCAACAACTGGGCCCTCCACAAAAGCGGTGCCAAATCTGTGCAGGAGCTGTTGCAGCCAGAATTACTCACTCGGTGGTGTCCCTTTTGTCTTCTTTCTCCTCTTTCTCCTGCTTCGCTCCGGGGCCAGAGGTCTGCACTCCTTGCGAGGTCACCTCAGGCCCTCGCTTTTGCTCCAGGCTGCCACCAGGTGGTGAAACACTGGGGCTGTTTGATTTGCTACTGCCACTGGTTGAGGTGGCATTGCTGCCCGTTTCAGTTACAGAGTCCTTACAGCTGGCGTCACCCTTCTCCTTAGGAACCTCTCTGGATTTTTCACCATCTCTGTTTTTGGTTAGCAGCTGTTCCACTGTTTCTGGGGCGGAACTGGGTTGTAACTGGAGGGTGCAGGGGGGGGGGTGGGAGGAAACAGAAAATTTATACTTTTAGCAGGTACTTCCTGACCAAGGGTATTTGGAGAGAAGGCACAGTCTTCATTGATTTTAGGTCTGCACATTATTTCTTACAGCTTGAAATAAAAGTTGCTTCATTTCCTACATACTGACGTACAGAAAACCCAGGAATATATTAGGTGCTAATATCAGTAGAGGGACTCCTCTTGCTTCTTCCACCATACACAGAAGCTCAGGGGGTTGCAGCCCAGGAGAAGTAAGCCCTTAAGTTGTAGAACTCCCTCCCCAGAGAGGATGCCTGTAAAACATTTCAAGAAGTGTGCGTCTCTGGATGAAGGGGTGGCAAGGCAGGGGGCACACTTGTACTGGCTGCTCTAGGGAGTGTCTTATTTGCAGCCATTTGAATGTCCTATTGTGACCTTCATTGCCCTAGGCAATCTTCTTTTAGTCGAGGGAGAGAATAGACAAGGATTTGGTACGCAGGCTGAGACCCTTCCTGCCCACAGACTGTCTTGCCAGAGTGGTGCATGCTTTGGTTATCTCCCGCTTGGACTACTGCAATGCACTCTACGTGGGACTACTTTTGAAGGTGACTCGGAAACTACAACTAATCCAGAATGTGGCAGCTAGACTGGTGACTGGGAGCGGCCGCCGAGACCATATAACACCGGTCCTGAAAGACCCACATTGGGCTCCCAGTACGTTTCTGAGCACAGTTCAAAGTGTTGGTGCTGACCTTTAAAGCCCTAAATGGCCTCGGCCCAGTATACCTGAAGGAGCATCTCCACCCCCATCATTCTGCCTGGACACTGAGGTCCAGCGCCGAGAGCCTTCTGGTGGTTCCCTCGCTGTGAGAAGCAAAGCTACAGGGAACCAGGCAGAGGGCCTTCTCGGTAGTGGCGCCCGCCCTGTGGAACGCCCTCCCATCAGATGTCAAAGAGATAAACAACTACCTGACATTTAGAAGACATCTGAAGTTCAGGGAAGTTTTTAATGTGTGACATTTTAATGTATTTTTAATCTTTATTGGAAGCCACCCAGAGTGGCTGGGGAAGCCCAGCCAGATGGGTGGGGTACAAATATTATTATTATTATTATTTGTTATATGTTTTAATCTGCTTAAAAATGCTTGTTCCTGAAGCCACCGTTCCTACCTGCATGTAGTTTGATCTGGTACTGCCTTGTCTATTCAGAGACAGCTGTCGTTAATAGCAAAAGCACTTACCCTAAAATCATTCTTGAACTTCTTTAAATCATCAATCTGTTTTCTATGTTCTAGGACAGCTGGAGACACACCTGTTAAGAGAATATACGCATATACAGTGGTACCTTGGTTTGCAACCGTTTTGGATTACAACCGTTTTCAATTACAAACCCAGAGATGTGTGTTCATTTATTTTGGATTACAACCCTTTGGGGGGGGGGAGGCCCCAATGGTGAAAGCGCACCTTGGGTTACAACCTGTTTTGGTTTACAACCAGACCTCTGGAATGGATTATGGTTGTAAACCAAGGTATATCACTGTACTGGGTTATAAATAACAGATGACATGGATCCAGCATATATTTGGGCCAATTGAAACTATCTAAAGGAAGTCCCAGTAGATTGACCCAAATCTGAAATGCTGTCTCAGCTCAGGGGGGAAAAGAAAAGAAAACCCCCCAAAGAGTTCAGTGGAAATTGCAGAGAAACTGGAGTGATCTGCAAACTAAGAACTGCTTTTTCATATATTTGAGGGCTGCATGCCATGTTGTGTTTCCCAAATCTCTACAACAATCCAAACAGCAATGTAACTAAGCCTGCAGTACAGGAGTAACCAACAAGGTGCCTCCAGGTGTAGTGGGCTCCAACTCCCATTATTCCCTGACCATTGTCTATATTGGCCGCAAATGATGGGAGCTGAACACAACTTCAGAAAACTCCTACCTTTGTTTTCAGGTTTGCTAAAGCTGGGAGACATTTCACTTGGCTTCAGCGGTTCCTTGGTGCTAGCAGGAGAAGAACTCTGCCTCTGGTCCTGAAGCCTTGAATCTTTAGCTAGGAAGGAAAATCAGTCCTGTTTGAGATTTCATATGCACAGCACTCTTAATAACTCTAGACAGCAATGGGTGGGGAAGGAAAGAGGGACAAGTTGTTGAAGATTTCTATGCAACCAGGAAACTCACAAAGCTCAGCACCAAAACAATTTGTTCCATACAAGGTATTATCCTGATTGTGTCTCTGTTTATTTGGGGAACCAACATAATCGTGGCTGTGAGTCGTGGAAGACCTACTTATTCTCTTGCTGGCCTCTCTCTCTAGCCAGCCTGGGAAAACAGGGCCCTGACTGACAATAGCGACAAAAGCTGAGGTTGCTGGAAAAACTCTTGTACTGGGTATTGTTGCTGTTATTAATATTATTTTGTATCTTTATTTTTAAATATTATGATTTATATGGAAATTATTCAATTTGGTTGTGTACTTTCTGCTGTGTTTTATTTATTGTTTATGACTACTTTTGCCATGTTTGTAATTATGTAGATCTTTTCACGTTGTATAAGCCATCCTGATATTGGAAAGGTAGCGTACAAATAAAATGATGATAATGAAGACGACTAAAGAGAGACTTTCAAAGAGCCACTTTTCATTCTAGTTTTTTGTAAATGAATCTTTTAAATATTTTAATTCTATTAGTATTTGATTACATTTAAATGATTGTCTTTCTATGGTTTTTACTTTTTTCTATTTTGTCTATGCAGGCAGTCTTGAGCCCTGGACTTGGGAAAAGGTGAATTAGAAACAACAATAAGAACAGCAGCAGCTCTGCAAATCAAATTAAATGTATTTCTTCCAAAATAATAATACATGGAAGGGCAATATTACTTTTTAAATATTACTGTTTTAGTGTATAAAACCCTAATCCAGCCTTTCCCAACCTGGTACCCTCCAGTTGTTTTGGACTTCAACTCCCATAAGCCCCAGATGGCATAAACATACCAGATGGGATTTGTGGAAGTTTAATTCTAGAACGCGGGTGGCGCTGTGGGTTAAACGGCAGAGCCTAGGACTTGCCAGTTAGAAGGTTGGCGGTTCGAACCCCCGTGACGGGGTGAGCTCCCGTTGCTCAGTCCCTGCTCCTGCCCACCTAGCAATTCGAAAGCACGTCAAAGTGCACGTAGATAAATAGGTATCGCTCCGGGGGGAAGGTAAACGGCGTTTCCGTGCGCTGCTCTGGTTTGCCAGAAGCGGCTTAGTCATGCTGGCCACATGACCCGGAAGCTGTACGCCGGCTCCCTCGGCCAGTAAAGCGAGATGAGTGCCGCTACCCCAGAGTCAGCCACGACTGGACCTCATGGTCCCTTTACCTTTTAATTCTAGAACAGCTGAAGGGCACTATGCTGGGGAAGGCTGCCCTAATCGGCTGAGTTGAAAGAAAGTCAGCAGGATGTCTTAGGGAAAACAGAGCGCAACCTTTTCCTACTCATTTTTGTAATTTTCAACAGCCATTCAAAAAATTATGTAGTTGCCTGGAGCCGCCAGTTTTCTCCCTCTGTATAAAGATTCCCACACAGAGAGAAAATTGACTGCATATGATTAGCAAACCTAATGCATAAAAATAAACGTGTGTGAGAACTGCTCTCCAACCACTTAAAACACAGAAGCAATTTTTAGATCATGTCTTTGCATTTCTACTCAGGCTCAGAACAGGGGGCAATAAAAGGGCTTCTTACCTTCAGCTGATGGTGTACCTGCTCTAATGGATGCAGGGCTGGCTGGGGTGGGAGATGCAGCTAGAACAGGTGCAGCTACAGGCTCCGCTGGAGTAGAGCCAGCCTGAGGAGAAGACAGAGCTGGCCCAGAAGGCACACTGCCAACGCTGCTCTGCCTTGGAGACCGGGGTCTGTGTGCTTTAGGGGACAACCTAGGGACTAGAAACAAAATAAAAGAGACCCTGTTGAAACACTGCACAGCTGTTTTGTACTAAAAGAAGCGAAACCTAATGCCAGGCTTACACTGATCTGATAAAATTGTCACCAAAACCCTTTTTGCCTTCCTAGGAAAGTCCCCGGATTTCTCTCCCCCAAGCAATAAGTGCTTCTTTTAATCCTTCTACTGTGAAACATGCTTGATAATTGATTGCACTGAAGCAAAGCTTTGTCAAGGGAGACTTTAAGCAGAGTCAGGTCACTTCCTATTACCAGCCCTCACCAACACGGAAAAGAATCTGAGAAACAGTTTCCATCGCCTAATGACCCAGTCCACTCTTCAAACAGAAATTCATGGTAAGAACCGATTTCTGCTTGTAGTCCCAGAAATTGATCTGCGGCACAATCCTAAACTCACTTCCCTGTGAAAGTCCACCTAGTTTCTCGTTGTGGCTTTCAGTGTCACCCTTAAAACAGGACAGAAAGAAGGAAAGTGGGCAACCAGGAATGGGGTCTAGGCCTAAGAATACTGAGGCTCACAGGAGCACAACCTGATCATCACTCCAGAGGATGGTGAACACACAGAAGAGACTGGAGGGAAAAGAATAGTCAAATCCCCTAATAAAGGCTGAGAGCTCCCATCAACTGACCTACCAGCCTGTCTCTGGAAAGGAATGTAATCAACTGATAAAAACAGTCTATCAAAGTGGAAGGGAGAAACAGCACATCTGCTGCTTTCCATGACAATCCAGTTTTACCACCCTCAGTTGTAACATTTGGTTTCTAGCCAGGCAAAATAAAGAACCAGCAGGCCTGTTGGGTTTTCCAATGTTTGGCTTAAGAAACAGGATTCTTTTAACTGTAAAATCCCCAAACAGGACTTTCTGTAGGAAGCTGAGCTTGACTTACCACCACTGACCACCGATGACCACGTCCCACCTGAAGGGCTGCCTCGGGCCGATGAAGGTGTGGTGGCTTCTCCTGGCACGGGGTGAGAGACAAATTCTAAGCCACTTGAAATTGTGCCCCTCCCAGTAGAGACTCTGTGGCCTCGAGGGTGCCGCTGTGCCTTTGGAGACATCCGCGGGGGTCCTGAAGAAAGCAACACATGAAAAGACACCCTAAACTATGAACACAACATGAAATCTCCGTGCTCCCCCCCCCGAATTCTATTAATTTTTGCTACATAAGGGATGGGGAACCTTAGACCCTACAGATTCCATCATCCCTAACCATGCAGGCTGGGGCTGATGGGAGGCTGTAATCCAAAACATCTGGCGGCACAAGGCTTCCCCATCCCTGGGCTGCCATCATCATACACGGTCTCAGGACATTTAAAAATCAGCACTCCTCTCAATATGGTTCGTGACAAAACTGGGGAGGAAAAAATATGAAGCCAGACAGATGCTAGGTTAGGACACAATCCACTGGACATGTTCCCTATATGCACATACCCCATAAAACAAAAACAGGAGGTGTGCAAAAGCACAGCAGAGAGAATTCAAGTGGATTTCACCAGTTAACGCTTGCTATGAAAACCCAAACCTGACCGCTCTGAATGCTCTAGCCCTCCTGGCAGCAGAGAACTTAGAAAATTTTGCAGCAAATTAAGCAGCCCACATTTAATAGTTTTTCAGCTCTCGTCATTTTTATGTCCCTGCATATCACAGAGACATTTCAAAGAACTGCCTTAGAATTTGAGAAACAAGTCAGCGTGCCCCCTGCAAATGGTTCAGCAACTTCAAAATTCCTAGATAGTATATGAGTTGAATGCAATTAAAGTATGGAAATTAGCTGCAGCTGAGAATAGGTTCAATCTATGATTCCTTATTGCAGAACAAGTCTCATCCTCTCAAGACAGAATTAAAATTATTCAATTCCACTGAACAGTTTCAGGAAAGTCAAGAGGAACTCAAACTGAATTTAAATACACAATTAATTTCCATCCACTTCTAACCAGTCTCCCTCACCGCAATTGCCAGTAAGGAGGTGAATCAGGCATTTTTAACAGATTTATGTCATAAAGCATCATTCTGAGCAAAACCCTCCATCACCAGCCACTTCAGGAAATATGTTGATGCAGCCCTCTCAGCTCCTTAACTAGGTTATGGGATCAGGAATGGGTCTCAGGTTCATATACCTGTCCCTCCACCTGATCTTCCCATCTAGCACAGCAATTCCCCGGACTGGCCTTAATAAAGGCTGAAGGTGACATTCATCTTAACCATGGGCTAATGCTAACCAGTTTGTTTTTAACTAAGCATCTGAATTCAAACAAAACATAGCTAGCACTGAACACAGTTAACGGCAATGGAGATATAACCTTTAACCATGGTTACGGCCAGTGACTGGTAGGGGCGACGGTGTGATCCTGCAACCATGGCTAAGTGACTGCAGATGATACACCCACATGTGCTCTGCAATGCACTAAAGTAGCACTAGGAAGCCGAATTTCTCACTTTCAGGAAAGGGCCATCCCTTTAATGGTTTGGTTTTCTGTGAAATTCCCTTTTTTAAACGGAAAAAAAGGTTAACAGAAACAAAACAAAACAAAAACTTTAATTTTTTTGAAGTGCACAAATAAAAGGTTTAGTAATGAAGAGAACAATTCTTTTAACTGTAACTCACAAGAGGAAAGGGAGAACACAAAGACAAACGAAAATTCATGAACAAACAAAACTGTGGTCTTTGTACCTTCTGAAGACATGCGTTTAGGCATAGTAGAGGCAGGAACTGGAGAGCCATGAGCAGAGGGGTGAGACGGGGGCCTGGAGGGCCGCGAAGGGGGCCTGGAGGGCGGCCTTGTAGGGGTGGCTGCCCGAGGTGGAAGAGAGTTGGGACCTGACTGGTAGCGAGAAGGTGGGCGAGAGGAAGGAGATGGGCAAGGCGATGGCCAGGGAACACCTGACAGAACAAATGATATGAAGGAAAGTATAAAAACTAAAGAAAATAAAATTATGGGGGGGGGGGACAGAGGGAGGGGAAAGTAAAAATGACAAAAATGATTTCTCATACCTTTTTTTTTAACCCATTGGGGATTTCTACAGGTTCGTACAAAATCAAAATAAATCTGCAGTTATTCCACCCTCAATCCAGGACAGATCAGTTTGCAATCACCAACCAGAGTTTCCCCCCAATGGGTTAAATTCAGGATCTATGAACACTACCATGGAAAAGACAATGGCGTGTAAATCAGTTAGGACTATTTGCATATCACACTTATATGGCTTGTGCTTAATCACGGATAGCTGTGCATGGTTCCATGAGCGGTGAGGAAAACCTAAATGTGTAGCTAATCCCCCATGTATCAAGGAAAACATGCCTGCGTCAACTTGCCCAGGGTAAAAGGAATGCACTGAATGCATCACTTGGCATAGCAGCTTTTCAGAAATGGAGCTACAATAGGCTTCCAGGGAATTTCATTAAGCGGGTGAAGCACACTGACCGCTGGATGTACCACTTTCAAACGCTAAGACATGTGAAAACTACAGAAATCACATTACAAAGAGAGCTGTGTTTAGCTGCTGACATTTACTTCTATTGTGCCCTTTCAATAATGAAGTCATTCAGAATTTTTGTGAAAGAGGAAATTGGGCCACAATAGATCCACATAGATCTCTGCCCCTGGGCTACAGCAGGTTCCTCTAGAGGGCACTGTTTCCAAATTCAAACCTGCTGCCCTTCAAAAAAAACACACAAGGCCTTTGATGATCTTCCATGGAATATATAAGAAGCAACAGAAAGACACAAGTCCAAGGCATGGACTTAATTGCTCATCTGAACAGGGGCCCTTCATGGGACCCCCCAATGTAAAAAGAGAGAAGCAGCAGGAGGAGGAGGAGTGCTTGGTGGGCTTCAGCCTCATTTTATCTTGCAGGTACCACACAGCTATCATTTGTTTTTTTACCAGCTGAAGTTCAAAGTCTTGTTAATGCCACTTACCTGAAATCAATGTACAGTCCAGGCCTTTTCTTCCCCCAACCCCCACACTTAAGAAAAACGAGCTGTATTTCTTTAGCGAAATATATACCTTGCCACACATGGCATCAAAGACCCCTAGGGCAGCTTACAACACACAAAAAATGAATTACAGTTTTGTTTTTAACTGGGCTATGTATTTTGATTACTTTATGCCAATTTTGGAAGTTACATTTTAAGAACACAAAAAGCTGCAGCTATTATTGATGTATACATAAAGTAACTGTTTGCTGGTATTGCCATAGTTATTGTAAGCAGCACCTGATAGCAAGTGTGCTAGGTGTGAAGCACACAGAGTGCAATGAGACTGAGTGTTTGTGGGGGGAGCGGGAGGCTCAGTTAATTTCATTGTACACAGGTTGTGCATTGACAATAAAGGTGTTATGGGTGTTGTTGTTGTTAGGAGCCAAACCAGAGAGAAGACTGCTGGATTGCCTTTCTTCTCATCCACCAGATCCATCTCTATTTAAACACTTAGTGTGGACTAAACAAAAGCATTTGTTGGCTAGTTCAGCTGATGTAGACCTACTGACCACACTAGGACTACAGCAATGAAGGGAGTCAGAGAACTGCCCTTTCTAATGCAACAGGGACTCGCTTGATGTTTTCAAAAGGGAATTCACTATATATCCATGGACACAGCTTTAGTTTCTTTCTGTTTTAGCGGTGGGGTGCAACAGGAGACATTATTTCAAAGGGCTACTACCCCAGGGATCCAGCGGTGGAGAGCTCTCTCTAGAAAAGCTTTCTTATTTCAGTCATGATGAACACTTGCCTCCATTAACTACTCTTTGGTCTGCTCCAGAGTTAGAACTGTAGTCCGATGAGTGAGACCCAGATCTTGAAATTGGTGGGCCTGAACTGGACTGGCCCATCCTTGGTGAATTCTGCCTTCCAGTTCCCCAAGAAAGAACATCTCTATTCCGCTGTCCAGGTGGAATGTACTTATTCTCCCTGAGGAAAAAAGGGGGGAGGAAGAGAGACATAAGATGGGACTTCAGCTCTTGGCTTAAAATCACATGTTGCTTTGTTCTTAAGGGCAGGGAAACTTTTCAATATTCAGGAATAAAAGGGAGCAGGACATGTTTGATATTAGCAATTCACATTAGCTTCAAATTGGGAGAGTTGTCATTATTTCTATGCAACATGACAACAAATTACAGCTCAGAGCCACCAGAAATACTGGACATTGAGACATTTAATGCTAGGTTCTGAAAATAATACTTGGGATCATCTCAGTATTGCTGACATCATTGTCATATGAATTCACTAACACATGTCCAATAAATACAGAAATCATAAACAATAAAATGTTATCAGTACATAGAAAGAGGAACAAAGGAATGAGATGCAAACAAATTGTGCATGTGTGTATGTGTACACACACACACACCTGTGGAGGTGCTAAAAAACTACAGCAAGCTGTATCCCTGGATGTTTTGGGGGGTCGCCCTTAGTACAGGTCAAATAAATACGCCCCCACCTCCCTCGTTCTCTTAGATTCAGGCAGATGGTTAGGGCAGCTCGGAAGGATCATCGCACAAATGCGTGTACATGCAACGGTACATGCAACGGTAGAGGTCTGGCTGGAAAGCTTAAGGCCCCCCACTGCTACATGAGAGATGGATTGAAGAAAAGGAAATAAGAATTGGCCCTGACCAGTAGCTTGACCAATCACGGCTAGGAGCCAGGTAGAGCTGAAACTCGGTCCCAGCACCTCTCAGGTGGGTGCCATTGCCACGATAAGAGAACAAGGGAGGCATTCATGGTGAGTTCTGGCACCTTTTTCTAGAAAAGCAGCACTGTGTACACATACAAATATCTCCACTAATTTAAAATACAGAGAAACAGTCCAGTCTTACAACTGAACCATTTTAGCTGGACCCTCATGCAGATTCCACTGCACACACAGAAGATTGAGGAATCTTATACAAGTTCAGAGGAAGAACACTCCTTATGCAGGAAAATAACCTTGTAAGATGTAGCAATCCCTTTTCCCCATAAACTGTACAAAGATTACAGAGAAGCTATGCTGTCATCCAGAAACTCAACAGATGAACGCCAAACTACTTGGCCTGTAAAAACCATTCAATGCCTATTTCTAAAATTATATGAAAATGTAGTGATTCCCCACTTCCCCCTGCTGCCCTGCCAGATACCTGGGGGTCACGCCATGGCCTTCTCGCTCGCTAGCACTTCTCTGAACAGCTGTGTATTTTTCCTCTTCTGACCGGTCGTCGTTTTCCAAAGCAGCTCGAGCTTTGTACTGAGCGCTAGATTCAATTTCTTCTGCTAACTGGGTTGCTCTGGCTTCCCTTTTTAAGAATTCTTCGGAGTTATCCCTCTCAAGGGGTACCCTAAAACAAAGGGGAGAAGGAGAGGTAAAAAAAGGAGATTGGTTTTAAACTCTAGATACAAGCAAAAAAAATTCCATAGGTGACAGTGTTTAAGATTGCACCATCGGAGGAGCCATCTGATGGCGGCAAGACGGTTTAATAGCACATCTGCCAGTGACTTCCCAACCAGCTTCCTTCAGGAAATACTGTCTGCACCGTCTTCTTCTCTGCAAAGGAACTCCTCTGCCACAGAACCCCAGTATTTTGCTTTATTTTCTTAAGGCAACTCCCTGGTTAAGAACAAGTTGAATTTGGAATTTCTACCATTTGGGGTAACGAATCTGCACCCTGATCCTGTTGATTTGCTGTCAAGGGCAAAGCCAACTAATAAAGTATTGGGATACAATCCAGAGTACACAGAGCACTGCCCAAAGCTTCCCATTGAGCAGTCAAATTTGTGATATGCTGATTACAGTAAAATAGGATTCAAACGCCAAAACTGACCTTATTCCAAATGATTCCCTCCCCTATCTGTTGTTGTTTTTAATGTTTATACTGGTTAATATGTATCAAGTGAATGTTGGCAACTGTTTCAACTTTAGAATTCTTTTTTGACTACTATCTCCAGAAAAGAATGAAGTTTGACATGCGTCAGAAACCTGTATCCACCCTTACACGTGCAGGGGGGAAGAGAAAATTTAAAGTCCTCCCCCCAGCCTCTTCCTAGGCAAAGACCCTGGAGGAATATTCTTAATGTTGCAGACTAAATGAAGCAGGAACAGTAAATATAAAAATCACGCCACCTATTGTAACTTACGTATATGAAGACAAACTGCTGTCGTAAGTTGACACTACGCCATAGTTTTCTTCATTGTATCGAAACATGTCATTAGGATCCCATCCATTAGACTAGAAGGAAAAGAAGTGTGGGATTCACAACAGTTCAAAAGTCATCTAAAGTGCGCGCGGGGGGGAATCTTGTGTCCCTCCAAACATTGCTGGACTACAACTCCCATCATCCCTGAGCACTGGCTATGCGGAGAACCGGAATCCAACAACCGCTGGACGACCACAGCTTCCCCATCCCTATTCCTGCGTAAGTATCTGTTAGGGGACTGCCATCGGAACAGGGGAGGGAGGCAGGGGGATACAGAGAGCCTCCGACGCTTAAGCCACACCTCCAGTGGAGCAGAGGGGGGAAGGGGGCAGCTAAGCGGGGTTGGGGTTGAAGATGCTACTGAGATTTGGGGTATCTAAGTTCGTGTGTTGGGGGAGAAACCAGAAGGGGCCACTCCCAGAATCTGCAAGTGACTAAGACGGACATGAACTTTGTGGTTCCAAACTGTACAGAGTTTGCACCAATAAAACCTGTAAAAGACAGGTCGGAGTCCTGCCTGGTTACTCACGAGCAACCATCACCAACCATCATCACAGTATCTTTGCATTTAACAGATATAAATCATAAAGCTTGGAATGTTTTGAACTGCTGAGCTATGTTTTACCCAAGAGCTGCTGCGTAAATTATCTTTAGTAAAACAGAAAGATTATTCACTACATGAAACACACCAATAGTCTGCCTTGCTTTGACTAGTTCTGTATGTGTCAAAAAGAAGCATTACTATTATAGACACAACATATTTGGGAAGGTTATTGGAGTCAAGCCACAGAGCTAGGGAGTGAAGGCTATCTCTCAGCAAACTGCTGTACAAAATCATCTTCATTACATTTTACAGACAACTACTGGAGCAGCTGCTTGATTAGAGACTGCAGGACATGGTATTTTGCAGAATAGGAAATCACACCAATCAAGGAACAATCACACTAATGCAAGGCTGCACAAGCATCCAGAATTTTTATCATATGACATCTATGACATATATGAAATATTTCTGTATGAAAAGTTGAGGTCTTACAGAACCTGTCCCCCAACACAAAAACCTCAAACACTTCCAGAAGTTAGCCGACAATTTAGCACTAAATCTACAAAATTTAATTTAAATTAAGTTCCTTCAACTTTAAGGTACAGGGGTTCAACAAAATCCTGTTTTAACTACGTAGTTCTCACCAAGGTGGATAAAAATCAATGCTTAATTTTTATTTTTTTTTAAATGGATTTTTTTATTTAAATCAGATTTTTTAAATTTAAATTAGATTTTTTAAAATAAAATGCTTTTGGAGGAAAAAATCTTTCTAAAGATAGTTTTCTATTTAAATTACATTATAGTCCAAAGGCTATTCATCAGGAAATAAGGATTTGTTTTAAGTTTTTCATGCGTGCTGAAACTCTGTCTAAGTTGGTTTTTAAGGAAATTGTTATTAATTGTTATGATTATTTTTCTCCTTCCAATAAAGTACAGCAGAAAAGTTGTCCAAATATACTTATTGAACCTCACAATAATTTCATAATTATCTATGTATTTCTAATAGTATAACCAAGACAGTAATTTTTGATACAACTGTAAAAACTACTCTGAAAATTTATTATTCCAAAAACGAAACCTTCATCTGATTGTAAATATTAAGATTATACCAGCAGGAATGTCTTTCTGAGAAAAAAAAGATTTACCGTATTTTTCGCTCTATAAGACGCGCCAGCCACAAAAAAAAACCACACACAAAATTTATTTTTTGGAGGTGGAAAACAAGGAAAAAAATATTCTTAATCTCAGAAGCCAGAACAGCAAGAGGGATTGCTGCGCAGTGAAAGCAGCAATCCCTCCTGCTGTCCTGGCTTCTGGGATAGCTGCGCAGCCTGCATTTGCTCCATAGCGATGCACAGACATTTCCCCTTACTTTTTAGGAGGGAAAAAGTGAGACTTATAGAGCAAAAAATACAGTAAATCGTCTTACTGACTAGTGATTTAAATCAAATCCACCCTGGTTCCCACTATCCTTAATGTTCTCTTTATAAATAAATTCCCAGTTACAACACTGCCTTGCCCTAGTAAGGCAGCTCTTTTTGGAATGGTTTGTGCAAAAACAAAAATTGCCATATTGCTTGGATGATTTTCCTTCAAACTACATGCCCTCCCTCAAATGTCAACCCAAGACAAAGATGTGCTCACAACATCGGTTTCCAAAGCTTCAAGCTCATCTGTAGTAGTGCCTTCTCCACCATCCCAAGGCTCAAGATCCTTCTCTTTGTGTTCACCGTTAACTTTAGCACTGATTGCAGAATCTGTAAAAGCATCTGAAATTGAAAAAAATAAAATTAACGCAATGCTAACATCAGTTCAAGTTAGTTAATATTCTATACACCTTCAAATTCCAAAATCATTTGATTCCATAGAATGAAGGAATAATTGAACAAGATTAGGACAAAACTTCAACAATCAGTACCCCTTAACAATTCTGTTGAAATTGCTTACGTAACCAATCTTATGGCTTGAAAAACAAACTTTGGAACTGCTTCAGTTACATAAGACTGTGTCTATGACCAGGAAAGAAGTATGAATCTGGAGCTCATCACCTTAAGTTTGCTTTATTTTATTTCCAATTTAGAGCCAACTCTGCACCCCTAGAGTTGGGCAGAAGCATCAGTGGCAACACTTGGGAAAGCTGTACAAATCTTATGCATGTCTACTCAAAAATAAGTCCTATTAAGTACAAGTTACACTAGCACGGCTCCTCCACTGAGGGCTGCACCACCTGATTTCACGGTCTACAACTCTCTGTATCTCACACATGGCAAGGAGAATGAGGCCAGGCACCTGAAGCCCCCCCAAGTTACAACAAAAAAAAGGTAGGGATGCACACCCCAAGGGATATTCCTGGCAACCTGGTTACTTAAAAAACTAAAACAAACTGCTTTATCAACACATGGCTACAAACAATTCCCATGCAATTGCTTTAGGCTGCATACTGGGTGTAGCAAGAGGCAATATTTATATTTTTAAATAAATGTAAATTACACACAGCTAGAACTGTGACCACACACATTGCACCAAACCCGGAAGTTACCCAAAAATGTCACAAGAAAGGGGCAGGATGTTTGCAGGCTTTTTCAGCGGTGTTTAAATATATACAATTTCACTTAAGCATGTGGTGCCTTGGACGTAATCCCCATGTAAATTGGGAGTTGCCTGTATACAAAAATAATCTTGTAACCAATTTCAATAGTTTGCAGCCTGCATGATTTCTATGGCCACGAAGCTGTAAGCAAATATAAAACACACGGATTACATACTACTTTTTAAAAGAGAAATATGCAAATTCAAAGTACGGAAATAAAAGACTGCCAAATATATTACCTGCTTCTGAAGGAGTTACAACAGACATGGGAAAAGAAAGAAAATAAAAATCAGTCAGAGAGTAGCACAGATGCAAATTCACGTATTTTGCATTCTCTTATCTATCCCTTCACAAACATTTATTGTGTCATTTGTGCTTTGAAAACTGACCGCCATGGCCTCAAAAATCTGGGTAAGTTGTTTATTCCTAGACGCACATCCTAATACTCCTTAAATATACTGTAAATACAAACATGGCTTGGCCAGCTTCAGGGTTTGAATTCTTGTCCAGAAAGTTAACAGCTGCAGCAAAGGCTATTAGCTTTTTTGTTTGGTTAGAAGTTTGGAAAATCAAACACAACATGATTAAATATCACAAATAAAAGTAGCAGGTAAGGTAACTGCAGTGCCCTAGCAAACTTAGTCAGGAACATGAATGATGACTGCGTCACAAGGCATATTCCAGCAAACCCACCAGATACTCCAGAATCTGAAAGAGCCTATTAGTTTGATGGCAGGCACTTATTTCCCCCATCTCATCCCCTCAATCCCTGTAAGGGGTCGGTGACTAAAATTTGAGGATTTTTTTTCAGTCTCGGATTAGGCTTTTTAAAAAAGAGATGTTTTCCAGAGGGAGCCCAGAGTTCTGCAGCACAGCTTGAAAACTGCTGTACATGCACTGCTGCTCAACAACCATTCAAATATCTAATATCACAGTGGGCCAAGAAAGCTAACAACATTTTATCTCACAACAGGGAGGCAGGAGGCAGTAGCTGAAAATGTGACAAGTTTTCCAAAGTTTGCTTGAAAAACATAAGCAATAATGCAGGAACCATGTAAGTTATTAAAGCAAAGGACCTTATTAAGATTAGGGCAGAAGTGACATTTTTAGGGTCCATGCCAGGCCACTGCCTACTACGACTCAGTTCAGGTAATCTTCCACACTGTGGTACGGAGGACTTGGGAACAAGCAGCAGCCTCACATGCCGATTCTGTCCTCAGCTTCCTAGTTTCGAGAAATGACGCTTAGAACTACCTCTAAACCAAAGGACCAATTCAAAACCATGGCTTGGAGACCATAGTTTTCCCAGTTCAGGGAAACTGCAATGAACTACAACTGGAATAATTCTTCTTGCTGCTGTTTAGGGAAGGAGGGGGGCACATCCAAGTCCATGGTTTAGAAGATTGTCTGAATAGAGACGAAGGCTTTAAAATGATGAACTTGGAACAGAACCTGGAAAAAAGAATGTTCCTTGTTCTCCTACCATTTCATAACAGGGAGCCTGCAGTACTTGATATACTCTGGGTTGACTGGTAGTGCCATCTTCCAAAATAAAACTCGAACACAAAAATATGATAAGCGCTAAAGTGCAGTGCTAAAATTAGTTTACCTGGTGGGTCCCCAAATCACATACATACATACATACATACATACATACATACACCCTCTCTTGCTCCCTCCTCCCTTTGTCAAATCTGATCCACTATGGTAGAAGGAATTTAGAGTCACGGGGTGACTGGTTTTTGATGCAGTAGCAAAATAAGCTTCTTCCTCATTCCCCGTTCTGGACACTGTTTAGCTACTCTCTGAACAGAACAGTCAGCTGTCCTGCATTTCCTGTTATCAGAAGTGAGTTAGTCATAGCAGAGAAAAGTGCATCTATAAATGATTAACAGTCAAAAGCTCAACAAGACCCCCTTGTGTTATTACTGTACTCTCAACGCACATACCCCACTCAAGAGAAAAGAAATAGAGCGCCATGACTTCTTTCAGGGATGCAAACTAAGCTCATGGAATCCTTCAAATCTCACTTAGTCAAGACTGCCAGAATTTAGTTCCTCCCTCCTCACCCTCTGTGTCCGCTCCCTCAGTTATAAACACACACGCTACTGGATCCTCAGGAATTCCTTTGTTCTACAATGGAGCTTCCTGTTAAACCAGTCAGAAAAAACTCAGGTTACCTAGCAGACACAGATCTCTCATACTTCCAATATTTAACCTTGGCAAGATTCATCTGTTTTCCTTATAGCACTTGGGAACTCACTAGTTAAACTAATTTAGCACGTGCACTTTTGAGCTCTTTATCTGTTTGGGGTGTTGTTGTTTTTGGAAGGTTATTGCCAGTCAACCCAGAGTATATCAAGTAAGTTGGCCATCTGTTGCAATATACAGTACTAGGAGAACTAGAAGTATTCTTTTTTCCAAATACTTAATATGATAACAAAACAAGTGAAGATTGCAAAAGGTCATTTTAAACCTTGATGGGAAACCTGTGCCCCCGCCCCAATTTCCTGCAGCATTCTAGACATTGTTGGCCCACTCTTGCTCTCTGGGGCCACCCCCTGAGAATTGCTTTGTCAGTTCTAACCTGTTCTAATGGAAGGGGAGGTGGACAGAGAAAGCTGAAAGGCAGACACCACAAGCATGATGGAGTAGCAGAGAGACAGAGAGAAAGCTAAGCAATCCAGCAGTGCTGCAAACTCTGCCTGCTTTCGGCTCTTGCCCTGCCCACGTCTGGCATGCAAGACTTGAAAGATTACCCCTGAGGGAATGCAGCCCTTGACAGGAATAAGGTTCCCCAGCCCTGCTTTTAAACTATTGCTCACAATTATGGGACATTTAAGACTTCACCACATTTATTCACCTGTTTGGGTGCCTGCTGCTTTTGTCCTTATAAATCCAGTCTGGCTTTGATCTCCAGCTGAGTCCTCCTGTCAATAAGTTACTATCACTACTTTTCTAAAGACATCCTCCAAAGAAGAGCCCAAACAGCCTTATTTTCTTCCCCACTGGGTTTTGAAAACAATATCGAAGACAGCTGCCACCAGAATCCGAATGCTTGGATTAAATTGGAAATATCAGCCACCCCCACTGTGTGACTCCATAACATGGGGAGAGGTGTAGCTGTTCTGCTGTAACAACGCAGCTACCACAGTTGTCCTTCTCTGCCTGGCAGATTACAAGGGCAAAGTGCTTTTGTCAAGTGTTGTAGCAGGGAGCAATAAACGGTGCAAGAGGTTGAATCCTTCCGAGTAGTTGCAAAGACTGGGTGAGCCAAACCTCTGGAGGGTTCAACAGTGGGAAAGCATATGCTCCATGTGTACATCGCCTTGTGGCAAATCTCTGGCAGCTCCAGAGTAAGAAAGCTGGGAAATAACTTTCCTCAAAAACCCAGAAGAGGCGTTGCTAGTCAGTAGACAGTATGAAGCGATGTGGACTAAGACTTCAATGCCACAGAAGGCAGCTCCTTATAGCCTAACCCCTTTCTCCCACAAAGAAACACACGCCAAGCTAAGCCTTTAGGAAGATTTTTTAAAAGAGAAGCTAGTTTCATAAACCATTCTAACATACAGAAACAGGTACCTTTCCGTGCATAACTGGAATCCATGTCTTTGAACTGCACCATCACAAAATCTGAAGACTTGAACAAGATACTCTCTATTATGTCTTCTCGTTTTGGACCCGGGCTGGATTCTGCAGTCTTTCGATGAGCTGCATCAAGCACTAAATCACACTAAAAGGCAAGGGAAATGTGAACTGAGCAAGCTTAATGTGAAAGAATTTAAGTTTCAACAGATGGTCTGGAACAGCCTTCCGCAACCTGGTGCCCTCCCATGCTGGCCGGGGCTGATGTGAGTTGCAATTCAAAACATTTGAAAGTCCCCAGGAAGGGCGGGGGGCGGTTTAGAAAGTTTTCTCAAAGACTTGGGTTTGCGCTGTTGATATCCTTACAACTAGTGCAGACATAACTATAGGTCTCTGCATACCTCAGAAGGCATGCCACTTTCCTTTCCCTTCTTCCTATCGAGGGTAATATTTTCATCCCTTTTAGCATTAATATTTGTTTCATGAATGCCAACACAAACCATGGAGAACTTGTATCAGGCTCTCTTGCAACTTGGCTTCAGTGGGTTTATAAACCCAGCAATGGCTTCAGTCTCCGGATTATTAAAAAAATATTAAGGGTTTGCATTAACCACAATTGAACTAGTGCACAGATAGCACAAAACCAAGATTAACGGTAGAGAGATTGAGGAAATTGCCCTGGAGAGAAACAGGGAAGCGAGGATATGCTAATGGAGGTAGCTTTTAATTTGCAAACCATTGTCTGAAAAGAGTGGAAGCTATGCACATAATTCAAATCTTCTAAATAAGTGTGGGGTTTCCAGATATTTAGCCTGCCCAAATGTAAAAATGAACCAACAGGCATGTGGTCATAATGTGACAAGCAAACTTGGAGGTATGTTACTACTCACACAACCTGCTGATCAGCTCAGATTAAAGCGCATCAATAGACGGTGAGGTATTTTTACCTTGCTCAAAAGGCTGCCCAAAAGAGAAGGCTTTTTTTAATCTTTCTAATCTACATGTCTGCAGACAAACACCAACTCCCTCGGCCTATAGAGCGAGATGAGCACACAACCCCAGAGTCGTCCGCAACTGGACCTAACGGTCAGGGGTACCTTTACCTTTTTAATGTACAATAGCCTCCCCTCTTTCCCTCTAGTGCAGTGGTTCTTAAAACTTTTTTCCTCTGGGCCACACTTTCAGGATAAAATTTTGCTCACGCCACACCAAAACTTTTATTGATAAGAAATACATAGGAAAACAAAAAGAAGCAACTCCTAGCAGTGCTTGATTTTGAACCAGAACACAACTGCTTTATAATATGTTCATGGGGCATCCCAAAAGTATAAAACAAAGCAGCTACATATGGGCATGAATCATTCCCAAAACAGAATTATAAACAAGCCTCTTACGTATACAGTGGTACCTCGGGATGCGAACGGGATCCATTCCGGAGACTCGTTCGCATCCTGAACAGAACGCAAGATGCGACTGCACGTCTGTGGGTCACATTTCAGTGCTTCTGCACATGCATGTGACGTCATTTTGATAGTCTGCACATGCGCAAGCGGCGAAACCAGGAAATAATGCACTCCATTACTTCCGGGTCGCCGTGGAGTGCAACCCGAAAATACTTATCCTGAAACATTTTTATCCTGAGGTATGACTGTATACCTTAAGTATATGTGCAAACTTGATGAGAGGTGTAAGCTTACTTTTGCCAGGAAATCTCATTTATATTAGGTCCAATTTGAGACAAACTCTCATTTGATTGTCCTTGAATCTTCCTGCCACACTTGCCACCCTCTCCTGCCAGCCCCTTTGGGAACAACTGCTCCAGCAAATTCTACATACATCTCAAAAGGCAATGCAAACACAACGTTTATGAAAAGAAAAATTACATGGTGCCAGTTAACAGAATCCAGATGACATTCCTACGTTATCAAAAATATAACAGCTTACCTCCTACATGGGCTTTCAAAAACTGAGTGCACGAATGCATGGACTTCACCACTGAACCCAAGACTCAATTTTTTCATCTGCTTGCGAGTTTTTAGAACTATTCAAATAAAACTACTGAATTCTTAACACCGTGAACTCCAAAATAATTAATTCTATACTGGGGCATCAAGTGAAAACCAGAAAGGCTAGATCCCAATGCAAACTTTCAACCTATACCAAATGAGGATAGGCAACAGAATCAGAACAAAAAGCTAATCACACTTACTTTAGAGCTGTAAGTTTTAAAAACTCCTTCATATATATTTCCGTTTTTCACTTGGACTTCACATTTTGATCCCTAGATAGAAAAAAAGACTCATTAAGAGAAATTCCCTTTTTAATGTAGGAGTTGGAAAACAAAGTATTGCACACAAGGGAAATGAAACATCAAGTAGTTTACATAACTATACAAAATCTCACTACACATTTTAGGTGATTCTCTATCCCTCTTACTCTAGCCCTCAATCAACTAAGGTTTATAGCGCGCACCCCCTCGAAGCTTGGTGCAGGCAATAATACAAAAACACCATTCCAACAGAAAAAGTGAATCAAGTTCCAACACAATAAGAGCCCCTTACTCTTTGCTGACTTAATTTTATTAAAGTATGGAGGCTATTTAAATAAAATGAATACAATGCAAAGTAAGACAAGAAATAGATATAATTTAATGCAAAACAACCCAGTAATAAAGCAAACCAACAGCAGTTTAAAAGTCACGGCAGCATATTAAAAAAATAAGATTTTTTTAAAGGTCTGCTTCAATGAAACCTAAAAGAGAAGAGGGAGGAAGTCAGGCATACCTCTCCAGAGAGATCAGTTCCCTATCCCGGATATCACAACCCAGAAAACCCTCCCCTGTGTGACTACTTGCCTATTCTCAGGTGGCAGAGTAAGAGCCTCCATAATGGAACCAGGGTTCAGGAAGGATCACGGGGGATAGGGGGAGTAGGGAGAAATACACTCTGCCAACCTCATATTAAAGAGGCAGTGTACAAATGTCCTGACTAGAAATAGTAAATTTTACTAATGTTAAAGTAGTTTTTGTTGTTGTTGTTGTTTAGTTGTGTCCGACTCTTCGTGACCCCACGGACAAGAGCACGCCAGGCACTCCTGTCTTCCACTGCCTCCCGCAGTTTGGTCAGACTCATGTTTGTAGCTTCGAGAACACTGTCCAACCATCTCGTCCTCTGTCGTCCCCTTCTCCTTGTGCCCTCCATCTTTCCCAACATCAGGGCCTTTAGTTTTATGCTATTTTTTTTAGTATTTTATTGATCTATTTTCTCTGGGTTGGTTTTATGCACCCCACTTAGAAATGTAAATTAATAGTTATATAAAAAATAAGCCATTAAGATCTCCTCTAACATTGTTGTTACAATAATCCCCAGGGAAATGTTTGGTTATAACTTACGACAACTGATGTGAGAATGTGAACCATCCGCATGTTCGCATATATACCAGGGAAAGAAACCTGAAACAAGAGGGGGGGGGGGACTCATTAGGCATCATAGCACAGCTGCAACTCACAAAAATTCAGACTGTTGGTGGGCCAGGCCAGGCGGGCTGAGGGGAGAAGAGCCAGGAAGCCATTGGAATAATTATAACTGGGTTAGTCAAAGGGAATCAAAACAGCACTGACGTTTGTTCACACCCCATTCATTTGACAAACCAATTGCCAAATGCTGAAGAGGGGTTGGATGTCTGACCAATCAAAAGAGATTTGGTTGTTTGACTGCTCAGTACTTTATAGAACAGGTTTGATATATAAACTAATAAAAAAAACCGCAGTAATACATGCTGCTATTGAAAAACAATGTGATATTTAAAACAGTGCAACAAATTAGTGCTAAAATTTTAGGGGATTTAGGGACATTTTAAAAGCCTGTTCTTTGGCCAAAAGAGGCTCCCACCAGAAGACTTACAAATCACTAAAGGGGGGGGGGGGAAGAGGTGAGAAGACCTCCAAAGCAGATTTTTGGAAGGTGCATGGAAAGAAGGGGGGTGGTTCTGTTATGCAAACTGAAATTGTGCTGCTCACATGAGGACTTGGTTGAAAACAACCATAGGGCTGCTATTGTAAATTCACAGAGTACACACAGAACCCTCTAAATTGCCTCCAACACACTGGACGCCTGTATGTTAATCATTGCCAGGCTTATTTTAACCTCCCTATTGTTTTGTGCTCCAGCAAGATAGATTAAATTAAAATGCTTTGAAATCCTGGAAAGACAAGAATAAGCACTGCAATTTTTACTTGTGAGTTAAAGGCAGCTTTCCCCCAACAATTCAGCACGGTAATGGCACATGGAATTGGTTGGAGATGTAGTCCAAAACATCTGGAGGGCAGCACCAGGTTATGGTAAGGCTGGTTTAAAAGCTAGCACTTCTACAATAAGTACAGATTCATAGGGACATGTCTAAAAAAGCTATGTTAAAGTCAATTCAAAATAGATCCCAAGACCAATATTCTTTTACACTTTGAAATAAAAAAAAATCCTTCCAGTAGCACCTTAAAGACCAACTAAGTTAGTTCTTGGTATGAGCTTTCGTGTGCATGCACACTTCTTCAGATACACACTTTGGTTCTTCATATATTTACACTTTGGTTCTTCATATATGACCGCACACTGTTCATTACAAAAGAACGTACATGGCATGCTTCTGATCCTACCAAATGTGAAATGTCACACAGGCAGCTGGCTTTCGTGGGTCTGCACATACACATGTGTAGCGATGGCAGAGCTTCTAGATTGGAAGCTGTCTCCATTCTTCCATCAATTTTACTCTTGTGAACCAGAGAACAAGAATGACGAAAGCTCCATTGTAATCTTTTTCATTGACCAGCTGACTTTGGGCTGTCTCCTACTGCCTGGGTGTCATGTAGCCCTATCTATATTGAAGCACATTAGGTTTGTGACATCACCCATTTACCTAAGAAAGCATTTTAGGAGGTAACTCAGTAAAAGTGTATTGAGGTCATCAGCTGAATTACCTTGAGCTTCCTAGACAATATATTTTGTTAAAATACAACAAGAGAAAAAGGTTTCTAACATCAATTTTTTATCATCAATATGACTACATATTTATGTCAGTTTTCTACTACTTTTTAATGTCATAGCTTTCCCAAAGTTTCTCAAATTAGGAGAAACTGAGTGGAGGTAGTCAAAGCCATGGTCAAGAATGAAGTTCGATTTCTCACCAGTAAGGGAAAACAACAGAACAGAGATATAATATATGGACCCAATTCTGCACATCTCCCTACTGCAGTTATCAAGATGGGTAAAGTTAATTTAAGAAAACTTGTTTTTAAACTCTGTTGATTGTCTCTATATTTTGTTAATTTTATTATGAATTCTTATTTTCAAAGTTGATTTTATCAGCATTTTCTTATACGCGACAGAATTCTAAATGCTCTAAAAAATCTGTCATTAAAAAATAAAATAAAATAAACCTGAGCCCCACCTTTCTGCATATGGTGCCCAAGACAGCCTAGAAACAAACCTAACACATTACAAATGCAATAAAAGAACTGATAAATAAAATATTATCATATCAGTGTAGGAGGGAGAGGTTGGTGTTTCAAGTCTCAAGCAAGAATGAAAATATTTAGGTGCTGTCACCAGCAACAGCTTTAAATTATTCTGCCTGTGTGCTGCCTAGTTGCCAAAAATATCTAGAAAACTTGTCCGTTTAGTGCTTTATACTCCCAAGTATAATTGTGTCTGAAAATGTCAGGTTGCATTCCACCGGAGTGTGACAAATGGCTTGGCTGGACAACACCTCTCTCTGATCCAGCCCACACAACTTATATGTTGAAAGAAGCAAGAGCATGTCTGCCCTCCCTATCCAACTAGGAAATTGCCACATGTGAACATCTGCGGCGGGCCTGGCATGTCAGTTCAGTCTTCCTCACTCTCCTTTCCGTATGGACTGGATGAAGGAGAGGTCATTATCTGATCCAACCCAAATGATACTGGATTGGATCAAGGAGAGGTTATTATCTGATCCGGCCCAAAGGAAAACCCAATAGCAATGAAGCTAACACATTTATTATAAAAGGTAGTTTGAACCATTCCAAACAGTAAAGCAGATTTGCGTTCTGCCTTTCACACTCAATATATCTCATTATCAGGTGTGCAACAAAGAACCACAATATAAAATATTAAAAGGTGTACTTACCGAAGGCTGAGGCAGACTTTTGCCGCCGCTGCGACCTCTGCAATTAATAAAGACAGTTATGAGACTAAATATAACAAAAGATGCTTGCTTAGGCGGCTAAAATTTAACTTTCCAAAAAGAATGGAAAGCCACACTATAGTATGAAACAAGGATGAAAAACCCTACTTGTGCAGTCATTCTTCTCTGTTATTGTCCAGAACATTACCACATATAAATAAAGTGTTATTTAAATGTACTCTAGGGTTTACAGCTATCGATGATTTCCCTAAGAAACAGATTTGCCTAGCGTGTTTCTCAACACATCAGAATATTTTGTTTTTCATTTTTAAAAAAGGTCACAAAAATAAGCAACCTTTAAAATGGTGACAGAAATTTTAACTTCCCAAATAGACAAGCGGAAGAGGGGAATAAATTATAACCTAAACATATGACTCAAAGCAACTCTCCCCGCCCCCGCCCCCCCCCCAGTCTATTAGGAGAAATAAACTGGAAAGCACTCAAACAGCTCATTGCCAACATGTTGAAATTCAAAAATTTCCTCATCAAAGAAAAGCAGAGCCGGAATACCAAAAAGCCAAGTAATCTTAACCCCTCACTGCAAATCAAAGCCATCTACTCATCGGACTAACTCACTCAACACAGGTCATCCTGAGTCTGACAGACAGCAGTCTTATGGAACAGCAGAGCACACTGCCTACAGAAGAGACATCTTGATATTTAGTAACCTAAAACTATTAGATCAGTTCTCCCACTGACATAACAGCATAAAAACAGTAAAGTGATTGATTTTAATGGCAGTTCTGGAATTCCCTGAAGTCTTGCATATACAGTGGTGCCTCGCAAGACAAAATTAATCCGTTCAGCGAGTCTCTTCGTCTTGCGGTTTTTTCGTCTTGCGAAGCACGGCTATTAACGGCTTAGCGGCTACAGGTATAAACTCGTTCCCGCAACTGCAAGCCTCGACCCCTAGGGAGCATCTGGCCATTGCATAAGCCTTGTCCGGCCTCTTAAGCAGTCCCTCCTGACACGCTTACATAACACAAGCCCCGACCGCCGCCATCCCAGTGACCCCGGAAGATAAGATCTGCAGCAAGCACCCCGCACCTCCGATCCGGGGGCGCGCTCAGCCAAAGCGTCCCCGGACACCTGTCCCGCCGCGCCTTTGCGCAGCGCTCTGCAGAGTGGAGCGATGAGCCTGGCCAATCGCAGGCAGGGCAAGCAGCGGCAAAGAGAGCGAGGCCCAGAGGGAGGAGTCTCCGGCAACGCCATCGATGGCCCCGCCGCAGCTCCGGGTCCTGGAGCCCTCCGGCTGCCGACTGCCTTTATTTTGCTGCAGGAGCCTCCTCTGCACCGGGATCCTCGTGCGCTCCCTCCGTCTCTCCATGCCGTTTAGGTGAGTGGCGTGCTCGGGCTGATTTTGGACGACCCACAGCGGGGTTTCCCTCGGCCACGCGGCCGGAGCTCGCCTTTGCGGTCACTTTGAGAAAAAGGGGAAAAAAACTCGCAAGAAGTTCCATCTTGTGAAGCAAGCCCATAGGGAAAATCGTCTTGCGAAGCGACGCAAAAACCAAAAAACCCTTTCGTCTTGCGCGTTTTTCGTTTTGCGAGGCATTCGTCTTGCGGGGCACCACTGTAGACCCACAGTTCAAATTACAACAAATTCATTTAATAAAGGTACTTATGATATAATGGATTGTTAAAATGGAAAACTTAATAAAAATTATTATAAAAAATAAATAAAGGTACTTATGATATACAGAACAGAAATTACATACTTGAGTACTTTTCAAATTTGTTTTCTGAGAAATTAAGTAAAGGTAAAGGTAAAGGTACCCCTGCCCATATGGGCCAGTCGTGACCGACTCTAGGGTTGCGCGCTCATCTCGCTCAAGAGGCCGGGAGCCGGCGCCGTCCGAAAACACTTCCGGGTCACGTGGCCAGCGTGGTGAAGCTGCAACTGGCGAGCCAGCACCAGTGCCGCACACAGAAATGCCGTTTACCTTACCGCTATAAAGTGGTACCTATTTATCTACTTGCACTTAAGGGTGCTTTCGAACTGCTAGGTGGGCAGGAGCAGGGACCGAACGATGGGAGCTCACCCCGCCGCGGGGATTCAAACCGCCAACCTTTCGATCAGCAAGTCCACAGCGCCACCCGCGTCCCTTTAAGGAAATTAAGTACATAAGCATAATTCTGCTCGCTCACATCTGATGTTATTTGATAATAAGGGCAATATATAAAGCTTGGTAATTATCACAGCACTTTCTATCTTAATTCAAGCTCTGCCTACCTCTCCTATTGCAAAACTCTCAGATATTTGAATTAGAGTAGCTCATTTTCCCCTGGGGTCCCATCACCTCAAAAAGCACACTAGCCTCAATACAAAGCAGCTCCTGCTTCAAAAAAACCCAAAACCAGGTCAAAATGCATAAATGTATAAAGCTAAAAGATTTAATTAGCTGCATTTTAGTTTTGAGCAGTAGCAAAGAAAGTATTATGATTGTTACACATGTGAAAAAAATGCTCAGCTATTTTGTGAACTGCGCCCCCCCCCCAATTATGCATGTTTTAAAACTTTTCAAAGATGAAAAAAGAGTTCTCCCCTACTTCTAACATGCATGCGATTTCTTTGAGACCTAGATGTGCATTTCTGGTAGCTGCTCATTAGTATAGTTTGTTTATCTAACCAATAAAACGCCCAGGCATATGGATCACAATATATCTGACATCTTTGATACTATGTTCCATGCTTTTATTGTAATTTTTGTATGTTGCCCTGTGAACTTTGGTTGAAGAACCACCTAAATATGTACATATGTTAGTAATTAGTGGTGTAGGTTTTTCCAATTAAAAAATAAAATATTCCAAACAGATTGAGATCTGATTCAGCAAGCTTGGAGTGTTTTAAATTCTTGCTTCACCTATTAATGAATCAAGTACAGTGGTACCTCAGGTTACATATGCTTCAGGTTACAGACCCAGAAATAGTGCTTCAGGTTAAGAACTTTGCTTTAGGATGAGAACAGAAATCGTGCTCCGTCGGCGCGTTGGCATCAGGAGGCCCCATTAGCTAAAGTGGTGCTTCAGGTTAAGAACAGTTTCAGGTTAAATACGGACCTCCAGAACGAATTAAGTTCTTAACCCGAGGTACCACTGTATGTGTGTACATAGGAACATGAGCCTGGTGGATCAGACTAGTCCAGCATCACATTCTCAGTGGCCAACAGGATGCCTAGGGAAACCTGCAGGCAAGAGCCATGCACAAGTGCACTTTCTCCTCGTATGGTTTCCGGCAACTGGTATTCAGAAGCATTGCTGCCTCCAATAGTGGAGGCAAAGCGTAGCCATCATGGCTTGAAGCCATCAATGACTATCTTCTCCATGAGTTTGTCTAATGCTCTTCTAAAATGTTCTAGATTGGTAACAATCACCAATGTACATACCGTATTTTTTGCACCATAAC
Source organism: Podarcis vaucheri (assembly GCF_965113315.1). NCBI lineage: Eukaryota > Metazoa > Chordata > Lepidosauria > Squamata > Lacertidae > Podarcis > Podarcis vaucheri. The sequence continues at coordinate 87,908,126 of NC_138765.1, read as the reverse complement.
ACTCACTTTTTTCCTCCTAAAAAGTAAGGGGAAATGTCTGCGCGTGTTATGGAGGGAATGCCTATGGGTGGCATGCCTACGGATTTTCCTCCTCTAAAAACTATGTGCGTGTTATGGTCGGGTGCGTGTTATAGAGCGAAAAATATGGTATATGCAACTCCTCATCTGCATGGGTGGGAGTTGTGTTCCGAGGTACCTACACATGCTGCCGGGATGCGCATAAGCCCACTCTGCCCCATTCCACCCTGTCCCGTTTTCAAAGGCACATTTGTACACTTGCTGCAAGCTACCACTTCTTTACACTGGTCCCTTTCTAATTGTTTTTTTAATGGCCAACACTGACTGTACCGACAACTGACAATAGTTGCATAAATCAAGCACTGCAAAGACATATAAGTCACTTGGCTCATTTGCCTAACATTACTACCTTCCAGCTATTCTGGATTATTTAGAGATCTTGTGAACGTTAGTTTTTACTGCCAGCTAGGTGAAAGGCTACATATAGCAGTTACAAACTTGCATGCTATGGCTTCCTAGAAGCTGATACAGTAATGCAGTGAAGCTACCAGAAAAATTCTCTTCTGCTCTTACCACAGTGTACCTACAAATTAGTTCCTTCTGCTCAAGCATCTTCAAGCGCTTTACACAAGCAACAACACAGTGGACTTCGAAGAGCTCTCAATTAGCTATGTCTGGTGTTGTTAAATCTTATGCTTAAGGGCCACAACACCCACAAAAACAGCTGCTAAAGTAACGGGGGGGGGTAGTATTGAAATAACAGGCCTCAATAAGTGAATCCAGAGCATCTGTACATAAGTACCAATTTGAGTCATCTCATGCATGCATTTATTAACCAACCAATCACAAACAAGCAACCGCACCCTAAGCCAACCCCAACTTCTCTCACCACCAAAGGAACACAAGCGCCCCCCTCTTCTTCCTAATGTAACCCTAATGCCTCAACAAATGAAACTGACCTATGGAAAATGTAACTTGAAAAAAGAGACATTGCGCATACCTTTGTAAACCAAGAAAACTTTAATAAAATCAGTTTTTTTAAAAAATACACTGTATGTGTGTATATGGCAGAAAGCAGTGCTTTTTTTCAGCTGGAGCACAGTTGTGGCACCTCTCAGGTGGGTGCCATTGCGATCAGCACTCCCCCCCCCCCACTTCTTGCCTTAAGATTCTTCTGAAAACCCCAAAACAAACATTTCAAGTCAAACAGAAGCTGGTCAGTGTGTGCAAGTCTACACTTTCTTTTAGATCTATGACTTCACCTATCTCATAGCCACTCCTAGTCAAGCTACGGAGAAGGGCCAATTTATATTTCCTTTTCTTCAATCTGTCTCCCAGGCAGTGGTGTTGGGCTTTAAGCTTTCCAGCCAGCCATCTACTGTTGCACACATGCACATTTATGCAATGTGCCCTTCTGAGCTGCCCTAGCCATCCGCCTGAATCTAAGAGAAGGCAGAGGCACATTGATAGGACATCCACCAAAACCAGGGGCAACCCCAAAACTAGCTATGGAGACAGATTGCCGCAGTTTTTATGGCCTCTGTGGGTGATGAACGCAACTGTTGTCAAACCGGCATCTGTTCAGGGCTGCCTTGAGTTGCCTGGTGACTTAGTGTAACAACTTCATGGTGAGTTCCAGCACCTATTTTTCTTGGGGGGAAAGCACTGGCAAACAGAAAAATTTCATTGTCTGGATAGGTCACTTCCTGGTCCACAGCATTTTTCAAGCGGGGGAAAGAGCTGCTTATAGACAACAGTAAAAAAATTCAAGAGTTTAGTATAGCTGGGACTGGGTGCAAGTGTGTTAACTGCACTCCTCTCCCCCCCCCCAAAAAAAATAACAGAATTGAGAGAAAACCCTATGGAAGGAGGGAACCCAGAAATTCCCAAAAGACACCTGAGCATCCGTAATGGGCACAAAATACTTTTGGTTGGGGGATGGAACCAAAAGGATGGAATTAAGTGACTGAAACCCTGAACATGATGCAACACTTCAATGTAAGTTGACACTTCTCATTCCTATATACAGTGTGTGTGGCTTGTACAGCACAGCAAAGCCCTCTGGAAAATGTATCACGCCTCCTATGCACAAGATTGTTGTCAGTGTGGGCCAGGACACCCAGCATCAGGGTTGGGGCCAGCTTTGTCCTCACCGCAACCCATTGCCAAGCATTTTCCTACAGGACTGAATGACAACACATTTGAAAGTTAACAAGACCAGACCACTGAGGCAAGGTCAAAGCTGTCTCCCTACCCTGGAGACGCCACCTCCCTCAGCTGCTAAGAATCCAGACTGCTGCTCTCTGCAGTGCCCCATTCTCAGCTATGTTCGCTGGTCACACTAGAGCAGGCATGTCCAACAGGTAGATCGTGATCTACCGGTAGATCACTGGACGTCTGTGGTAGATCACGAAGCTCAACAACTTTGGCTGTCAATAACAATGCATAGATCACAGCCAGTATTTTTATACAGTGAGTAGATCACAGTCTCTTGGGAGTTGGACATGCCTGCACTAGACAGCAGCAGAAAAGTGGGAACAAGAATATGAAAGGCAACGACAGTGGTACCTCAGTTTACGAACTTAATCTGTTCCGGAAGTCCGTTCTTAAACAGAAACCATTCTTAAACCGAGCTGCACTTTCCCCAACAAGGCCTCCCACCACCGGTGCCCTTCCACCGTTCGGATTTTGGTCTTAGACTGAAGTAAAGTTCACAAACCGGGACACTACTTCCAGTTTTGCGGAGTTCGTAAACCGAATAGTTCTTAAACAGGGCTGTTCTTAAACCAAGGTACCACTGTATATTCACTGCCACCACAGAAAACACCAAAAACAGCAGCAATCACAATCCCCTTTAAACCCACAGGGGCACATCAACCCTTATGACAGCAATACTAAATAGCGAGAACCTTGGTGGCTGAGTTGCCAAGCTCTCAGTCGAAGTCATTAGACACAACACAGTGTGTAAGCTTAGAAGGGCTTCAGTTCACACCCAGGAGCTGTTGCAGAGGCGGTTCTTTAAAAAGTCTGTCAATGGATTCCCTTAGTTGCAACCAAGACTCAAAACCTTCTGCCCTGATGAATAAGCTTGTATTACTCCTGACCAGTTTGGCATACAAGACAAATTGGTGCATTCAGGCCTGTTCTTCAATTACCTTTGTGCTCTCACATAGCACTGACAACTATGCCTCATGTTGGAGGAGACTCAGAGGTACCTCCTCTGCTCTACATTTACAGAGGCATGAAAGCTTTGGCAAAAAAGTGGGGTGAAACAGTGTGGCAAATGCAAGGCATCTTTATGTACAGGGGGGTTCAGGCTACTTTGAGCCTGAGCTCAAAATAAACATATTTCTGTGTAAACAGAGAAGCAACTAGGATCTTGGCAGGGGGTTGGACTCGATGGCCCTTGTGGTCTCTTCCAACTCTATGATTCTATGATTCTATGATTCTATGAAATACAATGTAAGGCAGTAATCTTTACTGAAAAGCCTCAAACTCATTTTGGAATCAGTTCTGATTATCATACTTTAAAGTGTTTGTGTAGTATTATGTAGAACATGGGGTCAAATCAATAATCTCATGCACAACCCCTTCTTTCAAGGAGCTCTGAGGATCATCACCATTATGACAATTCTGAAGGGTGAAAGGTGGTGGGACATTATCTAGCTCAATACAGTGGTACCTCGGGTTTACGAACTTAATCCGTTCCAGAAGTCCGTTCTTAAACCAAAACCAAGGCGCTCTTCCCCTAATGAGGCCTCCCGCCACCGGTGCCCTTCCACCGTTTGGCTTCCGTTCTTAGACCGAGGTAACGTTCTCAAACCAATACACTATTTCCAGTTTTGCGGAGTGTATAAACCAAATCGGTCTTAAACTGGACAGTTCTTAAACCGAGGTACCACTGTATTGTATACACTGACTAGCAGCAGCTCTCCAGGCAAGGGACATTCCCAGCTCTACCTGGAGATGCTCAGGATTCAACATGCAAAGCATATGCTCTACCACTGAGCTAAAGTCCTCCCTCCATAGATGCTCCATAGATCCACAGCTCTCCAAAATCTTGAGTGGGGATTTTCCCATATCCAAACACCACATCAATCAAGACACTACATCAGCCAAGACATACAAAGACAACATACCATGGTTTAGGATCCTGTCTTGTTCCAAATCCAGAGTTTCCTAGTTCTAAACCAACATATTTGAGTGAGTAAAAAGCTTGTTCATATATTCACTTATCAATTAGAAATTTCCTAGTTTATCTTGGCTTATGATTGTCTGAATGCAGCTAATGCCAAACATACAAGTGAACAGAAAGCAAAAACTCTATAAACAGTGAAGCTGTCCTGATAAATGGCTCTATGCTCCAACAACCACAGTTTTCCTCAAAATAGTCCTAGCAAACGTTTCCATGCCTGTCAGTCATTACCTCCTTCATTAAACTTGGTTTGCACATCCTATTGAGTTCAGCAGGCAGGTACAAAGTGACTGGCTTTTTATGTTCAAATAGGGACTGAAAAGAATAAAGGAGCAACATCAGATAAATATTAATATTATTGTTTATACCCCACCCTTCTGGCTGGGCTTCCCCAGCCACTCTGGGAGGCTTCCAGCAAACTATAAAAAACAATAAAACGTTAGACATTAAAAACTTTCCTGAACTTCAGGTGCTGCCTTCAGATGTTTTCTAATGTGTATTTTGCAACAAAGCAGTTTGTTGGCCTGACGTGGGTCCTTTTTTAAAAAGGGGTATCAATTCCTAAATAAGATTACAAAGACACTTGGCAAACACCCCCCGCCCCCAATGATCAAGGATTGCTATAGCTGTTATCAATCATTACTCACCCATGAAGCTCCATACTGTCAAGGAGTTCTGGTGGACTACCTCCTGCCACACAACTTTTCCTACCCCGATGCATTAAGCATCAGTGACCCTGAAATGCATCTCATCACTTTCAGAAGCACAATTAGCTGGGGCACAACAGGGGGTGTTTTCTGCAGTAGTTGCAGAACTTCTTTCCTAGAGAGGTTTTGATTGGTTTCAGGTGAGCTTCTGAAAGCTTGAATTCTGTTTACATCCTGTTTTTATTGTATGAAAAGTATTTTAACTATCTTGATATGTTTTTACCTTGATATGAACTGCTTTTGTTGTCATGTATTTTATTACGTTTTTGTAATCTGTTTATGTTTCTTCTGTAAAAAGCAGAATGCAATTTCCCTCCAACAAACAAATAAATAAATAAATAAATGCAAACGTCCCAGCTTTTTGTTTGTTTGGTGATTACATTATCACTCATTACTGCTGCTGTGGTCAACTCTGTTTATTTTGTATATATTTAAAGTACAACTGAATGGTCACAGACTGCATTTTTTGCAGTTCATGACATTTCCCCTCCATGTTTACCACTGCCGCCCATATGTATATTTACATTTCAACTGAAGATAAACTTCATGCATATAATGAAATGAAATGAAATCCCATTTACAAAAATGTATGCTTTGGTAAATCCCTAAGTCTTTTAAGATGCCACAAGCTCCTTAATGATTTATTTTAGTAAAAACATGACTACCCTTCTGCAATCTTTTTTTGGTTAAGTTTTCAGTTAAGTATTCTTCTAGAGTTAAGCAGTCCTTTAGACTACATTAACACAATTGTTTCTGTACAGTGGTACCTCGGGTTAAGAACTTAATTCATTCAGGAGGTCCATTCTTAACCTGAAATTGTTCTTAACCTGAAGCACCACTTTAGCTAATGGGGTCTCCTGCTGCTGCCGCAGGTTAAGAACAGTTTCGGGTTAAGAACGGACCTCCAAAACGAATTAAGTTCTTAACCAGAAGTACCACTGTACAAAAATAATGAACAGTTGCACTTTCCACACTACTCAGAACGAACTCACTGGCTTCCCATGCCCCTTACTGGGGCATGTGGGGTGGGGGGATTCTACCACCTTGTAGGCAATAGCTCATTTGTACTCCACATGTATCAGTCTCAAGACGTTGCTGTAAAGATACTAATTAGCAACTGGCTGGGGCAGGAAGAGATTCTCAAGGTCACTTCATCATTTCAGAAACAGTTAGAAAGAGCACATTTCCCTGACTTTCCAAAAGAGCAGGGCAAAGATATCAAGCTTAGTTAATGATTGCAAGAAGAGAAACACCAACTCCATCTTTGATTTCAAATATATAGGATAATCACAGAATTGTGGAGTTGCTCAGAAAGTCCTTCCTGATGTTGAGTTGGACACTCCCTTCTAGTAACTTGATTCCATGGTCAAAATAAAAAAATTCCTTCCAGTAGCACCTTAAAGACCAACTAAGTTAGTTCTTGGTATGAGCTTTCGTGTGCATGCACACTTCTTCAGATACACTGAAACAGAAGTTGCCAGATCCTTCTATATAGTGAGAAGGTGGGGAGGGGTGTTACTCAGAAGGGTGGTGGGAATGGGAGATTGGCAGATAGCTGAGGGAGGCTGTTGACGACTCCCAAGTTAAAACAGTACAACGCATCATCAGAGATCTACAACCTCTCCTGGACAATGACAGTTCTCTTTCTCAAGCTCTGGGAGGAAGACCTTTCATTGCCTACAGACAGCCACCCAATCTGAAACAACTCCTAACCCACAATAATACTACAACCAGACTTAACACAGACACTGGCACCAAAGCCTGCAATAAACCCAGATGCCAACTTTGCTGCCACATACACCCGGACAACACCATTACTGGCCCCAACAACATCACACATACCATCTCGGGACTATTTAATTGTTCATCGTCTAACATTGTGTATGCCATCAAATGCCAACAGTGTCCTTCAGCTCTCTATATTGGACAAACAGGCCAAACCTTACGCCAAAGAATAAACGGACATAAATCTGACATCAAGAATCACAAAACAGAGAAACCAGTAGGAGAACACTTCAATCTCCCAGGACATTCTATACAAGATCTCAAAGTAGCTGTTTTACTACAAAGGAATTTCAGAAATAGACTGGAAAGAGAAGCTGCTGAATTACAACTCATTACCAAACTTAAAACCATGGAAAGACCTGGGCTGAACAAAGACATTGGATTCTTATCTCACTATACATGACTAAACCATTTCTCACCTTCTCACCCCTTGCCTTTTCCTGTAAGACCTATTACAGTCGTCAACAGCCTCCCTCAGCTATCTGCCAATCTCCCATTCCCACCACCCTTCTGAGTAACACCCCTCCCCACCTTCTCACTATATAGAAGGATCTGGCAACTTCTGTTTCAGTGTATCTGAAGAAGTGTGCATGCACACGAAAGCTCATACCAAGAACTAACTTAGTTGGTCTTTAAGGTGCTACTGGAAGGAATTTTTTTATTTTGACTATGGCAGACCAACACGGCTACCTATCTACTATTGATTCCATGGGTTTGGGTCCTAACCTCCAGAGCAGGAGAAAACAAGCTTGCTCTATCTTCCATGAGACAGCAGTGGGGGTAGGGTAAGTGAAAACAAGCTACAACATAATGTTGTTCACTGCTCCTGCTCAGGCTGCACAGAAAAAGCATTTTGGTTCCAGAAATTCATTCAGATTGTGCAGATTAAATCTAATTGATAGAATTCTACAGGAGGAGGTATTCGTGTGTGAAAACAGTCAAGGTCCAATGATCCCCAGGCATGCACCTCCAAATGGTGGAGGTATTAGGGGGGCCCAGGCATCTTCACTTGGTCTCAAGTGGCCAATGGTCAGGTGCAAAATGAGCCTGGCTAATTTCGAACACTTGTGCTTTGAATTATAAAATGTTGATAGGTCATACTGGCATCCCTTGCACTTAAAAGATCATACAATTCCACTCCAGCTTCCTTCTGTTTCTAAAAAAAATCTATTTTATAGAATATGGTCGACTTTAAAGGGTCTTTCCCACACAGCACTTCTGTTTCTCCAAAGTGACTATCTTCTGTGTGATCAGAAGCAAAACAGCTAGCTCTCCCCTGCTGCCCCATGTCCTGCAATCCATTTGTTTGCAACCACAAGAGAAAAGCAATCCATTTAAATGTGTGAAAGAGCTTCTTCACAGTTTGCTTAGCACATCAAAAGTCTTCATGAGAAGCCAGCAAAAAAGGAAGGCTCTCAGTCGCAAATCATGCAACTGGAAATCTCAATTTGTTCACTAGGTAGCTGGTGCTGAGTCTCAAAAAAACGACTGGCAACCAGTTAATTTCGATCACTGTGCTGCAGGTGTAGTTTTGCACTTTCTCAAGCAGGAAACAAACACGGCACAGGTGTCACGGGTGCCTGCAGCAGCTCCTTTGCCTCCATATCTCTTGGTCCTACACACACCGTAAGACAGCACTCTGGGCCTCCAGCTCAAATTCCCTGCTAAACACCCCTGTTTACATGTACACTGTTCATTTTGACTGTGATTCCTGAATTGCAGGGGGGTTGGCCTAGCCCTAGATTATCCATGAGGGTACCTTCCAAGCCTATAATTCTGGAACTGCTGCTGACTGCTAACACCTCCCCCCAAATCACTTCCTCTAGCACAGCACATGGCCACACTCACAAATGCACAATCAAGCCTCTAAACAGCTCAGACAAGCAAACAGCCCCAATTCAAAGGACACAATATACCCTCATGAAGGTTATGGATTCAGAGAGAAAGCAACTACATTTATTCAAATAATATTTGAAAGGATGGGGCAATTCCAGGTAACTGGACTACTCCTCCCACCCCTGGGCTGGGCTCTTAGAATTTCAAACCAAACACACCTTTAGGTTGGTGTATTAAAAATTCATATAGGCTGCTAAAGAACCAATAGACACCAAGCTTCATGGTATATTGTTCCTACGCACAGGAGAGGAAGCAGCAAAGTGGGAGCAGTTGGGCAGTGAACACTAGAATGCTGCTTGGTTCTAATAAGCCACTGACCGTCTCTTTTTGTTATTTGTGAACAAGGTCTATGTATTTCAGAATGACCTTAGACCAGACATGTCCAAAGTCCATATTGGAGGCCTAATCTGGCCCACCGGTTGGTTTAATCCAGCCCCTGTGGCAGTTTATTTCCTGGGGTAAAATCCTAAAAAACCCTCAACCCTTAAAAAGCTCAACAACTTTGGGGTAAAACCATAAAAAACTCAACAACTTCAATCCTAAAAAAAGGTTAACAACTTTGGTCGGCCCTCATGGCCCTTCACTTCATCAAATCTGGTGCTCTTTGAAAGAAGTTTGGACACCACTGCTAGACCATATGCTCTGCTTGCCAAAGGTAGGTTTGGGAAAGACCCTGTGTCTGAAATCTTGAGAGAGCTGTGGCCAATACTGAGCTAGATGGACCAATCATTTGACTTCATTTAAGACAGCTTCCTATACTCCTATAGTTTGTTGCTGATTGTGATTTGTCAGAGATAAACCATGTTCCTAGTTGAGATATGGCAACAAACCAAGGCTCATGGTTTGTTGTCCCCCACCAGCCTAAGGAGAGAAGTTGAGCAGGAATGATGAAGCAGTATGCACTAGCATGCTGCTCAGTCTTGGTAAACCATGGTTTATTGACATTCACATACCCAATGGTAGTATGTACTTATGTCCAACCTCTTCTGCAACTGATTGGTGGGGGGCGTTCAAAAGCAGTTTGTGAAACAGTACGAGGACTTGCTGCATAACCAGGGACAGGGAAAGAGCTATGGTTTGATGGCTAAAGTATATAATTCCAACTACCCTGGCTGACAATTAGTTTCCTGGCCCAATTCGAAGTGCTAGTTTTGACCTATAAAGCCTTAAATGGCTCAGGACTACAATACCTCAAGGACTGCCTCTCCCCACATGAACTGTCATGGAGCCTGTGATCATCATCTGAGGCCCTTCTTCATGTGCCTCCTCCATGAGGGGTCTGGAGGGCAATTTTCCGCAGTGGTTCCTCACTCGTGCACTGCTCTCCCCAGGGAGGCTCACCTGACACCTTTATTACATATATTTAGGTGTCAGGCAAATGCATCCCTCTCGTCCCAGGCTTCTGGCTAATTAAAGAATATACGACCTTTTAAACTGAGGGGATTTGGTATTTTTTGTGTTTGTAACTGTGTTGTGTATTACTGTGCTTTTATATTGTAAACCAGCCTGTGATCCTCGAAGGAAGGGCATTAATAGAAATTTAATATAACAACAGCAGCAGCAACAGTCACACACAAATGCTTGGGTGTGTCTATAGCAGCTCTCAGGGTCCGTCCGCTAATATTAATACACATATCCAAAATGATTAATACTGATACCAGGAAATCCTCTAATCCTCTATAATATTTTCTCCTTTTTGGCTGTGTTCAACCTTTTTGGTTGAACACAGCAGGCATTCCTGTTCTCTGCCAAAAAAGCAGATGTACATACCTATTTCCTTCAGAATTTATCTCCACTGGATAAAAATGGAATATTCATTCACATTTTGAATACTAAAAACAACTTCAAAACAGACAGCAGCAGGACATTTCACTTCAGCAGGATTCTATTGTACAATAAACTAGTATTGTAGCATAAAGAGTAATAAAAGGCATTCAAGAACTTAAGACCAGTAGTCACTATTCTCAAATGCTCTACATATTTAAAAGAAACATGGTATCAGAATAGGGGCATGCCAGAATTATCAGCATCCAGTAAGGTCCCCACACAGAGGTACAAGAACACAAGCCCATTTTAGAAACCCAAATTAGATTCTAAACAGGTGCTTTAATCCTCAGTACATGCAACATTTCCAACTGACTCATAAACAACTCTTTCAATCTGTAGATTTTGCTTTTCCACGTAAAAGCATTATCCTGAGACAGATCACAACCACAGAAAATTCAAATTATTAAAAATAATTTCAGCACACTGAAGAGGTAAGTAGAAGTGAAAGAAAAATAAGCTATTTCTGCTGAAATCTCACTTAATATTAGAATTAATAGCTATACTCACACATATCACATTTCAAAAGGGGTAACCAGTGTTAGAAACTCTGATACGTAAGCTAATAGCCAAATGACACCTTAAAACTGGCCTATACTCACCACAACAGAATGTGTAAGCACATTTTAATGAAATTTTGTTGTTGTTATTTATTCCTCTTCTATACTGCTTTATATTTTGAAGGGGAAAATATCGCAAAGTGGTTTACAACACAGTAAAACATCAAATAATGCAATCTAGAATAAAACATAATTTAAAATATTTCAGATCCTTCCATAAGTTACATTTTGCTTTCCCCATATTTATGTACCTACTTAATCTAAATATTTGCCCCATAGAAGAAATACTCCAGGAAGCCAGTGTGGTGATGTGGTTAGAGTGTTAGACTAGGACCTGGGAGATCAGGGTTCAAATCCCCACTCAATCATGAAGCTCACTGGGTGACCTTGGAGTCAGTCACAGCCTCTGAACCTACCGCAAACGGTCACTGTAGGAATTAACTGGGGGGGGGGGGAACCATGTACTCCTTGGAGAAAAAGGAGTGAATGCCGTGAATAAGCACTTCTGCTTACCTGCTTAAGAAATCTGGAGGGTCAGCCAAATGGAGATGTCAGTCACCAACTTGGCATCTAAAGATCTCCATGTCCTCACAACTGGACCCACACCACTCGCAAAATGCGCCCAGGGGATTTCAAACACTGGTGGGTGACAACATCAAAAAGATCCTGCCTTATGCCCTTTCCAAGAATATTCCTATTTATTCCCCCCCCCCCAAGTCTCCCATCTAAGAAGTAGAGTAAGTTCTAGAGGATTGCACTATTGATATCCACCATGTGTAGTAATTTTTCACTCATACAGGAAAGAGAAATGGAGGCACTGTACATTTTAATGCTACATCTCTGTGAGTTTTGTATGTTATGCACCAATTGTACAAGATATGCTGATATGCTGGTAGTATCAGGTTTATATAGTCTGCAAAAAGTTTGTGTGGCAAAATGCAGTCCTGGATAACAGACACCCCTCATGCCCCTGATCTAAAACATGAACTCTCTAAAGTACTTTGAACTCTCTAAAGTACTTGTCAATATCTCGGGAATACTTAACAACCAATATTATTATCCTCCTATTACAGACAGGGTGGAGTGAGAGAAAGAGAAAGAAGTTTGCCAAAGGCCACCAGAAGCAACATTTGAACTGGGGACTTCCTGGTTCACGGTTCAGCCTTCTTGCTATTGATCTAAGTATCTGATATACTTCTGCACAACTGAAGGCTCTGGCTTTCATGAATATAGAAACAAGTTTTCAAAGAAATGTCCAAATTGCAAGAGGATAGAAAGAGGGGGAAGGGCGTTACTGGTTTGTTGGTTTGATCTACGTTCTTGCTGTTATTATGTATTTTGTGTTTTTATATTGCGAACCACCCTGAGTCCTGTGGGTTAAGGGCGATATAGAAATTTAATAAATAAATACCGTATTTTTCGCTCTATAAGACGCACCAGACCACAAGACGCACCTAGTTTTTGGAGGAGGAAAACAAGAAAAAAAATATTCTGAATCTCAGAAGCCAGAACAGCAAGAGGGATCGCTGTGCAGTGAAAGCAGCAATCCCTCTTGCTGTTCTGGCTTCTGTGATAGCTGCGCAGCCTGCATTCGCTCCATAAGACGCACACACATTTCCCCTTATTTTTTAGGAGGGAAAAAGTGAGTCTTATAGAGCAAAAAATACGGTAAATAACCCACTGATTAGAACTCTCAGCACCTTTACTTGGAAGCAAGTCTGGGCGACTTCTGTTGGTCTTTCTTCTAAGTGATTGTTCTTTTGATATCTGATAGTTGTAGTTGAGTAAATAAAACATGCAAAAAGAAGTGGGGAAGCCAGTACTTTTAAGGGTATTAAACACATCTTGGCAACAACACAGATTCTGTTTATACATTGTTCCATGGACAACACAGCAAGTTGCTTAGCCCGAAGTTCTATTGCTTCCTGCAGGCACACGATTCAATATGACAAATGCACATTACCAACTATGCACCTTATATTGCATAATTTTAATACTGTAAGAATCATCAATGTTTTGGATCAGTTTGTATAAAAACTCTGCTGCTCTGAACAGATTAGCAATGGTATTGAAAATCATAACAGAAAAATACTTATTATCGCAGCTAGAGGAGAAATCTAGTCCCACACATTCCTGAATCACCTTTCTCTTCCCTTTCCAAGAGGCCTGTTTTAAAGGGAAGGACCCCCTGGTTTGGGCAATGAGGCTTGGCAGGATCATTTGGGGGGGTGGAGCTGGGGGAGAACCTCAACTACGATATAAAATGGTCACTCTCTGCACTCAAGGCTGCAGTAACGGGTAAGGCCGGCTGGCAGGGGCCTGGCTCGCAGCAAACCAGGTGCCCTCTGCCCAGGCTGAGTTTCCTGCTTGCGAGTCTTGAAGGGCAGGCACCCCAACACACACGTCTGCTAATCATCTCCCCTCTCACACATACACAAGGGAACGATCAACTCCAAAGGCCTAGACCCTGGAGTGACACTTACGACAGCACCAACGTCCTTTCCAGGCCCGGCCAGCCTTTGCTGCAGCCTCAGCCTTGGGGAGGGGAGGAGAGGCCTTCTACTGTCACAGCTCGCTGGTTGCAGCGCCTGTGTATGCATGCCTTCCCCGGCAATTCTTGCTCCCTCCCTCCCTTTGCCAAAAAATGCTTTCCCGCAAAATCGGGAGGGGTCCTACCAGGGTTGTCCTTCCCTATTCTCCACACACACACACACACCCCACAGCAATGCCCAAAGCTTGGAAATGCCTTCTGCCTCCCCATGGCAGTGTGAGCAGAAGATCTATCCCAGCTTGCTTCTCCTCCTTCACCCCCCTCTCCAAAATACTATTATGCGGTATTCTCTCTCCTCAAGCCTCTGCCCAACATGGAGGCCAAGCTGCCTTTCCTGCCCCTGTCACCCTCCACGAAAGGCATTATGCCACCCCCCTTCCCAGGGCAATGCCAGTTGCTGCGCCTGGTAACTCCCATCACACACACAACATTGGGCCAGCTGAAGTGGGGAGGGGGAGGTCCCCCATTTCCTTTCCTGAGGGGATGCGGAACATGGAATCCCTTTTTCTCTTCCCACCCCTAAAATACAATTTCTTCCAGGTCAAAGTCAGCCGCTGAATGATTACGTACCCCCCCTCCCCATTCTTAAGATTCCAGGTAACACCTCCCCCTCTATACAATGCAAGGGAAAGTGATGCCACTCACCAAAACCTTACCATTCCCCCCCACCTCCAAAGTGGGCAACCTCCATTGCCCCCTCCCCTATGACAAGTGCTCCCTTCAAACAGTGCCACCCTTCGCATGCCCCCTCCAAACCCTGTTATGCAATTATGCAGTTTTTTTATAGAGAACTTGGGAGGAAAAGAGACACTCTTTAGCCATTATTTCTACAACGACCAGCGGTGGGAAGGGGAAATCTTCTCTTTATTTCAAGGCAACGCGGCCCCTTTACATTTCACCTACTCTCCGCAGCCCCGGCCCCTCTCCCCCCCAAATCATCAGTCATAACATTTATTTGCCTTGGGTCCTTTTACGGGAAGAAGGCAGGTTAATCGGAATGGTATCAACGCCGCAATCACAACCATCTAGATAGGCCTCTCCGCGGCACACAGACCCACACAAAAGGCGGCAATATCCCCCCTTCAGCCTCCTTACCAAATATTTGCACAGCATTTGCCCCCATGGCTGATACTGGGTCCGCACCACTCCTCTGCCCTCCTCAAGGAGAAACCAGCCAGCAAAGCGCCCGGCAGAGGAATCCCACCGCGTGACCCCTTTCCCTTTCCCCTTCCCTTACTCCCAAGCAAGCCTGCGTCCCGCTTCCCTCCCCAAAGCGAGCGGCCGCAGGATCGCAGCCCTTCCGAGGCCGGCCGGCCGCATCCACCACACGTCCTCCCGGCGCCTCCGAGGAAAGCGCTCCTTATTACGATCGCTGTTAATTAGGGGCTCATGTGCGGGCATTTATGCACGAGGCCCGGCGTCGAATCCACTGGGATGAAACGGGGGTGGGGGGGGAGAGGCCTAAAGCGGAGGAACCCCCCCCCACACACACACCCAAAAATAAATATTACCCGGGACCGGGTTGGTCCCGTCAGGCGCCTTCCCACCCGAGGCCTTCCACCCGCCTACCCGCCGCGACCGGGCCTGGCCACCCTATTCCCCACCCTGCAGCGCCCAGGTAGCCGCGAAGGGCAGCGCGGAAGAGCCCGGCAGGGAAGCAGGCGAGGCCCGCCCGTCAAACCCGCTAGGCCTGGCGCAGGGGGAGACGACCCCCGCCCCGGTCCCTCTCGCCCCTCGACTCACCTGCCCAGATTCTGCCTGCCTCCGACGCTTCCTCCAGCCGGGATCCCGCTGGGGCCGGGGCCTGCTCCGCCGCTGCTATTCCCACCTCCGCTACCGAGGGGCTTGCGGCTGCTGCTGCTGCTGCCGGCCGACTGGGCCGGCCCCTGGGGCGGTGGCGGCAGCGGCGGCGGCGCCGCCGGCTGGCTCGCCGTCGCGGTCGTCGTCGTCGTCGTCGTGGTGGCCGTCGTCTGCTGCTGAGGCGGCTGCGGGGACGGCGGCTGCAGAGGCGGCGGCGCTCCCACGGCTGCTGCTGTTACGGCGGCGGCGGGCGAAGGCTGAGGCGATGGCTTGAGGGACATGGCTGAGCCGAGGGAGGCAGGCGAAAGGAGGGAGAGGGGGAGGGACGGGCGGAGCGCGCGCACGCTCGTCCGTGCTCGCTGCGGAGGCTCCTTCCGCCCCTCACGACGGCGGCGGCGGCTGAGGCCGCCTCCTCAGGAGGTGGGGAGGGAGGAGGAGGAGACAAGCCGGCCGGCCCACCGACCCCGCGCTCGGCTGAGGGTGAAGGCCGCCCGCCCGCCCGCCCGCCCGCCCGTGAGGAAAGCGGCAGCACCGTGGAGGCGGCAGGGCGGGGCCCAGCTCGGCGGTGGGGGGAGAAGCGGAGGCCTTGGCCGGAGGACGACGAGCAGCCGCAGCAGCGACGGAGGGGCTCGTCTCCCCTCAGGCAAGCGGGCGTCTTTCGCGGAGGGAAAGGCCCTGAGGGGGGGGGGAGCTCTGGATTAGCCCCCGGGATATTTTCGCCCCCAAAGGGAAGGGGGCCCCTGACCACGCGCAGAGTGGCGTTTTCTCCTCTCGATTGTCGGAAGGGGAGGAGACGCGCTTAAGAGCCGCTCGTGGCCCCTCTTCCACGCGCGCGCACCCGCCCACCCAACCTCTGCAGCCGTGATTTTTATTTTTTAAAATTATTTTTATTACAGTACTTTCCCATTTTAACATATATAATCACATCATTATTATCCACTTTGCTTCTTTGGCTCTTTAGAGCCTATCGACTTCCTTCCCTCCCACCTCTTGGCTTTCAAAACTAACCTTTATATTAAGGCATTTTATATATTTTCCAGTTCTTCAATAACTCTTTACTAAATATCTCAAAATTTAAATATAGAAAAGTAAAAAAAAAAAACAACTTACAAGTCTTCAAATAACCTTAGTAGTGTTGTTAATTGCTTACAATGAACTTTTAGATAATGAATAAATTTACTCCAGTCTTTTTGGAATATTTGATCCTGCTGGTTTCGGATTTTTCCCGTCAGCTTCGCCAGTTCCACAAAGTCCATCATTTTCATTTGCCACTCTTGCAGCCATGCTTTTTAAGCAGCCCTTCTAATATTTAACCGCATGTCGCTTACTGTACTCTGTGTGTGCGTGCACATAAACATAAATTTACAGACACACAAATATTTATGTACCATTGCATTTGGAATTCTTCCCCTCCCATTTTACCATTGCAACAGTGTTGCTGGACTCCAGCTCCCTTCAGCCCTAACTATTGGTCATGCTGGCAGGGGATGATAATAACAGTGTTGTTGTTGTTTTAATTAATTTCTCATTTTATTTGCCGAAATCCATATGCTGCTTGATGGCAATAAAACCTCTCAGCAGTGAAATTTTCAGTTTTTGTTACAGCCTGGAAAGTTCTTTTTTAAAAGGAGCATTTCATCACCCACGAAATCCATCTTTCCACTACAGGAAATGATATGTAGATGAATGACAGCAGTCTCTGTGCTTTCAACATTAATTAATAATTTTCTGCAGATATTGTTCTTTTTTTATAAAAAAAATGTTAGAAAATACATCTCTGTCTGTTGATATCTGATCTCACACCCATCAAATATATTTTCAGGTTGGTGATGGAGCCAGTGGCTGCCTTGCGTGGCTGAAGGGAAAGAGGAGGAGAAACTGATTGGTACAAATAGTTTATAAGCCAAGAGGAGTCTGGGGAGAAAGCATGTCAAAGCAGCAGAACAATATGTGATTTGCCTCCCCAGATCTGTGCCAGAATGGAAGAAATGCCATATCGAGGCATATGGTCCTCCTTCCTTCCCCATTTTATTCTTGTGAAGTAGGTTAGGCAGACAGTTGGTGACTGGTCCTAGATCACCTATTGAGCTTCACTAGGGGTTGGCAACCTAAGGCCCAGGGGCCGGATGCGGCCCAATCGCCTTTTCAATCCAGCCCATGGACGGTCCGGGACCCAGCGTGTTTTTACATGAGTAGAATGTGTCCTTTTATTTAAAATGCGTCTCTGAGTTATTTGTGGGGCTTGGGATTCATTCATTCCCCCCCCCCCAAAAAAAAATATATAGTCCAGCCCCCCACATGGTCTGGTGGACCAACCCACGGCTGAAAAAGGTTGCTGACCCCTGAGTTCCACAGCTGAATGAGGAGTTGAACTTGGGTCTCCCCGGTCCTTGTCATAACACTCTGATCACTACACCACCTTCATGTTAACTTTGCAAATGTAGATTTAAAAGGTAGTATAGGAAAAAACAGTGCAGGAGCTGTAGAACCATCAGCCGCCTCCAAGAGAACCAGTGTAGTGCAGTGTTAGACTAGGACCTGGCAGATTCAGCCGTGAAGGTCCTTTAGATGACATTGGAGCAGTCTCTGCCTAGCCTGCTTCACATGGCTGTTGTGGTTTAGCCATGTACACCACCTTGAGCTCCTTGGAAGAACAGTGAGATACAAATGCAAGAGTAAATAAGTAAATGTTCTGCACCAAGTTCCCAGGAGTCTCCCAGCGCTAGTTCAGCCCACTGGTTAAGCCTACTACCAAGCCTTAATGCAGAGCTTCCCACATTAGTGTGTCGGCTGCAGTGTGTAGGTGTGTCACATGAATGCTCTCCAAGCTGCTCCCAGGGCTGGAAAGGGGTTAGTTTAACCTCCGGCTTGCTAGCAAAACTGAATTACTGTGTCATGATGCATGTCTAAAAAGTGTGTCACCAACATGAAAAGTTTGGAAAGCTCTGCCTTAATGTATTAAAATGCAATGCTGACCCCAACCTACAGATTAAGTCCCAGAGAAAGTGGTGTTGCCTCTTCTGGTGGCAATGAAAAGCCTTTCAGCTGAGAGCTTCGACATCACAAACTGGGATGTAGAAGAAATGGATGCCAGTGTACTACAGAGGATTGTTTGTTCAACAGACTGAAATTGAGGTGCGCAGCAGCTTGGGCAACTGTGTGGATTGGTGTAAGAACCCACACAATCATGACCATGACAGTGACTACTAGATATATATGTGAATTGAAGGTGTCAAAATGTATTCAATATAATATTTGAGGATTATATTTTATCTGCTATTTTCCTTCTTTTTTGCAGATTAAAAATGCAGTATTCAAACCATAAATGTATCAGAACTTGTAATGTTACACTGATGCTATAAAATACATGGGTTTTTATTCATAAACAAGGCCAGTAGGGTGATAAATTAGGAAAAAAATGGGAATCTGGGTAAATCAGCATAGGTAATAAGTACAGTGATTGCAGATGAAATGTCAATTTTCCTTTGTTCAATCCGACATCCTAGATGATTGTGTCTCTTCTCTTCTTCTCCACCCCCTATGTCTCAACTGTTTAAAAAGCAAAGACATGTTTATGTCAGGTTCTGCATTAAAATTTCATTTGTGTTTTAAAAACCAGAATAACTAGAGAATCTTATCTGGAAGAAATTCTACTCCTTGCTAACTCTTCAATGTTCATCTTACACACTCACCAACACAACTAGAACATGCTAACTTGCAGCCTTTCTCAACCTTGGGTCCCCAGATGTTGTTGAACTACAACTCACATCATCCCTAGCTAGCAAGGCCAGAGCTCAGGGATGATGGGAGTTGTAGTCCAACAACATCTGGGGACCCAAGGTTGAGAAACGCTGTGCTAAGGAAACTCCAGCCTGTGGAATCCACACACAATGGCAGGCATTTCTCCCTAGATTAATGGAATAATTATTCTGTCTTGACCATTGCGAGTGTAGATCAGAAATTCTCATTAGAGCTCTCCGCCTGAAACTGTTTGACAAATTACAGCACTGGAGGGGAAGAGCTTCACTTGTTGGATTTCTGCCTGTCACTGCTGCTGTGAAAGGCACAGGTGGCCAGCCTCCCACAAATACCAAATAAACGTATTCATTTCAACCCAAAGCAACATCAGAGGTTTTTAAACTGAAGTTGGATGGCCATCTGCCAGGGATGCATAAGTTGTGATTTCTGCGTTGCAGGAGGCTAAAGTAAATGGTCCTTGTTCCTTCCAACTCTACAATTCTACGATTCTATTGTAAATCCTCACCTAAAGGAACTCTTGCCATTTTCTATGGGATGAGCAAAAGAACTGAGGGATAATTCCTTGAGGGTTGTTACATATGAGACAATTACAGCAGAGTCTTCACCCTTTTTAATATTAAAAGGAAAAACAATTGATGTGGCAACTGAACCACCACTCTGTACCTCACAGGAAATGGTTTGGGAATCACAGCCTTGCCTACTTCCCTCTTCAGTTATTAAAACAAAACCAACCAACTCCCCCCCCCAGTGCAAGCCAGAGTTATATACTTCTTTCCCCACAGCCAAGTACCATGTAGGCCCCAGGACATCGTCTAAAAACAGATGAAGCTAAGCAGCGTTGGTTATGGTCCATACACGACCAGGAAAGACACCACCTTTATTGCAGTTGTGGAAGAAAAGTGGGGTAAAAGTGTATAATAACAGTTGCAATCCTATGCACATTTACCTGGGACTTGCTTCCCAGCCAACATGCGTTAGAGCAGGCATAGGCAAACTCCGGCCCTCCAGATGTTTGGGACTACAATTCCCACCATCCCTAGCTAACAGGACCAGTGGTCAGGGAATACCAGTTGCTGGGGAACATGCATATATTATATACGTAATTTGACTTGTATGCCCTCTTTCCATAGTTAGAACCATGCTCAAGGAGACTTACAACATGGGGGGAAATACATAATTACAAACACAGCAAAAGTAGTCACAAGCAATAAATAAAACATTAAGAAGCACACAAAGTAAACAATTTCCACATAAATCATAATAAAAATTGAAATAAAGATGTAAAGTATTAATATCGAAAACAGCAGCGACATCCTCTGAACAGTATCCCAACCCAAGCATCTGTTCAGCAGCGGCAGCTTTTGTGTCAGGGTCCTGCCCTCCCTGGCCAGGTGGGGAAAGGCCTGAGAGAGCCAGTGTGGTGTAGTGGTTCAGAGTGGTGGACTCGTAATCTGGGGAACCGGGTTCGCGTCTCCGCTCCTCCACGTGCAGCTGCTGGGTGACCTTGGGCCAGTCACACTTCTTTGAAGACTCTCAGCCCCACTCACCTCACAGAGTGCTTGTTGTGGGGGAGGAAGGGAAAGGAGAATGTTAGCCGCTTTGAGACTCCTTAGGGTAGTGATAAAGCGGGATATCAAATCCAAACTCTTCTTCTTCTTCTGAAAGCCAAGGAACAGGTCTTCTAGGACTGTCCCAAGATAGATCGTGCTATGGCGCCCTTCATGGGATAGAATTCCTGGCTAGATGGGTCCCCTTTGGTCTGATTCAGCACATCTCTCCATTATGTTCTTGTTTTTAATTATTACCTGCTTACCTGCTTGCTTTTTAAAGCTCTCACACCTTTTAGGATTTGTACCGAACATGCGACTATTTAAAGCAAGGTCATTCCGTGCACATTCATGAAAGAGAACACAATGCAGCGTTTACACACAAGCAAGGTGGAGGAGGTGTAGTCATGGTTACTCAAAAATTCTTAGAGATTCATCCATTAAAAGAAAGGTTTCCTGGAAAATAATAGCCATATATCTATTTCCAGCACCACTGACAAAAGTGGGTACTCATGGCTTAGAAGAATGAGAAGCATGGATTCCAGTGCAACTAACATTACAACGTTTCACAAATTTTTCCATTTGCATTTCCTGTGCAGTTAGGGTGCTTTTTCCTGGTTTTGTTCTCCCTCCTCATCCTGAAGAACGATGAGTTGACACAGTGTTGGATCACCCAGTAGGCATGCTTAAGGCACCAGCAAAGCAGGGGTACCCAGAAAAAAAATAGATTTTTCTTAAAGGAATTTTGACATTTGATTTTTTTTTATCAGTCTTCATGAGAAAAAACTTCCTTATTTACTTCACACCCTTTCCCCATTTTTCTGTTCTCTATTTATTGCTGTGCCTTTCCCCACCTAAACCAGGGAGGCATCCTGCTAATGTAGATTGAAATAATGGGAGGGAATCAGATCCTGCCATGTGCTGCACATGACATACATGCTTGTATATTTTAGCATGCATGAAAGCTTTGTGTCATTTTGGAAAAAATAATAATTGCAAGTTTAGCATTGTTTTTATTTTGAATTGTGGATGGGCACCACAGTATTCAATGTTTGTGGCCTCTAAAGATCTCAAACTAGCCCTGACTTGACATGTTGGCTGCGTAACCAAAGAAGATGCCTACTGAAATGATCCCAAAAAGAAATAACATTTTCTCTTCATTTGGGGAGTGTTCATGCACAGAGTGAAACCAGGGACATGAAAAGCTTCACAACTTTTGTAGCCTACTTGTAGTTTTGTGGCCAGTTAAAAGCCATTATAAAACATTCAGTCCAGGAAATTCTGCCATACTTATTATTTCTGTGTGTGTCTTGAAACGGCTTGCCAAAGTTATTTCTAATGCAAATTGCTGTGAAGTACAGTCTTCCAAGGCAAAATATATAGCAGTTTAGACTCTGCAATGTACCATATTGGCCCTAATATAAGCTGCACCTTTAAAATTTCAGGGGGGGGGGAAAGAAAAAAATACAATACCCAAATAAACGGCACTCCCTTAAAATTCGTTCCGTTTTACTGTATGTCTGTTTCAGCAGCGATATCATAAAAGCCAATTTTTGTAAGGTCGCAAATTTAAGCCGCACTTCAACTTTTCACGGTCAGAATTTGGGAAAAAAGTGAGGCTTACATTCAGGCCAATATGGTCCTTCACACAGGCAGTAGTAAAATCCTATATGTGAAATTTCATGTGCAACTTGTATCCTAGACACTTTTGGTAGAGGTTTGTTGCATGCTTTTGTCCCCATTCTAATCTTTAAACAAAATATTTCCATTAATAATGTAATTCTATGAAGCACCCTGAGATCTCCGGATGAAGGGAAGAATACATGTCAAATAAATACATAAATAATGACCAAAAAAAGGAATGGTGAAAATTATTCTGGGTCTCTCCCTGACCCCAAAGCTAAGTTAGTTGCTGGGCTTTGCTGTGGGGTTATTGGTTGTGGTATAGTAATGTTGGATTGGCTTTTTATTCTTAAAGGCAGATGGTCAGTTTTGCCATTTCAGCAAGTCTCCAGCTCTTAGCAATCCTTTCTTTCATTTCAATAGAAAGGGCTTTTGTGCGACGACTGGCAGACTTCAGGCTTGCAGGATCTCCATTGTTTTTACTAGAACGCTGAGAGCCACCAACCAGAAGCAGGTGCACATGACACGCACTTCTAATGAATGAATTCTGAAACCGGGAATTTGTTCTGAGTACTGTACCAGAATGAACCTGACCTCACAAATCTAGTTCTGCTCACCCCCCCCCCCAAAGCCACCACCATTTCTGTTCTTTGGATAAGAGGCAGCCATTGTGCTGCTCCTACTGTGAACAATTGGATGTCTGAAATCTTTTCATTTACTGCAAATTCGCCAAAGTTCTGAGAGTAGATCCAGACCTTCCTTCTGCCCCCATCCCACCTGCAATGCCATTTACTGACATACCAGAGATTCAGCTATACAGCTGCAAATAAAATGTTTTAAGTGTGTTATAAGTGTAATATACAATATGGAAAATTCAATATATTTTTAAAAACGCTTTTCATAACATTTTTTATGTTTGTGTAGATTCCACACAGGGTTTCTGCCACAGCCAATGTGCTGGATCAACTCACAGCGCCCATTTTGTACTGTTGTATCCAGTTTTTAATACAGTGGTACCTCGGTTTTCGAGCATCTAAGGAAGCCAAACGTTCTGGGTTTTGAAAGCCAAAAACCCAGAAGTACAGTGGTACCTCGGGTTACATACACTTCAGGTTACAGACTCTGCTAACCCAGAAATAGTGCTTCAGGTTAAGAACTTTGCTTCAGGATGAGAACAGAAATCGTGCTCCGGTGGCGCGGCGGCAGCAGGAGGCCCCATTAGCTAAAGTGGTGCTTCAGGTTAAGAACAGTTTCAGGTTAAGTACGGACCTCCGGAACGAATTAAGTACTTAACCCGAGGTACCACAGTAAATGCTTCCGTTTTCAAACACACCTCATGTTTCTCAGTTTTCTCAATTGAACTTGCTGTCAGCCCATTGCGCTTCAGTTTTCAAACGTTTCGGAAGTTGAGCAGTCTTCTGGAACAGATTACGTTCAAGAACCAAGGTACCACTGTATGTGTATATCAATTTTAAAGGTGTGCAAAGGTATTGAAATGGAAGAGGCCAATGAAAGCATTATGCAACCACTTGTCACCATGGCACAGAGCAGGGATAACCAAAATGGTGCCCTCCAGATACTGCCGGCCTTCAACTCCCATCAGTCCTTGCCAGCACCACACTCCCTGCACTTGCAATTACCTGCAACTAGTATATAGAGGGGGGCGCTGCGGTCTAAACCACTGAGCCTAGGGCTTGCCAATCGGAAGGTCAGCGGTTCGAATCCCCGCAACAGAGTGAGCTCCCGTTGCTCAGTCCCTGCTCCTGCCAACCTAGCAGTTTGAAAGCACATCAAAGTGCAAGTAGATAAATAGGCACCACTCCGGCGGGAAGGTAAAAGGCGTTTCCCTGCGCTGCTCTGGTTTCGCCAGAAGCGGCTTAGTCAATGGCCACATGACCCGGAAAAACTGCGGACAAACACCGGCTCCATCAGCCAGTAAAGCGAGATGAGTGCCGCAACCCCAGAGTTGTCCGCGACTGGATTTAACTGTCAGGGGTCCCTTTACCTTTAGTATATAGGTGTCTATTATCTCTTCCAACACACACAGTGGACTAACTGGGTGAGATTGCTAAGAGGTTTGGACTTTGGTGGGGAGCATCACTGCAATCACACCCAGCTCTATCCTTCCCAACCATGCCAGGTTCTGTGGTCTCTGCATTTGCTCAGTGGCAAAGCAGACTCCACGACCGCCTCCCTTACAGTGACAAAGGGTTGCACGATTGTTTCATTGGCTTCTTCATTTCAATGTAGTCTTTGTGTTGCACTCTTTAGCTTTCATTGTGTGGGTGTGGCATGCCTCAGGACATTTTCTCTGCTTCTCAAAGAGGTAATCTTTTTAGTAAGAGGGGAAATGTTAGAGGGGACAAAACCCAAGCAGCTGCTGTAGGATCATTGCTATAGGATCATTGCTCCCAGGACATTCTATACAAGATCTCAAAGTAGCTGTTTTACTACAAAGAAATTTCAGAAATAGACTGGAAAGAGAAGCTGCTGAATTGCAACTCATTACCAAACTTAAAACCATAGAGAGACCTGGTCTGAACAAAGACATTGGATTCTTATCTCATTATACATGACTAAGCCATTTTTCACCTTCTCACCCCTTGCCTTTTCCTGTAAGACCTATTGCAGTCGTTAAGAGTCGTCAACAGGCTCATCTCAGCTACCTGCCAATCTCCCATTCCCACCACCCTTCTGAGTAATACCCCTCCCCACCTTCTCACTATATAGAAGGATCTGGCAACTTCTGTTTCAATGTATCTGAAGAAGTGTGCATGCACACGAAAGCTCATACCAAGAACTAACTTAGTTGGTCTTTAAGGTGCTACTGGAAGGAATTTTTTTATTTTGACTATGGCAGACCAACACGGCTACCTATCTGTAACTGCTTTATTAGGAGCAGCTTTAAAAAAACACCTTGCCAAACAGTTCTAGTTAATGTAGTCCAAAACGTCTCAAGGGCAGGATGGCAAACACTGGGTTAAAGAGTCAAGACCATGGGTAGGCAAACTATGGCCCAGGAGCCGGATCCAGCCCAATCGCCTTTTCAATCCATCCCACGGACGGTCCGGGAACCAGCGTGTTTTTACATGAGTAGAATGTGTCCTTTTATTCAAAATGCATCTCTGGGTTATTTGTGGGGCCTGCCTGGTGTTTTTACATGAGTAAAATGTGTGCTTTTGTTCAAAATGCATCTCTGGGTTATTTGTGGGGCATAGGAATTCGTTCATTTTTTTCTTCTTCAAAATATAGTTTGGCCCCCCACAAGGTCTGAGGGACAGTGGATCGTCCCCCTGCTGAAAAAGTTTGCTGGCCCCTGGTCAAGAGTGTACAGAGGAGGAGCTGTATTAGTCTGTTACAGCTAAAACAAATGTCCTTTCTTAGGGAATCTTAAATAGCTCAGGTCAACAGTTCCCAAACTAGTCCACAGCATCTACAGCATCTTGGAAGAGGTGTAACATCATGGGAGAGGTGTTTCCAGGGACCCCTTGGACAGTAAGCAACATCACAAGGGTGGGGATTTCTATGACCAAGGCAAAAGTCAAGCTCTCTCGTTTTTGCTTTTGAATGTTAACGTAATCTTGTTTTATATACTGAAATACTGTTGGTTTGTTTTTTGTATGCTGTCATATTTGCTATTGTGCTGTTGTTTTATTGTGCATTCCTCTTTTCTTTGTTGTATGCCGCTTTGAGCGTATTTTTGGGTGGAAAAGCAGCCTACAAGTAATGAATGAGCAAGCATGCCTGTAAACGTAAGATTACAAATCATACAACATCAAGCACAGCACATTGCAATTGCTACAACAGGCAGTAAAATCATTAAGTGGTCTATCCAGATCCTCTGCAAATGTCAATGGTCTATGGGTTTGGGAACCAATGGCCTAAGTTTTCATGTACCATACTAAAGCACATGTAAGATGCATGGAGTAGAATCTTAATTGGCAGCTCCATAAAGAAGAAAATTGTAAGGGGTGGGAGCAAACTAGTCCCTGACAATCAGCTTAAAAGCTTAAAGAGGGCACACCCTTTTCACAGGTTGGTGATAATTCCCTAAGCACTGCCAGGATGATTGCATTATCACCTGCAGTGGGCAGGGAGCCATAAGCACAAAACTGTTGATGGCACAGATAAGCTTTGATGGCACAGATAAGCATTGATAAGCTAATTAAGACATGTACAGTAGTACCTTGGTTTACGAACTTAATCCGTTCTGGAAGTGTACTTTCCCATAGCAGCGGGGGGACTCAATTTACAAATGGAACACACTCAACAGGAAGCGAAACATGTTCTTTTTCCAAGGCAAGATTCACAAACCAAAATACCTACTGTAGCCTTATTGGAGTTCACCGATTGGGTCTGGGTTTGCAGTGTTCTTAATCCAAGTTGTTCATAAACTAAGCTGTTTTTAAACCAAGGTACCACTGTAGTGAGTGAAAAAATAAATAAATCCTGTCTCAATTTAACCCGCAAGTGATGGCACTGAACTTCTTGTTCTGGAATGGTGAGCAGGAATCTTGAGTGCACCCAAGTTTGAAGAGGATGTAAGATGTGATCTAGTAGTCTGCAAATGGCAGACCTTTTCGTCATGCCAGAAAGCATACTTGTATTATGTTCACCCAGCCCTTTTAAATAGCTTAGGTAGTTTTCAAAAAGCAGGGCAGCAGAGACAGTTCCATTTTGTTGTGTGCCTGTAGTTTTTTCCCTTTTATGGTTTGATTTGCTTCTAAGTTATTTATCGTAAGCCACCAAGGGAACAAATGTCAAATAAATGGCTGAAGAGTCACTTCAAAGCAGCATTCGGGGGAGTCTGGAAGAGCGATCTTTGCTCTGTGAATTGCAGTGTAACCAGTTCCACTTGGTTCAATGGGATTTTCTCCGCTAAATATGTATAGCTTTGCACCCACAGAATTTTTAAGGCAGGGAAATAAGCAATGTGCCCCCCACCAACTCTTCCTATATCCACAGATCTGCTCACCCATCTAGCATCCAGACCCAGGGGAGTTCAACCCAGCCAGTTGGACATTGAATGGGGAGAGTTCTAAACCCAGGCATAGGTCCACATGGAGATCTCTAGATGCCAGGTTGGCGACTGACATCTCCATCTGGCTGACACTCCGGATTTCTTAAGCACGTAAGCAGAAGAGCTTCTTCACTGCATTTATATCCCACCCTTTTCTCTGAGTACATGGTTTCCCCCATCCCAGTTAATCCCTACAGTGACCCTTTGAGGTAGGTTTGGAGGCTGTGACTGACTTCATGTTTGAGTGGGGATTTGAACCCTGATCTCCCAGGTCCTAGTCTTCAGGTTAAGAACAGTTTCAGGTTAAGAACGGGCCTCCGGAACGAATTAAGTACTTAACCCGAGGTACCACTGTACATAATTATGGGAAAAGCACAATATCACTTAGAGAAGGCTCTAAAATACTTTCGTTGAAACTTTAATTGTCTTTATTCTGGATTGTTTTGTTTAATGTTTTAATGTGTTGTAAACCACTTTGAGATTTTTTTCTCTTTAAAACATAAAGCAGTATAGAAATGAAATTAATATTAAGAACAATAAATCCCGGGGGGGGGGGAATGGTGCCTAGACATTTTGTTGCGCTAATTGCGGGTGGTGCTATGAGTTAAACCACAGAAGCCTAGGACTTGCCGATCAGAAGGTTGGCGGTTCGAATCCCTGTGACGGGGTGAGCTCCCGTTGCTCGGTCCCTGCTCCTGCCAACCTAGCAGTTCGAAAGCACGTCAAAGTCAAGTAGATAAACAGGTACCGCTCCGGCAGGAAGGTAAATGGGGTTTCCATTTGCTGCTCTGGTTCGCCAGAAGCGGCTTAATCATGCTGGCCACATGACCCGGAAGCTGTACGCCGGCTCCCTCAGCCAATAAAGTGAGATGAGCGCCACAACCCCAGAGTCGGCCACGACTGGACCTAATGGTCACCAGTCCCTTTACCTTTACCCCTGGTCTAGAGGTAACTGACACTTTGGTCATCTCTCAAAAGCCACCTATGAACAGAGGATTGATGAAGCCATGTGGGAAGGCTTTTATCCACTAGAGCAGGCATTAGGACGTACGACTTTTCGGCAGGAGGCATTCCAGAACTGCTTTGCTTGCTCTGGAACAGCCGTGACCAACATGTTAAAAAAAGATACCTGTACCCCTTTTCCCCAGGGCGCATGCCTACAGGCTGGGGGATCTTTGGCCCTTGTTTTAGCTGGCAGCGAATTAGATGGTCTGACTTAGCAAAAGGCAGATTTGCCTCTCCTCGTGACAATCGGCATCCCTAGTATGGAAACAGCAGAACTCTTTGCCCACAAGCTTGCTACTTCAATGTACCTTCTTCCAAATCATCGTAGATATTAGTAAATCTGCTATCCAAGGGAAGCACATACACAAATGCCACTGTGCATATTTTAATCTAGTTTAATAAAGTCCCATTGCAGATGTTACAGTATATAATATTATAACAGGCACCCATATTAATCTGTGGGTGTTGCTAGTGTCAGCCAAACTCCAGTCTATCCTCTGAATAAATCTGACTGCTCTTAGCTCAGCAGGGCAAAAAGCTTGGCAGATTTAACAGTGTTCAAACACAGCACATGTGGCATCTTAAAACATCAAGCAATTATCCTCAATTTCTAAGAGGTTAGGACTAGAAACTAAGAAGAAGAAAAACATTTCAGAGGAAATGAAAGGCTTCTCAGGGAAGAATCCAGATCTTGCTCCAAGCCCTGAAATTAGGAAAGTAATGATGCCAAGGAGAGTCTGAGCATACACTGATCTTTCCAAAAGATTCCCTGATAAGTAACACAAACAATTACTCTTGGTGCCCAGGTTCATCTTTATATGACATCGACTTAGTGGTTTTTAAACTGCGTCCTCTCTTTCCGCCTGAACTTTCCTCCCCAGATGAAGAATTTCCCTTCTTCCCTAGCACACCAATATTGCACAAGCCTCATCCTAACTCCAGGGGACCCAGGAGGACAGAGGAGATCACGAAGCAAGAGTAACCAAGTGCAAAAATAGGATTGTTTCAAAAATAAGCAGAATAGTTTCTATAGAAGAAGGGTACACTGACCATTTAGCTTTTAAAATTATCGTATCAAGACTGTACAATGCATGTGCACAGAATTTTTTTTTTTAACAGATACATTTGTGCTACAAAATTTGATCAAAAAGAGTCAGCAGCAAGGAGCTCAGAAAACTACTAGTCAGCTAAAGCTGATAAAAATCTGGTACTGCAGGTGGCAAACTGCATCAAGTGAGGTTGATAGGCTTATGTTAAGTTGGTGGTGGGGTGGATGCATTCCCCCCCCCTTTTCAAAGCAAAACATAAGCATGTTAGCAGAAACTTGTAGGCTTGATTTTTAAAAAACTATAATTTTCAATCCAGCCAGTAGAATACTACCAATGCCAGTATCTCGCCCTGTGGCTCTAGTTTGTTCAGCAAGGGTCAGCACTCATTATACCTCCATTATACCTCCAAAGCGTACACTTGCACAAAAAAACCACCAGGGCCTTAAATTGTTGTAGCCCTTGAGGTGTGTGCAACACTTGCTGCTGAGTGTAAAGTTGCCGCGGACAAGGCAAAAGAGCAACATTTGGCATGGCAAAAAGTCTTCACTTGAGGAAATGTGCCATTTGGAGGGGTGGGGGCAAGACCCAAAGCAGTGCTCAGGTTGCAGGCAGAACCTGCCTATTCACAGCTCTCTTAAGATGTCGAGAGGGCATTAGGGCAGCCACACACATTAGCAAACAGAAGAGACGAGGTTTGTGTGTTAGAATTGACACACAAACACACATAACCAACTCCCAAGGTAGTTGCAAGGAAAACCACATGTGTGGAACCCCACAGCGGAAACACACACTTGGGACATGGCGAGCGGATAGGAAGTGAAGAAGCAGCGGCAGGGGACAGGTTAGGTACATGCACACAGCTTTTCCACTCTAAATCACTCTCTCAAGGCAGGTTTCAGGGTCTGATCACATGTGTTCACATGCAGTGCATAGTCAGGTATCAAGGCAGAAAACACTGGTTGTCAAGGGGAGGAGCATTTGGAAGAAGACAGGGAGAGGATGCAGGCGCAGTGCAGCACAAGGAACTGGGGCATTGTGAATGAACTCGGGGACACCCAGCGCAGTAGTTTTGCAATTTCCCAGAAGCCAGCGTGGTCCTTGCTTTGCTGCAAGCATCAACCTTTCTACTAAGCCCTAGGCACCTGAGATTTCAACAAGGCAAACCTTCAGTGCATTTCCCACCCCTTAAGCAGATTTCTCCCTCGCTTTCTGGACAGCCCTTCAAAGTCTGGACAATGCTCTTCATTAACTCAGTCCTCATTCACCAGCCAAGGCCTCCCAGAAGTTTTACAACCCGGGGGACAGGCTTAGGACAAAGGCCTCAAAAAGGATGCATCTCACAGAGATGCAGTTCTTGCACCCAACTCCTCGGAGCTCTTCAACGCCAACGTTCAGCAAGGCTCCTGGCACAAAACTTTCCAGCTGAGCAGAACTTTCCCACTCGACTGGCAATTCTGCCACTTTGCAGCGCACGCCTACCAAGAGGAGAGACTGCCTGCATGTGCTTTCAAGCCAGGTGCCTCAAAATCAGGAAAGGGAGCCTGGGTCCAGGTGTACTCCTAGCTTACAAAAGGCGCAAGGCCACAACGTCTCTTCCTGCGCCCCCCTGGGGAAAAAAGAAATCTAAGGCTCTTGTCATTTTGGTTTTTTTGCACTTAGTTTAAAGTATGATTTCAAGCAAACATCTAAAACTTGAACACAGTGTTCTCAGGTTATGCAGCAGAGAAGGGGAGGCTAAATACGCCAGACAGCCAAGGAGTCACTACATAGTGCCTATGAGTAGCTAGATAGCCAGCAGAGGGAAAGAGCATCTTAAGGGCTGCCGATGGCTGTTGGCTAGTGCACTGGGGTAGGAAAGGCTCTGCAAACTGGTCGCTCATCCCTTGCTAGACTCTTGCACCTGCTTCACCTGACAAGCGACTCTCCTTCAGCCCCCCCGGCCACCCCTCTGTGGCCAGTTTCAGTAAGGTCAGCTGCAGCCACCTCATCTCTCACTTGCCCCTCTTGCCTCTACCCTTCCGGGATGAAGGCTTCCCGGGACCCCCCGCCGATGAGCCGGCTGACGATGCCATGGCAATATTGATCTGTCCATCTTGGATTTCCTGCCTAGCCTCAGCGGGGAGGTGATTGATCTTCTGCTGTGTCTCCAGGTAGAACATGACGTCTCGCAGTTGCTCCTGGACCTCCGTGATCTGCAGGTCCTTCTGCTCACATGTCTCCTTCAGAAGCTTCTCCTCCTCCTTCAGCTTGTTCTGGAGCAAGATCTGGTTGGCTCGCAGGCACTTGTTCATTTCCTGCTCCTCCTCCAGCTCCGTGGTCAGCTTGGACACTTTGGTGTTTAGTTGGGTGCACCTGAAGGGCAGAAAATGAGAGGGAACTATGTTACATTCAGAGTCTACTCCGTAGGATGTGGGTATCAAACAGTAGTCCCAGAGGCCATGCCAAGGTAATTACCGTATTTTTCGCTCTATGACGCACCAGACCATAAGACGCACCTAGTTTTTGGAGGAGGAAAACAAGAAAAAAAAAATTCTGAATCTCAGAAGCCAGAACAGCAAGAGGGATCGCTGCGCAGCAAAAGCAGCAATCCCTCTTGCTGTTCTGGCTTCTGGGATAGCTGCGCAGCCTGCATTCGCTCCATAAGACACACACACATTTCCCCTTACTTTTTAGGAGGGAAAAGGTGAGTCTTATAGAGCAAAAAATACGGTACTTCATTATGAATGCAGCAGGCCAGCAACACATGCGCATTCGGCTTTTCATGTGCTTGGAAAAACAATTTTAAAAACATTTTAAAAGGGGCAGGCGTCCAGGAAAAGACTTTGGTAATCCCACCTGCCATTGAACCCAGTGTGGTTTGACTGCACATGATTTTGGCTTCTTAAGGATAAACACAACACAAAGCACATACTTCCTTTCGATAGATTGATTCTCTTTGATCAAGTCATTCAGTCTGTGCTCGAGCGAGTCGCATTTCTCAATCGTCTCTTTAAATTTAGTCTTCATGTTGTTAATCTGTTTTTAGAAAAAGAGAAATGGCACTTTTCAAGCAAGACAGAGTCTAACTGGGTGTTCTCTCCATAAGGGTTGAGTGTTCTGGAGTGATTCCTAGACTCTGGCCATTTCCTGGGGGAGTCAGTGAAGAAATTTCAAGAAGAGAGATAACCAAGAACTACGTAAAAAAACCCTAAGAATTTGAACTGGGGCTTCCTTCCTCCCTCCCTCTCCATTTTCCTTTTGGGTTGTGTGTTTTTAGATTGTAAGCCTGAGAACAAGGGTGGTCTTTTTTGGGGAGCCTTTTCTAATGTGCATTACGCAAAGGGCCACAGTTCTGTGGCAAAGCACCCGCCCTCGGTAAAAAGGTCTAGGATTACGTTCAAAGTCCTCCCACCCCCAAACTTAGGACCATCAGAGAAGATGCCAACTTGTTGGACCAACTTTAGAGGGAAGAGCACTATCACCAATTTGCCCAACCTCCCTCCACTACCAGCCCGCTACCAGCATTTCCTTCAACCTGCCATCCTCAGAAGAGCTGAAAGTGCCGCTAGTGCCCATAGGAAACTCACCTCTTCGGCCGTGTCCTTTTCTATTCGGACTATCTTGTTCTCCCAGTATATACGCTGGGACTCCAACTGACTTGTCAGCAAGTAAGAATACTGTGTTCAGAAGGAAAGAAGAGGCAATGAGAAGGCAATATTCCACAGGGAGAGCCGTTCCTGCATTTGACATGGGTCCAGGATTCTGCCCTGACAGTCCCACAAACTCAACAGCTAGCTTGCAACTGAAAAGGACCTGCGGCTTCAGTTGTCCGAGTGCCATTCAAGCTCACATGTAAACAGAGGGTTGCCTGTTGTCTCCATTCGTTTGGGTTACTTTGCATTACGCACCCAACTTGCACCAACCATTAAGGAAGCCAGAGAGAATGTGTAAAAGCAAGAGGGGAAGAAAACCAATGTGGACTTGCCTCTAGTTGTAATGCGTCAATCTTCTCTTCTTGGCATATGTCCCCCTCGCACTCATACTGAACTAGCTTCCCGTCTGTTTTGCTGGCCACTAGCCGGTGGACATAATTATCTATAGAGAGAGAGAGAGAGAGAAATGCAACAACCCTGACTGACTAGCTCCAATTTCCTATTTGGAATTACAAATAGATACAGAAAGCCCACCCGGGAAGAATGGCAGATGAAGTTGATGGACTACATGGAACTGGCGGAAATGACTGGCAGAATCCGAGACCAGGGAGAGGAGTTGGTGGAAGAAGATTGGAAAAAAAATTAAAGACTATTTATAAAAATACTGTAAAATTAATGAATGTTAGAAAAATGTTGGAATGAAGTTATATGGCTTTAGTAGAAATGTTATAAGGAATTAAGTACAGATAGATTAATAGAGCATTAAAGGAAAAATAAGGTTAGAATGAGTTAAGATAATTATAGGATAGAAAACAGAGGAAGATGGAAAGGAATTGCTGAAATAATTAACAGAAGTGGAATACAAAAAGGGAGGTGTGAGGAGGTCGTGGAAATAAGTGAATGAAAGATGGGATAATGAAATTGTTTGATTTATTTTATTGTTTTTGTTTTGTTTTGTTAATTTGATGTGCTGTATTGTATTGTTTTTCTTTTTATTTTTTTCTTCTTTTTTGGGAAAATATAATGAATATTATTTTTTTAAAAAAATAGATACAGAAAGCAAGAGTAAAATTCAGTTACCAATTCTACCCACGCTCACCATACAACAAGCCGACCCTGCTGGGAATCTCGTAGGTGGAGCACTCAGCTACTTCCAGTCTCACCCTACAGGAGGAGTTGGGCCCTGGTAATGAAGATGGCTGCACTGCTGAGCTTCTAGCAAGCACAATCTCAGCCAACCTGCTTCCTGCAATTGTCCCACAGGACCCAGGACCCTTCTTGATTAAAGTTCCATCTACAGTGGTGCCTCGCAAGACGAAATTAATTCGTTCCGCAAGTTTTTTCTTCTTGCGAGTTTTTCGTCTTGCGAAGCACGGTTTCCCATAGGAATGCATTGAAAATCAATTAATGCGTTCCTATGGAAACCGATTGCCAGGCTGGCGGTGCGGAGAAGGGCTTTTCTCCCCACCGCAAGCCTTCAGGACAGGTACGGGAACAGAGGGGAAGGGGCGCAGCGCTTCTCCTCTGTTCCCGGGGCTTGCGGTGGGAGGAGGGTTTTTCCTCCCCACCGCCAACATTCAGAACAGCATTCTGAATGTTGGCGGTGGGAAGGAAAACCCTCCTCCCACCGCAAGTCTTCAGGACAGCCATCCGAAGGCTGGCGCGGGGAGAAGGGCTTTCCGCCCCACTGCCAGCCTTCGGAGGAGCCTTCTGAAGGCTGGCGCGGGGAGAAGGGCTTTTCTCCCCACCGCCAGCCTTCGGAGGAGCCTTCCGAAGGCTGGCGCGGGGAGAAGGGCTTTCCGCCCCACCGCCAGCATTCGGAGGAGGTCCGAGGACAGTGGGGAAGACGCGCTGCGCTTCCCCGCTGTCCCGGAGATTTCCCTATGGGCTTTCGTCTTGCGAAGGAAGCCCATAGGGAAATTCGTTTTGCAAAGCGCCTCCAAAACGGAAAACCCTTTCGTCTAGCGGGTTTTCCGTCTTGCGAGGCGTTTGTCTTGCGGGGCACCACTGTAACTCAGTATTGTCTATAGCATACCAGCCATTCACAACCTTGGGTCCATGGATGTTGTTGGACTACAACTCCCATCATTCCTAGCCAGCATGCCCAGTGGTCAAGGCTTATGGAGTTGTAGTTCAAGAACATCTGGAGGCTCAAGGCTGAGAAAGGCTGGTCTATACTGATTGGCACTGGCTCTCCAGGGTTTTAGACGGGATATTCCCACCCAATGTGAAAATGCCAGGGAATGAACCAGGGACCTTCTGCAAGAAAAGCCAGTGCTCTGCTACTGAACTTTGGGGAAACCTCAGTCTTGGCCTTTCTTTAGTTCCACCAGAGGAAGTATTCTACATACGATTTGCAGAGAATTCAGAGGACAATATTACTGAATTTATGATACTGTCTCTGGGGGGGAAAGGAAATGGAAGATTCTAGAGGAGAAGATTGTGATACTATCATAAACAGGAAATGGAATTTGAACATATGGAACTGGGCATGAATTAAAGGATATAACAAGGGGGGAAATTATGGAATTTTCTCCCAATATTTGTTTGCAGTGGAGATAACACAGCCATGGATGGAAGGATTTACTATTATTCTATATGGAGGAAGAGTGGTGAGAATTAACAGAGGTAAAGTTAATATCAAAGAAAGAACATGGTTGACTTTTACCAGTAATAATAATAGTTCAGGAACCCCTCTTGGACTTTTTGTGAGAAAAAGAAATGAATGATTCTGAGACACTTTGACTTAAAAGAAATATTGTTTAACAGAAAGTAGAAAAGATGGGTGTTATCATGGACTGAATGTCTTAATCTTTTCTTTTTTTCCTGTAACTGGCAGATGGAAAATCAAATGTCCTTTTTACTTTTCTGTAATGTTACTTTCCCTTTTGTCTGTTGCTTTCTGTCTCTTTCCTCTCTTCTTATATTTTTTCCTTTTCCATTTTTGCATCTCTCTTTTTCTTTCGAGTTGTATTTTTGGGGCCTTTGCTAATGTCCAGGGATTGTGTACTCATGGGGGTTGTTCATGGCTGATGGAGGTCCCTGGGTGGGAGACAGGGCAATGTCGGCCTACCTGGGTGAGAGGCTGGGAGCAGGAAGGAAGGATCGCAGGTGAGAGCTGGGAGGGGTGCCTACTTTCTGTAGATGGTGGGGGCTGAGAATTGCCTTTAGGAAAGGACTCTGTACTCTTTTCGCAGTAATTATCTTACTGTATTGTGAAAAACTTTAATAAAAATCTTCTAACAACAACAAAGAACAGTGTTCTGTCTGGCTCAGTACTGCCTACACTGGCTTGTTGTGGCTCTCCAGGGTTTCAGATGCAGACTGATGACATTCCCAGCCCCCTTTTGAACTGAACCTGGGACTTCCCACATGCAAAGTAGATGGTCCACTTTCCCTAGAAGGACCAAGAGCCTGACATGGTACGAGGCAGGTTTGGCTCGGCAGCTAAATACCGAAGCACAGATTTAAGGCTCAGCAATGGCCGCTCCTCAAGCAGTGTCAGGTAGAGGAAATACCTCCAGCGTAGTCCCAGACTCTGTGATTGGTCAGCTGCATGGCGTAGGTGTGCTGCGTCTCCTCAAAGTGCTTGTAGGCGTGCCGGCTAACGTAGCGCCCGCATCCAATGTGCCCGCAAATCAGACATATCCACAGGTTCTGCATGAATAGAAGGATTGTACTGAAGCTCAGAAAAAGCAGACAGACAGAGAGGCCGCAATCCTTACCCTTGCTGCAAAGTCCCAATGAATAGTGGAATAGAGAGTTTTGAGTAAACATGCAAAGGATCCCATCGTTGGGCACCGAGAGGAACAGAGGGACACTCAAAGGTGGCCTGGGGCACGCTGGGAAAGGGGGCAGGCCCTGCTTGCCTATCAGTTGCCTAATAATAATAATAATAATAATAATAATAATAATATTTTTTTATTTGTATCCCACCCTCCCTGGCCAAAGCCTGGAGGATGCGGACCATTTGGATCCCTTCCAATCAGGGTTCAGGCCTCATCATGGGACTGAAACTGCCTTGGTCGCACTGGTTGATGATCTCCGGCGAGCTAGGGACAAAGGTGAGAGTTGTTTCCTAGTTCTGCTGGATCTCTCAGCGGCCTTTGATACAATCGACCATAGCATCCTTCTGGACCGTCTAGAGGGGTTGGGAGCTGGGGGCACTGTCATACAGTGGTTTCGCTCCTTCCTCCTGGGCCGTGTTCAGAAAGTGGTGGTGGGGGATGAGTGTTCAGACCCTTGGGCGCTCACTTGTGGGGTGCCTCAGGGCTCCGTCCTCTCCCCCATGCTTTTTAACATCTATATGCAGCCGCTGGGAGAGATCATCAGGGGGTTTGGACTGGGTGTCCATCAATATGCAGATGATACCCAGCTCTACCTTTCTTTCAAATCAGAACCAGTGAAGGCGGTGAAGGTCCTGGGTGAGTGCCTGGAGGCGGTTGGAGGATGGATGGCGGCTAATGGATTGAAGTTGAATCCTGACAAGACAGAAGTACTGTTTTTGGGGGACAGGGGGTGGGCTGGTGTGGAGGACTCCCTGGTCCTGAATAGGGTAACTGTGCCCCTGAAGGACCAGGTGCGCAGCCTGGGAGTCATTTTGGACTCACAGCTGTCCATGGAGGCGCAGGTCAATTCTGTATCCAGGGCAGCTGTCTACCAACTCCACCTGGTACGCAGGCTGAGACCCTACCTGCCCGCGGACTGTCTGGCCAGAGTGGTGCATGCTCTAGTTATCTCCCGCTTGGACTACTGCAATGCGCTCTACATGGGGCTACCTTTGAAGGTGACTCGGAAACTACAGCTAATCCAGACTGCGGCAGCTAGACTGGTGACTGGGGGCGGCCGCCGAGACCACATAACACCGGTCTTGAAAGACCTACATTGGCTCCCAGTACGTTTCCGAGCACAATTCAAAGTGCTGGTGTTGACCTTTAAAGCCCTAAACGGCTTCGGCCCAGTATACCTGAAGGAGCGTCTCCACCCCCATCGTTCTGCCCGGACACTGAGGTCCAGCGCCGAGGGCCTTCTGGCGGTTCCCTCCCTGCGAGAAGCAAAGCTACAGGGAACCAGGCAGAGGGCCTTCTCGGTGGTGGCGCCCGCCCTGTGGAATGCCCTCCCATTGGATGTCAAGGTGATGGACAACTACCTGACATTCAGAAGACATCTTAAGGCGGCCCTATTCAGGGAAGCTTTTAATGTATGATATTTTAGTGTTTTTTGGTTTCTGTGGAAGCCGCCCAGAGTGGCTGGGGAAATCCAGCCAGATGGGCGGGGTACAAATAATTAATAATAATAATAATAATAATAATAATAATAATAATTTGAGCGGCTAACAACAGGTAAAAATAGCACAGTGTACATAAAATTGCACAATCAATTAATTAAAATGCATTCTAGAATCAATTCAGAATCAAATTAATGGCAAACATTGGGTTAGGAGAGAGGGGGTTAGACTGTGCCTTGGCCAAAGGCCTGGCGGAACAGCTCCATCTTGCACGCCCTGAGGAAAGATGTCAAGTCCCGCAGGGCCCTAGTCTCTTGTGACAGAGCGTTCCACCAGATCGGGGCCACGGCCGAAAAAGCCCTGGCTCTGGTCGAGGCCAGCCTAACCTCTCTGTGGCCTGGGATCTCCAAGATGTTTTTATTTGAAGACCATAAGGTCCTCCGTGGGACATACCAGGGGAGGCAGTCCCGTAGGTACGAGGGTCCTATTGTGGTATAGGGTTTAAAAGGTTAAAACCAGCACCTTAAACCTG
This sequence comes from Podarcis vaucheri, assembly GCF_965113315.1. Classification (NCBI taxonomy): domain Eukaryota; kingdom Metazoa; phylum Chordata; class Lepidosauria; order Squamata; family Lacertidae; genus Podarcis; species Podarcis vaucheri. The sequence continues at coordinate 87,869,396 of NC_138765.1, read as the reverse complement.
ATCCTGTACTCCACCAGGAGCCAGTGCACTTTACTGATGTGCCAGTTTGCCTCAGCAAATGGGAAATTTGTTTCTTTCTTAGCTTATCTTTTCTTCAAGCAACTGCATGTACCATTTGCAGTTGGGTGGGGACACCCTCTGCGTCTTCTGATCCCTCCTTACTGCAACCCCTCTCCCAGTGAGATTTAAAAGTGCATTCAGGGTTGGCTAGCCTGGAGAAAATGGTTCCCTCTGTAAACAGCCCCCACTGCAGACGATACAAGTATCAGCATAAAAATTGGCCCTGTTCTGTGCCCACTCACTTCTTGGACTCCACACTCAAAGCACTTGTTCTCTTCCACAGGTTCCGGCGTCTGGCAGTACCTGCACACAGGACACCTGGAAGAGGCAGGGGAAAGAGAAGTGGTTACAATCCAGGCCGATTAACTTGTGGGAGGTGCAGGGCAAATCCGGCTGCTGCTGAAGTACAACTGCCAGCATCCATGACCACTGGCCATGCTGGATGGCACCAATAGGGGTTCAGAGTCCATCAACCTGCAGAGGGCACTACATTGGCTATCCCTGTTCTAGCCATTTTAAGAACTTCCTAGATAACTCAGTAACTTAAAAGAGAAAGCCAGGGCAGGAATATAAGAAATCTGCTAAGAATACGGGATGGGTTAGACCAGGGGTCCGCAAATGTTTTCAGCAGGGGGCCAGTCCACTGTCCCTCAGACCTTGTGCGGGGCCAGACTATATTTTTTTTTTGGGGGGGGGGAATGAATGAATGAATTCCTATGCCCCACAAATAACCCTGAGATGCATTTTAAATAAAAGCACACATTCTACTCATGTAAAAACATGCTGATTCCCAGACCGTCCGTGGGCCGGATTTAGAAGGCGATTGGGCCGTGTCAGGCCCCTGGGCCTTAGTTTGCCTACCCATGGGTTAGACTAAGCAACCCTCACTGCTGTTGCTGAAGAGACAGACAGAAGCAGAGGGAATAAAAAGAAGCAACAACATGGTCAAAAAGAGCTTTTGAAAATTGGGTCCACCTTGGCCAAAAGGGTACGCCATCATCTTTCACTGTTCCAGTAATTTTATCTTGCCCTATATCCTAGGGTCAGGGAATCACATAAGCGGTGTCCCTACTTTTAATTTTCTTTTATTATTATTGCAACTCTTACACAACCTGAGGAGGAGGGTAGGGCACGTATGCCAAAAGCTAGTCTTGTAAAACAGGTTAGAAAGAATGGCTGGCCTAAGGTCATCCAGCGAGTGGCACAACTGAAGAGTTTGAAACCCAGACCTGCCTTCCATCCATCCCATCACCAAGTGTATGTGCTTCTTCCGTGAAGCCATGAGCACGACCACATCATTCTGTACCCCCACTGCTGTTAAGCCCAAGTGCTTTTTCTCTTCCTTTCCCCCGACAAAAAAACGTAAGAGCAGCCCTTATCAGACCAAAGGCCTATCTAGTCCCAGCACCTTGTACTCACAGTGGCCTCTTAGAAGCCGACAAGCAGGACCCGGGCACAACAACACTCTCCCCAGCAACTGATCTATAGGCAGGCACCATGCCTCAAACACTGGCGGCAGTGTCGGGTTATGAACTGTTGGCTATTTTAGATGGGGACCTGCCCTACCGTGCAGACTAAAAATACTGGTGTTTATGTAGCCCAATAAAGTAACATGATTTGTTGAAAAAGTCAAGTGAACACACTAGATCAAACCAAAGCCTGGAGAAGAGGAGGTTAAGGGGTGATATGATAGCCATGTTCAAATATATAAAAGGATGTCACATAGAGGAGGGAGAAAGGTTGTTTTCTGCTGCTCCAGAGAAGCGGACACGGAGCAATGGATCCAAACTACAAGAAAGAAGATTCCACCTAAACATTAGGAGGAACTTCCTGACAGTGAGAGCTGTTCGACAGTGGAATTTGCTGCCAAGGAGTGTGGTGGAGTCTCCATTTTTGGAGGTCTTTAAGCAGAGGCTTGGCAACCATATGTCAGGAGTGCTCTGATGGTGTTTCCTGCTTGGCAGGGGGTTGGACTCGATGGCCCTTGTGGTCTCTTCCAACTCTATGATTCAAGTCCAGTTTGGGGGAGGGTTGTTTAACCTACAGGACTTGTTGATCTCGTCCGCCCAGCCAGCAGGGCCATGGCTCATGGATGAGGGAGTTTCAGCTTAACTTCTGGAGGACTTCAAGTTAGCCATGCCTGATTCAGGGCACTGGCAGGTTTTCTGGAACCCTCACATTTAGGCCCACTGCTACATGTTGGAAGGGCAACAAAACTGGGAAAGGCACGCAGACACCCCCACCCCCGGCAATACTCCAGAATGAAGAGAGCTTCTTACGTGGTGTCCTCCCACCGCTGCAGACACTGGCTGTGGAAGCTGTGGTTGCAAAGCGTTGTGAGAATCCCGTTGACGGACTCGTCCATTCTCTCTAGGCAGACAGTGCACTTGGGGAGCTCAGTCAAGTCCATGACAGGAAGACTGGCCCCCTGCAGAGGAGGAGGAGGAAGAAAAAAGTCACATCCAGATTTGTCAGGGTCCTGCTCATGCAACCAAACAATGTGTTCATTTCCCCCCATTCTTCTTCTCGCCTTCTCAATAGCGAAAGGGGATTCTAAGCCCACCAGCCACTTTATAGAGAGGCCAAAAACAGCACTCATCCATGGCAGCACACAGAGCTGTAGTGCCCGAAAACCGAGCCCAAGCTAGAAACAAAAGCCTGCCTGGCAAAACAAAACAGGGAGATCATGTTTGGAGATACAGCTTTGATGGAAAAAAATTACGCCAGTGTCAGATGAGCTAAAGTTCAAGCTAAACCTGGCGCATATATGGCTTCCATTTCTCATACAGTAGTACCTCGGTTTAAGAACTTAATTCGTTCTGGAGGTCTGTTCTTAACCTGAAACTGTTCTTAACCTGAAGCACCACTTTAGCTAATGGGGCCTCCTGCTGCCGCTGTGCTGCCGCTGCATGATTTCTGTTCTCATCCTGAAGCAAAGATCTTAACCCGAGGTAATACTTCTGGGTTAGCAGAGTCTGTAACCTGAAGCGCCTGTAACCCAAGGTACCACTGTACTTATTTATTCCTCATTTGTAGGTGCTAAATCATCAGCCTTACATGGGATGCAGATTTCTAAAGAGATTTAGTAAACTAACATGATTCTGTCTTTATTTTCTTTTCCTTATTTGTCTTCCCTATGCATGTATTAGCTTATGGGAATAAATTGCAAGAGCCCTGCATTGGCTTTGCTGTCATTGTTAACTCTTTACTGCAGCTTTTAGATGGTACAAAATGCCTGGAACTCGCTCAATGCTTCCCACCAACTGCATACAGCACAGGAAGATCACTAATGTTGGAGAGGCTGTCATTCAATATGCCAACCCCACCCCCTCCAATTACAGTGGCACCTTGGTTCTCGAGTGGCTTAGTTGTCAAACAAATCAGCTTTCCTTTCTCTAAACAGAGTCCCGGGCAGTGAACAATGATCAACAAACCCGGAAGTAAGTGTTCTGGTTTGCAAAAAGATTTTCGGAAGCCAAACATCCGACACGGTTTCTGCTTGAGTGCAGGAAGCTCATGCGGCCAATCGGAAGCCATGCCTTGGTTTTCGAACAGTTTCGGGAGTCGAACGGACTAGGTTTGAGAACCAATGTACCACTGTACTGATCTTCTCCCCAGACTTCCTCAGAACACAGTTTGGAAGCCACTGGGCAAAAGAATCAAGGGGCAGATTGGTGTTTAAAAATGCACACAAACAGAGACAAGCTCTTTTGTAGACATTCACAATTCCTGATGGGACCTTGAGGTGCTGCATCCAGCTGGCTGAAGGGACCTGGGATCCTGAGAGGATGCCAGAGTTGGAAAAATGCGATGGAACTGACCTCTTCTGACTTGAAGATCTCTGCCCTCTCCACGTAGACCAGCTGGCAAACATCCTCTTCTATGGAATTGAACTGCCGGCCATTGCAAGTCATGTAGAAGCTGTCTGCATCTGCCTACAATTAAAGCAAGGGAGAAGAGACTGAGTTGTTTGGATGGAGAGAGCACAGCCCACTACAGTGAAAAGCAGAACAGAGGCATCTGTGCCAATAGGAGACAAACTGAGATTACTTCCCAGGCCGGTGGTGCTTAAACAGTCCCCTCAGAATCTAGAACACTTTTTTAAAAAGGAAATCCCGTATTTTTCGCTCTATAGGACGCACATTTTCCCCTCCAAAAATGAAGAGGAAATGTGTGTGTGTCCTATGGAGCGAATGCAGGCTCCTTGGCTTCAGCGATAGCAACGCGAAGCCTCTGAAGCGCAGAGGGAGAGCTCCCCGTGCTCCGGAGGCCTCGTGTTGCTTTCGCTGAAGCCGCCTGAAGCCCTGGAACGCAGGAAACTCCCGCTGTGCTCCGGGGGCTTCAGGCAGCTATACGCAAGCCTTCAGAGCGCAGCAGGAGTTCCCGCTGCACTCCAAAGGCTTGCAGATAGCCGCCTGAAGCCTGGAGAGTGAAAGGGGTCGGTGCACACCGATCCCTCTTGCTCTCCAGGCTTCGCTTCGCTGGAGAGGCGCTGCACAGTTTCCCTCTCTGCGCAGCACCCCTTCAGCAAAACGGGAAGAGAAATGGAAGGGGCTCCATTTCTCCTACCGCTTCGCTGAAGGGGCGCTGAGCAGAGAGGGGGAGAATTTTTTTTCCTGTTCTCTCCCCCCCCCCCGATAGTCCAGTGTGTCCTATGGTCCGGTGTGTCTTATAGAGCCAAAAATACGGCAAGTATTTATAATGCACACATCCTAACTCTGCTGAAAGCTCAGATGCTGCTGCAAATCCAAATGTTTATTTTGAAAGCACCTGGAGCTGTACAGCACCAAGATTAAGCAAGGCAAAGATAAGATATAAAATTTATAGGTGCCAGAATCAAGTTAAAAACCCAGATTCAAGTTTTAAGAAGCCTGGGATTTTCCATATATGGATACTGCTATATTCCAATAGATTAAATCCTAACTTCCCAAATGCACATGAAAGACTTGTATGTGTTTTCTGGTCAGGTTTTATTGGAGACCGCCCACCTCCAGCTTCCCTGCTTCTTGCCACCTTAATGCTCAGTCAGAATCCCCCAAGCCCACCTGAGGCAGTGCTTCAAGTCAAACATACAAACTGAATCATTTTAGACAACTGCAAACTGCTTGTGCTGTGTCCAGTAACTGACTCCTGACTCCAAACAGATCTGAATTGCAAATGGTATCAAATCAGCAACTGGATTCAAAGCCCCAAGTGTCTCCAAAGAAGTAAAGCTGGCAAAAAAAGGTTGTTTGTTGTTGTTTAGTCATTTAGTTGTGTCCAACTCTTCATGACCCCATGGACCAGAGCACGCCAGGCACTCCTGTCTTCCACTGCCTCCCGCAGTTTGGTCAAACTCATGCTGGTAGCTTCAAGAACACTGTCCAACCATCTCGTCCTCTTTTGTCCCGTTCTCCTTCTGCCCTCAATCTTTCCCAACATCAGATTCTTTTCCAGGGAGTCTTTTCTTCTCATGAGGTGGCCAAAGTATTGGAGTCTCAGCTTCAGGGCTGATTTCCTTAAGAATGGATAGGTTTGATCTTCTTGCAGTCCATGGGACTCTCAAGAGTCTCCTCCAGCACCATAATTCAAAAGCATCAATTCTTCGGCGATCAGCCTTCTTTATGGTCCAGCTCTCACTTCCATACATCATGACTGGGAAAACCATAGCTTTAACTATACGGACCTTTGTTGGCAAGGTGATGTCTCTGCTTTTTAAGATGCTGTCTAGGTTTGTCATTGCTTTTCCCCCAAGAAGCGGGCGTCTTTTAATTTCATTGTACTTTCCCGTAAAAGCCAAATCTCCCCCACCAAAGAACCGAACAGCAGAGACCTGAACTTAACTCTCTTCCCTCCAAAAGTCTTAACACTCTAACACAGCCTTCCCCAAGCTGGTGCCCTCCATATGTTTCAGATTGATGGGAGTTGTAGTCAAAACACATGGAGGCCACCCAGTTGGTGAAAGGTTCTCCAGCTCTCAGAACAATCACACAGAAGGTACCCACGGACAGCATAACCAGCTAAACCATTTAAGATGGCATATTGGGCATATGAGCTGGTGGTGGGTCTCACAGACCTTTATGAACCTAAAATGACCTCCAGTAGCTCTGGACTGCATCCAGGTGCTCCACAACAGCAGTTTTAGGAAGGTACATGCAGAAGAGCATATGTTTTACTGCTGAATGTGCCTCAGTGAATGGTTAAACCTGTTCAGTGGTTACTTGGGTTTAAATTTCGTTTCATTTTTTCTGGGGTAAAAGTGTGCTTGCGAATCTTGTTCACTACTTCTGGCATCCTGGGAAGAAGAAACAGCTGGGTGTTTCTAAAGCATTTTTTGAAAGAACTGTGTACTTGGAGAAAACATTTCCCCCCCTTTGGCCAAAGTAACATTTCATCTCTTGGCTTTTTACCTGTGTACTAAATTTGATCAGAACCATGTACTGGTTTGGGGTGGAGTCTCGTATGATCTTCATGTGCTCGATGACATCATAAAAGGAAGCCACAAACTTCATGAGGTCGTGGCTAGTCATTGTGGCAGGCACCGTGAGAATGCACAGCATGGCACTGCGCCGCACATCTTCTTTCAAGGAGGTCATCTTGCTGCATGAGATGGGAATTAGAATGGTCAGTATGTTCGCTGGCATTTTGAAAGCCTCAAGCCACCAGTGAAAGCCTTAATTAAAAAGCACAGATGTATTACGGATCTACTTCATTCAAAGGCTCCCACAGTACAGATAATTTGTATAACAGGGTCTTCCGACGAGGAAATGTACTACCTCTTTCACTTTTCTGCAAAACTGCACTAATTAACCCAAGGGCAGCCAATGTGGTGTCCCTCCAGAGGTTTAGAACTCCAACTCCCATCATCCCTGCCATTGGCCATGTTGGCTGGGGCTGATGGGAGTTGGAGTCCAACACATCTGGCATCATGCTGGCTACTTCTGGATTAATCTGTAACTTTGTTTCATTATAGGTTTCTCAACCCCACTGAACCTGGTTACCTATTACAGAAAATCACTGCTGTGATAACAAACAGTACAGCAGAAAGGCTCATCTCAAGTTCATCAAGAAGATGATCAGCAAAGGAAGATGGACTTCCTTGGTAGGCAGCTGTGAGCTACTGTGGATCTTCTTTTACAACGGGAGTGGGCAACCGCCAGCCTGCGGGCCAATATTGGCCCACCAAGCCATTTCCCCTAAACCATGCCCATCAGCGGGCTTCATGGTTTAATGCACCACTGGATACATGTGTCTGATGCACAAATATTTGTGCTAGAGTAGCATAAGAATGAGAACTTAGAAGGAAAGGGATGGGGGAGAAACTCACAAAAGTTTATGTAAGGCGGGTGGCGCTGTGGTCTAAACCACAGAGCCTCTTGGGCTTGCCAATCAGAAGGTCAGCGGTTCAAATCCCTACGACGGGGTGAGCTCCCGTTGCTCGGTGCCTGCTCCTGCTCATCTAGCAGTTCAAAAGCACGTCAAAGTGCAAGTACCGTATTTTTTGCACCATAACACTCACTTTTGTCCTCCTAGAAAGTAAGGGGAAATGTCTGTGCGTGTTATGGAGGGAATGCCTAAAGGAGCAAAGAGGGAGAGGAGAGGAGCCTTCTCCTCTTATACCCCTCTTCTTCATTATTAGCATCCTTCTCCACCCACCCCACGCGTGCTCCTTGTCCCTTGAGTGCTTTTCCTTCCCTCCCCACTTAAAACGTGGTTACAAAGCACAGATCCACATGGATCCTCAGGATTTTTGCACTGGGTCACCCCAAATTCACCATAGCATGTCCATGGCTACATCTTGCACCAAAAAAATCACGCACCCACTGTTGCCTGGGGCCGCAATGGTGCAAAAACGTGCTTACAAAGCATAGATCCACATGGATCCTCAGGATTTTTGCATTGGGCTACTCCAAACTCACTGTCAGATCACATGTCTGTGGCCACAGCATGAACCACAAAAATACACTGTTTCGTTTAGAATATTTTTTTTCTTGTTTTCCTCCTCTAAAAACTATGTGTGTGTTATGGTCTGGTGCGTGTTATAGAGAGAAAAATACGGTAGATAAATAGGTATCGCTCTGGCGGGAGGGTAAATGGCATTTCCATGCGCTGCTCTGGTTCGCCAGAAGCGGCTTAGTCATGCTGGCCACATGACCTGGAAGCTGTCTGAGGACAAATTCTGGCTCCCTCTGCCTATAGAGCGAGATGAGCACCACAACCCCAGAGTCGTCTGCGACTGGACTTAATGGTCAGGGGCACCTTTACCTTACTTCCCCTTTAAGATTGGCATGAAAGGTACTTTGACAGGTGGTCAGATTTGGTCCCCATGACAGATCCTAACAAGTACCTAATGTGTGGAGCCAAAAGTGTTCCCCACCTGATGTCAGGAACAGGCAGGCCACTGTCTCCCAGAACCAAGAGGGAATTGAAAAGGGATGCAGAGAGAAAGTTTCTATGTAGGAGCGCTCTCTGGCCGTGTGCACACAGCCCATTAGGGAAGGATACATAAACTGGGGTGAAGAAAAGGGGGGGCTGTTTCAACTGCTGCATAGTCCACAAAGCTCAGACCTGGGAATAGCTGCCTAGATTCTACACTGTGTGTGTAGGTATTCAGAGCTGCAGAAGCGACCGTAGATGTTATCTTTAACAATAAATACTTAACTATCTGCCGTGCACATTCCTTGGCTGTGAACTACCCATGCCCTACAATATGAAGCTGAAGGAATAACTACAGTACACCCTTGATTTGTGCAAGGCCACAAACAGGCCCAAGACTCAGGGCGGTGTTCAAAATATGAGCAACCGATTTGCACCCTGAAATATCCCAGAACCTTCTTCAACATACAGGGGCTGCATAGCAATGCACAGGGTTCCTAAACAGGTAACAGGAGTTTCCTAAATGGTAGAGAACCACCACTGTAAAGAAACTAGTGCAAGATTGTGCTGTCAAACATAACAGATGCTGAACCAAAGTGTAATTAAGTATTTCAAACCAATAACTTTCCTCCAAACACTTTCCCAGACCCTTTAAAGCATCAGTTAAGGCAATTTTAACCTGCCTCCCTGGACTTTATCCTGCTGCTACTTTCTTTCATTGCACTTTTTAAAAAATGACTAAACCAGAGTTACCTCTTCTAATATATATATATATATATATATATATATATATACACACACACACACACACACACACACACACACACGCACATACACACACACACACGAACTGGATTTATCACATTTCAAAGAGTACCTAGGGATTTGCCTTAGATTTGATTCAGTTTGGCCTAGTATTGTCTACTCTGGCTGGCAATATTTCTCTAGCAGTGCAGGAAAAGAGAGGAACCTGTCCCAGCACCCACTAACTGATTCATTCATTCATTCATTTCTTAGACTTATATCACACTTTTCCTCTAAGGAGCTCAAGGTGACACCCATTGTTCTCCCTTTCCCCGTTTTATTCTCACAACAACCCTGTGAGGTAAGTTAGGCTGAGAATGCGCATCTGAGATCTTCATATGTTTGCTCGTCCACTGACTTAAAGCCCTTCCCCTAAGGGAGCAGGAGTTTCACAAAAACCATACAAGGCTTGGATCTGTGACCCGCTTCGCACAAGCCACGTAAGAGAAGCACTTCCTTACTTTGTCTTGTAGAGGTGCATGATGCCATGAACTATTTCAACCGACGGGTTTCCACTGAAAAAGGAAATCTGGTCTGGAAGCTGCTTCGAGGGGGAATCCGGTGCTGTCCCAACACCCCCACTTTGGCCATTATGTTTACTCCGGTCATCTGGGGAGGATGCCTCAGACGCTTTGCCTTCCTCCATCACTGCTTTCAACGCTTCTTTTTTCATGAATCAAGAAAAGTATAGGTCAGACACTGCCTGCGTGAAAAATTCAACTGCTCTTCTAAAACACTATTTCCATACATTATAAAGGAAATCTACTCAGAAAGGGCCCTTTGTAAATTGTGTATATGAATGACAACTTCCAAGCCGCAGTTCACTATTTACCAACCCAGAAGCATGTCCAACAGAGTCAGTGAAACCAATCTGAGGGTTTTGTTTTGAGTAGGTGACTTGCAAACTGGTCCTCCAGACTATTTAGTCATAGAAAGGATCAAGAGGCCACTGACAGCTCATTTCCATGCATACTGATTCCAAAGCAAGCTCCAGTGTGCCAACGGGGATTCCTTCTGAATAAATGTGTTTAGGATTGCAGCTCTAACCTAGCATCCAAAAGCTAAAGACCGCAAAGCAGCCCCTAGCAACTAAAAACATTTCTCAGGTTATGTTTGATGACAAAAAGGTTGCATCCATTGAAGGTGTTCCATTCGCACAAGGACTTCTGCATGTGCAACAGAACTTCCCCTCCCTCTTTTCTCCCTACCCCCATAACTAAAACCTGCTCCAGAGAATTGCAGGAAAACCCAGTAGCTCAAAGGGGTGGGGAGGACAGGGAGGGAAAGGTCTGTTATGCTCATGCAAGTCCTTTCATGCAGTTCAAAGCATGGTAAGGCAGGAAAGTTAATCCCTGATTCAATACTCCTTCATATCGTTGTTGAAATATTAGAATGTGCTTTCCCTATCCGACTCCCTCTAGACTAGGAAGTCCCATCAACCAAAGCCAACATGGACAATGGTCAAAGATGCTGGGAGTTGTAGTTTAAAACACCTGGAAGGCATCTTGTTCACTACCCCTTCAATAGGCAGGCATCAGTTCTAAGAATACTTTAAAACTTTAGAACAATCTTGCAAACAAATCTACAGAAGTTGCAGGCTCATAACCATTCACTGTTTGGGGCATGTCCTTGTCTCAAAGAAACAAGGGCCGAGAGCCAAGTCTGTTCCTGTCCTGCCCTCTCTCCCAGCCTAGACAGTAACAAGAACAACAAAGTGTTCCTGTTTGGTCAATTAGTTCATTCTGGCACTTAACAAGTCTGATTTAGTAATGGTCCTGTTGTATGGCTAAGTAGAGAGGAAAAAGCTCACACTATCATATGCATGTTAACTGGCTCTGCCTGACACCCACTGATAGTTGTACATTTTCTCCAAGCAGAAACTTGCACCTGCATTCTGCCCAAAAGCACATGGAAGCACCATACCAGTACCTGCATCAGGTTTTATAGTTTCAATGATCATATCAGTCATCTCCCTGCGGCCAATGTGCTGGTGAATGATAGCTGCTTTCTCGACAGGCTCCTTTCCGTCTAAGGAGGCTGTGGCAGCTGCTAGTGATTTCTCCTGGATTTCCTCATCAGACATTTCAGTGGCTAAACAAAAACAGTGATGTGCATTATTATAATAGCTATCCACAAGCTAGAACAAAAACAACAAAAGCAAACACGCCCTTTCAAATCTAAATAATTATATCCATTGCAGTTGAACTAGCCTATTAATTAATTCATTCTTCTTTAAACTTGTTGGAAACTATCCAGAGTGGCTGGGGCAACCCAGTCCGATGGGTGGAGTACAAATAATTAAATGTTTCCAGCCTCCTATTGGTTCAACATTTGGGCTACAACACACCTGTGACATCATTTAGCTGATCTCAGAGGCACTTGTAGATACAAATCAGTTCATGAGCAAAGCATTACACACACACAAACACACACATGCAGTGTAACACAGGTATCTGGGTTTTCCTGTTAGAGCAATTGATAGGATGCTTAATTAGACAACTTCCATCACATTATTATGATGAAAGGGCCCTGTTTGATAGGGGAAGCACAAGACAGAGACCCTATCTCCTTCTTGCCGTTGTATTAAGTTATTAACAATTTGTCACGTACAATAACAGACCTATACGCAGAAACCAGGAGTCTGTGTAGCATTACCCAGGGGGGGAATTAAACATTTTCTAAGATGCCATAGATGAAGATGAGGGCACACTTCTATACCAGTGACTGCCTATTTTAACATAGAATTATTGCCTCGAGTGTACATCCTGCATTCCCAAACATACCACACATTCTGGAAGGGATTTGTCCTGTGTTGTGCACACATACTCTGCATTACCTTCTCTGACATAGGCTTCTGCCAGAGGGCTTATTAGTAAACCAAGCACACCAACTTTCATATATAACTGTTGTTGGAGGGGGAGCCCTTTTTCATTTGAAACATTATAACGCTCTATGTAGATCGATACCAGTAACTCTTCATAGTAAACAGCAACAATATGAAGTTTGTCATGAACTTGGGAGCACTGCTCTACCTTGCTCAACATGATCTACTTCAACCGGTATCACCTCTGTGTGATCTCACCTACAGAGACATCTGCTCTTACATAAGCGCCTTTTAACTAGAGGATACAATTCGGTTAGGCTTTCTACCTTTGGGGATAAAATAATAATTGCTGTGCTTTAAAAGTTGTGCTTTTTTCTTGTGAAACACACTGGAGGTGACTGTAGTAGAATTTAAAAAATATTTATGTTTTAATCCCTCTCTGAGAGACTTCCCTCTCTTTCTCTCCACCCCCCCCGTCTTGTTTCCCCCTCATTCTCTCCCGAGCCCCCTCACCGGCCGCGCTGTAAGGAAAGCCACCCGGCACGGGAGAAGTCTCGGCCAGCTCCAAGCGAAGGACCACCAGCGACACACTCATAGGGCCCGCCCTGGAGGGGCTCCCGAGCCCGCGGGGCCCGAGCGGGGCAGGGGAAAGGGGAAAAGAGGGCCAAACCGCCCCTGAGCCGCCAGCTGGGGCTCCTGCTGTTGTTCCGCCGCCTTCGCCGCCGCCGCTCCCTAGCATTATGAGTCACTTCCGCCCCCTGGCTCCCTGACCCTTGACCCGCGCGCGCAGGCGCAGAGAGGAAGCGGCAGAGGGGGCGGGGCGAAGGTCGCCAGATCTTAGGCTGTTTAAGTGGGCGGGGCTGTCGTGAGGACGTCGCTCTTCCCTCCTGCCCGTGTTCTCGCGAGAACCGCCGAGAGGCAGAAGCTGCTGCGAGGGACTCGACGCAAGGTTCGTCTCGGGTCAGAGGTCACCACAGCTGCTTTCTTGGGAGAGGGCGGAAGTGAGGGTGGGGGACAAAGGAGAGAAGGGCAAAATGCGGGGTGCTGGAGGTTGTGGCCTCAGCTTTAGGGAAGGGGGTGTCAGGAACCTTGAAAATGGCCTTTTGCGCGGTGGGATTTGAGTCACTGGTGGTGTTTGTCTACTTTTTTGTGATCTCATGTCCCCCATTTTCAGGGTAGATCTTTTGTTCTTAGGTTGCCCAACCGTACAATAATAATAATAACAGTAACAACAGTAACAGTAACTTGCAAATAATTCAGCAAACTAAAAGCAATACACAAATAGATGCTGGAATCAAACTGTTGTAAGTTAAAAGAACAAATCTGTTCAAATATTATTTATCCATTTCCTATTTAATATACAGTGGTACCTCGGGTTACATACGCTTCAGGTTACATATGCTTCAGGTTACAGACTCCGCTAACCCAGAAATAGTACCTTGGGTTAAGAACTTTGCTTCATGATGAGAACAGAAATCGTGCTCCAGCAGCAGCGGGAGGCCCCATTAGCTAAAGTGGTGCTTCAGGTTAAGAACGGACCTCTGGAACGAATTAAGTACTTAACCCGAGGTACCACTGTATATTTATTAACCCTGCTTTTCAGGAGATAGCTTTACAAAGCCACACACTTAAACGGCACGCGGCAAAATGCAGTTTAAAACTTGTAAGCAGCACTGCCACTGCTATAATTTCTGTAGCCCAATTAACATTCTCCCTGGAAAGCAGCAGAGAACTACCCCTGCAATTCTGCCTGAGCATTGACTATGCTGGCTGGGGTTGGTGGGAGTTGTGAACAACTGACGCCAGACAGGTAGGAACAGTGCAGTGATACTGTGCAGATTTACAGGCACAAAGTGATAGGGATAATCTTCAAAGCCTTATACCACCTTCCCTTATCCTAGACTGTTCATACCTTACGTGCCAGTATGCCCACAACCAGGTTGTTGGGCATGTGGTGGGTATTATTTTCAATGGCAACTCTGCATTTGTGGAAACCTGATCCAATTATAAGATCAGACAAGACTCATCCTACAAGTTTTAAAGCTGTGTTTGAAAACGCTTGTTCAGTAAAATTTGGAGGGCCACAGGTTTCTGATAAGAGGTGCGCAACCTAGCCCTAGGGAAGGAGCCACCTACATAGTCAGGATAAATTTTTATTTATAGCTTACCACAGGAATATGGAACTTGTGGCCCTCTGGAGGCTTCTGGATATTAGATCACCACACAGAGCCAAAACATCAGATGTGCTGAGTAACCTGAAAGATGCAAAAGTTAGCATTGAAAGAGAAACCTGTGCAGACAAGAAGTTATCCCAAGATCTGGAAACTACTAACTTGCAACAAATCTCTTAAGCATTTACTTTCCCCTTTATATACACAGTTCCAGAAAATGTGTGCTGGGCGGTTCTTCCAAGCCTTCTGTAACCACCATGTCAGGAGATCACACATCCTACAACGGTTCTGGTACAGACCTCCGCACTCACTATGGAGAAATTCTTCAACCTGTCCCTATAAAGCTGTGATCTTTGATATGGGTGGTGTTCTCCTTCCTTCCCCAATCAAACTGGCAGCAGGTGAGTGTCTGTATCAGTGGCATTCCCATCCAGTCTGACATTTGCTGATTGAGCTGCCTTAATATAGAATGCAAAGTGGAATATTCCAAGTCCTTTCTCTGCTATATAAAATGTGTCTGTATTATTGTGCCCAACCCCAAGCCAGGGGTGCCTGCGCTTTCCCAGGGTTCAGTTCCCTTAGAATGAACATCAGTGGAGACTGTGGTGTTCTGAAGATAAATTTTGATTTCCACCTGAGCATAGGATGGAGGGGCTCACAGCATTAACACTCACAACAGAACTTGTTTCTTCATTGTCCCAAGCACACCAGCCCCCAATGAGGACACACAATTGGATGTTTAGTTCTTTATTGGCAAAGCACTCAATTTCAGAAGCTGCTAAGGTGCAATAATCACATGCACTTCTCATGCTAAGTAGTTTGCTAGGCAACTTTTTCTTCAGACTTGTGCTCCGATCCCAAACCCTCCAGGTGTCCTTATTTTCCAGGAACGTCCCTGATTTAATGAATCTGTCCCAGCTTCTGATTTGATCCTGAAATGTCCCGCTTTTTAGGACGTCCCTATTGGAGAAATGTTGGAGGGTATGGAGTTATCTGACCCCCAAGTTATCTGAATGCAATCCTTTATAGGAAAGGTTGTTTTATTATGTTTTATTATGTTTTTATATTAGTTGGAAGCAACCCAGAGTGGCTGGGGCAACCCAATAGGATGTGTGGGGTATAAATTATAAAATTATCATTATGGAATGGGATGTCCCTATTTTCATCGGAGAAATGTTGGAGGGTATGCGATCTGGACAGGACGGACATGCCTTCTTCAGCACGTTTAAACCACCTCTTTTGACACAAGCATCGACAACTTCTGTGTGGGATCTCCAGCTGCTGCTGTCACTTTAAGCCCCTCCTCATCCTTGGAGACAGTGGGAGAGGGGACGGAAGACCCTCTCTTCCACTTCTGTGGCTCCCTGACCTCTTTCCTCCCTTCCTCTTTCTCCTGCCTCACAGGTGGCACAGATCCCCACCCACTCCCCTGGAACATTCCCCACCCATTACCTGACAACCATTAGGCTTCCATGGAAACCAGCCACAACTTGGTTTCAGAAACATTTCTATGTCACCAGCTTCCAACATCAGCCCAAACTCTGACACACAATTTTACGATTCTATTCTAGACTTCCCCAGGCTGCGTCATCCTTGACGTGACAGGTATACCCGATATTAGGGAACAACATTCCTTTCTATAGGAAACACTGGTGACTGGTAGGAAACCTTTCATGTCCCCGCCCCAATTATTAATGTTGGTTCCTCACCCATCTGCCTTCCTTTATGTAGACTGGGAGGTTCAGCACCGTGTGCCCCCTGGCACCATCAAGCAGGCCTTGAGATCGGGAGGGGAGGACGGACCTTGGCTGAGGTACATGAGAGGGGAGCTGCAGCCAGCAGAGTTTCTGCATGAATTTGGAAACCAGTGCTCCGAGATCGTAAGCCAGCTTTTCTGCTTGTTTTCTATCACCTGAATCAGGGCCAAGTAGAAGGGCTCACATGCAGAGTCCTTATCTCAGGGGCCAGAGAAACTGCAGCCACCTGGCTGTTGCTGGCCTCTGCCTCTGTTCAGCTAACATGGCTAGTGATCAGGGATATTTTAAAAAAAATTAATTTTATTAAAATAATTCAACATTAATACATACATATTACAAATATACAGACAAACATACATTGAATACAATCCTTAAAAATATTCATACATACCCACATTCAATCCCACACATACTGGGAAAAGGAAGTATGTGATCAGGGATTGCGGTATGAAGTGTCCAGAAACGCCTAGAAGGCTGAAAGGTTCTCCACTCCTATATTATTATTATTATTATTATTCTGCCCATCACCCTAACCTACAACATTAAAAATAGTTTAAAGCCACTTATAATCACTGAAATAAGTTGAGTCCTAAAAATATGCATATGTCAAAAGCCAGGGCAAAGAAGCTGTGTCTTCAGCATCTGCTAGAAACTTTGTCATGAATGTGCCAAATGTACCTCTGTGGGGAGAGAATTCCCCAGCTTAGGAACTGCCATAGAGAATGCCCTTGCCTGGGCCGCTGCCACCACCCCAAGCTTCTGAGGACAGTGGGTCGCCTCTGGTGATATTGGCACCCAGGAAAGTCTGTAGGGAAGGGGGTTTTTGGTACAGTGGTGCCTCGCAAGACGAAATTAATCCGTTCCGCGAGTCTCTTCGTCTTGCGGTTTTTTCGTCTTGCGAAGCCCGGCTATTAGCGGCTTAGCGGCTTTAAGAAAAAGGAAACAAACTCGCAAGAACTCGCAAGACGTTTCATCTTGCGAAGCAAGCCCATAGGGGAATTCGCAAGACGTTTCATCTTGCGAAGCAAGCCCATAGGGGAATTCGTCTTGCGGAACAACTCAAAAAACGGAAAACTCTTTCGTCTTGCGCGTTTTTCGTCTTGCAAGGCATTCGTCTTGCGAGGTACCACTGTATTTAGGGTCTGAAACAATAATGGAAACATCCATAGGCAGAAATTAGGAGACATCTCCACCATGAACTGCCTAAGTGTTTTAGCACATTTGCATTTCATCTCTTCCTCCAAAGAGCTTGTTTT
Organism: Podarcis vaucheri; assembly: GCF_965113315.1. Taxonomy (NCBI): domain Eukaryota; kingdom Metazoa; phylum Chordata; class Lepidosauria; order Squamata; family Lacertidae; genus Podarcis; species Podarcis vaucheri. The sequence continues at coordinate 87,852,169 of NC_138765.1, read as the reverse complement.
AGTCTCATACTCATTACAACCCTGTTGGTTAGGCCAGGCTGAGAAAGCATGATCAGCTCAAGCCCACCCAGAGAAGTTTTAAGAGGGAGGGAGCCCTCTGCTCTTTCTTCCATCTCTTCTTTAGCCATTTTCAACCATTCGGTTCAACTTTGTTCTTTCACACTATAAAAAATGATTCAGTGTGTAGAATATGGCATGGTATTATTGGGTTGCGTGGAACATTTGGCGTGATCTTTTCCACCCAAAGATGTTTCAGCCACCGTTTTCCTTTCTCTTTTTACCTCTTCCCACAAGGCAAGCTCCTCTGTCCCAGTGGAATCTTTCCTCGCAGATTTGACCAGCATTGGAATGTCAGAGCAGCTTCCCGTTATGACTGAAGCCATAAAGTGCATCCGAGCAGAAGGCCTGAAGACGGCCGTCCTGAGTAACAATTTCTATTTGCACAGTGGAGAAAGTTTTCTGCCCCTTGACCGGCAGCAGTTTGATGTGGTGAGTTCACAGCGTGCAACAGAGATTCCAGTTTTTTTAAAGGCTCTCTTCTCATTAGAGAAATCTTATTATGCTGCGAGAGTTTTGTGTGGCGTAGTGATTCGAGTGTCAGACTGGGACCTGGGAAACCAAGGCTGAAATCCCCTCTTGGCCATGAAGTTCACTGGGTGATCTTGGTCCAATCATTGCCTAACCTAGAGTTCCTTGGAGGCAAAGGCGAGATACAATTCCACTAAATAAATAGTGTAATCAGAAGACTGACCGATGAGCAGCTCCACCCAGCTGCCACACTTGGCCTGCAGTGGGCGAGCTCTCCATCCCTATCATAGACAGTGATCCAATTAGAACATTGGTTAATCTTGCCTGCATTTAGTAAAGAAAGCTAAAAAGCTTGAAACTGCCCATTCTGCATTTGCAGTTACCATCCATTCATTGTGACTAATGAACTTAAGAAACACTCCGAAACAAGAAATCTCTAGCTTCCTTGTGTGTACCCAGTCTAATTTTTACTTTACAGTGGTACCTTGCTTCCTGAACTCAATCCGTTCGGGAAGTCTGTTCGACTTCCAAAACATTCACAAACCAAGGCGCGGCTTCTGATTGGCCCCGGAAACAATGCCAACAGCTGAAACGGATGTTTGGCTTCCAAAAAAGTTCGTAAACCAGAACACTTACTTCTGGATTTGTGGTGTTTGGAAGCCTGTTTGTTTGGGAGCCTAGCCATTCAGGAACCAAGGGTACCACTATATTTTAATGTCTTTTGTTTTCTAGATAATTGAGTCTTGCCGGGAAGGGGTGTGCAAGCCGGACCTTCGTATCTATAAGTTGTGCTTGGAGAGACTGGGCGTTCAGGCCAAAGAGTCCATCTTTCTGGATGACCTTGGGCAGAACCTGAAAGCAGCTGCCCAGCTGGGCATGAAGACACTCAAGGTGAGCAGAGGTGCGGCCGTGTCAAAGACCGTCACTGCCAGACTTGTAAAACCAGCCTGCCTGACTCACCTGCTCCCCTTCCTTCCTGGAGCCCGTGCTAGCTACTTCATCCACCTCTTTGTCTCAGGTTGATGACCCAGACTCAGCACTTCAAGAGCTGGAGAGCCACCTGGGCTTTGCCCTGAGATCGTTTGTTCCTTACACATGTTCCGTGAGGTCGGCAATGCAGATCCCCACAGCCCCTCTCCAGAAGTACATTGAAGGCATCCTGGGGGCTCCAGGTATAGAATCTTTCCCCCCTCCCTGCTGTCAGAGACCAGGCTAAGGAGTACTGTTCTGAATGGTGAGGAATGGTGGGAGCCTCCCCCTCCCCCTGCTCATGACCAGGATCCTGAAGCTTCCCAGGAGCAGTGGAGCAGTATAGATTTGGAATGGTGGTTTGCAGAAGGGCATAGTTCTGAAGACAAAAGTTGGGAAGAACTGGGGGGTGAACAGCAAAGTGAAGAAGAACTTGAAGAGAAAGAGCTAACAGGCTCTCTCTCACTGGAAAGTGTCCAGCCTATCAGTCCAAGGTCACGTAGGGCAGATAAGGTGGCTACACAAAAAGCATGGTGGTTGCGAGATAAGGTTGCAAGGCACGGAAGTGACTGGGGGGAAGTGGGTGGAGACCATAATTGGGAACACCTTCATTCTAAGAATGGCAGCTTTGTTCTTTTGCTGCGATCGTTAAAGACTCTTTAAATGGTAAGCGACTCTTTTCTCTTTGTCCTGTTTATCTACGGCCAAAGGGGGGGAAGAAGCCGAGGCCCCAAAGCCTGACACCCGCTCTCCAATATTATGGCATTTTGCACATTCCCGCTTTGGGTATAGCCCAGCTATAAAAGATTCAGATCTTGAAAGTGCCAGGACATTCTTCACTACTCTTCTGTCAGCAGATGACTTTGTATTCTATAGAGACACAGCATTGCATAGTGGTTAGAGCAGGGTAAAGGTAAAGGGACCCCTGACCATTAGGTCCAGTCGTGACTGACTCTGGGGTTGCGGCGCTCATCTCGCTTTATTGGCCGAGGGAGCCGGCGTACAGCTTCCGGGTCTTGTGGCCAGCATGACTAAGCCGCTTCTGGTGAACCAGAGCAGCGCATGGAAACGCCGTTGACCTTTCCGCCGGAGCGGTACCTATTTATCTACTTGCACTTTGACATGCTTTCAAACTGCTAGGTTGGCGGGAGCAGGGACCAAACAACGGGAGCTCACCCCGTCACGGAGATTTGAACTGCCGACCTTCTGATCAGCAAGCCCTAGGCTCTGCGGTTTAACCCACAGTGCCACCCGTGTCCATAGAGCAGGCTAGGGGACCCTTTTTCAGCCCATGAGCCAGAAACCTTTGTGTGGAAGGTTCCAGGGGCCATATCCCAGCAGCGAGGCGGTCCAGAGGTCACATATATCTTTATAGAGCAGGGTACATGCCAAAGTCAGAGATTTCTGTACAACTCACCCCCCCCCCAAATATATCATTCCCTCATCCAGGTAAAGGAAGAAGTATTATCACATTTCAGGGACACCTACCATCTAGGCAAGCCTTCACTCAGCCTCAAAGCTCCCTGAGAGGCATTGAGTCTGTCACCTCTCTTTTTCCACTCTCTCCACCTGGGCTACCTGACAGTAGGTTGTTATGAGAATAAAATGGATGGGGCAAGACCACAGACACCTTTGTGAGCTCCTTGGAGTAAACCCAGTTTCGCTCGCTAATGGCTCACGCTCCCACTTTCAGGGCCTCTGGTGCTACGGCAGTTCAGCCACGGGCAGTCCAACCCTACCTACTATGTCAGGTTTGGGGATCGTCAGTTCGTTCTGAGGAAGAAGCCGCCAGGCCCCCTCCTTCCCTCTGCTCATGCTGTGGAGAGAGAGTACAGGTGAAAAGTCTAGCAACTGCCTCCATCCTAGCTCAAAATAGTGGTAAACTGACATATCAGATTAGCCACATGTAACTTGGTCGAAGCAGGAGCATGCAAGCCTTTGAGTTTCATAGTATTATTTATCAGGCAGAAGGAGTTCTGTGTTATTGGAAAGTGTGCAGTCTTTCACTTAACATAAGATGCACAGATTTAAATGTCCAATTTTGGGGGTTTGTTTTCCCCTTGTGTTTTGCTGCTTGGGGTCTCCATTCAGTCATTCTTGAACACTTTAGTTTTCAAGCAGCAGCTTATGAATCACCCTTTTCAAAAAAGGACGGGGAGAGGCAGAAATGCCAGCAGTTTGTTTATTCATTCCCTTTGTTGATTAGTTGCTTTTCGAGGCTAAGCCCTCACAAAATGAAGCACAAAGAGAAGTAAAAGCATCAGAAGCTCAGGCAGAGTGTGATAAATACTGAATTAAACCACTGTCCTAAACTTTCACAAGGAAAGGTAGTAGTAAAAAAAGTAAAAGTTTAAGGCCTTCTTGGATGCCAGGATTCCAAGGGAGGCAAGCAAATGTTAACAGTAGGAGAGTTCCACATCCACGGGGCCAACAGATGCAAAGGTCTTGCCTCGTGTGCTGGTCAAGCTAACAGATTTCACAGGCTCAGCCCACGAGCAAGATGTCAGGCAAGGGTCTTGGATTATAGGCAGGTTCTGAATTGGGACAGGCAGTCCTTATGGTAATTAATTTTTGAATGCAGTGGTACAATGTTAATGTATCCTGTATAACTTGTCACAGTCAGGTTTTTAAAAGAAATATAACCACACTCTAACAAATTCTTCCAGTGTTAATTCTGGTCTCCTTTACCCTGGCAGGGTTTTGAAGGCTGTTGCGGAGGCTGGTGTTCCAGTTCCTAAAGTCCTTGCCTTATGTGAAGATTCAAGGTGCATTTATGGTGTGTGTGTGTGTGTGTGTGTGTGTGTTTGAGAATGAATCACTGGGCCTGTGTAATTTTCAGTCATCTCATAAACTCTATACGTTGCTGATTGTAAAAAAACAAACAAACAAAAGACCTCCCAAAGCAGCTTAAAAAACAACAATAAAATTATCAGTAAGAACCCTTACTTAAAATATTCAAGCAATAATGAACATCAATGATGGGCTAAAGACAAGATGGAAATACATGTCCACATTCCACTTATCTGGGTTGACTTGTGTCAGCAGAAAGGTTTTCATCAAGCGCCAAAAAGAGTGCAGTGAAGTGCCTGATGTCACTAGGCAGGCAGTTTCAAAGTTTGCATGCTGCCACATTAAAAGATTGATTTATTACAAATTCAGAATGGGTATTATGTGGCACTTGTAACGGTGCCCATTCCGCAAATTGAAGTGGTTATGTGGGCATATTTGGGGTGAGGCGATCTTGCAGGTAAACTTGTCCCAAGTTGTTAACGGCTTTATGTATCAATAGTAACACCTTCAACTTGGCCCAGTAACATAGCTGTCAACTTTTCCTTTTTCTTGCGAGGAACCCTATTTGGAATAAGGGTATTTCCCTTAAACAAAGGGAAATGTTGACAGCTATGCCCAGTAACGAATTGATAACCAGTACAGGTCTCTGAGCACAGGTGTTATATGCTGAAAGGGTCTCACTCCCGTCAGCAATCGTGTTGCAGTATTCTGCACTAACTGCAGCTTCTGAATCAAGCACAAAGGAAGCCCCACATAGAGTGCATTTCAGTCGCCCACTATTGAAGATTCACCTCTCAAAGCCCTTTCTGCTGCTGCTCAAAGCAATCAGTTTATTATGGTCATGGACCTGCAGTTTTGCTGATGTTCTTGCACTAACATCCTCGTGTCGCCCCAGTATCATTGGCACCCCATTTTACCTCATGGACTACTGCACCGGACGGATCTTCAAGGACCCCTCCCTCCCAGGACTGGAGCCCAGCCAACGGACAGAGATTTACACCGCCATGAACAGAGTCCTCTGTAAGATCCACAGTGTGGACATCAAGGCGGCCGGCCTGGAGGATTATGGGAAACATGGTGCGTAAATGTTTGGAGCAATGGCATTTCTTTTCTCACAATGTGAGGGTGTGGAACTGTGATAGCCCTCAAGATGTAGTTAGGCTCCCAGATCCCATCAGTGCGATGGTCGGGGACGGTGGGAGCTGGAGACTGATAACTTATCCCTGGATTTGAAAAATACAGTAGTACCTCAGGTTACATACGCTTCAGGTTACAGACTCCGCTAACCCAGAAATAGTGCTTCAGGTTAAGAACTTTGCTTCAGGATGAGAACAGAAATCGTGTTCCGGCAGTGCAGCGGCAGCAGGAGGCCCCATTAGCTAAAGTGGTGCTTCAGGTTAAGAACAGTTTCAGGTTAAGTACGGACCTTCGGAATGAATTAAATACTTAACCTGAGGTACCACTGTAAAGCCTCAGGTAACTCAGGACCCCAATTCCTCAAGGACTGCCTCTCCCCATATGTACGCACCAAGATCCCCTGACCATCATTTGACGCCCTTCTCCATGTGGCTCCTCCATGAGAACTCCCAAGAGCAGCAACACAAGAACACACCTTTTCAACAGTGGCTCCCCACTGCTTTCCTCAGGGATGCTTGCCTGGTACCATCATCTTCAGGCCCAAATATATATTTTTTATTTTCCTCCAGGCCTTTGGCTTTTAGTTATCCTCCTTGAGTGAGTGGAGCCACTCCTGGAGTGGGTGGAAGTTTTAAGCCTGCCTTTAAAAACATTATTGTCTTTTAGAGGTTTTTATTCTGTTTTAATGTACAGTGGTACCTCTGGTTATGTACTTAATTCGTTCCGGAGGTCTGTTCTTTACCTGAAACTGTTCTTAACCTGAAGCACCACTTTAGCTAATGGGGCCTCCCGCTGCCGCCACGCCACCAGAGCACAATTTCTGTTCTCATCCTGAGGTAAAGTTCTTAACCCGAGGTGCTATTTCTGGGTTAGTGGAGTCTGTAACCTGAAGGGTATGTAACCTGAAGCGTATGTAACCCGAGGTACCACTGTATGTGTTTATTGTAAGGCACATTGAGTCGCTTTCATTTAAAAAAATACCAACTAATAAGTTTAAATAAGAATGACAGCAATAGTAATAGATAACATCTGAAGGGCCACAGGATCCCCATTTCATAGAGCATGGTGCTGGTGTGGCCAAGGTTGGTGGTTGCAGGTTCAATCCCTGTATGGGACAGCTGCATATTCCCGCATTGTAGCGGGAGATCTTTATATCTTATAGAACTTGTTTCTTTCACGGTTGATTTTTTAGTGCCGAGAATTTCCCCTGCCATCTTTAACGACATCTTTCTGCTGCAGGTAACTACGTTCAGCGGCAAGTCCAGACGTGGAGCAAACAGTACCGTGCCACAGAGACGCATACCATCCCAGCTATGGAGAGGCTTATTGCCTGGTTCCCTTCCCACCTGCCAGCCAGCGAGGGCCTCTCTGTCGTGCACGGAGATTTCAGGTGTCAAATAACGGCATTCTCTCCCCCTCCAAACACGGTTTTCAGGAGTCCCTTTCAACCAGGCATAGGCAACCTCGGCCCTCCAGATGTTTTGGGACTACAACTCCCATGATCCCTAGCTAAACAGGACCAGTGGTCAGGGATGATGGGAATTGTTAAGTTGGGGGTGAACATATCAGACGACACAGCGATTCTCCAAACAGCTCTTGTTTATTCACAGGTCAGAACAGAACTGAACTGAAGGGTTCAGCCAGCCTGCTTATATATAGCTCCAGCACAACGTAACTGTAACAACTTTCTGTAACTATCCAATCACTGAACGTCCCTTTTGATCCCTTATTTGCATATGTGGACCTGAACTATCTTCAGTATCCCCCTGCTGGCCCAGGGTGAGAACTTCAGTACATAACAGGAATTGTAGTCTCAAAACATTTGGAGGGCCGAGGTTGCCTATGCCTGCTTTAAACCATATGTTTTCAACCTTTTTCAGTCCATGGCTCCCTTGACCAACTTCATTCTTCCTGTGGCACCCCTGTGAGGCTCAGGAGCCCAGTTATGTCACCCCTTGCCTGCAGAGCTGGCAGCCTTTCACCCTTTTTTAAACACCCTCCCTTGTGGACTGTTCCCTCAGCCTCCTGTCCTCTCCTTGGCAGTCCTCTGGGCAGCTGCTGCTGTTGCCACCCCTGGTCTCTGAGCTGCCTCCCCTGCCCCACATAGATGTGCCTTCTCACACTGCCCCACAGGTGCCTGGGTAGCACCCCCTGGCCAGAGGCACCATTCGCCTGTGTAGCTTGTAGCCAGGGCTGCTGCAACAAACAGCTATGCCAACCTTTAGGAGGCAGAGATGCAAGAGGGCATTAGAGGAGGCAGGGAAGGAAAAAGGGATGGAGGCCAGTGTTGCCTGCGGCTCCCCTGACCATCATTCAAGACACCCTACGGTGCCACGGCACACTGGTTGAAAACCACTGCTTTTCATTTTATGAAATAAAACAAATACTAACTATGTACCGCTTGGTTGTAAAGAAAAGGAGGGGGGAAATCCCTTGAAGCTGTTTACCCCCAAAAATAAAACAATAAAATTATCAGCAGTTAAAAACAGCTGCTTTAAACGTTCAAAAATAATTAAAATCGGTGATAAGCTAAAAACAGACTAAAACACGTGTCTACATTCCACATATCTGGGTAGGCTGGTTTAAACAAAAAGTGTTTTTTGGTAGGCACCAATAAGATTGCAGTGAAGGCACCTACCTGATGTCAACAGGCAGGGAGCCGCACTAAAAGATTGATTTCTTACAAATGTGGAATAAGTATGTTATGTGGCACCTGTAACGGTGCCTGTTGGGCATGTTACAAATGGCAAAGGTGTGTTCAGATTACTGTTTCTCTCAGCAAAATATGTAGCAACCTGGGAAAAGGTTAGGGCTGGAGGTCTGTGAAGGGGAGCTCTCTGACCTGATTCACAACTCCCTCTGTGACTGTCTCTTCTCATGATTGTTTAGAGCAAGGGAGCCAATAGGATGGCCTCTGGAGGTTATGGAGAAGCCAGGGGCATATTATTATTATTATTATTATTATTATTATTATTATTTTATTTTAAACATGTTTGGTTTTTAAATAATACTTTGTGGCACCCCTGAGAACTTTTCTCATCTTGATTTTTCTTCTCCACGTATTATTAGACGACAGTTCCCATAATCCCTGACCGCTAGCCCTGCTAGCTGAGGGGAGTTATAGTCCACAACTTTTTGCCAAGTAGAGAAAGGCTGCTTTAGAGGAAGCTGCTTGCAAGAAGGCTTTTAATGCACAGCGTACAGGAGCCCACACACACCCGCTTTTAAGGTGGCACCTGCCAGAATTCCTCTACATCTCCTCCCCTTTTCCTTTGATAGGCTGGACAACCTGATCTTCCACCCGGAGAAGCCTGAGGTGGTCTCTGTCCTCGACTGGGAACTCTCTACCTTGGGCAACCCTCTTTCTGATGTGGCCTACAACTGCCTGGCGTATTATCTGCCTTCCAGCTTCAGTATCCTGAAAGGTACACGCTTATTATCAAGTCATCGGAGCAACATCTGTGTGGGTTTGAATAACACAAAACTGGGGAGCAGGTGGGAATGCTGGGTAGAAAATGGTCTCTGGCCCCACGTAGAACTGGAAGCATGACTATTTCTAGAAGTTCTGGTGGAACTAATAATAATAATAATAATAATAATAATAATAATAATTTATTTATATGCCGCCCTCCCCAGCCAAAGCTGGGCTCAGAGCGGCTAACAACAGTAAAATAATACAGCATTCTAAAATCAATTCATTATAAAATCAGTTCAAATCAAATTGATAGCAATCATTGGGCTAGAGTTCTGTGAGCATTACCAAAAGAGGGGGTCAGGCTGTGCCTTGGCCAAAGGCCTGGTGGAACAGCTCCGTCCTGCAGGCCCTGCGGAAAGATGTCAAGTCCCGCAGGGCCCTAGTCTCTTGTGACAGAGCGTTCCACCAGATCGGAGCCACGGCTGAAAAAGTCCTGGCTCTGATTGAGGCCAGCCTAACCTCTCTGTGGCTTGGGACCTCCAAGATGTTTTTGTTTGAAGACCGTAAGGTCCTCCGTGGGACATACCAGGAGAGGCGGTCCCGTAGGTACGAGGGTCCTAGGCCGCATAGGGCTTTAAAGGTTAAAACCAGCACCTTAAACCTGATCCTGTAATCCACCGGGAGCCAGTGCAGCTGGTATAGCAACGGGTGAATGTGATCCCGCAACGAGGACCCCGTAAAGAGTCTTGCCGTGGCATTTGGCACCTGCTAGAGTTTCTGCATTAGTCTCAAGGGCAGCCCCACGTAGAGCGAATTACAATAATCCAGTCTGGAGGTGACCGTCGCATGGATCACAGTGGCTAGGTCAGGGCGAGAGAGATCAGTGGCTAGGTCATGGCTCATTCTCCTGCATAAGCCACATTGAAATTGAGGAAGGGTGACTCTGCCTGGTCCTCGAGGTTGCCTTCAGGCCCTATTCCATGCCTTCCTTGATTGCTTTTGCTTACTTGGAATGTTCCCCTGAATGGTGACAATGTCTCTTGCTTGGCCTAGAGGGAGAGATCATGTACAAACCCCTCTTGACATCCCCATGACTTCAGTGTAGCCTGTTGTAATTTTTAAAATGTCATAGCCAGTACATTTAAACAGCTGTCAGCCTTGTAAGACCATAAAACACAGTATAATCTGAAATACTTTGCACCACAAAATTTACATATTCTAATTAAAATCCTTCCACAAAAGTGTCAGAAAACAGGAAAGGCTTGCTACAATTTATGCACAGATGAGACTTTTTTAGTAATTGTATCAGATTGTTGTCACATGTATGATATTTGCTGTCTAATTTGTTGTTTCTTCAGCTTGTGAACTGCCTTGTGTATAGTCATACCTCGGGTTACAGACGCTTCGGGTTTCGTGATTTCAGGTTGCGCACTGTGCCGAACCCGGAATTACTGGGTTTCGGCGCTTGCGCATGTGCAGAAGTGCTAAATCGCACTTTGCGCATGCGCAGAAATGCCGAATTGCAACCCACGCATGCGCACATGCAGCGCTGCGGGTTGCGAATGCTGCAGGTTGCAAACGTGCTTCTCGCACGGATCACGTTTGCAACCCGAGCATCCCCTGTAGTAATATAAAAAGGCGGTATACAAATTAAAAGTGAAATGAAATTAAATTAAGAGTCACATCCATTGCTTCTCCTAGTTTTACTTTTGGCCCCACCTCCAGAAAGTTACCCATGGGGGAATGTTGCCCTTTGACTGGAAAAGGCCCCCCTCCCTCACACGCTCGCACACCTTGCAGTCTGTGGTGCAGGCAGCAGCATCCCAGAGTGCTCTTGCATGGGAGAACTCAGAACATCAGAGCAGGCCTGGTTCTCCCCCCCCCCCCCCGTGCCACCACGGTTTCCCCCAATTGCAGCTCCTAACCCTTCACTTGCGGAGAAAAGACAAGGGGCAGCCGAGGCAGGAAGGCGAACATGGAGAACAAGACCCTGAGCCACCTGACACCCTGTCAGCATCAAGGGATGGAGCCTGGGAGCAAAAAGCCTTGTTTTTGGGGCAACCAGTGGTCCTCCAGATGTTGCCATGCACCTAGCTCCTGCCATCCCTGATTGTTGGCCATGGTGGCTGCTGGGAGCTGGAGTCCAGCAACACACGTAGAGCCACAGATTCTCCCTCCCCCCTGCTTTACACTCTATTGTCGTTTAGTCATGTCCGACTCTTTGTGACCCCCTGGACCAGAGCACGCCAGGCACTCCTGTCTTCCACTGCCTCCCACAGTAGGGTCAAACTCATGTTCGTAGCTTTGAGAACACTGTCCAACCATCTCATCCTCTGTCATCCCCTTCTCCTTGTGCCCTCCATCTTTCCCAACATCAGGGTCTTTTCCAGGGAGTCTTCTCTTCTCATGAGGTAGCCAAAGTACTGGAGCCTCAGCTTCAGGATCTGTCCTTCCAGTGAGCATTCCTTAAGAATGGAGAGGTTTGTATCTTGTTGCAGTCCATGGGGCTCTCAAGAGTCTCCTCCAGCACCATAGTTCAAAAGCATCAATTCTTCGGTGATCAGCCTTCTTTCTGGTCCAGCTCTCACTTCCATACACCACTAATGGGAAAACCATAGCTTGAACTATACAGACCTTTGTTGGCAAGGTGAACCTTTTGTTTTTTGTTTTTATAAGATATTTATTGCAGTTTTCTTTACATAACAAAAAAACCACCAAACATATAGAATACCATCACCACAGAAAAATAAAAAAGACAAAGAATAGATGAAAAATAGATATAAAATACAGTTGTTAGACAATCGTATTTTCATGATCTCAAGACTTCCTCACATCTCCCTTCTCTGTGTTCTCAGTTCGATAGTTATAGACAGCAATTTATTACCTTATTTCAGTTCTTAACTTTCCTCAAATATTATGTCCCAGATTTTAAATATCTTTATCAACTTAGTTTCTTATATCATAAAGCCAGATTACTGCGGCCCTGTTACTTTCAAGCGTGCATTCTCCTAACATTCATACAATTTGTAGTGTTTTTGTAAATAGTCTTTGAATTTTTTCCAGTCCTCTTCCACCGTCTCTTCTCCCAGGTCTCGGATTCTGCCGGTCATTTCAGCAAGTTCCATATAGTCTATCAGTTGCGTCTGCCATTCTTCCAGTGTGGGTAAATCTTGGGTCTTCCAATGTTTCGCAATAAGTATTCTTGCTGCTGTAGTTGCATACATAAAAAAGGTTCTATCTTTCTTTAACACCCCTTGGCCGACAATGCCCAAAAGGAAGGCCTCTGGTTTCTTAAGGAAGGTATACCTAAATACCTTTTTTAACTCATTATAGATCATTTCCCAGAAGGCCTTCACTCTCGGACAGGTCCACCAGAGGTGAAAGAATGTTCCCTCAGTCTCCTTACATTTCCAACATTTGTTATGCAAATGGTATATTTTTGCAAGCTTAACTGGGGTTATGTACCACCTGTATATCATTTTCATATTTTCTTTCAAGGCATTACATGCCGTAAACTTCACACCGGTGGCCCATAACCTTTCCCAGTCAACAAACAGAATGTTGTGCCCAATGTCCTGCGCCCATTTTATCATGGCTGATTTGACTGTTTCGTCCTGCGTATTCCATTTCAACAGCAAGTTATACATTTTTGAAGGTACCTTGGTCTTGTTGTTGTTTAGTCGTTTAGTCGTGTCCGACTCTTCGTGACCCCATGGACCAGAGCACACCAGGCACTTCTGTCCTCCACTGCCTCCCGCAGTTTGATCAGACTCATGCTGGTAGCTTCAAGAACACTATCCAACCATCTCATTCTCTGTCGTCCCCTTCTCCTTGTGCCCTCCATCTTTCCCAACATCAGGGTCTTTTCCAGGGAGTCTTCTCTTCTCATGAGGTGGCCAAAGTATTGGAGCCTCAGCTTCACGATCTGTCCTTCCAGTGAGCGCTCAGGGCTGATTTCCTTCAGAATGGAGATGTTTGATCTTCTTGCAGTCCATGGGACTCTCAAGAGTCTCCTCCAGCACCATAATTCAAAAGCATCAATTCTTCGGCGATCAGCCTTCTTTATGGTCCAGCTCTCACTTCCATACATCACTACTGGGAAAACCATGGCTTTTACTATACGGACCTTTGTTGGCAAGGTGATGTCTCTGCTTTTTAAGATGTTGTCTAGGTTTGCCATCGCCTTTCTCCCAAGGAGCAGGCGTCTTTTAATTTCGTGACTGCTGTCACCATCTGCACTGATCATGGAGCCCAAGAAAGTAAAATCTCTCACTGCCTCCATTTCTTCCCCTTCTATTTGCCAGGAGGTGATGGGCCCAGTGGCCATGATCTTCGTTTTTTTGATGTTGAGCTTCAGACCATATTTTGCGCTCTCATCTTTCACCCTCATTAAAAGGTTCTTTAATTCCTCTTCACTTTCTGCCATCAAGGTTGTGTCATCTGCATATCTGAGGTTGTTGATATTTCTTCCGGCAATCTTAATTCCGGCTTGGGATTCATCCAGCCCAGCCTTTCGCATGATGGATTCTGCATATAAGTTAAATAAGCAGGGAGACAATATACAGCCTTGCCGTACTCCTTTCCCAATTTGGAACCAATCAGTTGTTCCATATCCAGTTCTAACTGTAGCTTCTTGTCCCACATAGAGATTTCTCAGGAGACAGATGAGGTGATCAGGCACTCCCATTTCTTTAAGAACTTGCCATAGTTTGCTGTGGTCAACACAGTCAAAGGCTTTTGCATAGTCTTTTTGCATGGTCTTAGGTTCTAACAATTCTGTTTCTAGTTTTGATTTTTCCACCTGGAAACCTATTTTCACATCTGATCTGAAGACCTCTCTAATCTGAGCAGGCAAGGTGAACCTTTTGGCCCCAGCACCAAGCCCTGATCCTACTTTCCGTGACTAGCGTTGCTTTCCCTCCTTGCAGGTTTGAGGGACTGTGAACTGAGCCAGCTAGGCATCCCCACGGCAGAGGCCTATTTCCAGATGTATTGCAAGCACATGGGCACCCCAGCCGTCGAGAACTGGAACTTCTACATGGCCTTTTCCTTTTTCCGAGTGGCTGCTATCCTACAGGGGGTGTACAAACGCTCGCTCACAGGTGAGAGGACAAAGACATCAGGAGAGTCAGTGGCCCTTTCTCGTCCAGCATCCTGTTCTCAAAAGTTAAGGAATAATACAGTGGTACCCCGCAAGACGAACGCCTCGCAAGACGGAAAACCCGCTAGACGAAAGAGTTTTCCGTTTTGGAGGCGCTTCGCAAAACGAATTTCCCTATGGGTTTGCTTCGCAAGACGAAAGCCCATAGGGAAATCTCTGGGACAGCGGGGAAGCGCAGCGCATTTAGAAGCGCTCGGGAAAGCAGCGCACTTCGCTGCTTTCCCCGGAGTGCTTTTAAACGTGGGCGGCTGGGAAGGAATCCCTTGGACCCCCGCCGGACTTCAAAAGAGCTTCGGGAAGTCCAGCGGGGGGCCAAGGGATTCCCTCCCAGCCGCCCGCCTTTAGAAGCGCTCGGGGGAACACCTGCCCCCGCCGCCCCACTTCGGAAAGCTGTTCCGAAGTGGGGAGGGGGGGCGGGAACACCTGGCTCCGCCGCCCCACTTCGGAAAGCTGTTCCGAAGTGGGGAGGGGGGGGCGGGAACACCCGGCCCCGCCGCCCCACTTCGGAAAGCTGTTCCGAAGTGGGGAGGGGGGGCGGGAACACCTGGCCCCGCCGCCCCACTTCGGAAAGCTGTTCCGAAGTGGGGCGGGGGGGCGGGGACACCTGGCCCCGCCGCCCCACTTCGGAAAGCTGTTCCGAAGTGGGGCGGGGGGCGGGAACACCTTCTGAAGGCGGGCAGGGGGCAAAAGTCTTTGTCCCCCCTGCCTGCCTTCCCAGGGGCTTTTAAATCGCCCCGGACAGCGGAGAAGTCCTCCGCTGTCCGGAGCGATTTTAAAATGCCGCCCGCCAGCATTATAAGATAGCCCCGCACAGCGGAGAAGTCCTCCGCTGTCCCAGGGTTTTTTAAAATGCTGGGGGTGGGAAGAAAAGCCCTTGTCCCCCCCCCCCAGCCTTCAGAAGAGGTCCGGGGACAGACTGTCCCCGGACCTGGCCTGAAGGTGGTTTCCCTAGGAACGCATTAATTGATTTTCAATGCATTCCTATGGGAAACCGTGCATCGCAAGACGAAAAAACCGCAAGACGAAGAGAATTGCGGAACGAATTAATTTCGTCTTGCGAGGCACCACTGTAATAATATTTTTTTATTTATACCATGCCCTTCCCGGTTCAGAAAACCGGGCTCAGGGTGGCTAACAACAAATTTAAAGCACTCAATTGATGCTACAAAAACAGCATAAAATACGGTATAAAATGTGAATAACAATAAAATCAAAAATCAATTTAGGGGGGAAATCCATCCAATAAACATTAGATGATCACCAGGGCTAGCTGGCTAAATTAGTCCTATTTGGGCCAATGAGGAGACCAGGGGAGAATTAGCTGTGGGATCCCAGAGTGGGTAATCTTCATAAAAACGGGAGGGGGAGGGAAGGAAGGAGAATAAAAGATCAGGCTAAGTTCGAACTGAAAGCTAGGCAGAATAGTTCTGTCTTACAGGCCCTGCGGAAGGAAGTTAAATCCTGAAGGGCCCTGGTCTCATGGGACAGGCATTCCACCAGGTCGGAGCCATCACTGAGAAGGCCCTGGCCCTGGTGGAGGATAATCTGACTTCCTTAGGGCCTCTAAACTATGATTATTCATGGACCTTAAGGTCCTCTGCGGGGCATACCAAACGTTCCTCACTAGTGATTTCTAGCAACCAGCATTCAGAGACATATTACCTCTGACAGTGAAAAGAGTGGTTTTTTAGCACTTTCAGAACCCGAGATATGAGGCGAAACGTGCATACGCAGTCAAAGGCAGGAAGCGGTTGACCCCTGCAAACAGCTGGATTGACATTTCGCAGGTCAGCTGGGGAGCAGGGAGTTCCATCCTGCTGCTTTGCCAATGTCTGGGAGGCCCTGGTGAAACAGACCCCTCCCCTCCTCCCCATAGGTCAACGTTGGAGAGGTGGGAGGGACCCCTGGTGTCTCCGTGGCAGCAGGAGATTGGCAGGTCGGTGGCCCTGTGGGGGGAAGATCCCCACCCCTGTTCTGCAGCAGCTCCTCGGGATTTTGGATCGGGAGCCTTTACCATCCCTGACCTGGAGATGCCAGATTGAACCTGGGCCCTTTGGCCTGCAAAGCAACAAAACCTGCTTCCATGGAGGTGGCGGTGATGGCGGTCAGCAGGTGGTCCCTGGCAAGCGGTCAGCCCCGTCACCCATGGTCAGCCATGCCAGTGAGCCTAAAGGTAGTGCGGAGGTGCTGCAAGTTCTTCATATCCACCTCACAGGAGGGTCCACCTGCATTTAGAGATGCAACTACAATGAGTAGTGTCAGGGAACTGACATCGGAGCGAGAGGCGAAGGGGAGGCTCTCAGATGATGCTGGCGAAGGACCCAGCAGCCGGGGGAGAAACAGCTCAGTAGAGGGGGAAGCCAATCAGCGCAACACCAGGGATAAAGGGGGGCAGATGGGGGAAGTGGAGAGAGGGCTCCAGGACTCTTCACTGGACATCAGTGAGGAGAGCCCAGGTCCTCCGCTACCTACGCCTTCCCTGCGCAGAAGACTCCCGCGCAGTGAGAGGAGGAGGAGACTGGGTGTCAAACAACTTTTATGTTGGAAGAGGTTCAAGAAACGCCCACTGACGGATTCTGCCGGTGACTGAGGCAGCCACCATGAGAAGGGGCTGTGCAGTCAGAAAGGTTTAACAAGGCAAATTAACCGAGAAAGGCACCAGCTTACACACGGGTAACTCATACCCACTACAGGTAGGTTGGGGAGGACTGTGCTTCCAGAGAGGGCAGAATCACACCATGCACTTTTAAATATATATATATATATATATTGATTTTCTTTCTCAGAACAAATATCCATCATCATTATTAAACATTCATTTTCCAATTTCCCCCCTCCCAGCTTCCATTTCTGGTTTGTTACATCAAATGATACAATCTGCTATTTGTATTTAGTACTATGTTGTCCCATTGTTATACACTCATACCTCGGGTTACAGACACTTCAGGTTGCGTGTTTTTCGGGTCGCAGACCGCCGAAACCCGGAAGTACCAGAACAGGTTACTTCTGGGTTTCAGCGGTCGTGCATGCGCAGAAGCGCTAAATCGCAACCCGTGTGTGCAGACGCGCCACTGCAGGTTGCAGACGCTGCAGGTTGCGAATGTGCATCCCGCACGGATCACGTTAGCAACCCGAGTGTCCACTGTACTTCTTGTTCTCTTTAGATAAAGTTGTAAATGTTTATTTAAATCCTGCCAGTGAATCACACCATGCACTTAAAGCACATTTGAAGCCCGTGACTTCCCCCAGAGAATTCTGGGAACTGTAAATTCACATACACACAAAGCCACAATTTCCAGTTCAGTAGTACCTCGGGTTACATACGCTTCAGGTCACAGACTCCGCTAACCCAGAAATAGTACCTCGGGTTAAGAACTTTGCTTCAGGATGAGAACAGAAATTGTTCAGTGGCGGCACAGCAGCAGCAGGAGGCCCCATTAGCTAAAGTGGTGCTTCAGGTTAAGAACAGTTTCAGGTTAAGAACGGACCTCCGGAACAAATTAAGTACGTAACCAGAGGTACCACTGTACTCTTAACAAACTGCCATTCCCACCATCCTTTGCAGGAAGCCATGTGCTATATACATGCGCTGGGTGCTCTTTCAGTGTGTGGTGCGTATCTGTCCACACTCCTGGACCCTGGCAGTTGTTCCTCTAGTTGAGGCCCCAGCTTCTTCCCTCCAGGCAGAAAGAGCGGCATGTGGACTCAGGGGCGAGGAATTTCCCTAAAGATGTTGCCTCTGTTCATTCTGCACAGGCCAGGCCAGCTCAGCGACTGCAGGGAGCAGCGGGAAGCAGGCCGAGTTCATCGCAGACCTCGCCTGGGATTTTGCTACAAAAGAAGGCTTCCGGGTCTTCAAGGGACTTCCAACTCCCGTGGCCCCCACCAGGGCGTTCAGTACCTGGGCTGGCCCGAGGCAGTTCCCACAGAGTAGCTACTCCACGCTGGCTCCTGCTTCCAGGTTCCACCTGATCATCTCTCCGGACGGCCTGCCCAGCCGCGTCCAGCAGCTGCACCACAAAGTGAAGAAGTTCATGGAGGCCCACATTTACCCGGCCGAGCAGCTTCTGCGAGACCACCAGGCTTCCTCGAGCCGGTGGACTCCTCATCCCTTGATGGAAGAACTCAAGGCAAGTCCCCTCCCTCCTGGCGTTGCACGGGGCAGCAACCTAGTTGAGGCCAGGCAGGTGGCTCCTGGGAGAGAGCATCCCTTACGCTGGGTGCCATGAGCAAAAAGGCCCCGCTCCGGTCTTTGTTGCATAAAATCTCTCCAAGAGAAGGAGACTTTCTATAGGACACTGTCAAACAACCTCAGATTCCACAGTCTGGTTATTATATCTTCACATCTTAGCTGCCCATTTGGCGTAACCTGTTCTGTTCCCAATAGTTATGGTAAGAGATGAGTTGTGTGTTTCTCTCCTCTGATCACAGGAACATGGGTGGTGCCAGACGGGGCAGGAGGATAAGGACCTACACACACACACACACAAACATCATGATTAACATATAGTGTTATTTTTCTTTCAGAGATCTTTACAGAAATATACTTTGCCCTTTGGGGGGGCCCCCGATTTTTTTCTACTGCCCTGCTGCACTGGAGATATCATTTCCCACTTCTTCCTGCTCCCCCAGCTTCTGCTGAAATACGTTTCATCAATCACAAGCCATACAATTTTGGATTTCTCTCTGTAGTCATAATAACGGCTAGGAACCTGATTTCTAAAAAGAAGAATACATGCAGGCTCATTATACACCCTTCTGTGTCCCAAAAAGCCTTGATCTGATTCTGAGAGAGGGGTTTTTCCTTCATCATTCCCAAGTGCAAATTCTTCAGGGTTTCTGTTTTTGGTAGTCCTCATTTGAAAAGCAAATAAACACCACAAATCCAGTTTGCCCAGCCCAGCCCAAGCTTCCTTCTTGGATCCACTGATGTTCCCTGGAGGCAGGTGCCTCTGTCTCAATCTCTGCACCTGTTCTCTCATCCTTCAGGAGAAGGCCAAGTCTGAGGGACTCTGGAACCTTTTCCTGCCGCTGGAGAGTGACCCGGACATGAAGTACGGAGCAGGCCTGACCAACGTGGAGTACAGCCACTTGTGCGAGCTGATGGGGACTTCGCTTCATGCGCCTGAGGTACCTGCCTAACTCGGTGAGGTTGGCCTAAAACAGGCAAGGAGCCCTTTTCAGCCCAAGGGCCACCTTCCTTCCTGGAGAACCTTCCAGGGGCCACATGCCAGCCATGGTTGGGGCCTGAGGGAAGAGTGGGGAGAGCAATCAAGCCGCTCACTTTGGATATTTTTGTATATGCACACATTCAACTTACATTAATAATAATAATAATAATAATAATAATAATAATAATAATAATAATAATAATTAATAATAATAATACATTTATTTGTACCCCGCCCATCTGGCTGGGTTTCCCCAGCCACTCTGGGCGGCTTCCAACAAAGATTAAAAATACATTAAAATGTCACACGTTAAAAACTTCCCTGAACAGGGCTGCCTTCAGATGTCTTCTAAATGTCAGGTAGTTGTTTATCTCTTTGACATCTGATGGGAGGGCATTCCAGAGGGCGGGTGCCACCACTGAGAAGGCCCTCTGCCTGGTTCCGTGTAGCTTTGCTTCTTGCAGTGAGGGTGTTGAATGGTCTCTTTAAATGTGAAGGTTCATTATTGTTCCACAAGATGTGTATGTCTTTAAGGGCCAGAGCAAATAACGAGACCCAGTTTTACAGCTGTGAAACAGTATAGCAGGTGCTGCTAAGTTGTGTTAATTAAGCTGTGTCAGCAATTGGGTATAGTATATAAAGAGCAGCACCTAGCTCTCTCAGTACCCTGGGGGATAGGTTGGGTCATGCTTGTTGATATATTTAATGCAAAAGGAGTTTTTGTTTTTGTTATTAAAACCTTGTTAAAGTTATTTTTGAGTTCCTTGTAATGCGTGGTCTCTGCAGTGCAGTGCAACTAAACTGCAACTAAACTCTGCTTTCTGCAGTGCAACTAAACTGCAAATAGCCAACAGAGGGAACTGCCAGAAGGCCCTCAGCGCTGGACCTCAGTGTCCGGGCTGAACGATGGGGGTCTTCCACCCTTCATCCAGGCACATGTTAGTCCTTATCGCTATCCAAGGACGTATTCCAGCCCTCAAGGAGAGCGGTGCGAGGCTCCAGCCAGAGAAACCCCTAGGGAAGCTTCAGAGGAGGAAGGCTCAGAGCCAGGGGAGTGGTGGTAGGAAACAGGCCAGAGGATGAAGGGGAGGGGACAAAATGGCTTGATGCTGAACAAGCAACAGGCTGGAGTGAGAGAGAGGAACCAGAGGAAGAAAGCGCTTCAGACAGAGGACAGGCAGCTGAGGAGGAGGCGATAGAGGCTGCAGCAGCTTCACAGGAGCCTGCCGGTCCTACTGTATTCAGCTCCCCTCCTCCCTTGTCTTCAAGGGCACCTAGGGCTTTGCAAGTAGCAGAGCAAAGAGCTCAGAGGCCACCACTCCCTGGCACAGTTTAAGACAGCTAGGAAAACAGCCAGCCGGGGAGGAGACTTAGGGAGAAATAGGTGGCACAGATTGTCAGCTCTTGCAACTGCTTGACTGGGAGCCAGTCTTGCCCGTACTATTCTGTATTCTGTTTCATTGAATAAAGAATTAGCTTTACTGCTCGTCTCTGAGTCTCCGTGCTGACCAGCTGCTGAAGCAGTCCTGATAGCCAGACAGAGAGCCTCAGAGGGCTACCTTTGCCCCTGGGCCCAAGGCTCCCCACCCCTGCTGGATCAGGCCAGTGCCTATCTGGTCCAACACCTGCAGTGACAGAGCTTATAATCTGTTGACACTCCCTTAATGTTAAGGATTTGGCAATTTGAGGACTTGCCCTGGAATCATGCCCCCTACCAGGCATGGCCAAACTTGGCCCTCCAGATGTTTTGAGACTACAGTTCCCATCATCCCTGACCACTGGTCCTGTTAGCTAGGGATGATGGGAGTTGTAGTCCCAAAACATCTGGAGGGCCGAGTTTGGCCATGCCTGCGGCCTAGGCCACTCCTTAGGCTTTGAATTTCAGTTCTAGCAGAGCGTGCAAGAGGCTTTTCTGAATGAAGCTTCTTTTAGAAAACCTCTCCTCGTTCTTGGTGCCTGTTGCTGGACGCAGAAACATTGCAGCATCACTGTGGCCACCAAGATGCCTGTGGGAAAACGGGACCCAAACACAATAGCCCCCTCCCCTCCAGTGGTTTCCAACAGCTTACATTGCTACTTCTGATCACCCCAAAGCCCCAGGAAGCTGCGCTGGACAAATTAGTTGGGTCGGCTTTATAAATCAGCTTTGCTATGAGAGATGGGCCTGTGTTCATCTTCTGTCTCATGGCTGAATGATGGCAACATGCTGTCTGACCTCCTGTCTCTCTTCCCCAGGTATTCAACTGCTCTGCCCCAGACACAGGCAATATGGAGGTGCTTCTGCGCTATGGGACAGAAGCACAGAAGGAGCGCTGGCTGCAGCCTTTGCTGGACGGAAAGATCCGGTCTTGCTTTGCTATGACGGAGCCGCAGGTCAGGGCTGCCCTTCCTCTTGGTTCTTGAACACTAGGGAAGGAAGTATTGGGATTCTTAATTATTCTTACTAATTAAAACCTTTATTTTGGTAGTACAGTGGTACCTCGGATTACATACGCTTCAGGTTACAGACTCCGCTAACCCAGAAATATTACCTCAGGTTAAGAACTTTGCTTCAGGATGAGGACATAAATTGTGCTCCGGTGGCGCGGTGGCAGTAGGAGGCCCCATTAGTTAAAGTGGTGCTTCAGGTTAAGAACAGTTTCAGGTTAAGAACGGACCTCCGGAACAAATTAAGTTCTTAACTCGAGGTACCACTGTAGAGCATGGGTAGGCAAACTAAGGCCCGGGGGCCGGGGCCGGCCCAATTGCCTTCTAAATCCAGTCCAGGAATCAGCGTGTTTTTACATGAGTAGAATGTGTTCTTTTATTGAAAATGCATCTCTGAGCTATTAGTGGGGCATAGGAATTTTTTTTTTTTTTTCAAAATATAGTCCGGCCCCCTACAAGGTCTGAGGGACAGTGGCCCCCTGCTGAAAAAGTTTTCTGACCCCTGTAGTAGAGTATTTACATCATGCCGTATACAAAGCAAACAAACAATAAATAATAAGAGAAAGGAATGGTGACACACTGATATAAATTTGAGGCAGCCACAGCAATCAAAGTGTTTAAAAAACCCCCAGGTAAAATCATCATCTTTATAAATAGGCACAGCACAACATCCTTAAGACGGCAGCTGAAACAGAATGTCTTGGGGTCTGGGCTGTTTTATATAAGCCATGTCGTTAGCTTCAGTTTGAGGAAGCAGTGGAACACAAAAACAGCAGATGAATAAATGAGCCTTGCGTCTATATTTCCTCTAAAACAAAGCATCTTCTTTTCTTAGGTTGCTTCCTCTGATGCCACCAACATTGAATCTTCCATTGTCAAGGAAAAGGACACCTACGTCCTGAGCGGGCGCAAATGGTGGATTTCAGGTACATTGCACTGTCTCCCCAGTTTCTGGTATCAGGGCTCACTGTTCTGCAGCTGGGATGCTGAGGTGTGGAGTGGGGAAGGATCAGGCCAGCTCCCAAAAGCCTTTTCCTTGCCCTACAATTTAAGGTTTTCTTGTGGCTTCCAGAGAGTGATGGTGAGCGTCTTCCTAGAGGGCTTCTGGGAAATTTGCTTGTTCCAGATTTCATTGCTTGCCCATAAGACACTGCCTGGAAGCAATTCTCAACAGGACGTATGGAGCAAAGCAACTCGAAGGGTGCTGTGAGCTTGGGAACTGTGCTCTGCTCTTCAAAGAATTGCCTTGTGGGCGTTCTCCAGATGACCAAAGGAGCTGTGACTGCGTGAAATCAGCTCCAAAACAGAGACGAGAAGTGGAAACTGCCTGGGGTGGGGGCTTCTTCTGTTTCCAATGCATCGGTGCAAGTCGAGAAGAAAGGGCAGTGGGGTTGGCAAAGAGCCAGCCAGCATGGAGGCTAGTACCGATTTCCAACACAGGCACCCCTCACCCAAACCTCTCTTCCCTGCAGGTTCCTTGGACCCTCGTTGCCAGCTCTGCATCTTTATGGGCAAGACGGACCCCACCGCCCAAAGGCACAAGCAACAGTCCATGTTGCTGGTTCCTATGGACACGCCTGGAGTCACCATCCTGAGGCCACTCAGTGTTTACGGCCTGGACGACGCTCCAGGTCAGGCAAAGCATTTTTATTCAGGGTTTTCCCTGAAGGGCTTCCAAGGAAGGAGGGCCGGCATGCGCTGGGCCTCTCTTGCCTTTAGGGTCTTCCGCAGATAGGGCACCACCACTGCAAAGGCCCTGTTCCTGGTTGCCAGCTGCTTCTGGGGAAGAACCTTCGCAGATCAAGCGTTGCGCTCTTGCTAATTTCAGTGATCATAGACTCATAGAAATTGTAGAGTTGGGAGGGAACCAAAGGGTCATTCCCCTGCAAGGCAGGAATCACAGCTCGAACGTTTGTGATCCATGTCTGCACTTAAGAGTTAGTGTTAATAAGGCTTCAATATTAAGCCACGTTACTTAGGCAGAGGTCCCCTCCAGGTTATGATGGGGGTGTTGTGTAACAGCAGCCGGGGAGTGGCAAGGGATTCCCTCTACCAAGAAATTTCCACTTCCTTCTCTTTCCAGCTGGCCATGGAGAGATAGCCTTTGACAACGTCCGTGTGCCCCAAGAGAATCTCTTGCTGGGCCCTGGCCGAGGGTTTGAGATAGCCCAGGGGAGGCTGGGCCCAGGAAGGATACACCACTGCATGAGGCTGATCGGCTTTGCAGAAAGGGCGCTGGCCCTCATGAAGGAGAGGGTAAGCAACACAGCATGGCGCGTGGGCTTGAGGGTTCTCATGGAGCAGCTCTCCTCGGCACTTTGGGTCATGTCTGCCTGTCACTGGGCTCCTTTATCCAGCACAATCTCATTCTGGGCTGCCTCCCTCCCTCCATCTTCCTCAAGCACTAGGTGGTTTGGGGAGACCTTTGCATTGCAGCACGTGCATAGGGACGCGTGTGGCGCTGTGATGTAAACCACTGAGCCTCTGGGCTTGCAGATCGGAAGGCCGGTGGTTCAAATCCCCGTGACAGGGTGAGCTCCCATTTGGCTACAAGCTGACCCTGTTTGGAGCACTAAAATGTACTTTCAATCCAGAGCATCTCATAGCCATTCGCATGCTGTTTTCAATCCAGATTGATTCTAGATAGCAGATACTTGGTGCACTTTTGAAAACACTCCCCCTGATTATCTTATCCATGCCTTTCAGTTCAATTCAATTTGTTATTTCTCCCCTGCCCATGCAGGGACGCGGGTGGCGCTGTGGGTTAAACCACAGAGCCTAGGGCTTGCCAATCAGAAGGCCGGCGGTTCAAATCCCCGCGACGGGGTGAGCTCCTGTTGCTCGGTCCCAACTCCTGCCAACCTAGCAGTTCGAAAGCACGTGAAAGTGCAAGTAGATAAATAGGTACTGCTCCGGCGGGAAGGTAAACGGCGTTTCCGTGCGCTGCTCTGGTTCACCAGAAGCGGCTTAGTCATGCTGGCCACCTGACCCGGAAAAACTGCGGACAAACGTCAGCTCCCTTGGCCAATAAAGTGAAATGAGCGCTGCCACCCCAGAGTCGTTCGCAACTGGACTTAATTGTCAGGGGTCCTTTACCTTTTTTTTGCGTTGCAGCTTATTTACTGTGGCCGTGACAAGTCGGCTTATCAGGGTGAAGACCTGTCTGAATAAAACCCTCTTTGCCTGCAGGTCATAAGAGGCTGCCTTGCCATGTCAGATCTCTGGCCCTTTCAGCTCAGTCTTGTCTACAGTGACCAGTGGCAGCTCTTCAAGGTTTCAGGCAGTGGTCTATCCTAGCCCTGTCTAGGGCCTTATCTGTTACAGGGTCACTGGCAGAGAATATACTGTGCGCCCAAAAGAGGCTAAGTGGGTCTCCTTTCACAAGGAGTTCTAGCACCTGGGAGGAGCAGCCACCAAGGAGGCCCTGTCTCAGGTTTCCACCAAGGGCCTCTCTGGAGAGTTTTAAAACCCAGACTGCCCTGTATGCTAAAACAGGGGCTTTTGGTTCCTTGTCACGTAGAGCTTCATAAGTCACCATGAGCACCTCTGAATTGTGCCTGGAAGTAACCTGCTAGCCTTTGAAACCTTTAATTTTTTATTTATTTAAACAAGGACAATACACTTCAATAACACGCAAGAATTAAAAAAGGAAAAAGCAATGGAACTGACTGAAAACTAAATTAAACATATGCACACAGTACAAATTTGGATTGTTTCATTCATACTCCCTGGAAAATAACCCTGATTGCCATTATTAGCATTGGGCAGGAGGAGGGGGTAATAACATTTTTAAAAGGGGACCATTTATATGGGACCAAGGTATTGCGCTTGAGGTCTTACGATCTTCTCAAAGCTGAAAGAATTCCAAATACTGTAGGAATCATTTGAACATTGATGTCACCACTAATATATGAAATAAAATAGTTGCCATGCAGTTGAAAGCAAACCTTTTCTTTCTTTCTTTTTTGGTTTGTCCTCCAGTGTACCTTGAATTTTAAGTTACTTTTTGGAACAGATATGGCTGTACCACATTTAAACCTTCTAAATATTTCTCTTTTTTGTGATAACCCTCCTGGCAGCTCACAATAAATATAGAATCATTTATCTATTTTTAATCCGTCTTCATGGATGGTTTTCTTCAGTGAAGCTGTCTTTAAATTGGGAGCAAGGATACCCCTTGGAACTGGCCCTGGTCAGTAGTCTGCCTGAAGTCCTGTGAACCAACTGATGTTGCTACAGCGGCCAAACAGTCTTTGGCTAAGTCAGAGCAAAACCCTCAGCCAGGTGTACCTTCCTTGGCAGGTGGCATCTCGCGTGGCCTTTGGGAAGCCCTTGGCAGAGCAGGGCACCATCAGGGCAGAAATCGCCGAGTCCCGTGTTGAAATTGAGCAAGCCCGCCTCCTGGTCCTCAAGGCAGCACACTTGATGGACACTGTTGGGAATAAGGTACGTGCTCAAAGAATCTCGGGGGTCCGCAAACCAGCGAGAACCGTGGTTGTGGGGAAAGGAAAGTGTCAACCCTGTCATTCCCACCACCAGCTCACAGTGGGGATGTGAATGCAAGGAGAGCCTTCTGGTTCAGGCCACTTGTGGCAAGTATCCATTGATGGCCTTATCCATGGATTTGTCAATAATAATAATAACAACAACAACAATAATAAATTTTTATTTGTACCTTGCCCATCTGGCTGAGTTTCCCCAGCTCCCAACAGAATATTAAAAACACAATAAAACTTCAAATGTTTAAAACTTCCCTAAACAGGGTTGCTTTCAGATGTCTTCTAAAAGTCAGGTAGTTGTTTATTTCCCTGACATCTTCTGGGAGGGCGTTCCACAGGGTGGGTGCCACCACCGAGAAGGCCCTCTGCCTGGTTCCCTGTAAACTCACTTCTTGCAGTGAGGGAACCACCAGAAGCTGTTGGTGGCAGTGAGTTCCACAGTTCAGCTATGCACTGTTGTGAAGGAGGACTTCATCTCTCCTGAACCTTCCAACATTCAACTTCATTGGATGGCCACAAGTTCTAGTGTTATGCTTTGTGGCCCTTCCCTTGCCACAGGTGCACAAGAAGGCAAATGATCCCTGCATTTTAGGGGGTTGGACTAGATGAGCCTTGTCGTCCCTTCCAACTCTACAGTTCTACGGTTCTGTGAATCAGAACTGTAGCACTGAGGAACGACACAGACCTCAGACTGAAGCGGTTTGAGATGTGGAGCTGGAGAGGCTTGAGGCCTGAAGGGCGAAATCAAGGAATGGGGAACCTGTGGCCCTCCAGATGTTGTGGAACTCCAGCTCCCATCAGCCCTGGCCAGCACGGCCAATGGCCAGGGATGATGGGAATTGAAGTCCAGCAACATCTGGAAACATTACTTTCTTGGGCTCCATGATCACTGCAGATGGTGACAGCAGCCACGAAATTAAAAGACGCCTGCTTCTTAGGAGAAAAGCAATGACAAACCTACACAGCATCTTAAAAAGCAGAGACATCACCTTGCCAACAAAGGTCCATATAGTTAAAGCTATGGTTTTTCCAGTAGTGATGTATGGAAGTGAGAGCTGGACCATCAAGAAGGCTGATCGCCGAAGAATGGATGCTTTTGAATTCTGGTGCTGGAGGAGACTCTTGAGAGTCCCATGGACTGCAAGAAGATCAAACCTCTCCATTCTGAAGGAAATCAGCCCTGAGTGCTCACTGGAAGGACAGATTCTGAAGCTGAGGCTCCAAGACTTTGGCCACCTCATGAGAAGAGAAGACTCCCTGGAAAAAACCCTGATGTTGGGAAAGATTGAGGGCACAAGGACAAGGAGACGACAGAGGACGAGATGGTTGGATAGTGTTCTCAGCATGAGTCTGACCAAACTGCAGGAGGCAGTGGAAGACAGGAGTGCCTGGCGTGCTCTGGTCCAGGGGGTCACGAAGAGTCGGACACGACTAAACAACAACAACAACATCTGGAAGGCCCCAGGTTCCCCTCCGTGGATCTACACCATTGCTGAATCTGAGAAAGTGCTGGGCTGCCTTTTTCGCCCCTTCACCTGCCACCTGTTTCTCCCTTTGGCTCTGTGTTCATGGCTCTGCCCAGTGGCCGGATTGGGCTGTGTGAAGGCAGGCTCCCCCATCCTGTGCTCTGCTTCTGGTCAGTTTACAAGAGGTGGCATCAAACGGCTTCAGTGGGAATGAAGGCAGGTTGAGAGCTGTGCCCTTATGTATGTGGGGGGAGTCCTGAGGAAGAGCTGACCGATATATTTTGTCTCATCTCCTAGGAAGCGGCTCTTGAGATCGCCATGATCAAGGTGGTGGCCCCAAGGATGGCTCTGCGCGTTGTCGACCGAGCGATCCAGGTGAGTGTTTCTCACGCTAGTGGAGGGGAGGGGAAGCTGTGGGAGTCCCAGGTGTTCTCGGATGCCTTGACCATTGTCTGGGGCTGATGGGAGTTGAAGTCAAGCAGTATATTGATGGGTAACAAGGGTCTTGTCACAATTCAAAGGCAAGATAATTTACACTGTATTGAGCCAGGCCTAGCTAACAGGCATCCTCCAGATGTTGCCAGGCTCCAACTCTGGTGAGAGGCAGCGTGGTGTAGTGGTTAGAGTATCAGACTAGGAGCTGGGAGACCAAGGTTGAAGAATCGGCCTTCAGTCATCAAGCTCGCCTTGGGCTCACTGTCAGCCGAAGCTACCACCCAGGGTTGTTGGGATCAAATGTAGAGGGGGGGAATCATGTTCCCCACCTGGAACAACTTGGAGGAAAGGGTGGGATGGAAATGCAATAAATAAGCACCCATAAAACAATAGGTAATAAAACAATAAAACAACAAACCAGTAGGCTAAAAGCAAAGAAAACAAAATGACAACTAAAAATATAAACATAGGGTCAGAAAATGTCTAAACCCTAATTAAAAGCTGAATTGAGGGCTGGAGGTTCTGGCTAGGCTGCTACCTCTATCGCCATTTCTGTCTGGATTATTTAATTATTTAAAAATATATATGTGGATACCACTATTTCATTGAAAATATATCAAAGTAGTTTTCACCAATAAAAACATACAGCAGAAGCAATTTTTTTCAATGTTAAAAAGTTAAAAACAAAGTAAAAAAAAAAAACCCAAGCATCAGTAAACCATTGTGAAAGGATGTCTTCTTAATTGCCTGCATAGGCCTGGAGGACTAAAAAAGTTTTCAGCAGGTGTTTAAAAGTTTGCATAGAAGGCACCCACTCAATCTCCAGTGGCAGAGAGTTCCACAGGACTGGGCCAATGACACTAAAGACTCCGTTTCTCGTGGTCAAACGAGCCCCACCTACTCAGGAAGCAACCAGCGGGTTGTTCTCAGTAAAAAAAGGGGTTCAGAATGAATATACTCCTTCACCCCTTGTTATTTGGCTGAGCCTCTTCTTTGAAATCTAATGAATTGTGCAGATACTTGCAATACAGTGCATCCTGCACTTAAAAAATAATAACAACACTGTGTTTCCTCTCTGCTCCCTGGCTTCTTTCTCTTTCCCCTTGCCTGGCTTACTCACAGGCTTTTGGAGCAGCTGGACTTAGCAACGACCAACCACTGGCGCAGTTCTTCGCCTGGGCACGGGCTCTCCGCCTCGCCGATGGACCCGACGAAGTCCACCGGGCAGCCATCACTAAAATGGAGCTCAAGCGCTAACACAGCCCCGTCCAGGCGGCCACACAAACCCCCAGCAAGCCAGAGTTGGGAAAAGGGCACCGAAGGTGTGGTTCTGGGGAGGCTATGTGGATGTGGCTTGTTTATTGGAAATCCGGTGTTTGTGCTGGCTTCCTTGGGCCACTGCAATAATTATTGAGCTGATTACAGAATGCACAAAGAATCACAGGGGCAAGCCGGCAGCTAGCGAAGGACTCAGCTGTGGGCTGAGAAGGCGACGCAGATTCCTAGCTGTAACCTCTTGGGGTCTTTGCTGAAGAATCTACATGGGTGCATTCAGAGATCCACAAAAGCGATGAACTTCCTTCATATGGTGGGCGACTGTGATGGGCAATGGCTATTGGAAAGCTACCCGTCCCTTCTGAAGAATCCCAGCTCGCTCATGTATGGGAAAACGCTGCCTCGGATCCACCGCAGGATATTTAATAGTATGGTGGAGAAAATATGGGCATCCCTTCGTGGATTCTAGCAGAGGAGCCCCTAGCCAGCTGCCTTGGCAGGGGGCGAGAATATGCACTTTGATTATATACTTACTGTAATTCACTGAGGGAATCGTGGGGAAGATCGAAATCACAGGAGAAATAGGGATTCTGCAAGTGTCCCAGGGAACGGTTGCATTAAAAGCAGAATGAGCACACCGACTCTGCCGTTTTCTTTTCCAGAATGCAGTTACGAAACCTAAGTTTTGTGCCAGGATTCTTATAGCTGCCTTTTCGATCAGCTTGCCTGTATTCTCCTTGGCTGCTAAGCATGGGGATGAAACGAAATTTCAAACGAAATGGAACCAAAGCTGAAACTCGCTAAACGAAAGACGTACTTGGGGGGGGGGGCGGGAACGGGTGCAAACGAGGTGCTTATAGGCAGACGCTGGTTGTTGCCACCCTCCAGACCACATGTCGAAAAGGCACGTGAAGAAGGGC
Source organism: Podarcis vaucheri (assembly GCF_965113315.1). Taxonomy (NCBI): domain Eukaryota; kingdom Metazoa; phylum Chordata; class Lepidosauria; order Squamata; family Lacertidae; genus Podarcis; species Podarcis vaucheri. The sequence goes on along the minus strand of NC_138765.1, from coordinate 87,821,976 downwards.
CTCGGATGATGAACACAAGGTCAATAGGCAGAGCATTCCAAGTGTAGGTGTTGCCACACTGAAACATGGATAACATAAAAGGGTGGGATTAGGGACGCGGGTGGCGCCTTGGGTTAAACCACAGAGCCTAGGACTTGCCGATCAGAAGGTGGCGTTTTGAATCCCCGCAATGGGGTGAGCTCCTGTTGCTCGGTCCCTGCTCCTGCCAACCTAGCAGTTTGAAAGCACGTTAGAGTGCAAGTAGATAAATAGGTACCGCTCCGGCGGGAAGGTAAATAGCGTTTCCGTGTGCTGCTCTGGTTTGCCAGAAGCGGCTTGGTCATGCTGGCCACATGACCCGGAAGCTGTACGCCGGCTCCCTTGGCTAATAAAGCGAGATGAGCGCTGCAACCCCAGAGTTGGTCACAACTGGACCTAATGGTCAGGGGTCCCTTTACCTTTAAAAGGGTGGGACAAGTATTATGTAGCACCTCTTCCGCCGTTGAGTCTGGGCTGATGGGATCTGGAGTCCAACTGAGTGTTGCCATATTTCAAAAAGTAAAAACCAGGAGCATTTTTTTAGGAAGACCCCAAAATTGTTGAGCTTAGACAAACCCCAACATTCTTGAGCTCCCCCCCCAAAAAAAACCAGAAAAAATGTGATTTTTCGGTTTACTTGCCGAAGATCCAGGACAAACTGCCGCCTTCCAGAAATTCCCCCCAGACATCACTTCCACCTTTGAAATCCCAGTAGTGTCTGGGAAAATCCAGACGTATGGCAGCCCTAAACAACATAGAAGGTTCCCCAGACCTACTCTATCTTTTCCTTGACAGTGTATAAATACCGTATTTTTTGCTCCATATGACACACTTTTTTCCTCCTAAAAAGTAAGGGGAAATGTCTGCGTCTTACGGAGCGAATGCGTGGTCCCTAGAGCCGAATTGCCCAGGGGCAAAAAGCAGATCATGCTTTTTTCTTTTTTAGAAAGAGGGAAGGGGGTGTTGAAACAAAGCTGCTGAGCAGCTGATCGGCAAGTGATCAGAGGGAGATAAGGGACGCTAGCGATAAAGGAGGCTGCCTGGGAGGGGGGAGGTAAAGACAGCGAACTTACAAGGAGAGGACACAGGAATACTAAAACAAGCAATGAGGAGAGAAATTAGAAGAAAAGGAGGAGCAAAAAAACTGTTCCAGCTAAGGAAAAGACACTAAGGCAAACAAGAGGGAAGGGGGTGCTGAAAGGAAGCAGCTGATCGGCAAGCAATCGGGAGTGAGATAAGTGACGCTAGCAATAAAGGAGGCTGCCTGGCAGGGGGGAGGTAAAAGCCCATGGATCCTCAGGATTTTTGCGTTGGATCACCCCAAATTCACCATCGGATCACATAGCATGTCCATGGCTACAGCCTGCACCCAAGAAATCACGCACTCACTGTTGTGTGGGGCCGCAATGGCACAAAGCATGGATCCTCAGGATTTTTGCATTGAGCTACCCCAAACTGACTGTCAAATCACATAACATGTCTGTGGCCACAGCATGAACCACAAAAATCATACATCCACTGTTTTGTTCAGAATATTTTTTCTCTCAGCGAAAAATATGGTTACTTTGAGCAATATTTCAGTGTGGTGTAGAGTGCTGGACTAGAACCTGGGAGACACCAGGGTTCAAATCCCCGTTTGGCCATAGAATCATTGTAGAGTTGGAAGGGACCCACAGGGGACATCTAGTCCAACCCCCTGCATTCCAGGAAACTCAGCTAAAGCAATGGAGTTAATTTGGTTGACCTTGGGCCAGTCAGAGGGGGCTGAGAGCAGTTGGAGTGCAGCAGTGTCTGGAAGGCCCCAAGCTCCCATGCTTGGCACAGGAGTGGCACATGCCCACAAAGCAGTTTTTTTGACAAGACTTGCTTTTGCAGCGGCTTTAGGCAGCAGACAAAACGAAAACATGAAGAAACGTGTCATAGGGGGAAGAAGGTGCGGGGCCTTGGGCGGCTTCACCTGGGCGTGTAGTCACTTTGGCAACTTTAGCAAGCAATGACCTAGCCGAGCTCCTGCCCTGCCCGCAACACAGGCTCCTTCACACGTGCTTTGAAGCCCGCAGTCTACAGGGTTTTGTTGGTTATCTTTCGCGCGTGCGAACGAGCCACGAGGGCGGCTGTGCCCTCATCAGTCCGAGGGGAAAGCAGGCCGCGCGCGTGTCACTCGCTGCGGCGGCGGGGCGCTTTGCCGGGTTCCGTTCGCGACACGCGTAACGTGTGAATCCTCCCGGCTCCGACACGCAGGGCGCAGCTGAGCGCCACGGGGGCGGGCCCTCGCCAAACCGCTTGTCATTGGCTGCCTGGAGGCGGGAGAGGGCCGTTGGCCGACTCGCCGTCCCTCCCCCGGCCAGGCGGAGCATCGGGGTGCAGCCCAGGCGGCGGGAGCGCGCGCTCCGTTTCGCAGGAGGAGGCGAGCATGTTGCGAACGCTGGCGCTCCGCTCCGGCCCGCTGCGCCTTCGGGCGGCCCCCTTGCGCCTCGCCGCCAGAGCCTGGTCCGCCGCCGCCGTCCCCGCGCCCAACCCGCGCCCGGAGATCGCCTACACGCAGGTAAGGAGCAGGCCGGAGCTTCTTCGCGGGGGAAGCAGCCGCGCCTCCTGCCCGCCCCCCCAGCCTTGCTTCCCTTGGCCGGGCAAGAGGTTCCTGGAGCGCGTGCAGAGGGCAGGCTCGCCCTCGCTAAACGCAAGCAACTCCTTTCTCCGACCCGGACCCCCCGGACCCTCAGGAGGAGGGGGTCTTCATCCGTATCTTCCGCACCTGCAGAGAGGGCTTATCTTCTTTTTTCCCAAAATTTCTTTATTGTTTTTCACATTATAAACAAACACATAAGACAAACCAACACAAATCATAGCCTTATTGAAAATTACACTTATTAACATTGTTAAGTGACTTCCTCGCTTCCCCTTGGTTGGATTTCATTGCATATCCTTTTAACGGTTTTCCAAATCACAGTTCTTATAAAATTTAACTTAAACTTTAACATCCTTAGATCTTCACATTATGAAATTAAACGTATGAATTCATCACTTCACATAAATAAAATCCTAAGCCAATTAAGTATCTGCAAGCTGTTTCCAATTAATTTAACTTAACATATTTAACTAAGGAATCATTAAATTTAATCCACTCTTCCTGATACTCCTCCTCCTTCTGGTCGAGGACTCTTCCGGTTAGGTTGGCTAGCTCCGAAAATTCCATCATCTTCATCTGCCATTCTTCTATCGCAGAGAGGGCTTATCTTGCTGCAACCGCTGAGCAAACTCTGCAGGTTCCATGCCTCCAGGATATATCTTGGAGAATAATAATAATAATAATAATGATTTATTTTTTATACCCCGCCCATCTGGCTGAGTTTCCCCAGCCACTCTGGGCAGCTCCCAATCAAGTGTTAAAAACAATACAGCGTTAAATATTAAAAACTTCCCTGAACAGTGTTCAAGTTGCAAAGGAAATGGCCGGGGGTTTGGATTTCGGATCAAATTCTGGCCTCCCCCTCCGAGATCTCCTTAGCTTTCTGGAATTCCCCACGCATGTGTGAAAAGCCCTGATTTCTAGCCAGATGAGAAGTTTCTCTCTTTTGCCTTGGCCTTTTCCTCTTCTGCTAGATACTGTATTAAGAAACATAAAATGTAGCATTCACAGGGAAAGGAAGGAAAAAAAGGAAGGAACGCCTCTGTCTCTCATTCCCTCTTAATTAGGCAGTCATTTAAAGAGAGGAAAACTCAGGTTTGGCAATCCATAGTTTGTCTCGTGGAAACTTCTGCCACTTTTTTTTTAAGGTTGGCTGCAGGTGGAAATAACGGTGGAGGTTCCATATTTCTACTGACCACACACCCACACTCCCTCCTGAGGAATGCTGAAATTGTGATAAAGGGGTGGGAGCGTGCACAAAGCTTCCTGAACAACTGCACTTTTGCACGTGCAAAACACATGCTCTGGAAACACACCCTTTTTTAAAGTGGCACCTGCAACAACATGTTGCAGTATGGAGTGCTGCAGCCATACCCTTTTCCAAGACGACACACCATGACATCCCCTTTTCTGATTTTTGCATTGCCCCCACAACAGTCAGCCAGCCTTGAGGTCCATGCTCAGTCCTCGTTTGGCTGCTTCCGGTTCCACCCCCCCCTTTAATATCACTTGGTAAAGGTAAAGGGACCCCTGACCGTTAGGTTCAGTCGTGACCGACTCTGGGGTTGCGGCGCTCATCTCGCTTCATTGGCCGAGGGAGCCGGCATACAGCTTCCGGGTCATGTGGCCAGCATGACTAAGCTGTTTCTGGTGAACCAGAGCAGCACACGGAAACGCCGTTTACCTTCCCGCCAGAGCGGTACCTATTTATCTACTTGCACTTTGACAGGCTTTCAAACTGCTAGGTTGGCAGGAGCAGGGACCGAGCAACGGGAGCTCACCCCGTCGCAGGGATTCGAACCGCTGACCTTCTGATCGGCAAGTCCTAGGCTCTGTGGTTTAATCCACAGCGCCACCGGTGTCCCATTAACATTGCTTGTCCTCCCCAAAAGGTTTGCACTTCTGCAAGCCTGCCGGTCCTCCTCTCCTCTGTCTGGATGGTGTAGTTTTTAGCTGTGTGAGGATCCACACCGGGGTCAGCAAACCTTTTCAGCAGGGGGCCGGTCCACTGTCCCTCAGACCTTGTGGCGGGCCAGACCATATTTTGAAAAAAATATATGAACAAATTCCTATGCCCCACAAATAACCCAGAGGTGCATTTTAAATAAAAGGACACATTCTACTCATGTAAAAACATGCTGATTCCCAGACCGTCCATGCGCTAGATTTAGAAGGCGATTGGGCCGGATCCGGCCCCCAGGTCTTAGTATGCCTACCCATGATCCACACTCAGTCTTGGGTTTTGCAAATGGAGAGAATAGCTAGCTACTGTCTAGAAACTTAATTTTGGGCCAGGGGCTTCTGGTTTCTCAGGAGGAGTCCTCCTTGCCACTTGCTTGGGCTGTTGCTTCTGTTTTCTCTGAAACTTCCTGACCTTAGAGGTTCCTTCTCCGACTCCCCAACCCTCCAGCAAGAGTGATTCGAGATCCTGTCCCAAATCATTGATAGGCGTTGTTTGTCAGCCACAATTTCCCCAAAGAGCTCTATGTGGGGCTACCTTTGAAGGGGACCCGGAAACTACAACTAATCCAGAATGTGGCAGCTACACTGGTGACTGGGAGTGGCTGCCAAGACCACATAACACTGGTCTGGAAAGACCTACATTGGCTCCCAGTACGTTTCCGAGCACAATTTAAAGTGTTGGTGCTGACCTTTAAAGCCCTAAACGGCCTCGGTCCAGTATACCTGAAGGAGCGTCTCCATACCCATCGTTCTGCCCGGACCCTGAGGTCCAGCGCCGAGGGCCTTCTGGCGGTTCCCTCATTGCGAGAAGTAAGGTTACAGGGAACCAGGCAGAGGGCCTTCTTGGCAGTGGCACCCGCCCTGTGGAACGCCCTCCTACCAGATGTCAAAGGAAAAAACTACCAGACTTTTAGAAGACATCTGAAGACAGCCCTGTTTAGGGAAGCTTTTAATATCCGAAGGACTATTGTATTTTAATATTTTGTTGGAAGCCGCCCAGAATGGCTGGGGAAACCCAGCCAGATGGGTGGGGTATAAATAATAAATTATTGTTGTTGTTGTTATTGTTGTTATATGTTTTGCAGCCAATTGCCCTGACTAAGGCCATATGTACTTTTCAAGCAGTATGATACCACTTTAAACAGTCCTGGCTTGCCCCACAGAATTCTGGGAGTTGTAGTTTGTGCAGGGCGCTTGAGAGCTGTTAGGAGACCTTTCCCCAGTCTCTTCCCAGAGCGACAATTCGGAGTGTTTCCTGGAAAGAGGAATTGGTTGTTAAACCAACCTGGGAATTGTCGTTCTGGGAGGGGAATAGGGTCTCCTAGCAACTCTCAGCATCCTTTACAAACTACAGCTCTTGGGGGGGTGTCCATGATTATTCAAAATGGTATCAATAGCACTTAAAATGTATAATGTGATGTTTTGGACTACAACTCCCATCAGCCAGCGCGTTTGTGCTTCCACCATCGTGGAGCTGTGCTGGCTGGGGCTGATGGAAGTTGTAGTCTGGAAGGTACCAAGCCGAAGTTGGCTGGAACTTAGAGCATCTCGGAGGAGATGTAAGACAAGCTAGTTAAGACTTTGAATGTGTGTACTACTTATATAACATGATTTATTATCTACAAATAATCCTCCTTTTCTTCCCTTTCTCCCCCCCCCTTTCTTTTTGAGCTGCTGGTGGACTGTTGAGGGTGTGGCCCCAACTTCTTTGACCATTTTATTCTAATCGGATTTTTGTTAACAGTTCTTGGTGGTGTGCCATGCCGTTAGCCAGAGAGAACTAGAAAGGCAGCCAGATTTTCCTGCACGGTGACTTTCGTGTGTTGCCTTAGGGATTGCTGACGGGGTGCTTTAGAGAAAGATGTGTGCACTCTGATCCTTGACCAACTCTTCCCTGATAAAGGAAAAAAAAAAACCCCACAGCAGTGCAAGCTTGTTACTTTTGCTGGCGGAGGGGTGGTCGTTGTAATTCTTGCATCCGTTCAGGAACGGAGTGTGCTTGGCAGACTGGTGACTGTGGGGGCAGAAAAAGGGAAAGAAATCAGCTCTCAGTGGGCAGTTCTGAATATCAACCACTGTATATTTTGCTCTTTCTGGGTGTTGTGATAGAGGACATTGCATTTGTCTCCCAGACCTGAGGTTCTCACCTCTGTTCTTAGAGGTTGATGGGAGGCTGTAAGAACATAATTCAATTCCAAGCACAATTCAAAGTGTTGGTGCTGACCTTTAAAGCCCTAAATGGCCTCGGTCCTGTATACCTGAAGGAGCATCTCCACCCCCATCGTTCTGCCCGGACACTGAGATCCAGTGCTGAGGGCCTTCTGGCAGTTCCCTCACTGTGAGAAGCCAAGTTACAGGGAACCAGGCAGAGGGCCTTCTCGGTAGTGGCACCCGCCCTGTGGAACGCCCTCCCACCAGATGTCAAAGAGAACAACAACTATCAGACTTTTAGAAGACATCTGAAGGCAGCCCTGTTTAGGGAAGCTTTTAATGTTTGATGCATTACTGTATTTTAATATTTTGTTGGAAGCTGCCCAGAGTGGCTGGGGAAGCCCAGCCAGATGGGCTGGGTATAAATAATAAATTTATTATTATTATTATTATTATTATTATTATTATTATTATTATTACCTGCTGGATCAGGCCCATGGACGATCCTGCTCTTACCAGATGCCTGCAGGAAACCCACAAGCAGGACCTGAGCACCAGAACACTCTGTTCTCCTATGTCAGGCACCCCCAAACTCGGCCCTCCAGATGTTTTGTGACTACAATTCCCATCATCCCTGAGCACTGGTCCTGTTAGCTAGGGATGATGGGAGTTGTAGTCCCAAAACATCTGGAGGGCTGAGTTTGGGGATGCCTGTCCTATGGTTTCCAGTAACAGACTCAGAAGATTGCTATGAATAAGTTAGAAATAGAAGAGAAATGCTTGAGGGCTGAGATCTGACATGGGAATACTGTATTAGAGAACTTTTCTCTGCTTTCTGCATGCATGTTTTTATAAACTTCTATCCTCTCACCCTCTTACTCTAAATTAATTTATCTGGTCTCCATGGTGCCCAAGGCCATCAGCCCAAAAAGACTTTGGGGAAAACATGGTGGAGGCATATAATATTGCAAGTAGTGTGGGCCCAGTAGACTGGCACATGTGCCTTCCTTCTGGGTCTAGTATAAAGTAAGCAGCATATGAGCGGCACACAAAACGCTACCAAACCATTCTACGTTCTAAGCCTTATATTAATAATCCAAAAATTGAGAGAGCTATGTACAAGATCTACTACCGAAGCCACAAATTTAAAGTCCTTTAAATTGTGTCCAAAAGGAAGATTCAGTCTTTAAAGTTCCTTTAGCCAGGCTTCTGTAGATATCAACAAAAGTAAGTTTGATCAAACGAAGTGTCAGGGATGTTGCGCTTAAGGGTTAGATATCAACAAGGATAAGTTTGATCAAATGAAGTGTCAGGGATGTTACGCGCAAGAGTTAGACAGGGTTCTGGCGTTTGTCACCTGTTTCGCCCATGAAGAGTCTTGGGCTTCTTTAGTAAGTTCTCTCTCACGGTTCTGATATATTTATAAACATTCAAGTCCAAAGTTAACATTTCCTCTTAGATTAAGCTACAATATTTACCGTATTTTACGCTCTATAAGACACACCAGACCACAAGAAGCACCTAGTTTTTGGAGGAGGAAAACAAGAAAAAAAAAATTCTGAATCTCAGAAGCCGGAACAGCAAGAGGAATTACTGCGCAGTGAAAGCAGCAATCCCTCTTGCTGTTCTGGCTTTTGGGATAGCTGCGCAGCCTGCATTCGCTCCATAAGACACATACACATTTCCCCTTACTTTTTAGGAGGGAAAAAGTGAGTCTTATAGAGCAAAAAATACGGTAATTTATTTCTTCAGGAAATTCTCTCTCAAGATTTTGGTGTATTTACATACATTCAACTTCATATGCTAAGTAAATGAATAAATGCTCAAGACAAGAGTAGATCTGGTACATAGCTCTCTCAATTTTTGGATTATTAATATAAGATTTAGAACGTAGAATGATTTGGTAGCGTTTTGTGTGCCGCTTATGTGCTGCTTACTTTATACTGGTTTACTACAAGAATTGCTAGCATAGGTTCTGCTCTTCAGTTCCCAGATTAGGAAGGTTGCATAAGTAGATATGCACTCTTATCATGCGTCCTCCGTAATCTGCCTTCTACGAAACAAACAATCAGACTTCATCCTTGTTCATTGTAGAGAAAATGTTGATCTGGAATTTTTTTGTGTGAGTTATGCAGCACTTGGCAAGATACCCTGACCTCTCAGTTTACAGCCCCAGATTGTAAAAGTTTGGCTTTTGAACTCTCCGCGGCTGGGAGCAGCGGCTAGCTTCTTCCCAAAACTTCCACCTTCCTTTTCGTCTCACTTTTGAAACCAAGCAGCTGACAAACCGATGTGGAAAACACTGGTTGCCTTCTCCCCGCTTCTGCATTAACTCAGACCCTATCTGCATGGTACCTTTAAAGCACTGTGATACGACTTTAAACAGTCACAGTTTTCCCCCAAATCCTGGGAGCTGTAGTTTGCAAAGGGTGCTGAGAGTGGTCAGGAGGGCCCTGATTCCCCTTCCAGTGTTTCAATTCCCAGAGTTCCCTGGGAGGAGGGATTGCTTGTTAAACCACACTGGAAATTGTAGCTCTGTGTTTGTTCACTAGGACATTTGGTCTAGTTATTGCATTAGTCTGAGATTTCTTTTTAAATCTGTATGAAAATTCATATGCACATTTTTCTTCAGATATGTCCTTAAATATGTATTTTATCACATAATCCGTATTTAATATGCATGTTATTAAAAGCATGCAGTTCTGATTGTATTTTATCATGAAATACACATTTTGTTTTTGTTTTTTTTAAATAATATTTATTACTTTTCCAACAGTTTAAACACAAGAAAGGGAAAAAAAGACAATACAATACAAAGACACTACATAACACTAACACTTAAACTAACAAAACAAAACAAAAACCATTTAAAACACATCAAACAATTTCAATATCTTATCTTTCATTCACTTCACTTATTTCAACGACCTCCTCATATTGTCAGACAAATGTCTGCCCGGGAGAAAGCCCGCTTGGTTCTTATGAATTTCTTCTACTAACACCTTTTTTAATCTTTTAGCCAAAATATCTGCAAAAATTTTGTAATCCACATTAAGCAGTGATATGGGGCGGTGAAATACACATTTTGAATGGATTGTGAAACAGGAACTGTATTGCCCAAGTCAGAGAAATGCAAATTCTAAAAGGTTAAGAGGTCTGTGTATTAATATACAAAGTGCAAATCGAGTTGGTTTAGTTAAGAATGCAGACCAAACAAATGCTTCCTGTATGTGTACAATTTTGTCAGCTGTTCGGAGCTGCTGTCAAAATGAACCTAGGACACACAATTTGGGACCACCTCTCCTGGTATGCCCCTCGGAGGACCTTAAGGTCCACAAATAACAACACGTTGGAGGTCCCAAGCCTCAAGGTGGTTAGATTGGTCTCAACTAGGCCCAGGGCCTTTTCAGTACTGGCCCCAACTTGGTGGAATGCCTGTCACAAGAGACTAGGGCCCTGCGGGACTTGACATCTTTCCGCAGAGCCTGCAAGACAGAGCTGTTCCTCCTGGCCTTTGGTTTGGACTCAGTCTGACCCTTATGTTTCCCTCCCCTTATGGTTTTGATTTATTAAAATGAGGCTGCATTTAAAATTGTATTTTAACCCATATTTTAATAAACTGGGTGTTGATTTGTTTGTCGTCGTCCCCTATTATGTTTTATTGTAATTTTATTGGTGTTAGCCGCCCTGAGCCCGGCTCTGGCCAGGGAGGGCGGGGTATAAATAAAATATTATTATTATTATTATTATTATTATTATTATTATTATTATTATTACCACCACCACTACTACAGAATTACAATATCTGGGCCAAATTGTATTCTAACTAGCACTATGGGACAGGTGCTGGCATTTGAAAAGGGGCCACAAAGATTGCCTTCTCCTCCCCAAGCAACCGGGAAGATCGGGGCAGCAATTATCCTTGTTGTAAATGGCGGGTTGTATTTATTTTTATTGGCAAACATCTTAGCTATTTTTTGTGTTGCAAGCTGTCAGGCATGCTTGGGCCACTTCTTATTTTTTCTTGAATCAGTTACTTGTTTTGGAAGAGGGTATTGTCCCTTTTGCTACGCTCTGATAAGTGCTTATCTCTGGTTCTTATCTCTGTTTGTGCTGGGTAAATGAGCTGGGCGGCAGTTTCTGAATCAACGGTTGCTGTATGTATCAAAGGTTTTTCATAAATGGCTAAAGAATATTAACACCTAGGGCAGCAGCTGTTTTGAATAGGCCAATATTTCTTGCTCTCTTGCTTTCTTTTAATGCTTAAGATGCTGTGCAGGCCACTACTTGAAATTTCTTTCGTTCAGGGTAGTGCTTGAGGGTCCACTTCAGTATTTGAGCATCTGTGGGTCTTCGTTTACAGTGGGGTTTACGATAGGGACGCAGGTGGCGCTGTGGGTTAAACCACAGAGCCTAGGGCTTGCTGATCAGAAGGTCGGCAGTTCGAATCCCTGCAATGGGGTGAGCTCCTATTGCTCAGTCCCAGCTCCTGCCAACCTAGCAGTTCAAAAGCACGTCAAAGCGCAAGTAGATAAATAGGTACCACTCCGGCGGGAAGGTAAACAGCATTTCCGTGCGCTGCTCTGGTTTGCCAGAAGCGGCTTAGTCATGCTGGCCACATAATAATAATAATAATTTATTATTTGTACCCCGCCCATCTGGCTGGGTTTCCCCAGCCACTCTGGGCGGCTTCCATAGAAACCAAAAAAACACTAAAATGTCACACATTAAAAACTTCCCTGAACAGGGCTGCCTTAAGATGTCTTCTGAATGTCAGGTAGTTGTTTATCGTTTTGACATCTGATGGGAGGGCGTTCCACAGGGCGGGCGCCACTACCGAAAAGGCCCTCTGCCTGGTTCCCTGTAGCTTTGCTTCCTTCGCAATGAGGGAACCGCCAGAAGGCCCTTGGCGCTGGACCTCAGCGTCCAGGCAGAACGATGGGGGTGGAGACGCTCCTTCAGGTATACTGGGCCGAGGCCGTTTAGGGCTTTAAAGGTCAGCACCAACACTTTGAATTGTGCTCGGAAACGTACTGGGAGCCAATGTAGGTCCTTTCAAGACCGGTGTTATGTGGTCTCGGCGGCCGCCCCCAGTCACCAGTCTAGCTGCCGCATTCTGGATTAGCTGTAGTTTCCGATCTGAAGAAGTGTGCATGCACACGAAAGCTTATACCAAGAACTAACTTAGTTGGTCTTTAAGGTGCTACAGGAAGGAATTTTTTTATTTTGACTATGGCAGACCAACACGGCTACCTATCTGTAACTGTAGTTTCTGAGTCACCTTCAAAGGTAGCCCCACGTAGAGCGCATTGCAGTAGTCCAAGCGGGAGATAACTAGAGCATGCACCACTCTGGCAAGACAGTCCATGGGCAGGTAGGGTCTCAGCCTGCGTACCAGGTGGAGTTGGTAGACAGCTGCCCTGGATACAGAATTAACCTGCGCCTCCATGGACAGCTGTGAGTCCAAAATGACTCCCAGGCTACGCACCTGGTCCTTCAGGGGCACAGTTACCCCATTCAGGACCAGGGAGTCCTGAATGACCCGGAAGCTGTACTCTGGCTCCCTCTGCCAATAAAGTGAGATGAGCGCCACAACCCCAGAGTCGGCCACGACTGGACCTAATGGTCAGGGGTCCCTTTACCTTTTATGGGGTTACTTCAGGAGGGGAATGGCACTCCCAAATCTGCCCCTCAACACTAAGGTTCCGCCTAGCTGTGTGTTGGTTCCTGAAGCATCAATCTCTTCACCGTCAGCCGTCGTGTGTTGGTTCCTGAAGCATCGATCTCTTCACCATCAGCCGTCGCTGTGAAGCGTTTGCGCCCCGAAAGCTTACAGTCCACGTTTTCATTTGCAGATCTTCATCAACAATGAATGGCACGATGCAGCCAGCAAGAAGACATTCCCGACCGTCAACCCGTCCACAGGGGAGGTTATCTGCCAGGTTGCAGAAGGAGACAAGGTACCACATCAGTGGGGTCAGGGGAAATGCCTGTCCCAGTTTGTTTATGCTTCGTGTTGCCTTTGCCAACCCAGTCTCCTCCAGATGTTTTGAAAAGCACGGGTTGGCAAGGGTTAGCAAGTTGGAACAATAGCAGCTGCTTTTAAATGGAATCAGACCATCTAGTACACTCAGGGGTGGCCAACTCTCAAGAGACTGCAATCTACTTTCAGAATTATAAACTGGCAGTGATTACTCCCATTTGGGGGGGGGGTTTGGCTCAAAGTTGTTGAACTTTTTTTGGGACTGAAAGACCCATTTTGGGGGGTTCAGCTCAAAGTTGCTGAGCTTTTTTAGGGGAGGAGAAGAGCCCCGTTTTTGGGAGGTTAAAAAATAAGCTTTTGGGGGGGATTTCCACTTTTTGGGAGGGTTAAAGGCATGGGGAAAAGGGGTTAAGTCACTCACAAAAAGATCGCACAGAGAAAGCTCAGTCTTTGAGAGATCATACAACCATGGAAGGCAAGGCAGGCGTCAGTTGTAGCGATGCTACGGAAAAGGAGCCAGAGCTCTACCAAAACCTCATTGGGATCTACCAGTAGATCACGATCAATCTGTTGGACATCCCTGTACTGGATTGTACTATCTGTATTTCAGCCTCGCCCCTGGCACGTGGTAAGAATAATATCACAAGTCTTGTTGCAAAACTGACTGTTAAGGTATTTACTATTATTTCTTATTTAGATCCTGCCTTTCTCCCAAGCTGGGATTCAAAGCGGCTTCCCACAGTTAAGAACATCATTATAAAATATAAGTAGTTGAAATAAATCAAAACACATTTACGACCAGCAATTAAAACCTAATTTTCCCTGACAGCTGTGGTTAGCAGCACCTGCACCTCAGTTTCCAAGGACCTGTCTGGGCAGAAATGTCTCAGCCTGCCAGTCTGACCTCTTGTGGGAAGAAATCCTACAATCTGGGAGCAGACACAGGAAAATGTCTTGTGCCACCACCAGCCGTTCCTCTGATGTTGACACTCACTGGAAGATCTTAGCCCTCAGGCAGGTTTTTATGAGGAGATACAATCTCCCAGATAGCTTGGACCCAAAGAGTCATGTGGCACCTTTAAGTTTTATGGTTCTTGGTACTTTTGAGGGCTTTGATTTAGTCCTCTGCTTCCTTCTGCTTTAATGGAGCCTTGGCAAGTTCTGGCAGATTCAGGAGCTTGTTGCAACTTGGTGACCCTTCCTTTTGCGGGGTGTGTGTGTCCTTAATAAAGATACGAGCCTACAATGGCATTTGGGGTCGTAGCAGTATGTCTATTCCTGTATTTTAAGCTTCCGTGAGCCTATAGGAACAGGGAGAGCAGCAATTTACCACCTAAGGGCTTGCCGCTTTCTACAGGTTCTGCCATCTCTGCCTCTCGATTTTACACCAAACCTAACTTTCCAGCAACATAGAAATCGTCTGATTGTCTGGCCTTAATCAGAGATTGCGAAACAAACAGGCTGCTCCTGGCAGACGGCCACACACAGAGTAAACATTTCCTTGTTTTACCAGAGCACCGGCCTTTATACGGCTGCGCTTTGGCAGCAAATATGTGGCTGTTCCTTTTCACATGGTAATGTTATATCTGGGCAGAAGCTGGGTTAGCAAACAGGAATGACACAGCAAAAACTGTACATCACCCAGGAGCTTGTTCCCTGCAGGCAGCACCCAAGGAGGAATAATTAACTGCGTAGTATCTGGCCAGGAAGAGTGAGCAAGAAGGAAGAGTGGGGAGATCTGTCAGTCTGGGTTTCTCTCAGATTCTCGTTTTCCTAAACTTAGGTGCAGTGCACCACATATCTGCATCAGCCTCAGTTAAGAAAGAAAAAGGTCTTGTAAGAGTTTGTCAGTGTTTTAGTTTGCATTTCTCCTAACACACACATTTTTGTCTGCAATCTTGCCCACACATCTTATTTGCAGGCAATTCTCTATTATTATTATTATTATTATTATTATTATTATTATTATTATTATTATTAACTACTACTATTTATTATCTCACCTTCTAAACTACCATTTCTAGGAAATTTGCACATGAAATGATTAAAAACGGTTTAAAACACAAAAAACAACAAATCCACTTAAAACAAGGCTCAGAGGTCCTCAATTTAACGGCAGCTGCTACAGGTTCGGTGGACTTTTCTGACATCAGGTTGTTTCAGTCCTCTGGGAGGAAAATTTACAGTGGTACCTTGGGTTACATACGCTTCAGGTTACATACACTTCAGGTTACAGACTCCACTAACCCAGAAATATTGCTTCAGGTTAAGAACTTTGCTTCAGGATGAGAACAGAATTTGTGCTCCGGCGGCGTGGCAGCAGCGGGAGGCCCCATTAGCTAAAGTGGAGCTTCAGGTTAAGAACAGATTCAGGTTAAGAAAGGACCTCTGCAAAGAATTAAGTTCGTAACCAGAGGTACCACTGTATATAAAAAAAGCTCTCTTACATTTTAGAGTTGTTGGATCTTGTAGATAAGATGGTAGGAAACATTCTTCTGAGAGACGTAATTTTCCTTAGTGGGCAAATGGTTCTGTCGTTCGATACCAAAGAGCAGGGATGGGGAACCTGAGAGACTCCACCTCCCATTACCACTACGCAGTGTGTGCAGGAGTCAGGGGTGATGGGAGTTGTAGTCCGGCAACATCTGGAAGACCACAGGCTCCCTGTCCCTCTCACAGAGAGACTGCCTCAGTGGATCTCTTGCTTTCCTGAGACCTAGACTTAATGCCCTCACCATGGAAGAATGGGAAGATGCTGTAGACTAGCTTGGTGTCTGAATGAGCAGTTCTCCGGAGTCTCAGATCTGCTTGCGGATTTGCCTGCTCATTGTGTCCCACCTTGATTCTCTTCCAGGCCGACGTAGACAAAGCTGTTCAGGCAGCCAAAGAGGCGTTCAAATTTGGATCTCCCTGGAGGCGGATGGACGCCGCCCACCGGGGCAAACTCTTGCACCGCCTCGCTGATTTGGTTGAGAGGGACCGTGCATACCTGGCGGTATGTTTTGAACTTTTTTCCCCCAGGTGCATTCTCCTCTTTTCCTCTTTTGGATCCTTTCTCTTCTTCATTGAGTTTATATACTGACCTACACCTGAAGGTCTCACTTTTGGAAGTGCCTAGTAGCATCTGGTTCCTCAAAACCGGAACAGGCAGTGGGGTGGGAAGAATCAGACAAGAGGCCAACCTATTTCAGCAAGTCTCACAATGGCCCACGAGGTGCCTGCGTGCAAGAACGCTCTCCCCTCATCCGCGTGCCCCAGAAATTGGTATTTAGAGGTCTGCTGCTTCCGATCCTCAAAGTAGGTTGTAGTCATCTGACATTGAAATTCTACTCAATATTCATCCAGAGCAGATTCCAATGTATATTTAGCAGAGTAACAACTTAAACGCGTTGCAGGATTCCCATAAAATAGACCAGAGGCAATTGTGTTTCATGCAGCAGAGCTTTACTGCTAGTGAAGGCAAATGAGCATGAGGAATAACCCAAACAACATGAAGTCTCTGCTTGTTTTTTTCACACAGAGAAGCTTCCAGAACCCTCTGGAATTAAGTAGAATATGAAAGCTCTCTATACATCCGATCAATACTGTCTGTACTAAGAAATGCAAACTGACACCATCATGACTAGTAGCCATCGATAACCTTAACCTCTCAAAAATTATCTGTATCCTCCTTGAAAGCTATCAAAGTTGTAACACGTCAGGGTTTGCTGATTTCCGTTTGTTCGCAGGCCCTGGAAACTTTGGACAACGGCAAGCCGTACTCGATCGCCTATCTGGTGGATTTAGACATGGTTGTCAAACACCTGCGGTAAGGAGGCGTAATAATCACACAGGGGCTTGTATTATATGACACTTTGGGGCCTCTTTCAGCTATACCATTATGTGATTCTATGTAGCCCTGACCGTTAAACAGGCATGGGAGGAACATGAGAGCATTGGAGTTTGGCGTGTCTGTCCTGCACAAACCTCATGGAAGTAAAGAGGAATTGCACAGGAGCTGTTCCTGGTGTGGTGTGCGCGCTCAGCTGCATTGCTCACAGTTTTGTATAGGTTCTGGAGATAGTGTGGAGGTTAGCTAAGAAATAGACTCCTGGTGTAGCTGTGAATAGCTGTTATTCCTTAGTGCTTTCCCTAAGAACCGGTGCTATAGACCAGCTCAACTCTTGATTTCAGCAGACTCTTGGTTGCGAACAGTCACTCACATGGGATGAGTCTGATCTTTATGCATTTATACTGGCTCATTGAAAACAAAGTTAAGTATATATGCCTGTCGACAGATAAGAGCAATAAAAGTCAATAACTGCACTATGGAAAAAACCAGTGTAGGCACAGATGCCTATTCACGGATCAGAAGAAAAGAAAATTAATAAGGCAGTATGGAACGCAACAGCTGTATTTATTTTGTTCTGTATTATAAAATTCAATGAATGGTCTCCAGGCTTTACCAAAATCATCTGAAACGCTGTGTGCGTGCGTGCGTGCTGCGCTCTTATTTTTTTTAAAAAGGCCCAATGATTTCAATCACTTCAGTCTTAATTTATTTGCTGTTACTCTTTTTCATTCATCCATTCTTAGGGAATTGTCAGTGCTCCCCCAATACTTTCTGTCCTGAGTTTTAAGATCGTCAGGGAGGCTCTGCTAGCGGTGCCATAAGTGAGCGAGGAACGGGGAGGGGGCACTGGGGACAGATGCAGGGTCTTCTCCGTGGTGCCTCTCCACATAGGAACTTCTCCTGACTGAGATTCAATGGTCTTCCATGCTGTTGATGTTTGGGCATCGGCTTAAAGGTTATTTATTTTGCCAAGCCTTTGGTAGTTATCTGAACACTTTTACAGGAATGGCATTGTCTTTGGGAATTGTTATTGAATTATAAAGGTAAAGGGACCCCTGACCATTAGGTCCAGTCGTGGCCGACTCTGGGGTTGCTGCACTCATCTCGCTTTACTGGCCGAGGGAGCCGGCGTACAGCTTCTGGGTCATGTGGCCAGCATGACGAAGCCGCTTCTGGCGAACCAGAGCAGCGCATGGAAACGCCGTTTACCTTCCCGCCAGAGCGGTACCTATTTATCTACTTGCACTTTGACGTGCTTTCGAACTGCTAGGTTGGCAAGAGCAGGGACTGAGCAACGGGAGCTCACCCTGTTGCGGGGATTCGAACCGCCAACCTTCTGATCAGCAAGTC
This sequence comes from Podarcis vaucheri, assembly GCF_965113315.1. Taxonomy (NCBI): domain Eukaryota; kingdom Metazoa; phylum Chordata; class Lepidosauria; order Squamata; family Lacertidae; genus Podarcis; species Podarcis vaucheri. The sequence continues at coordinate 87,804,054 of NC_138765.1, read as the reverse complement.
CTAGGCTCTGTGGTTTAACCCACAGCGCCACCTGCGTCCCTGTTTTTGAATTATACATTGTTCTAATTGCTTTATGTGATTATATTGTGTTTTAGTATGGTTAGCTGGGTGGGGTATAAGAACATTACACGAAGAATTAAAACAATAGGCCTGTCAATTTTGTAACAACTTGCGAAGAGCCGGCTGGAGCGGGCCAAACTGGGCCCATCTAGTCCAGCGTCCTGTTGTCACAGTGTCCAACCAGATGCCCCAATGGGAAACTGGCAAGCGCATAGCTGTCAACGTTTTCCTTTTTTTAAGGGAAATTCCCTTATTTCGAATAGGATTCCTCGCAAGAAAAGGGAAAAGTTGACAGCTGTGGGCAAGCAGGACCTGAACACAAGATTGCACTCCCTCCTGCAATTTCTAGCAACCCTTGCTGCCTCTGACTGTGGAGGCAGAGCTTAGCCAACTGGGCTAGTAGCCATCGATAGCTTTCTTTTCCTTCATGAGTTGACCCAATCCTCTTTCAAAGCCATCCAAGTTGGCGGCCATCACTTCCTCCTGCAGAAGAAGGGCATTCCATTGTTTAACTATGTCCTGCACTGATGTCTATGGAGTGTGTGTGTGTGTGTGTGTGTGTGTGTCAAACTGATGTGATACCCCCACGGAGGACCTTAAGGTCCATAAATAGCAACACCCTAGTGGTCCTGGGCCCTAAGGAAGTTAGATTAGCCTCAACCAGAGCCAGGGCCTTCTCAACACTGGCTCCAGCCTGGTGGAATGCTCTGTCTCATGAGACCAGGGCCCTGCAGGATCTGATTTCTTTCTGCAGGGCCTGTAAGACAGAGTTGTTCCGCCTGGCTTTTGGCTTGTAGTCAATTTGATTCCCTCCCCTTCTTTCCTTTTTCCTTTCTCCTCCTGTGATGGAACTCCTGTTTGGGGACTTCCCTGGCTTTTTTCTGGCCCATGTAGGACCAGTCTGGAAAGTTAGCCTTGGTGAAGACTTGACGTTTTCATCCCCCCATAAAAAGTTTTGGATTTGAGTTTCCATTGAAATGAGGCTGTATTTTTATATTTTGATGTTTTAATGTTGTCTTTTAATCTTGTTTTTAAGCTGTATTTCAATCAATTTGTTTTTGTATCGGGTGTTAGCCGCTCTGAGCCCGGTCTTGGCTGGGGAGGGTGGGGTATAAATAAAATTTATTATTATTATCAATGGTTCTCCGTCAGGTACTATGCTGGCTGGGCTGACAAAATCCAAGGGAAGACCATTCCTCTCGATGGGGACTTCTTCACCTATACCCGTCATGAGCCAGTGGGGATCTGCGGACAGATCATTCCGGTAAGTAAGGGTGCTGCTGGAAGATGGAAGCAGGTCTGTCCCCAGAGCCGGGGAACCCAGAAGCTTTTTATGTTCTGCTCGCTGCCTCTCTAGGTTTGGCACCATGCCCAGCATGCCCACCCTGTCATGCCACTCTCCTCCCACACACAAGCTCCTGTCAGTGGGAAAAGAGGAAGGAAGAGTTTTTAGAAGACTTTAAAAAAAACACTTTTCTCCTTCAGTGTTTGCCCCAGATGTAAGTACAGTGGTGCCTCGCAAGACGAAATTAATTCGTTCTGCAAGTTTTTTCTTCTTGCGAGTTTTTCGTCTTGCGAAGCACGGTTTCCCATAGGAATGCATTGAAAATCAATCAATGCGTTCCTATGGAGACCGTCCGGGGACAGAGGGGAAGCGCCACGCACCTTCCCCTCTGTCCCCTCTTTTGAAGCAAGGGGCGGAGGGAAGAAGATCGCTTCTCCCCGTTGCCGCCCCTTGGTTCAAAAGGGGTCCGGGGACAGAGGGGAAGGCGCGCGCACGCCTTCCCCTCTGTCCCCGGAGATTGCGGGGCTGGCAACGGGGAGAAGCAATCTTCTCCCCACCGCCCCTTGCTTCAAAAGAGGTCCGGGGTGCGGGGGCAAGCTTCGTTTTGCGAAGCAAGCCCATAGGGAAATTCGTCTTGCGAAGCAACTTGAAAATGAAAAAACCTTTCGTCTTGCGAGTTTTTCGTCTCGCGAGACGTTCTTCTTGCGGGGCACCACTGTACAGGGGTACCTCGGTTCTTGAACGTAATCTGTTCCGGGAGACCGTTCGACTTCCGAAACGTTCGAAAACCGAGGCGCAGAGGGCTGGCTGCAAGTTCGATTGGAAAAACAGAAAAACACGCAGCGGAAGCGAGGCACATTCGAAAACAGAAGCAATTACTTCTGGGTTCTCGGCGTTCGAAAACTGAAACATTTGGCTTCCGAGACGCTCGAAAACCGAGGTACCACTGTACTTTGTTAGGTTTGTCATTATTATTTTATGCTGTCTTTTTTCCATGCTGTTAGCCGCCTTGAGCATGGTTTTAACCATGGAAAGGAGGCATAATAAATAAAACGATGGATGCAAGCATGTACAGAGGACAGTCGGGCTGCAAATGTGATCCGTGCGGGATGCACGTTCACAACCCGCAGCGATCTCAACCTCGCACGCGCGAGTTGTGATTCGGTGTGCATGCACAAAGCGTGATTTAGCGCTTCTATGCATGCGCTGGAACCCGGAAGTAACCCGTTCTTCTACTTCCAGGTTTCAGTGGTCCACAACCCAAAAAAACACAACCTGAAGCGGCTGTAACGCGAGGTATGACTGTACTCTCAGGGACTTTACCCACTTAGCTCTTTGTTTCTCGGGCAGAACCCTCATATCCCTTGTGCCACCTACTCACTCTTTCTCACTGTACATAAATAAAACGTGTGTCCGTCCGTCCCCTCCCAGATTCCCTCCTCTTCCTGTGTTTCCTCAATGTTGATCTGGTCCCTTTCTCTTTATTGCAGTGGAACTTCCCGCTGCTGATGCAGGCTTGGAAGCTGGGGCCTGCCTTGGCCACAGGGAACGTGGTGGTGATGAAATTGGCTGAGCAGACGCCTCTGACTGGCCTGTACATGGCCAGCCTGGTCAAAGAGGTGAGAGGTCTCTGGGGTGACTATAGGAATAAACACTGTTCAAAACAGAACATGTTGATATGCTTAGACTAAAGGAGTCAAGTGGAAAGGATAAAACCAATTAGGATGCGGTAAGGAGATTAAAATTCAATAACATAAAGATTGCAATGAGAGTACTGAAATTAAAAGTTAAGGAGGTCGAGGTGTGGTGGAGGGGAGTGATAGGGTGGGGTGATGGGAATTCACGAGGGGGGAGGATATAGGTTTATATATGTCTATGACAGTGTGTTTTTTCTTTTGTATTGGAATGGCATCTCACCCTTTTATGTAGTATGGAAATTTAATAAATAAAAAATTAAATGTTAAGAGAGAGGTCTCTAGGGCTGCCACTCTCTGCTTCGTTCTTCACCCTTCCTTGTACTGCTAGCTGACTCGGACGATGCGCGAGCTCCAAACAAACCCTTTCCACTTCTTTGCCTTGCCTGGGTGCTCAGAAGACATGGAGGTGCTGAGTTCTGAGCACCCTGGCAAACCTTTGATTTTTGGAATGGACAAGACTATTGTGAAGGTTTTCACTTGTCTTTATAAACCTGCAGGCTGGATTCCCACCAGGCGTTGTGAATGTGATAACTGGCTACGGGCACACTGCAGGGGCGGCCATTTCTTCCCACATGGAAGTGGATAAAGTCGCCTTCACTGGCTCCACAGAGGTGAGGAATATCTGCATGTACGAATCTTTCCCTTTTCTCCCTCCCTTCTGAAAGGTGTAGGATAGGTCACACCCTGTGCCAGATCTGTAAAGTAGATAATTATTTTAATGTGCAGTTTCATTTCAAAGTGCATGCAGTGGTACCTCGGGTTAAGAACTTAATTCGTTCTGGAGGTCCATTCTTAACCTGAAACTGTTCTTAACCTGAAGACCATTTTAGCTAATGAGGCCTCCTGCTGCCGCCGCGCCGCCGCTGCACGATTTCCGTTCTTATCCTGAAGCAAAGTTCTTAACCCGAGGTACTATTTCTGGGTTAGTGGAGTCTGTAGTCTGAAGTGTATGTAACCTGAAACGTATGTAACCCGAGGTACCACTTGTTTTGGACTTGACTTTTACTGATTTCTTTCTTTTTTAAAAAATAAAATTACAGTCGTACCTTGGATCTCAAATGCCTTGGCCTCCCGAACAGATCGGCTTCCAAACTATTGAAGCCCGGAAGTGAATGTTCCGGTTTTTGAACGATTTTCGGGAGCCAGATGTCCAGCGTGGCTTCTGATTGGCTGCAGGACGCTCCTACAGCCAATCGGAAGCCGTACCTTGGTTTTCGAACGGTTCCGGGAGTCAAATGGACTCCCGGAACACATTCTATTCAAGAACCAAGGTACAGTGGTGCCCCGCAAGACGAATGCTTCGCAAGACGGAAAACTCACTAGACGAAAGAGTTTTCCGTTTTGGGGGTGCTTCGCAAAACAAATTTCCTATGGGCTTGCTTCGCAAGACGACAATGTCTTGCGAGTTCCTGCTGGGTTTTTTTCCTCCCCCCTTTTTCTAAGCCGCTAAGCCGCTTATCAGCTGATCTGATCAGCAGATAAGCCGCTAAAAGCCGCTAAAAGCGCTAATCCACTAATCCTTCAATGGGCTTGCTTCGCAAGACAAAAACACCGCTAGACGAAGAGAATCACAGAACGGATTCTTTTCGTCTTGCGAGGCACCACTGTATGCCCAAATCATACTTTATGTAGGTAAAATGACCTTCAAGTCTAATAGTTCCTAAATTTGCATTGTAAGAAACCACAGGAGAAGGAGGGTGTGCTTGTGCTCAAATCCTGTTTGTGGGCATCTGCCATTCCCAGTGGGGCATCTTCTTGGCCAGCATGAGAACAGGATGTTGGACTAGATAGACCATTGGCCTCATCCAGCAGCCTCTTCCGATGTTCTTCTAAACCGTTCTTTTGTTGAAAATCACGGAACGGTTTGTGCAAATGAAACCACGAGATACAGTTAAATCCAGTGTAATATTAACCTAAGGTTAAGGGACCCCTGACCATTAGGTCCAGTCGTGACTGACTCTGGGGTTCTGGCGCTCATCTCGCTTTATTGGCTGAGGGAACCAGCGTACAGCTTCTGGGTCATGTGGCCAGCATGACTAAGCCGCTTCTGGCGAACCAGAGCAGCGCACGGAAATGCCATTTACCTTCCCGCTGGAGTGGTACCTATTGATCTACTTGCACTTTGATGTGCTTTCAAACTGCTAGGTTGGCAGGAGCAGGGACCGAGCAAAGGGAGCTCACCCCATTGCGGGGATTTGAACCGCCGACCTTCTGATCGGCAAGTCCTAGGCTCTGTGGTTTAACCCACAGCGCCACCCACGTCCCTTAATATTAACCTAGCAACATATCAGATCGCATTTAATAACCAAGCTGCTGATAAGAAAAAGAATCGCAAATAAAAAAAGCTTACCCTGAAAATTATGGTGATAGATAGATAATTTATTACGGTCGGAGACCTGCTTATAAAACACACTTGGGGGTACAATCCCAGAAGGAAAACAAACATTTAAAACAATGTACAACAATAAATTTAAAATTTATAAATGTGATAAGCGTATAGACACTTAAAACTTTAAGATAAGCTACTGCAGAGAGAAGACCCAGAGTCACCCATGGAACCGAGTTTGGGGATTTTCTTAACGAACTAGTTTGGGTTGGGGGATGGTCTGTGCCTACAGATCTGTACACAGAATCTGGCGACCATCCGGGTTGTCTTATGATCTTTGCCTAACAGGAAAAGGTCAATTTTTTTGCTTTTCCAGGAGGTCAGTGAGCCTCACCAGCAGGGGATCAATGGTCTCACTACGTGCCTCTTCATAAATGGGACATCTAAAGAACAAGTGCTCTGGGCTTCCTATCTCCCCCAATGAACAGGCACAGAGTCTGTGAGCATATGGGATTTTTTTAAAGGGTCCTTCCAGGACTGGTGAGGGCAGAGCCAAGCTTCTGGCGAGTGTAAAAGCCCTTGTATTTTTGGATAAAAAAAAGAGATATGCTGCAGGTGCAGCTACAGTGGTGCCTCGCAAGACGAAATTAATTCGTTCTGCGAGTTTTTTCGTCTAGCGAATTTTTCGTCTTGCGAAGCACGAAATCCCATAGGAATGCATTGAAATTCAATTAATGCATTCCTATGGTCAAAAAAGTACAAATAAAGCCAAATTTGGTGCAACAAGAGTTTATTAAGTGCTCTTTAAAGTCACACATACTGTAAAGAGCATTTCAAAAACTGAAGGAACAATAAATTAAGTTTCTAAACATGACAGAAAAACATTTAAAAATCAACAAAGTGTACAGTACATTTTCTAAGACTCTGGGGAACAACTCGAAGAGGGTTCCTCTTCCACACTTTGCTTCTTGCTGAAGAACCTGTCCATGGTCTGCTGCTTCATCCGCCTTTTCAGCACCTCCCTGTAAGGCGACATGACCGTCGTATCAAAAGTGTTCGCAAGGTCATGTGCCACGTGCTTGTTAGGGTGGTGCCGCTGTGCAAAAGCCTGCACATCCTTCCACTTCATGCAAATGTCCCTCAGTTCTTTGGAGGACAGCCGTTCCTCAGTTGCTTCCTCCTCTTTCAGCGAGGCCTGCTCCTGCGCAGCCTCTGCCTGCAGTTCGACCAGCTCCTGGGTGGTCAGCTCGTGGTCGTGCTCCTCCACCAGCTCGCTGACGTCCTCCTCTGTGACCTCCAGGCCCATGGTCCTCCCCAAGGCAACAATGTCCTGCACCACTGTTGACTCTGGTGCATCAGAGTCACTTGGTGCCACACAGTCCGGCCACAGGCTGCGCCAAGCACAATTCAAATTTCTCTGGCTGATCCTGTTCCAGGCCGTGGTGATCATCTTCAAGCAGGTGACGATGTCGAAGTGGTCCTTCCAGAATTCCTGCAGGGTGATGGTGGTGCAGTCAGTCACCTCGAAGCATCGCCTGAAAAGCTCCTTGGTGTAGAGTTTTTTGAAATTGGCGATGACCTGCTGATCCATCGGCTGGAGCAGTGGCGCGGTGTTAGGAGGCAGGAACATGATTCTGATGAAGCTGAACTCCTCCAACAAGTCCTCCTCAAGGCCTTTAGGATGAGCAGGAGCATTGTCCATCAGAAGCAAAGCCTTCAGCGGCAGGTCGTTGTCCAGCAGGTACTGTTTGACAGCAGGGCCAAAAGCAAGATTGACCCAGTCCACAAACAGCACACGTGTGACCCAAGCCTTACTGTTGGATCGCCACATGACACTCAGCTGCTCCTTGTCGACCTTGTGTTTCTTGAAGGCCCGTGGGTTCTCCGAGTGGTACACCAGCAGGGGCTTGATCTTCAGGTCGCTGCTTGCGTTGGCACAGAAGAGCAGGGTCAGGCGGTCCTTCATGGGCTTGTGGCCAGGCAACTTGGCCTCCTCCTGTGTGAGCCCGGTCTCGTCGCAGTTGAAGACCTGCTGTGGAACGTAGCCCTCCGTCTTCACAATCTCCAGGAACTCCGCTGCAAAGTCTTCAGCCGCAGGAACATCAGAACTGGCAGCCTCTCCATGCCTGACTACGCTGTGGATTCCAGATCTTGCCTTGAACCGGTCAAACCAACCTCTGCTTGCCTTAAAGACCTCTGGCTCGCCTGAGGTTCCTGGCTGTTCCCGGACGAGGTCTGTGTGCAAGGCCTTGACCTTCTCACAAATGACGGCCTCAGTCACTGTGTCCCCTGCACGCTGCTTCTCTTCTAACCAGATGAGCAGCAGCTTTTCGACCTCCTCCAGAACAGCTGGGCCGGTTCTTCACGATCCTGGTGACTCCCTTGGCTGCATCAGTCGCAAGGATCTTCTCCCTCATCTTCAGGATGGTGCCGATGGTCGATGGGTTCCTGCCGTACTCCCTGGCGAGGTCTGTCACACGCATTCCACCGTCGTGCTTCCGGATGATCTCCTTCTTCATTTCCAGCGTCACCTTCTCCTTCTTCCTCTCGCCGGCCTCTGCAGCAGCAGTCTTCTTGGGTCCCATGGCAGCACAGCTCCTACCTTCGTAAACTCAGAAAAGAAAAAAAATCAGTGCTTCACATCCAAAAAATTCAAAAGCACCCAGCCACCCACCACACAGAAATTCAAACCCAGAACCAAGTCCTTGAATTCCAAACACCCAGCCCAAAATCCAAAAACCCCCCAAAAAGTTTTAAAAGTTTAACTTACGAAATGGCTGCAAATCACCAAAGTCTTCAAAATCCTCAAATGGCTGCAAAAGAAGTTTTGGAAAAGCTTTAAAAATCACCAAAGTCTTCAAAAACCTCAACTGTTCCCCCAGCCACCCACCCACCACACAGAAATTGCAACCCCCTCCCCAACTGTTGCAAACCCCTCCCCAACTGTTCCCCCAGCCGCCCACCACACAGAAATTCAAACCCAGATTATTTTTTTTAAAAAAAAACCAACATGGCCCAATGGTCACAGAAAATCATAAAAATTCAAAAAAAACCCACACAAGCTCCCAGATTCTTGCAAACCTCTCCTCAACTGTTCCCCCAGCCACACAGAAATTCAAACCCAGAATTATTTTTTTAAAAAACAACATGGCCCAATGGTCACAAAAAATCATAAAAATGCAGAAAAAAACCACACAAGCTCCCAGATTCTTGCAAACCTCTCCCCAACACCAAGTCCTTGAATTCCAAACACCCCAACCCAAAATACAAACCCCCCCAAAAAAGTTTTAAAAGTTTAACTTACCAAATGGCTGCAAAAGAAGTTTTGGAAAAGCTTCAAAAATCAGCAAAGTCCTCAAAAACCTCAAAAAAGGCTACCACACCACGTGCTATGTGTTGCTCCTCGAAGTCAAGTTGCAACTGCACCTCTTCAAGCAATGCACCCTGGGTATTAACGGTTTTACGAAAAAGGAAACAAACTTGCAAGACGTTTTCGTCTTGCGAAGCAAGCCCATAGGGAAATGCGTCTTGCGAAGCACCTCAAAAAACGGTAAACCCTTTCGTCTAGCGAGGCATTCGTCTTGCGGGGCACCACTGTATATATATCTTGATTTCTCCAATTTTATAGTCAGGGCACCTTGAGCACTCCCATTGTCTCTCAGTGTCTATGATTCTTTGCCTGACCATAGCTTTTGCCTGGCTCAACCCCAGACTTAGAAGGGCTTGAGGGGCAAAACCAAGTTTCTGAAGGGGGTTCAGGACCGCTGTCTGCCAGCCTGACTGGAATTGGTCACAGAGGATCAGTGGGGCTATTCCTCGGGGGAGCAGATTCAGTGTCAGCCATTTATAGATTGCTGTTAGGTGGATATAAGCCTCCACTCTCATCATCCCTGTTTCCAGTCTAACCCATGCGTTTGAAACGCTTCTGGGGACTTGTAGGAGAGCTCTAAGGAGTTTGGATTGAACTCTCTCAAGGGGGGAGAAACCAGAGAAAGGCGGGCCCAGAAAGGATCCATAAATGGTGAATATATTTTTGTTTCTGTGCTTTTATTACATTTTCTTATTTTTATGGTGAATTTATTTTTTTAAAAATTCTTTTTATTAAGCTGTTGTTTTTTTAAGAGAAAAGTAACATAAAGTAAAACAGAACCACAAACGTACCAAGAAAAAGAACAAAAGTACATAAATATACAACAAAAGGAAACATTGATTCATAGCATACCATTAAATTGACTTCCCTCCACCACGATTTGAGCTATATCCCCACATTGTCTTCTGTGGTATCTTTTTACAACCTTTATCTATACATCGCAGGTTTTATGTTGAACCTACTGTGATTTTAATGTTTTCTAAATTTGTTTCCATGTATGTAATAAATTTATTCCAATCGTTAATAAATTTTACATTTTTTTGATGCCTGATCTTCTGTGTCATCTTTGCTAGTTCTATATATCCAAATAACTTAGTTTGCCATTCTCTAATAGTTGGGATATTAGGTGTTTTCCAATTTTGTTCTAGCAATTCCTAGCTGCTACCGTTGCGTATTGAAACATAGTTTTATGGTGAATTTAAACTGATTTTATCTCTCTTGTATTTCTGTGATCTTAACACCACTTGGAGGCTATGTTGCAATAATATAGGCACGCCCAACTTCCAAGAGATTGCAAGCTACTCCCTCTATAAATAAACTGGCAGTGATCTACCCATTTGGGAAGATGAGCCAAAGTTGTTGAGCACTGGTCTTGAAAGACCTACATTGGCTCCCAGTACATTTCTGAGCACAATTCAAAGTGTTGGTGCTTACCTTTAAAGCCCTAAATGGCCTCGGCCCAGTGTACCTGAAGGAGCGTCTCCAAATGAATTGAAAAAGGTATTTAAATATACCTTCCTGAAGAAACCAGAGGCCTTTCACCTGGGCATAGTCGGCCAATTGGTGCCAAAGAAGGATAGAACTTTTTTATGTACGCCACAACAGCAGCAAGAATACTCATTGCAAAGTATTGGAAGACACAAGATCTACCCACTCTGGAAGAATGGCAGATGAAGGTGATTGATTATATGGAACTGGCGGAAATGACTGGCAGGATCTGAGACCAGGGAGAAGAGTCGGTGGAAGAAGACTGGAAGAAATTTAAAGACTATTTACAGAAATATTGTAAAATTAATGAATGTTAGAACGATGTTGGATAGAAACTAAGGGGTTTTTAGCTGCAATACTATAAGGGAATATGAAAAATGGATTACTAATAGGTAAAGATTTAATGTTATAATATTTTAAGATTAAAGATTAGGATAAACAAAGAGGGGAAGGATTTGCTGAACCAACAAACTGAACTGCAATACAAAAAAGGGAGGCGTGAGGAGGTCCGGGAAACAAACTAATGAAAAATAAGTAATGGAACGATTGAGTTGTTTTTAATTATTTTTATTTTGTATTTTTCTTTTTTCTATTTTTATTTTGTAATATTTTGAAAATCTTAATAAATATCTTATATATAAAAAAAGGAGCGTCTCCACCCCCATTGTTCTGCCCGGACACTGAGGTCCAGCGCCGAGGGCCTTCTGGTGATTCCCTCACTGCGAGAAGCGAGGTTACAGGGAACCAGACAGAGGGCCTTTTCGGTAGTGGCACCCGCCCTGTGGAACGCCCTCCCACCAGATGTCAAAGAAAAAAACAACTACCAGACTTTTAGAAGACATCTGAAGGCAGCCCTATTTAGGGAAGCTTTTTAATGTTTGACGAACTATTGTATTTTAATATTTTATTGGAAGCCACCCAGAGTGGCTAGGAAAACCCAGCCAGATGGGCGGGGTATAAATAATAAATTATTATTATTATTATTATTGAGCCTTTTGTGAAGCCACCTTAACTAAGCTTTTAGCCTAGGGACTGAGAAGCTGCACATCTTCCAGTGAGAGAGAGTCTGCTAGCTCACTCTCTTCCTGTTCTTCTTGCTGTTCACCTCCCGGTTTCGCCCAGCTATTGTCTTCCAAACTGTGCCCCTCAGCAAACCATTGTTCCAAATCAACACTACTCCACTGCTCCTGTGGAGTTTCAGGATCCTGGCCACGAGCAGGGGGAGGGGGAGGCTCCTGCCATTCCTCATCAGAGTTGTACTCCCCAGCCTGGTCTCTGACACCGATTGAGGAGGTCCACTAGAGGAGACTCCCCACCCGTTCCCCAGCCCTCCAATCTAGAGCTAAGCCTGCCACACCGTGGTGGTTCCTTAAGCCAAGCCTATTTTTATACCAAACAACAAGCTTGCCTGTCTTTCGATTTCTAGGTTGGGCACCTGATCCAGAAGGCTGCAGCAGAGAGTAATCTGAAGAGGGTGACCCTTGAGCTTGGTGGAAAGAGCCCAAACATCATCATGTCTGATGCTGAGAGTAAGAGACATTTCCCTCTTGACAGGAGTGGGTTTGCCCCTGCGGAGCGCGGGATTGGCTGGTGACACTCTGGGCCTTCCTTCACCAGAAGTGCGACTCTTAATAATTCTTTAGTGTTTAAGATAGTTTTATTTCTAAATCCATGACATCACAACATAATACGTTACATAGCTACACTTTAATGTAACAATACAGCACGCAACAATGTAGAACAAACTAAAAGATAAATTTCCGAAAGACACAAAATGTGTCCATTGGGCATCAGGAACTGCTTAGTCTGGGAAGTATCTCAATAATGACTCTAATCAGAAAGTTTTCTGGAGAAGTGGTGATTGTACTTCTCATCTCTAAATGGCCACTTACATCCACCCCTCATAACGTTAGGTATTTGTGCATATTTTCAGCTAGCGCAAGAGGCCAGATTTTGAACCATCATCCCTGCCATGAGAACTTCGTAGAGGACTTCCACTGATAGGTTAGCTTTAGCCAAGTAGCGGCTATCAGTTACAAGGGTAAAGGTAAAGGGACCCCTGACCATTAAGTCCAGCCGTAGCCAACTCTAGGGTTGCGGTGCTCATCTCGCTTTATTGGCCAAGGGAGCCACTGTACAGCTTCCGGGTCATGTGGCCAGCAAGCCGCTTCTGGCAAACCAGAGCAGCGCACGGAAACGCAGTTTACCTTCCCGCCAGAGTGGTACCTGTTTATCTACTTGCACTTTGACATGCTTTAGAACTGCTAGGTTGGCAGGAGCAGGGACCGAGCAACGGGAGCTCACCCAGTCATGGGGATTTGAACCGCCGACCTTCTGATCAGCAAGTCCTAGGTTCTGTGGTTTAACCCACAGCGCCACCCGCGTCCCTTTAATTACAAGAGTAGTTCTTTGTAAATGAAGCCATTATTGTTTTCAGGAGATAACGAGAGAATGGACAAGACAAATAACCTGGTTAACAGTGGCTGCAGTCTCCTGAAACATTCTGACCTATTATTACACATGTACCACAGAACAGGGCCACCCCACGGTGGATTCATGCAACATATCTTAGCTGGGGTGATGTGTTGGTAATTCTTAATGCTCTTGATGGTTGAGATAATATCTTTCCAGATCTCCTGACTTGTGGCTTCCTTCTCTCCTCCAGTGGACTGGGCTGTTGAGCAGGCTCATTCTGCCTTGTTCTTCAACCAAGGGCAGTGCTGTTGTGCTGGGTCCCGCACGTACGTCCAAGAAGATATATATCACGAGTTTGTGGAGCGGAGCGTGGAGAGGGCCAAATCCAGAGTGGTTGGAAACCCATTTGACCACAAAACGGAGCAGGGCCCTCAGGTGAGAGCACAGAGATTCCAGTTTGCCCTTATAAAACACATTCTGGATTGGAAGAACTGTGAGACATCCTAGACCGGAAGGAATTTTGCCCTGGCAAATGGCCCCCAAAAGAGCTTTCAGTTTATGTATATTTAATTCATTTTTAATACTACCCAGATGGTTATTATTACCATGATAACGCAAATGATGGCTCTACATGTGTGTTCACAGCCAATCTGGAGGCAAGGATGGGGAGGAAAGGAAAGGAGAGAGAGGGGGGGGGGAAGCATTTGCTGTAGCCAAGAGACTGGGGGCGAAGGGACACAGTCCACCCACAACGTAAGGCTCCCCAGGGGACCACTGGTTGAAAACCACTGATCTAGAGCAATGTTTCCCAAACTTGGGTCTCCAGCTGTTTTGGGACTACAATTCCCATCATCCCTGACCACAGGCCTTGCTAGCTAGGGATGATGGGAATTGTCAACGTATATATTCAACAAATAAAATATTTTAAAGCTTGTTGTCTACCCAATCCCAAAGGCAGTTGATTTAAAATAGGGATGGGGATCCGGCAGTCCCTTCCAGATGTTATTGGTCTCTCAACTCTCGTCAGCCCCAGCTGGCTTAATCAAGGAATGCGTACAATGAGAGCACCATGGCTTCCCCAGCCCTGACAGTTGACATTGTCAGAGGACCTTCATAACCTCATCAACAAAAAGTTGATGTCTTTCATTCTACCTGTGGAATCGCTGTTCACGTATGGGCATTACACAAGTGTTAAAAGTGTATTTTTCTGTATTCTGAGAAGGATTGAACTGACCTGCCATACCACGCTTTTTTGTCTTCTAGGTGGATGAGACTCAGTATAAGAAGATCCTTGGATACATTGGTACTGGGCAAAAGGAAGGTGCCAAATTGCTCTGTGGTGGCAGTCCAGCTGCAGACAGAGGTTACTTTATCCAGCCAACCATATTTGGAGATGTGCAGGACAACATGACCATTGCAAAAGAGGAGGTCAGCAGCAAAATGTTTTCCTGTACTTGTTAGTCTCTGAATAACAGTGCTGTGGTTAGAGGGGTCTACGCAATCCCTCTCTTTTTCTCTCCTGCTGTATTGGTCTGTGTCTCAGAGCTACAATGGTGGCCTCCAGAACCGACCAACCATCCTCTTTTATCTGTACATTCACTTATGATTTACTTAAAATTACCTGTTATGATTTTTATTGTAGCGCCCCATCTCACATTGAGTGCTGTTAGCGCAGAGAATGCAAGTTGCAATTTTGGTTTTTACTGAAAATGTCATTGTTTTATTTGCTTTGTAAGCAACTTTTGGGTTTTAGTCTAATCAAGCAGTATATAAATCTTGTGGAGATAATAAAATAAGATATTTCTAATCCCAAGACTGTTTACAACACAAATGCCAACACAAATATCAGTACTGTAAGAACAAGAACAATCTATTAAAATGCAATTGAATCATTTAGTACAGTCTCAGACACTTCTCAGTGGTTTGATTGGTATCAATGACCAGCAAAGGCCAGAGTGAATAGGAGGCACAAAAAACTGCAGAGTTTGTACTTGCTTTATTTTGTGTGTGTGTGGGGGGGGAGATGATTCTATATGCTGGGTGCAAGGACAGAAAAGGCCTTTCCCCTGCTTGCTACCAGATGGCCAGCATGGTGTAGTGGCTAAGAGCTGTGGACTCGTAATCTGGTGACCCGGGTTCGCTTCCCCGCTCCTCCACATGCAGCTGCTGGGTGACCTTGGGCCATAGCTGTTAACTTTCAGATTTGAAAATAAGGGATCAGCAACCTCGAAAATAAGGGATCAACAGCCTCACCTGTCCCGGGGACAGTGTACGGGATATATAACAATCCAGGATAGCAGCGGGAAACGGCACTGGAATAAGGGAATTTCCCACAAAAAAGGGAAGGTTGACAGCTATGCCTTGGGCCAGTCACACTTCTCTGAAGTCTCTCAGCCTCACTCACCTCACAGAGTGTTTGTTGTGGGGGAGGAAGGGAAAGGAGATTGTTAGCCGCTTTGAGACTCCTTAGGGTAGTGATAAAGTGGGATATCAAATCCAACCTCTTCTTCTTCTTCTTTTTCTTCTTCTTCTTCTCCTCCTCTTCCTCCTAATCCCTACAACCAGACAGGGCTATATGAGGGAGGGCATTCCTTCAGGTAACCAGGTCCCAAGTTGCTTAGGGATTTATAAGATCCTGTCTGCCAAACCTATCTGTTTCCATATGCATCCTGCTCTGTCTTACAGATATTTGGGCCAGTCATGCAGATACTGAAATTTAAAACCATAGAGGAAGTCATCCACAGAGCAAACGACACCAAATATGGCCTCGCGGCAGCAGTTTTCACCAAGGACATTGACAAAGCAAATTACATTTCCCAGGGTCTGCGTGCTGGAACCGTCTGGTAAGAGGCTAAACGTTGGGGAGCAGTCACCAAATGCTTTAGGAAATGCTGTAGGAGGAGGAGCTGCCAGGCAGGCAGAAGGTTATAGGTTCTGTCCCTGGCATCTTCTGGTATGCCAAGAGCTCCTGACTTGAAATCCTGGAGAACTGCTGTCAGTCATGGTAACAATATTGAGCTAGAGCAGGCATAGGCAAACTCGGCCCTCCAGATGTTTTGAGACTACAGTTCCCATCATCCCTGACCACTGGTCCTGCTAGCTAGGGATCATGGGAGTTGTAGGCCAAAAACATCTGGAGGGCCGGGTTCGGCTATTCCTGAGCTAGAGGCACCAAGGGGCTATGAATTAGCTTTCTATGTTTCTCTTTTCAGCGAACTTTTGAAACTGATATGTATTGCTAACTGTATGACATTCTTCAGAATTTAACTTCCTAGCTGGTTTAACTTTTCTACCCTTTTTGGGGAAACAATTTGCTAGTCTTTGTGGCTGACCAGAAATGTCAGATGAGTGAGGACCCACATGGACATGAGGCTGTATTATTTCCTTTGGTTTTTCTATTAAAACAAAGTAAAAAATAATAATCACAAAATATAAATATATTTGCATAAATGTACACATTTTGTTGCATATGTGCATATAACTTAATTAAACAATTAATTAAAACAGTCAAAATAATGCCATTTTTAACTTGTAAACTGAGATATATGAGAGAGGATGAATGTCAGAGTAATTACATTTACAGGTACATTATGATGTGCAATTGCATTGTGATGTTTAGATTGGTGAACACAGGCAAATATTTAAACCAGTAACAATTCAGAATTTTACATTTCAGTATCCATTCTTTTCGTCATTGGTTACATATATCAAATGGAGAAATAACAGGCAGTGAAAGTATTACTTCCTTTATTACTCTGTTCATGAATCTGCTGGTTTAACAAACGTTCCCTTCCTCTCCTCCTCAAATGTGAAATGCTGGAAGTTTACATCTCATCTTCTGTATTCAAACCTCTCAGACGAATTAGTGCCTGTTCTCCAAATTTATAGGTGCCTTGGACCAGGCCTGCAGTGTTAGACTTGGTATCAGGTGGACAAGAAATGAGATTACAGTGGTACCTCGGGTTACAGAAGCTTCAGGTTACAGACGCTTCAGGTTACAGACTCTGCTAACCCAGAAATAGTACCTCGGGTTAAGAACTTTGCTTCAGGATGAGAACAGAAATCGCGTGGCGGCGGGAGGCCCCATTAGCTAAAGTGGTATCTTAGGTTAAGAACAGTTTCAGATTAAGAACGGACCTCCAGAATGAATTAAATTCTTAACCCAAGGTACCACTGTAGTCTTCTGTTCTCTAAATGCTCCAGAAATAACTCCTAACCCCCAATGTCTCCTTGCAGGATTAACTGCTACAACGTGTTTGGCAGCCAGACACCATTTGGTGGGTACAAAGCATCTGGACAAGGACGAGAAGGGGGAGAATATGGTCTCACGCCATACATGGAAGTAAAAACGGTGAGGATCTGAAACTCTCGTCCTAGTTTGGTTTTTAAGTATTTTGAAAACTGAAACTTATATTTTGCATCTTCCAGTAGAGAATGGCAAGGACTTCCAAGTAGTAAATAAAACTTGTCTTGCTTATGGGAGAATTGACGGTATTTTACTTTGTACGGAATGGAATAAAGAAATGTCAAATGTTGCTCTCCTTAGCCCAATGAACATTGGTTTTGTAGACATAACATGAAAGCATGTCTTTCACTAACTCTGGCTTAGACTGCAAACCATGGTTTATCTGATCTTCTTTCCCAATATTCCCTAAGAATCCCTTGATGACATCCTCAAAGGGGAGAGGAATTCCTAAACCATAGTTCAGGCGTAACACTAAACCACTGTTTGCCTGACCTATGTGGCAAGCCACCTTCAAAACCTAACAGCAGATTATGGTTTGGTGGCCATTGTGGTTCAGATGGTGTTGGGTCAGGCCTCATAACAAATCATGACTTGGTAATATGTCTAAACCGTGTTCCTATTTTCAATAAACTATTTTTTGCTGATGGCAACCTTTTAGTTGTGAACAGAAAACTGGGCTTCCATGCCTAATGGTGGCTCCATCTGTCTGCAAGTAAAATTGCAACTGGACAGGACAAGAGCAGTATCTCTTGAACAAATAGGCTCCAAACATTACTGTCTTAAGTGTTGTTTGTGGGGTATCATTGAGCTAATGCTTTGGTATGCTAGGTTATCGTGGAATTCCTACCTTGGATCATAACGAAAATGTTTAGGCACCTTTTAAGTACCTGCTTGGAAGCATTTCTTATTATGTAAAGAAGGCACTGGAATTCTTCTAGTTTTGAAGAATTGATACCCACCTTAGAGTCAATTTAAAGAGTTGAAGTGGCAAGCAGTTGTCCCAGTATCCCACAGCTTGAGCAACAGAATTAGGAGACTTATATAGTGCTACTTCAATAAGCCAAGTGGATCAGGCACTGGGCTATGGTCTTGAAAGCAGTGAAATTTGAGTATTGCTCTGTCCAATGCTAGTGGATGCCTCCAGCCAATTCTGTTGTAAATGGGAAGCTGTAGGGTTTGATTAATCCAGCACAATATTATGTAGACTGCATCCTGTTTTGAGGAAGGGCTGAAGCTCAATGGTAGAGCATATGCTCTGCATGCAAAAAGTCGTAACAGCTGCCTAAGTTTCTGCTAAACTGTTTGAAACTGATTTGCATTAACAGGGTTGACATGGGAGTCATCTTGGGACTGATTGTCTTGTAGAGTGAGAGGTGCAAAGTTGGCCAAGTCTAATGAACCATATTCTTTCTAGGTAACCATCAAAGTTCCACAGAAGAATTCTTAAAGGACATCAGCTGTATATCTGAAACCGTCGGTATAAGCTGCCATTCCTCTTGATAGCAGCATTTAAGCAGGATTAAAGTAGAGGAACCTCCTTCATGAAGAAAGCCTTCACCTCTACAAGCAACCTAAGATCGTTTATTTCATATATTTTAAGAAAAATCTTTATTTACCTGCTTACATTTTACTTCACTTTTTTTCTGTACCAGGCACCCCTATATCTTAATGTTACACTAATGGATACAGATATCCACTTGAGCTTTAAGAATAATTTCTCAAACTGGTTTTTCAAACTGATTATATGGTACCCATTTATGGTAATCTAGAATGTATCTTGAGGTTTGTTTATAGGAGCAAATATCTAAGTAATGAGAACTTCCGTCCTTTCTCAATGTGTAACCTAAACAGAAACTGCCCCTTTTATATAAGAGAGCTCTAAAACTGTCTGCTTATTTGACAATCAATGCTGTGAAGCCAGCGCAGGCTGTGATTTCCCCCCCTGATCTTATATCAAATACATAAAGAAAATTTCATAGTTGACGTGCATTTGTTCAGTTGCTGACCATTTTTGGTTAAAACGGTTACCCTTTTCTCTTAGTGCAAATGGGGTAAGATGAAATAGAGAGAAAAGGATTTGTATAATAGAGGAAGGGGGACACTCTTTGGTGGTTTTCTTCTTCTTCTTCTGAATTCCCAACATGCCAAGACTTTTTCTAGTGAGTACAATGGAAACAAGAAAGATGGATGAGTGTTTTGAGCCACATTCACACCATACATTTAAAGCACCATGATACTACTTTAAATAGTCATGCCTTTCCCTAAAGAATTTTAGGAGCTGTACTTTGTGATGGGTGCTGATAGTTTTAGGACACCCCTATTCCCCCCAAAGAGCTACAGTTCCCAGAGTCCCCTGTTTAAACCACTCTGAGAATTCTAACCACATGAAGGGGGTGATAGGGGATCTCCTAACAATTCTCAGCACCCTTAAAAAATGGCAACTCCCAGGATTCTTTGGGGGAAACCATGAGTTTAAGGTGGTATCATAGTACTTTCAGTGCCTGGTGAGAATGCAGCCTTAGAGTTCTTCACTATTCAACTGAAAAACATAGGGTTCAAATTCCATGCTCCCTCAGCAGCCACTTTCTTCAGGATTTAGTTTATTTTGGGTTGTCATAGGTTTGCTACTTAGAATATTTGAAAACCCAGCTTTGTTCTATGGTATAAGCAGTGTTTTTTTTTTTCTTTTAAAATGTTTAGGGGTACTCTTATTTTGACTCAAGAAAATCACCATTTTATAGTTCAAATCGGGGGAAATAAATACAGTAAATGGACAAAAGTACAAAGATTCACAAAATGTTTAGGAATATGCTTACCCCCAGAAAAAAAACCCACTGGGTATAAGCCACCAGGCTATCGCAGGGAAAAATGGATGGTCACAGAGCATCCCTTGTCAACTGTCCATGGATATAGGATATATTACCTGCTGCAAGTCATCTGCAGCCAAGGAACCTTAATTTTAATACTCTGAATGCTTTGAAAGTAGGGAGATTGTTGTGTAGACAATATGGTGACTGACAGTCTTTCCCATATAGAATGCAATTGGCTGAGAGGGACATTATTAAAGTGAGTGTGTAATTTAGCAGCAAGAGGAGTTGGCTTCTGCACACAAGACTTCAAGAACCACCATTGGCCGATCCTATGGCTTCCTGGAAGTCTGCAAGCCAGGCATGCCAGCAATGCAAAGTTTCATATATCCACTGATTAAACAAATTCACAGAGCAAAATAATCTGTGTTGCCACATTATGAGGCAGCATGTTTCATATCCTTTATATCGAGGTGAGGAACATCAGGCTCAGGGACTGAACGTGGCCCTCCCAGCCTCTCTACATGGCCCTCAGGACTCCCATCAGCCTCCTTGAGTGCTTTTGTGTGGCTGGATGTGTCCTTTCCTGATGCGCCGATCCCTTTTGCTTCTTTGCATGGATGGAGGAGGTGGAAGAGAGATAAAAGAAACCACTGACATGCATGGCTGGAATGTAGCGTAATGTCCAAGGGTCATAGTCACATACATTTTACCTTGAGCACTTTTGCCTTTAGCTATGGCAAAATATGCTACCCTTGAACTCATTCTCTAGCTGCTTAAACTTGCATAGCTAAAACTCCATCACCTACAAAAAGGAGCTAGCACCAGGGTTGGGACGTCATCAAGGTTTGCAGAAGTATGGGGGGAAATAAATACTTTCAGGAAGTGAACCATAGGGACAACACACAGCTTGGCCAAATGGGGACAGAGCAAACAGTATGACTGGCTACATGATGCTGAACTGGGAGAAGAAGTAACAGAATCTGGGAGGGGAATAAAATGGCATATTGCCATAAAGGTCATGGCTGGCTCAACAGGAGCACTGCACACTACAGCATTTTGGTGCTGGTCTTATTTGTATTTTATATGCAGGTAAAGGTGTGGAACACAGTTTTGCAAGGAAATCCTTTATCCTTTTTTTGTATGCGCAGAGAATTTTGGCCTCACTTCCTGAGAGGGTATCAAAATTAAAAGTACTGTTGCTGCTTATGCATGTTGAATGCACCACCCGGTAGTTTGGTAATATGCTTAAATAAACAAATGACATTAGAGACCTGAAAGTTGGTACCTAAGAGCCTCCCACAGCCCATTGGGCTTTTAACTTTTCTCCCTTAAAATTGGCAACAGAAGTCTCCCCCCACACTGTGTAGAAGCCAAACGTGCCTCAAAGCAGCCTGGAAAAAAAATCCAGAGGACGAACACTGGCATTTCTTATCTCCCCCACCCTTTACTGAGGATAAAACCATTTTTTATTTGGTAACTATTGGCTGATACAGGGGTAGTTAAAATGCTGCAATCCACAGGCACAAACGCGTGAAAGGAAATGATACACGGTCATGTTCGTGTAAAGACGTGCTCAAAAACAACGTTTTTATTATGTCATTGTGGGTGCGTGTGTTTAGTATGGTTAAGAACAGGGGGGGGGTTACATTTGATTATTTTACATAGATTTTAACTACGGTTAGAGCTCCGCTGCCAAAATGGCCACCGGCCTCGCTTCCTTCTTTCTTCGCTTCTCTCCGGGAGCTTGACGATCTCCAAACATCGCGAGACTTCGCCTCGAAAAGCGGCGAGCGACCCAAACCGCCCTTACCAAACCACAAAGGGGCGTGTTCGAAAGGGGGCGGGGCGAAGTCGTGCGAAGGAAACCCCTCCCCTCTGCCGGCATCAAATTCCCTCCCCGCTTTTATTCCTACCCTCAGGTAACCCCACATCGAAGCGCCATCAAAAAGCGACGCGAAAGAGAGGAAGGTCCCCGGGCAATAATAATAATAAACCCACACACCCTAAAAACATCTGTGAAGAAAGGCGGAAGGGCCTTTCACCTACGACGTCGCGTCGCTGATGTGCAGCTCGTGATGCTTGACGCTGCCTATTTCACTCGCCTGATAAGTTTTTCCCCGCCGCGAAAGAGGCCCATTTGGGACCGCTGCTCGCGCGGAGGGGCTGGGAGCGAGACGGCGGGAGAGAGAGGGAGCTAGGCAGGCCCCGGCTCCGAAAGCGACCCCGCTGGAGTTGCTCGGCAGATCAGGCGCGGCTGCCCTCGGCGGGGGCGAAGCTGTGGCAATGGCTGGTGGCTCCTTAGCCGGAGTCGAGCCTGGGCGCCTGAGGCGGAGCCCGGATTAGGAAAAGCTAAGGCGGCGGCGGCAATAATTTCCTCCATCCCCTCAATTACCTCAGCCTCCCGGCCGTGAGGAAAGGCCTCTCGCGCCCTCTTCGCTTTCCTTCCCTGGCTGGGTGGGGATGAGGCGGCAGCCCGGCGGAGGAGGCGGTGGCGGAGGGGGCAGCGGCAGCAGCGCCGGCAGCGGCGCGGGCGGCGACAATAACGACACCGACGACACCGACTTGGAGGGGCGGCCCCCCGCCTAGCCCGGCCCCGCTCCCCCTCCTTCCCCACAGGCTCCCCTCGCCGGGCCTGAAGCGGCGGAGGATGTCGGAGGAGCCTGACGCGGACAAGATGATCAAGGTAGCGGGGCCTGCGGGGCGGCCTTCATGGACGACGCGCGGAGGGGTGGGCAGGGAGGAGGAGGCCGCTTAATTGTTCTACTTGAAGCCTGGGTTTAACGTCCAGGGCGCAGTGCCTCTGAGCGTGTGCAGAGTTCGGACGGCAGCAGGGCCTTCGCTGCGGGGCGGAACCCCACCCCCGGCCTCTTGGGAGATTCAAAACAGATACGAGAAAGTGTTTGTCCATGCAGCGCTTGGCTGAACCGCGGAAGTCGCGGGAGCCAGTGATGGCCACCAACTTGGATGGCTTTAAAAGAGGCTATCGATGGTTACTATGCTCTGCCTCCACAGTCAGAGGCAGTAAATGCTCAGGATTAACAGTTGCTGGGAACCACAGGCGGGGAGAGGGCTCTTGGGTTTGGGTCCTGCTTAGGGGTTTCCCACAATAGTAGTAGTAGTAATAATAATAATAATAATAATAATAATAATAATAATAATAATAATTTATTATTTATACCCCGCCCATCTGGCTGGGTTTCCCCAGCCACTCTGGGCGGCTTCCAAAAGAATATTAAAATACTGTGATACATCAAACATTAAAAGCTTCCCTAAAGAGAGCTGCCTTCAGATGTCTTCTAAAAGTCTGGTAGTTGTTGTTCTCTTTGACATCTGATGGGAGGGCGTTCCACAGGGCGGGTGCCACTACCGAGAAGGCCCTCTGCCTGGTTCCCTGTAACTTGGCTTCTTGCAATGAGGGAACTGCCAGAAGGCCCTCGGAGCTGGACCTCAGTGTCCGGGCAGAACGATGGGGGTGGAGACGCTCCTTCAGGTATACTGGGCCGAGGCCGTTTAGGGCTTTAAAGGTCAGCACCAACACTTTGAATTGTGCTCGGAAACGTTCTGTAATAGGCATCTGTTTGGCTGCTATGGGAACAGGATGCTGAGCTAGATGGACTCCTTGTGCCTTGATTCAGCAGGCTCTTTCTTACGTTCTTATCCTGGACCTTGGCAATCGTGCATCTCTTATATTTTTTATTTATTTATGGCAACCTTCCCTTCTAACCAGATGTTGTTGGGCTCTCATAAACCCAGGGCAGCAGTGGTCAGGAATGATGGGAGCTGTAGTCTCAACTACACCTGGAGACTATACACTGGGGGAAGGCTGACTTAATGGCATTTGTAGGTTGCTCTGTGACATAAATTTCCCTGGGTGGCTTATAATAGGTAAGCTTAAACACAAATAGGCATCAAAAATAGACACAGATACAACAAAAACCAAACTCTGCAGCTGCAAAGTTAAATGGATTTAAAAACGGAGGGCCACATGTTGTACTTCATTTTAAAGGCCTGTGCAAACTGAATGTTTTTCCGTTGGTCCTGAAATTACGGTCTTTTCTCAAACTAGCTTTCCTGGGAAATTTGTTCCACAACTAGGGTGCCTCTATGAAAAGGACCCTCTTCTTGATGGTTACTTAGAACTGTAGAATTGTAGAGTTAGAAGGGACTTCAAGGGTCTCACTTCATTTGACAGGGCACCCATAATTCATATATAATACCTACAAAGTAGCTAGAGTTTTCTAATCACTATACTTATACTTACAAATATGAGACAGTCACTGCTCACTGGCTTACAATCTTTTTTTTTTGCAAGTAAATTTTTATTGTTTTCCTTACATATTCTTTTCCAACAAATTGTAATAGCACCATACATTTCCTTTGACTCTGCCAAGTCACAACCCCCCTCCCTCCCCACAACTGGTATATTTATCCTCTTTCCATCACACACATCATTCTCAAGTTAGTACTATTATACATTGGAGGTATTATGTCAATCCTGCTAGTGTCTTGACCTCTTTACAATTCTTCTTTAAGTATTCAATAAATTTACTCCAGTTATTTTGGTATCTTTGATCTCCCTGGTCCCGGATCCTCCCTGACAGTTTGGCAAGTTCTGCATATTCTGTCAACTTCGCCTGCCACTCCTGTATAGTTGGTATATCTTGTACTTTCCATCTTTGGGCCAGAAGGGTCCTCGCGGCAGCTGTAGCATACATGAACAAATTTTGATCTTCTATTTTAATTTCTGTTCCTATTAAGCCTAATAGACACGCCTCTGGTCTTTTGGGAAAAGTATATCTAAATATTTTTTTGAGTTCATTATAAATTGCTTCCCAAAATTTTTTTACCTTATCGCAAGTCCACCACATATGGAAATAATCCCCATCTGCCTTTTTACATTTCCAACACTTTCTTTCTCACTGGCTTACAATCTTAGTGGACACAATGCAAAAGGAAAGAAGGGTACAGAGGAAAGAAGAAGGCAAGTATTGAAGCAGCTGCTACTTCACTGGAGAACGGTTGGGGCCAGGTTGATCTCCCCTTTGCCATGATTCATGGCCAATAAGTCACATGTCCCACAGGCCTGGGCTTGTGGAGTACAGTGACTCAGAGAATAGTGAATTATTAATCAGAAATGTGTTCCAATGCTTACAAGTTTTGTTCTCAGTTAGAATATGAGGATTAATTCAGGCAAAAGAAGCTGCCTTTATACCGTATCAGACCACTGGTCCATCTAGCCAACTGACAGTGGTGCTCCAGGATCTCAGATAGGAGTCTTTCCCAGCCCTATCTGAGATCCTAGGGATTGAACCCAAGATTTTTTTTCATACTCTGTCACTGAGCTAGTAGTAGTAGTAGTAGTAGTAGTAGTAGTGTAGAGCCATTTGTATACACAGCACTTATCAGAGAATGAAAGAACAGGCTTCTGCCCTGATTATTAAAAATAAAAGAACATTTCTTTGTTACTATGGTGTTAATATTATAGCTCCATTCACATACACAGCATTCCCAAACAATGATTCTTATTATTGATTTTATAAATTTACTAGGGTCTGTGGCCCAGCTCGCTTCACTTGCCAACCCCACCTACCACTGTGCTTGTAGGTCTGGACCACCTACCAGGCCACCCGCCCACTTGTTTGCTTCATCTCTTGTTCCCTCCTTCTCACCCTTTGAAACAGCTGTGATGGCCCAGCAGCTCTGAGGCCCCAATTTGTCATTGCACTGTAGTTTGCAGTGCCTCCTGTGGGGGCCACACAAACTGCAGCGTGGCAATGTTCATAACTATTTATTATATGCAAGATATATTTCCATCAATATAAGATGACAGGTCTCTGCCTCAAGGTGCTTACGGTCTAAAATTGGATATTGGGGAGACAGCAGAGGGAGGAGGCAGGGGCAAATAGGAAAATGTTTGATTATTTGGGTTCAACATATTTAATTAAGTATTCAGGGTTCAATGGGAAGAGAAGTCTCTGCCCCAAGATGCTTGAGATAACATACACATGTATACCTGCACAAGGGAGACTGTAGAGCAGGGATGGCCAGCCGTTTTGGGACTACAACTTCCATCATCCCTAGCTAAGAGGACCAGTGGTCAGGGATGATGGGAATTGTTGTCCCCAAAACAGCTGGAGGGCCAAGTTTGGCCATCACTGCTGTAGAGGAGCAGGAAGGAAATGTTTATTGAGGGAAGAATGTGTGGGTGTTGCTGTACACAAACACTAAATTTGTACCCCTCTTTATAGACCCAGGTGGGGTGAAGCTTTGCCCCTCCAGACGTTGCTGAACTGCAACTCCCATCAGCCTCAGTAAGCATTGCCAATTGCCACGGTTGATAGGAGTTGTAGTTCAGCAACTTCCGGAGGGTGAACTATTTTCAACACCTATTGTAGTTGGATGGCTTTAGAAATAGAAAATATCAATAAAAATGTAAAGAAGTTATTAAAAGACCAGGTGGTCTACAATAGCATTGGCATCTAACTGAAATGGAAGGTCAGGATCTAAATGCCAGAGATTCTAAAATGCCTGTGATTGTATAAAGGTATCAAAGAGCAAGCTGGCTATAAATCATACACCGGTACATTACCGGTAAGTCTTTATTAGCAAAAACATGGAACCGCACAAACTTGGCTGATGTCAGGTCTAATGAGCACAGCAGTTCATCCCTGGAAGGTCTTACCCCATGAATCAGTTGTCTAGACTGAAAGCCACCGCCTCTCCATAGCCATCTTCTCCTCTCCAGGGCTTTTTCCAAGCAGTTTGCGCCTGTGTGAAGCCTGTTGCTGCTCCGCCCATTTCAGCCCTCTTCTGGTTTTGGGAGGAGGGGAGCTATTGCAGCAGTAGGGGGAGACACCTGTGACTCTTCACCAGCGTGACTCATCTTGGCTTCCCTTCTCCCACTCCTCTGCTGCAGCTTCTGCCTCTGATTCTGGACTTCTCTCTGTCACAGACTCTTGGTATCTGAAGAAGTGTGCATGGACACGAAAGCTCATACCAGTAACAAACTTAGTTGGTCTCTAAGGTGCTACTGGAAGGATTTTTTTTTTATTTTGTTTCGACTACGGCAGACAAACACGGCTACCAACTGTAACTAGACTCTCCCAGTTGCCTCTTCAGCTTCTGGCACTTCCTCTTCCCAGACTTCTCCCTCTGGCCACTCGTCGTCCCACCCCCAATCCCTGGGCGCTTTGTTCCCCAGCTGGGCCTTCCTTTCACTCCTCTGCATCCAACCGGTCCATGACAAAGGTCATCACATGGCACCAGAAAGACATAATGCTGTCTGCCTGTGTTGCTGCCCCTCTCTCCTGCTGCCTCCCCCTTCCCAATTTATTATTATATATCCAAATTTATTGTACATGTCTCATAAACAGCAAAATGCTAGAGTTACAGCTAAATAAGATCCAGCATATAAATTGAACAGAACAAATTGGTATTGCAGATTTGTGGAGATGCTCTTTATATAATTACAATACTATACTATACTGTACTATATTACACTATATAGGATTTACAGCTGGCATCACATAGGGCTCTGCCTGAGCTCTCCAAAGATGATGCTGTAGTTCCCTGTTTCTTCTTTTCCCTTTTAAAACAGGAAACTTCTATTTTAGAAGAATACCATATTAACTGGACTCAGAAGCTGGGAGCTGGTATCAGTGGTCCAGTAAGGTAAGAAGATGCATTTTATTGCTGTGATTAAACTCTCAGGATAATAATGAAATGCTGAATGCTTTAATTGTGCTGTGAGCAGAAATGGATATTCCTTCGCTCATTTCTTTCTCGGTTTGTGTTAAAACAAAGTTATTTTGTAACACATCTTTGATGCTTTTATTTATTAGGCTTCTGTCCCACTATTGCATAAGGTTCCCATCCTCAATTTGCACATCCATAATTCCAGCAGTTCACAGGGCTCCTTTACAATGGTATTTTTAAAATAAATGCATTAAAATGCCGTTCTCATATGTGTTTAATCACAGCAAAATGTGCTTTGTGCTCATGCATAGGAGCATAAACCACCTTTTAATTCAGCTACTAAAATAAGCTGGCTGTGGCCCCACCCAGTAGCTCTTTTTTATTTTAGGAAGCATGGATGGGGCTGATTAGGCAGGGTTCTGACCATTCAAATGGCTTTTCCTATGTTCATCAGCTGTAGGGAGATGCCATGGCTTCCAGGCAGGATGTTGTGCCCTGTTCAGGGGATGTTTCCCAAAACACTATGTGCAAACATTAATGTGGGAATAATGCAGGAGTCTAGATTGGGAAGGATTTAGACACACTCTCTCTCTCTCTGTCTTCAAATGAGGAATTCATTCATATGTTGGTAGCTTCTTTATAGCTTCCCAACTAACCAAATGACTTTGCTGCTATCTGGACAGAGTCTGCATGAAAAAATCGTCTCAAGAACGGTTTGCACTGAAGATCCTTCTCGATCGCCCTAAAGCTAGAAATGAGGTACAGTCCACTCTTCTTGAAAAATGTTCTATAGATCTGTTGCTCCACTTATGTGTTCTTCCCCTGCCCACTTAGTTATCCTAAAACAATTTATATCAGTAAGAAGCGCTCCTTAACACACCCCATTACTGTAAATATATGTGGACGGTTGCTGTTTTATTTAGAGTCACTGTGATTTCCTAATTGTTTAATAATTTGTTGTCTATTTTCCATGTCACATAAAACTAGCATGGCTTACAATGTAAAATAAAGCATAATGCATCATTTTTTTTTTTTTAAATATAACTGTTATCCTGTGGGCATTTCACTTCCTTGGTGATGTTGGGCACAATTTGAAGACATTTTATCTGTCGGTGTCTTTGGCAAGGGACAAGCTTGCTCCATCTTCCGTGTGACCTCTCTTTAGATATTTGAATATGGATATCATATCTCCTCTCAGTCTGTTCTTTTCTAGGCTAAGCATACCCAGCTCCCTGAACCCAGCTCCTCATAAGACTTGGTTTCCAGACCCTTTATCACCCTTCTTAAAATTGTGGTGCCCATGTGTGTCTTATGCCCTAGAATCCCTCGCTCCACACCTGAGGTTTGCTCTGGTTCTGCCTTAATGGCAGTAAGATTCCACACAGGAGGAAGCTTGATGAAATTGCTCTCCACCTGTACTGATGTTAGTGGTGGTTCTGGCTGGGCTGGGCTGAAAAGCAACCCCCCACTCAGATCTGGAAGTGGAGCAGGCAATGATATCCAGGTTACGGGGTCGGGGCTGCTCCTGTCTCACAGTTTCCCCCATAGACTGTTACTCGTTGCTGGAATGTGGGTGAAATTTTGGAGGTAGTCCCAGCTTTCTGACGAACCCACACATGGGTGCTCGTGGTGAGTTCCTCAGAGGCATTTCTTTATTTCTTCAATCCCCCTTCGCTAACTCTGCTGCGTCAAGAAAGTTATTCAACCTTGCCCTATTGACCCTTGAAAGGCCTGCAGTTGGGATCAGCTTCCTGGAGCCCAGCTTTTGAGCGCCTCGCCAGAAGGAAGCAGGGGAGGCTGCTTAGCAGGCTGCTCCGCATTCTTCCCAGAGCAGATGGACCTCTTGGCAAACATTGCTTTGCTGTATCTCCTTTGCTTGCCTGTTTGTAATCCTCCTTGTTTTTGCCTGCCTGACGTCTTCTGCAGACTTAGCCAGCCAGCACCCACGTGTGTCCTGCATTCCGCCAACCAGCCTTGATTGCCTTGTTGTTCCTCGGCACAATCGTGCTCCTTTGCCTCTTGCCTGATTCTACCCTATACCCCAAGGCTCAGGCTAAGCATGGGCTTATCTTGGCTTTAAAAATACTGGCGCGCATACAAGGGCAGCCTTCCCCCAGCCTGCTGCCCTCCGGATGTTATGGAGTATAACTCCCTCCAGTCCCAGCCAGGATGGGAGCTCTTGTACAAAACATCTGGAGGGTAGCAGGCTGGGGAAGGCTGATCAAGAACATGCCAGGCAGCCAGTATAAACTGGAAAAAGAACTGAGCATGTGGCTGGTGTGCTTCCCTCATTGCTAAACTAAGTTGATTCTCATGTGCTTAAGAATCAGAGGTAAGAACTTCAGGAGGAGCAGTGCTCCTCAGGCTGACCTTAATTCTGCCCGCAGGCAGAGGGGTATAAAAATGGGGTGGGGGAGAAGCAAAGAGACAGTTGCTAAGGCAGATGAGCACGGCTGCATTTTAACTTGTCTTCTCTTCTCCATCAGGTCCGGCTGCACATGATGTGCGCGACACATCCCAATATTGTCCAGATCATCGAAGTTTATGCGAACAGTGTGCAGTTCCCTCACGAGTCAAGTCCAAGGTAAGACTCTGGCAAGGTGGTTTCTGACTGCATCCTTTCTACAATCAGGCTTCGACGGCGTGGAATTCTGTGGGGAATTTAAAAACCGCCTTTTATCCAAAGCAAACTGCAACTGCCATATGTCTTGTGTCCCCCCACCCCTTTCATAGTAGTGTGCCTTCCTTTCCATTGTGACAAACGTATTGTTCAGAATATGTCAACATTTTTCTTTCTTGCAGCTGGTCTCCTTCTTAGCCATTTGGTTCCCAGCGTTCAGGACATTGGGGTGTGTGCAGCATAGATAGCGGCCCTTTTTTGAGATAGCCGATGGCTTTCCGCTTTCTTTAAAAAAAACTAGTGCTCTTGTGAGGTAAGGCAATGCATCTCAGATGCATCTTGGGTGCCATCTTGGCTGGCAGAACAGCAAAAGATCACAGGGCAGGATCTGCCAGGAGGTTTTCCTGCTCAAGCCTCGCAGAAGTAAACAGGAGCTAGAGCTGTCTTGACTTGTCACTTGCCACAAGCTTGCACAAACCTCAGCTGGCAAATGGTAGCATTAATGTGCATATTCCTTTGGAGAAAAATTCTCCAGTTTGCTCCCCACTCTCCGGGAGTTTTCTCTTTCAGTGATGCCCAGAAGAACAGATTCGCTGGAATTCCCAAATCCTAAACTCATCACCTTCTCTTTAATATTGAACTGGGCAAGAGAGCCAAGTTGTCTCAGACCCTGCCTTGGTTTGAAGTGTGGGGTGTTAGCTCTAGTTTTTATTAACGTTTTGACTTTTTTTTTCATATAACGAACTGGAATACTTTTAAAACAGGGCCCGGCTCCTAATTGTAATGGAGATGATGGAAGGGGGAGAACTGTTTCACAGAATCAGCCAACATCGGCACTTTACTGAGAAGCAAGCAAGC
Organism: Podarcis vaucheri; assembly: GCF_965113315.1. Lineage (NCBI taxonomy): Eukaryota > Metazoa > Chordata > Lepidosauria > Squamata > Lacertidae > Podarcis > Podarcis vaucheri. Next base: position 87,773,184 of record NC_138765.1, on the reverse strand, counting down.
CAAGTAACAAAGCAGGCAAGTTCTTAACTTAACCCCACCCACCCCCAACACCCACCCCGCCCTTGTCTAAGCGAAAAGCATGGAAACAGCCCATAAAATAACTGACAATTTTACTGGGAGGGCAAGCGGCAAGCTTTTTAAGAAAACAACCCTCTGATCTAATCAGAAGATTGCCTGCTTTGTTATGATCTCCTGGACAGCCTTTCTCTTTTTTGAGTTAAAACTGGAGGAACACTTCATCTTTTGCACTCCCAAAGTTGTTTTTTTAGGGTGTATGAGGACAAGAATTATTTTCCCTTAACAGAGCCCATCCAAACCTGCCTCTGCAGGTCCCTGTTCTGAAGAGGAGGCCACCAGTTTCTCGTGTAAAGACTGAGTGGGCTGCCTCCTTTGGGTGGATGGGGGGTGATTTTGCAGTGTCAGGTTGGGCATAATCACCTGCTTCCAGCAAAGGCTGATGGGAAGGCAGCAAGGCCTGAACAATGACTTGTCCAAGGATGTAGCAAGCAGCTTATTTTGCTGGCAGATGCATTGAGCTCCAAGAAACATTGAATTTATTCTCTTGCAGCATGCAATTTTGGGGATTTCTAATCTATGCAGATGCGTTAAATAAAGAAGAAAAATCACAGGGATAGGGTTAGATATTAATGAAATTCTTATCCGTGGGCCCTTTACTCTAGGTATGCTTAACATAGCTATGAATTCCCTGCCATCACAGCCGCTACAAAGCCTTTGAAGAAACGGTGACGAAGTGTGTCATCAGCACAGGGTCCCCTAATTCAAGGCATGGTCTTGGGTCAGTTGAGTCTCTTCCAGTTCTTCACACTCTGGAGATCCATGTAGGCCCTACCCTAGTGAGTAGGCCAATGTGCAGTTTGGTCACAGTCCAGCACATGTGAGAGCAAGTCTTGAAACTCAAACCCCTGGACCTTTGTGAGATGTGGGCAGTCTCTGAGCAGTGGAAGGACTAGCTGTTTCTGGGTCCTGTGAAGTATCCAAAGAGAGACAGCCCCTTCTTAGTACAGTCGTACCTTGGAAGTTGAACGGAATCCGTTCTGGAAGTCTGTTCAACTTCCAAAACGTTCGGAAACCAAAGCGCGGCTTCTGATTGGCTGCAGGAATTGGAAGCCCCATCGGGTGTTTGCCTTCCAAAAATAGTTCGCAAACCGGAACAGTCACTTCCGGGTTTGCGGTGTTTGGGAGCCAAAATGTTCGAGAACTAAGCTGTTCGAAAACCAAGGTACGACTGTAGTCTAGTCCTCAAGGAATAGCAGGCTGAGAAATACTGTAGCACAAAGCTGAATAAATCAGTTTCCCTTCTGGGAACGAACATGCATTTTTTGTATTCATGTTTGATGTGGTTGCTTGTTCCTATCTCTTGTCATGATTTGTGTTGCTGGTCTTTTTTTAAGGAATATGGTGACAGGGTGACCTGCGTGTTCTGGCCCAGCACCTCTTCTCTCTACCTTTTTTGGGGGGTGGGAGGTCTCTGGGTGCCTTGTCTCTTGTTCTAATGAAGTGTTACCCGTGAATCCACCTTTTGTTCTTTCTGTGTGTTTTCTGCTGCGACTTTTTCATCGCAATGTAATTGCAGTGCTTTGTTCTGATCTAACACAGGATAATTTCTTCAGGGAGAGTTCTTTCCAGAAAAGTAACTTGTTGGAGAAACATTAAATTCTAAGATTTGCGAAGATTTTTTTTTTTGTTTAAAATAATCCTGCGTGTGAGCAGAGTGCTGTTCACTGTGGATCTGGTAAAAGGCATCATTAAATTCGCCTCCACCTTGCATGTGATGTAGACTCAATAAAGAGTCTCGCTGGTAGATGCCCCAAGGGGGTGGTTGTGAATGCTATAACATTTATATTTCCATCTAGTTCCATCCATTTTGACAGGTTGACAACTACTTTTAAAATACAGTTTCGAAATGATGTTTTCTTTTCAGAAACATAAGGTTAAATATATGTAGTTAGAATATTAATCCAGCTGAATTTAAGCATTTCGGCAAAAGATTCCTGCATTGCAGGCGGTTGGACTAGATGACTTGTGGTTCCTTCTGACTCTATGATCCTATGATTTCCTATGTGTACGTCCTGTTAATTTAGTGGGAGATAACTTTAATCATGGGGACACGGGTGGTGCTGTAGTGTAAACCACTGAGCCTTGGGCTTGCCAATCAGGAGGTCAGTGGTTTGAATCCCCGCAATGGGGTGAGCGCCCGTTGCTCGGTCCCTGCTCCTGCCCACCTAGCAGTTCGAAAACACGTCAAAGTGCAAGTAGATAAATAGGTACCGCTCCGGCAGGAAGGTAAACGGCATTTCCATGTGCTGTTCTGGTTTTGCCAGAAGCGGCTTAGTCATGCTGGCCACATGACCTGGAAAAACTGTCTGCGGACAGCTCTCTTGGCCAATAAAGCAGAATGGGCGCCACAACCCCAGAGTCATTCACAACTGGACTTAACTGTCAGGGGTGCTTTACCTTTACCTTTTTTAACTTTAATCATATTCCAATTAGAATCTGTGGAAGTTTAAAATGCTTGACTTTGTCTGAATTGTTCCTTGCCTATCCTGAGAAGTGTGGGTTGTTAGCTCAAGAGTGCCTGGTTTTATCCAAGGTTGGTTGTGAGTGGACAGAGAAGTATAAATGATGTTTTTTGTGTCAACTTTTAAAATTTCTAGTAATTCCCATTCCACAGCCCATATATACAGCTTTTCCAAGTCCCACTCCATGCTTTTACCATTGGCAGCCTCAATTTTCAGAAAATAATGCTGTGAAGAATTAGCGTGCCCACTGACCTGCTACCTGCTATATTAGTGAAAATATTTACATAATTTTCTCTTTCTTGGAGCTAATTGTGCATTTTAGCCTGACGTTTTCTGCGAAACAAATTGGCCACCTTTTGCTTTTTATTCTTTTTCATTTCAAAATATGCCCTTAACAAAATTAAAACTGTTAGCACTGAATGTAGGTGGAATGATCTTTGCTTTCAATTTGCACCTTTTAAATGGTGCCCTTAATCTTGTTCTGGTTCTAAGCGGCCTGCCATTCAAAAACAGTCATTGTGTTTCGCAGTAGACTTGTGGTTTGCCGTGGTTGCTGCGTGGTCAACAGTGGCTGGAGCTGCTGATTGGCCCCATAGCAAGTTGCAAACAAGGCAGTAAATCTTCTGTCACCTGCCTTCATCTTTTAAATCTTGCACGTAAACATCAGGGTTGAGCAGAACCTAATCACTTAATTACTTCAGAGATTCAGTTGGCCTGTTAACAGCAAATGAAGGACCACTGTTGAGATACAATTGTCCTATTGAAAATGTTTTTTAATAAGTCGGATTAGCACTTTAGTCTTGGGAACTGAAAGCAATTCGCAATAAGCTGGGATGGGTGTGTGTGTCTTTCTCTTAACGTTTCCAGTTGACCCTGGATCAAGGCAAGGCAATTTCAAGCACAACTTTTCCAACTGTTGCAAGGTGGGCTTTTGCGGTGCTCCCTCCTCTCCCCCACTGTGGCTCTGCAGGAACGCAAAGAGGTCCCTGCTCAGGTCTGCTGAGAAGATTAGGAAATGCTTGCTGCACTTCATCCAGCTTAAACACCCAGAGAGGTGAAAGCAGGAGTTGAAAACATTCCCCAAGGGCCCAGGCAGCAGGCTGCCTTAAGCCTGGTTTCGCATACCCTGCTTTGATTTCCTACTTGCACCCTCCGCGACGGAACTCGCTCGCCTCAAACCATGAGAATCTGTGTTGTAAAAACAGAAGGAACCTTTTGCTGTGTAGACGCTGCTTGCCTCAAGCTGGGATGGATAGCTTGGTTGATAGAAGCAGCCTGCCAAGGCAGAAACAGCTGTTTGCTGGGAGTGTGCCTCTCCCCACCCCAGCCCCGGGAGTAAACCGCCCTCTTTGCCGTTTGCTCAGCAGTTTGTTTTGCCAGATCTCAGACAACCCTTTTGAAGAAATGCTCCACCTGCCCTTAGCAGTGCTTTCAGGATCTGTCTTTATTCTCCACGTGTATGCATAGTCTTCCAGTACATGCAAATGGGTAGGATGGGTGGTGGTGATCTGGTGGAGATTTGTGATCTCAGAACCAGAGTCCAGAGTTGTGGTTCTGTGTCTCCATCCCAGATCTCCATCTGCTTTTCCTTTGACCTCCTGAGCCATTCTAAGGGACACCCTCTGTGGTGGTGCCGAGGATATCGACTGTGCTCCTTTTCTTTAAGTGCAGATGCCATCATGTCAATGAGAGCCTTTTGGTTACTGTGTTTTGACTCCTTGTGCCCTCTTTCCAGATAGCTTTGGCTTTGCAACACTGTCATTCTTTAAACATTGCGCACCGAGACCTCAAGCCTGAGAACCTTCTTTTCAAGGATAATTCTTTGGTAAGATGGAGATTTGCTACTTTGGGTGTTGTTAAATCAGCTATGCTGCTAGTTAGTTCAAATCAGAATGTGAAATGGCCACTCTCATTTTGCCCCAAACTCACATTACCTGTCCCTTCAGCCAACAGCAGCCCTTTCTGTCCCTGGGCCCTGTATGAGTTTCCCCTTTACCCCTCTGTATCCTTGGCCCTCTTTTCCTAGGCCTCTTGCTGCCTCCCTCCATTCTAACCATTTCCCAGCTCCCTAGTTACTGTATTTTTTGCTCCATAAGACCATAAGGCGCACCTAGATTTTGGAGGAGGAAAATAAGAAAAAAAATATTCTGAATCCCAGAAGCCAGAACAGCAAGAGGGATCTGGCTTCTGGGATAGCCGCGCCAAGCCTCTTCAGGGCAACGGGATGACGGCTCCCCCTGCCCAAAGAGGCTGCGCGCGGCTAAGGCAGAAGCCAGGAGAGGCGCTTTGCTGAAGGGGCGCTGCGCAGAGAGGGAGAGCTGCGCAGTGCCATTCGCTCCATAAGACGCACTCACATTTCCCCTTACTTTTTAGGAGGAAAAAAGTGCGCCTTATGGAGTGAAAAATACGGTATTCTGTCCTCTCCCTTTCAGCCAGCAAACTCCTTGCCTCTTAGCTTCTTTCTCCCCACTCAGGATCACAGCCCTCAGCGCCCGTGTGATCCCTGATCCCTCACCCCCAGTTCTTACCTAATTTCTCTTGCAGAAGCCATGCTGTTTTGTCCACCTTCTGTTGCTGAGTGTGAAACGTGTGAGGGGTGAAATTGGGATTGAAACAGTCTCTCAGGTGTCCCTTGCTGCTTGCCTTTAGGATGCCCCAGTGAAGCTGTGTGACTTCGGATTTGCGAAGGTGGACCAGGGTGACCTGATGACACCGCAGTTCACTCCGTATTATGTAGCCCCTCAGGTAAAGGATGGATTCCACCAAGAGTGGTCCAGCTACACAGGGCTGCTTTTGATCTATAAAGCCTTACGTGGATCCTAGTACCACAAGGGCCCCTATATGAGCTAACCTGGACCTGTGATCATTATCTGAGACTCTCCTCTGTGTGTCCCCTCCACAGGAGGTCTGCAGGATAGCAACATGAGAACGGGCCTTTTCAGTCATGGCTCTCTCTCTCTCTCGTGGAATGCTTGCCCAAGAGAGGCTTGCCTTTAGGTACCAAGCAAAAACATTTCCACCAGGCCTTTGGTTTTTAATTATCTGTGGTCTCCATGAATGGGTGGGACGTTTTAATCCTGCTTTTAAAAATAAGGCTATCTTTTATATTTTTCCTTTGCTGGTGTTAATGTTTGTGTTTGCTTGTTTGCTTATTCTTAGAAGTTGCTTTGGGCTGCTATTGTAGAAAAGGTGACTAATAAGTTTAATAAATAATCATACTTGTAACATAATTCTTCCCAGTAAAGTCAGACCTTGGTTCCCAAGCACCTCCATTATTGTACATTTCGGCTCCCAAATGCCGAAAACCCAGAAGTATATGTTCTGGGTTTTTTTGATCCTGAACGTCCGATGTGGCTTCCACTTGAGTGCAAGAAGCTCTTGCAACCAATTGGAAGCCGTGTCTCAGTTGTCGAACGTTTTGGAAGACTTTTTGGAAGTTGAACGGTCTTCTGGAACGGATTACGTTCGACAACTGAGGTTTGACTCTACTCTGGCCTGAACTGAATGTCATCCCTTCCCAAATTTCTCTGATGCTTGTATGCTGTAATCAAACATGAGTATGCACAGAACAGAGTAAGCACCATAAGAATCTTGCAGAGGCAGTCCCTTGGGCCTAGTTGCTGAAAATGACCCCCCCCTCCCAATCTAAACCTCCCTATCTGGGCCACAGGACTCTTCCTATGCCACACAACTTCTCCATTGGCCATACCCATCACCGGCCCTGTTCCACACCCTCTCTGAGTGCTTTTGCCTGGCAGGAACATGCCCTTGAATAATGCCTCTTGCTTGCCTGGATGGAGGCCGAATTGGTGGGCGGGCGGGTGTCTATAAACTTATGACTTTTGCATGGCTGGTATGTAGCCTTTGCATTCTGAAAGGTTGTGCACCCATGCTCTAGAAGTCCCGTCAGGTAGTTCTCTGCCCAAGCCCAACAAGCCTGAATGGCACTTGGGCAATAGGGAGTGTTAGTGCAGGAGAACTTCCTGGCTGAGTGTCCTGACCAGAGTAGTTGCAATATGCAAAACATTGCATATGCAGCACACATGTTTTGTTCCTAGGCACTCTACAAGACCAGGTGTCAGTGTATAAATCTTAAGGCATTTGTTTTTAACTTTGGCAACCTGAGTTTTCGTCTCACATTAAAAAAATAAAAAATAAAATCTTGAGTTTTCTAGCTCCTGTGTTGGTAAAAATCTGAAAATATGTTAGTAGTGCTTGTTGAAATTTTGGAAGGAAGAGGGAGGCCAAACAGGGCTCCGAGGGAATGGGGTTTTGGTGTGTTATGTAACTCCTTTGCCATTATAACTAACGCAAGCAAAATAAATAAGCAGACATTTGCAAACTTTTTTTTTATACCGTTCATGGACTTCAGCTTTTATATGCCAGGACGACAACTTTATTTGTTCTGAAATCTTTGAGGGCAGCATTGCAATAACAGTTGACAGCTACTGACGTGAGAAGCTCGCTTTTAAAAATTCCTTGTGTAAGCAGCATCAGACGCATCTATGAGCCAGTGTAACCAGCTACCTTTGCTTCCTGCTCCCAGTCCTTGCATCAGGTGCTGAAGTCTGGTTATGGTCTATGTTTCTTGATCACAAAGGTGTGTCTTTGATGTTTCTCTCTCCTCTTTGCTGTGAATGTCTAAAGATTGCCCATGTTCCCCCTCCATCCCCCGCAGGTACTAGAGGCACAGAGAAGGCATCAGAAAGAGAAATCTGGTATCATTCCTACCTCGCCAACGCCCTACACTTACAATAAGGTATGCTTCTCAACCCAAGTGTCCTTGGCTGTGCTTCAGGAATACCCAGCAGCTGTCTTTCCATTTGCCTAATTTTTCATGGGGAATTTTATGCCCGGCACAGAAGATGTTGGCTGGTATGGAATTCTGCTGTGTTAAGCACCAATTTTTTGTGTTTTGTTGTTGTTGCTTTTTAAAACACGTGTTTTCCCCTCCAAGTTAGGGAAATGACTTTTTTTTAATAGATATTTTATTAAGTTTTCACAATAAAAGACAAAGAAAATACAAAATCACAAAAAAATACAATAAAAAAATACAAACATTAAACACTTCAAAAGAAAAAAGAGATAAAAACACATATAATAACAAAAAACAAAAAATCCCTCTTTCTTAATTTATCATCTTCAATTAGCTTATTTTCCGGACTTCCTCACGTCTCCCGTTCTTGTATCCCTTTTTAGGAATTAATTCAGCAAATTCATATCCTATTAATTTATCTGTTGTTAATCCAATCTTACATTTTACTTAGTTGCTAAAGCCCCTGTGATTCATTTCAATGTCCTTAACATTCATAAATTTTACAGTATTTCTGCAAATAAATTTTAAATTTCTTCCAATCTTCCTCCACCGTCTCCTCTCCCTGGTCTCGGATTCTGCCAGTCATTTCCTCCATCTCCATATAGTCCATTAGTTGCATCTGCCACAAGTTAGGGAAATGACTTAAACGTTGCAGACATCAGCTGCAGAAATCAGTTGAAATGATTTTAGAATGTTGTATTATTTTACTGTTGTTAGCCACTCTGAGCCCGACTTCGGCTGGGGAGGGCGGGATAGAAATAAAATTTTATTATTATTACTATAATTCTGTATAGGGCAGAGGGAGTGGAAATGTGTGTCTGCATGATTACATGCCCTGCTTTTGTGACCTCCAGTCAGTTTCCCAGAACTATGTACACCCTCGGTTATATTTCTCCTCCAAGCTCTTACAAGTGTGTATTAAAAACACTCTTCTGCCACCTGTTTGCATTGTATGAGAGACATTTGTGCAGAAAAAGAAAGGGGGGACTCTGTTGTACACATTGATTTGCCTAATGCAAGACTTGCATTTGACTTTTCCCCAGAGCAGAGTTTGCCTCTTTCTTCAGTGTGGAATATTTACACAGCCACATCTATTATCCGCATTAATCATATTTGAAAGTTGATTTTCTCACCCAAAGCAACTTGTGCTAAAATAAGTTAAGAACATCCGGTGCAAGTCTAAAAACACAGCTATACAGCTAAACAAATTGGGGCTTACTGATTGCACCCCACTAAAAGAGACCACAGTGCATCTCTTCAAATCAAGGGTAAAAGCCTGGGTAAAGAGAAAAGCCTTTGCCTGGTTTCCAAAAATAGATAAAGACTGTGCTAAGCAGTACTGGCTGAGGGAGCCAGTGTACAGCTTCCGGGTCATGTAGCCAGCATGACTAAGCTGCTTCTGGCGAACCAGAGCAGCACATGGAAATGCCATTTACCTTCCCACCAGAGTGGTACCTATTTATCTACTTGCACTTTGAGGTGCTTTCAAACTGCTAGGTTGGCAGGGGCTGGGACCGAGCAACGGGAGCTCACCCTGTCGCGGGGATTCGAACCACCAACCTTCTGATCGGCAAACCCTAGGCTCTGTGGTTCAGATGACAGCGCCACCCGCGGGGGTCCCTTATCCCTTCATCCCAACCCTCTCAAGTCATGCTCCATACAGAGTTAAGATTCCTTTTTATCCTTCTCCCAGAGCTGTGACTTATGGTCCCTGGGTGTCATCATTTACGTGATGCTGTGCGGCTACCCACCTTTCTACTCTAAGCACCACAGTCGGACAATTCCCAAGGACATGCGAAAGAAGATCATGACAGGGAGCTTTGAATTTCCAGAGGAGGAATGGAGCCAGATCTCTGAAATGGCAAAAGACATGGTGCGCAAGTAAGTCCCATCACCAGTGGGTTGTGCAAAACTCTCCCAGGTGGGTGAGTCATGCTGCCTGTAGTGCTTGTTTGGGGAGGGGGGTCACAGCTAATACAAGCAGGTGGAGGCTTCCATTCAAATAGTGGCTATTTCCCAGGCATAAATTGGTCTCTGCCACAAGTATCTTTTACCGTGTGGAAGGTGGGTATGGCTTGGCCGAAATGGTCTTGTGGGCCAAATGGGAAGGTCCTAACAAGGCCCACAGGAGAGGTTTTCTATCCTTTTCCTGAATAATCAGAATGCGCTCTAAAATATGCTGAACACTTTCCTGTGGTGGATTGTGAAGGACAGTATCAGTGTCTCGGCCACTCCTAGGGACTGATTATTTATTTATTTAAATATTTCTATACCGTTGAACCATGAAAATATATCGCAGCGGTTTAACAACAGCATGGAAACAATAAAATCATAAAAAGTTAAAAACAAAAGATGGTTCGCTATTACCTTCTTAATGAGAAGCCTCATAAACCCACACTCCCCTGCCTGGTGCCTTCCACGTTTTGTTGGACTACAGCTCCCGTCCCTGACCATTAGCTCTGCTGGCTGGGGTCGGTGGAAGTTAGAGACCAATACCATTTAACACACAGGGTACCAGGACGCAATGGATGTCGCCTCTCTGTAGGTGTTTGTCTCCTGAATTGACAACTTGAGGTCACTCTGTGAGGGAGGATGAAGATGGTAATCTGAGAAGAGGTGACTTTGAGCTGCTCAGGGTTTTATGAAGTCTAAAGACGCCCTTGGAAAGGTGGAACAGGATAGGAGTGCATCTTTTAAGGAAACGGGTGGGTTTGTGATTGATGTTTATAACTCCTTAAACTCCTAGGCTGCTGAAGGTGAAGCCAGAGGAAAGGTTGACAATAGAAGGTGTCCTGGACCATCCTTGGCTGAACTCCACGGAGGCTCTTGATAACATTTTGCCCTCTGCCCAGTTAATGATGGACAAGGTTGGTACTATTTTTGGCTTTCCTAAATAGATTGTTTTTAAGGGTCAAGGAACATTGGTCAGCAGAAAATTATCCCAGGCCCATCTACTTGTCTAGGCCAGTATCTGCAGTGGCTATATTCTCCCAAGCTTCTTGTGAGCAAGGATAAATACTTCTCCTCCTTCTTTCTTTTTAATAAAATAAATATTTTTGCCTTTATTAACATTACTAACAACCCAAAAGTGTGGTAGCAGGCTATTGCATCATACCACACACAAAGCAAACAAGCAGTAAATAGTAAGAGAAAGAAATAGGGACGCATCCATATAATTCAAAACATCCACATTTCCTGAGCTGGCATGGATGGTGAATGTTGAGCTTCTAAATCTGAAGCAAAGGAAATAAAACCACACCAGATGACGTAAAAGTGTTCTGGAACCCCCGGTTTACAGGTAGGTTTTTCATACATGACGTAACTTGTCCTCATGAACACTGGAGTGTTTGTCAGCTTGCGCCATTTGCTGTTGATTTTGGGGAGACCTGGCCCAAGAGGTGTCCTTCCTGTTGCTGTGTCAAGTTGCAGAGCAAAGATTCATAATCCTAGGCGACCCATGTGTGGTGCTGGGCAAGTTGTAAGAGCAGGAAATTCCAGAGCTGAGGGACATCCACTAAGGCAGGCTTCCTCAACCTCAGCCCTCCAGATGTTTTTGGCCTACAACTCCCATGATCCCTAGCTAGCAGAACCAGTGGTCAGGGATGATGGGAATTGTAGTCTCAGAACATCTGGAGGGCTGAGGTTGAGGAAGCCTGCACTAAGGTCACTTCTTTGAACACCCTTAGAGTCCTGACTAAGCACAGGACTCTCAAGAGGGGATGTCTTAAAAGCTGAGTTCGATTTTAGGAGAGGAGGCAATCCTCTTGTGTCTGCCGCCTCTCCCCCCCCCCCCATGGGCTTTGGATGTCAGAGCCAGGGCAGACACTGGAGCACCAATGGCAGTGTGGTTCTAATAACACATCCCTGTTCGAAGGCAGGTTGTCACATTCCCTTGAAGCTTCCAAAATGATGTTGTTTGACAGCTGACCATGCTGTTACGGAGCCCACTTCCAGGAGATCTGAAATTGTTCACCCAAGCGCTGTCTGTCTCTGCTGTTGATGGAAACCTTGCATGGCAAGTTCATGCCAAGAGCTTTCTAGTTAGAGGCTTTTGTAAATCGCTCCCTCTTGTCAAGAGGTAATCCAAATACAGTGGACGCTCAGGTTGTGAACGTGATCAATGCGGGATGCATGTTCGCAACCCACAGCATTCACAACCCGCAGTGGCACGTCTGCACACGTGCAGGTTGTGATTCAGTGCTTATGCGCAAAGCGCGATTTAGCGCTTCTGTGCATGCACGATCTCCATAACCCGGAAGTAACCCGTTCTGGTACTTCCAGGTTTCGGCACATCCGTAACCCGAAAAAACCGCAACCTGAAGTGTCTGTAACCCGAGGTATGACTGTACTAGGCTGCTGAGTGATCATTCTGAGCCAACCTTATTTTGGGGTCCGCATCCCTTGGGGTGGCTTGCATCTCTCTGTGGCCTTCAGGAAGCAGGTGCTGACTCAGGCTTAGCACTCCTCTTGCGGTTGGTTTCTGTTATCACTTCTGTGCGTTAATTCATAACCTGACTTGTGACTTCTTTGCCTCCCTCTTCTCTCTTGCCCCCCGCCCCGCCCTGATTGTACCAGGCAATGGTTGCTGGGATTCAGCAGGCACACGCAGAGCAGCTGGCCAACATGAGGATCCAGGATCTCAAAGTCAGCCTCAAGCCCCTGCATTCTGTCAACAACCCTATCCTGCGCAAGAGGAAGCTGCTGGGGTAAATATCCCAAAGCAAAAAGGCTACAGGAGGGGGCAGTTCAAGGACAGGGGAAGGAAGAGCTGAAAAGAGCAAAATGCTTATTAGGGAAGAATAGTGAGAGAAGCCTTGCAGAGTGGGGATGGGAACTTGTGGCGTTCCGGACATGGTTGGACTCCAGCTGCCATCAGACCCAGCCAGCATGGACAGCAGTCAGGCATGAGTGGGAATTGCAGCCCAATACCTGGGTGGCCACAGGCTCCAAATCCCAGGCCCCCCAATAAAAAATCTGCTAAAGCCAGAAACTTGTCCCTGGGAAGGAGCTGGCCTGTGTGGCCTGTTTGAAACACACAGCAGGCACCGGTCTTGGAGGTCTTCTTTAGGGAAGCTTTTAATGTTTGATGTATTACAGTATTTTAATATTTTTTTTGGAAGCCACCCAGAGTGGCTGGGGAAGCCCAGCCAGATGGGCAGGGTATAAATAATAAATCTATTATTATTATTATTATTATTATTATTATTATTATTATTATTAATTTATTATAGTATTCCGCTTCCTCCAGAGCAGGGATGGGGAGCCTGCAGCTCTCCAGATGTTTTGGGGCTCCTGGCCACATTGGTCCCAGCCACAGTTCCCCCACTGCTATAGCCGAGGAGCTGGGGACCTGCCCAAAAGCTGACAATGGGGGCTAGGGAAGTCATGGGCATTGGGGGTTGGGATGGTGTCTTGCTCTTGAGGGTGGCTCCCTACTGGAAGGAGGTAGGGTTGCTCTGAGGCTCTTCTTCCAGCCCAACAAGACAGTGAAAGGGATGAACAGCAAAGGGAAGAGGAGAGTTTTTTTAAAAAAAAGAAAGGAAAATTGTTTTTCCTTCAGCGTTTTCATCATAATCTGCAGTAATGGATTCTGCTGCTGTTGGGAGAATTTCTTTACAGCCACTAAATATGTGCTTGGCAGGAAGGGAAATTGTTTTTCCTTCAACGTTTTCATCATCATCTGCAGTAATGGATGCATGATGCTGTTGGGAGAATTTCTTCATAGCCACTAAATATGTGCTTGGCAGGGAGCTGGAGTGGTGGGGAATCCCAGAAGATGGAATAAGTATAGAAGGAGGGAACAAGCTCAAAGGCAAGGAATCTCCATCTTGGTCGATCCCTTACCTCCGGCACAAGTTTCTTCATGGGCGGCTAACGTCTCTCTTAGGCAAAAGAAGAACCCAGAACTCCCACCTGATATTAGCTGAAGGATGCTTGGGGCACTCAGATTTCTCCCCTGTCTCATTACAGAACGAAACCGAAGGACAGCGTGTATATCCATGATCCTGAGAACAGTAGCGAAGACTCCAATGTCGCCCTGGAAAAGCTCCGTGACGTGATTGCCCAGTGCATCCTGCCACAGGCTGGTAAAGGTCGCAGATTTTAAGACAAGCTGTGTTTGTGGGAGAGGGAGTTGGTGGGAGGGCCGCAGGTTGCCTGTGCTTTTGAACCCTTTTTACAACAGCCACAGTTTGCACGTCACACTGGTTTACAACAGCATGGAAGCATAACGGTACACGCAGGTCCCACTTACTGAAAACAGTGCATTCCCTGGAAATCATTGGTTAGGCAAGCGTTTGCCTAATGAGTCCATGATTTCCATTACGATACGATACGATACGATACGATACAATACAATAATCTTTATTGTCATTGTCCCATACAGAACAACGGAATTGAAAAATCTACATAAGACATTCAAAACCCAACAAGGCTGCTATCCCAGCTATCCCAACCTGGTTAGGCCCCTAAAAACTTATGATACCCCATTTTAAAATACAATATACTCCCATAGAGACTCCTTACACTGCGTTTAAAACCAAAATCGCATTTGGGTAGAAACTGTTTCTCAGGCAGCTAGTCCTAGTCTTTGTAACCCTGTACCTTCTTCCAGAAGGCAGAAGCTGAAAGAGATCATTTACGGGGTGCGTACTATCCTGCGCTATCTCTGCAGCTTTCTTATGGGACCTGGAAGCATAGATTTGATCCAAGGTGGGAAGAGTGCACCCAGTTATTCTCTCCGCAGTCTTTACAACCCTGGACATCATTGTTTTTCCCCTGACCGTGCAGCTCCCAAACCACACACACAGACCATAAGTTAATACACTCTCCACAGTACAATGGTAAAATGCCATCAACAGGTCCTTTGAGAGATTTCCATTGTTTCCTATGGGAACATTTCTCTTTTTTTTAAGCGTTTATTAATTTTCCAATAAAAACATCCAATTAACATATCAAATCAAATCCAATAAAAAATAAAAAACTAAAATAAAAAGGTCCAATTGTCTTCCAAATTGTAATAATTTTGTTTTGACTTCCCATGGTCTGAATTTCGAAGCGCATTCAACATCATAGTCCTGCCTCTCATCATCCTCAATGTTATTCATAATTCCATGTCCGATTTTTCCCTTCCACATTCTGACTCTGGTTCTACGATCCTCATTCATGTCAGAAAGCAGATACTTTTTTTCTATGGAGTGCAGATTTGTCCGTATGTAATACTCCAACTGTTTTTTCATCGCGCCGCTTCATTTAATTGCATCCAATTTCAAAGTTCTGTCAGCTCTTTGAAAGTTGTTATTTTGTCAGCTCCCAGATCGTTAATCTTTCCCGTCCAGGTGTTATCAAAGAAACAGAGAAATTTCTTTCTGTAACCTCCTTGTTGATTTATCTTATACAGACTGTTTGCAATGTAGCCATATATCAGACAGTTAGCAATTGGCCTTTGGAATCCTCCCAGTCCCCCCTCCGGGCCCTAGAGGGGGCTGCCAGACATCCATTTAGCCCTCTCACTCGCTCGTAATCAAAAAAACCATCTTTTTGCAAACAGTTGTGTATGTAATATTGTTTTCCAGTCTTTATAACCAACCATCCGTTGGCTCCTGTTTCTCTTAATCAGGGAAAGTATTTCAGATCTTCAGTAACGACGTAGTGGGTAGAAGCCATTTTGTCCTCCTTTGTTTTCGTCTTTAACAGACATTTCCGGTCTTACAGTGGTGCCTCGCAAGACGAAATTGATCCGTTCCGCGAGTCTCTTCGTCTAGCGGTTTTCGTCTTGCGAAGCGACCCGATTAGCGGATTAGCGCTATTAGCGGTTTAGTGGCTATTAAAGGCTTAGCGGCTATTAAAGGATTAGCGGATTAGCGGCTAAAAGGCTATTAGCGGCTCAGCGGCTTAGAAAAAGGGGGGGGGAGCGAAAAAAAATCGGAACACTTGCAAGACGTTTTCGTCTTGCAAAGCAAGCCCATAGGGAAAATCGTCTTGCGAAGCAGCTCAAAAACGGAAAACCCTTTCGTCTAGCGGGTTTTCCGTCTTGCGAGGCATTCGTCTTGCGGGGCACCACTGTATATATGAAAGTCCATCTGAACTCACTTTTGAAGAGCAATATAAGTTCTTAATGAGGCTTGGCATGCATTATGGATTGTTGATGTTAAGGATAAAAGAATGTTTTTTACATACCAAGCCCCTCCACATTCCAAACGTCATGATGAGGATCTCTTTGAAGTTTGATCTTTTGCACCAGAGACTGTACATACTGCAGGTTTTTTCCAGCTTCTTCAATTCAGAGCGTGTCTGTTTGTTTTCCAAATCTTTATATTTTCCCAAACAGATGCGTCCGGCTATGGGGTGGCGTCGCAGGAGTGTCAGCCGTCCCTAGCTCCGTGACCCAGTGCCCCTGCCGTCTGCCACATTGGCAATCTGGGGCAGACCGCGGGTCGTTGAGACAGTTCTCCCCTGCCCTGGGGAGGCTGCCAGGGCTAATTACCCCCATATCAGCCCTGAATTATTGGAATGGTTGAGGTCCGATTGTGTGGGATCAGCCATTTTTCACCGCCGGAAAATGTTCCTATGGGAACATTTCTAATCCATGATCTCTCCCCCCCCTTCTCACCATGGTTTCTTCCTAAAATGGCTGCAGCCAACCAGCAAGAAAGAGAGACAAAGGAAAAACAGATTTGTCTTATCTCTCCTGCTCCCGGATTTGTTTGATCTCGCTCTCTGCTCCCTCTCTCTGTGGTTTCTGCACCAAAATAGGTGCCTTTGATCAGCAAACGACAAACAAGTACAGAAGTGGGCAAGCTGTGGCTGTTTGAATATCTGAATCGGCCATGTGTGTAACAAGATTTGGGCATCATTCTTTGTGTTCGGATAAGCGAATATGAGGATAACAAACGGGCGGATAGCGGGACCTACGTGTATAATATCTCACAACACAGCCAGAGTAACAGTGCGGCAGAACATTTACTGGAACAAGCTAACAAAAACAGGAAAATTTAAAATGTCTGTGTGAGGAATAACACTGAAGTTACCAGGTGGGCTTCCTTCAAAACAACATTTCATAACTGGGGCACCACAACTGAAAACTTCCACCCCCTGTTGATTGTATTGTCTTTATCTAGAAATGGAGCTCTCATTACTGAGTGTTCACACATTAAAATTTTCTCTTTGTTTGATGTGTGTATCTGCTGTAAGGACAGCTGTGTCTGGCCCAGTGACCTTACCAAAGGCCTAGACTGGCCCTATAGCCTGAACTATCCCTCTGTCTCCCTCTACTGGCCACTTACCATTTCGCCACCACTGACATGCAATTAATACTGGTTTCTAGACTTTCCCAGCATTCTGCTCTGGGAGTGGAACTGAAAAATAATGCATATTTTACGTCCCACTTTTTTGTCTTCAAAAACAAAAAGGCAGCTAACAAAAAAAAAATTAGAAAGCCATTAAAGCAAGTTAATGTAGCAAGACCTCCGGGTATAGGGTGGTATAGAAATTCAATGAATAATGATAATAAAATACTACTTTTACATGCGGTGAGATATGCTTGCCTTGGAATCCACCCAGAGCAGAACACGGGTAGTTAAACATATATTTAATTCAGGAGCCTAACAGTCAGAACAAGCAGCCTTTATATCTTGCGCTAACGTTGTAGTTCTAGTTTTCTGATCTAGCATAACTTAAGTTCCATAATGGCTATTATAATATACCCCTCATCTCATTTTTCTCTATGTGTGTCCTTCACAGCCACTCTCTCCTCCCTCACTGTCATTTCCCCAACAGACAGACTTATCTGCCAGCCTCAGTCCCCGCAAGGCTCCATTCCATTCCCCTCCTGTCAGATCATTTCCTCACTTGCTCTTCTGTCACATCAGCTCTTAGCCACGTGTTGGAAGGCTGCCCCCAACAGGACCAGGCAGGCCTTGTCCTAGGAGCATTGCATGACAGGTGCAGTGATTGAAAAGGCCACACGGCCTGGTGCTTCCAGGTCACCCTGAAAAACCAAGGGCACCTTTCTTTATGGTTCTTGTCCTCCTGCCTGCACATCCTTATAAAATCTTGATGAAGCATCTGAGGCTAGGCTGCTGCCTTTCTGAGTGGAGGCCCTCGTTCTTTGGAATTCGCCTTGGGGATGCCAGGCCAAGCTCCTTCACTCCCGGCATTTAGGCACCTTGTCAAAATGCACATCTTGGGCATCTTCTTTACTAGTTCTGATCTGATTTTAACTGTTGTTCTGTTGCTGATTTAGTATTTTTAGCTGCAGGTCGTAAGCTGGTTAAATAAAAATGGGCTCTTCTTCCACCACCTCCCTTTCACTTATTCCCACAGTAAAACTGGTGCTGAAAGGAAGAATAGCTGTAACTTGTGTCCCACTCCTGCCTTTTCACTCCATGTTGAGCAGCTGGGGAGGTGAGCAAGCACTGCAAAGGGATGGGAAAGAGCAGAAAACAAACCGGGGAATCAAAAAAAGAGCTGTAAAACTCCATACAGAAAAGAAAAGTCAGCTCCAGGAACGGGCAAGTTCCTAGTGTGTTTCTGCTTTATCTTTACAAACGGGCAAGTGCAGCTCAGCCTGGTTAAGTTTACTACAGCAATAATAATAATAATAATAATAATAATAATAATAATAATAATAATAATAGTAGTAGTAGTAATAATAACAACCATATTTTTCGCCCTATAGGACGCACTTTTCCCCCTCCAAAAATGAAGGGGAAATGTGTGTGCGTCCTATGGGGCGAATGCAGGCTTTCGCTGAAGCCTGGAGAGCGAGAGGGGTCGGTGCGCACTCTCCAGGCTTCAGGAAGCTATCCCCCCAGCTCAGCAAGCTCCGGGAGCGATGGCAAGGTTGCGCAACCTCGCCTTCGCTCCCAGACCCCCAGCCCTGAGGCTAAAAATGAAGCCAGGACTTGGCTTCTTTGCTCTTTGGGGCTTGGGCAGGGGGGAATAATTTTTTCCCCTTTATTTGCCTCCCCCCAAAATAAGTGTGTCCTATGGGCCGGTACATATTTACACTCTGCCTTGCTCCCAAGTTGGGACTCAATGCGGCTCACATCATTATAAAATACAAAGTAATAAAAGCAAACTAGTTCAAAACAATGATTGAAATATATCTAAACCCATTTAAAAACCAACCATTAAAGTACAATTTGTCCTCCCAGTGGCCCAGTGGCCAGCATCGTCTTGGTTTCCAAAGGCCTGTCTGAATAAGAAGGTCTTAGCCCTGCTGGCAGAAGGATAACCAAGATGGAGCAAATCTAACCTCCCTTGACTTTGTTGGATTAATTGTACCTCTCAGGTAGCTTCACTGGATTACGTTTATGAAGGAGCAAATAGGAGAACTTTCCCTTGACAGGCACTCACTCAAACATGGACTTGGAACTTAACAAGTTTTGGATTGTGGCTTTTCTGGATGGCAAGGGCCCTCTCCAATGCAAACAACCAATGCACCCCCCAGTATTCCCTCTCCTGAATGCCTCTTGTGTGATTTCAGTTAAGATGGGGCAAAGTTGTGGGACCTCTGCAGACATCAGAGTTACAAGATCTGTGGCATTGTTCGTTCCCCCGCCCATTGAAGGACCCCCCCCCCGCACTTTTATTTTGGGGCTGAACCGCAGAACATTTGATGCATCTGCACTGCTGTGGGGTGGGGGTACAGTTGCCCTTCTCCTCCGTCTGTGCAGCCTGGCATGGGCTGTGAGGGACCCTCCTGTGACGCTTTTCCCATTCTGAAACAGGTGAGAACGAAGACGAGAAGCTGAACGAGGTGATGCTGGAAGCCTGGAAATATAACAGGGAGTGTAAATTGTTGCGAGACACGCTGCAGACCTTCAGCTGGAACGGTAAATATTTCTTGGCATTAAAAAAGAGTGGGGAGCCCAGCCTCAAGAGGCCTTAAGCACAGCTGAGCATCCCTTCTGCCCCACCCTCTGGTTTCCCCGGCCTTGATATCACCTCCACTCGACAGAATCTGTCTCATGGAGTTGTGAAAATAAAGAGGGACGTTCCGTGTATGCACTCTTGAGCTCCTTGGAGGTCAGTCAGGACCCAAATGTGATAACAAGAGTCATGTGAAGCTGCAGCTCTCTGATCATGCTCAGTGATGGCTCTGTTATCGCCGTACTGAACTGTTTGCAAAAAAACACTTGCCAGCTTTTGTTAACTTCAGGAACTGTTGCAAAGGCTGAAAAGGGCCCTCCAAGTTCTGCTTAGGACCAAGAGACACCTCCACTGACTTGATTCTTTGCTGGCCTATGGTTGCATACACACATAATGCTAATCCATGGTTTCTTTTAACCATTTGCTCAGTAAACCACAAGTTGCCCTTCATATAGGCAAAGAAATCGTAGCTGCTTAGCCGCTGCTGTTGCCTTGTGCTTTTGTAGCTTGGTATCTGGAGTGGAGTGGCTAAGCAAACCATGGTCAACCAGGGCTGTTCAGTTCAGACACAGTGCCAAACCATAGTTAAAACCAGCCACAGTTTGTAAGCCAGCAAAAAATCATTGCTTCACATTTTGGTTTGTTGCCAGGAGGCAAGCCACGGTTTCATGTCATATTTGAACTAAGCCAATGAATTCCATTTGATAGTGTCTTTTTCCCCATTTCACCAGTTTGGGACTAACCAAGGTCATGTCTTCTATTTTAGGCAGAGGATTCACAGACAAAGTGGACCGACTAAAACTTGCAGAAATTGTGAAACAAGTTATTGAAGAACAGACAAACTCCCATGACTCTCAGTAGCTGGAGCAGCCTCTTCTTAACAAAGCAAAAACACCCCTCCTTTTTTTTAACCATTTGAGATTTCTCCTTTAAAATGTAAAAAAGTATTTTTATGTAAATTAATAAATCACAATTATTTCATTTAAATTTTCATGCAGCTTGAGAAATGCTGTATAGATGTAGATAACGAGAATCATTGGTACTGTAATATTTTTTTAAAAGCTCAGTTCCTCAGAATATATATATATATATATATATATATATATATATATATATATAATATAATATAATTTTTATGTACCGTTTTAACACATGACTGTTAGACGGGGCAAATTATGATTGTCTTCTTTTCAATAACCAGATGCTGTCTTCTCTCCCTCCAGCTGCCTGTATCAAATAGTTAACAGCCTGTATCACTTAGCCTTGTTCTACTTCTGCCCTTTGCATTCAGCTCAGTAAATTACTTGAACTTAGCACTGAAGGATACGAACAGCATGATTGTCCTTTGTAACTTTTCTTCCAAGGCAGCTGCTTTGATGGCAGAAGAGCTGGCTGTGGAGGGTGACCCAAAGAGCCTCTAGCAGAGGCAGCCTGCCTGCTCCTGGGTCTCTTGAGTTTCATGCCGCCCCTCTGCCCCACCCACCCCACTTCTGAAGCTGAAAAAGGACAGAAACCGGCCCTCTAAGCTGGATAGGTTGGTTTTCTTCCTTTCCTTTTTTCAAACAAATTCATTTAACAAAGATCTGTACATATTTCTAGTTTTTTATCTTACGACACGTTTGCGTTTTACGACTTGACGGATGACGGTTTTATAGAATTATTTTGGTACAATCCCTTGTGCCGTTTAGTCTGTAAAGTGCCGCTTCAAGGCTTCTTAGGAGCTGTTGACTTTTCACGTGGCTACTTTTTCATTGCTCACTTACTTCTGGGGTTGTTTACACTTGGTTTCCTGAGCCATATTGCCTCATCAGTTGCTATGCTCCATTTTTTGTCCTTTTACCGCTGTTTAGCTCATTGCTCACTAGCTGCCTCTGCTGTAATTTTGTGTAAGTCAGGACTGGAACCCTTGCCTAACAAGGATGCTGTCTCAATGTGTAACAGCCTTTTTCTTAGTTCTTTCCAACAATTCCCAGTGGAAAGTATTAAACTGATTGGTAAATTTTCAGGTGGGTGCCCTATGTTTTTTGGTTTCAGTCTTCGGCGCTGACAGCTGTGCGGTCAGGCTGGGAGGAAGGTGCGTCAACAGGCCACCCTCAATGCTTGTTCACAGGTAATAAATTGGGGCAAGGCGTAAGTACAGAACCATGATCTGACTTGGGCACTAAGAGCACGCACTAGGAAACTATTGGAGAAGCCCTTCTCTGGACATGCCCACAAGCCAAATGTCAAGAGAAGATGAGCCTTCTTCTCACAGCAGGATTATATTCACTGAGGCTGTGCAGAGCGAGGTTCATAGAATTAGAATTGGCCCAAAGGGTTGTCTATTCCAACCTCCTGCGATGCAGATGGAGGCTTCTACTTACAAGAGCAATGCTGAAGTGGAAAGCAGCTCTTGGATGCTCTTCAAAAGTTCCAGGTGAGGTGAATCTTTACCACCAACTTGTCAGCTGGAATTTACTTCTGTGTGGGAACATCAAAATATCCAGAAGCCAATGTCTCTGGTCCTCAGTGAAATAAATAGTAGCATCTTCCCTTTCAGTATTGTTCTGCTCTGAAAATTGGCACCTGTATTCTTCAAGAATTTGACACACGCCTTGGTTTTGCAACCACTGTTCCTCGATTTCCCTCCCCACGGAGGGCATTAAGAGTGACTGGCTTGCAGTGGTGTGACAAAGAACTCACAACAGCGGTTGTCTTGCCATTTTCTGCAGAATTTCTGTGACAACTTACATGTGCAAAGAGTAGACTGTGGCGAAACAAGTGTGGCTTTGAGGCTGTTCTTAAATTCCAGTGGCTGACCCCTCCCCGCTAGCATAAGCAGTTCCCAGAATGCTCTGCTTTCACCACTCTGGTTAACAAGACCTGGCAACCCTTGCCAGATCCGTCACTTT
Organism: Podarcis vaucheri; assembly: GCF_965113315.1. Lineage (NCBI taxonomy): Eukaryota > Metazoa > Chordata > Lepidosauria > Squamata > Lacertidae > Podarcis > Podarcis vaucheri. Next base: position 87,751,063 of record NC_138765.1, on the reverse strand, counting down.
GAACAATAAGGAAAAAATGGATTAGATTAAGGTTAGTATGGCAACTTGAGGTTGAAGATCAAATGCTGTTATTTCCCCCCTTTATTACGAAAGATTAATTTTATTTCCTTAACTGTTTTAAGTGGGTTTATTTTTTTAAAAAGCCGTGTTATGCTGCCAGCAAATCTTATTTTAAAGGAGGTTAAATGGATGAGATCTCTGGGTTGGTTTTGGTTCTAAGTATGTGTTTCATAGTATAATACAAGGCAAGGCAGATACTGGATAGGAGTTTTGCTTTCAACGGACAAGTCCATGGGGAGTGGGTTGCTGAGGAAGAATTCTTCTTGAGAATGCCAACAGCCCACTCAGTAGCTCAACCACTAAGCATGTGTAGAACTTAGGCATGGGTATTTTGTTTACTTCAGAGGAATACTCACACAGATTTGCCGTCACTTTTGAAGTAAACCAGGGGAGCCCTTGCAAGAAAGAGAGCTTCATACGTACATAGGAAACCTCTGCATCAGTAGCTGTTTTCTGAGTTGGGTGGACAGAAAGCAGTAAGCAAAAAGGGGACAAAATGAGTTGTGCAACCACCTGTTTTTCCACCCTGGCAGTCCTCCTGGGATAATGCGCTTAGAGCCACCTTCCCCAACCACTTCCTCCACGTTTTTTGGACTGCAACTTGTATCATCCTTTTTTTAAAAAATAGTTTTGATTTTCTAATATGCAAAAAGCAGTAATAGCAATAATAAAGGAAAAAGTGATCTAGAGAAGAAAGAGAATGGAATGATATGAGGTGAGAGAAGGGAGTGGTAGTACTCCAAAAACAGCATTATAATTCCAGACGATTGTCCTTCATAAGCATATTATCCAAAGGAATCCCTGAGGTAGCTGCCAGCTGTGTTCCTTTAATGCATGATGCAATAGAAGGTTTTAGAAAAGCTGTCCTTCGCTTTCGGATTGTGCAGGGTCCAGCTGCATTTTGTTATAATTTCTTCCGTTAAAGCAGTGGCCCAGATCTGGTGGTACCAGGAGTCTTGCAAGTCTCCTGCAGCTGACTTCCAGCGTTTGGCTGAACCAACTTGACAGCTGGCCATGGTGTGTGGCTGATGCAAGTTGTAGTCCAACAATTCTGGAGGGCACCAAGTTGGGGAAGGCAACTATAGAGGATTTGTGTGTGTGGAAAACTTCCAACTTTCCCTTTGGCTGGAAAAAAACCTGTTTGCAAAGGTACCAGATTCATAACAGCACCTGCCAATCATTCGTGGAACTGGACATGCAGGTGGGTTCCTTTTTTCTGATGCAATGTTTTCCACATTTATTTTCCCTGTTGGAATTTTCTCAGCAGCCCCTCAATAAGGTGGGCATCATGTTCCAACTAGCTCAGATGAGCTTGTCTGGTTTGTTATTCAGAGTAGCAGGGACTTGTCCAGGAAAGAGGAGTTTGTTCTGAGGCTGGCTGGCAGCATGGGTGTAGCTGTGTCACCATCCTAAATTCAATCGTTCTCTCAAAATCTTTCTTCACCATTTCAGTGTGTCTTTTTGTTGTACCATGGTTCGGTTCGATTCTCTCCCCCCGCCCATCAGTATTATATAAATGTAAATATTATGCATTGGTGTACATAAATAATTTTACTAAAACTTTTAAAAGTATCTGGCTCTTGTTGTTTTTTTTAAAAAAAAGTTTTAGAAAATAAATTGCAGATTAGCATTTTAGCAACGGGTATTGTCTCAAGATCAGTCGAGTGCCCTCATGGCCAGATAGCCAGTTTCCTCACCCACCCCCCCCAGCCATCTTCTGCATGGCAGAATTGGGCAGAGTAAAAAGTCTTTCTGCATTTTGCAGAATAATGAGGTCTGTTGCTAAACTCCGCCAGTTTTTGATGAATGGCTTCCCATTGCCCATGTAATGCATTCAGAGCTTGTTGACATTGGCAGTTTGGCTTATGAGGGTGCAGATCTAAATCAGAGGTGGGGAACCTGTTCTTTTCATATGTTGGTAGACTCCCAATTCCTATCCACCCCAACCTGCAAGGGCAGGCATATGATAGAAACTGGAGTCTCAAAGATCTCCCATCCCTGGTCTAAATTCTCTTTCTATCACAGTTGCCCCAATATTTTAAGCATGTATATATGTTGCAAAGCGTTGGAATAAAGGACTGAATGGGGCTAATATTTCCTAAGGAGTGTGTAGTGCAGTGCCTCCCTGCTTTGTGGGGCTTGTGTGGGTTTGTGCCTCTTAAGTGACTTTTTCTTTCTTTGCTTATCCTTAATCCAGATATGATAGGGGCGCCCAAATTTTTTTCAAAGAGGGCCCAAAGTTGTTGAGCTTTCTTTACAATTTTGCCCCAAAGTTGTTGAGCTTTTTAAAGGATTTTACCCCAGTAAATGAACTGCCACAGGGGCCAGATTAAACCGAATGGCGGGCCGAATTAGGCCCCCAGAATGGATTTTGGACATGCCTGAATTATGAGACCAGTCTGTCCCACAGAAGACCCATGCATTGTCCATATAGCACCATCTGCACACGTCGTGCCTTTCCAAAGGAGAAGGGGACGGGTCTCTGCCCCAGGCAGCTTGCAATCTACAATTCAGCACAGAAGGTATTGCAAAAGAAAAAGGGTGCAAGGGGGTGAGGAAGGATGTGATATGCTTTGCCTAGGTGTGGCTACAGGCTGAATTGCACTAAAGCATAGTCACAGAATCATAGACCCAGCTCCTTCAACTGCTTGGAAGTAGCTCAGACTGGTTGCAACAGGTCTAGGATGGTTTGAACCGGTCCATGTCGATTTGTCCTGGTCCAAGCTAGTTTGAAGTGGTCTAGACCATTCCAGAATCTTTCTGGCTTTGTTTATTGTGATAGGGCACCGACAGTCCCTCCAAACCCGCCTCTCCAGCAGCAATGACCAAAGTATGGCAACGTTAGGAAATGAGGCAATCAACTCATCAAAGTCACTGTATATGCTCCACATCAAGTCCACACCTTTTCGATAGGCTAAATCATTTTTGCCCAGCTGAATGACCAGGGCATTCGGAGGGCCTTTCACAGCAGCTCTGGCTTTCACTGCCGGCATAAATTCTGCCCAGCGCATCCCTCTCCGTGTAATCCAGGAGACTTCGACATTTTGTGGTAGGTCCAATCTGCACCCAAGGCCGCAGTTGATGGCACGGTTTCTAGCCCAGTGGACAATACTGTGGCCTATAATCCAAATACACACAACCCCGTCTTCTGCAAGAAAAGAATGCAACAAGCCCTGGTCAGGTATGAAGTGACAAGTCATAAGGTCTAGCGAATGTATCCCTTAAATGCATTTGACTTCCATCGACCCAAGTCCTTTATCCTTTCAGCCGAAAGACCTAAATGTACAGCAGTAGTGGAGGCGCCGGTACAAAATGAGTGGGCGGCGAATTCCGCTGGGGTAAGCCCACAAGCCACAATGGCCTTGCACATAACGCATGTAAACTGATGTCTTGTCAGGCGGGAGCCATCTGCGTGTATGAGAAATGGGCCTGCAATGTTTGGTCTCAAATACAAGAGACGCCTAGTGTCTTTTACTGGACATGGGCCCTTGTTGTGTGTTGCCTGAAGCCGAATAAAGGTCCCTTTCCCCTGTTGGTCAGTATTTGACCCTCGCAGACTAATTCTCCCATGCGCAAAGCGCCAAAGAAAGCGATGGAGTAATCGGCCGAAAATAAATGCGCTTCTTATTTGGACTAACAAATACTCCTTAATTTCCTATGCATTTGGCAAAGGATATCATAAGTTATGGGTCTCCTATTATTGCTGCTGGGAGGCTGTAGTCTACGCCAACCTTCCAGTGCCTTTCACACCAGGAAATCTGCACATGGGTCTTTGTTTATTTGGGTATAAATCAAGAAGGGATTTTAGAGGTTGCAGCTTAACCGGTGAGAAGGCCAGACCAAGGTTCAAATTAGTATCGGTTTCTGGCCATGCCCTGGGCGGGTCTGGGGGCACCCCTTGATCCTTGGTTGAAGTGCCCCCTGCCTCCCCGAAAGGGCTGCTTTCCTTTGAAACATGAAGAAGCTGGGTGATTGCCCAGGCACTTCTCACATTCGTGAAGGTACTTCTCACATTCGTGAAGGTTTGAAAAAACAACAACTGCAAGCATTCTATGATGTCACAGTAGGGGGCTTGCAGGCGCTGGGCAACCGAAGTTAGCATGAGTGTTACACAAATCTTAAGGTGCACACATAGCAGACACGCATCCTAGAGAAAAAACAATCCTTCACCATTCAAATATTATAAAATATTCCCTGAAAAAAAGACACTTTCTTTGAGTTCACAGAGTAATCCTGACCCTCTTAATGACCCAATATATTTACTCTGCATTTGAAGGAAACACCTTTCCCAATAGTTCTTTTCACTTACAAATCCTTCAAAAGCTATAAACATCTCACATAAATAGGGGTAGATCTGTGACAATGGATTCAAGAACTGAGGTATTTCCCATTTCAAGGGAAAGGCTCAGACTGGTCAGGAAAGGGCAGCCAGCAAACATTGTCAGGTTTATCATGACAAGAGACAAGCCAGGAGACAAGACTGCCTTTTTCTGTGATGTATGTATGATGCTTGTTGGGTGGGCAGGGGTTTTCAACTAGGGTGCTGTGGCACCCTTTGGTGCCTTGAATGATGGTCAAGGGTGCCATGAGCAACACTGGCCTCTGTCCCTCTTTCTCTCTCCCCCCCCCCATGCCTTCTTGCATCTCTGCCTCCCAAAGGCTTGCGCAGCTGTTTGTTGCAGCACCCCTGGCTAGAAGCTCCCCAGGCGAACGGTGCCTCTGGAGCTGGCCAGGGGGTACTTCCCAGGCCCCTGTGGGGCAGCGTGAGGAGGCACCTCGCTTTAGGTGTTACCTAATAGCATGTTACCTAATAAGAGAGAACTATATGAAAATGCATCACAGGTGGTACCTGGCACCAGAAAGGCTGGCAAAAATGAATAAAACATAATATGAATGAATGAACTTTATTATGGTCACAGACCAGGATAAAACAACAACAACATATAAATAAAATAGCAGTTAGGATTTTTTTTAACTGATAAATGTTGGAGCAGATAAGAACAAGGAAACAAGCATAGGATAAAACATCTGAATAAAATACAAGATTAAACACGGATAATGGATGGATAAAAACTGATAATTAAAACAGATAAGAACTAAAAACAAATAAAAACATGCAGTTAAAACAACTGTAAGAGCGTAAGAACTAAAAGACTATAGGAGGCTGCAGAGTAGAAGCCTCTGAAATAGAGGACACTCACAACATTAGAAACTGATGTGCAAATATGGCTAAAACAGACAATTAAAACAATGTACAACAATAAATTTAGAAACAATGTGCAACAATAAACTATCCCAGGGAGTTGACTCAGAGTCACCCATGGAACCGAGTTTGGGGATTTTCATGCCGGACTATTTTGAGTTGGGAGATGGTCTGCACCTACAGATTTGTACACAGAATCTGGTGACCATCCTGGTCTTCTTCTGATCTTTGTCTAACAGCAAAAGGTCAAATTTTTGCTTTTGCGGGAGGTCGGCGAGCCTCACCAGTAGGGGATCAATGAACTTACTACGTGCCTCTTCGTAAAAGGGACATTTAAGGCAGTGTTTCCCAACCACTGTTCCGTGGCACACTAGTTGCCTGGTGTGCCACGGGAAAAATTTAAAAATTCGAAAGATTTTTTTTTTTTAAGTCAAATTTTCGATTGGGGCGCCGTCACTAGATGACCCCTGGGGTTCCCTCCCTCCCTCCCGATCTGCGCCTCCCTCCTCCTCCTCCTCCGGGGAGGCCCTTCCTGGCTCTTGGCCAAGGCTTGGCGGCTGCCACTCACTCACTCGCTCGCCCACCCGTCCCTCCATCCCTGCACCCGGCCTCTCCCCCTCCGTCCCTGGTGCGGGGGCTGCCGGGATCCGTAGTCCCCTAGCCCTTGGGCTCCGTGCCCGCGCGGGGTGCGCGAACTACGTTTCCCAGCGTGGCCTGGCGGGCCGGGCATTTTGTTTGAAGCGCTCTTCTCCCGGCCATGGAATGAGCGCAGCGGCGGCGGCCGGGCGGGCAGGGGCTCTTCTGCGCAGACCCCGTGCAGCCTGCCTGCGCCCCCGCGGAGATCAGGCGGCAGGATGGAGCCCGGGGATCCCCGCGGAGGCGGAGCGGCGGAGGCTGCCCCCCAGGTAGGGCTGCGTCGGGGTTTTTTTATTTTTGCAATGCTGCATCCGCGCCGGAGGGGACGCATCGGACCGCGGGGAGACCCCTTGGCGGGCGTGCAAGGCAATGCATGCGTGCAGGCGTTGCATGGAGTGCAGTGCAATGCAATGGCAACGCGGCGCCCTGCATGCATGCATGCAACTTCCACCAGCGCTCCGGACTTGGCAGGTGAGGGGGGTCCCCAGTGGGCGGCAGAGAGAGCCGGGAGGGCGAAGGGGAGCCGGGGGGGGGAGCAGCGCTGCTCCCCGAGCCGAGCCCGGGGGGAAACTTCGGCGTCGTTGCGCCGGGTGTTGGAAGCGGAGGCTGGTGGGGGCCCCTCACCTGCAAAACCTGGTCGCCTCTCATATATTTCGTGCATTGCATTCATCGCCCGCTTTCTCCTCCAAGGAGCTCCCGGGCGCGCGCGTGGTTCTACTCGTGTTATCCTCGCAACAACAGCCCTGCGAGATGGGTCAGGCGAGTGGCCCAAGGGAGCACCCAGGGATTGTTCTGGCCAGGTGGGGTGATTTGAACCCTGCTCTCTGCCCGGTCTTCATCCTCATTTAGCCCCCACATGTGCATGACTGTGCATGACTGAGGTTTCCCCCCCTTGTCTTGGCTATGGTGTGATTCTGTGCTGTTAATTAATGGGGTTCTGCCTTCGGAGAAGATGAGCCAGCCCTCAAGGAGGTGATTATGTAATTTGCTAGCAATTCATGTCCCTCCCGGCGTGACGCTGCGCGCTGACGTCACGGGGCTGTAATGGTGGTGTGCCTCGAGATTTTTTTCATGAAACAAGTGTGCCTTTGCCCAAAAAAGGTTGGGAAACACTGGTTTAAGGGACGTGGGTAGCGCTGCGGTCTAAACCGCTGAGCCTCTTGGGCTTGCCTATGAGAAGGTTGGCGGTTCGAATCCCCGTGACAGGGTGAGCTCCCGTTGCTCAGTCCCAGCTCCTGCCAACCTAGCAGTTCGAAAGCACGCCAAAAAGTGCAAGTAGATAAATAGGTACCGCTCCGGCAGGAAGGTAAACAGCGTTTCGGAGTGCTGCTCTGCTTTGTGGTCCGTTGCGCCACATGACCCGGAAAAACTGTCTGCGACAAACGCCGGCTCCCTCAGCCTGTAAAGCGAGATGAGCACTGTAACCCCAGAGTCATCTGCGACTGGACTTGCCTGTCAGGGGTCCTTTAACTTTACCTTTTTTTTACCATTGTTTAAAGACTGAAACGACTTAAAAATTAACTGTAACTAAACAGATATTTGGTACTTCTAGGCGGGGTGGGGTGTAAAAACAAAAATCAGCATTTATGAGTGATATATATTGCAGATGAAGAAAAGCACTATGGAGTTGGTGGTCATCACTGCCTCCATTGGGAGCGAGTTCTACAGCTTAACTGTGCTCTGTGTAAAGAAGTATTTCCTTCAGCTTGTTTAACCACTGGAGGGAAATCTTCAATAAATGCAGGGTTTCTGTTGACATTGCCTTTGCACGGTCTCCCTTCCAGGGCACTGCCTCCTGAAAAAGTACTGCAACGCGCATACCGTCATCCGCTTTGCTATGGGTGGCTGCGCCAACAGGCCTTACTTTCGGATCGTGGCTGCACAGAACAAGTGAGCCCGGGACGGGAAGCACCTGGAGCAGATTGGGTGCTACGACCCGCTTCCCAACGACCACAATGAGAGGATCGTTGGTGTGAACTTCGAGCGGCTGAAATACTGGATTGCCAATGGCGCCCATCTCACCAAGCCCGTCGAGAAACTTCTGGGTAATGCCACCTGGTTTCCTTCTTTTTTTGGGGGAGGGGGATGTTGCTCCTGTTTTGTTGTCGCTTTCTGTGTTCCCTTACTTAGATTGACATTTTGCTTGTTGAACAAAGCATTTATACAAAAATTAAATGTGTTTTATATTTTGAATGGTTTCCCCACCATGCCAAACTCCTGCATTATTTTAACCTATCCTTGTGGTGGGGTTTTGCTGAATAAAATTCTGATTATTGTACAGTTATCCATTGAACTTAGGCAGTTCCTGATAATGACGATTCATAAAATCATACGAAGGGTATAAGGGGCCCCAGGGCTCCTCCAATTCAACTACCTTCAATGCAGGAATTTTTTTTCTTAATCCTCCCGTTTATTTTTAAGCTGAAAATTTGTCTGGGGGAACAAGTGGAACAGAAAGCACAGCGTGCTTCCTGATGTCACGGGCAACCAGGCAATCAGTTCTTTCACAGCTTTGCGCTTAAGCCTAGCGTTGGGGAAGCTGTATCTTTTTGGACTCCCAACTCCCATTATCCCTAACCATTGGCCATTGGATCAGATGAGAGTTGTAGTCTTAACAGCAGCATGCACCCCTGACATATGACTGCAAAATTGTCGGTACATTTTCTGAAGGCGATGAACTCCAGATTTTGTGTGTCCTGACTCTCCCCACCGTGCTATGCTTTAGACAGTTGACCTCGAGACATAATGCAGGGAAGGAGAGCTTCAGAACCAGGGATCAAATGTGGCCCTCCAGCCCTCTGTATCTGGCCCTCAGAATTCTGCCTAAGCCACATCCCCTCACTGCTCCTGCTTCACACTCTCAGGTGTCTGGCTTGAACTCTGATAATGCCTCTTTGCTTAGCTTCCTGGATGGAGGATAGGGAAAGCAGCCTATTGTGCAAAGGTAATAACTGCACAAATTGCTCCAGCCGCTTTTGCCTCTGGCCTCATGCACCATTCATACATGCCCCCTGGAAAGTTGACCGGAAGCGAATGTGACCCATCAGGCTGAGAGAGGTTCCCCCACCCTTGCTGTGAAGAGTACAGACAGCAACAGCAAAGTGCCTTTTCTTTCCTCCGCCCAGGGCTTTCTGGATTCCTCCCCCTGCATCCGATGACCATCACAAACGCCGAAAGAGTGAGGAAAGCCCAAGCCCAGCAGGCTGAGAGGGCTGCTCAGGAAGAAGCAAGCCCAGCTCAGAATGAATAAAGAGCAAAGTGTGGGGCTCTCGCTACCAGCTCCTCGAAGGCAGTGCCAGGATGAAGGACCGCCTGTTGTGCATTAATACATTCAGGCTTGGATGCTGTGCGCCATTTTGATTCAAGGTGGCAGAACGAAACATCACTTTGGCGTGACTTTTCCCGTTTTCTGGGATAGGTTTGGCCACCTCTCGAGATACCATTGCCAACCTTGGGATGAAGGTTTCTAAGATGAGGCATGCATTGATGTTTGAACTCCAGGCGCCATTTGGAATTACCATAGCGTACTGAAACATTTTGGGTGCGACTTCACCCATTTTTTGGCATGAGTTCATACCGCCTCCTGAGATATTGCCACCAAACTTTGCATGAGGGTTCCCAAGTGGGGTGGCAGTGGTTTTTGTTGATGTTTGGATCTGGGCACCAATTAAGAATCCGGAAGGCTGAAATGTGTGTTTCTTGTCACGGAATAGAGCAAATGTGCATTTATTTGTGCCTTACTGAACACAGATAATGACCTGGCCTCCTATTGATATTTATTCCATCAATGTCAAGGGGGTGGGACCCAACGTTAGTCCTACTCAATAGCAGACTCACTGAAATTAATGGATATGACTAACAGATCCATTCGTTTCAGTGGGTCTGCTCCAATTAGGATGTAACTGGATACAACCTTATAAATATATCTCATCTGAACAGTTACTCCTGAGCAATTTTTACACTTGCGTCAGATTGATGCACAGTTAAAACTTACAGAATTTCTTGCCACAAGGTTATGCCATGAATGCAGACTGCTATATATTTTGGAAAGTTGCTTGTCTGTTCATTTAGCCACCTCTTAAGGTACTGTCACAAATTTGGCACGATGGTTCCTGAGATCAAGGAGCATGTTTTCTTCCATGTCTGGATACAGCCAGACACCTTTGGAATCACAATGGAGGACTGAACCCTGCACTGATTTCAACCACTGATTTAAAAACTGCACTGATTTTTGTGTGTGTGCGTCTTAGAATTACTGCACAACACGAGGTACGAGGCCCCTAGCAATAAAATTAAAATAAATAACGTGGTTTTGGAAGTAGTTGCTACTGCTGAGTCTTCAAGCTGTATTGTGATGATATGACATGACTGCTTCGGTGGTAATGCAAATTATTAGCAACTTACACCACTAGTAGGAGCAGGTTTCTTGCAGAATATGAGGAAGCGGCTAGTGGGTCAGAGAGAAAAACTAAACATTACGTGCAATCATTTAATTGGAGTCAGGAAAAGGAATGATAAAAGATGACCAAGAATGGATCAAGCCCCAGTTAGGAAAGAATGTGAAGAGGAGAGACTTTAGCTTTCAAATCTCTATCTGCTGGAACTCTTTTTCTTAGAGGTAGGGATTGGAGGGAGCGGTTCGGCGGCGCCCAGAGCTGGGACTTTCACCCCTTTCTGTTTCAGCAACTGGTAAAAGTCTAGACGCTCTGTTATTATTTTCTGGAAGACAGATCCACAGAGGAGCTTTCTATTAGAAATGGAGGCAGCTATTCCATTCCCCCAGCCCGCTTCTGCATTGCAGCCACAGTGACAATCTGACTTCCACATGGTTACTTTTACCTGTAAGGACTCTAAAACTTCATCGTCTGTGAGTTCGGCCTGGGGAAACTTGAATCCAGGGGTGCTGTAAGTTGCCTGGATGATTCTGCTCCGAAACCTTTCAAACTTTCAGTGAAAAGAAGGGCGGGGGAATGAAGTGGACAGTGCCTTAGTTCAAAAATTAGAGAATGTCATTCCTTAGAATCAAAGCTAATGCAGTGAGGCAGAGGTCTCTCCCAGGCAAGCAGTCTACATTCGTCCTGATCCACGTGCACAAAGATTCCGAGTAGGACCATTGCTTATTCTGATTTCTTTGGGAGAAGGTTGAACGACATTGCACCAAGCAGTCCTTATCGCTCACTTTCCAGTGGATATCCCTGTCACTTTCCTTACAGCAAAAGGTCTGGTTTCCCCCCGGAAGTGGGTTTATTGCACAAGAACACCAAATCCACCTGAGTTGCACAATCTGGATTTCCCAGCACGTGACTGAATCGCACCCCTGAAACAGGGACATTCTGGAAGCGGCCAGGATTCTCGGTTACTCATTTGCAAGAGCCATGTTTCATGCCATTTTCAAATTTTTGATTTGTTTCCATCTTTCAAAGAGCACTAGAAACTTCAATTCAGATTTTTATCCGTTTAAAATAGCATGGCTTACCCCAAGGAACTCTGGGAAGCAGAAGAGGGGCAAATGGGGTACAGCCCCACAATAAGCAGCTCACCCCCCCCACCTGCCTGCCTGCCTTCTTGCTTACATCCAGCCCTGTGGATGGCCCTGGCTGTCCAATTCCTTCTCCTTAGCCCTAGCGTTGCCCTTGTGTTGCAGAAAGGAGGATGCAGTCAAAACTAGATCTGGCTCTGCTTGTCACTGGCAGTGGCTGCAGCTGTCACTGGCTCTGGTGCCACGTCCTGCCTCCCCACCAGCTCCAATGGGCACCAACCACCAGACTCTGGGAGCTGCCGTTTTGCAGACCAACAGAATTCAGTTCTGTTCCTGAGGTACTAGTGAAAATACTTTGGGCCTGTGTGTAGACATAAACGTACATTCATAACATTACATGCGCATATGCATGTAAGCATGCATTAAACAGAGAAGGTCTTGGGTTCAATCCCTGGCAGGTTGCACTGGGCACAAAACTCCTGGAGAGCCTCTGCCAGTCAACATAAACCAGGGTTTCCCAAACTTGGGTCTCCAGCTGTTTTTGGACAACAGCTCCCATCATATCTAGCTAGCAGGACCAGTGGTCAGAGATGATGGGGACTGTAGTTCAAAAACAGCTGGAGATCCAAGTTTGGGAAGCCCTGGTGTAGACAATACTCAGCTAGATGGACCAATAGCCTTTGTTTTAACTGAGGTTAGTAGCATATTTTTGCACTGCTGTGGTGAAGGGTTGATAAGAAATGCAAATGGTAATAACGGTAATAACAAGGACATCATAGCAAGAACAGGGGTGGTAGTAGTGGTTGAAGAAGCCCTGCGATCTGTGGAGAAGATTACCCTGGCACTGATGGTCACCAGAGTGGCTCTGGTGTGCACCTCTGCCCGCTGCAAGATCTCCAGCTGCCTCTGCAGGTCCTTCTGCCGGCTCAGCTCCTTCCCAACATGGTGCTGATTCAGTAACAGCTCGGCCTGGAGCCGGTTGACGTTGCTCTGCAAGTCCTCAATCATCTGGCTCTTGTCAGTTAGTTTGGATTCCAGATCAGTGAGGTCCTGCGTGGCAGGAGAGGAGAAAGATAGAACTGGTAACTAAGAGTAAGGATGGAGGTTTTGATTTGGTCTGCTTTCTAATGGGAAACTACCTAATTTGCAGTTCCCGGACTAATAAACAAACCGAAACCCAGCTATCCTTTGAAAATCCACACTGCACCGAATTTTTCTCCAGCCAAACACTGTGTGCAACCATAATTGAAATGTGAGAGGAGAGTGCAAAATGGCTGCTGTGGGGGCACGGCATCTCAGAAGATGGCTGCTGTCGTGGGACATCTTGGGCCAATCATTATCTCTCAGTCTAACCTACCTCAAAGGTAGGAAAAAAGAGGGGAGAGGGAGACACGTATACAGCACCTTGGAGGACAAGTGGGATAGAAATGTAGTAATTAATAAAGCAAAAAACAAAACAGAATAATGGCTTGAATGTAAGAGAGGCTGAGGCTGTAGAAACAGGAATGGCGCACGAAAAGCTCAGTCTCTTTTGCAGGTGCCTTAGGAATTACAGGCAAGCACACTGGTGCCCATGGGCACCACATTGGAGACCCACAATTAGAACTTAGGAACCTGCTTTGTGGATTCAGTTTGCATTTAGTGGCAAAGCCACCTGATTTGCACTTTCTGCAACAAGAAATGAACTGAAGCACAGTCCAGCCACTGAAATTCACACTTCCCCAAATTTTCCAGTGCAGTTCCCCAGACAGGTAAGGTGTAGGGGGAAATGCCTACGCTAGGGTGCAGCGCACCTGCAAATGCATATATATGGGGAAATATAATTTTAAAATGCCTCAAATTAGAGGAAAATGCATGCAACAATGGACATATGAGGAAGTTCATGAGGACTCCCCGCCACCCCCGACACACACAAAAAATGCAAACTGATGTGGAAATGTGGAGAAGACCGGGAAAAATGAGAGAAACCAAAACTGAGATATTCGCCCTCCCTACTGGCAGGGAGCAGCAACTCACCTGCCTGAGACTGTAATTCTCTCTCTCGATGGAGCCCATCATTTCTTCGTGCTTCCTCTCCTCTCTCAAGTTGCTAAACTAAAATAAAAAGGCAAGCATGAGAAAGGGCTCCCTTGAGTATGTTCACGGCCCGGCGGAAATCCCAGCTGGAAGGTACAGCCCGTAAGAAGACAGGCAGCTTCCTTAGACTCAGCCAGAGCACAGCTGCATCGAACTCAGGATTGCCTTGATGACTTCAACTGCAGAATTCGCTCCCCCAGGAGGGAGCGATGGCTGCCAACCAATTGTTTAGGGTTAGACCAATTCATGGAGAAGGCTGTCAATGGATCCTAGCCCCCATGGCCATGCGCTCCCTCCGTAGTTGGGAGGCAGGAATGCTACTGGAACACCAGTTGCTGGAAAGCACAGGAGGGAAGGAGTGCTCTGGTGATTTGGGCCCCTGGGAGAACAGGATGCTGGACAAAATGGACCACCGGCCTGATGCAAGAGCAGGGCCCTTGGTACGTCCCTATGTCTACTCCCATCTGCCAGCAGCTCTGCAGGATCTCGGGCTGGGGACCTTTCCAGCACTGCCTGGAGATGCTGGGGATGGAACCCAGGAGAATTCTGCTTGCAAAGCGGATGCTCTACCACTAAGCCATGGCAACTTCCTCCAAGTGCCACGTGAACCTCCAGCCAGCCACAGACCTGCCATCTCACCATAAGGCCAGGAAGATCTTAGCAGCAAACCTGCTAGAAACATGTAGAGGGGCCAATCCATTCTCTCAGCCCTCTCAGGGACCTAGGAAGTTAGCTTAGGCTGAGTCAGACTACTGGTCCAACTAGCTCAGGATTGGCTGCATGAATGCCAGTGGCTGTCCAGGGTTTCAGAGGAGGCTGTTCCAAATCCTGATCTGGAGATAGCGGGGATTGAACTGGATACCTTCTCTTTCTCCAGTTAATTTTTATCTATTTTTACAAATCCATAATGAATTAAACAACTTTAAAACAGTGGTACCTCGGGTTACAGATGCTTCAGGTTACAGACTCTGCTAACTCAGAAATAGTACCTCGGGTTAAGAACTTTGCTTCAGGATAAGAACAGAAATTGCGCAGCAGCAGTGGGAGGCCCCATTAGCTAAAGTGGTACCTCAGGTTAAGAACAGTTTCAGGTTAAGAACTGACCTCCAGAACGAATTAAGTTCATAACCCGAGGTATCACTGTACAACTTTTTAAAAAATAAATAAATAATGGCTTCCCAGATGTACCAATAATTAACCCTTATTGCTGCTTATATTTCATAATTATCTCTAATTCACAATTTCCCCCTTTTGTACTTGTCCATTCATTTGTCAATTCCTGCTTGTACACTAGTTAACATTTCCAATGTTATGAAGTGAGGATTGCTCATCCGTTTATCAATCCACATTAACCCATTAATTATTATTTCTGAAACAAAACCTTCATTTCCCTCCATCTGTGTATATAAAAAACTTAATCATTCCCACTCCGTAGTTGTTTTCCATTCGATTCTTAATTTGTATCAAATTCACATCACATTAATTTGAATTCCCTACATCTTTAAAAGTGTCCTGGAGTGGAGACCTTCCTTACAGAAAGCAGGTGCTCAACCACTGAGAAACGGCCCCCTCCTCACCATCTCATGCATTCAGCTATTTAAGAGCACGCCTTAAAAAATTTAAAGAATTCTCAGCCTTCCCCGCAATCCAAACCCAGCAGAACTGTGTAAACCCCCCAATCAACATACTTTCTTAGACATGGCTTCCAGCTGAGCTCCCCGCTCCCTCAGCTCCTTCTGCAATGATTCTCGTTCTGCGTGAGCTTTCCTGAGCTGGGATGCCTGAAAGGATAGCTGCCTTTGCACGGAAGATATCGCGCCTAGGGAATCAAAGGAAAGGCCCGTGAATTTGATCGAGGCCATCCAGTATGGATCGCCAGAAACTCTCCACTAGCATGAACCCTCTGAATTAACAAGAGAGGGACCTGCAAACCAATGTTGCTGTTTTGTTTTTGCCTTCTTGCAGGCATGCTCTCGTCCAATGGACAACCAATCCCAATCCCAGGAAACTCCATTCCATTCCCTGTGCCCTGGTTTTCTTTTCTTTTTCCAATGGGCTACCATGCCCAATCCCAGGAAACTCCATTCCATTCCCCATTCCCTGGTTTCCTTTTCTTTTTCCAACCAACACTCAGCAATCCATGGTTGCTGGGCACGCTCAGCTCTCATTGGGCTCTTGAGGAGGTCACCCGCTTAGGATTCCAAAATGATTGTTTTGCATTTCAACTAACCTCAGGGTTCCACTGAGCATGCTCACAACTCCCTCTTGTTTCTCAGTGGCCTCACCTTAGTTCCATTTCAATCAGTGTCTACAATGTGAGGTTGCCTCCAGAAGGGGTGACTCTTGGTTCCCCAAGGAAAATATTAGCCAACCCATTTCCATATATAACCATCTCAGCTTTCCAAAGTTACCTGTGGCCATGTCATAATCGAATTTCACTTTCTGCAGCTCGCCGTACAGCTTGTCGTTCATCCTCTGGAACTCGAGAAGCTTGCTAAAAAGGAGCTCCTCTTCCGATTCTTCCATATTCACTTCTTTGTAAGACCCACTTTCCACACGCATCTCTTCCTCGCCCTCCAAGCGTACCTTTTCCTGTATTTCAGAGTACTGTGCAGAGAGAGCGCAAAGAAAGACTGGGATGCCATAGTAAGGGCATGGGAGAAAGCCAATTTCGTTCGCGTTTTAACAGGAAACTACCCAATCCGTACTTCTCAAAGCAACACGTGAGCTGGAACACAATTAGCCTTTGAAATCTGCACTTCTCCAAATTTTGTACTGCAGCTCTCCAAGCAAGAAAAGCATGCAAAATATGCACACCCTAAGGAGAAGATTTGTATAGAAATGCATACCTTACTGAAAACAGCATTCAAAAATGCATTATAGTAGGGGAAACTGCATTCCCCCCCCCCCCAAAAAAGGGTATATTAGGAGAAATCCACACTAAAATACTGGTGAATTCTCATGAGAATTTAGGGGTTGTTGGGGTTTTTTTCCCCTTCAAAAGTACAAATTGCTGTAGAAATGTGCAGAACCAAATTTACAACTGGAAAATGAGGAAACTGGCCTCTGCTAGGTTCCTCTACTCAAACATTTCCCCTTCTTCCTCCATTTTCCCTGCCTGGATTAGACCTTTTACTCACCAATGAGGCAGAACTTTAGGGTACAGGTTCTGGGACCCCACAGAGTGAGCAGATGGGCCCCCGTTAAACGCAGCAGTAGGTCGGACCACATTTGGAAGTAAGCAAAGTGATGAGGATGACTTAGGCACATAAAACCTTTCTTAAACCAAGCCAGAAGCTTGCTCCACTTTGTTCAGCATTGTCTACATGGACTGGCAGCACCTCAAGAGGGTGACCTGGAGACACTGGGGATTGAACCTTCTAAAGGAAGACCAGAGTCTAAAACCACCTAACTTCACCACTGCTGATTCTGACCCTGAAAAGGAGGGTGCCAGCCAGGTCAGTTTGGACACTAGAGAATGAGGTCTTGCTGTGGCCTGGGGGAAAGGCAGGATAGCAAGGGAAAGGGACTCCCAAGGGCCAGGTAGGCAATCGTGGGGGCCACAACTGAACCACAGGTCAAAGGGTGCCCATCTCTAGCTTGGGGAGAGGGCAGGGTTCTGCCCAGCCCCATAGACATTCTGTACTTCTGCAAATCTTTGTGTGTTCCCCATACCTGCAGAAACTTTTCCTCTTTTGTGTGGACGGTGCTGTTTCGGCTCTATGGACACCAGAGCTTGGGAAACGAATTTGCTACAAGTGTAGAAAAATTTCTCCCCGACTGGCCTTTGGGCTCACCTCTTTCTCCAGCTGCTCCAGTTCATTCTGATCCTTCAGCAGCGTCTTGCTAAGGCGAGCCATCTTGGAACCCACCTGTTTATCTGTCTGGGCCAGCTCCAATTTCAACCGCTCCAATTCCTGCCGAAATTCTTCCGGAATGCTCTTCTGCTTCATAAGGACCGGCAGAGAGACACCTCGCCTGCGCAGGTTTGGGTCACTCACTTCCAGTTCCTTTTAAGGAGAGGGATAAAAGATTCAGAAGGCGATGAAGCTGGAAACTGAGGGCACAGCCCTCCAGTAACTTGGGGAAATGCTGCTAGAACTTGCAAGGTTATCTCAGAACTGTTGTAGGAAATACTGGGCACAGAGGATGCAAAGCATAGGAAGCATAGGGACTCTGCCTGCCATTGACTCTGGCTGTGCCTGCCACTGGCTTTGGCGCCACCTACTGTTGGCCTCCAGGCCTACCAATCCCTATAGGCACCAGCCACCACTGAGGGCGAATCCACCAAGCATATCTCCAAGCATTTGCCATTAGCACAGAGGCTGTGCATTCACTTGCCCTGCTCTCCCTTTAGTTGGATTGCAAAGTAAGAGCCCCTGGCACATATAGAGGCTTACAGAATTACACACAGACAGCCAATGTAGTGTCGTGTGGTTCGGGATCCTTCTTTTCATAGAACTGCAGAGTTGCAAGGGACCTCGTGAGTCATCTAGTCCAACCCTCCGCAATGCAGGAATCAGAGAATCAGAGAATTGTAGGGTTGGAAGGGACCATGGGGATTATCCAGTCCAACACCCTGCAATGAGGTAGCTGCCAGTGGTCCCCCATGGCTCGTATCCACTAGGAGCCTCTCTGTGTTCAGTGCCTTGGATCCCATTTTTGTGGCGCTCCCTTCCGGTTGAGGTCAGGCAGGCCTGTGGAATGTCCAGTGCTTCCTGAATTTTTTCTTTTCCAAAGATTATCTCAGCAGGTTGTTCAAGTGAACGCTGATTTCATAGTTTTAACTCACATTTCGTCTTACTGTATAGCGGTTAAGCGACATGCAAATTGTTGAAATGAAAATTTAAAAAACAGTGGTTCATGTGCCAAACTAGGACCCGGGAGACCCGGGTTCAGATCCCCACTTGGGTGTGAAGCCTGCTAGTTAACCTTGAGCTAGCCTCAGCCTCTCAGCTTAACCTACCACGCAGGGCTGTTGTGAGAACCACGTATACGCCAATCTCAGCTCCTTAGAGGAAAAGCAGCAGGACAGAAAGGCAGTCAATGAATAAACAGAGAAGAAGGACTGGGCCAACCTTCTGGGCGGGTCTCTCCACTGGGGCGAGCTCACCCCCCTGCTGGGCCTCCTCCAGCTGCATCTGCATCACTTCCAGCTCCTCCCGGAGGACTGAGATCACGTCATCCTTGCGGACGAGTTCCGCTTCCATCTTTTGCAAAGTTGTATCCTGGGGGGGGGCGAGGGGGGGGAGATATGGGAACAGCCAGGTTGAGACCTCAAAGACACTTCCTACAGTTGCATGACATGGGCGCCCCACCAGGGCAATAAACACTTTGTCCATTTACATGGCAAGGGTGGGGGAACCTCAGGTTACAGGCCACATGCAGCCGCCCAGGCTGCTCTTCCTGGCCCTTGCAGCACTCCTCGGCCCTTCCCCCTTACTGGCCCTACTCTCTGCCCTCCTTGAGAGTTTCTGCCTGGCTGGAAGGTGCTCCAGAGCTCGGCTCATGCCTCTTACTTGCCTTGGCAGAGTATGGAGAAATGGATGCTTCTGTATAGAAGCCCTGCTGGAATGTAGGCTGCTGTGCAAAGGGAAAGAGCTGCCCCCCCTGCCCCGCCTACTCTTCACCTCCGGCTGTGCCCCCTGCTGGCATGCGGGCCCCGCAGAAGGCTCCCCACAAGGGAATGTGGCCTCGAGCTGAAAACAGGTGCCCTTGACTGTGATATGGGGTAGGGAGGGAAGACAGCCATGTTCAGATACAAGGAGGACTACTGATGTAGCCCAATATTTTTTACTCTGACAGGCAGACAATCTCCAGGAGCCAGAGATCTTTCCATCAGCTGTATGTTCCCAAGCCCCAATTCATCATGCCGACTTGGGTCTATAAAGGCCCGTGTAGTTCAGGACCCCTATATCTTTCAGAGCGCTTCTCCTGGTGTTGAACCTACTCAGATCCACTGACCTGCACCAGAAGGCCCACTTTCGGGTGCCTCCCTGGAAGGGCACGTAGTGGAAATTGTAGAACTGCATATGCTTTGATAAATAGCCTACACTTGGTATAAAAAACTGTAACTACAGAAGGATAGCTCTATTACTCTGGCTGTATTAAGGTTTGTCTGATGGAGAGCAGGCTCCAATATGGCAGGCATGCTTTCCGCCTGAGAACGGGACTTAGTTTCCATGCACCTGTAAAACTAAGGTGAGGGCATGGCTCTATATAAGCCTGCGTAATTCATAGGCTTGCAGTTTCCACTTTTGCGTTCTCCCCAGAGGCTGCTGCTGTGACCAAGTAAAGTTGCCTTAAACATCACAACAGTGTAGTTATACTGAAGCACTCCACTACAGGCATGAGTCCCCCCATGCTCAGCATCCAGGGTACCAGGATGGGCCTGGCCAGTGCCAGTGCTTTCCAGTAAGCCTTGCACGGCCCAGTTCCCTGCTCCCTTTCCTCTGCCAAGCTGCTTTGACAGTTACATCCTTACCTTTTCCCGCAGCAGACTGACGTACCATGGGATTCTGCTTCCTTTGCGGGTTTGGCTTTTCAGGTAGACGTCGCCTGTGAAGCCCTCGGTGAAACTTTCCCACTTAGGCAATGCAGACATGCTCTGAGTAGATGAGGCTGGACAATCTGTGCGCGCAATGGCAACGGAGTGGAGGAGAGAAAGGCACCGTCAAGGTAGTGCTATGGATCATCTCCGACGCTAGTCCTGAATCTGCTGGGATGCGACTGAAACCCACACGGGTCTAGCAATCGTCTGGAAGCACCCAGGGTGCCATGGGCAATAGTGGAGCCCTTTAACGATACATTTAATACATTGCCATTATAAAAAGAAGGCTGTCCTGGGATGTAGCACATCGGAAGGCTAGAAATTGTCCAGCTCAGCTGCCTGAAAAGAGGCGAGTTATAGCAGCTGAAACGAAAGCACTGCAGTTTTGTTTAAGCATAGCCAAAGCTGCCTGCCCCACACCCCTTCCTGCATAGTCCTGAGATGTAAACTCCGGTTTGCAGCAGGAAGGGGAGGGGAGGGATCTGTGTGGGAACCAGCAAGTCAGACAAAGGCACTCACATCTGAGGCAGCTCTTTGACTCAAAGATACCTGGTCTCTGAAGTATCAATTTCCGTTCTTCCAAGGATTGCTGGCAGGACAGACTTATGGTGCTGATGTTGCAAGGCAGGTGGCCTTTGGTTATCTCATTCTCTGCAAGGAGAAGGGGGAGGAGGAGGAGGAGGAGGAAGGAGACGGTTACATGGGTCTTTCACACACACAGTGCATGGAAATCGCCAATAATGGAGGCACCACTTTTTCAGTTTAGACAGCATGCAGCATGCAGCAAAACAAAACCTTCAGCTCTCAGCAGGTTGTTGGATGAGCACAACTCCCCTCTTCCCTGACCACTGGCCATGATAGTTGAGGCTGGTGGGAACTGAAGTCCAGCAACATCCTGGAGGACCACTGGTTCTCATGCCCACACGAAGAGACATTTTGGACGTGAGAAGATTATGGAAGGGGGCAGGTTAGGGTTACAACAGCACTTAGCAAGCTCAGGAGTCGGTTATCTGGAATGTACGTCAACATCCTGACAGTTCAAGTAAGATTTTCTTGAGTTCAGTTAGGATGCCTTCTTGATTGATGATGGATGGAAAGGTGCTCATTAAAGTACTTTGATGACTGCTTGCTCCTAGCGTGGGTGAGGCCAGAGGCAAAACTGGGTGGAGCAATAAATTTAAACTTTTGCGGTAGACTAGTCTCTATAGGCACCCCCCCCACCTCTCTCTATCCTTCCTGTGTGTTGACGAGGGGGGAGTGTAGGACTGTAGCACCCTGCTTGTGGTTAACGCTTAGCTGGAATGAAATATTCAACGCAGCAACAGAGAAATTTAAAAAATAATTTATTTGTCAGACAAATAAATAAGAGGCACAGTGGTATATAGTTACCAAGCTCTGGCCTGGCCTCCTGCCATTATGGCCAGCACTTATATTCCCTTAATCCAGCCCCCCTTTGCTCCTCCTGTGGCTGCCTCTGTTCAATCAGCCTGGTTGGATTTCCTATTGGCTGATTGCTATAATTAATTCTAAGAGATACACCCATATCCTCCTGTCCTTATATGGAACACAAAGAGCTATATATTGTTTCATCTATAAATGACAAATAAGTAGTAATATATCTTACATGTGTCTCAACAAGGAATCTTAATTACCAGCTCACCTCTTGCCTTCCTTGCCCTCCAAAACAGATGGATAATAATTTAAAATTTTATCTTGAACAGATGTCAGAGACCTTGGGTTCATATTCTCATGCATCATCAATGAAATATCTCCTTTTGGAGGTCTTTAAACAAAGGTCTGATAGCCATTTATCATGCGGGCTCGTTTTGGCGTCTTCTTGTCTGGCAAGAGGCTGGGCTCAATGGCCCCTGTGGTCTATTCGAACTCTAGGACTCTATGATTCTATGAAATAAGAATCTAACATCTAAATTTGTTACTTTCTAAATCCTTTGCATAGTTACATTTAAGACAATATATTTAATACATAACATAGATAGCCTTTTAAAAGGATAAACTTCCTCAAAGTAAAAAGGAAGAAACAGTTTACAGCCTCAAAATAAAATAGGAGAAAAAGCCTCTTCCCCTTTTTACACTCCCCCCCCCTCTCTAGCCAGCCATGTGCTCTTGGCCTTTTGTCCTGTGGCTCAAGTTTAACGGTTTTATTATGTTTGGTCTCTGCCCTTTTTTACACTCTCAGTCTGTAATTCCAGCTTTTACGACTTTGAGAATTGTTTTCTGCTATAAATCAAAAGGGGCCCTTGTCTAGGAGAATAAACATTACCAAGGTTGTAAACTGCTGGCTTGAAACTTTTGAAAATCTAAGCTCTCTCTTTAATATACAAGTCCTGATCAAACATTAATAAAATGCAGGCTTATTCAGATGCCACATTCCCCCCTTTCAAGCTCAAGGACCTTGCCACCAAGAGTCCTTGATAGCTTGAACTTCATCATATTCCTGAGTTAAAGCTCTGTATAGGGCCATGATATGAGGTAGAGTTTCATTCGAAATCATCTTGCTAATTGTACTTCTAAAACATGAAATGATACTTGGCATCATACATAAAACCATCACTACTACTGTCAAGAAAAACAAGCAAGACAATAGTATCCCTTTTAGGTAACCAATTGGTGAGCCATCCCATATCCCATCCTTCCCATGTTTGTACTGGGACATGTGCTATACTTTCCATCTTTGTGGCCAACACACGGATTGCCTCACCATTATCAGAAATGTTAAAGCAACAGGCATTCCCTGTCAAGTTCAAGACTCCACATAGGGCTCCCTGCTTGGCAAGTACATAATCCATTCCCATTTACAGCTGCAAAATGACGGCTCTACTTTCATCCAGCTGTTATGCAATAAGTCTGAAACTCTGGGCCGTGACATTGGTTACAAGTTCTACTACTGCTTGCAATCGAATCATTCTGTTTAGATTATAAATAGGATCCCGTGCCCCTTGTATGAGCTCACCAGGATTCCAGGAGGCAGGATCATAATAGGCTATAATGCGCTCTGGTGGCCAATCATCAGTACCGCTCCAACTTTGGGTACTTCCTCCTGCTATATGAGAAATATCAGCGTTTCTTCGTGTTCGCTTTGCTGAACTAGTGGGCATAATCCACACTGGTGGTAAAACCCCCATCCCAGGAAACAAGTCCCACTCCATTTGGAAGGGAGTTTCTTGTATGCCCATTCTCCACATATCCACCACAACCATCGGGTCTGAGGGTTTTGGTATGTGGAGTGCATAAGGCAAAGTATCAAAAGGGGTATAGAGTTCACAGTGCAGTATGTTAGATTGCCTTTCTCTGTCACAGTTATGTTCCATACCACTTTCCATGCATGAATAAAAGAAGGTGCACAGGGCAAGGCATTCCGAGTTCGATAGGTAGTACCGTTTGCCCAGGTATTCTTAATATTATCCCAGGTATAGTGACAATGAGAAGAGCCTATCATGGTAGAATCAGCTGCATCTGATGATTTATGTACACAGAATTCCCCTTGTACAGGTATAACTCGTAATGGTTTAGTTGAGTTCCATCCGGGGAAATTCTGTACTTCTGTGTGGTGTGGCATTTCGCTTACCCTACCAATGGCATTTAATGGTATTAGTACTAAGGGCATACCTCCCTCTGAATCATCTGGCCCAAGAGAGCAAACAAGGCAATTGGTCCTATTTGCAACATTGGCTACCATTTCAGCTAAACCTACCCACATATTGTGGTCATAGCGGAATCCATATTTAGCAAATTTGGTCAGATTCAAGGACCCTTCCCCTTCCCAAGGGATCAGGATTAATAATAAAATCATGTTGATGTCTAGCATATGCATTCCTTTCACAAAAGATTACCTTATTGTGATAGCAAATAAATATCAGTCCCAATATAATTCCCCCAGTGACAGAAATGGGGAACCACCAAGACCAAAACATATATCCCAAGGATCCCCAATGTGTAATATCTCTGATAATTGTTCCACAAGGGGGCAGTCAATCAATTGTATAAGAGAATCTTTCCGCTCACAGTCTCTGGTTCAGACGCTCCTCAAGCTTCAGGCGTGCGCAGGTCAGCCAGCTTCCAGTGTTGTGGCTGCAGCAGGCCGGTCGTCTAATGTCGCCCGTGACCCAGCCCGTTCCCCGTAGGGCTAGATACAGGGGTTTTTGGAGAGAGTCAGTTTTAAAGGATTAGAGGGGTCACCTTTGCACGTCCAACTGCCTTCGGACTTCTTCAAACGGGAGTGATGAATCCAGGGGGGTCACCTCAGCTACCTTCACCGCTGTTGGAGTAGAGAGCAAGACGGTGTAAGGTCCACGCCACTTTAGGTGCAAATGGATCACGTTTCCACTCTTTCACCCATATGCTATGCCAGCCTGGAGCTGATGAATCGGCACGGCAATGCTGCACGGCGTGCGCTCGAGGGCCCACCTGTTAAGATAAAAAAACAAACAAACAAACACGGGAGAGAGACAAAAACACGGGAGAAAGATTGCACTTGTCCCTGTGTCGCATGGTCTCCTATTTGTTTGAGGTCAGTTGGGATATCCTAAACAAAGGAGGGCGGCCTCCCATACAGGAGCTCAAAAGGTGACAACTTAAGTCTTTTTGTGGGTGTGCACCGAACACGAAACAGTGTTATGGGTAACACGTCTACCCTCCTGAGACTTTAGACAGATTAGTGGGCTTCTGGCATGCCCTGCAGATACCTTGCACAAGCATCTGGCAGTAAGTGGTAAGCCTGGCCAGGTGAATTGCATTGTTTGGATCCCAATTAGGATCTTCCAAGGGAAAGTTGTCCTGGAGATGACTGTCAATATTATAAATATTTCCCACTCTGGCCTGCTCACGCAAATATATCTGTGCCTTTTCAATTATGTCTCTCCTTTCCTCAGTGGTGAAGAGAGTATTCAGGAGCTGGCGACAATCTGTCCAAGTAGGACTATGAGTATTTACTATTGAAGTCACCAAGTCCATCATAGCCCGAGGTTTTTCTGCGAAAGGTGGGGTGTTTTCCAATTCATCAGAACCGTAGTTGTGAATGGAATGTACTGGAGGATCGAAGTTCAAGGTGGCCGTGTTCCGAGTTGCCCATTAACCAGCACAGGCTCCTCAAGTGCATCAAATACTCTTCTGAGAGGGGCTAGTACGTGACCTTTCTCTTCGCTTTGCTCTAGGGGCCTCAAATCATAGGGGATGGTATTTGTCCCAAGGCGTTCTTTTAGCAGCTTTATACGCCTGGCTGTATTGCTTGCTGACCGATTAAGGTCTCCCTGTAACTTCTGTAGTAATTCTCTAGGACTTGGATGTACAGGGGTTTGGGGTAGGCAATCAGTTATTCCACTAAAAGAGACTGTAGATGGAGTTCTACTGGGACTCACAGGTGGAATAACCACTTCTGCTTGGGCTTCATTATAGGACTCCAATGCCTCCTGAAGATATTTATCATAATCTATCAAGGAATCAAGTTCTGTGACTCCACCCCCATTATTCATTCCACTTTCTTGCCTTGGGGTTACAACTGGTGGAGGGTTTGAATTAGGCTCCCTTCGATGTGGAGCATAGGGTGGAGATAGAAGCACCTCTTCCTCTGGTCCCTCAAAAATGGGTTTGAGTTTATTTGGCAAGATTCCTTTCCTAGCTTCGGCTTTTACAGCCAATAATTTGCATCGTTGGACTTTGCATTCCCTTATCCATGGAGGATTTTTATTTAATGTGCTCAGCCAAGAATCTATATATGAAAATTGTTCTGGGCACCCTCCAGTATCTTTGGCGATGTTAGGCCAAAGTTTGCTTACTAAATTTATATCAAAGGTTCCTTGAGATGGCCATTCAGTATTTTGCTTTGGCCACTCTAATTCACATAACGTTCTCAGGCGTTCTGGCGTCATTTTGACTCCATATGCCCCTGAGAAGGCTTTCTTAAAATTATTTAACATACATTTAAAAGGTGTATTTCCCCCCTTTGAACCCCCAACTCCCATTGTATGGCCCTGTGAAGTATCCACTCAGTCACTCACACACACACCTTACTGGGAAACGAAGTAGTACTCACTTTCACACTTAGGTCAGCTACACATTGTACTTTCTCACACATGCAATGCGCCAGATACTTCAACCATACTCTACCTCCCAATCTTCCCTTTTCCCTACACCAGATCACCATCTGATGTACCCAGCCACCTAGCGTACTCAGTTCCCCTTTACTGAGACGCAGAAGTTTGATCAGGACTTCTCTTCCTCCCAATTAATTGGAGGGCCAAAACCCTTTAGTGCACTTACCCTTAGCTGGTTCCCTGTTTATTTCTCTGGTCCCCCCCGGTCCGTCGCCGTCAGTGGGCAGGGTATCAGACAGACGAGACTGCTGCGTTCCCCTGGAAAAAATTTTTCCAGTGCGCGCTGGGTAGGCAATCAGTTGTCCTCTCTCTTGTACCCCGTCCAGTAAGGCGAAGGGGCTGCGTTCCAGCAGACCACTTATCCGAGTCGCAGGCACCATAAAATGTAGCACCCTGCTTGTGGTTAACGCTTAGCTGGAATGAAATATTCAACGCAGCAACAGAGAAATTTAAAAAATAATTTATTTGTCAGACAAATAAATAAGAGGCACAGTGGTATATAGTTACCAAGCTCTGGCCTGGCCTCCTGCCATTATGGCCAGCACTTATATTCCCTTAATCCAGCCCCCCTTTGCTCCTCCTGTGGCTGCCTCTGTTCAATCAGCCTGGTTGGATTTCCTATTGGCTGATTGCTATAATTAATTCTAAGAGATACACCCATATCCTCCTGTCCTTATATGGAACACAAAGAGCTATATATTGTTTCATCTATAAATGACAAATAAGTAGTAATATATCTTACATGTGTCTCAACAAGGAATCTTAATTACCAGCTCACCTCTTGCCTTCCTTGCCCTCCAAAACAGATGGATAATAATTTAAAATTTTATCTTGAACAGATGTCAGAGACCTTGGGTTCATATTCTCATGCATCATCAATGAAATATCTCCTTTTGGAGGTCTTTAAACAAAGGTCTGATAGCCATTTATCATGCGGGCTCGTTTTGGCGTCTTCTTGTCTGGCAAGAGGCTGGGCTCAATGGCCCCTGTGGTCTATTCGAACTCTAGGACTCTATGATTCTATGAAATAAGAATCTAACATCTAAATTTGTTACTTTCTAAATCCTTTGCATAGTTACATTTAAGACAATATATTTAATACATAACATAGATAGCCTTTTAAAAGGATAAACTTCCTCAAAGTAAAAAGGAAGAAACAGTTTACAGCCTCAAAATAAAATAGGAGAAAAAGCCTCTTCCCCTTTTTACACTCCCCCCCCCTCTCTAGCCAGCCATGTGCTCTTGGCCTTTTGTCCTGTGGCTCAAGTTTAACGGTTTTATTATGTTTGGTCTCTGCCCTTTTTTACACTCTCAGTCTGTAATTCCAGCTTTTACGACTTTGAGAATTGTTTTCTGCTATAAATCAAAAGGGGCCCTTGTCTAGGAGAATAAACATTACCAAGGTTGTAAACTGCTGGCTTGAAACTTTTGAAAATCTAAGCTCTCTCTTTAATATACAAGTCCTGATCAAACATTAATAAAATGCAGGCTTATTCAGATGCCACAGGACTAGGGCAGAGTTTCCCAAACTTGGGCCTCCAACTGTTTTTGGACTACAATTCCCATCGTCCTTGACCACTGGTCCTGCTAGCTAGGGAAAGGAAAGGAGATGTTGGCAGAGTACAATGATGCATCTCAGCCAGACAAAAGCACACATGCAGGTACACAGCAGGGGTGTGGGCTGTGAACAGGATGTAGCCTGGAGAGAGTCCCAAAGGCCCAAAAGAGAGGCTTGAAGGGCCATCTTTGGTGCTGGGCTGAGGTTCCCCATCTCTGCACCACAGAAAAACACAGCCCATTGCTCCACCTAACTCAGGGATGGGGAACCTGCTGCCTTCCGTATGTTGTTGGACTCCCAGCTCCCACCACTACTTACCATTGGCCATGCTGGCTGGGGGCTGATGGGAGTTGCAGCCCAGCAGTGCCTGGATGGAGAACCATAGGTTGGGGAAAGCTGTCCTCCAGCCCACTACACCACCCTGGTCTCCCACAGAGACTGCCTCTTCCTCTTGAGCCTTACCAAGGTCAGATGTTGAAGTAGCTCTGTGGCTGTACCTGGGGCACCCAGGGCGCATGAGGAAGGATTTCCGCAGTTCCTCCTCGGGCATGCCGGGTTGGACAATCTGTGCGCGCAATGAGGCTGGACAATCTGTGCGCGCAATGGCAACGGAGTGGAGGAGAGAAAGGCACCGTCAAGGCTTAGGGATTTTTTCAAAAAAATATTTTCTGCCGGTTAAGTTTTTGAGGGCTGATTTCTTGTCCTGTGATAAAAAGCCTTGTGTTTCAAGTTCCAAAGCTTTCAGGGGAGCATTTTCAAGCTTTTGGCACCATTGTTGAATGAATTGCCAAAATTCAGATTTTGGCTGAAATTGTGAGCCCGGGGCTTAGGGATTTTTTCAAAAAAATATTTTCTGCCGGTTAGGTTTTTGAGGGCTGATTTCTTGTCCTGTGATAAAAAGCCTTCTGTTTCGAGTGCCAAACCTTTCAGGAGAGCATTTTCAAGCTTTTGGCACCATTTTTGAGTGAATTGCCAAAAGTCAGATTTTGGCTGAAATTGTGACCCTGGGGCTTAGGGATTTTTTCAAAAAAATATTTTCTGCTGGTTATGTTTTTGAGGGCTGATTTCTTGTCCTGTGATAAAATGCCTTCTGTTTCGAGTGCCAAACCTTTCAGGAGAGCATTTTCAAGCTTTCGGCAGCATTTTTGAGTGAATTGCCAAAAGTCAGATTTTTGCTGAAATTGTGACCCCGGGGCTTAGGGATTTTTTTCAAAAAAATATTTTCTGCCGGTTAAGTTTTTGAGGGCTGATTTCTTGTCCTGTGGTAAAAAGCCTTCTGTTTCGAGTGACAAACCTTTCAGGAGAGCATTTTCAGGCTTTTGGCACCATTTTTGAGAGAATTGCCAAAAATCAGATTTTTGCTGAAATTGTGACACCGGGGCTTAGGGATTTTTTTCAAAAAAATATTTTCTGCCGGTTAAGTTTTTGAGGGCTGATTTCTTGTCCTGTGATAAAAAGCCTTCTGTTTCGAGTGCCAAAGCTTTCAGGGGAGCATTTTCAAGCTTTTGGCACCATTGTTGAGTGAATTGCCAAAATTCAGATTTTGGCTGAAATTCTGAGCCCGGGGCTTAGGGATTTTTTCAAAAAAATATTTTCTGCCGGTTAAGTTTTTGAGGGCTGATTTCTTGACCTGTGATAAAAAGCCTTCTGTTTCGAGTGACAAACCTTTCAGGAGAGCATTTTCAAGCTTTTGGCACCATTTTTGAGTGAATTGCCAAAAGTCAGATTTTTGCTGAAATTGTGACCCCGGGGCTTAGGGATTTTTTTCAAAAAAATATTTTCTGCCGGTTAAGTTTTTGAGGGCTGATTTCTTGTCCTGTGATAAAAAGCCTTCTGTTTCGAGTGCCAAACCTTTCAGGAGAGCATTTTCAAGCTTTTGGCACCATTTTTGAGTGAATTGCCAAAAGTCAGATTTTGGCTGAAATTGTGACCGCGGGGCTTAGGGATTTTTTCAAAAAAAAAATTCTGCCGGTTAAGTTTTTGAGGGCTGATTTCTTGACCTGTGATAAAAAGCCTTCTGTTTCGAGTGACAAACCTTTCAGGAGAGCATTTTCAAGCTTTTGGCACCATTTTTGAGTGAGGTGCCAAAAATCAGATTTTTGCTGAAATTGTGACCCCGGGGCTTAGGGATTTTTTCAAAAAAATATTTTCTGCCGGTTAAGTTTTTGAGGGCTGATTTCTTGTCCTGTGATAAAAAGCCTTCTGTTTCCATCGCCAAAGCTTTCAGCAGAGCATTTTCAAGCTTTTGGCACCATTTTTGGGAGAATTGCCCAAAATCAGATTTTTGCTGAAATTGTGACCCCGGGGTTTGGGATTTTTTCAAAAAAATATTTTCTGCCGGTTAAGTTTTTGAGGGCTGATTTCTTGTCCTGTGATAAAAAGCCTTCTGTTTCGAGTGACAAACCTTTCAGGAGAGCATTTTCAAGCTTTTGGCACCATTTTTGAGTGAAGTGCCAAAAGTCAGATTTTGGCTGAAATTGTGACCCCGGGGCTTAGGGATTTTTTCAAAAAAAAAATTCTGCCGGTTAAGTTTTTGAGGGCTGATTTCTTGTCCTGTCATAAAAAGCCTTGTGTTTCAAGTTCCAAAGCTTTCAGGGGAGCATTTTCAAGCTTTTGGCACCATTGTTGAGTGAATTGCCAAAATTCAGATTTTGGCTGAAATTGTGAGCCCGGGGCTTAGGGATTTTTTCAAAAAAATATTTTCTGCCGGTTAGGTTTTTGAGGGCTGATTTCTTGTCCTGTGATAAAAAGCCTTCTGTTTCGAGTGCCAAACCTTTCAGGAGAGCATTTTCAAGCTTTTGGCACCATTTTTGAGTGAATTGCCAAAAGTCAGATTTTGGCTGAAATTGTGACCCCGGGGCTTAGGGATTTTTTCAAAAAAGTATTTTCTGCCGGTTAAGTTTTTGAGGGCTGATTTCTTGTCCTGTGATAAAAAGCCTTCTGTTTCGAGTGACAAACCTTTCAGGAGAGCATTTTCAAGCTTTTGGCACCATTTTTGAGTGAATTGCCAAAAGTCAGATTTTGGCTGAAATTGTGACCGCGGGGCTTAGGGATTTTTTCAAAAAAAAAATTCTGCCGGTTATGTTTTTGAGGGCTGATTTCTTGACCTGTGATAAAAAGCCTTCTGTTTCGAGTGACAAACCTTTCAGGAGAGCATTTTCAAGCTTTTGGCACCATTTTTGAGTGAGGTGCCAAAAATCAGATTTTTGCTGAAATTGTGACCCCGGGGCTTAGGGATTTTTTCAAAAAAATATTTTCTGCCGGTTAAGTTTTTGAGGGCTGATTTCTTGTCCTGTGATAAAAAGCCTTCTGTTTCGAGTGCCAAACCTTTCAGGAGAGCATTTTCAAGCTTTTGGCACCATTTTTGAGTGAATTGCCAAAAGTCAGATTTTGACTGAAATTGTGACCCTGGGGCTTAGGGATTTTTTCAAAAAAATATTTTCTGCTGGTTAAGTTTTTGAGGGCTGATTTCTTGTCCTGTGATAAAAAGCCTTCTGTTTCGAGTGCCAAACCTTTCAGGAGAGCATTTTCAAGCTTTCGGCAGCATTTTTGAGTGAATTGCCAAAAGTCAGATTTTTGCTGAAATTGTGACCCCGGGGCTTAGGGATTTTTTTCAAAAAAATATTTTCTGCCGGTTAAGTTTTTGAGGGCTGATTTCTTGTCCTGTGATAAAAAGCCTTCTGTTTCGAGTGACAAACCTTTCAGGAGAGCATTTTCAAGCTTTCGGCAGCATTTTTGAGTGAATTGCCAAATGTCAGATTTTTGCTGAAATTGTGACCCCGGGGCTTAGGGATTTTTTTCAAAAAAATATTTTCTGCCGGTTAAGTTTTTGAGGGCTGATTTCTTGTCCTGTGATAAAAAGCCTTCTGTTTCGAGTGCCAAACCTTTCAGGAGAGCATTTTCAAGCCTTTGGCAGCATTTTTGAGTGAATTGCCAAAAGTCAGATTTTGGCTGAAATTGTGACCCCGGGGCTTAGGGATTTTTTCAAAAAAAAAATTCTGCCGGTTAAGTTTTTGAGGGCTGATTTCTTGTCCTGTGATAAAAAGCCTTGTGTTTCGAGTTCCAAAGTTTCAGGGGAGCATTTTCAAGCTTTTGGCACCATTGTTGAGTGAATTGCCAAAATTCAGATTTTGGCTGAAATTGTGAGCCCGGGGCTTAGGGATTTTTTCAAAAAAATATTTTCTGCCGGTTAGGTTTTTGAGGGCTGATTTCTTGTCCTGTGATAAAAAGCCTTCTGTTTCGAGTGCCAAACCTTTCAGGAGAGCATTTTCAAGCTTTTGGCACCATTTTTGAGTGAATTGCCAAAAGTCAGATTTTGGCTGAAATTGTGACCCTGGGGCTTAGGGATTTTTTCAAAAAAATGTTTTCTGCTGGTTAAGTTTTTGAGGGCTGATTTCTTGTCCTGTGATAAAAAGCCTTCTGTTTCGAGTGCCAAACCTTTCAGGAGAGCATTTTCAAGCTTTCGGCAGCATTTTTGAGTGAATTGCCAAAAGTCAGATTTTGGCTGAAATTGTGACCCCGGGGCTTAGGGATTTTTTTCAAAAAAATATTTTCTGCTGGTTAAGTTTTTGAGGGCTGATTTCTTGTCCTGTGATAAAAAGCCTTCTGTTTCGAGTGCCAAACCTTTCAGGAGAGCATTTTCAAGCTTTCGGCAGCATTTTTGAGTGAAGTGCCAAAAGTCAGATTTTGGCTGAAATTGTGACCCCGGGGCTTAGGGATTTTTTTTCCAAAAAATATTTTCTGCCGGTTAAGTTTTTGAGGGCTGATTTCTTGTCCTGTGATAAAAAGCCTTCTGTTTCGAGTGCCAAACCTTTCAGGAGAGCATTTTCAAGCTTTCGGCAGCATTTTTGAGTGAATTCCCAAAAGTCAGATTTTGGCTGAAATTGTGACCCCGGGGCTTAGGGATTTTTTTTCAAAAAAATATTTTCTGCCGGTTAAGTTTTTGAGGGCTGATTTCTTGTCCTGTGATAAAAAGCCTTCTGTTTCGAGTGACAAACCTTTCAGGAGAGCATTTTCAAGCTTTTGGCACCATTTTTGAGTGAGGTGCCAAAAATCACATTTTTGCTGAAATTGTGACCCTGGGGCTTAGGGATTTTTTCAAAAAAATATTTTCTGCCAGTTAGGTTTTTGAGGGCTGATTTCTTGTCCTGTGATAAAAAGCCTTCTGTTTCGAGTGCCAAACCTTTCAGGAGAGCATTTTCAAGCTTTTGGCACCATTTTTGGGAGAATTGCCAAAAATCAGATTTTTGCTGAAATTGTGAGCCCGGGGCTTAGGGATTTTTTCAAAAAAATATTTTCTGCCAGTTAGGTTTTTGAGGGCTGATTTCTTGTCCTGTGATAAAAAGCCTTCTGTTTCGAGTGCCAAACCTTTCAGGAGAGCATTTTCAAGCTTTTGGCACCATTTTTGAGTGAATTGCCAAAAGTCAGATTTTGGCTGAAATTGTGACCCTGGGGCTTAGGGATTTTTTCAAAAAAATATTTTCTGCCGGTTAAGTTTTTGAGGGCTGATTACTTGTCCTGTGATAAAAAGCCTTCTGTTTCGAGTGACAAACCTTTCAGGAGAGCATTTTCAAGCTTTCGGCAAAATTTTTGAGTGAATTGCCAAAAGTCAGATTTTGGCTGAAATTGTGACCCCGGGGCTTAGGGATTTTTTTCAAAAAAATATTTTCTGCCGGTTAAGTTTTTGAGGGCTGATTTCTTGTCCTGTGATAAAAAGCCTTCTGTTTCGAGTGCCAAACCTTTCAGGAGAGCATTTTCAAGCTTTTGGCACCATTTTTGAGTGAATTGCCAAAAGTCAGATTTTGGCTGAAATTGTGACCCCGGGGCTTAGGGATTTTTTTTAAAAAAAAAATTCTGCCGGTTAAGTTTTTGAGGGCTGATTTCTTGTCCTGTGATAAAAAGCCTTCTGTTTCGAGTGCCAAACCTTTCAGGAGAGCATTTTCAAGCTTTTGGCACCATTTTTGAGTGAATTGCCAAAAGTCAGATTTTGGCTGAAATTGTGACCCCAGGGCTTAGGGATTTTTTTTTTTAAAAAAAATTCTGCCGGTTAAGTTTTTGAGGGCTGATTTCTTGTCCTGTGATAAAAAGCCTTGTGTATCGAGTTCCAAAGCTTTCAGGGGAGCATTTTCAAGCTTTTGGCACCATTGTTGAGTGAATTGCCAAAATTCAGATTTTGGCTGAAATTGTGAGCCCGGGGCTTAGGGATTTTTTCAAAAAAATATTTTCTGCCGGTTAGGTTTTTGAGGGCTGATTTCTTGTCCTGTGATAAAAAGCCTTCTGTTTCGAGTGCCAAACCTTTCAGTAGAGCATTTTCAAGCTTTTGGCACCATTTTTGAGTGAATTGCCAAAAGTCAGATTTTGGCTGAAATTGTGAGCCCGGGGCTTAGGGATTTTTTCAAAAAAATATTTTCTGCCGGTTAGATTTTTGAGGGCTGATTTCTTGTCCTGTGATAAAAAGCCTTCTGTTTCGAGTGCCAAACCTTTCAGGAGAGCATTTTGAAGCTTTTGGCACCATTTTTGAGTGAGGTGCCAAAAGTCAGATTTTGGCTGAAATTGTGACCCTGGGGCTTAGGGATTTTTTCAAAAAAATATTTTCTGCTGGTTAAGTTTTTGAGGGCTGATTTCTTGTCCTGTGATAAAAAGCCTTCTGTTTCGAGTGCCAAACCTTTCAGGAGAGCATTTTCAAGCTTTCGGCAGCATTTTTGAGTGAATTGCCAAAAGTCAGATTTTGGCTGAAATTGTGACCCTGGGGCTTAGGGATTTTTTCAAAAAAATATTTTCTGCTGGTTAAGTTTTTGAGGGCTGATTTCTTGTCCTGTGATAAAAAGCCTTCTGTTTCGAGTGCCAAACCTTTCAGGAGAGCATTTTCAAGCTTTCGGCAGCATTTTTGAGTGAATTGCCAAAAATCAGATTTTTGCTGAAATTGTGAGCCCGGGGCTTAGGGATTTTTTCAAAAAAATATTTTCTGCCGGTTAAGTTTTTGAGGGCTGATTTCTTGTCCTGTGATAAAAAGCCTTCTGTTTCGAGTGCCAAACCTTTCAGGAGAGCATTTTCAAGCTTTCGGCAGCATTTTTGAGTGAATTGCCAAATGTCAGATTTTTGCTGAAATTGTGACCCCGGGGCTTAGGGATTTTTTTCAAAAAAATATTTTCTGCCGGTTAAGTTTTTGAGGGCTGATTTCTTGTCCTGTGATAAAAAGCCTTCTGTTTCGAGTGCCAAACCTTTCAGGAGAGCATTTTCAAGCCTTTGGCAGCATTTTTGAGTGAATTGCCAAAAGTCAGATTTTGGCTGAAATTGTGACCCCGGGGCTTAGGGATTTTTTCAAAAAAAAAATTCTGCCGGTTAAGTTTTTGAGGGCTGATTTCTTGTCCTGTGATAAAAAGCCTTCTGTTTCGAGTGCCAAACCTTTCAGGAGAGCATTTTCAAGCTTTTGGCACCATTTTTGAGTGAATTGCCAAAAGTCAGATTTTGGCTGAAATTGTGACCCTGGGGCTTAGGGATTTTTTCAAAAAAATGTTTTCTGCTGGTTAAGTTTTTGAGGGCTGATTTCTTGTCCTGTGATAAAAAGCCTTCTGTTTCGAGTGCCAAACCTTTCAGGAGAGCATTTTCAAGCTTTCGGCAGCATTTTTGAGTGAATTGCCAAAAGTCAGATTTTGGCTGAAATTGTGACCCCAGGGCTTAGGGATTTTTTTTTTTTAAAAAAATTCTGCCGGTTAAGTTTTTGAGGGCTGATTTCTTGTCCTGTGATAAAAAGCCTTGTGTATCGAGTTCCAAAGCTTTCAGGGGAGCATTTTCAAGCTTTTGGCACCATTGTTGAGTGAATTGCCAAAATTCAGATTTTGGCTGAAATTGTGAGCCCGGGGCTTAGGGATTTTTTCAAAAAAATATTTTCTGCCGGTTAGGTTTTTGAGGGCTGATTTCTTGTCCTGTGATAAAAAGCCTTCTGTTTCGAGTGCCAAACCTTTCAGTAGAGCATTTTCAAGCTTTTGGCACCATTTTTGAGTGAATTGCCAAAAGTCAGATTTTGGCTGAAATTGTGAGCCCGGGGCTTAGGGATTTTTTCAAAAAAATATTTTCTGCCGGTTAGATTTTTGAGGGCTGATTTCTTGTCCTGTGATAAAAAGCCTTCTGTTTCGAGTGCCAAACCTTTCAGGAGAGCATTTTGAAGCTTTTGGCACCATTTTTGAGTGAGGTGCCAAAAGTCAGATTTTGGCTGAAATTGTGACCCTGGGGCTTAGGGATTTTTTCAAAAAAATATTTTCTGCTGGTTAAGTTTTTGAGGGCTGATTTCTTGTCCTGTGATAAAAAGCCTTCTGTTTCGAGTGCCAAACCTTTCAGGAGAGCATTTTCAAGCTTTCGGCAGCATTTTTGAGTGAATTGCCAAAAGTCAGATTTTGGCTGAAATTGTGACCCTGGGGCTTAGGGATTTTTTCAAAAAAATATTTTCTGCTGGTTAAGTTTTTGAGGGCTGATTTCTTGTCCTGTGATAAAAAGCCTTCTGTTTCGAGTGCCAAACCTTTCAGGAGAGCATTTTCAAGCTTTCGGCAGCATTTTTGAGTGAATTGCCAAAAATCAGATTTTTGCTGAAATTGTGAGCCCGGGGCTTAGGGATTTTTTCAAAAAAATATTTTCTGCCGGTTAAGTTTTTGAGGGCTGATTTCTTGTCCTGTGATAAAAAGCCTTCTGTTTCGAGTGCCAAACCTTTCAGGAGAGCATTTTCAAGCTTTCGGCAGCATTTTTGAGTGAATTGCCAAATGTCAGATTTTTGCTGAAATTGTGACCCCGGGGCTTAGGGATTTTTTTCAAAAAAATATTTTCTGCCGGTTAAGTTTTTGAGGGCTGATTTCTTGTCCTGTGATAAAAAGCCTTCTGTTTCGAGTGCCAAACCTTTCAGGAGAGCATTTTCAAGCCTTTGGCAGCATTTTTGAGTGAATTGCCAAAAGTCAGATTTTGGCTGAAATTGTGACCCCGGGGCTTAGGGATTTTTTCAAAAAAAAAATTCTGCCGGTTAAGTTTTTGAGGGCTGATTTCTTGTCCTGTGATAAAAAGCCTTCTGTTTCGAGTGCCAAACCTTTCAGGAGAGCATTTTCAAGCTTTTGGCACCATTTTTGAGTGAATTGCCAAAAGTCAGATTTTGGCTGAAATTGTGACCCTGGGGCTTAGGGATTTTTTCAAAAAAATGTTTTCTGCTGGTTAAGTTTTTGAGGGCTGATTTCTTGTCCTGTGATAAAAAGCCTTCTGTTTCGAGTGCCAAACCTTTCAGGAGAGCATTTTCAAGCTTTCGGCAGCATTTTTGAGTGAATTGCCAAAAGTCAGATTTTGGCTGAAATTGTGACCCCGGGGCTTAGGGATTTTTTTCAAAAAAATATTTTCTGCTGGTTAAGTTTTTGAGGGCTGATTTCTTGTCCTGTGATAAAAAGCCTTCTGTTTCGAGTGCCAAACCTTTCAGGAGAGCATTTTCAAGCTTTCGGCAGCATTTTTGAGTGAATTCCCAAAAGTCAGATTTTGGCTGAAATTGTGACCCCGGGGCTTAGGGATTTTTTTTCAAAAAAATATTTTCTGCCGGTTAAGTTTTTGAGGGCTGATTTCTTGTCCTGTGATAAAAAGCCTTCTGTTTCGAGTGACAAACCTTTCAGGAGAGCATTTTCAAGCTTTTGGCACCATTTTTGAGTGAGGTGCCAAAAGTCAGATTTTGGCTGAAATTGTGACCCTGGGGCTTAGGGATTTTTTCAAAAAAATATTTTCTGCTGGTTAAGTTTTTGAGGGCTGATTTCTTGTCCTGTGATAAAAAGCCTTCTGTTTCGAGTGCCAAACCTTTCAGGAGAGCATTTTCAAGCTTTCGGCAGCATTTTTGAGTGAATTGCCAAAAGTCAGATTTTGGCTGAAATTGTGACCCTGGGGCTTAGGGATTTTTTCAAAAAAATATTTTCTGCTGGTTAAGTTTTTGAGGGCTGATTTCTTGTCCTGTGATAAAAAGCCTTCTGTTTCGAGTGCCAAACCTTTCAGGAGAGCATTTTCAAGCTTTCGGCAGCATTTTTGAGTGAATTGCCAAAAATCAGATTTTTGCTGAAATTGTGAGCCCGGGGCTTAGGGATTTTTTCAAAAAAATATTTTCTGCCGGTTAAGTTTTTGAGGGCTGATTTCTTGTCCTGTGATAAAAAGCCTTCTGTTTCGAGTGCCAAACCTTTCAGGAGAGCATTTTCAAGCTTTCGGCAGCATTTTTGAGTGAATTGCCAAATGTCAGATTTTTGCTGAAATTGTGACCCCGGGGCTTAGGGATTTTTTTCAAAAAAATATTTTCTGCCGGTTAAGTTTTTGAGGGCTGATTTCTTGTCCTGTGATAAAAAGCCTTCTGTTTCGAGTGCCAAACCTTTCAGGAGAGCATTTTCAAGCCTTTGGCAGCATTTTTGAGTGAATTGCCAAAAGTCAGATTTTGGCTGAAATTGTGACCCCGGGGCTTAGGGATTTTTTCAAAAAAAAAATTCTGCCGGTTAAGTTTTTGAGGGCTGATTTCTTGTCCTGTGATAAAAAGCCTTGTGTTTCGAGTTCCAAAGTTTCAGGGGAGCATTTTCAAGCTTTTGGCACCATTGTTGAGTGAATTGCCAAAATTCAGATTTTGGCTGAAATTGTGAGCCCGGGGCTTAGGGATTTTTTCAAAAAAATATTTTCTGCCGGTTAGGTTTTTGAGGGCTGATTTCTTGTCCTGTGATAAAAAGCCTTCTGTTTCGAGTGCCAAACCTTTCAGGAGAGCATTTTCAAGCTTTTGGCACCATTTTTGAGTGAATTGCCAAAAGTCAGATTTTGGCTGAAATTGTGACCCTGGGGCTTAGGGATTTTTTCAAAAAAATGTTTTCTGCTGGTTAAGTTTTTGAGGGCTGATTTCTTGTCCTGTGATAAAAAGCCTTCTGTTTCGAGTGCCAAACCTTTCAGGAGAGCATTTTCAAGCTTTCGGCAGCATTTTTGAGTGAATTGCCAAAAGTCAGATTTTGGCTGAAATTGTGACCCCGGGGCTTAGGGATTTTTTTCAAAAAAATATTTTCTGCTGGTTAAGTTTTTGAGGGCTGATTTCTTGTCCTGTGATAAAAAGCCTTCTGTTTCGAGTGCCAAACCTTTCAGGAGAGCATTTTCAAGCTTTCGGCAGCATTTTTGAGTGAAGTGCCAAAAGTCAGATTTTTGCTGAAATTGTGACCCCGGGGCTTAGGGATTTTTTTTCCAAAAAATATTTTCTGCCGGTTAAGTTTTTGAGGGCTGATTTCTTGTCCTGTGATAAAAAGCCTTCTGTTTCGAGTGCCAAACCTTTCAGGAGAGCATTTTCAAGCTTTCGGCAGCATTTTTGAGTGAATTCCCAAAAGTCAGATTTTGGCTGAAATTGTGACCCCGGGGCTTAGGGATTTTTTTTCAAAAAAATATTTTCTGCCGGTTAAGTTTTTGAGGGCTGATTTCTTGTCCTGTGATAAAAAGCCTTCTGTTTCGAGTGACAAACCTTTCAGGAGAGCATTTTCAAGCTTTTGGCACCATTTTTGAGTGAGGTGCCAAAAATCACATTTTTGCTGAAATTGTGACCCCGGGGCTTAGGGATTTTTTCAAAAAAATATTTTCTGCCGGTTAAGTTTTTGAGGGCTGATTTCTTGTCCTGTGATAAAAAGCCTTCTGTTTCGAGTGCCAAACCTTTCAGGAGAGCATTTTCAAGCTTTTGGCACCATTTTTGGGAGAATTGCCAAAAATCAGATTTTTGCTGAAATTGTGAGCCCGGGGCTTAGGGATTTTTTCAAAAAAATATTTTCTGCCAGTTAGGTTTTTGAGGGCTGATTTCTTGTCCTGTGATAAAAAGCCTTCTGTTTCGAGTGCCAAACCTTTCAGGAGAGCATTTTCAAGCTTTTGGCACCATTTTTGAGTGAATTGCCAAAAGTCAGATTTTGGCTGAAATTGTGACCCTGGGGCTTAGGGATTTTTTCAAAAAAATATTTTCTGCCGGTTAAGTTTTTGAGGGCTGATTACTTGTCCTGTGATAAAAAGCCTTCTGTTTCGAGTGACAAACCTTTCAGGAGAGCATTTTCAAGCTTTCGGCAACATTTTTGAGTGAATTGCCAAAAGTCAGATTTTGGCTGAAATTGTGACCCCGGGGCTTAGGGATTTTTTTCAAAAAAATATTTTCTGCCGGTGTCAGAGCTGCTACCAGGTCCCAGCTCACATAGGACCACGCCACACAGCGTCCACTTTAAAAGAGTCTTTATTGAGTTACAGGTTTCATTTCCGAACTGCAGCGTGCAGCTCTACACCTTCTGCTCTAGGTCGGCGAAGACCCGTCTGAGTCCCCGCCTCTTGCACACCAGCTTAATACCCTAGCCTTGCTCCACCTCCTTCGCCTCTCCCTACGTCTCTGGGTCCTTCTGCCCCCCTGGGCCTCCTCCCTTCTACTCTCCTCTGACGCTGACCCCCCTGATCCTTCTGCCTCCTTGCGGCGGGCTTTAGGACCTGGCTCACTCTCCGGGCTGCTTACTGCTCCAGCTTCCGCTGCATTTGAACTTGGCGCGCGCGCCCAACTCTCTACTTTCCTCTTAACCGTTGCCTCGCTCTCTGAGGAGGGCGTGACCACCCCTGACTCGTGCCCTCCCTCCTGCTGACAGCCTCCGGAACCCGATGCCTGGCTACCTTCCTCCCTGCTGCTCTCAGTCTTGAGCGTGGGTCCCGACTTCCAGCTGCTGCCGCCCTCAGTTATGAGCGTGGGTCCCGACTTCCAGCTGCTGCTCTCTGAATCTCCTCTGTTCCCTTCCTCCTGGGGTGTCCCCCCGGATCCCCCCCTTGCTCTGCTCACTGGGGCTCCCTTTTGGGAGTCCTCTGACTCACTGCTTAGGCTTGGAGATCTCGGGTCGTCATCATCACTCATTCTCCCTTCGGCTTCCTCCCCCTCGCTCTCTGTTTCCACCCTTCTCTGCGTCTCTGCTTCTGAACCCCTGACATCCATCCCCCCCTCGAAGCCCCCCCTTCCCCCCTCCCCGCTGTCAGGTGTGGGTGCTGGGCGCTCCATCATCATGGGAGGGAATGCTGGATACAGGTCGCTCCCCGTGGGTGGCCGCCAACTGAAGACCTCCGAGTCTTCCCCCTCGCGGTCGTCGACGTTGACTTGTTGCTCTTCCATCTCTGTACCGCCGTGCTCGAACCCGAGGTCCTCCCCGAACACGTCCATGTCAGTCTCTGCGTCGGTCGCTCGACCTGGCATCTCCAGGCACTTCCTGCGCCATCGCTCCTCTGGTCGATCGTCCCACCAATACGAGTTGCCTGATGCCGAACCTGCCGGTGAACCTTCTGGGGAACGGGTGCTCCGTGCGGGTTCCCCTTCTGAGTCGAATCCATGGAACGTGCTGGAAGAAAGTGTGGGTGTGAACAACCAGTCGTCGAAGAAGCTCGCTGGCATGGGTTTGTGTGGGAAGAGGGCATGAAACTCGTCCTTGAGCAGGGGTTCCTCCAAAGCGTAGTCTGGTACCCAGCTATTGGCGCTGGCCCGGGTGCCCTCTCTGGCTAAGAGGTATTCGACTCCCTCTTCCCCCCATCTGGAGTCCAAAATCTCCGTGACCTCGTTGATGTGGTCCTGGTGCTTCACCTCCCGCGTCTCCGTCCGTTCCCGGAGCGGACTTGGCGCCGTCCCTGGCTCCTGGAACCTGTGAGGTGCCTTGTAGGGAGTGAGCACCGACCTGTGGAACACCGGATGCATTCTGGAACCCTCCGGCAGCGCCCGTCGGAAGGCTACCGGGTTGATCTGCGCTTCGACTTGGTACGGACCGATCTGCTTGTGCCCCAACTTCTTCTTGGCAAGCGACCTGGTCGGCACTGCGTGGGCTGCCAACCAGACCCAGTCTCCCACTTGGATCACTTCGCCAACCCGCCTGTGCTTGTCAGCTTGCACCTTGTAGGCGTGCTTAGCTAGCTCCAGCTGCCGTCTGAGTTGATCGTGGACCGCCTGCAGCTCTGACGCGAACGCGTCCGCCGTCTGTGGTTCTCCTTCCCCCACTCTCTCCAGTCCCGGGAAGGTTCTGGGATTCCTCCCATTGTTGGCAAAGAACGGCGTCACTCCTGTGGACACGTGCTTCGTGTTGTTGTAAGCGAACTCGGCTAGCGGCAGGTAATCCACCCACGTCGCAGGCTGTTGATTGGCATAGCATCTCAGGTACTGCTGCATGATGGCATTGACCCTCTCTGCTTGCCCGTTGGTCTGCGGGTGTCTTGCTGATGCCAGATTGACCTTGACATTTAGAAAACCCATCAGCTTCTGCCAGAAAGACGAGATGAACTGGCGTCCGCGGTCGGACAGGATAGACCGTGGCAGGCCATGCACTTTGAACACGTGATCTATGAACAGTTTGGCGGTTTGTTCCGCCGTGGCCACCTTCGCACACGGAATGAAATGTGCCATCTTGGTGAACAAGTCCACCACCACTAGCACAGCTGTCTTGCCTCTCGAGTTGGGTAAATCCGTCACAAAGTCCAGGGCCACCCTCTCCCACGGTTCAAACGGTGTTTGCAGCGGTTCTAACAGTCCCGCCGGTGGTCTGTGTACCGGCTTGGCCCTCTGGCAGGTGTCGCACCTCGCGACGTAGTCCGCGACCTCTCCTCTCAGCCTGGGCCACCAGAAGTCTCTCGCGACTAATTCCATCGTTTTCTCTGTGCCAAAGTGACCGGCCGTGGGTGCGTCGTGCAACTGTTGCAGTACCTTGGCGCGAAGGTCGTCTCCTGGTACATAGACAGCCCCTTTGCGTAGGAGCAAGCCGTCCCGCACCTGGAACTCGTCCGTGGTAGCCGTGCCTCTGAGCAGTTCCGCCATCTTGTCTTGCGCGAATGAGTCGTCCCGCAATGCACGTCGCACCGCATCCAGGTCTACTGTAGCTGAGGCACACGCCCACGCCGTCGGTGCGAAGATGTGCATGGCCGCCGCTGGCGTCACCTCTTCTAGGTATTGCGGTTTTCGGGACAGTGCATCCGCCATGATGTTGGTGTCGCCTGGGACGTACTCTATTCGGAAATTGAAGTCAGCAAAGAACTCCGCCCAACGTATCTGCCTCTGGTTCAGGAACTGAGCCGTGCGCCAGTGCTCCAGATTCTTGTGGTCCGTGCAGACCTGCACCGTGTGCTTGGCGCCGATTAGGAAGTGCCTCCACGCCTTGAAAGCTGCATGAATGGCCAGCAACTCCCTGTCCCAGATGGTGTAGTTCTGCTCCGACTTGCTGAGCTTTCTGGAGTAGAACGCTCCCGGCCGCCACACCCCCTGCGGGTCTCGCTGCAGCAGGACAGCTCCCACGGCTCTGTCTGACGCGTCTGTCTCTACCCTCAACGGTTTACTGGGGTCGATATGCAGCAGTTGCTTCTCCGATGCGAAGAGATGCTTGAGCGCTTGAAAGGACTGTTCCGCCTGCTCCGTCCAGATGAATTTCTTTTTTTTGGAGCTGAGCGTGTCCGTAATTGCTGCCGTCTGCATCGCGAACCCCTTGATAAACTTGCGATAGAAGTTGGCGAAGCCGACAAACCGCTGGACCTCCTTCCGGTTGCGCGGGCTTTTCCAATCCAATACCGCACGAACCTTGGTGCTGTCCATGGCTATCCCCTTGTCCGACAACTTGTATCCCAGGAAATCCACCTCCGTCGTGTCGAACTGGCACTTCTCCAGCTTGGCGTACAGTCTATGTTGTTGCAACCTGCTGAGCACCTCCCTCACGTCTCGGTCGTGAGCTTGCTGCGAGTCAGAGAAAATCAGGATGTCATCCAGGAAGCAGACGCATGTCTTGTAGAGGAGTCCCTCCAACACGTGATGCATAAAAGCTTGAAAACAGTGAGAGCCATTTTGTAATCCAAAGGGCATAACTCTGTATTCGTAGGTGCCCAGCGGTGTGAACATGGCCGTCTTCCACTCATCGCCCTCCCGCATGCGGATGAGATTGTACGCCCCTCGCAGGTCCAACTTGGTGAACACGCGTCCCTTGCGCACCGTCGCGAGGAGGTCGTCAATC
This sequence comes from Podarcis vaucheri, assembly GCF_965113315.1. Taxonomy (NCBI): domain Eukaryota; kingdom Metazoa; phylum Chordata; class Lepidosauria; order Squamata; family Lacertidae; genus Podarcis; species Podarcis vaucheri. The sequence continues at coordinate 87,707,393 of NC_138765.1, read as the reverse complement.
CTGGGCATGGGGTAATCAGACGGTTTGGTCATCTGGTTCAAAAGGCGGTAGTCCACAACTAGTCTTTTTTGGGGCGTGTCTTTCTTTTTCACGAAGAAAACGGGACTGCCCCCCACTGCCTTGGACTCTCTGATGAAGCCACGCTCCAGATTATGCTCGATGAACTGTTTGAGTTCCTGCATTTCATCTTCAGACATGGAGTATAGCCGCCCCTTCGGCAGCGTCGCCCCCGGTAGGAGGTCAATCTTGCAGTCATATGGCCGGTGAGGGGGTAGCTTGTCCGCCTCCTTCTCGCAGAAGACCTCCAAAAAGCTCGCGTATTTGTGGGGGACCGCTTGCAACGTTCCCAACTGCAGTTGTGATTCCTCCTCCTCTCCCTCCCGTCGGGGCCGGATGCAGTGTTCTGCGCAATAAGAGGAGCCGAAGATCAGTTGTCTCTGGTACCAAGCCAGTGTCGGACTGTGCCTGTCCAGCCAACTCATGCCCAACACAATGGGCGTGTCCGACAGTTGGGTGACATTAAAACTGATGACTTCCCTGTGGTTGCCAAGGCGCATCACCATCGGTGGCGTCTGCTTCACCACCTGCCCCCCTAGCAACTCTCTGCCATCCACTGTGACGACTTGCAGGGGCAGAGTGGCAGGCAATAGCTGTATAGCGTGCTGCTCCACAAAGCTCTGCGCTATAAAGTCTGCGTTGCTTCCAGAATCCACAGAAAGCGGCACTTCGATAGTGACGCCGTCGGGTAGCTGGAGAGATGCTGTGAGCTGCACTACTGGTTTGGGTGGGAGGGGATCCGTGGGTTGCAAGATTGCTGGGGACTGCTTCACAGATGCGTCTGGCTGGGCCCCAGTGCCTCCGTCTCCAGCCAGACATCGTCGTTTCCCTGCTGTGGTTCTCCTTGCTGCGTTGCTGCAGTCACCATTGCTGAGGCTGCAGTGTGCTTGTGGAGCCTCCGGGGACACTCCTTCGCCAAATGGCCTGGATCCTCGCAGATGTAACACTTCCTGTTCCCTCTAGGAGGCTTCGCTTTCACTGCTGCCGGTGCTAGGGCTCTGGTTGCTGACTGAGCCCTTGCACCTCCAACCTCCATCGGTTCCCCTCCCCCTCCTGGCGGAGGTGTGGATTGCGCACGCGCTGCTTCCCTCGGAACGAAAGAGAAACTTCTCGCTGCTTCGCGCCCTCCACGTCCTTCATCTCTGCACCATGGACGTTCTTCCAGCCTCACCCCCACAGTCAGCGCCCTTTGGACCACCTCCTGCGTGCTTCGGGGCCTCTCCCCCCTTGCAATTTCATCCTTAACCGCTGAACTTAGACCCTCCCAGAAGAGGTCTCTGACAGGGGGCGAATCCCGATCCCATTCTAAAGCACTGACCAGCGCAAAAAATCGGGCGTGATACTGCCGGACGCTCGCCCTCCCTTGTTTTAGTCCATGAATCTCCCGTCTGGCAAGATCCACATCAATAGTAGACAAAAAACACGCATCCATCGCTTTGATAAAGGCATCTGCATTCTGAAGCGCCGGATCTTTATCCCTCCACAAATTGCGCAGCCAGGCTTTGGCATCCCCATGCAAATGGGACAATATGAACCCCACCTTCTCTTCCTCATCTCTGAAGTCTTTTGCCAGCAGTTGCAGTGCGCACATTACGTCTGCTCTAAAATTAGGGTACTGTTGCAAAGTCCCATCGAAGTGAGCCACAAGCCCTCCTGCTCTCCGTGCCAATCCCACGCCCTCCGGTCTGGGTCCCGGTTGCCCTTGCTTAACAAGCATTTCAAACCTGGCGTGTAGGTCTCTGTAGGCGGCTATAGTCTCCTCCTCCCGTTTCTTGGAAGCCAATACCTCTGAGGACAACTGGGTCACTGCCTCTTGCAGCGCGGAGATCCTCTGTTCTTCCGTCATCTTGCTAACCTTTGTGAGCTCGCTTACAGACACCCCTCTTCCTCCCCTAGCGGCTTCTGCTCCCGCTGCGAGGTTTCAGGTTTCTGAAGCTTTGATGAGACGGGTCTTACTGTCAGAGCTGCTACCAGGTCCCAGCTCACATAGGACCACGCCACACAGCGTCCACTTTAAAAGAGTCTTTATTGAGTTACAGGTTTCATTTCCGAACTGCAGCGTGCAGCTCTACACCTTCTGCTCTAGGTCGGCGAAGACCCGTCTGAGTCCCCGCCTCTTGCACACCAGCTTAATACCCTAGCCTTGCTCCACCTCCTTCGCCTCTCCCTACGTCTCTGGGTCCTTCTGCCCCCCTGGGCCTCCTCCCTTCTACTCTCCTCTGACGCTGACCCCCCTGATCCTTCTGCCTCCTTGCGGCGGGCTTTAGGACCTGGCTCACTCTCCGGGCTGCTTACTGCTCCAGCTTCCGCTGCATTTGAACTTGGCGCGCGCGCCCAACTCTCTACTTTCCTCTTAACCGTTGCCTCGCTCTCTGAGGAGGGCGTGACCACCCCTGACTCGTGCCCTCCCTCCTGCTGACAGCCTCCGGAACCCGATGCCTGGCTACCTTCCTCCCTGCTGCTCTCAGTCTTGAGCGTGGGTCCCGACTTCCAGCTGCTGCCGCCCTCAGTTATGAGCGTGGGTCCCGACTTCCAGCTGCTGCTCTCTGAATCTCCTCTGTTCCCTTCCTCCTGGGGTGTCCCCCCGGATCCCCCCCTTGCTCTGCTCACTGGGGCTCCCTTTTGGGAGTCCTCTGACTCACTGCTTAGGCTTGGAGATCTCGGGTCGTCATCATCACTCATTCTCCCTTCGGCTTCCTCCCCCTCGCTCTCTGTTTCCACCCTTCTCTGCGTCTCTGCTTCTGAACCCCTGACAGCCGGTTAAGTTTTTGAGGGCTGATTTCTTGTCCTGTGATAAAAAGCCTTCTGTTTCGAGTGCCAAACCTTTCAGGAGAGCATTTTCAAGCTTTTGGCACCATTTTTGAGTGAATTGCCAAAAGTCAGATTTTGGCTGAAATTGTGACCCCGGGGCTTAGGGATTTTTTTTTAAAAAAAAATTCTGCCGGTTAAGTTTTTGAGGGCTGATTTCTTGTCCTGTGATAAAAAGCCTTCTGTTTCGAGTGACAAACCTTTCAGGAGAGCATTTTCAAGCTTTTGGCACCATTTTTGAGTGAGGTGCCAAAAGTCAGATTTTGGCTGAAATTGTGACCCTGGGGCTTAGGGATTTTTTCAAAAAAATATTTTCTGCTGGTTAAGTTTTTGAGGGCTGATTTCTTGTCCTGTGATAAAAAGCCTTCTGTTTCGAGTGCCAAACCTTTCAGGAGAGCATTTTCAAGCTTTCGGCAGCATTTTTGAGTGAATTGCCAAAAGTCAGATTTTGGCTGAAATTGTGACCCTGGGGCTTAGGGATTTTTTCAAAAAAATATTTTCTGCTGGTTAAGTTTTTGAGGGCTGATTTCTTGTCCTGTGATAAAAAGCCTTCTGTTTCGAGTGCCAAACCTTTCAGGAGAGCATTTTCAAGCTTTCGGCAGCATTTTTGAGTGAATTGCCAAAAATCAGATTTTTGCTGAAATTGTGAGCCCGGGGCTTAGGGATTTTTTCAAAAAAATATTTTCTGCCGGTTAAGTTTTTGAGGGCTGATTTCTTGTCCTGTGATAAAAAGCCTTCTGTTTCGAGTGCCAAACCTTTCAGGAGAGCATTTTCAAGCTTTCGGCAGCATTTTTGAGTGAATTGCCAAATGTCAGATTTTTGCTGAAATTGTGACCCCGGGGCTTAGGGATTTTTTTCAAAAAAATATTTTCTGCCGGTTAAGTTTTTGAGGGCTGATTTCTTGTCCTGTGATAAAAAGCCTTCTGTTTCGAGTGCCAAACCTTTCAGGAGAGCATTTTCAAGCCTTTGGCAGCATTTTTGAGTGAATTGCCAAAAGTCAGATTTTGGCTGAAATTGTGACCCCGGGGCTTAGGGATTTTTTCAAAAAAAAAATTCTGCCGGTTAAGTTTTTGAGGGCTGATTTCTTGTCCTGTGATAAAAAGCCTTGTGTTTCGAGTTCCAAAGTTTCAGGGGAGCATTTTCAAGCTTTTGGCACCATTGTTGAGTGAATTGCCAAAATTCAGATTTTGGCTGAAATTGTGAGCCCGGGGCTTAGGGATTTTTTCAAAAAAATATTTTCTGCCGGTTAGGTTTTTGAGGGCTGATTTCTTGTCCTGTGATAAAAAGCCTTCTGTTTCGAGTGCCAAACCTTTCAGGAGAGCATTTTCAAGCTTTTGGCACCATTTTTGAGTGAATTGCCAAAAGTCAGATTTTGGCTGAAATTGTGACCCTGGGGCTTAGGGATTTTTTCAAAAAAATGTTTTCTGCTGGTTAAGTTTTTGAGGGCTGATTTCTTGTCCTGTGATAAAAAGCCTTCTGTTTCGAGTGCCAAACCTTTCAGGAGAGCATTTTCAAGCTTTCGGCAGCATTTTTGAGTGAATTGCCAAAAGTCAGATTTTGGCTGAAATTGTGACCCCGGGGCTTAGGGATTTTTTTCAAAAAAATATTTTCTGCTGGTTAAGTTTTTGAGGGCTGATTTCTTGTCCTGTGATAAAAAGCCTTCTGTTTCGAGTGCCAAACCTTTCAGGAGAGCATTTTCAAGCTTTCGGCAGCATTTTTGAGTGAAGTGCCAAAAGTCAGATTTTTGCTGAAATTGTGAGCCCGGGGCTTAGGGATTTTTTCAAAAAAATATTTTCTGCCGGTTAGGTTTTTGAGGGCTGATTTCTTGTCCTGTGATAAAAAGCCTTCTGTTTCGAGTGCCAAACCTTTCAGGAGAGCATTTTCAAGCTTTCGGCAGCATTTTTGAGTGAATTCCCAAAAGTCAGATTTTGGCTGAAATTGTGACCCCGGGGCTTAGGGATTTTTTTTCAAAAAAATATTTTCTGCCGGTTAAGTTTTTGAGGGCTGATTTCTTGTCCTGTGATAAAAAGCCTTCTGTTTTGAGTGCCAAACCTTTCAGGAGAGCATTTTCAAGCTTTTGGCACCATTTTTGGGAGAATTGCCAAAAATCACATTTTTGCTGAAATTGTGAGCCCGGGGCTTAGGGATTTTTTCAAAAAAATATTTTCTGCCAGTTAGGTTTTTGAGGGCTGATTTCTTGTCCTGTGATAAAAAGCCTTCTGTTTCGAGTGCCAAACCTTTCAGGAGAGCATTTTCAAGCTTTTGGCACCATTTTTGAGTGAATTGCCAAAAGTCAGATTTTGGCTGAAATTGTGACCCTGGGGCTTAGGGATTTTTTCAAAAAAATGTTTTCTGCTGGTTAAGTTTTTGAGGGCTGATTTCTTGTCCTGTGATAAAAAGCCTTCTGTTTCGAGTGCCAAACCTTTCAGGAGAGCATTTTCAAGCTTTCGGCAGCATTTTTGAGTGAATTGCCAAAAGTCAGATTTTGGCTGAAATTGTGACCCCGGGGCTTAGGGATTTTTTTCAAAAAAATATTTTCTGCTGGTTAAGTTTTTGAGGGCTGATTTCTTGTCCTGTGATAAAAAGCCTTCTGTTTCGAGTGCCAAACCTTTCAGGAGAGCATTTTCAAGCTTTCGGCAGCATTTTTGAGTGAAGTGCCAAAAGTCAGATTTTTGCTGAAATTGTGACCCCGGGGCTTAGGGATTTTTTTTCCAAAAAATATTTTCTGCCGGTTAAGTTTTTGAGGGCTGATTTCTTGTCCTGTGATAAAAAGCCTTCTGTTTCGAGTGCCAAACCTTTCAGGAGAGCATTTTCAAGCTTTCGGCAGCATTTTTGAGTGAATTCCCAAAAGTCAGATTTTGGCTGAAATTGTGACCCCGGGGCTTAGGGATTTTTTTTCAAAAAAATATTTTCTGCCGGTTAAGTTTTTGAGGGCTGATTTCTTGTCCTGTGATAAAAAGCCTTCTGTTTTGAGTGCCAAACCTTTCAGGAGAGCATTTTCAAGCTTTTGGCACCATTTTTGGGAGAATTGCCAAAAATCACATTTTTGCTGAAATTGTGAGCCCGGGGCTTAGGGATTTTTTCAAAAAAATATTTTCTGCCAGTTAGGTTTTTGAGGGCTGATTTCTTGTCCTGTGATAAAAAGCCTTCTGTTTCGAGTGCCAAACCTTTCAGGAGAGCATTTTCAAGCTTTTGGCACCATTTTTGAGTGAATTGCCAAAAGTCAGATTTTGGCTGAAATTGTGACCCTGGGGCTTAGGGATTTTTTCAAAAAAATATTTTCTGCCGGTTAAGTTTTTGAGGGCTGATTACTTGTCCTGTGATAAAAAGCCTTCTGTTTCGAGTGACAAACCTTTCAGGAGAGCATTTTCAAGCTTTCGGCAACATTTTTGAGTGAATTGCCAAAAGTCAGATTTTGGCTGAAATTGTGACCCCGGGGCTTAGGGATTTTTTTCAAAAAAATATTTTCTGCCGGTTAAGTTTTTGAGGGCTGATTTCTTGTCCTGTGATAAAAAGCCTTCTGTTTCGAGTGCCAAACCTTTCAGGAGAGCATTTTCAAGCTTTTGGCACCATTTTTGAGTGAATTGCCAAAAGTCAGATTTTGGCTGAAATTGTGACCCCGGGGCTTAGGGATTTTTTTTTAAAAAAAAATTCTGCCGGTTAAGTTTTTGAGGGCTGATTTCTTGTCCTGTGATAAAAAGCCTTCTGTTTCGAGTGCCAAACCTTTCAGGAGAGCATTTTCAAGCTTTTGGCACCATTTTTGAGTGAATTGCCAAAAGTCAGATTTTGGCTGAAATTGTGACCCCGGGGCTTAGGGATTTTTTTTTTTAAAAAAATTCTGCCGGTTAAGTTTTTGAGGGCTGATTTCTTGTCCTGTGATAAAAAGCCTTGTGTATCGAGTTCCAAAGCTTTCAGGGGAGCATTTTCAAGCTTTTGGCACCATTGTTGAGTGAATTGCCAAAATTCAGATTTTGGCTGAAATTGTGAGCCCGGGGCTTAGGGATTTTTTCAAAAAAATATTTTCTGCCGGTTAGGTTTTTGAGGGCTGATTTCTTGTCCTGTGATAAAAAGCCTTCTGTTTCGAGTGCCAAACCTTTCAGTAGAGCATTTTCAAGCTTTTGGCACCATTTTTGAGTGAATTGCCAAAAGTCAGATTTTGGCTGAAATTGTGACCCCGGGGATTAGGGATTTTTTCAAAAAAAAAAATTCTGCCGGTTAAGTTTTTGAGGGCTGATTTCTTGTCCTGTGATAAAAAGCCTTGTGTTTCGAGTTCCAAAGCTTTCAGGGGAGCATTTTCAAGCTTTTGACACCATTGTTGAGTGAATTGCCAAAATTCAGATTTTGGCTGAAATTGTGAGCCCGGGGCTTAGGGATTTTTTCAAAAAAATATTTTCTGCCGGTTAGATTTTTGAGGGCTGATTTCTTGTCCTGTGATAAAAAGCCTTCTGTTTCGAGTGCCAAACCTTTCAGGAGAGCATTTTCAAGCTTTTGGCACCATTTTTGAGTGAATTGCCAAAAGTCAGATTTTGGCTGAAATTGTGACCCTGGGGCTTAGGGATTTTTTCAAAAAAATATTTTCTGCTGGTTAAGTTTTTGAGGGCTGATTTCTTGTCCTGTGATAAAAAGCCTTCTGTTTCGAGTGCCAAACCTTTCAGGAGAGCATTTTCAAGCTTTCGGCAGCATTTTTGAGTGAATTTCCAAAAGTCAGATTTTGGCTGAAATTGTGACCCCGGGGCTTAGGGATTTTTTTCAAAAAAATTTTTTTTCTGCCGGTTAAGTTTTTGAGGGCTGATTTCTTGTCCTGTGATAAAAAGCCTTCTGTTTCGAGTGCCAAACCTTTCAGGAGAGCATTTTCAAGCTTTTGGCACCATTTTTGGGAGAATTGCCAAAAATCAGATTTTGGCTGAAATTGTGACCCCGGGGCTTAGGGATTTTTTCAAAAAAAAAATTCTGCCGGTTAAGTTTTTGAGGGCTGATTTCTTGTCCTGTGATAAAAAGCCTTCTGTTTCGAGTGCCAAACCTTTCAGGAGAGCATTTTCAAGCTTTTGGCACCATTTTTGAGTGAATTGCCAAAAGTCAGATTTTGGCTGAAATTGTGACCCTGGGGCTTAGGGATTTTTTCAAAAAAATGTTTTCTGCTGGTTAAGTTTTTGAGGGCTGATTTCTTGTCCTGTGATAAAAAGCCTTCTGTTTCGAGTGCCAAACCTTTCAGGAGAGCATTTTCAAGCTTTCGGCAGCATTTTTGAGTGAATTGCCAAAAGTCAGATTTTGGCTGAAATTGTGACCCCGGGGCTTAGGGATTTTTTTCAAAAAAATATTTTCTGCTGGTTAAGTTTTTGAGGGCTGATTTCTTGTCCTGTGATAAAAAGCCTTCTGTTTCGAGTGCCAAACCTTTCAGGAGAGCATTTTCAAGCTTTCGGCAGCATTTTTGAGTGAATTCCCAAAAGTCAGATTTTGGCTGAAATTGTGACCCCGGGGCTTAGGGATTTTTTTTCAAAAAAATATTTTCTGCCGGTTAAGTTTTTGAGGGCTGATTTCTTGTCCTGTGATAAAAAGCCTTCTGTTTCGAGTGACAAACCTTTCAGGAGAGCATTTTCAAGCTTTTGGCACCATTTTTGAGTGAGGTGCCAAAAGTCAGATTTTGGCTGAAATTGTGACCCTGGGGCTTAGGGATTTTTTCAAAAAAATATTTTCTGCTGGTTAAGTTTTTGAGGGCTGATTTCTTGTCCTGTGATAAAAAGCCTTCTGTTTCGAGTGCCAAACCTTTCAGGAGAGCATTTTCAAGCTTTCGGCAGCATTTTTGAGTGAATTGCCAAAAGTCAGATTTTGGCTGAAATTGTGACCCTGGGGCTTAGGGATTTTTTCAAAAAAATATTTTCTGCTGGTTAAGTTTTTGAGGGCTGATTTCTTGTCCTGTGATAAAAAGCCTTCTGTTTCGAGTGCCAAACCTTTCAGGAGAGCATTTTCAAGCTTTCGGCAGCATTTTTGAGTGAATTGCCAAAAATCAGATTTTTGCTGAAATTGTGAGCCCGGGGCTTAGGGATTTTTTCAAAAAAATATTTTCTGCCGGTTAAGTTTTTGAGGGCTGATTTCTTGTCCTGTGATAAAAAGCCTTCTGTTTCGAGTGCCAAACCTTTCAGGAGAGCATTTTCAAGCTTTCGGCAGCATTTTTGAGTGAATTGCCAAATGTCAGATTTTTGCTGAAATTGTGACCCCGGGGCTTAGGGATTTTTTTCAAAAAAATATTTTCTGCCGGTTAAGTTTTTGAGGGCTGATTTCTTGTCCTGTGATAAAAAGCCTTCTGTTTCGAGTGCCAAACCTTTCAGGAGAGCATTTTCAAGCCTTTGGCAGCATTTTTGAGTGAATTGCCAAAAGTCAGATTTTGGCTGAAATTGTGACCCCGGGGCTTAGGGATTTTTTCAAAAAAAAAATTCTGCCGGTTAAGTTTTTGAGGGCTGATTTCTTGTCCTGTGATAAAAAGCCTTGTGTTTCGAGTTCCAAAGTTTCAGGGGAGCATTTTCAAGCTTTTGGCACCATTGTTGAGTGAATTGCCAAAATTCAGATTTTGGCTGAAATTGTGAGCCCGGGGCTTAGGGATTTTTTCAAAAAAATATTTTCTGCCGGTTAGGTTTTTGAGGGCTGATTTCTTGTCCTGTGATAAAAAGCCTTCTGTTTCGAGTGCCAAACCTTTCAGGAGAGCATTTTCAAGCTTTTGGCACCATTTTTGAGTGAATTGCCAAAAGTCAGATTTTGGCTGAAATTGTGACCCTGGGGCTTAGGGATTTTTTCAAAAAAATGTTTTCTGCTGGTTAAGTTTTTGAGGGCTGATTTCTTGTCCTGTGATAAAAAGCCTTCTGTTTCGAGTGCCAAACCTTTCAGGAGAGCATTTTCAAGCTTTCGGCAGCATTTTTGAGTGAATTGCCAAAAGTCAGATTTTGGCTGAAATTGTGACCCCGGGGCTTAGGGATTTTTTTCAAAAAAATATTTTCTGCTGGTTAAGTTTTTGAGGGCTGATTTCTTGTCCTGTGATAAAAAGCCTTCTGTTTCGAGTGCCAAACCTTTCAGGAGAGCATTTTCAAGCTTTCGGCAGCATTTTTGAGTGAAGTGCCAAAAGTCAGATTTTTGCTGAAATTGTGACCCCGGGGCTTAGGGATTTTTTTTCCAAAAAATATTTTCTGCCGGTTAAGTTTTTGAGGGCTGATTTCTTGTCCTGTGATAAAAAGCCTTCTGTTTCGAGTGCCAAACCTTTCAGGAGAGCATTTTCAAGCTTTCGGCAGCATTTTTGAGTGAATTCCCAAAAGTCAGATTTTGGCTGAAATTGTGACCCCGGGGCTTAGGGATTTTTTTTCAAAAAAATATTTTCTGCCGGTTAAGTTTTTGAGGGCTGATTTCTTGTCCTGTGATAAAAAGCCTTCTGTTTCGAGTGACAAACCTTTCAGGAGAGCATTTTCAAGCTTTTGGCACCATTTTTGAGTGAGGTGCCAAAAATCACATTTTTGCTGAAATTGTGACCCCGGGGCTTAGGGATTTTTTCAAAAAAATATTTTCTGCCGGTTAAGTTTTTGAGGGCTGATTTCTTGTCCTGTGATAAAAAGCCTTCTGTTTCGAGTGCCAAACCTTTCAGGAGAGCATTTTCAAGCTTTTGGCACCATTTTTGAGTGAATTGCCAAAAGTCAGATTTTGGCTGAAATTGTGACCCTGGGGCTTAGGGATTTTTTCAAAAAAATGTTTTCTGCTGGTTAAGTTTTTGAGGGCTGATTTCTTGTCCTGTGATAAAAAGCCTTCTGTTTCGAGTGCCAAACCTTTCAGGAGAGCATTTTCAAGCTTTCGGCAGCATTTTTGAGTGAATTGCCAAAAGTCAGATTTTGGCTGAAATTGTGACCCCGGGGCTTAGGGATTTTTTTCAAAAAAATATTTTCTGCTGGTTAAGTTTTTGAGGGCTGATTTCTTGTCCTGTGATAAAAAGCCTTCTGTTTCGAGTGCCAAACCTTTCAGGAGAGCATTTTCAAGCTTTCGGCAGCATTTTTGAGTGAAGTGCCAAAAGTCAGATTTTTGCTGAAATTGTGACCCCGGGGCTTAGGGATTTTTTTTCCAAAAAATATTTTCTGCCGGTTAAGTTTTTGAGGGCTGATTTCTTGTCCTGTGATAAAAAGCCTTCTGTTTCGAGTGCCAAACCTTTCAGGAGAGCATTTTCAAGCTTTCGGCAGCATTTTTGAGTGAATTCCCAAAAGTCAGATTTTGGCTGAAATTGTGACCCCGGGGCTTAGGGATTTTTTTTCAAAAAAATATTTTCTGCCGGTTAAGTTTTTGAGGGCTGATTTCTTGTCCTGTGATAAAAAGCCTTCTGTTTCGAGTGACAAACCTTTCAGGAGAGCATTTTCAAGCTTTTGGCACCATTTTTGAGTGAGGTGCCAAAAATCACATTTTTGCTGAAATTGTGACCCCGGGGCTTAGGGATTTTTTCAAAAAAATATTTTCTGCCGGTTAAGTTTTTGAGGGCTGATTTCTTGTCCTGTGATAAAAAGCCTTCTGTTTCGAGTGCCAAACCTTTCAGGAGAGCATTTTCAAGCTTTTGGCACCATTTTTGGGAGAATTGCCAAAAATCAGATTTTTGCTGAAATTGTGAGCCCGGGGCTTAGGGATTTTTTCAAAAAAATATTTTCTGCCAGGTAGGTTTTTGAGGGCTGATTTCTTGTCCTGTGATAAAAAGCCTTCTGTTTCGAGTGCCAAACCTTTCAGGAGAGCATTTTCAAGCTTTTGGCACCATTTTTGAGTGAATTGCCAAAAGTCAGATTTTGGCTGAAATTGTGACCCTGGGGCTTAGGGATTTTTTCAAAAAAATATTTTCTGCCGGTTAAGTTTTTGAGGGCTGATTACTTGTCCTGTGATAAAAAGCCTTCTGTTTCGAGTGACAAACCTTTCAGGAGAGCATTTTCAAGCTTTCGGCAACATTTTTGAGTGAATTGCCAAAAGTCAGATTTTGGCTGAAATTGTGACCCCGGGGCTTAGGGATTTTTTTCAAAAAAATATTTTCTGCCGGTTAAGTTTTTGAGGGCTGATTTCTTGTCCTGTGATAAAAAGCCTTCTGTTTCGAGTGCCAAACCTTTCAGGAGAGCATTTTCAAGCTTTTGGCACCATTTTTGAGTGAATTGCCAAAAGTCAGATTTTGGCTGAAATTGTGACCCCGGGGCTTAGGGATTTTTTTTAAAAAAAAAATTCTGCCGGTTAAGTTTTTGAGGGCTGATTTCTTGTCCTGTGATAAAAAGCCTTCTGTTTCGAGTGACAAACCTTTCAGGAGAGCATTTTCAAGCTTTTGGCACCATTTTTGAGTGAGGTGCCAAAAGTCAGATTTTGGCTGAAATTGTGACCCTGGGGCTTAGGGATTTTTTCAAAAAAATATTTTCTGCTGGTTAAGTTTTTGAGGGCTGATTTCTTGTCCTGTGATAAAAAGCCTTCTGTTTCGAGTGCCAAACCTTTCAGGAGAGCATTTTCAAGCTTTCGGCAGCATTTTTGAGTGAATTGCCAAAAGTCAGATTTTGGCTGAAATTGTGACCCTGGGGCTTAGGGATTTTTTCAAAAAAATATTTTCTGCTGGTTAAGTTTTTGAGGGCTGATTTCTTGTCCTGTGATAAAAAGCCTTCTGTTTCGAGTGCCAAACCTTTCAGGAGAGCATTTTCAAGCTTTCGGCAGCATTTTTGAGTGAATTGCCAAAAATCAGATTTTTGCTGAAATTGTGAGCCCGGGGCTTAGGGATTTTTTCAAAAAAATATTTTCTGCCGGTTAAGTTTTTGAGGGCTGATTTCTTGTCCTGTGATAAAAAGCCTTCTGTTTCGAGTGCCAAACCTTTCAGGAGAGCATTTTCAAGCTTTCGGCAGCATTTTTGAGTGAATTGCCAAATGTCAGATTTTTGCTGAAATTGTGACCCCGGGGCTTAGGGATTTTTTTCAAAAAAATATTTTCTGCCGGTTAAGTTTTTGAGGGCTGATTTCTTGTCCTGTGATAAAAAGCCTTCTGTTTCGAGTGCCAAACCTTTCAGGAGAGCATTTTCAAGCCTTTGGCAGCATTTTTGAGTGAATTGCCAAAAGTCAGATTTTGGCTGAAATTGTGACCCCGGGGCTTAGGGATTTTTTCAAAAAAAAAATTCTGCCGGTTAAGTTTTTGAGGGCTGATTTCTTGTCCTGTGATAAAAAGCCTTGTGTTTCGAGTTCCAAAGTTTCAGGGGAGCATTTTCAAGCTTTTGGCACCATTGTTGAGTGAATTGCCAAAATTCAGATTTTGGCTGAAATTGTGAGCCCGGGGCTTAGGGATTTTTTCAAAAAAATATTTTCTGCCGGTTAGGTTTTTGAGGGCTGATTTCTTGTCCTGTGATAAAAAGCCTTCTGTTTCGAGTGCCAAACCTTTCAGGAGAGCATTTTCAAGCTTTTGGCACCATTTTTGAGTGAATTGCCAAAAGTCAGATTTTGGCTGAAATTGTGACCCTGGGGCTTAGGGATTTTTTCAAAAAAATGTTTTCTGCTGGTTAAGTTTTTGAGGGCTGATTTCTTGTCCTGTGATAAAAAGCCTTCTGTTTCGAGTGCCAAACCTTTCAGGAGAGCATTTTCAAGCTTTCGGCAGCATTTTTGAGTGAATTGCCAAAAGTCAGATTTTGGCTGAAATTGTGACCCCGGGGCTTAGGGATTTTTTTCAAAAAAATATTTTCTGCTGGTTAAGTTTTTGAGGGCTGATTTCTTGTCCTGTGATAAAAAGCCTTCTGTTTCGAGTGCCAAACCTTTCAGGAGAGCATTTTCAAGCTTTCGGCAGCATTTTTGAGTGAAGTGCCAAAAGTCAGATTTTTGCTGAAATTGTGAGCCCGGGGCTTAGGGATTTTTTCAAAAAAATATTTTCTGCCGGTTAGGTTTTTGAGGGCTGATTTCTTGTCCTGTGATAAAAAGCCTTCTGTTTCGAGTGCCAAACCTTTCAGGAGAGCATTTTCAAGCTTTCGGCAGCATTTTTGAGTGAATTCCCAAAAGTCAGATTTTGGCTGAAATTGTGACCCCGGGGCTTAGGGATTTTTTTTCAAAAAAATATTTTCTGCCGGTTAAGTTTTTGAGGGCTGATTTCTTGTCCTGTGATAAAAAGCCTTCTGTTTTGAGTGCCAAACCTTTCAGGAGAGCATTTTCAAGCTTTTGGCACCATTTTTGGGAGAATTGCCAAAAATCACATTTTTGCTGAAATTGTGAGCCCGGGGCTTAGGGATTTTTTCAAAAAAATATTTTCTGCCAGTTAGGTTTTTGAGGGCTGATTTCTTGTCCTGTGATAAAAAGCCTTCTGTTTCGAGTGCCAAACCTTTCAGGAGAGCATTTTCAAGCTTTTGGCACCATTTTTGAGTGAATTGCCAAAAGTCAGATTTTGGCTGAAATTGTGACCCCGGGGCTTAGGGATTTTTTTTAAAAAAAAATTCTGCCGGTTAAGTTTTTGAGGGCTGATTTCTTGTCCTGTGATAAAAAGCCTTCTGTTTCGAGTGACAAACCTTTCAGGAGAGCATTTTCAAGCTTTTGGCACCATTTTTGAGTGAGGTGCCAAAAGTCAGATTTTGGCTGAAATTGTGACCCTGGGGCTTAGGGATTTTTTCAAAAAAATATTTTCTGCTGGTTAAGTTTTTGAGGGCTGATTTCTTGTCCTGTGATAAAAAGCCTTCTGTTTCGAGTGCCAAACCTTTCAGGAGAGCATTTTCAAGCTTTCGGCAGCATTTTTGAGTGAATTGCCAAAAGTCAGATTTTGGCTGAAATTGTGACCCTGGGGCTTAGGGATTTTTTCAAAAAAATATTTTCTGCTGGTTAAGTTTTTGAGGGCTGATTTCTTGTCCTGTGATAAAAAGCCTTCTGTTTCGAGTGCCAAACCTTTCAGGAGAGCATTTTCAAGCTTTCGGCAGCATTTTTGAGTGAATTGCCAAAAATCAGATTTTTGCTGAAATTGTGAGCCCGGGGCTTAGGGATTTTTTCAAAAAAATATTTTCTGCCGGTTAAGTTTTTGAGGGCTGATTTCTTGTCCTGTGATAAAAAGCCTTCTGTTTCGAGTGCCAAACCTTTCAGGAGAGCATTTTCAAGCTTTCGGCAGCATTTTTGAGTGAATTGCCAAATGTCAGATTTTTGCTGAAATTGTGACCCCGGGGCTTAGGGATTTTTTTCAAAAAAATATTTTCTGCCGGTTAAGTTTTTGAGGGCTGATTTCTTGTCCTGTGATAAAAAGCCTTCTGTTTCGAGTGCCAAACCTTTCAGGAGAGCATTTTCAAGCCTTTGGCAGCATTTTTGAGTGAATTGCCAAAAGTCAGATTTTGGCTGAAATTGTGACCCCGGGGCTTAGGGATTTTTTCAAAAAAAAAATTCTGCCGGTTAAGTTTTTGAGGGCTGATTTCTTGTCCTGTGATAAAAAGCCTTGTGTTTCGAGTTCCAAAGTTTCAGGGGAGCATTTTCAAGCTTTTGGCACCATTGTTGAGTGAATTGCCAAAATTCAGATTTTGGCTGAAATTGTGAGCCCGGGGCTTAGGGATTTTTTCAAAAAAATATTTTCTGCCGGTTAGGTTTTTGAGGGCTGATTTCTTGTCCTGTGATAAAAAGCCTTCTGTTTCGAGTGCCAAACCTTTCAGGAGAGCATTTTCAAGCTTTTGGCACCATTTTTGAGTGAATTGCCAAAAGTCAGATTTTGGCTGAAATTGTGACCCTGGGGCTTAGGGATTTTTTCAAAAAAATGTTTTCTGCTGGTTAAGTTTTTGAGGGCTGATTTCTTGTCCTGTGATAAAAAGCCTTCTGTTTCGAGTGCCAAACCTTTCAGGAGAGCATTTTCAAGCTTTCGGCAGCATTTTTGAGTGAATTGCCAAAAGTCAGATTTTGGCTGAAATTGTGACCCCGGGGCTTAGGGATTTTTTTCAAAAAAATATTTTCTGCTGGTTAAGTTTTTGAGGGCTGATTTCTTGTCCTGTGATAAAAAGCCTTCTGTTTCGAGTGCCAAACCTTTCAGGAGAGCATTTTCAAGCTTTCGGCAGCATTTTTGAGTGAAGTGCCAAAAGTCAGATTTTTGCTGAAATTGTGAGCCCGGGGCTTAGGGATTTTTTCAAAAAAATATTTTCTGCCGGTTAGGTTTTTGAGGGCTGATTTCTTGTCCTGTGATAAAAAGCCTTCTGTTTCGAGTGCCAAACCTTTCAGGAGAGCATTTTCAAGCTTTCGGCAGCATTTTTGAGTGAATTCCCAAAAGTCAGATTTTGGCTGAAATTGTGACCCCGGGGCTTAGGGATTTTTTTTCAAAAAAATATTTTCTGCCGGTTAAGTTTTTGAGGGCTGATTTCTTGTCCTGTGATAAAAAGCCTTCTGTTTTGAGTGCCAAACCTTTCAGGAGAGCATTTTCAAGCTTTTGGCACCATTTTTGGGAGAATTGCCAAAAATCACATTTTTGCTGAAATTGTGAGCCCGGGGCTTAGGGATTTTTTCAAAAAAATATTTTCTGCCAGTTAGGTTTTTGAGGGCTGATTTCTTGTCCTGTGATAAAAAGCCTTCTGTTTCGAGTGCCAAACCTTTCAGGAGAGCATTTTCAAGCTTTTGGCACCATTTTTGAGTGAATTGCCAAAAGTCAGATTTTGGCTGAAATTGTGACCCCGGGGCTTAGGGATTTTTTTTTAAAAAAAAATTCTGCCGGTTAAGTTTTTGAGGGCTGATTTCTTGTCCTGTGATAAAAAGCCTTCTGTTTCGAGTGACAAACCTTTCAGGAGAGCATTTTCAAGCTTTTGGCACCATTTTTGAGTGAGGTGCCAAAAGTCAGATTTTGGCTGAAATTGTGACCCTGGGGCTTAGGGATTTTTTCAAAAAAATATTTTCTGCTGGTTAAGTTTTTGAGGGCTGATTTCTTGTCCTGTGATAAAAAGCCTTCTGTTTCGAGTGCCAAACCTTTCAGGAGAGCATTTTCAAGCTTTCGGCAGCATTTTTGAGTGAATTGCCAAAAGTCAGATTTTGGCTGAAATTGTGACCCTGGGGCTTAGGGATTTTTTCAAAAAAATATTTTCTGCTGGTTAAGTTTTTGAGGGCTGATTTCTTGTCCTGTGATAAAAAGCCTTCTGTTTCGAGTGCCAAACCTTTCAGGAGAGCATTTTCAAGCTTTCGGCAGCATTTTTGAGTGAATTGCCAAAAATCAGATTTTTGCTGAAATTGTGAGCCCGGGGCTTAGGGATTTTTTCAAAAAAATATTTTCTGCCGGTTAAGTTTTTGAGGGCTGATTTCTTGTCCTGTGATAAAAAGCCTTCTGTTTCGAGTGCCAAACCTTTCAGGAGAGCATTTTCAAGCTTTCGGCAGCATTTTTGAGTGAATTGCCAAATGTCAGATTTTTGCTGAAATTGTGACCCCGGGGCTTAGGGATTTTTTTCAAAAAAATATTTTCTGCCGGTTAAGTTTTTGAGGGCTGATTTCTTGTCCTGTGATAAAAAGCCTTCTGTTTCGAGTGCCAAACCTTTCAGGAGAGCATTTTCAAGCCTTTGGCAGCATTTTTGAGTGAATTGCCAAAAGTCAGATTTTGGCTGAAATTGTGACCCCGGGGCTTAGGGATTTTTTCAAAAAAAAAATTCTGCCGGTTAAGTTTTTGAGGGCTGATTTCTTGTCCTGTGATAAAAAGCCTTGTGTTTCGAGTTCCAAAGTTTCAGGGGAGCATTTTCAAGCTTTTGGCACCATTGTTGAGTGAATTGCCAAAATTCAGATTTTGGCTGAAATTGTGAGCCCGGGGCTTAGGGATTTTTTCAAAAAAATATTTTCTGCCGGTTAGGTTTTTGAGGGCTGATTTCTTGTCCTGTGATAAAAAGCCTTCTGTTTCGAGTGCCAAACCTTTCAGGAGAGCATTTTCAAGCTTTTGGCACCATTTTTGAGTGAATTGCCAAAAGTCAGATTTTGGCTGAAATTGTGACCCTGGGGCTTAGGGATTTTTTCAAAAAAATGTTTTCTGCTGGTTAAGTTTTTGAGGGCTGATTTCTTGTCCTGTGATAAAAAGCCTTCTGTTTCGAGTGCCAAACCTTTCAGGAGAGCATTTTCAAGCTTTCGGCAGCATTTTTGAGTGAATTGCCAAAAGTCAGATTTTGGCTGAAATTGTGACCCCGGGGCTTAGGGATTTTTTTCAAAAAAATATTTTCTGCTGGTTAAGTTTTTGAGGGCTGATTTCTTGTCCTGTGATAAAAAGCCTTCTGTTTCGAGTGCCAAACCTTTCAGGAGAGCATTTTCAAGCTTTCGGCAGCATTTTTGAGTGAAGTGCCAAAAGTCAGATTTTTGCTGAAATTGTGAGCCCGGGGCTTAGGGATTTTTTCAAAAAAATATTTTCTGCCGGTTAGGTTTTTGAGGGCTGATTTCTTGTCCTGTGATAAAAAGCCTTCTGTTTCGAGTGCCAAACCTTTCAGGAGAGCATTTTCAAGCTTTCGGCAGCATTTTTGAGTGAATTCCCAAAAGTCAGATTTTGGCTGAAATTGTGACCCCGGGGCTTAGGGATTTTTTTTCAAAAAAATATTTTCTGCCGGTTAAGTTTTTGAGGGCTGATTTCTTGTCCTGTGATAAAAAGCCTTCTGTTTTGAGTGCCAAACCTTTCAGGAGAGCATTTTCAAGCTTTTGGCACCATTTTTGGGAGAATTGCCAAAAATCACATTTTTGCTGAAATTGTGAGCCCGGGGCTTAGGGATTTTTTCAAAAAAATATTTTCTGCCAGTTAGGTTTTTGAGGGCTGATTTCTTGTCCTGTGATAAAAAGCCTTCTGTTTCGAGTGCCAAACCTTTCAGGAGAGCATTTGCAAGCTTTTGGCACCATTTTTGAGTGAATTGCCAAAAGTCAGATTTTGGCTGAAATTGTGACCCTGGGGCTTAGGGATTTTTTCAAAAAAATGTTTTCTGCTGGTTAAGTTTTTGAGGGCTGATTTCTTGTCCTGTGATAAAAAGCCTTCTGTTTCGAGTGCCAAACCTTTCAGGAGAGCATTTTCAAGCTTTCGGCAGCATTTTTGAGTGAATTGCCAAAAGTCAGATTTTGGCTGAAATTGTGAGCCCGGGGCTTAGGGATTTTTTCAAAAAAATATTTTCTGCCAGTTAGGTTTTTGAGGGTTGATTTCTTGTCCTGTGATAAAAAGCCTTCTGTTTCGAGTGCCAAACCTTTCAGGAGAGCATTTTCAAGCTTTTGGCACCATTTTTGAGTGAATTGCCAAAAGTCAGATTTTGGCTGAAATTGTGACCCTGGGGCTTAGGGATTTTTTCAAAAAAATATTTTCTGCCGGTTAAGTTTTTGAGGGCTGATTACTTGTCCTGTGATAAAAAGCCTTCTGTTTCGAGTGACAAACCTTTCAGGAGAGCATTTTCAAGCTTTCGGCAACATTTTTGAGTGAATTGCCAAAAGTCAGATTTTGGCTGAAATTGTGACCCCGGGGCTTAGGGATTTTTTTCAAAAAAATATTTTCTGCCGGTTAAGTTTTTGAGGGCTGATTTCTTGTCCTGTGATAAAAAGCCTTCTGTTTCGAGTGCCAAACCTTTCAGGAGAGCATTTTCAAGCTTTTGGCACCATTTTTGAGTGAATTGCCAAAAGTCAGATTTTGGCTGAAATTGTGACCCCGGGGCTTAGGGATTTTTTTTTAAAAAAAAATTCTGCCGGTTAAGTTTTTGAGGGCTGATTTCTTGTCCTGTGATAAAAAGCCTTGTGTATCGAGTTCCAAAGCTTTCAGGGGAGCATTTTCAAGCTTTTGGCACCATTGTTGAGTGAATTGCCAAAATTCAGATTTTGGCTGAAATTGTGAGCCCGGGGCTTAGGGATTTTTTCAAAAAAATATTTTCTGCCGGTTAGGTTTTTGAGGGCTGATTTCTTGTCCTGTGATAAAAAGCCTTCTGTTTCGAGTGCCAAACCTTTCAGTAGAGCATTTTCAAGCTTTTGGCACCATTTTTGAGTGAATTGCCAAAAGTCAGATTTTGGCTGAAATTGTGACCCCGGGGCTTAGGGATTTTTTTTAAAAAAAAAATTCTGCCGGTTAAGTTTTTGAGGGCTGATTTCTTGTCCTGTGATAAAAAGCCTTGTGTTTCGAGTTCCAAAGCTTTCAGGGGAGCATTTTCAAGCTTTTGACACCATTGTTGAGTGAATTGCCAAAATTCAGATTTTGGCTGAAATTGTGAGCCCGGGGCTTAGGGATTTTTTCAAAAAAATATTTTCTGCCGGTTAGATTTTTGAGGGCTGATTTCTTGTCCTGTGATAAAAAGCCTTCTGTTTCGAGTGCCAAACCTTTCAGGAGAGCATTTTCAAGCTTTTGGCACCATTTTTGAGTGAATTGCCAAAAGTCAGATTTTGGCTGAAATTGTGACCCTGGGGCTTATGGATTTTTTCAAAAAAATATTTTCTGCTGGTTAAGTTTTTGAGGGCTGATTTCTTGTCCTGTGATAAAAAGCCTTCTGTTTCGAGTGACAAACCTTTCAGGAGAGCATTTTCAAGCTTTCGGCAGCATTTTTGAGTGAATTGCTAAAAGTCAGATTTTGGCTGAAATTGTGACCCAGGGGCTTAGGGATTTTTTTCAAAAAAATATTTTCTGCTGGTTAAGTTTTTGAGGGCTGATTTCTTGTCCTGTGATAAAAAGCCTTCTATTTCAAGTTCCAAAGCTTTCAGGGGAGCATTTTCAAGCTTTTGGCACCATTGTTGAGTGAATTGCCAAAATTCAGATTTTGGCTGAAATTGTGAGCCCGGGGCTTAGGGATTTTTTCAAAAAAATATTTTCTGCCGGTTAGGTTTTTGAGGGCTGATTTCTTGTCCTGTGATAAAAAGCCTTCTGTTTCGAGTGCCAAACCTTTCAGGAGAGCATTTTCAAGCTTTTGGCACCATTTTTGAGTGAATTGCCAAAAGTCAGATTTTGGCTGAAATTGTGACCCTGGGGCTTAGGGATTTTTTCAAAAAAATATTTTCTGCTGGTTAAGTTTTTGAGGGCTGATTTCTTGTCCTGTGATAAAAAGCCTTCTGTTTCGAGTGCCAAACCTTTCAGGAGAGCATTTTCAAGCTTTCGGCAGCATTTTTGAGTGAATTGCCAAAAGTCAGATTTTGGCTGAAATTGTGACCCCGGGGCTTAGGGATTTTTTTCAAAAAAATTTTTTTCTGCCGGTTAAGTTTTTGAGGGCTGATTTCTTGTCCTGTGATAAAAAGCCTTCTGTTTCGAGTGACAAACCTTTCAGGAGAGCATTTTCAAGCTTACGGCAGCATTTTTGAGTGAATTGCTAAAAGTCAGATTTTGGCTGAAATTGTGACCCAGGGGCTTAGGGATTTTTTTCAAAAAAATATTTTCTGCTGGTTAAGTTTTTGAGGGCTGATTTCTTGTCCTGTGATAAAAAGCCTTCTATTTCAAGTTCCAAAGCTTTCAGGGGAGCATTTTCAAGCTTTTGGCACCATTGTTGAGTGAATTGCCAAAATTCAGATTTTGGCTGAAATTGTGAGCCCGGGGCTTAGGGATTTTTTCAAAAAAATATTTTCTGCCGGTTAGGTTTTTGAGGGCTGATTTCTTGTCCTGTGATAAAAAGCCTTCTGTTTCGAGTGCCAAACCTTTCAGGAGAGCATTTTCAAGCTTTTGGCACCATTTTTGAGTGAATTGCCAAAAGTCAGATTTTGGCTGAAATTGTGACCCTGGGGCTTAGGGATTTTTTCAAAAAAATATTTTCTGCTGGTTAAGTTTTTGAGGGCTGATTTCTTGTCCTGTGATAAAAAGCCTTCTGTTTCGAGTGCCAAACCTTTCAGGAGAGCATTTTCAAGCTTTCGGCAGCATTTTTGATTGAAGTGCCAAAAGTCAGATTTTTGCTGAAATTGTGACCCCGGGGCTTAGGGATTTTTTTCAAAAAAATATTTTCTGCCGGTTAAGTTTTTGAGGGCTGATTTCTTGTCCTGTGATAAAAAGCCTTCTGTTTCGAGTGCCAAACCTTTCAGGAGAGCATTTTCAAGCTTTCGGCAGCATTTTTGAGTGAATTGCCAAAAGTCAGATTTTGGCTGAAATTGTGACCCCGGGGCTTAGGGATTTTTTTCAAAAAAATATTTTCTGCCGGTTAAGTTTTTGAGGGCTGATTTCTTGTCCTGTGATAAAAAGCCTTCTGTTTCGAGTGCCAAACCTTTCAGGAGAGCATTTTCAAGCTTTTGGCACCATTTTTGGGAGAATTGCCAAAAATCAGATTTTTGCTGAAATTGTGAGCCCGGGGCTTAGGGATTTTTTCAAAAAAATATTTTCTGCCAGTTAGGTTTTTGAGGGCTGATTTCTTGTCCTGTGATAAAAAGCCTTCTGTTTCGAGTGCCAAACCTTTCAGGAGAGCATTTTCAAGCTTTTGGCACCATTTTTGAGTGAATTGCCAAAAGTCAGATTTTGGCTGAAATTGTGACCCTGGGGCTTAGGGATTTTTTCAAAAAAATATTTTCTGCTGGTTAAGTTTTTGAGGGCTGATTACTTGTCCTGTGATAAATAGCCTTCTGTTTCGAGTGCCAAACCTTTCAGGAGAGCATTTTCAAGCTTTCGGCAGCATTTTTGAGTGAATTGCCAAAAGTCAGATTTTGGCTGAAATTGTGACCCCGGGGCTTAGGGATTTTTTCAAAAAAAAAATTCTGCCGGTTAAGTTTTTGAGGGCTGATTTCTTGTCCTGTGATAAAAAGCCTTGTGTTTCGAGTTCCAAAGCTTTCAGGGGAGCATTTTCAAGCTTTTGGCACCATTGTTGAGTGAATTGCCAAAATTCAGATTTTGGCTGAAATTGTGAGCCCGGGGCTTAGGGATTTTTTCAAAAAAATATTTTCTGCCGCTTAGGTTTTTGAGGGCTGATTTCTTGTCCTGTGATAAAAAGCCTTCTGTTTCGAGTGCCAAACCTTTCAGGAGAGCATTTTCAAGCTTTTGGCACCATTTTTGAGTGAATTGCCAAAAGTCAGATTTTGGCTGAAATTGTGAC
The DNA here is from genome assembly GCF_965113315.1 of Podarcis vaucheri. Lineage (NCBI taxonomy): Eukaryota > Metazoa > Chordata > Lepidosauria > Squamata > Lacertidae > Podarcis > Podarcis vaucheri. Next base: position 87,684,604 of record NC_138765.1, on the reverse strand, counting down.
CCTGGGGCTTAGGGATTTTTTCAAAAAAATATTTTCTGCTGGTTAAGTTTTTGAGGGCTGATTACTTGTCCTGTGATAAATAGCCTTCTGTTTCGAGTGCCAAACCTTTCAGGAGAGCATTTTCAAGCTTTCGGCAGCATTTTTGAGTGAATTGCCAAAAGTCAGATTTTGGCTGAAATTGTGACCCCGGGGCTTAGGGATTTTTTCAAAAAAAAAATTCTGCCGGTTAAGTTTTTGAGGGCTGATTTCTTGTCCTGTGATAAAAAGCCTCGTGTTTCGAGTTCCAAAGCTTTCAGGGGAGCATTTTCAAGCTTTTGGCACCATTGTTGAGTGAATTGCCAAAATTCAGATTTTGGCTGAAATTGTGAGCCCGGGGCTTAGGGATTTTTTTTCAAAAAAATATTTTCTGCCGGTTAGGTTTTTGAGGGCTGATTTCTTGTCCTGTGATAAAAAGCCTACTGTTTCGAGTGCCAAACCTTTCAGGAGAGCATTTTCAAGCTTTTGGCACCATTTTTGAGTGAATTGCGAAAAGTCAGATTTTGGCTGAAATTGTGACCCTGGGGCTTAGGGATTTTTTCAAAAAAATATTTTCTGCTGGTTAAGTTTTTGAGGGCTGATTTCTTGTCCTGTGATAAAAAGCCTTCTGTTTCAAGTGCCAAACCTTTCAGGAGAGCATTTTCAAGCTTTCGGCAGCATTTTTGAGTGAATTGCCAAAAGTCAGATTTTTGCTGAAATTGTGACCCCGGGGCTTAGGGATTTTTTTCAAAAAAATATTTTCTGCCGGTTAAGTTTTTGAGGGCTGATTTCTTGTCCTGTGATAAAAAGCCTTCTGTTTCGATTGCCAAAACGTTCAGGAGAGCATTTTCAAGCTTTTGGCACCATTTTTGAGTGAATTGCCAAAAGTCAGATTTTGGCTGAAATTGTGACCCCGGGGCTTAGGGATTTTTTCAAAAAAATATTTTCTGCTGGTTAAGTTTTTGAGGGCTGATTTCTTGTCCTGTGATAAAAAGCCTTCTGTTTCGAGTGACAAACCTTTCAGGAGAGCATTTTCAAGCTTTTGGCACCATTTTTGAGAGAATTTCCAAAAATCAGATTTTTGCTGAAATTGTGACCCCGGGACTTAGGGATTATTTCAAAAAAAAAATTCTGCCGGTTAAGTTTTTGAGGACTGATTTCTTGTCCTGTGATAAAAAGCCTTCTGTTTCGAGTGCCAAACCTTTCAGGAGAGCATTTTCAAGCTTTTGGCACCATTTTTGAGTGAATTGCCAAAAGTCAGATTTGTGCTGAAATTGTGACCCCGGGGCTTAGGGATTTTTTCAAAAAAATATTTTCTGCCGGTTAAGTTTTTGAGGGCTGATTTCTTGTCCTGTAATAAAAAGCCTTCTGTTTCGAGTGCCAAACCTTTCAGGAGAGCATTTTCAAGCTTTTGGCAGCATTATTGAGTGAAGTGCCAAAAATCAGATTTTGGCTGAAATTGTGAGCCCGGGGCTTAGGGATTTTTTCAAAAAAATATTTTCTGCCGGTTAAGTTTTTGAGGGCTGATTTCTTGTCCTGTGATAAAAAGCCTTGTGTTTCAAGTTCCAAAGCTTTCAGGGGAGCATATTCAAGCTTTTGGCACCATTGTTGAGTGAATTGCCAAAATTCAGATTTTGGCTGAAATTGTGAGCCCGGGGCTTAGGGATTTTTTTCAAAAAAATATTTTCTGCCGGTTAAGTTTTTGAGGGCTGATTTCTTGTCCTGTGATAAAAAGCCTTCTGTTTCGAGTGCCAAACCTTTCAGGAGAGCATTTTCAAGCTTTTGGCACCATTTTTGAGTGAATTGCCAAAAGTCAGATTTTTGCTGAAATGGTGACCCCGGGGCTTAGGGATTTTTTCAAAAAAATATTTTCTGCCGGTTAAGTTTTTGAGGGCTGATTTCTTGTCCTGTGATAAAAAGCCTTCTGTTTCGAGTGCCAAACCTTTCAGGAGAGCATTTTCAAGCTTTTGGCAGCATTATTGAGTGAAGTGCCAAAAATCAGATTTTGGCTGAAATTGTGACCCCGGGGCTTAGGGATTTTTTTCAAAAAAATATTTTCTGCCGGTTAAGTTTTTGAGGGCTGATTTCTTGTCCTGTGATAAAAAGCCTTCTGTTTCGAGTGCCAAACCTTTCAGGAGAGCATTTTCAAGCTTTTGGCACCATTTTTGAGTGAATTGCCAAAAGTCAGATTTTTGCTGAAATTGTGACCCCGGGGCTTAGGGATTTTTTCAAAAAAATATTTTCTGCCGGTTAAGTTTTTGAGGGCTGATTTCTTGTCCTGTGATAAAAAGCCTTCTGTTTCGAGTGCCAAACCTTTCAGGAGAGCATTTTCAAGCTTTTGGCAGCATTATTGAGTGAAGTGCCAAAAATCAGATTTTGGCTGAAATTGTGACCCCGGGGCTTAGGGATTTTTTCAAAAAAGTATTTTCTGCCGGTTAAGTTTTTGAGGGCTGATTTCTTGTCCTGTGATAAAAAGCCTTCTGTTTCGAGTGCCAAACCTTTCAGGAGAGCATTTTCAAGCTTTTGGCAGCAGTTTTGAGTGAAATGCCAAAAGTCAGATTTTGGCTGAAATTGTGACCCCGGGGCTTAGGGATTTTTTCAAAAAAATATTTTCTGCCGGTTAAGTTTTTGAGGGCTGATTTCTTGTCCTGTGATAAAAAGACTTCTGTTTCAAGTGCCAAACCTTTCAGGAGAGCATTTTCAAGCTTTTGGCACCATTTTTGAGCGAATTGCCAAAAGTCAGATTTTTGCTGAAATTGTGACCCCGGGGCTTAGGGATTTTTTTAAAAAAAATATTTTCTGACGGTTAGGTTTTTGAGGGCTGATATATATTCCTTTGATAAAAAGCCTTCTGTTTCGAGTGCCAAACCTTTCAGGAGAGCATTTTCAAGCTTTTGGCACCATTTTTGAGTGAATTGCTAAAAGTCAGATTTTTGCTGAAATTGTGACCCCGGGGCTTAGGGATTTTTTCAAAAAAATATTTTCTGCCGGTTAAGTTTTTGAGGGCTGATTTCTTCTCCTGTGATAAAAAGCCTTCTGTTTCCATGGCCAAAGCTTTCAGGGGAGCATTTTCAAACTTTTGGCACCATTTTTGAGTGAATTGCCAAAAGTCAGATTTTGGCTGAAATTGTGACCCCGGGGCTTAGGGATTTTTTCAAAAAAATATTTTCTGCTGGTTAAGTTTTTGAGGGCTGATTTCTTCTCCTGTGATAAAAAGCCTTCTGTTTCGAGTGCCAAACCTTTCAGGGGAGCATTTTCAAGCTTTTGGCAGCATTATTGAGTGAAGTGCCAAAAATCAGATTTTGGCTGAAATTGTGACCCCGGGGCATAGGGATTTTTTCAAAAAAATATTTTCTGCCGGTTAAGTTTTTGAGGGCTGATTTCTTGTCCTGTGATAAAAAGCCTTCTGTTTCGAGTGCCAAACCTTTCAGGAGAGCATTTTCAAGCTTTTGGCACCATTTTTGAGTGAATTGCCAAAAGTCAGATTTTTGCTGAAATTGTGACCCCGGGGCTTAGGGATTTTTTCAAAAAAAAAAATTCTGCTGGTTAAGTTTTTGAGGGCTAATTTCTTGACCTGTGATAAAAAGCCTTCTGTTTCGAGTGCCAAACCTTTCAGGAGAGCATTTTCAAGCTTTTGGCAACATTTTTGGGAGAATTGCCAAAAATCAGATTTTTGCTGAAATTGTGACCCCGGGGCTTAGGGATTTTTTCAAAAAAATATTTTCTGCTGGTTAAGTTTTTGAGGGCTGATTTCTTGTCCTGTGATAAAAAGCCTTCTGTTTCGAGTGACAAACCTTTCAGGAGAGCATTTTCAAGCTTTTGGCACCATTTTTGAGAGAATTGCCAAAAATCAGATTTTTGCTGAAATTGTGACCCCGGCTCTTAGGGATTTTTTCAAAAAAAAAAATTCTGCCGGTTAAGTTTTTGAGGACTGATTTCTTGTCCTGTGATAAAAAGCCTTGTGTTTCAAGTTCCAAAGCTTTCAGGGGAGCATTTTCAAGCTTTTGGCACCATTGTTGAGTGAATTGCCAAAATTCAGATTTTGGCTGAAATTGTGACCCCGGGGCTCAGGGTTTTTTTTCAAAAAAATATTTTCTGACGGTTAGGTTTTTGAGGGCTGATATATATTCCTTTGATAAAAAGCCTTCTGTTTCGAGTGCCAAACCTTTCAGGAGAGCATTTTCAAGCTTTTGGCAGCAGTTTTGAGTGAAATGCCAAAAGTCAGATTTTTGCTGAAATTGTGACCCCGGGGCTTAGGGATTTTTTTCAAAAAAATATTTTCTGCCGGTTAAGTTTTTGAGGGCTGATTTCTTGTCCTGTGATAAAAAGCCTTCTGTTTCAAGTGCCAAACCTTTCAGGAGAGCATTTTCAAGCTTTTGGCACCATTTTTGAGCGAATTGCCAAAAGTCAGATTTTTGCTGAAATTGTGACCCCGGGGCTTAGGGATTTTTTTCAAAAAAATATTTTCTGCCGGTTAGGCTTTTGAGGGCTGATCTATTTTCCTTTGATAAAAAGCCTTCTGTTTCGAGTGCCAAACCTTTCAGGAGAGCATTTTCAAGCTTTTGGCACCATTTTTGAGTGAATTGCCAAAATTCAGATTTTGGCTGGAATTGTGACCCCGGGGCTCAGGGATTTTTTTCAAAAAAATATTTTCTGACGGTTAGGTTTTTGAGGGCTGATATATATTCCTTTGATAAAAAGCCTTCTGTTTCGAGTGCCAAACCTTTCAGGAGAGCATTTTCAAGCTTTTGGCACCATTTTTGAGTGAATTGCCAAAAGTCAGATTTTTGCTGAAATTGTGACCCCGGGGCTTAGGGATTTTTTCAAAAAAATATTTTCTGCCGGTTAAGTTTTTGAGGGCTGATTTCTTCTCCTGTGATAAAAAGCCTTCTGTTTCCATGGCCAAAGCTTTCAGGGGAGCATTTTCAAACTTTTGGCACCATTTTTGAGTGAATTGCCAAAAGTCAGATTTTGGCTGAAATTGTGACCCCGGGGCTTAGGGATTTTTTCAAAAAAATATTTTCTGCTGGTTAAGTTTTTGAGGGCTGATTTCTTCTCCTGTGATAAAAAGCCTTCTGTTTCGAGTGCCAAACCTTTCAGGGGAGCATTTTCAAGCTTTTGGCAGCATTATTGAGTGAAGTGCCAAAAATCAGATTTTGGCTGAAATTGTGACCCCGGGGCATAGGGATTTTTTTAAAAAAATATTTTCTGCCGGTTAAGTTTTTGAGGGCTGATTTCTTGTCCTGTGATAAAAAGCCTTCTGTTTCGAGTGCCAAACCTTTCAGGAGAGCATTTTCAAGCTTTTGGCACCATTTTTGAGTGAATTGCCAAAAGTCAGATTTTTGCTGAAATTGTGACCCCGGGGCTTAGGGATTTTTTCAAAAAAAAAATTCTGCCGGTTAAGTTTTTGAGGGCTGATTTCTTGTCCTGTGATAAAAAGCCTTCTGTTTCGAGTGCCAAACCTTTCAGGAGAGCATTTTCAAGTATTGGCACCATTTTTGAGCGAATTGCCAAAAGTCAGATTTTGGCTGAAATTGTGAGCCCGGGGCTTAGGGATTTTTTCAAAAAAATATTTTCTGCCGGTTAGGTTTTTGAGGGCTGATTTCTTGTCCTGTGATAAAAAGCCTTCTGTTTCGAGTGCCAAACCTTTCAGGAGAGCATTTTCAAGCTTTTGGCAGCATTATTGAGTGAAGTGCCAAAAATCAGATTTTGGCTGAAATTGTGACCCCGGGGCTTAGGGATTTTTTCAAAAAAGTATTTTCTGCCGGTTAAGTTTTTGAGGGCTGATTCCTTGTCCTGTGATAAAAAGCCTTCTGTTTCGAGTGCCAAACCTTTCAGGAGAGCATTTTCAAGCTTTTGGCAGCAGTTTTGAGTGAATTGCCAAAAGTCAGATTTTTGCTGAAATTGTGACCCTGGGGCTTAGGGATTTTTTCAAAAAAATATTTTCTGCTGGTTAAGTTTTTGAGGGCTGATTTCTTCTCCTGTGATAAAAAGCCTTCTGTTTCGAGTGCCAAACCTTTCAGGAGAGCATTTTCAAGCTTTTGGCAGCATTATTGAGTGAAGTGCCAAAAATCAGATTTTGGCTGAAATTGTGACCCCGGGGCTTAGGGATTTTTTCAAAAAAGTATTTTCTGCCGGTTAAGTTTTTGAGGGCTGATTTCTTGTCCTGTGATAAAAAGCCTTCTGTTTCGAGTGCCAAACCTTTCAGGAGAGCATTTTCAAGTATTGGCACCATTTTTGAGCGAATTGCCAAAAGTCAGATTTTTGCTGAAATTGTGACCCTGGGGCTTAGGGATTTTTTCAAAAAAGTATTTTCTGCCGGTTAAGTTTTTGAGGGCTGATTCCTTGTCCTGTGATAAAAAGCCTTCTGTTTCGAGTGCCAAACCTTTCAGGAGAGCATTTTCAAGCTTTTGGCAGCAGTTTTGAGTGAATTGCCAAAAGTCAGATTTTTGCTGAAATTGTGACCCTGGGGCTTAGGGATTTTTTCAAAAAAATATTTTCTGCTGGTTAAGTTTTTGAGGGCTGATTTCTTCTCCTGTGATAAAAAGCCTTCTGTTTCGAGTGCCAAACCTTTCAGGAGAGCATTTTCAAGCTTTTGGCAGCATTATTGAGTGAATTGCCAAAAATCAGATTTTGGCTGAAATTGTGACCCCGGGGCTTAGGGATTTTTTCAAAAAAGTATTTTCTGCCGGTTAAGTTTTTGAGGGCTGATTTCTTGTCCTGTGATAAAAAGCCTTCTGTTTCGAGTGCCAAACCTTTCAGGAGAGCATTTTCAAGTATTGGCACCATTTTTGAGCGAATTGCCAAAAGTCAGATTTTTGCTGAAATTGTGACCCCGGGGCTTAGGGATTTTTTCAAAAAAATATTTTCTGCTGGTTAAGTTTTTGAGGGCTGATTTCTTCTCCTGTGATAAAAAGCCTTCTGTTTCGAGTGCCAAACCTTTCAGGAGAGCATTTTCAAGCTTTTGGCAGCATTATTGAGTGAAGTGCCAAAAATCAGATTTTGGCTGAAATTGTGACCCCGGGGCTTAGGGATTTTTTCAAAAAAGTATTTTCTGCCGGTTAAGTTTTTGAGGGCTGATTTCTTGTCCTGTGATAAAAAGCCTTCTGTTTCGAGTGCCAAACCTTTCAGGAGAGCATTTTCAAGTATTGGCACCATTTTTGAGCGAATTGCCAAAAGTCAGATTTTTGCTGAAATTGTGACCCTGGGGCTTAGGGATTTTTTCAAAAAAGTATTTTCTGCCGGTTAAGTTTTTGAGGGCTGATTCCTTGTCCTGTGATAAAAAGCCTTCTGTTTCGAGTGCCAAACCTTTCAGGAGAGCATTTTCAAGCTTTTGGCAGCAGTTTTGAGTGAATTGCCAAAAGTCAGATTTTTGCTGAAATTGTGACCCTGGGGCTTAGGGATTTTTTCAAAAAAGTATTTTCTGCCGGTTAAGTTTTTGAGGGCTGATTTCTTCTCCTGTGATAAAAAGCCTTCTGTTTCGAGTGCCAAACCTTTCAGGAGAGCATTTTCAAGTATTGGCACCATTTTTGAGCGAATTGCCAAAAGTCAGATTTTTGCTGAAATTGTGACCCTGGGGCTTAGGGATTTTTTCAAAAAAGTATTTTCTGCCGGTTAAGTTTTTGAGGGCTGATTTCTTGTCCTGTGATAAAAAGCCTTCTGTTTCGAGTGCCAAACCTTTCAGGAGAGCATTTTCAAGCTTTTAGCAGCATTATTGAGTGAAGTGCCAAAAATCAGATTTTGGCTGAAATTGTGACCTCGGGGCTTAGGGATTTTTTCAAAAAAGTATTTTCTGCCGGTTAAGTTTTTGAGGGCTGATTTCTTGTCCTGTGATAAAAAGCCTTCTGTTTCGAGTGCCAAACCTTTCAGGAGAGCATTTTCAAGTATTGGCACCATTTTTGAGCGAATTGCCAAAAGTCAGATTTTGGCTGAAATTGTGAGCCCGGGGCTTAGGGATTTTTTCAAAAAAATATTTTCTGCCGGTTAAGTTTTTGAGGGCTGATTTCTTGTCCTGTGATAAAAAGCCTTCTGTTTCGAGTGCCAAACCTTTCAGGAGAGCATTTTCAAGCTTTTGGCAGCATTATTGAGTGAAGTGCCAAAAATCAGATTTTGGCTGAAATTGTGACCCCGGGGCTTAGGGATTTTTTCAAAAAAGTATTTTCTGCCGGTTAAGTTTTTGAGGGCTGATTTCTTGTCCTGTGATAAAAAGCCTTCTGTTTCGAGTGCCAAACCTTTCAGGGGAGCATTTTCAAGCTTTTGGCACCATTTTTGAGCGAATTGCCAAAAGTCAGATTTTTGCTGAAATTGTGACCCCGGGGCTTAGGGATTTTTTTCAAAAAAATATTTTCTGCCGGTTAGGTTTTTGAGGGCTGATCTATTTTCCTTTGATAAAAAGCCTTCTGTTTCGAGTGCCAAACCTTTCAGGAGAGCATTTTCAAGCTTTTGGCAGCATTATTGAGTGAAGTGCTAAAAATCAGATTTTGGCTGAAATTGTGACCCCGGGGCTTAGGGATTTTTTCAAAAAAGTATTTTCTGCCGGTTAAGTTTTTGAGGGCTGATTCCTTGTCCTGTGATAAAAAGCCTTCTGTTTCGAGTGCCAAACCTTTCAGGAGAGCATTTTCAAGCTTTTGGCAGCAGTTTTGAGTGAATTGCCAAAAGTCAGATTTTTGCTGAAATTGTGACCCTGGGGCTTAGGGATTTTTTCAAAAAAATATTTTCTGCCGGTTAAGTTTTTGAGGGCTGATTTCTTGTCCTGTGATAAAAAGCCTTCTGTTTCGAGTGCCAAACCTTTCAGGAGAGCATTTTCAAGCTTTTGGCAGCATTATTGAGTGAAGTGCCAAAAATCAGATTTTGGCTGAAATTGTGACCCCGGGGCTTAGGGATTTTTTCAAAAAAGTATTTTCTGCCGGTTAAGTTTTTGAGGGCTGATTTCTTGTCCTGTGATAAAAAGCCTTCTGTTTCGAGTGCCAAACCTTTCAGGAGAGCATTTTCAAGTATTGGCACCATTTTTGAGCGAATTGCCAAAAGTCAGATTTTGGCTGAAGTTGTGAGCCCGGGGCTTAGGGATTTTTTCAAAAAAGTATTTTCTGCCGGTTAAGTTTTTGAGGGCTGATTTCTTGTCCTGTGATAAAAAGCCTTCTGTTTCGAGTGCCAAACCTTTCAGGAGAGCATTTTCAAGCTTTCGGCAGCATTTTTGAGTGAATTGCCAAAAGTCAGATTTTGGCTGAAATTGTGACCCCGGGGCTTAGGGATTTTTTTCAAAAAAATATTTTCTGCCGGTTAAGTTTTTGAGGGCTGATTTCTTGTCCTGTGATAAAAAGCCTTCTGTTTCGAGTGACAAACCTTTCAGGAGAGCATTTTCAAGCTTTCGGCAGCATTTTTGAGTGAATTGCCAAAAGTCAGATTTTGGCTGAAATTGTGACCCCGGGGCTTAGGGATTTTTTTCAAAAAAATATTTTCTGCTGGTTAAGTTTTTGAGGGCTGATTTCTTGTCCTGTGATAAAAAGCCTTCTGTTTCGAGTAACAAACCTTTCAGGAGAGCATTTTCAAGCTTTCGGCAGCATTTTTGAGTGAATTGCCAAAAGTCAGATTTTTGCTGAAATTGTGACCCCGGGGCTTAGGGATTTTTTTCAAAAAAATATTTTCTGCCGGTTAGGTTTTTGAGGGCTGATCTATTTTCCTTTGATAAAAAGCCTTCTGTTTCGAGTGCCAAACCTTTCAGGAGAGCATTTTCAAGCTTTTGGCACCATTTTTGAGTGAATTGCCAAAATTCAGATTTTGGCTGAAATTGTGACCCCGGGGCTCAGGGATATTTTTCAAAAAAATATTTTCTGACGGTTAGGTTTTTGAGGGCTGATATATATTCCTTTGATAAAAAGCCTTCTGTTTCGAGTGCCAAACCTTTCAGGAGAGCATTTTCAAGATTTTGGCACCATTTTTGAGCGAATTGCCAAAATTCAGATTTTGGCTGAAATTGTGACCCCGGGGCTCAGGGATTTTTTTCAAAAAAATATTTTCTGACGGTTAGGTTTTTGAGGGCTGATATATATTCCTTTGATAAAAAGCCTTCTGTTTCGAGTGCCAAACCTTTCAGGAGAGCATTTTCAAGCTTTTGGCACCATTTTTGAGTGAATTGCCAAAAGTCAGATTTTTGCTGAAATTGTGACCCCGGGGCTTAGGGATTTTTTCAAAAAAATATTTTCTGCCGGTTAAGTTTTTGAGGGCTGATTTCTTCTCCTGTGATAAAAATCCTTCTGTTTCCATGGCCAAAGCTTTCAGGGGAGCATTTTCAAGCTTTTGGCACCATTTTTGAGTGAATTGCCAAAAGTCAGATTTTGGCTGAAATTGTGACCCCGGGGCTTAGGGATTTTTTCAAAAAAATATTTTCTGCTGGTTAAGTTTTTGAGGGCTGATTTCTTCTCCTGTGATAAACAGCCTTCTGTTTCGAGTGCCAAACCTTTCAGGGGAGCATTTTCAAGCTTTTGGCAGCATTATTGAGTGAAGTGCCAAAAATCAGATTTTGGCTGAAATTGTGACCCCAGGGCATAGGGATTTTTTCAAAAAAATATTTTCTGCCGGTTAAGTTTTTGAGGGCTGATTTCTTGTCCTGTGATAAAAAGCCTTCTGTTTCGAGTGCCAAACCTTTCAGGAGAGCATTTTCAAGCTTTTGGCAGCAGTTTTGAGTGAATTGCCAAAATTCAGATTTTGGCTGAAATTGTGACCCCGGGGCTTAGGGATTTTTTTCAAAAAAATATTTTCTGACGGTTAGGTTTTTGAGGGCTGATATATTTTCCTTTGATAAAAAGCCTTCTGTTTTGAGTGCCAAACCTTTCAGGAGAGCATTTTCAAGCTTTTGGCACCATTTTTGAGTGAATTGCCAAAATTCAGATTTTGGCTGAAATTGTTACCCCGGGGCTTAGGGATTTTTTTCAAAAAAATATTTTCTGACGGTTAGGTTTTTGAGGGCTGATATATTTTCCTTTGATAAAAAGCCTTCTGTTTCGAGTGCCAAACCTTTCAGGAGAGCATTTTCAAGCTTTTGGCACCATTTTTGAGCGAATTGCCAAAAGTCAGATTTTGGCTGAAATTGTGACCCCGGGGCTTAGGGATTTTTTCAAAAAAATATTTTCTGCTGGTTAAGTTTTTGAGGGCTGATTTCTTGTCCTGTGATAAAAAGCCTTCTGTTTCGAGTGCCAAAGCTTTCAGGGGAGCATTTTCAAGCTTTTGGCACCATTGTTGAGTGAATTGCCAAAATTCAGATTTTGGCTGAAATTGTGAGCCCGGGGCTTAGGGATTTTTTCAAAAAAATATTTTCTGCCGGTTAGGTTTTAGAGGGCTTATTTCTTGTCCTGTGATAAAAAGCCTTCTGTTTCGAGTGCCAAACCTTTCAGGTGAGCATTTTCAAGCTTTTGGCACCATTTTTGAGCGAATTGCCAAAAGTCAGATTTTGGCTGAAATTGTGACCCTGGGGTTTGGGATTTTTTCAAAAAAATATTTTCTGCTGGTTAAGTTTTTGAGGGCTGATTTCTTGTCCTGTGATAAAAAGCCTTCTGTTTCGAGTGCCAAACCTTTCAGGAGAGCATTTTCAAGCTATTGGCAGCAGTTTTGAGTGAATTGCCAAAATTCAGATTTTGGCTGAAATTGTGACCCCGGGGCTTAGGGATTTTTTTCAAAAAAATATTTTCTGACGGTTAGGTTTTTGAGGGCTGATATATTTTCCTTTGATAAAAAGCCTTCTGTTTTGAGTGCCAAACCTTTCAGGAGAGCATTTTCAAGCTTTTGGCACCATTTTTGAGTGAATTGCCAAAATTCAGATTTTGGCTGAAATTGTGACCCCGGGGCTTAGGGATTTTTTTCAAAAAAATATTTTCTGACGGTTAGGTTTTTGAGGGCTGATATATTTTCCTTTGATAAAAAGCCTTCTGTTTCGAGTGCCAAACCTTTCAGGAGAGCATTTTCAAGCTTTTGGCACCATTTTTGAGCGAATTGCCAAAAGTCAGATTTTGGTTGAAATTGTGACCCCGGGGCTCAGGCATTTTTTTCAAAAAAATATTTTCTGCTGGTTAAGTTTTTGAGGGCTGATTTCTTGTCCTGTGATAAAAAGCCTTCTGTTTCAAGTGCCAAACCTTTCAGGAGAGCATTTTCAAGCTTTTGGCACCATTTTTGAGTGAATTGCCAAAAATTCAGATTTTAGCTGAAATTGTGACCCCGGGGCTTAGGGATTTTTTTCAAAAAAATATTTTCTGCCGGTTAGGTTTTTGAGGGCTGATCTATTTTCCTTTGATAAAAAGCCTTCTGTTTCGAGTGCCAAACCTTTCAGGAGAGCATTTTCAAGCTTTTGGCACCATTTTTGAGTGAATTGCCAAAATTCAGATTTTGGCTGAAATTGTGACCCCGGGGCTCAGGGATTTTTTTCAAAAAAATATTTTCTGCCGGTTAGGTTTTTGAGGGCTGATCTATTTTCCTTTGATAAAAAGCCTTCTGTTTCGAGTGCCAAACCTTTCAGGAGAGCATTTTCAAGCTTTTGGCACCATTTTTGAGTGAATTGCCAAAATTAAGATTTTGGCTGAAATTGTGACCCCGGGGCTTAGGGATTTTTTTCAAAAAAATATTTTCTGCCGGTTAAGTTTTTGAGGGCTGATTTCTTGTCCTGTGATAAAAAGCCTTCTGTTTCGAGTGCCAAAGCTTTCAGGGGAGCATTTTCAAGCTTTCGGCACCATTTTTGAGTGAATTGCCAAAAGTCAGATTTTGGTTGAAATTGTGACCCCGGGGCTTAGGGATTTTTTTCAAAAAAATATTTTCTGCCGGTTAAGTTTTTGAGGGCTGATTTCCTGTCCTGTGATAAAAAGCCTTCTGTTTCGAGTGCCAAACCTTTCAGGAGAGCATTTTCAAGCTTTCGGCACCATTTTTGAGTGAATTGCCAAAAGTCAGATTTTGGCTGAAATTGTGACCCCGGGGCTTAGGGATTTTTTTCAAAAAAATATTTTCTGCCGGTTAAGTTTTTGAGGGCTGATTTCCTGTCCTGTGATAAAAAGCCTTCTGTTTCGAGTGCCAAACCTTTCAGGAGAGCATTTTCAAGCTTTCGGCACCATTTTTGAGTGAATTGCCAAAAGTCAGATTTTGGCTGAAATTGTGACCCCGGGGCTTAGGGATTTTTTCAAAAAAATATTTTCTGCTGGTTAAGTTTTTGAGGGCTGATTTCTTGTCCTGTGATAAAAAGCCTTCTGTTTCGAGTGCCAAAGCTTTCAGGGGAGCATTTTCAAGCTTTTGGCACCATTGTTGAGTGAATTGCCAAAATTCAGATTTTGGCTGAAATTGTGAGCCCGGGGCTTAGGGATTTTTTCAAAAAAATATTTTCTGCCGGTTAGGTTTTTGAGGGCTGATTTCTTGTCCTGTGATAAAAAGCCTTCTGTTTCGAGTGCCAAACCTTTCAGGTGAGCATTTTCAAGCTTTTGGCACCATTTTTGAGCGAATTGCCAAAAGTCAGATTTTGGCTGAAATTGTGACCCTGGGGTTTGGGATTTTTTCAAAAAAATATTTTCTGCTGGTTAAGTTTTTGAGGGCTGATTTCTTGTCCTGTGATAAAAAGCCTTCTGTTTCGAGTGCCAAACCTTTCAGGAGAGCATTTTCAAGCTTTTGGCAGCAGTTTTGAGTGAATTGCCAAAATTCAGATTTTGGCTGAAATTGTGACCCCGGGGCTTAGGGATTTTTTCAAAAAAATATTTTCTGCTGGTTAAGTTTTTGAGGGCTGATTTCTTGTCCTGTGATAAAAAGCCTTCTGTTTCGAGTGCCAAAGCTTTCAGGGGAGCATTTTCAAGCTTTTGGCACCATTGTTGAGTGAATTGCCAAAATTCAGATTTTGGCTGAAATTGTGAGCCCGGGGCTTAGGGATTTTTTCAAAAAAATATTTTCTGCCGGTTAGGTTTTTGAGGGCTGATTTCTTGTCCTGTGATAAAAAGCCTTCTGTTTCGAGTGCCAAACCTTTCAGGTGAGCATTTTCAAGCTTTTGGCACCATTTTTGAGCAAATTGCCAAAAGTCAGATTTTGGCTGAAATTGTGACCCTGGGGTTTGGGATTTTTTCAAAAAAATATTTTCTGCTGGTTAAGTTTTTGAGGGCTGATTTCTTGTCCTGTGATAAAAAGCCTTCTGTTTCGAGTGCCAAACCTTTCAGGAGAGCATTTTCAAGCTTTTGGCAGCAGTTTTGAGTGAATTGCCAAAATTCAGATTTTAGCTGAAATTGTGACCCCGGGGCTTAGGGATTTTTTCAAAAAAATATTTTCTGCTGGTTAAGTTTTTGAGGGCTGATTTCTTGTCCTGTGATAAAAAGCCTTCTGTTTCGAGTGCCAAACCTTTCAGGAGAGCATTTTCAAGCTTTTGGCACCATTGTTGAGTGAATTGCCAAAATTCAGATTTTGGCTGAAATTGTGAGCCCGGGGCTTAGGGATTTTTTCAAAAAAATATTTTCTGCCGGTTAGGTTTTTGAGGGCTGATTTCTTGTCCTGTGATAAAAAGCCTTCTGTTTCGAGTGCCAAACCTTTCAGGAGAGCATTTTCAAGCTTTTGGCACCATTTTTGAGCGAATTGCCAAAAGTCAGATTTTGGCTGAAATTGTGACCCTGGGGTTTGGGATTTTTTCAAAAAAATATTTTCTGCTGGTTAAGTTTTTGAGGGCTGATTTCTTGTCCTGTGATAAAAAGCCTTCTGTTTCGAGTGCCAAACCTTTCAGGAGAGCATTTTCAAGCTTTTGGCACCATTGTTGAGTGAATTGCCAAAATTCAGATTTTGGCTGAAATTGTCAGCCCGGGGCTTAGGGATTTTTTTCAAAAAAATATATTCTGACGGTTAGGTTTTTGAGGGCTGATATATTTTCCTTTGATAAAAAGCCTTCTGTTTCGAGTGCCAAACCTTTCAGGAGAGCATTTTCAAGCTTTTGGCACCATTTTTGAGCGAATTGCCAAAAGTCAGATTTTGGCTGAAATTGTGACCCCGGGGCTTAGGGATTTTTTCAAAAAAATATTTTCTGCTGGTTAAGTTTTTGAGGGCTGATTTCTTGTCCTGTGATAAAAAGCCTTCTGTTTCAAGTGCCAAACCTTTCAGGAGAGCATTTTCAAGCTTTTGGCACCATTTTTGAGTGAATTGCCAAAAATTCAGATTTTAGCTGAAATTGTGACCCCGGGGCTTAGGGATTTTTTTCAAAAAAATATTTTCTGCCGGTTAGGTTTTTGAGGGCTGATCTATTTTCCTTTGATAAAAAGCCTTCTGTTTCGAGTGCCAAACCTTTCAGGAGAGCATTTTCAAGCTTTTGGCACCATTTTTGAGTGAATTGCCAAAATTCAGATTTTGGCTGAAATTGTGACCCCGGGGCTCAGGGATTTTTTTCAAAAAAATATTTTCTGACGGTTAGGTTTTTGAGGGCTGATATATATTCCTTTGATAAAAAGCCTTCTGTTTCGAGTGCCAAACCTTTCAGGAGAGCATTTTCAAGCTTTTGGCACCATTTTTTAGTGAATTGCCAAAAGTCAGATTTTTGCTGAAATTGTGACCCCGGGGCTTAGGGATTTTTTCAAAAAAATATTTTCTGCCGGTTAAGTTTTTGAGGGCTGATTTCTTCTCCTGTGATAAAAAGCCTTCTGTTTCCAAGGCCAAAGCTTTCAGGGGAGCATTTTCAAACTTTTGGCACCATTTTTGAGTGAATTGCCAAAAGTCAGATTTTGGCTGAAATTGTGACCCCGGGGCTTAGGGATTTTTTCAAAAAAATATTTTCTGCTGGTTAAGTTTTTGAGGGCTGATTTCTTCTCCTGTGATAAAAAGCCTTCTGTTTCGAGTGCCAAACCTTTCAGGGGAGCATTTTCAAGCTTTTGACAGCATTATTGAGTGAAGTGCCAAAAATCAGATTTTGGCTGAAATTGTGACCCCAGGGCATAGGGATTTTTTCAAAAAAATATTTTATGCCGGTTAAGTTTTTGAGGGCTGATTTCTTGTCCTATGATAAAAAGCCTTCTGTTTGGAGTGCCAAAGCTTTCAGGAGAGCATTTTCAAGCTTTCGGCACCATTTTTGAGTGAATTGCCAAAAGTCAGATTTTTGCTGAAATTTTGACACCGGGCCTTAGGGATTATTTCAAAAAAATATTTTCTGCCGGTTAGGTTTTTGAGGGCTGATCTATTTTCCTTTGATAAAAAGCCTTCTGTTTCGAGTGCCAAACCTTTCAGGAGAGCATTTTCAAGCTTTTGGCACCATTTTTGAGTGAATTGCCAAAATTAAGATTTTGGCTGAAATTGTGACCCCGGGGCTTAGGGATTTTTTTCAAAAAAATATTTTCTGCCGGTTAAGTTTTTGAGGGCTGATTTCTTGTCCTGTGATAAAAAGCCTTCTGTTTCGAGTGCCAAAGCTTTCAGGGGAGCATTTTCAAGCTTTCGGCACCATTTTTGAGTGAATTGCCAAAAGTCAGATTTTGGCTGAAATTGTGACCCCGGGGCTTAGGGATTTTTTTCAAAAAAATATTTTCTGCCGGTTAAGTTTTTGAGGGCTGATTTCCTGTCCTGTGATAAAAAGCCTTCTGTTTCGAGTGCCAAACCTTTCAGGAGAGCATTTTCAAGTTTTTGGGACCATTTTTGAGTGAAGTGCCAAAAATCAGATTTTGGCTGAAATTGTGACCCCGAGGCTTAGGGATTTTTTCAAAAAAATATTTTCTGCTGGTTAAGTTTTTGAGGGCTGATTTCTTGTCCTGTGATAAAAAGCCTTCTGTTTCGAGTGCCAAAGCTTTCAGGGGAGCATTTTCAAGCTTTTGGCACCATTGTTGAGTGAATTGCCAAAATTCAGATTTTGGCTGAAATTGTGAGCCCGGGGCTTAGGGATTTTTTCAAAAAAATATTTTCTGCCGGTTAGGTTTTCGAGGGCTGATTTCTTGTCCTGTGATAAAAAGCCTTCTGTTTCGAGTGCCAAACCTTTCAGGTGAGCATTTTCAAGCTTTTGGCACCATTTTTGAGCGAATTGCCAAAAGTCAGATTTTGGCTGAAATTGTGACCCTGGGGTTTGGGATTTTTTCAAAAAAATATTTTCTGCTGGTTAAGTTTTTGAGGGCTGATTTCTTGTCCTGTGATAAAAAGCCTTCTGTTTCGAGTGCCAAACCTTTCAGGAGAGCATTTTCAAGCTTTTGGCAGCAGTTTTGAGTGAATTGCCAAAAGTCAGATTTTAGCTGAAATTGTGACCCCGGGGCTTAGGGATTTTTTCAAAAAAATATTTTCTGCTGGTTAAGTTTTTGAGGGCTGATTTCTTGTCCTGTGATAAAAAGCCTTCTGTTTCGAGTGCCAAACCTTTCAGGAGAGCATTTTCAAGCTTTTGGCAGCATTATTGAGTGAAGTGCCAAAAATCAGATTTTGGCTGAAATTGTGACTCCGGGGCTGAGGGATTTTTTCAAAAAAGTATTTTCTGCCGGTTAGGTTTTTGAGGGCTGATTTCTTGTCCTGTGATAAAAAGCCTTCTGTTTCGAGTGCCAAACCTTTCAGGAGAGCATTTTCAAGTATTGGCACCATTTTTGAGCGAATTGCCAAAAGTCAGATTTTGGCTGAAATTGTGACCCCGGGGCTTAGGGATTTTTTTCAAAAAAATATTTTCTGCCGGTTAAGTTTTTGAGGGCTGATTTCCTGTCCTGTGATAAAAAGCCTTCTGTTTCGAGTGCCAAACCTTTCAGGAGAGCATTTTCAAGCTTTCGGCACCATTTTTGAGTGAATTGCCAAAAGTCAGATTTTGGCTGAAATTGTGACCCCGGGGCTTAGGGATTTTTTCAAAAAAATATTTTCTGCTGGTTAAGTTTTTGAGGGCTGATTTCTTGTCCTGTGATAAAAAGCCTTCTGTTTCGAGTGCCAAAGCTTTCAGGGGAGCATTTTCAAGCTTTTGGCACCATTGTTGAGTGAATTGCCAAAATTCAGATTTTGGCTGAAATTGTGAGCCCGGGGCTTAGGGATTTTTTCAAAAAAATATTTTCTGCCGGTTAGGTTTTTGAGGGCTGATTTCTTGTCCTGTGATAAAAAGCCTTCTGTTTCGAGTGCCAAACCTTTCAGGAGAGCATTTTCAAGCTTTTGGCACCATTTTTGAGCGAATTGCCAAAAGTCAGATTTTGGCTGAAATTGTGACCCTGGGGTTTGGGATTTTTTCAAAAAAATATTCTCTGCTGGTTAAGTTTTTGAGGGCTGATTTCTTGTCCTGTGATAAAAAGCCTTCTGTTTCGAGTGCCAAACCTTTTAGGAGAGCATTTTCAAGCTTTTGGCACCATTTTTGAGTGAATTGCCAAAATTCAGATTTTGGCTGAAATTGTGACCCCGGGGCTTAGAGATTTTGTTCAAAAAAATATTTTCTGACGGTTAAGTTTTTGAGGGCTGATTTCTTGTCTTGTGATAAAAAGCCTTCTGTTTCGAGTGCCAAACCTTTCAGGAGAGCATTTTCAAGCTTTCGGCAGCAGTTTTGAGTGAATTGCCAAAAGTCAGATTTTGGCTGAAATTGTGACCCCGGCGCTTAGGGATTTTTTTCAAAAAAATATTTTCTGACGGTTAAGTTTTTGAGGGCTGATTTCTTGTCCTGTGATAAAAAGCCTTCTGTTTCGAGTGCCAAACCTTTCAGGAGAGCATTTTCAAGCTTTCGGCAGCATTGTTGAGTGAATTGCCAAAAGTCACATTTTGGCTGAAATTGTGACCCCGGGGCTTAGGGATTTTTTTCAAAAAAATATTTTCTGCCGGTTAAGTTTTTGAGGGCTGATTTCTTGTCCTGTGATAAAAAGCCTTCTGTTTCGAGTGACAAACCTTTCAGGAGAGCATTATCAAGATTTTGGCAGCATTTTTGAGTGAATTGCCAAAAGTCAGATTTTGGCTGAAATTGTGACCCCGGGGCTTAGGGATTTTTTTCAAAAAATATTTTCTGCCGGTTAAGTTTTTGAGGGCTGATTTCTTGTCCTGTGATAAAAAGCCTTCTGTTTCGAGTGCCAAACCTTTCAGGAGAGCATTTTCAAGCTTTCGGCAGCATTTTTGAGTGAATTGCCAAAAGTCAGATTTTTGCTGAAATTGTGACCCCGGGGCTTAGGGTTTTTTTAAACAAAGTATTTTCTGCCGGTTAAGTTTTTGAGGGCTGATTTCTTGTCCTGTGATAAAAAGCCTTCTGTTTCGAGTGCCAAACCTTTCAGGAGAGCATTTTCAAGCTTTTGGCACCATTTTTGAGTGAATTGCCAAAATTCAGATTTTGGCTGAAATTGTGACCCCGGGGCTTAGAGATTTTTTTCAAAAAAATATTTTCTGACGGTTAAGTTTTTGAGGGCTGATTTCTTGTCTTGTGATAAAAAGCCTTCTGTTTCGAGTGCCAAACCTTTCAGGAGAGCATTTTCAAGCTTTCCGCAGCAGTTTTGAGTGAATTGCCAAAAGTCAGATTTTGGCTGAAATTGTGACCCCGGGGCTTAGAGATTTTTTTCAAAAAAATATTTTCTGACGGTTAAGTTTTTGAGGGCTGATTTCTTGTCTTGTGATAAAAAGCCTTCTGTTTCGAGTGCCAAACCTTTCAGGAGAGCATTTTCAAGCTTTTGGCAGCATTTTTGAGTGAAGAGCCAAAAGTCAGATTTTGGCTGAAATTGTGACCCCGGGGCTTAGGGATTTTTTCAAAAAAAATATTTTCTGCTGGTTAAGTTTTTGAGGGCTGATTTCTTGTCCTGTGATAAAAAGCCTTCTGTTTCGAGTGCCAAACCTTTCAGGAGAGCATTTTCAAGCTTTTGGCAGCATTTTTGAGTGAATTGCCAAAATTCAGATTTTGGCTGAAATTGAGACCCCGGGGCTTAGGGATTTTTTTCAAAAAAATATTTTCTGCCGGTTAGGTTTTTGAGGGCTGATATATTTTCCTTTGATAAAAAGCCTTCTGTTTTGAGTGCCAAACCTTTCAGGAGAGCATTTTCAAGCTTTTGGCACCATTTTTGAGTGAATTGCCAAAAGTCAGATTTTTGCTGAAATTGTGACCCCGGGGCTTAGGGATTTTTTCAAAAAAAAAAAAAAAATTCTGCCTGTTAAGTTTTTGAGGGCTGATTTCTTGTCCTGTGATAAAAAGCCTTCTGTTTTGAGTGCCAAACCTTTCAGGAGAGCATTTTCAAGCTTTTGGCACCATTTTTGAGTGAATTGCCAAAATTCAGATTTTAGCTGAAATTGTGACCCCGGGGCTTAGGGATTTTTTCAAAAAAAAATTCTGCCGGTTAAGTTTTTGAGGGCTGATTTCTTGTCCTGTGATAAAAAGCCTTGTGTATCGAGTTCCAAAGCTTTCAGGGGAGCATTTTCAAGCTTTTGGCACCATTGTTGAGTGAATTGCCAAAATTCAGATTTTGGCTGAAATTGTGAGCCCGGGGCTTAGGGATTTTTTCAAAAAAATATTTTCTGCCGGTTAGGTTTTTGAGGGCTGATTTCTTGTCCTGTGATAAAAAGCCTTCTGTTTCGAGTGCCAAACCTTTCAGGAGAGCATTTTCAAGCTTTTGGCACCATTTTTGAGTGAATTGCCAAAAGTCAGATTTTGGCTGAAATTGTGACCCTGGGGCTTGGGGATTTTTTCAAAAAAATATTTTCTGCTGGTTAGGTTTTTGAGGGCTGATTTCTTGTCCTGTGATAAAAAGCCTTCTGTTTCGAGTGCCAAACCTTTCAGGAGAGCATTTTCAAGCTTTCGGCACCATTTTTGAGTGAATTGCCAAAAGTCAGATTTTGGCTGAAATTGTGACCCCGGGGCTTAGGGATTTTTTTCAAAAAAATATTTTCTGCCGGTTAAGTTTTTGAGGGCTGATTACTTGTCCTGTGATAAAAAGCCTTTTGTTTCGAGTGACAAACCTTGCAGGAGAGCATTTTCAAGCTTTCGGCAGCATTTTTGAGTGAATTGCCAAAAGTCAGATTTTGGCTGAAATTGTGACCCTGGGGCTTAGGGATTTTTTCAAAGAAATATTTTCTGCTGGTTAAGTTTTTGAGGGCTGATTTCTTGTCCTTTGATAAAAAGCCTTCTGTTTCGAGTGCCAAACCTTTCAGGAGAGCATTTTCAAGCTTTCGGCAGCATTTTTGAGTGAATTGCCAAAAGTCAGATTTTTGCTGAAATTGTGACCCCGGGGCTTAGGGATTTTTTTCAAAAAAATATTTTCTGCCGGTTAAGTTTTTGAGGGCTGATTTCTTGTCCTGTGATAAAAAGCCTTCTGTTTCGAGTGACAAACCTTTCAGGAGAGCATTTTCAAGCTTTTGGCACCATTTTTGAGTGAGGTGTCAAAAATCAGATTTTTGCTGAAATTGTGACCCCGGGGCTTAGGGATTTTTTCAAAAAAATATTTTCTGCTGGTTAAGTTTTTGAGGGCTGATTTCTTGTCCTGTGATAAAAAGCCTTCTATTTCGAGTGCCAAACCTTTCAGGAGAGCATTTTCAAGCTTTTGGCACCATTTTTGAGTGAATTGCCAAAATTCAGATTTTGGCTGAAATTGTGACCCCGGGGCTTAGGGATTTTTTCAAAAAAATATTTTCTGCCGGTTAAGTTTTTGAGGGCTGATTTCTTGTCCTGTGATAAAAAGCCTTCTGTTTCGAGTGCCAAACCTTTCAGGAGAGCATTTTCAAGCTTTTGGCACCATTTTTGAGTGAAGTGCCAAAAATCAGATTTTGGCTGAAATTGTGACCCCGGGGCTTAGGGATTTTTTCAAAAAAATATTTTCTGCTGGTTAAGTTTTTGAGGGCTGATTTCTTCTCCTGTGATAAAAAGCCTTCTGTTTCGAGTGCCAAAGCTTTCAGGGGAGCATTTTCAAGCTTTTGGCACCATTGTTGAGTGAATTGCCAAAATTCAGATTTTGGCTGAAATTGTGAGCCCGGGGCTTAGGGATTTTTTCAAAAAAATATTTTCTGCCGGTTAGGTTTTTGAGGGCTGATTTCTTGTCCTGTGATAAAAAGCCTTCTGTTTTGAGTGCCAAACCTTTCAGGAGAGCATTTTGAAGCTTTTGGCACCATTTTTGAGTGAATTGCCAAAAGTCAGATTTTGGCTGAAATTGTGACCCTGGGGCTTAGGGATTTTTTCAAAGAAATATTTTCTGCTGGTTAAGTTTTTGAGGGCTGATTTCTTGTCCTGTGATAAAAAGCCTTCTGTTTCGAGTGACAAACCTTTCAGGAGAGCATTTTCAAGCTTTCGGCAGCATTTTTGAGTGAATTCCCAAAAGTCAGATTTTTGCTGAAATTGTGACCCCAGGGCTTAGGGTTTTTTTTCAAAAAAATATTTTCTGCCGGTTAAGTTTTTGAGGGCTGATTTCTTGTCCTGTGATAAAAAGCCTTCTGTTTCGAGTGACAAACCTTTCAGGAGAGCATTTTCAAGCTTTCGGCAGCATTTTTGAGTGAATTCCCAAAAGTCAGATTTTTGCTGAAATTGTGACCCCGGGGCTTAGGGATTTTTTTCCAAAAAATATTTTCTGCTGGTTAAGTTTTTGAGGGCTGATTTCTTGTCCTGTGATAAAAAGCCTTCTGTTTCGAGTGCCAAACCTTTTAGGAGAGCATTTTCAAGCTTTCGGCAGCATTTTTGAGTGAATTGCCAAAAGTCAGATTTTTGCTGAAATTGTGACCCCGGGGCTTAGGGATTTTTTTCAAAAAAATATTTTCTGCCGGTTAAGTTTTTGAGGGCTGATTTCTTGTCCTGTGATAAAAAGCCTTCTGTTTCGAGTGACAAACCTTTCAGGAGAGCATTTTCAAGCTTTTGGCACCATTTTTGAGTGAATTGCCAAAAGTCAGATTTTGGCTGAAATTGTGACCCCGGGGCTTAGGGATTTTTTCAAAAAAAAATTCTGCCGGTTAAGTTTTTGAGGGCTGATTTCTTGTCCTGTGATAAAAAGCCTTGTGTTTCGAGTTCCAAAGCTTTCAGGGGAGCATTTTCAAGCTTTTGGCACCATTGTTGAGTGAATTGCCAAAATTCAGATTTTGGCTGAAATTGTGAGCCCGGGGCTTAGGGATTTTTTCAAAAAAATATTTTCTGCCGGTTAGGTTTTTGAGGGCTGATTTCTTGTCCTGTGATAAAAAGCCTTCTGTTTCGAGTGCCAAACCTTTCAGGAGAGCATTTTCAAGCTTTTGGCACCATTTTTGAGTGAATTGCCAAAAGTCAGATTTTGGCTGAAATTGTGACCCCGGGGCTTAGGGATTTTTTCAAAAAAATATTTTCTGCCGGTTAAGTTTTTGAGGGCTGATTTCTTGTCCTGTGATAAAAAGCCTTCTGTTTCGAGTGCCAAACCTTTCAGGAGAGCATTTTCAAGCTTTCGGCACCATTTTTGAGTGAATTGCCAAAAGTCAGATTTTGGCTGAAATTGTGACCCCGGGGCTTAGGGATTTTTTTCAAAAAAATATTTTCTGCCGGTTAAGTTTTTGAGGGCTGATTACTTGTCCTGTGATAAAAAGCCTTTTGTTTCGAGTGACAAACCTTGCAGGAGAGCATTTTCAAGCTTTCGGCAGCATTTTTGAGTGAATTGCCAAAAGTCAGATTTTTGCTGAAATTGTGACCCTGGGGCTTAGGGATTTTTTCAAAGAAATATTTTCTGCTGGTTAAGTTTTTGAGGGCTGATTTCTTGTCCTTTGATAAAAAGCCTTCTGTTTCGAGTGCCAAACCTTTCAGGAGAGCATTTTCAAGCTTTCGGCAGCATTTTTGAGTGAATTGCCAAAAGTCAGATTTTTGCTGAAATTGTGACCCCGGGGCTTAGGGATTTTTTTCAAAAAAATATTTTCTGCCGGTTAAGTTTTTGAGGGCTGATTTCTTGTCCTGTGATAAAAAGCCTTCTGTTTCGAGTGACAAACCTTTCAGGAGAGCATTTTCAAGCTTTTGGCACCATTTTTGAGTGAGGTGTCAAAAATCAGATTTTTGCTGAAATTGTGACCCCGGGGCTTAGGGATTTTTTCAAAAAAATATTTTCTGCTGGTTAAGTTTTTGAGGGCTGATTTCTTGTCCTGTGATAAAAAGCCTTCTGTTTCGAGTGCCAAACCTTTCAGGAGAGCATTTTCAAGCTTTTGGCACCATTGTTGAGTGAATTGCCAAAATTCAGATTTTGGCTGAAATTGTGAGCCCGGGGCTTAGGGATTTTTTCAAAAAAATATTTTCTGCCGGTTAGGTTTTTGAGGGCTGATTTCTTGTCCTGTGATAAAAAGCCTTCTGTTTCGAGTGCCAAACCTTTCAGGAGAGCATTTTCAAGCTTTTGGCACCATTTTTGAGTGAATTGCCAAAAGTCAGATTTTGGCTGAAATTGTGACCCCGGGGCTTAGGGATTTTTTCAAAAAAATATTTTCTGCCGGTTAAGTTTTTGAGGGCTGATTTCTTGTCCTGTGATAAAAAGCCTTCTGTTTCGAGTGCCAAACCTTTCAGGAGAGCATTTTCAAGCTTTCGGCACCATTTTTGAGTGAATTGCCAAAAGTCAGATTTTGGCTGAAATTGTGACCCCGGGGCTTAGGGATTTTTTTCAAAAAAATATTTTCTGCCGGTTAAGTTTTTGAGGGCTGATTACTTGTCCTGTGATAAAAAGCCTTTTGTTTCGAGTGACAAACCTTGCAGGAGAGCATTTTCAAGCTTTCGGCAGCATTTTTGAGTGAATTGCCAAAAGTCAGATTTTTGCTGAAATTGTGACCCTGGGGCTTAGGGATTTTTTCAAAGAAATATTTTCTGCTGGTTAAGTTTTTGAGGGCTGATTTCTTGTCCTTTGATAAAAAGCCTTCTGTTTCGAGTGCCAAACCTTTCAGGAGAGCATTTTCAAGCTTTCGGCAGCATTTTTGAGTGAATTGCCAAAAGTCAGATTTTTGCTGAAATTGTGACCCCGGGGCTTAGGGATTTTTTTCAAAAAAATATTTTCTGCCGGTTAAGTTTTTGAGGGCTGATTTCTTGTCCTGTGATAAAAAGCCTTCTGTTTCGAGTGACAAACCTTTCAGGAGAGCATTTTCAAGCTTTTGGCACCATTTTTGAGTGAGGTGTCAAAAATCAGATTTTTGCTGAAATTGTGACCCCGGGGCTTAGGGATTTTTTCAAAAAAATATTTTCTGCTGGTTAAGTTTTTGAGGGCTGATTTCTTGTCCTGTGATAAAAAGCCTTCTGTTTCGAGTGCCAAACCTTTCAGGAGAGCATTTTCAAGCTTTTGGCACCATTTTTGAGTGAATTGCCAAAATTCAGATTTTGGCTGAAATTGTGACCCCGGGGCTTAGGGATTTTTTCAAAAAAATATTTTCTGCCGGTTAAGTTTTTGAGGGCTGATTTCTTGTCCTGTGATAAAAAGCCTTCTGTTTCGAGTGCCAAACCTTTCAGGAGAGCATTTTCAAGCTTTTGGCACCATTTTTGAGTGAAGTGCCAAAAATCAGATTTTGGCTGAAATTGTGACCCCGGGGCTTAGGGATTTTTTCAAAAAAATATTTTCTGCTGGTTAAGTTTTTGAGGGCTGATTTCTTCTCCTGTGATAAAAAGCCTTCTGTTTCGAGTGCCAAAGCTTTCAGGGGAGCATTTTCAAGCTTTTGGCACCATTGTTGAGTGAATTGCCAAAATTCAGATTTTGGCTGAAATTGTGAGCCCGGGGCTTAGGGATTTTTTCAAAAAAATATTTTCTGCCGGTTAGGTTTTTGAGGGCTGATTTCTTGTCCTGTGATAAAAAGCCTTCTGTTTTGAGTGCCAAACCTTTCAGGAGAGCATTTTCAAGCTTTTGGCACCATTTTTGAGTGAATTGCCAAAAGTCAGATTTTGGCTGAAATTGTGACCCTGGGGCTTAGGGATTTTTTCAAAGAAATATTTTCTGCTGGTTAAGTTTTTGAGGGCTGATTTCTTGTCCTGTGATAAAAAGCCTTCTGTTTCGAGTGACAAACCTTTCAGGAGAGCATTTTCAAGCTTTCGGCAGCATTTTTGAGTGAATTCCCAAAAGTCAGATTTTTGCTGAAATTGTGACCCCAGGGCTTAGGGTTTTTTTTCAAAAAAATATTTTCTGCCGGTTAAGTTTTTGAGGGCTGATTTCTTGTCCTGTGATAAAAAGCCTTCTGTTTCGAGTGACAAACCTTTCAGGAGAGCATTTTCAAGCTTTCGGCAGCATTTTTGAGTGAATTCCCAAAAGTCAGATTTTTGCTGAAATTGTGACCCCGGGGCTTAGGGATTTTTTTCCAAAAAATATTTTCTGCTGGTTAAGTTTTTGAGGGCTGATTTCTTGTCCTGTGATAAAAAGCCTTCTGTTTCGAGTGCCAAACCTTTTAGGAGAGCATTTTCAAGCTTTCGGCAGCATTTTTGAGTGAATTGCCAAAAGTCAGATTTTTGCTGAAATTGTGACCCCGGGGCTTAGGGATTTTTTTCAAAAAAATATTTTCTGCCGGTTAAGTTTTTGAGGGCTGATTTCTTGTCCTGTGATAAAAAGCCTTCTGTTTCGAGTGACAAACCTTTCAGGAGAGCATTTTCAAGCTTTTGGCACCATTTTTGAGTGAATTGCCAAAAGTCAGATTTTGGCTGAAATTGTGACCCCGGGGCTTAGGGATTTTTTCAAAAAAAAATTCTGCCGGTTAAGTTTTTGAGGGCTGATTTCTTGTCCTGTGATAAAAAGCCTTGTGTTTCGAGTTCCAAAGCTTTCAGGGGAGCATTTTCAAGCTTTTGGCACCATTGTTGAGTGAATTGCCAAAATTCAGATTTTGGCTGAAATTGTGAGCCCGGGGCTTAGGGATTTTTTCAAAAAAATATTTTCTGCCGGTTAGGTTTTTGAGGGCTGATTTCTTGTCCTGTGATAAAAAGCCTTCTGTTTCGAGTGCCAAACCTTTCAGGAGAGCATTTTCAAGCTTTTGGCACCATTTTTGAGTGAATTGCCAAAAGTCAGATTTTGGCTGAAATTGTGACCCCGGGGCTTAGGGATTTTTTCAAAAAAATATTTTCTGCCGGTTAAGTTTTTGAGGGCTGATTTCTTGTCCTGTGATAAAAAGCCTTCTGTTTCGAGTGCCAAACCTTTCAGGAGAGCATTTTCAAGCTTTTGGCACCATTTTTGAGTGAAGTGCCAAAAATCAGATTTTGGCTGAAATTGTGACCCCGGAGCTTAGGGATTTTTTCAAAAAAATATTTTCTGCTGGTTAAGTTTTTGAGGGCTGATTTCTTGTCCTGTGATAAAAAGCCTTCTGTTTCGAGTGCCAAACCTTTCAGGAGAGCATTTTCAAGCTTTTGGCACCATTTTTGAGTGAATTGCCAAAAGTCAGATTTTGGCTGAAATTGTGACCCTGGGGCTTAGGGATTTTTTCAAAGAAATATTTTCTGCTGGTTACGTTTTTGAGGGCTGATTTCTTGTCCTGTGATAAAAAGCCTTCTGTTTCGAGTGCCAAACCTTTCAGGAGAGCATTTTCAAGCTTTCGGCAGCATTTTTGAGTGAATTGCCAAAAGTCAGATTTTTGCTGAAATTGTGACCCCGGGGCTTAGGGATTTTTTTCAAAGAAATATTTTCTGCCGGTTAAGTTTTTGAGGGCTGATTTCTTGTCCTGTGATAAAAAGCCTTCTGTTTCGAGTGACAAACCTTTCAGGAGAGCATTTTCAAGCTTTTGGCACCATTGTTGAGTGAATTGCCAAAATTCAGATTTTGGCTGAAATTGTGAGCCCGGGGCTTAGGGATTTTTTCAAAAAAATATTTTCTGCCGGTTAGGTTTTTGAGGGCTGATTTCTTGTCCTGTGATAAAAAGCCTTCTGTTTCGAGTGCCAAACCTTTCAGGAGAGCATTTTCAAGCTTTTGGCACCATTTTTGAGTGAATTGCCAAAAGTCAGATTTTGGCTGAAATTGTGACCCCGGGGCTTAGGGATTTTTTCAAAAAAATATTTTCTGCCGGTTAAGTTTTTGAGGGCTGATTTCTTGTCCTGTGATAAAAAGCCTTCTGTTTCGAGTGCCAAACCTTTCAGGAGAGCATTTTCAAGCTTTTGGCACCATTTTTGAGTGAAGTGCCAAAAATCAGATTTTGGCTGAAATTGTGACCCCGGAGCTTAGGGATTTTTTCAAAAAAATATTTTCTGCTGGTTAAGTTTTTGAGGGCTGATTTCTTGTCCTGTGATAAAAAGCCTTCTGTTTCGAGTGCCAAACCTTTCAGGAGAGCATTTTCAAGCTTTTGGCACCATTTTTGAGTGAATTGCCAAAAGTCAGATTTTGGCTGAAATTGTGACCCTGGGGCTTAGGGATTTTTTCAAAGAAATATTTTCTGCTGGTTAAGTTTTTGAGGGCTGATTTCTTGTCCTGTGATAAAAAGCCTTCTGTTTCGAGTGCCAAACCTTTCAGGAGAGCATTTTCAAGCTTTCGGCAGCATTTTTGAGTGAATTGCCAAAAGTCAGATTTTTGCTGAAATTGTGACCCCGGGGCTTAGGGATTTTTTTCAAAGAAATATTTTCTGCCGGTTAAGTTTTTGAGGGCTGATTTCTTGTCCTGTGATAAAAAGCCTTCTGTTTCGAGTGACAAACCTTTCAGGAGAGCATTTTCAAGCTTTTGGCACCATTTTTGAGTGAGGTGTCAAAAATCAGATTTTTGCTGAAATTGTGACCCCGGGGCTTAGGGATTTTTTCAAAAAAATATTTTCTGCTGGTTAAGTTTTTGAGGGCTGATTTCTTGTCCTGTGATAAAAAGCCTTCTGTTTCGAGTGCCAAACCTTTCAGGAGAGCATTTTCAAGCTTTTGGCACCATTTTTGAGTGAAGTGCCAAAAATCAGATTTTGGCTGAAATTGTGACCCCGGGGCTTAGGGATTTTTTCAAATAAATATTTTCTGCCGGTTAAGTTTTTGAGGGCTGATTTCTTGTCCTGTGATAAAAAGCCTTCTGTTTCGAGTGCCAAACCTTTCAGGAGAGCATTTTCAAGCTTTTGGCACCATTTTTGAGTGAAGTGCCAAAAATCAGATTTTGGCTGAAATTGTGACCCCGGAGCTTAGGGATTTTTTCAAAAAAATATTTTCTGCCGGTTAAGTTTTTGAGGGCTGATTTCTTGTCCTGTGATAAAAAGCCTTCTGTTTCGAGTGCCAAACCTTTCAGGAGAGCATTTTCAAGCTTTTGGCACCATTTTTGAGTGAATTGCCAAAAGGCAGATTTTGGCTGAAATTGTGACCCTGG
Source organism: Podarcis vaucheri (assembly GCF_965113315.1). Classification (NCBI taxonomy): domain Eukaryota; kingdom Metazoa; phylum Chordata; class Lepidosauria; order Squamata; family Lacertidae; genus Podarcis; species Podarcis vaucheri. The sequence continues at coordinate 87,655,517 of NC_138765.1, read as the reverse complement.
GGCTTAGGGATTTTTTCAAAGAAATATTTTCTGCTGGTTAAGTTTTTGAGGGCTGATTTCTTGTCCTGTGATAAAAAGCCTTCTGTTTCGAGTGCCAAACCTTTCAGGAGAGCATTTGCAAGCTTTTGGCACCATTTTTGAGTGAATTGCCAAAAGTCAGATTTTGGCTGAAATTGTGACCCCGGGGCTTAGGGATTTTTTCAAAAAATTATTTTCTGCCGGTTAAGTTTTTGAGGGCTGATTTCTTGTCCTGTGATAAAAAGCCTTCTGTTTCGAGTGCCAAACCTTTCAGAAGAGCATTTTCAAGCTTTTGGCACCATTTTTGAGTGAATTGCCAAAAGTCAGATTTTGGCTGAAATTGTGACCCTGGGGCTTAGGGATTTTTTCAAAAAAAATATTTTCTACTGGTTAAGTTTTTGAGGGCTGATTTCTTGTCCTGTGATAAAAAGCCTTCTGTTTCGAGTGCCAAACCTTTCAGGAGAGCATTTTCAAGCTTTTGGCACCATTTTTGAGTGAATTGCCAAAAGTCAGATTTTGGCTGAAATTGTGACCCCAGGGCTTAGGGATTTTTTCAAAAAAAAAATTCTGCCGGTTAAGTTTTTGAGGGCTGATTTCTTGTCCTGTGATAAAAAGCCTTGTGTTTCGAGTTCCATAGCTTTCAGGGGAGCATTTTCAAGCTTTTGGCACCATTGTTGAGTGAATGGCCAAAATTCAGATTTTGGCTGAAATTGTGAGCCCGGGGCTTAGTGATTTTTTCAAAAAAATATTTTCTGCCGGTTAGGTTTTTGAGGGCTGATTTCTTGTCCTGTGATAAAAAGCCTTCTGTTTCGAGTGCCAAACCTTTCAGGAGAGCATTTTCAAGCTTTTGGCACCATTTTTGAGTGAATTGCCAAAAGTCAGATTTTGGCTGAAATTGTGACCCCGGGGCTTAGGGATTTTTTCAAAAAAATATTTTCTGCCGGTTAAGTTTTTGAGGGCTGATTTCTTGTCCTGTGATAAAAAGCCTTCTGTTTCGAGTGCCAAACCTTTCAGGAGAGCATTTTCAAGCTTTTGGCACCATTTTTGAGTGAAGTGCCAAAAATCAGATTTTGGCTGAAATTGTGACCCCGGAGCTTAGGGATTTTTTCAAAAAAATATTTTCTGCTGGTTAAGTTTTTGAGGGCTGATTTCTTGTCCTGTGATAAAAAGCCTTCTGTTTCGAGTGCCAAACCTTTCAGGAGAGCATTTTCAAGCTTTTGGCACCATTTTTGAGTGAATTGCCAAAAGTCAGATTTTGGCTGAAATTGTGACCCTGGGGCTTAGGGATTTTTTCAAAGAAATATTTTCTGCTGGTTAAGTTTTTGAGGGCTGATTTCTTGTCCTGTGATAAAAAGCCTTCTGTTTCGAGTTCCAAACCTTTCAGGAGAGCATTTTCAAGCTTTCGGCAGCATTTTTGAGTGAATTGCCAAAAGTCAGATTTTTGCTGAAATTGTGACCCCGGGGCTTAGGGATTTTTTTCAAAGAAATATTTTCTGCCGGTTAAGTTTTTGAGGGCTGATTTCTTGTCCTGTGATAAAAAGCCTTCTGTTTCGAGTGCCAAACCTTTCAGGAGAGCATTTTCAAGCTTTTGGCACCATTTTTGAGTGAATTGCCAAAAATCAGATTTTGGCTGAAATTGTGAACCCGGGGCTTAGGGATTTTTTTCAAAAAAATATTTTCTGCCGGTTAAGTTTTTGAGGGCTGATTTCTTGTCCTGTGATAAAAAGCCTTCTGTTTCGAGTGCCAAACCTTTCAGGAGAGCATTTTCAAGCTTTTGGCACCATTTTTGAGTGAAGTGCCAAAAATCAGATTTTGGCTGAAATTGTGACCCCGGGGCTTAGGGATTTTTTCAAAGAAATATTTTCTGCCGGTTAAGTTTTTGAGGGCTGATTTCTAGTCCTGTGATAAAAAGCCTTCTGTTTCGAGTGCCAAACCTTTCAGGAGAGCATTTTCAAGCTTTTGGCACCATTTTTGAGTGAAGTGCCAAAAATCAGATTTTTGCTGAAATTGTGACCCCGGAGCTTAGGGATTTTTTCAAAAAAATATTTTCTGCCGGTTAAGTTTTTGAGGGCTGATTTCTTGTCGTGTGATAAAAAGCCTTCTGTTTCGAGTGCCAAACCTTTCAGGAGAGCATTTTCAAGCTTTTGGCACCATTTTTGAGTGAATTGCCAAAAGTCAGATTTTGGCTGAAATTGTGACCCTGGGGCTTAGGGATTTTTTCAAAGAAATATTTTCTGCTGGTTAAGTTTTTGAGGGCTGATTTCTTGTCCTGTGATAAAAAGCCTTCTGTTTCGAGTGCCAAACCTTTCAGGAGAGCATTTGCAAGCTTTTGGCACCATTTTTGAGTGAATTGCCAAAAGTCAGATTTTGGCTGAAATTGTGACCCCGGGGCTTAGGGATTTTTTTCAAAAAAATATTTTCTGCCGGTTAAATTTTTGAGGGCTGGTTTCTTGTCCTGTGATAAAAAGCCTTCTGTTTCGAGTGCCAAACCTTTCAGAAGAGCATTTTCAAGCTTTTGGCACCATTTTTGAGTGAATTGCCAAAAGTCAGATTTTGGCTGAAATTGTGACCCTGGGGCTTAGGGATTTTTTCAAAGAAATATTTTCTGCTGGTTAAGTTTTTGAGGGCTGATTTCTTGTCCTGTGATAAAAAGCCTTCTCTTTCGAGTGCCAAACCTTTCAGGAGAGCATTTGCAAGCTTTTGGCACCATTTTTGAGTGAATTGCCAAAAGTCAGATTTTGGCTGAAATTGTGACCCCGGGGCTTAGGGATTTTTTTCAAAAAAATATTTTCTGCCGGTTAAATTTTTGAGGGCTGGTTTCTTGTCCTGTGATAAAAAGCCTTCTGTTTCGAGTGCCAAACCTTTCAGAAGAGCATTTTCAAGCTTTTGGCACCATTTTTGAGTGAATTGCCAAAAGTCAGATTTTGGCTGAAATTGTGACCCCGGGGCTTAGGGATTTTTTCAAAAAAAAAATTCTGCCGGTTAAGTTTTTGAGGGCTGATTTCTTGTCCTGTGATAAAAAGCCTTGTGTTTCGAGTTCCAAACCTTTCAGGAGAGCATTTTCAAGCTTTTGGCACCATTTTTGAGTGAATTGCCAAAAGTCAGATTTTGGCTGAAATTGTGACCCTGGGGCTTAGGGATTTTTTCAAAAAAATATTTTCTGCTGGTTAAGTTTTTGAGGGCTGATTTCTTGTCCTGTGATAAAAAGCCTTCTGTTTCGAGTGCCAAAGCTTTCAGGGGAGCATTTTCAAGCTTTTGGCACCATTGTTGAGTGAATTGCCAAAATTCAGATTTTGGCTGAAATTGTGACCCCGGGGCTTAGGGATTTTTTCAAAAAAATATTTTCTGCTGGTTAAGTTTTTGAGGGCTGATTTCTTGTCCTGTGATAAAAAGCCTTCTGTTTCGAGTGCCAAAGCTTTCAGGGGAGCATTTTCAAGCTTTTGGCACCATTGTTGAGTGAATTGCCAAAAGTCAGATTTTGGCTGAAATTGTGAGCCCGGGGCTTAGGGATTTTTTTCAAAAAAATATTTTCTGCCGGTTAGGTTTTTGAGGGCTGATTTCTTGCCTGTGAGAAAAAGCCTTCTGTTTCGAGTGCCAAACCTTTCAGGAGAGCATTTTCAAGCTTTTGGCACCATTTTTGAGTGAATTGCCAAAAGTCAGATTTTGGCTGAAATTGTGACCCTGGGGCTTAGGGATTTTTTCAAAGAAATATTTTCTGCTGGTTAAGTTTTTGAGGGCTGATTTCTTGTCCTGTGATAAAAAGCCTTTTGTTTCGAGTGCCAAACCTTTCAGGAGAGCATTTTCAAGCTTTCGGCACCATTTTTGAGTGAATTGCCAAAAGTCAGATTTTTGCTGAAATTGTGACCCCGGGGCTTAGGGATTTTTTCAAAAAAATATTTTCTGCCGGTTAAGTTTTTGAGGGCTGATTTCTTGTCCTGTGATAAAAAGCCTTCTGTTTCGAGTGCCAAACCTTTCAGGAGAGCATTTTCAAGCTTTTGGCACCATTTTTGAGTGAAGTGCCAAAAATCAGATTTTGGCTGAAATTGTGACCCCGGGGCTTAGGGATTTTTTCAAAAAAAAAAATTCTGCTGGTTAAGTTTTTGAGGGCTGATTTCTTGTCCTGTGATAAAAAGCCTTCTGTTTCGAGTGCCAAACCTTTCAGGAGAGCATTTTCAAGCTTTTGGCACATTTTTTGAGTGAATTGCCAAAAGTCAGATTTTTGCTGAAATTGTGACCCCGGGGCTTAGGGATTTTTTCAAAAAAATATTTTCTGCCGGTTAAGTTTTTGAGGGCTGATTTCTTGTCCTGTGATAAAAAGCCTTCTGTTTCGAGTGCCAAACCTTTCAGGAGAGCATTTTCAAGCTTTTGGCACCATTTTTGAGTGAAGTGCCAAAAATCAGATTTTGGCTGAAATTGTGACCCCGGGGCTTAGGGATTTTTTCAAAAAAATATTTTCTGCCGGTTAGGTTTTTGAGGGCTGATTTCTTGTCCTGTGAGAAAAAGCCTTCTGTTTCGAGTGCCAAACCTTTCAGGAGAGCATTTTCAAGCTTTTGGCACCATTTTTGAGTGAATTGCCAAAAGTCAGATTTTGGCTGAAATTGTGACCCTGGGGCTTAGGGATTTTTTCAAAGAAATATTTTCTGCTGGTTAAGTTTTTGAGGGCTGATTTCTTGTCCTGTGATAAAAAGCCTTGTGTTTCGAGTTCCAAAGCTTTCAGGGGAGCATTTTCAAGCTTTTGGCACCATTGTTGAGTGAATTGCCAAAATTCAGATTTTGGCTGAAATTGTGAGCCCGGGGCTTAGGGATTTTTTCAAAAAAATATTTTCTGCCGGTTAGGTTTTTGAGGGCTGATTTCTTGTCCTGTGATAAAAAGCCTTCTGTTTCGAGTGCCAAACCTTTCAGGAGAGCATTTTCAAGCTTTTGGCACCATTTTTGAGTGAATTGCCAAAAGTCAGATTTTGGCTGAAATTGTGACCCTGGGGCTTAGGGATTTTTTCAAAAAAATATTTTCTGCTGGTTAAGTTTTTGAGGGCTGATTTCTTGTCCTGTGATAAAAAGCCTTTTGTTTCGAGTGCCAAACCTTTCAGGAGAGCATTTTCAAGCTTTCGGCACCATTTTTGAGTGAATTGCCAAAAGTCAGATTTTGGCTGAAATTGTGACCCCGGGGCTTAGGGATTTTTTTTCAAAAAAATATTTTCTGCCGGTTACGTTTTTGAGGGCTGATTTCTTGTCCTGTGATAAAAAGCCTTCTGTTTCGAGTGCCAAACCTTTCAGGAGAGCATTTTCAAGCTTTTGGCACCATTTTTGAGTGAATTGCCAAAAGTCAGATTTTTGCTGAAATTGTGACCCCGGGGCTTAGGGATTTTTTCAAAAAAATAATTCTGCTGGTTAAGTTTTTGAGGGCTGATTTCTTGTCCTGTGATAAAAAGCCTTCTGTTTCGAGTGCCAAACCTTTCAGGAGAGCATTTTCAAGCTTTCGGCAGCATTTTTGAGTGAATTGCCAAAAGTCAGATTTTTGCTGAAATTGTGACCCCGGGGCTTAGGGATTTTTTCAAAAAAATATTTTCTGCCGGTTAAGTTTTTGAGGGCTGATTTCTTGTCCTGTGATAAAAAGCCTTCTGTTTCGAGTGCCAAACCTTTCAGGAGAGCATTTTCAAGCTTTTGGCACCATTTTTGAGTGAGGTGTCAAAAGTCAGATTTTGGCTGAAATTGTGACCCCGGGGCTTAGGGATTTTTTCAAAAAAATATTTTCTGCCGGTTAAGTTTTTGAGGGCTGATTTCTTGTCCTGTGATAAAAAGCCTTCTGTTTCGAGTGCCAAACCTTCCAGGAGAGCATTTTCAAGCTTTTGGCACCATTTTTGAGTGAAGTGCCAAAAATCAGATTTTGGCTGAAATTGTGACCCTGGGGCTTAGGGATTTTTTCAAAGAAATATTTTCTGCTGGTTAAGTTTTTGAGGGCTGATTTCTTGTCCTGTGATAAAAAGCCTTCTGTTTCGAGTGCCAAACCTTTCAGGAGAGCATTTTCAAGCTTTCGGCAGCATTTTTGAGTGAATTGCCAAAAGTCAGATTTTTGCTGAAATTGTGACCCCGGGGCTCAGGGATTTTTTCAAAAAAATATTTTCTGCTGGTTAAGTTTTTGAGGGCTGATTTCTTGTCCTGTGATAAAAAGCCTTCTGTTTCGAGTGCCAAACCTTTCAGGAGAGCATTTTCAAGCTTTTGGCACCATTTTTGAGTGAATTGCCAAAATTCAGATTTTGGCTGAAATTGTGACCCCGGGGCTTAGGGATTTTTTCAAAAAATTATTTTCTGCCGGTTAAGTTTTTGAGGGCTGATTTCTTGTCCTGTGATAAAAAGCCTTCTGTTTCGAGTGCCAAACCTTTCAGGAGAGCATTTTCAAGCTTTTGGCACCATTTTTGAGTGAAGTGCCAAAAATCAGATTTTGGCTGAAATTGTGACCCCGGGGCTTAGGGATTTTTTCAAAAAAATATTTTCTGCTGGTTAAGTTTTTGAGGGCTGATTTCTTCTCCTGTGATAAAAAGCCTTCTGTTTCGAGTGCCAAAGCTTTCAGGGGAGCATTTTCAAGCTTTTGGCACCATTGTTGAGTGAATTGCCAAAATTCAGATTTTGGCTGAAATTGTGAGCCCGGGGCTTAGGGATTTTTTCAAAAAAATATTTTCTGCCGGTTAGGTTTTTGAGGGCTGATTTCTTGTCCTGTGATAAAAAGCCTTCTGTTTCGAGTGACAAACCTTTCAGGAGAGCATTTTCAAGCTTTTGGCACCATTTTTGAGTGAATTGCCAAAAGTCAGATTTTTGCTGAAATTGTGACCCCGGGGCTTAGGGATTTTTTCAAAAAAATATTTTCTACTGGTTAAGTTTTTGAGGGCTGATTTCTTGTCCTGTGATAAAAAGCCTTCTGTTTCGAGTGACAAACCTTTCAGGAGAGCATTTGCAAGCTTTTGGCACCATTTTTGAGTGAAGTGCCAAAAATCAGATTTTGGCTGAAATTGTGACCCCGGGGCTTAGGGATTTTTTCAAAGAAATATTTTCTGCCGGTTAAGTTTTTGAGGGCTGATTTCTTGTCCTGTGATAAAAAGCCTTCTGTTTCGAGTGCCAAACCTTTCAGGAGAGCATTTTCAAGCTTTTGGCACCATTTTTGAGTGAATTGCCAAAAGTCAGATTTTGGCTGAAATTGTGACCCTGGGGCTTAGGGATTTTTTTCAAAAAAAATATTTTCTACTGGTTAAGTTTTTGAGGGCTGATTTCTTGTCCTGTGATAAAAAGCCTTCTGTTTCGAGTGCCAAACCTTTCAGGAGAGCATTTTCAAGCTTTTGGCACCATTTTTGAGTGAATTGCCAAAAGTCAGATTTTGGCTGAAATTGTGACCCCGGGGCTTAGGGATTTTTTCAAAAAAAAAATTCTGCCGGTTAAGTTTTTGAGGGCTGATTTCTTGTCCTGTGATAAAAAGCCTTGTGTTTCGAGTTCCAAAGCTTTCAGGGGAGCATTTTCAAGCTTTTGGCACCATTGTTAATTGCCAAAATTCAGATTTTGGCTGAAATTGTGAGCCCGGGGCTTAGGGATTTTTTCAAAAAAATATTTTCTGCCGGTTAGGTTTTTGAGGGCTGATTTCTTGTCCTGTGATAAAAAGCCTTCTGTTTCGAGTGCCAAACCTTTCAGGAGAGCATTTTCAAGCTTTTGGCACCATTTTTGAGTGAATTGCCAAAAGTCAGATTTTTGCTGAAATTGTGACCCCGGGGCTTAGGGATTTTTTCAAAAAAAAAATTCTGCTGGTTAAGTTTTTGAGGGCTGATTTCTTGTCCTGTGATAAAAAGCATTCTGTTTCGAGTGCCAAACCTTTCAGGAGAGCATTTTCAAGCTTTCGGCAGCATTTTTGAGTGAATTGCCAAAAGTCAGATTTTTGCTGAAATTGTGACCCCGGGGCTTAGGGATTTTTTTCAAAAAAATATTTTCTGCCGGTTAAGTTTTTGAGGGCTGATTTCTTGTCCTGTGATAAAAAACCTTCTGTTTCGAGTGCCAAACCTTTCAGGAGAGCATTTTCAAGCTTTCGGTAGCATTTTTGAGTGAATTGCCAAAAGTCAGATTTTTGCTGAAATTGTGACCCCGGGGCTTAGGGATTTTTTCAAAAAAATATTTTCTGCCGGTTAAGTTTTTGAGGGCTGATTTCTTGTCCTGTGATAAAAAACCTTCTGTTTCGAGTGCCAAACCTTTCAGGAGAGCATTTTCAAGCTTTTGGCACCATTTTTGAGTGAGGTGTCAAAAGTCAGATTTTGGCTGAAATTGTGACCCCGGGGTTAGGGATTTTTTCAAAAAAATATTTTCTGCCGGTTAAGTTTTTGAGGGCTGATTTCTTGTCCTGTGATAAAAAGCCTTCTGTTTCGAGTGCCAAACCTTCCAGGAGAGCATTTTCAAGCTTTTGGCACCATTTTTGAGTGAAGTGCCAAAAATCAGATTTTGGCTGAAATTGTGACCCTGGGGCTTAGGGATTTTTTCAAAGAAATATTTTCTGCTGGTTAAGTTTTTGAGGGCTGATTTCTTGTCCTGTGATAAAAAGCCTTCTGTTTCGAGTGCCAAACCTTTCAGGAGAGCATTTTCAAGCTTTCGGCAGCATTTTTGAGTGAATTGCCAAAAGTCAGATTTTTGCTGAAATTGTGACCCCGGGGCTCAGGGATTTTTTCAAAAAAATATTTTCTGCTGGTTAAGTTTTTGAGGGCTGATTTCTTGTCCTGTGATAAAAAGCCTTCTGTTTCGAGTGCCAAACCTTTCAGGAGAGCATTTTCAAGCTTTTGGCACCATTTTTGAGTGAATTGCCAAAATTCAGATTTTGGCTGAAATTGTGACCCCGGGGCTTAGGGATTTTTTCAAAAAATTATTTTCTGCCGGTTAAGTTTTTGAGGGCTGATTTCTTGTCCTGTGATAAAAAGCCTTCTGTTTCGAGTGCCAAACCTTTCAGGAGAGCATTTTCAAGCTTTTGGCACCATTTTTGAGTGAAGTGCCAAAAATCAGATTTTGGCTGAAATTGTGACCCCGGGGCTTAGGGATTTTTTCAAAAAAATATTTTCTGCTGGTTAAGTTTTTGAGGGCTGATTTCTTCTCCTGTGATAAAAAGCCTTCTGTTTCGAGTGCCAAAGCTTTCAGGGGAGCATTTTCAAGCTTTTGGCACCATTGTTGAGTGAATTGCCAAAATTCAGATTTTGGCTGAAATTGTGAGCCCGGGGCTTAGGGATTTTTTCAAAAAAATATTTTCTGCCGGTTAGGTTTTTGAGGGCTGATTTCTTGTCCTGTGATAAAAAGCCTTCTGTTTCGAGTGACAAACCTTTCAGGAGAGCATTTTCAAGCTTTTGGCACCATTTATGAGTGAATTGCCAAAAGTCAGATTTTTGCTGAAATTGTGACCCCGGGGCTTAGGGATTTTTTCAAAAAAATATTTTCTACTGGTTAAGTTTTTGAGGGCTGATTTCTTGTCCTGTGATAAAAAGCCTTCTGTTTCGAGTGCCAAACCTTTCAGGAGAGCATTTTCAAGCTTTTGGCACCATTTTTGAGTGAATTGCCAAAATTCAGATTTTGGCTGAAATTGTGACCCCGGGGCTTAGGGATTTTTTTCAAAAAAATATTTTCTGCCGGTTAAGTTTTTGAGGGCTGATTACTTGTCCTGTGATAAAAAGCCTTTTGTTTCGAGTGACAAACCTTTCAGGAGAGCATTTTCAAGCTTTCGGCAGCATTTTTGAGTGAATTGCTAAAAGTCAGATTTTGGCTGAAATTGTGACCCCGGGGCTTAGGGATTTTTTTTCAAAAAAATATTTTCTGCCGGTTACGTTTTTGAGGGCTGATTTCTTGTCCTGTGATAAAAAGCCTTCTGTTTCGAGTGCCAAACCTTTCAGGAGAGCATTTTCAAGCTTTTGGCACCATTTTTGAGTGAATTGCCAAAAGTCAGATTTTTGCTGAAATTGTGACCCCGGGGCTTAGGGATTTTTTCAAAAAAAAAATTCTGCTGGTTAAGTTTTTGAGGGCTGATTTCTTGTCCTGTGATAAAAAGCCTTCTGTTTCGAGTGCCAAACCTTTCAGGAGAGCATTTTCAAGCTTTTGGCACCATTTTTGAGTGAATTGCCAAAAGTCAGATTTTGGCTGAAATTGTGACCCCGGGGCTTAGGGATTTTTTCAAAAAAATATTTTCTGCCGGTTAAGTTTTTGAGGGCTGATTTCTTGTCCTGTGATAAAAAGCCTTCTGTTTCGAGTGCCAAACCTTTCAGGAGAGCATTTTCAAGCTTTTGGCACCATTTTTGAGTGAAGTGCCAAAAATCAGATTTTGGCTGAAATTGTGACCCCGGAGCTTAGGGATTTTTTCAAAAAAATATTTTCTGCTGGTTAAGTTTTTGAGGGCTGATTTCTTGTCCTGTGATAAAAAGCCTTCTGTTTCGAGTGACAAACCTTTCAGGAGAGCATTTGCAAGCTTTTGGCACCATTTTTGAGTGAAGTGCCAAAAATCAGATTTTGGCTGAAATTGTGACCCCGGGGCTTAGGGATTTTTTCAAAGAAATATTTTCTGCCGGTTAAGTTTTTGAGGGCTGATTTCTTGTCCTGTGATAAAAAGCCTTCTGTTTCGAGTGCCAAACCTTTCAGGAGAGCATTTTCAAGCTTTTGGCACCATTTTTGAGTGAATTGCCAAAAGTCAGATTTTGGCTGAAATTGTGACCCTGGGGCTTAGGGATTTTTTCAAAAAAAATATTTTCTACTGGTTAAGTTTTTGAGGGCTGATTTCTTGTCCTGTGATAAAAAGCCTTCTGTTTCGAGTGCCAAACCTTTCAGGAGAGCATTTTCAAGCTTTTGGCACCATTTTTGAGTGAATTGCCAAAAGTCAGATTTTGGCTGAAATTGTGACCCCGGGGCTTAGGGATTTTTTCAAAAAAAAAATTCTGCCGGTTAAGTTTTTGAGGGCTGATTTCTTGTCCTGTGATAAAAAGCCTTGTGTTTCGAGTTCCAAAGCTTTCAGGGGAGCATTTTCAAGCTTTTGGCACCATTGTTAATTGCCAAAATTCAGATTTTGGCTGAAATTGTGAGCCCGGGGCTTAGGGATTTTTTCAAAAAAATATTTTCTGCCGGTTAGGTTTTTGAGGGCTGATTTCTTGTCCTGTGATAAAAAGCCTTCTGTTTCGAGTGCCAAACCTTTCAGGAGAGCATTTTCAAGCTTTTGGCACCATTTTTGAGTGAATTGCCAAAAGTCAGATTTTTGCTGAAATTGTGACCCCGGGGCTTAGGGATTTTTTCAAAAAAAAAATTCTGCTGGTTAAGTTTTTGAGGGCTGATTTCTTGTCCTGTGATAAAAAGCATTCTGTTTCGAGTGCCAAACCTTTCAGGAGAGCATTTTCAAGCTTTCGGCAGCATTTTTGAGTGAATTGCCAAAAGTCAGATTTTTGCTGAAATTGTGACCCCGGGGCTTAGGGATTTTTTTCAAAAAAATATTTTCTGCCGGTTAAGTTTTTGAGGGCTGATTTCTTGTCCTGTGATAAAAAACCTTCTGTTTCGAGTGCCAAACCTTTCAGGAGAGCATTTTCAAGCTTTTGGCACCATTTTTGAGTGAGGTGTCAAAAATCAGATTTTTGCTGAAATTGTGAACCCGGGGCTTAGTGATTTTTTCAAAAAAATATTTTCTGCCGGTTAAGTTTTTGAGGGCTGATTTCTTGTCCTGTGATAAAAAGCCTTCTGTTTCGAGTGCCAAACCTTTCAGGAGAGCATTTTCAAGCTTTTGGCACCATTTTTGAGTGAAGTGCCAAAAATCAGATTTTGGCTGAAATTGTGACCCCGGAGCTTAGGGATTTTTTCAAAAAAATATTTTCTGCTGGTTAAGTTTTTGAGGGCTGATTTCTTGTCCTGTGATAAAAAGCCTTCTGTTTCGAGTGCCAAACCTTTAAGGAGAGCATTTTCAAGCTTTTGGCACCATTTTTGAGTGAATTGCCAAAAGTCAGATTTTTGCTGAAATTGTGACCCCGGGGCTTAGGGATTTTTTCAAAAAAAAAATTCTGCTGGTTAAGTTTTTGAGGGCTGATTTCTTGTCCTGTGATAAAAAGCCTTCTGTTTCGAGTGCCAAACCTTTCAGGAGAGCATTTTCAAGCTTTTGGCACCATTTTTGAGTGAATTGCCAAAAGTCAGATTTTGGCTGAAATTGTGACCCCGGGGCTTAGGGATTTTTTCAAAAAAATATTTTCTGCCGGTTAAGTTTTTGAGGGCTGATTTCTTGTCCTGTGATAAAAAGCCTTCTGTTTCGAGTGCCAAACCTTTCAGGAGAGCATTTTCAAGCTTTTGGCACCATTTTTGAGTGAAGTGCCAAAAATCAGATTTTGGCTGAAATTGTGACCCCGGAGCTTAGGGATTTTTTCAAAAAAATATTTTCTGCTGGTTAAGTTTTTGAGGGCTGATTTCTTGTCCTGTGATAAAAAGCCTTCTGTTTCGAGTGACAAACCTTTCAGGAGAGCATTTGCAAGCTTTTGGCACCATTTTTGAGTGAAGTGCCAAAAATCAGATTTTGGCTGAAATTGTGACCCCGGGGCTTAGGGATTTTTTCAAAGAAATATTTTCTGCCGGTTAAGTTTTTGAGGGCTGATTTCTTGTCCTGTGATAAAAAGCCTTCTGTTTCGAGTGCCAAACCTTTCAGGAGAGCATTTTCAAGCTTTTGGCACCATTTTTGAGTGAATTGCCAAAAGTCAGATTTTGGCTGAAATTGTGACCCTGGGGCTTAGGGATTTTTTCAAAAAAAATATTTTCTACTGGTTAAGTTTTTGAGGGCTGATTTCTTGTCCTGTGATAAAAAGCCTTCTGTTTCGAGTGCCAAACCTTTCAGGAGAGCATTTTCAAGCTTTTGGCACCATTTTTGAGTGAATTGCCAAAAGTCAGATTTTGGCTGAAATTGTGACCCCGGGGCTTAGGGATTTTTTCAAAAAAAAAATTCTGCCGGTTAAGTTTTTGAGGGCTGATTTCTTGTCCTGTGATAAAAAGCCTTGTGTTTCGAGTTCCAAAGCTTTCAGGGGAGCATTTTCAAGCTTTTGGCACCATTGTTAATTGCCAAAATTCAGATTTTGGCTGAAATTGTGAGCCCGGGGCTTAGGGATTTTTTCAAAAAAATATTTTCTGCCGGTTAGGTTTTTGAGGGCTGATTTCTTGTCCTGTGATAAAAAGCCTTCTGTTTCGAGTGCCAAACCTTTCAGGAGAGCATTTTCAAGCTTTTGGCACCATTTTTGAGTGAATTGCCAAAAGTCAGATTTTTGCTGAAATTGTGACCCCGGGGCTTAGGGATTTTTTCAAAAAAAAAATTCTGCTGGTTAAGTTTTTGAGGGCTGATTTCTTGTCCTGTGATAAAAAGCATTCTGTTTCGAGTGCCAAACCTTTCAGGAGAGCATTTTCAAGCTTTCGGCAGCATTTTTGAGTGAATTGCCAAAAGTCAGATTTTTGCTGAAATTGTGACCCCGGGGCTTAGGGATTTTTTTCAAAAAAATATTTTCTGCCGGTTAAGTTTTTGAGGGCTGATTTCTTGTCCTGTGATAAAAAACCTTCTGTTTCGAGTGCCAAACCTTTCAGGAGAGCATTTTCAAGCTTTTGGCACCATTTTTGAGTGAGGTGTCAAAAATCAGATTTTTGCTGAAATTGTGAACCCGGGGCTTAGTGATTTTTTCAAAAAAATATTTTCTGCCGGTTAAGTTTTTGAGGGCTGATTTCTTGTCCTGTGATAAAAAGCCTTCTGTTTCGAGTGCCAAACCTTTCAGGAGAGCATTTTCAAGCTTTTGGCACCATTTTTGAGTGAAGTGCCAAAAATCAGATTTTGGCTGAAATTGTGACCCCGGAGCTTAGGGATTTTTTCAAAAAAATATTTTCTGCTGGTTAAGTTTTTGAGGGCTGATTTCTTGTCCTGTGATAAAAAGCCTTCTGTTTCGAGTGCCAAACCTTTAAGGAGAGCATTTTCAAGCTTTTGGCACCATTTTTGAGTGAATTGCCAAAAGTCAGATTTTGGCTGAAATTGTGACCCTGGGGCTTAGGGATTTTTTCAAAGAAATATTTTCTGTTGATCAAGTTTTTGAGGGCTGATTTCTTGTCCTGTGATAAAAAGCCTTCTGTTTCGAGTGCCAAACCTTTCAGGAGAGCATTTTCAAGCTTTTGGCAGCATTATTGAGTGAAGTGCCAAAAATCAGATTTTGGCTGAAATTGTGACCCTGGGGCTTAGGGATTTTTTCAAAAAAAATATTTTCTACTGGTTAAGTTTTTGAGGGCTGATTTCTTGTCCTGTGATAAAAAGCCTTCTGTTTCGAGTGCCAAACCTTTCAGGAGAGCATTTTCAAGCTTTTGGCACCATTTTTGAGTGAATTGCCAAAAGTCAGATTTTGGCTGAAATTGTGACCCCGGGGCTTAGGGATTTTTTCAAAAAAAAAATTCTGCCGGTTAAGTTTTTGAGGGCTGATTTCTTGTCCTGTGATAAAAAGCCTTGTGTTTCGAGTTCCAAAGCTTTCAGGGGAGCATTTTCAAGCTTTTGGCACCATTGTTAATTGCCAAAAGTCAGATTTTGGCTGAAATTGTGAGCCCGGGGCTTAGGGATTTTTTCAAAAAAAAAATTCTGCTGGTTAAGTTTTTGAGGGCTGATTTCTTGTCCTGTGATAAAAAGCCTTCTGTTTCGAGTGCCAAACCTTTCAGGAGAGCATTTTCAAGCTTTCGGCAGCATTTTTGAGTGAATTGCCAAAAGTCAGATTTTGGCTGAAATTGTGACCCCGGGGCTTAGGGATTTTTTTCAAAAAAATATTTTCTGCCGGTTAAGTTTTTGAGGGCTGATTTCTTGTCCTGTGATAAAAAGCATTCTGTTTCGAGTGCTAAACCTTTCAGGAGAGCATTTTCAAGCTTTTGGCACCATTTTTGAGTGAATTGCCAAAAGTCAGATTTTGGCTGAGATTGTGACCCCGGGGCTTAGGGATTTTTGAAAAAAAATATTTTCTGCCGGTTAGGTTTTTGAGGGCTGATTTCTTGTCCTGTGATAAAAAGCCTTCTGTTTCGAGTGCCAAACCTTTCAGGAGAGCATTTTCAAGATTTTGGCACCATTTTTGAGTGAATTGCCAAAAGTCAGATTTTTGCTGAAATTGTGACCCCAGGGCTTAGGGATTTTTGCAAAAAAATATTTTCTGCCGGTTAAGTTTTTGAGGGCTGATTTCTTGTCCTGTGATAAAAAGCCTTCTGTTTCGAGTGCCAAACCTTTCAGGAGAGCATTTTCAAGCTTTTGGCACCATTTTTGAGTGAATTGCCAAAAGTCAGATTTTGGCTGAAATTGTGACCCCGGGGACTTAGGGATTTTTTTCAAAAAAATATTTTTTGCCGGTTAAGTTTTTGAGGGCTGATTTCTTGTCCTGTGATAAAAAGCCTTCTGTTTCGAGTGCCAAACCTTTCAGGAGAGCATTTTCAAGCTTTTGGCACCATTTTTGAGTGAATTGCCAAAATTCAGATTTTGGCTGAAATTGTGACCCCGGGGCTTAGGGATTTTTTCAAAAAAAATATTTTCTGCCGGTTAGGTTTTTGAGGGCTGATTTCTTCTCCTGTGATAAAACGCCTTCTGTTTCCATGGCCAAAGCTTTCAGGGGAGCATTTTCAAGCTTTTGGCACCATTTTTGAGTGAATTGCCAAAAGTCAGATTTTGGCTGAAATTCTGAGCACGGGGCTTAGGGATTTTTTCAAAAAAATATTTTCTGCTGGTTAAGTTTTTGAGGGCTGATTTCTTGTCCTGTGATAAAAAGCCTTTTGTTTCGAGTGCCAAACCTTTCAGGAGAGCATTTTCAAGCTTTCGGCACCATTTTTGAGTGAATTGCCAAAAGTCAGATTTTGGCTGAAATTGTGACCCCGGGGCTTAGGGATTTTTTTTCAAAAAAATATTTTCTGCCGGTTACGTTTTTGAGGGCTGATTTCTTGTCCTGTGATAAAAAGCCTTCTGTTTCGAGTGCCAAACCTTTTAGGAGAGCATTTTCAAGCTTTTGGCACCATTTTTGAGTGAATTGCCAAAAGTCAGATTTTTGCTGAAATTGTGACCCCGGGGCTTAGGGATTTTTTCAAAAAAATAATTCTGCTGGTTAAGTTTTTGAGGGCTGATTTCTTGTCCTGTGATAAAAAGCCTTCTGTTTCGAGTGCCAAACCTTTCAGGAGAGCATTTTCAAGCTTTCGGCAGCATTTTTGAGTGAATTGCCAAAAGTCAGATTTTTGCTGAAATTGTGACCCCGGGGCTTAGGGATTTTTTCAAAAAAATATTTTCTGCCGGTTAAGTTTTTGAGGGCTGATTTCTTGTCCTGTGATAAAAAGCCTTCTGTTTCGAGTGCCAAACCTTTCAGGAGAGCATTTTCAAGCTTTTGGCACCATTTTTGAGTGAATTGCCAAAATTCAGATTTTGGCTGAAATTGTGACCCCGGGGCTTAGGGATTTTTTCAAAAAAATATTTTCTGCCGGTTAAGTTTTTGAGGGCTGATTTCTTGTCCTGTGATAAAAAGCCTTCTGTTTCGAGTGCCAAACCTTCCAGGAGAGCATTTTCAAGCTTTTGGCACCATTTTTGAGTGAAGTGCCAAAAATCAGATTTTGGGTGAAATTGTGACCCTGGGGCTTAGGGATTTTTTCAAAGAAATATTTTCTGCTGGTTAAGTTTTTGAGGGCTGATTTCTTGTCCTGTGATAAAAAGCCTTCTGTTTCGAGTGCCAAAGCTTTCAGGGGAGCATTTTCAAGCTTTTGGCAGCATTTTTGAGTGAATTGCCAAAAGTCAGATTTTTGCTGAAATTGTGACCCCGGGGCTTAGGGATTTTTTCAAAAAAATATTTTCTGCTGGTTAAGTTTTTGAGGGCTGATTTCTTCTCCTGTGATAAAAAGCCTTCTGTTTCGAGTGCCAAAGCTTTCAGGGGAGCATTTTCAAGCTTTTGGCACCATTGTTGAGTGAATTGCCAAAATTCAGATTTTGGCTGAAATTGTGACCCCGGGGCTTAGGGATTTTTTCAAAAAAATATTTTCTGCCGGTTAGGTTTTTGAGGGCTGATTTCTTGTCCTGTGATAAAAAGCCTTCTGTTTCGAGTGACAAACCTTTCAGGAGAGCATTTTCAAGCTTTTGGCACCATTTTTGAGTGAATTGCCAAAAGTCAGATTTTTGCTGAAATTGTGACCCCGGGGCTTAGGGATTTTTTCAAAAAAATATTTTCTACTGGTTAAGTTTTTGAGGGCTGATTTCTTGTCCTGTGATAAAAAGCCTTCTGTTTCGAGTGCCAAACCTTTCAGGAGAGCATTTTCAAGCTTTTGGCACCATTTTTGAGTGAATTGCCAAAATTCAGATTTTGGCTGAAATTGTGACCCCGGGGCTTAGGGATTTTTTTCAAAAAAATATTTTCTGCCGGTTAAGTTTTTGAGGGCTGATTACTTGTCCTGTGATAAAAAGCCTTTTGTTTCGAGTGACAAACCTTTCAGGAGAGCATTTTCAAGCTTTCGGCAGCATTTTTGAGTGAATTGCTAAAAGTCAGATTTTGGCTGAAATTGTGACCCCGGGGCTTAGGGATTTTTTTTCAAAAAAATATTTTCTGCCGGTTACGTTTTTGAGGGCTGATTTCTTGTCCTGTGATAAAAAGCCTTCTGTTTCGAGTGCCAAACCTTTCAGGAGAGCATTTTCAAGCTTTTGGCACCATTTTTGAGTGAATTGCCAAAAGTCAGATTTTTGCTGAAATTGTGACCCCGGGGCTTAGGGATTTTTTCAAAAAAATATTTTCTGCCGGTTAAGTTTTTGAGGGCTGATTTCTTGTCCTGTGATAAAAAGCCTTCTGTTTCGAGTGCCAAACCTTTCAGGAGAGCATTTTCAAGCTTTTGGCACCATTTTTGAGTGAAGTGCCAAAAATCAGATTTTGGCTGAAATTGTGACCCCGGAGCTTAGGGATTTTTTCAAAAAAATATTTTCTGCTGGTTAAGTTTTTGAGGGCTGATTTCTTGTCCTGTGATAAAAAGCCTTCTGTTTCGAGTGACAAACCTTTCAGGAGAGCATTTGCAAGCTTTTGGCACCATTTTTGAGTGAATTGCCAAAAGTCAGATTTTGGCTGAAATTGTGACCCCGGGGCTTAGGGATTTTTTCAAAGAAATATTTTCTGCCGGTTAAGTTTTTGAGGGCTGATTTCTTGTCCTGTGATAAAAAGCCTTCTGTTTCGAGTGCCAAACCTTTCAGGAGAGCATTTTCAAGCTTTTGGCACCATTTTTGAGTGAATTGCCAAAAGTCAGATTTTGGCTGAAATTGTGACCCTGGGGCTTAGGGATTTTTTCAAAAAAAATATTTTCTACTGGTTAAGTTTTTGAGGGCTGATTTCTTGTCCTGTGATAAAAAGCCTTCTGTTTCGAGTGCCAAACCTTTCAGGAGAGCATTTTCAAGCTTTTGGCACCATTTTTGAGTGAATTGCCAAAAGTCAGATTTTGGCTGAAATTGTGACCCCGGGGCTTAGGGATTTTTTCAAAAAAAAAATTCTGCCGGTTAAGTTTTTGAGGGCTGATTTCTTGTCCTGTGATAAAAAGCCTTGTGTTTCGAGTTCCAAAGCTTTCAGGGGAGCATTTTCAAGCTTTTGGCACCATTGTTAATTGCCAAAATTCAGATTTTGGCTGAAATTGTGAGCCCGGGGCTTAGGGATTTTTTCAAAAAAATATTTTCTGCCGGTTAGGTTTTTGAGGGCTGATTTCTTGTCCTGTGATAAAAAGCCTTCTGTTTCGAGTGCCAAACCTTTCAGGAGAGCATTTTCAAGCTTTTGGCACCATTTTTGAGTGAATTGCCAAAAGTCAGATTTTTGCTGAAATTGTGACCCCGGGGCTTAGGGATTTTTTCAAAAAAAAAATTCTGCTGGTTAAGTTTTTGAGGGCTGATTTCTTGTCCTGTGATAAAAAGCCTTCTGTTTCCATGGCCAAAGCTTTCAGGGGAGCATTTTCAAGCTTTCGGCAGCATTTTTGAGTGAATTGCCAAAAGTCAGATTTTTGCTGAAATTGTGACCCCGGGGCTTAGGGATTTTTTTCAAAAAAATATTTTCTGCCGGTTAAGTTTTTGAGGGCTGATTTCTTGTCCTGTGATAAAAAACCTTCTGTTTCGAGTGCCAAACCTTTCAGGAGAGCATTTTCAAGCTTTTGGCACCATTTTTGAGTGAGGTGTCAAAAATCAGATTTTTGCTGAAATTGTGAACCCGGGGCTTAGTGATTTTTTCAAAAAAATATTTTCTGCCGGTTAAGTTTTTGAGGGCTGATTTCTTGTCCTGTGATAAAAAGCCTTCTGTTTCGAGTGCCAAACCTTTCAGGAGAGCATTTTCAAGCTTTTGGCACCATTTTTGAGTGAAGTGCCAAAAATCAGATTTTGGCTGAAATTGTGACCCCGGAGCTTAGGGATTTTTTCAAAAAAATATTTTCTGCTGGTTAAGTTTTTGAGGGCTGATTTCTTGTCCTGTGATAAAAAGCCTTCTGTTTCGAGTGCCAAACCTTTAAGGAGAGCATTTTCAAGCTTTTGGCACCATTTTTGAGTGAATTGCCAAAAGTCAGATTTTGGCTGAAATTGTGACCCTGGGGCTTAGGGATTTTTTCAAAGAAATATTTTCTGTTGATCAAGTTTTTGAGGGCTGATTTCTTGTCCTGTGATAAAAAGCCTTCTGTTTCGAGTGCCAAACCTTTCAGGAGAGCATTTTCAAGCTTTCGGCAGCATTTTTGAGTGAATTGCCAAAAGTCAGATTTTTGCTGAAATTGTGACCCCGGGGCTTAGGGATTTTTTTCAAAAAAATATTTTCTGCCGGTTAAGTTTTTGAGGGCTGATTTCTTGTCCTGTGATAAAAAGCCTTCTGTTTCGAGTGCCAAACCTTTCAGGAGAGCATTTTCAAGCTTTTGGCACCATTTTTGAGTGAATTGCCAAAAGTCAGATTTTGGCTGAATTTGTGACCCTGGGGCTTAGGGATTTTTTCAAAAAAAATATTTTCTACTGGTTAAGTTTTTGAGGGCTGATTTCTTGTCCTGTGATAAAAAGCCTTCTGTTTCGAGTGCCAAACCTTTCAGGAGAGCATTTTCAAGCTTTTGGCACCATTTTTGAGTGAATTGCCAAAAGTCAGATTTTGGCTGAAATTGTGACCCCGGGGCTTAGGGATTTTTTCAAAAAAAAAATTCTGCCGGTTAAGTTTTTGAGGGCTGATTTCTTGTCCTGTGATAAAAAGCCTTGTGTTTCGAGTTCCAAAGCTTTCAGGGGAGCATTTTCATGCTTTTGGCACCATTGTTAATTGCCAAAAGTCAGATTTTGGCTGAAATTGTGAGCCCGGGGCTTAGGGATTTTTTCAAAAAAAAAATTCTGCTGGTTAAGTTTTTGAGGGCTGATTTCTTGTCCTGTGAAAAAAAGCCTTCTGTTTCGAGTGCCAAACCTTTCAGGAGAGCATTTTCAAGCTTTCGGCAGCATTTTTGAGTGAATTGCCAAAAGTCAGATTTTGGCTGAAATTGTGACCCCGGGGCTTAGGGATTTTTTTCAAAAAAATATTTTCTGCCGGTTAAGTTTTTGAGGGCTGATTTCTTGTCCTGTGATAAAAAGCATTCTGTTTCGAGCGCTAAACCTTTCAGGAGAGCATTTTCAAGCTTTTGGCACCATTTTTGAGTGAATTGCCAAAAGTCAGATTTTGGCTGAGATTGTGACCCCGGGGCTTAGGGATTTTTGAAAAAAAATATTTTCTGCCGGTTAGGTTTTTGAGGGCTGATTTCTTGTCCTGTGATAAAAAGCCTTCTGTTTCGAGTGCCAAACCTTTCAGGAGAGCATTTTCAAGATTTTGGCACCATTTTTGAGTGAATTGCCAAAAGTCAGATTTTTGCTGAAATTGTGACCCCAGGGCTTAGGGATTTTTGCAAAAAAATATTTTCTGCCGGTTAAGTTTTTGAGGGCTGATTTCTTGTCCTGTGATAAAAAGCCTTCTGTTTCGAGTGCCAAACCTTTCAGGAGAGCATTTTCAAGCTTTTGGCACCATTTTTGAGTGAATTGCCAAAAGTCAGATTTTGGTTGAAATTGTGACCCCGGGGACTTAGGGATTTTTTTCAAAAAAATATTTTTTGCCGGTTAAGTTTTTGAGGGCTGATTTCTTGTCCTGTGATAAAAAGCCTTCTGTTTCGAGTGCCAAACCTTTCAGGAGAGCATTTTCAAGCTTTTGGCACCATTTTTGAGTGAATTGCCAAAATTCAGATTTTGGCTGAAATTGTGACCCCGGGGCTTAGGGATTTTTTCAAAAAAAATATTTTCTGCCGGTTAGGTTTTTGAGGGCTGATTTCTTCTCCTGTGATAAAACGCCTTCTGTTTCCATGGCCAAAGCTTTCAGGGGAGCATTTTCAAGCTTTTGGCACCATTTTTGAGTGAATTGCCAAAAGTCAGATTTTGGCTGAAATTCTGAGCACGGGGCTTAGGGATTTTTTCAAAAAAATATTTTCTGCTGGTTAAGTTTTTGAGGGCTGATTTCTTGTCCTGTGATAAAAAGCCTTCTGTTTCGAGTGCCAAACCTTTCAGGAGAGCATTTTCAAGCTTTTGCACCATTTTTGAGTGAAGTGCCAAAAGTCAGATTTTGGCTGAAATTGTGACCCCGGGGCTTAGGGATTTTTTCAAAAAAATATTTTCTGCCGGTTAAGTTTTTAAGGGCTGATTTCTTGTCCTGTGATAAAAAGCCTTCTGTTTCGAGTGCCAAACCTTTCAGGAGAGCATTTTCAAGCTTTTGGCACCATTTTTGAGAGAGTTGCCAAAAGTCAGATTTTTGCTGAGATTGTGACCCCGGGGCTTAGGGATTTTTTCAAAAAAAAAAATTCTGCCGGTTAAGTTTTTGAGGGCTGATTTCTTGTCCTGTGATAAAAAGCCTTCTGTTTCCATGGCCAAAGCTTTCAGGGGAGCATTTTCAAGCTTTTGGCACCATTTTTGAGTGAATTGCCAAAAGTCAGATTTTGGCTGAAATTGTGACCCCGGGGCTTAGGGATTTTTTCAAAAAATATTTTCTGCCGGTTAGGTTTTTGAGGGCTGATTTCTTGTCCTGTGATAAAAAGCATTCTGTTTCGAGTGCTAAACCTTTCAGGAGAGCATTTTCAAGCTTTTGGCACCATTGTTGAGTGAATTGCCAAAATTCAGATTTTGGCTGAAATTGTGAGCCCGGGGCTTAGGGATTTTTTCAAAAAAATATTTTCTGCCGGTTAGGTTTTTGAGGGCTGATTTCTTGTCCTGTGATAAAAAGCCTTCTGTTTCGAGTGCCAAACCTTTCAGGAGAGCATTTTCAAGTATTGGCACCATTTTTGAGCGAATTGCCAAAAGTCAGATTTTGGCTGAAATTGTGAGCCCGGGGCTTAGGGATTTTTTCAAAAAAATATTTTCTGCCGGTTAGGTTTTTGAGGGCTGATTTCTTGTCCTGTGATAAAAAGCCTTCTGTTTCGAGTGCCAAACCTTTCAGGAGAGCATTTTCAAGCTTTTGGCAGCATTATTGAGTGAAGTGCCAAAAATCAGATTTTGGCTGAAATTGTGACCCCGGGGCTTAGGGATTTTTTCAAAAAAGTATTTTCTGCCGGTTAAGTTTTTGAGGGCTGATTCCTTGTCCTGTGATAAAAAGCCTTCTGTTTCGAGTGCCAAACCTTTCAGGAGAGCATTTTCAAGCTTTTGGCAGCAGTTTTGAGTGAATTGCCAAAAGTCAGATTTTTGCTGAAATTGTGACCCTGGGGCTTAGGGATTTTTTCAAAAAAATATTTTCTGCTGGTTAAGTTTTTGAGGGCTGATTTCTTCTCCTGTGATAAAAAGCCTTCTGTTTCGAGTGCCAAACCTTTCAGGAGAGCATTTTCAAGCTTTTGGCAGCATTATTGAGTGAAGTGCCAAAAATCAGATTTTGGCTGAAATTGTGACCCCGGGGCTTAGGGATTTTTTCAAAAAAGTATTTTCTGCCGGTTAAGTTTTTGAGGGCTGATTTCTTGTCCTGTGATAAAAAGCCTTCTGTTTCGAGTGCCAAACCTTTCAGGAGAGCATTTTCAAGCTTTTGGCACCATTTTTGAGAGAGTTGCCAAAAGTCAGATTTTTGCTGAGATTGTGACCCCGGGGCTTAGGGATTTTTTCAAAAAAAAAAATTCTGCCGGTTAAGTTTTTGAGGGCTGATTTCTTGTCCTGTGATAAAAAGCCTTCTGTTTCCATGGCCAAAGCTTTCAGGGGAGCATTTTCAAGCTTTTGGCACCATTTTTGAGTGAATTGCCAAAAGTCAGATTTTGGCTGAAATTGTGACCCCGGGGCTTAGGGATTTTTTCAAAAAAATATTTTCTGCCGGTTAGGTTTTTGAGGGCTGATTTCTTGTCCTGTGATAAAAAGCATTCTGTTTCGAGTGCTAAACCTTTCAGGAGAGCATTTTCAAGCTTTTGGCACCATTGTTGAGTGAATTGCCAAAATTCAGATTTTGGCTGAAATTGTGAGCCCGGGGCTTAGGGATTTTTTCAAAAAAATATTTTCTGCCGGTTAGGTTTTTGAGGGCTGATTTCTTGTCCTGTGATAAAAAGCCTTCTGTTTCGAGTGCCAAACCTTTCAGGAGAGCATTTTCAAGTATTGGCACCATTTTTGAGCGAATTGCCAAAAGTCAGATTTTGGCTGAAATTGTGAGCCCGGGGCTTAGGGATTTTTTCAAAAAAATATTTTCTGCCGGTTAGGTTTTTGAGGGCTGATTTCTTGTCCTGTGATAAAAAGCCTTCTGTTTCGAGTGCCAAACCTTTCAGGAGAGCATTTTCAAGCTTTTGGCAGCATTATTGAGTGAAGTGCCAAAAATCAGATTTTGGCTGAAATTGTGACCCCGGGGCTTAGGGATTTTTTCAAAAAAGTATTTTCTGCCGGTTAAGTTTTTGAGGGCTGATTCCTTGTCCTGTGATAAAAAGCCTTCTGTTTCGAGTGCCAAACCTTTCAGGAGAGCATTTTCAAGCTTTTGGCAGCAGTTTTGAGTGAATTGCCAAAAGTCAGATTTTTGCTGAAATTGTGACCCTGGGGCTTAGGGATTTTTTCAAAAAAATATTTTCTGCTGGTTAAGTTTTTGAGGGCTGATTTCTTCTCCTGTGATAAAAAGCCTTCTGTTTCGAGTGCCAAACCTTTCAGGAGAGCATTTTCAAGCTTTTGGCAGCATTATTGAGTGAAGTGCCAAAAATCAGATTTTGGCTGAAATTGTGACCCCGGGGCTTAGGGATTTTTTCAAAAAAGTATTTTCTGCCGGTTAAGTTTTTGAGGGCTGATTTCTTGTCCTGTGATAAAAAGCCTTCTGTTTCGAGTGCCAAACCTTTCAGGAGAGCATTTTCAAGCTTTTGCACCATTTTTGAGTGAAGTGCCAAAAGTCAGATTTTGGCTGAAATTGTGACCCCGGGGCTTAGGGATTTTTTCAAAAAAAATATTTTCTGCCGGTTAGGTTTTTGAGGGCTGATTTCTTCTCCTGTGATAAAACGCCTTCTGTTTCCATGGCCAAAGCTTTCAGGGGAGCATTTTCAAGCTTTTGGCACCATTTTTGAGTGAATTGCCAAAAGTCAGATTTTGGCTGAAATTGTGACCCCGGGGCTTAGGGATTTTTTCAAAAAAATATTTTCTGCCGGTTTAGTTTTTGAGGGCCGATTTCTTGTCCTCTGATAAAAAGCCTTCTGTTTCCATGGCCAAAGCTTTCAGGGGAGCATTTTCAAGCTTTTGGCACCATTTTTGAGTGAATTGCCAAAAGTCAGATTTTGGCTGAAATTGTGACCCCGGGGCTTAGGGATTTTTTCAAAAAAATATTTTCTGCCGGTTAGGTTTTTGAGGGCTGATTTCTTGTCCTGTGATAAAAAGCATTCTGTTTCGAATGCCAAACCTTTCAGGAGAGCATTTTCAAGATTTTGGCACCATTTTTGAGTGAATTGCCAAAAGTCAGATTTTGGCTGAAATTGTGACCCCGGGGCTTAGGGATTTTTGCAAAAAAAATATTTTCTGCCGGTTAGGTTTTTGAGGGCTGATTTCTTGTCCTGTGATAAAAAGCCTTCTGTTTCGAGTGCCAAACCTTTCAGGAGAGCATTTTCAAGCTTTTGGCACCATTTTTGAGTGAATTGCCAAAAGTCAGATTTTGGCTGAAATTGTGACCCCGGGGACTTAGGGATTTTTTTCAAAAAAATATTTTTTGCTGGTTAAGTTTTTGAGGGCTGATTTCTTTTCCTGTGATAAAAAGCCTTCTGTTTCGAGTGCCAAACCTTTCAGGAGAGCATTTTCAAGCTTTTGGCAGCATTATTGAGTGAAGTGCCAAAAATCAGATTTTGGCTGAAATTGTGACCCTGGGGCTTAGGGATTTTTTCAAAAAAAATATTTTCTACTGGTTAAGTTTTTGAGGGCTGATTTCTTGTCCTGTGATAAAAAGCCTTCTGTTTCGAGTGCCAAACCTTTCAGGAGAGCATTTTCAAGCTTTTGGCACCATTTTTGAGTGAATTGCCAAAAGTCAGATTTTGGCTGAAATTGTGACCCCGGGGCTTAGGGATTTTTTTTAAAAAAAAATTCTGCCGGTTAAGTTTTTGAGGGCTGATTTCTTGTCCTGTGATAAAAAGCCTTCTGTTTCCATGGCCAAAGCTTTCAGGGGAGCATTTTCAAGCTTTTGGCACCATTTTTGAGTGAATTGCCAAAAGTCAGATTTTGGCTGAAATTGTGACCCCGGGGCTTAGGGATTTTTTCAAAAAAATATTTTCTGCCGGTTAGGTTTTTGAGGGCTGATTTCTTGTCCTGTGATAAAAAGCATTCTGTTTCGAGTGCTAAACCTTTCAGGAGAGCATTTTCAAGCTTTTGGCACCATTTTTGAGTGAATTGCCAAAAGTCAGATTTTGGCTGAGATTGTGACCCCGGGGCTTAGGGATTTTTGCAAAAAAATATTTTCTGCCGGTTAGGTTTTTGAGGGCTGATTTCTTGTCCTGTGATAAAAAGCATTCTGTTTCGAGTGCCAAACCTTTCAGGAGAGCATTTTCAAGATTTTGGCACCATTTTTGAGTGAATTGCCAAAAGTCAGATTTTTGCTGAAATTGTGACCCCAGGGCTTAGGGATTTTTGCAAAAAAATATTTTCTGCCGGTTAAGTTTTTGAGGGCTGATTTCTTGTCCTGTGATAAAAAGCCTTCTGTTTCGAGTGCCAAACCTTTCAGGAGAGCATTTTCAAGCTTTTGGCACCATTTTTGAGTGAATTGCCAAAAGTCAGATTTTGGCTGAAATTGTGACCCCGGGGACTTAGGGATTTTTTTCAAAAAAATATTTTTTGCCGGTTAAGTTTTTGAGGGCTGATTTCTTGTCCTGTGATAAAAAGCCTTCTGTTTCGAGTGCCAAACCTTTCAGGAGAGCATTTTCAAGCTTTTGGCACCATTTTTGAGTGAATTGCCAAAATTCAGATTTTGGCTGAAATTGTGACCCCGGGGCTTAGGGATTTTTTCAAAAAAAATATTTTCTGCCGGTTAGGTTTTTGAGGGCTGATTTCTTCTCCTGTGATAAAACGCCTTCTGTTTCCATGGCCAAAGCTTTCAGGGGAGCATTTTCAAGCTTTTGGCACCATTTTTGAGTGAATTGCCAAAAGTCAGATTTTGGCTGAAATTCTGAGCCCGGGGCTTAGGGATTTTTTCAAAAAAATATTTTCTGCTGGTTAAGTTTTTGAGGGCTGATTTCTTGTCCTGTGATAAAAAGCCTTCTGTTTCGAGTGCCAAACCTTTCAGGAGAGCATTTTCAAGCTTTTGGCACCATTTTTGAGTGAATTGCCAAAAGTCAGATTTTGGCTGAAATTGTGACCCCGGGGCTTAGGGATTTTTTCAAAAAAAATATTTTCTGCCGGTTAGGTTTTTCAGGGCTGATTTCTTCTCCTGTGATAAAACGCCTTCTGTTTCCATGGCCAAAGCTTTCAGGGGAGCATTTTCAAGCTTTTGGCACCATTTTTGAGTGAATTGCCAAAAGTCAGATTTTGGCTGAAATTGTGACCCCGGGGCTTAGGGATTTTTTCAAAAAAATATTTTCTGCCGGTTTGGGTTTTGAGGGCTGATTTCTTGTCCTGTGATAAAAAGCCTTCTGTTTCCATGGCCAAAGCTTTCAGGGCAGCATTTTTAAGCTTTTGGCACCATTTTTGAGTGAATTGCCAAAAGTCAGATTTTGGCTGAAATTGTGACCCCGGGGCTTAGGGATTTTTTCAAAAAAATATTTTCTGCCGGTTAGGTTTTTGAGGGCTGATTTCTTCTCCTGTGATAAAACGCCTTCTGTTTCCATGGCCAAAGCTTTCAGGGGAGCATTTTCAAGCTTTTGGCACCATTTTTGAGTGAATTGCCAAAAGTCAGATTTTGGCTGAAATTCTGAGCCCGGGGCTTAGGGATTTTTTCAAAAAAATATTTTCTGCTGGTTAAGTTTTTGAGGGCTGATTTCTTGTCCTGTGATAAAAAGCCTTCTGTTTCGAGTGCCAAACCTTTCAGGAGAGCATTTTCAAGCTTTTGCACCATTTTTGAGTGAAGTGCCAAAAGTCAGATTTTGGCTGAAATTGTGACCCCGGGGCTTAGGGATTTTTTCAAAAAAAATATTTTCTGCCGGTTAGGTTTTTGAGGGCTGATTTCTTCTCCTGTGATAAAACGCCTTCTGTTTCCATGGCCAAAGCTTTCAGGGGAGCATTTTCAAGCTTTTGGCACCATTTTTGAGTGAATTGCCAAAAGTCAGATTTTGGCTGAAATTGTGACCCCGGGGCTTAGGGATTTTTTCAAAAAAATATTTTCTGCCGGTTTAGTTTTTGAGGGCTGATTTCTTGTCCTGTGATAAAAAGCATTCTGTTTCGAATGCCAAACCTTTCAGGAGAGCATTTTCAAGATTTTGGCACCATTTTTGAGTGAATTGCCAAAAGTCAGATTTTGGCTGAAATTGTGACCCCGGGGCTTAGGGATTTTTTCAAAAAAATATTTTCTGCCGGTTAGGTTTTTGAGGGCTGATTTCTTGTCCTGTGATAAAAAGCCTTCTATTTCAAGTTCCAAAGCTTTCAGGGGAGCATTTTCAAGCTTTTGGCACCATTTTTGAGTGAATTGCCAAAAGTCAGATTTTTGCTGAAATTGTGACCCCGGGGCTTAGGGATTTTTTCAAAAAAATATTTTCTGCCGGTTAAGTTTTTGAGGGCTGATTTCTTGTCCTGTGATAAAAAGCCTTCTGTTTCGAGTGCCAAACCTTTCAGGAGAGCATTTTCAAGCTTTTGGCACCATTTTTGAGTGAATTGCCAAAAGTCAGATTTTGGCTGAAATTGTGACCCCGGGGCTTAGGGATTTTTTCAAAAAAATATTTTCTGCCGGTTAGGTTTTTGAGGGCTGATTTCTTCTCCTGTGATAAAACGCCTTCTGTTTCCATGGCCAAAGCTTTCAGGGGAGCATTTTCAAGCTTTTGGCACCATTTTTGAGTGAATTGCCAAAAGTCAGATTTTGGCTGAAATTGTGACCCCGGGGCTTAGGGATTTTTTCAAAAAAATATTTTCTGCCGGTTTAGTTTTTGAGGGCTGATTTCTTGTCCTGTGATAAAAAGCCTTCTGTTTCCATGGCCAAAGCTTTCAGGGGAGCATTTTCAAGCTTTTGGCACCATTTTTGAGTGAATTGCCAAAAGTCAGATTTTGGCTGAAATTGTGACCCCGGGGCTTAGGGATTTTTTCAAAAAAATATTTTCTGCCGGTTAGGTTTTTGAGGGCTGATTTCTTGTCCTGTGATAAAAAGCATTCTGTTTCGAATGCCAAACCTTTCAGGAGAGCATTTTCAAGATTTTGGCACCATTTTTGAGTGAATTGCCAAAAGTCAGATTTTGGCTGAAATTGTGACCCCGGGGCTTAGGGATTTTTGCAAAAAAAATATTTTCTGCCGGTTAGGTTTTTGAGGGCTGATTTCTTGTCCTGTGATAAAAAGCCTTCTGTTTCGAGTGCCAAACCTTTCAGGAGAGCATTTTCAAGCTTTTGGCACCATTTTTGAGTGAATTGCCAAAAGTCAGATTTTGGCTGAAATTGTGACCCCGGGGACTTAGGGATTTTTTTCAAAAATATATTTTCTGCCGGTTAGGTTTTTGAGGGCTGATTTCTTCTCCTGTGATAAAACGCCTTCTGTTTCCATGGCCAAAGCTTTCAGGGCAGCATTTTCAAGCTTTTGGCACCATTTTTTTTTTTTTTAATAATTTTTATTACATTTTTTGCAGAAATAACAAAGAGATCAAAAAATAAAAAGAAAAAAAGACAAGAAAAAAAGAAGGAAAAAGAAAAACACGACCATTTCGATAACTCATTTCAAATTTCCATTGGACTTCCCCCATCCCTCGCAGAATGCATTTCTTGACAATAAATTTATCAGCAAATTATATCCTTATTTCGTGTGTTTCTTTCTATTTTCAATTACAGTTTAAGTTTAAATCTCTTGATCAACATATACTCTAAGCAATATACCATAATATCGTTTTTACCCATTTAAACCTTGGTTCTTTCATAAATCTTATCAAATTTCATAAATAATTAAGTTTTGTTACTGGGGCTAGATTCCCAATCACACGACATCTTATGTTTCATATAACTTATAATACTTTTGCAAATAGTCTTTAAATTTTTTCCAGTCCTCCTCCATTGCTTCTTCTCCCAAGTCTCGGATCCTTGCAGTCATCTCGGCTAATTCCATGTAGTTCATCAGTTGCGTGTGCCAGTCCTCCAGTGTGGGCAAATCTTGGGTCTTCCAATGCTTAGCGATAAGAATTCTTGCTGCTGTTGTAGCGTACATAAAAAAGGTTCTATCCTTTTTAGACACCTTCTGGCCGACAATGCCCAGAAGGAAGGCCTCTGGTTTCTTGGGAAAAGTGTACTTAAACACCTTTTTTAACTCATTATAGATCATTTCCCAGAAGGCCTTCAGTCTTGGGCAGGTCCACCAGAGGTGAAAGAATGTTCCCTCAGCTTCCTTGCATTTCCAACATTTGTTATCGGACAGATGGTAAATCTTAGCTAACTTAACCGGGGTCATGTACCACCTGTATACCATTTTCATAATGTTTTCTTTCAAAGCATTACATGCAGTAAACTTCATACCGGTGGTCCATAACCTTTCCCAGTCATCAGACATAATATTATAACCAATGTCCTGAGCCCATTTTATCATTGCTGATTTAACTGTCTCATCTTGAGTGTTCCATTTAAGCAGCAAGTTATACATTCTGGATAATAACTTGGTCTTTGGTTCAAGCAACTCTGTCTCAAGTTTCGATTTTTCCACCTGGAAACCTGTTTTTTGTCTAACTTAAAAACCTCATTAATTTGGGCATAATGCAGCCAATTTTGCACCTTATCCTTTAGTTTTTCAAAGCTCTGCAATCTCCAGTTACCTTCAATATTTTCTATTATTTCCCAATATTTCGGCCAATAAGCCTCCATATTGGTTGTTTTCCGAGCTTTGGCCTCTATTGGTGAGATCCACCTCGGAGTTTTACTTTCCAATAAGTCTTTGTATTTTTTCCAGACCATATATATTGCTTTTCTGACAATGTGGTTTTTAAACATTCCATATGATTTACCCTTGTCATACCACAAATACGCATGCCAACCTGACGAATTGTTAAAGCCTTCCAGATCTAGGACATCAGTGTTTTCTAATAGAATCCAATCTTTCATCCAGCAGAAGGCTGCCGCTTCATAGTATAACCTTAGGTCCGGCAGGGCAAACCCCCCTCTCTCTTTTGCATCAGTTAATATCTTAAACTTTATTCGGGGCTTTTTGCCCTGCCAGACAAACCTAGAAATGTCCTTCTGCCACTTTCCAAAACATTCCACTCTGTCCACAATCTGCAAGGCTTGAAACAGAAACAACATCTTTGGCAAAACGTTCATCTTTATAGCTGCAATTCGGCCTAACAAGGATAATTTCAGTCTTGACCAAATTTCTAAATCTTTTTTAACTTCTAACCAACATTTCTCATAATTATCTTTAAATAGATTCAAATTCTTAGAAGACAGATTGACCCCCAGGTATTTCACTTTCTTAACAATATTTAGTTCTGTCTCTTTCTGAAACCCTTCTGTTTCCATGGCCGTCAAGTTTTTCCCTAAGACTTTAGTTTTTTGCTTGTTCAACTTAAAACCCGCCACCCAACCAAATTTCTGGATCAGTTCTAAAACTCTTTTTGTACTGGGTTCTGGCTCCTGTAGTGTTAAAACCAGGTCATCTGCAAATGCTTTCAGTTTATATTGTTTCGCTCCGACCCGTATTCCTTGTACCTGCCGATCCTCCCTTATCATGTTCAGCAAAACCTCCAGGACTGAAATAAACAATAAAGGGGATAGGGGGCACCCCTGTCGTGTTCCTTTTTCAATATGAAGTTCTTCTGTCACCACATTGTTCACTATCAACTTAGCTTTTTGTTCTGAATAGATTGCTTCTATTCCATTCTCAAACCCCCTTCCCACTCCCATCCCTTCCAAATTTTTCTTCATAAATTTCCAGGAAATGTTGTCAAAGGCCTTCTCCGCATCTATAAAGATCAATACTGCTTTGGTGTTAATATTTGTTTGTAAAAGTTCCAGAATGTCGATAATGTTCCTGGTATTGTCAAACAAATGTCTGCCTGGGAGAAAGCCGGCCTGGTCTTTATGGATTATCTCATTTAATACTTTTTTAAATCTGTTGGCCAGAATATCCGCAAATATTTTGTAATCCACATTTAGGAGTGAGATGGGACGGTAGTTCTTAAGTTGAGTTTTTTCAGTTTCCACTTTGGGTATCAATGTGATGAATGCTTCTTTCCACGTATCTGGTGCCTTCCCTCCCCCCATAATCTGGTTACAAACCTCCTCTAGTGGTTGTATCAAATAGTCTTTTAGCGTCCTATAATACTTGGAGGTAAGTCCATCAGGTCCTGGAGATTTGCCCAGCTGCATATTCTGAATGGCATCCTCGATTTCCTGTTGTGTTATTTTACAATTCAAGGTTGATCTCTTCTCTTGAGATATTTCTGGAAGACCATTTTCTTTCAAGAATTGTTCTATCTCGGTTACATCCTCGGGTCCTTGTGTATACAATTTTTTAAAATATTTCTGGAAACACTTTCTAATTTCTCCCGGTTTCTGGATGTTCTTTCCTTCAACTTCTAGATTGGTAACATAGTTTAATTTTTGTCTCTTTTTCAACTGCCAAGCTAGCAGTTTCCCACATTTATTCGCCGATTCAAATGATCTTTGTTTCATTTGTTTAATTCTCCATTCCACTTCTTGGTTGATCAGTTGCGCATATTGTGACTGGTGGAATTTAATTTCTCTTAAGGTCTCTTTGGATTTTGGGTTTAATCTTAATTTTTTCTCGCCGTCCCTTATCTTCTCCAATATCTTGTCCTTTTTACCATTCCAGAGTTTTTTCTTAATCGTATTCTGTTGTATCAGAAACCCTCTCATAACAGCTTTGCTCGCGTCCCAGATTATTCTTTTTTCCACCGAGGTGTTCAAGTTGATTTCAAAATAATCCTTTAAAGCTTTTTGGGCCTTCTTTACAATCTCTTGATCTCTTAGCAGGTTGTCATTCATTTTCCATCTGAAGGAGTCGGCAGTAGTAAATCTCATTTCCATTTTCAGAGCGTTATGGTCGGAGCAAGTCTTTGGGCAGATTTCTATTTTTGTGGTCTTAGGTGCCAGCCCTCTAGTTGTCCAAATTTGGTCGATCCTTGTCCATGACAGGTGGGCCTCAGAAAAGAAAGTTCCTTCTTTACCGAGGGGGTTTCTCGTCCTCCATGAGTCAATTAAATCCATATTGTCAGTTAGTTCAAAGAAAGTTTTTGGTAGTCTTCCATCTTTAGTCAAATTCTGGTTCTGTGACTTATCCATAAAGGTAGAGACAACCCCATTCATGTCTCCCATCATAATGATGTTAGAATAGTCCAGATAGTCCAATAATGTCTCATGCAGCTTCTTATAAAATTCTGATTTCCCCTCGTTTGGTGCATAAATTCCTAATATCAAAATTTTCTCTCCTTGGGTCGAAATCTCAATAGCCAGGATTCTTCCTTGTTCATCTTTAAACAAAAATTTCGGTGAAAGAGTCTCTTTGGCGTAAATCACCACGCCTCTCTTCTTGACTCTATCTGATGAGATAAATTCTTGGCCTAATCTTTTATTTATTAACACCTTCCTGTGAGCCCTTGTCACATGGGTTTCTTGCAAACAAATTATGTCCAAGTTCTCTTTCTTTAGGATATGGAAGATCCGTTTGCGTTTTTCTGGGGAATTCGCGCCATTAATGTTCCAACTATACAGCTGCAGAGACATCTTGTATCAATCTGTTGTTAGTCTTGTGGGGTGTCTTCTTTTTTGTCCGAGTCCGAAGGTGGTAACTCTTTCCCTGACTCTGGTGGTGGCCAAATAGCTGCTCCTTTCTGTAGGTCTTCTCCGTGATCGTGTAGGAACTTCTGGCAATCCTCTTTCGTTTTGATTTTTATCTTCTTTCCTTTGTATTTAAATAAGACGCCTTGTGGAAACTCCCACCTGTAAGGTATTCCGTTACCTCTCAGAAGTCCAGTTAGGTCAGTGTAGTTGGCTCTTAGATCCAGTAATTGTTTAGGAATATCTTTGTAAATTTGTGCTCTTCTATCCTGGATCACAAGTGCTTTATTGAAGTGTAAATCAAGTAGCTTGTCTCTCTCCTGTTTAGTCCTTAAAATAATCAAACAGTCTCTAGGCCTGTCCTTCCCAGCGACTCTTCCCAATCTAAATGCAGTCGTTATTTTGAAATCTGTGTCTTGATTTATACCCCAGAATTTGGAAAATTCTGCCGTTAGAAAGCCGGTCAAATCCTCTTTCTCAATCTCTGGGATAGAGCGTAATCTCAGGTTATTTTCCCTGTTTCGCAGTTCCACCAAAGACAGGTAGACCTGCTGGTCTGTAATATGTTTGTGGAGCGGTCTTACCTCTCCTTTCAATTCCTCCACTCCTTTGGCTGCGGCCTCTGCTTTCCCAATCGCAGCCTCCGCCAATTTTCGATTTTCAGATGTTACGTCGTTTAAGTTTCCAATATCCTGTGAATGCTTAGCCACCTGTTCCGAAAGTTTGGTAATTGAAGATGTGGCTAAGTCAATTTTTGCAGTTTGATCATCCACTTTTTTGTTCAAAATTGCGAATTGTTGTAACATTTCCTCTAA
The DNA here is from genome assembly GCF_965113315.1 of Podarcis vaucheri. Lineage (NCBI taxonomy): Eukaryota > Metazoa > Chordata > Lepidosauria > Squamata > Lacertidae > Podarcis > Podarcis vaucheri. The sequence continues at coordinate 87,621,344 of NC_138765.1, read as the reverse complement.
AAGAGTGTTAGATCCTCCAGATGCCATATCCTCACCTATTGGTTGTTCAGCTTCTTCAGCTGGTGTTGTTGGCGAGGGTGCAGTCTGTAAAACAGCAGGGACTGAAGATCTGCGTCCCTGAGAAAACAGGGTTGTTTGTGTCAGTTTGCCTTTCCCTGCCTTCGACGCAGCTCTTGTTTTTACTTTGTCGCTCATTCCACACCTGTCTTTGGATTCAAGGTCAGGCTGTCAAAAGTTTCATGAGAAAGGCAGGCACAAGCGTAAACAATCCAACCACAGAAAGACAAAGCAAAGTTAGTTCTCAGGAAATTGTAAGTCCCAAGTTCCACTAGAGGGAGTAAGTTGCAATTCAGGGAAGAAGAAACAAAGTTTCAGACGCCATTAAAGTTCCTTAAGTTAAGTAAATTAACGCTGATCCTTGGAAAAGACCTTTTCCCTCTAGCAGAGCTCTCACAATGTTGCCATAAGCTTCTTAAAAGGTGCAAAAGTACAGTTGTTTAATTGTATCCAACAGTAATGCCTCTAAGTGTCCATTTCAAATTTATAAGTGTATCCGCAAAGTAGCCTTTTGTCCCACTGCAAGTCCGGGACTGGGGGTTTTAAAGTCTTTGAAATTTAAAAAAGTCCGGCAGAGGAGAAAGTCCCCAGATAAGGTACAGAAAATAGCAAGGAAATAAAGGTAACTTGCCTGCTTCAGTTTCCGACTTTTCCGAACGTATGATGTCTCACTTTAAAATCTCTCCGCACTGCTTCCAGCTTGTCAAATCTTTGCTTTTGATCACTAGCATCCTCGGGAGACGGACTTCCTTTTTCTCGCCTCCCGCTTTCAGCCAAATTCGTAAATTTGTAATCCAATTTTGAGTAAATCTTACTCACGAATAGTTGGTTTGTAATCCAATGTAAAAGGAAGAAAGGTCGGCGCTCATCCGCAACAGCCGCGCGGCTTCACTCCCGCAGAAAGAGCGATGAATCCACAGCACCGCTTCCCCTCCGCGCTTCCGGAGCCCCTTACGGGGTCCCTTCTTCGTTTTGGGGGTCGCTCTAGGTGCCCGCCGGATCCCACGGCCACGAGCTCACTCTGCTCGTAGTTTTTCTTAATGGGTCGTCGCTTTGCCGCAGCGAACGACCCTTTTCTGCGGAGCCCCTCTTCGCAGCGCAAAGAGGACCGCCATTGCTTGCTTCGCGCCGCCTCCGGAAGTCGCTTTTGGCACCATTTTTGAGTGAATTGCCAAAAGTCAGATTTTGGCTGAAATTGTGACCCCGGGGCTTAGGGATTTTTTCAAAAAAATATTTTCTGCCGGTTTGGTTTTTGAGGGCTGATTTCTTGTCCTGTGATAAAAAGCCTTCTGTTTCGAGTGCCAAACCTTTCAGGAGAGCATTTTCAAGCTTTTGGCACCATTTTTGAGTGAATTGCCAAAAGTCAGATTTTTGCTGAAATTGTGACCCCGGGGCTTAGGGATATTTGAAAAAAAAATATTTTCTGCCGGTTAGGTTTTTGAGGGCTGATTTCTTGTCCTGTGATAAAAAGCCTTCTGTTTCGAGTGCCAAACCTTTCAGGAGAGCATTTTCAAGCTTTTGGCACCATTTTTGAGTGAATTGCCAAAAGTCAGATTTTGGCTGAAATTGTGACCCCGGGGACTTAGGGATTTTTTTCAAAAAAATATTTTTTGCCGGTTAAGTTTTTGAGGGCTGATTTCTTGTCCTGTGATAAAAAGCCTTCTGTTTCGAGTGCCAAACCTTTCAGGAGAGCATTTTCAAGCTTTTGGCACCATTTTTGAGTGAATTGCCAAAAGTCAGATTTTGGCTGAAATTGTGACCCCGGGGCTTAGGGATTTTTTCAAAAAAAATATTTTCTGCCGGTTAGGTTTTTCAGGGCTGATTTCTTCTCCTGTGATAAAACGCCTTCTGTTTCCATGGCCAAAGCTTTCAGGGGAGCATTTTCAAGCTTTTGGCACCATTTTTGAGTGAATTGCCAAAAGTCAGATTTTGGCTGAAATTGTGACCCCGGGGCTTAGGGATTTTTTCAAAAAAATATTTTCTGCCGGTTTGGGTTTTGAGGGCTGATTTCTTGTCCTGTGATAAAAAGCCTTCTGTTTCCATGGCCAAAGCTTTCAGGGCAGCATTTTTAAGCTTTTGGCACCATTTTTGAGTGAATTGCCAAAAGTCAGATTTTGGCTGAAATTGTGACCCCGGGGCTTAGGGATTTTTTCAAAAAAATATTTTCTGCCGGTTAGGTTTTTGAGGGCTGATTTCTTGTCCTGTGATAAAAAGCCTTGTGTTTCGAGTTCCAAAGCTTTCAGGGGAGCATTTTCAAGCTTTTGGCACCATTTTTGAGTGAATTGCCAAAAGTCAGATTTTTGCTGAAATTGTGACCCCGGGGCTTAGGGATTTTTTCAAAAAAATATTTTCTGCCGGTTAGGTTTTTGAGGGCTGATTTCTTGTCCTGTGATAAAAAGCCTTCTGTTTCGAGTGCCAAACCTTTCAGGAGAGCATTTTCAAGCTTTTGGCACCATTTTTGAGTGAATTGCCAAAAGTCAGATTTTGGCTGAAATTGTGACCCCGGGGCTTAGGGATTTTTTCAAAAAAATATTTTCTGCCGGTTAGGTTTTTGAGGGCTGATTTCTTGTCCTGTGATAAAAAGCCTTCTGTTTCGAGTGCCAAACCTTTCAGGAGAGCATTTTCAAGCTTTTGGCACCATTTTTGAGTGAATTGCCAAAAGTCAGATTTTGGCTGAAATTGTGACCCCGGGGACTTAGGGATTTTTTTCAAAAAAATATTTTTTGCCGGTTAAGTTTTTGAGGGCTGATTTCTTGTCCTGTGATAAAAAGCCTTCTGTTTCGAGTGCCAAACCTTTCAGGAGAGCATTTTCAAGCTTTTGGCACCATTTTTGAGTGAATTGCCAAAAGTCAGATTTTGGCTGAAATTGTGACCCCGGGGCTTAGGGATTTTTTCAAAAAAAATATTTTCTGCCGGTTAGGTTTTTCAGGGCTGATTTCTTCTCCTGTGATAAAACGCCTTCTGTTTCCATGGCCAAAGCTTTCAGGGGAGCATTTTCAAGCTTTTGGCACCATTTTTGAGTGAATTGCCAAAAGTCAGATTTTGGCTGAAATTGTGACCCCGGGGCTTAGGGATTTTTTCAAAAAAATATTTTCTGCCGGTTTGGGTTTTGAGGGCTGATTTCTTGTCCTGTGATAAAAAGCCTTCTGTTTCCATGGCCAAAGCTTTCAGGGCAGCATTTTTAAGCTTTTGGCACCATTTTTGAGTGAATTGCCAAAAGTCAGATTTTGGCTGAAATTGTGACCCCGGGGCTTAGGGATTTTTTCAAAAAAATATTTTCTGCCGGTTAGGTTTTTGAGGGCTGATTTCTTGTCCTGTGATAAAAAGCCTTCTATTTCAAGTTCCAAAGCTTTCAGGGGAGCATTTTCAAGCTTTTGGCACCATTTTTGAGTGAATTGCCAAAAGTCAGATTTTTGCTGAAATTGTGACCCCGGGGCTTAGGGATTTTTTCAAAAAAATATTTTCTGCCGGTTTGGGTTTTGAGGGCTGATTTCTTGTCCTGTGATAAAAAGCCTTCTGTTTCCATGGCCAAAGCTTTCAGGGCAGCATTTTTAAGCTTTTGGCACCATTTTTGAGTGAATTGCCAAAAGTCAGATTTTGGCTGAAATTGTGACCCCGGGGCTTAGGGATTTTTTCAAAAAAATATTTTCTGCCGGTTAGGTTTTTGAGGGCTGATTTCTTGTCCTGTGATAAAAAGCCTTCTATTTCAAGTTCCAAAGCTTTCAGGGGAGCATTTTCAAGCTTTTGGCACCATTTTTGAGTGAATTGCCAAAAGTCAGATTTTTGCTGAAATTGTGACCCCGGGGCTTAGGGATTTTTTCAAAAAAATATTTTCTGCCGGTTAGGTTTTTGAGGGCTGATTTCTTGTCCTGTGATAAAAAGCCTTCTGTTTCGAGTGCCAAACCTTTCAGGAGAGCATTTTCAAGCTTTTGGCACCATTTTTGAGTGAATTGCCAAAAGTCAGATTTTGGCTGAAATTGTGACCCCGGGGCTTAGGGATTTTTTCAAAAAAATATTTTCTGCCGGTTTGGGTTTTGAGGGCTGATTTCTTGTCCTGTGATAAAAAGCCTTCTGTTTCCATGGCCAAAGCTTTCAGGGCAGCATTTTTAAGCTTTTGGCACCATTTTTGAGTGAATTGCCAAAAGTCAGATTTTGGCTGAAATTGTGACCCCGGGGCTTAGGGATTTTTTTCAAAAAAATATTTTCTGCCGGTTAGGTTTTTGAGGGCTGATTTCTTGTCCTGTGATAAAAAGCCTTCTATTTCAAGTTCCAAAGCTTTCAGGGGAGCATTTTCAAGCTTTTGGCACCATTTTTGAGTGAATTGCCAAAAGTCAGATTTTTGCTGAAATTGTGACCCCGGGGCTTAGGGATTTTTTCAAAAAAATATTTTCTGCCGGTTTGGGTTTTGAGGGCTGATTTCTTGTCCTGTGATAAAAAGCCTTCTGTTTCCATGGCCAAAGCTTTCAGGGCAGCATTTTTAAGCTTTTGGCACCATTTTTGAGTGAATTGCCAAAAGTCAGATTTTGGCTGAAATTGTGACCCCGGGGCTTAGGGATTTTTTCAAAAAAATATTTTCTGCCGGTTAGGTTTTTGAGGGCTGATTTCTTGTCCTGTGATAAAAAGCCTTCTATTTCAAGTTCCAAAGCTTTCAGGGGAGCATTTTCAAGCTTTTGGCACCATTTTTGAGTGAATTGCCAAAAGTCAGATTTTTGCTGAAATTGTGACCCCGGGGCTTAGGGATTTTTTCAAAAAAATATTTTCTGCCGGTTAGGTTTTTGAGGGCTGATTTCTTGTCCTGTGATAAAAAGCCTTCTGTTTCGAGTGCCAAACCTTTCAGGAGAGCATTTTCAAGCTTTTGGCACCATTTTTGAGTGAATTGCCAAAAGTCAGATTTTGGCTGAAATTGTGACCCCGGGGCTTAGGGATTTTTTCAAAAAAATATTTTCTGCCGGTTTGGGTTTTGAGGGCTGATTTCTTGTCCTGTGATAAAAAGCCTTCTGTTTCCATGGCCAAAGCTTTCAGGGCAGCATTTTTAAGCTTTTGGCACCATTTTTGAGTGAATTGCCAAAAGTCAGATTTTGGCTGAAATTGTGACCCCGGGGCTTAGGGATTTTTTCAAAAAAATATTTTCTGCCGGTTAGGTTTTTGAGGGCTGATTTCTTGTCCTGTGATAAAAAGCCTTCTATTTCAAGTTCCAAAGCTTTCAGGGGAGCATTTTCAAGCTTTTGGCACCATTTTTGAGTGAATTGCCAAAAGTCAGATTTTTGCTGAAATTGTGACCCCGGGGCTTAGGGATTTTTTCAAAAAAATATTTTCTGCCGGTTTGGGTTTTGAGGGCTGATTTCTTGTCCTGTGATAAAAAGCCTTCTGTTTCCATGGCCAAAGCTTTCAGGGCAGCATTTTTAAGCTTTTGGCACCATTTTTGAGTGAATTGCCAAAAGTCAGATTTTGGCTGAAATTGTGACCCCGGGGCTTAGGGATTTTTTCAAAAAAATATTTTCTGCCGGTCTGGTTTTTGGGGGCTGATTTCTTGTCCTGTGATAAAAAGCCTTCTGTTTCCATGGCCAAAGCTTTCAGGGCAGCATTTTTAAGCTTTTGGCACCATTTTTGAGTGAATTGCCAAAAGTCAGATTTTGGCTGAAATTGTGACCCCGGGGCTTAGGGATTTTTTCAAAAAAATATTTTCTGCCGGTTAGGTTTTTGAGGGCTGATTTCTTGTCCTGTGATAAAAAGCCTTCTGTTTCGAGTGCCAAACCTTTCAGGAGAGCATTTTCAAGCTTTTGGCACCATTTTTGAGTGAATTGCCAAAAGTCAGATTTTGGCTGAAATTGTGACCCCGGGGCTTAGGGATTTTTTTCAAAAAAATATTTTCTGCCGGTTTGGGTTTTGAGGGCTGATTTCTTGTCCTGTGATAAAAAGCCTTCTGTTTCCATGGCCAAAGCTTTCAGGGCAGCATTTTTAAGCTTTTGGCACCATTTTTGAGTGAATTGCCAAAAGTCAGATTTTGGCTGAAATTGTGACCCCGGGGCTTAGGGATTTTTTCAAAAAAAATATTTTCTGCCGGTTAGGTTTTTCAGGGCTGATTTCTTCTCCTGTGATAAAACGCCTTCTGTTTCCATGGCCAAAGCTTTCAGGGGAGCATTTTCAAGCTTTTGGCACCATTTTTGAGTGAATTGCCAAAAGTCAGATTTTGGCTGAAATTGTGACCCTGGGGCTTAGGGATTTTTTCAAAAAAATATTTTCTGCCGGTTTGGGTTTTGAGGGCTGATTTCTTGTCCTGTGATAAAAAGCCTTCTGTTTCCATGGCCAAAGCTTTCAGGGCAGCATTTTTAAGCTTTTGGCACCATTTTTGAGTGAATTGCCAAAAGTCAGATTTTGGCTGAAATTGTGACCCCGGGGCTTAGGGATTTTTTCAAAAAAATATTTTCTGCCGGTTTAGTTTTTGAGGGCTGATTTCTTGTCCTGTGATAAAAAGCCTTCTGTTTCCATGGCCAAAGCTTTCAGGGGAGCATTTTCAAGCTTTTGGCACCATTTTTGAGTGAATTGCCAAAAGTCAGATTTTGGCTGAAATTGTGACCCCGGGGCTTAGGGATTTTTTCAAAAAAATATTTTCTGCCGGTTAGGTTTTTGAGGGCTGATTTCTTGTCCTGTGATAAAAAGCCTTCTATTTCAAGTTCCAAAGCTTTCAGGGGAGCATTTTCAAGCTTTTGGCACCATTTTTGAGTGAATTGCCAAAAGTCAGATTTTGGCTGAAATTGTGACCCCGGGGCTTAGGGATTTTTTTCAAAAAAATATTTTCTGCCGGTTTGGGTTTTGAGGGCTGATTTCTTGTCCTGTGATAAAAAGCCTTCTGTTTCCATGGCCAAAGCTTTCAGGGCAGCATTTTTAAGCTTTTGGCACCATTTTTGAGTGAATTGCCAAAAGTCAGATTTTGGCTGAAATTGTGACCCCGGGGCTTAGGGATTTTTTCAAAAAAATATTTTCTGCCGGTTTAGTTTTTGAGGGCTGATTTCTTGTCCTGTGATAAAAAGCCTTCTGTTTCCATGGCCAAAGCTTTCAGGGGAGCATTTTCAAGCTTTTGGCACCATTTTTGAGTGAATTGCCAAAAGTCAGATTTTGGCTGAAATTGTGACCCCGGGGCTTAGGGATTTTTTCAAAAAAATATTTTCTGCCGGTTAGGTTTTTGAGGGCTGATTTCTTGTCCTGTGATAAAAAGCATTCTGTTTCGAATGCCAAACCTTTCAGGAGAGCATTTTCAAGATTTTGGCACCATTTTTGAGTGAATTGCCAAAAGTCAGATTTTGGCTGAAATTGTGACCCCGGGGCTTAGGGATTTTTTCAAAAAAATATTTTCTGCCGGTTAGGTTTTTGAGGGCTGATTTCTTGTCCTGTGATAAAAAGCATTCTGTTTCGAATGCCAAACCTTTCAGGAGAGCATTTTCAAGATTTTGGCACCATTTTTGAGTGAATTGCCAAAAGTCAGATTTTTGCTGAAATTGTGACCCCGGGGCTTAGGGATTTTTGCAAAAAAAATATTTTCTGCCGGTTAGGTTTTTGAGGGCTGATTTCTTGTCCTGTGATAAAAAGCCTTCTGTTTCGAGTGCCAAACCTTTCAGGAGAGAATTTTCAAGCTTTTGGCACCATTTTTGAGTGAATTGCCAAAAGTCAGATTTTGGCTGAAATTGTGACCCCGGGGCTTAGGGATTTTTTTCAAAAAAATATTTTCTGCCGGTTTGGGTTTTGAGGGCTGATTTCTTGTCCTGTGATAAAAAGCCTTCTGTTTCCATGGCCAAAGCTTTCAGGGCAGCATTTTTAAGTTTTTGGCACCATTTTTGAGTGAATTGCCAAAAGTCAGATTTTGGCTGAAATTGTGACCCCGGGGCTTAGGGATTTTTTCAAAAAAATATTTTCTGCCGGTTTAGTTTTTGAGGGCTGATTTCTTGTCCTGTGATAAAAAGCCTTCTGTTTCCATGGCCAAAGCTTTCAGGGGAGCATTTTCAAGCTTTTGGCACCATTTTTGAGTGAATTGCCAAAAGTCAGATTTTGGCTGAAATTGTGACCCCGGGGCTTAGGGATTTTTTCAAAAAAATATTTTCTGCCGGTTAGGTTTTTGAGGGCTGATTTCTTGTCCTGTGATAAAAAGCATTCTGTTTAGAATGCCAAACCTTTCAGGAGAGCATTTTCAAGATTTTGGCACCATTTTTGAGTGAATTGCCAAAAGTCAGATTTTGGCTGAAATTCTGAGCCCGGGGCTTAGGGATTTTTGCAAAAAAAATATTTTCTGCCGGTTAGGTTTTTGAGGGCTGATTTCTTGTCCTGTGATAAAAAGCCTTCTGTTTCGAGTGCCAAACCTTTCAGGAGAGCATTTTCAAGCTTTTGGCACCATTTTTGAGTGAATTGCCAAAAGTCAGATTTTGGCTGAAATTGTGACCCCGGGGCTTAGGGATTTTTTCAAAAAAATATTTTCTGCCGGTTAGGTTTTTGAGGGCTGATTTCTTCTCCTGTGATAAAAAGCATTCTGTTTCGAATGCCAAACCTTTCAGGAGAGCATTTTCAAGATTTTGACACCATTTTTGAGTGAATTGCCAAAAGTCAGATTTTTGCTGAAATTGTGACCCCGGGGCTTAGGGATTTTTGCAAAAAAAAATTTTCTGCCGGTTAGGTTTTTGAGGGCTGATTTCTTGTCCTGTGATAAAAAGCCTTCTGTTTCGAGTGCCAAACCTTTCAGGAGAGCATTTTCAAGCTTTTGGCACCATTTTTCAGTGAATTGCCAAAAGTCAGATTTTGGCTGAAATTGTGACCCCGGGGACTTAGGGATTTTTTTCAAAAAAATATTTTTTGCCGGTTAAGTTTTTGAGGGCTGATTTCTTGTCCTGTGATAAAAAGCCTTCTGTTTCGAGTGCCAAACCTTTCAGGAGAGCATTTTCAAGCTTTTGGCACCATTTTTGAGTGAATTGCCAAAAGTCAGATTTTGGCTGAAATTGTGACCCCGGGGCTTAGGGATTTTTTCAAAAAAAATATTTTCTGCCGGTTTGGTTTTTGAGGGCTGATTTCTTCTCCTGTGATAAAACGCCTTCTGTTTCCATGGCCAAAGCTTTCAGGGGAGCATTTTCAAGCTTTTGGCACCATTTTTGAGTGAATTGCCAAAAGTCAGATTTTGGCTAAAATTGTGACCCCGGGGCTTAGGGATTTTTTCAAAAAAATATTTTCTGCCGGTTTGGGTTTTGACGGCTGATTTCTTGTCCTGTGATAAAAAGCCTTCTGTTTCCATGGCCAAAGCTTTCAGGGCAGCATTTTTAAGCTTTTGGCACCATTTTTGAGTGAATTGCCAAAAGTCAGATTTTGGCTGAAATTGTGACCCCGGGGCTTAGGGATTTTTTCAAAAAAATATTTTCTGCCGGTTTAGTTTTTGAGGGCTGATTTCTTGTCCTGTGATAAAAAGCCTTCTGTTTCCATGGCCAAAGCTTTCAGGGGAGCATTTTCAAGCTTTTGGCACCATTTTTGAGTGAATTGCCAAAAGTCAGATTTTGGCTGAAATTGTGACCCCGGGGCTTAGGGATTTTTTCAAAAAAATATTTTCTGCCGGTTAGGTTTTTGAGGGCTGATTTCTTGTCCTGTGATAAAAAGCATTCTGTTTCGAATGCCAAACCTTTCAGGAGAGCATTTTCAAGATTTTGGCACCATTTTTGAGTGAATTGCCAAAAGTCAGATTTTGGCTGAAATTGTGACCCCGGGGCTTAGGGATTTTTGCAAAAAAAATATTTTCTGCCGGTTAGGTTTTTGAGGGCTGATTTCTTGTCCTGTGATAAAAAGCCTTCTGTTTCGAGTGCCAAACCTTTCAGGAGAGCATTTTCAAGCTTTTGGCACCATTTTTGAGTGAATTGCCAAAAGTCAGATTTTGGCTGAAATTGTGACCCCGGGGACTTAGGGATTTTTTTCAAAAAAATATTTTTTGCTGGTTAAGTTTTTGAGGGCTGATTTCTTGTCCTGTGATAAAAAGCCTTCTGTTTCGAGTGCCAAACCTTTCAGGAGAGCATTTTCAAGCTTTTGGCACCATTTTTGAGTGAATTGCCAAAAGTCAGATTTTGGCTGAAATTGTGACCCCGGGGCTTAGGGATTTTTTCAAAAAAATATTTTCTGCCGGTTTGGTTTTTGAGGGCTGATTTCTTGCCCTGTGATAAAAAGCCTTCTGTTTCCATGGCCAAAGCTTTCAGGGCAGCATTTTTAAGCTTTTGGCACCATTTTTGAGTGAATTGCCAAAAGTCAGATTTTGGCTGAAATTGTGACCCCGGGGCTTAGGGATTTTTTCAAAAAAATATTTTCTGCCGGTTAGGTTTTTGAGGGCTGATTTCTTGTCCTGTGATAAAAAGCATTCTGTTTCGAATGCCAAACCTTTCAGGAGAGCATTTTCAAGATTTTGGCACCATTTTTGAGTGAATTGCCAAAAGTCAGATTTTGGCTGAAATTGTGACCCCGGGGCTTAGGGATTTTTGCAAAAAAAATATTTTCTGCCGGTTAGGTTTTTGAGGGCTGATTTCTTGTCCTGTGATAAAAAGCCTTCTGTTTCGAGTGCCAAACCTTTCAGGAGAGCATTTTCAAGCTTTTGGCACCATTTTTGAGTGAATTGCCAAAAGTCAGATTTTGGCTGAAATTGTGACCCCGGGGACTTAGGGATTTTTTTCAAAAAAATATTTTTTGCTGGTTAAGTTTTTGAGGGCTGATTTCTTGTCCTGTGATAAAAAGCCTTCTGTTTCGAGTGCCAAACCTTTCAGGAGAGCATTTTCAAGCTTTTGGCACCATTTTTGAGTGAATTGCCAAAAGTCAGATTTTGGCTGAAATTGTGACCCCGGGGCTTAGGGATTTTTTCAAAAAAAATATTTTCTGCCGGTTAGGTTTTTGAGGGCTGATTTCTTCTCCTGTGATAAAACGCCTTCTGTTTCCATGGCCAAAGCTTTCAGGGGAGCATTTTCAAGCTTTTGGCACCATTTTTGAGTGAATTGCCAAAAGTCAGATTTTTTCAAAAAAATATTTTCTGCCGGTTTGGTTTTTGAGGGCTGATTTCTTGCCCTGTGATAAAAAGCCTTCTGTTTCCATGGCCAAAGCTTTCAGGGCAGCATTTTTAAGCTTTTGGCACCATTTTTGAGTGAATTGCCAAAAGTCAGATTTTGGCTGAAATTGTGACCCCGGGGCTTAGGGATTTTTTCAAAAAAATATTTTCTGCCGGTTTAGTTTTTGAGGGCTGATTTCTTGTCCTGTGATAAAAAGCCTTCTGTTTCCATGGCCAAAGCTTTCAGGGGAGCATTTTCAAGCTTTTGGCACCATTTTTGAGTGAATTGCCAAAAGTCAGATTTTGGCTGAAATTGTGAGCACGGGGCTTAGGGATTTTTTCAAAAAAATATTTTCTGCCGGTTAGGTTTTTGAGGGCTGATTTCTTGTCCTGTGATAAAAAGCATTCTGTTTCGAATGCTAAACCTTTCAGGAGAGCATTTTCAAGATTTTGGCACCATTTTTGAGTGAATTGCCAAAAGTCAGATTTTGGCTCAAATTGTGACCCCGGGGCTTAGGGATTTTTTTCAAAAAAATATTTTCTGCCAGTTAGGTTTTTGAGGGCTGATTTCTTGTCCTGTGATAAAAAGCCTTCTGTTTCGAGTGCCAAACCTTTCAGGAGAGCATTTTCAAGCTTTTGGCACCATTTTTGAGTGAATTGCCAAAAGTCAGATTTTGGCTGAAATTGTGACCCCGGGGACTTAGGGATTTTTTTCAAAAAAATATTTTTTGCTGGTTAGGTTTTTGAGGGCTGATTTCTTCTCCTGTGATGAAACGCCTTCTGTTTCCATGGCCAAAGCTTTCAGGGGAGCATTTTCAAGCTTTTGGCACCATTTTTGAGTGAATTGCCAAAAGTCAGATTTTGGCTGAAATTGTGACCCCGGGGCTTAGGGATTTTTTCAAAAAAATATTTTCTGCCGGTCTGGTTTTTGGGGGCTGATTTCTTGTCCTGTGATAAAAAGCCTTCTGTTTCCATGGCCAAAGCTTTCAGGGCAGCATTTTTAAGCTTTTGGCACCATTTTTGAGTGAATTGCCAAAAGTCAGATTTTGGCTGAAATTGTGACCCCGGGGCTTAGGGATTTTTTCAAAAAAATATTTTCTGCCGGTTTAGTTTTTGAGGGCTGATTTCTTGTCCTGTGATAAAAAGCCTTCTGTTTCGAGTGCCAAACCTTTCAGGAGAGCATTTTCAAGATTTTGGCACCATTTTTGAGTGAAGTGCCAAATGTCAGATTTTGGCTGAAATTGTGACCCCGGGGCTTAGGGATTTTTTCAAAAAAATATTTTCTGCCGGTTAGGTTTTTGAGGGCTGATTTCTTGTCCTGTGATAAAAAGCCTTCTGTTTCGAGTGCCAAACCTTTCAGGAGAGCATTTTCAAGCTTTTGGCACCATTTTTGAGTGAATTGCCAAAAGTCTGATTTTGGCTGAAATTATGACCCCGGGGCTTAGGGATTTTTTCAAAAAAATATTTTCTGCCGGTTAGGTTTTTGAGGGCTGATTTCTTCTCCTGTGATAAAACGCCTTCTGTTTCCATGGCCAAAGCTTTCAGGGGAGCATTTTCAAGCTTTTGGCACCATTTTTGAGTGAATTGCCAAAAGTCAGATTTTGGCTGAAATTGTGACCCCGGGGCTTAGGGATTTTTTCAAAAAAATATTTTCTGCCGGTTTGGTTTTTGAGGGCTGATTTCTTGCCCTGTGATAAAAAGCCTTCTGTTTCCATGGCCAAAGCTTTCAGGGCAGCATTTTTAAGCTTTTGGCACCATTTTTGAGTGAATTGCCAAAAGTCAGATTTTGGCTGAAATTGTGACCCCGGGGCTTAGGGATTTTTTCAAAAAAATATTTTCTGCCGGTTAGGTTTTTGAGGGCTGATTTCTTGTCCTGTGATAAAAAGCATTCTGTTTCGAGTGCCAAACCTTTCAGGAGAGCATTTTCAAGATTTTGGCACCATTTTTGAGTGAATTGCCAAAGTCAGATTTTTGCTGAAATTGTGACCCCGGGGACTTAGGGATTTTTTTCAAAAAAATATTTTCTGCCGGTTAAGTTTTTGAGGGCTGATTTCTTGTCCTGTGATAAAAAGCCTTCTGTTTCGAGTGCCAAAGCTTTCAGGGCAGCATTTTCAAGCTTTTGGCACCATTTTTGAGTGAATTGCCAAAAGTCAGATTTTGGCTGAAATTGTGACCCCGGGGCTTAGGGATTTTTTCAAAAAAATATTTTCTGCCGGTTAAGTTTTTGAGGGCTGATTTCTTGTCCTGTGATAAAAAGCCTTCTGTTTCGAGTGCCAAACCTTTCAGGAGAGCATTTTCAAGCTTTTGGCAGCATTTTTGAGTGAAGTGCCAAAAGGCAGATTTTGGCTGAAATTGTGACCTCGGGGTTTAGGGATTTTTTCAAAAAAATATTTTCTGCCGGTTAGGTTTTTGAGGGCTGATTTCTTGTCCTGTCTTAAAAAGCCTTCTGTTTCGAGTGCCAAACCTTTCAGGAGAGCATTTTCAAGCTTTTGGCACCATTTTTGAGTGAATTGCCAAAAGTCAGATTTTGGCTGAAATTTTTCAAAATTTTTCAAAAATATTTTCTGCCGGTTAGGTTTTTGAGGGCTGATTTCTTGTCCTGTGATAAAAAGCCTTCTGTTTCCATGGCCAAAGCTTTCAGGGCAGCATTTTTAAGCTTTTGGCACCATTTTTGAGTGAATTGCCAAAAGTCAGATTTTGGCTGAAATTGTGACCCCGGGGCTTAGGGATTTTTTCAAAAAAATATTTTATGCCGGTTAAGTTTTTGAGGGCTGATTTCTTGTCCTGTGATAAAAAGCCTTCTGTTTCGAGTGCCAAACCTTTCAGGAGAGCATTTTCAAGCTTTTGGCAGCATTTTTGAGTGAATTGATAAAAGTCAGATTTTTTCTGAAATTGTGACCCCGGGGCTTAGGGATTTTTTTTAAAAAAATATTTTCTGCCGGTTAGGTTTTTGAGGGCTGATTTCTTCTCCTGTGATAAAACGCCTTCTGTTTCCATGGCCAAAGCTTTCAGGGGAGCATTTTCAAGCTTTTGGCACCATTTTGAGTGAATTGCCAAAAGTCAGATTTTGGCTGAAATTCTGAGCCCGGGGCTTAGGGATTTTTTCAAAAAAATATTTTCTGCCGGTTAAGTTTTTGAGGGCTGATTTCTTGTCCTGTGATAAAAAGCCTTCTGTTTCCATGGCCAAAGCTTTCAGGTCAGCATTTTTAAGCTTTTGGCAGCATTTTTGAGTTATTTGCCAAAAGTCAGATTTTGGCTGAAATTGTGACCCCGGGGCTTAGGGATTTTTTTTAAAAAAATATTTTCTGCCGGTTAGGTTTTTGAGGGCTGATTTCTTGTCCTGTGATAAAAAGCCTTCTGTTTCGAGTGCCAAACCTTTCAGGAGAGCATTTTCAAGCTTTTGGCACCATTTTTGAGTGAATTGCCAAAAGTCAGATTTTTGCTGAAATTGTGACCCCGGGGACTTAGGGATTTTTTTCAAAAAAATATTTTCTGCCGGTTAAGTTTTTGAGGGCTGATTTCTTGTCCTGTGATAAAAAGCCTTCTGTTTCGAGTGCCAAACCTTTCAGGAGAGCATTTTCAAGCTTTTGGCAGCATTTTTGAGTTATTTGCCAAAAGTCAGATTTTGGCTGAAATTGTGACCCCGGGGACTTAGGGATTTTTTTCAAAAAAATATTTTCTGCAGGTTAGGTTTTTGAGGGCTGATTTCTTCTCCTGTGATAAAACGCCTTCTGTTTCCATGGCCAAAGCTTTCAGGGGAGCATTTTCAAGCTTTTGGCACCATTTTTGAGTGAATTGCCAAAAGTCAGATTTTGGCTGAAATTCTGAGCCCGGGGCTTAGGGATTTTTTCAAAAAAATATTTTCTGCCGGTTAAGTTTTTGAGGGCTGATTTCTTGTCCTGTGATAAAAAGCCTTCTGTTTCCATGGCCAAAGCTTTCAGGTCAGCATTTTTAAGCTTTTGGCAGCATTTTTGAGTTATTTGCCAAAAGTCAGATTTTGGCTGAAATTGTGACCCCGGGGCTTAGGGATTTTTTTTAAAAAAATATTTTCTGCCGGTTAGGTTTTTGAGGGCTGATTTCTTCTCCTGCGATAAAACGCCTTCTGTTTCGAGTGCCAAACCTTTCAGGAGAGCATTTTCAAGCTTTTGGCACCATTTTTGAGTGAATTGCCAAAAGTCAGATTTTTGCTGAAATTGTGACCCCGGGGACTTAGGGATTTTTTTCAAAAAAATATTTTCTGCCGGTTAAGTTTTTGAGGGCTGATTTCTTGTCCTGTGATAAAAAGCCTTCTGTTTCGAGTGCCAAACCTTTCAGGAGAGCATTTTCAAGCTTTTGGCAGCATTTTTGAGTTATTTGCCAAAAGTCAGATTTTGGCTGAAATTGTGACCCCGGGGACTTAGGGATTTTTTTCAAAAAAATATTTTCTGCAGGTTAGGTTTTTGAGGGCTGATTTCTTCTCCTGTGATAAAACGCCTTCTGTTTCCATGGCCAAAGCTTTCAGGGGAGCATTTTCAAGCTTTTGGCACCATTTTTGAGTGAATTGCCAAAAGTCAGATTTTGGCTGAAATTCTGAGCCCGGGCCTTAGGGATTTTTTTCAAAAAAATATTTTTTGCCGGTTAAGTTTTTGAGGGCTGATTTCTTGTCCTGTGATAAAAAGCCTTCTGTTTCGAGTGCCAAACCTTTCAGGAGAGCATTTTCAAGCTTTTGGCACCATTTTTGAGTGAATTGCCAAAAGTCAGATTTTGGCTGAAATTGTGACCCCGGGGCTTAGGGATTTTTTCAAAAAAATATTTTCTGCCGGTTAGGTTTTTGAGGGCTGATTTCTTGTCCTGTGATAAAAAGCCTTCTGTTTCGAGTGCCAAACCTTTCAGGAGATCATTTTCAAGCTTTTGGCAGCATTTTTGAGTTATTTGCCAAAAGTCAGATTTTGGCTGAAATTGTGACCCCGGGGACTTAGGGATTTTTTTCAAAAAAATATTTTCTGCCGGTTAGGTTTTTGAGGGCTGATTTCTTCTCCTGTGATAAAACGCCTTCTGTTTCCATGGCCAAAGCTTTCAGGGGAGCATTTTCAAGCTTTTGGCACCATTTTTGAGTGAAGTGCCAAATGTCAGATTTTGGCTGAAATTGTGACCCCGGGGCTTAGGGATTTTTTCAAAAAAATATTTTCTGCCGGTTAGGTTTTTGAGGGCTGTTTTCTTGTCCTGTGATAAAAAGCCTTCTGTTTCGAGTGCCAAACCTTTCAGGAGAGCATTTTCAAGATTTTGGCACCATTTTTGAGTGAATTGCCAAAAGTCAGATTTTTGCTGAAATTGTGACCCCGGGGACTTAGGGATTTTTTTCAAAAAAATATTTTCTGCTGGTTAAGTTTTTGAGGGCTGATTTCTTGTCCTGTGATAAAAAGCCTTCGGTTTCGAGTGCCAAACCTTTCAGGAGAGCATTTTCAAGCTTTTGGCACCATTGTTGAGTGAATTGCCAAAATTCAGATTTTGGCTGAAATTGTGACCCCGGGGCTTAGGGATTTTTTCAAAAAAAATATTTTCTGCTGGTTAGGTTTTTGAGGGCTGATTTCTTGTCCTGTGATAAAAAGCCTTCTGTTTCGAGTGCCAAACCTTTCAGGACAGCATTTTCAAGCTTTTGGCACCATTTTTGAGTGAATTGCCAAAAGTCAAATTTTGGCTGAAATTGTGACCCCGGGGACTTAGGGATTTTTTTCAAAAAAATATTTTCTGCCGGTTAAGTTTTTGAGGGCTGATTTCTTGTCCTGTGATAAAAAGCCTTCTGTTTCGAGTGCCAAACCTTTCAGGAGAGCATTTTCAAGCTTTTGGCACCATTTTTGAGTGAATTGCCAAAATTCAGATTTTGGCTGAAATTGTGACCCCGGGGCTTAGGGATTTTTTTAAAAAAAATATTTTCTGCCGGTTAGGTTTTTGAGGGCTGATTTCTTCTCCTGTGATAAAACGCCTTCTGTTTCCATGGCCACAGCTTTCAGGGGAGCATTTTCAAGCTTTTGGCACCATTTTTGAGTGAATTGCCAAAAGTCAGATTTTGGCTGAAATTGTGACCCCGGGGCTTAGGGATTTTTTCAAAAAAATATTTTCTGCCGGTTAGGTTTTTGAGGGCTGATTTCTTGTCCTGTGATAAAAAGCCTTCTGTTTCGAGTGCCAAACCTTTCAGGAGAGCATTTTCAAGCTCTTGGCACCATTTTTGAGAGAGTTGCCAAAAGTCAGATTTTGGTTGAAATTGTGACCCCGGGGCTTAGGGATTTTTTCAAAAAAATATTTTCTGCCGGTTAGGTTTTTGAGGGCTGATTTCTTGTCCTGTGATAAAAAGCCTTCTGTTTCCATGGCCAAAGCTTTCAGGGCAGCATTTTTAAGCTTTTGGCACCATTTTTGAGTGAATTGCCAAAAGTCAGATTTTGGCTGAAATTGTGACCTCGGGGCTTAGGGATTTTTTCAAAAAAATATTTTCTGCCGGTTAGGTTTTTGAGGGCTGATTTCTTGTCCTGTCTTAAAAAGCCTTCTGTTTCGAGTGCCAAACCTTTCAGGAGAGCATTTTCAAGCTTTTGGCACCATTTTTGAGTGAATTGCCAAAAGTCAGATTTTGGCTGAAATTTTTCAAAATTTTTCAAAAATATTTTCTGCCGGTTAGGTTTTTGAGGGCTGATTTCTTGTCCTGTGATAAAAAGCCTTCTGTTTCCATGGCCAAAGCTTTCAGGGCAGCATTTTTAAGCTTTTGGCACCATTTTTGAGTGAATTGCCAAAAGTCAGATTTTGGCTGAAATTGTGACCCCGGGGCTTAGGGATTTTTTCAAAAAAATATTTTATGCCGGTTAAGTTTTTGAGGGCTGATTTCTTGTCCTGTGATAAAAAGCCTTCTGTTTCGAGTGCCAAACCTTTCAGGAGAGCATTTTCAAGCTTTTGGCAGCATTTTTGAGTGAATTGCCAAAAGTCAGATTTTTTCTGAAATTGTGACCCCGGGGCTTAGGGATTTTTTTAAAAAAAATATTTTCTGCCGGTTAGGTTTTTGAGGGCTGATTTCTTCTCCTGTGATAAAACGCCTTCTGTTTCCATGGCCAAAGCTTTCAGGGGAGCATTTTCAAGCTTTTGGCACCATTTTGAGTGAATTGCCAAAAGTCAGATTTTGGCTGAAATTCTGAGCCCGGGGCTTAGGGATTTTTTCAAAAAAATATTTTCTGCCGGTTAAGTTTTTGAGGGCTGATTTCTTGTCCTGTGATAAAAAGCCTTCTGTTTTGAGTGCCAAACCTTTCAGGAGAGCATTTTCAAGCTTTTGGCAGCATTTTTGAGTTATTTGCCAAAAGTCAGATTTTGGCTGAAATTGTGACCCCGGGGCTTAGGGATTTTTTTAAAAAAAATATTTTCTGCCGGTTAGGTTTTTGAGGGCTGATTTCTTGTCCTGTGATAAAAAGCCTTCTGTTTCGAGTGCCAAACCTTTCAGGAGAGCATTTTCAAGCTTTTGGCACCATTTTTGAGTGAATTGCCAAAAGTCAGATTTTTGCTGAAATTGTGACCCCGGGGACTTAGGGATTTTTTTCAAAAAAATATTTTCTGCCGGTTAAGTTTTTGAGGGCTGATTTCTTGTCCTGTGATAAAAAGCCTTCTGTTTCGAGTGCCAAACCTTTCAGGAGAGCATTTTCAAGCTTTTGGCAGCATTTTTGAGTTATTTGCCAAAAGTCAGATTTTGGCTGAAATTGTGACCCCGGGGACTTAGGGATTTTTTTCAAAAAAATATTTTCTGCCGGTTAGGTTTTTGAGGGCTGATTTCTTCTCCTGTGATAAAACGCCTTCTGTTTCCATGGGCAAAGCTTTCAGGGGAGCATTTTCAAGCTTTTGGCACCATTTTTGAGTGAATTGCCAAAAGTCAGATTTTGGCTGAAATTGTGACCCCGGGGCTTAGGGATTTTTTCAAAAAAATATTTTCTGCCGGTTAAGTTTTTGAGGGCTGATTTCTTGTCCTGTGATAAAAAGCCTTCTGTTTCGAGTGCCAAACCTTTCAGGAGAGCATTTTCAAGCTTTTGGCAGCATTTTTGAGTGAAGTGCCAAAAGGCAGATTTTGGCTGAAATTGTGACCTCGGGGGTTAGGGATTTTTTCAAAAAAATATTTTCTGCCGGTTAGGTTTTTGAGGGCTGATTTCTTGTCCTGTCTTAAAAAGCCTTCTGTTTCGAGTGCCAAACCTTTCAGGAGAGCATTTTCAAGCTTTTGGCACCATTTTTGAGTGAATTGCCAAAAGTCAGATTTTGGCTGAAATTTTTCAAAATTTTTCAAAAATATTTTCTGCCGGTTAGGTTTTTGAGGGCTGATTTCTTGTCCTGCGATAAAACGCCTTCTGTTTCCATGGCCAAAGCTTTCAGGGGAGCATTTTCAAGCTTTTGGCACCATTTTTGAGTGAATTGCCAAAAGTCAGATTTTGGCTGAAATTCTGAGCCCGGGCCTTAGGGATTTTTTTCAAAAAAATATTTTCTGCCGGTTTAGTTTTTGAGGGCTGATTTCTTGTCCTGTGATAAAAAGCCTTCTGTTTCGAGTGCCAAACCTTTCAGGAGAGCATTTTCAAGCTTTTGGCACCATTTTTGAGTGAATTGCCAAAAGTCAGATTTTGGCTCAAATTTTGACCCCGGGGCTTAGGGATTTTTTCAAAAAAATATTTTCTGCCGGTTAGGTTTTTGAGGGCTGATTTCTTGTCCTGTGATAAAAAGCCTTCTGTTTCGAGTGCCAAACCTTTCAGGAGATCATTTTCAAGCTTTTGGCAGCATTTTTGAGTTATTTGCCAAAAGTCAGATTTTGGCTGAAATTGTGACCCCGGGGACTTAGGGATTTTTTTCAAAAAAATATTTTCTGCCGGTTAGGTTTTTGAGGGCTTATTTCTTCTCCTGTGATAAAACGCCTTCTGTTTCCATGGCCAAAGCTTTCAGGGGAGCATTTTCAAGCTTTTGACACCATTTTTGAGTGAAGTGCCAAATGTCAGATTTTGACTGAAATTGTGACCCCGGGGCTTAGGGATTTTTTCAAAAAAATATTTTCTGCCGGTTAGGTTTTTGAGGGCTGATTTCTTGTCCTGTGATAAAAAGCCTTCTGTTTCGAGTGCCAAACCTTTCAGGAGAGCATTTTCAAGCTTTTGGAACCATTTTTGAGTGAATTGCCAAAAGTCAGATTTTGGCTGAAATTCTGAGCCCGGGCCTTAGGGATTTTTTTCAAAAAAATATTTTCTGCCGGTTTAGTTTTTGAGGGCTGATTTCTTGTCCTGTGATAAAAAGCCTTCTGTTTCGAGTGCCAAACCTTTCAGGAGAGCATTTTCAAGCTTTTGGCACCATTTTTGAGTGAATTGCCAAAAGTCAGATTTTGGCTGAAATTGTGACCCCGGGGCTTAGGGATTTTTTCAAAAAAATATTTTCTGCCGGTTAGGTTTTTGAGGGCTGATTTCTTGTCCCGTGATAAAAAGCCTTCTGTTTCGAGTGCCAAACCTTTCAGGAGATCATTTTCAAGCTTTTGGCAGCATTTTTGAGTTATTTGCCAAAAGTCAGATTTTGGCTGAAATTGTGACCCCGGGGACTTAGGGATTTTTTTCAAAAAAATATTTTCTGCCGGTTAGGTTTTTGAGGGCTGATTTCTTCTCCTGTGATAAAACGCCTTCTGTTTCCATGGGCAAAGCTTTCAGGGGAGCATTTTCAAGCTTTTGGCACCATTTTTGAGTGAATTGCCAAAAGTCAGATTTTGGCTGAAATTGTGACCCCGGGGCTTAGGGATTTTTTCAAAAAAATATTTTCTGCCGGTTAGGTTTTTGAGGGCTGATTTCTTGTCCTGTGATAAAAAGCCTTCTGTTTCGAGTGCCAAACCTTTCAGGAGAGCATTTTCAAGCTATTGGCACCATTTTTGAGAGAGTTGCCAAAAGTCAGATTTTGGTTGAAATTGTGACCCCGGGGCTTAGGGATTTTTTCAAAAAAATATTTTCTGCCGGTTAGGTTTTTGAGGGCTGATTTCTTGTCCTGTGATAAAAAGCCTTCTGTTTCCATGGCCAAAGCTTTCAGGGGAGCATTTTTAAGCTTTTGGCACCATTTTTGAGTGAATTGCCAAAAGTCAGATTTTGGCTGAAATTGTGACCCCGGGGCTTAGGGATTTTTTCAAAAAAATATTTTCTGCCGGTTAAGTTTTTGAGGGCTGATTTCTTGTCCTGTGATAAAAAGCCTTCTGTTTCGAGTGCCAAACCTTTCAGGAGAGCATTTTCAAGCTTTTGGCAGCATTTTTGAGTGAAGTGCCAAAAGGCAGATTTTGGCTGAAATTGTGACCTCGGGGGTTAGGGATTTTTTCAAAAAAATATTTTCTGCCGGTTAGGTTTTTGAGGGCTGATTTCTTGTCCTGTCTTAAAAAGCCTTCTGTTTCGAGTGCCAAACCTTTCAGGAGAGCATTTTCAAGCTTTTGGCACCATTTTTGAGTGAATTGCCAAAAGTCAGATTTTGGCTGAAATTTTTCAAAATTTTTCAAAAATATTTTCTGCCGGTTAGGTTTTTGAGGGCTGATTTCTTGTCCTGTGATAAAAAGCCTTCTGTTTCCATGGCCAAAGCTTTCAGGGGAGCATTCTCAAGCTTTTGGCACCATTTTGAGTGAATTGCCAAAAGTCAGATTTTGGCTGAAATTGTGACCCCGGGGCTTAGGGATTTTTTCAAAAAAATATTTTCTGCCGGTTAAGTTTTTGAGGGCTGATTTCTTGTCCTGTGATAAAAAGCCTTCTGTTTCGAGTGCCAAACCTTTCAGGAGAGCATTTTCAAGCTTTTGGCAGCATTTTTGAGTTATTTGCCAAAAGTCAGATTTTGGCTGAAATTGTGACCCCGGGGCTTAGGGATTTTTTTAAAAAAAATATTTTCTGCCGGTTAGGTTTTTGAGGGCTGATTTCTTCTCCTGCGATAAAACGCCTTCTGTTTCCATGGCCAAAGCTTTCAGGGGAGCATTTTCAAGCTTTTGGCACCATTTTTGAGTGAATTGCCAAAAGTCAGATTTTGGCTGAAATTCTGAGCCCGGGCCTTAGGGATTTTTTTCAAAAAAATATTTTCTGCCGGTTTAGTTTTTGAGGGCTGATTTCTTGTCCTGTGATAAAAAGCCTTCTGTTTCGAGTGCCAAACCTTTCAGGAGAGCATTTTCAAGCTTTTGGCACCATTTTTGAGTGAATTGCCAAAAGTCAGATTTTGGCTCAAATTTTGACCCCGGGGCTTAGGGATTTTTTCAAAAAAATATTTTCTGCCGGTTAGGTTTTTGAGGGCTGATTTCTTGTCCTGTGATAAAAAGCCTTCTGTTTCGAGTGCCAAACCTTTCAGGAGATCATTTTCAAGCTTTTGGCAGCATTTTTGAGTTATTTGCCAAAAGTCAGATTTTGGCTGAAATTGTGACCCCGGGGACTTAGGGATTTTTTTCAAAAAAATATTTTCTGCCGGTTAGGTTTTTGAGGGCTTATTTCTTCTCCTGTGATAAAACGCCTTCTGTTTCCATGGCCAAAGCTTTCAGGGGAGCATTTTCAAGCTTTTGGCACCATTTTTGAGTGAAGTGCCAAATGTCAGATTTTGACTGAAATTGTGACCCCGGGGCTTAGGGATTTTTTCAAAAAAATATTTTCTGCCGGTTAGGTTTTTGAGGGCTGATTTCTTGTCCTGTGATAAAAAGCCTTCTGTTTCGAGTGCCAAACCTTTCAGGAGATCATTTTCAAGCTTTTGGCAGCATTTTTGAGTTATTTGCCAAAAGTCAGATTTTGGCTGAAATTGTGACCCCGGGGACTTAGGGATTTTTTTCAAAAAAATATTTTCTGCCGGTTAGGTTTTTGAGGGCTGATTTCTTCTCCTGTGATAAAACGCCTTCTGTTTCCATGGCCAAAGCTTTCAGGGGAGCATTTTCAAGCTTTTGGCACCATTTTTGAGTGAAGTGCCAAATGTCAGATTTTGGCTGAAATTGTGACCCCGGGGCTTAGGGATTTTTTCAAAAAAATATTTTCTGCCGGTTAGGTTTTTGAGGGCTGATTTCTTGTCCTGTGATAAAAAGCCTTCTGTTTTGAGTGCCAAACCTTTCAGGAGAGCATTTTCAAGCTTTTGGAACCATTTTTGAGTGAATTGCCAAAAGTCAGATTTTGGCTGAAATTGTGACCCCGGGGCTTAGGGATTTTTTCAAAAAAATATTTTCTGCCGGTTTGGGTTTTGAGGGCTGATTTCTTGTCCTGTGATAAAAAGCCTTCTGTTTCCATGGCCAAAGCTTTCAGGGCAGCATTTTCAAGCTTTTGGCACCATTTTTGAGTGAATTGCCAAAAGTCAGATTTTGGCTGAAATTGTGACCCCGGGGCTTAGGGATTTTTTCAAAAAAAATATTTTCTGCCGGTTAGGTTTTTGAGGGCTGATTTCTTCTCCTGCGATAAAACGCCTTCTGTTTCCATGGCCAAAGCTTTCAGGGGAGCATTTTCAAGCTTTTGGCACCATTTTTGAGTGAATTGCCAAAAGTCAGATTTTGGCTGAAATTCTGAGCCCGGGCCTTAGGGATTTTTTTCAAAAAAATATTTTCTGCCGGTTTAGTTTTTGAGGGCTGATTTCTTGTCCTGTGATAAAAAGCCTTCTGTTTCGAGTGCCAAACCTTTCAGGAGAGCATTTTCAAGCTTTTGGCACCATTTTTGAGTGAATTGCCAAAAGTCAGATTTTGGCTCAAATTTTGACCCCGGGGCTTAGGGATTTTTTCAAAAAAATATTTTCTGCCGGTTAGGTTTTTGAGGGCTGATTTCTTGTCCTGTGATAAAAAGCCTTCTTTTTCGAGTGCCAAACCTTTCAGGAGATCATTTTCAAGCTTTTGGCAGCATTTTTGAGTTATTTGCCAAAAGTCAGATTTTGGCTGAAATTGTGACCCCGGGGACTTAGGGATTTTTTTCAAAAAAATATTTTCTGCCGGTTAGGTTTTTGAGGGCTTATTTCTTCTCCTGTGATAAAACGCCTTCTGTTTCCATGGCCAAAGCTTTCAGGGGAGCATTTTCAAGCTTTTGGCACCATTTTTGAGTGAAGTGCCAAATGTCAGATTTTGACTGAAATTGTGACCCCGGGGCTTAGGGATTTTTTCAAAAAAATATTTTCTGCCGGTTAGGTTTTTGAGGGCTGATTTCTTGTCCTGTGATAAAAAGCCTTCTGTTTCGAGTGCCAAACCTTTCAGGAGAGCATTTTCAAGCTTTTGGAACCATTTTTGAGTGAATTGCCAAAAGTCAGATTTTGGCTGAAATTCTGAGCCCGGGCCTTAGGGATTTTTTTCAAAAAAATATTTTCTGCCGGTTTAGTTTTTGAGGGCTGATTTCTTGTCCTGTGATAAAAAGCCTTCTGTTTCGAGTGCCAAACCTTTCAGGAGAGCATTTTCAAGCTTTTGGCACCATTTTTGAGTGAATTGCCAAAAGTCAGATTTTGGCTGAAATTGTGACCCCGGGGCTTAGGGATTTTTTCAAAAAAATATTTTCTGCCGGTTAGGTTTTTGAGGGCTGATTTCTTGTCCTGTGATAAAAAGCCTTCTGTTTCGAGTGCCAAACCTTTCAGGAGATCATTTTCAAGCTTTTGGCAGCATTTTTGAGTTATTTGCCAAAAGTCAGATTTTGGCTGAAATTGTGACCCCGGGGACTTAGGGATTTTTTTCAAAAAAATATTTTCTGCCGGTTAGGTTTTTGAGGGCTGATTTCTTCTCCTGTGATAAAACGCCTTCTGTTTCCATGGCCAAAGCTTTCAGGGGAGCATTTTCAAGCTTTTGGCACCATTTTTGAGTGAAGTGCCAAATGTCAGATTTTGGCTGAAATTGTGACCCCGGGGCTTAGGGATTTTTTCAAAAAAATATTTTCTGCCGGTTAGGTTTTTGAGGGCTGATTTCTTGTCCTGTGATAAAAAGCCTTCTGTTTCGAGTGACAAACCTTTCAGGAGAGCATTTGCAAGCTTTTGGCACCATTTTTGAGTGAAGTGCCAAAAGGCAGATTTTGGCTGAAATTGTGACCTCGGGGGTTAGGGATTTTTTCAAAAAAATATTTTCTGCCGGTTAGGTTTTTGAGGGCTGATTTCTTGTCCTGTCTTAAAAAGCCTTCTGTTTCGAGTGCCAAACCTTTCAGGAGAGCATTTTCAAGCTTTTGGCACCATTTTTGAGTGAATTGCCAAAAGTCAGATTTTGGCTGAAATTTTTCAAAATTTTTCAAAAATATTTTCTGCCGGTTAGGTTTTTGAGGGCTGATTTCTTGTCCTGTGATAAAAAGCCTTCTGTTTCCATGGCCAAAGCTTTCAGGGGAGCATTCTCAAGCTTTTGGCACCATTTTGAGTGAATTGCCAAAAGTCAGATTTTGGCTGAAATTGTGACCCCGGGGCTTAGGGATTTTTTCAAAAAAATATTTTCTGCCGGTTAAGTTTTTGAGGGCTGATTTCTTGTCCTGTGATAAAAAGCCTTCTGTTTCGAGTGCCAAACCTTTCAGGAGAGCATTTTCAAGCTTTTGGCAGCATTTTTGAGTTATTTGCCAAAAGTCAGATTTTGGCTGAAATTGTGACCCCGGGGCTTAGGGATTTTTTTAAAAAAAATATTTTCTGCCGGTTAGGTTTTTGAGGGCTGATTTCTTCTCCTGCGATAAAACGCCTTCTGTTTCCATGGCCAAAGCTTTCAGGGGAGCATTTTCAAGCTTTTGGCACCATTTTTGAGTGAATTGCCAAAAGTCAGATTTTGGCTGAAATTCTGAGCCCGGGCCTTAGGGATTTTTTTCAAAAAAATATTTTCTGCCGGTTTAGTTTTTGAGGGCTGATTTCTTGTCCTGTGATAAAAAGCCTTCTGTTTCGAGTGCCAAACCTTTCAGGAGAGCATTTTCAAGCTTTTGGCACCATTTTTGAGTGAATTGCCAAAAGTCAGATTTTGGCTCAAATTTTGACCCCGGGGCTTAGGGATTTTTTCAAAAAAATATTTTCTGCCGGTTAGGTTTTTGAGGGCTGATTTCTTGTCCTGTGATAAAAAGCCTTCTGTTTCGAGTGCCAAACCTTTCAGGAGATCATTTTCAAGCTTTTGGCAGCATTTTTGAGTTATTTGCCAAAAGTCAGATTTTGGCTGAAATTGTGACCCCGGGGACTTAGGGATTTTTTTCAAAAAAATATTTTCTGCCGGTTAGGTTTTTGAGGGCTTATTTCTTCTCCTGTGATAAAACGCCTTCTGTTTCCATGGCCAAAGCTTTCAGGGGAGCATTTTCAAGCTTTTGGCACCATTTTTGAGTGAAGTGCCAAATGTCAGATTTTGACTGAAATTGTGACCCCGGGGCTTAGGGATTTTTTCAAAAAAATATTTTCTGCCGGTTAGGTTTTTGAGGGCTGATTTCTTGTCCTGTGATAAAAAGCCTTCTGTTTCGAGTGCCAAACCTTTCAGGAGAGCATTTTCAAGCTTTTGGAACCATTTTTGAGTGAATTGCCAAAAGTCAGATTTTGGCTGAAATTCTGAGCCCGGGCCTTAGGGATTTTTTTCAAAAAAATATTTTCTGCCGGTTTAGTTTTTGAGGGCTGATTTCTTGTCCTGTGATAAAAAGCCTTCTGTTTCGAGTGCCAAACCTTTCAGGAGAGCATTTTCAAGCTTTTGGCACCATTTTTGAGTGAATTGCCAAAAGTCAGATTTTGGCTGAAATTGTGACCCCGGGGCTTAGGGATTTTTTCAAAAAAATATTTTCTGCCGGTTAGGTTTTTGAGGGCTGATTTCTTGTCCCGTGATAAAAAGCCTTCTGTTTCGAGTGCCAAACCTTTCAGGAGATCATTTTCAAGCTTTTGGCAGCATTTT
Source organism: Podarcis vaucheri (assembly GCF_965113315.1). Lineage (NCBI taxonomy): Eukaryota > Metazoa > Chordata > Lepidosauria > Squamata > Lacertidae > Podarcis > Podarcis vaucheri. Next base: position 87,594,447 of record NC_138765.1, on the reverse strand, counting down.
TGAGTTATTTGCCAAAAGTCAGATTTTGGCTGAAATTGTGACCCCGGGGACTTAGGGATTTTTTTCAAAAAAATATTTTCTGCCGGTTAGGTTTTTGAGGGCTGATTTCTTCTCCTGTGATAAAACGCCTTCTGTTTCCATGGGCAAAGCTTTCAGGGGAGCATTTTCAAGCTTTTGGCACCATTTTTGAGTGAATTGCCAAAAGTCAGATTTTGGCTGAAATTGTGACCCCGGGGCTTAGGGATTTTTTCAAAAAAATATTTTCTGCCGGTTAGGTTTTTGAGGGCTGATTTCTTGTCCTGTGATAAAAAGCCTTCTGTTTCGAGTGCCAAACCTTTCAGGAGAGCATTTTCAAGCTATTGGCACCATTTTTGAGAGAGTTGCCAAAAGTCAGATTTTGGTTGAAATTGTGACCCCGGGGCTTAGGGATTTTTTCAAAAAAATATTTTCTGCCGGTTAGGTTTTTGAGGGCTGATTTCTTGTCCTGTGATAAAAAGCCTTCTGTTTCCATGGCCAAAGCTTTCAGGGCAGCATTTTTAAGCTTTTGGCACCATTTTTGAGTGAATTGCCAAAAGTCAGATTTTGGCTGAAATTGTGACCCCGGGGCTTAGGGATTTTTTCAAAAAAATATTTTCTGCCGGTTAAGTTTTTGAGGGCTGATTTCTTGTCCTGTGATAAAAAGCCTTCTGTTTCGAGTGCCAAACCTTTCAGGAGAGCATTTTCAAGCTTTTGGCAGCATTTTTGAGTGAAGTGCCAAAAGGCAGATTTTGGCTGAAATTGTGACCTCGGGGGTTAGGGATTTTTTCAAAAAAATATTTTCTGCCGGTTAGGTTTTTGAGGGCTGATTTCTTGTCCTGTCTTAAAAAGCCTTCTGTTTCGAGTGCCAAACCTTTCAGGAGAGCATTTTCAAGCTTTTGGCACCATTTTTGAGTGAATTGCCAAAAGTCAGATTTTGGCTGAAATTTTTCAAAATTTTTCAAAAATATTTTCTGCCGGTTAGGTTTTTGAGGGCTGATTTCTTGTCCTGTGATAAAAAGCCTTCTGTTTCCATGGCCAAAGCTTTCAGGGGAGCATTCTCAAGCTTTTGGCACCATTTTGAGTGAATTGCCAAAAGTCAGATTTTGGCTGAAATTGTGACCCCGGGGCTTAGGGATTTTTTCAAAAAAATATTTTCTGCCGGTTAAGTTTTTGAGGGCTGATTTCTTGTCCTGTGATAAAAAGCCTTCTGTTTCGAGTGCCAAACCTTTCAGGAGAGCATTTTCAAGCTTTTGGCAGCATTTTTGAGTTATTTGCCAAAAGTCAGATTTTGGCTGAAATTGTGACCCCGGGGCTTAGGGATTTTTTTAAAAAAAATATTTTCTGCCGGTTAGGTTTTTGAGGGCTGATTTCTTCTCCTGCGATAAAACGCCTTCTGTTTCCATGGCCAAAGCTTTCAGGGGAGCATTTTCAAGCTTTTGGCACCATTTTTGAGTGAATTGCCAAAAGTCAGATTTTGGCTGAAATTCTGAGCCCGGGCCTTAGGGATTTTTTTCAAAAAAATATTTTCTGCCGGTTTAGTTTTTGAGGGCTGATTTCTTGTCCTGTGATAAAAAGCCTTCTGTTTCGAGTGCCAAACCTTTCAGGAGAGCATTTTCAAGCTTTTGGCACCATTTTTGAGTGAATTGCCAAAAGTCAGATTTTGGCTCAAATTTTGACCCCGGGGCTTAGGGATTTTTTCAAAAAAATATTTTCTGCCGGTTAGGTTTTTGAGGGCTGATTTCTTGTCCTGTGATAAAAAGCCTTCTGTTTCGAGTGCCAAACCTTTCAGGAGATCATTTTCAAGCTTTTGGCAGCATTTTTGAGTTATTTGCCAAAAGTCAGATTTTGGCTGAAATTGTGACCCCGGGGACTTAGGGATTTTTTTCAAAAAAATATTTTCTGCCGGTTAGGTTTTTGAGGGCTTATTTCTTCTCCTGTGATAAAACGCCTTCTGTTTCCATGGCCAAAGCTTTCAGGGGAGCATTTTCAAGCTTTTGGCACCATTTTTGAGTGAAGTGCCAAATGTCAGATTTTGACTGAAATTGTGACCCCGGGGCTTAGGGATTTTTTCAAAAAAATATTTTCTGCCGGTTAGGTTTTTGAGGGCTGATTTCTTGTCCTGTGATAAAAAGCCTTCTGTTTCGAGTGCCAAACCTTTCAGGAGAGCATTTTCAAGCTTTTGGAACCATTTTTGAGTGAATTGCCAAAAGTCAGATTTTGGCTGAAATTCTGAGCCCGGGCCTTAGGGATTTTTTTCAAAAAAATATTTTCTGCCGGTTTAGTTTTTGAGGGCTGATTTCTTGTCCTGTGATAAAAAGCCTTCTGTTTCGAGTGCCAAACCTTTCAGGAGAGCATTTTCAAGCTTTTGGCACCATTTTTGAGTGAATTGCCAAAAGTCAGATTTTGGCTGAAATTGTGACCCCGGGGCTTAGGGATTTTTTCAAAAAAATATTTTCTGCCGGTTAGGTTTTTGAGGGCTGATTTCTTGTCCTGTGATAAAAAGCCTTCTGTTTCGAGTGCCAAACCTTTCAGGAGATCATTTTCAAGCTTTTGGCAGCATTTTTGAGTTATTTGCCAAAAGTCAGATTTTGGCTGAAATTGTGACCCCGGGGACTTAGGGATTTTTTTCAAAAAAATATTTTCTGCCGGTTAGGTTTTTGAGGGCTGATTTCTTCTCCTGTGATAAAACGCCTTCTGTTTCCATGGCCAAAGCTTTCAGGGGAGCATTTTCAAGCTTTTGGCACCATTTTTGAGTGAAGTGCCAAATGTCAGATTTTGGCTGAAATTGTGACCCCGGGGCTTAGGGATTTTTTCAAAAAAATATTTTCTGCCGGTTAGGTTTTTGAGGGCTGATTTCTTGTCCTGTGATAAAAAGCCTTCTGTTTTGAGTGCCAAACCTTTCAGGAGAGCATTTTCAAGCTTTTGGAACCATTTTTGAGTGAATTGCCAAAAGTCAGATTTTGGCTGAAATTGTGACCCCGGGGCTTAGGGATTTTTTCAAAAAAATATTTTCTGCCGGTTAGGTTTTTGAGGGCTGATTTCTTGTCCTGTGATAAAACGCCTTCTGTTTCGAGTGCCAAACCTTTCAGGAGAGCATTTTCAAGCTTTTGGCAGCATTTTTGAGTTATTTGCCAAAAGTCAGATTTTGGCTGAAATTGTGACCCCGGGGCTTAGGGATTTTTTTAAAAAAAATATTTTCTGCCGGTTAGGTTTTTGAGGGCTGATTTCTTCTCCTGCGATAAAACGCCTTCTGTTTCCATGGCCAAAGCTTTCAGGGGAGCATTTTCAAGCTTTTGGCACCATTTTTGAGTGAATTGCCAAAAGTCAGATTTTGGCTGAAATTCTGAGCCCGGGCCTTAGGGATTTTTTTCAAAAAAATATTTTCTGCCGGTTTAGTTTTTGAGGGCTGATTTCTTGTCCTGTGATAAAAAGCCTTCTGTTTCGAGTGCCAAACCTTTCAGGAGAGCATTTTCAAGCTTTTGGCACCATTTTTGAGTGAATTGCCAAAAGTCAGATTTTGGCTCAAATTTTGACCCCGGGGCTTAGGGATTTTTTCAAAAAAATATTTTATGCCGGTTAGGTTTTTGAGGGCTGATTTCTTGTCCTGTGATAAAAAGCCTTCTGTTTCGAGTGCCAAACCTTTCAGGAGATCATTTTCAAGCTTTTGGCAGCATTTTTGAGTTATTTGCCAAAAGTCAGATTTTGGCTGAAATTGTGACCCCGGGGACTTAGGGATTTTTTTCAAAAAAATATTTTCTGCCGGTTAGGTTTTTGAGGGCTTATTTCTTCTCCTGTGATAAAACGCCTTCTGTTTCCATGGCCAAAGCTTTCAGGGGAGCATTTTCAAGCTTTTGGCACCATTTTTGAGTGAAGTGCCAAATGTCAGATTTTGACTGAAATTTTCAAAAAAATATTTTCTGCCGGTTAGGTTTTTGAGGGCTGATTTCTTGTCCTGTGATAAAAAGCCTTCTGTTTCGAGTGCCAAACATTTCAGGAGAGCATTTTCAAGCTTTTGGAACCATTTTTGAGTGAATTGCCAAAAGTCAGATTTTGGCTGAAATTCTGAGCCCGGGCCTTAGGGATTTTTTTCAAAAAAATATTTTCTGCCGGTTTAGTTTTTGAGGGCTGATTTCTTGTCCTGTGATAAAAAGCCTTCTGTTTCGAGTGCCAAACCTTTCAGGAGAGCATTTTCAAGCTTTTGGCACCATTTTTGAGTGAATTGCCAAAAGTCAGATTTTGGCTGAAATTGTGACCCCGGGGCTTAGGGATTTTTTCAAAAAAATATTTTCTGCCGGTTAGGTTTTTGAGGGCTGATTTCTTGTCCTGTGATAAAAAGCCTTCTGTTTCGAGTGCCAAACCTTTCAGGAGATCATTTTCAAGCTTTTGGCAGCATTTTTGAGTTATTTGCCAAAAGTCAGATTTTGGCTGAAATTGTGACCCCGGGGACTTAGGGATTTTTTTCAAAAAAATATTTTCTGCCGGTTAGGTTTTTGAGGGCTGATTTCTTCTCCTGTGATAAAACGCCTTCTGTTTCCATGGCCAAAGCTTTCAGGGGAGCATTTTCAAGCTTTTGGCACCATTTTTGAGTGAAGTGCCAAATGTCAGATTTTGGCTGAAATTGTGACCCCGGGGCTTAGGGATTTTTTCAAAAAAATATTTTCTGCCGGTTAGGTTTTTGAGGGCTGATTTCTTGTCCTGTGATAAAAAGCCTTCTGTTTTGAGTGCCAAACCTTTCAGGAGAGCATTTTCAAGCTTTTGGAACCATTTTTGAGTGAATTGCCAAAAGTCAGATTTTGGCTGAAATTGTGACCCCGGGGCTTAGGGATTTTTTCAAAAAAATATTTTCTGCCGGTTAGGTTTTTGAGGGCTGATTTCTTGTCCTGTGATAAAACGCCTTCTGTTTCCATGGCCAAAGCTTTCAGGGGAGCATTTTCAAGCTTTTGGCACCATTTTTGAGTGAAGTGCCAAATGTCAGATTTTGGCTGAAATTGTGACCCCGGGGCTTAGGGATTTTTTCAAAAAAATATTTTCTGCCGGTTAGGTTTTTGAGGGCTGATTTCTTGTCCTGTGATAAAAAGCCTTCTGTTTTGAGTGCCAAACCTTTCAGGAGAGCATTTTCAAGCTTTTGGAACCATTTTTGAGTGAATTGCCAAAAGTCAGATTTTGGCTGAAATTGTGACCCCGGGGCTTAGGGATTTTTTCAAAAAAATATTTTCTGCCGGTTAGGTTTTTGAGGGCTGATTTCTTGTCCTGTGATAAAACGCCTTCTGTTTCGAGTGCCAAACCTTTCAGGAGAGCATTTTCAAGCTTTTGGCAGCATTTTTTAGTTATTTGCCAAAAGTCAGATTTTGGCTGAAATTGTGACCCCGGGGCTTAGGGATTTTTTTAAAAAAAATATTTTCTGCCGGTTAGGTTTTTGAGGGCTGATTTCTTCTCCTGCGATAAAACGCCTTCTGTTTCCATGGCCAAAGCTTTCAGGGGAGCATTTTCAAGCTTTTGGCACCATTTTTGAGTGAATTGCCAAAAGTCAGATTTTGGCTGAAATTCTGAGCCCGGGCCTTAGGGATTTTTTTCAAAAAAATATTTTCTGCCGGTTTAGTTTTTGAGGGCTGATTTCTTGTCCTGTGATAAAAAGCCTTCTGTTTCGAGTGCCAAACCTTTCAGGAGAGCATTTTCAAGCTTTTGGCACCATTTTTGAGTGAATTGCCAAAAGTCAGATTTTGGCTCAAATTTTGACCCCGGGGCTTAGGGATTTTTTCAAAAAAATATTTTCTGCCGGTTAGGTTTTTGAGGGCTGATTTCTTGTCCTGTGATAAAAAGCCTTCTGTTTCGAGTGCCAAACCTTTCAGGAGATCATTTTCAAGCTTTTGGCAGCATTTTTGAGTTATTTGCCAAAAGTCAGATTTTGGCTGAAATTGTGACCCCGGGGACTTAGGGATTTTTTTCAAAAAAATATTTTCTGCCGGTTAGGTTTTTGAGGGCTTATTTCTTCTCCTGTGATAAAACGCCTTCTGTTTCCATGGCCAAAGCTTTCAGGGGAGCATTTTCAAGCTTTTGGCACCATTTTTGAGTGAAGTGCCAAATGTCAGATTTTGACTGAAATTGTGACCCCGGGGCTTAGGGATTTTTTCAAAAAAATATTTTCTGCCGGTTAGGTTTTTGAGGGCTGATTTCTTGTCCTGTGATAAAAAGCCTTCTGTTTCGAGTGCCAAACCTTTCAGGAGAGCATTTTCAAGCTTTTGGAACCATTTTTGAGTGAATTGCCAAAAGTCAGATTTTGGCTGAAATTCTGAGCCCGGGCCTTAGGGATTTTTTTCAAAAAAATATTTTCTGCCGGTTTAGTTTTTGAGGGCTGATTTCTTGTCCTGTGATAAAAAGCCTTCTGTTTCGAGTGCCAAACCTTTCAGGAGAGCATTTTCAAGCTTTTGGCACCATTTTTGAGTGAATTGCCAAAAGTCAGATTTTGGCTGAAATTGTGACCCCGGGGCTTAGGGATTTTTTCAAAAAAATATTTTCTGCCGGTTAGGTTTTTGAGGGCTGATTTCTTGTCCTGTGATAAAAAGCCTTCTGTTTTGAGTGCCAAACCTTTCAGGAGAGCATTTTCAAGCTTTTGGAACCATTTTTGAGTGAATTGCCAAAAGTCAGATTTTGGCTGAAATTGTGACCCCGGGGCTTAGGGATTTTTTCAAAAAAATATTTTCTGCCGGTTAGGTTTTTGAGGGCTGATTTCTTGTCCTGTGATAAAACGCCTTCTGTTTCCATGGCCAAAGCTTTCAGGGGAGCATTTTCAAGCTTTTGGCACCATTTTTGAGTGAATTGCCAAAAGTCAGATTTTTGCTGAAATTGTGACCCCGGGGACTTAGGGATTTTTTTCAAAAAAATATTTTCTGCCGGTTAAGTTTTTGAGGGCTGATTTCTTGTCCTGTGATAAAAAGCCTTCTGTTTCGAGTGCCAAACCTTTCAGGAGAGCATTTTCAAGCTTTTGGCACCATTTTTGAGTGAATTGCCAAAAGTCAGATTTTGGCTGAAATTGTGACCCCGGGGACTTAGGGATTTTTTTCAAAAAAATATTTTTTGCCGGTTAAGTTTTTGAGGGCTGATTTCTTGTCCTGTGATAAAAAGCCTTCTGTTTCGAGTGCCAAACCTTTCAGGAGAGCATTTTCAAGCTTTTGGCACCATTTTTGAGTGAATTGCCAAAATTCAGATTTTGGCTGAAATTGTGACCCCGGGGCTTAGGGATTTTTTCAAAAAAAATATTTTCTGCCGGTTAAGTTTTTGGGGGCTGATTTCTTGTCCTGTGATAAAAAGCCTTCTGTTTCGAGTGCCAAACCTTTCAGGAGAGCATTTTCAAGCTTTTGGCACCATTTTTGAGTGAATTGCCAAAAGTCAGATTTTGGCTGAAATTGTGACCCCGGGGACTTAGGGATTTTTTTCAAAAAAATATTTTTTGCCGGTTAAGTTTTTGAGGGCTGATTTCTTGTCCTGTGATAAAAAGCCTTCTGTTTCGAGTGCCAAACCTTTCAGGAGAGCATTTTCAAGCTTTTGGCACCATTTTTGAGTGAATTGCCAAAAGTCAGATTTTGGCTGAAATTTTTCAAAATTTTTCAAAAATATTTTCTACCGGTTAGGTTTTTGAGGGCTGATTTCTTGTCCTGTGATAAAAAGCCTTCTGTTTCCATGGCCAAAGCTTTCAGGGCAGCATTTTTAAGCTTTTGGCACCATTTTTGAGTGAATTGCCAAAAGTCAGATTTTGGCTGAAATTGTGACCCCGGGGCTTAGGGATTTTTTCAAAAAAATATTTTCTGCCGGTTTGGGTTTTGAGGGCTGATTTCTTGTCCTGTGATAAAAAGCCTTCTGTTTCGAGTGCCAAAGCTTTCAGGGGAGCATTTTCAAGCTTTTGGCAGCATTTTTGAGTGAATTGCCAAAAGTCAGATTTTTTCTGAAATTGTGACCCCGGGGCTTAGGGATTTTTTTAAAAAAAATATTTTCTGCCGGTTAGGTTTTTGAGGGCTGATTTCTTCTCCTGTGATAAAACGCCTTCTGTTTCCATGGCCAAAGCTTTCAGGGGAGCATTTTCAAGCTTTTGGCACCATTTTGAGTGAATTGCCAAAAGTCAGATTTTGGCTGAAATTCTGAGCCCGGGGCTTAGGGATTTTTTCAAAAAAATATTTTCTGCCGGTTAAGTTTTTGAGGGCTGATTTCTTGTCCTGTGATAAAAAGCCTTCTGTTTCGAGTGCCAAACCTTTCAGGAGAGCATTTTCAAGCTTTTGGCACCATTTTTGAGAGAGTTGCCAAAAGTCAGATTTTGGCTGAAATTGTGACCCCGGGGACTTAGGGATTTTTTTCAAAAAAATATTTTCTGCCGGTTAGGTTTTTGAGGGCTGATTTCTTGTCCTGTGATAAAAAGCCTTCTGTTTCGAGTGCCAAACCTTTCAGGAGATCATTTTCAAGCTTTTGGCAGCATTTTTGAGTTATTTGCCAAAAGTCAGATTTTGGCTGAAATTGTGACCCCGGGGACTTAGGGATTTTTTTCAAAAAAATATTTTCTGCCGGTTAGGTTTTTGAGGGCTGATTTCTTCTCCTGTGATAAAACGCCTTCTGTTTCCATGGCCAAAGCTTTCAGGGGAGCATTTTCAAGCTTTTGGCACCATTTTTGAGTGAAGTGCCAAATGTCAGATTTTGGCTGAAATTGTGACCCCGGGGCTTAGGGATTTTTTCAAAAAAATATTTTCTGCCGGTTAGGTTTTTGAGGGCTGATTTCTTGTCCTGTGATAAAAAGCCTTCTGTTTTGAGTGCCAAACCTTTCAGGAGAGCATTTTCAAGCTTTTGGAACCATTTTTGAGTGAATTGCCAAAAGTCAGATTTTGGCTGAAATTGTGACCCCGGGGCTTAGGGATTTTTTCAAAAAAATATTTTCTGCCGGTTAGGTTTTTGAGGGCTGATTTCTTGTCCTGTGATAAAACGCCTTCTGTTTCCATGGCCAAAGCTTTCAGGGGAGCATTTTCAAGCTTTTGGCACCATTTTTGAGTGAAGTGCCAAATGTCAGATTTTGGCTGAAATTGTGACCCCGGGGCTTAGGGATTTTTTCAAAAAAATATTTTCTGCCGGTTAGGTTTTTGAGGGCTGATTTCTTGTCCTGTGATAAAAAGCCTTCTGTTTTGAGTGCCAAACCTTTCAGGAGAGCATTTTCAAGCTTTTGGAACCATTTTTGAGTGAATTGCCAAAAGTCAGATTTTGGCTGAAATTGTGACCCCGGGGCTTAGGGATTTTTTCAAAAAAATATTTTCTGCCGGTTAGGTTTTTGAGGGCTGATTTCTTGTCCTGTGATAAAACGCCTTCTGTTTCGAGTGCCAAACCTTTCAGGAGAGCATTTTCAAGCTTTTGGCAGCATTTTTGAGTTATTTGCCAAAAGTCAGATTTTGGCTGAAATTGTGACCCCGGGGCTTAGGGATTTTTTTTAAAAAAATATTTTCTGCCGGTTAGGTTTTTGAGGGCTGATTTCTTCTCCTGCGATAAAACGCCTTCTGTTTCCATGGCCAAAGCTTTCAGGGGAGCATTTTCAAGCTTTTGGCACCATTTTTGAGTGAATTGCCAAAAGTCAGATTTTGGCTGAAATTCTGAGCCCGGGCCTTAGGGATTTTTTTCAAAAAAATATTTTCTGCCGGTTTAGTTTTTGAGGGCTGATTTCTTGTCCTGTGATAAAAAGCCTTCTGTTTCGAGTGCCAAACCTTTCAGGAGAGCATTTTCAAGCTTTTGGCACCATTTTTGAGTGAATTGCCAAAAGTCAGATTTTGGCTCAAATTTTGACCCCGGGGCTTAGGGATTTTTTCAAAAAAATATTTTCTGCCGGTTAGGTTTTTGAGGGCTGATTTCTTGTCCTGTGATAAAAAGCCTTCTGTTTCGAGTGCCAAACCTTTCAGGAGATCATTTTCAAGCTTTTGGCAGCATTTTTGAGTTATTTGCCAAAAGTCAGATTTTGGCTGAAATTGTGACCCCGGGGACTTAGGGATTTTTTTCAAAAAAATATTTTCTGCCGGTTAGGTTTTTGAGGGCTTATTTCTTCTCCTGTGATAAAACGCCTTCTGTTTCCATGGCCAAAGCTTTCAGGGGAGCATTTTCAAGCTTTTGGCACCATTTTTGAGTGAAGTGCCAAATGTCAGATTTTGACTGAAATTGTGACCCCGGGGCTTAGGGATTTTTTCAAAAAAATATTTTCTGCCGGTTAGGTTTTTGAGGGCTGATTTCTTGTCCTGTGATAAAAAGCCTTCTGTTTCGAGTGCCAAACCTTTCAGGAGAGCATTTTCAAGCTTTTGGAACCATTTTTGAGTGAATTGCCAAAAGTCAGATTTTGGCTGAAATTCTGAGCCCGGGCCTTAGGGATTTTTTTCAAAAAAATATTTTCTGCCGGTTTAGTTTTTGAGGGCTGATTTCTTGTCCTGTGATAAAAAGCCTTCTGTTTCGAGTGCCAAACCTTTCAGGAGAGCATTTTCAAGCTTTTGGCACCATTTTTGAGTGAATTGCCAAAAGTCAGATTTTGGCTGAAATTGTGACCCCGGGGCTTAGGGATTTTTTCAAAAAAATATTTTCTGCCGGTTAGGTTTTTGAGGGCTGATTTCTTGTCCTGTGATAAAAAGCCTTCTGTTTTGAGTGCCAAACCTTTCAGGAGAGCATTTTCAAGCTTTTGGAACCATTTTTGAGTGAATTGCCAAAAGTCAGATTTTGGCTGAAATTGTGACCCCGGGGCTTAGGGATTTTTTCAAAAAAATATTTTCTGCCGGTTAGGTTTTTGAGGGCTGATTTCTTGTCCTGTGATAAAACGCCTTCTGTTTCCATGGCCAAAGCTTTCAGGGGAGCATTTTCAAGCTTTTGGCACCATTTTTGAGTGAATTGCCAAAAGTCAGATTTTTGCTGAAATTGTGACCCCGGGGACTTAGGGATTTTTTTCAAAAAAATATTTTCTGCCGGTTAAGTTTTTGAGGGCTGATTTCTTGTCCTGTGATAAAAAGCCTTCTGTTTCGAGTGCCAAACCTTTCAGGAGAGCATTTTCAAGCTTTTGGCACCATTTTTGAGTGAATTGCCAAAAGTCAGATTTTGGCTGAAATTGTGACCCCGGGGACTTAGGGATTTTTTTCAAAAAAATATTTTTTGCCGGTTAAGTTTTTGAGGGCTGATTTCTTGTCCTGTGATAAAAAGCCTTCTGTTTCGAGTGCCAAACCTTTCAGGAGAGCATTTTCAAGCTTTTGGCACCATTTTTGAGTGAATTGCCAAAATTCAGATTTTGGCTGAAATTGTGACCCCGGGGCTTAGGGATTTTTTCAAAAAAAATATTTTCTGCCGGTTAAGTTTTTGGGGGCTGATTTCTTGTCCTGTGATAAAAAGCCTTCTGTTTCGAGTGCCAAACCTTTCAGGAGAGCATTTTCAAGCTTTTGGCACCATTTTTGAGTGAATTGCCAAAAGTCAGATTTTGGCTGAAATTGTGACCCCGGGGACTTAGGGATTTTTTTCAAAAAAATATTTTTTGCCGGTTAAGTTTTTGAGGGCTGATTTCTTGTCCTGTGATAAAAAGCCTTCTGTTTCGAGTGCCAAACCTTTCAGGAGAGCATTTTCAAGCTTTTGGCACCATTTTTGAGTGAATTGCCAAAAGTCAGATTTTGGCTGAAATTTTTCAAAATTTTTCAAAAATATTTTCTACCGGTTAGGTTTTTGAGGGCTGATTTCTTGTCCTGTGATAAAAAGCCTTCTGTTTCCATGGCCAAAGCTTTCAGGGCAGCATTTTTAAGCTTTTGGCACCATTTTTGAGTGAATTGCCAAAAGTCAGATTTTGGCTGAAATTGTGACCCCGGGGCTTAGGGATTTTTTCAAAAAAATATTTTCTGCCGGTTTGGGTTTTGAGGGCTGATTTCTTGTCCTGTGATAAAAAGCCTTCTGTTTCGAGTGCCAAAGCTTTCAGGGGAGCATTTTCAAGCTTTTGGCAGCATTTTTGAGTGAATTGCCAAAAGTCAGATTTTTTCTGAAATTGTGACCCCGGGGCTTAGGGATTTTTTAAAAAAAAATATTTTCTGCCGGTTAGGTTTTTGAGGGCTGATTTCTTCTCCTGTGATAAAACGCCTTCTGTTTCCATGGCCAAAGCTTTCAGGGGAGCATTTTCAAGCTTTTGGCACCATTTTGAGTGAATTGCCAAAAGTCAGATTTTGGCTGAAATTCTGAGCCCGGGGCTTAGGGATTTTTTCAAAAAAATATTTTCTGCCGGTTAAGTTTTTGAGGGCTGATTTCTTGTCCTGTGATAAAAAGCCTTCTGTTTCGAGTGCCAAACCTTTCAGGAGAGCATTTTCAAGCTTTTGGCACCATTTTTGAGAGAGTTGCCAAAAGTCAGATTTTGGCTGAAATTGTGACCCCGGGGACTTAGGGATTTTTTTCAAAAAAATATTTTCTGCCGGTTAGGTTTTTGAGGGCTGATTTCTTCTCCTGTGATAAAACGCCTTCTGTTTCCATGGCCAAAGCTTTCAGGGGAGCATTTTCAAGCTTTTGGCACCATTTTTGAGTGAATTGCCAAAAGTCAGATTTTGGCTGAAATTCTGAGCCCGGGCCTTAGGGATTTTTTTCAAAAAAATATTTTCTGCCGGTTTAGTTTTTGAGGGCTGATTTCTTGTCCTGTGATAAAAAGCCTTCTGTTTCGAGTGCCAAACCTTTCAGGAGAGCATTTTGAAGCTTTTGGCACCATTTTTGAGTGAATTGCCAAAAGTCAGATTTTGGCTGAAATTGTGACCCCGGGGCTTAGGGATTTTTTCAAAAAAATATTTTCTGCCGGTTAGGTTTTTGAGGGCTGATTTCTTGTCCTGTGATAAAAAGCCTTCTGTTTCGAGTGCCAAACCTTTCAGGAGATCATTTTCAAGCTTTTGGCAGCATTTTTGAGTTATTTGCCAAAAGTCAGATTTTGGCTGAAATTGTGACCCCGGGGACTTAGGGATTTTTTTCAAAAAAATATTTTCTGCCGGTTAGGTTTTTGAGGGCTGATTTCTTCTCCTGTGATAAAACGCCTTCTGTTTCCATGGCCAAAGCTTTCAGGGGAGCATTTTCAAGCTTTTGGCACCATTTTTGAGTGAAGTGCCAAATGTCAGATTTTGGCTGAAATTGTGACCCCGGGGCTTAGGGATTTTTTCAAAAAAATATTTTCTGCCGGTTAGGTTTTTGAGGGCTGATTTCTTGTCCTTTGATAAAAAGCCTTCTGTTTCGAGTGCCAAACCTTTCAGGAGAGCATTTTCAAGCTTTTGGAACCATTTTTGAGTGAATTGCCAAAAGTCAGATTTTGGCTGAAATTGTGACCCCGGGGACTTAGGGATTTTTTTCCAAAAAATATTTTTTGCCGGTTAAGTTTTTGAGGGCTGATTTCTTGTCCTGTGATAAAAAGCCTTCTGTTTCGAGTGCCAAACCTTTCAGGAGAGCATTTTCAAGCTTTTGGCACCATTTTTGAGTGAATTGCCAAAATTCAGATTTTGGCTGAAATTGTGACCCCGGGGCTTAGGGATTTTTTCAAAAAAAATATTTTCTGCCGGTTAAGTTTTTGGGGGCTGATTTCTTGTCCTGTGATAAAAAGCCTTCTGTTTCGAGTGCCAAACCTTTCAGGAGAGCATTTTCAAGCTTTTGGCACCATTTTTGAGTGAATTGCCAAAAGTCAGATTTTGGCTGAAATTGTGACCCCGGGGACTTAGGGATTTTTTTCAAAAAAATATTTTTTGCCGGTTAAGTTTTTGAGGGCTGATTTCTTGTCCTGTGATAAAAAGCCTTCTGTTTCGAGTGCCAAACCTTTCAGGAGAGCATTTTCAAGCTTTTGGCACCATTTTTGAGTGAATTGCCAAAATTCAGATTTTGGCTGAAATTGTGACCCCGGGGCTTAGGGATTTTTTCAAAAAAAATATTTTCTGCCGGTTAGGTTTTTGAGGGCTGATTTCTTCTCCTGTGATAAAACGCCTTCTGTTTCCATGGCCAAAGCTTTCAGGGGAGCATTTTCAAGCTTTTGGCACCATTTTTGAGTGAATTGCCAAAAGTCAGATTTTGGCTGAAATTCTGAGCCCGGGGCTTAGGGATTTTTTCACAAAAATATTTTCTGCCGGTTAAGTTTTTGAGGGCTGATTTCTTGTCCTGTGATAAAAAGCCTTCTGTTTCGAGTGCCAAACCTTTCAGGAGAGCATTTTCAAGCTTTTGCACCATTTTTGAGTGAAGTGCCAAAAGTCAGATTTTGGCTGAAATTGTGACCCCGGGGCTTAGGGATTTATTCAAAAAAATATTTTCTGCCGGTTAAGTTTTTAAGGGCTGATTTCTTGTCCTGTGATAAAAAGCCTTCTGTTTCGAGTGCCAAACCTTTCAGGAGAGCATTTTCAAGCTTTTGGCACCATTTTTGAGAGAGTTGCCAAAAGTCAGATTTTTGCTGAGATTGTGACCCCGGGGCTTAGGGATTTTTTCAAAAAAAAAAATTCTGCCGGTTAAGTTTTTGAGGGCTGATTTCTTGTCCTGTGATAAAAAGCCTTCTGTTTCCATGGCCAAAGCTTTCAGGGGAGCATTTTCAAGCTTTTGGCACCATTTTTGAGTGAATTGCCAAAAGTCAGATTTTGGCTGAAATTGTGACCCCGGGGCTTAGGGATTTTTTCAAAAAAATATTTTCTGCCGGTTAGGTTTTTGAGGGCTGATTTCTTGTCCTGTGATAAAAAGCATTCTGTTTCGAGTGCCAAACCTTTCAGGAGAGCATTTTCAAGCTTTTGGCACCATTTTTGAGTGAATTGCCAAAAGTCAGATTTTGGCTGAGATTGTGACCCCGGGGCTTAGGGATTTTTGCAAAAAAATATTTTCTGCCGGTTTAGTTTTTGAGGGCTGATTTCTTGTCCTGTGATAAAAAGCCTTCTGTTTCGAGTGCCAAACCTTTCAGGAGAGCATTTTCAAGCTTTTGGCACCATTTTTGAGTGAATTGCCAAAAGTCAGATTTTTGCTGAAATTGTGACCCCGGGGCTTAGGGATTTTTTCAAAAAAAATATTTTCTGCCGGTTAGGTTTTTGAGGGCTGATTTCTTGCTCTGTAATAAAAAGCCTTCTGTTTCGAGTGCCAAACCTTTCAGGAGAGCATTTTCAAGCTTTTGGCACCATTTTTGAGTGAATTGCCAAAAGTCAGATTTTGGCTGAAATTGTGACCCCGGGGATTTAGGGATTTTTTTCAAAAAAATATTTTTTGCCGGTTAAGTTTTTGAGGGCTGATTTCTTGTCCTGTGATAAAAAGCCTTCTGTTTCGAGTGCCAAACCTTTCAGGAGAGCATTTTCAAGCTTTTGGCACCATTTTTGAGAGAGTTGCCAAAAGTCAGATTTTTGCTGAGATTGTGACCCCGGGGCTTAGGGATTTTTTCAAAAAAAAAAATTCTGCCGGTTAAGTTTTTGAGGGCTGATTTCTTGTCCTGTGATAAAAAGCCTTCTGTTTCCATGGCCAAAGTTTTCAGGGGAGCATTTTCAAGCTTTTGGCACCATTTTTGAGTGAATTGCCAAAAGTCAGATTTTGGCTGAAATTGTGACCCCGGGGCTTAGGGATTTTTTCAAAAAAATATTTTCTGCCGGTTAGGTTTTTGAGGGCTGATTTCTTGTCCTGTGATAAAAAGCATTTTGTTTCGAGTGCCAAACCTTTCAGGAGAGCATTTTCAAGCTTTTGGCACCATTTTTGAGTGAATTGCCAAAAGTCAGATTTTGGCTGAGATTGTGACCCCGGGGCTTAGGGATTTTTGCAAAAAAATATTTTCTGCCGGTTTAGTTTTTGAGGGCTGATTTCTTGTCCTGTGATAAAAAGCCTTCTGTTTCGAGTGCCAAACCTTTCAGGAGAGCATTTTCAAGCTTTTGGCACCATTTTTGAGTGAATTGCCAAAAGTCAGATTTTTGCTGAAATTGTGACCCCGGGGCTTAGGGATTTTTTCAAAAAAAATATTTTCTGCCGGTTAGGTTTTTGAGGGCTGATTTCTTGCTCTGTAATAAAAAGCCTTCTGTTTCGAGTGCCAAACCTTTCAGGAGAGCATTTTCAAGCTTTTGGCACCATTTTTGAGTGAATTGCCAAAAGTCAGATTTTGGCTGAAATTGTGACCCCGAGGATTTAGGGATTTTTTTCAAAAAAATATTTTTTGCCGGTTAAGTTTTTGAGGGCTGATTTCTTGTCCTGTGATAAAAAGCCTTCTGTTTCGAGTGCCAAACCTTTCAGGAGAGCATTTTCAAGCTTTTGGCACCATTTTTGAGTGAATTGCCAAAATTCAGATTTTGGCTGAAATTGTGACCCCGGGGCTTAGGGATTTTTTCAAAAAAAATATTTTCTGCCGGTTAGGTTTTTGAGGGCTGATTTCTTCTCCTGTGATAAAACGCCTTCTGTTTCCATGGCCAAAGCTTTCAGGGGAGCATTTTCAAGCTTTTGGCACCATTTTTGAGTGAATTGCCAAAAGTCAGATTTTGGCTGAAATTCTGAGCCCGGGGCTTAGGGATTTTTTAAAAAAAATATTTTCTGCCGGTTAGGTTTTTGAGGGCTGATTTCTTCTCCTGTGATAAAACGCCTTCTGTTTCCATGGCCAAAGCTTTCAGGGGAGCATTTTCAAGCTTTTGGCACCATTTTTGAGTGAAGTGCCAAAAGTCAGATTTTGGCTGAAATTGTGACCCCGGGGCTTAGGGATTTATTCAAAAAAATATTTTCTGCCGATTAAGTTTTTAAGGGCTGATTTCTTGTCCTGTGATAAAAAGCCTTCTGTTTCGAGTGCCAAACCTTTCAGGAGAGCATTTTCAAGCTTTTGGTACCATTTTTGAGAGAGTTGCCAAAAGTCAGATTTTTGCTGAGATTGTGACCCCGGGGCTTAGGGATTTTTTCAAAAAAAAAAATTCTGCCGGTTAAGTTTTTGAGGGCTGATTTCTTGTCCTGTGATAAAAAGCCTTCTGTTTCCATGGCCAAAGCTTTCAGGGGAGCATTTTCAAGCTTTTGGCACCATTTTTGAGTGAATTGCCAAAAGTCAGATTTTGGCTGAAATTGTGACCCCGGGGCTTAGGGATTTTTTCAAAAAAATATTTTCTGCCGGTTAGGTTTTTGAGGGCTGATTTCTTGTCCTGTGATAAAAAGCATTCTGTTTCGAGTGCCAAACCTTTCAGGAGAGCATTTTCAAGCTTTTGGCACCATTTTTGAGTGAATTGCCAAAAGTCAGATTTTGGCTGAGATTGTGACCCCGGGGCTTAGGGATTTTTGCAAAAAAATATTTTCTGCCGGTTAGGTTTTTGAGGGCTGATTTCTTGTCCTGTGATAAAAAGCATTCTGTTTCGAGTGCCAAACCTTTCAGGAGAGCATTTTCAAGCTTTTGGCACCATTTTTGAGTGAATTGCCAAAAGTCAGATTTTTGCTGAAATTGTGACCCCGGGGTTTAGGGATTTTTTAAAAAAAAATATTTTCTGCCGGTTAGGTTTTTGAGGGCTGATTTCTTGCTCTGTAATAAAAAGCCTTCTGTTTCGAGTGCCAAACCTTTCAGGAGAGCATTTTCAAGCTTTTGGCACCATTTTTGAGTGAATTGCCAAAAGTCAGATTTTGGCTGAAATTGTGACCCCGGGGCTTAGGGATTTTTTCAAAAAAATATTTTCTGCCGGTTTAGTTTTTGAGGGCTGATTTCTTGTCCTGTGATAAAAAGCCTTCTGTTTCGAGTGCCAAACCTTTCAGGAGAGCATTTTCAAGCTTTTGGCACCATTTTTGAGTGAATTGCCAAAAGTCAGATTTTGGCTGAAATTGTGACCCCGGGGCTTAGGGATTTTTGCAAAAAAATATTTTCTGCCGGTTAAGTTTTTGAGGGCTGATTTCTTGTCCTGTGATAAAAAGCCTTCTGTTTCGAGTGCCAAACCTTTCAGGAGAGCATTTTCAAGCTTTTGGCACCATTTTTGAGTGAATTGCCAAAAGTCAGATTTTGGCTGAAATTGTGACCCCGGGGATTTAGGGATTTTTTTCAAAAAAATATTTTTTGCCGGTTAAGTTTTTGAGGGCTGATTTCTTGTCCTGTGATAAAAAGCCTTCTGTTTCGAGTGCCAAACCTTTCAGGAGAGCATTTACAAGCTTTTGGCACCATTTTTGAGTGAATTGCCAAAATTCAGATTTTGGCTGAAATTGTGACCCCGGGGCTTAGGGATTTTTTCAAAAAAAATATTTTCTGCCGGTTAGGTTTTTGAGGGCTGATTTCTTCTCCTGTGATAAAACGCCTTCTGTTTCCATGGCCAAAGCTTTCAGGGGAGCATTTTCAAGCTTTTGGCACCATTTTTGAGTGAATTGCCAAAAGTCAGATTTTGGCTGAAATTCTGAGCCCGGGGCTTAGGGATTTTTTCAAAAAAATATTTTCTGCCGGTTAAGTTTTTGAGGGCTGATTTCTTGTCCTGTGATAAAAAGCCTTCTGCTTCGAGTGCCAAACCTTTCAGGAGAGCATTTTCAAGCTTTTGGCACCATTTTTGAGTGAAGTGCCAAAAGTCAGATTTTGGCTGAAATTGTGACCCCAGGGCTTAGGGATTTTTTCAAAAAAATATTTTCTGCCGGTTAGGTTTTTGAGGGCTGATTTCTTGTCCTGTGATAAAAAGCCTTCTGTTTCCATGGCCAAAGCTTTCAGGGCAGCATTTTTAAGCTTTTGGCACCATTTTTGAGTGAATTGCCAAAAGTCAGATTTTGGCTGAAATTGTGACCCCGGGGCTTAGGGATTTTTTCAAAAAAATATTTTCTGCCGGTTAGGTTTTTGAGGGCTGATTTCTTGTCCTGTGATAAAAAGCATTCTGTTTCGAATGCCAAACCTTTCAGGAGAGCATTTTCAAGATTTTGGCACCATTTTTGAGTGAATTGCCAAAAGTCAGATTTTTGCTGAAATTGTGACCCCGGGGCTTAGGGATTTTTGCAAAAAAAATATTTCCTGCCGGTTAGGTTTTTGAGGGCTGATTTCTTGTCCTGTGATAAAAAGCCTTCTGTTTCGAGTGCCAAACCTTTCAGGAGAGCATTTTCAAGCTTTTGGCACCATTTTTGAGTGAATTGCCAAAAGTCAGATTTTGGCTGAAATTGTGACCCCGGGGCTTCGGGATTTTTTCAAAAAAATATTTTCTGCCGGTTAGGTTTTTGAGGGCTGATTTCTTCTCCTGTGATAAAAAGCCTTCTGTTTCGAGTGCCAAACCTTTCAGGAGAGCATTTTCAAGCTTTTGGCACCATTTTTGAGTGAATTGCCAAAAGTCAGATTTTGGCTGAAATTCTGAGCCCGGGGCTTAGGGATTTTTTCAAAAAAATATTTTCTGCCGGTTAAGTTTTTGAGGGCTGATTTCTTGTCCTGTGATAAAAAGCCTTCTGCTTCGAGTGCCAAACCTTTCAGGAGAGCATTTTCAAGCTTTTGGCACCATTTTTGAGTGAAGTGCCAAAAGTCAGATTTTGGCTGAAATTGTGACCCCAGGGCTTAGGGATTTTTTCAAAAAAATATTTTCTGCCGGTTAGGTTTTTGAGGGCTGATTTCTTGTCCTGTGATAAAAAGCCTTCTGTTTCCATGGCCAAAGCTTTCAGGGCAGCATTTTTAAGCTTTTGGCACCATTTTTGAGTGAATTGCCAAAAGTCAGATTTTGGCTGAAATTGTGACCCCGGGGCTTAGGGATTTTTTCAAAAAAATATTTTCTGCCGGTTAGGTTTTTGAGGGCTGATTTCTTGTCCTGTGATAAAAAGCATTCTGTTTCGAATGCCAAACCTTTCAGGAGAGCATTTTCAAGATTTTGGCACCATTTTTGAGTGAATTGCCAAAAGTCAGATTTTTGCTGAAATTGTGACCCCGGGGCTTAGGGATTTTTGCAAAAAAAATATTTCCTGCCGGTTAGGTTTTTGAGGGCTGATTTCTTGTCCTGTGATAAAAAGCCTTCTGTTTCGAGTGCCAAACCTTTCAGGAGAGCATTTTCAAGCTTTTGGCACCATTTTTGAGTGAATTGCCAAAAGTCAGATTTTGGCTGAAATTGTGACCCCGGGGCTTCGGGATTTTTTCAAAAAAATATTTTCTGCCGGTTAGGTTTTTGAGGGCTGATTTCTTCTCCTGTGATAAAAAGCCTTCTGTTTCGAGTGCCAAACCTTTCAGGAGAGCATTTTCAAGATTTTGGCACCATTTTTGAGTGAAGTGCCAAATGTCAGATTTTGGCTGAAATTGTGACCCCGGGGCTTAGGGATTTTTTCAAAAAAATATTTTCTGCCGGTTAGGTTTTTGAGGGCTGATTTCTTGTCCTGTGATAAAAAGCCTTATGTTTCGAGTGCCAAACCTTTCAGGAGAGCATTTTCAAGATTTTGGCACCATTTTTGAGTGAATTGCCAAAAGTCAGATTTTTGCTGAAATTGTGACCCCGGGGACTTAGGGATTTTTTTCAAAAAAATATTTTCTGCCGGTTAAGTTTTTGAGGGCTGATTTCTTGTCCTGTGATAAAAAGCCTTCTGTTTCGAGTGCCAAACCTTTCAGGAGAGCATTTTCAAGCTTTTGGCACCATGTTTGAGTGAATTGACAAAAGTCAGATTTTGGCTGAGATTGTGACCCCGGGGCTTAGGGATTTTTTCAAAAAAATATTTTCTGCCGGTTAGGTTTTTGAGGGCTGATTTCTTGTCCTGTGATAAAAAGCCTTCTGTTTCGAGTGCCAAACCTTTCAGGAGAGCATTTTCAAGCTTTTGGCACCATTTTTGAGTGAAGTGCCAAATGTCAGATTTTTGCTGAAATTGTGACCCCGGGGACTTAGGGATTTTTTTCAAAAAAATATTTTCTGCCGGTTTAGTTTTTGAGGGCTGATTTCTTGTCCTGTGATAAAAAGCCTTCTGTTTCGAGTGCCAAACCTTTCAGGAGAGCATTTTCAAGCTTATGGCACCATTTTTGAGTGAATTGCCAAAAGTCAGATTTTGGCTGGAATTGTGACCCCGGGGCTTAGGGATTTTTTCAAAAAAATATTTTCTGCCGGTTAGGTTTTTGAGGGCTGATTTCTTCTCCTGTGATAAAAAGCCTTCTGTTTCGAGTGCCAAACCTTTCAGGAGAGCATTTTCAAGATTTTGGCACCATTTTTGAGTGAAGTGCCAAATGTCAGATTTTGGCTGAAATTGTGACCCCGGGGCTTAGGGATTTTTTCAAAAAAATATTTTCTGCCGGTTAAGTTTTTGAGGCCTGATTTCTTGTCCTGTGATAAAAAGCATTCTGTTTCGAATGCCAAACCTTTCAGGAGAGCATTTTCAAGCTTTTGGCAGCATTTTTGAGTGAATTGCCAAAAGTCAGTTTTTTTCTGAAATTGTGACCCTGGGGCTTAGGGATTTTTTTAAAAAAATATTTTCTGCCGGTTAGGTTTTTGAGGGCTGATTTCTTGTCCTGTGATAAAAAGCCTTCTGTTTCCATGGCCAAAGCTTTCAGGGCAGCATTTTTAAGCTTTTGGCACCATTTTTGAGTGAATTGCCAAAAGTCAGATTTTGGCTGAAATTGTGACCCCGGGGCTTAGGGATTTTTTCAAAAAAATATTTTCTGCCGGTTAAGTTTTTGAGGGCTGATTTCTTGTCCTGTGATAAAAAGCCTTCTGTTTCGAGTGCCAAACCTTTCAGGAGAGCATTTTCAAGCTTTTGGCAGCATTTTTGAGTGAATTGCCAAAAGTCAGATTTTGGCTGAAATTGTGACCCCGGGGCTTAGGGATTTTTTCAAAAAAATATTTTCTGCCGGTTAAGTTTTTGAGGGCTGATTTCTTGTCCTGTGATAAAAAGCCTTCTGTTTCGAGTGCCAAACCTTTCAGGAGAGCATTTTTAAGCTTTTGGCACCATTTTTGAGTGAATTGCCAAAAGTCAGATTTTGGCTGAAATTGTGACCCCGGGGCTTAGGGATTTTTTCAAAAAAATATTTTCTGCCGGTTTAGTTTTTGAGGGCTGATTTCTTGTCCTGTGATAAAAAGCCTTCTGTTTCGAATGCCAAACCTTTCAGGAGAGCATTTTAAAGCTTTTGGCACCATTTTTGAGTGAATTGCCAAAAGTCAGATTTTGGCTGAAATTGTGACCCCGGGGCTTAGGGATTTTTTCAAAAAAATATTTTCTGCCGGTTAGGTTTTTGAGGGCTGATTTCTTCTCCTGTGATAAAAAGCCTTCTGTTTCGAGTGCCAAACCTTTCAGGAGAGCATTTTCAAGATTTTGGCACCATTTTTGAGTGAAGTGCCAAATGTCAGATTTTGGCTGAAATTGTGACCCCAGGGCTTAGGGATTTTTTCAAAAAAATATTTTCTGCCGGTTAGGTTTTTGAGGGCTGATTTCTTGTCCTGTGATAAAAAGCCTTCTGTTTCCATGGCCAAAGCTTTCAGGACAGCATTTTTAAGCTTTTGGCACCATTTTTGAGTGAATTGCCAAAAGTCAGATTTTGGCTGAAATTGTGACCCCGGGGCTTAGGGATTTTTTCAAAAAAATATTTTCTGCCGGTTTAGTTTTTGAGGGCTGATTTCTTGTCCTGTGATAAAAAGCCTTCTGTTTCGAATGCCAAACCTTTCAGGAGAGCATTTTCAAGCTTTTGGCACCATTTTTGAGTGAATTGCCAAAAGTCAGATTTTGGCTGAAATTGTGACCCCGGGGCTTAGGGATTTTTTCAAAAAAATATTTTCTGCCGGTTAGGTTTTTGAGGGCTGATTTCTTGTCCTGTGATAAAAAGCCTTCTGCTTCGAGTGCCAAACCTTTCAGGAGAGCATTTTCAAGCTTTTGGCACCATTTTTGAGTGAAGTGCCAAATGTCAGATTTTGGCTTAAATTTTGACCCCGGGGCTTAGGGATTTTTTTTAAAAAAATATTTTCTGCCGGTTAGGTTTTTGAGGGCTGATTTCTTGTCCTGTGATAAAAAGCCTTCTGTTTCGAGTGCCAAACCTTTCAGGAGAGCATTTTCAAGCTTTTGGCAGCATTTTTGAGTGAATTGCCAAAAGTCAGATTTTTTCTGAAATTGTGACCCTGGGGCTTAGGGATTTTTTTAAAAAAATATTTTCTGCCGGTTAGGTTTTTGAGGGCTGATTTCTTGTCCTGTGATAAAAAGCCTTCTGTTTCCATGGCCAAAGCTTTCAGGGCAGCATTTTAAAGCTTTTGGCACCATTTTTGAGTGAATTGCCAAAAGTCAGATTTTGGCTGAAATTGTGACCCCGGGGCTTAGGGATTTTTTCAAAAAAATATTTTCTGCCGGTTAAGTTTTTGAGGGCTGATTTCTTGTCCTGTGATAAAAAGCCTTCTGTTTCGAGTGCCAAACCTTTCAGGAGAGCATTTTCAAGCTTTTGGCAGCATTTTTGAGTGAATTGCCAAAAGTCAGATTTTGGCTGAAATTGTGACCCCGGGGCTTAGGGATTTTTTCAAAAAAATATTTTCTGCCGGTTAAGTTTTTGAGGGCTGATTTCTTGTCCTGTGATAAAAAGCCTTCTGTTTCGAGTGCCAAACCTTTCAGGAGAGCATTTTTAAGCTTTTGGCACCATTTTTGAGTGAATTGCCAAAAGTCAGATTTTGGCTGAAATTGTGACCCCGGGGCTTAGGGATTTTTTCAAAAAAATATTTTCTGCCAGTTTAGTTTTTGAGGGCTGATTTCTTGTCCTGTGATAAAAAGCCTTCTGTTTCGAATGCCAAACCTTTCAGGAGAGCATTTTCAAGCTTTTGGCACCATTTTTGAGTGAATTGCCAAAAGTCAGATTTTGGCTGAAATTGTGACCCCGGGGCTTAGGGATTTTTTCAAAAAAATATTTTCTGCCGGTTAAGTTTTTGAGGGCTGATTTCTTGTCCTGTCTTAAAAAGCCTTCTGTTTCGAGTGTCAAACCTTTCAGGAGAGCATTTTCAAGCTTTTGGCACCATTTTTGAGTGAATTGCCAAAAGTCAGATTTTGGCTGAAATTGTGACCCCGGGGCTTAGGGATTTTTTCAAAAAAAATATTTTCTGCCGGTTAGGTTTTTGAGGGCTGATTTCTTCTCCTGTGATAAAACGCCTTCTGTTTCCATGGCCAAAGCTTTCAGGGGAGCATTTTCAAGCTTTTGGCACCATTTTTGAGTGAATTGCCAAAAGTCAGATTTTGGCTGAAATTCTGAGCCCGGGGCTTAGGGATTTTTTCAAAAAAATATTTTCTGCCGGTTAAGTTTTTGAGGGCTGATTTCTTGTCCTGTGATAAAAAGCCTTCTGTTTCGAGTGCCAAACCTTTCAGGAGAGCATTTTCAAGCTTTTGGCACCATTTTTGAGTGAATTGCCAAAATACAGATTTTGGCTGAAATTGTGACCCCGGGGCTTAGGGATTTTTTCAAAAAAATATTTTCTGCCGGTTAGGTTTTTGAGGGCTGATTTCTTCTCCTGTGATAAAACGCCTTCTGTTTCCATGGCCAAAGCTTTCAGGGGAGCATTTTCAAGCTTTTGGCACCATTTTTGAGTGAATTGCCAAAAGTCAGATTTTGGCTGAAATTCTGAGCCCGGGGCTTAGGGATTTTTTCAAAAAAATATTTTCTGCCGGTTAAGTTTTTGAGGGCTGATTTCTTGTCCTGTGATAAAAAGCCTTCTGTTTCGAGTGCCAAACCTTTCAGGAGAGCATTTTCAAGCTTTTGCACCATTTTTGAGTGAAGTGCCAAAAGTCAGATTTTGGCTGAAATTGTGACCCCGGGGCTTAGGGATTTTTTCAAAAAAATATTTTCTGCCTGTTAAGTTTTTAAGGGCTGATTTCTTGTCCTGTGATAAAAAGCCTTCTGTTTCGAGTGCCAAACCTTTCAGGAGAGCATTTTCAAGCTTTTGGCACCATTTTTGAGAGAGTTGCCAAAAGTCAGATTTTTGCTGAAATTGTGACCCCGGGGCTTAGGGATTTTTTCAAAAAAAATATTTTCTGCCGGTTAGGTTTTTGAGGGCTGATTTCTTCTCCTGTGATAAAACGCCTTCTGTTTCCATGGCCAAAGCTTTCAGGGGAGCATTTTCAAGCTTTTGGCACCATTTTTGAGTGAATTGCCAAAAGTCAGATTTTGGCTGAAATTGTGACCCCGGGGCTTAGGGATTTTTTCAAAAAAATATTTTCTGTCGGTTAGGTTTTTGAGGGCTGATTTCTTGTCCTGTGATAAAAAGCCTTCTGCTTCGAGTGCCAAACCTTTCAGGAGAGCATTTTCAAGCTTTTGGCACCATTTTTGAGTGAACTGCCAAAAGTCAGATTTTGGCTGAAATTGTGACCCCAGGGCTTAGGGATTTTTTCAAAAAAATATTTTCTGCCGGTTAGGTTTTTGAGGGCTGATTTCTTGTCCTGTGATAAAAAGCCTTCTGTTTCCATGGCCAAAGCTTTCAGGGCAGCATTTTTAAGCTTTTGGCACCATTTTTGAGTGAATTGCCAAAAGTCAGATTTTGGCTGAAATTGTGACCCCGGGGCTTAGGGATTTTTTCAAAAAAATATTTTCTGCCGGTTAGGTTTTTGAGGGCTGATTTCTTGTCCTGTGATAAAAAGCATTCTGTTTCGAATGCCAAACCTTTCAGGAGAGCATTTTCAAGATTTTGGCACCATTTTTGAGTGAATTGCCAAAAGTCAGATTTTTGCTGAAATTCTGACCCCGGGGCTTAGGGATTTTTGCAAAAAAAATATTTCCTGCCGGTTAGGTTTTTGAGGGCTGATTTCTTGTCCTGTGATAAAAAGCCTTCTGTTTCGAGTGCCAAACCTTTCAGGAGAGCATTTTCAAGCTTTTGGCACCATTTTTGAGTGAATTGCCAAAAGTCAGATTTTGGCTGAAATTGTGACCCCGGGGACTTAGGGATTTTTTTCAAAAAAATATTTTTTGCCGGTTAAGTTTTTGAGGGCTGATTTCTTGTCCTGTGATAAAACGCCTTCTGTTTCCATGGCCAAAGCTTTCAGGGGAGCATTTTCAAGCTTTTGGCACCATTTTTGAGTGAATTGCCAAAAGTCAGATTTTGGCTGAAATTGTGACCCCGGGGCTTAGGGATTTTTTTAAAAAAATATTTTCTGTCGGTTAGGTTTTTGAGGGCTGATTTCTTGTCCTGTGATAAAAAGCCTTCTGCTTCGAGTGCCAAACCTTTCAGGAGAGCATTTTCAAGCTTTTGGCACCATTTTTGAGTGAACTGCCAAAAGTCAGATTTTGGCTGAAATTGTGACCCCAGGGCTTAGGGATTTTTTCAAAAAAATATTTTCTGCCGGTTAGGTTTTTGAGGGCTGATTTCTTGTCCTGTGATAAAAAGCCTTCTGTTTCCATGGCCAAAGCTTTCAGGGCAGCATTTTTAAGCTTTTGGCACCATTTTTGAGTGAATTGCCAAAAGTCAGATTTTGGCTGAAATTGTGACCCCGGGGCTTAGGGATTTTTTCAAAAAAATATTTTCTGCCGGTTAGGTTTTTGAGGGCTGATTTCTTGTCCTGTGATAAAAAGCATTCTGTTTCGAATGCCAAACCTTTCAGGAGAGCATTTTCAAGATTTTGGCACCATTTTTGAGTGAATTACCAAAAGTCAGATTTTTGCTGAAATTGTGACCCCGGGGCTTAGGGATTTTTGCAAAAAAAATATTTTCTGCCGGTTAGGTTTTTGAGGGCTGATTTCTTGTCCTGTGATAAAAAGCCTTCTGTTTCGAGTGCCAAACCTTTCAGGAGAGCATTTTCAAGCTTTTGGCACCATTTTTGAGTGAATTGCCAAAAGTCAGATTTTGGCTGAAATTGTGACCCCGGGGCTTCGGGATTTTTTCAAAAAAATATTTTCTGCCGGTTAGGTTTTTGAGGGCTGATTTCTTCTCCTGTGATAAAAAGCCTTCTGTTTCGAGTGCCAAACCTTTCAGGAGAGCATTTTCAAGATTTTGGCACCATTTTTGAGTGAAGTGCCAAATGTCAGATTTTGGCTGAAATTGTGACCCCGGGGCTTAGGGATTTTTTTCAAAAAAATATTTTCTGCCGGTTAGGTTTTTGAGGGCTGATTTCTTGTCCTGTGATAAAAAGCCTTATGTTTCGAGTGCCAAACCTTTCAGGAGAGCATTTTCAAGATTTTGGCACCATTTTTGAGTGAATTGCCAAAAGTCAGATTTTTGCTGAAATTGTGACCCCGGGGACTTAGGGATTTTTTTCAAAAAAATATTTTCTGCCTGTTAAGTTTTTGAGGGCTGATTTCTTGTCCTGTGATAAAAAGCCTTCTGTTTCGAGTGCCAAACCTTTCAGGAGAGCATTTTCAAGCTTTTGGCACCATGTTTGAGTGAATTGACAAAAGTCAGATTTTGGCTGAGATTGTGACCCCGGGGCTTAGGGATTTTTTCAAAAAAATATTTTCTGCCGGTTAGGTTTTTGAGGGCTGATTTCTTGTCCTGTGATAAAAAGCCTTCTGTTTCGAGTGCCAAACCTTTCAGGAGAGCATTTTCAAGCTTTTGGCACCATTTTTGAGTGAAGTGCCAAATGTCAGATTTTTGCTGAAATTGTGACCCCGGGGACTTAGGGATTTTTTTCAAAAAAATATTTTCTGCCGGTTTAGTTTTTGAGGGCTGATTTCTTGTCCTGTGATAAAAAGCCTTCTGTTTCGAGTGCCAAACCTTTCAGGAGAGCATTTTCAAGCTTTTGGCACCATTTTTGAGTGAATTGCCAAAAGTCAGATTTTGGCTGGAATTGTGACCCCGGGGCTTAGGGATTTTTTCAAAAAAATATTTTCTGCCGGTTAGGTTTTTGAGGGCTGATTTCTTCTCCTGTGATAAAAAGCCTTCTGTTTCGAGTGCCAAACCTTTCAGGAGAGCATTTTCAAGATTTTGGCACCATTTTTGAGTGAAGTGCCAAATGTCAGATTTTGGCTGAAATTGTGACCCCGGGGCTTAGGGATTTTTTCAAAAAAATATTTTCTGCCGGTTAAGTTTTTGAGGCCTGATTTCTTGTCCTGTGATAAAAAGCATTCTGTTTCGAATGCCAAACCTTTCAGGAGAGCATTTTCAAGCTTTTGGCAGCATTTTTGAGTGAATTGCCAAAAGTCAGTTTTTTTCTGAAATTGTGACCCTGGGGCTTAGGGATTTTTTTAAAAAAATATTTTCTGCCGGTTAGGTTTTTGAGGGCTGATTTCTTGTCCTGTGATAAAAAGCCTTCTGTTTCCATGGCCAAAGCTTTCAGGGCAGCATTTTTAAGCTTTTGGCACCATTTTTGAGTGAATTGCCAAAAGTCAGATTTTGGCTGAAATTGTGACCCCGGGGCTTAGGGATTTTTTCAAAAAAATATTTTCTGCCGGTTAAGTTATTGAGGGCTGATTTCTTGTCCTGTGATAAAAAGCCTTCTGTTTCGAGTGCCAAACCTTTCAGGAGAGCATTTTCAAGCTTTTGGCAGCATTTTTGAGTGAATTGCCAAAAGTCAGATTTTGGCTGAAATTGTGACCCCGGGGCTTAGGGATTTTTTCAAAAAAATATTTTCTGCCGGTTAAGTTTTTGAGGGCTGATTTCTTGTCCTGTGATAAAAAGCCTTCTGTTTCGAGTGCCAAACCTTTCAGGAGAGCATTTTTAAGCTTTTGGCACCATTTTTGAGTGAATTGCCAAAAGTCAGATTTTGGCTGAAATTGTGACCCCGGGGCTTAGGGATTTTTTCAAAAAAATATTTTCTGCCGGTTTAGTTTTTGAGGGCTGATTTCTTGTCCTGTGATAAAAAGCCTTCTGTTTCGAATGCCAAACCTTTCAGGAGAGCATTTTCAAGCTTTTGGCACCATTTTTGAGTGAATTGCCAAAAGTCAGATTTTGGCTGAAATTGTGACCCCGGGGCTTAGGGATTTTTTCAAAAAAATATTTTCTGCCGGTTAGGTTTTTGAGGGCTGATTTCTTCTCCTGTGATAAAAAGCCTTCTGTTTCGAGTGCCAAACCTTTCAGGAGAGCATTTTCAAGATTTTGGCGCCATTTTTGAGTGAAGTGCCAAATGTCAGATTTTGGCTGAAATTGTGACCCCAGGGCTTAGGGATTTTTTCAAAAAAATATTTTCTGCCGGTTAGGTTTTTGAGGGCTGATTTCTTGTCCTGTGATAAAAAGCCTTCTGTTTCCATGGCCAAAGCTTTCAGGACAGCATTTTTAAGCTTTTGGCACCATTTTTGAGTGAATTGCCAAAAGTCAGATTTTGGCTGAAATTGTGACCCCGGGGCTTAGGGATTTTTTCAAAAAAATATTTTCTGCCGGTTTAGTTTTTGAGGGCTGATTTCTTGTCCTGTGATAAAAAGCCTTCTGTTTCGAATGCCAAACCTTTCAGGAGAGCATTTTCAAGCTTTTGGCACCATTTTTGAGTGAATTGCCAAAAGTCAGATTTTGGCTGAAATTGTGACCCCGGGGCTTAGGGATTTTTTCAAAAAAATATTTTCTGCCGGTTAGGTTTTTGAGGGCTGATTTCTTGTCCTGTGATAAAAAGCCTTCTGCTTCGAGTGCCAAACCTTTCAGGAGAGCATTTTCAAGCTTTTGGCACCATTTTTGAGTGAAGTGCCAAATGTCAGATTTTGGCTTAAATTTTGACCCCGGGGCTTAGGGATTTTTTTAAAAAAAATATTTTCTGCCGGTTAGGTTTTTGAGGGCTGATTTCTTGTCCTGTGATAAAAAGCCTTCTGTTTCGAGTGCCAAACCTTTCAGGAGAGCATTTTCAAGCTTTTGGCAGCATTTTTGAGTGAATTGCCAAAAGTCAGATTTTTTCTGAAATTGTGACCCTGGGGCTTAGGGATTTTTTTAAAAAAATATTTTCTGCCGGTTAGGTTTTTGAGGGCTGATTTCTTGTCCTGTGATAAAAAGCCTTCTGTTTCCATGGCCAAAGCTTTCAGGGCAGCATTTTTAAGCTTTTGGCACCATTTTTGAGTGAATTGCCAAAAGTCAGATTTTGGCTGAAATTGTGACCCCGGGGCTTAGGGATTTTTTCAAAAAAATATTTTCTGCCGGTTAAGTTTTTGAGGGCTGATTTCTTGTCCTGTGATAAAAAGCCTTCTGTTTCGAGTGCCAAACCTTTCAGGAGAGCATTTTCAAGCTTTTGGCAGCATTTTTGAGTGAATTGCCAAAAGTCAGATTTTGGCTGAAATTGTGACCCCGGGGCTTAGGGATTTTTTCAAAAAAAATATTTTCTGCCGGTTAAGTTTTTGAGGGCTGATTTCTTGTCCTGTGATAAAAAGCCTTCTGTTTCGAGTGCCAAACCTTTCAGGAGAGCATTTTTAAGCTTTTGGCACCATTTTTGAGTGAATTGCCAAAAGTCAGATTTTGGCTGAAATTGTGACCCCGGGGCTTAGGGATTTTTTCAAAAAAATATTTTCTGCCAGTTTAGTTTTTGAGGGCTGATTTCTTGTCCTGTGATAAAAAGCCTTCTGTTTCGAATGCCAAACCTTTCAGGAGAGCATTTTCAAGCTTTTGGCACCATTTTTGAGTGAATTGCCAAAAGTCAGATTTTGGCTGAAATTGTGACCCCGGGGCTTAGGGATTTTTTCAAAAAAATATTTTCTGCCGGTTAAGTTTTTGAGGGCTGATTTCTTGTCCTGTCTTAAAAAGCCTTCTGTTTCGAGTGCCAAACCTTTCAGGAGAGCATTTTCAAGCTTTTGGCACCATTTTGGAGTGAATTGCCAAAAGTCAGATTTTGGCTCAAATTGTGACCCCGGGGCTTAGGGATTTTTTCAAAAAAATATTTTCTGCCGGTTAAGTTTTTGAGGGCTGATTTCTTGTCCTGTGATAAAAAGCCTTCTGTTTCGAGTGCCAAGCCTTTCAGGAGAGCATTTTCAAGCTTTTGGCACCATTTTTGAGAGAGTTGCCAAAAGTCAGATTTTGGTTGAAATTGTGACCCCGGGGCTTAGGGATTTTTTCAAAAAAATATTTTCTGCCGGTTAAGTTTTTGAGGCCTGATTTCTTGTCCTGTGATAAAAAGCCTTCTGCTTCGAGTGCCAAACCTTTCAGGAGAGCATTTTCAAGCTTTTGGCACCATTTTTGAGTGAAGTGCCAAATGTCAGATTTTGGCTGAAATTGTGACCCCGGGGCTTAGGGATTTTTTTAAAAAAAATATTTTCTGCCGGTTAGGTTTTTGAGGGCTGATTTCTTGTCCTGTGATAAAAAGCCTTCTGTTTCGAATGCCAAACCTTTCAGGAGAGCATTTTCAAGCTTTTGGCAGCATTTTTGAGTGAATTGCCAAAAGTCAGATTTTTTCTGAAATTGTGACCCTGGGGCTTAGGGATTTTTTTAAAAAAATATTTTCTGCCGGTTAGGTTTTTGAGGGCTGATTTCTTGTCCTGTGATAAAAAGCCTTCTGTTTCCATGGCCAAAGCTTTCAGGGCAGCATTTTTAAGCTTTTGGCACCATTTTTGAGTGAATTGCCAAAAGTCAGATTTTGGCTGAAATTGTGACCCCGGGGCTTAGGGATTTTTTCAAAAAAATATTTTCTGCCGGTTAAGTTTTTGAGGGCTGATTTCTTGTCCTGTGATAAAAAGCCTTCTGTTTCGAGTGCCAAACCTTTCAGGAGAGCATTTTCAAGCTTTTGGCAGCATTTTTGAGTGAATTGCCAAAAGTCAGATTTTGGCTGAAATTGTGACCCCGGGGCTTAGAGATTTTTTCAAAAAAATATTTTCTGCCGGTTAAGTTTTTGAGGGCTGATTTCTTGTCCTGTGATAAAAAGCCTTCTGTTTCGAGTGCCAAACCTTTCAGGAGAGCATTTTTAAGCTTTTGGCACCATTTTTGAGTGAATTGCCAAAAGTCAGATTTTGGCTGAAATTGTGACCCCGGGGCTTAGGGATTTTTTCAAAAAAATATTTTCTGCCGGTTTAGTTTTTGAGGGCTGATTTCTTGTCCTGTGATAAAAAGCCTTCTGTTTCGAATGCCAAACCTTTCAGGAGAGCATTTTCAAGCTTTTGGCACCATTTTTGAGTGAATTGCCAAAAGTCAGATTTTGGCTGAAATTGTGACCCCGGGGCTTAGGGATTTTTTCAAAAAAATATTTTCTGCCGGTTAAGTTTTTGAGGGCTGATTTCTTGTCCTGTCTTAAAAAGCCTTCTGTTTCGAGTGCCAAACCTTTCAGGAGAGCATTTTCAAGCTTTTGGCACCATTTTGGAGTGAATTGCCAAAAGTCAGATTTTGGCTCAAATTGTGACCCCGGGGCTTAGGGATTTTTTCAAAAAAATATTTTCTGCCGGTTAAGTTTTTGAGGGCTGATTTCTTGTCCTGTGATAAAAAGCCTTCTGTTTCGAGTGCCAAGCCTTTCAGGAGAGCATTTTCAAGCTTTTGGCACCATTTTTGAGAGAGTTGCCAAAAGTCAGATTTTGGTTGAAATTGTGACCCCGGGGCTTAGGGATTTTTGCAAAAAAAATATTTTCTGCCGGTTAGGTTTTTGAGGGCTGATTTCTTGTCCTGTGATAAAAAGCCTTCTGTTTCGAGTGCCAAACATTTCAGGAGAGCATTTTCAAGCTTTTGGCACCATGTTTGAGTGAATTGCCAAAAGTCAGATTTTGGCTGAAATTGTGACCCCGGGGCTTAGGGATTTTTTCAAAAAAATATTTTCTGCCGGTTTAGTTTTTGAGGGCTGATTTCTTGTCCTGTGATAAAAAGCCTTCTGTTTCGAATGCCAAACCTTTCAGGAGAGCATATTCAAGCTTTTGGCACCATTTTTGAGTGAATTGCCAAAAGTCAGATTTTGGCTGAAATTGTGATCCCGGGGCTTAGGGATTTTTTCAAAAAAATATTTTCTGCCGGTTAAGTTTTTGAGGGCTGATTTCTTGTCCTGTGATAAAAAGCCTTCTGTTTCGAGTGCCAAGCCTTTCAGGAGAGCATTTTCAAGCTTTTGGCACCATTTTTGAGAGAGTTGCCAAAAGTCAGATTTTGGTTGAAATTGTGACCCCGGGGCTTAGGGATTTTTTCAAAAAAATATTTTCTGCCGGTTAGGTTTTTGAGGGCTGATTTCTTGTCCTGTGATAAAAAGCCTTCTGTTTCGAGTGCCAAACCTTTCAGGAGAGCATTTTCAAGCTTTTGGCAGCATTTTTGAGTGAATTGCCAAAAGTCAGATTTTGGCTGAAATTGTGACCCCGGGGCTTAGAGATTTTTTCAAAAAAATATTTTCTGCCGGTTAAGTTTTTGAGGGCTGATTTCTTGTCCTGTGATAAAAAGCCTTCTGTTTCGAGTGCCAAACCTTTCAGGAGAGCATTTTTAAGCTTTTGGCACCATTTTTGAGTGAATTGCCAAAAGTCAGATTTTGGCTGAAATTGTGACCCCGGGGCTTAGGGATTTTTTCAAAAAAATATTTTCTGCCGGTTTAGTTTTTGAGGGCTGATTTCTTGTCCTGTGATAAAAAGCCTTCTGTTTCGAATGCCAAACCTTTCAGGAGAGCATTTTCAAGCTTTTGGCACCATTTTTGAGTGAATTGCCAAAAGTCAGATTTTGGCTCAAATTGTGACCCCGGGGCTTAGGGATTTTTTCAAAAAAATATTTTCTGCCGGTTAAGTTTTTGAGGGCTGATTTCTTGTCCTGTGATAAAAAGCCTTCTGTTTCGAGTGCCAAGCCTTTCAGGAGAGCATTTTCAAGCTTTTGGCACCATTTTTGAGAGAGTTGCCAAAAGTCAGATTTTGGTTGAAATTGTGACCCCGGGGCTTAGGGATTTTTGCAAAAAAAATATTTTCTGCCGGTTAGGTTTTTGAGGGCTGATTTCTTGTCCTGTGATAAAAAGCCTTCTGTTTCGAGTGCCAAACATTTCAGGAGAGCATTTTCAAGCTTTTGGCACCATGTTTGAGTGAATTGCCAAAAGTCAGATTTTGGCTGAGATTGTGACCCCGGGGCTTAGGGATTTTTTCAAAAAAATATTTTCTGCCGGTTAAGTTTTTGAGGCCTGATTTCTTGTCCTGTGATAAAAAGCCTTCTGCTTCGAGTGCCAAACCTTTCAGGAGAGCATTTTCAAGCTTTTGGCACCATTTTTGAGTGAAGTGCCAAATGTCAGATTTTGGCTGAAATTGTGACCCCGGGGCTTAGGGATTTTTTTTAAAAAAATATTTTCTGCCGGTTAGGTTTTTGAGGGCTGATTTCTTGTCCTGTGATAAAAAGCCTTCTGTTTCGAATGCCAAACCTTTCAGGAGAGCATTTTCAAGCTTTTGGCAGCATTTTTGAGTGAATTGCCAAAAGTCAGATTTTTTCTGAAATTGTGACCCTGGGGCTTAGGGATTTTTTTAAAAAAATATTTTCTGCCGGTTAGGTTTTTGAGGGCTGATTTCTTCTCCTGTGATAAAAAGCCTTCTGTTTCCATGGCCAAAGCTTTCAGGGCAGCATTTTTAAGCTTTTGGCACCATTTTTGAGTGAATTGCCAAAAGTCAGATTTTGGCTGAAATTGTGACCCCGGGGCTTAGGGATTTTTTCAAAAAAATATTTTCTGCCGGTTTAGTTTTTGAGGGCTGATTTCTTGTCCTGTGATAAAAAGCCTTCTGTTTCGAATGCCAAACCTTTCAGGAGAGCATTTTCAAGCTTTTGGCACCATTTTTGAGTGAATTGCCAAAAGTCAGATTTTGGCTGAAATTGTGATCCCGGGGCTTAGGGATTTTTTCAAAAAAATATTTTCTGCCGGTTAAGTTTTTGAGGGCTGATTTCTTGTCCTGTGATAAAAAGCCTTCTGTTTCGAGTGCCAAGCCTTTCAGGAGAGCATTTTCAAGCTTTTGGCACCATTTTTGAGAGAGTTGCCAAAAGTCAGATTTTGGTTGAAATTGTGACCCCGGGGCTTAGGGATTTTTTCAAAAAAATATTTTCTGCCGGTTAGGTTTTTGAGGGCTGATTTCTTGTCCTGTGATAAAAAGCCTTCTGTTTCGAGTGCCAAACCTTTCAGGAGAGCATTTTCAAGCTTTTGGCACCATGTTTGAGTGAATTGCCAAAAGTCAGATTTTGGCTGAGATTGTGACCCCGGGGCTTAGGGATTTTTTCAAAAAAATATTTTCTGCCGGTTAAGTTTTTGAGGGCTGATTTCTTGTCCTGTGATAAAAAGCCTTCTGTTTCGAGTGCCAAACCTTTCAGGAGAGCATTTTCAAGCTTTTGGCAGCATTTTTGAGTGAATTGCCAAAAGTCAGATTTTTTCTGAAATTGTGACCCTGGGGCTTAGGGATTTTTTTAAAAAAATATTTTCTGCAGGTTAGGTTTTTGAGGGCTGATTTCTTCTCCTGTGATAAAACGCCTTCTGTTTCCATGGCCAAAGCTTTCAGGGGAGCATTTTCAAGCTTTTGGCACCATTCTTGAGTGAATTGCCAAAAGTCAGATTTTGGCTGAAATTGTGACCCCGGGGCTTAGGGATTTTTTCAAAAAAATATTTTCTGCCGGTTTAGTTTTTGAGGGCTGATTTCTTGTCCTGTGATAAAAAGCCTTCTCTTTCGAATGCCAAACCTTTCAGGAGAGCATTTTCAAGCTTTTGGCACCATTTTTGAGTGAATTGCCAAAAGTCAGATTTTGGCTGAAATTGTGACCCCGGGGCTTAGGGATTTTTTCAAAAAAATATTTTCTACCGGTTAGGTTTTTGAGGGCTGATTTCTTGTCCTGTCTTAAAAAGCCTTCTGTTTCGAGTGCCAAACCTTTCAGGAGAGCATTTTCAAGCTTTTGGCACCATTTTTGAGTGAATTGCCAAAAGTCAGATTTTGGCTCAAATTGTGAGCCCGGGGCTTAGGGATTTTTTTCAAAAAAATATTTTCTGCCGGTTAGGTTTTTGAGGGCTGATTTCTTGTCCTGTGATAAAAAGCCTTCTGTTTCCATGGCCAAAGCTTTCAGGGGAGCATTTTCAAGCTTTTGGCACCATTTTTGAGTGAATTGCCAAAAGTCAGATTTTGGCTGAAATTGTGACCCCGGGGCTTAGGGATTTTTTCAAAAAAATATTTTCTGCCGGTTAGGTTTTTGAGGGCTGATTTCTTGTCCTGTGATAAAAAGCATTCTGTTTCCATGGCCAAAGCTTTCAGGGGAGCATTTTCAAGCTTTTGGCACCATTCTTGAGTGAATTGCCAAAAGTCAGATTTTGGCTGAAATTGTGACCCTGGGGCTTAGGGATTTTTTAAAAAAAATATTTTCTGCCGGTTAGGTTTTTGAGGGCTGATTTCTTCTCCTGTGATAAAACGCCTTCTGTTTCCATGGCCAAAGCTTTCAGGGGAGCATTTTCAAGCTTTTGGCACCATTCTTGAGTGAATTGCCAAAAGTCAGATTTTGGCTGAAATTCTGAGCCCGGGGCTTAGGGATTTTTTCAAAAAAATATTTTCTGCCGGTTAAGTTTTTGAGGGCTGATTTCTTGTCCTGTGATAAAAAGCCTTCTGTTTCGAGTGCCAAACCTTTCAGGAGAGCATTTTCAAGCTTTTGGCAGCATTTTTGAGTGATTTGCCAAAAGTCAGATTTTGGCTGAAATTGTGACCCCAGGGACTTAGGGATTTTTTTCAAAAAAATATTTTCTGCCGGTTAGGTTTTTGAGGGCTGATTTCTTCTCCTGTGATAAAACGCCTTCTGTTTCCATGGCCAAAGCTTTCAGGGGAGCATTTTCAAGCTTTTGGCACCATGTTTGAGTGAATTGCCAAAAGTCAGATTTTGGCTGAAATTGTGACCCCGGGGCTTAGGGATTTTTTCAAAAAAATATTTTCTGCCGGTTAGGTTTTTGAGGGCTGATTTCTTGTCCTGTGATAAAAAGCCTTCTGTTTCGAGTGCCAAACCTTTCAGGAGAGCATTTTCAAGCTTTTGGCAGCATTTTTGAGTGAATTGCCAAAAGTCAGATTTTTTCTGAAATTGTGACCCTGGGGCTTAGGGATTTTTTTAAAAAAAATATTTTCTGCCGGTTAGGTTTTTGAGGGCTGATTTCTTCTCCTGTGATAAAACGCCTTCTGTTTCCATGGCCAAAGCTTTCAGGGGAGCATTTTCAAGCTTTTGGCACCATTCTTGAGTGAATTGCCAAAAGTCAGATTTTGGCTGAAATTCTGAGCCCGGGGCTTAGGGATTTTTTCACAAAAATATTTTCTGCCGGTTAAGTTTTTGAGGGCTGATTTCTTGTCCTGTGATAAAAAGCCTTCTGTTTCGAGTGCCAAACCTTTCAGGAGAGCATTTTCAAGCTTTTGGCAGCATTTTTGAGTGATTTGCCAAAAGTCAGATTTTGGCTGAAATTGTGACCCCAGGGACTTAGGGATTTTTTTCAAAAAAATATTTTCTGCCGGTTAAGTTTTTGAGGGCTGATTTCTTGTCCTGTGATAAAAAGCCTTCTGTTTCCATGGCCAAAGCTTTCAGGGGAGCATTTTCAAGCTTTTGGCACCATTTTTGAGTGAATTGCCAAAAGTCAGATTTTGGCTGAAATTCTGAGCCCGGGCCTTAGCGATTTTTTCAAAAAAATATTTTCTGCCGGTTAGGTTTTTGAGGGCTGATTTCTTGTCCTGTGATAAAAAGCCTTCTGTTTCGAATGCCAAACCTTTCAGGAGAGCATTCTCAAGCTTTTGGCACCATTTTTGAGTGAATTGCCAAAATTCAGATTTTGGCTGAAATTGTGACCCTGGGGCTTAGGGA
Organism: Podarcis vaucheri; assembly: GCF_965113315.1. Lineage (NCBI taxonomy): Eukaryota > Metazoa > Chordata > Lepidosauria > Squamata > Lacertidae > Podarcis > Podarcis vaucheri. Next base: position 87,556,996 of record NC_138765.1, on the reverse strand, counting down.
TTTTTTTCAAAAAAATATTTTCTGCCGGTTAGGTTTTTGAGGGCTGATTTCTTCTCCTGTGATAAAACGCCTTCTGTTTCCATGGCCAAAGCTTTCAGGGGAGCATTTTCAAGCTTTTGGCACCATTTTTGAGTGAATTGCCAAAAGTCAGATTTTGGCTGAAATTCTGAGCCCGGGGCTTAGGGATTTTTGCAAAAAAATATTTTCTGCCGGTTAAGTTTTTGAGGGCTGATTTCTTGTCCTGTGATAAAAAGCCTTCTGTTTCGAGTGCCAAACCTTTCAGGAGAGCATTTTCAAGATTTTGGCACCATTTTTGAGTGAATTGCCAAAAGTCAGATTTTTGCTGAAATTGTGACCCCGGGGACTTAGGGATTTTTTTCAAAAAAATATTTTCTGCCGGTTAAGTTTTTGAGGGCTGATTTCTTGTCCTGTGATAAAAAGCCTTCTGTTTCGAGTGCCAAACCTTTCAGGAGAGCATTTTCAAGCTTTTGGCACCATGTTTGAGTGAATTGCCAAAAGTCAGATTTTTGCTGAAATTGTGACCCTGGGGCTTAGGGATTTTTTTAAAAAAATATTTTCTGCCGGTTAGGTTTTTGAGGGCTGATTTCTTCTCCTGTGATAAAACGCCTTCTGTTTCCATGGCCAAAGCTTTCAGGGGAGCATTTTCAAGCTTTTGGCACCATTCTTGAGTGAATTGCCAAAAGTCAGATTTTGGCTGAAATTGTGACCCCGGGGCTTAGGGATTTTTTCAAAAAAATATTTTCTACCGGTTAGGTTTTTGAGGGCTGATTTCTTGTCCTTTGATAAAAAGCCTTCTGTTTCGAGTGCCAAACCTTTCAGGAGAGCATTTTCAAGATTTTGGCACCATTTTTGAGTGAATTGCCAAAAGTCAGATTTTTGCTGAAATTGTGACCCCGGGGACTTAGGGATTTTTTTCAAAAAAATATTTTCTGCCGGTTAAGTTTTTGAGGGCTGATTTCTTGTCCTGTGATAAAAAGCCTTCTGTTTCGAGTGCCAAACCTTTCAGGAGAGCATTTTCAAGCTTTTGGCACCATGTTTGAGTGAATTGACAAAAGTCAGATTTTGGCTGAGATTGTGACACCAGGGCTTAGGGATTTTTTTCAAAAAAATATTTTCTGCCGGTTAAGTTTTTGAGGGCTGATTTCTTGTCCTGTGATAAAAAGCCTTCTGTTTCGAGTGCCAAACCTTTTAGGAGAGCATTTTCAAGCTTTTGGCACCATTTTTGAGTGAATTGCCAAAATTCAGATTTTGGCTGAAATTGTGACCCCGGGGCTTAGGGATTTTTTTTTAAAAAATATTTTCTGCCGGTTAGGTTTTTGAGGGCTGATTTCTTGTCCTGTGATAAAAAGCCTTCTGTTTCCATGGCCAAAGCTTTCAGGGGAGCATTTTCAAGCTTTTGGCACCATTTTTGAGTGAATTGCCAAAAGTCAGATTTTGGCTGAAATTGTGACCCCGGGGCTTAGGGATTTTTTCAAAAAAATATTTTCTGCCGGTTAAGTTTTTGAGGGCTGATTTCTTGTCCTGTGATAAAAAGCCTTCTGTTTCGAGTGCCAAACCTTTCAGGAGAGCATTTTCAAGCTTTTGGCACCATTTTTGAGAGAGTTGCCAAAAGTCAGATTTTGGTTGAAATTGTGACCCCGGGGCTTAGGGATTTTTTCAAAAAAATATTTTCTGCCGGTTAAGTTTTTGAGGGCTGATTTCTTGTCCTGTCTTAAAAAGCCTTCTGTTTCGAGTGCCAAACCTTTCAGGAGAGCATTTTCAAGCTTTTGGCACCATTTTTGAGTGAATTGCCAAAAGTCAGATTTTGGCTGAAATTTTTCAAAATTTTTCAAAAATATTTTCTGCCGGTTAGGTTTTTGAGGGCTGATTTCTTGTCCTGTGATAAAAAGCCTTCTGTTTCCATGGCCAAAGCTTTCAGGGCAGCATTTTTAAGCTTTTGGCACCATTTTTGAGTGAATTGCCAAAAGTCAGATTTTGGCTGAAATTGTGACCCCGGGGCTTAGGGATTTTTTCAAAAAAATATTTTCTGCCGGTTAAGTTTTTGAGGGCTGATTTCTTGTCCTGTGATAAAAAGCCTTCTGTTTCGAGTGCCAAACCTTTCAGGAGAGCATTTTCAAGCTTTTGGCAGCATTTTTGAGTGAATTGCCAAAAGTCAGATTTTTTCTGAAATTGTGACCCTGGGGCTTAGGAATTTTTTTAAAAAAAATATTTTCTGCCGGTTAGGTTTTTGAGGGCTGATTTCTTGTCCTGTGATAAAAAGCCTTCTGTTTCGAGTGCCAAACCTTTCAGGAGAGCATTTTCAAGCTTTTGGCACCATTCTTGAGTGAATTGCCAAAAGTCAGATTTTTGCTGAGATTGTCACCACGGGGCTTAAGGATTTTTTCAAAAAAAAAAATTCTGCCGGTTAAGTTTTTGAGGGCTGATTTCTTGTCCTGTGATAAAAAGCCTTCTGTTTCCATCGCCAAAGCTTTCAGGGGAGCATTTTCAAGCTTTTGGCACCATTTTTGAGTGAAGTGCCAAAAGTCAGATTTTGGCTGAAATTGTGACCCCGGGGCTTAGGGATTTTTTCAAAAAATTATTTTCTGCCGGTTAAGTTTTTGAGGGCTGATTTCTTGTCCTGTGATAAAAAGCCTTCTGTTTCGAGTGCCAAACCTTTCAGGAGAGCATTTTCAAGCTTTTGGCAGCATTTTTGAGTGAATTGCCAAAAGTCAGATTTTTTCTGAAATTGTGACCCTGGGGCTTAGGGATTTTTTTAAAAAAAATATTTTCTGCCGGTTAGGTTTTTGAGGGCTGATTTCTTCTCCTGTGATAAAACGCCTTCTGTTTCCATGGCCAAAGCTTTCAGGGGAGCATTTTCAAGCTTTTGGCACCGTTCTTGAGTGAATTGCCAAAAGTCAGATTTTGGCTGAAATTGTGACCCCGGGGCTTAGCGATTTTTTCAAAAAAATATTTTCTGCCGGTTAAGTTTTTGAGGGCTGATTTCTTGTCCTGTGATAAAAAGCCTTCTGTTTCGAATGCCAAACCTTTCAGGAGAGCATTCTCAAGCTTTTGGCACCATTTTTGAGTGAATTGCCAAAATTCAGATTTTGGCTGAAATTGTGACCCTGGGGCTTAGGGATTTTTTTCAAAAAAATATTTTCTGCCGGTTAGGTTTTTGAGGGCTGATTTCTTCTCCTGTGATAAAACGCCTTCTGTTTCCATGGCCAAAGCTTTCAGGGGAGCATTTTCAAGCTTTTGGCACCATTCTTGAGTGAATTGCCAAAAGTCAGATTTTGGCTGAAATTCTGAGCCCGGGGCTTAGGGATTTTTTCAAAAAAATATTTTCTGCCGGTTAAGTTTTTGAGGGCTGATTTCTTGTCCTGTGATAAAAAGCCTTCTGTTTCGAGTGCCAAACCTTTCAGGAGAGCATTTTCAAGCTTTTGGCAGCATTTTTGAGTGATTTGCCAAAAGTCAGATTTTTGCTGAAATTGTGACCCCAGGGACTTAGGGATTTTTTTCAAAAAAATATTTTCTGCCGGTTAGGTTTTTGAGGGCTGATTTCTTCTCCTGTGATAAAACGCCTTCTGTTTCCATGGCCAAAGCTTTCAGGGGAGCATTTTCAAGCTTTTGGCACCATTTTTGAGTGAATTGCCAAAAGTCAGATTTTGGCTGAAATTGTGACCCCGGGGCTTAGGGATTTTTTCAAAAAAATATTTTCTGCCGGTTAAGTTTTTGAGGGCTGATTTCTTGTCCTGTGATAAAAAGCCTTCTGTTTCGAGTGCCAAACCTTTCAGGAGAGCATTTTCAAGCTTTTGGCAGCATTTTTGAGTGAATTGCCAAAAGTCAGATTTTTTCTGAAATTGTGACCCCGGGGCTTAGGGATTTTTTTTAAAAAAAATATTTTCTGCCGGTTAGGTTTTTGAGGGCTGATTTCTTCTCCTGTGATAAAACGCCTTCTGTTTCCATGGCCAAAGCTTTCAGGGGAGCATTTTCAAGCTTTTGGCACCATTCTTGAGTGAATTGCCAAAAGTCAGATTTTGGCTGAAATTCTGAGCCCGGGGCTTAGGGATTTTTTCAAAAAAATATTTTCTGCCGGTTAAGTTTTTGAGGGCTGATTTCTTGTCCTGTGATAAAAAGCCTTCTGTTTCGAGTGCCAAACCTTTCAGGAGAGCATTTTCAAGCTTTTGGCACCATGTTTGAGTGAATTGCCAAAAGTCAGATTTTGGCTGAAATTGTGACCCCAGGGACTTAGGGATTTTTTTCAAAAAAATATTTTCTGCCGGTTAGGTTTTTGAGGGCTGATTTCTTCTCCTGTGATAAAAAGCCTTCTGTTTCGAATGCCAAACCTTTCAGGAGAGCATTCTCAAGCTTTTGGCACCATTTTTGAGTGAATTGCCAAAATTCAGATTTTGGCTGAAATTGTGACCCTGGGGCTTAGGGATTTTTTTAAAAAAAATATTTTCTGCCGGTTAGGTTTTTGAGGGCTGATTTCTTCTCCTGTGATAAAAAGCCTTCTGTTTCGAGTGCCAAACCTTTCAGGAGAGCATTTTCAAGCTTTTGGCACCATTTTTGAGTGAATTGCCAAAAGTCAGATTTTGGCTGAAATTCTGAGCCCGGGGCTTAGGGATTTTTTCAAAAAAATATTTTCTGCCGGTTAAGTTTTTGAGGGCTGATTTCTTGTCCTGTGATAAAAAGCCTTCTGTTTCGAGTGCCAAACCTTTCAGGAGAGCATTTTCAAGATTTTGGCACCATTTTTGAGTGAATTGCCAAAAGTCAGATTTTTGCTGAAATTGTGACCCCGGGGCTTAGGGATTTTTTTCAAAAAAATATTTTCTGCCGGTTAAGTTTTTGAGGGCTGATTTCTTGTCCTGTGATAAAAAGCCTTCTGTTTCGAGTGCCAAACCTTTCAGGAGAGCATTTTCAAGCTTTTGGCACCATGTTTGAGTGAATTGCCAAAAGTCAGATTTTTTCTGAAATTGTGACCCCGGGGCTTAGGGATTTTTTCAAAAAAATATTTTCTGCCGGTTAAGTTTTTGAGGGCTGATTTCTTGTCCTGTGATAAAAAGCCTTCTGTTTCGAGTGCCAAACCTTTCAGGAGAGCATTTTCAAGCTTTTGGCACCATTTTTGAGAGAGTTGCCAAAAGTCAGATTTTTGCTGAGATTGTGACCCCAGGGCTTAGGGATTTAAAAAAAAAAAAAAAATTTCTGCCGGTTAAGTTTTTGAGGGCTGATTTCTTGTCCTGTGATAAAAAGCCTTCTCTTTCCATCGCCAAAGCTTTCAGGGGAGCATTTTCAAGCTTTTGGCACCATTTTTGAGTGAATTGCCAAGTCAGATTTTGGCTGAAATTGTGACCCCTAATTGTGACTTAGGGATTTTTTTCAAAAAAATATTTTCTGCCGGTTAGGTTTTTGAGGGCTGATTTCTTCTCCTGTGATAAAACGCCTTCTGTTTCCATGGCCAAAGCTTTCAGGGGAGCATTTTCAAGCTTTTGGCACCATTTTTGAGTGAATTGCCAAAAGTCAGATTTTGGCTGAAATTCTGAGCCCGGGGCTTAGGGATTTTTTCAAAAAAATATTTTCTGCCGGTTAAGTTTTTGAGGGCTGATTTCTTCTCCTGTGATAAAAAGCCTTCTGTTTCGAGTGCCAAACCTTTCAGGAGAGCATTTTCAAGCTTTTGGCACCATTTTTGAGTGAATTGCCAAAAGTCAGATTTTGGCTGAAATTCTGAGCCCGGGGCTTAGGGATTTTTTCAAAAAAATATTTTCTGCCGGTTAAGTTTTTGAGGGCTGATTTCTTGTCCTGTGATAAAAAGCCTTCTGTTTCGAGTGCCAAACCTTTCAGGAGAGCATTTTCAAGATTTTGGCACCATTTTTCAGTGAATTGCCAAAAGTCAGATTTTTGCTGAAATTGTGACCCCGGGGCTTAGGGATTTTTTTCAAAAAAATATTTTCTGCCGGTTAAGTTTTTGAGGGCTGATTTCTTGTCCTGTGATAAAAAGCCTTCTGTTTCGAGTGCCAAGCCTTTCAGGAGAGCATTTTCAAGCTTTTGGCACCATGTTTGAGTGAATTGCCAAAAGTCAGATTTTTTCTGAAATTGTGACCCTGGGGCTTAGGGATTTTTTCAAAAAAATATTTTCTGCCGGTTAAGTTTTTGAGGGCTGATTTCTTGTCCTGTGATAAAAAGCCTTCTGTTTCGAGTGCCAAACCTTTCAGGAGAGCATTTTCAAGCTTTTGGCACCACTTTTGAGAGAGTTGCCAAAAGTCAGATTTTTGCTGAGATTGTGACCCCAGGGCTTAGGGATTTTTTCAAAAAAAAAAATTTCTGCCGGTTAAGTTTTTGAGGGCTGATTTCTTGTCCTGTGATAAAAAGCCTTCTGTTTCCATCGCCAAAGCTTTCAGGGGAGCATTTTCAAGCTTTTGGCACCATTTTTGAGTGAATTGCCAAGTCAGATTTTGGCTGAAATTGTGACCCCTAATTGTGACTTAGGGATTTTTTTCAAAAAAATATTTTCTGCCGGTTAGGTTTTTGAGGGCTGATTTCTTCTCCTGTGATAAAACGCCTTCTGTTTCCATGGCCAAAGCTTTCAGGGGAGCATTTTCAAGCTTTTGGCACCATTTTTGAGTGAATTGCCAAAAGTCAGATTTTGGTTGAAATTGTGACCCCGGGGCTTAGGGATTTTTTCAAAAAAATATTTTCTGCCGGTTAAGTTTTTGAGGGCTGATTTCTTGTCGTGTGATAAAAAGCCTTCTGCTTCGAGCGCCAAACCTTTCAGGAGAGCATTTTCAAGCTTTTGGCACCATTTTTGAGTGAATTGCCAAAAGTCAGATTTTTTCTGAAATTGTGACCCCGGGGCTTAGGGATTTTTTCAAAAAAATATTTTCTGCCGGTTAAGTTTTTGAGGGCTGATTTCTTGTCCTGTGATAAAAAGCCTTCTGTTTCGAGTGCCAAACCTTTCAGGAGAGCATTTTCAAGCTTTTGGCACCATTTTTGAGAGAGTTGCCAAAAGTCAGATTTTGGTTGAAATTGTGACCCCGGGGCTTAGGGATTTTTTCAAAAAAATATTTTCTGCCGGTGAGGTTTTTGAGGGCTGATTTCTTGTCCTGTGATAAAAAGCCTTCTGTTTCCATGGCCAAAGCTTTCAGGGCAGCATTTTTAAGCTTTTGGCACCATTTTTGAGTGAATTGCCAAAAGTCAGATTTTGGCTGAAATTGTGACCCCGGGGCTTAGGGATTTTTTCAAAAAAATATTTTCTGCCGGTTAAGTTTTTGAGGGCTGATTTCTTGTCCTGTGATAAAAAGCCTTCTGTTTCGAGTGCCAAACCTTTCAGGAGAGCATTTTCAAGCTTTTGGCAGCATTTTTGAGTGAATTGCCAAAAGTCAGATTTTTTCTGAAATTGTTACCCTGGGGCTTAGGGATTTTTTAAAAAAAAATATTTTCTGCCGGTTAAGTTTTTGAGGGCTGATTTCTTCTCCTGTGATAAAACGCCTTCTGTTTCCATGGCCAAAGCTTTCAGGGGAGCATTTTCAAGCTTTTGGCACCATTTTTGAGTGAATTGCCAAAAGTCAGATTTTGGCTGAAATTGTGACCCCGGGGCTTAGGGATTTCTTCAAAAAAATATTTTCTGCCGGTTAGGTTTTTGAGGGCTGATTTCTTCTCCTGTGATAAAACGCCTTCTGTTTCCATGGCCAAAGCTTTCAGGGGAGCATTTTCAAGCTTTTGGCACCATTTTTGAGTGAATTGCCAAAAGTCAGATTTTGGCTGAAATTCTGAGCCCGGGGCTTAGGGATTTTTTCAAAAAAATATTTTCTGCCGGTTAAGTTTTTGAGGGCTGATTTCTTGTCCTGTGATAAAAAGCCTTCTGTTTCGAGTGCCAAACCTTTCAGGAGAGCATTTTCAAGCTTTTGGCAGCATTTTTGAGTGATTTGCCAAAAGTCAGATTTTGGCTGAAATTGTGACCCCAGGGACTTAGGGATTTTTTTCAAAAAAATATTTTCTGCCGGTTAGGTTTTTGAGGGCTGATTTCTTCTCCTGTGATAAAACGCCTTCTGTTTCCATGGCCAAAGCTTTCAGGGGAGCATTTTCAAGCTTTTGGCACCATTTTTGAGTGAATTGCCAAAAGTCAGATTTTGGCTGAAATTGTGACCCCGGGCCTTAGGGATTTTTTCAAAAAAATATTTTCTGCCGGTTAAGTTTTTGAGGGCTGATTTCTTGTCCTGTGATAAAAAGCCTTCTGTTTCGAATGCCAAACCTTTCAGGAGAGCATTCTCAAGCTTTTGGCACCATTTTTGAGTGAATTGCCAAAATTCAGATTTTGGCTGAAATTGTGACCCTGGGGCTTAGGAATTTTTTTCAAAAAAATATTTTCTGCCGGTTAGGTTTTTGAGGGCTGATTTCTTCTCCTGTGATAAAACGCCTTCTGTTTCCATGGCCAAAGCTTTCAGGGGAGCATTTTCAAGCTTTTGGCACCATTTTTGAGTGAATTGCCAAAAGTCAGATTTTGGCTGAAATTCTGAGCCCGGGGCTTAGGGATTTTTTCAAAAAAATATTTTCTGCCGGTTAAGTTTTTGAGGGCTGATTTCTTGTCCTGTGATAAAAAGCCTTCTGTTTCGAGTGCCAAACCTTTCAGGAGAGCATTTTCAAGATTTTGGCACCATTTTTGAGTGAATTGCCAAAAGTCAGATTTTTGCTGAAATTGTGACCCCGGGGCTTAGGGATTTTTTCAAAAAAATATTTTCTGCCGGTTAAGTTTTTGAGGGCTGATTTCTTGTCGTGTGATAAAAAGCCTTCTGTTTCGAATGCCAAACCTTTCAGGAGAGCATTTTCAAGCTTTTGGCACCATTTTTGAGAGAGTTGCCAAAAGTCAGATTTTTTCTGAAATTGTTACCCTGGGGCTTAGGGATTTTTTTTCAAAAAAAAATATCTGCCTGTTAGGTTTTTGAGGGCTGATTTCTTGTCCTGTGATAAAAAGCCTTCTGTTTCCATGGCCAAAGCTTTCAGGGCAGCATTTTTAAGCTTTTGGCACCATTTTTGAGTGAAGTGCCAAAAGTCAGATTTTGGCTGAAATTGTGACCCCGGGGCTTAGAGATTTTTTCAAAAAAATATTTTCTGCCGGTTAAGTTTTTGAGGGCTGATTTCTTCTCCTGTGATAAAACGCCTTCTGTTTCCATGGCCAAAGCTTTCAGGGGAGCATTTTCAAGCTTTTGGCACCATTTTTGAGTGAATTGCCAAAAGTCAGATTTTGGCTGAAATTGTGACCCCGGGGCTTAGGGATTTTTTCAAAAAAATATTTTCTGCCGGTTAAGTTTTTGAGGGCTGATTTCTTGTCGTGTGATAAAAAGCCTTCTGTTTCGAGTGCCAAACCTTTCAGGAGAGCATTTTCAAGCTTTTGGCAGCATTTTTGAGTGATTTGCCAAAAGTCAGATTTTGGCTGAAATTGTGACCCCAGGGACTTAGGGATTTTTTTCAAAAAAATATTTTCTGCCGGTTAGGTTTTTGAGGGCTGATTTCTTCTCCTGTGATAAAACGCCTTCTGTTTCCATGGCCAAAGCTTTCAGGGGAGCATTTTCAAGCTTTTGGCACCATTTTTGAGTGAATTGCCAAAAGTCAGATTTTGGCTGAAATTCTGAGCCCGGGCCTTAGCGATTTTTTCAAAAAAATATTTTCTGCCGGTTAAGTTTTTGAGGGCTGATTTCTTGTCCTGTGATAAAAAGCCTTCTGTTTCGAATGCCAAACCTTTCAGGAGAGCATTCTCAAGCTTTTGGCACCATTTTTGAGTGAATTGCCAAAATTCAGATTTTGGCTGAAATTGTGACCCTGGGGCTTAGGGATTTTTTTCAAAAAAATATTTTCTGCCGGTTAGGTTTTTGAGGGCTGATTTCTTCTCCTGTGATAAAACGCCTTCTGTTTCCATGGCCAAAGCTTTCAGGGGAGCATTTTCAAGCTTTTGGCACCATTTTTGAGTGAATTGCCAAAAGTCAGATTTTGGCTGAAATTCTGAGCCCGGGGCTTAGGGATTTTTTCAAAAAAATATTTTCTGCCGGTTAAGTTTTTGAGGGCTGATTTCTTCTCCTGTGATAAAACAACTTCTGTTTCCATGGCCAAAGCTTTCAGGGGAGCATTTTCAAGCTTTTGGCACCATTTTTGAGTGAATTGCCAAAAGTCAGATTTTGGCTGAAATTGTGACCCCGGGGATTTAGGGATTTTTTTCAAAAAAATATTTTCTGCCGGTTAGGTTTTTGAGGGCTGATTTCTTCTCCTGTGATAAAACGCCTTCTATTTCCATGGCCAAAGCTTTCAGGGGAGCATTTTCAAGCTTTTGGCACCATTTTTGAGTGAATTGCCAAAAGTCAGATTTTGGCTGAAATTCTGAGCCCGGGGCTTAGGGATTTTTTCAAAAAAATATTTTCTGCCGGTTAAGTTTTTGAGGGCTGATTTCTTGTCCTGTGATAAAAAGCCTTCTGTTTCGAGTGCCAAACCTTTCAGGAGAGCATTTTCAAACTTTTGGCACCATTTTTGAGAGAGTTGCCAAAAGTCAGATTTTGGCTGAGATTGTGACCCCGGGGGCTTAGGGATTTTTTTCAAAAAAAAATATCTGCCGGTTAGGTTTTTGAGGGCTGATTACTTGTCCTGTGATAAAAAGCCTTCTGTTTCCATGGCCAAAGCTTTCAGGGCAGCATTTTTAAGCTTTTGGCACCATTTTTGAGTGAAGTGCCAAAAGTCAGATTTTGGCTGAAATTGTGACCCCGGGGCTTAGAGATTTTTTCAAAAAAATATTTTCTGCCGGTTAAGTTTTTGAGGGCTGATTTCTTGTCCTGTGATAAAAAGCCTTCTGTTTCGAATGCCAAACCTTTCAGGAGAGCATTTTCAAGCTTTTGGCACCATTTTTGAGTGAATTGCCAAAATTCAGATTTTGGCTGAAATTGTGACCCTGGGGCTTAGGGATTTTTTTCAAAAAAATATTTTCTGCCGGTTAGGTTTTTGAGGGCTGATTTCTTCTCCTGTGATAAAACGCCTTCTGTTTCCATGGCCAAAGCTTTCAGGGGAGCATTTTCAAGCTTTTGGCACCATTTTTGAGTGAATTGCCAAAAGTCAGATTTTGGCTGAAATTCTGAGCCCGGGGCTTAGGGATTTTTTCAAAAAAATATTTTCTGCCGGTTAAGTTTTTGAGGGCTGATTTCTTGTCCTGTGATAAAAAGCCTTCTGTTTCGAGTGCCAAACCTTTCAGGAGAGCATTTTCAAGATTTTGGCACCATTTTTGAGTGAATTGCCAAAAGTCAGATTTTTGCTGAAATTGTGACCCCGGGGCTTAGGGATTTTTTCAAAAAAATATTTTCTGCCGGTTAAGTTTTTGAGGGCTGATTTCTTGTCGTGTGATAAAAAGCCTTCTGTTTCGAATGCCAAACCTTTCAGGAGAGCATTTTCAAGCTTTTGGCACCATTTTTGAGAGAGTTGCCAAAAGTCAGATTTTGGCTGAGATTGTGACCCCGGGGCTTAGGGATTTTTTTCAAAAAAAAATATCTGCCGGTTAGGTTTTTGAGGGCTGATTTCTTGTCCTGTGATAAAAAGCCTTCTGTTTCCATGGCCAAAGCTTTCAGGGCAGCATTTTTAAGCTTTTGGCACCATTTTTGAGTGAAGTGCCAAAAGTCAGATTTTGGCTGAAATTGTGACCCCGGGGCTTAGAGATTTTTTCAAAAAAATATTTTCTGCCGGTTAAGTTTTTGAGGGCTGATTTCTTCTCCTGTGATAAAACGCCTTCTGTTTCCATGGCCAAAGCTTTCAGGGGAGCATTTTCAAGCTTTTGGCACCATTTTTGAGTGAATTGCCAAAAGTCAGATTTTGGCTGAAATTGTGACCCCGGGGCTTAGGGATTTTTTCAAAAAAATATTTTCTGCCGGTTAAGTTTTTGAGGGCTGATTTCTTGTCGTGTGATAAAAAGCCTTCTGTTTCGAGTGCCAAACCTTTCAGGAGAGCATTTTCAAGCTTTTGGCAGCATTTTTGAGTGATTTGCCAAAAGTCAGATTTTGGCTGAAATTGTGACCCCAGGGACTTAGGGATTTTTTTCAAAAAAATATTTTCTGCCGGTTAGGTTTTTGAGGGCTGATTTCTTCTCCTGTGATAAAACGCCTTCTGTTTCCATGGCCAAAGCTTTCAGGGGAGCATTTTCAAGCTTTTGGCACCATTTTTGAGTGAATTGCCAAAAGTCAGATTTTGGCTGAAATTCTGAGCCCGGGCCTTAGCGATTTTTTCAAAAAAATATTTTCTGCCGGTTAAGTTTTTGAGGGCTGATTTCTTGTCCTGTGATAAAAAGCCTTCTGTTTCGAATGCCAAACCTTTCAGGAGAGCATTCTCAAGCTTTTGGCACCATTTTTGAGTGAATTGCCAAAATTCAGATTTTGGCTGAAATTGTGACCCTGGGGCTTAGGGATTTTTTTCAAAAAAATATTTTCTGCCGGTTAGGTTTTTGAGGGCTGATTTCTTCTCCTGTGATAAAACGCCTTCTGTTTCCATGGCCAAAGCTTTCAGGGGAGCATTTTCAAGCTTTTGGCACCATTTTTGAGTGAATTGCCAAAAGTCAGATTTTGGCTGAAATTCTGAGCCCGGGGCTTAGGGATTTTTTCAAAAAAATATTTTCTGCCGGTTAAGTTTTTGAGGGCTGATTTCTTGTCCTGTGATAAAAAGCCTTCTGTTTCGAGTGCCAAACCTTTCAGGAGAGCATTTTCAAGATTTTGGCACCATTTTTGAGTGAATTGCCAAAAGTCAGATTTTTGCTGAAATTGTGACCCCGGGGCTTAGGGATTTTTTCAAAAAAATATTTTCTGCCGGTTAAGTTTTTGAGGGCTGATTTCTTGTCGTGTGATAAAAAGCCTTCTGTTTCGAATGCCAAACCTTTCAGGAGAGCATTTTCAAGCTTTTGGCACCATTTTTGAGAGAGTTGCCAAAAGTCAGATTTTGGCTGAGATTGTGACCCCGGGGCTTAGGGATTTTTTTCAAAAAAAAATATCTGCCGGTTAGGTTTTTGAGGGCTGATTTCTTGTCCTGTGATAAAAAGCCTTCTGTTTCCATGGCCAAAGCTTTCAGGGCAGCATTTTTAAGCTTTTGGCACCATTTTTGAGTGAAGTGCCAAAAGTCAGATTTTGGCTGAAATTGTGACCCCGGGGCTTAGAGATTTTTTCAAAAAAATATTTTCTGCCGGTTAAGTTTTTGAGGGCTGATTTCTTCTCCTGTGATAAAACGCCTTCTGTTTCCATGGCCAAAGCTTTCAGGGGAGCATTTTCAAGCTTTTGGCACCATTTTTGAGTGAATTGCCAAAAGTCAGATTTTGGCTGAAATTGTGACCCCGGGGCTTAGGGATTTTTTCAAAAAAATATTTTCTGCCGGTTAAGTTTTTGAGGGCTGATTTCTTGTCGTGTGATAAAAAGCCTTCTGTTTCGAGTGCCAAACCTTTCAGGAGAGCATTTTCAAGCTTTTGGCAGCATTTTTGAGTGATTTGCCAAAAGTCAGATTTTGGCTGAAATTGTGACCCCAGGGACTTAGGGATTTTTTTCAAAAAAATATTTTCTGCCGGTTAGGTTTTTGAGGGCTGATTTCTTCTCCTGTGATAAAACGCCTTCTGTTTCCATGGCCAAAGCTTTCAGGGGAGCATTTTCAAGCTTTTGGCACCATTTTTGAGTGAATTGCCAAAAGTCAGATTTTGGCTGAAATTCTGAGCCCGGGCCTTAGCGATTTTTTCAAAAAAATATTTTCTGCCGGTTAAGTTTTTGAGGGCTGATTTCTTGTCCTGTGATAAAAAGCCTTCTGTTTCGAATGCCAAACCTTTCAGGAGAGCATTCTCAAGCTTTTGGCACCATTTTTGAGTGAATTGCCAAAATTCAGATTTTGGCTGAAATTGTGACCCTGGGGCTTAGGGATTTTTTTCAAAAAAATATTTTCTGCCGGTTAGGTTTTTGAGGGCTGATTTCTTCTCCTGTGATAAAACGCCTTCTGTTTCCATGGCCAAAGCTTTCAGGGGAGCATTTTCAAGCTTTTGGCACCATTTTTGAGTGAATTGCCAAAAGTCAGATTTTGGCTGAAATTCTGAGCCCGGGGCTTAGGGATTTTTTCAAAAAAATATTTTCTGCCGGTTAAGTTTTTGAGGGCTGATTTCTTGTCCTGTGATAAAAAGCCTTCTGTTTCGAGTGCCAAACCTTTCAGGAGAGCATTTTCAAGATTTTGGCACCATTTTTGAGTGAATTGCCAAAAGTCAGATTTTGGCTGAAATTGTGACCCCGGGGCTTAGGGATTTTTTCAAAAAAATATTTTCTGCCGGTTAAGTTTTTGAGGGCTGATTTCTTGTCGTGTGATAAAAAGCCTTCTGTTTCGAGTGCCAAACCTTTCAGGAGAGCATTTTCAAGCTTTTGGCAGCATTTTTGAGTGATTTGCCAAAAGTCAGATTTTGGCTGAAATTGTGACCCCAGGGACTTAGGGATTTTTTTCAAAAAAATATTTTCTGCCGGTTAGGTTTTTGAGGGCTGATTTCTTCTCCTGTGATAAAACGCCTTCTGTTTCCATGGCCAAAGCTTTCAGGGGAGCATTTTCAAGCTTTTGGCACCATTTTTGAGTGAATTGCCAAAAGTCAGATTTTGGCTGAAATTCTGAGCCCGGGCCTTAGCGATTTTTTCAAAAAAATATTTTCTGCCGGTTAAGTTTTTGAGGGCTGATTTCTTGTCCTGTGATAAAAAGCCTTCTGTTTCGAATGCCAAACCTTTCAGGAGAGCATTCTCAAGCTTTTGGCACCATTTTTGAGTGAATTGCCAAAATTCAGATTTTGGCTGAAATTGTGACCCTGGGGCTTAGGGATTTTTTTCAAAAAAATATTTTCTGCCGGTTAGGTTTTTGAGGGCTGATTTCTTCTCCTGTGATAAAACGCCTTCTGTTTCCATGGCCAAAGCTTTCAGGGGAGCATTTTCAAGCTTTTGGCACCATTTTTGAGTGAATTGCCAAAAGTCAGATTTTGGCTGAAATTCTGAGCCCGGGGCTTAGGGATTTTTTCAAAAAAATATTTTCTGCCGGTTAAGTTTTTGAGGGCTGATTTCTTGTCCTGTGATAAAAAGCCTTCTGTTTCGAGTGCCAAACCTTTCAGGAGAGCATTTTCAAGATTTTGGCACCATTTTTGAGTGAATTGCCAAAAGTCAGATTTTTGCTGAAATTGTGACCCCGGGGCTTAGGGATTTTTTCAAAAAAATATTTTCTGCCGGTTAAGTTTTTGAGGGCTGATTTCTTGTCGTGTGATAAAAAGCCTTCTGTTTCGAATGCCAAACCTTTCAGGAGAGCATTTTCAAGCTTTTGGCACCATTTTTGAGAGAGTTGCCAAAAGTCAGATTTTGGCTGAGATTGTGACCCCGGGGCTTAGGGATTTTTTTCAAAAAAAAATATCTGCCGGTTAGGTTTTTGAGGGCTGATTTCTTGTCCTGTGATAAAAAGCCTTCTGTTTCCATGGCCAAAGCTTTCAGGGCAGCATTTTTAAGCTTTTGGCACCATTTTTGAGTGAAGTGCCAAAAGTCAGATTTTGGCTGAAATTGTGACCCCGGGGCTTAGAGATTTTTTCAAAAAAATATTTTCTGCCGGTTAAGTTTTTGAGGGCTGATTTCTTCTCCTGTGATAAAACGCCTTCTGTTTCCATGGCCAAAGCTTTCAGGGGAGCATTTTCAAGCTTTTGGCACCATTTTTGAGTGAATTGCCAAAAGTCAGATTTTGGCTGAAATTGTGACCCCGGGGCTTAGGGATTTTTTCAAAAAAATATTTTCTGCCGGTTAAGTTTTTGAGGGCTGATTTCTTGTCGTGTGATAAAAAGCCTTCTGTTTCGAGTGCCAAACCTTTCAGGAGAGCATTTTCAAGCTTTTGGCAGCATTTTTGAGTGATTTGCCAAAAGTCAGATTTTGGCTGAAATTGTGACCCCAGGGACTTAGGGATTTTTTTCAAAAAAATATTTTCTGCCGGTTAGGTTTTTGAGGGCTGATTTCTTCTCCTGTGATAAAACGCCTTCTGTTTCCATGGCCAAAGCTTTCAGGGGAGCATTTTCAAGCTTTTGGCACCATTTTTGAGTGAATTGCCAAAAGTCAGATTTTGGCTGAAATTCTGAGCCCGGGCCTTAGCGATTTTTTCAAAAAAATATTTTCTGCCGGTTAAGTTTTTGAGGGCTGATTTCTTGTCCTGTGATAAAAAGCCTTCTGTTTCGAATGCCAAACCTTTCAGGAGAGCATTCTCAAGCTTTTGGCACCATTTTTGAGTGAATTGCCAAAATTCAGATTTTGGCTGAAATTGTGACCCTGGGGCTTAGGGATTTTTTTCAAAAAAATATTTTCTGCCGGTTAGGTTTTTGAGGGCTGATTTCTTCTCCTGTGATAAAACGCCTTCTGTTTCCATGGCCAAAGCTTTCAGGGGAGCATTTTCAAGCTTTTGGCACCATTTTTGAGTGAATTGCCAAAAGTCAGATTTTGGCTGAAATTCTGAGCCCGGGGCTTAGGGATTTTTTCAAAAAAATATTTTCTGCCGGTTAAGTTTTTGAGGGCTGATTTCTTGTCCTGTGATAAAAAGCCTTCTGTTTCGAGTGCCAAACCTTTCAGGAGAGCATTTTCAAGATTTTGGCACCATTTTTGAGTGAATTGCCAAAAGTCAGATTTTTGCTGAAATTGTGACCCCGGGGCTTAGGGATTTTTTCAAAAAAATATTTTCTGCCGGTTAAGTTTTTGAGGGCTGATTTCTTGTCGTGTGATAAAAAGCCTTCTGTTTCGAATGCCAAACCTTTCAGGAGAGCATTTTCAAGCTTTTGGCACCATTTTTGAGAGAGTTGCCAAAAGTCAGATTTTGGCTGAGATTGTGACCCCGGGGCTTAGGGATTTTTTTCAAAAAAAAATATCTGCCGGTTAGGTTTTTGAGGGCTGATTTCTTGTCCTGTGATAAAAAGCCTTCTGTTTCCATGGCCAAAGCTTTCAGGGCAGCATTTTTAAGCTTTTGGCACCATTTTTGAGTGAAGTGCCAAAAGTCAGATTTTGGCTGAAATTGTGACCCCGGGGCTTAGAGATTTTTTCAAAAAAATATTTTCTGCCGGTTAAGTTTTTGAGGGCTGATTTCTTCTCCTGTGATAAAACGCCTTCTGTTTCCATGGCCAAAGCTTTCAGGGGAGCATTTTCAAGCTTTTGGCACCATTTTTGAGTGAATTGCCAAAAGTCAGATTTTGGCTGAAATTGTGACCCCGGGGCTTAGGGATTTTTTCAAAAAAATATTTTCTGCCGGTTAAGTTTTTGAGGGCTGATTTCTTGTCGTGTGATAAAAAGCCTTCTGTTTCGAGTGCCAAACCTTTCAGGAGAGCATTTTCAAGCTTTTGGCAGCATTTTTGAGTGATTTGCCAAAAGTCAGATTTTGGCTGAAATTGTGACCCCAGGGACTTAGGGATTTTTTTCAAAAAAATATTTTCTGCCGGTTAGGTTTTTGAGGGCTGATTTCTTCTCCTGTGATAAAACGCCTTCTGTTTCCATGGCCAAAGCTTTCAGGGGAGCATTTTCAAGCTTTTGGCACCATTTTTGAGTGAATTGCCAAAAGTCAGATTTTGGCTGAAATTCTGAGCCCGGGCCTTAGCGATTTTTTCAAAAAAATATTTTCTGCCGGTTAAGTTTTTGAGGGCTGATTTCTTGTCCTGTGATAAAAAGCCTTCTGTTTCGAATGCCAAACCTTTCAGGAGAGCATTCTCAAGCTTTTGGCACCATTTTTGAGTGAATTGCCAAAATTCAGATTTTGGCTGAAATTGTGACCCTGGGGCTTAGGGATTTTTTTCAAAAAAATATTTTCTGCCGGTTAGGTTTTTGAGGGCTGATTTCTTCTCCTGTGATAAAACGCCTTCTGTTTCCATGGCCAAAGCTTTCAGGGGAGCATTTTCAAGCTTTTGGCACCATTTTTGAGTGAATTGCCAAAAGTCAGATTTTGGCTGAAATTCTGAGCCCGGGGCTTAGGGATTTTTTCAAAAAAATATTTTCTGCCGGTTAAGTTTTTGAGGGCTGATTTCTTGTCCTGTGATAAAAAGCCTTCTGTTTCGAGTGCCAAACCTTTCAGGAGAGCATTTTCAAGATTTTGGCACCATTTTTGAGTGAATTGCCAAAAGTCAGATTTTTGCTGAAATTGTGACCCCGGGGCTTAGGGATTTTTTCAAAAAAATATTTTCTGCCGGTTAAGTTTTTGAGGGCTGATTTCTTGTCGTGTGATAAAAAGCCTTCTGTTTCGAATGCCAAACCTTTCAGGAGAGCATTTTCAAGCTTTTGGCACCATTTTTGAGAGAGTTGCCAAAAGTCAGATTTTGGCTGAGATTGTGACCCCGGGGCTTAGGGATTTTTTTCAAAAAAAAATATCTGCCGGTTAGGTTTTTGAGGGCTGATTTCTTCTCCTGTGATAAAACGCCTTCTGTTTCCATGGCCAAAGCTTTCAGGGGAGCATTTTCAAGCTTTTGGCACCATTTTTGAGTGAATTGCCAAAAGTCAGATTTTGGCTGAAATTCTGAGCCCGGGGCTTAGGGATTTTTTCAAAAAAATATTTTCTGCCGGTTAAGTTTTTGAGGGCTGATTTCTTGTCCTGTGATAAAAAGCCTTCTGTTTCGAGTGCCAAACCTTTCAGGAGAGCATTTTCAAGATTTTGGCACCATTTTTGAGTGAATTGCCAAAAGTCAGATTTTTGCTGAAATTGTGACCCCGGGGCTTAGGGATTTTTTCAAAAAAATATTTTCTGCCGGTTAAGTTTTTGAGGGCTGATTTCTTGTCGTGTGATAAAAAGCCTTCTGTTTCGAATGCCAAACCTTTCAGGAGAGCATTTTCAAGCTTTTGGCACCATTTTTGAGAGAGTTGCCAAAAGTCAGATTTTGGCTGAGATTGTGACCCCGGGGCTTAGGGATTTTTTTCAAAAAAAAATATCTGCCGGTTAGGTTTTTGAGGGCTGATTTCTTGTCCTGTGATAAAAAGCCTTCTGTTTCCATGGCCAAAGCTTTCAGGGCAGCATTTTTAAGCTTTTGGCACCATTTTTGAGTGAAGTGCCAAAAGTCAGATTTTGGCTGAAATTGTGACCCCGGGGCTTAGAGATTTTTTCAAAAAAATATTTTCTGCCGGTTAAGTTTTTGAGGGCTGATTTCTTCTCCTGTGATAAAACGCCTTCTGTTTCCATGGCCAAAGCTTTCAGGGGAGCATTTTCAAGCTTTTGGCACCATTTTTGAGTGAATTGCCAAAAGTCAGATTTTGGCTGAAATTGTGACCCCGGGGCTTAGGGATTTTTTCAAAAAAATATTTTCTGCCGGTTAAGTTTTTGAGGGCTGATTTCTTGTCGTGTGATAAAAAGCCTTCTGTTTCGAGTGCCAAACCTTTCAGGAGAGCATTTTCAAGCTTTTGGCAGCATTTTTGAGTGATTTGCCAAAAGTCAGATTTTGGCTGAAATTGTGACCGCAGGGACTTAGGGATTTTTTTCAAAAAAATATTTTCTGCCGGTTAGGTTTTTGAGGGCTGATTTCTTCTCCTGTGATAAAACGCCTTCTGTTTCCATGGCCAAAGCTTTCAGGGGAGCATTTTCAAGCTTTTGGCACCATTTTTGAGTGAATTGCCAAAAGTCAGATTTTGGCTGAAATTCTGAGCCCGGGCCTTAGCGATTTTTTCAAAAAAATATTTTCTGCCGGTTAAGTTTTTGAGGGCTGATTTCTTGTCCTGTGATAAAAAGCCTTCTGTTTCGAATGCCAAACCTTTCAGGAGAGCATTCTCAAGCTTTTGGCACCATTTTTGAGTGAATTGCCAAAATTCAGATTTTGGCTGAAATTGTGACCCTGGGGCTTAGGGATTTTTTTCAAAAAAATATTTTCTGCCGGTTAGGTTTTTGAGGGCTGATTTCTTCTCCTGTGATAAAACGCCTTCTGTTTCCATGGCCAAAGCTTTCAGGGGAGCATTTTCAAGCTTTTGGCACCATTTTTGAGTGAATTGCCAAAAGTCAGATTTTGGCTGAAATTCTGAGCCCGGGGCTTAGGGATTTTTTCAAAAAAATATTTTCTGCCGGTTAAGTTTTTGAGGGCTGATTTCTTGTCCTGTGATAAAAAGCCTTCTGTTTCGAGTGCCAAACCTTTCAGGAGAGCATTTTCAAGATTTTGGCACCATTTTTGAGTGAATTGCCAAAAGTCAGATTTTTGCTGAAATTGTGACCCCGGGGCTTAGGGATTTTTTCAAAAAAATATTTTCTGCCGGTTAAGTTTTTGAGGGCTGATTTCTTGTCGTGTGATAAAAAGCCTTCTGTTTCGAATGCCAAACCTTTCAGGAGAGCATTTTCAAGCTTTTGGCACCATTTTTGAGAGAGTTGCCAAAAGTCAGATTTTGGCTGAGATTGTGACCCCGGGGCTTAGGGATTTTTTTCAAAAAAAAATATCTGCCGGTTAGGTTTTTGAGGGCTGATTTCTTGTCCTGTGATAAAAAGCCTTCTGTTTCCATGGCCAAAGCTTTCAGGGCAGCATTTTTAAGCTTTTGGCACCATTTTTGAGTGAAGTGCCAAAAGTCAGATTTTGGCTGAAATTGTGACCCCGGGGCTTAGAGATTTTTTCAAAAAAATATTTTCTGCCGGTTAAGTTTTTGAGGGCTGATTTCTTCTCCTGTGATAAAACGCCTTCTGTTTCCATGGCCAAAGCTTTCAGGGGAGCATTTTCAAGCTTTTGGCACCATTTTTGAGTGAATTGCCAAAAGTCAGATTTTGGCTGAAATTGTGACCCCGGGGCTTAGGGATTTTTTCAAAAAAATATTTTCTGCCGGTTAAGTTTTTGAGGGCTGATTTCTTGTCGTGTGATAAAAAGCCTTCTGTTTCGAGTGCCAAACCTTTCAGGAGAGCATTTTCAAGCTTTTGGCAGCATTTTTGAGTGATTTGCCAAAAGTCAGATTTTGGCTGAAATTGTGACCCCAGGGACTTAGGGATTTTTTTCAAAAAAAATATTTTCTGCCGGTTAGGTTTTTGAGGGCTGATTTCTTCTCCTGTGATAAAACGCCTTCTGTTTCCATGGCCAAAGCTTTCAGGGGAGCATTTTCAAGCTTTTGGCACCATTTTTGAGTGAATTGCCAAAAGTCAGATTTTGGCTGAAATTCTGAGCCCGGGGCTTAGGGATTTTTTCAAAAAAATATTTTCTGCCGGTTAAGTTTTTGAGGGCTGATTTCTTGTCCTGTGATAAAAAGCCTTCTGTTTCGAGTGCCAAACCTTTCAGGAGAGCATTTTCAAGATTTTGGCACCATTTTTGAGTGAATTGCCAAAAGTCAGATTTTTGCTGAAATTGTGACCCCGGGGCTTAGGGATTTTTTCAAAAAAATATTTTCTGCCGGTTAAGTTTTTGAGGGCTGATTTCTTGTCGTGTGATAAAAAGCCTTCTGTTTCGAATGCCAAACCTTTCAGGAGAGCATTTTCAAGCTTTTGGCACCATTTTTGAGAGAGTTGCCAAAAGTCAGATTTTGGCTGAGATTGTGACCCCGGGGCTTAGGGATTTTTTTCAAAAAAAAATATCTGCCGGTTAGGTTTTTGAGGGCTGATTTCTTCTCCTGTGATAAAACGCCTTCTGTTTCCATGGCCAAAGCTTTCAGGGGAGCATTTTCAAGCTTTTGGCACCATTTTTGAGTGAATTGCCAAAAGTCAGATTTTGGCTGAAATTCTGAGCCCGGGGCTTAGGGATTTTTTCAAAAAAATATTTTCTGCCGGTTAGGTTTTTGAGGGCTGATTTCTTCTCCTGTGATAAAACGCCTTCTGTTTCCATGGCCAAAGCTTTCAGGGGAGCATTTTCAAGCTTTTGGCACCATTCTTGAGTGAATTGCCAAAAGTCAGATTTTGGCTGAAATTGTGACCCCGGGGCTTAGGGATTTTTTCAAAAAAATATTTTCTGCCGGTTAAGTTTTTGAGGGCTGGTTTCTTGTCCTGTGATAAAAAGCCTTCTGTTTCGAGTGCCAAACCTTTCAGGAGAGCATTTTCAAGCTTTTGGCACCATTTTTGAGAGAGTTGCCAAAAGTCAGATTTTGGCTGAGATTGTGACCCCGGGGCTTAGGGATTTTTTTCAAAAAAAAATATCTGCCGGTTAGGTTTTTGAGGGCTGATTTCTTGTCCTGTGATAAAAAGCCTTCTGTTTCCATGGCCAAAGCTTTCAGGGCAGCATTTTTAAGCTTTTGGCACCATTTTTGAGTGAAGTGCCAAAAATCAGATTTTGGCTGAAATTGTGACCCCGGGGCTTAGAGATTTTTTCAAAAAAATATTTTCTGCCGGTTAAGTTTTTGAGGGCTGATTTCTTGTCGTGTGATAAAAAGCCTTCTGTTTCGAGTGCCAAACCTTTCAGGAGAGCATTTTCAAGCGTTTGGCAGCATTTTTCAGTGAAGTGCCAAAAATCAGATTTTGGCTGAAATTGTTACCCTGGGGCTTAGGGATTTTTTTCAAAAAAAAATATCTGCCGGTTAGGTTTTTGAGGGCTGATTTCTTGTCCTGTGATAAAAAGCCTTCTGTTTCCATGGCCAAAGCTTTCAGGGCAGCATTTTTAAGCTTTTGGCACCATTTTTGAGTGAAGTGCCAAAAGTCAGATTTTGGCTGAAATTGTGACCCCGGGGCTTAGAGATTTTTTCAAAAAAATATTTTCTGCCGGTTAAGTTTTTGAGGGCTGATTTCTTCTCCTGTGATAAAACGCCTTCTGTTTCCATGGCCAAAGCTTTCAGGGGAGCATTTTCAAGCTTTTGGCACCATTTTTGAGTGAATTGCCAAAAGTCAGATTTTGGCTGAAATTGTGACCCCGGGGCTTTGGGATTTTTTCAAAAAAATATTTTCTGCCGGTTAAGTTTTTGAGGGCTGATTTCTTGTCGTGTGATAAAAAGCCTTCTGTTTCGAGTGCCAAACCTTTCAGGAGAGCATTTTCAAGCTTTTGGCA
This sequence comes from Podarcis vaucheri, assembly GCF_965113315.1. Lineage (NCBI taxonomy): Eukaryota > Metazoa > Chordata > Lepidosauria > Squamata > Lacertidae > Podarcis > Podarcis vaucheri. The sequence continues at coordinate 87,534,072 of NC_138765.1, read as the reverse complement.
GCATTTTTGAGTGATTTGCCAAAAGTCAGATTTTGGCTGAAATTGTGACCCCAGGGACTTAGGGATTTTTTTCAAAAAAATATTTTCTGCCGGTTAGGTTTTTGAGGGCTGATTTCTTCTCCTGTGATAAAACGCCTTCTGTTTCCATGGCCAAAGCTTTCAGGGGAGCATTTTCAAGCTTTTGGCACCATTTTTGAGTGAATTGCCAAAAGTCAGATTTTGGCTGAAATTCTGAGCCCGGGCCTTAGCGATTTTTTCAAAAAAATATTTTCTGCCGGTTAAGTTTTTGAGGGCTGATTTCTTGTCCTGTGATAAAAAGCCTTCTGTTTCGAATGCCAAACCTTTCAGGAGAGCATTCTCAAGCTTTTGGCACCATTTTTGAGTGAATTGCCAAAATTCAGATTTTGGCTGAAATTGTGACCCTGGGGCTTAGGGATTTTTTTCAAAAAAATATTTTCTGCCGGTTAGGTTTTTGAGGGCTGATTTCTTCTCCTGTGATAAAACGCCTTCTGTTTCCATGGCCAAAGCTTTCAGGGGAGCATTTTCAAGCTTTTGGCACCATTTTTGAGTGAATTGCCAAAAGTCAGATTTTGGCTGAAATTCTGAGCCCGGGGCTTAGGGATTTTTTCAAAAAAATATTTTCTGCCGGTTAAGTTTTTGAGGGCTGATTTCTTGTCCTGTGATAAAAAGCCTTCTGTTTCGAGTGCCAAACCTTTCAGGAGAGCATTTTCAAGATTTTGGCACCATTTTTGAGTGAATTGCCAAAAGTCAGATTTTTGCTGAAATTGTGACCCCGGGGCTTAGGGATTTTTTCAAAAAAATATTTTCTGCCGGTTAAGTTTTTGAGGGCTGATTTCTTGTCATGTGATAAAAAGCCTTCTGTTTCGAATGCCAAACCTTTCAGGAGAGCATTTTCAAGCTTTTGGCACCATTTTTGAGAGAGTTGCCAAAAGTCAGATTTTGGCTGAGATTGTGACCCCGGGGCTTAGGGATTTTTTTCAAAAAAAAATATCTGCCGGTTAGGTTTTTGAGGGCTGATTTCTTGTCCTGTGATAAAAAGCCTTCTGTTTCCATGGCCAAAGCTTTCAGGGCAGCATTTTTAAGCTTTTGGCACCATTTTTGAGTGAAGTGCCAAAAGTCAGATTTTGGCTGAAATTGTGACCCCGGGGCTTAGAGATTTTTTCAAAAAAATATTTTCTGCCGGTTAAGTTTTTGAGGGCTGATTTCTTCTCCTGTGATAAAACGCCTTCTGTTTCCATGGCCAAAGCTTTCAGGGGAGCATTTTCAAGCTTTTGGCACCATTTTTGAGTGAATTGCCAAAAGTCAGATTTTGGCTGAAATTGTGACCCCGGGGCTTAGGGATTTTTTCAAAAAAATATTTTCTGCCGGTTAAGTTTTTGAGGGCTGATTTCTTGTCGTGTGATAAAAAGCCTTCTGTTTCGAGTGCCAAACCTTTCAGGAGAGCATTTTCAAGCTTTTGGCAGCATTTTTGAGTGATTTGTCAAAAGTCAGATTTTGGCTGAAATTGTGACCCCAGGGACTTAGGGATTTTTTTCAAAAAAATATTTTCTGCCGGTTAAGTTTTTGAGGGCTGATTTCTTCTCCTGTGATAAAACGCCTTCTGTTTCCATGGCCAAAGCTTTCAGGGGAGCATTTTCAAGCTTTTGGCACCATTTTTGAGTGAATTGCCAAAAGTCAGATTTTGGCTGAAATTGTGACCCCGGGGCTTAGGGATTTTTTCAAAAAAATATTTTCTGCCGGTTAAGTTTTTGAGGGCTGATTTCTTGTCGTGTGATAAAAAGCCTTCTGTTTCGAGTGCCAAACCTTTCAGGAGAGCATTTTCAAGCTTTTGGCAGCATTTTTGAGTGATTTGTCAAAAGTCAGATTTTGGCTGAAATTGTGACCCCAGGGACTTAGGGATTTTTTTCAAAAAAATATTTTCTGCCGGTTAGGTTTTTGAGGGCTGATTTCTTCTCCTGTGATAAAACGCCTTCTGTTTCCATGGCCAAAGCTTTCAGGGGAGCATTTTCAAGCTTTTGGCACCATTTTTGAGTGAATTGCCAAAAGTCAGATTTTGGCTGAAATTCTGAGCCCGGGCCTTAGCGATTTTTTCAAAAAAATATTTTCTGCCGGTTAAGTTTTTGAGGGCTGATTTCTTGTCCTGTGATAAAAAGCCTTCTGTTTCGAATGCCAAACCTTTCAGGAGAGCATTCTCAAGCTTTTGGCACCATTTTTGAGTGAATTGCCAAAATTCAGATTTTGGCTGAAATTGTGACCCTGGGGCTTAGGGATTTTTTTCAAAAAAATATTTTCTGCCGGTTAGGTTTTTGAGGGCTGATTTCTTCTCCTGTGATAAAACGCCTTCTGTTTCCATGGCCAAAGCTTTCAGGGGAGCATTTTCAAGCTTTTGGCACCATTTTTGAGTGAATTGCCAAAAGTCAGATTTTGGCTGAAATTCTGAGCCCGGGGCTTAGGGATTTTTTCAAAAAAATATTTTCTGCCGGTTAAGTTTTTGAGGGCTGATTTCTTGTCCTGTGATAAAAAGCCTTCTGTTTCGAGTGCCAAACCTTTCAGGAGAGCATTTTCAAGATTTTGGCACCATTTTTGAGTGAATTGCCAAAAGTCAGATTTTTGCTGAAATTGTGACCCCGGGGCTTAGGGATTTTTTCAAAAAAATATTTTCTGCCGGTTAAGTTTTTGAGGGCTGATTTCTTGTCGTGTGATAAAAAGCCTTCTGTTTCGAATGCCAAACCTTTCAGGAGAGCATTTTCAAGCTTTTGGCACCATTTTTGAGAGAGTTGCCAAAAGTCAGATTTTGGCTGAGATTGTGACCCCGGGGCTTAGGGATTTTTTTCAAAAAAAAATATCTGCCGGTTAGGTTTTTGAGGGCTGATTTCTTGTCCTGTGATAAAAAGCCTTCTGTTTCCATGGCCAAAGCTTTCAGGGCAGCATTTTTAAGCTTTTGGCACCATTTTTGAGTGAAGTGCCAAAAGTCAGATTTTGGCTGAAATTGTGACCCCGGGGCTTAGAGATTTTTTCAAAAAAATATTTTCTGCCGGTTAAGTTTTTGAGGGCTGATTTCTTCTCCTGTGATAAAACGCCTTCTGTTTCCATGGCCAAAGCTTTCAGGGGAGCATTTTCAAGCTTTTGGCACCATTTTTGAGTGAATTGCCAAAAGTCAGATTTTGGCTGAAATTGTGACCCCGGGGCTTAGGGATTTTTTCAAAAAAATATTTTCTGCCGGTTAAGTTTTTGAGGGCTGATTTCTTGTCGTGTGATAAAAAGCCTTCTGTTTCGAGTGCCAAACCTTTCAGGAGAGCATTTTCAAGCTTTTGGCAGCATTTTTGAGTGATTTGCCAAAAGTCAGATTTTGGCTGAAATTGTGACCCCAGGGACTTAGGGATTTTTTTCAAAAAAATATTTTCTGCCGGTTAGGTTTTTGAGGGCTGATTTCTTCTCCTGTGATAAAACGCCTTCTGTTTCCATGGCCAAAGCTTTCAGGGGAGCATTTTCAAGCTTTTGGCACCATTTTTGAGTGAATTGCCAAAAGTCAGATTTTGGCTGAAATTCTGAGCCCGGGCCTTAGCGATTTTTTCAAAAAAATATTTTCTGCCGGTTAAGTTTTTGAGGGCTGATTTCTTGTCCTGTGATAAAAAGCCTTCTGTTTCGAATGCCAAACCTTTCAGGAGAGCATTCTCAAGCTTTTGGCACCATTTTTGAGTGAATTGCCAAAATTCAGATTTTGGCTGAAATTGTGACCCTGGGGCTTAGGGATTTTTTTCAAAAAAATATTTTCTGCCGGTTAGGTTTTTGAGGGCTGATTTCTTCTCCTGTGATAAAACGCCTTCTGTTTCCATGGCCAAAGCTTTCAGGGGAGCATTTTCAAGCTTTTGGCACCATTTTTGAGTGAATTGCCAAAAGTCAGATTTTGGCTGAAATTCTGAGCCCGGGGCTTAGGGATTTTTTCAAAAAAATATTTTCTGCCGGTTAAGTTTTTGAGGGCTGATTTCTTGTCCTGTGATAAAAAGCCTTCTGTTTCGAGTGCCAAACCTTTCAGGAGAGCATTTTCAAGATTTTGGCACCATTTTTGAGTGAATTGCCAAAAGTCAGATTTTTGCTGAAATTGTGACCCCGGGGCTTAGGGATTTTTTCAAAAAAATATTTTCTGCCGGTTAAGTTTTTGAGGGCTGATTTCTTGTCGTGTGATAAAAAGCCTTCTGTTTTGAATGCCAAACCTTTCAGGAGAGCATTTTCAAGCTTTTGGCACCATTTTTGAGAGAGTTGCCAAAAGTCAGATTTTGGCTGAGATTGTGACCCCGGGGCTTAGGGATTTTTTTCAAAAAAAAATATCTGCCGGTTAGGTTTTTGAGGGCTGATTTCTTCTCCTGTGATAAAACGCCTTCTGTTTCCATGGCCAAAGCTTTCAGGGGAGCATTTTCAAGCTTTTGGCACCATTTTTGAGTGAATTGCCAAAAGTCAGATTTTGGCTGAAATTCTGAGCCCGGGGCTTAGGGATTTTTTCAAAAAAATATTTTCTGCCGGTTAAGTTTTTGAGGGCTGATTTCTTGTCCTGTGATAAAAAGCCTTCTGTTTCGAGTGCCAAACCTTTCAGGAGAGCATTTTCAAGATTTTGGCACCATTTTTGAGTGAATTGCCAAAAGTCAGATTTTTGCTGAAATTGTGACCCCGGGGCTTAGGGATTTTTTCAAAAAAATATTTTCTGCCGGTTAAGTTTTTGAGGGCTGATTTCTTGTCGTGTGATAAAAAGCCTTCTGTTTCGAATGCCAAACCTTTCAGGAGAGCATTTTCAAGCTTTTGGCACCATTTTTGAGAGAGTTGCCAAAAGTCAGATTTTGGCTGAGATTGTGACCCCGGGGCTTAGGGATTTTTTTCAAAAAAAAATATCTGCCGGTTAGGTTTTTGAGGGCTGATTTCTTGTCCTGTGATAAAAAGCCTTCTGTTTCCATGGCCAAAGCTTTCAGGGCAGCATTTTTAAGCTTTTGGCACCATTTTTGAGTGAAGTGCCAAAAGTCAGATTTTGGCTGAAATTGTGACCCCGGGGCTTAGAGATTTTTTCAAAAAAATATTTTCTGCCGGTTAAGTTTTTGAGGGCTGATTTCTTCTCCTGTGATAAAACGCCTTCTGTTTCCATGGCCAAAGCTTTCAGGGGAGCATTTTCAAGCTTTTGGCACCATTTTTGAGTGAATTGCCAAAAGTCAGATTTTGGCTGAAATTGTGACCCCGGGGCTTAGGGATTTTTTCAAAAAAATATTTTCTGCCGGTTAAGTTTTTGAGGGCTGATTTCTTGTCGTGTGATAAACAGCCTTCTGTTTCGAGTGCCAAACCTTTCAGGAGAGCATTTTCAAGCTTTTGGCAGCATTTTTGAGTGATTTGCCAAAAGTCAGATTTTGGCTGAAATTGTGACCCCAGGGACTTAGGGATTTTTTTCAAAAAAATATTTTCTGCCGGTTAGGTTTTTGAGGGCTGATTTCTTCTCCTGTGATAAAACGCCTTCTGTTTCCATGGCCAAAGCTTTCAGGGGAGCATTTTCAAGCTTTTGGCACCATTTTTGAGTGAATTGCCAAAAGTCAGATTTTGGCTGAAATTCTGAGCCCGGGCCTTAGCGATTTTTTCAAAAAAATATTTTCTGCCGGTTAAGTTTTTGAGGGCTGATTTCTTGTCCTGTGATAAAAAGCCTTCTGTTTCGAATGCCAAACCTTTCAGGAGAGCATTCTCAAGCTTTTGGCACCATTTTTGAGTGAATTGCCAAAATTCAGATTTTGGCTGAAATTGTGACCCTGGGGCTTAGGGATTTTTTTCAAAAAAATATTTTCTGCCGGTTAGGTTTTTGAGGGCTGATTTCTTCTCCTGTGATAAAACGCCTTCTGTTTCCATGGCCAAAGCTTTCAGGGGAGCATTTTCAAGCTTTTGGCACCATTTTTGAGTGAATTGCCAAAAGTCAGATTTTGGCTGAAATTCTGAGCCCGGGGCTTAGGGATTTTTTCAAAAAAATATTTTCTGCCGGTTAAGTTTTTGAGGGCTGATTTCTTGTCCTGTGATAAAAAGCCTTCTGTTTCGAGTGCCAAACCTTTCAGGAGAGCATTTTCAAGATTTTGGCACCATTTTTGAGTGAATTGCCAAAAGTCAGATTTTTGCTGAAATTGTGACCCCGGGGCTTAGGGATTTTTTCAAAAAAATATTTTCTGCCGGTTAAGTTTTTGAGGGCTGATTTCTTGTCGTGTGATAAAAAGCCTTCTGTTTCGAATGCCAAACCTTTCAGGAGAGCATTTTCAAGCTTTTGGCACCATTTTTGAGAGAGTTGCCAAAAGTCAGATTTTGGCTGAGATTGTGACCCCGGGGCTTAGGGATTTTTTTCAAAAAAAAATATCTGCCGGTTAGGTTTTTGAGGGCTGATTTCTTCTCCTGTGATAAAACGCCTTCTGTTTCCATGGCCAAAGCTTTCAGGGCAGCATTTTTAAGCTTTTGGCACCATTTTTGATTGAAGTGCCAAAAGTCAGATTTTGGCTGAAATTGTGACCCCGGGGCTTAGAGATTTTTTCAAAAAAATATTTTCTGCCGGTTAAGTTTTTGAGGGCTGATTTCTTCTCCTGTGATAAAACGCCTTCTGTTTCCATGGCCAAAGCTTTCAGGGGAGCATTTTCAAGCTTTTGGCACCATTTTTGAGTGAATTGCCAAAAGTCAGATTTTGGCTGAAATTGTGACCCCGGGGCTTAGGGATTTTTTCAAAAAAATATTTTCTGCCGGTTAAGTTTTTGAGGGCTGATTTCTTGTCGTGTGATAAAAAGCCTTCTGTTTCGAGTGCCAAACCTTTCAGGAGAGCATTTTCAAGCGTTTGGCAGCATTTTTCAGTGAAGTGCCAAAAATCAGATTTTGGCTGAAATTGTTACCCTGGGGCTTAGGGATTTTTTCAAAAAAATATTTTCTGCCGGTTAAGTTTTTGAGGGCTGATTTCTTCTCCTGTGATAAAACGCCTTCTGTTTCCATGGCCAAAGCTTTCAGGGGAGCATTTTCAAGCTTTTGGCACCATTTTTGAGTGAATTGCCAAAAGTCAGATTTTGGCTGAAATTCTGAGCCCGGGGCTTAGGGATTTTTTCAAAAAAATATTTTCTGCCGGTTAGGTTTTTGAGGGCTGATTTCTTCTCCTGTGATAAAACGCCTTCTGTTTCCATGGCCAAAGCTTTCAGGGGAGCATTTTCAAGCTTTTGGCACCATTCTTGAGTGAATTGCCAAAAGTCAGAATTTTGGCTGAAATTGTGACCCCGGGGCTTAGGGATTTTTTCAAAAAAATATTTTCTGCCGGTTAAGTTTTTGAGGGCTGGTTTCTTGTCCTGTGATAAAAAGCCTTCTGTTTCGAGTGCCAAACCTTTCAGGAGAGCATTTTCAAGCTTTTGGCACCATTTTTGAGAGAGTTGCCAAAAGTCAGATTTTGGCTGAGATTGTGACCCCGGGGCTTAGGGATTTTTTTCAAAAAAAAATATCTGCCGGTTAGGTTTTTGAGGCTGATTTCTTGTCCTGTGATAAAAAGCCTTCTGTTTCCATGGCCAAAGCTTTCAGGGCAGCATTTTTAAGCTTTTGGCACCATTTTTGAGTGAAGTGCCAAAAATCAGATTTTGGCTGAAATTGTGACCCCGGGGCTTAGAGATTTTTCAAAAAAATATTTTCTGCCGGTTAAGTTTTTGAGGGCTGATTTCTTGTCGTGTGATAAAAAGCCTTCTGTTTCGAGTGCCAAACCTTTCAGGAGAGCATTTTCAAGCGTTTGGCAGCATTTTTCAGTGAAGTGCCAAAAATCAGATTTTGGCTGAAATTGTTACCCTGGGGCTTAGGGATTTTTTCAAAAAAATATTTTCTGCCGGTTAAGTTTTTGAGGGCTGATTTCTTCTCCTGTGATAAAACGCCTTCTGTTTCCATGGCCAAAGCTTTCAGGGGAGCATTTTCCAAGCTTTTGGCACCATTTTGAGTGAATTGCCAAAAGTCAGATTTTGGCTGAAATTGTGACCCCGGGGCTTAGGATTTTTTCAAAAAAATATTTTCTGCCGGTTAAGTTTTTGAGGGCTGATTTCTTGTCCTGTGATAAAAAGCCTTCTGTTTCGAGTGCCAAACCTTTCAGGAGAGCATTTTCAAGCTTTTGGCACCATTTTTGAGTGAAGTGCCAAATGTCAGATTTTGGCTGAAATTGTGACCCCGGGGCTTAGGGATTTTTTCAAAAAAATATTTTCTGCCGGTTAGGTTTTTGAGGGCTGATTTCTTGTCCTGTGATAAAAAGCCTTCTGTTTCGAGTGCCAAACCTTTCAGGAGAGCATTTTCAAGCTTTTGGCACCATTTTTGAGTGAATTGCCAAAAGTCAGATTTTTTCTGAAATTGTGACCCCGGGGCTTAAGGATTTTTTCAAAAAAATATTTTCTGCCGGTTAAGTTTTTGAGGGCTGATTTCTTGTCCTGTCTTAAAAAGCCTTCTGTTTCGAGTGCCAAACCTTTCAGAGAGGCATTTTCAAGCTTTTGGCACCATTTTTGAGTGAATTGCCAAAAGTCAGATTTTGGCTGAAATTTTTTCAAAATTTTTCAAAAATATTTCTGCCGGTTAGGTTTTGAGGGCTGATTTCTTGTCCTGTGATAAAAAGCCTTCTGTTTCGAGTGCCAAACCTTTCAGGAGAGCATTTTCAAGCTTTTGGCAGCATTTTTGAGTGAATTGCCAAAAGTCAGATTTTGGCTGAAATTGTGACCCTGGGGCTTAGGCATTTTTTAAAAAAAAATATTTTCTGCCGGTTAGGTTTTTGAGGGCTGATTTCTTCTCCTGTGATAAAACGCCTTCTGTTTCCATGGCCAAAGCTTTCAGGGGAGCATTTTCAAGCTTTTGGCACCATTCTTGAGTGAATTGCCAAAAGTCAGATTTTGGCTGAAATTCTGAGCCCGGGGCTTAGGATTTTTTCAAAAAAATATTTTCTGGCCGATTAAGTTTTTGAGGGCTGATTTCTTGTCCTGTGATAAAAAGCCTTCTGTTTCGAGTGCCAAACCTTTCAGGAGAGCATTTTCAAGCTTTTGGCAGCATTTTTGAGTGATTTGCCAAAAGTCAGATTTTGGCTGAAATTGTGACCCCTAATTGTGACTTAGGGATTTTTTTCAAAAAAATATTTTCTGCCGGTTAGGTTTTGAGGGCTGATTTCTTCTCCTGTGATAAAACGCTTCTGTTTCCATGGCCAAAGCTTTCAGGGGAGCATTTTCAAGCTTTTGGCACCATTTTTGAGTGAATTGCCAAAAGTCAGATTTTGGCTGAAATTCTGAGCCGGGCCTTAGCGATTTTTTCAAAAAAATATTTTCTGCCGGTTAAGTTTTTGAGGGCTGATTTCTTGTCCTGTGATAAAAAGCCTTCTGTTTCGAGTGCCAAACCTTTCAGGAGAGCATTTTCAAGCTTTTGGCACCATTTTTGAGTGAATTGCCAAAAGTCAGATTTTGGCTGAAATTGTGACTCCGGGGCTTAGGGATTTTTTCAAAAAAATATTTTCTGCCGGTTAAGTTTTTGAGGGCTGATTTCTTCTCCTGTGATAAAACGCCTTCTGTTTCCATGGCCAAAGCTTTCAGGGCAGCATTTTCAAGCTTTCGGCACCATTTTTGAGTGAATTGCAAAAGTCAGATTTTGGCTGAAATTGTGACCCCGGGGCTTAGGGATTTTTTCAAAAAAATATTTTCTGCCGGTTAGGTTTTTGAGGGCTGATTTCTTCTCCTTGATAAAACGCCTTCTGTTTCCATGGACAAGCTTTCAGGGGAGCATTTTCAAGCTTTTGGCACCATTTTTGAGTGAATTGCAAAAGTCAGATTTTGGCTGAAATTGTGACCCCGGGGCTTAGGGATTTTTTCAAAAAAATATTTTCTGCCGGTTAAGTTTTTGAGGGCTGATTTCTTGTCCTGTGATAAAAAGCCTTCTGTTTCGAGTGCCAAACCTTTCAGGAGAGCATTTTCAAGCTTTTGGCACCATTTTTGAGAGAGTTGCCAAAAGTCAGATTTTGGCTGAGATTGTGACCCCGGGGCTTAGGGATTTTTTTCAAAAAAAAATATCTGCCGGTTAGGTTTTTGAGGGCTGATTTCTTGTCCTGTGATAAAAAGCCTTCTGTTTCCATGGCCAAAGCTTTCAGGGCAGCATTTTTAAGCTTTTGGCACCATTTTTGAGTGAAGTGCCAAAAGTCAGATTTTGGCTGAAATTGTGACCCCGGGGCTTAGAGATTTTTTCAAAAAAATATTTTCTGCCGGTTAAGTTTTTGAGGGCTGATTTCTTGTCGTGTGATAAAAAGCCTTCTGTTTCGAGTGCCAAACCTTTCAGGAGAGCATTTTCAAGCGTTTGGCAGCATTTTTCAGTGAAGTGCCAAAAATCAGATTTTGGCTGAAATTGTTACCCTGGGGCTTAGGGATTTTTTCAAAAAAATATTTTCTGCCGGTTAAGTTTTTGAGGGCTGATTTCTTCTCCTGTGATAAAACGCCTTCTGTTTCCATGGCCAAAGCTTTCAGGGGAGCATTTTCAAGCTTTTGGCACCATTTTTGAGTGAATTGCCAAAAGTCAGATTTTGGCTGAAATTGTGACCCCGGGGCTTAGGGATTTTTTCAAAAAAATATTTTCTGCCGGTTAAGTTTTTGAGGGCTGATTTCTTGTCCTGTGATAAAAAGCCTTCTGTTTCGAGTGCCAAACCTTTCAGGAGAGCATTTTCAAGCTTTTGGCACCATTTTTGAGTGAAGTGCCAAATGTCAGATTTTGGCTGAAATTGTGACCCCGGGGCTTAGGGATTTTTTCAAAAAAATATTTTCTGCCGGTTAGGTTTCTGAGGGCTGATTTCTTGTCCTGTGATAAAAAGCCTTCTGTTTCGAGTGCCAAACCTTTCAGGAGAGCATTTTCAAGCTTTTGGCACCATTTTTGAGTGAATTGCCAAAAGTCAGATTTTTTCTGAAATTGTGACCCCGGGGCTTAGGGATTTTTTCAAAAAAATATTTTCTGCCGGTTAAGTTTTTGAGGGCTGATTTCTTGTCCTGTCTTAAAAAGCCTTCTGTTTCGAGTGCCAAACCTTTCAGGAGAGCATTTTCAAGCTTTTGGCACCATTTTTGAGTGAATTGCCAAAAGTTAGATTTTGGCTGAAATTTTTCAAAATTTTTCAAAAATATTTTCTGCCGGTTAGGTTTTTGAGGGCTGATTTCTTGTCCTGTAATAAAAAGCCTTCTGTTTCCATGGCCAAAGCTTTCAGGGCAGCATTTTTAAGCTTTTGGCACCATTTTTGAGTGAATTGCCAAAAGTCAGATTTTGGCTGAAATTGTGACCCCGGGGCTTAGGGATTTTTTCAAAAAAATATTTTCTGCCGGTTAAGTTTTTGAGGGCTGATTTCTTGTCCTGTGATAAAAAGCCTTCTGTTTCGAGTGCCAAACCTTTCAGGAGAGCATTTTCAAGCTTTTGGCAGCATTTTTGAGTGAATTGCCAAAAGTCAGATTTTTTCTGAAATTGTGACCCTGGGGCTTAGGCATTTTTTTAAAAAAAATATTTTCTGCCGGTTAGGTTTTTGAGGGCTGATTTCTTCTCCTGTGATAAAACGCCTTCTGTTTCCATGGCCAAAGCTTTCAGGGGAGCATTTTCAAGCTTTTGGCACCATTCTTGAGTGAATTGCCAAAAGTCAGATTTTGGCTGAAATTCTGAGCCCGGGGCTTAGGGATTTTTTCAAAAAAATATTTTCTGCCGATTAAGTTTTTGAGGGCTGATTTCTTGTCCTGTGATAAAAAGCCTTCTGTTTCGAGTGCCAAACCTTTCAGGAGAGCATTTTCAAGCTTTTGGCACCATTGTTGAGTGATTTGCCAAAAGTCAGATTTTGGCTGAAATTGTGACCCCTAATTGTGACTTAGGGATTTTTTTCAAAAAAATATTTTCTGCCGGTTAGGTTTTTGAGGGCTGATTTCTTCTCCTGTGATAAAACGCCTTCTGTTTCCATGGCCAAAGCTTTCAGGGGAGCATTTTCAAGCTTTTGGCACCATTTTTGAGTGAATTGCCAAAAGTCAGATTTTGGCTGAAATTCTGAGCCCGGGCCTTAGCGATTTTTTCAAAAAAATATTTTCTGCCGGTTAAGTTTTTGAGGGCTGATTTCTTGTCCTGTGATAAAAAGCCTTCTGTTCCGAGTGCCAAACCTTTCAGGAGAGCATTTTCAAGCTTTTGGCACCATTTTTGAGTGAATTGCCAAAAGTCAGATTTTGGCTGAAATTGTGACTCCGGGGCTTAGGGATTTTTTCAAAAAAATATTTTCTGCCGGTTAAGTTTTTGAGGGCTGATTTCTTGTCCTGTGATAAAAAGCCTTCTGTTTCGAGTGCCAAACCTTTGAGGAGAGCATTTTCAAGCTTTTGGCACCATGTTTGAGTGAATTGACAAAAGTCAGATTTTGGCTGAAATTGTGACCCCGGGGCTTAGGGATTTTTTTAAAAAAAATATTTTCTGCCGGTTAGGTTTTTGAGGGCTGATTTCTTCTCCTATGATAAAACGCCTTCTGTTTCCATGGCCAAAGCTTTCAGGGGAGCATTTTCAAGCTTTTGGCGCCATTTTTGAGTGAATTGCCAAAAGTCAGATTTTTTCTGCAATTGTGACTCCGGGGCTTAGGGATTTTTTCAAAAAAATATTTTCTGCCGGTTAAGTTTTTGAGGGCTGATTTCTTGTCCTGTCTTAAAAAGCCTTCTGTTTCGAGTGCCAAACCTTTCAGGAGAGCATTTTCAAGCTTTTGGCACCATTTTTGAGTGAATTGCCAAAAGTCAGATTTTGGCTGAAATTGTGACCCCGAGGCTTAGGGATTTTTTTCAAAAAAATATTTTCTGCCGGTTAAGTTTTTGAGGGCTGATTTCTTGTCCTGTGATAAAAAGCCTTCTGTTTCCATGGCCAAAGCTTTCAGGGCAGCATTTTTAAGCTTTTGGCACCATTTTTGAGTGAATTGCCAAAAGTCAGATTTTGGCTGAAATTGTGACCCCGGGGCTTAGGGATTTTTGCAAAAAAATATTTTCTGCCGGTTAAGTTTTTGAGGGCTGATTTCTTGTCCTGTGATAAAAAGCCTTCTGTTTCGAGTGCCAAACCTTTCAGGAGAGCATTTTCAAGCTTTTGGCAGCATTTTTGAGTGATTTGCCAAAAGTCAGATTTTGGCTGAAATTGTGACCCCTAATTGTGACTTAGGGATTTTTTTCAAAAAAATATTTTCTGCCGGTTAGGTTTTTGAGGGCTGATTTCTTCTCCTGTGATAAAACGCCTTCTGTTTCCATGGCCAAAGCTTTCAGGGGAGCATTTTCAAGCTTTTGGCACCATTTTTGAGTGAATTGCCAAAAGTCAGATTTTGGCTGAAATTCTGAGCCCGGGCCTTAGCGATTTTTTCAAAAAAATATTTTCTGCCGGTTAAGTTTTTGAGGGCTGATTTCTTGTCCTGTGATAAAAAGCCTTCTGTTTCGAGTGCCAAACCTTTCAGGAGAGCATTTTCAAGCTTTTGGCACCATTTTTGAGTGAATTGCCAAAAGTCAGATTTTGGCTGAAATTGTGACTCCGGGGCTTAGGGATTTTTTCAAAAAAATATTTTCTGCCGGTTAGGTTTTTGAGGGCTGATTTCTTGTCCTGTGATAAAAAGCCTTCTGTTTCGAGTGCCAAACCTTTCAGGAGAGCATTTTCAAGATTTTGGCACCATTTTTGAGTGAATTGCCAAAAGTCAGATTTTTGCTGAAATTGTTACCCTGGGGCTTAGGGATTTTTTCAAAAAAATATTTTCTGCCGGTTAAGTTTTTGAGGGCTGATTTCTTCTCCTGTGATAAAACGCCTTCTGTTTCCATGGCCAAAGCTTTCAGGGGAGCATTTTCAAGCTTTTGGCACCATTTTTGAGTGAATTGCCAAAAGTCAGATTTTGGCTGAAATTGTGACCCCTAATTGTGACTTAGGGATTTTTTTCAAAAAAATATTTTCTGCCGGTTAGGTTTTTGAGGGCTGATTTCTTCTCCTGTGATAAAACGCCTTCTGTTTCCATGGCCAAAGCTTTCAGGGGAGCATTTTCAAGCTTTTGGCACCATTTTTGAGTGAATTGCCAAAAGTCAGATTTTGGCTGAAATTCTGAGCCCGGGCCTTAGCGATTTTTTCAAAAAAATATTTTCTGCCGGTTAAGTTTTTGAGGGCTGATTTCTTGTCCTGTGATAAAAAGCCTTCTGTTTCGAGTGCCAAACCTTTCAGGAGAGCATTTTCAAGCTTTTGGCACCATTTTTGAGTGAATTGCCAAAAGTCAGATTTTGGCTGAAATTGTGACTCCGGGGCTTAGGGATTTTTTCAAAAAAATATTTTCTGCCGGTTAAGTTTTTGAGGGCTGATTTCTTCTCCTGTGATAAAACGCCTTCTGTTTCCATGGCCAAAGCTTTCAGGGGAGCATTTTCAAGCTTTCGGCACCATTTTTGAGTGAATTGCCAAAAGTCAGATTTTGGCTGAAATTGTGACCCCGGGGCTTAGGGATTTTTTCAAAAAAATATTTTCTGCCGGTTAGGTTTTTGAGGGCTGATTTCTTCTCCTGTGATAAAACGCCTTCTGTTTCCATGGACAAAGCTTTCAGGGGAGCATTTTCAAGCTTTTGGCACCATTTTTGAGTGAATTGCCAAAAGTCAGATTTTGGCTGAAATTGTGACCCCGGGGCTTAGGGATTTTTTCAAAAAAATATTTTCTGCCGGTTAAGTTTTTGAGGGCTGATTTCTTGTCCTGTGATAAAAAGCCTTCTGTTTCGAGTGCCAAACCTTTCAGGAGAGCATTTTCAAGCTTTTGGCACCATTTTTGAGAGAGTTGCCAAAAGTCAGATTTTGGCTGAGATTGTGACCCCGGGGCTTAGGGATTTTTTTCAAAAAAAAATATCTGCCGGTTAGGTTTTTGAGGGCTGATTTCTTGTCCTGTGATAAAAAGCCTTCTGTTTCCATGGCCAAAGCTTTCAGGGCAGCATTTTTAAGCTTTTGGCACCATTTTTGAGTGAAGTGCCAAAAGTCAGATTTTGGCTGAAATTGTGACCCCGGGGCTTAGAGATTTTTTCAAAAAAATATTTTCTGCCGGTTAAGTTTTTGAGGGCTGATTTCTTGTCGTGTGATAAAAAGCCTTCTGTTTCGAGTGCCAAACCTTTCAGGAGAGCATTTTCAAGCGTTTGGCAGCATTTTTCAGTGAAGTGCCAAAAATCAGATTTTGGCTGAAATTGTTACCCTGGGGCTTAGGGATTTTTTCAAAAAAATATTTTCTGCCGGTTAAGTTTTTGAGGGCTGATTTCTTCTCCTGTGATAAAACGCCTTCTGTTTCCATGGCCAAAGCTTTCAGGGGAGCATTTTCAAGCTTTTGGCACCATTTTTGAGTGAATTGCCAAAAGTCAGATTTTGGCTGAAATTGTGACCCCGGGGCTTAGGGATTTTTTCAAAAAAATATTTTCTGCCGGTTAAGTTTTTGAGGGCTGATTTCTTGTCCTGTGATAAAAAGCCTTCTGTTTCGAGTGCCAAACCTTTCAGGAGAGCATTTTCAAGCTTTTGGCACCATTTTTGAGTGAAGTGCCAAATGTCAGATTTTGGCTGAAATTGTGACCCCGGGGCTTAGGGATTTTTTCAAAAAAATATTTTCTGCCGGTTAGGTTTTTGAGGGCTGATTTCTTGTCCTGTGATAAAAAGCCTTCTGTTTCGAGTGCCAAACCTTTCAGGAGAGCATTTTCAAGCTTTTGGCACCATTTTTGAGTGAATTGCCAAAAGTCAGATTTTTTCTGAAATTGTGACCCCGGGGCTTAGGGATTTTTTCAAAAAAATATTTTCTGCCGGTTAAGTTTTTGAGGGCTGATTTCTTGTCCTGTCTTAAAAAGCCTTCTGTTTCGAGTGCCAAACCTTTCAGGAGAGCATTTTCAAGCTTTTGGCACCATTTTTGAGTGAATTGCCAAAAGTTAGATTTTGGCTGAAATTTTTCAAAATTTTTCAAAAATATTTTCTGCCGGTTAGGTTTTTGAGGGCTGATTTCTTGTCCTGTAATAAAAAGCCTTCTGTTTCCATGGCCAAAGCTTTCAGGGCAGCATTTTTAAGCTTTTGGCACCATTTTTGAGTGAATTGCCAAAAGTCAGATTTTGGCTGAAATTGTGACCCCGGGGCTTAGGGATTTTTTCAAAAAAATATTTTCTGCCGGTTAAGTTTTTGAGGGCTGATTTCTTGTCCTGTGATAAAAAGCCTTCTGTTTCGAGTGCCAAACCTTTCAGGAGAGCATTTTCAAGCTTTTGGCAGCATTTTTGAGTGAATTGCCAAAAGTCAGATTTTTTCTGAAATTGTGACCCTGGGGCTTAGGCATTTTTTTAAAAAAAATATTTTCTGCCGGTTAGGTTTTTGAGGGCTGATTTCTTCTCCTGTGATAAAACGCCTTCTGTTTCCATGGCCAAAGCTTTCAGGGGAGCATTTTCAAGCTTTTGGCACCATTCTTGAGTGAATTGCCAAAAGTCAGATTTTGGCTGAAATTCTGAGCCCGGGGCTTAGGGATTTTTTCAAAAAAATATTTTCTGCCGATTAAGTTTTTGAGGGCTGATTTCTTGTCCTGTGATAAAAAGCCTTCTGTTTCGAGTGCCAAACCTTTCAGGAGAGCATTTTCAAGCTTTTGGCACCATTGTTGAGTGATTTGCCAAAAGTCAGATTTTGGCTGAAATTGTGACCCCTAATTGTGACTTAGGGATTTTTTTCAAAAAAATATTTTCTGCCGGTTAGGTTTTTGAGGGCTGATTTCTTCTCCTGTGATAAAACGCCTTCTGTTTCCATGGCCAAAGCTTTCAGGGGAGCATTTTCAAGCTTTTGGCACCATTTTTGAGTGAATTGCCAAAAGTCAGATTTTGGCTGAAATTCTGAGCCCGGGCCTTAGCGATTTTTTCAAAAAATATTTTCTGCCGGTTAAGTTTTTGAGGGCTGATTTCTTGTCCTGTGATAAAAAGCCTTCTGTTCCGAGTGCCAAACCTTTCAGGAGAGCATTTTCAAGCTTTTGGCACCATTTTTGAGTGAATTGCCAAAAGTCAGATTTTGGCTGAAATTGTGACTCCGGGGCTTAGGGATTTTTTCAAAAAAATATTTTCTGCCGGTTAAGTTTTTGAGGGCTGATTTCTTGTCCTGTGATAAAAAGCCTTCTGTTTCGAGTGCCAAACCTTTGAGGAGAGCATTTTCAAGCTTTTGGCACCATGTTTGAGTGAATTGACAAAAGTCAGATTTTGGCTGAAATTGTGACCCCGGGGCTTAGGGATTTTTTTAAAAAAAATATTTTCTGCCGGTTAGGTTTTTGAGGGCTGATTTCTTCTCCTATGATAAAACGCCTTCTGTTTCCATGGCCAAAGCTTTCAGGGGAGCATTTTCAAGCTTTTGGCGCCATTTTTGAGTGAATTGCCAAAAGTCAGATTTTTTCTGCAATTGTGACTCCGGGGCTTAGGGATTTTTTCAAAAAAATATTTTCTGCCGGTTAAGTTTTTGAGGGCTGATTTCTTGTCCTGTCTTAAAAAGCCTTCTGTTTCGAGTGCCAAACCTTTCAGGAGAGCATTTTCAAGCTTTTGGCACCATTTTTGAGTGAATTGCCAAAAGTCAGATTTTGGCTGAAATTGTGACCCCGAGGCTTAGGGATTTTTTTCAAAAAAATATTTTCTGCCGGTTAAGTTTTTGAGGGCTGATTTCTTGTCCTGTGATAAAAAGCCTTCTGTTTCCATGGCCAAAGCTTTCAGGGCAGCATTTTTAAGCTTTTGGCACCATTTTTGAGTGAATTGCCAAAAGTCAGATTTTGGCTGAAATTGTGACCCCGGGGCTTAGGGATTTTTGCAAAAAAATATTTTCTGCCGGTTAAGTTTTTGAGGGCTGATTTCTTGTCCTGTGATAAAAAGCCTTCTGTTTCGAGTGCCAAACCTTTCAGGAGAGCATTTTCAAGCTTTTGGCAGCATTTTTGAGTGATTTGCCAAAAGTCAGATTTTGGCTGAAATTGTGACCCCTAATTGTGACTTAGGGATTTTTTTCAAAAAAATATTTTCTGCCGGTTAGGTTTTTGAGGGCTGATTTCTTCTCCTGTGATAAAACGCCTTCTGTTTCCATGGCCAAAGCTTTCAGGGGAGCATTTTCAAGCTTTTGGCACCATTTTTGAGTGAATTGCCAAAAGTCAGATTTTGGCTGAAATTCTGAGCCCGGGCCTTAGCGATTTTTTCAAAAAAATATTTTCTGCCGGTTAAGTTTTTGAGGGCTGATTTCTTGTCCTGTGATAAAAAGCCTTCTGTTTCGAGTGCCAAACCTTTCAGGAGAGCATTTTCAAGCTTTTGGCACCATTTTTGAGTGAATTGCCAAAAGTCAGATTTTGGCTGAAATTGTGACTCCGGGGCTTAGGGATTTTTTCAAAAAAATATTTTCTGCCGGTTAGGTTTTTGAGGGCTGATTTCTTGTCCTGTGATAAAAAGCCTTCTGTTTCGAGTGCCAAACCTTTCAGGAGAGCATTTTCAAGATTTTGGCACCATTTTTGAGTGAATTGCCAAAAGTCAGATTTTTGCTGAAATTGTTACCCTGGGGCTTAGGGATTTTTTCAAAAAAATATTTTCTGCCGGTTAAGTTTTTGAGGGCTGATTTCTTCTCCTGTGATAAAACGCCTTCTGTTTCCATGGCCAAAGCTTTCAGGGGAGCATTTTCAAGCTTTTGGCACCATTTTTGAGTGAATTGCCAAAAGTCAGATTTTGGCTGAAATTGTGACCCCGGGGCTTAGGGATTTTTTCAAAAAAATATTTTCTGCCGGTTAGGTTTTTGAGGGCTGATTTCTTCTCCTGTGATAAAACGCCTTCTGTTTCCATGGCCAAAGCTTTCAGGGGAGCATTTTCAAGCTTTTGGCACCATTTTTGAGTGAATTGCCAAAAGTCAGATTTTGGCTGAAATTGTGACCCCGGGGCTTAGGGATTTTTTCAAAAAAATATTTTCTGCCGGTTAAGTTTTTGAGGGCTGATTTCTTGTCCTGTGATAAAAAGCCTTCTGTTTCGAGTGCCAAACCTTTCAGGAGAGCATTTTCAAGCTTTTGGCACCATTTTTGAGAGAGTTGCCAAAAGTCAGATTTTGGCTGAGATTGTGACCCCGGGGCTTAGGGATTTTTTTCAAAAAAAAAATATCTGCCGGTTAGGTTTTTGAGGGCTGATTTCTTGTCCTGTGATAAAAAGCCTTCTGTTTCCATGGCCAAAGCTTTCAGGGCAGCATTTTTAAGCTTTTGGCACCATTTTTGAGTGAAGTGCCAAAAGTCAGATTTTGGCTGAAATTGTGACCCCGGGGCTTAGATATTTTTTCAAAAAAATATTTTCTGCCGGTTAAGTTTTTGAGGGCTGATTTCTTGTCGTGTGATAAAAAGCCTTCTGTTTCGAGTGCCAAACCTTTCAGGAGAGCATTTTCAAGCGTTTGGCAGCATTTTTCAGTGAAGTGCCAAAAATCAGATTTTGGCTGAAATTGTTACCCTGGGGCTTAGGGATTTTTTCAAAAAAATATTTTCTGCCGGTTAAGTTTTTGAGGGCTGATTTCTTCTCCTGTGATAAAACGCCTTCTATTTCCATGGCCAAAGCTTTCAGGGGAGCATTTTCAAGCTTTTGGCACCATTTTTGAGTGAATTGCCAAAAGTCAGATTTTGGCTGAAATTGTGACCCCGGGGCTTAGGGATTTTTTCAAAAAAATATTTTCTGCCGGTTAAGTTTTTGAGGGCTGATTTCTTGTCCTGTGATAAAAAGCCTTCTGTTTCGAGTGCCAAACCTTTCAGGAGAGCATTTTCAAGCTTTTGGCACCATTTTTGAGTGAAGTGCCAAATGTCAGATTTTGGCTGAAATTGTGACCCCGGGGCTTAGGGATTTTTTCAAAAAAATATTTTCTGCCGGTTAGGTTTTTGAGGGCTGATTTCTTGTCCTGTGATAAAAAGCCTTCTGTTTCGAGTGCCAAACCTTTCAGGAGAGCATTTTCAAGCTTTTGGCACCATTTTTGAGTGAATTGCCAAAAGTCAGATTTTTTCTGAAATTGTGACCCCGGGGCTTAGGGATTTTTTCAAAAAAATATTTTCTGCCGGTTAAGTTTTTGAGGGCTGATTTCTTGTCCTGTGATAAAAAGCCTTCTGTTTCGAGTGCCAAACCTTTCAGGAGAGCATTTTCAAGCTTTTGGCACCATTTTTGAGTGAAGTGCCAAATGTCAGATTTTGGCTGAAATTGTGACCCCGGGGCTTAGGGATTTTTTCAAAAAAATATTTTCTGCCGGTTAGGTTTTTGAGGGCTGATTTCTTGTCCTGTGATAAAAAGCCTTCTGTTTCGAGTGCCAAACCTTTCAGGAGAGCATTTTCAAGCTTTTGGCACCATTTTTGAGTGAATTGCCAAAAGTCAGATTTTGGCTGAAATTTTTCAAAATTTTTCAAAAATATTTTCTGCCGGTTAGGTTTTTGAGGGCTGATTTCTTGTCCTGTAATAAAAAGCCTTCTGTTTCCATGGCCAAAGCTTTCAGGGCAGCATTTTTAAGCTTTTGGCACCATTTTTGAGTGAATTGCCAAAAGTCAGATTTTGGCTGAAATTGTGACCCCGGGGCTTAGGGATTTTTTCAAAAAAATATTTTCTGCCGGTTAAGTTTTTGAGGGCTGATTTCTTGTCCTGTGATAAAAAGCCTTCTGTTTCGAGTGCCAAACCTTTCAGGAGAGCATTTTCAAGCTTTTGGCAGCATTTTTGAGTGAATTGCCAAAAGTCAGATTTTTTCTGAAATTGTGACCCTGGGGCTTAGGCATTTTTTTAAAAAAAATATTTTCTGCCGGTTAGGTTTTTGAGGGCTGATTTCTTCTCCTGTGATAAAACGCCTTCTGTTTCCATGGCCAAAGCTTTCAGGGGAGCATTTTCAAGCTTTTGGCACCATTTTTGAGTGAATTGCCAAAAGTCAGATTTTGGCTGAAATTCTGAGCCCGGGCCTTAGCGATTTTTTCAAAAAAATATTTTCTGCCGGTTAAGTTTTTGAGGGCTGATTTCTTGTCCTGTGATAAAAAGCCTTCTGTTTCGAGTGCCAAACCTTTCAGGAGAGCATTTTCAAGCTTTTGGCACCATTTTTGAGTGAATTGCCAAAAGTCAGATTTTGGCTGAAATTGTGACTCCGGGGCTTAGGGATTTTTTCAAAAAAATATTTTCTGCCGGTTAGGTTTTTGAGGGCTGATTTCTTGTCCTGTGATAAAAAGCCTTCTGTTTCGAGTGCCAAACCTTTCAGGAGAGCATTTTCAAGATTTTGGCACCATTTTTGAGTGAATTGCCAAAAGTCAGATTTTTGCTGAAATTGTGACCCCGGGGACTTAGGGATTTTTTTCAAAAAAATATTTTCTGCCGGTTAAGTTTTTGAGGGCTGATTTCTTGTCCTGTGATAAAAAGCCTTCTGTTTCGAGTGCCAAACCTTTGAGGACAGCATTTTCAAGCTTTTGGCACCATGTTTGAGTGAATTGACAAAAGTCAGATTTTTTCTGAAATTGTGACCCCGGGGCTTAGGGATTTTTTGCAAAAAAATATTTTCTGCCGGTTTAGTTTTTGAGGGCTGATTTCTTGTCCTGTGATAAAAAGCCTTCTGTTTCGAGTGCCAAACCTTTCAGGAGAGCATTTTCAAGCTTTTGGCACCATTTTTGAGTGAATTGCCAAAATTCAGATTTTGGCTGAAATTGTGACCCCGGGGCTTAGGGATTTTTTTAAAAAAAATATTTTCTGCCGGTTAGGTTTTTGAGGGCTGATTTCTTCTCCTGTGATAAAACGCCTTCTGTTTCCATGGCCAAAGCTTTCAGGGGAGCATTTTCAAGCTTTTGGCGCCATTTTTGAGTGAATTGCCAAAAGTCAGATTTTTTCTGCAATTGTGACTCCGGGGCTTAGGGATTTTTTCAAAAAAATATTTTCTGCCGGTTAAGTTTTTGAGGGCTGATTTCTTGTCCTGTCTTAAAAAGCCTTCTGTTTCGAGTGCCAAACCTTTCAGGAGAGCATTTTCAAGCTTTTGGCACCATTTTTGAGTGAATTGCCAAAAGTCAGATTTTGGCTGAAATTGTGACCCCGAGGCTTAGAGATTTTTTTCAAAAAAATATTTTCTGCCGGTTAAGTTTTTGAGGGCTGATTTCTTGTCCTGTGATAAAAAGCCTTCTGTTTCCATGGCCAAAGCTTTCAGGGCAGCATTTTTAAGCTTTTGGCACCATTTTTGAGTGAATTGCCAAAAGTCAGATTTTGGCTGAAATTGTGACCCCGGGGCTTAGGGATTTTTTCAAAAAAATATTTTCTGCCGGTTAAGTTTTTGAGGGCTGATTTCTTGTCCTGTGATAAAAAGCCTTCTGTTTCGAGTGCCAAACCTTTCAGGAGAGCATTTTCAAGCTTTTGGCAGCATTTTTGAGTTATTTGCCAAAAGTCAGATTTTGGCTGAAATTGTGACCCCGGGGACTTAGGGATTTTTTTCAAAAAAATATTTTCTGCCGGTTAAGTTTTTGAGGGCTGATTTCTTGTCCTGTGATAAAAAGCCTTCTGTTTCGAGTGCCAAACCTTTCAGGAGAGCATTTTCAAGCTTTTGGCACCATTTTTGAGTGAATTGCCAAAATTCAGATTTTGGCTGAAATTGTGACCCCGGGGCTTAGGGATTTTTTTAAAAAAAATATTTTCTGCCGGTTAGGTTTTTGAGGGCTGATTTCTTCTCCTGTGATAAAACGCCTTCTGTTTCCATGGCCAAAGCTTTCAGGGGAGCATTTTCAAGCTTTTGGCACCATTTTTGAGTGAATTGCCAAAAGTCAGATTTTGGCTGAAATTGTGACCCCGGGGCTTAGGGATTTTTTCAAAAAAATATTTTCTGCCGGTTAAGTTTTTGAGGGCTGATTTCTTGTCCTGTGATAAAAAGCCTTCTGTTTCGAGTGCCAAACGTTTCAGGAGAGCATTTTCAAGCTTTTGGCACCATTTTTGAGAGAGTTGCCAAAAGTCAGATTTTTGCTGAGATTGTGACCCCAGGGCTTAGGGATTTTTTCAAAAAAAAAAATTCTGCCGGTTAAGTTTTTGAGGGCTGATTTCTTGTCCTGTGATAAAAAGCCTTC
This sequence comes from Podarcis vaucheri, assembly GCF_965113315.1. Classification (NCBI taxonomy): domain Eukaryota; kingdom Metazoa; phylum Chordata; class Lepidosauria; order Squamata; family Lacertidae; genus Podarcis; species Podarcis vaucheri. Next base: position 87,510,999 of record NC_138765.1, on the reverse strand, counting down.
TGTTTCCATCGCCAAAGCTTTCAGGGGAGCATTTTCAAGCTTTTGGCACCATTTTTGAGTGAAGTGCAAAAAGTCAGATTTTGGTTGAAATTGTGACCCCGGGGCTTAGGGATTTTTTCAAAAAAATATTTTCTGCCGGTTAAGTTTTTGAGGGCTGATTTCTTGTCGTGTGATAAAAAGCCTTCTGCTTCGAGTGCCAAACCTTTCAGGAGAGCATTTTCAAGCTTTTGGCACCATTTTTGAGTGAAGTGCCAAATGTCAGATTTTGGCTGAAATTGTGACCCCGGGGCTTAGGGATTTTTTCAAAAAAATATTTTCTGCCGGTTAGGTTTTTGAGGGCTGATTTCTTGTCCTGTGATAAAAAGCCTTCTGTTTCGAGTTCCAAACCTTTCAGGAGAGCATTTTCAAGCTTTTGGCACCATTTTTGAGTGAATTGCCAAAAGTCAGATTTTTTCTGAAATTGTGACCCCGGGGCTTAGGGATTTTTTCAAAAAAATATTTTCTGCCGGTTAAGTTTTTGAGGGCTGATTTCTTGTCCTATCTTAAAAAGCCTTCTGTTTCGAGTGCCAAACCTTTTAGGAGAGCATTTTCAAGCTTTTGGCACCATTTTTGAGTGAATTGCCAAAAGTCAGATTTTGGCTGAAATTTTTCAAAATTTTTCGAAAATATTTTCTGCCGGTTAGGTTTTTGAGGGCTGATTTCTTGTCCTGTGATAAAAAGCCTTCTGTTTCCATGGCCAAAGCTTTCAGGGCAGCATTTTTAAGCTTTTGGCACCATTTTTGAGTGAATTGCCAAAAGTCAGATTTTTGCTGAAATTGTGACCCCGGGGCTTAAGGATTTTTTCAAAAAAATATTTTCTGCCGGTTAAGTTTTTGAGGGCTGATTTCTTGTCCTGTGATAAAAAGCCTTCTGTTTCGAGTGACAAACCTTTCAGGAGAGCATTTTCAGGCTTTTGGCACCATTTTTGAGAGAATTGCCAAAAATCAGATTTTGGCTGAAATTGTGACCCTGGGGCTTAGGGATTTTTTCAAAAAAATATTTTCTGCCGGTTAAGTTTTTGAGGGCTGATTTCTTGTCCTGTGATAAAAAGCCTTCTGTTTCGAGTGCCAAACCTTTCAGGAGAGCATTTTCAAGCTTTTGGCAGCATTTTTGAGTGAATTGCCAAAAGTCAGATTTTTTCTGAAATTGTGACCCCGGGGCTTAGGGATTTTTTTCAAAAAAATATTTTCTGCCGGTTAGGTTTTTGAGGGCTGATTTCTTCTCCTGTGATAAAACGCCTTCTGTTTCCATGGCCAAAGCTTTCAGGGGAGCATTTTCAAGCTTTTGGCACCATTTTTGAGTGAATTGCCAAAGGCAGATTTTGGCTGAAATTCTGAGCCCGGGCCTTAGGGATTTTTTCAAAAAAATATTTTCTGCCGGTTAAGTTTTTGATGGCTGATTTCTTGTCCTGTGATAAAAAGCCTTCTGTTTCGAATGCCAAACCTTTCAGGAGAGCATTTTCAGGCTTTTGGCACCATTTTTGAGTGAATTGCCAAAATTCAGATTTTGGCTGAAATTGTGACCCCGGGGCTTAGGGATTTTTTCAAAAAAATATTTTCTGCCGGTTAAGTTTTTGAGGGCTGATTTCTTGTCCTGTGATAAAAAGCCTTCTGTTTCGAGTGCCAAACCTTTCAGGAGAGCATTTTCAAGCTTTTGGCACCATTTTTGAGAGAGTTGCCAAAAGTCAGATTTTGGCTGAGATTGTGACCCCGGGGCTTAGGGATTTTTTTCAAAAAAAAATATCTGCCGGTTAGGTTTTTGAGGGCTGATTTCTTGTCCTGTGATAAAAAGCCTTCTGTTTCCATGGCCAAAGCTTTCAGGGCAGCATTTTTAAGCTTTTGGCACCATTTTTGAGTGAAGTGCCAAAAGTCAGATTTTGGCTGAAATTGTGACCCCGGGGCTTAGGGATTTTTTCAAAAAAATATTTTCTGCCGGTTAAGTTTTTGAGGGCTGATTTCTTGTCCTGTGATAAAAAGCCTTCTGTTTCGAGTGCCAAACCTTTCAGGAGAGCATTTTCAAGCTTTTGGCACCATTTTTGAGTGAAGTGCCAAATGTCAGATTTTGGCTGAAATTGTGACCCCGGGGCTTAGGGATTTTTTCAAAAAAATATTTTCTGCCGGTTAGGTTTTTGAGGGCTGATTTCTTGTCCTGTGATAAAAAGCCTTCTGTTTCGAGTGCCAAACCTTTCAGGAGAGCATTTTCAAGCTTTTGGCACCATTTTTGAGTGAATTGCCAAAAGTCAGATTTTTTCTGAAATTGTGACCCCGGGGCTTAGGGATTTTTTCAAAAAAATATTTTCTGCCGGTTAAGTTTTTGAGGGCTGATTTCTTGTCCTGTCTTAAAAAGCCTTCTGTTTCGAGTGCCAAACCTTTCAGGAGAGCATTTTCAAGCTTTTGGCACCATTTTTGAGTGAATTGCCAAAAGTCAGATTTTGGCTGAAATTTTTCAAAATTTTTCAAAAATATTTTCTGCCGGTTAGGTTTTTGAGGGCTGATTTCTTGTCCTGTAATAAAAAGCCTTCTGTTTCCATGGCCAAAGCTTTCAGGGCAGCATTTTTAAGCTTTTGGCACCATTTTTGAGTGAATTGCCAAAAGTCAGATTTTGGCTGAAATTGTGACCCCGGGGCTTAGGGATTTTTTCAAAAAAATATTTTCTGCCGGTTAAGTTTTTGAGGGCTGATTTCTTGTCCTGTGATAAAAAGCCTTCTCTTTCGAGTGCCAAACCTTTCAGGAGAGCATTTTCAAGCTTTTGGCAGCATTTTTGAGTGAATTGCCAAAAGTCAGATTTTTTCTGAAATTGTGACCCTGGGGCTTAGGCATTTTTTTAAAAAAAATATTTTCTGCCGGTTAGGTTTTTGAGGGCTGATTTCTTCTCCTGTGATAAAACGCCTTCTGTTTCCATGGCCAAAGCTTTCAGGGGAGCATTTTCAAGCTTTTGGCACCATTCTTGAGTGAATTGCCAAAAGTCAGATTTTGGCTGAAATTCTGAGCCCGGGGCTTAGGGATTTTTTCAAAAAAATATTTTCTGCCGATTAAGTTTTTGAGGGCTGATTTCTTGTCCTGTGATAAAAAGCCTTCTGTTTCGAGTGCCAAACCTTTCTGGAGAGCATTTTCAAGCTTTTGGCAGCATTTTTGAGTGATTTGCCAAAAGTCAGATTTTGGCTGAAATTGTGACCCCTAATTGTGACTTAGGGATTTTTTTCAAAAAAATATTTTCTGCCGGTTAGGTTTTTGAGGGCTGATTTCTTCTCCTGTGATAAAACGCCTTCTGTTTCCATGGCCAAAGCTTTCAGGGGAGCATTTTCAAGCTTTTGGCACCATTTTTGAGTGAATTGCCAAAAGTCAGATTTTGGCTGAAATTCTGAGCCCGGGCCTTAGCGATTTTTTCAAAAAAATATTTTCTGCCGGTTAAGTTTTTGAGGGCTGATTTCTTGTCCTGTGATACAAAGCCTTCTGTTTCGAGTGCCAAACCTTTCAGGAGAGCATTTTCAAGCTTTTGGCACCATTTTTGAGTGAATTGCCAAAAGTCAGATTTTGGCTGAAATTGTGACTCCGGGGCTTAGGGATTTTTTCAAAAAAATATTTTCTGCCGGTTAGGTTTTTGAGGGCTGATTTCTTGTCCTGTGATAAAAAGCCTTCTGTTTCGAGTGCCAAACCTTTCAGGAGAGCATTTTCAAGATTTTGGCACCATTTTTGAGTGAATTGCCAAAAGTCAGATTTTTGCTGAAATTGTGACCCCGGGGACTTAGGGATTTTTTTCAAAAAAATATTTTCTGCCGGTTAAGTTTTTGAGGGCTGATTTCTTGTCCTGTGATAAAAAGCCTTCTGTTTCGAGTGCCAAACCTTTGAGGACAGCATTTTCAAGCTTTTGGCACCATGTTTGAGTGAATTGACAAAAGTCAGATTTTTTCTGAAATTGTGACCCCGGGGCTTAGGGATTTTTTGCAAAAAAATCTTTTCTGCCGGTTTAGTTTTTGAGGGCTGATTTCTTGTCCTGTGATAAAAAGCCTTCTGTTTCGAGTGCCAAACCTTTCAGGAGAGCATTTTCAAGCTTTTGGCACCATTTTTGAGTGAATTGCCAAAATTCAGATTTTGGCTGAAATTGTGACCCCGGGGCTTAGGGATTTTTTTAAAAAAAATATTTTCTGCCGGTTAGGTTTTTGAGGGCTGATTTCTTCTCCTGTGATAAAACGCCTTCTGTTTCCATGGCCAAAGCTTTCAGGGGAGCATTTTCAAGCTTTTGGCGCCATTTTTGAGTGAATTGCCAAAAGTCAGATTTTTTCTGCAATTGTGACTCCGGGGCTTAGGGATTTTTTCAAAAAAATATTTTCTGCCGGTTAAGTTTTTGAGGGCTGATTTCTTGTCCTGTCTTAAAAAGCCTTCTGTTTCGAGTGCCAAACCTTTCAGGAGAGCATTTTCAAGCTTTTGGCACCATTTTTGAGTGAATTGCCAAAAGTCAGATTTTGGCTGAAATTGTGACCCCGAGGCTTAGGGATTTTTTTCAAAAAAATATTTTCTGCCGGTTAAGTTTTTGAGGGCTGATTTCTTGTCCTGTGATAAAAAGCCTTCTGTTTCCATGGCCAAAGCTTTCAGGGCAGCATTTTTAAGCTTTTGGCACCATTTTTGAGTGAATTGCCAAAAGTCAGATTTTGGCTGAAATTGTGACCCCGGGGCTTAGGGATTTTTTCAAAAAAATATTTTCTGCCGGTTAAGTTTTTGAGGGCTGATTTCTTGTCCTGTGATAAAAAGCCTTCTGTTTCGAGTGCCAAACCTTTCAGGAGAGCATTTTCAAGCTTTTGGCAGCATTTTTGAGTTATTTGCCAAAAGTCAGATTTTGGCTGAAATTGTGACCCCGGGGACTTAGGGATTTTTTTCAAAAAAATATTTTCTGCCGGTTAAGTTTTTGAGGGCTGATTTCTTGTCCTGTGATAAAAAGCCTTCTGTTTCGAGTGCCAAACGTTTCAGGAGAGCATTTTCAAGCTTTTGGCACCATTTTTGAGAGAGTTGCCAAAAGTCAGATTTTTGCTGAGATTGTGACCCCAGGGCTTAGGGATTTTTTCAAAAAAAAAAAATTTTGCCGGTTAAGTTTTTGAGGGCTGATTTCTTGTCCTGTGATAAAAAGCCTTCTGTTTCCATCGCCAAAGCTTTCAGGGGAGCATTTTCAAGCTTTTGGCACCATTTTTGAGTGAAGTGCAAAAAGTCAGATTTTGGTTGAAATTGTGACCCCGGGGCTTAGGGATTTTTTCAAAAAAATATTTTCTGCCGGTTAAGTTTTTGAGGGCTGATTTCTTGTCGTGTGATAAAAAGCCTTCTGCTTCGAGTGCCAAACCTTTCAGGAGAGCATTTTCAAGCTTTTGGCACCATTTTTGAGTGAAGTGCCAAATGTCAGATTTTGGCTGAAATTGTGACCCCGGGGCTTAGGGATTTTTTCAAAAAAATATTTTCTGCCGGTTAGGTTTTTGAGGGCTGATTTCTTGTCCTGTGATAAAAAGCCTTCTGTTTCGAGTTCCAAACCTTTCAGGAGAGCATTTTCAAGCTTTTGGCACCATTTTTGAGTGAATTGCCAAAAGTCAGATTTTTTCTGAAATTGTGACCCCGGGGCTTAGGGATTTTTTCAAAAAAATATTTTCTGCCGGTTAAGTTTTTGAGGGCTGATTTCTTGTCCTATCTTAAAAAGCCTTCTGTTTCGAGTGCCAAACCTTTTAGGAGAGCATTTTCAAGCTTTTGGCACCATTTTTGAGTGAATTGCCAAAAGTCAGATTTTGGCTGAAATTTTTCAAAATTTTTCGAAAATATTTTCTGCCGGTTAGGTTTTTGAGGGCTGATTTCTTGTCCTGTGATAAAAAGCCTTCTGTTTCCATGGCCAAAGCTTTCAGGGCAGCATTTTTAAGCTTTTGGCACCATTTTTGAGTGAAGTGCCAAATGTCAGATTTTGGCTGAAATTGTGACCCCGGGGCTTAGGGATTTTTTCAAAAAAATATTTTCTGCCGGTTAGGTTTTTGAGGGCTGATTTCTTGTCCTGTGATAAAAAGCCTTCTGTTTCGAGTGCCAAACCTTTCAGGAGAGCATTTTCAAGCTTTTGGCACCATTTTTGAGTGAATTGCCAAAAGTCAGATTTTTTCTGAAATTGTGACCCCGGGGCTTAGGGATTTTTTCAAAAAAATATTTTCTGCCGGTTAAGTTTTTGAGGGCTGATTTCTTGTCCTGTCTTAAAAAGCCTTCTGTTTCGAGTGCCAAACCTTTCAGGAGAGCATTTTCAAGCTTTTGGCACCATTTTTGAGTGAATTGCCAAAAGTCAGATTTTGGCTGAAATTTTTCAAAATTTTTCAAAAATATTTTCTGCCGGTTAGGTTTTTGAGGGCTGATTTCTTGTCCTGTAATAAAAAGCCTTCTGTTTCCATGGCCAAAGCTTTCAGGGCAGCATTTTTAAGCTTTTGGCACCATTTTTGAGTGAATTGCCAAAAGTCAGATTTTGGCTGAAATTGTGACCCCGGGGCTTAGGGATTTTTTCAAAAAAATATTTTCTGCCGGTTAAGTTTTTGAGGGCTGATTTCTTGTCCTGTGATAAAAAGCCTTCTCTTTCGAGTGCCAAACCTTTCAGGAGAGCATTTTCAAGCTTTTGGCAGCATTTTTGAGTGAATTGCCAAAAGTCAGATTTTTTCTGAAATTGTGACCCTGGGGCTTAGGCATTTTTTTAAAAAAAATATTTTCTGCCGGTTAGGTTTTTGAGGGCTGATTTCTTCTCCTGTGATAAAACGCCTTCTGTTTCCATGGCCAAAGCTTTCAGGGGAGCATTTTCAAGCTTTTGGCACCATTCTTGAGTGAATTGCCAAAAGTCAGATTTTGGCTGAAATTCTGAGCCCGGGGCTTAGGGATTTTTTCAAAAAAATATTTTCTGCCGATTAAGTTTTTGAGGGCTGATTTCTTGTCCTGTGATAAAAAGCCTTCTGTTTCGAGTGCCAAACCTTTCTGGAGAGCATTTTCAAACTTTTGGCAGCATTTTTGAGTGATTTGCCAAAAGTCAGATTTTGGCTGAAATTGTGACCCCTAATTGTGACTTAGGGATTTTTTTCAAAAAAATATTTTCTGCCGGTTAGGTTTTTGAGGGCTGATTTCTTCTCCTGTGATAAAACGCCTTCTGTTTCCATGGCCAAAGCTTTCAGGGGAGCATTTTCAAGCTTTTGGCACCATTTTTGAGTGAATTGCCAAAAGTCAGATTTTGGCTGAAATTCTGAGCCCGGGCCTTAGCGATTTTTTCAAAAAAATATTTTCTGCCGGTTAAGTTTTTGAGGGCTGATTTCTTGTCCTGTGATACAAAGCCTTCTGTTTCGAGTGCCAAACCTTTCAGGAGAGCATTTTCAAGCTTTTGGCACCATTTTTGAGTGAATTGCCAAAAGTCAGATTTTGGCTGAAATTGTGACTCCGGGGCTTAGGGATTTTTTCAAAAAAATATTTTCTGCCGGTTAGGTTTTTGAGGGCTGATTTCTTGTCCTGTGATAAAAAGCCTTCTGTTTCGAGTGCCAAACCTTTCAGGAGAGCATTTTCAAGATTTTGGCACCATTTTTGAGTGAATTGCCAAAAGTCAGATTTTTGCTGAAATTGTGACCCCGGGGACTTAGGGATTTTTTTCAAAAAAATATTTTCTGCCGGTTAAGTTTTTGAGGGCTGATTTCTTGTCCTGTGATAAAAAGCCTTCTGTTTCGAGTGCCAAACCTTTGAGGACAGCATTTTCAAGCTTTTGGCACCATGTTTGAGTGAATTGACAAAAGTCAGATTTTTTCTGAAATTGTGACCCCGGGGCTTAGGGATTTTTTGCAAAAAAATCTTTTCTGCCGGTTTAGTTTTTGAGGGCTGATTTCTTGTCCTGTGATAAAAAGCCTTCTGTTTCGAGTGCCAAACCTTTCAGGAGAGCATTTTCAAGCTTTTGGCACCATTTTTGAGTGAATTGCCAAAATTCAGATTTTGGCTGAAATTGTGACCCCGGGGCTTAGGGATTTTTTTAAAAAAAATATTTTCTGCCGGTTAGGTTTTTGAGGGCTGATTTCTTCTCCTGTGATAAAACGCCTTCTGTTTCCATGGCCAAAGCTTTCAGGGGAGCATTTTCAAGCTTTTGGCGCCATTTTTGAGTGAATTGCCAAAAGTCAGATTTTTTCTGCAATTGTGACTCCGGGGCTTAGGGATTTTTTCAAAAAAATATTTTCTGCCGGTTAAGTTTTTGAGGGCTGATTTCTTGTCCTGTCTTAAAAAGCCTTCTGTTTCGAGTGCCAAACCTTTCAGGAGAGCATTTTCAAGCTTTTGGCACCATTTTTGAGTGAATTGCCAAAAGTCAGATTTTGGCTGAAATTGTGACCCCGAGGCTTAGGGATTTTTTTCAAAAAAATATTTTCTGCCGGTTAAGTTTTTGAGGGCTGATTTCTTGTCCTGTGATAAAAAGCCTTCTGTTTCCATGGCCAAAGCTTTCAGGGCAGCATTTTTAAGCTTTTGGCACCATTTTTGAGTGAATTGCCAAAAGTCAGATTTTGGCTGAAATTGTGACCCCGGGGCTTAGGGATTTTTTCAAAAAAATATTTTCTGCCGGTTAAGTTTTTGAGGGCTGATTTCTTGTCCTGTGATAAAAAGCCTTCTGTTTCGAGTGCCAAACCTTTCAGGAGAGCATTTTCAAGCTTTTGGCAGCATTTTTGAGTTATTTGCCAAAAGTCAGATTTTGGCTGAAATTGTGACCCCGGGGACTTAGGGATTTTTTTCAAAAAAATATTTTCTGCCGGTTAAGTTTTTGAGGGCTGATTTCTTGTCCTGTGATAAAAAGCCTTCTGTTTCGAGTGCCAAACGTTTCAGGAGAGCATTTTCAAGCTTTTGGCACCATTTTTGAGAGAGTTGCCAAAAGTCAGATTTTTGCTGAGATTGTGACCCCAGGGCTTAGGGATTTTTTCAAAAAAAAAAAATTTTGCCGGTTAAGTTTTTGAGGGCTGATTTCTTGTCCTGTGATAAAAAGCCTTCTGTTTCCATCGCCAAAGCTTTCAGGGGAGCATTTTCAAGCTTTTGGCACCATTTTTGAGTGAAGTGCAAAAAGTCAGATTTTGGTTGAAATTGTGACCCCGGGGCTTAGGGATTTTTTCAAAAAAATATTTTCTGCCGGTTAAGTTTTTGAGGGCTGATTTCTTGTCGTGTGATAAAAAGCCTTCTGCTTCGAGTGCCAAACCTTTCAGGAGAGCATTTTCAAGCTTTTGGCACCATTTTTGAGTGAAGTGCCAAATGTCAGATTTTGGCTGAAATTGTGACCCCGGGGCTTAGGGATTTTTTCAAAAAAATATTTTCTGCCGGTTAGGTTTTTGAGGGCTGATTTCTTGTCCTGTGATAAAAAGCCTTCTGTTTCGAGTTCCAAACCTTTCAGGAGAGCATTTTCAAGCTTTTGGCACCATTTTTGAGTGAATTGCCAAAAGTCAGATTTTTTCTGAAATTGTGACCCCGGGGCTTAGGGATTTTTTCAAAAAAATATTTTCTGCCGGTTAAGTTTTTGAGGGCTGATTTCTTGTCCTATCTTAAAAAGCCTTCTGTTTCGAGTGCCAAACCTTTTAGGAGAGCATTTTCAAGCTTTTGGCACCATTTTTGAGTGAATTGCCAAAAGTCAGATTTTGGCTGAAATTTTTCAAAATTTTTCGAAAATATTTTCTGCCGGTTAGGTTTTTGAGGGCTGATTTCTTGTCCTGTGATAAAAAGCCTTCTGTTTCCATGGCCAAAGCTTTCAGGGCAGCATTTTTAAGCTTTTGGCACCATTTTTGAGTGAAGTGCCAAATGTCAGATTTTGGCTGAAATTGTGACCCCGGGGCTTAGGGATTTTTTCAAAAAAATATTTTCTGCCGGTTAGGTTTTTGAGGGCTGATTTCTTGTCCTGTGATAAAAAGCCTTCTGTTTCGAGTGCCAAACCTTTCAGGAGAGCATTTTCAAGCTTTTGGCACCATTTTTGAGTGAATTGCCAAAAGTCAGATTTTTTCTGAAATTGTGACCCCGGGGCTTAGGGATTTTTTCAAAAAAATATTTTCTGCCGGTTAAGTTTTTGAGGGCTGATTTCTTGTCCTGTCTTAAAAAGCCTTCTGTTTCGAGTGCCAAACCTTTCAGGAGAGCATTTTCAAGCTTTTGGCACCATTTTTGAGTGAATTGCCAAAAGTCAGATTTTGGCTGAAATTTTTCAAAATTTTTCAAAAATATTTTCTGCCGGTTAGGTTTTTGAGGGCTGATTTCTTGTCCTGTAATAAAAAGCCTTCTGTTTCCATGGCCAAAGCTTTCAGGGCAGCATTTTTAAGCTTTTGGCACCATTTTTGAGTGAATTGCCAAAAGTCAGATTTTGGCTGAAATTGTGACCCCGGGGCTTAGGGATTTTTTCAAAAAAATATTTTCTGCCGGTTAAGTTTTTGAGGGCTGATTTCTTGTCCTGTGATAAAAAGCCTTCTCTTTCGAGTGCCAAACCTTTCAGGAGAGCATTTTCAAGCTTTTGGCAGCATTTTTGAGTGAATTGCCAAAAGTCAGATTTTTTCTGAAATTGTGACCCTGGGGCTTAGGCATTTTTTTAAAAAAAATATTTTCTGCCGGTTAGGTTTTTGAGGGCTGATTTCTTCTCCTGTGATAAAACGCCTTCTGTTTCCATGGCCAAAGCTTTCAGGGGAGCATTTTCAAGCTTTTGGCACCATTCTTGAGTGAATTGCCAAAAGTCAGATTTTGGCTGAAATTCTGAGCCCGGGGCTTAGGGATTTTTTCAAAAAAATATTTTCTGCCGATTAAGTTTTTGAGGGCTGATTTCTTGTCCTGTGATAAAAAGCCTTCTGTTTCGAGTGCCAAACCTTTCTGGAGAGCATTTTCAAACTTTTGGCAGCATTTTTGAGTGATTTGCCAAAAGTCAGATTTTGGCTGAAATTGTGACCCCTAATTGTGACTTAGGGATTTTTTTCAAAAAAATATTTTCTGCCGGTTAGGTTTTTGAGGGCTGATTTCTTCTCCTGTGATAAAACGCCTTCTGTTTCCATGGCCAAAGCTTTCAGGGGAGCATTTTCAAGCTTTTGGCACCATTTTTGAGTGAATTGCCAAAAGTCAGATTTTGGCTGAAATTCTGAGCCCGGGCCTTAGCGATTTTTTCAAAAAAATATTTTCTGCCGGTTAAGTTTTTGAGGGCTGATTTCTTGTCCTGTGATAAAAAGCCTTCTGTTTCGAGTGCCAAACCTTTCAGGAGAGCATTTTCAAGCTTTTGGCACCATTTTTGAGTGAATTGCCAAAAGTCAGATTTTGGCTGAAATTGTGACTCCGGGGCTTAGGGATTTTTTCAAAAAAATATTTTCTGCCGGTTAGGTTTTTGAGGGCTGATTTCTTGTCCTGTGATAAAAAGCCTTCTGTTTCGAGTGCCAAACCTTTCAGGAGAGCATTTTCAAGATTTTGGCACCATTTTTGAGTGAATTGCCAAAAGTCAGATTTTTGCTGAAATTGTGACCCCGGGGACTTAGGGATTTTTTTCAAAAAAATATTTTCTGCCGGTTAAGTTTTTGAGGGCTGATTTCTTGTCCTGTGATAAAAAGCCTTCTGTTTCGAGTGCCAAACCTTTGAGGACAGCATTTTCAAGCTTTTGGCACCATGTTTGAGTGAATTGACAAAAGTCAGATTTTTTCTGAAATTGTGACCCCGGGGCTTAGGGATTTTTTGCAAAAAAATCTTTTCTGCCGGTTTAGTTTTTGAGGGCTGATTTCTTGTCCTGTGATAAAAAGCCTTCTGTTTCGAGTGCCAAACCTTTCAGGAGAGCATTTTCAAGCTTTTGGCACCATTTTTGAGTGAATTGCCAAAATTCAGATTTTGGCTGAAATTGTGACCCCGGGGCTTAGGGATTTTTTAAAAAAAAATATTTTCTGCCGGTTAGGTTTTTGAGGGCTGATTTCTTCTCCTGTGATAAAACGCCTTCTGTTTCCATGGCCAAAGCTTTCAGGGGAGCATTTTCAAGCTTTTGGCGCCATTTTTGAGTGAATTGCCAAAAGTCAGATTTTTTCTGCAATTGTGACTCCGGGGCTTAGGGATTTTTTCAAAAAAATATTTTCTGCCGGTTAAGTTTTTGAGGGCTGATTTCTTGTCCTGTCTTAAAAAGCCTTCTGTTTCGAGTGCCAAACCTTTCAGGAGAGCATTTTCAAGCTTTTGGCACCATTTTTGAGTGAATTGCCAAAAGTCAGATTTTGGCTGAAATTGTGACCCCGAGGCTTAGGGATTTTTTTCAAAAAAATATTTTCTGCCGGTTAAGTTTTTGAGGGCTGATTTCTTGTCCTGTGATAAAAAGCCTTCTGTTTCCATGGCCAAAGCTTTCAGGGCAGCATTTTTAAGCTTTTGGCACCATTTTTGAGTGAATTGCCAAAAGTCAGATTTTGGCTGAAATTGTGACCCCGGGGCTTAGGGATTTTTTCAAAAAAATATTTTCTGCCGGTTAAGTTTTTGAGGGCTGATTTCTTGTCCTGTGATAAAAAGCCTTCTGTTTCGAGGGCCAAACCTTTCAGGAGAGCATTTTCAAGCTTTTGGCAGCATTTTTGAGTTATTTGCCAAAAGTCAGATTTTGGCTGAAATTGTGACCCCGGGGACTTAGGGATTTTTTTCAAAAAAATATTTTCTGCCGGTTAAGTTTTTGAGGGCTGATTTCTTGTCCTGTGATAAAAAGCCTTCTGTTTCGAGTGCCAAACGTTTCAGGAGAGCATTTTCAAGCTTTTGGCACCATTTTTGAGAGAGTTGCCAAAAGTCAGATTTTTGCTGAGATTGTGACCCCAGGGCTTAGGGATTTTTTCAAAAAAAAAAATTCTGCCGGTTAAGTTTTTGAGGGCTGATTTCTTGTCCTGTGATAAAAAGCCTTCTGTTTCCATCGCCAAAGCTTTCAGGAGAGCATTTTCAAGCTTTTGGCACCATTTTTGAGTGAATTGCCAAAAGTCAGATTTTTTCTGAAATTGTGACCCCGGGGCTTAGGGATTTTTTCAAAAAAATATTTTCTGCCGGTTAAGTTTTTGAGGGCTGATTTCTTGTCCTATCTTAAAAAGCCTTCTGTTTCGAGTGCCAAACCTTTTAGGAGAGCATTTTCAAGCTTTTGGCACCATTTTTGAGTGAATTGCCAAAAGTCAGATTTTGGCTGAAATTTTTCAAAATTTTTCGAAAATATTTTCTGCCGGTTAGGTTTTTGAGGGCTGATTTCTTGTCCTGTGATAAAAAGCCTTCTGTTTCCATGGCCAAAGCTTTCAGGGCAGCATTTTTAAGCTTTTGGCACCATTTTTGAGTGAATTGCCAAAAGTCAGATTTTTGCTGAAATTGTGACCCCGGGGCTTAGGGATTTTTTCAAAAAAATATTTTCTGCCGGTTAAGTTTTTGAGGGCTGATTTCTTGTCCTGTGATAAAAAGCCTTCTGTTTCGAGTGCCAAACCTTTCAGGAGAGCATTTTCAAGCTTTTGGCAGCATTTTTGAGTGAATTGCCAAAAGTCAGATTTTTTCTGAAATTGTGACCCCGGGGCTTAGGGATTTTTTTCAAAAAAATATTTTCTGCCGGTTAGGTTTTTGAGGGCTGATTTCTTCTCCTGTGATAAAACGCCTTCTGTTTCCATGGCCAAAGCTTTCAGGGGAGCATTTTCAAGCTTTTGGCACCATTTTTGAGTGAATTGCCAAAGGCAGATTTTGGCTGAAATTCTGAGCCCGGGCCTTAGGGATTTTTTCAAAAAAATATTTTCTGCCGGTTAAGTTTTTGATGGCTGATTTCTTGTCCTGTGATAAAAAGCCTTCTGTTTCGAATGCCAAACCTTTCAGGAGAGCATTTTCAGGCTTTTGGCACCATTTTTGAGTGAATTGCCAAAATTCAGATTTTGGCTGAAATTGTGACCCGGGGCTTAGGGATTTTTTAAAAAAAAATATTTTCTGCCGATTAGGTTTTTGAGGGCTGATTTCTTCTCCTGTGATAAAACGCCTTCTGTTTCCATGGCCAAAGCTTTCAGGGGAGCATTTTCAAGCTTTTGGCACCATTTTTGAGTGAATTGCCAAAAGTCAGATTTTGGCTGAAATTGTGACCCCGGGGCTTAGGGATTTTTTCAAAAAAATATTTTCTGCCGGTTAAGTTTTTGAGGGCTGATTTCTTGTCCTGTGATAAAAAGCCTTCTGTTTCGAGTGCCAAACCTTTCAGGAGAGCATTTTCAAGCTTTTGGCACCATTTTTGAGTGAAGTGCCAAAAGTCAGATTTTGGCTGAGATTGTGACCCCGGGGCTTAGGGATTTTTTTCAAAAAAAAATATCTGCCGGTTAGGTTTTTGAGGGCTGATTTCTTGTCCTGTGATAAAAAGCCTTCTGTTTCCATGGCCAAAGCTTTCAGGGCAGCATTTTTAAGCTTTTGGCACCATTTTTGAGTGAAGTGCCAAAAGTCAGATTTTGGCTGAAATTGTGACCCCGGGGCTTAGAGATTTTTTCAAAAAAATATTTTCTGCCGGTTAAGTTTTTGAGGGCTGATTTCTTGTCGTGTGATAAAAAGCCTTCTGTTTCGAGTGCCAAACCTTTCAGGAGAGCATTTTCAAGCGTTTGGCAGCATTTTTGAGTGAAGTGCCAAAAATCAGATTTTGGCTGAAATTGTTACCCTGGGGCTTAGGGATTTTTTCAAAAAAATATTTTCTGCTGGTTAAGTTTTTGAGGGCTGATTTCTTGTCCTGTGATAAAAAGCCTTCTGTTTCGAGTGCCAAACCTTTCAGGAGAGCATTTTCAGGCTTTCGGCACCATTTTTGAGTGAATTGCCAAAAGTCAGATTTTTGCTGAAATTGTGACCCCAGGGCTTAAAGATTTTTTCAAAAAAATATTTTCTGCCGGTTAGGTTTTTGAGGGCTGATATATTTTCCTTTGATAAAAAGCCTTCTGTTTTGAGTGCCAAACCTTTCAGGAGAGTATTTTCAAGCTTTTGGCACCATTTTTGAGTGAATTGCCAAAATTCAGATTTTGGCTGAAATTGTGACCCCGGGGCTTAGGGATTTTTTCAAAAAAAAATTTTCTGCCGGTTAGGTTTTTGAGGGCTGATTTCTTCTCCTGTGATAAAACGCCTTCTGTTTCCATGGCCAAAGCTTTCATGGGAGCATTTTCAAGCTTTTGGCACCATTTTTGAGCGAATTGCCAAAAGTCAGATTTTGGCTGAAATTGTGACCCCGGGGCTTAGGGATTTTTTCAACAAAATATTTTCTGCCGGTTAAGTTTTTGAGGACTGATTTCTTGTTCTGTGATAAAAAGCCTTCTGTTTCGAGTGCCAAACCTTTCAGGAGAGCATTTTCAAGCTTTTGGCAGCATTTTTGAGTGAATTGCCAAAAGTCAGATTTTTTCTGAAATTGTGACCCCGGGGCTTAGGGATTTTTTCAAAAAAATATTTTCTGCCGGTTAAGTTTTTGAGGGCTGATATATTTTCCTTTGATAAAAAGCCTTCTGTTTTGAGTGCCAAACCTTTCAGGAGAGCATTTTCAAGCTTTTGGCAGCATTTTTGAGTGAATTGCCAAAATTCAGATTTTGGCTGAAATTGTGACCCCGGGGCTTAGGGATTTTTTCAAAAAAATATTTTCTGCCGGCTACGTTTTTGAGGGCTGATATATTTTCCTTTGATAAAAAGCCTTCTGTTTCGAGTGCCAAACCTTTCAGGAGAGCATTTTCAAGCTTTTGGCACCATGTTTGAGTGAATTGCCAAAAGTCAGATTTTGGCTGAGATTGTGACCCCGGGGCTTAGCGATTTTTTCAAAAAAAAAAAATTCTGCCGGTTAAGTTTTTGAGGGCTGATTTCTTGTCCTGTGATAAAAAGCCTTCTGTTTCCATGGCCAAAGCTTTCAGGGCAGCATTTTTAAGCTTTTGGCACAATTTTTGAGTGAATTGCCAAAAGTCAGATTTTTTCTGAAATTGTGACCCCGGGGCTTAGGGATTTTTTCAAAAAAATATTTTCTGCCAGTTAAGTTTTTGAGGGCTGATTTCTTGTCCTGTCTTAAAAAGCCTTCTGTTTCGAGTGCCAAACCTTTCAAGAGAGCATTTTCAAGCTTTTGGCACCATTTTTGAGTGAAGTGCCAAAAGTCAGATTTTGGCTGAAATTGTGACCCCGGGGCTTAGAGATTTTTTCAAAAAAATATTTTCTGCCGGTTAAGTTTTTGAGGGCTGATTTCTTGTCGTGTGATAAAAAGCCTTCTGTTTCGAGAGCCAAACCTTTCAGGAGAGCATTTTCAAGCGTTTGGCAGCATTTTTGAGTGAAGTGCCAAAAATCAGATTTTGGCTGAAATTGTTACCCTGGGGCTTAGGGATTTTTTCAAAAAAATATTTTCTGCCGGTTAAGTTTTTGAGGGCTGATTTCTTGTCCTGTGATAAAAAGCCTTCTGTTTCGAGTGCCAAACCTTTCAGGAGAGCATTTTCAGGCTTTCGGCACCATTTTTGAGTGAATTGCCAAAAGTCAGATTTTGGCTGAAATTGTGACCCCAGGGCTTAGGGATTTTTTCAAAAAAATATTTTCTGCCGGTTAAGTTTTTGAGGGCTGATTTCTTGTCCTGTGATAAAAAGCCTTCTGTTTCGAGTGCCAAACCTTTCAGGAGAGCATTTTCAAGCTTTTGGCAGCATTTTTGAGTGAATTGCCAAAAGTCAGATTTTTTCTGAAATTGTGACCCCGGGGCTTAGGGATTTTTTTTCAAAAAAATATTTTCTGCCGGTTAGGTTTTTGAGGGCTGATATATTTTCCTTTGATAAAAAGCCTTCTGTTTTGAGTGCCAAACCTTTCAGGAGAGCATTTTCAAGCTTTTGGCAGCATTTTTGAGTGAATTGCCAAAATTCAGATTTTGGCTGAAATTGTGACCCCGGGGCTTAGGGATTTTTTCAAAAAAATATTTTCTGCCGGCTAGGTTTTTGAGGGCTGATATATTTTCCTTTGATAAAAAGCCTTCTGTTTCGAGTGCCAAACCTTTCAGGAGAGCATTTTCAAGCTTTTGGCACCATGTTTGAGTGAATTGCCAAAAGTCAGATTTTGGCTGAGATTGTGACCCCGGGGCTTAGCGATTTTTTCAAAAAAAAAAAATTCTGCCGGTTAAGTTTTTGAGGGCTGATTTCTTGTCCTGTGATAAAAAGCCTTCTGTTTCCATGGCCAAAGCTTTCAGGGCAGCATTTTTAAGCTTTTGGCACAATTTTTGAGTGAATTGCCAAAAGTCAGATTTTTTCTGAAATTGTGACCCCGGGGCTTAGGGATTTTTTCAAAAAAATATTTTCTGCCAGTTAAGTTTTTGAGGGCTGATTTCTTGTCCTGTCTTAAAAAGCCTTCTGTTTCGAGTGCCAAACCTTTCAAGAGAGCATTTTCAAGCTTTTGGCACCATTTTTGAGTGAAGTGCCAAAAGTCAGATTTTGGCTGAAATTGTGACCCCGGGGCTTAGAGATTTTTTCAAAAAAATATTTTCTGCCGGTTAAGTTTTTGAGGGCTGATTTCTTGTCGTGTGATAAAAAGCCTTCTGTTTCGAGAGCCAAACCTTTCAGGAGAGCATTTTCAAGCGTTTGGCAGCATTTTTGAGTGAAGTGCCAAAAATCAGATTTTGGCTGAAATTGTTACCCTGGGGCTTAGGGATTTTTTCAAAAAAATATTTTCTGCCGGTTAAGTTTTTGAGGGCTGATTTCTTGTCCTGTGATAAAAAGCCTTCTGTTTCGAGTGCCAAACCTTTCAGGAGAGCATTTTCAGGCTTTCGGCACCATTTTTGAGTGAATTGCCAAAAGTCAGATTTTTGCTGAAATTGTGACCCCGGGGCTTAGGGATTTTTTTTCAAAAAAATATTTTCTGCCGGTTAGGTTTTTGAGGGCTGATATATTTTCCTTTGATAAAAAGCCTTCTGTTTTGAGTGCCAAACCTTTCAGGAGAGCATTTTCAAGCTTTTGGCAGCATTTTTGAGTGAATTACCAAAATTCAGATTTTGGCTGAAATTGTGACCCCGGGGCTTAGGGATTTTTTCAAAAAAATATTTTCTGCCGGCTAGGTTTTTGAGGGCTGATTTATTGTCCTGTGATAAAAAGCCTTCTTTTTCCATGGCCAAAGCTTTCAGGGGAGCATTTTCAAGCTTTTGGCAGCATTTTTGAGTGAATTGCCAAAAGTCAGACTTTGGCTGAAATTGTGACCCCGGGGCTTAGGGATTTTTTCAAAAAAAATATTTTCTGCCGGTTAAGTTTTTGAGGGCTGATTTCTTGTCCTGTGATAAAAAGCCTTCTGTTTCGAGTGCCAAACCTTTCAGGAGAGTATTTTCAAGCTTTTGGCACCATTTTTGAGTGAATTGCCAAAATTCAGATTTTGGCTGAAATTGTGACCCCGGGGCTTAGGGATTTTTTCAAAAAAAATATTTTCTGCCGGTTAGGTTTTTGAGGGCTGATTTCTTCTCCTGTGATAAAACGCCTTCTGTTTCCATGGCCAAAGCTTTCAGGGGAGCATTTTCAAGCTTTTGGCACCATTTTTGAGCGAATTGCCAAAAGTCAGATTTTGGCTGAAATTGTGACCCCGGGGCTTAGGGATTTTTTCAACAAAATATTTTCTGCCGGTTAAGTTTTTGAGGACTGATTTCTTGTTCTGTGATAAAAAGCCTTCTGTTTCGAGTGCCAAACCTTTCAGGAGAGCATTTTCAAGCTTTTGGCAGCATTTTTGAGTGAATTGCCAAAAGTCAGATTTTTGCTGAAATTGTGACCCCGGGGCTTAGGGATTTTTTTTCAAAAAAATATTTTCTGCCGGTTAGGTTTTTGAGGGCTGATATATTTTCCTTTGATAAAAAGCCTTCTGTTTTGAGTGCCAAACCTTTCAGGAGAGCATTTTCAAGCTTTTGGCAGCATTTTTGAGTGAATTGCCAAAATTCAGATTTTTGCTGAAATTGTGACCCCGGGGCTTAGGGATTTTTTCAAAAAAATATTTTCTGCCGGCTAGGTTTTTGAGGGCTGATATATTTTCCTTTGATAAAAAGCCTTCTGTTTCGAGTGCCAAACCTTTCAGGAGAGCATTTTCAAGCTTTTGGCACCATGTTTGAGTGAATTGCCAAAAGTCAGATTTTGGCTGAGATTGTGACCCCGGGGCTTAGCGATTTTTTCAAAAAAAAAAATTCTGCCGGTTAAGTTTTTGAGGGCTGATTTCTTGTCCTGTGATAAAAAGTCTTCTGTTTCCATGGCCAAAGCTTTCAGGGCAGCATTTTTAAGCTTTTGGCACCATTTTTGAGTGAATTGCCAAAAGTCAGATTTTTTCTGAAATTGTGACCCCGGGGCTTAGGGATTTTTTCAAAAAAATATTTTCTGCCGGTTAAGTTTTTGAGGGCTGATTTCTTGTCCTGTCTTAAAAAGCCTTCTGTTTCGAGTGCCAAACCTTTCAGGAGAGCATTTTCAAGCTTTTGGCACCATTTTTGAGTGAAGTGCCAAAAGTCACATTTTTCAAAAAAATATTTTCTGCCGGTTAAGTTTTTGAGGGCTGATTTCTTGTCGTGTGATAAAAAGCCTTCTGTTTCGAGTGCCAAACCTTTCAGGAGAGCATTTTCAAGCGTTTGGCAGCATTTTTGAGTGAATTGCCAAAAGTCAGATTTTGGCTGAAATTGTGACCCCGGGGCTTAGGGATTTTTTCAAAAAAATATTTTCTGCCGGTTAAGTTTTTGAGGGCTGATTTCTTGTCCTGTGATAAAAAGCCTTCTGTTTCGAGTGCCAAACCTTTCAGGAGAGCATTTTCAAGCTTTTGGCACCATGTTTGAGTGAATTGCCAAAAGTCAGATTTTGGCTGAGATTGTGACCCCGGGGCTTAGGGATTTTTTTCAAAAAAAAATATTTTCTGCCGGTTAGGTTTTTGAGGGCTGATTTCTTGTCCTGTGATAAGGAGCCTTCTGCTTCGAGTGCCAAACCTTTCAGGAGAGCATTTTCAAGCTTTTGGCACCATTTTTGAGTGAAGTGCCAAATGTCAGATTTTGGCTGAAATTGTGACCCCGGGGCTTAGGGATTTTTTCAAAAAAATATTTTCTGCCGGTTAGGTTTTTGAGGGCTGATTTCTTCTCCTGTGATAAAACGCCTTCTGTTTCCATGGCCAAAGCTTTCAGGGGGGCATTTTCAAGCTTTTGGCACCATTTTTGAGTGAATTGCCAAAAGTCAGATTTTGGCTGAAATTGTGACCCCGGGGCTTAGGGATTTTTTCAAAAAAATATTTTCTGCCGGTTAGGTTTTTGAGGGCTGATTTCTTGTCCTGTGATAAAAAGCCTTCTGTTTCCATGGCCAAAGCTTTCAGGGCAGCATTTTTAAGCTTTTGGCACCATTTTTGAGTGAATTGCCAAAAGTCAGATTTTGGCTGAAATTGTGACCCCGGGGCTTAGGGATTTTTGCAAAAAAATATTTTCTGCCGGTTAAGTTTTTGAGGGCTGATTTCTTGTCCTGTGATAAAAAGCCTTCTGTTTCGAGTGCCAAACCTTTCAGGAGAGCATTTTCAAGCTTTTGGCACCATTTTTGAGTGAATTGCCAAAAGTCAGATTTTGGCTGAAATTGTGACCCCGGGGACTTAGGGATTTTTTTCAAAAAAATATTTTCTGCCGGTTAAGTTTTTGAGGGCTGATTTCTTGTCCTGTGATAAATAGTCTTCTGTTTCCATGGCCAAAGCTTTCAGGGCAGCATTTTTAAGCTTTTGGCACCATTTTTGAGTGAATTGCCAAAAGTCAGATTTTTTCTGAAATTGTGACCCCGGGGCTTAGGGATTTTTTCAAAAAAATATTTTCTGCCGGTTAAGTTTTTGAGGGCTGATTTCTTGTCCTGTCTTAAAAAGCCTTCTGTTTCGAGTGCCAAACCTTTCAGGAGAGCATTTTCAAGCTTTTGGCACCATTTTTGAGTGAAGTGCCAAAAGTCACATTTTTCAAAAAAATATTTTCTGCCGGTTAAGTTTTTGAGGGCTGATTTCTTGTCGTGTGATAAAAAGCCTTCTGTTTCGAGTGCCAAACCTTTCAGGAGAGCATTTTCAAGCGTTTGGCAGCATTTTTGAGTGAATTGCCAAAAGTCAGATTTTGGCTGAAATTGTGACCCCGGGGCTTAGGGATTTTTGCAAAAAAATATTTTCTGCCGGTTAAGTTTTTGAGGGCTGATTTCTTGTCCTGTGATAAAAAGCCTTCTGTTTCGAGTGCCAAACCTTTCAGGAGAGCATTTTCAAGCTTTTGGCACCATGTTTGAGTGAATTGCCAAAAGTCAGATTTTGGCTGAGATTGTGACCCCGGGGCTTAGGGATTTTTTTCAAAAAAAAATATTTTCTGCCGGTTAGGTTTTTGAGGGCTGATTTCTTGTCCTGTGATAAAGAGCCTTCTGCTTCGAGTGCCAAACCTTTCAGGAGAGCATTTTCAAGCTTTTGGCACCATTTTTGAGTGAAGTGCCAAATGTCAGATTTTGGCTGAAATTGTGACCCCGGGGCTTAGGGATTTTTTCAAAAAAATATTTTCTGCCGGTTAGGTTTTTGAATGCTGATTTCTTCTCCTGTGATAAAACGCCTTCTGTTTCCATGGCCAAAGCTTTCAGGGGAGCATTTTCAAGCTTTTGGCACCATTTTTGAGTGAATTGCCAAAAGTCAGATTTTGGCTGAAATTGTGACCCCGGGGCTTAGGGATTTTTTCAAAAAAATATTTTCTGCCGGTTAGGTTTTTGAGGGCTGATTTCTTGTCCTGTGATAAAAAGCCTTCTGTTTCCATGGCCAAAGCTTTCAGGGCAGCATTTTTAAGCTTTTGGCACCATTTTTGAGTGAATTGCCAAAAGTCAGATTTTGGCTGAAATTGTGACCCCGGGGCTTAGGGATTTTTGCAAAAAAATATTTTCTGCCGGTTAAGTTTTTGAGGGCTGATTTCTTGTCCTGTGATAAAAAGCCTTCTGTTTCGAGTGCCAAACCTTTCAGGAGAGCATTTTCAAGCTTTTGGCACCATTTTTGAGTGAATTGCCAAAAGTCAGATTTTGGCTGAAATTGTGACCCCGGGGACTTAGGGATTTTTTTCAAAAAAATATTTTCTGCCGGTTAAGTTTTTGAGGGCTGATTTCTTGTCCTGTGATAAAAAGCCTTCTGTTTCGAGTGCCAAACCTTTCAGGAGAGCATTTTCAAGCTTTTGGCACCATTTTTGAGTGAATTGCCAAAAGTCAGATTTTGGCTGAAATTGTGACCCCGGGGACTTAGGGATTTTTTTCAAAAAAATATTTTCTGCCGGTTAAGTTTTTGAGGGCTGATTTCTTGTCCTGTGATAAAAAGCCTTCTGTTTCGAGTGCCAAACCTTTCAAGAGAGCATTTTCAAGCGTTTGGCAGCATTTTTGAGTGAAGTGCCAAAAATCAGATTTTGGCTGAAATTGTTACCCTGGGGCTTAGGGATTTTTTCAAAAAAATATTTTCTGCCGGTTAAGTTTTTGAGGGCTGATTTCTTGTCCTGTGATAAAAAGCCTTCTGTTTCGAGTGCCAAACCTTTCAGGAGAGCATTTTCAGGCTTTCGGCAGCATTATTGAGCGAATTGCCAAAAGTCAGATTTTTGCTGAAATTGTGACCCCGGGGCTTAGGGATTTTTTTAAAAAATATTTTCTGCCGGTTAAGTTTTTGAGGGCTGATTTCTTGTCCTGTGATAAAAAGCCTTCTGTTTCGAGTGCCAAACCTTTCAGGAGAGCATTTTCAAGCTTTTGGCAGCATTTTTGAGTGAATTGCCAAAAGTCAGATTTTTGCTGAAATTGTGACCCCGGGGCTTAGGGATTTTTTTTCAAAAAAATATTTTCTGCCGGTTAGGTTTTTGAGGGCTGATATATTTTCCTTTGATAAAAAGCCTTCTGTTTTGAGTGCCAAACCTTTCAGGAGAGCATTTTCAAGCTTTTGGCAGCATTTTTGAGTGAATTGCCAAAATTCAGATTTTGGCTGAAATTGTGACCCCGGGGCTTAGGGATTTTTTCAAAAAAATATTTTCTGCCGGCTAGGTTTTTGAGGGCTGATTTCTTGTCCTGTGATAAAAAGCCTTCTGTTTCCATGGCCAAAGCTTTCAGGGGAGCATTTTCAAGCTTTTGGCAGCATTTTTGAGTGAATTGCCAAAAGTCAGACTTTGGCTGAAATTGTGACCCCGGGGCTTAGGGATTTTTTCAAAAAAAATATTTTCTGCCGGTTAAGTTTGTGAGGGCTGATTTCTTGTCCTGTGATAAAAAGCCTTCTGTTTCGAGTGCCAAACCTTTCAGGAGAGCATTTTCAAGCTTTTGGCACCATTTTTGAGTGAATTGCCAAAATTCAGATTTTGGCTGAAATTGTGACCCCGGGGCTTAGGGATTTTTTCAAAAAAAATATTTTCTGCCGGTTAGGTTTTTGAGGGCTGATTTCTTCTCCTGTGATAAAACGCCTTCTGTTTCCATGGCCAAAGCTTTCAGGGGAGCATTTTCAAGCTTTTGGCACCATTTTTGAGTGAATTGCCAAAAGTCAGATTTTGGCTGAAATTGTGACCCCGGGGCTTAGGGATTTTTTCAAAAAAATATTTTCTGCCGGTTAAGTTTTTGAGGGCTGATTTCTTGTCCTGTGATAAAAAGCCTTCTGTTTCGAGTGCCAAACCTTTCAGGAGAGCATTTTCAAGCTTTTGGCACCATGTTTGAGTGAATTGCCAAAAGTCAGATTTTGGCTGAGATTGTGACCCCGGGGCTTAGGGATTTTTTTCAAAAAAAAATATTTTCTGCCGGTTAGGTTTTTGAGGGCTGATTTCTTGTCCTGTGATAAAAAGCCTTCTGCTTCGAGTGCCAAACCTTTCAGGAGAGCATTTTCAAGCTTTTGGCACCATTTTTGAGTGAAGTGCCAAATGTCAGATTTTGGCTGAAATTGTGACCCCGGGGCTTAGGGATTTTTGCAAAAAAATATTTTCTGCCGGTTAGGTTTTTGAGCGCTGATTTCTTCTCCTGTGATAAAACGCCTTCTGTTTCCATGGCCAAAGCTTTCAGGGGAGCATTTTCAAGCTTTTGGCACCATTTTTGAGTGAATTGCCAAAAGTCAGATGTTGGCTGAAATTGTGACCCCGGGGCTTAGGGATTTTTTCAAAAAAAATATTTTCTGCCGGTTAAGTTTTTGAGGGCTGATTTCTTGTCCTGTGATAAAAAGCCTTCTGTTTCGAGTGCCAAACCTTTCAGGAGAGCATTTTCAAGCTTTTGGCACCATTTTTGAGTGAATTGCCAAAATTCAGATTTTGGCTGAAATTGTGACCCCGGGGCTTAGGGATTTTTTCAAAAAAAATATTTTCTGCCGGTTAGGTTTTTGAGGGCTGATTTCTTCTCCTGTGATAAAACGCCTTCTGTTTCCATGGCCAAAGCTTTCAGGGGAGCATTTTCAAGCTTTTGGCACCATTTTTGAGTGAATTGCCAAAAGTCAGATTTTGGCTGAAATTGTGACCCCGGGGCTTAGGGATTTTTTCAAAAAAATATTTTCTGCCGGTTAAGTTTTTGAGGGCTGATTTCTTGTCCTGTGATAAAAAGCCTTCTGTTTCGAGTGCCAAACCTTTCAGGAGAGCATTTTCAAGCTTTTGGCACCATTTTTGAGTGAAGTGCCAAAAGTCAGATTTTGGCTGAAATTGTGACCCCGGGGCTTAGGGATTTTTTCAAAAAAATATTTTCTGCCGGTTAAGTTTTTGAGGGCTGATTTCTTGTCCTGTGATAAAAAGCCTTCTGTTTCGAGTGCCAAACCTTTCAGGAGAGCATTTTCAAGCTTTTGGCACCATGTTTGAGTGAATTGCCAAAAGTCAGATTTTGGCTGAGATTGTGACCCCGGGGCTTAGGGATTTTTTTCAAAAAAAAAATATTTTCTGCCGGTTAGGTTTTTGAGGGCTGATTTCTTGTCCTGTGATAAAAAGCCTTCTGCTTCGAGTGCCAAACCTTTCAGGAGAGCATTTTCAAGCTTTTGGCACCATTTTTTGAGTGTAGTGCCAAATGTCAGATTTTGGCTGAAATTGTGACCCCGGGGCTTAGGGATTTTTTCAAAAAAATATTTTCTGCCGGTTAGGTTTTTGAGCGCTGATTTCTTCTCCTGTGATAAAACGCCTTCTGTTTCCATGGCCAAAGCTTTCAGGGGAGCATTTTCAAGCTTTTGGCACCATTTTTGAGTGAATTGCCAAAAGTCAGATTTTGGCTGAAATTGTGACCCCGGGGCTTAGGGATTTTTTCAAAAAAATATTATCTGCCGGTTAGGTTTTTGAGGGCTGATTTCTTGTCCTGTGATAAAAAGCCTTCTGTTTCCATGGCCAAAGCTTTCAGGGGAGCATTTTTAAGCTTTTGGCACCATTTTTGAGTGAATTGCCAAAAGTCAGATTTTGGCTGAAATTGTGACCCCGGGGCTTAGGGATTTTTGCAAAAAAATATTTTCTGCCGGTTAAGTTTTTGAGGGCTGATTTCTTGTCCTGTGATAAAAAGCCTTCTATTTCGAGTGCCAAACCTTTCAGGAGAGCATTTTCAAGCTTTTGGCAGCATTTTTGAGTGAATTGCCAAAAGTCAGATTTTTGCTGAAATTGTGACCCCGGGGCTTAGGGATTTTTTTTTCAAAAAAATATTTTCTGCCGGTTAGGTTTTTGAGGGCTGATATATTTTCCTTTGATAAAAAGCCTTCTGTTTTGAGTGCCAAACCTTTCAGGAGAGCATTTTCAAGCTTTTGGCAGCATTTTTGAGTGAATTGCCAAAATTCAGATTTTGGCTGAAATTGTGACCCCGGGGCTTAGGGATTTTTTCAAAAAAATATTTTCTGCCGGCTAGGTTTTTGAGGGCTGATTTCTTGTCCTGTGATAATAAGCCTTCTGTTTCCATGGCCAAAGCTTTCAGGGGAGCATTTTCAAGCTTTTGGCAGCATTTTTGAGTGAATTGCCAAAAGTCAGACTTTGGCTGAAATTGTGACCCCGGGGCTTAGGGATTTTTTCAAAAAAAATATTTTCTGCCGGTTAAGTTTTTGAGGGCTGATTTCTTGTCCTGTGATAAAAAGCCTTCTGTTTCGAGTGCCAAACCTTTCAGGAGAGCATTTTCAAGCTTTTGGCACCATTTTTGAGTGAATTGCCAAAATTCAGATTTTGGCTGAAATTGTGACCCCGGGGCTTAGGGATTTTTTCAAAAAAAATATTTTCTGCCGGTTAGGTTTTTGAGGGCTGATTTCTTCTCCTGTGATAAAACGCCTTCTGTTTCCATGGCCAAAGCTTTCAGGGGAGCATTTTCAAGCTTTTGGCACCATTTTTGAGTGAATTGCCAAAAGTCAGATTTTGGATGAAATTGTGACCCCGGGCTTAGGGATTTTTTCAAAAAAATATTTTCTGCCGGTTAAGTTTTTGAGGGCTGATTTCTTGTCCTGTGATAAAAAGCCTTCTGTTTCGAGTGCCAAACCTTTCAGGAGAGCATTTTCAAGCTTTTGGCACCATTTTTGAGTGAAGTGCCAAAAGTCAGATTTTGGCTGAAATTGTGACCCCGGGGCTTAGGGATTTTTTCAAAAAAATATTTTCTGCCGGTTAAGTTTTTGAGGGCTGATATCTTGTCCTGTGATAAAAAGCCTTCTGTTTCGAGTGCCAAACCTTTCAGGAGAGCATTTTCAAGCTTTTGGCACCATTTTTGAGTGAAGTGCCAAAAGTCAGATTTTGGCTGAAATTGTGACCCCGGGGCTTAGGGATTTTTTCAAAAAAATATTTTCTGCCGGTTAAGTTTTTGAGGGCTGATTTCTTGTCCTGTGATAAAAAGCCTTCTGTTTCGAGTGCCAAACCTTTCAGGAGAGCATTTTCAAGCTTTTGGCACCATGTTTGAGTGAAGTGCCAAATGTCAGATTTTGGCTGAAATTGTGACCCCGGGGCTTAGGGATTTTTTCAAAAAAATATTTTCTGCCGGTTAGGTTTTTGAGCGCTGATTTCTTCTCCTGTGATAAAACGCCTTCTGTTTCCATGGCCAAAGCTTTCAGGGGAGCATTTTCAAGCTTTTGGCACCATTTTTGAGTGAATTGCCAAAAGTCAGATTTTGGCTGAAATTGTGACCCCGGGGCTTAGGGATTTTTTCAAAAAAATATTTTCTGCCGGTTAGGTTTTTGAGGGCTGATTTCTTGTCCTGTGATAAAAAGCCTTCTGTTTCCATGGCCAAAGCTTTCAGGGCAGCATTTTTAAGCTTTTGGCACCATTTTTGATTGAATTGCCAAAAGTCAGATTTTGGCTGAAATTGTGACCCCGGGGCTTAGGGATTTTTGCAAAAAAATATTTTCTGCCGGTTAAGTTTTTGAGGGCTGATTTCTTGTCCTGTGATAAAAAGCCTTCTGTTTCGAGTGCCAAACCTTTCAGGAGAGCATTTTCAAGCTTTTGGCACCATTTTTGAGTGAATTGCCAAAATTCAGATTTTGGCTGAAATTCTGAGCACGGGGCTTAGGGATTTTTTCAAAAAAATATTTTCTGCCGGTTAAGTTTTTGAGGGCTGATTTCTTGTCCTGTGATAAAAAGCCTTCTGTTTCGAGTGCCAAACCTTTCAGGAGAGCATTTTCAAGCTTTTGCACCATTTTTGAGTGAAGTGCCAAAAGTCAGATTTTGGCTGAAATTGTGACCCCGGGGCTTAGGGATTTTTTCAAAAAAATATTTTCTGCCGGTTAAGTTTTTAAGGGCTGATTTCTTGTCCTGTGATAAAAAGCCTTCTGTTTCGAGTGCCAAACCTTTCAGGAGAGTATTTTCAAGCTTTTGGCACCATTTTTGAGAGAGTTGCCAAAAGTCAGATTTTTGCTGAGATTGTGACCCCGGGGCTTAGGGATTTTTTCAAAAAAATATTTTCTGCCGGTTAAGTTTTTGAGGGCTGATTTCTTGTCCTGTGATAAAAAGCCTTCTGTTTCGAGTGCCAAACCTTTCAGGAGAGCATTTTCAAGCTTTTTGGCAGCATTTTTGAGTGAATTGCCAAAAGTCAGATTTTTGCTGAAATTGTGACCCCGGGGCTTAGGGATTTTTTTTCAAAAAAATATTTTCTGCCGGTTAGGTTTTTGAGGGCTGATATATTTTCCTTTGATAAAAAGCCTTCTGTTTTGAGTGCCAAACCTTTCAGGAGAGCATTTTCAAGCTTTTGGCAGCATTTTTGAGTGAATTGCCAAAATTCAGATTTTGGCTGAAATTGTGACCCCGGGGCTTAGGGATTTTTTCAAAAAAATATTTTCTGCCGGCTAGGTTTTTGAGGGCTGATTTCTTGTCCTGTGATAAAAAGCCTTCTGTTTCCATGGCCAAAGCTTTCAGGGGAGCATTTTCAAGCTTTTGGCAGCATTTTTGAGTGAAGTGCCAAAAGTCAGATTTTGGCTGAAATTGTGACCCCGGAGCTTAGGTATTTTTTCAAAAAAAATATTTTCTGCCGGTTAAGTTTTTGAGGGCTGATTTCTTGTCCTGTGATAAAAAGCCGTCTGTTTCGAGTGCCAAACCTTTCAGGAGAGCATTTTCAAGCTTTTGGCACCATTTTTGAGTGAAGTGCCAAAAGTCAGATTTTGGCTGAAATTGTGACCCCGGGGCTTAGGGATTTTTTCAAAAAAATATTTTCTGCCGGTTAAGTTTTTGAGGGCTGATTTCTTGTCCTGTGATAAAAAGCCTTCTGTTTCGAGTGCCAAACCTTTCAGGAGAGCATTTTCAAGCTTTTGGCACCATGTTTGAGTGAAGTGCCAAATGTCAGATTTTGGCTGAAATTGTGACCCCGGGGCTTAGGGATTTTTTCAAAAAATATTTTCTGCCGGTTAGGTTTTTGAGCGCTGATTTCTTCTCCTGTGATAAAACGCCTTCTGTTTCCATGGCCAAAGCTTTCAGGGGAGCATTTTCAAGCTTTTGGCACCATTTTTGAGTGAATTGCCAAAAGTCAGATTTTGGCTGAAATTGTGACCCCGGGGCTTAGGGATTTTTTCAAAAAAATATTTTCTGCCGGTTAGGTTTTTGAGGGCTGATTTCTTGTCCTGTGATAAAAAGCCTTCTGTTTCCATGGCCAAAGCTTTCAGGGCAGCATTTTTAAGCTTTTGGCACCATTTTTGAGTGAATTGCCAAAAGTCAGATTTTGGCTGAAATTGTGACCCCGGGGCTTAGGGATTTTTGCAAAAAAATATTTTCTGCCGGTTAAGTTTTTGAGGGCTGATTTCTTGTCCTGTGATAAAAAGCCTTCTGTTTCGAGTGCCAAACCTTTCAGGAGAGCATTTTCAAGCTTTTGGCACCATTTTTGAGTGAATTGCCAAAATTCAGATTTTGGCTGAAATTCTGAGCACGGGGCTTAGGGATTTTTTCAAAAAAATATTTTCTGCCGGTTAAGTTTTTGAGGGCTGATTTCTTGTCCTGTGATAAAAAGCCTTCTGTTTCGAGTGCCAAACCTTTCAGGAGAGCATTTTCAAGCTTTTGCACCATTTTTGAGTGAAGTGCCAAAAGTCAGATTTTGGCTGAAATTGTGACCCCGGGGCTTAGGGATTTTTTCAAAAAAATATTTTCTGCCGGTTAAGTTTTTAAGGGCTGATTTCTTGTCCTGTGATAAAAAGCCTTCTGTTTCGAGTGCCAAACCTTTCAGGAGAGCATTTTCAAGCTTTTGGCACCATTTTTGAGAGAGTTGCCAAAAGTCAGATTTTTGCTGAGATTGTGACCCCGGGGCTTAGGGATTTTTTCAAAAAAAATATTTTCTGCCGGTTAGGTTTTTGAGAGCTGATTTCTTCTCCTGTGATAAAAAGCCTTCTGTTTCGAGTGCCAAACCTTTCAGGAGAGCATTTTCAAGCTTTTGGCACCATTTTTGAGTGAATTGCCAAAAGTCAGATTTTGGCTGAAATTGTGACCCCGGGGCTTAGGGATTTTTTCAAAAAAATATTTTCTGCCGGTTAGGTTTTTGAGGGCTGATTTCTTGTCCTGTGATAAAAAGCCTTCTGTTTCGAGTGCCAAACCTTTCAGGAGAGCATTTTCAAGATTTTGGCACCATTTTTGAGTGAATTGCCAAAAGTCAGATTTTTGCTGAAATTGTGACCCCGGGGCTTAGGGATTTTTGCAAAAAAATATTTTCTGCCGGTTAGTTTTTTGAGGGCTGATTTCTTGTCCTGTGATAAAAAGCCTTCTGTTTCGAGTGCCAAACCTTTCAGGAGAGCATTTTCAAGCTTTTGGCACCATTTTTGAGTGAATTGCCAAAAGTCAGATTTTGGCTGAAATTGTGACCCCGGGGCTTAGGGATTTTTTCAAAAAAAATATTTTCTGCCGGTTAGGTTTTTGAGGGCTGATTTCTTCTCCTGTGATAAAACGCCTTCTGTTTCGAGTGCCAAACCTTTCAGGAGAGCATTTTCAAGCTTTTGGCACCATTTTTTGAGAGAGTTGCCAAAAGTCAGATTTTTGCTGAGATTGTGACCCCGGGGCTTAGGGATTTTTTCAAAAAAATATTTTCTGCCGGTTTAGTTTTTGAGGGCTGATTTCTTGTCCTGTGATAAAAAGCCTTCTGTTTTGAGTGCCAAACCTTTCAGGAGAGCATTTTCAAGCTTTTGGCACCATTTTTGAGTGAAGTGCCAAAAGTCAGATTTTGGCTGAAATTGTGACCCCGGGGGCTTAGGGATTTTTTCAAATAAATATTTTCTGCCGGTTAAGTTTTTTGAGGGCTGATTTCTTGTCCTGTGATAAAGAGCCTTCTGTTTCGAGTGCCAAACCTTTCAGGAGAGCATTTTCAAGCTTTTGGCACCATTTTTGAGAGAGTTGCCAAAAGTCAGATTTTTGCTGAGATTGTGACCCCGGGGCTTAGCGATTTAAAAAAAAAAAAAATTCTGCCGGTTAAGTTTTTGAGGGCTGATTTCTTGTCCTGTGATAAAAAGCCTTCTGTTTTCCATCGCCAAAGCTTTCAGGGGAGCATTTTCAAGCTTTTGGCACCATTTTTGAGTGAAGTGCCAAAAGTCAGATTTTGGCTGAAATTGTGACCCCGGGGCTTAGGGATTTTTTCAAAAAAATATTTTCTGCCGGTTAAGTTTTTGAGGGCTTATTTCTTGTCCTGTGATAAAAAGCCTTCTGCTTCGAGTGCCAAACCTTTCAGGAGAGCATTTTCAAGCTTTTGGCACCATTTTTGAGTGAAGTGCCAAATGTCAGATTTTGGCTGAAATTGTGACCCCGGGGCTTAGGGATTTTTTCAAAAAAATATTTTCTGCCGGTTAGGTTTTTGAGGGCTGATTTCTTGTCCTGTGATAAAAAGCCTTCTGTTTCGAGTGCCAAACCTTTCAGGAGAGCATTTTCAAGCTTTTGGCACCATTTTTGAGTGAATTGCCAAAAGTCAGATTTTGGCTGAAATTGTGACCCCGGGGCTTAGGGATTTTTTCAAAAAAATATTTTCTGCCGATTAAGTTTTTGAGGGCTGATTTCTTGTCCTGTGATAAAAAGCCTTCTGTTTCCATGGCCAAAGCTTTCAGGGCAGCATTTTTAAGCTTTTGGCACCATTTTTGAGTGAATTGCCAAAAGTCAGATTTTGGCTGAAATTGTGACCCCGGGGCTTAGGGATTTTTTCAAAAAAATATTTTCTGCCGGTTAGGTTTTTGAGGGCTGTTTTCTTGTCCTGTGATAAAAAGCCTTCTGTTTCGAGTGCCAAACCTTTCAGGAGAGCATTTTCAAGCTTTTGGCACCATGTTTGAGTGAATTGCCAAAAGTCAGATTTTGGCTGAGATTGTGACCCGGGGCTTAGGGATTTTTTTCAAAAAAATATTTTCTGCCGGTTAAGTTTTTGAGGGCTGATTTCTTGTCCTGTGATAAAAAGCCTTCTGCTTCGAGTGCCAAACCTTTCAGGAGAGCATTTTCAAGCTTTTGGCACCATTTTTGAGTGAATTGCCAAATGTCAGATTTTGGCTGAAATTGTGACCCCGGGGCTTAGGGATTTTTTCAAAAAAATATTTTCTGCCGGTTAGGTTTTTGAGGGCTGATTTCTTCTCCTGTGATAAAACGCCTTCTGTTTCCATGGCCAAAGCTTTCAGGGGAGCATTTTCAAGCTTTTGGCACCATTTTTGAGTGAATTGCCAAAAGTCAGATTTTGGCTGAAATTGTGACCCCGGGGCTTAGGGATTTTTTCAAAAAAATATTTTCTGCCGGTTAAGTTTTTGAGGGCTGATTTCTTGTCCTGTGATAAAAAGCCTTCTGTTTCGAGTGCCAAACCTTTCAGGAGAGCATTTTCAAGCTTTTGGCACCATTTTTGAGTGAAGTGCCAAAAGTCAGATTTTGGCTGAAATTGTGACCCCGGGGCTTAGGGATTTTTTTCAAAAAAATATTTTCTGCCGGTTAAGTTTTTGAGGGCTGATTTCTTGTCCTGTGATAAAAAGCCTTCTGCTTCGAGTGCCAAACCTTTCAGGAGAGCATTTTCAAGCTTTTGGCACCATTTTTGAGTGAAGTGCCAAATGTCAGATTTTGGCTGAAATTGTGACCCCGGGGCTTAGGGATTTTTTCAAAAAAATATTTTCTGCCGGTTAGGTTTTTGAGGGCTGATCTCTTGTCCTGTGATAAAAAGCCTTCTGTTTCGAGTGCCAAACCTTTCAGGAGAGCATTTTCAAGCTTTTGGCACCATTTTTGAGTGAATTGCCAAAAGTCAGATTTTGGCTGAAATTGTGACCCCGGGGCTTAGGGATTTTTTCAAAAAAATATTTTCTGCCGATTAAGTTTTTGAGGGCTGATTTCTTGTCCTGTGATAAAAAGCCTTCTGTTTCCATGGCCAAAGCTTTCAGGGCAGCATTTTTAAGCTTTTGGCACCATTTTTGAGTGAATTGCCAAAAGTCAGATTTTGGCTGAAATTGTGACCCCGGGGGCTTAGGGATTTTTTCAAAAAAATATTTTCTGCCGGTTTAGGTTTTTGAGGGCTGATTTCTTGTCCTGTGATAAAAAGCCTTCTGTTTCGAGTGCCAAACCTTTCAGGAGAGCATTTTCAAGCTTTTGGCACCATTTTTGAGTGAATTGCCAAAAGTCAGATTTTGGCTGAAATTGTGACCCCGGGGCTTAGGGATTTTTTCAAAAAAAAATATTTTCTGCCGGTTAGGTTTTTGAGGGCTGATTTCTTCTCCTGTGATAAAAAGCCTTCTGCTTCGAGTGCCAAACCTTTCAGGAGAGCATTTTCAAGCTTTTGGCACCATTTTTGAGTGAATTGCCAAATGTCAGATTTTGGCTGAAATTGTGACCCCGGGGCTTAGGGATTTTTTCAAAAAAATATTTTCTGCCGGTTAGGTTTTTGAGGGCTGATTTCTTGTCCTGTAATAAAAAGCCTTCTGTTTCGAGTGCCAAACCTTTCAGGAGAGCATTTTCAAGCTTTTGGCACCATTTTTGAGTGAATTGCCAAAAGTCAGATTTTGGCTGAAATTGTGACCCCGGGGCTTAGGGATTTTTTCAAAAAAATATTTTCTGCCGATTAAGTTTTGAGGGCTGATTTCTTGTCCTGTGATAAAAAGCCTTCTGTTTCCATGGCCAAAGCTTTCAGGGCAGCATTTTTAAGCTTTTGGCACCATTTTTGAGTGAATTGCCAAAAGTCAGATTTTGGCTGAAATTGTGACCCCGGGGCTTAGGGATTTTTTCAAAAAAATATTTTCTGCCGGTTAGGTTTTTGAGGGCTGTTTTCTTGTCCTGTGATAAAAAGCCTTCTGTTTCGAGTGCCAAACCTTTCAGGAGAGCATTTTCAAGCTTTTGGCACCATATTTGAGTGAATTGCCAAAAGTCAGATTTTGGCTGAGATTGTGACCCCGGGGCTTAGGGATTTTTTCAAAAAAATATTTTCTGCCGGTTAAGTTTTTGAGGGCTGATTTCTTGTCCTGTGATAAAAAGCCTTCTGTTTCCATCGCCAAAGCTTTCAGGGGAGCATTTTCAAGCTTTTGGCACCATTTTTGAGTGAATTGCCAAAAGTCAGATTTTGGCTGAAATTGTGACCCCGGGGCTTAGGGATTTTTTTCAAAAAAAATATTTTCTGCCGATTAAGTTTTTGAGGCCTGATTTCTTGTCCTGTGATAAAAAGCCTTCTGTTTCCATGGCCAAAGCTTTCAGGGCAGCATTTTTAAGCTTTTGGCACCATTTTTGAGTGAATTGCCAAAAGTCAGATTTTGGCTGAAATTGTGACCCCGGGGCTTAGGGATTTTTTCAAAAAAATATTTTCTGCCGGTTAGGTTTTTGAGGGCTGTTTTCTTGTCCTGTGATAAAAGCCTTCTGTTTCGAGTGCCAAACCTTTCAGGAGAGCATTTTCAAGCTTTTGGCACCATGTTTGAGTGAATTGCCAAAAGTCAGATTTTGGCTGAGATTGTGACCCCGGGGCTTAGGGATTTTTTCAAAAAAATATTTTCTGCCGGTTAAGTTTTTGAGGGCTGATTTCTTGTCCTGTGATAAAAAGCCTTCTGCTTCGAGTGCCAAACCTTTCAGGAGAGCATTTTCAAGCTTTTGGCACCATTTTTGAGTGAATTGCCAAATGTCAGATTTTGGCTGAAATTGTGACCCCGGGGCTTAGGGATTTTCAAAAAAATATTTTCTGCCGGTTAGGTTTTTGAGGGCTGATTTCTTCTCCTGTGATAAAACGCCTTCTGTTTCCATGGCCAAAGCTTTCAGGGGAGCATTTTCAAGCTTTTGGCACCATTTTTGAGTGAATTGCCAAAAGTCAGATTTTGGCTGAAATTCTGAGCCTGGGGCTTAGGGATTTTTTCAAAAAAATATTTTCTGCCGGTTAAGTTTTTGAGGGCTGATTTCTTGTCCTGTGATAAAAAGCCTTCTGTTTCGAGTGCCAAACCTTTCAGGAGAGCATTTTCAAGCTTTTGGCACCATTTTTGAGTGAAGTGCCAAAAGTCAGATTTTGGCTGAAATTGTGACCCCGGGGCTTAGGGATTTTTTCAAAAAAAAATAATTCTGCCGGTTAAGTTTTTGAGGCCTGATTTCTTGTCCTGTGATAAAAAGCCTTCTGTTTCCATCGCCAAAGCTTTCAGGGGAGCATTTTCAAGCTTTTGGCACCATTTTTGAGTGAAGTGCCAAAAGTCAGATTTTGGCTGAAATTGTGACCCCGGGGCTTAGGGATTTTTTTCAAAAAAAAATATCTGCCAGTTAGGTTTTTGAGGGCTGATTTCTTGTCCTGTGATAAAAAGCCTTCTGCTTCGAGTGCCAAACCTTTCAGGAGAGCATTTTCAAGCTTTTGGCACCATTTTTGAGTGAAGTGCCAAATGTCAGATTTTGGCTGAAATTGTGACCCCGGGGCTTAGGGATTTTTTCAAAAAAATATTTTCTGCCGGTTAAGTTTTTGAGGGCTGATTTCTTGTCCTGTGAGAAAAAGGCTTCTGTTTCGAGTGCCAAACCTTTCAGGAGAGCATTTTCAAGCTTTTGGCACAATTTTTGAGTGAATTGCCAAAAGTCAGATTTTGGCTGAAATTGTGACCCCAGGGCTTAGGGATTTTTTCAAAAAAATATTTTCTGCCGGTTAAGTTTTTGAGGGCTGATTTCTTGTCCTGTGATAAAAAGCCTTCTGTTTCGAGTGCCAAACCTTTCAGGAGAGCATTTTCAAGCTTTTGGCACCATTTTTGAGTGAAGTGCCAAATGTCAGATTTTCGCTGAAATTGTGACCCCGGGGACTTAGGGATTTTTTTCAAAAAAAATATTTTCTGCATGTTAAGTTTTTGAGGGCTGATTTCTTGTCCTGTGATAAAAAGCCTTCTGTTTCGAGTGCCAAACCTTTCAGGAGAGCATTTTCAAGCTTTTGGCACCATTTTTGAGTGAATTGCCAAAAGTCAGATTTTGGCTGAAATTGTGACCCCGGGGCTTAGGGATTTTTTCAAAAAAAATATTTTCTGCCGGTTAGGTTTTTGAGGGCTGATTTCTTCTCCTGTGATAAAACGCCTTCTGTTTCGAGTGCCAAACCTTTCAGGAGAGCATTTTCAAGCTTTTGGCACCATTTTTGAGAGAGTTGCCAAAAGTCAGATTTTTGCTGAGATTGTGACCCCGGGGCTTAGGGATTTTTTCAAAAAAATATTTTCTGCCGGTTTAGTTTTTGAGGGCTGATTTCTTGTCCTGTGATAAAAAGCCTTCTGTTTTGAGTGCCAAACCTTTCAGGAGAGCATTTTCAAGCTTTTGGCACCATTTTTGAGTGAAGTGCCAAAAGTCAGATTTTGGCTGAAATTGTGACCCCGGGGCTTAGGGATTTTTTCAAATAAATATTTTCTGCCGGTTAAGTTTTTGAGGGCTGATTTCTTGTCCTGTGATAAAGAGCCTTCTGTTTCGAGTGCCAAACCTTTCAGGAGAGCATTTTCAAGCTTTTGGCACCATTTTTGAGAGAGTTGCCAAAAGTCAGATTTTTGCTGAGATTGTGACCCCGGGGCTTAGCGATTTAAAAAAAAAAAAAAATTCTGCCGGTTAAGTTTTTGAGGGCTGATTTCTTGTCCTGTGATAAAAAGCCTTCTGTTTCCATCGCCAAAGTTTTCAGGGGAGCATTTTCAAGCTTTTGGCACCATTTTTGAGTGAAGTGCCAAATGTCAGATTTTGGCTGAAATTGTGACCCCGGGGCTTAGGGATTTTTTCAAAAAAATATTTTCTGCCGGTTAAGTTTTTGAGGGCTGATTTCTTGTCCTGTGATAAAAAGCCTTCTGTTTCCATGGCCAAAGCTTTCAGGGCAGCATTTTTAAGCTTTTGGCACCATTTTTGAGTGAATTGCCAAAAGTCAGATTTTGGCTGAAATTGTGACCCCGGGGCTTAGGGATTTTTTCAAAAAAATATTTTCTGCCGGTTAGGTTTTTGAGGGCTGTTTTCTTGTCCTGTGATAAAAAGCCTTCTGTTTCGAGTGCCAAACCTTTCAGGAGAGCATTTTCAAGCTTTTGGCACCATGTTTGAGTGAATTGCCAAAAGTCAGATTTTGGCTGAGATTGTGACCCCGGGGCTTAGGGATTTTTTCAAAAAAATATTTTCTGCCGGTTAAGTTTTTGAGGGCTGATTTCTTGTCCTGTGATAAAAAGCCTTCTGCTTCGAGTGCCAAACCTTTCAGGAGAGCATTTTCAAGCTTTTGGCACCATTTTTGAGTGAAGTGCCAAAAGTCAGATTTTGGCTGAAATTGTGACCCCGGGGCTTAGGGATTTTTTCAAAAAAATATTTTCTGCCGGTTAAGTTTTTGAGGGCTGATTTCTTGTCCTGTGATAAAAAGCCTTCTGCTTCGAGTGCCAAACCTTTCAGGAGAGCATTTTCAAGCTTTTGGCACCATTTTTGAGTGAAGTGCCAAATGTCAGATTTTGGCTGAAATTGTGACCCCGGGGCTTAGGGATTTTTTCAAAAAAATATTTTCTGCCGGTTAAGTTTTTGAGGGCTGATTTCTTGTCCTGTGATAAAAAGCCTTCTGTTTCGAGTGCCAAACCTTTCAGGAGAGCATTTTCAAGCTTTTGGCACCATTTTTGAGTGAATTGCCAAAAGTCAGATTTTGGCTGAAATTGTGACCCCGGGGCTTAGGGATTTTTTCAAAAAAATATTTTCTGCCGATTAAGTTTTTGAGGGCTGATTTCTTGTCCTGTGATAAAAAGCCTTCTGTTTCCATGGCCAAAGCTTTCAGGTCAGCATTTTTAAGCTTTTGGCACCATTTTTGAGTGAATTGCCAAAAGTCAGATTTTGGCTGAAATTGTGACCCCGGGGCTTAGGGATTTTTTCAAAAAAATATTTTCTGCCGGTTAGGTTTTTGAGGGCTGATTTCTTGTCCTGTGATAAAAAGCCTTCTGTTTCGAGTGCCAAACCTTTCAGGAGAGCATTTTCAAGCTTTTGGCACCATTTTTGAGTGAATTGCCAAAAGTCAGATTTTGGCTGAAATTGTGACCCCGGGGCTTAGGGATTTTTTCAAAAAAAAATATTTTCTGCCGGTTAGGTTTTTGAGGGCTGATTTCTTCTCCTGTGATAAAAATCCTTCTGCTTCGAGTGCCAAACCTTTCAGGAGAGCATTTTCAAGCTTTTGGCACCATTTTTGAGTGAATTGCCAAATGTCAGATTTTGGCTGAAATTGTGACCCCGGGGCTTAGGGATTTTTTCAAAAAAATATTTTCTGCCGGTTAGGTTTTTGAGGGCTGATTTCTTCTCCTGTGATAAAACGCCTTCTGTTTCCATGGCCAAAGCTTTCAGGGGAGCATTTTCAAGCTTTTGGCACCATTTTTGAGTGAAGTGCCAAAAGTCAGATTTTGGCTGAGATTGTGACCCCGGGGCTTAGGGATTTTTTTCAAAAAAAAATATCTGCCAGTTAGGTTTTTGAGGGCTGATTTCTTGTCCTGTGATAAAAAGCCTTCTGCTTCGAGTGCCAAACCTTTCAGGAGAGCATTTTCAAGCTTTTGGCACCATTTTTGAGTGAAGTGCCAAATGTCAGATTTTGGCTGAAATTGTGACCCCGGGGCTTAGGGATTTTTTCAAAAAAATATTTTCTGCCGGTTAAGTTTTTGAGGGCTGATTTCTTGTCCTGTGAGAAAAAGGCTTCTGTTTCGAGTGCCAAACCTTTCAGGAGAGCATTTTCAAGCTTTTGGCACAATTTTTGAGTGAATTGCCAAAAGTCAGATTTTGGCTGAAATTGTGACCCCAGGGCTTAGGGATTTTTTCAAAAAAATATTTTCTGCCGGTTAAGTTTTTGAGGGCTGATTTCTTGTCCTGTGATAAAAAGCCTTCTGTTTCGAGTGCCAAACCTTTCAGGAGAGCATTTTCAAGCTTTTGGCACCATTTTTGAGTGAAGTGCCAAATGTCAGATTTTCGCTGAAATTGTGACCCCGGGGCTTAGGGATTTTTTTCAAAAAAAATATTTTCTGCATGTTAAGTTTTTGAGGGCTGATTTCTTGTCCTGTGATAAAAAGCCTTCTGTTTCGAGTGCCAAACCTTTCAGGAGAGCATTTTCAAGCTTTTGGCAGCATTTTTGAGTGAATTGCCAAAAGTCAGATTTTTTCTGAAATTGTGACCCCGGGGCTTAGGGATTTTTTTCAAAAAAATATTTTCTGCCGGTTAGGTTTTTGAGGGCTGATTTCTTCTCCTGTGATAAAACGCCTTCTGTTTCCATGGCCAAAGCTTTCAGGGGAGCATTTTCAAGCTTTTGGCACCATTTTTGAGTGAATTGCCAAAAGTCAGATTTTGGCTGAAATTTTTCAAAATTTTTCGAAAATATTTTCTGCCGGTTAGGTTTTTGAGGGCTGATTTCTTGTCCTGTGATAAAAAGCCTTCTGTTTCGAGTGCCAAACCTTTCAGGAGAGCATTTTCAAGCTTTTGGCACCATTTTTGAGTGAATTGCCAAAAGTCAGATTTTGGCTGAAATTGTGACCCCGGGGCTTAGGGATTTTTTCAAAAAAAATATTTTCTGCCGGTTAGGTTTTTGAGGGCTGATTTCTTCTCCTGTGATAAAACGCCTTCTGTTTCGAGTGCCAAACCTTTCAGGAGAGCATTTTCAAGCTTTTGGCACCATTTTTGAGAGAGTTGCCAAAAGTCAGATTTTTGCTGAGATTGTGACCCCGGGGCTTAGGGATTTTTTCAAAAAAATATTTTCTGCCGGTTTAGTTTTTGAGGGCTGATTTCTTGTCCTGTGATAAAAAGCCTTCTGTTTTGAGTGCCAAACCTTTCAGGAGAGCATTTTCAAGCTTTTGGCACCATTTTTGAGTGAAGTGCCAAAAGTCAGATTTTGGCTGAAATTGTGACCCCGGGGCTTAGGGATTTTTTCAAATAAATATTTTCTGCCGGTTAAGTTTTTGAGGGCTGATTTCTTGTCCTGTGATAAAAAGCCTTCTGTTTCCATGGCCAAAGCTTTCAGGGCAGCATTTTTAAGCTTTTGGCACCATTTTTGAGTGAATTGCCAAAAGTCAGATTTTGGCTGAAATTGTGACCCCGGGGCTTAGGGATTTTTTCAAAAAAATATTTTCTGCCGGTTAGGTTTTTGAGGGCTGTTTTCTTGTCCTGTGATAAAAAGCCTTCTGTTTCGAGTGCCAAACCTTTCAGGAGAGCATTTTCAAGCTTTTGGCACCATGTTTGAGTGAATTGCCAAAAGTCAGATTTTGGCTGAGATTGTGACCCCGGGGCTTAGGGATTTTTTCAAAAAAATATTTTCTGCCGGTTAAGTTTTTGAGGGCTGATTTCTTGTCCTGTGATAAAAAGCCTTCTGCTTCGAGTGCCAAACCTTTCAGGAGAGCATTTTCAAGCTTTTGGCACCATTTTTGAGTGAAGTGCCAAAAGTCAGATTTTGGCTGAAATTGTGACCCCGGGGCTTAGGGATTTTTTTCAAAAAAAAATATCTGCCAGTTAGGTTTTTGAGGGCTGATTTCTTCTCCTGTGATAAAAATCCTTCTGCTTCGAGTGCCAAACCTTTCAGGAGAGCATTTTCAAGCTTTTGGCACCATTTTTGAGTGAATTGCCAAATGTCAGATTTTGGCTGAAATTGTGACCCCGGGGCTTAGGGATTTTTTCAAAAAAATATTTTCTGCCGGTTAGGTTTTTGAGGGCTGATTTCTTCTCCTGTGATAAAACGCCTTCTGTTTCCATGGCCAAAGCTTTCAGGGGAGCATTTTCAAGCTTTTGGCACCATTTTTGAGTGAAGTGCCAAAAGTCAGATTTTGGCTGAGATTGTGACCCCGGGGCTTAGGGATTTTTTTCAAAAAAAAATATCTGCCAGTTAGGTTTTTGAGGGCTGATTTCTTGTCCTGTGATAAAAAGCCTTCTGCTTCGAGTGCCAAACCTTTCAGGAGAGCATTTTCAAGCTTTTGGCACCATTTTTGAGTGAAGTGCCAAATGTCAGATTTTGGCTGAAATTGTGACCCCGGGGCTTAGGGATTTTTTCAAAAAAATATTTT
Source organism: Podarcis vaucheri (assembly GCF_965113315.1). Lineage (NCBI taxonomy): Eukaryota > Metazoa > Chordata > Lepidosauria > Squamata > Lacertidae > Podarcis > Podarcis vaucheri. Next base: position 87,470,254 of record NC_138765.1, on the reverse strand, counting down.
CTGCCGGTTAAGTTTTTGAGGGCTGATTTCTTGTCCTGTGAGAAAAAGGCTTCTGTTTCGAGTGCCAAACCTTTCAGGAGAGCATTTTCAAGCTTTTGGCACAATTTTTGAGTGAATTGCCAAAAGTCAGATTTTGGCTGAAATTGTGACCCCAGGGCTTAGGGATTTTTTCAAAAAAATATTTTCTGCCGGTTAAGTTTTTGAGGGCTGATTTCTTGTCCTGTGATAAAAAGCCTTCTGTTTCGAGTGCCAAACCTTTCAGGAGAGCATTTTCAAGCTTTTGGCACCATTTTTGAGTGAAGTGCCAAATGTCAGATTTTCGCTGAAATTGTGACCCCGGGGACTTAGGGATTTTTTTCAAAAAAAATATTTTCTGCATGTTAAGTTTTTGAGGGCTGATTTCTTGTCCTGTGATAAAAAGCCTTCTGTTTCGAGTGCCAAACCTTTCAGGAGAGCATTTTCAAGCTTTTGGCAGCATTTTTGAGTGAATTGCCAAAAGTCAGATTTTTTCTGAAATTGTGACCCCGGGGCTTAGGGATTTTTTTCAAAAAAATATTTTCTGCCGGTTAGGTTTTTGAGGGCTGATTTCTTCTCCTGTGATAAAACGCCTTCTGTTTCCATGGCCAAAGCTTTCAGGGGAGCATTTTCAAGCTTTTGGCACCATTTTTGAGTGAATTGCCAAAAGTCAGATTTTGGCTGAAATTTTTCAAAATTTTTCGAAAATATTTTCTGCCGGTTAGGTTTTTGAGGGCTGATTTCTTGTCCTGTGATAAAAAGCCTTCTGTTTCGAGTGCCAAACCTTTCAGGAGAGCATTTTCAAGCTTTTGGCACCATTTTTGAGTGAATTGCCAAAAGTCAGATTTTGGCTGAAATTGTGACCCCGGGGCTTAGGGATTTTTTCAAAAAAAATATTTTCTGCCGGTTAGGTTTTTGAGGGCTGATTTCTTCTCCTGTGATAAAACGCCTTCTGTTTCGAGTGCCAAACCTTTCAGGAGAGCATTTTCAAGCTTTTGGCACCATTTTTGAGAGAGTTGCCAAAAGTCAGATTTTTGCTGAGATTGTGACCCCGGGGCTTAGGGATTTTTTCAAAAAAATATTTTCTGCCGGTTTAGTTTTTGAGGGCTGATTTCTTGTCCTGTGATAAAAAGCCTTCTGTTTTGAGTGCCAAACCTTTCAGGAGAGCATTTTCAAGCTTTTGGCACCATTTTTGAGTGAAGTGCCAAAAGTCAGATTTTGGCTGAAATTGTGACCCCGGGGCTTAGGGATTTTTTCAAATAAATATTTTCTGCCGGTTAAGTTTTTGAGGGCTGATTTCTTGTCCTGTGATAAAAAGCCTTCTGTTTCCATGGCCAAAGCTTTCAGGGCAGCATTTTTAAGCTTTTGGCACCATTTTTGAGTGAATTGCCAAAAGTCAGATTTTGGCTGAAATTGTGACCCCGGGGCTTAGGGATTTTTTCAAAAAAATATTTTCTGCCGGTTAGGTTTTTGAGGGCTGTTTTCTTGTCCTGTGATAAAAAGCCTTCTGTTTCGAGTGCCAAACCTTTCAGGAGAGCATTTTCAAGCTTTTGGCACCATGTTTGAGTGAATTGCCAAAAGTCAGATTTTGGCTGAGATTGTGACCCCGGGGCTTAGGGATTTTTTCAAAAAAATATTTTCTGCCGGTTAAGTTTTTGAGGGCTGATTTCTTGTCCTGTGATAAAAAGCCTTCTGCTTCGAGTGCCAAACCTTTCAGGAGAGCATTTTCAAGCTTTTGGCACCATTTTTGAGTGAAGTGCCAAAAGTCAGATTTTGGCTGAAATTGTGACCCCGGGGCTTAGGGATTTTTTTCAAAAAAAAATATCTGCCAGTTAGGTTTTTGAGGGCTGATTTCTTGTCCTGTGATAAAAAGCCTTCTGCTTCGAGTGCCAAACCTTTCAGGAGAGCATTTTCAAGCTTTTGGCACCATTTTTGAGTGAAGTGCCAAATGTCAGATTTTGGCTGAAATTGTGACCCCGGGGCTTAGGGATTTTTTCAAAAAAATATTTTCTGCCGGTTAAGTTTTTGAGGGCTGATTTCTTGTCCTGTGAGAAAAAGGCTTCTGTTTCGAGTGCCAAACCTTTCAGGAGAGCATTTTCAAGCTTTTGGCACAATTTTTGAGTGAATTGCCAAAAGTCAGATTTTGGCTGAAATTGTGACCCCAGGGCTTAGGGATTTTTTCAAAAAAATATTTTCTGCCGGTTAAGTTTTTGAGGGCTGATTTCTTGTCCTGTGATAAAAAGCCTTCTGTTTCGAGTGCCAAACCTTTCAGGAGAGCATTTTCAAGCTTTTGGCACCATTTTTGAGTGAAGTGCCAAATGTCAGATTTTCGCTGAAATTGTGACCCCGGGGACTTAGGGATTTTTTTCAAAAAAATATTTTCTGCCGGTTAGGTTTTTGAGGGCTGATTTCTTCTCCTGTGATAAAACGCCTTCTGTTTCCATGGCCAAAGCTTTCAGGGGAGCATTTTCAAGCTTTTGGCACCATTTTTGAGTGAATTGCCAAAAGTCAGATTTTGGCTGAAATTTTTCAAAATTTTTCGAAAATATTTTCTGCCGGTTAGGTTTTTGAGGGCTGATTTCTTGTCCTGTGATAAAAAGCCTTCTGTTTCGAGTGCCAAACCTTTCAGGAGAGCATTTTCAAGCTTTTGGCACCATTTTTGAGTGAATTGCCAAAAGTCAGATTTTGGCTGAAATTGTGACCCCGGGGCTTAGGGATTTTTTCAAAAAAAATATTTTCTGCCGGTTAGGTTTTTGAGGGCTGATTTCTTCTCCTGTGATAAAACGCCTTCTGTTTCGAGTGCCAAACCTTTCAGGAGAGCATTTTCAAGCTTTTGGCACCATTTTTGAGAGAGTTGCCAAAAGTCAGATTTTTGCTGAGATTGTGACCCCGGGGCTTAGGGATTTTTTCAAAAAAATATTTTCTGCCGGTTTAGTTTTTGAGGGCTGATTTCTTGTCCTGTGATAAAAAGCCTTCTGTTTTGAGTGCCAAACCTTTCAGGAGAGCATTTTCAAGCTTTTGGCACCATTTTTGAGTGAAGTGCCAAAAGTCAGATTTTGGCTGAAATTGTGACCCCGGGGCTTAGGGATTTTTTCAAATAAATATTTTCTGCCGGTTAAGTTTTTGAGGGCTGATTTCTTGTCCTGTGATAAAGAGCCTTCTGTTTCGAGTGCCAAACCTTTCAGGAGAGCATTTTCAAGCTTTTGGCACCATTTTTGAGAGAGTTGCCAAAAGTCAGATTTTTGCTGAGATTGTGACCCCGGGGCTTAGCGATTTAAAAAAAAAAAAAAATTCTGCCGGTTAAGTTTTTGAGGGCTGATTTCTTGTCCTGTGATAAAAAGCCTTCTGTTTCCATCGCCAAAGTTTTCAGGGGAGCATTTTCAAGCTTTTGGCACCATTTTTGAGTGAAGTGCCAAAAGTCAGATTTTGGCTGAAATTGTGACCCCGGGGCTTAGGGATTTTTTCAAAAAAAAATATTTTCTGCCGGTTAGGTTTTTGAGGGCTGATTTCTTCTCCTGTGATAAAAAGCCTTCTGCTTCGAGTGCCAAACCTTTCAGGAGAGCATTTTCAAGCTTTTGGCACCATTTTTGAGTGAATTGCCAAATGTCAGATTTTGGCTGAAATTGTGACCCCGGGGCTTAGGGATTTTTTCAAAAAAATATTTTCTGCCGGTTAGGTTTTTGAGGGCTGATTTCTTCTCCTGTGATAAAACGCCTTCTGTTTCCATGGCCAAAGCTTTCAGGGGAGCATTTTCAAGCTTTTGGCACCATTTTTGAGTGAAGTGCCAAAAGTCAGATTTTGGCTGAGATTGTGACCCCGGGGCTTAGGGATTTTTTTCAAAAAAAAATATCTGCCAGTTAGGTTTTTGAGGGCTGATTTCTTGTCCTGTGATAAAAAGCCTTCTGCTTCGAGTGCCAAACCTTTCAGGAGAGCATTTTCAAGCTTTTGGCACCATTTTTGAGTGAAGTGCCAAATGTCAGATTTTGGCTGAAATTGTGACCCCGGGGCTTAGGGATTTTTTCAAAAAAATATTTTCTGCCGGTTAAGTTTTTGAGGGCTGATTTCTTGTCCTGTGAGAAAAAGGCTTCTGTTTCGAGTGCCAAACCTTTCAGGAGAGCATTTTCAAGCTTTTGGCACAATTTTTGAGTGAATTGCCAAAGTCAGATTTTGGCTGAAATTGTGACCCCAGGGCTTAGGGATTTTTTCAAAAAAATATTTTCTGCCGGTTAAGTTTTTGAGGGCTGATTTCTTGTCCTGTGATAAAAAGCCTTCTGTTTCGAGTGCCAAACCTTTCAGGAGAGCATTTTCAAGCTTTTGGCACCATTTTTGAGTGAAGTGCCAAATGTCAGATTTTCGCTGAAATTGTGACCCCGGGGACTTAGGGATTTTTTTCAAAAAAAATATTTTCTGCATGTTAAGTTTTTGAGGGGCTGATTTCTTGTCCTGTGATAAAAAGCCTTCTGTTTCGAGTGCCAAACCTTTCAGGAGAGCATTTTCAAGCTTTTGGCAGCATTTTTGAGTGAATTGCCAAAAGTCAGATTTTTTCTGAAATTGTGACCCCGGGGCTTAGGGATTTTTTTCAAAAAAATATTTTCTGCCGGTTAGGTTTTTGAGGGCTGATTTCTTCTCCTGTGATAAAACGCCTTCTGTTTCCATGGCCAAAGCTTTCAGGGGAGCATTTTCAAGCTTTTGGCACCATTTTTGAGTGAATTGCCAAAAGTCAGATTTTGGCTGAAATTTTTCAAAATTTTTCGAAAATATTTTCTGCCGGTTAGGTTTTTGAGGGCTGATTTCTTGTCCTGTGATAAAAAGCCTTCTGTTTCGAGTGCCAAACCTTTCAGGAGAGCATTTTCAAGCTTTTGGCACCATTTTTGAGTGAATTGCCAAAAGTCAGATTTTGGCTGAAATTGTGACCCCGGGGCTTAGGGATTTTTTCAAAAAAAATATTTTCTGCCGGTTAGGTTTTTGAGGGCTGATTTCTTCTCCTGTGATAAAACGCCTTCTGTTTCGAGTGCCAAACCTTTCAGGAGAGCATTTTCAAGCTTTTGGCACCATTTTTGAGAGAGTTGCCAAAAGTCAGATTTTTGCTGAGATTGTGACCCCGGGGCTTAGGGATTTTTTCAAAAAAATATTTTCTGCCGGTTTAGTTTTTGAGGGCTGATTTCTTGTCCTGTGATAAAAAGCCTTCTGTTTTTGAGTGCCAAACCTTTCAGGAGAGCATTTTCAAGCTTTTGGCACCATTTTTGAGTGAAGTGCCAAAAGTCAGATTTTGGCTGAAATTGTGACCCCGGGGCTTAGGGATTTTTTCAAATAAATATTTTCTGCCGGTTAAGTTTTTGAGGGCTGATTTCTTGTCCTGTGATAAAAAGCCTTCTGTTTCCATGGCCAAAGCTTTCAGGGCAGCATTTTTAAGCTTTTGGCACCATTTTTGAGTGAATTGCCAAAAGTCAGATTTTGGCTGAAATTGTGACCCCGGGGCTTAGGGATTTTTTCAAAAAAATATTTTCTGCCGGTTAGGTTTTTGAGGGCTGTTTTCTTGTCCTGTGATAAAAAGCCTTCTGTTTCGAGTGCCAAACCTTTCAGGAGAGCATTTTCAAGCTTTTGGCACCATGTTTGAGTGAATTGCCAAAAGTCAGATTTTGGCTGAGATTGTGACCCCGGGGCTTAGGGATTTTTTCAAAAAAATATTTTCTGCCGGTTAAGTTTTTGAGGGCTGATTTCTTGTCCTGTGATAAAAAGCCTTCTGCTTCGAGTGCCAAACCTTTCAGGAGAGCATTTTCAAGCTTTTGGCACCATTTTTGAGTGAAGTGCCAAAAGTCAGATTTTGGCTGAAATTGTGACCCCGGGGCTTAGGGATTTTTTCAAAAAAATATTTCTGCCGGTTAAGTTTTTGAGGGCTGATTTCTTGTCCTGTGATAAAAAGCCTTCTGCTTCGAGTGCCAAACCTTTCAGGAGAGCATTTTCAAGCTTTTGGCACCATTTTTGAGTGAAGTGCCAAATGTCAGATTTTGGCTGAAATTGTGACCCCGGGGCTTAGGGATTTTTTCAAAAAAATATTTTCTGCCGGTTAAGTTTTTGAGGGCTGATTTCTTGTCCTGTGATAAAAAGCCTTCTGTTTCGAGTGCCAAACCTTTCAGGAGAGCATTTTCAAGCTTTTGGCACCATTTTTGAGTGAATTGCCAAAAGTCAGATTTTGGCTGAAATTGTGACCCCGGGGCTTAGGGATTTTTTCAAAAAAATATTTTCTGCCGATTAAGTTTTTGAGGGCTGATTTCTTGTCCTGTGATAAAAAGCCTTCTGTTTCCATGGCCAAAGCTTTCAGGTCAGCATTTTTAAGCTTTTGGCACCATTTTTGAGTGAATTGCCAAAAGTCAGATTTTGGCTGAAATTGTGACCCCGGGGCTTAGGGATTTTTTCAAAAAAATATTTTCTGCCGGTTAGGTTTTTGAGGGCTGATTTCTTGTCCTGTGATAAAAAGCCTTCTGTTTCGAGTGCCAAACCTTTCAGGAGAGCATTTTCAAGCTTTTGGCACCATTTTTGAGTGAATTGCCAAAAGTCAGATTTTGGCTGAAATTGTGACCCCGGGGCTTAGGGATTTTTTCAAAAAAAAATATTTTCTGCCGGTTAGGTTTTTGAGGGCTGATTTCTTCTCCTGTGATAAAAAGCCTTCTGCTTCGAGTGCCAAACCTTTCAGGAGAGCATTTTCAAGCTTTTGGCACCATTTTTGAGTGAATTGCCAAATGTCAGATTTTGGCTGAAATTGTGACCCCGGGGCTTAGGGATTTTTTCAAAAAAATATTTTCTGCCGGTTAGGTTTTTGAGGGCTGATTTCTTCTCCTGTGATAAAACGCCTTCTGTTTCCATGGCCAAAGCTTTCAGGGGAGCATTTTCAAGCTTTTGGCACCATTTTTGAGTGAAGTGCCAAAAGTCAGATTTTGGCTGAGATTGTGACCCCGGGGCTTAGGGATTTTTTTCAAAAAAAAATATCTGCCAGTTAGGTTTTTGAGGGCTGATTTCTTGTCCTGTGATAAAAAGCCTTCTGCTTCGAGTGCCAAACCTTTCAGGAGAGCATTTTCAAGCTTTTGGCACCATTTTTGAGTGAAGTGCCAAATGTCAGATTTTGGCTGAAATTGTGACCCCGGGGCTTAGGGATTTTTTCAAAAAAATATTTTCTGCCGGTTAAGTTTTTGAGGGCTGATTTCTTGTCCTGTGAGAAAAAGGCTTCTGTTTCGAGTGCCAAACCTTTCAGGAGAGCATTTTCAAGCTTTTGGCACAATTTTTGAGTGAATTGCCAAAAGTCAGATTTTGGCTGAAATTGTGACCCCAGGGCTTAGGGATTTTTTCAAAAAAATATTTTCTGCCGGTTAAGTTTTTGAGGGCTGATTTCTTGTCCTGTGATAAAAAGCCTTCTGTTTCGAGTGCCAAACCTTTCAGGAGAGCATTTTCAAGCTTTTGGCACCATTTTTGAGTGAAGTGCCAAATGTCAGATTTTCGCTGAAATTGTGACCCCGGGGACTTAGGGATTTTTTTCAAAAAAAATATTTTCTGCATGTTAAGTTTTTGAGGGCTGATTTCTTGTCCTGTGATAAAAAGCCTTCTGTTTCGAGTGCCAAACCTTTCAGGAGAGCATTTTCAAGCTTTTGGCAGCATTTTTGAGTGAATTGCCAAAAGTCAGATTTTTTCTGAAATTGTGACCCCGGGGCTTAGGGATTTTTTTCAAAAAAATATTTTCTGCCGGTTAGGTTTTTGAGGGCTGATTTCTTCTCCTGTGATAAAACGCCTTCTGTTTCCATGGCCAAAGCTTTCAGGGGAGCATTTTCAAGCTTTTGGCACCATTTTTGAGTGAATTGCCAAAAGTCAGATTTTGGCTGAAATTTTTCAAAATTTTTCGAAAATATTTTCTGCCGGTTAGGTTTTTGAGGGCTGATTTCTTGTCCTGTGATAAAAAGCCTTCTGTTTCGAGTGCCAAACCTTTCAGGAGAGCATTTTCAAGCTTTTGGCACCATTTTTGAGTGAATTGCCAAAAGTCAGATTTTGGCTGAAATTGTGACCCCGGGGCTTAGGGATTTTTTCAAAAAAAATATTTTCTGCCGGTTAGGTTTTTGAGGGCTGATTTCTTCTCCTGTGATAAAACGCCTTCTGTTTCGAGTGCCAAACCTTTCAGGAGAGCATTTTCAAGCTTTTGGCACCATTTTTGAGAGAGTTGCCAAAAGTCAGATTTTTGCTGAGATTGTGACCCCGGGGCTTAGGGATTTTTTCAAAAAAATATTTTCTGCCGGTTTAGTTTTTGAGGGCTGATTTCTTGTCCTGTGATAAAAAGCCTTCTGTTTTGAGTGCCAAACCTTTCAGGAGAGCATTTTCAAGCTTTTGGCACCATTTTTGAGTGAAGTGCCAAAAGTCAGATTTTGGCTGAAATTGTGACCCCGGGGCTTAGGGATTTTTTCAAATAAATATTTTCTGCCGGTTAAGTTTTTGAGGGCTGATTTCTTGTCCTGTGATAAAGAGCCTTCTGTTTCGAGTGCCAAACCTTTCAGGAGAGCATTTTCAAGCTTTTGGCACCATTTTTGAGAGAGTTGCCAAAAGTCAGATTTTTGCTGAGATTGTGACCCCGGGGCTTAGCGATTTAAAAAAAAAAAAAAATTCTGCCGGTTAAGTTTTTGAGGGCTGATTTCTTGTCCTGTGATAAAAAGCCTTCTGTTTCCATCGCCAAAGTTTTCAGGGGAGCATTTTCAAGCTTTTGGCACCATTTTTGAGTGAAGTGCCAAATGTCAGATTTTGGCTGAAATTGTGACCCCGGGGCTTAGGGATTTTTTCAAAAAAATATTTTCTGCCGGTTAAGTTTTTGAGGGCTGATTTCTTGTCCTGTGATAAAAAGCCTTCTGTTTCCATGGCCAAAGCTTTCAGGGCAGCATTTTTAAGCTTTTGGCACCATTTTTGAGTGAATTGCCAAAAGTCAGATTTTGGCTGAAATTGTGACCCCGGGGCTTAGGGATTTTTTCAAAAAAATATTTTCTGCCGGTTAGGTTTTTGAGGGCTGTTTTCTTGTCCTGTGATAAAAAGCCTTCTGTTTCGAGTGCCAAACCTTTCAGGAGAGCATTTTCAAGCTTTTGGCACCATGTTTGAGTGAATTGCCAAAAGTCAGATTTTGGCTGAGATTGTGACCCCGGGGCTTAGGGATTTTTTCAAAAAAATATTTTCTGCCGGTTAAGTTTTTGAGGGCTGATTTCTTGTCCTGTGATAAAAAGCCTTCTGCTTCGAGTGCCAAACCTTTCAGGAGAGCATTTTCAAGCTTTTGGCACCATTTTTGAGTGAAGTGCCAAAAGTCAGATTTTGGCTGAAATTGTGACCCCGGGGCTTAGGGATTTTTTCAAAAAAATATTTTCTGCCGGTTCAGTTTTTGAGGGCTGATTTCTTGTCCTGTGATAAAAAGCCTTCTGCTTCGAGTGCCAAACCTTTCAGGAGAGCATTTTCAAGCTTTTGGCACCATTTTTGAGTGAAGTGCCAAATGTCAGATTTTGGCTGAAATTGTGACCCCGGGGCTTAGGGATTTTTTCAAAAAAATATTTTCTGCCGGTTAGGTTTTTGAGGGCTGATTTCTTGTCCTGTGATAAAAAGCCTTCTGTTTCGAGTGCCAAACCTTTCAGGAGAGCATTTTCAAGCTTTTGGCACCATTTTTGAGTGAATTGCCAAAAGTCAGATTTTGGCTGAAATTGTGACCCCGGGGCTTAGGGATTTTTTCAAAAAAATATTTTCTGCCGATTAAGTTTTTGAGGGCTGATTTCTTGTCCTGTGATAAAAAGCCTTCTGTTTCCATGGCCAAAGCTTTCAGGTCAGCATTTTTAAGCTTTTGGCACCATTTTTGAGTGAATTGCCAAAAGTCAGATTTTGGCTGAAATTGTGACCCCGGGGCTTAGGGATTTTTTCAAAAAAATATTTTCTGCCGGTTAGGTTTTGAGGGCTGATTTCTTGTCCTGTGATAAAAAGCCTTCTGTTTCGAGTGCCAAACCTTTCAGGAGAGCATTTTCAAGCTTTTGGCACCATTTTTGAGTGAATTGCCAAAAGTCAGATTTTGGCTGAAATTGTGACCCCGGGGCTTAGGGATTTTTTCAAAAAAAAATATTTTCTGCCGGTTAGGTTTTTGAGGGCTGATTTCTTCTCCTGTGATAAAAAGCCTTCTGCTTCGAGTGCCAAACCTTTCAGGAGAGCATTTTCAAGCTTTTGGCACCATTTTTGAGTGAATTGCCAAATGTCAGATTTTGGCTGAAATTGTGACCCCGGGGCTTAGGGATTTTTTCAAAAAAATATTTTCTGCCGGTTAGGTTTTTGAGGGCTGATTTCTTCTCCTGTGATAAAACGCCTTCTGTTTCCATGGCCAAAGCTTTCAGGGGAGCATTTTCAAGCTTTTGGCACCATTTTTGAGTGAAGTGCCAAAAGTCAGATTTTGGCTGAGATTGTGACCCCGGGGCTTAGGGATTTTTTTCAAAAAAAAATATCTGCCAGTTAGGTTTTTGAGGGCTGATTTCTTGTCCTGTGATAAAAAGCCTTCTGCTTCGAGTGCCAAACCTTTCAGGAGAGCATTTTCAAGCTTTTGGCACCATTTTTGAGTGAAGTGCCAAATGTCAGATTTTGGCTGAAATTGTGACCCCGGGGCTTAGGGATTTTTTCAAAAAAATATTTTCTGCCGGTTAAGTTTTTGAGGGCTGATTTCTTGTCCTGTGAGAAAAAGGCTTCTGTTTCGAGTGCCAAACCTTTCAGGAGAGCATTTTCTAGCTTTTGGCACCATTCTTGAGTGAATTGCCAAAAGTCAGATTTTGGCTGAAATTGTGACCCCAGGGCTTAGGGATTTTTTCAAAAAAATATTTTCTGCCGGTTAAGTTTTTGAGGGCTGATTTCTTGTCCTGTGATAAAAAGCCTTCTGTTTCGAGTGCCAAACCTTTCAGGAGAGCATTTTCAAGCTTTTGGCACCATTTTTGAGTGAAGTGCCAAATGTCAGATTTTCGCTGAAATTGTGACCCCGGGGACTTAGGGATTTTTTTCAAAAAAAATATTTTCTGCATGTTAAGTTTTTGAGGGCTGATTTCTTGTCCTGTGATAAAAAGCCTTCTGTTTCGAGTGCCAAACCTTTCAGGAGAGCATTTTCAAGCTTTTGGCATCATTTTTGAGTGAATTGCCAAAAGTCAGATTTTGGCTGAAATTGTGACCCCGGGGCTTAGGGATTTTTTCAAAAAAAATATTTTCTGCCGGTTAGGTTTTTGAGGGCTGATTTCTTCTCCTGTGATAAAACGCCTTCTGTTTCGAGTGCCAAACCTTTCAGGAGAGCATTTTCAAGCTTTTGGCACCATTTTTGAGAGAGTTGCCAAAAGTCAGATTTTTGCTGAGATTGTGACCCCGGGGCTTAGGGATTTTTTCAAAAAAATATTTTCTGCCGGTTTAGTTTTTGAGGGCTGATTTCTTGTCCTGTGATAAAAAGCCTTCTGTTTTGAGTGCCAAACCTTTCAGGAGAGCATTTTCAAGCTTTTGGCACCATTTTTGAGTGAAGTGCCAAAAGTCAGATTTTGGCTGAAATTGTGACCCCGGGGCTTAGGGATTTTTTCAAATAAATATTTTCTGCCGGTTAAGTTTTTGAGGGCTGATTTCTTGTCCTGTGATAAAGAGCCTTCTGTTTCGAGTGCCAAACCTTTCAGGAGAGCATTTTCAAGCTTTTGGCACCATTTTTGAGAGAGTTGCCAAAAGTCAGATTTTTGCTGAGATTGTGACCCCGGGGCTTAGCGATTAAAAAAAAAAAAAAAATTCTGCCGGTTAAGTTTTTGAGGGCTGATTTCTTGTCCTGTGATAAAAAGCCTTCTGTTTCCATCGCCAAAGTTTTCAGGGGAGCATTTTCAAGCTTTTGGCACCATTTTTGAGTGAAGTGCCAAATGTCAGATTTTGGCTGAAATTGTGACCCCGGGGCTTAGGGATTTTTTCAAAAAAATATTTTCTGCCGGTTAAGTTTTTGAGGGCTGATTTCTTGTCCTGTGATAAAAAGCCTTCTGTTTCCATGGCCAAAGCTTTCAGGGCAGCATTTTTAAGCTTTTGGCACCATTTTTGAGTGAATTGCCAAAAGTCAGATTTTGGCTGAAATTGTGACCCCGGGGCTTAGGGATTTTTTCAAAAAAATATTTTCTGCCGGTTAGGTTTTTGAGGGCTGTTTTCTTGTCCTGTGATAAAAAGCCTTCTGTTTCGAGTGCCAAACCTTTCAGGAGAGCATTTTCAAGCTTTCGGCAGCATGTTTGAGTGAATTGCCAAAAGTCAGATTTTGGCTGAGATTGTGACCCCGGGGCTTAGGGATTTTTTCAAAAAAATATTTTCTGCCGGTTAAGTTTTTGAGGGCTGATTTCTTGTCCTGTGATAAAAAGCCTTCTGCTTCGAGTGCCAAACCTTTCAGGAGAGCATTTTCAAGCTTTTGGCACCATTTTTGAGTGAATTGCCAAATGTCAGATTTTGGCTGAAATTGTGACCCCGGGGCTTAGGGATTTTTTCAAAAAAATATTTTCTGCCGGTTAGGTTTTTGAGGGCTGATTTCTTCTCCTGTGATAAAACGCCTTCTGTTTCCATGGCCAAAGCTTTCAGGGGAGCATTTTCAAGCTTTTGGCACCATTTTTGAGTGAATTGCCAAAAGTCAGATTTTGGCTGAAATTGTGACCCCGGGGCTTAGGGATTTTTTCAAAAAAATATTTTCTGCCGGTTAAGTTTTTGAGGGCTGATTTCTTGTCCTGTGATAAAAAGCCTTCTGTTTCGAGTGCCAAACCTTTCAGGAGAGCATTTTCAAGCTTTTGGCACCATTTTTGAGTGAAGTGCCAAAAGTCAGATTTTGGCTGAAATTGTGACCCCGGGGCTTAGGGATTTTTTCAAAAAAATATTTTCTGCCGGTTAAGTTTTTGAGGGCTGATTTCTTGTCCTGTGATAAAAAGCCTTCTGCTTCGAGTGCCAAACCTTTCAGGAGAGCATTTTCAAGCGTTTGGCACCATTTTTGAGTGAAGTGCCAAATGTCAGATTTTGGCTGAAATTGTGACCCCGGGGCTTAGGGATTTTTTCAAAAAAATATTTTCTGCCGGTTAGGTTTTTGAGGGCTGATTTCTTGTCCTGTGATAAAAAGCCTTCTGTTTCGAGTGCCAAACCTTTCAGGAGAGCATTTTCAAGCTTTTGGCACCATTTTTGAGTGAATTGCCAAAAGTCAGATTTTGGCTGAAATTGTGACCCCGGGGCTTAGGGATTTTTTCAAAAAAATATTTTCTGCCGATTAAGTTTTTGAGGGCTGATTTCTTGTCCTGTGATAAAAAGCCTTCTGTTTCCATGGCCAAAGCTTTCAGGGCAGCATTTTTAAGCTTTTGGCACCATTTTTGAGTGAATTGCCAAAAGTCAGATTTTGGCTGAAATTGTGACCCCGGGGCTTAGGGATTTTTTCAAAAAAATATTTTCTGCCGGTTAGGTTTTTGAGGGCTGTTTTCTTGTCCTGTGATAAAAAGCCTTCTGTTTCGAGTGCCAAACCTTTCAGGAGAGCATTTTCAAGCTTTCGGCAGCATGTTTGAGTGAATTGCCAAAAGTCAGATTTTGGCTGAGATTGTGACCCCGGGGCTTAGGGATTTTTTCAAAAAAATATTTTCTGCCGGTTAAGTTTTTGAGGGCTGATTTCTTGTCCTGTGATAAAAAGCCTTCTGTTTCCATGGCCAAAGCTTTCAGGGCAGCATTTTTAAGCTTTTGGCACCATTTTTGAGTGAATTGCCAAAAGTCAGATTTTGGCTGAAATTGTGACCCCGGGGCTTAGGGATTTTTTCAAAAAAATATTTTCTGCCGGTTAGGTTTTTGAGGGCTGTTTTCTTGTCCTGTGATAAAAAGCCTTCTGTTTCGAGTGCCAAACCTTTCAGGAGAGCATTTTCAAGCTTTCGGCAGCATGTTTGAGTGAATTGCCAAAAGTCAGATTTTGGCTGAGATTGTGACCCCGGGGCTTAGGGATTTTTTCAAAAAAATATTTTCTGCCGGTTAAGTTTTTGAGGGCTGATTTCTTGTCCTGTGATAAAAAGCCTTCTGCTTCGAGTGCCAAACCTTTCAGGAGAGCATTTTCAAGCTTTTGGCACCATTTTTGAGTGAATTGCCAAATGTCAGATTTTGGCTGAAATTGTGACCCCGGGGCTTAGGGATTTTTTCAAAAATATATTTTCTGCCGGTTAGGTTTTTGAGGGCTGATTTCTTCTCCTGTGATAAAACGCCTTCTGTTTCCATGGCCAAAGCTTTCAGGGGAGCATTTTCAAGCTTTTGGCACCATTTTTGAGTGAATTGCCAAAAGTCAGATTTTGGCTGAAATTGTGACCCCGGGGCTTAGGGATTTTTTCAAAAAAATATTTTCTGCCGGTTAAGTTTTTGAGGGCTGATTTCTTGTCCTGTGATAAAAAGCCTTCTGTTTCGAGTGCCAAACCTTTCAGGAGAGCATTTTCAAGCTTTTGGCACCATTTTTGAGTGAAGTGCCAAAAGTCAGATTTTGGCTGAAATTGTGACCCCGGGGCTTAGGGATTTTTTCAAAAAAATATTTTCTGCCGGTTAAGTTTTTGAGGGCTGATTTCTTGTCCTGTGATAAAAAGCCTTCTGCTTCGAGTGCCAAACCTTTCAGGAGAGCATTTTCAAGCGTTTGGCACCATTTTTGAGTGAAGTGCCAAATGTCAGATTTTGGCTGAAATTGTGACCCCGGGGCTTAGGGATTTTTTCAAAAAAATATTTTCTGCCGGTTAGGTTTTTGAGGGCTGATTTCTTGTCCTGTGATAAAAAGCCTTCTGTTTCGAGTGCCAAACCTTTCAGGAGAGCATTTTCAAGCTTTTGGCACCATTTTTGAGTGAATTGCCAAAAGTCAGATTTTGGCTGAAATTGTGACCCCGGGGCTTAGGGATTTTTTCAAAAAAATATTTTCTGCCGATTAAGTTTTTGAGGGCTGATTTCTTGTCCTGTGATAAAAAGCCTTCTGTTTCCATGGCCAAAGCTTTCAGGGCAGCATTTTTAAGCTTTTGGCACCATTTTTCAGTGAATTGCCAAAAGTCAGATTTTGGCTGAAATTCTGAGCCTGGGGCTTAGGGATTTTTTCAAAAAAATATTTTCTGCCGGTTAGGTTTTTGAGGGCTGTTTTCTTGTCCTGTGATAAAAAGCCTTCTGTTTCGAGTGCCAAACCTTTCAGGAGAGCATTTTCAAGCTTTTGGCACCATGTTTGAGTGAATTGCCAAAAGTCAGATTTTGGCTGAGATTGTGACCCCGGGGCTTAGGGATTTTTTCAAAAAAATATTTTCTGCCGGTTAAGTTTTTGAGGGCTGATTTCTTGTCCTGTGATAAAAAGCCTTCTGCTTCGAGTGCCAAACCTTTCAGGAGAGCATTTTCAAGCTTTTGGCACCATTTTTGAGTGAATTGCCAAATGTCAGATTTTGGCTGAAATTCTGAGCCTGGGGCTTAGGGATTTTTTCAAAAAAATATTTTCTGCCGGTTAAGTTTTTGAGGGCTGATTTCTTGTCCTGTGATAAAAAGCCTTCTGTTTCGAGTGCCAAACCTTTCAGGAGAGCATTTTCAAGCTTTTGGCACCATTTTTGAGTGAAGTGCCAAAAGTCAGATTTTGGCTGAAATTGTGACCCCGGGGCTTAGGGATTTTTTCAAAAAAATATTTTCTGCCGGTTAAGTTTTTGAGGGCTGATATCTTGTCCTGTGATAAAAAGCCTTCTGTTTCGAGTGCCAAACCTTTCAGGAGAGCATTTTCAAGCTTTTGGCACCATTTTTGAGAGAGTTGCCAAAAGTCAGATTTTTGCTGAGATTGTCACCCCGGGGCTTAGGGATTTTTTCAAAAAAAAAAATCTGCCGGTTAAGTTTTTGAGGGCTGATTTCTTGTCCTGTGATAAAAAGCCTTCTGTTTCCATCGCCAAAGCTTTCAGGGGAGCATTTTCAAGCTTTTGGCACCATTTTTGAGTGAAGTGCCAAAAGTCAGATTTTGGCTGAAATTGTGACCCCGGGGCTTAGGGATTTTTTCAAAAAAAAAATTCTGCCGGTTTAGTTTTTGAGGGCTGATTTCTTGTCCTGTGATAAAAAGCATTCTGTTTCGAATGCCAAACCTTTCAGGAGAGCATTTTCAAGATTTTGGCACCATTTTTGAGTGAATTGCCAAAAGTCAGATTTTGGCTGAAATTGTGACCCCGGGGCTTAGGGATTTTTGCAAAAAAAATATTTTCTGCCGGTTAGGTTTTTGAGGGCTGATTTCTTGTCCTGTGATAAAAAGCCTTCTGTTTCGAGTGCCAAACCTTTCAGGAGAGCATTTTCAAGCTTTTGGCACCATTTTTGAGTGAAGTGCCAAAAGTCAGATTTTGGCTGAAATTGTGAGCCCGGGGCTTAGGGATTTTTTCAAAAAAATATTTTCTGCCGGTTAAGTTTTTGAGGGCTGATTTCTTGTCCTGTGATAAAAAGCCTTCTGTTTCGAGTGCCAAACCTTTCAGGATAGCATTTTTAAGCTTTTGGCACCATTTTTGAGTGAATTGCCAAAACTCAGATTTTGGCTGAGATTGTGACCCCAGGGCTTAGGGATTTTTTTCAAAAATATATATCTGCCAGTTAGGTTTTTGAGGGCTGATTTCTTGTCCTGTGATAAAAAGCCTTCTGCTTCGAGTGCCAAACCTTTCAGGAGAGCATTTTCAAGCTTTTGGCACCATTTTTGAGTGGAGTGCCAAAAGTCAGATTTTTGCTGAGATTGTGACCCCGGGGCTTAGGGATTTTTTCAAAAAAATATTTTCTGCCGGTTAGGTTTTTGAGCGCTGATTTCTTCTCCTGTGATAAAACGCCTTCTGTTTCCATGGCCAAAGCTTTCAGGGGAGCATTTTCAAGCTTTTGGCACCATTTTTGAGTGAATTGCCAAAAGTCAGATTTTGGCTGAAATTCTGAGCCCGGGGCTTAGGGATTTTTTCAAAAAAATATTTTCTGCCGGTTAAGTTTTTGAGGGCTGATTTCTTGTCCTGTGATAAAAAGCCTTCTGTTTCGAGTGCCAAACCTTTCAGGAGAGCATTTTCAAGCTTTTGGCACCATTTTTGAGTGAAGTGCCAAAAGTCAGATTTTGGCTGAAATTGTGACCCCGGGGCTTAGGGATTTTTTCAAAAAAATATTTTCTGCCGGTTAAGTTTTTGAGGGCTGATTTCTTGTCCTGTGATAAAAAGCCTTCTGTTTCGAGTGCCAAACCTTTCAGGAGAGCATTTTCAAGCTTTTGGCACCATTTTTGAGAGAGTTGCCAAAAGTCAGATTTTTGCTGAGATTGTGACCCCGGGGCTTAGGGATTTTTTCAAAAAAAAAAAATTCTGCCGGTTAAGTTTTTGAGGCCTGATTTCTTGTCCTGTGATAAAAAGCCTTCTGTTTCCATCGCCAAAGCTTTCAGGGGAGCATTTTCAAGCTTTTGGCACCATTTTTGAGTGAAGTGCCAAAAGTCAGATTTTGGCTGAAATTGTGACCCCGGGGCTTAGGGATTTTTGCAAAAAAATATTTTCTGCCGGTTAAGTTTTTGAGGGCTGATTTCTTGTCCTGTGATAAAAAGCCTTCTGTTTCGAGTGCCAAAACTTTCAGTAGAGCATTTTCAAGCTTTTGGCACCATATTTGAGTGAATTGCCAAAAGTCAGATTTTGGCTGAGATTGTGACCCCGGGGCTTAGGGATTTTTTTCAAAAAAAAAATATCTGCCAGTTAGGTTTTTGAGGGCTGATTTCTTGTCCTGTGATAAAAAGCCTTCTGCTTCGAGTGCCAAACCTTTCAGGAGAGCATTTTCAAGCTTTTGGCACCATTTTTGAGTGAAGTGCCAAATGTCAGATTTTGGCTGAAATTGTGACCCCGGGGCTTAGGGATTTTTTCAAAAAAATATTTTCTGCCGGTTAAGTTTTTGAGGGCTGATTTCTTGTCCTGTGAGAAAAAGGCTTCTGTTTCGAGTGCCAAACCTTTCAGGAGAGCATTTTCAAGCTTTTGGCACAATTTTTGAGTGAATTGCCAAAAGTCAGATTTTGGCTGAAATTGTGACCCCAGGGCTTAGGGATTTTTTCAAAAAAATATTTTCTGCCGGTTAAGTTTTTGAGGGCTGATTTCTTGTCCTGTGATAAAAAGCCTTCTGTTTCGAGTGCCAAACCTTTCAGGAGAGCATTTTCAAGCTTTTGGCACCATTTTTGAGTGAATTGCCAAAAGTCAGATTTTGGCTGAAATTGTGACCCCGGGGCTTAGGGATTTTTTCAGAAAAAGGTGTTCAGACGTCGAGGGCTAATTCTGTTTCCGATGATAAAAACCCATCTGTTTCCACCGAAAAACCTTTCAGGGGATCGTTTGCAACAGTTTGGCAACATTTGTGAGTGAACAGCAGAACGTCAGATTTTTGCTGAAATTTTTACCGCGCGGCTTAGGGATTTTTTCAAAAAAGGTTGTTCAGACGTCGAGGGCTAATTCTGTTTCCGATAATAAAAACCCATCTGTTTCCACCGAAAAACATTTCAGGGGATCGTTTGCAACAGTTTGCCAACATTTTTGAGTGAATTGCAGAACGTCAGATTTATGCTGAAATTGTGACCCTGGGGCTTAGGGATTTTTTCAAAAAAATCGTCTTCCGCCGGTTAAGTTTTCGAGGTCTGATTCCTTGCCCTGTGATAAAAAGCCTTCTGTTTCAATTGCCGAACCTTTCAGAGGAACATTTGCAACCGTTTGGAACCATTTTTGAGTGAATTGCCGAAAGTCACATTTTTTTCTGAAATTGTGACCCCGTGGCTTCGGGATTTTTTCAAAAAAATATTTTTCCGCGGGTTAAGTTGTCGAGGTCTGATTTCTTGTCCTGTGATAAAAAGCCTTCTGTTTCGACCGCCAAAATTTTCACGGGAGCATTTGCAACCGTTGGGCACCATTTTTGAGTGAATTGCCGAAAGCTCATGGCACCCTTGACCATCATTCAAGGCACCCCAGGGTGCCACAGCACCCTAGCTGAAAACCATTGCCCACCCAAAAAGCATCACAGAAAGAGGCAGTCTTGTCTCCCGGCTTGTCTCTTGTCATGATACCTGACAGTTTGCTGGCTGCCCTTTCCTGACCAGTCTGAGCCTTTCCCTTGAAATGGTAAATACCTCAGTTCTTGAACCCACTGTCACAGATCTACCCCTATTTATGTGAGAGGTTTATAGCTTTTGAAGGATTTGTAAGTGAAAAGAACTATTGGGAAAGGTTTTTCCTTCAACTGCAGAGTAAATATCTGGGGTCATTCAGAGGGCTTCAGGATTGCTCTGTGAACTCAAAGAAAGTGTCTTTTTTTCAGGGAATATTTTATAATTTTTGAATGGTGAAGGATTGTTTTTTTCCTCTAGGAATTAGTTTTTATCCAAGATTTTTTGTGCTACAAAAAATAAAATAAAATAAATGAGCAAGGAAAGGTACATATAGTATCCACTTTCAATTCATAGTCTTTTTCACAGTCCGTTTTTCACAGACGCTATTGTCCTAGACATTGAAAGGGGGGGAGAGAGAGAGGTTGTTTAGGGAGGATTATTGATCCTTTCATTCTGTTGTATAGTGTCTTTGCATCAGCGTCCTCTGGGTCAGTCCTTTATTTATAATTTGTTTGTATTCGCCCTGTGAGAGATGGGAAGGTTCGTTGTGTTCAGTTGACGGCATGCGAATCAAGATGGGTTACCCTGACCCAACAACCTGCCCCCCTACAAACAAGCCGCGCTGCCCTTTTTATTTACAGCACTTTTTTACTCTCTGCCGTGGCTTGGCGCCTCTGGACCTGGAAAAAACTGCAGCTTAAATTACCCTCTTTTTTAATAAATATGTGTGTGTTGGGGGTGGTGGAATTTATTTAAAAACGATGCAAGGAATGTGGAATACGCGACTGGTGTTCTTGGGCCCTCCTGGTCCCGATACCAGGGGGGAACCTGGGGAAGGGG
This sequence comes from Podarcis vaucheri, assembly GCF_965113315.1. Lineage (NCBI taxonomy): Eukaryota > Metazoa > Chordata > Lepidosauria > Squamata > Lacertidae > Podarcis > Podarcis vaucheri. The sequence goes on along the minus strand of NC_138765.1, from coordinate 87,450,291 downwards.
CGCCACTTCAGCCCCTGAGGGGAGGAACTACGACTCCCGGCAGCCTTTGCGCTAGGCCCCGCCCCTCCAGCTGCCCGGCCCCGGACCGTCAGCTGCAGCTGCTTCGCGCTGGCGGGCAGCGCGCGGGAAGGAGGCGGCTGGCGCTGCGGCGCTGCTCCACTTCCACTTCCTCCTCGTGGAGGGGGGCCATGAGCTCAGGTGAGCCTCCCGGCGAGGCAGGGAAAGGGGGGGGAAGAAGGGGGGTCTCGCCCTTTCCCTGGGATTGAGGGGAGCTCCCTGGGGGGGGGGGCGCCACGGAAGGGAGCAGGTGCGGGGCGCTCCTTGCAAGGTCGGCCCAGGAAGGGACAGCTGCTGCTGCTGCTGCTGACGGGGTCGGGGGGCTCAGCGGAGAGGGCCGCCCGAGCCGAGAAGGGGGGCACATGGTGAGGCAGACACAGGCGTGCCCCCCACCCACCCCCGGACCAGCCTGGGCTGCCCCACGTCCTCCCACGTCCCCCGAACCTGCTGACTTTCCTCTTTCTTTCATTTTCGTTCGCCTCAGTGAGCGATTTTATTTTTTTGAGGGGGAGGGGGAGAAAGGGAAAGTTTCTGAAGTTATTCAAAGTGGGGCTTCCAGGGAGCCAAGGACTGAACCGCGGGGGGTGGGGGGCCGAGTTTATAAAGGATGAAGGTTTAAAAAAATAATCTATAGTTTTTCTATTGGGGGGGGTTTACAGTTGGGAGCACAGAGAGCTGCTGGATCAGGCCCAAGGACCCCCCTCTAGTCTGGTGGTGGTTATATGCGTTTTGTGTTTTATGCCCCACGTTGAGTAAAAGACTAGATTGGACGCCTGTGATGTGTGTGTGTGTTTCTTTGTGTGTGTGTGTTTCTTTGTGGCTCATTAGCTGTTTTCCCTGTGTAAAGGTCAGAGGGGGCAGGGTTTCTGTTGAGGCAGGGGATTAGCTGTGGGAGGAGCTTATCAGAGTTTGCAGGGCAGCGGCGCGTGCCTAGCGGCGCGCGCAGTTAGATCCATCTTTTAGATTTAGGGGAGCTAGTCTCAAACATTTGTGGGGGGAGATCTAGGTGTTTTTTTGTGTGGGGGAAGTTATTTGTCCTGTCTTCAAGCTTTTTATGATGGAGGACCTCTGTAGCCAACCCCAACGACACGATCTCAAGATAGAAGGGGAGGGAACAGCTGCAGTCGCCTGCGATTCCTGCGCAATGTTTGCCATCTTGCCAAAGGTTGCAGGCAGCTTTACCTGCAGCAATTGCATGTTGATTGCTCTCTTAAAAGACAAAGTCCAGCAACTGGAGGAACGTGTAGCTACGCTCCAAAGAATTAGAGAGCTGAAGCTCTTCTTGGAAGCAACAGAGCACACCGTCTCCACCAAGGAGGAGACAGGGGACTCCCCTGAGAAGGAGTCTAGTTCACCAACACAGGAGCCAGATATATGGAGAAACGTGACTCAAAGAAGTAGGAGGCCCAGGGTTCACTCTGATTGCTTAGAAATACACAATCGCTTTGAGGTCCTCTCCCCTAGCATGGAAGACGAAGAGCAGACTCCATTTGAGGATCTCTCCCTCATTACAGTCGATCAGGTATATGAAGACGTGCAGCAAAGTCAGTCCTCAGGGAATGTGCAGGCGACCTTGGAACGGACAGCTCACGGAAGAACCCCGACCAAACCCAAGAGGAGGCGTGTAGTGGTGATAGGGGATTCCCTACTGAGGGGAACAGAAGCAGTGATCTGTGGGCCTGACAAGATGTCTCGGGAAGTGTGCTGTCTCCCCGGGGCTAAGATCCAAGATGTAACTGAACGACTGCAAGGAATCATAAAACCCACTGACAAATACCCCTTCCTCTTGGTTCATGTGGGAACCAATGACACTGCAAGCAATAGCCTCCAGAAGATCAAAAGAGACTACGAGGCTCTCGGCAGGAAATTGAAGCAACTAAATGCACAAATTGTCATCTCATCTGTCCTCCCAGTTGAACGACGTGGCCCAGGGAGAGAGGGGAAAATAGTGGAAGTGAACAGCTGGCTTCGCAAATGGTGTAAACAGGAACGGTTTGGATTCTTAGATCACGGACTGCAGTTTCTTGAAGATGGACTTCTGGCAAGTGATGGGCTGCACCTCAAAACGGTTGGGAGAAATGTTTTTGCCAAAAATCTCAGAAACCTCATCAGGAGGGCTTTAAACTGACTAATGTGGGGGAGGGAGACAGTGCTCCTGAAGGTAGGAGCCTATCAATTAATGAAGATGATCATCCAAATGTCATAGACCAAATGGAGAAAACAGCACACGGACCTAGTGGTGGGAGGAAAAAATCCTTAAATAAGAGACACGGGGGAATGATTAATGGACTTCAATGTCTGTACACTAATGCGCAAAGCATGGGAAATAAACAAGATGAGCTTGAGCTCTTGGTACAGCAAACTAAATATGACATAATAGGCATCACTGAAACCTGGTGGGATAAGTCCCACGATTGGAATGTAATAATGGGGGGATACAATCTATTTCAGAGAAACAGACCAGACAAGAAAGGAGGAGGAGTGGCGTTATATGTCAGGGATGTGTATACCTGTGAAGAGATCCAAGATTTAGATCCTCAAAGCCAAAGTGAGAGCATTTGGGTCAAAATTAAGGGAGAGAAGAATAACAGAGACCTCATTGTGGGAGTTTACTATAGATCCCCAAGCCAAACAGAGGACATAGATGATGCCTTCCTGGAACAGATGGCCAAGCATGCAAAAGGAAGGGAGATAGTAGTAATGGGGGACTTCAATTACCCGGATATTTGTTGGACATCAAACTCAGCCAAGAGCATAAGGTCAAACAGATTCCTCACTGGCCTTGCAGACAACTTCATTGTCCAGAAAGTGGGAGAAGCAACAAGAGGAACAGCCATTTTAGATCTGGTCCTAACCAATGTTGATGACCTGGTTAGTGGGGTAGAAGTGGAAGGATCATTAGGCGCGAGTGATCATGCTCTTCTGAAGTTTACTATACAGCGGAAAGGAGCAGCCAAGCATACTAGGACTCAATTTCTTGACTTTAAGAAAGCCGACTTCATAAAACTTAGGGAAGTGCTGGGTGAGATCCCATGGACAACAATACTAAAAGGAAAGGGAGTTCATGATGGCTGGGAGTTTGTTAAGAGGGAGATACTAAAAGCACAACGTCAGGCAATACCAATGAGACGGAAACATGGAAGGTGCCTAAAGAAGCCAGGGTGGCTATCTAAAGAACTTTTAACTGAATTAAGATTAAAAAAGGATGTGTACAAAAAATGGAAAAGGGGGGAAACCACCAAAGAGGAATTCAAACAAATAGCCAGCACATGTAGACACAAAGTCAGAAAAGCTAAAGCACAGAATGAACTCAGGCTTGCTAGAGAGGTTAAAAGCAACAAAAAAGGCTTTTATGGGTATGTTCGTAGCAAAAGGAAGAACAAAGAAACTGTGGGGTCACTCAGAGGAGAAGATGGTGAAATGCAAACAGGGGACACAGAAAGGGCTGAACTACTCAATGCCTTCTTTGCCTCAGTCTTCTCCGATAAAGAAAACAATGCCCGACCTGAAGAATTTGGAGCAAATGATTCAGCAAAGGAAACACAGCCCAGAATAACTAAGGAGATAGTACAAGAATATTTGGCTAGTTTAGATGTATTCAAGTCTCCAGGGCCAGATGAACTGCATCCAAGAGTATTAAAAGAACTGGCAGATGTGATCTCAGAACCACTGGCAGTCATCTTTGAGAATTCCTGGAGAACAGGCGAAGTCCCGGCAGACTGGAGGAGGGCAAATGTTGTCCCTATTTTCAAAAAGGGGAAAAGAGAGGACCCAAATAATTACCGCCCAGTCAGTCTGACATCAATAGCAGGGAAGATTCTGGAGCAGATCATTAAGCAAACAGTCTGTGAGCACCTAGAAAGGAATGCTGTGATCACCAATAGTCAGCATGGATTTCTGAAAAATAAGTCATGTCAGACTAACCTGATCTCGTTTTTTGACAGAATTACAAGCCTGGTAGATGAAGGGAACGCAGTGGATGTAGCCTACCTTGATTTCAGCAAGGCATTTGACAAGGTGCCCCATGATATTCTTGTAAAGAAGCTGGTAAAATGCGGTCTTGACTATGCTACCACTCAGTGGATTTGTAACTGGCTGACTGACCGAACCCAAAGGGTGCTCATCAATGGTTCCTCTTCATCCTGGAGAAGAGTGACTAGTGGGGTGCCACAGGGTTCTGTCTTGGGCCCGGTCTTATTCAACATCTTTATCAACGACTTGGATGATGGACTCAAGGGCATCCTGATCAAATTTGCAGATGACACCAAACTGGGAGGGGTGGCTAACACCCCAGAGGACAGGATCACACTTCAAAACGACCTTGACAGATTAGAGAACTGGGCAAAAATAAACAAGATGAATTTTAACAGGGAGAAATGTAAAGTATTGCACTTGGGCAAAAAAAATGAGAGGCACAAATACAAGATGGGTGACACCTGGCTTGAGAGCAGTACATGTGAAAAGGATCTAGGAGTCTTGGTTGACCACAAACTTGACATGAGCCAACAGTGTGACGCGGCAGCTAAAAAAGCCAATGCAATTCTGGGCTGCATCAATAGGAGTATAGCATCTAGATCAAGGGAAGTAATAGTGCCACTGTATTCTGCTCTGGTCAGACCACACCTGGAGTACTGTGTCCAGTTCTGGGCACCACAATTCAAGAAGGACACTGACAAACTGGAACGTGTCCAGAGGACGGCAACCAAAATGGTCAAAGGCCTGGAAACGATGCCTTATGAGGAACGGCTAAGGGAGCTGGGCATGTTTAGCCTGGAGAAGAGGAGGTTAAGGGGTGATATGATAGCCATGTTCAAATATATAAAAGGATGTCACATAGAGGAGGGAGAAAGGTTGTTTTCTGCTGCTCCGGAGAAGCGGACACGGAGCAATGGATCCAAACTACAAGAAAGAAGATTCCACCTAAACATTAGGAAGAACTTCCTGACAGTAAGAGCTGTTCGACAGTGGAATTTGCTGCCAAGGAGTGTGGTGGAGTCTCCTACTTTGGAGGTCTTTAAGCAGAGGCTTGACAACCATATGTCAGGAGTGCTCTGATGGTGTTTCCTGCTTGGCAGGGGGTTGGACTCGATGGCCCTTGTGGTCTCTTCCAACTCTATGATTCTATGATTCTATGATTCTATGATTCTATGATCTTTGTTGGACTAGATGATGCCTGTGATCTTTGGACCAAAGGTGGTATATAAATTTAATAAATAATAATTAAAGAACCTTTTAATGAGGGTGAAAGAGGAGAGCGCAAAATATGGTCTGAAGCTCAACATCAAAAAAACGAAGATCATGGCCACTGGGCCCATCACCTCCTGGCAAATAGATGGGGAAGAAATGGAGGCAGTGAGAGATTTTACTTTCTTGGGCTCCATGATCACTGCAGATGGTGACAGCAGTCACGAAATTAAAAGACGCCTGCTCCTTGGGAGAAAGGCGATGGCAAACCTAGACAACATCTTAAAAAGCAGAGACATCACCTTGCCAACAAAGGTCTGTATAGTAAAAGCCATGGTTTTCCCAGTAGTGATGTATGGAAGTGAGAGCTGGACCATAAAGAAGGCTGATCGCCGAAGAATTGATGCTTTTGAATTATGGTGCTGGAGGAGACTCTTGAGAGTCCCATGGACTGCAAGAAGATCAAACCTCTCCATTCTGAAGGAAATCAGCCCTGAGTGCTCACTGGAAGGACAGATCGTGAAGCTGAGGCTCCAATACTTTGGCCACCTCATGAGAAGAGAGGACTCCCTGGAAAAGACCCTGATGTTGGGAAAGATGGAGGGCACAAGGAGAAGGGGACGACAGAGAATGAGATGGTTGGATGGTGTTCTTGAAGCTACTAGCATGAGTTTGATCAAACTGCGGGAGGCAGTGGAGGACAGAAGTGCCTGGCGTGCTCTGGTCCATGGGGTCACGAAGAGTCGGACACGACTAAACGACTAAACAACAACAACAATTCAGTAATTGTGTTCCCGCTGTGGCCATTCAGATGCCCCAGTGGCGAGTGGCAGGGCCTGAGCATCATCTCCCCACCACCACACACACAGGCTCCCAAATCAGTCTTCTTTAATGGGGAGGCCCCAGTTGCCATTCTGAAGGTAGAAGTGGACACCACAGAGAGTCTTGCTGAGGCAATGGCAAGTTGGCGTTTGGGGCTTTGGCCCCTCCAATTCCCACCCAGAAGGGCCTCTGGGACAGTCCCTGCAGGATAGACATGAGAGAGACTGATTTGTGGAAGGTTCTGGGCCATTTTATGCCTTGAGCGGGGTGGAAAGTGGGTCTTGTGACTGGGATTGTATAAGGCTGCATAGCAGAGAATGTCACAGACCATCTTGGCTTGAGGGAGAAAGGGGGAAAGAAAGTTGTTTGTGTTGGGCCCAGCTGTGTGTTACAAACTCTGTCCTGGAAAAGAAAATGTGTTGAGCAAATGCCGTTGCCAAAACTGGATGTCTAGTTGCCATTTTTGACCAAGACGGCTCTAAAGTCTTGTTTTTCAAATGATGGGCTGACTGTGAATGATTCTCAGTTAAATGTCTGGTTAGTTCAGATGAGATCCTTAAGCTAGGTTAAGACCTTTGAAGTTTGAAAGAAAAGTCCCTTGATCCAGGGACAGCCCACATATCTATTGGCCTGTTCTGACCTCTTTTTCTTAACGGTGACTGCTCCTGCTCAGGCTGCACAGAAAAAGCATTTTGGTTCCAGAAATTCATTCCAATCGTGCAAATAAAACATAACTGATAGAATTCTACAGGATGGGGTGTTAGTGTGTGAAAACAGTCCAGATCCAATGATCCCCAGATGGTGGAGATATCAGGTGCCATCCTGGCTCCCCAGCATCTTCACTTGGCCAAACACTGCTCCTCACTAAGAACTTTCTGTCGCCTCTAAAACTGCTGGAGACCCCGTAAAGGCCCTTTGCACCAACTCCTGCGATTCCAGCAATGATTGATGCTGCCCTTTCAAGCAAATCATGAGGGCTAGGAACATGCTCTTTCAAAAGGGGCAGCTGCTTTTTGCAGGAAGCCATATTCAGTGGGCTGTCAGTGCTTCCCTGCCCTCCTCCTCCCTAACAGGCATGGTGACAGTAATGAAAGAAGGAGCTAACTTCATTCAGCCCACCTTCCAGGGTCTCAGGAATCTGCCACCAGCAATTCATAAGCAAAATCACTGCCTCAGTGAGCAAACCGGTTTCTCCTTCAGCTGTGGTTTTCCCCATCAATAATATTCATAGCTATTAAATCAGCACATGGTCCTCACTGAACAACATGCAGAACACCCAGATTTCCAATGGGAAATTCAAATTTTGATGTGGCACTTCAAAACTAAGAACCTCACATTCTCAGTGTTTTAGACTCTGTGCCTCTGAAACAGTTTGACTGGCATCAAATGTGGGAACTCAGTTTTGAATGAATGCCTAAATATCGAAGACAGAAATACCTTCAGGTATCCAAAGTACTGTAGTTTGAGATAGGTCTGAATAAAGGCAGTCTACTAGCAAAAGGGTACAGCTTCCTGGCAAAGGCATCTTCAGCAAACAAGTCCCCAGCCCCAGTGTGTTGGTGGAATTGTGCAGGGGGCTTCCAGACCCCTTTTCTGCACCCTGTCACAACTTTTGTAGGAGGGGGGAGAGGGGCTGGGGACCTAGCTGGCAGACAATACCATGGTGGCTCTCCAGCTCACTTCCCTTTTGAAGCTGAGGGGAGGGGAGGAATTGGAGGGAGAGATGTCCTCTGACCATGTTTCAGGGGAGAATGTTGCTTTTAAAAAATCCACCCAAATCTATATTGTGGACATCCATGTGAATGTGAATCTGCAGCGAGACTTTGCTTCCACCTAAAAGATAACAAATGTTAATAAAGTATAAAGACTTGAGCCAAGCTTCCGGATGATGATAATAATAATAAAAATAAAAATAAAAAAATTTATTTATACCCCACCCCCCCAGCCAAGACCGGGCTCAGGGCGGCTAACAACCAATAATAAAAACAAGTTGATTAAAATACAATTTAAAAGATAATGATTAATAATAATTTATTAATAAATTAATGATTTATTAATTTAGGAATCTCCTAAAACAGCAACCCAAAGTAATTTAAAACCTAGTACAAAAGACAACCAAATGTAGGTTTTAAAACAATAGCAAAAAAAATAAAAGCACCTACACCAGAGACCTTTTTACTTAGCTGGAAAAGCTTGTTGAACCAACAATGTCTTCAATTGTTTCCTGAAAGTACAAATAGTGGACGCCTGTTGCAGCTCAGCAGGGATTCATAATGTTTTAATAAGATTAATTGGCTGGTAAACAGGCACATGTGTGCGGAGAATCTTCCTGGCTCCGCTTGCTTTTGCAGTTCTGCCCCCTGCCCTTACGGCTGGTTGCCTCCTTTTGCCCCAGAGCAGTGTTTCCCAAACTTTGGGTCGTCAGCTGTTTTGGGGCTACAGTTCCCATAATCCCAGACTGCTGCTCCTGTTAGCTAGGGGATGATGGGAGTTGTAGCCCCGAAACAGCTGGAGACCCACGTTTGGAGAAACACGGCTCTGGAGGGTTTTTTAGTGCTGAGGAAGAAAAAGACTGTGACAAGCATGGGCCCACTTCAGTCCCCTGTTGTGTTCCCACACACCACCAAATTCTGGAGGCGCACCTGCTTACCTTTATCAGAAGAGGCCATTTCTGAAAGGGCCAGCTGCCCCTGCCAAAGACTCTCCTCCAAACCCCTCCTCCTACCTGCTCTTTCCTCTCTCCCTGGGTACACATCACTGCTTTGCACATAACACCGGCTGCCCATTTTGCTCATTTGGAAAATTCCACCTGATGAAACCGGTTTGGTCACTGCTGTAGCATTTATGGGGCTGGCTGGCGGTGTCATGCCCGGTCAGCCGTGTGGCTTTTGACCTGAGCTTCCTGCTCTGTGGGTGCGTCAGGTGTGCAAGCTTCCTTAGCAGGGCAAGCCAGCCAGCCAGCCAGCTGTCGACAGCAAATGGCAAAGATAATCTGTGGAGCAACTTGGCGCTCCCCTGGCCTGGTGCCAGCCTGCTGCTTCCTGCAGCCGTGTTTGGGAAAGGGGTGGGAATGGTGGCGGATAGGTAGCACAGCCTCAGGTACAGTTTGGCCACATCTTCCCTTGGAATAATAGGACAGAACCCCAGGAGAAACAAGTAAGCAGGGATTTGGGGTGGGAGCAGGTCAGGCCCCAAAGAAGGTAAGAGCCTCCAACTGCTTCCTTGTATCCCAGCAGCCTTTTTGCAAGAGGATGAGAGCTGGTGAAAGGTGGAGGTGCTGCTGGGTCAAGACTGGCTGGAAGGCCAGGCAGCTTCACTCAAGCTCTCCCGCCTTTGTCCCAAGACCCCACCTTCTGAAATAAGAAGTAATAGTCAATGAAGGAATTAGAGAAAATGTGGACTATGGCAGATGAAGATGATGGACTTTTCGGAGCTAGCTGACCTGACTGGAAGTGTCCGCGACCAGAAGGAGGAGGAGTGCCAGGAGGAATGGATGAAATTTAAAGAATATTTAGTTAAATATGTTAAGATTTGCAAATAGAAATACTTGCAAATACCAGATTGGCATAGGATTTAAATATGTGATGCTATAGAATAATATGTTTAAAGATAATATGAAAAGTAAGAAAAATGTTAATTGATTAAGTAAATTTTATGAGAAATTAGTTTTGGAAAACTTACAGTGATATACCGTATTTTTCGCTCTGTAAGATGCACCAGACCATAAGACGCACCTACTTTTTGGAGGAGGAAAACAAGAAAAAAAATATTGTGAATCTCAGAAGCCAGAACAACAAGAGGGATCGCTGCACAGCGATCCCGCTTGTTGTCCTGGCTTATGGGATAGCTGCGCAGCCTGCATTCGCTCCATAAGACACACACATATTTCCCCTTACTTTTTAGGAAGGGAAAAGTGAGTCTTATAGAGTAAAAAATTCGGTACATTGAAATTCAGCCAGGGGGATTCGAGGAAGTCACTTAACAATGTTAATAATAGCGGAATAATTATAGTTAGGATTTTTCTTGGTTTGTTTGTTTATAAAAATTGGAAAAAAGAAAGAAAGAAAAGAAAATGTGGAGTAGCATTGCCTTTGCTGCAAGTTTTCTGAGTAACAGGGTGTCTTTGCATGAGCAGAGTATGTGTGATTAGCTTCAAGGGCTTTGCAAGACCTCAGCTGCTCTCCAAGCTAATTGAAACGGGGCTTTCAAGATCTTTGCTCTTCTCCCTGTTCATTCAGACCCACTCATTCTCCTTCATAACTCATTTATTTTACAGCTCTCCCGAGACTTTGGTTCCTTTACCAGGGAGAGGGAGCAGGGGCAGCTTTCAATAAACAAGCAAGCAAAAATTACATACCACTTACCAGAATGAGAGGAACGCGGGTGCCGGTGTGGGTTAAACCACAGAGCCTAGGACTTGCCGATCAGAAGGTCGGCGGTTTGAATCCCCACTACGGGGTGAGCTCCCGCTGCTTGGTCCCTGCTCCTGCCAACCTAGCAGTTTGAAAGCACCTCAAAGTGCAAGTAGATAAATAGGTACCACTCTGGCGAGAAGGTAAACGGTGTTTCAGTGCGCTGCTCTGGTTCACCAGAAGCGGCTTAGTCATGCTGGCCACATGACCCGGAAGCTGTACGCTGGCTCCCACGGCCAATAAAGCAAGATGAGCACCGCAACCCCAGAGTCAGTCATGACTGGACCTAATGGCCAGGGGTCCCTTTACTCTTTACCTTTCCCAAAATGAAAGACCCCAGAGCCGTTCTGGCTGGGATTTCAACCTACTCTTTGGTCCATTGCCACAGCAGGATGAAGCACCTTTATGCCTTTGTCCCGCATTTAGGAACATAATTTTGTACTGATCTCATTCTCTTTCTGATTGCAGACACCAAGAGGCTGCTGGGAGGCCGGCGACTCGGCTACTGCACCCTCAACCAGAGCCCCCCTAATACCTGCATGGTAAGTACAGGGTATGTGTGTGTGGGGGTGAGGCCTGTCGGTTATGGGAGAGAGAATCAAGGGCAGAGCTCATTTGCCTCTGCTGCGTCATTCTTAAAGGTCCTTAAACCCTGTCTGGAGGCGGTTAGAGGATGGATGGTGGCTAACAGATTGAGGTTGAATCCTGACAAGACAGAAGTAGTGTTTTTGGGAGACAGGAGGCAGGCGGGTGTGGAGGATTCCCTGGTCCTGAATGGGGTAATTGTGCCCCTGAAGGACCAGGTGCGCAGCCTGGGAGTCATTTTGGACTCACAGCTGTCCATGGAGACACAGGTCAATTCTGTGTCCAGGGCAGCTGTCTACCAGCTCCATCTGGTACGCAGGCTGAGACCCTACCTGCCCACAGACTTTCTCACAAGAGTGGTGCATGCTCTAGTTATCTCTCGCTTGGACTACTGCAATGCGCTCTATGTGGGGCTATCTTTGAAGGGGACCCGGAAACTACAACTAATCCAGAATGCGGCAGCTAGACTGGTGACTGGGATCGACCGCCGAGACCATATAACACCGGTCTTGAAAGACCTATACTGGCTCCCAGTCAGTATGTTTCTGAGTACAATTCAAAGTGTTGGTACTGACCTTTAAAGCCCTAAATGGCCTCAGTCCTGTATACCTGAAGGAGCATCTCCACCTCCATTGTTCTGCCCAGACACTGAGGTCCAGCGCTGAGGGCCTTCTGGCGGTTCCCTCGCTGCGAGAAGCCAAGTTACAGGGAACCAGGCAGAGGGCCTTCTCAGTAGTGGCACCCGCCCTGTGGAACGCCCTCCCACCAGATGTCAAAGAGAAAAATAACTAAATAAAAACGCCTGTTTTTGTTCTACCCCCAGGAAGTCACAGGCTACCAAAGCAAAACATGGAAAATCATCCTCTGCCACTTTTTCTCTCTGCTGATGGTGGGAATCCCACTGATAGTTTTCCACTGGAAGCCACACTTCAAAGTCCGGGCCAAATGCAGCCGCTGTCCTCTCCATCAAGCTGACTGGGTGGTCATCCGTGTGAGTGGAATTGGCGGGTGGCGAGGGGAAAAGGCTGGGGAAAGAAGGGGTGGTGTGATGGAGCAGGTGTGCAGGCACACTTTCACCATTTGTACCCCAAATGTCACATTTTCAGAAATGACCAAGCGTGCTGGTTATAGGGGAATTAAATATATGAATCCCCGTGGACTCAAGTGTGGGGGTAAATAACAATAGAATTGGCTGGGTGCCTAGATTCAAAACGTGGGGCTAGCACACAGAAAGCCCCAGCAGAGTTTAAAATCAAGTCACAACTTGCGCAGCAGTACAGTGTCAGGAATATAGGTCATTCGACCCTTTTATCCCATTCATGATGCTCCCCTTTTTCTACCCCCTTTTCAAGGAACAGACCACACTAAGTAAGTTTAAAATGTCTTACTTACAGATTCAAAGGTCTGAAACACGTGTTGTTCCATGCAGCTTCAAGGAGAACATCAGCCAAATACTCTTGAGTAGAAAATACAGAATATGGTTCCAAACGTGCTCTAAGCTTGGGCAAACTTACACATGTTCTCCTTCATTGGTTACATGGTGCAGAAAGAGAGAGAAAGGAAGTAGAAAGCTTCATTTCTGAGGGCGCGTGACCTAGTTGAGTCTAGGAACACAGCTCTATTGTCTTAACCCCTCCATGTACTAACTAGCCCTATACTTGCTAGTTATGCTTGACTGCAATTTCCCACAATGGTGGCATGCTGCAGATTGAGCCTTTTGTTCCATGGCAAGATGGTAACCTCCTTTGAGGGCCACATTTGAAAACCCTGAAGCCTCAAGGCAGTTCAGTCAGGCTTGTCCAAGTCTTGACCCCTCTCCATGCGGAATGTGGCCCTTGAGGGGCTCAAGAATTCTGAGCTTCCTTTGTTTGAGGGAGTTGTACTCTGCCTTTCAATAAAAAAAACCAAATTTAAAAAGCACAATAAAGCAGACTTAATCCATGCAATTCAAAAATATTCAAAAAGGTACTAAAACCCATTTAAAAAACCACATATTACAAGCAATTCTTTGCTGCCTGTCTGGAAATTGAAGATTTTTTTTGTGGGGAGGGGGTGTCAACACTCTGTACATGTCCTGTGATCTGTGTTTGGTTTGGTGAGTTGCAGATTGATGCCCTCCAAAGTGGGGTTGGACTAAATGACCTTTGAGGTCCCTTCCAACTCTGCCATTCTATGATTTCAGGTGTCTGGGAGGTTTAAAGCTGCAGGTGTCAAGCCCCCCCCCCCCCCAGGAAAGAACTGGCTAGCTGTTTGATCAGGATAAAGGCCAGCACTTCAATCCTGTTCTCCTTTCTTTGATTCTGTGAGCCAAACTCTTTCCCCACAGCTGAGCCAAGTGCCCTCTGTGCTTCTCTTCCAGGACCAGTTTGGCCAGTATTTCACAGCCTGTGTCCGAACAGAGCAGATGGTAGAAGGCAGGTGAGTGAGGCGATGGGGGTCACTCTTGCCTGGTCTTTGCAGAAGACATGAATGAATCAGAAAGGGGCTGGGGGACATGCAAACTGTTTGTGGGTCAGAGGTGTGCCCCACAATAAGTGTCCAAACTGTGGGCCTTTGGCCTTGCAAATGCAGACCTGAAACGTATAAATGGCATTGCAGCAGTTCCAACTTCCAGTGGGTTCACCCCACCCTGTAAAAGACCCTCTCCACAGTGTTAGAAACTCAGATATATAGTCATAATTGCCAAATAGCACCTTTAACCTAGGTTATGGTTGCCACAATGGAATGTCTAGTTCAGGGGTCAGCAAACTTTTTCAGCAGGGGGCCGGTCCACTGTCCCTCAGACCTTGTGGGGGGCTGGACTATATTTGTGGGGGGGGATGAATGAATTCCTATGCCCCACAAATAACCCAGAGATGCATTTTTTAAAAAAGGACACATTCTACTCATGTAAAAACATGCTGATTCCTGGACCATCCGCGGGTCGGATTTAGAAGGCAGTTGGGCCGGATCCGGCCCCCGGGCCTTAGTTTGCCTAGTTCTCCCCCCCACCCCCCGGGATATCATCATCATCATCATTTCTATACCACTTTCTATTTTAAAGAACTAATCTCAAAGTGGTTTAAAACAAGCAAGGATAAAACAAATTCACGCGTCAAGGAAAATATTTCAGATCCTTGATTAAGTGACATTTTGCTTTCCCCAGTTGGCAACCTGGCATCTGTAGGATGTGAAACACAAGAGCAGTCAAGTACAACATTCCTAGAGTGAACATGTTTACACATGGGGAGGGATGTTTGTCCAGCCAGCAGGTAAACTTCCTGTTTCCTTCTGGGCTGGGACAGACTTCCTCTGCATGTGACTAGAGGTGGGTGTGGCCTCACCTGTGCAGGTAATGACAAAAGCACAGGGCAGGGCAGCCATCTCTCTCTCTTTCACCACATGCATCAAAGAAACAACATCTACTGAGCCAAAGATGCCCTCTTGGCTTCCAGCCAAGAGAGGACAAAGGAACTGTCTTCTTAAGAGATAGATTCCAAGTGTATGCTACTTCATTAAGTCTGCCTTCTGGGATCTGATTGTGAACAGAATGTCAGTAAACTCTTTTTATACTTTTGTAGAAGACTGTGTCGTCTCTTTTATTTTATGAGGGAATAAGGGGGAAATAGCAGAACAGTTATTATAGAGGCTTTAGCGAGCCTGAGCAAAACGCATCTGTTGCAAACTTAAAATTAAGGGGCATGTTACTCTGCTGAAATTGTGGAACTTGTTAACACAAGTTGGATAAGGATATAATCAGACAATATATCCTCTCCTGCATCCCTGAAAATTCCCACAGCACCCAGAGATCTCCACGTGGTTGCAGTTGGACCCGTGCCAGTTGCAAAACGTGCCTGGAGCCTAGCTAATTTCTAGCACTGCCTCCCCATTGAAGCCCGCCGCCAACGCCTTGTTTACATTGATAACGCGGAGTCCAGATCCAGGTTGAAGTCATTCAGCCCATACTGAGAGAGGCACTCTCTCTTTTGTTACAACTTTGCATGCTTCAGCATGACTGGGACTTACGTAGGAGAAAATGTGTTTGGGGGCTAAACCCTCCTCTTTGAAGAGGATGAGATTCAAACTGAGGTCTAAGCTCTGTGCTGTTTCCTTTGCCTCTTTCCCTCCCTCTTCCTGCAAAGCCTTGAGTACGGAAGAGACGGTGGAGGAGACAGCATCGCTGTGGGTGTGTTTGAGGATGAAGATGAAAGTCGAGACACGATTGGGCTCCATCGGAAGGAGGAGGTCAGTTCAGTCCCTTGCATCCCATGAACCCAGAACCTCTTGGTCTGCCTGACCCAGCTGCATAGATCCCTGGAAAACCTCCAAGTATCCTCCCACGTTTTCCTGGAACCCCAACCCGCACCGCCTCACAGGCATGCATGTGAGCCAGAGAACTCAGATGGGCTTCCAAGTGCCTCTAGGTTCTATATTTAAATATGCCCATATATATATATATATGTATATATGTAATTTTTTATTAGTTTTTTTAACATATCATTTTCAACAGTAATTAAACATACTTTTACATCTTATTCAAATTTTTGACTTCCATCAATCCCGTCTGAAAAGTTTCCAGTATAATCTCTCAGTATGCATTTCTTATCTTCCCTATTACATTTCAAACTCATAACCAATATCTCTCTCTTTTTCTACTTTGTAACACTTCGTATATTTCTCCTTACAAAACTTATTGTAGTCCTACTAGCGTAATTTGTTGATTACAGTTGCTCTTCAAATAATTCATATACCATATTTTTCGCCCTATAGTACGCACTTTTTCCCCTCCAAAAATGAAGGGGAAATCTGGGTGCGTCTTATGGGGCGAATGCAGGCTTTCCCGGGCTTCCTGCAGCTCTGCGCCACCCTCCGGATCCCGGGGCGAAGCCGTGCGGGGCTCTGGAGGGTGGCGCGGAGCTGCCTGCGCTCCAGGGCTTCTTGCAGCTCCGCGCCACCCTCTGGATCCCGGGGCGAAGCCGCGCAGGGCTCTGGAGGGTGGCGCGGAGCTGCCTGCGCTCCAGGGCTTCCTGCAGCTCTGCGCCACCCTCTGGATCCTGGCGCGAAGACACGCGGGGCTCCGGAAGGTAGCGCAGAGCTGCCTGCATTCTGAAGCCTGGTGCGCGCTGAAGAGCGCCCCCGGGCTTCGCGCACCTCTCTGCAAGCCTGGGGAGACCGGCGCAGCTCCCTAGGCTTGCAGATAACAGGCTGTTCTGGGGGCTGGGGTCGGGGGAAGCTCGGGCTTCCCCCGCGCCTGCCCCGTGCCTGGGGAGGGGAATTTTTTTTTCTTTATTCCCCCCCCCCAAAAAAAAAAATTAGGTGCGTCCTATGGGGCGGTGCGTCCTATGGGGCGAAAAATACGGTACTTCTTCCAATCTTCTGTAAATCTCTGGTCCCGCAGGTTTCGAATCCTTCCTGTCATTTTGTCCAATTCTGCATAGTCCATTAATTTCATCTGCCATTCTTCTTTCGTCAGAATTTCTTCTTGTTTCCATTTCTGGGCCAACAATACTCTTGCTGCAGTTGTTGCATATAAAAAGAATTTAACATCTTTCCTATTAATGTCCTGATCTATAATACCAAGTAAAAATGCTTCTGGTTTTTTAAAAAATGTCTATTTCAACATCTTTTTCATCTCATTATATATCATTTCCCAGAAGTTCTTTACTTTTTTACATTCCCACCACATATAATAAAATGTTCCTTCTTTTTCTTTACATTTCCAACATTTATTATTTGTCTTATACATTTTAGCTAATTTCACTGGTGTAATATACCATCTATACATCATTAAATATGCCCTTATCTCAGCTTGAACCCTGCAAGGTAGTCTAGTCTGAGAGCGGCAGTGGGAAACAAGAGAGACTTGCCCAAGGCTGCCCCCTGAGATGCCAAAGACCCCAGTGTTAGAAACTGGGATAGAAAAAATAGGAGCCAAATGGGTTGTGGGTGCCAAATCAGAATGTCTAGTCGCCTTTTAAAATATATATATATATAAAATTTGCTGCCGGGTGAATCGGGGAGTCTCAACATCTGATTCATACGTCAGCATGGCAGCAGAAAAGACGTGTCAGATCAGCTGACTGCAGCCAGGAAGGTGGAGATGCTTCGCGCCAAGGGTCGTGCCTGGACATCTTCATCCATCCAATCGCAAAAGGCTGGTTGCCAGTCGCAAAATGCAACAGGTGCCCGGCTAATTTCAAATGCTGCTCAGAGCTCCCTGCAGCTGGCAGCCCCTGACTCTTGACCTGCTTTCTCCTCTGTGCCAGTGTGTGTGCCCCCTTTGCCCCACGCACCCCCTTTGCACCCACCTCTCTCTTCCGGGTTCCATTCAGAAAAAGGGGAACAATGACATCCCACTCGTACATTGCTAAGGAGACCAGAAGAGCATAAAATGAAGTTTTTATTTTATTTTATTTTATTTTATTTTATTTTATTTTATTCACATAGTATACATTCTTTACAACAAACAACTCCAAAATAAGCAGACAATTCCAAAATAAAACCATGAAGGGGACAGGTTACCCCACCTAGGTCTCTGTAGTCACCCCGCCCCCCACCAGGCCTCAAGACTTTTCAAATTACTTTCTCATTTAGCTTTTCTCACAGATGCTGCTGCATAAGCAAAGCGTTCTTTTTATCAGTGCAAGATAGCTTCAAAGGATAACAAATGGCTCTGTCAATGCCAAGCAGAAGCAGGCCTGAGAACTGAGTCTTATCTTACCCAGTTGCAACAAATCTTGGACACGCTGACGCACAGGCTTCTCAACCCCCTTTTTCCTGGGAAGGGCGCCACGAGTCCTAAGACAGGAGTTTCTGTTCATGCTCAGGAAAACTCATGAGGCGGGGCTCCTGAGGAGGGGGAGAAAGGGGGGGCTGGAGGGAATATATGGTGTGTGCAACGGCTGTAAAAGTTGTGCTTGCTTGTGAATTATCACGCTAGCTCCTTCTGCTACCCGGAAGGCAGAATAAATAGCTCTTTCTCTGGATTAACCCTTCGGTGTCTGTTTGACTCCTTCTTCCCTCCCCGGGCGCAGTGCTCTTTCCATCCATGAGAAAGACCTAAAAAGGCTACAATCATATGTAACAAAACCATAAGTCTCATGTTTTCATTTACACAGATCTCCTCTCCGATACCTTTACTTGATATTTCTTGAAGTTTTTAACGGTAGTAGTAAAACATTAAAAAATATCTTTTCAGAAGAACGTCCTTCGCTACTACCAGTTTGAAGGTTTGCGCTATGTCTGGATTGAGAAGTGGGGTGCCTTCTGCAAGGCCAGGTAAGCCTCTGCCTTCGGGGTGTACTAGGCTGGGACTTTGCTCCCTCTTCTGTTGCCAGCAGCTGAAATTGTATAGTTTGCATGGGTCTGTGCAAATTTTCCTCGCCCCAGATTTGATTCCTGCAATTTGTATGTAGCAGTTTCCTCTAGCTTTTCATTTTGCTTCTAGCACATTCTGTCCCATGACTGGTTGTTTGCCGTTGGTTGCCAGAATGCTCTGGAATGAATCCAGCTAAGCAATACAGTGGTACCTCGGGTTACATATGCTTCAGGTTACAGACTCCGCTAACCCAGAAATAGTACCTCTGGTTAAGAACTTTGGTTCAGAATGAGAACAGAAATCGTGCTCCGGTGCCACCACAGCTCCGTGTGCTGCTCTGGCTCGCCAGAAGCGTCTTAGTCATGCTGGCCACATGACCCAGAAGCTGTACGCCGGCTCCCTCGGCCAATAAAGCGAGATGAACGCCACAACTCCAGAGTCGGTCACGCCTGGACTTAATGGTCAGGGGTCCCTTTACCTTTACCACTGTACTTTGATTAGACCCATTGGAATTATAGAACCTAAATTACCGTATTTTTCGCTCTATAACACGCACCTGACCATAACACGCACGTAGTTTATAGAGGAGGAAAACAAGAAAAAAAATATTCTAAATGAAACAGGGGGTGTATGATTTTTGTGGTTCATGCTGTGGCCACAGACATGTGATCTGACGGTGAGTTTGGGGTAGCCCAATGCAAAAATCCTGAGGATCCATGTGGATCCATGCTTTGTAACCACGTTTTAAGTGGGGAGGGAAGGAAAAGCACTCAAGGGACAAGGAGCATGCATGGGGTGGGTGGAGAAGGATGCTGCTAATAATGCAGAAGAGGAGTATAAGGGGAGAAGGCTCCTCTCCTCTCCCACTTTGCTCCTTTAAAACAAGCAGGCTCTGCTTCTCTCCCTCCTCCCCGGCTTAGAGAGCTGAAAAGCTTTGCTGCTGTTTAGCGAGCTGAGTGGGGAGGAGAGAGGGACACAGAGCACATTTGCTTTAAAGCAGCCAACCAGACAGGAGCTGCTTACACCTGTGTTTCAAAGCGAGCCACGAAGGAGGGAAGGAAGGGGAACCATGGATCCTCTGCTCACGACAGCAGTAGATCCCCCCCGCCACCCATAGGCATTCGCTCCATAACACGCACAGACATTTCCCCTTACTTTCTAGGACGAAAAAAGTGAGTGTTATGGTGCAAAAAATACAGTAGTTGTGTCTTCAGCGAGTCTGATCTGAGAGAGCCAAGCATTGAATGCAACCCTCTGTGACATCACAGCAACTTAGCCAATGGAAGCTCAGGGCTCCGAAATAAGGAAATGCCTGTTTTTAACCTGTTGGTGGCAGATGCAGGCTGTCTCTTTGTCTCTCTGTGTATTTTGCAGTGTGTTGGATGAAAGCTGGACCTTCTCAGATATCCACCTCTCCCTCTGTGGACTAAGCGCTGAAGAACAAGCTGTCAGGTGAGCGTGAACAGCACTGATGCCTATCAAAAGGTCATAAAGCTGTCCCTGGGCTGCCACCTGTCTTTTGTTTGCCAAACTTCTCCGATTTTTGCACCACAGAAATCTGGATTTTAGTCTTAATTTTGCACAACTGAGGATCCTGCGAAAACAGCAGATTCTGCCAAAAGGTTCAGAGGCTATTGGTTCAAATGCCCGCATTCTCTTTTTGCTCCCTCCACCAGCAATGAAATGAAAGGGATGGTTAGAGGGATCAATTAATAAAGGCAGATTTATCTTGGCTTGAGTAACGCTAATTATTTCTTTGAAATCCCTCCTTAAATCTATGAAATAAGCAATTCACACTTAATGCTCTAATTTAAACAGGGCCTTTATTTTGTTTTACAGATGTATATTCCACCATGGGGTGGGCGGGGGGTATGTGTTATTGACTCTTATAAAAATGGCTTACAAAATGTCTAAATCTGACGCAAGCTGTAGTCACAATAAAACAACAACTAACTGAATATTTGTTGGCACACGCAATAAAACTCAACCCAACCCAAGCCTCCACCTCCGTCAGAAGGGCCGCAAAATCTATTTGATCTGGTTCTCTGTGGCAAAGCCTGAGCTAGGAAGGGGTGTAGATTAGTTTCTTTTGTTTTGCTCTTCCATGTTTTTTTAAAAAGCAGCACTTGATATCTCTTTGATGTTGATGTTTTCTTGGAGCCTCTCAGCTCCCCCAGCCAGGTTGGGTTGGCTAGAAATGCAAACGGATGCGACCCTCAGCCCAGTCACGGAACATCTGGTGATATTTTGGATCCTGTGCCAAAGCTGACCTGTGCATTCTCTTCTCTCCTCACCCTCTGCTTGGACAGGAGAAAGATTTATGGGCGGAACCTGATTGATGTACCTGTAAATTCTTACTTCAGGCTGCTGAGAGATGAGGTTTGCCTTTATGGAAATAATAATAATAATAATAATAATAATAATAATAATAATAATAATAATAATAATAATTTATTATTTATACCCCGCCCATCTGGCTGGGTTTCCCCAGCCACTCTGGGTGGCTTCCAACAAAACACTAAAATACAATAACCTATTAAACATTTAAAAACCTCCCTAAACAGGGCTGCCTTCAGATGTCTTCTAAAAGTTTGGTCGTTGTTCTTCTGGTGGGAGGGCGTTCCACAGGGTGGGTGCCACTACCAAGAAGGCCCTCTGCCTGGTTCCCTGTAACTTGGCTTCTCACAGTGAGGTAACCGCCAGAAGGCCCTCGGCGCTGGACCTCAGTGTCCGGGCAGAACGATGGAGGTGGAGACGCTCCTTCAGGTATACTGGACCGAGCCCGTCTCACCCTGGTTTGCTGGGCATGGGGAGGGGAAGACCTTTTCCTTCCCTGGGAAAATGGGTCCCTAGACGAGACAAGCTGGCAGTGCCCATTCGGATATACTTTTCTGGCCTGGGGGGGTCATTTGATAGAGAACGGCATCCCCTGCCCTCACAGAACAGACTTCAGTGGGGCAGGAGCTTAGGTTTTCAGGAAGCTGAGCTCCAGTGTGGTCCACAAAATGCTTTTAGCTGGGGAACATCTGGGGAGGGTTTCCCCCCTGTGCTGACAGCCACCAGCTCACAGACTGCCCCCCCCCAGCTTCCTGCAAGTGGCCTTGCATCTTCTGATAAACGTTTTATTAACTCTGTCCTCCCTTTCTGCTGTCTTCCCCACGCCAGGTCTTGAACCCGTTTTACATCTTCCAGATTTTCAGCATCGTCTTGTGGAGCTTCGACGAGTACTATTATTATGCTGCCTGCATCTTCCTCATTTCTGCGGTCTCCATCGGGATCTCTCTCTACGAGACGAGGAAGGTGGGCTCAGCCTCGGTTGCACAAGGGCGAGGAGGGACGGCCCTTGAGTAGGGTTGCCATATTTCAAATCCGGACACAAAGAGTTGTTGAGCTTCTTTTTGGACAAGGTTGATGGCAAAATTGATGTTTTTGAGCTGTTTTTAAGGGAAACCGTTCCCGTACGTTCAGATTTTCCCACGCATCCTCACCCACCAGTGCTTCTCAGGTGTGGTGTTTCAGTGCTGGGCAGCAGCCACCCTTACTTGACTACAAATTCGCTTGGCATTAATATAGGCCGGGCACCTCTTGGGCATGTGGGCAAAGCAGGGGAGGGGACTCCCATTGAGCTCCAGAGTGAGGTCTGGCGGCTGGTACTAGTCCTTCCCCTCCTGACACTTTTACCGTCACGCTTGGTCCCTGCAGCAAAGCATCACCCTGCAGAAGATGGTGAAGATGGCAGTCAACCTGCAAATCCGCAGAGCCTCCGGAGGTAAGCGAGCAGCCGCTGACAGCTTCCCCCGTCCTTGAGGCCGTTCCCTCTTAGCGATGAGCCCTTGGGAAGGGAATTCTCCCATGTTCAGCTCTCTCTCCTTAGCCTTGACCGCCCACTTCCTTTGCTCATCTCAGCCCGTAACGAGTTTGGCCATTCGTTCAGCTTTCCTTGGGTTGCCTCTGTCGTATATTTGGTTGAGTTCCTCTCTGTCTCGTCGCGGGATCGTTTCATTCCTCAGCAACCTTTTAATCTGATGTTTGCTCTTGGGTTTTCCCATCTCTTGGGGTGACTTCTGGCGGTTCCCTCCCTGAGAGAAGGGAAGCAGAGGGCCTTCTCGGTGGTGGTGCCTGCCCTGTGGAACGCCCTCCCATCAGATGTCAAGGAAATAAACAACTATCTGACTTTTAGAAGACATCTGAAGTCAGCTCTGTTTAGGGAAGTTTTTAATGTTTGATGCTTTATTATTATTATTACTATTATTATTATTATTATTATTATGCATATATATGTTAATATTTATATCCCACCCTCCCCAGCCGAAGCCGGGCTCAGAGTGGCTAACAACAGTAAAATAATACAACATTCTAAAATAATTTCATTATAAAATTAATTCAAATCAGATTAATGGCAACCATTGGGCTAGAGTTCTGCGAGGATTGCCAAAGGAGTCAGGCTGTGCCCTGGCCAAAGGAACAGCTCCATCTTGCAGGCCCTGCGGAAAGATGTCAAGTCCCGCAGGGCCCTAGTCTCTTGTGACAGAGTGTTCCACCAGATCGGAGCCACAGTCGAAAAAGCCCTGGCTCTGGTTGAGGCCAGCCTAACCTCTCTGTGGCCTGGGACCTCCAAGATGTTTTTGTTTGAAGACCGTAAGTTCCTCTGTGGGACATACCAGGAGAGGCAGTCCTGTAGGTACGTAGGTATAATAATAATAATAATAATAATAATAATAATAATAATGGCAATGACAAAAAAGCAGGGGAGAACCTGACCTTTCTAGAAATTATCCCTTTAGCTCTAGTTGTAGCCTCCCCCTCTTTCTTTTTCTTTTTAAAACTTCTGAGAACTCTTGCCTTATTCCTTCCCGGAGAGGTGTGACCCGTTTTCTCTTTTGGTGGCTGGTGTTGAACAGAGATAGTGACAGTGAGTTCCATGGACCTGGTGCCTGGCGACTGCATTGTCGTGCCCGTGGATGGACTTCAGGTCCCGTGCGATGCCGCCTTGCTGACGGGCGAGTGCCTGGTGAACGAGAGCATGTTGACCGGTGAGGACAGAGCAGGGTGCTGGCTGGGGGATGAGCTGCTTTAGGGCTTGCCACTGGGCTTGGCTGGGTGTTGGCCATTCATCCTCAGTGGTCCTCTTTCTCTCCAGGCGAGAGCATCCCAGTGATGAAGACCTCTTTGCCCGAAGGCCCCCAAGCGACCAGCACCATCTATTCCCCTGAGGAACACAAGCGCCACACGCTGTTCTGCGGAACGCAGGTCATCCAGGCAAGACCCTACGTGGGACCTGAGGTTCTGGCAGTGGTCACTCGCACAGGTCAGCTTAATGAAGCACAGAGCGGATTTGATTTAAATCAAATCCAATTAAATCAAATTGATTTAAAACACTGTTAGGTTGTGGGTGAACATATCGGACGACACAGCAATTCTTCAAACAGCTCTTGTTTATTCACAGACCAGAACAGAACTGAACTGAACTGAAGGGTTCAGCCAACCTGCTTATATAGAGCTCCAGTACAATGTAACTGTAACAATTTCCTAAAACTATCCAATCACTGAACGTCACTTTCAATCCCTTATTTGCATAACTATCTACAGTATCCCCCTGCTGGCCCAGGGTGAGAACTTCAGTACATAACAAACACGATTTAAATCACTAGTCAGTAAGACTTGATTTAAATATTTTTTTTACAGAAAGACTTGTTCTTGCTGGTATAATCTTAATACAGTCATACCTTGTGTTGCGTTAGGTTCATGTTGCGTCTTATTGGCTTGCGAACGCGGCAAACCTGGAAGTGTATACTTCTGGGTTTTGGAGCACACGCAGAAGTGTTCTGTGCGCTTTGCACATGCACTGAAACACTATCATGCTCCGTGCTTGCGCAGAAGCGCCACTCTAGTTGCGGACTTTTCGGAGTGCGAATGGCACCCTGGAACTGATCATGTCCGCAACTAGAGGTATCACTGTATTTGCAACCAGATGAAGGTTTCATTGTTGGAATAATAAACAATTTTCAGAGTAGTTTTTACAGTTCTATCAAAAATTTCTGATTTGGGTATACTGTTAGAAGTACATAGACAGAAAATTATGAAATTATTGTGAGGTTTAATAAGTTAACATTTGAACAACTTTTCTGCTGTACTTTATTGGAAGGAGAAAAACAATCATTTCCTTAATAACAATTTAAACAATTTATTTAACTAAAACAATAACATTATAGCATATGTTTCCATGTTTGTTAACTGATGTGGTTAAACAATTTTTTTAAAAAACCACACCCTTAGACTTAAATTTAAAACTTAAAACAAATGCTTATTTCCTGATGAATAGCCTTTGGACTGTACTGTAACTTAAACAGAAAACTATATTTAGAAAGATTTTTCCTCCAAAAGCATTTTTTATATTTATTTATTTAAAGATATAATATTTATTGATTTAAAATATCATCTTACAAATATATTACAAATGGTTACAGCAAAGAATAAAGAAAATAAAAATAAAAAGAACAAAGTAGAGTTAATAATAAGAAAAGAATATCAGTTATAGCATCATAATAAAAATAAAGCATTTTATTTTAAAAATCCGATCTAAATAAAAAAAATCTGATTTAAATAAAAAAAATTGATTTTTTAAAAAATAAAATAAAAACCTGTTTTTTAAAAAAAAAACCATTGATTTTTATCCACCCTCATGAAGCGAGATGTGCGTCCCGTCCCACCCCTAGTTTTAGTCCCTTGGCTGAAGGTGCTGAACGTCTTTTGGACAGCAATCTGCTCAGCAACCCCCTGTGTTCCTGGAGTGCCCTTACTCTCCTGCGGCTGAGATGGCATTTTCTGAAACTGCAGCCTCGTGGTCTCTGCCCCCTGCACACTCACAAGGTGCCCCCCAGGGCAAAGCGATTCTGAGCCTGCAGTGAGGGCCTCTTGCCCATGGGTTGGCTCTGCTGCCTGCCAGAGACCCGGGACTGTGGCTGCTGCTTTGATCCCTCGAGGTTTGCTGCTGCTGCTGCTGCTGCTGCGGCACTTTGAACTTTTCCCTTGGCACATTTTGGGATTCTGCCTGCCTCACCCCCATCCCCTCCTCTCTCGCCAGGCTTCTACACAGCCAAAGGAGACCTCATCAGCTCCATCCTCCACCCCAAGCCACTCAGCTTTCGGTTTTATAAAGACGCATGGAAGTTTGTTGGTTTTCTCACAGTCCTGGGTAAGTTTGTGAAGATGTCAGCCCGCTGGTGGGCAGCCATGGAAAAGGCAAACTTTATGCCCCCAGGGATTGTGAGGGGGGGCGGGAATTGAAAACAAAACTGCTAGTGTCATAATGCCACAAATCTATGGTGTGGTTGCCTTAGGAGTCCTGTGTGCAGTTATGGTCACCGCACCTCACAAAGGATATAATAATAATAATAGATAATAATTTTTATTTATACCCCGCCCTCCCCAGCCAGAGACGGGCTCAGGGCGGCTAACACCAGTAAAATGACAGTAAAAACATAATGGGGGGGAACCAATTTAAAATACAGGTTAAAATACAATTTAAAATGCAGCCTCATTTTAATAGCAGCCCATAGATCAAAACCATAAGGGGAGGGAAATATAAGAGTCAGACTGAATCCAAACCAAAGGCCAGGCGGAACAGTTCTGTCTTGCAGGCACTGCGGAAAGATGTCAAGTCCCGCAGGGCCCTAGTCTCTTGTGACAGAGCGTTCCACCAAGTCGGGGCCAGTACTGAAAAGGCCCTGGCCCTAGTTGATACTGTACTGTTGGGAAAGGTTCCGCAAAAGGGCAACTAAAGCAATCAAGAGGGTGTTGTGGCTCCCCTATGGGGAAAGCTTGCGATGTTTGGGGACTTCTTAGTTTAGGGGAAAGGTGAGTAAGAGGTGTTGTGATAAAAAATTAATAAAATTATGCACAGCATAGTATTGGGAAATGATACATAATGAATTGAAAAAAATGTTCAAAAGTACTTTCTCAAAAAACAAAAACAAAAAAACACAACCCAGAGTCCTATCTGTTGGGGATAATCCAGACTGAAATTCCCTATTTCAGGCTATTTATGTATGCCACTACTGCGGCTTGTGTTTTGTTAGCTCCAAAATGGAAAACAAGCAAGGTCCCAACTTAAGAAGAACGGCAACTTAAGTTGATGGAATATGCGCAGCTTGCAGACTTAACATATAGAATAAGAGAACAAGAAGAACATATGTTTAGAGAAGACTGGAAAACGTTTATTGAATATTCAGTGTGCAACTGAAAACGCTGTCAGCATTAAGATAAATTCAACAGTGTAAATAAGTTTTGATGGATGCAATAATGGAATACTGAATGGTGTGGTTTTTGTAAAATATGCAGGGATTTATGATATGCAAAATGAACCATGGAAAGAGAAGAAGGGAGGTCCTTGATATCTTAAGGATGTAAAAACAAGTACTTTAAATTGTATAACAGAAAATCTAATAAGAATTAAATGAATGAATGATAAAATTATGCACAGCACACAGAAATGTGGATAGGAAAAAGTTTCCCTCTCTCCCATAATGCTAGAATTCAGGGTTACTGTGAGATTATTCTCCATTGTGGGATTGTGACAGTCAAATCTCCTTTCTCTCTCCTTTGTCCTCCAGCGGCTATTGGTACCGGCTACAGCATCTACATCTTGTATCGAAACAAGGTCAGTGAAGTTCCACGGGGGGCGGTGAGGGTTCTTCTGAGCCCCGCATCCTGCACCCCTATTCCCCAATTTGAGAGGTGCTTCTCGCAACTTAAGAGAGTTGTGCCTGACAGTTGTGCCAGAGCAAGCCACCGCCCCATGGAGGCCTACTGGACCCCACAACCCTTTGCACTTTGAACCCGGCTTTTCCAGCCAGCCTGGCAGGAAAGGCACCCTTTGGGTGTTTTGCTTTGCTTGTTTTAGCTGCACTTTTGCTGTGCACTTTTGCCCAGCAAGGGGTTTAAGGCAGCTCCCAGGAACTCAGGAAAACCTCGCCGAAGCATGGGGAGAAGGAGCCACGGGGAATGCTAGCCAAGCACAAACAAGCAAGTCATTGACTCATGTAATTATTATTATTATTATTATTAATAATAATAATAATAATAATAATACCCTGCCCATCTGGCTGGGCCTCCCCAGCCACTCTGGGCGGCAACCAACAAAATAGTAAAATACAGTAATCCATCAAACATTAAAAGCTTCCCTAAACAGGGCTGCCTTCAGATGTCTTCTAAAAGTCTGGTAGTTATTCTTCTCTTTGACATCTGATGGGAGAGCATTCCACAGGGTGGGTGCCACCACCGAGAAGGCCCTCTGCCTGGTTCTCTGTAACGTCGCTTCTTGCAGTGAGAGAACTGCCAGAAGGCTCTCGGCCTCAGTGTCCGGGTAGAACGATGGGGGTGGAGACGCTCCTTCAGATATACTGGACTGAGGCCAGCAGCAAGGCAGTGGAATTTTAAAATTCCAGAGCACCAGGTGAAGGAGCCTGGCGTAATGAAACTTTGCAAACCTGGGGAGAGAACCAGGAAGGTAATGAAGAAACGGCACACCAGGGAGAGCTCTCCTAACAAGAGGAAGTGACATCACGGGGGGGGGTCACAAAGGCTCTCCAATGGCAAGGGGGGAGGGCTCAAACGGGAAGAATCCCATTCCTAGAGTGTTAATAGGGCTGCCAGTATTGCGCCCAACGCTCTGAATTGTTGGTGGTTGAGAATGAGACTCCCCATGGGAAGAATGCTTGGGCATGGGATGGTTCCTGCCAAGGTGTTCCCAGGAGTCCTTCCATCTTGTCTGGCCAATAACACACACACACACACACTTCAGGAAGAGGAGAATAGTTTCCTTGGATGTCTCAGAACCAGGCAGCACCCTTTTGTTTAGTGGGGTCAGGCCTCGTCCGTGCAGCTGACGTAGCATTTCGGATATTACAGGGAACCCTTCAGGTGTGGAGAACCTGGCTGCTGGTGAACCATGGGGACTTCTGGAGAATAGGCTGCGGCTGCAGAAGGCATTGCCTGCAGAAGGTCGCCGGTTCAGTTCCCAGCAGCATCTCCAAGTAGGGCTTCCTCTGCCTGGAGGGCTGCTGCTGCCAGCCAGTGTAGGACGTATTGAGCTAGGTGGCCAAGGGGCTGACCCAGGGCAAGGCAGCTCCCCCGTGACTCCCAGCATCCTTCGCCCCAACAGGAAACACACCGGCAGATCATTCTGCGTGCCCTGGATGTCGTGACG
Organism: Podarcis vaucheri; assembly: GCF_965113315.1. NCBI lineage: Eukaryota > Metazoa > Chordata > Lepidosauria > Squamata > Lacertidae > Podarcis > Podarcis vaucheri. Next base: position 87,421,727 of record NC_138765.1, on the reverse strand, counting down.
GTGATTGTGCCCCCAGCCTTGCCAGCTGCGATGACGGTGGGCACCATTTATGCCCAGAACAGGCTGAAGCAGCAAGGGATCTTCTGCATCAGCCCCCCGCGGATCAACCTCTGTGGGAAGGTGCGCCTGGTCTGCTTTGATAAGGTGAGGGTCCTAGGGCAGGGTGGGAGTGGGCTGCTAACCTCACCTGCCTGTTGCCTTGCCCATGCTCTGACTTAGCCTGTGTCTCCCCTAGACAGGGACCCTCACAGAGGACGGCCTGGACATTTGGGGCGTGGTTCCCCTGGAGAACGGCTCTTTCTTGCCCCTTGTCCATGAGCTGCGCTGCTTGGACAGCGGCCCGCTGCTCTGCTGCTTGGCCACTTGCCACACCCTCTCTTGGCTTGGAGAGCAGCTCATTGGAGACCCTGTGGACCTCAAGCTGCTGGAATCCACTGGATGGGTAAGAGAGAGGCAGAGGCAGGAAAGGGAACCGATCCAAGCTCTGCTCTGCTGAGGAAACGGCACTGAGTTTCTGGCTGCACCGAGCCATGTTTGCAAGAGCCAAAGGAGGGGCTGGATCTTGTCACCCCGGCTGAGGAAAAGAGGAACAGGAGGCCGCAGCTCAGCTGGAGGAGACAGAAGGGAGGCTAGCCCCAAAACTGGGATACGCAGCCATTGTGGTGAATTCTGATGATTCTAGGCCCGTTTCCAGTCTGGCGTCTTTCATGGTTGCTGTTTTAAAGGAAACTTGGATTGTAGAGGTGGAGGAAGACCTCTCTGTCCATTCAGACCTTGGGGAACCAGAGCTGATGTCAGGAGTTGGGACCTTCTTAGTCTCCTCCCGCCTCCTGTTAGGCCGCTTTCCTTTGTGGCTGCCTCCCTTCGTTGAAATTTAGAGGGTCATCTCCTTGGGGGGCAGTGGCCCTGTTATAATGGCGGTGGTGATAACAAGGGTCTAGATGGGCCCAGTGGTCTGACAATGCAAGGTGGGCACCCCAGGCTGGGGGCAATGGAGGGGGAAACCTCTGCTTCCTCTAACGCCTTCCTTCCTTCTAGATCCAGGAGGAAACTGAAGGGGACGCGGCAGAGGCGCAAGCAACCCAGCTTTTTGGGACCAGAGCCCTGGCGGTGATGAGGCCTCCACCAGTGGGAGAGCAGCTTCATGGCAAGGTGAGGCTGTGGGGCATTTGCCTGCACGTAGTTGTAGGTTAAACCACAGAGTCAAGGACTTGCCGATCAGAAGCTCAGCGGTTTGAATCCCCGCGACGGGGTGAGCTCCCGTTGCTCGGTCCCTGCTCCTGCCAACCTAGCAGTTCGAAAGCACATCAAAGTGCAAGGAGATAAATAGGTACCGCTCCGGCGGGAAGGTAAACGGCGTTTCCGTGTGCTGCTCTCGTTCGCCAGAAGCGGCTTAGTCATGCTGGCCACATAACCCGGAAGCTGTATGCCGGCTCCCTCGGCCAATAAAGCGAGATGAGCGCCGCAACCTCAGAGTTGGCCACAACTGAACCTAATGGTCAGGGGTCCCTTTACCTTTTAGTTGTAGAGTGTTGTGGAACAGCTCACATCACTCCCTTGCAGTGCTGGAGGGTGTTTGGTCCCATGGGAGAACAGGACCTGGGCCCCTTTCCCTCATCAGCCCTCCCTTCCCAATACATGCTGGGATGGCAACGCTAAAAAGTGAGCTTGCAGGGTGGAAGACTCTGGCTTCTCTACCCTCCCCCTTGCCAAGAGACCATTCTGCCATTCTGTGTCCGACTCAGGAACACCCGGCGCCCGTGGCTATTCTCCGCCGCTTCCCGTTTTCCTCAGCCCTGCAGCGAATGAGTGTTCTGGTTAAGCCCACCGGCGGGGGGCCTTCACAGGCGTACATGAAGGGGTCTCCAGAGATGGTGGCCAGCCTCTGCGATAAGGAATCGGGTGAGTCTACACGTCCTTCTGGTATTGGCTAACATGGCTCTTCCATCCCACCAGGTGTAACTACCTACTTGCTCTCTACTAACCCACATACAGTACTTGGTTTCTCTTCTTCCTGGGTGTCGTGCCACTTCTATTTTTGCTGGAGCCATTGGGGGTCCAGGGAGGGGCATGTTGCGCCCAGGAACACCTCCTGAGTAGCTGAGCAGTGATGGGGTTCTTAGCATCACTTTGATGATGGAGGAAGGTGTAGGAATAACGGAGGACGGCGGGAGGTTGAAAAAATGAGGAAACACATTGTATAGTTTGCAGTAAGCTGGGCAAAGATATGGCAGCAAATAATGTCCCTGGTTGTTCAGGCTGTTGTTGTCTGGTGGCAACAAGGGCTTTGGTGTCACCCCAAGTGACTAGACGTGGTTCTTTCCTGGTCTGCACTTGGCGGCACTATGTCTCCCTCGGGTGGTGCTTTACTGGCATCTCCTGTAGGCTTAGTTGGAAGTCTGGAGTTGGATTGCTCAGGTCCTGATGCCAGGCCATGCTGGACAGCAGATTGGACTGCTGTCCAGAACTGGAACTCACAACGGACCTGTAGGGGCAAAAAATAATAGCCTAGCCCTGCCCCCAGGCGATCAGGGCCACAGGGCCACGCCACTCCAGATCCGGTAGCTGTTGACAAAATAGGTTGTTAAGGCTGAAGTCCTTGGATTGGCAGAAATAATAATAATAATAATAATAATAATAATAATAATAATAATAATGATGATGATGATTTTTTATTTATACCCCGCCCTCCCCAGCCAAGACTGGGCTCAGGGCGGCTAACAAGCAATAATAAAAACAAGTTGATTAAAATACAATTTAAAAGATTAAGATAAAACATTAAAACATTAGGATGCAGTCTCTTCATAGGACGAGAAAGAAAAAAGAAAGAGGGGGAGGGAATCAAACTGATTCTAAGCCAAAGGCCAGGTGGAACAACTCTGTCTTACAGGCCCTGCAGAGAGAGATCAGATCCCGCAGGGCCCTGGTCTCATGAGGCAGAGCGTTCCACCAGGCCGGAGCCAGTGTTGAGAAGGCCCTGGCTCTGGTTGAGGCTAATCTAACTTCCTTAGGGCCCAGGACCTCTAGGGTGTTGCTATTTATGGACCTTGAGGCTCTCCATGTGGCATACTAGGAGAGGCGGTCCCGTAGGTACGAGGGTCCTAGGCCGTGAAGGGCTTTAAAGGTCAAAAGCAGCACCTTAAACCTGACCCTGTACTCCACCGGGAGCCAGTGCAGCTGGAAAAGCACTGGGTGAATATACTGCCATGGCAGAGACCCCGTGAGGAGCCTCGCTGCAGCATTCTGCACCCGCTGGAGTTTCTGGGACAGCTTCAAGGGCAGCCCCGTGTAGAGCCAATTACAGTAGTCAAGCCTGGAGGTGAAATACAGTAGTCAAATGCCTGTCTGCTGGTGCATGTTGATCTGAACTAGAAGCAACATGGTTAATTGAAAACAACAAAGTGTTTAATTTACACTGAAATTGCCTAGGGTCCTTCAGAAGGGGTGGGGAAAGGAACCCTCAGCAGCCATCTTTGGCATGTGGGGCTCTTGGGAGAGGTCTTCCTTCTTGCCTTTTGCAGCGATACATTCCTAAACCAACCAACCCCCTCTCTTGGCATTGCAGTCCCTGCGGATTTCACCCAGACTTTGCGCCATTTCACCAGCGACGGGTTCCGGGTCCTTGGGCTGGCTTTCAAGCCCCTCACTGCCATTGGGACATTCGAAGAGGCCCAGGACATGACAAGGTGCCTGGGAACCTGGCAGCGGCTTCCTCTCCGGCCTGGGCTCCCCTGCTCTGCCCAGAGGCCCACTGATAACGGGGGTTTCTCCTTGGGCCAGCAGGGACGATGTGGAGAGCGGGATGGTCTTCCTGGGGTTCCTGGTGATGAAGAACGTTCTTAAGCCCGAGACTGCTCCAGTGATCCACTTACTGCACAACGCAGACATCCGAACCGTGATGGTCACAGGTATCAGACAGGGAGGAGGGCAGGGGATGCCCGTTTCTTTCTGTGTTTCGCGTTTGTTGCCATCTAGGTGTGGTGAAGCCCAGCACCTCTGTTCCTGTTCCTCTCCCTCTCTCCTTCTCCCCACCAGGAGACAACATGCTGACTGCTGTGAATGTGGCCAGGAGCTGCCGGATGGTGAAGGCCAAGGAGCGAGTTCTCTTCGTCCACGCCGCCCCTCCTCGCGGCCGGGATGAGCCGGCTGCCCTCAGATTCGTCCCTTCCGAGCATCACCTGGAGCAGCCCGATGCAAGTCCTTCCCTACCCAAACTTCCTCTGTGGGCAGCCTGGCACATCAAGTGCCCTCGTGGCTTCCAGGGAGGTGGCACGCCTTGCCGCTTCTAGGATTTGGGAGGAGGAGAGGTGGGGAATGCCACCTTAAAGGCTCCTGGGGCATCTTGCCCAATGTGGTCACCCTGGGCTGCCCCTGTCCATGAAAAGACCTGAGCTTGACCAGCTATGGGGCAGCTGATGCCAGTTTTCCTTAGAGAGACCTCGCTCCACTTTGCTCCCTTCCTGGTTGCTGGCCTGCTGCGCATCTTACAGTCAGTGGGGTTGCAGTGCCCACCTCCTCCCTCTCTGTGCCAGCTGCAACCTTTCCATCACATTCCTGCGTGGCCTTGAGACCAGCCCAGGCACTGAGCCAAGGCTTGGGAAGGTAGGGGCATTGGGAAGAGGCCTGAATGTCAACTGCTGGGTTTTTGCAGGGTTCGTACCAACGGGAGAGCTACTTCCTGGAGCAGCAGCACCCGTACCACTTGGCCGTCAATGGGCAATCCTTCGCGGTGCTTTGCGATCACTTTCCAGACCTCCTGCCAAAGGTAATGCTAGATGCAGGAGCCGTGCAGGATGAGAGACAGAGCTTACTGCTGTTGCTGCTTCTGCCCAGCTGTCCATCCCCCCCAAACCTCACCCCATCCTCTGGCAAAGGGCTTTCTCTGCTCACAGTCCCCAGATGCGCTGAACAGATGCAAGTCTGTAGGGGAAAGACTGCATCGCTCAGTGGTTAGAGCACCCCCTTTGCATGCAGAAGGTCTCGTGTTCAATTTCCAACTAGCGTCTCCATGTAGGGCTGGGAGCAGTGGGGTGCAGTGAAATTTTTGCGAAGGCAATTGGGGTGTGTGCATGATATCCCACATGCTAGCATCAGGCCTCCCCCCCCCCCTAAGCTAGGGACCCCATCAAAGCATTGCTGCTCCCTCCCTAAGGTGGGCAGAAGCTTCCCAGGCTTCGGGAAGGAGGCACCAGGCTTTAATACTTTAATACTCTAATTTATTGGGAACATTAAGGGGGCTAGCTTAGTCCCCCTAGTCCAATGCCCACACACCACTGGCTGGGAGGGACCCCTGCCTAAAACCCTGGAGGGAGCCACTGCCAGTCAGTGTAGGCAGCATTGAGCCAGATGGACCCAGTGGTCTGATGTGGTATAAGTCAGCTTTCTTTGTTCCTGTGCAAGCCCTCAATGATCTGACTGACGGCATCAGAATGGAAGCTGCTGGCTTGTTTCCCCCCTGACATGTCCTTCTAGAGTCGATACTGTCTTTTGAGGGAGGGAGAATGGGGTTGCCCTGCAGAAGCCCCCGGGGACAATCTCCAGTGGAAAAGGGTCCGGTAGCAGGAGGAGGCGAAGACCCCTCCTCTTCCCCACCAAGAGCCATGACAGCGGGAGCCATTCAAAAATTCTGTACCTCATGGGGGCGTCTCTTCAAAGCTGGCACGATTGCTTGCTATTATTGATGATTATTCGTCAGTAAGGTGATTGATTGGCTTCTTGTGCACCTCTTAGAGCTGATGAATGTTCGCAGGGACGTTAAAGGGTGCTACATTCACCATACTCGTATGTGGCATCACGTGCAATGCTGCTGCAAGGAGTCACATGGGTCCCCAAAGTCAGCTGCCCCAGAGCTTTCCCTTGGCTGGGGAGGAGGAGAGGGGCAATAAACAAAATTGGCCAGAAATCCACTCGTGTCAATTAAAGATGGTCAGTGCTTTGTGCCACAAGCGCCCCCTAGCCCAGGAAACAAGGGAGGTGCCTTATTCCATATCTATCCAGCCTCCAGCTCCCATCAGCCTCTGCCAGCCCATCCAGTGGTCAAGGATGATGGAAACTGTGGTCAGCATCTTGTGGAGGGTTTCAGGTTCCCCAACCCTGGTTCAACATCTCCCCAGTAGGGAGGGGAATGTCCCAGCCTCACCTGCAGGTGTTGCCAAGGAACTTTTGCACACAAAGCCCAAGAGCTGCAGACCTCCGCTGCGGCCGCTGTTCCTCGGAGGAGGCCCTGCCATCCCACTAAGTGATCCCCCCTCCTTGTGTGAGCTGCCTTGGACGTATTGTGATTCTCGAGGCAGTGGCAGCTCTGAAACGGATTCTAGAGAGCCAGTGTGGTGTAGTGGTTAAGAACGGTGGACTCGTAATCTGGTGAACCGGGTTCGCGTCTCCGCTCCTCCACATGCAGCTGCTGGGTGACCTTGGGCCAGTCACACTTCTCTCAAGTCTCTCATCCCCACTCACCTCACAGAGTGTTTGTTGTGGGGGAGGAAGGGAAAGGAGAATGTTAGTCACTTTGAGACTCCTTAGGGTAGTGATAAAGCGGGATATCAAATCCAAACTTCTTCTTCTCTCTCTGCCTTCTGCAGATACTGGTCCGGGCCACCATTTTTGCCCGGATGTCGCCCGACCAGAAAACTCTCTTGGTCCAGAACTTGCGAGACCTGAAGTAAGTCTCTGGCATTTTTAGGGGGGACGCTCCACCACCCACCCCCACCCCACTGCCGGGATATTGTGGGGGGAGTTGCAAAGGTGTGTGATGGGCGAGGGATTTGTTCCAGAACCGCAGGAAGAGATGGCTTTCTCACTTCTGTGGGCGAAAGCAATGGAAATCCTTACGGACAGAGGGAAGAACCTTGAACTATGGCTGCGGGGCTGCCATTGCTCCAGACACTTTGGCTTTCCTCGTTGATAAAGTTGGAGAGAAGGGGGTGGGTTTGGTGGGGGTAGGGGGTGTTGGGCAGAATTGACACCAGGGCCTTCCAGCGTGTTGGCCCCTGGTGGAAGCAGGGAAATGAGGCTCCAACTCTCCTCTCCCATGTGTCGGTTCACAGCTACTGCGTGGGGATGTGTGGGGATGGTGCCAACGACTGTGGAGCTCTGAAGGCGGCCGATGTGGGCATCTCGCTCTCCGAAGCAGAAGCCTCCGTGGCGTCGCCATTCACTTCCAAGATAGCCAACATCGAGTGTGTCCCCATCGCCATCCGGTAGGTCTGGGGAGAATCGACCTTTCTGGGACGCTGAGCTTGTAGTAGATGATCCTCTTTCCCACCATCATCTCAAAAAATGTAGCTCCTCCTCTTTAATTGGAACTAGAAATCTTTTTGGAGGCTCATCTAAAAGAGCAGGGAATGTGGGTGGCACTGTGGTCTAAACCACTGAGCCTGGGGCTTGCCGATCAGAAGGTCAGCGGTTCGAATCCCTGCAACTGGGTGAGCGCCTGTTGCTCAGTCCCAGCTCCTGTCCACCTAGCAGTTCGAAAGCACGTCAAAGTGCAAGTAGATAAATAGGTACCACTCCAGCAGGAGGGTAAATGGCTTTTCCGTGCACTGCTCTGGTTTTGCCAGAAGCGCCTTAGTCATGTTGGCCACATGACTTGGAAAAACTGTCTGCGGACAAACGTCAATTCCCTCAGCCAATAAAGCCAGATGAGCGCCGCAACCCCAGAGTGGTTCGCGACTGCACTTAACTGTCAGGGGTCCTTTACCTTTACCTTAAAGAGCAAGAGAGGTGCTTTTGGAAAATCATTTATTTCCCTTAAAAAAAAAAAAGTTGTGAACTTAGTGGCATGGACTTCACACATGCTAGCCACTATGGTAAATTTTTTATGAAAATACCTTGTAAGAACAGCAGTTGGCAGAAAGGGAAAAGTTTGTCCCTTACAGAAGCAAACCCTTCCGAGTCTTCCTGCCTACGTGCATCACTACCTCCTTAAAACAAAAAAGAAACCTCAGGGTGGGTGTCCCAAGTTTTGGGCCCCTGGTTTGTGTGGGATCTCATCAGAATTGATGTGCATGCAGTATTGGGGGGGCACCCTTTATATCTAAGTAAGGTGGCGCTGTGGGTTAAACCACAGAGCCTAGGACTTGCCGGTCAGAAGGTGGCGGTTCAAATCCCGGCGATGGGGTGAGCTCCCGTTGCTCAGTCCCTGCTCCTGCCAACCTAGCAGTTCGAAAGCACATCAAGTGCAAGTAGATAAATAGGTACCGCTCTGGCAGGAAGGTAAATGGTGTTTCCGTGCTCTGCTCTGCTGGCCACATGACCCGGAAGCTGTACGCCGGCTCCCTCGGCCAGTAAAGCGAGATGAGTGCCACAACCCCAGACTGGACCTAATGGTCAGGGGTCCCTTTACCTTTAAGTAAATGCAGGCAGGGAAAGAAGCTGAAGCCACAACAGGGCACGTTAAAATGTTCTTTTCTTTTAGGGGGGAAAAAACACCAAACTGTTTCCGATGCCTAGTTGTGCTTACTTTGGAGTGATCCCAGTGTAGATTGTGGATGAGCAACGTTTCTTAAGTTTCACTGGGTCTTCCCCACCCTGACACATTCTCTGATGTTAATTTTTCCTGGCAATCTTGGCCCTTTAGGGAAGGGAGATGTTCTCTGGTCACCTCCTTTGCGGTCTTCAAATACATGGCACTCTACAGCCTGGTGCAGTTTGTCTCTGTGCTCCTGCTCTACACGGTAAGGATTGCGTGAAAAAGAAAAGCTTTTGCCTTGAGTTTCCTTCCTGCTCTCGTGTTTCCATGCTCATTGCTGCTGTCAGCACCTTGAGGGTCAAGACATGGATGCTGGTGGTTCTATTGAAGTTCCACTATTGTGCATTTGCAAGTTTGAGGGGACTCCAGAGCACTGTATTTTGCAGCCATCAGTGAGAGATGTTTGCACAGTTATAGGCCCATATGCCAAAGACAGCACGGTGGACTTCAAGACAGATGGGATCCTGTATTTGATAGGTCCCTCTGGATTCAGAATACTAAATACTTGCTCATATGATCACAGTTGATTATTTCCTCAAGTTCTTCTCCCTTTTGTGGTGGGGAGGCCCGTCCTCCTCTCCAACTGCTTCTAATCTTTTGCATAAACCTGTGCATGCTATTAGGCCACTACAGCATCCCGTGGCAATGAGTCCCACAGGTTAGAATGTGCATAGCAATTGCAGCGCAAAAGCTCTGACCCGTCCAGCCCGTTTTCCTGTCTCCAGGAAAGGTTCGTACTGTGCCGCTGTAATCTCAAATGGGAGGGGTGTGTAGGCGGCAGAGTTAAAGGTAGACTGCTCCTGAACCGTGGAGGCTCTGTTTCTTGAAAGCGAGCACATTGATCGTCTTCCCACCCCAACCCAGATCAACACCAATCTGAGCGATCTGCAGTTTTTGTTCTTTGACCTGATCATCACCACCACGGTGGCTGCTCTGATGGGCAGGACGGCGCCGGCGAAGGACCTGGGCCCCAAGCGCCCGCAAGGAGCCCTCATCAACATCATCGTCCTGAGCAGCCTCGCCCTCCAGACCAGCCTCTTCATTGCCATCCAGGTCACCAGCTACTACATCACTGTCTCTCAGCTGTGGTGAGCAATGGGCACAGGGGGTGAAATCAGCATGATGGGAAGTTGAGGAGGAGGTGGTGTTGGCCATGGCAAGCTCTCAGGCTGGCATTTTCCAATTTGATTTGGCTGCCCTGCCAGTTCCAACCTGCTGGACAAAGAGGACCCCTTTTCTCCGGCCATCAGGCCCAGGGATGGGTGGTTGAGTCTCTGTGTGTCACCAACATCTGCCCCTCCTACCTCTGCCCCAGGTATGTCCCATTGAACAGTACGGTGGCAGCCCCTCAGAACCTCCCGAATTACGAAAACACCGTCGTCTTCTGCATTTCCGGGTTCCAGTACCTCATCCTGGCAGTAGCCATGTCCAAAGGGCAGCCCTTCCGCAAGCCCCTCTACACGAACGGTGAGTCTGCTCCCTCCCCAAGAGCTTCCTTGACACCGTCCTCCATCTTCTCTGCTAAGCCTAAGGGAGAAGTGAATCTCAGTCCGTCCCCGACTCTCTTTCTCTTCCTGTTTGGGCTTCCCCAAACAGCCATTGACTCTTGCCAGCTTCCTTATGCCTTGAGGCTTTTCACTGACCTTCGCTTCCATTTGCAGAAGCTGCCCAGCTCATGCCCATTCTGACGCTGGTGCTTTTATTTGTTTTTATTATTTCCCTCACAAAATCTGTTACCTAGCCTTCACTCTAAGGCATAGCTGTCAACTTTTCCCTTTTCTTTCGAGGAATCCTATTTGGAATAAGGGAATTCCCCTTAAAAAAAGGGAGACGACAGCTATGCTCTAAGGTCACAGTTAGAACAATATACTGTAATATGCCCAGCTACAAAACCAGAGTAATCGGTTTAATTAAAAAAATAAAACAGGTAAAAACCATTGCAAGCAGAAGAGAGCACAAAACACAAGCATCTTCCCTGCCAGAGGCCGTGGGTGCAGCGGGGGCATCTTCTTGGCCCTGATTGTCTGAGCTGGAGGGGTTGGAATACACCTATGGGCTGTCTGTGGCTTGTGGAAGGGGGAGACCCACAAGGGGCTCATGCTCTTGAAAGTGCCCATTTTTACATCGTCAGCCTTAGAACGGAGCCTCGTGACATGTTAGTGTGTAGGTGTGTCACACGAACGCTCCCCAGGGTTGGGAAGGCGGTAGCTTAACCTCCAGTTGGCTAGCAAAAGGGAATTGCTGTCTCGCGAAATGTCTAAAAAGTGGATCACCCACTTGGAAAGCTCTACCTTAAGAATCATAGAATTGTAGAGTCGGGAGGGACCACAAGAGACATCTAGTCCAACCCCTCTGCGATGCAGGAATCTTTTGCCCAACATGGGGCTCGAACCCTGAGCCTCAGATTTAAGAGTCTCGTGCTTTTACCAACTGAGCCATCCAGTTAGACTTGCGGCATATGTGTCTGCCTGCCTGCCTCCCAGCATGTTGTAAGTGCTCATCCTTTCCCGTGCCTCTCAATACTTTCTCCTTGTTCCCCTCCGCCCCGCAGTGGTGTTCTTGATAGCCTTAATCATCCTTTTCGGCCTCATGATCTGGTTAACCCTTTACCCGCTGGGCTTCATGAGATACCTCTTGAAACTGAAGGCCATCGATGACCTGAACTTCAAGCTCGCTCTCCTGGGGATGGCTGCTCTCCACTTCTTCACAGCTTTCATGCTGGAGGTACTGGGTGGGCAGGGGGAGAGAGTTACAAGTCATGGCCAAGAGGGAGACTGGGGACATGGTGTCTGAGAAAAGGATGGAGGGGGGAGGAACAGGGGGAAGGGAGCTTGCTCCTCTTCCTTTTCCTCCTCCTGCTCTCCTTCCCTAAACACTTGAATAACAACAACAACTACAAATTATTATTTATACCCCGCCCATCTGGCTGGGTTTCCCCAGCCACTCTGAGTGGCTTCCCACAAACATTAAAAATACATTAAAACACCAGTCATTAAAAGCTTCCCTAAACAGGGCTGCCTTCAGATGTCTCCTAAAAGTCAGATAGTTGTTTATTTCCTTGACATCTGGTGGGAGGGCATTCCACAGGGCGGGCGCCACTACCGAGAAGGCCCTCTGCCCGATTGCCTGTAACTTGGTTACTCGCAGTGAGGGAATTGCCAGAGTGAGTTTAACCATTGGCAGTCAGGGAACAGTAAGGCAGAGGAGCCATGTTGTTGTTAATTTATTCAACTGATATACTTTATCAGGGTTAACATTTAAAAAACACATTACAGAACCTCAGTGATAGAAACGTAAAAAAAACCCCATAATGACAGACAGCATCATAGTAAAATAATCACCATAATAACTGTCTTCTCCCGCACACTTTCACAGGCCATAGATTATTTAATAGCCATAGGCCTGGGTGAAGAGGAATGTTTTTGCCTGGCACCTGAAGACATGTAGTGATGGCGCTAGGCGGGCCTCTCTAGGGAGAGCATTCCACAGTCAGGGAGCCACCACAGAAAAGGCCTGTTCTCTTGTTGCCACCCTCTGAACCTCTCTGGGATGGGAGAGAAGCGCCTCAGATAACAACAACAACAATAATTTATACCCCGCCCATCTGGCTGGGTTTCCCCAGCCACTCTGGGTGGCTTCCAACAAAACACTAAAATACAGTAACCTATTAAGCATTAAAAGCTTCCCTAAAGAGGGCTGCCTTCAGATCTCTTCTAAAAGTCTGGTAGTTATTTTTCTCTTTGACATCTGGTGGGAGGGCCTTCCACAGGGCGGGCGCCACTACCGAGAAGGCCCTCTGCCTGGTTTCCTGTAACTTGGCTTCTCACAGTGAGGGAACCGCCAGAAGGCCCTCGGTGCTGGACCTCAGTGTCCGGGCTGAACGATGGAGGTGGAGACGCTCCTTCAGGTATACTGGACCAAGGCCGTTTAGGGCTTTAAAGGTCAGCACCAACACTTTGAATTGTACTCGGAAACGTACTGGGAGCCAATGTAGGTCTTTCAAGACCGGTGTTACGTGGTCTCTGCGGCCGCTCCCAGTCACCAGTCTAGCTGCCGCATTCTGGATTAGTTGTAGTTTCCGAGTCACCTTCAAAGGTAGCCCCAAGTAGAGCGCATTGCAGTAGTCCAAGCAGGAGATACCCAGAGCATGCACCACTCTGGCGAGACAGTCTGTAGGCAGGTAGGGTCTCAGCCTGCGTACCAGGTGGAGCTGGTAGAGAGCTGCCCTGGACACAGATTTGACCTGTGCCTCCATGGACAGCTGTGAGTCCAAAATGACTCCCAGGCTGCGCACCTGGTCCTTCAGATGACAAGCGACGGCTCCTGATGAAAGTTGGCTTTCTAAAAAGGGTTAGGCAAATCTGAGAGGAAGGGCCCACCTGCAGCTAATAACCATGACCCTTGAGTGGAACCTGCATGTTAAGGGGCAGTCTACCCCTGTGTGCCAGGTTGGGTCACAGAGAGGGAGCTGCTGCCTTGCAGCCTCGCCAGAGAAGCCTCTGTTGTGGGAGCTGCTGTTGGGTTCAGTGGGCATGGCAGGGCGGCCAGCCTCTCAGGGTGTCTCTCTCTCTCTCTTCCGCCCTCTCCAGACCTGCCTGGACTACGGGCTTCTCAACGGCCTCCGGAACCTGTGTGGGAAAAAGTCGCCAAAGAAGCTCTTCAAACGGCTGGAGAAGGAGCTGAGCCAGCAGCAGCCCTGGTGGCCTCCGCTCCACGAACCCATCTTTGCCACCGCCGCTGCCACCCAAATCACCCCTGTCCTGAGGTGACGCTGGGCGCAGACACACATGCCTGTGTGGACATGAAAGACGGAGGCGCCTCTTCTGCGCTTTCCCTTGGTACGGGACCATTTTATTTATTTCCACTGGTCGCTACACTGTCCTTCATTCCGCTGCTGCCCGCTTGGCAAAAGACCCCGGAAACGACACTCCACACTCCTCCATTTAAAGTCCTTGTGTTACCTGCTGCCAAGGTGGAGGCAGGAGTCGGTCAGGTGCCCCTCCATAGAAAGAGAAGCGCCCCCCCCCCTTGCCAGCCATCAGCTCTAAAATCTGAGACCTGTCTGGGAGTGGGAAGAGTTGTACCTCACCTGAGTTGAAAGCTTGCAGATGGGCTAGATTTGGCTTGGTCCGTCTCCTGGCGCGAGATGGGGGCAGGCTATGCCACATTGCCATGAGGGGACCGGCGTGTTTCCTGCCAGCCATTCTGGGCTTTGTTTTTGAGCCTGGTTGGCAACTGGATTCCGGCTGAGGTTCCTTACAGCTCTGGAAGAATTCCAAAGAGGAGGCCTTGACTGGTACAACTTTTGTGGGGGCGTGAACCAGGCGACCCCAGCCCAGGCCAGCCGTCCTGCGTCAGCCAGGTGGGCAGACAGCTCAGCGTGGCTCTGCTTTGCCCCAGTAGAGGTGGGGTCACTCCAGCGGCGTGGGTGGTGAGGGCTGGGTTGCCCCTTCGCCTGGCACGCATGTGCCCCCTGCCCATCCGGTGTACACAGACCGCCCCGGGTGCCAGAAACCAAACGCTATGTCACTGGTCCATCTTGAAGCATTGAGACCCCCACTAGTGCCCTGGAGCGTCTTCCTGTGGAGGGGGTGGGTGGGGTGTTAGGAATCAGGTAGTTCTTTCCCTCTTTGATTGGCCCAGATGTGCTGGTCCCATTTCCTCTGTTGAAAGGAGAGCAATGGTGCCGCCTGTACTTGCCCAAGTGACCGTATTTCCTGTGGACAGAGTTGCAAGGAGAATGGAGCCCCCTGTGATTTGGACGCTGTCATGTGTCCCTCCTCCATGCCAGAATTACTGGAAATTGTAGCAATCTTCACCAGCCTCAAAATGAGAAAGCTCATCTGGGGTGTGTGTGTGTGTGTGTGTGTGTGGTTTGCAATAGGGCTATCTCCCCCATCCTTACCCCAAGATCACCCACTCTGCAAGAAAAATGAAAAAGGTTACTTGAAAGGATGGATGTGCTGAGAGTGAGAGAACCCAGTTCTGTACGGTTATGAACGAGTCTCACAATAAACAGATGATATTTTCTGGGCAATTCTGTTCTTCCTTTAAAAGATACTCATCCTGCTTTGTGATTAGTTCACAGACTTTCAGAGGGAAGCTAATAGCTTAGAGCCACCCTTGGGAAAAACATAAGACGTGCAGCTGCACCCACAATGCTTGAAAGCAGCGGTGCAGTGGGGAAGAAAGCTAAATTTGGCTATAAAACTGCGAAAAGAAAACCCAGCTCTAGAGTCAAAGAATTGAGGAAGGAAAAAGTTGCTCTGTTGGGCTCAGCCAGGTCTCTGCCTCCCTCCGGCTGGTACACCCACCAAGCAAGGCGAAACGGTTTGCTTCAGCGAAGCACCTGAGATGGGCGGCAGCTGGAGGTTGATTAGAAGCTGCCATCACACCCACCTGCCCTTGGGCTCTCATCCTGGCTCTCTTGTGCCTTCCTGGAGGGTCTCCCATTTTGAAAATCAGAGTGTTATGATTTCCGCTTCCTCCAAGGAACAAGAGGATAGGAGGAAGGGGTGATGTCGTGGCAGGGTGAAGTTGTAACAGCACGGTATTCAAAACGGAGCCCTGGAAAGAAGGGTGTAAGACAGAATTGCTTGCCGTGTGGAAGTGGCTGAGGGACAGAGGCACTGGGGGGTTTGGCTCAGGTTCTGTGGTGGTATCTCAGGCAGCTGCGAATCAAGGACAGGCATGTACCAGAAAGGGAATAATAATAATAATAATAATAATAATAATAATAATAATAATAATAATAATTTTATTATTTATACCCCGCCCATCTGGCTGGGTTTCCCCAGCCACTCTGGGCGGCTTCCAACAAAACACTAAAATACAATAACCTATTAAACATTAAAAGCTTCCCTAAACAGGGCTGCCTTCAGATGTCTTCTAAAAGTTTGGTAGTTATTTTTCTCTTTGACATCTGGTGGTAGGGTGTTCCGCAGGGCGGGCGCCACTACCGAGAAGGCCCTCTGCCTGGTTCTCTGTAACTCGGCTTCTCATAGCGAGGGAACCACCAGAAGGCCCTCGGCGCTGGACCTCAGTGTCCAGGCAGAACGGTGAGCTGAGGCAAGGACAGCCCACCACCCCACCCTGTGCTCCCACAACGAAGAGCGGCCCAAGACATTTTGCCGCCAGAGGCAAAGGACAAGATGTTACAGGGGTGGCCAACTCCCAAGAGACTGCGATCTGCTTTCAGAACTAAAATCTGGCAGTGATCTACCCCTTTTTTTTAGGGATTCAGCAGCTCAAATTTGTTGAGCTTTTTTGGAAGGATGAAAGCCCTGTTTTTTGGGGTGGTTAAGGAGCAGGCCTTTTTGGGGGAGGGGACTTCCGTTTTTGAGGGGGAAGGAAGGCAAGGGAAGTTGGGGTTAAGTCATTCACAAAAACATCGCTATGGATGAAAACAGCCACACAGAGGGAGCTCCGTCTTCCCTTCCTGAGTTCAAACAATGGAGGGTGGGACAGGAGTCCGATTTACCAACGCAGAGAAAAGGGAGCCAGAGATCGACTGCGGTCTACCAAAATGAATGGGATCTACCAGTAGATCGCAATCGACCTGTTGGACATCCCTGGGATGTTGCATTCCCCGTTCTGCACAAAATTGTGACTAAACAGGGTCCTGCATCACACCCAGAGGGCAGCAAGGGAGCTTAGGGTCTGCAGGGCAGGGCAGGTGACACACATTTTGAGTCACTTTCCACCCCTCGGAATTTGCTGCCTCGTGTGGAAGGGCTGGTCGTGCCCAAAACAAGGATAGGGTAAAAAAAAAAGGAGAATGTGTGTAAATGCAACAGGGGCCACCCTCCTCCATATTTGCCTGGCTTGCCTCATTTAAGTACCAGCCACCCGCTCCTGTCCACTTAAAAAGAATGGGAAGCAGCCTAAATGCAACAGACAGCATTGTAAAAGAAAACAGAGGCCCAGAAAAAAAGTTAAAAACACCCAGAAGTGATTTCACATGTTTTTTCATAATTTCACGTCCTCCTAAACCTGTGGGTCACAATTTCACGTTCTAAGTGTTTTCCAGAATGTTGCTTTCTCCTGACTTGCGGGTCATGATTTTCACGTTATGTATGTCAGTGGCTAATTACCCCTAAATGGAATCTCTTATGGAGGTAAAGGAAGACAACTTGATTCTTAAGGCCGGGATCTTCAGCTCTTGAGCATAAAATCCCTTAAAAGCAGTGGAATTGACTCTGAAATATATGTGAGAGCAGGCTGCAAGTCTCTCAAGGCCAGGTTCTGACGACAACTTCTGCACCTCAGCCTGGTTTAATCACTGTCAAGAATTATTGAAGTGTATCTCCTTATCTCTCATCTTTATCTTAACAGATAGCCAAAATGTAGAATTTTCATCCATTCAACTGTGTGTGTGTATGCTAGGTCTTTCAAATTCGCCTACTCTTGTTCTCTGGTAGTACTCATGCCCCCACCATCAACAGAAAACACTGCTCAGGTGTGGTTATAAAAGGCAGGCCCCCTTATAAATGGAACTGCAATTCTTTAACTGCCTTGTTTTTTTTGGAGACTCTGCACAACTGAAGATTCCTCCCTAATTCACATCTTTGCATGCTTACTGTTGCATAAGCCCACTGAAGTCAATGAGGCAACCTCCATAAATGTGATTAGGATCGTACTCTCAGCTACAGTCACACAGTGCTTTGTGTAAAACCAGATACCATAGTGCAGGCATGGGCAGACTTCAGATTTGATTTTTTTTAAAAAACTAGGGCTCCAAGATCTAACCAGAACCAGGTGCAAAAGTCATACAGTTAGAACAATGCAGCTGAGCACATTTTGAAATAAAGAATTCGTTTTTAGTACTAGAACTGAACTGAACAGTTCACTATTAGTTTTCTTAATTTCAGAAGCCTTATTTTGGTGCAAAAATCATTGTCCCTATTATTGGAAGACAGAGACCTTGCCCATCTGCAGAACAGCCAGAGCTCTACCAGATCTCAATCTTCCTTCTGCCCATCTTTGCCATAGTGCATAGCACTCCAGTACTATTCAAAAAGAGTTGTGCAACAGAGAATGCTTAATTCACAATGCAATATAGCAGTTCTTGCCAATGTTGCCTCCAGATGTTCTGCACTACAACTTCCATCAGCCCCAGCCAGCCAGAAGTTGTGTCTGCTGAAAACCTTATTTCAGCAAGCCTATCCAAGCATAGTATAGTTCATATTTGTTATTAAAAGTTTTATCAACCTTATTGCATTTAAGAGTTCTGGAATTAAAGTTGCAGCCTAAAACATCTGGCAGACCTCAGGCTGGTAAGGTAAAAGGTAAAGGGACCCTTGACCATTAGGTCCAGTCGTGGCCGACTGGGGTTGCAGCGCTCATCTCACTTTATTGGCCGCGGGAGCCGGCGTACAGCTTTCCGGGTCATGTGGCCACCATGACTAAGCCACTTCTGGCAAACCAGAGCAGCGCACGGAAACGCCATTTACCTTCCTGCCAGAGTGGTACCTATTTATCTACTTGCACTTTGATGTGCTTTCGAACTGCTAGGTTGGCAGGAGCAGGGACTGAGCAAAGGGACCTCACCCCGTCACGGGGATTCGAACCACCGACCTTCTATCGGCAAGTCCTAGGCTCTGTGGTTTAACCCACCACGCCACCTGCGTCCCCAGTATAGTTCTTAAATTTGATTTCTTAAATTTGATCCATTCAATTCTAATACATTTATTTCGTAGTGCTTTGTATGTTCACGTTTTTCAGTGGGAAGACTAGGACAGTAGATAGAGGAGCAGAGAATGAGGTGTGAGATGGAGAAAAGGGCAAACGCTTTCAGACTCCACTCTTCTGCCGCTAATACTGCATGTATGTCTAAGTGCTGGATATTAGCCATATCACTCATGGACAAATTGGTCTTTCGCAAATCGGGTGCAATGCTTAGCACCATTTCTTTATTGGCAAGTCAAGTGAATTTGTAAAGTGCTATCAAAAAGGGGTGATAACAGATCTGTTATCTGTTCAAATTTTCTTTAGATACCTTTTTTTATAAAATAGTGGATATGCGCCAGGTCATGAAATCAACTCTGTACAAGTGAACAGTACCAAAGCAGGGCTCTTACATACATGTACATGTATGTACACAGGGGGTCCAACTTTTCAACAGCAAACCTTCCTTATCCCCCACATATCCCAGGTTTTCCCTGCTGCATCATCAAATTGTGTTTTCCAAACAGGCTCCAGCACTGGCAGAATTACTTGGGGTATCCTTTCAGTGCCCCAATCAAAATGTCTCACAGGAGTGTTGTATCCCCCCCCCTCCCCAATTTTTGAAGGGCAGGGAAGGCTAAATAGGCAAGCCTGTGTTATGAAGAAGGAACAACTTAGGTCCCACAGTTACGGGGTAAAGGGGAAATATGTTGGGTTTCAGGTTTGGAATACAAACTGACACAAAAATGGGGTAAAGCAAAAGGCAGTCAAAAGCAGAGGTAGCTAACCTGTGGCTCTGTGGGTCAACTACAGCTCCCATTGTTCCTGGCCATGGGATGTCCTGGCTGGAGCTGATGGGAGTTGGAGTCTAACAACCCCTAGAGACCACTGGTTAGCCACTCCCTGATCTGAAATACAGCCTGGGGTGAATTCAATCAAATGCAGCCCCCACTCCACCACTGAATTTGGGCATCACCATGCCTTCAAGCCAAACTGAACTGCTTTGTTGGAAGGGACCCCTCAGCCAGAATGTCCTAGGCAAACAAACAACAGGTTTTTCTTGTCCAATGAGCGCTGGCTGAGAAGTCCATTGCAGAACAGTTTCCCTTAAACACAGTGATGTCAATTTGCAAAGATGTCCTTGGCTGAATCCACCTCAGGGCGCTGCCCTGCTCCCCTCTCCATAATAAAGCCGGTGAAACTGAAATATATATATATCTCGGGAATAATAAATATTGAAATATTCTTGCCCCCCTCCGCAGATTTAACTTAAAACTTATTTAAATAAATGAAATGCTTAAAAGAAAGTGCCAGTAGTCATGTGTTTGATAATGCCAAGCGGGTTCCAACCCCTACACTGGCATTCATGTTCGGGTTTTGACGGGGATGGTCTGCTTGCAAACCGTGGTGCTGCCATGTGCTTCGGGCAACCCAACAGAATACTCAGTTGTGGCTATGAGCAGCATGTCCAAAGTGGTCTCGGTGCATTTGGCAATGAAACGGATGAAGGGCCTGATGTCGCCTTCGTTGGCCACTTCCAAGACATGGTAGTACTCTGCCCGCTGCTCCTTGCGGATGGTGATGGGCGGGTAGCCCGCCTGCATGAGGATGAGGTTCATCAAGAGGCGTGAAGTCCTGCCGTTGCCATCCACGAAGGGGTGGATGTAGACCAGTTTGTAATGGGCCAAGGCGGCAAATTCAACCGGGTGCAGACTCATGGCATCTTCGGAGTTGATCCACTGTACAAACTCAAGCACTTGCTTTTCGACGTCGCAAGGGTGCGGGGGGATGTGGTGCCCTACAAAGACCTGGGTAGTCCGAAACCTCCCAGCCTCTACTGGGTCCACATAGCCAAGCACTCTCCTGTGAATCTCCAAGATGTCCGTGAGGGTCACAGACCCAATTCTGGACACCAGCGTGGTGTTGACGTACTTCATGGCTGCATGCATGCCGATGACCTCGTTCTGCTCCACCAGACTCTTGCCGGGAACGGCATACCGCGTCTCGATGATGTGTCGTATTTCAGAAAGCGTCAAGGTGTTCCCTTCGATGGCCACCGTGTGGTAGATGTGGTGGTAGTAAGACTCTTCCATCACCCTGCGGAGAGCCGAGCTGCCTTTCGGGATGGACATGACCTTTTGGACTTTGCTGTCAATGATGCTGAAGTACCTCTGGTCAATCTCTTCAACGAGGGGCAAAGTCCGGTCGCGATTGATCAGAGCCTTCTCGTTACGGGGGGAGATGGTCAGGGCTTTGGAATACAAGTAGTCAGCCTGAATTATGTCCTTCTCTTCTTCAGAGAAGAGGCCAAACTCGGTCAAGGCATCAACGTAATCAGGGTCCATCTTGAGGGCGTGCAAGAAAAGCTTGTGAGCTTTCTCCCGTTTACCTTGCCTCTTCATCTCCAGGGCCTGGTTCAGGGCTGCTCTGGCTTCTAACCTGACCTCTGAAACAAAGCAACCAGGGTTAGCATTGCAGAAAGGTGTGCTATGGAGCAGAGGTGGGGTACCCATGGCTCTTGCAGCTGCTGTTTTCCTCCAGCTCCTATCGCTGCCAGCCAGAATGGCCAACAGTTAAGGATGATGAGAGCTGTGATAAAGGAATTCCAGCCTGCTACATTACCCTCCTGTCTACCTGGTTATTCAAAGACTCAGCTCTTTTTGTATGGAAGTATGGATGCTGGAACTGCTGTTCTTTATGTGATGTTTGATTCTTGGATTATTGCAAGAGCGTTCTTGTCTTAGCATCTGATGTACTCTTTTTCAACTCACTCCAACTTCCTTAACCTCTGTGGGGCGAAATTGTATTTTGAAGTTGCACTATACTATTAACGCATGAGCTATTGCTTTTCAAATATCAAATGCAGGGATAGAAATATACCACAGAATATTACAAATAAACCACCTTGCTTGTGGGATTTGCACTGGCTGTCAATTTGCTTCTAGGACAAGTTCAAGGTGCTGTTTTAAGTCCCTATATAGCTCAGAACCAGGTTACTTATCCCATACACACCCAGTAGATCACTGTGAGAGTGTTTCTTCTGCAAGTTCCTAAGAACTCAGAAGCCCACTCCACAGGACCTTTAGTGTGGTGGCCCCTGATCTGTAGAACAGCATTCCTGTTGAGATATGACAGGCACCTGCTCCAGAAAGAGTTGAAAGGCATTTTTGTCCCAGCTGGATAAAGGGGTCTTTACCATGAATGTCCATTTGTTGCCTTGAGTCTTATTTGAAATGTATTGTTTTTAAACTGTTCTTACTTATTTTATATATAAATCACCTTGAGATACAGTGGAACCTCAGTTTTCGAATGTAATCCGTTCCAGAAGACCGACTTCCGAAACGTTCAAAAACCGAAAACTCAATACGGAAGCCTCAATACAATAGGGCAACTCAAAATGGAAGCCACGCAGCACGTTCAGCTTCCGAAAATCGTTCGAAAACCGGAACAGTTACTTCCAGGTTTTCGGCGTTTGAAAGCCGAAATTCTCAACTATGGAGGCATTCAACAACTGAGGTTCCACTGTAGCAGTTTAGGAGGTGATTAATAAAATAATTGTAATAATAATAATAATAATAATAATTAGTAAGGTTAAAAAAAAAAGGTAAAGGACCCCTGGATGGTTAGGTCCAGTCAAAGGTGCCTATGGGGTTGTGGCGCTCATTTTGCTTTCAGGCCGAGGGAGTCGGCGTTTGTCCAGACAGCTTCCTGGGTCATGTGGCCAGCAGGACTAAACCGCTTCTGGTGCAACGGGACTCCATGACGGAAACCAGAGCGCATGGAAACACTGTTTACCTTCCTGCTGCAGCGGTGCCTATTTATCTACTTGTGCTGGTATGCTTTCGAACTGCTAGGTTGGCAGGAGCCGGGACAGACCAACAGCAGCTCACCCTGTTGTGTGGACTTGAACTGCTATCAACACAGAGATTTCTTGGAGCCTAGAAACTCCCCTTCCCCCTTCCATACCTTGGGAGGCTTTGGGCTTCAACACCAGCAGCTGCAATCCACCTGAGGTCACGCTGAGGTCCGTCGTCTGCCCTGTGTACGTGGTGATCCCTGTGTAGCCCAATCCCAGCTTGCTCTTCAGCAAAGACAAGCTCTTGTAAAAGGCATGGTACTGGTCTTCCACGGACGTCAACGGGAGCAGCAACATGAGGAGTGCAGCCAGCAGGACCACCAGCACCGCCGCCCAGCGGACACGGAGCCACAGGGACACCCATTTCAGCTCTGGCTCTGCCACTGCCACCACAGCTGCCATCGATACAAGATTCATCTGGCCTCAGGGAAGGGTAAGAGGCACATTCCTTCTCTTGTGGGCCTCACCTAGGAATGGAAATGGGTAAGTTGCCAAAGGAGCATCATGCGGGTGGCCCTCTTGCTACCCTCTTTCTCTCTGAACCCAAATACCATCCTTCAGCATGACTATATTCACACCCCAAGATCATCCCCCAGAGACCCTTTCCTGAGTTTTCCCTCAGAAAGAGGCTCAGAGGAAATAAAAAAGGAAGAGGACCTTTTTGGTTGTGGGTCCTCACCTGTGGAACCCTCTCCAAAATGAAGCTTGCCTGACACCAACACGGACCAGGTTAAAACATTTCTCCTCTCCCTGATATTTGACTGAATATGATCCTACTGTGTCATAGCTTCATTAGTGTTATTTTGAGCGATTGCTTGTTTTTCTCTGTTTTCTGTGGAGTCTGTGGTTGTTGCCATTTGTTTTCGGTTTTTAAAAAACATTTTTGTACGTTTTTAAACCTGATTGGAAGTCACTTAGATTGATTCTTTCCAACTCTACAATTCTATGATTCTACAACCTGCTAGGCAAATTACAATTTAAAAGCAATCGCCACCTGTCTTGTCCAGCCATTCGAATCCCCCTTTTCCCATTTTCTTAGGCTGTAGTGTCCAATGTTCATGGCACTTTTAGAGTAGGCCTACCCATGTACAATAATGAGGTGGTAGAATGGATTGTACCACACCTGGGGTACTGTGTCCAGTTCTGGGCGCCACAATATAAGAAGTATACTGACAAGCTGGAAAATCTGCAGAGGAGGGTGACCAAGATGGTCAAGGGTCTGGAAACCAAGCCTTATGAGGAACAGTTAATAATAAAGATGATGATGATGATGATGATAATTTATTTATACCCTGCCCTCCCTGGCCAGAGCTGGGCTCAGGGCAGCTAACACCAGTAAAATTACAGTAAAAACATAATGGGGGGGGGGAACCAATTTAAAATACAGGTTAAAGTGCAGCCTCATTTTAAAAGTAGCCCATAAATCAAAACCATAAGGGGAGGGAAACATAAGGGTCAGACTGAGTCCAAACAAAGGCCAGGCGGAACAGCTCTGTCTTGCAGGCCCTGCGGAAAGATGTCAAGTCCCACAGGGCCCTAGTCTCTTGTGACAGAGCGTTCCACCAAGTCGGGGCCAGTACTGAAAAGGCCCTGGCCCTAGTTGAGACCAATCTAACCACCTTGCGGCTTGGGACCTCCAAAGTGTTGTCATTTGTGGACCTTAAGGTCTTCCGCGGGGCATACCAGGAGAGGCAGTCCCGTAGGTACGTGGGTCCTAGGCCGCATAGGGCTTTAAAGGTCAAAACCAGCATCTTAAACCTGACCCTTCATTCCACTGGCAGCCAGTGCAGTTGGTAAAGCACTGGGTGAATGTGATCCCGCGGCCTTGGGTATGTTTAGCCTGGAGAAGATGAGACTGAGAGGACATACAATAGCCATCTTCAGGTATCTAAAGGTCTGTCACATGAAGATGGGGCAAGCTTGTTTTCTCCTGCTCTGGAGGGTAAAACCCAAAGCAATGGATTCAAGTTGGACTAGATGACCCCTGGGACCCCTTCCAACTCTACAATTCTCAGTTACAAACATCTAAGAATATACAGAACTTTATGATTATAAGAACTGTTCGACAGGGAAATAGATTCCCACGAGACATGGTGCTCTCCTTATTTGGAGATTTTTAAGCAGAGTGTGGATGGCCATCTGTCGTGGATGCTTTAGATTGAGATTCCTGCATTGCAGGGGTTTGGACTAGATGACTACGATCATCTGGCACAGAGCTCTTTAGACAGGGGAGCATTTTAAAATGAACCAACCAAAGTGGTACAGTCCAGTCTACCACTTCAGGACCTTCATACCTAAACATGCAAAACAGGTCTTCGCCTCTAGAGGCCGTCCAATGCCAGCTGTGCCTTCTTATGACAGGTCAGCCTTAACTTAACTTGGCAAGCAAACCCACAGAAGTTGTAGTTTACTTGCCCACCTGAACAGCACCTGAGCCTGCTCACCTGGAAGCCATTCTGTTTCTCTGCAGGCAGGAAGTCTGAAGGCTGAGTATGCAAACCAGCCCAGTGGCAAATTTATAAAGTGTTCAGTTCAAAAAACAACAAGACCAAACACACTTATCCATCCAACCAACCGTGAACATCAAGCTAGGGCAGAGCCACCAAGAACCACCCTCGATCTCCCTACTGCCACTACCGAATCATAGGACATTTTCCTTTCTCCTCCTGTGATGAGGCTGCATTTAAATATTTCAATATTTTAATGTTGTATTTTAATCTAGTTTTGAAGTTGTATTCATTCAACTTGTTTTTATTATTGCTTGTTAGCTGCCCTGAGCCCGGTCTTGGCTGGGGAGGGCGGGGTATAAATAAAAATTATTATTCTTATTAGAGTTGTGAGGGATCGCGAGGGTCATCTAGTCCAACCCTCTCCAGTGCAGGAACTGCAGCTGAAGCATCCATGAGAGATGGCCTGATCTCTCTCTTCTCTTCACGTCCAACCTTCCCCTTCTCCACCAACTTCACCCACCTACTTACCCACCACTAGAGACACACACACCCAAAAAAAATATACAGTACTCTTCCCTCTTTTGACCTTCTCAACCAAGACCCAGCCTGGCACCCCCCCCAAAAAAAAAAAATTCATTCTCCCAGTTCTGCTCCCTCCCTAGCTTTCCCTCCAAGACCCCCCGACCACCAGCGAGGCCCGAGGCCCCCTCCCTCCTGCCCCTCTTCCCCTCAAACGAGACCGATTCGCCCCACACAACACTCTCTTCCCTTTCCTGACCCCCAAGTCTGCCCCACTTTCCCCCTCCCTCCCCGACACACAAACAGGGGCAGCCCCACTGCTCACCCCCATATTTTTTTAAATAACTATTTTAACCCCCTTCCCCAAATCCCCTTCCCACATTTCGACCCCTTCCCCCTAAAACCCCAAATACTCTTCCCCCCCAAAAGCCCCCCCTCCCCCAAAGCCCCCCCCCGCCTCCTACCTCCCTCCTGTCGTCCCTGGCGCATCGCTTCCTCTCCCTCCAATCCAACCTCCAGTTCCTTTACTTCGTCTCCGCCCATTGGAAGGCCAGGCCGTCCCTTAGCCTCCTCCCTCCTCTCTTATTGGCCCCTGCGCACGCCCTTCTCCCTCTGTCCCGCCTCCGCGGACAAGGCCTTCAGCTCATCGGCTCTTCTTCCATTGGCTATCCCGCCCCGCCAACCTTCCCTCCGCTGGAGAGGGCGGGCAAGGAGGGATGAGAAGCTCCGTGTTCGTGGACGGCTGCGATTGGTCCAAGTCTCCGTCCGTCCAGAAAGCCGGGTTTGGCCAATGGAGAGGTTTCGAGGGCGGGGGCAAGAAGCGCCCGGGGAAGATGGCGGCCTGGTTGCCTGGGCAACGGGCGTGAGGCGTACGCGAGTGCGACGTCAGGCCCGGGCCGGTTAATGGATCTCGCGTTTGGAAAAGCAGACGGCAGCAAAAGCCTTTAATTTTTGTCCGATCGATTTTAGTGGTGCCCTTTTCAAATACGAAAGCATTTTATATCTATAAAAAATATGCTGTAGTACTTAAGGAGTTGAAGTTACGTGTTCTGAAGCTACACACATTTGCTCCCCCCCCCTTTTTAATGTTTTTTATTGTTTACAAAAAGTGCAAACATGGCAAAAAGAAAGGCAACCCAGGGGTGGGTGGGAAATAACTATAAAGCGTTACAGCCTGGAAAGACGCGTGCGAAATTGCAGCACAGTTCCAAAAGAATAATAATATATTCACTCATACAAAATCCAATTTACAATTTTATTTTTTTAAAACACAATATTTTTCACTTGCGAATTTCGTCCTTACTAAGAATAAATATAGTCTTAAATGAGCCAGGGACTTACAGCGCAGAATGACACGTGCCTCAATATTTGTTTGAGAAATAAAACCACATAGAATCACATGACTGTACAGTTTGGGGGGGGACGCCCAGGGTCATCTAGTCCAGCCCCCTGCTATGCAGGAATCTCAGCTAAAGCATCCAGAGGTCCTCTGGCTGGGGCGGGACGATATGGGATCGAGGGGGCAACTCCCATCTCTTGCGGGGGTGCAATTAGTGCCAGCACCGGCCGTTAAGAGTTTGGGTGTAATCTTCGATACCTCCCTCTCTATGGAGGCGCAGATTACAGCTATAACAAAGGCGGCATTTTTTCATCTCCGCCAAGCTAAGCAGCTGGCCCCTTATCTCTCTCGTCCTGACCTAGCCACTGTGATCCATGCAACGGTCACCTCCAGACTGGATTATTGTAACTCGCTCTACGTGCGGCTGCCCTTGAGACTGACCCAGAAACTCCAGCGGGTGCAGAATGCCGTGGCGAGACTCCTTACGGGGTTCTCGCTGCGAGATCACATTCACCCGGTGCTATACCAGCTGCACTGGCTCCCGGTGGAGTACAGGATCAGGTTTAAGGTGCTGGTTTTAACCTTTAAAGCCCTATACGGCCTAGGACCCTCGTACCTACGGGACCGCCTCTCCTGGTATGTCCCACAGAGAAAACTACGGTCTGCAAATAATAACATCCTCAAGGTCCCAGGCCTCAGAGAGGTTAGGCTGGCCTCAACTAGAGCCAGGGCCTTCTCGGCTGCGGCTCCAAACTGGTGGAACGCTCTGTCACAAGAGACTAGGGCCCTGTGGGACCTGACATCTTTCTGCAGTGCCTGCAAGATAGAGTTGTTCCACCAGGCCTTTGGTCAGGGCGCAGCCTGACTCCCTCCTCTGGCAACCTGCACAGAATTTTGCTTAATTGGTTGCCATCAATTTGATTTAATTAATTTTTATAATGAAATATTTTTAGATTGTGTGATTATTTGACTGATTATTTGATTGTTGTTAGCCGCCCTGAGCCCGGCTTCGGCTGGGGAGGGCGGGATATAAATAAAATTTATTATTATTATTATTATTATTATTATTATTATCCATGACAGATTTTTTTTTTTAATGGAATGCTTTTTATTGTTAGCAAGCAGTAGACCAGGAAATCCTATACGTAATAAAATCCTTGTTTTAATTTTAAACCCTTTAAATTAAACACACGGCTCCAAGCAGATTAAAAAAAAAAATTCTAGAGGGGCAGATGGGGCTTGTTCACCTGAGAAGGTAGCCCGTTTAGGAGAAGGTAAACTCCTAAAGCACTACTGTCTTGCAGGATATATTTAGGAGAAGAAAAAGCTAAGGCGTAAACTACAGAGCCTAGGACTTGCTGATCAGAAGGTCGGCGGTTCGAATCCCTGCGATGGGGTGAGCTCCCGTTGCTCGGTCCCTGCTCCTGCCAACCTAGCAGTACGAAAGCACGTCAAAGTGCAAGTAGATAAATAGGTACTGCTCTGGCGGGAAGGTAAATGGTGTTTCCGTGCGCTGCTCTGGTTCGCCAGAAGCGGCTTAGTCCTGTTGGCCACATGACCCGGAAGCTGCACGCCGGCTCCCTCGGCCAGTAAAGCGAGATGAGCGCCGCAACCCCAGAGTCGGCCACGACTGGACCTAATGGTCAGGAGTCCCTTTACCTTTAAACCCTACACAAATCCAGAGTGAAGTCCCTAAGGCGGTAGGATGGCGCCTTGTACAGTGGTACCTCTGGTTACGTACTTAATTCGTTCCGGAGGTCTGCTCTTAACCTGAAACTGTTCTTAACCTGAAGCACCACTTTAGCTAATGGGGCCTCCTGCTGCCGCCATGCGATTTCTCTTCTCATCCTGAAGCAAAGTTCTTAACCTGAGGTACTATTTCTGGGTTAGGGGAGTCTGTAACCTGAAGCGTATGTAACCCGAGGTACCACTGTACGCCTCCTTCCAGCAACTCCTGCAGCCAAGCTGGTCCCAAATGTTTTGCTCTGCTTTCCTTTGGGCCACTGTTAGCAAGGCCGTGAGCAGGGTGTTGTCAGCTGGGGAGCCTGGGACCCCCATAAACACTGCTCAGGCTTGTGGGGAGGTCACTTCTGTTTGACTTAATCCCTGGACGTGGATTGTCTCGAGACAAACAGATGGCAAGAACAGTTTGAGACAGGGCGTAGCTCAGTGGCAGACAGTGGCGTAGCGTGGGGGTGCAGGGGAGGCCGGGCGCACTGGGCGCAACATCTGGGGGGGGCGTGCTCGCACTCGCAGCTCTCTGCCCCTACCTGGCTCACTCACTCTCTCTCACTGCAGTGCTGGCTGTGTGAATCCGATCT
The DNA here is from genome assembly GCF_965113315.1 of Podarcis vaucheri. Taxonomy (NCBI): domain Eukaryota; kingdom Metazoa; phylum Chordata; class Lepidosauria; order Squamata; family Lacertidae; genus Podarcis; species Podarcis vaucheri. Next base: position 87,393,106 of record NC_138765.1, on the reverse strand, counting down.
GAACCGCCGGGTCGCCGCCCACTGTGGAGGGGATGGGTGCCAGGCGTGCGGTGCAGAGAGAGAGCGAGGGACTATCTGGGGGAGGGACAGTGCAGTGGCTGCCCAGCGCAGCGCTGAGCGTGGGAGAGAACCACACCAGCCCAGCCCAGGCAGCAGCAAGAAGAAGCTGGCAGCGGCGGCAGGTTAGGGGGCGCAAATTACTTGCCTTGCCCCGGGTGCTGACAACCCATGCTACGCCGCTGGTGGCAGAACATCTGCCTTGAATGCAGAAGGTCCCACTTTCAATCTCCAGTAGCATCTCTTGGTAGGACTGGGAGAGACTCTCTTTCTGAAATCACAGAGAGCTGCTGCCAGTCAGTGTAGACATTACTGAGCTAGGTGATAAGTGGTCTGACATGGTAAAAAGGAAGCTTCCTTTGCTCTGATTGTGCTAGTCAAGTTGCAGCACAAGCAACAGTATTGTGGGACCTTAGAGTCCAAGGGTCACCCAGAGAGGTGTTGGTACTGGTGCCCCTGAGCAGGTACATTTTTAAAAGTGCCCATTCATGTCATTGGCATCAAAATAACAACCCATCTCCTACCCCACCTCTGTGCTTTAATTCATATTTTCTGGGGGGAATCTGATTTGTTTGTTTTTTAAACTTACCAATGGCCCATTTGTGATATTTCCATGCCTGGTTTTCAGTATTTAGTTCTTGCCTGTAAGCAGCCTTGCAAATGTATGGTGGTCTTAATTTTCCAGTCCGCAGCACACCTCCTTTGATGCGTAGAATGTTAATCTGTGGGGTTGGGGTGGGGGAGTTGTCAACAGCGAGGTCCGAGGAATTGAAATGCCAGAAATTACAGGTGGCCATCATTAGGTTATGAACATTGGCCATTTACAAAAATAAAAAATTATTGATAATGTAGACTTCTAATATGCCAGTTAGTGTGATTTAAAAGCCCATTGTCCTGCTTTAATCCACACATGATAGCATTGAACCGTTGGAGGAATTCATTGGTTTCATAGTGCAATCTCTGTTGCAGGATGGTCACATCTAAGGAGAGTTACAGTGTAGTCTGGGAAATTAAAAGTGTTGTCCTGTTCCACCATTTTTGGGGTACTGCCATTTCTGATGTGATGTCAGAATTGTATCCATTTGATTTTTTGCACAACAGGTATCACGTTTGACCTGCGTAGAATGCAGAAGGGCATTGCTGGCAGATGTAACATTGGAGGGTGAGTAGGTGAATACAACGTCCTGATATTGTAAATGACTGTGTTAGGTCCTTTACTGATGTTGCCGTAGCAGACACGGAGGCAGAGTTGGCACCGGGTGTGCTGCAGAGACGAGTCCCTGGCTACCTATCTCTGTTATGTGACCTATTCAATTAACCACAGCAATTCAGTAAGCTGGTGCCATGAGCTAAGGTGAGATGGAGGTCTGACGTTGCAATTCTGTGCATGTCTACTCCAAAGTAAGAACATCAGGAGAGTCTTGCTGGAGCAGACCCAAAGAGTAATCCCAAAGAGTAAGCATGGAGATATGCTTAAAAGAGCAAAGAAAATTAAAAACTCAACTCACAATGTGGAAATTTTTCTCTTTCTCCTGCCACTAGAGGGCAGCAAGTGATTTTATTTCATGTTGAATTAGTTCATAAAAATCTGTTCCTGACTTTGTCAGTTATGCATTCTGACATTGTAGTAATAATGAAAAATGAACTCTGAGAGAGAGGTGCCTTCTGTACACGATCAGAGCTGGAAGGGACCTCCAAGTCAGCTGCTCTGGGTAATCTCAGGGACAATTAAATCTAATTTGAATTTATTGACGGATGTATTTATTGTGTCAAATCTCTCCTTCTGAATTTGTCATGATAGTAAAATGGAGCCAGAATGTGCAGGTGCAGTCTATCTCTGAGTATCAGATGCTGGGGGGGGGGCTCAGTTACCATTATTATTATTAGCCTGTTTTATGTATTTTCTCCATCTTTAGCACATGAGTGCTATTAGGGCAGCTCAGTTTGAAAACAAAAATAAAATACAGGCAAACATAAAGCCACGTAAAACCAAGAAAACAGTAGCAGCAAGTAAACAGTACACGTGAAAAGCATCGTGAGGCCTTAGTGGACCACAAGCTTAACATGAGTCAACCGTGTGATGCAGAAGCTGCATCAACAGAAGTCTAGTGTCCAGATCAAGGAAGGTCATAGTACCATTGTATTCTGTCTTGGTCAGAGCACACCTGGAATACTGTGTCCAGTTTTGGGCATCACAGTTTAAGAAGGCTATTGACAAGCTGGAATGTGTGCAGAGGAGGGGTGACCAAGATGATCATTGGGTTTGGAATCCAAGCCTTAGGAGGAACAGATGAGAGAGTTGTGTATGCTTAGCATGGAAAAGAGGAGACTGAGAGGAGATAGGAGAGCCTTCTTCAAATATCTTAAGGGTTGTCTCATGGAAGATGGAGCAAGCTTGTTTTCTCCTGGTCTGGAGGGTAGGATGTGAACCAATGGCTTCAAGTTATGAAAAAGGAGATTCCGACTAAACATCAGGAGGAACTTTCTGACAGTAAGAGCTGTTTGGCCATGGAACAGACTCCAGTGGGAGGTTGTGGACTCTCCTTCTTTGGAGATTATTCAGGAGAGGTTGGATGGTCACCTGTTGTCTATGATCTAGTTGAGATTCGTGTGTTGCAGGGGGTTGGACTAGATGACCCTTGGGGTCCATTGCAACTCTACAATTCTAGGATTCTAAGTTATGTTGGGTTTTTTAATGCCCTTTAAGAACACAGCGCGGGTGGCGCTGTGGGTTAAACCACAGAGCCTAGGACTTGCCGATCAGAAGGTCAGCGGTTCAAATCCCCGTAACGGGGTGAGCTCCCATTGCTTGGTCCCTACTCCTGCCAACCTAGCAGTTCGAAAGCACATCAAGTGCAAGTAGATAAATAGGTACCGCTCTGGCGGGAAGGTAAACAGCGTTTCTGTGTGCTGCTCTGGTTCGCCGGCCAATAAAGCGAAATGAGCGCCGTAACCCCAGAGTCGTCTGCGACTGGACCTAATGGTTAGGGCCCCCTTTACCTTTACTTAAAAACAAATGTGTTGAAGTATGTGTGTGTGTAAACACACATGTATGTAAACATGGGTGTGTCTATGCCAAACTGAGTTGTTGACCCAGGTGCAAGAAAGCCTAGTTTCACCCCTGCCTCCAGAATTCATAGTCTGAAAGCTTACATACCCTGAAGGTCTATTGCCCTCTACAGGTAACATGCCTGGACTTGGTTGGAGCAAGTTGGTAAGAGCTTTCCATCTACGCTTACTGCTTGCTACCAAGGTCAGAGCAGGGCCACGACTGCCAGCAGTCAGTGTAAAGCTGCCTTTCATCACCTGGTGCCCAGTGGTCAAGGATGATGGGATAGGGAGTCAACCAGCTTGGGGAAGTTTGGTGTAAACAATGCAGGGCTGGATGTGCTGATGGGCTGACTGGGCCTAAGACAGATCCCTATGTTCCTAAATGGAGCACAGTTTCGTAAGAGGTAACTGAGAGTTAGTTTGGCTACACGGTGGATGTGCAGTTTCTGAAAGCGTCTGGTTTGAATGTTTAATTGTGTGTGAAAATACAGAAGTGAGCCTCTCTGCCTTGGCACACAACCCCTCCCTCCCCTTCCCTTCTCCAAGGGAAAGGCAGCCAGGTCCCTTGACCACCAAGCTGCCCGATATCAGAGCCATCCCAGATAGCAGCTTGGGAGGTCGGCTCCTGCCAGCCTCTGATTTAATGTTTGTCAGGTGCTGGGAATTTTCTGAGCCAATTGATCATTGCACTCTTCATTGACCCATCCATCCATCAGGGCCAGCGGCTCATTTCCTGAGCACTAGTCCCTTGTCACTCAAGAATTATAGATCCGCTTGGCTGAGGCGTGTAGAAAATAATTGTTTTGGGTGCTTCAGAGGCCTGAGAAATTCAAAAACTGAAATGGGATTCTCTTGCCTGCCTCTCACTTGCTTTATTTGCATCACAGTGCTGACTTGTCAGATGAAAAGACAACAACTGTTTTTGGATGTCAGTGTGGCCAAATGTATATCTTTGGAGCCCTCTTCTCCCCTTAGATATCCCTGGAGAACTAATCGATTCAAGATCAGACCCACAGTGTAATGGGATCAGTTCAAGCAGAATGTGAGAAGCCCAAGTGACTTTGAAGGCACAGGAGGCACCCAACTTGCTAAAGGGGGTGGGGTCTTGTCACTGCCTGGAAGGAGTTCTGCCTGGCAGATGCCCCCTGGGGTTTCATAATGGGAGAAAATAAAGCAATGAATACATTTTCCTCTTCTGTATGGATTGTGTTAGATGCCCATATCAGGAGAAGCGCAAAAGCAGCTTGCGGCATGATCCACCCTGAAACGTGAGAGCATTGTTCTTATTCATTTCAATGATTCTCCATCCTTTTCAATGTTTGACTTAGACCCAGGGTGGCTAACCTTTTGCAAGAAATCTCTTCTCCCAGTCCAGAGCTTTGATGGGGAGATTGGGGCTTGGGGACCCACTTCAAATGGCTCTGCAAGAATGATCTGGGTCACGGCTTGAGAATTTGCCACCCATGGCTTAACTGTTCGTGGCATTTCAGATCTTCATTGCTGCTTCCTGGGCTGCCTGCTGAACTTCTGTTATTCTTTCCCAGTTTCTAAAACAGTTTTTGGAAACGCCACCAGTTTCCACCAGAGCTGTCCATTTTTATATCTATGTTTTGCTCTCAGTCTTTGTCTAAGATTATCTCTTTTTAAAGCATTAACAGCGCTTTGGACATCCTGGAAGGATGCAGTTAAACACTGACTAAACCATACCTTTATGGCAGTGACTAATAAAACAGAGATATTGAAGTCTTAAAGCAAACCATTTCTTCTTGTGCTTTCTTCAGCTTCTCTTAATGTTTGCGTGCTTGGCTTAAAAATAGACATAAAATCTAGCATCCAATTAATTAGGGGCTTCTTTTTAGCCAACTAAGGCATTGTTAAATTGCTTAACCAGTTAATCAGCCCTCCTGTTGGGAGTTACCCACAGGCTATATAAGAAAAGCTAGGCTGAATCTTCTCAGGCCTGAGAACTGGTGCAAAGAGTTTCAGCACCTTGGATAGTGACCATGGCCAATGGAAGATGGAAGCCTTGTAGGAAGAACCGAAGCCATTCAAATTCCTTTGCCATGGTGAGGTTGCATGTTTAAGTAACCTTTCTTCTAAAACCTCCCACGCTGCCACTTCTGGGATCCTGTTACAATGGAAGCCTTAAAACAGCACAATTTATGGAAGGAGCAGGCAATTCCTTGCCGGAGTTGTGTAGGACTTTATGCCTGGTAAAATTTGATGCGTTGTCATAAATTACGTTTTGGCTGCAGGTGCTGTTAGATATAAAGCAAAGGTAATTGTTCTGCTGGCCCCTCCCAACCCAGCTGGTGGCTTTGCTCCAGATGCCTGTTCGAGATAGTAAATGTGGCTTCTGGTCCTTGGCTTTTCCCCATTCTGCCTGTAAAACACACAGACACATTCCCCTACCCACATGGTGGCAGCCATATAAGAATTAGAGAAATGCAACAGCCTCTCAGCTACACCCCTGCCTCCTCCCTTAGTCTATAACTTTAAAAGTCTTCACTTCAAAAGGTACCAGTTTTTAAAGTAAAACACCAAGAATGCTTCATTTTAATCCTCTTGTGCTCTTAGGAAAACTGGAATCTGCCATACTGTGGTCCATCTAACTCAGTAAAAAAAACAGGGGGGCATGATTTGCCTACCAACACACAGAGCCTGCCTGTCACTAGCGACCTCAGGAAGGAGGGTGTCTAAGTAAATTAAAGACCCTCCTGGTAACCAGCACAGAACAAAGAGAACTTATACCCCAGCCAACAGTCTGGGCACTGGACTTAGAAATTAGACTTCCCTACCAAGAACTCAAGGGACGTGGGTGGCGCTGTGGGTTAAACCACTGCGCTGCTTGGGCTTGCCGATCGGAAGGTCTGTGGTTTGAATCCCCACGACGGGGTGAGCTCCCGTTGCTCGGTCCCTGCTCCTGCCAACCTAGCAGTTCGAAAGCACGTCAAAGTGCAAGTAGATAAATAGGTACTACTCCAGCGGGAAAGTAAACAGCGTTTCTGTGTACTGCTCTGGTTCGCCAGAAGCGGCTTAGTCATGCTGGCCACATGACCCAGAAGCTGTACACTGGCTTCCTCGGCCAATAAAGTGAGATGAGCGCCACAACCCCAGAGTCGGCCACCACTGGACCTAATGGCCAGGGGTCCCTTTACCTTTACCAAGAACTCAACACTGCTTTAAAAGAACAAAACTTCTATTTGGGAAAAAACACAACGAGGGTCCATTTTGATGTCGTGAACTGCCCTGAGAACTTCAGGTGAGGGTGGTATGCAAATTTAATAAATAAATAATTGGTTGGCATCCGTCTGTCTCAGGGGACAATGGAGGAGTGGCATTTCTTCTCTTTGTGCTCCTCCCAGCCGTCATTTCTCCTCTGGCCACTGCTATGGATACACAACTTGACTGCCTCTCTCCAGGCACTGCGACTGAAGCCAAAATGAGTGCACTGGTGGGGGGGTTTTTTGGGTGGTGTTGGTGGGGAACCCAAGGTTTGTAGAAGTACAAAAATAGAATAGATGGAAACATCCCGGCAGTAAACTCCCTGAAACATCTGTCAGAAGACTGAGCATGCTCAGTTAATAGAATGTTGTCTATCAACTGGGAAAGTAGGGGGACTAGAGTAGCCTAATGGGTGCCTGGAGCCCTAAACAGAGGCACTCTTGGGGAGGGCAGATGGCATGCTGCAACATTTTGTTGCAGTCCCGATGGTCCCTTAAACCTCACTGTCCATCCCTGATTTATTGCCATGTGGGAAACGGTGTGGCTGTTGATTTGGTGAGCTGGGAGCTGATTGCCTTTTGGTATTTATGACTTCCAAGCGCTGGACATTTAATCAGCAAACATTTGTTGTTCCTCCACCTCCTTCTCCTCTCAGGCACTGAAAGGAGATCAGGAAAGAATTTTGAAAGCCTTGACTTTAAAAAAAATCACACCCTCCCCCGAAAAAAACCCCACTTTTAAAATGTGCCTATACTATAATATGGGTAGTGAGCCAGGTGTCAAAAAAGACCATCCAATATACGCATAGTATAGTCTCCATGTCACATTTACGTACATTTTTGTAACCCAGTTGGTCTGCCAAATTGGCCCAGTGCTAGAAGCCGGCTCCCCATAGACCATGGGTAGGCAAACTAATGCCCAGGAGCCGGATCCGGCCCACAGCCGGTCCAGGAATCAGCGTGTTTTTACATGAGTAAAACATTTATTTAAAATGAATCTCTGGGTTATTTGTGGGGCCTGCCTGGTGTTTTTAAATGAGTAGAATGTGTGCTTTTATTTAAAATGCATCTCTGGGTTATTTGTGGGCCATAGGAATTCGTTCATTTCCCCCCCAAAAAAATATAGTCCGGCCCCCCACAAGGTCTGAGGGACAGTGAACCGGCCCCTGCTGAAAAAGTTTGCTGACCCCTGCCATAGAACATGTCTTTGGGGATCCTGCCATCTTCCATTCTGTGGATGTGACCAAGTCAGTGTAAATGTCGCTGAGACAGAGTACAAACATGCTGGGAATGTGGACTTGGGAGAGCACATCTTTCTTTGAATTTCTGTTCTGCTGTGTGATGCACCAAATCCTTCTGACGAAGCTTAGGTGTTGAGGGGCCACCCGAGGCAGGTGTAAGTCACCCACGACTCGATTCCATAAAGCAGCGTGCTCAACGTGCAGTTGATGAGTCTCTGTAGAGCTTCCTTGGAAGTGGGCCGACAAGGCTGCGTCATCTGCAAACAGCATCCCTCGGATAAGGGTCCTTTGCACTATTGTCTTGGATGGGGACGTGCCAGGTTGAATGGATGCATACACATCTATTGTCTTGGATGGGGACGTGCCATCGCTCCTTGAATGGATGCATACACACACACACCACTTTCAGATATCTGAAGATAGCTATCACAACACCTCTCAGTCTTCTCTTTCTCTAGACTAAACATCCCCAGCTCATTTAACTGTCAGAGCAAAGAAACTGGGTCATGCAAAAGGAATGTGTGCATAGGGCATGATTGAATTGGTAGGCACTAGAGGTGGGGAGCATGGGACGCGGGTGGCGCTGTGGTCTAAACCACTGAGCCTAGGGCTTGCCGATCAGAAGGTCGGCGGTTTGAATCCCCGCGACGGGGTGAGCTCCCGTTCCTCGGTCCCTGCTCCTGCCAACCTAGCAGTTCGAAAGCACACCAGTGCAAGTAGATAAATAGGTACCGCTCCGGCGGGAAGGTAAACGGCGTTTCTGTGCACTGCTCTGCTTTCGCCAGATGCGGCTTAGTCATGCTGGCCACATGACCCAGAAGCTGTACGCCAGCTCCCTCGGACAATAAAGCGAGATGAGCGCCGCAACCCCAGAGTGGTCCATGACTGGAACTAGCAATCAGGGGTCCCTTTACCTTTACCTTTACCTTTAGAGGTGGGGAGCAGAAAGACCACCAAGGCACCTAGAACCATCGAATCAGAAGGGAGACCAGGGGACATCTAGTCCAACCCCCTGCAATACAGGAATCACAGTTAATGGGTTAATGTTGTAAAATACAGTGGTACCTCGGGTTAAGAACTTAATTCGTTCTGGAGGTCCGTTCTTAACCTGAAACTGTTCTTATCCTGAGGTACCACTTTAGCTAATGGGGCCTCCCGCTGCCACCGCGCCACTGCCCCACAATTTCTGTTCTCTTCCTGAAGCAAAGTTCTTAAGCCGAGGTACTATTTCTGGGTTAGCAGAGTCTGTAACCTGAAGCGTCTGTAACCTGAGGTACCACTGTACTGAGAAATCTTCCTGGTGGATGCTATATTCCCTCTCCCTCCTTCGCACACCTTGTATTTGGAAAGCTGAAATGAAAAGAAGCAACAGGCTTCTGCCAAGACATTATCCAATCACTCCTTCCTGAGCATCCTCAAGGCGTGGAATTGATTTGGTTCTTGCAGTTCTGATCAAATAAAGCAGGAGATCAAATTAGCCTGCAGATGAATTATGAAGCAGCAGGCTGCGAAACCCCCAGATCTCAAGGAAAACAAGATACCCTCAGCAGAGAAGGTGAATCTCAGAAGTGACAGTTCTCTTCGGATGGTAGATTTTCTGCCCCGCCTATGGATGCTGTTCCATACTTACTGCAGAAACCTTTGTAGAGATGGTTGTTGTTTATGGAGGTCTGTAGCCATGGGCGATGCCTGCAGTCTTTTAAAAATCTACAGGGGGTCACTGCCATAGATATATGAGAATCTCAGGCAGGTGTATTGATATAGATTTCTAAAGGGTACTGAGTGCAAGTTCACAGCATCCCGGTTATTGGAACCAGGTCAAGGTGTTTGTAGCCCGCATCTATGACTGTCTCAAGTGTGACAGCTGTTGTGTGGAGACTCTGTTAGCTGCAGCCAGGGAAACCTGAACCCAGGCCTCAAATTTCTGCAAGCAGTTTTTAAAGTTGCTGACCAACCCTGGAGCCTTTGAAATTCTTGTGTTACCGTATTTTTCGCCCTATAGGACGCACTTTCCCCCCTCCAAAAATGAAGGGGAAATGCAGGCTTTCGTTGAAGCCGGGAGAGCGAGAGGCGTCGGTGCACACCGACCCCTCTCGCTCTCCAGGCTTCAGGAAGCTATCCGCAAGCCTTGCGCGCCCGGCAGGAGTTCCCCCGGGCACGCAAGGCTTGCGGGCGGCAGCCTGCAGCGCGGAGCACGGGTGCCCTCCGGAGGATGCCCCGTGCTTCGCGCAGGTGTCCGCAAGCTTGCAGTGCCCGGGGGAACTCTCCCCGGGCGCGCAAGGCTTGCGGGCGGCAGCCTGCAGGGCGGAGTACGGGGCGCCCTCCGGAGGATGCCCCGTGCTTCGCGCAGGTGTCTGCAAGCCTTGCGCGCCCAGCGGGAGTTGCTGCCGGGCTCGCAAGGCTTGCGGGCGGCAGCCTGTTCTGGGGGCTGGAGGGGAAAATATTTTTTTTATTATTCATTTCCCCCCCAAAAGTGAGGTGTGTCCTATGGGCCAGTGCACCCTATAAGGCGAAAAATATGGTACATTGATACTCCCGCCTTTCCTTCAAGGAGCTCAAGTGCCTTCCATTTTCAGAGAGCTGTGGAGTTGGAAGAGATCCCAAGGATCATCTCATCCAGCCCCCTGCAATTAAGGAATCTCAACTGAAGCATCCATCTAACCTCTGCTTAAAAATCTCCAAGGAAGGAAAGTCCACAACCTCCCAAGGGAAACCATTCTACTGTTGAACAGCTCTTACCGTCAGAAAGTCCTTGTTGGAATCTGCTTTCTTGGAATTTACATCCATGGGTTATAAGTTCTGGCCTTTGGAGCAGCAGAAAAGAAGCTCGCTCCACCTTCCATGGGACAGCACTTTTGATGTTTGAAGATGTCTCTCATATGACCTCTCAGTGGCATTTTCTCCTCACAACAACCTTGAGATGTGGGCTAGTGTCCATCCCTGCAAGAGCCCTCTCCCCTGGTTTCCAGCAACTGGTATTCAGAAGTATTGGTTCCCACAACCATGGAGACACAGCATAGCCGCTAGTAGTCTTGCCCTCCATGAATCCTCTTTTAACCATCCAAGTTGGTGACCATCACTGCCTCCTGTGGCAGAGAGTTCCATAGATTAACTAGGCACTGCATGAAGAAGCACTTCCTTCTATCCGTCCCAAATCTTCCAACATTCAGCCTCATTTGATGCCCACAAATTATTGTTTTTGCACTGTGCTCTTTCACAGAAGAGCTCTCTCTCTCTGGGGTAATGCTCAAAACCACCCACCAAGACCCTGCCTAATTGCTCTTCTCTTGAGGATGTCCTTCCAGTGGGATTAAAAGCAACAGCTACAAAGTTTATTGAGGTGGGGAATGGCCTGTTCCTTCCCCATTTGGGAGCCATCTGTTGTTCTTCGGCTTGTGGCTCTGTCCCCATCTCCACTATCATTTTGGCACAACGGAATTGACTGGTGCATCCACGGCAAGCATCAGGGACATCTCACGGTCCCGTATCAACTGCTTCTCCTACCTTGTACCAGCGATAGGGGAAATGTGGAGCACAATCCTCTGGGGTTCTGCTCCCCTCCTTGCCACATTTTCTTCCTGCAGAGTATTAAGTCAGTGCCAGATGAGAACATGAGTTTTCATAGGGCTGGCTGCTAAAATGTGTTATCTGGGGGCCGGGGGAATCTCATTAGTGCCAGCACTGTATCAGGAGATGGAGAATACAGAATGCAATTTAGCCTTGCAGGCAGGATTCAGGGAGGCAGGGAGGGACACGATCTCCCCAGATTCTGCTCCACAGACTGAATGGTGAAGCCCAGTGGAGAAAGGAGTTGTGTCACTGGTCTGATCCAGTAGGTTTTTCTTATGTTCTTGTAAGTTGAACTGGGATGGGGTGGCAGGACAGACAGGGAGAGAGAGAGGTTGCCCTCAGGGTGTCCCAGGCAGAGGGCATTTTGGAACCCCAAGTACCTTGAAGTTCTTACTAGGGCTGCAACCTGGTAAAAAAAATGTCATCCCTCTGGTGCCATGAGTTTTAGTAGATTATTATGTGGGGCTTCTCTTGCACTTGATCCAGAAGCTGTCGTTAGTACAGAATGCTGCGGCCTGATTGCTGACAAAAGTGAGACCACTTCCGCATATAACACCTGTGCTCAGAGATCTGCACTGATTACCGATTTGCTGTTGGGACAAGTCCAAGGTGTTACGGTTTGTATATAATAAAGCTGCCATACATCCAGACATAGCCGACCATCCGAAATTGTGTCCAGGCAGAAATTGAAATTGAAATACTTTATTGTCACTTGTATACAGTGAGATTACACGAGCACCCCCACTCAGCTCTCTTAGTCTTAATTCCCCTCATTGGATTTCCTGGGTAGCCTGGCCAGTCTTTTGTAGTGATAAATACTTAGTTCCTGGGCCACGTCACAGGCTCACACCCTATTCAAACAGAGACATACCCTTAAGACAGGATTTGTGATGGAAAAGACAATGGGGAGGCTTTTCCAGTTTGACCTTGCAGAGAAAACATTTGCTCAGTTTAGGAATCAAAATGGTTCCAGGTTGGCCTTCCTGTGCTGATCTATGTATGTGCTTGGTTGGTACACTTATGAACATTACCATATATCTAAGACCATAAAATTCCTATCACACACCGAATTGCAACCCACGCATGCACAGACACGCCACTGTAGGTTGCGGACGCTGCGGGTTGCGGATGTGCATCCTGCACGGAATCAGTATAGGAATCAGCATACCAGTTCAGACCATTTGAGCATCCTGTTCAGTATTGCCTACACTGACTGGCAGCAACTCTCTGGGATTTCAGACTGGAGGCCGAAAAACCCCAAACTTCCAATCCCACTTATGCCAGCCCTCCTCTGCCCTCCTCCAAACCAGCAGCCTGAAGCTCCACTCCCACCCTGGCCTGGAACGCACTGGTTTCGAGGGGCGTCTCACCTCCCCCCCCCCAGGACAGGAGCCTCCAACTTGTTGAGCATCCTCTCTCCAATTCTTATAAACAGATGCCGGTCAATGGGAGTCCAAAGGCATGGGAATTTCCAGCAGACCTGTAGGAGGAAATCAGATGCACGGCTGATTTAATAGCTGGGCTGCTTACAACAACAGCTTTGTGCTGCCCATCTCTGAGGCGTTCCTTGGACATTTTCACCCACTGCAGCCTCTGCAGGATCTCACAGGCCCCTTCCCAGCTGGCTTTGCTCCGGTTCAGGGAAAAGGTCAACCAATTCTGGGTCGAAGCCTCCCTTCTTTTAAGAATATGGGTGGTGATATGCAACTAGCGTTCACTCAGAGTAAACCCATTCAGATTAATAACCGTGACTACGTTAAGTCCATTAAGTTAGGTCTACTCTGAGTAAAACATATTTGAATACAGCCTACTCAGGCGTTGTTATGTACTGAAGTTCTAATAATAATAATAATAATAATAATAATAATAATAATAATAATAATAATATCTTTATTCAAAATAAAAAAATTCCTTCCAGTAGCACCTTAAAGACCAACTTAGTTCTTGGTATGAGCTTTCGTGTGCATGCACACTTCTTCAGATACCTATCTTCTTCAGATACAATATCTTTATTGTCATTGCCCCCTTCGGGGCCAGCAGGGGGATACTGTAGATAGTTATGCAAATGAAGGATCGAAAGTGACGTTCAGTGATTGGATGGATACTGTAGATAGTTATGCAAATGAAGGATCGAAAGTGACGTTCAGTGATTGGATAGTTTTAGAAAGTTGTTACAGTAACGTGGTACTGGAGCTCTATATAAGCAGGCTGACTGAGCCCTTCAGTTCAGTTCTGTTCTGGCTTCTGAATAAACAAGAGCTGTTTGAAGAATCACTGTGTCGTCTGATATGTTCACCTACAACTTAACAGGAGTATAATTCAGTCATCTGCATTTGGTTGTTCTTGTTTTTTAAGACTGCTGGCTTTAACTGTGCTTTATTGATAATTATTTTATTATTTATTCTACTCTCATTAGATATTCTTCTGATTGAGCGGCCGATACCTTTTCCTAAATAATAAAATAAAATTAAAATCAGATTACCTTCCAGCAAGACCGAATAGAAGTTTCTTTCTGCAAAGCTTTGACAGAGAAAGCAATTTCTGAGTCGCTAACATGAACAGTTTGCTGCTTGAAAACACATTACATCTTCCAAGTACTTCTTGCAGACATGAACTAATTCATGATATTTGCAAAAGTTCCATCCCGGTAAAATAAAACAAGGGGTGACAGCTCGGAATGGATGGAAAAGTCCCCCGTTCAAAGGCCGCAGTGTGTGAAGGTAGGGTCAAAGAGTTTAAGAGACTCCAGATGTACACAGCTCACTACACACTGGAAAGACTCAAAGGAGCCAAGGAAGAAGGCTGGTCGACTCGAGAGAACGATTTATATTGATTCTGTTTGAAAACCCTGCCTGGGAGACTCCAATGAATGCAATTCTTCTGAACTAACATCGTGAACACTCAGTGACTGATCTTCAAGCAAACATGCCGATTCAAGTGAGGCGTATCAGCACCAGAAGTGAAGGGTGCTCCCATACTGGTGCAAATATAATTGGCTGGTTATATTTTGCTCCTCATCCAACTAAGCATTGCTAGCTGCTTAAAGGACTCAGGGCATAAGATCGTGGCACAAATTTGCACAGGGCAGTGGACGCCTCTGGACAAATTAAGGTGGCAGGAGGCTGATGAGGCCTCAAAACCATTGTGCTTCTCTATATTTCCAGTGTTGTAGACAAAAACTGCTCCCTTTCCCTTATGGGGTACACAAGAGCCCTTATGGAGTCCTTTGTAGGTTCTCCTTTGGTAGGAGAAAATAACAGAGGCCAGCCAGAGAATATTGAGAAGCAAAGCAGCTAGTAAGCCTGATCTTTATTAGAACTGTTGCAACAGGGTGCTCTCCTCACCGGCAGGAGAGAGAAGGAGGACTCAGAGCCATGTGCGCAAGCCCTTATATAGACATTTTAAATGGCCTGCCCTGGAGCTCAAGACCACCCCCCCAGTACACCATACATACATCACAGGGGGCGGTCTAAAACAGAATCCTGTGTTGTTTATCTCCTGTCTGCCAGGTTACGTGATCACATCACCTGGGTTTTGGCCACTCTTTTGTTATGACAACTACTTAATTCCTGAATCCAGGTCACAGGTCACAGGCTCACCCTATTCACACCTTAAATGTGCCCTTGAGGCAGGATTTGTGAGCACAGAGACAATGGGGAGGCTTCCCCTTTCCTTTGACCTTGCAGAGAAATATTTGAGGTCAATTTGGGGAGAGACAAAATGGTTTCAGGACTTTTTCTGTGGGTTTCAGACATGTGGTTCATATATTTATGTATGTGTTTGCTTGGTACATTTATGAACATTTAGTGTGTGTGTGTGTGTGTGTGTGTGTGTGTGTGTGTGTGACCTTAACATTCTTATAACACCAGCAGCGACCCTTTAAGAAAAGATAATCATGAATAGTCTTTTCTGCTCTCTCAGAATCTCTGTCCCTATTCATGTATGCGACAAAAGCAGTGAGGGCACTACGGGCCCAGAGATGGAAAGAATAGAAAGTTCCAACCAGAGAGGAACGGCTGATGAAGGTGACGGACAACGCCGAAATGGAGAAACTGATTGGGAAAATCAGAAACCAGGAAGAGAAGAATTTTAAGAAGGAATGGGGGGTGGGGGTGGAAATCATAATGTATTTAAGAGAACATTGTAAACAACTAAAAACTTTGGCAGGATTTGAGTAATGCTTGTACAGTCATACCTCGGGTTGAGGTAGCTTCGGGGTAAGTATTTTTGGGTTGTGCGCTGCGGTGACCTGGAAGTAACGGAGTGCGTTACTTCTGGGTTTCGCCACTCGCGCATGCGCAGAGAGTCAAAATGACATCACACACATGCACAGAAGCGGCAAATCGCGACCCGTGCACGTGCAGACGTGGGTTGCGTTTGGTTCGGGATGTGAACAGGGCTCTGGAATGGATCCTGTTCGCAACCAGAGGTACCACTGTAATGGACAAAAAAGAAAAAAGAAAAAATGGACAATATTCTTTAAAGAACATAGAGGAAATAAGATAAGCAGATGGAAAATTAGATTGATAATGGTAACCATGGTAGGGTAGAGGGAAGTCAAGGGATTCAGAGAATCCTAAATGAGGAGGTGATTGAGGTGTTTGAATTTAAATTTGTTATGTAAAACTTAATAAAAAAGATTACAAAAGAAAGAAAGAAAAAGAAAAGATAATTGTTTTATGAGGAAAGAAACCTGGTATTGCAGGGGGATTGGACAGGATGACCCTTGGCGCCCCAATTCTGTGAAAGGAGGACAAGATCCATGGGGCTTGGACCCCCCCCCTCTAATAAAGCCTCTGATAAACTGGCAGGGACTGCCGTTTGCCTCTTCCAGAACTGGGACCAGTCCACCTAGCTGCAGTGGAGGGGGACACGAGACAGCAAGACCCCCTCCTTCGGTCTGGCCTGCGATCAGCCGCCACTGAGGCCCCCCCTCCCTCTTCTGGAACTGTCTCCTGCAACGACCACTCTGCCTGGCCGTTTGCCATTCCCAGAACAGCTGCATGATGGGAGTCGTAGTCCGGAAGGCTGCTGTGGGTGAAAGGAGATGAAAGGGCATGGGTGAGGTCTCCCCCAGGAAACGGAGATGTTGAAAGCAAATATTGGACAACAACTTGGCTGCACGAAGGGTAGGCAATGAGTCAACGATGACAGCAAGGCAGTATGGCTGTGAGACATGAGAGGGGAGCCCCTCCAGGAATGAGTGGCCAAAGTTGCAAATCTCTATCGAGCAGCAGGTATGATATACACCCAAAGGAAATGGTGGTTGAATGCGCCCACATCCTTCCTGCGTAAGTGTAAGCCTGCTTTGCTAATAGAATTGTTACGGCAACCTCCTTCCTAAACTAGAAAGGTGGAAATTAAGCGGAACCCGTGGCAAAAGGCAGTTTGGGGAGGCGGGTCTTAGCCCGACTCTGTGGTGGAAATGACCTTTGCAAAGCAAGTTGCTCCTTGGGAATGCAAAGCAAGGATGACTGCCTTCCGGCATTTCCCTCCCTGCGAGAAGCCAAGTTACAGGGAATTAGGCAAAGGGCCTGCTCGGTAGTGGCACCCACCCTGTGGAACGCCCTCCCACCAGATGTCAAAGAGAAAAACAACTAGCAGACTTTTAGAAGACATCTGCAGGCAGCCCTGTTTAGGGAAGCTTTTAATGTTTAATAGGTTATTGTATTTTAATATTCTGTTGGAAGCTGCCCAGAGTGGCTGGAGAAACCCAGCCAGATGGGCGGGGTATAAATATATTATTATTATTATTATTATTATTATTATTATTATTATTATTCCTCAATATTATGGGGGGGGGAGGGCTGAATGTGATGGTGAACACAGCAGCCCAGGGTGCACCTGTAGTGTTGGAAGAGAACCAAAGGATCATCAAGTCACATACCAACATACCCTCCAACTGCCCCATTGCAAGCGGGACACTCCCAGAGTCATGGAAGCATCCCAGCTTCCGTTTGGATGCAGGAATGTCCCGCTTCCCCTCTCCAGCACCACTGCTGCTTTAGCTCGGAGAGGAGGATGAGCTGGCCAGCCAAGCCTCTCCATGGGCGCCACTGCCAGCCTCCTCCCTCGAGTAGCTCATAGCACCTCCTGGAGAACGGGAAGAAGAAGAGAGGCAACTGCTGCCGCAGTCCAGCCCCAATTGATGTACCGGAACCAGCAGCTACAGCTCCCCTGTGTTGCAAGAATCTATAGGTTTTTTTTGGGGGGGTTGCCCCTCCAGCAGATATCATGCACATGCAGCCCACTACCACAACCAGCACAATCGCTTTTGTGACTTTTGTGATTTGTCCCCACAAAACACTTCATCACGGTTTCTTTCTATTCAAAGGGCCTCTGCTGCATGATACCAAATTTAACAATTCACTGATAAATGTATCTATGTACTGGCTCACTGGGAAAACTTCAGAAATGCATATAGACACGTGAGCTCAGCTACTCAGCAGCCCCTCTGCCTGAGTGATAATTCCTGGCATCCTGACACCTGAGTGCCAGACAGGTAGCCATTCCAGAAATAACAAACCCAGATGAAGACAAAAGGGTGTGATTAACTTGACTGGGAAACAGGGAAATGTAAAGATCTCTTTTGTTACACTTGATGGGTGTTTGGTGGAGGGCAAGGAGAACCATGGGGCAGGGTCCAGGATGCTCAGATTACTGCCACCAGACCTCCCCTTTCAGGATGTAACCGTGATGTATGAGTGATGTAGTTTGGGGGGGTGTAACCTGGGGATTGGCAGCTAATAAAAGTTTGGGGGAACCATGAAAGGGGAGAGCAGCTGAGACTTGAAGTGTCCCACAAGCGGCAAAACCTAGAGGGCATCCTGGGCAGCCCACAAGTCACCTGGGGTCTTCCTCAATATGGGGAGATGCATTAGATTGCTATTTAGATAGTAGCAACTCTCAGAACCATAGAATCTGCATTTGTGTCGATACCATATTGGCCTGAATACAAGCCTCACTCCCCCCCCCCAAATTCTGACTCTGAAAAGTTAAAGCGCGGCTTAAATTCGCGACCTTACAAAAGTTGGCCTTCATGATATCGCTGCTGAAACAAATATACAGTAAAACAGAACGGGTGTGAATGCATGCAGAATTTTAAAGGGGCGGGCTACATTCAGGTGGTATTGTCTTTTTTTCTTTCCCCCCCCCCTTGAATTTTAAAGGTGTGGCTTATATTCGCGTGCAGCTTATATTCAGGTGTGCGACTTATATTTGGGACAATACAGTACATCTAAATCACAGTATACAAATACTACGCAAGAATGTCATCTTTGTTGGTAATGCATCATAGCTCAAGCAAATTGCAACCACTAAGCCAAGAGCAAAGCACAGCTGCAAATCATGGTTGGCTCAGAGCAGCACAAACCCAATGTTCAGTTTGGATGTGATGCTAAGCTCATGCTTTGTGTCTGCTATATGCTAACAGGGAGGAGCATTTATGGCAAACAGTGAACAGTGGATCTACCATGATGTGCAAACAAGGCCCTTCTGTTAAGGCTGAGCTAAGATCAGATCGTGAAGCTGAGGCTCCAAGACTTTGGCCACCTCACGAGAAGAGAAGACTCCCTGGAAAAGACCCTGATGGTGGGAAAGATTGAGGGCACAAGGAGAAGGGGACAACAGAGGACGAGATGGTTGGATAGTGTTCTTGAAGCTACCAGCATGAGTTTGACCAAACTGTGGGAGGCAGTGGAAGACAGGAGTGCCTGGCGTGATCTGGTCCAGGGGGGTCACGAAGAGGCGGACACGACTGAACGACTAAACAACAACAAAGATCACAGACTCATAGCTCATGCTCTTAACCTCCCTGCGGCACCAGCTCTGTTGCTCAATGAAGTAAATAATCCCCACTGAAAAAAAGTACCAAGACAGGGTCCTCGCAGAAGGAAAGGGGAAGGAAGAGCCATCATGCTGCAATGACTGAAGCAACAGCAAAACATACCGGATAGTTTGCTGATGAAACGTCTCCTGTGTGATCTCAGTGACACAGGCCCACACAAGAGAAATCCCATCACAAGATCGTAAGAGGATTCCCACAAGCTCAGACCAAAGGCTTACCTCAGGTGTCGTCTTCTTCTTTGGCGATCCCTCGTAGCCGAGTAAGATTGCCTTCCATAAACACGGTTTTAACAAAGAGTCCGTAAGCGACTGTGGAGGCCAATTCTGGATCCACACGTCCTTCCACAGTGGGGACATTGGTTTCCAGGTGGGAGTTGATCACGGTGTGGATTTGCCAAGCGTGCCTTCCTCTTAGCATGTTTCTCCCTTGTGTCCTGAGTTCCAAGTGTCTTCAAAGTGTACAGCTATTAACCAAATGAAAAACAACAAGGCCAGTGGACTTGATGGCATACCTGATGAAATCTTCAAAGTGGGCAGAATTGAACTTACACAACAACTTCACAAGCTCAGCGAAAAAATCTGGGAAAGAGAAGAGATCCCAGCAGACTTTAGGGGTGCCAAAATTATCAATCTCTTTAAAAAAGGGCGAGAGAACTGATTGTGGAAATTATCATGGCATCTCTCTATTAGCTGCGGCCGGCAAAATTCTTGCAAGGATCTTGGCAAACCGTCTCTTAACCATATCCAAGGTATCCCTTCCTGAATCCCAAAATGGTTTTCGGCCTTCTAGGGGGACAGTGGACATGATTTTCACAGTTTGACAGCTTCATGAAAAATTCAGAGAGCAAAACTAACCCCTGTATATGGCGTTTATTGACCTGACTAAGGCTTTTGACACTAAATCGTAACACCCTATGGACTGTCCTTCTGAAAATTGGCTGCCCAGATAAATTTGTGAACATCATCCGGCTCCTCCATGATAATATGACAGCAACAATTGCAGATAACAATGGCTCTCAAAGTGAACCATTCACAGTGGGATCAGGTGTCAAACGGGGTTGTGTTATTGCCCAAGCGCTATTCATTATTTTCATTGCCATGACCTCAGGTGTGGGGAACGGCTGGTCCTCCAGATGTTGTTGGACAACAACTCCCATCAGCTTCAGCAAGCTGAGAGCAAAGGATGTAGTAGCATCCTAGCAATATCTGGAGGGGCAAAAGTTCCCCACCCAGCCCAGCGTCCTGTTCTCATCAGCCCCCTCCCCACTTGGGATTGCCAACAACAGGGATTCAGAATCATCTTGATCCTGATGGAAGCCCCCAGCGGGCAGCCATCACAACTAGTAGCCACTGATAGATTTATCGTCCATGAATCTGCCCACCCCCACAGCCCCCACTTTGAAGGAATCTAAGCCATCAGCACATCCTGCAGCAGCCAATTTTGTGAATTAACGGCGGGATGTGTGAGAGGAAGAGCTTTGGCATCCGAAAGGAGCAGACAGACTCTGAGAGGCTTCTCCATTTCCAGCAGGGGGAACCACATCACAAAGCTATTCTGTGGAAATAACGGTTAAGAAAAGATTTTATTTTTTTTATAGCAGCAGAACTC
This sequence comes from Podarcis vaucheri, assembly GCF_965113315.1. Lineage (NCBI taxonomy): Eukaryota > Metazoa > Chordata > Lepidosauria > Squamata > Lacertidae > Podarcis > Podarcis vaucheri. The sequence goes on along the minus strand of NC_138765.1, from coordinate 87,372,509 downwards.
CTACTTGATTTGTTCTAGTGTTTCATTTTCATCATGCTTTACCCTGAAGAATTCAGGGCCGCAAGTTCTGTGGCTGTGCAAATCTTGCCTCCAAATTGCTCGACAGGAGCTATATGGGATTCAGTGTTTTAATTTCCCAGAAATGAAGTCAATTATATCAGATCCCTCTGAGAAGGTGCATTAAAATTATTATCAATATTTGCTGCATCTCTCTCCCACCTTTTTCTCTAAGGAGCTCAAGTTGGCACACACAGTTCTCTCTCCCTCCTCATTTAATCCCCACAACAACAACCCTATGTGATAGGAATTTTATGGTCTTAGATATATGGTAATGTGACTGGCCCAGTGAGCTCCATGGCTGTGTGGGATTTGAATCCTGGTATCCCAACCACTGGCGTATATACAGGAGGGAAAGGGCTCTGCTCCCCTGATAAACCACCATTTTGCATCAGCATCTGCCTCCCAAGTCACCATTTCCCACCTAATCTCAGTTGCTGGGCCTCAGGATTCTAGTAAAAATAGAATCCCAAAGTAGATCCCACAACCTCCAAGCCTGTCCTTTGGCAGAGGTGAGAAGCAGACAGTCCGCGATCCAAGGTTCACCATTGCTGTCGATTCAGTAGGTGGTCTTGTGTAGGTCTCCTCTTTAAAGATCACCTCTCTTGTCCAGCTGCAGGTGCCTGGTGGAAAACAGTATGTGTGGTGCTGCTGAGAAGCAGCCAGCAGGAGGAAGAACAGAGCCCAGTGGGACAGACGCCAAAACCACACGTTTGTTTGTTTGTTGCATTTATATCTTTGCTGGCTTGGCCATGTCCACAGAATGGGAGAAGGCAGGATCTCCAAGGATGTGCTCTAGGGGGAGCTGGCTTCAGGCACCAGGCCTGTTTCCAGACCAACTCTATGTTACAAATGGCAGTGAACAGAGGAGGAATGACCAATGGGAGGAGTGCAGAGAGAAGACACAGCACGGTGCATCAGACACCTTCATCTGCCCCAGCTGCAACAAAACATGTCTCGTTCGGTCTCTACAGCCACAGCAGGGGCTGCAATCTTCCAATGGTTTGGCTTCACCTCCAAAGGCACACTCCTTCATTGTCTCCCAGGACAGATGAATGCCAACCAACCAGCAGTGGCGTCACAACAGGGGGCAGAGAGGGCAGTGCGCCCTGAGTGCCATGCCTTGGGAGGGGGTGACGACAAGAAGGCACCTCGCGGGGGCTCGTGGCAGCATGAGCAGCCGCATGTGGGGGAAACTCCGTTTGCTACTGTAGCCGCAAGCAGAAGATCCCAGTGCTGGTGGTAAACCGCTATGTACAGCGCATGTGCGGCGTCACATACATGCGCCATACATAATACCGTCTGTACTGGAGCACCGTACAGACGGCGGTGGGATCCCTCCGTCGCCACTACAACTGTGAACGAAGGATCCCAGCACCGTCCATACGGCACTTGAGCACTGCTGCTGGCAAACCGCTATGTACAGCGCATGTGTGGCGTTGCTATGTACGCCCTGCCCCGGGTGTCACGATGCTTGCCAACCAGCATTTATAGCCCACCTTTCCTCCAAGAGCTCAATACAGCATGCCTGGTTCTCTTCCTCTCCATTTTATCTCTGCAACATTTTATCTTCGCAAGGGAGGTCAAGCTGAGAAGCAGTGGCTGGCCCCCAAGGCAACCCAGGAAGCTTCCTGGCCAAGGGGAGGATTCAAACCCTGGTCTCTTCTAGGCCCTGGTTTGACACCATAACCCCTAGGCCATACTGTCACCACCTCTCTCTCTCTCTCTCTCCCAAGTCAAGATTCAAGAAACAAGAGCCACAGAATCTCTCTGGGGGGCGTGGGGGGGAATAGTTAATTGCTCATGATATTTGGATTCTGCAAACTATTATTTGAACCAGAATTATTCCTTTGGTGGCCAGCAAACCAGAACCAAAACCTTTTGGGTGCCACTTTAGCAAACATGCAATTAAATGTGGGCATGCAGCGCTGTTCCCTGTTCTTGAGCATCCCTTTAATGCTCCATCTCTGGGCCACATCTGACTTGAAGCAGCCTGCAGCCTTCTATTTCTGAGCCATATTTTCAGGCCTGGAAAAAACCGCATCCCTTGCCTCAAAGGTCCAGGGAAGATTCCAGGAACGGGGCTTATAAAACTGCAGAAAGAGAAAGCACACACACACACACACACACACCACGCTTGTTCAAGTGCTGTGGTTTGCTTTAATTCAGTGCAGGCCATTTGAGAGAGATGAAGTTCCACCACCTGCTTGTGGGATTATCACCCAGCTCTTCTGGGGAACCAAACAATGCCAGATCTAGACATTTTGCCATAGGGGCAGAACTCGGCAACAACACCCCCCCCCACTCTCTGATGGTGAGCAAACTCCCACATAAACTTTTTACAATTGCAGCCAATCACAAAGGATTTCTGACTCAGAATGGTTCCCAAACCTTTTCAGGACCGCCCCGTCCCCGTCCCCCTCCCCCGTTCCATGAACTCATCCCAAGTGCCCCTACCCTATTAAAAACTTTATTCAGAATAGTGGTTTGTATGACCCACCAAGGAAGATGATAAAATTCAAAACGGTTACAATGAGTTGCACATTTATTCAACATCAGGTTAAAACCAAGTAATTTAATTAATTCAACTCGTTAACTTGGTCCAGTGAGACCATCTTTTCAAAGTCCGATAGTCTTTTGCAGTGCTTCCCCCCCCCCCAAAAAAAACCACTGTTTAGGGGCACTCTTATTTTGACTCAAGAAAATCTCCATTTTATAGTTCAAATCAGGGGAAATAAATACAGTAAATGGACAAAAGTACAAAGATTCACAAAATCTTTAGGGGTATGCGTACCCCTGCATCCCCCCAGAACAAAAGCACTGGTCTTTTGCATCTCCAGCACCCCCTACCATCCACTTGCCTCCTACCAACTTCTCCTAGGTCAGGGGTCTGCAACCCGCGGCTCTGGAGCCGCATGTGGCTCTTTTACACCTTTGCCGCGGCTCCGGAGCGGATACTAGCGAGGGCAGGAGGTGCATTGTGCGCCCCGAAACTCCCCACTGTGGCGGGCGCTGTACTGGCTGTGACGTCGCATGGGGGCGGTGCGTGTATTAGTCATGCACTGTCCCGACGTCACCTTCCCGGTTTTGCGGCTCCCAGGTTTTTTTACTTCGGAAAAAGGGTCCAAGTGGCTCTTTTTGTCTTAAAGGTTGCAGACCCCTGTCCTAGGTAATCCCACTGCCCACTTTGGAAACCACTGATTTAAATTAATACCTTCAATTGAACGAGGCCATTACCCACCAAGGGCTTCTGAAAAGGGCTGTCAGATTTAGACAGGTTTAGGGTGGGGAGGAGGCAGTTGACAAGCTCTTCAAGGCTTCCAAGAGCCACTTGGAATTGCGGCTGGAAATGGTCTTTGACTCCAAGACAGTTGGCTGCCTGAGGCCGCAGAGCAAATGGTCTCCCTTGTCCTCCAGTCAAGACTGCATTTTATTGCATTTATTATCTACATGGTCCTCCTCCTCATTGTTCTCTTCACAACAACCCTGGGAGGTGGATTAGGCTGAGAGGCTGTGACTGGTCCATGGTCGCCCAGGGAGTGACAGAACTGAATGGGGATTCGAACCTTGGTTTCCCAGGTCCTAGTGCAGCAGCCTAACCACTACACCATCCAGGCTGTCCTGGATTTGGTGGAATATGCCTTCTTGCACCCAAGACTAGCCCAGCTAGTCTGGCCTCTGAAGCAGAAAATCCCATGAGTCGTTCTCCCTGGGAGGAATAAGAATAATCAACTAAAAGGACTCAAAACCAGCTACCTCACCCCATCTAATGGCAGAGCTGACCCTGAAGCTGCTCCCTGCTGAGAGAGTTCCAGTCTTTTAAACATGGCAGGTTCTTCTCTGTGCTTCGGGCAGTTGGGTTGATTCTGCAGCCCTTTTGTATTTTGCACAATTTCGGGTGCTTCCAGACAGGTGTTCATTGTGACAACTGTGCTTCTCATGCATGCATGTTGTGGTTTCAAAATACTGTATTCCACCCTGCCCCCACATTTAATCCAGATTTACCCTTTCCATGGGAAATCTGATGAGTAAAAACAAAAAAAAAACCTGTTGCCCCATATCCATTTGTGACATCTCAACAACCTGTTTGCAAATTAATCCCTTGCTTGGAAGCCCCCCTTGTTCTGCTGCTTCCACTCATTACAGAGTTGGGGAAGGGCACTGTGAAATTTTATTCAGCAGCTCTTATATCCTCTGAGACCTTGCCAGGCATTATAGCAGTACAAATCCAGTGTGGTGTAGTGGTGGAGGTGTTGGACTAGGACCTGGGAGTCCAGGGTTCAAGTCCCCACTCCGCCACTAACCACACTTGGGAACCCTGGGCCAGCCACCAAATCTCTCAGCCTATTCTATTTCAAAGGGTTGTTGTTAAATGAGGGGGAGAAGCTGTGCTTGCCACCTTGAGTTGCTTGCAGAAAAAGCCGGGGTGAAAATGCAAGAATTATAATAAATATTTTATTCAAAACAAAACAAAAGGGCTAAAAACTTGTTTTCAAAGCAAACATGAATGTGAAAATGCTCAGGAAACTGAATTCTACATCCCTGCCCCAGAAAAACACTCTGTGCCCTTTCTGTTTTTTGCTGACTCATGGTGTGCACTGAACTCTGTTCCTCGCTGCCCACAGGAATATATGGCAGGCAGCCATAACTGGAGGAAGAACAGCTGTGAAGCCACAAGGGAGAAGGGGGCAGCCAGATCTGTCCATAGACAGCCTAGCATAACTGCAGGAGACTGGTGGAGGGGCTGGATCCTTATGCGAAGGAAGGAGGAGCGACCCTTTGGTTACTCGCCACCACCTCCTCCTGACAGCTACCGGTCATTAACCGGGGTGACGAGTGGTCTAAATCAGTGTTTCCCAACCTTTTTTGGGCAACGGCACACCTGTTTAATGAAAAAAATCCCGCGGCACACCACCATTACAGCCCCGTGACGTCAGCGCGCAGCGTCACGCCGGGAGGGACGCACGAAAGTGAAAGTTTTTTCCCTCCCCCTTGCCGGGGAACCTCCAAGCTTTGGGGGTGGGAGGAGGCAGCAGAGCGAGGGACTGAGGGGCGGCGGCAACTGAGGCGGCGGCGGCTGTTGTGTGGTGGCGGCGATAGCGGGCGGAGGAGGGGGCGGCGGCGGGGCTTGAGGAGCCGTCGCTGGGAGTTGCTGCTGCTGTTGTTGCTGCTGCTGCCCGGACATGCCGGCCTCCTCCTCCTCCGCTGTCTCGCGTTCCTCCCTTTTGCACGCGCTGCCCCGCCGCTCGGCACCACCACCGCGGAGCCGCCCCCGGCTCGACGCGGATCCTCGCCGCCGCCGCCTCTCACCGCCCGACTCGCCCGCCTCCCTCCCACGGCACACCAGCCAACGTCTCACGGCACAGTAGTGTGCCGCGGAACACCGGTTGGGAAACACTGGTCTAAATTAAGGGCCGTGAAGTCATTGCACCAGAATCCTGGGCATTTACTCTGTCTGGGGAGACACAGGCCTCCAGGGCTCCCTCTGGCATCGATTCACTAACTGCCTGGCCTTATATGGCAAGATGCTGGAACAAGTCCATCCCAATTGTGTACAACATCCCATCCTTTAGGGCTGCAGGAAGCAACGCTGAGCTGAACCTGGAGGCCAGGCTGTTTGGTCCCCCCCCCCCCCCAAGGCAGGATGCTTGTGCAACTGGAGCCAGGCTCTCACATATCGTGCCAGGTGTTGAGACCCCAAGGCAAGGTGTGCAACAGATGTTGTAAATAAAAATATGCCCTTTTCCCTTATGGGGTATCCAAGAGCCCATATAGAGTCCTTACATAGGTTCCCTATTGGTAGGTGAAAATAACAGAGGCCAACCAGAGAATATTGAGAAGCAAAGCGGCTAGTAAGCCTGATCTTTATTGATCTGTTGCAACAGGGTGCTCCCCTCACACGCAGGAGAGGAAGAGGACCCCCCCAAAATTGCTGTGCAATGGCTTATAAAGACTTTTGAAATTCCCATCCTCTAGATCAAGACCACCCCCAGAAACATTATGCATACATCACAGAAGGGGTGTAACCTAAGACCACCCCTCAGATACATCCCACCTACATCACAGAAATTTTAATGTTGTTTTTCTCCTGTCACAGTTTATCTCCTGTCTGGCGAGTTACTTGATTGGATTTCCTGGGGAGCCTGGCCATTCTTTTGTAGTGGTAAAATACTTATTTCCTGGGCCAGGTCACAGGCTCACACCTTATTCAAACAGGCATATCCTTGAGACAGGATTTGTGAGGAAAGAGACAATGGGGAGGCTTTTCCAGTTTAACCTTGCAGAGAAAGGATTTGGTCAGTTTAGGAATCAAAATGGTTCCAGGTTGGTCTTCCTGTGTTGATCTATGTATGTGCAGTTATGAACATTACCATATATCTAAGACCATAAAATTCCTGTTACAGATAGGTAGCTGTGTTGGTCCGCCATAGTCAAAATAAAAAAATTCCTTCCTGTAGCACCTTAAAGACCAACTAAAATTGCTATCACACAGATGACAGGGGCCAGCTTCTGAAGGCCATTCTGAGCAGCTATTCAGACCTAAGATTAGGCCACCTGGCTGCAGCTTCTGGGTTCCTGCGACATCTCATGCGAGTTCTGCAAGATCTTGCCCAAACCTGGAAGTAGCAGTCGCTTCTCCTTGCCTCTTTGGTGGCAGCAGCAGTGGGTGGTTAGGGCACCCCTTGCCACAGGAGAAGTTGCAGCAGCTGTGGTGGCAGGGGAGGGTTTGTGCCACCCGAGGGGGTTGCCTCCATCCTCCTCCTGGGCGCTCCAGCCCAGAGTGTTGTTTGCCAGGACAAATGCATGCACAGATGTTAAATCTTGTATGCAGTCATCCACATGGCATCACAACAGACTAGGAAAATCCTTTAGATTCCAGGTTAAGCTCACAGCCTAGAGAGTTGAGATAATTTCTCCACAGTGGCTGCTGCAACTGAGGTGGCAGGGAGATTACTGGGCAACCCAGTCAGATGGGCGGGCTACAAATAATAAAATAATCATTATTATTACTGTGCTGTACTATTGTTAATAAATAATATAAATTGAGAGTATAAGGAGTCAAACCCATCTTCTTTTGATATCCCTCTTATCGCCCTCTGATGGTGAGTTAGGCACGCCATAAATGCTGTATTCCACATTTATTGGGCCCAAGTTTCTGTGGGGGGAGGGGGTGTTTCTAACTGGAAGCAACTCCCTGCTGTGGAGTTTGCACATGAAAGGAATTAGTTTGTCTCCCCTGGGGAAAGCCTCCATCTGAAGTGCTGCTGTGCCCCTCAAGAGTTGCTTGTCTGGATTAGGCCATTATAGGATAAGTGATGCATCATCCACAACAACCAATTTGCCCTGCAGCACAGGAATGACCAAAATGGTCAACAAACTCTGTCACCTGTGCCACGCTTAAAAAATTTATAAGGAATTACTGTCTGAGTCATTTTGTGGCAAAAAATCTACCTATGTAAACTAATTGAAGGAGCACCTTCTTCCCGAGGAGGGTCCTGCATGGATAAATCCTGTTTCTGTGGGGTGGGGGCAGGAAGGATGACAGGCAAGGGGGGCACCGAAGGCAGGCGTCTCTGCAGCAGCTCAAGCTGATTCATGGGCTCAGATTGCACATTTGGCCTGTGTGCTGCTTTTTCCAGCTAAGCCCTGGAAATGCAACCCCAACCGCCCCCCCCATCCCGCTCCTGTCTTTGGAACAATTCCTGGCTTACCTCTGGGGAGAAACAGCCGGGCTCTCTCTGCAGTCGCTGCTCACGGCAAGAACAGAGGAGCAGAGGAGCCCTGGATTTCCTTCAGGAAGCAGCGATATTCTGTGGGAAATACCGTATTTTTTGCCCCATAGGACGCACCGCCCCATAGGACGCACCTATTTGGGGGGGGGTAAAGAATTTTTCCCCCTCCCCAGGCACAGGGCAGGCGCGGGGGAAGCCCGAGCTTCCCCTGACCCCAGCCCCCAGATCAGCCTGCTATCTGCAAGCCTAGGGAGCTGTGCCGGTCTCCCCAGGCTTGCGGAGAGGTGCGCGGAGCCCGGGGGGGGTGGCTCTTCAGCGCGCACCAGGCTTCGGAATGCAGGCAGCTCCGCACCACCCTCCAGAGCCCTGCGCAGCTTCGCGCCGGGAACCGGAGGGTGGCGCGGAGCTGCAAGAAGCCCTGGAGCGCAGGCAGCTCCGCGCCACCCTCCGGAGCCCCGTGCGGCTTCGCGCCGGGATTGGGGGGGGTGGCACGGAGCTGCAGGAAGCCCAAGAAAGCCTGCATTCGCCCCATAGGACGCACACACATTTCCCCTTCATTTTTGGAGGGGAAAAAGTGCGTCCTATAGGGTGACAAATATGGTAAATGGTCCCCTGAGTCACTTCAGTGAGGATCCTAGCGTCCTCAGAAACGCTGCTTCTGTGGGGAAGCATCTTATCTGCCGCACTTAACCTTCCTTTCCTCTCTTTCATAGAATTATGGAATCAGAAGGGACTCCAGGAATCATCTAGTCCTGTCTCCTGCAAGGCAGGGATCACAGCTCAAGTATCCCTGACAGATGGCCATCATCCAACCTCTTTTCAAAAGCCTCCAGTGAAGGAGGGTCCACCAGCTTCCGAGGCAGTTCGTTCCATGGTTGAACAGCTCTTACATTCAGAAAGTTCTTCCGGGTGTTTATTTGGAATCTCCTTTCCTGCAAATTGAATCCACTGGTCCAGGTCCCGTCCACTGGAGCAACAGAAAGCAAGCTTGCTCATCTTCCGTAGGGCAGCCTCCTCTGGAGGGAAGAGCCTTGAAGTGAGACGACAGCCTGGTTGAGGGTTATGGGAGTCAAAGTCCAAAGCATATGGAGACTGACAGGTAGGGAAGGCTGCCCAGTAACAGGTGCATGAAAGCCTCTCCCCAGGCATTCCTTAGCAGACAAATCAAGGTGGAAAGTGTTCTCTTACCAGAATAAGTGCTAAGAATACATCTTTGACCTGCAAGAAAATTCTGCCTTGTGTTCCTACAAGAAGTGTGGAATGTGAAACACAGAGCAGTCAAATACAACATTCCTAGAGTGGACATAAAAAGGGATGTCTGGACCAGCCAGTCGGAACTTCCTGTTTCCTCTTGGGCTGGGACAGACTTCCTCTGCATGTGACCAGAGGTGGGCGTGGCCTCACCTGTGCAGGTAACAAAATACCTCAGGGGAGGCAGACGTCTCTCTCTCTGACTCCATTCCTCGAAGAAGGAACATCTCCTTAGCCTGAGATGCTCCCTTGGCTTCCAGCCAAGAGAGGACAAAGGAACTATCTCCTTATGGGATAGATTCCACATGTATATATTTTGTAACTTAAGTCTGCCTTCTGGGATCCATCTGTGAACAGGATGTGTGAGTAAACTATTTTATATACTTTTACACATGACTGTATCGTGTCTATTTTTAAGGAGGGAATAAATGGGTTTTAATAGGAAACTTATTTTAGAGGCTTATGCAAGCCTAGCAAAGACATTATCTGCTGTGTTTAAAAAGGGGAATGTTACTCTGCTAAATCATAGAACTTGTTAACACAAGTTGGGGAGGATATAATTAAACAATATATCTTCTCCTGCCTCCCTGAACATTCCCACAAGAAGAACCTATTAGCCCAGCATCCTGTTCTCACAATGGCTGGCCAGATGGCTTTGAGGAGCCCGCAAGCAGGGCTCAAGAGCAACGCTCTCCTCCTGTGGTTTCCAGCCACTGGTATCTAGAAAAAGTGCTTTTATTTCTATTTTTAAAAAGTTTAGGTGTACTCTCATTATCCTACTCATATTGAAATATTGTCCCTCAATGAGGCCAGACTTAGATTCACAAAATGTTAAGGGGTGTGCGTCCCCCTGCGTCCCCCCAGGGAAAAAGCACTGTCTAGAACCATTGCTGGCTCCAACTGTGAAGGCAGAGCATGGCTTTCATGGCTGGTAGCCATCAGTAGCCAGGAATCAATAGCCAGGAATTGTAGCCAGGAATTCTCAATTCCAGGGCCCAAATTCAAAGCACCCCCACCCCTGTGCATGTTACGTTTGGGCTGACGCTGATTCAGGGGTGAACAGAGGCTCATACCTTCGAGATGAGCTACTTGCTTCGTGTCACTCAGAAGCCTTCTGGTGTGGATTCCTGATTGTTCCTTGCCAGCCTGTGGGGGGCGGGAGATGTGTTGGGGTGGGGGTGTCCAACCATGTGCCTTTCTCATGAGTTCAGTCTCCACAATTAGCAGGGTCACATTCCTGACCCCCGCGAACAAGATGACGACAGGCTGCTTGCATCTACCCCGGGACACGCGACTGAGGCAGCAAGTTGGAGTGTCCAGATGTCAACAGAGCCAGCCAAAAGCTGACTCCTTGGATGGCAGCCATAACTTTGGCACGGCTGCAAAGGCTCATCAGCTGCCTGCAGGGAATTATTTCCCACCGTTTATTATTCATTCCCCCCTGTACCTCTGCAAACAGGTTCCTAGACCCAAGCAAGTCAGAAAAACACGGCTTGCCTCACTTAAAAGGCCCACTCATGCCCTGCCTAACTGCGTTGCACATAAACCACGTGGGGAGATGCTGGAGAATGGATTGTGCAGCAGGCAGCGATGCTGGAGGAGAGAAACGGCATATGTTTGTATTTTAGGTGGCACCCCCACCAAACATTTAAAACACACTCATACCATACCAACTGCCATGGCTTCCCCCAAGGTTTCCTGGGAACTAAGGTATGGTTATCAGATTTTTTCAATAAATCCAGGACACTCCCCCCCCCCTTTTTTTTTGTAAGCTGAGTAGCAAGAGGTCAGTAGTGTTGATGGTGAGGCAAAAGACCCTGGGCCCAAGCACACATGCATATTGTATAAATGTGCAAAGCCCCTTCTTCGCACCCTGTGAAACATAAATGCGCAGAGTTTTTTAAAAACTAGGCAATGGCACACTGCGCACCCGTGACTCCTGAGCCTTCCCTGATCTCCTTCCCCCTTTGTTTTGACAGAGGCTCAGGAGTCACGGGCGGGCGGCTGTTGCCCAGGAGGGGCCAGACTGGTAGTGCAGTTGGCTCTGGCTGGCTTCAGGAGCTGCTCGCTGCCATGGCGCAGGAAAAATGGTGGGCGCCACGGCAGTGAGCAGCTCCTGAAGCCAGCCAGAGCCAACTGCGCTAACAGGCTGGCTCTGGGCTGCTGAGGCTGCCACTGCCATGTTTCCTGGGGACAGATTTGCAAATCTGGGGACATTCCGGGGACAGAATTTGTCCGGGGACAGATTTGCAAATCCAGGGGCTGTCCCCAGGAACCGGGGACGTCTGGTAACCCTAGACTAAGGATGATGAGAGGGGTTAGGAGACGCAGCAACAATTCCCAGCATTCTTAGCTACTACAGTTCCTAGTGATATAAGAGTGATTAATTGCATGGCGCAATGAGAAATAGTCTAATTCTCCCTTTTTGAACCAACGTCCTGGGAAATTTGCACTTCTCTGAATTTCACAAAGAAGTTTTCCAGCTGAACAATGTGCACACTAAGGTATACTTTAGGGGGAAGTGGGCATAAAAACGAATTAGTGCAAATAACATTCCAAAGTAACTTTTATTAGGTAAAGCTGCTTGCAAAGATGTGTACATTTTATATTACCAAAAACCGTACACAAAAGGTATACAGAGGAAAAACAAATTCACTTAAAATGCTGACGATGGAGGATTTGAATGTTTGTTTATTACAAATTGCTGTTTATATTTGAAGAGCTTAATTTCTGATGGGGTGAAAATGAGAAATGGAGAGAATGGAAATTGACAGATTCATCCTGGAAGCTGCCACCACAGCCACATGATCCCAGTGAGCAAGGCTTTGGCGGGAGCTGCTGAGAGGAGGACGTGGTATTATTATTATTATTATTATTATTATTATTATTATTATTATTATTATTTTGTTTGGCCACAATGTTTTGTTTGGCCAAAATGGGACAGGCCACGCCAGGTTAAGGTGCTTCCATTTTTTCCCCATGCACCATAACACATAGAGATGATCACAGCAAGACTCCTGGTTTAGCTGCTGCAGCCTGTAAGCAGTAAGTCCATTCTGCAGCCTCACAATTTGTGCTTACTTTCATCTGAGCCTCTGTGCACCTGCATTTTCCCTTTCCATAGAAGCCCATGGCCTGTTGGACGCTGCAGTTCAACCAGTGATAAGACAAATCTTGATTCTGCAGAGAAGGGAATGTCCAGGGTCTTTGAAGAGCAGAATCCTGATCGAGAGAGATCGTTCCATAATCCAGTCAGCAACTAGCATTCTGTTACACAGAACAGAAGCCAGAGACAGACAGCTGCCACTGAGCCTTTCGTGTCAAAGTAAACAGATATTGCTGTCTGTGACATAGTTGGGGTTGAGGGATAGGGAGCGTTCTGTATTTCAGGCTTGGGGATCACTAGCAGGACTGGACATTTTTCCATACTCTGTCTAACTCTGAGGACGCTTTCCCGTTCAACAAACAGCAAGGAAATCTTCCGGCATTTTACCCACCACATTCTTGGCTGTAAATAAATAGGGTCCTAAATAGGATACAAAGCAAATGCAATGTCTATAAACAAGCAAGAACAACATAGAGTCTTGTGGCACCTTAAAGACCGACATGTTTTTTAGAACGTAAACTTTGGTGGGTTGCAGACCAGTTCTGTAGGTGCATGAAGGGTTAAAGCTTATGCCACAGCCAAGTTTATTTATTTACTTCCTGCATTTCTAGCCCTTCCACTTCCTCAGTGAATTCCCACAACCACCCTGTGAGGTAGGTTAGGCTGAGAGAGTGACTGACTCGAGATCACCCAGAGGGCTTTGGGGCTGAGTGGAGATTTGAACCCGGGTCTCCCAGGTCCCACTCTGACATTCTATGCACCACACCACCCTGGCTCAGTTGTACCGTATTTTTCGCTCTATAGGACGCACTTTTTCCCCTCCAAAAATGAAGGGGAAATGTGTGTGCGTCCTATGGAGCGAATGCAGGCTCCTTGGCTTCGTGGCAACGCACCTGTCCTGGAAGCCGGAGGAGGAACAGAAGGGTCTCCTTCTGTTCCTTCTCCAGCTTCGCTGAAGGGGCGCTGCGCCCTCTCCCTCTCTGCACAGCACCTTTCCTGTGAAGGAGGGGCGCTGCACAGAGAGAGAGAAGGCGCAGCGCCCCTTGAGCGACGCGCCTGTCCAGCGAAGCCTGAGGAGGAACAGAAGGGTCTCCTTCTGTTCCTTCTCCAGCTTCGCTGAAGGGTGCTGCGCCTTCTCCCTCTCTGCACAGCACCTTTCCTGTGAAGGAGGGGCGCTGCACAGAGAGAGAGAAGGCGCAGCGCCCCTTGAGCGACGCGCCTGTCCAGCGAAGCCTGAGGAGGAACAGAAGGGTCTCCTTCTGTTCCTTCTCCAGCTTCGCTGAAGGGTGCTGCGCCTTCTCCCTCTCTGCACAGCACCTTTCCTGTGAAGGAGGGGCGCTGCACAGAGAGAGAGAAGGCGCAGTGCCCCTTCAGCGACGCGTCTGTCCTGGCTTCTGCTTTAGCCCTGCACAGCCTCTTTGGGCAGGGGGAGCCTTCATCCCGCTGCCCTGAAGAGGCTTGGCGCGGTTACCCCAGAAGCCAGAACAGCCACACGGTATCCCAGAAGCCAGATCCCTCTTGCTGTTCTGGCTTCTGGGGTTCAGAATAATTTTTTCTTGTTTTCTGCCTCCCAAAACTAGGTGCGCCCTATGGTCCGGTGCGCCCTATGGTGCGAAAAATACGGTATATTGTTTTGGCTGCAACAGAGAGGTAACACACTCAGGCACCCTGCCAACATTTCTCCGCTGAAAAGAGAGATGTCCTATTCAATAATAATAGCAATTATTATTATTATTATTATTATTATTATTATTATTATTATTATCCACCCATCTGAGCTGCCAAAGTATACAATGCAAAGGGAAAAGGGATAGGGTTGAATATTCTTGAAATTATGGTTCTTTGGTTCATATTTTTGCAAGATGCCATGGGACAGGGCCTCTTCCTGACGGGTGACCCAAACAGATATGAAATGGAAAAATAAATGAAACAAATCAACCAAAGAATGGTGATCAGCTGCACTGCCAATTGGGGGCTATTTCAGAGTTTGTTTAAGAGATGAAACACCCCTTAATCTGTGACCTCTGAAAGCATCTCCCAGCATCATCCATCAAGAATAATTGCTACACTCTCAAAACTTCTCCATTCAATGGTCTCCATTCAAAGCAGGTGATTTTTCTTCTTCCTTTCTTATTTTGCACGCAAAAGGGTGAGCTGCATCCCTTGTGAGGAATCACTGCCTGTCTGTGGCCACCTCCCACCATCACATGGCGCAGTGTGACACAACACACACGCCTGCATCCTGCACCTTGCATCATTCTGCACTGCGTCGCCACATGCTTGGTGTTGAAGGTTCATGAGCCTGTTGCAAAAGAAAAGGCTGCCTAGGGAAAAGACCCCAAAATGGATCACATTGACTCACCCCGCAAAGCAAGAGCAGGAAATCGAGCTTTCGGTGTTGTAAGTTAAGAAAGTGGCAACAGGCAGACGGCAAATTCCCTTGCTTCCTCCCAAAGACTTCCTTTTGTGTTGCAGTACTGAGGTAACAATCTCATTTGCGCTTATGCAAGATGCTAAATTAGTGAGACCTGCAGCTGCTGCATCCAGGCCTGTTCTGCAGGGATCTTTTGATTTTTGGTTACATAGAACAATACAGTACTGTACAAGCATTTGAGAGATACAAAAAATGGGCAATGGCTTGCCTGTTTGACTTTATATGGTCTACATCTGGGGTCCCCAAACTGAGGTCCGTGGGCCGGATAAGGCCCGAGGGACTCGTTTATCTGGCCCACAGCAACCCCCACCGCCCGCTGCCGCCGCCTGCTCTTACCGGCGCTGCGCGGCTGCCCACCTCCGGGTTGGAGGAGCACCGGAAATAGCTTTGCGCATGCGCAAGCGTTATTTCTGGTCACATCCGTGTCAGAGGAGGCTTGTGCACATGCGCACAAGCTATTTCCGGTGCTCCTCCAACCTGGAAGTGTGCCGAAAATAGTGTGTGCGCACGCGTATGGGCATGCGCTCCCCCGCCCTCCGGCCCGCCGCGCAATCGGCGCTGGAGACACCAGCCCAAGGTGCAGTAAGTTTGCTGACCCCTGGTCTACAACTTAAGAGAGCAAGAAAAGGATGAAATCCAAATGTCAAGTTCTTTGTCATGCAGTAGAACTGTGAAAAACGAAATAATGAACAATCCATTTGCTGCCGTTTATGGCCACTGGAATGGGGTCCTAATGGTCGGGTGGGCCCTGGAGACCCCCAAAAGGCCATCCTGATTAGTCCATCCTGCTTCCAGCACATCACAGAGCTAGCTTTCCAGTTACAAGATGAGAAGTGGGACCTACCTCACAGAACTGTTGCAACGCCAAGCAAGGCTGGAAAACATTTTGCAGGCCAAGGTACCTAAACAATAACAACAGCAGCAGCAACAACAACAACAACAATAGTAACTGTTTTGGATAACTTAGGCTTCCTAAGATAGGAGGTGGCAATAAATAGCCATGGGGTTCCAATGCCCACAGAAATGCAGAAGCAGTTGAAGTATCCGGGGAATGTGTGACATGGCAAAAAAATCTGCCCCCATCAGCTCAGCGGGATCGCTGTGTCTGCGCAGGTGGCCGAGGGCCTTTTCTGACCACAGAAGCTCATTAAATGTCGGGATAAGGTTTCTGAAGCACAGCTGCCCCTGTTTTCGGGCCCAGCCCCTCCTTCCACAACCTCACAGCACAGCTTCTCTTGGCATCTCCTCCATCAGCAGCATCAACACAATGACTACGGTATTATACCGTATTTTTCGCCCTATAGGACGCACTTTTTCCCCTCCAAAAATGAAGGGGAAATGTGTGTGCGTCCTATGGGGTGAATGCAGGCTTTCACTGAAGCCTGGAGAGCGAGAGGGGTCGGTGTGCACCGACCCCTCTCACTCTCCAGGCTTCAGGAGAGCCCCAGCGCCAGCCCCACAAGGTCGGGGGACAGAGGGAGGCAGAACGCCGCCATCCCGCTGTCTCCCAAAGTGGTTTGGAGGCTGACGGCAGGGAAACCCCGCTGCCAGCCCTGCAAGCTCCGGGGACAGTGGGGAGGCGCAGCACGTCTCCCCACTGTCCCCGGACCTGATCTCAAGGCGGGCGGCGGGGAGAAGAGCGCTTCTCCCCTCTGCCTGTCCCACAAGCTCCAGGGACAGCTGGGAGACGCAGCGCGTCTTCCCGCTGTCCCCGGACCTGATCTCAAGGCTGGCAACGGGGAGAAGAGCGCTTCTCCCCGCTGCCTGCCCCACAAGCGCCTGGGGGGGAAATAATTTTTTTTCTTTATTTCCCCCAAAAAACTTGATGCGTCCTATGGGCCGGTGCGTCCTATGGGGCGAAAAATACGGTAGTTTTCTTGCTGAAGCCATAGGGGCTAGAAACTTGCTTTTAATAGCTGCTGAGATTTCGGTGTGCTGAATTCTGCACCTACAAAGAAATCTCAGGCGTCTGTTTTGCGGGGATAACAAGCGGCAGCTGGACTTGGACTGGCAAGCTACGCTGTGGGTTTGAGGAAGTTCAGCACTTTGAGGCAAGGTACCTTGGGTTACATACACTTCAGGTTACATACGCTTCAGGTTACAGACTCCGCTAACCCAGAAATAGTACCTCAGGTTTAGAACTTTACCTCAGGATGAGAACAGAACAGAACAGAAATCACCCACCGGCGGCGTGGTGGCAGTGGGAGGCCCCATTAGCTAAAGTGGTGCTTCAGGTTACGAACAGTTTCAGGTTAAAATCGGACCTCTGGAGTGAATTAAGTACTTAACCCGAGGTATCACTGGACAAGGATGAGATGGTTGGACAGTGTTCTCGAAGCTACCAGCATGAGTTTGACCAAACTGCGGGAGGCAGTGGAAGACAGGAGGGCCTGGCGTGCTCTAGTCCAGGGGGTCACGAAGAGTCGGACGCAACTAAACGACTAAACAACAACAACCACTGTACAATAATTGCCAAAAACAAAAAACGTAAGAAGGGAGCAGTGCCCATAGCAGAGAGCCTGAGAATAGTTTGCTGATTAGGAGGAGTTATTGTGTAGGGAGAGCCTTTTAATGCAGCAATGGGAAGCAGTCGACTTCATGCAGCAAGATCCACAGGGACAGATCGGCTGCTATGGGATGCTTTGATCTCCAGTTTAGATTCATTAGCTTCCCCATCTCCTCCTCCCCCCTGGCCCAATATTTGGGGCTCCAGTAAAGCGTCTACCCCACATCCGCACCCCATGCCCTCAGCATCCGGCAGAGACAATGTTTCGGGACAAGACAGGTTTATGGGAGCCTCCTTTGTTCAGTCTCCTCAGCTGAGCTGATGGGAGAGATAACCAGTGCCTGTGGCCTATATTTCTCCCTCCCATCCCAGGGACACTCATGCATGCATCACTGGGGAAGTGAGAGAAGGAATCAAGCCAGAACAAAACACCGCAGCACCGAGTCTTATCAGCTGGTCTCCCATGGGAAAAGCATTTTTGTCTCCCTGCCAAGATTCCTAGTGAATAAATGTGCTGTCTTGTGAGGCTGGTGAGCAATCCATGGAAGAGGAGGAGGCAGGCGGAGGGGGCAAGGAAATTAGGGCTGAAAAGCATTTGCTCCCAATAAATGTCTTCTTCAGACTTGGACTTGCCAAATGTTGCTGTTCTTGTTAGCATCCCTCTGTCTCAAGAGACAATGGAGTGCGCCTCCAGGCGTCGCCACATTAGCAGCACCAAAGTGACCTTCCTGGGCCGTGTGTCTGGAGGTCCTGGGCTGCCTAGGCGACAAGACTCCCCTCTCAGGCTCACTGATGTGGTCCAAAGCGAAGCAGAGCAAGACGTTTGGCACCAGCTTGGCTGCAGGAGTTGCCGGAAGGAGGCGTACAAGGCGCCATCCAACCGTCTTAGACACTCCACTCCAGGTTTTGGCAGGGTTTACTCCTTAGCCTTTTCCTGTTCCAAAAATATCCCGCGAGACAGTGGAGGTTTAGGACCACAGTTTTCCTTCTAGAAGGGCTACCTTCCCAGGTTGATGAGGCCCACCTGCCCCCCGCTTCCCTCTACGGCAACACAGTGACATCTAATGGCGGTTGGAAGATGGATGGCGGCTAACAGATTGAGGTTGAATCCTGACAAGACAGAAGTACTGTTTTGGGGGTACAGGAGGCGGGCAGGTGTGGAGGATTCCCTGGTCCTGAATGGGGTAACTGTGCCCCTGAAGGACCAGGTGCGCAGCCTGGGAGTCATTTTGGACTCACAGCTGTCCATGGAGGCACAGGTCAAATCTGTGTCCAGGGCAGCTGTTTACCAGCTCCATCTGGAACGTAGGCTGAGACCCTATCTGCCTGCGGACTGTCTCGCCAGAGTGGTGCATGCTCTGGTTATCTCCCGCTTGGACTACTGCAATGCGCTCTACTTGGGGCTACCTTTGAAGGTGACTCGGAAACTACAACTAATCCAGAATGCGGCAGCTAGACTGGTGTCTGGGAGCGGCCGCCGAGACCATATAACACCTGTCTTGAAAGACCTACATTGGCTCCCACTACGTTTCCGAGCACAATTCAAAGTGTTGGTGCTGACCTTTAAAGCCCTAAACAGCCTCGGTCCAGTATACCTGAAGGAGCATCTCCACCCCCATCATTCTGCCCGGACGCTGAGGTCCAGCGCCGAGGGCCTTCTGGCGGTTCCCTCACTGCGAGAAGCAAAGCTACAGGGAACCAGGCAGAGGGCCTTCTCGGTGGTGGCGCCCGCCCTGTGGAACGCCCTTCCAGCAGATGTCAAAGCGATAAACAACTACCTGACATTCAGAAGACATCTTAAGGCAGCCCTGTTCAGGGAAGTTTTTAACGTGTGATATTTTATTGTATTTTTGGTTTCTATGGAAGCCGCCCAGAGTGGCTGGGGGGGCCCAGCCAGATGGGCAGGGTATAAATAAATTATTATTATTATTATTATTATTATTATTGCCTCTGGTCCTTCATTTCTGAGTTTGTTAGTTGGCACTACAATCGTTAATACATGCAATTTATTTGTGTGTGTGTGTGTTTAATAAGCTGTATATGTGGTTTAGACCACAGCGCGGGTGGCGCTGTGGTCTAAACCACAGAGCCTAGGGCTTGCCAATCAGAAGGTTGGCGGTTCGAATCCCCACGACGGGGTGAGCTCCCATTGCTCGGTCCCTGCTCCTGCCCACCTAGCAGTTTGAAAGCATGTCAAAGTGCAAGTGGATAATTAGGTACCGCTCTGGCGGGAAGGTAAACGGCGTTTACATGCACTGCTCTGGTTTCACCAGAAGCAGCTTAGTCATGCTGGCCACATGACCTGGAAGCTGTCTGCAGACAAACATTGGCTCCCTTAGCCAGTAAAACGAGATGAGCGCCGTAACCCCAGAGTCATCCGCGACTGGACTTAACGGTCAGGGGTCCCTTTACCTTTCATATGCTGCTTTATTGGAAAAAAAGCACCTCAAAGCGTTTAACAAAAGAAGGATAAATATCAATGAGAAAAATGAACAACAATAATGTAAGACTACTGAAAATTTAAAATAACGAAAGACTGAAAACTAGCACCAGCTTTCTCAACATTTGTTTAGGCTTGTTGAAACAAAAAACGTTCTTAGCCAACACCCAAAAGAGTACAGAGAAGGTACCTGCCTGATATCAATAGGCAGCGAGTTCTAAAGTCCAGGTACCGCCATGCTGAAAGATTTATTTCTTACCATTGCTGAATGGCTATTATGTGGCACGTTAAGGGCTTTGTATAATAATAGTAACACCTAGAACCTGACCAGAGGAGATCTCTGCACAAGCTGCAGCTTTGGGATCAAGTGCAAAAGAAGCCCTACCTAGAGTGCAATGCAGTAAACCTTTACTGAAGGAACCGGTGCATAAACTACTATGGCCAGGCATTTAAGGCTGCCATATTTCAAGAAGTAAAAATCCGGACACAAAAAGAATGGTCCTAGCTTTCAAACCAATTGCAGTCTTAGCACTGGATCAATTCCACGCCATGGGATTTGAGAGTAGGCATCTGATGAGATCTCGTAGCTGGCGCTTGCTTAAGCAGGTAAGACACACCAGCAAGTCTAAGCTGTGTTTCAAACTCTCGCATTTAAAGAGGGGGAATCTGAATTCCGAATTCCACCACCTACAATTTGTGTGATGAATCTTGAGTTTTTTGTGGATGGCAAATAATTCGATTCTCCCCATAAAGTAATGGTGGAGTTTTGCTGTTGGTCTTCCCACCACAGATCAAGACATGTCCTGAGCCCCATGGAGACCTCTTGGCAGGGCTGGCGAGTGGAGGAATGAGGAATGAGAGGAGAAGGGCAGAACGGGATCCTAGGAAGGGACCCAACAGTCTAGAAGCATTGACCCAGTTCCTGGGAAGGGAAGAAGCAGATTGTCAGGGGAGAGTCCTGCTCCAACTGCTGCAGTGGAGATGCTTGACTTGACTCCAGCAGCACCTCCTGTCTCTGAAGTATTCTCCACCCTAAGATCAGACCAGACAGTGAGTTCCTATCTGCTTCTTCTCATCAGTCATTTTTGCCATTTCAGCTCATTGCCAGGATTTTACCAGGCTGGTTTGGGTACAACGTTGAACCTTAGCTTAATTTGAAGACAAGCCTAGGCAAGACTTGGGCTTGCATGCTCTCCCTCCTGTTCTGGTGGGCTGTGAGAAGATACTGGGAAGCTGCTTCTTCGATTTTAGATTAACCACATCTTGCCATGTCATCCGAACCCAACAAACTGTGCTTATTCTCCACCGCCGTCTGTTGAGAGAAGCCAATTTCAAGTCATAGTTTATGAAGCTAGCTTGTTCAACAAGCAAAGTAAGCTGACCACAGTTTAAGGCGTAGATGCAACACTAAACTATGGTGAATCTAAGTGGAAACTTCCAATCCCCTTCAGGCTCTACACTGGAGCAGGGAGGATTGCATGAGTCCTACAATGCCTGATGGATGGAAATTTAGATCAGAGTTTGCTATATAGCAGCCCTTTCCCAAGAAGGTCTTGTGACAAGTCCTTCCTCGGCCATGAACTCCCTAGCCAAGCCTCTGTACTTACAGGGCCCATTGCAAATATTCCTCACGTGGAAGTGCTCTGAACCCTCAAAAAACAAAAGCAAAACCCAAGCAGATATTATCAGCATCATTCTTTTCGTTTGCTAGCTGGACTCAGAGAATTAAAAGATGGTGCAGCTGAAAAGCAGGAGGCAGGACAGAACTCAGGGCAGTCCCTCTCCCCTACTATTTGCTTGTGACTCCTTCAGCAGATGCCAAAATTATAACATCTCCTGCTCTGGAGGCCTTTGGAGCAGACCTTCAACGGAAACAACCGCGGCAGCTTGTTTTTCCTTCACCACTTTACTGCTTGGGATCCCAGCCAGAGTTCACCCCATTTATCTTCCTTGCCAAATTGACCTGGCACCTTAGATGTGAAAGTACCTTTTAAGTCGCTCCCTAATCTCTATGAATGATGGCTTTCTGCCAAAAAGGATTAGCAGGACACACTTTGAAGATCCTAAGAGGCAGGAGGAGGCAGTGGGTCAAGCACCACACCACCCTAGGCATCCTACCTTCAAAATTCAGCCTGAATGGACTGACAAACCCGGGACCTGGGGGAAGGGACGTTGGAGGAAGATTTTCTTTTCTTTTTATCTTTTGTTACTAAGATTATCTTATATAATTGATGAATATTAGAAGGATGTATGAAATGAAATCGCTTGGCTCTGGTATAAAAGTTTAAGGGATTAGGAAAGAATATAACGGTTAAGAGAAGTTATTTAAAATAAGATTTAGGTTGAGGTTTTGTATAAGACAATGAGGAGAATAGAGTAAAGGCAATGTAATGAAAGATTAGAATAGGGTAAAAACTTGGTGGTAAGGATTTGCTGAACTAACAAATTGAACTGGAATACAAAAAAGGGAGGGATGAGGAGGTCTGGGGAAATAAGTCTATGGAAGATATGTTATGAAAATTAATGTGTTTTTAACTGTTTTTATTTTTTATGTTTTTCATTTTTCATTTTTCTTGTTATAATCTGGAAACTTTAATAAAAAATATTTTAAAAATAAAAATAAAAATTCAGCCTGAATCTTGCCAGCAATTCAGAATTAGGAGCGGGTTAGCTGTGTGTCCTTGTTTTGCACAGGGCAGGGCCCGATTTTGACTGCCCAGTCCAAGCAAAGTTTAATGATAAAGAAGGAGATGGCGTGCAAAAGGAGATGGGGGGTGCATATTGGGTTGTAGTCCAGCACCAGAGCATGCTCCTTGCATGCCAGGTTCAATCCCTGGAATCACCAGGTAGGACAGTGAGATCCCCTGCCCAAAATCCTGGAGAGATGCTGCCAGTCAGTGCAGAGACTACTAAACTAGATGGGAATAATAGCTCTGGGAGGTGGTCCCCAGATCACCTAAATGTTGATTCCAGCCCATCCACAACCTCTGATTGATGGATGGATGGATGGATGGATGGATGGATGGATTGCATTTATATCCCACCTTTTTCTCAAAGAGGTATGCATTATTCTCCCTGCTCCATTTAATCCTCCCAACAACCTGGCAAGGTGGGTTAGGCCGAGAGGCAGTGACCGGCCTAGGGTTACCCCCAGCGACAGCATCATGGCTGAACAGGGATTCGAACCCTGATCTTTCCCAGGTCTTAGCCCAACACTCTAACCAAGGCATAGGCAAACTCTGGCCCTCCAGATGTTTGGGACTACAATTCCCATCATGCCCTGTTAGCTAGGGATGATGGGAATTGTAGTCCCAAACATCTGTTTGCCTATGCCTGCTCTAACCGCTACACCACGCTGGCTCTCTTGATAATCCTGAGGCTGCCATTTCCTTATCCGGCTCTGTTTCCTCTTGTGTGTGGGGGGGGGAGAGAAATGGAGGAGGAGGAGGAGGAGAGGCCTTTGAGCAGGTCTTGCACATGACTGTGGCGCACTGGAGCCTCCTCAAACCGGTTTGGCCAGACAGGCTTTGCTGAATGGTGGCAGGAATGTTTGCACAGGGATCGCTAGGCAACACACCTGTTTGTTTGTGCAGGGGCACCCCGCCTTGGGGCTTGGCACCCATTGGCAGGTGCTTCTTGTGTGCTGCAGAGTGGTTATCTGACAAACCCGCTGCCGTGCGCTTGGCACTGCCAGGTGGTTTTGTGCCAGGGTGGGAGGGAAAGATTCCAGCTGCTTCCTTTATGTCGGCTGCAATTGTACTCATTGCAGAAGCCGCTCGCTCTGCCTGTTCTCCTTGCTGCCCCTCTAGTGTAACAAGACTCACCAGTTCCAGAATCCACCGAGAGCCCTGAAACAATGTCAAAGGTTGCTGGGGCAAAAGATCCTGCTTAAGAGAGAAATTCGCCTCCCCTGTTGTAGAAACTAGCAGGGAACTTTTGATTGTCAAATCAGAAGCTTGAAATTGCCTGGCTGGGTCAGCTCACAAACACCTATGTCCCCTGTTGTTTGTCCTCAGTCCCTGGAGATACACTGCACTGGAAATGGGGGTTCACCCACACATTCATCTAGCATGGCACAGCACCATCAACAGACCTCTCATCTGTGAATTTGCCAAATGTTCTCTTTCATTTGTCCACAAATAAGACAAAATGCTCATTGGCCGCTTAATTCGCTCAGGTATGGTCCCTTGTGGAGGCTCGTATATGCATTAAATAGCCTCTTTTCTCAACATTATAGACTGAAGAGGCTATGGATAAATTATTGCTTCTCCAAACAACACACACTTACAACTTCCAAAGCTATTTCCTTTGGTCTCAACTGTTTGTATTT
The DNA here is from genome assembly GCF_965113315.1 of Podarcis vaucheri. NCBI lineage: Eukaryota > Metazoa > Chordata > Lepidosauria > Squamata > Lacertidae > Podarcis > Podarcis vaucheri. The sequence goes on along the minus strand of NC_138765.1, from coordinate 87,348,652 downwards.
ACGATTCTGAATTGACACAAGATAGCCTATTATTGGTAAGAGCTATTGATTTTCTTAGAAATTCATTGGCATACGTCTGTGGCAGGTGAAGGTTTGTGCACGTTTCTTAAGTAGATATATAAAAATGTTTCATGCCATGAATTTCCTTCACCCTTATGTTTCCATTCGTAAGAATGAGTTAAAATATTTCCCCCCAAATATTGTTTGCTGGATTTTGCTGTGCTATTCTGAATAATGCCTTTTATAGGGTAGAGGGCCCTGGGGAGGAGTTTATGGGACTAAGCAGGTGGGGTGGGGGGCTGAAAATGCTTGGGAACCACTGAACTAGATTGTAACGTCAATCAGCTCCAGGATAGCATGGTGGAAGTTGTGGGTTCGAAACACCTGGAGGGCTGCTCTAAGCTAAGACATTTCGCAGCTCTGCTTCCTGACATCTCCAGGGAGCATCACACGTCATCAGCAAAAAAAAGTGTATATCAAGCAAAATGACATAGGAAAATGTGCATATTAGGAGAAGTTTGCACTAAAATCCTGTCAAATTTTCATGAGGACTTTTTGGATTAAAAAGAAAGAAAGTTGCAAACTGATGCAGAAAAGTGGAACTTCAGGCTTGAAAAAATGAGAAACTGAAGTTGACAGATTTGTCCACCTATCTTGATGAGGCAGCCAAGCAATTAACTGGCCGGCCCTTTCCTAGTTTGGAATGATCTGGCCCTTTGTCCTCCTCCAAACCAACTTGACCAATTTCCAGAAAAGGAGCGCTGCTTCCCTCTTCTTCCCACTTACTAGAGTGACCAAGTGCCATAGCTGTCAACCTTCCTTTTTTTTGCAGGAAATTTCCTTATTCCAGCACCATTTCCTGCAACTTCCCACTGCTATCCTGGATTGTTCGATATCCCATAGGCTGTCCCCGGGACAGGTGAGGCTGCTGATCCCTTATTTTCAAGTTGACAGCTATGCCAAGTGCCCTATTTATAACAGAGAAACGTCCTCCGTCTTGTACAGTGGTACCTCGGGTTAAGAACTTAATTCATTCTGGAGGTCCGTTCTTAACCTGAAACTGTTCTTAACCTGAAGCACCACTTTAGCTAATGGGGCCTCCTGCTGCTGTCGCGCCGCCGGAGCACGATTTCTGTTCTCATCCTGAAGCAAAGTTCTTAACCCGAGGTACTATTTCTGGGTTAGCGGAGTCTGTAACCTGAAGCGTACGTAACCTGAAGCATCTGTAACCCAAGGTACCACTGTACTTAGACCGCTGGTCAGTCCATCTACAGCACAGCCATCATGTCTACAACTGACTGGGAGCAGCTATCCAGAATAAAGTCAGCAGCCCTTCTGGAAGATGCTTGGGGAGGGAACCTGGGGCCTTCTGTATCCCAGCAGGTGCTCAGCCATGGTGATACAGTGGCTCTTCTACAAAGCCGTAATCCTCCCTTATTTACTTGGTGGATTCAAGGAAACACAGGCAAGAATCCCAAGCCAAACCGCGAGTGTGCATTCTAGAAAGCTGAGTCCAGGGCGTGAGTCAGGCAGGGAGAATGTGCTTGGGCTGCCCAGGGGCAGCTCTAACTTGCCTGCTGAACAGTTACCTGGGAATGTGGTGGAGGAAATGCCCTCTCATTCGATAACCATGCTAATTCCAGAAGCCCTGCGAGGATCCTCCTGGAACCGCCCTGCCCTCTGAAAGTAAACAAAATAACAGCTGCAATTCTGGGATGGATCAGCTGCGCTCATGCAATATCCATGGGCTTGTGGAGGGGAAGGCAAACAGAAAGACTTCAGCATGGAAACAGCAGATAGAAAAATGTATGCTAATTGCTGGCATGTTAATTCTACTGAGAGATGTTTTTGCAAAACACACACACACAAATTCCCACAGTGCTATAATTAACGTTGGATTAAAGGACTCAGGGACACTTTGCTGAACAATATAATAGTTTTATTTTAAGCATCTAACTTTGCAGTTGTGGGGGGAGGGAGAGGAGGGATCATTAATGGCAGAGCTAAGAAAAGAATAGAGTGACACAGCCCTTAGCCTGGAATTTGCAATTAAAAGCCACAGAATATAGAACAGGCCTAAGTACCGTACCTCGCTCTTGCTCTCTATGCCATTGGTGCACAATTCAAAGAAATGGGAACCATCAGGGATGAAAGAGATTGACTCTCCTCCCTGAAAAAAATATATCCTGGGATCTTAAGCAATGGTCTGCAAAACAATCAGCAAATTCACTTATCTCCAGGGATGTTATACACCCTGTCTCCAAGAGGCAGAACAAAAACGTCAGTGATTCTGTGGTGGAAAACATTCTCCCTAAATTGAGTGGATTGGAAGGGTGAGTGTGTGGAAGCCACACAACATGCTTTGCATAGCTAACTGCCCCCCCCTCCTTCTATATTTCCAGAGTTAAAACAAGAAAAAAGGGGAAAGGGGGAAAGGGAGGGAAACCACATTAAATGAAAAGAGCCAAGGAAGCATAAATGTTCAAAGGGGAGGGGAGAATTAAAAGAGACCCATTTCCTCCTTTAAAGTATCATTTTTGGGGGGATCCCAAAAGATTGGCAAGAAGTATCCCAGCCTGGTTTGATATCAAAGGCATCTATGAATTATATCCCTCGTCAGGTTATTCACCAAAGCCAGACTAAATGTCTTTCCTTCTGCAGTGTTGGATGGCAGGTTGAGAGGAGTTCCCTACCAGGACAGACTTTGCTCGTGTGCTCAAGGCATCGATTCCATAAAACATATTTTGCTGCACTGTGTGAAATACGAGCAAGCCAGGGCTGAACTGATATTACCCTTGCTGGTACCTTTCCTGGGAAAATCAGAGGCTCACTATGTCAGGTTCCTATTGGAAGACAGGACAAACGCTAAAATATTAGCAGTGGCGAAGTTTTAATCAGTAGTTGCAAGAACCAATGATCCCTATCTTTAAGTCTGAAAAAAGTGCTTGTTTAACCTGGAGGTAGGCTGTCTGAATTGTGCATTGCTTTGTAACGATTTGTTGGGTCTCTAGACCGTAATAAAGATTGACTGATGATTGATTGATTGATTGATTGATTGATTGGTTGATTGATATATCCCTCATTGCAAGGAGAGTTTCCTTCCTCCAGCTTCACTGCCCACTGAGAGCCAGTGGGCTGTGGTGGCTAGCATGTCAGACGAGGACCTGGGAGACCTGGGTTCAAATCCCCACTCAGCCATGAAGCACCCTGGGTGACTTACTCTCAGTCACTTACTCTCAGCCTCACCTGCCTCGCAGGGTTGTCGTGGGGATTAAATGGGGAAGGGGAGAACTATGAGCTCCTTGGAGAAAAGGTTGGGATAGAAATGCAATGGCTATACAGTGGTACCTCGGGTTACAGGCGCTTCAGGTTATAGACGCTTCAGGTCACAAACTCCGCTAACCCAGAAATAGTACCTCAGGTTAAGAACTTTGCTTCAGGATGAGAACAGAAATCGCGTGGCGGCAGCGGGAGGCCCCATTAGCTAAAGTGGTGCTTCAGGTTAAGAACAGTTTCAGGTTAAGAACGGCCCTCCAGAATGAATTAAGTACTTGACCCGAGGTACCACTGTACATCGCCGTTGGTGACAGTGTGGTGTTGATGACACCAAGGGCGCAGGGTTAATTCCCATAAGGGACGGCTGTGGATTCCAGCATCGCAGGGGGTTGGACTAGGGTTCATCTTCCAACTCTATGATTTTATGATAGAAATGCAATGGCTAAAGATATAGCTAAAAACAGCCCTGCTCTCGCACAGCTCCTGCTCATTTCAATGAGGCTTGTGCAGGAGAACAACCTGGTAAGTGGTTCCAACTGTGCTGGTGGCTGACCACACTCATTTTCTTGAAGAATGTGCTTGCTTTTCCTCCTGACAGGGCAGCCATGCTTGCTCCTGACCTGTGGAGCTTACTTATGTATTGATTCCAGTTACAGATAGGTAGCCGTGTTGGTCTGCCATAGTCAAAATAAAAAAATTCCTTCCAGTAGCACCTTAAAGACCAACTAAGTTAGTTCTTGGTATGAGCTTTCGTGTGCATGCACACGAAAGCTCATACCAAGAACTAACTTAGTTGGTCTTTAAGGTGCTACTGGAAGGAATTTTTTTATTATGTATTGATTGATTTATTTATTTTTTAAAAAACCAACTTATGAATATAATGAAATTCAGAATAAGGACAACCTGAACCCATAAATGCAGCTGGCGTAAAATCAGTCATGTCAGTAAAAGCCAGCAGAGCAGTAAATCCACAACATACAGCCAGCTCCCAACCATATAGCTGTTATGAGTTTGGGGTGTTAAAATGTTTGCCAGAACCCTCTAGATCCACAAGTGTTAGAATTTAATCAAGGCTTCTAATACTTGGAGTTGGCAGGGTAGCCTCCTAGTGAACTGAAAGCTTGGGTGATGAGCCATTAAAGGGGATCAAGAGGTTTGATGCAAGGGGGTATATAGGTATGACCCCCTCCCTCAATAGATAAAAGTCAAAATTTAGAGCAGAGAGTTTTGGGGAGCAGTGATGTGACCTAGAAGTAAAGCAGCACGGTAGAGAGAGTCAGAGAGCAAAGTTTGATGTCTCTTTGAATCCAAAGATGCAGTTGTGGAAGAAACATTCTTGGGGTGTTAATGCTGTGAACCCCTCCATCGTATTCTCAGGGTGTATATATGCATAAATAAACCATATATCATAAAGACACAACAGCCTCCACTGTGCCTCATTCCCCAAAGGGAACACAACCCCTGGTAAGCGCCTGGAACCCTGGAAGTGAGCTGCAAATATATACCTCAAATTTTCCTGCAAACTGTCTTAAACTTGTTACAAAACACTGCAAATAAAAACCAACACATTGCTCTTAAACAACTCGCAATGCAGCCCTGTTGTTGTTGTTGTTGCTGCTGCTGCTGCTTTAAGTTCTTACTACTATTTAATATTGTCCAAGAACTATTATCTCTTTAGTCCCCTAGAGAGAGATTCTGATAAGCAATTTGCTTCTCTGGCATGTTGGTATCATCTTTCTGCTGTGAGAGGTAGCCAGATTCCCAGCAGTGAGTCATCAATTAACATAAGTACTTCATCTTCAGCTTGCATCTTCAGCTACACACAAGCACCTTCTCTGCAAGGAAACAGATCCCCACAAACTGCAAGCCTTTTTCCAATACAAACCTCCCACCATTGCAAACACAATGCATACAAACACAATATTTAATGCACATTAAACTTGTAGCTTTACACTCCCATGGTTGAGTCTGGCCATAGCTGTCAACTTTCAGATTTGAAAACAAGGGATCAGCAGCCAGAAATAGTACCTCGGGTTAAGAACTTTGCATCAGGATGAGAACAGAAATCGTGCTCCGGCGGCACAGCGGCAGCAGGAGGCAGCATTAGCTAAAGTGGTCTTCAGGTTAAGAACAGTTTCAGGTTAAGAATGGACCTCCGGAACGAAGTAAGTACTTAACCAGAGGTACCACTGTATATTGATTTTATGAATAATAATAATGATGATAATGATGATGATGATGATGATGATGATGATAAATTATTTATAATTAATTATTTATACCCCGCTCATCCGGCTGAGTTTCCCCAGCCACTCTGGACAGCTCCAAATCAAGTGCTAAAAACAATACAGCATTAAATATCAAAAACTTCCCTAAACAGGGCTGCCTTCAGATGTCTTTTAAAAATAGGATAGCTGCTTAATTCCTTGACATCCACAGGGCAGGCGCCACTACCGAGAAGGCCCTCTGTCTGGTTCCCTGTAACCTCACTTCTCGCAATGAGGGAACCGCCAGAAGGCCCTCGGCGCTGGATCTCAGTGTCCGGCCTGAATGATGGAGGTGGAGACGCTCCTTCAGGTATACTTCAGGTATAATTCTGTGTCCAGGGCAGCTGTTTACCAGCTCCATCTGGTACGCAGGCTGAGACCCTACCTGCCCGCGGACTGTCTCACCAGAGTGGTGCATGCTCTAGTTATCTCCCGCTTGGACTACTGCAATGCGCTCTACGTGGGGCTACCTTTGAAGGTGAGCTGGAAACTACAACTAATCCAGAATGTGGCAGCTAGACTGGTGACTGGGAGCGCCGAGACCATATAACACCGATCTTGAAAGACCTACTTTGGCTCCCAGCATGTTTCTGAGCACAATTCAAAGTGTTGGTGCTGACGTTTAAAGCCCTAAACGGCCTCAGTCCAGTATACCTGAAGGAGCGTCTCCACGCCCATTGTTCTGCCCGGACACTGAGGTCCAGCGCCGAGGGCCTTCTGGCGGTTCCCTCACTGCGAGAAACCAAGTTACATGGAACCAGGCAGAGGGCCTTCTTGGTAGCGGCACCTGCCCTATGGAACGCCTCCCATCAGATGACAAAGAGAAGAACAACTACCAGACTTTTAGAAGACTTCTGAAGGCAGCCCTCTTTAGGGAATCTTTTAATGTTTAACAGACCACTGTATTTTAATATTTTGTTGGAAGCCACACAGAGTGGCTGGAGAAGCCCAGCCAGATGGGCAGGGTATAAATAATAAAATTATTATTATTATTATTATTATTATTATTATTATTATTATTATTATACAAGACCGAGGCCATTTAGGGCTTTAAAGGTCAGCAGCAACACTTTGAATTGTACTTGGAAACGTACTGGGAGCCAATGCAGATCTCTCAGGACTGGTGCTATGTGGTTCCGGCGGCCACTCCCAGTCACTAGTCAGAATTTTTTTAAAATGAAAATAAAAAAATTATAATAAATGAAAGAGTTAGCACCAAGGGGTAGCTGCAGGCATCTGACTCTCCATCAGGGGGCGACTTGTGGCTGAGGAACAGCTGCCCTCATCCAATGGGGCAGGCAAGCCAGGGTCCAGTGCCAGGCCTTCTACTTTGCAGAGGGCAATCAGAGTCCAGCTTAATGACAAAGAACTCTGAGAAGCAAGAGTGTGGGCAGCAGGTCTTAAGGTTTCCCATCCAAAGTTAGCAAAACCCGGATCAGGTTCACAAGCAGGGAGAGTGGAGGAACTTGATTCAGTTCACACTTGCAGCCGAATCGAACAAACCTGAGCTTTCTGAAACAAGATGATAACTGGAGCACAGAACCATCCTTCAGAATTTGCACTCACTTGAAATTTGCAATGCAGTACTCCAACCAAAGGGACGTGGGTGGTGCTGTGGGTTAAAACACAGAGCTTGCCGATCAGAAGGTCGGCAGTTCAAATCCCCGCGACAGGGTGAGCTTCCATTGCTCTGTCCCTGCTCCTGCCAACCTAGCAGTTCGAAAGCACGTCAAAGTGCAAGTAGATAAATAGGTACCACTCCGGCAGGAAGGTAAACGGTGTTTCCGTGCGCTGCTCTGGTTCGCCAGAAGCGGCTTTGTCATGCTGGCCACATGACCCGGAAGCTGTACGCCTGCTCCCTCGGCCAATAAAGTGAGATGAGTGCCGCAACCCCAGAGTCGACCACGACTGGACCTAAGGGTCGGGGGTCACTTTACCTTTTTTACTCCAACCAAAAGTGCATATATCAAGGAGGAAAGTGTATATTTCTGAAAACAGCATACAAGCAAAAGACGTTGCTTGCGGAAAGTGGGTAGAGGAACATTTCTCCCCAACTCTCATAACGCTGTAACTCATGGAAAGTCTGGTATATAAGAGAGTAGCAAGTTCCCACCCTCCTAACATTAGGAGAGGAGCTGAATGTCGGAAGATTTGGGACAGACAAAAGAGAGGAGTTCTTTGTGCAGCACGTAGTTAAACTATGGGACTCAGAAATCCATACAGCAATGCTGAAGAATTTTCATGGATTTTTAAAATTACAAAAAATAGCAACTTGCTTCAGAAACGTGGAAGAGCTGAATTTAATTTTGGAAAAATGAGAAGAATGACATAGACAGTTCTTTCATCCTCAGCCACGACCTTCCCTCCTACAGTATTGCAGCTCTATTTAAATTAAAGCAACAACTTAAAATATCCACATAGCCATTAGCATATGCTATTTTTGTGTGATGCTCTGCCCTGGACCATCCTTCCCCAACCAGCTGTTGCATGAGGCTGGCAGGAATTGCGCTCCAAAACATCTGGAGGACACAGGTTTGGGGGAGGCTGCCTGCTGACGCACCCCTAATACCAGAAGGCCTCTTTGCAGCGATTCTGGTCTCAAAGCACAGCTGCACCAGATGTGTTTTCCATATGGCTTCTGCTAAAATGTCCTCAAACTGGAATACTTTCCTCCTGCTTCATCCTGCAGCTCTCGGAGCTCAGTGTGACCACATTTGACATCTCTCCGGGATTGCAGAAGGACTCTGGGGCACAAGCCTCTTGATGAGCAGATGTTTACTCATTCTTATTACTATTTATTATTTATTAAATTTGCATAGCGCCCTTTGCTGGAAGAGCACAGGTTAGTTCACAGCATATTTAATACATGATGAGAACACAAAATACATAACGAAATGAAAACAAAAAGAAACCAAAAACTGCCCTCCAAGAAACACATACAGTGGTACCTTGGTAGTCAAACGGATTTGTTGTCAAACAAACCGGCTCCCGAACGTCGATAAACCTGGAAGTGAGTGTTCCAGTTTGCGAACGTTTTTTAGAAGCTGAATGTCCAACACGGCTTCTGTAGCTTCCAATTGGCTGCAGGAAGCCGTGCCTTGGTTTTCAAACCGTTTCGGGAGTCGAACGGACTCCCAGAACAGTTTAAATTCAAGAACCAAGATACCCCGTACCATTAAATTTGATTAATTAATTTAATTATGATTAATTACTTAATTGATTAAATAAATATATTGATCAGATAGAAAAGGGGGTTCCTTTCACCCCCTAAAGGAAGTCATTTCTGCAGAATGTGCCCTGGCCACCAAGGGCTGGATGAGATCTACTCTGCCCACCAAATGCCCTGGAGAGAGCAAGCTGAACGAAGAAGAAGATCATTAGCAGGTTGTGTGCAGAGGACCTTTGAACCAAAGGTCTTCATACTTCCACCAGGATCAGTGGAAGTTGGTGCTCAGTGGTTCTGGTGGGGTTGCTAGGAGGTCAGGTTGTGTGTGTGTGTGTGTGTGTGTGTGTGTGTGTGACCTCGAGATAGATTGCAATAGGCAACACAGTAAGCCTGTACTGTATGCAGGGATTACCGTATTTTTCACCCTATAGGACGCACCTTTTCCCCTCCAAAAATGAAGGGGAAATGTGTGTGCATCCTATGGGGCGAATGCAGGCTTTCACTGAAGCCTGGAGAGCGAGGGGGGTCGGTGCGCACCGACCCCTCTCGCTCTCCAGGCTTCAGGAAGCTATCCGCAAGTCTTGCAAGCCCGGCGGGATGTCCCACGGGCTCGCAAGGCTTGTGGGCAGCAGCCTGCAGCACCACAAGCTCGGGGGATAGGGGGGTGGCGGAGTGCCGCCACCCCGCTATTCCCCGACCTGATCTGGAGGCTGGCGGGGGGGGGGGAGAAGCAAGCTTGCTTCTCCCCCCCCCGCCAGCCCCACAAGCTCGGGGGACAGCGGGGCAAGGTGTCCCTGAAGGCAGAAGAGGGAGACGGAGCGCTCCGTCTCCCTCTTCTAGCTTGGGGATGGCTGCGCAAACCTGGGGGAAAAATAATTTTCCCGCCCTTGATTTCTCCCCCCAAAAAACTAGGTGCGTCCTATGGGCCGGTGCATCCTATAGGGCGAAAAATATGGTACGTTCTGGAGATCATGCCTAAAGCCAAAATTGCATATAGTAAAAACACATTGGGTGCAATGGTGGGTGGGATCACCAAAGTATTTTTTCCCAGATGCCACTGCCCCCTTTTAAAAGAATTACCACCCCCCCACCCCCAGTGCATGAAGTTGAATGTGTACAAATTAAATTTGTGTAAATTGCAGGTTTGCTGTATATAAACACTTTCATATATAAAGAGAGCCAGTGTTGGTGCAGAGGTTAAAGTGTCAGACCAGGAGTTGGGTTCAAATCCCCACTCGTCACGAAGTTCACTGGGTGATTTTGAACATCAGTTACTGCCTCTCAGCCTAACCCACCTCGCAGGGTTCTTGTAGATTTTACATGAAGAGAAAGATAACCATTCACACCACTCTGAGCTCTTTAAAGGAAAAGGTGGGGGATAAATGCTAATAAATGAATGAAATAAATGTGCAAAATTGCATTCATTAGCAGAAATGTGCAAAAAAAGAATTGCAAATGCATTTTTTGCTGTGTTGCAAAAAAGGTGCGAACTGAATTTAAGTCCAGAAAACGGAAAACTTGAGAGAATCTGAGACTGACAAATTTGCCCATCTCTAGGACTACTACGCAGACTTTTTTGGTCTGACTCTATAAAGGGATTCTTATTTTGCACCATATGTCTCCTGAGATCAGACCATGCTGAGAGGTCATGTGAGAATCCCCAGACACAGGTAACAGGGTGTGAAAGGCAGGGATTTTCCCCCATGACTTTCTCTCTCTATCTGGGGTGCAGATTAGTGCATTCTGTTGGACACCACCCTCTTTGCAACACCCCTGCCAATAGTGGCCACTTTGTGGAGCCTTGCAGGCCTCTTCCCTTCCCTGCAGAGCAAATTAGCATCCCAGGGAACTAAGGTCTTTTGTTCCAATGGGCTGGAGCTGTAATTTGCTTTTAAGCTTCAAGGCTTTCCTCGACCTCTTTCCTGTCCCAGAGGGGTAGTGAGGAATAAACAGGCCCATTCTTGATAAAGGGTTTGTCTTGGCAGGTCCCCATTTCCAAGGTGCAAGATCCTGTCCGATTACTAAGCACACGTCAAATGGAGAAGAACGGGCTCGATTGTCGGAAAAGCCAACAGCACTTTCCACTGGGGAGTGAAGAGGCAGGGAGAACCACCATCTCCAACGTGGCGCCCTCTGGATGTTGTTAGGGACTCAACTCCCCTTAGCTCCTGTCAGCTGGTCTTTGTGTGTGTGTGCCCCCCCCCCCCCGACAGCATTTACTGAGCAGTGGCAGCATATTGGAGACTGGCAGAAAAAAATATTTCTGTAGCGAGGATCAATGTAATTTAGAAAATTGCCTCGTTTGCAGGAAAGGCCTCCAGTTCTAAGAAAATGCATTTGGAATTGATCTTTGCTTGTTTTAGAGCATGCATAGACTGCTTGATAAAAAAATAAAAATTTCCACGTGGTGTGCAAATAAAATTAAAGATTAATGCAGCTGAAATTCACATTCCACTAGAAACAAATACCTCAGGTTAAGAACTTAATTCGTTCCGGAGGTCCATTCTTAACCTTAAACTGTTCTTAACCTGAGTTACCACTTTAGCTAATGGGGCTTCTGGTGCCGCCATGCAATTTCTGTTCTCACTCTGAAGCAAAGTTCTTAACCCGAGGTACTACTTCCGGGTTAGTGGAGTTTGTAACCTGAAGCGTCTGTAATGTATAATGTTGCACGCTACCCCAATCTCCAAGCTCTTAACTCTGGCCTTTGTCTTTCTAACTACCAGTCAATTGAGGGAGGAGCCCCCACTCATTTGTTTTCTAGCACAAAGCCACTTCCTTTGTTACCTTAATGGCCCATAGTTAGAGGGCCATTAGCTCACCAGGAAACTAGTCTGGCTATTCCAGAAATTTAATCTGTGCTGGATCCAGGAATTAGAAGGCAGCTCAGGAATACAGTCTATGCCCTGCAAACACATAACACTACCTCCCCGCTCTGCAAGAACAAGATGTACAAACATCTGCCCCCAGATGTACAAACGAACAACGTATTTTTTAAAAATGCTTTGTGTGTCCATGTCCAATCTTGCCCCTTTCTAATAGTTACTTATTGGTGTGAAGTTTTTTTTTGCTTTTTGTTTTTTTGTAAATCTGTCCCTGTTTTCATCTAAGGAATGTTGGAGGGTATGTTTCCATACTCCGGACAAACACCGACGTAGGGTGTGATCGTACTTATACATACAACCATCATAGTTAAAAACAAACGGGATAAAAGATAAGATATATCTGAGAGAGAGGACTTTGCATTTTTCTATTTCTTTTGACTTCTCTCTTCTCTTCTCTTCTCTTCTCTTTTATTTTCTTTAGATTAGTTTGTTTTTGATTGCATTATGAAAAGGTTTTCAATACGTAAAACTTCAAAACAAAAAAAACAAACATTAATTGTGTAGATTCTGAGTTTTATGGATATCAGTTCACTTTGATATTTACCTATTGAACTCTAACGATCTCCTCTCCTCGCAAGCAACCATCCTGGGACACACAGAGAGGAGAGGTCTCCTGTGCCTGGGCTCCACCACCAAATTATCTGGTTTGCGCCTCACACAAAGAGAGCCCTAAACCTGAATTCCCCATCCCTGCCAGTCCTGGGAGCGCATTACTTTTATTTGGCCAACATCTTATTCCCCATGGCAGAAGGACCACTCTCTAGCCCTTTGTCTTGCTTCTGCACTGAGGGTCTTTGGGGCCCTGTGGATTGAGCCATGGCTCCAGGAACATCAGCCCCCGGGCACATGAAAGTGTGGGGAAATGTCCTGAATTATTTCAAATTGCAGGATTTTTATAATTCAAAATTCTGAGCATGTGGTAGATTATTGAATGCATTCAGAATTCAGTGCCTAGAAAGGTACAGAATCCTCGTCTCCTCTTGGGCACCCCAGAAATAATAATAATAATAATAATAATAATAATAATAATAATAATAATAATAATATATTTATTCCCCCTCCCATCTGGCTGGGTTTCCCCAGCCACTCTGGGTGATTCCCAACAGAATTAATGATAATAATAATAATAAGTCATTAAAACATCAGACATTAAAAGCTTTCTTAAATAAGGCTGCTTTCAGATGTCTTCTAAAAGTCACATAGTTATTTCCTTGACATCTGATGGGAGGTCATTCCACAAGGCGGGTGCCATTACCAAGAAGGCCCTCTGTCTGGTTCCCTATGCAGATGACACAACTGTGATTGGGCTCATCCCTGAAAGGGAGGGTGAAACGGATTATAGAGATGAGGTGGAGCGGCTGACAGAGTGGTGCAGAGCTAACAACTTGCTCATAAATACAAGGAAGACAAAGGAGCTTGTGGTGGACTTCAGGAGACAGAAGAGCAACGTCCAGCCACTTTTGATTGATGGGGTCTGTGTGGAGAGGGTAACAATGTTCAGATTTTTGGGCATTGAATTACAAGAGGATCTGTCCTGGAGTGTCGACACAAGGGGGCTTGTGAAGAAGGCCCAGCAGAGACTGTACTTTTTGAGAATACTAAGGAAAAACCATCTTATGTGTGTGGTACGGAAGCTGTACTACCCAGGACAGGATGGGGTTGTGCAGGGTTGTTAAGGCAGCAGAGAGCATTGTTGGCTGCCCACTCTCCACCTTAGAGCAGATTTATGCCACAAGGTGCCATAGGAAGGCACTGGACATAGTAAAAGATCCATCGCATCCTGGTCACTGTCTCTTTCGTTGTCCCCGAAGGGGGCAATGACAATAAAGATATTGTTGTTGTTGTTGTTGTTGTTGTTGTTGTTGTTGTTGTTGTTGTTGTTGTTATTACCTCGCTTCTTGCAATGAGAGAACCGCCAGAAGGCCCTCAGAGCTGGATCTCGGTGTCTGGGCAGAACGATGGGGGTGGAGACGCCAGTGGCGTAGCGTGGGGGGTGCAGGGGGGGCCGGCTGCACCGGGCGCAACATCTGGGGGTTAGGGTTAGGGGGTGCAAATCCACGGGTTAGGGGGCGCAAATTACTTGCCTTGCCCCGGGTGCTGACAACCCACGCTACGCCACTGGGAGACGTTTCTTCAGGTATACTGAAATCCTTCTGTCCTTAAAAACGGTTAGAACTTGATCTCAGTTGGGTGTGTGAAGATGCTACACAGGTCACTTCTGCTTGGTGTTTGCTCTTGACATTCTGAAGATTAGCTGTGATTCCTGCACTGCGGGGGTCGGACTAGCTCACCCTTTGGGTCTCTACAATTTTACGAGACGCACAGAACGTCTCCAGGTCTAGGAAGGAGAGAGCTGCCGCTGGCACAACTCAGAAGTCCGGATATTGTGTCGGGTGATCCTCCCCGTCTGGCATTTAAAAGTGAATGGGCTTCCTTCCTGAGCGAGGTGACCCATCTGCCACCCCAAGGGGGGTCTGAGAGCCCTCAATTGGTTTAGGGGGGAAAGATGCCATGTAAGCAGATGAAAAGAAGCTGTAGCCACTGGGTAAGCTGCCAGCCTTGCGTTCGGCCCATTCATTTGGCACATTGTCTGCAAGATCCTGGCTAAGACGGCCAGGCAAAGACTCTTTATATCCGCTTAGTCACCCACCTGCCATCTGTCACAAGCGGCTGTGGGCTGAAAGAGCAAAGTGGGGGTGGGAAATTTGCACTCACCCCATCCTCCAGCGTGGTCTCCAAGTGGCTCTTGGAACGCTCTGTTATTGGAATGTAGCACCTACCCCGGTTAGAAAAGCGGGTCCCTAACTTTTTTCAGCCACTGCCCACTTGGTTCCATGAACTCATCCCCAGTGACCCCTCCCCTATTCAGAATAGGGGTTTGCACAACCCACGAAGGAAGATAATAGCACAATACCATTCAAAACAGCATCAATTAATTGCTGTTTGTTTGTTTGTTTGTTTGTTTGTTTGTTATTAATGTTGCAATACATATCTGAAGGTTACGTGGGTGGCGCTGTGGGTTAAACCACAGAGCCTAGGACTTGCCAATCAGAAGGTCAGTGGTTCGAATCCCCATGACGGGGTGAGCTCCCGTTGCTCGGTCCCTCCTCCTGCCAACCTAGCAGTTCGAAAGCACACCAGCGCAAGTAGATAAATAGGTACTGCTCCAGCAGGAAGGTAAACGGCATTTCCGTGTGCTGCTCTGGTTCTCCAGAAGCGGCTTAGTCATGCTGGCCACATGACCTGGAAGCTGTACGCCGGCTCCCTCGGCCAATAAATGAGATGAGCGCCGCAACCCCAGAGTCGTCTGTGACTGGACCTAATGGTCAGGGGTCCCTTTACCTTTACATATATGAAATCTTTACATAATGATACATATACATTATATTTGTAAATTCACATTTTCACATTTCATTATGTACCAACATTTATCCATTTCTTATTTCTTGCCCTGTGTCTTCCCTCCACCTGTGGATAACTTCCTTATTATTATTTTATAACTTTATTATTGAGATTGTATTTTTGTATCTTAATAATTAAACATTCAGTCTTATATACCTGCTTATCTTAACTTAACTTAACTTAACTTTGTGAAATCACTCTATGCATATTAATTAATTGCAGGTTTATTCAGCATTCGGTTTAAACTACTTAGCTTAATTCAACAAAATCAAGGGACGTGATCTTTCAGTGAGACTAGCTTTATTATTGTTATTGGTGGCTGGGGATAATGTTGTTGTTGTTGTTGTTGTTGCTACAGTGGTACCTGTGCCGGTTGCAAAGACAAGGCTGTTATTCTGTCCGTCAAAGTGCGCAATCGAGGCCTGGATTAATTTCAGGAGATTAACGTCATACACACATAGGGCTTGTTAACTTTCATCTGACACTGTTTGGACTGGGGTGGGGGCAAGGACAGGAGGTCCTTTGAAGGGGATTCCAGGCACCAGTTTCGTTTCGTGTTTCTTGCTCCCTTCCCTCTGGGCTGTTTTTGCAAAAGACAGGTTTGCCAGTGTCCACACAGGGGGCAGGGTTCATGCGCCAGGTCCTGGTGGAGACACTTCCCAAGCCTCGAGCCCTGCAGAGGTTTTGGACTACAACTCCCATCAGCCCCAGCCGGGACCACCATTTTGAAGGCTATGCTCACTGCCATAAGTACAGTCATACCTCAGGTTACAGACGCTTCAGGTTGCGTTTTTTCGGGTTACGAATGCGCCAAAACCCGGAAGTATCGGAACAGGTTACTTCCAGGTTTCGGCGGTCACGCATGCGCAGAACCGCTAAATCGTGCTTTGCGCATGTGCAGAAGCACCGAATCGCAACCCACACATGCACAGATGCGCTGCTGTGGGTTGCGAACGTGCATCCCGCACGGATCACGTTCACAACCTGAGCGTCTACTATAACCCTCTTTTCAAAACGAACTCTGTCCCGGTCAAATGCTGTGCCCACAAAAACATTATTATGTACTGACTGCCCATTACACCATGTGTCAAAAAACAGAATTTCTACTATTATCTTCCATTTACAGCCCACTGCTCCTCCAAGGGGTGCGCATGGTTTCCCCCAATCCCAGTTTTATCCTCCTCACAACAACCCTTTGAGGGAGGCTAGGCTGAGAGAGAGTAATTAGCCCAAGACTTCACAGCGGAGTCCCTCAAACTGGAGCTGTGTTTTCCTGACAATTGGAAGAAATGTCCCTCGGTTCATTTGTCACCTTCCACATTTGTACCCCACCCTTGCTCTTAAAAGCTCAGGGCACCCAGGAAATGACTAATCCGAGGGCCAGGGGAAGGAGCGTGGAAGGAGGAATCGAGTAATTAATGGGCTGGTAGCTGGAAGAAGCAGGCCTTTTCTGCCTCTGGCTTATTGGAGAAAGGCCCATCGCAACTCTCACAGCAAGATTTCTTGCGTGATCTATAATATGAATGCAGAGCACATGGCTCTGAGCCTCTAGGAACCAGACCAGGAGCGGGGAGTAACTCACTCTGCTCCCATTAGCATTAGCAACCCTTCATTGGGCTTTCATGGACCACTTTGTCTAGGCAGGGCCGGTCCAAGGGGCTTTGCTGCCTGAAGCAAAAGGCCTTGCCCCCTTCCTCATACAAAAAATCAGCAGATTGCTGAATGTTATTTCAACACCCTCCATTGCACCCCAAGGACATAGCGCCCGCACAGATCTTTCTCCATGCGCTGCCCCTCAATATTTGCCGCCTGAGGGAGCTGCCTCACTCTGCCTCATGGCAGAGCCGGCTCAGAGTCTGTGCCTTCCACTGATCACCACCTCAATGGCCACTTTCAAGTAGAATCTAGCGCTGGACTTTGGCGTGGGCTACTTTGGTGTGGCTCCCATCCAGTCAGGCCTCCCTGCATATCTTCCTTTGAGGGTTTAAGCCTGTGGCATTTGATTTATAACAGGCATTCCCAAACTGTGACCCATAGACCACCACGGCCCCATGAGCATCATTCTGGTGGCCCACAGTATGCTCACTATGGTACTTTATTTTTATATTTATAGTACTTATACGACTAGGTTTTTTTTATTTAGAAACTATGTTCAAAATTGTGGGTCGTCTTATACATGGACACAATCTCCCCCCACTTTCTCAATTTGGAGTCCCCCAAAATAGGGGGCATCTTATACATTGGGGTGTGTTATACACAGAAAAATATGGTATATTATTATTACTGTATTATTACACTGTATTACACTGAGAGGCAGTGACTGGCTCAATTCACTCAGTGAATTTTATGGCTGAGCGAGAATTTGAACCCTGGTCTCCCAGGTTTGAGTTCAAAAAAAGCCACGCCCATGCCTTCTCTCCGCCCCCAGTAGTGGAGTATGCAGATTCGCCACCGCCCCTCCTTGAGTATTTTCACTTGTCCTTGAACTCAGGCCCCGCCTCTTGCTTGGCTGGATGGTGGATAGAGAGGGGTGAGTGAATTTGTGTAGAAACTAGAATATAGTGGATGCTCGGGTTGTGAACGTGATCCGTGCAGGAGGCACGTTCGCAACCCACAGCATTCGCAACCCACAGCACCGTGCCTGCACACGCACAGTCAGGATTCAGTGCTTCTGTGCATGTGCAAAGTGTGATTTAGTGCTTCTGCGTATGTGCAAGCGTGAGCACTGAAACCCGGAAGTAACCCATTCCAGTACTTCCAGGTTCGGAGCGGTGCACAACCCGAAATGCTTCACAACCTGAAGCATCTGTAACCTGAGGTATGACTGTACTGTCCAAAGGTAACCTGCCCACCTTTTCTCCCAAAGGGAATGCAGCCTTCGGATTGGAGAAGGTAGCCTTGCCTCACTCCGGCTATAAATCTTTCACTTGTTCTAGTTCCTGGGCACCTTCATGAAGCCTTAGCCCTCTGTGCAAACAACCATGTGTTGTCTGAGCTGAATGAATGCTCCCGGTGAGAGAAGGTGAATGAGTCCTGGGAACTGCCTCAGCCCTGCCATTGAGTAGCTTTCTAACCCAAGACTTCCCTTCCCACTAGGCAAACACAGATAACACCTGCAAACTGCAAAAGCGCCATCCATTGATAGGAATGGCCACAGCAAGCATTGTAAGCATGCCAGAGAGATTACCGTAGGTTGCTTTCCCCCAGTTGTCAGATAGCTATTCCTCTCCTTTCTTGTCCTCTGAGTCCATTGGTTCGGATCCTTGCCTCTGGAGCAGCAGAAAACAAGCTCGCTCCATCTTCCGTCAGAAACTAAACCTTACGAGGGAGCAGGGTATGTTTAGCCTGGAAAAGAGGAGACTGAGAGGAGATACGATGGCCATCTTCAGATATCTTAAGGGCTGTCACATGGAAGAGGAGACATGCTTGTTTTCTCCTGCTCTGGAGGGTAGGACTCGAGGCAATGGCTTCAAGTGACAATAAAGGAGATTCCGACTAAACATTCAAAATAACTTTCTGACAGTAAGAGCTGTTTGGCAGTGGAACAGAGATCCACAATAAGTGGTGGACTCTCCTTGAGAGCCAGTGTGGTGTAGTGGTTAAGAGCGGTAGTCTCGTAATCTGGGGAACCGGGTTCGCGTCTCCGCTCCTCCACATGCAGCTGCTGGGTGACCTTGGGCCAGTCACACTTCTCTGAAGTCTCTCAGCCCCACTCACCTCACAGAGTGTTTGTTGTGGGGGAGGAAGGGAAAGGAGAATGTGAGCCGCTTTGAGACTCCTTAAAGGGAGTGAAAGGTGGGATATCAAATCCAAACTCTTCTCCCTTGGGGATTTTTAAGCAGAGGTTGGATGGCTACCTGTCATGGATGCTTTAGTTGAGATTCTTTCATTGGGGGGGGTTGGACTAGATGACCCTCGGGTCCCTTCCAGCTCTAAGATTCTGTGATTTGAAGGTGGCTCTCATATCACCTCTCAGTCTTGTCTTCTCCAACCTCAACATCCCCAACCGATCCTCCTCTTAAGCCCTCGATATGATGCGATATTATCCAGCAGCAGACTTCCCCTTGGCCAAGATGCTTCTGTAATGTTTACTCACAAGTAAATCTTTTCCAGTAAAGATCCCGACTCCCCAGCCATATCAAGTGGAGCAGGCTTTGTGCTTCATTTCTTGCAGGTTGATTCCAGGGACAGGGTGTTTTTATTTCCTTATGAGTGGAAGTAGACAATTAAGGAGGAACAGCCAGTTAAATTACCCCAAAATTGTTTCTCTAAATGGCCCGCCCCTTTGTGCAGTTCTGTTCCAGTGATGGGGAGGCACTGGGCTCCTTTGGAAGGAAGGGTGGAAGACAAATGGGGAGAGGAGAGAAAAATCCAGAACTGAAGCCTTCCCTCCTTAAAATATGAAAACCTCAAAAGCTCTCTACCTGCTGGTGGTCCAGTTGATTTCTGGTTTGATCATCACAAATCCATGGCTTCCAACATTTTGTGGGGGGAAATTGGGGGCACCAAATCTGTCTCTTGACCCCTCCCTGCCGCTGACCCCCTTCCTCGCCCACCTGCTCACTGCAGAAACCCACTTGCTTGCCCCCACCTTCCCTCTCCTCTCTTCTAGCTCCTGCTCCTCACGAGACACAGCATGGCCTGCAGCAGCCTGTGGGAAGGGTGCCCCAGCGCGTGCTGCTTCTGGAAAACTGGGGCATCCTGGATTGGGATCAGTAGCTGGGGCAGCTTCTGTCAATTCAGGATGTCCTGATTAAATTGGGACACTTGAGGGGCATGCAAGTAAGTGCAGAACTCAGACAGATAGTGCGGTGTAATGGTTAGAGCCCACTAATGCTTCTTTCTTGATGGTAAAATTTCCTTACTGCCCACCAGTGCTTGAGGGAAGGAGCAATAGAACCCCCTACCGCCCACCTAGAACCCTGAAACGCCACTAGGGGGCAGTAGGGACCAGGTTAACAGCCCCTGGGTTTAGAGTGTTGGACTGTGATCTTGGAGACCTGGGTTCGAGTCTTTACTCAGCCAGGAAATGCCCTGGGTGACCTTGGCCCAGTCACTGTCTCTCAGCCTAACTACCTTAACAGGATTGTCATGAGGATGAAATGCAGAGAGGAGAACAAGGTACAGTGGTACCTCGGGTTAAGAACTTAATTCGTTCTGGAGGTCCATTCTTAACCTGAAACTGTTCTTAACCTGAGGTACCACTTTAGCTAATGGGGCCTCCCGCTGCGCCGTGATTTCTGTTCTCATTCTGAAGCAAAGTTCTTAACCTGAGGTACTACAGTGGTACCTCGGGTTACAGACGCTTCAGGTTACAGACTTCGCTAACCCAGAAATATTACCTCTGGTTAAGAACTTTGCTTCAGGATGAGAACAGAAATCATGCAGTGGCGGCAGCGGGAGGCCCCATTAGCTAAAGTGGTGCTTCAGGTTAAGAACAGTTTCAGGTTAAGAACAGACCTCCGGAACGAATTAAGTTCTTAACCTGAGGTACCACTGTATTTCTGGGTTAGCGGCGTCTGTAACCCGAGGTACCACTGTATTTCTGGGTTAGCGGCGTCTGTAACCCGAGGTACCACTGTATTTCTGGGTTAGCGGCGTCTGTAACCCGAGGTACCACTGTATTTCTGGGTTAGCGGCGTCTGTAACCCGAGGTACCACTGTACATCCCCTTGAACTCCTTGGAGGAAAGGGTGGCATATACAGGAAATATAATAAGAAAAGCGGGCAGCCAGATAAGCTCCAAACGAGGGTGAAAGAGAAATCACCGCTCTTTTTCAGGGCTGAGACAAACATCTCTGTTATGTGTGCTCTCAAGTGGGTAGGAAAGAGTCAACGATTAAAGGGAGAGCAGAATTTTAATGGCTTCAGCCTCAGCCTCAGCCCCACCCTGGCTGCCTCTGAGCACCACTGCTGCTGATCACCTGGCCATCTGCTTGTAAAACCCAATCCGGGAGCCTCCCAGGGCTGCAGCTGGTCTTACCCGAAAGTCTGGAACCATCAAGGGCTTCTCAGAAGCCTGGACCTGATCTCTTGCCTTCCGTCACCACCGCCCAGCATGGGCTGTCCCTCCCTCTGCCTCTGGACCTTGGTCCTCTCTTAGGGATTTCTGGATTTCAATCAGCCCTTCCACAAATTTTCCCCCAGTGCCCCCTGCCTTATAAAAAGGATTATTCAGAACAGCAGCTTGCACAGCCGCTAAGGAAGATAATAATGTGATGACATTCAAAACATTAACAATCAACTGCACATTTGTTTGGAAACCCAATTCAAATCACTTCGTTTAATTAGTTCAGCAGTGTGGAGAAACTTGATCTAGGGCTGCCAGCGTTTCAAAGTCCGGGGGTCATTGGCACCTCCAGCACCAGGGCCGGCCCATCAATGAGCAGCTGCCTCGGGTGGCACCATCCTAGGGGCATCCCTGCCAGTGCCAG
The DNA here is from genome assembly GCF_965113315.1 of Podarcis vaucheri. NCBI lineage: Eukaryota > Metazoa > Chordata > Lepidosauria > Squamata > Lacertidae > Podarcis > Podarcis vaucheri. The sequence continues at coordinate 87,327,222 of NC_138765.1, read as the reverse complement.
AGAAGTGAGGAGAAGGGGCTATGGTGGCTTCTGGGTTCCAAAGAGATCTCACAGGGTTCTGGTGAGACCCCAGGGTGCTTGCAGGGTGCCCCTCAGGTGGTATAGCGGGATGGGTTGGCCCTGCCTAGCGACCCTCTGTTGCTACCCCCTTGCCTCTTAGCACACCCACCCCACCTTGGGAGCCACTGATTTAAATCAACACCTTCATTTGACACCTCTCAAAGGTTTGGAGTGGATCCACAAGGACACAAAGTGAGCCCTGAAGCAGGATCGGGGCCGAAGACCAATTGAGCCTGGCATCCAGTGTCCCACGAGGACCCTACCTGATGCCCCACCAGGAAGCCCACAGGCAGGGAGGGGAGAGAGAGCAAGAGCCCCCCCCCAGCTGCTTCCCCACCACCACTGCAGAAACTGGCACTCAGCTGCAGCCAAAGAATGGCCATAAAATACCTCCTGGCCATTTCCAGAGAGCCACAGCCATATAAAGCCTCTTGAAAAGGCATCCCTAACTCTATCCTCAACTCTGAAGCTCTCTTGGGGGATGGGTCTTTCTGCTGCCCGGAGCAGTAAAGCCTTTGCCTGCCTCCACTTAGAAGCACAGGACTGTAGATAATACTAATACTAATAATACTAATACTAATACTAATACTAATACTAATACTAATACTAATACTAATTTATATCCCGCCCATCTGGCTGGGTTTCTCCAGCCACTCTGGGCGGCTTCCAACGGAATATTAAAATACAATAACCTATTAAACATTAAAAGCTTCCCTAAAGAGGGCTGCCTTCAGAAGTCTTCTAAAAATCTGGTAGTTGTTGTTCTCTTTGACATCTGGTGGGAGGGCCTTCCACAGGGCGGGTGCCACTACCGAGAAGGCCCTCTGCCTGGTTCCCTGCAACTTGGCTTCTCGCAGTGAGGGAACCGCCAGAAGGCCCTCGGAGCTGGACCTCAGTGTCCGGGCAGAACGATGGGGGTGGAGACGCTCCTTCAGGTATAGAGCTGGAAGGGACCCCAAGGGTCATCTAGTCCAACCCCCTGAAATGCAAGAATCACAGCTAATTCTCCTCAGACATTTTCCCTTTCTGTGGCCATCAGGCATCCATGGGGCAGGGGCAGTTTTGGGGCAAGGGAGACGGGGACTAGCCATTTGGAAACGGCCAGGGGTCCACCCCGCTTCTTGGACTTGCTCTGCTGTTTAATTTCATCTCCCGGATTTTCCAAACCCCAAATGGAACCAGCGTGGAGTATGTCCCACAAGCCTGGGAAAAGGAGAAAGGCTTGGTTTTAGTTAGGGCTCACCCAGGACGCCGTTCCGGAAATTGTGATCACTGCCGAGCTGAGAAGATGCGATGCAATTATAGGGGGTGGGGAGATTGCCCTGCACATTTGCAAGGAATTTAAAAGAGAAATTAAATTAAATTAAATGTTGCACTACGGTCCATGTGCAGCGGGGGGGGGGGGGATTGTGGGGAGGGCGCTGGCTGACTCCAGAGGTGCTTTCAGATTAGATTTGCCAACTGACCAGACAAAAACACGAATCCTCCTCTTCTTCTCCTGTGCCTTTTAGCAGTTCCTTGGTCGTCAGAAATCAGCGTGTGGCGCTTTTCATGACAGATCAACCAGAGGTCAACAGGCTCACCTGCCAATATCTGCACATCAAGCAGCTGTGACATGCACAGGCCGGTTGGAAATTTGTCAACCCTGATCCAGATTATTTCTCCAGACATCCAAGTTGTATGCCCCAGATTTTGTTTTTGTCTTGAATAGGCTTAGAATCTACCAGCTGCACTGTAATGGGCATTGCCTGCCTCTAATATATTGTGGCTGCATTTATCTTTAAGAGGGATAAAGTCAGCAACTCTTCTGATGAGATTATATATTATACGTGCACATATATAATGCAGCCGTATATCTCTTTTTATCTTGTGCTTCTGCCCACCCACCCTAACGCTCTAGAAAGAGAAGATTGCATTTTGTACAATTGGGCTTTGAAATGACAATTGCAGGCATTGCTGTTCTAGTACATCTGTATCTCTTGGGATAACAGAACTCCGTGTGAAGACTGGGGAAGGCACAAAGGGCATCTGTGCCAGACAGAACGTCTGTCCCAAGAGCTTTGGTGATACTGAGCTCTCTGGTCCTTGGCAGAGACCCCCTCACACAGAAGTTCATTTCTAGAAAAAAGAGTGCCTCCTGTGTTTCCCTCCTACTGTCCTGGAGACAAAAGACTGCCAACCAGATAAGGAGGCTGCAACACTAATCTCTTGGCTCGTTTGCATAATATGCAGAGTGAATTTCGTGCATGATTTGACTGTGTGAAAAGGAAATGAGCTCTGCACCTGCTCAGGGGCACTTTCAGATATCTCCTGCAGGGTTTACACCAGTGGTAGGCAACCTAAGGCCTGGGGGCCGGATCTGGCCCAATCGCCTTCTAAATCCGGCCCACGGACGATCCGGGAATCAGCATGTTTTTACATGAGTGGAATGTGCCCTTTTATTTAAAATGCACCTCTGGGTTATTTGTGGTGCTTGCCTGGTGTTTCTACATGAGTAGAATGTGTGCTTTTATTTAAAATGCATCTCTGGGTTATTTGTGGGGCATAGGAATTTTTTCTATGCCCCCAAGGTATGAGGGACAGTGGACCACCCCCCTGCTGAAAAAGGTTGCTGACCCCTGGTTTGCACAGAGTGGTGCCACCTATCTTGATTTAAGCCCTGTGCTCACATCTTGCTCATTGGCTGGTTCTGCCCACCAGTTGCAAGGGATCTTTTGCAGCAGGGCTTTCCTGTTGTTCTTTTCATCTTTTGAAGACTTTGTAGGATTCCCCTTTTAGAAGGCCAGGGGCTCCCTCTCATCTCCTCTGTTTCCTTGGACTCTGCAGAGTAGTGGGGTGCATTTTATGCAACAAACGTCTCCTGATGTGTTGGGCTGGGCAGGTTTTGGGGCAAGGACACAGCCAGGTGGAATGAGGAGGCCAGCAGACCAAACAGCTGTTGTTGGTTTAAATTTTGTTATTCAGTGTCTATTTTGGTGCATATTTTATTTTCTATTTTTAAAATGTTTAATCTGCTTTTAATATGGGGTTTTTGCATTCCAGGCCAGGCTTTAATTCTTGTTTTTCACAATACACAGATCTGGAATGAATGGCAACAATTTTTATTTCTCCTGACCTTTATAAAGAGCATTCTGCAGCGGCTTTTCAGAAAGGCTGACTATAGCTAAATGAAAACAAGCCTAGTGAAGTCCTTTATTGAACCAACTGGAGAATATCATTATTGTTTTGACGCAAACAATGTAATCTGATTAGGATCCTTTAGCAAGGAGGTCTCTGGTAATGCACCAGTCTTGAGAGTTGCCAAGTCACCAGGAAAAAAATGGCCTCGTGTGCTGCTGTCTCTTGAAGAGCTGCTTGATGGTCAGAACTCAACAGACCATTTTTTTCACAGCATGGTAGTCACCTGCTAATAATGTCTGCAGACCAAACTGCTGCTGTAAAAAGTACAGGATCAGTGGGCCTAAAAACATTGGCAATCTTAAATTTGTTGGCCTTCTTTGCTTAACTTCTGTGACCCTTGTCAAATTAAATTGGGATCTGGAAAAGTTGAGGACTGAAGCTTTTTCTCCTCGTCTCTTCTCCTTTTCCTGAGAAGAGAATAATTAATAACTCCTATTGCTTTTATTGACCTTTGATCTGCAGGAGAGTTTCTGCAATGCTTGCAAATTTGCTGCCACCCTCTCAATGCAGCTGGTATGTAGGCTGAGACCCTTCCTGCCCGCGGACTGTCTCACCAGAGTGGTGCATGCTCTAGTTATCTCCCGCTTGGACTACTGCAATGCGCTCTACGTGGGGCTACCTTTGAAGGTGACCTGGAAACTACAACTAATCCAGAATGTGGCAGCTAGACTGGTGACTGGAAGCGGCCGCCGAGACCACATAACATCGATCTTGAAAGATCTACTGTACATTGGCTCCCAGTACATTTCCGAGCACAATTTAAGTTGTTGGTGCTGACCTTTAAAGCCCTAAACGGCCTTGGTCCTATATACCTGAAGGGGTGTCTCCACCCACATCCTTCTGCCTGGACACTGAGCTCCAGCTCCAAGGGCCTTTTGGAGGTTCCCTCACTGTGAGAAGTGAAGATACAGGGAACCAGGCAGAGGGCCTTCTCCGTAGTGGTGCCCACCCTGTGGAACGCCCTCCCATCAGGTGTCACAGAAATAAACAACTATATGACTTCTGAAGGCAGCCCTGTTTAGGGAAGTTTTTAATGACTGATGTATTTTTAATCTTTGTTGGAAGCTGCCCAGAGTGGCTGGGGAAACACAGCCAGGTGGGCGGGGTATAAATAAATTGTTGTTGTTGTTGTTATACATCCCTTCACGGGCATTGGGCTTTACAAGAATGTACAAATGATCTGAGTCCCATGAACTTGCTGCAGAAGATGGATAGGGCCGGATGTTTCAGAAACAGCAGCAGGTAGGGAACAGGGCAATTACAATGTGGTCCATCCCTTGTTATTCATTCTCATCTTCCCACAATCTGCACTTTGGAGAACACCTTGAGGAATGAGGTCGCATGCCAGAACTATCTTGATGAATAATGACTGATGGGCTTCTGTTTCTCAAGGACATGTTTTGTCACAAATTGTACTTAGTTTCCTGTGATGGAGCCTAAGAGGGAGAATTCTTGGTGCATGTCACTTAGCAACAGTTCCAAAAGCTGGTTGCAAGAAGCCACAACAGTAAAACAGGCACATAGCACTGTTTCAGTAGTAGAAATCAACAATCTATGCTGACAGTCTGTGTGTTCATTGACACCTGGAAGGACAGATCATCTTTGAGACTGAAGGAATATAATTATTGTTTATATACCACTGTAATGAAGCCAGGCCATTAGGACTGAGGTGCTCCTGACCTCATGGCCTGATCTTGTGCTTGTCTACTTACAAGTAAGTCTGCCATCTCCAACAGTGGCAGCTTTTGTTTCCTTACATCAACACGATATAGGGATGAAGTGAGGTTACAGGGAACCAGGCAGAGGGCCTTCTCGGTAGTGGCACCTGCCCTGTGGAACGCCCTCCCATCAGATGTCAAGGAAATAAACAACTATCTGACTTTTAGAAGACATCTGAAGGCAGCCCTGTTTAGGGAGGTTTGTAATGTTTGATGTTTTATTGTGCTTTTAATTCTGTTGGCTGGGGAGTGGCTGGGGAAACCCAGTCAGATGGGCAGGGTACGTACGTAGTATGTATGTATGTATGTATGTATGAATGAATAAATAAATAAATAAATAAATAAAGTTTACTGCTTGCCCCATCTTGAGGACTCTGGCAAGACAGCAAGTAAAAGACCACAAAATTCCATGGAAACAGAATAAAATTTAGTCAGAAGAAATGCTATGTCCCGTCCCCCCACAAGCTCTCTACAGTACATATTAATTTGTATTTACAACATTTTCATGCTACCCTGGATTGTGCTATCTCAGTGTCCTTTAAGACCAGATTCCTGAGTCCAATTCTACCAGTACCAAGACTTGCAGGCCAAGAGAGGGGAGAGAGAGACTGAGAATTGAATTAGTAAATCTGACTTGACATTCTATTTTTCTCACTGAGAAATACTATATTTTGCATAAAAGATTTCTGGTCCAGATGCAGAACAGCCTTCTGCTGTAAACTTACCCAGCAAAAACGTCCAAGAAACATGTAGTGGGCAGGTTTGCCAGGCAATCACAGCAAACACTGTTCATGTAGGATAATATCCTGCCTGCTGGAGTTCATGGTGGGACTCATATAAGATTATACAAGAAAAAGGAGCCGCTTTGATAATATACACCAGAATAATTATTCCTTTGATTTTAGGAGGGTGCAGCTGTATGTGGTCAGTGAATCACAACCCTCATGAACTCCTTACTACATAATTACTAGCTTTTGTTCTTTAACTTAAACAAAGAAATTGACATCTGTTAATGAGTTGGGTGAACATCCGCCTCCCGTTTGTACTTTGTACTTCCTGGGGGGAAAGAATACACAGTCCTAGAAACTGGGCTTTTAGTGTTGTAGCTCCAGCCTTCTGGACTGAGTGAAATTAGACTAATGCCTAGTGTCTTGGTATTTAGGTGGCCACTGAAGATGTTTTTGTTGGTTTCCCCTGATCCATCCGTCTTATGGAATTTTAATTGTAGAAACAGTTTTATCGCTTAACAGTAGAAATGGTTTTGTTGTGTTTAGAGCTTAATCTTTATGTCATTTTATTTTATTCTATGTTACTTTGATAGCTGCAGGCAGTGCCGTGGTTTATAAATCTGCAAAATAAATGAATAAGCAGCAGCTAAAGGAACTATGTCATTGATGAAATAACTCAGCAGATGCCAGGCTGATCTCTTTTATGCTGTTGGCCGCCGTCACGATGGTGCAGCTGCCAACTCTGACGGACACAGCATCTCTGCAAACAGAAAGCATCCCTGCTCACCTTATTGTCACCAGTCACAACACTGTGCATTGATGTGCCCACATCGCCCATGTACAGAGGCACAAAATCAATGCCGTGGCCAAGCAACACCACGGCGTCCCCCAGCCCAGCCCACACTGTCTCCATGCATGACGAAGCAGCCTGAGTCCCCTGGGACCCCAGCACCAGCCGATGCACCCAGGACCGTTCTGTATTGGGCTCTTCACCTTCCCTCCTCGCAATGCTACACTTGGCCTTCACACAAACAGCTGCTGGGAGCTTTTGTCTTAGTGGATTCTTAATCATGACCCAGATTCCCTCCTAAGTCCAGGTCCTCCCCTCCACCTTAGGCCAGAGCCAGCTGAGCTGGGCTCATTAAGGCCAGCCTTTTCTAGAGGTGTGTGTGTGTGTGTGTGTGTGTGTGTGTGTAGACCTTTGGCCACTAGGTGGTTGGGGTTGCCTGGCATTTCTTCGCTGTAAACCAAAGACCATTAGGACCACCATGGTGGGCAGACCTCACTTCCATAGGGGCCCACCTATGGCTCCACTTGGGATCACCTTTAGATCTGGGCACCGCTCTCAAGGCCACCAAGATGGAGAGAATGGGCATAAAATGACAACCTCCCTCCCATCTCATAATACCACAAGTCAGGAGCACCCAAGGAAGCAGACTGCAGCAGCAGCTGGCTTCAGGATGGAGTAGAAGGACTTCTTAAGAAGGTAAGTGGAGCCATCTCCAGAAGCCAAGGGGACACCCAGATGCCACAACAGGAAACCCGCAAGCAGAACTCCAGCACCTAAGAGCGCTCCCTCCTCCTGCAGTTTCCAGAAACTGGGATTCAGACGCACTATTGCCTCCAGCTGTGGAGGCCGGGCCGAGCCATGGCTAGCAGCCACCAGGAGCCCTTTTCTTCACACAGCGCTGCTTCACTTATTGGCTTTTGATACTGTGAGAGGGGTGGCAGACCACAGCTTTTGTAAAGGTGGTGTGTGTGTTTTAAGGGCTAGATAAGTCTATGCAGGAGGTGAGGAACGTAGGAACGTGCATTGTACTGAGTCAGATATTTGGGCCCCCTACCTCAGTATTTGAGGGCACAAGAAGAAGGGGACGACAGAGGACAAGATGGTTGGACAGCGTTCTCGAAGCTACAAACACGAGTCTGACCAAACTGCGGGAGGCAGTGGAAGACAGGAGTGCCTGGCGTGCTCTGGTCCATGGGGTCACGAAGAGTCGGACACGACTAAACGACTAAACAACAACACCACCACCTCAGTATTGGGGGACATGGGTGGCGCTGTGGGTTAAACCACAGAGCCTAGGACTTGCCGATCAGAAGGTTGGCAGTTTGAATCCCCACGACGGGGTGAGCTCCCATTGCTCGGTCCCTGCTCCTGCCAACCTAGCAGTTCGAAAGCACGTCAAAGTGCAAGTAAATAAATAGGTACTGCTCCGGCGGGAAGGTAAATGGCGTTTCCATGCCGCTGCTCTGGTTCGCCAGAAGCGGCTTAGTCATGCTGGTAACATTGACCTGGAAGCTGTACGCCAGCTCCCTCGGCCAATAAAGTGAGATGAGTGCCACAATCCCAGAGTCGTCCTCTACTGGACCTAACGGTCAGGGGTCCCTTTACCTTTACCTTTTTACCTCAGTATTGTCCCCACTGACTGGCAGAGGCTTTCTGGCAGTGGCTCAACATGCGAGGCAGGTCGGCCACATATCACAGCACCAGACAAGGGCCACTTTGTGCATTAAAATCTGTGCAGAGACGGCCCTTATTTAAAGTATCCCCTTCAACCCATTAAAAACAGACAACAGCAAAGTATTATGAAAAAGTGTACTTCACTCATTTAAATAACTATAATTCAGCGTATTAAGGAAGAAATAACTGGCAATCAAATATAAACACTTTACGTAAATCAAATTAATTTAACCACACAATAAATTAATACATTAAATATTAACTTTCAGTGCAACATATACAGAAGAAACAAGTGTACCGCTGACTAAAAATAATCTTCAGGTTGGTTATAACAGTAAACGTACTTACAAAAAAAGAGGGGGGGGGTTGTTAACAATATAACCAGAAGTCAACACACAATCAGGAAGGGGGTGTCTAGTTCATTTATCAAACATGTGTCTAATGTGAAAAATTGGCACAGTTCGTCCATTTTTATTTTTTAAGAAACATACATACTGATCCTGCTTCCGGTCAAGTATCCAAATTGAAACAGAAGCTCAGGTGGATCAGATCACACAGCTCAGGGTTAAAAGGCCATCTCTAATTTCTCAAAAGCATTGCAGGGTACAATTGAAGAGAAACGTACAAGCCAGCTCGTTTATTCAGACTGCAAGTCACTTTTCTGCCTATTCCTTCTTCCAGCGAAAAAACGGAGCACAGGGTCACATTCTGCAAAAGGTATTTAAAAAACACTGCTTTCACAGGGCTGACAAGCCACGCCGCAGCACAAATAAGAGCAAAGTCCTGGGACTGGGACTCAGAGGGTTTTTTAGGCCCAAAATGGGACTTGGAGTAAAGGTATCCCTTGGAGAAAGTCTGAGATACCTGGAGTCCTTACAGCAGTCATTTGCAAGCTGGTACCCTCCAGATGTTTGGGTCTGCACCTCCCCTAGGTGTACGGTGCTGGGAAGGAGGGGAGATGTGGTCCAAAATATCTGGAGGGTGCCAGCTTGGGAAAGACTGCCTTTCGATGGGGAAATTCCCACTCAAGGGAATTGCTCTTCCTTTGTTCTGCGGCAATCGAGTGACCCTGACTGCACCTCAAGAGTGCAAAAGTCCAAGACGTTTGCCAAAATCTTGTGAACTTCATTTTTCAAACAAGCTGGAGTAATGCCCAGTTTAATAAATCAGCATTGGTGAAGAAAGGAGTTTAGGGACAATATTTTTTAAAAAACTCATTTTTCCTTGAAGAGACCAGTTCTCCTCCTCAGGACCGTCAAAGAAATATTTGTGCTGAATGACAAATAAAAAGGGATCGGGCCCTTTAAACATAGCACAGAATGTCGTAAACTTTAGAACTAAAACTAACCTGCCTATAACTATTTCTTGAAAGGTATCAATCAGATTGGCCCTGGCAGCAATCAGGGTCAACAGGGATTTTAGATATGCTCAGGTAGGAACACGGATAGGGAATGGAATGGAAATAATGGAAACCAAGCTGGGGGGGGGGGAGGAAAGCTAGAAATTCCACAGAAGAGGTTTCAACTTGCATCCTAAATTTCAATTATTCTGCCTACTCAGAAAGAACAGCATGGCTTTTGAGTGATTTAAAAAAAGAATTTCCTTATATATTACTGCCTCCTCTCATTAGGAACTCTGCATAAGAAGCTGTCCTCTGAGGGTCCCGATTCTTGCTTATCAATTCGGCTTACAGAAGAGAGGTTTCAGCAGAACGCGGACCTCCCAAATGGTGAACCAACGAGAACAGCCCTTTTCCCAACACACCTTTGGCTGCACACTCAGCAAGGCGTCAGGACCCTCAGCAACATGCTGCTACACCCCTCACACTCAAGAGCCAGCCCTCTTCCTGCAGAACAAGTATTGGGACATGGAAGCCCTTCCACAAATCGCCCCTGTCTTTGGAAACATGCGCTAGAATTCTCAGATCAAAGATGAACAACAAGCCCAGCTGATCCCATGGAATGTTTCCAGACACACAAGTATCTGTTGAAACGCTCCAGTCTCCTTACATTGTCCTGTTAAGGCAGCCTAAAAATCCCTTCCTATTTAGAACCACAATGGGATGACTTTTAAGAATCCACCCAAAAGCGATTTAAGTAGGATTCTTATCTATTTCAATGAGCTGGGCATTTTTCAATTAGGTGCTAAAAACCATAACCCAAGAAGCATCCTTCCCGACATCTCTTGCCTTGTAATCAACACATTTTTTAAATGGTCTCTGCTTTTCATTCTTTGGGAAAATGCAGCAGAGCAGTCGGGTTGTTGCTGTTTTGATCCAGTTACGCAGAACGGGGGTGGGGTCGAAAAAGAACTTTCTAATTTGGAGGCACAGTGATAATGAAAGCTGGAAATGTGAGCTAGTTTGCTGTTGTTCGGCTCAAAGATGTTGCTGCTCAGTCCTTACTTTTCTAAATCCAGGTATTAAAAACACGGAAAATGTTGAGTGCTGGTAGATACAAGTGATCACTTTGGAAAATTCATCTGGATGTTTCTGCATACAAAAAGATATTTTTTTCGGGGGGCAGGACTTGCAGTTGAACCCAGCAGATCTTCTTCTCAAGTGGACAATTTAGCTCTCTCAAAATCACTAATGTAGCTCATCACTTCTTTTGAGTCGGATTGTGTAATGAGTGCAGGATCCTAAGACTCGAGTCCATGTTCCATGAAGTCTCAAGCAAGGAGGAAGATTATTGGGAAACAAAAGTTTACCCCCACCTGAACTGTACACAATTCTTTCCTGGTATCAGACACCCCCTCCATGTGCATTTCTCATAGCAACGTAAACATGAAGCTGTCCAATGTGCACTTTTTTAAAAAATGACCAGCCTGTACTTTTCCTACTCTTTATTTTACTATGTGAAGTCTTTTGAGATTCCTTGGTTATCCATAGGCTTCCATGTATGGATTGACCTGGTGTGTGGCGTCACGTGTCTCCACATAGCAGGGGCCGGATTCCCTCTGGCAAAGTTCTGGAAGCACAACGCATGAAAGGAGGATACAGACAAGAAGCCGAAAGTTGCAGGGAGTCTGCTTGCCAATACTGTTCTGTCCCCAGGAAGCACCTGTGTCCATCTTAAGTGTCCCTCTGGAATATTGTAGGCCTCCTGTAGGATGCTCAAGTGGTCCCTTCTACACACAGCAGTAAGAATCCCAGCAGACCCCCGTCTCCATCAGACAACTGTGAAAACAGGCATCAAAATAGTTTAAGGATAAAGGCTTCATTCTGACTAGGCTGTAGCAAAGCTACGGTATAATACAATTGCATCTTGCATGCAACTAGCTTGCACAATTGAACCTCATTGACATTGGGCAAATTAATAGCATGCAAGGCAGACAGCTTAAAAGCTCTTTCGTGCTAGGTTTTCCAGGTGTCGAAAGAGCTTTTAGGCTCTCCACCCTGCTTAATGGGTTCTGGGATGCTCACACAAGACATCGCAGGAACTTGGGCAGCCTTTGCAGGAGCGTCCCAAAACCCGCATGCTGAGTGGGACTTGTCTGATAAGCAAGGCAGAGTGCTTTTAAGCTGTCTGCCTTGCTTGGGGGGTGGCAAGGCTCACTTGACACACCAGCTCCAGAAGGTAAGGATGCTCATACGGGGCGGTTCCGGGTGTGTGTGTCCAGCACACAGTGGAACCTCGGTTCCCAAATGCCTCCATTGTCGTACGTTTCGGATCTCAAACGCCGAAAGCCTGGAAGTAAATGCTTCTGTTTTCGAACATTTTTTGGAACCCAAACGTGCGACATGGCTTCCGCTGAGTGCAAGAAGCTCTTGCAACCAATGGGAAGCCACACCTCGGTTTTCGAGCGTTTCGGAAGCCAAATGAGCTTCCGGAATGGATCTCGTTCAAGAACCGAGGTACCACTGTACTTGTTTTTGCATATACACATCATACCCAGAACATAACCCTAGGAGCTTTCAGGTGTACCGGACTTCCCAGTGCTTTGGCCTCATCACACAAGACAGTGCCAGTATCCTTAAAAGGCAAGACCTCCAGGCTAAACTCAGCAGGGCTAGATGGGCACATGGTGAATTTGATGCAAACTCTGCACACCTTCCTGGAGTAGCAAAGCAGCTCATAGATTATTATATAGCTTGTAAGAAGCAGCAGTGAAGCTCCTTTCAATGGGGGAAGGGGTGTAAGCTTGTTTGCATGGAGCTCCAAATGAGGACACCCAGGACTGTAAGTCTAAATCAGGAGAAATATAAATCCTCCCATCAGACCAAGTTGGAGACCGGGCTGTAAAATCTATTTTGAATGAGCAGAATTCGGCCCATGCCTCAGAGGAATCTAATTTAAACAGTTGAGAATTCCTGCTGTCTTCTAGTTCCAAGACTGAGAAAGAGGCAGTGTCTCTCACAGAGTCAAAGGATGGCTCCGTTTTGCTCGGTACGCAGCTGATGAAGGACAAGGCTGTCAGTGGCTGCAAACTATCCCCAGGATCAGAACCAGTCTCCCTCGGGATACGATCCAGTGGGGGGAAAGGGGGAGAGTGCAATTGCACTGCATTTGCCACTGCAAATCTCACTTCTAGGTTCTGCTTGTGGGTCTCCCAGGGGCCTCTAGCTGGCCACTGTGGAAAACAGGATGCTGGATTAGATCGACCTTTGGCCTGATCCAGCTGCCAACCACTACCTGGCAGCCCTGCCGATCTCAAGGCCTGCATTTCAGTATACTGGAAATACTTATTTACGGTGTCATTTTGCTTGCTTACCTTCTGTTAGAATTGGTTGTTTATCGGTCCCGTTTAGGTGATTTTGTCATTTTTGTGGATTGTTTTTTGTCTGTCTATTTTTACTACTCTGGGCCTGAAACATTCTGTGAAGAGCGGGTTGTAAATACTGCAAATAAATAATAAATTCTCACGTTTTGAACTCTCCAAGCTCTCAGCCAGAGGCCTCTCCAGTTCCTACTTCCTACTGAAATCCTTTGGGCTGGAGATTGAAACTGGGAACTTTTAACATGCTCTGCCACTGAGCTGGAAACTCACTGCAGGTCGTGGCTGTATGAACTATTGCAAGAGACCACCCTGACCCTCAGGGGGACGTGGGTGGCGCTGTGGGTTAAACCACAGAGCCTAGGACTTGCCGGAAGCTGTACACTGGCTCCCTCGGCCAATAAAGCGAGATGAGCGCTGCAACCCCAGAGTTGGTCACAACTGGACCTAATGGTCAGGGGTCCCTTTACCTTTACCCTGACCCTCAGCCCATGGAAGTAGCTAGTTTTCACCGTACTACCCTTCAGGTTAAATACACCCCTGCAAGCTGCTTCTGTAGCCCCTTTATTTACCTGTCTCTGAATGGCAGCAAGACGTTCCTCCTTTCAGGAGCCCGTTGGGCTTCTCATGTCTGCAGACAACAGTTCTGCACCACTCGCAGTGTTTCCGTATCCTACAGCAGCTGCAAAACATAAGCGTAAGAGGTTTAAGGCAGGGGAAGGCTAGGAATGACATCAGAATGCAGAGGCTCAGTGGTGGCGCAGTGGTTATTGTGTTGGATTAAGAGCTGGGGGACCAAGATTCGAATCCCCACCCAGTCTTGAAGTTCACTGGGTGACCTTGGGCCAGCCATTGTTTCTCAGCCCAACCTGCTTCACAGGGTTGTTGTGAGGATAAAATGAGGAAGGGGAGAACTATGCGCACCATCTCCAGCTATTTGGAGGGAAAGGTGGGATATAAGTGAGATAAATACATGCGAAAGGGTGGGACATCAGAATGTCGTCCGTCCCTACAGTAGAGAGGGCGGCTGGCCCAGGTGGGGGCCCTTTGTGACCACCTTCAGAATGGGCTGGCAAACCCAGGTTCACACACCTGGTAGCTCCAAGCTAGCCCCTTGCACTCTGAAAGCCGATCAGCCTCAAGTCTTACATTTGCCAAGTTTATCACAATCCAGCACTGCTGTAATCCCGTTTTATAAGCATCTCAGGCCCAGTGATTAGGCACTATAAAGTTTGTTGCTGGATTCCAGGTTTCCTGCTAAAATTCAGAACTCCCGAATTAGAGTGGAAAACTTAACAGCTGGAAAAATAAATCAAAATGGGGTGTATTGTCTATTAAAATAAAAGAAAGACTGTTCGGTTTGATTCGAATCACTTTAAGGTGCTTCACTAATTTAAGATGAAATCTTTTGCCACCAGCCTTATAAGAGACCAATAGCCTAGGGAGCAAAGGCCCAAAGACAAGAACAACCAGGTAGAACAATCCAGGTGGTAGTAGCTAAAAAAAAAAAAATGGGTTTCTGTCTCTCCCTCTCTCTTCCTAAGAAGAACTCAAGCCCTTACATCCCAGCACAACCACTGGAAGCACAGAATCTGGGAGTTGGAAAAGACCCAAAGGGTCATCCAGTCTGCAATGCAATAAATCATCCAAAAGAATCCTGCTACTGGTCCCCCCAGGGACACGGGTGGTGCTGTGGGTTAAACCACAGAGCCTAGGACTTGCCGATCAGAAGATCGGTGGTTCGAATCCCTGCAACGGGGTGAGCTCCCGTTGCTCGGTCCCTGCTCCTGCCAACCTAGCAGTTCGAAAGCACGTCAAAGTGCAAGTAGATAAATAGGTACCGCTCCGGCGGGAAGGTAAACAGCGTTTCCGTGCACTGCTCTGGTTCGCCAGAAGTGGCTTAATCAAGCTGGCCACTTGACCTGGAAGCTGTATGCCGGCTCCCTCGGCCAATAAAGCGAGATGAGCGCCGCAACCCCAGAGTCGGCCACGACTGGACCTAATGGTCTAATGGTCAGGGGTCCCTTTACCTTACTGGTCCCCTGTGTCTCAGGAGTCTGACCAGCCTCAACTAGAAGCCAGTCATTCACTGTTGCTGGTCCCAGGCTGTGGAATACTTTTCCTGCAGGGATTCAGCCGTCATCCTCCCTGTTCTCCTTCAGACAGGCCCATTCAGCTGCTTAAATTCCGTTTTAGAGAAGCCAGTCGTCTCTATGGTTGCCTTGTATTTATTTATGGCATTTGATGTTTCACTGTATTTGTATATATTGTTATGCACCAGCTTGATGTTTTCTGCGAGTGGGCGGTATAGAAAGACTTTTCGAGATAAACAAAAGGTGAGTCAGGCTCTCTGGTGGCTAGACCTTGGAACTCCCTGCCTAATGATATCAGGCAGACACCTTCACTGCACTCTTTTTGGCACCTGCTAGAAACATTTCTGTTCAGACAAGCCTACCCAGATGCTTACAAAGTTCATGTGAGTTTTAATCTGTTTTTAAGCTATTGTTGTTTTAACTTTTCAAAAGTCTTAAGTTATTGCTGTTCATTTTTCTTAGAGATAATTTTATTGGCTTTCCTTTTTTTGTAAACTGATTTTTGGGTTTGTTTCTTTTACAAATCAAGCAGTTTATAAATATTAGGATTTTTTTTAAAAAAAACCAGACTAGACTACTGCAATGCACTTTACATGGGGCTGCCTTTAAGAACAAATAAAGAACGGTCTGAAATTTTCAGCTAGTACAAAATGCAGCTGCCCTCGTGACCCAATTTGTGAGCAAGGATGCTATTAAAACATTACAGTATTTACTACCAACACACTCCTGCATAAATACTTCTCAGCACCAAGAGAAGCGGCAGGACCTGGAGAAACCCGCTGTTGTCAGTGACTGTCCTAACTGGTTTGTTCGTTTTGGTCTCGCTGCTGGCAGAGAATGTTCCCCGAGCAAAGGTGAGAGGAGGGCTGGGGACTTGCTTGAGAAAAGGGATTAGGCAAGGCATCTCGCAAGGCGAGCCACGCAGATTGGGAAACCAACCACAACGACACTGCTGCCCGTCCTCTAAATTACACAGCAAAGACTTTAATTTTAGCTTAATGGGTGGCGTTCCAGTTGCAACACGCATGCCACCATCTCCCGTCCTCAGAACAAAAACACACCGGAACACATGACCTCATTGCAAGAAAGAGCCATTCTAGGACATCCAGGCTGCAGATGGAGAAATTGCCAGGCGGAAAGGGTGGGGGCAGAGGCAGCGCAGGGCGGGTTTGTTTTGGTTTTTTTGCAGCAGGCAACAGCTGAAAACAAAACGCATGTCCAGTTCTCTCCAAAGTGTCTTTCTAAATTAAGGGAATCCTTAATTTAATTGCATTTCTGCAAAACGGAATTAAATGCTGAAGTTCTTCTGCAAATCTACACGAGGAATGGGAAGATGAGCAGGAGGGGGTGTGTGTGTGTTTTGAGGAAGAGACATAGTTTCATGCTCTTCTCATCCACAAAGATAACAAAGTGGTTCAATTTACAACTAAAAATAAATTACGCAATATATTTTAATGAAGAGACACTTTCAGAAAAAGTTCCCAGTACTTCCAAAGCAGCTGTTCTGCTGCTGGGTAAAAGTAAGACTTAATTCCACCAGCCTTCTGTCTATATCTTAAGACAGGGTTTGTGGCAAAAAGAGATGATGCAGATCACAGAACTGTAGAGCTGCAGGAGACCCAAACAGTCATCTAGTCCAGTGTTTTTCAACCTTTTTTGGGCAAAGGCACACTTGTTTCATGAAAAAAATCATGAGGCACACCACCACTGTGTGCGGAGAGGGAGATGTCAGAGCCCCGCTGCTCTCTATGGGGAATCGGATGAGAGCGGACCGCCTGTCCGCTCTCATCCGATCTGATCCCCACCCAGGACGGATGGAAAATAGGGTGGACACAGTCCGGCGCCCGCCTAGTGGGCGAAAATTTGACTTTTCTTTTTTTAAAAAAAATCTTTCGAATTTTTCAATTTTTCCCACGGCACACCAGGCAACATCTCGCGGCACACTAGTGTGCCGCGGAACAGTGGTTGAAAAACACTGATCTAGTCCAACTCCCTGCAATGCAGTGAAACATGGAGGATTATAAGGGTAACTTGCACTGAGTGCTCTTTACAGATTTGCAGGTCTACTTTGTTAAAGGAAACTGTTCAACGTTCTGCATGAACCAATACTGGTCAATGGCAGCTCCTCTGTTTTGAAGCTAGAGGCAGAATTAGGCTGAGAGAAGGTCTTCCCTTTCCATGCAATCAATTGCCTTCAGCATCAAGAGGCCAAGTCCATATTAAATTTCACCCAGGTGTTAAACTTCCCCCTCACTGCTCTTCTTCCATGAGGTTCAGGATGGCATTCCAAGGTGGTTTCCCATCCAAGCACTGACCAGACTTTGGGCTGATTCAGGGAGGTGGCTGCACCACATGGACCACTCTGAGATGTGACAAGCTAAGTGGTCGGCCATAGCTCAGTGGCAGAGCATCTGCCTTGCATTCAGTGGGTCCCAAGTTCAATCCCCATCAGCATATCAGGGCTATGATTGTCTCTTGCCTGAAATCCTGGAGAGCAGCTGCCAATCAGTGTAGACAACATTGAGCTAGATGGACCAGGGCAGGACTCAGCACAAGGCAACTTTCTATGCTTCTAAGATCATGCACACTCTTTTAAACGAATTTCTACCCTACTTTTCAGGGGTGGGGAAGGCTTCCCGAGAGAGACTTGTACATCGCTACAACCAACAGGCCTACTAAAAAGGCAGGGCACAAAAGGAAAACTGGTTGGGAGGGAGGAGGAAATAAGCAAACTCAGCTGCACATTCTTCGTTGGAAGTTCTTCCAATGACCAGCTAGGGTAGTCCAAGGAGAGGTGTACAGAGTTGATGACCCAGCATCCCTTCTCTTGCCTGCTCTGCTGCAGATTGATGCTGCGGTTACTGCCTGGTGACAGGTGCTGGAGGGAGGAGTCTCCTGCCTAGTATGCACTGCAGTCTGTGGAAGCAGCCTTAGCCACATGTCAGGGTGAGGTCTGCCTCCAGCCTTCCAAACTGGGAAGCAGCTGGACTTGAAAATGGAGATCCTTCTCTCCATGAACTGCTGCTGCCCGCCTGAGCCTATTCAGTAGGCTGGCCACCTTTTAAGACATGCATTTTACATAAAACGCACGCCTTGGTGCATGCACACACTTCACGCTTGCAGAGATGTCAAAGCAGAACATCAGTTCAAATGGAAGTTTCACTTACTGTATTAGGACGCAGACCATGATAAGGGCAACGGAGGCTATAACGGAAACCACCACCAGGGCAGTGATGGTTTGCTTTGTCTGGCTGGCGGCCACCACTGCAAGGAGGTCCGCGTGTTCGCATCGCGCCCCAACGTACCCGGAATGGCAGCTGTGACGAGGCAAAAGAAAATCAAGAGCAGTGAGTGCACAGAGGAAAAGACACAAGCTTACACACACACACACACACACATATACACACACACACATTATATATATATATATATATATATATATATATATATATATATATATATATATGCAGGTTTTGGTGTCTTCGGGTGTCTTCCCGTGTAAGAGTCGGGGTGTCTGTGCGACGTTTCGACGAGGTCTCACTCGTCATCTTCAGGCTGGTGCTTTCGGCTTCTTGTTACTGGAACAGAGCAGAGTCTGGTGTTTGAGTTCCTATAAATACTGTTGAGGGGTGTGGTGTATAGCCTCCAACGTTCTGGGTAGAGAGGAAGTTCCTAGATTAGTGTGCCTTTTCTTCTTTTGTTCCTTAATTACTTGAGGGATATCTTGGGTGATTTCATGAGTGATATTCTGAATCTCTCAAATGTGTTAATCGCCAATGGATACCAGAAAAACAGGGTTACGAAGCTAATCCAAAAAGAAACACCCCCCAAAAACCAAGACACAGAAGAAAACAATGGCATGGCCCTCCTTCCTTATATCAAGGGCACTACAGACAAAATCAGCAAAATCCTCCATAAACACAATATCAAAACAGCCTTCTGCACCAACCAAAAAATAGCCAATATCCTCAGAAACCCAAAAGACAAAATCCAGCTGGAAAACCAAGGGGTCTATGAAATACCCTGCAAAGTCTGCCCAGCCACGTACATTGGACAAACAAACAGACGAATAAATGCACGTATCGCAGAACACAAGAATGCCGTCAAAAAAGAAGAAAAAACTTCCTCTCTTTTCCAACACATGAAAGAAACAGGACACGAAATTAATTTTGCAGATTCCAAATTGCTCTTTAACATGGAACATCACCACAAGAGAATAATCATGGAAGCCATCGAGATAGAGAAACACCCTCACAACATGAACAAGCGTGACGACACGTCCCGCCTGCCAGACATCTGGAAATTAGCCCTCCCCACAAAAACCGACACCAGAACCAGAGGCACACAGAACGCCGTCACCAATCAACCACACCAGACCCAAACCCAGACCCTCTCCACAGACATATTACAGACTCCATCCAGCAACCAAACTATAGTGGCACCTCCGGATGCAGCACCCCCCTGCAATCCCTACACAGATCTGGCTGGCACAAGGCACAAAACCATAGCTCGCCCCTATACACGAAGCCAAGCCAGAGCACAACTAAATGCAGCACAGCCATCTTCTCAGAAAAACTCTTCACAAGCTCAAGAGGTCAAGACACGAGAGCTTTAGCAACTAATCTACACTTAATGACCCACCCAGTGATATTCAGAATATCACTCATGAAATCACCCAAGATATCCCTCAAGTAATTAATGACCCACCCAGTGATATTCAGAATATCACTCATGAAATCACCCAAGATATCCCTCAAGTAATTAAGGAACAAAAGAAGAAAAGGCACACTAATCTAGGAACTTCCTCTCTACCCAGAACGTTGGAGGCTATACACCACACCCCTCAACAGTATTTATAGGAACTCAAACACCAGACTCTGCTCTGTTCCAGTAACAAGAAGCCGAAAGCACCAGCCTGAAGATGACGAGTGAGACCTCGTCGAAACGTCGCACAGACACCCCGACTCTTACACGGGAAGACACCCGAAGACACCAAAACCTGCATTCCTGTACCCGTGAAAATCTACGAAAGCATATATATATATATATATATATATATATATATATTATATGCAGAATTTGAGCCGGATGCTGTTTTCTCACATTCAGAATTAAAATGGGATTTTATCTAAATCAGAGGGCTGGAACATGCCTAGAGGCAGGGTGGGAAGCAGCTACGGAAGGCCTGCTTTGCGTTTCCCATTTAGAGTGAAGCGCAAAGTCCTGCTCTCTCTGCCTCACTCCGGAGTTTGCAGTGCTCTTTTGAGGCATGTGTTCCCCACGGGAAAGACTGCACAGTGTTCCCAATCAGGGCACCAGCCAGGCATGATCCAAATAAACCAATGAATTCTACGTATTTATACTTCTGCTATGTAATGTGAAATTTTAGCTGCTTAGGAACCATTTTGGTATATAAGTGGCATATACGTTAATTTTAAAACATTAATAAAATTATTGGTATTTTACTCTTCCCCATCCGAACACAGCATGTGCTCTGGATCACGCTGACATGTTTATTCTCTTCGCGCCAACTCTCAACCTTCCAACAAGGCAGATCTTGCAGATGAAGGGAGCTTTCCCATATGCCCCACAAGGGCCCAAGAGCCATCCCCATGCCCTAAGGCAGTCTTCTTCTACTGGACTCCAATTCCCATCATCCTCAGCCAACTTAGCCGATTGTCAGGGATGACATAGTCCAACAACATCTGGTGACCCAAGTGTCTAATGCAGGCATAGGCAAACCTGGCCCTCCAGATGTTTTTGGCCTACAACTCCCATGATCCCTAGTTAACAGGACCAGTGGTCAGGGATGGTGGGAATTGCAGTCCCAAAACATCTGGAGTGCCGAGTTTGCCTATGCCTGGTCTAATGCATGGAGGCAGGGACACTTTCTTTCGTGACATGCTGACTGCACGGTTACTGCTAAATGCAACGAGGTGGGTATTACAAGATGCAAGAGTGAGACTTACACGCAAGCTGGTTTTTCCTCTTGCACCAAGAACCTGCAAGTACCATGGAAGCAAAACTCACTATGAGCATCCGGACAGCTGTTAAAATGAGATCTCACAGCAGCAGCCACTGGCGGACCTAAGAAAGGATGGACGAGAGAGAGAAGACTGGTTAATCTTTGGTACCATTGCCAATACAACTCATACTACATACAAAGAAACATACTTCAATCAGCCTCTTTGTTTGTTTTGCATAGAGAGAGAGAATGTAATTTGCGAGGTTTCCATTATTCCAATTTTACCATAAGGATGAACTAATTTGTCAATATTGGTATCTCTCAAATTTAAGGTAAAGGTAAAGGTACCCCTGCCCGAACGGGCCAGTCTTGCCAGACTCTGGGGTTTGTGCGCCCATCTCACATCTATTGGCCGGGGGCCAGCGCTGTCCGCAGACACTTCCGGGTCACGTGGCCAGCGTGACAACGCTGCTCTGGCGAGCCAGAGCCGCACACGGAACGCCGTTTACCTTCCCGCTGGTAAGCGGCACCTATTTATCTACTTGCACCCGGGGGTGCTTTCGAACTGCTAGGTGGGCAGGCGCTGGGACCGAGCAGCGGGAGCGCACCCCGCCGCGGGGATTCGAACCGCCGACCTTTCGATCGGCAAGCCCTAGGCGCTGAGGCTTTAGCCCACAGCGCCACCCGCGTCCCACATCTCTCAAATTTAGTTTACCCCATTTCCCCCATCAGTTTGTATTGTTTTTAAAAAGATTTTCATGAGAATTCATCAGCAATGCTGTGCACCTTTATATACATTTCTACATGAAGGTGTACATGATATGAACATTTCGGCAAGCAATTTTGCTTAATATTGGGCTTTTCGTAAAAATAAAAATAAATTCACAAACATATGCATTTTTAGGCATGCTTGCCCTTAGTACAAGCATTTATCTACACATTCCTTGGTTAGAGAGGTGCACTGTAAAATATGAAGTGGAGCAAAATTGGAAGGGTAACTTCACTTCAGTTTGTGAATTGTTTCAGAAAGAAATTATTAGGTAGCCAAGCATTAAAATATAACCTACACCAAATTGCCTCCCCCCCCCCCCGGGCCATCCTAAGGGCATGAAAAGCCATCCGCTGGTGAACTTCCATAGGATGGTGAACATGTTTGGGGTGCATGAAGAGGCTGCACAGAGAAACAGAGGCCATGCTCAGTCTGTGTATGTTTTCACCCACGGGTTGTCCCTCACCTACCACCGAGGCTCGACTAGAACGCCATGGCTAGAGTGCATGAACCAAGCCAAGGTTTGGCATTACTGCAAGGCAAGCAGAAGGGACAAAGGACGCGGGTGGCGCTGTGGGTTAAACCATAGAGCCTAGGACTTGCCGATCAGAAGGTGGGAGATTCGAATCCCCGTGATGGGGTGAGCTCCCGTTGCTCAGTCCCTGCTCCTGCCCACCTAGCAGTTCAAAAGCACGTCAAGTGCAAGTAGATAAATAGGTACCACTCCGGCGGGAAGGTAAACGGCGTTTCCGTGCGCTGCTCTGGTTTGCCAGAAGCGGCTTAGTCATGCTGGCCACATGACCCGGAAGCTGTACGCCGGCTCCCTCGGCCAATAAAGCGAGATGAGCGCCGCAACCCCAGAGTCGGCCACGACTGGACCTAATGGTCAGGGGTCCCTTTACCTTTTACATAAATAATCATTTAAACATTTCCATTGTTTCTGGATTATATTTTTTTGTTTTTGTCTTATCAAATCAAATTAAGTGTAAGAGATTGATTGTGTTTAGAATAGATTTATGAAAGATTTAGAAAACTTATCGATTAGAATATTTGTATGAGATTGTATGGGGAAAATATGGGATAACAGATACAATTTTGCTTAAAATGTATATAGGAAGTGCAGTGTAAGCGAAGGAAGTCAATCAATGAAATTTTATTATTGAAATACTTGTAGAATAAATTTGGAAGAAATTCTTCCAATTTGTTTCTTCTCCTTTTTTTTCTTTTCTTCCTTTTTCCTTTTTTGTTCTTTTTATATATATGCATGCTTATCTGAAATATATATGTATGTATGTATTTGCAGTATTTTGCTTGTGTTTTGTAATAATTATATTAAATAAAAAAAATTTAAAAAATTTAAAAAGAAGAAGGAACAAAGGCAGCAGTAACAGCTGTTAATATAAGGATTCTTGTCACACATACTTTTGTGGGGTAGTGGGCTGAGAATGTGTGCCGCTAAGAACACATCCATTTACAGGAAGAAGGTAGCTGACCATGACATCATTCAACCTTTTTAGAAGCCATGTGTCTTACAACTTAAATAGTCGTAATAATAAATGAAGATATATTTATGCATTTATGCAAGACATTCCTGGGCTGCCTTTCTTGACACTGTCCTCTCAAAGAGGCTCACGGAATATCACATGCCATAAAGCAATCTTCCTAAATTTGGCACCCTCCAGATGTTTTGGGTGACAGCTTGATGGGAGTTGTAGTCCAAAACATCTGAAGGGCATCGTGCTGGGGGCAGCTGCTACAAAAGGCCACCTTCCATACAGTGATGCCCCGCAAGACGAATGCCTCGCAAGTCGGAAAACTCACTAGACGAAAGAGTTTTCCGTTTTGGAGGTGCTTCGCAAAACGAATCTCCTATGGGCTTGCTTCGCAAGACGAAAATATCTTGCGAGTTCTTGCGGGGTTTTTTTTCCTCCCCCCCCCCTTTCCAAGCCGCTAAGCCGCTTATCAGCTGATCCGATAAGCCGATAAGCCGCTAAAAGCCGCTAATAGCGCTAATCCACTAATCCGTCAATGGGCTTGCTTTGCAAGACGAAAAAACCGCTAGACGAAGAGAATCACAGAACGGATTCTTTTCGTCTTGCAAGGCACCACTGTACTAAGTACCACAACCACCAGATTGGCAAATTCCAGAACAACAACAACAACAACAACAACTTTATTATTTATACCCCACCCATCTGGCTGGGTTCCTCAGCCATTTTGGGAGGTTTTCAGAATACTGGGTAACCCTCATGAGCAATGCATGCCAATGTATTATTTGCCATTACTTGCAAAAAACACCTGGAAAAAATCTTAGTGCAAGAATTGTAACATGTCTAACTGGATGTTAGCAGTAACCAAGGCTGCAATTTTTGCAACACTTTTGTAAACTACAGTGGTACCTCTGGTTGTGAATGGGATCCGTTTTGGAGGCCATTCGCAACATGAAAAGAACGCAACCCGCAGGCGCAGCGGTGCACGCACGAGTTGCGATTCACCGCTTCTGCGCATGACGTCATTTTGCACTTCTGAGCATGTGTGAGTGGTGAAACCCGGAAGTAACCCTTTCCAGTACTTCTGGGTCACCACGGGACGTTACCTGAAAGAACGTAACATGAAGCAGATGTAACATGAGGTAAGACTGTACTCAGAGACTATTGTAATTGAGTGACATATCAACTGTAGAAGAGACAATGTGGTACAGTGGATTGAGTGTCGAGCTCTAGGATCTGGGAGACCAGGGTTCAAATCTCCACACTTGCCATGAAGCTCAGCGGGTGACCAGTCACTGCCTCGACTAACCTACTTCACAGGTTGCTGTTGTTGTGGGGATTGAATTAAAAGAGGAAGAAGAACCATGTATCCCACCTTCAGCTCCTTGGAGAAAATGTCACAAATAAATAATGATTTAAATAAAAAGAGTTTCATGAGAATTAGCTACCTTTAAAAACAGGACATACCGGTTAAAAGCCTTTAAAAGGTTATTGAGACAAAAAGTATCCCTAGTTTGTGATAAACTAGAGAGCCTAACAGATCCTTTGAAAGCCACAGTTTGACTGGTCATGTAAGTATTTTCTGAGAGTGCTTTAAACTGGACATTGTTAGCACTGGTTAAAGATGCTGGCCGACATCTGAAAAATCTCACCAGGGGAAGACAGAGGCTGCAAGATACTTTTCTGGAGCAAGCAACTTCCTTCAGACTAGTCTGCCTGCGCTGTTGTGTTGTGGGTGACTTTACTTTGCTCAAGTAAACCATATGTTGCAGCAGGCAGACAAAAGCTGATGCCACAATAAATCTGCTAGTCTCGGTTGTTAGTGGAGTGCGAAGTGGTACCCTGGCTCCGTTTCCCAAAGGCTTCCAGCCCCCCCCCCCCAATGGAAATGACACGGTGAAATCGACACAGCCGGGCTGCAGTCTGCACACAGCCTTACAACACGATCCTGCGTGTGTTTACTCAGCAGATCCAATGTGCCCCCCGCCACCCACACTTCCCCTCAACTCATAGCAGAAGAGGTAAACAGAACAAGAAGGCAGGCCTTGTGTGAGAAGGTTTGAAGAACACAGCGATCTTTCAGATTTCGTACGCAGCAGTACGCAGAACTTAAGAGGTGTGCGTGTCTAGTACGGTTTGGAAGGCTTAATTTCATTACAGTGGTGCCTCACAAGACGAAAAGAATCCGTTCTGTGATTCTCTTCGTCTAGCGGTTTTTTCGTCTTGCGAACAAGCCCATTGACGGATTAGCGGATTAGCGTTATTAGCAGCTTTTAGCGGCTTATCTGCTGATCGGAGCAGCTGATAAGCGGATTAGAGTCTTAGGAAAAGGAGGGGGGGAGAAAAAAACCAGCAGGAACTCGCAAGACATTGTCGTCTTGTGAAGCAAGCCCATGGGAAATTCGTTTTGCGAAGCACCTCCAAAACGGAAAACTCTTTTGTCTAGCGAGTTTTCCGTCTTGCGAGGCATTCGTCTTGCGGGGCACCACTGTACATTAAGCTACATATGTCTGAGCAGAAACGGGATCAGCAGTCTGCCCCTCAGGACTGGACTGCCTCCTGTCGTCACTTGGCCCAAATGCTACCACATAAAACCTGCCCCACATTTGTAAGAGCTCAAAATTTTAGTGTGGCAGCACCTACCCTCTGGAACTCCCTGCCTCTTGACACCAAGCAGGACCCTTCGCTGTGCAAACATTTTTGTTTAGACAATCCTGTCCAGATGTTTAGAAAGTTGGTGCACGTTTTAATCCGTTTTTAGTCTATTGTTATTTTAACTTTTGGAAAAACCTACATTCTTATCAATTCTTCTTATTGATCATTTTATCTTTTTTATAGACTGCTCTGAAGGTTGGTTGGCTTTTTTTACAATTAAGCAATGTATAAATTATGTGAAATAAAGTAAGAAATAAACGTGTCCGACTTCAACATCTCTCCTGCCTCACCTCCATGAAGGCTTGGCCCTAACCCCCTAAGCCCACACTTCCAAATGAATAGAAATTTACTTATAAAAATAATTTATATATCACTGTATCATTAAAAAATGTCAAAAGCCATTTACATATGTTTGTGTGATAAATAATGAAAAGCTTAAAATGAGAGATCATCAACTAACCAATTTGGAAAGATGTTCTCTTAATTGCCTGCACAATTTCCTAGCGGCACTGAAAAAGTTTTCAGCAGGTGTTTAAATCTTCTGCAGTTATATTTGCCCACTCATAGCTTCCTATCCTTGCTTCTCTAACCACTGCCACCCCCACAACTCAAAATTTACACCACAGGTTCCTGAGGACACCGATTTCTCTCCCCTCCAAAAAATGTAACCAGCCCAAGACCACAAACAGCAAGACCCTAAGGAGAACACAAAAACGTAAGAGCCCAGTGAATCAGCCCATCTTGTCCAGCATTCTTTTCTCACAGCGGCTGACCAGGAAGTTCACAAGCAGTTAAGGGGCATCCTGTAACATGGGTCTGTCAGCCAACTTTTCGCTTTGCAAAAGGGATGGGGGAAACTGTGGTCCTCCGACATCTGGAAGTCCAACAACATCTGGTTGGCCATCAGTTCTCCAGCCCTGCCTTAGGAAATCTGCTTGCTGTGGGAATGTAAAAAAGCGAAAAACTTCTGGGAAATGATATATAATGAGATGAAAAAGATGTTGAAATATACATTCATTAAGAAACCAGAAGCATTTTTACTTGGCAGTGTAGGAGGTGATATTAATAGACAGGATTGTAAGTTGTTTTTATACGCAATGACGGCAGCAAGAATATTATTGGCACAAAAATGGAAGCAAGAAGAATTACCGACGAAAGAAGAATGGCGGATGAAGTTGATGAACTATGCAGAATTAGATACATTAACTGGAAGTGTTCGAAACCTGCAAGATCAGAGATTCTTAGAAGACTGAATATACAAACTATTTGAAAAGTAATTGTAATGAACAGATTACGCTAGTAGGACCGCAAGAAGTTTTGTAAGGATTATTATCTGAAATATTGCAAGAAAAGACTATGAGGAGAATTATTAGTTAATGACAATTAAGAGTAATAGAGAAATTAAGAAATGCAGAATAAGAGATAAAGAACGAAAAATCATCAGAGGTGTTGACGGAAGTCTAAACCATTGTATAAGATAAGAAGTTATGTTATATGATTGTTGGAAATGATATGTTAAAAAAACCCAATAAAAATGTATAATAAAAAAGAAAAAAAAATCTGCTTGCTTTCCGAAGAGATGTAAAAAAATAAATAAATCTGTAAGCACAAGGAACAACCATAGACCAAACATACATACAAGAGAACTTCTCTCTCTCTCTCTCTCTCTCTCTCTGTGTGTGTGTGTGTGTGTGTGTGTGTGTGAGAGAGAGTGAGAGAGAGAGAGAGAGAGAGAGAGAGAGAGAGAGAGAACTTCGCAAAATGGAGAAACTGGCAAAACTTTTGTGCCGGTTATTCCATATTTATTATTTATTAACCATTATTATGAAGAATGTTTGGTATTAAAGAGATTACCAATAAGTATGGTTCAGGAAACGTTCGGGGAATCCTGATCCTCCCACATTGTTACACAATTATTCAACACATCCTGGGCTGTTTTAAATTGTTGGCCAACAGTTGACATGGAAAACAACATCCTGCTCAGCAGATCGCCCCTTATATAAAAAGCCCACCCATTCTCCATTTCAAAGCCCCATCAAGTTCCTGTTGCAGAAAGTTAATGGCAAACCAGGCAGCAGAGCTAATTAAAACCACAACTTCGAAATGTTTCAAATGAGACCCTGGAAGAAATTAAACATCGTCGAAAACTTTTCCTGCATTAAGTTAATGCTTTCTTTGAGGAAAAAGGTAGGCTTGTTCCAGTTCTCAAAAAACAGCTGGAAAATTGAAATGAAACACAGTCGTTCTTAATTGTAGTCAAAGCGCAACAAGAAAAATCATGTCACGGGTCAGGTCAAGAAACCATGCTGGACGGCCCCTAGTTGACGAAGAAAGCGAATCCCACTCGGAGGAAGAAGGTTGCCAACTTACACACACACACACACACACACACACACACACACACACACACACAATGTTCATTCCATTAACTCTTTAGTGGCCACATCCCCTTAGAATCATAGAATCCTAGAGTTGGAAGAGACCACAAGGGCCATCGAGTCCAACCCCCTGCCAAGCAGGAAACACCATCAGAGCACTCCTGACATATGGTTGTCAAGCCTCTGCTTAAAGACCTCCAAAGTAGGAGACTCCACCACACTCCTTGGCAGCAAATTCCACTGTCGAACAGCTCTTACTGTCAGGAAGTTCTTCCTAATGTTTAGGTGGAATCTTCTTTCTTGTAGTTGGGATCCATTGCTCCGTGTCCGCTTCTCTGGAGCAGCAGAAAACAACCTTTCTCCCTCCTCTATGTGACATCCTTTTATATATTTGAACATGGCTATCATATCACCCCTTAACCTCCTCTTCTCCAGGCTAAACATGCCCAGCTCCCTTAGCTGTTCCTCATAAGGCATCGTTTCCAGGCCTTTGACCATTTTGGTTGCCCTCCTCTGGACACGTTCCAGTTTGTCAGTGTCCTTCTTGAATTGTGGTGCCCAGAACTGGACACAGTACTCCAGGTGAGGTCTGACCAGAGCAGAATACAGTGGCACTATTACTTCCCTTGATTACTTCCCTTCACCACACCCAAACGTTGCATTTGGATCGAGGAGACCCAGTTTAACTTTCTGCACAGCCATGAATTTCACTGTGGGGTCTGCCTTGAACAAGTCAGTCGCAGTCAACCTCACCGGGTTGTTGTGAGAATCAATGGGGGAGAGGAGTTGCTCACCAAGTACTTCCATGAAGGATATAAATAAAAAATACCCCAAATCACACCACCCGACATTTTAAAATTCATTGTTTATTGTACTCTGATTTCAAACGGAACAAAACACAGCCGTAAACAGTGGGAGAAGATAAGCTCACTCAGGCTATTTTTAAAGGAACATGAGCTTAAGGAAAGGGAAAAAGGGATATATTGCTGTCTATTGTGTTCCTCCTCTTAACTGTAGTGCTTGCTTTGCACAGATCAGTGACATATCATCATCTCATTCTGTAAGGACCAGCAAGATAATCTATTGACTCCAATTCCAATATTCGTATATGTGCTGTTTATTTGTATATATTTTAAAATTTTACATCTGGATGTTTTATGATGGCCTATACAGTGGTACCTTGGTTCTCAAACTTAATCCATTCCAGAACTCCGTTCCAAAACCAAAGTGCTCCTAAACCAAGACGCGCTTTCCCATAGAAAGTAATGCCAAATGGATTAATCCGTTCCAGACTTTTAAAAACAAACCCTAAAACAGCAATTTAACATGAATTTTACTATCTAATGAGACCACTGATCCATAAAATGAAAGCAATAAACAATGTACTGCAGTCACACTATCAATCAATAGCTGAACTGGGTTCCACATATTCACAAAAAACAAAGCAAAAAGCTGCAAAAACAAAAAAGCAAAATAAATAGCAAAAACGAGACAGATCTCAGAGTAACACTCAAAACTGAAGTGTGGCACTCAAATCAGAAGCATAACATTCAAAATGGATTTGTGGCACTCAAAACGGAGCATATTCAGCTTCCGAAAAAAGTTCACAAACCGGAGCACTTACCTCCGGGCTTGCGGTGTTTGCGTTCCAAGTTGTTTGAGTACCAAGGCATTTGACAATCAAGGCACCACTGCACTTGTAATGCCTAATAAAGGTTTGGCTAAGTACCGTAGGTAAGTAAGTAAGTAGGGACGCGGGTGGCGCTGTGGTCTAAACCACTGAGCCTAGGGCTTGCCGATCAGAAGGTCGGTGGTTTGAATCCCCACGACGGGGTGAGCTCCCGTTGTTTGGCCCCAGCTCCTGCCCACATAGCAGTTTGAAAGCACGTCAAGTGCAAGTAAATAGGTACTGCTCCGATGGGAAGGTAAATGGCGTTTCCGTGCGCTGCTCTGGTTCACCAGAAGCGGCTTAGTCATGCTGGCCACATGACCTGGAAGCTGTCTCCAGACAAACGCCAGCTCCCTCAGCCTATAGAGCGAGATGAGAGCGCAACTCCAGAGTCATCTGCGGCTGGACCTAATGGTCAGGGGTACCTTTACCTTTACCTAAGTATGTAAGTATGTCTATTGACTCACTAGCATAGATGGACATTTTTTTTAAGTTCAAGCACTGGATCAGGGCTCACTGTGCAGCTGGAAAGCAATTAATGAGCCATAACGAGACAGCTGCGATTTACAAGCTGACGAAACAGCCCCTTTGATTGTCCCAGGCTTCCACATCAAAAAGGACTCAGTTGCTCCTTTGGTTCTCCTCCTACACCTCTAGTCTGATTAATTAATCTAGTTCTGTAGCTAGCTAGTACGCTGCCCTTCATCTAAAAATCACAGGGTAGTTCCCAACATAAAAATACAAAATGAAAACACAAAATACATAATGAATCAAAACCAGAGAATGTTAATAAGCCAAAGAAACATTTTTGCCTGCTGCCCAAAGATATGTAATGAAGGCACTAGGCGAGTCTCCTTGGGGAGATCATGCCACAAACGGGGAGCCACCACAGAAAAGGCCCATTCTGGTGTTGACACCCTCCGGACATCTCGTGGAAAAGGCATACAAAGAAGGTCCTTGGAGGATGATCACAGGGTCTGAAGAGGTGGTCTTTGAGGTCTTGCTGTCCTAAGCCATTTAAGGCTTTATAGGTCAAAACCAGCACTCTTGAATTGGGCCTGGAAACTAATTGGCAGCCAGTGTAGTCAGGCCAGGATCAGTGTAATATACGCACGCCATCTTGCCCTGATGTGCAGCCTGGCCACCGAATTCTGCACCAGCTGAAGTTTCCGAACCATTTTTAGAGGCAGCCCTACATACCAGAGGATAGATGAGAGAAATTAGACCATCCTGGTCCAGATAGGGCCACAGTTGGGCCACCAGCTGAAGCTGATGGAAGGCACTCTGTGCCACTAAGGGACCACCCCCCCCTAGTCTTTATCAGCCAAGAGGCGCTAGCGGTTGCCACTACGACCCAAGCCCCTTGTCCACATCCTCAAGCCTTACTAACTGAAACCCATCCAACACAACAGGATTAGACAGTTGATTTGGACACCCCTTGAAACTCATCTGCTGTAATAGAAGTGTCAAGATCCTGGGGCAGACTTTGTGACCACCCATTTATATTTAAATGTGCAGCGCAGTATTTGTACCTCAGCATTTCTAACATTTCCCATTGTGTTTTCGTGATTTGGGGGCAGGAACTGCCTGTGAAACTCAGAAAAGTGCAAAACCCAGAGGAGATTTATGTTCCAACCTGTGCATTAGTTAAGAAGGTGCAAATTTTGGCAAGAGCACATCTGCAAGCACCAACAGCTCACAGCTGAGCTACTGGGCCCCAGCAGGAAGGGGCTGGATGAGGGTTCAGAAGGCTCAAAACGTCTTAGAATTGCCTTTTTCTACAAGGCGGGAGGACGGGACAGCAACAGAACAACGCAGCTCAGTCTATTAGAGCTTCGCTTCGCTAATGTCTGTCCCGACATGAGGAACTGGCATTGAGCATCTTCTAAGAAGGCGGAAATCTTCCCTCCAAGCTTGGAGATTTGCGGAGCCTCCTATAATTTTGCGCCTGCCATTTTGAAGTCAAATTGAACACCAGCCTCTTAGAAAGGAGGCTTTATCCGGCTGCCAGGAGTGATATTTATAAGTTCACCTTCCAAGAGACACAAAATGCCTTTCAACAGGCTGCCGTGTAAATAACCAGGGGTTGCATGAATTGGCCCCATATAAACCTCCAGAGCCGTTTTGCTTTGAACCTGAGAAAAAGCGTGAAGAAAACACACACACACACACACATATAGACAGACCCTAAGACATCCGGCTTTTTATGGTCCCACCATTCCAAGTAATGGATCATGTGAGACAGGTTTCCCCTGCCACACACCTCCACACACACAGGTATTCTGCACAAGCCATATTTCTTACATTTCAGTGCTTTCCAGAAAGGCAAGTCTTGACATGTAATCTCTTTCAATTCAACCCATTCATAAAATCTACTGAACATCCTATGAGGTGGGAGGGACAGACACAAGACAAGGAATAGAGTAAAGAAGAAAAATAATTCAATGCCCTTTGATTTACTGGGATATTCCACACATTATGGAAGAAACAGCTGATCCAGCTTATTCCACATAGCGCTGCACCAGTGATACCAGAATATTAGTGCAAGAATAGGGAGACCTGGCTTGGGGGAATCCCAAGTTCAAATCTCTACACCTGCCTCCCCTAACCTGGCGTCCTTCAGAGGATCTGGCCGAGCCAGCACAGCCATATGATGCTGGGGGTGATGGGAGTCGTAGTCCAAATCCTCATTGGGAAACAACTTGGGGAAAGTCTTTAGGTGACCTTTTGAAGGTTCATGCCAGGATGTAGTTCAAGGTGAAAGCCCCAAGCCCTCTCCACCAGCAACGCTGAGGCCATCAGAGACATACCTGAGAGGGAGTTTCCATTCAAATTCCAAAAGCTTCCCAAAGGCTTCACAGCCTAAGACCATGGCAGTGTGAGATGTGGAGCCAGAGGGTGGGGGAGGGGAAGGGAAGCAAGCCTGGAGCAACTATGCTGGAGAAGTTTGGCTGGATGGGTCACTGGAAGTTCACTGGATGCCTGCACTGGAAGCACTGCAAAGGCCAACAATTTAAAAGCTTGGAGTGCTATGCAACTATGTTTTACTCAGAGTTGACCCACTGAAATTAATGGCTATGGCTAAGGTAAATTTTGCTAATGTTCCTGTAATTTATATGAAGCTAGTTATCATTGCATGCTGCCTTTCTGGTCAAAGCATGCAAATATATTAGCACATTGGATAAGTGAATGGATGAATGAATGAATGAATGAATGAAATAATACACAAGGCTCATCTAGGATTCTCAAGTCTTGACAAGGATTACAAGGGTTTGTCAAAGTAATTAGCTTCTGTCAAAGTAATGAGCGGCTGTTTTAAAGATGTAACATTCTGAATTGTTACAATTCCAGTCACAATTCAAGAATGGTAAAAACAAAGCAATATCTATATATCCAAGTTACTTAACTGTTACGAAATCACAACACCCAAGTCTATTATTTATAGCCAAGCATGTTAGCAAGAGATTGAGTTGTTCTCTTGGCGAAAAGCCAAGAACCCAGACAGTTATAAATGCCATTGAAAAACCACACACCCCTCTATTAAAAGACAAGAGTCAGTTTAAGTGTGTTCATTTCAAAGGGCAGATTGAGGTGGATCCATGGATCAGTTGAGTATGTACACACACCTGCAAGACGAGGAAGCAAGCCCTTGCCGTTTGAACAGAGGAATGCCAGGTGAATACCTGGAATATTTACTGGTAACTATGGCAAAATATAGCCAACTGATAATATTTAACCAGATAGCTGACCAGTAGCTCCATCCAAAGAGACAGGGAGCACCCAGTTGCATCAGTAGTACTTTGTCAATAGCAGCTGAAACTCTTCAGGATTTGGGCATCCTCTATATGCATAGTTATACTTCATCTCCTCAACTTGTAGGCACTTTGGAATTGTCCAAATCACTTCGTAGATACTCAGAATTCAAGACCTGAATCACAGGACTCTGTTTGCTTATGAAAGGACTGTGGAAAAACACCAGCAATGGGTCTTCAGATCACAACAATTATTTGCCTGGGAATTCATTGAAAGTGATGCTAAGAATGGGCCAGAATCACACATTTGAATCCCAGGAAGTCTCTGTGGCACAGAGTGCCTTCCATCAGCTTCAGCTGGTAGCCCAGCTGTGCTCCTATTGATAACCTTACCTTTGTTGTCTATGCTCTGGTACCCTCCAGGTTAGATTATTGCAACACACTATATGTAGGTCTGCCTCTGAAGATGGTTCAGAAACTTCAGCTGGTGCAGAATTTGGCAGCCAGGTTGCTCACTGGGGCAATACTTGGCGTTAACAAAGGATATTCAGTCACTGGATGTGCAACCATTTGCTTTTCATGAGAAACACAAACCACCTTGCAAAGGCAGTGTAACTGAGCAAAACTGCTAGTGTAAAAGTAAAGAGGAGTTTGATTATTTCCCTCACCCTTGGATTTCCTCAGTGCTCCTCTGCCACAAACAACAGTTAAACCCGAAAGCCACATTCTCGCTTGCCAGAGCAAGGGAAATCTGAATTTTGGAAGGTTCAGGACAGACAAAGGACTTGTGGCCTCTCACGTTGAGCCACTGCCAGAAAGCCTCTGCCAGTCAGTGGGGGAAATACTGAGGTAAAAAGGTAAAGGGACCCCTGGCCATTAGGTCCAGTTGTGGCCAACTCTGGGGTTGCGGCGCTCATCTCGCTTTATTGGCCGAGGGAGCTGGCGCACAGCTTCCGGGTCATGTGGCCAGCATGACTAAGCCGCTTCTGGCGAACCAGAGCAGCGCACGGAAACACCGTTTACCTTCCTGCCAGAGCAGTACCTATTTATCTACTTGCATTTTGACGTGCTTTCGAACTGCTAGGTGGGCAGCAGCTGGGACCAGGCAATGGGAGCTCACCCCGTCGCGGGGATTCGAACCGCCGACCTTCTGATCGGCAAGTCCTCGGCTCTGTGGTTTAACCCACAGTGCCACCCGCATCCCCTAACACAGCTGTAGTGACTATGTAATTTTTTTTTACTCTTTCTGGGAAGAGTCAGGTCAAAACTGATTTGAATTAGGCATGCTTAGGACACAGAACTGTCAAAATGTCTTACAGATATGGTATCTCCACAGGAAGTGTGACAAATAACTAAATGGCCAAGAGTTTATGGGGAAACACACACATGTTCAGAAGCACTTGCAGCTCAAAAGGGTCAAGAGGCATTGTTAGTGCCAAGGACAGACAGGTCTGCGAGAAGGTATTTCACCCAGGGTAAAACAGAGTCACCCATTTTTACTACACACCTAGACAGCTGCAGGCTGGGTTGTAAAGTCGCCATTGGATTTTATAGCTTCACATAAAAGAACAACTGGTCTGCATTCATCCAGCAGATCTCTTGATCATTTGCAAAGTGACACCTGGGGTGGTCTCTCTCCAAGGGCCAAAAAGTTTGATACAGAGTGCAAGTCTAATGGTCCCAAAGAAGCAGAACACACCACACACCATGACGCCACTGCAACATAGCGGGAGTGCAAAAAAACAACAACACAGAATGTGGCACTGAGTGGAGAAGTCCACTTCCTTAGAACCTAAGTTTCCATTTAAGGAGGAAAAATATCTTTCTAGTCCTTAGGGTTGCAAGGATTAAAGGGCTCTGAACAAGATCATAGAGAGGGGCTTTGGTACCCAAATTTAAACAAACTTGCTTCATTTGTGTAATTTATATGGATTTGTTTTCTTGGCACAAAGTTCTCAGTGCCTTGAGGAAAGAGAATCTGTGTTTGCACACAATCCTAAGCTATGGCTTGTTCTAACCATGGTTTGTTCAATCGTAAGTTGTGTCACAGGCAAGGAAAACAAACCATGGCTTGTTTCTCCCAAACTTGGTTTGTTTTCCAGCTGCTTCTGCCTCATGATTCTGCCTCTTGCTGACCATTTGGTGTGTGGACAAACAAACTATGGTTAAGCAGGGCTGTTGGGTTCGGACAACTCACAGCCCACTGGAACGGGTCCAGACAGACATGCAGACCAACCATGGCTTAGTGTTTGTTGCAACCAGAGCTCTGGGTGACATTATCTCAAAAAGGATATTGCAGAGTTGGACAATGTTCAGAAGAACCAAAATATTCTAGGGGGGTGGAGCAGCTCTCCCATGAGGAAAAGTTGCAGAATTTGGGACTATTTAGTTCAGAGAAAAGGTGGGTAAGAGGCAACATGATAGAAGTTTATAAAATTATGCATGGCATGGAGAAAGTGGATCGAGGAACGTTTTTCTCCCTCTCTCATAACACTAGAATTCATGGACATCTAAAGAACTTGAATGTTGGCAGATTCAGGACAGACAAGAGACAGGACTTCTTCACAAAGCAGGCAAATTATGGAATTTGCTCCCACAGGAGGCAGTGATGGCCACCAACTTGGGTGGCTGTAAAGGAGGGTTAGACAAATTCATGGAGGAGGAGAGGGTTAATGCTGGCTATGAGCCACAATGGCTACGGTCTGCCTCCATGGTTTCTGAACACCAGTTGGCTGGAAGCCACCAGAGAGGCGAGAGGGCTCTTGGGCTCAGATTCTGCTTTCCAGAAGAGGCATCTGGTTGGCCACTGTGAGAACAGAATGCTTGGCTGGATGGGCCATTGGCCTCATCCTGCAAGCTCCTCTTATGTTCTTAGCTTTGGCCCAATTATACTGCTTTACTGACTCCAACGTATTTTTATTTTGCCAGCGCCCAGGAGAGGTTTGAGAAGCCGTCTAGCCTACCGTGGCAAACTTCCCTCTCCAGCAGCATCACTTCAAAGACCCCAGGATTGCCTCCCCCTAAAGGCTGCCGGTTGTGGTTTCAAGGGAGCAGGAAACCCATGTGCAGGATTCCCCTACGTCTCAGGCTTGTCTGCACGGAAGGGAAGAAGGGAGGAAGGAAGGAAAGACCCTTTGGCTCCAAAATGCATAAAGTGTGAAGCAGCCACATATGACACACCACACAGTGCTGGAAGCCCCTACAGCCAGGACAGCAACGAGGAGACTTCCTCGTAAAGCACTGAAGTTATTATCACGCCAAACTCCTCTCTCTGCCTCCACAGCTGCAGAACATCCTCCTCTTCTCCCACAACTGCAAAGCATCATTAGGGAAGGCTGCCGCCTGATTAGTAACAGACAGAAGCATTTCAGCAGAGATCCTGCCTCCTGTAAAGCTAAGCTGCCCTTTGATCTCAGGACCCGCTCACGCTTTGCATATCCCTCCATGGAAGCCACCCCAACAGCCCAGAGCCAATTTAATTCGCTCCAGGAAGCATCTCATTGGAACAAGGCTGGCCATGTACACAGGTTTAATCTATATAGGAAGGGCGATTTCTGTACATCACAAAAGCTCGGGGTTAATAGCCCAGTGGATTAGAGGATTGCAGAAGCAGATCCCACTCTTAACCCCAGGGCACTGCAAGTTAAAAAGGAATCAGGCCAAAGGCTGAGGCTCCAGAGACAGAATAGCTGGTTCTGCGTCCAGCCTACAGCTGCTTAATGCTCTCTGTACCACAGCACTGAGCAGCTTTCTCCAACCCGGTGCCCCGCAGATGATTTGGGCTTCCACTCTCATACAGCTGTGCTGGCTGAGGTAGATGGACGCGTTAGTCCAACTAGAGGGCACCAGGTTGGGGAAAGGCCGAGGCCTTCCTTTGCAAAATGTCTAGGAAGTTTTAAAAACCTACAGACAGAAACACCCCAAGCCTACACCCAAGAAACGAAAATGCAACTGCTTGAAAAAAGGCCAACAGAGAAAATACATATCTAGGCAGAAGAGCAAAAGGAAGGCAATTTTCCAAAGATAGTTTTGACAACAGCACATTTGGCAAAACTGGGGAGCAGGAACAAGAGGCTGACCGCCCCAAAGGACCCCCAACTGCTTCCTCCTTTCCATTCTCAATCAGCCATACTTTAAAAAAACAAAAAACTATTGGATAAAATATTTGGGAAATCCATCACCGCCATGTTCCTCAGAGGT
The DNA here is from genome assembly GCF_965113315.1 of Podarcis vaucheri. NCBI lineage: Eukaryota > Metazoa > Chordata > Lepidosauria > Squamata > Lacertidae > Podarcis > Podarcis vaucheri. The sequence continues at coordinate 87,289,385 of NC_138765.1, read as the reverse complement.
AGGCAGCTGGACCCATTTTGGGTTGATGCAGCAAGGAAATTACCGTATTTTTTGCTCTATAAGACTCACTTTCTCCCTCCTAAAAAGTAAGGGGAAATGTGTGTGCGTCTTATGGAGCGAATGCAGGCTGCGCAGCTATCCCAGAAGCCAGAACAGCAAGAGCTTTCACTGTGCAGCGATCCCTCTTGCTGTTCTGGCTTCTGGGATTCAGAATACCCCCCCCCCCTTGTTTTCCTCCTCCAAAAACTAGGTGCGTCTTATGGTCTGGTGCGTCTTATAGAGCGAAAAATACGGTGCTGAGTTCTTCGTATTCTAAACTGGGGAAAGACCAGAGAGCTCAATCTATCTACTGGAGAGAGATTGATGGGAGTCAGGTGGGGGTGGGCAGGGCGGGGGAGAACAAAAATACATTCCCTTGGCACCCCCCTTCTCCCTCTCCTTTTCCTGCTGAAAATGCTGCAAGAGGAACAAAATGTTGCAAGGCTGCACCAGCTCTGCGTCATTACCTGTCCTCGAGACCAGAAAAACGAAGCTAAAACAGAAGAGTATAATTTTATAACTAGGCAGCTGTGCAGTCCATTCTTATCAAGCCCTGCTGGAATGAGGAAAGGTTTTTGTTTTTTAACTGAGCTGCCACCAGATACCACCTCCTTCCATTTTTGCCAGCAGAAAACCAGGTTAACAATGCTGGAGATAAGAGAATCCCTCTCCTCTGTTACATCAGCTGAAAATGGGAGCAGCTGAACAAGAGGTGACCTAAAAGTGTTTTAAATGAGAAACCCCAGTCACAGAGATCCTGGCAGCCATACCTCCTGCAGTCTTAAAAGAAAGTTCCAATGTTAACTGCTGGGGAGAGGGAGACCTCCACATGGCAGTATTTGTATTTATTTGTTTGCAAGGATTAGGGGAATTAAGAGCGAGCCTGCAGACACGCTGAAGGAATCTGTGCCAGCAGGCAGTCACCACAGGGCAGAGGCAATGCGTTGCAGTGGTTAGAGTGTTGAGCTGGGAGAGGGGCTGTCACTTAAATAGTTACCCTGCAGGAGTGAACAGCAGCCCAAATCCAAGCTATCACACACAAGGCAGACTGCGGCCTTGGACCAAGAGGAACTCGTAAAGGTAAAGGGACCCCTGACCATTAGGTCCAGTCGCGGACGACTCTGGGGTTCCGGTGCTCATCTTGCTTTATTGGCCGAGGGAGCCGATGTACAGCTTCCGGGTCATGTGGCCAGCATGACTAAGCCGCTTGTGGAGAAACCAGAGCAGCGCATGGAAAAGCTGTTCACCTTCCCGCCAGAGCAGTACCTATTTATCTACTTGCACTTGAATGTACTTTCGAACCGCTAGGTTGGCAGGAGCAGGGACCGAGCAACGGGAGCTCACCCCATCACGGGGATTTGAACCGCCGACCTTCTGATCGGCAAGCCCTAGGCTCAGTGGTTTAGACCACAGTGCCAACTGCTTCCCATAGAGGAACTCTTACTGGTTTGTTATTTGTTGCATTTATAGCCCAAGAGGAGCTCAAGAGACCAAAGAACCAAGACCATAGAGAAGCGTTTGACATGTGCTTTTTGACTGACGGGAAGGCCACACAGGAAGGCAAACAGTGACAGGTGGCATCAAGCATATTTCATTTTACAACTTAATGAACTCACCACTCAAGGCGGACGTTGTGTTCTCCACGGCCTGGCACACAGCTAATACAATACCTAGAGAAGGAAAAATAGCCAGGTTTAAAAACAGGGATCATTTGAAAGCGTCAAGAGTTTACTTTAAAAGCTCAGGCTACTGAAAATCCCACCATGACAAGCTGTGTGTCACCCCCACCCCCCTTATTATTCAGGTACATCTGCAACCCAAAGCCAATACCCAAAACACTCTGATGCAACCCAGCGAGGGTGAAAGTTTAGGGTTGTGATTCAAGGCCTGCATGCCATGCTGACTTCCAATATATTTACTTCCAAGTAAACGTACAGAAGACTGGGCTGCATTGGCTCAAACTATGTTCCCCCTTCTGCACATGATCAAAGGCCAAAGAGTGGATCTTGCAATCAGCTACTTCCTAATCAAATTAACAAAAATGAATGGATTGCTTGGCAAGAGCACATGCGGGGGGGGGGGAGCAACTAAAGTCAGAGATATTCAGACTTTAATCCGGTCTTCAACCTTCTCAGATTCAGGAGTCACTTTTTAACTAATAAAATGGGACTTGATTTTAATTGCCCTTTGCAGCAGTTGAAGATTATACAAAGAAAAAATAAAAGCGTTTTTTGTTTTTTTTAAAGGGTAACTTGATGGGTTTCAGGAGCAAAGAAACCTCATCTGATAGTGTCCCTGATTAGGACGACTGCATGGGATGGAAGTAGGATTGGGGGAGAAATTTGTTCTGTTTGCATTTTAATATGCATAAATTTGCAAATGCAACTGAAATGCAGCTGTCTTTCAAAATTCATACATCCAAATTTTGCAGCGCAATTCTCCAACTAAAAAATGCATTAAAATATGTACAGTATGGTAAGGGAAAGGCATACAAAATTGGGCATTAGTGGAAATAACATACTGGACCAACTGCATTACATTGCGGGAAAGTGCTTGCCAAAAAGCGTATACCAGGCAACAAAATCTGTCTGTTAGGTGGGCAGAACCACAGGCAGAAAGTGGACACAGGGACTTTCACTAGCAAGTGGGGTGGGGAAGAGCATTTGCTTCACATTGTTCCTTTGATTTTGCTGGAGGTGCCAGCTGGGAAGGAAGAGGAGTTGGGGGCTGACCCAATCCCTGGACTGATTCAGAAGAGCACCAGCGAGGACACTGGCTCAGATCCCGACCAAGGCAGCTCTCGGCTGAGCCATACAGCGACCCATAAATATGCCAACAGCATCACCAGGCGTGATGGGAAAAGTTTTGGAAGCGCTTTCGCCGACCTCATCCTTGGGATCGGTGCCCACCATGATTCAAGCTGGAGCAGAGATCATGGCATTCCCCAGCCCCACAGAATAAGCACCTCTCCAGCTCAGCCGGGGTTCAACACCCGCTGAAAACACACACAGAGAACTCATTAGCTCAGCTGGGAATTCTGAGTTATTAAAAGACCGATGGGCCCACGCAGTTCAAAGGAAGAGTCCTTGGGGGAGTCAGAAGGCACAGGAATGCCTGGCAAGGGCTTCCGATGGATTCTCAAAACACTGAACTACAAAAACTGGCTTTCACACACAGCTGGTCTTAGTGACCCCCCTCGTGGGGGGGGGGGCAGGGAAGGGAATCTTTATTTTAATGCATGTATATCTAAGGAGTTGCCTTACCCCAAGTCAGAGCGCTGGACCAGCATTTGGGACTGAGTCCCTGCAGTCTTTCCCAGCTTGCTTGCCCTCCAGCTGGTTTAGACTACAGTGCCCACCAGTCCCAGCTCAGGGATGATGGGATTTGTAGTATCAATGTATGTAGTATGTGTGCCTGGCACCTTCATCACATATCTTTAGGCGCCAGGCAAAAGTATTCCCCTTCTCCCAGGTATTGGCCTAATTAAACAATCCATGGGCAGGGGGGTTATTGTTTTTGTTATTATGGTATGCATTTTTGTGTTTTTATGTTATAAACTGCACTGGGATCTTCGGATGAAGGGCGGAATAGAAATTCAATAACTAAAATAATAAATCAATAAATTACACAAACATACATAAACGGTGAAGGACACCAGGCTGGACAAGGTTGAATTACTGGTTTTGTTTTGTTTTAACTGGAGATGCCACTATGGTCCCAGTCCCCGGAGCGATCACTACACAGCGCCCTTGCTTTTTAGTGCAGGGTTCGGGATATCAGAAGCTACCAATACAGTCACCTCAGTACTGTCAACTCTGACCAGAAGCGTCTCTCCTGGGTTTCAGGAACTCTCTCTCAGCCATCCTTGGAGATGTTGGAGGTTGAACCTGAGATTTCCTGCAGGCAAAGCCAGCTCTGCTCCCGAGCTAAGGCCTTCCCCTACTTACAGAAAATCCTACAGCGCCCCATATTTCCAAGGGGGCTCTCGTTCAAACACTAACCAGGCCTGCCCCTGCTTAATTTGCAGCTGCTTTCAAGCTGGTGTGCCTTTGTGGGTGGGTGGGGGGTGGGAAGAGGGAATTCCAGAGCAAGGGGAGGAAGAGAGAATGCTTCTCATGCCCCGAGACCGAATGATCAGGTCCACCCAGCTGCAGGGCAAAGCCTACATGAGTCACCCTGGTTTGGTTAATCCAGAAGAAAGGCCCCTCCTTAATTCTGCTCTTGAAAGAGACACGGGTGGTTTTGAGGAAACTTCTCTGACAATCTTCTTGGGACATGGGAGTCCATGCAAGGAATCAAAGGCAAGCCACTACAGGCTGCCGTCTCACTGCAGTCTTCTTCATCTCTCTCCCTACCCCCCAGCTTGAGTTCACACTCTGACTTCTCCTCTTAATCATCCAATAGTCGCAGTGCAGGAAGACTCCCCAAGCTGACAGGACACACTCTCAACCAGAGACAGGCATTGTCAGCTTCCACAAGCGCCTTATATTAATGGAGCAGAACTGCTTCAGTCGTGGCCCTCTGCTCTTCACCCAGGGTCTCAGACAGATGAGCCACTGCTCCAACTCTAGGTTGCTTTCTACATCCCCTTCAAAATCATGGCACCCTCAGAGTTCAGAAGCTGCCCGATTCCACAAGAATGCGTGGCTTGTGACTCTGGCTCTCTGACCAGCCTGCAGTCACTTTATCAAGAATGCAGGATTGGGCCTTCGGAACTGAGAAGGCAGCACTTTGGGCTCTCAATCAGGCCTCTTGCAGAAGATTCCACAGTGAAGTACAGTAAGGTCACAATTTATGCTCATTTAACAGTCACAAATTCGACCACATAGAGTTGTAAGGGGTCCCAAGAGCCATTTAGTCCAGCCCCCTGCAATGTGGGAATGTAAGAAAATAAAGAACTTCTGGGAAATGATATATAATGAGATGAAAAAGATGTTGAAATATACATTTTTTAAAAAAACCAGAAGCATTTCTACTTGGTATTATAGATCAGGATATCAAATTGTTTTTGTACGCAACAACAGCAGCAAGAGCAGTGGCGTAGCGTGGGGTGCAGGGGGGGCCGGCCGCACCGGGCGCAACATCTGGGGGTTAGGGTTAGGGGGCGCTAATCCACGAGTTAGGGGGCGCAAATTACTTGCCTTGCCCCGGGTGCTGACAACCCACGCTACACCACTGAGCAAGAGTATTGTTAGCCCAGAAATGGCAGCAAGAAGAAATTCCGACGAAAGAAGAATGGCAGACGAAAATAATGGACTATGCAGAACTGGACAAAATGACCGGAAGGATTTGAAAGCTGCGGGAACAGAGATTTACAGAAGATTGGAAGAAGTATACGAACTATTTGAAGAGCAATTGTAATCCACAAATTACGCTAGTAGGACTACAATAAGTTTTGTAGGAAGAAATATATGAAGTGCTACAGAGTAGATAAAGAATAGATATATTGGTTATGAATTTTAAATGTAACAGGGAAAACAAGAAATGTATACTAAGAGATTAGATTGGAAAATTTTCAGACTGGACTGATGGAAGTCAAAATATTGAATAAGATGTTAAAATAGGTTTAATTACTGTTGAAAATGGTATGTTTAAAAAACTAATAAAAAAGTATTTTAAAAAAAAATCCAAGCAAGGACAAGAGCTTAAAAGCTCTTGTTGTGTGGTGTCTGCTTGGGCTACCCAAGATGGAAAGAGTTTTTAAGCGCTTCTTCATACTGGGAGGGTGGGGGCATGACTTGCTCAGCGCAGCGGCTCTGGGGTGCTCTCCAGAGATCTTGAGGGGCATCTGAGTTCTTATGAGATCTCGCAGGAGCATCCTTCCAGAGATGAGGGGCCAAGCACACCTTGCCCACCAAGCGGACCTGGCGCGGAAAGAGCTGTTAAATTCTCTGCCTTGCTGGGCAAAGCCCGCTCAGCACTCAGTCCCTGGGAGTCCTGGGGATTCGCTCTCCCTCCCCTTCACACACTAAGTACTGTATTTTTCGCCCTATAGGACACACCTTTTCCCCTCCAAAAATGAAGGGGAAATCTGGGTGCGTCCTATGGGGCGAATGCAGGCTTTTGCTGAAGCTTGGAGAGCAAGAGGGGTCGGTGCGCACCGACCCCTCTCGCTCTCCAGGCTTCAGGAACACATCCGCAGCCTAGGCAGCCCTACGGGAGGTCCCGCAGGGTAGTCTAGGCTGCGGATAGCAGCCTGCTGCCCAGCGCGAGGGGTGCCCTGAAGCAGAGCGCCCCCCGCGCCAGGCAGACATCCGCAGCGTGGGGAGCCTTGCAGGAGTTCCCCACAAGGCTCCCCACGCTGCGGATAGCAGCCTGCCGCCCGGCGCGAAGGGCACCCTGATGCAGAGCGCCCCTCGCACGGGGCAGACATCAGCCAGCCCCACAAGCTTGGGGACAGCAGGAAGGCGCAGCCCCGCCATCCCGCTGTTCCTTGACCTGGTTCTGTTTCCCCGACCTGCTTTTGGGGGGGAAATAAAGGGAAAATTTTTTTCCTTTATTTCTCCCAAAAAAAACTAGGTGCCTCCTATGGGACGGAGCGTCCTATGGGACGAAAAATACGGTAGCTCAAAGGGTTTGGTATACATGGTTTTCGTGCAAACGTGGATCTCTTGGACCCAGACCCCCATGTAAGATGTAGTCGCACTGTACCCAGACCGGGGGTGATGGAGGGAGTGGAAAGAAGAGAAGGGTTCACGATCCAAGGTTGTTATTTCTTTTTTTGTTGTTAAATAATTTTTATTAGTTTTCAATTATAAAAATCCAATACTGTATATTGTATCAACACCATATTACCCCGCACATTTCTCATTAACAACAAAAAATATCCAAAAAGAAAACACACACACACCCCAAATCCCCAGACTTCCCTCCACCTTCCCTTCCCTCTTTAAATAAACCAAATCATCTTACATTCCAAATCCTTTTACCCAATTTTCCAACAATTAAATTTGTGATATGCTGCACAGATATTTTAAATATTCAAACTGTTTAGTGCATTACACATCTCTGCTTACAAACTATTTCCCCTTTTAAAATAATCCTTATTGTTGCTTTTTGCAAGCGTTTTTAAGCCACGTCTGCTGATGTCCAGATTTATTTACAATCGCTGGCTCCTAAATAAAAACCATTTCCCAGACAGTTACCCATTCTTTTTTCTTACTTTGGCATATTTAAATCTCTGGAAGAGGCTTCCCATTAGGACGATTCCCAATTTCAGCCCCCCTTCCTTCCAAATTTCTCTCTGTCTCCACAACTGTGATTTCACCAAAATTTCTCTAACTCAAGGCAGTTATTCCTACAGCGTATTGAGAACTGTGCAAACGCAAACACACACACTTTGTTCTACTGAATTACATGGGGCTTCCAAGACAAAACAAGCAACAGGCAATAGCAGCACAACAAAGCATTGAGCAGCAAGCAGCACCAGGGAAGATGTTTGCACCCCAGCTCCCTAATCTCAGCCACATACAAGGGGACGTAATTGGAAGCAGGAGCAAGGAAGTGCAACCACAACAGAGGTCTGCCTGCCTGGAAGGCGACCCGGCAGGACCACAAAGGAGGAGGAGCTCTCCTGGAAGGAGAGAAAACTTCGTTTCCCAGCTTGATTCAGAGGAAGTTCACGGCAGCTGTTCCAAAAATGGAAATGGCACAAAGCAAGCCAGCAAAGGTGATCCCACCAACGTTTCTGTCCCGGACAACAACAAAAATCCGAACAGAAAACCCTCCCTTACCATTCAGGATTCTTTCAGAGCAGGAAAAGAGAGTTTTGCAAAAGCTGCCAATGCTTATGTCTGGGAATTAATTTTGATGGAAAAGTTAACAGAAAGGGTACGTGAAAGAAAACTTGAGAAACTACATAATTTTTACATAACGTGGTCCTCCATTATTACATATGCATCAAAGAAAAAACATGCATTTAAACCACCTAAGATACATGGCAGCCTGTGGAATGATATTTTTTAAACCAGCAACTGTAGAAATATTTTTTTAATTTGACGATATTACTAATGTAATTATCTGGACGTAGTTGGGGCTGTTTGGGGGGGGGTTAGGGGGAAACTGTATTTGATTGCTTGTACTTGATTATATGTTGTTCTTATATTCGACTAATAATTTTTTATATACATATATACCGTTTTTTGCGCCCCATAGGACGCTCCGGCCCATAGGACGCACCTAGTTTTTTGGGGGGGAAATAAAGGGGGGGAAAATTATTTTTTTCCCCCCAGGTGCGGGGCTGGAAGAACCAGGTCGGGGAACAGTGGGAAGGCACGCTCTGCCTCCCTGCTGTCCCCCGAGCTTGTGGGGCTGGCGATGGGCAGAGCTGCGCTGATCCCGGGATGGCGGCCAGCTCTGCGCGGCCACCGGGAGCGGGGCGGAGCTTAGCGCCCCGCTCCGGATGGCAGCGCAGAGCTGCGCTGGTCCCAGGACCGCAGGCAGCTCTGCGCGGCCACCTCGGAGCCGGTAGTGTGATGGAGGCAGCAGGACCCTGGAACGAACACACCTCCTGCTCATGTGGACTGGCACTCATACCGGCCACTTTCAAGCCTATCGCTGCCACAAACACTTGAGGGCTGGAAGCATTTACTTCATCGGAAAGGGTTCTGATCTTCTAGCTGCAGAATTCAGGTCCATGAGAAAATTCTGCCCTCCTTTAGAATTGCACAAGACGAGCAGAGCTACGCAACGTGAGGAGCTGCTATTACAGTAACGGACGTCAGTGTGCTAATACCATGTCCCAGTTGTCTTGTAATGCTGGCATAACAGCACAGATGGTGACTTCATGCCTTGGCAAAAGGAGCCTCTTGAAGACCATCTGGGGAGAGGACCCAGGAGAGCTGGTGGGGTGGGACAGGGGAATGAACATAAGAACATACAAAGAGCCTGCTGGATGCATCCTTTTCTCACCGTGGCTGACCAGATGCTTGTGGGAAATTCACAAGCAGGATTCAGGCACCAGAGCCCTCTCCCCTCCTGTGGTTCCCACCAGCTAGTCATCATGGCTAGTAACCATCGCTATTCCTCTCCTACATGTCTTTGTCCAATGCTCTTTTAAAGCCATCCTGGCTGGCAACCATGACGGCCACCCATGGGAGAGAGCTCCACAGTAAGGTATAGGAATGGGACCAAACCCTGGGGATTCTGCCTAAAGGGGAAAGGGCACCAGCACACCTTCCTCTCTCAAAAAAAATTCAAGGGTCCACCTTTTTAGTCAAGGACCCAGGTGACTGTGCACAGTGCCATACGAACATGATTCTACAAAACAAGCACAGCACTGAGCAATTGTTCAAACAATTTGCAAAGTCCAATTAGGAAAAGCGCAGACCAAGTCAATGCAAAGCGATTCTGTGGGATGTAAAAGCAAAACATTTGCAGCTGAAAGAAAAGAGGCCCTTCCCAAGCACGTGTAGACACAAAGTCAGAAAAGCTAAAGCACAGAATGAACTCAGGCTTGCTAGAGAGGTTAAAAGCAACAAAAAAGGCTTTTATGGGTATGTTCGTAGCAAAAGGAAGAACAAAGAAACAGTGGGGTCACTCAGAGGAGAAGATGGTGAAATGCAAACAGGGGACACAGAAAGGGCTGAACTCCTCAATGCCTTCTTTGCCTCAGTCTTCTCCGATAAAGAAAACAATGCCCGACCTGAAGAATTTGGAGCAAATGATTCAGCAAAGGAAACACAGCCCAGAATAACTAAGGAGATAGTACAAGAATATTTGGCTAGTTTAGATGTATTCAAGTCTCCAGGGCCAGATGAACTGCATCCAAGAGTATTAAAAGAACTGGCAGATGTGATCTCAGAACCACTGGCAGTCATCTTTGAGAATTCCTGGAAAACAGGCGAAGTCCCGGCAGACTGGAGGAGGGCAAATGTTGTTCCTATTTTCAAAAAGGGGAAAAGAGAGGACCCAAATAATTACCGCCCAGTCAGTCTGACATCAATAGCAGGGAAGATTCTGGAGCAGATCATTAAGCAAACAGTCTGTGAGCACCTAGAAAGGAATGCTGTGATCACCAATAGTCAGCATGGATTTCTGAAAAATAAGTCATGTCAGACTAACCTGATCTCGTTTTTTGACAGAATTACAAGCCTGGTAGATGAAGGGAACGCAGTGGATGTAGCCTACCTTGATTTCAGCAAGGCATTCGACAAGGTGCCCCATGATATTCTTGTAAAGAAGCTGGTAAAATGCGGTCTTGACTATGCTACCACTCAGTGGATTTGTAACTGGCTGACTGACCGAACCCAAAGGGTGCTCATCAATGGTTCCTCTTCATCCTGGAGAAGAGTGACTAGTGGGGTGCCACAGGGTTCTGTCTTGGGCCCGGTCTTATTCAACATCTTTATCAACGACTTGGATGATGGACTCAAGGGCGTCCTGATCAAATTTGCAGATGACACCAAACTGGGAGGGGTGGCTAACACCCCAGAGGACAGGATCACACTTCAAAACGACCTTGACAGATTAGAGAACTGGGCAAAAACAAACAAGATGAATTTTAACAGGGAGAAATGTAAAGTATTGCACTTGGCCAAAAAAAATGAGAGGCACAAATACAAGATGGGTGACACCTGGCTTGAGAGCAGTACATGTGAAAAGGATCTAGGAGTCTTGGTTGACCACAAACTTGACATGAGCCAACAGTGTGACGCGGCAGCTAAAAAAGCCAATGCAATTCTGGGCTGCATCAATAGGAGTATAGCATCTAGATCAAGGGAAGTAATAGTGCCACTGTATTCTGCTCTGGTCAGACCACACCTGGAGTACTGTGTCCAGTTCTGGGCACCACAATTCAAGAAGGACACTGACAAACTGGAATGTGTCCAGAAGAGGGCAACCAAAATGGTCAAAGGCCTGGAAACGATGCCTTATGAGGAACGGCTAAGGGAGCTGGGCATGTTTAGCCTGGAGAAGAGGAGGTTAAGGGGTGATATGATAGCCATGTTCAAATATATAAAAGGATGTCACATAGAGGAGGGAGAAAGGTTGTTTTCTGCTGCTCCAGAGAAGCGGACACGGAGCAACGGATCCAAACTACAAGAAAGAAGATTCCACCTAAACATTAGGAAGAACTTCCTGACAGTAAGAGCTGTTCGACAGTGGAATTTGCTGCCAAGGAGTGTGGTGGAGTCTCCTACTTTGGAGATCTTTAAGCAGAGGCTTGACAACCATATGTCAGGAGTGCTCTGATGGTGTTTCCTGCTTGGCAGGGGGTTGGACTCGATGGCCCTTGTGGTCTCTTCCAACTCTATGATTCTATGATTCTAAGTTCTTCGGAAGAGGGTGTGTCTATACGCGCCACCCCCACCCCCAGCCCTTGCCCTGGGAAAAAACCACTGGGCTTTGCTTAAGCAATTGTGGGAGGCAAAAAATGAGCGATGAACAATACAGTGTGTTCCTCTTTTTCCTCAGACAACTGGGGAAAGGCAGCACAATTTTCTGCTTCAGGAGCAGTATACGGTCATTCTTGGTTTCAATGATGCAAGTGGCAGAGAGAAGCTGAACTATGAAGTCCAGATTGTTCTGAAGCCAGTGTGTGACCTACAGTGTGAACCTTCTGCATGAATATATGAGAGCCAACCAGATGTCCTCCAGATGTTTTGTACTACAACTCCCACCAGCCCCAGTTGGGCTCCCACCAGTGTGAACATTGCATGGTCATGTTGGCAGGGGCTGGTGGAAGTTGAAGTCCAAAACATCTGGAGGGCATCTAGTGGGAGAAGAGGGCACTACAGGGCCATGGCCTGATCAGAGATGGTCTGCAACAGCAATGCGATCACCATGTCAGCCTAAGAACCAAAAAAGAGCCTTTTAAGGTAGTTCAGCTTGAGCCTCCTACTAAACTGAGTGAGGAGCAGGCTAGCAAGTGAATTGGTGATAGAAGGGAGGTGTGATTTGGGGGAAAGGGGTCTTCTCCAGTTCATCCTCTTTCTACAAAACTATACCAGCAGCCTTTCTGAACATTACCTGGGGTTCCCACAGGGATGGAAAGATGGACAGTCTGGTAGCATATCCCAAAAGTATGCCACAGCCAAGGTGAGCTTCTCAAAGTCACCTCCATCCCTGCCCCCCAACGACTCTGGCCTCCCAGAGGGAAACAAAAGAGTAAAGTCACTAGAGGGTTTGTTTTTCCCACAGCGAGGTCTCCATGTGTTGCCAAGGGACGCAAATCCTGGTTAGACTATTCAGAAGACCAAGATGTACCCAAATATCCCCCCATGAGACCACCACCAAGAAGGCAGAGGGTTCAACTAGATCATGGGTAGGCAAACTAAGGTCCAGGGGCCGAATCCGGCCCAATCGCCTTCTAAATCCGGCCCACGGACGGTCCGGGAATCAGCGTGTTTATGCATGAATAGAATATGTCCTTTTATTTAAAATCCATCTCTGGGTTATTTGTGGGGCACAGGAATTCGTTCATCCCCCCCCCCAAAAAATAGTCCAGGCCCCCCACAAGGTCTGAGGGACAGTGGACCGGACCCTGCTGAAAAAAAATTGCTGACCCCTGAACTAGATGTGTATTATATTCTCAAGTCAGATGGCTAGACAGACAGCAGAGGAATGATGAAGGGAAGCGCCAAAGAGGTTTAACCTTGGGAGGCAAAGTCACTGCAAAAGTTTAAGAATGGCTAAATCAGTGGTTCCCAAACTTATGGTTCCACAAACTCATCCCCATTGCCGCCCAGCATAGCCTGGATTGCATGACCCACTAAGGAATATAATAACACAATAAAATTCAAGATAGAAACAATTAATCACACATCCATTCAAACCCCAATTAAACATGAACTTGATCCAGCGATACCAACTTTTCAAAGTCTGATAGTCATTTACGTCTCCAGCGCCCCCTCCATCCCCTTGCCTCTCAGTGCCCCCCTAGGTAACCCCACTGCCCCCCAGTGGGAGGGATCACGCGCTTTGGGAACCCCTGGGCTACATCCCAGTCACCTGCAGATGGTGGGGCTCACAATCTCTCGCACCACCTGGAAGCCCGCTGGATGCAGCCCCCGCCAGCCGTTGTGGCTGAGGTTGATGGGAGTTGCTGTTCTCTAGGGGTCTTCAGCTACATGTAAGGGGAAGCTGCCCTGTATATATAATAAGCAGATATAACAGATGGTTTTATATTATAATAATACTGCCTTCCAAGGGAGAACTGCAGTTCAAGAGGAGCTGCAATCTGTAAGGAACTGGCTGTGCCTTCCCTCTTCACACATGGCCAGTTGGCATCTTAAGCTCCCAAATGCACCTGAAAGTCTCTTTACTCAACTAGCAAAACTGACAAGTTTCGGTGGCATGAGAGAGCATTGTGTGCCAAGAGAAACCCGGCTGTGGAGGGTGGAGCTGCTCCTCTCCCCGGATCGGCTGGGAACAGAAAAGCGAGCAAGAGGGAAATGTAGCAATGCAACAGGATTTCAGCCTCCTTTTCCAAGGAAATTCTCACACAAACATGTCACAACTTCCATACAGGCCACAGTTTGGAAACCCACAATAATCAGCCCTGATTTTAGCTAGAAAGTTGTGTGTAAACTATGTGCTTGGGTAAAAGGCAGCAGTGGGTATAAATTCAATAAGGAAAATGTAAATTAAAAGACACCCGCCACTTGTTCTTCAAAACGCAGTCGTACCTTGGTTATCAAATGTATTGGTACTCAGATGTTTTGGCTCCCGAACGCTGCAAACCCGGAAGTGAGTGTTCCGGTCTGCAAACGTTTTTTGGAACCCGAACGTCCTATGCAACTTCCGCAGCTTCCGATTGAGTGCAGGAAGCTCCTGCAGCCAATCGGAAGCTGTGCCTTGGTTTCCAAACCGTTCCGGGAGTCAAACAGAGTCCTGGAATGCATTAAGTTTGACAACCAAGGTACCACAGTATACAAAACCTAAGCTGCAAGCAAACACTGCTCTAGAAACCTTAAAAAAGGAATCTAACAACAATTTTCAATTGCTCCATTTTTCTCCTTGCCCGTTTTGCTGTTCTCAGAACTATCACATGGATATTTTAAGAGATCAAATGAACGAACAATTAAATCCAGCGACTCTGAGATAACTTGCTGCCCCAAGTATATGCTGTAAATACAGCTGGAAATTCTGGGACATGTGTCCTAGGGCTATGTGTTACTTCATGTGGGGAAGGGCTGTAGCTCAGTACACCTGGTTGGCATGCAGAAGGTTCAATTCCTGGCATCTCCAGGTGGGCTGACACGAGACTCCGGCCAGAAGCCCTGCTGAGCCACAGCCAGTCAGTTTGGACAATAGTGAGGTGGATAAGGCAGCTTGCCATGATCAGTGGCACCCCCTAAAAATACCTCGGCACCCCAAGCAGCCAGTGGGGTTCCTCGTGCAGTTAGGCTGGCCTCATTAAAAGCCAAAGCGATCATCAGCACACACGGACAATTAGAGACGCCGTTCGCAAAAAACAAACCAGACACTCAGCTAATGCCTTCAGGAATCGTTCCATGCTCATCTAAGCATCTCTTGAGGCAACACTGAAAGTGTTCCTGGTCACTAACAGACTCTGCTCCTCAAATACTATTCTGAAAAAGGAAAATCCAGGCCTGAATAAAAAGGTGGTTCAAGAGTGATAAAGATCATTTGCCCACCTTGTTTGGTGCTATATGTGGTATCAAAGTGTGTGTGTGTTTTTTTAAAAAAATAGCTAGTAGATGAATATTCCACGTTCTTTCATCTAAAGAGCTTGAAGTGGCCTGCTCAAGGTGGTCTCCTTCTCCCCATTTTTACCCTCACAACAACCTGCAAAGGAGGTTAGGCTGAGAGGCCGTGACTGGCCCCAGGTGACGCAGCGATCGCCATGGTGGACTGGGGATTGGGACCTTGTACTCCCAAGTCCAGGCCCAATGCACAAAGCACAAAGCGCTGAGAGGCACACAACTGGAAGATTACAACACAGTGGACAAGTATCATTGCCATCCCATACTTTTCAGCAAGGTTTACAAAGAACCACAGAGCACAAAAATGATTGTTTTGGTACTGAAGAATGGTCTGAGCAGCAGGTAACAGACAGCCGTCCGAATAAGGTCCTGTTTCGAATATCTTCCCAAGCTAATACACACCTCAAAAACATTTCAAGGCCCTGATTGCAGGGAAGACTTCAGGAACGTTCCTCTCTCCAAAGAAGTTACTCGATTCCAAGAGGCCAATACCACACAACGGTCCAAAATTATAGGCAGGTTATTAAAGAGAACTGTGCCCTTGTGTGTGGTTTTGTATTCCAACACCACTACAAAAGAGCTTGCTGGAACAGGCCAACATGGCCCATTTAGTCCAACATCCTGTTCCCACAGTGACCAGCCAGATGCTTCAAGCGGGACCTGAGAACCTCCTGTGGTTTCCAGCGAGTGGTTTTTTGGAGGCACAGAATAGCCAACCTTCTCCTCTTCCATGGATTTGTCTAATCCTCTTTTAAAGCCATCTAGTTTGGGGGCCAGCACTGCCTCCTGTGGGAGCGAGTTCCATAGTCTAAGTGAAGTCCATGTAGTCCATAGATGACCCTTCTTCCTGGAGGTGGGCATTATGTCTTAAGCAACAGTCTATAGAAGCTTTTGCAGACCAAGCTCTGCTTCAACCTCTCATTCTGCTCTGCTGTAACAATGGCTTGTCAGCTCCCCAATGTGAATCGATATTGCCAGGGTGAAACACACAACAGACCAAGGTCAGGTTAACTGGTGGGCTCAATGTACTACAGAGGACAGCCTTTGCAGGCTTCAGGATTCCTAGCCAGGAGAGCAGCTTGAAAAGGAAGAGGTGTGACAAAGTGCCACGGGGCACTCTCTTAGCTCCAATGCCAGTCAATATCTACAAGAAGCTGCTGGGAGCAGCCATGAGGAGTTTTGGGGAGAGGTGCCGTCAGTATGCTACCTGCCCGCAAACTGTCTCGCTAGAGTGGGGCATGCTCTGGTTATCGCCCGCTTGGACTACTGCAATGTGCTCTATGTGGGGCTACCTTTGAAGGTGACCCGGAAACTACAACTAATCCAGAATGCAGCAGCTAGACTGGTGACTGGGAGCAGCCACCAAGACCACATAATACCGGTCCTGAAAGACCTACACTGGCTCCCAGTACGTTTCCGAGCACGATTCAAAGTGCTGGTGCTGACCTTTAAAGCCCTAAACGGCCTCGGTCCAGTATACCTGAAGGAGCGTCTCCACCGCCATCGTTCTGCCCAGACACTGAGGTCCAGCGCCAAGGGCCTTCTGGCGGTTCCCTCGCTACGAGAAGCCAAGTTACAGGGAACCAGGCAGAGGGCCTTCTCGGTAGTGGCGCCCGCCCTGTGGAACGCCCTCCCACCAGATGTCAAAGAGAAAGACAACTACCAGACTTTTAGAAGACATCTGAAGGCAGCCCTGTTTAGGGAAGCTTTTAATGCTTAATAGGTTATTGCATTTTAGTGTTCTGTTGGAAGCCGCCCAGAGTGGCTGAGGAAACCCAGCCAGATGGGCGGGGTATAAATAATAAATTATTATTATTATTATTATTATTATTATTATTATTATTATGCTGATGGCAGTCAGCTCAGTAACCTCTGAGCCAGGAGAGGCAGTGACAAGCTGACCTTGAATCCTGGCAACACAGAGACCACTGTGGGTGAGTGGTTCCCATGTCAGAAAAACTGGTCAAGTGCCTACCCTGGAAAGAGCAGGTTTGCGTTCTGGAGATGCTTCGGGATGCAGCTATGTCTCTGGAGGCCCAGGAAGCCTCAGTGATTAGAACTTAGAAGCACCTTCTACCAGCAGAAACTGGTACAGCAGCTGTGACTGTCCCTCGACTGGGAGTGTTTGGCCACAGGCATTCAAGCCTCAAGACTGGGCTACTGCAATGCACTCTATGTGGGGCTTCCCTTGAGCCTGATCTGGAAGCTGCAGTTAGTGCAGGATGTTGCGGCACAATTGGCAACAGGAGCGAGACCCTGACAGCATATTAACAGGTGTATTGTTCTCATCTTACCCCATATATGCCCACTTGACCACTTTGATCCATGGAAGTGGCACTACTACAGGTGCCCCACATTACCTGTTCTGCAGTTGTAAGAACTCAATCTTTTAGTGTGGCAGCACCTACACTCTGGAACTCTCTGCCTCTTGACATATATTCACCATACTCTTTTTGGCACCTGTCCCAAACGTTTTCTGTTTAGGTATCCAGACATATAGAAGGTTGATGTGTGTTTTAATCCGGTTTTTAGTTTGTCATTGATTTTTTTAAAAAAAATCAGTGCTTTAAATAGTTGTTAACCGCTTTAAGGTTGTATTACAATAAAGCAGCATATAAAGCTTGTAAAATAAATAATCCAGTTTCCAAGGCAGTATTGCAGCCTTTCCCAGTATGGTGCTTCTAGCTATTTTGGAATGCAACCCCCACCAGCCCTAGGGCATGGCTGGCAGTATGATACTGCAGCTATCTCTCCCCACCTCTCTTCTTCCCCAACCTTAAACCATGTATAATATTATACAGTTGTACCTTGGAAGTCAAATGGAATCTATTCCGGAAGTCCGTTCGACTTCCAAAACGTTCAGAAACCAAGACGCAGCTTTCGATTGGAAGTTCCTGTAGCCAATCAGAACCCACGTCAGACGTTCGGGTTCCAAAGAATGTTCGCAAACCGGAACACTCACTTCTGGGTTTGTGGGAGCAAAAATGTTTGGGTCGCAAGGCGTTCAACAACCAAGGTACGATTGTACTGTTTCACATCAAACATAACTGATCTGTAGAAAGGATTCTATGAATGGAAAACAGAGACTTTTGCAACCCAATAAAATATTTAATAAAAACAATCTGAACAAGAAAAGGGGGGGAGCAGTTCAGCAGCAAAACAGGGTTTAGGACTTATGAAGTCCAGACTATGCCAATCTCTGCTTCCCAAAAAGTTAGTCAACAACGCCCAGGCCTTGCCTGCTACACTCAAGTTCTCTGAACAGCTCAGCTGATTCGGCCCCCTGGTCTCTCAAGATGTTCATTAAAATGCGGTGCTTCCGCTTCCCATGCAAGAACGCTCAGCAGAAACTTCTGGGTGCTTTGATCCATCGCTCGCTTTCAGCCGACATTTTATCCAGATGTTATTTGCCAACCATTGTGCCTCTTTTAGCTTTTAATGAAAATAAACAATCCTCTTGTGAAACTTAAACCAAATTGCTATTTCTGGTCTCATTAGTACGATGCTAATTTTGACTCCCTCCTCTCATTTTTGCCAGGAAAAAAAAGGAATAGGATGTCTTGTCCCCTGGTCTCAGCTACTGTTTTCCCGGGGAACTTCCAGTCCCCCCCCCCCCGCAAGTGAGGGAAGCCCTTTTCGTGCAAATCCTTTGATTTAAATTCACTCTGAACTCTTGGCCCTTGAACCTGCACAGGTATGTCTGGGACCGATTCACAACTTTCAACACAGAGTAGTGACAGGGCAGGGCAAATAAACTGAATAAGGCTTTTGCAACAGTCCAATCTACAAATCAACTGATAATGCTTGCCTGGGGTTGGGTGGTGTACACCGTGTTTTGCCTTGGGCTACAACTGCCTGCAGAGATTATGTGACACTTCTCTGCTTTTGCTTTACTAAAGCTGAAAGAATACAACCCAAAGGTGGCATCACGTGACCTTAATCACACTCACTTCGGAAGACAGCTAAAGTCACAGGGGCCCCTGAAGGACACTACATACTGTATCCATATCCAGGTCAGATAGTTAGAAGCTGCAGCACAATTTCAGTTCTCTTACCAGAGCTCATTGATACCTAGAACTGTAAAAAGTAGGTATGGTACACCTTGAGGGCGCATCTTAGTTAGTTACTGTGCTAGTGTACCAAACAGCCTTTAAAGCTAAAGGTAAAGGACTCCTGGACAGTGAAGTCAGTCAAAGGCGACTATGAGGTGCGGCGCTCATCTCACTTTTAGGCCGAAGGAGCTGGCGTTTGTCCACAGACAGATTTCCAGGTCATGTGGCCAGCATGACTAAACTGCTTCTTGCGCAACAGAACACCATGATGGAAACCAGAATGCACGGAAATGCCATTTACCTTCCCGCCAGAGTGGTACCTATTTATCTACTTGCACTGGCGTGCTTTTGAACTGCTAGGTTGGCAGGAGCGGGGACAGAGCAAGGGGAGCTCACGCCGTTGCAGGGATTCGAACCGCCGACCTTCTGATCAGTAAGCCCAAGAGGCTCAAGGGTTTAGACCACAGCGCCACCCGCGTCCCATCAAACAGCCTTTAGCTCCACCTGACTATTCCAGCGCTGCAAGATAGATCCCTCTTAAGCAGACAGGGAATGGCTTAAGATGAGCAGGAATTCTCACTCCAGAATTAGCTTTCGGAAGCAGCTTTGCTCTCACTAGACCCAAATGTCAGGGTAGTACATGTGGCAATTCCAGTTATCATGAAAAAACATGCACTTAAGAGACATCATGCTGAAATTGGAGCCAAGCAAAGAAGTGGCTGAAGATGAAGATTCTCCCTTCAGATTTTTGTGTTGAATAAGCAAAAGTTGGAAGCACGTTCCATGAGAACATGGGAATGGAGCACTTGCCAGCGTAGTTTACACCTGTATACCTTTGGCTTTCACCCAAGTTAAAGACATGCTATTTATCCTACAGACTTCCGCAACCTGACACTTTCCAGATGTTTTGGACTACAACGCCCATCAGCCCCAGCCAGCACAGAGGCTGATGGGACTCGTAGTCCAAAACATCTGGAGAGCACCAGGCAGGATATGTCCAACTGTTGAAATAAAAACAAAGCTGCAACAAAATGTACGTCTCTTGCATTCTTTGGGGCCAGAAGGGAAACCGCCACGGCTGCCCTCACCTCCCTCATAAGGAAGGTTCATCAAGCAAGGCTGAAACTTCAGTTGAGGAAGAGGAGCATTTGTGAATTGACCCTTTCTGATACAATGCCTGGGAATGCGTTTCTGCATCACCTCAAATACATTTTGGTTGTGTCTCTTTACACAGTCTACTTCCAGTCATCAAAACACAGAGAATAAACCGGCAGGATTTAGGCAAGGGTCATATGAACACGTTCTCTTGAAATGCCCCAAAGATTCTTGATTCAAGATCCGGCCCTATGTCAATTTCGCTTTCATCAAGTACAGCTTTTCTTTTTTAGTTTTCCCTCAAACATATGCAACCAGGACACAGCCCCTCTGCCTTTTCCGAGACCACTCAATCAAAATGAGGGGGGGCAATATGCAAGTGGGGTATAGAAAGGATAGAAGACATTTCCTAGTGGATAGGGCCAATATTCTTTACATGAGGAACCATTCAAGACTTGATTTCTTGCTGCTCAATGTTTGAACTGACTCTTTTGAAAATGGTGTGCTTGACAATACTATTGCGAGGCACTATTAAAGTTCCACTTTCAGCATCTGTCCACGATTACACATTCACACATGCAATTAACCACCTGACGGTACAGGAATCAACAGGGCATGCATGTGTGAACTGCCTGCAAGAGAAACTGACCACCATTTGGAAGCCTGCCCCTGAATTTGCTCTGTCTATACACACCAGGCCACAGATAAACAAGGCAACCCCCACCCCCCCGGAAACACACCCTGAAGCCTATTAATCACAGCTTAAATTCTGCAACCTGATCCTAAACATGTTTACTCAGAAGCAATTCCCACTTAATTCAGCAGCACTTAGGAAATGAGCAATCTGGATAGTTCTGAATTGTGGAAGCATGCACTATGATTTTAAGGAAGCTCCTTGGGGCAAGGACCAGTCATTTTTGACATATTAATCTAGAGCACCATGGTCACGGATGACACCACCTCAAGCACTCAGCTCTTGGTGTATTTGTGTTGCAAGATCCTTAAGGCAATTTTCAAGTTCTTCACTGGGGAAATCCTGCGATTCCTTGATGAGAAGATCTGAAACAGCAGGCCAAGGGTTCCTGAAAGGCAGAGCGGCCCAACATGTAGCTTCAAGGGGAGCACTGGATGCAATATGGGGGTACCCTCTCCATAGCTTATTGGCCAGTGCCAAGACTTATTCCACATGTGCCAAGCATACACCCTAGAAAAGCCTTCCCCAGCCTAGCACCTGCCTGATGTTTTGGACCACAACTCCTATCAACCCCAAGCAGCATGACGACTGATAGGAACTGCAGTTCAAAACATCTGGAGGGCACCAGGTTGGAGAAGGCTGACCTAGAACACGACCCAGGTTCTCCCGTAGGGTTTAGGGATTCCATGGTAGTCAGGCTGCCGTGGAAAGATATGAGAGCCAGTGTTTTAAGGAAGGTGGCCTCTGACTTACATACAGGGGTGAAAAACTGACTGATGAAAAGGAAGATCACCAGGAGATTATTTAAGCACATGCCTGATTAAACAGCCTTCCTTCATAACACTGAGCTATTAAGATTTCAAAAAACAGGAACTGGGAGCAAGGGAGATGTCTTGAACCCGGGAAAGAATTACAATAAAGCCACAGAGTTGTGTCTAGCCTTTCGATCCAGAAGGTATCTCCTGCGCCTGGTGTCTCATAACCGAAAGCTATCCAAGCGCCTGGTAACTAGAAGCCAGAGATATAACAACCGAACACTAGCACCACTATGCCTCTAACCTAAGAAGATAATAGCTGAACTTTTAATCCTTTGCTAAAACCCACTTGCGCTTTTTTAGGCCAGGTGCCTCCTTCTTTCCCGATACCTGTGGCTCTCAGGACCCCTTTCCAAACCCAAACGGGTCAGTGTCACGCATGAAGCCAGAACCCAAGGGGCCGTTCTCTTCCCCCACTTGACTGCCCGGCTTTTATCAGTCTCATTTTAACAGATGATTTCCGCAGGTGATCCTTAGCAGGATCCAGTCCAAAGAACAAACTTCTTAACTGCAACACTTGCTAGTTTTTCTGAGAGTGTGCAGAGAGAGAGGGGAAACTGCTCCCTGCTGATCCGAGCTGCTGGGAGAAGCTGGAATATTGCTTATTCGGTTTAATTTATTACAAGTTACGTAACCTTAATGCCCATATAGGAGTTTGGACCCAAGTCAGCCTTCTTTACACCACAGCAAATCCCACAACAGCACAAGCTCACACCTAGCAGCAAACACCCATCCGTGTTTTTAAAAAGTGCCATTTGTTAAATTCTCCAAAACAGCATCTCTGTAATTATCTGGCTATTTCACATTTCAAAAAGATTGCTAATCGCTCGGAACAAAAACAGCCCCAGTCCATATTGTGCGTTCAGGCTGCTTTTGTCGTGTAATTAAAAGGAGGACATTCACAGGTAAGCAAAGTCACCCTAAAAGGCATTTATTTGCCACCCCCTTTTTAAAAAACTGTTTACAAAAAGACAGAAAATACCATGGAGGGTCTAAATGCCTCCAGTTTCTACTGTTCAGCCACCAAAGCAAATCTAGTAAGGAAACAGGAGGAGGAACAGAAGGCAACAGAGAGAAGAAAATACCCCCAAAATGTGGGGTGGGGGGGAGGCGGCAGGGAAGCAGAGAAGGAAGCGAGAGGGGACAGATAATCCGATTGCTTCGCTTTATCAGTCGGTGGCGAAGTCTTGAGCAGAGATGGATTACTTAGAAAGCCTTGCATGTATTCTAAAGCAGGTAGCTCTCAGCAGCCACTATGTCCTTTCAAGCAGGTAGTCCTCAGTGAGGCGGATTGCTGCCTTCCCGTCCTTTCACTGTTTTCCTCTCGGTTAAATAAAATTCCATTTATTGCATTTCAATCCCACCTTTGTCCTCCCAGGAGCTCGGAGTGGTGTGCGTGGTCCTCCCCCACCTCATTTGACCCCCCCCAACAGCCCACAGGTGAGGTGGGCTGGGCTGAGAGGCAGCAAGGGACTGGCCCAAGGGCACCCAGGGAGCTCACGGCCAAGTGGGGGATTTGAACCCTGGTCTCTCCCAGCTTCTAGTCCGCCACTCTCTAACCACTACACTGCACAGCCTTCCATCTACTCTTCTCCTCCGCCTCCGGAGCTTGGAGGGGGGAAGGCGGGTCTGCGAAGGAGGGGAGCGCTTTCGAAAGCGGCGGCCAAAGACCCCGAGACTCCGCGCCCCAGCTCGACGGGACGCGCGACACTCGCCGCTTCTTCCATCCCAGGTAAGTTGACTCGGGAGGGTTCCAGGGTGGTTTTCCTCGCGAGCAAAGGCTCAGCTGGGAAGGGGAGCCGGAGCCGCGCCCGGACGGGAGCGGGCCACTTACCGAGGGTGAGGAGGGCCACCTCGGCGGCCGCCGCGCCGACCATCTTGCCCGGCCAGCCGAGGAAGAGGAGGAGGGGGGAACGGCGGCAGCGGCGGCGGCGTCGGTGGACTCAGCTGGCCAGCCCTCGGCCCCCGGCGGCGGCGTCGAGCATTCCCGGCGGGGCCGGCGGGGAGCCCCTTCGGAGGGCGAGCGGGAGGCGCGTCCCGAGGTCCGTCGACAGCGATGCACCTGCGATGGGCGGAGCAGCAGCCAGCGCCTTCCCGGGCCGTCGGACGCGCAGGCGGGCGGGCGGGCGAGCGAGCGAGCAAGGGCGTCGGTGCGCTCCTCTCAGCGCGGCTCCTTCCAGGTGCGCTGCGCGGCCCCGAGTGGCCGAGGCGGCGAGCGGCGTCCGCCCCTCCTCCTGGCGCTGCGCCGGCCTCCCTCCCACGCCCCCCGGGCGGGGTGGCGGCTCCGGCCCCCGGGACGCCCTGCAGAAGCGCCCCGCGGGCGCTAGGCGGCGACGGGCAGCCGCCAGGGAGAGGCTGCACGTCGGAACAGCTGGAGGTCCGTCCCCGCGACCCGCCAGGAGGTGGTCGCGCTGCGGGAAAGCATCCCTTGAATGCCTCTGTTTCATTTCGTTTCTTTTGGGCAGGGGACGGGGGGGGGGGGAGCTCATGAAAACCAGGGGAAAGTTTCATGGAAAAGTTTCGAATTGCAACTTTTTTTTAGTACAGTACTTCCACTCTTGTATGTGATAAGAAGTGCCTTTTATATTTGCAGCACAATAAAAATCCTTTTTTAAAAAAAGTTTGGTTTAGAATTATTGCCCCTGATGAATGAATGATGCTCTAACTGTAAATGTATTTTTCCCTAATGATTTTCTTTTTTAACTTTAAACTGCTTTTAGATTATTATCATTGTAATTGATTTCAGAGTGTTTGAAACAGTTTCAGAATATTCCTATCCCTTCTTTTTTTCCCTTTTTGAATTGCGGGTCTGTTTGCCACTGCCCCCCCCCTTGCCCAGGCTGCTTGGCTTGGATGGACAGGGCTAGAAATTCAACAAATAACTCAAGAAGAAACCTCTGGGGTTGCCTAAGATTTTGTAGCTCTGCTGCGTCTTCAGGTGTTGCCATTACTCAAACAAGAGGCCCTGATCCGTCCCAGGTATCTGCAAAACCTCGCCATTCCCAAATTGCATCATGAGAAACAAGGCAGACCTCTCCTCTCCCCACTCACCAGCTGGGGCAACCCAACAGACAACATATTTTCCTCTTAGTCATTCAGGTGACTTGCACCTATTTGACTTAGGGATGGCCACATTATGTAGTTTTTGCAGCAGAAACCAAAAGCCAGAAAGTGTGTTATGATGAGCAACTGGCTAAGAATGACCTGAAATATCTGCACATTTGTATCCAGACTGGATGGCAGCCATGGGGACAAGTGGGAGAGTGGCAAGTGAGACAACCACTTACATGGAGAGACAGGTAAGGATTGCAGGGGGCTAGACTGGATGACCCTGGGGAAGGGTCCCTTCCAATTCTCCAATTCTATGACTCTATGTTAAAGTGCAGGGCTACAAGCTTAAAACATCTTCTTTTAGCTTGAAAGACTAACAGATTTCTTATGTGGGGCTACCTTTGTAGGTGATCCAGAAACTACAACAAACCCAGAATGTGGCAGCTAGACTGGTGACTGGGAGCGGCCGCCGAGACCACATAACACCAGTCTTCAAAGACCTACATTGGCTCCCAGTACATTTCTGAGCACAATTCAAAGTGTTGGTGCTGACCTTTAAAGCCCTAAACGGCCTCGGTCCAGTAAACCTGAAGGAGCGTCTCCACCCCCATCGTTCTGCCCGGACACTGAGGTCCAGCTCCGAGGGCCTTCTGGCGGTTCCCTCCCTGCGAGAAGCCAAGTTACAGGAAACCAGGCAGAGGGGCTTCTCGGTAGTGGCACCCGCCCTGTGGAACGCCCTCCCACCAGATGTCAAAGAGAAAAACAACTAGCAGACTTTTAGAAGACTTCTGAAGGCAACCCTGTTTAGGGAAGTTTTTAATGTTTGATGTATTACGGTATTTTAATATTTTGTTGGAAGCCACCCAGAGGAAGCCCAGCCAGATGGACAGGGTATAAATAAATTATTGTTATTGTTACATTAACTTTCACAGGTTGCTGCAGACCAGAACAGCTTCTGCCACAGTAAATCTGTTGGCCAACAAGGTGCTACAAGACTCTTTCTTCTTTGGACTACCACCCTTCTGAAAAGCCTAGATTAATTTTCTCTGTATGTTCACAAACTAAAATTTTAGCTGAGGCCAGTTTTAATGAGCAAGTGTAATAAAAAAATGTTCACTAGTGAGGCTATAAATAGGGAACCACACTTGGAGAGGGGGGGCGGGCAAAGGGTGTTTTTTTTGTTTCTCATGTGTGACTATAAACCAGAAAGAAAAAGGATATTAACACAAAGGCCTTTCCTGCTTAGAAATATGTAGTGAGCTTGACCAGGTTTTTTTTTGGGGGGGGGGGTCTTTTGTGGTACTCACCAGGATAGCGAAATAGTAGTACTACAACAACAGTTCTAACAGTCATGGTGCCCCCCTGGTGGTGTGGCAGTGGAATAGAAAAGAGCCTTGCTGGGATGGGGGGGGGGTCAGACTACAACTCCCTTCAACCTGTGGTCTAAATTACATCTGGAGGGCACCACGTTGGGAAAGGCAGTGTGAGTGCTTTGGGTGATAGCTGGAACGTACGCAGAACCATTGCCTGGGAGAACACTGCCCGATGGCCAACTGAAGAAACTTTTGCAACACCCAGAAAAGCAAATTTGACTCATTCCTCTCTTTTTTATTTATTTAATCAAATTTTTGATACAAACATCAACCGCAAAAGACACATACAACAAAAACCATAATAACAGTAATAACACAATTTGACAATTCAGATTTGGATACACCGATATACCTATTTGACTCATTCCTTTCCAAACAAAGGTTGCCACGTTTTCAAACTGGCCGCTGTGCCTGCGCCTCTGGCGTCTGGCGTCTATGTCCAAACAGCAGGAAGCTTTGACCTCTGCAGATCAAGCTGCTCCATTAAAGGCACATATTCCGTCACCTGACAACCCCACTCAACTCCCCTCTGTGCTATTTCTCATCTCTTTGGGCAAGCTTGGAGACCACAATATTTATTTATGTAAATAGAAGGTCGCTCCATTGTAATCACCTTCCCACTCCTTGCTTGAGTCATTCATACGCATAGTTGCTACATCTCTGGAGGAAGCAAAAAACGGCAAACTCAGTGATTATCAGGGCTGTTTGAACGGGGGGGGGGGGAGCAGGAGAGATTTCTTCAACAGCTGGATGGGTTTAGTGAAGGAAAAAAACTAGGCCCATCCTAATCCAGATTATTCAGCATTAAACAGCTTTAGAGAGAATAAAACTGCTGTAGGCATGTTTGCAGATCAGCCCCTTTGCGCCGCGGCAGGGGACCCGCGGAGGAAGAGATGTACAGCAGGTGCTGCTTTCACCCACTTTTGTATCGCAGGCTGCGTCTGACAGCATTTCCTTATTTAATCCCATTGGAGCCTCGCTCCCACATGGCATCGGGTCAACTTTGTCTCCATTGCAGCAAATGTAGCAGCAGTGTATATTTTACTTTATGCGTAGGGGCTGGGGCTTTGCTTTGTTTTGCTTTTCTACAGTACTGGAGCAGAACCATACCAGGAAATCATGATGCCTGACAAGGCCTCTCCTCCTCCCAGAGGGGAGGGGTTGTGAGCGGGAGCACCTTCCCGCTGGGGCAGGGGGGCGTGTACGGCTCCCTGCTCCTGATTGCCTCTGCTGCCATGCCCAAGCCTCCCAGCCGACCAATAGGCGGGGCTGGTGGGCGGGGCTAGCCGCATTTAAACAGCCGCGGCAGCGCTCTGCTCCCAGCCTGTTCCTGCTTTCTTCAGATCTCCCTGCCTCCCTCCCTCCCTCTTAGGTCAGCTTCTTTTCCGTATTGACTTTGCTATGGATTTCGTTTGGTTGCCTTGGTTGCCCAAGGGGCCTGGTAGGACTTTTTTATCCATTTGGCAAATTGGCACCAGCCTCTTGGTTTTTCCGCCTACCTCGTAGCAATTCGTCACAACTTTCTGGTATTGGCGGTTAGGCATTGGAATATGTGTGCTGTGTTGGAGGACTGGATAGGCGCCATCATCTACCCCTCCCCTTGTTTGGGTATTCCGGTAAAGGAATCCGGCGGTCGTGGATCCTGTCCGATGCCCTGCTGGTGGCTAGGGCCATGGCACGACCCTTGGTGACGTCACGGGGGAGCTTCCAGTTGTATTTGCATCAACAAGCTCCTCCCATTGGTTGTTAACCCAGATATGACCCCTGGCTGTGCGGGGTGGTACAGTGGTGCCCCGTAAGACGAATGCCTCACAAGACGGAAAACTCGCTAGACGAAAGAGTTTTCCATTTTGGAGGTGCTTCGCAAAACGAATTTCCTATGGGCTTGCTTCGCAAGACGACAATGTCTTGCGAGTTCCTGCTGGTTTTTTCCCCTCCCCCCTTTTTCTAAGCCGCTAAGCCGCTTATCAGCTGATCCAATCAGCAGAAAAGCTGCTAAAAGCCGCTAATAGCGCTAATAGCGCTAATCCGCTAATCCGTCAATGGGCTTGCTTCGCAAGACGAAAAAACCGCTAGACGAAGAGAATCACAGAACGGATTCTTTTCGTCTTGCGAGGCACCACTGTATTGCTGTTTCATCCAATGCCTAAGCCAATACTACTCGCATGCTGTAACCAATAAAAGTTGTGGCTGAATTTTGCCCATTAACCTAAAATAATGTGTCTCTGTGTCTTATTATAATCCTATGCGGGTGGCGGGTCCTCGACTCACAAGAGGACCCTGCTGGAGCAAGGGTCCTACATCCTGTTCTCACAGTGACTGGCCATCAGGTGCCCCAATGGGAGGCCCACAAGCAGGACTCGAACGCAAGAGCCCTCTCCCCTCCGGTGGCTTCCAGCAACTGCCATTTATAAGCATTGCTGCCTCTTACTGTGGAGGCAGAGCTTAGCCATTCCTGCCTAGTAGCCCTTGAAAGCCCTCTCCTTCTTCATGAATTGGTCTAATCCTCTTTTAAAGATCACTGCAGATGGGGACAGCAGCCACGAAATTAAAAGACGCCTGCTTCTTGGGAGAAAAGCAATGACAAACCTAGACAGCATCTTAAAAAGCAGAGACATCACCTTGCCAACAAAGGTCCGTCTAGTTCAAGCTATGGTTTACCCAGTAGTGACGTATGGAAGTGAGAGCTGGACTATAAAGAAGGCTGATCGCCGAAGAATTGATGCTTTTGAATTCTGGTGCTGGAGGAGACTCTGGAGAGTCCCATGGACTGCAAGAAGATCAAACCTCTCCATTCTGAAGGAAATCAGCCCTGAGTGCTCACTGGAAGGACAGATCCTGAAGCTGAGGCTCCAAGACTTTGGCCACCTCATGAGAAGAGAAGACTCCCTGGAAAAGACCCTGATGTTGGGAAAGATGGAGGGCACAAGGAGAAGGGGACAACAGAGGACGAGATGGTTGGACAGTGTTCTCGAAGCTACCAGCATGAGTTTGACCAAACTGTGGGAGGCAGTGGAAGACAGGAGTGCCTGGCGTGCTCTGGTCCAGGGGGTCACGAAGAGTCGGACACGGCTAAACGACTAAATAACAACAACAAGGTTGGAGGCCACCATTGCCTCCTGCCGGAGCGAGTTCCAGATTTCAGCTCTGCATTGAGTGAAGAAGTCCTTTCTTCTGTCTGTCCTGAATCTTCCAACATTCAGCTTCATTATAAGCCCACAAGTTCAAATATTATGAGAGAAGAAGCAAAACTTTTCTCTATCCACGTCCTCTGTGCCAGGCATCACTTTATTAACTTATATCATGTCACCTCTTACTCGCCTTTTCTCTAAACTGAGCTCAAATGCTGCAGCCTTCCTTCTCCCCCTGGATTATTGCTCCATCCCCTTGATCATGAAGACCTCCTGCAGCCTCTAAAGTAGCCTTGCCCAAACTGGTGCCTTCCAGATGTTTGGGACCACAACTCCTCATCAGCCTCAGCAAGGGCCATAGCTCAGTGGCAGAGCATCTGCTTCCCATGCAGAAGGTTCCAGGTTCGAATCCTGGCCTTGGAATGTCCCCCATTTGAAAACTGGAGAGCTGCTGCCAGCGGTGCTGACAATACTCAGGGAGATGGACCGGTGCCCTGATGGCACATAAGGCAGCTTCGTTTATGTGCCCAGACATCACAGTGATACAGTGTTCGGAGAAGATCTGTGTTGGCTGGGGCTGATGGGAGTTGTAGTCCAAATAAGGGTGGGTGGAGGAGAATCAGCTTGGGCACCGGGCTGTGCTAGATTCTAATTTTATTTCACTTAATTTGCAGTCACACCTTTCTCCAGGTGGCCCCAGGGCAGGTTCCAGAATAAAAACATTAATGGAAAGTATGAAACATTTGACAAAATCCAGGTAACCTCCTACACACAAAAGCCAAGCATTAAAGACAAGGCAACAGTCAATAGCCAAAGCACAACAAAGTACAAATAAGCAGAACACGTGCCCTGCAGATATTTTAAGTCCTACCAAAGCCCTGGGCGAAGAGGGCTGCCTTCAGTTGCAGTCAGCCTTCAGCAGTAAGGGAAGGGCCCACCAGAGGTGTTTTTCTTTCCTATTGTATTAGGCCAAACTGGGGCAGCTGACCTTGGCTGATCCTGCTCCTTGGTGCCTTGTTTATCTGTTTCCACTTGCTTCTTGGAGAGGAGGAGACAGCGAAGAAAGCAAAAATGCAACCAGCATAAACGTGACTCTTATTTTCTTCCGGTGGTTGTTTCCAAGAGATTGGAAGACAGCATCCAGGGCAGGCCTACCAGCTCTTGATAACCAGGAACATAAATGAGATGCACCCGGGAGGAAGTTCTCCTGCAAAAGCCTCATGAGAATATACAGGAACTGAGGAATTGTAGTCAGCTAAGTTCCACTCAGAGAAGACCCACTGAAAGGTAGCCAACTAGCCATGCTCATTAACATCAATAAGACTAGCATTGAATGCAACCCATAGGCAGGAACAATTCTGGGTGGATCAGCTCCCATCCATCACAACTTTTTGTCTTGAACTACTTGCACTCCTGGGACCTCAGCCCTGCAACTATATGGACAATAAATGCTTTTTAAAAAATCCTAAAATTTTCAGAATTAATCTAGATTCTATACCAGAACTAATTTCCTGTAGGGACACTTCCTTGGGAGAGACACTGGTAGGGCTGCCATATTTCAAACAGTGAAAATCTGGACAGAAAAGTTGTTGAGTTTTGGGGGGGCAAAGTTGTTGAGTTTTTTGTTTTTGGCCAAAGTTGTTCTTTGGCAAATTTGCAAGAGAGAGAGAGAGAGAGTTTTTGAACTGTTTTAAAAGAAAATCGCCAAAAATGACACTGCCAACATGGGTTGCCAAGCACCCGGATTTTCCCGGACTTTTTAGCGATTTCCACCTGGACACTGCTTCTGACATTGTCCAGGAAATTCCAGACATATGGGAACCCTAGACATTGGACTCTGTGAGACTGACATCAGCGTAAACATCCCTAAGATCAGGCTTCTAGTCATTGGCCCTAGAAGTTCTTACAGACCACATCAAGACAGAAACCCTAAAAAGTCCTTACTGGGAAAAGTTATTCCATACTTCTAAGAAAACTTGATTAGGAACATTTCGCTATTTATTTCTTGCAGTGTTGTTAATAGAGATGGAACTTTAAAGAGTACTGTACAGAAGAACGCTGGAAAAAAATTATTGCATTTTTTTGCTGGCCCACATGTGAATATTGTAAGCAGACAAAATCCAGCATTCATTTGAACCAAAGGCACTTAGAGATTCCAATTGCATCCTTTAGCTTCAAACCTGACTTCAAGACCTGACTTAAGCATTGGCCGAGCGCTGGCCAGAACATTACCTCTTTGGAAGAGAGTCGGCAAGTCTCCACCACAAGACGCAGCCCACTTTAATCTCCAATAAGTATAAATTTCTAATGCGGCAGTAAAAGAGTCCACCTTATATCCTGAAGGAAAGTACTCCGACAAGGGAACTCTGTGTCTGTTTTCAGCATAAAAGGGTTCAGCCGCAGGTTTACCTTGGATGAGAAATTCAGGAGATGCAAAAATGTGGCTTTGACATCTCATACCTCCCTACTCCGTTTCTCTTGCAAAAAACAAATAGGAACTTGCCAGGATCTTTCTGGTTGATTCCTCTTGCTAGCAGAAGTGCCCCTACCTTGAAGCAAGGGAGGGTTGTGAACAAGAAGAAGAAGAGGAGTTTGGATTTGATATCCCGCTTTTCACTCCCCTTCAGGAGTCTCAAAGCGGCTCACATTCTCCTTTCCCTTCCTCCCCCACAACAAACACTCTGTGAGGTGAGTGGGGCTGAGAGACTTCAGAGAAGTGTGACTGGCCCAAGGTCACCCAGCAGCTGCATGTGGAGGAGCGGAGACGCGAACCCGGTTTCCCAGATTACGTGACTACCGCTCTTAACCACTACACCACACTGGAACATGCGTATAGTGTTGGCCAATTTGATCACTTGGTTAGCTGCATTCCTTATAACTACTTATTAGGTGGATATTTGTCAGGCGAGTGTATTAGGTAGATAAGGGGTAGGGCACTTGTACGGTCGGGGATAGGAATTGTAGTCCGGGTGGATGTGCAAGATAACAAAAGCATTATGGGAAATGATTTATAATGAGCTGAAAAAAATGTTTAAAATAACGTTTGTAAAAAAAAAAAACCCAGAGGCTTTTCTACCAGGAATTTTCGGTGCAGAGAAACCAAAGGAGCAGAAACAACTATTTATGTACGCAACGACTGCAGCGTGGGTAGAACTGGCCCAGAGATGGAAAGAAGACAAAGCACTGACCAGAGGCGAATGGCTGATGAAGATGATGGACTATGCCGAAATGGTGAAACTGACTGGGAAAATCAGAAAGCAGGGAGAGAAGAACTTCAAGAAGGAATGGGGAAATTTTATAATGCATTTAAGAGAACACTGCAAACAACTAAAAACTTTGGCAAGATTTGAGTAATGCTTGTAATGTGCTAAAAATTATGGTTAAAATGGACTATTTAAAAGAAATAGTAGAGAAAATAAGAGAAGCAGTTGAAAAAGGATTGTTAACGGTAACCATGGAAGAGGGGAAGGGAGTTGAAGGATTCAGGGAATGCTAAATGATTATGTTGGTGTTTAATGTCTGAATTTTAATTTGCAATGTAAAACTTAATAAAAAAGATGGGGGGGGGAGATAGGAATTGTAGTCCACCAAGATCTGGAGGGTCACAGGTTCCCCCCTCTCCTGGCCTACAGCAACCCAGGAAGATCCAGCTTCAGACCCCTGCTCAGTCCAGTCGTTCTATCTCAGCCTGACCTCCTTTGCAGGGTTGCTGTGGACATACAGGGTGGATGACCACAACACACTGATTTCCCTGGAGAAAGACAATAATGATAATGATTTCACATATTGCCCTTCCAAAATAAAGACTGAGCTTGTCATATGTATGAGAGTTTACAGTTGTGTGATTGCCTTTGGAAACACGTTGAGGCTGGCTGTGGCTCTGTGGCGAAGATTTGCCACCACGCTGTGTGCAAAATGTCCCTGTGAATGGGGAAAGCAAATCAACACCTCCCCTCTTTGTCTCCCCTTCCCCTCCTTCAAAGGTTAAAGACCTAGCAGTTTCCTGAGGGAATGAATCACCTTCTGCCAGCCTCCGGATAAAAAGTTGAAAACCGGGACTGCAGATTAGCAAGCCCTGGGAAATCCTCGAGGGCCACCCCCCAAGGATCAGGTGTGACTCAGCTCAGCAGGAATGCCAAGCATTTGGCCTGCCAACTGTACCTGTGTCCTACTTCCCGCATGGGAGGGTGTTCCCGTTCTTTGGTGCGCTGTGCCAGGTATCTGGGTTTGTTCTGAGAACTGGCTCAGCAACAAAGGACGCCACAGTCCCGTCCCCCAAGTACTGCAGAGAGAAAGACAGCAGAGAACTGCTAGGAGGTTTCCTTCACCAGAAGGACTCGCAAGGTGCGGTGCTGCCAACATGTTGAGGGGTCTCCACTTTACAGAACCATGGAACTGTAGAGCTGGAAGGAATCCAAAGGGCCATGCAATGCAATGCAATGAATCAATTACAGCTTCAACCAGCTTTCACTGCCAGATTGTGGCTGCCTTATTGTTTCTGTTGTTCAGTTGCTATAAATAATCATTCTCTGGTCTGTTGCACTTGGGCACTGCACACACACACCTCAGCATTCAATGTAAATTAGATAAATAAAGGTAAAGGGACCCCTGACCATTAGATCCAGTCGTGGACGACTCTGGGGTTGCGACGCTCATCTCGCTTTACTAGCCGAGGGAGCCGGCATGCAGCTTCCGGGTCATGTGGCCAGCATGACTAAGCCGCTTCTGGCAAATCAGAGCAGCGCACAGAAATGCCAGTTACCTTCCCGCTAGAGTGGTACCTATTTATCTACTTGCACTGGCATGCTTTCGAACTGCTAGGTTGGCAGGAGGAGGGACAGAGCAACGGGAGCTCACCCCGTCGCAGGGATTCGAACCGCCGACCTTCTGATTGGCAAGTCCTAGGCTCTGTGGTTTAACCCACAGCGCCACCCACATCCCATAATTATATAAATAGTCACACATTAAAAAACACACAATAAATGTGTATTATCCAGAATGTGATTATCCAGAGCTTCCCGCCCTACCTGATTGTGGCATTTGAATTGTGCTTGAGAATAAGAAAGGGAGATCTTGTTACAGTGCTGTCCTATGCATGTTTTGGGGAAGTAAATTCTATGTTCAGTGAAGTTTGCACACAGATAGGATTGCAGCCAAGAAAAACTGCCAGTATTATTATTATTATTATTATTATTATTATTATTATTATTATTAAAGTTATTTATAACCCACCTTTTCCCCTGATGAGACTCTAGGTCGCTTACAGATAAAAATAAGAACTGCTAAAAACATAGAACAATAATCAGAAAACAATTAAACATGGATAGAATTAAAACTACATACATATATAAAATCTATTAAAGTCATACAAATAATTACAATAAAAGCAGCACGGCAGCAGCCCTTTCATTAAAAGCAGTTCCCCAAAAGCCTGTTGGAACGGAAAAAATCTTCGTCTGCCTGTGGAAGGACAACAAGGAGGGAGCCCGGCTAGCTTCTCTAGGGAGGGAGTTCCAATGTCTGGGAGCAACCTCCAAGAAGTATGAAAAACACTGCAGACTTTAGTCTCTTTGTTTTTCCAGAACTTGATTTGAGTTTAGATTTCATGCACCAAGCAGAAAGTGTCTGGATGCCCCCTGAAAAGTCTGCAGGGAGAGCAATCAAGACATCATGCTATTTGGACCTGCTATCAAACTACTTAATTTGGTGCAACATAACTGAAATTAATGAAACCAGGAATTCCACCAGTGGCAGACAAAGTATTATCTCCTGGATTACTGTTGCTCTGTGTCCCTCTTCCTTTAGCACCCCCACCATGCTCCGTTTCAAAATAAATCAATAGGAATAAACATGAGCATCTCTGGGCATGCACTGAGTGCCTTCCCTCCCTACTTGGCAACTGAATGTCTCTCTCTCCCTGCACAGCAGTGCTCACTGAATTTTCCATCACTGAACGTTCAGTGTCCAAAGACTGCTGTTCTGCTGCTCAGTTAAATAATAAGATATTTAGTCACTTATTAGCTCAGCTCAAAGCAAACAGGATAAGGAATGTTGTGGCTTGCAAAGTAATGGGGCCTGCACTGTGGAGACCTCAGGGAAGGGCTTAGCCTGGAGATGGGAAAACTCCAGAACGAATTGTGGAGCCAGGGCTGCACCAAACACTCAGATCCTCTCCTGATCAAGAAATGTGACCCAGGCAAGGGCAGCGGGGGACACCCATGGCCGGAAAAGCAATGTTGCTGCGTATTTGCAAGTTGACAGGTAGACCCAGCACTCTGCAGCAATTCAGCTCAAGGGCAGCCCAACAACTTTCTTTAGGGACTGCAGTTGCCCATGGAAATCTTCACTCTCAGATCACTTCATCTAACAGAGGAGCCCTCTGGCCTGAAAGGCATTGGCTGAGTAGGCTGCCTCAGGGGTTGAGGCGGATGTTTCTTTCCACACTTCTGAGTTCAGGATCAAAGTTTTGAAGTCAAATCTAGCCAGCAAAAGAGGTGGTCACGGTGGGAGATGACCAACACAAACAGCCCATGGGCGCTCTTGGAGCAGAGGCTCAGGATCCAAGATGCCAACCTACATGGGCCCCACATTCTGCCTGCGGCATGAATTCCTAGTGGACTGGAGCACATTAGTGCGCCTAATAGAACTGTCCGTGTGGCTCTGGAAAGAAAAGGCTGAGCCCAAGGCAGGGCCAGATTTATGTATAGGCTAAGTAGGCTGAAGTCTAGGGCCTCTAGATCTAGGGGGCCTCACCAGCCTGCCCGCTCCCCAGCGCCCCAGACAGTCTTCCCTCTCCCAAAAGACTTCATTTGAGGGCAGGGCAACTTGGGCCTCTAATTCTAGGGGGCCTCGCCAGCCTGCCCGCTCCCCAGCACTGCAGTCTCCCCTCTCCCAAAATTGCAAGCCCAAGACTTCGTGAGAGGGCATTTCTCCCCCATTTCAATGACATTTTGCTTCAAAGGAAAAGGTGGACTTAGACATCATCTTCCTCCATAATCCTCTAAGGGATAGGTCACGTTCTCAACTTGGATACCACCCTCCCCCATAATCCTTGGGATACACAGTCAAGTACACAGCACCCCTCCCTTGAGGGGAACAATGAACATCCATTGATGGTTTTCCTGAGGCCAGGTGTTCCCACAGCTCATCCTCGGGAAGGCCAGAAGCCAAGGCACCAGGCACAGAGGAGATTGCCCACTGTGAACCACTGCTCTTAGAGGGATGCCTTGCAGTCTAAATGTGCTAGAATTTAGTAAACTTCGACATCTGACCAGCAGACCAGGCCCTCTTGGAGGTCCAGAATGGCCTTGCCACCTTCAGCTGCTGAAGCTCCTAACCACACAGAAACAGGGTGGCCAAGCAACCTACTTTGCACAGGGCAATCCTCAGAGAAAAATTATCAAAGCAACTTAAAGCTCTTTAAAAAAACAACAGCCACAAGAGCCAAATATGATTCTGCATTATATTTGGGGGAATTGCTTGCAAAAATGTGTATATTAGGCAAAAATGCATACATATATTAGGAGAAACAAATGCAAAGTGATGTGGAAATGGGATGAACTGAATTTAAGGAGGAGAAACTGAGATTAATCAGATTGGAGAGACCCATTCATTCCTCTTATGAGGGCCCGACTAAGAGTCTGAGCTTCCTTTCCCAGTGCTTGACAGTCATGGGATGACGGCAGATGATGGTTCTGCTCCTTTGCCCTTCCAGAAATGCTGTCCAGCTGCTCTCCCAAGCAGTCCCTGCAATGCACCAAGAGACAGAGAGCACCACAGAGGAGCTCCGCGCCTGCTCCAGCATCAATCTGCAGGAGCTGAAAGCCTCTGCCGAAGACTTGTGTTTGGAAAATGACAAATTTCTGTCTAGGAAAAGCCGGCTCCTGAAAGGAGGCCTTCTTTTGGGGGTTTCCAGGAGCCAGGAGGGCAGAACAAGAAAAGCCTTTGAATGGCTGTGTAAACGACCCAGCAGGCTGCCAGCAAGGAGGAGACAGGCAGCGGCAGCGGCAGCAGCAGCAGCCCAGCGGAAAAACCATCAGCATGCTCAATTGCCAAGCACAAACACATCCTAAAAGCTGCTGGATTTCTCAAGGGGGTGACCTCATGGAGCAGCACACATAGCTAACTTGGCTTCACCCTGCAGCTGTGGGTAGGCATATCACCAGAGCAGTTTATATTCTGTGTGTGCTAAAAAAAATATTCTGCACCAGTTGCTCCAAATTCCACACTAAGAAAAAGTAGAATTCTCCAACCTGCATTTATTCTGCAACCTGAATAAATATGTGCAAGTTCTTCTGGAACTTTTGTTGTCTTGTCATTTCACATTCTGGTTGTTACTACTGATTCTGGTTCTGGTGGTCACACACGGGTCAAGGACAACCAACCCACCCTTACCCAAATCACTGAGAACCTTGTTCAGCCACTTTTCAGCAAATGTTACCCACCAAATCTCTCCGCATCCGTAACAGATACAATCCAGCTCCTTTTCAAAGGGGCTGAGATTCTTAGAAAGCCGAAGTCGGTCTGTACACATCCTTTATATTTTGTGCACACCTGCAACGCGGGTACCACTCTGAGCATCCTTAGCAACATCAGTGTAGCTGTGCTTCTGAGCTTTCCACACACAGCCTTCCTGCCTTCCCCAGCCGCCTTGGCGTGGAAGACAGCGAAGGACCAACGTAAAAAGTGCCTGCTGGGTCAATCCAGTGACCCATCTAGTCCAGCATCCTGTTCTCATAGTGGCTGAATGGTTGCCTGTGGGAAACCAGCAAGTCAGATTTGAGCACAAGAGCAACTCTCTCCTCTTGCGGTTTCCAGCAACTGGTATTCAAAAGCAGTACTTTTGTGCCGCATGCTCAGCACAGTGGCACCTTGGTTCTCAAATGCCTTGGTACTCAAACGCCGAAGACCATATGTAAGTGTTCCGGTTTTCAAACATTTTTCGGAAACCGAACGTCCGACGCAGCTGCCGGCTATTGTTTCCGGGGTGCCTGCACCAATCAGAAGCTGCACCTTGGTTTTTGAACATTTCGGAAGGCAAACGGACTTCCGAAACGGGTTAAGTTTGGCCCTTTTGTTTTTGCTATTTATTTTGCATTTCTGGTTTTGAGTGTTTCTTGGTTAATTTTTTTTGACTGTGTGGAACCCAGTTCAGCTACTGATTGATTGACTATGTGACTGTGTGGAAATGGATAAAAGCCCCCCATCCAAACAATGACTATCATCACTGCAGATAAGGAAAAAAAAAATTTTTAATTGTTATCATCTACAATACTGTCTTATTTATTTTATAGTACAGTACATTGATTATTGCTTTCATTTTATGGATCAATGGTCTCGTTAGGATAGTAAAATTCATGTTAAATTGCTGTTTTAGGGGTTGTTTTTAGAAGTCTGGAACGGATTAATCCGTTTTGCATTACTTTCTATGGGAAAGCACGCCTTGGTTTGGGAACGCTTTGGTTTTGGAACGGACTTCCGGAACGGATTAAGTTTGAGAACCATGGTACCACTGCACAAAAGACAAAAAATATTGTTGCACTGCACCCCAATCTCTGAGCAGTGCAAGATTTTGGGGGTTCCAGGCACCTAACCCAGCAGTGCTTTGGGAATGAGGCACAGTGAAGATGGTGGTTTCTTTAGGATATATGATTCACACACACACACACACACACACACACACTTAGCCTACAATGGATGGGTACACAACAGTAACAGCCCCAAAGAGTATTGTTTCTCCCATCCTCGCAGCCTAGGATGCAAGCAGAAATCAAACACTGCTCTCAAGCATTGCTTACTCTCTCTCCAGCTTGCTGCTTTCCTTCCAGGTCACCTCACTGCCGCTGAACTCTAAACTCTAGCTTTGCCATCTCCTTTGTTTCCCTTCATGGCCCATCACCCAGGCTATCTCCTCAGCACAGGAAACTGGCCTGGCTTATATTTTAACACTTGCAGGGTTCAGAGGGTAGAAGGGTCTTGCATTAGGGACGCCATATTTCAAAAAGTGAAAATACGCCCACAAAAGTTATTGAGCTTTTTGACCTTTTTATTTTGGAAGAGAAGAAGGAGGAGGAGGAGGAGGAGGAGGAGGAGGAGAAGTTTTTGAGCTACAGTGGTACCTTGGTTGTCGGGCATAATCTGTTCTGGAGGACCATTCGACTTCCGAAACGTTCCACAACCGAGGTGCATTGGGCAGTCAACAAATTCCATTGAGAAAATGGAGAAACGTTCCTCAAAAGCTGTCCGACTTCTGAGGTGCGTTCAAAAACGGAAGCATTCACTTCCAGGTTTTTGGCGTTTGAAAGCCGAAACGTTCAACTTCCTGAGTATTCGACAAACGAGGTTCCACTGTATTTTTTAAGGAAATTCCACTCGGAAGCTGTTTCTGATGGTGGGTTCCCATCAATGTCTGGGAAATTCCAGACGTATGGCAACCCTGCCTTGCATACAACCCAATCCACCGCCACCTCATAACAATACTATGACTAATATAATACTAATACTAATTACAACAGGATTGACAAATTGGTAGTACAATTAATTGTGTTCAAGGGACCAGGTCATTCACTTACATACATATTTCCTGTTTTACAGTGGGAACCAGTGTGGAAAATGTGTCTATAACCTCCTCCCTGGCACTCTTTTGATATATTCATAGAATCCTCGAATTGTAACGCTGGGACTGTGAGGGTCACCTAGCCCAACTCTCTGCAAGGCAGGAATCTTTTTGCCCAAGGTGGGGCTTCACCCCATGACCCCAAGATTAAAAATCTCATGTTCTGCTGACAGAGTCTCTGTACCCGATCTCATAAGAAGAAGAAGAAGAAGAAGAAGAAGAAGAAGAAGAAGAAGAGGAGGAGTAGTTTGGATTTGATATCCCGCTTTATCACTACCCGAAGGATTCTCAAAGCGGCTAACATTCTCCTTTCCCTTCCTCCCCCACAACAAAGACTCTGTGAGGTGAGTGGGGCTGAGAGACTTCAGAGACGTGTGACTGGCCCAAGGTCACCCAGCAGCTGCAAGTGGAGGAGCAGGGAATCGAACCTGGTTCACCAGATTACAAGTCCACTGCTCTTAACCACTACACCACACTGGCACTGGCGAGAATATGGCAAAATTTGAGATGCCAGGGACGCTGCATTGCTCCTTTCCCCTAAAAGTGAGACTGAGATAATAATAATAACAATAATAATAATAATAAATTTTTTATTTATACCTCACCCTCCCTGGCACGATCCAGGCTCAGGGCAACTAACACCAGTAAAATTACAGTAAAATCATAATGGGGGGGGGGACCAATTTAAAATACAGGTTAAAATGCAATTTAAAATGCAGCCTCATTTTAAAAGCCCATAGATCGAAACCATAAGGGGAGGGAAAAGATAAGGGTCAGACTGAGTCCAAACCAAAGGCCATGCGGAACAGCTCTGTCTTGCAGGCCCTGCGGAAAGATGTTAAGTCCCGCAGGGCCCTAGTCTCTTGTGACAGAGCGCTCCACCGAGTCGGAGCTAGTACTGAAAAGACCCTGGCCCTAGTTGCGATAGATTAATCGGCTCGAGGTTAAAACGTGGACTGGTCGCTGCAGAGGAAGAGGCTTGGCCTGGACAGACCCGGGGCAGATCTACTATGAA
The DNA here is from genome assembly GCF_965113315.1 of Podarcis vaucheri. NCBI lineage: Eukaryota > Metazoa > Chordata > Lepidosauria > Squamata > Lacertidae > Podarcis > Podarcis vaucheri. The sequence goes on along the minus strand of NC_138765.1, from coordinate 87,248,836 downwards.
ACTAATAAAGCTTAAACTTCAGGACCTCTAATCGCAGGAGGGCCCCAAAAGTGACTTCTGTCCACATTGCTATTATTTTTTTTTAGGTTTAGTAGACTCAATTTGAGGTGCACAACTATAAGCTGTAGGAATTTAGTTTTCACACCAGTGACTTTGACATGTGAGATAATCCAGTCCTGCAATTTTAATCAAAATCTGAGGTGTTGCAGTTATTAAAAATAAATAAATTGTGATGATCTGCCACAGAACAGTCCCACTTAAGAAGATAACAGTGGGTACCCAGACCTCGTTGCTGGTTGCGAAGGGGCCGCCATAACAGTTCAGGGCCCCCCAAATGTAGGTCTGCCCACTGACCTTTTCCTCCTGCCAACCCTCAGCTTCACTGCCAGCCACCCAAGAGATTGTCCTGTGCGCCCCTGTCTCCTGCCAGCACGTCTAGCCAAATCTGGCATGTTTAGGCCTTTCAGAAGATCCTCGTTCAAAGAGCTTCTTAATTTTCTTAAGCAGCTCTGTGTGCACAAGGCAGAGGGGGCTCTGGATGGGCTCAGTTGCCTTGAGACCATTATGCGTGGCCCCGAAGGAGCCACCAATTCATGCCCTTCGGACAGTCAATACTTAGCCCACTTCAGATCTCACTGCATAAAGGCCTCTTCAGCAAAGAGTGTTTAATGGGCTTCTGTCTAGCGACGGGCTCAGCGCCACGGGACTGGAGGCAAAGCACACTTAGCAGCTGCAAAATATAATCTGCCACCATGTTCTGAGAGTCACGTTTGAGTTTGTTTGCTCCAAAACGTGAAGGCTAAAGCACAGACTATACAAAGCTCTGCTGGAAACAAGCCACCTCCCTGCAATTTAGACTCTGTGAATATTTGGGGTGGGGGGAGGTTTGTATTGGTCCTCTTTGTTGCTGTGCCTTCATTTCATTTCGTAGCATTTCCTTCTCCTTCTTCCTGGCTTAGTCTCAAGAGGAATCTCTCCCAATCAGGGATCAATGCAACGATGTCACAGTGCTACAAAGCCAATCAGCTTAGGCTGTGTGTTGACACTGTGGAAGGCAAGGGAAGGCAACTGGGTGAAGGACAATGAAGGGCAATGTAAACAAAAAAAGAAAAAAGGAAAGCCTTTTTGAAAGGAGTATCGAAAATTGCTGAAAGGAGTTTACCAAAATGTTCACCAAAAACTCTGAATAATTTGAGATCAGCCCAAATCCTTATTGCAGACACCTGGGCTGCTTCCAGAACAATGGCTCCTAGGAATACACAGTCCATTGTAAGCTGCAGGCAGAATTGCACTTGATTTCCCACGTTGTACAGTTAGAAGATTTGGGTCCCATTTTTGTCATGTTCCGTCCACACCAGGTACACCTATCTACCTGGTGTGGACGGAACATGACAAAAATGGAACCCAAACCTTCTAACTGTACAGACACAGGTGATCTGGTTGGGGAACAGGAAGGTAGCTAAACTAAGCACACATTTACTATAACCTTTGCAGTGAATTCCATGTTATCCCTTGTTTCTTTTTCAAACAATATTGTAATTACCACTAAAATGCTTGTCTAGCTGTCTTTCCCCCCTGTTAATAAGACTTTTAAAATGTTGTGCTGAGACACAGTAATACTATTTTTTTAAATGAAGAAAACCTAACACAGCCTTTCTTTACATTGTGGAGGTGACCGAAAAGGGTTATTCCCACATTTGTTTCAGAACACTGTAATGTTATAGCAGTATAACGCCATATTTCAACCAGGGAAGCATCCCTAATTCTAACCCAGTTTTTAGAAAAATATTTTGAAGTGGTTTGGTCATGGAGGCTCCCAGCTTCTCAGTTTTCGTGGCCACCTCCTCCTCCTCCATCCAGCACTGCAGATGTTCCTGATGGAATATCCTTGGCATGACGGAGACTCCCCTCACATTTCCAGAGTTCACACAACCCCATACCGCCCCCAGACATTAATCACCATCTGCTACAACTCAGACAGATGTTCTCTGTCGATAACAGCACATTCCCCAGGCCGTGGGTTGCCCAATTAATCCACAGATACTGATTAGCAATCGTTACGGTAAGTTCTGAGATGGTCTCAAAGTCACAGGGAGGAAAGAGCAGGAGACCTCAAATGGGTGAGTGTCAAGCGATGACTAACATGCTGGAGGGTTTGCTGCACACTTTGTTTTGGCTTGGAGAACAAGCCTCTCGTGCATGTTAGCAGAGGGATGGGTAGAGTAAGGAGCAAGGCTCCCCTGGGTCCTTCTCAGTCAAAGGTGAGATTCTTCAGATGCCACCACCCTCCTTGCACAGAGGGCCAACTCTGAAGAACAACTCCCATCATGCTGTGCTGGCTGCAACCTATACCCCACAGGATTGAACCCTTGGTCAGAAAAGGAAGCGAGGAGACACAGTACCTCCTTATTCCCCCACCCATATGCCTTCTCTTCTTCTGTATATCGGAACCCAGTAGTTTGTTTCACAGATGTTTGTGTATAAAAAAGGCTTTTCTTTGAGCACACCTATTATGTGGCTCAGGGGTTCTTCAATATGGTGCCTTCCAAATGTTGCTGGACTCCAACTCCCAGCAGCCCCAGAGGCTCCCAGGACCAGCAATTAGTCCGGATGATGGGAGTTGTAGTCCAATAACTCACTACCATGAAGGTAGATGTGGTATTAGTGGCGCCAAATATGTTTGTGGAATAATGTATTTTGGGCTGCTCAATGTTGTTATGAATTTGTGGGATGCCAGGGGCACAGACCTCCCTAAATTCTTAGATTCGGTAAATGTCAGAAATAAACCAGTGCTTGGGGTATTAAGGGAAGCTTCCAGACGCTGATTCTAGTAGTGTCAAAAAAGACAGGCCAAACCAGTTTTGAAGACCATTAGCAAAAAAGAGACCAGAGTTCTGGGCCATTAAGAATGATTGGCAAGGCAAATATGGCCAGTTGGCAGAGAGGTTGGAGCCCTCTCTCCCCAGTGAGTAGCAGAGGCAAAGGCCCAATGGTAGCAGACAAAGGGCAGGTTTAGGTTTTCAATTTAGGCTTGGAGTCTGTTAGCAGCAAGGAGGAGAAGCAGGGGCAGGACTCCATGTGAGCAGCGGCGTAGCGTGGGTTGTCAGCACCCGGGGCAAGGCAAGTAATTTGCGCCCCCTAACCCGGGGCAAGGCAAGTAATTTGCGCCTCCTAACCCGGGGCAAGGCAAGTAATTTGCGCCCCCTAACCCCTAACCTGCCGCCACTGCCAGCTTCTTCTTGCTGCTGCCTGGTCTGGTCTGGTGTGGTTCTCTCCCGCACTCAGCGCTGCGCTGGGCGGCCCCTGCACTGTCCCTCCCCCAGATAGTCCCTCGCTCTCTCTCTGCACCGCACGCCTGGCACCCACCCCCTCCACAGTCGGCGGCGACCCAGCGGCTCGGATCGGATTCGCACAGCCAGCACTGCAGTGAGAGAGAGTGAGTGAGCCAGGTAGGGGCAGAGAGCTGCGAGTGCGAGCGCAGATGTTGCGCCCGGTGCGCCCGGCCCCCCCCTGCACCCCCCACGCTACGCCACTGCATGTGAGCTGCGGATGACAGGCTGGAAACAAAGAGTGACAGAGGATGGCTATTAGCTGTCCTTGGAGTCCCCCTTAAAGGGGGAAGCCAGACCCACTTGGGATGTGAATGCTCTGAACTCTCTCCATCTAGACGCAGCTTGTAAATAGGTGTAAATAAACCATACTTCATAAAGACACTGCAGTCTCCATTGTGCCTGATTTCTGAAAGAAACACAAACCTGGGTAAGTAGCGGGTACCCCTGAAGTCTCACCCTGCTCGGAGATAGAGGTTGCATGTAACAATATGATCACTGTGAGGATTGAGAGCCAATCTCCTCCTCCCTGCTCTGCAGATAGGAGGCCTCTGAATGTCAGATCAGGAGCAAGAGAGGGATTGGCGCACTCCTGTCCTGCTTGCGAGCTCTTCAGATGTTCCTAGTGTATCAATGGAAGCCAGTGTGGTGTAGTGGTTAAGAGCGGTAGACTCGTAATCTGGGGAACCAGGTTCGCGTCTCCGCTCCTCCACATGCAGCTGCTGGGTGACCTTGGGCCAGTCACGCTTCTCTGAAGTCTCTCAGCCCCACTCACCTCACAGAGTGTTTGTTGTGGGAGAGGAAGGGAAAGGAGAATGTTAGCCGCTTTGAGACTCCTTAAAGGGAGTGAAAGGCGGGATATAAAATCCAAACTCTTCCTCTTCTCTTCTTCCTGGATGGGCCTGGAATTAAGCAAGGATCTTTTTTTGTTCTATTGAAAGTACTCAAGAGGGTGCAAAAATTCTGAGGCAAACATTCACATTCAAAATGTGGATCCAATCTTTTAAACGGAAATGTTACACTTGCAACAGGAATGGAGGAATTGGAATCGCTGGTGAGCTTTGAAACTTAGGTGAATCTTTGCAAACATTCATTTCAGGTCTTTGCTTAGGAAATGCCAGCAGGATGAATAATAAAATAATTTTAAATTGCCTGCTGAGCTTTCAAAGGCCACAATTTTGCACAACTTGAGAGCTTCCTGGGGGAAAGAAGGCAGCTGTGTGGCAGCCGTCGGGGGCCCCTCAGCAGAAAGCACAGAAGGGCCCCCAGACACAGCAGAGCTGGCTTATTGCCGCAAGTTGAAATAAAGACACCTTGCCATTGAAATAAGCTTCCTTCCCCATCAAATCTATTAAATCTGGAGTGTCCAGTCACCTACATGCATCAATGCCTGTCTGTAGCTCACCAGTAAAAGATATAAAGTCCGCTTTCTATCTTAGAAAACTTGCAGCCGAGCAGACTATGGGATTAGGCTGCCCTCTTCTGGCTGCCATGTGTATTCCTGTTAATGTAGCATGCGAACATTGCCTGCTACAGTCAAGTAAAAAGTAAAGGGACCCCTGACCATTAGGTCCAGTCGTGACCGACTGTGGGGTTGCGGCGCTCATCTCGCTTTATTGGCCGAGGGAGCTTCCAGGTCATGTGGCCAGCATGACTAAGCCGCTTCTGGTGAACCAGAGCAGCGCACGGAAACGTCATTTACCTTCCTGCTGGAGCGGTACCTATTTATCTACTTGCACTTTGACGTGCTTTCAAGCTGCTAGGTTGGCAGGAGCAGGGACCGAACAACGGGAGCTCACCCCGTCACGGGGATTCGAACCGCCGACCTTCTGATCGGCAAGTCCTAGGCTCTGTGGTTTAACCCACAGCGCCACCCGCGTCCGCTACAGTCAAAGCTGCAAGCAAAAGAAACAAGAATGGTTTTCACTCACAAAATTGATCTAAAACAGAGTACTGTTGAAGTCCACAAAGTAAAGCAGAGTTTTGCCATGAAAAGCACTTTTTCTTGATGTTTGCTTCCTTCGAGTTTGAAAACTGAGTTCCAGGGACACCGCAATCATTAAAAGCTTATTGAAATGGATTTTTCCCATCACCAGTTCTGATGCTGAAAATGTGAACCAGTGACTCACCAAGGCCACCTGTAATTGATATGAGGAGTATGTGACTGATTGATGAGAGAAACTATGGTCCTGCTAGCTAGGGATCATGGGAGTTGTAGGCCAAAAACATCTGGAGGGCCGAGGTTGAGGAAACCTCTTATGGAGGTTGAAGAAGAAGAAGAAGAAGAGTTTGGATTTGATATCCCGCCTTTCACTCCCCTTCAGGAGTCTCAAAGCGGCTAACATTCTCCTTTCCCTTCCTCCCCCACAACAAACACTCTGTGAGGTGAGTGGGGCTGAGAGACTTCACAGAAGTGTGACTAGCCTAAGGTCACCCAGCAGCTGCATGTGGAGGAGCGGAGACGCGAACCCGGTTCACCAGATTACGAGACTACCGCTCTTAACCACTACACCACACTGGCTCTCTGAGAAAAGGGTGGAACAATCAATGCACTTCTTGGGCGTGTGTGTTATTATTTTTTACGTATCAGACCACTCAACCTTGCTGCGAATCTGCCCCCTGGGACACATACACTCCTAGCACTGAAAGCTGAAGTGCCACCCTGAGGGCTGGAAGCCCCAGTGCATTGTGCTTCCACTCTGCCCTCTCTCCACAATCACAAAACCTTCATCAGATGCATCAGACTACCATCGGTGAAAGCTGGTGCCACAAACCTCTCCGTTGTTTCAGCATCTCTGAGGAGGCTCCCATAAGAATAGCTAACGGAATTGTTCCAGGCATTTCTAAAAAGCGGAAATCGCAGGAGTTAACCACAGGCCGTACCACATCAAATAAGGGAGGCAAAATCCATCCCTGGGAGAATCCCATTAGGAGCCACCTCCACCAAATGCTTTCCTTTGCAACCAGAGAAAAATTAGCAACTTTTTGCAATGAATTTCATGTTCAGAATCACTTGATGGTTCACTTTGAGCCAGCTGATAAGCCTGATGCTTAGCCTGCAGATAAAATCATTCTGGTTTCATAAATCTGCCCAGGATACCCCCCCCCCCAAAAAAACAAATCTCACTGCAGCCAACTAAAGACAACCAACCACACCCTGTCCCCCAGCCTCTCTCGCTACCAAGGAAATACAGTGGTACCTCGGGTTAAGTACTTAATTCATTCCGGAGGTCCGTACTTAACCTAAAACTGTTCTTAACCTGAAGCACCACTTTAGCTAATGGGGCCTCCTGCTGCCGCCGCGCCACCAGAGCACGATTTCTGTTCTCATCCTGAAGCAAAGTTCTTAACCTGAAGGACTATTTCTGGGTTAGCAGAGTCTGTAACCTGAAGCGTATGTAACCCGAGCTGCCACTGTATAATAAAGCAGTGGTTTTCAACCAGTGTGCTGTGGCAACCTGGGGTGCCATGAATGATTGCCAGGGGTGCAGCAGGCAGGCAGCAGGCGAATGGTGCCTCTGGGGCTGGCCAGGGGGTGCTTCCCAGGCCCCTGTGGGGCAGCGTGAGGAGGCACCTCTCTTTGGGGCAGGGAGAGCAGCTCAGAGATGAAGGGTGGCAGCAGGACTCCCAAAGAAAGGGGAGAGGAGGCTAAGGGAACACTCCCCAAGGGAGGGTGTTCAAAAAGGGGTGAGGGGCTGCCAGCTCCGCAGGCAAGGGGGGACCTAACTGGCCTCCTGAGCCCCATAGGGGTGCCGCAGAAAGAAGGCAATTGGTTAAGGGAGCCATGGATCCAAAAAGGTTGAAAACCTCTGGGTGGCGATCACACAGGGTCCCCAGACGTTTAACGGTCTAGTGATCCCTGTGCCACCACTGCGCTCGCTTCCCCGCTGCCACCAACCTGTTACTCTCGGGTAAAACACTGAGTCCAGACTGTTGTTAAAAGTGAACCAAATACACAAGTTTATTTTATAAGCATTAACAAGTTTATGGTTTCTCAGATAATATTCCTGTCAGTTTCTTAACTTTAGTTTCTTTACCGGCCTATACCTTCCTAATACCGACTGACTGATTATCTCAACTGTTTGATTGACTCCTCTTAACAAATTCTCTCCATCTCTCACATCAGACTAGCCCAACCCACAGACTTATCTTCTCGGTCTCTTCTAACTCCAGACTGACTTCTCAACCACCCTAACTCTAACTCCTCCCCTTGGTATCTGAAGAAGTGTGCATGAACACGAAAGCTCATACCAAGAACTAACTTAGTTGGTCTTTAAGGTGCTACTGGAAGGAATTTTTTTATTTTGACTATGGCAGACCAACACGGCTACCTATCTGTAACTCCTCCCCTTGGGTTCCCAATGGTTAGTCATTTTACAATTAGTTAACCCTTTCCTTATGAACCCAGTATGATGTCACACACCTAGGAGGGCAAACGCCACACTCTGTAATAAAGGAATAGAAAGAGAACCCACCCAAATGACACTGACATGAAAACCCCACATATACACAAAGTACTCTCTCTCCCTCCCCTTCATGGATCACTGCCTTGCCGTGGCGAAGGGGCTTGAAGAACTCAGAGAAGCTATGAACTACGCCGAGCAGGGCACCCAAGATGAACAGGTCATAGTGGAGAGTTTTGACCAAACGTGATCCACCTGGAGTAGGAACCGGCAAGCCACTCCAGTATCCCTGCCAAGAAAACTCCATGGACAAAGACAACAGGCATATAAAAGTTATGACACTGGAAGATGAGCCCCTCAGGTCGGAAGGTGTCCAACATGCTACTGGGGAAGAGCGGAGGACAAGTACAAGTAGATCCAGAGCTGATGAAGCGGCTGGGCCAAAGCCGAAAGGACGCTCAGTTGTGGATATGCATGGAAGCGAAAGGAAAGTCCAATGCTGTAAAGAAAAATATTGCATAGGAACCTGGAATGTAAGAACCATGAACCTGGGTAAGTTGGATGTGGTCAAAAATGAGATGGCAAGAATAAATATTGACATCCTGGGCATCAGTGAGCTAAAATGGACGGGAATGGGCGAATTCAGTTCGGATGACTATCATATCTACTACTGTGGGCAAGAAACCCGTAAGAGAAATGGAGTGGCCCTCATAGTCAACAAAAGAGTGGCGAAAGCTGTACTGGGATGCAGTCTCAAAAATGATAGAATGATCTCGATACGAATCCAAGGCAGACCTTTTAACATCACAGTAATCCAAGTTTATGCACCAACTACTGGTGCTGAAGAAACTGAAATTGACCAATTCTATGAAGACTTACAAGACCTTATAGAAGTGACACCAAAGAAGGATGTTCTGCTCATTATAGGGGATTGGAATGCTAAAGTAGGGAATCAAGAGATAAAAGGAACAACTGGCAAGTTTGGCCTTGGAGATCAAAACGAAGCAGGGCAAAGGCTAATAGAGTTCTGTCAAGAGAACAAGCTGGTCATCACAAACACGCTTTTCCAACAACACAAGAGACGACTCTACACATGGACATCCCCAGATGGGCAACATCGAAATCAGATTGATTATATTCTCTGCAGCCAAAGATGGAGAAGCTCTATACAGTCAGCAAAAACAAGACCTGGAGCTGACTGTGGCTCAGATCATCAGCTCCTTATAGCAAAATTCAAGCTTAAACTGAAGAAAGTAGGAAAAACCACTGGACAGGTAAGATACAATCTAAACCAAATCCCTTATGAATACACAGTGGAAGTGAGGAACAGGTTTAAGGATTTAGATTTGCTGGACAGAGTGCCTGAAGAACTATGGGTGGAGGCTCGCAACATTATACAGGAGGCAGCAACTAAAACCATCCCAATGAAAAAGAAATGCAAGAAAGCAAAGTGGCTGTCCAACGAGGCCTTACAAATAGCGGGGGAGAGAAGGCAAGCAAAATGCGAGGGAGATAGTGAAAGATACAGGAAATTGAATGCAGATTTCCAAAGAATAGCAAGGAGAGACAAGAAGGCCTTCTTAAACGAGCAATGCAAAGAAATAGAGGAAAGCAACAGAATGGGAAGAACCAGAGATCTGTTCAAGAAAATCGGAAATATGAAAGGAACATTTCGTACAAAGATTACCATAATAAAGGACAAAAGTGGTAAAGATCTAACTGAAGCAAAAGACATCAAGAAGAGGTGGCAAGAATACACAGAGGAATTATACCAGAAAGATATGGATGTCTCGTACACCCCAGGTAGTGTGGTTGCTGACCTTGAGCCAGACATCCTGGAGAGTGAAGTCAAATGGGCCTTAGAAAGCACTGCAAATAACAAGGCCAGTGGAAGTGATGGTATTCCAGCTGAACTGTTTAAAATTTTAAAAGATGATGCTGTTAAGGTGCTACACTCAATATGCCAGCAAGTTTGGAAAACTCAGCAGTGGCCAGAGGATTGGAGAAGATCAGTCTACATCCCAATCCCAAAGAAAGGCAGTGCCAAAGAATGCTCCAACTACCGCACAATTTCACTCATTTCACATGCTAGCAAGGTTATGCTTAAAATTCTACAAGGAAGGCTCAAGCAGTATGTGGACCGAGAACTCCCAGAAGTGCAAGCTGGATTTAGAAGAGGCAGAGGAACCAGAGACCAAATTGCAAACATGCGCTGGATTATGGAGAAAGCTAGAGAGTTCCAGAAAGACATCTACTTCTGCTTCATTGACTATGCAAAAGCCTTTGACTGTGTTGACCACAGCAAACTATGGCAAGTTCTTAAAGAAATGGGAGTGCCTGATCACCTCATCTGTCTCCTGCGAAATCTCTATGTGGGACAAGAAGCTACAGTTAGAACTGGATATGGAACAACTGATTGGTTCCAAATTGGGAAAGGAGTACGGCAAGGCTGTATATTGTCTCCCTGCTTATTTAACTTATATGCAGAATTCATCATGCGAAAGGCTGGGCTGGATGAATCCCAAGCCGGAATTAAGATTGCCGGAAGAAATATCAACAACCTCAGATATGCAGATGACACAACCTTGATGGCAGAAAGTGAAGAGGAATTAAAGAACCTGTTAATGAGGGTGAAAGAGGAGAGCGCAAAATATGGTCTGAAGCTCAACATCAAAAAAACGAAGATCATGGCCACTGGGCCCATCACCTCCTGGCAAATAGATGGGGAAGAAATGGAGGCAGTGAGAGATTTTACTTTCTTGGGCTCCATGATCAGTGCAGATGGTGACAGCAGTCACGAAATTAAAAGACGCCTGCTCCTTGGGAGAAAGGCGATGGCAAACCTAGACAACATCTTAAAAAGCAGAGATATCACCTTGCCAACAAAGGTCCGTATAGTAAAAGCCATGGTCTTCCCAGTAGTGATGTATGGAAGTGAGAGCTGGACCATAAAGAAGGCTGATCGCCGAAGAATTGATGCTTTTGAATTATGGTGCTGGAGGAGACTCTTGAGAGTCCCATGGACTGCAAGAAGATCAAACCTCTCCATTCTGAAGGAAATCAGCCCTGAGCGCTCACTGGAAGGACAGATCGTGAAGCTGAGGCTCCAATACTTTGGCCACCTCATGAGAAGAGAAGACTCCCTGGAAAAGACCCTGATGTTGGGAAAGATGGAGGGCACAAGGAGAAGGGGACGACAGAGAATGAGATGGTTGGATGGTGTTCTTGAAGCTACTAGCATGAGTTTGATCAAACTGCGGGAGGCAGTGGAGGACAGAAGTGCCTGGCGTGCTCTGGTCCATGGGGTCACGAAGAGTCGGACACGACTAAACGACTAAACACACACACTCTCTCTCCCTGCTGCTTCTTCTGTAGCACCCTGCTTGTGGTTAACGCTTGGCTGGAATGAAATATTCAACGCAGCAATAGAGAAATTAAAATAATAATTTATTTGTCAGACAAATAAATGAGAGACACAGTGGTATATGGTTACCAAAGCTCTGCCCACTCCAGCCCTGATGGCCAGCACTTATATTTCCTCAGCCCAGCCCCCTTGCTCCTCCTTTGGCTGCCTCTGTCCAATCGGCCTGGTTGAAATTCCTATTGGCTGTTTGCTAGAACCAATCATAAAAGATACATCCATTTCCTATTACCTTTTATGGGAGACAAAGAGCTATATTTCCTTCTATCTATAAATGGCAGACAAGTAGCCATATATCTTACATTTACCTTGACAAGGCACCTTAATTATCAGATTATCTTTGCCCTATTGCCCTATTGCCCTATTCACTCCAGAACAGATGGCTAAAGCAGATGGTGCATGGTCTTTAATTTTTATCTTAAAGAGATCTTGGGTTCACCTTCTCACCCACCATCAATGAAATAAGAATCTAACATAAGAATCTAACATTTCTTTCTAAATCTAACATTTCTTACTTTCTAAATCCTTTGCATAATTACATTTAAGTCAATATATTTTATACATAACATAGATAGATTTTTAGAAGGAAAGGAACTTAGTAAAAAGGAATTTAATAAAAACAGTTTCCAGAAGCCTCTTCGGTTTTCCCAGCCAGCTGCTGTTCCCATTAGCTCTTGCCCTTTTTAACCTTATGAAAATGTGGCTCAAGTTTTAATGGGAGGCACAATAATTCTTACTATTTACCAATTCTTAACTGTGTCTTTGCAGCTTGATTGTATTCTGTAATTTGTATGGTCAGTGTGACCTTTTGCTCCTAGCCTGTAATTTCCTTTTACAACCCTGAGGCACTTGCTTAAACAGGGGCCCTTAAACAGGAAGATAAACAGCTGCCAGAGCACCCAGCTGGTTTATGCCTGGCATGAGAGAATGAGAGATACAAACATTTACAAATATATATTTTTAAGCTCATTTTAAAAATGCAGGTCTTCATCAGATGCCTCACTTCCCCAACCTCATTCTGTATACAACACTGATGTCTCACATGAAATGTAAAAGGACTCCACAACCTGAAAAAGACACCATGCACATACTTTTGTAAACCAAGAAAATCTTTAATAAAATTAAACAAACAAACAAACAACCAAATCTGCTCAAGACTAATTCCCATTAAAAGCTTTTCCTCTCCGGCTTTTAATGGGAATTTCCTATCAGTAACATCTACCAAGAGTCAGTTGATAGCAGTTCTGATTTATGGGTTAATTAATGGGATCTGCTTTGCCCTCTCCTGGAGTGCTTTTGCCCTGGAGTGTGGGGGTGTCAAAGCCAGCCTGCTTACGGACTCATTGCTAAAACCATGTTTATGGAAGACCATCTTACTCGGCTCCGAGTGATCGCCAAAGAAGAAGACTGTTCCAAGGTAGCATCTGCATCAATTGCTCCGCCCATTTTTGCCTCTGGCCCCACCCACCGCTGGCATGTGGGTCCCAGAAGGTTCCCCAGAAGGAAACGGATCCCTCAGGTGGGAAGAGGCTCCCCTGCACTAGACAGAGAAAGTGAGGATGGGACACATGTCCAGGAAAATGGGCGCTGTGGCATCTGCGCTTGCAAACGCACCAGGTTGTCGACCATCCTCATCAGAGCCTCAAACTCGTGCTCTCCCAGCCGGCTCTTCTGCATGGGTCCAAAGGTGCTGCCAGCCCATCGGACAGAGCCAACGTCATGGGGCCGGTGCTTCTCTCGCTCCAGGACTATCAGATTCTCTGCTCCGCCGGCACTGGACAAGGCGGAGACCTGAAAGATGCAAACCACAAGAGAGGCCATTTATCCACATGTGGTGTCCAGGCAAAATAGCTGAGCGCCAAGAGAATATCTGGAGAATAATTCAGAGATCATAAAGTGCTGGGGAGAACCAGTTGGGAGCCAATTTGTTGCAGCCCCAGCAGTAGCCCGAGGGTGCGGGGAGGGGGGCAAGACAGTAGCATCCTTTGGTCATCAAGGAAGTGTGGAAGGAGCCCATGCATTGCCACCCTTCCACCTGCAGACGGCGCTCATGCGCTGGGCCTTGGCACATGGCTGACCTAGTTTTTTCCAGCTGAAGAAGTAGGCTGATGCTCAGAGGGGCAGACAATGGCACTAAGCATCTAAGGCAGGAATTGAAGGCCAACTTGCCTCCCCCCACCCCCACCCTGTCTGGGGTTGTGGAGCTTATTAGTTCCTGACAAGGCTGGGCAGAGCCAGAAAGACAGAGAAGAGGGCCGGGGAATACTGTTGGGGATAACATTTTTAAAGCCCCAGAAGAGGAAACAGCTGATGAAGCCCACATATGTAAATAATAATACAATTGATTCATTTATGGATTATGAAGCTTGACGTTCTATTCTTTAACTTTCTGCCTATGCAAAAAAGTAAACATTACCAAATAAATTATGCAAAGCAAGAAAATGGGTGCAACATTTTTAATTCTTTGCAGATCTTAGCAGGAATCAGCTTGGAGGAAGGGAGGGGGAGTTTTCCCTTTCTTCTGAGATTCATCAGCATAGGGTGGGGTAGGGATTTTCTTTAGGATCATGACTGGAGCATAGAGGGTTAAAGCATATGTGATGTACAACAACAGGGCTGTTGGGAGTTGTGTTGGGAGGAAGCGCCGTGGAATGAACAAGGGAGGGAAGAAAGGCTCTGGGCAGTTTCCATGCCAACCAGGGATGCCAGGGGAGCTTCTCCAGGGAGGGCTTGGTGTGGCTGGAGCTGCGGAGGCTGCGCAGGGCCTTCTCCTCCCTCTCCTTCCTCCTCCCTCCCTCCCGCATCAGCCTCTGACCACCTGCACACCTGGGAGGGAAAACAGCACTTTTGCCTCTTCTCGCGACCCGTAGCTCAGAAGCCGCGCCGCGTTGGCTGTCGGGAAACGCAGTCCTCTCTGTCATTCATTTCCGTTCCTTAGGTGGGAATAGAGAGCAGGCACTACGAGTCCCAGAAGGCAATGGGAGTGCCGGCTCCCTCTCCTTCCTTTCTCGCCAATGGGAGGCGAGAGTCGGGCTTGGGGGGCGGGGGGATGTTTGGAGTGGCAGGGGCAGTTGTTTCAAGATGGCGGATCTGGCTGTGGGACCGGAAGGAGCCGCTCGCTGGAGCAAGGACCGTATCCTTCCCTCAGGAGGGAGGCGACGGGAGGAGAAGAAAAGGCGTGGGGGCGGGGCTGTTTGGACGGTGATAGACGGTGGCAAAGGCTGACGTGGTTCCTGAGCATGTGCAGAGAGCCGACCCGGCTGCCTCAGAAAGCGAGCCCCGCTCGCCCCGCTCGCCCCGCTCGCCCCGTGGGCTTTGTCCCCGAGTGCAGAGCCAGGCCCGGGGGCTCCGGCTGAAGCCCCACTCCCAGGGCGGGCTGGTCCCGCTCTCTCTTGCCCCTCGCCCTCCTCGGCAAAGAGCGGGTTGGAAATACTGCTGCTTCAGATTCTAGTGCAAATGGTGCTGCTAAGACGTTACATTCCCCAGAGCTCCTTCTCGGTGTCCATCCAGTGCACAGCGTGGCCACCCTGATAGTCGCGCAGAACTGAGACTTGAACTCGGGGCTTCCCGCCTTTCCCGTCAACTCTCAGCTGCTGCAGCTGATTTCAAGTTTTGTTTGTACAGTAGTTCCCCGTGGTGGCAGTTTTGCTAACTTTGGTGGCTGCCCTTGGGATGAAGACAGGGCTGGTGGGGGGCGGGGAGACGTGTATTGCATGGCCCTTGAGGGGTCCCATGTATGATCTTGTGTGTCTCCATAGCCTCTCCCTTTCACCCAGGGACCCCCCAGCCCAGAATGAGGCGTCCCACTCGCAACAGGAAAGACTGCCGGTCCCTGGCCCCGAATGGTCCTCCTTCTGTATGGAGCTGGAAAGGGAGGCTCCGACCTCCGGGCTCCCAGAGGCAAAGTTAGAGGTTCTGGGAGGCCTCGCGTTGCACTTCTACAAAAGAAGCCCCCCCCTGCACTAGTTAGCTCGGTTGGATAGAGCGTGGTGCTGATAATGCCAAGGCTGCAGGTTCGATCTTCGTAACGGCCACCTGCATTTTCCTGCATTTCGGGGTTGGACTAGATGACCCCTAGGATTCCTTCTAATTCTGCAGGTCTGTGATTCTAACATCTCTAAGGGGGGGCACACAACTTGCATCTCCCGCTTAACAGTGCTAGATGAGCAGTTTACGATTAACTCCATGTGGTCATATTCCGGGTGCACGTAACTGTTGCTGCGCCTCCTCCCCCCAACGGGTCTTTAGCAGTGAGTGACTGCTGACCTGCATTTACCGTATTTTTCGCTCTATAACATGCACCTGACCATAACACGCACGTAGTTTTTAGAGGAGGAAAACAAGAAAAAAATATTCTAAATGAAACAGTAGATGTATGATTTTTGTGGTTCATGCTGTGGCCACAGACATGTGATCTGATGGTGAGTTTGGGGTGACCCAGTGCAAAAATCCTGAGGATCCATGTGGATCCGTGCTTTGTAACCACGTTTTAAGTGGGGAGGGAAGGAAAAGCACTCGAGGGATAAGGAGCACGTGTGGGGTGGGTGGAGAAGGAGCTTTTCTGCGAGCTGAGCAGGGAGGGAAAGAGCACTGTTGCTTTAAAGGTTTACTTAAGGTATTTGCCCTGTGCCTGGGGTTTTTTCCATTTAACAGTTTGCAGCCTTTTTCTTCTGCTCCTTGTTTTGAGGCAGAATAGATTTGAGCAAGTGAGGAGGACTTGGATTGCAGGGGATTTGCCATTAGCCGTGTAAAAGCTCTCCTCCTTGCAGCCTTCTACTTTGTTTGTACAGGTGGCTACTGGTATCAGGTTCAGTTTGAGTGATAAGCAGCCACCAGCAGCAATAGAATGGAGCACAAAAAGCAGTAGGGGCACTAGGACCCAGACAATGCTCAAATCTATCCTGCCTGAAAACAGCTGAGAAGCGGGGGGGGGGGGTAGCCTTTTCTTTTACTTCCTGGTTTTCACTGCGCTCGTGGCTCAGAGCTCCAGGTTGGTTTTGGGTTTTTTTGCTGCTGGTTGCTTAAACTTTATCCTTCCTGATCCAAGCCCTCCTGTCCCTCTGCAGCCTCATTGCTCCATTTAGAGAGCGCTGGGACCTTTGCTAGCTGAGGCTGCAGCAGCTGTTACCGGCTACTTTAAAAGCACCTGCTGGCTTTGAACTGCCTGCCTTCTCCCGGCTTGCTATGGCTCCTGTCTGTCCCTCCTCGCGTGTAAGCGGCTGCTGCCCGCTTTGCTGGCATGGCTCTCCTTCCCTCCCTCCTCCTCAGCTCCTCCCCCTCCTCCTGGCTGTAAAGCAAGCAAAGCTAGAGCCGTGCAAAGCCCTGCAAGCGGCTCCGCTTTGCTTGACTGACGGCAGCCATGGCTCCGGTCGAGTGCATTTGCTCCGTAACACGCACAGGCATTTTCCCTTACTTTCTAGGAGCAAAAAACTGCGTGTTATGGAGCGAAAATTACGGTACTACTGACCCTGTGCCTTGGATTTCAACCTCTTTATTTGGCTAAGTACTAGTGCAGTGCACAAGAATAAAATGTTAACAAAGGCTTTCAGTTAATCGATAGAAATGGGGAGAGAGGAGGAAAAATAAATAGTGCCTGACTAGGGAACAGTGTATAAGGAGCAGTATATGCAAGTAGTTGCATAAACGTGCTATTTTCCATGTACTGTAATTATTTGCATTTACTGTTCCTTACTGTCATTATCCACATATGCTTTCTTCTTTCCCAAGATATCTCTTTGGTATTAATATGTTCACATCCTTTTTGAACTAATTTGCATACATAGGTCTTCAGCTGATGTATTTAAACTAAATCTTTCCATATGGATTTTAGTCCGTATGGTTGCCACACACACACACACCCCAGGCCCACTGGGGCAGAGTAAGAAGCTTCCTTTCAGCATCAAGAAGAGATGATGTGTGGAGAACAACTTCTTGGATGTAACTTGCTGCCAATACTTGGCAATGGGCTGATGGCCAACTTAATTGAATCTACTATGAGTTGATAAATGACTGCTAAAGATATGCAGTCTGATGGCAGTCTGGATGGTCCAACAGGGAAGGGTCCCATGGTATGTTCTTGCAGGTGCAGTTTACCCAGATTTCTCTCCTGATCCCCCAAATACCAGTACCTGCTTGTAAGAACCCCAGATAGCTTTTTCAGAAATGTGTGACTTTAAAGCTTAGTCTGTGTCCATAATAAGAGTCTGAGGAGCATTCATTGAGTATATAGCCTCCAGGAGTTGCTTTTATAATCAAGGCTAATACAAATAAATGTGGCTCATTATCTCCGTGATTGGGCTAGTTACAGGGTCTTTAATAAAAGACAACCTTTTCATTCAGGTCTGTTTAAGAGTAATAACAAAGTGGATTTACAGAAATGTCTGTAGTCTCCCAGTCAGTGTTGTACTGCATCTGAACTTTCAATTTTGATGCCGAAGAATTTTCAGACTAGCGCAATCACGAAGATAATATTTCCAGACTGTAAAATGTAGAATGGAACAAACCTTTTGCCCTTGCTTTCCTTGAATGAAATTGCATTCAGTTTCTGATGAAGAGCAGCCACCTGTCTATGTCCCAGGTATGATCTTTGAATGGTTGCCAAATTTAGCTTGAATTGTTGGGTAGTGAATTGGGCCAGGACCTGATTCGGATTCACTCTGTGCAGACGGCACACGCACCCTTGTCTCAGTGACTTTGGAGCAACAGGTTAAAATGAGATTGGGGGTCTGTTTGTGTCTTTGGGGAGAGGGCTAGAAGTAAAAGAGTTCAAATGAAAACTTAGGGATACAACTTTTTCAGGTCCTTTAGGAGGGCTGGAAAAATCTTGGTGTGTTTTTAGGCACCATCATCTCATTTTCACAGGTTGGCAGGCAGCCTTAGGTACTCCTTATAGAGCTAGAGAAATGGCTTAAAGCTGCCATTTAGGAACATTTGATCTCTAGCTGCTCATATTTACATGTTTATTTGCTTACAGTTAGCCTTCTCCTTCATCATGGAGCCCAAGGTAGTGTACATGCACACGCGGTTCTCAGGCAGTCTCTCTACCCTGGGAGTATATGAGATCAAACTGTGAATAATGTCATTGTACGCACTGACCTCCTGACAAATTAGATCCAGGCTTTTGAGTTTCATTTGCTTGCCTAGTCAACTCCCAATTGGCTCTTCCTTACTCAGAGGTATCAGAGAAGGTGAGACAGAGTATTGTTGGCCTGCTTTGACTTGCTTTTATATTCTGACTGCTGTTACTGAAAAGCGAAAGAAATATTTTCATGGATAATTTTAACAGCTTAACCCATCTGACAGCGAGTCCAACTTGTGCTCTCTGCTCCCGTGATATACCTATATTTTTTTGTCAGATCCAGGAATGATTCCTGTTTGTGTGAAAACGTGTTCTCTGTATTGGCCCTTAGAAGTTAGTGCCATGTCAAGAAATTTGTTTCTTGAAGGTAGATGAATTTTCCATGACTAATTTTCTTCATGTTTCTTCTACAAGAAGTTCTTTTCTTCAGGCAGATGATTCAATAGATACAATAGCCCTGGTTGATCAGCCCAGTCTCTTTGTATTGTGTTAATTGTTGCCACCCACTCACTCCTTGGGTGCTGGCTGGGCCCTTCAAAGCTAGAGAGAAGCTGGGGCTATCACGGCATCCAGGGCGGTTTGCAATGTTAAAATACTGAAACAAATTAGGTATAATGTAAACATGGTCTAGGATGGTGGCAGCAATGGCAGTCCAATTGAATGCAGACTTTTTCTGCCTCCCTTCCTCTCTTCTTATTCTCCCACAGCTGAAAAGTGGCTGTTTGTATCTGACTTAGAAGCCTTTTTTTCTTTCTTTTTTTGTGCCATCATTGTGGCATTCAAGGGGCAAATATAAAGTAATTGTGTTGGCCTTGAAAAATCCTCCTTGTTCAGGCGTCTAAAAATCTTCTTTAGCATTTGTAACTGGCTAGATTAATACTTGCAAGCCTGGGGCCAAAATGGAGCAAGCAAGACCAGTTTCTGTCACAGTGCCTAAGGATTAAAAGCTTTTTTTAGGGAGTCAAAACAGTGGATACACCTCCATTATTGCCTGTTCTTGCAGCTGTGTAGAGTGTTGTGACAGATGAGCTGCCTTTCAGCCTCAAATAGGAGGAGCAGGAAGCATAGCTGTCAACCTTCCCTTTCCCCCCCGGAAATTCCCTTATTTCAGCACCATTTCCCGCTGCTTCCCACTGCTATCCCGGATTGTTAGATATCCCGTAGATTGTTCCCGGGACAGGAAAGGCTGCTGATCCCTTATTTTCAAGGCTGCTGATCCCTTATTTTCAAATCTGAAAGTTGACAGCAATGGCAGGAAGACATGCCTCCTTTTAACAAATCCCTTGCAGCTGCCTGTTCATGCCCCCTCCGCCAATCAGGAAGGGCATGATTGCTTTTTTAAAAGCTGGTTTTAATTTTCAGGTCCCTGGCAAAGGAGGAATGAAGAGTGCTTCTCTGAAAGATTTATGTCCTGAAGACAAGAGGCGCATAGCAAACTTAATTAAGGAGCTTGCAAGGTGAGGATAAAATGTCTGGTAAGCCCCCATGTCAGCATCAGAGCCCCTGCACCACCTGAAGGCAGCCAAGCAGAATAGTTGCTGGGGTGGCAAAGGTGGAGGCAGCCAGGCAGCTGCGTCTGAGAGCCCCTAAACTGCTGCTGAGGCAGCTGTCTGGCTGTCTCTGCATGGCCACCGATGCTCCTTTCAACTTCTCTGTTGAGGTGAATGCAGCCACGCACCCCTCAATGGAAAAGTCTGACGGAGCCTGCACCTCACCAGGTGAGCAGCCCCATCCAGCTCCTACTCTGTGCAAGCAGGAGTGGGGGCACTCAAAACGGACGTGTGGCACGGGAAAAGGAAGTGTAACACTCAAAACAAACAGTTCAGATTCTGGAAAAAGTTCGCAAACCGGAACACCTACTTCTGGGTTTGCAGCATTCACATTTCAAGTAGTTTGTGAACTAAGCTGTTCAAAAACCGAGGCACCACTGTATGTTAAACTATCCTAGTACCTAGAGTCGCTTGAGAATTCTAAGACACTGGAAAAAACAGTGCAGTTATTAAAAATCAGTGGTTTAAATCAGTGTATTTATGAGTCCTGATTCCAAATGGCATCCCATTGTATCCATGCATGGACAAAAACTGCTCCTTGGTCTCAGAAACCACCATGAAAAAATTGTTGACAATAGCTAAAGAGGTGTCCAAATGCCTTGTGAACATACAACACCCTCCCAAAAAACCCCACTTTTATGTGAATGAGGAACCAGTGATAACGAAGTTCCGTTTCCAATAATAATGGATTCCAAACAACAAATGTTTATCATGGAAAATCCATTATTCATGAGAGTGAAATTACCTGCCTCTCTGCTCTATGATTGGGTGCCTCAATTTTTAAAAATCCCTTCTCCTTTTAGAACGAGGCTGTGAAGAAAAGTCTGATGAAAGCGAGAATTCTAATCATCATCATCAATCTTTATTACGGTCCAGAGACCCAACAAATCATTACAAAACAATACACAATTCATACAGCCTACCTCCAGGTTAAACAAGCATTTTGTTTAGAATATGGGGCTCATTTGATCTTGCAACCACCGATAAAAACTTTGCCACTGCTAATGTTCTAACATTTGTCCAGTCTTCCAGTAGGAACCTGACATAGCGAGCCTCTGATTTTCCTGGGAAAGGTACCAGCAAGGGTAGTATCCGTTCAGCCCTGGCTTGCTCATATTTTGCACAATGCAACAAAATATGTTTTGTGGAATCGATGTCTTGAGCACACGAGCAAAGTCTGTCCTGGTAGGGAACTCCTCTCAACCTGCCATCCAACCCAACTGCGTTGCCAACTCCGTACTTCTGTTAGAAGCTGGTGAATGCCTAATTTCAACTAAAGCGTGGTGGGCTGCCTTAAAACATTGGCTCAGGATTTCAGTGTTTAATCTAGGGAAGGGTTTGTACCAACACCTGATCAATGAGGAATTTGTCAGCAAATGACAATTCTAATAAGCAAAGCGCTTCAGGGGGAAAATGTCATCTTCGCCCATAAAGTGGAGCCGAGCACCTGCCTCATAGTAAATAAATCTTGATTTAAATCATATTTTTACATTCCTGCTGGTATAATCTTAATATTTACAACCAGATGAAGGTTTCATTTTGGGAATAATACATTTTCAGAGTTCTGAAATGTAGAACTCCAGTTCTGACATGCTCTGTGCTTCCCCACAACAGGAAGTTATTGAAGAGGAGCCGCAGGCAGCACACAGCATGACGCAAGTACAGTCACTGCCCTACCTATTGCTGGCACCTCCCTTGCCATACCCTGAAATTGTACCCCGTACTTCCCCACAACAGGAAGTTATTGAAGAGGAGCTGCAGGCAGCACACAGCATCCTACACCAAGCGATGGAAACCATCATCCGCATGACGCAAGTACGGGGAGGTACTTCTAGTCTCCCTACAGCTTGTCACTGCCCCACCTATTCCTGGCACCTTCCTTGCCGTACTAGGAGCCGTGGGGAGCTCTTTCATTAGGAGGTCCCTGATGATGGCTGGAAATGACCCTCGGCCACCCCAGAAAGACCCCTCCCCTGAAGGTTTACCCCAATATGATAGACACCAGTTGGTGCCGTTGGAAGCATGCAAAGATGACATGGTGCAGCCACCGTTTGGGGCTGCCATTGCCGGTCCAAGGAACTGAGCGTATGCGGCAGTTCTGTGGCCCCTTCCCAATGACCTGCTTCCTGAACCTTCGTCCTGCTCCATTGGCAAAAGTTTGTTGGGTTGTTGACTGAGGTCAGCGATTGAGCGCTCGTTCCGTTTCGCTCGCAGGGAGATGAGACAATGTCGCATCAAGCAAATGCCAGCTCCCCTTTTCCATTCTAGTTTCCCTGTCACTTTTCCCACCACCAAAAATGTCCAATTTGGAGTCAGTTGGGGAGCGGAACTGACTCTGCCGCCGTGCCATTGAATCCCACCTGGAAGGAGGAACTGGAAGCCCCCTGACAAAGAACTGACCTTTCCCTGTCGCCTGCCTCATTTACTCACCTCTCTCTCAGAAATTTTAGACAACATCTTTCAAAAGCTCCAGCCAGCGCGCCAGGTGTGTGAGATGCAGGGTGGATTTGATTTAAATCAAATCGATTCAAATCACGATTCAAATCACTAATCTGTAAGACTTGATTTAAATCATATTTTTACATTCCTGCTGGTATAATCTTAATATTTACAACCAGATGAAGGTTTCATTTTGGGAATAATACATTTTCAGAGTAGTTTTTACAGTTAAATAAAAAATTACTGATTTGGTTAATTATGAATAATTTTGGATTTGGATAATTATGAAATTATTGTGAGGTTTAATAAGTTAACTCTTTATATTTGGACAACTTTTCTGCTGTTCTTTGTTGGCAGGAGAATAACAATTTAAACATTTTATTTAAGTAAAACAATAACGTTTTAGCATATCTATCCATGTTTGTTAATTGATGGGGTTAAACAAAAAATAAAAACTTAGACTGAGTTTTAGCACATATGAAAAACTTAAATCCTTATTTCCTGATGAATAGCTTTTGGACTATAATGCAACTTAAATAGAAAACTATCTTTAGAAAGATTTTTCCTCCAAAAGCATTTTATTTTAAAAATCTGATTTAAATTAAAAAAATCAGATTTTTTGATTTAAAATAAATAAATCATGGTCTTTTATATGAATGAGGAACCAGTGATAACCAAGTTCAGTTTCCAATAATGGATTCCAAACAACAAATGTTGATCATGGAAAACCCATTATTCACGAGAGTGAAATTACCTGCCTCTCTGCTCTATGTTTGGGTGCCTCAATTTTAAATTCCCTTCTCCTTTTAGGACGAGGCAGTGAAGAGTGACATTTCTAACAAGCAAAGCGCTTCAGGGGGAAGATGTCATCTTCCCCCATAAAGTGGAGCCGAGTACCTGCCTCATAGTAAGTAAATAAATTTTTTTACAAAGCCCTGACCATCTTCGGTCCAGGGTGCCTCAGGACCCTGTTCTACCTCCACAGCGAAACGCAGCAGTGTCTCTGAATATCAGTTGCTGGAAGCCACAGGCGGGGAGAGGGAGAGCTCTGTGCAGGTGAAAGATGGATCTTATTCCCAGATCCAGGAGGCCCACTCTTCTCCCATAGTTGTCAAGTGGGCTGGGCTGGAGAGAGAGCACAGTTCAGGGCTTGGTGTGGTGGTGGCAGGGATGGTGTCTCCCGTTCTGACATGCTGTGTGCCTGGTTCCATAATTATGCTCCACAGCTGCTGAATTAGCACTTTTTCTGTGAGCTTTGGATCATTCCCCTCCTCTTCTTTCTCATTCCTCTTCAGTGCCTTGCAGCCACCTCTGAACGCACAGGTTAGATCGGAGCTGGTGGAGAAAAGCAGCATGAAGGTCTTCTCTCTGCCCTCCCAGAAACTAACAAAGCTAAGAGACGGGAGCCCCATGCGAGCAACGGAGATGCAGGTAACTGGACCTTCTGCTTCTAGGGATCTGAACGGAGGGAAATGGCTTGTCAGTACAGCCTGGAACTGTGGCCAGATAAAAAAAATTGAGGGCAAAAAGGCTGAGCCATGTAAGCTACGAATAATGCTGCCAGAGACACTTGGCCCATCACAAGGATGTAACAACCAGAGACCCTGGGTGTATATTCTTGATTCTCTCGGTATGTGTGTCATTTAAAAGGTGTTCCCTCACCTGGGTAATGGACAGGTGGTATAGAAATAAAGTCTTACCACAACCACCACCCCTGTGGCTCTTTCCCCAACTTCAAAGGATATCTTGCCTTCATTCTGGGTACAGGCTGCAAAAAGGTTTTCATTCTTTGAAAAGAAATAGAGTTGAAGAATGCGTCCTTCTCCAGGTGTGCTGCCATTGGCCCCAGTCAGCATGGCCAACAGTCAGGAGTAGCTGGAGTCCAATAACCAGGGCATGGGGAGCCTGAGGTGCTCCAGAAGTAGAACAATAGAGCATCTGTTTTGGATCCACAAGGTCCCAGGTTCAATCCTCAGCATCTCCAGGTGGGGCTGGGAAAAGACTCTCTGTCTGAAGCCCCAGAGGGCCAACTGCCAATTATCATCTGTAGACGACACAAGGTTGGAGGATCAATGGCTGGGCTTGGTCTAAGGATGCTCCCTGCATTCCATTGCTAGGGCTGTGGTGCGGTGTAGGTTGTAGTATTGCATTTATCATATAAACACACAAATGACAGATCACAACATAAAAATACAAAATCAGAACACAAAATGCTTAATAAAACAAAAACAACTCAAGAGCCAATTCACATCTAATTCTACTAATGTTTTTTTTAAAAATTAATGGCTTCTTTTTTCTATATCTTTATTATTTTGTTAGCTGCCCTCAGTCCCTTTCAGGGAAAAAGGGAGGGTATAAAATAGTAGTAGTAGTAGTAATAATAATAATAATAATAATAATAATAATAATATAATATAATAATAATAATATAAAAATAAAGTAAAACAAATAGCAGCAAACTTTCTCCTTTACAAAACAACCCCTTTTTGCAATTTGTCCCCTGTATGGTCCTGGGATGATTATTCATCAAACTAGTAGCCCAAGCTTTATGAATTTGCAAACCTGGATTAATGGTGGTTCTTCCATATGATGATGATTACTTCTCTCCCGTAGCCATGGCTGGATTGACCTCTGAAAGACCTGTGAGCAGGAAAGAGCTGTACCAGCTTCCCGTTGAAGTACGTCTCTCAACACTGAACCTAGATGTGAGTAAGCAGGTGTCAAGCTGACTTCTGGACCAAGGCTTAACCAGATCAGGAAGCTAGTGAGACAGAAAGGCTTCAAGTATTGTTTGTGGTTGTTTGTTTTATTTTTGTTATTGAAAATTTAATAAAATTATTATATATCTATATAAATTTAGAACCTTTTTCAACACAGACACATTATAGACACACATCTAAGCATGGGTATTTCTTAGATCCCAGCCCTTGTCTAGGCATTTGTGCCTGCTTTGTGCAAGGGTTGAAAACAACCATCCATTTCTCTGGTGACATAACAACCCTCTAATAACTCGTATAGGGTGATCCTACAGCACAGGGCCCCAGCCCCATAGCTGTACTCCTGCCAGGACAAGAGGAGCTCAACAAGGAGGTAGCAGCCGTTCTCCTTCCACCTGCTGCATCCATTTTGTACACAAAGGGGAGACTTGGCCGTGAAGAAGGGTGCTTCTTCAGCCAGCCTTACAAATGTCAAAAAGTTACTAGCCTGCAATATTTGTTTTGCCCCCTCCTCCAAAGTTAGCATGGAAACGCATCAAAAAAGTGCCTTCTTCCATGATACACTCTGATAGTCCACTGTGTTTCTGTGATGACTGCGGATGAGACAAGACTACTCTTCCTTTACAGCTAGCCAAGAAATCAAGTGAGCTGGCTGCTCAGTCACCTGCATGAAATTCCTGGTTGCCTGAGGCTACTAGGCAAGTCGTCAAATACTAAGCATTCTTCAGTGATTTCAGAACCAATCCCTTTCACCTTTTGAGTCTTCGAACACTTGGATGTCTCCATCCCCTTAGGTGCCACTTTGAATTGGTGAAGGCTAACAATACAATACTTTTCCCCCTCTGAGAGCTTGCCATTTCTTACCAACAGAGGCCTGTGGCACAGATCACAAAGAATGAGCAAAGGGTTTGTACCCCTTCTATGTGATGCCTCTTGAAGAGCATGACTGGGAGTTGTGGCTAGACATTACCAAGAAAACATGCCCTTCTGGGTTCAGCTACTCCTTTCAAAGAAGTCTTCAAAAGCTAATAAACTTCTTATTATCTTTGTACTGACCTGCTGCCCAGGCCCTTGTCCTGTACTTTTCCAGGCATCCATTGGGGCAGGAGCAGCAGCTGCAGGCACCTTTGCCTTCACTTCCCCATTTTGACCTTTCAGCAGGTGTCTTGATCAAAAACTCCTCTCTTTGGAAATTCCTAGAGATTGAGCAGACAAGATCAGAAAAATGTCCAAGTTGTTCTTACAAAGCACTTCCCAAACTGAAGCTTCCCCCCAAAAAGAGGAAATGAAAGCAACACCAAAGGGAAAAAAAGCTTAAGCAGCCCCCAAAAAAACTCTTAATGAAGAAAAACAAACCAGCCCAGACTTGAGAAGGCCCAAGGATAACCTTGCCCAACACCAAGAACCCTGCAGCTTGGACTTACTCTTCCCATCCGGAGACAGGGGCTGGTTGAAGAGTCCTGCAGGGTTACACCACAGACCAAAGATTAATAGCCTCTTTATAGACCCCAGTTATCACATCAGCTGCCTGACTATACTCAACACTTTTACAAGAAGCAGCTCAATTATTTTGTATACCAAACAGATTCTTAATGGCTTTGGAGGTACTTGATAAAGCTTTATAATTCCATGAGCAATTAGCCTGTGCTCCTCCCTACCATTTCTTAGACAATCATGAAGTCGACAAGTCTTATTCCAAGCCATGTTTCAGTGGCTAGAACAGGATCAATCACAACACAGAACCAAAGACCAGGGAGAGGGCCAGAGAGGAGGACAAGCGTAATTTTTGCTGCCTTGTTCCTAAACTCTTCAGAAGGCAATCAGAGCAAGTTTCCACACTTCTGTCATTCGGGGCTGGAACATCCTATCGTATGTAATTCACCTATCAATTCAATATCGTATGTAATTCACTACCTATCAATGTGGGCTGGCTGCTTTGGCATAACCCCAGCTTCTCTCTGGATTTGAAGGGCCCAGCCAGGACCCAAGGAGTGGGTGGGTGGCAACAATTAGCACAATACAAAGAGAGTGCAAGCTGATCAACCACTGCACCAGCACTTAGCCAAATAAAGAGGTTGAAATCCAAGGCACAGCGTCAGTAGTAAATGCAGGTCAGCAGTCACTCACTGCTAAAGACCCGTTGGGGGGGGGGAGGCGCAGCAACAGTTACGTGCACCCGGAATATGACCACATGGAGTTAATCGTAAGCTGCTCATCTAGCACTTTTAAGCGGGAGATGCAAGTTGTGTGCCCCGCCCCCTTAGAGATGTTAGAATCACAGACCTGCAGAATTAAAAGGAATCCTAAGGGTCATCTAGTCCAACCCCCCGAAATGCAGGAAAATGCAGGTGGCCGTTACGAAGATCGAACCTGCAGCCTTGGCATTATCAGCACCACGCTCTATCCAACCGAGCTAACTAGTGCAGGGGGGGCTTCTTTTGTAGAAGTGCAACGCGAGGCCTCCCAGAACCTCTAACTTTGCCTCTGGGAGCCCGGAGGTCGGAGCCTCCCTTTCCAGCTCCATTCGGGGCCAGGGAGCGGCAGTCTTTCCTGTTGCGAGTGGGACGCCTCCTTCTGGGCTGGGGGGTCCCTGGGTGAAAGGGAGAGGCTAGGGAGACACACAAGACCATACATGGGACCCCTCAAGGGTCTCCCTGCCACCCCCCCCCCCACCAGCCCTGTCTTCATCCCGAGGACGCGAGGAGGGAGCGGCGAGGAGGCTCTGGCTCTGTTTGGCGGGTCCCGGGCTCGGGGGCAACAGCCGACATCTGGAAGCAACGGCCAATTGCCAACGGCCCCCCGCCCTGCCACGCCCCCCGCGCCCGACTCCCGCCTCCCATTGGCTGAGAGGACCCGGGCTTCGCCCAGATACCGAGTCGGAAGAGCCGGCCAATGGGGAGGCCTCGGAGCGGGCGCGTGGGGGAGAGAGGAAAGAGGGGTTGGAGCCGGCTCGCCCACTGCCTTCTGGGAGTCGTAGTGCCTGCCCTCTATTCTTCCCCCCCAGAGAACGGGAATGAATGACAGGGAGGACTGCGTTTCCCAAAAGCCAACGCGGCGCGGCTTCTGAGCTACGGATCGCGAGAAGAGGCAAAAGTGCTGTTTTCCCTCCCAGGTGTGCAGGTGGTCAGAGGCTGATGCGGGAGGGAGGGAGGAGGAAGGAGAGGGAGGAGAAGGCCCTGCGCAGCCTCCGCAGCTCCAGCCACACCAAGCCCTCCCTGGAGAAGCTCCCCTGGCATCCCGGGTTGGCATGGAAACTGCCCAGAGCCTTTCTTCCCTCCCTTGTTCATTCCAGGGCGCTTCCTCCCAACAGCCCTGGGAGGGAGGCCAGGCGGAGAGGCAGCGACTGCCAGCCCCCCCCCCCCAGCTCTTCCTTTTTTATTCGCACGACAGCCCTGGGAGGTCAGCCAGAAGGAGAAGCACGGAAAATGCGACTTATTGGATTGCATTTATATCCCGCCTTTTTCTCCGAGGAGCCCAAGGTGGCACAGATGGTTCTCTCCCTCCTCGTTTAACCCCCACAACACCGAGGTAGGTTACTCTGGCAGGCACTGATTGACACACACACCCGACGTCACCCTTAATGGCCGAGGGGGGATTTGAACCCTGGTCTCCCAGGTCACAGTCCAACACTCTAGCCACTGCACCACACTGCCTCTCCTTCGACTTTGCTATGGCAGAAAATCCTGCCTGGAGCCTCCCATCTTTTGAACCTTGTTATGTACTGAAGTTCTCACCCTGGCCACCAGGAGTATTGTTTATGTAGTTTTCACTCAGGTCCACGTCAGTTATTTTAGGCGGGAAACCCTGGGTTGTTGTTGCTATAATGTTGACAGCCGGCTGCCTATAAAAGCAGGCCGGCTGAGCTGTATGCGGTTCAGTTCTGTTGCAGCTTACAAAATAAAGAGCTGCTTTGGAGAAATTGCTGTGTCATCTGCTATGTCAACCCACAACTTAACAGACCTGACCTTCGGCACACTTGCCCCCCCCCCAAATTAGTTACCTTTGTTTGGAGGGAAATATCTGCTACTTTCCCCTTTTCTTCTTTTTTAGAGGCATGCCTTCTCCAAAGTGTACATGTGATCTTCTCTTTTGCCCCTGGGATATTTCTAATCTAACATCCAGGCTTTTAAAGCAGAATTTCCTGTTTGATCTAGGATCAAGGGGTCAGGAAACCTTTTCAGCAGGGTGCCGGCCCACTGTCCCTCAGACCTTGTGCAGGGCTGGACTATATTTTTCTTTTGGGGGGGGGAATGAACAAATTCCTATGCCCCACAAATAACCCAGAGATGCATTTTAAATAAAAGGATACATTCTACTCATGTAAAAACACACTGATTCCTGGACTGTCCGTGGGTCAGATTAAGGCGGCGATTGGGCCGGATCCTGCCCCTGGGCCTTAGTTCACCTACCCATGATCTAGGATTTGGTTCAAGCCCCAACAGAACCTGCTGCTCAC
The DNA here is from genome assembly GCF_965113315.1 of Podarcis vaucheri. Lineage (NCBI taxonomy): Eukaryota > Metazoa > Chordata > Lepidosauria > Squamata > Lacertidae > Podarcis > Podarcis vaucheri. The sequence goes on along the minus strand of NC_138765.1, from coordinate 87,219,443 downwards.
TCATCCCTTGAAACCTTCGTGCAACTGATGCAATATGCAATCTCCCTCCATTCCCCATCCCTGCCTGTTTCCCCTATGATCTCAGGAGAACTGAATTTATTCTGTTTATAATTTATCAGCTTGTTAAATGCCTCCCATGGCAGCGGTGTGGAGGAGCAAGGCCCCGCTGGAAGATTGGTCCTTTGCATAAAGGAGATCCGTAGTTTTGTATTAAGGCTGGAACTAAATTATTTTAGGCGTGAACCCCAGGAGACAGCACTGCAGACTGTTCTGCCGGGAGCCCCGGGGATGAACTAAATGACCTAACAGGATTTCCCTCATCTTTTACCTTCGATGCTTCAAAGGGCTCCCTAAAGGTGGGACCCCCTATCTGCCCTCTTCTGTTTTCCACGCAAAAACCTAAGATCCGCCTGCTTGACAGCTTCCAAACATCGTGTGCTGTGCGGCACCTTTCTTCCTCTTAATTCCGTCTTCCTGCAGCCCAGTGACCTGTAGGAGTTTTGCAGCTGATGGAAGCTGTACTGCAGTGGTGTCATGGACTGGCTGGATGCAGAGAAGCTGGGGAACCCCCAAGGGAACCCCCAGGGAAGAAGGGTCTTAGAATCATAGAGTCAAAGAAAAGCCCCAAACGACTAGGACCCCAATTATCTGCATAGGTACAGTATGCACAACTTTACTTCTGTAGATGCATTACTGTACACACCACTTTCTCAGAAAACTGCAATGCAGTTGGAGGATAGTTGTTCTTCAATTTGTATATTGTTTTGGGAAGTGTGAATTGGTAATGTTGCCTTTCAATGCAAACTGAATCATATTTCTTCCCCCATCTCTAGTGCTAGAACACACAAATTTGTTCTGGAGCGGGAAATAGCAGGGGTTGAAGTGTTAAAGTCTCCTGCAACACCCCAAAGAATCCTGATCCCACACCCACAGCACCCCAGCAACACCCACAGAAAAAACCCCACCCACAAAATAAACCCACCATTCACACTTTTGCTTATGAAAGGAACTTCTGCTCTGTGGTGGTACCCGAGTCAACTCTGAAGCAGAGAGCATTGGCTTGGGCAGCCTTAAACTTCAGCACCGTGGCAATGCACTCTTGAGAATAAGGCATGCGGATTCCTGAACAGACCACACCACATGCGGTCATTCAGCAGCACTGAGAGCTCCATAATCATGGCACTCTTGCAATGCAGAACCCAGGAGACCTTATCTCATTGACTGTCTCTGGATTCACCATCCCGGGAATTTGTTCCTCAGACCACCTTTCTAATGCTGGAAGGGCGGAAGTTCAACACAAAGCCTTTCTGGGTAACATGCCAAAGCTCTGGGGCAGTCATCTAGGTTTTGCTCTTGCCCTGAAGCAACTCCCAAAAGCAGCAACTGTCCAAAAAACTAGAGAGGCTGCCAGCCAGCCAGAAAAGGGCCAGAGGGAGGCAATAGCTGGGGCTTTGTAATTACATTTTTCGCTCCATAAGACACACCTTCTTCCTCCTAAAAAGTAAGGGGAAATGTCTGTGCGTCGTATGGAGCGAATGTGTGGTCGATCGCTGGCTCCCTTTCCGGCCCCAGCCTCTTGCCCAGGCCTCTATTTTTGAATGTTCTGCAGATGGAGGCTGTTTGTTTCCCCAGTAACATGTAACTGGCTGATTAGATTATCTGTCTGGAAACTGTAGAAACGACTCCGTTTCCTTTCCTAAAGAAGCTGCAGAACTGAGTTGAACCCCATAAAAACAGGAATTTTTCCCTTTGCAAAGTAAGCTCAACAACTGTGAGTCGATCCTCAAAAAAATGGGGCTTTCCCCCTTTCCTCCTCTAAAAACTAGGTGTGTCTTATGGAGCAAAAAATATAGTGTGGTGAAAGCAGATAGGAAGACCTTTATCATCATCTTCTCCTCTCAGCGGGGTGGGAGCTGAATGTTGGAAGACTGAGGACCACCAAAAGGAAACGCTTCTTCATGCAGCACAGTTAAATCATGTTTACAAGGCATTCTGCTTATTTTTCAGACTCAGACCCCCAACGCAGACCCCTAAAGAGAAAACAGTACCAGGCAATATAAATTGTGAATGGTTTATTCACAGTTTGCTAATATATTATAGCATACAAAGGGTATATGACAAAAACTGAAAGGCATAAATTCCACAGCAACCCCTTCCCTCCAATACGTACAGACTAAATCCACTTACATCTCACCTTTAATAGATCAATTAAAAAAAAAAGTAAACAAAAAAGTAAACACGAACCAAAACATGAATGCTTTGACCTCAGTTCCTAATTTGGATTCTGCAATGTAGCTTAAAAAAAAGGGGGGTTCAAACACACTCAAGTTCCTGAGCATAACTAGGATGTAAACTCCCAATATTTGTGTAATGAAACTAAAATCACTTTTTAAAAATCTGTACATGGTAACCCAACAGCTCCAACAGAATGCTAGTGTAAACCTGTGTGTGGAAGGTACACCATGCAGAGTTCTTCATAAGCCAAGCACTTTGAATACATATGCATTTTATCTACAGCACACCAGGTTCTGCTCCAACCCCCACAGCCTTCCCAAGTGAGCTGGAAGGCCGGATCCCAAGAAGCCTCCTGCGCCCTTTAAGAGCTGCGTAAGGTTCAGAATTTCATAAAAATGGCTCTTCAAAGAACAAAGCTGTTCAAAACCATTTACAGTTCTTAAAGGCAGGAGCCCTTGGGTCTGGACTTTGCTACCCCACAAGCAGAGATGTGTCCAATCCTCAGCACTGGGGGGTGGTCTTGTGTTTAAACATGCAAGAAATCATTCCCTCAATACTGGCATGACAGTCTGCAGAGAAACCTGTGCCTGGACTTTAGTTCAATGAAACCCATGTACTGGACCCACCTCTACTTCTATGTAATCCACAAAATGAACTTTAAAAATACATCCAATGTTGAAAAAATATAATCCTGAAAACAAAACTGGATATACATGTAAATATATATTATATTCCTCATTAGGAAATATTTACAAGTCCCAAATGCTAAATGAATTCTTTTTTTAAAAAATTGCACAAATAAAGGGGTAACAGTGAACCCTGGTGCACAACCACTGAAAGCAGTGGAGTTTTATCAAGGTTATAACTGACCCTTAACATTTGCAAGTTCAGAACAAAACCTAGAGGCATTACCCTACATGTTAGCCCACATGTAATTATCATGGATTTTACGGATGTGCTCTTCACATTTAAGGAACATGTCCAGTTTAGTTAGCTGCATTTTTATCTTGTCTGAAACTGGTAATGATTCTCAAGTGTAGCCTTCCCTTGGGCTCTCTTAAGAGCCACAGGAAAAATGCCAAAATTGTGTTGGAAACCTTTCAGATATGCATAGGAATGTACAGATAAGGGGTGGAAGCTGCATTTCTTCTGCTACAGTGTGTAAGGCCATTTTATTACTTTTCTCTCTGTGCAGCAAGGGCACTTGAAATAAAAAAGCCATGAGAACAAGACTCAGCTTTCTAGGTTATCCAGCTGTCCATCAGTCTCTGTCTTTTTCTCTGGGGACGTATACAGGAAGTTGCAGCAAATATACAGAGGGAAAACCAGCAGTCGGCTGTCCAAATTCATCACCACCTGTTCCTGAAAAGCAAAAGCAAAATTGTATTTTTTGTAACAAAGGACACAGTATTTCCCCCTTATAATTCAGAGAATTCATTCTGTCCTATTCTCTGTTCTTTTTCCTGCTGTTGTTCCCTGGAAACACTTTTCAAGGGAAGAAGAGCCAGTGTCTCCTTGCAGTAGCATCTGAAATGAGCCAAGGTGCTGAAAACACATACCTGATCTTTTTCAAGGGTTAATATCTGATATCCTGCTGTTCTGCTACAAATAAGCTTCCCACTGCTATCAAAAGAAGCCAGACGCAACCTAAGGGCAAATAAAAAGTTACACTAAGCAAGCTGGAACCGATTTGGGAGGGGGGGGGAATCAGAAGAACTGTTTGTATGGGTTTTTTTGGTGGGGGTGGGGCCTTAGGAATGGCAGGTAGAGAAAAAATGTCATCTTTTATAGTCAGCATTACAGTTGACAGAAGCTATACAGTCTCTTCCAGTATATAGGGCGATATGAGGAAGGAAGGAAGGAAGGAATCTCTAAAGCTGCCAGCAGACACTGGCAACCCTTACAATGGTAAACGCTGTGCCAGTGTTATTATGTTGGTATACATTTTGCCCCTAAACACAGGCTTCTACGGACTGGAATTGTCTGTATGACTTGGCAAGTGCCATAATATTGTATCTACAAACCACCTAGCAAATTCCCCACTATCTATACACAAACTGGAACCCAGGAGGAATTTGGGCAGAGGGGAGAAAGGGTGCCTTAATCCATTGCTCCCAAGTCATGCTCTTCATCTTTCTTTCCACGCTTGATCTTTCCTGCCTTTTCTCTGAAAAAACTGTGGGGTGGGGACAGCTTGGATACATGCTACCAAAGGACGCTAAATGGATATATTCCCCCCTCCCTTCCCTAGCACCCATATTTTGGGATGGAGAGAGCAGCAGCAAGGGGACTCTAATAAATCACACTAAAGGGCAATTTCTCAAAAGTTGATTCTTTAAACTGCCAACAGCTAGGACGTGCAACACTGTCCTCTACACTCAGAATATTTCTCAGTGACATCAGGGGAAAAGTACCTCCTCACTAATGCAACACAGTATAGGGTGACCCTGAAACAGAGTCCAGGGTGGAGATAAGCAGGCAGAACCACAGTGCACTCACCTGAAAGCAATGTTCCTCCGGGGCTGCAAGCTGACTGAGCCACTACACGGCTGATTCAAAGTGTTACGCTTGAAGATGATGTAGCGGTTGGTGTAAGTCACCAGCAGATCAAAGCCAAAGTTGAAACCTGTCCATCGCCAACAATACTTGAAGAAATAAAGGAGGTCATTGCCCCAACATATAGTTACATACTAAACATATGCTTTAGTTTTACACCTGAATAGTTTGCCACAGATCTATTTTGATCTCAATCTATCAATAGGTTTATTGCTAAAAAGCTCTATGGTGGCTGTTATCAATAGTGATGGCATGTTGGCATACCACCTGTATATCTAGATGTCAATTAAGGTACTTAAGACTCGTAAGAATTTGTTTATAAAAACACTATTTGCATTATAACCCAATTTTCAGCAAACCACTCACAAATATTGTTAATGAATTACCCGCTTTGAAAGGGCATGGAAAAACACTTGTGCTTACCTCGCCACCCTTTGCAAGTTTCCTGCCACACCGCATGCTATTTGCTTCCAGCTCGTCCTTATTAATTTCTTGAGGCCTTTGGACATACAAAAGAGCCTTTTTAAAAATGTCATCTTTTCAGATGAAAGAGCAAGAAAAGTAGCCTGTGAAATCATGTACATAAATATCCAAGACAAACTGCAAATGTGTTGGAAACACTCCCTTCTGCTAGCATCAAAGTTCCTTGCTCATCCTTAAAGCAGTGTTGGGGAATGAGTGTTCGGACCCCTGGGCGGTCACCTGTGGGGTACCTCAAGGCTTTGTTCTCTCCCCCATGCATTTTAACATCTATATGAAGCTGCTGGGAGAGATTATCAGGGGGTTTGGGCTCAGTGTTCACCAGTATGCGGATGATACCCAGCTCTACCTCTCATTTAAAGTGGATCCAATGAATGCGGTGAACATCTGGTGTGTCTGGAGGCGGTTGGACAATGGATGGTAGTAAATGGATTGAGGTTGAATCCAGACAAGGCAGAAGTACTGTTTCTGGGTACTGGGGGCAAGCGGGGGGGGGGGCTCCCTGGTCCTGAATGGGGTAACTGTTCCCCTAAGGGACCAGGTGTGCAGCCTGGGGTCTTTATGAACTCAGCTGTCCATGGAGGTGCAGGTTAATTCTGCGCCCAGGGTGGCTGTCTTGCTCCATCTGGTATGCTGGTTGAGACCCCACTTGCCTGCGCACTGTCTTACTTTTTAATGGTTGATGTTTTCTTATGTTTTTAATATTTTGTTGGGAGCCACACAAAGTGGCTGAGGCAACAGAGTCAGATGGGTGGCATATAAATAATAAAACCATTATTAAATTATTATCAGTCTGATCCATTCCTTGGGTTTATATACAAAAGTCCAGGATAAGATTGCTACTGAGCCATCTTGTTCTGGTAGAGGCCAAAGATTATGCAAGTAGATCAGCTTCTTGCAGGATCCTGCCAGTACAAGGGAGAAAACTAGTTGGGTGACAGTGGTAGGAAGGTTTTCAGCCTAGTCTGATCTTGCTCAGAACTCACTTTTGAACCTTTCATTTGTATAACATTACACAAGTGTAAGACTAAGTAAAAATACTCCTGCTAACCAATGCAAAATGTTTACGACCCTCCAGGCTGGCCTAGTTCCAGTGGAGGGGAGTCCAACAAAAGGAGTAGATGAGTACAGCACACACACCAGGAGCAGAAGCACCCCAAGAAACAAACACAGTTCTCACATTTACGTATTTTACAATATATCCTACCTATTTGGACTCAACAATGAGCCTTACCATTAAAATGGTGAGTTATGCAACCATTACAACAAAAAAACTAAAAAATTGAGTGTGTCAAGATCAGTAAGAACAGGAGTGAGAACCATCACAACAAGGGAGCTACATCACTAACCCCAAATCTGCAGAACCACAATTCCACAAGCAGGAACTTGGCAATGGAGAACGGTGGTGAAATGTTGCTTGGTACAAACAGAAGAACTGCCAGTAGGAAGGACAGATGACCAACACTTGTGTTATCAGAACGCTTACAGCTACTCTGCCTACCATGCACTTTGAGGAGTCACAATATTCCATCCTTACCACTGGAGGTTGCAACAACAAAGAACTCGAGTTAAGCAGATGGGAGGGGTTAATAGCTCAAAATACGCCCCCTTATTTGAGGGATCCCATAGCGTACTTCCCTCCCTTTACTCCTAACCTCTGGTTCCTGCTCTGTAACAAGTCATTGATCCATAAAAGGACCCCCTCCCTTTTATCGCATGCCTGCTAAATTTATTCAGTCTTTGGAGAAGTACTCCTCAAAAGCTTTTCAGAAGTCTTAGAATTGAGCGTTCTTCTTCTTTTTGGGCGATCCCTCCTAGCTGAGTAAGATTGTCTTCCATGAACACGGTCTTAACAGTGAGTCTGTAAGTGACTGGAGGGTTGTATCCAATTAACCACTACTCAGAGCAGACCCAATGAAATTAAATGGATCCAAGTTAGGCACACCTATTCATTTCAATGGGCCTACTACAATTATGACTAGCACGGAATACAACGCATTCCAGCTGACGGCTGGGTTCCCTTCTGGGCACTGCATGCCAGTGGGTGAAGTAAAAGCAACACACACACAATTCGCACAAACCACACATATACATGTCCTACTTGTGCATTCCCTCCATCCTTGTCTGATAAGTTTTATAATAAACCAACTTCAAACAATAGGTTACAGAGCTGGCTGATTAAATTAAACTTTGCTTTACACAAGGAACCTGGTTTGTACATAATGCTAAGCTGAGGCTCTTTTAAAAGTTAAATTACACTTGGCAGAAGTCCTCCTTTTGGCTGTGTGAGGAGGAACAGGAGGAACACACAAGCCCAAGTGCAACCTCAGGTTTGTGGAGGCTCATCCACATAGCCAAAACCAAGGCGTAGCATTCTGTGCAGCTCAGATCACAGTAAAAAAACTATAAAACAAATGTGTACACACACACACACACATCTTGGACATCATAAAAGCTTAGGCAGGAAACCTTTCATAGGTAGAAAGCAAATAACTTAAAACTGTAAATGACATATTGCAGAAGTTACTACTGAAAAGTTGGAATTCTGGATATTATCTTCTCTGACCATGTATTTAGAAAACTTTATCCTGCTTCTCTCAAACTGAAATAATTCAGTTTAATGATTTGCTTGTTTCAATGCACTGTGCCTCAGTATCTTTGTAATAGACTGAAGCTGCATTCTACATAATCAGGCCATTGGTTAATCTAGAGCAGTTAGAGAGTAAATGCCATTAGAACTCAGAGAGACTAACTTCTGGGTGAATATGCACAGAGGACTGGACTGCAAAGGTACTGTGGGCATTTGATTTTGGAATCTGTATACTTCCTCGTTTAAGCTAATAGGCAAATGGCTAAAAAGGGCAACACCTACAAAGAGTGTGAATCAGTGCAATTCTTTATGGGGAAGGTTTGGGAAATGTTTTTTAAATAAAACAAAAACAAAGCTATATATGTGAAGGGCAAGCTTCAAATTCATGAGCATCAAGATTAAAGCACACAGAGAAATGCAAGTTCTTTCCCAAAGAAAGCACTGATTACAGGACCAACTTGAGTGGCCAAACGTTTGATGCTCATGAAGTTTACATTTGTACTATGAAAGCTGCTCTCTACAACGTAAAAGCACAACCAGTTATGTAACATCTTCAGCAAAGTGTGTGAAAAGGCTTTCATTCATATCATAATGTAAAAGCCAACTTAATGTATTAATTTTATTAAATAAACTTCAACTGCACTAAAAATAAAAGTCACAGAACCAGGCCGCCAGAAATCCATTCATTAAGGTGCAAATAACAACAGAATTTCTCTCAAGTACTCTGCAAATTGCAGAAGCATTGAATTTTCGCTGTTTTGGTTTTGCAGAAGGAACACACAGTGCAAGCAATGCTGAAAAGGCCCTGGGCTACTGGAAACCAAGACTAAGCTTGTTCCCTAAATCTCTAGGATATACAGAAGCCTCAGGGAGAGGGGCAGGGTCCTTTCATCCTTTGCACCAGGCTTTGGAGAATGAAAAAAGCAGCCACTTCCCTCTTTTCCAACACTGCCATAGGCATGATCAGATGACTCTGGGAATGATGGAAGCACTAAGCATCTGTTGAACACAGAAAGCCAAAATTTCTGGGCTGCTGCAGACAGCCACCCCCAAAAGACTGGAACTCTTAAATTGAAAATGTTAAATTAGCCACACTTTGTTTTTCTCTTTCATTATGAGAGCCACATTCTGAGATGCCTGTACCGGAGGAGAAGGGGGTGCACTTACAAACTTATAGGAAAAGGGGTGTGCTATACATACCCAATGTCATTGTCTTGTTCTGCTCTGAGCATGGCAAACCACTGCTGTTTGTAAACAGAGGACAGCCATTCTAAAATTTAAAATTTAAAAAAATCAAAGTGGGTCTTTTACAGATGGGGAATATAAGTTAAGCAGCACTTTAAAAAGTCTTATAACTTAGACAAATCTATGCATGTTGCTAAACTATAGGATCCCACCACTCTACACTAAATGATTCAGCTAGTGTGATAGAAGTAAAGAAAAAGAAGGGGGGTTCCATTGTTTGAAAGAACATGCACACAAACACACACACACTACTATGGTTAAAATGAAAAATGGGCAGTCATTAATTTGTGCCTAGGTAATCCAGTTTCAGCTAAGACCTTACCTGGAATGGTTTCTATAAAATTTGGTGCTCAGAGTATTTAATTCATCCATCCTTTTTGCCACTTCAGTCCAACTTAAACAGGCCTCAGTTCCAAATCACTAATTTCCTCTCATCTCAACATTTGCCAGTTCACCTCATTCTCATGCCCCTTCAGCTTCCCTTTCTACCATTAAATCTCACTCAGTTTAGTTCTGCATTTTTCTGTAAAATCTTCCACCTTGTCATGTTGACACAAAACCCCAGTTCCTCCCAACAACTTCCAGAGAGTGCCAAAACTTTCTTGTTTACTAAACTAGAATAAACTCTACGGCGACAATCGTATGGCGGCATTCCCAAGACATGCAGAAAACACAAGCCTAGAACATACTGCAACCAAATAAGCCTTTCACTTATGACATTCACCACATATGGAACCTGAGCCCGGGACAGCACTATAGCTACGGAAGCATGTTCACCAGTCCCTGCATTTTGAGGGGACAGGGAAATGGTATTCCTAATCAGAGATCCTGCAATCCTGCATTAAGCTGTAGGAATCCTTTGCACCAAAACCCCACTTGATCCACACCGCTTGATCCACACCACTTTCACATTAGTAAATTGGATCTGACCCCCCTCAGCATTGCCACATATTCAGTCCTGAACCCACCTTGTCTGCGGCCAAGGGAGAAAGAGAGAGCTGCTCCAATCTTACCTGCAGGTATCAGACCATCTCGCTCAACAATTTTTGCTGATGCCAGATCGCTGACTATGTACTGCAGCCGTAAGTGTCTGAAAACTGCCAAAAATGCACTTCCTGGTTCTGATTCCAAGAATGAGATGCCATCCCCAAAATCTGCAATGTGATAATAAGCAAGACGTTATGAGTTCAAAAACTTTTTCGTTAAGCTTGCGCAGTTGAACTGGCCCTGCCCCTCCTCCCAAATCTGCTCTGGGGGATCACTCAACCCTCTGAAGCCAATTTCGGGGTGTGTGGGAGCACACATCAAGAGAAGTGTTGTTGCACTCACAGAAGTCATTCTGCTAACAATGACTTCATTGGATTCCACCCAAACTATTTATGGTCAATTGTACAGTAACAGAAAGTGGGAAATGCATTCTGCAGGCAAAGGTGAAAAATATCAGATTTTCCTTTAAATTGGAACAATTTTATTTTCATTCACTCACTTTAATTTTGCCTGTTTTAATACAACTAGATCCTGCTTTTTTTAAAGTGCTCAGGATCACACATAAACTATGGATTATGAAGCTAAATAAAGGATAAATGCTTTCCAGCCCACATTAAATAGGCCAATTGCGTGTTAACATCTTCAAGGTACATCTTGCACAAAGAGAAGATTTTAGATTTCCAACATGCACAGTCATTCACAAACTCCAGAGCTGCACAAATACCTTTTTTACGCTTGGAAAACCAAACATCTGCTTCATTTAAAAGGTGCTTTAGAGATCCATTCCAAGAAGGCACCAGTTGAAGGAACATCCACTGGATAAAAATAAAATGGTGTAAGTTTAAAATTTTCCATTGGAACATTTTTCATTCAGTGTGAAAACACACACACACACACACCTTTTACAAGCAGCCCTATTTACGTGCGTTCAGTATGAGTGTGACAATGTTTACGCGCATTGTGCCAAACCTTGAAGTAGCCCAGAAACATCATAACGACGTCTCTGAAACGCTATTAAAAGAGTGGAAAGGGGGGCAGGGCAGAGGCAGAATGGGGGGTTTGCAGGCTTTTTCAATGGGTTTCAATTACAGTGTCACCTTGGTTCTCAAACACCTTGGTTCCCAAACACTGAAAACCTGGAAGTAAGTGTTCTAGTTTTCGAATGTTTTTCAGAAGCCGAATGTCCAATGTGGCTTTCGGCTATTGTTTCCAGGGTGCCTGCACCAATCAGCTGTGCCCTGGTTTTCGAATATTTCGGAAGTCAAATAGATGTCCGGAATGGATTAGGTTTGATGCTTGGCACTTTTGTTCTTGCTATTTATTTTGTGTTTTTGTTTTTGAGGCCTTTTTGGTTAATTTGTTTTTGGGACTGTGTGGAACCCAGTTCAGCTACTGATTGACTGATTGATTGTGTGACTGCGGAAATGGATAAAAGTCCCCCATCCAAACAATGACTATCATCAGTGCAGGTAAGAAAAATAATAATTTAAATTTTTATTTTATAGTATAGTACATTGATTATTGCTTTCATTTTATGGATCAATGGTCTTGTTAGAGAGTAAAATTCATGTTAAATTGCTGTTTTAGGGGTTGTTTTTAAAAGTCCTAAACAGATTAATCCATTTTGCATTACAGTACTTTCTAGGGGAAAGCGTGCCTTGGTTTTGGAACACTGTGGTTTTGGAACAGACTTCCAGAACAGATCAAGTTTGAGAACCAAGGTACAGTGGTACCTCGCAAGACGAATGCCTCGGAAGACGAAAAACTCGCAAGACGAAAGAGTTTTTTTTTTTTTTAGTTGCTTTGCAAGACGAATTTCCCTATGGGCTTGCTTCGCAAGACGAAAACGTCCTGCAAGTTTGTTTCCTTTTTCTTAAAACTGCTTGAAGAGGTGCAGTTGCAACTTGACCGTGCTTCACAAGACGAAAAATTCGCAAGACGAAAAAACTCACAGAACAAATTAATTTCGTCTTGCGAGGCACCACTGTACCACTGTATACACGATTTCACTGATGCACATGGTGCCTTCGAAATTAATTGCCTTGTAAACAGGGGCTGCCTGTACTAGAAATAAGAATGTTTTATGACAAAGCAGCACCTGGACCAGAGCAACTGTGGATTAAGCCTGGTTTGGTGCAAATCCAACAATAGGGCAACTGTTTCACACAAACAGGACTATCTGGGCCTTGGTTACTACCTTTTTCAGAGCAGTGTACACATCCATCTCCACTTGCATGACAAACAGGTTAGAGGAACTGATCAGCTGTTTCATGAGGTTTATACTGGAACAGAAGACATGGCACATGAAATGTCAAGGTAATGAACAGATTCATTTAAATTTGTATAATTTTAGGCTAAACATCTCTCAATATCTCAGTTAATCCAAGATAGCTGAAATCTCAATACCTGAGTTCTTTGACGAGTTCCACACACTGGTGTGTCATCAGGTTGTTTAAGAGCCATTCAAGGCACCTAGATTTAACATATATCAGTCTTATCAGAGTGCACAGAAAGATGATTTCCCCAAACAATTAAACATCTAGAAGAACATTTTAAACAACTTGCAGAGTAGATACTTGCTCCGTATTACCAAATATCACCGTATACCATGAAGTCCCCACATGCAATGCCCGCCCACTCTGCTATAATCCCCTTCACCCCCACCATGGATCTTACATTTCCAATGCATCCAACAATATAAACCAGGCTTCCTCAACCTCGGCCCTCCAGATGTTTTTGGCCTACAACTCCCATGATCCCTAGCTAGCAGGACCAGTGGTCAGGGATGATGGGAATTGTAGTCTCAAAACATCTGGAGGGCTGAGTTTGAGGAAGCCTGAAATAAAGTATCACTCTGAGCCTGTGTCATCCTTCCAATTTTCTGATTCCCGGATACCACAGCCCACAATGCTCAGAAGTCCCAGCTGCACTGTATTGGGCAGAAATGTTTTCAGAATGTCACACCTACTTTTACTTACCTAAAACTTATTTTTTATAGGAACATGCATATCCCAAAGAACATACTTTTCAGAGTAATGTACAAAACAGGAAGATGAAAGAATGCCCATGAAGGAGCCACATTAGCTGCTTCCCAAAGTGATTCCAAGGGGAATCACACTATTTTTAGAAATGCCTTCTCATTAGATAAAGCTCATTTCAATGCAAAGAAGATACTTGCTTTTTTTTCAGGGAATCTAATCCATATGTTCCTGCAGAATTATAATAGCTGCACACAGTTTTTGCATTAATTGTTTCCTTCATTGTCTCACCACATTGCTGTATTAAGCCATCCTGAAAATACACAATGACAGAAAAAAACTCCAATGCCTAAATAGTATGTGTAATCTACTTTCCAGAATAGCCTAGGAAGAAGGTGAACTCAGTAGATAAAGTATTGATAATACCTAAAAGCCTGGAAAAAACCTATATATACCTCCAGTTTAAGCATTGTTCGGTTGCCCCCATTTTGAAACATAAGAAACTATTTATGCCAAGTCAAACTAGTTATTGTGTGCATGAACTGCTAGCAGCAGTCCAAAAAGACACTTTTCTAGCTTTCCTACATGAGAGCCCTTGGAGCAGGAGCAGGGAACCTGCAGCCCTCCAGGTGCTGTTGGTCCACTATTCTCAAATCCCTAGACCTTGACCATGCTGGCTGGGGCTGAAGGAAAGCTGGGAGTCCAACACCAACTGAAGGGCCAGAGGTTCCCCACTGCTGCCTTAGAGGGATTGAACATACAACCTTTGAACACATACATTGCATATATAATACAGAGAAGCAGCAGAAGATGGAGATTGTTAACAGGAAAAGTTACAGGGCATTCATAAAATGTTCAGCTTTGCATTATGAAATGAGTCTTCTGACATATTATCATCATTTATATTTGGGTCCCTTTTGTCAGGAAAATGACGAATAAAGCAACTTACAAAAATAGTATGAACACAAATCTGTTATAACATACACAATCAACAAAAGCCTAAAAACACATCTATAAAAATTAAAGACAGGTCTCACAGATCCTGCCCCACAAATCTCGGAAAACCCTCAAAATGAAAGGCCACCAGCCCAGGTAAAACAAAAAGGTTTTACCCAGGTGTCTAAAACATATAAAGAAGGTGCCAGCATGCCTTGCTAGGGAGAGAATTCCACAAGCATGGAACCACCACTGAAAAGGCCCCTTCCCATGTTGCCACCCTCTAGACCCCTATGGAGGGGGTTCACAGAAAAGGGCACCGGATGATGACTCTGGGTCTTTTACCAAGTTAAACATTTTACAAATGCCCCATAGCTTATAAACTGAAGGGGGAGGGTGCCAAATAAAGGTAGCCATTTCTACTTACCAATTGCAGCATGCTGGCTGCTGCTAGGAGTGCAATGACTCTGCTGGGATTTATTAACACTTCATCTCGATAAAGTGACCCAAATGCTACCTGTAAGGCTGGGAAACAAGCATCCCATCAAAGCAAATGTAGAGGATGGGTATATTACACACAGTTAAATTATTAGTGTTTTTAGTTAATTAATTCCTTTCCATCAAATGCAAGTGTTCAAGTGATGTTTAAAAATTTAATGTCCGGAAACCCTCTAAGAACTTCCAACACATCGACAACACTTAAGAAAGGAAAACAAACTGCAGAACTAGCAACTAAGAAACTTGGAGGAGTATATCCTGTGTAGGAAAAGCAGTCAAATGCATTAAGAAGTATTAAGCAGCAGGGAAAAGCTGCTGAGAAGCCAAACAGCTCAACAGAAACAGCTATTATGACAGGTCAGGAACATGACAAATATAAAATCCTACGTTACACCAATGATCCATAATAGCCAACCTAACCTAAAACTAAGGGGTAACTCTTAAGTCACTGGAACAGAGTAGGCAGACTTTAGCAAACAACTGTTTTCTACATCAACAAATAAAAAACAGATTTTCAAATGCTCTGCTCTTTTGTAATAAAAATTCTGGTGGGAGTGGGTCAGTTCATCTTGTGTTTTTCACACTGACAACATAAAAAGTTTTAAAGAAGTCCCAAGGTGCCTGGCTACTTTCTTTAACACTACTCCCAAATGGAGAAACCCATTTTCTAATGAGTTCTCTAGAATCTTCTCCCAACACATTCCCCAAATTTCCAACTGTAAATGTGATTCAAATAATGTTTTAATAAACAACTTTTGATAATAATAATAAAAAATCTTAGCTGACTTGACAAGTACCCATGTCTTCTGTAAAAAAGGAACATCATCCTTTGCTTACCTTCTACATCAATATTCTGATCAGGAATTTCCAATTCTATTGTATCCATTTCCGATTCCTTCCAAGAACCGCTGAACATACTCGAAAAGTAGCCAGACTACAAAAAAGACCCTGAATTTAATTCAAATGCTTAAAATGTAAGAATATATGCAAATTAATATGGTACAAAAAAAGTAAGCTGTATGTCCATATCAGGAGGCATTATGGCAGATCTCTTCCATTCCTAATAAATTTCAAGCAAATTCTTCATTAGCCTTTATTTCAAGCATGTTTGATCTCTAAAGTATCAGTCTGAACACTCTCAACTTTATATGCCATGGTTTATGACACTAGAAACGAGTGTTCAGACCATGTAGTACCCACCACCCCATGTACCTACTCTAGTGTTTGATCCTAGTTAAAGCAAGCTATGGTTTCCCATTATCTCTGAAATAGATTCAGGAACAAAAACCAGGATCAAACAAGGCTTTCATTCCTGGTTAGTACATCACCATTAAGTCACAACTTCCTGTTTCAGGAAGTTTTAACTAAGTTTGGAGAAAACACAACTAAGATTATGAATAATTTTATCCAAACAAACCTAAACTACCAACTGTAAAACAAGAGGGGGAAGAAGTAATTACAATAATATTGAATACTGCCTGAAATTTGAACAAAAACTCCCATGGGCAGCAATTTAGAAGGGTACTGGAAAAGGAACCACATACAAGACATACAAATAGATGTACAAGGGTGGTCTCATGCTACAGACATACATACATTGCCATATCCATACAAAGTTAGGTGTAGGTAAATTAACACACACATACACACACCATGTAAGTATACCTTTTCAATAAAATGTAATTCATATAAAACTAGAAATAGCTAGTTTTCCATCCAAGGAAGTGAAAATTACTGCTCTACTAGAACTTTCCATCACAGCAGGAGGTGACCCCATTATGAGATGCTATCACTCACAGAGGTTTACCTGAGAGATCAAAAGAATAAAGTCTATTTGTACAGTAGTATATTCCCTTTGACAACCTTATCTTTTCCAAGGGAAACATTATGTTATGTTTAATTTATTCAAGCTAAGCTAAAGTATGCTTTGTTAGCCATTAATGTACACCTCACTGCTGCTCTTGAGAATTCTGGACATAGCGGCAGGCAAGGGATAAGGAGAGTGTGTCTAACGGCACTATCCCCTGCATGCTTACTCAGAAACAAGTTCCACGGAGTTCAGTGGGACTTGCTCCCTAATAAAGGTATTTAGAATTAGAGCCCAAGATCTGCCTGGAAAAAATATTTTATTCTTACCTGACATAAGTATATCTTGTGCAAGTTCCATTCTTCTCCCAGAGCACAAATCTTAATATCACTGTTTTCACCATTTAGAAATAAAGTCTGATATATATACTTGGAAGTGCTTTTTAATTTTTTCCTGGATTAAGGGGGGGAAAAAACAAGTGTTGAATTCCAGCACGTAACACTAAACATAACATTTTGAAAGCTTGTTGGACAGATGAACCTTCATTGCAAGCATCCCACTGAACCAATTTGATCCACTTTCCATGGTTTTTACCAAAGTCAATGGTTACAAGGTTGGTTTCAAGTTACATTTTGTTTAAGAAAGCCTACAGTTATCCCAACATCATGCTTCTTTATGAGCTGAAGCAATCAGGAGTAATTCTAAAAGCAATCATGAGCCTTCTAAAAAAGCCTTTAAAAGGTGGATACTACAGAGCATATTCTGGCTCTGCCAATGCCATTTCCTTTACCTGCCTGGAAGCTCTCATAAGGGACATAATTTTTTTGCATTACCAGCCTCATCCTGCTGCTGAGGATCATATCTAGTTTAGCTTTAAAACACAGGCTCACGTAAGGCGCCAGGAATGTATGTCATTTAGCTACTTTTAAGATGTTGCCAGGCATGTGCACGTTCTGTTGGAACTTCTGTTCGTGCTACAATAGTGCCTGAATCTGCAAAATGGGAAGGCCAGTAGCTCAAAAGTAATGCATTTGCTTTGCCTGAAGAAGGGCCTGGGTCCAATCCCTGCTGGGATCTCCAGGTACAGCTTGGGAGAGACTCCCTGTCTGAAACCCTGGAATGCTCCTCTCAGTCACTGTAGGGGGCAGAGAAATTCCTAGTGGGAGGCACTAAGTGGCGTGGCAGGTGGCTGCTGGTAGCGCAAATGACTAACAGATTTTGACAAGCTGATGCCACTGGGTCACATTTGGTTGAATTAATTCATCCCCTCTCAAACTTGGCTCACCAGATGTTGTTGGACTACAAATCCCATCACCCCAATCACTTGTCCTGGTAGTGAGGTGTGATGGGAGTTGTATTTCAACACCTGGGGACCCAACTTTGAGAAAGGCCGAATTAAACTAAACAGTTTTAACTGGGTTTTGAATTAATATGCAATCAGTTGTTACTATTTTAAATTTTGTGGCGTTATCTTCCTCAGTGAGGCATGCAATATTCTGAATAATGGGGGGCACGGGGACAAGTTTATGGTGGTAAGGTAAAGGGACCCCTGACCATTAGGTCCAGTTGTGGCTGACTCTGGGGTTGCGGCGCTCATTTTGCTATATTGGCCGAGGGAGCCGGCGTACAGCTTCATGTGGTCAGCATGACTAAGCCCCTTCTGGCGAACCAGAGCAGCGCACGGAAACGCCGTTTACCTTCCCGCCGGAGTGGTACCTGTTTATCTACTTGCACTTGACCTGCTTTTGAACTGTTAGGCTGGCAGGAGCAGGGACCGAGCAACGGGAGCTTACCCCGTCGTGGGGATTCGAACTGCCGACCTTCTGATAGGCAAGTCCTCGGCTCTGTGGTTTAATGTTTGGGAACCACTGGCCCTGTAGAAAGCACTGAGCAAGATGGGCCGATCACAGCATGGTAGGAGTTGGCAAGGTCCCGAGGATCATCTAGTCCAACCTCCTGCAACGCAGGAATCGCATCGGCCTGACTCGGTATGAAGCGGCTGCCTCGGTTCCCCGGAGGGGGCTGCAGAAGGCCGATGACCCCCCCCCCTTTCACCTGCAGCCCAGCGCAGTTCCCCGCAGCGGCCCCCGCTTGGTCCTCGGAGGCTGGCTGCCTCGGACGCTGGAGGCCTCAACCGGGTCCTCCAGGGCGGCATCCTGAGGCAGCGAGTCCCGCAGGCGAACGCGCCGCTGCCCTGAGGCGAAGTACCTCCTCGGGGTGTTGAGCAGCCGCTCCTCCCTCTCGCTCTCGTCGTCGCTGTCCGTGTCGCTCGGGTACGCGCCCAGGTCGCCCCGCTTCCTCTTGGCGGCGACGGCAGCCCAGCCTCGGCCTCCGACGCCCCTCAGGCCCGCCGCCGCAGCCCCCGCCGGACCTTCGCCGTGAGGGGCAGCGGCGGCCGCCGCCGGCCGTCCCCGCCACGCCCTGCTGCTCAGCAAGCCCATGGCCGCTCGCCTGCCTCCTCCTCATGGGGCCCACGCCAAGGCCGCGGCCGCCGGCGACTCAGCGACCAGCGGCAGCAACGGCCGCCGCCATTATAGCCACGGCGGCCGGCCGACGCACAGCGCATGCGCCGCAACGGCACACGCCATAATCCCGGCTGGCCCCCACAACAACACAACGCGCCTGCGCGGAGCCTTTCGCAGCCGTACGACTGGCAAAGCGGAGGGACCCTTCGAGAGGAAGGCTAGAGCGGCCCACAGCCCCGGAGGAGGTCAGGAGCAGAGAGCGGCCATTCTCGGCCCGAGGGCGGGTCTTGGTTTGTGTTAGCGGAAGCGTAGGCACGTCACTTCCTGCCTGGCGCCCAGGCGAAGGGAGCGCGTGGCCATGGCGAGGAAGAGCGGAGGCGGCGGGGCCCACCGGGCCGGGGCCCTGAAGCAGCAGAACAAGCCGCACAAGAGCGGGAGGCACAGCGGGAGCAGCGCGAAGAAGCAGGGAGGTGAGGAGGCCCGTCTGTACATGTATACGCAGTCCTGTCCTGCGTGAAGTCGATGGCATCCTTCAGCTCAGGCATAGGCAAACTCGGCCCGCCAGATGATTCGAGACTACAATTCCCACCATCCCTCACCACTGGTCCTGTTAGCTAGGGATGATGGGAGTTGTAGTCCCAAAACATCTGGAGGGCCGAGTTTGCCTATTCCTGCTTCAGCTGGTCCCTCGGGGGGGGGGGGGCTCTTCCGAGAAGGCAGAGCCTGGATGCTGCCGATGGCTGTGCCAGAGAACTTTAGCGGCGAGACCCCCTTTTACCACATGTACGCCCTCTTGAAACCACTTCGATCAGCGGAATTGGCAGGATTACAGGTGCCACATAGCGCTTCTTTCTGCAGCTGTAAGAAATTGATCTTCCCCTGTGGCAGCTTTGGAACTCCCCGCCTATTGATACCGGGCAGGCGCCTTCACTGCACTCTTTTCAGCACCTGCTAAAAACATTTTTGCTTAAATACCCAGTTATCTAGAATGCTGGTGTGTTCTTAGTTTATAGCTGTTTTTAATTGTTTTTGGAACGTTTTGATTGTTTTTACAGAAAAAAAATCTCGCTTTATTCATATTGTTAACTGCTTTGAGGTTTATTCAATCAAGCAATATATAAATTTGATTAAATAAATAAATAAACCAATAAAATGATTGGTGGGCAATGAGTCATAATGATAAGCTTGGCTCAGCAGTGTGGGTGCATATGCTCAAGAACAGTATTTAAACAGTTTCCCTAACTCCATGTCTTCCTCTGAATTCTGTTATGTATAGCGTAGCACCGTACGCATTGAGAGCTTTTTTTCTTCTCTCTCTGCCCTTTCCTTAGGCCGGGTCCCTGCTAAGACACTCAGCCAGCAGCGGCACCGCAATTTGGCCAAATTGGACCGCAAGCATCGGGCCTGGCAGCTCCGCCGGCAGTGCAGGGAGATGGTGAGTCAGTGAGAAGCTGGTGGGGTGGAGGGCAAGCCGCTTCCTGCTTCTACAGGGGAGGGAGAAAAACATAAGAAGGGCATCTGCTGGATCAGGCCAAAGGGGGCCATCTATTCCAGATGCCGGTGGGAAACCTGCAAGCAGGATTCAAACAAAAGTGTCCTCTCCCCTCCTGCAGTTTCCAGCAGCTGGCATTCAGCAGCATTGCTGCCTCTGACGGCAGAGCATAGTCGTTGCGCTTAGTGGCCATCAATAGTCCTCTCCTCCATGAAAGGACCTGTTTTTGCTTTTTCTTGGTCACAGGTGTTGGAAGAAAAGCGGAACTTGGGTCGCAAGGATGGGCCACCCCACTTGGTGGTGGTAGTCCCGCTGCATGCTGGCGTCGCTATCCCAAGAGCCTTGAGCCTGTTTCAGAGCAGTGCGGCTTCTACCGTGTGCCAAACCAAGATGGGGCCACCAGGTTTTGGCCTGCTGTGCCACCAAACCAGACTCCGGTGGCGCTTTGTGGTCGCTGACACAGGTAGGGGCATCTTAGCATACTGAGACACTGTCGTTACAACATGCCAGCCTCCATCTTCACCTGTGCCTTTCTTATCACCCAGGGAACCTCCATGCTGTGCTGGACCTGGCCAAAGTTGCAGACACCCTCCTTTTTGTGCTGGATCCTCACGAGGGCTGGGATGCCGCTGGAGACTACTGCCTTTCCTGCATCTTTGCACAGGGCCTCCCCAGCTATGGTGAGAACAGTGTCGAAAGCTGCTGTGCTAGCAGGAGGAGGCTCTTCCTTTACCGAATCCCTACTAGTAGAACAGTGTTCGGATGCCAGGGTTTGAAGTGGGGAGACCAAACTGCATAACTAGGAAGACCATCTGAATTATAGACTGTGTGAGGGAGCCAGGTAACCTCCAGTTAAGACACAGGGGGATTTACTGTTCTTTTTATCCTGATTTACAGACAAAGCGGCTCAAGTTAGAGGCAGGCAGGCAGGCTATGCCAACAGGCATATAAACTAAAAATGCAACATGTAAACTTAGGGAGTGGCAGGAAAAGGGACAGGAAACAGTCCTTCAAGGTCAGAATGAAGTGCTAAGTTACAAGCATTTACATTCAGTTTAGGCAATGCTGATCCTTCCTTGCTGATGTTCTTGTCTGAGCAGTGGATTGTGGCTCTTTTCTCTTTGGCCAAAGGGTGGGGCCAGAAGGTTCTTTCCTCTCCCTTGGGGCAAATGACAGTCAGAGCCAAGTGTTATTTCTGGCTGGGAAGGCGGGTGTAAGCTTGCAGCTCATGTTCCTTTGGCTGATGGATGGGGCCAGACTGATCTCCTCCTTGCCATGGTGTTCTTCCTGGGAGGCAGGGGAGGGGGCCCTTGATCCTGTGGCTGGTGGCAGAGGCCAGAGAGAGCTGCCCATCAGGTCTCATATTAAAAGGGATTAAACCAATTCACAAAGAGGGACAGATCTTTTGCAGCTGCTGCCTGTGAGAGCTAAATTGAGCAACCATGTTCATTAACAGTCTCTCCCCAAGCCACAGATATTGTACACAAACAGGGCAGGGCTGTCGTGTCTGTTTATCAAGAGACATTTGGCTGGCCTGAATTGGAAATGGGATGGCAGATGAGACAAATTTTGGATCTGATCCACTATGCCTCACCCTGTGTTGTTGAACTTATATCAACTTATGGAAGGGATGGGCAGTGGGCTTCCAGTCAGTGCTGCAAGGCTGCTTATGTTTGTAGAATTGTAGAGTTGGAAAGGACCCCAAGGATTATCAGGTCCAATCCCCTGCAATGCAGGAAACTTTTTGCTGAATGTGGGGCTTGAACCCCCAACCCTGAGATGAAGGTACCTGAGACTCTTCATCTCAGGGATACCTTGCTGGCATCTAGAGGATTTGGTCCACCCTGCCTTGGGGGGTCCCCTGAACTTCACAGCTGCCTGTAAGCAGACATTAAAGCCTACCCAGCCGTTGATGCTTCTCTCCCGTTTGTCACCTGCAGGCCTTGCTGTTCAAGGTCTTTCTGACCAACCGCTAAAGAAGCAGATTGACTGTCGCAAGAAGCTGAACAAAGCCATCGAGAAGAGGTTCCCTGAAGACAGGCTCTTTCTCCTCGACACAGAGCAGGAGTCCGCCCTGCTGTTGCAGCACCTGGCCAGCCAGAAGCAGCGGCACCTGGCCTTCCGAGACCGCCGGGCTCACCTGCTGGCCACTGCTGCCACTTTCGTGCCCAGCACAGACAGCACCTTGGTGGGGACCCTGAAGGTGTCTGGCTACGTCAGGGGATGGAGCCTGAACGTGAACAGCTTGGTGCATATTGTGGGACACGGGGACTTCCAGATGAGTCAGGTGGATGCCTCCCCAGAGCCCTTTGCTCTAAACTCCAGAACTGCAAAAGTACACCCAAGGAGCATGGGGGACCAGGTAGGTTCTGTTCCCTGGCTGGTGGGGTGGGGGGGGGCAGGAACTGGAAGGTAGGAGGAGGCAGCAAATGCTTGTGGGGGTGGGGGAGAAAGCATCTCCTTTGCCCCCAGGTGGCCATGCTTGAACTTCTCTCCCCTGGTTTCTAGGATGACCTTGTCAGGAGAGAAGAGGAGATGGAGGAAGACGTGAAGGTGCTCAGCAAGGCTGATGCCAGCAAGCAAGAGTCTCTGCAGTCAGAGGTGACCCCTGACCCCATGGATGGAGAGCAGACCTGGCCCACCGAGGAGGAGCTGAAGGAGGCTAAGGGTCAGTCTGAGCTTTGTCCATCCTACCGGCCTCTTCCTTTAGACCAGCTGTCTTGAAGGATGTCGCTTTGCACGTGGGCCGGGCTGAGGCTCTCCTTCTCTTTCAGGCTCATTATGGTCTGGGTTGGGCTTCAAACGCTGCTTCCCTGTTAAATTATATATTTAATTAACATTATACACTGCTTGATTGTAAAAAGAAAAACCCTCAAGGTGATTTATTTTTTTTGTAAACCCAATAGAATTATCACTAAGAAAAATCATCAAGAATTATTTGAGACATTCAGAAAGTCTAAATAACAATATACAAAAAAACAGATTGCAGCTTGAGCTAGCTTTTTAAATGTAGGTTTATAGTTTTTGGCATTGCAAATCGTTTTATCGCTTCTTAACGGTAGTGTGTAAAAGCACCAGCAGTGTGTGCTTCTAAATAGTTCAGCTTCACTTTCCTGGTGCTGTAAAGCAGCCTTTGCTGTAACTGCTTCAGTTTGGCCAGATGAGGAGCGGTGAGCTCTCTCTCTCTCTCTCTCTCTGACGCTGGCTAACTGCGCTTGCACTTCCAGAGTCCCTGGCACAGAGGAAGAAGATGACCAAGAGGGTCCCCAAAGGCACATCTGCCTACCAGGCTGCCTGGATCCTGGACAACAATGACGAATTGGAGAGTGGCAGTGAGGAGGACGATGAGGAGGAAGACAAGGAAGAGAATATGGTGGAAGAGCCCATCTCCCAGGTAATGGGATTGGGGTTAGTGCACAGCAGGAAGGTGTCGCCGGACATCTGGTGGGCAAGTGGGGAAGGAGGAGAGCGGGGGAGAATGGGTTCATTGTAGGTATTCTGGACTGTTCAGGAACAGCTGGGTGCAAGAAGCGGGGACCTTGATGTGCAGGATCCCTAAAATGTTGGCTTGGCTTACTAGCTGGACTCTGTGCTTGCTGCCAATTCTGTCAAAGTCTTTTGGCATGTGTTCAAAGGGTAGGGTAGAGAGGCAAAGGGAATCTCTTACTTGATTTGTGTTAGGAAGAAAGTAGGAAACTGCTGGAGAGAGGCTTGAACCCTGGAGCTAGCGGGACCCAGCAGAAGGAGTCATCTCCTGCTTGGCATCTTCTCTTGAGAGCCAGGAACATATTTTGGTAGTGAGATAGATAAGTGGACCCCTGCTGATGGTGGAATGAAGAGCGGCATTGTGGGTGCGTAGCACTGAGAGGTCAGAATTCGGGGAGGGGGATAGGAAGCCGCAATATGCAGTCAGACCATTGGTCGATATTGTTCGATATTGTCTGCACTGACTGGCAGAGCTCTCCTAGCCCTACCTGGACATGCCATCAGGGATTGAATCTGGGACCTGTTGCTTGCAAGGCAGATCGTCTTCCACTCAGCTGTGGATCTTCTGTGATCCATAAAGAAGAACATGGTTGTAAGAGCGTAGCAAAGAGAGATGGCAAGCCATGAGTGTCTGTCTTGACTGCCAGCCTAGTATTTTATTTTATTTTTCATTGCATTTCATTCTTCAAGTAGTAGTATACCAATTAGACATGGTGCCTTTTTCCTTTAAAAGGTTTCTTTCTTCAGACACCTGTGGCTCTTGAAGATCCACTGCAGCTGCTCACTTTCTCTCTTGTCTCTCACAACCCCACGTGGGTTGCTTTTTCGTATGCTAGGATGGGAGTGGCAGTGAAGAGGAGGATGAGGATGAGGATGATGAAGAGGCCACAGAGGAAGAGGAGGGTCCAGACATGACCCTCCTGGACGATGAGAAGATGGAGGACAACGAGGCAATTCTGGAGAAGTACAGGCAGGAGCGGCAGGAGGAGATGTTTCCAGATGAGGTGGACACACCACGAGATGTGGCGGCCCGGATCCGGTAAGAGCCTCATACATGCAGGGTGAAAAGGTAGGAGTGCCTGCAATGGGATGGCGAGGTCTGCCCTGGTTTGCTACATTTATCGCGGCCAGTTGCCAAAGCGAGGCCGGGTCTTGATACCCAGGTTCATGTTCGGCTGGGCTTTGGGAACAGGCAGGAGGCCGGGTCTCTTGGAGCACTGACTCCCTCTGGTTGTCTCCAGGTTCCAAAAGTACAGAGGACTAAAAAGTTTCCGGACCTCTCCATGGGACCCCAAAGAGAACCTGCCCAGGGACTATGCCCGGATCTTCCAGTTCCAGGATTTCTCCCGGACGAGGAAACACGTCTTCCGGCAGCTGGAGAAGGAGGAGAGCAGTGGAGCTGAGGTAGACCTTTCCTCCAGGCTCCAGATCTGGTCTGGTTCTGCCATATACCCTGAAGGCTCCTTGGTCCCATCGGTCCTGTTAAAAAATTGCAGAGCTGGAGGGCAGAAGTGTGGGAGACAGCCTGACCGTGGGCATGGGATCATTTGCACCCAGCCTCCCCTGAAGCAAGCTCAGGGCAAAACCAGAGCGAGCCAAAAGCGCCTGCAGGGGCACGAGCTCCATGTGGCTTGAGCTAGTCCATGCCACGGTGGAGGGCAAAAGCCATATCAGCTGGGGTTGCCAGTGGCCTGCGATTCCTTGGTTGTGTAGAACCTGCAGCAACTCAGGACAGAACTGAGAAGCTTGAGCACCTTGTGGGTTTTCCTTCAAACATGAGAGCAAGTTTGCAAAGAGAAGCTGGAAAGTGCAAGGCGCCTGGTCTTCTGAAATCTTGGAAGCCAGAGATGGGCCTGAATAAAGTTTCCTCTGGGCAGGGGCATAGCCTCAGCCCCCCTTCCTTGCTCCTGGCTTCCCTCCAGGACAGTCCAGAGCAGCCTCCCCCATCTGATGCCTGCCAGGTGTTTCGGACTGCAATTCCCTTTAGCCCTAGCCTCATGCAGAAGCTGACGGGGTCTGATAGCAGCCATGGTGCAAAACCTCTGGGGGGCATCAGGTTGAAGAAGGCTAGTCCACAATAATGGGCTAGGTTTTTTTTTACTATTGCTTTTATTGAAATGATTTCATGGATAACAAAGATACATAAAAGGTCGTGTTTCTTTTTTTAGTTCATAAACTCCTATCTGCAGGTCTGTTACATTTGGTGTGAGATATTTCTATCATAGACATTGTGAGTGGGGGAGAAAGGTATGGGGAGAGAGAGAGGTGGGAGAAGGAAGGGGATAATGATTTTTCCGTCTTTTGCATAGTGCATGCGTTGGGTCTTGTGTCAGCGTCACGTGGATAGGTTCTTCATCTATTCAGTTGTTAGTTTTTGTTGGCGGTGAGAGAAATTGGTTGGTTGCATTCAGCTGCTTGCAGTGAGTTTTGCTTGTGTGTGAGTGGGGGTGGGGTTGCTGGATCAAATTACCATATTTTTCGTTGACCATAAGACGCACCTAGGTTTTAGAGGGGGAATGCAAGAAAAAAAAATTCTTTAAAGGGAGCGCTGAGCAGAGCCTGTATGCATCCCAGGCGCAACGTGTGTGCGGCGCTTGTAGGCTTTTCCCCCAGGAGGGAGAAGGGCAGCCTGTCACTGATGGGTTGCCCTTCTCCCTCCTCGGGGAAAAGCCCCCAAGAGCTGCACACACGCTCAGCACGGCTCTTTAAAGGGAGCGCAGCTCTTGGGGGCTTTTGTGGGAGATGGGGGAAGGGACTGAGGCGCTAAGCCAGAAGCTCGAACAGCAAGAGGGAGCGCTGTGCAGCAATCCCTCTTGCTGTTCTGGCTTCTGGGATAGCTGCGCAGCCTGCATTTGCTCCATAAGATGCACACACATTTCCCCTTACTTTTTAGGAGGGAAAAAGTGAGTCTTATAGAGCGAAAAAACCGGTATCCATATCAATTTGTATGCTGTCCGGGGTGTGGGGTTATGTTGTTGTCTTGTAATAAAGGGGAGCTACACTGGGGTGAAGGCATCTTGTTTGTCCCCCTGCTAATTTCAGTTTGCTGAGTATTGGGCTAGTTGAACCAATGGTTCGATTCTGCATAAGGCAGTAGGGTGTGTTCATAACTTCAGCTGGATAATCAGTGTAGGCTTTGGAACTTGGAGCTTCATTTGGCACAGGTAGGTAGTTGTGTTGGTCTGCCATAGTCGAAACAAAATAAAATTCCATCCAGTAGCACCTTAGAAACCACCAAAGTTTGTTATTGGTATGAGTTTTCGTGTGCATGCACACTTCTTCATTTAGCAGCCCTTGATGTGCGACCTCAGCTTATTATTGAGATTTCTCAGTTTGGGTGAAACTGCCTCAGGTGAAACTGCATCAGAGCTTGCAAACTAGGCCCAGGGTGGCGAGCCCATGGCCCCCGATGCTGCTGGGCTTGTAGCTCCTGTCAGCCGCAGCTAGTAGGCAGGGTGAATGGGAGCTGTTGGCCAGCCACGGTTGGAGGGCCTTAGGCTGCCCACCCCGGCTTTAGAGAAAGCGGGGGTGGTGGGGCCTTGCCCATCCTGATCCATTGCTTGGGGTTTCACACGCAATGAGTCTGTGCACATTTAAACCAGCTCTTGGCATTTGGTTGGCTGGGGCAGCCTTTGCCAATCTGGTGCCCTTCAAATGCTTTGAAGGACAGCTCGCATCAGCATCGTATGGCCATCTTGGTTGACCAGCGTGGTAAAGGCTGGTGTTTCCAAATTGCTTACAGTCCTTTTCTGGTCTCCGGTACCTGTTTGCTGATGGGTAGAGTTTCTGCTCCTTCCTGCTTTCTGAACCCACCATTTCCTACTTTGCTCCAGGCGCTGCCAGGTTCGCTCTTTCACCCTCTGTCTTCCCTTTCCGCAGGTCGGCTGTTATGTCACGCTGCACATCTGCAGTGTCCCCGTCTCGGTCATGGAGAGTTTCCAGCAGCAGGTGCCTCTGTTGCTCTTCACGCTGCTTCCTTACGAACAAAAGGTGAATGGGGAGGGGAGCAATTTGGGGGTTCTGGCCACACCCAGCTGTGCTGTGCCCCCTTCACTTAAGCTGACAGCTTTTCATCACAGTGTCTGAACCTGTCTAATGTTGGAAGGGCAACCAAAATGATCAAGGGGAAAGGTTGCAGCATCTGGGGTTTTTTAGTTTAAGGAAAAGGCAAGTAAGAAGAGACATGATAGAAGCTTGTTAAATTTAGCATCACATGGAGAAAGTAGATAAAGAAAAGTTTCCCCCCCTCAACACAAGTACTTGTGAACATCCAAATGAAGCAGAATGTAAATGTAAATGAAGCAGAATGTAAGATTTAGGACAGATGAAATAAAGTCCTTCTACACGAAGCGCATAGTTAAACTGTGGAACTCCCTCCCACAGTGATTTGTCACTAACCTGGATGGCTTTAAAAGAAGATTAGACAAATTAATGAAGCAGAGGGTTATTGATGGCTACCAGCCACAATGGGTCTGCTCTGCCTCCCCAGTTGGAGGCAGCAGTGCTTCTGAATACTAGTTTCTGAAAACCACAGGAGGGGAAAGTGCTCTTGTCTTGCTTGCAGGTTTCCTAGGGCCGTGTGGCCGCTGTGAGAACAGAATGCTGGACCAGATGGGCCCCCTTTGGCCTGATCCTGCAGCCAGGATCTTGTTCTGTTCTTATGACACCTGACAATCATTTGGTGATCAGAGACTTCTCTTGCCTGTCTTGGGTGTGAGTTTGGGCCATTCCTAAGGCTCCCTCTTTTCCTCTCCTTTTCTTCTCCGCGCTCTCTGCAGATGTCTGTGCTCAACCTCCTGGTGAGACGCCAGCCGGGTGACAGTGAGCCCGTCCGGTCTAAGGAGGAGGTGATTGTCCATTGTGGCTTCCGCCGCTTCCGAGCCTCCCCGCTCTACTCCCAGCACAGTTCAGGTGAATGTGCATTTTCCCCCTCCTGTGCCCCAGGCTTCCTGTTTGGGCCCCTGCAGTTGGTTCTGTGAGTGTGTGTGTCCAGAGAAGTCTTGGTGAAAGTCCTATGCTGAACATGTGGAACAGGGTAGCGGGTCTTCAGATGCCCCAGCCCTGTGTTGTGCCGTCGTTGAATACTTTGGGTGATCTGGAATGTATAGTGCAAATGCATCTCACATGAAGCTTCTGTTCCAGGAGCAGCAAATGAACACAAAATTGCACATAGCCAAAAGCTGCTGGCTGGCAATGGGGGGGGGGGGACCCATGTGGAGGACTTCCCTGTGTCTCCACTTGTCAGGTGACTAAATGCTGCTCCCTTGGCTGCAGAAGGGAGCAAAGAGGCAGGCAGCTGCTGCAGATCCATTCCAGCCTTTATCTTCTGCTTGCACCTCCATCTGTCTGCCAAGCAGAGAAAAATATTTCTTCTTCCCCTGCCTGCCTGCCTCCTTTGTTCTGTCCTAGTCTCTCTCCTTCCTCCACTGCAGCTGTTGCCTGGAAGGGTGCCACCAGAGCAGAGTGCATGTAATTCATTTTTTGCAAGTAAGGAGTGGGTGTGAGATGCAATTGCACTACATTGTTTGCCTGGACAAAGAAGTGTGTTTGTGTGTGTCTGATGTTTGCATGGTTGGAATACTATATAGCCTGCTAGCCAATGATAAGCCAAAGGTAAGACTCACTTCTGTTGCTCCACCTACCACTGGAAGGTAGACCAGGTGGACCTTCAGGCTGGGATGCAGAAGGCCCCTGCTACCTTTCTAGCTGCATCATCCTGGGCTTCAGTGCTGCCTGGGACATCACACAGCTACTTGCCCTGAGCCAGACAGACGCACTTGCTTGACTGGTCTGAGTGCCAGGCAGCTCCTTCCTGATGCTCCCAGGAAAAGGGGAGCAAGGTGAGGCTGGTCCTTCAGTGGCAGAGGCTGCAGCCACAGCTTTCCATTCTGTCCCTGGGAGCTTTCCTGGACAGAGCTCTGTAGCCTTGTCATTCCACAAAGGGGCTGAGGATTGGTGAAAGAGACCTTCCTGTGGCTCCAGGGCAGGGGCTGACGGTGTGCTTTCCTTCCCTCAGCTGACAAGCACAAGCTGGAGCAGTTTCTGCGGGCAGACACCGCCACGGTCGCCACCATCTACGGCCCCATCACTTTCCCACCTGCTTCTGTGCTGCTCTTCAGACAGAAGAGCAATGGTGAGTTTGGTATTAAGGGGAGGGCCTTTGGGGCAGGAGGGTTGTCAGCCCTGGGCCTTCTCCTGCTGCTGCCTCAGTTCCTGCCCATGAGCAGCAGCCTGCTCCAGCCTGCCGCCCTCCCAATGCTTTGGACTACAGTTGTGCTGACTGGGGCTGATGGGAGGCGTAGTCTGAAGCAGCCAGCAGGTGATGGACTGGGGAAGGTTGTCTACAGCAGTGGTGTCCAAAGTGGGCAGGTATCGCCCCCTGGGGGGCACTAAGAGGCAGAGTGGGGGCAGCAGAGGTGTCCCAAGACTTTGAAAAGCTGGTATCACTGCATCAGTTCCCTTGGTTTTGTTGAATTCATTGAACCAATTAGTTTGAATTGGTTTTTTGAATAAATGTGTTTTGAATTTTATTGTATTACTGTCTTCCTTACTGGTTCATGCAGTAATAGTTTTTGTAGCTTTGGGGACACTGGGGGGGGGTGAGTTTATGGAACAAACGGGCAGTGGCCCTGAAAAAGTTTAGGAACTGCTGTTTTGACAGCAACTTGGAATCTACTTGGCTTGTTGAGAACAGCTGTCTCTTTGAACTACCCTGTCTTATTTACTGGTGGCACTGCTGCAGTTTTTAAATATTTGTGTTGGTGCTGTTGAATGGTCACTGTGATGTGTGGGTGGGTGTTCCTTTTCCTTTCCTTTTTTTAGCATGGGTAGCAGAAAAGGATTGACGACTTTGGCTTTGAGCCAAGAGCATTTCCAGCCCCTTGCCATAGATGCCAGCTGGTTACTATTGATATCTTTTCCCACTTGAAAAATGGTGCAATGCTACTACTGTTTTGTTGGCTGGGTGAAGCCTGCATTTATTGCACAGGCTGTGGTGAGCTGGCTCCTAGAACTGAGCGCTGTTGCCCATCCAGCAGCACGCTTGATAGTTGTGTTTCTCTGCAGGAGCTCACAGCCTCCTGGCCACAGGCTCCCTGCTCAGTGTCGACCCTGACCGGCTGGTGATCAAGCGGGTGGTGCTCAGTGGCCACCCATTCAAGATCCTCAGCAAGATGGCAGTTGTGCGCTACATGTTCTTCAACAGAGGTATGGTGGGACCCAGAGGGAAGAGTGTCTGGCAGAGCTGCTGCTTGTTAGGGAGCAGAGGGGAAATGCCCTAGACTTGGGTCTGCAAGGCAGCACAGGCCTTGCCTGTCCACATGCTGCCAGTCTGGTGGGTTTGTCTATGGGATGGCAAGCTAGCTGCTGTGGAATAACCCAGACTCAGATCTTCGGGGAAGGCCCTTTTCTCGGTGGCTGCTCCGAGACTCTGGAGGGCCCTAGGGAAGCTAGACTGGATCCCTTTCTCGTCCTTCTGCTGGCAAGTGAAGACTGTTTTAGTCCAACAGGTCTTGGAGCTCTTTCCTTAAAAAGCAGTCAGTTCCCTAATAGTGCCGTGCTGTTTTTATTATTTGTATCTTAATAGATTTGTTTTATATAGTTTCAATTCTAATAAAGCTCAATTGCTTTTTAGCTTTTTGTGTTTTACCTGTGTTGTTTTAATGTGGGTCAGCTCCCTCATGTCTCAGTCCAGGGAAAAGGTGGGATGTAAATAAATATAATAATCTACACTCATTTCCCCCTGGAAATGCAGTGCCTGAATATTGAGCCAGAGAGAGATTCTCCTAGCTCAGTGCTATCCTATGGACACCCTCCACCCCACTGTATTCCAGAGCACCCTGTCAATGAAAGCAA
Organism: Podarcis vaucheri; assembly: GCF_965113315.1. Classification (NCBI taxonomy): domain Eukaryota; kingdom Metazoa; phylum Chordata; class Lepidosauria; order Squamata; family Lacertidae; genus Podarcis; species Podarcis vaucheri. The sequence goes on along the minus strand of NC_138765.1, from coordinate 87,187,834 downwards.
GGCCTGGGGAATTTCATTTTGGAATGTGCACCAGTGGGCAGCAGCTGAGTTCCACCTACTCTTTGTTTTCTCTCATATCCGACAGAGGATGTATTGTGGTTCAAGCCAGTGGAGCTCCGGACCAAGTGGGGGCGCCGGGGGCACATCAAGGAGCCTCTGGGTAAGTATGCAGGCCCAGCTCTTGAAGGGGATGGGGGTGCTTAGCTTATGATGAGCATGCCAGCAGATCTCTCTCTCTGAACTGTGTTTTAAACTGCTGCCTCCCCCTCTCTTCTCTGCTGGCAGGTACCCATGGCCACATGAAATGTCAGTTTGATGGGCAGCTGAAGTCCCAGGACACAGTGCTGATGACCCTCTACAAGCGGGTCTTTCCCAGATGGACATACGATCCCCACGTGCCAGAGCCACCGCGGGACAGTTTGAGCAGCCTCCTGCCTGGCCAGGAGGAAGAGGAAATGGACTAGCAGCTGCAGGGGACCGTTTTGTCTAACTTTGCACTTCGCCTATGTTCATTTGTATCCTATTTATTTTTGGAGGAAAATACTATTTCCAAGACAAGCCTTGGCCTCTGAATTGTTTATTTACGTGTGTCTTTATTGGCCCAGCAGTCTTGGTCAATATGATGCCCCAGAAAAAGTGAGCTGTCAGTGGCCAATTCCTCCAAAGAAGGGGTAGTTTGGGTTTATTTATTAAATGTATTTCCAGCTTGACCTTCATCCTAGGGCATGACACAAACAGTTAAGAATAGGAAGAGTTTTCATGCCCTAGAAATTCAAAAGTGTTAAAATTGCCACCCAGGGGAAGAAACACCAGTTGCTGCAGCACACTGAAGACTTAGTAGCCAACAGAAGCCCAGGCAAGGAGGGGCGACGAGAAATGCTTGTCTGAGCCCTTGCAAGGAGGGGGGTAGGGAGGAGGCGTCTTTGTTCCTTCAGAAATCTGGATCTGAAGTTTAGCTCTTAAACTCGACTCTCAACCTTGGCAGAGTGGGGAGTTCTCTATCACCATGTCATCTTGGGGGCTGGAGTCACTGCTTCTCTAAAACGAGTACCTTTATCAAGGGCTCTGAACTAACAAACAATATGGTTGCAGATGATAAAATTCCCATAAGCTGCTCCCCAGAACCTTACAGACCTGCATCTTTCTCTGCCGTGTTTTGATGCTCCCCACTTTCTTGTATGATGTGGCTGCTAGTCTCCAGCTGACTCTAGAGCCTGTTCTCTCTTTTGGGATCAAGCAAAGATGCTGCTACGCCCAGGCCATCGTAAAGTTTCCAGGAAAGAGACGTTCCTTGATTCTAAACTTGCCAATTCCTCACCAGCTGTGGCACGGGCAGCTTTAGGGATGTTTTTGGGAAACAATCACATTTGCTACCCTCATTTACTACAATACCTATGGCTTTAAAAGGTTAGACAAATTCATGGAGGAGAGGGCTATTGATGGCTACTAGCCTTGATGGCTATGCTCAGCCGACAGTCAGAGGCAGCAATGCTTCTGAATGCTAGTTGCAGGAAATCACAGGTGGGGAGATTGCTCTTATGTTCCAGTCCTGCTTTAGGCTTCCCGTTGGGGCATCTGGTTGGCTACTCTGAGAACAGGATGGGTCACTGGCCTGATCCAGCACAGCTCTTCTTAGGTTCTTAGCAAGATTCCTTTGGTGTGTGAAGGGACACTACAGAATATTTCTTTCCTAGGGTGCTTGTCCAGAGCCTCGTGTTCAGTCCCTACAGTCTTCTCTTGTCCATCTTACCAGGAGACTTCTACCCCAATTTTTTAAAAAAGCAAAGTTTACAGCAAACACATCTTTGGTTTATTAGAGTGGAAAGCAAGTAGCATGATGCCATTTCAACCTCCTGTTGCACTGCCACCTTTTTGCAATGGCTTTACAGTTGTTTCCCATTTAACCAGAAGTCTGGGTTGTCTTCTAAAGGAGAACTAGTTTTAGAAGACTGAAACTTGACTCAAATCTCAGGTTCAATTCCCACTCTTTTAGAAGCAAAATAGAATTCACACAAACATGAAACGAAAGTAACTCACAACCTGATAGGTTTTTGTTTTTTTCAAAGCACAGATGAGAGGGCTTTCTGAGCAGTGAGTGACATTTGGACCAGCTGCTGTACATAAATTGTTTCCTAGATCAGAATTGCTCTCTAGTGCAAGAGCGGAGGAGACTATTTCTTTTCATGCTTCTGCTCCAATCAAAGGCAGAGCTTCCTGCACTCATATCTATATCACATTCAGAAGAGTCAACCTTTATCACTCTTGGTGCTGAGAATTCGTATCAGACTGTTTAACTTTTTGCATTTCACAGGAAAGGCACAAAAAGGTGTTACATTTTTGGCAGCAGAATATATACAGACACAGCAATTTACAACTTGCGATTCTAAAGGCACCACAGAAGACAGCAGGGGAGGATTGTTTTGTTTTAAATAAGTGCTCTAGCATTCTGAGTAGGACCCAAATTGCATTCATTTGCTGTGAACATGTTTTGTTCTGGACACGGATTTTCTGTTCAGAGCATGTGTGAAATTTTAAGCCATTGTGCATATTTTTTTTTTTAAAAAATGTAAAGCAAAGGGGCTAAACTTGGGAGGAAGGCAAAAGCATTGTACAGAGGTGACCTCCCTACAACCTCAGTCAAGCTGAAACTGCCCTCCTCAATTTCCCTCCAGAAGCACTTTATTTTCTTAAAAAGGGCAAAATTCTTGAAATCAACTACACATAAATGGGAATGAGGCACAACCCCCTTTGGGAACTAAACAAGCGGCTGGACTTGGCAATATCCAGATTTACTATAAAATTTTTTTTTTAAAAAACGACTCATGCAAGCAGCAGTTCCCATATACATTGATTGAAAAGCAAGTCTCCCTTGCCATGTGTACAAAGGGTACTGTGTAAAGGTGGTATGGCTGGGTCATTACAGGGAGCCCCGGACCAATAAGGCAAGCACCAGGCAGCGCAGCTGCTGCCATTGCCATTTACCCAGAATGCCTTGGGGCCTTATTTGTTGAGGCCCCAAAAAGAATTCTGGGGAAATGAAGACAACAGGAGAACAAGTCACCTGGCTCGTGGGCTCCTCTTCAAAACACCAGACCCCAAGAATCTTAAGAAATTAATAAAATGTGTGGTTGGCCTCTGGGGGATTAGGGTAAGAAATACAATGTACAGTGGTGCCCCGCAAGACGAATGCCTCGCAAGACGAAAAACCCGCTAGACGAAAGGGTTTTCCGTTTTTCGATGCGCTTCGCAAGACGAATTTCCCTATGGGCTTGCTTCGTAAGACGAAAATGTCTTGTGAGTCTTGCGATTTTTTTCGCTCCCCCCCCCCTTTTTCTAAGCCGCTAAGCCGCTAATAGCCTTTTAGCCGCTAAGCCAATAGGGTTGCTTTGCAAGACGAAAAAACCGCTAGACGAAGAGACTCGCGGAACGGATTATTTTCGTCTTGCGAGGCACCGCTGTACAGGGCATTCTGCTAGCAGTTATAGTGAGGCCAAGGGATGAAATCCTGCACTGCCCCTTCATTATGCAATATTTGTTCCTGGCAGATTTTGGTGGGCATGTGAAACTAAGTAACAATGCTTACATAGCCTCCTGTATATGAGGGTGTAGTTGTATGGGGGATGTACTTTGGGGAAGGGCCACAGAGCACCCGCTTTGCATACAGAAGGTCCCAGATCCTGGAATCTCCAGGAGAGACTCTTCTCTGGAATCTTTGGGAGTTGCTGCCAGTCAGTGTAGACAGTGCTGAGCTAGATGGACCAATGGTCTAACTCAATATAAGGCAGTTTCCTCTGTTTCACTTCAGACTGCAAGGAAGGCCTATGTTTCATTTATAAATCTACAGCAGGCATGTCCAACAGGTCAATCATGATCTACTAGTCGAGCGCGGGGGCATTCCCGGTTGATCACAGGATCAAAGCAAGAGATCTCTGTGGTGCTCCTGATCAATCCCTAAACAAAGCTCAACAACTCTGAGCAACTCTCCCCCCAAAAAGTTCAACAGCTCTTGGCATTGACAATGGGTAGATCACTGCCAGTATTTTTAGAGTGGGAGTAGATCACAGTCTCTTGGGAGTTGGATGTGCCTGATCTACAGAATACTAAAGCTAGCATTCCCTAGCCTGATACAGCCCAAAACCTCTGGAGAGTAACACCCACCAACTCCAACCAGTGTGTAGTCAACGTCCAAGGATGGAGGGGGTTATGGTTTGGCAACAGCTGGAGGTCACCAGGTGAGGAAGGCTGACTTAGGTGGTCAGCAGTCCCTTCTGTGCAATCCCTTCAGGAGTGAGGAGTATAGGCAAATGAAACCTAGTCAAGAGGACCGGCAGGAAATTTGAGAGTTGCCAGGTTTTGTGGGGGGGTTTTTTTTGTTTAAATCACAAACACGTTTGCAGGTCCAATTTTAGAAGCCAGGGCACAAAAAAGATTCAGAGCTCCCCACACGTATATTATCTGCCAATGATTCCAAGGAGAAATTATTTCCAAACCTATTATAGTACACAAAATCTAGGTTAGCATGATGCAAAACTGGCATAAAAGGATTACTGCAAGAGATTGAGACTGCAGGCAGCGTGGGCAAGACGTGCTGCCTGGGTGCAGGAAAAGGCAAGAGGCCATTTGGGCTGTTAGTCTTCCCCACCACAAAGGAGGAGCAGGACTTTCCTGTAGTCTCCTGAGGTGTCGCCCTGAAAGAGAAATTTGAAGCCACTGTCAAGTCATGCTTCTGATTAATGGTTTAAAGCAGTCTCCCCCAACCGGGTGCTCAACAGAGGTTTTGGACGTCAGCTCTCATCAGCCCCAGCGCCATAAGGCCATGCTGACAGAGACTGATGGGAGATTTACCTTATTTATTTCATAAAATTGATACACTACTTGACTAAAAAAGCAAAGCTCAAAGCAATTTACAAGGAGACGAAAACAAAGTTATCAGTAAAAGCAACACTTTATCTTTTGAATGTTTTAAAATCGACAATAAACTAAAAGGAGATTAAAACATACACCCACATTCTACTTATCTAAACAAAAACCATTTAGCAGCCACTGAAAAGAGTGCAGTCAGGGTGCCCGCCTGATTTCAAGAGGATGTGAGATCTAGACTACAGTTTAACATATCTGGAGAGCAACATTGTGGATGGTGGTGGTTTGTATCTGGCTTTGCTATGGCCATTAAACACTGCTCCAGGCTGCTCACACGAGTGTGAGCCTCTTTGGGGACATTGTTCCTGCAGGGAATTCTCCTGCCCAAGCCTCACAGCAATGAGAGAGAGCAGCTCAAAGCTTCATTAGGCTTGAGGCCTACTTGGGAATTTAAAGGTGCTGGAATTGGATGGGGAAACAAATGAACAAAAAATGCAAGCTCACCTTAATGAAGGAGTAGAGGGATTTTCCATACATCCGCTTGAACTCTGCCTTGATATCTATCATGTCTATCTCACAGCGGGAGACCATTACTCGAATGAGGGTGTCGTCATTTGTCCCTAAACCCTTGATGGGGGAGGGGGAGGAGAGAAAACAAGCAACTGGTCACTCGGTTTTTGCATTCAAACAAACAAACAAACAAACAAACAAACAAACAAACAAACAAGGCACATTCAAACCTTTCTCCCTCCCCTGCCCCATTTACCTTCATGGATTTGTACAGCCTTTCAGCAAAGTAGGCATGTCTATTTCTTATACAGTTTACTGCAAGGAGAAAAACAAAGGAAGCGAGGTTAGCAAAGCTAGAAAAGAGAGCTGGACCCAGACAAGCTCGTGATCAAGGAATATACCGTATTTTTTGCACCATAACACTCACTTTTTTCCTCCTAGAAAGTAAGGGGAAATGTCTGTGCGTGTTATGGAGGGAATGCCTATGGGTGGCGGGGGGGATCTGCTGCAGTCGCGAGCAGAGGATCCATGGTTCCCCTTCCTTCCCTCCTCCATGGCTGGCTATGAAACAGCAAAGCGGGAGAAGAGCCGGGAGAAGAGCCGCTGAGTGGGGAGGAGAGAGGGACAGAGAACCTGCTTCTTTAAAGGAGCAAAGCGGGAGAGGAAAGGACCCGCTTACACGAGTGTAAGCGGCTCCTGTCCGGTTGGTTCCTTTAAAGCAAGCAGGCTCTCTGTCCCTCTCTTCTCCCCACTCAGCTCGCTACATAGCAGCAAAGTTTTTCAGCTTGCTAATTATAATATAATAATAATTTATTATTTATACCCCACCCATCTGGCTGGGCCTCCCCAGCCACTCTGGGCGGCTTCCATAAAAACTGAAAATACAGTAAAATATCACATGTTAAAAACTTCCCTGAACAGGGCTGCCTTAAGCTTGCTAAGCCGGGGATGAGCGGGGAGGAGGAAGAAAAGCAGAGCCTGCTTGCTTTAAAGGAGCAAAGTGGGAGAGGAGAGGAGCCTTCTCCCCTTAAACCCCTCTTCTGCATTATTAGCAGCATCCTTCTCCACACACTCCACGCGTGCTCCTTGTCCCTTGAGTGCTTTTCCTTCCCTCCCCACTTAAAACACGGTTACAAAGCATGGATCCACATGGATCCTCAGGATTTTTGCACTGGGTCACCCCAAATTCACCATCAGATCACATAGCATGTCCATGGCTACAGCCTGCACCAAAAAAATCACGCACCCAGTGTTGCCTGGGGCTGCAGTGGTGTAAAAACCTGGTTACAAAGCATGGATCCACATGGATCCTCAGGATTTTTGCATTGGGCTACTCCAAACTCACTGTCAGATCACATGTCTGTGGCCACAGCATGAACCACAAAAATCATACATCCACTGTTTCGTTTAGAATGGTTTTTTTTCTTGTTTTCCTCCTCTAAAAACTATGTGCGTGTTATGGTCGGGTGCGTGTTATAGAGCGAAAAATATGGTAGTTTTTCAAGCAAACAGAGGGCCTGCATTTTTGAAGAAAAAGTGTGGTGTCAACTGTACTTGGCCAAGAGGAAACTGCCCAACATAGGAGTCCCTTCATCAGCAGCCATTATCCAGTGAGAAAGCATGAAGGACTCTCTAGAATAAGGGTGGGGGAAACCTGTTGCCCTCCAGAGGTTGCTAGACTACAACTTCCAGCATCCCCAACCGGTGCATATGCTGGCTGTGACTGCTTGGAATTGGAGTCCAACTTTTTAAGCAGAGGTTGGATGACCATCAGTCATGTATGATCTATTTGAGACTCCTGCATTGCAGGGGGCTGGATTAGATGACCCCTGGGGTCCTTTCCAATTCTACACTTCTATGAGTCTATGAGCTGGAGGGTCAGACCTGGCCTGGGAAGTCATAGATTCAAATCCCTGATCAGTCATGATATTATTATTGGCCAAGTTCAAACATCACATTGAACTACAGTTTAAAACAAAAACTATGGTTTTATTTTGAAACAGAAGCGTTGATTCAAACTTCTCGCTCTACTGCTGCCTTCTTCCAAGGAGTTTGGCTTGTCCAAGGAGCTCCGAGGAGTCTTGGTGGTCACCATTTATTATTTACTATTATTATATTACAGGGACATGGGTGGCGCTGTAGTCTAAACCACAGAGCCTAGGGCTTGATGAGTGGAAGGCAGTTTGAATCCCTGCAACAGGGTGAGCTCCCATTGTTTGGTCCCAGCTCCTGCCCACCTAGCAGTTCAAAAGCATGTCAAGTGCAAGTAGATAAATAGGTACCGCTCTGGCGGGAAGGTAAACGGCGTTTCCTTGTGCTGCTCTGGTTCGCCAGAAGCGGCTTAGTCATGCTGGCCACATGACCCAGAACTGTCTGCGGACAAACGCCAGCTCCCTCGGCCTATAGAGCGAGATGAGCGCGCAACCCCAGAGTCGTCCGCGACTGGACCTAACGGTCAGGGGTACCTTTACCTTTATTATAATATTTATTTATATCCTGCCTTTTCCCCAGATCAGGATTCAAGCCGGCTTACACAAATTAAAACAACGCAGATAAAATACAAAAAGCTAAAAATATATAAAAGATAATTGCTTAAAAGTAATTAAACTCTTAACAGAATTAAAACAACACAAAAAACACATCCATTAAAATACATACGGTATATTATAAAATGCCCGAACCCATTTTGCCTCAAGTGCTAGTTCTCTCCAAACAAACCATGATCTGTAACCCAGATTTGTTCCAACTTGTTCAGCATTAATTTTGTTCACGTTAAATCATAGTTTGTTTTTTTGCTATGGTTACGTGAAAGTCAGATCATTATTTGCTAAAGGGGGTGAGTTATAAATCATTCTATTGCAACGACCCTTTGCAAATACTAAATTCTAACAGATATTGATGAAATCAGTAAAACAAAGAAATGCCACAGTATCAGTTTGGAGACAAAAACAGCTTTACACTAATACAGTGGTGCCTCGCAAGACGAAATTAATCCGTTTTTTCGTCTTGCGGTTTTTTCGTCTTGCGAAGCACGGCTATTAGCGGCTTAGTGGCTATTAACGGCTTAGCGGCTTTAAGAAAAAGGAAACAAACTCGCAAGAACTCGCAAGACGTTTCATCTTGCGAAGCAAGCCCATAGGGAAATTCGTCTTGCGGAACGACTAAAAAAATGGAAAACTCTTTCGTCTAGCGAGTTTTTCGTCTTGCGAGGCATTCGTCTTGCAGGGCACCACTGTATACCTCAGCGCAGCAGGCCAAAAGGCTTTAGAATAAAAACACCTTCAGCAGACAATGGAAGGTCAGTGGGGGGGGGGGGCAAATTAACCTCCCAAGACAGGGAGTTCCAGTCTGGATGTGACCAAAGAAGCGATTTCTCACGTTTGAACAAACTGTTACCAGAATGCGGGGAAAAGTCTCCCCTGCAGATATTAAGGAGCTTTGAAGGCTCACATGGAAGGAGGCATTGCATTAGCTATCCTGGGCATAAACAATGAAATTCACCGGGTGACCTGAGCCAAACTATCTCAGTCAAGCCTATCTCACAGGCTGCTGGATAATCTTCGTGTAGCGTTTATTGGACTTCTTGAGAGAAGGGTGCAGAAACCAAGACTATCATTGCAAGGCACCTCCATAGCTCTTTCAAGTTGCCCCACAAGACCATCCCATCCCCCGTTTCATTTCAGCAGCTCAGTAAATGACTCACCTATCGCTAACAAGGCATCCTCAAGATCTCCTGACATTTCAGATTGAATGCTCTCCGTAATGTCTTTGTTAGCAATCTTCCTGTAGTCATCGAACACTGGAAAGCAGAAGGAGGGTTTTACTAGCAAATTAAAAGTAAAAAAGGTGCCAAATCTAGAAGCCCACATATTTAGGATTTTATTCAACTAATTTCTACTAAGAGTAGACTCACTGAAATTAATTGACAAAAGTTAGCTATGTCTATCAGTTTAAATGACTTTACTCTGAGTAGGACAAGCACTGGCGACAGCACTTAAAATTGCCCTCTGTTTTGCTGCTTAGATGAGCTAGAACATAGAACATCAGGGAAGTTCCCAGGTTTCTGATATTTGGCTTATGATTATTTTAAAATAAGAAAATGGCAGTTCAGTAGAAATATTTTCCCTCTACTCCTCCACAGTGCAGGTTTAAACAAACTCTGACATTATTTACACAACCTCAGCCACTCCCAAAGGATTTGTAGAAATTTCAATTCAAGGAATGCAGAATCCCTTGGCTGCTGTGAAAATTTGATACACCAAACCACATCAGTTTCCCCTTTGGATTACAGTTGAACTCTGCTAAAGAGATAGAACAGATTCTATTGTCTAGACTGTATAACATGTTGATCCAAATAAACATGGACATAGCATATGGTTTATAGGAGATATGGGAAGCTGATTGGCAGATTAGCATCAGTAAAGAGGTGTTGATTTCAATATGGATAAAATTTCCTTTTAAATTGGTCTTGGCCTCAATAATAGAGGTGTAAAAATGGCATGTCGCTCAGTGGCTCAGTTCTGGGATGAAGTATTTGTTCAAATAAAACCACTTACTGGATAAAATGTCTCTGGCTCTTCTCAATCCATTTATGGGAGACAGTATTAACTTATACAGTTTTAACTTTTAGTAAATTCTCTTCTCCTAGCACCCAGGTGCATAACAACAAGATTCTGGAGGAACTTAGTGTTTCTCTGACAAATTGGTAGAACAGAGTGACAAATAGCACTTGTAGAAAAATAATAAAATTGGCACAAAGCTTGAAACACAAAGTCTCTTTTGTAAATGAATAGCACATTATGTATGAATGAATAGCACATTATGTTTCATTATGTACATAACTAAAAACAAAAACAGACAGCTCCCCTCACATTATAAAACTTTTTGCTTAATAAACTATTTATTGCCTTCTGTACAAAAAGTAGTCTGGGATAAGAACTGCACGTATTGCCTAAACACCAGCTTCTGGTGATATATTACTTAATTTATCTCTGTGATGTTGAAAGAATTAAAGAAAAAAGAAAAAAGAAATATTGTGCAGTGGCAAGTTGGGTTGAACAGACACGGGGGGTTCTAAAACCGTGTGTGTGAGGACTTAAGTTTTTTTTATAAAAGGTTTCTATATATTGTAGGTATTAAAAGGAAAGACAACCTTCCATATTTGGCCTTTTTTCAGTCTACATTAGTGTAGTCTCAAACCGTGTCCTTACTTTACAGCCCCATCAATTAATTAAGGTTTGGCCAAGGCAATCCATTTTTGGATTGAGCTTAAAGGCAAAAATGCAAAAGGCCCTCAAAGGTTCAGGAAGCTGCTTGTGTTTGCACATCTTCCGAGCTACAGTGCTCTGCATACTGCTCACTGGGCTCACAAACTTTCATTTATCTAGAAGGAGGAGAAGGATTAAAAACCCACAGAGTGAATGAAAGACAAGCGCCAACAGGTGGTAGCAAAGCAAATGCAGCAGACTTGTCTTGAAGCCAACTCTTACTGTAAGAACTGGTGGAGCAAAAAAACAGGAAGATACAGATCTCCTTCCCAGGAAATCCGTGGGGTTCATGCCAATGCAAGTTTCCATGGGCATGAAAGAAAGGCACTATGGCAGCACATAAATGCTGTATGAATTTTGCAATCCGGAAGAGCATCTCATGTACGCTCCTCCACAGGAGAAAGAAATTAAGTTGGGAAGAGTCCCAAAAGGAAACTGTAGTAAGAGTATCTGTCAGGGCTGGTTACACATCCTTAGAAGTCACGCCAGGGCTGGCTCCACCCTTAAGAGTCATGTTACTGCCTTTGCTTAGACTACAAACCTCCAACTGTCATGTGGCAAATCACATGCTTTTTAGCTTCCCTTTTGCCATTGCTAAGAAATGGCCTCTGAATGTCCTATATTTTATTGTTAGACATTGTTTCAGTGTTTATTAACATGAGATGTTTGTTTGCCTGATTGATATTGTGATTTTTTTAAAAAATTGTGTTATGTTTTGTCATTGTTGATGCATTACCTTGAAATGCTGTTATATTTTAGTCTGTGTGTGGTTCTGAACCTCTTTGAGCTTGGTTTTACCATGGAAAAGCAGCATACAAATAAACTCAGGTTGATGATAATGAAATTTCCTACACTTAAGTGTGGTAAAGAGACACTTTAAATTCCTACCTCTTGGCATATGTATGAGAAAGGGCTCCCTCCCCTTTGCACATATTCTGAAAGCATCCCAGATGCCCAAGGGGAGTCTCTGTACAACAACCATCCAAAATTTTCAGCCTCTTACCCCTCAACAGGTGGTTTCTGCTTCTTGAGCACAGGATACTCATGAACTGGGCCTCATCAGTGCCCCACCTTTTCTCCCCAGCTTCGTACAGACACTGAAAATGAGAAGTGCAGATAAAAAGGTATCAATTTTTAAAAGGTCAGTGCAGAAGGACAAGGAAACCTGGGAGGGAAGCAGAGCCTGTGAGGGGAGAAGGGAGGTCTAAACAAGAGCTTGGCTGCGGCATCCAATAGCCCAGACAAGTTCCAAGTAGGTAAAAAGGTGGAGCTTATGTCACACATTGTTTAAAATCACAGCAGAGAGAAATAGCCCTGGGTTAGAAGAACTCACTCCCCTGAAGGAGGCAACTGTGATATAAGCTGCTGCCCCAATGTGGTATTTTTCTGCAGTAAGATCTGTTCCCCAAGTGCAAAGAGCTACAGACCTGGGCATCTTGCACGGCCAGGCCCTCATCAACATAGCTGCTCTCATCTCTGTTGCCCTGGAAACAAGAGGTATAGGTTAAATTCAGTCTAATGCAGGGGGTGGGAATTTCCTAGCGGGGCACTGTAGGTGTCAATGACTATCAGACTTTGAAAAACTGGTATCACTGGATCAAGTTCATCAATTTTGCTGAATTAATTAAACTAAACAGTTTTAATTGGATTTTGAATAAGTGTGCAATTAATTGTTATTGTTTTGAATTTCATTTTGTTATTATCATCCTTTGGTCATGTAAACCACTATTCTGAATAATGCTTTTTTATAGGGTAGGGTAGGGAGCACTGGAGATGAGTCTATGGAACTCATTCTCCCCAAAAGTGTGTCCCAAAAAGTTTGGGAACCACTGATCCAATGTATCCAGCTTAAATGAGGGGAGATTCCAAGGCAGCAAAATGCCCTTGGATGTAAACAGTCTGTACCAAGGGGTTCTGAACCAATGGACAAGCATCATGCAAGTGGTTCATAGCATGTCTGCCTTAAATATTGACAAAGAAAGAAATGAGGGAGAGGTGGTTGTGAAAGCTTGCCATAAGGCAGCCTTTGCCAATCTGATTACTTACAGTGGAAAGAGACACCAGCACTCTCCGGAGCATGGAGGAGGTGTCCGAGACGATGTCGTCCTCAAGGCTAACCCCATACTCTGTCAAGAAAGCCAAGACACAATGGCTATAGCGGGGTAGGGTTACTGAAAGTACTCCAGAGAGTACTGAGAAATTAGAGTCACGTTCATTCCCACCACACGACAAGGTAACTACCTCAGGCAGCCGATTCAGGAAGGAAGATTTCTAGACAGATCTGGGCACATCCTAACACCAAGTTCTCCCACGCAAGCAAATACCACAGGAAGAAACTCACAAACATCTCTTTATACTCACGATGTTTGTAGGTTTCATTAATCCGTCTGATTTCCGGGTTGGTACGAGAAGCCAATATTTCTATGAGGCAGCCCTCATCTGTCCCGGCCCCCTGAGAGAGAGAGAGAGAGAGAGAGAGAGAGAGAGAGAGACAAACAAACAGACAGAGAACATGAAGAGAATGACCACTAGGGAGAAAGGGAGAGTTCTCATCCCAATGCAGGCAGGATTTAAATGTTGAACCTCCCGAAGGAGTCCTTTCTTTGAAAAAAACCAACAACTTAGAGAAACACAAAGATGGGGGGTGGGAAAGTACCCACTGGCTGAGAATGCAGCAGTGCTCATTCTACAGTGGTTTTCATTCTGCTCAGAGGGTTCTGCCCTTTTTATCGCACATTGATGATGGTGTGTGCCTGCAAATATTTTGGGGTGGTCTCTCTGCTTCACTTCCAGACAATGCACATCAGCATATCTGCTGAAATCAGATTACTTTTTATACCACAAACATTCCGGTTTATTCTTCTCCTTTTTCTGTTGTGCCATAGTCCAGATCCACAGGGAAGCACCCCAGCACAGATGAAAGAGGAATAAATCCACCACCAGGGCACTATTATTGTGTCAAGAGCACGTTGCAGAATGCACCCACTATCAAACACCAGCGTGGTGGGGCCCTGTAGCCGGAATTCATCACACCCAAAGCAGACCCATCCAGGTTGCTCCAGGGCAACTTTTCTTTGGCTGCAACATGGTTTTATCTGAACCCACTGGAAGTTCTGTTTCCCTTCTCATCTCTCCTTCCTGGCTGTGATACCTGCATTGCACAGGATTGGACTATTTGACCAGTTGGGTCTCTTTTCCAAGGCTACCATTCTATGATTCCATGATCCTAGTACCACATACTCTGGAAACCAGGCCCTGTCCAGCAAAATGTGCATTCCAGTTACATGATCTGTGTGCAGACCCCAGTTACGTCCCACCCAATTTTACATGACAATACTGTAGGAATTATGCTTATTGGGCAGAGTCCACTCATACTTGGGCTTCTGTTACAAGCCTTTGCAAACCTTGACAGCTCTTTTCAGCTCCTGCACGTCATACAGAGTGATGGGTGTCATCAGTCCAATGATAACCCTTTCAAAATTCCCACTCAACTCAGACTTCAAGTCGTCAATCAAATCCTGTTGGGGAAAGACAAGTTTTGGGTGAATATCTCACAGAGAAGCAACTGTGAAAATGTGCTTTTAAGCACATCAGAGGTAAGAAAAGTTAGTGAGAGTGGAGCTCCTCCACTTGGCTTAACAGGAATGCAATAAGGTGACCCCCCCCCCAGGAGTGGGGAGGAAGAACCCAACCTTTTCTTTCTTTTACCAAAAAAACAAGAACAGCTTGTTTCATACTGCTTTGAGGTCATTAGCCAAACAAGAAAAAAATGGGTTTTACTCCAAAGAATTTTATAGTCTGGATTCACAGAGGTTTACTTAAGACAAATATTTGTACTACAGGCTGAGAACGTCTGCCAATTATTAACATCACTGCCAATGGAGGGGACCTGTAAATTCATTTTTATGGATGGTGACTGATGTATGCATATCAATCATTTGTATGCATCACTGAAATATTCCTTTATTACCTCCCAAAGCCCTCAGAACTATGAGCACTCACTGCTACCTTTGCTACTTACTTTTATTAAACATAGTTCACCATACTTAGAATCTGATAAGTGCTTTACAGGCCTCTGAGGTTAAACTCCCCTTGAGGTTTTTAATAGTCCCATTTTCCAAATGGGCAAACGAAACTGCAACTTGTGTGACTTGCCAAAGGCCAAAGGCCCCAGAGCACATACACAGCTGATGAGACACTTAACCCTTGCTCTGCTGTCCAACATTCAGCCTAGCCTTGCAAATAAATTCCCCCAAATTAGATACGTTTTTAACTAGCCTGCCTGCTGACTTCCAACTGCGCTAGGCCTATGTGGCTGTATGAGCCTGCCATTTTCCCTGGACCCCAAGCAGAAGAGAAGGTCTTTTAAGTGTTCATGCTCAGACTGTGGAACTCCCTACCAGGATGAGGTCTGTTTGACCACCCCCTCGCTTGATCTGTAGTCAGCTAAAGAACAAAAATGACCTTTCCGCTCCATCACATTTTTGGACTGCCAGCCTGAAGACTCGTTAGCAGGTTCCTCTTCTGTATACACTTTCAACTGCAGAACTTGTTTTTCTTCAGTACTGGAGCAGTTTATTGTGTCTTTGATTTTACTGACTTTTTTGTGATATTGGGATTTAAAATGATTTAAAATAAAATAAGCGTGCAGAGGACTGGGGAAGAGAAAGAAATCATGCTTTTTCTGGTTGCTTGAAAAGTATTCCTATTCATCATAGGTGACTAAGTGAGTGGCTATTTAAAAGCTGGGGAAACCACAGGTGAGGGGGAACAGTGGCGTAGCATGGGGGGTGCAGGGGGGCCGGCCGCACCGGGCGCAACATCTGGGGGTTGGGGTTAGGGGGCGCAAATCCACGGGTTAGGGGGCACAAATCTATGGGTTAGGGGGCGCAAATTACTTGCCCTGCCCCGGGTGCTGACAACCCACGCTACGCCACTGAGGGGGAAGCAGAGTCAAGGGAGGACACAGATCTGTCATTTGGGCAGGTGAAGTATTATAGGCTGATCAGTACAAAAAAATAATAATACTTGCCATGACAGATTTTAAACTATAAAACTTCTAAAATCTCAAAAACTAGAGGTGGGGAGCAGGGAGAAGAGAGAACCAAGGAACTACATAGTTCCTATTCAATGTACCTACCCGCCCAATAGTGGATTTGTAGGCTATCTTAATATCCTGCCGTTGGGCCAAATTCCTGTTAACCAAAATGTCAATAATGGCATCTTCATCTGTACCTGAGGCAAGAAAAGCAACCAACTTATTTGAAATTCAAGCAAGAAAACCCACGTGGGGGTGGAGAGACAATGACATCAATTTACCATGGTAACTACTGGGAAGCTGGGAAGCAGCAATTATCTCTAGAAGTGTAAATATGCTCACAGACACACATGCACATCCACTAGTTTACACATTGATGCACGTGCAGCCTAAGAAGGTGGATGTGAATGAAGGGGACTGAGCATGGGTCAATATAGAGACTAGTGGGGTGAGGTTGTGCAAGACCACCAAGGGAGCTATTGGGAACCCCAGCTGTGCTCTCTTCCAATGGGAAAACACTAGTCATTAAATAGGGAAGATACATTGCTGCCAGGTTATTAGGGCATTTGGCAATTAAATTTCCTCTCTTCTTTTTTTCTATACCAAGTTGCAGCTGTCATGTCCTAGATCCATTAGGATACAGATTTCTATGAAATCACACATATCTTCTGTGGAGCTATGAATAAGCTATTCTCTAGTCCTCCTTGAACCCCAGTGGTTCAGTTTATTTTTTTAAAAAAGGACACTTTCAGTTTTGAGAGCCTCAATGATAAATAAGACTCTTCTTTAAGGGTGTGGCTTGGCCACCTTCCTGGAAGTCACCTGCAAGTCCACCTATGTCTTTGGTGTGATGCACCTTGACTGTTTCTAGACTCTCCTTACGGCACAATGGGGTCCAAAATTCTGGTGGAGGGGACACAGCTTGGCAGGCAATTCCTGCCTTTCCACCGCAACTCTAATCTGTAGAACTGAGTGGCAGATGTGAATGCTCTGTGCTAGAGTGAGTGCTTTGCATGCAGAAGGATCCAGGTCTAATCCATCACGCCTCTTGTTAAAAGGACTGAGCATCAAAGAAAGGAAGACCACTGCACAATACCCTGGAGAGCCAATGGCAACCAGAGTAGACAGCGACCATGCTAGACGGACCATTCTCTAGGGATAATTTCTTTTTATGTATACAGTACATAGATGCAAGATAACCAAGGCCATTTTGACAGCCTTTGATACAGAACTAATGGCTTGCTCTGTTAAAACTGTTTAAATCCCATGGCTATTAGCCCAAAGCCTGCAGAACCACTGACCTGAGACAGAAGAAAAATAATGAGTGTTTCATGAGAGACACAGAACACTTTCCAGCTCAAGGGCTGCATTCCCTTGTGGAGGCAAAAGCATTCCAGCCACAATGTAAAAGTGAGAGACTTATATCAATATATACCTACCTCCATTCACGCAAGCAAGAGGTAATTGTCACAAGCCAATGACACACTCCAGGCAGGCAAAAGCATCAGGAAGGGTACAGAGCAAGGCTGGCGAGAGCTGTGGTCTGTGGAAAGCCCCAAGGGCCAGACAGAGAGGTCTGGAGGGCCACTGGTTTCTAATGCCTGGTCTTGAAGTTCCCCATCCCATCAGAGAGAGGGGGGGCAGAGACTCACCTAGTCCCTTCATGGCCTTACGAAGTTTCTGGGCATCCTCGTCTGCCCTGAAGTTGGAAGCTCCTTTGATAGTTCCCCGGTTTCCTTCCTAAAGCCAAAGAATATCAGCTGTTAAATGCCATCACAAAAAGGGATATACCAGTGGTTGTGGCTCCAAATAACTCAGCTGGGCTCCAAATAGCTCATTGAAAGCCATAGTAGCAAAAGCACAGAGATTGTGAGGTGTGCTATATTTCTTCAGAATGGTGGCTATTATGTCTGTTGCTTACCTGTTGCCAGTGGGCAACACCAAATTCCAGTAGAGATTAGGAAAGCTGCAGCTCAATGCTAGAGAACACACAGAGTAGGTGGAAGATCCTAAATTCAATCTCCAGTTAAAGGAAGATCTCAGGTGGTGGAAAGATCCCTGCCTGAAAGCTTAAGGAAACTATCACAACTCAAGGTAAGGTATGCTGGACTCTATGAACCAATAATCTTAATTTGGTATAAGAGAGCCAGTGTGGTGAAGTGGTTGGAGTGTTGGCTAAGGAGCTAGTCAGGACCTCCTCAGCCATGAAGCTCTATGGGTGATTTTAAGCCATTCACAATCTCTCAGCTACCCCACCTCACAGGGTTGAAGTGAGGATAAAATGAGGATGTATACCACCTTGAGCTCCATGGAGGATAGGTGGGATGAAAATGCAATAAATAGTCTCTTGTCTTGTTTACCTAACCAAAAGAGTGTGGGGTCTGACTCCTCCCCCTACAAAAGCACATATAGGTTAAGTTCCCACAGGACAGAAGTGGGGAATTATGATACGTAGAACAGCCTTTGCCAACCTGGTGCCCTCCCAGCACACTGGCTGGGGCTTTTGGGAGTTTTGGTCCAACAACACTGGGAGGGCACTAGGTTGGCGAAGGCTGCAGAAGAGGATTTATGAGGACCCAGCAGCCCTGACCTTTCTGTTGCCAACTGTCAGCTCTGTTGGAACCTTCCCATGGCACTATCATATAATTCTTGCTCTGATAAGAGTGAGTCTACCGTCTGTTTTATTTCCCCAACTCAATGTCACAGAACAACGGCCCTGTTTATTGGGCTCAGAGCGTACCGGGCACAGCTTGGTACATGCTGTGGAAACAGGAATCACTCACCATGACAGCCACCTGGTCTGGAATTTCCCAAGCCAATGATTATCTGCAATAAAAAGAAGAGGTGATTTAGATAATATTTGACTTCAAAAGCAGTGCTCTCCTGGAATGGGAGAGAAGGGCTGCTAAGCCACCTGGTACCACCCAGTACTGGAGAGGAACAACCCTGTCTACCTGGGGGGCAAACATCTAGACACATCCTTTCCTACCCCCACCACATACGCCTCAAAACTAAACTACAACAAAATCCTAAGATTTTCTAGCGTGCATGGGGCAGTTCTGCACAGCCTGTTCTCAGTTAAAACTCCTCAAATGCAATCTAGTTTAGAGAAAAGGCAAGAGGTGACATGATAGAAATTTATAAAATGATGCATGGCATACAGAAAGCAGACAGAGACATGTCCGTCCCCCTTTTTTCATCACACTAGAACTCATGGATGTCCAATGAAACTGAATGTTGGAAGGTTCGGGTCAGATAATAATAAGTACTTTTCCATGCAACGTATGATTTTTCTATGAAACTCACTCCCACAGGAGGCCGTGATGGTCACCAATCTGGATGGCTTTAAGGGACAAGTTCATGAAGGAGAGGGCTATTGAAGGCTACTAGCCACAATGGCTATGCTCTGCCTCCATAGCCAGAGGCAACACTGCTTCTGAGTAACAGTTGCTGAAAAAGACAGGAGGGGAGAGTTGCTCTTGTACTTGGGTCTTGCTTGTGGGCTTCCCATTGAGGCATCTGGTTGGCCACTGTGACAACAGGATGCTGGACTAGATCCAGCAGGATCTTCTCATGTTCTTAACTGCTATGAACCAGAGATTCTGCAATCAGTGGAAATCCTCTTTTACTGTGCTGGCATCTTTAGCATCAGCACAAACCCCGGAATGGACTTGAACCTGGGCTGTGTCCGAAGAGGTGGCCCCACACAGCCCCACATGCCCCTATTATAAGTGAAAGTTTGTGGGCATTTTAATTGTAAGCTGTGTTGGGAGACAAACCTGGTTGAAGAAGCAAACAATGACAAAACTCATCTTGATGTGAAGCAGAGATCTGGCACCACAGAGCAACCTCTGGACTTGAAGTGCTTTGATGGATTTTTCTACCAGCCTTGCCTGTCCCAGAACAGGGCACATGACAGAAGAAAGCACAAATTAACTTAAGAAGAGTCTGGCTACTGGGGGCCCATCTAGTCTAGCTAGCATCTTGTTCTCACAGTGGCCACCAAGATTCCTGTGAGAAACCCGTAAGCAGGAAACTGTGTTCCGGAAACAAGTGGTTTGTGCCAGATCAAATGAATGAACAAATCACTCCAGTGGTGGCCAGCCATGTGTGATGTCAGATATAGGGCCACTCTAATGACTGAGGGAGTGGGCAAAAGCCAAATTGTGGATAATAGGTGCAAATTTCTGGTGGAGCACCAAACTGACTGCAGGGATACTACTGATTCAAGAGTTCCCCAGAAGAGACAGCCCACTCAGCCAGCAGAATCCACAGCAACAGCACCACTCATGCTGTCTGAAGAGGCTTGGTCTGAGCAGGCTTCACAAATCTAGGAAAATACAAAATGCAAATATACACATGTGTGGTATTGCACCTTCCACAAACACGAGGCAAATCTAATATTTAAATTTGTCATACGCAAAAGATGAAGCTTTTAAACAGGCACTTTTTATCCTCATTCCCAGATTTGTGCCTCAGTCATGTCAAGCTGCCAAGGAAACAGGGAGCATGGTTTTTTAGTCTGGAAGAACCAGGCAAAGCCTGCTTCAAAACTCAGCTCTTCAAACAAAGCTTTGACTCAGACTGTTTTAAGTCTTCCTCCCCCCCAGTAAAAGCAAAACCAGAGTAATGTGGAACTGAAATGGTTTGCAAGCACATGGTTTTCCAGTCTCTCTTCTCCAAAGCCAGGCTGTGTGGGGT
Source organism: Podarcis vaucheri (assembly GCF_965113315.1). Taxonomy (NCBI): domain Eukaryota; kingdom Metazoa; phylum Chordata; class Lepidosauria; order Squamata; family Lacertidae; genus Podarcis; species Podarcis vaucheri. The sequence continues at coordinate 87,167,458 of NC_138765.1, read as the reverse complement.
TTTTTGGTTACAGCTCATGTTTAAGGAGAGAGCTTAACCCCAAGCCCAGGTTCCAGTAACACAGACATAGGAACAGACTCTGGATCAGGCCAATGGCCCAGCTAGTCCAGCACCCTGTTCTCACAGTGGCCAACCAGATGCCCCCAAGGGAAACCTGCAAACAGGATCCAAGCATAGGAGCACTCGTCACTCTTGTGGTTTCCAGGACCTGGTGTTTAGGAGCATTGATGCCTCCAAATGTGGAGGCGGAGCATAGCCATCATGGCAATAAGAATAAGAATAATTTATTTATACCCCGTCCATCTGGCTGGGTTTCCCCAGCCACTCTGGGCAGCTTCCAACAAAATATTTAAATTCAGTAGTCCGTCAAACATTAAAAGCTTCCCTGAACAGGGCTGCCTTCAGATGTCTTCTAAATGTCAGGTAGTTGTTTATTTCTTTGACATCTGCTGGAAGGGCGTTCCACAGGGCGGGCGCCACTACTGAGAAGGCCCTCTGCCTGGTTCCCTGTAACTTGGCTTCTCGCAGGGAGGGAACCGCCAGAAGGCCCTCGGTGCTGGACCTCAGTGTCCGGGCAGAACGATGGAGGTGGAGACGCTCCTTCAGGTATACTGGACCAAGGCCATTTAGGGCTTTAAAGGTCAGCACCAAAACTTTGTGAATTGTGCTCAGAAACGTACTGGGATGGCTAAGAACCATCAACAGTCCTCTCCTCCAAGAATTAGTCTAATCCTCTTCTAGAGCCACTCAAGTTGGTGGCCGTCACTGCCTCCTGTGGGAGTAAGCAACTGTGCTACATGAAGAGGTCCTTTCTTCTATCTGTCCTGAAACTTCCAACATGCAGCTTTATTTGGATGTCCATGAGTTCTAGTGTTTAAAAAGGCTCCAACCACTTCTGAGGCAGTTCGTTCCACTGTCAAACAGCTCTTACTTAATATAGCTGCTCCCAGTGGAACCATGAGCAGAATTTATGACTTTTGGGGTTGAGGCATAAACTTCTTGGGTACTGTCAACTGGCCTATTGCCAAACTTCAATTTTGATGTACGTTAAATGAGTTGTCACTCGTTGCTTCTCTTAAGTGTTATGTTAAAGTGAGATTATTATTATTTAATTAAGTGTAGTTATTATGCAACTTTACTTGCACCATTTCATATGTGGCCCTCTTTGAGCACAGATGTATTTGGGTGTGATGCTGTATACAAATAAGTTGACTACTATGACTAACCAACAGCAGAGCTCGTCTTATGAACATGCAAGACATGTTTCACTGAACTACCAGGCACATCTCCTGATGTAAATAAGGACTCACATCGGAGAAGCAGCTTCCTGGGAAACCAAACTCTCTTTCACAAAACAATACGTGGATTTTTTAAAAAGTAAAGATCTGGTGGATTCTAAGAGGGAACTAACCAGATGACACATTTTGCAACTGTGGCAAAGCTACGATTCCAAGGGCTTGTTTCTGAGTAGACATGGGTTGGATTGCGCTGTACATCTTGCAACATAACGTTCAGATTCCAGTTTCTGTACCCAAACCCACAGCTAAAAAAAAAAAAAAGTTCCAGAGACAAACCACAGGCCTTGTAAACTGCCTGGTTTTCAGTCTACTTCAGAACCCAGCTCTCCTCAAGAGTTCTTCAAGAAAAGGGTGTGGTAATAAATTAGTAGCTGGGGCCCAAACTATCTACCACTTTTATGGTGTAGTTAGAAATCACTAGGTAATACTAGGCCGAAGAGGTAGAAATTAAGAGAGGAACCTTATTCCCTCCATTCTCCAGCTCTGATCCTTATGAAAAACTCTCCTCTTCCAAAGCTGCAAATAGCATTGGCGGAAAAAAGCTCTCATTGGCTTCAGTTGGAGCTTCCACCCACCCACCTCCTGCTAACATTAACTGCAATGGATTGTAGGAGAGGTAATTTGACCTCATGGAATCATAGAAGATGGAACAAGCTAGTTTTCTGCTTCTCCAGTGGGGAGGACCCAAACCAATGGATTTAAATGACAAGGAAGGAGATTCCAACTAAAAATTAGGAAGAACTGTCTGACAGCAAGAGATGCTCGATAGTGCAAGGGACTCCGATGGAAGGTGATGGACACTTCTTCATTTGAGGTTTTTAAACTGAGCTTGGATTGCCATCTGTCAGGGATTCTTCAGCTGTGATTGCAGGAGGTTGGACGAGATGACCCCTGGGTCCCTTCCAACTCTATAGTTCTATGATGCTATATCATTGCTGGCAGAAGTCAAGTACAGGATTTCCCCCTTCTAATTTCTCTTAGTAGTCTTAATAATTAGTTGCACCCACTCCCCAGCTTATCCCTCAAGGAAATAAAAAAGCTAGAAAACAAAGTATCCCAAAGAGCTCTACAGATGTGTAAATGTAATGATTTACTCTTGGTTTATTTGCCATGAGGCATAGTCAAATAAGCAGCATAGGATATCATAATCATTTAGAATCATTTTCATCCGTTTTGCATGCCCCATGCACAGCAGTGGAAAACACAACATCAAAGCCGCATTGACTGCTCTGCCCCTCTGCTACATTTCATTAGGAAAAACAAGGTCAGCAACTTTCCTTGAGCGGATGGTTTTCATTTGCCAGCTACAAGCATAACAAGGTTTATTCATTCAAATCTCTACTTCCTGCTTTTAGTTCTGTAGGAGACACTGACGGTGAGATTCACTTTGCAAATCTAGTTGCCACTGCAAATCTAGGGTTGCCTAATTTTTATTTTTTAAATCTAAGTCAGTGGCGTCACAACATCAAATAATGGCAAAGGTTACCAACTAACCAGAAAAGGTCCGCCCGGGTTTCCTAACACCATTTCACCCCCTAGCAGTGCCTTCAACATCAGCTGGACCTGCAGAAGAAGCCATTTCACCCCATGGAAATGAGATCATCCCCTACAAATGTCAGTGCACATCAAATTGAAGTTAAAAGGCACAAATACAGAGGCTGGCTTGGAAGCTGGCACTCCCACGTGGCACTGATTTCCATAAATCTATTATATGCTGAGTGGAGAACTTGCTGTCTTTGCCAATGGTTCTGAATCCTGAACTTGTGGACGTCCACCAGCTGAGTGATGGAAGGTTCAGGACTGACAAAAGAAAGTCCTTATTCATGCAGGGTAGAATCAATGGAACTCATTCCCACAAGAAGCAGAGATGGCCACAAACCTCCGTGGCTTTAAAAGAGGATTAACAAGTTCATGGAGGAGAGGGCTATCAATGGTTACTAGACATGATAGCTATGCTCTCCCTCCACAGTTGGAGGCAAGGATGCTTCTGAACACCCGTTGCTGGAAACCACAGAAGGAGGGAGAGTTCTTGAGCTCTGGTCCTGCTTACGGGTTTCCCACTGGGGCATCTCGTTGGCGATTGTGAGAACAGGATGCTGGACTGGATAGGTCAACTCCACTGTGTTACCCCAATGAGAACATCTACCTCTGAAATACATTTTGGGCAGAAAGGTTGGGGATTTAGTAAAATAAAGTAAAATAATAAAAATTATGGGTTGAATCCCTGTATCAAATCTGCTGCAGAAAGTTGTGGGAACCCTCAGAGCTAATTTGGGGGTATGTGTTCAGTTCTTCTCTCGCCTCTACGAAATAGCCAGAAGAACAAAAAGAAGCGAAAAAATAAACGACTGCCCATTTAGCATTTGGTTTGGTCTTTGCTTCTTTCCTGCTGGTTGTAAATTCAACTTGGGGCCAGTTTATCTGCGAGAATCACCTTACCCCATCTACGTCTACTTGATGGCCTCTATCTGAAGAACTCGCATAGTTACAGGTGCCACATAAAACACATTTGCAAGCTCTCGATTTTATACTGTGGTAGCACCTACACTTTGAAATGCTTCACCTATTTACATCAGGCAGGCACCTTCATTGTATTATTTTGGGTGCCTGCTGAAAACATTTTTGTTTAGACAGATACTTAGAAAGCTGATGTGAGTTTTAATCTTTTTTTAGTCTATTGTTGTTTTAGCTTTTTGAAGGTCTTACATCACTGTTAAATCTTATTGATTTTATTTGTAAACCACTTTGAGTGTAGTTCTGTTTACAATCAAGCATAGTACAAATTTTATGAAATAAATACAATGCTTTAACTGTTCACATTCTTCTTTACCAAGCAATGTGCTTTTAGAGGATATTATTTTTATATGGCTGTTTTATTTGGTTGTCAATGTCTGCATTTCTGCCCTGGGCAAGTGCAGGATGTAAGGCAGGAGAAAAGCACAATAAATGAATAACTAATAAGACAAGGCGCTCAAAATTCAAGCAGAACAATCCCAAGTTAATCAGAGCTTTGTTCTCAATTCCTTTCTTTAAGTCTTCTCAAACAGACTCCCCTTGGCAAAGGCCTCCCTACAAGCTCTGGACATGTTTTCTAATCTACCCAACCATGGAAAACTAATTATAACAAAATCTTAGAGTGGAACAAAACCTGATTGCATTGTGACTCTTTCATCTATTTAGCCCCATGCAAAGAAAACTAGCTACCAATTCTGGAGTAGGGGTGGGAAAAAGTTTCCAAATCCTAAGAGCAAGCATCACCTTTTAAAGACTAGGAACTTAAAAGTTTCCCCAACTCCTGTCCCAGTAGGACACTGCTTGATGGAAGTCATCCCACACGTACTCAAATGTACCAGCCAGACCAAAACAACACTAGCTGGAGCAAAGTCCTTTGGAAACCATCAGACAAGCACCCATGCTATTGAATGTACAGTAAAACAATCCTCTGGAAAGGCTTTTAGAAGCCAGAGCAGCAATGCATGCTGCAAATCTGCCAAAATGCCTAAATCTGCCCCTCCTTTTCAAAGGGCTGTTTATGGTTGTGAGGTGTCTATGCACCACACCTGGCGAAATCTCAGAAGCCACAGAAACTGTGGAATATGGTTTTCATTAGTAAGGAGGGAGAAGGGAGGTTTCAATGCCTAATATCAACCTTCCTCAACTTGGTATCTACCAGCTTGGACTAAAACTTCTCCAGCTCTCAACAGCAGCACTAGTAGGAGCTGATGGGAGTTGTAGTTCAGGCTGGAGCAGGCTACTCATTATGGCTCCTTTGTACAACTCCCAGAAGCAGAATAAGTTATGCAAAAAAAGATAAGTCACAGCATAGGGGATTGTGCACATCTGCTTAATTTTCATAGTTCACTCAAATGAGAGAAATCAGCTTCTCTTGTGACAGAGTTTTTAGCATGGTGATAAGAAGCAGGTCAAAAATGCTACTTTAGCCCAAGCAATTCCCAAAGTACAAGCTAGAACAGCTTAGGAAACACCAACTTCAGCTCCTGGCTCTTAATACAGAAATTGATGGACTTGTTTAACTGGTTCTTGTTGCAGCACCAATTAGAATATCATTATTCGGCTTTATTATCCTGCAATTATCAAACTAGCATGTTAAATGAGACACCTTTACCCTTCAAACAAGAACACTGAATCAAGCTTTAAGAACCCAGGTGTGGCCTGTTCATACAAAGAACAAAAAGAGGCGCAAACAACCTGTGGCTGGAGGGGGACCTCTGTTCTCAGGACCAAACCAGTGTGTCTCATGGTAACCAAACAGAGACATGTGTGCCTGTGATTTTTTAAACTGAACGGAGCAAGAAGATATGAGTGAAATTCACCTCCCCATCATGCAGGCACCCACCCCCAAACCCAGACATAAAAACCTCTCTCCTACCTGCACACCACAGTTTGAAGCAATTCCCAGTCCAAACCAGCTTTCCCAAACCTGATGCCCTACAGATGTTTTGAATTACAATTATGATCAGGAGCAAATGTCAGGAGAGTGGTGCTGGATCTTGGCCCTGAGGCTGCTTTTCCTTTGGAGTAGGACTGCCCTCCACACACTCTTAGGTGAGGGATGCTGGTCAGCAGATCCTGAGGTGAGGAACAGCACACTGGCATCATATATCCACATGCACCAGAGTAAAAACATATCTGCTTCCTAGTCAGGTTTTGTTTCACGAGACTGGAGGAAGAGGCCGAGAGCTAACCGCTTTTCAAAAAAGAAATCCCTTAAATTCCCCTTAAAGGCAAAATAGGGAGTAGATACCAGCACATGTAGACTGTCTAGACTAGGGTAAATGGGGCTTCTATATCTTTCTATTATCCAACAACTGCTTCCCCCCCTCTGGTAACGATATTAGAACAGGGTGTGGGGGCAAACTTCCTCCTCATTCTATTATTATTACAGGTTGATTTATATTTCAGCTTTCCACAAGTTACTCTGTCTGCTTATTTCATAACAACAGCATGCCACTTACCTGCACAAAATGTCAAACTGCAGTTCAGTCAGAAAACAAAACATCCCTGAACCCCCAAAGAAGTCTTGATCTACGCCACATCCTATCTCCGTGAACTTCAAGACCCCCAAATATTATCACCTTCAAGACCTACAATATTTTTCTCCCATCAAAACTGTCATGTTCATGGAAATGCAATTTGACCCTAAATGACAACCGCAAATAAGGCGATGGGGGACAGCCTAGCACCCCACATTACACTTTACGGCAGGGTTTCCCAAACCCGGTTCTCCAGCTGTTTTTGAACTGCAAGTCCCCTCATCCCTATCTAACAGGACCAGAAGTCCAGGACGATGCAAATTTTAGTCCATCAACAGCTGGAGACACATGTTTGGGAAGCCCTGTTTCAGAACCCCAGATCATACAGCCACACTTCCAGAAACAGATATGGCAGCATGGGAAAAATAGCTATTTTTTTCAAGTTTTCAAAATGAGCTGTGGTGGGGAGGAGAGGAGCATGGGTGTAGCCAGGATTTTTGTTACCAGGGGGAGGCCTTTTGTTGGGGCGGGGGCAGAACCTCAGTTTGCTATGTATTTTGATTAAATTTCATTGACTGGGGTGGCAACTGCCCCTCCCTACCCCCCCCAGCTATGCCCATAGTATTGGTATGCTTTTATCTTGTCCTTAATATTAGTTTCTTGGTTTTTATCCTGTATTTTTATTCTGTGAACCGCCCTAAGATCTACGGATGAAGGGCGATAGGCAGATTTCACTATATTATTTTTTATTATTATTAACTAACTTGCGAGGCCTAGCAGGCAGCAGTCCATTTCTGCACCGCAGCGGAAAAGTTCAGGCGCCCCCCTCCCGAGACGGTGCCCGGACTTTGGGCCTCTCTCCGCCCGCCGCGCCCTAAGCGGAAGGCAAGCGGCACTCTGCCCGCGCTCAGAGGCACTCTGCCCGCGCCAGGCCAGGGAAACTGAGGCGAGCCCTCGCTCGGGTCCCCAGGGTGGCAGCGCCCGCTCCCCGCCGGCCCAGCAGCCGGCCCGCGGGCGAGGGGAAGGAGGCCGGCGCCCAGGCACCGCCAGGCTGGCAAGGGCCCGCTCTCTACGGAACACGCCGCGCCCTCGAGGCCTCCGCAGCCCCAGAAGTGGCACAGACCCGCCCGCCTCGCCTCGCCTCACCTGCCCGCCTGCCGAGTCCGCGCCGCTGCCGAAGCCGAGCGCCGCCTCGCCTTTTCATAGGCACGGAAAACCCGCCCTTGGAAGGGGCGGACGCCGCCCGGGAGGCGGCTGAGGCGAGCGGCTCGGGTTTCAGCTCGGCGGGGAAGCCGGCGCCCTCCGCGAGGCGAGCGAGCGAGTTCTCCTCAGGGAAGCCTCTTTCCGGCCTCTCGAGACGGCACCGAGCCTCTTCCCCGACGCCCGCCGAGGTGAGCCCGGTCTGATGGGGCGGGAGCCTCGGACGGGGGAAGCGGCCTGAGGAGGACGCCGCGGCTGAGGCGGGATTTGAACCTGGGGCCGCCTCCCCCTGCACTAACCAGGGCTGCACCACGCTGGCAAGACGTCGAGCTTGAGTAAGGAAAGCTGGCGGCTGTTTTATTGCTATATTAAATTAGGGTATGTCCGCAGCATAAAAGCACAAGATGAAAACACGAAATACGTAACGAAAACCAAAGCAAAACAAATGTATAACTCACCCCCCCATCCCAAAAGCAGGCAACCCCCCGGTAGCAAAGCAGATAAGGCGCCATATAGTGTGCCATCCGCACCATGCATTTAAAGCACTACGGTGCCACTTTTAACAGGCACAGCTTCCCTCAAAGTCGCCCGGGAACTGTAGTTTCTCAAGGGCGACAGGAGCTGTTAGGAGACCCCCTAAGTCCTCCCACAGAGCTACGATTCCCTCAGAGGGTTTTAGCCACCAGTCCCTCTTCTCGAGGAACTTTGTTGTGGGTCAATCTTTGTTGAATTTGAAATAGGATGCTGTCTAGGGTCAGAGTCTCTGGCCCCCTTCACATCATACATTGAAGAATTCTAGTAGCTGCAGTTTCTTGGGAAAGAGGGGGTGGATTGTTAAATCGCTCTGCAAATTGGGGGCTCTGTGGAGGGAATTGTAGTTCAACAGACTACAATTCCCAGGATGCTTTGGGGAAAGCATTGCAGGGGGGTTGACCTAGATGACCCTTAGGGTCCCTTCCAGCTCTATAATTCTGTGATTCTAAGCCATGATCATTTAAAGTGGTACAATACTGCTTTCAACAATATAGAGGGCAGATTGCGCCTTGGGCCCATCAAAACCAAGGTAATGGAAGCACCATATGAATTTAAAGCCTGACTCCTGCCTGAGCCAACCTCGGTATAGAGCAGTATATAATTTCAATCAATCAATCAATCAGTCAATCAATCAATCGATCAGTCAACCTGCTCCTCTGGCAACCCATGTGACCAATCCATCCACTCTGCACTATCCATCCCACTGCTACAGCCGATGTTGCTTGGCAGAAGGGGTACAGTGAAAAGGGTGGAATATTGGAAAAACCCCAGAAGAAAGGGGTTCAGGTCAGTAGCTGCCTTTAAAAAAGAAATGAAAAAGAAAGGCATTCTCTTTTGTAATTTTCATCTGACCTTCCAAATTACGATAAATTGTACATTTAATCTTATAAGTAAAGCAAAGTGTAGGAGACAACGATGGACTGGTGATGGTGGAATGAAGCAGAATATGAGTTGCTCTGCTATTTTTTCTTTACTAGGGTGTGACTCACAACCATTCCTTCCACCTTAAGAAGCCAAAGCAGGTTAAGAATTGGGGGTGGGGGAAAGAGCAGTACTGTATTGCAAGGATACAGATTTAAGGAGGAAATGCAGGACACTGGTTTTCATCCTGCTGCTCACAAGAGGTCACTATTGCTCCACAGGTGGGGCTGACCAGCAGTTCTGGATAATCTTGGCATTTATGAGATTTCTCCAAGTCTGGCAGATTTCCAGTTACAAAACGCTGAACTGTCTGGAAAGTTTGGTCAATAAGGGAGTAAAAGCGGGTATGGTATGAAGCTGCTGGCGCCCTGATTCTCAAAATGTGGGCCTCCTAAACAAAATGCAGGCTGCCTCTAGGATAGGCTCAGAAGCCTCATTCCTTAGGCTTGCTAAGGCTCATGGAGTTTTATGAGCTAGGAGGTGAGCTAGATGTTTTTCTCCACCCAAATTTATCTGAAGATAAAACAAGTTTGCTTCCCCAAAATTACCCAGCCAGATGGGCGGGGTACAAATAATAAATTATTATTATTATTATTATTATTATTATTATTATTATTATTTCCAATTTGCATGTCAAGCATCCTCTGAGTACTCAAGTATTTACTTTCACTTGGCACCCATGAAAGACAATTTCAATATTTGATAGTGTTTAAATAGTTCACCACCCAACCATAGCACACCACCATCAGTGTATAAGTCAGTTAGAAACCTCCACTCTGCCAACAGGGGGTGCTGCAGCACCGCCACCCAGGTAGGCAAGGGATGTGGGGAACAGGTGCTATCTAGTCCAGCATCCTGTTCTCACAGTGGCCAGCCAGATGCCTTTGGGAACCCACAAGCAGAATCCAAGCACAAGAACTCCCTCCCCTCCTATGGTCTGCAGCAATTGGTATTCAGAAACTGCTGCCTCCAGCTGTGGAGGCAGAGAATACAGATACTCTTAAAGGTAAAGGGGCCTCTGACCATTAGGTCCAGTTGTGACCAACTCTGGGGTTGCGGTGCTCATCTCGCTTTATTGGCCGAGGGAGCCGGCGTACAGCTTCCAGGTCATGTGGCCAGCATGACTAAGCCGCTTCTGGCAAACCAGTACAGTGCACGGAAACGCCGTTTACCTTCCCGCCAGAGTGATACCTATTTATCTACTTGCACTTTGAGGTGCTTTCAAACTGCTAGGTGGGCAGGAGCAGAGACTGAGCAACGGGAGCTCACCCCGTCGCGGGGATTCGAACCGCTGACCTTCTGATCGGCAAGTCCTAGGCTCTGTGGTTTAACCCACAGCGCCACCCGAATCCCACAGCTCTTACTGCCCATCAATTTGTATACTCCTGTTTTAAAGTCTTATAAGGAATGAACGTGTTTTTCCCACATGCCCTGCAATAAAGACTTCACTCTTGCCCTGTGTGTGCTATATATTTCTTACTAGGCAGGGACCTCACTGCTCTGTCTCCATCTGCCTTCAGGGTGAGATTCTGACAGGTGGGTGGGGAGCTTGATGAGTTTGGAAACATGATGGGCCCTCATCTGTTGCAGGTTACCTGGACTGTGGGGAGGCAGACCTCTCCAGGTGCTCAGGTAGGATGCCTGCCAATGCCAAAGTGTATGAGACACTCAGGTGGGGGGATGACAACCAGGAGAAGCAATAAGCCAGGCCTCTTGGTCCAATGTGCTTCATAAGACACCAAGTGGCCTATTGGACAATATATGTAGTTTGCCAGAGCATGTGTGCATATTAAAAAACCCTACCCATTGATTTATTTTGTATTTATAACATTTAAATACCACCTTTTTTCCAAGGAACTCAATGTGGTGTACATGGTTCTCCCATCCCAATTTTGTCCTCACAACAACCCTGTGAGGTGGATTAGACAGACAGGCAGTGACTGGCTCAAAGTCACTCAGTGAGCTTCATGTAGCTGAGTGGGGATTTGAACCCTGGTCTTCCAGCTCATAGTCCAATGCTCTAACCATTACACCACACTGGCTCTCCTGCCTCAATTCATTTTTTAATCAACTAATAATTCATCATAAGAACCATTCCCCAATCCTTTTTCTAAAGACATCTGGGGGTAGAAAAGGCTTCCTTATAGAGAGCCAAACCAATGGCCCCCTCCCTCTGACAAGAAACAGTTGTCCATGACCACCTCTTACCTGGAGATGCCCTATAGGAGCCAGGCCGCTGGTCAATACAGCACTCATTCCAATTGGTTCAGCTATGGCTGGATGGGCTTTGCCTCTCCTAGCATGGGATTTGACCCTCTGAAGCTTGCATGTTAAATGCAAAGTATCTTGCCCCCCAAGCTTCCTCTTGCACACCCTGTGCTGCTTGCTGCTGCTGTCTTGTGACAGGGCAGGTAAGAAAAATGCCTTGTGATGTGGTTGACTCCTGACTGCTGCTGTGGCTGAATAGCTGAGGAACCACTCTTCAACATTTGTTAAATTGGAAATATTAATGTATGTTATTGTGATTTTTCTTGTTTACCTTATGATAGGATTGTTTAATTGCTTATTAGTCCTGTTTATATGATTCTGTAATTTTTGTGTATTATTTTTCTCTGTTTTTATTACTTTCTCTGCTCTGGAATTTAAAACATTCAGTGAAGAGGGGACTATATGTACTGTAAATAAATAAATGTTTGCAGTTTGGATATGAGTCAAAGGACGCGGCACTCAATGTTTAATGTTAATTACAGGTGATTCTTAATTGTTTGAGGTTTTTTTCTTCTTAATTGCCATACGAAATGATGCCTCTAGAGTCCTTCAACCCATCTCATTCTGTTCAATATGAAACCAGGAACAAGTTGTTTGTAAACCTAAAGCCCATACTAATAAGGTGTTAACTAATCAGCTATATAATCAGAGTTCTTGATGTGGAACAGTTGGTTCTCTCTCAAGTATCATACTTTATTTTATATGCAAGCGTTGGAAACAACATTTGTGCAATGTTTTTGTTTCAATATGGAAAAAGTTTTGTTTGACCAGAAAAATCCATCTTCCCACTGCAGAAAATCTCCATATTATAGTAGCCTGTATTTCTGGAATGAATATCAATTGGCTGGTGTTTTTCTTTTAAAAACAGGAAAATGAAGGGTTGTAGTAAATGCTAGTGCTACTCAGAGTAGACCCATTGAAGTTAATGGAACGCCTAATTTAAAACTTTTAATTTCAATGGGTCTGCTCTGAGTTTGGACTTAGCTGGATACAAGCCCAATGCCTCCATTTAAGGCACAATCCTGTGCCACAGTTACACCAGCAGAGTAGCATTTGGAAGTGGCACCAGTGTAATCTGGCTGGTGGAAACAAGGTACAGTGGTACAATGTTGCATAACCTCCAGGTTACGGAATCTTCAGGTTATGGCTGCGGCACACCCGGCAAACCCAGAAGTGTATTCGCCGCTCACGCATGCGCAGAAGCGCTCTCTATTGCACCGCGTGTGTGTGCAGAAGAACTCTATTGCGCTGTGTGCAGAAGCGGCGCCTCTAGTTAGATTTTTGGGGGGTGTATGGCACCCCAAAACGAATTAAATCCATAACCAGAGGTACCACTATATTCCAGAGTAATGACAATTGCACACTAGTGAATTCTCTCCTCCTTGCCTGTCAGGTTCCAAAAATGGAGTGGAGCTTTTCCTGTCCTCTATGGTTCTCTGTAGAACAATAGACTGTAGAGTTGGAAGGGACCCAAGGGGTTATCTAGTCCAACCCCTGGCAATGCATTCTCTCATTTCATATCTCTCTCTCTCTCTCTCTCTCTCTCTCTCTCTCTCTCTCTCTCCCTCTCTCTCTCTCTCTCTCATTCCTTCAACCTTCCAGACTCTCACACCTTCTTATATATCTAGAGTGCTTTTGTGTGGATGTCTCTTGCTTGCCTCCTGCCACAGCAATGGCAGCTTGCTGGATCAGCTAGAGAGTGGGTGGTGCATCCTGCTGCTGTCAAAGAAGGGGGTTCTGTGTTGCTCCTTTACATCTTCTTTTAAAGGATAAGATAATGTGAACAGCTGTTCACCATGCTATTGTGTTGGGCACCCCAGTTCTCCAAGCAGTGAGGTTTCAAGGCGTGTGGCACTTAGCCTGGGATGTGGAATGAGGTCAAAGGTGGATTTAGGGGAGCGCAACCGGTTCTCCCGCACTGAGTTGAGAGGGTGCTGCAACATTGACTTAGAATGGAAGGTGAGAGGTGAGGTGAGGTGGGGTGGGGTGGGGGAAGGCAGTGCATTGCACAGGTTGCCACTGAAATTTGAAAGCCCAAAGTCCACTACAGAATAAGGTTGCACGTACAACTTAACTCCAGCAGATAGGAACATGGGAAGCTGCCATGTACAGAGTCAGACCACTGGTTCACCTGCCTCAATATTGTCTACAGTACTGGAGATGTTCTCAAATGTAGACAACAATGTTGTTAAAATCCCACAAACTGACTCATCAGTCTCTGGCTAATCCACACTGATAGTCCTATTTATAGAAATGTTAAGAGTTGAGGATCACAGCATTGGAAGTGATCCCTAGGGTGCCCTCCAGATGTTTTGTCACAGCATTCAATGGCTGTACAGTCATACCTCGAGTTAAATGTGGTTCAGATTGAGCGTTTTCAGGTTACGCTCCGCGGCAACCCGGAAGTAACAGAGCGCGTTACTTCCAGGTTTCACTGCTTGTGCATGCGCAGATGCTCAAAATGACATCACACACATGCACAGAAGCGGCAAATCACGAGCCGCAGACGCGGGTTGCGTTCGCTTCAGGATGCAAACAGGGTTCCGGAACGGATCCCGTTCGCATCCAGAGGTACCACTGTATTAAATAGTAAGGAACTGAGGTGGGTGGTGGTCAAACCGGAAAGATTTTAGAGGCATACAACGGTCTTGCTCAGATGGCCATCTAATATAACGGTTTTATTTCTCCTAGAATTTGTTTAATATCAATATAACTTCGTCAACACCAACAGTGCTCTTCCTCGGACATGGATCTGATACCTTAAACCATTTTTAATTTTACTACTAATACTGTTAATCAAATCCATTCACAGTCCTGATCGACAATGAATTTTGGGCAATTTGCTAATCCCAATCAATCATGAGTTTGGGGTAAACGGATCCCTGCCTGAACGAATTACTATCTAAAAACTGTTGATGTATCAGGTGCTGTACAAAAGATGTACAGTTTTGTGTTTGTGTGTGTGTGTTTTGTAACAGTGTGTGTTTTGTAACATGCAACAATTATATAAATAAAAAATAAAACAACAATAAACAGATAAACGGTTCTGAATATATTAACAAAGCTGTGTCAAAGTGTATATAGTAAATTTATTACACTTATTACAGCATATGATTTCATATGCATATGCATTGCTTAGATTGGTGGCCATAAGTAAAAAGTATTTTGTATCAATAACAATTAGAATTTATAGGAAGGGAGCAGGAAGGAAGGATTTTTTAAAAAAACATGTACTTCATGCACTCCTCTGTGTGAGTGTGACAGAGAGCGATAAATTAATACAGTAAATCCATTACTCACAAGCTCCCACCCAACAACCCTCCGCCAGGCGTCATCTGGGACTTGTAGTCCTGCGACTCGACGAGGTTGCCAGAGATCCCGCAGGCAGGGAGGAGAAACTACCCTTCCCAGAAGGCAACGCGGCCAGAACGTCTGTTGCAATTTATACGGGGGGGGGAGAGGAGGAGGAAGGGAGGAAGTAAATGTGAAGTCCCCTTAACAAAAAATAAAATCCCCTCTAGTTTTGTTGGTGGAATTATTTCACGGACCCGTCGCTTCTGTTTGCGGACAGGGGGGCGGGGGGGCTGCGTGCTTGCCTGGTTTCCCTGGCTGGGAAGGGGTTAAAAGGGAGGGGCGGAGCGTTGAGGATTCCTCCTCCCTCTTCCGCCCTCCTTCCTCTCGCCCGCCGACTCCCTCCCTTTCTCCCCCCCCCCAGCTTTTCTGGAACTGGGACTTCCTGTGGCAGTTCATTTCCTGGTCGGCGGGGGCCGCGAGCGGAGGAAGGCTCGGCATGGTCTCCCCCCGGCCAGCCCCGGCCTCCCTTGACGCTCTTCCACCTTCTCCTCCGCAGCGGCTCCCCCTCCTGCTCTGCCCGGCCGGCGGCGCTCCTCCGGCTGCCACTTTGTAGCGATGCTGCAGGGCCGGAGCGGCGCCCGCAGCGGAAGCGGACATGGTAACAGTGTGGCCAGGCCGGGTCTCTCTCTCTCTCTCTCTCTCTCTCTCTCTCTCTCTCTCTCCCCCCCCCCCGGCACACGCAGCGTTAGCGGCAGGGGCACCAGCTGGGCACCCCGTCTTCTGCCTTGCTGGGGCGGTGGGTCCCAAAAGTAGGCTCTCCCCTCCCCACCACTCTTGGCGGGGGAGAGAAGGGGGCCGTCATCATCACGACGCGTACCCTTTCCCCGGGCAAAGGGACCCCCCATTTTCTTTGCGGGCACCTCAAGAGTAGAAAGAAGGGATGCTTTTTCGGGGGGGGTGCGAGTAAGGGATTCTTCCCCGCCCCGCCTGAGGGAGATATTTCTCTCCAGAGAGGGTGGTGATGCTGTTTTTAATATTATTAGACAGTTGGAGCAAATGGCAAAAGCCTCTAATTCTGTCTCTTCCTCCCAACAGGTCTGAATAACACCCAAGCTCTGCCTTCCTGGAGTGGGCGAGAGGGAACAAAGCATATGACCTCTAAGGAAAAAGAAGATATTTTGCCGCAAAGGGATTAATTTTTGTCTTGCTTCAAGACGTCAAGAGCTGTGTACATAGACACACACACACACATATATAGAATATACACACAAACACACAATTATATATATATATTTGGGGTGTTTGTGTGTCATACTGGACTTGCTAAGCTAAAAGTGTTTAGGCTGCGCACTCTTGGAGCCATGAAGAAGTTTTTTGACTCCCGGCGAGAGCAGGGTGGCTCTGGGGCCGGTTCTGGGACCCTCGGAGGGAGTGGCAGTAGCACTGGGCCTGGGAGTGGATACATAGGCCGGGTGTTCAACATTGGGAGGTGTCAGGTGACTGTGGATGAAGTTCTGGCGGAAGGTAAGATGCAGCTGAAGGGAGTTTTGCCTCTCCTTCCCCAACCCCCCCCCTCCTCTCTTAACATCTCCACAAATGAATGGAAGCAGATTCTTAACCCTTCTTTGAATGTTCACACAGAAAATTTCCATTCTGACTCCTTTCAAGAAAACGTGCCACTTTACATGGGTGCCACCTTTGCTTATTAAAAGCACTCGAATGTTGTGCCAAGGCAAATTAATAAATGGTAGCATTGGTGGCTACTGTCTATTCTGTGTTTTAATTAACAATAAAAAAAATGGTTTGGAACTCCAGTTTCTACAAATGCAAATAAATAGAGCCAGGGTTAACAGTATATAAGTTGGAAAACTCCCCCCCCCCCCCAATTGGCAACAATATTATGTAATATGGCAGGCTGCATTGGTGCATATATTAAGGGGGTGAATTGTTTCCTTCCATGCTCTCCCCTCCCCCCCTTGTTTGAGTGCTATTAAGTAAAGGGATAATTGGATGCATAGGGATAAATTTGTCATTTATTTATGGTGCCTTTGTGTAGCAAGCGCAAAGCACACATGTAAGATGCATGCTTACCTTGGGGGTTGTGGCCCACAGAAATCTGGGTGACATTTTAAGGACTAAAGGAGATTCCTACAGGGGTCCATAAAGATCACCCATAAAGTTTGCAGTGCAGAAAGCCCTTGGCTTTTTACTTCAACTTGATTTGGTGCAGTCTAGCTAGAATGTTGAGATACCTCAGGGAATCTTTGTCCTCCCTCACCACTCCCCAGTGTAGAAAAAAACCCAAATTATATATGGAACTTTAGCTTTGACCTTCACAATTGTAGTATTATTTAGGCCTTGCATGGAGTCAGTAACTGGACAGCATCTCTTTAAAAAGAGGGGGAAATGTACAGTTTAGAATTTATAATACATTGCATAAGACCTGAGTTACTAAGAAAGACAGACCCCTATTAGCAGAACTGGGCAGAGGTATTTGAGAGGGTTGTTATTGTTTGTACTGTATCCCTGTGCCAAGGTAAATTTTATTGAACTGGCTTTCCCGAAGGGACAGTGTGGCTGCGTTTACAAAGAACAGTGTTTTTCACGAAGCGTTTGTTTTTTTGGAAAAAGATGCTTGAGTGTGTTGAATCCAAGGCTGATGCTCACCTAGAGCAAGCCAAAGGCTGCTGGTTATGGTGAATTGCCGCAGGCATTTTTCTGAGTAGAGATAGGGAGTGGGCAACAAGCCAGCCCTCGTCATCTCTCTCTCTCCAAAAATAACACAGCCAATAAAAAATGGCGAGGCACTATTTTGACTGAATTGTCTACTGTGTACCTGCCTCTACTGGCTTCTGACAAGGCCCTGGCTATGAGGTGCTCTCAGGACTAAGCTACAGATACGCTCTGCCTCTGCTCATGCTTACTACGTAAGTTGTTCCGCAGGAAACAGAGGACCTCATTTGAAGATGATTAAATAACTTGCCGGCAGATCCTCCATGTGATGTTGACAGGAGCAGGAAATGATCTGTACCTTGTACTGGGAGGATTCTCTCCTCCAAAATTTGTTGAACTGCTCCTCTTCCTCTCCATGGCGTCGTTTGCGCCTTCCTCCCTGGAGCTCTCCTGTTCTCAGGGTGGTGCTTTAAGAGGAAGATAAATGTTGTGACTGAGATTTCTGGTGCATATTTGATTTGGAAAGAGCAAGGTTGGGTGCATGTGCATGGATAGATAGTAGTTTGTGTGTTTTCAAGGCACGCTTAGGGGCTCCTGAAATGGTCCCAGAATAATGGGGATTAGGGGTGAAGAACATAAATGAATAGCACAAAGACAGCTTCAGGGGGCTCTAAAGGGTGGCTTGGTAGCCATGGTTTTTGGGGATGTGTCTTAAACTGTGGTCTGAGCCTGCAGAATTAGCTAAGCTTCAGTGGAGAGGGCAGAATCACCTGAAAGTTTTTATTCACTCACCCCAGGTTTGGACACCACAAGCATTTCTCAGAAAATGTGCACCCTCTTCTATGAGGCCACCCATAAAGTAGATGCTCTGTGAAAGGTAGGAGGGGTGGCTGTAAAAAGTATGTGTTTAAATGCAGCTTTTAATGCATGGTGTCTAATCATTAGGCAACTATATATATATAATCTACAGTGTCTTCTGGTGACCTCTTTTGATGGAGAAACTCAACACACAAAGTATGGTCCATGTGGGCTCAATTGGTGTATCGGTTAGAATGTTGAATTTGGGGCCAGAAATGCCCAGGGGCTCCCATTTGGCCATGAGATTCTCCAGGTGAGCCCTTGGTCTAACATACATTGAAAGGGTTGCTGTGATAAATAAAGGTGGAGAGGATATTTGTGTATACCATCTTGAGCTCTTTGGACAAAAAGTAGGATTAAAAAATGAACCCTTCCATGATCAGCTCTGAATGTTCTGTGTGAGCCTGGAGGAGGAAACACGGTCCTGCATTTTGGCCTCTTGTAATGGGCTTCTTGGATCAGTGCATGTTATAAAATGGGGAAAAGTGATTAGAATTCTAAGTTCACATGTTTTATTACAGACAATGGCAGTTAGCATTATATAGTGTATTTCAAATGTTGAAATATGCCCATCCCATGCCTGTCATTTTAGGTTATCCTTGGTGCAGCCTCTTAAGGCAGGCCAGTTCTATTTGTTAGATTTCTATGTCCATCTTCAATTGTAGATAGAAGGCTGAGACCAGGAAGGTAGTGCCTTACTGAGGCCACCACATGAGGATATGGTGGGAGATGAGATTTGAAACAGGGACTTTACAACTTGACCTCTAATCTACTGCATTACAACCAGCTTGACCCAGTTAAAAGCTTAACCTGACTTCCAGTGTCAGGGCTGGGGAACTTGTGGTCCTCCAGATGTTGGTGGACTCCATCCGCTACAGCCAGCAGGGTCCAACGATGAGGAATTATGGGAATTGTGATTCAGCAATATCTGGAGGGCCAGAGGTTCCCCAAACCTGGTTTATATAAACTATCTCATGTGAAAGACTCTTGCACAAAGGATTGCTCTAGAGCAGCCTTCCTGATAGGCTGGGACTACAACTCCCATCAGCCCTAGCCAGCATTAGCTATGTTGGCTGGGATGAAAGTTGTAGTCCAACACATCTGGAAGGCAGCAGATCAGGGAAGGCTGCCTCTGACTTTAGCAGGCCTTCAAGGTTAAGGTTTTCTGATAAATCTGTGGGTAAGTGTCTCCCAATGTTGAATGGCTTTTGTGTTCTGAAGAAACCTGATTCAGCAATAGGATGCTCTCATGGACAGAGGTGAGGGGCCTCTTATGATCCAATGGCTGCATTGGCTCATGAGGAACCTTTGGGTGGGGACACATGCCAGTGGTGAGTGGGACCTCCAGAGGCAAAAGTTGGTGGAGCTACAGAGCTACCTCTTAGGATTGTGTGGTATGCAAAAATCCAACTCCATGCAGGCAAGCAAGAGGTATTATTGCAGTTCAAGGACACACTTCCAGGCAAGCAAAAGCACTGGAGGAGAGCAATGGAACAGGGTATGTATGTATGTATGTATGTATGTATGTATGTAATATGCCACCGATATATGCCCCAGGCATTCTAGGTGGCTCCCAACAAAATATTAAAAACACAATAAAATGTCAACCATTAAAAACTTCCCTGACCCGCTTTCAGATGTCTTCTGAAAGTCAAATAGTTGTTTATCTGTTTGACATCTGATGGGAGGGCATTCCATAGGGAAAGTGCCACTACAGAGAACGCCCTTTGCCTGCAAGGTGTGGGAGCAGGAAGGGGTATGTGCCTTGGAGAGGGGCAGGGCCAGATTAAGAACTTTAGAGGCCCCTAAGCACTGAAAAGATTATGGTACTTCCCTTCTGTAATTTGAAACAAAAACAGTACTAAACTTTAAAATCAATCAATCACTGGATCTGATTGCCTCACATTATTTTGACATACGTTTGTAGGACGTGCCCTGGTTTAGGTGGGGATTAAGTAATAACCCAAGAACATAAAATGAACCTAAGGAGCATAAAAATGGAGGAAGAGTGTGGAGTGGAGGGTAAGGAAGTCTAACAAGCTCTGATTTCTCCTACTGTGACTACTTTGATGTTTTTCTTGAAATACCAAATGTCACTGGAAAAACCCTCATTGTGTGCCTGCCCTTGCTTTGCTGGTGCCTTAAGCATGCACTTAGTTTGCCTGTTTGGCCCGAGGGTTCCCCACCCCATCTACCTTACGGGAAAGGCAGAGAAAATGATCAGTCACACATGCTCCTCTGAGAGTTTTGCTCTCTTGCTGTGATCTCCTTGCTGTGTGTGTGTGTGTGTGTTGTGTGTGTGTGTGTTGTGTGTGTGTGTACCAGAACTGTGTTGGCTAAACAGGATAAAGTGCCTGCTTGGGAACAAACTACTGCTGAGAGCTCATTATGTGTTCATTATTGCCTTGTTTTTCCTCTTCAAACAGTAGTGAAATTAAGGCCATACTTGAGTTGGGTGGCAGAGAGGCAGGCCCTGGGCCTAATTCTAGCCAATGGTTAGGGAGTTGGACCTTTTGTCTCTTTGCCTCCAGGCTGAAGGTGTTGGTGTCATCACCATGCAGAGTGCTGCTTCTTCGGAATCAAGGTGACAGGGAGGGAGGTTTCAGGTTAGCCTTTTTACTGACATGCAGGCTTCCTATCAGTAATAATTTTAT
Organism: Podarcis vaucheri; assembly: GCF_965113315.1. Classification (NCBI taxonomy): domain Eukaryota; kingdom Metazoa; phylum Chordata; class Lepidosauria; order Squamata; family Lacertidae; genus Podarcis; species Podarcis vaucheri. Next base: position 87,146,764 of record NC_138765.1, on the reverse strand, counting down.
TGCCGTTATACAAATCTATGCTGCAAGTGCATTTGGAATACAGTGGTACCTCGGGTTACGTACGCTTCAGGTTACAGACTCCGCTAACCCAGAAATAGTACCTCGGGTTAAGAACTTTGCTTCAGGATGAGAACAGAAATCGCGCGGCGGTGGTGGTGTGGCAGCCCCATTAGCTAAAGTGTTGCTTCAGGTTAAGAACAGTTTCAGGTTAAGAATGGACCTCTGGAATGAATTAAGCAGGTAACCAGAGGTACCACTGTACTATGTACAGTTCTCACCTGAAAAAGGATATTGCAATGTTGGAAAACGTTCAGAAAAGGGCAACCTTAATGATCAAGGGGGTGGAGCGACTCTATGAAGAAAGGTTGCAGCACTCAAGACTTTTTAGCCTACGGAAAAGGCGAGTAAGAGGTAACATAATAAAAGTTTATAAAATTATCCATGGCATGAAGAGTGTAGATAAAAGTTTTCCTTCCTCTCTCAAAACACAAGAATTTGTGGACATCCGATGAAGCTGAATGTTGGAAGATTCAGGACACGCAAAAGGAAGTCCTCCTTCATAAACTCTGTAGTTAAACTATGGAACTGGCTTCCACAGGTGTCAGTGGTGGCCGCCTACCTAGGTGAATTTAAAAGAGGATTGGACAAATTCATGCAGGAGGCGAGGCCTATCAAAGGCTATGAAAGCTATGCTCTACCTCCACAGTACAGGCAGCAGTGCTCCAGTTGCTGGAAGCCACAGGAAGAGAAAGTGCTGTTGTGCTTGGGTCCTACTTGCTGGGTTCCCACAGGTTGGCCGTTATGAGAACAGTATACTGGACTAGATGGGCCATTGGCCTGATCCATCAGGCTCTTCTGATGTTCTTATTTAATGGAGGAACATTTCATTATCATGCAAGTACCAGCATGCTGGGACGCGGGTGGCGCTGTGGGTTAGACCACAGAGCCTATGACTTGCCGATCAGAAGGTCGGCGGTTTGAATCCCCGCAATGGGGTGAGCTCCCGTTGCTCGGTCCCAGCTCCTGCCAACCTAGCAGTTCGAAAGCACAAGTGCAAGTAGATACCTTCTCTGGCGGGAAGGTAAACAGCATTTCCGTGCGCTGCTCTGGTTTGCCAGAAGTGGCTTAGTCATGCTGGCCACATGACCCGGAAGCTGTACGCCGGCTCCCTCGGCCAATAAAGCGAGATGAGCACCGCAACCCCAGAGTCGGCCACATCTGTTCTTGGTGCTGGGTTACCTGCTCTTCAGTTTTTGAGAACTAGGTCTGACATAAGGGGAGTCTCACTGCTGGGTCAGTCCAAAGGCCCATCTAGTCCATTCTCCTATTCTCACAGAACCTGAGTACAATAGTGCGCTCTCCACATGAGGTTTCCAGGAACCGGTATTTGGAGACATGCTTTCTCTGACAGTGGAAGTAGAAGATAGTCCTTGCCGCTAGTACCCATCAATAGCTCTCTCCTCCATGAATTTGTCTAATCTTCTTTTGCAGCCATCCAAGCTGGTGGCCATCACTGTTTCCTGTGGCAGTGAGTTCCATAGTTTAACTGTGTGCTGCACGAAGAGGGACTTTTTCCCCTCTCTCCTGAATCTTCCAACATTCAACTTCATTGGATGGTCCTGAGTATTATGAGAAAAGGAGAAAAACCTTTCTCTATCCACTGTCTCCTGACCACAAATAATATTACACATCTCTATCATTTCTAAACTAAGAAGCCCCAAGTGCTGTAACCTTTTGTCATAGGGGAGTCGCCCCAACCCCTTGATCATTTTGGTTGCCATTTGCTGTACCTTTTCCAGCGCTATAATATTTTTTGAGGTGAGGTGTCCAGAATTGTACACTCTATTTACCTTTCCCATGCCTTATGCTTCTCGTGAAACTTAAGGCTGGATTACCTGTGTGGGTTCCCACATGCATGTCCCATCAGTTGTACCTGGTTCTCACATGCATGTCTGTGGCTTGGTTTCTTAACATAACACAACCTCGTAGAGTGTTTGCAGTTGCAAAATTCAGTGTTCTATCAATGGTGTTAATCTAGGGCAGGGAGATTTTGGAGAATTCCATTTCAATATTGATTGTGCCCATGTAAGGTGTGGAGTCCCTAAGACTTTATATGTATCGTGTGACTTGCATTCTGATTTGGGACTTTGCCATGTTTACACATCATGTTAAGCTGTGGCGTTTAGTTTGTTTAGCAGGACATTGCATGAGATCCTTGCTGGTACCTGCATCGCAAGCTCCTGGATAAGATTGGTTATGCATTGTTTTTTCCTGGCAAGATTCCATATCTTACTGAGCGTATGACTAACTTTCAAAAACTGCTGTGCACCTAAGAGTTCAGCTGACTGGCTGCATTAGTTAAACTGGACAAACTGGATGGCTTTTATTCCTTGTTAATTTAGCTCTGCATTTTAACTTGTACAGGTCATGTGACTGTAATAAAAACTGGCTCACTGGCACTTGATTTCTGTAGGCTTTGCATTGAGTTATCTGTAACCTCTTTCACATGTGCAGGTTGCTGGATGGAACATTCAAATGTGTGTGTGAACCTGTCCCTCATCATGACTACAGTATTGGGTAATAGCTGTGTGTGTGTGTGTGTGTGTGTGTGTGTGTGTGTGTGAATGAACCATTGCAGATGAAACACCACAGAAAAAGCCTTTCTTTCTCCCAACGTCCTTTCATACAAGGTAAAGGTAAAGGACCCCTGGACAGTTTAGTCCAGTCAAACTTGACTGTAGGGTGTGGACCCATGCGGTGCTCATCTCGCTTCAGGCCAAGGGAGCCAGCATTTATCCACAGACAGATTTCCAGGTTATATGGCCAGCATGACTAAACTGCTTCTGGCGCAACGGGACACCGTGATGAGTGCCAGAGCTCACAGAAATGCCATTTATCTTCCCGCCGCAGCGGTAACTATCTACTCGTGCTGGTATGCTTTCAAACTGCTAGGTTGGCAGGAGCTGGAACAGAGCAACTGTAGCTCACCGTCCCACCGACTCAAACTTCTGATTGGCAAGCCCAAGGGGCTCAGTGGTTTAGACCACAGTGCCACCCGCTCCCTTCCCTTCATATACGTTGCACTGAAGCCCATTTGCACACTGAACTGTCAGTCATCACATGAAGAGAAATCAAGCAGTGCATATTCATGAGTGAACAAATCTTGGCTTTCTTGTTGATATTTACAGCTGGATGGGGTTGCATATTAAAGCAACTCTTCTAGGCCCACTCCCTACGAGGAACTAGGCTCCATAAATAGAGGTGGAGCACCTGCTTTGCATATAGATTCCAGGTTTCCTCCATGGAAAATTCAGCTTAAAGATCTTGTGTAACAGGGCTGCGAATGAACTTCCATCTGAAACCTTGAGGAGCCACTGACAGCCAAAGTTGTCAGGGGGTGTAGTGTGGAAAGAGCACCAACAGCCTGGCAGTTGCTAGAGCAGCGGTTCTCAACTTGTGGGTCCCCAGATGTTGTTGGACTACAACTCCCATCATTCCTGAGCTCTGGCCTTGCTAGCTAGGGGTGATGGGAGTTGTAGTCCAACAACATCTGGGGAGGGTCACATTCAACCCACAGAGCAGAGGCTCCCCACCTCTAGTTTAGAGGGTGAAGCTTAAGAATGCATGATAGCGTGGTCACATCTTATGCAGAAGTTCTGTTCCAAGGGTTCTGGGTTATACATGAAAATCACATATACCCAAACCCTTGGAGCTGTTGTAGGCTAGTGGGTGGGTGGGGGTACAGAGAGAATCCACAGTACTCCCAGAGCTCTTGTGCCAGACGGACCTTTCCCAGCAAGCAGGGTGGAAAGGTTAAAGCTCTTTTTGCAATGGATAACGTCTCTTGGTGCGCCGGCTCCAGAAAGCTAGGGTTGCTCATACGAGATCACACGGGAACCTGGATCTCCCCATGTGATCTTGCAAAAGCATCCCAGAACTGGAAAGCTGAATGGGCCTTGCCCCCACAAGCAAATCAGAGAGCATAACAACTCTCTTTGCACTGGATAACCCCAAACGGACTCAGTGCAAAAGAACTTGCAAGCTCTCCGGCTTGCTTGGGTTTAAGTTGCACAATTTCAGCAAGCCTGCCTTCAGCCACACATGGTTGAAATCACGCAAGTTAAATGCACATAAGATGCAATAATTCTCTCTCTCTCTCTCTCTCTCTCTCTCTCTCTGTGTGTGTGTGTGTGTGTGTGTGTGTGTTGGTAATCAAAAGAGATAAAGTTCACTGCCAAGGGACTCTTTCTGGGAATGGGAGAACAAGCAGTCAACCAGACTCCTATGTGTCTGACAAGATATTTCAGGCTTGTCGGCAACCATTTTTCTTGTTGCTTTTAACTAATTATTACAGGTAACCAGGAAGGAGTTTTTCCACAAGTTATGTTTCTGGTTCACACATGACCAGCATATTGGGGATGTTCAGACAGACAGGCTAGAAAAAGATTTGTGGGCCAGCAGTCTGTTGACTGGTTTATTCTTAATACAGTGGTGCCCCGCAAGACGAATGCCTCGCAAGACGGAAAACTCGCTAGACGAAAGAGTTTTCCGTTTTGGAGGTGCTTCGCAAAACGAATTTCCTATGGGCTTGCTTCGCAAGACGAAAATGTCTTGCGAGTTCCTGCGGGTTCCCCCCCTTTTTCTAAGCCGCTAAGCCGCTGATCAGCTGATCCGATAAGCCGCTAAAAGCTGCTAATAGCGCTAATCCGCTAATCCGTCAATGGGCTTGCTTCGCAAGACGAAAAAACTGCTAGACGAAGAGAATCACAGAACGGATTCTTTTCGTCTTGCAAGGCACCACTGTAAATAAATAACCCAGCGTAGTTGAGTCTCAGTCCTCTTAAGTAACTACAGTGGTACCTCGGTTTAAGAACTCTGCAAAAATGGAAGAAGTGTCCCGGTTTGTGAACTTTACCTTGGTCTAAGAACGGAAGCTGAATGGTGGAAGGGCACCAGCAGCGGGAGGCCTCATTAGGGAAAGCACGCCTCGGTTTAAGAAGGGTTTCGGTTTAAGAACGGACTACAGTCATACCTCATGTTACGTCTGCTTCATGTTACATTCTTTCAGGTTACGTCCTGCGGCAACCCAGAAGTACTGGAAAGGGTTACTTCCGGGTTTCGTTGCATGCGCAGACGCGCAAAATGATGTCACGCACATGCGCAGAAGCGGCAAATCACAACCCTTGCATGCGCAGACGCGCTGCTGCGGGTTACGTTCCTTTCATGTTGCAAACAGGCCTCCGGAACAGATCCCATTCGCAACCAGAGGTACCACTGTACTGAGTTAGGAGCGGTAAGGACTTTCTCAATTGCTCTTAATGCCCTTAAAAACAAAAACTCTGGGTTTCATAGGTAGTGATGGTTATGATCCCCTCCCCATTTTTTTTACTGTTACTATATTTTTTCATTGGAGATTTTTCCAGTTTTAGAAATGCACCCTTTAATAAAATTAATTACATAATGACTGAATAAATTGCAAGTGAAATTAGGCAACTGGAGCAGCCACAATACCAACCCGATCTAAATTTGTAATTTTTTCCCCCCAGGGTGACTTTCCCTAGGAAGCACATAACGTATGTACCCAGATTTTCAGACATCTCTAAAATTTGTAGGTTAACAGCTTTCAGTGTTCCCATTTCTTAATATCTAACGTAGGGGAAGCATGTACTATTGAGTATTCCAGTAAAAATACTTTTAAAGCAACCTTTGATTTTGAATATAACATTTAAAGTACACTTAAGTGCACTCTACTGATTTTTTCCCCTTTATTCTTAAAACATGCTTCAGCTCAACTATTTCTAGATCTAGGAAAAAACTTACCATATTTTAAAGTGTAGAAAATTAACATGACTGACTCATTCAAAAGTTTTGATTACTAGTTTTGCTTTCTAAATAGAAATGGAACATGTGAAAATAATATCTCTATTGATTTCCTGCAGTGGAAAATGCTTAATCAAAATATTCCAGAACGCACCGACCCCCATCACTGGCCATAGTCTCAGGTTTCCCCTGGCTGCCTGTTCTAGAATAGTTCCTCTCTCTGTTCCCACCCCGCCCCCCAAATTAACATAGATATACACCATACTTTTGCACCTGGGCTATATGTAGAATTTTCAACATCTATGTAGAACTGCAGAATTTCCTCTAACTTTATATTCCTCTCTGAAAATGCCATTTCCCAGAGAGGACCCTAAACGGAAAGATGGATAAATCCTTATTAGTCTTAGCCACAGAGGATAAAGTAGCCCACCCACCAGGAAGAGGGGAGCATGCGATCTCATGGTCTCCTCATGTTTGCTTATCAAGGAGGTTTAGGGGTGTCTAGAAAAGGAAATGGTCCAGATAATGAGGAGCAGCAAACTTTTTCAGGCACACCTGTGAATCTAGGCTTTCTCCTGACTGATTCTCTAGGCTGAGTCATGCTTTTGCGCACTCTGACACATTCCATGTGTTTCTCCTTGTAATTTAAATGCTATTTATCATTGCTATAATGGAGAAACTTTGTTATACTGTATGCACAGTGAAGTTGCCTGTTTTATTGTTATTGTTGTTATTGTATTCCACAGTGCAGTTTCTCTCTCTTTTTTTAATTAAAGATTTTCTTGATTTACAAAAGTGTTTGCAATGTCTCTCGTATTCCCCCCCCCCATGTAACATTTTTACAGATCAGTTTCATTTGTTGAGACATTAGGAAGAAAAGGGAGAAAGAGGTGGAGAGATGGGGGGGTCGGGTGGCGATGTCTCTGTTTTACTTACTACATGTAGGGTTTGGTGTCAGCATTGCTTGTGCACATTCTTTCCTGTTCACTTGTGTTCCTTTGGTGGTGAGAGAGGTTGGGGTTGGCCTAGGGTGTGGTTGTTCATTTGTGGTTGGCTGTGGTGGTCTTTGTTTTCATGTGTGAGTGGGGTGGGTGGGTGCTTTGGATGAGGTTAGCCATATTGATCTGTATGCTGTTGGTGGATTTTTGTCGTTGTCTTGTTGGGCTGTGCATGTGATAAAGGGGAGCCATAAGGTGTTTTCTTCTATTTGTCCCCGTGTCAGTTTTAGTTTATTGGTTAATTTTTCTAGTAAGGCTGTTTCCCATATTATTTGGTACCATTGGTCCATGCTTACTCCTGGCTGGTCTCTCCAGTGTCTGGCTATGATGCTTCTGGCTGCTGAAAGTAGGTGGGTTATGAGTTCTTTGTGGTGTAAGTGGGCAGTGCAGTTTCTCTTGAATCGAAAAAAGTTGAAGCATGCTTTGTTCTTGCACCTCACAAGTGTCTGTGCTTTGAAGTGTGAAAGCTAAGGTCCGGCCCTCCAGGGAACCACTTTTCTTTCTGTGTGAGTGAGTGTTTTGCGTTATGATTCATTGTTTTGCGTGTGCCTCCCAATGGGAAAAGCTAAGCCCAGGGAGTTGACTTGTGTAATAGTCCACTTCCTCTGGAGACAGGTGATTCTGCTGAGTCTGCATCCAAATACAATGACACCCAAGACTGATTCCTGGCAGAATTAGTCACTTGTCAGGGCCAGGCAAGGCCAACACAGCAAATCATTCTGAGGGACATGGGACAGCCTTTGTGTGGATTGGTATGTGGGTGGCGCTGTGGGTTAAACCACAGAGCCTAGGACTTGCTGATCAGAAGGTCGGCGGTTCGAATCCCCACGACAGGGTGAGCTCCCGTTGCTCGGTCCCTGCTCCTGCCAACCTAGCAATTCAAAAGCATGTCAAAGTGCAAGTAGATAATTAGCTACCGCTCCGGCAGGAAGGTAAACGGCGTTTCCATGCGCTGCTCTGGTTCACCAGAAGTGGCTTAGTCATGCTGGCCACATGACCCAGAAGCTGTATGCCGGCTCCCTCGGCCAATAAAGTGAGATGAGCGCCGCAACCCCAGAGTCGGTCACGACTGGACCTAATGGTCAGGGGTCCCTTTACCTTTACCTTTATTTGTCCTGGCACACCATTGGTGAAGTACAGCCTCAGTAGATTAGGGTTTTACAATTCAAGGTGCTTAGGAAGGTATTATCATTCCATTTATGAATCACTCCCTATTAAATATCCCAAAACAATTTCAAATCAGTATAGATGAACATTGAGATAAAAATGATATGTTTTAACACATCATTCCCCTGGAAGCTCCAAATTGTGTAGGCAATTTCATCTGCCTATGCTGCTGATCTGAGGACTGAAGGTAGCCAACTCAGTGCCAGTTTTTAAATGTGATCCAGGTGGGATCTGGGAAGTTACAGGTAGGTTAGCCTAACACAGGCATAGACAAACTCAGCCCTCCAGATGTTTTGGAACTGCAATTCCCATCATCGCTGACCACTGGTCCTGTTAGCTAGGGATGATGGGAGTTGTCCTCCCAAAACAGCTGGAGGGCCGAGTTTGCCTATGCCTGGCCTAACATCTGTTCTTGGAAAACTGGTGGAAAGCATTCTTAAAGGTAGAATTACCAAGCATGTAGAAAAACAAAGTTTTGCTGAAGAGCCAATAGACTTCTGCAAAGGTAAGTCCTCTCTCACTAGCCTTTTCAAGTTATTTTAGCAAGCAGGTGGAGAGATGTGACTTGGATGTTCAAAAGCTTTTGATAAGGTACTCCTTACAACTGAGCAAACATAGCTACTGGGGAGAGAACAGAAGGTCTGGGCTAAAGAGAGGTGAAGGTAACTGGCCCAAAACTGAAAGCAGATAGTTAGAATAAGCAAACAGTTCTCACAATGGAGAGAAGGTGGAGTGGGGTTCTCCCATGGATATGTATTGGGACTGGTGTGTGTGTGTTTTAACTTGTTCATAAGTGGTCCAGAGTTATGGGTGAGCAGCGACATGGCCAAACTTGCTGATGACGCCAAATTAAATTATCCAGAATGGTGAAAACCTGTATTTGTGGAGAGCTCCAAAAGGACTTTTCCAAGGTAGGAGGTGAATGGACAGCAAAAGGTGGAATTCAATGCAGTGCTAAGGAGATGGTTTCGTCAGCACAAATATTTCTGCTTGTTAGAGAGAACAATCTCTCCTCCTGTTCTGGGAGCTCTTGTAACAATCCAGAGTGGATTGGGGTGGTGGCAAGGCCAGGAAGCCCCATTGCAGCCGCAGGAGTTCTTGTGTTGGCTTCTGCTAGGGCACCAGGGTTGGTTGCACAATGGCAGTTCAGTGTGAGTGAGTGGAAAGTGATGCAATTTGGAGCAAGGGATCTTAACTCCTCATATACAAGGATGGGTCAGAACCCGCAGTGCCTAAACAGTACAGGCATAGAATCCTAGAATTGTAGAGTTGGAAGGGACCCCAAGGGTCATCTAGTCCTACCCCTGCAATGCAGGAATCTCAATACGTGGTCCCCCATCCAGTTTGAAACCATACTTAACTCTGTTTAGTTTTGCAAGTGTACTAGCAGTTTATCATAAGGTAATGATGGGTATGCCAATGAAATGTCAGACAGTTTGGAATAGCTCAAAAGAATTCCGTTGTATGGATCATTAGGAAAATTGCCAGTACCATAATGCAATTATATAAAACTACGGAACAGCCATTTCGGCTGTGAGTCCTGGAAGACCTGCTCCTTGCCTTGTAGGCCTTTTTTGACCTGGTCTAGGAGGGCAGGGCCCTGACCGACTCCAGCTGCAAAAGCTGAGGCTGCTGAACAGACTCTTTGGGTATAGTTTAGTGGGGGTTGTTGGGGGCGGGGTTGTTGCTGTTATTTAAATCTTTGTTCTGTATCTTTATTTTAGATGTTATTTATGTGGAAATTATTTCAATTTAGTTGTGTACATTTTGATTTTTTATTATTGTTTATGACCACTATTATGTTTGTAATTATTTTTTTCATGTTGTAAACTACATTGAGCATGATTTTAACTACGCAAAGACAGCATACAAATAAAATATGTATGTATTGTGTGGTACTGTATGCAGTTCTGGTTCCTGTGCTTCAAAAATAATATTGTAGAGCTGGAAACTGTGCAGAAGAGGGCAGCTAAAATTCTTGAGGAGGTGGAGAGCCTTTCCTGCAAGAAAGGGGCGATACAGCTGAGAAAAATGCTACTAAGTGGGAATGTCATGATGGAGGTGGTACAAAATTATGGACAGTGAGGAAAAAGCCTTTATTTTACTAGCACCCAGTGCTAGTAAAATATCCAATGGAGCTGAATGGCAGGAGATTCAGGACAGAGAAAAGGCTGCTAGCTGTGATAGGCTCAGGGTCATGGGCAGCTTGTCTCTTGAGTGCCAGTTTTTGGAGGCTGTTGCTCTCATTCTTTGTGGGGTTTCTAAAGGGATCTCGGTGGTTCGCTGTTTAGAAAAAGATGTTGGTCTTGATCGCTCTCTGGTTGCTGTTACGTGTTTGAATGGGCTTTGCAACTTTTCTGCATAGTCCCAATATCACCTGTAGTGGGATGGCTTGTTTTGTTTCTGAAACTTAATACCCAGTGTTGCTCAAGGTAATGAACAATTAGATATATATATATATTCTTGTCTAAAACATGCGTCGACCATCTTTCCATTAGATCAAGTGTTCACATGAAAAATGCATAACACAGTAGCCTTGGGATGCTTGTGTAGAAGGCGATTAACAAATTGAGAACAAATCATTAAATGGCAGTGCTCATGGCCATGTACTCCCTCAACAGGAAGCCCCCAGCAGATGTTCTTAAAGGGGCAGTGAAGTAGTTCCAGCAGCCTTCCCCAAATGGGTGCCCTCCAAATCTTTAGGATTACATCTCCCATCTGTCCTAGCCAGCATGACATTCTGGAGGGCAGCAGATTAACAAAGCCTGGGTTAGAGTATTGGGCTAGTCTCTAGAACCGGGGAGATGTGGGTTCAAATCCCTTCTCAGCCCTGAGGATGCCAGTCACTCAGCCCAGCCTGCCTCTGTAGGGTTGTGACTTGTGGACAGTAAAACAGGAGAGCCTGTATCTTTGGAAAGGTAGGATAAACTATAATAAATAATATGAAAATAAGTAGAATATTATTATAAATTCATGTCTTTGCTAGGTTCACAATTTACAGAACTTGAGATGTACGCTTAAGGAAAGATATTGGTGGAAAAACATTTAAGATAGCAGAGAGTGTGCTGCACTAATTGATATTATGGAGATAATCAAAACTACACTTCTAATTGAAGCTGGTTGCGCAATGGTCTAATGCTGCACCCAGCAGGTTTTCAGGTGTGGTGCAAAAGTGGGGGTGGACTGAAGGCGACTGCCTCCCCTTAGTCAGGCTCTGATCTAACACTTAGTTTTCACTTGAGCAGAACAGGCCAGCTTTGAGAGCTGCTCTTGGAGCATGCAGAGGAAAAAAATCTATTGATGATTCAAGACTCTATTTCAGACCTCTCAGGCAGCTGGGAAAGGCCTCTCCGTTCTGAAGATTAGTTGGGGCTGAATTTTAGTGTCTTGCTATGCAGTAGTCAACGATCCCAGTGATGAGTGGCCCTATTAATTCTGTGTTGCAGACTGCTGAGGGATGTCCTTTGATTGCATAAGGCACCTCTGGCTTGGGGGCTGATGTGGCCCTCCAGGCTCTTCCAGCTGCCCCTCCGTGGGGGGCTCTCCCCAAGCCACACCCCTCACTGGCCCAGGACTGCATCCTTTGCTGTGCTTGGAATGCCTTTGAACTGTGATAAAAAGCTTCTTGCTTGTCGGCGTGTTTATGTAAACACACATGCATATGAGTCTTGCATGGCTGGAATAACCTATAGCCACATAATCCATTGCATTGCTCACTTTTCCTCTGCCCCCATAATAATAATAATAATAATAATAATAATAATAATAATAATAATAATAAAATAATAATTATAATAATAAATTATTTATACCCCGCCCAATCTGGGCGGCTTCCAGCAAAATACAGTGGTACCTCGGGTTACATACGCTTCAGGTTACGGACTCTGCTAACCCAGAAATAGTACCCCGGGTTAAGAACTTTGCTTCAGGATGAGAACAGAAATTGTGCTCCGGCGGCATGGCGGCCACGGGAGGCCCCATTAGCTAAAGTGGTGCTTCAGGTTAAGAACAGTTTCAGGTTAAGAAAGGACCTCCAGAACGAATTAAGTACTTAACCCGAGGTACCACTGTATTAAAATACAGTAGTCCATCAAACATTAAAAGCTTCCCTGAACAGGGCTGCCTTCAGATGTCTTCTAAAAGTCTGGTAGTTGTTTTTCTCTTTGACATCTGGTGGGAGGGCATTTCACAGGGTGGGCACCACTACCGAGAAGGCCCTCTGCCTGGTTCCCTGTAACTTGGCTTCTCGCAGGGAGGGAACTGCCAGAAGGCCCTCGGTGCTGGACCTCAGTGTCCGGGCAGAACGATGGGGGTGGAGACGCTCCTTCAGGGATACTGGGCCGAGGCCGTTTAGGGCTTTAAAGGTCAGCACCAACCCTTTGACTTGTGCTCGGAAACGTACTGGGAACCAATGTAGATCTTTCAAGACCGGTGTTATGTGGTCTTGGCAGCTGCTTCCAGTCACCAGTCTAGCTGCAACATTCTGTTCTTATGCAGCTCTTAGTTTAAAAAAGCTTCCCTAACTCAGACCTCAAGGGTAGAATTGGTTCTCAGGGGTTCTTCCAAGTTTTGCTACTGGAAACTGTTTTAACTGATGGCACTACTGGTTAATCTTGTGTCCCCTGCATGTCAGGTGTGTGTGCATGCAGGGGACCCAACCAGGACCCCTTCCCATTCCTTAGGCCTGCTTTGCCTCTGGCGCTAACTTGGCCTCTTTGGAGAGCCAACAGAAATGAGTGGCTTCCAGCTGCACTGGAAATCAGGGTGGTCAGCTGTGGCTTATTCAGTTCCATTTGTTGTTGGTGCAGGTAATTCTAGGATCACCTCTGAATTCTTCCTCAGGTACTTTGCTGGATATGAGAGAGTGAGTCTGGGGCATCATGTGCTTGGTGAGAATGGCAAACTGCTTTCAGCGTTCCCTGGGTGAGGTGACTTGTTTTCTCCAAAAGAAGTGGCAATGTGGGTCAAGGCCCATATTTCCCTGATTCTTATCTTGTGCCAGCGTTTGTTTTTTATCTTTGACTCTTCCTTGAAACGAATGAGCTTGAAGGGATTGTCATCTCGGCATTGCTGAGCATGTAAACAAGCCCTCTGCATTCTGCTTGAGTAGCAGTCTGAACGGATTGGGGCTTATTCATGAGCTTTATATATGCTGCTTCCAAACTATTGTGACAGCAGAGGCCTCTCTCTGTGTTGCACTGGATTTTGAAAGCTGAAAAGGTTATTGTTGGCTTAAGGGGGTATTTACATAGATCTACGTTAGCATTTTAATACAGGCCTTGGAGTTTTGTGCCTTCATTCAGTTTTGCCTTTCATCGTGGCCATGGCAGATGCAGGCATTGTTGTAGTGCTTGTTTACCTGCCACTCACCCCAATCAAAGGGAACTGAGTAGTTCAAATATCTCCTCTGATAAGAATTTGCCAGGTGGATGAAGATATACCTCTTTGCTTGCTCTACTAGATTGGTTTACCTTTCTGGTGGTGTGTAGATGATCACTGAGGAAATGTATGTAAAATGCTTGAAACACTAAAAAAGGGAGGGAAGGAAGGAAGGAAGAACTACATTTTTGCCCAGTTCACACATCACAGTAAACCATGGTCTTTGGTAAGCTACAGTTTACGGTGAAGGAACAGCACGATGGTGCATGCTGCTCATCTATGCCCGCTTTGGTCCTCCCTTTCCCAATCTGAGTGTTTTAGAGTTGCATGTAAATCAGTACTTGTGGTTACCAAGGTGTGTTTTTTGCTTATGGTTCATTTGGGAGGATTGCACATAATGGAAAGCCAGCTGCTCTGGGGTTTATTTCTGAGCTTGGGACTTGGGAGAAGCAAAGAGGGTGTGACTTCATGCTGCCTGTTCCCTGTAAGCCATAGTTTATTTCAGACCATGGCTTACTGTGATGTGTGAATGAGACCAAATTACTAGTGTTTAGTTACCGCCTCCCTGACAACAGTGAGCATGTGGAATGCAGTTTCTCATTCTGATGATGCAATTCCTTTCTGAGATTTCCATCTTCTCTGCTTTGCCTTGTAGCAAAGGTTGCCTGCCCTACATTGGCCTCTGCATTTTATTGCTGGCTTGGCATCTGTGCTCAGGACCACTCTGCAGCCCTGTGCTCTCTGCTGCTTATGCAATTGCCTCGCTTCTCCTCCTATGGGCTTCTGATGCTCTTAAGCTGCCATTTAGAACGGCAGCAACTGAAAAGGGCTTCTAACAAGCTGGCCGTGTGTTTGGGTCATAGAGAGTTTTATTTACTACACATTAGAATTTTCTTCTTCTCACACTGAGACTTAAAGAGCTGAAGTTGTCACAGGGTGGACAATGCTTGGAATTGCCTTTTTCACCGTGAAATAATTGAGGAGGCAGCACAGAGAGCAGTAAAATGGTTCTGTGACATTCTCTAGTTGTATAACCTTCTGAAACAAGGGGCGGTTCAGATCCCTCTTGCTCAAAAGTGTAAGATAAGGGCCGCAAGCACATGTTTGCTGTTTCTGATTTCTGCTGTGATCTTGCTATGCAGCAATATTGAGGGGTTCTGAAGAACTTCTGCTTTTCAACAAGGACTTGAAAGATCAGTACCACTGACTCTGCTTGCTGACCTATATGCATTTAAATACATCCTCCCCTCTGGTATAAACAGTGGTGGGGCCCTCCCCTTATACTGCTTGGATTTCTCCCCAAAACAACTGCCAGCTTCAGGCAGATTTTTCACTGGACCCCATTAGAGGTAGAAATGTTTAAATTCCTTCTCCACAGATTCCCTCTGGTTTTTATTAATATTACACAATAGTAAACACACACACACACAGACAGACAGACAGACAGAGAGAGAGAGAGAGAATTAATGAAGGATAGAATGATGTTGGATAGTAATTAAGGGGTTTCCAGCTGTAATGCTTTAAGAGAATATGAAAAAAGGGTTATAAATGGGTTAAAATTTAATGGTAAGGTTTTGCTGAACCAATAATTTGAAGTGGAATACAAAGGAGGCAGTGCCAAAGAATGCGCCAACTACCGCACAATTGCACTCATTTCACACGCTAGCAAGGTTATGCTTAAAATTCTACAAGGAAGGCTCAAGCAGTATGTGGACCGAGAACTCCCAGAAGTGCAAGCTGGATTTAGAAGAGGCAGAGGAACCAGAGACCAAATTGCAAACATGCGCTGGATTATGGAGAAAGCTAGAGAGTTCCAGAAAGACATCTACTTCTGCTTCATTGACTATGCAAAAGCCTTTGACTGTGTTGACCACAGCAAACTATGGCAAGTTCTTAAAGAAATGGGAGTGCCTGATCACCTCATCTGTCTCCTGAGAAATCTCTATGTGGGACAAGAAGCTACAGTTAGAACTGGATATGGAACAACTGATTGGTTCCAAATTGGGAAAGGAGTACGGCAAGGCTGTATATTGTCTCCCTGCTTATTTAACTTATATGCAGAATTCATCATGCGAAAGGCTGGGCTGGATGAATCCCAAGCCGGAATTAAGATTGCCGGAAGAAATATCAACAACCTCAGATATGCAGATGACACAACCTTGATGGCAGAAAGTGAAGAGGAATTAAAGAACCTTTTAATGAGGGTGAAAGAGGAGAGCGCAAAATATGGTCTGAAGCTCAACATCAAAAAAACGAATATCATGGCCACTGGGCCCATCACCTCCTGGCAAATAGAAGGGGAAGAAATGGAGGCAGTGAGAGATTTTACTTTCTTGGGCTCCATGATCAGTGCAGATGGTGACAGCAGTCACGAAATTAAAAGACGCCTGCTCCTTGGGAGAAAGGCGATGGCAAACCTAGACAACATCTTAAAAAGCAGAGACATCACCTTGCCAACAAAGGTCCATATAGTAAAAGCCATGGTTTTCCCAGTAGTGATGTATGGAAGTGAGAGCTGGACCATAAAGAAGGCTGATCGCCGAAGAATTGATGCTTTTGAATTATGGTGCTGGAGGAGACTCTTGAGAGTCCCATGGACTACAAGAAGATCAAACCTCTCCATTCTGAAGGAAATCAGCCCTGAGCGCTCACTGGAAGGACAGATCGTGAAGCTGAGGCTCCAATACTTTGGCTACCTCATGAGAAGAGAAGACTCCCTGGAAAAGACCCTGATGTTGGGAAAGATGGAGGGCACAAGGAGAAGGGGACGACAGAGAATGAGATGGTTGGATGGTGTTCTTGAAGCTACCAGCATGAGTTTGATCAAACTGCGGGAGGCAGTGGAGGACAGAAGTGCCTGGCGTGCTCTGGTCCATGGGGTCACGAAGAGTCGGACACGACTAAACGACTAAACAACAACAACAAAGGAGGGAGGTATGAGGAGGTCCGGGAAATAAGTGATAGAAAATATGTGTCTTTTTTTTAAAACTGTCTTTATTTTGTATTTTTTTTTTTTTACTGTATTATTTAAAAAAAACCTTAATAAATATTTTATGGGGGGGGGAAAGAGAGAGAGAGAGTTAAATGGAACTTTGCACCTAACATGAAGTTGCATTAAACATCACTGTAGTTTGGCCCTGACTTCTAATTCTCCAGAAATGTGTTAACTTTATACATGTTGTTTCTAGTGGTGGTGTTAATTACAGTGGTACCTCGCAAGACGGAAAACTCGCAAAACAAAAGGGTTTTTGGTTTTTTGAGTTGCTTCGCAAGACGATTTTCCGTATGGGCTTGCTTCGCAAGACGGAAACGTCTTGCAAGTTTGTTTCCTTTTTCTTAAAACCGTTAATACAGTTGCGACTTGACTTCGAGGAGCAACTCATAGCAGCGGTGTGGTATCCTTTTTTGAGGTTTTTGAAGACTTTGGTGATTTTTGAAGCTTTTCCAAAACTTTTCCAAAACCGTGCTTCGCAAGACGAAAAAAAACCGCAAGACGAAAAAACTCGCGGAACGAATTAATTTCGTCTTGCAAGGCGCCACTGTATCCTACTTTTCCTCTAAGGAACTCAAGGTAGCATACATAGTTCTCTTCCTCCCCATGTTATCCCCACAACAATCCTGTGATGTAGGTTGGGCTGAGAGTAAGTGACTGGCTCAAGGTCACCCAGTGAGCTTCATGTCTTAAGTGGGGATTTGAACCCTAATCTCCCAGCCCCAGTACTAAGAACTGCACCATTTTGACTCTCTTAAATTATTCTGTCTTCTGTTGTCACCCAGAGATTTAGTTGTTCTTAAAGCTTTATCCCACAAATTTATTGGTGAATCAAATACAGGTTATAGGTCTGTATGACTACGTACTTAAAAAAAACAACCAAAACACCTCCAAGTCTCCAAAACCGGTGCCCTTCACAATACCACAAGCTATTTTACCTCCTGATAATAAAACCAAAGTGAGTTTTTAGCAGCTGCTATCTCTTGAAGCAGTAAGGATGTGTTAAAGCACTGGGGGGGGGGGGAAGTCTCTGGTATGTGATGTTGTGATCTCGATACTGGAGTGAGAAGCTTGAACAGGAAGACGGGATGTCATGCTGTACTCTTTGTACCTGAAGGGACATTGCGTCTCTCTAACACAGGGATGGATTCTCTGTAATTGGTTTTGAAGTGGTCTGCCTGTCCGCTCCCCCCCCCCAGCTGCTTGCCACAGTCATCGTGATGACCCTTCTCTACTCCTGGTGAGTGTGAAGTTGAGCATGAAGGGGAGAAAGCTTCTTCTCCGGGTTGGAGCTGGAAAGGTGGTTGGGGTCTCTTCCCCCTCAGTCACCTTCTTCAAAGTCCCCCATTATATTCTTGTGGAGAAGCTGGTAAAATGTGGACTGATGAGGTATCTGTTAGGTGAATTTGTAGGTGGTTGACTGACAGAACCCATAGAGTGCTTACTAACAGCTCCTTGTTATCCTGGAAAAAAGTGACAAGTGGAGTGCCACATCTTTATAGACTACTTGGACAAAGGAATTGAGGGGATGTTGTATTCTGCCTCGGTCAGAGCACACTTGCAGTATAGTGGTACCTCGGGTAATTCGTTCTGGAGCTCCGTTCTTAACCTGAAACTGTTCTTAACCTGAAGCACCACTTTAGCTAATGGGGCCTCCTGCTGCTGCCGCACCACCGCCGCACGATTTCTGTTCTCATTCTGAAGCAAAGTTCTTAATCCGAGCTACTATTTCCTGGCTAAGTGGAGTCTGTAACCTGAAGCGTCTGTAACCCGAGGTACCACTGTACTGTGTCCAGTTCTGGGCGCTACAGTTTAAGAAGGATATTGACAAGCTGCAATGTGTGCAGAGGAGGGCAACCAAGGTGATCAAGGGTCTGGAAACTAAGCCTCATGAGCTACAGTTGAGGGAACTGGGTTTGTTTAGCCTTCATAAAGGACTGTCACATGGAAGATGGAACAGACTTCTTTTCTCTCCTGCTCCAGAGGCTAGGACTTGAACCAATGGCTTCAAGTTACAGGAAAGAAGATTCTGACTAAACATCAGGAAGAACTTTCTGAAAGTAAGAGCTGTTCAACAGTGGAAAATATTCCCACAGGAGGTGGTGAACTCTCCTTCTTTGGAGTTTTTAAGGCAGAGGTTGGATGGTCATCTGTTGTGTATGATCTAGTTGAGATTTCTGCATTGTGGGAAGGTTGAGCCAGATAACCCTTGGGGTCCCAATGCTACAGTTATATGATTCTATTATTGTGGTCAGATGTGTCACAAGAAGGCCTCTCCTCCTCCCAGAGGGGAGGGGTTGTGAGCGGGAGCACCTTCCCGCAGGGACAGGGGGGCGTGTACGGCTCCCTGCTCCTGATTGCTTCTGCTGCCACGCCCAAGCCTCCCAGCCGACCAATAGGCGGGGCTGGTGGGCGGGGCTAGCCGCATTTAAACAGCCGCGGCAGCGCTCAGCTCCCAGCCTGTTCCTGCTTTCTTCAGATCTCCCTGCCTCCCTCCCTCCCTCTTAGGTCAGTTTCTTTTGCGTATTTACCTTGCTGTGGACTTCGTTTGGTTGCCTTGGTTGCCCAAGGGGCCCCGTAGGACTTTTTTATCCATTTGGCAAATTGGCACCAGCCTCAGGTTTTTTCGCCTGCCTCGTAGCAATTCGTCACAACTTTCTGGTATTGGCGGTTAGGCATTGGAATATGTGTGCCGCGTTGGAGGATTGGGTATGGGCCATCATCTACCCCTCCCCTTGTTTGGGTATTCCGGTAAAGGAATCCGGCGGTCGTAGATCCTGTCCGATGCCCTGCTGGTGGCAAGGGCCATGGCACGACCCCCGGTGACGTCATGGGGGAGCTTCCAGTTGTATTTGCATCAACAAGCTCCTCCCATTGATTGTTAACCCAGAAATGACTCCCGTGGAGTCTTGTATTGCTGTTTCATCCAGTGTCTAAGCCAATACAACTCACATGCTGTAACCAATAAAAGTTGTGGCCTAATTTTGCCCATTAACCAAAAATAATGTGTCTCTGTGTCTTATTATACTCTTATGCGGGTGGCAGGTCCTCAACTCACAACTGATGGTTGTTGTCCGGGTTTGGTTAAAGGCTGGACACAGACGGAGAAATGGCAAGTTGCTTGGAGTAAATGCCACTTGGAGTGTGCAATGTCCAGTGCCTGCTTCTCACTCTACCTTGGTTGCCTAGTTCCATTTCCAGATGATATACAGGAAGACTTGTGTGAACCTTTATGGTTTAGAAACGTATGCTGGGATGGTGCAATAGAATTTTCCATGCCAGATCAGTTGACCCTAATGGGGAGGGCACAAGTGCCACATTGTGTTGGCTGTGAAGTATTGATGAGGCAGGGGCAATGCAGAGAGAAACAATAAAGGGGAGGAGCTTTTCTCTCCCACGACAATGGCTGGACCTCTTTAGAATTCTTCCTCCGCCAATGTTTTGGGCTACAACTCCCATTAGACCCTGACAGTATGTCTGTATGAGAGAGTAGTTCAAAATTTCCAGGGGAAGACTGATCTAGTTTAAGTCTCTTGCCTTGGTGCCTAAGAAGTAGTCGTAGTTTCGTCTGCTAAGGAAAATTAGTTTGGAGGTGCTATTTATTTCCTCCTTTCAGTTGGCTTGTTTGGCTGCCTGGATGCTTCTGAGCAGTTTATGCTTGAAAGCTGTTATTTTCATGTGGAAAAAGCTATTTGTTCAGCATACATCCAGCCAAGAAAGGACTGTTATTGTGTGGGTGTCTTTAAAATCGACCCAGAGGAAAATGGAAGCTGGGTATCATGTTTTGAAGTGCTGACAACAGATGTATATTTTAGAAAGCAATGTTTTGTATGGGCTTTTTCTGCTTCTGGAAAATGTATTAATAAAATGAAGTATTAATAAAATAAAATGAGCATGTTGACAATAGATCTGTGGAGTCATTTTCCAGCTACAGAAACACCAGTGTCTTGGTGGAAATATTAGGGAGAGGCATAAAGATAGACTTGGAATGGAAGAAAGTTTAATTGGCTCCCCACACAGTGTTTCTCTGCAGCCCCATGAAAATGGGTGAGTGCATTGTCCCTGGAGCCAGGCTGACAGGGCTGGGGAACCTACTTGCCTCTTACATGGGGCTCCCAGAATGTTGCCCATCAGGAAATGTGGCCCTCTGGCTCAAAAAGTTTCCCCATGCCCTGATTTAAACTGATGTATTCTGAAGGTGGCCCCAAAGAAGGTGACAGTATGAATCATAACAAATTCTTAAGCATATGAGCCAATAAAATTACAGTTAAACCAATCACATTGCAAGATCTGGCAACAGACAGAGGGGCAGATCCCCCTGTCCAACCAACCAAGATCCAAATACACCTCCCAAAAATAGATGCATTCTTAAATGGCGGCAACTCTCAAAAATCCTCACTGCCCCTAAGAGAACACCAAACTGATCCCGCAGCTTGAGGCATGGCCACAGTGAAGGTGCTCTTCTACGTTCTCACCAAAGGTATCTCTGGCACTGTTGAAACATGCAGTAGAGCTTCCCTGGCTGATCTCGAAGGACAGGCAGACTCAAGGAGGAGATGGTGGGCCGGCATGTATCCTGGCTCTATCTAAGCCCTTTAGCATCATGGGGGGGGGGGTTTACAGTTACCCCACCTACTACCTCTGGAAGCCTTCCTGGTGATGCCAAAGGGGGCACTGATCTTTGGGGATGCTGAACACTATAAATTTAATCAGACTAACTTGATTCTTGGCTAATTTGTCATGGATTTGATATCAGTAGCTGGAGCATCTGGGATGAAACACTTCAAACCTCCTTGTTCTTTTTGCTACTGCCAGGAGGTGAAATGTTGCTACGCTGATTGTACTCAAAATGATGTTCTTTTGTGTGCTGTTACCTTTGCTATTAAGTTGCTGTTTTGTTGTTGCCATTATTTTTATTTATTTAATTTCTTTACCGCCCTTCCTCTGAGGATCACAGGGCAGTTGACAATATAAAAACACAAAAATGCACAACATAGTAACAAACAACCCTTCCCCCGCTACAGTATTAAGAAATTGTTCTTGCATTTGCTGATTTTGTGAGGCAGTGCTATTCTCTTTGTTGTAAGCAGCTTAGAGCGCGGGTGCTTTTCTGTGTGTGGAAAGGCAGCATACAAAAATAAAGTGATGAGTAATGATGACAAAGGCAGCAAGCGGGGCCTGCAACACATCGTATGGAGCGCAGCTTCTTGCTTTATGCCACTGTGGCAGGAGCTGCCTGAGACAGGGGTTGGGGGAAGATAGATTATTTCTTGTTTTAATTTGTTTACCACTTGATTGTAATAAACCTTGTTGTTGTTTCTTAAGGCTTTGACTCACTGTATTTTTACAGGTTGCCACATCTCTTCCTGGCAACTTTTGCCAAATCTGCCTTCCTTTCCTCCATGCCATGGCAGTTGCTCCCTTCTTCTCCTCCCTGAACTGTGTATATTGTTGAGCCTGTAGACAGGCCTGACCTGAAGGTGGGGATTGGAGTATGTTAGGCTATACAGTGGTACCTCGGGTTAAGTACTGAATTCGTTCCGGAGGTCTGTACTTAACCTGAAACTGTTCTTAACCTGAAGCACCACTTTTAGCTGATGGGGCCTCCTGCTGCCACCGCGCCGCCGGAGCCCGATTTCTGTTCTCATCCTGAAGCAAAGTTCTTAACCTGAAGCACTATTTCTGTAACCCGAGGTACCACTGTACTTCCATTCCACCTTTAGAACAGATGTGTGGATTGTTGTATGTCATATGTCTGTTTACTTCCAGCACAGTCTGCTGGGAACTTCCGTTGTATATTGCTTTTGCTATACTGCTGTTTGCTTGGACATGAAGGGAAGCAGACATGTTTTTTCTTTGTTCCTGATGCCGAATAGATGCCTGTAAATATGCTTACATATGCTTCTGTCCGCCACTTCTGTTGTGAAAAGTTATTCACTCTGCTGATTAAAGCGTGCTCAGTCTCTGAAGGCTTTTGAGGCTCGAGTCACTGATAGATGCTGTTGCGAGAACCGGAGTTCGCCTAGCTGCCGGCTGGTGGCTGGAGCCAGCTGGGGGCCTGCCAAATGCCCCCGTCTCCCCGGACGCATCCCAACAGGGCAATGGTGGCTGACGTCAGAGAGGCGTTGCAGTTCCTAGCGGGAAGCAGAGTTTGGGGGTCCTCCTCTTTCACGAATGGTTGCAGGTTTCCCAAATGCCTGTCCCCGTCTTCCTTTCAGCTTTCCAATGGTTCCTGGGAGGTTGGGCTTGATGCAAAAATCTCCATTGAAACGTAGGCTGCGGTTATGCCGTGAGCTAGATTTTGTTAGCGTATCGTGCCTCTTTCCCCTCAAAATCTGTATGTCTTGACCACTCAGTTTCTGCGTTTGATCTGAATAATGTCTAACTAACGCTCCGAGGTGGCCTTGACACTGAATGTAGATGACATTAGCATCTGGGTGTTTTTCTTTGTAGTTGAGTGTAGTAAGCCCTGCTGCATACTTGGCAGGATTGAGAGTGGACAAGGATTATGAACAGTGAGAGTATGTAGGCTGCTGGGGCCCTATTCTGAAGTGTTGTGTTCACCTCTGGTACAGCCACATCTGAAGCAGCTGTGGTGCAATGGTGCATCTCTTGTGGTGAGTCTGTGGTTGGCTGTGGTGATTTGAAGTGGTGGTTTCTATTAGTCTGCACATGACAACAGCTCTTCAGAAAGTACCGTAGTTCTTCTTTCAGTTGGAGGAGATGTGTAGGGGGTGCTTTAAGGCAAGTGTGGGCGTTCCTGTCTGTTGGCGCTTTGAGAAGGTAGCTTCCATCCAGGATAGGCTGCAGGTCCCTTAAGAGTACATAGGAAGCAACCTCATTACAGAGCCAAACCATTTATCTGTCTAGCTCTATAACATCTAGCAGTGCCTCCCCAGGTTTTAGCGCTACCTGAAAATATCAGGGATTGAACCTGGGATTTTATGTGTGCAAGGTAGATGCTCTGCCACTGAACTATGGTCCTTCCTTTAGCAGTAGAACCTCCATGTTGTGAGCTATAGATGATAGTGGAAATGATGCCATTGTGTTGCCCTGGGGAGGTTGATATGCATGGAAATCCACCATAGCATTGGAGAACTGTAGAGTTGGAAGGGGCCTCAAGCATAATCTAGCCCAACTGCCTTCAATGCAGGAATTACAGTTAAAGAATCCCTAACAGACAACCACCCAACCAGTGTTTATACTGCAAACCTCCAAGGAAGGAGAGTCCACCACCTTCCAAGGGAGCCTGTTTCACTGTCAAACAGCTCTTAACACCAGAAAGTTCTTCCTAATGTTTTTTGTCGGAATCTCCTTGTAATTTGAATCCATTGGTTCAGGGTCTATAATCTGGAGCACCATGGATTGAGCTATCTTCTAACCTGGATAAAAGACTGGTATTGGCAGAATTGAGGATGTCCAATTTTGGGTTTCTTTGTTGCTGGTCAAAGCAATGGAAAAAGCAATGGGAAGATGCTGAATAAAATCTCTAGGGCGGCTCATCAGGGGGAAAGAAAACTCTGGCAGAGATTGTGAGTTACCAACTTAATGGCATATGGACCTCGTTTGGTGCCCTTCAGATGTAGGTAGACTATGTCCCACAACCTCTCACCATTGGTCTCCCCTTTCCTGGGGCTGATGGGAGGTGCAATTCAAACATTTGGAGGGCACCAGATTGGGGAAGGCTGGTATAAACAAGACTACTGTACTGGGTTCCTGGTTCTTCCTGAGAGATGATGCTTCCATCACATCTTGTGCAGCAGATTGTTATAAACATGGTGCACTGTAGGAATGTTGATTGATAGTGGTTTGGCTGTAAAAGTTGTGGCTTGTGGAGTGAAATTAATCAGTGTCCTTTCACTGTGTTGTTGTATGAGTTTTGTTCCGAGGTAATATCAACCAGAGAAGTGCTAGGGGTTATTCTGCTGTGGAAGGCCAAGCTTTTCCTCTATGTGTAGAAATCAGTTGCTGTCTGCTCCTTTCATAGATTATCAGCAGTGAAGCTGAGAAAGGAGGAATGCTTGTTCAAGACCACCCAGTGAGTCCCTGGCAGAACCTTCCATGTCCATGATGCCTGAGGTCCTGTCCATCTGTCCTTTACTGTACACCAGCCACCCCTAACCTGGTGCCGTCCAGATGTTTTGATTAAAAACTTTGCCCTTCAGACACTCTCTCTCTCTCTCTCTCTCTCTCTCTCTCTCTCTCTCTTTCCTGGCATGGCTTTGTGATTCAGTTGCAGGGGCTCTGCAGAATTGCCCACCTTCAGAGGATGCTACCCATTGCATTGCCGCATGAGTCATTGTTTTAGATGGCCAGGACTTCCAGGAGGCACACCCAGAACAGTGACTCATGCAGAAATAATATAGGGCAAACTACACTGAGCAGAGGTGGATTCTTGTGCTCACATGCTCTAAAAACAATTCCTCTCCAGTGCGAGAGTTCCTCCAGTTTTAATTCAAGGATGAAAGTTATCTTGGTTGCCTAGATAGCCATATCTCCTTCCAGAGCGCTTGGATTGATTTTCTGCATGGCTCTCCAAGGTCAGGGCTGCTTAGTTTCAACAGCAAAATTGCTTGCCCTCAGATTTCAGACAATCCTCTAAAATTGCTAGCTTAACTTTTGCACATCTTGTGTCCGCAGGTGGGTTTGCTATTGTTTTTCTGGTGAGAACCAGCAATGGAATGAAATGTGCCCTCAAACGAATGTATGTCAACAATGAACATGACCTACAAGTCTGCAAAAGGGAAATTCAGATCATGGTAAGACAAGGCAGGGCTCAAAACTCTGGGAGTTCTTGCAGAATGTTTTGGATAGATACTATTGCATGGATTGGAAAGTTGGGCCCTCCTGTTTGTCAGATCTAGGAGGGAAAGAAAAGCACTCCTGTTAGCACTGCTACAAAGCCAGCTGTTGTTTTAAAAATGTAACTGCTTCTTTAAATTCCGTAACTTGAGTGAGGGTGGGAAGTTCAGGTGTCAGAGTTTGGCCAGGATATTCTAGAAATACAGAACAACCAAAAATCATGTAGCAGAAGTGAATTTGAATTTGAAAAGTTATTGGATACCCAGAGAATGAGGAGAAGCAAAGTAAAAGGAAGAGAGTGATAAGTGTCACTGGCATAATATGTGCAGGTAGCTTAATTCTGTTTCGAAGTTTGTTTACTTAGATGTAGATTTGTCTGGTTGTGACTTGCAGTAACCAGTACCACTTCTCTTACTTTTCCCAGAGGGACCTTGTGGGACACAAGAACATTGTTGGATATATTGACTCCAGTATAAACTCTGTGAGCAGCGGGGATGTCTGGGAAGTCTTGATCCTCATGGATTTTTGCCGAGGTGTGTACTAGTTCAGTGGAGCCATGTTTACAAACCTGTATGGTATGACTCCTGTTCTCAGAAGGCCTGCACGATGTCCAGATATTCAAAGGTTTGTCTAGATCGGAGTGCTGTTCAAATGCAAGAAAGTGCAATGGAAAAAGATTCTTGCCTTAAAAATAAGTTCACAAACAATACTAGCCCACAAGATTTACCCCACCTCTGGCAACAAGGCAAGCAGTCATTACCAAGCCATGCTTAGAAGAGAACCTTAGAGGCTCGTCACAACTCACCTCAAAGGAACAAGCAAGCTCACTCGATTATTTTCCATCTCAGATTGGAATAGGGATTTGGAGAATAATTTTTAGCCCTTCCCTATGCAATGTGTTAGAGCTGTGTTGCCCCATTATGTTATGTAGGAGGAAAGTCACGACTGCAGGCATAATCCTGCATAGGGTGCTGGGATTCTGGGGCAAAGCTTTTGGGGCATGCGGCTGAAACCTCTTGAGGCACCAAACGTTTCTTAGAAGCAGCTGTGTTCATTTGCAGAGATGGGAGCAGTCACACTCCCTCTGAGCTTAGAGGGAGGACCGTAGCTCAGCAATAGAGCATTTCCTGTGTATGCAAAAAAAGCCCTAGGTTCAATCCTGGCAACACCAGATAGGGTTGGGAAAAGAATTCTGGAGAATCCCTGCCAGTCAGTGTAGGCAGCAATGAGCTAGGTGAACCCGTGCTCTGACTTAGTATAAGGCAGTGGTTTCCAAACTTTTTTGGGGGGGTCTTCATTGCATAAACTCACCCCCAGTGATCCTACCCTGCAAAAAGCATTATTCAGAATATCAGTTTGCATGACCCGCTAAGGAAAATGACACAATAAAATTAAAAACAGCACATTTATTCAAAATCCAATTCAACCATTTCATTTAGTTAATTCATTTAGTTAATTCAAAATAGATGAATCTGATCTGGTGATACTAGGTATTGCCTGAAAAAGATTTCTATGCATAAAACATTTATATATAACTACTTACCAAACATGCACAAACCTTCACCTACCACAGATGTGTGGCAACTAATTTATAAGGCAATTGATAGCTGTTAACCAGTTATTAGGCCATGGGTGCTTCTGTGGTGTAAACCACTGAGCCTTGGGCTTGCCGATCAGAAGGTTGGTGGTTCGAATCCCCATGATGGGGTGAGCGCCCATTGTTCGGTCCCAGCTCCTGCCAACCTACCAGTTCAAAAGCACGTCAAAGTACAAGTAGATAAATAGGTACCGCTCCAGCGGGAAGGTAAACGGCGTTTCTGTGCGCTGCTCTGGTTTCGCCAGAAGCGGCTTAGTCATGCTGTCCACATGTCCCAGAAAAACTGTCTGCGTACAAACGTCAGCTCCCTCGGCCTATAGAGGGAGATGAGCGCCGCAACCCCAGAGTCGTTCGTGACTGGACTTAACTGCCAGGGGTCCTTTACCTTTTACCCAGTTATTGGTATATTGTGACAACTCAGAAATGTAAATACCAGCAAGCGTGACCAAAGGAAATAGATTTGAAAAATATAGGAGGAGTATAACTTTAAATACAAAATGAATGTGTTTTGCTCTAGGCTCTAGCATTGTCAGTTGTACATAAGTGAGCAACATGTTTGGAGGAGCCCAACTCTAGTGCCTCCTGCCACCCCCTTGTTTCTTAGCCTGCCCCCCAGTAGTCCCACTGCTCCCCAAGGGGTGGTACCACCCAGTTTGGGAACCACTGGCACAGGGCACCTTTTGATGTTTCCTTGAGTGCCTTGTGGTTAGTAAAGCCTCTTAGAAAGCTCAGTGTCTCACCACTGATATTGGCTCTCCCTCTCTCTTACTCTGCCTTTACTCTTTCCAGGAGGCCAAGTGGTGAACCTCATGAATCAGCGCTTGCAGACAGGCTTCACGGAAAGCGAAGTCCTGCAGATCTTCTGTGACACCTGCGAAGCCGTGGCCAGGCTGCACCAGTGCAAATCGCCCATCGTCCACAGGGATTTGAAGGTAACTTACAGTGTCCTTGTAGAGATGCTTGGCGTGCGGATAGTATTCTGGTGCCCAGAGACTCTCCTCAATATTAAAGCAGTGATAGGTCCTCATGACTGGGTGTGTTACAGGCAGTTCCTTTTCGCTACCTTGCTGATATTTGAAAACAAGAGTTTTGTGCACAGGTATCACTCACATTAGGAGACGCGGGTGGCGCTGTGGGTTAAACCACAGAGCCTAGGACTTGCCGATCAGAAGGTCGGCGGTTCGAATCCCCGTGACAGGATGAGCTCCCGTTGCTCGGTCCCTGCTCCGGCCAACCTAGCAGTTCGAAAGCACATCAGAAGTGCAAGTAGATAAATAGGTACCACTCCGGCGGGAAGGTAAATGGCGTTTCTGTGCACTGCTCTGGTTTGCCAGAAGCGGCTTAGTCCTGCTGGCCACATGACCCGGAAGCTGTACGCTGGCTCCCTCAGCCAATAAAGCGAGATGAGCGCTGCAACCCCAGAGTCGGTCACGACTGGACCTAATGGTCAGGGGTCCCTTTACCTTTACCTATCACTCACGTTTGAGCTGTTAGGTTTTTTGCACCACCAGTTTCTGACTAACCGTGAGCTGCTGTCAGTGGGCAGTTGGTGGAACCCCACTTGGTAGGTATTGTCTTGCCTCTCACTGACTGCTTATAGCAGCCTTCCCCAACCTGGTGCCCCCCCCCAGATGTTTTGGGGGCGGGTGTTTGACTTTATCACATTTATTACACAGTGTTTGAGGCTCTCTTCCAAGTTGTGTGAGAGCTCAAAGTAATGTAATCAACACTACAATTACAGAAAAGTGGTGTGCATGGATCTGTGCGCTTAGAAATCTTTATGGTGTGGGCTGACCCTGTGTCCCCAGCCTCTCAAATAGGGGGATCGTAAGCTCTTTCAGGGCATTTAAGTGATGTCAAAGGTTCTGCTTATCTGAGTTTCTCAGTGAAATATATTTGTTTCTCTTAAGGCAAGGCCAGAGGATCTGGTGCCATCCCAGATGTTCCCATCATCCTGATCCGTGTTGGCTGGGTCTGATGTGATTGTAATCCAAAGCATATGGAGGGACACAGGTTTCCTGCCTTTGCTCTTGGGAAACGATTTCTCAAAATCAGAATTTATCAAAATTCCCACCAAGCAAATGAGGAGTACCCAAGATGAATGTAGAAACAATCATTTATTACTATGAATGTGTTGAATAGTTGCTGTTGTGTGCCTTGGCATCAGTTCCATTTATTGTTTTTAGGAAGAGGGGATTTGTAGCTTTGTGAGAACATAAAAATAAATGCTGGAACATCTGTAGAACATTACGGAGGTGATCCTTTGTGTACAGTGGGATATATAGGGAGTGACAGTTGCAAAGCTCTGCCAGAATCTTACACCTACTGTAAAATTCCTAAATAGTCCACAGCAGCCTTTCCCAACCTGAGGCCATCCAGATGTTTTGGATTACAGCTCCCATCAGACGCAGCCAGCACCACTGTATGGTGGAAGCATGGGGGAGAGGGCTGATGGAAGCTGTATTTCAAAACCTTTGGAGGGCCCTAGGTTGGGGAAGGCTGGTCTATGAAGTATCAGGTGACCTTCTCCATGGGCGATATCTCAATCACCACGTGAAAAGTCTTCAGGGAGGAAAACCAAGTAGGACTTGATGGCTAGGGGATTGTGGCTTTTAGAAGTCAGGGGCACTTTCCGCAGTTGCCACCACTGCTCCCAAGTTCACGTTTCCGGTTCCTGCTGGTGGAAAGAGAAATGTTTATGCAAAAGGAATTATGTTTCCCCTTTATCCTGGTATGCACACCTTTTCTTTCCAGGTGGAAAATATCCTCCTGCACGATCGTGGCCATTATGTGCTGTGTGACTTTGGAAGTGCCACCAACAAATTCCAGAACCCTCAGCTTGAAGGAGTGAATGCAGTGGAGGAAGAAATCAAGAAGTGAGTGAGGGATGGTTTAGTGGGCCTCTCCTGTGTCTGGCTGGGGCTGCTTCTGCATGAAAAGCTTCATAGCTGGTTGACTGTGCAAAAGAGTGAAAAAGAGCAGCCTGTTTCAGTGCTTTTGGAACATTTGTTTAAATCTTAATTATTCTGGTTTCAAAACTAGAAGAGGGTTGTTAATTAGCTGGGCTGCTGCTAACGTTTACCCTGACACTTGCGGTGGCATATTTTTAGGACCCACCTTAATTTTTTATGATTGTAAGTTGTTTTAAATTATTTTAACTATTGTTTTTAATGCTATAACCCACCCTAGGACCTTAGGGTGAAGGGCAGAAAACAAACAAACGAATTATAAATTTATTGGCTTTCAACAGTAACCTCTTTTTGTGGTAGTCTGGGATCCGATCTTGAAATCTCTTTATTTCTGAGTGCCCTGAGCTGCTGTCAGTTCTAGATCTAGAAATCATTCAAGGAAGAGTAAACGTTGATGTGAGTTGTAGAGGAAACACCACATAGTTTATAAAACCATTTTGACTTACCCGGCTACCCTGTGAGTTTTGGTTTCCTTGTAGGTACACCACACTATCCTACAGAGCACCAGAAATGGTCAACCTCTATAGCGGCAAGCTGATTACTACAAGAGCAGACATCTGGGTACGTAGAAGGTTCTGTGAAGTTACTTGCCTGCATGTGGCTTGCTAGAAATTGTACTGGCAAATCTCTTGCCCTGGTTGCCTGCCCTTCCCTGTGGTCTTCTGTCTGCCATGGTTCCCAGTCCCTTAGACCTGCCCCTTCACTCGGTGGTGATCCTGCACGTTTTGCCACCGAGGCAAAGCAAGAAAGTGCCACCCCTTCCCCACCAATGCTACCCTTACACTCTGCTGCCTTCATCTCCCTCACCCACAACAATGACAATCAGAAAACGGGGAGTAAAAGGAGGCCATTGGGAAGAGATGGCAGTGGCGGTGGGCAGTGGTGTTAGTGGTGTCAGCAAAGGCAGCAGGTGGCGTGCTCTTTTTGGGTCCAGCTCTGCCACCACTCCCAACTGCCCTGTGCTTGCCACGCTGAGGCAATTGCTTCACCTTGCCTCACGGCCAGGCCGGGCCTGCTTCCACTACAGCATGTCCGGCTGGAAGCTTGCAGGTCCGTCACTCTCTTGCCTTCCTCAAGGATAGAAATGGAATCAAAGTGGCTCTTTTACAACCCAAATTCCCTCCCTCTTTTGATCTACACAAGCCTTTGACATCCCAGGGCAGCAAACTTTCCATTTTGGGCAACCCTTTGGTTACGTGGGGTATATTTAGCAGTTCAATGAGGCATACTTGGCAGCATGTTTTATTAATGTGGTTTGATATATACATTTGTTTTTAAATATTTAATTAGCAGTGAATTTACATTGCAATTTGGATTTGTTCTTGTGCCTCGGTCCCCCCCCCCCTTTTCATCTTTAGAAGTTGTAACCCGCCCCAGAGCCCTTGTGAATAGTATGGGGCTTAATAAATCAAAATGAGCAATTGGAGATTATTCCAAGAGGCTGCTTTCTGAGTTGCGTTTCAGAAGAAAGGACTAGATGCACTAAGGGCATAATCAGCCACTGTGCTAAAGGCAGAACTCTCAGCCCAGTAGAGATCTCAGGCCCACCACCCTGGTTTCCTCCCCACACCCCATCCAATCTATTCTTGCAGAGAAAACCAACGAGTGAACTGGACCATATTGCATTTGACTAACTTGTTTGCCTGGAAAGTCTAGAGTGGGTGGAGGGCTGCCTCAGTGAGAATTGCATACTTTATCCTGTGAAACAGCTGAATTTCCCTTTTTTTTTTTTTGTTTCATTCATGAGGTTTGCTTCATCATCTGCTCCTGTAGTCAATATTCTAGACAAAGTTTTAGCAGGTTTATTTCTCTTTTCCAAAACATGTATATTCCTTGCAATAGCATGCAGATCTGATTTAACTGCTTCCCATACCACAACAATAATAATTGCATTTTTCATTGGTGGGTGGGCCAGACCCTGCCTTTTCTAAATCTCTGGGTTTCATAAATGATGACTGGGGATGATGGGAGTTGTAGTCCAAAACATCTGAAGGGCACTTGGTTGGAGATGGCTGCACTATACTTTTTTCTTTCTGTATTCACTTCCCAGTAACTAGGATGTGATCAGCATAAGTTCTGCTTCTGAGCTCTTTCTACATCACTAGTGACTTTGGAAACAAAAAAAATAATCAATTCTCATAACCGCTTAAGGCAGTCCAAGTAAAAACTACAGCCTTTTTGCATGGGCGTGGGTAGTTGGAAGTGGCATCAAATGTTATTCCTTTGTTTTCTAATTGTGCTAGAACATCCTTTCATCAGGGTGCAAAAATAGCACTTAATTTTATTTTTTTTAATACATTTCTCTGTTGCCATCTCTTGCCAAAAATATTTTCTTCTGTTACTGATTTCTCCGGTTCTTTGACAACTCATAGATAACTAATAATTCATGTTTTTTTCTTTTTATCAATAAAAAAATCCAATAACATATAAATCTACACAAGTTAGAGAAACTGCATTCAGAAAGCAGACTCCTGAGCATAAACAAGCCATAGCTTTCAAATAAGCAGATGGATGGAGGGGGGGCATCTGGATGCATGGATGTAACATTCATGTCTTGCAGTCATGCATTTAAAAATCCAAGACGTACTGTGCTGAGAGTTTCACCTCCATTCTTTAATCTCAGACCAAACATGTAGATCAGGCATGGCCAAACTTGGCCCTCCAGATGTTTGGGACTACAATTCCTGTCATCCCTGACCACTGGTCCTGTTAGCTAGGGATGATGGGAGTTGTAGTCCCAAAACATCTGGAGGGCCAAGTCTGGCCATGCCTGATGTAGAGGCTCCTTGAAGCACAATATAACAGTGGCGTAGCGTGGGGGTGCAGGGGGGGCCGGGTGCAACACCTGGGGGTTAGGGTTAGGGGGCGCAAATCCACGGGTTAGGAGGCGCAAATTACTTGCCTTGCCCTGGGTGCTGACAACCCACACTACGCCACTGCAATATAAGCACTTGACTGACACCCCCCTCCGTGAAAAGACTTTGAGATGATTCTTTACCCATCATCATGTTTTTCTTTCAGAGACAACTTGTATCTTATGTTCTATTTTCGCATATCTTGAATACTGCTTTTCACTTCTTTAAAAATTGACACAGAATTTAAGACCCAGATCTTATGTGCAAATGTACTTTTGAAGAACTAGACTAAATGCCTTACTCCAAAGTAGGTAACAGAGATCATTGCCTGCAGATAGTAGAAAATGATGGTTGTTGGGATTAGATCTGCTCTACTCACCTAGGGTCCGTGGGCTGCTAGCTTCCCAGATTTTTCTTCTTGTAAAACAACACACACACACACACACACACACACACACACACACACACAGCAGGGGCTGTTTCAAACACACCAAACAACGGTCTCTGTGTGAGGAGGAATTGGTTTCCCTTCCTTCCCACCATCTGCTTAAGCCGGTATTCCCCAACCTGGTGCCCTCCAGATGTTTTGGACTATAACTGCATGCACCCAGGCAAGCATGGTCATTCATAGTTGTAGTCTAAAACATCTGGAGGGCACCAGGTTAGTGAACACTGGCCTAGAGAAATGTGTTGTGTAGACACTTCACACTGAGGCCGTTTTGTGATGCTTTCTTCTTTGAAAAGGAATCACACCAATGAGATGTATGTGTTTGACCATGTGGATGGTGTGAGCTGCACAAGGCTCAGAACTTGGCCTACAGTGTCTGGTGATTAGTTTAATTCAGAGTGCTCTGTTTTGGAGAATTGAGGCAGCTGCCAATTTTTTATAAGCTTTGAATTGCAAATTTTGATATTACACATCTCTTCCAGTTCAGAAACAGCAATCTTGGTTCACCAGAGGCAAACTTGGAACAATTGCTAGCAGAGCCAGCAATTCCTACATTCCTAGCTTCAAATCAGGCTGGGGTTTTGCTGACCTGAAATCTGATGCAGGTCATGTCAGCAAGAGAGGTTTGTTTTCTGTTGTTGCAACTAGAATCCAGCAAGGCCTTACATGACAACCGAGGTAACCAGGTCTCCGTTCCTGCAGCACACTAAAGAATTCTTCGTCTTCTTTCAGGCCATGGGCTGTTTGCTGTACAAACTCTGTTATTTTACTTTGCCATTTGGTGAGAGCCAAGTAGCAATTTGCGACGGAAACTTCACCATTCCTGACAACTCGCGCTACTCTCACGACATGCACTGCCTCATACGTGAGTATCTATTTGGGAATACAGCTCAACTCTGGTTTTGAAAAGCTAACTAACATGAAACTGCTCCTACCTCCTGCCAGGTATTTGGGTATGGAACCCAGAATACCTCTGTTTATAAGGACAAAGGTTTTGGGCACAAGTCTAGGAGATTTATTTTGGTGCCCACTTATGTGAACTTCATCAGATGCTCTTATATTGATGCATCTTTCCCCACACGGTTGCCTCTAGCACAACTGCCATCAGCTGTAGTTGTAGATGAAAGTTGTAGCCCAAAACATTTGGAGGACACCAGTCTGGGAAATGCTAAAGGTCCATAAATAGCAACACCCTAGTGGTCCCGGGCCCTGAGGAAGTTAGATTAGCCTCAACCAGAGCCAGGGCCTTTTCAACACTGGCTCCGGCCTGGTGGAACGCTCTGTCTCATGAGACCAGGGCCCTGCGGGATCTGATTTCTTTCTGCAGGGCCTGTAAGACAGAGTTGTTCCACTTGACCTTTGGCTTGGAGCCAATTTGATTCCCTCCCCCTTTTTCTTTTTTCTTTCTCCTCCTGTGATGAGGCTGCATTTTAATATTTTAATGTTTCAATATTTTAATGTTGTATTTTAATCTTGTTTTTAAGTTGTATTCATTCAACTTGTTTTTATTATTGCTTGTTAGCCACCCTGAGCCCGGCCTTGGCTGGGGAGGCGGGGTATAAATTATTATTATTATTATTATTATTATTAGGGCAGTGGTTAACTGAATAAACAGTTTTGAGGGCTTTGGGGGGAGTAAGTTCTGCTCCATATGCATCAAACTCAAGTCTTTCGCACCCCTGCCCTGTGATGGAAAGTAAAGGAGGGCCACTAGCAATTATCCAATTAGAAGCTGGAGCTGTCAAGATGTGAAACTGTACCTACTCCTCCCACCTTCCCCTTCTTCTCTGCCAGGTGTTTTCCCTTTATGGAGAGCTTGGAGGAGATTATAGCAATGTACCAAACAGATCCCACCTTAGAAGGCCTTCCAAGACTCCAAAGCCATTAAGTAAGACCACTTTGAATCTCTTAAGAGAGGAGAAGCAGGCAAGCCCACAGGTCTCTAAGGTTCCTTCTAGTAGTAGACGACTTTGGTTTGCTGTGGTGTCTGAACCAGGCTAATAAGCAGTGTGGGATGTCCTTGGGTTTTGGAAGCTATGCAAGTCCCTGTGGGCTGAGTTTTCCAGCATCCATATCCTGAAAGTGATATTGAGTAAGACTTATTCTTGTCCCTCCTGTGCCATACCTAAATGCCACACCACAAAGCCTAATAGGTCTTCTGTTTCTTAGGGTATATGCTGGAACCAGACCCTGACAAGAGACCTGAAATTTACCAGGTCTCCTATTTTGCATTCAAGCTCGCTAAGAGGGAATGTCCGGTCCAGAATGTACAGGTGAGTGATGCCTGATCCCTCTTTGCAAATTACCGTACAAGAATCCGTAAAATAACCCCACAAGTTCTTTAGTCCTCCTCTTCTTCCAGGACTATTTTTGGGCCTGCAAAAGTCATGGAGTAATTTATTGAGAGGTTGCCAGGAAGCAACAAAAGACATCACAAAAGGGAGGGAAACCACAACAATTTAGCTTAGTGTATGGGGAAGTGTGTTTTCTCTGTACAGTATGATTGCATCTTACGTCGGGAGTTCAGTTCCAAGGGTTCTGTGTAGACACAAAAGTCACATATACCCAAAGCCTTGGTATTTCCGTATGGCTAGTGGGTGAGGGGGAGAGAGTGAGTATGCCTCGCACTGCCAAAACCCACACGCCGAGGAGGCCTTGCCCAGCAAACAAGGTGGGACTTTAAAAGCCTTTTTGTGCCATGTCCACTTGGGTTACCTGGCACAAAAGAGCTTTTAAACTCTCTGCCCTGCTTGCTGGGTAGGACCTGGAAGGCTAGGAATGCTCAGGTGAGATCTTGCAAGAACTCTGACAGCCCTGCAAGATCTTGCAAGGGCATCCCAGAACCAGTGTGCTAAGCGGGCCATGCCTGGTAAGCAAGGCAGAGAGCTTAAAGCTCTATCTCTACTGGGGAACCCCATGTGGGCCCGGTGCAAAAAGGGCTTTTATGCTCTCTGCCTTGCTTACCAGGCATGGGCCGCTTAGCACACTGGTTTAAGCTGCACAGTTTTCGCCAGTCCTCCTTCAACCATGTTTGGTTGAAATCATACAAATTAAATGCCTTCTGTACAGCCGAAGCTCACTTTTCTCATGAACTGTAGTGAATTTGTATGGTTCTTTACTTAAGAATACACTGGTGGTAGTAGCAGTTTTTGTCCTTTTGGTGTTACATCGCTACTGCTATTTTATTTTCAGATGTGTTTTGTTTCATATTACAGCCTTATAGTTTCAATATTTTGCATGTTAACACATTGTGACCTGCTCTGGAATGGGCAGCCCTGTAAGGCAGGCTATAAATAAATGCAGTTGACCATCATAAACATTTGCCTGACTACAATTATAGAAATAAATAGACATCATGTAATTTCTATGCTAATATTGCCAGGGTTTCGTATTTTAATTCTGTCTGGCTTGGGATTGTTAAGTGGAAAAGTCCCTGGTGCTGTTTCTCCTCTTTCATCCCAAGGATTTATTAAGTATCTTAATAAATTTTACCTACCCATGAAGTGAAGCCTAGGAGAGCTTTAGGTTTCCCCATTCAGTTTGTCTCTTGCTCTCCATTGCCTCTGACAGCCCTCCGTCATTTTCTGCTCTCTCTGTGGGTTTCCATTTGCAGAACTCTCCGATCCCTGCCAAACTCCCAGAACCAGTGAAAGCGAGTGAAGCTGCTGCTAAAAAGAGCCAGCCAAAAGCCAGGTGAGGGTGCCTGACTCTTCCATGGACCATGGCAAAAGACTGTAAAAGGCTAGCAGTGCTGCTTAAGAGAGTTAAGCATTCTGGAGAGCTGGGGCCATTTCATACTGCTGCGCTGGAACTTGAGGCCAAAAATCAGTCAGTCATAATCACTAATAGGTATATAGCACTTACCGTAATAGGCAAAATCTCTGTACAGTTTACATGAACTTGGTAAGATAATTTTATAAAGGAAAAGGATAATGTATATACAACATTTAGAACCAAAACTTCAAAGAAACACGTCAGTGAAAACAGAAGCCACCTGTAAAACTTTTGGTAAAAATCAATAAATAATAGAACCAAATGAAGGAGACCATTATGTCATATGTGTTTAAACATGTTTTTTAATCATGAAATGCATAGTTAAATAGGCATTTTATCTCAATGAATGCATTTTGAAACATAACTTAATCAGAAGGTTCGTTATGTTCCAATCTGTATGTTCATCCAGGGTGTGTGCATTAAGCCAGTTAAAAATGTGAATGAAATCTTTCTCCATCCTTAATTAGTAGTTCCACTCTCAGAAGTGATTAATGATATTTTGACTACGGGGAAGCTTCTAGAATCTTGGAGTGAAACAAATAAAAGACCACACCTGAGTTCATGTACACCTGCCTCAACGTTAAACGTATTTATTCTTTTCCAAGCTTCATAAAATACAAATTTGAGAAAAGAGTACAGTGTAGAAATACAAATGCTAGAACATCCACATGTTCCATTTATCCAGTGTAAAAAAGAAGAACTAGGCATATATTAACCTGCATTTAAATAACAATTTATTGTTTTGTGTCTGTTTTTGCTCAGTGTGGTGTAGTTAATACATTTTACCTACCCATGAAGTAGTTAGAATGTCTGACTAGGACCTGGGAGACCAGGGTTCAAATTCCCACTTGGCCACGAAGCTCTCTGGGTGGATGACCTTAGAACAGCCACTGCCTCTTAGCCTAACGTACCTCAGAGGGTTGTTGTGGGGATTAAACAAAGAGGAGGAGAACAATGTAAACCACCTTGAGAGTTTTCTTTAACTATTTAAAAATTGATCATTTAAACAAACAAACAAACTTTTCTATATATGAAGTGGAATTGGGGTGATTTCTTCATAGCCCCTGCTTCCTGCTTCCTGTGGACAATCTTGTAACTGTTTTGAGAACTCATGAAAACTCCCCCCCCTTCCAATCTAAAGTTATTAATCTCCTTCATCTTTCTCCCACCTGGCTTGCCCGCTCTAGACCTCCTGTCCATGCCACCCTTTCTCATGTTATTATAGAGACAGAGAAAGCTGTTTTCTATCAGGTCATTGGCTCATCTAGCTCAGTGTTGTCTAAACTGACTGGCAGCAGTTCTCATGGGCTTTAAGGGAGGGAAAATTCCCATCTGTACCTAGAAATACTGCTAGGAATTGATCCAGGGATCTTCTGCATGCAGATCAGATGCTGTACCACTGAGCTACAGTCAGTGTGGTGTAGTGGTTAAGAGCGGTAGTCTCGTAATCTGGTGAACTGGGTTCGCTTCCCCGCTCCTCCACCTGCAGCTGCTGGGTGACCTTGGGCCAGTCACACTTCTCTGAAGTCTCTCAGCCCCACTCACCTCACAGAGTGTTTGTTGTGGGGGAGGAAGGGAAAGGAGAATGTTAGCCGCTTTGAGACTCCTTCGGGTAGTGATAAAGCGGGATATCAAATCCAAACTCTTCTTCTCTTCTTCCTTGCCTATCAAAACCATCCTTGAACTCTAGTGCTTATCACAAAATGCAGCCCTCTGTTTCATTCCTTTCCCTGAGAAGCTGCTTCCTTCTGCCTGCTGCAGGGTTTGTCTCACTTTCTTGAAGTATCTGAGTCAGTGGCTTGTTGTTTTGTTTTCCTCCCCCTGTGGTGCACCTGCTCCTTATTTTAGTTTTGTATTGTCTTTGCCAGGGATGAGGGTACTGGAAGGGGCGGATTGCTTAAGTGTTGCTTGAAAGATGTTCCCCACAGCTATAACTGTAGAATCGTGGTAATGGAAGAGAACCAAAGTGATTTAGAACTGGACCACAGTTCTTTTTATGACTCCGGCATAAACAGTTGCATCTGAGGCTGCCAGCTACTGCCAGGCAAGCTCAGGGCCTTTTGGCCTGCTTGTCTGCAAACCTATTAAAAGTGCAGATGGTGTATTGTTTCCAACATTTCTGCTCACAAATTGAATTTAGCATGTGCCAACCAGCCTTTATTTCATGCTGAGTGGGGCGGCCGTGACGGCTGATGGGAGTGATGCAACAGGCAAGACTTTATTAATTGTGCCAGGTGGATTTTGCAAGCCCGCCTTGCTTTCGGGGTTCTGCCTTAAGAGTACCCAGTGATGGGACCGTCTGATATGTTGCTCCTGAACCTTCTGCCTTGATGGTGTGGTTCTTATTGTGGGCTTTGGATGTCTGCTGAGTAGACAAAACAGTATAGCAGTTTTCTGAAATACTCCTAGTTTCACCTTCCCTTCTCCCAGGCTCTGCTCCTCTTCCTCTTCTGGCCTTGCTCTCCTCTCTACACCCATCAAGCTACTTGCTCTTTCTCTCTGCCCTCCCCACCACCTGCTTCTTTTGCAAAGTAATAATTGAGCCAAGCTACCTCTGTGATTAGTGTGTTTGTGTGTGTGTGTGTGTGTGTGTGTGTGTGTGTGTTTCATTTCTCCATAGTATATAAAAAATATTTACTGCATTTCTGTCCCAAGGAGCTCAAGGGGGTTATACATGGTTCTTCCCCACCTCATTTAACCTCCCCAAGGTGAGGTAGCTTAGGCTGAAAGGCAGCCACTGGCCCAAGGTCACCCCAATTGAACTTGATGGCCAAATGGGGATTGAAACCCTGGTCTCCCAAACCCTAGTCTGACACTCTAACCCAGGGGTCAGTAACCTAAGGCCCATGGTCCACAAGCAGCCTACGGGGGTCATAGAATCATAGAATCCTAGAGTTGGAAGAGACCACAAGGGCCATCGAGTCCAACCCCCTGCCAAGCAGGAAACACCATCAGAGCACTCCTGACATATGGTTGTCAAGCCTCTGCTTAAAGACCTCCAAAGTAGGAGACTCCACCACACTCCTTGGCAGCAAATTCCACTGTCAAACAGCTCTTACTGTCAGGAAGTTCTTCCTAATGTTTAGGTGGAATCTTCTTTCTTGTAGTTTGGATCCATTGCTCCGTGTCCGCTTCTCTGGAGCAGCAGAAAACAACCTTTCTCCCTCCTCTATATGACATCCTTTTATATATTTGAACATGGCTATCATATCACCCCTTAACCGCCTCTTCTCCAGGCTAAACATGCCCAGCTCCCTTAGCCGTTCCTCATAAGGCATCGTTTCCAGGCCTTTGACCATTTTGGTTGCCCTCCTCTGGACACGTTCCAGTTTGTCAGTGTCCTTCTTGAATTGTGGTGCCCAGAACTGGACACAGTACTCCAGGTGAGGTCTGACCAGAGCAGAATACAGTGGCACTATTACTTCCCTTGATCTAGATGCTATACTCCTATTGATGCAGCCCAGAATTGCATTGGCTTTTTTAGCTGCCGTTTAACTGGCCCACAAGCCGCCCCCGAACAGAGCTGCCCACTTGGTGAGTCCCTGCGCGCTGCACTAAGCCGGTGCTGCACTGCACAGGGACTCGCTTCCGTGGCGCTGGAAACCGCGTCTGCGCAGACACAGATGCCAAAAATGGCAGGTGCGATCGGGCCCACGGAAGGGTCTCCACTGGAGTGGACTGGCCCAGGTGAGGTAAACCTTGCCGCCCCCTGCTCTAACCACTACACCACACTGGCTTTCAGCGTTTGCTCTTCTACTGCTACCTGTATCTCCTCTGCACTAGTGCCAACTCGCACTACTTAGCGGCTCCAAGGGCCTAAAAGGCATACCTGGGATTCTGCAGTTAAACTTCTAGGGCTGCAAAACCCCAGTTCCACA
The DNA here is from genome assembly GCF_965113315.1 of Podarcis vaucheri. Taxonomy (NCBI): domain Eukaryota; kingdom Metazoa; phylum Chordata; class Lepidosauria; order Squamata; family Lacertidae; genus Podarcis; species Podarcis vaucheri. Next base: position 87,106,085 of record NC_138765.1, on the reverse strand, counting down.
GCTGGAACGAATCATGCTGTTTAGGAGAAAATATGGATAGAGTTGCTTAAAATGACATGCTTTGTGTAATTTGTGCCATTGTCGTGCATAACGTGGATCTCGTGGTCGCCTCTTTCTGTGTGTGATTTTTTTCGGGGGGGGGGGAGAGAGGTTGGCTGTTTCAGGGGGCATTTGCCAGCTGGAAGGTTGTGAGGTGGGGGTGCTCCAATGAAAGGGTGGGTCATGGAAAGAGGCTGTTCACTATGCTGTCTTCCTCTAAAATGTTAGTTTTGCGTCCATGTTTCCTTCTTGCAGGCTGACAGATCCTATCCCCACGACTGAAACATCCATCACCCCACGCCAAAGACCCAAAGCTGGGCAGACACAACCAAACCCGGGAATCCTGCCCATCCAGCCTGCCCTGACTCCCAGAAAGAGGCCCACGGCACAGGGTGAGAGGGCGCCCCCACTGCGGGCTACTTCCTAACCTACTTTTAGTTCTCTTCATGGGTAAAGTTGCACCCCTAAATGCCCAGGCAGGCTTCCTTCTGAGTGCTCTGCTGCTCGTGTGGACCAGAGGTTCCCAAACTGTTTTGGGGCCCCACCCCCTTGGTGCCATAGACTCATCCCCAGTGCCCCTTAAAAGGTAAAGGGACCCCTGACCATTAGGTCCAGTCGTGGCCGACTCTGGGGTTGCGGCGCTCATCTCACTTTATTGGCCGAGGGAGCCGGCGTACAGCTTCCGGGTCATGTGGCCAGCCACCCACGTCCCCCAGTGCCCCTTACCCTACCCTATAAAAAGCTTTATTTCAGAATAGTGGCTTGTACAACCCACTAAGGAAGACAATAGCACAATAGAATTCAAAACAGTAATGATTTATTCGGCACATTTATTAAAACCCCGGTTAAAGCTATTTAGCTTAATTAAGTCAACAAAATGGATGAACTTGATCCACTGATGCCAGCTTTTCAAAGTCTCATAGTCATATGCGGTGGCTCAGTTCCAAGGGTTCCACGTATACACAAAAATCCCACATACCCAAACCCTTGGAGCCAGCGGGTCGAGGTAGAAAGAGTCCTCTGTGCTCCCTGAGCCCATGCAGCAAAGCAGGCCTTGCCCAGTAAGCAAGATGGAGAGCTTAAAAGCTCCTTTTGCGCCCAGTAACCTCAAGCATCCCCAGCGTGAAAGTACCTTTTAACCTCTCCCACTTGCTTGGATTTAACATGTGCAATTTCAACCAACCCTCCTTCAACCGCGTATGGATGAAATTGTGCAAGTTAAATGGATGCAAGATGAGATCTTACCATAATTCTCTTGAAGATTAGGTTGCAAACTATTGAAAAACAAAGCATCTGCTTTTCTTCCCCTTTCTTCCATTTGCTGCCTATTGTGCCTTCCTTGCCCTTCTTTTATATTCCAGCCCCTTGATCCATCCTCATTTCATAGAATCACAGAAGTGTATGTAAGGGTCATCTAACCCAACTCCTGCACTGCAAGAATCACAGCTAAATATTTATGCATTTAAGTGTTTAAATAAAAAGTACACAATGGGGGATGGGGGCCAGGAGTAAAGGAAACGGATGCATTCTGACCTCTCCTCTTGCTCTGCAGTTGCTGCTCCAGCGCCTTTGGCCGGGGGTCAGGCCCCCCTACCTACCAGCGTCCCACAGCCGAAAGCCCTGCCTCAGCCGACTCCGCCTCTCCCGCAAGCTCAGCCTAAGCAGCCGCCCCCTGTACAGCCGCCTGCTGCCTCCCAACCGCAAGCCCCTCCAGCTCAGCCCCAGGCCGCCACCCCACAGCACCAGCTGTTCCTAAAGCAGCAGCAGCAACAGCCGCCAGCGCAGCCGCCAGCCACATTTTATCAGCCCCAAGGACCTCAGCAGCAGCCGCAGCCGCAGCAGCCACAGCCTCCCCTGCAAGTTCAACAGGTGAGGCTGTTTGGGGGGTGGCTGGTTTCTTTTTTCTTCACAGGAATTTTAAGGCAGTTGCGACTTGGCAGCAGACAGGAAAGATGCTAGCCTGGCAATTGAAAAAAAGACAAAAGGAAAAACTGATTGATAAAATAGTGGAAGAAGGGAGAACTTTAGATAATCCTGAAGAAGTTAAAAAGTGCTTTATAAAATATTATAATAAGCTATATAAAGCAGGAAATGAGACAGAGGATGAAATAAAAGAGTATTTACGTGGAAAGGATATACCTAAAATTAAGAAAGAAAAGATTCAAGATCTAATCTCCCCAATAATCATGACAGAGCTTCATCAAGCGATAATTAAGATGAAACTGGGAAAATCCCCAGGTCCATATGGTCTTACCGCAATACATTACAAAAAATTAGAGGAACCATTATTATCACCTATGAAGACACTCTTAAATAGAATACTAGAAGACGGGAAGATTCCCAACACCTGGAAACAGGGTCACATAGTAGTATTCCCAAAACAAGGACGAAATAAAGAGTTTATAAACAATTATAGACCAATATCATTACTAAATAATGATTACAAGATCTATGCACAAATATTGGCAATAAGATTAAAGACAGTTTTGCAGGATTGCATAAATAAAGAGCAGGCAGGGTTCTTGCCGGGCAGGAAAATGAGTGATAATATAAGAACAGTGATTGATATGATCGAGTATTTAGACATGAAACCGAGTAAGAAGGTAGCCTTTGTTTTTGTGGACGCGGAAAAGGCGTTTGACAAAGTATCATGGAAATTTCTAAAAATATTACTAGACCAGATGGACATGGGAGACCAAATTACAAGAGGGCTAAAAGCAATTTATGAACAACAAGAAGCAAATATAATAATAAATAATGACACGACTGATTATTTTAAAATACAGAAGGGCACCAGACAAGGGTGCCCACTTTCACCATTATTATTCATTTTGGTTTTGGAAATATTAAATCAAGAAATCAGACTGGATCAAGAAATAAATGGAATATCCCTAGGAGAGAAAATATACAAAATAAGGGCATTTGCAGATGATTTAGTCTTAATGGTGGAAAACCCAAAGGAAAGCATAGCAAAGGCTCTAGAAAAAATGGGAAACTTTGGAAGGGTCTCAGGTTTTGCTTTGAATAAAGAAAAAACGAAACTAATGGTAAAAAACATGGGAGATCAAGAGAAAAAGGAACTGGTAGAAAAATTTGGATTACAAATTGTAAAAAAAGTGAAATATTTAGGAAAACAAATAACAATGAAAAATATAAATTTGTTTGAAGATAATTATAATTTTTTTTGGGAAGAAACAAAAAGAGAAATGGAAACTTGGACAAGATTGAATTTAACACTTTGGGGTAGAATTTCGGCTATTAAAATGAATATTTTACCAAAACTCTTGTTCCTTTTTCAAATGATTCCCATAATAGGTAAAGATGATTGTTTTAAAAAATGGAAAACAGACCTAACAAAGTTTATATGGCAAGGCAAAAAGCCACGGATCAAACATAAATTATTAACCGACATAAAAGAGCGGGGAGGTTTCGGACTCCCAGACCTGAGACTATATTACGATGCAGCATGCTTTAGTTGGATCAGAGACTGGATTAAGTTAAATAATAGTGACATTTTAGACTTGGAGGGATGGAACAACAGATACGGTTGGCATGCCTATCTAATTTACAACAAAGTGGCAGTACATAAAGAATTTCTAAACCACGTAATTAGAAATGCATTATACAAGGTCTGGGTGAGATATAGAAGGTTGTTAGAACCGAAAACCCCATGGTGGGTCTCACCGTTAGAAGTAATATCGGTTAAAAAGAAAAATATGATAGGAAGAATGGCGACATACCAGCAGCTCCTAAAGGAAGAACAGGGCCAATTAAAATTAAGACCATATGAAGAGGTGACCCAATACTGTACTACATGGTTACAATATCACCAAATTGCACAAATATTTAATCAGGATAAAATAATAGGATTTGAAAAAGAGGAATCAAAATTCCAAAAAGTATTATTACAAAACTCAAAAAAGAAAAATCCAAAATGTATAATTTATTATTAGAATGGGAATTAAAGGATGAAGAAGTAAAAGAAGTTATGATTAAATGGGCACGTGATATAGGATATGTGATTCGGCTGGAACAATGGGGTAAATTATGGAAATATGATATTAAGTTCACGGCATGTTACACAATAAGAGAAAATTTTATGAAAATGGTGTACCAATGGTACTTAACTCCGGTAAAATTGGCTCAAATTTACAAAATCAAATATAATGCACTAAGAATACTTAAGTATATAGTACTTTGTGAGCCCTGCATTTGGACCACTTTGATATTGCTTGCTTGCTTGTTTGTTTGTTTGTTTGATTTATTATTTCCAACTCTTCACCCTAAGGTTCCAGGGCAGGTTAAAGCATTAAAACACAATATTAAAAACAGTTTGAAACAACTTAGAACTACAGTGGTGCCTCGCAAGACGAAAAGAATCCGTTCCGTGATTCTCTTCGTCTAGCGGTTTTTTCGTCTTGCGAAGCAAGCCCATTGACGGATTAGCGGATTAGTGCTATTAGCGGCTTTTAGCGGCTTATCGGCTTATCGGATCAGCTGATAAGCGGCTTAGCGGCTTAGAAAAAGGGGGGGAAGGGGAAAAAAACCGCAGGAACTCGCAAGACATTTTCGTCTTGCGAAGCAAGCCCATAGGAGATTCGTTTTGCGAAGCACCTCCAAAACGGAAAACTCTTTCGTCTAGCGAGTTTTCCATCTTGCGAGGCATTCGTCTTGCGGGGCACCACTGTATAAAAATAAGCTGAGTCCTAAAAACATGCACCTCAAGTTGTCTAAAGCCAGGGTAAAGAGGTGGGTCCTCAGCATTCTCCAGAAGCTGTGGAATGGAGGTGCCGGGCGCACCTTTGCAAGGAGGGAGTTCCAGTTTTGGGGCTGCCGCAAAGGAGGTTTTCTCCCCCTGGGCCACAACCACACCAGGCCTCTGAAGTCGGAAGAGCTACCCAGGGGTCCCCCTCTGCCGATCTCAGCACCCGAGAGGTTCTGTAGGAAAGGAGATGGTCTTTCAGGTGTTTGGGGTCTGAGTCGTTCAGGGCTTTAAACACCAATGTGAGCACCTTGAATTAGGTCCGGAAATAAACTGGCAACCAGTGCAGCTGTTTCAAAACGAGTTATATGGGATCCAGGTGGAACTCTAGTCAGAAATCTGGCTGCTGTTGTATTTTTGGACCAACTGAAGTTTCCAAGTCATCTTCAGAGGGAGCCCAACCCAGAGCCTGCTGCAACAACCCAGTATCAAGGGAAGGTGAATTTGGGGAGACACTCTTACTCCATTGCATGTGCTGAAATGCAGACGATTGCAGCTGGTCGTAAGGAAGGGTTCTGAATGCTTGCTTCCTGTGTTGTAGATCCAAGTGGCGCCCCAGGCACCGCAGCCGCCAGTGAAGCCACAGTTTCCAGTGGCGCAGCAAGGGGTGCAACCGCAGCCTGTGCAGAATTACATGCAGCAGCAGCAGCAACTGCTGGCACAACAGGGGCCCGTCCCACAGAAAGCAGCTGCAGGGCAACAGAAGCCGTCGGCTCAGATCCTGCCCCAACCGCAGGTGCAGCAGGTGGCAGCACAGCCAGTCCCTGTGCAGGATCATCCGGTAAGGGTTGGGAGGAACCTTTGGTTGGCTTTGCAGTGTTGCTTGTTTACTTCTTCCAGATCCTCTGCCGCTGGGCCACAGCCCCTCCCCACTTCTCATGTTGGTGGGGAGCAGGGAAGGAGCGAATGTGGCCACGTCCAGAAGACCCTGATTTGATTTCTGTGCCACTTTTCGTTCAAATGAATCTCAAAGCAGCTTACAAACAATAAATAGCAGTAACTTTATAGAACATAATGGAACATCGCAAGTAGAGCATAAATCAAATAGAGTAATTAGCATGCTTAAGAGTGGAGAGAAATTTGCATTAGTGCTGATCCAACTAAGGATATTGTCCCCTTTCCTGTCCATGCTTTTGTGTTTCATACAACAGTGTTCCAGAGATGGGGAATCTGTGGTCTTTCACATGTTGTTGAACTACAATTCCCATCATCCCCTGACTACTGGCTGGGCCCGCTGGGAGCTATAATCCATCAAGAATTGGAGAGCCATAATTATGCAGCTTAAAACTCACCGTGAACAGAGTTGCTGGAACTGAGTTCAAGCAAGTTCCGGCTGAAAAAAGCCCTGATTAATCATTAGATAAAGGATGGAAATTCAACACTTTGCTGCAGAGAAGGGGGGCACAACAAATGTAGTGGGGCAGTGCAGATGAGAGAGAGAGAGAGCGCCGGAATGAAATCCTTGCTCAGACACTGGTAACTGGGCCAGGTCTGACCCAGTGGTTCCTTTTTTTCTTATTTTGCCTGCACATCAAATTTCTGGAGATTCTTAATGAATCCTGAACAGAAAACTGTGATTCATCCTTTCAAAGGTGAACATGGAAAAACTGTCTGGTTTGGCACCAAAGACTGCATGTGGGTGCAATAGTAGTTCTTTTTCCTTTAAAAAACCCCCAAAAAATATTCAAAAGTTACAATACATTTACAATACAATACATTTTTGATCACTATATCCCTTCCACAGACACCTCTATGATTATGGTGGCATTAAAATACCCTGTTCTTCAGTTAAAGAGAAAAAGGAAGACCAAATCGTGTCAAATGTATATTTTTTGGAGATGCCTTTGATTAGCTGCTATGGTATGTGAGGCGTTCTGATAGAGCAGTGCTTCAGATGTTATTAACCTAAGCCTCTATTGGTATTTTAGAAGTTTCCTTCCATTGTTGGGCAATAACTAGTCTAGCTTCTGTGAACAGGAAGAAAAATAATTCTTACGTTTAAGGGTAGAATTTGGGGTCAAATCTAATTATAATAAGGCAAGTGCTGAATTAAAAGGTATAGATTTTTTAGTGATGTTGGAGGTCAGGTTAAAAATTTTCCCCCAAAAGGCATGAGTTATGGTACACTCCCACCAAACATGAATATAGGAACCTCGTTCTCTACAGCCTTTCCAAGATAATGGTGAGCTTAAAGGATTTATCTTTGCAAGGCGTGTGGGGGTCCGATGCCTCTGAAAGATAATTTTAAAGGAAATTTCCTGGAGGCGATCCGAAATTGTTTTTAAAGATGGATTTTGCCATATTGATTCCCATGCCTTTTCTTTTATTGAAATTCATATGTCAGTCTCCCATCTCATTCGAATATCTTCCGCGTTTCCTGCAAAGCTTTCTGATATAATACCGTATATCATTGAGAATGCCCCTTTTGTCTCATGGCTAGGTCTGTTACACAGTGATTCAAAAGGTGTCAGGGGTCTCAAGCCCTCACCCCTTCATTCCAGATACTGTATTTTTTGCACCATAACACTCACTTTTTTCCTCCTAGAAAGTAAGGGGAAATGTCTGTGCGTGTTATGGAGGGAATGCCTATGGGTGGCATGCCTACGGATTTTCCTCCTCTAAAAACTATGTGCGTGTTATGGTTGGGTGCGTGTTATAGAGCGAAAAATACGGTACTTTGCAAAAGTTCAAAAGGACTGTATCTGTTAATACAGATGTAGCCGGGATCGTTTTATGCCTTTCGCCTTTGCCACCAGGCCCTCTTTTAAAATTGCTTTAGCTTTTACAAACACATCTCTAATTCTATAGAAACCATTTGTTTCAAGATCTAGAAGTTGGTTATAATTGTCTGCATGTTTAAATGAGGGGTGATGTAGCAGAGGCATCAGTAGTGAAGTCCTAGGAGCCAATACTAAGTTCCAATTCTGCCACGCCATTAAGTATACTTTTGAAAATGGGTTTACCCACCTTTTCTTGTTCCTTCATGAAGGGCAGAGCGTGTGCTGATAGTCTTGTGTGGCCACTTTCTATCTTTTTATCTTTATCCATGGAATATCTACTTTACCTTTAATGAGAGGTATCAATGATTTAATTTGGAAAGCTGCGTAGTATAGTTCAAGATTGAGTATTCCTAACCCCCCTTTATTCCTATGTCTAAATAAGATTTTTTGACTGAGTCTGGCTCTTTTTCCTAATGAAGTAAAAGAATGTAATTTGTTTTGCCATTTTTTAAGCATAGCAGGAGAGATGTATGTTGGTAAAACCTGAAACAGGAAAGATAATTTTAGTAGAATTGGCATTTTTATAGCTGTGATATGAGCTAGCCAGCTAAGGCTTGTGCACTTCCATTTTGAGAGTTTGTTATTTATCATTTTGAGCAGGGGCTTATAATTTCTTTGATTTAGTTGTTTGAGATCAGCTGTTAAGGTTATCCTGAGGTATTTAAACCCCCCCATGGGTGACCCAGTGGCTCCTTTCTCCTGCTCTGGATTTTTGTCGGGCGAGCAAGTTGGAGAAGAGTTTGCATCTTAATCCCAATGCTTGTTTCAAATGTACTCATGACCAAACATTATAAATCCTCCGTTTGATGACTATAATGTATGCATTCATCCCAAATAAGTGCTTTTTCACTTAATGAGAACCAGGGTTTTCCCTGTAGCGAGTGGAGCAGCTGCCTAAAGTATAAAAGGAGTGGAAATTTGCCAGGGATCCCCCATCACTGCAGAGACTTGAGAATGAAATTTCACATCCGCCTTCTCCTGCTGCACACACACACACACACACACACACTTCATTACTATTCAAGTGTAATCATTCCTCATTGTTTCTTTTTGTTCTGAAATGCAGCTGCTTTGACTGTTGTGGGGGGGGCAGGGTTGTTGTTTAAAAGAAAAGGATGCACAGCATACGAATAAATTGCAGTAAATGCCTTCCAGCTGAAACTGTATTTATACCAGGTTATTCTTGCCACACATTTTTTTCCTGTAATACCCAGATTTATTGGTTTGGGGAGCAGATTTGGAGAGAGCACTCTAGGATTAAGAATTATGGGGGGGGACTCCCCCCCCATTATTCATGTTAACAAAATGGGGCTGGGTGAACATAAAAGGGTTGGTTATTTCTGTCACAAATATATTCACAGCATCATTTCAAACTAATATTTGTTGCGGTATTTGGGGGGGAAGCTGAAATATGATGGAAAAAAATAACCCAAGCCTCCAAAAGGTGTAAAACATCCCATTCTGTTTGCTCCTCTTTATATTATAGCTATACAGTGGTGCCTCGCAAGACGAAAAGAATCCATTCCGCGAGTCTCTTCGTCTTGCGGTTTTTTCGTCTTGTGAAGCAAGCCCATTAGCAGCTTAGCGGATTAGCGCTATTAGCGGCTTAGCGGGCTTAGCAGATCAGCTGATTAGCGGCTTAGCGGATCAGTTGATAAGCGGCTTAGCAGATCAGCTGTTAAGCAGCTTAGCGGATCAGCTGTTAAGCGGCTTAGCGGCTTAGGATCAGCTGATAAGCGGCTTAGCGGCTTGGGAAAAAGGGGGGAGGAAAAGAAAAAAACCCCGCAGGAACTCACAAGACATTTTCGTCTTGCGAAGCAAGCCCATAGGAAATTCGTTTTGCGAAGCACCTCCAAAACGGAAAACCCTTTCGTCTAGCGGGTTTTCCGTCTTGCGAGGCATTCGTCTTGCGGGGCACCACTGTATTTTCAGGATTGCAAGTTCTGTTAAGTCAGTGTGGTGAAGGGAGCAGGCCAGAAAGAGCCAGGCTCAAATCCCTGCTGAGAATATTTATATTGAAAGAGAGCATAGAAAAGGATAAAGCAACAGTAAGAGTCCTTACCACAACCTTGTAAGACAGGTCAGTGTGACATGAATCTGTGAGGCTCTGTCTTGCAGTCATCCCTTGAGCATTTTGGACATTTCTTCAGCCATGACGATTTTTAGAAGCTTTTCGGGGGGGGGGAGCTGAGCTCCTGAGAAATCCAGTTTCTGAGTCTGGCAAGCAAGCCAGTGTTCCAGTGTATGGAACAGAAGGGCTTATGAAGAATATAGAGAACACAAAGATTTGGTGGACTATGAAAGGACTTAAGGAAAGGCAGTGACTGAAGAACAGATGTAAAGGTGAACTAGAAACTAAGAGACGTGTGGTGAATGCGGTGGAAGTCTTTTAGAATATTTTAACTAGGGTTTATATATTGTAATGATTGAAGTACAAATTTGGTATTATTGATTATGAAAAGTGTTTTCTTTCTTTCTTTCTTTCTTTCTTTTCTTTTTTCTTTCGTCTCTTTTCTTTTCTAGTCTGCATGTTGGAAAATATGTAGACAAATGTGTTTGCAGTGTTATGTATTGATTTTTTGCTTCTATTTCTTTTTTCTTTTTATTTTCCTGTAATATTTAATAAAAGATAATTTTTTAAAAAAGGAACAGAAGGGCTGCCAGGAGCTCAAAGTTGTGCCCATGGTTCTCCTTCTCCTCATTTAATCCCCACCACAACCCAGTGGGGTAGGCTAGGCTGCAAGGACACCCAGTGAACTTCATGGTTGGGTGGGAATTTGAACTCTAGTCTCCCAGGTCCTAGTCCAACACACTAACCACTGCACCATGCTGCCTCTTCTGTGAGCGAACTGTTGTGGCTTGGAGATGCTGTGTGCCTGAAGGTCTCTCTTCTTGGTCTCCTAGGTTTGGCTGAATAACATGTTGAGGGAGTCAAGTTCTGGGTCTTTCTTACATTTTTGCCCGAAAGGGGTTTACCTTCTATTTTTAACCTCTCTCCCTTTTGCCTTCCTCCTTGCGACCGGGACACAATGAAGAGTTTGGGTTGTCCCTTCTGCTTCTAAGAAACAGCTTTGCAACTCCTGTGGTTAAGGAAATAAACTCGGTAACTTTCTCTCCCCCCCCCCGCCCCCCAGCAAGCGCCTCCACGACATCAAAGGATCCCCACCACCCCGCCGTCAGCTGTCCAGGGACAGAAGGTGGGCTCCCTCACTCCCCCATCCTCCCCCAAGACTCAGCGAGCGGGACACCGGAGGATCCTGAGTGACGTGACGCACAGCACTGTCTTTGGGGTCCCAGCAAGCAAATCAACACAACTTCTGCAGGCAGCAGCTGCTGAGGCCAGCCTCAACAAGTCCAAGTGTGTATTTTTTTTGGGGGGGGGTCTCTTCTTCCTGCTAAATGACCCTTTGTGCATTTTGATTCTCTTTACGTTTTGTTCTGATGTGGGGCAGCCTGCCTCTCTGCTTTTCTCGCGTCATGTCCTAATAGTCTTCCTGCTGTTGCTCTTGGAACGAAAAGAGGCATGTGCTTGAGTTGCAAGAGGAGCATTTATAACCCTGGGCTAGCAACTAAGCTTAACATAAGAACACCAGAAAAGCTTGCTGGATCAGGCCAATCGCCCATCTAGTCCTGTTCTCACAGTGACCAGCCAGAGGCTTGTGGGAAGCCTGCAAGGGGGATTCGAGCAGAAGAGCACCCTCCCTTTCTGGGGTTTCCAGAAACTGGCGTTCAGAAGCATGGCTGCCTCTGATTGTGGAGGCAGAGCGTAGCCATCATTGCTATGCTCCTCCATCATGAATTGGTCAAATCCTCTTTTAAAGCGTATGTTATTATGATCGAAGAGGCTTTTGTCTGGGCCTCTGTTTGGGGAAGAGACGCTAAAGGGTGTGTGTGTGTGTGTGTGTGTGTGTGTGTGTGTGCATGTGCGTGCGTGCACACACACACACACGGCTTGTCTTTGAGATATGGAGCTATCCTGTGGACCAATTTCACTGCTGGGCTGGGTTTCCAGTTGAAAGTACAGGCAACCCCTATTTGTGGTGTGTATTGTGACATTCTAAGGCACCACATGTTTAAGTGAAATTGTTACAGTCATACCTCGGGTTGAAGTAGCTTAGGGTTGAGCATTTTTGGGTTGCGCTCTGTGGCGACCCGGAAGTAATGGAGCGCGTTACTTCCAGGTTTCGCCGCATGCGCAGATGCTCAAAATGATGACACGCGCATGCGCAGAAGTGGCAAATCACGACCTGCGCAGACGCGGGTTGCATTCGCTTCAGGATGTGAACAGGGCTCTGGAATGGATCCTGTTAGCATCCAGAGGTACCACTGTATATTTGAAACAATTGGAAAAGCTTTCAAACACCTTGTTCTGTCCCTTTTTGCTTTGCCCGTGTGCGTGTAAATGGGGGGGGGAGTTGCCTATATGAATCTGTGTGGACAATTTTCAGGCTCACAGAGCTGAACAGAACTTCAAAGTCTACCCAGCTGCATATTCAGCACACATTCAGCAGCACCTGTAGACATTGCAATGGCGTTGGGAAATAAAGATAGCAACTGAATGTCCTGTTTTTGTTCCCTTTTCGGGGTGGCTTCCTCCAGGTCTGCCTCGACAACGCCTTCTGGATCCCCCAGGACATCGCAGCAAAATGTCTACAATCCACCAGATGTCTCTACCTGGAACCCTTTTGATGACGACAACTTCTCCAAGCTCACAGCAGAGGAACTGCTGAACAAGGATTTTGCAAAACTGAGTGATGGTTAGTGCAATCCAGTAGTGGCTAAAGTGCCCTCAGAGTGGAAGCTGTGGCAGCCTAGGCTGTTGAAGATGAAGGGCCTCCCAAAACTTTCTAGGCTTTTCCTTGAGACCAAAGCTGGCTTTTTTTAAGGCTCTCTTGGTCCAGTGGCCTAAATCAAGACCATTGGAGTTCTCATAATCGGTCAGGCAGAGGTCCCATCCCCTGCACTTGATAGATTTCATATTTCAATGTTAATTTGGCACAACATAATTCTACTTGCTGATTTTACTTTCACCTTCCAGGCTTCTGAGGCTACAGAGGGAAACAGCTGTGGTGGCAGTATATGACCATTGTCGGCTGACTTCCCCTGAAATAGACTTGAAATAGACTTCCCCTGAAATCATCCATAGTGTGATCAGCAGATGTCGGCCATTGTTGTGGGAGTCCACTGGCAGTTGCGTTTATACTGTGCTACCAGCCAGAGTTCACTATCCTCAATGCTTTGTCAGAACCATCAGCGGCATAAGATTTTTAAATGCAATTGTTGTATTTCTTAGTATCCTAGTTGCAACCAAAAGACATACCCTATGTTGTTTCTGTCACAGTGCAAACCTATGCTTGTTTGCTTGGAAGTATTCTCACTCTGTTCAGTGTGGACTATTCCTTAGCATGTTTTTATGATTGTAGACTGGCACCGGTTTCCTCCCCAAAAAAGCATCAGGAACAAACCTAGTAAGAGTGAAGGAGCAACATGTGGAGTTTCTGTTTGGCTTAGTTGCTGATCCTTAAAACTGAGAAACCAGGTCTAGCTCTGGCTTGCAATAAATATGAATAATAGTAATATCCAGGGGGGTTGGAATATTTCCAAGATATGCTTAGCAACTCATGATGCATAAGAGCACTTAATAACCAGGTCCTTGATTAATTTGTAATATAAAGATAAATCCAGCTCCTTTGTTGGCTTGTTAGTAATAATAGATGAATCAAACCAACTTTTATCTCATCCGGAAATGTTGACATTTTTGCTGGTGGCTGCTTGTTTAGAAAGAGCTAAATGTTGGCGCTGTGCAGTAGGCCTGTCAAGAGACTCATGGTGTGTTCAGGTATGGTCTGTTGCTCTGTCCAACAAATTGCCCTGCCAGGTCAGGGTGGCCAGAAACAAGATGAATCCTTTCACCACAGGTGGCATCCATTCATCTCCTATATGAGACATGACAATCGAGAGAACCACCCCAGACACATGGAAACATCTGGAGAGACCTATTGGACTGGAGACTTTAATATGCATTATAAACCAGTTCTAACATCAAGAAATGGCAGAATTTTGTTGCTGTTTCTTATTGTATTTCAAATTATATAAAATATATAAAAAAATAACCAGGTCCTTGGAATTTCAGGTAAACTTCCGGAGAAGCTGGGTAGCTCAGCAGAGAATCTGATCCCAGGCTTTCAACCGGCTCCTTCCACAACACAGGCAGATGCGTTTGGCTCCTCTCCTCTTGCACCTGTGTCAGGTATGCCCAGATGGGATGTTATTTGCAGCTCCGAACAATTCAGTGCAGAAGGTCTTTCCAATGGAAGCAGGCAGTGCTTGTCAGGCTGATTTTGGACTCTGCTTGTGTCCCTTTCAGTTGCCATCTGGGGAGATGGAAGGCAGGCTACAAGTAGACATTATGAGGCTGGCCAGGTTGAGGATAGGGGAGCACAGGGCCTTAGCTGCAAGGCGGTCAGCTATGTTTGGGTCAGGTGACCCCCATATCCAGATCTCCAGCCCAGGTTCCCTGAAGGGGCAGGACCTGTAGTGTGAAGTGTTTCAGGCAGAAGCTGCTGCCCAGTTGGCTAAGCAGAAGGACTAGGTTCTTGGCATTTGTACCAAGCCTGGTCAATTGGGAGGCTTATTACTGCCTGCCATTCACAGGCGTTGGCACTGCACACTCCAATCTATCCTGTGCCTGGAGAGGACTCATGGTCCTGGGTAGTTGTTAGGCCAGGACCCAGCCTCAAGCTGTGAGGCTCTTCATTCACTTAGCTGAGTATGGACAGCACCTGCTTCAGAGATGAATCAACAAGTGGAAAAAGTGGGGACCCGGGAAGGGCTGTACTTGATTCCATCTGGAGTGGACAGTTCATTAGCTTCCTTCTAAAACCTGGGTGCCTTCCGAAGGCTTAGAGAAGCTGACCAGCCTAAATCCAGTCCTGCCTCTAATCTCATGAAGTATGATCAGGTTTTTATTGAGTCTGGCTGGTTTCTGGAGCTGCTGGAAGCCCCTGCTGTGTGCTGAGACCACCTTGGAGAAGAGCACAGGGCTTTAAGAATAGTCGGCAAGCAGCCTGAATGTGTGCTTTACCTGCTATATTTTCATGTTAAATGCTAAATGCGATGAGGCAGCAACTGTGGCCCAAAGTGATTTTTTTTTTTTAGAGCTTTGGTGGATGCTCCATAAAACACAAACCTGGTAGTTGTCATAAATTCTGGAGTGACTTCAAGATTATGCTACTTAAGCCTTTCCCAATCCACTGTCCTCTAGACACTTTTGGACTCCCATCATCCCAGAACATGGCAACTAGGGCTGGTGGGAGTTCCAGGAGCCACCAGTTTGGGGAAAGCTGTCCAACTGCAATGTGCTGCATGTGTGGCTGACTTTGAAGATAGTTTGGGAACTTCATTTATTTATTAAAAACATATCCTGCTTTTTACTATGTAGGTCTCACAGCAAAAAAAAAAAATAATAAAAATACACTGCACAAATTTTAAAACATGAATTAAAGCTGCCAAGTCTAAAACTTCAGGAGGAGTTTAAAATCTTGAGAAAAGAAAAAAGGGAAACATCTGAGCAACATTCAGTGTGCAAAGGTCTACTTGAATAAAACAGTTTTGACCAGACACCTAAAAAACTCAGTTACGGGTGGTGCCAGTCTTAACTTCTTGTGGGTAGGCCCTCTGTAGAGTTGGGCCCACAACACTGAAATATGAGTCGTGCTTCCAGCTTTCAGGTAGTGCAGAACTCAGAGGTCCGCCTGTGGACAGTTGTGGGCCAGTCTTCTCATCTCTTGTCTCCTGAAGCAGCTGCGCTGGCTGCCATTTGATCATGGGACAATTCAAAGTGCTGGTTTTGACACTTAGAGCCATAAACTGCTTGAGTTCTGATTATCTCAGGGGATGTCTCCTTGCATTTAAGATCATCTGTAGAAATCATAGAATCATAGAATCATAGAGTTGGAAGAGACCACAAGGGCCATCAAGTCCAACCCCCTGCCAAGCAGGAAACACCATCAGAGCACTCCTGACATATGGTTGTCAAGCCTCTGCTTAAAGACCTCCAAAGAAGGAGACTCGACCACACTCCTTGGCAGCAAATTCCACTGTCGAACAGCTCTTACTGTCAGGAAGTTCTTCCTAATGTTTAGGTGGAATCTTAAACATTAGGAAGAACTTCCTGACAGTTCCAGATAAACCATTGCAATGAGCAGGTAATATGGGATTGTTTTATATCGGTTTATTTGTTTTAATGTTTTGTACTATTTTTTACGGAGCAGGGTCTTCTGTGCAGCAGCCCCATTGCTCTGGAACTTTTTCCCAAGGGAGGTTCATTCAGCCTCAGCCTTCCTGGAGAAGTTCAATGTTTTTCAGAGGGCCTTTGATTTCTGGCACTGCTTGCGTCTGCTCTGCTTTTTGAGGGTTTTATCAATTTGATTTTGCCATTCTTATTGGATGGTTTTATAGACCATTATGAAATTTAATGAATAGTGGTATAAAGCTGTTGATAAGAGTAATAATATAGTATAGCCATGCATCTTGACTTAGAGACTTCACTCAGTTGCGACACTCTCAAAGAAACACAGTAGCCCTCCCCAAGGCTAACAGAACATATGAATAATGAATTAATCCTCGCCATGCGAACTGTTGAGTTTGGAGAGGGTGGAATGACCTGATACCCTTGGAAGAAAAGTTGTTACTTTGGTTCTGTGGGTGGTCTACTGTGATCTTGGATCAACTCACCAATAATTCACTGATAAACTTTTGGTTGAGTGGCAGAATAATATCTGCAGATTGCTGGAGGGGTCCCATGGGGGTGGGAGGGTAATACTGCCGTACCCCCAGATGCATGTGGCAATTAAATGGCTTTTCAATGCATCTTTGGTCTGTTTGGCATCTTCCTGTGCTCTGCTTGACATATCTCTCTCTCTCTCTCGTCCTCTCTCCCTCCCTCTCCCCATTCCTTCCTTTCCTAACTTCCCCCTTGCTGCTCACCCAGCTGAAAAAACAAAAGATATCTTGGACTCTAGCCCTCCACTTCTGGCTGTTCCCGATCCTTTCATTCCTCTTCCACTATCAGATACGCCAGGTAACTGTGACTTGCATAAACAAGATGTGATTTAGCAGAAGGGATCCCACTCAAAGGTGTTGCCACCCAAAGTGACTGTTTGGGTGGCCTTGTATACAAATGTCAGTAAGTGAATTCAGATGGTGTGTTATGTTGAACCATTCAGAGTACGACTTGAGAGTCACCTGTTTGCTTTGGGGTGCTTCTTGGAGGCACCTGGATGACAGCAGCTACCAAAGGGGCTCCTCTGAGCACCCTTCTGGTCCTAACTTGGTTCTTGGGTGGGTTGGGTTCAAGGTAGATTGGGTTCATTTGACCTTGATCTTTTAAGATCATGGTAGAAAATGTATTAGTGGATGTTGTCTCTTAGGTAACCTATAAATATTGGCCTGACAGGCTCTCAGGGACCCATCAGAAGTTACTGGGGTGGGGAGTGTTGCAATAAGGGAATGATGGATAAATCCATATGTACCAGCTGAACATTTTTAAATCTATTAATTCGATGAAAGGACCCTGTTCTGCTTCTCCTTTCATATCAGTGGGTTTTCATGGGATCTGTTCCCAGTGTTACCTGGCTTTTATTTTTATTTTTTAAATAGTGCTTTATTTGCTACTCATGGGCTGCAACTGTTAATGGAAATGTAACTGCTGCAAGAAGGACAGAGGTGACGGCAAAGCATCTGTTCCAATACTGAGAAATGAGAAGTTCAGGCTCAAAGCATTCATCTTCTCTTGCCTTGGAATGGAAGGGAGCCAAGTCTCCTTAAAATAAGCTCATGGCAGGCTGTCTTGCTTGATTAGTCATTACAGAGTGTGGTAATGCTTTTAATTCTGTGCACTAGGCACTAGTTCCTCCCCCCTTTTTTTTCTCATGAAGATGAGCCCTCCCAGCCACAAGGCAAGGTAAGGGCGGTGGCTGGCTGGCATGTCCTGTCCAGCATAGTTTCACTGTCAGTGGTTAAATTCACAGCCTTCGAGGGGATTCTCTGGCTGCTGTTTTAACAACATATGCTGCAGTCAAATGAAAGCATAGCAGAACTGCAAGCCCTTCTCTCTGATGCCTGTTATTACATAAATGAAACGAGGTACCAGTGGTGAGAATGATGATCAGGCCAATAGCTGTTATATGCAAAATTTAGTTTCTAGAAAATCTCTTTTCATCTCCCCACCTACACCCAGCCCTGCAAAGCAATTTTTTAAAATAGTCCTTAAAGCTGTATAGATATGCTTGAAAGGATAGTGGGGGGGACCTGCTTGCTGAAATCTTAGTAGCCACATGGGTAGATTTCCAAAGTCCCACAGCATAACTACCGTATTTTTCGCTCTCCTGGCTTCAGGGATAGCTGCGCAGCCTGCATTTGCTCCATAAGACACACACACATTTCCCCTTACTTTTTAGGAGGGGGAAAGTGCGTCTTATAGAGCGAAAAATACGGTTCTTCTCTGCTCTTCCTCCAAGGCTAGCAAAACCCAAAATAATTTATGCAGTGCAAAAGAAGCATTGCGTGTTTTCTGGATACCAGATTCAGTTTTTTCCTTGAGCTGTGTTTGGATTTCACAGACAAAAGGCATGAAATATGTGCTTTCCTTTCTCCTTCTACAGTTTTAGCCGCCCTTTGTAACGAGCTCCTAAGATGGGATTGACTTGTTTTGGAGAACAACATGTGCCCGTTGGTTTGTTGACACCTCAAAGGTTAAAAACAAGGCAGCCACCTAGAGCAGCTGCTTGGAAAAGGTCCCATGGTCTTTAGCCAGCCTTTGCCAAATTGGTGCCCTCCAGATGTTTTGGACTGCAACTCCCATTAGCTCCAGCCAGCACGGTCATTCTCCCATCAGCAGCAGTGCTATACAGCTGTGCTGGCTAGGGCTGATGGGCGTCGTAGTCCCAAAACATATGGAGGGCACTAGGCTGGCAAAAGCTGCTCTTAAGCCTAGTATTCTGAATGTGCTGTTTGATGGGATTCTTACTAGATAGTTTTTCTTCCCCAGCTGATGTCCGAGGAAAAGGACTCTGCTGCTGTGTGCTTTATTGAAATAGCTGTCCTTTTCTTTCCTTCCATGGTTGAAGAGTGAGTAACGTGCTCAAAAAGCCTATGGGGTGGTTTTTTGTTTTGTGCATCTTGATTATTCAAAGTGATAATTAATAATGGTTGAATTGCATTTTGGGAGAGTTTCTTTTTTCCACCCTAATTAAGGATGCCTGCTGTAACGTGTGCACAGTTTGTTTATTTTTGGATGTTTAGCCAGGACATGCAGACAGCATGGGGTGGTTTTAAAAGAGAAGTCCAGGTGGCAAAAGCAAATATTTTTATCCCCAAGGTCACTTGCTGAAACAGCTCCACCTGACTCAACCGTGCCCACTGCAACCTTGCACAAGGGTAAAGTAATACTCACTTCCACCTGCTTTGCAAAGCTGACAAAGGGAGCAGCAGCCCCCGAAAGCCGGTGGGAATAAGGAGGGGTGGAGCTTGCAACAACTTTCTTCTGTTGCCTTTCCTTCTCTCTGTGTGGAAGAGGAAGCCCCTGTTCTCAGCAGGAGCCCCGTGTTGTTGTTGTTTATATCTTGTAGTTGTTGGTATTCATCTGTCTTGAGAGACAATGGAGTGCACCTCCAGGGGTGAAGTCAAACAACACCGCTAGCAGCACTGATGACCTCCCTGGGGCTCAAGCCTGGGCAGTGTTTATGGAGGTCCTGGATTGCCCAGATGATAAGACTCCCCTCTTGGTCTTACTAGTGTGGTCCAAAGGAAAGCCGAGTACAGTGGTGCCCCGTAAGACAAACGCCTCGCAAGACGAAAAACTCGCAAGACGAAAGGTTTTTTCGTTTTCGAGTTGCTTCGCAAGACGAATTTCCCTATGGGCTTGCTGCACAAAACAAAGCTTGCCCCTGCACCCCGGACCTCTTTTGAAGCAAGGGGCGGCGGGGAGAAGATCGCTTCTCCCCGTTGCCAGCCCCGCAATCTCCGGGGACAGAGGGGAAGGCGTGCGCGCGCCTTCCCCTCTGTCCCCGGACCCCTTTTGAACCAAGGGGCGGCAACGGGGAGAAGCAATTCTCCCCGCTGCCCCTTCCCTTGCTTTAAAACAGGTCCCCTCTGTCCCTGGACGGTCTCCATAGGAACGCATTGATTGATTTTCAATGCATTCCTATGGGAAACCGTGCTTCGCAAGACGAAAAACTTGCAAGAAGAAAAAACTTGCGGAACGAATTACTTTCGTCTTGCGAGGCACCACTGTAATAGGTTTGGCACCAGTTTGGCTATAGGAGTTGCTGGAAGGAGGCAGACAAGGCACCATCCACCTGCCTTAGGGACTCCACCCTGGCTTTCTCCTTAGTCTTTTCTTCTCCTGAATCCCAGAAGGCAGCAGAGGTTTCGGATCAGAGTTTTCATTCTCATAATTCCCAGGTTGATGAGCCCCATCTGCCCCTCACTTCCCTCTACAGCACATGCAGAAATCACGTCCTTGACCGTTGGACCCACGCATCCGCCAGAGCCTGTCTTCACATGTAGGTGAAGTCCCTAACTCACTGAGGGTTTGAGGCCCATTGGTTACCCTCACCTGGTTTAGCCGTTTTTTACATCACTTATTTTATTATTATTTATTTATTGCATTTATATCTCACCGTGTTCTCCGTGGAGCCCAAGGTGGAGTACATGGTCCTTCCTCTTTAATCTCATTTAATCTCCATAAACAACCCTGTGAGATAGGTTAGACTGACAGCCAAGCCCCGCCCCGCCCCGCCCATAAATGAGCTTCATGGCCCAGGTCCTACTCTGGCCACAGCATCACACTGGCTCTGATAGGATATCACTGTATGCATTTGTTCAGAAGCACAGCCCATTAAGCTCACACTCCCAGATAAGTTGTATGCTAAGGCTGCTGTCGTATTCACCAGGGAGTGGGGAACTGAATCTGGTCAGCAGGCTGGATCCAAAAGTCTCCCACCCCACAGGCCGCTTTGGCAAGTGAGTGGGACATGCCACCTGTCAGTGCACATGAGGTCAGGTGCTTTAACTTCAAAGGGAGAATTAGCACATTCTAAAATGTGCTCCCAATTCTTCCTTTCCGGCTAGAATTCTGCACTTTTTGAATTTGTTGCTTCAGGTCTAGTGCTGGATTACACCAGTGGCTGGAAAAGAGGAACCAGCCTGGTTTTTTTAGTCCCATGTCCATTTTAAGATTCCCTCCCCCCCCCCCTTTCACACAGATCCTGGTTACTTAAATGTGCATGCACACAGCAAATCAGCCAGAGAAAAATTTGCACACAGCTGTTGAGAGATTCAAAGCCCTCTTCATGCAAATCTACTAATTGCAGTCCTCCAGGAATATAATTTGCATAATGCATAATTCATTTTGTCTTTGGGGGACAAAAGGCCAAAAGAGAGAGAAAGAAATCATGTTGGCTTCTGGGATGCGAGAGTCCCAAATAGAGAAGTCAAGCCACTTATCACTGTGTGGCAATGGCAGATATTCAAGAGATCTTGGAGACAATAATTGCACCTGCTTCTGCTTGAGTGTAAATTAAGGGAGGTTCTGGCTTTACTGCACCGAATCAACTTTGGGAGCTTCTGTGCACATTATGGGGATGGTGCAAAGCACTGAAATTAAACAAGAAGCTCTGAAATGCTGCACCAAACCTGTCCCCTGTGGTTGCCATGCTGGCTGGGATTGATGGGAGATGTACTTCGTACACCTGGAGGGCATCAGGTTGGGCAAGGCTCCCCTGTGGCACGAGGTCCCAGGTCACAACCAAACATCTGCCATAAAACTGCTGTAGCAGAACATGCAGGTTGCTGAAAACATCCCTGCCAGATTTGGAGGGAGAAGGGACATCTATAGGACTTTCCCCTATACGTTCCAGGGAGTGAGACCACAGAAAGTACACAGCCCAGAATCATAGAATCATAGAGTTGGAAGAGACCACAAGGGCCATCGAGTCCAACCCCCTGCCAAGCAGGAAACACCATCAGAGCACTCCTGACATATGGTTGTCAAGCCTCTGCTTAAAGACCTCCAAAGTAGGAGACTCCACCACACTCCTTGGCAGCAAATTCCACTGTCGAACAGCTCTTACTGTCAGGAAGTTCTTCCTAATGTTTAGGTGGAATCTTCTTTCTTGTAGTTTGGATCCATTGCTCCGTGTCCGCTTCTCTGGAGCAGCAGAAAACAACCTTTCTCCCTCCTCTATGTGACATCCTTTTATATATTTGAACATGGCTATCATATCACCCCTTAACCTCCTCTTCTCCAGGCTAAACATGCCCAGCTCCCTTAGCCGTTCCTCATAAGGCATCGTTTCCAGGCCTTGGACCATTTTGGTTGCCCTCCTCTGGACACGTTCCAGTTTGTCAGTGTCCTTCTTGAACTGTGGTGCCCAGAACTGGACACAGTGCTCCAGGTGAGGTCTGACTGGAATCCCACTGGACAATTCACCCCTGGCCTTAGGTATTAACTAGGATTAATTCTTTTCTTTTGGCCATGTGCAATAAAAGGGGGGGGCAACGATTTGTAGGGTGTGTGACTCATCTTTCTATGATGTAGCTAATACCATGAATGGTTGTTTTGCAAAGTTTTTGTGAACTAACCACAGCACTTGCACAGAAACAGGAGCATGCAGTTTACAGGGTTCTGTGTTTCATGAATGCCTTTGGGATTCTGCAGCTCTCCTTACACAGAGAAGTGCATTTGAGCTGTGGCCTGCTGGTACCCATTCCTGAAGACATGGAGTCAGGGAGGGCGGGAGAAAGTTACTAATGCCAATTATGTACTTTTTACTGGGACTGTTTCTTCTCTCCATGTTGATAAGCTGAGAGAAAAGCTGTGTGTCTGGTGGTGGGGCAGCTTCATAATAATAATAATAATAATAATAATAATAATAATAATAATAATAATTTATTATTTATACCCCGCCCATCTGGCTGGGCTTCCCCAGCCACTCTGGGCGGCTTCCAACAAAGGATTAAAAATACATTAAAACATCAAACATTAAAAGCTTCCCGAAACAGATGAAACTTCAGATGAAATGTGGCCAATTGAGATTTTTGCAGTCCTAACACCTCCTCCTATTCCTTTACTGATTTTCTCCTTCTATCATTTATGTTAAATGCCCACTTCCAAGCATATTCCAGACATCATCAAGTATGACTGAGCCTAGAAAACTGAGCACTCTTAAGAGGTTAATTGAAATCCTACATTTTAAAAATCCAGTGTGTCTCCCCAAAAACCCACCACACTCAAACTAAAAGGAACAGGCAATGCAGATTGATTAATTTGTATAGTTTAGCTTGGCGCTTTGGGTTGTGTGTGTGTGTGTGCGTTTGAAAAGGAGTCAGCAACAATTCTGGGCTAATTCTCTACTGGCTAACAAGATGTTTTAGTGCAAGGATGCTAGAACATTCACTGTGATGAGCCAATTAAATGGGGCACCTTGGGGAGGCTACAACAAGTACAAAAAGTGTCTGTGGTCTTGTTTCTGTTTAAATGTCAGGGCCCTGACTTTTCAGGTTGTTGCATGTTTAACCAAAGGATCCATATCTGCAATTAAATGCATATATTGGTGAAAATAACCCTGATAGAAATCCTCTAAATGTTAGGTGCGTTGTTGACCTTGTTGAACAACTGCTGTTCTGCTTTAACCAATTTTTTGTGTGGTTTTTGCTTTATTTCTTTCTGCTTCTCTCCTTCCTCATTTCCTGCTCTCTCCCCCTCCCCTGCTAGAAAAACTGATTGAGGGCCTCAAATCTCCTGAGCCTGCACTCCTCCTCCCTGATATCCTGCCTCTCGCTGATCCCTTCGGTAGCACCCCTGATGCTGTGAATGGTAAAATCCTGAAAAGCCTCTCTGGCGTGTTCTGTCCTGCATGTTGACCCACCGGCATTGCATGTTTTGAACCGTGACAAGCATGTGCCCAGAGGTCAAGCCAGCCAGAGCCCACAAAAAGTGACTTTGGGAGACAGAGGGTCATAGGGTGTTGTTCAGTGTTTGGAATTCACTAGCCTATGGCTGAGTCTGCGAATCAGACATGTGAAGTTCCTTCACCCTGGGCATCACCGCCAAACCATCCCCTTCCCTTGTTCCACTAATTCTCCGCTTTCTGTAATCTATCACTTCTTCCTCTCATTTTTATCCTTCCCCAGTGGGAAACTCAGGCCAGATCTACATGTGCAGCAAAAATGGGGTGGTAGAGTCCTGGTGTGAATGGACTTCAAATTATACAGGAGGGCAGGAAAGGCTCATTCACTGGGCAGATGTGGGGAATCTTTGGCTCTTCAGATGTTACTGAACTTGCAGCTCCAGTCGGCGCTAGCAAACATGGTTGATGGCCAAGAATGATGGGAGTTGTAGTTCAGCAGCCTCTGGATAGTCAAAGGTTCCCCACCTTAGGGGGGGGGGGACCCAAATTATGGGCTGAGCTCAGATAAACAGAAGTATGAGATTACTTTACTCCATATATACCCACCTGACCTCTTTGATCGGCAAAACTGGCATTGTTACAGGTGCCACGTAAGACCTGTCCAGTGTTCGTAAGAATTTGAAATTTTAGTGTGGCAGAACTGGATCTCCCTGCCTGTGGATATCAGGCAGGTGCCTTCACTGTATTATTATCAACACTTGCTAAAAACATATTAGTTTAGGCAAGTATCTAGAATGCCAATGCAAATTGTAATCTGTTTCTCTATACCATGCATAATTTTATATGCTTCTAGCCTGTTGTCTCCTACTCGCCTTTTCCCTAAGCAAAAAAGTCCCAAACATCTATCCCCTTGATCATTTTGGTTGCTCTTTTCTGATCCTTTTCCAACTCTACAATATCCTTTCCAAGGTGAGGCAACCAGAACTGTACCGGGTATTCCTAATGCAGTTACGCCATAGATTTATTTAATTGTACTGTATTATGGTACTGGCAGTTTTATCTTCCGTTCCTTCCCTGGTGATCCCTAGCACAGAGTTTGCCTTTTTCACAGCTGCCCTACATGGGGTCGACATCTTCACTGAGCTATCTTCTATGACCCCCAAGGTCTCGTTCCCAGTCATTCACCTACAGTTCAGTCCCTATGAGCTTATAAGTGAAATTAATATTCTTTTTGCCCTGACGTGCATCACTTTGCACTGGTTTACATTGAATTGCATTTGCCATTTTGGTGCCCATTTCTTCAGTTTGGAGAGGTTCCTTTCGCAGCTCTTCGCAATCTCTTTTTATTTTAAAGAGCCTGAGCAATTCAGCACTGTCAGCAAACTTGGCTACCTCACAGCTCACCCCTAACTCTAGATGGTTATGAGCAAGCTAAAAAGCTCAGGTCCCAATACTGATCCTTGGGAGACTCCCCTTTCTACTTCTTTCCATCCAGAGAGCCGTCTATTTATCCCTCCTCTCTACAATCTACTAACTTAACCCATCCCTGATCCACTTCACCCCCCCTCCCCACTTTCCTGCTCTGAAACGATGCGTCCGCCTATTTCTGCTGTGTTTCTTCTTGCATCCTTAGAAATGGTTTGGCGTGCCTGGGTCTCTCTTGCTCTTGAGGAGCCTCAGTGCTTTTCTCCTCAGATTTTAGTTTCTCTCTGCCGCATTCTTTCCCTTGCTCAAAGACTTAAAAGCCCGGGATACAAAACACCCTCTGGCCCTTGCAAACCTAAGCTCCCACAGCATCCTGAATGGGCCCAGACAAGACTGGCTGGCTGGCCTAGTCCATCCTCTGGTCTCCCTTGTGCTATATCTTCCCTTCACAAAGCTGAGAATTAAATTGGGGTTTTTACAGCTGTTGCATGTATGGAATAGCCATAAATATATACCTGATGTTCCTTTTCCCAAAATGTATCTTGAAAGGTGCACTTAAGCCACCAGTGTTGCAAGCACATCTTTTTCTCAGTTCAATGCATGCCATAATCCTGGACACTTTTGGAAAGCTAAAGAGACCTTTCCTAAGCATTTTAAGTAGCAAATTATTTCCAGCTGCCTATTTGCCGGAAGAAGAAATTGAACCAGCTACCGAAGTTTCATGGCATGTTAAAGCCAAGCCTTATAATGAAACTGAATCACAGGAGTCTGGGCTGCATGCTTCCGTTTTTGAGACTTGTCTACATGTGTTAGAAAGCACATGGGGGCAATAAGGAACGTGAGCCTGACAGGCTCCATCTGCTCATCCCTAGCAACGAGAGCAGCTCTGCGGTGCAGAATACATCCAAATACCACAGCTCAGTGGGCAGGGCATCTCCAGGGACCTGCAGCTTGCACCATCTTCACCTGGCCAAAGGGTCAGGTTGAAAGAACTCCTGCAGTTGTCCCTGCCCACATGATTCTGCATCCTGGAGGGGGCATGGAATCTCCTCCCATGGCTGTGGCATTGATGCTGTCAGAGGTACGTCTGGAAAGGAACCTCACTGACACTCGGAAGTTTGGGCTTGCAGAGGTCTACCAGTGTGCTGGGCCTTTCTTGTTCTGTGCTTTCCTGGGTGCCCAGGAATGCACAGTTGTGTCGATGGGAATATCCCTTTGAAAATCACCCTCGGACCAAACTGACATTTAGTAGTGGGCAATCCAGGTGTTGGAATGTCTCTGCCTGCAGTAGGATGTCCAGGGCTTAGTGTTTCAGGCTATGGCCTTCTCTTCCTTTCTTCCCCTGCTGAACCTCACCTAACTTTGGCTTCTGCTCTGTTCCTTTGTGCCTTCGGAAAGGAAAAGCTGAACTAACAGTTGAGAGTCTCATCCCGGGCCTTGAGGCTCCTGTGTCGCAGCATATATCATCGCAGACAGACTCTGTGGCTTCAAACAGAGCAGGTTGGTGGGGGCTTGAGCTCAGGCGGGCCATGATGTCAAGCTGGTGACACCATGATGAAGAAATGGGTGGGCTTCTGTGTCTTACATTCTCAGCACTGGGGCATTGTCTGCAAGCTGAACTTTTCTTTAGCGTGTTAATTTGAAATTTTAAAAAGATCCATACACCTTCCCTGGGGTGCATATATATATGCACAACCTCTCTCCAAATGCTACACATTTAAATAAGGCAAAGTATTAAACATTCTGCAACCTGCAGCCTTGGCATTATCAACACCACGCTCTCACAGAGCTAACAGATTAGAATCCGTCTCATCTACAGTTCAGCCCAGAGTGCTGTAACTGTAATCCTCCTATCTCATTGAATTTCAACTCCTTAAAATCCAGAGCTGTTAAATAAGCAGCAAGGCATCTCCCAAAGCCCTTTAAGCTGATATTTTTAAGAACACCACCTGAAATCAATTTATTTGTTCAGAGGCTGCTTGTATATGCCGAGTCCTTTCAAAACGACTAATTTTGTCCCCACTTCGGCCTAGGATTTTAAAAACTGATGCATTCAAGCTCAGGATGAGTTGCAAGCAGACAGCTTGCCAGGTGTGACTGCTAACCTCCTCTTCTCTGTACTGTTTTCTTGCTTGCTAACCGGGGGACGATCAGATTCTGTCACTGGGGAGGACTCCCTGCTTGACTGCTCTCTGCTTTCTAATCCTGCCGCTGACCTTCTGGATGAGTTTGCTCCTTTAGCCGTTTCAACCCAAGCTCACAAAGGTAAAGTACCTTTAAGTGTTGTGTACAAATGGGAGAGGAGGTTGGGGAATGTGAGAAATGTGCAACATGAAAGTGGTGGAAGCATCTGTGTTGAAAGCTGTGGTGGTCCCTGTGTGCCAAGGCAGGATGGTGGTTCAGTTAGCAGGATCCTGTTAATTCCAAATTATTTTTGTGTGCCAAATGACAATGCCTTCATTTCTTCTTTCCTGGGTCCAGTGTGATCTCTTAACATGAGTTTCTGGGGGCTGGATGGGGGTGAACCCCTACGTTGGCACGCCCTTCCTCTTCCTTTCTCTTCAGATCACAGTGCAAAACTTCCTTCTTCCACGAACATTTTTGTCATAGCTCTTTCACAGTTGATGCAGCTTAGTGGCCAAGTGTTTGAGCTGCAAGTTGGGCTCATAGGAAGTGAGCAACACACTATTTCAACCACTCCCAACCTGGTGCCTTCCAAATGTTTTGGGCCGCAACTTCCATCAGCCTGGGACAGCCTGGCCATATGATTCTCAAGCTGACAGGAGCTCTGCTGTGCTGCCTGGAGATGGTGGGAACTGCAGCTCAGACAGGTTGAGGTGCGAAGTTGGGAATTTGCCCAGCCTGGTCTGAAATATGGGCTTCAAAATTGCTGGCGTTCCTTCAGCGCTTGCCTGTGGAGTTCTTTCTCTTCCTCTGGTCTCTCCATCCTCACTCTCTAAATGTAAGCTGCTTGTGGGGCAGGCCCACCAACAGAGGCGAGCAGCTGTAAACCTCTGGCAGTTGAATCCTTAGGGTGTAATCTGATATCGAGGGCTGCGTGCCTGTGCGCCACTTGGTTGTGTCAGATGTTGCTTCTCAGCATCTTTTGCTTGTGTTCCCCAGTAAAGAGCAGGGTCTTTTCAGTGGTGGCTCCCTGCTTGCGGAATGCTCTCCCTGGGGAGGCATCGTTGCATATCTTCAGGCGCCAGGCAAAAAGATTCCTTTTTAACTGGGCCTTTTGCTTTTAGCTACTTATGACCTTTTAGAGAGGGTGGGATATTTTAATGTGTCACCTCCCTCCCCAGTCTTCATGTGTGTGGGTTTGCTCTGGGTCGCCATGACACAAAAGCAACTAATACATTTAACAAATAATAATGATGGTGATACATGCCCTGGATGCACATGGCTAGCACTAAATAAATTAATTGTCCTCTTGGCACATATGCAGCGCTTTAGGAACGGCTGACCACTGCCATGTGGGTTTCGCAATGTAGCTTCCGGCCTTTGGGAATGAGCTTTCCAAATCTGGCCTGGCCCCACCTCCCCAGCCCAGGCTGGCCATTGGCTCTGTGTTGGGCAGGAAGGGATATAAGGACTTCTTTCCAAGCTGAGCCTTGCTTGAAGTGAACATAGTAAGCTGCCTTATACAGAGTCAGACCACTAGCCTGTCCAGAATTGCCTGTGCTGACTCGCAGCAGCTCCCAGCCCTATATGGAGATGCTGAGGATCAGAGGCACCAAGTGCCGCGCAACAATGGGGGGGGGGGCTCGTCGCATGCACGTGACATCACACGTGCAACACCCCCATGTGATGTCACAAGTGTTGGAAGGATACCACGAGGCCCAGTGAGGCCCTCCGTCGCTGCAGGGAGGCCTGGCAAGGCCCACCCCTTCAAGATTTTTTTTTGGGGGGGTCAGCCCCATCACTGCATACCTTGGGGAGGGGAGCTGAGCTGTCCTCCGCCCCATAGAGTTGGCACATATGCTGAAGATGGAACCTGGGACCTTCTATGTTCAAAGAGGCTGCCCTGCGGCTGAGCTATGCCCCATTCCCTTGAGTGACCAGATCTACTGGAGCTCCAGCGCATCTTGTGTTTCTGGCCTGGCTTTTTTTACCCCTGGCTTGTTCTCTGCTCTTGCCTCGTTGTGGGGCTCTTTGCCGTCACAGCTCTTAGTTCCTGGCTCACTCCACACTGCCTGCATGTGGCCCAGGTGAGCTTTGCCCACCAAGCAGCAATAAAAATACTCCTCTTGGTATGGGCTACATCTGCCTGGAGTTCTAGTACATCAGCATCTTTTCCTGGGAATAATGAAGCATGAGCCACAAAGGAAATCGTTATGAGCAAGAGACCAGTTTTATGTTTTATCCGTAGCTGGATGTGCAGTGAGCAAGTGCAACAGGAACGGATCCGTATTGCTTCCACTGGAGTAAGTAACGAAGAGTGATTTACAGTTCTAGCTTGTTCTAAACATTAGAATGAGGTTTCTGAGGATAGGAGCTGTTTGCTAGTATAACAGCTAACCTCAGAAGGTGGTGGAGGTTTTTAAACAAGGATTAAATGGCCATTTGTCAGGGATTCTTTAGTTGTGGTTCCTTCATTGCAGGGCGTTGGACAATAGTCTCTATATATAACAAAAGAATGAAAATTGGAGACCATCAACTAGCCATTATGGAAAGATGTCTTGTTAATTCCCAACATTAGCCTGGCAGAATAGAAGAGTTTTCCGCAGGTGTTTAAAGATTGACTCAGAAGGCACCTGCTGAATCTCTAGTGGCAGGGTGTTCCACAGGACAATGTTCTGTTTTGAATTGCTGTCAGATGAGCCTTGACAGCTTGCAGGATGACCAACAATGCTCTTGCAGATAATCTCTGTGATCAAGATGGGATAGAAGGGTTTAAGTGGCCCTTAGGGCACCCTGGACCTAAGTTGTTCAGGGCTTTGTAAATTACTACAGGCCCCTCAGACCAGGCTTGGCAGCAGATGAGCTTAGTTAGGGTTAGTTAGGATTCTGTTGTTCTCTATGTTGGAATCTGGGTGTGGGAAGAAGCGAAAGTGTATGACATGAGTGGGAAAGGTGATCTGCTTAATTTCAAAATAAGCAAAATAAGGCAGGGGATGGGTCTATCTGTGGTCCTCCAGATGTTGTTGGATTCCAACTCACTCAACCCAGCTAGCATGGTCCATAGTTGGGGGTGCTGAGAGCTGTAGAATATCTGGAGCTTCCCCATCTCTAAAAGAAGTCCAGTTCATTTTCTGGCATCCTCTTGGTGGAGGTAGAAATTAACAATCTTTGTTTACAAGTTGGGGGGGATGTTACAGATGTTGCATTTCTTCCAGTCAGTAGCACTCTGAAAGCAGATTGATTCCTTGGAGAAGTTGCCTTACTCTTGGGGGGGGGGTGTGCGCGCGCGCACGCACGCACGCAAACTGTCTGAAGCTGGTATGCTGAGTTTCTTCTAGCATCACCTTACGCCACTAGGAAGCTCTGCTGTTGCAGGACTACTAAGTGGCAGCTGCTTTTGCTGGGGGTTTGCCACTTTTCAAAAGTGACTTGAAGGGATCTCTTGTCAAAATCTGTCCCAGAACTGAAACCACACCTGACAGCTCTGGGCCAGCCTGAAATAACCCCTTGCCCTCCACTGCGAGTGTCTTGGGAGCATGTGGGAATATCACTGAGCTCGTGGCTTGGAGGAGGAGCCCTGTTTTCCACAACTGTGGCATCTCGAAGGGGGTGGTAGACCATGTCTGCCTTCACAAACGGTGATCCCACCATGAGTCTGCATTCTGTGAACCACCCTGAGACCTCTGGGTGTAGGGTGGTATATAAATTCTTTACAAAATTATAATAATAAGTCTACCAGAGGCCCCCACCCTCTTGGTGGAGCAGAGCGTTGACTCATCTGAACCAGGGCTTGGGCTTGTCTCTCTCTTCACTGCCTTTTCTCGTGCCTTGTGAGATCAGGTCCCTGGGAACGTTGCTAACTATCTAATGCAGCCTGGCTGCTTTCTTTCTCACAAAACTGCCTCTGCTGCTGCCACTGCTGCTGCTTCTGTTTATTTTTCATGTTTATACCTCACTCTCCTTTTTAACTCATAACAATTTAAAGCTCCACCTTCCAACCTTGCCTTTGCTCGCCTGGTGTGTCCTCCAGCTGTTTGGGACTGTGATGGGAGTTTTTCGACCCAAACAGCTGGAAGACATGGCAGGTTGGGGAAGACTCTCCGTCCGCTAATCCTTCTTTGCAACAAAACACATGCAGCTAATGTTGTTTTGGTGGTTTCTAACCCGCTTTCTCTGCTCTATCTTTTTGCTCCTTTTTAAAACTTCCACCCCTCCTCCCATCGTGCTGCAGAAGATACTAA
This sequence comes from Podarcis vaucheri, assembly GCF_965113315.1. Taxonomy (NCBI): domain Eukaryota; kingdom Metazoa; phylum Chordata; class Lepidosauria; order Squamata; family Lacertidae; genus Podarcis; species Podarcis vaucheri. The sequence goes on along the minus strand of NC_138765.1, from coordinate 87,074,800 downwards.
CCTGATCTCTGGCTTCGATGTCCCTGAGGGCTCTGAAAAGGTGGCAGGAGACGAGTTTGACCCCATCCCTGTGTTGATATCCAAAAATTCACAAGGTAAGCAGGCAGACTGGGGGTGACTTGAGATTTTAAGGCAGTGTCTTTCTTTGTGGTAGCATGTATGGCCTGAAACTAAACCTGAGGCTCAAGGCTTGCAGGGTCTCCATGCCTGAGCCTAGTCTTCTTCAGCTTCCATAGTCTTGGCAGCGCTGGGCTCCTTTCAGTTCCCACTTGTTGTGACAAGGACACATTGAGGAGAGGTGAGCATCCCAACATCTTGAGTAATAAGAAAATTATTTTGGAATCTGGCATAATAGTGTTACTGTCCCAAATCTCCTGATCGTAAATGGGTGGGGGGAACTACCTCTAATAATCTCCAAAGGACCCTTGTGATTTAGAACCAAATTCCAGTATTCAGGATTTGGTTAGGCTTCCACCAGGGGCCTATACCAACCCAAGGAGATTAACAGTTGATTTCCATCACTACTCTACGGCTCCTTCCACTACCACGCCCTCTTGGTTTAAAAAGCAGCTTGCAATGTAACATGATTAGGAGACAACCACCCACCTTGTGCCCATGGAACTAATCCTGAGGGTCTTTGAATCCTGACCCAGAGTTCACTGCTGGGAATAGCTATAATACAAGCTTGATGATTTGTGGTGGAAGGAATCAAGGGGTAGGGCCTCTTGGCCAGGTGACCCATTGGATTCACATCCCCTCTCTCCCACGGACTGCCATCCTGATTTTTGACCGGGAGTTTCATATAGGCCCAACAGCACAGAGTTATACAGTGGTGCCTCGCAAGACGAAATTAATTCGTTCCGCAAGTCTCTTCGTCTTGCGGTTTTTTCGTCTTGCGATGCACGGTTTCCCATAGGAATGCATTGAAAATCAATTAATGCGTTCCTAGGGAAACCGCCTTCAGACCAGGTCCGGGGACAGTCTGTCCCCGGACCTCTTCTGAAGGCTGGGGGGGGGGACAAGGGCTTTTCATTCCACCCCCAGCATTTAAAAAAACCCCGGGACAGCGGAGGACTTCTCCGCTGTCCGGGCGATCTTAAAATGCTGGCGGGCAGCATTTTAAAATCGCCCCGGACAGCGGAGGACTTCTCCGCTGTCCGGGGCGATTTAAAAGCCCCTGGGAAGGCAGGCAGGGGGGACAAAGACTTTTGCCCCCCGCCAGCCTTCAGAAGAGGTCCTGGACCTCTTCTGAAGGCGGGCGGGGGGCCAAAGTCTTTGCTCCCCCCCGCCTGCCTTCAAAAGGTGTCCCCACTGCGGCGGGAGGTGTCCCCTGCCCCCCCGCCCGGCTTCGGAGCACCGGGAGAAGCCATCTCCCCGCAGCCCCTTGCTGCAAAAGACGTCGGGGGAAGCGGGGAAGCGAAGCGCTTCGCTTCCCCGCTTCCCCCGACGTCTTTTGCAGCAAGGGGCTGCAGGGAGATCGCGATCTCCCCCCAGCCCCTTGCTTCAAAAGAGGTCCGGGGGCAGCGGGAAGCGAAGCGCTTCGCTTCCCCGCTTCCCCCGGACGTCTTTTGCAGCAAGGGGCTGCAGGGAGATTGCTATCTCCCCGCAGCCCCTTGCTTCAAAAGAGAAGACCCGCTGTCCCCGGGGCAAGCTTCGTTTTGCGAAGCAAGCCCATAGGGAAATTCGTCTTGCGAGGCAACTCGAAAACGAAAAAACCTTTCGTTTTGCGAGTTTTTCGTCTCGCGAGGCGTTCGTCTTGCGGGGTACCACTGTATTCTAAAACACAACACACCTTAAAGCTAGAGAGTGTATTGGGGTGCTGGGCTGAAGTTGAACATTCTGTCATAAAGGAATGCGGGTGGTACTGTGGGTTAAACCACAGAGCCTAGGACTTGCCGATCAGAAGGTCGGCAGTTCGAATCCCCGTGACGGGGTGAGCTTCCGTTGCTCGGTCCCTGCTCCTGCCAACCCAGCAGTTCGAAAGCACGTCAAAGTGCAAGTAGATAAATAGGTACCACTCGGGCGGGAAGGTAAATGGCGTTTCCATGCGCTGCTCTGGTTTGCCAGAAGGAGCTTAGTAATGCTGGCCACATGACCCGGAAGCTGTACGCCGGCTCCCACACCCAATAAAGTGGGTGCCGCACTTTATAGAGTGCCGCAACCCCAGAGTCAGTCACGACTGGACGTAATGGTCAGGGGTCCCTTTACCTTACCAAAGCGGCTGTGCAGAGAAAACGCAGGATGTAGACCATGAGCAGCTGAAAAGGGGCAGGGGCATCTTTTGATAAGACATGCGTAACATTGAGACCTCCATGGGAAGACATAGATGCTCCCTGTTGAATAAGAATTTGGTGCTCCACAACTCTTGAAATTGCCTTTCCCCCTTTGTCCCATGGTCCATGTGCACAGGACTCCCCCTCTCAATTTTTGTCATGGAGCCCTGCCTGGTAACAGATTCTTGCTCTAATATTTCCTTAACACTGTTGTATAATCATCCTATGGAAGAGGAGACTAGATGAGGTTGCTTAGAGAGGGAGGAGCTCTAGATCTAAGCCCCTGGCCCTCCATTTATTCTGTTTACTTATTTCATGTAATCTATACACTGCTTGACTGTAAAAGCAAACAAACCTCAATAAAATTATCAATAAGAAAAACCAACAATAATTTAAAACTTTGAAAAGGTTAAAACAAAAATAGACCAAGTTCAGATTAAAACTAGCATCGACTTTCTGGACAGGCTTGTCTAAACAAAAACGTTTTTAGCAGACACCTGCCTGACTTCTATCGGCAGAGAGTTTTGAAGTGTAGGTGCTGCCACACTTAAAGATAAAGTTAGTTCTCCTGTTGACATCTGTATCAGGAGTGCAATGCCACAGGCAGAGCCGCTGCTGGCTGACTTAACTTTTTAGAAGGGAGCAGCTGAGACATTTGGTTGTTGGAATCTCTCTTCAAAAGCCACATTGAAGACTGTGTCTGCAAAACTTTCTGCATCTATCTACTTGTAACTCCAAGAGCCACGCTTGTGTAGATTCCAGACTGCTGCTGCTTTCTCTAGTTTGTAGCTTGCTCTTCCTTTTTGTTTGCTTGTGAACGCCTTTTTCATTTTATTTATTGAAAAGCTAACTTTTAATTCCCTTTAATTCTCTTGCTCAATACTGAATTGCTATCTCTCACACTTTCAGGTGGGCATTCTAGAAACAGCAGTGGAAGCTCTGAATCCAGTCTTCCCAACTTAGCCAGGTCTCTTCTGCTAGTGGATCAGCTCATAGACCTGTAGCAGCCACTCAGTAACCAAGGCGGTTTCTGTAACGTACCTTAAATCCAATGTGGTTTTTTTGTTTTGTTTTGTTTTTGTTTTCCCAACGGAGCTAAATCTTTAGTTGTCAGGTGATTTTGTGTTCCTGTTGTTGTTTTGTTTAAAAATAACCCTGCAGATGGAAGGAGCCCACACCCTGAACCCCCAAATCATGGCCCCTCTCTTGGGACTCCCCTTCCCTCCGTCTCAGCACGTCCTTGATGCAACTTGCTACCTTGTGCACTTCTCTCTACTAGCCTATCTCTAATGGGAGCACCGCTGTTTATTAATCTCTTTGCTATGATTTTACCTCCCCACCAGCTCCACTGGAACCATAACTGTACATGAATTACGTGTAACCTGTGTATGACCCTTACTAGAAATGCATACAACTATAATACATCTGGGGCCCCCATCCCGCCTTAGTCTAGAGAATGCTAACCAAATGGTATGTCAACTTCTTTTCGTAATCTAAAACCAAGAAGGAGAAGGACCTTGAAAATAAGTCACCATTGCCCCTCTCTGATGTGCAAGGGGGCAGGGGCTCTCTTAGGAAGGCTTTGGGGGAGGACTCTGGGCATTGCCTTCTCCTCCTCCACAGCTAAAACTGTGCCTGAGATCTGCTGAGTAGATACATTTCCAGCTTGGAAAGTGGACATTTTGCTCCCTAACCAGCATTCTGCAGTGTGCTTAGGAATGGGCTGTGCTTAATAAAATAAGATTTAAAAAACAACAACACCCAAGCTATGGAAATTATCCATCGCAAAATAGTTAAACGTAAAACATCATAATGTCTAAAAAGCATGGCTAAGGTTTTTCCCCCCTGTTGGATGAATCCTCAGTTGAAGAGGGCATTTGTAGCAACGGATGTGTACTCTGGTGGAGGGCTTGGCCTGTAGAGGAATTCTGTAAAATTAATGTACAGGTCAGACATTCCTGCGGGTGAGGTTGTTGTTTTTGGTTTTTTCCTTTTGGCTGTCTCCCTATGTTGCAACTAGGTATAGTGTTAACACAGTACTATGGAGCCATTTCCCCCCCTTCCCAGTAGGCAAAGGACTGTAATCTTTATTTAGATCCTTCAGTCTTTGTAGAGCTCGCATGCACACCTTGTCAGCCAGTTGAGAGTAAGTGCTTTCCAGCTTAGGTGTACCTGAATGGGTTTTACCTTTTATTTCCACCTTGATATGCTCAGTTTCGTCAAACTACTGGATAGAGTAAACTTGTTTTCATCGGCTTCTGATCTTCAAGTCCAAAGTTAACTTGCCACTCTGAAGATGTTCTTCTGAACGGAAGGACCTACCCTGACTCCATAGTGGAATAATTATTAGCTTAATGCTAACTCTGTGTATGTGTATGTAGCTGTATTGGTAAAAAGTGCAGTTTTCCCACGTGTGAAAGTATGAATGACTAAATTTATAGATGTATCAGCCTCTCCTACATGAAGGAAAGACACCTTGATGACGTCCCTGAGTATTCCCCCTTCCAGCTTCCCCCACCCCATCTAAATCTCCCCCTCAGAAATTAGCTTAACAAATTCTGTAAATAGGATTTAATCGTCATGTCCGTTCTCTCTGAATCTTTCTAAGATCTACATGCACACTTCATGATAAAAAGTATTGCTTATGTGTGATGTGTCCATTTCCGTGTTTCTGCTGCACTTTCCTGATGATTTACATGACAGAACTATGGAAATTATCTTAGTAAAATTGTTGATAGATCTTTATATTTTTTTGGGAGGGGGGTGGGGTTGTTTTGACTTCTGAATCCCGAAGCACAGGCGACCGGGTCTGGATTATGTGGACAAAGCTTTAGATAGAACGTTATTGTATAGTCAGATACTGAAAAATATATGGAAAAAAAGAATGGATTTTTTTAAACAAAGTAACCACCTGCTGTGTATAAGAAACCAAAAAAAGAACATTTCTGTGAATTAAAGTACTTTTAAAAAAGAATGTTTAACATTTTAAGTCTACTTGAACTTGTTGAAGAGTTCTGGACACAGAATAATGGAAGTACCTGGTTGCTTGAGGACAGTGCTGTGAGCAAAACAACTGTGAGTGTTGGGACCTTTTAAATTTTTGTTTTGTTTTTCCAAAAATGAATCATGCATCTGGATTGGCAAATCTAACATGGTGGAAATAATTTATCCTGTACTAAGGTTTATGAATTGACCAAAAGTCATTGAAATGACGTGTAGCAGATTCTTTAATAAACAGCGCAAGACTGAAATTCTGGGAATGATTATTAGCCTGTTGCAATATATTGCGGGAGGTTGAAGTTCCTTTTTTCGAAAGGGTGATCAAGTATAGGGTGTGTGGGTGTGTTGCAAGGCTGCCGTTAGGCAGAATCAGACAATCTGCAGCCCATTTTGGAATACTAGTAAAAAAAGGCAGGGAACAAATATTTTGATTATGATCATGCGAGGCATCACCTGGATTTTCTGCCTCCAGGACCAAAATGTCTTTGACTGCTGAAATGTAATGTCCGGGGAAATGACTTGATTTCTCATATCCTTAAAGACAAGGATAAAGGTGTGTCTTCTACTCATGCCACGAGCCCCAATCTCTGTCCCTGTGTCTTTACTGGGGGAACTATTTTTCCCCAATGAGTTGCTTAAGCAGCTGCAATTGATGCAGACCAGCAGCTGGGAAATGCCATGGTCTAGGTTGACAACCTTAGTTGTGATAGACCTAGGGTGGCCAACACCCGATGCCCTCCAGATGTTGTTGGCCTCAAGCTCCCATCAGCCCCAGATGGCATGGCGAATGAACAGGGTTGATGGAATTTGTAGTTCAACAACGTCTGGAGAGCATCCTATTGACTTCCCCAGCAGTCTGCTGGAAATTCACTGGGGAGAAATTCAGCACCAGAAGTGGCATCTCTGTTGTTGAATTTCTTGCTGTCTGAGCTAGTTATTTAATATTTCTGATGTGTGTGTGTGTATACTTTTGTTTTGTAAATTGTGTGGGCTGACTTCTGTCTTGCACACTAATAATAATAACAGCAGCAGCAGCAGTAACAACAACGATTAAATGGGCGGCACCCCACTGGGTGTATTTTAAATTTTCAAAGTAGGAGTGCATACAATTCCTGTATTGTGGGCTGTGGACTCGATGACCCTTTGGGTCCCTTCCAGCTCTACAATTCTGTGATTCTGTACTCAGCATCTCTTCACAATCAAAGCATTATTTTGAAGCTGTGCCAATGAACTGCTTATTCGGAACCACTTCAAGCAGGATCAGGCCAACTCAGCATTCTCAGAAAGAATCTCAGCAAGTAGTTGGCTTCCCTGATATTGCTTGGATCACCCCTGACCTTTGGCCTTGCTCCCTGGGGTTGGTAGGCATTGTGGTGCATCAAGCTCTAGTTAGCGACACCTGTTCTAGGTAGGCCAGTGAACTGCAGTCTACCTTCAGGTTGCCCCTGCAGAAATGTTTCACTGCATGTAGTGCCAAGCTCAGCCTAGCATGGACTGTGTTTGGCTAGTGTCTGCCCTGCTCTCTTAGATGATAATTGGCAGTAGACAATGTAGTTAAAAGTTCAAAGTAAATTCTGTAGCCCATTGATCATAACACAGCACTGTGATGCTGATCCACGCCCCGCGACAGCCTTCTGCAAGCTGATGCACTCCAGCAGATGCTCTGGACTACAGCACCTCCCAACCCCAGACAGCATAGCCATATAATTTCTAAACACCACTGAGAAATTCTGAATTTAATCACCTGAAATAAATAAGTACAAAATGAACCTAGGGCTAATTGTGATATGTAGCCCAAGTCATCTAGCAGGCAGCAGTTTAGCAAAGATTGCAGTGAACCGTGTTCTGGCACAACTGCAATCTCTGAAAGAAGGAGGGAACTAGTGTGATGCTGCAAAACTTTTCTGGAAGGAGGAGCTGCTCTTATCTTGTTAAAGGGCCTGTTGCTTTTCTGACATGAGTGGAAAGCTGTGCTGAGCGAGCAGAAACTGCTGCCTGCCCTCTGCAACAAACTGCCATGTAAGAACACTGAAGAGAAAGCACCCATCCCGATGGGGAACCCACAAGCCATATAGCACCTCTTTCCTATGGCTCTGCCTTCCTCTTTACTCTGGGGATGATGCTTTCATCTGCAACCAGATTAGAATGTCACTCTTTGGGCTTTTGAAAACACAAGTGGAAACTGGTACCTAGTAGCCATTAACTTGGTGATGGAGACGGAGGTTCAAGCAGACCTTTGTATGGAAAATGCCCAAAGTAATTTGGTGGTTTGTTTGCTTTTAATGGTGCTCCAAATATGCACCAGTATATTTGGTGCTGTATGGAAAGCAAATGGAAGCATTCCCTGCCCAGAGGAGCATTCAGGATTAGCCAGGATTCACCCTGATATCACAGTTGCCATCTTAATGGCAGGCAGTTCTGTGGAAGTGAGAGTACAATGATCCAGAAAAGCTTTGTTTATGGAAGAAGAATTTTGAGGGAAGGGACCTCAAGGAGAGGCAGGTTTCCTGATGGGTGAAGAAGGTAAAATTTGATACCAAGCACCAAAACCCAGTTTACAAGATTTCAGATAGCTGTGCAAAACCCAGCCAGATGACAGCCATGCCCCCCAACCTGATTCCCCTCCAGATGTTTTGAACTATGGCTCCCATAACCCCCAGCATCACACAGCCATTCTGGCTGGGACTGTGAGTTGCTGTTGCTGTTTATTGGTCTCTCGCTTCCAAAAAATGAAACACTAAGTGACTTACAAAAATGTACATTAAGAATGAGTATAAACACAAGAATAAAACAGCTTAAAATACAGAAAGGTAGAGCCCTCCTGTGTGTCCCTCCAGGTCTTGTCGACCTACGGAAAGATTCAGTTCACTGTAGGCGCCTTTGCAGAGACAACAGCTGCCTTAGGAGGAGAATGGTCCAGTGGAGCTGTCCATTGTACTGGCCTCCGGTTTGGCTTGACCTGCCCTGCTTTGCCTTTGCCAGACACTGCCTGCTTCCTCTGTGAGTCTCAAGCTCCTACAGTGTAGGTGGAAGGAGGGCTGTAGTTCAGCGGCCGATCATCTGTTTTTCTTGCAGAAGGTTCTAGAGTCACTCCCTGGCATCGGCATGTAGTGGTTGGGAATACTGAGTGGATGGATTGATTGTCTGACTTGGTGTAAGGCAGTTCCCTAGGTTACAAAATATGCAGGCCTAGAACAGGGGGAAGCAACACCAGCTTAAGCTCTGCCATCCTGAGAGAGTGACTACAAAAAATACCCCAATACTTTTAGCCTTTCACAGCCCAAAGCCCAGGATTCCTCAACTTCGGCCCTCCAGATGTTTTTGGCCTACAACTCCCATGATCCCTAGCTAGTAGGACCAGTGGTCAGGGACGATGGGAATTGTAGTCTCAAAACATCTGGAGGGCCAAGGTTGTGGAAGCCTGCCTAAGCCCATCTCATTCTCAAACTGGACTTTTTTTTGTCTCTCTGTCTCCAAATCTGCTTTTATTCTATTAGCACACAGATTTTGTTTATATCTTGTTATAGCAAACCACCTTCACCCACAGTCGGATTAGTTTCTCCTGTTCAGAACAGTCAAGGAAAATCCAGCTGTTTCTTGACTAGTGAGTGAATACCCACTGACCATTCTGAGTCATTAGTCAATAATTTGCTTGGTCATAGATATGGCTAGACCAGCATCCTTAACCAGTGCGTTTGGGTTATGTAATTGAGTGTTTGGAATTAAAAACAAGTGTAAGGGTCTCTACACTGCTGGAAGTGTGTGTCCCCCTTTATTGTAGTGAAGGTAAACCCACTATCCTTTTTGTGTTATTTAATGAAGGTAGCATCACTTTGCCAATATGGGAAGGAATCATGTTTTTTTGTTCTGTGTTAATATTAAATTTAGTGTACTCTAATAATAAGATCTAGTAATTACAGCAGGGGTGGGGCCCTTCGACCTGGCCCTTGGGACTAGACCAGGCCCTCTCCTCTTCAGCCCTGCTTTGCGCTGTTGCCTGGCTCAAACACAGGGGTAATGCCTCTTGCTTGCCTGGATGGCGGGTTGTGAGTGTGCAGAAACCTCTGTGCATGTGTGTTTACCTTGTTGCACAAAGTAAAGAGGCACTTCTGTTTCCCTGCCCTTTCTTGTTTATGTCTCTCCACACCCACCCACCCCAGAAAACTGCCCACAAGGCAACACAGGCCTTGGGCTGAAAATTACAGGACGGACTCAGACATATTCTCAGAATGCTCACCAGTATGTGTCTACAGCAGCTTTCTGCAACCTGGTGCCTTCCAGATGTTTTGAGCTACAACTCCCATCATTCCCATCCCACACAGCTGTATGTTGCAGCTGTACTCCAAAACATCTGGTGAGTGCTACGTTAGGGAAAGCTGCTGTATAGAATTGCAGCCTGAGTCCCATAACTTTTTCTTACCAATCATACCTGCTGGCTAGGAATGCTGTGCTGGAACCATCACAAAAATTCAAGCTGGAAATCACAGAAATGGGTCAGAATTCTAGACAGACCTTTAAACCGTCGCTTAGCTTTCTGCCCTTTCTCGTCTTGTCTCTCTTGGTTTCTGGATCCTCCTTTCAGCACACTGGGCCTCATTGCTCATCCCGTTGTCTTGGTCTTGCCCTTCCAGAGGGTCTTATCTATGCAAGAGGTGGGTGGCGGGTGGCTAACATCTCAGTGGCTCACCCATCAGTCTTATGCATCCTGCAGTACCAAATGTATTCAGGACACGTTGTTATTGTTTTGATTATCTTACAATTAACTGGACAGTGCTCTTTATTCTCCCATGGACTATAGGCAGATGTGTAGGAGGTTTTATGTTGTTACTGAGCTATGCAAACTAGATTGGATGAAGACCATGGGGAATCCGTTCCTCAGAATGCATTGTGTTCCTGCACAGTTCCCATTAAGTCCCATGAACTTGTGTGGGAGGCATTTGCAGGGAATTTAGAAACCCTTGGCCCATCACATAGTTATTCAGCCTTTCTGCCAAGGAACACAAAGCAGCGTGAACCTGGGTTCCCTGGCAATGAGGTTCATAATATGCAATTTTGCAAGATGTTCCGCATCCTCACTGGGTTTCTCCTTCTGGTTTCAAAGTCTCAAGGGGCAGCTGACTAGTTGCAGGGCTGCCATTGTTGGTTTGAAACCTACTCAGGTCTCTGAAGTGCAGTAAAGCAAAATCCTTTCTGCAATTGCTGAAGAAGAAGAAAATTTATTGCCAAGTTCTTCAAATGCCTGATCCCAGCACTGAGCAGGTTGCCATTCCAATTTGTATGGTGAAGATTTCTCTCCCTGGTCCTCATAGTATGGTTGCTGTATGTGCAGGAGGCCTAGGTATGCTGTAGACCGAATTGTGCACTCTTTTCTTTTTGAACTGCATTTTGCGTTTGTTTAATCCTTCTGCCATTGCATAGTTGAAAAACAATATATTATGGCTATATGCAAGTACATATATCATTGCAGAGTCTAATTGTATAGAATAGATGAAATGCAATTCTGTAAGTACTGAACTGAACCAAAATGGGGCCTATTGAACTAGGCAATGGGTGGGCAATGGGGATTTTCTGCGGGGGAATTGTGTAAATCAGATCTTCATACGGGGCACTTGTGTCAACTGCTGCTTTAGATGGTTGGTGAAGTGAAGGGCATCCTCTGCCAAACATGCGGGAGAGCTGTATGGCACAGTGGCAGGTGATCAGGGAACGTAGCCTTGGCCCAAGGTGTTTTCCCTTCTGCATTATAGGGTAATAAAGGGTAAGAAGGACTGAGCTAACATATGTCAAGCAATTGATAATGATCTTAAAGCACTATATAAATGCCAATTTTTTTATTTTTTTTTAAATGAGGCTGGTGAAAATGTAGTTTGATTTCTGTTTTAGAGCTCCTTGCTCTGGAATGTGAGAGAGAGAACCCAGACATATTTCTCTTCCCACCCCACTCACTCACACTCTAGGCTTGGAAGCAGTGCCTGCTGCTCACCTGGAGCACCTGTGCATGTCTTTCTAGTGGAATTAGTGAGCCTGGAAGTCAAAGGAAGCCTGCCGCTTGCTGCCTTGAATCCAAACGCAGCAAGACAGGCTGGCTTTATTTGTATCCTGGCAAATATGACAAGCTAGTATTTAATGCAGATACACACACAGCCCCTCCAAAAGAGAGAATATTTTAAAGGGCCTGTTCTTGCTTTTTACATTCAAATGGCGCCCTTAGTTCTTAGCTTGACCTGCATTTCAATTGGTTATAGCCAGAGCAACTGATGATGATATTGCAGCCAGCTGAAGCCATGACCCAATCCACTGTTTCTCATATGCTCTCTTCTTCCTTTCCCGTTTAGCTTTTTTTGTGGTGGGGACAGTTGCAAAGCTCATAGCTTTCTTTTGGGGAGGGGGGTACCTGAACCTCTTGGGAAAAAATGCATATTACACACCCAACGTTCAGAGTGGTTGTGTTTCAGATCGGGGTTTTTTTCTTAGGGTGCTTTTTCGTTACTGCAGTGGGAATGATTTAAAATATAAAAGAGGGAGTCCTGTTAACGGAACGCTGCATATTGGCTTCAATAGGCTTTCTGTACAGCATGTTACATTACCTCCCATTTCTTGCCTACAGTGGCCATGCACTTACAGTGTAATGTATCAAAGCTGATGGTCTCTCAATAAACAATCATTTTGATGCTTATCTTTGAAGTACTGTCTTTGATTATTGAGGGGGGGGGGACTAGCTCCAGTGTCCTCAAAAGCAGGTGACCTCCATTGGAATTTCCCCCCTCCAAAGCATGAACTACTTTCTCCCTTTTTTTTTAATTAAAAAAAACCAAAACAGCAGCACAACAAGGACAACCCTAGTCAATCTAAGTTAGGCTTGCAAAGCAAGAATTAATGCTCCAGGATCTCTTCAAACTGGAGGCATTGTCCACCTGTGCTCAGTGGTCTTGAGGACACAGCCTTGCTTAAGGATGTGTGAAGGGCCTGGCTAGATAAGAACAGGGTCTGCTAGTCCAGAATCCCCCAAACTGGCAGAGCATAGCTTGTGTCCCCAGGTGGGCTGTGATCTGCGCTTTGCCCTATAGACCACACAGGATTTGGTCCCTGTCCCCCCGCCCTTCTAAAAGGGAGTGAGACCCAAAATCCTGTTCCGTTATTTTAAAATGGATGATAGCAAATGTGAATGCTTTGGGGATTTGGTTCTCAACAGTTTAGTTTTCATGTGCCTTTTTCCTGTCCTCTTGCTAACATGAGTCCTATGCCATGATAACCTGCTACTATTTCTTGGAAGGTAAGCTATCTTGTGTTCTGATGACTGTTTGTGTGATCCATCTGGCCTGGGAAAATAAATTTGGATTCCTCCAGTGGGGTAATAAGAGAAAGTCCTTCCATTTCCCCTCCATTCTTCTGCTTAACCAGGCATTAAGCTTCTAGCAGTTAATATGGCTTTGGACTGGATTGAGCCAACATTGCAGTGGTTCATGCCCCATTCCAGCCTTCCCCAGCCAGATGTTTTGGACCACAACCCCCATCAGCCATCATGCAGCCATGTTGGCTGTGGAGCTGATAGGAAATGAACACCTGGAGGGTAGCAGGTTCAAGAAGGCTGCCATAATCTTTGCATCTACCGAGCTAGGATGCCACCACCTGTGATTAGCAGCCATTGCTCTTTGAGCAAGTGGGCAAGCAGAAATCCCCAGGCTGGTTTATCCTCCTTCACCAGCAAAAGAGTAGCAGAGAATTTGAGTAGCTGGAGAACTGGCCTCTCAGGAGTCTCTTCATGTCCTGGAATCCACTAGGATTGGTGGCCATTCTTTAGGGTGGCTCGCAAAATTCAGAATCCAAAAGACTGTCCCGAGACACTGGAACTTCCCTGCTAAAAACTAAAACTCAGAAGGGAAAAACACCTCTGATTGGATTCATTCCAAGGCAGCAAATACAAATGTTTTATTTTGTTCATATGGTTTGGATTCCCACCTCCCCACTACCACGCTCAGCAACAACAATTTGTTGCTGCATGATCTGGGAGAGAACCAGTGGGGATTGTTGGCCATGGGGGGGGGCAACAGGCAGGGAGACAAGGTGCTGAAAACTCTCTCGCCAGCTAATTGTGCACCTTGTTCAACCCCACCCTTAGTTTCTCAACACTTAGCAGAATCTGACCACACTATTCTAGTTCCTTCACGCAGCCCTGCCACCTTGTCTTCCTTGTTTCAAATTAAAAAACACAAAACCAAAAGTGATGGTTGTGTGCTGGTGACCCTCAGCTGTGCAGATTTCTGTGGCTGCCATCCCACTCGCCTCCTACTCCAGTCAAATCCCGAGGTTTGAATGTCTGTGTATTTATAACATCCTCCATCTTTTTCCAACACACATTTTTGTGGAGTCCTGAAATGTGAGAGGACATAGAGGCGTGTTCCAGTCTATGTGCTGTAATTTACCCGTCTTCATCTTTGCATATATTTATTTATTATTTTAAATGTATTTCTCCCTCCCTCCATTCCCCACCCCCACATTTGTGCTGCTGATTTTGGATCAACATCATAACACATCTGTGCCTTAGTTCTGCCAAGAGAATCCTAAGATCGGCAGGTTAACTCTCTTGTTTTATGCGTTGTAGGTCTGCAGGGGGAGCCAACCATCTATTTTGTGGTCAGCACTGAGCACGGTCCTGGAATGTCTGCTGTTGGCTGCTTCCCGGTGAAGAAACGGCAGCCTGAGATGCTGGATGGAAGATCACGGAGCGCGGAACACGGAGAAGAATCGGAGTACTTGTCGAGGGATGGTCCTTCCAGCAACAGCTCTTTCCACAGCAGTGAAGGGGAGGGGACGGACCACGAGGGGGACATCTTGGACTGCAGCGGGTCCAGGCCTCTGCTGATGGATTCCGAAGAGGAAGAGGAAGCTTATAAGCTGAACCCTCAGCATCTGGACAGGGGTAGCATTCCCCAAGAAGACCTTAATCTGCAAGTTCCCCAGAGCATGGGGGTGCAGCTTGATGCTTTCCAACAACTCCCCGGAACAACTTCGGACGAGAGAGACGTCTTTGCCACAGCTCCATTCCGAAGCTCCATGACTCTTCACGACGACCTGGACATCTTCGCCAAAGCGCCCTTCGTCTCCAAGGGCCACGGGCTGGCGAAGCAGCAGGACGAGGGCGACGTCTTCCTCCGGGCTCCCTTCACGAAAAAGAAGAGCCAGGAAGAGTTTATGCCGCACAGCGGGGCAAAGGAATCTCCTGTCCCGGTGGGGTTCTTGGGCTCCGCTGGAGCTCCCCAGTACACCTTTAACGCTTCCTTCCAGAACCTAGATACAGGGCTTCATGGTTCTCCTCTCTCGCAAGGTCAGTATTCTGTGGCTTCGCTGCCCCAGCCATCCGGTGCTCTCCCTCATTCTGCCAGAGCAAGCGAAGGCCCCGATCCTCCCAAAGATGCGTCTCAAGAGCTGGGCAGCACCCCCAACGACACGCTCCAAGCGCACACACTCCCCCAAGACGTCCTCTTGGGTTTGAAGGCCAGCCAGCCTTTCCGTCCACAGTCATTGGCAAAGTATTCCCGTCACTACAGCCCAGAAGGGGACCAGGGCGTCGGCGCCCAGCCCATCGCAGCTTACAAAGTGGTGTCTCAGACCAACAAGCAAGCCATAGCGGGGTCCATTTCTATCGCCTCTCCTTCTTCCAGGACTAAAGAGCTGCCCAGCTCTGACCCATTCTCGTCAGCCCCCTTTCCTTCTAAACTGGGAAAGCAGAAACCCTAAATGGTTTCCATTGTGACAGGAGGAGGAGGCAAGGCTTTGAATGCATTATCAAGAGCCTACAAGCCCTTTGGGCAAAATTCACTCCGTACGTACCTAGAATGTCGAAACTACAGTTGCTGTGATACTCACCTGAATCATATGAAGCTGGTTTCAGGCTGTGAACGACTTCCAGGCTGTAAGGTTTATCACTTGCTTTTTAGATGCTCTTTCCCATCCCCACACTCCAAGTTTCCTCCCAGCCGGTCTTTTGTTTTTGTTTGGTTTTGGGTAATTATTTAAGCCAGGGAACACATGGGACAGAACTGATTACCTCTTGATAGTAGCATCCACTAAGGATTACGGAACATATCAACAGCACACCAGGAATGTTTCAGAAATACTAACCAGGTGGGACATTATTTAATTTTTCTAAGCAAGAGAGAAGGATAAGCACACTTTTATTTTAGTTGCTACTAATGAATCTTCCCTTAAAACCTGTAACTGTCAGTTTGTAACAGAAGTCTTGTTCTGCAATGTGTGTTTAAGCCCTCCCCACAAAAGGCAATTAATGTCTGGGTGTCTTAAACCCTAGTGGTTCTAAGTGACAGCGACTCCGTTCTGACTGTTGCGGAAGTTATACCCTCTGTGGAAATGGTAAGTGGAACGCAGAAAGCGTGGGAAACGGAGTTGGCTTTTGCATGTTCCCAAAGGGAGGGCTTGACTTTCCCACCTGCCATGCGTAGCTTGCAAAGCCAGTTTTCTGTCAGTGAAACAGATCTAAACCCAGATGCCACCCCTGAGGAGCATCCCCCGAGCTCCTCTTCTGCGCACAGAGAGGAAAGCAGCTCCCTAGTCCGGCCCTCAGCACTCCCACATACAGCATGCGCTCCCTTTTCAGAGGTTGCACCAATTGTGCTCCCACGTTGCGGATGGGCCCCAGGGGTTTGCTGACAATGAGGGCGGGGCAGCCACCTCCCATGCGCTTTCTATAAACTGGGGGCAGGAATGACAATGAGTGAGCAGGACTCCAGCGCATTGATGGGTTGGCTTCTAAACACACATGAGCTAACCAACAAGAACTTCTAGCGCAGTTACTTTTCTGGCGCATCTGGAGCTGACAGCGCTCAAACATCCCTTACTTTGTTTTCTGTATCTTGGGGGGGGGGGGGGCTTTGAATCTCCAGCAGGTTTGAAAATAAAGAAGGGATGTTGTGACAAAGATGGCCGTAGAGTGGTGTGGAAAGTGTTAATGTTAATTCTGCTGACCTCAGTGACGCTGTGACAGTTCTTGATGGCTTAAAATCTGATTCTACATCAAGGTCCAATGACTGAATGGTAACTTTTGCGAGTCTTCACTACCTGCTGTTTTATGAAGGACAATCTTGTGGTTTTTAACAGACAATCCAAGAAGCTGATGCATCACTTGTGAGAGAAATCCTTGCGAACTATTGAAATGTAATGGCAAGTTGACTTAACGGTAGTCAATTTTGTTGAATTGTGCCTTTTGTGGAAAGGTGTCCTCACACCCTGTGGCCAGACCCAGACGTTCAGAAATACCCTACCAGCTCTTTTACCTCACATTCTTACAAAGGAATCTTTAAGTGCCCGCTGCCTGAAAGGGCCTTGTCTGCCAGTTGTCAGAGGCAGCCCTGCCCTAAAGTCATGACAATTTGGAGGTGGTTTTAAGGGTCCAGCATGAAAGGTGGATCTGGCCCAGGGGACACAATTCACCGGGCAGTTCTTCATGGCAACCTTTCCATTGAAATGCATGGGGACCCTCTTGTACAGCTTCCATCGCTTTGAATGGGGCTGGCACAGGAGAGCTTTCCGGCAGATGGTGCTCTGTGTCCATTGGAGAAGAAGGTGGCCTTTGAATTTCCTGTCTCAGGCACCTAAATATATTGGACAAATCCCAGCTATGAATCATGAGCATGGCTAGCTGGCTGGTCTCCCCCACTCCAAAGATTTTATCCTCTGCTTATGTGTTAACTGTTTGGTTAGGTGGGGTGGGGAACCTTAGCTGCTCTTGAGGGGACTGTATTTTATGGTTAGGGACCTGCTTGAACGTCCTCAGACTCCAAAAGGGTCCTTAATGACTCAAGATCTTTCCTATTCTTTTGGTACTTTCAAATGAATTCTATAGCACTTTGTTACTCCAAATGGGGACGTTTGGTAGGGTGGTGGCTTGAGGCAGGCTTTGCTGAAGCATTTTTAAAAGTTCAGGAGACAGATGTGAAGGCCTTAACTGTTTTTTTGACATGCAACTTGTGAATCTGTTTCCTTGCTCCTTACTGCCAGCTGGGAGTCCTTGCACCTTTGAGGACGTTCCAGTCTGATAATGATCACGAAAAGGTTCTTTCAGTCAAGAGTCCAACTGCCTGGCAGAGGAAGCGATGTAGACTGTTAAAGCAGAAGATCTGCCCCAAGGGAATCACACGCTTGCTCAGCGCTTCACAAGAGCAGCGTGCTCCTGTTGTGGCCCTGCATCTTGAATACATTCACTTGGACTATCCCAGCATCTTTAAGCTAGTTTGGATGCACCGCTGTCAATGTGCAAAAAGGCCTTCCTGCAAGTTTTCATGGCCCATCCATCTTGCTGTAGAGCCAGGACTCTGTTTACCAAAAAGCTTGGACTCTGGATACTCTTCTTGTGAACTCAAGCACTGCATTTGCTGTGAGTCCTTGCTAATACGTCAATCTTCATGCTGCACCTACCTCTTCTCTTTAAGCAGATGCTGGCGTGCCCGTGTTTCTTTTTGTCTGATTGGTTTTTGACATCTTTTGCTGTAGTACTTGTGCAATTGATAATGGCTTGCAGGGAGAAGCAACAAGGAATTTGATGCTGCTTAAATACCCTGCAGTGAGGTGGGGGAAATGATTCTTGGAAAATGTGCTCACACAGACTTTGGTGCCTCCATTGTTCAAAACACAGGCGACCGAGCAAACATCATTTTGAGCTTGCCTTTTTAAACAAACAAACAAACAAACAAACCTAGATGATTGCTTATCTGCTGTGTCTTCGCAGGTTTTCCCCCAAATATATAAATCAAATCAAGAAGACACCTATAGGAAGCCATGCTCTGTTTCTCTGTGAAGTGTTCGCTAACCCATACATTGGAAGTTTAACTTATTCGTGTGTGTGTGTATTGGAGAAGAGAACTTAGGTGCTAGAATGAGAAAATTAAGAAATGCAGAAGATTTCATCCTTGCAGTGTTATAGATTCCAGTGTGAAATTCCAGTATAGAGTGTAGCCTGTACTCTGTTGATGGCATCCGGCAGCTCAGCTTTGAAACTCTCCTTCATTCAGGGGGTTGCATATTCAGTAGGAATAAACAGAAGCTGAAGCTAATTAGATTGCTGTTGAAGTCAGTGGCATTTCCCGCCTCCATTTTGACCAATGACAAATAGTATTTCCAGTTCTAGTTCTGTTCCTCCTGAAGGAAGTCAAGGCACTTGTTACAGTCAGTCCCGAAACTGCTGCCAGTATTAGTCGGGTGCTTTTAAACTGTTACAAAAACCCTACGTCACTCCACAAATAGTTTTTTAAGGAATGCATTTTGCTTAGTTGTTTCCCTATCCTTGTTGAACAAGACGGTACTTCAGCAGAGTTGTAGGTCGTGGCCAAAGACCAAAGCACAGTTAGGCTCCAGTCCTCATATGAAACTCCATGGATGGAGTAGTTCCTCTCTTCTTCTCACCTATGTGAGAATGCACCTGATTCTCTGGAAAGTAAGGGGCACTTGGCCATTTAAAAACTAGCTCCCCCCTCATATGTGCTCACATTCCTAGTTGAGTAAACTTGAAATGTTGGGGTCACGTTCCTGCTGACCATGTGGGTTTACTTCCCACCCTCATTTCTCCACCCCCAGTGCTTTGGATTACAAACCCCCCTCCCATGAACCCCAGCACCATATGGTCATGCTAGCTGGGACTGATGAAAGTTGTGGTGCAAAACATCTGGAGGTCGGAGAAAGCAGAGTTACTGTGACTTGCACGAAGGGGCTGGGTGGTGATTCCTGGCCCCACCTGTTCTCGTGAGGTAGGGCACATCTTCCTGGCTCACCAAGTGTTGCGCAACACACAAAGAGAGACCTCCAGCTGAAAGTTTGCCCTACAGCCCTGGCATAGCAAAAGCCTGGATGGTTTCCCCTCTCTGTTTTATAAAGTTGCTTAGTAGATTTAGACAATCTTAATAAACTGTTTAGTAGTAATCTGAGTGAAGCTTAATGACACTGTCATGAAGCCAGTGTTCGTTTGCAACACTGCAGAACTAAACAGCAGCAATTGCATCTGGGCGATCATCTGCTTAGATGTGATGCCATATCACTTGATTCCAGCGGGGCTTACATAGGAGTTGCGCCTTCCAGTCAAATCAGTGCAGCTAGGAATGTGTTCCATGGGTCTTGGTCAGCGGATGTGGAGCCATTGAGCTCCCCTTTTCCCTCATGCAAATCATCCGAGCACCTTTCAGGTGGTTCAGATAGTCACCTCATTAAAACCTCCCTAGTGTTGCCCTTCCAGTTCTGCACAATGTTACTCCCTGTGTAGGTCTTGCTTCTCTGGTTAAGCTTTGAGTTGGGATCTGCTTCCTGGTGCTGTGGCAGCTTTGTCTGTGGGGTGAGTGGTGGGTAGGCCCTATTGTAGAGCAGAAAGTTTAATTTTCCTGTTCCATTCTGGGGTTGGACAGGACCCCCTTGGGATTTTATGTCTCAGGTGCCAGAAGGATTTCAGCCCAGTACAGTTTATCGCTAAAAGATTATGGCTTTCAATCCGAGAGAGGGGGGGGCATCTGCTTGTCTTTCTTCTCTCCTTTGTGGAACTGCTCCCAGTTTAAACCGGGTTCATGTTGGCTGGCTGGGGCAGAAAAGGGAGAGGCTAGCTCCCAAGAACACTGGTTTTCCTCCTGAAGTTCCCTTCTCCCTTTCCCACCTGTGCTCCACCACCATCCCTGCCCACACCCCCATTACAGCTGGGCTTGTGGGTCGCTGCCTCATGTTTGGGATCAGCATTAAAGCCACAGGGCTGTGAGATCAACCACTCTGAAGGAACACACAGATTTCCATGGATTCAGCTCCCACCAAAGAACTCTCATGCTGGAAAGGTTTCCCCGCTTTCCTCCTTTCTTATGTTTGGTGGTTTTTAGATGTGTCTTGGGTGTAGTGACATTTCCTTCCACAAGTGTTTTTGACACAAGGGTACCTTGTGTGTCTCTGCTGTTGGAGCCATCCCTGCATCTGGACTTGGCCTGTCATGACGCTACAACAACTGCAGCCGATTAGAATGGCGGCCGTTTTGTTCTTTCCTGTCTCTGTGTGTACATTGGGAACATTTTTACCTTTGTAACACTAGTCAGCTGTGATAACAGAGAGCCAGTCTCCCAGTAGCTATTTCTTTCTTTCATTTTTTTTAAAAAGGGATTATTTCTTGTAAAGGAAGGCCCAATGGTAACTGGATCGAAACACCGGGCCCCAGAGGTGAAATTGCAAACGAGAAGATGGAAATCCATATGCAGATAATAAAAGAGAATTGTGACTCATTCTAAAAGGCAGCACTAATTGTCTTTAGTGTCCTGGCAGCTTGAGGAGGTCCTTTGAGAGGGTCGCACCCTTCTGCTGCTGCTAATCTGGAATTGTCTCTGTGTGCAGTTATGAGTCATGAGACCAAGGCTTTGACTCCAAACTCCTCTTGATATAGTCAGAACTCAACAGTGTTGGATATACCTCTCTGATATGATAAACTGTTTGGAGGCTGGAGTATATATATATATTTTCCCACTCTGGTTGCATTAAGTCTTTTATGAAGAAATGTTAGCGCTGGGAACTTGTATGCTTTATTAAAAACTATCTGATTCAAACACCCTCATCTCGCTGTGTGCTTCTTCTTGCTCATAAGAGTCTTTCCGAAAGCTTAAATGCAAAGGATGTATCCGTATAAACTTGTTGATTTTCTGCAAATGCCAAGGGGGACGAAACCAAGAGCTAACTCGAAAACTACCCACCATTTCCTCACAAATGTTTTCAGCCGGGCTGAAATTTCATCTCTCCCCAACGAAGTTTCAGTGCACCTTAAAAAATATTTGCCAGCACGTTTACATTCCCCTCACTTTCACTCATTGTCAGTTGCCTTCACTTGCTCTTAGTGATGGTCCATGTGGTCAAAGCTCATTGGGTGTAAGAACACCAGAAGAGCCTGCTATCCAGCATCCCTTAAGCAGGACCCAAGCACAAAAGCCCTCTCCCCTCCTGCGGTTTCCAGCAACTGGTATTGAAAAGCATAGCTATCCAGACATTTTGGCACCTGAAGCAGACTCCAAAACGGTGCCTTCCTCCCCACAAGGGAAGATCTACTCCAGGAACAGAGCTGGGGTGGGGTAGGAGAAAGATTGGGATCTGCTGCCTGGTGGATCCTGCCACCTGAGGCAGTCACCTCACCTTACCTCGTGGGTGAGCTGGCCTTGGCTTCCTCCAGCTGGGGAGGCAGAGCATAGCCATCAAGTCTAGTAGCCACCAAAAGCCTCTCCTCCCATGAATTTGTCTAATCCTTTTAAAGCAGGGGTCAGCAAACTTTTTCAGCAGGGGGCCTGTCCACTGTCCCTCAGACCTTGTGGGGGGCCGGACTATATTTTTTTTTGGGGGGTGAACAAATTCCTATGCCCCACAAACAACCCAGAGATGCATTTTAAATAAAAGCACAAATTCTACTCATGTAAAAACACCAGGCAGGCCCCACAAATAACCCAGAGATGCATTTTAAATAAAAGCGCACATTCTACTAATGTAAAAACACGCTGATTCCCGGACCGTCCACGGGCCAGATTGAGAAGGCAATTGGGCCGGATCCGGCCCCCGGGCCTTAGGTTGCCTACCCATGTTTTAAAGCCACCCAGGTTTGAGGCCATCACTGCCTACTGTGGGAGCGAGTGCCATAGTTTTAACTATGAGTTGTGTGAAGAAGAACTTTTTTTATCGATCCTGAATCTTCTGGCATTCATCCTCATTGGATGTGCACAGGTTGTAGTGTATGCAACTTCATCGAACCATCTTGTGCCTAACACGATTTAGGAGAGTCTCACAGGTGGCTTGCCCAGGAAGGAAACTGCAGCAGCAGTGAAGCCTCCTCAGCCAGCAACTGTGGGGCGGTGGGGATTATACCCTCCAACATTTCTCTGATGAAAATACCACCCAGTAGTTAGGGGTGTGGATTCTACTGCACAGGCCTTCAGCTCCATTAAGAATGTCACAGCTCAGCTGTGTTTTCACCCAAAGCTGTTGCAGAGGAAATTGCATGTGCTTTGATCTATAGCAGGGTGATTGGCAGCCTTTGATGCCATGCCTACCCTCTGCAGCCCTTGAGCTCCCTTCCCAAAGTTGGCTAAGCAAGGTGCTGGGCTTTGGGAAGGAGGCATGAGGCTCAGAGAGGGTCATAGAGTCCTTCCACCTCCTTCCTAAAGTATAGTTAGCACTTTCACATCTTTGAGAAAGAGATGGGAGGACTCTAGGACCCTGCCAGATCCTCACATCTCCTTTCCAAAGCCCAGAGCCTCACTTAGCCAGCTTTGGGTACGGAGCATGAGGGCGGATTGGGGTGTGTGTCAAATAACGGCCGTTCCACCCTCCTCCCCACACATAACAAGGCAGTGTGCGGCCCATGGGCTCCATTTCAAAGTACTCTTGCCGCCCACTTGGTCTGAAAAGTTGGGCCAGCCTGATCTCTATAGCAGGCATAGGCAAGCTCGGCCCTCCAGATGTTTTGGGACTACAACTCCCATCATCCCTAGCTGATATGACCAGTGGTCAGGGATGATGGGAATTGTAGTCTCAAAACATCTGGAGGGCCGAGTTTGCCTATGCCTGATCTATAGGCTGCACGTGAAAAGGTATAAAGCTTTGAATGTGAAAGTCCTCAGACTGTCAATGTTTGTGCAGGAAAATCCCAGCCTTGGCTAGGCTGATAGGAGGATGCACCTTGTTCTTCTCACTCAACCAGGTATCCAGCTCTGATAATGCAGGCCTGCTTCCCCTCTGAGAACCTGACAGTTTCTATGCACATGTAAAGCTAAGGCAAGGAAAAGCCTTGATATAAGTATGTGAAATGTATAGGCTCCACTTTTGTGGGTGGTTCAGCGGTGGCGGCTGTTCTGACCAAGTAAAGGCATCTGGGGCACCACCAGCTAAAAGGTAAAGGTACCCCAGCCCGTACGGGCCAGTCGTGTCCGACTCTAGGGTTGCACGCTCATCTCGCTTAAGAGGCCGGGAGTTGGCGCCGTCCGAAGACACTTCCGGGTCACGTGGCCAGCGTGACGAAGCTGCTCTGGCGAGCCAGCACCAGAGCAGCACACGGAAACGCCGTTTACCTTCCCGCTATAAAGCAGCCCCTATTTATCTACTTGCACTTAAGAGTGCTTTCGAACTGCTAGGTGGGCAGGAGCTGGGACCGAACGGCGGGAGCTCACCCCGCCGCGGGGATTCGAACCGCCGACCTTACAATCGGCAAGTCCTAGGCACTGAGGTTTTACCCACAGCGCCACCCGCGTCCCTCTGAGGCGCCACCAGAGTTACATGCAAACATTGCAAGTGTGACAAACAGTCAGGACAACAACAAATAAATGAAGCAAACCCTTCCGGCACCTCTGTCCTTCTGCTGATGCTGCCCCCAGTCCAGGAAAGTAGGGTCATGGACTTTAATCCCACAGCAGAAGCTCGTGCTGCTACTTCTTCAAGTCCTCTTGTCACCCTCGAGCCCCTCAATGTGCATCAAGCCTGCCTACGAGTGATGTGCCCCATAGACATTCGCACATTAATTTATCTTTCCTTGTGGGGCTATGAGAGCAGCCATAGCAGCATTCTAGTTACAGAGAGACTGGGCAGTGGCATAAGGTCTCACCTCCGGGGCTTAGGCCATAACCCTTTGCACATTTATCTAGGATTAAGCCACACGCTACAGTGGTGTGCTGGCTTCTGAGTAAGTACACCAAGAGAAACACAGAATTGTAGAGTTGGAAGGCTTCCTGGGGAGCCCAGCCCCCTGCCATGAAGGAATCACAGCTAAAGCATCCCTGGCAGGCGGCCATCCCAAGGAAGGAGAGTCCACCACCTTCCAAGGGAGTCCGTTCCACTGCCAAACAGCTTTTGCCGTCAAAAAGTTATTCCCAATGTTTAATTGGAATCTTGTCATTTGAATCCATTGATCCTTTCCCTGGGACAGCTTTTCGGATATCACCTCTCGGTCTCCCTCAGGCTACACATCGCCCAATTCCCTCAATCAGTGCCAGATTTACATATAAGCTAAACAAGCTATAACTTAGGGCCCCACTCTCTTGGCCCCCCCCCCAAAAAATGCAAAGGGAAACAACAACTGGATGTACATTTCCAAAATATAAGATAAAAAACAAGATAAAACCTACATACAGCAACAGTGTTTTGTATTGTGTAGGCTCCTATTTGTTATGTGCAAATGGCTTTAAAGGTAAAGGGTAAAGGGACCCCTGACCATTAGGTCCAGTCGTGGCCGACTCTGGGGTTGCGGCACTCATCTCGCTTTACTGGCCGAGGGAGCCGGCGTACAGGTTCTGGGTCATGTGGCCAGCAGGACTAGGCAGCTTCTGGCGAACCAGAGCAGCAAACGGAAACGCCGTTTACCTTCCCGCCGGAGCGGTACCTATTTATCTACATGCACTTTGACGTGCTTTCGAACTGCTAGGTTGGCAGGAGCAGGGACTGAGCAACGGGAGCTCACCCCGTTGCGGGGATTTGATCCGCTGACTTTCTGATCAGCAAGACCTAGGCTCTGTGGTTTAACCCACAGTGCCACCCGCATCCCTTACGGCCACGTCACAAATGGCTTTAGATAACTATTAGGTCCATAAACGAGGGACGCAGGTGGTGCTGTGGGTAAAACCTCAGCGCCTAGGACTTGCTGATCGCATGGTCAGCGGTTCGAAGCCCCGCGGTGGGGTGAGCTCCCGTCTTTGGTCCCAGCTCCTGCCCACCTAGCAGTTCGAAAGCACCCCTAAGTGCAAGTAGATAAATAGGGACCGCTTTCTAGCAGGAAGGTAAATGGCGTTTCCGTGTGCTGTGCTGGTGCTGGCTCGCCAGAGCAGCTTCATCACGCTGGCCACGTGACCTGGAAGTGTCTCCGGACAGCGCTGGCCCCTGGCCTCTTAAGTGAGATGAGCGCACAACTCTAGTCAGACACGACTGGCCCGTACGGGCAGGGGTACCTTTACCTTTACCTAGGTCCGTAAACGACCATGTATCATATATTCAACACAAAAAAACAGCGACAATTTGTTGTTGACAAAGGACAGCTGGACATATCAAGGGCCCCATGACCTTCAGTAGCTGAGGGCCTCATCAAACCTAAATCCGGCCCTGCCCTCAATCATAACAAAATTATAATAAATTGAATTAATTTGTTAATATAATAAACAAAATTATAATAAAGTAGCAGCAACAGTACTTGAATGAATTTGTTAATATAATAAATCACTGCCCCGCAGAGAGTGAAGAGGAGTGGGCGGGGCCTCGGGACATCTGACGCGGAGACGCCCCTCCCTCCCCTCCCGTCTTCGCGTTTCATTCGCTTCAGTTCCCCACTCCGGCCAGCAGGGGCCGCCCGTCTCCAGCGGGCGAATCAGGCGCCTGCGCAGGCAGCCCCTCGCGAGGGGTCCTTCGGCTGCCGCCCCTCCGAGAGGGAGAGGGAGCAAGATGGCGGCCGCGAGGCGGTTGGCGGCGGCGCTGGGCAGACGGTAGGTGACTGCGTCCGTGCCGCCCCCCGCCGTGGCTTCTTTCCCCCGGCCTGGGGAGCGAACGACACCCCCCCCGCACACTTCACAGAATATATTTATTTTAAAAGGGGGGATGTGTTTGGCTTTTAAACGGGGCAGCCTGTCCTGCCTCGCGGGGCTGTTGTGAGAGGCGAAGGGCCGCTTGTGTCGGGCCCCCTTCCGAGGGGAGGCAAGAAAAGGGCGGTGGGATTCTTTGTGGCCTGATC
Organism: Podarcis vaucheri; assembly: GCF_965113315.1. Classification (NCBI taxonomy): domain Eukaryota; kingdom Metazoa; phylum Chordata; class Lepidosauria; order Squamata; family Lacertidae; genus Podarcis; species Podarcis vaucheri. The sequence goes on along the minus strand of NC_138765.1, from coordinate 87,048,817 downwards.
CCCTCGGTGTCTCTGCGGGGTCGCCTGGACTCAGGGCCAGATTTACGTATAAGCTAAACAAGCTATAGCTTAGGGTCCCACTCTCTTGCCCCCCCCCCAAAAAAAGATAACAAAGTCTGGGTGTACATTTCCAAAATATAAGTTCAACAATTACTTCGATAAAATACGTATTTTGTCATGTGCCAATGGCTTTAGATACCTGTTAGGTCCATAAATATATCATATAGCATATTTTTATCACAAAAAACAGCGACAATTTGTTGTTGACAAAGGACAGCTGGACATAAAAAGGGCCCCATTACCTTCAGTAGCTTAGGACAGGGGTAGGGAACCTAAGGCCCCGGGGGACAGTCCGAGAATCAGCGTGTTTTTACATGAGTAGAATGTGTGTTTTTATTAAAAATGCATCTCTGGGTTCTTTATGGGGCTTGCCTGGTGAGTAGAATGTGTGCTTTTATTTAAAATGCATCTCTGGGTTATTTATGGGGCATAGGAATTCATTCATTTCCCCCCCAAAAATATAGTCCAGCCTCCCATAAGGTCTGCGGGATGGTGGACCGGCCCATGGCTGAGAAAGGTTGCTGACCCCTGGCTGAGGACCTCATCAGACCTAAATCTGACCCTGGCCGATGTCCCCAGCCACAGCAGGCAGGGCCAAGAAGCCTTGGGGGGGGGTGACCTTGGGCGGCTTTCAACAGCCTCACTGACCTTGCAGGGTTGTTGTGAGGATTAATGCTGGGTGGGGGGGGGCGAGGTTGGAGAGAAGACAGCAACTGTCCTGAGGCCACGCAATTAGCTTCTTAGCCGAGTGGTTGGGATTCAAACCCTGGTCTCTCCCTGGTTGACACTCTTAACCCCTAGATCAGTGTTTCCCAACCGGTGTTCCGCGGCACACAAGTGTGCCGTGAGATGTTGCCTGGTGTGCCGTGAGATGTTGCCTGGAGGGAGGCGGGCGAGGGCGTTTGCTTCCCGGAGGACTTGTGGGAAGCCGCCCCTTCCCTGGGTGACGCGCCGCCTCGCGACTCCGGAGTCAGTCCCGAGGGCTCTCGGAGGGACTCGCGAGCGACGGCGCGGCGGCTCCGGGGCGTGCTCAGCCGGGCCGCTGCGTGCCCCCGCTGCAGCTGCCCGGCGTGGAGCGCGACGCGGAGCCGGCCGGGCTTGGAGGCGCCCAGGTAGGGCCGAGCCGGGCGGGGGCGGGGAGGTCTCGGTCTGCTGCGGGCGCAGGAGGGCGAGCGGGAGAGGGGGAGCCGTCGGGTCTCCTGGAAGGAAGCGAGGCGGCGGCTGAGGGGGATGCAGCCCCGTCCCCAGCAACAGGCGCTCCTTGAAGTGAGGCCACAAGTCGGGGCTCGGACAGGGCCTGGAAGCAGCGGCTCCGGCTCTTGGGAGCGGAGAAGGGGACTTCGAAAGCGGCCTGGAGGAGAAAAGCCCCGATGCAGCGAGAGCGGGGAGCGTGCTGCCTTGTCCAGGCCTCCTCGCTTTGTGCCGTCCGCTGCCGGGAGCAGGACACTGGGGCTCCTCGTTTGCATGCTTTCCCGGGTGATCAGTGAGGGTTAGGATTAGGGTCCCTCAGTCCCTCGCTTTGCTGCCTCCTCCCCCCCACCCCCAAAGCTTGGAGGTTCCCCGGCAAGGGGGAGGGAAAAAATGTGAAAACTTTCACTTTCGTGCGTCCCTCCCGGTGTGACGCTGCGCGCTGACGTCACGGGGCTGTAATGGTGGTGTGCCGCGAGATTTTTTTCATCAAACAAGTGTGCCTTTGCCCAAAAAAGGTTGGGAAACACTGCCCTAGATCACCCCTGGCTGCCAGGGCTGCTGTGAGAATGGCATATGATCTCCCCTCTGAGGAAGAAGGAATAACAGAGCCTCGTGGCTCTTAACGCCTAACAAGGTGTTTTTAATGGTTTCATGGCTTATTATGACATGTTTTGGACTGCAACTCCCATCAGCCCCAGCACCATACAGCTGTGCGGACTGGGAGTTGGGAGTCTGAAAGGAAGCAGCTTGGACAGAGTATCATAAGCAAGAAAGCATGGACTACTGCTGGTTGATGGCCGTAGTAAACTGATTGATTGATTGATTGATTGATTGATTGATTGATTAATAAGCAACAAAGGCAGTTCCCTGTCCTGAGGAGCGAAAGTGCCCCCAACAGATATCTTAAATATTTGGTTCCATTTGTTGACAAAATAATAAGTAAGCTTTTCAGTCCTTGGCACTTCACATTAAAAAAAACCAAACCTGTTTCTTCATGAAAGCAAACTGGTTTAATGAAAAACACCCTCTTTTAATTTTGGGCCATCACAGCTGTCCTGATACTTTGGCTTCCCGAAACTGTCATGCAAATGACAATACTGCCTGTTTTGCTAACCTGCACTTTTTAAGCTCTGGAGGTGTCCTGCATGCTTCCTGTTTTGTCTTTATAGTTAAAAAAAGATGGAGTCATCTTTATGAAGCCCTGGATTGAAAGCAGGAACTGTAATCTGGAGGAGTAGTTACCTTTCCTGCACGGTTCTGACCTCATACACTTACAAACTCTGTTTCTGTATAACATCTCACTATCTTCTGCCCTTGTCAAACCACAAAGGAGAAAATCTTCAGAGCTAGGGAACTCTGGTGGGTTGGTTGTTGGAGTTGTATTTTCAGTCTTCACTCAGCCATTGACTGTTTTCAGTGTTCTTGTTCAGGTCTGGTCAACCAGAGTAGCTGAGATCATGAAAGGCACAAGGGAATATTTTTGCTTAACTTGAGCCATAAAATAGGGAAGGGTCTAACTTTTGTAGGATGGCTAGCTAAGCCTTTATTGAGCCTCAGGACTATAAGGAGTGAAATTGTGACATTTTTTTGTAAGGTTGTTTTTTGTCTTCTTTAAGATTCTGCCACTTGGGATTCAAAGGGGTGAACGTCATTGCTAAACAACCCCTACACATTGCCTCCCAACAGAACCTGCTCCTTCCTCCCACAGTACTACAGATGAAAGGTGAGTGCTAGGCTTGTTGTGCAGTTTGTGATCACAATTCTGTGGGGGAATGCTGTGATAAAAACTCACAATTCTCTGAAATTGCTACATCACGACAAAAAGTATATTGAGTAAGCATACTGTTCAGTCCAATATCTCTTCTTGAGTGAGTGAGTGTGTGTGTGTGTGTGTGTGTATGAGTATTTCCATAAAGTTGTCAGAATTATTTCCATGTATAAAGTGTGTGTTTGCTTCTAACTTTGGGTCTGGGCTTCTAAAGTTTTGTTGAGTTTCTGTAAGCCAAGAAAATAAAAATTGAGCCTCTCTTAAGAGAGAGGGAGAGAGAGAGTTGTGAATGCCCAGTGGGCAAAAGATGGACTGAGAAAGGCAAGGCCCCTACACCTCATTGAGCAAGGCCATTCTCGGCTCTCTTTTTCTTCACAACACTCATTTTCGTTATTTGTTTTAACTCCTGCAGCAGAAGGGAGGGGTGGGGAGGGACAAGATTGCCTGATCGAGAAGCTTAGTCCATCTAAATAAAATTGCCATGTTCAGGGACAATATGCCTCTGAGAATCAGATGCTGGAGACAAAGACATGGGAAGGTCTTTGTGTTTGTGCCATGCTCGTGGGCACCAAGAAGCTTCTGGCTGGCCCCTCTGGGGGCGAGGATACTGGACTACATGGGCCTTGTGTCAAATCCAGCCCAACACTTCTTGTTTATGTTGGGTGCAAATCAGGTTACTACAAACCTCACAGTTTTTTTATTCTTTTTTTTATTCCAGCAAGGTCTATGTTTGTCCAGACACAGGATACTCCAAATCCAAACAGCTTGAAATTTATCCCAGGAAAGCCAGTGCTGGAATCTAGAACTATGGAATTCACTTCTCCAGCTTCCACGTATTGCTCACCCTTAGCAAGGTTTGTTGTTGTCGGTTGTATGACAATAACTTAGTTATGTGTCCAGATCAAAGTACTTTTATGTGGTACTTACTTAGGAGCAAATTACATATTGCACCGTAGCTGCTGTAACGAAGCCCTGGGAGCATATTCCGTGCAAAGTTTTATTGGGAAGTGGATGCTTTGCATCAGAGAAGGGAGTGTTTAACCATCTTCCTGTCTTCCTCTAAAATGCCCCATCGCCCAACTGTTGTTGCCCCTATCCCTGTTCTGGACTTATTTGTGCCTTGCAAGCACTAATCAGGTGCCTGTGAGATTGAAAGCAAACTGGGGACAGAGTTTGCAGCAGAGAGGTTATACATAGTTTACCCCTTTAAAAAAACCTGTTCTGTTGTTGTAAAGGGTATTAATCAATTCCAACAGCATAAGAAATGTTATTGGACCCTAACCCATCCCCAAATAAAGACTGCCAACAAGACAGAAGAAAAAGTGGGGAGCAAATCAAACCTAGTCAAATCAAGTCAAGAAATGTCTAGTCAGTCCAGGGTTCACTTCCATAGGTGTCCATGTGAGGGAGGCAGGCAGGCAGGCAGAACCTATGTATGTTCCTTTATAGCAGCATAATCATTAAATCTTGCTCAAGTACCGTAACATTTATATGGTGTTGTTCCTTTGAGATGAGCATGGATTTCACTTGTTAAATGTTCCATTAAAGTCAAACTCCACGTCATTGTAGTCCATTCTCACATGAGGTTCCCCGATAATGTCTTCCAATGTTTTGCTATTGTAGGCAGAATAGAGTTACATTTTTGCACGTTAATTCTCAGCAGTCATTATCTGAAATTAAATTAAATTAATTAAATGAAATGAAATTGAAGGGCAAGTCTGGGATCAGGAGTCAGTAATTGGTTGGTTATTGATTCAGTCTCTCTAAATATTTTATATGAGTAGTTTCCCCTTATTATATATATGTATATAATGAACTCATTCCCATGCATGTTTACATGCAAGTATTCTGGATTCATTGGGACGCAGGTGGCGCTGTGGTCTAAACCACAGAGCCTAGGGCTTGCCGATCAGAAGGTCGGCGGTTTGAATCCCCCCGACAGGGTGAGCTCCCATTGCTCGGTCCCTGCTTCTGCCAACCTAGCAGTTCAAAAGCACGTCAAAGTGCAAGTAGATAAATAGGTACTGCTCTGGTGGGAAGGTAAATGGCATTTCTGTGCGCTGCTCTGGTTCGCCAGAAGCGGCTTAGTCATGCTGGCCACATGACCTGGAAGCGGACAAATGCCAGCGTATAGAGCAAGATGAGCGCGCAACCCCAGAGTCGTCCACGACCAGACCTAATGGTCAAGGGTACCTTTACCTTTACCTTCTTTATTCTGGATTCAGGGAAGTGTTCTAGGATTGGAGCTTTAGTGGCCAGGCAGTCATCAGCCTACAAACGTTCATGGGTATGCTGATACAATGAAACCTGGAAGCTCACAGTGAGCAGGAGTTTTGAATGAAGATCTTTATTTTTCTTGTTTTTGTTTTTGTAGGCAGCTCTTCAGGATTGAAGGAGTTAAAAGCATTTTCTTTGGAACAGACTTCATCACAGTCACAAAGGTAACCGGTAACCCTAAAAGAATATTGTAGTGTGTGTCTGCACGTGGAATGATAATAGAATCAAAGAATTGTAGAGTTGGAAGGGACCCTGTGGTTAATCTTGTCCAACCCCATGCAATGGAATCTCAACTAGAGCATTGATGGCCATCCAACCTCTGGGGAAGGAGAGTCCACCACCTTCCGAGGGAGACTGTTCCACTGTCAAACAGCTCTTGCTGTCAGAAAGTTCTTCCTGATGTTTAGTAAGAATCTCCTTTCTTGTAACTTGAATCCATTGGCTCAGGTCTTACCCTCGAGAGCAGGAGAAAACAAGCTTGCTCCATCTTTCATGTGGCAGCCCGTCAGATATTTGAAGATGGCTATCATATCTCCTCTCAGTCTCTTTTCCAGGCTAAACATACCCAGCTCCTTCAACAGTTCTTAGAATCATAGAATCATAGAGTTGGAATAGACCACAAGGGCCATTGAGTCCAACCCCCTGCCAAGCAGGAAACATAAGGCTTGGCTTCCAGACCCTCCACCATCTTGGTCAGCCTCATCTGCACACAGGCTATATAAATATTCTAAACCAGTGATTCCCAGTTGTTTTTCTGCAGATCCCAGGGGGTCTGCGTAACCCACCCAGGGAGTCCATAGCACATCCCTGTTAATCATATGGGGCATCCTGTTTGGCCTGGAAGACACGCATCCTGGTTTTGCACTAGGACATGTTGGAGGGTATGGTGGCACCATTCACATAACAAAAACTAGCACAGAGATATCAACATTTTCAAAAGTAGGGGGTCCATGGCTTGGCTTTTGAAAAACAGGGGGTCCGCAGTTCTTAGCTAAATGGGAACCACTGTTCTAAACAGTCCAGAAGAGGATTGCGTTTCTGTTATCACTTACTGTGCAGACCATGCTCTCCTTAAAACTTTCCAAAAATAGAAAATACAAAAGTTTTTAAGTTGCTGTAGTGCCAGAAACTATGTGCTATTCATAGATTCAAAGGACCTACATTTTCCCACAAGTCTTTAAAAAAGTGTTTTTGGTCTGATTCAGCAAAGCTGTTCATGTATACCTAACCTAATTCTTGAAATCTTTGTAGGAAAATGAAGAAGTGGATTGGAACTTAATTAAACCAGATATTTATGCAACTATTATGGATTTCTATGCTTCTGGCTTACCTGTTATTACTGAAGAGGCACCTCGTACAGACACAGGTAAATGGCTAATATTGAATATGTTGATGGAGGAGAGTATTAGATGTTAGCGGCAGGTTACATCCTCTGCTTGTGAGCTTGCCTGGCCACTGTTGGAGATGCAGTCTTGGACTGGGTGGCTCACTGGTTAGATAGAAAAGGCTGGTTCATTATTATTAAATGCATATCCTGCCCTTCCTCCCAAAGGAGCACATGGCGGCAAACAAGGAACAAAACAATGCAAACATGAGAAACGGTTCCTGGACAGATGCAAATGGTGTCCCTGAGGGCTGCTTGCAAGGTCTTTGCTGCTCTGATAGGCCAGGGCTTACAGGGACACACTCTTGGTTTTTTCCAACTTCTCTGTTCAGCTTGCTCTAGGCACAGTTTTCCTTCTTATTACAATACAGTATCTGAGGAGCTTTTGATATGGGAGGACTTAAAGGACTTTATTATTGGATTGGGGTATAAAATCAAACAGAAGGTCTTAAATTTCAGGTTTTACTGTGGAACAATTAATAATAGAGTTTACCAACAAGATTCATACAATATGGAAATCCAGAGGAATCTGATATTTGGGAATTTTTATATTGTAAAGTCCTGCTGAAATAATTTATGGTAATTACATTCAGAACTCCCCAGAAAATACCTAAATATGGTGGCTTGGCAGTACCCGATAATAGCAAGCAGCCTTGTTCTGCCACAACTTGGTGGTAGAAATATTAAAACTTATTGGGTATTAGAGCAAATAAGGATCCCAATAGTAACAGTGTGGGTTTGGAGATCAGAAAGAAGCCAGTAGATCAGTCATTGCAATATGTGACTTTTTGAAAGCAAATAAGATAGTTGAATTTATGAAAACGTGAGACTGTGCTCACAAGATGATGGGGAAGTTTTTAATATTAACATGCCTGGTAAGCAATGGAATGATTCATGTTGTAATAGCACAATATCTTTTAGAGATGTTGCTGCCAGGTAGATTTCTTTTTTACAAGATTTTGTACTTATGGTATTACCTTCCATACAAGTTACAGAAAACGCATAAATGAGACCATCTTATTTGAAATGTGGCCAAGGGTGTGTGGAGTTTGAACATATTTGTTCTTGTAAAGATATAACACAAGTAGGCTATGAAGCAAGCAGGACAACAGCTAGCACACAAGGGCTGGAAGTCTCAGAGCGGCTATTACCAAACACAAGTAAGAGCGCACCGTTGTGCTTCTTTTGTGGCAGGGACAGTGGTGGTGCAGGCTCACTTTTCTGCAGTCATTTCATCCCCAAGAAGCTATTCGGCAGAGCTTTTCCGGGCGGTAAATGGATTATTTTCAAGGAATGTTGTGGAAACATTTATCAAATAAGATAAGCATGATTCATTCCTTTTGTCTTGCATAAACCATACAAGCTCCATCTGAAGAAGACGATGAAGTTGTATTAATGATAAAAGAGCTCCTGGATACTAGAATAAGGTACAGCTACAACTGTGTTTCCTATACACTGTTGGTGTTTCATGAAGGTGGCAGAGTAATGAATGTGCAATTCTGCCGATAGCCAGTTTGATGGATTGGCAGAGATGCTGGGGCTTCTTCCTAGGTTGCCTCTGAAAAGAGTATTTTGTTCACTTTGCGGGATGCTGCTGGCTCAAGTCTTTCAACCAGCTGTGCTCCCAACCCACTTTTCCCCAAGAGCTTTTACAATGCTTTGATGAAAGAGGCATGTGACTTAAAAATTCACTTCAGAAAGAGATTGGAGTAAACATCTTCAAAATAGGGGAGGTATGAAGAATTTAAAATAGACGTGCCCTTTGGATATTTAGCTTTTATCATTCTGATCCCTGAATATATATTTCTGTTAGAATCGCTTGCCCTCTGATGTTAGCCAGGAGGACAGCAGGGAATTTTTTTACAGTTGCACATTTATATATTGGTGCTTATGTCAATATCTGCACTGAAGCGCTTCCAGCAGTTTAGTGAGTGCCAGTCTGACAGACAGAGCCTTCGTTGTTCCTTTGGAAAATAACAGCATGTCTGTTGGGAAGTGAAAGGGCAGTATAAGTGGAGAATGAAGATGCTGGTTTCATTGGAATGTAGGTGCAGCTTGTTCTTGAATGAATACCCAACCCCTGAATTGGATGTGTTAATTTGCCAGCTACAATCCATTTCGTCTGTTGTGATGACATTTCAGAAGCCAAAGCGGGATTGACAGGAGCAAGGACTTCAGCATTTTATATAGTTTCTCATTACCACTACCCAGATTGCAAAAAGTTGCAAACTGGACAAATGCATGCAAAATGACTGGATTTGCATAATTTATTCCAGTTTCAGTTATCAGCTCTTGTCAGTAAAGTAGGGGTTGCCCTGGCAGAGAGCATGCACATAAAATAAACAGAAGATACTCAGCTCGGGATCAGCTGTTCTAAGAAAAAATTGCTGATGGTGGATTTGAAGGAGAAGGGAGGTGTTTTGATGAACTGCAAGAGTTGGGCTGTTCTGAGAATAAGCGTTCGTGCAACAGAGAAGGTATAGAGGTGGGATACAAAGAGGAGGTGGCCCAAAAAGTGGGGGTGAGAACTACTTCTAAATGTATAGAAATGTTTGGGGTTTTAAGTGGTTTACCCCACTAATACTTTGAAATCTTATCGACAATGTTCCTCAGGCCAACAGTCCAGGAAGATGGTGGGGATGTCATCTTTAAGGGCTTCGAAGATGGGATTGTGCAGTTAAAACTGCAAGGCTCCTGCACAAGCTGCCCCAGTTCTATCATCACCCTGAAGAATGGGATACAAAACATGCTGCAGTTCTATATTCCGGAAGTAGAAGGTGTGGAACAGGTAGGCACAAATTGAAGGTTGTTAAAAATTGGGGTGGTTTGTTCATAGAATTTCTTCTCCACATCTCAAAGCGTCTCTGTACAAGCAAGTTTTTACGAATGAAAGTTGACACTTCAAATCCGATAACTGGGTTCAGTGCAAAGAAATTAGGTATAGAAGGGCATTATAGAAGTAACAACAGATTATGAAACAGGATTTCTCTGGGCACAAGTGAGACCAGCATCAACGTGTTGCAGTTTCCTTTTGCACCCCTACCCCACCTGGAGTGTTTCTTTTCAAGGTTCCAGCCAATCATGCTGTCCACCAGGACGCTTTATTCCATTTTCCCACCCTCTGGCTGTCTTTCCCCCTTTTTTTCCAACCGGTATGCAATACAGTGGTGCCTCGCAAGACGAAAAGAATCCGTTCTGTGATTCTCTTCGTCTAGTGGTTTTTTCGTCTTGCGAAGCAAGCCCATTAACGGATTAGCGGCTTATCTGCTGATCGGATCAGCTGATAAGCATCTTAGCGGCTTAGAAAAGGGGGGGGAGGGGAAAAAACCAGCAGGAACTCGCAAGACATTTTCGTCTTGCGAAGCAAGCCCATAGGAAATTCGTTTTGCGAAGCACCTCCAAAACGGAAAACTCTTTCGTCTAGCGAGTTTTCCGTCTTGCGAGGCATTCGTCTTGCGGGGCACCACTGTATTTCAGTCAAAACAGCAGAGTTGTGCTTGCCAGCATCACAGAAACCGTGATCCAAGGCATGGGGCCCAGTGAACAACCAACAAATCACAGAATGTATCTGTGGATACAGAGGGGATGAGTGGGGCGGTGTCTAAATCAGCTGTGGGGAACCTTTGGCCAGCCAGATGCTGGACTACAACTCCCTTCACCCCTGACCATGGGCCAAGCTGGCTGGGGCTGATGGCTTACAGCAACATCTGAAGGGTTGCACTGATTGTGTTGTGTTGCGAAAGAGATGGCGACGGCATGGGCTTTACTTTGCTTTCTCCAGTCTGTGGCAACAAGCGTTATGTGGGAACAGTGATCTTCAGTCAAGAAGACGGCTTTCCTCTCATCCACACTCTTAGCAAGTCATAGTTCTTTGGAAGTGCTGCTTCATTTTGAGCTAGAAACGCTGGGTTGGATGTAGAAAGAAGGAAGTTATTGCCATGGTTTTCTTGAGATAATTCTACTGGTGTAAATTTAAAGTTACAGTAGGTGTAATTATAAATTTATACTAAGTAGGCATTTGTGATTTTAAAAAGCATAAATCTGCTTTTCAAAATAACATTCAATACTTGTGTTGCATCTGTATTGTGACAGCTGAACTACAAGGATCTCGAGGACCTTTTGATTTCTGACACCTGTATGTGCATGTGTTTTTATTTTTTAAAAGCTGCCTATCCCTTAGTATTGCAATCTGTTATATTTCAGGTTGTCGATAACGAAGAAGAAGAAGAACAAGCAAAGTCAACCTAAATCAGGGAAAGCTTTGGACTCTTAAGCTAAAATTATTTTCCAAGCTGATTTGTATAGCCACTCACTATAGAAAAATGTTCAGCTGTTGTCACCACTTTTCCCAGACACAGGACTGTTTCCTTCACTGCTTCATGGTTCTAAGAAAACAAGTGAAAAGTATTCTTGAAAGTGTGGCTGTCTGTTTGCTGCTATTCTTGTAAACAAAAAGAAGAAAATGTATAGATTTTGTTTGGTCAGAATGTGACATTTATAAAATATTTCCCCTCTCTGTTGGATTTTGGTAGCTTCTGTGGTGACCTACAGCCCATACTGTTGGAAGAATTATGTAGTGATAAATACAGATATAAATTATTGCTTTATTATTTTGAGGCCTTCCTGTTATATAAGCCATGTTTTTATTATTCTTTGTAGGTCTGTTGTCTCAGTCTCAGTCAGTTTTATTGCACATAGCCAAAGGCTGCCGCAATGTACACAGAATTATTTGACAATTAAAAGAAAATATACTGAATTGGTAAAAAAGGACTTAAAACATTTATATTATTAAAACATTATATACTCTAAACAAAGCTATAAAAGTACCCCAATGTACAAGTAAAAACATTAAACGATAAAATTCATAAGCTAAAATCATCACATGGTCACTAATGTTAAAAACAATATCAATTAATACAGTGTGCAATTTATACCCAGAGTTTGGTGACAAAGATAGAGCATGGCCTGAGGTAGATAGATGGGATCAAATAAATTCATCTCCTTTACAGTTGATGGCTACCTTGGCTATATAATTTGCTCTAATTTTCCTAGCAGCAGTTGCAAAAAGTGCTACCCGCCAGGTCACATACTTATCTGTGTCTGCAAGGAAATATAACATCATATCAAGGTGGTTCTGGCCAGGGGACCCTGCCATTATAGGTACTAAAAATCTTTTTCTTGCATCATTATATAACGGACAGTGCAAGATATAATGCGTAAGGTCCTCTACTTCAGAACATCCCCTAATGCAAACACGTTCGTTTTTTGGTATGCCTCTATGTCTCCCATCTCTATAAGCAGAGCTTATTGTATTTAGTCGTAGCTCTGTAAAAGCTTTTCGAAGCTGTGCAAAAGTCAATTCATTAAAATAAGATATGTCTTCATTGACCTCTCTAAGTTTAAAATACAATGGGGCGCATGTAGATGTGCACATAGAGTTTAGATCGTTTTTAGTTGCCACTGCCCTTATGGTTCGTTTAAAAATATTTTTCTGTGAATATAAGGGGAGTTCTTTAATCTCAGTCACTGAGAGGTCATATTTGCCCATCAGTTGGGCAGCATGATGTACCCAGTTTTTAAGGGGTAATCCATTTGAGAGCTCAATCAGGCATTTCTTTGGTAGCCTAGTGTTGTCCATCTGTTGAACTCTAAACCAGTAACAGAGAATTCTTTTATCTATTTGGCTCTCTATGCTCAACATGCGAGTTTCCAACCTGACCATGGCAGATTGCACGTCTTTGGGTAAACCTAAAAGAACTCTTAAAAAATAATTCTGTGGGGGTTCCAGACCGGAGACCTTTGAGGTACCCCAAACCTCTGCACCATATAAAATCTGGGCCATTGTTTTTGCTTTATACACAGATAGAGCTGGGTTGACCAGATTTCCACCTTTACATGCAGCGAATTTCAGAATGGCTTTTGCTGATTTAAAGGCTTGCAATTTAATATTGGATAGCTGTGTATTCCAAGATGCCGTTTCTGAATAAATCAATCCCAGATATTTAAACGTATTTACTTGGTTTATGATGTGTTCATCCAGGTGCCAAACATGCTTTTTAGAACGCTTCCCAAATACAATGACCTGCGTCTTATCATAGTTTATAGATAAAGCATTCCTCATGCAATATGAACTTAATTTTGCAAGCAGCCGTCTCAGGCCCACCTGGGTTCTAGATACAAGTACTAGGTCATCAGCATACATTAAAACTGAGAGTTTTTGGTCGAGAATTGTGACAGGGGCAAACTGTAGGCCCTCCAGTTCTTTAACCATGTCATTAATATAAAAATTGAACAGGAAAGGTGCCAAAATGCATCCCTGTTTGACTCCAGTAGTGGTCTTAATTCTAGTGGTGAGATGGCCAGCCAGATCCACCTTTACTTGTATTGATGTGTCGGTATATAATGTTTTGATGAGAAATAATAGACGGAGGTCTATATTTGTCTTTTCCAATTTTTGCCACAATGCGTGTCTTGGGACCGTATCAAAAGCTGACTTTAGATCGATAAAAGCAACATATAATTTTTGCTTCAAATTATGGATATATTTACATAGCAGAAAGTTCAGCACAAAGCACTGGTCCAATGTGGATTTCCCTCTTTGGAAACCTGCCTGGACTTCAGATATCACCTTATTTGTATCTGCCCATTCTTCTAGTCTCCCAAGGAGGAGCCTGGCATATAGTTTGGAGGCTACATCCAACAAACTAATGGGTCTATAATTGGCAGGGTTTTTCTTATCGCCCTTTTTATATATTGGGGCAATTATACTCAACTTCCACCCTTCAGGTATATGACCTGAGCTGTTAATGTATGAAAACAATTTTGCAAAAATGGGTGACCAGAAATCAGGTCTTATCTTATAGATCTCCATTGGGATCATGTCTTCTCCTGGAGCTTTATTAGCTAGTTGGCTTGCGATTAGCCTCTTAATCTGATTGGGCGTGACGTCTGGCCATTCTGGCAGTTCTGATAACTGAGTATAGTAAACTTGTGGGGGTAGGTCAGGACAGGGGCCATATATTTCTGTAAAATATGTCACCCAATCCTTTCCTTGGACAGATGCTTCTAACGAGTAGCCCAGCCCATTGGTGCCTTGGGCAACCAGATGCCAAAATTTCCGTGAGTCCTTCTGAAGTGCTGCATCTCCCAATTCTTTCCACTGTTGTTCATAATATATTTGTTTCTTGCTTTTAAGTAATAATTTATAGTTGTTTCGTAACTGGGCTACCTCAGCTTGTAGGGCAAGATTGTGCTTATCCTGTTTTAACTTCAATTTTCTAAGTACCCTAGCTAGGAATTTTTTACTATTCTGACATTCCTTATCAAACCAAGTCTGTCTCTTAAACTTTTTGTTTTTTATCACACTAGCTGTGGTCATCAGTGGGCGCATTCGCTTGATTATGTTCTCATAAAGTCCAATTACGTTCCCTGTTTCTAACAACATTTCCCCCTTTAATAGAGCAAATTCATGGGAATCCAGGATCTGAATCATTTTTTCTTGGACCTGTGCATTCCATTTTAACCTTCTATTACCAAGTATCAGATATTCTGTTTCATCCAATAATTTAGGAAAGGCAGGAGAAAAGAATAGTGTCAGAGATAACTCGAGTGGAAAGTGGTCGCTTTCAGCTCTGGGAATTATCCTGAAGGTATCTCGGTTAACTGGCACATTATTAGATGTTAGGATATAATCTATGGTGCTGGTAAATCCTCTGGGGGAGATAAAAGTAAAATAACCCTCTTGATCCCCTTGACCGTGCCCATTGCATAACAAAAGGTTATGCTTTATTATAAGTTCACAAAGATGTTTCCCAGCGCGATTAGGGATGGTGTCCATTGCTGCCCTCTGACAGATTTCAGGTTCGTCCTCCAAGTTTAGACCAGATAATATTGTATTTTGTGGGGAAACAAGGCCGATCCGGGCATTGAAGTCACCTCCCAAGATATACCGAGGGTTAGGTGACAGAGAGTCTATACTTTCGAGTAGTTGGTCAAGTTTATCCCAATATGATCTCAGTTCCCCACAAGACTTTACTGGAGGTATATACACGCATATGCAATAAGTATTTCTCAGGAGACTATCAGAAAGGGACAACACTAAAAAATTTGGAGTGGTCAATGAGGGACACTGTTGAATTGATACATTGAGAGAGGTTGACACCAGCACCGCCAGCCCCCCACTAGGCCTCCCATACTTTACAGTTTTAAGAGCTGGTTGAGTGTAACTTGTAAAACCCTGTAATTCAACCATAGTGCCCTCTTTTGCCCAGGTTTCTTGAAGAAAGATGATATCATGCGTTTGTAGATAAGAACAGAAATCACTGTCTTGGATCTTGTTCGTCCACCCTGTTACATTCCATGAGAGAAGTTTAATTGTTTTACAATGATTTACTCTTAGTCAGTTGTTGGCCGATGTGCTCTCAGAGTTTACCAGTTTTTGAGGCAACAGGTTATTGCTAATGCTAGTGGAATAATCCAGATGTTCGATTATTTCAGTCGTCGTACATAAAGTGCTCACATTTGTAATCACTGGGCCTTTTCTTTGCAAATTGTTTGCCAGTGGGGATTTCTTGGGTGTATTTCCTGACTCCTCCTCTTCTAAATATCTCATCTTTGTCCAATACTCCGGTGGTTCTAGAGTTATCATTCTGTTGTGGCCATTGGGTCTATTATCAGTCTCTGCTTCCGGTTCTTTAATCTCTTTCAATGTCTGGCTCATAAGATCAAGCCTCTTGATAACTGTTTGTTGCTCTTCCTGAGGGAGATTCCTAAAGGAGCTGAGAAAATCCTCTTCCAAAGGATTTACAGAGTGCTCAGATTCCTGAAGATGATTGTCTAGAGGAATCGGCTGTTCCTTTTGACTCACCTGGTTATTTTGATGTTGGGCATGATCCTGTGGATTCAACTCAGGCATGTCTGTTTCCTCCCCACCTGCCAAGTTTTTTTGTGATGTCATTACTTCCATTGGGGATCCAGGCTTTGGTTTTGTGAGCCCCTCTGAAGCAGCAGTCCTCATCTTACATAAGGGTGCAACAATAGAATTGCGAAATACCCGGGTTGGAAAAACTCCTCTGCTTGACAATCTGAATTTCAGTTTGTGAATCAGTGAGGGCAGTCTAGTAGAGGAAAAAGTTAACATAATTTTTTGGCTTTGATTTGTGGTACTCAAGAGTTCAGTCTTAACGAGGTCAATCTCTGTAAATCCAATGCCAAGTAAGTCTGATAAATGTCGTTTGGAACGCTGGGCACCTTTCCAGCTAGGAGTTTGATCTGGCCTTCCACAAATTGTCATGCAGATCTTTTTTGGTTGGAAGATTAAATAAGAAGAGTTTGTTTTAAGAGCCTCTGCACGTTCTATGTAGAGCTTAGGGGTCTGCTCTTGTTGTCGCCAATTTCTTTTGGTACGATGGTGTTCTGTTGATGCCTGCTTGTTATTAACTGATAAACTGTGGACCTCTTTGGATAACTGGGTTATTTGAGAGGCAATACCTCTAATTTGCTGGAAGTTATGCTCAACCGTTCTTGCAATTAGAGTTAATTGGGTGCTCTCCCTGCTTGTTATTCCTTCCTCTCTGAGGAGCACAGGATCAGCTTGCCCCATTGCTGAATCCAGTTCCACGCTCTCACCTTGAATACTCTCCCCACACTCACAATCATCTTCAAGAGGAGAAAACCGGTTTTTTGTCGGGACTGTAAAAGCAGATTTGTTAAAAAAGTCCTCTATTTTAGATTGTTTGGGAACCGGTGAGGGAGCTACATCCTCTGGGTCCCTGTGGCGTTTACTAGCAGGCATAGCGTCACCGTGGGGAGTAAACAAGGAGAGGTTTCCCCAACCAAAAAAGAGAGAAAAGAATAGAAAGTGCTCAGTTTGTTCAATTTAAGAGCTTCTCTGTATGGAGGCTGCCAGGAGTTTCAGGAACAAGGTATAGAGGGGAGTTGGCGGTTAATAACTAGCAGCTGGCGCCCTGCCCAGGACGCTTCACAGAACTTGCCCAGGATGTCTCCCACAGCATTGACAAGAATGGGCTGCCAGAATCTCAGTAAGTTAAAAAGTAGAGAAGTAAAAAAGGAAAAACTACTTCCCTGGGTGGCAGTCAGTGCAAATTACAGTCCCGTTATCAGCGGAGCTCCGAAGCCTGCCTGCCAAGCCGACGCCATCTTGGACATCCACAATCAGTTTACCGGTCTGTTGTCTTATCAACACTGCATATATATATCTTTGCTACTAAATGCACAATACTGGGTGAATCCTGATAACAGTTTCCTTATTATTGTATTGGTCACAAATGGGGATTAGAAACTGAACTTAACCCTTGAAAATAAGAAAACCAACTCTTTTGCTACTGTATTTTCTTGAATACATCAAAGTAGCTGCAACAGCAAAATTAGAGTGTGTTATGGTCCAGCAAACCCACATTACCGTATTGGCCTGAATATAAGTTGCATCCAAATATAAGCCACACCTTTAAAATGCAAGGGGGGGGCGAGAAAAAAAGACAATACCAGAATATAAGCCGCTCCCTTAAAATTCTGCAGGCACTCACACCCGTTCTGTTTTACCGTATGTCTGTTTCAGCAGTGGTACCGTAAAAGCCAATTTTTGTACGGTTGCAAATTTAAGCCGCACTTTTAACTTTTCACGGCTGGAATTTGGAAAAAAAGTGAGGCTTTTATTCATGCCAGCACAGTAAATGAATTTAAAAATGTGCTGGGAAGAATGTGTGAACTATACAGGAGCTGGGACTCCCCAAGGAAACTGGATGCCTTTTCAATAAAGGCAAATGGGAAATTACTTTGCCTAATATTCAAGTAAGCATATGCTGTGTGAGGGCAGCCAGAAGCAACTCATGCCCTGCTTGTCTTGCGTAGGATGCCACTGCAGCTCTTGTGGCACTGTCTTTTCCTTGCCCTGGGCTAAGAATGAGTATATGGGCTCGTATATGACCACTATCGGTTCTGGCCATCTTGAACTTTTTAATGGTTGACGCACTTAATACGTTCTGACTCATTCCAAGTTCCTGGAAGAGAACCCTTCCGTATTTACTGTTTTACTTTTCCCTGCCTCTGAAAACATCACATTACCTAACATGATGCAATCAGCACACCTAATCTTCACAACAGTGTTCCTTCCTTTTATTTGAAAGGGCAAGTACAGTGGTATGAAAAGGATAGCTTGTTACTTGAGAATTAGTAATCCAGCACCCCCCCCCCCAAGAGACCTGGAAGACTCTATTCTGCATTTCCTGGTGGATCAGTTAAACTGGGTGTCACGTTTGTCAAGGCTACTTCCATTCTCAGAACTGCCAGTAGCGCATGGATCTTGCCTGCAGCAGCTCCCTTTGGTTTTAGGTACCTTTTAAGAGCAAGAAATGACATACAGACATTTATAAAATTATGCATGGCACGGAGAAACTGGATAGAATTTTTTTCTCCCTCTCAACGCTAGAACTAGAACAAAAATATCAAAGGAGGCCTTGTTGAAATCGAAATACGTTGCTTCCACAGTGAGGGACTCTTTAACGTGCATGAATGGCAAACCAGAACACCACCAAGTGTGGTGAGGCTCATTCCATGGGAAGGAAGGTGAAGCAACGTTGGGGAAGATTCTGTTTCTAGTGTAGACCAGCTTCACAAACTAGGCATGCAAAAGGTTGCCCTCTCCTGCTGTGCACCCCCAGCACCTAGTGCACTGTCGCCATGCACATTATTTATTTAAATCATATCCCACCTTTACTCCATGGAGAATCAAGGTGGCATACATGGCTGTCCCCTTTCTGTGAGGCAGGTTAGGCTGAGACGCAGCGTCTGTGACCCAAAATCACCCACCGAGCTTCATGATGGCAGAGGGGGGATCTGAACCGTGGTCTCACCCATGTCCAGGTTCGACCCTCTAACCACTGCACCACATTGGCCCACAGTCGCTACAAGAAGTTGCCTTACACAACCTCTGGCCATTAGCCTGCCTGGCCTAGAATTGTCTCTTGGGACTGATGGCCATTCTCCAGTATGGAAGGGCTCCAGGGGGCCTTTTCTGCCACCTGCCTCTTTTAAGCGGGAGAACGGGTAGGGCTGCCAGGGCAGGCCAAGCAAGACCCCTTTGCAATCAGTTGGGGGCATGAAGGGGGCTACTGGACCCCCACCACCACTCCTGCTTGTCCCCTGCACCAGGTACTGGGCAATAAGGCTGTTGCTGAGCATGGAGGCTCCATGAAGCTGCAGCGAGCAACTCTGGAGTTTTGCCGGAGGCATTGTTTTAAAAGGCCCCACAATGCTCTGGTGCTGTGGCAAAGAAGGAAAGGCAAATTATTTTAAAACTGATTTCATAGTGCGTTCTAATCCCACCCTGGGATCTTGGGGCAAAAGGCACGAAATGAAAAGTCAAAAAGTGAAGGGTAGTAAATACAGTGGTACCTCGGGTTACAGACGCTTCAGGTTACAGACTCTGCTAACCCAGAAATAGTACCTCGGGTTAAGAACTTTGCTTCAGGATGAGAACAGAAATCGTGCTCCAGCGGCGCAGCAGCAGCAGGAGGCCCCATTAGCTAAAGTGGTGCTTCAGGTTAAGAACAGTTTCAGGTTAAGAACGGACCTCTGGAACGAATTAAGTACGTAACCAGAGGTACTACTGTACATAAATAGCCCCCAAAGGGAGTCCCATTTTGCCCAAGCCTGGAGTCACCAGCTAGCGGACTGATGATAACGACAACCACACACAAAGAGGCGCCTCATTTTGCTGCAGTGTCACCATCAAAAAGCAGAATGATGATGATAACCCCTAAAGGGGCACCTCGTTTTGCTGCAACCTAGAGTCACAAAAAAGCAGACTGGTAATAACAGCAATCCCCAAAGGGTGTCGCAATTTATATATATTTCAACAGCCTTGGGGGACTGCTGTTATTACCAGTCTATATACTGTATATTGTCCCTTAGCACCTTAGAGACCAACTAAGTTTGTTTTTGGTATAAGCTTTCGTGTGCATGCATGCTCATACCAATAACCAACTTAGTTGCATGCACACGAAAGCTTATACCAAGAACAAACTTAGTTGGTCTCTAAGGTGCTACTGGACAATTTTTTTATATATTTCTACAGCGTCAGACCAACACGGCTCCCTACCTGAATCTAACCCCAAATGGGGGGGGGGAATAAAAAATTCCTTCCAGTAGCACCTTAAAGACCAACTAAGTTAGTTCTTGGTATGAGCTTTCGTGTGCATGCACACTTCTTCAGATACACTGAAACAGAAGTTGCCAGATCCTTCTATATAGTGAGAAGGTGGGGAGGGGTATTACTCAGAAGGGTGGTGGGAATGGGAGATTGGCAGATAGCTGAGATGAGCCTGTTGACGACTCTTAACGACTGTAATAGGTCTTACAGGAAAAGGCAAGGGGTGAGATGATGAGAAATGGCTTAGTCATGTATAATGAGATAAGAATCCAATGTCTTTGTTCAAGCCAGGTCTCTCCATGGTTTTAAGTTTGGTAATGAGTTGCAATTCAGCAGCTTCTCTTTCCAGTCTATTTCTGAAATTCCTTTGTAGTAAAACAGCTACTTTGAGATCTTGTATAGAATGTCCTGGGAGATTGAAGTGTATCTGTAACTGGACCCAAATGGGGGTGTGTGCCTTATTAGCCCCCAAGGGGCGCATTGTTTTGCCCGGGCCACGAGCCACCACCAACCAGGGGACCCAGAATGGTAATATTAACCTTATTGATCACAATAACGCCAAGGGGGCGCCTCGTCGGGCCCCGGCCTGGAGCCTGCCCGCCCGCCGAGAGGCGCCTGCTTCCCCCTTCCGGCCTGCGGGGCTCCGGCTGCTCCACCTGAGGCGGATGCTGATCCGGCTGCCACGTCGCCCCGAGTGACACGGCAGCCCGGAGGCCTCGTGAGGCGGCGGAGGCGGAGGCGGAGGAGGAGCCGGGCCCGCTAGGCCGAGCCGGGCCCAATCGCGGGCCAGGCAGGGAGCCTGCGCCCCTCGCCCGCCGCTCCTCTGTCCGCGGGAGGAGGAGGAGGAGGAGACGCCGTTGCCGCCGCCACCGCCTCCTCAGCCGCCAGTCCCCGCCGGCCCGTCAGCGAGGAAGCGCCTGTCCAGCCTCCCAGTCGCCCTGCTCGGTCTCCTCAGGCGCCACCATGTGCGGTAAGGAAGGAGGGAAGGAAGGCGGCCGGTGGGGAGGGAGGGAGGGATGGAGGCTGCCCAGCCGGGAAGGCTGGCGAGGTGGGCGATGCTGAGGGGCCAAAGCCAGGGCGAGGCGGCTTCTCTCGCAAGGGTTGCCCGCTTCCCTCAGAGCAAACGGCAGCGAGCTGGGCTAGATGACCCTGGGACCCCTTCGTGCTCTACGGCCGCATGCAGTAGCCTTTCCTCAGCCCATGTGCAGAGTGCGCCTGAAGAGGGGAGGGAGGGGGCAAGGCCAGGCCCTCAGGGCAGCACCTGCCTCTCTTCTGGGAAAGACCCAGGGGCTTAGCCCGCCCTCCCCCTCCCCTGTCCAAAGTCCGACGCTGGCTCTCTTGAGCATGTGCAGAGTGCCTTCGCCTTCAGGGTGGTTCGGGAGGGAGATCTTAGGAGGGTAGTGGGGACAGTGTGAATGTGCAGATGGAAATCGGGTGGGTGAGAGAGATGGTTTGTTTACAGGCAACCTCATGTTTGAACATTGCGGAACAATTAGGAAACCTAAATAAGTTGTATTTTAATCAGTTTATTGTATACCTGGTGTTAGCTGCCCTGAGCCTGGTCTTGGCTGGGGAGGGTGGGGTATAAATAAAATTTATTATTATTATTATTATTATTATTATTATTATTATTTATTATTAAGCAAAATCAGGAAAATAATGAAGGGGGGGAAGCTCTACAACTGCTTTAGTAATAGTGGTACCTCGGGTTACAGACGCTTCAGGTTACAGACTCTGCTAACCCAGAAATAGTACCTTGGGTTAAGAACTTTGCTTCAGGATGGGAACAGAAATCGCGCGGCGGCAGCGGGAGGCCCCATTAGCTAAAGTGGTGCTTCAGGTTAAGAACAATTTCAGGTTAAGTACGGACCTCCAGAACTAATTAAGTTCTTAACCCGAGGTACCACTGTAGTGACCCAGTACTGTAGTAGTAGAGGTAGTAGTAGTGGCATTAGGGTCTGTGGTGCTTTGAAGACCAGTAGCATAAGCAAAACACAGGTCTCTGCCCCAAGGAGCTTACAGCCTAAATCTTATGCGGGTGCGAAGTCGAAGGGGACAAATGTCTTGAGAGACTGGTGCAAGTGAGGCTTGTGGGGGAATTAGCATGAGAGTAGACGAGTGTGTGATATTGGGAAAGCGGGTTTAGATTGCTGATGATAAGGAAGGGGGTGAATTGGCAGAATTCAGCAGGGAGATATTTTCAACTTCGTTTTCCGTTAAGCTTAGGGTGGCTAAATACAACAATATGGCAATATGTTAACCTAGAAATATAAAGGGGAACAAGGGGTGGGAAGGGGTGGCAGCCAACCGTGCAGTAGAGGAAGAGCATAGGTGTGTGTCAGACAGGTAGAAAAGCAGATTTGCCTGTTCAGGAGCTACTCCACACCAACTTCAGGGCTGTCTGCCTTTCTAGCAACTTGTACTGAAGCTAGGGTTTGCCAGTGGTGCTGGTGTTGGTAGGTGGAAGGGCTGCTTCTGTATCTCTGGCTTGCATGTAGGTTTTTACTCTTTGCATGGTGTTTGTTTTGTGCACTGAGCTGCTTGCGGTGGTTCCAGAAAGATTTAATATTTCATTTAATCCCCATTTGACGTTGTGTTTGCACATTGCCTACAAGCACATCCTTTTGATGTGTTGAAAGGTGCTGTTTAACCTTATTGAGTTTCAAAAGCAGCTTCTAATGTGGCACAGAAGAAGAGGGGACGTGGAAGAAGAAAAGAGAGTCCTCTTATGTAGGCAAAAGGCAAGGGGTGTTTGGATCAATTCCAGAGGCATCATCATTAATAAGATCATTGCTAATAAGAGATTAAATGGAAAAAATTTTTTTGCACCTTTTTTCTTTTTAAAAATGTTGTGAGATGACTACCATGAAATACATATTTAAAACACCAAAAAGAAAGAAAGAAAAGAAACACTTCAGAGCACAGCAAAGAAGACATAATAAAAGTATAAAGAAGAGATGCTAGGCACATATCTCTGGTGATGATGTTCCACTATGTGGTGCATAGTTAAACTATGGAACTCACTCCTCCAGGAGGCAGTGATGGCCACCAACTTGGAAGCTTTAAAAAGTCATGATGGAAAGGGCTCTCAATTGCTTCTAGTCAGGATGGCCAGCCTCTGCCTTCATGGTCAGAGGCAGCAATGCTTTTGAAGACTAGTTGCTGGAAAGCACAGGAGAGGAGAGGCCTCCTCGTGTGCTCCATTCCTGCTTGCTGGTTTCCCGCCGGCATCTGGTTGGCCACTGTGAGAACAGGATGTTGGATTGATCCAGCAGGCCTTCTTCTATTCTTAAATTCATAAAGGGTGCAACTACAGATGAGGCTCCCTGATCTTCAACTTTTCCAGAGAACTTAATGATAAGACTGCCTCATTATTATTTTAATAATATTGGAAGTGTGTATGTATATACTGTAGCTCTTTTTGTGTTCATGTGCATACATTTATCAACTGCTTCGAACAGTATATGAATTTTACGAAATAAATAAATTAAATCAAAACAAAACACATGACCCCACTCATCCTTACAAATTCCTTCTAAGTTAAATTGGTCAATATGATTCTCCCCATATTCCAAAGGACTAGGCGCTGAAGAAAAGCAAAACTGGCTTGCTTGAGGCCACCTAGTGAACCAGGACCTTCTGGTTGAGCCCTGAATTATCATTTGCATTCTCTTGGTGTGCAGACGTAGCATAGGTCTATATGTGCTTATTGAATCCCAGGCCACTGGGCCCATCTAGACAATTGTCCACACTGGCAGTGGTTCGCCTGGGTTTCTAGCAGGAGTCTTTTCCAGCTGCACATGGAAGGTGTTGGAGATGGAACATGCTCTGCCATATATCAACTTCCCCATATATCCACTATTCTTTCGGCTTTCTTAACACTAAGGATTTCTATTGTACTCTGTCACCTTCAGGTATTGGTGTGGGGGTTTTTTGATGTGGGACACAGGTTCACGAGAAATTTCTCCTGAAGATCAAAGTGAAGAAGAGCTGCAGTCACAGTTTGCTCATGTGCATTTAATGCTATGCAAATTTGCCTCAGAAAATGGAAAATGGGGCAGTGCTAAGAATAGAATAGGCAATTTATGCTATAAATAGTTTGCTGTGAGCACAGTTCAAGTCTTTCTGTGAATTCAATCTTGGGAATGTGTGGGATTCTCAGATTGCATAGCATAATCTGTTCTTTGTCTACAAACATATCCTTTAAAATATTTCTGAATACAGTTATAGCCTCTTGACTGTCTTGTTCCAAAATGAGAAAGCAGAATTTTGTGCCTTTAGAGTGATGAAGACTGACAAAGCCCAATGCCTTTTCTTCAGGTCATATTTCTGAGGGGATTATTTCTCTTGCATGGTTGAAATTGTAGGGTTTATTGCCCTTGCAGTTTTATCTTTACCCTGACCTTTCTGTATCTTACTTGCTTATTCTTTGATGGAATAAGTATAATTCATCTATTGTTAACAGCCCAGGTAGAATGTAGATGTCCAGACAAACCAGTGTAGCAGATATATGCCTTGTTCATAGTTGAATGTGAAACTCATAACCAGTTTAAACTTGCTGCAGAGGTAAGGATGGGAGCAAATCTTACAAGATCACTTTCTTTTAATAATTAAACTGGTACAGCATCAAACTGGAATAATTTCAAAATCTGATACGTTATTCATAGCTTCGTGGGTTACACTGCCAGGGGTGGGAGAGGGGGGTTGACTACAGGACTAAGAGCAGATTCCAAGCATTGATTTATAGGTAAATAAGAAATGCCCGAACTGACAGAGCAGTTTTTTCCTGTTCAGTAAAATAGAGTGAGATTGTTGGCTCTTCGTAAATGGGTAGTTTGTTCTGGTTTTCAGTGCACAACTAAAGTTTGGGACCTGACTTGCTGTGAAATTGTCCACCCTAGTAGAGCACACAGTGTTCATTTCTGACCATTTGGTTTGACTAAGTGTAGAGACTGGTGCTCTGTTTAACATCTGCAGTGAAATAAATATTTCTACTGTTGACATTAATTTGTCTGAGCAATTTTTATCCTGCCCATCAGCGCAAGTGCTCTCATAGCAACTATCATATCCAAAGGATCTCTCTCCACCGTGCCTCTTAACCCCAGTATGAGATATGGGGCCAACTAAAACATTTTTGTTGCATGTGGTCATTCTTTACCTTCTCTCTGTTCCTTTCTCTCACCCCCCCTTTTAAATTTCCCCTGCATTCTATCATTCAGCTGTGTTCTTTATCGTCTTCCAGAAAGCTTAACCCATACCTTAAACAAGTACAAAAGGAAGTGTGGCACCTGAACCAATCTGGTTTAGGCTGGGCTGCAATCGAGTTTCTGGTCTCAACCCACCAGCAGAACCCTCATGTTTCACAGCCAGGTGTTGCCACCAGGAGTGAAACAAGCACCTGCTCTTCCTTCTGCTGGGTAGCTTCCAATTTCTTGCTGATATCAAGCTTTGTTGTTTAGTCGTGACCCCCTGGACCAGAGCATGCCAGGCACTCCTGTCTTCCACTGCCTCCCGCAGTTTGGTCAGACTCATGTTTGTAGCTTCGAGAACCCTGTCCCACCATCTCGTCCTCTGTCATCCCCTTCTTCTTGTGCCCTCAATCTTTCCCAACATCAGGGTCTTTTCCAGGGAGTCTTCTCTTCTCATGAGGTGACCAAAGTATTGGAGCCTCAGCTTCACGGTCTGTCCTTCCAGTGAGCGCTCAGGGCTGATTTCCTTAAGAATGGATACTGTCAGGGGTTCAGAAGCAGAGACGCAGAGAAGGGTGGAAACAGAGAGCGAGGGGGAGGAAGCCGAAGGGAGAATGAGTGATGATGACGACCCGAGATCTCCAAGCCTAAGCAGTGAGTCAGAGGACTCCCAAAAGGGAGCCCCAGTGAGCAGAGCAAGGGGGGGATCCGGGGGGACACCCCAGGAGGAAGGGAACAGAGGAGATTCAGAGAGCAGCAGCTGGAAGTCGGGACCCACGCTCATAACTGAGGGCGGCAGCAGCTGGAAGTCGGGACCCACGCTCAAGACTGAGAGCAGCAGGGAGGAAGGTAGCCAGGCATCGGGTTCCGGAGGCTGTCAGCAGGAGGGAGGGCACGAGTCAGGGGTGGTCACGCCCTCCTCAGAGAGCGAGGCAACGGTTAAGAGGAAAGTAGAGAATTGGGCGCGCGCGCCAAGTTCAAATGCAGCGGAAGCTGGAGCAGTAAGCAGCCCGGAGAGTGAGCCAGGTCCTAAAGCCCGCCGCAAGGAGGCAGAAGGATCAGGGGGGTCAGCGTCAGAGGAGAGTAGAAGGGAGGAGGCCCAGGGGGGCAGAAGGACCCAGAGACGTAGGGAGAGGCGAAGGAGGTGGAGCAAGGCTAGGGTATTAAGCTGGTGTGCAAGAGGCGGGGACTCAGACGGGTCTTCGCCGACCTAGAGCAGAAGGTGTAGAGCTGCACGCTGCAGTTCGGAAATGAAACCTGTAACTCAATAAAGACTCTTTTAAAGTGGACGCTGTGTGGCGTGGTCCTATGTGAGCTGGGACCTGGTAGCAGCTCTGACAGTAAGACCCGTCTCTTCAAAGCTTCAGAAACCTGAAACCTCGCAGCGGGAGCAGAAGCCGCTAGGGGAGGAAGAGGGGTGTCTGTAAGCGAGCTCACAAAGGTTAGCAAGATGACGGAAGAACAGAGGATCTCCGCGCTGCAAGAGGCAGTGAACCAGTTGTCCTCAGAGGTATTGGCTTCCAAGAAACGGGAGGAGGAGACTACAGCCGCCTACAGAGACCTACACGCCAGGTTTGAAATGCTTGTTAAGCAAGGGCAACCGGGACCCAGACCGGAGGGCGTGGGATTGGCACGGAGAGCAGGAGGGCTTGTGGCTCACTTCGATGGGACTTTGCAACAGTACCCTAATTTTAGAGCAGACGTAATGTGCGCACTGCAACTGCTGGCAAAAGACTTTAGAGATGAGGAAGAGAAGGTGGGGTTCATATTGTCCCATTTGCATGGGGATGCCAAAGCCTGGCTGCGCAATTTGTGGAGGGATAAAGATCCGGCGCTTCAGAATGCAGATGCCTTTATCAAAGCGATGGATGCGTGTTTTTTGTCTACTATTGATGTGGATCTTGCCAGACGGGAGATTCATGGACTAAAACAAGGGAGGGCGAGCGTCCGGCAGTATCACGCCCGATTTTTTGCGCTGGTCAGTGCTTTAGAATGGGATCGGGATTCGCCCCCTGTCAGAGACCTCTTCTGGGAGGGTCTAAGTTCAGCGGTTAAGGATGAAATTGCAAGGGGGGAGAGGCCCCGAAGCACGCAGGAGGTGGTCCAAAGGGCGCTGACTGTGGGGGTGAGGCTGGAAGAACGTCCATGGTGCAGAGATGAAGGACGTGGAGGGCGCGAAGCAGCGAGAAGTTTCTCTTTCGTTCCGAGGGAAGCAGCGCGTGCGCAATCCACACCTCCGCCAGGAGGGGGAGGGGAACCGATGGAGGTTGGAGGTGCAAGGGCTCAGTCAGCAGCCAGAGCCCTAGCACCGGCAGCAGTGAAAGCGAAGCCTCCTAGAGGGAACAGGAAGTGTTACATCTGCGAGGATCCAGGCCATTTGGCGAAGGAGTGTCCCCGGAGGCTCCACAAGCACACTGCAGCCTCAGCAATGGTGACTGCAGCAACGCAGCAAGGAGAACCACAGCAGGGAAACGACGATGTCTGGCTGGAGACGGAGGCACTGGGGCCCAGCCAGACGCATCTGTGAAGCAGTCCCCAGCAATCTTGCAACCCACGGATCCCCTCCCACCCAAACCAGTAGTGCAGCTCACAGCATCTCTCCAGCTACCCGACGGCGTCACTATCGAAGTGCCGCTTTCTGTGGATTCTGGAAGCAACGCAGACTTTATAGCGCAGAGCTTTGTGGAGCAGCACGCTATACAGCTATTGCCTGCCACTCTGCCCCTGCAAGTCGTCACAGTGGATGGCAGAGAGTTGCTAGGGGGGCAGGTGGTGAAGCAGACGCCACCGATGGTGATGCGCCTTGGCAACCACAGGGAAGTCATCAGTTTTAATGTCACCCAACTGTCGGACACGCCCATTGTGTTGGGCATGAGTTGGCTGGACAGGCACAGTCCGACACTGGCTTGGTACCAGAGACAACTGATCTTCGGCTCCTCTTATTGCGCAGAACACTGCATCCTGCCCCGACGGGAGGGAGAGGAGGAGGAATCACAACTGCAGTTGGGAACGTTGCAAGCGGTCCCCCACAAATACGCGAGCTTTTTGGAGGTCTTCTGCGAGAAGGAGGCGGACAAGCTACCCCCTCACCGGCCATATGACTGCAAGATTGACCTCCTACCGGGGGCGACGCTGCCGAAGGGGCGGCTATACTCCATGTCTGAAGATGAAATGCAGGAACTCAAACAGTTCATCGAGCATAATCTGGAGCGTGGCTTCATCAGAGAGTCCAAGGCAGTGGGGGGCAGTCCCGTTTTCTTCGTGAAAAAGAAAGACACGCCCCAAAAAAGACTAGTTGTGGACTACCGCCTTTTGAACCAGATGACCAAACCGTCTGATTACCCCATGCCCAGGATTGACGACCTCCTCGCGACGGTGCGCAAGGGACGCGTGTTCACCAAGTTGGACCTGCGAGGGGCGTACAATCTCATCCGCATGCGGGAGGGCGATGAGTGGAAGACGGCCATGTTCACACCGCTGGGCACCTACGAATACAGAGTTATGCCCTTTGGATTACAAAATGGCTCTCACTGTTTTCAAGCTTTTATGCATCACGTGTTGGAGGGACTCCTCTACAAGACATGCGTCTGCTTCCTGGATGACATCCTGATTTTCTCTGACTCGCAGCAAGCTCACGACCGAGACGTGAGGGAGGTGCTCAGCAGGTTGCAACAACATAGACTGTACGCCAAGCTGGAGAAGTGCCAGTTCGACACGACGGAGGTGGATTTCCTGGGATACAAGTTGTCGGACAAGGGGATAGCCATGGACAGCACCAAGGTTCGTGCGGTATTGGATTGGAAAAGCCCGCGCAACCGGAAGGAGGTCCAGCGGTTTGTCGGCTTCGCCAACTTCTATCGCAAGTTTATCAAGGGGTTCGCGATGCAGACGGCAGCAATTACGGACACGCTCAGCTCCAAAAAAAAGAAATTCATCTGGACGGAGCAGGCGGAACAGTCCTTTCAAGCGCTCAAGCATCTCTTCGCATCGGAGAAGCAACTGCTGCATATCGACCCCAGTAAACCGTTGAGGGTAGAGACAGACGCGTCAGACAGAGCCGTGGGAGCTGTCCTGCTGCAGCGAGACCCGCAGGGGGTGTGGCGGCCGGGAGCGTTCTACTCCAGAAAGCTCAGCAAGTCGGAGCAGAACTACACCATCTGGGACAGGGAGTTGCTGGCCATTCATGCAGCTTTCAAGGCGTGGAGGCACTTCCTAATCGGCGCCAAGCACACGGTGCAGGTCTGCACGGACCACAAGAATCTGGAGCACTGGCGCACGGCTCAGTTCCTGAACCAGAGGCAGATACGTTGGGCGGAGTTCTTTGCTGACTTCAATTTCCGAATAGAGTACGTCCCAGGCGACACCAACATCATGGCGGATGCACTGTCCCGAAAACCGCAATACCTAGAAGAGGTGACGCCAGCGGCGGCCATGCACATCTTCGCACCGACGGCGTGGGCGTGTGCCTCAGCTACAGTAGACCTGGATGCGGTGCGACGTGCATTGCGGGACGACTCATTCGCGCAAGACAAGATGGCGGAACTGCTCAGAGGCACGGCTACCACGGACGAGTTCCAGGTGCGGGACGGCTTGCTCCTACGCAAAGGGGCTGTCTATGTACCAGGAGACGACCTTCGCGCCAAGGTACTGCAACAGTTGCACGACGCACCCACGGCCGGTCACTTTGGCACAGAGAAAACGATGGAATTAGTCGCGAGAGACTTCTGGTGGCCCAGGCTGAGAGGAGAGGTCGCGGACTACGTCGCGAGGTGCGACACCTGCCAGAGGGCCAAGCCGGTACACAGACCACCGGCGGGACTGTTAGAACCGCTGCAAACACCGTTTGAACCGTGGGAGAGGGTGGCCCTGGACTTTGTGACGGATTTACCCAACTCGAGAGGCAAGACAGCTGTGCTAGTGGTGGTGGACTTGTTCACCAAGATGGCACATTTCATTCCGTGTGCGAAGGTGGCCACGGCGGAACAAACCGCCAAACTGTTCATAGATCACGTGTTCAAAGTGCATGGCCTGCCACGGTCTATCCTGTCCGACCGCGGACGCCAGTTCATCTCGTCTTTCTGGCAGAAGCTGATGGGTTTTCTAAATGTCAAGGTCAATCTGGCATCAGCAAGACACCCGCAGACCAACGGGCAAGCAGAGAGGGTCAATGCCATCATGCAGCAGTACCTGAGATGCTATGCCAATCAACAGCCTGCGACGTGGGTGGATTACCTGCCGCTAGCCGAGTTCGCTTACAACAACACGAAGCACGTGTCCACAGGAGTGACGCCGTTCTTTGCCAACAATGGGAGGAATCCCAGAACCTTCCCGGGACTGGAGAGAGTGGGGGAAGGAGAACCACAGACGGCGGACGCGTTCGCGTCAGAGCTGCAGGCGGTCCACGATCAACTCAGACGGCAGCTGGAGCTAGCTAAGCACGCCTACAAGGTGCAAGCTGACAAGCACAGGCGGGTTGGCGAAGTGATCCAAGTGGGAGACTGGGTCTGGTTGGCAGCCCACGCAGTGCCGACCAGGTCGCTTGCCAAGAAGAAGTTGGGGCACAAGCAGATCGGTCCGTACCAAGTCGAAGCGCAGATCAACCCGGTAGCCTTCCGACTGGCGCTGCCGGAGGGTTCCAGAATGCATCCGGTGTTCCACAGGTCGGTGCTCACTCCCTACAAGGCACCTCACAGGTTCCAGGAGCCAGGGACGGCGCCAAGTCCGCTCCGGGAACGGACGGAGACGCGGGAGGTGAAGCACCAGGACCACATCAACGAGGTCACGGAGATTTTGGACTCCAGATGGGGGGAAGAGGGAGTCGAATACCTCTTAGCCAGAGAGGGCACCCGGGCCAGCGCCAATAGCTGGGTACCAGACTACGCTTTGGAGGAACCCCTGCTCAAGGACGAGTTTCATGCCCTCTTCCCACACAAACCCATGCCAGCGAGCTTCTTCGACGACTGGTTGTTCACACCCACACTTTCTTCCAGCACGTTCCATGGATTCGACTCAGAAGGGGAACCCGCACGGAGCACCCGTTCCCCAGAAGGTTCACCAGCAGGTTCGGCATCAGGCAACTCGTATTGGTGGGACGATCGACCAGAGGAGCGATGGCGCAGGAAGTGGCTGGAGATGCCAGGTCGAGCGACCGACGCAGAGACTGACATGGACGTGTTCGGGGAGGACCTCGGGTTCGAGCACGGCGGTACAGAGATGGAAGAGCAACAAGTCAACGTCGACGACCGCGAGGGGGAAGACTCGGAGGTCTTCAGTTGGCGGCCACCCACGGGGAGCGACCTGTATCCAGCATTCCCTCCCATGATGATGGAGCGCCCAGCACCCACACCTGACAGCGGGGAGGGGGGAAGGGGGGGCTTCGAGGGGGGGATGGATGTCAGGGGTTCAGAAGCAGAGACGCAGAGAAGGGTGGAAACAGAGAGCGAGGGGGAGGAAGCCGAAGGGAGAATGAGTGATGATGACGACCCGAGATCTCCAAGCCTAAGCAGTGAGTCAGAGGACTCCCAAAAGGGAGCCCCAGTGAGCAGAGCAAGGGGGGGATCCGGGGGGACACCCCAGGAGGAAGGGAACAGAGGAGATTCAGAGAGCAGCAGCTGGAAGTCGGGACCCACGCTCATAACTGAGGGCGGCAGCAGCTGGAAGTCGGGACCCACGCTCAAGACTGAGAGCAGCAGGGAGGAAGGTAGCCAGGCATCGGGTTCCGGAGGCTGTCAGCAGGAGGGAGGGCACGAGTCAGGGGTGGTCACGCCCTCCTCAGAGAGCGAGGCAACGGTTAAGAGGAAAGTAGAGAATTGGGCGCGCGCGCCAAGTTCAAATGCAGCGGAAGCTGGAGCAGTAAGCAGCCCGGAGAGTGAGCCAGGTCCTAAAGCCCGCCGCAAGGAGGCAGAAGGATCAGGGGGGTCAGCGTCAGAGGAGAGTAGAAGGGAGGAGGCCCAGGGGGGCAGAAGGACCCAGAGACGTAGGGAGAGGCGAAGGAGGTGGAGCAAGGCTAGGGTATTAAGCTGGTGTGCAAGAGGCGGGGACTCAGACGGGTCTTCGCCGACCTAGAGCAGAAGGTGTAGAGCTGCACGCTGCAGTTCGGAAATGAAACCTGTAACTCAATAAAGACTCTTTTAAAGTGGACGCTGTGTGGCGTGGTCCTATGTGAGCTGGGACCTGGTAGCAGCTCTGACAGATACGTTTGATCTTCTTGCAGTCCATGGGACTCTCAAGAGTCTCCTCCAGCCCCAGAATTCAAAAGCATCAATTCTTCGGCGATCAGCCTTCTTTATGGTCCAGCTCTCACTTCCATACATCACTACTGGGAAAACCATGGCTTAAACTATACGGACCTTTATCAAGCTAAGGAGGCCTATAGAATTCTTTTGACTTCAAGGTTACACAAACACAACCCTTCTTAAAACCCCCCCCCCCATTTTTATTTGAATTCTGAAGTAGTGACTTGCAGTAGTCATGGCTGAACACAGCTGAATGTGTGAATTCTAACTGGGCTCTCTCAGAAGAGGGACAGCAGGAAATCAACTACTTTAAAAGGGTGGATGATAGCTCAGTAGCAGAGCTTCTGCTTTCCGTGCCAAAGGTCCCTGGTTTGATCCCCACCATCTCTCCAGGTAGGTTAGGGAAGACTCCTCCCCAGCAATGCTGCAGAGACCATGGCCAGTTGGTGTTGACATGGCTATGGTCTGAAGTTTAGCTATACAATTTTCTGTTTTATCTGTGGTGAATCACAGTTGCCTCCAGGCAAGTTTTGGAGTTGCAAACTGCCCTTTACACAGCTCTGAGTGGGGCCATGTCTGGAGACCCCCAAGGGCAGCCTTGTGCTAGCCTTGCATTCTGCTGACTGCATGGGTCTATTCTTTCCTAGTGTTTAAAACTTAGGGAGCCGCTGCACCGCCAGTAGTAATTATTAGCACAGATATCTAGCCTTACAGAAGTGACCTATTGGAAAACTTACAAAGGAAAACATATTGGAAATACAGTGGTACCTCGGGTTACATACGCTTCAGGTTAAATACACTTCAGGTTACAGACTCCACTAACCCAAAAATATTACCTCGGGTTAAGAACTTTGCTTCAGGATGAGAACAGAAATTGTGCTCCGGCGGTGCGGCTGCAGCAGGAGGCCCCGTTAGCTAAAGTGGTGCTTCAGGTTAAGAACAGTTTCAGGTTAAGAATGGACCTCCGGAACGAATTAAGTACTTAACCCAAGGTACCACTGTATAGGATGTGACAGCTATGTGAAATAGCTGCTAGGAGGTTGGGCACTGATTCTTGTAATTTTGTAATATATTACTGTACTTTAGGTGACAAATTATATTTGCTTCCAAACAATAAGGTAGAGAGCTTTGACCTGCCAAAAGTTAGTGATTCTTCTTTCCATCTGCCCCTTTTAGGTGGCTCTCTAGATGAGGTAATAACAGTTCTTCTTGGGAACTTATTTTCAACCCTGTCATCACAGAATTTACATAGAGAACATTTCCTCCTATGGACTATGATCTTATTTATGAGCTGAATGAGTAAATTTATTTAACTGTAACATTTTACTTCCTTTCTTCTTTTCAACTCATGCAAATGAGGAAGTGGTCTTGGGAGTGTGCTGTGTATGTTTAGTTGGTAAAAATATGTGATTAGCAGCACACCTTAAAATTAGTGTAGTGCTTGTACACTTGGAGGGAGCAAGGGCTAACGTAGGGTTGCCATATGTCCAAAGTTTCACAGACATAGCTGGGATTTGGCCATTGGAAACAATGTCTGAGTAGAAAGCGCTGAAATGTCAGGGAAACTCTGGATGTATGGCAACCCATATTGGAAGTGTAAATGTTGGCGAATTTCCTTAAAAATAGTTTGAAAGCGTCTTATTTTGAGATTGGGCAAAATGAAAAAAGCCATGCATCAGAATGATTTGCAATATCCAGCCAAAAATTATGAAACCAATAGCACGATAGGGTCTTCAAACTGGTTTTGAACAATATATCAATATATCGCCTAGCCATGAACAATAAATCTGTGGAATGTGCTTCTTTCCCCCTGGGGTCAACCAGTGTTGGCTTGCCATATTAACTAAGAAATCCCACAGCTTTTTGGGTGTCTCCAAGGCTTGTGGTATAAGGCTGGCACTTCTTTAGGCATGGTGCAAATGTGGGGTGTGTGTGTCTCTGTGTGTCTCTGTTTCCATGCTCTCACCAGAGCCAAAGATATGCTTGCTGGTAGATCACAGGTCAACATTAGTTTGCCTACCCATGGTCTGGTCAGTGGTGGCCCCCTGTCTTTGCAATGGCTTCCCAAAAGAGATCCGCTCCCTTGGTCATTCTAGGAGGGGTGTTTTTTTTTGGCCACCTGTGCACCTTTTTGAGAGGTAAGGGCTAGAATTGGAAAGAAATGTGAACCGTTGCTGCTGGGGGTGCTCACTGTTAGGCAGGGGTCAGCAACCTTTTTCAGCCGTGGGCCGGTTCATCATCCCTCAGACCATGTAGTGGGCTGGACTATATTTTGGATAAAAAAATAGAACGAATTCCTATGCCCCAAAATTAACCCAGAGATGCATTTTAAATAAAAGCACACATTCTACTGATGTAAAAACACCAGGCAGGTCCCACAAATAACCCAGAGATGCATTTTAAATAAAAGGACACATTGAGAAGGTGATTGGGCCACATCCGGCCCATGGGTCTTAGGTTGCCTACCCCTGCTGTAAGGATTAGCCTAGGCAAAAATGAGAATTTTGAGACTCAGTCTAGTTGTGAGGACAGCACCCAGATGTCCTCCAGTCCAGTTACGTAGAAAGGGGTGGGGGAGTAGCGAGGTCTCTCCCCATTGCTTACATCCCTCCAGTTCATGCATTTTTCTTGCATCTGACTTTCAATATTGGAGCATGTCTAAGGAGAAGAGCACCAGGTGGGATAGACAGACTTTCAGCAAGATCCATTGTGCCAGTTCCAAAAGTTAATCAGTCTCTTCTTTGTTTTTTCTTAGTTATATTGGGATGGGAAGGGTTCCAAAGCTCTTCTCTTGAGTTGGAATGCTTTACTGCAGTGAAGTGCTCGTAATTACTAACTTTGTTGGCTATAATGAAATTGAACACTTCCTTGTAGCCACTGGGAGTTGACAACCTGTCTGAAATCTTGATAAACTGGAATACCATGACTTAAGCTCCCCACCCGGCTTCTTCCCCTGTTTCTTGTGCCTTGCCCACTTTCTAAGAAAGTGTGAGTATGGCAGTGCCCTTTCACAGAGGGAGTTCATGCATGGAGATTATAAGGGATTTCCTTATAAATCTCAAATGCGGTATGTATTGAGCATGCAAGTCATTATTGTGACAAGGCAACTCATTTGTTGTGCTTGAGAGGTACGAGCACATTATTGACTTTCCAGGTGCTATTTTCTGAGACTTCCCAGGAATTGTGGGATCCATGGATTTGTTATTGCTTGGGGTTGACCCATTGGGTTTATTCTGATTTGAACTAGCACTGAATATATCCTACAGTGTCTAAAAAGTAAAAGTTCCAGAATGTGTGGTGTATTTTTTCTCATGCAGATGGTAGCAGAGATGAGGCCTAAATCAGGGGATCTGGAGCTACTGAGATAATTTAAAAAATCCACAAGAAGCCTGCTAGATTTTCTAGGACCGAATCAAAGAAGGATTTTTTGGGGGTTTTTTTTGAAGGAAGGCTGTAATGCAAACTCAAAATTCTTTATCCTACATCCTTGCACTCCATTCTAGAGTCTGCAGAGTGGAGCCACTTCATTGCACTCATCTAGAATATGTTTTATGCTTTTAAATGTTTTTTAAATTTTATTTATTATTTTATTTATATCCCATCCTTCCTTCAAAAAACCCCTTCTTAATGGATCCTTCTCTTGTCCCTGCAGTTGCTTTTACATTCTCTCTGTTTTACTTACAATTTTAATTGTGTATATGTACACACACACACATCTATATATATATATATATAAAATACTGCTTGGGAGAAATGTAGCAAAAAAAAAAGTGGTGCTTTTTCTTCCTGTGGCTTATAATGTTTTATAAAAATGAGTTTATTTACAACACTTTGGGGGCTGTGCTAATAGAAATCCTACACAAGCGTTGTTTCAGTTCATAGTTGTGGTTACAAAGTGAAATGCAGTATTGCATGTATATAGTCTTTGTTTTAATTTTTAATCAATCTTGCAGGCATCTTTGCTTACCTGAACTACCATGTTCCCCGGACAAGACGGGAGATCCTGGAGACCCTCATCAAAGGGCTTCAGCGACTGGAGTACAGAGGATATGACTCTGCTGGTAAGCTGCTCACCTTGTCCTTGGATTCCTTATCTTTCAAACTTTTTTTCTGTGGATGTGGTTTTAAAAGTATGTGGTTGCCAGTAAATTCATGGTCTGCAGTGTGTAAGAAGCAAGGCTTGGTGTAACTTATTCCACCTTTCATTTCACATGCAACATGCAACAAGTTTACATGTTTAGTTGTATATCTTCGACATAAACAGTTACAGTGGTGCCTCGCAAGACGAAAAGAATCCGTTCTGTGATTCTCTTCGTCTAGCGATTTTTTCGTCTTGCGAAGCAAGCCCATTGAAGGATTAGCGCTATTAGCGGCTTTTAGCGGCTT
This sequence comes from Podarcis vaucheri, assembly GCF_965113315.1. Lineage (NCBI taxonomy): Eukaryota > Metazoa > Chordata > Lepidosauria > Squamata > Lacertidae > Podarcis > Podarcis vaucheri. The sequence continues at coordinate 87,012,159 of NC_138765.1, read as the reverse complement.
TTAGCGGTTTATCAGCTTATCGGATCAGCTGATAAGCGGCTTAGCAGCTTAGAAAAAGGGGGGGAGGGGGAAAAACCCGCAGGAACTCACAAGACATTTTTGTCTTGCGAAGCAAGCCCATAGGAGATTCGTCTAGCGAGTTTTCCATCTTGCGAGGCATTCGTCTTGCAGGGCACCACTGTATGTGCACAGGTATTTGGATGAAGTTTAAATCTCACTAGGCTTTTTGAGATGTCTTTTCCCAATGAAAGAAATGTCATTTTCCTCACAGAAGCTGTATTGTTTGACAAGAGTCTAACGGCTGACATAACTGACCCTGTGCAGTTGGAATGCTTGGATATTCTTCAATGTCCCAGCAATGCAGCCCAATGGCTAAAAGGGAACACCTAGGCAATGTTATGTTTCTAAATCTTGCACTGGCTTTTCTTGTAATTATGTACAGCCATAATGTTCTGAAACCCTGCAATTTTATTCTAGCCTGTAGAAAAATGATTGTGGAAGTTAGGTTAATGATCTTGGAAAGCAGACCAATTAATATTTCAAGCCAAATGAGGTGTGTGTGATTCACCTTAAGTTTTCTGTGTATTAGGAGTTGGAATTGATGGAGGCAATGATAAAGACTGGGAAGCCAATGCTGGCAAAATTGCACTCATCAAAAAGAAGGGGAAAGTGAAGGCTTTGGATGAAGAAGTGAACAGTAAGTCCAGTCCTACACAATCCACCTTTTCCCTTTGGTGGTCTTTGTTCCTGATCTCAGTACCATTCAGCAACCGTCTTTCAATGCATTGTTAGGTACAAACTGAAAACACTTCCCAACACATTCTGTGCTCATTGGTATACTAAATGATAAACTATATATTCATTTTTATAATGCAGTTCTCAGATAAATCAAATTTACTAATCCTTCCTGCATGTCTGCCTTGCCTGTTGAGAGCAAATATAGAGATATAGCATGATCCCTTGTTGTTGGGTCATTCTTTGGCCAGTTAGACTCAGACATCTCAGTCACCTTTGGAACACAGACTCTTCCTCTCTCTCTCTGGTTATAGTAGAGGCAGCATGAATAGGGAGAATGGTAGCGGAGAGTATGCATGAAGAAAAAGTGTTCACAAGATAGCGGAATTCACATACTCTGCATTGTCTTAACCATCTCTTTCCAGAGTGGACAGCTGAGACCTCATTTCTTGTCTGTTACTGATAAACTAGTGTCCTATAAACTGATAACAGCAGATAGCGAGAAACTACTGAAGTTCCCAACAGTGGATTTATTCACATTCATCACCAAACCATGGCTTGATGCTGCTTGAGTGGCCTCATACGTGTTCCCCTCCATCCCTCACATTATGTCAGGCACAGGCAAACTCCGGCCCTCCAGATGTGTAGGACTACAATTCCCATTATCCCTGACCACTGGTCCTGTTAGCTAGGGATGATGGGAGTTGTAGTCCCAAAAATCTGGAGGGCCGGAGTTTGCCTATGCCTGCATTATGTGCTCCAATGCAAGCTACTTCCTCTTTAGCACAAACCAGAATTTGCTGTTAAACTAGCCAACTATGTTTTGGGCTTGCTCTCCAAACTGGCACCACCAACCAAACCATGGATGGAAGCTGGTTTGCAGTCCTGCATTGGAGGGCACATACAAATCATAGTTCAGCTGTTAGGGAATTTGCAGTAAAGACAAAAATAAAGAATTAAAATGGAATGTGTGAGTAGAATCCTTGTTCATATTGCAGCCAATGATTTAGTTTATACAGCAGTTATATATTTCTGTTGCTGCTGGTCTTAGGAATTGTTTAAATCAAATGTTGATGTTCTAAGCATGGTAAATTGATACAGCCACAAAATAAGAAGGTCTTTTCTTAACTTTCTATGTACTAGAAAAATGCAAGTATTAAATTGGTATGATCTCTGGGTGGGAAAACGGTAAACAATGGAGAAGCAAACGTCTCATGTTTTGTGTTCCATTCAATGCCCTCTATTCAGGAAACAACAGTGTGTGCTAATATTGTGGATAATACTTTGTTTTAAACTATGGCTGTTTTCAGAGAGGCATGGTGGAGGACCTCTGCATTGTGGACTTACTTTTATCTTAAATGTTGCTGACTGAGATGGCTGGCTTTAGTCAGAACTTAGGTTGGGGTGGTTGACGTTTTTTGTCCCAAGCCACATTCCCTTCTGGACATCCTTCCAGGGGAACACATGCCAATGGTGGGCAGGGCCAGAAGAAAAAGTTGGTAGAGTAATGAATTTAAACGTTTCCTTTGTTCATGAGGCTGCTTTCTACAATCACTCATGCCCCTCTCTGTCTGCCATCCAGATCAGCAGGGGGTGTGATTAGAACTGAGATACACATTTCAGCCAGGCAAAAACACTCCAGCAGGGTGCAGAGTATGGCTGGTATGGGGGGTGGTGGCCTGGGGAGAGTCCTGAGGGCCAGATGGAGAGGTCTGAAGGGCCACATTTGACCTTTAGCCCAGAGTTTCCCCACCTATAATTTATGTGTTGGTGGAAGTGGACCACTTAGCACATGCAAAAGATCTAGTTACAGATAGGTAGCCGTGTTGGTCTGCCATAGTCAAAATAAAAAAAATTCCTTCCAGTAGCACCTTAAAAACCAACTAAGTTAGTTCTTGGTATGAGCTTTCGTGTGCATGCACACTTCTTCAGATACACTGAAACAGTATCTGAAGAAGTGTGCATGCACACGAAAGCTCATACCAAGAACTAACTTAGTTGGTCTTTAAGGTGCTACTGGAAGGATTTTTTTTATTTTTATTATGCAAAAGATCTGTAAATGTTAGAAAAGAGCTCACATTCATGAGTACCCTGAAAGCCTTGGCCTACTTCGTAAAGCCTCACGCTGCATTTCTGAAGCCAGTGGGTGATGTCAGCTGAAACCTTTCCCTCCATTCATTAAGAGTAGGGAATCCTCTTAGGAATGAACTTTTCCCCACTTTACATAGAACAACAGGATATGGACCTAGACATTGAGTTTGATGTGCATCTTGGAATTGCCCATACCAGATGGGCCACCCACGGCGAGCCCAATCCTGTCAACAGCCACCCACAGCGATCGGATAAAAACAATGGTAAGACATTGCCGTTACTTTTTGGTGGGTGTGTGAGGGATGAGGTGACGCTTGGACTTTTGTCCTAGCTTCTGATGGCTGTTCAGAGTTGATAAAGTGTCGAGCAGGCAATATTCCTGGACAGCTGTGTTCATCTTCTTGAACAAAGTACCAGGTAACAAGACATGTAAGAAGTAAATCTTAGTGGTCTTAGCCTTTATTTCCAGGTGGGAGGAGGCAGATAGTCAGACCACAGAACCCCAACAAACCAAAAATCAGCTGCATTGGGAAACAGAATTTAGTTCTTTTATGGATTAAAGACTGTTTCAAGTTAAAAACAAGGCTGGTCTCAACTCCTTTTAAATATGCAGAATGTTCACAGATGATAATGCTTTTAAAATAGCTTTTTTAAAAAGTAAGTCGTGCATTATAGAATAAATCATATATTACCTTATAGAGATTTTCAGAAAAGGTTAAATTTTAGTACTGATTATATTGTTTCTAGATTAAAAAAACCTGTGATCTGAGGCACTGTAATGACTGCTATAAAGCCCTGCTGTTAGTATTGCACTAAGGTTAAAATACTACCAAAGTTACAAGCATGGGTTATAATTCCCATTAATCTGTTGTAAGGGTTCGTTTAATCTGTTAAGTGTCTTAATTCTAAAGGCTCCTCGGGACTGAAATTGAGTTGCCGGCTACCTTGTACTTTGTTGATACATCCTGTTTAGCATAGGCAACTGCCATTCCTGGTGTAGTTAGTACAGAAAACAATTTTGGGTAATGGCCCACATGGAAGATGGCCTACATTCTCTCTTACATTAGGAAATTGAACTGTAAATGGGTCTGGGATAAAGTAAATTAATCCTGCAGTTGGATGCAGCAGGTGGCATTAAACTACTCTAAGTTAAGCAGCCCAGCAGGGATTGTACTTTCTTTATTAAATTCGACCATCCATCTATCTTGTGCTTGTGCTTGGCTTTGGGAATCCTAGTTTCTGTTTCAGGCTTTTGCCTTTGAGCAAGGTGCCTGGCACCTCTCTTTTCTTCTCCTCTTGGGATGCTTCCCTTTTTTTGCGGGCTCTTTTATGATCCTAGCTCCTAAAGTGTTTTCTCCCCCTGTGTTTCAGAATTTATTGTTATCCACAATGGCATTATTACAAACTACAAAGACCTGAAGAAATTTTTGGTAAGTGAAGCTCCTTGTGCTGTGAGTTTAAACAAAGTGGGAAGTCTGAATCTGCTTGTGTTCGTATCGTAGGACAGAATCACTTGGGCCTGGTAGTTTTGTTCCCAAATTATGCCAGCATTCTTTGGATGCTGAGAAGGGAGACACTTTAGAAGCCTTTGAAGTATCTATTACATGAGCTGGTGCTATAACTTTAAGGAGTGGTTAGATTGCATGTTCCACTGGGCTGATAGGTATCTTCTGTGTCACCCTGTGAAGTGCCTTAGGGATGCAGGACGGCACCTTATCTCAATTCAGGTTGTTGCTTCATCTCATGCTGTACTGTCTGCACCAGGCTTCCCCAAACTGATGCCCTCCAGGTGTTTTGGACTATAACCATAACTATAACTCTCAACAGCCGCAGCCAGCATTGATAGCAGCTCTCCCTTTCCTGCCTGCAGATTGCATTTGGGACCTTCTGCAATCAAAGCATGCACTCTTGTCACTGAGTTTATGGGCCTTCTTCCATGAACATTAGTGGCGTTATATAATAAAGAATATTACAATCTTACCAAAGCTGGCTAATTTTATCTTGCTTCTCATTTCTTTCAGGCTTAAGTGTGTATTGTGATCAGGTGTCTATTAGGTTAATGGTACTGTATTGACTTCAGATGAAGTAGTAGAATTAAGAAATCTAAGGAGCAGATGAATATACTTCCAGGAATAGTTTTCAAGGTGCCACAAGACTTTTTGTGGTGTTTGCTGCCACAGACAACACAGCAACCCCCTCTGGAATTTTTCTTTGCAAAAAGAGGTTGTGGGGTTATTAATTGTTTACGGTAATATGTGGCACCAGATATATTATCAGCTGCTCTAGAATGCTATTGCCACTCTTCCCCTCCCTAACCAACAAAAATTGAATCCCAACCCATTCTAGCCTTTGAGAACTTTGCCATTGGGTTCCATACTAGCTTGGTTGCATTGTGTGGTTATCATCTGCTCTGCTTTTTGTAGGAGCGCAGCAGTGAGCTGGAACCATGCCCTTCAATACATGGTACTTTTGCTTCTGCATTCCTTTATTCTGTTTGATTCTTTCTCTGAGCAGGAGAACTTGAAATTAATGAATGAAAGTAGAGCAGTTGTAAGAAACAGGAGCAGCCTGTGCAATATTTTTAGAATATGGTTGCTATGATACAAAAATAAAGGTAAAGGTAAAGGTACCCCTGCCCGTAGGGGCCAGTCTTGACAGACTCTAGGGTTGTGCGCTCATCTCACTCTATAGGCCGGGAGCCAGCGCTGTCCGCAGACACTTCCGGGTCACGTGGCCAGCGTGACAAAGCTGTTCTGGCGAGCCAGCGCAGCACACGGAACGCCGTTTACCTTCCCGCTAGTAAGCGGTCCCTATTTATCTACTTGCACCCGAGGGTGCTTTCAAACTGCTAGGTTGGCAGGCGCTGGGACCGAGCGACAGGAGCGCACCCCGCTGCGGGGATTCGAACCGCCGACCTTTCAATCGGCAAGTCCTAGGCACTGAGGCTTTTACCCACAGCGCCACCCGCGTCCCTTTAAAAATCCCTTTAAAAATAGTGTGTAGTAGATATTCCCTTGTCCATGTGCCATGTTCCATTTTTCCATTGTTTTGACTAACACAAGTCATACTTTTTAAATGTTTTTTCAGGAAAGCAAAGGTTATGAATTTGAGTCCGAGACGGATACTGAGACAATTGCTAAACTTGTCAAGTACATGTATGACAACCGTGAAAGTGACGATATCAGCTACACCACATTGGTAGAAAGGGTCATCCAACAGCTGGTAATTCTACATTTTTTCGTAAAACACTTATCACCCGTAGGAGACAATATACAATTCTTATGATTTACCATACCTTTTAATATGTTTCATGGTGAGGTTTCAGGAATTGCTTAGTCCATTGCTGGTATAGAGCAATCTGCTTTCTCTTACAGCTGCTTTAGTCAGCAATGTAAGACATTCCTGTATTGCAGGGGGTTGGACTAGATGACCCTCTGGGTCTCTTCCAACTCTACAATTCTGTGATAAGCAAAGAGGAAATGAAAGAGCCAGGATCCTGTTTGCAACAGTAATGTTAGTTCATAGCTTTTACCAAACTAGATGTAAGTTAATTGACTAATTTAGAGAATATCCTGTGATGCTCAGACTAGGGATAATGATGATGATGAGGATAATAATAATAATAATAATAATAATAATAATAATAATAATAATACCTCTCAGCAGCTTTTGTTATAGTCAGTCACAGTGTTGAAATCCTGTTCATTCAGATTGGTCTTGGGAGTCTTTTCTCGTGGAACAATTAAGGTTCTGTTGAAGAAGTTCTGCTTTATTCTATGGCCGTTGACTTACACTGTGCCACAAGAGCCTAGCCTGCCCACTCCACATGCTTTTTAATGTCTGCACGAAACTTCCAGGAGAAACACATAAGGACACAAGAAAAGCAGATTCCAATCAGTTTTCTAGAGATTTGGCTCGAGGTGTTGCCAGCTGTGACACACAGCTCCTTCTCTTGTTTCCAACTTTTCATTCCTGTTGAAATCCTGAAGGTGGTCCTGGGTGGGTGAGGGCAAACAATCTGAGATTAAATCCAGATAATTCAGAGCTGGGTAGGGAGATTGCCTGCTCCCAAGCTTGATGGGCTGCTGGTCCTGAATGGGGCTACTTTGTCCCTGAAGAACCAAGCACACACTCCTGGACATTGATGCTAACTGGGAAAGCCAAGAAAATAGTGGTGGCACAAAGTACATTTTACCAGCTTGGACTATCTCTCCAGCAAGAGAGGTTGGCTCTTGCCAGTCACGTTCAGACTGGACTACTGCAGTGCACTGTACCTGGGGCTGCCTTTTAAAGGTGGGTTCAAAATTTTTGACAGTGTAGAATGCAGTGTCCCAAATTTTATTGGGAAATGGGTGGTAGGAACATGAGATAGTCCTACTGTATCAGCTGACCTGGTTACTAGTGCATTTATAATGCTGATTCTGACTTTTAAAGGCTTAAAGTGTTTTGTGTCCGAGATATTTGAAGGGTTGCCTTCACTTGTGCCGAGCTCCTGGTGCTCTGAGGTCAGCAGCAAGGCCCCTTTTAATTTGCTGCCTCCAAAAGCAGTGGAAGCCAGAGGGGCAGCCCCACAGCTTTGGAATTGACCACTTGTTCATAGCTTCCCTAAAAGGTTGGTCTGCTTCTGCTGTTGGCTTTGATGATACTGTACTTCAGTAATTTTATGTGGTTTCCCTGGTCTCTCAGTATACTGTTTCTGAGACTTTTAAGCTGCAATTTATTGTAAGCTGCCTTGAAAGAGTATTCTCCCAAAGGCTGCATATTAATAGTTTAATTAAAACATTTAAATGATGTTAACTGAAAAAGTAAAGTGTGTGTTTGCTTGTTTTTCCACAAGGAAGGTGCATTTGCCCTTGTATTCAAGAGTGTTCACTATCCTGGTCAAGCAGTTGGAACCAGGTAAATACCATCCCAGTAGTATGCTCTGTGTTTCTCTAGGTCATTTTCATTATTTGTGCACCCACACCCTCTTTTTGATAGGCTATCATAGATTTTAGCCAATTTTGAATTGGAGGAAATTCTCTTTGCCATATCTGTTATGTGACCTTATGGTATAATATTCCCTGTTTTTCATGTTACCTACTGATGCAAAAATATTCTCTTAGAAAAATGACCCCATTCTTTAATGTTCTTTCCTGCTATCCATGAAGTACCACAAACAGTTCAAAATTAGCAAAACAATTAACATCTTGACTGCAATGACTGTTAGTATTTTCCAGCTGAATCTGGGTAGTCATGTTTGCACTCATATCAGTTCTATAGCTTACTCCAAAAAATTGTGAGAATTGTAGTTTGTGAAGGGTCTGGAAACCTCTTTTGAAAATCCTTTGCTTGCCTCACCCAGACCTGTAGTTCCCTTGGTTCCATTAGGTGAAAGAGGGACTTTCAAGGCAGTGATCTTATTTGCACTTAACTGATCTCAGTGGTACTGACTTTTGAGTCAGCATGTCAGGGATCATCTGATATGTGTAAGACAGACAAGTCCTCAGATGCTAATCAGTTTGGTTCTTTTAAGATTTTGCTTGGTCTGCACATCATTGCAGTCTCAAAATCCAGGGCTCTTGAGAGTTTGTCTCACAGATTGTGAACATTCAGCTAGTCTGGGATGCTTTTAACTGCATTCTGTCTTGGCTTAAAAGCTGCCCAACTCTGAACTATATAGCTCTCGAGTTAGTGCTGTTTGCCATTAGCAGACTATAATTGAGATCAGATTAGTGAGGTTCCCCCCCCCCCCGATCTTTTTTGTTCTGTGCAATTTTGAAGCTTGGATCTGCGTCCTGGTCTGACACAAACGCCCCACCCCAGGCCCATAGCCCTGCCCCCTCCTCACAGGATGCTTTGCTTGAACTTGCTATCTCCAGGCCAAACTTTCTTCCCCTTGGTTATATCCTTCAACTTGGCTGTGCTGACACTTAGCTAAGCTGCAAATGTGATTAGGCCCTCCAAAAGGAAGAATCAACGCAGAAACCAGTGTTTATTGGTCATGACAGCTGGATGTCTTGTTTTCAGGAGAGGAAGCCCCCTGCTCATTGGAGTGCGGAGTGAGCACAAGCTTTCTACTGACCACATTCCAATACTGTACAGAACAGGTAAATATCACAGCTCGAGGAATTTCTCAACTCATTTCCTTCTTCTTTAATGCAAGTGTGGCAGAAGTGAGAAGTTTGGTACTATCTGCTAAATTAAAACAAAATAAAAAAATTCCTTCCAGCAGCACCTTAGAGACCAACTAAGTTTGTTATTGGTATGAGCTTTTGTGTGCATGCACACTTCTTCAGATATGCTAAATTAATACCTTATTAATATGGAGATGAGATGCTATGGGAGACTTCTAAAAAGCAAACCCTATTGTGCACTGCGTTCCTTAGTTGGATTTGGATTGTGGAAAGTGCAGAAAAATCTAGTTCTGTTCTTATAATGTTAGAAGTCATGGCTCTGGGTAGGTGGTGGGCACTCCTTCATTGGAGGCTTTTAAGCAGAATTTGGATGGCCATCTGTGAGGGATTCTTTAGGTGTGATTCCTGCATTGCAGGGGGTTGGGCTAAATGGCCCTTGGGGGCTCGTCCAACTCTACAGTTCTGTGACCTGCTCTACAAACCTGTATTGGCTTTGCAACAGCTGATGCATCACAGTTTCCCTAAACGCATCCCTGTGGTCCTAGTTTTAGCGGAGGTGCTGCAAATCCTTGCTTGGAGATCCCGCTTGGCCTCTTCTTCCCCAACTCTCACAAACCCTGTACTCTTCCTAGGGATTTCTGGGGAGAGGGAAGGGATGATTGTTAAATCAATCCACCCTTAGAAGATACACAGTGAGCAGCTTGGTTGTAAGCGACTCCCCTCATTTTGCATAATATCACGATATACCTTGTGCACGTGGCACCTTAGCTGTCTGGTATGAAGACTGACCAGTATCTTCAGCTCATCTTGTCCCCCAGCAGAATATCCCTGAAGCTTTAGGAATGTATTTATTCCCTTTAACTGGATGGCAACTAATGCTACAGTTCTATAGGCTTGCCTGAGAATTCCAGTATCTCCACAGCAAGGTTTATTGGTCCCTGTGGCGATCACACAGGGTCCCCGGATGTTTCACCGTCTATTGATCCCTGTGTCACCACTTTATTTCTCGCTGCCACCACCCAGGCCCTACCTGGTACAATACTGAGTCCAGTCAGGGTTAAGTTGGAACGTAAACTTCTGTTTATTTATTGCAGTTTAACAAGCATGTGGTTTCATAAACAGTCAATTACATTCATGAGCTGCCTATCCAGGCCTATAACCTCCGCTACCTGCTCTCACTCACTAAACCACCTCTCAGATATTTACTTGTCTTCCTAGCCCCTAACTATTCCTGACTCAGCTTATTTTGCTACACTAACTCAACCTACGCACAAACTCTATCCCAATTCACTCCCACTCCAACCTCACAAGGAACTCCTCCCTTTGCCCCTCCCAGAGCTGGTTTTATAGTTCCTCTGACTCCACCCCCTGGGTCCTGATTGGGTAACTTGTTTAACTACTTCACCTCCAGTACTCTCATATGTTAACGTCATAGCCCCTTCTTTATTTATTTTACTTGAATCTCAACTTTCAGCAAGCAACCCAGGATAGGTGACTGGCTGAACACTGTCTAGCAAAGTTTGTGACTCGGCAGGGGTTTGTAGCTGGGTATCCTCCCACTGTTCTGCTCCAAGTATCTCCATGCTGATGCTTCACCTTTCCATGCAACCTGTCATTTAGTCATGTCATGAAGGTTTATTGGAAGTATTTATCCCAGGTGCAAATGCTAATTCAGGTATTCAAGTGGGACAATGGGTACAGGAGCCCTCCACTGCTGCTGCAAAACAGCTTCATCTAGGCCCCATGGGACTGAAATTCGCAGGACTTAACACAGCTCAAAAAGCGCCATGTGAACTGCACTTCCAAGCGAAAAGTCTGCCTTCTGCTTTTCTCTAATTTTTATTTTAAATTGACATTGCTGAAGTTTCTCTTGTCAATGACACACTGAAGTTACTTTTTTCATATTGCACTTTCAGCCACACAACCTATGGATCATTCTATTGATGGAATATCCATTAAAATGGAGAAAGGTGCCTGAGACATAATTCTTCATTCGATGAGGAGTCCTGAAAATGAATTAAGACAATCACTTTCTCTTTAATATGTAGCTGATTGCTTTCCATTTGAGAGGAGGGACCAGCTTCACAGGGTATAGTCTGCTACTATGTTCATTTGAGCAGAACTTTTCATTCCTTAGCCTTCTTTTCTGGGTGCAGAAGTGCATACAGAAACAGTGTTCTTGGATTTTGATTGTCAAGAGGTGTAACCTTGTTTGTTCAATGGAAAGTGATGGCAACATATTAAAGAGATGGCATTGGGGCGGGAGATTCTGCATGCGAGAATCCTAATGGGGCTTTCCCACTTAACCAAAAGGTCCTCTGACCCCTCTCTCGCCTTCTCTGGTTTCTCTGCCTTCTGCTGATTTTGTTAATTTGAAACCAACATCCAGATTTCAGGATGTCTGACTTAACTGGAACTGGCCTTCTTCTTTTTTAAGTCAGTATCAACATGAGAGCCATGTTTTAATACTAAAATTTAGAATACATTTAACATTGGTTCTATCAAGTACTGATCTGAATACTAACAGTTTGCCAGTGGGTAGATAATCATGGTAAAAATGGGGGCAATGCCAGGAAAAATATATAAGCAAATCCAAATATCTTTGCCTTTAAGGAAGAGCTGCTTGTTCTGTGATTCACTGCTGCTTTAAATCATTTGTGTGCAAATGTTCTTCACAGAACATGCCCATATTTTCAATAGCTCTGACTGTCAGGTGTCTTAAGACTTCAATCCATCTTGTGTCCTATGGGAGCCAGTTCCATAGATTTAACTAGACAGTTCATACTAAAACTATGGCGCTCGTTCCCACAGGATGCAGGGATGACCACCAGTTTCTATGGCTTTAAAAGAGGATTAGACAAATTCATGGAGGAGAGGGCTATCAATGGTTGCCAGCCACGAAGGCTATGCTCTGCCTCCACAGTTGGTCCTTGGTATTTCTGACAATTGTGAGAGTCATCCTGAATCAATACTTTTTAAGGTACAACATGCTTGACTCTAGAGCAGCCTGTTCAAAATACATTCTTCACTTCCCCAGTCCGAGTTCTCCTGATGCAAACTACTCCAGCTAGCTCAGTTGTCTTCAGAAAAGCTATTCTGGCTCTGAGGTTTTGAGGGCAGCAAGCCAACACCTGTATTAGCTGCCTGTCCAGGGCCCACGTTGAATTCAAGTTTAAGAACACCTGATTGTCATCTTTTTTTTTTTAAATTGACAAACACAGAACTAATTCAAAAAGGCTTGGATGTTGTGCATGCGGAATTGCTTAGAAATTGGCTAGTTTAAATCGTGTTTTTAAGAAAAGCTAGACTGTCATTTTTACATGACAGTCCCCACTCCACACCAAAAGGCATTCAAATGTTTCACATCCTTCATCCTTAATCAAAGCTGAGAGCCAGTGTGGTGTAGTGGCAAGAGTGTCTGACTAGGACCTGGGAGACCAGGGTTTGAATCCTCACTCAGCCGAGAAGCTCACTGGATGACCTTGGACCAGTCACTGCCTCCTAGCCTAACAGGGTTGTTGGGATAAAATGGTGATGCAGAGGAGAAGTCCGCTGGCCTCCCTGAGCTATGTGGAGGAAAAGTAGGATATAAATGGAAGAAGTAAATAAATAAAATAAAATTGCACAAGGCAGACTCCCTGGGAAAGCCTCCTGCACAGCTAGCTCCTGTTGAAATGAAAAGGCAGTGGCATTGGTCTTGCCCACTTCCTTTCAATGGTGCTTCTGCAGGAAATATTCCCGTGGACTATGCCAGCAACCTTTAAGAAAGTGAAGCTTCATGTTGGTACTGTGACTTGGTGACTTGGGGTGAATTTTATCAAAGGAATGAGGTGCCTTCGTTTGCTGTCAGTTGCTTTGTGCGCTCTTAATGGCAGCTAACTGAGCTCTCTTGCCTCCGCAGGCAAAGACAAGAAGGGGAGTTGCAGCCTTTCCCGGGTGGACAGCACCACCTGCCTCTTTCCTGTCGAGGAGAAAGCGGTGGAGTACTACTTTGCATCGGATGCGAGGTCTGTGGAGTCAGCCAAAGTCGCCTTGTCCTTGGCTTCTCACAGCATTCACCAAGGAGGAGGTTGACTGCTAGGCCACCTCTCTTGGATGAAGGACCAGAGGGGAGAAGAGATAGTGAATGGCATTTGTGTGTCATTATAGCATGTGTGTTATATGTGGCATAAAATGTTTCCTGACTCAACCTGTTTTGTGGACACCTTCAGCACCTAGCGTGCTTCCAGTGGAACGGGAAATGGGTGTGAATCTAACAGACCAGGTACTCTTGGTGTCAGAGGCTCTAAGGCAGGCTTCCTCAACCTTGGCCCTCCAGATGTTTTTGGCTTACAACTCCCATGATCCCTAGGTAGCAGGACCAGTGGTCAGGGATGATGGGAATTGTAGTTTCAAAACATCGGGAGGGCCGAGGTTGAGGAAGCCTCCTGTTCTAAGGCTTCTGATTATCCTAGAGCCAGCAGGGTAGAGCTGATAGTCTGGGATCAGCTTGCTGATATTTTAAATTGCTCTCCTGCCTTTCCTCACAAAGGTGCCCAGAAGGGCTCATGACTTCACAGCTGTGTGGGTGTTTGAAGCTTTCCAAGTGGCCTCAGGTCAATTGCTATATCTCTGCTTAACATGTGGTGAGGAACCATATATGTTGGTGTCAGCTCCCTAGAGGGAGAGAAGAATAGCAGTTAACTTTCCTGTGCTAATAGCATCGCTGTAGACCTCAGCAGATGTATGGAATATTTGCAAAAATAAATAAATATAATTATTTATTAGCAAACCTGAATGGCTTCCTACTCCTTAGCAGTTCTGGGATCAGTTCTCCTGTAGTGTTTCAGCTCCCTTTTACCCACTCACCCACTGTTTAATTTACTAAGCTTATCAGGCAGCCTATTTGGTCCTGTTGAAAGAGGAAAGTGAAGCTACCAAATGTCTAAGCTGCTTGGGGTGCATTCTGACTCCAACAACTTCTCAAAATAGAGTAAAGAACACCATAGCATCTTGTGTGTGTCATAAATTTCATTTTTATGCTATTATACCTCTTCAAAGGGACGCAGGTGGCGCTGTGGTCTAAACCACTGAGCCTAGGGCTTGCCAATCAGAATGTTGGCGGTTCGAATCCCTGCAACGGGGTGAGCTCCTGTTGCTCGGTCCCTGTTCCTGCCCACCTACCAGTGTGAAAGCGTGTCAAAGTGCAAGTAGATAAATAGGTACCACTCCGGCAGGAAGGTAAACGGTGTTTCCGTGCGCTGCTCTGGTTCGCCAGAAGCAGCTTAGTCATGCTGGCCACATGACCCAGAAGCTGAAAGCGAAATGAGCGCCACAACCCCAGAGTCATCCGCAACTGGACCTAACGGTCAGGGGTCCCTTTACATTTACCTTTTACCTCTTCAAAAGCAAAGGAATATTTGGGTGTGTAGTTTAATTATGGGTCTAGTCAACCCAACTAAGTTCTACTCAGAGCAAAACTATTAAAATATTGAACCTCAGTCATGTGCATTAACTTCAGTAGGTCAACTATGCGCAAAACTAGCATTGGATAAAAACCATGTTTTATGCAGGGTGTTCTGTTTTTGGGTACAAAACAACCCACAAAACGATTGCAGGGGTCTGTTGGAGCCCAGGCGAGCATTTTACCCTAAGGGTTAATTCTGCTCCAATTCAACTTTCTTGACACAGGAGTTAACACTCTCAGGGTACAAACCTGCTACACTGATTACTTATTTGTAAGTAGGGGGCACCTTTCATGCTATTTGGGTACATTAGACCCATTTCTTCTCTGAGCCCAATATTTAGGCAACTTTTCTGTTTTCTTTTCAAGAGCTTACTGATAGTCCAGTGAACTGATAGTCCAATGAGGAATTTAAATTAACATGGGGGGGGTCGGGTCCATGTTTTTGGAATGCACAGCCAGTTAAATCTATTTTCTTATGTTAAACAGGAATGATTTTGTGATCAGTCATGATCTTTGTTTCTAGCTGGTCTTAAAAGGGCCTGTTAAAAAAATGGAAGAAGGTTAAATAAATGCAATAAAATTTGCATAAGAGCTGAAAAGTAGGTTACAGTAAAATGATAAAGTAATGATGTTAAA
Source organism: Podarcis vaucheri (assembly GCF_965113315.1). Taxonomy (NCBI): domain Eukaryota; kingdom Metazoa; phylum Chordata; class Lepidosauria; order Squamata; family Lacertidae; genus Podarcis; species Podarcis vaucheri. The sequence continues at coordinate 86,997,135 of NC_138765.1, read as the reverse complement.
AACGATCTAGTTAATATGTTAAGTTGCAGACCCTTCATAGTTTTTTGGAGGGGAGGCTGTAGTTGTATTCCAATTCAGCATTGTATTTTTTATCATCATTAGTAGTAGTAGTAGTAGTAGTAGTAGTAGTATTTCAAAGTTTATATAAAAATACAATAGGATCAGTCATCTCAACTCTTATCTCAAGAGTGGTATATCTACTCTTGCAAACACTCCGGTTCTAGTATGGTTTCATTACTGGATAACTGGAGTCCAATTGTTTTTATAATGTGCCTATTCTGTGAATCTTACAAGTTATTTGCCCATAAGCATAATAGTCCAAATTCTTCTCCTTGTAGCTTCCATAGATGGAATTTGAACCATTCTCTATTCTTTTACAGTGCAGTTATTGAGCACACCAACCGAGTGATTTTTCTGGAGGATGATGATGTGGCAGCTGTTGTGGATGGCCGTCTCTCCATCCATCGAGTCAAGCGCACAGCGGCTGATCATCCGAGTCGCGCTGTCCAGACCCTACAAATGGAGCTCCAGCAAATCATGAAGGGTATGTCTGTGTTGATAGTCAAGGCTTCCCAGTTTCAGGTGTGTGTGTTTGTTTGTGAAGATCCTTCCTGGAGATTTGCGGGGACACAGGCTACCTACTTGGAGGCTTACAATTTTTTAAAAAATGGCACAAAATGGGAAATAGACAGGGAGGGAAGAGGAAGATCCAAATCAAAACTCAGGTAGTAATTTCTAAACAGTTGTTCCTATCATGATCAGGTGGCACAGTCCAACAGCAGGACTCCATCGGCTCTGCTGTTTCACAGTTGTAGTTTATGTATCATAACTGAATTGGCTGCGTTTTATTCTTTTCCTTACATTTTCCACGCAATGTTGTTTAGCCCATGTTCACTGTACTAAAATATTTATATATAAGAAGTTGCAATAATAATAAAACACCATGTTCTGAAATAACAAACAAGAAAATATAAAGAATTTCTGCATCAGCAAAAAGGACAAAATTATATTAGGATGGCTACTCTCCTATACATACTAGTAAGCAGGACATTTTTCAGCCAGAGCTCAGTTCTGACACCTCTCAGGTGGTCGCCATTGCCATCAACAGGTAGCTTTGTCAACAGAATAAACATTGCAGTGTTGTTTCCATCCAGTCTACATTTTGCTGCTGTTATTATTATTTTTAAGGTAACTTCAGTTCATTCATGCAAAAGGAAATTTTTGAACAACCAGAATCCGTTGTCAACACCATGAGAGGAAGAGTCAACTTTGATGACTACACCGGTAACTAAGTCAAAAGCATGTCAATGGAGTTTTGGTTTTTGAGGCGCTTTTGCTTAATAAAGCACTGCTGATTAAGGGGGGAGGGGACACAACAGGATGGTCTGTATACGGAGAAATTCTCTGTCCCTTTTGCCTTACGTAATGTAAGGATGATTCATAGAATTGTAGAGTTGGAAGGGACGCGGGTGGCGCTGTGGGTAAAACCGCAGCGCCTAGGACTTGCCGATCACATGGTCGGCGGTTCGAATCCCCGCGGCGGGGTGCGCTCCTGTCATTCGGTCCTAGCGCCTGCCAACCTAGCAGTTTGAAAGCACTACCGGGTGCAAGTAGATAAATAGGGACCGCTTACCAGCGGGAAGGTAAACGGCGTTCCGTGTGCTACGCTGGCTCGCCAGATGCAGCTTGTCACGCTGGCCACGTGACCCGGAAGGGTCTGCGGACAGCGCTGGCTCCCGGCCTCTAGAGTGAGATGGGCGCACAACCCTAGAGTCTGTCAAGACTGGCCCGAATGGGCAGGGGTACCTTTACCTTTTTACCTTTAGAGTTGGAAGGGAACCCAAGGTCCAATCCCCTGCAATGCAGGGATCACAACTGAAGAATCCCTGACAGATGGCCAGCCCGACCTCTTCTCAAATACCTCCCATGAAGGAGAGTCCGCTACCTTCTGAGATAGTTGGTTCCACCATCAAACAGTTGAGGTAGAAGTTCTTCCACACTATTCCACCTCTGCTTTCTGTTGATTGCATTTTGACTGCTTTGTACCGCTCCGGCGGGAAGGTGAGCGGTGTTTCCGTGCGCTGCTCTGGTTCGCCAGAAGTGGCTGGCCACATGACCTGGAAGCTGTCTGCAGACAAATGCCTGCTCCCTTGGCCAGTAAAGCGAGATGAGCGCCGCAACCCCAGAGTCGTCCGTGACTGGACCTAATGGTCAGGGCTCCCTTTACCTTTACCTTTACTGTGCACTGTAGATGATGAGAGGAGGGAAAACTCTGAAATTCCTCTAAATGAACAATATAATTCCTGAAGTCTTAGTTGAAATGTCTTACGTTTTTCCTTGAGTTCTTGTTGTATTTGTTGTTGTTATTATTATTATGGTCATGTTAAATACCAAAACCTTTGTGTCTACATTTATAATAGTGAATCTTGGGGGTTTGAAAGATCACATCAAGGAGATCCAAAGGTGTCGGCGTCTCATCCTAATTGCTTGCGGAACAAGCTACCACGCTGGAGTAGCAGTAAGTGGCTGACTTTGGGTTTTCCCTTTGAGTAGCATCTCAAACACATTGAACAAATTAGTAGTGCTGTGATCCTACGATGACGTCTGTGAAGCTACAGGGAGTGGGTGCGGTGCTGATAGATGAATGCGGCTCTTTTATGGCTCCTTGTAACCATGACCCATCCTTGTAGCATCATTTCATTGATCTGTTTGGTTCTACAGGTGGGAGGCATATCTCACTGAAATTACCTACTGGGTCATGAATTCTTAACTGGAGCATGGAAAGACATACTCAGTAGAACACGTAGGAGACAACTCCTAGGGACTGAGGTCCCTTCCCCCCTTCCCCAATAAAATATTGGAGGGGGCAGGGCCCCTGAAAGTTGATGAGCATTGGCATTCAAATGGTGTGTGTGTACCGCATCATGAGATTGATTGTGCCAGGCGGGGCTTACCCCCCCCCCCCAATATTTTATTCAAGTTGGTACCCCTGATTGAACATTTGGCATGTTGGGAGTCTTACCAGAATTGGAAACTCACTCCAGTTCTGATGTAATAAATCACATTTTCTTTGAGGCCTGTATAGTTTATTTTGCCTATGAGACTATGTTTAATGATGCTGACCTTGGACCCTTTTTTTGTTTCTTGCACTGAAACTGAAAAGCCAAAATGGCACCCCTTGTCCCTGCACGCTTTCTCTCTCTTTAAATGACACAAAGATGGAGAGTGGGAGCAGGAAGTGCTCCTTCCAGAATCTGCTGCACTGCTTCATGTAATACATGACTTCCCTCCTTTTTATTTTATTTTCTTTACCAGACACGCCAAGTTCTGGAAGAGTTGACTGAATTGCCTGTCATGGTAGAACTTGCCAGTGACTTTCTGGACAGGAACACTCCAGTCTTCAGAGATGATGTCTGCTTCTTCATCAGCCAGTCAGGTACGGACGGGTCTTTGGCCTGGGAGCAGTGCTGGGCAGGTGGCAGGCCAACCTAAGACCAGTAGGTGGCTACCTTTTGCTAGGCTCATGACCTTTGACCTGGCGTGCTACCAAGGAGGGAGGTGTGGAATCCAGCAGCCACCAAGTCCAGTCAGGATTCTCCCGGCTGGAGCTCTTAGCACATGGTACTTCTTGGCCATTGCTCATACAAACAATGTGTGTTTCTGTTTGTTTGTTTGTTTGTTTGTATTTTTAGAAGTAATGAGTTCGGCATGCTTAGAACCAGACATGTGCAAGTTATCCGGGGCAAAATGTAAGAGTTTCAAAACAAAGGACAAAGCCTGTGTGAATGTAGTGAAATGCAGCCTGAATTTCATGCCTAAAGCTGAGCTTCAGATATACAGTGGTGCCCCGCAAGACGAATGCCTCGCAAGACAGAAAACTCGCTAGACGAAAGAGTTTTCCGTTTTGGAGGTGCTTCACAAAACGAATGGGCTTGCTTCGCAAGACGACAATGTCTTGCGAGTTCCTGCTGTTTTTTCCCCTTTCCCCCCTTTTTCTAAGCCGTTAAGTCGCTTATCAGCTGATCCGATCGGCAGATAAGCCGCTAAAAGCGCTAATCCGTCAATGGGCTTGCTTCGCAAGACGAAAAAACCGCTAGACGAAGAGAATCACAGAACGGATTCTTTTCGTCTTGCGAGGCACCACTGTAAGCTAAAAATTAAATCATGTGGATACATGTTTGTTCATTATGTGTTTGAGATATCAAGGTGTGTCTTACACAAATTAAATTAAACACAGACAAAATGCAAAAAATTGAAAATGGTTAAAAAGCAATTAAACTCTAATAGAACTAAAACATTATTTTTTTAAAAAATCAGGTGTATAGCTACACATTACTGAAGGACCCTTACTACTTTCCCAGAAAAGTAGTTTTGACTATTTATACCAGGGGTCAGCAAACGTTTTCAGCAGGGAGCCGGTCCACTGTCCCTCAGACCTTGTGGGAAGTCGGGCTATATATATAATTTTTTTTGGGGGGGGAATAAACTAATTCCTATGCCCCACAAATAACCCAGAGATGCATTTTAAATAAAAGGACACATTCTACTCATGTAAAAACACACTGATTAATATTCTTATCGAAGCCGCCCAGAGTGGCTGGGGAAGCCCAGCCAGATGGGCGGGGTAGAAATAAATTATTATTATTATTATTATTATTATTATTATTATTATTATTATTCCCGGACTGTCCGCGGGCTGGATTTAGAAGGCGATTGGGTCGGATCTGGCCCCCAGGCCTTAGTTTGCCTACCCATAATTTATACTATAATATAGTATAAGTAAAAAGGGGCTAAATAGCCAAAACTGTTTTTTATAATCACTTCCAGCACTACTGCTGCATTGAAAATGAAATGTTACCGTTCAAATGAAATGGTTGAAGCCTGGGCACTTTAGTTTGCCAAAAAAAAAACTTGTTCTGTGGAATAAAAGCTAAAAGCCAATTGTAGAATCTTCTGCCCTCCTGGACACATGAGTCGTATTGGGTAGTCACAAACATCAGATTCCTTGCAGGGTTTCCCATCCCTCTGGGGCAGCCTTCACCGACCAATGCCCTCCAGATGTTGTTGGACTGCAATTCCCATCAGCCCCAGCCAACACAGCTGATGGGAGTTGTAGTCCAACAACACCTGGAGACTCCTTTAACACACAGTGATTTCTTCTTTGGCCAGGGGAACTGCTAGAATATAATCTGATCATAGAAGGTGCCTCTTAGAATGCTCCCTGCTGACCATAGTGATAGTAGCCGGCCAAAGGAACGGCAGGCATTGGCAGTCAGCAGGCTGGGGATTTGACACCCTCTGCTGGTGATTTGTAGGCATGCCTGTAATCTTCTTTGCCATGCACTTGGTTTTCCTGTTGTTCCAGCATTTTCAGTGTACAGTGGTGCCTCGCAAGACAAAAAGAATTCGTTCCGCGAGTCTTTTCGTCTTGCGATGTTTTTCGTCTTGCGAAGCACGGTCCGTCGCAACTGCGCCTCTTCAAGCGGCTTTTTTTAAAAAAGGCGCAAGACGTTTTCGTCTTGCAAAGCAAGCCCATAGGGAAATTCGTCTAGCGAAGCAACGCAAAACTGAAAAACCCTTTCGTCTAGCGAGTTTTTCGTCTTGCGAGGCATTTGTCTTGCGGGGCACCACTGTAATGATAAATAATGAATTCTCTAAATTCGTAAGAAGTAGTTAGTAGTTTGAATTGTTTTATGAAAAGCAGCTGTAATTATGTCCTGTAGTTTAACTCCATACGCATAACACACAGAGCCATCTAGACAGATCAGTCTAGATTTACTTGAGTGCCAGTGGAATATATGAATGGTTCATTGGTAGGGAGATTTCTTTCCAGTATGTATTGCTAAAAGGATTTGGAATCCTGTGGACATTGTCGCCATTTACTTCTCTTTCTCAAGGAAGCAGAGGGTGGCCAGTGACTTAGTATTTGCCCAGTTTAACTCTTGCCCTTTGCATCATTCCAAAAACAGTGTGCAATTTGGGTATTGTTTAAAATGAGCAACACCCCCTCAGTTTGCCTTCTTAACATCTGGCTGCTATTCTCATTACAATATCTTGTCCGGTTTATTTAGATATTTTATATCTTGCCTTTCTGCACCTGGGTATACTCCAGGCAGCTCACATAAAGGAACAAGAACAAATCATAAAGTCCAAATCAGCAATATTATGTTTTCCCTAGCTAGTATGCTGTTGTAATGCAGCTGCCTTCTGTTCATGAAGAAGTGGAAGAACTAGAGTTCTTCAGAGAGCATTGCTGCTTTGCTTAGGTCTGTGGTTTCTCGTCTATGGTGCGTATCTTGCAGCAGCAAAAAAAAAGTTAATGCAATTCTAGGCTGCATCAACAGAAGTTGAGTGTCCAAATCAAGGGAAGAAATAATAACACACTATTCTTCCTGGATCATACCCAGCCTATAGTCCTGTGTCTAGTTCTGGACACCACAGTTTAAGAAGGATATTGAAAGCTGGAAGGGTGTGCAGAGGAGGATGACCGAAACGATAAGGGTCTGGAAACCAAGCCTAATGAGGAACAATTGAGGGAATTAGGTATGTTTAGCGTAGAGAAGGCTGAGAGGTGTTAGGATAGCCACCTTCAAATATCTGAAGGACTGTCACATAGGAGGTGGAGCAAGTTTGGTTTCTGTTGCTCCAGAGGGTAGAGTCTGAAGCAGTGAGTTCAAATGACAAGAAAGGGGATTCTGATTAAACATCAGGAATGACTTTTTGATGGCAAGAACTGTTGGACAGTGGAATGGTCTCCCCTGGAAGGTGGTGGACTCTCCTTCATTAGGGGTTTTTAAGCAGAGGGGGTTGGGCTAGAATGATTCTATGGCCTCCAGGTTGAGCATTTCCTGACTCTGATGGTGTCTGTCTCTCTGCAGGTGAGACCGCAGACACCCTGATGGCCCTACGCTACTGCAAGGAGAGAGGAGCCCTGACTGTAGGAATCACAAATACTGTGGGGAGCTCCATATCTCGCGAGACAGACTGCGGGGTTCACATCAATGCTGGGCCAGAGATTGGGGTTGCCAGCACAAAGGTAAGGGCTCCTTGTGTCATCAGAGGCACTCACACTTGGCACCAATAAAGCTCAGTTGAGTCACGTAGATTTGCATATCCTGTAATACATGCATCTGTTCTGAATCTTATGCTTCACTGCAGGGGGTTGGACTAGATGACCCTCAGGATCCCTTCCAACTCTACAATTCTGTGATTTCTCAAGGAAGGGCTGAGGGAGCAGGGGCAGGCATAGGGGTTCTTTCCCAGTTTATCTACAGTGTGCAGAGGGTGTTTGGAAATACCCGCATTTTGAATAGTTCCCTCCAGGTTGCATTAAGTTGAAAGAGGCATAACTTCTTAAAGAAATCCTCATTTGAAGTGCAGGCAGACAGCCCAACCCCTTTCCCAGCTATTATTTATTTGAATTTTTAGCTGCTTGTTACCCAGAAGCCTGCAATCGACTTATAATATATTTATTAAAACAAGAATTAAAATGTTAATGCATTCATGCAAAAACACAGTGCATAGAAATATACAAAGCAGCCCCCCGTAACAGTCACAGGAAGCGCACACTACCAGTAAGAATATCCTCCCAGCTCAGTGGCTCCCAAACATGTTTGGGGCCCTGCCTGCTTGGGTTCTATAAACTCATCCCCAGTGCACTTTACCCTACCCTGTAAGAAGCATTATTCAAAATAGTGGTCTGCATGACCCACTGGGAAAGATAATAGAACAATGAGATTTGAAACAGTAACAGTTGATTGCACATTGACTCAAATTCCAGTTACATCTACAGTGGTACATCTGGATACGAATGGGATCCGTTCCGGAGCCCCGTTCTCATCCTGAAGTAAACGTAAGACGCGTCTGCGCGTGCGCAGGTCATGTTTTGCCGCTTCCGTGCATGTGCGTGACGTAATTTTGAGCATCTGCGCATGTGCGAGTGCTGAAACCCGGAAGTAATGCACTCCGTTACTTCAGGGTTGCCGTGGAGCACAACCCGAAAATATTCATCCCAAAGCTACTTCAAGCTGAGGTATGTCTGTATTTAGTTTCATTAATTCAACGAAATTGATGAGCTTGATACAGCGATACCAGGTTTTCAAAGTATGATAGTCGTTTACACCTCCAGCTCCCCCTACCCCTGCTTGCTTTTTAGTCCCCCTCCCCTCCGGTTCAGTTCTGCCCACTTTGGGAACCAGTGCCCTAGTCTATCAAATGCCTGGGATTCAGGTAGGTGGCCATGTTGGTCTGACGCAGTCGAAATAAAAAATTAAAAAATAGTCCAGTAGCACCTTAAAGGTAAAGGGACCCCTGACTGTTAAGTCCAGTCGCAAACAACTCTGGGGTTGCAGAACTCATCTCGCTTTACTGTTCGAGGGAGCTGGTGTTTGTCCGCAGACAGTTTTCCTGGATCATGTGGCCAGCATGACTAAGCTGCTTCTGGTGAACCAAAGCAGTGCACGGAAACACCGTTTACCTTCCCGCTGGAACGGTACCTATTTATCTACTTGCACTTTGACGTGCTTTTGAACTGCTAGGTTAGCAGGAGCTGGGACTGAGCAACGGGAGCTCACCCCGTCGTGGGGATTTGAACCACCAACCTTCTGATCAGCAAGCCCTAGGCTCTGTGATTTAGACTACAGCGCCACCCGCATCCCTTAGAGACCAACTAAGTTTGTTCTTGGTATAAGCTTTCATGTGCATGCACACTTCTTCAGATACACTGAAACAGAAGTCACCAGACCCTTATATATAGTGGGAGGGTGGGCTGGGATTTTTCTCAGAAGGGTAGTAGGAGATGGGTATGATAAACCTGTTGACAACTCTTAATGATTGCAATTACTCCTACAGGAAAAAGCAAGGGATAGTATGCAGATGACCAAAAATATCTTTAGCATGTGTAATGAGACAATAATCCAATATTCAGACCATGTCTCGCCATAGTTTTCAGTTAAGTATGCCTGGGAGTAAAAGTAGGTGCCTGAAAAATACTAATGAAGGTGGCACTCCTCAAATGGAGAGCCAGGACTGAAAAGACCTTCTCCCTTGCCATCCTACTCCAGGCACAAGGATTACTGTTCCAGGTGTCTTCTGCATGGTTCTTTTTGTAGGGCTGCTGTGTTTGTGGAAAGAGCCATGCTCTTTGAGCCACGTGCAAGCAGTAGGCAGGGCCAAGCCAAGCCTCCAGCTTGACTTAAGGATGTTCCTAAAAAGGGGCTGCTCTGTAGGTATCTCCTGATGACCACTCAGAGAACTATTGGTGAGCAACCTATCCATACCTTTACTCCTATGCAAAAGAGACCCAAACAAAAACCAACCCCACAGTCTGTGCATTGTGCTATGTGCCATATTATTGGACTGGGTTTTAAATTGCACTGAAGAATTCTTAAGAAATCAAGACAAATGATAAAGACTTAGATGGAGAAGGTGGCATTTTTTTTTTTGAAAAAATCCCCAACTGATGCAAATATTAATCTGCTCTGTTTGTTATGGTGCATTCTTAAAGCCTTGGAAGATTACCAAGGTTTCACTTTGTGGTGTGGGTTTGAGATTAGGGTTAGGGTTAGGGTTGTTGCAAGCTACAGTGGTACCTCGCAAGACGAATGCCTCGCAAGACGAAAAACGCGCAAGATGAAAGAGTTTTCCGTTTTTTGAGTTGTTCCGCAAGACGAATTTCCCTATGGGCTTGCTTTGCAAGACGAAACGTCTTGCGAGTTCTTGCGAGTTTGTTTCTTTTTTCTTAAAGCCGCTAAGCCGTTAATAGCCGCTAAGCCGCTAATAGCCGTGCTTCGCAAGACGAAAAAACCGCAAGACGAAGAGACTCGCGGAACAGATTAATTTCGTCTTGCGAGGCACCACTGTACAAGAAAGAGAATATAGACGACATAAATGTTAGGTAATCTCTTGGTGTATATCATTTTCATGTGCATGTACAGCTTAACTACTTTTTGTATTAAATTATTCTTTAAAGCTTTCAAAAAAACTATCATTAACACCCAAGCATTGGAAGAGTCTTTGAGCAGTGAATAAGGCAAGATGGGGAGCTCCTCTCCCTATCTCAATAGATTCCCACCAGGGCGTCCTACATCTCCTCCCTGCTGCCTAGAGTTGCTTTCCATGGTTTGTTGGGTGAGCTGCTGCTGCTGCTGCAGCCGGCCATTCTGCACTCTCCCCCCTCCCTTCCGCAGACCTCCAGGCTGTAGATCCCCTTAAGAACACAGCATCCTATTCTCACTGGCCAGCCAGATGCTTGTGGGAAACTCGCATGCAGGATCTGAGCGCAAGAGCTTTTATCTGTCCTGAATCCTCCAACACCCTTCCTCCGGGGGGGGGGTGTTAAAGAGGGTCCCTGGCATATACCTCAATATTTCCTCAAGGTGATTGAGCTGCTTCCTTTCCCCCTTAAAATTTGAAAAGAGGCGTTTAACAAAGAACGAGCCTTGGCCAAGATTTGTATGCTATGGCGCCTGCTGCTTTTTCATGGGGAATGCCCTGCAATATTACATTGAGCTGAGAGGGTCTGAATTCACTTGTTGGAGCAATCAGGGTATTCATTGCAGCTGAGAGTCCAGCTCATTTTTAGCCTGCTTTGGCAGTTTTGAAAATATTGGTGTTCCTTTCCGCGAAGCCAGTTAAGAACTTGAGAAACTGTTTCTTAGGCTGTTCCACAGACCCAGGTAAGGAGCCACTGTTCTGGTCCAGAGGCACTGGAGCCTGTGGTAACCCATGGCAATGAGAGGGGAGAGTGCCTCTGCCAGGCAATATACCTCTGAATACCAGTTGCTGGAAACCGCAGGAGGGGAATGTACTTGTTTCCCACTATTTGGCCACTGTGAGCACAAAATGCTGGACTAGTTGGGAAGTTATTAACTGGGTAGGGTGATGGTCACCCAGACCTTCCTGGTCCAAGCACAGCACTCTGTCCTCAGCAACTGGCTGCCCAGGTCTGGGAGGAGTATAAACCTGTCTTTTTGTTTCAGGGGCGCTATTTTTTCCTGCCCATGCTCCCGAGCATGTTGGCATCCCAAAATGAGCAGATGTTACACATTACATTCTCCCCCCGCCCCCATTTAAGACTGCATTTCTGGAATATGTAATCACCGTTTAGGATAAAGAATCGAAGTTAACTCAGACAATGCTTTCTGGAGGAAACTATTGATAAACTGAGAAGGCAGATGATGGAAATTGTCAGACAATGACAGGCCTTTTTCAAGTTGCAGTGGTGGAACCTCCAAATTAGAGTCAATACTTAGGAGTCAATAGAAAGTAGCTCCTCTAGATTAATAACAGTTTGAAATCAGTGCTTTTCCCTACATCTTGCCATTCAGTGCTCTAGATACTGGACCCCATCGGTCTCTAGAAACAAGGTTCTTTCAAAGAGGGATTTGGATTTAGGGCTGGACTAGGAGGCACCCCCTCCCTCCGACACAGACACACACACATTTCCTCCTCAGAGCTAGCCGTTCTCTGCACTGAGCATACCCAAGTTCTCAGCCTGCTCTTGAGTTGCTGGGTTGGGCCTGTTGTTTCCTCTCTAATCAGAAGGAAAAAGGGGAAGATTGCAGGGCCTGCCCCTTTCTGTCAGCCTTTAGACAGAATTTAGACAGAATTCAGGGGTATTGACTGGCTCCCCCCCCCCGCCCCCGCCACTTTCCTGCCTAAGGATGTGAAGATGTACGAGTGCGAGTTGTGCCTTGGGTGCAGGATCTCTGCCTCTGCCCAGGCATGAACAACAAAATTGCAGAGCCTCCAGCTGTAAGGACTGGCCACACACTCAGCTGCTCCCTTATTCTTACTCTCCAGGTTAGCTAGGGTAATTGTTGTCATCAAGTACATTTTAAGGTGGCCAGATTAGATGCCTGGTATAAGCTTGGCCTGATGGGTGGTGTCCCTTTGCTGTTAGCTGGAGGTAAAATGAAAAGCCTTGTCTGTGGCGACGGAGCTCCCGTGGATTTGGTGTCCTCTTTCTCACTGGAAGAACCAATCCTTTCTGGTGCTTAGGGGCTGTGCTGGGTTTATGCCAGGGTCAAGTGGGATAGTGAAGCCCTGTGGGCACCTGAGGCCCCCACTTTTATCCCAGCAGTGCCCTCCTGAGCTGCTTTCAGGTGTGAGTTTTGGGCAGCTTGCAGCATCTTAGCAAACCTGGCAAGCATGTGCAGTGATGTCCTCTCTTTCCGCAGGCCTACACAAGCCAATTTGTGTCGCTAGTGATGTTTGCGCTCATGATGTGTGACGACAGGATTTCCATGCAAGAAAGACGGAAAGAAATCATGCGAGGCCTCAAGTTATTGCCAGGTGCGTACAGGTGCTCTGTGGCATCATGACAAAATGTGATTCTTTGAAGGAGAAGAGCAAGGCGAGGATTGACTTGATGCGGGTAGTGGGACCTCTCACTTGCTTCCTGGTTTTGTGAGAAGCTGGGAGATTAGAAGCAGCAAGGATCTCATCCAGATCAGATCCCTCACTGCCACATAGCCTGCACGGAGCTGCCTCTGAAGCCAGAGTGTTCTCTGATGCTCCATTCTTGGTTAATCCACACAAGCCACCAATCCATTTTTAGGCATAGTTCAAAGTCCTGGTTATTAAACAGTTTTGGAGTAGGATCTTTGACAGGCTGCCTCCTGCTGCATGAGCCTGTTTGTCTGCTGCACTCTTGCTGGAGGCCTTCCTCTGCAACCTGCTGCCATCAGAAGTCTGGGCTGGGTTGAGTGGCAGGGCCTTTTTGGTTCTGGCACCCAGATTCTGGACCTCAGGAAGCCTAGTTAGAATCATAGAATTGCAGAGTTGGAAGGGACCCCGAGGGTCATCTAGTCAAACTCCCTGCAATGCAGGAATATGCAGCTGCAACCTTGACATTGTCAGCACCACACTCTAACCAGCTGAGCCCCTTTCTTCATGGTGACTAGTGCTCTCTCTCTTTTGCCAAGCTTTTGGTTGTGGTTTTTTGCTCATTGTTCATCTTACTGCTTTGATTATATTTTAATTGATGAAATTTGTCACTTTGGGGAGCTAAAGATGGTCCCCCCCTTTCCCTTTTTTTATTAAAGATTTTATTGGTTTACAAAAGTATGAGCAATGACTCTCTTTTTTTCCAAGTAACATTTTTACAAATGAAACATCAGTTTCATTTGTTGAGACATTAGTGTTATATTAGGAAGAAAAGGGGGAAAGAGGTAGAGGGGGAAAGGTGAGTGGGGGTGGGGTGGGGTTGCGATGTTTCTGTTTTACTTAATATATGTGTGGAGTTTTGTGTCAGCATCGTTTGTGCAGGTTCTCTGCTATTCACTTGTGTTCCTTCGGTGGTGAGAGAGGTTGGGGTTGGCCTAGGGTGTGGTTGTTCATTTGTGATTGGCTGTGGTGGTCTTTGTTTTCATGTGTGAGTGGGGTGGGTGGGTGTTTGGATCAGGTTAGCCATATTGGTTCGTATGCTGTTGGTGGATTTTTGTCATTGTCTTGTTGGGCTGTGTATGTGATAAAGGGGAGCCATGAAGGTGTCTGCTAAAGATGGTTTTATAAATAAAATAAACAGATGAGGTCTGTGGGTAAACGCTTTGCTTCAGCTGTAGAAAGTGGGCTTGTGCAGGAATAATAAGTTGCATATGAAAGTGAAAACAGTCATATCTCCAAGAGAACAAAACATATTTATTTAAAAGCCACATCAAACATTGCATCAGTGTATCTTGGTTCTTTATTGTCACATCCTCAAAAGTGGATCACTTTATAAGTTACGAGAACAGGTTCCAGAGTTCTGTTGGAGGATTTAGAAAAACTACCTCCCACCTCTTTTATTTGGTGCTAATGAAACCCCAATAAAATTGGTGGTCCAGGTGGTGGTTACTATTGCTTTCTGAAGATCCACTGATTTGTGCAGTTTTCAGTGCAGCATTTAAATGCCACATTGAACATTGTTTCCAAAGTGCATGTAAGTGTGATTGCAGATTGTTAACCTGCGTGTTAATACGTTGCCTCCCTCTTGCTACTTGCGATAGACTTGATCAAAGAAGTCCTGAGCATGGATGATGAAATCCAGAAACTGGCCACGGAGCTTTACCACCAGAAGTCAGTCCTCATTATGGGCCGTGGTTATCATTACGCGGCATGCCTGGAGGGCGCTCTGGTAAGAATCCCCAATAATAATAATAATAATAATAGGCTTATCCATCATTATTTGTGTTCCATTTTGGAGGGTCAGACCTGAAAATGAGGAAGGGCGTTTTTAAAAGCATGTCTCTAGTCATTATAACTGCAAAGAGAGGGTTTAAAGCTGCTGTCCCCAACCTGCTGCCCTCCAGATGTTTTGACTGCAACTCACATCAGCCCCATCCTGTGTGGGAGTTGTTGTCGTCCAAGTGAACTGGAGAGCACTGGATTGGGGAAGGCTGGTTTAAAGTGTATGGGCAATCCCTGACAACAGGAAGAATCCCAAATGGACTGAGTAGGTTTTCTGAAGGTCAGAAATGAAGGTTTTAAATCAGGCCTGCAAATATTGTTGTCTGCTAAACCGAATGCAGCTCAGCAGCCATCTCCTGTGACCTACCAAGAGTTTTGCAGTTCTCATGGTAGTTTCTTGTGTTTCTGCAGTCTGGGGCAGGCAGAAACCAGCTGGAGGGTTCTGGAGCCACTCTTCACAGCTGTTGGTTTGCTTTTGGCTTGGTGGAGCATCTTTCCCCCCAAAGAGCTCATGGTTGCCCCCTCTCATTTAATCCCCACAAGAACCCTGTGAGGCAAGTCGGGCTGAGAGGCACTGACTGGCCCCCAAGGTCACCCAGCGAGCTTAATGGCTGAGCGGGGATTTAAACCCTGGCCTCAGGAGGATCTTTGTTTTAGAGAGAAACTTCACAGACTAATGTGTTGCACCTTCTCTGCAGAAAATAAAAGAAATCACCTACATGCACTCGGAAGGCATTCTGGCCGGGGAGCTGAAGCACGGGCCCCTTGCCTTGGTCGATAAACTGATGCCTGTCATCATGATCATCATGAGGGACGGCACATACACCAAGTGCCAGAACGCCCTGCAGCAAGTCATTGCCCGGCAGGTGAGTTCAGGCAAGAAGAGACAGAACCCAGCTCTGCTCCACAAAGTCCCGTCTTCCTTTGCTCCTCCTCGGGGATAAAGGAGGAGGCACTGGAATTGGCAGTGCCCAAAGGTATCGGAAGTGGGTGGTGGGAAAGAGGGATCCGTTTCCTCTACCCCTCAATCCTTGGTCTAAGGCTTTCGTTCACCTCTTGCTTGTGTGTGAATTCCAGGTTGGAATGTGGGATCCTCAGGCCCCTTTTGAGGGGTCAGGGTCACAAGCAAGGCTGCTGGCATTCCTCAGGCAAGATTTCCTCCTTGCACAGCCAGACAGTTTTACTTTTATTATTTATTGCATTTATTTCCTGCCTTTCCCCAAGGAGCTCAGGGTGCCATACATTCTCCCCACAACAACCCTTTGATATAGGTTAGGCTGGGAGGCCTGAGATCGCCCAGTGGGAATTTGAACCCTGGTCTCCCTGTTCCAACACACTAATCACCACCACTGGCTCTCCTTGCCCTCTCCTGCATCTCCTCAGTTGCTTAGAAGTCTTGCCTGCTTAAGGCATGGATGGGCAAGCTGAATATCCAAGATGCTTGGGAGGGGGCGTTCCTCTTTGAAGCTGAATAGCTCTTTCCCCTTTACGGATGTTTCTAGGGGACAAACATAACTGCATCTGTTCCCGTGCTCCCCCCGCATTTATGTATAAATGTGCCCCATATTTCTGTCAAATGGGAAGCCTGAGCAAAGGGAGCTGTGCAGTGTCTCCAGCTTTTTATGTTCTGCCATTCAGCAGCTCAGGAGGCACTTTGACTTCCGCCAGCTCCTATGCCAGAACTGAGTAGCAGTGCCTGGAGCAGTGGAGAAAAGGGGTGAGGGAAGAAGCGGGACGGCAGCACCTCTTCCAGCCATGAAAACGAGGCTCTGAACCTGAACAGGAGCTGAAGGAAATAGCCATTTCCAATGGTGTTTGCTTCTCTGCCCCTTGAAGACTTGCCTCCGGGCTTTCTCCTCTTATGATCTTCTCCAGAGTGAAACGAAACTAACCACATCTGCTCTCCCCTGTGTTTTCCCTCAAGAGTAACATAAGCCAATAACTAGGGAGATGGTAAATAACCGAAAAGTGTGTTTCTTGACTATGCACATTGTTTTCATTTGGGCCGACAAAAGTGGCATGAAGCAGATGAAATGGCAAACACCCGCTGGTTCCAGGCTGAGGCCCTCTTCAACTCCTTACATGCAGGGCTTGTTGGGAAAAAAAGAGGAGGCCTCTTCCATCCTCTGTAGCCCCACCTGAGCCGGCACAACACTTTGTGAGGCACCTTCAAGGCTCCCAGGCTCCCGTTTCTCCCTTTTTTGGTGGGAACCAGCCAGAATGATGCCGAGGAGAGGGGCTTCCAGACCGGCCCCATCTGGCCAGCAAGCAGAAACCGCCTTCCAGGCTGGCTGTTGTGACACCTTTTGAAATCTGCTGGCGCAGCCTTCTTTCTTTCGTGGGAGAAAAGCACTTTTTCAAGCTCTTTGTGCCCTGAGACAAAAGTCTGAGGAGACAAAAGAGTTCATGGGGCAGGATTGGTGGAGGTAAAGAGACAGCCATCCCTCCTAGCTTGATTCCCCCCCTTCCACACAGGACAGGGGCACAGCCAGAGCAAAGGAGACTGGCTTGCGCTGCTCTCTGGGTACCCTTGTTCCCTCCAGCCTGCCTGCCTTTTTCCTGGCCCAGGAGCAGGGTCAAGCAATGGCCCAGCTAAAGGGATTTGCCCCAAGTTTTGCTCAGCCACACTCTGTGGCCTGGTGCCATCTGCAAAGCAGGTGCAGGAATGCTGCCAGCAGACACCAGTGTGACGCTTGCAGGGGAGAGGGATTGAGACTGCTCTCCTCTGTCACAGTTTGGGGTCTAGCACTCCAATACCTGCTTGCAGCAGCTGTAAAATGCCACCCCGCAGCAATTGGAACCCACAGGTGTCAAAGAAAGCTGTGAAGGTGCAGTAAATCAGACCCTGAAGGTGGTGGTGGAGGAGCAGTGTGGTTCTTCTGGCCTGCCATTTCCCTATGGTGCCTCGGAGACCTCTCAGCCTTTGCCTCATCTTTCTCTCAAGGGTGTGGAGAGACTGAACCTAAGAGGTGGATGGAGGCCTCCTAAGTTTGGGAGTGGAGAAGGGGCTGCCCCGCCTTTTCCTTTACGCTTGTGCTCCTTGCAGGGTCGGCCTGTTGTGATTTGCGATAAGGAAGATATTGAGACCATCAAAAACAACAAGCGAACCATCAAAGTCCCCCACTCCGTGGACTGTCTGCAGGGGATCTTGAGCGTCATCCCTTTACAGCTCCTGGCTTTTCATCTTGCGGTACTCAGAGGCTATGATGTAAGTACCACACTTTTAAAGATCACCTTTAGTCCTTCAGTGAACATAAGGAGAGCCTGCTGGACCAGCATCATGTTCCCACGGTGGTGTTTCACAAATCACTAAAGGTGGTGTGAATCTACCAGCTTCAGCTGGGCTAAGTGGCCAGCTTGGGCGCCTTGCCAAATAAACCAGCAAGCAGAAAGAGCACATGTGTCTGTAACAAAACAATAAGTCTCATATTGGCTGTTCAATTTAAAATATCCTTTTCAGGTTTTTTGTGTGTGTCTTTTTGTCTTTTTCAGGTTGACTTTCCAAGAAATCTGGCCAAATCTGTTACGGTTGAGTAGCATACTCTGTCATTAATGCTTTGGCAGATGTCAGCAAGAGACACTCTCTTTTGGTACTGGGACACATTGATTTTAAAAGTCCTTCCTTGATCGAATCTTAATCCCCTGTTCAAGAGTCTTTATAATTCTGTTGCATTTGTGACTGTTAAACGTTGAATCCACAGGCTATGCCAGCAACATTGTTAAATGATGATCATTTCAAGGTAGTTTGTTCTCTTTAAAAAGTCATAATCCTCCTTTGTTGTCTAGCTGGATTGTTTCAGGCCTCCATAGTGCTGAATTGCATAATTGTCTAAGTATCTACAAGACATGCAGGCTCGTAAGATCTTTCAAGAATGGAAATGGGAAACGAGAAGGTAGTTCTGGAAATTATAAGAACAGAGACGCTAGGGCTGTGCTCTGCCACAGGAAACCAACTTTTCCCATCCTGCAAGGATGTTCACTGCCATCAGAACTCAACTGTTTTGAAGGGGCCTGTTTCATAATGGATTTCTGCACCTCTCCATTCAATAAAGATGGGAGTAGTTGGCCAGAGGAGGAAGGACCCTCACATTTGGTGCTTGGCCCCTGGCCCTTTCAACCAGTTCAGTTCTGTGTGGACCCACCATTCCTTGTCTGCACAAGCCCCTCTCTTTCATCCTCTTGAAAATGCTGTAATAATACAATACCTAAAGAGGAAAGAGCCCTGGTTGGTTGTTCCTGTAGAGTGTAGATTGAGGTGGAGGCCTCTTTGTGCGTTCATTTTTCTTAATGGTGTAAAGTCACCATAAGGTGGGTCACTTCCCCTTGCCTCTTTCACCACATAGTAAAGACATCCCTCACCATATAAGGAATGCAGTCGGAAGAGAGAACTGCACCCCATTTTTACCTCCTGGAGGATGAAAAGTTGGGCGACCCCTGGGTGAGAGAAGACACAACTGAGGTCTGTACCGGTTCCCACTAATGTTATTCCCAGCATCTTCTCTGAAGAATCAGAGCAGTGGCACAAAGTCCATTTTATTTGGAGGACAGCTCTTCAATTAATGATCCCAAATCTATTAATGTGAACATGTCCCACATAAACATGTGGAGACCAAGCTGCTATTTTCTAGAGGTTAGGGGGCAGATGATGAAACTAGGGCTGAGCTGAAGTGGGGGAGGGAAGGTGGTGTGAACATGCTCTGTGCGAAAGCCTTTGCCCGCTGCAAATACCACCCACCCCTTGGCACTTTGGGAGGGGGTCTGTGAATAGGAGCAAAAAGTGTTTGTCATTTTGTAAAAGCAAATGCATCCTTTGTTGCCGTTTGCCTAGGCCAATTTGACTGATTTTTCAGCACCAAGTTATTAATAATAATTGTTGGCAATGAATCCAGCAGACTGCAGAACGGGAAGATGGAGATGGAATTTTACTCCACTTGAGTTAACAATGCAGAGATGTCTTTCTTCTCTAGCTCTGCATGAAAAAACCTTTGAGAAATGAAGCAGCCATGTGTTCTGCCTAGTATTAAGTTGATGTTTGTGGTGAAGGTAGTGAGAGAACATGCAATACAACATGAAGACCAAAGATGAGCTTCAATGCCAGACTGGTGTACTAGGGCTGAACAGGTTTGGAAACCACTGATGCAGCAAACATAGATGGCAAAAATCCAAGTTATCTGAATGAGCAGCTTCCCAATTCCCTTGTCCTTAGGTGATGGGACAGAGATGGTACCAGAGGGCTGTGAATAAGCTTCCTTGCTGAGGCTGCTTTCACAGTTTTATTTCAAGGGCAGAAGAACTGTGGAATGTACAAAAGCTAAGAAATATGGCAAATAAGCCAATCTGCAGAGCTCAGTAGAACACCAGCTTCTCTGCATTCCCTTTTATCAGTTAAGAAATAAATATCCTAATAGAGAGGATTTAGGGATGCTATGATGTGGGGGTCTTCTTGGGCCAGCAGTTGTGTGACCCTCTTGCCCTGCCTGATATAAGGACAATGCGATGAGGCGCACGGTGTGTCTTGAGTATTCAGAAAGCCTTGCACCCTGATGCTCAGCTTCTCTTGTGCTCACCATAAAAATATTACCTGCCATTCAGTTAAAGGTTTGAAGTGGCGCATAACTGCTGTTGAACATTGTAGAGTTGTGAAGTATTGCGTTAGTCAAAAGTCCTTACCTTACCAGTGGTTATGCAATGTCGGGAGGAGCGGTGGTTTTCTTTCATCTCAGTGGATATGTGTCTGCCTGTCGTGCAGTGTAAAGGGAAAGGCAGGGCTGCTAGAAGAGGTTTCACTCCACTTGTGACTTGGGCTACTTTACATAGATGTAGAGCACCAGTGTAAGGGCAGAAGGACTTAGCATCACTTCCAGCCCCTACAGTTCTAACTGATGTGGGAAGGTCTGCGCTCTCTTCCTGTGCAAGTTTCCCTGTGGGATTCCCCCTCAATTTGAACTCCACGGTTCCAGAAGTCTGCAAGCCTTTTAACAACCAAGTGAACTCATGTAACTCATCAATCAACCAGCGTGGTCTTCAACACTTCCATTGTGGCCAACCTTGTTAAGTACAAGTTGCATTATGTTTCTTGTGTGTCCTGAAGAAGACTGACGTGGTTTACTACTGAAGATGACTAATGTGGACTCTGGCTGATGAAATCACAGCTCTCTCTCTCTCTGTGTGTGTGTGTGTGTGTGTGTGTGTTTAAAACTGGAACATTTTTGCAAAATGTTAGCCCTCTGTTTCTCTGCTCATTTTCCTTTTGAATGTATATATACAGCTCGTCATGGTTTATGGGGACCACTCTTTACTAATTTTGTGCGGTGTGCTCTACACAGCTCAGAATTTTAACATTTAGGTTGTTTCCTAGCTTACTTTTTTGTATTTTGCTCTTTGAATAATAAAAAGTGCCCAACCTTACCATGACTTTGGCTTAGAAATCCTTGTTCTCTTGTGTTCTTCCCATAAAAAGAACCACCCAAGGCCAACTTGTAAATTAAAATAGCAAACCGCAGTAGCTCTTGCCCACGGAATGCACAGGTATTGTAAAAACGGGGGGTGCAAAATTCTACAGCCTTCTAACTTGATAGTCCTGTGTGGCCCACCAAACACTTCCCTTAGAACTGCAGCTCAGCCTTTTCAAAATGAATTACCATATTTTTCGCTCTATAACACGCACCCGACCATAACACGCACATAGTTTTTAGAGGAGGAAAATCCGTAGGCATGCCACCCGTAGGCATTCCCTCCATAACATGCACAGACATTTTCCCTTACTTTCTAGGAGGAAAAAAGTGAGTGTTATGGTGCAAAAAATACAGTAAATGCCTAGCAGTGACCACCAAACATGTTTTCTTTTGCAGGGTTTTGCTCCGTAGTTCTGCCTGCCCTCTGCCCCCCTTTGATTGGCTGGTCTTTAGCCTTTGCCTTGAGAGAGGTAACAACCTGGGGAAACTCAGTTGGTAGGTTCACCAGAGCTCAGCAATAGGATTCATTCTCCAAATCCAACCAATTATTGCAGCAGCCTTGGGGAACTGGGAAGAGGGTTTCCATGCTGCTAGGAGCAGTGTGAACAGAGCCCTGGAAGCAACAGCCCAAGGCCTGGCTATTTTGACAGTGTGTGAGAGGAACTCCCAGCTTTAACAGTCCAGTTTTCAAGGGCCGCATTCCCCCCTTTGGGTTCTGGGGTCAAAATGCTTCAGTGACACAATGGGCAGAACTGTCCTCTTAGGCTTCAGGCTAAGGATGGGGAGCCCTTGGCTCTCCAGATGTTGCTGGTCTCTAGCTCCCTCACCCATGAAAACTGATATTCTCTTCTGGGAATCGGCGTAGTCATGATTTATGCTGGCGGGGTGCGCACAAAACCAAGCTATCTGCAATGCAGTTGGTCAGCTTCTGATGCACAGCTGCCCTTTCCCCACGTCTATGAACAGAATCCATGAAGGCAGAGCTCAAATTAGTTCTTTAATAACATCAAAATTTAAAGAGTAATGGCTGTATCTAAAAAAACAACAACCCCACACGATTCATGCAAATAAGCCAAGGGCACAGAACAAGAGTCTTCTCCTTGCTGAACAGACATTTCTCTCATCCCCCAAAGGTCACCACATCTACAGAGAAAAAGTTATTTTCTGACCTGCAACATCTCCATTAATTGCTAACCTCCTCTTCTCTCAATCCTTCCAGGGACTTCCAAGAATTGCAGATTGGCCACCGTTAATTATATGACATGCACTTGGCTTTTGAATCTAGGAATAAATATTTTCAACCAAAGTAGTTTCTCAAGATTTGGTCAAGTATGATTTATCAGTATTTATTCAACTGTTTGAATCTGTGAGCCTGTGAAGTGGTTAGTCATTTTGCGATTTCACACTTCCTGAAGCTGCAGAAAAGATGGTGTCTCATCCAACTGCTTCCACTCTTCTTTTTGTTATACAAAGAACTCTCTTTAGAAATGGCTAGTTCTGGAATATTAGCTATAATGAGCTCAGGATTTTCTACTAACAAAAGATGTATACACAGTACTATATGTCTGTATATAGTACACTGGCCAGTTCAACCTCTCTGTTACATAACATTAATTGACCCTGGAAAATTAATCAGAATTTGAGGTCCATGGACACAATCCAACCAAAGTTAAGCACTGATATCTCAGATTTCTCCACCTCTAACATGAAAATAGTTTTGAGCTGATTCCGATTGCTCTCACGGCACCTACACAATGTCAGGCAAGTGGAAAATGGCTGAAATCTGAGTTCTGCACAGCCCATGCTCTTTCTCCAAAGAGTTAAGAGTGGATTGGGTCCATTTTCCTCTTTCTCCACCACCTCTTCCACACAAATAGACCCCTCAGCTGCTGTTTACAACTGTCCATAATGGCTTAAGTGGAAGATCTTCTGCTCAAGAGTCTTCATGATTACAATTAATGCTGTGTAAAGGAGGCATTCGTCATTACAGGGACTATCCATACATTAATAATAGCAGTACAACCATAAAAGGGGGAGAAATTAAACAAAAAACAAGCACAGCTTGATACAATAACATGCCATGAAATATCATTGGCTTTATAATAATTTACTACAACATGAAAAAAAAGATCTTTTATCCACACAGGATAGGAAATGCTTCCACTTAAAATATGGCAAGCATATAACAATAAAATATACACCACAGATTTGGAATTTTGCTTTTAAATCATGCACAGAGAAGTTGTGTACTTAAAAATAAAACATCCTTGGCCTAACTTACACTTTTTAAATTCATTTGTTCCCTCCCTCTATCCTTAAGTTTTTTAAATTTTTAAACTGGGAAAACAAAATTCATCTTTAACAAAACCGGAAGCTATCAAAATACACTTATTTTTCCTCTGAGATTATTCCAGCATTGCCACCAAATTAACGCTAAAGAAGTGTTGCATTTTTCTAAAAGCTTTTTTATTCCAAACTTTGGGGGCACCTTTAAGGCTCTGTAACAAGTCAAACCTACTCCCTGTATTACTTTCAACCCATTTGTTCTATACCTTCCAAGCAGTCTGCCAGGAAGTTCTCTTGGCAAACCCCGTTACGAGTTGCGCTGTTCTGCACCTCCACCAGGTTTGCGCAAGAGAACTTCCAACTGGACTGAGCACTCCCATCTTCCAGCAAGACGAACTTCTGCTCAGCTAAATTGTGGCAACCAGCTGGACCTTGTGCCGGAGCTTCTCGGACAACGGCAAGGCCGCCTTGTGACCGAACTGCAACTACACCCTGAAAACCCAAACAGTGGCTATTTCCGGAGAGGTTTGTGACCAGGCAGAGTCCCGAGGGGTGCCTTTGCTATTACAGAAGGCTGCTTTGTTCTGCCTGCAGACTGAGCAGCTGTTGCTGTGCAGATGGGGAAAAGAAACGGGAGATGAAGCGGCAAAAGGCAGGGGAATCTCTCTCCACTGGCCACTCTCAGCTCATGGTAACTGCTGACACCACAGCCCTGGAGACAGACTAGGCACTTCCAATCTGGATTAAGTTGCTTGAGTTGCAACCTTATACAGCTGTCTTTAGGATGCTTTTGAATGTTATCATAGGCAGCAGAAAACCAGGAAAGAGCATCAACCAAACCAAGGGGCCGTCTAGCCTGGCATCCTGTTCTCAAGAGTAAACATCCTGAGGGCCCTGGGAAGCTCAAAAGTGGGACCATGGAGATGATTGGGGACCTGTTGTTTCCTAGCATATGGGACAGCGCAACACTATCCTGCCTCAGACCATGGGGTATTCCATGTAGCTACCATGGCAGATAGCTTTGGGTTGACTTAACAGCCATGAATTTGACTAAATCTTTTAAAAGCCCATTCAGCTGATTCGCATTATCTGAATGTTGGAAGATTTGGGGCAGATGAAATAAAGTATTTCGCGCAGCACACAGTTCAACTATGGAACTTGTTCCTACAGGGGGCAGTGATGACCACCAACTTGGATGGCTTTAAAAGAGGATTAGGCAGATTCGTGGAGGGGAAGGCTATTGATGGCTCCTGGCCACAAGGCTGTGCTCTGCCTCCAGTTAGAGGCAGAAATGCATCTGAATCTCAGTTGCTGGAAACCACAGGAGGAGGAGAGAGTGGCTTTGTGCTCAAATCCTGCTTGTGGGTTTCCTGCGGACTAGGTGGGCTATTGGCCTGACCCAGCAGGCTCTGCTTATGCTCCATGCACATCTGCATCTCTCCCCCCGGGCAGAGGCACAGGTTCCCTTCCTTGGTTTTCTGCCACATGCTGCGATGTGCAAAGTGTTCCAGCTCAGACATTCTCAGAGCACCTAAATAGCCAAGTCTAACCATTGCAAAGCCACCTTCTGGCTGCAATGACCCCGCAAAGAATTTCCTTGCAACCTACCTTAGCAATGAAGGTGGACATGCCCTATGGCAGATACATGCGCAAGCATTCCCCCTGGACTGTGGCCTTGATCTCTTGCAGGAGCACAAGGGAGCCAAAGGCCACATTGATTTTCATGACAGCAAGGAAGAGTGGAGTCGGCACACTGAAGTCACTGAAAGCAATGCAAGCTCAACGTGCTAAATGCTGACCAGATCCCGCCCGTCACCATTTTGAACAACTTTAGGATGCATAATTCTGCAGAAAGGTGTTAAAATCCTCCAGAAACATCAGGAGGTGTGTTTTCCTTCGGGAAAACTGATCCTAACGATCACATGGGGCTGCATGAGTTTGCCCTTACTGATGCAATTATTTTATCTACTTCTAACATCTGTGTTACTAAGGCAGTTTGTCAAGACATTTTACTACAGGTAAAGTACGTACATTTGCAGGACTGGAAAACTGAGTCAGCTCCCATTTATAAAGGGAGCGATGCAACCTGTGCATCTCCTGGGAGGCTCAGTGTTATTGCACATTTTGGTATTGCCCCAGCAAACTGCCGCACCCCCCCGCTAACTAAGGCTAATTTCCAGTGGGTGCCGCAACGTAACTATCTTCCAGCAAGTCAGGCCATTGGCTTCCCTAGCCTAGCACCATCTACCTGGGCTCACAGTCGCTCTCTGGGCCCTTGCTCTGTCCTGTAATCCAAACACCTTGAGCTGGAAACAGCCTTGGACCTCCTGCATGCAGATCCTATTGAAATCGGGCTCCTACCCAGTCAAAGGCAGGCTCCTTGCATCAGTGATGGAGGTGAGGTGTACAAAAATGCCAAGAGTAGGCAGGCAGGCACGAGGTGGCTGTGTGAACTGCCCCTTCAAAACAGAAACAAATCAACATAGATTTTGTAAAATAAGTACCGGAGGTAAAGAGTCTCACACCATGTTGAAGTCAATACGTAAGGGTCTGCAATCTTTAGCTCCCCTCGACAACAGCGGTTCTATCCTGTTAAGTGCTCTGGAATCCCTCTTTGACAGATTGCATCTGAGGCCAAGCGTGGCTTTCCCATGGCCAAATACCAAGTCAGCAGAGGACATGAAACTCAAGTCACACCTCTCAGATCAGCATCTATCTCGCTCTCCTTTCCAAAGTACTCTCTGAACACACATCAAGAGGGCAACTTAACATGGCTAAGCCAGAATGTAGTAGCTCTCGCTCAGTCTAGGCACCACTTGAGACCATTTAAGCATGATCAAATCCACTAAAAGCGCCTCCTTGAATTGACATCAACATATGGTTATCAGAATCTATTTGAAAGTAACTACTAAAGGGGGAATGCTGTCTAGTCTTTTTAAAACCATGGCAATTCAAGTCATTTCATCTCCTCTGCACACTGGGGAAACTTTTGCGTGAAACTCCCTTCCCTTCTGTTCCTCCTTCCCATGACGGATCTGTGTTGTTTTTCAAAGCCGGCCAACAGGAAGCGGATTCACTTAAACTGCCAACACACTTCCTAAAGGGTCCTTGCAGGGCCTGCCAGATGTATTGTTGGTGGTTTTCAGATCTCCCATGGAATCAACCGCTTTGGGCTGCCCTTGGGTGTCCTGTGGATGTTTCTTTTGGAAATCTCACAGGCATGTGCCACAGAACTGGGCAAGGCCAGCCTCTCCACCCAGCGGCTGCATTTGCTCTGCTTCTTCACAGCATCCCAACTCCTCTGGACTCCTCCTGTCAGCTGAGAACATGACAAAGGCCATACAAAGGCCACTTTCTGCACTTCCATTGCAGGTTCGGACTGTATGACCCTCGGGGTCCCTTCCAACTCTACAATTCTGTGATTCTTCAAAGGCCAATGTGCTGACGTTTCCTTTGCTTCCAGTCATCTGTTCTTCCTCCGAAACCATCAGACTTGAGTTCATTGCACCTACTGCCTTCCTTGTAGCAACATATCAAATCCAGGCGTGCTCAGGAATACCTTCCATGTGGCAACACCAGCGTGGGCTCCAGGGGCACGGATTGGCTGCAAGGATTTCTGTGGCCCCAGCCATGCTGTCCTCATGAGATTCCCACCACTCACCTCTGAGGGATGATCTACTCAACCTGACAGGAAGAGGATGACTTTCAGGTCAGTGGCTGGTGGTATCCTGAACACACAGGGCTGCGGGCAGCGTCCAGCATCCAGCGACTGTTTTGCTTTCGCCGTCAGAGTCTTATTCTTTTTAAAGTGATGAATGGCAGAGATTTCTTCCGAACTGAACGCCAGGGATTTGAGCATTCCAGTCAACTGGGGGCATTAGAGGACTTTTTTTAAAAAAAGAAGAAGAGGAATTGAAAGGGGTTTGCTTGTCTCTTCACCCAGAATGTTAAGGCCACCTCTGAAATATCCTTGGTTTTACAGTACTGTTGAAAATGGCTTAAGAAAGGCTTCTGGGGGAGAGGGCAGGGTGTTTAGACAGAGGGCCGCGGAGGGGGGCGGGAAGGGGGCGGGGCCCGATTTGGGGGAGGAGCATGAGGAGGGAGAGGGGGGAGCGTGGAGGGCGGAGACGGGGTGGGGGGCGCTGGGGAGCTGGGTGGGGGAGGGGTGTAGATGGGGGCAGGGGGAGGGGGGTTGTAAATGGGGGCAGGGGGAGGGGGGTGGTAGGCGTTGTTGAGAGGGTACTTGGGGGGAGGCTGTGACGTCTTCACTCGGGTGAAATTAATGCAGCGACCCTGAAAGAAAAAGCAAACATGGAGTCACTCAGAATGGAGCTGACAGAATGCACGCTGAGCACAGAATCGGAATAAAGTGCGGAATCTAGCTAGCCCGCTTCTTTCTAGAAAGGGTTTCTAGACCTCATGATGGTGAAGGTAT
Organism: Podarcis vaucheri; assembly: GCF_965113315.1. Classification (NCBI taxonomy): domain Eukaryota; kingdom Metazoa; phylum Chordata; class Lepidosauria; order Squamata; family Lacertidae; genus Podarcis; species Podarcis vaucheri. The sequence continues at coordinate 86,969,790 of NC_138765.1, read as the reverse complement.
GCTTGGAAGCATGTGAGCAAAGAACACCTGGAGAGACCCAAGTGCTGCAGGGACTGCTGAAGAAGACTTCCAGTGGTCCAGTGAGGTGGGGAATTAAGTGGCGTGGATAACTGAGAGCCAGTGTTGTGTAGTGGTTTAAGTGGGAGACCGGGGTTCAAATCTCCACTTGGCCATGAAGCTTACTGGGGGACCTTGGGAGCCAGCTGCCGACCTTGCAGGGGTGCTGTGGGGGCTAAAGGAGGAGAGGAAGACCCAGTATGACACCTTGAGATCCTTAGAGAAAAAGGTGGGACAGTGTAGTAAATAAATAACAGCATCGCTCCCCTTCCTCAGAGGTAGAACACTGCTTGCTAAATAAACAAACTCAGCTTTCTGGTTGTTCTTCTTTCTTTTTTACACAAGGGATGCTGGAGATTTTTCTTTATTTTTTGGTTCTATAGATCCTGCCAAGGCTGACAGATACTAATAGCAAACACAAGTGGTTGAGTACCTATCTGTTTGGAAGGAAATGGGGCCACCCAAAAATAAGGGAGTGGTTTCTCCATATTTGTGGGACTCCCTGAATATGAAGAGGAGGAGGTTAAGGGGTGATATGATAGCCATGTTCAAATATATAAAAGGATGTCACATAGAGGAGGGAGAAAGGTTGTTTTCTGCTGCTCCAGAGAAGCGGACACGGAGCAATGGATCCAAACTACAAGAAAGAAGATTCCACCTAAACATTAGGAAGAACTTCCTGACAGTAAGAGCTGTTCGACAGTGGAATTTGCTGCCAAGGAGTGTGGTGGAGTCTCCTACTTTGGAGGTCTTTAAGCAGAGGCTTGACAACCATATGTCAGGAGTGCTCTGATGGTGTTTCCTGCTTGGCAGGGGGTTGGACTCGATGGCCCTTGTGGTCTCTTCCAACTCTATGATTCTATGATTCTATGAAGGAACTTATACATTTGCAAATTAAAAGAACAGTTGTTGTTTTTTTAACCAAATTCAAAATGAGCTGACAAGACTCTCAAGGTCCCAAGACTTAGGGAATGCTGATGGCACTGGGGCATTTAGCGGGGCGAAGGGCAAAAGGAGGGAACTTCTATACATCCTCACCAGGCATCCCCAAAAACACAAGAGGCCACATAAAATGCTGGCTGGAGCTGAGGGCAGGCAGAATCCAGAACAGCAGGAGGGCATCATGTGGGGCAGGGGTCTTGCCAAGTGCTGACCGCGACACTAAGAAACCCATTTGATACCTATTAAAAGGATCAACTCTTTTGCAGGCTAAACCACATAATCAAATCTCAGTTTTTTGCTTCTCCGCACCTGGCCCCGGAGGCAGGGTTGGAACATGAATAAAAAGCCTCAAATATATGCACCCCCCCCCCCAAATATGGAGCCTGTTTCTGGAATAGGATGTAGCAAACCATGGAACAAACACAGTCAAAGTTGCTGCTTGCCTCTTGGTTCAAATGGGTGGACAGCTTTATGTTACGCTGAGTTACGTTTATAGGCCTTTGTGGACCAGAAAGAACAGGGAGCAGGCCTGTAATGGGATCTCTGGTGGAAAAAGGTGCAGAATGTGGTTGGATGTTAATGACCTGATGCTGATCCACAGCCACAAAATGCATCTTTAGCTGCCTATAAAAAATGGTGCTAGATTAGTCTCCTCTAATAATTTCCACCTCTGCAATAAAGCAAACCCTGTAATGTATCATTTCTCAAGCCAATGGCACAAAGATGTGAACAAACTCTTCTGCAGACGTTTTGGACTTGCCTGCCATCAGCCTCAGCAAGCAAGCCAGCCAGGGCTAAGAGGAGTTGATAATCCAAAACATCAGAATGGCACCAGGTTAGGGAAGGGTGACAGAGAAAGAGAAAGAGAAAAAGAAAAAGAGAGAGATTAAGCAAATTCATGAAGGAGAGGGTGGTCGGTGGCCATGGCTATGCTCAGCCTGCCCAAGTGCAAGCAGCAAGTGCTTCTGTGTACCAGTTTCTGGAAACCACAAGAGGGGAGAGTTGTCCTTGTGCTTGCAGGTTTGCCATGGGAACCTGGTCGGTCGCCATGACAACAGGATGCCAGACTATTTGGGCCACTGGCCAGAACTGGCAGGCTCTTCTCACGTCAGAGATGGTGGGACTGAAGCGTTCCTCCAAGTTTATATTTCAGGGTGTCATAGAATCATAGAGTTGGAAGGGACTCAAGTGAAAAGGGAAAGGACCCCTGGACAGTTAAGTCCAGTCAAAGGCGACTGTGGGGTTGGAGCACTCATCTCGCTTTCAGGCTGAGGGAGCCGGTGTTTGTCCACAGACAGCTTTCTGGGTCATGTGGCCAGCAGGACTAAACCGCTTCTGGAGCAATGGAACACCGTGACGGAAACCAAAGTGCATGGAAATGCCGTTTACCTTCCTGCCACAGTGGTACCTATTTATCTACTTGCACTGGTATGCTTTCGAACTGCTAGGTTGGCAGGAACAGGGACAGAGCAACGGGAGCTCACTCCGCCGCGGGGATTCGAACCGCCAACCTTCCGATCGGCAAGCCCAAGAGGCTCAGTGGTTTAGACATAACAGTCTGTGTAGACATGAACTGAAAAATGTAATACGCCTCAGCAGCTGCAGTGTGAGAAACGGCAGGCGGGGCCCAGCGTGGCACCTCAGAGCACACATTTGCCTGTGTGCAAGCCAAGCCATTCCCTTCTCCTTTTCCTTCTCCTCCAGGAGGAGCAGCCTATGGGGAGTCAACATATGGCAGCTGTGTGGGGCTCAGCCTTGGCTCAGCCGGCCAGGTGTGGCTCAGGAAAGGAGGCTGCAGAGCACTCAACCCTGCATTAAAAGGCTGTTTCCATTCCACTGCCTTCCGAATCGAAGCATCAGCCTATGCTGGGGTCATTGTAAATCAAAGCACATTATTTGGCCTCGGCTGCAATGGTTTGATTCATTGTCCCTGGCCCTTAGTTGGGGTGGGTGTGAGTTGTCTTTCATGTCTCCCCGTTCCAGCTGACAGCAGGACATACTTTTATACGTAGTAAATCAGGAGGGGGAAAAGGCATTACAAGCTCAGACAGATTAGACAGAGGTCAGTTTGTGGGGGCGGCGAGGAATACACACCTTTTCTCCTACTAGCTAGCTGGCGAAGAAATAATTCCTTACATCTTTCAAGAAACATCTGCCTGAGACTCAAAGCATTCCATGAAGGAAAGGCCATGCTTAGAGACTAGAAACAAGGCCCACCTTCTCCAACCTGGTGCCCTCCGGATGTTTTAGACTACTGCTGCCACCAGCCCCAGGAAAGGGGAGAACAGAGGAGGGAGCCCTTAATTTTCAGATAGGAGCCTGTTTTGGGAATGCTTCCTTTTGGGGGGAAACAGCAGACCACCCCACCTAGATTAAACACATTTTTAGGTTGGGATGCCAATCAATCTCAGGTAGCTATGGATATTTCCCCAAGGCTATTCTTGCCAACAAAGGTCCGTATAGTTCAAGCTCTGGTTTTCCCAGTAGTGATGTATGGAAGTGAGAGCTGGACCATAAAGAAGGCTGACTGCCGAAGAATGGGTGTTTCTGAATTCTGGTGCTGGAGGAGACTCTTGAGAGTCCCATGGACTGCAAGAAGATCAAACTTATCCATTCTTCAGGAAATCAGCCCTGAGTGCTCACTGGAAGGACAGATCCTGAAGCTGAGGCTCCAATACTTTGGGCACCTCATGAGAAGAGAAGACTCCCTGGAAAAGACCCTGATGTTGGGAAAGATGGAGGGCACAAGGAGAAGGGGACGACAGAGGATGAGATGGTGGGACAGTGTTCTTGAGGCTACCAGCATGAGTTTGACCAAACTGCAGGAGACAGTGGGAGACAGGGGTGCCTGGCGTGCTCTGGTCCAGGGGGTCACGAAGAGTCGGACACAACAAAACGACTAAACAACAACAACATTCTTAAGTAGCTAAGTCTGTTGCTCAGGTTGCCAGAAGATGACCACAAGCACAAGTCCATCAAGGCACGACAGGAACTGGACAGCTTTAAATCCAACCAAACACTTCTCTTGACAAGGGAAAGTTCCCTTTGAACGTTGGTGAATCAAGCCAGCTGAGATGTTGTGAAACCCATCTGCTTCACTCTCACTTCAGCCAAGCCCACCCATCTCAGATAAACTCAGGTATGGATTGGGGCAGCAATACACTATTCCACATGATGCAATATCAGTGTGGATAAAAATCAATGATTTTTTTAATTAAAAAAATGGATTTAAAAAAATTTAAATAAGATATTTTTTATTTAAATCCTTTTTTTAATTTAAATTGGATTTTTAAAATAAAATGCTTTTGGAGGAAAAAAGTCTTTCTAAAGATAGTTTTCTATTTAAGTTACATTATAGTCCAAAGGCTATTCATCAGGAAATAAGGATTTGTTTTAAGTTTTTCATGTGTGCTGAAACTCAGTCTAAGTTTTTAAGGAAATGGTTATTAAGGAAATGATTATTTTTCTCCTTCCAATAAAGCACAGCAGAAAAGTTGCCCAAATATAAACAGTTAACTTATTAAACCTCACCAAAATTTCATAATTATCTATGTATTTCTAATAGTATAACCAAATCAGTAATTTTTGATGTAACTGTAAAAACTACTCTGAAAATTTATTATTCCAAAAATAAAACCCTCATCTGATTGTAAATATTAAGATTATACCAGCAGGAATGTCTTTCTGTAAGAAAATTTGATTTAAATCAAGTCTTACTGATTAGTAATTTAAATCGTGATTTAAATCACAGCCTTTCCCAAGCGCTACAACTCTCACACATCTCGGCCAACACAGCTCATGCTTTCTAGCCACTCAGGAGTTGAGAACAGATGTTGGGGCTGAGCCCTGGCAAACCTCACTACAAATGACAAATTCGCCATTGCAAATTAAGCTTGACTCAAGTCAATATCTGGACTTCAAAGTCTGTGTTCTGGCATTTGGCTCTCAGAAGGTTTTGTAGCCAATATGGTAACAAAATTCAGACATTAATATTTCTACACAATACCACTGATTGTGCAAAACGATCCCAAGTGCTAAAGCTCTCTCAGCTTCAGAGCCTGGATTTTACTGTTGCTCTGCAGGCTCAGATTGCAGGTCTTAAAATTGTTTCAGCACAGATTTCTGCGACTCGTATAAGTAAATGGTCAATCCGAAAACAGAGTTAAGTGCACTTTAGGGCCACTGAAATCACTGGGCCTGTGCTGGGAGCCTGGCTTGTGGGTTCAGCGATGCTTGAGGACTGAAAGTCAACCGCAACAAATTTTATGCAGCAGAAAAAACAACAACACGGAGATGTAAAGGCCTGTTGGAATGAATTGCTGCAGACTGAGTTGTGTTTAGGGAGTACAAATATCCTTTGGCACGTTTACAAGAGAGGAAGAAAGAAGCAGCAGCTGGGAAGTGTGTGAGCTTTTTGGTGAAGGGGGAAGGTTTGTACCAAGCACACCCGACCGGCCCTAGAAGAGGGAGACTCCACCATGTGTAGCTCTGCGTGTCAACTGGGCAGCCGATGGCAATGCAGGGGCTGGCAGGCTGGATTGCAAAGGAAACCCCTTTGGGGCAGGGGGTTGGACTAGATGACCTTTGGGTACCTTCCAACTCCACAGTTCTATGATTCTAAGGCTGTGCAGGAAGGAGCAGGCAGATTAGCCACTCCTATCAACATCGATTGGACATATGCTGCCTGTTCAGATTTTGCTTAGAAAGAGTTTGCTAAGTCCCGGGCATTGTGGGCTTGTAAAGAAGTAAAAAGCTCTCATTTGTTCAGTGTTAACTCTGCCTCTTGATAGAGGAGGATAAGAAGTAGCAGCTGCATTATTTTCTTTATTTATGTCCAAGTTTTTAATAATAAAAAAGACGGCGGCCAAGGGAAACGGAGCCAGAGATAAATAATGCTTAGGATTGCTTTGCCTGAAAAAGTATTCAGCTGGGGCAGTAAGAACGATGAAGTGGTCGCCTTCATTGATCCAACTGGAACCCAAGCAGAGCTGCAATCAAAATCTAATAAAATGTTTATGGGGCATGGTTTTTCTTGGCAATCTTGCATCAGGGAAGCATATGAATTCCACCCCCCCACCTCCCGTTCGTTTTCCTGCCAATCCAGCGCCTTAAATGGCAACATGTGGGAACCAGTGGACATTGAAGTGGATCCTGAAACTGAGCAGGTGCAGACCTGTTCAGCAAGCAAGATGGCAGACCAAGGTGAGTTCTGTGAAAGAGCAGATTTTATACATGCTCTTTATGTGAGTGCAGAGCAGAGTCTAGAAATCTTTGCTCCAGGGGACCATGCTTGGCTGAAGGGGAGACTGCAGCCTGGATGGACTTCCCTTCAGTGCTTGGAGGAGGAAGGGAAAAGGATGTGGGGAGAGTGGTTAAAATAGATGCAGCAGCTGGAAAGATGTGGGGAGGTTTTTAGGTCGACCTGGGAAAGAAATGGGATGCCCGCTTTGGTTTGCTACTCTTCTTCCTCAGGTGAAGAAAACAGCCCTTCTTCCCAGGAGAGGAACTCTTGGCTCACGGGAGAAGAGGGACATTCTTCTGCAATTCTGACCACCGTGAAAAGCTGACCCAAGAAGAAACGGGCCGCCTTTAAGTTCACCAGCAGGATGTTAAAACAAACAGGGGTCTGAACAATCTTATAACAGGACGCAGAAACGAAGGAGGGTTTGTGCTTCCTGGGCCGTGGCCACAAAACAAGCCAGTACTGTAAAGTTGGAAAAGGTTCAGAAGAGGACAACTGAAATGGTCAAGGGAATCTATACAGTACAGAAAGGTTGCAGCCTTTGGATAAAAGTAAATAAAACTTTATTTATTTATTTATTTATTTATTTATTTTTATTTATTTATTTATTTATATTATTTATTTTATTTATTTATATTATTTATTTATATCATTTATTTATATTATTTATATTATTTATTTATTATTTATATTATTATTTATATATTTATTTGTTTTTATTTATTTATTTTATTTGTTTTTCTTTTTTGTTTTTAGATAAAAGTAAAGGCAATTAAGAGGCGAAATGATAGACGTTTATAAAATTATGCCTGGCATGGAGAAAGCAGATAGAGAAAAGTTTCTTCCCCTCCCCTGTAACTTGTGGACATCCTATGAAACTGAAAGTTGGGAGATCCCGGAGAGAGAAAATAAAGCTAAACTGTGGAACTCACTGTCACAGGAAGTGGTGGTGGCCACTAATTTGGATGGCTTTAAAAGAGGATTAGATGCATTCAGCTACTATGGCAATACTTCTGAATACCAGTTGCTGGACACCACAAGAGGAAAAGGGGCCCATTTGCTTCCCACAGGCATCTGGTTGCGAGACCAGGATGCTGGCCTGGATGTGCCACTGGCTTCAACCGGCAGGTTCTTCTGATGTTCTTATGGACATAGAGAAGTGTACAGTGGTACCTTGGGTTAAGAACTTAATTCGTTCCGGAGGTCCGTTCTTAACCTGAAACTGTTCTTAACCTGAGGTACCACTTTGGGGCCTCCCGCTGCCACCACGCGATTTCTGTTCTCATCCTGAAGCAAAGTTCTTAACCTGAGGTAATATTTCTGGGTTAGTGGACTCTGTAACCTGAAGCATCTGTAACCCGAGGTACCACTGTACTTACAGCAGCCCATTACTATATTATGATAATATGATAATATTTTGTTCCCTTGCCAATTACGCTCTTTTAAACATGCATTTTATATTTGATTTCCTTTAGTAATATTTTATTTTGAAATCTTTAAGATAATCTTTTTGTTTCCTATTAATAGGGTTGCTTTGAATGTGTACTTGACTTTCTTCTGTAAAGTTTTATTCTGGATTGTTTTATTTGACGTTTTAATCTAGGCTGTAAACTGCTTTGAGATTTTCTTCTTCTACTTAGAAAATATAAAGTAGTATAGAAATGAAATGAATAATGAGAAGAATATCCCAGCCTCCATCTTTGATTGCCTCCCCCAGATGTTCAGGATGACAACTGCAGCACAACTGGGCTATCAGGAAGCTACCAGGTTTGGAAAGCGCTGAAGTTGAAGCCTTCTTCATGCATTTGTCATGGATGCTTTAGTGGAGATTCCTGCAGTGCAGGCAGTTGGACTAGACCAGTTTTTTTTCAACCTTTTTTGGGCAAAGGCACACTTGTTTCATGAAAAAAATAACGAGGCACACCACCATTAGAAAATGTTAAAAAAATTAACTCTGTGCCTATATTGACTATATATAAAGTAATTCTCTTGAATAGGAATCAAATAAACACAAATCAAATAAACACAAACGATTCCACCTAAACATTAGGAAGAACTTCCTGACAGTAAGAGCTGTTCGACAGTGGAATTTGCTGCCAAGGAGTGTGGTGGAGTCTCCTTCTTTGGAGGTCTTTAAGCAGAGGCTTGACAACCATATGTCAGGAGTGCTCTGATGGTGTTTCCTGCTTGGCAGGGGGTTGGACTCAATGGCCCTTGTGGTCTCTTCCAACTCTATCATTCTATGATTCTATGATTCAAACACTTAACATCAGTGGTGAGATTCAAAAATTTTAGTAACCAGTTCCGACATTCAAGCATGGTTTAATATTTTTTTCTTTAATGGCAAACAAAAACGTTGCAGACCGTTCTCTGCTCAGCGGGGATCGATCCGCTGATCCCCGCTGAGCCGGCGGATGACAGCTCCGTCTCCGCACTGTGTGCGGAGAGGGAGATGTCAGAGCCCCGCTGCTCTCTATGGGGAATCGGATGAGAGCGGACCGCCTGTCCGCTCTCATCCGATCCCATCCGATCTGATCCCCACCCAGGACGGATGGAAAATAGGGTGGACACAGTCCGGCGCCCGCCTAGTGGGCGAAAATGTGACATTATTTTAAAAAAAAATCTTTTGAATTTTTCAATTTTTCCCACGGCACACCAGGGGTCTGCAACCCGCGGCTCCGGAGCCGCATGTGGCTCTTTTACACCTTTGCCGCGGCTCCGGGGCAGATACTAGCGAGGGGAGAAGGTGCATTGTGCGCCCCAACACTCCCCGCTGTGGCGGGCGCTGTACTGGCTGTGACGTCGCATGGGGGCGGTGCGTGCGTTACGATCCTGTATATATAGCATTAAGGTAAGAAACAACATATGCAGTGTTATATTTGTTTTAAATGTCGCAATGGTTTTGCGGCTCCCAGGTTTTTTTTCTTCGGAAACGGGTCCAAGTGGCTCTTTTTGTCTTAAAGGTTGCAGACCCCTGGACTAGACCATCCTTGGGGCCCTTCCATGATTCTATGCGCCACACGTGGCCACAGTTCAACTGCCACTGAGCTAGATCTCTCTCCATTGTTCAAAACTTTTTCATGCTAAACTTGACAAGGGACCCAGGACCATGCACAAGATAACTGAAAGGGGAAACAGAGAGGCTCCAGGGTTTAGAACCTTATACAAAAATTAATCCAAGACCTCTGTGCTAATCCCACACAGCTGGCCTTTGACCCTTTATACTATCCCAAGCAAGCTGAGGTTGCTGCTGTTTTAGGATCTGCTCCAACACTTACTTTATGTAGAGAGAAGATACAGCTCTAAGCACAGGGAAGGAAAGTTCTGGCTGTGGTGGCAAGAGAAACCTAGAGGAGAAATCCAAATCTGCTTCTCCCATAATCTAAGGCAAAATATGCGCTCCAAGCCCAATCAACATCCCAGAGTCATATACTGCTCGCTTCCCTGCTGGGGAATTTTGGTTTTTGTTTGAAGGGTTTTCTAGTGCACTAACAGAGAATTCTCAGCACCTTGAATGAACTACAGTTCTTAAAATTTCTTGGCAAGAAGTCATGGCAATCAAACTGGTATAAAATTGATTCATTCATATATGACATGGATATCTAGGGTTGTTTCCAGGTGGGCAGTGGCGAGCACTACCAGTTCCTCCACTGAAAGGTACAGCTTCAAAGCTGCAACTAAATTTCCACTCAGGATTGAGTGCTTTTCCTGAGTTCTCCTCCTCTGAGGGGACCCAAAGCTTTATCTAGTCCAACTCCCTGCAATGAAGGAATCATAACTGTAGAATAAGGTTACCAGATTTTTTTTCAAAGAATCCGGGGACACTTTTTTATTTTTGGAAAGAGGGGGGGGGAGTTATTTTTTAAAAAGCTCTTTTTTTAAAAAAAGAAGAAGTAATATCTTCTCTTCTGTGGTCTCCTCTGTCACGCAGCCTTCCTCTGGGCTCCAGCCTGATCTCTTGGAGCGCTATCTGCCATGGAGTAGGCTTGGGTCGGGCCTGGGTTCGGCCACATGTCCTTGCCCTCCCAGTGCTCTCCTACCTCTCCTCCTCAGCGGCAGTGGCGCGGCAAGGTCAGGGCTCCCCTCTTTTTCCTCCTTCCTCTTTCTCTCTCTCCCTTCTCCTTCCCCTCCTCTCCTCCTCCCTGCGTTGGCTCCGGGGTTTTCCTGGCCCCGAAGTGCCGCTGGGCAGTTGGCTAGGTGCTCTTGCTCCCGGCTTGATTTGGGTCACGAGGGCAGGGGGAGTCAGTGGTTCCCCCAGTTGACGCACCGGGTGTCCCCAGTTCCCCCTCACCAGTGGCAGTCTCAGCAGCCCGGAGCTAGCCGGGTAGCGCAGTTGGCATTGGCTGGCTTCAGGAGCTGCTCACTGCCATGGCGCCTGCCATTTTGCCTCGACAGAAGTCCCCATATGATGTGTCTTGTGCCATTGAACTAATCACGCAACATTCATCCCCTACTAATAAATCTACAACACTTAAAATATAAATCAGGGTACATTAAATGAAATCTGGGGACATTCCGGGGACGGATTTTGTCTGGGGACAGATTTGTAAATCCAGGGACTTTCCCCGGGAAACGGGGACGTCTGGTAACCATACTGCAGAATCCCTGACAGATTCAACCTGTTAAAAAACTTCTAGTGAAGGTGAGTCCGCCACCTTCCATAAAAGTCTCCTCCACTCTCAAACAGCTCTTACTGTCAGAAAGTTCTTGCTAATATTTACTCAGAATCTCCTTTCTTGCCATTGGAATCCATTGGTTCAGATCCCACAGAAAACAAGCTCGCTCCTCCTTCCATGTGGCAGCTCTTTGGGTATTTGGAGATGGCTCTCAGTCGCCTCTTCTGCAGGCTAAATATACCCAACTCCCACTCGCTTTTTCCCAGAGGTCTCCCCCCACCCCACCCCCTCTCTCACGAAAGAGAGAGTCTTATGTGAAGGAAATTCCTGCCTCCTTCCACTTCTCCCTGCCAGGAGAAGGCTGTTTGGCTGCTGGCTCATTCTGGAAAGGGGGAGAGATCCTTCCACCCTCTTTTTCCCCTAGTTCTGCTACTGCTGGTCGCCAGCCAGGGCATGGGCACCCTCATTCCCTTCCTCTCCTGAATCCTGCAGAGGACCAGAACCAGAGAGCAGCTCCTGAGCTCTTGTTGAGAGAGAGAGAGAGAGCACACAGCTTTTGCCCATGGGGTGAGGGAGTTCCAGGAAAAGAGCTAACATTTGGATTAATTTTTCATTAATGGGAAATGGACCACAACAACAAAAGAGGAGAGACGCCATTTCGAAACTCGGCAGAACTCTTGCCTTCGCAGAGCTCTTCCTAATTGGAATCTCCTTTCTGGTAACTTGAAGGCACTGGTTTGAGTCTTGCCCTCCAAAGGCGCAGAAAACAAGCCGGCTCCCTCTTCCATGTGAGATATCTGAAGATGGCTGTCGTCTCTCCTCTCAGTCTTATCATTTCCAGGCGAAGCATCCCCGACTCTAACTAAACATACCCAAAAGCAAAGAGCTTCTGCCTGTGAAAGAACATAGCAGGGGTCGGTGCAGAAGAAGAGTGAGCAATTCTGTGGTCCTGTCTCTTTCTGCTCCTTTAGGTGTGGCAGCCATGGCACCACATCCTTGGGGCAGCTATTTTGTGACTGGTGCCCATTGCAGTACCGTAGCAGTCCCAATGTGATGCTCACTGGGCCAAAAACATTGGCCACTTCTGCCTCCGGGAAAGGGATGCTTCCTGAGGGTTCCCCTTGGGTGCCTGTCAGCTCCCCCTCATGAACCCCTGGGCTGCACCTCCAAGTCCCGCACAAATGGCAGAATTGTTTATAGGAAGAACTGGTAAAGGTAAAGGGACCCCTGAGCAATAGGTCCAGTCGTGACCGACTCTGGGGTTGCGGCACTCATCTTGCTTTATTGGCCGAGGGAGCCGGCGTACAGCTTCCGGCTCATGTGGCCAGCATGACTAAGCCACTTCTGGTGAACCAGAGCAGCGCATGGAAGTGCCGTTTACCTTCCTGCCTATTTATCTACTTGCACTTCATGCTTTTGAACTGCTAGGTTGGCAGGACCGAGCAACGGGAGCTCATCCCGCCGCGGGGATTCGAACCGCCGACCTTCTGATTGGCAAGTCCTCGGCTCAGTGGTTTAACCCACAGCGCCACCCGCGTCCCGGAAGAAGTGGTGGCCCCAAGCAAATGATCTCTACACCCATCAGCTGTCAGAGAAAGTCTAAGGATTACGCCTGTGAGCAAAGTGGGTGGAAGCCATGCAGGAAGCAGGGGACATCTAAAGAGAAGGGGCAAGTGATAAATTTTGGGGGCCACTGTGCCCCCTCCTCCCAGACACCAGTACAAGAAGCTTGCATTTATAATTAACTCATCTATCTATCTATCTATCTATCTATCTATCTATCTAGCCTGACTCAATTAATTTAGTGGAGCCTACTCTCAGGTAAGTATGCACAGGATTGCATCCTAAAAGCATTTATTTATACACTGTGATTATCCATAGTGAGCTCAGTATATTTTGGCAGAGCTGTGGCCTTTTGAGTTATACGTTCTGCCTTATATTCGCCAAGGGTCTATATACCAACATACATATTATTTTAGTTGGAATAGTAAAAAAAGCCACATAATAGCTTTATTTAAGTGCACAAAAAAAGAATTTAAAAGCCAAAGTCTCTGACTCACACAGGTGGTTCTTTGCTCCTCAAGCAGGAATGAGTAATCAAAAGGGTTACTCTATCTATACAAACACAGCAGAATCAGGTTCCCAGGGAGGGGGTCTATGGGCTGCTCCCCCCCACACACTCTGCTTTAACCCTAACAAACATTTCAATATATTTTCACAGCATCAGTAATGACCCTTACTAGCAATTCGGTGAAATTTGTCATTTTATTAGCTAGTCAGATTTATGAGGCCTGAAATAAAAAATGTCATCCAGGTGTGACATAAATGGGTTTAATATCTCCTTTAACTAGAAGAAAAATTGGGGATTTTGCAGGTGCTGAAACAGAGTGGCTTAATCCCCGTCAGCAAATAAATTATTTCCTAATATTCCGTTCTCATTTTATAAAGCCAATCCCACACCAAGTGACCACTGGATGCTCCTATGCACTCTCTGCCCCCCCCCTTCACACAGGCATCCACTTTCAACAACAGAACTGTACAGTTGGAAGGGCACCCCAAAGGTCATCTAGTCCAACCCACTCCCTGCATTGCAGGAATTGAGCAAAGGCAGAGTGATACGAGGCCTGGGAATAGGCAGAGTGTGTGCCACAAGTCTTCAGCAGTGCAGGAAGGCTGCAGAATGCAACGCTCGGTGTAGCATGCAACTTCCAAAGAATCTCAGTTTTTTAAAAAGAAAAAAGCTCTATGGGAGCTATTAATAATACAACCTCCTTTATTAATAACCATTTTTTCATCAGCTTCTGTGCCATCTGCATTAAATTGTTGCTGTTGTTGTTGTTTAAATAAAGGGGGAAGGAGGGATGAAATCTTCTGACAGCTTTAAGTTTCCCTTAAGGCAAGTTTTTATGGTTGGCTAGTAAATTCCTTTAAAAACCATGTTTATGATGGAAATGCAAGACAAAACTATAAAATGCCACAAGCGGGCGCCACCATAATTAAAAGTGCCCCCCTCCCAAGTTCCCATTCCTGATAATGAGCTTTTTATATTAGGGGCAGGTTATACCTTTGGGGTGAAAACAGGACTCAATTAAGGGGGCGGGGGCGGAGAACACCCGCCATTTGGTCTATTATCTGGAACACAAAAATAACCTCATTAATGCAGGCAAAATTGCAAAACCTAGTCCCTTTAGAATGCGAGGAGACCACAGGAATCCCATGTGACCCGGCCTCCTCCAGAATGATTGGAAGCAGCTGGACGGTGCTGGCAAACTCAGCCCATTTCCAGATTTGACGCTGCGAAAAGAAAATTTCACAACCTCTTTTGTCTGCCCAAAATGAAGCTAGAAAACTGGTTCTAGCCTTTGCCTTGCAAATCAGTTAAAGCAAGTAGAGAACCATAGAGTTGGAAGGGACCACACGTGTCATCTACCTGCCACGCAATGCAAGGAAGGCAAGTAACAACAACAATTAAGTCAGGGCTCGGTTGGGTGAGGAGAGCAGCTGGCTGAGCCGCCAACCCAAGAGTCCCCAGGGATGATATCTTATGCAGTGGTTCTCAACCTGTGGGTCCCCAGATATTGTTGGACTACGACTCCCATCATCCCTGAGCTCTGGCCTTGCTAGCCAGGGGTGATGGGAGTTGTAGTTCAACAACATCTGGGGACCCACAGGTTGAGAAAGGCTGCCTTAGGGCCTGGAGCCTGGTGGTGGGACACTGAGCAGTTAGCAGAAGGGACAAGCTGGGAACTGGTAGAAGCAAGAGACTGGAGCAATCAAGGAGGGTCAGGATAAGGAGGGCCTTCCAGGACAGCTGAGAATCTCAGAGTTTCGTGTGACTTGGACTGTGCCCACAGTTATTACTCAGTTATTACTTCCCTACCCACCATAAAAGGGACGCGGGTGGCACTGTGGGTTAAACCACACAACCTAGGACTTGCCGACCAGAAGGTCGGCGGTTCAAATCCCTGCGACGGGGTGAGCTCCCGTTGCTTGGTCCCTGCTCCTGCCAACCTAGCAGTTCAAAAGCACGTCAAAGTGCAAGTAGATAAATAGGTACCGCTCCGGTGGGAAGGTAAACGGTGTTTCCGTGCGCTGCTCTGGTTCGCCAGAAGCGGCTTATTCATGCTGGCCACATGACCCGGAAGCTGTACGCAGGCTCCCTTGGCCAATAAAGCGAGATGAGCGCCGCAACCCCAAAGTCGTCCACGACTGGACCTAATGGTCAGGGGTCCCTTTACCTTTACCCACCATAAAGTCCTGAAGTCTGTTGTGGCCTTGCGGGCAAGTATTCGTTTATTTGTGTTGAAGCCATGGTTTGTTGGTTCATCTGAGGGCAACTCATGGCAAACAACCTATATCTTAGTGTTATCCATAAACCAGTCTTGTGTTCTGTGTATTTTCGGTATTTGTATTTGCAAATGTGATCTGCTGTTTATTGCTTCTATGAGATTGTTTGAATTTTTGCCTGTGGCGATGAGCAAGAGAAGTCTGACCTGACCTTAAAGTAGTCTGTGAGAGCCAATTGCAAGGCAAGGGGCTGAGATTTCCAATGGGCACGTGAATGGATGTTCATCCGAGGTCTGTCTCAGTGAGCTGGACAGACACGCGTCAGTCTGGCACTGATGTTCTGAGCCAACTGCTTTGCCAGAGCAAAAGGAGAAAACATGAAAAAGCGGCAACATGGTAGAAGTTTATAAAATTATGCATGGTCCGAAGGAAGTGGATAGGGAAAAACGTTTCTTCTTCTCTCCATAAAAAAGGTAAAGGTAAAGGTAAAGGACCCCTGACAGTTAAGTCCAGTCACAGATGACTCTGGGGTTACGACGCTCATCTTGCTTTACAGGCTGAGGGAGCCAGCGTTTGTCTGCAGACAGTTTTTCCGGGTTATGTGGCCAGCATGACTAAGCTGCTTCTGGCGCACTGGAACACCAAAACCAGAGCAGCGCACGGAAACGCCATTTACCTTCCCACCGGAGTGGTACCTATTTATCTACTTGCACTGATGTGCTTTTGAACTGCTAGGTTGTTAGGAGCTGGGGCCGAGCAATGGGAGCTCACCCCGTCATGGGGATTCGAATAGCCAACCTTCTGATTGGCAAGCCCAAGAGGCTCAGTGGTTTAGACCACAGCGCCACCTGGGTCCCATAACACTAGAACTTATGGGCATCCAATGAAGCTGAATGTTGGAAGGTTCAGGGCAGATAAAAGGAAGTCCTCCTTCACGCAGTGCATTGTTAAACAAAGGAACTCCCTCCTGCAGGAGGCAGAGAGGTCCACCTAGATGGCTTTAAAAGGGGGATTAGATAAATTAATGGAGGAGAGGAGGCTTTTGGGCTCAGGTCTTGCTTGTGGGTTTCCCACAGGCTCTCCTTATGTTCTTAATGAAGCCTCTGAGTTGTTGATTTCTTTATTTATATCAGACAGGAAAAGCCTGGGCCAGAATGTCCTGAAACACATCTTGTGAGTTTGTGTCAGCAGCTCATGGAATGAAAATAGGATCAGAGAATGAAGAAAACAAGTCAAAGGTTTCGCAATCTGCACAGGATGAGGCCTTCATTGTCAGGCTCCCCCCACCCCCGCACCAGATACTGCCCTGTCTGAATTGTAATGTCGAAACAAAAAAATAAAATAAAAATAAAAATAAAATCCTTCCAGTAGCACCTTTGAGACCAGCTAAGTTAATTATTGGTATGAGCTTTCGTGTGCATGCACACTTCTATGGTCTACCTGAGAGTAGGCAAAACGGAAAGATCTGCATTGGTTAAAACGGAAAGTCAGCATCTGCTCTGATGCACTCTTGTTTTCATGTAAATTCAAATTTAAGGTGCACAACTGTGCCCTTGCTACTAGGCAAAAGCAGTCGGAGGCAGCATAAAACTGAACAGAGCAACAGAAGTCAGGGGCAAACCAAGGGGAAGGATGGTGGCTCTGCCTACTCTAGACTAGAGGAGCTAGCCACTACTGGAAACAGAATCCTGGATTAGATGGTTCTTGGCTTAATCCAGGAGGATTACAGAACAGACAAAGAATCTTGCACGCCTTCCATGTCTCAACACCAGAATGTGTTTGCACCTTTGCCAGGGGCCCCAAAGGCATCCAGCTCTCCCTGTGCCATTTTTGCAGTCCTTCTGAAGACACCAGGGCCATCTGTGTTCATGTCTAAATGCTGGAAAGCAGGCATTCTCGAAGCAAAGACACATCACTATCTCCGCCTCTTCCTAAAGGGGAATTTATTGGCAGCTGCAGAATTATTATTATTTTTTTTTCCAAAGGAGAAATATGATCTGTGCTTTCCAAGCAACCGATCTCCAGACCGCCTAATGCCTCCTTCCTGCCCGAGGGACGTTTGCTTTATGTTATGTTTACATCCATGGAAATTTCATGTCACTGCTTGCAAAGCGAATGCGTCACTTGGTCAAAAGGGGGGAGAGCATTTTTGTGGCACTTTTGAAGCTCTCACAGGTTTCCTTTTGAAGGTTTCTCAGCTGGGGGGGGGGTTGTTTTCTTTATAATTCTCCAAAGGGTCCTTCAGAAAATATGCTGAACGCAGACTTGGGAATATTTGTGTCTAGGTCTCTGGGAGACAGCAGGGGCGCTGGGGGCAGATGTGTGGATGTTTCCACCCTGCCGCAAGAGGTGGACTGGGTTTCCTTTCCATCCTGGATCCCGGCCACTGCCAGCGAGGAAGCCTTTTATGAACTGGGATGAGATTTCATGGTTTTTGAGAGATCTGAAAACCAGACTCATATGTCTAACAGTAAGAAGTGTGGTGGAGGGAATGGAGGTGGGTGGGGACAACTGGGGTGGGCGGGGGGAGGTGACTGGAGGAGTCCAAGGACAGCTTTTTTTCCCAGAGAGCTAATGGAGGCAGCTTCCCCCCCCCTTTAAAAAGGTCATAAAACCCATTTGGCCAGAGGCAAGAGCTGGACAACAAAAATGTGCATCATTATCAGGTCACTGTCAATGCTCTTTGACAACTATATCTGCAGCCACAGGGCCAGGGGATAAGAACAACTTCTATTCTTCTACTTTATAGAAGATGGGCTGGCTAAGAAATGCCACCTGCTTTTGGTTCTGCTTCTACTACGGTTACGGCGTTGTTTTAACCTTTGCTTGTGTCCATGACATCACCCTTCAAGTTACATCATTGCTGCACAGGGACTGTAACCAGCTCTGTGTAACTGAATTTAAAGAAACAAGAAACTTCCCATAGGGAAGCTCAGACAAGCCAGCAGCCGCCCAAGAATGCAGCTGCTGTGCGATGGGAGATTTCTGGTCTCACGAACCCCGGGGCTGCAGCTGGAGAGGTCCTGTTTGCAACCCCTCCATCAAGTTCTCCAGCCACTTAGCAAACATTCTAAGCTGCAGTTTTGGGAAACGAAGATCTCAACAAAGAGAAAACTGCTTGAAACATTTTGAATCAAATTCACAGTTGCACATTTCCACTGTAGACTGAGAGAGCAGGCTTTCGGTTGCTAATCAGTCATTGTACTTCTGCTGCTTTTCCACATTTAGAATCATAGAATTGTAGAGCTGGAACGGAATGAAAGGGCAATCTATTCCAACTCCCTCCAATGGAAGGTTTAGCGTGTTCCTGTGTCGGCATCAACCTTCCACACTTGCAGGCATTGGTGGGGGCATTTAAGTAGCATGTTCATTTGAAGAATAAGTTGTTTAGCTTGTGCTATGTTTAAGCACAATTGCACTAATATGTTTTTGAAAATGCATAAGCCAAAAACCCCAAAACCTTAGTACAAATATTAAAACTGATTACATTTCCTAAATGGCACCAGCTGGAAGTGTGCTGAAGTCAAGAAGCAGAGTCCTGCATGGAAGGGAAAGTGCAGGGGGGTGGTATTATTTGATGATAATGTCATGCAGATAGCCTATGATAAGTGAGTGAGCAAAGGGTGGAGATTCTAGAATTTCCCTCGTGTGGAAAGGAGCCTCTGTAATTCCTCCTGCCCCTTCCCTTTTCAATATGAACTCTGCGTGTTACACTTTGTTGCTCATGAATTCCCCCTCCCTCTGCTGTCTATTTGGCATTAGCCACAGGATAGTGTGGCTCTGACCAATGGCAATGAGGATGCAGGCATGTCTTCCCAAGCTCACCCTCCAGAGCAGACTTCAGCAGATGTTCTGGATCGACCAGTGGGGGGGGGTGATGGGAGTTCATACGAAACATCTGGAGGGCACCAAGGCTTTTGCTCAGAGCAAGTTATTAGAAAAGGGCAACAATACCTTGTCTCCTGGTTGTGGTCGCATCACAGACACTCGGTCGTAACCTTTCCGCAGCAAAACCCAGAGGGCATCCAGCTTTCCCTGAAAACGAAACAAAGATTGCTTAAGCAGCCATTTAGCAGAGTGGTTGTCATCTTCTAAAAGCCTGCAAAATAAGCAGAGCTACATTTCACTTTGACATAGCTACATATTTTTTTCTTCCTCTTGCTGTCTGTGTGCCTGTCTGTCTCCAAAGAAAAATGTGCAGCTGGGAAGAGGAGTCACGCTCATGAAAACCCCACTTTTCTTTTGAAAATGCAGGTTTCTAGCCATTATACTCACAAAGTTGTGCTTGTGTCTTAAAGACCTGAGTGGTGGGAGGATTTCCAGTGGTTGAGGGCGGGTCTTTCCCATGACTGGCAGAAGCAGAACAAATTATGCGAAGTAAGGAAATCATGCAGATATGCTCAGTTTGCATAATTCATACAGGCCACAGAATCCAGCTTTGCTTGGCACAGAATTTTGGAATCTTTTAGCACAACTCTGATTGCAACAGGGTCTAAGCAGCAATGTAATTTCATGGACAGAAGAAACACTTCAACAAGCTTATTGATTTCAGGCCAAAATACAGATGCTTGCAGAATGATAAAATCCACCTCATCCAGACTTCCTTTTGCGTTGCATTTCTAGGCAAAGGTCCGGGCTTTAAACTTCCATGTCGGAGGGCTTTTATTCTGTCCCAGCACTTTCTCTAGGAAAACCTGTGTTTCACCACTGAATTAGAGCAAAGGCCAACTGGGTTTTAAGTGGATTGCTGTTTGCTCCGATTTAGCAGTAAAACACGGGTTTTCCCAGGGAAAGTACCAGGAGAAAACAAACAAACAAGTAAAAATTGCTTGGACACAGAGCTTTAAAGCACAGATCTGTGCTTGGAAACCATGGTGCAAAAGGAAGAGTGGAAGAGCCCTTAGTTAACAATGGTGGGAGGAAAGGCTGGGGGTCTGGAGTGCTTTGTTGCTTCTGTAACCCTGGCACTTTCTAACTGGGTGGTGACACAACATACAAATCTGTTTTGCAAGAGGACAGAATCCAGGAGAGAATACAGGCACATCTGTGCACCTTGCTTCCTCCTTCCAGGGACCCCCATGAACTTCCCTCTCCCTCAAAAGAAGCAGGCGATCCACTCCAACAGCGAACATATCTTCTTCCGCAGCAGGGCATGCAAGTTCTCATTTCTGAAGTGAACAGACCAGGGCAGATGCAGAATAAGCTACGCTGGAATTTTACTCAGCAATCTCCTCATATGCACACTAATGGACAGAGTCTGCTGAGTGTGCCAGAAATTTTTTGGCACTTCTACAGAGGAGGAATATTTGAAGGCGGCTTTGATCCATTTGTTCTAAGTTTGGGTTGTCCAGATGAGTGTGAACGGACTTAACGTATGTCAGTCAATGAGTGATTAGGTGCTTAATGCTCCTTAATTCTTGGGAATCACGTTCCAGATTTTTTGAAGGCCCATCCTTCAGCTGGTCGTAGGGGCAGGGAATGAGTAGTTGCAGCAGCTTGAATTTGGTCACAAGAGGGAGAAGGGGGGTATTAGCAGGGGCCACCCAAGCACGGGGTCAGGGGGCAGAGCGTGTTCTGCAGAGATGGTTTATGGCCTATATATCAGTTTCATTCATTGGCTGTTTGTTCAGGATTTTATTATGTTTTTATTACTTTATTGTACACTAGCACTTTCCCCCCAACCAGTTAGAATGTGGGGAAGGATGTTTCAGGGGTTGCAATGAAAATATCACGTAAGAGAGGTACCTTAATTGGAGAGTACCACTTGTGGGGGGAAGAGGACTTCCGCATGTTGTTCCCAAGATTCCTGGGCTCTGGGAATTCGTATTCTTGCTCCGGCATCTTGACCCGAGCATTCTTGGCCTTCTCCAGCTTCGCACCTTCCTCAGTGGATCCCCTTTCCCCCCAGCGAACCTAAAAACACCCACAAAGTGTTTAGTCCCCTTCACAGAATCATAGAAGCATCGGACTGTAGAGCCCCTTGCGACCCAGCAATCACATATAAATATGGCTATTCGCTTGGGGCTCAAGCTGTTTCTCTTCTCTGGTTCCTTCAGTCCATTTTGGAGAGGAAGAGGGTTTCAGGCCACCTGCAGTGAGGCCTCAGAAACAGAGGAAAGTATCCCCCCCCTCAATTTGCCCGTTTACGATGCTCACTGTCCCCCGTCCCCCCACTCCTGCATTGGTGATACGAGAAAAACATGGCTTTGGGGACCTTAAATTTGCTTCATAATGTTGATAGACGGTGGGGGGAAATTCTCAACACACATAACAAATCTCAGCCTTCAGGTTATCTCACAATGGTCTGCTGTCTGTCTCTCACAAAAAGCAGCTTTCTGGGGGCCCAATCCAGACTGCGGAACCACAGCAGAGGGTGAAAACACACACATCCCATCTCTCGGTGCTGTGGTCCCAATCTGGATTTAACCCTTCAACACCCTGTGCTGTTTTCCTGCCAAAACAGCATTTTTTTTTGCAGCAAACAGCAGTTTGGGGGCAAATGTCAGCATCAGGGTGAAGGGAATGTGGGTGGGGACACAGTATGGAGATGAAAGAGTTATACACCCCTCTCCTCCACCCTAAGCTACAGTCCCTATCCAGAAGAGGGTGAGCCCATCATTTTTTGCAACAGCAGCAATCCCTCCAGAGCACACGTCTCTTGCCTAAGGAGAGCCGGCTGGATCAGGCCAATGGTCCATCTAGTACAGCACCCTGTTCTCAGAATAGCCAAACCCATCCTCCTCCGTGAATTGGCCCATCCACTTTGGTGGACATCACTGCCTCCAGTGGCAGCGAGTTCCACAGTTTAACTATGTGCTACGTGAAAGAGTTCTCCTCTTATCTGTCTGGAATCTTCCAACTTGGTGTTCACCTACCTCCATCCGCTTAATTCCGCCAACCCCACGACCACCATAATAGGAGGCGTCTACGGTTGGCCACTTTTTCTTGGGAAGCCCATCGTCGTCTTCTTCCTGAAAAATAGATAAAACAAGCAAAGAAGATGATGGCAACATCGATGATAATTTAAAGTTACAAAACACAAAATACGTAATAAAAATAATAAAAACATAATTGAAATAATCAAAACAAGAGGAAGAAGAAGAAGAGGAGGAGGAGGAGTTTGGATTTGATATCCTGCTTTATCACTACCCGAAGGAGTCTCAAAGCAGCTATCAATCTTCTTTCCCTTCCTCCCCCACAACAAACACTCTGTGAGGTGAGTGGGGCTGAGAGACTTCAGAGAAGTGTGACTGGCCCAAGGTCACCCAGCAGCTGAATGTGGAGGAGCACGGAAGCGAACCCGGTTCACCACTACAGCACACTGGCTCTATTAACAGTCAACAATACTAACGTATACAAACTAATAAACAATACACCCCCCACCAAAGCCCATAAACAACACTCCAGGCCACAAATACAAAAAAATCCAAATTAACATATAACATTTAACAACAATTTAAAACAACCCCACCCTCCAAATAAAACAGTGCCCACCCAGTATGCCCTATTAAAGCTTCAGGTAATGGGGTTAAAAAAGGCGCCTTTGTCTGTAGCACAACCCTGAGATCGCGCCATCTCGTTCTGACAACAGGGGGAGTCAGACCAGCCCACCTACTGAATGTGGATGCATGAGGTGGGAGGCGGCTGTGGGGGTCTGTATCCCTCCTGCTGATGACCCAGGTGCCCACCCACCCTCTCACTGCCCGCAGAATCCCTCCCCACAAAGAGGATTTTGAGCCCCTTCCGAGATAGGCACTTTGACTGCATAGACAGACAGTGTGGCTATGGAGCAATGGGGGGATAGCCTGCAAGGCTCCCCACATTCTTTCAACGGATGCGGACCTCTTTATGCTTTTAAACAGTGTGTTGTGCAGCATCGACATGGCACATAGGAGAATGGGATATAGTGAAAGTCTTGAAAGGCCTCTCACTCTCTCCACCAGATGTTCCCTTTGTCCTCCCCCCAAAGGTCTGGCTGCATGACAGGGCTGTGAACTACAGCAGCACGTATGTAACCATCCCATGTTATGTGTGTGTGTTAATAAGGGCAGGACTTCTAACATGCAACCCTGCTGTTTCTCATTCGGATCAGGTGTCCCTCCTGGCTTAGAGCTGTGCTCATTAATTCAGCCTTGCAGGAGGCAAAACTAACTTCTAATGCCTTAAAGAATTAGAAGCTTCAGAAGCCATGCGCAAGAGGTATTTCCTTCGCCTGGCAGGAGGTGTGGAATGTGATCTGTTATCTCCAAAATATATAAACGTGAGGCCCGGAGAGATGCTTTCAGGGGTGGAGAAGCATGAAAAAAGGTGCCGCCAGTACTTGCTCATGTTTGGAAAAGTGGGGAGCCTGTGTGTTGCATTTTCAGGAGCACATTTGCACCCTGAACTGAAAAATAACAAACTCTGCATATAAATATGAGGAAACTTTGCAGGCGGAAGGGCTAAAAACCTGCTCTGAACCAAAGAAGCAAATTGGAGAACCTGAATTCTACTGCTTGATACCACACGCTGTGCTGTAACAGAATCAGAATGACAAACATATCTGTGGTGGGGAACTGGTGGCCAATGGGCCAAACCAGGCCCCCAGATGGCAGCTGACCCAAGACTTCTGTCAGACAGAGGAGTCACCACACCCTATTTATTGGTGAGAGGGGGAACTTCAAGAAGGTTGCAAGCCCACGTCTTGCTTTCGTGCATCCTCTACTTTCCCTGCCCTGGCTCAGTGCTACGGGAGTCATAGAACCACAAAATTTTAGCTTTGGAAGAAACCCAAAGAGTCATCTACTCCAGGGGTTGGAGAACTTTAAAAGGTGTTCTTAATCTGGAGGTATCCATCACAGAAACCCAAAGGAAAAGGAGGCAGGCTCCAAGTGACAAGAGAGGTCTTTATTGCATACAAACGTATGTAGGGTCAGCCTCCTAAAAACATAAGAGAGAGAGAAAGGCAGGCTGCGTTTTGATGCTTTCTGGCATCTTCCTTTACAGCATAGGTGATGACCACCTATCAGACCATTGCTGCAATCACAGCCACCTTTTCCATCACAGCTACAGTCAACAACACACTTTCGGCATTCTTAAAGCACTCAGAGATCTTCCAGCCCTTCTGAGTAGCTCACTCCGGCTTTTTCATTTTAATAACACATGAAAACACGTAACCATCTTTCAGTGCCTTCCTTCGCTGTCTTCTGACTTGTTCTTGCTCTGTGCCTGCCAATCTCTGCTTTCAGTTAATGATCTTTCTGTTCTCTTCTCGACCAAAGATTTGGTGCGATTACTACGTTTGGCTGATCTCCTTGTGTTTCGTTTCTTGTGTCGTATCTTATCTGTGTTCATTTCATTCCTTCCAGTTGCGCTAGGAACTGTAGGAGAACACAAGGCTTGTGCATACTTCTGCTTAAAAAAACACACCAGCCCGTCTGTTCTATGAGGAAAGGTTCAGATTTCAGACTGCAAAGCTTTAACTGCGCAAATAATGAATTTAGAGATGAAATAAAATGGGGGAAATTCTCCTGCACAGGAATCACAGGATGACGAGGACATGACTCCTCCTCTTCCTCATAACGCTAAGTTGACTCCCGTCCCGACAGGCAAGTTGCCTCTCATCACTGAAGTGGCAGCACAGAATCACAGAACTGCAGAGTGGCAAGGGACCCCAAGGGTTAACTAGACCAAACCCCTGCAAGGCAGGAATCATAGCTGGAGAGGGATGTCACGTCAGCCAGTGTGAGCCAGTGTGGTGTAGTGGTTCAGAGCGGTGGACTCATAATCTGGTGAACTGGGTTCGATTCCCCGCTCCTCCACATGCAGCTGCTGGGTGATCTTGGGCTAGTCACACTTCTCTGAAGTCTCTCAGCCTCACTCACCTCACAGTGTTTGTTGTGGGGGGGGGAGGGAAAGGAGAAAGGAATAGACAGCATTTTAAAAAGCAGGGACATCACCTTGCCAACAAAGGTCTGTATAGTTAAAGCTATGGTTTTCCCAGTAGTGATGTATGGAAGTGAGAGCTGGACCATAAAGAAGGCTGATCGCCAAAGAATGGGTGCTTTTGAATTCTGGTGCTGGAGGAGACTCTTGAGAGTCCCATGGACTGCAAGAAGATCAAACCTATCCATGCTGAAGGAAATGAGCCCTGAGTGCTCACTGGAAGGACAAATCCTGAAGCTGAGGCGCCAATACTTTGGCCACCTTATGAGAAGAGAAGACTCCCTGGAAAAGACCCTGATGTTGGGAAAGATGGAGGGCACAAGGAGAAGGGGACGACAGAGGACGAGATGGTGAGACAGTGTTCTTGAAGCTACCAGCATGAGTCTGACCAAACTGAGGGAGGCAGTGGAAGACAGGAGTGCCTGGTGTGCTCTGGTCCAGGGGGTCACGAAGAGTCGGACATGACTAAACGACTAAACAACAACAAACAACAACAACAAGGGTAGTGATAAAGCGGGATATCAAATCCAAACTCCTCTTCTTCTTCACGTGACATTGCTCCTAGCTAGGCCAGCCTTCCCAAAATGGGTGCCCTCCAGATGTTCTGGGCTACAGCTCCCTTCATCGCTGACCATCCCTCCTTTCACCCACAGTCAGAGGCAGAAATGACCACCAACTTGGACGGCTTTTATACGGGGATGAGACAAATTCATGGAGGAGGAGAGGGCTATTGATGGCTCCTAGACATGCTGCTATTCTCTGCCTCCACAGTCAGAGGCCTTATTGCTTCTGAACACCAGTTGCTGGAAACCACAGGAGGGGAAAGCGTTGCCCTTGTGATTGGGTCCTCCTTGCTGGTTTCCCTTTGTTGCATCTGGTTTGCCACCGTGAGAGCAGGATACTGGACTAGATGGGCCACTGGCCTGATCCAGCAGCCTCTTCTTACGTTCCAGGGCCATACGAATGTCAGAAGGATCCCTCTAGCCCTCTGTGGCTAGCAGATGGCCCTGGCAATTACCAGGGCAGGAGCACAAGAGCTTTCCTCCTGCTCAAGATGCCAGGGTGTGCAGCGTCTTTCCTGAGGAAGCTAATATAGCCATCGTAACTAGTCTCCGCAGGCAGCCTTATTCTATGTGACTCTTCCTAACCCCCGTTTGAAGCTCAGTTTGTGGCCACTGACCACATCCTGTGGCGGCAAATTCCATAGTCCAAGTATGCAATGATGTGCAAAGAAGGGCTTCCTTTCGTCTGCCCTGCATCTTCCAGAGGTCCAGCTTCCCTGGATGACCCCCCTGTGGGCCTGCTTTCTCCACACTATGCATAATTTTATAAAATATCTGTCATCTTCCTGCAATCTCCCTACTCATCTCCCCCCCCCCCCCGCTAAAATGCTGTTGTTTAAAACCATGGGACGGCTGAAGCAGCCACTGCAAAGAAGGGGGCTGACGCAGTCAATTCAAAGGGCACTCTTTTTGGGGGGGAGCACTAAGGGGCTATCAAGGCTGGCCCCCCTGCCCCAAGGGCTCTGAGGGGAGTGAGTAGGGGTGATGGGGGCTGCTGCGCTCGGTCTCCAGGTGGCCAAACAGCAGGCTCCTCTCCAATGCAATTCTGGGCCTCATCAATAGGAGTATAGCATCTAGATCAAGGGAAGTAATAGTGCCACTGTATTCTGCTCTGGTCAGACCTCACCTGGAGTACTGTGTCCAGTTCCGGGCACCACAATTCAAGAAGGACACTGACAAACTGGAACATGTCCAGAAGAGGGCAACCAAAATGGTCAAAGGCCTGGAAACGATGCCTTATGAGGAACGGCTAAGGGAGCTGGGCATGTTTAGCCTGGAGAAGAGGAGGTTAAGGGGTGATATGATAGCCATGTTCAAATATATAAAAGGATGTCGCATAGAGGAGGGAGAAAGGTTGTTTTCTGCTGCTCCAGAGAAGCGGACACGGAGCAATGGAGCCAAACTACAAGAAAGAAGATTCCACCTAAACATTAGGAAGAACTTCCTGACAGTAAGAGCTGTTCGACAGTGGAATTTGCTGCCAAGGAGTGTGGTGGAGTCTCCTACTTTGGAGGTCTTTAAGCAGAGGCTTGACAACCATATGTCAGGAGTGCTCTGATGGTGTTTCCTGCTTGGCAGGGGGTTGGACTCGATGGCCCTTGTGCTCTCTTCCAACTCTATGATTCTATGATTCTCCCCTGCCAAGCCTGGAACTGGCTACCTCTGGCCTTGGGGTGAGGTGGGGGGGGGACTCTGGCTCTAGGGACCAGGCAGCCAGCAGCAGAGAGACCTGGAACCGAGGGCAGTTGATGGAGAGAGCAAGCCCTCATCTCCTCAGGGCCACCTGGGGCTCCTCTTAAAGTGGTCCAGCCTGCAAGTCCAAAGTAAGAAGGAGGGCGCTGGAAAACTCTGGCCTCAGACTTCTCAGCCCCCTAAAGGGTCAGGCGGGCAGGTTTTTTTGGCTCTCTCGGGAAGTTGTGGACTCTTCTCCATTGCAGGGGGTTGTACTAGATCAGGGATGTCCAAGAGTGATCAACTGGTTGATTGTGGGGGGTCCGTGGCAGATCAACAACTTAAAGAGACCCCTGACCATTAGGTCCAGTCATGACTGACTCTGGGGTTGCGACACTTATCTCGCTTTATTGGCCGAGGGAGCCGGTGTACAGGTCATGTGGCCAGCATGATTAAGCCACTTCTGGCGAACCAGAGCAGCGCACGGAAATGCCGTTTACCTTCCCGCCGGAGTGGTACCTATTCATCTACTTGCACTTGACGTGATTTCGAACTGCTAGGTTGGCAGGAGCAGGGACCCAGCAACGGGAGCTCACCCCATTGCGGGGATTCGAACTGCCAACCTGATTGGCAAGACCTAGGCTGTGGTTTAACCCACAGTGCCACCCGTGTCCCTTATCAACAACAATAGATCACTGCCTGTTTTTTCACAGATCGCAGTCTCTTGGAAGTTGGACATGCCTGTACTAAATGACCCTTAAGGTCCCTTCCAACTCCTTATTCTGTGATAAGGAGGAGTTTGCACATGTGCAGCTGGGGGGCGGGAAAGGTTGCCCGGGCAGGGAGGTGGCATTTTCTGGTTCGCCTCAGGCAACAAAATGTCCTGGGCTGGTCCTGCAAGGAAGGAAGGAAAAGAGATGAAACTGCAGCAGCTCTGGGTGGCTTGTCAGGGATAGTGACATGCCTGGACAGAGGCCCCTTTGGCCTGGTTCAGTGCTGTGGTTGCCTTGAGTGTAAATCAGTTCAGTGCATGGTGTGACTCTTTGGATAAATGTTAAGGGTGTAAGTAGGTCGTTTGCAAAGGACTCTGCTCCATGCAGGCAGACTTCCCACTTTACTAGATCCTCTGACATGCCGGGGAGCTTGAATGGAACTTTTCGTGAGGGTTTTGTTTTATCATATTTCTTTTCTGCTGCTTGAAAATGGGAAGGAAAACCATCCAAATATTTTCTTTTCTTGCCCTCCCTCCCTCTCTCTCTCTCTCTCTCTCTCTCTCTCCTGCTCTCCTCACTTTGTTACTGCAAAGGCCTTCGCACAACAGGAAATACCAATGCTTAAGACACTCTCCGCAGGGCCTTAAAAACCTTGCAAGCCATTTAAGATTTTGGGGCAGGAGGAGTCGACAGGCCAGAAAACTCAAAACAGCAGCAGCAGCAGCAGCGGTGCCGAATCGAAGAAGAGAAAAACACAAGAAGAAGCCACGCAAATCCCGTGACAGGATGGAGCTTTTCAAAATACGTCGAGAGGCTCCATTTTCTGTGCTGTGAGCAAGAGAAACATTTGGAGCAGCCTTTCTCAACCTGTGGGTCCCCAGATGTTGTTGAACTACAACGCCCATCACCCCTAGCTAGCAAGCCCAGAGCTCAGGGATGAAGGGAGTTGTAGTCCAACAACATCTGGGGACCCACAGGTTGAGAACCGCTGATTTGGAGGAAAAGATGCTGCCAGCAGAATTCCTCAGCCACTCCGCTAACCCACTTGACCCCACACAAGCAGAAGCTGCCCCCGTGCATGTTTTGGACCATGGGTCAACCACGGTATTTTGCTGGCCCTCTTGAGTGCGGATGGGTGCCCGTCGCCATAATATGGCATGCAATCCTCTAGCACAGGCATAGGCAAACTCGGCCCTCCAGATGTTTTGGGACTACAACTCCCATCATCCCCAGCTAACAGGACCAGTGGTCAGGGATGATGGGAATTGTAGTCTCAAAACATCTGGAGGGCCGAGTTTGTCAATGCCTGCTCTACCAGTTCAAGGCAGAGTAAAGGACCCAGTTCTCAGAACCAGGATTAGCACCTGCGCCGCCACACCCAGAAGGCAAACAACAGCGGGTGGCCCGACTGGGTGCACCAGTATGTTCCGGTGGTTCCTGAAATAAAAAAGCAAGCCCCCTGCCCCTTGCAGACCGTATTTCTCCCTCTTTTTCTTAAGGAAACAGCCATTTCCTGGTCAACACAGGAAGAATAGTTTGACATAGTCTCCTCACTGGTGCTGCTGCTGCTCGGGTAAAACACCCCCACCTGAACCAGTCAAACTTCCAGGAAAGTGCATTTAAGGGGACTAGACATTTATATATCTATATCTGTTTTAGCTACAGTTTGAAAAATATATTATTTTTTTTGCAAGAAGAGATCCACCATCACGAAAACAGCAACCTCTCCTCCAAAATACTTATTTGTCTCACATTACAAAATTTGGAATCATCTGTTCCTGAACGAGCATCATTTGTTGGCAACGTCAGAACGTTTCTGCTTCCAAGAGCCCTTCAAAACACATGGAAAAAGCATCCCATCAGCTAGGAATGAAACAAGATTAGGAAGAGCTTGGGTATCTGTCATACCCCTTGACCGCTTCAATTCTACCAAATAATTTTTGCTTGAGGTAGATCTATTTTCTGAGCCTTCCCTCACACATTTTCCTGATTCTTCTGTGATCCCCAAAGGCTAGAGGTAGGTTGTTTTTTTGATATGAAAGTGAAGGTTCTATGGTGCTAGAAACAGAGCTTGTGTAGTGATGAGTCTCTAGTGTTGTGGACTGTGCTGCAGCTATTTGGCAAGAAGGAGGAAAGCTTTGGCAGGTCCAAATGCCATTTGAGGCATTTCTGATTGGGCTCCACCTCCATCCGTTCCAGCCAGCATGGCCAATGGTCAGGGCTGCCCAACAACACCTAGAGGGCCACAGACTAGAACTCAGAGGCCAGAGACCAGTTGCCGGGAAATACTTAAAAATATGACATATGTTCTCAGGATTCAAATCTGGCATCAAGAGTCTGGAAACAAGCCACCTGTCAGAGATGACCATATTTTTTTGCTCTATAAGACTCACTTTTTCCCTCCTAAAAAGTAAGGGGAAATGTGTTTGCGTCTTATGGAGCGAATGCAGGCTGTGCAGCTATCCCAGAAGCCAGAACAGCAAGAGGGATTGCTGCTTTCACTGTGCAGCGATCCCTCTTGCTGTTCTGGCTTCTGAGATTCAGAATATTTTTTTTCTTCTTTTCCTCCTCCAAAAACTAGGTGTGTCTTGTGGTCTGGTGCGTCTTATAGAGCGAAAAATACGGTACTTCTTTCCAACACAAGCCGTTTCAATAAAATATAAATATTACAATATCTATTTTCTATCTTGGAGTTTGGGATTTTCTGAAGTGGGTGTTGGTGATTTTTCTATTTTTTGCTCCATTACTGCATAGATAGATAGAAGAAAGAAAGAAAGAAAGAAAGAAAGAAAGAAAGAAAGAAAGAGGGAGGGAGGGAGGGAGGGAGCAGTCAGACATGTGGAGTCTATTTGACGTGATGGGTCAACTGTCACCTGACTGCCAGAGGATGAGTTGCAAAACCAACAATGAAAAGCAAAACAAGAACCCAACATTACTTGATTTATTTATGTTTTGATGCCGCTATAAGAAACAAAAACAGCTGACTGAAATGTTCTGTTACTCACTCTTTCCTTGTAATCTAATGAGCACTCCTGTTTATTATTACCAATAGTGAAAGTAAAGCTACCAGGCCTCACCAGTATGACCAATGGAGGTATAGAATTATAGGACTGTGGAGCTGGAAGGGGACCCCAAGAGTAATCTAGTCCAGCCTCCTGCAATACAGGAATCACAGCTCAAAAATCCCTGACGTGCGGCTATCCAAGCTCTTGTTTGAAAACCTCCACTGAAGAATCGTCCACCACCTTCCTAGTAGGGTGTCTGTTGCACTGCTGAACAGCTCATACCCTCAGAAAGTTATTTCTAAAGTTTCTTGCCATTGGAATCCATTGGTTCAAGGGAGAAGAGTCGGTGGAAGAAGACTGGAGGAAATTTAAAGACTATTTACAGAAATATTGCAAAATTAAGGAATGTTAGAATGATGTTGGATTGAAGTTAAGTGGTTTCTAGCTGTAATGGTTTAAAAGAATATGGAAAAATTGGATTTTTAATAGGTAAAAATTTAATGTTATAAAATATTAAGATTAAAGATCAGGATAATAAGGAGGGAAAGGAATTGCTGAACTAATAAATTGAACTGGAATACAAAAAAGGGAGGTATGAGGAGGTCCGGGAAACAAGTAAATGAAAGATAAGTGACGAAAAGATGGAATTATTTTTAACTGTTTTTTATTTTCTATTTTTTCTATTTTTTCTTTTTTCATTATGTAATACTGTGAAAACTTTAATAAATATTTATTTTTTAAAAAAGGAATCCATTGGTTCAGGTCCTCTCCTCCAGAGCAGCGGAAAACAAGCTTGTTCCATCTTCCATGTGACATTTTCCGGTATTTGAAGATGAAAGCAATGGTTAACTTTTTAGTTTTAGTTTGGGAAGGCAAGCAGAACAGCTCAGAGATTCTGTGTGGCGGGGTGCCGACAAACAAAATATGGGGAGGGGGGGAAGTCCAGCCCCACATCCTCGATCCCATGGCACATGAATACCATGTGAATGACCATGCCCATCAACTTTGCAGGGGACCCTCAAATATTTTATGGGGACTGCGGAAGGGACCTCGGCCCCAAGAGTTGGCTCCTAAGATGTGCAGTCATAAGATGTTTAAAATTTCAGTTGCCACTGGCTTAGTGAACTACAGTGGTGCCCCGCAAGACGAATGCCTCGCAAGACGGAAAACTCGCTAGACGAAAGAGTTTTCCGTTTTGGAGGTGCTTCGCAAAACGAATCTCCTATGGGCTTGCTTCGCAAGATGACAATGTCTTGCGAGTTCCTGCTGGGTTTTTTTTCCTCCCCCCCTTTTTCTAAGCCGCTAAGCCGCTTATCAGCTGATCCGATCAGCAGGTAAGCCGCTAAAAGCCGCTAAAAGCACTAATCCGCTAATCCTTCAATGGGCTTGCTTTGCAAGACGAAAAAACCGCTAGACGAAGAGAATCACAGAACGGATTCTTTTCGTCTTGCGAGGCACCACTGTATTGCTTTGGCTACAAGAAGCAGCTTCCTCTTCCCTACCTCGGCGACCCAGTGTTGCTTGCAAAAGCTTCACCTTCCAGGCCCAGAACCTGCTTCTCATCTGTTCCCAATCACATCGGGGTTGCATTCAAGTCCCACACCCTTCCCTTGAGGTCCCTGGCTCTGCTACAAGGCGCCATTCTCCCCGCCTTTGCCCTTCCCACCAGCGAGGCGTGAGCCTGGGGTGACCGGGAGAGGAGGGGGAGACGGCCTGTACAACACACTGGTGGGTAATAATGCATTTCCTGCTGCACTGAGCGCCGTTGCTCGCCCTCCAGTTTATTTAACTGTATCTGCCCATGAGATCTTTCAGGGAGAGGGAAAAAGGAAACAATCTGGAAAGGAATAATAAACACAGATAAAAGCTAGACCAACAGCTCTGCAGTGCAAATGGGCGGCTGCCAAATCTTCACCGACTCCGAAAGCTACAGGGGTGTGGGGTTGCTGGGCCTTAATCCTCCTACACCTGCAAGAAGCACTTCACTAACCTGGTACTGAGGCTGGACCCCCTATTAAGTCATGCTTTCGGTGGAAAAGCAAGATGCATTTGGCAACAGATCCAGAATAACACATAAACACAATAAAAAAATTCCTTCCAGTAGCACCTTAAAGACCAACTAAGTTAGTTCTTGGTATGAGCTTTCGTGTGCATGCACACTTCTTCAGATACCTGAAGATACCAGATAGGTATCTGAAGAAGTGTGCATGCACACGAAAGCTCATACCAAGAACTAACTTAGTTGGTCTTTAAGGTGCTACTGGAAGGATTTTTTTTATTTTGACTATGGCAGACCAACACGGCTACCTATCTGTAACATAAACACAAAATCGGGTTCGAGATTCCATTCAGTACAGCACAGGAGTACAACTCTCTGGGGATGGTATTTAAGGTCTGTAATGATTCTCTGTGTTGATTCCTATGAGTTTTCAAAGATCCCTCATATTTATTGAAAACTTTGGTGTTTTATTTTAAATTAACAGTTGACTAGCTACTTTCTTAGGGACGCGGGTGGCGCTGTGGGTTAAACCACAGAGCCTAGGACTTGCCGATCAGAAGGTCAGCGATTCGAATCCCTGTGACGGGGTGAGCTCCCATTGCTCGGTCCCTGCTTCTGCTGACCTAGTAGTTTGAAAGCACGTGAAAGTGCAAGTAGATAAATAGGTACCGCTCCAGCAGGAAGGTAAATGGCGTTTCCATGCACTGCTCTGGTTCACCAGAAGCGGCTTAGTCATGCTGGCCACATGACCCGGAAGCTGTACACCGGCTCCCTCGGCCAATAAAGCAAGATGAGTGCCGCAACCCCAGAGTTGGTCATGACTGGACCTAATGGTCAGGGGGTCCCTTTACCTTTTTAGCTACTTTCTTAACAGTTGCATCAACCTGAAGGACGAGAATGTTGTTAAATGAGAAGGGGTCTCCTCCTCCTCCCCCCCCCCGCTTGTCTGCCCAGGAAGGTGAAGTCTCACAGTCTGCTTGAAAGACCAAGATGATCAAGGGAACAGCTGAGGCAGCTGAGGTGGTTTAACCTGGAGAAGAGATGACTGAGAGGCGATGCGATAGCCATCTTCAAATATCTGAAGGTGGTTTCATGTGGCCAGCTTGGTTTCATGTAGCCACTGTGGGGCAGTGCAAGTGTGCCTTCCACCAGCCGAGGCTGGTCCAACAGCTGTGGCCTCTTCTGGCCAAAGTGATTCTACTCTGCTAGCAGCCAGATTAGACTATTAGAGGGCCATCCTTCCCTTTTGTTTATTGAGGAATCCTCCTTCTGGTCATTACCCAGTCTGTCATTAGTTTGGTCTTTCTGACACTATCAATGATCTGAGTGAAAACAATCTTAGTGAGACACACTCAGCTGACTGACTCCTGAAATATCAGCCTTTGAATATCAATCGCTGCACACACACAGACTCATCCAGCAATCATTGACCAACAATGCCATGCCATGGTTTCTCTTTGGGGGGGTTCACCCTGGAGCTGAGGACCCTCCCCCCCTCCATTGACATGTTTTTGGACAGATCATATGGAAGGAAAGGTATAACTTGCTCCTTCCCTATTTCTTTCTGTCTCTCTTGCCAGTTTTCCAACTTCCATTGCTCCCCCTTCCCTTCTCCCCTGCTAAAGCATAACTGTGCAGCAGCCTTGGGGTCTCTGCCAACTCCTTTCCCACTCCCTCTATAACCCTTTCCTCTCTGGGACAGCCTTCAAGTATACTGCATATTATTTTAGTCTTTTAGCAAAACTTTCCTTTTCTGGAAAACCTTGGGCTTCATCCGATATTCCCTCCTAGGTACCTCACAAGGGCACTCCACTACCTAGCCTAAGGTTCCCAAAGCAGCTTTCAACAACCTCCAGGTGTTTGGAACTACAATTCCCATCAGTTGTGCTGCTTGGAGCTCATGGGAGTTGTGGTTCAAAACATCTGGCGGGAACCAGGTGGCCAAAGGCTGTCCTACAGTTAGAATAACCTTTGCTGGAACTTGTGGATCCAACGAAGCTGAATGTTGGAAGATTCAGGGCAGATGAAAGGAAGCAGATGTAACTATGGAACTCCCTCCCACAGGAGGCTGGGATGGGCACTAACTTGAGGATTAGACAAATTCATGGAGGAGAAGGCAGTCCCTATGCCTCCAGAAGGTCCTGCTTGCTAGTTTTCCACAACTGTTCTCACACTTCAGCCACTGTGAGAACAGGATGCTGCAGGCGGTTCTTATACAGTTATACATTTTGTTGAACATGTTAGTTTCTGAACCAGCTCTGCTAGACCAAGAGCACCATGAACTAGATAGAACCAGAACCACAGAGAAAAAAGATTCCTCTGTCACTGGAGCTAAATCTCTGCTCCAGTCATTCATGCTTATTCACTATGCGACAAGGTCACAAGCTTTTATGGTTGAGAACCCCATGGGGTGATATCTTAGGAAGTTGCACCCACTTTGGTTGAAGCCCAAATACTGAATGCAAATGGTCTCTTACGAGCTTATGTGAACCTTCCCTGAAGTAAAGCAAGCTGGTTCTAATGTACTGGACACACTTCAGAGCTGTGGCCGTTGCCCCACTTGTTTGTCCCTTCAACATGGGTAAGATGGGGGCATGCACCCCTTCTCTATTGCCCCAAGATCCTGGAGGAGGCTTTTTGGGGGAGGTGCGTGCTTTCCTCCCTGCCCTGTGCAAGCCAATGGAGGCCACCTCCATCAGATTATTCAAAGGTGGAAAAAACACCCTAAAAATGACTAGTGGAGGGAAGCCCTCCATTGGTGTGGACTTCCACTCCTCCAAACTATTACCCCTTGACAATGAACAGGGAGACAAAGTGGTCTGAGGCAAAGATACCTCATATAGGAAACAATGAGACTGAATCCATGTCAAATCTTGACTCAAAGCTCATTGGTCCATCAAGGTCAGGATCATCTGCATTACCTGGCACCAGCTCTCCAAGATTTAAGACAAAAGCCTTTCTCAGACCTACAGGGAAATGCCAGGGTTTTAGCCTGCAAAGCCTGTCTCTGACACTGAGCTGCAGACCTCCCTCAGTCTACCCAGGTCAACAGTGCTTGGGCTCAGATGCTGAAACAGCAATGGCTTCTAGGAGTTCAGTCTCTCCCGGAAAAGAACACAGACGATTGCTTTGGTTTTGCAAGAAGGCTCCTCTCAACAGAAGTCATAATCACCTTTTTTGCTAAATTGCAACCATGCTACTGAATGCAACGGACCTGCCAAGTGTGTCTATCGCTAGTTGTTAAGTGGGCAAGATGACATCAGTTGCAAGCATTATCCAATTACAGGCTGGCTAGTGGCTTGGCTCTCTTGCCATGTGGGTGAAGAAATGGACCCGAGACAACAACACAGCAATTCAGATTTGGGAACTGAATCGAACCGTCCATTTCCATGAACAAATGCTCAGGTTTGCACCCAGGAGAATAATCACCAGGACACGGGATTTTGATGGTGTTGGTTAGCTTGGGCCTCACTCAAACTGAAGTTCTCAATGAAAACAAACAAGCAGACCTCAAACGGCAACATAATTCAAGAGGTTTCACGATTCAGAGCAACATCTGGAGGTTTCAAAGAAAAGGAGACGATCGACAGCAAACAGATTGAATTTCACATCCAGTATCCTATCACTGCATGACATGGCACAGTTTGAATTAATACGAGGGAGATAGCCAGCACATAACAGACACACAGGAGAGGGGAAGGTGATTGGCCCAGTGGGCCAGATCCGTATCCGTCCCCACCAGCCCTACAGGCCAACTTTGACAGGCCAGCAGGAAAAACCCACCTGTCAATCACCTGGTGCCATTACAACCTACCTGTCAAAGTCCCTTGCACAACACTCTCCAGCTGGTTGTCGGGTGATAGAGAAGCACTGCAAAAGGAGCTTTGCAAGTCCAAGGCTCAGTGCTTCCCTAGCCACAAACAGAGGGCTGGCAAAGCTGCTTTCTGCAGGGGTGGACGGCGCAATTGAGTTCCCCACAGGGCAAAGACACAAAGCAAAGGCAAGAGGAGCAGTTCAGAAGCCATAATGAAGTGGGCACTTACCTCGCTGTCTTCCATGGGGGGTGGGGGAGGCTCCTTAATGATCTAAAAAGAATGAAGAAGAAACACAGGGGGTTAGTCCATAGCCAGGCTGCTCTAGTCGGGTTTTAAACTCAGTGAAGACTCACTTCCCAGAACATGTGAAAAAATGGTTAGAGAGTAGTTCTAAGCATGGACAGTGCATGGACAAACTTTCTCCAGCTATCAAGTAACTAAGAGAGGTGGATGGAAGAGAGGCCCGCCCCTTAGCCTGAAGGGCACCAACACTTAGGTGTAGCTCTCACAAACTGCCTCATTCTTTTGAAATGCTGACCAGGACGGACACTTGAGTAGCCAGCTAAGGTCATTTCTTACAAAGAAACTTGTCTGACCAGTTCAGCAAGCTCTTCTCTTACATCCTAACCCTCCCTGAGTGCAGGACCGCAAGAACTGGAAGGGGCTCAGGGCATCATCCAGACTGACCCACACCAAACCCACAAGAATACGTACTCACAGAATTCACATTTTGCCTAATTGATTTGTTCCCTGGCACACAGCAACAAGGATCAAGTGTAGCTTTGTCCCCCGCCCATCTCTCCTGGATAGCTCTGAGGATAAAATGTGGGATGGATGAACACAGATGCCAGCCAACACTCCTTGAAGGAAGGGTGGGATGAAAATTAAATAAATACATTTATTGAAAGTACATTGAGTCCAGAATTTTACTCTGCATGTGAGGGGTTGTGTTTGGGCTTTCTATTAAAAAAATAGGCCTGGGGTCTTCACCATAGAAACTGTCAAAGCAGATGCGAGTGTGAGGCTGCTATTTCTTGCACATACACACACAAAAAAGCATCTCCAACGTAGCAAGGAGCTGGCAAATGCCACAGCGATTCTCTCCAAGAGTAGCATGGAGTCCATCCAGCAGGAAAGCGAAAACAGAGGCATGGCAAGCATCTCTCCTAAACCTCAGATGCAGCAGCCTTGGAGAGGAACAGAGAGCTCAATCTCTCCCTACGTAAGAAGGAGCAAAATAAACCAGGCCAATGGAACTACAGGAGGTTTAATTCACCAGCACCACACAAATCAATAGGTATAGGTCAGTGGTTCCCAAACTTTTTCTGGAAAGCCTGGTGCCATAAACTCACCCCAAGTGCCCCCCCCCCAGGTAATCCCCTACAGTGGGAACCACTGTACAGATCAACTGCTGGCTTGAGATTTTGTGCAGCCCACTCTCTGGGCCCCACCTCCTCCTCTCCAAGCCCTTGCCTGCCCACCTGTCTTCTTTGAAGAGCACTCGTAGCCAAGTAAGATTGTCTTCCATGAACACAGTTTTAACAGTGAGCCAATATGTGACTGTGGAGGCCAATTTTGGATCCACGCGTCCTTCCACAGTGGGGACATAGGTTTCTGGGCGGGAGTTGATCATGGTGAGGGTCTGCCAAATGTGCCTTCCTCTTAGCATTTTTCATCCTGAGTTTGAGTGTCTTCAAAATCCATGACACCTTTGGTAAAGGCTGTTCTCCAGTTGGAGTACTCGCAGGCCAGTGTTCCCCAATTTTCGTGTTTATACTACTTTTTATTTTAGGTTTGCCTTGAGAGAGTCTTTAAACCTCTTTTGTTGACCACTAGATTTCACTTTCCATTTTTAAGTTTGGAATAGAGTAGTTGCTTTGGAAGACAATAATCAGGCATCTGAACAGCATGACTAGTCCAACGAAGTTGATGTTGAAGAATCATTGCTTCGACACTGGTGATCTTTGCTTCTTCCAGTACACTGGCATAAGTTCACCTGTCTTCCCAAGTGATATGCAAAATTTTTCAGAGACACTGTTGATGGAATCTTGTGAGGAGTTGGAGATGGCATTTGTAAGTGGTCCATGTTTCACAAGCATATAGTAAGGTTGGCAGTACAATAGCTTTGTAAATAGGCATTTTAGTTTACCTGCAAATGTCCTGGTCCTCAAATACTCTGCACTTCAATCAGGAGAAAGCTCCACTCGCAGAGCTCAGGCGATGCTGGATTTCGTCATCAGTGTTGGCCCTGTGCCCAGGCAGGAGAAGTGACTGACATTTTCCAATGTTACACCATTGAGTTGGATTTGTGGTGCTGCAGAGGGGCTGCTTTGTGCTTGTTGGTGCAGCACTTTGGTTTTTTTAGATGTTGAGCAATGGGCCAAGCTTTTCATAAGCTTCTGCAAATATATTTAGGATTGTTTGGAGGCCATCCTCCGAGTGTGCACACACTATGTTGTCATCAGCATATTGAAGCTCTATGATGGAAGTTGTGGTGACCTTACTTTTTGCTTAGAGTATGCCCTCCCTCTCAGGGCCCAATCCACACAAGTGCCCAGAGGGAGAGGCCGCTGAAGAGTCTTCAACATGCTCTTCATTCAAGGGAGTATCTGAAAGAGGGTTTTCTCCACCTCCTCTCCTTCTTTCATTTGATGAAACCCACCAACAAGAGGTGTATGCAGTGATGGACAAAGAAAGTGCATAGTTAATGGATGGAACTCACTGCTGTAATATGTCATGTTGGCTTCCAGTTTGCATAGCTGTAGAAGGGGATTAGATAAAATTGATGGTGGAGGAGCATTTACTAGCTGTTGTAGTGGATAGGATATGCTTTAACAGATAGCCTACATATCAAGAGATGCAAAAACTGTAAAAAGAGAGTGTGAAAGGATATTGTTAAGAGAATCTGCTTCTTCATACTGTCTTGTGAATGTGTCGGTACTGTTTGTGCCTTGCTCAACAGGGCTCTGCTTTTAGGCCCTTGTGGAGAGGGGCCAGAGAAAAGCTCTCCCCGACTTCTTAGGGTCTGCAATGTTCCAGTCCTCCTCTTTCAAGGCAGCAGCACTGGAGTCCAAGTCCTGGGACCAAGATATGTCTATGCTCTAAATGTTTGCATTTCATTTTCAGCTCCAAGAATGAAAAATGTATACATGGACAGCTTTGTTTAACATGAAACATATACCGCCCTGTGTCCATCCCTGCCACAGAGGGGGACTGAGATTAAAACCAGACATTTTCCTTTCCTTTTTCTTTGTTTCCACTGCTCAAAAGTACGAATGGCAAGCACCATGCTATGAGCTGATGGCATAAAGAATGGGAGCAGCAGCAGCAGCAGCAAAGCACACTGGGTCACTGAGTGAAGCCAAATGCAGTAGGTGTTGCCCCGTAATGTCTCGCCCATTTAGCTTCAACAGGCAGAGACTAATTTCATTCACAGAAACAACAAAAAAAGCTAGGCTAAAAACAACGCACCACTTTAGACCCAAAGCATCTAAATCTCATGATGGATACTTCTTCACGCAGCGCATAGTTAACCAATGGAACTCACTGCCACAGGGGCAGTGATAGCTACTATATTGGATGACTTTTTAAAAGGATTAGACAAATTCATGGAGAAGGAGGCTATCAGGAACTCCTAGCCATGATGGCTACGCTCTACCTCCACAATCAGAGACAGCAACACTTCTGAATATCAGTTGCAGAAAGCCATGGGATGGGAGAGGGCTCTTGCACTCATATTCTGCTCCCTGGATTCCCACGGGCATCTGGTTGGCCGCTGTGAGAACAGGACGCTGGACTAGATGGGTCCTTGGCTTGATCCAGCAGGAATCTAGCCATTGCTAAGCTTGCAACTCGTTCCAAGGAGGTTTGCAAAAGAAAACTTTCCGCTGGGTTGCCTGGTGCTGTTTCCACTGTGCGCGTTTTGCTCAAGATTATTTCTCACAACTTCCCTCTTATGTTTCTTCGCTTAAAATAATAATCATCAAGCAATGCTATTTTTCTGGAAAGCATCCTAATAGGCCAGATAAACAATGCTTGTCATTAGCTCCATGGCTGGAAAGGGCGGCTGTCAAACCATTCTGAAGCTCATTATTTCCTCCAGGCTGATGGGAAAATGTGTAAGTTCCACTGTAATTGTTCCTTGGGGGTTACAGCTGAGCATCTGCATTTCCTCTCCAGCTTCATCCTCAATAATAATCAAACATTCTTCAGTTATTCTTACATTCCTCTTTCCTCCAACATTTCAGATCCTTTGGGTTAATTAAATTCCAGGGTGAGAACCAAATTTTTCCAAACGGATCCAACATTTCTTTTCTCATCACCAGATATTTCCATGAGAATTATGGCATTTGGAGTGATGCTTTCACAGAATCATAGAATTGGAAGGAGCTGCCAAGGTTCAGCTAGTCCAACCCTCTGCACGGCAGGAATCACGGGTCAAGAATCCCTGGGAGATGGCCATCCAAGCTCTGTTTAAAGACTTCGAATGAAGCAGAACCCACCACCTTCTGAGACAGCCCATTCCACAGCCCAACAGTTCTTACCATCAGAAAGTTCTTCCTAAGATTTAGCCAGAATCACTATTCTTGTCATTTGAATCCATTGGTTCTGGTCCTTTCCCCCGGAAGCAGCAAAAAACAAGTTGGCTCCATCTACCCTTCGCATATTTGAAGATGGCTATCCTTTCACTTCTCAGTCTTCAGGATAAACATCCCCAAGTCCCTCAACCGTTGCACATAAGGCTTGGTTTCCAGACCCCTGATCCTCTTTGTTGCCTTCCTCTGCACACCTTTCAACTTGTCAATATCCTTCTCAAACTGGACGCAGGACTCCAAATGAGGTCTGACCAAGGCAGAATGTTGTTCAGTCGTTTAGTGGTGTCCGACTCTTTGTGACCCCCTGGACCAGAGCACGCCAGGCACACCTGTCTTCCACTGCCTCCCGCAGTTTGGTCAGACTCATGCTGGTAGCTTTGAGAACACTGTCCAGCCATCTCGTCCTCTGTCATCCCCTTCTCCTTGTGCTCTCCATCTTTCCCAACATCAGGGTCTTTTCCAGGGAGTCATCTCTTCTCATGAGGTGGCCCCAAAGTATTGAAGCCTCAGCTTCAGGATCTGTCCTTCCAGTGAGCACTCAGGGCTGATTTCCTTCAGAATGGATAGGTTTGATCTTCTTGCAATCCATGGGACTCTCAAGAGTCTCCTCCAGCACCATAATTCAAAAGCATCAATTCCCCAGCGATCAGCCTTCTTTATGGTCCAGCTTTCACTTCCATACATCACTACTGGGAAAACCATAGCTTTTACTATACGGACCTTTGTTGGCAAGGTGATGTCTCTGCTTTTTAAGATGCTGTCTAGGTTTGTCATTGCTTTTCTCCCAAGAAGCAGGCGTCTTTTAGTTTCGTGACTGCTGTCACCATCTGCAGTGATCATGGAGCCCAAGAAAGTAAAACCTCTCACTGCCTCCATTTCTTCCCCTTCTGTTTGCCGGGAGGTGATGGGACCAGTGGCCATGATCACAATAGAGCAGGGCTATTATTTCCCTTGATCTTGACACTCTACTTTTTTTGATGCAGCCTAGAATTGCATTGCCCATTTCTGCTACTGCATCACACTGTTGACTCATGTTAAGCTTGTGATCTACTAAGACCCCTAGATCCTTTTCACACCCCCAACCTGTATTTGTGGATCAGGTTAGTCCTATCTCAATGCAGAGCCTTACATTTATCCCTATTGAAATTTCATTACATTACTTTCTTCCCACCATGTCCTTGTCTTGTCTAGAGTGTGCAAATGATGTTCCCTTGGCTGGCCATTCTGTGGACAGGATGCTAGACTAGATGGGCCACTGGCCTGATCCAGGAAGCTCTTCTTATGTTTTTTTGGGACTCCCCAGCACAAGTTGTGCCCCTGGCAGGGTTGCTCACTCCTGCTCTGTTGCAATTCTGCTCCCAGCTAACAACAGAAAAGCAGAACCTCAGGAGTTCAGTTAAAGGGAACTCTGGTCTGCACATGCTGGAGAAGAATGAGGTTGAAATGGGGAGGCATTGGAATGTCCACTAGGACACTCCATGCTGCAGATCAACATCCTGAAAGAATGAGCCAAGTTGCAAGAGCTACAACTAAGTGATGGTGCCCTCAAGGCTAATGGGAGGCAGCTTTCTTCCACTACCACCCTCACCTAGCTGCTAGGTATGAGAACAATATCCAGAGAGTGTGTGCTGACCTGGAAGCAACCTGGAAACA
The DNA here is from genome assembly GCF_965113315.1 of Podarcis vaucheri. Classification (NCBI taxonomy): domain Eukaryota; kingdom Metazoa; phylum Chordata; class Lepidosauria; order Squamata; family Lacertidae; genus Podarcis; species Podarcis vaucheri. The sequence continues at coordinate 86,926,708 of NC_138765.1, read as the reverse complement.
GGAGACACAGAGACATGCTTAATCTGTGCAGGATCCAAAGCTGTGACTCATAGTGAGGCAATATCTGTTGGGGTGCTAATATTGTGAGCCCATTCTTCCTATGCCCATTTTCTATATATGAGTAAATAAAACCATATAGCCTAAAGACACCGCAGTCTCCATTGACCTTCATTCCACGGAAAAAAGGTAAAGGAACCTTTTAAGTTCAGTTGCGAACGAGTGTGGGGTTGTGGCGCTCATCTCGCTTTACAGGCTGAGGGAGCCGGTGTTTTTCCGCTTCTGCAGACAGTTTTTCTGGGTCATGTGGCCAGCATTACTAAGCCGCTTCTGGCAAAACCAGAGCAGCGCACGGAAACGCCGTTTACCTTCCTGCCAGAGCAGTACCTATTTATCTACTTGCAGTTTGACGTGCTTTTGAACTGCTAGGTTGGCAGGAGCTGGGACTGAGCAATGGGAGCTCACCCTGTCACGGGGATTCGAACCGCTGACCTTCTGATTGGCAAGCCCTAGGCGCAGTGGTTTAGACCACAGCGCCACCAAACCCTGAATAAGCACCTGGAACCACTGGAATCTCTCACTGCTCAGAGATTGGGATGCCATGTAACAATACCTAAATTGTTCCCTACATTTAAAAAGAAGACAAACTGCTGCCAAGTAGAAAAGTAGCAATGCAAAGAGTACAATAAATTAGGCTAGAAGCACCCTTCCTGATGTGCTAAAAACAGCATCCCCCTCCCCACCGTTTTGAAGTCTGAAGTGGCACAGGCCAAACTGCCAGTTCAGGAGTCTAACATCTCATTCTCTTACATGTCCGGATGGGGCCCCTGCCTCTCATAGCTCCACCTGCGTATGACACCTGCTGAAATGAAAGATGGAGGAGGTTTCTGCCTGAGCCAGAACACACACACACTAAAATCTCACTTACTGTCTAACTGACCTCGGTTTGACATCACCACATTTACTGTAAATTGGAGTGATGAGCCCAATCTTTCATCCTTTCTTCGACAGAACACACTGGAGAATCATCAACAATGATGCATTTGGAAACTATGTTTATCGATGGGTGTTTGCCAGGAAGACCATTTGGTCCAGAAAAATCCATGGCGCTCCTCCACTGAAGTCGGTGGATTTAATTATCCCCAGCCCCCAAATGACGCTGGCCATTTATCTCGCCTGGAGCACAGCTGGGTGGGAACGGTTTCCATTTAAATTAAAACACATGCTTTACTCAAACACACCTATCAGGAGGGCAACCTGTTCTGGGACCCACTTTCTAAGGGTGGATACACACAAGGTATCAGTATCTGGGCTAAAATAAAAAACCAAGGGAGAAATCAGACATTCTGCACCCAGTTCTCCAGATTCTTTGCCCGGAAAACTTCCCCCTCCCACTTCCTGCATAAAACTGAGCAAAAAATTGTGATTTATTCTATTTTATTATTAAATAACATTTATGTTTTGTGTGATTGTGTGATTCAGGCTGTAATCCTGTGCAAAGTTACCTAGAATTAAGTCTCACTGAATTCAGCGGGACTTACTTCTGAGTAGAAGTCATAGGGTTGTGCTGTCACTCTGCTTTTCATAGAACTGTAGAATTTGAAGGGACCCAAAGGATCATTTGAGTCCAACCCCCTGCAAATGCAGGAATCACATCTTTTGCAAAGAGTTGTGCTGGGCACAGAAGCAACTTGCTCCCTGGCCCCCAAACATCAGAAGCAGCCGATTCTTCTGCCCCTCCATCTCCATACATATTGTGAAGGTTACATCTCTCTCTCTCTCTCTCTCTCTCTCTCTCTCTCTTGGTTTGAATACTCAAAAGCATCATAGAAACACATTGAGAAGAATTCAACACTTAATTGATCATTCTGTCAGCTAGGGTTGCCGTATTTCAAAAATGCAAGATCTCATAATACGCAACAAAACCGGACACCAGATTTTCCTGGACACAGTTTCCGATGGCTCAGACATATAGGAACCCTAGTAAGCACGGGCATTCCAGCTTGGCAGACAAAATCTCCACCCCCTGTGCTGTTCCGGGGGTGCACCTGACCCCCTCCCAAGTAAATTGGGAAGGGGGGAGGGAGGAAATCCCCATTGTGCAAGCAGAAGGCTTTGTACAGTTTCCACTGACGGGACTTCTGAGGTGAATCCCACTCATTATTTGTTATCAACAACAATATAATCACCACCAACATTTCTTTATTATTTATTGTATCATGTTTGTATCCCCCCCCTTCCTCCAAGGATATCAAGGTGATAGTACATAGCCCCCCTCCCCATTTTCTCCTCACGCCCCTGTAAGGTCAGTTAGGCTGAGAGGGAATGACCGGCCATCAGGTTATCTGGCGAGTGGCCGAGGGATTTGAACCTGGGTCCTAACCCAGCCCTCTAAGCACTGTACCACCCTGGCTCATCATCACAGGCATTGCCCAGCACTTTCATGCCTCCTGTTCTAATCATGAGGTCTAGAAACATGCGTAAAAATCTGCATCCCAAAGTGCCACATTTTGTGCCTTTTTCTGTGCTCCTAAGGAACTGCACACTGGGACGCGGGTGGCGCTGTGGGTTAAACCACAGAGCCTAGGACTTGCCGATCAGAAGGTTAGCGGTTCGAATCCCCACAACGGGGTGAGCTCCTGTTGTTCGGTCCCTGCTCCTGCCAACCTAGCAGTTCGAAAGCACGTCAAAGTGCAAGTAGATAAATAGGTACCTCTCCGGCGGGAAGGTAAACGGCGTTTTCGCTCGCTGCTCTGGTTTGCCAGAAGCGGCTTAGTCATGCTGGCCACATGACCCGGAAGCTGGACACCGGCTCCCTCGGCCAGTAAAGCAAGATGAGCACCGCAACCCGAGTCGTTCATGACTGGACCTAATGGTCAGGGGTCCCCTTACCTTTTAAGGAACTGCACAGCAAACAGATTTCTGGAGAAGTGCAACAATTTACTAAACAGCAACTCACCATGGTGTCTGCTCAGATACCACTCCAAGTCCAACTTGGTGCCCTTCAGAAGTTTTAGACAACTGCCAGCTGTGCTTGTTGTGGCTAATGGCACTTATTTTTAAATAATCCGGAAGGCCCCAGGTTGGGGACACCTGCCCTAGGCCTTCTGCAGATACCTCAGTCTTGGGTCCTTGGCTGCTGCCTGCCTGTGCATCCTGGCCCATGGTCCCTAGGGTATTAATCTGATAGGCATGCCAAGATGGAGGCATACCACAGCTCCTAAGATAAATTTGAAAGCGGGATCACTTCCGACACAGTACGCAAACACAGTTTTGTTGCTGTTGTTCCATTGCTGCTTCTGGCCCAAAACACCCTTCCAAATTTCACACCACTAGTGGCTAACACCCCTTCGAAATACCTTCAACTCTCCAAGGGAGACTACAGCTCCCTTGCTACAACAGCTCCCCTCCTTGGCTGCCTGGCTGTTTCTGGGCAAAATTCAAAATGCTGGTTATGGCCTACAAAGCCCAACATGGCTTAGATTCGTGTATTTTATCTGTGTTGTTTTAATTCATGTAAGCCACCTTGAACCCCAGTCTGGGGGAAAGGGGGGATATAAATTTTATTTAAATTTCTATAAAATTATTTTTAAAACCCCCCAATAAAATCAAAGAAAAATTACAACGTGGAATCTAAAACATAGATTAGTTTTTTCCAAAACAGGTTAAAATTCTCATCAGCTTTCCAAGCCTCTGGGTAGGCTTCTCTAAACAAAAATGCTTTTAGCAGGAGCCAGAAATGATACAGTGCTTGATCTCAAAAGGGAGGGAGTTCAAAAGTTTAGGTACTGCCAAACAAAATGATTGCGTTCTTCCAAATGCAGAATCAGTATCACCGTATGTGGCACCTATAATAGTGCCAATTCCGATCGAAAAGCTCAAAAAGGTACTGCTCAGATGTAGGCTGGCCACTCCACCTGCTGAGAGCCCAGGAATGTGCCCAGGCCCAAGTAGCAGTGGGGCTGGAAAACAGCTTCTGGGGCTGAGCCCTGCTTCATATTGTGCCCCAGATGTAGAAAGAGTTCCCGCTTTGACCTCTCAGGGACACAAACTGGGGCACCTGAGATGGGAGGAAAGCGAGATCCCTGGCTTCGTACAAAACACTTGGCAGAGCAGATGCAGGTTTCTGGTGTGAGCGATTTCCTTGCTGCTCGAATCATTGGCCGATCCGCACAGAGGAGCTGCTAAAGAGGGAACGGATCCCAGTGTGGGCAGGAGGAAACTTACCACGGTGCAGCAGAGAGGCCAGAACCACCAAAGCAGAGCCAGCGCCAGCAAAAGGAACAGGATCAGCAGAGCAATGGCCAGGATCGTCCCATCAGACTGCAGAGGAGAAGGCAGAAGAGAGCAAGATCAGTGTGGGAACAGAGGACTGGGAGATTATGGGTGGCGGCCCGGGACCTGGGAGACCTGAGTTCAAATCCCCGCTGGGTGACTTTGGCTGAGTCACTGCCTCTCAGCCTAACCTACACCACACAGAGTTGTTGTGGGGATGAAATGAGCTGGGGGGGGGAACCACCTTGAGCTCCTTGGAGAAAAAGTTGGGTTAGAAATGCCATAAATAAACCAATCCCTGTCGCACCACAGAGCTTACTTAAGGGAATCACCCACCCCCAAACCTACACCACAAGGCTGTTGTGAAGGTAAAGGTGTAGAAGAAACCACCTGCAGCGCTTTAAGTTTTTGGGAGGGAGGCTGGATAAAATAATAAAAGCAACAAAGGCTACTGCAAGTAGAAAGTAGAAGCCCCTCTCACCACTCTCAGGACACTCCTGCTTCACAGATATGCAGGTGTTTAGCCTGGGAAAAAGGCCAAAAGGAGATATGAAAGCCATCTTCAAACAGCTGGTGGGTTTCTGCATGAAAGATGGAGGAAGTTTGTTCTCTGCTGCTTCAGAGGGGAGGACCCGAACCAACCGATTCAAATCACAAGGAGATTCCCTCTGCCTGAGAAAATGGTGCAATTTGCTTCCTTGCAGGTTTTTAAACAGAGGTTGGATGGCCATCTGTCAGGGATTATTTTGCTGTGATTCCTGTACTGTGTGGGTTGGACTAGATGACTCTTGGGGTACCTTCCATCTCTACAGTTCTATGATTACATGAAAAATTGAGTGCTTTGCAACTCCAGGATGCAACACTGATCTGGTCTGAGCATCAGAAGACAGAGAAATGCATGGAACTTTGAGCTAGAGAGAGATTGAGGCTCAGCCATAACAAATTGAACTTTCCCTTCATTTATCAGCCTAAGAAATCAGGGGCCCCAGACACTTTATTTGCTAAATATCAGCTGCATTCCAACAATGCTCTAAGTCAGTGTTTCCCAACCGGTGTTCCGCGGCACACTAGTGTGCCGCGAGACGTTGCCTGGTGTGCCGTGGGAGGGAGGCGGGGGAGTCGGGCGGTGAGAGGCGGGGCGGCGGCGGCGAGGAGAGGCTGCCCAGCGCGGGGCTCTCGTCGTCTGCCTGCCTGCCTGGCTGTGTGGCGCTGACGTCACGGGGCTGTAACGTGCCCCACATAGGCACACGCGGGGCGGCGAGCGAGCTCCCTCCCACATCCCAACGCCGCTCGCTTCGGCCGGCCTACTGGGCTGTCGCAGGCGGAAGGCCTGCGCATGCGCGAGGTTTTCGCGCCTTCGGGATTCCCTTCACGCCTTCCTCCTCCCGGGTCCTTGAGAGCGCGGGAAGCGGCAGCGCGAGACCGGCGTTGAGCCTGGTAGGTATTGCGCTTGCCAAGGCAGTCATTTGGGAAATGAAAACTTGCAAAGCAAGCAACCAGTTCAATCTGAAGTACGTGTATGCTTAATATCCTGTATCTGAAACCTGTTCTGCCCCCTCCCCCACACTTGGTGCCATTTTCATCTACACATGCAGCAGAGTAAGTTGACCCAGAATAGTACCAATTCAGATGGCAGATGGGAGAATGACAGTGCTGAATGCTTTCCCATGTAGAACAGTCCCTGCAAATAAAAACCTAGCATATTTGGAAGAGGGATGCTAGCCTAACCATTACCTTCTATGCTGTTACTATTTTTTTATTTTTTTTTTACATAAGTAAAAAGTGACCTTTCCCCATCTGGCATGGTGGTGTGCCTCGAGATTTTTTTCATGAAACAAGTGTGCCTTTGCCCAAAAAAGGTTGGGAAACACTGCTCTAAGTTATGGTTAGGACCTGAGGATCATGAACCAGTGCTGTACTCATGTACTCTCTCCTCCTGTTAAACACGGTCAAACCACAGTTTGTTGTTACACCTTTTGCAGCAAAGCAGGCTTGATCACACCAGACTTCGCACCTTCAAATCAGAACTGCAAAATAGGATCACAAACCCCGGCTTGAGAACTTGGTTTGCAATTGCAAATGGCACTTTGCTCAAACTAGGACGTAAACTGTTCAGGTGTGCCGATGGGGAGGAAGGAGCAGGCATAAACAGAGTTTGTTCCATCTCCAAATCATGGTGTATAGGTTCATCTGAAGGCAGCCCCCATTTCTGGAGTGCCTCACCCCTGCTCTTTCTCCAAGTTAGGAAAATGCTCTTTGAATGAATTATATCACGTTGCTTCCAAATTTAATCTCAAGTATAGACTATTCGCTTCCAGAGACCAGTTAATATTTCTGAGCCATTCCTCACTGGTGTCATCAGGCTTTTGGGATAAGCAAGCACAGACAAAATTCGGTTTGGCCAGAGTTCAGCTCAGCGGCTTTGGTTTTAAAGAGCCAGACAGTTAAAATAACAAAAGTGGGGGGTGGGGGTGGCAGAATGGCCACATAGGGAGGCTGCTTCTGACCTAAGGTAGCAATCAAGAGCTTTGCTGATCCTGGCGTGTTGAGGAGGTGGGGGTTTCGGTGTAGGTTCAGACATGCACAGCACTTGAGGACTGGCCAGCAAACACACCAGGCTCTTGAGTCAGAGCACCAATTTCTCTAGCTTAGCAGCAGAGACTGGCTACAGTTCTCCAGAGCCTTGGGCAGAAAGGCCTCTGCTAAAGCTGGAAACTGGGAACCTTTGTATGCAGAGTGTGTGTTCTGCCACAGCGCATGTAGTCACATATTGACAAGCATTGTGTTGGAGGCAATGTTCGAAACCCTGAGCTCCTCCTCCTCTTTTTCTAAGGAGTTGATAACTTTAAAGATACTACATCCAACGTGGGGATCCAGGGCACAGTCCTTCAATGGCTGCGCTCGTTTCTCTCTGGTCGGGGACAGAGGGTGGCGCTTGGGGGGGAATTGTCATCGTGCCACTCCTTGGTGTGTGGAGTACCTCAGGGTGCGATACTCTCCCCGATGCTTTTCAACATCTTTATGCGCCCCCTCGCCCAGCTTGTCCGGAGTTTTGGGCTGGGTTGCCATCAATATGCTGATGACACCCAACTCTATCTGTTGATGTATGGCCATCCTGACTCGGCCCCAGACACACTGACCAGATGTTTGGAAGCTGTGGCTGGATGGTTACGTGGGAGCCGGTTGAAGCTAAATCCTTCGAAGACAGAGGTCCTGTGGCTGGGACGGGATGATATGGGATTGGGGGGGGGGCAACTCCCATCTCTTGCGGTGGTGCAATTAGTGCCAGCACCGTCCGTTAAGAGTTTGGGTGTAATCTCGACACCTCCCTTTCCATGGAGGCGCAGATTGCAACTATAACAAAGGCGGCATTTTTTCATCTCCGCCAAGCTAAGCAGTTGGCTCCTTACCTCTCTCGCCCTGACCTAGCCACTGTGATCCACGCGACGGTCACCTCCAGACTGGATTATTGTAACTTGCTCTACGTGGGGCTGCCCTTGAGACTGACCCAGAAACTCCAGCGGGTGCAGAATGCTGCAGCAAGACTCCTTACGAGGTCTTCGCTGTGAGATCACATTCACCCGGTGCTATACCAGCTGCACTGGCTCCCGGTAGAGTACAGGATCAGGTTTAAGGTGCTGGTTTTAACCTTTAAAGCCCTATACGGCCTAGGACCCTCGTACCTACGGGACTACCTCTCCTGGTATGTCCCACAGAGAAACGTACGGTCTTCAAATAAAAACATCTTGAAGGTCCCAGGCCACAGAGAAGTTAGGCTGGCCTCAACTAGAGCCAGGGCTTTTTCGGCTGTGGCTCCGATCTGGTGGAACACTCTGTCACAAGAGACTAGGGCCCTGCGGGACTTGACATCCCTGCAAGACAGAGCTGTTCCACCCGGCCTTTGGCCAGGGCACAGCCTGACTCCCTCCTTCGGCAATCTTCGCGGAGCTCTGGCCCAATGGTTGCCAGTGGTTTAATTTGAATTAATTTTATAAGGAATGATATTAGAGTGTTGTGTTGTGTTGTACTGTTTTATTGTTGTTAGCCGCCCTGAGCCCGGCTTCAGCTGGGGAGGGCGGGATATAAATAAAATTTATTATTATTATTATTATTATTATTATTATTATTATTATTATTACATCACTAGGAAGTCCTCTGAGTCAAGGTCAGATGCTTAGCGATTCTGCACCTGAAGCATTTCATGTGACTTTGGGCTATCCCAGAGGTATTTAAGTTCTGTCTGTGGTGCTTTATCCATGGTAGCACACTAACACATGCAAGGAATCACTCTTCAGTTGAGACTGCAGTCAATGGACGGTGGACATGCATGCATGCATGCATGCATGAATGAATGAATGAATGGAGAAAGCTGAGTCAGGCCATTCCTCCCTCCCAGTACATCTTCAGTTAGCGCTTAGGAAGATTACACCACCACCTGACTCCCTGGAGAGTATGGAAAATGCTAATCTAGAAAGTCTAGCAATCTGAATGGGGATAAGGCAGCTTCCGATGTTCATCCAGGCATGAGACATTCTGCCATGCAAATAATGTTCTGTTCCCTGACCTAGGGCCCCTCCCCAAGATTTTAGATGTGCTGTTTATCTGTTCAGTTCCTTGCAAGATTCTCCACCCCCAGAACCAGAGGAGATCAAGAGCCTAGCTTCTCTGCGCAGTCCTTGCCCAATTTAACCAACTTCTGTCATATCACCTCTTCCTTGCCTTTTCTCTCTCGACGAAAAAGTCCCAAATGCTGTGCCTTTTCCTCATGGGGGAGACGCTCCACCCCCTTGATCAGGTTTTTAAAAAATACTTTTGCTTTAAATTTCAATAGACCCCTGCAAAGATGACTCGGCAAAAGAGAAGATAATGAACTTCTTAACTAAACAGATGAAGCAAAGGCTCTTGCCAGCTAAAAGTGCCTGATTCTGGGGTTGTCTCCTTTAAACAGTTTTGGGAGGAAAGAAGCTTGCTGGGCTTTAATCAGTGCTGGATAAGGACCACTCTGGCTTTTCCTCTGCTCATTTGGCCAGCAAACCCCTGCCAAGATCTCTCTCCTATCTCGCTCAATCTACTTTTCTCTAGGCTAAACACATGCAATTCCTTAAGCCTTTTCTTCTAGGTTGTTTATCATCCTTGTAGATCTCCTGGGCATTCCCTCACAGCTTATCAACACACCTCTTGAACTCTGTTGCTCAGAAGTGAATATGCAGGAGAGAATCCAGATGAAGATGGTTGGTCCCATCTCTGCCCTGGTCTTTTCAAGAGCACCCTGACCCTTAAGCAGAGGAGATGTAGAGTCTGAGCAGCTTTCGGTTCTCAAATGAGAATGTAGCCCAGGGAAGGAGGCCAGAGGCTCCACAATTGTTTTCAATTAAATGCAGAATGGGCTCAAATGCAGCAAACAGCAGTAGGAAACCTTTACTTCAGCTTTGAAAAGATCTTGCTCATTAATAAATGTCTAAAGTCTTGTTGCTGTAAAATAAATATTAAAGAACATTTTCTATTGATTTTTTTTAAAAAAAACACCACGGCTGCTATTTTTAGACTTTTGGAACCGTCAGAAACAACCCTACTGCGATACTGTACCACATCTGCTCATGTTTGCAAGGCATGCCATGTTGCCAGATGTTTTAAAGCAGCCTTCCCCAACCTGTGCTCTCCAGATGTTTTGGCTGAGAATGATGAAAGCTGCAGCAGAAAACAACTGGAAGGTATCAGGTTGGGGGAGGCTAAGTTAACATTATACAGCTTGATGGTTTTGGAATTACTTTAAACCAGTGATGGCCAAGCTTGGCCCTCCAGCTGTTTTGAGACTACAACTCCCATCATCCCTAGCTAACAGGACCAGTGGTCAAGGAAGATGGGAACTATAGTCCCAAAACAGCTGGAGGGCCAAGTTTGGCCATCACTCCTCTAAATCATGAACTCTTCACTCAGGGAAAACTTATCAGCTAAGGTAGTTTCACCCTTTACAAAGGTTAAACAGGACTAGAGTGAGCAACATTCGCAACTTTCCAAATGTTGCCTGCACAAACATGGCAGACAACCTGATCATGTTCTTATCTTTTTTTAAAAAAGAAGGTACGTTTGCATGTGTTTAGATGGCAGGTTTTCAGCCCATTTAAAGAATTTAATTAATCGCCTGCTGTACTGCACTAATCAATTACATTTGGGGTCAGGATACAGTCTGGAGGCAACCTTGCTGAAACTAAGGAGGCCTGGCTCTGGTTACTGCCTAGGAAGAACGTGTAACATATTTCTTTTATTAAAGTACATTTGTTAGATAACTTAGAATTTAACAAACAAATAGCTACCATTAACCATGAAGGAAAGGACACCTGAAGACTTCAGAGGCTGGCACGATACCCTGCGGGTACAGCACACGCAACTGGCCTAGAAGTTATTCTTCAGACAAATGTTTGCTGAAGCAAAGCCCTTTGGACTTTGGCCAAATAATTTAAAGCAACATTTCCCAAGATGGTGCCCTTCAGAAGCTGCTGCCCTTCAGCTATGCTTGCTGGGGCTGATGGGAATTGTAGTCCCAAACATGTGGAAGGAACCATATTGCAGGATTGGGTCAGAAATTTGTTTGCAATTGAATGTGAAACCATCTCATTTGCCCTTCCCCAAGCCAACAGGGGAACCAAAACATAGCTATCATTTTTGTCTGGACCTTTAAAAAAAAATTAGAAAAAGATCAAAAATTGATGCTAAAAGTGGGTGAATGGAACTTAAGATTGGAAAAACGAGAAGCTGAGAGAAACAGATATTGATGGTTCATCCATTCCTAACAAGCTGGGAAAGGTGGCTTTAAACACATATATTTTGCTCATTGACATCTTGCAACACTCAAACTGTATGCTCAAACACTTTTGCCCTCCTCCTGGGCTTTTATAAAGGCCTTATAATTGTTGTTTTTTTCAACCAAAACCCAGGTAAATCTGTAGAAATTTCAAATCAAGTGTGGCCTATAATATGCCAGAGAAACCAAAACGGCCAAAAGTTTTGCTTATAGCACTGTTGCCAGCTGGAGAAACAGAGAAAACAACAGTTGGCAGGACACCACTGAACACAAATTAGCTTTCAAAGTTGGAAATCTTATAGGATACACACTGGGGGCATTTTCCAGTTGCTTCCTCAATGTCTGTGAAAACAGTGTGAAGACCAAGAATGGTTGCTGTATTAAATTGTTGCTCAAAATAATGCCTGTTGTCTTTGTCCATGGAGTATAGTTCAAGCTATGGTTTTCCCAGTAGTGATGTATGGAAGTGAGAGCTGGACCATCAAGAAGGCTGATCGCCGAAGAATAGTTTGGCCACCTCATGAGAAGAGAAGACTCCCTGGAAAAGACCCTGATGTTGGGAAAGATGGAGGGCACAAGGAGAAGGGGACGACAGAGGACGAGATGGTTGGACAGTGTTCTCGAAGCTACCAGCATGAGTTTGACCAAACTGCGGGAGGCAGTGAAAGACAGGGGTGCCTGGCGTGCTCTGGTCCAGGGGGTCACGAAGAGTCGGACATGACTAAACGACTAAACAACAACAACAAAATAATGCAGTTTGTACTAACATGTGCAGCAGAAACATGCATGCAGGTGGGCGATACGGCCCCATCTGGAATCCAGGACAGAACATAGATGCCTCTTATAGATAAGAAAGGAAGGACATAATGAGGGGGACTTTTTACTGCTGAGTGTCCTCCAAATGTTTTTGACTACAACTCTCAGTATCTCCTAGCATGATCATGCTAGCTGGGGCTGATGGGAGTTGTAGTCCAAAACATCTGGAGGGCACCAGGTTGGGGAAGTAACTAGCTAAATTCTTTGTCTGGAGATGGAATTTCCAGGTTCCCACTCAACGGCAATGACAACCCCTTTATTTGATGCTCCCTTTGGTTGGAGGGGTGGAAATGAGCTGTTGCTGCCTGATTTTAGCACAGCTAAACAATGGATTTCTTCATTGTTTTCTGTAGGCAGGCAGAACCTCAATAAACGGAGGTCTCTTATTTTGAAGCCTTGAGAAGAGCCACTTGGCATAGCTTCCACAGGGCATATTTTTCTCTGCGGCATGGAAGTTGCTGTCTATCATTCATTTTATCACGTATTTGTACAGGGTTTTAAAAATACATATAACTGAAACAATCTGGTCTAATAAAAAGGAAATTAAAACTCCCAGACTCTCTGCTGGTTTTAGACTCCAGCTTGCTTTGATCATCCAATGTTTTCTAGTTTCTGGAACAGCAGCCAAAGCAGACACGAGGGGAATCTCATAAAATAACTGCCATGCTTGAGACAGGGGATATAGCCTGACCTACCTTGTTTCTGCTGCTCAAGAGTAGTAGACTTCATGGAAAACGATACAGTGCGGAATGGAAAAATTTAATCAGGGCAGCAAAGTTTGGTATGCTGGTGATTTGTAGTGAAAGATGTTGTATCCGTTCTCAGTTCATCTATGGTCATGGTTCAAAGATTCCAAGCGCATGGCAGAATGCTTTCATGTATTAAAAAACCATCAACTGCAGTGCACATCGAAAGCTAGAAGGGTTTTGCAGTCTAAACTTCTCCCAGAGAAGCTCAGTATGGCAAAAGATCCTAAGAACTGCCTGGTGGTATCTCCAACTGGACCAGAGTACTGCACAATCACATCTTACATGCATTTAACTTGCACAGTTTCAACCATAAGCAACTGAAGGCAAGCTGGTTGGAACTGTCCAAGTTAAATCCAAGCAAGGCAGAACTTCAAAGCTTGTATTGTGCAGGCACCCAGCTCATAAGTAGCTTTCAAGCTCTCTGCCTTGCTTGAGAGGCAAGACCCCCCTCAGTGTGCTGGCTCTGGGAGCGCCCCTCACCCGCTAAGCTGCAGAGGTTTTAAGTATACACGATTTTGTTGTGTACGCAGAATTCTTGGGAGAAAAACCCCCATGCAATATGTGGCCGTACTCTATGGCAGAAGCAGAGAATAGGAGTGTTACCAGAATCCAGGTAGTGCCAAAAATGTATTCCAAGTTCCCAGGACAAGGCGGACAGAATGGCTTCAGTGAGAATGTGGAAGGCGCAGCACTGCTAAGCGATTCTGTTTAGGATGTGAAACCTTAAGAAAAACAAATATTTCTCCATCTCTGACTTGTGAGATTCTAGCTAGCTCTGCTTCTCGTTTGTATGGTTTAGTGGCAGCAGGTGGCCAAAGGGGGCCTTGGCTGAGCCCCAGGACATTAGGAAAGTCTATGGCACTTAGACCCCGCTTCTGCTGGAGGACTGTGAGTTTTCCCTTAAAGAAAAAGAAGAAGAAAGCAAGCCTTCCAATTCCTGAGAGAAAAGCAGCAAAGCAAAACAAACTGGCAAAACTTTAAAGCAATTTCTGGCCACTCCTGCCTTTCAAGTGTTCTTAGCCACTGGGACTGGTGAGTTGGTTGTTTTGCACCCCAGGAAATAGGAATCTTTGGGGTCCTAAAGAGCTGCTGCTTTTTCTGTTCTTCTCTTCCTCATTTTGAAGTCCTTAGAATCACCATAGGTCTAAATACCTTATTCCCCCCCCCCAATTGTTCCCTGAGGGCTCATCCACACTTCTGTTTGTCCCCTGTTTTATTCCATTTCTCCTTTGATTTCTAGGCAAATTTCGATGTACTGAGTTGAATAGGATCCAAAAGGCAGCAGTCTGATTGGTCCTAGAACAATAGGATTCAGAATGCAGCAGTCTGATTGGTCCTAGAACAATAGGGTCCAGAACGCAGCAGTCTGATTGGTCCGCAGGAGCCATCCAATCCAGCTCCAGGTGGAAGTGAATCCGCAACCTGATTGGCCTACAGGTGAATAAGCCAATCACGTGGGCCCCATTGTGTAAATAATATATATAAAGCAGACATTCTGAGGGAACTTCCATTCCTCCTCACCATTATGAGCTGAATAAAGAGCATGAAATCCACTCTCAACTCTGAGTATATTTCAGTCTTTTTCTCTCCCCCCCCCAACCTTCCCCGGGAAACTCACTGTTTACTGCTAAATCGGAACAAAAGCCAATCTACAGCAGAAAACGTGTGCATCCTCTTGGGTGCAAAGTTCCTAAATCTTCCACAGCCAGTTGGACATTAAGGGCAAGGTAGGAGATGATTAAATATTCAGTTTATATTTAATTTAAATTTGTTGTTTAAACTCTGCTCACAAGATGACTCTCCTTTTGAAAGCCAGCCTCATTCTGCACCTATACCTAGTCACAAGCAAAGGTTACTCACATCTGCTCGCTGGGCCTGGGACCCCAAGTCTTTTAAGGTCCCAGCAGCATCCATCTGCCAAACCCTGAGCCCATTCTTAAATCTTTGGCAGGCTGCAGATTTTTTATGCTAGCATTTTGGAAATCCTTCTCCTATGCCCATCATTTTTTGTCTCCAGGTTGGAAGGAAAGTCAAGTGTATCAGTTCTGTAGCTCAATAAATAGAATTCCTCAGCCAATGGCAGAAGGTTTTCCACCTTCTGCCAGCCGCCTTTGGCCACTGAGTCCTTTTGGCGAATGGAATGGAAAAAAGAATGTGGAGCTCCGTGAAGGGGATCCATTTGCCCTGCGTGGGCTCAGTCTGCCCTCCACCTCCCTTCTGGATCATTCAAAGCCAGTGATCTCAGAGCAGGGTATGGGACTAATCTCAAAATCTGCAAGGCGAAGAGAAAGGCTAATCATATTGTGCACTAACAAGCAGCTAATGGAGGCCAGGCTTATGTGCCACTTGGCCTGGTGGGCTGGGCCCAAGAGCCAAATTCCTGACACACTTCCAGCCGCCACACCTCTCAGCACCAGTTTTCCACCCCGGCTGACGGATTTTCGGCTCTTCACCTTGTGTTGGGGGAGTGCCCTGCAGCTGGATCCAGACCCCCACGAGTGTGTATTTGAAATGCAATTTGTCTTCAACATGCTCGTGAGACACAAGATTTACCCACTCTGGAAGAATGGCAGACGAAGGTGATAGAGTACATGGAATTGGCAGAAATGACTGGCAGAATCCGTGACCAGGGAGAAGAGGCGGTGGAAGAAGAATGGAAAAAAATTTAAAGACTACCTACAGAAATACTGTAAAATTAATGAATGTTAAAGGGATGTTGGATTGAAAACAAGTGGTGTTAGTTAAAAGATTAATAAGAATATGTAAATATGGATGACAATGGTGGAAAATATATATTTATTATAGGTTAAGATGTTGAGTAAGGATGAATGATAGAGGGTAAGGACTTGCTGAACTAAATATCTGAACTGGAATACAAAAAGGTGAGGAGGTCAAGAAACTAGTGAATGAGGTATAAGATATGAAAATACTAATCTTTTTTCTGTTTTCTTTTTTGGTGTTTCTTCTTCTTTTTTCTATTCTGTTAACTGTTTTTTATTGTGTACTTCTATGTGTTTTGTTTTGTATTTTCCCATTTTTGTAGCTTTAATGTTTAAATTTTGAAGCTTTTGATTGTTTAATAAATATTATTAAATATTATTTAAAAAAACAAAAACAAAAAAACAACATGCTCGTGGCCTCACCCCAGCCAAATACTTTGCAGGATCCAGCAACAAACCCTGCCTTACTTTATTTCAGCAGAGAACCTGAAAATGGCTAGATTTTTGTTTCAATCAAAAATTTTATCAGGTTTCACGAGCAAACCAAAATTCAGTCAGGGGAAAAAAGGAGTGCTACTTCTAGGATATAAAAAGTTTCCAAAACATTCTAAGCAGTGGAAACACGTACAAGACTCTTGGCTATAAAATAAATCTCAGCCCTGCCCACTTTGATTGAAATACACATTTCATTCATTCTTTTCTTTGTTTTGCCAGACTGGACGTGCCTGTCTTTCATCCAGAGAGGGACACTGTCCACGGGGGAGTGTTTGCGAAGCAACAGGCATCAGGAATTTATGGGCTGCCTGCGCCAACCCTAGCCCCAGATTTGTACTCAAGCAATAAAGTTAAATATTTCCCCGATTCGGGTCACAGGCAGGGCACCTTTTTCTAGGCACTTGCTACTAAAACATCCTCTATCTGATGGGGTTGGGGCAGGGGAAATTGAACTCCCTACAGGTTGCAGCATCAGGAGTCAGCAGCTATGGGCAGGTCCGGCCCAAGATATTTTGGCACCTGAGGCAAACCACAAAATGGAGCCCCTCTCCCTGCCAGGAGAGTGAAGGGGAGAGTGAAGATCTACATCAGGAAAAAGGGAGTGGGGGCAGGAATCAAATCAACCTTTACTTGATGGTTGAAGAGGGAATCAAAGGACATCATTGAGGTGGCTGTGAATCACACCAGGTGGGCGCAGAGCCCAGGAGAGCCGAGAGGGCAGCCCCTTGCCATTTCTTCCCTCAGACTGGAAGGAGACCAGCAGTGCCTCCAATTCGCTGAGAGGCCTCTGTAGAGGTGGCATGGCGGGGGGCACTGCTGAGGAGATTGGCAGATCCGGCCTCCAAGGAGCAGTGGCGAGCGGTGAATTGTTTTGTAGAGGAAGAGTTAGGGCCAGAGCTGCCAGCTTGCGAGGGCGATAGTGGGGGCCCGACATTACATACATGAGCATCGCACCTCCCTCCCTAAGCCGGGCAGAAGCTTCCTGGGCTTTGAGAAGGAGGCGCTAGGCTCTAATACTTTAATACTCTAATTTACCAGGAACATTTAGGGGACTGGTCTAGTCCCTGTGAGGGACACAGGGGGCGCTGTGGGTTAAACCACAGAGCCTTGGGCTTGCCAATCAGAAGGTCGGAGGTTCAAATCCCCGCGACGGGGTGAGCTCCCGTTGCTCGGTCCCTGCTCCTGCCAACCTAGCAATTCAAAAGCACGTCAAAGTGCAAGTAGATAAATAGGTACCACTCCGGCGGGAAGGTAAACAGCGTTTCCGTGCGCTGCTCTGGTTCACCAGAAGCTGCTTAGTCATGCTGGCCACATGACCCGGAAGTTGTACGCCGGCTCCCTCGGCCAATAAAGCAAGATGAGCGCCGCAACCCCAGAGTCGGCCATGACTGGACCTAATGGTCAGGGGCCCCTTTACTAGTCCCCGTAGTCCGCTTACAGCACACCATGGCCAAGGAGCTTGCTGCAGCCGTCACCGTCATTGAGGAAGTGGCAGCATCAGCAGGCAATGCAATCCTTGGAGGCTAGATCTATGGATTCTGCTGCCTGAGGCACTTGCCCCACCTTCCCTCATGGAGCAAGGAACAAATTCCTAGCAAGGAACAAATAACAGTCAACCAAGCCTTAGCACACTGGTTTTTACCTGCTGCTTACTGTGTACCCCCCCCCCGCCCCCAGTTGCTGGATGATCATTGTTTAATTGTTTGTTAATTGTGGTTCTGGACTGCACCAATGGAAAGGCAGGGAAAGTGTTTTGCAACTCAGAAATCAGCAGCCACACTGGACATGTTGGAAATGGGTCCAAGTCAGCCAAAGACCAAGAAAGACGGGCCCAAAGGAGGGGAAAGAGGCTCAGTTCAGGCTCCCTTGCCCTGAGAGTGATCCTGGCAGCCTAGAGACTGATTGATGAAGCCTCTCCAAACCACTGCACGTCCTGACTCATCACTTGGTAATCACTGCAATAAAACCTGCTGTTCCCTATGAAGGCTGAAAAGGAAGGAAACACAGCTGGAGCATCACAATACAGGCAGAATATTGTTTAAGGCAAAACCACATAATATCATAGCACCCAAGGAGACTTCTTACATAAGAGCTCTGGTGCATAATTCAAGTGTTCAGAGCTGCTCCTGCTGCTGCTGCAAGGATCTACTGTATATAGCCTTTCTCATGCTGAATTCAGCTCCTAACAGTTCAACAGGAGGGGGGTGGGGAAACCCTGCAGAAAACAGAAATTACACTAAGCTGCCTGGGGACTTTTTAATGAATATGGCTCAAGAACATAAGAAAAGCTTGCTGGATCAGGCCAATGGCCCATCAAGTCAAGCATCCTGTTCTCACAATGACTGACCACAGGGAGGACCTGAATACAAGATCCCTCTCCCCTCCTGTAGTTTCCAGCAACTGATATTCAGAAGCATTGCTGCCTGCGACTGTGGAGCCAGAACATAACTATCGTAGCCATTGATCGCCCTCTCCTCCATGAATTTGCCTAATCCCCTTGTAAAGCCCTCTAGTTCAGTGGCAGGGACGTGGGTGACCCTGTGGGTTAAACCACAGAGCCTAGGACTTGCCAATCAGAAGGTTTGAATCCCCGCGACGGGCTGAGCTCCTGTTGCTCAGTCCCTGCTCCTGCCAACCTAGCAGTTCAAAAGCACATCAAAGTGCAAAGTAGATAAATAGGTACCGCTCTGGCGGGAAGGTAAACGGTGTTTCTGTGCACTGCTCTGGTTCGCCAGAAGTGGCTTAATCAAGCTGGCCACATGACCCGGAAGCTGTACGCCGGCTCCCTCGGCCAATAAAGCGAGATGAGTGCCGCAACCCCAGAATCGGCCACGACTGGAACTATTGGACAGGGGTCCCTTTACCTTTAGTTCAGTGGCATCACTACCTCCTGTAGCAGCAAGCTCTGTAGTTCAACTACGCGCAGCATGAATAAGGACTTTCTTTTATTTGCCCTGAATCATCTAGCATTCAGATTAGGCTCCTGTCTGAAACTCTGAAAAGCAGCTGCTAGACGGAGCAACGGTGTTATTTTAAACCACCCAGAGACCTGCAGGTATAGGGTGGTATATAAATTCAATCAATCAATCAATCAATCAATCAATCAATCACTTTCACTCCAGTCTCTTTCTTGATCTGTCACTGCCATCAGCAAATTAAGTGGTTAGGACTTTTTGCCCAGTGGCTGACATTGAACTGCACTTGCCATTTTACTGCCCCTTCACCTGGTTTGGAGAGATCCTTTTGTCATCAACAGAACTGGCCCCCTCTCTGCTCTCTCCTTCCATTCACAATCAGAGGCCTCAGCACAGGAGGCCTTCTAGCCCCCAAGTCCTTTAGCCAAAGGGAAACCAGTTCACACAAATGTGCAACAGCCAGCTCACTCCTTGTTGGCAAGAGAGCCTGAGTTTCATGCTGCTAGAAGATTTCTCCCAAGGAAATGATGCGCAGAGGGCCCTTTTGTCATCAAGTTACCAGCAAGGGCTTAAACTGAAATATTAAATACTTTGGGGAAGGGGAAAAACGAGAGGAAATCGTACCACCTTGTTTTTGCAAGCACCGCAGAAAGTGACATGCATGGCAACTCTGGAAACCAAGATACATTAATCATGTCAAGGATCCTGGTAACTCCAGGCTATTTTGCTGGTTGCGTTTCAAAGAGGAGGATGACGACGACACACCCACACACCAATTTTCTTTAATCCCCCCACATCAGCGTTTGGGGACTGCAGCTCCCTAGGCTGCCCACAAATGTATTATTATAACTTAGCTTCTTGTTTTGACAATCCACGTGACAACATGCACCAGTTTTGTCTGAGAGATTCAGAAAGGGACAAGGAAGGAGCTTTGCCCGTACAAAACCCTCCGGGAGCAATCTGGCCGCTCTCACTTGGGCGAAACACCCAATAATTCCAAGGGAAGTTCTGCTTGGTAACTGCTTGACCACATCGGCTTGCAGTTGGCCCAGACCGTGCAGGATACTCAATTTCTTGGCCAGCATCTAAGACGGTTTCCAGCCAAAATGCGTAATGTACAGGATGATGATTGTACAGATGGGACCAAAGGAGGATGGGAAGATGGCTGGCCAGTGGGGAGGAAGGGCAGGGAGGGAGACAAGCACGATTCTTTTCTTACCAGCAATGTCTGGTGCCTCTTGGGACTCCAAGGAAGGCCAACAGGAGGTGGAGCCAAAGCCAATGGCAATCAGGGGCAACTAATTCCAGGTTTGTCTCCAGTGACCCCTTCTCTGCTGAGAAGTATGAGGGGAACTGAGAGTGTCATAGAATCCTGGAATTGCAGAGCAGGAAGGGGGCCCCCAAAGGTCATCTAGGCCAACCCCCCTGCAGTGCAGGAACCACAGTTAAATACCGTATTTTTTTTCTCTATAAGACGCACCAGACCACAAGACGCACCTAGTTTTTGGAGGAGGAAAGTATGAATCTGAATCTCAGAAGCCAGAACAGCAAGAGGGATCGCTGTGCAGCGAAAGCAGCAATCCCTCTTGCTGTTCTGGCTTCTGGGATAGCTGTGCAGCCTGCATTTGCTCCATAAGACGCACACACATTTCCCCTTACTTTTTAGGAGGGGAAAAGTGAGTCTTATAGAGCAAAAAAATATGGTCATCTCTGACAGGTGGCTACCCAACCTCTGCTTAGAAACCTCCAATGAAGGCGTGTCCACCACCTTCTGAGGGAGTCCGTTTCACTATTGAACAGCTCTTATCCTCAAAACGTTATTCCTAATGTTTAGCTGGAATCTCATTTCTTGTAATTTGATTCCAAAAGACAGAGGCTAACAGGCAGGGCTGCCCCCTGAACAGGCTCTAAGAAGGCAGACAGATGGGGCTGGCTGAGAGCAGACAAAACTTGGTGAGGTACTGCCCAATTATCACCATCATCTTGTTGTTGTTGTTGTTGTTGTTGTTACTATGTTCCTCCCAGGAGCTCAAAGTGGCATCCATGGTTCTCCCTCCTCCCATTTTACCCTCACAACACCCCTGTGAAGTAGGCTCCGCTGAGAGATAGCGACTGTCACCCAGGAAGATTCACGGCTTAGTCTGGTCTCCAAGGCGATAGCCCAGTACTCTAACCACTACACCACGCTGCCTCTCGGACCAGTCTTGATTCTCCTCAACACTCCTCGCCTCCCCAGATAAGCCTTGCTGCAGATATCCTCTAGCACATCTAGTCCAGTGACCAAGAGCTCACTGAAGCAGGGGCTCACAGAATCACAGGATGGTAGAGTTGGAAGGGACCCCAAGGGTCATCTAGTCCAACCCCCTGCAGTGCAAGAATGACAGCTAAAGTGGCTGTTTCGAGGGAGGGGGTTCCCAAAAGGACCCAGCTGAAGCTGCGAGACCAACCCTTCCCTAAACTGCTCTGCAAATTAAGCAGCACACTCCTATGCACAGAAGACCCATCAAATTCAACTGGTCTTACTCCCAGGAAAGTGCATCTAGGACTTCGGCCTAGAAGAATTATATTACATAAGGAGGAGCAAATGTCACTGAACAATGAAAGGATCAAAAGGCAATCTTGCCAGATTTCAGCCGTTATCATCTCTCCCCTTGCATTTCATACCTGTGTCTAAGACACGCAGTCCAGGCGGCCCACATTCCCACTCAAGTCAACAGTAGCCAAAGCAGAGCCATTGCTCTCGATGCTCCCTTAGCGATACCCAAGGATGGATTTCTAAGCTGGTCACTTACACAGTGTGTGCTGGATATGATGACGGAGCTCGAGATGAAGCTGAGCCCATCGTTCATGCTGACCTGGAGAGCAGCTTCCCTAGAAAAAGGGAGGGAGGGCGAGAGTCATTACCCAAACCGGGCCCGGACTTACAATCCCCCTAGCTCATGAAAATATGATGTTGCGGGTTTGGAGGGTGGGGTCAGTTTGGATGATGCCATGAGTCCCTTCCAACTCTTGAAATCCTGTCTCTGTGGGAGCAGGCGGCGTGAGGGCAACTTTTGGCTGTCTGGTTAAGCACCATGATTTAAAGAAGTGGCTCTGTGCCCTAGAGTGCATGGGTGGGTCTTGCCCCCACCCCCCAGCTGGGCAGACTCAGGCACCATTGCCAAGAACGTGCCACTGGATGCAATGTCGCAAGCGGCCCCAGCCCACCCCACCCGCTCGCTTGCCCATCACTTGGGAACTGAGGAAAGACTCGCCCCATCTGCCTGGTTTCTTCCCATGAATGAACACATTTATTTGCAGATAGACATTACAAAAAACAACAACACTGAGAGTTTCCAGTTCAGTTTCATCACAAGGAAGCAGATCCAATTCACCATATTTTTTGCTCCATAAGACGCACCTGACCATAAGACACACCTAGTTTTTAGAGGGGGAATGCAAGGAAGAAAAATTCTTTAAAGGGAGCGTATGCATCCCAGGCTCTGCTCAGCGCTCCCTTTCACGAGCCGCAAGGAGCGTGTGTGCGGCGCTTGCAAGCTTTTCCCCGAGGAGGGAGAAGGGCAGCCCTTTGTCCCTTCCCCCACCTCCCACAAAAGCCAGGGATAGCCATGTGAAGCCTCCTCAGGGCAGCGGGATGAAGGCTCCCCGTGCCCTGAAGAGGCTTCGTGCGGCTAAGCCAGCAGCTAGAACAGCAAGAGGGAGCGCTGCGCAGTGATCCCTTTCGCTGTTCTGGCTTCTGGGATAGCCGCGCAGCCTGCATTCGCCCCATAAGATGCACACACACTTCCCCTTATTTTTTAGGAGGGAAAAAGTGCGCCTTATTGAGCGAAAAATGCAGTAAGTTTTTGACCCAGAAACTTCCTATCACTTGAGGAGTACAAAGCTCTACTCTTGCCAAAGACAACTGCAAAGAAGCAAAGGGGATGGAGGCAGCTGCGCTGAGAGAGAGGTGGTCCTGTTTCTGCAGACGTGGAGCTGCAGGTCTGCTTTGGGTAGCCCAGTTAGCCTAATTTCAGCATCAATGGCACCAACATCAGCCGAAGGTGCAGAAGGAATCCTGACAAGCCCACAAAATAACTGGTTTTCTTATGAAGGGAATAAGGCAGTCATAGAAAAAAGAAAGCCTTACCCCTAAATCTCGAGGTTTACAATGAAAACACGCTTAACAGAAGAAAGGCAGAAAGAGGTAAGAGCCGTCCCACATTCTAACAAACCTACATGCCAACTTCTCGCAGCACAGGGGCAGGGCAGAGCAAGTAGGTGTCCTCCACTTTGAATGGTTTCTCATCTGAAAAGAGAAGCAGAGAAGGCAGTCTGAGCGCATGTGAGTTGGGCAGAACAACGTTTGTAGGTGGCAATTAAAGTGGAGGGTGACAGTGTTTGTTTTACCAAAGAACATGCTTACAGTGCTCTTCAACAGTGCTTTTTTTGCAGTTTACAGCAAACTGAAATAGACATAATCTCCCCCCCCACCCCCAGCTATGTATCCCCAGTTATATACCCATTTCCACCCAAACCTGCGTCCTCTTGTGCTATACAGCACAGCAAGCAAAATCCTCAATAAGATATAGAAAACAGGGGTAGACATCTCTGCTTAGGCTCACATACAAACCTCACATACAAGACAAATACGGTGGTACCTCGGGTTAAGTACTTAATTCATTCCAGAGGTCCGTTCTTAACCTGAAACTGTTCTTAACCTGAAGCACCACTTTAGCTAATGGGCTGCCGGAGCACGATTTCTGTTCTCATCCTGAAGCAAAGTTCTTAACCTGAGGTACTATTTCTGGGTTAGTGAGTCTGTAACCTGAAGCGTATGTAACCCAAGGTACCACTGTATATACATAATAAAACCACAGCTGATGTTTCCAAATAAATGCAATTTTCAAAAATCCTATACAGTGGACGCTCGGGTTGCAAACGTGATCCATGTGGGATGCACGTTCATAACCTGTGTCCGTGTGATTTGGCATTTCTGCGCATGCGCAAAGAGCAATTTCGCGCTTCTGTGCATGTGCGACTGCCGAAACCCGGAAGTAACCCGTTCTGGTATTTCCAGGTTTCGGAGTTCCATAACCCAAAAAAACACAACCTGCTGGCAGAATCCGAGACCAGGGAGAAGAGTCGGTGAAAGAAGATTGGAAGAAATTCAAAGACTATTTACAGAAATATTGTAAAATTAACAAATGTTAGAATGATGTTGGATAGAAATTAAGTGGTTTCCAGCTGCAATGCTTTAAGAGACATGAAAAAAAAGGTTTATAAATGGGTAAAAGCTTAATGGCAAGGATTTGCTGAACTAACAAATCGAAGTGGAATACAAAAAAGGGAGGTATGAGGAGGTCCGGGGAAATAAGTGAAAGAAAAATATGCAACGGAAAATTAAGGTGTTTTTAACTGTTTTTATTTTGTATTTTTTCTTGTATTTTTTCATTTTTACTGTATCTTATAAAAAAGCCAAAAAAAACCAACCTGAAGCGGCTGTAACCTGAGGTATGACTGTACAATTAAGAACAGCAGCACCCGAGAGATACTGAGGGACCTATTGGGAGTGAACATGGACTACTGCACGGGCACAAACAAAAGAGGATGCCTTCACCCCAGTGTGACTCCCTTTCATTACATACACAGTCCAACAAGACAACAACCTAACCCCCCCCAACAGAATACAAATTGATATGGCTGATTTGACCTAACATCCCCCTTCCCCTCCACCCACAAACAAAACTCACTGCAACCAACTGAATGCAAGCAGCCATGCTCTGGGCTCTCCAACCTCTCCCCCCAACCTCACAATGCCCATGGCAGAATCATCTCACACTGAATGTAACTGACCTTCAGATAGGACTCTATGAACTGAAAACAGGGACGGTATAGGTACCTTTGTTATCCATGAAAATCTTTCAATAAAAAACTTTTTTTAAAAAAGTCCTATTTCTATGGAAGGTTAATCTCACCATGGATAGCAACAGTACTGAAATACCGTATTTTTCGCTCGATAACATGTTTAATGTTTTATTCAATCAATCAACCTTTATTACAGTCCAGAGACCCAACAAATCGTTACAAAGCAATGCACAATTCAGACAGTGTACCTCCAGGTTAAACAAACATTTTGATCAGACTTAAAGATAGGGATCACTGGTTCTTGCAACCACCGATAAAAACTTCACTAATGTTCTAGCGTTTGTCCGGTCTTCCAATAGGAACCTGACATAGTGAGCCTCTGATTTTCCCAGGAAAGGTACCAGCAAGGGTAATATCAGTTCAGCCCTGGCCTGCTCGTATTTCACACAGTGCAGCAAAATATCTTTTATAGAATCGATGTCTTGGGCACATGAGCAAAGTCTGTCCTGGTAGGGAATTAATGTTTTATTATGTTTTTATATATGTTGGAAGCTGCCCAGAGTGGCTAGGGCAACCCAGTCAGATGTGCAGGGTATAAAGAGCAAAATTATTATTATGGTCTAGGACGTCCCTATTTTCATCGGAAAATGTTGGAGGGTATGTAACCAGATGTCCATAGGAAGCCTGAAGGCAGAACCTGCAGCTTCCAGCAACTAGTACCTATCAATTGCTCTCTCCTCCATGAATTGGTCTGATCTTCTTTTTAAGCCATCAGTGTTAGTGGCCATTACAGTCTCCTGAAAGGAGTTCCATAGTTTAACTATGCCCTGAATGAAGGAGGACTTCCTTTTATCTGCCAGGAATCTTCCAAAATTCAGCTTCATTGGATGATCATGAATTCCAGTGTTATGAGGAATTCACTTTCTTCATGCTATGCATAATTTTAGAAACATTTCACCTCTTACTCGCCTTTTCTCTAAACACGGCTTGCATTTTGAAAGGGTCCCTCAGAGACAGCCAGCGTTGCACAGTGGTTAGAGTGTTGGACTAAGACCTGGGAGACCAGGGTTCAACCCCTGACCCGGCCAATTTGGTTGAGTTGGCTTTGGTCAATTTTGACCATTTTAAAGCAAAATCCATCTGCTGCAGAAAAACTTAAGCTAGGTTGTAGAACCATCTTCAGCTGAGCTGAAAGGATCATAGCATCTTTTTAACCTTTTGGCCTTGACAATCTTATTTGATTATTTTAGACAATTCCAAAGAACAGCTTTAATCCCACTTTAGCCCCAAAGCCTGCTTTTCATTTCCTCTCGAGTTAGGCCGACAAGGTCTTTTCTTTGAGTTACTCAACATGCTTATGCAGGAACCCAAAGCATCTTGTAGTAAACAATGCTGGTGACTGATTGCAAGGAGACCAGCTGGGCTGGAGTCTGGAGGAGCTTGGCATTTCTGCTCCCAGGCATAACAAGGTTGGCTCTCAGCATTCCCAGTTTGTCCCCAGTCACCTCAGGAAAATCCCTCAGAGAGTCATAACATCTCGCAACAGTCGTTTTGGCTTTCTTTGCTCAGAATATTTTCCCCATTACTTTTCTCAATGTCAACAATACTTAACGCAACCTTGCAAGTTACTAGTCCACAATTTTGGGTTTTTGTTTTGTTTTTTATACCTAGTCCACCAGCCCAGCCCAGTTATGTTAGAAACTTCTAGCATAAAAGGAACTACTGTAAGACATCTCTTCCTGTTCACCTGGAGAAACTTTTCACTCATTTTATTCTTAAGAGTCACTCAGCCACAGTGGTGTAGTGACTGCAGGGTCACACTAGAACATGGGAGGTTAGGATTCAAATCCTCACTCAGCCATGAAGCTCATGAGGTGACGCTGGGGCCCAGTCAGTACCTCTCAGCCTAGCTTACCTCACAGAATTGTTGTGGGGATTAAATGCACAACCATTGCGTCCTCATTCAGTCCCCACAACCACCCTTTGAAGCAGTTCAGGCTGAGAGAAGCAATGACCTGCCCAAGTGAGCTCCATGTCCAAGTGGGGATTCGAACTCTGGTCTTGCAGGGCCTTGCTGACACTCTAACCACTACCAGACCCTCTAAGTGTCCCTATTTTCAAAGGACATCCCTGATTTAGAGAAACCATCCCGGTTTCTGATTTGATCCCGGAATGCCCCATTTTCCCTTAGGATGTCCCTTATTTTCATTGGAGAAATGTTGGAGGGTATGGAGTTATTCCCCCACCCCCCGGTGCCAACAGAAGGAATCCCTGTATATCGATTTTGTTTTTTATTGTTTAATGTTTTGTTATGTTTTTATATATGTTGGAAGCTGCCCAGAGTGGCTGGGGCAACCCAGTAAGATGGGTGGGGTACAAATAGTAGAATTATCATTATGGAATGGGATGTCCCTATTTTCATCTGAGAAATGTTGGAGGGTATGCACTACATCTCTGTAAGATGTAGCTGAATATCACCCCAAGGTCTCTAGTTTATCCTCTTAGCTTAGTTCAACCATCCCCAGCCTAAAAGTCCAGTTGTTTTGGACCACTGCATCCCATCAGTCCCAGTATCCTACAGCCACACAGCCTCGGCCTGGTGGAAGTTGTAGTCCAAAACATCTGGAGGGGTCCAGATTGGGGTCCTTTAGCCAGCCTCTTTTATCCATGACATGATTCAAGGTCTTGTGCTTCCACTTCCTGAGAAGGTTCTCTTTGCCTTCCCCACAATAAATCTGCACATCCTTTGTAGTCTGACATTCCCAAGGGAGTGCAAGTTTAGCTGGCAAGTGGGGAGGGCTCACTTTTTGCTTGATCATCAGTTGCTGCTTCATCACAAATACATCCTTCGGCTGTTCCCCTCCTCCCCTCTGCAGCACAAACAAAAACTGGTGTCCACCATTCCATCAGACTGCTCCCTGGAAAGACTTCTTGCAAAACAAAATCATGATGCATTTGAAACTGGGATACCAAATTTGAAAAAGTAATTAGACAGCAAGGAGCCTCACCGAAGAGTAATTGCCCCAAATCTGGGTCTTGACATCGAGGGAATTCTCCTTTTCTACCTATATTCTATCCTTGCCACTAACACCAAACAGATGCCTGTGGGAAACTTGCAAGGAGGATTTGAGAACAAAAGCACTCTCTCCTCCCGTGGCTTTCAACAACCAGTATCTGGAACCATTACTGCTTCCTGCGATGGAGGCAGATCATGCCTAGTAGCCACGGACAGACTCCATGAATGCTCATGGGAAGCCTGTAAGCTGGACTTGAGTTCAACACCACTCTGCCCACCTGCAGTTCCAAACAACTGCACTCCACTTTCTACACAGGAACCATCCATTAACTTCCACTCTCTGCTTCCTGCTTCTGAACCAGTTACTGATCCGTAAAAGAACCTCTCTATTCCGTGTCTACTAATTTCACTCAAGAATCCTTGGTTAGGGAACTGACCTAACGGTTTTGTCATTGTGTGTTTTAATTTTATGTCGTTTTTATAGTTAAAACAAACTTAAAAGCCAATTAGGCACACAAGTGGCATATAAATCAATAATAAATAACAATTGTCCATGTGAACCACTTGAAAACAAATCAAATTACTCGCACCCTTGGGTTATTTTTATTTATTATTGGAGAGAACCCTAAGTGTGGCTGGTTTTATGTGTCACACTGTAGTCAATTTAGGGATTGTGCACTTTGAATCTTTACATATCATCTGCTTCCTTGCCAGTGGATCTTCAGTCATGCAACCCTCGGAAATATTCACACCATCCAGAAATGTTTGCTTATTCTGGCGCAGACGTTTTTCCAACTCTCACTATGGTGGCAGCATGGAATATTTCCTCCAACAAAAGAGCCCCTTTCAAAAAAACCCAAAACACCCTGAAGTTTATTTTGTGGGGAAATCAGAATGCAGTCAGAGAGACAGTGCTGGATTCTCCAAGCCAGAAAAATCGCCTGCTCAGGAGCCCAGCAAATGGGAAAGAAGTGTTTTGCTCATGCTGTAATGAAAACCAGGCCGGAATCGTGCTATTATTTCCCTGCTCTGCATTGAAGCATTCGGAGAGCCAAAGCAACTTACGACAGCCTTGGGTTGTGAGTGGGTGGAGGGACAAGGGGATGGAGGCGAATGAATAATATAGGCAGTTATGTCACAGGGTCAGCTGTTTGTGTAGACAGTGAAAAAGGCTGGGGCAAAAAATATATATATCATTCTCTCTAATGGACCGTTCTGTCGTGCTTAAGCTTTTTAAATTGACAGCAGATGCTTCGTCTTCAACTTGGGATAAAATTCCATGTGGAAGAAAGAAGGTGGATCTACTTTTTTCCAGCCACCCCCCACCCCTTTCTCTCTCTCTCACACACACCTGGAATTGTGAATGTTACAAAGCGGGCTCTCTCCCTTACCAAGAACTTCACAGAATCACATAGTTGGGAGTCAGAAGGGACACCAAGCGTCATCTAGTCCAACGCCTGCAGTGAAGGAATCACAGCTCAAGAATCCCTGATAGGCGGCCACTCAATCCGTCTTTAAAAACCTCCTGTGAAGGAGAGTCCACCACCTTCCGACATAGTCGGCTGCTGAACAGCTCATACCACCAGAAAGTTCTTCCTCATGTTGAGTCGGAATCTGTTTTCTTGTCTTTGGACTCCACTGGTTGGGGTCGTCCCCTCTGGAGCGGCAGAAAACAAGCTTGCTCCATCTTCCATGGGACAGCCCTTCAGGTATTTGAAGAACGCTATCATGTGACCTCCAATCTTCTCTTCTGCACCCAACTCCCTCAACCTTTCCTTAGAAAGACCCTGTTTCATCTTGGTCACCCCTCCTCTGGGCATCTTCCAGGTGGTCAATTTCCTTCTTGAACTGGGCAGAGGACTCCAGGCGGGGTCTGACCAAGGCAGAATTGAGTGGTAAAATGACTTCCTTTGCTCTGGATTCATGGATGAACGCTGTGGCTTTTAGAAAACCTCCCCATTGCTCTCCCACTGGTCTAACTGAAGCAGGAATGGCTTGCTGGTTTTGCCTTATCTGCCTCTGGCACCACGAGAATCTGCACCAAAAGAAGAATCAAGAGCAGCATGATGTGACCTACATACGGCTCCCATCAGGTCCTAATTGATTCAGCTCAGCTTTTAAAGCCGGCAGCAGCCAAGAGTCACATCACTGCCTCAAGAATGCAGGAATGGAGAGGGAGTTCCAAGTTTAAGACTTGAAGGCAGCTCTGTGTCAAACTGTACTAATTTACACTAGGGAAAGGACTCCGTCCAACATCTTCACAAAGGAGACGCGGACATTTTTCTGGAAAAAATCTAAGAAGGTTATGCTGCCTTTCCCTACTGTAAAAATATGTGGCTCTAGATTTAGCTCAATGGTTCCCAAACTTTTTTTTGCCCTACCCCCGTTTCCATAAATTCATCCCCACTGCCCCCTACCCTATAAAAAGCATTATTCAGAATAGCAGTCTGCATGATCCACTAAAGAAGATAATAACCTCCCAAAATTCAAAACACTAACAATTAATTGCATTCAAAATGCACCGAATACTATTAAGTTTAATTAATTCAACAGAACTGGTGAACTTGATCCAGTGGTACCAGCTTTTCAAAGTCTCTAATAGTCATTTACACCTCCAGTTTCCCCTCCTGCCCCCACTTGCTTCTTAGAACCCCCCCCACCAGGAAATCCTACCGCCTCCCAGGGGACAATACTGCGCAATTCGGGAACCACTGATTTAGACCTAGATTCCTTTTGCTGTATCTTCATAATATTATATTTTATATTCAAGGCACGTGATCTTCTGACCTGGCTGTTCTGAGTCTGATCCCAAAACCAGAAGTTTCTCGTTTGCTTGTCAGAAAAAGCTTCTACATAATATGGTGAATCTGAATTTTTATTGAAATGCGTAAGATCAGTCGCTGGTTACCATGAGAGCTTGTTGTTGTTGTTTAGTCGTTTAGTCGTGTCCGACTCTTTGTGACCCCATGGACCAGAGCACGCCAGGAGAGCTTACTTTAACACAAAATGCCGCTTATTACTGTCTGTTTCAGTAACTTATGTCCTCCTTGCCTTCCCACTCAAGCAAACTCAAAGCAACTCACATGATAAAACATGACATGAATGAATCCAGCATAAAACCCCAGCCTAACGACAGCTCAGAGCCTTTTCCCTAGAAGGCAGCAAGTGAGGCGGGCCAACTCAGGAGGCTGATTTTGAGTGCTGTGGAGGGGCTTCAGACTGTTAGCCATTTAATTTATTGTTGCCATGGAAACGGAGAGGTGCTCGTGGGGTTTCCTGCCTCGGATGCCAAAATAACTTGATTAGCCTTGGATCTTTATTGTACCTTGTCATGTGAGGAGATGGAAAGCAGGGTAGCATCTACTTCTCTGTCTCAGGGGGCCAGATACCTGAGACTCGTTTACACCTCAAACACCCCACTGCTGCCCCTTTGCCTCCTAGGGAATCCCACAGCACTCCAGGGGTGTCACCGCTCACTTTGGGAGATACTGCTGCAACCTAACACCATCCCTGCCTCTCCTGGAGACGGACAACATCTGCTATGCTCCTTGACCAGGAGAAGAAGAAGAAGAGTTTGGATTTGATATCCCGCTTTATCACTACCCTAAGGAGTCTCAAAGCGGCTAACATTCTCCTTTCCCTTCCTCCCCCACAACAAACACTCTGTGAGGTGAGTGGGGCTGAGAGACTTCAGGGAAGTGTGACTGGCCCAAGGTCACCCAGCAGCTGCATGTGGAGGAGCGGGGAATCGAACCCAGTTCACCAGAATACGAGTCTACCGCTCTTAACCACCACACCACACCACACAGGCTCTCAACAAAGGAGCTCTCCTGCTTTCCGCAAGGGTTTCCCAAAGCGAAGGGGCAAACATCACGGAAGTGGACAGCGAGCCAAGCCCGGCACCATTAGCCAACTGAGCATTCAGACAGAGAGAAGAGCGAACTACTCACTGAGCGTGACCGTCTCGTTGATCCTGAAGCTGCAGAGGACGCGGTCAACATTGCGAGCGTGGCGAAAGCCGTTCCCCGTCACGACCACTTGGAATGACTCTGGAAAGACAGGGAATTACTGGTTCTCCTCCCCACATCGAATAAAGGCACCACATTTTCTCTCTCTCTTTTTTACTTTTAATATAAAATGCAGCAATACAAAATATACTTTCCATCACAACTCAAGTCAAAGAAGATTCAAATCAACCTTATACAGTGGTAGCTCTGGTTGCGAACGGGATCCATTCCGGAGCCCCGTTCTCAACATGAGTAGAATGCAACCCGTGTCTGCGCGTGCGCGGGTTGCGATTTGCCGCTTCTGCGCATGGGCATTCTGAGTGTCTGCGCATGCGCGAGCGGCAGAACCCGGAAGTAACCTTTTCCGTTACTTCCGGGTCACCGCGGGACGCAACCTGAAAAGACGTAACCTGAACTGAACATAACAAGAGGTATGACTGTAAAACTAAAAATGCTTAGAATCCCCCCTCACCGAAAATAAATAAATAAACAGGAGTTACATCTTGATCATTTCCCTCATCTTTTGCCTCACAGGGATTAGGCCAATGGCTCATCTAAGTCCAGTATCCTGTTCCCACAGTGGCCGACCAGATGCCTGGGGGCTTGTCAATATCATTCTGAAACCCTTCTAGCTCTCTGGGTGCCTCCATGCTCCCCCAGGCTGAACATCTGATATATTACTAAGGAGAAAAAGCAAAAGCAACCACCGCACATCTCCAGGCCTCCTCCTTCCAAAAGAAACTGACCCTGTAAAAGGATTCTTGGGGAGAGTCTGCAAAGGACAGACAGTTGGGCAAATCCCACACAGGACAGGACCAGCGGCAACTACAACAGGAACACTACACAGCCTTCTAGGACCAGGTGCCAAACTTCCATAGAATAATAGAATTGCAGAGTTGGAAGGGACCCCAAGGGCCATC
The DNA here is from genome assembly GCF_965113315.1 of Podarcis vaucheri. NCBI lineage: Eukaryota > Metazoa > Chordata > Lepidosauria > Squamata > Lacertidae > Podarcis > Podarcis vaucheri. The sequence continues at coordinate 86,894,149 of NC_138765.1, read as the reverse complement.
TAGTCCAACCCCCTGGAATGCAGGAATCCTGTCCACAGCTGTCCCTGGGTGGGCTCAAACCACTAACCTTCTGGTTAACAGCCAGACACAATGACCCACTGTGCCACTGGTATCAGGTGTTGCTAGGCTACAATTGCCATCGCCCCATACCACTGCCCAGGCCAGTGGATGGGAGCTGGGGTCCAACCACACCTGGAAGTTGTCAGGTTCCCCTCCCCTGCCATATATATATATACTTTTATTTTTTTAAAATAATAATCTTTAGTGGTTTAAAATACAGACATAAACATAAAAGATGGTTTACAGCAGAAACAAAGAAGAAAAAAGTCAAGATGAAAAAAGAAAAGAAAAAAATGTGTACAAAAAGAAACTGCATCTTCTCAAATAACAATTAAATAACAATTATGGGTATAAAACTTCCAATCGTTCTCATTATACTATTTATGCTGTCATTGTTTTCTCACACAGCTTTATGTTATATCATATTATTTTCATATAATCCAAAAACAATTTATTACAGTTTTTTACTTACAGGTATCATTCAAGTTCTGCTAGTATAGTACTATTTGTACAGTATAGTCTTAAATATTCTCCATTCTCCATATACTTTCTGATTTAAAGCTCCTCTAACTCTTCCCGTCAGTTCTGCTAGTTGCAAGTACTCTATCATAAATGTCTGCCACTCTGTTATCATTGGTGTTGTTTTGCTTTTCCAGTTTCTCGCCACAGTATTCTATTTTTTTATATATATAATTTTTTTTTATTGGTTTTACAAATTTTTTAAGACAATACAAACATATAGAAAGACATACAAACACGTATAGTTTCATAACCTTTTTTCCTAAAACCTTGTTTCTCAGACTCCCCCATACCTCCCCTTTCTGCATCCCAATGTCCAAAATTTTTAGCAACTTCTATTATTTCTCTCAAGCCTCTGTCCTCTTGATCTTTCCTTCAGTCTAATCTTATATCATTGTAACCCTTTCTTTCTCGAAACCTCGACATTCTAACATTCATCAAGTTTATAATAGTCGCCACAGTATTCTAGCTGCTGTAATTGCATACATGAACAATGGTCTTATATTTTTTTTTTAATTTTAAATTTTCTGCCTAGTAGAAAAATCTCTGGTCTTTTTTTAAAGGTAAAGGTAAAGGTAAAGGGACCTCTGATCATTAGGTCCAGTCGTGACTGACTCTGGGGTTGCGGCGCTCATCTCGCTTTATTGGCCGAGGGAGCCGGCATACAGCTTCCGGGTCAGGTGGCCAGCATGACTAACCAGAGCAGCGCACAGAAACGCTGTTTACCTTCCCTCTGGAGTGGTACCTATTTATCTACTTGCACTTTGACATGCTTTTTTTAAAGGTAAGTTATATTAAAAGGAAAAAGCCTAAGACACATGCAAGGAAAGTTTTCTAACCAGATTCCACTTTGCAGTTGTGGCCATTAGTATGTGCAAGATTGCTTATAAACCAGAACAAACAGGCGATGGGGAGAGCGAGCTGTTATCGCTTCAAACTCCTTTGCAGGAAAAGTGACCCTGGTTTCTGCTGAATCAACTCTTTCGCTGGCTCTTAGCGTGGATGCCGCCCACTCACTGCCTCTCCCAGCGCACGCCTCGAGGGGGGCTCCTGCACACAAAAGTCAACTCAGGAATCTGGGCTGTGCTCCAAGCCACAATTTCTTTCATCCCAAAAGGATCAGCTGCACACCAGGCCAGGCCAATCCATCCCTGCAGGCTGGTGAGATCATCAGGGGAAGAGGCAACGTAGCAAAAAGGTGGAAGGTAAGCACCAGCCTTCGGAGAGGGGAGGAAAATCCTCGCCGTTGGCTATGTCTGTCTGTACAAGTTTCTCAGAAGGGCGGTGGGTGCTGCTTGGGGCAGGGGAGGAGGAAAGCTGCAAGGCCTCAAGGCAGGACCCTTTTAGTCAGGGGGTGCGTGCATCAGGTGATCAGTGCCAGCCAATCACCTCAAAGCACTGGCGGAAGCACCTTGAATCCAAGCCACTACCTCCAGTGCCCTTGGCTGAACGAGGAAGTTCCTGATGCTCCCAGCAGCGATCAGCTGACGGACACTAACAGTGGCTCTGGCTCTGGTTGTAGCTCACTGTGTAGAGACCTGGAGCAGGGCCTTCTCTGCAGTGGCACACCCTGGCTGTGGCGGAGCTCCCTTGCTGGGGAGCAACCCCTTGGGCAGAAGCATGATTTGCTTATTTATTTGAAGTATTTACAGTACAACCACATACTATGCGCAATGAACTTGAACGATTTCAACTAGCGTGGAGGAAAGCCAACTGCACAAAAAGTTTAAAAGTACATAAGGTTAAAAAGTACTTTTTATCCTTCAATAAAGAATTGTGTGTGTGTAGAGCAGCAAAGCTCCTTTTGTGCTGGGTTTTCTCAGCTTTGAAGCTCTCCCAGGCTCTGCGATGCTCTCAGATGAGCTCTGGGAACTCGGACTGCGCCACAAGTTCTCACGAGAGCATACCAGTGCCAGTTCAGAAGGATCTCAGAGCCTGGTAAGCAAGGCAAGGCCCATTCGGCACGCCAGCTCCAGAAGGCAAGAATAATTGTGCAGGGCCAGTTCCGATGAGATTTGTTTGGCTATATTTATTTTTGAGCCATCACCAGAGCGTAACCTTTGCGCAAGTTGCAATTGTACTGCATAGCACCTTTCAGGCAGATCTCACAAAGGAGATCACATAAAAGGTAATTACACAAATAAGCACCCAAACTGACAAGGATTTTAAAGGAGCGACTTCCTTGGGGCTCTTCACTTGCCTACGTTCTCAAAGGGAAAAGTCACAACAAGGCGATTTCCCCTGTTAATATTCACACAGAAAATCTCCTGCTACAAATCAGTCTTCTGTGGCAAGATTGCATCCCTGATGAAACGCTTCACCTCCTAGGCTTTACCAAGTTGCGCGTCTAAACCGTCTTTTCCTCATGTCCAGGAGATCTCTGCAATACACCACAAAGCCCTTTATCTTGCCAAACACGGGCTAAGACTCTTGCATGAGAAAGACAGCTGACAAACAGCTATTCTTAAACCTTGCAGACAATAACTGAGATTTCACAGCCCTTCTGGCCTAAACGAAAAGATTGAAATACATTCCTAATACAAATCCCATCAAAATCACTCCATAGAAGCAGACATAAAACAAATGGAATTTTCTAGCATTCCCAGCCAAGCTCTGTCTGGAAAATTTCCCAAGGAGAGCCAAAAGATGGCTGACTCCAGCATCTGCCTTCCCTCAGGGAACGACGAGGAAGAAACACAGTTATATGTAGCAATGAATGCTGGAAGAATCAGCTTTAAACTCACCTCCTGCACATATACTAGAAGGTTCCGCAGCCAAGATTTCAATGCATGATTTCTTCAAAATCTAGCAGGCATAGGAGAAAAAAAAGAAATAAATAAAATCACAGTAACCTCCAGATACAGGTAATTTGGTGTGTGTTGCCCTTGTATAGCTTTCCCCGACTTGGTGCCCTTCAGATGCTTGGACTACAAATCCCATGTATTCCAGAACATCTGGAGAGCACCCGGTTGAGGAACGCTGCTCTCGTAGCACAATAAAATGATACTGGGGCTAAGGAAACAGCACCCCTAGAATTTTTTTTTCCATATAAATGGTCAACGTTTCAAGAAGAGCCTGATAGATCAGACCAGCGGCCCATCAGTCCAGCCTCCTGTTCGCACAGTGGCCAAAATGATGCCTATGGGAAGCCCACAAGGAGGATTCAAGCACAAAAGCCCTCTCCCCTCGTGTGGTTTCTAACAACTGCTATTCAGAGCCATTGCTGTCTCCAGATGTGGAGGCAGAGCCTAGCCATTGTGGCTAGCAGCCATTGATAGCCCTCTCTTCCGTGAACTTGTCCAATCCTCTTTTAAAGCCATTCAGGCTGGCGCCCATCACTGCCTCCTGTTGGAGCAAGGGTCATAGTATAACAATACCAAACTAAAACGTACTTCTTCTTTTTTAACTTCTCCGACACCAGCACTGCAACTCTCAAACCCCCAAATGTGTATATTAGGGGAAATTTTGCCTATGGATGCATATATGTGGCTATAACTCACACATATGTACAGTGGTACCTCAGGTTAAGTACTTAATTCATTCCGGAGGTCTGTTCTTAACCTGAAACTGTTCTTAACCTGAAGCACCACTTTAGCTAATGGGGCCTCCAGCTGTCGCCGTGCCGCCGGAGCACGATTTCTGTTCTCATACTGAAGAAAAGTTCTTAACCCGAGGTACTATTTCTGGGTTAGCGGAGTCTGTAACCTGAAGCGTATGTAACCTGAAGCGTATGTAATCCGAGGTACCACTGTAGTATAATAAGGAAAGGTAAAGGTACCCCTGACTGTTAGGTCCAGTCGTGGACAACTCTGGGGTTGCGGCGCTCATCTTGCTTTATTGGCCAAGGGAGCCGGCGTACAGCTTCCGGGTCATGTGGCCAGCAGGACTAAGCCGCTTCTGGCGAACCAGAGCAGCGCACGGAAACGCCGTTTACCTTCCTGCCAGAGCAGTGCCTATTTATCTCCTTGCACTTTGACATGCTTTTGAACTGCTAGGTTGGCAGGAGCTGGGACTGAGCAACGGGAGCTCACCCCATCATGGGGATTCGAACCACCGACCTTCTGATCAGCAAGTCCTAGGCTCTGTTGTTTAGACCACAGTGCCGCCCGCGTCCCTTATAATAAGGAAAACCACATGCAAAAATGTGCATATTGGAAGCAATCTGCATCAAAATGCTAACAATTTTTCATGAGGATTTTTTTTTAAATGGCAAACTTTCGCTGATATGCGGTAAACTTAATGTAAGACTGGAAACATTAGAAACTGGAGAAGCCCAAATTGACGGATGCGTAAGTATGCCTGGGGAAAGGCGGCAGGTGTGGGATGGCGAAGACCAGAGTGGGGTCCCTATTTTGGCTGGGGAAAGATATCTAGGCCCCCTTGATTTTTGGCAGGGTGGGGGAGAAGCTCAAATAAATTCTGTGTTAAAAAATCAGAGATATTTCAGCATGGGGGAATTGTCCATTTCTAGCACACTGCTTTCACACCTGCCTGCAAAAGAGATGGAGACGGAACTATGGGCTCTTTAAAAGTCTGCATAGATTGTTGAAAAGGGGTTATGGGGCTCATACAAATACCAGGGATTCAGGAACCGAAGAGAAGCAGATTCTTCTAAGCAACTGACACCTCAGGAATAAAAGTGAAGCTTGGAAGAGGAGAGCAGAGGTAGTGTCTAGAGGTAAGCAGGAACTGCCAGAGATAAGAGAGAGAAAGAGGGAGGGAGAGAGAGAATAAGGAAGCATTTCTGGAAATTAGACTAGTGATAAAAGAGTGCAAAACTGAAAGGGGGGGGAAGAGACCACTAATCTGGAACACAATATCCATACTTTTGTATGTAAGCATAAAGGCTTCTAGATTCAAATGTTGAATTTTAGATTTCAAAATTATCATATTTATTTACCATATTTTTTGCACCATAGCACTCACTTTTTTCCTCCTAAAAAGTAAGGGGAAATGTCTGTGCGTGTTATGGAGGGAATGCCTATGGGTGGCATGCCTACGGATTTTCCTCCTCTAAAAACTACGTGCGTGTTATGGTCGGGTGCGTGTTATAGAGCAAAAAATACGGTATATGCTGACTTTCCCCCAGTCTGGGACTCAAGGTGGCTCACACAGATAAAACAGAAAAAGCTAAAAACATAGAAAGGGCAATCATTAAAATGTAATTAAACACTGATAGAAATTGAATAATATTGACACGATCCATTAAAAACACAGATAACAATAAAAACATTCCAGTGCCAGCTCTTTCCTCAGAATCAGTCAGTTTCCCAATGCCTGCTGGAACAGGAAGGGCTTCCCCTGCCAGCAGAAGGAGAGCCAGCAGGGAGCCAGTCTGGCTTCTCCAGGGAGGGAGTTCCAGAGTCTGGGAGCAGCCACCGAGAAGGCCCTGTCCCTATCAAGTGTGCCTGAGAGGGTGGGTGGCAGGACCAAAAGAAGGGTCTCCCCTGAAGATCTGAAAACCCAGGCAGGTCCGGATGAGGGAATACAATCTTTCAGATAGCCTGGACCTAAGCTGCATACGGTTTTATAGGTCTTAATCAGGACTTTGAATTTTAGATTTCAAAATTCAGAGCATGCTTTCAGTTTGGAGGCAAATTGCCCAGATCTCCCATTTTATAACCCGAAATTTGAGAAGAAAAACCAGCTTTTTAAACATCGAAATTCTACATTTTCAGAATTGACTAAAGTTGTTCGTTCGCTCAGCAGTTGGGCATCACTTAAGATGTCATAAGCAGGCTTGGCATGAAAGCTCCTGGGATTGAGCATCCGCAGAAGGCATGAATGCCAATATTTTAAATATATGAAAAAATGTTATATACCATTCACTCCTCTCTTGGTTATTTTAAGATGATAAAGAATAAGAGAGTAAACCCTGCTTCCACCCATTTAAAAATGAAACTGCTGGGGATTTTGGAGCTTTGCTTGGTCTGTAATGAGAATATTGTCATAATAGGGATTAGGAGGGGAATGGAAACCCTCTCCCACAAAAGCCCCCAGACCTGCAATTTGTCAGGCTTAATCCACTCTGAGGAGGATCCTGTGCCTGCCAATTTCATTCACTTCTGCCAAAATGGCTGTGTGGGGGATATAGCCATTTAAAAACTCCTCATAAGAGTGAATGTGAGCTTCATTTTGCTCAGAACCCAAATCACAGACTGAGGCAGAGGGAACACAGAACAAAATGATTTGATTATTTTTTTTAAAGCACAGACACAAAGTGAATATTGGGGGCCATGCTAGTGATTAGAGGGTTGGACTACTAGGACCTGGGAGAGACCAGGGTTCAAATCTGCTGGGGGCCAGATACTGCCTTGCCTACCTTGCCGAGTTGTTGTGGGGATTACACAAGGTGGGGGCAAACCAATGCTATTTTTCTAGAAAAAGGGGTGCTGGAACTCCCCATAAACACCTCCATCCCTTATTCCCTTAGAATGGCAACCTGAGAGGGGCCAGAACTGAATTCTGGCTGAAAAAAAGCCCTAGGGAGAACCATGTATGTCATCTCGAGCTCCTTGGAGGAAAAGGTTACATATAGATGCAATAAATAAATAAATACCCCTAGTGCATATCAATGATTCTGATAAGCTGATCTGATGTTTTGCTGTTTTAATGACATCGCGCCATTTTCCCCAAGTCTCTGAAGCGGAACTAGACAGTCAAATAAGATGAAAATGGATGCAGAGCTTTTGTTTAGAACGGATACGGAAGTTTAGAAAATGGCATCTTGGCTCATCCTTCCTTCGCGATCTTCACTTTGTCTCTGTGTACTGACTGTATATCCTTGGGGTGAGTCACGGCCCCATGAAATCTGTTGACGATTACACGCAGCGAGCATTTAATTTTATTTACATAGCCTGAGCATCACTAAGCTTTATCCAAGCTGAAAACCTCAGGGGTGGGAAGGGGGTAGGGGGGAAAAAACTTGTTTCCAAACATTGTTTTGCAGCAAGAGAACTGTAAACAGAGCTGTGGAAATAAGTGCTGCAGGGTCTAAACAACCAGCGGCCCGCCAGCCAAAATGCAACCCACCGGCCATGTTGGAGGCTTGATGAAACTCTTTCGCTCTTTTGACTGTCTGAGGTTGGTATCCTGCATTTGGTCTGGTGGGCCTCACGCCATGCCAGCAGTGACTCTCCATGGCATGGAGTCCTACCATGGCTCACTATTTATTTATTTAATGCATTTCTACCCCAACTTTCTCCCCAAGGAGTTCAAGGTGATTTTAATCTGTTTTAGGATTTTGACTTTTAATAACAACAACAACAACAACAACAACAACAACAACAACAACAACAACAACAAATTTTATTTATACCCCGCCCTCCCCGGCCAGAGCCGGGCACAGGGCGACTAGCACCAGTAAAATTACAATAAAAACATAAGGGGGGGGGGACAATTTAAAATACAGGTAGGATTCCATTTTTTTCTTGATTTTACTGTTTTATCTTTTCATAAACCACTTTGATGTTTTCCTTTTTCTTACAATCCAGCGGTATATAAACTTTATGAAATAATTAAAGAATACAAACAACCCTTTCGGTGCTTCACCGTTTAAAGTCTTTTCAGAACGAATCAAGAATTTCCAAGCGGTCTGACAAGTCCACGATTGAGGCCTTTTCCTGAACTCGTGCCCTGATCTGCAAAAATTCCCTCTTGAAAGCCGCAAAGAAAATTGCCTCAGAGCGAAGCAAGACAAAGGCCTCATAAAACCTGTCTCCCTGCTCTCCTCTCTGCCGTGGGGAGTGTGTGGGGATGTTTCAGGAGGGCAGCCTTTGGCAGGCCTGATTCCTTTTGTGAGGGGTCGACAGGACACTTATGGGGCATGAAATTATTTTGTAAGAATGTGCGGATGAACCTTCAGAGAAGCAAGAGCAGGGTGCCAGTTCACAACAAAGCAACCCTCCTCCAAACTCCTCCTTGCCATTCAGTCTCCAAGAACAAAGGCTGAGTTGCATTTATTCATTATTACAGCTAATTGATCCGTCACCTTCCAAACCACCGTGGATGTTTTCTGTTCTGTTTTGTATCAACAGCCAAAACCCACAAAACATCTTTGGTGAGAGGCAAAAGGAATAAGAGGCAGACGGTACGGGAAGCAAAGCTTAAAACATCCTTAAAAGCTATTCTTCAAGCTGACATGAGAAACAAAGGTGGCCACAGTGGTCTATACAGAAGAGGAAGAAAAACCCCTACAAAATCCAAGGTTGGGCACAGCTGGTCTATGGCTCAGCTCATTTGGAATTAAAAATGATGGTTTCTCCCTAGTGGTCTTAGGTTTCCATGGTGACGGTGATGACAGTTAATTTATTAGTTGTCTTCTAAAACCACCACATCAAGGTGATTTACATATCAGATAATTTAAAACAGAAACACAGAAAACAACAAATACATTTAAAACAGGACTAAAACCCAGACAAGTGGGCAGACATGGGAAAGACCCATTTACCGTATTTTTCGCTCCATTGGACGCACTGGACCATAGGACGCACCGGACCATAGGAGGGGGAGAACAGGGGAAAAATTTTTTTCTTGTTCTCCCCCTCTAAAACAAGGTGCATTCAAGGTACATTCACCAGAGCTTGTGGGGCTGGCGGTGGGAGGAAGCGCTGCTTTCCCCCACCGCCAGCCTCAAAGATCCCTGAAGCCTTTGGAGCGCAGCGCCCCGCGGCCCTGCACAGGTTTGCGCGCAGCCATCCCCAAGCTAGAGCAGCGAGACGGAGCCCTCCCTCTCGCTGTTCTGGCTTAGGAACAGCCTTGCTAGCTTCTGCAGGACAGCGGGGTGAAGGCAGCGAGATGGAGATGCAAAGGAAAGAGGGGGATTTGCCCTGCCGGACTTAAAACTGTACTATGAATCAGCAGCTTTCTGCTGGTTGAAAGACTGGCTACTTCTTGAGAACACAGATATTTTAGATTTGGAAGGGTTTAACAATGTTTTCGGATGGCATGCATATATATGGTATGACAAGGTGAAAGCTCATAAAGTTTTCAAAAATCACATTGTCAGGAAAGCATTATATAATGTCTGGACTAGATACAAAGATTTGTTGGAAAATAAAACCCCAAGGTGGTTGTCGCCAATGGAGGCTAAAGCCGTGAAAAAGCTTAACATGGAGGCCAAATGGCCAAAATATTGGGAAATTTTGGAACAAGAGGGTGATAAACTGAAATTACAGAGTTATGAGAAAATAAAGCCTAAAGTACGAGATTGGCTCCATTATTATCAAATAATGGAGGTGTGTAAGCAGGACAAAAAAATTGGCTTCCAGGTGGAGAAATTCAAATTAGAAACAGAACCGTTAGAACCCAATACTAAGAATTTGTCAAGAAGAATTTGTTGCTGAAATGGAATACACAAGATGAAACTGTTAAATCAGCTATGATTAAGTGGGCACAAGACATTGGTCATAATATTATGTTTGCTGACTGGGAACAGTTGTGGACCATCAGTATAAAATTTACGGCATGTAATGCCATAAGAGAGAATATTATGAAAATGATTTACAGGTGGTACATGACCCCAGTCAAGCTCGCAAAGATCTACCATTTGCCCGATAATAAATGCTGGAAATGTAAAGAAACTGAAGGTACTTTTTACCACCTTTGGTGGACGTGCCCGAAGATTAAGGCTTTCTGGGAAATGATATATAATGAAATGAAAAAGGTACTTAAATGTACTTTCCCCAAGAAACCAGAAGCCTTTCTCTTGGGCATTGTCGGCCAATTGGTCAATTGGTGTTAAAGAAAGATAGGACCTTTTTTATGTATGCTACTACAGCAGCAAGAATTCTCATCGCAAAGTATTGGAAGACACAGGATCTACCTACTCTGGAAGAATGGCAGATGAAGGTGATAGACTATATGGGACTGGCTGAAATGACTGGCAGAATCCGAGACCAAGGGAAAGAGACGGTGGAAGAAGATTGGAAGAAATTCAAAATTTATCTTAAGAAATATTGCAAAATCAATGAATGCTAAAATGTTGAGGGTATAGAAAAAAGGGGATTACAGCTGTAAAAGGTTAAGTAAAAGAAAAGAACGAGGGAAAATTAGATAAACTTAAGGGGGAAGGATTTGCTGAAACTAATTTGGAAATTGGGATGCAGAAAGGGGAGGTATGGGGAAGTCGGTGGAGTAAGGTTTAAGAAATAAGGATTTGAAATTACACATGTTTGTTTATGTGTTTGTCTGTTTGTATTGTGTATTGTTTGTCTTTATATAAATTGTGGAAAACAAAAAACAAAAATTAATAAAAAAAAGAGATGGAGTGCTCCGCAGTGCTCTGTCTTCCTGTTCTGGCTTTGGGCTTAGCGGCGCAGCCTGCATTCGCTCTATAGGACGCACACACATTTCCCCTTAATTTTTGGAGGGGAAAATGTGCGTCCTATAGAACGAAAAATACGGTATCTAGCTGGGAAAGCTTATGGAAGCAAAGATGTCTTCAACTGTTTCTGGAAAGTGTGGGTGGTAGGTGCCTGTCAAATCTGGACAGGGACAGAATAGGGGCAGCCACACTAAAGGCCCTGCTCCTCTGAGTTACTATGGAGCAGGCATCTGAGATCTTTCCAACTTGCAGGAGAAACTCCCTCACAGACTGCAGGGATCTGCTGGGTGTTTGTTTATTAATTGCATTCATATCCTGCCTTTTTCTGCAGAAGGCTTAAAGGTGGCGTGCATGGGTCTACTCTTCCTCCTCCTTTAATCCCCACAACCACCCTGTGAGGTGGGTTAGGTCCAAACCAACCCAGCGAGGTGAGTGACTGGCACAAGGTCACCCTGTGAGCTTCACGGCCGAGTGGGGATTTGAACCCTGGTCTTCCAGACCCTAGCTCAGGATTCTAACCACTGCCCCACGCTGGCTCTCTTGGGGTTGCCCTCGGTGCCAGCTTGGCCCTCAATGTGAGGTATAGTGATCAGTCAGTGTGGTGTAGCGGTCAGAGTGTTGGACTAGGATGTGAGAGACCAGGGTTTAAATCCCCATTAAGCCATGAAGCTCACTGGGTTCCCTTGGGCCAGTCAATGTAGCCCTCAGCCTAAGCAACATTGCAGGATTGTTGTGGGGATTAAATGAGATGGGGTGGGGGACGACAATGAACCTTGAGCTCACTGAAGAAAACGGTGGAATAGAAATGCAGTATAACAATAAAATAAATAAATATAATCTAGCATGCACCCAAGGGTGCCAGAGGGATTGATTTCACACTTTATTCTATTTATTTATTAGGCGGCGTACATACTGTATTTTTCGCTCCATAAGATGCACTTTTTTCCTCCTAAATAGTAAGGGGAGATGTCTGTGCGTCCTATGGAGCGAATGCGTGGTCCCTGGAGACGAATTGCCCTGGGGCGAAAAACAGATCGCAGAAAGACAGAAGGGGGTGTTGAAATGAAGCCGCTGAGCAGCTGATCGGCAAGTGATCAGGAGGGAGATAAGGGAAGCTAGCGATAAAGGAGGCTGCCTGGGAGAGGGGGAGGTAAAAGCACATGGATCCTCAGGATTTTTGCATTGGGTCACCCCAAATTCACCATCAGATCACATAGCATGTCCATGGCTACAGCCTGCACCAAAAAAAAAAAAAAAAATCACACATCCACTGTTGCGTGGGGCCACAATGGCACAAAAACGTGGTTACAAAGCACAGATCCACATAGATTCTCAGGATTTTTGCATTGGGCTACCCCAAACTCACCGTCAAATCACATATCATGTCTGTGGCCACAGCATGAACCACAAAAATCATACACCCACTGCTTCATTCAGAATATTTTTTTCCTCGTTTTCCTCTTCTAAAAACTAGGTTTGTCTTATCGTCAGGTGCATCTTATGGAGTGAAAAATACGGTACTTCTCCCCATTTTAGCCCCACAACAACCCTAGGAGGTGGGTTAGGCCGAGAGGCAGTGACTGGCCCAGGGTCACACCCAGTGAGTTGCATGTCCCAGGTCCCAATCCAATTTCTAACCATTCCAACCCTAACCATTTCACTGCACCACACTCCATATGAATGTCTCCCTCCTTCTACTTTCTGCATCGAAAGCAGCTCTTTCAGGGGAGCAGCTCTTATGAAGCCCCTGCTAGACCCTCCCTCTCTTTCGTCGGGCTGGTTTTGGCCCCCACTCCCAGCACCACAGTTTGCTGCTGCTGCTGCTCTGCCTGTTATTTCCTGTGCTTCTCCACCCACGGATCCCTTGTGCTGAGATTCTGACCGCGCAGAAAGATATAATCAACCAGTTTATGGGGAAACGTACAGCTTTTCCTCAACGCATAGAATGCTATTCCTTGCCATGCCTGCACCACACATACACGATCCCTCCATTATGAGATTTTATCATTTCACAGCGACCTTTGGGTAACCTGATTGCTGCTAGTAAGGTTGGGAGGAGCCCAGAAAGCGCTCGGATAATCAGCTCTGCCCAGATTTTTCACATGTGTGTACACACACACACACACACACACACAGAGGCAACTGCTTCTGGAACCCATTAAAAACAGCTGCAAAAGGAATGAAAGCCTGCAAACGAAATCTCTCTTACAATCTCACAATACCTGATGATCCAACATCATTTGGTGCTTCCCGTCCAATTTGGAAACAAACGTTAGGAAAGAGAAGAGGAGGGCCAAGATCCAATTTGCCTTGCAATAAGGTAGGTTCATGTACCGGATAAACATACTGATGTACAGAAACATAGAATTGTAGAGTTCGAAGGGACACCAAGGGTCATCTAGTCCAACCCCCATGATGCAAGGAATCGCAGCTGAAGAATCCCTGACAGGTGGTCATCCATCTGTATAGACTGATGGATAGGCAGTTTTTTTGTTTTTGTTTTAAGTGTTAAAACCATGTTGGGAAGACCATGTTGTAAAAGCAAGCCAAAAGGTCTTTGAGGAAGTGTGACGGAATTTGCTAAAGGGTTTTATTGCCTTGCTTTTCCTTGTTGCAGCCTGGGATGTTTGTTACCTTATCTGCTTAGAAACCGAATTTGCAATGCTTGCCTTGCAAGAAGGCAGGCTCTTCCAAGGGAGAGCATTTGTGGCTCAAACACGGCACACTAGTTGTTTGCAATCCCTTGATACGTCCGTTTAGCCCCGGCTCATGTCTACCTGCCCCTTCTGTGCAAATGAACTGGGAAATCCACACCTTGACGCTGTGAAAATAAATCCACTCAAAGGCGCTAGGGCACATCTGTGGGAGTATGACGTTTGGCATGTGAAACCAGTTCTTGGTGGCACTTCAGGCAGATGTCATTATATGCATGTTGTTGCTGGTTGTTGCATGTTGTTCCAACCATGTTTCACACATTTTTCATAGGCTACCAGCCAAAAACATGAAGAAATAAACCACATTCCCTTTTTCGAACAAATTAATCCGGTGCTCTCTTTTTGCATTTGATTTCCTGACCGGCTCCGTTGTTCATGCATGCTTCACCTTCGCAAGCACAGACTAAGAACAGATCTAAATCATGGTTGAAACAACCTCAATCGCGCCACTTGCACAGTTAAGGCTGCAATCCTATGAGGCACTCAGAGCGCTGGCTTGCTTAGGATTGTGCTGCCTGCCACTGGCCCCCACTCCAAATGGAAGCATTTGCAACCCTGCAGCCTGACTGGAGCACTTCATCTGCAACAGCGAATCTGCCACTTCCCCCTGGGGAGGCACAGACATCTCACCCAACCATTGACCTCTTGGCAAAAGCCTCTCCGCGCTTTGTACTTGCTAACCGTAAACAAGCCTCTGGCATCTCCTGCCCATCATCCAAGCCCATTCCCACCCCCCACCCAGGTCCAGCCCTTCAGTTCCATTCCTGCTACTACAGAAGAGGAGGCCCTCGGATGTCAGGATAGTGATAGATGCCTGGTTTCTGGCAACAACACTGGTGATTTTACAAGAGTCGTAAAATGAACACAATGGTAAGTGATACTTACGGAGTCAATGATTCCCTGGAGAGCTTCGAAGCCATCATTCACGGGGAAGACGTGATCCTTGCTGTCAGCGATCCGTGCCAGCTGGAACAGCAACAAAAAGGGTCAAACGTGTCAGCAGCCAGCAAACAATGTCATAAGGAGGACTTGAACGCAAAGTCTTGGCCAAGCAACCCAGGGGCTGTGGCTAACAGGCAACGGTGGTTTTCGTGTGTTTGCTTTTAACGTGCCAGTGGCCAATGCACTGTGATTTCTTTTGTCCCACAATCGGCTTTAGCAGGATTTGCAGTCCCTTCGAAAACATAAAATGCCTTGTTTTTGTTTTATAGTCTCTTGGAATTTGAAGGGATCCCCAAGGGTCATCTACCCCCTGCTAAAGGAGCCACAGCTAAAAGGCTCCCTGAGAGCTGGCCATCCAACCTCTGTTTAAAAACCTCCAACAAAGGAGAGCCCACCACCTTCAGGGGGACTCTTGTTCCACTGTCTAACAGCTCTTACTGTCAGAAAATGCTTCCTAATATTTACTTGGAAGCTCCTTTCTTGTGATTTGAATCAGTTGGTTTGTGTCCTCCCCTCTGGAGCAGCAGAAAACAAGCTAGTTCCATCTCAAATGTTACAGCCCTTCGGGTATTTGAGGATGGTTAGTGTTATAAGTAATAAAACTGCTCCTTTTCCCTTATGGGGTACCCAAGAGCCCATATAGAGTCCTTTCGTAGGTTCTCTATTGGTAGGAGAAAAGAACAGAGGCCAACCAGAGACTATTGAGAAGCAAAGCAGCTAGTAAGCCTGATCTTTATTAACTGTTGCAACAGGGTGCTCCCCCACACGCTGGAGAGAGGAGGAACAAAGGTGTGCCTGCCCTTATATTGACATTTTAAATTGCCCGCCTTGGAGTCCAAGACCACCCCCCAGAAACATCATGCATAGCTACATCACAGAAAAGGCGGTCTACAACAGAAATCTGAGTGCGTTGTTGTATTTGAGAGGCACAAATACAAGATGAGTGACACCTGGCTTGAGAGCAGTACATGTGAAAAGGATCTAGGAGTCTTGGTTGACCACAAACTTGACATGAGCCAACAGTGTGACGCGGCAGCTAAAAAAGCCAATGCAATTCTGGGCTGCATCAATAGGAGTATAGCATCTAGATCAAGGGAAGTAATAGTGCCACTGTATTCTGCTCTGGTCAGACCTCACTGGAGTACTGTGTCCAGTTCTGGGCACCACAGTTCACGAAGGACACTGACAAACTGGAACGTGTCCAGAGGAGGGCAACCAAAATGGTCAAAGGCCTGGAAACGATGCCTTATGAGGAACGGGGAAGGGAGCTGGGCATGTTTAGCCTGGAGAAGAGGAGGTTAAGGGGTGATATGATAGCCATGTTCAAATATATAAAAGGATGTCACATAGAGGAGGGAGAAAGGTTGTTTTCTGCTGCTCCAGACAAGCATACACGGAGCAATGGATCCAAACTACAAGAAAATAGATTCCACCTAAACATTAGGAAGAACTTCCTGACAGTAAGAGCTGTTTGACAGTGGAATTTGCTGCCAAGGAGTGTGGTGGAGTCTCCTACTTTGGAGGTCTTTAAGCAGAGGCTTGACAACCATATGTCAGGAGTGCTCTGATGGTGTTTCCTGCTTGGCAGGGGGTTGGACTCGATGGCCCTTGTGGTCTCTTCCAACTCTATCATTCTATGATTCTACCCTGTCTGCCAGGTTACCTGTTAATGGTCACTTGACCTGGTCATCCTTTTGTAATGATAATACTTAATTCCTGAGCCAGGTCACAGGCTCACTCTATTCATACCTTAAATGTGCCCTTAAGGCAAGATTTGTGAGGACAGAGACAATGGGGAGGTTTTTGCATTTCCTTCGACCTTGTAGAGAAATATTTGAGTTGACTGAAAGAGTCAAAATGGCTTTAGGACTTTTCCTGTGGGTTTTAGACATGTGGTTTATATATTTATATATGTGTTTGCTTGGTACATTTGTGAACATTTATTATATATTTATAAGACCTAAAAAAAATTATAACATTAGCATATGTGGAGAATGTAGGTGTGGAACTGAGCAAACATGCCATAAGTAGCACTGGCTCTCTTATTTATGTCATAAAGTTTATTCATCACTTGACTGTGGAAAAAACCCAACCTCAGTTTACAAAAAAGATGAAAGAATAAACTTATCACCAAGAAAAATGAACAACAGTAATATTAAAGCTGCAAAAAGTTGAAATAGCAATAGGCTCACAAAAGATTAAACTTGTGTTAACTTTCTAAACTTCTTGTAGGCTCGTCTAAACAATAATGTTTTTAGCAGGCGCCAAAAACATTACAGCGAAGGCGCCAGCTTGATCTCAATAGGCAGTGAGTTCCAAAGTGCAGGTGCTGCTGGCATTCTTACAAAATGTTCCTATAAAAGATGGAGTTCACACACACAAACTGCTGTTTTGTGCAAATCTGGTATATTGGGAACTTACCTGTGTTTCATTGAAATCTTTCACACCAACGCAGTACACAGTTGCCCCAAGGTCACGGGATCGGTTTGCCTTGAGCAAGAGAATAAAGAATAGATAATTACTGACACAGATTAAAGTCGGAATCATGTGAACATGGTTTTCATGGCTTGACTTTGTGGCTGCCTTCAGGTTTGAGCTTAAAGAAGTGATGACTAACTCCTACCCACCCACTCAACCATCCAGCCATTTTACCTGCCAACGCCTAACAAGTCTGTCTACAAGTTCACCAGTAGGGAAAAGAGAGAGTCTTAAAGTTATAGGAAATTGAGACATTGAAAAGAGATATTTCCTTCAAATTTCATCCACTTCTGTCAAAAGGGGAAAAGACGTTTTCCCATGATAGCCAACAGGGAGGTATTGAGCTTTAGTTTTCCCAAATGAAAATGGCAGGCCCAGAGGAGTCCATCCAGCCTTTTGACGGGTGCTTCTGCCATCGCCATATCCTTTTTCATTTATATTCCACCTTTACATTTATATTCCAAGGAGTTCAAGGTGCATACATACTGCAGCTTCTCCCCAGAGGTGGGCTAGGCTGAGAGTGAGTGGGTAGCTGAAGATCACCCAGTGAATTTCATGGCTGGGTGGGGATTTGAATCCTGGTCCCTCCTAGTTCCTAGCCCAGCACTCTATCTGTTACATTGTGGGTAGACATAGCAGACGACACAGCGATTCTTCCAAAGCAGCTCTTTATTTGTAAGCTGGAACAGAACTGCCTGAGGAGCTCAGTCAGCCTGCTTACATAGAGCTCCAGAACAATGTAACTGTTGCCATTTTCTAAAACTATCCAATCACTGAACGTCACTTTCGATCCTTCATTTGCATACAAACTATCCAATCACTGAACGTCACTTTCGATCCTTCATTTGCATAACTATCTACAGTATTCCCCTGCTGGCCCAGGGTGAGAACTTCAGTACATAACACTAACCACTACATCACACTGGGCTGCCCACTGCCAACCAGTAAGCTGGACCTGGTCCATTTGCCCAGGAGCTTCCAAAGCAAGAATATGCTTCCAGGCCCTGGCTCACCAGAGAGCAGATACAGAAGCCAGTCACCTCCTGAACTTTAACTGATAACATTTGAATTATTAAGGATGAATGCTATGCTCTCAGAACTGATGTATTTCGTTTTAGAAGAAAATTTTTATGCCCCCTTTCAGTCCCAGAAGAGGATCCCAAGCTGACTTGTCATAAAACAAATGATAACATAACAAAAAATCAGGGCCAGAATAATAACAAACAAAAACAGTGTGATTGAAATAAGAGACAAAAGAAGGGGGGGGGGGCGAATTCAGATCTAGCTAGTGGACCTGTTTCTTGCAAATGCAAATTTATTTCCGCCCAAGTTTTATTATCATCACTTATTTTTATTGCTGGACTACCTTAATTTTCATTCCACAAAAGGAATCTTTCCATTTGGGTGTTCAAGGCTCAAAATTCTACTTTTACTGGGGATGTGAGGGAAACCTCACCACCACCTCCACATTTCCATTCCAGTTAATTAATTCCCTCCAGCTTCTGGTCAGAACAAATCCAACTTTCACACCATCACAGCATTGCATTTCATCAGGTTGCCTGATATATAGCATCTCTCTCGCCCTTGAGCAGATCAGCCCGATTCAACTATCAAAATCCTGTTAAGAGTCAATAAAACAACGCACTGGAGACTACCCAACTAATGACATGTCACTCTGAACTGGGATGTACTGGAGAAATAACTGGCTCTTTTGCCTGCTAAGCTCCCTCTCAAAGGAAAAGAGACCCTTGACAATTAAGCCCAGTTACAAATGACTCTGGAGTTGCAGCGCTCATCTCGCTTTATTGGCTGAGGGAGCCGGCCTTTGACCGCAGACAGCTTCCGGGTCATGTGACCAGCATGACTAAGCCGCCTCTGGCAAAACCAGAGCAGCGCAAGGAAACGCCGTTTACCTTCCTGCTGGAGCAGTACCTATTTATCTACTTGCACTGGTGCGCTTTCGAACTGCTAGGTTGGCAGGAGCAGGGACTGAGCAACGGGAGCTCACCCCGTCGCGGGGATTCAAACCGCCGGCCTTCCAATTGGCAAGCCCTAGGCTCAGTGGTTTAGACCACAGCGCCACCCGCCTCCCAAGCTCCCTCTTAAAGCTCCGAAAAACCTGGCTCAGCTACCCTAAAGCTTTTGCTTCCTTTTGTGTGTTTAAACAGCAGGGGGGGGGGTTGTTGCAACATTCATGCAGGGAGGAGGGTGGTCTCCCAGTTATGACAACCACTGGCCTGAACTCCCAACTCCACCCACTGCAAAAGAAATCAAATCAAATCCAGGAAGGGGGACGTTGTGCATGGAGTACATCCAGTTGTCTTATCCTGTTACTGAGGAATTGGGAATGGTTTGGCCAGGCTGCTTTCTCTGACTAGGAATAGATACCGCAGTCTGTGGCCTGATTGCCAAAGATGCATTTGCCCTTCATGGCCGTTCAGCACAGCCTGAGGAATCAGAGGTCCTGTGTTTTACCACTGAATTGGAGCAAATGGCAATTGGATTTTCCACTGATTTCCCGAGGACGTTTCTGGGCACAATTCAAAGTGCTGGTGCTGACCTTTAAAGCCCTAAACGGCCTTGGTCCTGTATACCTGAAGGAGCGTCTCCACCCCCATTGTTCAGCCCAGACACTGAGGTCCAGCGCTGAGGTCCTTCTGGCAGTTCCCTCACTATGAGAAGGGAGGTGACAGGGAACCAGGCAGAGGGCCTTCTCGGAAGTGGCACCTGCCCTGTGGAACCGCCCTCCCACCAGATGTTAAGGAAATAAACCACTACAGTGGTACCTCCGGTTAAGAATTTAATTTGTTCTGGAGGTCTGTTCTTAACCCGAAGCACCACTTTAACTAATGGGGCCTCCCGCTGCCGCTGCACCACCAGAGCACGATTTCCGTTCTCATCCTGAAGCAAAGTTCTTAACCTGAGGTACTATTTCTGGGTTAGTGGAGTCTGTAACATGAAGTGTATGTAACCCAAAGTACCACTGTATCTGACTTTTAGAAGACATCTGAAGGCAGCCCTGTTTAGGGAAGCTTTTAATATTTGATGAATTATTGTATTTTAATATTTTGCTGAAAGCCGCCCAGAGTGGCTGGGGAAACCCAGCCAGATGGGCAGCGTATAAATAATAATAAATTTATTATTATTATTATTATTATTATTATTATTATTATTATTATTATTATTATTATTAATAATTAGTACTAGTAGTATTTGCTCTGATTCAGCAGTGAAATGGAGGTTTTCCCAGGGAAAGCACTGGAACAAAAACAACAACCCGAACACATCTATGCTTGGACAAGAAGTGCAGACATGTGCCTAGAAATCTAACACCAAAGGAAGTCCGGATGAGCCCTAAAATATGGGACCACCCATCAAGTGAATGAGGATAACCTGGGTTCAGCAATCCATGCTCAGGTGACCTCTAGGTTAGATTACTGCAACATGAAAGATTACTGCTTTTGAAGACAGTTTGAAACTCTAGCAGAATTCAGGGGATGGACTCTTTAACTCCTGGCATGAACAGGAAAGAGTCCTCATGTGCAAATTCATGTGGGTGTGGACTATGCCAGTCTAACCCGAATGGAGGGGAAAGTGGATTAGGAGCTAGTGGATTTAAGAGCTAGCCTGGTTAAGAGTGCTGGGCTAGGACTGGGGAGAGACAAGGGCCTCTGCTCACCAGGTGACCTTGGGGCAGCCACTGCCTGTTTGTCGTGAGGGTGGGGCACTGTATGCAGGCCACCTTTGGGCTCCCTGGAGGATAGCTGGGATATAAATGTAATAAATGGCTGAATGTATGAAGCTCGATGGGACGCGGGTGGCGCTG
Source organism: Podarcis vaucheri (assembly GCF_965113315.1). Classification (NCBI taxonomy): domain Eukaryota; kingdom Metazoa; phylum Chordata; class Lepidosauria; order Squamata; family Lacertidae; genus Podarcis; species Podarcis vaucheri. The sequence goes on along the minus strand of NC_138765.1, from coordinate 86,873,286 downwards.
TGGGTTAAACCACAGAGCCTAGGACTTGCTGATCAGAAGGTTGGCGGTTCGAATCCCCGCGACAGGGTGAGCTCCCGTTGCCCGGTCCCTGCTCCTGCCAACCTAGCAGTTCGAAAGCACACCAGTGCAAGTAGATAAATAGGTACCACTCTGGCGGGAAGGTAAACAGCGTTTCCGTGCACTGCTCTGGTTCGCCAGAAGTGGCTTAGTCATGCTGGCTGTATGCCGGCTTCCTCGGCCACTAAAGTGAGATGAACACCGCAATCCCAGAGTCAGCCACGACTGGACCTAATGGTCAGGGGTCCCTTTACCTTTACCTTTATGAAGCTCAAATGTGGTTTTTCCCTCAGCCCCTCCCACACTCTGATCTGCTACCTGCCCTTTCTTTCAGGACACCTGGGCTTGATTCCAAACAGATGGCACAGGATGCGTGCCAAGCCAGCTCTCTTACATGAAAACTTACATGCTACTTTTCAATTTAAATTTTAAAATCGCACTAGGGAGACACATGGCATGATGGTCTCACAACGCTCCACATCAAGGGACCTCTCATTTGGGGGTCAGATCCTGTTCCTACTCCTTGATGGTTGCCAAGGGCCCTGCACACAGAAAAGCTAACAGATCTGTTTCCATTTTCTTATTCTTTCCCCAAATGAGGTGCAATTTTAGGTGAACTCTGCAGTCATTTTGTCACATGCATCTATCTATGAGACAGACCTCTGAACTGTCAGTCTGTGGCTTCCAGCTTGTCTGGACAAAGTTCCCCTTGTCTGCCTGAGTCTCCAGAAAGGAATCAAAAGTCTTGCTGTCAGGCTTGCTTAAAACACATGCCAGTTTTGATCACCAGGCAGACAGAGTCAGACAGGCAAAACATGATCTTTATGGGTGCAAAGATATGCCATCGGCCTCACAGAACCTGATAGCTCACTGTCTCCTGAGGCAAAACAAGATTAATGAACGAGTTGTCTCAAAGAAAGGGGTTATTTGCTTTTCTGAAAAACCTGGAGAGAGATAAAATGTTGGTTTTTCATCTGCACGGAGAAGGGAGATAAAGGCTGTGCCTTTTCTTGGGTTTTTTAATAAGAATAGGGGTTGTAAAAGAACATGGCTAAGAACAGGGTTTTGGATGAAACTGGGTGTTGGTAAGCCAGGCTGATTCTTGGAGGCGGTCAGTGGAAGCCAGTGTGGTCTAGACGGATGGGTCAAATGCTACATGTGGTTTGGATGGGATCCATTTGAACTTTCAAATCCCAGCTGAGATGTGGCTATGGACTGGGTAGGAGAAACCCCTCTGGGCTGCCTCTGCTGTTTACATGGTGGCCCCTTAATTTCCTCGTGGACACTTGGTTTTGCTGACACCCAACCATACAGGTTCGCTTATGCGATCTCTTGCAAGCACAGGGAGATGCGCTTGAGAAGCTGTCTGCAGCAACCTTGCACCGTGATGGGAGGAGTATTTTAGTATGAGGGTTTCTAAAAGATGGGTGTACTGGGATCGGTCGCTCAGTCTCAACCCTTCCTCTGTGAAATGGCAAGTGCCATGACCACAGAACTGAACAGCCAGCATATACCACTCCCTGCTTCTCCACAGCAAGGCTGGTCAGGCAAAGAGCTTGACGTCTATAGAAGAGGCCAGGAATCGCATCTGTCCAGACTGCCTTGCCTCTGATGCAGAAGCAGTGCTCCCTAAAATTTGGTGTGCACAGGTTAAAGGTAAAGGACCCATGGACGGTTAAGTCCAGTCAAAGGCGACTATGGGGTTGCGGTGCTCATCTCGCTTTCAGGCCAAGGGAGCTGGCGTTTGTCCACAAACAGCTTTCTGGGTCTTGTGGCCAGCAGGACTAAACCGCTTCTGGCACAACGAACACCGTGACGGAAACCAGAGTGCATGGAAACACCGTTTACCTTCCCGCCAGAGTGGTACCTATTTATCTACTTGCACTGGCATGCTTTCAAACTGCTAGGTAGGCAGGAGCTGGGACAGAGCAACAGCTCACCCCGTTGTGCGGATTCAAACTGCCAACCTTCTGATTGGCAAGCCCAAGAGGACACAGCGCCACTCGCATTGGTTTGTGAAGGCAGGTTGGCATTAGTAGGGAGAAAGGGCAAGGTCTTCTGTTCGTGATCAGAAGAAATATAGACTCCATATATTCAAGAACCATACATGACCCACATAAGCAGGTTATTTGGCTCACATAGTTTCACTGAAGGCAAGACAAAAAAAATTCCTGCTGACAAAACCCACCTTTGACTGAACAGGCAGGTATGGGGAGCCAGGCGCCCACCCCCTCATCTTCCCATTGATTTTGAACCCATCCCATTTACCTCTCTTTCTGCATAGAAGAAAAGGTCCTCGTGAAGCTCTCCGTCAGTCAGTGCAATGATGACACTCGCCGTCCTATAACCTGAAGAGAGGAAAACCGTTCCATTAATATGGTGAGTGAGGAGATGAAGTGGAGCATTATCAAATGGCATGTGGATGCATGGAATCATAGAATTACAGAACTGTGAAGTCGGAGGGGACCTCTGATGGTCATCTAGTCCAACCCCCTGAAATGCAGGAGGGAAAACTCTGGTGCAAAAAAACACACTTGGACATGGAGCTTTAAAGCACGACTTGCTCTACAGCATTATTGTGCTTTTCAGGCCACAACAGAAGAATTACGGCTAGTATCTGTGCCTTTCCAACCATTTCTGTACAGTATACAGTGGTACCTCGGGTTAAGTACTTAATTCGTTCTGGAGGTCCGTTCTTAATCTGAAACTGTTCTTAACCTGAAGCACCACTTTAGCTAATGGGGCCTCCTGCTGCCGCCATAGCACGATTTCTGTTCTCATCCTGAAGCAAAGTTCTTAACCTGAAGCACTATTTCTGGGTTAGTCGAGTCTGTAACCTGAAGCGTATGTAACCCGAGGTACCACTGTACAGCAATAGACTTGGATTTGCAACCAAGCAAACACACAGCAAGGGGGCACAGTCTGTTGTGGGTCTCTGATACATCCCTGCGCATTACAGATACTTCCAAATGCCTCTTCGGCACAGCTACGGTTTACACCTTAAGCCGGGCATAGGCAAACTTGGCCCTCCAGATGTTTTGGGACTACAACTCCCATCATCCCTAGCTAACAGGACCAGAGGTCAGGGATGATGGGAACTGTAGTTTCAAAATACCTGGAGGGCCGAGTTTGCCTATGCCTGCCTTAGGTGTTGACTTAAACATAGCATCACATGTTTCTGCCCAAGGACCAAACCAAGTATGGCAGCAAATGTGCAGCTGCCTCCAGAACAAGCCACAGAATCTGGCTCCTCCATCCCATCCGTGACATCTAACAGGATGTGCCTCGTGCCATGACATGACAGTAACACAGGGAGCTGCCTTCTCCCAGGTCAGATCACTGGTCCTTCCAGCTCAGAGCTGTCTTCACAGAGTGGCAGCAGCTGCTCTTCAGGATTTCAGACAGAGAGGCTTTTCCAGCTCTGCCTGCAGATGCCAGAGACGGAAGATGGGATTTTTGGCATGCAAAGACATCCAGCTGGCTCATTATTGTCCACACTAGTTGACAGTGCCTCTCCGGGGCTTCAATCAGGAATATTAGCCAGGCCTACCTGAAGGTGGCAGGGACTGAGCCTTATGCTCTGCCAGGGGTCCACATCCTGCATTTCCCCACCTTCTGTCACTGTCAGTCAATTACGAAGAAGGTAATGCATAAGAGTGTGACGTCAGCATGCCATGAGACAAGTTCTTGTTAGGAGTTCAGCCTACACTCGAGTAGGACTCTGGCAGAGACACATGCCCGACTGGTATGTTCCCTCCCTCCTGGTCAACCGTTCGGGAGCTTCATAAGCTTTCTTCTGCCCGAACATCACAGCGACCAATGCCAACCAATTAAAGGCACACTTAGGGATCTGCAGAGTCTTCGCAGCTTGCATAACAGACCTCAGCAACTCAGCATTTTGGCTAATCTACTTTATTTACATATAAACACACACGAAGCACTGCAACGTGGCTCCCTCTCTCTCTAGCATCAGAAAGCAAAGAGAGAGAACAAAGGACAATAGTCCCACTTCACGGAACACAGTAACACAAACATCTTGTCTCCGTCACTTCCCACTCTGTGGAATGAAAACACACACCATCATGTGATAGACAACAATCCCATGACTGCAACCATGGAGCAGGAATTCTAACAGTTCTGCCATGGGTCTCCAGAAGGAAAGGCAGAGTCTACTGGGCAACCTGGGCAACACTGCTGGCACTGATGGTAAGGACACTGGACAAGGCTGACCTTGGGCTTAACCCAGAAAGATACTTCTGATGCCCATAAGCAAGAGGGCATATTCAGAAGCACAGATCAGTGGAACGACTGTGAGCACACACTCATGCTTTCTAAAACTTATCAGCGACTCATGCTCTGTGAGTCAGCCCACCTTTGTCCTATAGTAGGGTGAGGACGCGGGTGGCGCTGTGGGTTAAACCACAGAGCCTAGGACTTGTTGATCAGAAGGTCGGTGGTTCAAATCCTTGCGATGGGGTGAGCTCCCGTTGCTTGGTCCCTGCTCCTGCCCACCTAGCAGTTCGAAAGCACGTCAAAGTGCAAGTAGATAAATAGGTATCGCTTCGGTGGGAAGGTAAACGGTGTTTCCGTGCGCTGCTCTGGTTCACCAGAAGTGGCTTAGTCGTGCTGGCCACATGACCTGGAAGTTGTATGCCGGCTCCCTCGACCATAAAGCGAGATGAGCACAGCAACACCAGAGTCAGTCATAACTTGACCTAATGGTCAGGGGTCCCTTTACTTTTTAGGGTGAGGAAGGGAGAGTTGGAGCCATGCCAGAGCCAGTGTGGCATAGTGGTTAAGGTGTTGGACTAGGGCCTGGGAGACCAGGGTTCAAATCCCCACTCAGTTATGTTGTATCTCACAAGGTGGCCCTGGAGCTAGTCACAATATCGCTCCACAGCCTCACAGGGCTGTTGTGGGTTTAAATGAGGAGGGGGCAAACCATGTTCACCATCTTGAGCTCCTTGGAGAAAAAGGTGGGATATAAATGCTATAAATAATAAACAACGAATCAATGGTTGCTGCTGTGCCCTCCACCCTGTAGAGTTTGGCCCCGGGTGCAAATAATGCTCTGGAAGGTTCATGAACTCTGGACCTAGTTGGGAGCTGGCCCCACTATGACAGAATTGCTTGTAAAGTAGAAGAGCCAAGCATATTATCATCTAGATTGCAGCACCGCCTGCCAAAATGCATTCTTCTCCCAAGGAGATTGTTATCTCGCTCTTAAGCCCGGCCCAGGCTTGTCATCGGTATCAACCGAAAAGCACACAAGCATCATGAAGCAGAACCAATTAAAGGTAATTTGGATGGTTGCCGGCAGCTCCTTGCAGTAAATCTGAGAGGCCTCTGGAATCAAGGATTACATGCTAAAGATGACATTTTGCACTTGTCAAAGCTAAATATAATCGCAAGACTTCTACCTGCAAGGGAGAAAAAAACAAAAGCCCCAGTAATTAACAGCCTCTTTAAAATACCTTATGGTTAGAGTGCTCTCCCCCCAAAAAAGACCCAAGAGCAGGTTTTTTTTTTAATTGCCACATTGCTGGAGAGAATGAAAAATCAGTTTAGATACTCTGCTAGTCTTGGGTTCAGCTGCTTTCTGGGGCAGTTGAGGAAAGCAGTTGAAAAAAAGTAGCACCCAAGAGGATTGGAGCCATCTAAAACTTACTTTGCCAGACTTCAGTTCTCAAATTGTGAAGGGCTTTAAAAACCAACTCTTTAACGTGATAATATTCAAATCAAATCACAAATATCTCAGGTCAGTTTATTAGTGCAGTATCTCTGGCCAGGACTCCTGTGCTGCCTGCTCAGTTCCTGGATCAAAAGTGGAAACCCCAAGTTAATGCTAGTTATTCAGTAAGAAACCCACTCTTTCTCATTATCCGGGACCCCACTTAAGCAGAAATTCTTCCTACACTCTTGTTTGGCTGCTCCTCCATTTTAAACTCGAGGTCAGGCATAGGCAAACTCGGCCCTCTAGATGTTTTGGGACTACAATTCCCATCATCCCTAGCTAATAGGACCAGTGGTCAGGGATGATGGGAACTGTAGTCTCAAAACACCTGGAGGGCCAACTTTGCCTATGCCTGCTCTAGGTCATCAAACGCCATTTTGGGGACTGAGTCTTGAACTGTGAGCTTTCTCACTTTCCTTCATTGGAAGTTTTTCAGCAAAGGTTAGATGCATTCTTTATCTGTAACTCTCGCATTGCTGGCAGTTGGACTAGATGACGATCAGGATCCTTTCTAACTGCAATCCTTTAATTCTATAAACTGTTTTAGAACAAATGGTAAACTCAGAACAAGCCCTTCCCAGGGACAAATCACAGATCCACATTCCAGCTGCTTAAGAACTCTCAGGCTGATCCCATAACTAGACCCAGCAATAGGTTGGCTTTTAATATGTCAATAAGGCCTGGAGACCTGTTACTGCTGCTGGCCTCAGTTCTTTAGGTTCCCTTTTTGAGCAAGTCAGTTCAAGGGTGGGGATCTAAACCTGACATTTTCCACAGGTAGGGCAGCAGAAGAGGCAGGTACCATCCGTCCATCACTTACAGGACAATAAAGCAACTTCCATTTAAGGTAAAGGTAAAGGAGCCCCTGACCTTTAGGTCCAGTCGCGGACGACTCTGGGGTTGCAGCACTTTATTGGCTGAGGGAGCTGGCGTATAGCTTCCAGGTCATGTGGCCAGCATGACAAAGCCACTTCTGGTGAACCAGAGCAGTGCACGGAAACGCTGTTTACCTTCCCGCCAGAGCAGTACCTATTTATCTACTTGCACTTTGACGTGCTTTTGAACTGCTAGGTTGGCAGGAGCTGGGACTGAGCAATGGGAGCTCACCCCGTCCTGGGGATTCAAACCGCCAACCTTCTGATCGGCAAGTCCTAGGCTTCCATTTAGTGACCCCCAACCTCATTCTTACCTTGAACATTTTCATGGTAAATTTGCTCACTTGCCTGAAAGAGAAACAAAAATGACCACCAGAACCATAAAGAAGAACGTGAGAAGAATAAGGGGTCATGCTTGGAAACAGCAATGTTTCAGTCCTGATCCACCCGCTGCCCACCCACAGTGTGATTGGGAGCAAGTGTCACGCTGATGCGGTTTGCGATTTACCCTCTCGAAGCCTTCGTGCATGTACGTGTCTCCTCCTGGCAAGACCTTCTGGAGCTCCTCCAAGCCTTGACGGATCTGCTCCCTGAAACAGCAGAACACAACATCTCCGCTGAGGGAAAGCCAACTCGCTATGGATAAAATTGGTGCACAAGGAATAACATTCAGATATAAAGATTTTAGATCTGCCCATTCCAAACTATCTTCAAAATGAAATGCAACGCAGTTGAGACATGGAACACATTTTTAGATGTTTGAATTTAGCCAACTCAACCTTTTGTGCCGTCTTAAAGCACCTGAGGAAAACCTTTCTATTTCGCCAGGCCAATCCAGGCAATTAGGGTAAGTATACATCCATTCGCAATAGTAAACTGATATCTGCTTTTAACTTTTGTGGTTTTACTGTATTTTGTTTGTTTTTATTGCTGCAAACTGCTTATACAGTATTTATATTTTATGACACAGCGGCATGCAAATATTTTTATAAATAAATGAAGTTATGTCAAGCATGTTCTTTTCATTTTTGTAATACATTTCCTTACATCAATATCCTGCCTTTCTACCATCAATGGAACACAAGAGAATGCAGATATATTCACTGAACAGTCTCCCTTCCAGGTACTGATCAGACCTGACTAGTTTCCGCAAGGTGGTAGTCTCCTAGGTGCACTTTAGACTGTATCCTGGGGCCCAAGCTGTGCTCAGGATCAGTTTATTAAACACCTCGTAAGTACAGTGGTGCCCCGCAAGACGAATGCCTCGCAAGACGGAAAACCCGCTAGACGAAAGGGTTTTCCGTTTTGGAGGTGCATCGCAAAACAAATTTCCTATGGGCTTGCTTCGCAAGACGAAAATGTCTTGCGAGTTCCTGCGGGGTTTTTTCCCTCCCCCCCTTTTCCAAAGCTGCTAAGCCGCTTATCAGCTGATCCGATCAGCAGATAAGCCGCTTAACAGCTGATCCGCTAAGCCGCTTATCTGCTTATCAGCTGATCCGCTAAGCCCACTAAGCCGCTAATAGCGCTAATCCGCTAATGGGCTTGCTTTGCAAGACGAAAAAACCGCAAGACGAAGAGACTCGTGGAACGGATTCTTTTCGTCTTGTGAGGCACCACTGTATTCCTGCATTGCAGGGGGTTGGGCAAGGTGGCCTTCAAATTGTACAATTCTATGGTTCTATAGTTCTTTATTCTGTCCCTCCCAGCCAGTCCTCGCCTTCATGTTACACAGAATTTAAGCAGCTGGACCTTCTTGCTCCCAATATTTTGATGAATCAATGAAGTTTATATAGCTAGAATTTATAAATCACATTGTGTAACACAGGCACCTCCAACAGGTAGATCACGATCTATTGGTAGATCGCGGGGTGTTCCTGGTAGATCTCTGGTCTCTCAGGGATCTCCTTCCCCCCAAAAATAAAAAGTAAAAATAAATAAATAAAAAATCTCAACAACTACTGTTTCATAAAAAAAGTTCAACCACTCTGGCTCCCTAAGAAAAGCTGAACAACTTTGCCTTTCCCAAAAAAGCTCAGCAACATTTGGTTCCTAGCCAAAAAGTTGACCATCAGATTAAGGTCCACTATTTGACTGCGGATTCAGGACCCTAAACTGTGTTTTATATAATCGACTTTTGATTATGTTCTGTGTGTATCACAATGCTCACTCAGTTTCATTCATTCATATATTCCATTTCCTTCCTTCATTCATATACTTGTAACAATGTAACATAGATGCTAGCTGCATATATCATAGTCATAGAGATAAAACTTTACATTTCCTTCATTCATTTGCTTCCTAAAAAAAAACCTGAACAACTTTGGCTTCCCAGAAAAAGCCCAACAACTTTGATCCATCCGAAGACAATGGGTAGATCACTGCCAGTCTTTTTACACTGTGAGTAGATCGCAGCCTCTTGGGAGTTGGACGTCCCTGGTGTAACAGATCTATAGCTTAGCAGACAATTTCACCTGGCTTCAGAAAAGAGTAAAGAGAGTATGGCAGGGCATTGCTTGGGGGTGGCCCAGGGGTATGGATTCCCCCCCCCCCTTGCTAAATTGCTGGGTGAAAATCAGTCTAACTTGAGGCAAATGGAGAAAGCAATTGTTATAAGCTGTGGAAATTAAAAGGATCCATCACTGATTCCTGCAGGAGGGAGTTCCATAGTTGAACTATGCACTGTGTGAAAAAGGACTTCCTTTTAACTGTCCTAAATCTTCACTGGACGTCCACAATCTCTAGTATTATGAGAGTCTAATCTTCAGGCTCCAGATTTATGTGAAAGTAGCCACCCTCTTCCCTCTCTTCCTCCATCCAAACCAACTTCAAGATTAATGAGTTCATGGGAAAGACTTTTAAAAGTCCTGGACATCCAATTTAATCTTTCCAAAATGCAGGCACACAGGCAGATTAAAAACAGGCTGAGCAGGGTGGGCTCTGTGGTGTTTCACTCAGCTGTGAAAACTGACTCGAAGGAGCCAAGTGGAGTTCGGAAGGCTTTCAAGCCAAGATAACGCCTCTGTGGTCCTCAGACTATCTCCAAATGAACTCATGCTGCTGGTATCTCCATGGGAAGGAGATTGCCAGTTCAGCCAACACATGGGGAGGGGGTCTCCACAAAATCCAACATTTGTGACAAATTCCCATTTCTTCAGTTCACAATTAGTGCAAAAGGTTTGGTTTTCCAGGGAGATTCCAGCTGAACGGTTAACATTTCGCAGTAACGTTATCTGTTTAATTCCTTACTTGATGAGAAGCACCATCATGTTAATGAGGCCAGAAGGCTTAACAATTTCAAGCGTGTTTGGGGGACTTTGGGGGGTGTCCCCAGGAGAAAGAATATCATCAATATAAAATAAAACGACACATGGCACAGAGAAAGAGGATAGGGAAAAGCGTTTCTTCCACAAGTTCCCTCGTTATTATTGATTCTATGGAAACTTTAATTGGGCTGATTGTAGCACTGGGGGCACGCTCCACATCATTTTAAGTTGTCTTTTAAAGAAATCCTTCAAGGATACAGCCTTAAAACGCCAGTTGTGTCATTATTGCGCACAAGAACCAGCCTCCTCATTCCAGCTGGCATTTTCTCAAAGCTAGCTTCTAGTTTGTTTCAAGAATGCAGCAAATCCCACCAGCACCATCCCAGGACCCAAATATATTCCATGACAAGGTGCTGGAGGGCTTTTGGAGCACGGCAGTCTTTAAAAAGAAACGCTTTGCAGGTTTCCAAACCCCAAAGGCACATGGGTTCAAAAATCAGAACAGGGATAGGAAGTCAAACCCAGGGCTGTAAGATTCGGCACCAGACCTCACAAGCATCCCTTCAGAACTGAACGCTCACTGTCATAAGAACAAAAGAAGAATCTGTTGGGTCAGCTCAATGGCCCACCTAGTCTTCTCAAAGTGGCTAACCAGCAAGCAGGGTTCGAGAACAAGAGAGCAGCACTCTTCCCTGCTGCAGTTTCCAGCAACTGTTACTCAAAAGCAGTGCTGCCTCTGACGGTGAAGGCTAGTAGGCCTTGATAGCCTTCTCTTCCATGAATTTGTCTTATCTTCTTCTAAAGCCATCTAGATTGGTGGCCATCACTGCCTCCTGTTGGAGCGAGTTCCATAGTTTAACTCTGCACTGTGTGAAGAAGTCCCTTCTTCACTGGATCTTCCAACTTCTTTAGACATCCACAACATGGTCATGTTTGCTCCTGGCCTTGCAAAGCCTGGTGAGCACGATGCACAAGCCTCAGACCTTTGCAGCCCACCACCACCCTTGCCTTCCCGGCTCCCTCTTACCTGTCTTCAGTGAGCCTCATCAGAGTTGAGCCTCTGGTTGAGAAAACAATGAAGGACATCCTCAGCTGGGGGCTGGAAAAAGGGAACACAAGAGTTACAATCCACACTTTGGTTCACCATGGACAAACATGAACGTAAAGAGTTTGGGACCCACCCAGGGATCATTTCTGAACCATCTAGGGCTGGAACTGAAAAAATAACAATCTTTTGCACTCTGGAACTCCCTGCCTATTGATATCAGGCAGCGATCTTCGCTGTATTCTTTTTGGCACCCGTCAGAAATATTTCCGTATGTTTATTTATTTATTTCGTAAAATATACAGACCACTTGACTGTAGAAAAACAAAGCTGCTTATGAAAAAGATAAGACAACGAACTCATCACTAAGAAAAATGAAAAAAAAATACATTCAAAAAAGTTAAAATAACAATAGACAGAAAACAGATTAAGACCTGCATCAACTTTCTAAACATCTGGATCGATTGTCTAAACAATTATGCTTTAGCAGGCGCTGAAAAGAGTAAGGTAAAGGTGCCTGTCTGGTATCAACAGGCAGGGAGTTTCGAAGTGTTGGTGCTGCCACACCAGCTGCCACACTAAAAGGTTCTTACTAATAGGGAACAGGTATTAAGGGGCACCTGAAACCATTTCCACTGACCGAAGCAGTCCAGTGGGTGGATATGAGGTAAGGTGATCTTGCAGGTTCCTTTGGAGAACACCATGACAACTTGTTGGTTTGTAGCATAGGTCAAAAGCCGGTGGGGAACCAACTGAGTTTGCAGGGCCTAACTAGCCACGCCCACCTGCCCCACAGATGATGTAATCTATGACATCACAGGTGGGACGTGTGAAGAGGCATAGCTGAGCCAAAAGAAGTTTTGCTGGTGCTTGCCCAGCCCCTCACACAGTGCCAAAGATCAGCTGGTTGCATAGCTGTCAACACAGATTTGAAAATAAGGGATCAGCAGCCCAAATAAGGGATTTTGATATTGTAAAGAGTTAGATACATTGGTAGGATTGAAAGATGCTGTCAATCCGGTATGAGGTGGTTACGGCGGCGCCCTTCTGTGTCCCTCCCCATCCCCTCCTCTTCCTCCTCTCTCAGGCCGCCTCCTCACCTGCCGCCACCACTGCTGCCTCCGGGCTCGCGGGCAGCGTGGGCAAGAGTCTCTCTCCCTCCCCCCCCCCAGGTGGGGAAGGGCTGACGACGGCGTAGGACCTCGCGGCGTAGGACCCCGAGCCGCTGCTTCCCTCCCAAGCCGGGCGAGCATGAAACCCGGGAAATTTAAGGGACATCATCAATAAGGGACAGCAGCGGGACATGGCGCTGGAATAAGGGAGTTTCCCACCAAATAAGGGACGGTTGACAGCTATGGCTGGTTGTCAGGCTTCTGTGCACAGCTATGCAAGCCTGAAGTGCTTCTAGACTCTGAAGCAGTGGTTCCCAAACTTTACCTGGTTGCCATTCCCTTGGTTCCATAAACTCATCCACAGTAACCCCTGCCCTAACCCTATAAATAGCATTATTCAGAACAGCGGCTTGCGCGGCCCACTAAGGAAGATAATAACACAACAAAATCCAGCCAAGAATATTGCATGAATTTCTCCCCAAATTCTTATTAACAAAAACAGAAGGATGAAGGAAATTTAAGAGCATAAAATATTTGTCTGTAGTGATTTATCAAACATGTACAAACCTTCACCCACCACTGATGTACAGTGACAAATTATTAAGAAAATCAGCAGCTGTTCCAATAACTGCTATCTTGTGAACTGTGGCAACTCAGAATCATAAATACAAACAAATGTAACCTAAGGAAATAGCTTTGAAAGCAATAAGAGTAGGAAGCAAGGAAAATGCTTCACTCTAGGATCCAGCCCCGTCAATTGTAAATAAGTGATTAACATGCTTCTGAGCGCCACCTCCAGTAATCCTACCCCCCACTTTGGGAACCAGTGATCTAGAAAAACATAACACAAGGGCTAGAAGTATACCTTCCCTGGTTTTTAAAAAACAAAAACAAAGTATTTAATGAGATGGAGAGAGGAACCCTTAGAATGAATGAATTGATTTATTTCGGTCAGCGTGGAGCCCCTTAAGATACCTTGCTCATGAAAATACAGAAGGAAAGGATCCATTTTGGAATTCATTCTGTGTTATAAATTATGCTCCCTTCTTTTAATTAAACAGGATCCAATGTAAGGCAAAAGGAAAGCTCAAGGCAAAACAAACTAGAGGGTTCCCTCCCACAACCAAGTTAAATTGTGAATTTGCTCAATGAATTCTTCTCAGCTGTGATGTTATGAAGAATCAAAAGGTCAAGCCCAACTGAAGCCAAGAGAGATGAAAGAACTTGATTCTCCTCTGGTATAATCCACAATTAGACATGAAGGCCTGATTCCATGATTCCATGCATGTTTACTCAGAAAAACAAAAGGACTTTTAACCTGAGACTAAGCTCCATTGAGGGACGCGGGTGGCGCTGTGGGTTAAACGACAGAGCCTAGGGCTTGCCGGTCAAAAGGTCGGCGGTTTGAATCCCTGCGACAGGGTGAGCTCCCGTTGCTCGGCCCCTGCTCCTGCCAACCTAGCAGTTTGAAAGCATGCTGGTGCAAGTAGATAAATAGGTACCACTCTGGCGGGAAGGTAAACGACGTTTCCGTGCGCTGCTCTGGTTTGCCAGAAGCGGCTTAGTCATGCTGGCCACTTGACCCGAAAGCTGTACGCCGGCTCCCTCGGCCAATAAAGGAGGATGAGCGTCGCAACCCCAGAGTCGGCCACGACTGGACCTAATGGTCAGGGGTCCCTTTACCCTTTACCTTTAAGCCCCATTGAACATAGTGGAACTTACTTCCGAGTAAACATGCACGTCCGAAGCCTAATCACACTTAACCTCCTTGAAATCAACCTACTATCAGCCAAATTTCTTACCTTATAAATTTGTGGGCCAGATGTTCCACAAAGTGGTAGATTTCATTCCAGTGGTGCAAGACACTTCCTGATCTGGAAAAGAAAATCATTCCAGGCAATATTGGTTTAATTACAGAAACATTTAGGTTGCTGCTGCTTTATTAAGGTTTGGTTCATCTAGACATCTGTGGAGCTCATCAGGTTCAAAGCTGATCTCCCGTTCAAAATGCCTTTCGCAGTTCCTTGAAGGGGGAGGGGGAAGGGAAATGCCCGTATTTCATCTGTTGCTTTCGAAAGGCCCATGCAGATGATAGATCTTCCAGGTGAGCCCTGGGGACTGTTCCTTGACAAGGATAAATAACTGCAGCACTGGACCTTTAACTTGGCACTACACAAATCACACAAGGGCTGCCTCTGATCAGCATCCCCGCACAGCTTTGAGATGGGCTCTGTCGCTGCACAGAGCTTTTCAGCTGATTTCAATTGGGAAAAGGGAGACCAGGGCCGGCTCAAGATATTTTGGCACCTGAGGCAGACCCCAAAATGGTGACTCCCTCCATGCCAGGTAAGAAGGGGTCAGGGAAGATCTCTATCAGTGGGTGGGGGTGGGACTCAACACCAGGATCTGCTGCCCTGGTGGATTCTGCCACCTGAGGCGATTATCTCATTTTGCCTCATGGGTGGGCCGGCCCTGAGGAAACAAACCTGCTCTAAGTGAGAAACAGTTCAGTAGCATTAGGGAGAAAGTTAGATAGGGCTGCATCCACTGTAGCGCCAGGTTAATGTCCCTTGGTGGTTCACTGGTTCCACTGGCAAAACTTTTTGAGACAGTGGAACACTGTTGTGCAAAACGAAAGTATCACACCATGAAACATGAAAGAGAACACCTTAAAATATTGCTTAGGTCAAAAGCATGCAAGAATACATCTAAACCAACATCCTGCTCCCACAGTGGCCAGCCAGATGCCCAAAAGGAAGCTCCTAAGCAGAATCAGGTCCATCTTACCCATAGGCACTAGGGGTGCGGGGCACCCAGGCGCCAGGCTATCAGGGACACCAGGCCGAGAGTCCGGGGCCCGAGAATTGAGTCCAGGACGTGCCCAAAGATTAAGGCTTTCTGGGTAATGATATATAATGAAATGAAAAAGGTATTTAAATATACCTTCCTTAAGAAACCAGAGGCCTTTCTCCTGGGCATGGCCGGCCATTTGGTGTCAAAGAAAGACAGAACATTCTTTATGTATGCTACAACAGCAGCAAGAATACTCATCACAAAGTATTGGAAGACACAAGATCTACCCACCTTGGAAGAATGGCAGATGAAGGTGATAGACTATATGGGACTGGCAGAAATGACCGGCAGAATCTGAGACCAGGGAAAAGAGACAGCGGAAGAAGATTGGAGGAAATTTAAGAACTATCTTAAGAAACATTGCAAAATTAATGAATGTTAGAATGATGCTGGTTTAGAAATTAAGTGGATTACAGTTGTAAGGATTAAGTTAAAAGAAAAGAAAGGTTAAAAATTAGATAAATTTAAGGGTGAGGATTTGCTGAATTAAAATTTGAAATTGGAATGCAGAAAGGGGAGGTATGAGGCGGTCGGAGAAGTAAGTTATAAGAAAATAAGGGTTTGAAATTATACTTGTTCTTTTTTTTGTTTGTGTTTGTTTATATTGTTGTGTTTGTCTGTATAATTTGTGAAACTTTAATAAATATTTTATAATAAAAAAAAGAGAATTGAGTCCAGGAAAGAGTCTGCGCGTCTGTCAGAGCACCATGCTAGGCTCTTCTGCTGCGGGCAGCTCTATGCCATGAGTTCAGGGGTGACCGAGCCGGCCGGCTGGCCAGCTCCACCCTCCTGCGCACCTGGGACTGGGCAACAGGGGAGGGGCGCACTGGGCAGATCTTTGCACCCCAGGGCCACATATGCTTAAGCTAGCCCTAAGCAGGATTCTGCTTTGAAAGCCATCGAGCTTGGCTGCCATCACTGCCTCCTGTGGGAGCAAGATCCATAGTTTATCATTTATTGTAACTATTGATGCGTTTTACAGATTTTATATATGGATAGAGTTTTAATTCTATCAGTGTTTAACTGTATTTTATTGATTGATTTGTCTTATGTTCCTAGTGATTCCTGTTTTTATCTGTAAGCTGCCTTGAGTCACATCAGGGGAAAAGGCATAGTACTGTATAAATAAATATACCAACAACAATAAGGCTTCATTAAGAAGTACTTTCTTTGATCGGTCCTGAATCTTCTAACATCCAGCTTCCTTGGATAGCCACAAGTTCAAGCATTATGAAAGAGGGAGAAAGACTCTTCTCTATCCACCGTCTCCATGCCAGTCATAATCTTATAAACTTCTATCATGTCCCCTCTCTTACCTTCTCTCTAAACTAAATGCTGTTTTGACCCTAACCCTAAAAGCCACCCAGGTGTGGCCCTGAGTAAAATCTCCCAGAATATGGAGTTCTCACAACCTGGGTGCCATCACTGAGGAAGCCCCGTCTCAAGAATCCTTGATGACAGTTCAGTAATATGCCCATATTGTAAATGAGGCAGGACACCAGATGTCTTACTCTATTTACCGGCTGCCATTTGTGAATTTCTGGCTAAGGTAAGATTGGAAACAGGGGCAAAGGCTTCTGGACACCTTTCTTAGCCGCCTGCCTCTCAAAATTTAGTGTCAGAGAATGAGCTGCCCCCAGCCAGGATATTAAGAGTTAGGGGTGGGTAGGTGAGTGAGAAATGTGGTTCTGTTCACATTTTAATGCAAGTCTGCCTCATTTTGAATTTTCAAAACAATACGTGAACTGAAATGCAGCTGTCCTTCCAAATCCAACCTGCTCTGAATTTTGTGACGGAGTTCTCCAACCAAAACATATGTATGTTAAGGGAAAGTGAGCGTTGGAAGTGCACATGTCAGTGAAAATGACCTACAAAGGTACACTGAATTATGCAGATCTGCTTGCAAAAGAGTATAGAGATCAGGCAAAATTGTACACACAGCTACATGTGCTAAGAGAAATGGTGCACTAAAACGCTGGTGAAATTTTGGAAACATTGTCCAGCTGCTGAAAACTCCCTTTGAGTTATCCAAGGGTTATAAATACTGTTAGCTAAGCCAATGGATAACGGTAATAATTGTATTTGTTGGGTCAAACGTCCAAATGCCTGCCTACAGGAGGTCTGAAATCATTTTCTGGCGTTGGGTTGCTGAGGGTGGGACACTGAAAATTCCTGCCTGATCCTGGCCTCGGGAACTCATAGCAGTTGAGAGATCTGTCAAGGCAGCAGTTACTACATTTTTTCCCTTTAGAGAGAGGCAGCTGAGGAGCAGCCATTGCGTTTAGAGACACAGGTCTATTTTCCATGGTCTAGAGAAGGAATCCCTGCCCTGGTCCAGCCCTATAGAGCTCCCCGCTGCTCCGAACGCGCTCCCTTTTCGGCTCTGCTGCTGCGACTCAGGGACCCGCTAGACAAGAGGCTTCTGCGTTCTTGGTGGTTTGGAAGGAGCCTGTCTCAGTTACACACCACTTTTTAAATTCGCCACATAAGTACATCCTCCAGCTTTTCGTCTCCCCTCGGAACAAGAATCCAAACATCTAAAATTACAGCTCTTTTTTCCGTGAGACCTTCCCACACGCCTCCTCGCACAGGAAAGTGCTGCCACCGCGATGTTGAAGGCCAGCAGAAAGGAATTTAAATAAATAAATCCCCTTTCTTTGCAAGGAGGGCGGCTTCTTTCCCTTCTAGAGGCAAGAGTTGAAAGTAGAAACACGAAAAGAAAAAGAAAAAACCCACCAAAAACTCCCTCAGTTCAGAATCGCCAAGAAGGTTCACAAAAGGTCAACCAAAACGATCAAGTAAATAGAGGGACTCCCTGTCAGGAAACTCCTAGAGAAAAGGTTTGTAAAATTAAGCACGCACTGGAGAAAGAAAATAGTTTTGCCCTCTTTCATAAAACTAGAACTCCAGTGAAACAGAATGTTAGAAGATTCAGGACAGATTAAAAAAACAGTCCTTCCTCATGCAGCACATTGTTAAACTATGGAACTCACTCCCACAGGAAGCAGTGATGACCGCCAACCTAGATGGCTTTCAAAGAGGATGAGACAAATTCATGGCGGAAAATTTGATGGCTATTAGCCAGGATGGCTCCACAGTTGGAGGCAGGCAGTAACCTTTCTGAACATCAATTCAGAAGGAAACCACCGGAGAGGAGCGTTGCTCTTCTGCTCGAATCCTGCTTGTGCATATCCCAACAGAGGTATCTGGTTGGCCGCTGTGAGAACAGGATTCTGGACTAGATGGGCCACTCCTTATGTTCTGCCTCTTAAAACAGCTGGTCTAACCATGAGACTCTAACCTGAAATGGCCTCTCACTGCCTTACGAACTGCAGGTCTGCTCAGTATACTGTATGAATGGGCAAAGTCAAACCTGAAGCTCTTCCTTCTGGTGATCCTTCATCTTCAGAGCAAGCTTGGATCACACAGCCCTTCAAGAGGACAACAGTTCTCTGACAACCCTTCAAAGAGAGGCAGGGCCGGCCCAATACATTTTGCCACGCGAGGCGAACCCAATGGCCCCTCGACCACGTCTCACTCCTACACAGGGTCTTAGGCTACGTGCACCCTCACCAAAGCTGCTTCCAAGCTGCGGGCATGAGAGGAGAGGTGGGATCCATGCTCAGCAACTGGGCCAGGTGCCGTCCCTGTAGCCTCAGCCAAGCCTCTACGTTGCCCACCCAGTTCCTCTGGCACTGGCAGCGGCTGCAGCCATCAGCCATAACAGGGCACAAGCTGCCGCCATCTTGGACTGCCTGTGCAAGAACATTGTCTGCACAAGCGCATGACGGGGAGAGGGAAGCCAGTGCTGTCCTAGTGCTTACGCACTAACTCGGTTTGTTTATTTGCAGTTTAGGAGAATGCTCCAGCAGCTGCGCACACAAAGCCCCATTGGGGGGCAGGAGATGCAGCCATCTCTGCCACCAGCCAATAGCGGCTGGAAGGATCAAGCACAGGATTGTTGGGTGAATCCTTTTGGCGAGGGCGGTTGCCCCTCCAGAGAGGGAAATGAGCTAGGAACCTGATCCAAACCTGCCACCCCTCTCATTTTCCCCTGAAGCATCTGCCTAAACTTGGCTCATTATATGGTAAAAAAAAAGTAAAGTACCCCAGGACAGTTAAGTCCAGTCCAAGGCGACTATGGGGTTTGGGTGCTCATCTCGCTTTCAGGCTGAGGGAGCCGGCATTTGTCAACATACAGTTTTCTGGGTCATGTGGCCAACATGACTAAACTGCTTCTGGCATGACAGGACACTCTGATGGAAGCGCACGGAAAATGCCGTTTACCTTCCCGCTGGAGTGGCATCTATTTATCTACTTGCACTGGCGTGCTTTTGAACTGCTAGGTTGGCAGGAGCTGGGACAGAGCAATGGGAGCTCACTCCATCGCGGGGATTCGAACCGCTGACCTTCTGATCAGCAAGCCCAAGAGGCTCAGTGGTTTAGACCACAGTGCCATCCTGCGTTATGAAGCTGGCCATGAAAAGAGGATAATCATCCTGTAAAGGAGGACACATGGTGACTCCACAGCTGAGTGGCAGGAGGCAGACTGTGCATGATACAGGTCTGGATGATGAAGATCCCAAGGAGGTTATTTTTAGCGGGGGGGGGGGGGAGAATGAAAGAACAAAAATGAGGTAGCATGACAACAAAGATGAATGGAGGGACATGAATGAAAGGGGAACTCAATGCAGACATTCACAATCAGCTTCACAGAGTAGAGGCAGCTCCATTCACTGCAGTCCCAGATCTCACAAAAGCAGCTTTCAAATAGCCTCAAAGAAGTGACACCAAAAAAATTGCAGTTATGTGGCATGGAAAATGGAAGGATCATAAAACTGCAGGGTTGGATGGGGTCCAAAGGCCCATCGAATCCCACCCACTGCAATGCAGGAACAGACACATTTTAAACTCAAATCTGCCACATTCAGTGTCATTGGAGGGTTCACATTTGACTCAAAGATGTAGGATTTTTTTTTTAAAATGCCCAAGCCAAAATACTCATTTTTAAAAACGAAAACCCTGCTTTAGCCTCACTTGTGAAAGCACCGCTACACACAACAGCTACACTACCAGGTGGTCCAGAGTGAGGGCAGGAAACTCTGGGGTCTTCCAGATGTTGCTGGCCTCTTTCTCCCATCAGCCTCCACCCATCATGCCAAATGGTCAGGTGTGATGGAGGCTGTATAACGCCTGGAGGTCCACTTGGTCTGTATCAGCCTTCCCCAACCTGGTCCCTCCAGACGTTTTGGACTTCAACTCCCATGAGCCCCTGCACCCCATGGCTGTGCCAGCTGGTACTGATGGGAGTCTTCCCAAACATCTGGAGGTCTTCAGGGTGGGGGAGGCCGGTCTATAGCAATCAGACTGGGTTTTTCTTTTTTGTTTAGGCAACCCTATCCAAATTTATGAATCTTTGTTTTAAAACTGCTGGGTTTGTCCATACTTGGAAAAATTCTATGTCTGCTTGATTTCAAAGTTTGCTTTTATTGGTATTTTCTTGTATGTAATATTGTTTTATGCATACTGCCCAGAGGTGTTTTTGATTAAGGGTCATGTAAATCTTGCTGGTAAATAAACAAACAAACCAAACTTCTCTGGGCATCTCATATTAAAATATTGGAGAACCACATTAGAGAGTCCTAGAGCACTTTCGTGACAAAGGAGCGTTATGGCAGCAGCAGCAGCATTTGTGGATGAAGAGTTATCCACAGCTGGCAGAGACACACAGATGCAGGAGGAAATGGTAAACAAAAGGGTCAAATAGCATTTGCCATTTGACTCAACTGCTTGCCATTTCTCTCCCCTCCCCTCTCCATATTCCTGTCAACTGAAGACAGCCCTCCATGCCTCTGGTAATGCAGACTCTAGTCCCACCGGAAGCTGCCCTATTTACAAGAGGGCCTGTTTAATGAGCATTCGTTCTGATTCGTTTGAACACAAGAACGCCGGAAGAGGCTGCAGGATCAGCCCAATGACCCATCTGGCTCAGGATCCTCTTCTGACAGTGGCCGACCAGAGGCCTGTGGGAAACCTGCAAAAGCATGCTTTGAGCAAAAGAGCGCTCTCCCCTCCTGTGGTTTCCAGAACTTGTATTCAGAACCATTGCTGCCTCACAGAATTGGAGAGTTCAAAGGGACCCCAAAGATCCTCTAGACCAGTGATGGCGAACCTTTTAGAGACCGAGTGCCCAAACTGCAACCCCCAAACCCTCTTACCGTATTTTTCGCTCTATAGGACACACTTTTCCCCCTCCAAAAATGAAGGGGAAATGTGTGTGCGTTCTATGGAGTGAATGCAGGCGGGAGGCAGGCAGGAAAAGCCCCCAAAAGCCGCACACAAGCTCCACACGGCTCTTGCGGACTTTTCCTCAGGAGGGACAAGGGTCTGATGCAGCCAGTCAGTCCCTTCTCCCTCCTTGTAGAAAAGCCCACAGGAGCCGTGCACTCCTTAAAGGGTGCGAGGCTCCTGTGGGCTTTTGCAGGAGGTGGGGGTATTGCCATAGCCGCGCGCAGCCTCTCCCGGCTGGAGAGGTGACCCGCGGCTATGGCAACAGCCATATTTATTTATCACAAAGTGCCACCCACAGCGGAGGCTCCGCAAGGGAAAACGTGCGCCCTGGGGGTTGTGGCTTGGTTTTGCACACACACACCCGGCGCCGCATCCGAGGCGCTTCTACTCGGACACAAGTCCCAGGATCCACGCCCAGCCTCTGAAAACAACATGAGCACCTGCTTGGGGATAGCGTTATGTATCCAAATGGGACCAGTGCCCCACCTGGCCTTTCCCTTTGCGCCTCCCTGGCCACGAGGGCGCCTTCTCGGTCTGGGCATCCTGGGCAGAGCAGCTGAGCAAAAGGAGCACTAAAGGCACTGCAGGAGACGGGCCAGTTTGGGGATTTCGGCTCTTTGCTGTCCTGCCCTGCAGCATCCGAAACCTCAGCGCAATTGGTGCAATGAACTCAGGGCAAAGAATAGTTGCAAGCCCTGTTTTGGAGAGTTGGCACCCTGACGGGCATCGCATCCGGCTCCTTCCGCGCAGTTTCCTGCGCTAACCCACCGCTCACATGGCCCAAGTTGAGCTGAGGATTCGACGTGCTGCTCTTGCCTTCTGCCAGCTCTGTGCTGGGGGGACGGCGCATGTACCCACAGGGAGGGCTCTGAGTGCCCCCTCTGGCATGCATGCCATAGGTTCACCACCACTGCTCTAGACCAATCCATGGCAGACGGCCATTCAGCCTCTGCTTAAAAACCTCCAAGGAAGGAGAGCTCATCACCTGCCATTTGCCCAGAAGCCCTTCCACCCATTCTCCTTCCACCTCAGGCGAAGCGGCGGAGACTCTACAAACTGAAGAGGCAAAGCAAGGCCAGTGGCCCTTTTCCTCTTTGAAACCCATCAAAGTTGGTGACCATCCCTGCATCCTGCATGAGAGAGAGTTCCATACTTTAGTCAAAGGTAAAGGTAAAGGGACCCCTGACAGTTAAGTCCAGTCGCGGACGACTCTGAGGTTGCGGCGCTCATCTCACTTTACAGGCCGAGGGAGCCGGCGTTTGTCCGCAGACAGTTTTTCCTGGTCATGTGGCCAGCATGACTAAGCTGCTTCTGGCGAACCAGAGCAGTGCACGGAAACGCTGTTTACCTTCCTGCCAGAGTGGTACCTATTTATCTACTTGCACTTTGTTGTGCTTTCGAACTGCTAGGTTGGCAGGAGCAGGGACCGAGCAACGGGAGCTCACCCCATTGCGGGGATTCAAACCGCCGACCTTCCGATCGGCAAGCCCTAGGCTCAGTGGTTTAGACCACAGCACCACCCATAGATTGACTAATTGCTACACAAATAAGCCCTTTCTTTTACCTGTCCTGAATCTTCCAGCTTCCAAGGATGTCTGTGGGCTGTCATGTTATGACAGAGCAAGAAAAAAACCTTCCCCTCTCCACTTTCTCCAAGCCATGTATAATTTCTTTTTAAAAAAACATATTTTTATTAAAGATTTCTTGGTTGTTGTTTTTTCAAGTTACATTTTCTACAGATCAGGTTCATTTGTTCAGACATTAGTGTTATGTTAGGAACAAAAGGGGGAAAGAGGTGGAGGGGGGGCATGGTGAGTACACCTGGAGAGGGACACAATTGAAAATACCTGCACCACAGAAGACCCATTCCTCCCAAACAAACTGAGGGAAATCCCCACAACAGTAAACAGGTTCAACACAGACCATGCTTAAAGCATGGAAAGCAGAAGTAGGTAAACTGTCCCCAACCCCATCCCCACTAATTCCCCTGGCACGCCACCCATTATTCCATCAGGCAGCACAAAACCTCCAGATAAAAACCTGGCAAGCCAAAGGCTTATACCGCCTAACAGACTTCTACAAAAATAACAAACCCTTATCAACACAAGACATACAAGACAAACGAGAAGACACCCAAATGCCCTGGCTAACACACCACCAATTACATGCCCTCTTAAACAACCCAGTAGTAAAATCAGCAACAACTAGGCCCCTGACAACCTTCGAAAGTCATGTATAATTTTATAAACTTTCTCATGTGGCCTCTTCCCTAAGCCTTTAAGTCCCAAATTCTGCCACCTTTCTTCACAAAAGAGTTATTCCATCCCCGGATCATTTTGGTTTCCCTTTTCTGCACCTTTTCCAATTCTACGATATCTTTCTGGAGGTGAGGCGGCTTAGAGCTGCGCGCATTATTCCCCATGCAGCCGTACCATACTTATAGTCAATAAATGCCCTATTAATTGAGCAGAGTTACACCGGGCCCAGGAAGCGTTTTGGGTTCCCTGGCAGAGAGCGCATTCGGGCCCGACTCTGATCTCTCAGAAAGTGCGAGCAATCTGCAATCCTCACCACCCTTGTGGCCTTCCCTTCCCCATCCCATGAAACTTGGCACTCCGGAAGAAATATTAGACCCAAATTAAAGCGGCCAGCACAAGAAGCTGGAGGCAGCCCTTGCGTTTTGAAGCAGGAAACCGGAGCGGCTGTCTCCTCATTTTCTGAAGGGGCATGTGGTTTTGTTTCCCTCGGGGGTCTCCCTCTGCCCCAGTGGCCATTCTGGGGGCTCTCGGCTTGGCATCCTGGACCAGCAGCTAAGCTTGTCCACTTTGAGAAGCAAGCATGTGTTTGAACGCAGCCTGCAAGCAATTTCCCTCCCACTCCAGTTCTCCTGCCACCCCAGGCTGGGCGGCTGAGACCCATTGCTCCAGCCATTTCTTTTCTTTGGCTGTTCCAATGCCCTTTCTAGGCCAAAGGAGCCCAGGGTCTTGCCATATGGCTCTCAGGAAGCATTTTCAATGTGAAAATGGCCAGCTCAAGAAGAGCGCCAACGTGGAACGCGAGACTCACATCAGGAAGAATCCCAGCCTGCGGAGTCCCGTGGGTGATCGGGACCCATTTCCCTCCCTCTTTCCCGCTACTCTGCCAGCCTGGCCCTTCCTCGCTGGGAGGAGAATGTAAGAGCCCTCCGCTGTGCCACCCTAAGCTCTGACTTCGGAGAAGGGGCCAAATAAAAATGTGACCAATGAGATAGATTTTTAAAGGCTGGGACAGCAATATTATGGTCATAATATTGAATTCGATAAGTGGGAAAGATTACGGACAAAAACAATTAAATTTACTGCAGGTACAGCACTTAAGGAAAATTTAATGAAGATGATATAGAGATGGTATTTGGCTTAACTGTCAGGGGTCCTTTACCTTTATCTTTTTAAACTTGCTAAAATGTATAGAACTCAAGATAAGGCATGTTGGAAATGCAAGGAGAAGGAAGGGAATTTCTTCCATATGTGGTGGATGTGCAGTAAAGTTAAAGCCTACTGGGATATGATATATAATGAACTGAAAAAGATTTTTAAATATACTTTTATTAAAAAACCGGAGGCTTTTCTATTGGGTATTGTGGGGGAAGAAATTCCAAAGGTAGACTTAAATATGTTTATGTATGCTACCACGGCTGCAAGGACACTTTTAGCCCAGAAATGGAAGCAGCAGGAACTTCCAACTTTGGAAGAGTGGCAGATAAAAATGATTGAATATGCAGAACTGGCAAAGCTGACGGGGAAGATCCAAAACCAGCGTGATCAACTGTTTGAAAAGAACTGGAATAAATTTATACAATATATGAAAGAACATTGTAAACATTTGAGAACGTTTGCAGGTTTGATTTAAAATATTTTGTAATGATAATTTTTGAAACTGATTTACAAATACGAAAGTAATATTTTTTAAGTAAGAAGGTAAACAGGGTGATGTAGAAATGCTAAGAGGGAGGAAGTCGAGGCTCGGTATGAGCAAAGTTGCATGTGATGATATGATTTGATATGAATGTGATAAAGGAAAAATATGAAAACTTAATAAAAATATATTTTTTAAAAAAGACTGGGACAGCAAGATCTCCACAGTGAGCTTGCCCTTCTCAGAGTGCGCCCACTCCAGACCACATTGGAAAACCACAAGATGCAGTGTTGCATAGTGGTTAGAGTGTTGGACTTGGACCTGGGAGATCAGAGGTCAAATCCCCACTCAGAAAGGAAGCTCACTGGTTGTGACAATGGGCCCAGTCACTGCCTCTCAGCCTAACCCAGGGGTCTGCAACCTTTAAGACAAAAAGAGCCACTTGGACCCATTTCCAAAGGGGGAAAAAACTGGGAGCCGCAAAACTCGTCATTATAAAAATAACTTTTTTCTCACTTTTTTATTATTTCTTTGTTTGACCCCTCAGAATTACTCCTCCTCATAGAAATAAACATTAAATTAACAAGTTACCTTTTTTTTGTGTGTGTTCTTCACTCCCCTTCAAAACAGTGACCAGCGTACATGCCCCCTTTCAATGCAGTGACCAGCGTACATGCCACTTACAATGTAGCAGGCGGGCGAGTGGGACGGTGACGTCGGGACGGTGTGTGACTAACGCACGCACCGCCCCCATGCGACGTCACAGCCAGTACAGCGCCCGCCACAGTGGGGAGTGTCGGGGCGCACAATGCGCCTCCTCCCCTCGCTAGTATCCGCCCCGGAGCCGCGGCAAAGGTGTAAAAGAGCCACATGGGGCTCCGGAGCCGCGGGTTGCAGACCCCTGGACTAACCCTACCTTGCCAGGCTGTTGTGGGGATTAAATGAGGAGGGAGGGAGAGCCAGGTGTGCTACCTTGAGCTTCCTGGAGAAAAAGGTGGGGATTTATATTTATAAGCAACAAATAAATAAACAAACCTATTTTGAAACTGAGGAGATGCTTCATGTGTGAAAGGCTCTGCTCTTTGAGGAAGGAAAATTAAAACTTCCACAAGGCCCATGCCCAGCCTCTTGGGGCCGTGAGAGCAGCTTTTTGGATCCAGGCCTAGATGGGGCCTTTTGTTTGGGTTTTGCCCTCCCCATCTTATGACATGCCTACTTCTATTAATGTTGCCAAAAGTCCCGTCCCTCTATTCTCGGGCACCCGCACAGCTGGGCAAATATTGTAAACGCAACTGTAAGCCTCTTATGTAAACACAATGGCATCGAGTCAGCTGTGGGGTAAATAACATGAGTAAGCATTTTATATCATCTCTGGACACTATTAAGCAAGAGAAAGCAGCAGAGGGAGAAAATGTGCATTTCATTAGCTGGGAACAAAGAAAAAGTGACTCAGAGTTAAAGGGAGAGAAACGTACATGGAGGGGAGGGGGGAGAAAAGCCACAACAATTGCACTTTCCAACACATTGGCCAAATCGCAAGTTTATTCCTTAGAATCCAGAATCTGAGCATCAATTCACGAGAGGAAGGATAAGGTTCCTCTCCATCTCTCTTGGAGAAAACAGAGGTGGCAAAAACACCAGAGGGCAAAAAGGTAGCATCCCTTAGCTACTTCCTTTGCAAAGGTTTCCCAAACTTTGCTTTGCTAGGTGAAACACGGGAATCTCTCTCCCTTCAGAACGTAAGAAGATCCTGCCGGGTCCGGCCAATGGCCCATCTAGCCCAGTGTTCTGTTCTCGCAGCGGCCAACCAAATGCCCCAACAGGAAACCCACAAGCAAGAGCCCAAGAGTCCTCTTCCCTCCTGCGCCTTCCAGCAACTGGGATTCAGAAGCATCACTGTACCAACTGTGGAGACAGAGCAGAGCCATCCTGGCCAGCAGCCCTCAAAAGCCCTCGCCTCCTCCATGAATTTGTCCACTCCTCCTTGAAAGCCATCTAGGTTGGTGGCCATCACTAGTTCCATGGTTGGCCACACAGGGAATGGCAGAAGAGCGTTCCAAGGGGCAACCTCTGCACAAATCACCAACCCAATTGCAATCGCTGCAAAACGGACCTGCTACTGCTGCTGCTGCTGCTGTATACATTTCCCAAACCGAGATAAGCTAGAGCAATAAATGCAACAGGAACCTGGAAAGAGTCCTTGGGGGTGGGGGTAAAAGTAAAACCTCTTTCTGCTGGCCTTGGGACACCTGAGATGTGAGCTTTCAAGACCCATCTTATTTTTATGATTGAAAATTGCTTTACACGGTTTTCAACCTGCCCTGGGTGGAATTAATAATAATAATAATAATAATAATAATAATAATAATACTGATTAAACGGAGGTAGGGGTAAGACAGCTGCTGGCCTTTTGATACCCCTGAGCTCGCGGGGAGCCTGCCCAAAGCTCCCTCCGGGTCGCCCCCGAGAGCCACTCACTTGTCCAGGATGAAGTAGAGGTCGAAGCCCCCGTAGCAGGCGGCGCCGCCGTCCTCCCGGCTCCTGCCTTGCCCGCCGCAGGCGAGCAGCACCGTCGCGAAGAGCAGAGCGTGCCAGCCCCAGCGCGGGGGGCTCGGCTTGCGGGCAGCCATGGGGGGCAGGATCCAGCGAGCCCCGGGCCACTTGCGCGCCTCCTCCTCCTCCTCCTCACGCCCTCTCCATGCAAGGCTGCGCGGCGCCGAGACCCCAGGGAACGATCGCGCCCAAGGCAAAGAGGGCTGGTCTCCCCGTTTGCAGAAGATGATGCCCAGCGGGCTCGGCGCCTCCTCGCCTTTCAAAGGGGCTTCTCCTCGCAGCGCGCACAAGGCAGCATCGCCGCCGTCTGCAAGGCGAGAGGCGGCTTCCGGAGGCTTCTCCCCGGGTCTTTCCCTCCCCGGCTTTGCCCCAGATCTCGGAGAATGTGGGCAGGCTCTCCCTCCCCCTCCCCAGGATGGCTGCTCTCCGGGTGGGGGTGGTCCTGCCCCGCCGTCGAGCCCAAAAAGAGCCCCGACGGCGGCATCTAGCGGCCGAGGACGCAAGAAAACGCACAAAGGACGGGGCAGCGCGCAAGATCCGGGCGGGGTCAGGCTCCTGCAAACTCTGTTCGACGTGGCCTGGGGGGAACCTGCGGGCAGGATCCGAGCCCAAGAGCCCTCTGCCCTTCCTCCCGTGCTTTCCAGCAGCTGGTACGCCTCCTTTGGTCTCTCTTTTTTTTAAAAAAAACTTTTTTTTTTAAATTCAAAATTAAAACAAAACATATTATCCAGAAACATATCCTTATCCCCCCCATTTTCCCTCCCCCCCACCCTCCCACCGCACCCCCCCCGCTTCCCTCAGTTTCAGTCTTTGATTTATCTCAGAGTGCTGTTTTCTGCATGTTACACAGTTGTATAGATCCTCAAACTATTTAGCTGATTATCATCAATAAAAAGGGGAGGGGAGACACCTTGATCATGAAGGAGGTTTTGCCAGGGTGAGGCTCATCCATTGCCTCCTTTATTCTCTTATAATGACAAGGGCCAGAACTGAGTTCCAGCTGGGGGGGGGGGGAGCCCTGGCTAGTAGCCACGAACAGACCTCTCCTCCATTTATTTGTCGAATCCCCTTTTAAACTAAAGCCATTCAGGTTGGTGGCCATGCCTGCCTCCCGTGGAAGGGACTTCCACAGTTTAACAATGCCATTCAGGAGCTCACCAAGTTAGTGGCTAAATATCTCTATTTGGTTTTTTGCCATCGAAAATACACTGCAGACGTCTGATCTCCCTGGAGACCCAGAGATGTGATGATAGACTGCTCTGCCTCCTTTCTTTTAGCAAATGTTTTGTGCCGCTGGGGAAGTGGTAATTCTGTATTGATTTGTTTTGGATGTTTGTAGGTGATGCCAATAAAAAGTTTGATGGTGTTGATGAACAATGCCGTTAAGAAGGACTTTCTTGCACCAAAGCTGAGGGTCAGCGCTGCTTTTCTGCTCCATGTGTGGAACCCAGGGTGTGTGTGTGTGTGTGTGTGTTTTTAAAAAAACAACAACCCAAGCATGTGTTTCCTTACTTTGCAAAATTCGCCCTGCTGCAAAATTCGTTCCCGGTCATCATTCCAGCCTTCTCAGGTGCAATCTGCTCCCAGGCTTTTGGAAGGAGTGAAGGAGCGCGAGCCTAAGGATCGCCTGGTTTTAAAATGAAAACAAAACCCAAACCCACGCCATTCCCCCCCCCCGACATTTCTTGGATGCTCCTTTCGGGCCTCAGTGGCGCCTGCTGGAAATTGGGGAAGCGGGAAGAACTTCACAGGCACCGAATCTGGAAAGTTGAACAAGACGCAGCCCAAGGGAGCTCAAGGGCGACATCCAGCGGCTCAAGTGAAATTTGTACCCATCGCAGCTGACTGTGTGAACGTGTGTGTATCTGACATAAACATTGTCTATTGTATTATCATGGGTGTAGCTGGGGGGGCAGCTGCCCCCCCAATCAAATAAATAAATAAATAATACCTAACTGACCAATTGCCTCACAGATA
This sequence comes from Podarcis vaucheri, assembly GCF_965113315.1. Lineage (NCBI taxonomy): Eukaryota > Metazoa > Chordata > Lepidosauria > Squamata > Lacertidae > Podarcis > Podarcis vaucheri. The sequence goes on along the minus strand of NC_138765.1, from coordinate 86,843,632 downwards.
ACTCGCTTCTGCACCCCCTAACATAAAGCCTGCCCCCCACTCCATAAGAAAATAATTATCAAGCAAAATGGAAAGCAAATATGCTTACTCAAAAACCATTAGAGAAATGAGTTTAAATCTGGAAAAATGTTCCTAATGAACCCCTCGGTTGAATTTTTAAGTACAGTGGTACCTCGGGATGCGAACGGGATCCGTTCCGGAGCCCCATTCGCATCCTGAAGCGAACGCAACCCACGTACGTGCGTCTGTGCGTGTACGGGTCGCGTTTTGCTGCTTCCGCGCATGCACGTGACATCATTTTGACCATATGCGCGTGCGGCGAAACCCGGAAGTAACAAGCTCCGTTACTTCCGGGTCACCGCGGAGTGCAACCCAAAAATACTTAACTTGAAGCACATTTATCCCGAGGTATGGCTGTACTTTCTAATAAGATTATGGCTCTGTGCAGAGATGCAAAAGAAGAGGGCTGGGTCTGAAAACTTGTGGGTGGGTGTGGTGCATGATGTGAGTCTCTGTGATCCACCTGTTGCGTGTGCTGTGCATAAATTAAGGCTGGGTGCCTTCACTGGAAATTTTCTGTGCATCTTGGTTTCATGAATGGAGCTGTAGGTGCCTTAACTCTTCCCTTAACGAAATGTGGAGTTTTAAAAATCCTAGACAGAAAACTAACATCTCAGGATTGAAGCCTGGGCTGGAACACTTCTCCCAGAACCACTAGCTTTCTGTGTGCGGGGGGGGGGGAATGAATACAAATGATGAGTATAAAACACCAGCAGGACTGTCTTTAGCATATGCGGTGCCAGGGTGCAAATATCCACTCAGCGTCCCCAAACTACCACGGATAGTGGGGGGGGGCGAAGCTGCGCACTGCCAGCCACTCTCCCCCATGCCGCTGCAAGAGAGCAATCCCCACAGAGGCTTGGGAGGGAAGCTGCGCGCCCACCAGCCATATAGGTAGCGGGTGTCACATTCTGGTTCACGGGCAATCAAAGTCCCAGCTGGGGACGTCTGGACCGGGGGCAAGATGGCGGGGTGGAAGCAGGAACGGGAGTCCAGAAGCCAGGAGTCAGGAAGCCCAGAGTCAGAGGGTCAGAGAGCCGGGAGTCAAGAAGCCAAGGGTCCGAGGGTCAGGAAGCAAGGAGTCACAAAGTCAAGGGGCCGAGGATCAAGAAGCAAGGAGTCACAAAGTCAGGGGTCCGAAGATCAAGATGCAAGGAATCACAAAGTCAGGGGTCTGAGGATCAAGAAGCAATGAGTCACGAAGTCAGGGGTTTGAGGATCAAGAAGCAAGGAGTCACGAAGGGAGCAAGGAGTCAAGGAGTCAAATGCAGCAAGGCAGGGAACGTGTTGCTGTGGCAAAGAGCCGAAGGGAAAATGCTGACCTTATATCCCTTCCCGTCTCTTGCCACCAGGTGCTGTGAGTTACTAATCGGCCTCACCTGTGTGGCCACGCCTTGCCTCTTCAGAACAAACTTAGGGATGCCCCAGTCCTGCAGAGTCCTATTGGTCGCAGGGCCCGGCTCCTGCACGCACACCTGACAGCAGGGGCGCAGCTTCCATCCTAAGCCTCTGCAGGGATCGCTCTCCCACAAAGGCTTGGGAGGAAGCTCCAAAGCTGCACAGCTCCCCCACTTTCTGGGGAGCCCCTGAGAGGCCGGTGCCCTGGCGCAACGCACCACTAAGCCCTATGGGGAAGACGGCTCTGAAGACTAGTGACTTGTTCCCCATTTCCCATTTCAAGTCACTGGTCTTTGCCAGTATATAATGAATTAAAGAAAATGCTTAAGAATACTTTTGTTAAAAAAAACCAGAAGCCTTTTTAATTGGGTATAGTGAGTGAAGGGATACCAAGGGAAGATTAAAGACTGTTTATGTATGCAACGACTGTGGCAAGAATTATTTTAGCCCAAAAATGGAGACAACAAAAGTACTAATGAAAGAAGAGTGGCAGATGAAGGTGATGGATTTTGCAGAACTGGCAAAGCTGACAGGGAAAATCCGAAACCAGCACAGTCAAGTATTCCAAAAGGACTGGAGTAAATTTATACGATATCTGAAAGATCATTGTAAGCAATTAACATCACTAGCAGGGTTGTCCGAAGACTTGTAATGAGGAATTTTCTGTCTTTCTATATTTATTTGAACTTTGAGTCATTCTGTAATGAGAGCAATTAGAATTGGAAAACGTATAAATTGCAATGATATAAAGGTTAATTTTGAAAGCCATGAGGCGGGAGAGAAGGAAGTTGACGGGTGGTATAGTGGATAATGATGTGAATATATAATATTAAATGGAAAACAAATAAAATGTGTGTGTGTGTGTGGTGTGTGTGTGTGGTGTGTGTGTGTGTGTGTGTGTGTGTGTGTGTGTGTGTGTGTGTATGAAAGACCAGTGACTTGTCTAAGGTTCCATCATAATTCTTTGCTGAAGTTGGATTTGAAAAGTTTTGGACTTTCTGGTTTTTATTTCACAGTCTGGGTAGCAATATGGTCACAGCGCTTTGCATGCAGAAGGTCCCAGGACCAGTCCCTGGTGGCACCTCTAGGCAGTAGTGGTAGTAGCACTGAGAGCCAGTGTAGCATAGATTCAAGGTACAAGAAAGGAGACTCTGACTCAACATCAGAAAGATCCTTCTGACATAAGAGCTGTTCAACTGTGGAACAGACTTTGGAAAGTGGTGGGTTCTCCTTCCTCGGAGGTTTTTAAGCATAGTTTGGATGGCCATCTGTCATGGATGCATCAGCTGAGATTCCTACTAGATGTCCCTCAGGGTCCCTTCCAACCCTACAATTCTATGATTCTATGGGGCTTCGGTGGGGTGGGGTCTTTACACTGCTGCATACACTGCCATGGATTTTTAAATTACTTTATTTATCAATAGATTTTATTGCATTAGCCATGTGGCCATAGCATAATATACATTGAAATAACAACATAAAATGGGGGTGGGGAGGTAAAAGTGGATATCGTCCTGGGCAATTACTTAAAAGAGAGAGAGAGAGAGAAAAAGTGCTGAGGCTGGAGGAGGGCCGTTAAGGGTCCTTCAGCTCCTCAGATTTGTCCTAACTCAATTGTCGTTGGACAATAAGGCTACTTGGAACTTCGTTCGATTGTGCGGCTGTGGGGTTAAGGAAGAGGTTAGTGCCGCTTTCCTTTTCATCACACTAAGCAGGAAGTTAGCTGTCATCTTGGTAATCCAACAATCAGAATCCTGCAAAAAGAGGGACACTATCCAAGGCTGGATTGGGAGATGAAGCTTATTCACGAGGGGAGTTAAAAACCGAGATCTTTCATCTGTCCAGTTGGGACAGAAGAGCATTACATGTTCCATAGTCTCCGGGGACGTGTCATTACAGGTGCATGTTCTATTTGCGATGGGAACTCTGGAATAACGACCCGACAGAACTGCTGTAGGAAAACAGTTCAGACGGGCACAGGTAAAGGCCCTTCGCTTAGCCTCCGAAGAAATTGTGAAGCAGTATAGAGGGATCCCTTCAGGAGGTGGAATAGCTAGGGCTAGGCCTGAGTGTTAGAGAAGTCAAGTTGCTGTAGTTTCTTTTTAATTAGTGGTAGTGCCGCCGGGCTGATACACTCTAAGTTAAGGACAGTTTTACAATTCAAATTGAGAAGAGAGCGGAATTTGAGGTTAATTGAAGTTTTCCAAGGGGAATTATGAATATCTCTTAGGATCAGATTGGAAAAACCACCTCTAATTCGTGCATCCGATGCTAATATTTGGAAGCTGTAGGAAATGGCTCGGCTCCATGCTCATTTAACAATTGAGGGCTGGGCGAACTCGAGTCGTAGGGCTGCACCTGAGACACATCTTGGGACGCCAGAAAGAGATCTCAGAAACATATGAAGTGGGCGATCCAGGTTACCTGATATTGCTGTAGTCCATACTTCGCATCCATATAATAATTTGGGGACAACTTTGGCATTAAATATTTGAATTGCTGCTGGAAGGTGTTTGCCGCCCTTCTGGTGGTAAAATCGGACAATGGCGTTAGAGGTCGTGGTTGCAGCGAGAAAGGCAGATTGTAGGTGGGTGGACCAGGAGAGATTATAGGTGAATATTAAGCCTAGATATTTAAAGGCTTTTACCCTACAATTCTATGATTCTATGGGGCTTCGGTGGGGTGGGGTCTTTACACTGCTGCATACACTGCCATGGATTTTTAAATTACTTTATTTAAGTTATAAATTTTATTTTATTTTTGGCAGCCCCTGCAGGAACCGGTCCTCGAATGAAATCAGAGAGCAATTGTTGGGAGGTCATCAGGCCTTGACCTCCCATGACCTTCCCAACCCAACCTTGGGACTTGAAACCGGCCCTGACAGCTGGCAAGGCGACCGGATGGACATTGTCTTGGAGGGCAGGTCACAAGTTGTGTTGGCTTGGAGCAGATGTTGGTCTGATCCTGGCTAGAAGAGGGAGATGCCGCCACACAAGTCGATGTCCAGAATGAGCAGATTGACGCCTGCGCAGCCCTTGCCTTCAACCAAGGGGCGGGGCCCTGAAAAGGAAAAGGAAGTTTTCCAATGTTACTTTTTATTCACTTTTTATGGAGAGCCAAGCAGGAGTCTCGAAACTCTCAGAAATGAAATAATCTGTACTTCCAAACATGCGTAATAATAATAATAAAATAATAATAATAATAATAATAATAATAATAATATATTTATACCCGCCCATCTGGCTGAGTTTCCCCAGCCACTCTGGGCGGCTCTCAAGTGAATGTTAAAAACAATACAGCTTTAAATATTAAAAACTTCCCTAAACAGGGCTGCCTTCAGATGTCTTTTAAAGATAAGATAGCTGCTTATTTCCTTCACATCTGAAGGGCGGGTGCCACTACCGAGAAGGCCCTCTGCCTGGTTCCCTGTAACTTGGCTTTTTGCAGTGAGGGAACCGCCACAAGGCCCTTGGCGCTAGATCTCAGTGTCTGGGCTGAATGATGGGGGTGGAGATGCTCTTTCAGGAATACAGGACTGAGGCCATTTACACAGAGAGAGCCTGCTGGATCAGTTTGCATCATGTTCTCACAGTGGCCAGCCAGATATAGTACATCAATGGGAAACTCGCAAACGTGACCCGTGTGACATAACCATCATGCTCAAGTCTAATCAATGCATGAATGGGTTAATGTCATAGAGTAAGCTGGCCTGCCAGGCTTAGCTAGGAGGTCATTCCCCCTCACCTTGGGGGTGGGAGGCTTATCAAGCTCTTTGTTCTTCCACTTTCCCACCATTTCTTCCACCATGTGAACCCTACTGGTAAGGAGTTCTGAACTGGTTGTTCCAAGCTCAGACTCTGTGGCTTAAGCAAGCCATCTTTGTGTTTCTATACAAACAATTTAGGAACATTCACCACATTGGAACCTAAATTTACTGCCTGTGTTTTTCTAACTGCTATATGAAAAAGCCCATGAACCTGACGTTTGAAGAGTCTGTAAGTAAACCTTTCTTAACTTACCAAATGTGTGGTCCCTTTCTGTGCTAGGGAAATAGGGAAATTTGGAAGCAACTTAGAAGAGGGTATTTTAAAGGTCTAACAGACTATATTTCGACACTTTACTTTGCTACATATTTTGCGATTTTAACTCTCTGCTGGATTTCTGTCACCAAAGAGTACTTGTCACAAATCTGTATCTTCGCATCCAGGGAAGTCATCTTTTTCTACCTATACAGTGGTACCTCTGGTTACGTACTTAATTCGTTCTGGAGGTTCGTTCTTAACCTGAAACTGTTCTTAACCTGAAGCTCCACTTTAGCTAATGGGGCCTCCTGCTGCCACTGCGCAATTTCTGTTCTCATTCTGAAGCAAAGTTCTTAACCCAAGTTACTATTTCTGGGTTAGCAGAGTCTGTAACCTGAAGCGTCTGTAACTCGAGGTACCACTGTAATTTATTTTTTTAAAAACCAAAAACAAATGCAGGAGCAACTCTACTCTCCTGTGGTTTCCTGCAGAGGCAGACTTTGGTCTTTCAAATTTCAGCAGTGCCCTGTGCGAGGCAAAAATTCACACACACCCCACACACCTCGCCTTCTGTTCTGCTCAATTCACTACGTCATAGGTGCAGCGCCCTGTGGCACCCCCTAGGTTCAGCGCCCAGTGCAAGGGAACCGGTCACACTGCCCTAAATGTGCCTCTGTTTCCAGCAAGTGGAATTCAGACCATTGCCACCACCAACCACGGAGGCAGAGCCTAATCACTGTGGTTAGTAGCTACTGATAGCCCCCTTCTCCATCATCCCTGTAATGCTGTTCTGATGGGACAGAGTAACCCAGCACACCCTAGATCAGGCTTCCTCAACCTCGGCCCTCCAGACGTTTCAAGGCTACAATTCCCATCATCCCTGGCCACTGGTCCTGCTAGCTAGGGATCATGGGAGTTGTAGGCCAAAAACATCTGGGGGGCCGAGGTTGAGGAAGCCTGCCCTAGGTCTTTATGAAGGGGGCTCCTTCACAACATGCCGCCTGCCGTCACTGAAATGGGATTGATGTTTCCTTTGCCAGTTTAGTCCCATTGCGTGCTGTGTTTTAAACTGATTTTAAGCTGTATTTCAGGCAATAGCTGGATTTTATATTTTTAATGTATTATATACTTTGATGTTAGCTGCCCTGAGACCAGTTTGGCTGAAGAGGGCGGAATATAAATAAAAATTATTATTATTATTATTATTACAGTCATACCTCATGTTGCATCCGCTTCAGGTTGCGTTTTCTCGGGTTGCGGACTGCCGAAACCTGGAAGTACCGGAACAGGTTACTTCTGGGTTTCGGCAGCCGTGCATGCGCAGAAGTGCCAAATCGCAGCTCGCGCATGCTCAGACACGCAGACACAGGTTGCGAACGCTGCAGGTTGAGAACATGCATCCCGCATGGATCACGTTCCCGAGCATCCACTGTAGTATTATTATTTATTTATTTATTTATTTATTTATTTATTTATTATGTGTGGAAAATGGCAGACTTGCCATCAGCTCATTTAGGGCTTCCGCCCTTCCCTCCTTCACACTCAGTTCCCTTTCCCCTGCTTCTGGACTAGGTGACTGTCGCTGCCCAGGCTGAATGACATAGTTAAACTGTGGAACTCCCTCCCACCAACCTAGGAGGCTTTAAAAGAGGGTGAGACCAATGGAGTTACCAATGTAACGTAAAGATCTCCTCAACGCATCAGTACAGAAGCCGTTAAAACGTGTGGTCGTCCCTTTAAAATGTTATGAAATTCTGGCCCAACTCACTTTGGAACTCGGTAGCCCAGTAAGTAGTCATGCCTCCGCAAATGGCTTGGGCGGGGGCACCATAGTCAGCGATGTTTGTGACCACCTTGCGAGAAATCCCATAGCTTCTGTGAAGGGTGTTCAAGGGGTGCCCCTGGGAACAAAAACAAACAAAAGGACAGATCCATTCATGCCTAGGTCCAGGGATGCCAACCTGAATGAAGTATTGGGGGGGGGCAGGTAAGTGCACACACACACACACACACACGAACGAGAGCATCTGTTTGTCTGTATTCCACAGCACTTAGCTTTGCTTTCAGATCAGTAGTTTTAATTCTAGAAAGCCTGAGAATGGTTAAGAGATGGCACAGTTTCTGAATAAACAGACAGAAATTTATTGATTGTTAACATAATAGACAGATAATTTAAGGATCTTTACAATTCTACAATATGCAGAGAATAACAGGTGTTGAAAAATCAGAGAGAGGAGCTGAGGGAAGTCTTGGGGGGAAGGGAGGGAGGGTTTTTATTGGGGAGGAGGGAGGGGGAAAATGGAGGGGGAGAATGAAGATTATATGTTTTGATAATTTGTTATGTTGAAATTCTTAATAAAAATGATTTTAAAAAAAGAGTGAGATGGTACAGTTTCTATCTTTCTGTTTGCCAGTAGCCACTCTGGGCACTCACAGGGGAAAGCTGGGATTAACAAATTGGTACCTCTCGAACAGTCGTATTGTTATATGCAATGAAATAAAATAATTAAAATTGAGGGAGGACAATGTTACTACCCCCCCATAATAATACTATTATGGGATTGTGAATGGAACCTCCCAAATCTGCCACAGTGTGTGTATGCATATTCTTAATTCAGTTGTATTTTCCTCCTCTCTCTCTCTCATTCTCTTTCTTCTTGTATGTTATTGAAGTATGTGCTCTTTTTTAAATCAATAAATTGGTAAATAAAAGTTTAGATAAGTTTTTTATAAATGTTTTTTCTTTCACTGCAGGTTTTTAAGCAGAGATTGGCTGGCCGCCTGTCTGATACTTTTGCTGTGGTTCCTGGATTGCAAGGTGTGGGGCTAGGTGATCTGTGATTCTATTATTCCTCCCACTGATTTCTGACCTGCAGATTCCTTCATTGGAGGGGGCGGGACACCGTTTGGATTGCCCCACATATTTGGGGGCCAGCCCAGTTTTCTATCTCCACCTTGACGTACCTCGTGCATCATGCTCTCGAGATTTGAGATACTTGGAAAGCTTTGCCGATTCATCCTGGACATGACACATAGCCTCCTGAAAGGCATGTGATAGATGACAACCCCCTGGGAGACACAACGGCAAATATATGTTACGCGAGAGATGGACCCAGGAAAGTTCAAAATAAAAGAATAAAATGAGGACTCAGTACAGTACTGAAAACCCACAACCCCATAAGAGAGAGCCAGTGCCAGTCCCACAAGCACCAGTGTGGCATCATAACAATAACAATAATAATAATTTATTTATATCCCGCCCTCCCCAGCCGAAGCTGGACTCAGAGCAGCTAAAAACAGTAAAAGTAACACAGTTTATATAAAGTCACAGTCAATTAATTGAAATACATTCTAAAACCAATTCATTCTAAAATCAATTCAGAATCAAATTAATGGCAACCATTGGGCTAGAGTTCTATGAGGATTACCAAAGGAGCGGGTCAGACTGTGCCTTGGCCAAAGGCCTGGTGGAACAGCTTTGTCTTGCAAGCCCTGCGGAAAGATGTCAAGTCCCGCAGGGCCCTAGTCTCTTGGGACAGAGCGTTCCACCAGATTGGGGCCACAGCCAAAAAAGCCCTGGCTCTGGTTGAGGCCAGCCTAACCTCCCTGTGGCCCGGGATCTCCAAGATGTTTTTATTTCAAGAGCGTAAGGTCCTAGGAGAGGCGGTCCCGTAGGTACGAGGGTCCTAGGCCGTATAGGGCTTTAATGGTTAAAACCAGCACCTTAAACCTGATCCTGTACTCCACCAGGAGCCAGTGCAGCTGGTATAGCACCAGGTGAATGTGATCCTGCAGCGAGGACCCCGTAAGGAGTCTCGCTGCGGCATTCTGCACCCGCTGGAGTTTCTGGGTCAGTCTCAAGGGCAGCCCCACGTAGAGCGAGTTACAATAATCAAGTCTGGAGGTGACCATCACATGGATCCCAGTGACTAGGTCAGGGTTAGAGTGTTGGCCCAGGACCTGCAAGAGTCCAGGGTTCGAATCCCTACATGGCCATGAAGCTCCCTGGGTAACCTTGGGCCAGTGATTGCCTCTCAGCCTAACTTACCTCACAGGGTTGTTGCGGGGAATTAAATGAGGAGGGGGAGAACCTTCGATTCCTTGGAGGAAAAGGTGGGATATGAACGCAATGAAATAAAATAAGATAATAATAAAATAAGTGGCAGACACTGGTTTAGGGTGTGTGTGCATAACATGGCTTCTGACTGCACCCCTCCCCAGTGGGAGAACCATCTTTTCCTTCATCTGAGGCAGCAAAATGCACCCCTTTCAGGAGAGTTTAACAGGTTTGCCTAGCTGCTGCGCGGAGATCCCACCCCAAGACAAAGAGAGTATTCAACACAGAGTGAACAGCTTTGCGGCTGAACAGCTTGCTCTGAAACTTACGCTGTTGTAGTCCACAATGGCGTTGGTAGAATGCCTTCCAGAGTAAATGTTGAAGGCAGCGACGTTGGTGTTGTGGTTGATGTTGACTGTTTGGTACACGGTTCCTCCATCGTTTCCCTTGTTGATGAGCTGGATAGCCTAGAGACAGAGATCCACCGTCAGACTCCTACCAGGCACTTTGGGGAGACCAGAAAACAAGATCACGTGGTCCAGCCAGGAGGGACTGGCCAGCCAGATGCATAGCTGTCAACTTAAAGATTTGAAAATAAGGGACCAGCAGCCTCGAAAATAAGGGACCAGCAGCCTCGAAAATAAGGGATCAACAATTACTTTGATAAAATACATATTTTGTTGCGTGCAAATGGCTTTAGATACCTATTAGGTCCATAAATTACTATATAGCATATATTCAACACAAATATATGCTAGCTGGACATAGAAAGGGTCCCATTACCTTCAGTAGCTTGTTTAAGGGACATCATCAATAAGGGATAGCAGCGGGACATGGCGCTGGGATAAGGGACTGTCCCGCCAAATAAGGGACGCTTGACAGCTATGGCCAGATGGGCGGGGTATAAATAATAAATTATTATTATTATTATTATTATTATTATTATTATTATTATTATTATCTGCCTGACTGGAGATGGCCAGGGACTGAACTTTGGGCAGCCTTTCCTAGAGTGGTGCCTCCCCCTGTGAAATATACTCAGACTGCATTCTGAATCCTATTGTTCTAGGACCAATCAGACTGCTGCATTTTGGATCCTATTCAACTCAGTACATAACACCCTGCCACCCAGATATTTTGGACGACAATTCCCACCACCCGGGCCAGCATGACTGTAAGATGCTGCAGTGAATCAGAGATGCAGCCCAGAACATCCCTGGGGGAGAATATTCTTCGGTCAGGGAGTCGTAACAGAAGAGCCCTGGTCACCTGATCTTTGACATCATTTCAGGCATCCTTACAGATTCCTGGAAGTAAGTGGCTCATTTATTGCCAGCTGGTGAATTCACCGCTGATCTGAGATCCGACCTCATCCCAGGGACTTAACTCATATGACAGGTTTTGACCAACTGATGTGTCTCAGGCAAGTCTTGCAAATGGAGTCACATGGCTTCTGGACAAGACTGAGTCCCATTCCTGAAGACTGGGAAAGGTTGTGGAGGAAAGGGATCAAGTTCACTGCATGTACGGTGTTAAAGGAAAATGTCATGAAAATGATGTATAAATGGTACTTAACCCCTGTAAAATTAGCAAAGATTTACCATAAGAGTGATATATGTTGGAAATGTAAAGAAAAAGAAGGTACTTTTTATCATATGTGGTGGACCTGTCCCAAGGTGAAAGACTTCTGGGAGAAGATTTATAATGAACTGGAAAAAATGTTGAAATATACATTTATTAAGAAACCAGAGGCCTTTCTTTTTGGAATAATAGGTTTGGAATTGCCCAAGAAAGATGCTAGATTGTTTTTGTATGCCACAACTGCTGCTAGAATTTTGCAGGCTAAAAACTGGAAAATACAAGAAGTGCCAACAGTGGAGGAATGGCAGATGAAGATGATGGACTTTTGGGAGCTAGTTGACCTAACCGGAAGAGTCCGTGACCGGAAGGAGGAGGAGCACCAGGAGGAATGGAAGAAATTTAAAGACTATTTAGTTAAATATGCTAAAATAATCTAAATAGAAATACTTGCAAATACCAGATTGGCCTAGGATTTAAATATGTGATGTTATAGAAAACTATGTCTAAAGTGAAAATGAAAAGAAAGAAAGATGTTAATTGAAAATAGTTTTGGAAAACTGTTACAATGATATACATGGAAACTCAGCCAGGGGGATTCAAGGAAATCATCCAACAATGTAAACAAAAGTGGAAATATTACAGTTAAGATTTATGTTTGTTTGTTTGTTATAAATTTGGAAAATTATTTTTAAAAAATTTAAAAAAAGACTGAGTCCCATTCCTCCCTTTTTTTACTTAGGTTTGTTGTGGCATTTGGTCTATCTATATCTATCTATCATCTATCTATCATCTATCTATATCTATCTATCTATCTATCTATCTATCATCTATCTATCTATCTATCTATCTATCTATCTATCTATCTATCTATCATCTATCTATCATCTATTTATTTCAAAATAAATAATAAAAATGCACAAGCACACATAAAACCTCAAGAGAGGTTTACCAAAAATGATAAAGCAATAAAATTATCCCTAAGATAAATTGGAGCAAGAATTTAAGACATTCAAGCATTTAAAATAACAATTGACTAAAAACAGATTAAAACAAGCCACTTGTGCATGCAGAGGTTAGCAGCAGGAGAGGTTTTGGGACAGGAAGGCAGAAATGGGAGCAAAGTTGGCTACTTACGTTGCTGGCAATCGCTGAGTGAATAAGCAGCCCCAGGAGGCTGGCAAGAAGAATCTGCAGAGCGGAAGGAAAATAAGAGGGTCAAATTTTAAATTGCCAAGTACACATTTCCTTTGTCTGTGAAAGACGAGCTTGAATAGAACACTTATGTTTATGTTGTAAACCACCCTGTGATCTTTGCATGAAGGATTATTATTAATAATAATAATAATAATAATAAATGTGTTGAACATTGCAATTTCATTTTAAAAAGCATTTCGTTTAAAATTAATTCAAGGATTTTTGTGCAGTGTGGTGAGATTTTATACAATATGCTAATGATAATAATTCCACTTGATTCCAGAAGTAAATAGGAGCGTTTGGCTATCGCAAAAACATAAGAGGTTGTCGTCCTGTTTGTGGATACGACTGTCTTCCACTGTCTTTTTACTTGAACATTGTACTCCTGATGATAATGGCATAATACCAGTTTATTAATATCACCAGAATGCCTACAGTGAAAAATAATAATATTAATAATAAATAATAATAATAAACTGAAATCACATCTATTCCTTGGAACTGTAAAAGGGCCATTCTTGCATTACCTATTGCTTATACAAGTTATGCTGGTTGAATATGTAATTTGCTATTTTTAAAAGTAATAAAAAATATTTGAAAAACTAAAACCTTACTACTACTACTGTTTGCAAATGAATATATTTTGCAATGGCAAGGGATGTTCTGTATCTCCACTGCGCCTCTCATTTCATGAAACAATGTAAAAGGCCAGCTGATTCAGATCAAATCCAGAATGTCTTTGGGGTTTCTTTTTAAATATCCAGAATGAGACCAGCAACCAAAACCTGGTTCCATAGCATAATGTTTTTCAAGCCTGCGTATCCTCCAGCGAAAATAGGGACGTCCTAAGGAAAAGCGGGACATTCCAGGGTTAAATCAGAAACCAGGACAGCTTCTGTAAATCTGGGACTGTCCCTGGCGAACTGGACACTTGAAGGGTCTGGGTCTGCAGGGATTCCTAAAAATGAAGGCTGCCTTGGACCAGACTATCAGCATTTCCTGGACAAAATGCACTTTTGCAGTTGCCTTGTAGTGGAAATGATCAGGGATTCGGTTATTTGAGGAGACCCAAGAAGTGATGTTTTGAATTATGGTGCTGGTTTTGAATTATGGTGCTGGAGGAGACTCTTGAGAGTCCCATGGACTGCAAGAAGATCAAACCTCTCCATTCTGAAGGAAATCAGCCCCCAGTGCTCACTGGAAGGACAGATCCTGAAGCTGAGGCTCCAATACTTTGGCCACCTCATGAGAAGAGAAGACTCCCTGGAAAAGACCCTGATGTTGGGAAAGATGGAGGGCACCAGGAGAAGGGGACGACAGAGGACAAGATGGTTGGACAGTGTTCTCGAAGCTACCAGCATGAGTTTGACCAAACTGCAGGAGGCAGTGGAAGACAGGAGTGCCTGGCGTGATCTGGTCCATGGGGTCACGAAGAGTTGGACACGACTAAACGACTAAACAACAACAACAACAAAAGAAGTGATGACCTTCACGGGTACCAAAAGACATTTATAAAACCCAGCTGGTGAATAGGGGCAGTTGAAGCCCACAAGTCTTAGGGTTCCACCTCCTTGAAAAATCCTAGAACTCCTACGGACTACATCTGCTTCCATCACACACCTGTGAGCAACTGAGTCTTCAGCTAGTTTGGCCTGATCTCTGAGCACCTGGTGACAACTTTCTCCCTAGTGAGAGCAAAGCCCAAGAGATGGACATCTGTACTTCACCCTTGAGATTGAAATTGAGGAAGGTACTCACAAGCAACCTCATGGTTGTGGCTCCAAACTGGAATCCAGGCCAAGATGGGTAAGGAGCAAGGAATCGCCAGACCTTATATAGCTAGCTGTGAGAATTATGCAAATACACATCACTCTAATCAAACATTTATTTTTCTCATTTGGGTTTTATGGGAAGCTCGAGAGAAAGCTAAATATTTTTTGTTACATATTTACATACGAGGCTGAGTATCCTCTCTAAGTAAAGATCCCTACGGCAGGGTAACTTATGGCCATTTCTTTGCAGTGATTTCTTCACTCTTTTCTCTGGATTCTGACCAGTGTAAATGTAAGATTGGAAAAAGGAGGAGCTGAGGGTCCCAAAATTGACTGATCCTTCCATCCTTATGCTTGACGCAACCCAACAGCTGCCTCTCTCTGCCACCCGGCTTGTAGGGTCCTCAGACCGTGCAGGTGTGTGGAGACATCCCAGGCCCTTCTGGAACTCTTGTGTGGTTCATTGAGACACTTAGAAACAAGTTCTTATCCCTCTTTGTTTGCAGAGATATAAGGAAAAACACACAAGCAGTAAATAATAATAATAATATATCCCGCCCTCCCCAGCCAAACCGGTCTCAATTTAATATGCAGCCTCATTTTAATAGTAGCCCATAAATCAAAACCATAAGGGGAAGGAAACATAAGGGTCAGACTGAGTCCAAACCAAAGGCCAGGCGGAACAGCTCTGTCTTGCAGGCCCTGCGGAAAGATGTCAAGTCCCACAGGGCCCTAGTCTCTTGTGACAGAGTGTTCCACCAAGTCGGGGCCAGTACTGAAAAGGCCCTGGCCCTAGTTGAGACCAATCTAACCACCTTGCGGCTTGTTGTCATTTGTGGACCTTAAGGTCCTCTGCGGGGCATACCAGGAGAGGCGGTCAATTCCTCTACAGTACTAGGAAACTCGGGGCAAACTGAATGTGATGGCCCTCCAATATTACTAGCTAGTCCTTGTACTGTCACATTTTAAAAATGCTGAGTAGCGGAGGGGTCCTTTTCTATAGGACATTTCTGAGTTAGAATTCAAATAAGCCTCAGCCCAATCTTTAACCTGCAAAATTAAGGTTGGGTCACATCACATGGCTGATGAAAGCCAATCCTAGACATTTTCATGTACAGTTGTACCTCGGGTTAAGTACTTAATTCATTCCGGAGGTCTGTTCTTAACCTGAAACTGTTCTTAACCTGAAGTACCACTTTAGTTAATGGGGCCTCCTGCTGCTGCCGCGCTGCCGGAGCACGATTTCTGTTCTCATCCTGAAGCAAAGTTCTTAACCTGAA
Organism: Podarcis vaucheri; assembly: GCF_965113315.1. Taxonomy (NCBI): domain Eukaryota; kingdom Metazoa; phylum Chordata; class Lepidosauria; order Squamata; family Lacertidae; genus Podarcis; species Podarcis vaucheri. The sequence continues at coordinate 86,828,268 of NC_138765.1, read as the reverse complement.
GCACTATTTCTGGGTTAGCGGAGTCTGTAACCTGAAGTGTATGTAACCTGAAGCGTATGTAAACTGAGGTACCACTGTATTGTAAACTGCCTGGATGCAGCAGAAATCAGGGAGCAATTTTTCAGCAATAACTCCTCAAACCCCTAAACCTGTAATTCAGCAACCAGGGACCGTTCTCACAAAAGATAACACCCAGTTTAGAAAGAGCACGAAGAACTCTTCCCTTGTGTTGCTGGTACGAGACCCTGGTGCGCAATCACAGAAACAATAAAACTCCATCTTTCTCTTAAAACAAAACAAAAAAAAAACCTTTATTGTCATTGCTAAGAATCCCAAAGTGTGGTATTACATCATACCATTTGACTGGGAATTTGCCCTTAGTGAAGGTGTAAGGAGACAAGACACACCTCCGCCCTCTTCTGATTTCCTGAGATTGAAAGCATTTGGTATTTAGTGGGTAATCATCCATGGGATTCAATTCCAAACTTCAAACAATGAATGCTTGTTGTTTGCTAAACAGAGTTTACTCAGAGATGAGAGAAAAGTCCGGACGTGTTTGTCTTCAAGGTGTGGGCCACAGATGATCTCTTAGGAGTGAGGCAAATATTTGACCCAAGTGTCACAACCAGTCCTTCTCATGGGTCAACAACTCACCATCCGTTCAAAGCCTTCTTATCCCACTTTAATCAGTGGTAGCTTCCCTCCCCCAAAGAATCATGGGAACTGCTGTCTGTTAAGGGGGCTGGAAATCGTAGCACCGTGAGGAGTGAACTACAATTCCCAGGACTCTCTGTGGGAAAGCTGTAACAGTTAAAATGATATAAATTGTTTAAACATGCTTTAGGTGTATGGCCTTGGCTTTGTTGGTGCTGGGGACGTGGGTGGCACTGTGGTCTAAACCACTGAGCCTCTTGAACTTGCTGATCAGAAGGTCAGTGGTTCGAATCGCTGTGACGGGGTGAGCTTGTGTTGCTCTGTCCCAGCTCCTGCCAACCTAGCAGTTCGAAAGCACGCCAGTGCAAGTAGATAAACAGGTATCCTGGAGAAGAGTGACTAGTGGGGTGCCACAGGGTTCTGTCTTGGGCCCGGTCTTATTCAACATCTTTATCAATGACTTGGATGATGGACTCAAGGGCATCCTGATCAAATTTGCAGATGACACTAAACTGGGAGGGGTGGCTAACACCCCAGAGGACAGGATCACACTTCAAAACGACCTTGACAGATTAGAGAACTGGGCAAAAACAAACAAGATGAATTTTAACAGGGAGAAATGTAAAGTATTGCACTTGGGCAAAAAAAATGAGAGGCACAAATACAAGATGGGTGACACCTGGCTTGAGAGCAGTACATGTGAAAAGGATCTAGGAGTCTTGGTTGACCACAAACTTGACATGAGCCAACAGTGTGACGCGGCAGCTAAAAAAGCCAATGCAATTCTGGCCTGCGTCAATAGGAGTATAGCATCTAGAGCAAGGGAAGTAATAGTGCCACTGTATTCTGCTCTGGTCAGACCTCACCTGGAGTACTGTGTCCAGTTCTGGGCACCACAATTCAAGAAGGACACTGTCAAACTGGAACGTGTCCAGAGGAGGGTAACCAAAATGGTCAAAGGCCTGGAAATGATGCCTTATGAGGAACGGCTAAGGGAGCTGGGCATGTTTAGCCTGGAGAAGAGGAGGTTAAGGGGTGATATGATAGCCATGTTCAAATATATAAAAGGATGTCACATAGAGGAGGGAGAAAGGTTGTTTTCTGCTGCTCCAGAGAAGCGGACACGGAGCAATGGATCCAAACTACAAGAAAGAAGATTCCACCTAAACATTAGGAAGAACTTCCTGACAGTAAGAGCTGTTTGACAGTGGAATTTGCTGCCAAGGAGTGTGGTGGAGTCTCCTACTTTGGAGGTCTTTAAGCAGAGGCTTGACAACCATATGTCAGGAGTGCTCTGATGGTGTTTCCTGCTTGGCAGGGGGTTGGACTCGATGGCCCTTGTGGTCTCTTCCAACTCTATGATTCTATGATTCTATGATTCTACCACTGCAGCGGGAAGGTAAACTGCGTTTCCGTGAGTTATGGCTTCTGTCATGGTGTCCCATTGCGCCAGAAGTGGTTTAGTCATGTTGGCCACATGACTCGGAAAGCTTTCTGTGGACAAACGCTGGCTCCCTCGGCCTGGAAGTGAGATGAGCGCCACAAACTCATAGTCTCCTTGGACTGGACTTAACTGTCCAGGGGTCCTTTACCTTTTACTTTTTACCTGTTGATGCTGGGCCCTTTCCACACTGCGCCCTTTCAGAGGATTTGCTGTCTTTCGCTTCCTTCTTGGCTGACCCAAGACATTTTGGTCTGAGAGTCAAAGAACAAGATCATGCCCACCCATCCCACATGCAGAACACAGCTCTGAGGGCAACAGGCTTGGTCAGAACCCATCTGGAGTCCTGTGTCCAGTTCTGGGCACCACAGTTTTAGAAGGATCCAGGGTCTGAGAACCAAGCCTTATGGAGGGCAGTTGGGGATGTTCAACATGGAGGAGACTGGGACCTGCTCCTGCACTCCTAATTTACCAAATGAAGGAGTAGCCAGTTCTCATAGGCCCTATATGCCAATATTTCAAAGCACTCCACCAGGCCTTAATTGGAAGTGGACATTCACCGGTTTCTTACTCTTTTCACATCAATGTTCCCCTTGAGGATAAAATTGATACCATTATACTGGCTGTGGCAAAATTCCTCTCAGAGGTGGTAAAAATCAGAAATCAGTATGTCCAGGCTAAAGCTCCTCTGTTGGCTGCCAAGGCTGATCTTACACCTTAATAATTGTTGATACATACTAAGCAATCTTTAGATACTGCATCAGGGAGAAGTACCAGTTGTGGGTCCTGGGGGGAAGTGCACCAAAGTTTAAGTTAATGGAGACTGGTGCATGATCAGAGACTGTCACAGACCCAATTTCTGCACTCGCCACCTAATGAAGATCACCTTTGGGTATTAATATTGGGTTCATGCGTGGCATTGATTCATGAGAAAAACATGAGAAAGCCACATCTGCCATTCGGAGGAGGTAGAGTTGCGGGCTTCACGGCCCCACCACACGCGTGGCGGCTGAAATCCAGCCTCCGTTTGATTGGGGAGATTCCTGGCTAATCGGCTGGCTCTGGGGGTGTGGCCCGCCTTATTTAAACCAGGACGTGGCCAGGAATCTCCCTCTTTGCCGCCTGCCAGCTGTTCCTGCTTTCCCCACCCTCCCGCCCTATAAGGTTTTCGTTCCTTGACCTTGCTATGGACCTTGGTTGGTCGCCGTTGAGGGGCCTGGTAGGAATTTTTCCACTTGGCAAATTGGCACCAGCCACTTGGTTTTTGCCTACCTCGTAGCAAATCGTCACAACTTTCTTGGTATTGGCGGTTAGGCATTGATATAGTTCTGTAATTGGAAGAGGGAAGGTAACGCCATCACCTGCCCCTCATATTGAAGGGTAGTCCAATAAAGGATTCCAGGGGGCAAGGCCCTGTCCGAAGCCTATGGAGGTGAGGGCCTAAGGCATGCCCCCAATCGGTGGCCCTGGTGGAGTGCCTAGTTGATGTGCATCAGCAGGTCTCCCCCTACCGGTGGTTAACCCTTCCCGGACTTCAAGTGGACGGGCTGAAGCCAGATATAGTCGGTTAGGACCAATGCCTAAGCCAATACCGCTCATCACCTGTAGCCAATAAAGTTGTGGCCTTAATTAGCCCATTAACCTTAATAATTGTGTCATGTGTCATTATTTCCACTTGGGGGGTGGGGGTGGGAATCCGCCACGCAATTCCCTGCCTTCCAGTTGCAGTGCCTGCCAGGTATCCAAACAGGTCCCATTCAGTCAACATTTCTGCCAAGAGTGGGTTGGAGACTTTGTTCACCGATCGGTGCCTGTGCCAGTCCTTAGAGTCATCGCTGCAGCAACTGAAGTCTCCTCTTATTATGGTCGCCCTCTTTTAAAATGGTCTAATTTTGTTAGTGTCTTCTGGATAAAGTCTTGTTGTGCTAAGTTGGGTGCATAGAAACAGGCAGTGGTGATTGGATGACTGCCTATGACGCCACAAACAAAGAGGTAGCTGCCTGCCAGCTCTGCCAAATTTTCCTCAACACTCAGAGGGCAGCGCTTTCTTATCAGGACAGCCACAACTGTGGAGTTGCTTGCCTATCCAGAGTCCTTTCAGTAAGCAGCGCTCTGATTCCTGCTTTGATGTGTCTCCTGCAGGAGAGCAATGTCTAGATGTTCCCTCCACAGGGCTGCCTCTACTCTGACTCAGGTCCGCATATGCAAATAAGGAATTGAAAGTGACGTTCAGTGATTGGATAGTTACAGAAAGTTGTTACTGTTGCTTTGTAGCTGAGCTCTATATAAGCAGGTTGGCTGAACCCTTCAGTTCAGTTCTGTTCTGGCCTGTGAATAAACAAGAGCTGTCTGAAGAATCGCTGTGTCATCTGATATGTTCACCCCAACTTAACGGGGCTGTCTCTACTCTGACTCCCCTCTACCGTTGAAGGAAAGAAGCTCTATTGTTTGACTTGGAAGAATCATGGTAATTTTGGTAGAGATGTGGATAGGAGAGAGTTAATTCCTAGGTAAGCAACTCCTTCTCTATTAAAGATGGCATTTTTCAAGAAACTCAATTTTTCTGCTGGGCTTTTAACTTGAAAATCAAGCAACATAAACTCAAACTGGGTAATCCTGGGACACACACTCTGTCTCAATCTAGCTACCTCACAGGGTTGGAGAGAGGATAAAATGGCCGATCAGGGTGGGATAGAAATGTGACAAATACATAATGAAGAGAGACTTTTAAAATTCTAGGCACATTTTAATTGGCAATCACTCCAAATGCAGTAGTTTTTTCCCTCATGCTCCAAGCGTAAGATGAAAAGGAAATGAAGAAAACCCAGGGTGTGAAGCTGTTTCTTTCATCAATGGACAAACACTGCGGTGGGGAAAAGTTGGAGGTTTATTAAGACATCCTTTCTCCCCCACAAAGGCTGATGTGCAAGATCCAGAGGATATTGGCTTTGAAGCAGGCTCCTGAATTTTCTCCTGGAAAGAAAAAATTGGAACAGATAGCAGCAGGCAAGTTATTGGGATGGAATTAAATCATTTGATGTATTAATTTATTTTAAAATGTGTTTGTTTTTAAACAAATACATTAACCATTAAGCACTTATCCAGCAGTACAGTTAATAATGTGTTTGTTTTATCTGTTGTCTCTAGACATCTACTAATACCTTCAAAAGTCAAACATATTACTTGATCAAACCTCTCCACTGAGAATATTGAGCGGTTGGTATACAAGGTCTTGATTTTGGTCATTAACATTCTTAATGAAAGGGGTCAAAGTTTCTTGGAAGGGGAGACCCTCAGACTTTGCTGCATCCCAGATATTATTTTCCCACATGTTCCGCGGTATTTGGAACATGGGAACAGATAGCATCAGACAAGGCATTTGGATGGAGTTAAATCATTTATTTAATGCATTTATTTTCCACCCTTTCCTCCAAGGAGCTCCAGGTGCCATTCCTGATTCTCCTCCCCCATTTAATTGCCACAACAACCCTATGAGGTAGGCCAGGCTGAGAATGACCGGCTCAAGGTTACCCAATGAGCTTTGTGGCTAAGGATTCGAACCCTGATTTCCCAAGTCCAAGCCTGACACTCTAACCACTCTGCCACACCAGCTCTCATGCACTTTATAGAACCCTGCAGCTCATGGTACATCAAGACAACTGATGCTGTTTTTATACCAGTTCAACCACTGTGCCATTCCAGTCGCTTCAGTGGGGCTGCAATGATCAACCAGGGCCAACAACAGAAGTGTGGGAAGGCTATAAGATATATTTCATGTTCAACACACAACCAATTCTGAGTAGCACTTTGCGGAAATATGCCGTGAACCGAGTATTCCTACGGACATTCGGTCCTGCCCTTTGACAGTATGAAGAGGCAGGTTCACCCAATTATGCGCAATCACATTGGAAGGTTTCCGTAAGTGAACCCCATGCGAATGCAACAAAGTTGTTATTTGATACTCACTATCTCCTGCCAACCTAGAAGTTCGAAAGCACATCAAAGTGCAAGTAGATAAATAGGTACCACTCTGGTGGGAAGGTAAATGGCGTTTCCGTGCACTGCTCTGGTTCGCCAGAAGCGGCTTAGTCATGCTGGCCACATGATCCAGAAGCTGTACGCCCGCTCCCTCGGCCGATAAAGTGAGATGAGCGCCGAAACCCCAGAGTTGGCCACAACTGGACCTATTGGTCAGAGGTCCCTTTACCTTTATGTTGTGCTACAGATCCAAGTTTAATGTTCCAAGTGTACAGTTTGTTCAGTTCATGGGTGTGCTTGCATTATTGATATGTCATTAGGATCTCAATATTTTCATCAGGTCTGCATATTACCATATTTATTATTAACCTAAAACTGAGACTGCACGTTTATTTTATATCCAGTCTGAAGATTTTTAGCCAGCTGCCCAATCAGTTTATCACTAGGGTCAAAGCTGTGCTCCGTGGCCCTGGGGAGGACGCAGTGGGGGGGGGAGATGACCCCAAAAGGGGTTCCCTTGTGATTCTCTAGTTCCATGTATAGTTGTGTGGAAGGGGAAACAAACAACTTGTCCCTGAGGTCGGAATACACTCTTTTCACTCTGCAAACCCCTTTCAGTTGAGGACTCACCTGCGAATTCATAAGCAGCATAGGTAGGGATCCCTCTGCACAAGGCTTCAATGTTCTTCCCATATGGGGCCAGGTTAGTGATCTTCTTGGGAGTAACCATGTATGTGAGTTTCTTGGGTGCCGGCCCTTTGGTACGATCCTTCTAAACAGGGGGAGCAATGAAACAGAATTGAAAGACGGGACTGAGTGGGTCATATGTATTTTTGTGACCATTGGTTGGAGAATTCAATCACCAAATTCAAATAAGCAGAAATCTTGAAGGACAACTTTGGATGCACTCCTATTATTTCAGGAAATGCAAATTTTGAAGGCCTTATTCTTCAAGAACTTGTCTAATCCTCTTTGAAATCCACCCAACAAAGCTCCTCTTGGCTTTACCTGTTTTTCCTTGATGGCTTCTGGAAGAGTGGTCACATCTGGCATGACATTTCGATTCATTTTGGTAAGAATGCAAGATTTCTTGGAGAGGATCCGGGTTGCCATGTAGCCCTGCCCAAGCAAAACAGGAGTAGTCAGATGAGCATAACGCAGGAAGGGACAATTCTGTCAATTTTACTTTTTTCAGTTTTCCAGTCTTAAACACGGTTCACCCCATTACCACCTCAAACTCACAACCTTTAAAGAAATAAAAAGTCTTGCATACAATATTCCCTAATATAGTGCAATTTTATATATACTGTTCACTAATATAAAGGTAAAGGTAAAGGGACCCTTGACCATTAGGTCCAGTCATGACAGACTCTGGGGTTGCAGCGCTCATCTCGCTTTTTCGGCCGAGGGAGCTGGCGTACAGCTTCCGGGTCATGTGTCCAGCAGGACTAAGCCGCTTCTGGCGAACCAGAGCAGCGACGGAAACGCCGTTTACCTTCCCGCCGGAGCGGTACCTATTTATCTACTTACACTTTGACGTGCTTTCGAACTGCTAGGTTGGCAGGAGCAGGGACTGAACAACGGGAGCTCACCCTGTCGCAGGGATTCGAACTGCCAACCTTCTGATCGGCAAGCCCTAGGCTCTGTGGTTTAACCCACAGTGCCACCCACATCCCATGTTCACTAATATACAAATTTACAAATTATATTCCCTCAATTTATTTTTGCAAACTACTTTCAGTAGGGTTTTTTTCTGCAATTGACCACTATATAAATTTTATGAAATAAATGCGTGCATTTTGTGCAGTTTTTGGATGAAGAACTGCATTATGAAATCTGCAGAGTTGTGCCTCATTTGGCATGTTGCCTTGGGAAGTAGTGATGAGGCAGGTCTACCTAAAATGTGGAACTGAGCTTCATTTCACCCCCTCCCCAATACTGCATACTCCATTGTTCTCATACCATTTCAGAAATCACAAATTCAATCAATTCATTTTTTTTATGTGAACTAAACTGAATTCCTTCCTTATCCCAAGTAAAAAAAACAAAGGCATCTGAATGTGTGGGTGCTCCTTACAGTGCCGTAATCCCAGATGTTGTTCCAGGAGTGCCAGCCATTGTTGTTGTCTACGTTGACCACCTGCTTTTGGTTGTCAATGCTCACAGACTGATGGGAATGGCCCCCCACATTTCCCTGGTTCTTTTCGCTGATATTCTTGAGTGGGAAAAATGAAGAACAGCAAGACAGTCAGATTTTCAGTGTTCCAGATTTCGCAATAAACATTTCTTTGTAAATGCAGACATCCACTTCAGTAAGCGTAAGTGAAGCCAGCTCTCAAGCACAGTTCAGTCTGAAGCATTACATTTTTCAAGCTGTGTTTGGAGATGATAGAATCCTAGAAATGTAGAGTTGGAAAGGACCAAAGGGTCATCTAGTCCAATCCTCTGCAATGTAGGAATCTTTGGAAGAGCACCCGGCTCCTATCCCTCAAAATCTGGCAAATTGGCCAGCCTACGCAAGGCTCAAGAATGGGATCAGAGGCAGCCTCAGAGGACAATGCTTCCATGTCCCCATAGCTGCTGTGCCCACATTCACAATGCAAGAGGCTCTCATCATGCAGAATTCTACACCAAGATACAGTGGTGCCCCGCAAGACGAATGCCTCGCAAGACGGAAAACTCGCTAGACGAAAGAGTTTTCCGTTTTGGAGGTGCTTCGCAAAACGAATCTCCTATGGGCTTGCTTCGCAAGACGACAATGTCTTGCGAGTTTCTGCGGGGTTTTTCCCCCTCCCCCTCCCTTTTTCTAAGCCGCTAAGCCACTTATCAGCTGACCCGATAAGCCGATAAGCCGCTAAAAGCCACTAAAAGCCGCTAATAGTGCTAATAGCGCTAATCCTCTAATCTTTCAACGGGCTTGCTTCGCAAGACCAAAAAACCGCTAGACGAAGAGAATCACAGAACGGATTCTTTTCGTCTTGCGAGGCACCACTGTATAAAGGCAGCCTCAGAGCACATCCGATTTCAAGCTTCTAAGAGCAGCAACAAGACAGAAATAATGTAATGAGAGCAACGTGTTTAATCTGTCTTAGTACTTACATTATCAGCTAAGGTGGGGGCTAGGAGAACGCCCAGGAGCGCAACACTCAGAGCCTGGAACAGATTTCAGAAGAAGAGTAGCGTTACATGACAGTCACCTTCTATTTATAATCAACTCAGGTTTTTTAAAAAATTAAAACATAATCTCAGTACAGTATTTAGAATACAATGGTACCTCAGGTTAAGTACTTAATTCATTCCGGAGGTCCGTTCTTAACCTGAAACTGTTCTTAACCTGAAGCACCACTTTAGCTAATGGGGCCTCCCGCTGCCGCCGGCGCACAATTTCTGTTCTCATCCTGAAGCAAAGTACTTAACCCGAGCTACTATTTCTGGGTTAGCGGAGTCTGTAACCTGAAGCGTATGTAACCCGAGGTACCACTGTACTGTAAACTAATCTATAAAAAACAGCAACAACTAAGGCTGTGGATCCAGCCGTTTCTCGCTCATTCCTTTGCTGCATAAAGTGCCTTTACTCTTTGCCTCCGATTTTGGACTTCCGGCAACTAGAGATGGATTCAAGCATGCACTGGCTATCGAATTATTCTGAGTGGGGGCAGAGAAATTTCCCAAGTGCCTTGATTTCCAATGTCCATTGGAAGGCAGCCAACTTTGACATTAGGATTCCATCTGCAACACCCTATGTACATTCAATTTTCCAGTAGCTAGAAGGACAGTTGTGTTTGTTAGTGCATGGGGGTTACTTCGTGTCTTAAGATTAAGACCGCAATCCATCACAGAGTTAAGAGCTCTTAAGCACAGCGGCTCAAGAGCATTCTTGGGCAGGGGGGCTGTTTCACCATGAGTGTGTTTCTTCCATATTCCTCAAGGAGCTGAAGCCCACCAGGTCCACATATGATGTAGCAGAGGGATTTTATGTTATTTGTTGCATTGCTTTTCCTCCAAGGAGGATAAGGTTCTCCCCATATCATTTAATCCCGAAAACAGCCCTGTGAGGTATGTAGTTTGCTGGGCAACCCTGGCCTAATCTACCTCACAGGGTTCTTGTGAGGATGAAACGGGGGGCGGAGAATCATTTATACCACCTCAAACTCCTTCAGAGAAAAGGCAGTATAAAATAAATACATACATAAATGAAATCTAGAAATTGCTTCCCACAGAAAGAAGAGGTTTTAGGGATAAATCGGGTTTTCCGTCGCATGGGCTTTCAGTAGAAAATGAAAAGTTGTGTATACTCACAATCAGCTTCATTTTGTCGCTGGAAGAGGTGCGGGATCAGCTAAAGAGGAACCCTTCCACTTTATATACTCTGGTTTTCAAATATTAGGTGTGGAGAGACTGAAGGGGTAGGGCCCCCTTATCACAGTGGGGCTGGAACTCCTCAGACCTGGGGCATGTAGGCGAAGGACAAGGAAACGGGGTGACGCCTTACAGATAAGCCACACGAGGCCGATAAAAGATATAATCAATACACTTTTTGATAACATTTGATTGCACAGAAGGAATGGGTGGGAGGCGTCATTTTAAAACTGCTGAATTAAGACCGAGTTTAATCCCACAAAACAAACACGGCTCGCCTAGTAAGCCTGTTGTGTGAAATGTCAAGTAACATTCCAACATCTGCATTGATCAGGACGGGCAGAAATCTGGATTTTTTACATTTTTAAGTTCCATTCTTGTGATTTTTGCTTTTAGTGTGGCATTCAGCTATGTTTTACTCAACGGAAATTAGTGAACATGACTAAGTTAGGACTGTTAATTTCAGCGGATCTACTCTGAGTAAACCTAGTTGGCTACCACCCCTAGAGTCGATCTAATTTTCAACGAAACATGAATTTAACACGAGAAAACGTTCTGAGGTGTGTTGCTCCAATGGCTACAGTTCTTTGTCTTCCCTGCTCACATCTTTAAATTGATATAATTAATTGACCCATGCATACACAAAAACTGTTTCCGAGGGAGCCGGCATACAGCTTCCGGGTCATGTGGCCAGCATGACTAAGCCGCTTTCGGGCGAACCAGAGCAGCGACGGAAACGCTGTTTACCTTCCCGCTGGAGTGGTACCTATTTATCTACTTGCACTTTGACCTGCTTTCGAACTGCTAGGTTGGCAGGAGCAGGGACCAAGCAACAGGAGCTCACCCCGTCATGGGGATTTGAACCGCCGACCTGATCGGCAAGCCCTAGACTCAGACCACAGCGCCACCTGCGTCCCTTTTAAGGAAAAGATGGCCCCTTTCAAAAGAACATGCTGATCGCGTTATGGAATCGCTGAAAGAATAAATTTGGTGGAGCACTTGCCACTTTCTGTAAAAAAAAGATACAGACCATCTTTCCATGGATATAAAGTTAAGTTCTTACACTGCGGATCTTTGCTTAAAACCTGCACAGTTCTTCACATCTGGCACGAATGTTTGCAAAAGTGACATTTATTCATCCCAACTCTCCCCAACTTGGTACCTTCCAAATGTCTTGGATTACAAATCCCATCATCAGTTCCCAACCATCAGAGCTGGGCTCCCCCCAGCCTGAGCAGCATAGCACTAAGCTGGGGACAGGGGTGCTGAAGGGAGGTTGTGAGGGCTCCCTGGCCGCGGAAGACAAAAACCAACAAGGAGACAGAGCTGGCACAGCCATTAGGCAGGCTGAGTCCACTACCTCCGGCCCCAGGAGACTCACCCATGGGTGCCCCACCTGCCTAGCTGCCTCTGACAGTGGTGGAGAAGAATCACCACCATTGGTACCAATTTTGGGCAAGATCACAACCATTTGGGGCATGATTTTGCTTGAAATTGAATGAGATCTTCCTTTATGCTCACAAGATTAAATGCCTTCCCTTCTGCAGTCTTCCCTTCTGCAGATTCTTACATACTCCATATCAAGCCCGCCTGTGTGCCTGCAAGCAAGTACAGTGGTAATTCGGGTTAAGTACTTAATTCGTTCCGGAGGCCCGTTCTTAACCTGAAACTGTTCTTAACCTGAAGCACCAGTTTAGCTAATAGGGCCTCCTGCTGCTGCCGCGCTGCCGGAGCACGATTTCTGTTCTCATCCTGAAGCAAAGTTCTTAACCCGAGGTACTATTTCTGGGTTAGCAGAGTCTGTAACCTGAAGCGTATGTAACCTGAAGCATATGTAACCCAAGGTACCACTGTAGTACCTGATTCAATGGACCACAATCTCAAAGATTGCCCTTTACACAGCAGACCTCGCCAACTGATGCTGAGCAAAATGTTTGTGCTGGGCCCAGGAGTTAATTTGAGCAATGCAATGCAGTCCAGGTCCAGTCCCGAATCCAAGGATTCCGTTATGAGTCAGCCCAACAGGGCCAAGGCAGGACATGAGCCGGAAAACCAGGCAAGGTCAGGAACAGGATCACAGGCAGGTTCTGGCAAACAGCAATGTTGCTCCCGCAACCTGGGACAGGGTCCGACAGCCTTTTATCTTTGTCGGGGTAACGGCCGGTCCTGATCCCCCGGTGATTCACCTCCCTGTTTCACCTGAAGGCGAGCACTCCTCCTGCGAGTACTCAGGTCTCTCCTTCTCTCAGACTTTAGTCTCTGCAGCTCGGGAGATGTCAGTGGGTTACTAGACCCAGGAGCCGCCTCAGCCTCTCCTGACCCAACTGGTAGATGAGCAGCTGTATGTTATGTACTGAAGTTCTCACCCTGGGCCAGCAGGGGGATACTGTAGATAGCTATGCAAATGAAGGATCGAAAGTGACGTTCAGTGATTGGATAGTTTTAGAAAGTTGTTACAGTAACGTTGTACTGGAGCTCTATATAAGCAAGCTGACTGAACCCTTCAGTTCAGTTCTGTTCTGGCCTGTGAATAAACAAGAGCTGTTTGAAGAATCGCTGTGTCGTCTGATATGTTCACCCACAACTTAACACTGTAAGTGATGGCCCATCTGAAGGCAACAAGGTAATCCCCACATCTGGAGCCAGGGCAGGCTCAGGCCCCTGACTCGGCCCAGCTGGTGCTTGTTGCAGGGGAACCTGTGCAGACTGGGGTCTTCAGGATCAGGCCCCAGACTAGGTGCAGATGCTGCCTGAGGCAAATGATCCGGTGTGGACTGAGACTTCTCTGGTTCCGAGTCCGAGTCCAAGTCCCAGGCCATCACAATGTTGGACCTCCGACCTACAAATCTGAGAAGAAGTCAAATGAGGTTTCTCCCCATCAGATCGGGACAAAGATATCATGGCCTTAGTAGCTTCCTTTTTAGCCACAATTTAACCAGGAACGAACCATCTTTTGGGGGAATAGACAGGGCGAAGCAGAATACTTAAGTGTGCACGATCACAGCGTGACCTTACTACCATCGACAGCTTGACCCTTGCCCTTTTAAATTACTGCAGTAACTTGAAATATCGTGATGCCAATGCGGCAAGAGTCTTGATAGCACAAGGATGGAAGAATGAGGAAATCCCAACGAAAGAACAGTGGCAAGAAAAATTGATGAGCTATGCGGAGCTGGCTAAATTGACATACAAACTGCGGGAGAATGACAACTGTGACTTAAGGAAGAATGGGAACTTTTTACAAATTATCTAAAAAGACAACAAAATGAACTGGACTCCTTGGCAGGTTCCATACACAAATTGATAACAAGATAGATAGATAACGTAAGGATATGTATAATTTTATAACATGCAGAGAACAATATGTGCAGAGAAATCAGAGAAAGGAGCTGAGGGAAGTCCCTGGTGGGGGAGGGGTGTGGAAGGGGGGTGGGAAAAAAAGGGGGAAATAATGTATGGGATTACAGTCATTCCTCATGTTACGTTTGCTTCATGATACTTTTTTCAGGTTATGTCCCGTGGCGACCTGGAAGTACCGGAAAGGGTTACTTCTGGGTTTCGCTGCTCGCGCATGCGCAGACATGCAAAATGATGTCATACGCATGCGCAGAAGTGGCAAATCACAACCCACGATTGTGTTCTGTTCATGTTGCAAACGGATCCCATTCACAACCAGAGGTACCACTGTAAATGGTTTGATAATTTGTTATGTTGAAATTGTTTAATAAAAATATATATTAAAAATAATATTGTGATGCCAATAAAGGTACTTGATTCGATTTGAATGAGATCTTGCAGAGCAAGCAAGATCTTGTGCGATTTGGGGCAAAACCTCACCCAAAATCGGTATGATCTTGCCTGAAATTGGTGCCAATGGCAGCACTGCTTCTCTGCCAACGGTGGATGCGGCAGGGCATGCAGTGGTGGCAGGAGCAGGTAGGTGGCGGCAGCAATGGCAGCAATGGCAGCAGTGGTCCAGCAAGGCAGCGCTTCCTGTTTCATCTGAAGCAGTAAAAAAGGACACACCACCCCTGCGAGGAGATCTCAACATGTGTACAGTTTAGACGAAGAAAAAGGCAAGCATGAGGGGGAAGTGGGTAGAGAACATTTTTCCTCCCTTTCTCTTGACCCTAGAACCCACCAACCTCCAACGATGCTGAATTTTGGAAGATCCAGAACAGATTAAAGGAAGTCCTAGATTTCCCCAGTGAAATCTCCAGGCAGGGCTGTGTGAGAAGGCTATCTGAAATCCTGAAGAGCTCTGCTGGCCAGTTTAGACAATTCAAAGCTAGACCCAATAATCTGACTCTGTTCCTATGTAATGCACTCTAGAGGTGCAGGGATAAGCACTAATTAAAACATAAAAGAGCCATCCTGGATCAGGCCAATGGCTATTTGGTCCAACATCCGGTTCTCACAGTGGTCAGTCTGAAGTTCCAATGGGAAACCGGCAAGCAAGTTATGGAGTCCGTGACAAACTAGTTGGTCTGAGCAAATTTCAGAACAGAGGGTTTTCCATGCATATTGGGTTCTGCTGCAGAAACATAGCTTAATAATGTGGAACTCCAAAATCCTGGTAAAAATTTAGGTGAGGGAAGTTTCAGAAGCATCCCCTCCCTCACAGAACCTCAGACACACACGCCTTTATTTAAGAACCTGATATCGTAGAGCAGATGGGCAGACTAGAGGCAGGCAGCCGCAGACATTCTGGAAAGGGTTAACTGATATTTGCAAAATGACCAAATTGGAATTTTTTCGCAGCTGACTAATGTAGCTATCGGGCGTGGTTATCGGCTCAGCCCAAAATGCAGATAAAGCCGTTTACCATGGCGGGTCCGATAGATATGGAGTCCCAAAGTGTACGGGGCCTATTTCTGTGTAATGTTCCCCACACCTACAGGCAAGATATAAAAGTTCGAAGTCTCGGGAATCTTATTCCATTTGCTTCTCAGCTTCTTCCCCTTATCTGAGAGAAAAATGAGCGGACTCGTGAGTATAGCTGGCAGAATCCTTTTAGCAAAAATTAATATATTTAGGTGAGGTTGTGAATTGTCTTTGTAAGGATGGAAATTCATAGCAGGTGGGGATTCACCGCAAGCTAGCATCTCTTGGAAGGAGACAGGGACCTTTACTTCATCCAAAACTTTACATTTCGTGAATTTTGAAAGAACTTGCTTTGGTTTTGAATGAACTCATTTCTGTAACTACAGAACGATTTTCTAACAGCAGAGTAGGATTATATTGTTACACACCACACCTGGGTTCAGATTCCTTGGAAAGAAGGTCAGCAGAGACTGTGATGTCTTTAGCATATTTGGTTTTATTTACACATCTGTACAGCATGAGCATAGGATGGAGGGACTCATAGCATCAGCACCCCAACAGATCTTGCTTCTCCATGAGTCACAGCTTTGGATTCAGCACAGAGCAAGCAGAGCTCTGGGTCTCCAGGCTGCTTCCAGCTCAGTTCTGTCACACATTCTCTGGCTACTGTGCTCCTACCTGAGTTTGCTAGGTGAGCAGGTGAAGGACAGGCCCACTCTTCAGCCGAGAGGCCCACCATCACTTGTTGTCGTTCTTGCAACCTGGCTCATTCTTTTGGGATGCTGATGAGGACACTTAAGTGGCCAGCTGAGGTCGCCGGCTTCCTCAAAAACCTGCCTGTCTAGCTCAGCAACAGAATCCCCTATTGGACCCTAACCCTCACTGTATACAGGCCCCCATGTTTGGAAGGGACTCGGGGCACTGAGACCCTCAAACCCACAACACAATCAAAACTTTGAACGTCATGGATGTTTAAACTGAAAATATGGCATGTCTCTTGCAGGGTACAGGAGATCTGAGATCCAGAGAAGGATAAGAGAGGATCCCAAGATTGGGGCAGGGGGAGGGGAGCTTTTCCACAGGCAACCTTCAATTTGGTGTGTTATTCCAAGGCCTGTGGAGGTTTATAGTATGGCAAATTGGAGCAGGGCATTCTGCGTGGTGGCCCCCTGACTGGGGAAGGGAATTCCACCCACTGAGGACAACAGCTGCCAATGGCTGTTGAGAACATGGATAATCACTCAGGCTTACTCCAGCCTCTGATGCCAGCTGAATGATTCCCAGCTACTGAAATCATGACGTGTTGCCTTTACTAGACTGCTTTGATTGGATGTAGCATTCCTGTTTTGCATTGAGTTGCTGGATTGTATGCTGCCTGGGTAACATTTTGATGAGAGGCAGTTCACAAATATTTTAAATAAAAAGCCAAGAAGTGAGGCATGTCTTGGGTAGATTCTCTGAAGGCCCTGCAGGGGTCATTCAGTGACACCCCCCCCCCATTGGACTGGTGGGAACAAAATGCAGCCTCTTTGTGGGAGTTGGGAAGAATAGAGCTTCTTGTTCTCTTCTGCATTCCTTGGGGAAATCCCATTCCTCTTCTAATACCAGCATGGGGCACTGGTAATATTGCTCTCCCAGGGCATTGGCGGTCCCTGAATGCCACAGGGAAGCTGACCATGTATGGAATCTCTGTGCATTCACTTGTGGTGCTGGGAGCTTCAAGAAGGTAGCAGAAGGTTCAAAGCTACCCACCCACATTGACTTCACTGCCATTAGCCCAAAATCAAACCAGTTCTTCCCAAAGAGGGTGGTAGTGCCCGGGGGGGGGGCGTGTTACCTAGGGGGGGGGGCAAAGAGGCAAGGGGCTGGCAGAGGAGTCCTGGAGATGTTAGTGACTCTCAGACTTTGAAAAGTTGGTTATCACTGGATCTAGTCCATCCATTTTGTTGAATTAACTAAATAATTTTAATTGACTTCTGAACAAATGTGCCATTAATTGTGTCTGTTTTGAATTCTATTGTGTTATTACCTTCCTCAGGGTAGGGTAGGGGGCCTTGGGAATGAGGTTATGGAACCAAGGGGGCAGTGACCCCTAAAAGTTTGGGAACTACTGCTTTAAATGGAGCCACTTCCAACTGTGAGTTTGCTGTCCTATCTTCCCCCTCCCACTTTTCTTTCAACAGGCTGTATTAATCGCTGTTCTGGGGGTCTTCTGGAGCCCAGCTTTTGCCACTTTCCAGGTAAACAGAATCATCTCTTTTTCACCATGGCAACACTTCAAATGACGTAACCATTGTGGTGGTATTTACTATACTGGGGCTATCGTTTTATTTATCCCACTGCATGTATGCCCTACACAACACCAGCATGCAAAAGTGAGCAGAACCCCTAAAATACTGTGAAAAGTGGGACTGGCAGAAATGAAGCAAAACGTAAACAGATGAGATAGAAGTGCTGGTGTATTTGCAGATCTAAGAATTGCACCTTATTTTGGACAGGGTTGTATCCTGCCCCTCTGAAAACACAGGCACACTTTGGAGGCTCTCAGTTTGTTAGCAGAGAATGGCAGTTAGAACATATTACTCTGGTATTGTTCATTTTGCATTGATGATCTGTTAGCTTCAGAGCCCAGCTGAAGATATTGTTTATTTATACCCCTAAACTGGTATAAACTGGATGTGGGTGGCGCTGTGGTCTAAACCACTGAGCCTAGGGCTTGCTGATCGGAAGGTCGGCGGTTCGAATCCCCGCAATGGGGTGAGCTCCCGTTGCTTGGTCCCTGCTGCTGCCCACCTAGCAGTTCGAAAGCACATCAAAGTGCAAGTAGATAAATAGGTACCACTCCAGCAGGACGGTAAACAGCGTTTACATGCGCTGCTCTGGTTCGCCGGAAGCAGCTTAGTCATGCTGGCCACATGACCCAGAAAAATTGTCTGCAGACAAACGCCAGCTCCCTCGGCCAGTAAAGTGAGATGAGTGGCACAACCCCAGAGTCGTTCGCGACTGGACTTAATGGTCAGGGGTCCCTTTACCTTTAAACTGGGAATCAGCTCCCTTGAGGTTCGGCATCGAAGCTCCTGTCACATGGGCAAGCGCCTACCTCCACAGTAATGGTAGTGCCAACACTGTGCCATGCCTCTGCAGTGGGGACGCTCTGCCCCCCAATACTGGGTGCTGTTAGAAGTCAGATTAAAACCTGACCCTTTCAAGGATCTGTTGGTTGCTTCCCGATGCTGCAAAAGAGATCATTGCTCCCCACTTTGCTTATTATTTGTGTTTTTCATTTTTGCTCCAGTTTTTCATGCATTTGATGGGGTTTTTTCCTGCTGCTGTGTACTTTGGCATACTGCCAAATAATGGGGTTCTTTTAAATGATTAGTCACTTTGATTTTTTAAAAGAAAGTTTAAGTGAATTACACTTTTAAAAATACATATATATACTTAAAGCACCCTTACTTATGTCATACTTCACAACAAGGAATATGTAAAAAATAATAACAACAATTTGGGGGGCTATATTTACTCTCAGGTCTACAGACTCCCAAGCTACAATGGTGATTATGTCCAGCAGACCGTGTCCATAGATAATGAGAATCAAGTGGCCAACATCCACGTCTATGGAGGACTCTGCTCTTCAGATACCATTTTTGACTACAAGCATGTAAGTCTACCTGTTTCTGTCTCACAACAATCTTCTGGGGTCCTCTGCAAAACAGACTCAGGTGACAGAGGGTGGATCTGAAGGCAGGTGGAGCCACCATCTACCTTTTTTGCAGCTAAGGAGGCCTGGGACTGGTCAGCGCCTGGTTGGGAGACTATCTTGGAAGCACAGGAATTCTGCCTTGGGTTCATTTATGGAAGAAAGGTGGGCTTAACAACACAGGAAAGAAAGAACTCACACCAGGAATAACCAATATTTTAGGCAGAAACTTTTTTTTATTCAGCTGCATTCCATCCATCCATCCACCCAGTATCATCTATTTAAAATAAACTTATTTTGGGGTGATCACAGACACTATAAGGAGTGATGGCAATGGCGAGCACCCATCAGTCACGTTCTAAGGAATTTGTTTCCAGAACAGTCAAATTCATCCGTGGTTTTGCATGAATGGCTTTCTTCGCTCCGTAAAATAAGTCAGCTCGACATTCAACATACAGATTGGTTTTCTGGCAAGAATGAAGAACTCGTTGAGTCTATCCAATTTTGACACAATAGGAGGAGTTAGGTTAGTGACTCAAGTGACAGAGTTAGGCCCCTTTGTTCACCAATGCAGGCATTTTCCTGAATTTGTTCACACACAGTTTGTAACGGAGAAGGTGGTCGTTTATTTTCTTTTTGAAAAATTGTGTTCATACAAAATGTGGCTTCAGACAAATGTATCATTAGTCGCCAGTCATTACCTCTGAAATTATTAATGCATTTTGGCAAGTCTTTCTTGCCACTAAAAGTAAAAATGCTACAAAATGAGGTTGAATAATCAGTTGCAGGACATCCAAATGTATTCGGACACCTTTAACAAAACTGGCCAGTGGCCTCAGAAAGAGTCTTTCTTGTTTACCATGGGCCTCTAGTTCAGACTGAAAGCCAATGTCGATTCCTACCTTGGGGTGGGAGCAAAGAGGGGCCCGGAAGGCCCAGTAGTACCTTACAGTGGTGCCTCGCAAGACGAAAAGAATCCGTTCTGTGATTCTCTTCGTCTAGTGGTTTTTTTCGTCTTGCGAAGCAAGTCCATTGAAGGATTAGCGGATTAGCACTATTAGAGGCTTTTAGAGGCTTTTAGCGGCTTATCTGCTGATCGGATCAGCTGATAAGCGGCTTAGCGCTATTAGCGGCTTTTAGCGGCTTATCTGCTGATCGGATCAGCTGATAAGCGGCTTTGCACTATTAGCGGCTTTTAGCTGCTTTTAGCAGCTTATCTGCTGATCGGATCAGCTGATAAGCGGCTTAGTGGCTTAGAAAAGGGGGGGAGGAGGAAAAAAAACAAGGAGGAACTCGCAAGACATTGTCGTCTTGCGAAGCAAGCCCATAGGAAATTCGTTTTGCGAAGCACCTCTAAAACGGAAAACTCTTTCGTCTAGCGAGTTTTCCGTCTTGCGAGGCATTCGTCTTGCAGGGCACCACTGTATCTCAATTCTTATTCTCCTTTTGTGAATGACAGGGATACATCGCCACTCGGCTCTTTTCTCGACGGGCCTGCTTTGTCATGAAGATGGAAAAAGGCTACATTCCAGAGCTGGAAGAAGTTGGGCGGCTGGCATATGAGAAGCAGGTAACTGCAGAGTTCATTACAGACATCTCAGTGTATATATCATACACTGTATATGCCTATTCAGTTTATGCACTTTGGTTTTAAAAAAAATATGTTGTATTGTTTTTTCCATGGATATATCCTCTAACAATATTTCTCTAACAATTTTCCATATTCCCCCCCCCTCCTCCCCTGGACTTCCCTCATACTCCCACTTTGTTTTATTTCCATATTACTCATCCTGCGTGTTGTTTTCCAAAATTTTCCCAATACATATAGTCTTACTTTTTTATATATACAACTGTGTTTGTTTATTCAAACCCTGACAGTGAGTCCAATTCTTTATGTTGCCTCTTCATATATGTTGTAAATGGTTCCCATTCTCTTTTAAAGTCTTTGTTATCCTTTTCATGTAATTTATCTGTTAATTTTGCCAGTTCTGCATATTCCATAAGTTTCCCTTGCCATTGTTCTTTCGCTAGTATTTCTTCTGTCTCCCAAGCTTGTGCTAATATAATTCTTGCAGCTGTTGTTGCATACATAAATAATTTCCAATTTTCTTTCTTTTTTTAATCTTGATCTAAAATTCCTAGGAGAAATGCTTCTGGTTTCTTAACAAAAGTCTTTTTAAACTTTCTTTCCCCAATTCATTATATATCATTTCCCAATAATTTCTAACCCTTTTGCATTCCCACCACATATGATAAAATGTACCATCTTTTTCTTTACATTTCCAACAGGTTTTAGATCCTTTTTTATACATTTCCCCCACTTTCTCTGGTCTAATATACCATCTATACATCATTTTCATATAATTCTCTTTCAATAAAATACAAACTGTAAATTTTAAATTCACCTTCCACATCTTTTCCCAGTCTTCAAGTTGCGTATCGTATTCAGTTTATGCACTTTGAATCATAGAATTGTAGAGTTAGAAGGAACTCCCAAATTGAACTCCCTGCAATGCGTGTGTCAGGAACGTGCCCCCCCCCCCCAGAGCGCAGTGGAAGAGTCAGCCTCAGAAATTGAGCTGAGCGAGCAGGGGGCTGACTCTGCAGATGAGAGCTGTCTGTCTGAGTTTGGAGAGGACAGGCCGGCCCCCCTCCAACCAAGGGAACAAGCTATTAGCTCCCAAGGAGAGGAAGAATTGGAAGCCGGTCAAAGCGTTGCCAGGCAACCAGCAGATAGGCCAGAGTCAGAGGCTGTCTCTTCTGGGGAAGAGACAGGCCTGCCATGCAGTCCCCGTACAAGGAGGTTGGAGAGGCTCAGAGAGTAATGGAAGGGAAGGAGAAGAAAGGGAAGGGGAGATTTTGGCATCCTTCCTGTTGGGGGAGGGACAATGAGTCAGACCGAGCAACTAAGGTTAATGAGAGCAGGCAGAACGCCATGCTCTGGATGTGTTTTTCTTTTAAATAAACTTATATGAAACTGACAGAGAGTCGTTGCTGCTTATCAGGCTGCTTGCTGTCCCTCTGGAAATGAGTTACTTCATAAACACGTTCCCTTTTTAGATGATGAACAAGATGATGTCCCCCAGAAACGTGTGGGGGAAATATGAACCCAGTGACTCTTTCTTCGGAGAAATCAAGGAGTGGCTTGTTTTCGGCAGCTCCATCGAGAAGCTCTGCAAGAACGTGCCCGTTTACAAAGTTGAAAAAGTTGAGAGTGAGTATTCACAGTCCAGCCAAACAGCTGCTTCAGTTTGGAAATGGAACTTCCAGAGTCGTTAAATGTTGGAAGTGCAGTGGAAATGCAGATCAAACTAGACCAAAAGAGCTCCGCAAACTGGAGTGGCAGGTTTTCTGGATTGGTTACTGAAGAGGTGTAGGAATGTTCGGGGTGGCAGGAGAGGATATATTGTTTATTAATATCCTTCCTAACTTGTGTTAGGGACGTGGGTGGCGCTGTGGTCTAAACCACAGAGCCTAGGGCTTGCTGATCAGAATGTCAGCAGTTTGAATCCCCGCAATGGGGTGAGTTCCCATTGTTCAATCCCTGCTCCTGCCAACCTAGCAGTTTGAAAGCATGTCAATGTGCAAGTAGATAAAGGGAAGGTAAATGGTGTTTCCGTGCGCTGCGCTGGCTTCGCCAGAAGCGGCTTAGTCATGCTGTCCACATGACTCAGAAAAACTGTCTGCGAACAAACGCCGGCTCCTTTGGCCAGTAAAGCAAGATAAGCGCCGCAACCCCAGAGTCGTCCACAACTGGACTTAATGGTCAGGGGTCCCTTTACCTTTAACTTGCGTTAGCAAGTTTCTTTGCTTAGCAGAGTTTACATTCCCCCTCTCATGCACAGCAGATAGCTGGTTGCAGGCTTGTGCAAGCCTCTCACTATTATACAATTCAGTCTGTCTCAGATTGAATTGCATATTCCTGGTAAGTTCCCTTGAATCCCTCTTAAAAGAATAAAGATACAACAATCTTATTCAAAGGCGATAAAAGAAGTTTACTTACATCAGTTCACAGTTGGATCCCTGAAGGCAGACTTAGTTACAAATATGTACATGGGGATCTACCCCATATGGGGGGATAATCCCAGTGCTTCGAGCATTCCTAGATAAAAGCTGGTCCAACGAAGAGGGAAGAGAGAGAGTGGTGCGTGACTCGGCCTTTTGTTACCTGGACAGGTAAGGTCACGGCCACCTTCTATCACATGCAAAGGAAGGATGTTCCAGCCCAGGAGGAAAAGGAAGTTTTGACTGGCTGGACCAGACATTCCCCTGCATGTCTTCTCTAGCATTACAAGGAATGTTGTACTTGACTGCTCTCAGTGGATTATATCCCACAAGAGGACTATCTCACTAACTGCCTAATAGTGCAATCTTATTCAAGTCTGCGAAGGCCCACTGAGTTCACAGGGACTTGCTCTCCACCCAGTAAGTGGGTATAGGATCGCAGTTTTCAGGTCTCAAATTTATTTTTTATGTTTGTCTGTAATTTGTTTTTCTTGTCTCTTCCCACCCAGGTGGATTCCATGCCGGCGGCTGTGCCAAGGCTGGCATCCTTGGCATTCTGGGCATCTCCGTCTGCGCAAACCTCAACCTGTAGACCTCCTGAGCTGCCTCCCAGTATTCCATGCTCTTCCAAGCTTTCTGCCTCCCCGTGAATTATCTCACTTTCCTCAGCTTCTTGGGCTTTCTTCTGCTTCCCTTGAAAGCTGCAGCCCAACCCAAGACCTGTTAATAAAGAAAAGCAACTTCCCAACCCTCCCCGCTCTTGGCTTCTTATTTTCAAAGTCACTACAGTGGTACCTTGGTTCTCAAACTTAATCCGTTCCGGAAGTCCGTTCCTAAACCAAAGCCTTCTCCCCAGCAACTACAAAATAAGGTCCTTTCGCTGTTTAGCTCCTGTGTGGCATATGCAGCGACAAAAGCCATCAACGATCATTTAAGAAAATGCATTTAAACCCCCTGGATAGAAAACTGGATGTACATTTCCAAAATATAAGATAAAAAAATATATATTTTGTTATGTGCAAATGGCTTTAGATACCTATTAGGTCCATAAACAACCATGTGGCATATATTCAACACAAAAAACAGCGACAATTTGTTGTTGATAAAGGACAGCTGGACATATAAAGGGCCCCATTACCTTCAGTAGCTGAGGGCCTCATCAGACCTACATCCAGCCCTGGGGGTGTGTCTATGGGGCCACGGAGGCAGTGGCTCCGAAGCGTTTGGGAACCACTGCCCTAGATAGAACCCATCTTCAGAGACTTCTTAGCTAAGAAGGATGTGAATAATTGATAAAGAACTAAGCATGTCTCTGAGCATTTACAGCCAGGGTCTGTGTGCACCAACATTTTTGAGCCTGAGGGGTGTCTTCCCTGTGGTAGATACACCCGCTCCACTCTCTTGCATGCAGCTCAGCTGCCTTCTCACTCATCAAATAACCAATCTGAGGACTGGGGTGGTGGCACTTTTGAACCCCATCCTAGTGCTGAGCTAGGCAGAAGACCAGGCGCTGTCTCCAGCTTATTCATTTATTTAATACCCCTCCACTCGGTGGGGCCATCAATATTTTGCTCTGGTGGGTGCCCGGATGTGGCTCACAAGCCAGGTTTTAGCTAGTCCTGAAATACAGCCTAACTTTTCGCTCATTTACTCGGCAACCACAACTCTTTACTATTTAGTATATTTATTAATTCCATAACATTTGTATACCTCTTGATGGTTAATGAAACACATCTAATGGTTTACAAAATAATATAGCAATTAAATAAGTAACTACAACTTTTAAAAAAAACAACCAGCAATAAACTAAAAAGACATCATTTTGTCTACATTTCCGAGTACGTTTCCGAGCACAATTCAAAGTGTTGGTGCTGACCTTTAAAGCCCTAAACAGCCTCAGTTCAATATACCTGAAGGAGCGTCTCCACCCCCATCGTTCAGCCTGGACACTGAGGTCCAGCGCTGAGGGCCTTCTGGCGGTTCCTTCATTGCAAGAAGTCAAGTTACAGGGAACCAGGCAGAGGGCCTTCTCGGTAGTGGCGCCCGCCGTGTGGAACGCCCTCCCTTCAGATGTGAAGGAAATAAGCAGCTATCTTCTCTTTAAAAGACATCTGAAGGCAGCCCTGTTTAGGGAAGTTTTTAATATTTAATGCTGTATTGTTTTTAACACTTGATTGGAAGCCGCTGGGAAAGTGTGAGTGGCTGGGAAAACTCAGCCAGATGGGCGGGGTATAAATAATAAATTATTATTATTATTATATTGTCTAAGCAAAAATGTTTTCAGCTGAAAAGAGCACAGTGAAGGCGCCTGCCAGATATCAATAGGCAGGGAGTTCCAACGTGTAGCTGATTAGAGACACGCTATGGCTGCAGAAAGGCCTCTGAACCTCTTCCAGGCAGTGAACCCAGCTGAGTACCAATTTGGGAAGTGGGCAAACTGAACAGAAATCCAGCTGTTGAAACTTGAGGTGCTACTTTTGTCTCTTTGCGACAAATTAAGATGTGAGGAAGGGATGGAGGCTAATGCTTTATAGAAAGCCCCTCTTACCTGCCCCCCCCCCAAACACAGAGACCGGTCTTCTCACCTAGATTGAAGCCTCTTTGGTTGCATGTTGGAATTTTTAAAAATGAGACACGACTGAGTGGAGTGCTTCATGTCGCATTATTAAATCTTCCTTCAAATTTCAAGAAACTAAAATCAAGACCCATTCATGTTGTAAACGTTTATTATTCTTCAAGTGCTGATAGCTGGATTGCGCTTGGAAAACTGAGCAGTGGCTGGAGAGGAAAACATGGACAGCGAGAATGTTGTTGTGAGGAGAACAAGGAAGGCAAAGAATTGCTCTGTGGACTTTTGGCCAGCATTTTAGCAACTCGGAATGTTGCCGCAGAGATAGATGTTGAATAAGCCATGTAGGATCCCGACATTCACACACCCTCGACTCTGCAAGGGGAGGTTGGCTCCTGTGAAGGGGGGAAACACAACACAATTATTAGCAAAGAAGCATCAGACACAGTGCTGCCATCTCCAAGACATGGTTGGCCTTTCCAAATTGGGGGCCTGGAAAATAAATCCAGGTCCTTCACCCCCAAGCAGCTTCCACGCCAGGGGTCAGCAATTTTTTTTAGGAGGGGGCCAGTTCACCGCCCCTCAGACCTTGTGGTGGGCCAGACTGCGCACGTGCACGCACACAGTGGGGGGCTCCTCTCTCCCCCCAGCCCCTCTCCTCCCCCTGCTTTCCTACCTCCTCCACCACTCTGCCTATGGTTGGGAGCCGGTGGCGGTGGCGTCACCTCTCCTTTCCAGGCCAGCTTCCCTGGGAATGGGGCCAGCAGGCATGCCAAGCTCCAGCCAATGCCCCACGATGCGCCCGTCACGATGCTCATACCGTGGCCATGGATGGAGAGGCCAGTGAGTTGGTGTCAAGTCTGGACTGTGCCTCAGCATGCGGGCAGCGAGGCTTCGGATTAGCTGGCACCAATCAAAGCCCACCTCCCTTCCTCCGCAGGGTGGGGAGAAGCCAGGAGGAGGGAGAAGGTGTGTGAGAGGGGTGGGGGAATGGCGCCCCACCAAAAAAATGCAAAAAAAATATGGTGCAGCCCAAACGATCACACCAATCCAAGTAGCGATTCCAGGACTGTCGGCAGGCTGGATCCAGAGGGCAATTGGGCCTGATCTGGCCCGCAGCCCTTAGTTTGCTGACACTTTGTTCTACACACTCTGCAAAGTCAGCTTGAATCACGTCTACACAAGAGGCTTAAACTGGATTGGAATGAGTTTGGCTATCGTGCAACTGTTCCCTACAAAAGTCTTGGCATTGTGTGTGTGTGTGTTTGCTGGTGATTAATTTCTTGCTGTAGTATTTTAGCCTTCTACACAGCCCCAAATCCCAAGGTTCCTTCAGGTGGAAATATCTAGGTCAGTAGTTCCCAAACTTTTTGGGACCACCCACCCCCACCCAAGTTCCAGCGACCCCTCCCTTACCCATTACAGTGGTACCTCGGAAGTCGAATGGAATCCGTTCCGGAAGTCTGTTTGACTTCCAAAATGTTCAGAAACCAAGGTGCAGCTTCTGATTGGCTGCAGGAAGCTCCTGCAGCCAATCAGAAGCTATGGAAGTCACATCAGACGTTTGGGTTCCAAAGAACATTCGCAAACCGGAACACTCACTTCCAGGTTTGTGGCATTCAGGAGCCAAAGCGTTTGATTCGCAAGGCGTTCAGGATCCAAAGTACGACTGTATTCCGAATAGGGGTTTGTACAACCCACTAAGGAAGACAGTGACACAATAGGAGGAATTAACTGCACATTTATCCAAAATCCGGTTTAAACTATTTTGTTTAATGAATTCAACAAAACTAATGAACTTGATCCCAGCTTTTGCCCCTCCAGTGCCCCCCTTCTACCCCCTTGCCTCTTAGAGCCCCCCCGATATATGGGGGACACTACTGCCCTCTTTGGAATCCACTGACCTAGAGGCCTGAAATGGGTTCAGATCAGCAAAGGTGTTCCCTGTGCTGTACAGAAAATGGTAGGAGTAGGACATCTAAGCAAAAAACTCATCGGTTTAAAGGAACATTAATCTGAGCTCACTTCTCCCTTTGGCTCAGCAGCCAAGATGAGGCCTACCCTTCCAAGAGCAGTTTGACCAGCTTGCACAACTGTCAAGTGGGGTTTGATGTCCTGCTCCCTAGTGGGGACACCATTTAGAAAGGATAGGAAGGCCACCTCCTCTCCTCTGTGTGTCAACCTGACTGGTCATGATCTCCTACTACCTCCCTTAACCTGGTCCCCTTCCAGATGTTTTGGACAACGTCTCCTTCCAGTCCCAGCATCATACAGTCATGCTGGCTGGGTGTGTGTGATGGGAATTGTAGTCCAAAACATCTGGAGGGCACCAGGTTGACCAAGATTATCTGCCCACTGAGTTTAACCCCACACAGCCATTTCTACAGCTAGAGAGCAAGAGAAACCTGCCCCACCTTGCTCCTTGGAGGCGTAGTACACAGGAATCCCACTGCAGAGCTGCTCAATGGGGCTTCCAAACTGAACAGTGTTCTGGACACGGGTCTTGCCAATCAAGAATGTTAAGTCACTCGCCGGAAGGGTGCTCTTGGACAGCTGTGCCAGGGAGGGATGAAAAAAATGGAATTACTAGTGGAAATTTATCATGATCAGAGAACATGCTTGGAGATGCTCTAGTGCAGGGCTGAAAATCTCCCTCACTTTTTAAAAACCATTCTTCATCAATTAAGTAGAAAAAAAGACTGCATTCCAAAATCAGGGGTGTCTTACCCATAGAGGCTAGTGGTGCAGGGCGCCAGGGCGCCAAGTTCTGGAGGGTGCCAGGGAAGAGGCAGAAGCTGGACATGGCACCTCCCAGCATCAGCTCACCACCCTCGCCCACCTCCGCCATGCCACGCCGCGCCAGGAGCCTCCACCTGCCATGGCCACCGTGGCATGAAGCGGCCAGCTGAACCAGGAGCCGCCACATCCAGCCTCCGCCTCTTCCCCGCTGGAGGAGCTGCCCTCCAGCCGCTGCCCGCTTCCTCCAGCCCCGCAAAGCTGGGCATGTTGCCGGCAGCGCTGTCCTCCCTAAAAAAGGTTGGCAACTCTGGGAAAGGGGGGCCTGCCAGAGGGATCTTTGCACCATGGCGCCGGATATGCTTAAGATGGCCCTGTCCAAAATTATCATAGAATTGGGGACTTCCGGGACAGCGCCATCGGCAATGGTGGAGTTCCTCTGACAGAGAGGAACCCGCTCCGTGAAAATCGGGTCTTGCCGCCGCGGCGAAGGCGGAGACCCTTTAAAAATCCCAGGCGGAGGAAGCCTGGGAACATGGGATTCAGCTGACACCAGGAGCGCCTTCCCTACTCGCAGGGAAACCCTCTTTCGGGGGTCCAAAGCGACGTGGGTTGAGCGGCACGGTGTTTTGAATCAACCGCTACTTTTATGGAGTGAAGCCGCACAGCCGTTGCCGGAGAGCGCTGACTTTTTCCTGTGGACAATTGGACTCTAAACAAGTACCCGTGAGTAGAACGGAAAATTGGATTAAGTACTAAGAAATATTTTAATTTGGCACCGAAATGGGAAGGTTCTAAACAGGAAGTCCGCCTCCGGTTTTTTGTAAATAGATTGAAGCAAAAAACTTTGTAAGCTGAAGTCTGGAAAGTCGTATATAAAGTTCTAAATTTCCTTCATTCATCACCACCAAAACCCCTCTTGGAAGCAGGAGAAAAGAGAGGGATTTTTGACTGTTTAAGCCTGCAGGAGAGAGAGTAAAGAAAGATAAATTTTCCACCGTCTCAAACCTGGGAACGGGGTGTCAGAGACAGAAATTTATGGGGAAAGTTGATCGACTGTGAACGGAACGTATTTTGACAGATAGTAAAAAAAAAAGAGAGAGAGAGAAATATATTGATTCCAATGTTGCTTCTTGCAATCAAAAGAAACAAAGTATTTGAAAAGTGAAAGTAATTTTTCCTTGTTGGTCCTGCTTTTAAAAGATGGATACAAATAGAAATTGTCTCCTCTAGAGGGAGCTTGTTAATTTGTTGCCGGAGCTGATCTGGGGACCTCACAGCTGGATGATTAGGATCATGAGACCAGACTCTAACCTTGGGGGGGGGGGAGAGAATGTGTTTACAAGAAGTCTTGGTGCTTGCTTTTGGCAAAACAAGTGCCTTGCTGGAGCAGATGCATGAGCAGATGGATTTGATGACTGTTGCAGTTAAAAACTTTGGACAAACGGTGAATACCCATATAGAAACCATTCAGGAACCAGCCCAGGAATCTGTTTTGATAGGGCAAGTGCAAGGGCAGAAGAAAATGGAGGAGGTTGTTGTTGAACCTCAAATAACACAAATGGAGAGACCCGAGGCCTTGCAGGAGTATAAGCCGCTGTTCTTGAAGTTCGAATCTGGAGTGGACCAGGGGGGTCTGGAGTTGTGAGGGCTCTTAATTTTGGAAAGACTTTGAAACATGCTTTTAAATACTTTCTGGATTACAGTGTTGACTGTGGGGAATGGGACTGTGGGGAATGGGCTGATCTGCTGAGGAAAGATGGAGATACTTTTGGATTGGAGTCCTCCCGAGACCTACCCCCCAATGAGAAAGGAAAGAAAACAAGAAAAAGATCAACAAAAGATAAAGTAAAGGGCAGGTATAAACAAGAAGAAAACCTGCAGAAGGGACATGGAAAAGATTTAAGAGCCTCGGACATAAGAGCACCAGGTTGATGGATTAGATAGATGAGAAAGGACTGACAAAACCCGAGACCAGGAAGAAGAGACGATGGATGAAGATTGGAAGAAAGTTTCAAAATTTATTTAGAAAAGTATTGTAAAATTAATGAGTATTAGGAAAATGTTGGAATGAAATTATTTGGCTTTAGCAGAAATGTCAAAAAGAATTATGAAAGAATATGTTATGGTTAAAAGAATTTGGTATATATAAGTTTTAAGTTTTAGGGTTTTTTTAGGTAAGATAAGGTTAAAATAGATTAAGGTAATTTAAATGGCAGAATATTGTGAAA
The DNA here is from genome assembly GCF_965113315.1 of Podarcis vaucheri. Taxonomy (NCBI): domain Eukaryota; kingdom Metazoa; phylum Chordata; class Lepidosauria; order Squamata; family Lacertidae; genus Podarcis; species Podarcis vaucheri. The sequence continues at coordinate 86,797,771 of NC_138765.1, read as the reverse complement.
GATGGAAAGGATTTGCTGAGATAATTAACAACTAGAATACAAAAAAGGGAGGTGTGAGGAGGTCGTTGAAATAAGTTAATGAAAGTTAAGGATTTGGGAATATTAGACTTGTTTTTTAATTGTTTGTTTATTTTTGTTTTTTGATTTAGATGTATTGTGTGTTTTGTTATTTTTTTTTTGACTTTGGTTTTTATTGATCTGTATTGTTTAATTGTTATGTTTATCTACTTTTTCCTCTCTTTTTCTCCCTCTCTTCTCTTTTCTTTCTTCTTTCTTTGTAACTTTAAAATTCTCAATAAACATCATTTAAAAAACAAAAACAAAATTATCATAGAATTGTTGAAGAAGGATCTTTTAGCTCAACCTCCTGCAAAGCAGGAATCACAGCTCAAGTATCCCTGACAGATGGCCATCCAACCTCTGTTGAAAATCCTCCAGTGAAGGAGAGGCCACCACCTTCCGAGGGAGTCCATTCCACTGTTGAACAGCTCCCTTCCTGGTCCATCTTCTATGCCCAATTTCCTCCACAAATTCCTTTGTTAGCCCTCCCTGTGGCTCATCTGTAGGCCTGTTCTGCTTATGGCAGCACCCGGAGAGAATCACAAGAGGCGGCCGTGCCAGACAACGGAATCCGTGCCTAGTGTTGAGTTTCCCATTTCAGCAACAGATTTAAAGTTTATGGGAGTGATCCGCAGATTTTCCTGCTGGCATCTGTCTTTCTTCATTCCACACACCATTGTGATGTTTAGGACAACTTCATTTGGTCAGAACAATAGCGGCTGTTTGGGGAAGCCACAAAAGTGGAGTCCCTAGGCCTATAAATTTCATGAGCTTCTACAGAGGTAAATCAAGTCTGCATAAACAGAGCTGGGTGCCTGGTTCAGCACAAAGTTCAGGGCAGGCTACTGTCTATCAGGCCAGCTCAAGGCTGAGATTCTCCTTCACATTCTAGGCACATTGATAAGTTCAGTTCAGTTCAATTTATTGTGTTTAGTGAGCAGCCATTACACACATAAAAATAATAAGAATGCTGCTAATAATAGTGGTTTACATTTCTACTTCCTGACGTCTACAGGATAAATAATTTCTCATTCCCCCTTTAAGTTTCAATGTTTCATTACACGAATCTGTAAAGCCTTGGTAAGGAATTTGGATGTTCTAAAGGATATACAGTGGTACCTCGGGTTACATACGCTTCAGGTTACAGACGCTTCAGGTTACAGACTCTGCTAACCCAGAAATAGTACCTCAGGTTAAGATCTTTGCTTCAGGATGAGAACAGAAATCGTGCTCCGGTGGCACAGCAGCAGCAGGAGGCCCCATTAGCTAAAGTGGTGCTTCAGGTTAAGAACAGTTTCAGGTTAAGAACGGGCCTCTGGAACGAATTAAGTACTTAACCCGAGGTACCATTGTAAACCTCTCTACATCAGACATCAAAAAACAGGTCTTTGCAAGAGACGTCCCTCCCTTCTGTGATCTTAACAATGGGTGGAAGTAATTGTTTCTAAGGTCATTATAAAAAAGGGCATTCTAGGAGTACATGAGTTATGTCTCCTATTGACTCAGAGTTGCAGCCGCAAAATCTGTCCTCGTTAGGAACTCCTTTATGTCAGTCCGTCGAATCTGCGAACGGAAGGACGTTTAGTCTTGCCTGTGTAAAGGCTATCCCCATTTTAACATTTGGCAAATTGATCTTGGCAGGGATGCATACAATGGAATAAAAAAAATACACTTAGATTGACAGATGTTGAGCTCAGTAGTTTGTGAATGCATCTTGGTGTCTCTAAGCCTTTGAAGTATTAATTCTTTAGCTCTCTCAAAAATATGAAATGGGGGGGGGTGGAGTATTAATTCTTTAGCTCTCTCAAAACCCCGAGTCACAAGAAAGGAGGCAGAAGGTCCCAACCTCATGGCAGCAGATTCCATTTCACATTTCCATGAGTTTGGGGTCATGTCTTCCAAAATTGTCATGAGGGATTTTGATACATTCTTGGGGGGGAGGGGAATTAAACCAAAAAAGCAGAGCTAGTCTAAGGGCTCTGGCTTGAATGGGCATAACACCCAGTTCTGCAGGGAGCAGTGCTATTTTGGTAGAGGTAGGGAGGGTGAAAGAAGAGAGAGCAAAATATAGTCTGAAGCTCAACATCAAAAAAACAAAGATCATGGCCACTGGTCCCATCACCTCCTGGCAAATAGAAGGGGAAGAAATAGAGGCAGTGAGAGATTTTACTTTCTTGGGCTCCATGATCACTGCAGATGGTGACAGCAGCCACAAAATTAAAAGACGCCTGCTTCTTGGGAGAAAAGTAATGACAAACCTAGACAGCATCTTAAAAAGCAGAGGCATCACCTTGCTGACAAAGATCCGTATAGTTAAAGCTATGGTTTTCTCAGTAGTGATGTATGGAAGTGAGAGCTGGACCATAAAGAAGGCTGATTGCCAAAGAATGGATGCTTTTGAATTCTGGTGCTGGAGGAGACTCTTGAGAGTCCCATGGACTGCAAGAAGATCAAACGTCTCCATTCTTAAGGAAATCAGCCCTGAGTGCTCACTGGAAGGACAGATCCTGAAGCTGAGGCTCCAAAACTTTGGCCACCTCATGAGAAGAGAAGACTCCCTGGAAAAGACCCTGATGTTGGGAAAGATGGAGGGCACAAGGAGAAGGGGAAGGCAGAGGACGAGATGGTTGGACAGTGTTCTCGAAGCTACTAGCATGAGTTTGACCAAACTGCAGGAGGCAGTGGAAGACAGGAGTGCCTGGCATGCTCTGGTCCAGGGGGTCACGAAGAGTCAGGCACGACTAAACGACTAAACAACAACAAAGGGACTGGCAGGAGTCTCTCCAGTAAATCAAAATTGGCCATGGCCCACAGTGGTGCTCCATAGAACATCTCTGGCAACACCCCGGTCTTATAAAGTTCTAAAGTGGGCTGCAACAAGTTGCCCCTTTTGTAGGCTGGAATCGTAGTAGTCCATTTAAAGTTCTACCACCTAAATAAGGTGCTTGATTGAAGCTGTGCAGACCATTAGCCCGCCCACTGAAAGACCAAACTGAGATACTTAAATGAGACTACTTGCTCCAGTGTATTTCCTCCGAGCAACCAATTGTAAGTTTTCTTAGATTTGCCAAACATCATAACTTTAGTTTTTTGGTAATTTATAGTAAGATGCTCATTCTTTCAGTCCAAGGGGAACCGATTCAGCAGTCTGCACAAGCCCAATTGGGTGTAGGAAATCAAGATTGCATCATCTGGACACATTCATAAGGCAGTGTGAGGAAGCAGTTTCTCCTAATATCCTCTCAAACACTCTTGCAGTTTTTACATCTCTTCTCATGTAGGCTACCAATCAAAGCATATAATTTCCACTACAATACCTTCTGCCCTTTGAAACTGCGGAGTGTCTCCAGGCTTGGGAATAGCTCGAAATCCATTGCTGCTACAACACAGACCCTCTTCCGAAACAGCCTTGCAGCAAAAAGGCCCTATCAAATGCAAGAAAAAGCAGCTTTTAATTATAAATCCAAAGATTCAAATCTCCATTGATCTGTCCAGAATTAGTGGGTCAGAATTACTATCTGCTTTTGGGGGCGGGGTTACCTTTTGGTAATCCCAGACTGCATCCCATCCATTCCACCCATTATAGTTGTGGATATTGGCTGTTTGATCTTGCTGGTTGACCCTCACCGCCTGGTGGGTGCTGGTGTCGGTATTTCCTTGGTGCTTTACAGCAATAACCTAGGGAGTTTAAAAAAGGGCTGTAATGAACGAGGCAGGGGGTAGGCATGCGGGGGGGGGGGGCTATGAAACTCTGCCTTGGCTGGGGATGGAGGGGGCTTCAACAATTTTTCAAGGAGACTGTATCAAAGCTGGTCATCAAGTCATCATGAAGATTTATTTTTTAGTATTATTTATTGAATGTATCTCCCGCTTTTCCTCCACAGAAAAAAGCAGGAGCACAGAAAAGGCAAAGTATATCTCCAGGTAGACGAACTGTGTTCTGACCTCTGAAAGAAAAATAACAGTATATGTCAATGAAATATCCAGCAATGTCATCCAGCAATGACATAGTACAGCAATGCGATGGACAAGTGGGGGGCAAGCTCCTTGTTTGGGGGGACACCCTCCCCCACCCCTTCTGCCATCATCCATGCCAAAGAAAACCAGGGTGGCACATTTTTGCTTGTGACTTTGCCGGATATGCACGTGTTTTTTTAAGTAATTCCTGTTAATATCATGCATTTCCACATGCTATTTTCACTAATACATTCGTTTTTATGCACAGTTTTTCTTAACAGATGCATTTTTGTCTACAAAAAACAACAACCAACAACAACTGCACCACAAAATTCAGAGAAATATGAATTCTGAAGGCTAGCTGTGTTTCTGTTCACATTATTTTGAGAAATTCAAATCAGGTGGGTTCATACTAAAATGTGAACCTGGCTGAGTGAGTTTCTCCCCCGTCCTGGACTTCATTTTTTTTTTTTAAGAAATATTTATTAAGGTTTTCACAATATTACATAATGAAAAAGAAAAAAGAAAAAATAGGAAATAAAAAACAGTTAAAAATAATTCCATCTTTACATCACTTATCTTTCATTTACTTGTTTCCCGGACCTCCTCATACCTCCCTTTTTTGTATTCCAGTTCAATTTATTAGTTCAGCAATTCCTTTCCCTCCTTATTATCCTGATCTTTAATCTTAATATATTATAACATTAAATTTTTACCTATTAAAAATCCAATTTTTCCATATTCTTTTAAACCATTACAGCTAGAAACCACTTAACTTCAATCCAACATCATTCTAACATTCCTTAATTTTGCAATATTTCTGTAAATAGTCTTTAAATTTCCTCCAATCTTCTTCCACCGTCCTGGACTTAAGAACCTAATCTGTCCTATCAGACAACTGGGAAAGGCTGCCCCGTGGAGATGCCCATAAAACAACAAGTAACCTCCTTAAACGGGGTCAGCCTCTTTTCCCCATCCCAACGTTGAGAAATGGTGACTTACATCACTGGCTGAAGAACAAGTCAGGGAGACAAGAAATACGAGGACAGTCTGAAGGAGAGATCAGATTTGCTTGTTAGATAATTATTGCAGGTTAAATGGCATCTTGAACAAAATGCAATGCAGTACGATAGGGGAAGGGCAGAATGGCAAAAGCTCCCAAGCTCAATCTCTGCTGGCATCTCTAGGTGGGGTTGGGACCTCTCAAAACATATGTGTCCATCAGCATCTTCAAGACCAGCTTGTCTTCCATGGCTACCATATGCACAAAGATACCCATCTCTCTTGCCCAGCAACTTGTTTCAGATTGCAAACCTTCATAAGGCGATTAACTACGTCCATTCTTGCAGTGGAATCCCATTAGCCGATGGCACCAAAAGAAAACAATTGTTATCACTACCGTGGCGAAGCTGGAAGCAGTACTTACCCAAATCTTCATTTGATCCACCTGCCAGATGTTTCCGAAAAAGAGGATTGAAAAAATCTCAGACTTTATGCTTAAATAAAGTTTCCATATCAGCAATTCCAAGGTCCAGAAAGATTAGCGAGATCTGCAGCAACGTAAGTAGCTCCAGGCTGGCATTAATCCCAGCTAAAAGTGGTTGGCAAATAACCTAATCTTTTGTTTTAAACAGACTTCCAGCCAAGTTCTAAAAAGATTTTTTTTCACTAGTAAGTTAGAACCAAGCACAATGAGATGTGCTCCTAATAGAAAGCTTTAAGGATGCAGACTTCATTCAGTGGCTGTTGTGTAGTTGAGCATGGCACTTGCAAAAACCCCAAGGGTGTCTAGCAGCTTGCAGGTATACGGCAGAATGCAAATTTAATTAATTATTATTATTATTATCAGGAACCAGGAGTGCTGAAGCTGCTTCTGAGTCACAGAACTGTAGAATGATAGAGCTGGCAAGCCCACCAAGGGTCATCCAGTCCGTACCTCGGCAATGCAGGAATCACAGCTCCAGAATCCCTGACAGATGGCTATCCAACCTCTGCCTAACCTTCCAAGGAAGTCCATTCCACACTGAAGCAGCTCTTACCCTCTGAAAACTGTTCCTGGTGTTTATCTGGAATCTCTTTTCTTGCCATTGGAATCCATCGGTTCAGGCCTTCCCCTCTGGAGCAGCAGAAAACAAGCTTTAAAAATGTATATACTAAATGAAAAGGCATACATATGTGTGTATACAGTGGGGGAAATGTGCCCTGAAATGCTAATAAATCTACCACACAAATGATAATCTATGTTGGAAATGCAAAGAAAAAGAAGGTACTTTTTATCATATGTGGTGGGCGTGTCCTAAGGTGAAAGACTTCTGGGAAAAGATTTATAATGAGTTGAAAAAAATGTTGAAAAATACATTTATTAAGAAACCAGAAGCCTTTCTACTTGGAATAATAGGACTGGAATTGCCAAAAAAAGATGTTAGACTGTTTTTGTATGCCACTACAGCGGCAAGACTTTTATTAGCCAAAAACTGGAAATCGCAAGAGATACCAACAATAGAAGATTGGCAGATGAAGATGTTGGACTTTTTGGAGCTGGCTGACTTGACTGGAAGAATCCGTGACCAGAAGAAAGAGGAGATACAAGAGGATTGGAAGAAATTAAAAGAATATTTAGCTAAATATTGTAAGATAAGATAAATAGAAAATTCTTGGAAGAAATTAATAGGCTTAGGGGTAGAATAAGAATATGTGCTAGTAAATATTAAGGATTAGAATAGTGATAAAGGAGAAGAGATTAGTAAATGAAAGGAGTTAGTATCATTAGAAATATGAATTTGGAGAACTGTTAAACAGGTGTTATAATGAAATTCAGTCAGAGGGGATTTGAGGAACTCAGTTATTAATGTAAAGAAATTAGGGATTTGAAGTAATAAGTCTTTTTTGTGTCTTTTTTCTTTGTTCTATGTCTTGTAATGTTTTTCTTTTTTCTTTGTGATAGATGTGAAAATCAATTAAAAAATTGAAAAAAAGAAATGCTAATAAATGTACAGGAAAACTTTAAAAAAAATGATGAAGAAATGTGGTGAACTGGAAAGATGGAAGGACAACAGAGAAACCTCTGGAATGCAACAAACAGTTTTTCTCCATTAACGCCGAGTGAATCAATTATGACAATTCCAAGGAAAGCAGCTGGTCTAGAAGCCGAAGGCATCATCCATGCTCTTCCTGCCTTTATGCTTCTTCCAACAGTATTAGGATAACCCAAGAAAAGCACGATGTCAGACGGGGCTGGGAGAGAAATTAATTGGATTCACATTTTAATGCAAACCAATCTAATCCCATCGTCAGGCCCACGATAGGCAGCTCCTCTTCCAAAGAGGATCTGGGTGAAGATGGTTTGCACACAAACACACACACACACACACCAAAACTGGCAGCACTCAGATCTTGCGCTATGCTATAAAAATATGTGGACGTTGGTGACTGCTGAGAAAATACAGTCACAGAATTGTAGAATTGGAAGTTAGCACAGGATACAGCAGCACAACTGCTGGCGGGAACGAAGCTTTCCACCATATAGCACCTTTGCTCAGAGATCTGCACTGGTTGCCAATTTGCTACTGGGCCAAGTTCAAGGTGTAACTATTTGCATATAAAGCTCTTAACAACTTGGAACCAGTTTACCTATGAGATTGCCTTACCAAACATGTGCCCACTTGACTGCTTGAATCAGTGCAATGGGCAGGTGCCACGTTAATACCCATTCCACATTTGCAAGAATTCAGTCTTTTAGCACCTGTACTTTGGAACTCCTATCCTTCTTTTTCCTTTTTAAATAATTCTTATTGATTTTACAAGTGTAGAGTTATAACAGTACCAAATACATAACCATATTTAGAATCTTCAGACTTCCCACCATGCCTACCATGGGTCCTATTGTCAACATTTTCAACTGCATATTTTCATAATCCATATTTTATATCTCTCCATATTGTCCATAGTGTTTGTTACATTACAAGTGTGGTGTAGTGGTTAAGAGCGGTAGTCTCGTAATCTGGGGAACCGGGTTCGCGTCTCTGCTCCTCCACATGCAGCTGCTGGGTGACCTTGGGCTGGTCACACTTCTTTGAAGTCTCTCAGCCCCACTCACCTCACAGAGTGTTTGTTGTGGGGGAGGAAGGGAAAGGAGAATGTTAGCCGCTTTGAGACTCCTTAAAGGGAGTGAAAGGCGGGATATCAAATCCAAACTCTTCTTCTTCTTCTTCTTGTTAAAAAGCTGCTAATGTTTCCATCTGCTTACAGTAGTCTCCTAAATAAATTATAATTTTCCCCATTCTTTCTTGAAGTTTTTGTCTTCTGGGTTCCTGAGCTTTTTGGCCAGCTTTGCCATTTCCGCGTAGTTCAACAGCTTGGTTTGCCATCCCTCTCTAGTAGGGACTTTGTCTTCTTTCCATCTCTGGGCCATTAGCATCTGTGCGGCTGTTGTCGCAGACATAAAAAGTCTTTTCTGCTCCTTGGAACTCCTAGCCTATTGTTATCAGGCAAAAACTTTCACTGTACTCATTTTGTGGCATCTGAATATAGACTGCATTTTTAATCAAGGCTTATATTGGCTTATATCTTGATCAGGTTCCTAAATTAAATGGGCTTAGATTTTCAAATGTTTCATGCCAGGCACAAGACCAGCTGCTTAAGAGAACCTTGGCAATGTTTTCCTCCTAGACAAGGGGGCCCCTTGATTGATAGCAGAAAACAATTCTCAAAGTCGTAAAAAGGGGGAATTACAGGCTGAGAACGAGGACACTGACCCTACATGTTACAGAAGATAAAAAAGGCAGAGATAAACATAATTAGGAATGAGTAAATAGTAAAATAATACCAATGTGCCTCCCAGTAAAATGAGCCAGATCTTCTTTCTAAGGTTAAAAGGCCAAGACCAAATGGAGAAGCATCTAGCTGGCAGAGAGAGCATTTTGGGAGAGCATTTTTGGGAAGTCTTTTTAAAGCTGTTTCTTTCTTAAACTGAGAGAGTTAAAGGGCAATTAATGTTGGGAAGAGCTAATGGGAAAAGCAGCTGGCTGAAGGGGGGGTGTAAACTGAAGAGGCTTCTTTTGAAACTGTTTTAAACTGAGTTCCTTTTTCTACTTTACAAAGACCTTATTCCTTTTAAGAGGCTACCTGTGTTGTGTATTAAATATATTGGCTTAAATGTAATTATGCAAAGGATTTAAGAAATGCTAGATTCTTATTTCATATAGTTGTAAGAGTTGTATTTATCCTGAAATTAAGTCAGCCACCAGCCTAGCCCCCCTGCCAGACAGGAAGACGCCATCCAACTAGTCCTGATATATAGCTGTCAGGCATTTGTTTGGAAACCTTCAAATGAAGGAGATCTTTCAATGTTGATGTGAAACTCAAGATCCTTGACATATGTTTAAGATAAAAATTTAAGATTAACCATTTGTTTTAGAAGGCAATAGGGCAAGGAGGGCAAGAGGTGAGCTGGTAATTAAGATTCCTTGTTGAGACACATGTAAGATATATTACTACTTATTTGTCATTTATAGATGTAACAATATATAGCTCTTTGTGTTCCATATAAGGACAGGAGGATATGGGTGTATCTTTTAGGATTGGTTATAGCAATCAGCCAATAGGAAATTCAACCAGGCTGATTGGACAGAGGCAGCCAAAGGAGGAGCAAGGGGCCTGGGCTGAGGGAATATAAGTGCTGGCCATAATGGCAGGAGGCCAGGCCAGAGCTTGGTAACCATATACCACTGTGCCTCTCATTTATTTGTCTGACAAATAAATTATTATTTTAATTTCTCTATTGCTGCGTTGAATATTTCATTCCAGCTAAGCGTTAACCACAAGCAGGGTGCTACAATTTCAACTCCTGCAAAAACATTTTTTGCTTAGATGAGCCTACCCAGATGTTTAGACAGTTGTTGTGAGCGTTAATCTGTTTTTAGTCTGCTGTTACTTTAACTTTTTGAAAGTTTTAAATTGTGGTGGATTCCTCTTGATTATTTTATTGCTTTGTCTTTTTGTAAACTGCTTTAAGGTTGTTGGTTGTTGTTTTCAATCAAGTATTAATATTATTAATGATAGCAATGTTGTCTCTAATTTGGCTAGCTTTAAAAAGCAAACAAATTTGACACAGCTGATGCAATAAATGGATGCTGGGTAAAGGTAAAGGTAAAGGGACCCCTGACCATTAGGTCCAGTTGTGACCAACTCTGGGGTTACGGCGCTCATCTCGCTTTACTGGCCAAGGAACCCGGCGTACAGCTTCCGGGTCATGTGGCCAGCATGACTAAGCCGCTTCCGGCAAACCAGAGCAGCGCACAGAAACACCGTTTACCTTCCCACCAGAGCGGTACCTATTTATCTACTTGCACTTGGACATGCTTTTGAACTGTTAGGTTGGCAGGAGCTGGGACCGAGCAATGGGAGATCACCCTGTTGCGGGGATTCGAACCGCCAACCTTCTGATTGGCAAGTCCTAGGCTCTGTGGTTTAACCCACAGCACCATAATGTTGTCTCTAATTTGGCTAGCTTTAAAAAGCAAACAAATTGGGCACAGCTGATGCACTAAATGGATGCTGGGTAGCATAGGTTAAAATCAAGGTGCAATGCCCAGATTTGTGGGCAGTGCCTGGCAATCCCCAACCGCCTAACGGTGCCCTCCAAAGTCACTTCTGACTGGGGATGTGGGACTCGGATCTAGTTAGGGATGGAGATCAGACAAATGAGGGCTGTTTTTGGATGTGCGTTTGGCTTCTTGGATGTGTTTGGCTCTCGTAGAGCCAGGCAGGCGAGTTCGTGAGTGCTGAGAAGGAATCTATGTAAAGTATGTAGTGCTGACAGCTGCAAGGGTGAAGCGGCAGATTTGGGAATGCTGGGTGGGAACGGAATGATTGGGAGAGTGTTTCCTTTGGCCAGCCCCCAGTCGAGGCAGGAGGCAGGAATGTGGAGGGACCTATCATGGGCCCTGTGGGCAATTCTCCTGGCTCTCTGGCAATTTCTCCAGGAGGAGTCTCCTTCATTTATTCTTCTTTTTTGACATCTCATTGCCTCTGGAAAAATAGGGGAATAAAAATAAAAGTGTCTCTTTAGAATTCAGGTTGTAGGCGGGCATGTTCCAGAAACACCTTGTTCAGTCAAAAATTACAATTCTGGAACTAGACTGTTCACACTCCTGTCTATGTGCACTTGCTGCATTTCTAGTGCTGAGTTTTCAATCTGTGTTATAATTATAATAACTTATTACTTATACCCCGCCCATCTGGATGGGTTTCCCCAGCCACTCTGGGCAGCTCCCAACCATAGCTGTCAACTTTCAGATTTGAAAATAAGGGATCAGCAGCCTCAAAAATAAGGGATCAGCAAATTAATGAATGTTAGAAGGATGTTGGATAGAAACTAAGCGGTTTCCAGCTGTAATGGTTTAAGAGATATGGGGGGGGGGGAAGGTTTTACAAATGGGTAAAAGTTTAATGGTAAGGATTTGCTGAACTAACAAATCGAACTGGAATACAAAGAAGGGAGGTATGAGGAGGTCCGAGGAAATAAGTGTATGGAAGTTATGTTATTGAAAATTAATGTGTGTTTTTAACTGTTTTTTATTTTGTATGTTTATTTTTCTTTTCTTTTTTGTTATATCTTAAAACTTTCAATAAATATCTTTAAAAAAAACAAAAAAACAAAATAAGGGATCAGCAGCCTCACCTGTCCTGGGGACAGTCTATGGGATATCTAGCAGGAAGCAGCTTTTTCCCGCAAAAAAAGGGAAGGTTGACAGCTATGCTCCCAACAGAATATTAAAAGGACAATAAATCATCAAACATTAAAAACTTCCCTTGACAACACTACGTTATCCAAAATGCTTATGCACCTTTGTGATTTCATAGAATCATATGGTTGTTAGGGATCTCTCCAGGAGGCATCGGGTCCAGTCCCCTTCCATGCAGGTGTCACACCTGTCATGGGTGGTTATTGCATCCAATTTCACTCGCAGAGCTTTCAGAGGATTCAAATCTTCTTGACCTAGTCGGTCAGTTTGGGGAGGCATTTCAGGCCTGGATCCTCTCCTGTTAGGCCCAAACGTGTGTCTTTGAAGATGAAATGAGTCTGAGTTCCTCCTTTTTTGTTTAGATGTCCTCCCTGGCTTATATCCAGCTTAAAATCTGTAGTCTGAGTCTTAATATTTCACTGAGGAAGGGTAATAGTTACAAGGAAGCTGGATGTTGGAAGATTTAGGAACTTACTCCCACAAGAGGCAGCATTTCAACCACTAAAAAGAAGAAACTAAAGATCTCTCTGCTACTATATCTGAACTTTAAAATATCAGTGGAAGAGGCCCTCATGCTGAGCCTAAAACAGCCATCACACACCTAGTGAGACCTCAGGCTGGCACGTGAGGTTGCTTGGTGGACCTGACGGATTATGCCTAATGCAGGAACATTCGTGTTTGAGGTCTGGCAGAGGCACTCGAGCAATCTCACCTTCTTACCTTTTTTGTCGATCAATGCCTTAGTGCCAAAGATAAATGTGACAGAGATGGACAAAGACTGGATTCGTAGATCCCTCTGTCCAAAGCCAAAACTGGGACAGCGTCCCCAGTTAAAGGATCATGAAGAAACCCAGAGAAAAAGGACAAATAGAATTCGGTTGTACTAAATTATTATTTATTAGTATTATTTATTATCAATTATTTCAAGACCTCAGTGGTGACACTCTGCAACAGAGACGGGAAATTCAGAAGACTTTTAAGTTAATAGCACACAAAGGTACGCTGTGCATCATAACAACCTGAGAGCAAGCAAGAAAGCTGTCTTCGTTAGGTTTACAAATAGGAGATCTTGAATCAGATACGGAAGAGGAGGACGCAGGGGTGGAGGAAGGGGGTGCGGTAGGGGCAGGTCACCCCAGGTGTCACCACTGAGGGGGGTGACAAAATGCCGGGCAGCACTCACCGTGGGGCCTGCAGCGTGCCTGAGCCACGCGTCTCTCCTGGGAGTGACGTGGTGGCTTCGGTCCGCCCGCCGCCTCCCCCTCAGGTGTACGGTGGCTGAGCGGAGGAGGTAGGCAGACTCCTCGGAGGCCCCACAGAGCATCCTGGCCCAGCTCACCCTGCCCCACGTGCAGCTGGCCCCACCCCTGGGCACAGGGCACGCACCCCAGGTGTCCGATTGGCTTGCTCCGCCACTGGGAGGAAGAAGGCAGAGAGAGAGGGTGGATAAATTATGGATGGCAAGATTAGCAGAGAAAAGGAATAAATCAAAAGGAATACAGCGGTACCTCTGGATCCGTTCCGGAGCCCTGTTTGCATCCAGAAGCGGACGCAACCTGCGTCTGCATGTGCGCGGGTCACCATTTGCCACTTCTGCGCATGCGCATGACGCCATTTTGACCATGTGCGCATGTGTGAGCAGCGAAAACCAGAAGTAATGCACTCCGTTACTTCCGGGTCACCACAGCGCAAAACCCGAAAATACTTATCCCGAAGCTACTTCAACCCGAGGCGTGACTGTGACAACACAAGGACACAGTGATATTCATACCGGCTCACTTGTAAATACCATCTCACTGGGTTAAGAAACACACTGTGCATGACGTCATGTGCCCATGCGCTGTGCACCCACAATGTTGGGTGGAACCAAACGCATCTGCACTCAGGGGGCTCGGGAAGAACAGACACGAGTGGGTTGGGGGGCTACCACGCTCCCCCAGCATCTACAGTGGTACCTCGGGTTACATACGCTTCAGGTTACATACGCTTCAGATTACAGACTCTGCTAACCCAGAAATAGTGCTTCAGGTTAAGAACTTTGCTTCAGGTTGAGAACAGCAATTGTGCTTCGGCTTTGCAGCGGCAGCAGGAGGCCCCATTAGCTAAAGTGGTGCTTCAGGTCAAGAACAGTTTCAGGTTAAGTACAGACCTCCAGAACGAATTAAGTACTTAACCCGAGGTGCCACTGTATTGCAGCTTCACCACACAGGCATTTCCACATGTTGGCTGGGGCTAATGGTAGTTGCAGCCCCAAACCTAGAGGGCACCATATTTGGGGAGGCTGTCGTAGGGCCCTTGGCCCACCCATTCCTAGGAGAGGCAGCCCCTTGTCAAGGTATGTTGGGCGAGTTGTTCCAGCTCCAGAGATGTTGGGCAATGTGATCTCGCAGTGACCTATTAAAACTACAGCTGCCAGTTGCCTTCCGGTTCATGATAAGATATCCTCAATGCGATTAGTGTGGGAAATCTCTCCAGGCTTTATTTAAGAGAGCAAAACAGCAATTGTCTTGGAGTCAATGAAATCAGTGTATGAGTTGTCATGACTTCAATGGCCATTGTTCCCTTATTTCCTCTCGTTCGCTGCTGCATTTCTGCCTAGCCCTGCCCTTTAGTCTAACAAGAGGATTTGGCAGGAGATGGGCACTCTAGAGGCAGGAATTGACAACAATCAGCAATTGTACTGGCACAGTTGACGAAAGGCATTTCGATGCCAGAGACAAAGAAATAAAATGAAATTACTTAGGAACTTAGAAAGCAACCCTTTGCTGAGTCAGACCAATTAGCTCAATACTTACACTGAGGTGGTGAAATCCACCAGGCAGGGGCTTCAATAGCCTTGGCCCACCTCCTCTTTGTTACCAATGTCCTTGCTGTTCAGCTGGATCATGTCCCTTAGGTCAGAGTTGGTCCTCCCTTAAGGGCACCCAAAAATGACTGCTTGGGGAGACTGCTGTGATAGGACCACACCAAAGGTAAGCAGATATTTTTGATGAATGCAATCCATTTTTCACCAGGAACCCAGAACAACTAGCCATGACACTTAAGAACGTAAGAACATCAGAAATGTCTGCTGGGTGTTGAAAAACACATTTATTAAGAAACCAGAAGCCTTTTTACTTGGTATAGTGGGGGGTGAAATCCCCAAAAAGGATGTTACTTTTTTTTCTGTATGCCACAACAGCTGCGAGAATATCGTTAGCAAACAATTGGAAGAAACAAGATTTACCAACTATCGAAGAATGGCAGATGGAGATGATGGACTATATGGAACTTGCCGAACTTACCGGGAGACTCCGAGACCAGAGAGAAGAGACGGTGGAAGAAGATTGGAAGAAGTTTAAAGAATATTTGGGGGGGAAATGCTAATATTTAAATCTTAGAATAGCTTTGGAAGTGGTTATAGTCTGTAGGGTTAGAAGTAGAAGATAGTGTATTTTAAAATAGTATTGTTTGTAAGGGATAATATGTGAAGATTTTAATGGTAAAAGTAATTGTAATAAAAAAATGGTTAAAAATTATGATATATGTAAACTGCTAAAGTTGAAGTAAAATGAAAATCAGATAGGGTGGACTTGGAGAAGCTCAGTTAACAACGTTTAGAAAAAATAAGGATAAGACAAGAATTTGTTTGTATTGTTTGTTTTTCTGTTGGTGCTGTTTATTAGTGTTATAAAATGAATAAAAATTTGGGGGGGGGGGAAATAAAAATAAATGTCTTCATGAATTCGTCCAATCCTCGTTAAAAGCAAACTAGGTTGGTGGCCATCACTGGTTCTTGTGGGAAGCAAGTTCCTTAGTTTAACGATGCACTTGAGATAATAGCCTCACTTGAAGACAAACCACACTATACTTCTCTGGTCAGTGCAATGAGTAAACTGAGAAAGAACGCAAGGAAAGAGCCGTTGATTCTGCCAGCCAGAGTACATAAGAACACTTTATCCACCTGTCTCCAGCCCAACCAAACTGGTGCGGAATGATAATGTCTCAGGTAGATTTCCACCAAAGCTCTTTGTACAAAGAGGGCACACTTATTCTCAGGCCGAATCAACTGCATGGCACTGCCTTGAAAGCTAACAGAAAATATTTGAAAGTTCAATATTTGAGGTGTGTTCATCGAAGGGGTGTGGAGTAAACACACTGTGAAGCCAGAAACTCAGAAAAGAAAACCAGGAAAGATTGCCAGCAACCTCCCAGAAAATGTTGTTACTGCTCCAGAGGCCATTGTTGCTTTTTGGTGAAGAAAAGCTGCATTTGGGGGCATTTAGTTTAGAGAAGAGGGACGCGGGTGGCGCTGTGGGTTAAACCACAGAGCCTAGGACTTGCCGATCAGAAGGTCGGCGGTTCGAATCCCTGCGACGGGGTGAGCTCCCGTTGCTCGGTCCCAGCTCCTGCCCACCTAGCAGTTCGAAAGCACATCAAAAGTGCAAGTAGATCAATAGGTACCACTCCGGCGGGAAGGTAAACGGCATTTCCGTGCGCTGCTCTGGTTTGCCAGAAGCGGCTTAGTCATGCTGGCCACATGACCCAGAAGCTGTACGCTGGTTCCCTCAGCCAATAAAGCGAAATGAGTGCTGCAAGCCCAGAGTCGGTCACGACTGGACCTAATGGTCAGGGGTCCCTTTAGCTTTACCTAGTTTAGAGAAGAGTAGAGGTTGCAGCATGCTGGAAGTGTACAAAATTATGCACATTAGGCAAAATTGCGCGCAGAAATGAGTATAGTAGGATAAATTGGCAATAAAACGCTTGTGAGTTTCCATGAAGAGTTTTTTAAATAATAAATTTGCAAACTCACGTGGAAATGTTGGGGACTGGGCTTAAGTGTAGAAATATGAGGGGGTGAGAAAAACCACCACTGATTGACAGCTTCACTCATCCCTAGTGACAAGACAGTCTAATCCCTGCAGGAGACAGAAACAAAATTACAGTTCCAGTTGAGCCCTGAAGAAATGAGATCAAATCTGTTCTTTAAAAAATTCTCCTACAGCCACAAATACCAGGATTTCCCTTTTTAGTTTCTGTCGCCTCACATACCTAACACAGCCCCCTCTCTGGAAGTTACAAAGGGGCCTTCAGGTGACAGATCAGCAATACCTATGTGTCCTCTGTGGCTTCGAGTGCCTTTTACCATCTTTGTCTGGTTTTCTATGGCCATTCCTGGACAGTAATAGCCTGGTCACTGCAGCCCATGTGTTGGAAGCCTCCAGGCTAGATTACTACAAGGCACTCTGTGTGGGGCTGTCCTTGTGTTCAGCAGTTCCCTGTGTTCAGCAGTTCCAGCTGGTGCAGAATGCAGTAGCCAGATGGCTGAGGGCAACTTCTGGTTGAGAACATGGGACTCCCTTTTTAAAGAACTGCATCAGCTACCCACGAGTGGCGTTGTGGGTTAAACCACAGAGCCTAGGACTTGCCAATCAGAAGGTCAGCGGTTCAAATCCCAGCGACGGGGTGAGCTCCTGTTGCTCGGTCCCTGCTCCTGCCAACCTAGCAGTTTGAAAGCACGTCAAAGTGCAAGTAGATCAATAGGTACCACTCCAGCGGGAAGGTAAACGGCGTTTCTGTGCACTGCTCTGGTTCACCAGAAGCAGCTTAGTCATGCTGGCCACATGACCCAGAAGCTGTATGCCAGCTCCCTCAGCCAATAAAGCAAGATGAGTGCCGCAACCCCAGAGTCGGTCACTACTGCACCTAATGGTCAGGGGTCCCTTTACCTTTACCTATCAGCTACCCTCTCTCTACCAAGCCAGGTCCAAGATTCTTGTATTAATTTGCAAAGCCCTGAACAACATACTGTAGGTCCCAGACACCTCAGGGATTGCCTGAAGGCTTATCAGGGCCGTCTTACCCATAAGCACTAGGGGTGCGGGGCACCCGGGCGCCAAGCTCTCAGGGGCACCAGGCTGAGAGTCCGGGGCCCGAGAGTTGAGTCCGAGGAAGAGCCTGTTGGTTGGTTGGAGCGCCATGATGAGCTCTTCTGCGCCGCAAGTTCGGGGACGACTGAGCCAGCGAGATGCTGAGGCGGGCAACCGGCTCTGCCCTCCTGCACGCCTGGGAATGGGCAACTGGGAGGGGGGACCGGGCGGATCTCTGCACCCAGTGTCGCATGTGCTTAAGACAGCCCTGAGACTTATATTCCATCTTGATCACTGAGATAATCTGCAGGAATGTTGTTCCCCAAGCTGGCAACCCTCAGTGGGTTAGACTGAGTGACTGGCCCCAGGTCCCCCAGTGAGCTTTGTGGCTAAGTGGCTATTCGTACCCTGGTCTCCCAGGTCCTAATTCAATACTTTAAGCACTACACTACGCTGACTCTTGTTCAATCCTTCCACAACAATTAATTGATGTCTCTATTTAATTTTTGGTTGCTTTTATTCTACTGCTTTGATTCGTGTCTATTACATAGTTATATATAAATATTTCGAGAGGGAAATAAATGATATGGGAAATATGGGGCATTCAGCAGTGCTTTTTAGTTGAGAGGGCCAAAATGTTGATGCAATAATCACCTAATAATCAGAGTGAACTGTGGCCGTGGCCAAGCTAAATGACCACCAGGGGGCAAGGGATTACAACAGTCAGAAAGCGCAATGCCATGTTCATTCCTTTCAGGACTTCCCAGGTCTTTCTTGGCCAAGATACATTTTGCCGCTGGAAGCAAAGGGCAAGATGGTGCCTCCCCCATCTCCCCTTTCTGACTGGACTGGCAACCAAATCTTAGAATCATAGAATCATAGAGTTGGAAGAGACCACAAGGGTCATCGAGTCCAAGCCCCTGCCAAGCAGGAAACACCATCAGAGCACTCCTGACATATGGTTGTCAAGCCTCTGCTTAAAGACCTCCAAAGTAGGAGACTCCACCACACTCCTTGGCAGCAAATTCCACTGTCGAACAGCTCTTACTGTCAGGAAGTTCTTCCTAATGTTTAGGTGGAAACTTCTTTCTTGTAGTTTGGATCCATTGCTCCGTGTCCGCTTCTCTGGAGCAGCAGAAAACAACCTTTCTCCCTCCTCTATGTGACATCCTTTTATATATTTGAACATGGCTATCATATCACCCCTTAACCTCCTCTTCTCCAGGCTAAACATGCCCAGCTCCCTTAGCTGTTCCTCATAAGGCATTGTTTCCTTCAGAGCAGGCAGTGGGGCAACCTCCTTCTCCACCACCACCACCACACCTGAGGGCAGCAGGAGAGGCTGGGAGGCAAGCAGGGCGCAGGGTCAAGGACAGCCCTCAGGACATTTCCAATCCAGGTTTCCCCTACTGCAGTCCAGGCCTGTGGTCAGTGGCAGACCTACATTTGGGGGCCCCGGAAGCTGGAACTGTTCCGGGGGGGGGGGCCCTTCGCAAGTGGCAACCAGGACTGGGTAACCACCACTATCAGTGGGATTTCTCTAGGACAGATCACCAAAATTTTATTTTATTTTTAATTAACTACCTCAGATTTTGATTAAAATTGCTGTACAGTGGTACCTCGGGTTACATACGCTTCAGGTTACAGACTCCGCTAACCCAGAAATTCGGGTTAATAATTTTGCTTCAGGATGCGAACAGAAATTGTGCTCCAGTGGCACAGCGGCAGCAGGAGGCCCTACTAGCTAAAGTGGTGCTTCAGGTTAAGAACAGTTTCAGGTTAAGGAATGGACCTCCGGAACAAATTACGTACTTAACCCAAGGTACCACTGTACTGGATTATCTCACATGTCCAAGTCACGGGTGTGAATACAGATTCCCTAAGCCTTACCGTTTTCAAGTCGTGCGACTCAAATTGCATCTACTTGACCCAAAAAATTTAAGCAAAGTGGACTGAAGTCACTTCCGGGGCCCCTCTGGGATTAGGTGCCCTGAAGTATAAGCTTCATTCATTTCATAGCAGATCCACCCCTGCCTGGGGTGAGTTGTTTTGGGGTTTTTAAAGAAGTTGTTACAGTCATTTGGAGTTCACCAAATGGGATCAGAAAGCAGAGACATCACCTTGCCAACAAAGGTCCGTATAGTTAAAGCTATGGTTTTCCCAGTAGTGATGTATGGAAGTGAGAGCTGGACCATAAAGAAGGCTGATCGCCGAAGAATTGATGCTTTTGAATTATGGTGCTGGTTGGAGGAGACTCTTGAGAGTCCCATGGACTGCAAGAAGATCAAACCTCTCCATTCTAAGGGAAATCAGCCCTGAGTGCTCACTGGAAGGACAGATCCTGAAGCTGAGGCTTCAAAACTTTGGCCACTTCATGAGAAGAGAAGACTCCCTGGAAAAGACCCTGATGTTGGGAAAGATAGAGGGCACAAGGAGAAGGGGACGACAGAGGAAAAGATGGTTGGGCAGTGTTCTCGATGCTACCAGCATGAGTTTGAGCAAACTGCGGGAGGCAGTGGAAGACAGGAGTGCCTGGCGTGATCTGGTCCATGGGGTAATGGAGAGTCGGACACGACTAAACAACTAAGCAACAACAACAAAATGAGATCAGAATCAGTTCTCCTTGCCACTTGGTTCTTTCATTGTTTGGGTTACAAAGCGAAGCACACCCAATTTTGGCATGCAGCGTGAGCACATCTTACGCGGAGGGGGCAACTCAGTTCCAAGGTTTCAACACATACATAGAAATCACGTCGACCCAAAACCTTTGGAGCTGCCCCATGGCTACTGGGAGAAGTGGGTAGAGGGAGAACCCACAGGATTCCCAGAGCCCATGTCCCAAGTGGGGCTGCCCAGCAAGCGAGGCAAGGGAGCCTAAAAGCTCTTTTATCCCCAGGGACCCCAAGCAAACTTGCTGCGAACAGAGCTGACTTATAGAACTGTCGATCTGGAAGGGGACACCAAGGATCATCCAGCCCAACCCCCAGCAACGCAGGAATCACAGCTAAATAGAGATATTAGTTGATCTCTATATACAGTGGTACCTCGGGTTACAGACGCTTCAGGTTACAGACTCCGCTAACCCAGAAATAGGACCTCGGGTTAAGAACTTTGCTTCAGGATGAGAACAGAAATCGTGGTCCAGTGGCGCGGCGGCAGCAGGAGGCCCCATTAGCTAAAGTGATGCTTCAGGTTAAGAACAGTTTCAGGTTAAGAACGGACCTCCGGAATGAATTAAGTACTTAACCGGAGGTAGGTAAAGGTAAAGGGACCCCTGACCATTAGGTCCAGTTGTGGCCAACTCTGGGGTTGCGTTGCTCATTTTGCTTTATTGGCCGAGGGAGCCGGTGTACAGCTTCCAGGTCATGTGACCATCATGACTAAGCCGCTTCTGGCGAACCAGAGCAGTGCACAGAAACGCCGTTTACCTTCCCGCTGGAGTGGTACCTATTTATTTACTTGCACTTGACGTGCTTTCGAACTGCTAGGCTGGCAGGAGCTGGGACCGAGCAACGGGAGCTCACCCTGTTGCGGGGATTCGAACCACCGACCTTCTGATTGGTAAGTCCTAGGCTCTGTGGTTTAACCCACAGCACCACCCGCATCCCAATAACCCAAGGTACCACTTTACTAATATTGATGCTGGTAGATTTAAAAACAACCACCGCAACTCACATCAATATATTCCCCCGGAGCTGCAAGTACAATTTTCTCCAACGGAAAGATCGCTGACTGTCACGTTTGCCCTGGGAATGTTTGGAGGTGTTTGACACAAACACATTAGCGTGATGTCCCCGGGGGCACTACTTGGAGAGCCACTCCAGGGCTCTCTGCCACCAATGGGAGATAAGCCCAGACCTTGAGCACCAGAGGCTGCTGCTGCGCAGAGCGGGGAGGTTGTTCCATGTACTCACTAAGATAAGCTGCCGTTCACACCTCAAAGCGCACTTGCCTCTGCCAAGCGGGCTTGAGAAAAAGGCCTCTCCGCACACTCACACGCTCTGTGTGGAGTCTCAGAGACACTCAGAAAGTGGAGAAGCGTCTTGCTGCTTGCCATGTCGCTCCAAGGCTCCGTACCCTATTGAGGAGAATCCCGGGCACTCTGGAGACTGAGGAAGTGTGTGCTGGGCCCGGGGATAACCCGTGAAACGCGGTCCAGGACCAGTCCAGAATCCAAGGGTTCTGCTAGTAGTCAGTCCGACAGGGCCAAGGCAGGAAACCAGGCAAGGACAGAGGCAGGATCTGGCATTCAGCAATGTTGCTCCCTCAACCTGGGGTGGGGTCCGACAGCCGTTTATCTTTGTCGGGGTAACGGCCGGTCCTGAACCCCCGGCAACTCACCTCCCTGTGTCGCCTGAACGAGAGTACTCAGGTCTCTCCTTCTCTCAGACCTCAGTCTCTACAGCTCGGGAGACATTGGTGGGTTACTAGACCCAGAGGCTGCTTCAGCCTCCCCTGACCAAATCGGTAGTGGAGCAGCTGTAAGTGATGGCCCAGCTGGAGGCAACGAGGTCATCCCTGCATCTGGAGCCAGGGCAGGCTCAGGCCCCTGACTCGGCCCAGCTGGTGCTTGTTGCAGGGGAACCTGTGGAGACTGGGGCTCTTCAGGATCAGGCCCCAGACTAGGTTCAGCTGCCGCCTGAGGCAAAGGATCCAGTGCGGAGTCAGACTCCTCTGAGCCCAAGTCCCAGGCCATCACACTGAGGACTGGAATTCTCCCTCATGCTACGTGAACCAGATTACAATACGTGCTCACCTGTGGCGAACAGCTGAGGGCATTCTTACCTTCATTATTTTCCTGGTCCCAAAGGATACCGTTACCAGTGTGGCCCAGAATTTGGAAGCGGTACGTACTTAGAATTCAGATCCAAATCAAGTCCAAACTCAGTTGCTGGAGATGGAAATTAATTCATTCAGAACTGAGGGAGCCAATAGGCAGAGAGAGGTGGTCCCTGAAACTGGGGGTAGCACACAGCCATTGTGGTTAGAGCAGTTATGGATAGCATTATCCTCCACCGATTCATCTCATTCCCCTCTAAAGCCACCTAGGTTGGTGGGGGCCATGACATTTGGGGGGGGGGGTGACAGAGCTTAACTAGGAGTTATGTAAAGAAGTCCTTCCTTTTGTCTGTTCTGAATCTTCCAGCGTTCAGTTTCATTGGATGGTCCTCAGTATTATGAAGAGACAGACATACCCCCTCCAACATTTCTCCAATGAAAATAGGGACGTCCCATTTCATAATGTTAATTTTACTATTTATACCCCACACATCTTATTCGGTTGCCCCAGCACTCTGGGCAGCTTCCAACATATACAAAAACATAATAAATCATTCAACATTTAAAGAACAGGATTGCCTTCAGACGGCTTGGAGGTCAGATAACTCCATGCCCTTCAACATTTCTCCAATGAAAATAGGGACATCCTAAGGAAAAGCGGGACATTCCAGGGTCAAGTCAGAAATTGGGATGGCATCTCTAAATCAGGGACATCCCTGGAAAATAGGGACACTAGGAGGGTCTGGAAAGAGAGAAATGCTTGTACAGTCATACCTCGGGTTACAGACGCTTCAGGTTGCGCGTTTTCGGTTACAGATGCGCCGAAACCCGGAAGTACCGGAATGGGTTACTTCTGGGTTTCGGCACTCGCGCATGCGCAGAAATACTTAATCACACTTTGTGCATGCGCAGAAGCGCCAAATTGCAACCCGTGTGTGCGCAGACGTGGCGCTGCAGGCTGCGGACACTGCGGGTTGCGAACGTGCCTCCCGCACGAATCACATTCGCAACCCGAGCGTCCACTGTATACACTTCCATTCTTCTCCTTCCCTTTCTCCCTTGGACAAAATAGCTCCAGATGCCGTGACCTGTAGGGGAGTTGCTCCAGCCCCCCAGTCACTCTGGTTGCCCTGCTCTGCACCTTTAGAAAGGAACATAATGGGGTTGAGCTACATGTTCTCTTGCATCCCTTCCAGCCCTGTGATGATATTATAGCCATAAGACCAGACTCTGCAGGAGAGGAGCATTGCTAAATAAATGGCCAGGCCAGTTGCTTCGTTACATAAATCAGTTAGGTCTGCTAAGTATCTGCTTTGTTGTGCAAACTTGGGCCAAAGTGTTAGGAGCATCCTACTCTCGTGTAGGACTCTGGCAGAGACACTGGCATGTTCTCTCCCTCCTGGTCAATCATTCGGGAGCTTCAAAAGCTTTCTCCAACCCGAACATCACAGTGACTGATGCCTTGGATACATCAGCACACTTAGGGATCCGCAGAGTATTCGCAGTTTGCGTAACAGAACCAACAATACAGCATTTTGGCTAATCTACTTTATTTACATATAATACACCTGGAGCATTCTGACTTAGCTCCTGCCTCTTTCTCATCAGACAGCAGAGAGAACGAAGAAAGGACAATAGTCCTACTTCAAGGAACACAGTAATACCAAAACACCCTGTCTCCGTCACTTCCCACACTGTGGAATGAAAACACACACCGTCATGTGATAGACAACAATCCCATGACTGCAGACCCGGGGAATGAATCTCCGACACAAAGTGGTGCCATAGAACCACTTTGGCTGAAAATCACAGTATGTCCTGGGAGCCCTGAAACCTCTCGTTGCTCAGAGACTGGGGGTCCACTGGGTGGCCATCTCACAGCTTAGCCTACCTCACAGGGCTGTTGTGAGGATAAAACATGGAGGAGGGAGGGAGGGTCAGGAGCTCATCCTACAGTTGAGTAGGACACTGGTTGTTCGGGAGCTTCAAAAGCTTTCTTCAGCCCAAACATCACAGCGACCGATGCCAACAGACACCAGCACACTTAGGGATCCGCAGAGTCTTCGCAGTTGTGTGACAGACGTCAGCAACTCAGCATTTTGGCTAATCTACTTTATTTATATATAAACACACACGGAGCACTGCAACATGGCTCCCTCTCTCTCCAGCATCAGACAGCAAAGAGAAAAAGAACAAAGGACAATAGTCCCACTTCATGGAACACACTAACACAAACATCCTGTCTCCGTCACTTCCCACTCTGTGGAGTCAAAACATACACCATCATGTGATAGACAATAATCCCATGACTGCAATCATGGAGCCGGAATTCTAACAGGGAGTAGGCCACCTGAAGCTCCTTGGAGGAAAAGAAGGATATAAATTCAATTAACAACTCTGTGAGCCTTCTTGGGATTTGGTGCAAACAGATGAGTCCCGGGGATGCACCATGTGAAAACTGTGCTGTGGCTGCTCACTTATAAACAAATAAAAATAATGTCCATGCTTTGTGAAATTAATATAGTCTGATTCTACCTTTGCTTGTAACAATGTTTAACCCAGTAGTTCCCAAACTTCTGGGGGGGGCACTCCCCCCTTGGTTGCATAAACTCACCCCCAGTGTCTCCTACCCTATAAAACACATTATTCTGAATAGCAATTTCCACAGCCCACTAAGGAAGAAAATAACACAATGAAATTCAGCAAAGGATATTGCATGAAAAATATTTTTGTGCACTCTTACGAATGAAAGGGTGAGATAAATTTATGCTTAAAATATTTATATACCACATGCACAAAAACCTTCACCTATCACAGATGTACAATAACTCATTCATATAAGAAAATAAATAGCTATTGCCAATAATTGACTATCTTGTGTCTTGTGACAACTCAGCAATGTATCTACAAACAAAATAATAATAATAATAATAATAATAATAATAATAATAATAATAATAATAATAATTTATTTATACCCCACCCCCATCTGGCTTAGTTTCCCCAGCCACTCTGGGCAGCTTCCAACAAAACACTAAAATACAATAACCTATTAAACATTAAAAGCTTCCCTAAGCAGGGCCACGTGACCCGGAAGTGTCTCCGGACAGCGCTGGCCCCCGGCCTCTTAAGTGAGATGGGTGCACAACCCTAGAGTCGGACACGACTGGCCCGTACGGGCAGGGGTACCTTTACCTTTTAAACAGGGCTGCCTTTAGATGTCTTCTAAAAGTTTGGTAGTTATTTTTCTCTTTGACATCTGGTGGGAGGGCGTCCCACAGGGCGGGTGCCACCACCAAGAAGGCCCTCTGCCTGGTTCCCTGTAACTTGGCTTCTTGCAGCGAGGGAACCACCAGAAGGCCCTTGGCGCTGGACCTCAGTGTCCGGGCTGAACGAAGGGGGTGGAGACGCTCCTTCATGTATACTGGGCCGAGGCCGTTTAGGGCTTTAAAGGTCAGCACCAACACTTTGAATTGTGCTCGGAAACATACTGGGAGCCAGTGTAGGTCTTTCAAGACCGGTGTTATATGGTCTCGGCGGCCGCTCCCAGTCACCATTCTGGTCACCATAGCTGCTGCATTCTGGATTAGGTGTAGTATTAAAAACAATACAGCATTAAACATTAAAAACTTCCCTAAACAGGGCTGCCTTAAGATGTCTTTTAAAAATAGGATAGCTGCTTATTTCCTTGACATCTGATGGGAGGGCGTTCCACAGGGCGGAAAGGCCTGAAGGCCCTCAGCGCTGGACCTCCATGTCTGGGCTGAACGATGGGGGTGGAGACGCTATTAAAGGTTGCAAAACTTTAAATACCAACAGGGTATCCACATGCTCCCTGGGCCAAGGCTGAAAGGCGGGGTGGGGTGGGGTGGGTGGCAATATAGCTCTTTGCTAAAGGCGCAAGAGAGCCAAGGGACGCCTCTGCATATGAAGCAAGGAAGAGATTTCGCTCCAGGCTGTAGCCTGGTCTATTGAAAATAAGTTGGAAGGGTCCACTTCCAACTCCTCCATGCCCCACCATCTCCCAGGGGGTGCTTTGGGAACCACTGATTTAACTTAAAGCAAAGATTCCATTTTTCTAGCAGACAGCCCTCTGCTCCTTAAATGTTGTTGGCACTGATAACCGGAGGGAGCTCATTTCAAAGCTGGAAAGAAACCTGCCCTTTTTGAGCTGTGAGCATCCAGGGACAGAAAAGCAAACTCCATGGAGCAGAGCCTCCAGCCCCCCTGAGCAGAGGGGGGGGAAAACCCCACATGCTTTTCTACAAACACATTCAGAAATTGCTCCTGGGAATTTTGACTCTCGAGGGTTCAGAGTTTCCCAGTGGAATTCTCATTAAGGATAAGAATGCAGGTCTCGAAATAGCACCAAAGCAGAGCGAGGCAGGCAACATTGGAAATTTGCGGAAAGATTTTGGGCAGTCGTCTTGCTTTTGTCAATGTCATGGAAGACACTCTTTTCAGCTTATCTGACACCCAAACGAATACCAAACTTGCAACGAAATAAGGGGTTGACAAGGGAGAGAATTCAAAAAATGTCCAGCAAGAACTTTCCCCCTTCTGGAGGCAAGAGCCTCTTTGTTAAAGAGCCTTCCATTGACTTGAGGATCTCGCAATAATCTCAAAGGGAAATGAAGCTCTGCTGGAGCCTTACATGAGTTCAGTGGTGGGCGATTAAGCAGTTCATCCCATAGGGCATGAAACACAGAGTTACACCTATAGTGAAATCAGAGGATTCGATGCATTCATGGAGGATAAAGCTATTGATGGCTACTAGCCATGATGGCTAAGGGGATGCGGGTGGCGCTGTGGGTTAAACCACAGAGCCTAGGACTTGCCGATCAGAAGGTCAGTGGTTTGAATCCCCACGATGGGGTGAGCTCCCGTTGCTCGGTCCCTGCTCCTGCCAACCTAGCAGTTCAAAAGCATGTCAAAGCGCAAGTAGATAAATAGGTACCACACCGGCGGGAAGGTAAACGGCGTTTCTGTGCACTGCTCTGGTTCACCAGAAGCGGCTTAGTCATGCTGGCCACATGACCTGGAAGCTCCACGCCGGCTCTCTTGGCCAATAAAGCGAGATGAGCACTGCAACCCCAGAGTCAGCCACAACTGGATGGCTATGTTCTGCCTCTATGGCTGGAGGTGGCAATATTTTTGAATACCACTTCCTGGAGACCACGGGAGGGGGAAATACTTGCAGACTTCCTATTGGGGCATCTGGTTGGCCACTGTGAGAAGAGGATGGTGGACTAGATGGGCCGTTGGCCTGATCCAGCAGGCCCTTCTTACGGTAGGATAAAGATGTGGATTGTTGTTGTTTAGTCGTTTAGTCGTGTCCGACTCTTCATGACCCCATGGACCGGAGCACGCCAGAAACTCCTGTCTTCCACTGCCTCCTGCAGTTTGGTCAAACTCATGTTTGTAGCTTCAAGAGCACTGTCCAACCATCTCGTCCTCTGTCGTCCCCTTCTCCTTGTGCCCTCCATCTTTCCCAACATCAGGGTCTTTTCCAGGGAGTCTTCTCTTCTCATGAGGTGGCCAAAGTCTTGGAGCCTCAGCTTCAGGATCTGTCCTTCCAGTGAGCACTCAGGGCTGATTTCCTTCAGAATGGATAGGTTTGATCTTCTTGCAGTCCATGGGACTCTCAAGAGTCTCCTCCAGCACCAGAATTCAAAAGCATCAATTCTTCGGCGATCAGCCTTCTTGATGGTCCAGCTCTCACTTCTCACATCTCACTAAGATGTGGATTAGTTTTTTGCAAATTCTCCTCCACTGCTATCTTTGTCTCTACATGGTTCTCTCAAGCACTCTGTGTGTAAACGGTAAGGTAGTTTGGGCCAAGAGGCAGTGACTGGCCCTAGGTCACCCCACAAGCTTCATGGGCACTTGTGGACTCAAACCGTGGTCTCACAAGTCTGTGGCCAGTACCAGAACCACTACACCACACAGAACTCCATCTCTTTAGCATACTTTCCTGTTGTGCTGGGCCCAGGGGTAACCCGATCAACGCGGTCCAGGTCCGGTCCCGAATCCAAGGGTTCTGTGAGGAGTCAGTCCGACAGGGCCAAGGCAGGAAACCAGGCAAGGACAGAGGCAGGATCTGGCATACAGCAATGTTGCTCCCGCAACCTGGGGCAGAGGTCTGACAGCCTTTTATCTTTGTCGGGGTAACAGCCGGTCCTGATCCCCCAGTGACTCACCTCCCTGTGTCGCCTGAAGGCGAGCACTCCTCCTGCGAGTACTCAGGTCTCTCCTTCTCTCAGACCTCAGTCTCTGCATCTTGGGAGACGTCAGTGGGTTACTAGACCCAGAGGCTGCCTCAGCCTCTCCTGACCCAACCGGTAGTGGA
Organism: Podarcis vaucheri; assembly: GCF_965113315.1. NCBI lineage: Eukaryota > Metazoa > Chordata > Lepidosauria > Squamata > Lacertidae > Podarcis > Podarcis vaucheri. The sequence continues at coordinate 86,769,032 of NC_138765.1, read as the reverse complement.
GCAGCTGTAAGTGATGGCCCAGCTGGAGGCAACGAGGTAATCCCCACATCTGGAGCCAGGGCAGGCTCAGGCCCCTGACTGGGCCCAGCTGGTATCTGTTGCAGGGGAACCTGTGCAGACTGGGACTCTTCAGGGTCAGGCCCCAGACTTGGTTCAGATGATGCCTGAGGCAAAGGATCTGGTGCAGACTGAGACTCCTCTGGTTCTGAGTGCGAGCCCGAGTCCCAGGCCGTCACACCTGTGAGGGAGCCCGTCGTCCACAGTGACAACCACATCCCCACCCCAAAGAAGATGAAGGATTTGGGAATGGCCTGTCTGTGGAAAGGAGATGAGAGAGCAGCCCGGAGGTGCAATGGAGAGGAAGCCGCTCCTGAGAAAGACAGAAAGGGAAATGTAATTATTCCAACACTTGCTCATCACACTTTCGAGGTCACACTTCTTTATCTCCCCTCTCATGCCTAACAGTTACCTCACCCATTAGCCAGCTCCTGTGGAAGAGGAATGGGGAGAACTTCCTGTATCTCGTGCATGTATTTTGGGATGCTCCGTGCCATTTCTAGTTCAAGGAGCTAAGCAATGATGGGTCATCTTCCAGCATCTGACACGGCCCAAGTAAAGGAGTTATCATGTCTGCCAGAGAATTGCATGAATATGAACTCCTGCATCCTGCCAGTAGATGCAGAAAGGTCAGAATACCCCACATTTTGGAAGAAGAAGCACACTTTGTTTTTCAAATTAAAGGCATGAGATTTATTTATTTATCAAGGTGGCTTACAACAAAAATACATAAAACCAGACCATAAAAACCATATTAAATGATTGAAATCAAACATCAACTAACCATTGTGGAAAGATATCTTCTTAATTGCCTGCATGGGCCTGGTGGGATACAAAAAATAAAAATAAATAAAAAACCAGCAGGCATTTAAAAGTTAAAACAGAAGGCGCCTGCTGAATCTCTAGTGGCAGAGCATTCCACAGGACCAGGCCGATGACATTGAAGGCTCGGTTTCTTGTTGTTGTCAAATGAGCCAACCTGGGAGATGACCAACGACATTCCTGCAAATGATCTCAGTAACTGAGCTGAGACAGAAGGGTTCAGGTGATCCCTGAGATAGCTTGGGCCTCAGTTGTTCAGAGCTTCGTAAATTAATGCAAAGCACTTACTCCTCACTTCCCCAAAATGTTTATTATTTCTAGCCATCTCGAGAGCTTTGAGGGTTACTTTGCTGGGTGTGCCTCCTGACTGGAAGGTGAGCTCAGTGAAGGGACTCATGCAGTGACACGACAGGCTTCCTCCAAGGGAGGAATACTTTCATCTTTTCACCAACAGTGATTGAATTTTCCAATCACATGCAATATGGAGTAGAATATGGTGCAATATAGTGCAGAACTGTTAGACAATTAATATGAGGTTGCCATTAAGTTCGGCACTCTGGTTTAAGAAGGACATTGACAAGCTGGAAGGTCTGCATAGGAGACTGGCCAAGATGATCAAGGGTCTGGAAACCAAGCCATATGAAGAATGGTTGAGGGATCTGGGAATATGTAGCTTGAAGAAGAGGAGACTGAGAGGAGATATGATAGCCATCCTACAGGCTTTTTGATCCTACAGGCTTTTTGTCCTTGCACATTGAAACAGGCTTCCAAACCATCATTTGCCCTAAGCTTTTACTTCCAACTCCTGAGCGTTTTTCAGTCTCCCCTTGGAGCAAACGTTTACTTGCCGCTTTTCAGAGGTCTACTGACTGGATTGGCAGAAACTTGGTTATAGCATGGACCATGGATACTCCTATGCCATGCGCATGTTTAGCTGAAATCGCAACAAAGCAAAGAGACTTGGTTTCAAAATGGTCAGCTGGGTCCTAAGACGGGTGGAGGGGGGAGTCAGGTCCCATGCAGAAAAAAAGCAAAGGGGAATTGCACTATTTCATAGCATCCCAATGTGGAATGTTTACAAAATGCTCATTAAGAGGAAGGAGGATTGTGAGATAGCAACTGAAATCTGGTGAGCAAGCTTACACTGGAGGAGATAAGAGTGAAGGGCTTCTAGAGGAGGCACCGTCAGCTCTATCCAATTACTGGGACCTGGATGGGGGGTGTGGAAACAAGAGAGCCAGAGCAAGAAAGAGAGTTGGATCACAAGCTCCAACTTCCAAACTTGTCAACCGTCAGTGACACAAGACGTTGATACCCATTTGCAGGGGGATAAAATAGGCGGCACCAGAGCAACGCTTTTGTCGAGTCCTGTGGCCAGCTAGAACGAGGCCATGGAACCCGCAGGCTTTCAGCTGTGGGCAGCCGTCTCCATTCTGGTGCACCTTGCAAACGGTAGTCCCATCATGAGCCTAGACATGCCTCTCCTGGAGGAAGACAGGCCGTTCTTTGACGAACAGGATGCCTTGCTTCAGACTTTGCAGAACGAGTTGCTGAAGGCGCTCAACATCTCCGACATCCCCCTGCAAGAGACGGCAGCCAAGGTGGACCCTCCGGAATACATGCTAGAGCTCTTTAACAGGTTTGCCACTGATAAGACCTCCATGCCATCGGCCAACATCATCAGAAGCTTCAAAAATGAAGGTAAGGTCTCTTAAACAAGCCTGTTAGGTGTTGCAGTTAGGATGCAGAGGGGAAGTTTGATGGATGATTTATTAGCAAAGTGATCCAGCTAAGCAAGTGACAAGCTGGTTCACCTGCTGCTTGGTGGACCTTATCTGCCCAGGTGTTTGACAAATGACTGCAAGTCATTTGAACCATTTGCTGGATTTTCAAGTGCATGGCACACCTGGTTTTTAAATCTCGATCAGGGATGCTTTTTGAAAAGGTGACTACTAATTTTGAGATCTAAATGGAGAATCTCCTCCCCCTGCCCAAGTCTCACTTAAAATGCTCCTTTGAACATAGTCATGGTTGCCTTCTTTGGTAGCTCAGTGGTTTTTCAGTGTTGGGTCATCTTTTTCACATGCAGAAGGACCTAGGTTTAATCCCCGGGACCTCTTGGGTAGAGCTGGGAATATTCCCTGCCTGAAACTTTGGATTGTTGACAATATTGAGCAAGAAGGACCGACAGCTTCCCATGTTCCTAGAAGTAAGGAGAACAGAAGTAATCTGCTTAGCATTTCCTCTGCATGAGCTGCTGCGCAAACACACTACTGCGATCCCACTCAGCTCCCACTGATTTCAATGGATATTGTGTCAGAGAACTTTCAGGGGGATTGTATATGTTGTTTTTTATATTGCTTTTGATAACAAAATCTTTCATTAATTATTATCCTCATTTTCTATATAAATATATATAACACAATGTATTAGCTGCACATGCACTACATGCCATTGGTATTTACATGGGTAACTTGGTCATCAGATGTGCCACATAGTGCACTCCAGATGTTGGACAACTGGATCCCTGATCATTGACGGCTGATTGAAGCTTATGGAAGTGGAAGCCACCAACATCTGGAGGGCTGGATGAATAGGACTATCCATTCAAAGGGATACTCTGCTTCCTCCTGGATACTCAGCTTCCCACCCCAAAAATTGATGCAATAAAAATCTTTCCTTCTACCTAGAAGGTTTTTCCAAAACTCTAAAGAATCAGTGAGATCAGAAGCAAATCCTATTGGATTTGATAGAGCTTACTCCCAAATAAATGGGCAAGGTTGCAGCCTTCAACCAACTAAAAATATGTGGGGCTTTTGCAAGTTTTCAGATTTTGTGTGAAAGCAAAAGATGTTCAATGTCCACATAGCTCTCAGCTATACTTTTTTGAGAGTGGCATGCTTTTTCCTGTTTTCATAATCAGCATCTTATAAACTGAGATTCGGGAAATGTAGACACAATGGCACTTACTGAGATCCTTCAGTTTCCTTTGAATCGTGTTCTGGAATATTGTTTCCACGAATGCAGCTTAGACACTGGCAGTCCTGTTGTCAGCTATGGGGAAGGACTCAGGATGAACCAAAATTCTCCATTTAGAAATTCTGAAGTCAGTGCAACCCAAACCCAGCAGTCTGCATTAATTGATATTTTTGGGTGAATGCAGAGAGGGACATTATTTCCTTTTAAAACAGCTTGGTGTGAAACGTTCCCTATATAAATCGGTCTCCTAGCCTGCCTGCAAAGTGCAACCTTTTCCTATACAAATCTCTAAGACTGAATGAATCAGCATGGTGGACCTGATCACAAAAGCCATACCAAAAAATGCATTCTTAAAACGAGATGGGTGTCTCCCACTTTCATGGTGTGCTTCTGTTTTGGAGAAGCAGCATTTTTGCCAATAACGCTAACTAAGATCATTTTAACATTCCAATTCGAAAGTCACTTAAGCCAAAGGGCTAATTTAGTCACAGATCAGGGCTGACTTATGCTCTAACACTCCATCTTAACTAACTTGCAAATTATGGCACCGCTAACTGTTCAGAGGCAGGAGCCAAGCAGAACTTTAAAAGTCTGCACCAGCTTTCACAGAGAAGAGTCCACTTCAGCAGCTGTGTCTAATGAGGCCATCATGAATCTGTGAGTCTTGAAAAGCTTTGTTGTTGTTGTTGTTTAGTCGTTTAGTCATGTCCGACTCTTCATGACCCCATGGACCAGAGCACGCCAGGCACTTCTGTCTTCCACTGCCTCCTGCAGTTTGGCCAAACTCATGCTGGTAGCTTCGCGAACACTATCCAGCCATCTTGTCCTCTGTCGTCCCCTTCTCCTTGTGCCCTCCATCTTTCCCAGCATCAGGGTCTTTTCCAGGGAGTCTTCTCTTCTCATGAGGTGGCCAAAGCATTGGAGCCTCAACTTCCGGATCTGTCCTTCCTGTGAGCACTCAGGGCTGATTTCCTTAAGAATGGATCGGTTTGATCTTCTTGCAGTCCATGGGACTCTCAAGAGTCTCCTCCAGCACCAGAATTCAAAAGCATCAATTCTTCGGCGATCAGCCTTCTTCATGGTCCAGCTTTCACTTCCATACATCACTACTGGGAAAACCAGAGCTTTTACTATACGGACTTTGAAAAGCTACAGGACTCTTTCTCATTTTCACTGCAGTAGACTAACACTACCACCCTCCCCGAACATTGATTAAAAGAGATTACTAATGCGCTCATGCACATATGAAAGCCCAGACCGTCTTCATGTAAACTCCGGTAGATTTTAAACACACATTTCTCAACTTTCGAGCTGTCAAGATGACCTTCACCAGCAAGCAAACCTTCGTGGTGACTCTAGCCAATGCCAATGAAGGCTCTGTCCTGTGGGCCTCATCAGGCCTGCCACATTTATCTTGCTTTACTGAATTTCAAAATTTCACCAAGTGCATATTTCCTACCTCTTTCTTGCAAGAGCCTCCTGTAGAAGCTCTCCAAACAATTCTGGCTACATTTGACGATACCTGAGACAGAAATGTATAAAGATTTCTCCTTCCTCTAGTTTTGCCTTTGCCTTACTCACTTCTCCTTTGACCACCAAATCAATCAGATTAAGCTCAGCATTAAATTCCCATTGGGGTCTTTTAGAAAAGATCCCCTGAACTCTCCCAAAACTACAATATTCAGGATTCTTGGGTCATAGTCAATCTGGTTGAGTAGAAGTCCCCTCTAGCCCTGAGGTTCCCGAGATGGGTGGTTCCACCTCCTGGGGGTGGGGCAGGCAGTGGGAGGGGTACTAAGAGGCAGACGATCAGACTTTGAAAAGCTAGAATCACTGGATCAAGTTCATCCATTTTGTTGAATTAATTAAACTAAATCATTTTAATTGGATTTTGAATAAATGTGCAATTAACTGTTACTGTTTTGAATTTTATTCTATTGTTATCTTCAGTAGGCCATGCACACTGCTATTCTGAATCATGCTTTTTATAGGGTGAGGCAAGGGTCGCCGGGGAGGAGTTTATGGAACCAAGGGGGAAAGGCCCTGAAAAGGTTTGGGACCCATTGCTTGGCATAGATGCCCTTTCGTTGGTTATCCTGGCCATACAGGGAAGAAGGGTAACATTTGATTGCTTTTAATTTTCAGAGCAGATTCCGCAGCCCATCCACTTCAATGGAATACGGAGGTACCCTCTTCTCTTCAACGTCTCCATTCCACACCATGAGAAAATAACAATGGCGGAATTGAGGCTCTACACTCTGGTGCAGGAGGACAGGATGTTCTACAATGGTCTCAGCAGGAAAGTCACCATCCTGGAAGTGCTCGAGGATGACCATGGAAGAGGGAAGGAGGAAGAGGAGAGGAGAATGAAAGTTCTGGCATCCCGGCACATTTACAGCACCGACAATGAATGGAAAACGTTTGAGGTCACGGAGGCCATCAGGAGGTGGCATCACTCAGACTCCACCACTCATCAGCTGGAGGTGCAGATTGAGAGCCGAGGGGGAGAGGAGGCCGTCAGAGGAGGGAAAGCAGATATAGACATCGATTCGGAGACCAAACATGAGCCTTTACTCATTGTGTTTTCCGACGACCGAAGCCATGCCAAGAAAGAGGAGAAGCACGAACTGAATGAGATAATAGAGCACGAGCAGGATTTGCAGGACCTGGACATGAATGATTTCCATACCAGCCCCAGAAAGGAGAAACTTCTGCAGATCAGATCCAACATAATCTACGACTCCACATCCCGGATAAGGAGGAATGCCAAGGGGAGCAGCTGCAAAAAGACTTCGCTCTATGTGGATTTCAAGGAGATTGGCTGGGATTCCTGGATCATTGCACCTCCAGGCTATGACGCCTCACAGTGCAGGGGAGCCTGTTCCTTCCCTTTGGACGATCACCTCACGACCACTCATGCCAAGGCCCGGACTTTGATTCACTTGAATGATCCCCAGAAAGCTTCTCCAGCTTGTTGTGTACCTACCAAACTGGATCCCATCTCCTTACTCTTCTTAGATAACGGGGTTGTCACCTACAAGCTCAACTACGAAGGCATGGCTGTCTCAGAGTGCGGGTGCAGATAGTAGAAGGATGCTCCCCACCCACAGGGCTTTGGGTCCTCCTCAGATTATTTAATTGTTTCATCTGTATATTTGTACAGTTTTGATTTGTACAGACTTAATAAGCTTATTTAAGGAGGCATGTACAGATAATTAGAGACAAAGGAAATGGGCAACAGAGGGGGTGTATTTTCGCTTTCACGGTTGGCTCGGGGAAAGCAGGATTGTGCATTTTCGCTTTACTCAAGAGTCAGTTTACACAACCAGCAGAATCCAGTGTTAATTCTCTCCCCTTATGCCAGATTATACCACTTCAAACTGCCCATGGTTCAATTCTCCCCCACAAAATAAAATGCCTCGCAGTCGTTTCTGCTGACTGTGTGAACTAACCCCCCCAAATCTGGCCACTGAGAACCATTTCAATTCCCCCTTTTGGTGTCCAAATCAGGATTTGCAGTATACTGTACACACAAAGGATGTTATTTTTAAATATATTTCTGAGAACGAACTCAATCAATCGGATGGTTATATTATGCATTCAGAAGAAATTAAAATTGCTGGACACAGTATCGGTAATGTTGATGTGCACAGATCTAGCCCCCACCCCCATGTCACTAGAAATTGCCTCAGATACAAATTGTGCAGCACGCTTGGTCCCAGCTCCTGCCCACCTAGCAGTTCGAAAGCACATCAAAGTGCAAGTAGATAAATAGGTACCATTCCGGCGGGAAGGTAAACAGTGTTTCCGTGCACTGCTCTGGTTCGCCAGAAGCGGCCTAGTCATGCTGGCCATATGACCCAGAAGCTGTACGCCGGCTCCCTTGGCCAATAAAGCAAGATGAGTGCCGCAACCCCAGAGTCGGTCACGACTGGACCTAATGGTCAGGAGTCCCTTTACCTTCACCTTTACTAAGGCTTTGGGCCTACTCCACCAGAGGCGGAGTTGGGGGTTTGTGCATCTCCAGTAGTTACAGACAATGAGGTAATTCTGATATGATTGACATGTAGAGATAATGCACTGACCAAAGTCCCCTTTTCTGCACAACTTTGTTTAACCTAGTTTTTAATCATTTAAAAGCAGAACAGAACTTCAAGTAAGCATACATAAGAGAGTCCAGTTACAGACTCAGATTATAGAACACCTGGTACAACCCTACACAACTTTTGAAAGGTGCAATACTTCACTACCCTCTCCTTTGAAAGATCATTGTGCATAACCAGTTTGGTGGGGGCTTATCCTAAGACAGACACACCTGATTCCAATTGTATAAATGCTGGCAATTCAAAATTTGGTGCCTGTTGCACCTGCCAAGAACTATATTCTCCTCTTGCATTAATGACCCGCTCCATGACTGTCAACAGAAATAGACCAAGAAAATACTGGTGACTTGGAATTTGTCCCCCACCCCCACCCCACCCGCAAGACCCAATGCTCTTTGCATGCTTGTTGAGATTCTATGGAGAGGGGAAATTATACTGTGCTTCGTGTCAGAATGGAATATCTCTGCGGACAAAGAGAGGGTCTTTGCCTTTATGAAGCTGTCAATTCACAAGACGGTGCTCTCTCGAGTCACATGTCATGTTTCCGCCACTCGCCCTCCAACAAATCATTGCGATAAGAAGGTGTTGGAGCTGAGAAACCATAGGCCTGGTGCTTTATTTATACTAAGCTGGGAATTTGTCAGATTCTTTGGAAAGTGTAATTGACGCTGAGTGCGCTGCCCTCGGCTCCAACCTACTGTACTGTCTCCAGCCTTTGTTTTACACTTTTAAGGCAAGGCTGTATTCCCTGGATGAGATAACAGGCCTTGCCTTTGAGAGAATGGACTCTTGACTCTTCATGGGAATCAACACCAAAGACAACGTCAAGGACTAACTCAAACCAGCTTAACCCACATCCATGCAGCCGTTATTTATTGACATATTTATTGACTGTTGTAATATAATGTAGAATACAAAATCTTCTATTTTTGTGCGGTATGTAAGACACACGTGGACAATCTTGTGCATTGAATCATACATGGATTTTGACGCTAATAACGGCAAAAAAAAGTGTTACGGATTTTCTCGCTTGTTTTCTTTTGTAAATATATAATTTGTCTCTTTTTTTAATTTCTCGGTGTAATACAAAATATAGTGGCATATAGTATGCAGTCGCTTTTTTCCCCTTTTCCCTTTCTTTTTTGCTAGCCCAAAGTCCTTGAACACAAGGGACAGATATGAGATCCATGGAGGACACCTGGTACATTTCACGAACTCTGAGAACCTGCTGTTACAAGAATTTTAAGGTCTTATATATATAAAATAGATGTTCACAAATGTACCAAGCGAACACATACATAAATATATGAAGCACCTGTCTGAAACGCACAGAAAAGTCCTGGAACTATTTTCTCTCTCCTCAAATGACCTCAAATATTTTTCTGCAATGTCGAAGGAAAGGGGAAATCTCTCCATTGTCTCTGTGCTCACAAATCCTGCATTAAGGGCACATTTAAGATGTGAATAGGGTGAGCCTGTGACCAGTGATCTGGATTCAGGAATTGATGAGTTATCATAACAAAAGAGTGGCCAAAACCCAAGTAATGCAGTCAGGTAACCTGGCAGACAGGAGATAAACAACAAACTCAGGATTCCCTTTTAGACCGCCCCCTGTGATGTATGTATGATGTTTCTGGGGGTGGTCTGGAGTTTGAGGTGGGCAATTTAAAAAGTCTATATAAGGGTGGGCACACCTTTGTTCTGGGTCCCACCCCACTCCTTGTGGGGGGGGGGGCGAGCACCCTGTTGCAACAGCTTTAATAAAGATCAGGCTTACTAGCTGCTTTGCTTTTCAATATTCTCTGGTTGGTCTCTGTTATTTTCTCCTACCGATAGAGAACCTACAAAAGGACTCTATATGGGTACCCCATAAGGGAAAAGGAGCAGTTTCTCTCTCTCATAACACTGCCACCATCGTACTCCTGCCCTGCCTGAAAGACCTGCCTATCAGTCCACAAACCATAATGTTTACTCCACAAATTCCCCCAGGCTATGCTGAGTTGGATGTATCTGCAATGCCTCTTCCCTTTTCCTGGTAAAAATAGCTGGCCAGGAAAGAACTAGTGGCAGCAAGCCAAGTTATAGCGGGCAAGGAAATGTGGTAGCCCTAAGCAGCCTCAGCAGACCTATATATCCAAAGAGAAGTGAACCATGGCAAGCTTTGGAGTGCCATGTCTTAATTTGCTAATAAAGGGTGCATTGTATCCAATGGCGAACACTAAGAGTGCTCTTGTGCTCAAATCCTGCTTACCGGCTTCCCATTGGGGCAACTGGTTGGCCACCATGCGACCAGGATGGTGGACTAGATGTGGGTCATTGGCCTGATCCAGCAGGTGCCTCTTATGTTCTTGCGTTCTCATATTCCTACCCACTGGCCACAACAAGCCTTTTCCTCCATACAGTCCTTGAAAACCATGCCTTACAAACTTCGTTTCAAAACCTCTGGTTGAACAGCTTCTACGGTGTCTTTTACATCAACCAACCATCTTAGCCAATGACTGGAGAAAGCTAGAAACTCGACTCTTACTTCTTTAGTTGAATATGGCAATAGTTTGACACCTGCCCCCTCCCCAGACTGCCTTCAGGTAGCCTACCAACATATGCTTACAGTTGCCCAGAGTTCTGAAAAATATTAAAAGAGGAGCCAGATGTTGTTGCGTAGGGCAATCTTATGGAACTTTGGGCTCTCCAGGTATTTTGAACTACAGTTCCCATCAGCCCCAGCCAGTACGGCAAATGGTATGGGGATGATGGGAACTGTAGTTCAGCAAACATCTGGAGGGCCATAGGTGAGCCATCCCTGCTTATAGGAGATAATTAAATGTATACATCCTCTTTAAAAAGCTCGTTCTCTTACCCACTAGGCTATGGATAACTCTTCGCTCTTTGCAATGGAGTTGGTCCAACTTTCCCAAGCAACTCTGTTTCCTACAATCATAGCCTTGCAGCTCTTATTGCCTTTTGATGCCAATTGGAAGCTGACAGTCTCTTTTGATAGGATGCCCTCAGTTACTGCATTGGTTTATTCTTCTTGAAAAAGCCAGTTTTGTCCTTCATGACCAGCACAGCAGGGCTGGCTACTGAAACTTGTCTCTAGATAAGCAGTTAAGCGCCTGAGACTTAGGCAAAACTAAGGGGCACCTGCATAACCATCGGGGGGACGGGACACAAAGGAGTGACAATAAAATGGTGAGAAAACTATAGTGAAGTCTGGTGAGGGAAGGGAAAACTATACTTTTATTTAAATGTTCATTTGGGCACCTGAAATGTCACGTGCCATTAAATGTGAGTTTATAGGGATATTGTGCAAAACCAGAAATGTTTTTTTTAATAAGATATTTATTAAAGTTTTCACAATATTACAAAAGAAAAAACAAACAAAGTAGCATCAAAAGGAAATACATAAAATAAAAATAATTAACAGAGTAAAAAAAGAAAAAAGCAAACCCCTTCCCACTATAGAAAAGAAGAAAAAAGAAGGGGGAAAAAAGTTCAATAAAAAGAAAACAAAAAAGTGGCAAAAATACAAAAAAACCCTAACCTTTAAAAACATTTAAAAACAAATTCATTGTTTTCAAACCCTTAACTGTCATAGCCTTCTTTCTTAGACTTCCTCCTCCTCCCTTCCTTTGTATCCTAGTTATTAATTATCCCAGCAAATCCTTTCCATTCCATGTTTCATAAAATTCTGTCATTACATTACCCTAGACTATTTTGATCCTATCTTTCTATAATAGAATAAACCTTAAAATTTAAAACTTAAGTCTTAACCTTACCAGCTTCTTATAATCATAATATTCTTTCACAATTCTTTAGCATCTTTGCTAAAGCCAGGTAATTTCTTCCAACATTTTTTCTATCATTCATCAACTTTAGAAAATATTCTAGTAATAAAAAAAAAAGAAAGGTACAAACAAATCCATTTTTTTCCCAACGTCCCTTCCTCCTGGTTCCGGGTTTTGTCAGTCCTTATTCTCATCAGACTAGCCCATTAACCTGGTAGCCTTATATCCGAGGCCCTCAAGTCACTTCCATGGCCCTTCCGCGGCTCTTCTTCATATTTATAGCTGTAATTTCCCTTATCTCCTGCTCGTGGTAACTCCAGCTTGACAATGTCTCTTGCTCGTGGTAGCTCCCACTTGACAATGTTTTTAACCCTTCTCGACAGATCAGACCCTTTTCCATATCAAAACCAGAAATGTTACCCTGATGTGTCAAGGAAGAATCAGTGGTCTTTAAGTTGGCTGCTAGCTCAAAGGTAGCAGCAGATTGGCTGATGATATTTCACTGATGAGAACTTGTTGTTATGAGATGCTATCTGAATGAGCAATTTTAGGAGGTACTGTTTGAGGACCCTTCAAGACTGACCCTAAGTTCAGATGAGATTCAGTTGCCTACCAGCAAACTCAGGTAGTGCAATTTAGCTGTGATTCCTGCTAGATGGACTACTTGATGACTCTTTGGGTCCCTTCCAACTCTACAATTCTTTGTTTCTAATTCTAGTCGATCTGGAGATCGTGCAAAACAAACCCACCTCCCTGAAACACTAGACTTGTTGTGACCAGTGGAAAGGATGGGCTGGCACTTGCTTTGATACAACATAGTCTAGGCTCCTTGCAAATCGGAGTCATTAAATAACCAACTGCACACCCTCCAACACATCCCGGAGTAAAACTTGGACACGTGTCTTTGGGGGCCACACCCCTTACGAGTCATGTGACTCACGTGAGAGCATGCCCCTTGCCCAACACACATCTTTTGGGACTGCAATCTCGTGGGAGCCAGGGGACTCATGCAAGAGCATGGCTCTCAAAAATGGGATGTCCTGCTTAAATCAAGACAGTTGAGGTGTATGCAGCTGTCATGTAATCTTCCTGCAAACAAATCAGGGTGAATGTTTATTACAAAGGCCATCTGGAAGCTTCCTGAGCCTAGTGGTCTCACTCTAGATAGCTATGTGGCAAAACAAAGAAAGCCCACTGGAAAGAGAACACTGATTTTTGTAGCCGGCCTTAAACTGGGATTTTTCCTGCTTGTTATGCTTGCGGGGGGGGGCGTGTGTCTCCATAGAATATTGTGATGCTGGTGCCAACTGTTCTCACAAACTCAGTGTGCATATTACAAAGACATGATGAATCTCCAGGGATCTCTCCCATTGCAGGGGAACCGACTGATATAAGTAGAAAAAACTTCTCCTTTTCCCTTATGGGGTACCCAAGAGCTCATATAGAGTCCTTTTGTAGGTTCTCTATCAGTAGGAGAAAATAACAGAGGCCAACCAGAGAATATTGAGAAGCAAAGCAGTTAGTAAGCCTGATCTTTATTAAAGCTGATGCAACAGGGTGCTCCACACACACAGAGAAGAGAGAGGACAACCCAGAACAAAGGTATGCCTGCCCTTATATAGACGTTTTAAATTGCCCACCTTGGAGTCCAAGACCAACCCCAGAAACATCATACATACATCACTGAAGTGGTGTAGCCCAAGACCAACCCCAGAAACATCATACCTACATCACAGAAGGGGTGCAGCCCAAGACCACCACCCCAGATACATCATAACTACATCACAGAAAAGGCGGTCTACAACAGAAATCTGAGTGCGTTGTTTTTACCCTGTCTGCCAGGTTACCTGTTAATGGTCACTTGACTGGATTATCTGGGGAACCTAGCCATCCTTTTGTAATGATAATACTTAATTCCTGAGCCAGGTCACATATATATGACCTAAAAATTCTTATAACAAGACCCTGAAATGAGGCCAACCCTTAAACCATTGGGGGGGGGTCTTTGTGAACCCCATACAGAGAAAATTTAAGCTACCCAATACCAAGGTGACAGCCCCTTCAACACCAAGGAGAGAGGGGAGAGTGCAAGGTTAAAGCAGAGGTTGTTGAAAACATATTCTGTGCATTTGTGTGATTTCAAATGTATTCACCTCAAGCACCAAAATGTCTCGGAGAGCACCTTGACCCAAAAACAGCCATACCTTTACAAATAATAATATTGTCAATATTTGCTCTCTGCAGCTTCCAGCACAGGCACCCTTGGCCCTCAATCTGATGAGGTTAAGCAAGGCGTGAGCCCCAGATGGTGTTGAAAAGCTCTGTGCTGAGTTAAATGAGGAGCTTTCAGAGCAGGGTCTCTGAAAGCCACAAGCCCAGGAGCTGAAGAACAACAGTCACCAAACATTCCCAGCATCCATCACTTTCGGGCTCATGTTGTCGTTTGCTGTAGCAACTCCTTATCTCCGCAGAGATTAGAGTCTTCTCAATCGCTACTTGCACAGATTTTATTGTGGGATCCATTTCCTGAGCTGTCACCACCACCACCACCACAGCTCAGGCAGAGTCAAAAGGGACAAAGGCAGCACGGCTGCAAGTTTGCACTGACCAAAGTGCCAGAACCGCAGCCTAAATTTTAGACCCTGTGATACTCTAACCCAGGGTTAGGCAACCTAAGGCCCGGGGGCTGAATCCAGCCCACGGACAGCCTGGCAATCAGCGTGTTTTTACATTAGTAGAATGTGTGCTTTTATTTAAAATGCATCTCTGGGTTATTTGTGGGGCATAGGAATTCGCTCATTTTTTTTATTTTTTTCAAAATATAGTCCGCCGCCCCCCACAAGGTCTGAGGGACAGTGGACTGGCCCCCTGCTGAAAAAGTTTGCTGACCCCTTCTCTAGTGCGTGCTGTGGAGTGAGACCGTCACCTGAAGCAACAGGAGGGCAGATCTGAAGAGAAGGGAAACCCTAAAAGGCGACTTAACTAGCCTTATAATTCATTATCGAACGAAAAGAACAAGGAGCCATAGGAAGCTGCCCCACCCAGCGCCAGACCCTTGGGTCCACTTAGCTCAGAATTGTGTACAACTGGCTGGCAGCAGGGTTTCAAGCTGAGTTCTCTCCCAGCTCCCTGCAGATGCCCTTAACATGGAAATGTCTTCATTAGGTATGGCGGATAATTCTGCTCTGATCAGTCACAGAAGCAAAAATTGTCCCAGTTCATGTGTTCATCTGTCCTTGGAAATAGCATTCAGGCAAGGGGATTTGAGTCAGTATCTTTTTTCCAGTTTCCTGTAATAAAAAATTAAAGGTCTTATATATTTATATACATATATAAAATAAATGTTCATAAATGTACCAACCAAGCACGTACATAGATATGTGGACCACGCGTCTAGGAGCAGCACAGGAAGACCGTCCTGAAACCATTTTGACTCCCAAACTGACCAAATGTTTTCTCTGCAAGGAGGGAGGGGGTGAGGGAACCTTCCCATTGTCTCAGGAATTAGGTAATCACCATCTCAAAGGAATGGGCAGACTACCAGGAAAGCAATCAGATAAGGCATTATCAGATAACCTGGCAGACAAGAAAAACAACAGCATTCAAATTTCTGTTGTAGACCGCCTTTTCTGTGATGTATGTATGATGTATAGAGGGTATGGAGGGGTGGTCTTGAGCTCCAGGGCAAGGAATTTAAAATGTCTATCTAAGGGCAGGCACATCTTTGTTCTGGGTCCACCTCCTCCCTCCTGCGTGTGAGGGGAGCACCTTGTTGCAACAGATCAATAAAGATCAGGCTTACTAGCTGCTTTGCTTCTCAATATTCTCTGGTTGGCCTCTGTTATTTTCTCCTACCGATAGGGAACTCACTTAAGAACTCTATACGGGCTCTTGGATACCCCATAAGGGAAGAAGGGCAGATTTTGTTTACAATACTCCAAATGATACGTCATTAACAATGTTCATCCCAACCCCCTTTTCCCTGATATTTCCTTTGCGTTGAAATGAATGATGTGGAGGGAACAATAATATTGCCATTAATTAAATAATCATATGTTAAATTTGGCCACCGTGGACAGCAAGGCTAGAGTAGTTTTAAATGGAAGCCAAACCACAGCAGAAGGGAAACAGTGCTGCTTGCTAGTAATACGTGTCAGAACGGGCCTTGCTAACTTCTTGTGTCTATAGTCTTCATTCTCTGAATCGCTGCACTGGACTTTAGGCCCCTGATATCTCCAGGTTTGGTGCATATTTGCTGTCATGTGCAGTGAGGACTTGGACCCATTGTCAAGAGACCCTTCCAGGTCTTGTTCTGAATATGCCTGCAAAAGAAAAGGCAAGGCATTTCACCCGGAGCAAATAAACTGGTCTCTGAGGTTAATGTTTTGAAAATAATCTAGCTGTGGCTGTAGAGGGGTGGTCCCCTATGACTCCAAGTCTTCACTGATAGTGACAGACCCAGAATATAGAAACTGCTAAAAAATCGTCCTCACATGCATTGCAGTGGGTGTTGAATGGTTTCTTCAAACTTTAGATTTCATTATTGTTTCACAAGATGTGTATATCTTTAAGGGCCAGAGCAAATAACATGACCTAGCTTTACAGCTGTGAAGCAATATAGCAAGCTATGTTAATTAAGCTGTTGGGTATAGTATATAAAGAGCAGCATGTAGCTCTCTCAGTACCCTGATGGATGGGTCACACTTAATGATATAATGTAATTTAGTGTAAAAGGAGTTTTTGTTTTTGTTATTAAACCAAGCAAAGGTTACTTTTGCTTTTCTTAATGTGTGGTCTCCCCAGCACGCCTTCTGCAGCCCAACTAATCTGCAAAATAATCAACAGTGGGTTGGACTAGATGATTCTTTAGGTCCCCTCCAACTCCGCGATTCCACATTTTCAAAGATATAATGATTCTCTGAATCACTTTCCTTCCCTCTCTATTGCTACGACCAGGCATAGGCAAACTTGGCCCTCCAGACGTTTTAGGACTACGACTCCCATGATCCTTAGCTAACAGAACCATTGGTCAGGGATGATGGAAACTGTAGTCCCAAAATGTCTGGAGGGCCAAGTTTGCCTATGCCTGGCTATGACTCTCTAACGAATGCTATTGCTCCCTAGCTAATAAAACGACTCACTGACTAATGCTGTAATGCTCCCTGATGAAGAACGGTCGCAGCATTGAGACTTTTAAGTTTAGAGAAAAGTAGGTGGTATATTACCCCAGTGAAATTAGCTAAAATGTATAAAACAAATAATAAATGTTGGAAATGTAGAGAAAAGGAAGGAACTTTTTATCACATGTGGTGGGAATGTAAAAAAGTGAAAAACTTCCGGGAAATTATATATAATGAGATGAAAAAGATGTTGAAATATACATTTATTAAGAAACCAGAAGCATTTTTACTTGGCATTGTAGGAGATGAGATTAATAGACAGGATTGTAAATTGCTTTTATATGCGATTATGGCAGCAAGAATATTATTAGCACAAAAACGGAAGCAAGAAGAATTACCAACAAAAGAAGAATGGCGGATGAAACTGATGGACAATGCAGAACTGGATAAATTAACTGGAAGGATTCAAAACCTACAGGACCAGAGATTCTTAAAAGACTGGAGTAAATATATGAACTATTTGAAAAGTAATAGTAGTGAACAGATTACGCTAGTAGGGTTGCAAGAAGTTTTGTAAGGAGAATTATATGAAATATTGCAAGAAGGACTATGAGGAGAATTATTAGTTGATGATAATTAAGAGTAATAGATATATTAAGAAATGCAGAATAAGTGATAAAGAACGGGAAATCATCAAAGGTGTTGATGGAAGTCTAAAACATTGTATAAGATAAGAAGTTATGTTATGTGATGGTTGGAAATGATATGTTAAAAAAACTAATAAATATATGTATGAAGATGATTAGACAAATTAATGGAGGACACTGATGGCAACAATGCTTTTGAATATCAGGTGCTGGAAATCTCAGTAGGGGAGAGTGCTGTGGTGGTCACGTCCTCCTTGCAGTTTCCCCATAGGCCTTTGGTTTTCCACTGTGAGAACAGGGTGCCGGACTAAATGGGCCATTGGCTCTTCTGGTGTTCTTTATGTGGCGCTGGAGTGCTGAGGTTGAGGAACTGACTGGCACACTTCCGAATGTGAGGTGGAGGTGCAAAATCACATTTGTGAATACAGTCATACCTCGGGTTGAAGTTGCTTCAGGTTGAGCACTTTTGGGTTGCGCTCCGCGGCAACCCGTATGTAACGGAACGCATTACTTCTGGATTTCGCCGCTCGCGGATGCGCAGACGGTCAAAATGACGTCACGCGCATGCGCAGAAGCGGCGAATTGCGATCCACGCAGACGCAGGTTGCGTTTATTTCAGGATGAGAACGGGGCTCCGGAACGGATCCCGTTCATATCCAGAGGTACTACTGTGTTCTCTCTGGGCTGAAAAGCTCCCCATGGTTTTTTAAAAAAAGAACTAGCACAACAGGGAATTGGCTAGGCTGGAACCCCTTTCTCCAAAACACATTTTTCACTGCCAGGGAGTTCTTGTTGATATGAGAGCACATTCAGAATCAGTGCCCCTCCCTGACATTTGAAATGGAATACAGTGGTACCTCGGGTTAAGTACTTAATTCGTTCTGGAGGTCCGTTCTTAACCTGAAACTGTTCTTAACCTGAAGCACCACTTTAGCTAATGGGGCCTCCTGCTGCCGCCACGCCGTTGGAGCGCGATTTCTGTTCTTAGAGCAAAGCTCTTAACCTGAAGCACTTTTTCTGGGTTAGCGGAGTTTGTAACCTGAAGCATATGTAACCTGAAGCATATGTAACCCGAGGTACCACTGTAGTCCACTCATCCTGCCTCGTGCTTGGTAGACCAGGTCTTCTGTTCAGCTCCTTATGAGGCCTTACGCATGAGAGAGAGGAAGACGTGAGCAACACTCGTGCGATAACATGGGAGCCTGCAACTTTTCCACAATGCTCTTGACTCTCTGCCAAGGTCCTGGTGACACTCGAGCTTCCTGTTTTGCGCTCCCCAAGTTTCCAAACCCTCACATACAAATGTACTGAAGGGTGTTGCTTACCTCAGTGCAACGACAGCACTGGGACAGCAGACACAGCCAGATCCACAGCCTTATCTCCTCCCCAGGAGGCCAGTTCCCCATGCGCAAACTCGGTTCTGATGTTCTGTGCAGAGGTCAGAAGTGAAGGCACGAGGCATGGGCTCCACCTGGGTGATGGTGCCGCTCACAGTGCTGTGTGAACTGGGCTCAAAAGCCAAGGCATGGGAAAATAAAATGGAGGTGGAAGAGGAAAGCGTGAACCAGAAGCAAAAAATAAAAAGGCACCCTATTTCATTTCATTTTAAAAAAAGGAATTTCCCAAGGTTGCCAGGGAAGAGGAAAATTAGCAACAACTCATGCTGAGGGGAGCAGATGCCAAATTCTCTCACGTGTGTCCTAGTTTCTTTAATAAGAAATGAACCCGATGCCCCCCCTCCATTCCAGCTGTGGAAAATATCTCTCTGGATGCAGCAACAAGCCAGCCAGCAGGGTCTTGCACAGCCAAATTCCCTCCTTCCCAGTTCCCGTCATCGGCACGTTGTGTCAAGGGGGCTGAAATATCGCACCGCGTTTTTACACGTGATAAGTCAAATTTTCACAAGCTTCACCAGCTGCTGCAGATGATAGCACCGCCTAGAAGACAGCCTATAACCCCCCCCCCCAACCTACGCCCAAATTCTGAATGTCCAAATTCGGACGGGGCAGGTTCTGCAAGTTGGAAGACCTGGTGGCGCTTTTTATGGCCATCATCATTTTTTTAATAAGATATTTATTAAGATTTTTTTAAGATATTACAATACAAAATGGGGAAAAAAGAAACACAAAATAAAAGTGATTAAAAAACCACTCAATTTTTCTATTACTTATTTTCCTTAGCTTGTTTCCCGGACCTCCTCATACCTCCCTTTTTTGTATTCCAGTTCAGTTTGTTGGCTCAGCAAATCCTTACCCTCTTTGTTTATCCTAATCTTTGGTCTTAAAATAGTAACATTAGATTTTTCCCTATTAACAACCCATTTTTCATATTCCCTTAAAGCATTACAGCTGGAAACCACTTAATTTCTATCCAACATCATTCTAACATTCATTAATTTTACAATATTTCTGTAGATAGTCTTTAAATTTCTTCCAATCTTCTTCCACCGACTCTTCTCCCTGGTCTCGGATTCTGCCAGTCATTTCTGCCAGTTCCATATAGTCCATCAACTTCATCTGCCATTCTTCCAGAGTGGGTAAATCTTGTGTCTTCCAATACTTTACCATGAGTATTCTTGCTGCTGTTGTAGCGTACATAAAAAAAGTTCTATCCTTCTTTGGCACCAATTGGCTGACTATGCCCAGGAGGAAGGCCTCTGGTTTCAAGAAGGTATATTTAAATACCTTTTTCAGTTCATTATATATCATTTCCCAGAAAGCCTTAATCCTTGGGCACGTCCAACAAAGGTGAAACTTCAGTTTCTTTACATTTCCAACATTTATTATCGGGCAAATGATAGATTTTTGCAAGCTTGACTGGGGTCATGTACCACCTGTATATCATTTTCATAATATTCTCTCTCAAGGCATTACATGCCGTAAACTTCATACCTGTGGTCCACAACTGTTCCCAGTCAGCAAACATAATATTATGTCCAACGTCTTGTGCCCATTTGATCATAGCAGATTTCACCGTTTCATCCTGAGTATTCCATTTCAACAGCAAGTTATACATTTTTGACAAAATCTTAGTTTTAGGTTCTAACAGTTCTGTTTCTAATTTTCATTTTTCCACCTGGAAACCAATTTTCTTATCCAAATTATATGTCTCCATTATCTGATAATAATGAAGCCAGTCTCGCACTTTGTTTTTTAATTTCTCAAAACTCTGCAATTTCAATCTATCTCCCTCTTGTTCCAAAATTTCCCAATATTTCGGCTGGCGCTTTTTATGGCCATCAATAGCAGCATAAGAACATCGGAAGAGCCCGTTCCGGAATCAGGCCAGTGTCCCATCTAGTCCAGCGTCCTATTCTCAAAGTGACCCCCCCCAGATGCCCCCATGGGAAACCCGCCACAAGGAGGACCCGAGCCCAAGAAACCTCTCACCTCCCCCTTCCAGCAAAGGGTGTTCAGAAAGCATCTTTGCCTCTGAATGTGAAGGCAGACTGTAGCCATTAGGTTATTGGTATGAGCTTTCTTGTGCATGGACACTTCTTCAGATACAGTGGTACCTCGGGTTCGTTCCGGAGGTCCATTCTTAACCTGAAACTGTTCTTAACCTGAAGCACCACTTTAGCTAATGGGGCCTCCTGCTGCTGCCGCGCTACCGGAGCACGATTTCTGTTCTCATCCTGAAGCAAAGTTCTTAACCCGAGGTACTATTTCTGGGTTAGCGGAGTCTGTAACCTGAAGCGTATGTAACCTGAAGCATATGTAACCCGAGGTACCACTGTACACTGAAACAGAAGTCACCAGACCCTTAAATATAGTGAGAGGGTGGGGAGGGGTATTACTCAGAAGGGTGGTGGGAATGGGTGATTAGCTGATAGGTGTGGTAAACCTGTTGACGACTGTCAACGACTGCAATTGGTCTTACAGGAAAAAGCAAGGGGTGAGATGGCTAAAAATAGCTTTATCATGTATAATGAGATAAGAATCCAATGTCTCTATTCAGACCAGGTCTCTCTAAGGTTTTAAGTTTGGTAATAAGTTGCAACTCAGCAACTTCTCTTTTTCAGTCTATTTCTGAAATTCTTTTATAATAAGACAGCTACTTGGAGATCTTGTATAGAATCTCCTGGGAGACTGAAGTGTTCTCCTACTGGTTTCTCTGTCTTGTGATTCCTGATATCAGAACAAACCAATAACAAACTTAGTTGGTCTCTAAGGTGCTACATGGCTGTTGTTGTTGTTTAGTCATGTCCGACTCTTCATGACCCCATGGACCAGAGCACACCAGGCACTCCTGTCTTTCACTGCCTCCCGCAGTTTGGTCAGACTCATGTTTGCAGCTTTGAAGACACTATCCAACCATCTTGTCCTCTGCCATCCCCTTCTCCTTGTGCCCTCCATCTTTCCCAACATCAGGGTCTTTTCCAGGGAGTCTTCTCTTGTCCTGAGGTGGCCAAAGTATTGGAGCCTCAGCTTCAGGATCTGTCCTTCCAGTGAGCACTCAGGGCTGATTTCCCGAAGAATGGAGAGGTTTGATCTTCTTGCAGTCCATGGGACTCTCAAGAGTCTCCTCCAGCACCAGAATTCCAAAGCATCAATTCTTCAGCGATCAGCCTTCTTTATGGTCCAGCTCTCACTTCCATACATCACTACTGGGAAAACCAGAGCTTTAACTATACGGACCTTTGTTGGCAAGGCTACCTTTTATCTGTCATGCATCTTCCAGCATTCGGCTACCTTGGATGTCCATGGGTTCTAGTGTTCTGAGAGAGGGAGAAAACCTCTCCAGCTCAAAACGTAACAAGTCCCAAATGCTGCAAGTTTTCTTTGTAGGGGAGCTGCTCCACCCCCCTTGATCATTTTGGCTGCCCTTTTCCAACCCTGCGATATCTGCTTTGAGATGAGGCGGCCAGAACCGTACAGAGTATTCCAAATATGGTTGCAGCATAGATTTGTATAATGGCATCATGACACTGAAAGTTTTATTTTCACTTCTTTCTCACTTTGAGGCATATGGGGGCCAGGCCTGCAATGCACACAAAACGCCAATTTAATATTGATAGATGATAAAGTAAAGGTTGAAGTCGCCAGGCTGCATGTGGACCATGAGGCAAGGATGGGAAGTCTCAGGATACTCGCTCTGTATTTGCAAGAGCCGATCTTTAAGTGTGGTGGCATCTGCACTTTGGAACTCTCTGCTGATTGATGTCAGGCAGGTGCCTGCTAAAAACATTTTTATTTAGACAAGCCTACCTAGCTACAGAGCCTAGGACTTGCCGATCAGAAGGTCGGCGGTTCGAATCCCCGCGACAGTGTCAGCTCCCGTTGCTTGGTCCCTGCTCCTGCCAACCTTGCAGTTCGAAAGCACGTCAAAGTGCAAGTAGATAAATAGGTACCACTTCAGCGGGAAGGTAAATGGTGTTTCCGTGCACTGCTCTGGTTCTCCAGAAGTGGCTTAGTCATGCTTTACAGCTTTACGCCGGCTCCCTCGGCCAATAAAGCGAGATGATTGCTGCAACCCCAGAGTAGTCCACGATTGGACCTAATGGTCAGGGGTCCCTTTACCTTTACCTAGCTACAGTCATAACTTGGATCCCAAATGCCTTGCAAGTCTGACATTTTGGCTCCTGAACGCCACAAACCCAGAAGTGAGTGTTCAGGTTTGCGAACGTTCTTTGGAACCCGAACGTCTGACGCAGCTTCTGATTGGCTGCAGGAGCTTGCTGCAGTCAATCGGAAGCCACGCCTTGGTTTCCAAACGTTTTGGAAGTCGAACGGACTTCCAGAATGGATTCCGTTCGACTTCCGAGGTACCACTGTATTTAGAAAGTTATTGCGAGTTTTAATGTGCTTTTAGTCCATTGTTATTTTAACTTTTGGAAAGTCTTAAATTGCTGCTGTTGATTTTTCTTACAGATCGTTTTGTTGCTTTATCATTCTTGTAAACTGCTTTGTGTATGTCTGGTTCCCCCCCATACACGCACACACAATCAAGCAGTGTATACATTTCATGAAATTAATAAATAAAGTGAAACAGCTTATCAGGTGGGGAGAGGCCTGGGGAATATGCTCTAAAGCACCTTTCCCAATGTGGTGCCCTTCCAAATGTTTTATACTACAGCGCCATGCATCAGCCAAAACATCTGGGGAGCACCACGTTGAGGAACGCTGCAGTCTAAAGATTTGCTCCATAAACCAGCAGCTGTGACAATTCCCTGAGAAAACAGGCCCAGCGCATGCAAGATCCTCAGCGTTGGAGGTCATGTTTTCATCTACCAGATGTTGTGGTGCAAGTTTCAGGAAGGTCACTGGCCCCAAGGGATGACCTCTCTATAAATATAATAACCATTAGCAGTTCAAACTTCCCACTGCCTTGACCTTCTGGCTGCAAATAAACTCTCTGCATACGATTCTTATAAACCCTGTGGATTTTAAGCGGGGGACACAGAAATAATTCAAAGAGGTTAGTGCCGCTCTTTAGAAACAGAAACGTTTTCATGCAGGCCTATCTGCAGAGGAAGTGGTGAAATTTCTAAGCTTATGCTAAACGAACACCCACTTGGCCTGGTCTCAGAGCCCTTTGCTGCAGAGGCAAGCTCTCGTGCGTCAGAAAAAATAAATGTGCTCTTGGCCTGCTAAGGAAAATGTTTTGAAATGTGAGCAAAGCCCATTGTTAACTCTTCATCACCAAACGCCTTGATGTCTTTCTCTTACAGGCTTGCAGTTGGCGAACCTATTCACCTACACAAAGTACATGGAGCACTAACCAGGTGGGGCATAGGATCACAGAACTGTAGCCTTGAAAGGGACCCAAGAGGTCATCTGGTCCGACCCCCTGAAATTCAGGAATAACAGCTAGAGGACTCTTGAGTAGAAAAGAGTTAGAGCAGAGCTCATAGAACATTTCAAGAACTGTTTGAACACAAACTGTCAGAGACTTTATACAGAGATGAAACCATCATTTTATGTGCCAGTATTTCTTCCAGCATAGGAGGAAACCACTTTGAGGTTAAATCTCTTCATCACTTCAGCAGTTTTGTGTCTCCGCCAGACTCCCACAGGACTAGAACCTCGATCCACTCTTTGGGGCTGCTTAATACCTTAAAGCTATCCAGCCAGCCTTGAAGGCACATACCCAGTGTTTGCAACAACTGGACATTTCGACACACAAATTTCTTCATTTAAGAAAAGATAAGGGTTCAAGGGTTGGGTGTAAAGGTTCAATGCAATGTGTTCAGGTGTGTAATATTTGCTCATCTGACAACTGGGCAACATTTTGTTTCATTTCAGCTCTGAACCAAACACCAGAGTGTGAAAGTAGACAAAGTCTTTTCAGTGTCAAGTTTCTGTGGGACTCCTTCAGTCCAGGGCAGTCTTTCCCCAAGCGCCAGATGTTTTGGACCAAATTGGCCACAGCCAGTGAGTATAAAATAGAACGTACCATCAAACCAAAGAAGGCAACAGCTAACTGGGTTGACACTGCTTTCAGTCAAAATTGGGAGGGGGCATACAGCAGGGTAAAGTAAAGGTAAAGGGACCCCTGACCATTAGGTCCTGTTGTGGCCGACTCTGGGGTTGCGGCACTCATCTCTCTTTATTGGCCGAGGGAGCCGGCATACAGCTTCCAGGTCATGTGGCCAGCATGACTAAGCCGCTTCTGGCAAACCAGAGCAGCGCCGTTTACCTTCCTGCTGAAGCGGTACCTATTTATCTACTTGCACTTTGACGTGCTTTCAAACTGCTAGGTTGGCAGGAGCAGAGACCGAGCAACAGGAGCTCACCCTGTCACAAGGATTCAAACTGCTGACCTTCTGATTAGCAAGTCCTAGGCTCTGTGGTTTAACTCATAGTGCCACCCGCGTCACTTTATACAGCAGGGTAGCCAGCACCAAAATTAGAATGGGAAATAAATTGTTGGACTCACAAGGCCACCATCATGAAGATTGCAGGGGGCGAAGGACCCTTTGTGTCCCTTTCAGCTCTACAATTCTGTAATTCTACAAGGTTTCCAAATTGTGACGGGGGGCACTTCGGAGAGTTAATAATAACAACAATAATAATTTATTATTTATACCCCACCCATCTGGCTGGGTTTCCCAAGCCACTCTGGGTGGCTTCCAACAAAATATTAAAATACAATAGTCTATTAAACATCAAAAGCTTCCCTAAACAGGACTGCCTTCAGATGTCTTCTAAAAGTCTGGTAGTTGTTTTTCTCTTTGACATCTGGTGGGAGGGCGTTCCACAGGGCGGGTGCCTCTACTGAGAAGGGTCTGGGAAGACTCTCTCACATAGAGAAGCATTCACCACCCCACGAAGCCCATCGCCCAGCCCTTTCCGGCTAGCTTTCATAAGCCAGGATGGGCAAGGATCAAGGAGACAGGTGGTCGGTTTCACTCGTCCAAGCAGCCTGTCCAAATCCTCAGAGGTAACAGATTGGAATTGATCCCATGCAACTTGACTAGACAGGACACTCCCGCCCCGGCCCTGCTCCCACAGTGGAGTCTACCTCTTCCCGAATCTGGGCGACTTTATCTGCAAAAAACTTTGCAAAATCATTGCAGGAGATCATGTGGCCTGATGGAGCAGGTGGTTCCGCTAAATTGCGAACCACCTGAAAGAGTCTCCTGCTGCTGTTTTCTGCAGATGCAATAGAGGCGGTGAAGAAAGTCTTCTTCGCCATCGCCACTGCCACCTGGTAGGCTCGACAATGAGCTCTAACTCGTGTCAGGTCAGCTTCAGAATGAGTTATCCGCCACCGGCGCTCTAGCTGTCTCAGCGATTGTTTCATTGCCCTCAGATCCGTGGAAAACCACAGGGCTGAATGGGCTCCATGCAATCGGAGAGGGCGCTTCGGAGCCAAATAGTCAATAGCCCTGGTCAATAGCCTTTCTCCCACTCCCCCCATGTAAATCCACCTGGGTGCCAAAGCAGAGCCTCTTGCCCTCTGCCTTGATCCAGCTCTTCCTCAGATGGCAAGACTACTCACCCCTTTTGGTGCCGTGGCGTTGCAGGATGGCAGAGGCTTCACTGGGGCCCCGGCGAGGGAACTGGAACTGCCCTTCCTGATAGTGGTGCCCTTCCTATCAAGAACTGGATCCTAGCCTGCACCCGGCTTCGGCTAATGGGGATGCAGGCTGGGGACTTGGGCTGTGCCAGGGGCAGAGCCAGCAGAGCAGGTAGCCTTCCCTTGGATCCGCCCCTTGCCCATTTAAGCAGCCCACACCTGGGGCACTACCTATTTGTTCCTTTGCTGAGTTTTCCCCCTGCCCACCCACACTCGGTTTAAGCTGATAGTCAATGACTTTGCTGTGGCTACGGTGGTCATCGTTCTTTAAGGGGCCAGGTAGGAATTTGCCCACTGGGCTAATTGGCCCTGACCCGGTGGTTTTGTCTACCTCATAGCAATCATCACAACTGATTGGGCATTGGGGGAATCCTTTGTTTTGGATGGAGGGGAGGTTGTAGTATTCGGCTACCCTTCCAAATGCTGGGGTATCCTGTTAAAGAGATCCGGGGGGGGGAGTGGCCATGTCCACATGCCCAGGGGGGCCAGGACCGAAGGCACACACCCCCCAGACGGTGGGCCCTGCAAGGGCCACTGTGGCGTTTGCCCGCCTATGTGTGTGACATCATACTGGGTTCATAGGGAAAGGGTTGACTAACTATAAAATGACTAACCAATGGGAACCCAGGGGGCAGAGTTAACTGTGTATAAGGTTTAAGAACAGAGGGTTTTTTGTAGTGAGTTGTTGAGAAGACAGTCTGGAGTTAGAAGAGTCAGAGAAGGTAAGTCTGTGGGTTGGGCTAGTCTGGTGTGAGAGAGGGAGAGAATTTGTTAAGAGGAGTCAGTCAAACAGCTGAGATAATCAGTCAGAAGGTATGAGGAAGGTACAGGCCGGTAAAGAAACTAAAGTTAAGATACTGACAGGAATATTATCTGAGAAATCATAAACTTGTTAATGTTTGTATAATAAACTTGGTTTTTTTGGTTCACTTTTAACAACTGACTGGACTCAGTGTTTTACCCGAGAGTAACAGGTTGGTGGCAGTGGGGAAGCGAGCACAGTGGTGGCACAGGGATCAATAGACCGTTAAACGTCCGGGGACCCTGTGTGATCGCCACAGCCACCCTATTTGTTATAAGTCTTAGGAAGCCCCGTCTGGATTGACCACGCATCACTTCCGGCAGGCAGGCCGGAAGTATTTTGATTCAATAAAGTTGTGGCCTGTTTTAACCCAAAAAACCAGCCTCATTGGTCTCTTATTTGCATGAGTTGGGGTATGGGAACCCCATGCATAGTCCTGCAATCAAGCAGGGTTAAAAGGAGGGCTGAACTCTGTCCTGGCAAAATAAATACAACATGGAATGAAAACACACACAAAAAGCCAGCAAGTGAAAGACTGCTGGGGTAGCAGCTCTTGCAGTCTGGCCACAAGAACGGGATTTTTAATCAATGGGGGTAAGGAAGGAAAATGGCCTGAGGCGGCTGTGCTGTTATTGCAAAGAGAGTTGGGCGTGGGAGGACGTTGCAGCCTGCAGCTCTCCAACATCTCCTAGGAGCATCTATCAGCCGCCCAGGACCCACCAGTCTCCACCAGGCCTGACCCGTGACCCAGCACATCAGGCCATTGGAAGAAAGGCAGGCCCAGTGCTCGAAAGAGCCTCTGACCGCCCCCCTGCCCTGCAAGGAGCACGGCTAGTTTCTGTTCAGAATGAGCTGCCCTTCCCCTTAGTCAGTTTTCGTTGCAGATTGGATCATGGACTTTATGGAGTTCTCCAGAAGTTTGTTCTTCTTTTCAACGTCAGCCTGGGAACGCTCGACGCTCTGGAGCTTACTTTCCAGCTCGGTGAACCTATTCTTTTCCTCCTCGATCTCTTTGTTCAGCCTTACCACTTTGGCCCAGACCTCATAGTTCTCCTTCTCAAGGCTGCAAAAAAAATGGGAAGTGATGTCAACAGGCAGGGCAGGCCCTACCGTTAGGAGAGTGAGGCAACTGCCTCGGGCGGCAGGTGATGGGAGGATTTCAGTGATAGCTTTCCCCACTTCTCCCCAGCCCTTCCTCCTGAGCCCTTGGCCATTCTGTTGGAGATCAAAGCAGGCCTGTCACATGCCGCCTTAAACTGGCCTGCTGCCCTCAGGGGCAACTATCCCATTGCCAGCGTTGAAGCTAATTTCAACTGCCAATCCACTTAGTTTCTAAACATGGAATGGGAGATGCCATCTTGTCAGCAGCGTAGTGTGGTTTGCTGGCAGCCGGGGCATGGAGGATGGACGCAGCCATTCTGTGGTATTATTACTGTTCTGCCTTCCTCAACATGGTGCTATCTCTGGTAGCTTTGGGCTGCTAGTTGCATCTGCTCTACCCAGCACAGCCCTAGGATGCCGTAGCTGATGCGAAGATGGCTGGATGGACACTGGGGCTGGTGGAAGTTGAAGCCCTAAAGATCAGGAGAGCCCAAAGTTCAGGAAGGATGCTGAAGATGGTTCAAGCACCCGGCAAACAGCCACATTCTGTATTTGCAGGTTTATCCATTAAGAGATCAATTTGATGGGAGTAAGAAATGATATATAAATGACACTTGTTTTCCATAATTCTTTGGGGAAATTTCTGGGGTGGGGAGGAGAGAATATGCATTCTTTTTGATGACTGCAGGGCACTGGGATTAGATGAAATACAAAAAAATGCATACTGTAATAACAAACAATAACACCCCCCCCCCAAGAATATTATTGTTGTGGGGATTAAAAGAGGAATGGGGAAGAGAACCATGTACCTTGAGCTCCATGGAGAAAATGTTGGGGTGAGAATGGAACAAATAAATAATAAAATAAAACTATCAGCTTCAGAGAGAAACTGATTCAACCGAGATATTTGCATTACCTCCTAATTTGCTCTTCATAGTCCTTTTTCTGTGACTCCATCTCCTCCTTCAGCTCCGCAATCATCTTCCTAAGCACCTTGGGGTCCTCTGAATAGCAGCCCCTGTTTTCAGGACTGGGGTTTGCAACCACTGTCCCATTTTGCCCAGGATGAGGAATGTCATGTATTGGAGAACCCTGTCCTGAAATTTCACTAATCTGGTCCAATGGTCTCTCATTCTGGGCCCCCTTCCTCGTTTCCATCGCTGAACCACTGGGGGTGTGGGAGTTGGAAGCCTGTGGGAGATTGAACCACTTGGACAGTCCCCCTGAGAGGGTCCTTTTGTGGGCACCTGTAGAAGAAACAGGCTGCAGGCCGGCTGGGGAAGGCGAGCACCAAAATTCACTGTTGAAAATCTCATTTCCATCCGTGCTTTGGTTCCCTCTGTTGGAGGAAAGGAAGGAAAAGCATTTCCTGCTGGGTAGTGTCTGAGTCCTTTTCCTGGGCTCTTCTGTCCACGTCCCCAGAACGTCGCTGGGCTGCGTCTCCCCGTTACCTTCTGCCGCCTCAGCTGACCCGGCAGCCGATTCGGAGATGGAGGCGTCAGGGTTGTCTTTCTGAAAGAGAAGAGAGAAACCTTCAAGCAAATGCCGAGGCCAAACTAGACACCGGAAGGGCAGGGCTGTTTTTTCAGGCAAATCAGTGCAACCGCACTTGGAATACTGCATCCAGTTGTGGTCGCCTCACTTCAAAAAGAACATTATAGAGCTGGAAAAGGTTCAGAAAAGGGCGACCCAAATGATCTTTATTCTTTTAAGAGGGATTCAAGGGAACTTACTGAGACAGACTGAACTGTACAATAGTGAGAGGCTTACACAAGCCTGCAACCAGCTATCTGCTGTGTGTGTAAAAAGGGGAATGTAAACTCTGCTCAGTAAAGAAACTTGTTAGTGCAAGTTAGGAAGGATATTAATAAACAATATATCTTCTCCTGCCTCCCTGCACCTTCCCACAGCTTGCTTGTTTATAATAATAATAATAATTTATTATTTATACCCTGCCCATCTGGCTGGGCCTCCCCAGCCACTCTGGGCGGCTTCCATAAAAACCAAAAATACAATAAAATATCACACGTTAAAAACCTCCCTGAACAGGGCTGCCTTAAGATGTCTTCTGAATGTCAGGTAGTTGTTTATTGCTTTGACATCTGCTGGAAGGGCGTTCCACAGGGCGGGGGCCACCACCGAGAAGGCCCTCTGTCTGGTTCCCTGGTTCCCATAGGTTGCATCTGGTTCGCCCCTGTGAGAACAGGATACTGGACCAGATGGGTCATTGGCCTCATCCAGCAGCCTCTTCTGAGATTCACGCCTTGGAAACCATTTCGGCTCTATTTGCCACTAGTGAAGTCTTGTCGCTGTGGCTCATTTTGTGTTTGCATCTCGCTCTGCCTGCCTTTATTTGTTTCCATATCCCTAGTGCATTGTGTTAGATTTCATGTTGCTTTTTCGTTGTTTTGGAAGCCACTTTGTCGATTCTGTAAGCAACTAAATGAATGCGCATCACACCCCCTGCGGCGCATGGGTAAGACGCAGAGGCCACAAAGAAAGACGGAGAGGCAGTGTGGTGCAGTGGTCAGAGTGCCAGGGTTCAAATCCCCACTCAGACAGGAAGCTCACTGGGTGAACTCAGGCCACTCACTCACTCTCAGCCTTGCCTACCTCGCAGGGTGGTTGCGAGGATAAAATGGGGGGGGGAATATGTACGCAGCCTTGAGCTTCTTGGAGGAAAGAAAGGTGGGGTACAAATTAATAAATAATAATAATAATAAAGGCTGCTCACAATTTGCCGCTGGAGAGTCCTGCTCCCCGCCCTGGCCATGAGCGGCCTCTGGGCGGCATCCCAGCCGACGGAGCTGCGAGGAACTGGGGATTTATTGGAGTCACTCTTCTGCAGAGACGGAGCAGGAGCCACGTCTTTCGATATGGGGAGGAGCTTTTCATGGTCGCTGATCAAGGTTGACATCACTTTCTGGATCTGGGGAGTGCCTGCGGGCGGGGGGGGAGGAACACACCAAAGGATCATGCTAGGTAGAAGCCTGGGGCAGCGGGAATGGTGCCACGGACCCCCTGGGTAGGTTACGGAGACCCCCTGGGGCCCCAGGACCACCAATTGGGAGACACTGATCTATACAATATCAGCTTCATTTAATAATATAGAAATGTAGGTTGCACTAACATACCGTATTTTTCGCTCTATAAGACCATAAGGCGCACCTAGTTTTCAGAGGGGGAATGCCAGAAAAAAATATTCTTTAAAGGGAGCGCTGAGCAGAGCCTGTATGAATCCCAGGCTCTGCTCAGCGCTCCCTTTCACGAGCCGCAAGGAGCGTGTGTGTGGCATTTGCAGGCTTTTCCCCGAGGAAAAGGCTCTTCTCCCTCCTCGGAGAAAAAACCCCAAGAGCCGCGTGGCTCTTTAAACGGAGCGCGGCTCTTGGGGGCTTTTCCGGGAGGTGGGGGAAGGGACTGAGGGGCTAAGCCAGAAGCTAGAACAGCAAGAGGGAGTGCTGCGCAGCAATCCCTCTCGCTGTTCTGGCTTCTGGGATAGCCGTGCAAAGCCTCCTCAGGGCAGCAGGATGAAGGCTCCCCGTGCCCTGAAGAGGCTTCGCACGGCGAAGCTAGAACAACGAGAGGGAGCGCAGAGATCCCTCTTGCTGTTCTGGCTTCTGGGATAGCTGCACACCCTGCATTCACTCCATAAGACACACACACATTTCCCCTTACTTTTTAGGAGGGAAAAAGTGTGTCTTATAGAGCGCAAAATACAGTATATGAACATTTGCAAAATGGGGTGCACCTTGTTGGATAAATGGGGCACCTTGTTTCATCCAAACACCCCACCCTTCCACCCCATTGCACCTCTCATAATGGTGGCAGGGTCTTCTATCTTTGGTCTGATGAGATTCACTCCAAACACTGTCGCCAGATTCTCCACACTCATCTTGTTGGTGGAGCAACTCTGCTGGACTTCATGCAGGAACCTGCCAGAATCCGGAGGCCAGAAAATCGGAAAGTGAGAGTCCAGCAATAACAGGTCCATAGGTTTGTTTTTTATTATGATTACAGTCAACTCACAATTTGCACGAGGGTGGTGCCTAGGGCAGTGGGGCGAGTTGCATGTAAAGTCAAAATTGCATATAGTCCGTCTTGGCTGTGAGTCCTGGAAGACCTGCTCCCTGCACCTTGCAGGCCTTTTCCCCTTGGCCTGGGAAGGTGGGTCCGGACTGACTCCAACTACAAAAGCAGCTGAATCAACTCTTGGCCTGAAGTATTGTTTAGGGGGCTGTGTGTGGAGAGGGCGAGGGTTGCTTTTATTGATATTAATTTTTGTATCTTTTTTTTAGATCTTACTATGATTCATGTGGAAATTGTTCGATTTGGCTGTTTGTTTTTTGAAGTTTTGTTTATTGTTTATGACTGTAATTTTGTTATGTTGTGATTTTGGGGTTTTTTCATGTTATAAGCCACCTTGAACATGGTTTCAACTATCAAAAAGCAGCATACAAATAAAATTATGTATGTACATAGGTACTGAAAACAACCACTTGGAAGCACAACTGTGCAAGCAATCTTGCCTCCAGGACCCAGCATGCCAAAAAGGTCTTGTTCCCCTCAAGCAAAATATAGAGCTTTTATGCCCTCCCCCTTACATGAGTTAAATTTGTGCAATTTCAGCCGGCTTGCCGGCAGCACGTAAAGCTGAAATTACACATGCATGAGTTGCAAAATGACAGCATTTTACTTTATTTTTAAAAAACTAAAACACTTTCTCAGTTTAGCCTGCGCAAATGCTTCATCTGCGTATTGAGGGGAGAAAAGCATGCCTCCCGGCGCCAACTATTTTTTTTTAAAGGTATTTTATTGCTTTTTTACATATAACAATTAATTCAACAAAACTTATAAGCTTGATCCAACGATACCTGCCATTTATATCTCCAGTGCCCACTTTGGGAACCTATTATTATTATTATTATTATTATTATTATTATTATTATTCAAATTTGTATATTGCCCTCCATGCAAAGATCACAGGATAGTTAACAACATAAAAATACAAAACAAGAACAAAACATACATATTAAAACAAAACCGGTGCTCTATACGTTCTTTCTACTTAGGGGGCTTGTCCCAGTCCTGAAGAATCTGAAAATTACCAAATGTTTCTGCTTACTTCTTTCTCGGACAAACAGAAGATTAAGATTTCCAGCTCTAACAATGTGAAGGTCCCAAAAGTTGGAACTGAAATTCACAGCACACTGTGGTCTGCAAATGAGTGCCTTGCCAGTGAGAGGGTTTGGGTGTGGCAACTTGTACATCTCCTGGTATAAAATGGCGAGATATGAATACAGTGGACTCTCGGATTGCGAACGTGATCCATGTGGGAGGCACGTTCACAACCCGCAGCGTTCGCAACCCGCAGTGCCGTGTCTGCGCATGTGCGAGTCGCGATTTGGCGCTTCTGCGCATGCGCCAAAACCTGGAAGTACAGTGGTGCCCCGCAAGACGAATGCCTCGCAAGAGGGAAAACTCGCTAGACGAAAGAGTTTTCCGTTTTGGAGGTGCTTTGCAAAACGAATCTCCTATGGGCTTGCTTCGCAAGACAAAAATGTCTTCGAGTTCCTGCGGTTTTTTTTCCCCTCCCCCCCTTTTTCTAAGCCGCTAAGCCGCTTATCAGCTGATCCAATAAGCCGATAAGCCGCTAAAAGCCGCTAATAGCGCTAATCCGCTAATCCGTCAATGGGCTTGCTTCGCAAGACGAAAAAACCGCTAGACGAAGAGAATCACAGAACGGATTCTTTTCGTCTTGCGAGGCACCACTGTAACCCGTTCCGGTACTTCCAGGTTTGGCACGATGCGCAACCCAAAAACACGCAACCTGAAGTGTCTGTAACCCGAGGTATGACTGTACATCAGTGAATGGGCACCTACCGGCAGATGTAACTGAGGAGGTTGTAATTGTCCCGAGGGAGAAGAGAGAGCTGCTTCACTAGCTGACGATGACCCTAGAAGAAGATAAGGCCGGGTTTTCAGTTGTCACAAACATTTATCCCTAGCACAAAATAACACTGTCATTTCATAGAATTGTAGACTTGGAAGGGGACACAAAAGCCCATCTAGTCCAGCCCCCCTGCAAGGCAGGAATCACTGCTAAAGGATCCCGAACAGACGACCACCAAACCTCCCTTTAAAAACCTTCTGAGGTAGTCTTTTTCAATATCAAAAGCTCTTATCCTTGTACTTGTCCCTACAAAGCATCGGTTCAAGTGGTTTTGCTTTTGCCCCACCGCTTTGTCCCAAAAAACCCGCTTCTTGGCAGTAAATTGGAGCAAACATTGATCCAGAGAAAACTCGAGATTCAGCAGTAAACAGCGGGTTTGGGGGTGGGGTGCAACAGAGCAAGCAAAAGTGTGGTGAGCCCTAAGTCTTTGAACGCAATCAACATACATGGTTTTCCTTATGCCAATAGCAGCTGGGCAGGGGGAAGCCTGAGCAGCTTCAGGGGGCCATGGTCAAAAGATTAACTCTTTTTCTCCTTGCCAAGGCACTGGCAAGAATCTCAGAAAGTGCTATTTGCATTTCAATGGGAGGCTTCATTGCCATCAATAGGAGCTTTCTGTGAAATGCAAAGAGCAGCTTTGGAGGTGCAATTTTTGTGAGGACTGTGGGAGGGAGAGAAAGTGAATACAGTCGTACCTTGGATCCCAAACGCCTTGAGAGGTCGAACTTTTTGGCTCCTGATCGCCGCAAACCTGGAAGTGAGTGTTCCGGTTTGTGAACGTTCTTTGGAACCCGAACGTCTGACAGGGCTTCCGCGGCTTCTGATTGGCTATAGGAGATTCCTGCAGCCAATCGGAAGCTGCGCCTTGGTTTCTGAACGCTTTGGAAGTCGAACGGACTTCCGGAACGGATTCCGTTTGACTTCCGAGGTACCACTGTACTGCCCTTAGAGGTGCGTCCCAAGGCAGCTCAGGCTGTTTACATAACCCATAGAATAAGTGTGCACATTCACTGCATCCTGGAAAGTAACATGAGAATACTGACAAGAGGTGCATTATTCCGAACCTTTGCCTGATCGGCCGTCAGAAGCTGGCCGCACAAGAGGAAATCCTCGTACTGTGTCCAAGGTATGGCAGGCTCAGGGAGTTCCCTGAGGTAGAGTTTAAGCAGAGAAGCCACCGTGTGCACGTCTGTGTCTCTGCAAAATAAGGAAAGGAGATAGAGAGGCATGCAAAAGACCTTGCTACTGGCAGGAGCAGAACCCACAAACAGTGCTGGGAAAACGGGAACATGTCATACCCATGCAACTCTAGGTTTCGCTTTAAGGAACTTCAAAAGTGGGGCAGAATTCAGCACCCAAATAGAACACCATATCAAAATACTTTTATTCCAGCATTTCTCTGAAGGCATGCATGTGAGCCTAAAGCAGGGGTAGGCAAACTAAGGCCCGGGGGCAGGATGAGGCCCAATCGCCTTCTCAATCCGGCCTGCGGATGGTCCAGGAATCAGTGTGTTTTTACGTGAGTAGAATGTGTCCTTTTATTTAAAATGCATCTCTGAGTTATTTGTGGGGCATAGGAATTCATTCCCCCCCCAAAAAAAAAAAATAGTCTGGCCCACCACATGGTCTGAGGGACAGTGGGCCAGCCCACGGCTGAAAAAGGTTGCTGACCCCTGCCTAAAGTGTGGGGAGAATGTGGGATGTGAAATCTAAAGGTCAATCCCATCCCAGAACCGGCAGCCTTGGATTCCCTTGAGAAATACGCCACCTACTGGTCAAAGGACGGCCTCTCTCCCGCGTCAAAGGCATCCCGCAACTCTTTCACCAGGTTGTCCTGGCCAGGAAGTCGGAAGATGCCCTCTTCGTTCAGGCCGTGCTTCCTGATGAACTCGGCACATTTCTCAACCAAGATGGGGACCTGATGCTTCCCAAATTTCTGCTCATATACCATGGTCTCCACCAGCTGTTGGCCAAAAACCACTGGGGGGGGGAGAGAGAAGAAGACACAAAAGAAAGATAGGTTTTCATAAGGTCCTATTCTGGAACCAGCCCACTTAATCCTCAGCTCTGTTTCTGCATCCCTATAGATCAGGCTGCCCAGATTTTACAGACTAAGACTCCCATCAGCCATATGATACTGCTCTGATGGGAGCAGGGATGGGTTGATGGGAGCAGTGGCGTAGTGTGGGGGGTGCAGGGGGTGCCGGCCGCACCGGGCGCAACATCTGGGGGGGGCGCTCGCACTCGCAGCTCTCTGCCCCTACCTGGCTCACTCACTCTCTCTCACTGCAGTGCTGGCTGTGAGAATCCGATCCGAGCCGCTGGGTCGCCGCCGACTGTGGAGGGGATGGGTGCCAGGCGTGTGGTGCGGAGAGAGAGCGAGGGACTATCTGGGGGAGGGACAGTGCAGCGGCCACCCAGCGCAGCGCTGAGCGCGGGAGAGAACCACACCAGACCAGACCAGACCAGGCAGCAGCAAGAAGAAGCTGGCAGCGGCGGCAG
Organism: Podarcis vaucheri; assembly: GCF_965113315.1. NCBI lineage: Eukaryota > Metazoa > Chordata > Lepidosauria > Squamata > Lacertidae > Podarcis > Podarcis vaucheri. The sequence goes on along the minus strand of NC_138765.1, from coordinate 86,732,143 downwards.
GTTAGGGGGCGCAAATTACTTGCCTTGCCCCGGGTTAGGGGGTGCAAATTACTTGCCTTGCCCCGGGTTAGGGGGCGCAAATTACTTGCCTTGCCCCGGGTTAGGGGGCGCAAATTACTTGCCTTGCCCCAGGTTAGGGGGCGCAAATTACTTGCCTTGCCCCGGGTGCTGACAACCCACGCTACGCCACTGGATGGGAGTTGTAATCCAAAATTGGGAGCAGTGGGTCTCAACCTTTTTCAGACCACTGCCCCCTTGTTTCCATAAATTCACCCCCAGTGCCCCCCGACCCCATACTACCCTATAAAAAGCATCATTCAGAACAGTGGTTTACACAACCCACAAAGGGACCAGGTTGGGGCAAGTCTGACGCAGATGATCCTTAACCGAAATTCTGTGGAATTCAAAATACAGAAGTGCAAATGATGAAACAACAAAGTACTTTTGCATTTAAAAAAAGATAAGAGTACAAATGATGAAATAACACACAAAAAAACCTTACTACCTACTACAACAGCCCTGCAATGCGGGTTCCTCTCATCCCCCTGTGGTAGATGAGAGGGGGTAGAGTAGTAGCTTTTCTAAGACCACCTACTGAGTATTGCAGAGGGGAGATTTGAATGAGAGACTTCCTTGACTCACAGCTCAGCCATTCCTGCCAGTTTATTTCACCACTTTAGAGACAAAAGCTTTTCAGTGGCTCTTGGCATTTGGCAAGTCAAGTCCTGCTGTATAACACACAGAGAGCAGTGGCGGACTTTGGGCTTTAAAATTTCAGCAGCACTCTGCGCAACACCAACATTCAGGCCCCCACCCCCTGCCTTCCATTGATCGTCATTGTTGCAGTGTCCCCTGCAACACCCTTTCAGCTCAGTGCCCAGGGCGGGCAAACCGGTTGCGCTCTCCTAAATCCGCCTCTTCAGAGAGCTCCTGGCGCATTTGTGGGCACTGCTGCTGCAGCAGTCAAAACGAAGCCACTCTGTGGCAGCTTGCGCTCTGCATGGAATTTCTAAGAGGCTGGCATTTAAGGAGCCAAAAGTACCTTTCCTGTGGGCCATGGGCTGCTGCTGCTTCTTCCTGTACTCCCAGCAAAAGAACATCTCCAGGTCTGGAAAGCAAAAGCCCAACTCCCAGCCCTTCATCGGGAGTCCAGGCAGGAAGAGGATGGCAGAGAGGTCCAAGTTCCAACCAGAAAAGGACTTCAGAATTTGCTTCTATGCCTTTAGACAGGCTCCTGTTCTCATCCTTGCTTCCAGATTCTGAAGGAAATCCTGGAGTCTCTTCCCTTTCCAAATCAGCCCAGCATCCACACATCCTTCTTCCCAGGAAGGTCGAGAGGGGCAAGGATCTGACAAAGAGCTCTTTGGCTTTTTGAGAACCATCATAAACCTGTCATTGTACATAGTAAACGGGTGCTTCCTTCCATTACTCCTCCATATGACTTCCTTCACTCAGGCTGAAGCTGCCCTCTCCACATCACGGCTCCCTTCTTTGCAGCAAAAGAAAGAGGCAGTCATTTCCCTCCAAAACGGCGCCACGATTCAGGGCTAGTCAGTCTGGGGCCTGGGATCACATCTCGCCTTCTGCCTTGAAATTACGGCACAGCCTTCGAAAGGGAGGGCGTTCGCAGCCTGCCTCCCCCAGTTGTTACGAGGCCAAAGACTAAAGCACTTTGAAAAAATCAATATGCTCTGCAGGAGCCCAAAGCCTCTCCGACAGGAATACGGCTGTGTCAGTGATGACGCTGCCCTTGTCAGAGTCAGGGCTCTGAAGCCTGCAGCCGAGTCAAGGTCTACAGTGACGAGCGGCTAGCAGACTGGCTCTGAATGGGCTCTTCATGAGGTGGCCTGGGAAGCCCAGCCATCTGCCAGTAACAGGCGCAAGCGTCTCTGGGTCCTCGTCACATGAAGGCCTCCTTGTCTTTACCACTAAGGTGGCCTCTTGTTGCCAAGTCCAAACTAATTACAAAATTAAGCATGCTTTCTTTTGCATACCACCACAGAGGCAGTTGGAAATACGGCGTATAAATAATATGCATATTTGTTTTATTTATTTGCTGAGTTTCTGTCCCACTTTTTTCCTCCAAGGTTGTTCCTGTCTTCATGTAATCCCAACAACCCTATGAGGTATGTTAGGCTGAGAGGCAGTGACTGGCCCCCAGGGTCACCCAGCGAGCGTCATTGCCAAGTGGGGATTTGAACGCAGGTCTCCCAGTTCCCACTAACCCCTACACGACTCATTCGCCCACCCTAGGAATATTTCAACTGGCAATCAGGGGCTAAATACGGATCTTCCACACCCATTTTTCAGCACCCAAAGGTAAAAGGTAAAGGACCCCTGGATGGTTAAGTCCAGTCAAAGGCGACTTTGGGGTTGCGGTGCTCATCTCGCTTTCAGGCCGAGGGAGCCGGCGTTTGTCCACAGACAGCTTTCCAGGTCATGCGGCCAGCAGGACTAAACAGCTTCTGACGCAACAGGACACCATGATGGAAGCCAGAGCACACGGAAACACCATTTACCTTCCCACCGCAGCAGTACCTATTAATCTACTTGCACTGGTGTGCTTTCGAACTGCTAGGTTGGCAGGAGCAGGGACTGAGCAACGGGAGCTCACCCCATCACGGGGATTCAAACCGCCGACCTTCCGATTGGCAAGCCCAAGAGGCTCAGTGGTTTAGACCACAGCGCCAACCACATCCTTAGCGCCAAAAGCACCTTGCTCACACCTGGCTCTTCAGCATGTGTGTATGCTTTTAGGACTCATCTGATTTTTAAGATTGAAAATTGTTTTTAATTGTTTTGAATATTATGTTTTAATGATGCCACCCACTCAGGGATCTTAGGGTGAAGGGCAGGTTAATGAATAGCAGAACAACAACTCGTGCATTGCTGAGGCACAACACAGCTCTCACAATGCTGCAACCCCACAGCTTTCTCACATCCTCAGAGTTTCAGAAACCTCCATCACAGGAAATTTTATCCTGCGACTTCCCGCAGTGATGAAGATGAAAGGCTAAAAGGTGGGGATGTCTCTTGCCATACCGAAATGGATTGAAAGTACCGTATCTTTCGCCCTATAGGGCGCACCGGCCCATAGGACGCACCTTGTTTTTTGGGGGGGAAATGAATAATAATAAAAATATTTTTCCCCCCCAGCCGCGCGGCTGGGGCGGGGGAAGCCTGAGCTTCCCCTGACCCCAGCCCCCAGAACAGGCTGCTATCCGCAAGCCTTGCGAGCCCGGCGGCAACTCCCGCTGGGCTCGCAAGGCTTGTGGACACCTGCGTGAAGCACGGGGCACCCTCCGGAGGGCGCCCTGTGCTTTGGGCTGCAGGTTGCTGCCAGCAAGCCTTGCGAGCCCAGCGGCAACTCCCACCGGGCTTGCAAGGCTTGCAGAGAGCTTCCTGAAGCCTGGAGAGTGAGAGGGGTTGGTGCGCACCGACCCCTCTCGCTCTCCAGGCTTCAGCGAAAGCCTGCATTCACCCCATTGGACGCACACACATTTCCCCTTCATTTTTGGAGGGGGAAAGTGCGTCCTATAGGGCGAAAAATACAGTGTATTAAATTGTGGTTGGGCTAACAGCATGTTGATACAAAAGAGCTTTGCGTCCCCCTTTACCTCCTAAGGGAGACCCCACCGTGCGGCGGAGAGATTTCACCCAGTCCTCCATGTCAGACTGGGAACTGGCCATCAGCACGTAGGAGTCTTGTCCCGCTCGATTCTGGTCTCCCGAGATGCCTGCATGGGGGTGGAAAAAAGCAAGTTACTCATCCTGGAAAGTGGAGAAACTGCTGCAGATCAATTTCTCTCCCTACTAATGTCTTTCCCCAACAGACTTTTGCCTGTAAAATATGGCAGCGACTGAGAGGAGCAGTGCTTCTCCAGGGCTGAATCCAAAAAAGGCACTTAAAATCAACATTTATTCAGAGCTAGCTTTTTTAAAAAATGAGGAAACAGCAGTTCTGGCCACTCCCTGCTTTGTTCCAAAAAACTCCTCCCCAGTGTGCGCTAAAGGTAAAGGTAAAGGTAAAGGGACCCCGGACCTTTTTTTAAAAAAATAATAATAATTTTTTATTGGTTTTACAAAAATTTTAAACAATACGAACATATAAAAAGACATACAAACACGTATATTTTCATAATTTTTTTTCATAAACCTCATTTCTCAGACTCCCCCGTACCTCCCCTTTCTGCATCCCAATGTCCAAAGTTTTCCAGCAACTTCCAATTAAATCTGTCAAACATATGTCTTCTTAATCTTTCCTTCAGTCTAATCTTATATCGCTGTAACCCTTTCTTTCTCAAAACCTCGACATTCTAACTTTCCTCAAGTCTATAATAGTCCTTAAGATAGATTTTAAATTTATTCCATTCTTCTTCTGCCGTCTCCTTCCCCTGGTCGCGGATTCTGCCGGTCATCTCAGCCAGTGTCATATAGTCGATCACTTTCATCTGCCATTCTTCCAGAGTGGGTAGGTCTTGTGTCTTCCAATACTTTGTGATGAGTATTCTTGCTGCTGTAGTAGCGTACAAAAAGAAGTTTCTATCTTTCTTTGACACCAATTGGCCGACAATGCCCAAGAGAAAGGCCTCTGGTTTCTTGGGAAAAGTACATTTAAGTACCTTTTTCATTTCATTATATATCATTTCCCAGAAAGCCTTAATCTTCGGGCACGTCCACCAAAGGTGATAGAAAGTACCTTCAGTTTCTTTGCACTTCCAACACTTATTGTCAGGCAGGTGATAAATTTTTGCTAGCTTGACTGGGATCATGTATCACCTGTAGATCATTTTCATAATATTTTCCTTTAAGGCATTACATGCCGTAAATTTTATACTGGTGTTCCACAACCATTCCCAGTCAGCAAACATAATGTTATGACCAATGTCCTGGGCCCACTTAATCATAGCCGATTTAACTGTTTCATCTTGTGTATTCCATTTCAGCAGCAAATTATACATTCTTGACAGATTCTTAGTATTGGATTCTAACAATTCAGTTTCCAATTTTGATTTCTCCACCTGGAAACCAATTTTCCTGTCTTGTTTATAAACCTCCATTATTTGATAATAATGGAGCCAATCTCTTACTTTAGGTTTCAATTTCTCATGACTCTGTAACTTCAATTTATCTCCATCTTGTTCCAAAATTTCCCAATACTTGGGCCATTCGGCCTCCATATTGAGCTTTTTCAATGCCTTGGCCTCCAAGGGTGACACCATCTAGGGTTTTTATTTTCCAACAGATCTTTGTATCTTATCCAAACATTAAACAACGCTTTTCTGACAATATGGTTTTTAAAGGCCCTATGCACTTTGATTTTGTCATACCATAGATATGCATGCCAACCAAATGTATTATTGAAACCTTCTAAATCTAAGATATCTGTGTTCTCGAGGAGCATCCACTCTTTCAGCCAGCAAAACGCTGCTGCTTCGTAATACAGTTTTAAGTCCGGCAGGGCAAATCCCCCTCTTTCTTTTGCATCTGTAAGTACTTTAAATTTTATTCTGGGCTTTTTGCCCTGCCAGACAAATTTCGCAATGTCTTTCTGCCACCTCTTGAAACAGTCCATCTTATCAAGAATCTGCAAAGTTTGAAACAAAAATAACATTCTAGGCAATACATTCATCTTAATAACTGCAATTCGGCCTAACATTGACAATTTCAAATTTGACCATATTTCTAGATCTTTTTTTAATTTCTGACCAACATTTTTCATAGTTATCTTTATACAAGTTCAAATTTTTAGATGTCAAGTAAACCCCTAGGTATTTCACCTTCTTAACCACTGTCAAACCTGTCTCTTCTTGAAATTTGTCCCTCTCCATATCTGTTAAATTTTTTCCTAAGACTTTAATTTTTTGTTTATTCAGTTTGAATCCAGCTACCTGGCCAAATTGTTGAATTATCTCCAGCACCCTTTTTGTACTAGTGTCTGGCTCTTGCAAAGTCAATACCAGGTCATCTGCAAATGCCCTTAACTTGTAATGTTTAGCTCCGACCTGCACACCTTTAACCTGCTGGTCATTTCTAATCATATTCAGCAACACCTCCAGAACAGAAATGAAAAGCAATGGGGAAATTGGGCACCCCTGTCGTGTTCCTTTTTCTATCTTAAGCTCCTCAGTTATCACATTGTTTACAATCAACTTAGCTTTTTGTTCAGAGTATATCGCACCCATACCATTCTCAAATCCTTGACCTACCCCCATCCCATGGAGATTCTTTTTCATAAAACTCCAAGAAATATTGTCAAAGGCTTTCTCCGCATCCACAAAAATCAGCACTGCTTTGGTGTTTATGTTCACCTCTAGCAGTTCCAAAATATCTATTATATTCCTTACATTGTCTGATAAGTGCCTTTTTGGGAGAAAGCCTACTTGGTCCTTATGAATCTTCTCCATCAGCACTCTTTTAAATCTTTTTGCCAAAATGTCTGCAAAGATTTTGTAATAATCCACATTAAGTAATGATATTGGGCGGTAGTTCTTAAGTTGAGTCTTTTCAGTCTCTGTCTTTGGTATGAGTGTAATATAAGCTTCTTTCCACGACTCTGGTGCCTTTTCCCCCTCTAGAATCTCATTGCAGACTTCCTTTAACGGTTGAACCAACCACTCCTTCAAGGCTTTGTAGTATCTGGAAGTCAGTCCGTCTGGTCCTGGAGATTTGCCCAGTTGCATATCCTGAATGGCACCCTCTATCTCTTGTTCTGTTATTTTCTGGTTTAAATCCACCTTGCTTTGATGAGAGATTTTTTGTAATCCATATTTATTGAGAAATTCATCTATGTCCTCTTCATTTTGTGGCCCTTGATAGCTCAAAAAGCTCAAAAAGCAGTTTCTAATCTCGTTAGGTTTTGATATATTCCTTCCATCCACTTCTAGGTTTATAACTGTATTTAGTTTCTGCCTTTTCTTCAATTGCCAGGCCAGAAGTTTACCACATTTATCTGCCGATTCAAATGTCTTTTGTTTCATTTGCTTTATCTTCCACTCAATCTCTTGGTTCATCAGTTCCATATATTGTGTTTGATATAACTTGATCTCTCTCAAAATCTCCTGGGACTTTGGTTTTGATCTTAATTTTTTCTCTCCTTCTTTTATCTTTTCCAAAATCTTTTCCTTCTTCTCGTTCTGTTTTCTCTTTTTTATTGAATTTTGTTGAATCAGAAATCCTCGCATCACAGCTTTGCTTGCGTCCCAGATCACTCTTTTTTCCACATCAGTCTTTAGATTTATTTCAAAATAATCCTTTAAGGTTTTTTGGGCCTTCATGTGGATCTCCTTATCTCGAAACAGGGTTTCATTCATCCTCCATCTAAATTGACCAGTTGTTGTAAGTTTCATTTCCATCTTCACGGCGTTGTGGTCGGAGCAAGTTTTTGGGCAGATTTCTACCTTTTTGATCTTTGGAGCCATCCCACTAGTAATCCAAATTTGATCAATTCTGGTCCAGGTCATCATTGCTTGGGAGAAAAAAGTTCCCTCTCTCTCAAGAGGGTTCCTCATTCTCCATATGTCTATTAAGTCCATATTTTCAGTCATTTCAAAGAAGGTCTTCAGAAGTCTCCCTTCCTTGGAGATTGTCAGTCTTTGTGCTTTGTCCATATTTGTAGAAACCACACCGTTCATATCTCCCATGATTATTACATTGTAATCCAGATAGTCCATCAGAGTTTCATGAAGCTTCTTAAAGAATTCCGCCTTGCCTTCATTCGGTGCATAGACTCCCACTATTAAAAAATTTTCTCCTTGTGCTTGTATTTCAACTGCCAGGTATCTTCCTTGTTCATCTTTAAACATCATTTTTGGGGTCCATTTCTCTTTTACATAAATCACAACTCCTCTTTCCTTGACTTTGTCTGATGAAATAAATTCTTGTCCTAATCTTTTATTTATAAGTAGTTTCCTGTGTACCCTGGTTACATGGGTTTCTTGTAGGCAAATCAAATCCAGTTGTTCTCTTTTCAAAATATGAAACACTTGGCGTCTCTTCAAAGGCATGTTCAGCCCATTACAATTCCAACTAAGGAATTGCAGGGCCATCTTGTTATTTTTCCGTTACTCCTCCAACCGCTCCAAGCTGTTGCTCTTCCTCTGATGGTGGTGGGTTAAGTCCAAACGGTAGGTTCAGGATATCTAGTGCTCTCCTTTGTTCTGCAATTGGATCCACCATTCCCTTCTGTAGGTCCTCTTGGTTTCTCTCCAGGAACTTCTCTTTATCTTGAATTGTCTTTATTTTCACCTTCTTTCCCTTATAGTTAAAGGACAGTCCTTGTGGGAACTCCCACCTAAAGAGGATGTTGTTCTTCTTCAGCAGGTAGACCAGATCCTTATAGAAGGTTCTTACCTCCAAGATATATTTAGGGATGTCTTTGAAGATTTGTATAGGTGAATTTCCAATTTCCAAGGCCTTTTGGTGGTGTAGTTTTAATATTTTGTCTCTTTCTTCCTTGGATCTGAGGGTAATTAAGCAATCCCTCGGAGTCTTTTTATTCAGTCTCCTGCCCAATCTGAATGCTGTTGTTATCTTAAATTCTTCCTCTTCCAAATCTTCCCAAAAGTCAGCAAACTTTTGTGTTAGGTACTCCGCAAGGCTGTCCCCTTCACTCTCGGGAATTAATCTTAATTTCAGATTTCTTTCCTTTCTCTGTAATTCCATCAAAGATAAAGTTGCATCATGTTCATAGACCTTTTTAGCAATCGGTTCCAGCTTCTCCTGTGTCTCTCCGGCGATGCTTCTAGCGTCCTCTGCAATTTTACGTGTTGCAGAGTTTTCTTCAATCAGCCTGTTTATAGATTCTGTATTACTTGTCACACTTTTTGTGTTCAAATCCAATCTCGCTGTCAGTTCTGTTAATTTCTGTGTATTTTCTGTACTCTGCTTTGTCAAAGTCTCCAAAGACTGATTTATCTTGAGTAACGCCTGTGTCACTGACTCCATGGAGGCAGCTGTCACCTTTTCTTGTCCTGCTGTTCCTGTGGGAGTCAAACCTGAAATTGAGCCTCTTTTCTTTTGTTGCTGTTGTTGCTGTTGTTGCTGTTTAGCTTTGGCTCTTGTTGTTATCTCTTCTACTGGGCCACTCATGTCCCAAGGACATTCCCACAAAAACAATTCCCTGATGGAAAATCCCACTGTCTTAAACCGTTGCAGCCGTTACTTTCCACCCTCTAGGGGGAGCAAAGCAAAATGTCCAAGTAATGAAACAAAGAAATTGAAAGCAAATATATCAGGAGGCTTGAAAATATATGCTGCGACACTTTTTCCAGTAGATACTCTTTCATCACCCTCCAGTATACTGTAACCGCAAAGTCTTAAAACTTTGTAACAAGCAAAACTTCAACCATGTAACTTTCCCAAGCGGTTAAAGACAATACAGTACCCTAATGTCTTATTTGGCAGTCCGTTTCCAGGTATTAAGACAGCAGAAGGCTTTTTCCTTTTAGATAGATCATGCAGATTCCTAATGTCCCTTCTTCCTCCCCTCTGCCCTGCTTGCTAGAGGGGAAATCTAAATCCAATGTCAGATTTAAGTAATCCAAAGGTACTTCATATGGATGCAGCTTTAAAGTCCCGTTGCTTCAGCTGTCATGCAGTTGGGGGAAGGCAGACTTCCTTAATTTTCACCTTCCCTGTCTTCAGCCGAATTTTAAATTTAAGACTTTTCAAATTGACGTTCAGTCTTACTCACAGGTTTTTCAGTCCCAGATTTACAGGAAGGAATCGGCGCTCTCCGTTCATGGCGACGCGGCCACATGACCCGGAAGCTGTACACCGGCTCCCTCGGCCAATAAAGCGAGATGAGTGCCGCAACCCCAGAGTCGGCCATGACCGGACCTAATGGTCAGGGGTCCCTTTACCTTACTGCATCAGACCAACATGGCTACCTACCTGAATCTGAAATTGTCATGCCATTGAGGGCTGCTCACCTTGGATGATTTCAAAGATAAATCTCCCCACTTCATCAGAGCCTGTGGCTGCCACCTCCCTGATGGAACTTCCATGAAGGCGTATCGATCCCTGAAACCAGAAACAGCAGCAAGTGTGAAACATAAAGCAATATTTTATGATTTGTAAATTAAGTGAGTATATAGAATTGGCAAAATTAACTTCAATTATAAGATATCAATCAAATCAAAAGTTAAGAATGGAGTGGAAGTATTGTGAAGATTATAAGTCAAAATATTGTTCTAAAAATGGCGTGTTAATAGGCTTAGAATAAAAAATGTGAGCAATAACAAAACAAATAAAGAAAGAAAAATCAGAATTTAACAAAAATAATTTATTATAAGATGCAAGGAAAAAATGGTAGAAAGAAATATACAGAAGTTGAATTGCTGTGGAGGGAAGTAGAGGGTGGGAGATGAGTTTTATAATTAAGTGTATTCAACTGTTGTAATTTAGATATTATATTTTATGTGAGGGAATCATTGGGAATTTTGGTTATTATGTATATATGTTAAGTTTCAATAAGATCTTTGAAAACAAACAAAAAAAGCAATATTTTATGATTGACAGTTGAATGGACTCCCTTGGAAGGTGCTGGACTCTTCTTTGCTGAAAGTTTCTAAGACAGAGCTTGGATGGCCAGGCCTGTCACTGATTCTTCAGCTGTGATTCCAGCACTGCAGAGGGTTGGACTAGATGGCCCTTAGGGTCCCTTCCAAATTTATGATTCGATGATTCTATTACTCCCCATTCCCTCATCCAGAAAGGAACAGAAAATCAGCCCCTGTTTTTTGCAAGGGGAAAATATTTTTGAGAAACTGGGTGGCCGGGGGCAGGCAGAGTGGAATTTCAACCCTGCCCCAATGAAGGGCACAGCCTTTTCTTCATGTCGAAGGAAGAGCTCAGATGACAACGTCATGAGTCAGTCACAAGGAAAAGGCAGATGATTTGAGCCGAACTGGTAGCAAGGGCTGCCTTGGGTGTTTTCATGGTTACTCAACTGTATTGCACTTAAATATTTTTTTTAAAGGTGCAAAGTATTTTTATAGTGAAGATTGCACATCATCGCCAGATAACTCGTGGGTGTGACAGATTAAGTGTGAGGGCTTGCAGGGTCTTTTCCTGCCACAGGAAGCACTGTGGCAGAAGTCAAAGGCAGGAGGAGGTTGAAGCAGACGTGTGGGTGGAGCGAGACCCAGGACGGACCTGTGCAAATGGGAAGTGAAATCAGAAGAGAGGAACTATATTGGTGGGGGCAGAGAAGCCGAGCAGCTTCAAGCAGATGAGACTGCTGTTAAGGGAGAAATCTGAGGGCTCCCTTGGACAAAAAACAAGGACACCAGCCAGGAATACCAGAGCAAAACAGCAGCCAGTAGGCTTGGTCTTTATGTGACAGGACTCCCAACTGCCACAAGGTGGAACAAGATGGAAGCCCCGAACAAAAGAGCCCCCAAACTTTTATTAGCTGCTAATCCCCATGTTACACCCCCCCAAACTACATCACTCATACATTACGGTTACATCATGAAAGGGGAGGTCTGGTGGCAGTAATCTGAGCATCCTGGACCCTGCCCCATGCTTCCCCTTGCCCTCCACCAAACACCCATCAAGTATAACAAAAGACATACAGTCATACCTCAGGTTAAATATGCTTCAAGTTGAGTGTGTTCAAGTTGCGCTCCTCAGCAACCCGGAAGTAATGGAGAGCGTTACTTCCGGGTTTCGCCCCTTGCGCATGCGCAGACGCTCAAAATGACGTCACGCGCATGCGCATAAGTGGCGAAAAGCGAAGCACGCGTGCACAGACGTGCCATCGCTACTTACGTTTACCTCTAGATGCGAACAGGGCTCCGGAATTGATCCTGTTCGTATCTAGAGGTACCACTGTATTTCTATTTCCCTGTTTTCCAGCCAAGTTAATCCCACCCTTTTGTCTTCATCTGGGTTTGTTATTTCTGGAATGGCTACCTGTCTGGCACTCAGGTATCAGGATGCCAGGAATTATCACTCAGGCAGAGGGGCTGCTGAGTAGCTGAGCTCACATGTCTATATGAATTTCGAAGTTTCCCCAGTGAGCCAGTGCATAGATACATTTATCAGTGAATTCTTACATTTGGTATTGTGCAGCAGAGGCCCTTTGAATAGATAGGAAGAAACTGTGATAAAGTTTTTTGTGGGGATGAATCACAAAAGTCACAAAAAGCGGTTGTGCTGATTTTGGTAGAGGGCTGCATGCGCATGATATCTGCTGGAGGGGCAACCCCCCCCCAACCTATACATAAATTCCTGCAACACTGCCAACTGTTTAACCAGCCCCTGCTCCTGCGCCTTTGATGGCAGTTCATCTCCACTACACCATGAAAGCTTCTTCCTGCAGGGCAAGGGGTTGGGCCAGATTACTCTTGGGAACCCTTCCAGCTCTACAATTCTGTGATTCTAGGTGACTACCTACTGATCTCTGTGGATTTTGACCTGCTGCTCGAAGCACAGGATCCGGGCCCATGTTCCTCTATTTTAGCAGGTCTTGATTTGTTTGGGGCACATTGTTTATTAAAAGTCAGTCGGCACCCCAGTGAAGAGTTTCTTGAGCAGGGGCTGACAAGATCACTGCCAATGAGTGAGGGTCTTTAGAGGTAATTTGGTTTGGGGTGGGAGGGAAGGCCTTTCCCCACCCCCAGCAGTGTGCAGAAAAGTAAGAAAAAAAGAACTGTCTTGGTGAGTCAGAGCAAAGTGCATCTTTCTAGGCCAGGGATTGGCAACCTGCAGCCCATGGGCCACAAGCGGCCCAAGGGGGTCGTTTAAACGGCCCACAAGTTGCCCACGAATCGAGCTGCCTGCTCAGCGAGTCCCCGTGTGCTGCGCTAAACTGGCGCAGCGCAGAGTGGGGACTTGCTTCCGTGGCATTGAAAGTCACGTCTGCACAGATGCAGACACTGGAAATCGCATCTGCTCAGACGCAGACATGACCTACCCACAGAGCAATCTCCACGCGAGGTAAACCTTGCCAACCCCTGTTCTAGGCCCCCATTTTATGGTTAGCCCACTGCCCCCGAGAAGCAGTGGCAGAGGCATAAAGGCGACAGTGACCGCTCTCTCTGTGCCCAGCATCAGAGATAGACTTCTCTTGAAGATGGAGGTTCTATTCAGGAGCCCTTTGAAAAGACTTGTCTTGGTGAATTTTACTCATGCTATTAAACATTTGCCCACCACTAAAGCTTGTGGGAGTGAGCTCCCCAGTGGTAGAATCCACTTAAGGGGGCAGCTTATCATTTTGCAAACATTCTACAAACGTTTTCTAGCAAACTTTCTGGTGACGGCGTCACAAAATCTGGTTTCATGAATCTTAATCTACATCATGAAAAAAGGAGAATATATAGTCCACCAGTGTAATACCAGCTGCTCTGTGAAATGGGGAAGGAAGCTGGGTATATATTTAGCTTATGACGCCGGCAACTTGTTCAGCGCTTAAAACATGAAAATGCCACCAAGGCTGTGTACACATTGCCAGCTAAAAATGCAGCTGTGTCATTGTTCATCTCAATTCAGATTGAAGCTGGTTTTGGGGGGAAATGTATCAAAATGCAGTTTTCCACAAGCAACAACAGGATAGATATGGGTTGTGGTTGACTACCCACGTCAGCAGTGGGACGACACTAGATGCAGAGGAAACCAACAAGGCTTTATATCGGATAACATTACCAAAGAAGTTTAAAGTTCAGAATCTGGTTTACACTTTATTAGAGCTGTAGGATAGTGAGATCTGGGTAAGCAAGGAGGAGCCTCCACAAGCCCTGCCCCAGCCCCTCCCCACAGCCAGGAGAAGGACCACCAGCTCCCCCCACCCTCTTGCCCACTTTCCCTGAATCTTAGTTTGTCATATTGTCCAGAGCACGAATCATGGTTTTTAGGAAACAGTGGTTGGTTTCAAAAGAAGGCTACATCAAACCATGGTTTGCCCATCTCCCCTGCCCTTCCCACATCTGCACTACAGGGGCAAAAAAAGAGCCCCCCGCCACCCTTTGGATTTTGCCCCTGCAAGGTTCCTCCCCATACAAGCTAGCAGAGAAAAGCAGCTCCACTAGCTTGCAAGTGGGGCAGGTGGGACAGAAGAGAACTTGCAGGAGTCAAGCCAGAATCACTTCTCCAGCTCGGATTTCAATCTGAGCCAGGGAAGAATTTGGGAGCTGCTCCATCTTGCCTCTCTCTTCTGAGGTGTGACAATATAATCAGCCCTTTCCCCCCCCCCCAAGCTCACCTCACAAGAACTTCACTGACTTTGCTTCCACAGCCTCTCCTGCCACCAGGGCCGGCCCACTCATGGGGCTCTGTGAGGCAGTTGCCTCAGGCGGCAGGCTTGGGACAGTAGGTAGGGGCAGCAGATCTGGGGGCCTCAAGGGCGCTCCCTTCGCCACCTCCTGTGCTTATCACCCACTGCCCCACCACCTGCTCCTCTCCAGCTTCCTTTTTCCTCCACCTTCAGAGCACCGGGGGTTCCCCTGGCCATTTTCAGTCACCTCAGGTGGCTGTTGGGCCTCAAATGGCAGAACATCCTGGGCCAGTTCTGCCTGAGATGGAGCTCTTTCCTCCTGGCCCATGGAGAGCCCAGACCACCAGGGCGATCCCTCTGGACCCTCTTCCTGAACAGTACCTGGGGCTTGAGGTCCTCTTCATCCTTGTAGTAATACAGGTGCTGCCCTTTCAGGACAAAGTACCTCTGCTGCCAGTTCTTGACGATGGAGCGCTGCTTCTTCAGCCAGCCGGCCTTCAGGGGCCTCTCCAGAAGGTTGGGAGGATGGGACCAGCTCCCCGAGCCCTTCGGGTGGTCGACGGCCATCATGCTCTGAGAGCGGACTGGGGGAGAAGCAAGAGGCAGTGAGCTGGAGCAGGGAGAACACACACACACACACACACACACCCCAGAGCAAAGCCAGGGGGCGTTTCTGGCCCAGAAGTGGCTCAGGCCCGTCAGGGAGGAAAATCCACCATTGCACCGACAGAGCAAAGAGCAGAGGAGTGAGTCCAAGAAGATATTGCTGGCAGATGGCGGGGCTCGCGGCAGCCCGTAGCTTTGAGAAAGGAAGCCACCGCAGCTATTTGTTCAAATGGACTTCCTTTTTCCTGCGTGGGCGTTCATCTTCACAAATGCAGGCAAGCAACCAAAAGAAGCTGCCAACCAGGACATCAGATTTTCTTATTAAATGCGGCTGTTCAGGAATGAGAGAGACCTGCCGGGGGCCTTCCTTGGCAGCCACCAAGAAAAATCAGGACAGGACATTTGTGTCCCGTGCCAGGAATGCCACACTGGGCAAAAGATTCTTGCATTGCAAGGGGTTGGACGAGATGACTCTCCAACTGCATGATTCTAAACCTAATCAGATGTTCAGAAAGTTGATGGGAGTTTTAACCTGTTTTTACTCTACAGTTATTTTAACTTTTGAATGTTTAAAATTGTTGTTGTTCATTCTTCTTATTGATAATTTGATTGTTATATCTTTGGGGGTGTTAGAGGAGGAGGAATGTTCCTTCTGGGGGAGTTTGCACACTTTTGCCCCCCAGCTCTCACCCGTGACTCCTAAAAGCTGTCAGCGTGGGGGACAGTGGCCACACCCCAGGAAACAGCTCTCACTGGCCCACTAAACCAGTGGGCCTCAAACCCGCAGTGAGTTTGGGATTTCCCCCTGCATGTGCAGACAGGCTCCAGCAGATTGAGCGGATGAGACCAAGAGTGGGTCGAATGGTCAGAAAGGTGGTTTAATAATTATCATGAAGAAGAAGAAGAGGAGGAGGAGGAGGAGGAGGAGTTTGGATTTGATATCCCGCTTTATCACTACCCTAAGGAGTCTCAAAGCGGCTAACATTCTGCTTTCCCTTCCTCCCCCACAACAAGTATCTGAAGAAGTCTGCATGCACACGAAAGCTCATACCAAGAACTAACTTAGTTGGTCTTTAAGGTGCTACTGGAAGGAATTTTTTTATTTTGACTATGGCAGACCAACACGGCTACCTATCTGTAACTCCCCCACAACAAACACTCTGTGAGGTGAGTGGGGCTGAGAGACTTCAGAGAAGTGTGACTGGCCCAAGGTCACCCAGCAGCTGAATGTGGAGGAGCACGGAAGCGAACCCGGTTCACCAGATTACGAGTCCACCGCTCTTAACCACTACACCACACTGACTCTTATTAGGCATAGAAAGGTGGTTTCTGCATGTGCTGTAGGAGGGAATTGAGGGGCAGATGAAGTTCATCCCTCTGGGAAGGAAGCCAGTTAGGCAAAGGAAAGCTCTGGTCCTAAACCTCCACTGCTTTGCAGGATATCTTCAGGAGAAGAAATGGCCAAGGAGTAAACCCTATACAAATCTGGAGTGGAGCCCCTAAGACAACTGGATAGTGCCTTGTACACCTCCTTCCAGCAACTCCTGTTGGTGCCAAACGTCTTGCACTGCTTTCCTTTGGGCCACATCAGTGAAGACAAGAGCAGCAGACCAGGATGGCTTGTGCCCCAGGGAGGTCACTTCAGTGCAGCTAACGCAGCAGTTTGGTTTCTTTTTTTTAATAAAATATTTATTAAGGGTTTTAAACAATTTAAGCAATACAACAAACTTCCCATTCTCAATCCAAAAAAAAAAAAGAAAAACACCATAAACCAAAAAAAGACAAAAGAAAACATACAAAACATACAAAAAAGCAAGTAAAAAAGACATAAAAAGACATAAGAAAGAAAATAATTTAATTTCTTAAATATTATTTCCATAACCCTCTTTCATGACTCCCTCACGTCTCCCTTTTCTGTGTTCCTGATTACCAAATCATGTTCAGCAATACATCACCTCCTCTCAAAATTTGTTATAAATTGTACATTTCAATTATTATGTCTCCAATTTTGTCCTTTGTTATCAAGTATTTAGATATTTTAGCTTGACATAATATTGTTCAAATTTCATCTTTGTTCATATAGTTCAGTTATTTTCATACTCCTTTCCGCTAGGTTACTAATGCCATATTTTCTTTATATCCTGCATCATTCTAACATTCATACAATTTACAATACTTTTGCAAATAACGCAGCAGTTTGGTTTCACCCCTGGAGGCACACTCCATTGTCTCTTGAGACAGACTAATAAATAATAATAATAATAATAATAATAATAATAATAATAATAATAATAATAATTTATTTATACCCCGCCCATCTGGCTGAGTTTCCCAGCCACTCTGGGCAGATCCCAACCGAGCGTTAAAAACAATACAGCATTAAATATTAAAAACTTCCCTAAAGAGGGCTGCCTTCAGATGTCTTTTAAAGATAAGATAGCTGCTTATTTCTTTCATATCTGAAGAGAGGGCGTTCCACAGGGCAGGCACCACTACCGAGAAGGCCCTCTGTCTGGTTCTCTGTAACCTCACTTCTAGCAATGAGGGAACCGCCAGAAGGCCCTCGGTGCTGGATCTCAGTGTCCGGGCTGAACGATGGGGGTGGAGATGCTCCTTCAGATATACTGGACTGAGGCCGTTTAGGGCTTTAAAGGTCAGCACCAACACTTTGAATTGTGCTCGGAAACATACTGGGAGCCTATGCAGATCTCTCAGGACCGGTGTTATGTGGTCCCGGCAGCCACTCCCAGTCACCAGTCTAGCTGCCGTCTTCTGGATTAATTGCAGTTTCCGGGTCACCTTCAAAGGTAGCCCCACGTAGAGCGCATTGCAGTAGTCCAAGCGGGAGATAACTAGAGCATGCACCACTCTGGCGAGACAGTCTGCGGGCAGATAGGATCTCAGCCTTCATACCAGGTGGAGCTGGTAGACAGCCGCCCTGGACACAGAATTAACCTGCGCCTCCATGGACAGCTGTGAGTCCAAAATGACTCCCAGGCTGCGCACCTGGTCCTTCAGGGGCACAGTTACCCTCTTCAGGACCAGGGAGTCCTTCACACTAGCCTGCCCCCTGTTCCCTCAAAACAGTACTTCTGTCTTGTCAGGATTCAACCTCAATCTGTTAGCCGCCATCCATCCTCCAACCGCCTCCAGGCACTCACACAGGACTTTCACCGCCTTCACTGGTTCTGATATTGACAACACACAACCTGCGCATAAGACTGAGGCGCTCACGGCATTCACACCCCAGGTATTTCTTCTCCATTAGTTGCAGCTTTGGATTCAGCACAGAACTAGCAGGTCTCTGTGTCTCTAGCGGCCAGCCTTCTTCCAGCGCAGCTCACCCACACTCTCCCTGGCTATTGTTCTTCTTCCTAGCAGCTATGGGTGCTTGTGGAGGGAAGAAACCCATCCAATTGTCTAGAGGGCCCCATCACTTGTTTGTAGCATCTAACAAAGCAGTTTAACTTCACCCCCGAGGTGCACTCCATTGTCTCTTGAGACAGACGGATGCCAACAACCTTTTAAAGCCATCTTGGCTGGTGGCCATGACAGCCTCCTATGGGAAATGGGGTGGGGTGGGGTGGAGACCTTTCTCTATCCACTTTCGCCATGCCATGCAGTTTTTTATATTTCTGTTGTGTTGCCTGGATCTCCACCCAGGCAGTGCCAGATTTACGTAGAAGCTAAACAAGCTATAGTCTAGGGCCCCATTTTCTTGGGGCCCCCTAAAAATTAAAGCGGAAAAAACCTGAATGTACATTTCCAAAATATAAGATAAAAAACAAATAAAATGGCTTTAGATACCTATTAGGTGCATAAATTACATAAATAATAATAATAATAATAATAATAATAATAATAATAATAATAAATTTTATTTCTACCCAGCTAACACCAGGTCTAAAAGCAATTGATTAAAATACAACTTAAAAACAAGATTAAAATACAACATTAAGATGCAGTCTCATTTCAGAAGAAACTCAAATAAAAAACTTTTTGATAGCATATATTCAACACAAAAAACAGTGACAATTTGTTGTTGACAAAGGACAGCTGGACATATAAAGGGCCCCATTACCTTCAGTAGCTTAGGGCCTCATCAGACTTAAATCTGGCCCTGCATTCAGGCCATTCATTCCTCAGCTTTGATGCCCCAAATCCCTTAGCAGGAGCTGCTGCTGAAGCCAAGGCAACAACAGCAACAGCCCTATCAGGCTAAGGCTCCTCCCCAAAGTGCCAAGGGCTAAATTAGGCCGTTCAAATATTTGTTTCAGCAGAAACACAGCAGCCGTGCAATAAGCTGCAAAGTGGAAATGAAACTGATTTGAGTGCGACTCTGCAGCTGCTGAGAGGTAAGCCAGAAACTAGGCAGACTCAACTGCCCAGGTCACGTGCGCTCTTGCTCAGGTTCAGTACTTCCAATACGGGACCTGACCTGCTCTGCAGGGCTGTTGTCACCAGGTAATGCATAAGACTCTCTCAAACTCCGTAAAGGTTAAGTATCATTATTAGCTAATGAGCTCCCTCTGCTGGAGGCTTGTGGATCAGGTTGTGGGTAAATAGAGAAGATGTGAATTCAACGCACTGCAAACGCATCTTACACTGGGGTTCTGTTCCAAGAAGGGTTCTGTGTATACATGGAAAGTGTGTACAGTGGTACTTCGGGTTACAGACGCTTCAGGTTACAGACTCCGCCATAGCTGTCAACCGTCCCTTATTTGGCGGGAAACTCCCTTATCCCAGCACCGTGTCCCGCTGCTGTCCCTTATTGATGATGTCCCTTAAATTTCCCGGGTTTCAAAGGAAGCAGCTCCTCCCCTCCCTCCCTGCTAGCCAGGGAGGAGGGAGGCTCCAACTGTGTTTCTTGGCTGCGCTGCTCACCCAATCAGGAGTCTAAGAAGGACTGGGGGGTGGAGCTTGCATGCCCTGTGCTGATCAAATAGGCCGCGTTGCCTGGGGACTCGCCTTTGCTCAGCGCTTCCCAGGGAAGAGGTGACGATGGTTTCCCTTGCTGCATCCCCTTTGCCGGGTTGCTGTGCTGTGGGAACCAC
This sequence comes from Podarcis vaucheri, assembly GCF_965113315.1. Lineage (NCBI taxonomy): Eukaryota > Metazoa > Chordata > Lepidosauria > Squamata > Lacertidae > Podarcis > Podarcis vaucheri. The sequence continues at coordinate 86,712,265 of NC_138765.1, read as the reverse complement.
CGCTTGAGGCTTCGTTTGGCTGCTGGCTGGGCTTTCTACCTTTGGCTCGGAGGCGCTCAGAAGTTGAACATACCTGTGCCTGGAAAATCCCTTATTTTGGCTGCTGATCCCTTATTTTTGAGGCTGCTGGTCCCTTATTTTCAAATCTGTAAGTTGACAGCTATGGACTCCGCTCTGGTTGCGCACCATGAGAACCGGATATTGAACTAGATGGGCCATTGGCCTGATGCTTCAGGCAATAATAATAATAATAATAATAATAATAATAATAATAATAATAATTTATTATTTAGACCCCGCCATCTGGCTGAGTTTCCCCAGCCACTCTGGGCGGCTCCCAATCAAGGGTTAAAAACAATACAGCATCAAATATTAAAAACTTCCCTAAACAGGGATTGCCTTCAGATGTCTTTTAAAGAGAAGATAGCTGCTTATTTCCTTCACATCTGAAGGGAGGGTGTTCCACAGGGCGGGCGCCACTACCGAGAAGGCCCTCTGCCTGGTTCCCTGTAACCTCACTGATGTTCTTGGGGATATTGTTGACTCTTTTCTTAAAAAAACATTTTTCCATGCTGGGAGCTGCCCAGAGTGCCTGGGGAAACCCAGCCAGATGGGCAGGGTATAAATGATAAAATTATGATGATGTTGATTTGAACTACAACTCCCGTCAGCCCCAGCCGGCTCAACTTTAGAATGCTGGATCTGAAAAGAGTCATAGTCCCAATGTTTTGGAGGGCATGCAGTTGGGGGAGGTTGGCTTGGAAGGACCACGGATCAGACTCTATATGGGGCAGCTTCCGATGTCCAGAAATGGCATCTGAGCATAGCTGTCAACTTACAGATTTGAAAATAAGGGACCAGCAGCCTTGAAAATAAGGGATCAGCAGCCAAAATAAGGGATTTTAGTCAACCAGTTCCCAAGCCAAAGGCAAAAAGCCCAGCCAGCCCAGCAGCCAAATGAAGCCTCAAGCGGTGGTTCCCACAGCGCAGCAACCCGGCAAAGGGGATGCAGCAAGTAAAACTCCTTATTGGGTGAGCATCGCAGCCGAGCAATGCAGCTCCTCTCCCTCCCTGGCCGGCAGGGAGGGAGGGAGAGGAGCTGCTTCCTTTGAAACCCGGGAAATTTAAGGGACATCATCAATAAGGGACAGCAGCGGGACACGGCGCTGGGATAAGGGACTTTCCCGCCAAATAAGGGACGGTTGACAACTATGCATCTGAGCTGCAAGTGAAGTTTCCAAACAGTCCAAATGCTTGTTGAGTTATTGATCAACCACACACACAACTGTGATAATGGAGGCAGGAGAGGGAAAGTGAGACACAGATACCCTTTGCCTGCTTTGACTCATTTGCACTCTGTGTTTCTTTTGTAAGCTCATTTTTTTGTCTTATCAAGTAAGGTGGAATTAATGTATTGTCTCCTTCCCCTGATCCTCGGCATTCAAAGTTCATTGCCTTTGTCATGATCAGCCTTTTGGCTGAAAAGGCTGCAGGAAGAACAAACGGCGACAGGATGAGCCACCCAGCTTTTGCGAAGCGGGAGCTTCGTTGATCTGTCTCACAAAGCCCCAATCAAGGCGAGACACCAGAGATCCATAATCGGGTCTTTTCCTTTAAAGAAAAGAAGCCTTCCGGAGAAGAACCATTTTCTGATCTAAACCTCCCAGAGGTTTGAAGCTGTTTCCTCTGCTGGGGAAAACACTATTTCCCAGAAGCACAAACGTCTGCAAGGGGGTGGGGTGGAAAATATTGCAGCGAAAAGGGCTGTTGTTGTTGTTTTTAAGAACGGCCCATTGAATCCAGCATCTTGTTTTCACAGTGGCCTGTTGCAAAACCACAAGCAAGATTCAAGCGCAAGGGCAACTCTTCCCTCCTGTGAGGTTCAGAGCAACTGGTATTCAGAAGCCTCTAACTGTGGAGGCAGAACAGAGCCATCAATAGACCTCCCCTCCGGGAATTCATCTTTTAAAGCCATTTAGGTTGGTCCTATGGGAGCAAGTTCTATAGTTGAGCTATGGAAGGGCTTTCTTTTATCTCTCTTGAATCATCCAGCATTCCAAGTAATTTCTATGGAGGCTCAGATTTCAGCTATAACAAAGGCGGCATTTTTCCATCTCCACCAAGCTAAGCAGTTGGCTCCTTACCTCTCTCGCCCTGACCTAGCCACTGTGATCCACACAATGGTCACCCTCGGACTGGATTGTTTTAACTCGCTCTACGTGGGACTGCCCATGAGACTGACCCAGAAACTCCAGCGGGTGCAGAATGCCGCAGCGAGACTCCTTACGGGGTCCTTGCCACAGGATCACTTTCACCCAGTGCTATACCAGCTGCACTGGCTCCCGGTGGAGTACAGGGTCAGATTTAAGGTGCTGGTTTTAACCTTTAAAGCTCTATACAGCCTAGGACCCTCGTACCTATGGGACCGCCTCTCCTGGTATGTCCCACGGAGGACCTTATGCTCTTCAAACAAAAACATCTTGGAGGTCCCGGGCCACAGGGAGGTTAGACTGGCCTCAACCAGAGCCAGGGCTTTTTCAGCTGTGGCCCCAATCTGGTGGAACGCTCTGTCACAAGAGACTAGGGTCCTGTGGGACTTGACATCTTTCCGCAGGGCCTGCAAGACGGAGCTGTTCCATGAGGCCTTTGGCCAAGGCGCAGTCTGACCCCATCTCTCCTTCTGTAATCCTCACAGAACTCTAGCCCAATGGTTGCCATTAATTTGATTCTGAATTGATTTTAGAATATATTTCAATTAATAGATTGTGGTTTTATGTAAACTTTGCTATTTTTACTGTTGTTAGCCACTCTGAGCCCGGCTTTGGCTGGGAAGGGCGGGATATAAATAAATTATTATTATTATTATTATTATTATTATTATTATTATTATTATTATTATTATTTTATAAGTCAGAGCTTTCAAAATATAGAATAAAAACAAAGTATCCGAAATTTATAGGATATAACAAAAACTAATCTGTATAAAACTGTGCCACTCAAATGTCAGTAACTGTGCCTCTCGGAAGTCTGCACTCTAGCACAGGGGTAGGCAATGTGTGGCCCTTGGGCCGGTGTGGCCCACGAAGACCATTTTACCGTCCCACAAACTGCCCCCAAACCGGGCCACCCACTCGGCGAGTACACCCCCCCCCCCGGTGCTACACTAAATCAGCACAGTGCGGTGCAGGTACTCACCAAGCGGCGCCAAAAATCACATCTGCGCATGTGCAGATACCAGAAATTGTGTCCGCGCATGTCCAGACGCTGAAAATTGCTTCTGCCCTGGCGCAATTTTCGGTGTCTGGGCATGCGCAGAAGTGATTTCTAGCATCGTGCGGTGCCAGTCTGGCTCACAGACAATCTCCATGGGAGTGATCTGGCCCCTGGCTGGTAAACCTGGCCCACCCCTGCTCTAGCAGCTGCTTAGCTGGTCTAAGGATAGCACCCTGGTTCTGCTCAAAGTCCATCTCTCCGAACAAGTTGCTCAAGTCTATTACATAGATTACCGAAATTAAAATATACATCATTACTCCAGGCTTCCCTTTGCTATATGTAAATACATCGCAGTTAAGAAATTTATATTATAAATAGTATTATAGGTCCCCACATGCCCCCCACTCCCCTTCACCCATGTGTGATCTCAATATTATATTTCTTCTATCTTATTGTGTTGTTATAATTTAATAATTATTCAGTTATTTCTATTGTTATTTTCTTGCTTACCCCTGCACGTTTGACACATTATCTATTAATATTTCAATTCAATTCTGAAACAATATTTTTTCATGTATTCCTTCACTCCATCCCACTTTTTGTTTATTCTCCGATTTGAGCGACCTCTAATAATTGCTGTCAATTTTGCCATTTCTACAAATTCGCAGAGTTTGTTTTGCCATTCTAATACTGTGGTTCTTTGTGCAGCAGGAAATCTCAACTTGTGGGCTGCCTTCTGGAGCTTTGATGCCCCCCAGCCTACCGCTTATTCCAAAAGAACTGATGGCGAAAACAATGGAGGAACGAATGCAAATAGGCTTGCAACAGATACAAGCCAGAAAACTTAGAGATATAAGCGCAAGTTCATACAGAGCTGCAAAATGTGCACCTTATATTGAAATATATTGAGAGGAAACTGCAGGTAACCTGCCCGTGCCTTGATGGCATTTTCTGCACACTGAAAAAAACGGCTCAGAGACGAAATGTCGGCTGCAGGCCATTTCCGGATGCTTCCTGTCGCAGGCTCTCAAAACACAAGCAGGAAGAAGCAGTGCTTCGTGTTTTCAAGGCGCTCAGCAAAAAAATCTTAGTGCTGGAAACATCCGTTATTTTGTGAAACCTTTTCTCGGTTTATTTCGTGATGACCTTCTCCACGTCAAGAGAAGCAGAGAGAACGTGCTAAATGGCACAATGGTTGGTGCCGTTACTCAGAATAAAGTGCCCCTGGATTTAGCACAGCTGACGTGGGTTTATTGATTGCAGCGTTAGGAGGAGCCAGACTTACTCGTTTTGCACACCCTGCTGCTATAGCATCACCCCTCGTACATCTCCTGTGCTTTGGAGGGCTCACGTCAAGTAACAAAGGGTTTGGTCACATTTAGAAACTTATACAGAATGGCAGAAAAAGGTTTGGCAGCACTAATGCAGAAGAATGTTTTGCTCCACAGGGTGCCCATCCCCAAAAAGAGACAGTTTGTGCAAAGCAGGTAGGAAAGGTAAGACTCACTCTCAGGGTGCCAACTTGAATAAAATATTGGGGGCAGGCAAGCCCCACCCCGGAAGTGAGAGCTGGACCATCAAGAAGGCTGGTCGCCAAAGAATTGATGCTTTTGAATTCTGGTGCAGGAGGAGACTCTTGAGAGTCCCATGGACTGCAAGGAGATCAAACCTCTCCATTCTGAAGGAAATCAGCCCTGAGTGCTCCCTGGAAGGAAAGATCCTGAAGCTGAGGCTCCAATACTTTGGCCACCTCATGAGAAGAGAAGATCCCTGGACAAGACCCTGATGTTGGGAAAGATGGAGGGCACAAGGAGAAGGGGACAAGAGAAGACGAGATGGTTGGATAGTGTTCTCAAAGCTACCAGCATGAGTTTGACTAAACTGCGGGAGGCAGTGAAAGACAGAAGTGCCTGTCGTGCTCTGGTCCAGGGGGTCACGAAGAGTCGGACACGACTAAACGACTAAACAACAACAACAAAGCCCCACCCCACATAATCAATCACATGACATGGTGCGTACACACCATTTTAATGGCAATGCCCATCAACTTGTGTGGGCAGCCCCCTCAAATATTTTATTGGGGGGACCAAAGCTCCCTTGGCCCCGAGGAGTTGGCACCTTCTTCCACCTTGGAAAGAGCACAGAACACAGGTAGAGCAGCCCCAAATATGGCCCGCCGCCGCCATGGCTACAGGCCGTTGCAGCAGGTCCTGCGTTTCAACTCACAGAAGCAGCAGATCTGAGTGTGTCAGGTGCTGAGGACAGATGGGAAATGGGGCGGCTGCTTTCACACCCCGATTATGAGGACCTAGAGCCCCACCTGAGTGTGAGAGAGAGAGACCAGGGAGCAGCAAGAGAGAAAAATATGTCCTTTAGGACCTTTCTGCTGCAAGATCTTCTCCCTTCCCTCAGGGGCTTATTCAAGTGATACCAACAGACATGCAAATATTTTTCTCTTGCAGAATTGCTGTGGTTAATCCTTCTGCCCGGGGTCCCTATATTCACAGAGGCCCTGGGGACAAACATTTGCTCCCTCTGTTCAGAAGCTGTGAGGTGGCCAGAAAGACAGGTGAAACTGAGGAATAATGACATGATGTAGTTGAGCAGGTAGTGGCAAAGTTTGGCAGGAAGAGCTCAAAGAGGAGGACAGAACTTCAGAGTACAGAAACTTCATCCCCTCGAGTGATCACCGCCTGCTCATTTGCAGAATCAAAAGGGTGAAAAATCCAACTTCCTCCTTTTTATATATATAAAAAAGAAAAGCTGAAATGCTGACACTGCATCAGATCATAAGATGCGTAGAAAAGACAAGCAACATGTCTGAGATAAGGAGGCAAGCTAATCTGGACATCTTTTTGTAGACGTGGCCCCTGGGCCCAAAACGGCCTGGGGAAAATGCTGTGCAGAGGTTTGTAAACAGCAGAGGAAGTCTGCCTTTGGCTAAAGGGGGGGAGCTTCACTTCCAAGTTCTCACGAAACCCAAGCAGTCCTTGATACACACAAGAGATTAAGGAAACAAGAGCAGCAAAAGCGTTGGACAAGGGCCAGAGAAATCTGGGTTCAAATCCCCATTCAGCCAGGAAGCTCATTGGGTGACCTTGGGCCAGACATTCTGTCTCAGCCTGGCCTCCCTCATCGGGTCGTTGAGAGGACAAAATGAGGGAGGACCATTTAGAAATGAAGTCAAGAAAAAACAGCCCTACCTATTTTAGACATGTCCATCTTCAGGCTGAGATCCCAATTCTGTGGCAGCTTGAGAGACATCCCAATTCCAGCAGCGGGAAGGTTTGCCCAACTGTGTCTGAACTGCGGGTCTGAATCTCCTCCACAGATTGTGTGTGCGTGCTATATATATATTTAATTTCCTTCTGGGCTTACTTGAAAGAAGAAAAAAAGTCTCGGTTGACGTTGGTTTGCCAACAACTTCCTGTGATCTTCTGTGAGAAACCCAAAGGACTTCTCTTTTTTTATTTTCCAGTTCAGTCTCTTCAATTTCCAGGTGCAATGTAAATATCAGTTTATTTCCAGTTTATTCCCCCCCCCCCGATTCCCTCCAAGGACTTTGGAGAGCACCTGAGCTCCACCTGCATTTAGCTCCCTGATAATGTGCAAACGTGGAGTAAGACCGGCACATGCACACACCCTGAAACAGTTTGCAGGCTTGGTTCATGGAGGTGCATGGGTGCTGCTGTGCTAGTGCATTTGAGGAAGTGGGGGCTGCAGCTTGTACATCATTCATGCGCTGGGGGGTGGGCAGTGCTGGATTTAGGTATAAGCTAAACAAGCTATAGCTTAGGGCCCTTCTCTCTTGGGGGCCCCCAAAAAATTTAAAGGGAAAAAAACCTGGATGTACATTTCCAGTATAAGATAAAAAACAAATAAAATAAAACCTACATACAGCAACAGTGTTTTGTGTTGTGTAGGCTCCTATATGGGGTCCTATATGGGCTCCTATATGGGACGCGGGTGGCGCTGTGGGCTAAAGCCTCAACGCCTAGGGCTTGCCGATCGAAAGGTCGGCGGTTCGAATCCCCGCGGCGGGGTGCGCTCCCGCTGCTCGGTCCCAGCGCCTGCCCACCTAGCAGTTCGAAAGCACCCCCGGGGGGCAAGTAGATAAATAGGTACCGCTTACCAGCGGGAAGGTAAACGGCGTTCCGTGTGCGGCTCTGGCTCGCCAGAGCAGCGATGTCACGCTGGCCACGTGACCCGGAAGTGTCCCCGGACAGCGCTGGCCCCCGGCCAATAGATGTGAGATGGGCGCACAAACCCCACAGTCTGTCAAGACTGGCCCATTCGGGCAGGGGTACCTTTACCTTTACCTTTACCTAGGCTCCTATAAGGGGACACGGGTGGCGCTGTGGCCTAAACCACAGAGCCTAGGGCTTGCCAATGGGAAGGTTGGTGGTTCAAATCACTGCGATGGGGTGAGCTCCCGTTGCTCGGTCCCTGCTCCTGCCAACCCTAGCAGTTTGAAAGCACGTCAAAGTGCAAGTAGATAAATAGGTACCACTCCGGCGGGAAGGTAAACGGCATTTCCATGCACTGCTCTGGTTCACCAGAAGCAGCTTAGTCATGCTGGCCCCATGACCTGGAAAAACTGTCTGCGGAAGTGGACAAACGCTGACTCCTTCGACCTGTAAAGTGAGATGAGCGCTGTAACCCCCGAGAGTTGTTTGTAACTGGACTTAACTGTCAGAGGTCCTTTACCTTTAGGCTCCTATGATGTAAGTAATGGGCCCCGCCTGCTAGCCTGCTCCCTAAAATATCACTGGTTTGCTCATTTCTATATATAGGTTGCCTACATTCTGCATGCAAAAATGGCTTTAGATACCTATTAGGTCCATAAATTACTATATAGCATATATTCAACACAAAAAACAGTGGCGATTTGTTGTTGACAAAGGACAGCTGGACATATAAAGGGCCCCATTACCTTCAATAACTTAGGACCTCATCAAACCTAAATCCGGCCCTGGGGGTGGGGGGAGATGACAACCAGAAAGTATTATGGGTTTTGCATGTGCAACTCAGCTCATGACTGTGGGAAACATCTGGCAACATGCCGCGAGTGTGGAGTCACCTTTAGACCAGACTGTGAACAATGCTACAAATTTGTATTATCAAAAATGTACAAATTGCTTTTGGAAGGGTATACAAAGGATGAAGAAATTAAGGCAGTGACGATACACTGGGCTAGAGATTTTGGTTATAATATACAACTTCCATCTTAGGAAAAGTTATGGAAAGAGGACATAAAGTTTACTGCGTGCTTTTAGTTGAAGGAAAATGATATGAAAATGATGTGTCGTTGGTATCCAACAGCAACTGAAAGTGCGAAAATGTATAAAACTCGTTCAAATTTGTGTTGGAAATGTAAAGAGAAGAAGGGTCCTCTTTACCATATGTGGTGGACATGTACACTGGTAAAGGCTGTCTGGGAAATGATATTTAATGAACTAAAGAAAATGTTTAAAAATACATTTGTTAAAGAACCAGAAGTCCTTCTACTAGGTATAATAGGTGAAGAGCTACCAGGAGAAGATAAAATACTTTTTATGTATGGAACGATGACAGCGAGAATGCTTCTAGCCCAGATGGAGAGGTACCAACAAAAGAATGGCAGACTAAACTGATGGAGTATGCAGGGATGGCGAAACTGACAGGGAAGGTCAGAAACCAGGAAAATCAAGTATTCCTAAAAGACTGGAGTAAATTTTCCACATATTTAAAAGACTACTGTAAACAGTTAAACCTTTGGCAGGGATGTAATGACACTTGTAATATGGAATCAACTATGGTAACTTTGGATATACAGTGGTGCCTCGCAAGACGAAAAGAATCCGTTCTGTGATTCTCTTCGTCTAGTGGTTTTTTCGTCTTGCGAAGCAAGCCCATTGACGGATTAGCGGATTAGCGCTATTAGCGGCTTTTAGCGGCTTATCTGCTGATCGGATCAGCTGATAAGCGGCTTAGAAAAAAGGGGGGAAGGGAAAAAACCAGCAGGAACTTGCAAGACATTGTCGTCTTGCGAAGCAAGCCCATAGGAAATTCGTTTTGCGAAGCACCTCCAAAACGGAAGCACCTCCAAAACGGAAAACTCTTTCGTCTAGCGAGTTTTCCGTCTTGCGAGGCATTCGTCTTGCGGGGCACCACTGTATAACAGATGGATAAGGGTAAAAGATACAGGTTACTTTATTTTAAACACAGAACCCATAGAGGGAGGGAAGGAGCTCCGAAGGTTTGAATGAATCTTTTTTATTTTAATGTTTGAAATGGCTAAAGTTAAAATGTGTAAAATTATGTAAAACAAAACAAAAAAATATATATATACCATATTTTTCCGTGTATAAGACTAGGTTTTCCCCCTAAAAAATAATGTCAAAAAATTGTTGTTGTTTAGTCGCTTAGTCATGTACGACTCTTCGCAACCCCCTGGACAGGCACTCCTGTCTTCCACTGCCTCCCACACTTTGGTCAAACTCATGCTGGTAGCTTCGAGAACACTGTCCAACCATCTCGTCCTCTGTCGTCCCCTTCTCCTTGTGCTCTCCATCTTTCCCAACATTAGGGTCTTTTCCAGGGAGTCTTCTCTTCTCATGAGGTGGCCAGCTTCATTGGAGCCTCAGCTTCAGGATCTGTCCTTCCAGGGAGCACTCAGGGCTGATTTCCTTCAGAATTGATAGGTTTGATCTTCTTGCAGTCCATGGGACTCTCAGTGTTCTATGAGGTCAGCCTCCCCAGACATTTTGGACTCCCCAACAACGCCTCCGACCAGCACAACCACCTGCTGTTGTACAGTACAATCACATCTTAACAGGCATTTAATATAGTGACAGGCAATCATATAGTATATATGAAATGATTTTAGAATGAATTGATTTTAGAATGTATTTCAATTAATTGATTGTGATTTTATGTAAACTGTTATTTTTACTGTTGTTAGCTGCTCTGAGCCCAGCTTTGGCTGGGGAGGGCAGGATATAAATAAAGTTGTTGTTATTATTATTATTATAATTAGTAGTAGTAGTAGTATATATGCTGTATTTGGTACAAAGTTGTAAGTGGGATGGGGGAGGGGAGGGGGTTAAATATGCTCTCTGTTCCTGTTTTTGAAAGCGCAAATAAAAAATTAAAAAACAAAAAATAGAACAGAATAAAATGAACCTTTCTGCTTGGCGTAAATAACTGCACGCACACGCACACAAACAGTTTAGATACATTTTTATTTAACAATATAACCGTATATAAATAGGATAAAATACCTTTATATAACATTTCACATTCTGACAGTCAAATGAACCAAAAAGTAACAGAGGCAAGCCTACAAGTGTCTGCAAGAAAACAAAACCCCAAAAGAAACCAACCACCAACATTCCCCCTGTAAAAGACAAAAGCACAGAGAAATAAAGCAGAGGATTTGTGGAAGGGATAAGCACATCCACATCAGAAGAAGAAAAACAGGAGGGGAGAGTCTGTGAGTGCAGAAAGATGTCACCGGGGCATCAAAGGGGTTCACAAGTTCTCGTTGACACAGACATGCCGATGAGCACAATGGTTGTATTGCCAGCTTTAGGTATTGTGAATGCGGGACTTTCCTCTCTTTGATATAACAAAAGGGAGTTGTGAAGACGTCAGCCTTCGAGCTCCTGAAATGTCAAATCTCATACTTCTGCTAAGCAACCAGTATCAGTTAAGCAAAGGGTATTTTAATTGGGGGGGAGAGGGAGTTGACCAGGGTTCCCCAGTTCTTCTGCCCCCAACTCCACCCAGCCAGCCTTCCAGATCCCCACTCAAAGTATCACAACCGCCTCGCAAGTGAGTGCCCAGCTTCCACTCCAGAGACACTGCTTTGTGTCAGTGTCTTTCTCCTAACTGAGTTCAGCCCCCAAAAATGCAGAATCCGGACTTGGGCCCAGCTCCAGCCCCTGTGAAATCCAGCCTCCTCACACAGCCCCTCTGGATCCACCTTCCCCATCCCATGAAAGGTGTGCAGGGCCCAGCTACCACCGGGAGCTGGGCCAAGCTCACCTGGCTCAGGTGTGACACACAACACACCTCCAGCTCCACCTGGGTTGCTGGTGCGCGCACGCCGTGTGCCAGGCAATAAGGCCAGCCAACCAGGGAGAAGGACACACTTTGGCCTGACCAGGCCTAGAATATGGAGCACACACTCCTCTAAGTAATAGCTACGGCGCCCCAATTTAATCCTGCTCAACTCCAGGCCAACTCAGGGTTTTTTCACCAGCAAATACACCCACACCGCTAATGACCCCTTAAGCAACTCCACTGCATGCCAAACTGCCTTTTGTTACCTGCTGCTCCCCTTACCAGGTGGCCAGACCTTTGCTACCTGTGTGCAACTGAAGTAAGACCCACAGGCTTCCTTTGGGCAGGAGAGACTCTCTCCCACTTACACCTCAGCCCCTTGGAGGAACCGGCTGTTTCGGGGTTAATGTTCTGCATCCCTGAGCAGCCCTCTTCTAATATGGCTGGGTCACAGCCCTCTTTGAACACCCCGAAAGAGAAAACTAATATGCCATTAAAAAGAAACAAAAAAAGGTATCAAACATAAAACCGTCCATAATGTTGTCACCTGATGACTAAAACCAGTATGTGAATCCTTCCTGTTCTGGGTAACTTTAAATGAGTTCTCAGGGGTGCTCCTGTGGTGCCTTTGCAACAGAAATGCCAGCACTTTGTTTGACTTATGCCCAAGACGGGCTCTTGCAAGGATCTGTAGACTGCAGGGGTGTCCAGCGTGTCACTCAGGAAATGCATTGGCATGAGAAGCAATCCCACAACAGCGCGCCACTATCCAGACAGAGTGCACACAACAAGCCTTATATATTAGAAGTGTTGTTGGCTGTTGCAGGTATATATAGGTCTAGGATACACTGTTCATTTCTAGTTCCCTTTCGGAGGCAGGATATAAGGGATTGTGGCTACCAGTCAAATATCTGAATTTAGCTGGAATCAGGAAATGTCAATGACATTTCAATGAAACAGAGACCCCCCCCCTTGAACCCCCTCCCCCAATTTTTTTTATTAATTAATTACTGTTGCATGGCCACCCGTTGCCCCACATACCCATTCTGCTTCTGTCCTGCTTCCCCCAAGGTCAAAACACTGAGTAAGTTCAAACAAACACACACACACACTTGCCCTTTCTTAGGTCTCAAAACCCAAAACTTCCCATCAAAATGGCAGGCATGTCCAATTTTGGGGTCAGCTGTGGTTAAAAGGCCATCGTTAGATCAGGAATAAAGACTGTTTCCTTTGGGGAGGGGGGGGCGTATTGACAGCAGAGGAAAAGGAAGAATGGGGCAAAAATATTTCCCTGCAACCCCCGTCAACTCAATAAGCTTCTCCCACCCTGTGGTTTCAGATGCCTGGACTCCGAACCCGAGAGCGTTGGGGCAGATGGGATGAGGGAATATACCAGAAGAGGCAGCAAAACAGTATTAAGTGAGCAGCTCTCAAAAATACACCTTAAAAAAAGAAGAAAAAGCTAATCAGCCTACTGCAAAGTGCTCCTCACGCACTCTCTTCTGTTGCAGAGAAAGTGACAGCACAGACGGTCAAGGCTGACCCTGAACTGGAACCACATCAAGAGACACTTGTGAGGTATTACACCTAAGCCAGCAGATGCTCCGTGACTCAGGCCCAGATCTCAAAGCATGTGTAAATCAGAATCAAGGCTTGACCACTTCAGGCTGTGATGGAGGCTCAACGTGGTTGAAATTTCCTCCTTCCAACAAAACCCAAAACAAATAAACCCCCAAATAAACTCCAACACACACACACACACACACACACGCCTTCAAATGGAAAACGAACAGAATCTTTATCCTCACCCTCTCACTTTCTGAGTCCTGATAATGCCTTTTTTATGCAAGAGCTTTCAGTCATGAGAGTCCCTTCCTGCAACTGAGAGTGGGATCAGTGCCTTGGGAACGAGGACTCCAGTGGGAGCGTTTGAGGGGGCAGAAGACAAACAGGAGCCTCACAACAGCAGCGACTAAAACAGCTGCATGAGCTGGACAATGCAATGGCGAGCCTCTGCTCCTTTACGACCCCTTGAAGTTTCCAGGTGTCCTGCCTCAATATCCATCTATTCAGGTTCTTTTCCTCCAAAATGAAAAAGGCTTTAAAAAAAAGAAGAAGCAAAAAAACCCCAAAAAATGTTCAGTAGGATTTGTGAAGTAAAACCTAAAAAAAATAAAATAAAAATGCATTTGCCTTCATGGTCTTCCAATTTTTTTTGTTGCAAATGGTTCGCTCTGCTTCAGGAACATAAAGATAAATGCCCCAATATTCCCTGCTTATCAAGAACAGCTCAGCAACAGGTGAACTTTGGATCCTTTTCCGCCAGCAATGCAAGAAATATGGTGACAGGGAGCAACATGCATCCATTTCTGCGCAGGAAACTGGGTTAGAAGAGGAAGCGCCTTCTCCTGCTGGCAGGGATTTCCCCTGCAGGGGAACGAGACAACGGCAGCTGTTTCCAGCACGAGGGTGGAAGGTCTTGCCCCCACCCTCTTGCAGAAGCACCACTTAGGACATTTGGCATCGCTATCCTTGAGTCTTCCTGGCTCTCAAGCTGCTTCCGTGAGGAAAGGGCCCCTGGATCCCAATTTTCTTGGCTGGCCTGGGGGTGGGCAAGATCTCCAACCCATCTCTGTGAAAACCCAATCAGCATTATAGAGATGGCACTAAGGATGGCTCTCTGCACCACCAAATTGTTGGATGTTTGTGTGGTGAACGGGGACGCAGATTGGGGAAAACTGCTCACTTGACTGGACTTAGGAACCTGGGTGTTTTGCCAAATGCAATACGCAGCGCCGGATCCGTCTCACGGATAAGGAAGCCAGGATGGTGGAACAGGGGTGCATAATCCAGGTAATTTTGATTCAACACGACTGCCTCCTTTCTTTTTTTAACCCAAACTATTTGGCACTCTTGCCTGTCTCTTCCCTCTCCCCGCTACAAAAGCCCCGCTGCTCTGAGAGTAGAACGAGCCTTGCACGACTTTCTATACACATCTGGGAATAAGAAAAACCACCGGGCAGATCCGAGGGGTAAAACCACCTTCCAAAACCATCAGCCGAGCGCCTCCTTCCGGGCCACAGTTCCTTCCCAGCTCAAAGCTCCCCTCTGTTTGCTCCAAACCACCGCCACAGAGATATAGATACGTTTCTTTTTGAAAATGCACAAATGCAAACCTTTTATATGGAAAAGGAAGTGAGAGACATGAGGCTTGGTTATTGTCCTAAATCAGGCAAGCTGGGAGAGGGTTTCCTCTGGGGGGTGAGGGGCTTGCCCATGCTCAGTCCCATCCTGGCAGCACAGGCACCTACGCATCCTTAGAGCCAGCCAGCATGCCCTTGTCCACCAGGTGGGCCTTTAGCGTGTTGAAGATGTTCAGCTGCTGATCTGGTCGCAGAGTTAGCAGCTGCTGGATCAGCTTGCTCGGATTAGGACCCCTGGAGTGAGAAGAAGGTAAGAGTTTGGATTTGATATCCCGCTTTATCACTACCCGAAGGAATCTCAAAGCTGCTCACATTCTCCTTTCCCTTCCTCCCCCACAACAAACACTCTGTGAGGTGAGTGAGGCTGAGAGACTTCAGAGAAGTGTGACTGGCCCAAGGTCACCCAGGAGCTGCAGGTGGAGGAGCAGAGACGCAAACCCGGTTCACCAGATTACGAGACTACCGCTCTTAACCACTACACCACACTGGCTCTCTAGTGAAGAAAAATAAGGCAATCTTGTCACCTCACCAGGCTGGGAATGTTTGGAAAGGGAGGCTTCCCACAGACCAAGGTTTCCCAAAATTGGGTGGCCAGCTGGACTACAGTTCCCATCATCCCTGACCACTGGCACTGCTGGCTAGGGATGATGGGAGTTGTAGTCCAAAAACAGCTGGATACCCAGGATTGGAACACCCTGCTGTAGACCCATGCCTTGTTTTATTTTGCTACTGGGATTAATGGCTAAGGCGAGTCTGCCTTTCAATTCCACCGTCAGGCTCTCCTTTGACACTGAGTGAGGAATCACTTTGAACCCAGCCTCACATTCTCTCCACCTTCCTATCCTCTGAACTGAGAACACAAAGATGATTAGAGATGGTGTGGGGAAATTGTACCCTCAGAATATTTGATTCACCGTCCCAGAGTCAACTGAGGTTTGGCTAAACCAGACCCATTCGAGATAAGTCATTTGTAACTTTTATAAGCAATAATAGTGTGTTATACAAACCTCCAATGACTCACGCATAGCTCTGGAGGGGTATTTGCCTTCCTCCTGATGGATATTTCTTTTGCCTAGCCTAGACCTGTTTCTGACTGCTCCCTTCCCCAACCAATTAATTCTCTTACTAATGGCTTCTGTTCTGATTTCACTCTGACCCATCACTCCATGTTTATTTCTTAATATCGATGATGTTGTAAAAAACCTCTCTACTCCGTTCAGTCACAGTTGTGGTTCTTTGTTCTCCTCTTAAGGAGTTGTGCATCTCTTTGCCTTTTTACAACTGCATTTTCAAAAGCCAATAAAGATATACTTTTAGAAAAAGAGAACCCAAGGATTGATGGTGCGACCTGCAACCAAACCAAACCAAATCATCATCTCACCTGATAAAGCTTGCAATGTATACATTCACAAAGGTGGCCATCAAGTACTGACAGTCGAACCGATCCATGATGCCTCCGTGCCCTGGGATGGTGTTGGCAAAGTCCTGCGCAATCAAGGGAGAAAAGTAGAGAGTGTGTATGCCCACCTGCCCTCTTGACACCAGGAAACAGGGAGGAGGAAAAGATCATCACTAATTTCCGCCCCCATCAGCCCCTACCAAAGAAAGAGTCCTCAGTCTGTTCACACCCCACTGGAAGTTATGGAATCTAAATTGTTTCACTTCTTGTTTACTAACCCAGACTTTCAGGAGAAGGATTTCTGTTTTTGAAATCGAGCTCCTATATTTTATATAAACTTTTAATTGTTTTATAGAAAAACCCCCTGTAAATTTACATATACAGTAAAAACAGTTTTAAGTTTTGTAAACTGTACATTTTATCACTGCAAGACATTTTGATGTGTAGATAATAAAAGTGGGGCATAATATAATATCTAGATAACTATTCAAATAGAATTTTAATTACTTTAAAAATAATATTTTACATGTTTTTAGCTTTTTTTGTTCTTTATCTGTGTTGTTTTAATCTGTGCAAGCTGCCTTGAGTCTGGGGAAAAGGCAGGATACAGAAAAACATAATGATAACAAATATATTCCAGGAAACGCTTTATTAGAATGGAAGTGGGTTCGATAGACCTGCCATCCTGAACGGGCACTTTCAAGGCCGCCTCCCTTTCCAGCTGTGCCATACCTTGATCTTGAAAGCTCTTTTAAATCCGCTGGCAAAAAACCCTCCGAAGGGACCGATGAGGGAGGCGAAAGTCGAGAGTGCAATGCTGTGGATCTGGAAGGGGTACATCCGAACTGTTTTCTGGAGAAAGGAGAAGGGGGTGGGGGGTCATTGTCAGTTGAAGAAGCTCTGCCATGCCAGCAGCTCACACCGGCGGGTAGGTGAGCTGGAAAAGGGCTCTGCAAATCCTGCCTATTATACTCGCAGTCTTACGACTGACTTTAAATTGAAATGGAAATACTTTATTGTCCCTTGTACAACTTGTATACAGTGAGATTACATGAGCACCCCCCACTCAGCTCTCTTAGTCTTAATTTCCCCTTGTTTACTGACGCACACCCACCAAACCCAAAAGTCAGTTGCCCTGTTGTTATCTTCTCATTCAGCAGCCCACAGATAGAAGCTGTTCTTTACCCTGTTGGTGCGACTAGTCATGCTTCTGTATCTTCTGCCTGAGGGCAGGAGATCAAGAAAGTGCCGGCCAGGGTGTGAAGCATCCTTGAGAATTTTCCTCACTCTCCTGAGGCAACGTTCTTTCGCGATGTCATCCAGGGGGTTCACGGGACAGCCCTAATATCTTGTGCTGTATTCACCACCCTCTGTAGGCACTTCCTATCAGATGATGTCAAACCAGTGTAAGAACGTAAGGATAGCCCGCTGAATCGGGCCAATGGCCTATCCAGCATCCTGTTCTCATCAGCCAGTTACCCTGCATGCAGGATTCAAGCACAACAACACTCTTTCCCTCCTGCGATATCCAGCAACAGGCATTCAGAAGCATGAGCAGAGCTCTCTCCTAAATGAATTTGCCCAGTCCTCTTTGAAAGCTACCCAAGTTCGTTGGCGTCAGTGTCTCCTGCGGAAGGGAGTTCCCTTGTTTAACGATGCGTGCAGAAACATTTCCTTCATCTGTCCTGAATCACACAACATTCAGCTTTCTTGGGTGTCCACAAGTTCAGCAGAATTGTTCTTTTTTCTGGACTGTACCATCTTTGGACTGCAATTGTGTAGGGGGAGGAAGCACTATATATATATATATATATGCTCCCCACAAATCCTTCCGCCCCGCACACATCCCCTTCCCACAACATCAGCACCTAGCAAAACGCAGAGGCAGAACATTTCTCTCAAACGTCCTCATTTTCTCAACGAAGGAGCTCGCTTTTGTAGGGTAGATTCAGACCCTCCCTCACTTGCCCTAGTACAGTCCAGGGAAAGTTGTGCTTGATTCTGCTGAACGTATAAGCTGGTAGCCGTCAATCATCGCACACACCCGCTTTAGAAAAACAGTGTGGCACAATGGTTAGGTTGTTGAACTAGGACCTTGTAGACCAGGGTTCAAATCCTCACTTGGCCATAAAGCTCAGGGGCCCCAGTCATTGCCTCTCAGCCTATCCTACCTCAGAGGTGTGGGATGTGAAACTCAAGAGCAGTCAAGTACAACATTCCTAGAGTGAACATGTTTACACATGGGGAGGAAAGTTTGTCCAGCCAGCAGGTAAACATCCTGTTTCCTTTTGGGCTGGAACAGACTTCCTCTGCATGTGACTAGAGGTGGGCGTGGCCTCACCTGTGCAGGTAATGACAAAAGCACAGGACAGGGCAGCCATCTCTCTTTTTTTGACTACATGCATCGAAGAAGCAACATCTGCTTAGCCAAAGATGCTCTCTTGGCTTCAGCCAAGAGAGGACAAAGGGACTGTCTCCTTATGAGATAGTTTCCAGCTGTATGTTACTTTTCTAAGCTAAGTCTGTCTCCTGCGATCCGATTGTGAACAGAATGTGAGTAAACTCTTTTTATGCTTTTATAGAAGACTGTGTCGTGTCTTATCTGTTATGAGGGAATAAGGGGGAAAATACCAGAACAGTTATTACAGAGGCTTTAGCGAGCCTGAGCAAACGCATCTGCTGCAAGTTTAAAAAGGGAATTGTTACTCTGCTAAATTGTGGAACTTGTTAACACAAGTTGGAAAAGGATATAATCAAACAATATATCCTCTCCTGCATCCCTGAACATTCCCACAAGGGGGTTGTTGTGCGGAATTTAATTAGGAGAGGGAGAACCACTTTGAGCTCCCTGGAGAAAAAGGTGGGATATAAATGATCTAATGATAATAGTGAAAGAAATCATGCACCAGCACATAGATATCAACTATGGAACTCTCTCCCACAAGTGGAAGTGATGGCTACTAACCTAGATGGCTTTAAGAGAGATTCATTGGCATTGTCGGCCAATTGGTGCCAAAGAAAGACAGAACATTCTTTATGTATGCTACAACAGCAGCAAGAATACTCATCGCAAAGTATTGGAAGACACAAGACCTACCCACCTTGGAAGAATGGCAAATGAAGGTGATTGACTACATGGGATTGGCAGAAATGACTGGCAGAATCCGAGACCAGGGAAGAGAGACGGCGGAAGAAGATTGGAAGAAATTCAAGGACTATCTTAAGAAATACTGTAAAATTAATGTGTGCTAGAATGAGGCGGCTTTAAAAATTAAATGGAGTACAGCTGTAAAGATTATGTTAAAAGAAAAGAAAGCTTGACAATTAGATAAAATTAAGGGAGAGGATTTGCTGAACTTTATACTTAAAATGGGAATGCAGAAAGGGGAGGTATGAGGAGGTCGGTGAAGTAAGCTTTAAGAAAATAAGGTTCTGAAATTATACCTGTTCTTTTTTGTTTGTGTATTGTTTTGTTTGATATAATTTGTAAAACTTCAATAAATATTTTTAAAAAAAGAAAAGAAAAAAATAAAAAATTAAAAGAGATTCATAAAAGATTCATGGTCGAGAGGGCTATCAATGACTACTAGGCTAGGTTGCTGGAACCATAGGTATCTGGTTGGCCACCATGAGAACAAGATGTTGGACAGGCTGGGCCTTTGGCCTGATCCAGCAAGCTCTCCTTATGTTCTCAGACGTTTTCCAAACCTGAACGCTCCGACCTGGATACCTACCCAGCCGACGACAGACTGAAGCACCAAGGGGATGTTGTATTCTTGCAGCTGGAAGAGCTCAGGGGGCTCACAGTCCACGGTGAAGCTGTTGGTGTCGTTGTTAAACTCCACGGGGCACACGAAGCATCTGTATCCAGACATCACATATGACAGCTGGGGGGGGGCGGAGAGGGAAACGGAAGAGGCAAAAGGTGAACCACTGCCAAGGAACTCTGATATGAATCACAGCAGAGTTGGAATGGCCATCTAGTCCAAACCTCTGCAAGCAGGAATGAGAGCTAGAGAATCTCTGACCGGTGGCCTATGAGGTGTCCCAGAGCTTACAGGGTTAATAATAGCTCAAGGGAAATGACATCCTGTTCCGGGGTGAACTTACTTTTACTCTCTGTTTTGGCCGCAAAGGAGAGGCAACGTGTCATCGCTCTCTCCTGGCTGACTTACTGTTTTGCTGCTGTACATTAAAGCTTCGTAGAACAGAAGAAGCTGTGTAAGAGTGTTTTACTGCTGTGCTGATAAATCCTTACACACAGGCACACTGCTACCGAAGAAACTCTGCTGTAGCTGGGAGAAGTGGAATGACTCAGCACTGCGCAGCGAAAGCATGCTGGATGCCATTGCATTTCCTGAAGAAGATGTGTCCGACAGTCGGAACAGAGAAGTCGGTTCCCGGTTTCAGTGAACATGGCTATCCAACCTCTGTTTGAAAACTTCCAGTGAAGGAGAGTCCACCAGCAACCAATGAAGTCTGTTCCGCTGTCAAATCACTCTTCCAAGCAGAATACAGTGGTACCTCGGGTTAAGAACTTAATTCGTTCTGGAGGTCCGTTCTTAACCTGAAACTGTTCTTAACCTGAGGTACCACTTTAGCTAATGGGGCCTCCCGCTGCGCCGCCAGAGCATGCTTTCTATTCTCATCCTGAAGCAAAGTTCTTAACCTGAAGCACTGTTTCTGGGTTAGCAGAGTCTGTAACCTGAAGCATCTGTAACCTGAAGTGTCTGTAACCCGAGGTACCACTGTATTCTTAAAGGTTATTTGAAATCTCCTTTCTTGTCATTTGAATTCACTAGTTCAGGACCTACGCTCTGGAGCAGCAGAAAACAAGCTTGCTCCGTCTTCCATGGGACAGCCCTTCAGATATTTATATTAAGTGGACCAGATGGATGGCTAGTCCATGGGTAGGCAAACTAAGGCCCGGGGGCCGGATCCAGCCCAGTCACTTTCTAAATCCAGCCTGCAGACGGTCTAGGAATCAGTGTGTTTTTACATGAGTAGAATGTGTCCTTTTATTTAAAATGCATCTCTGGGTTATTGGTGGGGCATAGGAATCCGTTCATCTTCTTTTTCCTTCAAAATATAGTCCGGCCCCCCACAAGGTCTGAGGGACCCCTGCTGAAAAAGTTTTCTGACCCCTGGCTTAGGGCATGGGTAGGCAAACTAAGGCCCAGGGGCTGAATCCGGCCCACGGACGGTCTGGGAATCAGCATGTTTTTACATGAGTAGAATGTGTGCTTTTATTTAAAATGCATCTCTGGGTTATTTGTGGGGCATAGGAATTTGTTCATCTTTCTCCCCCCCCCAAAAAAAAAATATAGTCCAGCCCCCCACAAGGTCTGAGGGACAGTGGACCGGCCCCCTGCTGAAAAAGTTTGCTGACCCCTGGCTAGAAGCCTTGGGAACCAGACATGACAGAAATGTGTGAATTATTCTCATGCTTTGCCTACATTTCTTTCAGGCTCTGAGCCCAAATATTATTGATCTATTGGATAGCTACTTGGGTGTTTCAGTTCTGGATTCCTGAACTGAATTACTATTATTATCAAAATTGTTGTTCTTTTTTTTGCCACAGCAACTCCAAGGGACTTACAATATCTGAAGCAAAACAAGCACCACCTACAAAGAACATCCCACCCAGGCAAAAAGGCAATAGATAGTTAAAATGCAAAGGCCAGGTCAAAGAGGAAAGTTTTTGCCTGGCGCCAGTAGACCCGCCCCCCATGGGGAGAGCATTTCAGAAACGAGGAGCCACCACTATAAAGGCCTATTCTCGTGTTGCCACCCTCCAGGAGCACACGGAAAAGGGCCTCAGGTGATGATTGTAAATCCACAAAAGCAGGCTACCATTCAGAGAACTTCCTGGTGGGTTGACGGTGCTCTGTGGGGCAGGCCCGTTGCCCTCAACAGGCCCCAGACTTCCACCATCCATCTCCATCAGGCTGCTCTATGGGTAACACTACCTCTTGCTCCAAGGTCCAACACAACTTTTGTTCTTAACCAATAGGGAAAGAAGCAACTTACTAGCAGGCCAAACACCACGGTGGCAAAAAACCCTCCAATAAAGCCTTCCCAGGTCTTCTTTGGGGAGAGCTGCAGATACAGGAACAGGAAAGAACGTTAAAAGGGAGGAGCTGCAGAAGCCACCAGAGTCTCCATGAACAAATTGGACAGGACAGAAGTCCCAAAACTAAGTTTTGTTTCCGAGCACGATTCAAAGTGTTGGTGCTGGCCTTTAAAGCCCTAAACGGCCTTGGCCCAGTATACCTGAAGGAGCGTCTCCACCCCCATCGTTCAGCCCAGATACTGAGGTCCAGCACCGAGGGCCTTCTGGCGGTTCCCTCACTGCGAGAAGCCAAGTTGCAGGGAACCAGGCAGAGGGCCTTCTCGGTAGTGGCACCCGCCCTGTGGAAGGCCCTCCCACCAGATGTCAAAGAGAAGAATAACTACCAGACTTTTAGAAGACATCTGAAGGCAGCCCTATTTAGGGAAGCTTTTAATGTTTGATGCATTACGGTATTTTAATATTTTGTTGGAAGCCGCCCAGAGTGGCTGGGGAAGCCCAGCCAGATGGGCGGGGTATAAATAATAAATTGTTGTTGTTGTTGTTGTTGTTGTTGTTGTGAAAGGGCCATAGGTCAGTGGCACATCTGCCTTGCAGACCCAGTATCTGCAGGTAGGGCTGGGAATGTATCCTACCTGAAAGACTGGACAGCTGCTGCCAGCCAGTGCAGACAATACTGAACTAGATGGACCAATGGTCTGATGCAGTATAACGCAGCTTTCTACGTTCCTGTGCTCCAGTGCACCTGCCAAACACACTCCACACACTCACACAGCACAATCAGGCCAGATGCCCTGGCAGGCATTCAAACCCAATGCTGAAAACAGCTTTTCCTATGAGTTGTTCATCCATCTGGGGAGCAGAACCAACCTTAATCAGCGGAGTGCGTCCAAAGAAGAAGCCGAACATGTAGGCCATGATGTCGTTGCAGATGACGCAGGAAATTGGGACGATAAACCTAGATAGCGGGGAAGGAAAAAAGACCTAGATAAACCACTCAAAGGACCTGTCTGGAACGGAGAAAAACACACTTGATGACAGCAAGGGGCAGTAGCCCACAGCTGTGGCTCAGATCTAGAGATCTCCTTGCCAGCAGGGAGTTCTAACTGCTAATTTAGAAATCGCACTCTGGTTTTGATGTAGTGTGTGTTTTGTTTTTTCTTTTTTTTTCTTTTTACTGACTTGTATTGTTTAATTCCTTTTCTTTTTTGTTTATTTTTTTCCTTTTCCTTTTTTATCTCTGTAACTTTAAGTTCTTAATAAATATCATTTAAAAATAAATAAATAAATAGAAATAGCACTCTGGAAGCCTGTCCCCTGATGGGTGGATGAATGCGTTCATTTGAACCAGCAGACGCCATTTCAATCAGCAAAACTCCCACTCCTAATAGTGCTTTCATAATTTCATTTTATAGAAAGAACTCCTGATGCAAATTAAGGGCCCAGAGCTTCTCTCCAACCTCAGTTTAAATGAGAATTTACATGCTGGTAAGCAGATCTTTCAGCTTTCAGAAACCACAAGTACCATTCAAGTGTATGGATTTTCACACCCCTCCCCTCGGTTATTTTCAAAGATATTAGCTGCCAAAGCTAGATTTTGCTTTTCTGTGCTAAACACGTCTCTGCATTCTGTGATAAAATTTACATCATGGTTCCAAGAAATATTTGGATAGTTATCATTATCATTCAGGGACTAACTATACATGATGCTAAAAGCTACAGCTGGAAGCTTCTATTTGCCCTGAAAGGAAATGTCCCGCTACTGTCCAGAGGGATTTTCCCCAACCCCTGCAAATACTAGTTTTTGGGGAAGAGTTTTCTCCAGGGATACTGTTAAATTCTCTCTCCCAACACTTATTAGCTTGCCTTCCCAACCCCCTTGTTGATGCATTTTTTAAGGTTGGCATTTCTGAATGTCATGCCTAGTTTGGCCTTTAGTTGCTATGTTTTCACTTAAAGGGTGTGAATATTGGTTTGATCTGCAAAAAATAAAAATAAAAAACAGATAATCCTGCCAGTGGCTGCATTTGCTATGCTGACTGACAAGCTACGCTAAATGTATTTTGATAGCCATGTTACAGATAGCTCCCTTGCTAAGTGCCAAAGCCATCCTTATTCTCTGGACAAATGAAATTACAATTTATGCAGAAGTGAGAGCCAGCTGAAAAGACACTGGTTGTGGGAACCTTGATGTGTTATCATTTCACGCTGGCATGGTTTGAATGGTCATTAATTGTTCTGGCACCTGGCAAAATGAGAGTGATCTCCCTCCAGTTGTGAGGGTTTCACTTTGAGATAGCCGTTAGGACAGGATAGCCAATGGATCTATTTGCGGTGGGGGTGGGGATTCCTGCTAGGCTGAATTGTCCCAGAAGATGATCTGGAGAAGATGGGACACATGGACCAGGTCTCACATTAGGTGATGGCACTCATTGCCATTTGGGCTTCTCCTAGCTGGACTGAGTTGGAGTAGTAGACCGTGGGCCCCAAGAGGATCTTGCAGTTTTTTAAACTGCTGGTGGCTTCATTTAGGCCCCCAAACTTGCGGTTTGTTAGGAAATGGAGTAAGCAGCCTGTTCTGGATGGGGTTAAAGGTAAAGGGACCCCTGACCATTAGGTCCAGTCGTGGCCGACTCTGGGGTTGCAGCGCTCATCTTGCTTTATTGGCCAAGGGAGCCGGCGTACAGCTTCCGGGTCATGTGGCCAGCATGACTAAGCCGCTTCTGGTGAATCAGAGCAGCGCACGGAAATGCCGTTTACCTTACCGCTGGAGTGGTACCAATTTATCTACTTGCACTTTGACGTGCTTTCGAACTGCTAGGTTGGCAGGAGCAGGGACCAAGCAACGGGAGCTCACCATGTCGCAGGGATTCGAACAGCCAGCCTTCTGATTGGCAAGCCCTAGGCTCTGTGGTTTAACCCACAGCGCCACCTGTGTCCTTGTCCTGGATGGGGTTGCACTCCCCTAAAAGAGCAGGTGTGCAGCCTGAGGACAGAAATGATGGAGACCACACAATTCAGGTTGCAAGGGCATTTTCAGACAAGAAGCTTAAGTCGCCTCTGGGCCTCTCGTGCGCTACTAATTCAGAACCGGTCTTATGCTGGCCTTAGAAATCAGATTGAAGCAAGAGCTAAACTTTAAGCCTCATGCAGGAAAATGCCCAAAGCGTACCTGCTTTTTTGCTGAGCAGAGAGCAGTTCCTGTGCAAGGCCCACTGAGTGGCTGCCTCATATTTAGAAAGAGCACATGCATGCACAGCAAAGCTGACTGGGATTCCTCCTTTTTGCCTGGTTAATGTCAGGAAAACTCCCCCCAAATCTCATCATGCCAACCCAAACAGTTGCCCCAAGGCATGAGCCAGCGGCCCATTGATTCCTGCTCCTACTAGTGACGCCTCATGCAAGAGGCCTGTCCCCATGCTATGTTCTTTGTCCTTCAAGGCAGCCCGGGGGCCTGCGCTACACAGCAGAAAGTCAATAAGCAGCACCAACTCACCAGATCATTCCTTCAAACAGGTTGTGAATGATGAGGTGGGACTGGGTAACAACTATTAGCAAAGTCACATGGGTCCAGCCAAACTGGAAAGAAAGAACAGCATGCAATCCAGTTTGCAGGGGGCAAAAAAACAACATTTCTCAAAAACACACACCAAAATGCTGATTAGAGAGAGAGAGAGAGAGAACATCAGGGAATTTGCCACCCCACGTTCCACAATGATAGGCACAGCATTAGCAAAAAGACCACACACACACACACACGGCTGCTTGTCTCTAGTCTGGAATCGAGGGAGCCCCTTCCAAAACTGCTCATCGCCTCCCAGAAGGCCACCTGTCCATGCCTTTCTTGCAAACAAAACAAAAAACCAAAGGTCCACCCACCATTCGTTCTCCCATGCAGATCAGATCCAGATATTTCTGCATCCTCAGGGTTCTGATCAGCAATTCAGCTGTTGAGAGAGGCCTTGTTTTGAACTGAGCAAATGTGAGGTCCAGAGATCTCGTTGGACCGCCCCCCATCATCCCCAGTGATCAGGGATGATGGGAGGTGGAGTCCAGCAACATCTGGGGGGCCACCCCTGGAGCAATGTTGGCTCTACCTGCTGAATCCTCCCACACAACCTGAGACATGGGCAAAGCACTCCGTAGCCCCTTCCTCTCCAGCAGAGGCCCAGGGAGGGCCTCCCCTTTGGCTGCTCACAGCCATGGCCTGAGTCTTTAGTTGTGCTTGGGGGTCGGCAACTGGTGGTGCTGAAGGGCTGGCCTGGCCAAAGCTACAGTAATAGCTTACAGAAGTGGGAACCTTAGCTGCCCCTTCACAGCCTTGTACATTGTGTATTGTGAATCTAGTTATAAAAACATGTGTGTGCCTCTGTGGCATTAAAAAAAAATCAACATAGTTTACAGTGGTACCTCAGTTTATGAACTTAATCCGTTCCGGAAGCCCGTTCTTAAACCAAACCCGTTCTTAAACCGAGGCTCACTTTCCCTAATGAGACCTCCCGCCACCAGTGCCCTTCCACCGTTCGGATTCCGTTCTTACACTGAGGTAAAGTTCTCAAACCAAGACACCATTTCCGGTTTTGCGGCGTTTGTGAATCAAATCGTTCTTAAACCGGACTGTTCTTAAACCGATGTACCACTGTACGGCAATAAAAACACAAAACTGTTTAATAAAAATCATTTAAAAATTTAAAACAGACACCAATAAACCCATTGCATAATGATTTATTCTTAATTGCCTACAAAGGCCTCGCAGAATAGAAAATTTTTCTGCGGGCGTTCAAAAGTTGGCACAGGAGTGTTTTTTCTTGTTTTTTTCTATTCTGTTAACTGTTCTCTATTGTGTACCTCTATGTGTTTTGTTTTGTATTTTCTCATTTTTGTAGTTTTTTTTGTTTTTGTATTCTATGTTTAAATTTTGAAGCTTTTGATTGTTTATGAAACGTTAATAAATATTACTTTAAAAAAACAACAACAAAAGTTGGCACAGGAGGCGCCTGCTATATCTCTAGTGGCAGAGAGTTCCACAGGACTAGGCCGGTGACACTAAAGGCTCAGTTCCTTGCTGTTGTCAAATGAGTCTCACCAACTTGGGGAATGACCAGCGATGATCTTGGTGATCAAGCTGGGGTATGAGGGTTCAGAGGGTTCCTGAGGTACTCTGGGCCTAAGTTGTTACGGGCTTTGTAGATTAATACAAGGACTGTGAACCTGGCTCAGTAGTAGATGGGCAGCCAGCGCAGATGCTTCAACCAGGGTCCCGCATGTTATTGTCCAGAAGCTGCGATCAGCAGCCTAGCCCACTGCATTCTGCATCACCTGGAGCTTTCAAACAAAACCAAAGGGAAGCCCCTCGAAGAGCACGTTGCAGTAATCCAGCCCTGAAATTACCGAGGCACGGACTACATTCATAATTTGGGCACTAGGATGGTCATCTTCAAGCCCGAGTTTACCTGGAAACTCATGTTTAATTAATTCATGTTTAATCCATTTGTGTATTAGCATACATTTTCAGGTGTTTAAGAAGATTTAAAGGTAAAGGGACCCCTGAAAACTCTGGGGTTGCGGTGCTCATCTTGCTTTACTGGCCGAGAGAGCCGGCGTACAGCTTCTGGGTCATGTGTCCAGCATGACTAAGCCACTTCTGGCAAACCAGAGCAGCGCAAGGAAACGCCGTTTACCTTCCTGCTGGAGCGGTACCTATTTATCTACTTGCACTTTGACGTGCTTTCGAACTGCTAGGTTGGCAGGAGCAGGAGCTCACCCCGTCACGGGGATTCGAACCGCTGACCTTCTGATCAGCAAGTCCTAAGCTCTGTGGTTTAACCCACAGCGCCACCCACGTCCCTCTTAAGCCAATCTTAGGCTATTGCAAAATAAACTTTTAAGACTGGCAGGAGTTGTGGGCCTCCCCGTTCTTCAGTCCGTTGTTCACCCACAAAGGAAATACGTAAAGTGTTTTAAGGAATGCAGAAAAAAAGAAAAAAGCTTTCTTCAAGCTGGTACCCTCCAATGGCCACGCTGGTAAGGGCTGATGGGAGTTGTAGTCAAAACATCTGGATGGCATCTGGTTGGAGAAGGCCAGTCAAAGGCAAGATAAGAACAGCCTGCTCCTTTTCATCTCTCTCTCTCTGTCTCTCTCTCTCCCTTCACAAGCTATTATCTCTGAAGAGAGAAAATCTCTCTTACCATGTAGAATTGGAGTCGATAGTGCTTTTTGACGAGGCTCAGAACAAACATGCAAAAACCTGCAGGAATAGAGAAATTAATTAAATGAGAACCCAATGTTCCTCCCCTTCAGTACATCCTGGCCAATCACAGGGCTGGCCTCAGACCAAGTGGGCGATTGGGCTAGACTGTGTTTCTATCAAAACAATGAGAAAAGGACACCGGGTCTCCATATTGCCGCCTGGCTCCAGGAATCCTTGAAGAACCCACTTCAAGTGCCATTAAGTCCCGAACGGGAGACCAGAGTCCCACTTACCTGTTAAGTAGAGGGCAAAGGAAATGAAGCGGTGATATTTGCTGAGGATCCTCAAGGGCTCCTCCCTCTGGACCAAAGTGAAGAAATAATCCGTCACGGTTTCCCCATAAAAGAAGTAGTTCACACAGAGCAGGAAGTACCTGAAAGAATATACATCATCTTTTTCAGAGAGGCTGCTAAGGCTTCTTTCATGAGAAATAATTCAACCAAATTGGGAAAGTCTTCTTCAACCGGTTGAATGAGCTGATCAAGCTACAAATCGAATCCTGGTGTTGGAAAACACAGGAGCCTTGATTTATACTGGTTTCTTTTTCTTATTGTTTACTGTTTGCTTTCTATATGGTATGATGCACTGCCCTGCACTGTTGGGTAACAGTCATAAAGGAAAACGTTAACATCATAGAATCATAGAATCATAGAGTTGGAAGAGACCACAAGGGCCATCGAGTCCAACCCCCTGCCAAGCAGGAAACATCAGCAGCCACCTTGAGCTGTTTAGAAGAATAGAGCTGCGTAGAGATATCCTCATGGAAAACAAGGAAACCAGACTTCTTCTAGAGCTTAACTCAGGTAGCACAAACTCTGATTCCACTTACCAACTTAGGGTTCTGAACCAGGGCAGCTCGTAGGAGTGATAAACGTTGTAACCGATGGTGATTATCTCTTGGAAGCACTTGATCTGCACACACATCACCTGAGAGACAGACAGACAGCAGCAGTGGACTTTGGGGTCTCAAATTTCCTAAGTGTCCTGTACGACACCAAATTTGGCACTCACATACAACTGCTATTTTACTCTGCGCCCAGTGCGACCAAACCAGTCATGTTCCCCTAAATCTGCTTTTGCAGACAGACAGACAGACAGCAGGGGGGCATGAGTTTTGATAAATTCCCGGGCCACTCCAAGAGAACAATAAGCATTCTTGCATTTATTTTTTTGTATTTATGTATTACATTTATATCCCACGCTATTCTCCAAGGAGATCAATGGATGGCTCTCTGCTTGTGGAATTATCTTGCCGGGAGCATTCAGTACATAGTTTTAGGCACCAGGCAAAAGCATTCCTCTTTCCCCATGGCCTTTTAAACTCACAAGGAGGTGGAATCCAGCCCTGCCTTCCAGCAAGAGGAAGCCATTACTGAACCCCCAGGCCTCCATTGGGAAAAGATCAGATTCCAGAAAGACCACAAAGACTTACGATCATCATCAAGACCATGGGTCCCAGGTAGATGATGATGAAGAAAAAGACGATCATCGCCAGAGTCAGGATGCCTCTCACCCACCAGTTCTTCCATCTGCAGAGGAAGGAAAGCATCAAAAGAGATCAGGGATTCCTTGGCTGTGACTCCTGCATTGAAGGGTGTTGGACTAGATTGGTACGTCTCCAACTCAACAACCGTTTGAGTCCAGGGTGGATAAAAACCAATGATTTAAAAATAAAATAAAATTGGATTTTTAAAATAAAATGCTTTTGGAGGAAAAATCTTTCTAAACATAATTTTCTATTTATTTATTTTTTTAATTATTTTTTACCAACAACCGAAACACAAACAGTGAAACCTCCCAGGCGGCTGATGCATTGGGTATACATATTCAGTAATGTACATATTCAATAATATTCAATTATAACATGTTCAAATCAACCATATGTACATTTCTATATACCTTAACACTCCTCCCTCCTAAATAAACAGGGGTTTATTTAACTTTTTACATTTTAATTGCCCCAAATTGTTCAAACCTACCCAAATAATTCAGTATCTTCTCAGACCAATCCTCCTCTTTCTCACTGACCTTAAACCCTTTCATTCTATGTATCTTCACAGTTAGGTGTTCTAAAATTATAATAATATATAATAATATACCAATAATGTATAATAATATACAAATGGAGGATAAAACTGAGTAATATTAATATTACAATTTTCTATTTAAGTTACATTATAGTCAAAAGGCTATCCACCAGAAAATAAGGATTTGTTTAAAGTTTTTCATGTGTGCTAAAACTCAGTTTTTTATTTAAAAAAATCATTTAACTACATCGGTTAACAAACATGAATACATATGCTATAACATTATTGTTTTAGTTAAATAAATTGTTTAAATTATTATCAAAGAAATGATTATTTTTCTCCTTCCAACAAAGCACAGCAGAAAAGTTGTCCAAATATAAACAATAATTTCATAATTATGTATTTCTGATAAGATAACAAAGCAGTAATTTTGGATATAGATATAAAAACTAATCTGAAAATTTATTATTCCAAAACTGAAACCTTCATCTGGTTGTAAATATTAAGAGAATGCCTGCAAGGTTGAACCTTTCTGTAAAAAACATGATTTAAAACAAGTCTTACTGACTATTGATTTAAATTGATTTGATTTGAATCAAATCCACCCTGTTTGAGTCTATGCGGGAGCTTGCAGGGGAAGAAACAGAAGCCCCGCTGTGGAAATTTACTCTTTGCAGAATCGGAAGATCCGCTCCCTGATGACTTTCTTAGCAAGGGCGAAAGGCAGCTATTTCTGGCACCAGACTGCTTCCTGAGAGAACACGGCCCCCGTCCATTCTCCCTCGGGGGTCTCTTGGCAGAAGGTCACACTCCAGACACTGCCAGAGAAACGGAGGCTTGCAGAAGCATAGCTGTCAACTTTCCCCTTTTCTTGCACGGAATCCTATTCGGAATAGGGGAATTTCCCTTAAGAAAAGGGAAACATTGACAGCTATGTGCAGAAGACGCCGTTGTGAAACACACACACACACAGCAACAGATGCAAGACTGAAACACAACGCGAGGGCAGCGCAACGTAAGAATGTACCGTATTTTTCGCTCCATAAGACGCACCTTTTCCCTCCTAAAAAGTAAGGGGAAATGTGTGTGCCCAAGAAGGGAGAAGGGACTGACGAGGCAGGCAGTCCCTTCTCCCTCCTCGTAGAAAAGCCCGCAGGAGCCGTGCACCCTTAAAAAGAGCGCACAGCTCTTGGGGGCTTTTCCCCGAAGGGAGAAGGGACTGACTGGCTGCATCAGTCCCTTCTCCCTCCTTGTAGAAAAGCTTGCAGGGCAGCGGTGAGCCTTCATCCCGCTGCCCTGCGGAGGCTTTGCGGGCTATCCCAGAAGCCAGAACAGCAAGAGGCTATCCCAGAAGCCAGATCTCTCTTGCTGGTCTGGCTTCTGGGATTCAGAATATTTTTTTCCTTGTTTTCCTCCTCCAAAAACTAGGTGGCTCTTATTGTCTGGCGCGTCTTATAGAGCAAAAAATACGGTAAGTAGTCTCCTGGATCAGGCCAGTGGCCCACCTTGCTTAGCATCATGTCCTCACAGATGCCCCAGACCCACAAGCAGGAATCCAGGCACAAAAGCAGCCCTCTCCTGTCCTGCGGTTTCCAGTAACTGGTACTCCGAAGCCTTGCTTCCTCTGATTGTGGAGACAGAGCACAGCCATTGGGGCTAGTGGCCAACAATAGCAGATAGAGAATAAACAGTACCACTGACAGACACCTCCCACCCAAAAAAATCTTTTTTTTTAAGCTGTCCTTTTTGTGTGTGTGATTGTCTTTTTCTTGATATAGGTCTACACATTTTTCATTCCTTTGGTGACTTTCCATATACAGTGCAGTGGTACCTCGGGTTAAGAACTTAATTCGTTCCAGACGTCCGTTCTTAACCTGAAACTGTTCTTACACTGAGGTACCACTTTAGCTAGCGGGGCCTCCCAGTGCCGCCGCCGCGCGGTTTCTGTTCTCATCCTGAAGCAAAGTTCTTAACCCGAGGTACTATTTCTGGGTTAGCAGAGTCTGTAACCTGAAGCGTCTATAACCCAAGGTACCACTGTATGTGAGAAGCAACTTCGTAATTTTTGTGTGGCATTCCTTTGGAATGAGATGATGAAAATGTAGCATTTTACTTCATCAAGTTTTGGGCTCACTATACCCCTTCCTAGGACATGGGTGGCGCTGTGGGTTAAACCACAGAGCCTAGGACTTGCCAATCAGAAGGTTGGCGGTTCGAATCCCCATGACGGGGTGAGCTCCCATTGCTCGGTCCCTGCTCCTGCCAACCTAGCAGTTCGAAAGCATGTCAAAGTGCAAGTAGATAAATAGGTACCGCTCCGGCAGGAAGGTAAACGGCGTTTCCGTGCGCTGCTCTGGTTCGCCAGAAGCGGCTTAGTCATGCTGGCCACATGACCTGGAAGTTGTACGGCGGCTTCCTCGGCCAATAAAGCGAGATGAGCACCACAACCCCAGAGTTGTCCGCAACTGGACCTAACAGTCAGGGGTACCCTTTACCTTTTTATACCGCTTCCTATGTATTATTTCTTTATTGCATTTTTACCCCACCTCTCCTCCAAGGAGCTCGAGGTGGCGTACGTGGTTTTCCTCCTCTCCATTTAATCCCCACAACAACCCTATGAGGTGGGTTAGACGGAGAGGGAGTGAGAGGCCCAAGATCACACAGTAACCTTCAGGGCTCAGTGGGGATTTGAACCCTGGTCTCTCAGGCCCTAGGCAGACACTCTAACCACTACATCACCCTGTGGTGTCCCTGAGGAAGCATCCCCCTCCAAATGTGCCATGCCTGCAACAAATCATATTTCTAACACCTGGAGTCCGTCCTCCCCAACAGCCTCCCTCAATGCAGGCTGTTCTGATGAAGAAAGCCAAAAAATGTGGACAGCATCCTTGGAAAGCTGAGATGGACCACCTGTGCACATTTGCCAATGCTCTTTCCAGGCTGGTCAAGGCAGTCAAAGCTGGACAGTCCTGGGGAGAATTGGAAAATGCTTCTTCATGGGAGGGTATTCGTCTACATGGGTAGACCGGATCCGGCCCAATCGCCTTCTCAATCCAGCCCGCAGACTGTCCGGGAACCAGCGTGTTTTTACATGAGTAGAATGTGTCCTTCTATTTAAAATGCATCTGAGTTATTTGTGGGGCATAGGAATTCGTTCATTTATTTATTTTTCAAAATATAGTCCAGCCCCCCACAAGGTCTGAGGGAAAGTGGACCGCCCCCCTGCTGAAAAAAGTTGCTGACCCCTGGCTTAGGGCATGGGTAGGCAAACTAAGGCCCGGGGGCTGGATCCAGCCCAATCGCCTTCTAAATCCAGCCCGCAGATGGTCCGGGAACCAGCGTGTTTTTACATGAGTAGAATGTGTCCTTTTATTTAAAATGCATCTCTGAGTTATTTGTGGGGCATAGGAATTTGTTCATTTATTTATTTTTCAAAATACAGTCCGGCCCCCCACAAAGTCTGAGGGACAGTGGACCGGCCCCCTGCTGAAAAAAGTTGCTGACCCCTGGTCTAACAACCCTGAATAGAATGAACCTGAGAGTTTGTGTGTGTATCAGTTGACGTATACAAAACGTACAGATTGTAAGACTGCAGGAGGGGAGTGAGGGCTCACATGCTCAGATCCTGTTTGCAGGTTTCCCAGAAGAGGCGCCCGGTTGGCCTCCTCTGCGAGAACAGGGTGCTGGACTAGATGGGCGACCGGCCTGATCCAGCAGCCTCTGCGTAGATTCTTAGGTTCTTAAATGCTCATCTCCATGTGCAAAGTTCTCATCCCAGACACAGGAGAGCCTGCCTGATACCCAGACACAGGATACCCTGTTGGTCTGCTTGGCTGGTGAACAAGGAGGTGTCACAAGCAATTCAGAAACCGGAAAATATTTCCTAGATACAAGAGAAACAACAACAAAATTCTCACTTATGCAACCATTTTCTTCTGCTGCCTCTAGCTGCTTCTGATCCTCCCTATTTTAAACTATCTAACTGATGTACAGGAACACAATAACAACACTTTCACATTTTAATTTCCTTGCAATGCTAGCTTCAAAGTGCACCTTTTTAGTGGCTTTTATCTGCTGCCTTGTTTCAAACTGTACTGGCTGCTTTTAGTGTTTCTTAATGTTACAGCTGGGTGGGTGTGTTTTTGCTGCTGTTGTGGTTTTTGCTGTGAGCTGCCTTGCAACGTTTTGGAAAGGTGGAAGAAAAATCCTCTTAAGTACGTCGTAAAGAAAACTTTATAAAAAGTACTGCAGGCTTGTAACAAAACTGTATCAGGTTCCTGGTCTCCAGGAAAGTCAAGTATGATTTGGGGCTTCTGGGGCACCAATCCAAAGCCCCAAGTGGCTCAACCAGGAGGGTGGAGTGGAGTGGGAAGGGGAAGGCAGCAGACATGGGCCCCCAATAAGGTTGGAATAATGGGAGTGAAGCAGAAAGACCACCTCTCTCCTTGCAGACCCTCTTGGGTGCTGAGATCAGCAGAGGAGACCCTCCTGATAAATCCTCCACCCTGAGGTTTGGGGATGGTGGCAGCCTAGGAAACGGCCTGCACTGTGGCAGCCCCTAAGCCAGGGGTCAGCAAACTTTTTCAGCAGGGGGCCGGTCCACTGTCCCTCAGACCTTGTGGGGGGCTGGACTATATTTTTTTTTTGGGGGGGGGGAGAAAGATGAACAAATTCCTATGCCCCACAAATAACCCAGAGATGCATTTTAAATAAAAGCACACATTCTACTCATGTAAAAACATGCTGATTCCCAGACCGTCCGTGGGCCGGATTCAGCCCCTGGGCCTTAGTTTGCCTACCCATGCCCTAAGCCAGGGGTCAGAAAACTTTTTCAGCAGGGGTCCCTCAGACCTTGTGGGGGGCCGGACTATAT
Organism: Podarcis vaucheri; assembly: GCF_965113315.1. Taxonomy (NCBI): domain Eukaryota; kingdom Metazoa; phylum Chordata; class Lepidosauria; order Squamata; family Lacertidae; genus Podarcis; species Podarcis vaucheri. The sequence continues at coordinate 86,677,183 of NC_138765.1, read as the reverse complement.
TTTGAAGGAAAAAGAAGATGAACGGATTCCTATGCCCCACCAATAACCCAGAGATGCATTTTAAATAAAAGGACACATTCTACTCATGTAAAAACACACTGATTCCCGGGCTGTCTGCGGGCTGGATTGAGAAGGCGATTGGGCCGGATCCGGCCCCCGGGCCTTAGTTTACCTACCCATGCCCTAAGCTATGCCACTCCTTTGTCAGAGAGGTGTCCCTGGCACCTTCACTGTACAGCTTTTGGAGGATGTTGAAGAATCACCACTCCCCCCTGGCTTTTGGCAGCTGAGGTGCATGTTTTTATTTTTCTGACTGTAAGTTGCTTTAGATTGCTTTTGGTATTGTTTTTTGATGCTGTAACCCACCCTGGGGCCGTAGGGTGAAGGCCGAGTAGTAAAAAGCAGTGGTACATCAGGTTACATACGCTTCAGGTTACAGACTCCACTAACCCAGAAATAGTGCTTCAGGTTAAGAACTTTGCTTCAGGATGAGAACAGAAATCGTGCTCTGGCGGCGCGGCGGCAGCAGGAGGCCCCATTAGCTAAAGTGGTGTTTCAGGTTAAGAACAGTTTCAGGTTAAGAACGGACCTCCGGAACGAATTAAGCACTTAACCCGAGGTACCACTGTAAATAACACCAACTGAGCCCTGGGGAGGAGGACCCCAGCTCAGTGACAGCCTCCATCCAGCAAGTATTGGCCAGGGGAAAACCCCTGCAATCCAAGAGCATCACTGGTGCAAACGAGGACCAACATGCTCCAAATCACGGGTGTCAAACACAAGGCCTGCGGGCTGAATCCGGCCCGCCAGACCTCGTCATGTGGCCCGTGGATGGGGGAGGGAAAGGGGCCCGGGGCGGAGGGACACACAGGGCGTGGGAGGCCTTACCTCGCTCTCCGCCCGCCCGCCTGCTTGCCCGCCCCGACATCCGTTGAAAGGAGCGCAGCGCGCGCGGGCGCGCCCTCTCGGCGTATGAGCCTGCCCTCCTGCGCATGCTCAACGAGGGCGGGGGAGAGAGAGATAGAAATGGCAGGGGGCGGAGCTTGGGTGTGTGTGTGGGAAATGTTTTCGCACATGGGCAGGGCTGCCTCTGCCCGGCACGGACTTTCTCCCTTTGTGCGCATGTGCCTCATGCCTCACGCCCCAACTGCCACCGCTTCTCGGGGAAAGAGGTTCTTTCCCAGAATGCACCGTGTTTGCAGCGCCTGGCGGAAGAGGCTGTTTCCTGCTTTGCGCCCCCTGCCGGCCAGCTAATGTAACTGCAGCCACCTGGAAGGCGCAAGAAATGATTGTGAGAGTCGCCCTTGTGGAATAACTAAGGAAGCATCTTTCCTGCCCTCAGGAACACAAACGACGGTTTTGAAAGCGTATTCTACATGTACACAGTACACCGGAGAGGTGTCCCCAGCTACCAATGCAATCAGTTATAAACCACAAACCTAATGATACAACCGGCCCTTTGAGAGTGACCAAACTGCTGATGCGGCCCCCGATGAATTTGAGTTTGACACCCCTGCTCCAAATCATTTAAAGTCATTACTAATTATTACTGTTTGGCCATTGTTCCATAACTCGGCCCTCTGGGCAGGGTACACAAAAAAACGTTTAGCACAAATTAGGAATGACAAAGAAATAAACTTATCAAAATGGAGCACATCTGAGCTAGTTATTTGACAAAGCCCCAACTTGCCGTACTAAGAATCGCTTTCACAGAATTACGACTCCAATCGATGCCGTCAGCGGTGGTGGGTGGTCGGCATGGCAAAGTACATTACAAGGAGAGACTTTGTGTGGGCAACCTTGCATAGAGAACCTGCACCACTATTTATTGCAATGCCCACTATATATAGAACCAAGAGACCGATTTATAAAACCCCTGCTCTCGAATGGAACACACTCGAACAGGGCGGAAAGAGTGAAATGGCTGCTGAGTGATACTGATGACTTCGTAACTTATAAAGTAGCACTATATGCATTGGCAGCTAAGAAGATCAGGAGAAAAGAACTAGATAAAATAGCGGTCAATTGCAAAGGTGATTCGGACATTTAACCTGGCACATTCTACCTAAGAACCCCTTGCTATTCTATCGTATGCAACAAATAATTTTTGGGAGAAGTGACTGTGGTTCTTTGCATCTGCAGTGCCTCTTCTTATGGTTTTTATGGTTATTGTTGCTTCTCTCTTTGGTCCCTTTGTTAATGAAGCCATGGCCTTTGGCTAGTGCAATTAAGTTTATGATGATGATGACAAAGAAATAATACAACGGAAACGCTACAAAGTAAACTCCAAATCAGCAAAAACAAAACATGGCTTCTCTCAAATTCACCCAGTTAAATATTCCTGTATCGATTTTGTAAGTTTGCAAAGCTGAAAATGAAAACAACAAGGAATAATAATAATTGACAAGAAACATCCTGTATACGGATGCTCTTATGCTTTACATTGCTTTCATTTTTAGCTTTGTGAACTTATACAATGCATTAAAAATATCACGGGGGGAGGAAATGCGCCTAATTATATGGAGAACTAAATTCATCGCATAATCCTGCTCAGCGTAATAAAACTCTCTTAAATGGTTTTCATTAAAAGCATAGAAGCCATGCCAAATATCAAGATCAGTCTTGCATGAGGCTAATGAGAGAAGGCCATGAAGACTAAGAGAACAACAACAAAAAAAGGTTTTCTTGGCAGAGAGAGGCCATCACAGAAGGCGCCAGGCAAAGCACTCCAGGCCCTCTTCATCGCAGCCACCCTCTGCACTCCAGAGTGAAGTGGCCAATGGAGAACAGCATCTGTTGGCACCCCGGGGGCACAGGCAGGCTCATGCAGGAAGAGGCCCGTCCCACTGGATAATAATAATAATAATAATAATAATAATAATAACAACAACAACAACAACAACAACTCATTGAGACCGTGCTCACTTATGGCTTATGTGTGTGGTATGGAAGCTGTACTGCCCAGGACAGGATGGGGTTGTGCAGGGTTGTTAAGGCAGCAGAGAGCATTGTTGGCTGCCCACTCTCCGCCTTAGAGCAGATTTATGCCACAAGGTACCATAGGAAGGCACTGGACATAGTAAAAGATCCATCGCATCCTGGTCACTGTGTCTTCGAGCTCTTGCCGTCGGGACGGAGATACAGGTCGATGAAGACAAGAACGAGTCGTCTTAAGAACAGCTTCTTCTCCAGAGCGATCTCGGCCCTGAATGGGAAGCCCGGACTTTGAAAGTCATCGAATCTCCCTTGCTGTATTATATTGTATTGTTTAATTAGTGTTTTTATTTTTATCCCGCCCTCCCCAGCCAAAGCCAGGCTCAAGAGCAGCTAACAACAATAAAAGTAACACAGCATTCTAAAATCCATTCATTATAAAATCAATTCAAAATCAAATTAATGGCAACCATTGGGCTAGAGTTCTGTGAAGAATTACCAAAGGAAGGGGTGAGGCTGTGCCTTGGCCAAGGGCCTGGTGGTGAGGCATCTGATCAAGGCCTGTATTTTAAAATGAGCTTAAAAGATATATTTGCAAATGTTTGTATCTTTCATGCCAGGCAGAAAATCAGCTGGCTAAGTACTTTGGCAGTTGTTTATCCTCTTGAGCAGGGCCCCCCTGATTTATAGCAGTATCTCAAAGTTGTAAAAGGGAATTACAGGCTGCGAGCAAAGGTCATACTGACCATGCAAATTACAGAGTACAATCAAGCTGCAAAAGCACTGATTAAGAGTTGGTAAATAGTAAGATTTATTGTTTGACAGAAGACTTGAGCCATATTTTCATAAGGTTAGAGCAGTGTTTCCCAACTGGTGTTCCGCGGCACACTAGTGTGCCGTGAGACACCGGCTGGTGTGCCGTGGGAGGGAGGCGGGCGAGTCGGGCGGCGAGAGGCGGCGGCGGCGAGGATCCGCGTCGAGCCGGGGGCGGCTCCGCGGTGGTGGTGCCGAGCGGCGGGGCAGCGCGCGCAAAAGGGAGGAGCGCGAGACAGCGGAGGAGGAGGAGGCCGGCATGTCCGGGCAGCAGCAGCAACAGCAGCAGCAGCAACTCCCGGCGACGGCTCCTCCTCCGCCCGCTATCGCCGCCACCACCACAACAGCCGCCGCCGCCTCAGCTGCCGCCGTCCCTCAGTCCCTCGCTCTGCTGCCTCCTCCCACCCCGGCAAGGGGAAGGGAAAAAACGTTCACTTTTGTGCGTCCCTCCCGGCGTGACGCTGCGCGCTGACGTCACAGGGCGGGGCTTTAATGGTGGTGTGCCGCGAGATTTTTTCCCGGTAAACAGGTGTGCCGTTGCCCAAAAACGTTTGGGAAACACTGGGTTAGAGGGCAAGAGCTAATAGGAACAGCAGCTGGCTGGGAAAGGAGGTGTAAACGGTTTTTACTAAGTTCCTTTTCTTCTAAAAATCTATCTATGTTATGTATGAAACATATTGGCTTAATGTAATTATGCAAAGGATTTAGAAAGTAAGAAATGTTAGATTCTTATGTTAGATTCTTATTTCATTGATGGTGTGTGAGAAGGTGAACCCAAGACCCCTGTTACCACGAGCCATCTGTTTTAGCCATCTGTTTTGGAGTGAATAGGGCAATAGGGCAATAGGGCAAAGGTGATCTGGTAATTAAGGTGCCTTGTTGAGGCAAATGTAAGATATATGGCTACTTGTCTAACATTTATGGATAAAAGGAAATATAGCTCTTTGTCTCCCATAAAAGGTAATAGAAAATCAGTGTATCTTTTATGACTGATTCTAGCAAACAGCCAATAGGAATTTCAACCAGGCTGATTGGACAGAGGCAGAGGCAGACAAAGGAGGAGCAAGGGGGATGGGCTGAGGGAATATAAGTGCTGGCCATCAGGAGTGGGCAGAGCTTTGGTAACCATATACCACTGTGTCTCTCATTTATTTGTCTGACAAATAAATTATTATTTTAATTTCTCTATTGCTGCGTTGAATATTTCATTCCAGCTAAGCGTTAACCACAAGCAGGGTGCTACAATGGAACAGCTCTGTATTGCAGGCCCTGCAGAAAGATGTCAAGTCCTGCAGGGCCCTTGTCTCTTGTGACAGAGCATTCCACCAGATCGGGGCCACGGCCAAAAAAGCCCTGGCTCTGGTTGAGGCCAGCCTAACCTCCCTGTGGCCCGGGACCTCCAAGGTGTTATTATTTGCAGACCGTAAGGTCCTCCGTGGGACATACCAGGAGAGGCGGTCCTGTAGGTACGAGGGTCCTAGGCCGTATAGGGCTTTAAAGGTTAAATCCAGCACCTTAAACCTGACCCTCTACTCCACCGGGAGCCAGTGCAGCTGGTATAGCACTGGGTGAATGTGATCCCGCGACAGGGACCCTGTAAGGAGTCTCACCGCAGCATTCTGCACCCGCTGGAGTTTCTGAGTCAACCTCAAGGGCAGCCCCACGTAGAGCGAGTTACAATAATCCAGTCTGGAGGTGACCGTCGTGTGGATACACCTCTTCTGTAGACACAAGCCATGAGCAATGGAGAGCCCAGGCAAATTATGCCCCCTGCTCATTAATAGATGGGGCAGGGAGTGGGCAGAGAGGTGCCACGTCAATATCTTGCCTCCGGCACCCCCAAAACATCTTGGGCCAGCCTTGATGGGACTGGGCACCAAGCAGTATTTGTTGAAGGAGGGCCAGAGCTCAGTAGAACAGCGTCTGCCTTGCAAACAGAAGGCCCCGGGCCAAACCCCAGTTGCACTCCAGGCAGGGTTGGGAGAGATGGCTGCTGGAAAACCTGGAGAGCAGCTGTCATTCAGTGTAGTCTGACTGGCAGCAATGGTCCAACTCTGTATAAGGCAGCTTTCTATATGCCTGTGCTGTTTGTGGGGGGCCCAGCCTCTCATAACACGTCTGTAGGATTTCTGAAATAAAATATGGGGACGTTGATGGAGTGGGGAGTCCTGGCCACGGCCATTTTGGCACTCGCTCCTCGGCAGAGCTATGACACCACAACTATTAGATAAAGCACCCTTTCAGGTCCCCCTTTGGGAGGGAGAAATGCTTGTGAGGTCACTCTACTCCACTTGACCAGTCTACAGAACTGGCAGTCCCACAGGTGTCCCATGACGCCCGTTCCACATTTGTAAGAACTTTAATCTTTTAATGTGGCAGCAACCATACTTTGGAACTCCTTGCCTATTGATATCAGGCAGGCGCCGTGGCTGTACTCTTTCTGGTGGCTGCTAAATGCTTTTTTTTTGTTCCGACAAGCCTACCCAGATGCAAAGGAAGCTGGTGTGAGTTTTAACCTGTTTTCAGCCCATTGCGATTTTAAGTTTTTGAATGTCTTAAATCATTACTGATTCTTCTTACTGATCCTTTTATTATTTTGCCTTTCTTTGTAAACCATGCTGAGATTTGTGATTTTTTTTCCAATATCAAGCACTGTATAAATAAATAAAAAGTGGGCTTTGCTGCAAAACGCCTAAGTGTGTTTTGACTTCAGCATTTACCTGGAGGACAGGTTGGAGAGAGCCCTGTTGAGGACCTCTGGGGTGTCATCCACTGGCGCTGCTTGGGCAGTCTCCGATTTGGACTCGCTGTCTGACGCCGTTTCTCCATCCAGCTTGCTTTCAAACTCTGATTCCTGCAGGACGAGACAGACAAAGGTTTAATGCAGAGAAGCAAGGTGGGGGTCAGGGTGAAGGGCTTCCATCTGCAGACATGCAATGGCTGTTATTGAAATTGAAATACTTTATTGTACAACTTGTATACAGTGAGATTACACAAGCACCCCCCACTCAGCTCTCTTAGTCTTAATTCCCCTCGTTTACTGACGCACACCCACCAAATCTGAAAGTCAGCTGCCCTGTTGTTATCTTTTCATTCAGCAGCCTAACAGCCCACGGATAGAAGCTGTTCTTTACCCTGTTGGTGCAACTAGTCATGCTTCTATATCTTCTGCCTGAGGGAAGGAGATCAAGAAAGTGCCGGCCAGGGTGTGAATCATCCCTGAGAATTTTCCTCACTCTCCTGAGACAACGTTCTTCTGCAATGTCATCCAGCGGATTCATGGGACAGCCCATAATATCTTCTGCTGTATTCACCACACTCTGTGGACACTTCCTATCAGTTGATGTCAAACCAGCGTACCACACCGTGATGCAGTATGAAAGGACATTTTCTATTGTTGAGTCTGTAACCTGAAGCGTATGTAACCCGAGGTACCACTGTAAACTTGGTGGGTTTTTTGGTTCACTTTTAACAACTGACTAGACTCGGTGTTTTACCAGAGAGTAACTGGTTGGTGGCAGCGGGGAAGCGAGCCCAGTGGTGGCACAGGGATCAATAGACTGTTAAACATCTGGGGACCCTGTGTGATTGCCACAATGACCCTCTTCAAACCCTGTTTAGGTTAAAAAGTCATGGGAAGGAGGAAGAAAAGGGGCCCGTCCCAGAGCGAGAAGGGTGCATGCAAATGTACAAGACCTCAGCACCAACTCAAATGCTGAGGGAGATCAGGAACATAGGGAGGAAGGAATCAGCCCCTCTTCCTTCCAGCAAGGTTTAAACTGCATTATTACGTGGATGCATTTACCTCAGGAGGCCTTGGCCAGGTAGGAAATTGATAACATCAACGGAAAATGAGATATAATATATATGCTGGCATTGGCACTGTATATTATGTACTCATTTAAAAGCCACAGTACTCCTTCGTACCAGCAACGGAAAGAGTCATTGTACCAGCTTCCCAAAGTGCAAAGATGGCCTCAAGCCATCAGGGAATTGCAACAGCAACCATAATCATATCTCCTGGTATGCCCCGCGGAGGACCTTAAGGTCCACAAATGACAACATTTTGGAGGTCCCAAGGTGGTTAGGTTGGTCTCAACTAGGGCCAGGGCCTTTTCAGTACTGGCCCCGACTTGGTGGAACACTCTGTTACAAGAGACTAGGGTCCTGCGGGACTTGACATCTTTCCGCAGGGCCTGCAAGACAGAGCTGTTCCTCCTGGCCTTTGGTTTGGACTCAGTATGACCCTTATGTTTCCTTCCCCTTATGTTTTTGATTTATGGGCTACTATTAAAATGAGGCTGCATTTTAAATTGCATTTTAACCTGTATTTTAAATTGGTTCCCCACCCCCCATTATGATTTTACTATAATTTTTCTGGTGTTAGCTGCCCTGAGCCTGGCTCTGGCTGGGGAAGGCGGGGTATAAATAAAATTTATTATTATGAGTATTAGTATTATTAGATAAGTAAAATTGGAAGAGACCCCCAAGTGCCATCTCATCCAATCCCTGACAATGCAGGCAGCCCAGCTAAAGAATCCCTTGTGGCCACCCAAACCTCTGCTTAAAAACCTTCAAGAAAGGAGAGGTCACTATCTCCAAAATGGTCAAAGGCCTGGAAACGATGCCTTATGAGGAACGGCTAAGGGAGCTGGGCATGTTTAGCCTGGAGAAGAGGAGGTTAAGGGGTGATATGATAGCCATGTTCAAATATATAAAAGGATGTCACATAGAAGAGGGAGAAAGGTTGTTTTCTGCTGCTCCAGAGAAGCGGACACGGAGCAATGGATCCAAACGACAAGAAAGAAGATTCCACCTAAACATTCGGAAGAACTTCCTGACAGTAAGAGCTGTTCGACAGTGGAATTTGCTGCCAAGGAGTGTGGTGGAGTCTCCTACTTTGGAGGTCTTTAAGCAGAGGCTTGACAACCATATGTCAGGAGTGCTCTGATGGTGTTTCCTGCTTGGCAGGGGGTTGAACTCAATGGCCCTTGTGGTCTCTTCCAACTCTATGATTCTATGATTCTATGATCTTCTGAGGTATTCTATCTAGAATGGACAAGGACAGCCAAGTTCCCACTATCCAATGTCTTGGCTGCAAAAAGAAGTCGTTTCCAAACCGACCGTGCAAAGATAAAGCTGTACCCCACGCAGGCACAAAAGGACCCTACGCCCGCCATCTCCAACGTGGTGCCTTCAGCACACAGACGCCCCAAACCAGGAATTTTATTCCACCCAACCCACATGTCAGAAAGCTATTGCTTTCTGCTTACAAGTATCCAGAGGAACATTCCACCCCAAAATATAAATTTATGCTGACATAAAAAGAATCAATCAATAAAAACTTCGCAGCTAAAAGCAAAGGACAAACACTGCTCCAGTTTGCGTGTCACGTAAACCACAGTTTAAGCCAGCGGTTCCCAAGGTTTTTTCGGGGGGGGGGGCCTGCTTGGTTTCATGGGCTCATCCCCACTGCCCCCTCCCCTCCCCTCTAAAAAGGATTATTCAGAATTGCAGTATGCATGGCATCTGTATTGATTTAATTTGTGTACATCTCCTTGGGGGGAAAGGTGGGAAATATAAGATATAAATACATAAAATCAACAGCGGGTGGGGAAAATGGAACTGAATAAAGGATCACAAACCCAAACAAGAGATGTCAGGATGGATTTCTTGACTTAGAAAGCTGTTGCTAATTACACAAAGCTGTGCTTAATATAGGACTGGGAGAGGTGGGTGGGAGGAGTAAAAATTCGGAAGTGGAGGGGCTTGCTAATTGCCAACCTTTCCATCACCATGCAAATCACAGCTGTCCCTCTGTAAATCACTGGCTGGAGCAGCTGATCAGGGAACCAAGCTGGCTGCTTTCTGATGTGCTGTGCTCTGGTCCATCCCAGAAGTTTCTATGGCAACCACCTCCTGCTCTCACGCGCCGGGATGAAAATGGCTCTGTTGCTCCTGGCAATTCTTACACAACTGGGTCAATGCACAAACACGAAGCATTATAATCCCACACACGCACAAAAAAGCCCCCTCTGATTGGGCCCATGAGGAATGTCAATATTATCAATCCCGAGAATTTGAATAATGGCGATTTGTTATTAAAATCATGCGCGCGCACAGCGGTGCTCTCACCAGCAGCCTACGGGGAGAGAAAGAGAAGCAGCTTGGTGGAAGAGCGGCTGCTTTGCAAAAGGTGCCCAATTCCATCCTCATCACCTGGAGGGAGGGAAAGATGGAGAGAATCTGCAGAGGTGGTCTGGCATAGCGCTATTTCTAGATTCCGACGTTACATGAGAAACTACAAATGGGTGACTCCAGCCTGATTCACCACAGTAACCCTCATGAAATACAAAATTTTGAAGTGAGTTCAAAGCTGAGCAGAGCTGACCTGAGAATCATTACTATGCTAGTAGACCAGGGGTGGCTAAGCTTTGGCCCTGCAGCTGCTGCAGGACTGCATAAGAGCTTAAGAAGAGGCAGCTGGATCAGGCCAATTGCCCATCTAGTCCAGCATCCTGTTCTCACTGTGGCCAATAGATGCCTCTTATAGGAAGCCAGCAAGCAGGTACCAAACACAAGAGCAACTCTTCCCTCCTGCTGTTTCCAGCAACTGCTATTCAAAAGCATTGATGCCTCTGACCATGAAGGCAGAGCATCACTATTGTGGCTAGTAGCCATCGATAGCCTGCTCCTCCTCCTTGAATTGGGCCCATCCTCTAGTAAAGCCATCCAAGTGTTGGGATACTGCCAGGGAGAAGGGGGCATCAGGCAGGGCCACAGCTGGCTCCAGCCACTAGCCAGCAGCCGGACGATCACCGGTCTCCCTTGGAAAACATCAATCAGTGACATGAGCCTCTGATACTTTTAGAGACCCGTGCACGCTCTGTCAGCAGAGTGTGTAAATCTTCTCACAGAAGAGGCGGACTAATGTACACCATTTTATTCAGCATAGTTCAGGAACAGAGGAAAACATGTCTGCTTCCCTTCGTCTCCAGCAAAACAGCAGCAACACAAAAGCTATATACAAACGGAAGATCCCAGCAGATCTGTGCTGGAAGTAAACAGGCATGTGACACACAATAGTCATGCCTGTACCCTTTTAAGGTGGAACAGAACTATATCCTAACACCAAGTTGGTGGCCATCGCTGCCTCCTGAAGGGGAAAGTTCCATAGTTTAACTATGCACTGCAGAAGCAGCTTCCTTTCATCTCTCCTGAATCTTCCAGCATTCAGTTTCATTGGTTGTCCGCGAGTTCCTTTTTTTTTTTAAGAATAATTTATTAACTGACCAATCACATCAAATCAAACCAAATTACATAAATTCCAAATTACACAGCTGAATTTTAAATTTTTGTTGGGGGTACCCATATTTCAAGTTCCGAAGGGATCCAATCAACTTCTTGCTTCTTACTGCTGTTTTAATGTCCACAAATCTAACCTTATAGTGTTCACAGTACTATCCAGTCCTTTCTTATTATTTTTCCACATCTCTTGTTGTTATTTTCATATATTTTTCCTTTCTCTTTGTGACCTCTGATAGTCTCCGCAAGCTGGTTAGAACAGTTTGTAATCCTGCGTGGATATTAATTTTTTTATCCAGTAGCCATAACCAGACGTTTTCCATATAACATCACTTCCATACATCAAAACAGTCTTAGCGTCATTAATCTTCACCAATCTGCCTCCTTTCTCAAAACCTCTGAGGAGATTCACTAGGAATGCAGTCTGAAAACAAACCCGTTCTTCCTCCCAGCTATAAATCCTTTGGCAAGATGGCGACTCCGAATTAATTGCTACGCCATTCCCAAAAGCTCTTATTGCTTCTCCATAAAGCATACTTTTGGTTAAAGTTTATCTCCACACAGACCTTAATCATCCTGCTTGGGTCAGTTCAACCAACGGTTCTAATGAGGAGGGGTTCTTGTAAATCACATAGAAGGAAAGTAAAAAAGGTTTTTTTTTCCCCCATTCAGCCCCACTGTCAACATACCCCGCCTTTGGTGTATCTTCATCGTAAAATATTCCTGTTTCTCCAGCCTGTCGTCTTCTTTCGCAGAGGTCACTTAAATTAGCAGACTTCACTCCCCTTCTTCACTTGAAATATGTGCATTTGCTTCTTTTGTAATTAATTATTTCAAATTGCTGTAGCTAGTGTGCGATCAGAGACAGCGTCCAGGAGAGCCGAGGTCCACACAGGGGCATTCTGCCTAGGGCCCTCACCCTCTTCTTTCGAATTAGGGGGTGATTTATGGGCACAGCAGGCAAGGGCAGTGTTCCCCATTTCCTTGGGGCAACAAGGGAGGCTGCCTACTCCCATAACAGCCTCTTAATTACCCCGTGTGGGTCGGAGAGATGGTAGTGTCGGCCATCTTCCAATGCGCCCCCTAGTTCCAGTGTTGAGAGAGAGGGGGAGGCTACAACTCCCTTCACCCCCTGACTTTTCTGTCTGGGACTGATGCAAGATAGAACCCAGAAACCTCTGAAGGGCCTCACTCATTTGCCACTCCTGCTGCAGAACAACAGCGCCTGGAAGAGCTCCTTTCTTGCAGATGGAGGTGAATGCAGCATTGAAAAACTAAAAGCCACATGCAGGTCAAAATAAGTGAAATCCTATTGCAGGCAATGAGAGAGAGAGAGAGAAACTGGGGAGAAACACATCATGCTTCCTCCAAGTTAAACCCCAGTAAGGCAAAGCTAAAGGGACGTGGGTGGCACCGTGGGTTAAACCACAGAGCCTAGGACTTGCTGATCAGAAGGTCGGCTGTTCGAATCCCCGCGACAGTGTGAGCTCCCGTTGCTCAGTCCCTGCTCCTGCCAACCTAGCAGTTCGAAAGCACGTCAAGATGCAAGTAGATAAATAGGTACCACTCTGGCGGGAAGGTAAATGGTGTTTTCATGCACTGCTCTGGTTCACCAGAAGTGGCTTAGTCATGCTGGCCACCTGACCCGGAAGCTGTACACCGGCTCCCTCGGCCAGTAAAGCGAGATGAGCGCCGCAACCCCAGAGTCGGCCACAACTGGACCTAATGGTCAGGTGTCCCTTTACCCTTAAGGCAAAGCTAAAACCTACAGCCCAAACAGAAAGCCCAAATTCGGAGCTGGAGAGATGGATACAGATGTTTGCTGCAGGAGGAGCCTCTAAATGGCAGCAAAGCCAAAGAGATGAAGGCAGGATGGTACTCATCACTCCGGTCATATCATTTATGTATTATTTATTTTTTAAAAAAATATTTTTTTACGACCATGTCATAAAACCTACATCAATGTGGTGTACAACAATAAAACAAAACCGTACAATAAAACCTATTTTTAAAAAGTTTAAAACAAGCATCAATTAACCACTGTGGAAAGATTCGCTCTCGGATTGCCAGCATAGGCCTGATTAAATAGGAAGATTTTCAGCAGGCATTTAGAAGTTGGCAGAAAAGGCGCCTGCTGAATCTCTAGTTGCAGAGTGTTCCACAGGACAGGGACGGTAACACTGGCTTAAGGCTCCCTCTCTTGCTGTGAAAGGAGCCTCACAGACTCTGGGAACAATGAACAACGCTCCTGCAGATGATCTGTGATATGAGGAGATCCCTGAGGTGCCCGGGACTCGTTGTTCAGGGCTTTGTAAATTAATGCAAGGACCATGAACCTGACTCAAGAGAAGATGAGCAGCCAGCGCAGATGCTTCAATAAGAGTGCCACATGTTCTCAGCCAGAAGCTCCGATCGGCAACCTGGCCACCACATTCTGCACCACCTGGAGCTTTCAAACAAGAATCAAGGGCAGCCCCACTTGGAGCACACTGCAGCAATCCATCCTCGAAGTTATCAACACATGGCCTGCAATGATCAGGCTATCCTTGTCCAGGAAGGGCCATAGTTGCCAAACCAGGAAAAGCTAGTAAAAAGCAGTTGCCATGGTGAACAGGTAGGTGAACAGGGCTGAGAATCCACCTGTAGACCTACTCAAGAACAGCAGGTGACACAAGCCAAGCTCTCCCCAAGGCAGCCCTCCTGGGCTGTGCCTCCTCAGGACTCACAGCAAGGATTGTTGCGCAACACAAGAAGCACTCCCTGCTTGCAGAAAATGAACACATCAGGGAACAGGCTAGCCAAGGACCCTGACAAGCTAGCTCTTCATGTGCAAGGGATTGCTTTATTTACTTAGCTATGGAGCAACATTTAAGTCATGCAAGGCAGCCTCACACTCCAGTGCCGTCTCAAGTGGTTGCACTGAACTAGGAAACCGTAACTACCCTAAAACCATTGCCTCTAGCCATTTCACAATCGCTAAAAAAGAGAGCTTGAAAGCTCAATTGCTTCCGCAGTCTTCAGCAAAATTCCAGGGGAGCTGCATGAACTCAGCACCTCAGAAAGAATGGACTCCTCTTTTCTCCCGCCTGCCATGCTTTTGAAAAACAAGGCCTGTGCAAAGCATTAGGAACTTGTGATTCAACACCGCTGTAAGGCTAGTTTGTTGAGGTGCACCTTGCCTCATCAGCAAAAAGCCCAGCAGGATAATAAATAATAATAATAATAATAATAATAATAATAATAATAATAATAATAATAATAATAATAATAATTTTTATTTATACCCTGTCCTCCCTGGCCAGAGCCAGGCTCAGGGCGGCTAACACCAATAAAAACATAATAAGAATAAAAGAATAAAAACAATTTAAAATACAGGTTAAAATGAGGCCTCATTTTAAAAGTCAAAACCATAAGGGGAGGGAAACATAAGGATCAGACTGAGTTCAAACCAAAGGCCAGGCGGAACAGCTCTGTCTTGCAGGCCTCGCGGAAAGATGTCAAGTCCTGCAGGGCCCTAGTCTCTTGTGACAGACCGTTCCACCAAGTCGGGGCCAGTACTGAAAAGGCCCTGGCCCTAGTTGAGACCAACCTAACCACCTTGCGACTTGGGACCTCCAAAATGTTGTCATTTGTGGACCTTAAGGTCCTCCGTGGGACATACCAGGAGAGGCGGTCCCGTAGATACATGGGTCCTAGGCTGCATAGGGCTTTAAAGGTCAAAACCTGCCCCTTATTTTTTTTAATAAAATGTTTATTAAGATTTTACATAAAACATACAAAACATGTCTTTTTTTAAAAAAAAAGTTAAAAATAATTAAACCAACTATTACACATACAAAAAAGAAAAAAGAACAACAGCTAACAAGAAAATTACCAAAAAAGAGACCTAAAAAACCGGTAGTTGAAAAAAGAAAAAAAAAAAGAAAAATATCTTAAAAAGAAATAATCCATTTTTCAATATCTTTAAGTTCATTTGCTTATTTCCTTGACCTCCTCACACCTCCCCTTTTGTATTCCCGTTTACAAAGTCCTTTCAGCAAATCCTTACCCTCTTTCATTTATCTTTAGTCTATAATCTTAACCTATTATAACTATATATTTTCATCCAAATAACTATCTATATTTACATATTCTTATTAGCCTTAATACCAAAACCACTTATTTTCAGTCCAACATCATTTTAACATTCATTAATTTTACAGTATTTCTGTAGATAATCTTTAAATTTCTTCCAGTCTTCTTCCACCATTTCTTCTCCCTGGTCCCGGATTCTGCCAGTCATTTCTGCCAATTCCATGTAGTCGATCACCTTCATCTGCCATTCTTCCAGAGTGGGTAAATCTTGTGTCTTCCAATACTTTGCAATAAGCATTCTTGCTGCTGTTGTAGCACAAAACCAGCCCCTTAAACCTGACCCTGTACTCCACCAGGAGCTGGGGGCTTGGCAGGGCCAGGATCGATACTTGCCACTGGTGGGGATATTTGTGGGACCATTTACAACAGGGAGAGCCAGTGTGGTGCTCCCCAGACACTGCAGTTCCCATCCAGCATGGCCAATGGTCAGGGAGGATGGAGCAGGATTATGCAGAATATCATGCTAGGCACCTTGAATCTAGAAGTGCAGCTTCAAGATGGATATGCTGAGGCTGCTTTCGTTGCTATACTAAGGAAGAATATACTGAAGATTTGCCTCTCCTGGTATGCACCCTGGAGGAGCTTACAGTCCACAAATCGCAACACCCTAGAGGTCCCGGGCCCTAAGGAAGTTAGATTAGCCTCAACCAGAGCAGGGCCTTTTCAGCACTGGTGGAACGCTGTGTCTCATGAGACCAGGGCCCTGCAGGATCTGATTTCTTTCCGCAGGGCCTGTAAGACAGAGTTGTTCCACCTAGCCTTTGGGCTTAGAATCAGTTTGATTCCCTCCCCCTCTTTCTTTTTCCTTTCTCCTCCTGTGAAGAGGCTGCATCCTAATGTTTTAATGTTGTATCTTAATCTTTTAAATTGTATTTTAATCAGCTTGTTTTTATTATTGGTTGTTAGCAGCCCTGAGCCCGGTCTTCATAGAATCATAGAGTTGGAAGAGACCACAAGGGCCATCGAGTCCAACCAGGAAACACCATCAGTGCACTCCTGACATATGGTTGTCAAGCCTCTGCTTAAAGACCTCCAAAGTAGGAGACTCCACCACACTCCTTGGCAGCAAATTCCACTGTCGAACAGCTCTTACTGTCAGGAAGTTCTTCCTAATGTTTAGGTGGAATCTTCTTTCTTGTAGTTTGGATCCATTGCTCCGTGTCCGCTTCTCTGGAGCAGCAGAAAACAACCTTTCTCCCTCCTCTATGTGACATCCTTTTATATATTTTAACATGGCTATCATATCACCCCTTAACCTCCTCTTCTCCAGGCTAAACATGCCCAGCTCCCTTAGCCGTTCCTCATAAGGCATCACCTTGGCTGGGGAGGGTGGAGTATAAATTATAAATTTTTTATTATTATTATTATTATTATTATTATTATTATTATTATTATTATTCTCCCAGCAGCTTGTTTTTATTGCACTGCAAGCTCTCACACTCCTTTTAACAGCTCAGAGACGTCCACAGGCCAGGCTTTGCCACCCTGGGTGCCCGGGTCAACCAAACCTTTTGGACGGCAGTTCCCATCAGCTCAAAGAAAACAAAAAAAAAGATAACCCGGTGACTTGCTTATCTCATCAGAGGCATGGGTATAGCGACTCAAAAGCCAATCCTGTAGACCTTTGAAAGCTGTTACTCAATTCTGCACACGTTGGAAGCTTTGATTATGAACTGCCACACAGGCACATCGCCACCACGTATGTTTGCCTTGCGACAGAATGGTTAATTCCTTGTTTATTGGACTGCCTTATATTATTCTGTGTTTTTTAAAAAATATATTGTTGCTTTTCTCTTTATTTTTATTACTTCGTTTGCCACTGAAAATATTCAACGACGAGCAGGTGATAAATATAGCAAAAAATAAATAAATCACCACCATCTAAAGCAGCCTTCCCCAATGGAGAGAGCGCCTTTCTGGAAAGCTTGCTTCAAACAAGTCAGGACCACGGAAAAGCCAAGTGCCGCATGGATGCCCAGGCTGGACACATCTGCTTTCTGACTACTGCCTGCCCCCTTGTCTAACAAGTGGAGGTGGGGGGGCGACATGCAGAGACAGATAATCATTTCCATTTTTGCTGCACCACGCCTGACGCGCATCCTTTCATTGTGTGCAGAAACTCACGACATTTGTAGCCTATAAGGACAGTGGAAGGAAGACTTGAGCTCCTGGCTTTATTTTTACAAACACAAGAGCAAAAGCACAAGCCCTTAAAAGGAAACGTCTTCCTTACCAATTCTGACTGCAGAAGCTAAACAGCAAAGTCTGAACTAGAGGGGTAGATGCAGACTGCTGCAAAGAGAGAAGAGATCAGGGGAAACGACCAGCTAACAAGGGCTTGCAGTGCTCATTTCACTTTACTGGCCGAGGGAGCCGGCGTACAGCTTCCCGGTCAGGTGGGCAGCATGACGAACCAGAGCAGTGTATGGAAACACAGTTTACCTTCCCGCGAGAGCGGTACCTATTTATCTACTTGCACTCTGACGTGCTTTCAAACTGCTAGGTGGGCAGGAGCAGGGACCGAGCAACAGGAGCTCACCCCATTGCGGGGATTCGAACTGCCGACCTTCCGATCAGGAAGCCCTAGGCTCTGTGGTTTAACCCACAGCGCCACCCGCGTCCCTTGTAATTACATACATAGAACATGTCTAAAGAGCAAAGCGGTTTACAGCAACCTTAAAAAGAAGTATGAAGATTTAAATGCCCGCTGAGAGCCTGTCCCTGCATGCTCAGATTAAAATAAGTCTCCGGACAAGTAACTCTGTTTGCAGCCCTCATTAACCTTGTCTCTTCCTCCCCTCCTCTTCTAAGCTCCCTGTCAGGGTTTGGCAAGGAGGGAGGGGGGCTTGTGGCCAGAAGATGTGCCTTGAATGTGGATGGTGCTGTTACTACAGAGATCCACCCCACCAGTGATTCTGTGCAGAGAGTTGTAAAGGGAGCAAGAGGAATAGCTCCCACCCCCAAAGGGTCTCCTGCCTCAGGGTCTGCTGAGCTGCTGTTCCCCTGGAGAAATCTATTCTGTGCCCTTTCCATAGGGAGACTCCAAAACCTGTCTAGGGTGCGTATGCATTGTCCTGTTTGCCTTTACCCAGCTGCAAGGACAAGGAGACACAAGCATGAAGCAGAGGCAACAAATTTCCAAAGGGGGAGATGTTAATGGGGTGCAAGCACTCCATCAATGGATGGAAACGTTTTCTGATGCCCCACAGGGAAGAAGTGCAAGCTCAAGAGATATTTGGTGTGGGAAACAGCCTTCCGGGCCTTGAAACCAACCACCTTGCGTATTCCAAAATCTTAGGATTTGCAGCCTAGACTAATGGCCAGTAGCGACCTGGGCTGATTCTGCTCTCGGCTGCCTTCGCAGAGTGCGTCTTTCAGGAAGAACAGGACAAGCTATTCTAATCTGTACCCAAGAAGATAAGCTCCTGCAATTACTGGAGCTGCCCTTCTTGGCACTCACACCAGCCGGTGTACAGGCTCCTTGGAAGGAGGTAGTCAGTGGGGCATCTCAAAGCCTCAGCAGGGCTTGGTGGAACCCACACTTTCGCCCCAAGCCCTGCTCATAATGCTTCATAAAGCCTGTGGTTTTGAGAGGGCAATTTGCACAATCCTTAAGGCACTGTGCTGGTTTGAACCCTTTTGGAGCGAATGTGAACGGCCGCAGAGCACTCCATATATCGCCTCTGAAGTGCCCCATCCGACCCCAAACATCTTGTGCACACCAGCCCATAAACAGAGGCACAAAAGCTCACCGCATGGACACTTCTTTTCGCAAGTTGTCATCTTTATTTCAGTTTAAACCTGGCTAATTTTAGTTGGCCGCAAAGCAGATTAGAATGGCAGAACCCGAGTAAGCCAATCTTAGAGCAAAACAAGATTTGTTAAACCCTGAGCAAGCAGCGTGCCCAAGACTCTGTTGTCCCTCAAGGCAGGTGGATGCCAAGAGAGGATGATTAGTAATAATAATAACAATAATAATAACAATAACAATTTATTTATATCCCACCCATCTGGCTGGGCTTCCCCAGCCACTCTGGGCGGCTTCTGAGAAAATATTAAAATTCCCTAATGCATCAAACATTAAAAGCTTTCCTAAACAGGGCTGCCTTCCCTAAACAGGGCTTTAAAAGTCAGCACCAACACTTTGAATTGTGCTCGGAAACATACTGGGAGCCAATGTAGGTCTTTTAAGACCAGTCTTATGTTAGTCCTCCCCCTGCCCCAGTTGGAACCAGTGAATTAATTGCCTGTGAAGTTGGGGGCCTGAGCCTGTGGGTCATGTGGGGCTGGCTACTTCACAATCTCTGGCTTCAAGACATGCCAGGAATTGCAGAAAATGATACTCAAATCCCTTTATGCCTCTGCCCTACACATGTTTACTTGGGCATAAGTTCTAGCAAGCGCAGAGGGGTTTTGTTTCCCAGTTTAGGTGCGCATATGCAGCTTATAAAATCACACAGGCTGGCAATTAACAATGTTACTGTGACATCTTCTCGTGATGCCATTGCTAAGACCAGCTTTGGCACTTGGCAGCTTGTGCAAAGTTAAATGATGACTCAACGTTTGCTGACTTGAGCTCATCATTCCTATTCTTTAAAGGAAAGAGAGAGAGAGAGAGAGAGAGAATAAAGGAGGGTGGTCAATGCAAGTCCTACTCAGAGTAAGCTCATTTAAGTTAACAGACACAGCTAAATTCAGTGGGTCTGCTCCAAGTATACAGTAATTCATTTGGATACAACCCAGAGGTCTGTTTTTTATTCTTATTAAAAAGCAGTTTCCCAACTGATGGAATTAAAACAACCGCTTTACTGATGCCCTATGATTTAAGTTATAATGCTTTGGCAAAAATTTACTGCTGCTGAGATTGACTTAACTGGAAGGATCTCTGGTGCATATCCTCCACCTACTTGGGCTTTAGTAACCTGCAGTATGTTTGTGGACAAACTGCTATGCTTTTTTAAAGATAATAATAATAATAATAATAATAATAATAATAATTTATTATTTATACCCCGCCCATCTGGCTGGGCCTCCCCAGCCACTCTGGGCGGCTTCCATAAAAACCAAAAATACAATAAAATATCACACGTTAAAAACTTCCCTGAACAGGGCTGCCTTAAGATGTCTCCTGAATGTCAGGTAGTTGTTTATCGCTTTGACATCTGCTGGAAGGGCGTTCCACAGGGCGGGCGCCACTACCGAGAAGGCCCTCTGCCTGGTTCCCTGTAGCTTTGCTTCTCGCAATGAGAGAACCGCCAGAAGGCCCTCGGCGCTGGACCTCAGCGTCCGGGCAGAATGATGGGGGTGGAGACGCTTCTTCAGGTATACTGGACGAAAGCCGTTTAGGGCTTTAAAGGTCAGCACCAACACTTTGAATTGTGCTCGGAAACGTACTGGGAGCCAATGCAGGTCTTTCAAGACCGGTGTTATATGGTCTCGGCAGCCACTCCCAGTCACCAGTCTAGCTGCCGCATTCTGGATTAGTTGTAGTTTCCGAGTCACCTTCAAAGGTAGCCCCACGTAGAGTGCATTGCAGTAGTCCAAGCGGGAGATAACCAGAGCATGCACCACTCTGGCGAGACAGTCCGCAGGCAGATAGGGTCTCAGCCTACATACCAGATGGAGCTGGTAAACAGCTGCCCTGGACACAGATTTGACCTGTGCCTCCATGGACAGCTGTGAGTCCAAAATGACTCCCAGGCTGCGCACCTGGTCCTTCAGGGGCACAGTTACCCCATTCAGGACCAGGGAATCCTCCACACCTGTCCGCCTCCTGTCCCCCAAAAACAGTACTTCTGTCTTGTCAGGATTCAACCTCAATCTGTTAGTCGCCATCCATCTTCCAACCGCCTCCAGACACTCACGCAGGACCTTCACCGCCTTCACTGGTTCTGATTTAAAAGAGAGGTAGAGCTGGGTATCATCTGCATATTGATGGACACCCAGTCCAAACCCCCTGATGATCTCTCCCAGCGGCCGCATCTAGATGTTGAAAAGCATGGGGGAGAGGACAGAACCCTGAGGGCTCAGAGAGAGAGAGAAGAGGAAAATATTTAGCTTGCCACCTACAGGCAGTTGATTTTATTCAAGATGGACTGCTGCGAACTTTGAGAAATGTACCATCTGACCTCCTGTTACAAAAAGCTGGCCTTTATAGGGCATAGCTTTCCCCAAAATAACTTAAAACTAACAATGCATAAGCCATGCATTTGCTTAGCTTGTTTTTGCTATTCCGTCCTGAGCTACCACAGATTTCAGATTTTCCACCTTCAATGGATCCTTTCTGTATCCACTGATATGCCAAGGAAGTTGGATCAGTACAATGACCCGTCCAGGCCAGCATCCTATTCTCACAGTGGCCAATCAGATGCCTCAGTGGGAAACCCAAAAAGAGGTTCTGAGCACAAGAGCAACTCTTCCCTCCTGTGGTTTCCAGCAACTGCTGTTCAGAAGCAATAAGGCCTCTGACTGTGGAGGCAGACCATAGCGATCATGGTTAAAGGTAAAGGGACCCCTGACCATTAGGTCCAGTCGTGGCCGACTCTGGGGTTGCAGCGCTCATCTCGCTTTACTAGCCAAGGGGGCGTTCAGCTTCCGGGTCATGTGGCCAGCATGACTAAGCCGCTTCTGGCAAACCAGAGCAGTGCACAGAAACGCCATTTAACTTCCCGCCAGAGTGGTACCTATTTATCTACTTGCACTTTGATGTGCTTTCGAACTGCTAGGTTGGCAGGAGCAGGGACCGAGCAATGGGAGCTCACCCCGTCGCGGGGATTTGATCATGGTTAGTAGTCATCAATAGCCCTCTCCTTATGAATTTGTCCAAAAACCATCATGGGTTGGTGGCCATCACTGCCTCCCATTGGAGAGACTTCTATATCTTAACTCTGCGCTGCATGAAGGCTGGAATATAACTTCCAACTGTTGCTCAGCCTTCAATCAGGCCAGCAGGGAGGAGACGCAGAGTTGCATTCCAGAAGCAGCACCTCTCAGATCACCAGGCACTGAGCTCGCTCCCCTGAACAGAGGAGAGCCCTGTGCAAACAGACAACTGGCCCTCAAACCAGCCCTGGTTGAATCCTGTGGTTGTTCTAGCTGTGGCCTCACATACATCTGTGTTCTGGACACCACACTGTACCAGAGTAGCAGCAGCAGAGTCTCTTCCACCAAACCAGACCTTAAATTGCACCAGAAACACTTTTCTTAATGATAAGCAAGTTGATGTTCGGCTTCTGCTCGCTAAGATTCACAGCCAAGTTTGGAAAAGATGAGGCACACCTCAGACCTGAAAATGTTTGCAGAACTTTACTGTTAACCAACATTTCACACGGTCTCCCTTCCATTCCCAGAGGCGCAAGGCAAGCAGGATTCTTGTTCACCTGAACAGCACTAGGTGAGAAAAAAAGCCAGAAGGTGGTGAATGAGCTACCCAAGGCCTTCCTGCAAGCTGTGTGGAGCTTTTGAGGTCCTGCACCCCATGAACTGCCATTTCAAGTTTTTCCCCAATGCAGAATAATAAGCGCTTAGGCAGTGCATTAGGGAGTTCAAAGCATTTAGTACCCACCATCTTGTATTTCTTACAATAACCCAGCACACACCCTTTTGTGTGTTAAATGGTGCATGTGTGTGTCTCCCAATCATGGCACTGTGAATTAGATGCTAAATAGCAGTATGGTGCGGTGGTTAGAGTACCAGGCGAGGATCTGGGAGACCTGGGTTCAAATCCCCACTGAGCCATGAAGCTCCCTGGGTAACCTTGGGCCAGTCACTGCCTCTCAGCCCAACGTACCTCATAGGGTAGTTGTGGTGATTAAATGATGAGGGGGAGAAGTGCATATTCCACCTTGAGCACGTTGGATGGAAAAGGTGGGATATAAAGGCAATAAAACGTCATAAATAATACTACTGCTTTTCCTATGCCACTCATTGCTTTTTTAAAAAAATAAAATATTTATTAAAGGTTTTAAACAATACAACACCAAGCACATAAAACACCATCACCAAAATAAAAAAATACACACAAAACAGAAGAAATACAACATAGTTAAATTTCAAAAGCCAAATTTCCATAACCTTCCTTTCAGACTCCCTCACATCTCCCTTTCCTGCGTTCCCGTTTACAAAGTCATGTTCAGCAATACTTCACCTTCTCTCAGATCTTGTTTTAATTTGTACCTTTCAAATATTATGTCTCCAATTTTACCCTTTGTTATCAAATATTTAAATATTTAAGCTTGACATAATATTGATCAAGTTTCATCTTTGTTCTTATAATTCAGTTATTTTCATACTTCTTTCCACTAAGTTACTAATGCCAAGTTATCTTTCTGTCCTGCATCATTCTAACATTCATACAGTTTACAGTACTTTTGCAAATAGTCCTCCTATGCCACTCATTGCTTGCTCAGGATCACAAACTTCTTGGTTGCACTGCTGCAGTTGGGTTACTTGCAACCTTGCAGGTAAGGCCGGCCTTGAGCAAAGAGCATCCCCAGCCAGGGGAGGAATCAAGACACAGGCTTGTATCCAACCTACTCAGAGTAGACAACTCAAAACCACTGAACATAAACTCAGCCACATCCATTA
This sequence comes from Podarcis vaucheri, assembly GCF_965113315.1. NCBI lineage: Eukaryota > Metazoa > Chordata > Lepidosauria > Squamata > Lacertidae > Podarcis > Podarcis vaucheri. The sequence goes on along the minus strand of NC_138765.1, from coordinate 86,653,411 downwards.
GCTTCAACAGGTCTATTCTGAGTAGGACTAGCACTGAATACAACCCATTATGTCCAGTCCTACGCATGTTTACTCTGAATAAATCACAGTAATCAATGTAGATTACTCTTCACAGGACTGCAGGGAAGGGAGGCCTCTGGCTCAGGCTGCAATCACACAATAACTTTTACATCACATTCTTTTCCTCAGAGAATTTTGAGCAGAGCTACTATTCCCAGCAACCCTTAGCAAACTACAGTGCCCAGAATTCCTTGCGGCTGCAGTGTGCATGTGCATGTGCTTTAACGGTATGCAGTGGTAAAAAAAAAGCAAGAGCCCCAACTTCATCTGTTCCGGAAGTCCGTTCTTAAACCAAAACCGTTCTTAAACCGAGGTGTGTTTTCCCTAATGAGGCCTCCAGCCACAAGTACACTTCCACCGTTCAGATTCTGTTCTTAGACTGAGGTAAAGTTCGCAAACTGGGACACTACTTCTGGTTTTGTGGAGTTTGTAAACCAAATCATTCTTAAACCGAGGTACCACTGTACACTGCATCTCCAGGCAAGCCTCTCAAACCTGGAAGAGCAAGGCCAGTCCTTGGAGTCACACTTTTCAGACCAGACCTTTAGCCCTTGGACTCACTTCTTATAACACAAGTCAAGCTGTGACCTAGTGGAGGGGTGTAACCCATCTTTAGAAAGCTGAGGTGTTCTTAAACAGGCCCAGGATTTCCATTTAGGCCATGAAAAAGTTGTGGGTCTGTCAGGAACATCTCTACTTGGCCCTACAGTTGATGTGTTTTCCTGACGACTGACATAAAGCCATCTTCACCAGACCAGATTACTAAATACGCTAACCATCTTGCAGTTTGGGGCCATAATTTTCATAGTATGGCGCTGGTGATGTTTTCCCCCACAAAGGCCGACCATTTAAAAGGGGCTCTTGCTAGCAACCTGCGACTCTCCCAAAGTCTGTGACTCTCCCAAAATGGCACTTTTAGGCCATGATGCCAGCAGTGAAGGAAAAAAATGTTCAGTGAGTGGCTTCTGAAACCGTGGAGTTTGAGAATTGGGGGTGTAGATGATAATGTGCTGGAAGTCTGACTCAATATAAAACCAGTAGTGTTTGTAGATGTGTGTGTGTGTGATTTTTTCTTGTTTGTTTTTCTTTTGTGTTTTTTTCTTTCTTGCTTGTATAGTTTTATTTTGGATTCAATGTTTGTAATTTTTGTTGTAATTTTGCATTGGGGGGGGGGACAACAACCAGTAGTGCTTAAGAGTGCTGGACTAGGCCCTGGGACCATGGGTTCAAATCCTCACTCAACCATGAAGCTCACTGGGTGACCGTGAGCCAGTAGCTGCCTCACACACACACACACAGTGGTACCTCAGGTTAAGTACGTAATTCGTTCTGAAGGTCCGTTCTTAACCTGAAACTGTTCTTAACCTGAAGCACCACTTTAGCTAATGGGGCCTCCTACTGCCACCGCACCGCCGGAGCCCGATTTCTGTTCTTATCCTGGAGCAAAGTTCTTAACCTGAAGCACTATTTCTGGGTTAGTGGAGTCTGTAACCTGAAGCACATGTAACCTGAAGCGTATGTAACCCGAGGGACCACTGTATTTTATATAGACAGATAAATAGATTGTGTGTGTGTGTGTAGTCTTTATATATCACCTTGCCCTCAAAAACCATTTAAACCATGAACAGGTTAGAAATGGGAACTGAAAGCACAGCAAATGTTGAGCAAAACAGACAGATGACCACACGCTGCTCAGACATTTAAATTTCCCAATATGTCGCATTGGTTCATGGCATGTGGCATGAAAACTTCATCTCAAAATGGAACAACGTGCATTTGAGCTCTCCATGTTTCTAGCCCTCATGAACTGTAAACAGAGAAGCTCCTGGGGTGGTGGAAATAAGGAAAATTTCAGATCACTTTTGCATGCACATATACAGTGTGTGTGTGTGTGTGTGTGTAATCATCAAGTTTTCCTCGAGGCCTTGACACAAGTTTGGCGAGAGGAACAGCTTCCAAGGGGCTTGGCGTTTGACAAATTGCACAGTAGCTCCGCCAAACCGAAGGCACGCCTGTTTGCACGGCCCTCCCCCGCCCCCCGGGGACACCGATCTCGGAAGCTGCTGAACGGACGATGAAGGCTAAAGCATCCGTTATGCTACGCACGTTATTTTTAAACTTATTTATAAGCATTCCCGAGGGGAGAAGCGGGCAGGAAGGAAGGACCCCTGGCCTTCCTCGTTACAAAACAACTCCTCGGCATTGCAACAATAGGAAGCAGGAGCAGCGCCCCCTCCGCGAGGAGGTAGCTCTCCCCTCCCCACGCGTCCCCGCTGCACCCCCGGAGGCTACTCGTGCAAGCTTAGCAAGCGGCGCCGTGCGCGGCCGGGATCCTACGCCGAAGCGCGTCCCACCCACTGCCGCCGTGCCGCCGCCCCGCTCACCTTCCCCTCCGAGTCCTGCTGCTGCCCGTCGGCATCCCGGCCCAGCCTCTGCCGGACTTCGCTCATCTTGCACTCCCCTTGCGGCTCCTCCACCCTCGCCTTCCGCTCCGCTTTGCACCGCGCAGTGAAGCAGAAGCAGCAGCAGCAGCAACAGCAGCAGCAGCAGCGAGCGCAGCGCGAGCCGCCCAGCGAGATGGCCGGGCCCGGGGATTGAGGCGGGGCCAAGGCGGCCGGGCCAATAGGAAGCTCCCGTTCGCTCTTCTACGCATAGATCTTTCAATTTTTTAAAAAAAACCTAAAAGTGTAGATGGGCGACTCCATTATAGGGAGGTGCAACTTGTTGGTTTCTTCAGGTTGGAATCCTCATGGCCATAAAGCTCACTGGGGGACCTTGCGCCAGTTACTGTCTCTTAGTCTACCTCACAGGGATGTTGTGAGGATAAGATGGTAAGGAGAACTATGTACAGTGGTACCTTGGGATGTGAACGGGATCCTTTCTAGAGCCCTGTTTGCATTCCGAATGGAATGCAAGATGCAACAGCGCATCTGTGTTTGTGCAGGTCGCGTTTCACCGCTTCCGCGCATGCGCGTGACGTTCTTTTAACCGTCTGTGCATGCATGAGCGGCGAAACCTGGAAATAACACACTCCCGTAAGCGCTCAGCCTGAAGCGTATTTATCCCGAGGTATGATTGTATGCTTCCCAGAGCTCCTGGGAGGAAAGGTGGGGTATAAATGCAACAAAATAATAGCTAAACCTCAGCTGCGCTGTAATCCTGAATGTCTATGGACATTCTATGGAACGCTGCAGCAGAAGACGCACAAAGCTAACTCGGAAGCTGCCGCGCACCGTGCGACTCTTCCTGTTCTGAATGCATGCTCTTGCTGCCACTTTCCTAAGCCTCCTCTTACCCCGCCCCGCGGATACCCGGATGTGGGTGCTTTTCCGCTGCCTGCCTGCCTGCGCTGGGCTGATTGCCTTTGCAAAGGCTGCCCCCAGCAGTGTACCTTCCTCCTCTCACCTGCCTTGGCAACTGGCCTCTTCGGCTGCAGCAGCCTCCCCTATAGACTGTGCCTGGTCAAGCGTTCTGACAAAGCGATGATTGGTGAAACATGCATCACACAGTAAAGAGCCAGGAGACTGCCAGTGATGGACAATAACTAATCTGGCGGCAGCTAGTAACATTAAAACTAGGTTTTTATGTATATTGGAGGGATTGGCATCGCTCTCCAATGAGAGGACAGCTAAGATGGGTCAGGAAGCATGTTTTGCTGAGTATTTGATATTAAAAAATATTAGTTAACCACCTTGCGTTCCCACCGCATATGCAGAAACGAGCCTCACTCCCCACATTTTCTTCAGCAGTAAGGGAGCATGGACTTCATTGCTTGGTAAAGTCTCTCGAGAGTCCAGTGCAATCCCAAAACAATTTTGAGAGTGGGATCCTGGTTGACACAGGCTTTAAGAAAAGCTTCGTCCAGAGACCATTCATCAATGGTTCTTTGTAGGTCGGCTTTACAAATCGTTGTGAAAAATAATTTAATGCGATGGGGGAAACCGGTTTTTTCCTACATCCCCACCCAGGCTTTCACATCTCTATGCATAAATATATTTTTTAATTTATTTAATTTATTTCATAATATTTATACACTGCTTGTTGTTTTTTCCTGTAAACCCCTCAAAGTGATTTCCAATGTGAATAAAATCGCAGCAAATCAACACGAGCGCACGCCCCTCCGCCGGCCAAGCAACCTGCGCCGCAGCACCGACAAGCCTGGGCAAAGCGCGCAGGAAAACTGGAGCTCCCACCCCCTTCTCCTCCTCCTCCCTCTAATTGGCCGATTAAGGGAGGACGGACCACCTCCTGTGAAATACGATTGGTTCCTCCGCTTAACGACGTCACCGCGGATCTCCCGCTCAAAAGCACTGGTTCGCGGGAGAACTCTTGGGGGGTTGAACAGGCGGCGCGTGCGCGCCGGAGCTCCTTTCGCGCCCGCCTTCCGTTTGCAGGGTTGCTCGGGATTGGCCTACGGCGGAAGAGCGGCACGCGAGGGGCGGGGCCACGCTCGGGTGGGCGGAGCACGGCGCGTGTGGGCGGGGAAGGTATAAAAGCGGCCGTCCGGGACCCGACGGCGCCAAACTGCGTTCGCCTTCCTTTGCGTTCGCTTCTTTTGCTGGGAGGGCGCGCGTTTCTTTGCCTCTCCGTCTTCTTCCGCCGCCGGCGAGATGTTCGAGGCTCGGCTCATCCAGGGCTCCGTCCTGAAGAAGGTGCTGGAGGCCCTCAAGGACCTCATCACCGAGGCCTGCTGGGACCTGGGCTCGGGCGGCATCAGCCTCCAGAGCATGGACTCCTCGCACGTCTCTCTGGTGCAGCTCACGCTCCGCTCCGAGGGCTTCGACACCTACCGCTGCGACCGGAACATCGCCATGGGGGTCAACCTCACCAGGTGAAGAGGGGCGGCCGAGCCCGGCCGGGGGAGAGAAGCGCCGCGCCTCCCTCCCTTCACGAGGAGGATGGCGGCCGCGAAAAAGGCGGGAGTTTCCCTCACACATGGGTTGGGGAGGCTTAGGCCGCAGCGCTCCAGCCCCGCGCGCCAAATCCTCTCAGGCGGCGGCGTCGCCGGTCGCGTGACGTGTAATAGAAGCGTCCCGCCATTCTTGACATTGGCGGGAAAAGCGCGCGGGAGGGGGAGGGGTCTGCCTCTGTTAAAAGGGGGGGGAGCCGTTTGGCGCGCGCTGGAATCTCGGAGCCGATTGGCTGTTCTGTTCTCAAGGTCTTTCCCTGATTGGTTGATGCGGCCTGTCGCGGGGTGTGGCTTGTTTCCCCCTCTAGTTAATACAGGCGGGTGTATCCTGCTGCTGCTCCTTGAAAAGGGATTTGGCGGGACTTCGTGGTCCTTGAATGGTCGCGAATGAGGCCACCTTCTCCAGAAGGAGGCAGGCCTCTCCATTCCATGAAAGAGGCTCGTGGCCCCTTAAAATTTGACTGGCGCGTTTGCCATACTTTTTTTCTCCTGCCCCTGAGTAGCGCACCCCCCCATTGGCAGCATCTAAGCGGGCAAGTACAGTGGTGCTTCAGATTAAGAACTTTGCTTCGGGATGAGAACAGAAATCGGGCAGCAGGAGGCCCCATTAGCTAAAGTGGTGCTTCAGGTTAAGAATAGTTTCAGGTTAAGAATAGACCTCCGGAACAAATTAAGTACTTAACCCAAGGTACCGCTGTATTCAAGTAGGTTTGCATCTGCCTTGTAGGTGTTCCCTGTTTTACAATGTGGATGAAACAAAAATCCGGCACAAAAGGCGTTTGCTATTGATTCAGATACATATGCAGTAATGTATACATATACACGCTCTTGACTGGGACGTCCTTGCCTGATATTCACAGAAATCCGAAAACAACCATCTCATAGTGCTGTAATGCTTCTTGCTGGTGTTTTGGCATGAGCAGTCATTCCCCTTTGTAAGATCTTAATATGCTTCCACTGGTGATGCTTTCTTAAGATGATAAGAATATGTCCTTTTTTTCTTTCCTAGTATGTCCAAAATACTGAAGTGCGCAGGTAATGATGATATCATCACCCTGAGAGCAGAAGACAGTGCAGACACACTGGTTTTGGTGTTTGAGACACCAAGTAAGTAACTGAAACTTCACGGATGCAAAATAGCTAAGTTTTGATCTGGAGGTTATATTTATTTAGGGCACTTGCCCAAATCAGATGGCTCTTGAGTGGACTTATTGCTCAGGCTAATGGAAAACTGCCTCTGTCAGTTTGCAGCCTGCAAATTGAGAGAGAGATGAGAGACATTAACAGATTTGACTTGCAGAATTGCCTTCTTAATTCCTGAGACAATGTAAGCTGCTAAGTGCCCCACAAGAAAATGAAGCAGGCTCTTCACAGCCATCCCTGTCCCACTGTCCATGCATGCAGAATGATCTCCCACAGAAACTTGTGCAAGTGTCTGCTGCAAATATGTTTTGTTTTAAGCTTCTAATTCTGGAGCTGGCCAAGAAGATGTAACTTAAGCTTCCTAGAACCTAGAACAAGGATGGCTACTTGATGATTATCTGAGCAAATTAGTTGCCTCTGCCATAAAATTCTTGCCTACATGAACTACCTAAGCTACTTTAGCATCACAGATGAAGTGATCATAATTTCTTGAAAAAGTAGATTCCTGGCGCGCGCGCACACACACAAAACTTGTAAGAATTGTCAACACTGAAAAACTATAGAAGCACAGAAGCAAAATCAACATGAATTCTGCTATTAACAGTATAGAAGGAGCCTTGTGGTCTTGTCATTGGGCTTTACACCTGTCTCTCTTTGGAAAGAAGGTTTTAAAATATGGGAACTGTTGGCCTATAAGCACTTCCTGTAAAACTATTTAGGCTGAGGAGATCTCTTAAGTTAAGCGTCGTAATTATATACTCGACTAATACTCCCATTTTCTCCTTAGATCAGGAGAAGGTGTCTGACTATGAAATGAAATTAATGGACTTGGACGTAGAGCAGCTTGGAATTCCAGTAAGTGCACTTTTGATTCAAATTTATTGTAATTAACTGAGCTTAAATGTAAGCTTGTGCTGTAAAAATAGTTAACAAAATTATTCCTTGCTACAGAACTACATTGTCTTCCTATTTAAGCAAACATTTGTTGGATTATATTATTTCCATCTTCATGGATAATTTCCATCTGATTGCATAAGAAATTGTTAAACTGAATTGAAGGAGACTTCCAAGGAGGATTGAAGCAAGTGATTCCCCCCCCCCATAGGAAGGCACATTTTTATTGCTCGTCTGATCTTAATGAATAACCGAACTATTTATTTATGTTCTGCTTTAGTGAAGTAAGGCTCTGTGTTGCTCTTGCAGGAACAAGAGTACAGCTGTGTGGTGAAAATGCCTTCTGGTGAATTTGCTCGCATCTGCAGAGATCTTAGCCACATTGGAGATGCTGTTGTAATCTCTTGTGCAAAAGACGGTGTTAAATTTTCTGCTACTGGAGAGTTAGGAAGCGGAAATATAAAACTGTCACAAACCAGTGATGTGGATAAAGAGGAAGAATCTGTAAGTTGGTGAAGTTTTAACTGCATGTTGTAGAGATGATGTTGATTGTCCTTTACTTATCTCTTCTCTCCCCTCCATAAACTTGCAGAACAGTTTGCTTACCTTGCTTGTGATAAAGCTGTTTCTAATGCAGTTGTTAAGCTTGCTGGACTTGTAAAACAGTGTGCTATAGAATATTTAATTCAAATTTAATTTGTTGTAGGTTACAATAGAGATGAATGAGGCAGTCCAGCTGACTTTTGCTTTGAGGTACTTGAACTTCTTCACCAAAGCCACACCATTGTCTTCTACCGTTACCCTCAGTATGTCTGCAGGTGTCCCACTAGGTAAGTTTCGTTAGGAAGCTATCTCTGCAAACTAATTTGGTTTTATCTTTGGTTTCAATTTAAACTAACTTTTGTTTATTGGTCTCCTGCAGTTGTTGAATATAAGATAGCAGACATGGGACATTTGAAATATTATTTGGCTCCAAAGATTGAAGATCAAGAAGAATCTTAAGAATTTGGTGGAAAGAATCAGGGTTTTGTGAAAGAAGAACCTGCTGGAAGCCTGTTCACCATTCCGTCTTGGTGCATGGAATTATCATATATGCACTTAGGTCCAATTGTAGATATCTCTGTGTAAATACTTTTTTCACTTGTTTTGAAAATTCCTCCCTCTCCCTCCCCATATCTTTTATACCTTGTTTTTATAGCTAACCCTTTGCTCCAGAAAAGGGAGTACAGTATTTAAAAAGACAAGGAGGTTCTGTGGCAATCTCTTCACAGTGAGGCTGCTGTTCGATTTCTAAAAGTAATAATGATCGGAGAAATTGGATTTTAATTATTTGTCTTGAAGCAGGAGTCCTTGGAGCTGAAAACTTGTCAATAAAGAATATTCAGTTTGTTAACTTGCGTCTGCCTGGCTTTGAACAGAGAGAGGGAGGGAGTTTAAGGAGGCTGAAAGCTGTGTCTGGTTCCATGTTTTGGTGAAGTGGGACAGGGGGGTGGGTTACCCAAGATCTGGTCCTGGGAAGCAGTGCCATTTTAATTTGTTACATGTCCAGAGGTGATGTGCTGTACATGCCAGGGCATTATGGGAAATGTGTCATGGTAGGTGGCTGCTCAATACTGAGCAGTTTCTGCCAGTGCAGGCAGTGATGACAGCCCATTCCTATCTAGCAGGTGAAGTCTTACCTACATACTTGGAAGTTTTGGGATCAGTGTATGAATGTTGGGTGCCTGTTTGTTTTTTTAATGGTTCTATTGTTTGAAGGCCAAGTGTGGTAGCTGGATCACTGATTTTTGTCCCCATTTCCATGTTTAGAAAGCAAGTTAACGCAACGATCACTCAGCCACAGTGATGAAACGTAGCCTACTTTGTCCTGGAGCCCAAACTAGTGCTACAGTATGGCAATATTTTATCCAAAAAAATCCAGCGTGCTGCCACTTTGCTATAGCCTGCCAGTGGCATTTCCACAAATTCCAGATGTATGCTCCAGAATGGTTTGAAGACAACTTATTGCTTGTCTTTCTGAACTTTTGAATGTGCCTTCTTAATTGATACCTGTACCTAAAACATTCCCTGAATGCTTTTTTTTAAAAAAAAACAAAAACGTTCTATCACTTTTCCTTCGAAGAGCTCATGGTGGTGGTCATGGCTCTTTCCCCCCTCTCCATTTTATTCTTGCAACCCTCTGAGGTGCAGCGACTGGCCCAAGATCAACCCAAGGAGTTTTGTGCTGAGTGGGGATTTGAACCTAAGTCTCGCAGTTCCTAGTCTAGCACCTGCTCACATCTCTTATCTGTCCTTCACCATAATGTTGCAGGGTGGGTGACAGCAGCAAAAACTACTGCTTGAAATAAAACCAACTATATTCAACAATTCTCAGATTTAACTTGCAATGCTGAAAATAATTTGCTTTAATAGGACTGCAACCTCATGCTCAAAGCTGCGGGATAGCCAACACCAGAGGGCTAGGTGTGTTGCTGTGCAGTGGATCTTAAGTGGACTTTGAACTTCACCACGGGCCTCAACAAGTTGAAAGATCTCAAAGTTCATCAGCCATGACTGCTACAGGGAATATGGGAACTCTCTGGTAGCTGTCCAGTGTCTTTAAAAACCTTGGGAAAGGAGAGCCCTCTATCTCCTGAAGCAATCTGTTTCACTTGAAGAAAGCTGGATGCTTTCCTAACGTAAGAAGGATTTGAATGAATTCATTGGTCCAGGTCTCTCCCCCGCCCTCCCCAATAATACCATATTTTCTGCTCTATAAGACTCACTTTTTCCCTCCTAAAAAGTAAGGGGAAATGTGTGTGCGTCTTATGGAGCGAATGCAGGCTGCACAGCTATCACAGAAGCCAGAGCAGCAAGAGGGATTGCTGCTTTCACTGCGCAGCGATCCCTCTTGCTGTTCTGGCTTCTGAAATTAAGAATACTTTTTTTTCTTGTTTTCCTTCTCCAAAAACTAGGTGCATCTTGTGATATGGTGCATCTTATAGAGCGAAAAGCGCGGCAATAATAAAAATATTGTTCATTGTACTTGTGACAGCCCTTTAGTTTTTCCAAGCTAAATACAGTGGATGCTTGGGTTGCAAACGTGATCTGTGCGGGATGCACGCGCGGGTTGTGATTCGGCGCTTCTGCATGAAGCACAGTTTAGCGCTTCTGCGCATGCATGACCCACCAAACCCAGAAGTAACCCTATTCGGTATTCCGGGTTTCAGCGGGTCCATAACCCAAAAAAACCGCAACCTGAAGCATCTGTAACCCGAGGTATGACTATTCCCAACTCTTAAACTTCCTATGCCTGTCTCCTATGTGCCATCCTCTGGACACATCAATTTTAGATCTCAATTTCTGGTCTGCAGAACTAGACACGGCTCTCACTCTGGCCTGGTGCAACTCAAACGGAGTGACATCAATACTTTCCATGACCTGTGAAGAATATCACAATGTAAAAATTGCATTGGGTTCTGCCTTAAAACACTGAATCTTACGCATGCCTACCTGGAAGTCTCACTGAGTTAAATGGCACACCTGAAACGCAGGTATAGGGTGGTAACGTTTGTATTTGAAGAACATAAGAGCCTTCTGGATCAAGCCAGTGGCTCATTGGTCCAGTATCCTCACAGTGGCCAGCCTGCAAAGAGGATGTGAACATGAGCCCCTCTCCTGTGGCTTCTGGCAACTACCACTCTGAAACTATTCCTTCAAATGAAGTAGAGCAATAGCCATCATGACTACTACCCCTCCATGCATCAAAGCCCTTCAAGTTGGTGGCTATCGCTCCCTTCTGGAGGAGAGAATTTCATAGTTTTTAACTGCTGCATAAATCTGTCCTATCTGTCATGTAGGGGATTATTTATTGGTCTTTTAAAAATAACCTTATGATGTGGCAGTGTGCTGAGCTGCAGAGACTTCTGATAAATTATAGAATGAGAATTGTGGATTTGGAAGAGAATTTCATGGGGGAATTTGCAAAAGGCCTTAGTGAAAATCAAGATATATTCTACATCTGATGCATCCCCCTGATCCCCCAAGCTCATAACTCGTATCAAAGAAAAGAAATGAAGAGCCTTTGTTTTTTGAATTGGGTTCAGCGGCTGAATTTTAAACAAAAAAACAAATTGAATCATTTACTTATTACCTACCCTTCACCTTTGAGCCCTCAAGAGTGGCTGGAGAAACCTAGCCCGATAGGCGGGGTATTAATAATAAATTATTATTATTATTACAGAGCAGGATGGTATCAAAAGCATCCATAAATACGGTATAATAAAAAAAAAGTTACATCGTTACAGGTTATTGTATTTTAGCGTTCTGTTGGAAGCCGCCCAGAGTGGCTGGGGAATATTTTTATTACAGCGCAATACGGTATCAAAAGCATCCATAAATACTGCAGTTCCTCAAAGCAGCGCAAACGAGGCGAGGCAAATCCCTGGGCGTAGAGCGCCCCCTTGTGGCGGCCCTCGGCTCAACAGCGCCTGCGTTCGGGGGGCGGGGCCAACCTCTGCAGCGTCCAATCAGACGGAGGCGCCTTGACCTGGAAGCGGCTCTGGCGCGAGGACCGTAAACTTCCGGCCGGGGTGTCGGGGGACAGTCAGCAGAATCGGCGCGACAGAAGCGGGTCTGGCTGCCTCAGGGAGCGGAGAGATGGCGCTGGCCTGCAGGTAGGGAGGGAGGGAGGGCGGGCAGGGCGGGGAAGGCGCCTGGGAGGGGAGGCTCGCCTCGGGGGCCCGCAGTCCTCGGGCCCAATGAGCTCAGGGGGGCGGGCGGCTTCCTGGCTGAATCCTCACAGCAACCCTGCGAGGTGGGCCAGGCCGAGACGTCGCCCGGCAAGCTCCGTGGCCGAGGGAGTGGTTGCTTATTTCTTGGGGGAAAGCTGCCATTGTCTGCTCCTGTTTGCATTCTGTGTCTGGCGCCAGGATCCCTGATTTGCTAATTAAAAGCAGCACCCACAACAAAAATAAATAAATCAAATCAAAATGCATTTGCTTATTACATTTATACCCCCACCTCCCCCCTACTTAAAAACAGCACCCACAACAAACAAAAATAAATAAATAAATAAAACAAATCAAAATTCACTTGCTCACTACATTTATACCCCCGCCTACCCCCCCAAAGAGCTCAAGGTGACCTACATAGTTCTCCTCATCTCCGTTTTATCCCCAAAACAACCCGGTGAGAATGTGTGACTGGCCCTGCGTCACCCAGAGAGCTTCAGGGCCAAGTGGTGATTTGACCCCTTAGTTTACGCAGATCCTAGCTTGGCACTCTACCCCGGTCCTCTCTAGATGTCATTCAAAGCATCTGGGCGCACCAGATTGCAGGAGTGCGTTTTAAAACAATTTAAGGTGCTGAACATCGTGGTAGTGGCGCACACCCACCAGATGTCAAAGAGAAAAACAACCACCAGACTTTTAGAAGACATCTGAAGGCAGCCCTGTTTAGGGAAGCTTTTAATGTTTGACGGACTATTGTATTTTAATATTTTGTTGGAAGCCGCCCAGAGTGGCTGGGTATAAATAATAATTTATCATCATCATCATCATTGGGGAACTTGAGCAGTAGCTCCAAAAGGGCTACAGTTGCTGCTGGTGCGTTTGTTTACTATTAAGTTGATGCTATGGTCACCTTTGTACATAAAATTATCTAGGTGGCTTGCAAAATAAAAATAATTTATGATATTAAAAAGAGGAAAGAGCAGCATAAAGCTCTACAAGGGTGAAAACATTTTTGTAAATGGAATCCATGTGGGGGCTTCTGCTTCCTGGTGTTGATTGAGTTGTAGGCATCTCTCATTTGTTTCGACTCGTTTGGAAGCGCGTTTTGCTCCAGTTTTTCTTTCTAAAGTTCCATGCAGTCTTCAGCCATTGACAAGACGATGTAGCTTTGGATGATAATGGTATCTTGATTTCTGTTACTGGTTTTAAAATTGAGTGTAGGCTTATAATTGCAGAAAGAAGTTTAAAAGAACCCCAGTGCATATCGTTTTAGAAGGGGGCCATTTTGGAGCAAGATTTTCCCCAACTGGGGAGAGTGCTCTTGTGTTCGGATCCTGCTTCTGCGTTTCCCACAGATATTTGTTTGACCATATGAGAACAGGATGCTGCACTAGATGGCCCCCTGTAGGACTGTCTTATGCTCTTAACTTGGCCAGCATAGAAATACAGTGGTGCCCCGCAAGACGGAAAACTCGCTAGACGAAAGAGTTTTCCGTTTTGGAGGTGCTTCGCAAAACGAATCTCCTATGGGCTTGCTTCGCAAAACGACAATGTCTTGCGAGTTCCTGCGGGGTTTCCCCCCCCCTTTTTCTAAGCCGCTTATCCGCTAAGCCGATAAGGCGCTAAAAGCCGCTAATCCGTCAATGGGCTTGCTTCGCTAGACGAAAAAACTGCTAGACGAAGAGACTCACAGAACGGATTCTTTTCGTCTTGCGAGGCACCACTGTAACCGAGTTGTTGTGCACTGGAACAGCAGTGAAAACAGGGGCTGCCTTTTTATTTATTTATTTATTTAAAATGATATTTATTTAAAAATTACAGAAAAAAGAAAGAAAAGAAAGACAACAAAACAAATTACAACACATTAAAGAAAAAGCATAGAAAACAATACCGCAATACAACATAAAAACACACAATAACATTTAAAACACACATCCAATGTTCCATAACTTTATCTTTCTTTAACTTGTTTCATCGACCTCCTCACATCTCCCTTCTCTGTGTTCCCATTTCAAAATCTTATTCGGCAATGCTTCACCTTCTCTCAAAGCTTGTTTTAAATTATACGTTTCAGCTATTATGTCTCTGATTCTTCCCTTTATTTATCAAATATTTAAGCTTGACATAATATTTTTCAAGTTTCACCTTTGTTCTTGTAAACCAATTATTTTCACAGTCCTTTCAGCTATGTCACTAGTGAAAACAGGGGCTGCCTTTTTAAACTGCTCTAGGGTGGGGCTGAAGGACCAGAATCACTGGCTTCACCACCCACAAATGACTCTTTGAACTTCTCCTTCCTAGTGTGAACAATAGCAGAAGCTCTGGCAAAGCTTTCCCCTATATTTTGCTGTCTTGAGTCACATAGAGGTGAGGTGCGTAGGCGCATAGTGTTGTGGTTTGGGTCAGACTAGGATCGGCTGCATGCAGATTCTGCATTCCTCTGCCCTGGGAGGTACTTCCAAGGTGCTTTTGGGTGCTAAACTGCTGGTGTGGTGCTCTAAAGGGATTTTGAAAGTGGGCACACTTTTCCAGAAACACCTTTCTGACTCCAAAATGGATGGATCAAGCCCTCCAGCTTTCTTAAAGCTTAACTCCAAAAGCAAAGCTCTGTTAACTCCTTAGTGTGACACGGATGACTAGGATAAGTTGATCCAGCGAGAGGGGGAGAGGTGTGGTGGATAGAGTATTAGGAAGGGGGTACCCCTCCCAAATTCATCTGTGGAAATTGTCAGTTGGTTTGGGGTCAGTCACCACCTTCTCTCACGTGACTGTTCAGAGAATAAAAGCACTGCCCTTGGAAGAAAGGCAAAACCCTTTTATATTTTCATCTTTTTCTTATGTGGATCTGTGTGTGAAATCTGATCTCGAATTAATATTGCAATGGGTTGGGGGGTCACCTTCTCAAGAGACAATGGCCTTTAATACATTGTTCCTAAAGTGAATGTGGACAGTTATGTTCCATAAATGTATGAGGAATTAGAATCCAGTGCTTAGTAATACGAGTTTGTTTCATTTAATAATGTCATTTCTGTAGTGCTTTTCAATGTTTCTGCAGCTGTTAGCCTCCCTGATATAAATTGTGATTTTCAGAAATAGAACCTATAAAAAGAGAATTAGCCACTTCAGTGCCTTCTAAGAAGCTTAGTTGGTCTCTAAGGTGCTACTGGAAGGAATTTTTTTAATTTTGTTTTGACTACGGCAGACCAGCTACCTACCTGTTTCTAGGAAGCTGTCATCTTAGTAGTTTTTTCTGAGTTTTTTTTTAAGCAGGGAGAAATTCGAGCTTTTCCTTAAGCTAACTGAGTGGAGGCTGGATACCTGACACCACTTGAGATGTTGCTGCAGAAAAAGGTTCGCTCTGGGTCTGAAATGGCTGGAGTCTCATGGAATCTGTGTCATAGCTGTCACAGATTTGAAAATAAGGAACCAGCAGCCTCGAAAATAAGGGATCAGCAGCCAAAATAAGGGATCAACAATTACTTTGATAAAATACATATTTTGTTGCATGCAAATGGCTTTAGATACCCATTAAGTCCATAAATTACCATATAGCATATATTCAACACAAAAAAACCAGCAACAATTTGTTGTTGACAAAGGACAGCTGGACATAGAAAGGGCCCCATTACCTTCAGTAGCTTATTTAAGGGACATCATCAATAAGGGACAGCAGCGGGACATGGTGATGGGATAAGGGACTGTCCCGCCAAATAAGGGACGCTTGACAGCTATGGTGTGTGTGTGTGTGTGTGTGGCAGAGAGTGGTGAGGAGAGGGGAGAATGCTGCTTCTCACATTGGAGCAGAATTATTCTTGTGTCTGTAGAGATATAGGACCATTGTGTAAGTAACTAAAAAATGAAACTGTGATTGCTTTGAATGATCAAAGTGCTTTTAAGGTCATATTTGTTACCTCGGTGATCATTGCGGCTGAAGTGGGATTTAAACTGAGCTGAGGGCTTCTTGCGCAGTGAGAAAGGGAAATGCTACAGTTAATGTTGGCTGCCTTATAGCTACCAGGCTCCATTCAACTTGGGGCAAAAGTACTTGAACAAACACCTTCCCTGTGCCTTAATTTATTTTTCTTGCTAATTTTTGATGTATTTTAATTATTGTTTTTATGCCTTACGTTTAACTACAGTTGTTAGCTTCCATGGATAGCTATCAAGAGGAAGAGTGAGCTAGAAGTAACAAAACAATATATTCTTGATGAGTGTGTTAGCCTAGCCCTGGCCAGAATACCTGATGTATTTTCCCTGTTTATTCAAATGTAATTCCCCTGTTCGCAGGGATTGGGGTGGTGTCAGCTTGTGTTCTGTTAATACAGTGTTTCTTACACTACAATTTCCATTACCCTGACCACTGATCCTGCTAGCTAGGAATGATGGGAGTTATTGTCCAACAACAGCTAGGGACCTAAGTTTGAGAAACACTGTTTGACACATCAGGAAGAACCTCCTATACACACAGAGGGAGAGGGAGAGCATTGCAGCTGTACTGGCAAGATGAACGCATTGGACCAGATGTTTTCACTCCTTGGATGTTTTTGCTCCTTGGAAGCCTTGCCCCGCACCCCGAAAACAAAAGCTGCTGATTCAAGCTCTGTGGATATAGCTTGCAATGTAACTTGCTAATGGCATAAAAACCGCAGGGCTTCGATCCCCAGCAGGAAGAAATTACAGGGATTTATAAAGTCCAGGGTCAAAGTGGTTTGCAGCGTTAAAATAGCACAGCAGGTGGAGGGCTAGGACTTATTCACCCCCAAATCTCCTTGGCCATTTCCCCAGGCGAATGGCTCAGCCATCAGGGCCATTCTGGCTTCTAGTGGCATATCTATGCCAGGAGCAACTCTGGTTTTTAAACAGGATTGTCTGCCCTGCGTTCTCCATGCATGCTTTAAAACAACTGCATTTCTACACCTTGTGAGTCCCCATCTATGACTGAAAGTAGTCCAGACCTTCCTCTCTATGGTCTGAATTTTCTTTGGTTTCCTTTCATTTGAAACCTCTGTGTGACTTAAATTGTGGGCCAGTGCAGATAGGGACTTCTCTCAGGGACGCGGACTTATAAAAAATATTGGGGGGGGGCCGGGATAGCTCATGAATAATAAATAAGCTCATGAATATGCAAATAGTGGCGCCGCCTCCTCGTGAGCGAATAGGGGAGAGCGTGCTGCGCCTATTAATCAGCTCCGGAACAGCTGATATGCAGGAAACGTGGGGCTAGCCGGAGAAGAGAGGGCGAGCCCCCTCCGCTCCGGCCCTAAACCGCTGAAACCGCCAGGAGGAAGGAAATTCCCCCCGGCAGTGCCTTGGCAGTGGCGGTGGTGCTGCGAGGCAGGAGCCCCCGCCCCCGGGGATTCCCTAATCTCGCGGGGGACGGCCGGGGCTCTCCCAACTAGGGCGCGCGGCTGGCTGGCTGGCTGGCGAGGGAGCAGGTGGGGAGGAGGCAGGGGACGGCGGCGGCGCTCTGCTGGAAGGGCGCCCGAGATTATTGGGGGGGCTGAGCCCCCCCAATTTTTTTTTTGAGGGGGCTCGAGCCCCCTCAGGCCCCATGGAGTCGGCGCCTATGACTTCTCTATCTGAGGGCTTAAGCTCAAATCCTGCATATGGGTTTCCTGCAGGCATCTGGTTGGCCACTGTGAGAACAGGAGGGTGGACTAGATGGGCCATTGGCCTGATCCAGCACACTGTTCTTATGGATTAACAATTAAACTAATGCTCAAATGTAAACAAGCCCTTAGTAACATAGGCTGCTTTTCTTTGTCGTCTCAGTTCCTCTCCTGCATTAAAACCCGCTGTTCCTACTCTCTTCCCGTCCCCTCAAGAGCTTTTTCTCTCTCTCCCAGGCTGTAGGTGCTGATGCTTCCTACTGGTAAAGATGCCATCCCGAACTAACCTGGCAGCTTCGATCCCCAGCAGCAAAGTGAAATATTCCAAGCTTGCGAGCACAGATGAAGGCTACATTGACCTTCAGGTAAAATTGGGGTGGGGGGGGGGAGAACCAGGACAAAATGAATACCTTGCATTTCAGAAGCACCACTTGTGCCGTGATCCTCACTTGAGTTCAGATATTCCTTACAAGGTGGCAGTATCCTCCTGCTATTACATGTAGCCATTTACCGGGACTGGGGCATTCTGTATAACCCAAAAGGGTTTTGTACTTTGGGAACTTGAGTGTTAACCCAGTCAACATCTTGGGGTTGCTATTGAAAGGTTAAAGCCCCTATCAATGCAAATAAGCAATTCCTGTATTAAGCCTGGCCTCCTTGCTCATTTCTTTGCGTTTTCTTTGCTTCTGTGGAGCTGAGAGCTCAGACATGCCTGCCTCTTCCTCCATCCCAAAAGGTTGCATTTCCACGGCAGCTTAGAGAATGTAAGCGTTAGCAGGAGCCTCTTCTGCTGTGCCTTCTCTTCTCAAAACTTCAGCATAAAAGAGACAGCCCACATGCCTCTCCTGATTCCTCTGCACAGGAGGCTGAGGAGAGTAGAGGGGTAGATGACCCCACCATTGCAAGCCAAGATTTGTGGGCACTGGTGCAAATGCACAACTGTTCACGCTGTTCCTTAAGAGTCGAATAATATTAATATTAATAAATTTTATTTATACCCCAGCTGGAGCCGGGCTCAGGGTGGCTAACAGCAGTAAAATTACAGTAAAATCATAATGGGGGGGGACCAATTTAAAATACAGGTTAAAATGCAATTTAAAATGCAGCCTCATTTTAAAAGTAGCCCATAGATCAAAACCACAAGGGTCAGACTGAGTCCAAACCAAAGGCCAGGCGGAACAGCTCTGTCTTGCAGGCCCTGCGGAAAGATGTCAAGTCCCACACAGCCCTAGTCTCTTGTGACAGAGCATTCCACCAAGTTGGGGCCAGTACTGAAAAGGCCCTGGCCCTAGTTGAGACCAATCTAACCACCTTGCAACTTGGGACCTCCAAAATGTTGTTATTTGTGGACCTTAAGGTCCTCCGCGGGGCATACCAGGAGAGGCAGTCCTGTAGGTAAGATGGACGAAAGTGGGTTTCTTTCTTTCTTTCTTGGGGGTGGGGTGTTGGCTCCAGAGGAGGAAGCTTTCCCTGTAACTTCACTCTGCATTTACTATAGATGGGCAACTTCCTCCCTCAAGCATCCTGGTTTGCCAAGACTAGAGGAGGAGATTCAGGTCTAAATGGGGAGCTGGTCTTTGCAGGTGATAATTTCAGAAAAGGGATGAAAAGCAAGCCAGTCCCAAATGGAGATATTACCATCAGAATGGAAGTTGGGTTTTGGAGTGAGAGGGCGGCAAACACACCCAGAATGTTTCATTTCTGTTCCAGGGTCGGTTGGGGTTTTCGCTCTTCCTGTGTTTTGTGTGTTTATGAAGATGCATTAAAAGTGGGCCACTTGGAGGCAGCATTGTCACACTGGCTGGTTGTAGCATTAAAGCAGACCTGGAATTGCCTGCTATATTGGCTGAACGTACAAAGTAGCTTTGTACTGAAGGCAGGCCGCTGGGCTGCCCAGCCCAGGCTGGCAGCATTTATCCCAGGTTTCACACAGAGGAGTTTTCTGTAACATTTGCTCCCTAGGAGGCTTTTCCTTGGAGACCTGGCAATTCTCTGTGTCCTTAGGTTATGCTCTTTACCTGTTCTTCTACCATCACCACCCCACTGGCAGTGACACTTTCAGCCAGTACAGCAGAACCCTCCTGGATGGGCAGCACCTGTGTTGGGAGCACTCCAGGATAATCAAATCTGAATGCACTCCTCCTACCAGTGGAAGAGGTTGCTCCCTTTCCCATGCAAGGAGGGTTTTTTATTTTGGGGGGTATTTTTTGCTGGGCTGTTCCAGTGCTAAAAACAGAGTTGATTTGGGCTCCTTAGATGAAGCCTGAAAGCCACCAACCCAATGGCTCCATTGCCTGGTTACATCACTGGCTCTGGAGTACTATTCAACATTTATCTGAAGGAGTTGAGTTCCAACTTACAGTGGTGCCCCGCAAGACAAATGCCTCGCAAGACGGAAAACTCGCTAGACGGAAGAGTTTTCCGTTTTGGAGGTGCTTCGCAAAACGAATCTCCTATGGGCTTGCTTCGCAAGACGACAATGTCTTGCGAGTTCCTGCTAGTTTTTTTTCCCTTCCCCCCTTTTTCTAAGTCACTAATCCGCTTATCAGCTGATCCAATCAGCAGATAAGCCGCTAATAGCACTAAGCCGCTTATCAGCTGATCCAATCAGCAGATAAGCCGCTAAAAGCCTCTAATAGCGCTAAGCCGCTAATCCTTCAATGGGCTTGCTTCGCAAGACAAAAAAAAACGCTAGACGAAGAGAATCACAGAACGGATTCTTTTCATCTTGTGAGGCACCACTGTATATCCTCAGGAAAGATTTCCTTCCTCTTCAGCCTCTCCATTGTTTACCTGCAGCTAATGCACATAGCATTGGGGGGGGGGAGAGAGAGAGAGAAGGGGGCTGTAATTGTGTCTCTCAGTGACCTTGTTTGGTTCTGGCCCAGAGTATTTCTAGCCCACTGTTCTGAAACTCTCTGTGGAGTTTGATGCTGATGTACTAACCCCGTCATCAGATCCTTGAGGATCATCCTGTGTGTGAACATGCAGATTCCTCTCATCTGCCGCTGATCAGCCTGACTTCTACACGCTTGTCGTCTACTCCTGCCAAAGCCATCCATGGTGGTGGCTCTAGTGGTTCCATGGAAGTGTGATGCTTTCATAAGCGGGATGAAAGTGGCCATTGATGCTTTTGATGCTGACCTGTCTCTTCTTCCTCCTTTAGTTCAAGAGGAGCCCCCCCAAGATCCCCTACAAGGCCATTGCTCTGGCCACTGTGCTGTTCCTGATTGGCACCCTTCTCATTATCATTGGCGCTCTGCTCCTGGCAGGATACATCAGCAAAGGAGTAAGTGGCTCAGCTCTTCTGCCAGGGCTGACCTGGCCTTGGAACCATCATAAGCTAACTGAGATACAAGACATCAAAATTGCATTCTTGTGGAGCTGTACAGTGGTGCCTCGCAAGACAAAATTAATCCGTTCTGCGAGTCTCTTCGTCTAGCGGTTTTTTTGTCTTGCGAAGCAACCCTATTAGCGGCTTAGCGCTATTAGCGGTTTAGCGGCTATTAAAGGCTTAGTGGATTAGCAGCTAAAAGGCTATTAGCGGCTTAGTGGCTTAGAAAAAGGGGGGAAGCGGGGGGGAAATCGGAACACTCGCAAGACGTTTTCGTCTTGCAAAGCAAGCCCATAGGGAAAATTGTCTTGCGAAGCAGCTCAAAAACGGAAAACCCTTTCGTCTAGCGGGTTTTCCGTCTTGCGAGGCATTCGTCTTGCGGGGCACCACTGTACATAGGAGTCATTTATTTTGGATGCAGGATTTGGAAGGGACTTTGGGGGCATGGTAATGGAGGGGCTGCCATTTTGTCTCAGTTTTGACCAGTAGGGTATCTATGTGTGCTTTGAAAAAGTTATAGTTGGTGACCTGTTACAGCTCTTGCAACTAGTGGCTTCCTCACCCACCAAGAGTTCTCCCATCCTGGGACTAGACTTAGGTATTTATTTCGCAAAATTTGTGCATCGCTTAATTGTAAAAAGCAAAAAGACCTCAAAGCAGTTTACAGAAAAGATAAAACGATAAAATTATCAATAGGAAAAATTAACAACAATAAAGTAACAGCACATTGCGTAAATTTCTAAATATCTGGCTAGGCTTGCCTGAACAGGAATGTTCTTAGCAGGCACTGAACAGGGTACAGCGAAGGCAGTTGCCTGGTGTCAATAGGCAGGGGGTTCCAGAGTGTAGGTACTGCCACACTAAAAGATTGAATTTTTACAAATACAAGAAAGGCATTATGTGGCACTTATAGCAATGCCAGTTCCGCTGATTGAAGCAGCCCAATGGGCACATACAGTGGTGCCCCGCAAGAAGAATGCCTCGCAAGACAGAAAACTCGCTAGACGAAAGAGTTTTCCGTTTTGGAGGTGCTTCGCAAAACGAATTTCCTATGGGCTTGCTTCGCAAGACGACAGTGTCTTGCGAGTTCCTGCTGGTTTTTTTCCCTTTCCCCCCCTTTTTCTAAGCTGCTAAGCCGCTTATCAGCTGATCCGATCAGCAGATAAGCTGCTAAAAGCCGCTAATTCGCTAATCCTTCAATGGGCTTGCTTCGCAAGACGAAAAAACCGCTAGACGAAGAGAATCACAAAACGGATTCTTTTCGTCTTGCGAGGCACCATTGTACAGAGGGAAGGTGATCTTGTAGTTAAACAGGTGTCAAGTTGTTAACTTGCTAGCCTTTAGAAGTTGGTGTGTGACGTCTTCCTTCAGGCCGTTCCATGGGCCTGACAACAGTTTGGATGTTATGAACTAAGGTGAAGCAGAGGGGGATTCCAAGTGAGTTTTGCTTCCTTTTCTCACACTTTTTTGAAAGCCCAGAGCTGAGGATGGGCACATTCCACATGTGGAGACATTGCGCCATCCACATTTCCTCATGGAGGAAGGAATGCAACGCTCCGCTTCAGGCACTTGAGCACATGAGGAGAGTTCTCTTTCCTGCAACTGATCCACCACTTTGTTCTCACAGGGGCAAACCAGATGCCTCAGTAGAAAGCCAGAAAGCAGCACATACCGTATTTTTCGCTCTATGGCGCCCATTTTCCCCTCCAAAAATTAAGGGGAAATGTGTGTGCGTCTTATGGAGCGAATGCAGGCTCCTTGGCTTCAGCGATAGCAATGTGAAGCCTCCGAAGCACAGTGGGAGTGCTTCCACCGCACTCCGGAGGCTTTGGGTTGCCTTCACTGAAGCCTGGAGAGCGAGAGGGGTCAGTGCGCACCGACCCCTCTCGCTCTTCAGGCTTCAGGGATAGCCACCTTTCGCTGAAGGGTAGGTGCCCCTTCAGCTAAGACGCAGCGCCCCTTCAGCTAAGCGGGAGGAGAAATGGAAGAGGTTTCGTTTCTCCTGCTGCTTCGCTGAAGGGGTGCTGCGCAGAGAGGGGGATATTTTCTTCTTCTCCCCCTCTAAAACAAGGTGCGTCCTATAGAGCGAAAAATACAGTAAGTGCCATGGCACTGACCACACACTGGTGCCCCACCCTCCTTTAGAATGTCATTGGCTGGTCTTGGGGGTTGTACCCCTTGCATTTCGCTCATGACATCGGGATCAAGAGCTGGGCTACATTTTGGGGATATTGGAGTGAGTGGCTTTGTCTTCAATAATAATAATACTTTATTTCTATCCCGCCCTCCCCAGCTGAAGCCGGGCTCAGAGCGGCTAACAACAGTGAAATAACACAGCATTCTAAAATCAATTCATTATAAAATCAGTTCAAATCAAATTGATGGTAACCATTGGGCTAGAGTTCTGTGAGGATTACCAGGTCAGGTTGTGCCTTGGCCAAAGGCCTGGTGGAACAGCTCTGTCTTGCAGGCCCTGCAGAAAGATGTCAAGCCCCGCAGGGCCCTAGTCTCTTGTGACAGAGCGTTCCACCAGATTGGAGCCACAGCCGAAAAAGCCCTGGCTCTGGTTGAGGCCAGCCTAACCTCTCTGTGGCCCGGGATCTCCAAGATGTTTTTGTCTGAAGACCATAAGGTCCTCAGTGGGACATACCAGGAGAGGCAGTCCTGTAGGTACGAGGGTCCTAGGCCGTATAGAGTCTATCCAGAGTCTTTAACTGATCTTTGCATACCGGAATACCCTCACCCCCAAATTCGATTTGATAGTGACCTTGGAGAAAGTTTGTGTTCCTTTCTAATATATGTGAAGTAAAGGACACGAGTCAGGTGTTGTTCATCAGATGAGCTGTGCATAAGCAAGCTGGCAAGGGAGCAAGCTGCCAGTTAGCTCTGTAGAAGCTCCTTTTATTAGCACAATATGCAAAACCAGTCAGATACATTTTAGACTGTGACCTTTACACATCTTCCAATCCCGAGATTGAGGGGTGGCACAAAATTATTTTGGCACCTGTTTCCACCGCATCATTTTCCCCTTGAACAATGTATGACAAAGGAGACAAAGGTCACAGACAGGGCACGGCAGACCACTAAGAGAGCAAAGATTAGATAGAGGGCATGATGTTCAGACAGCTGAGGCCTGTCTGCGGGTAGAAGTGTGCTCCACGCCCGGCGATCATTTCTTCAGGAAACATCCAGGATTACAGAACTGTAGAGTTGGAAATGACCCCAAGGATCATCTAGCCTAACCCTTTGCAATGTTTTAAGTACTGTATCTGTACCCACTTAAGTACATTGTGGTTGGGGTGATGTGGGAGGAAGCAAGAAAGGGGACTGGTGTGAATGGTCCCAGTTTGGACTGGGTGGCCTTCTGCCCCCTCTGGCTTTCACAGTCTTAGTGCTGGTTTTCCTGTGCAATGATGGCTGCGACTTTGAATGGGTGAATGGGCCATTGCAGGCAGAACTTTCACATCTCCTCACCTCAGTCTGCACATCTAGCTGCATGTTGCCTGGTATAGAGAATGCTAGCTGTTCCAGGCCAAGGTATGAAAAAGCCCTTATTCCCTTTTGTTTTCCAGGGAACCGATCGAGCGATCCCTGTCCTGATCATCGGGATCCTGGTCTTCCTTCCTGGCTTCTATCATTTGCGTATTGCGTATTTTGCTTCCAAAGGCTACAGGGGCTATTCTTATGACGACATTCCTGATTTTGATGATTAGAAGATGGCAGAACACAGATTTTTCTTAGGAAGAGAAGTTTTTGCAACTTTTGCAAAAAAAAACAAACCACGAAATGAAAATGGGGGTTTCTGCAGAATTTCCTTTTGATTTAGGGGAGAATGTTGCCACATCATGCAAAGCAAAACATGTGAGCAGCTGTCACGGGAAACATGTTTTCTTTGAGATGGGAAGTTATTTCTGGGCAGCAAATGCAGGTGTGCCTCTTAGCCCAGTTCCATATGGAGACACGTGAGCTTAAGGGGGAGGAAGAAACTCGGGTGTTTTTGTTTTGGGTTTTTCTTTTTTAAGTCTGTTGGTATTTCTTCTGAGTTGGCTTTTTATCTAGAGCTGAAAATCTGCAAAGCGAGAACTGGAACTAGTGGCTGTTGATTGTGTGACCAAGAAATCTGTTCAGGCAGGCAGTCTAGCAATTTGACCTTTTGAGGAGCCGGTCGAAATTTAAGGAAAATAGACAGTGGCTTTTAACACCACCTAGAACACGACATTTTCCAAGAAGCCCAATTACTAGTCCTTGCTGATACTTTGCTAAACTCTTTTGTGAAAGCTGTTGTAGAATCCCGAGAGCACAAATCTGGAAGTGGTGTGTAGCTGTCGTGACTCAGGCTGCAAGATACCGCCATTCACTCCTGGGAACTGGCCCCGGGGTGGTTCAGCATAAAACTAAGCGATACATAAAAATAGAGAAAAGACTGAAAACCCAGAAAAAAGCATGTCCTCCATGGCATACACACTCTGTTTCCTCTCAAACAATGAGTTCAAGAGCAAAAAAGAAACCGTATAAGAAAGCATTAAAAGAATAACACATGCACACACTTTTGTAAGCCATGTCCGACAAAGTCTCTCACTTTTGTGGGTGATCCAAAGTACACCAAAGTTGACACACCTCTGTCTGGCTGACCCAGATTAGATCAGTTCCAACCCCTGTTAAAGTCTCTTTCCCAGGTACCATGCCAAAAGGTTTCCTATTACGTCTCCCCCCCCCTCCCCCAGCAGAATTCAAAAACTGTTGTCAAGTGGGACGCAACTATTCAAAGATGCTGTAGTTGTCTGTTCTGTCCACTGTCTAAATCAGCTTTCCTCAACCTGGTGCCCTCTGGATGTTTTGGACTACATTGTCCATCAGCCCCAGCCAGTCCATGCAAGGTTGATGTGAGCTGTAGGACAAAGTATCTGGAGGGCTCCATCTTTTAGAGGAGGCTGGCCTAAATGCTATGCAGTGTTCCTGAACTGTATACATAGAAAAATCCTAGTCTGCATAATAAGAGTTCCTTTTGTTTTGTCTAAACCTCTGCTTAAGTCTGGATTCCGTGCTAGGTTCACACAGCTTTTAGAATGCAAAAGAGGATGTATGCAATGAGATTTTAATTTGTGCTTGCAGAATATGTAATTAATATAAATAAAGAACATACAATATTCTACCTTGATTTAATGTCATCTTCTAAGCAATATGAAGGGTTCTTGATTTTTGTCGATAACACGGCAAGGGGAAATGGAAGAATCGGGGCCACAAAGGAGGGACAGGCTGTTACGAAGAAATCCCTTACCCTGACCATTTGGCCTACTTTCCAGAGCCTTTATCAGAAACTAGCAAACTTCGCTTCAGGGCTTGACTTTTGAAGGGTTTGAGGCACTGGATTCCCTGCGGACAGCCAACACCTGTGAGTCTAGGACCACAAAAACCTTTTTGGAGATGCTGCCACAGAGAAAAAGTCTAGCTCTATAACAGAACCCCTGCTTTGCATTTTTAGATAGATCTGGGAAAGATTTTGTAGGTGATAACAGCTTCCTGTGTTCACATCAGCATTCCTCGTGTGTTTCACAATGTGCAATCCCAGCCACGAGGAGCTTACAATCTAAACATTGGCGTAGGAGACGACAGCAGAAAGTAAGGGAGATGCAAGCAGGGGTGGTGGGGAAGAATATTGTTACACGCCACCCCAATCTCTGAGCAGTGTAACATTCCAGGGGTACTAGGAACACATACCAAGGTCTGTATTTCTTTTTGGAAATGAGGCACAGCGGAGATGGTGGTGTCTTTATGCTGTATGGTTTAGTTATACATACAACCTCTTTAAATTAAAGAACCTCTTAAAGAGAGAAAGAGGAGAGCACAAAATATGGTCTGAAGCTCAACATCAAAAAAATTAAGATCATGGCCACTGGTCCCATCACCTCCTGGCAAATAGAAGGGGAAGAAATAGAGGCAGTGAGAGATTTTACTTTCTTGGACTCCATGATCACTGCAGATGGTGACAGCAGCCACAGAATTAAAAGCCTACACGGGGCTGAGACCCCCCCCCCTTCCCTGCATTTCCAAACCGCTTACAAAACTAACACTTTCCCCTTGTTTGCTTATTTAATCCACCCTGAAATCCTAAATTGCTTCGCTCTCTGCCCACCATCTGACGGCTGTGGGGGGGTTCCCCCCTGTGTCCAGCAGAAAGTCTTCTGCCTTGTTGATTCCTTTCTTGCTGGGTTAATGACTGCCTTTGTTCCATAATAGCGCATCTCCAGGCAATTCTCTGCTCAGGAAAAAAAGTCCAGCTTGTATTTTTACCCTTCTAAATCCATTGGTTAAACTCCAACATTTACTAAAGCCAGGAATCACGGGATTTGCTTAAATTCTAACCCTGTTCCAGAATCCAAAGATATTGGGGGAGCCTTAACAATATTAATTAATTTCAGTCTCAGTAGGATACAGGGCGAACTGCTCCTTCTCTTTCCCCCTAAGTATTGCCCAAGCACCTTCAAGAATACCTTCAAAACCATAACAAACTTCATTTTTAGTAAGAAAAAGAACGGAATGAAAGGTGGTCTTTCCAGGGTCCCACAGCCTCAGATTTCAACTTTTTAAAGTCCATCTAATAATGTTGAAACCACAAAACTGTTGTCATTTACTAAATTACAGGGAATGTTTAATGGTGTCGGGTGACCTGGAATTAGGAGCGAATAGTGTGAGGCCAAGTTTGCTGATGACACTAACAACAAAATGAGATTGTGAAGAGCTCCAAAAGGATCTCTCCAAGCTGAAATTTTACTGTTTCTCTTTTGGTGCAGCTGGAAGTGATGCTTCCTAACTCCCAAGTAGCCTCTGTTGGGGCTACCTTTGAATGATATCTGTGGAGGTACACTTGTGGAAAACGTTGTGTCAGAATTCTTCACCATTGTGAAGTTTCTGGAATGATACCATGAGCAATGAGTAAAACCGTAACTCTCTGTGGATGACCAATTTTGACTTAACATTTATCACATATATGCCTAAAGGAATTGTTCAGGAACATTCCTGTTGAGGCAAATGTTACATCAGAGTGTTGTTCATTTGCTTTTATGAGCCCTGCAGGGTGGGAAACCAGGCATGCATAGTTGAAAGGGCTGGCCTCCAGGGCATGTTGGAACAAGC
The DNA here is from genome assembly GCF_965113315.1 of Podarcis vaucheri. Taxonomy (NCBI): domain Eukaryota; kingdom Metazoa; phylum Chordata; class Lepidosauria; order Squamata; family Lacertidae; genus Podarcis; species Podarcis vaucheri. The sequence goes on along the minus strand of NC_138765.1, from coordinate 86,625,616 downwards.
ACATCTGAGCACCACCAAACACAGTCTATGCCATTCCCTTCCCAGGCACATGCAATTCAGTGCAAACAAGTGTAAAGTGATAATACACATTAGGGCAAAAAATCCAATTTTGTGGTGACTGACAAGGACAGAGAACTTGTGGTTGTGTTGGATGATTGCTCTGTTGACTCGCCAACCCTCTCCTTTTAATGGGCCATGTTTCCCTCTGGGAAAAGTGAATTCTGTGTTCAGGATTGTTAGGAGAAAGATGGAAAAAAATAAAACTGCCTACCTCAAGGTGCTTTTATGCAAAACATGCTGGGGAAATGACTGTGATTGCTTCTGGCTGCCAAACGTTATTGTACAAGTTTCAGAAAAGGGCAGCCCAAATGATCAAGGGGCTGGAGCGACTCCCCAGGGGGGGAAATTACAGCGTTCAGGGCTGTTTAGTTGAGAGAAAAGGCGAGTAAGAGGAGACTTGACAGAAGTGTATAAAATTGTGCATATTGTGGGTAAAAGTTATTCTCCCTCTTGCCTAACACTGGAACTCATGGGCATCCAATGAAACTGAATACTGGAAGATTCAGGACAGACAAAAGCACTTATTCGCACAGCGCACAGTTAAACTTTGGAATATGCTCCCACAAGAGATTGTGACAGCCACCAACTTGGATGATTAAAAAGGGGTTGAAGACAAATTCATGGAGAGCAAGGTTATCATTAGCTTCTAGCCACAATGACTGTGCTTTGCTTCCACTGCTGGAGGTGATTTGCCTCTGAATACCAGCTGCTGGAAACCACAGCGACAGCGCTGTTGCGTTCACATCCTGCTTGTGAGCTTTCCACAGGTGTTTGCTTGGTGTCATCCAGATCCAGCCTCCGAGGAACGTATTGCAGTGGCAACAACGGCTGTGGCGCGCTCCTTGGAGGCCAGATGTTTCGTCTCCTCGGCAGCCACCCCATAGCTGTCAACTTACAGATTTGAAAATAAGGGACCAGCAGCCAAAATAAGGGATTATAGTCAACCAGTTCCCGAGCCAAAGGCAGAAAGCCCAGCCAGCCCAGCAGCCAAACGAAGCCTCAAGCGGTGGTTCCCACAGCGCAGCAAACCGGCAAAGGGGGTGCAGCAAGGAAAACCACCATCACCTCTCCGCTGGGAAGCGCTGAGCAAAGAAGAGTCCCCAGGCAACGCGGCCGATTTGATCGGCACAAGGCATGCAAGCTCCACCCTCCAGTCATTCTTAGACTCCTTAGTGGGTGAGCAACACAGCCAAGCAACACAGTTGGAGCCTCCCTACTCCCTGGCCGGCAGGGAGGGAGGGAAAGGAGCTGCTTCCTTTGAAACCCGGGAAATTTAAGGGACATCATCAATAAGGGACAGCAGTGGGACACGGCGCTAGGATAAGGGAGTTTCCCACCAAATAAGGGACGGTTGACAGCTATGAGCCACCCCACCAAGCTGCCTCTAGAGTGGCCTCTTGGCAAATAGGAAAAGTGCTGGTCTCCTCCCTGGCATGATTCAGAGTGGCCCCTTTCTCCCCTGCCTTTGATTCTCACTTCAGCCATTGGATAAGGTTGGTTTGATCCCCCACCCCTTGTTCCCAATGTAGATCTTCACTCATCCCTTGTTCCCGAGTGGGATGTGTGTCTGCCATTTTGTGGTTCACCTCAGGTGACAAAATGTCTTGGGCCCGCCCTGGTGATTGCTGACTTACCTCATCTGAACCTTTACAGGCGTTTCCTTATTGAATCAAGCACATTCAGTGTTTCTGCTCCCTCTTCTGCTGCTCCAGTCTATGACTTGGACAAGGAGACGTGACGTCGATCACCACCTTGCTGCATCATGCAGTCCTATTTTTCCTCTTGCAAATGCCATGTGCTTTCTCCGTTATCTGATCTCGGGGCCTGTTCCCAGATGCTCCTGCTTAATTGGCCAAAGGACTGTACAATTCATTGAGCAAAAACTGCTTCTGGGCGTGGAAAGCTGGCGAGAAAAGCAGTTGGCTGATTCATGAGGATGAGTCAGTGTCTGGTCAGCATCTTGTGTCAGGGTGCATAGCTTTCTCTTCAGCAGCAGAATGGCTTGGAGGGGAAAGTACGCCTTGAAGGTGAAGATGGGAGGCATGGTGGGGTAGTCATAGGCTGATTCTGTTTAGTGATAATTCATCTTGATTGATACACATTCAGGTTTGCGCCTGTTTGCCCTAGCAAGAGATGCTTGCTGCCTGCACCTCCACAGACCTACAGGTTCACATCTATTTCAGCAAAAGCATCTGGCTGCAGAGACTTTGCTTTTGTGCTTGTAGTGGCTGATTAGTCATATGACCCTACATTTGCCATCGAGCAACTCAGAGACTTGCTGCTATTTTTGTAGACAGCCTGGATTTTTGTTTTGCAGAAATGTGGACACGAAAACCTGGAGGATAGGAAGAGATGACTTGCTGGAACTTCATTCCTGTCTCTTCTTGTTTGATTTCAAGCCACAGAGTCTGCTTCCTCCCTCTCCCTTTCTCGAGATGATTCTGAGAGCATCAAATGAAATAACATCTTCTAGGACTGTCTGAGGAAAAACACTTGCTAGACTCACAATACTGGAGAGAGACAGAGATGGATGTAAACTCTTGCTCCTTGTGTGTGTGTACATATTCTAATATTTATTGGTACTGATTTATTGCATGCATGCATGCAAGTTGAAATTTCTACATGCTACCAAGGGAAAGCTCAAAACTGCCGGTGCACAAAATGGTAACATCCAGGCTATTAGAAAATTCAGGTAGATTTAACTGCTTGCTTGTCCTGCTCTTTGAGACACCAAAGGCAAAGGGAATGGTGAATTTCCATAATTTTTTGGTGGGGGGCAGAAGGTTCAGACCTGCATGAATGTCAGCCTTGTTTGCAATAAGGCATACAGGTGTGCAAATGTAACTAAATCAGGATCTTACCTTTTTATGAAGACAGTCACAGGTTTGCAAAGAACAACATGTGCATGTAATCATGACAATGCTGGGTCAGATCCAAAGGTCAGTCTAGCCCAGCCTCCCCCAACTGAGGATTATAGAATTGTAGAGTTGGAAGGGACCCAGAGGTCATCTAGTCCAACCCCCAGCAATGCAGGAATCTCAGCTCAAGCATCCAGGACAGATGGCCATCCAACCTCTGCTGAAAAAGCCTCCAACCTCCTGAGGGAGTCCATTCTACTGTTGAACAGCTCTTCCTGTTAGACAATTCTTTCTAATGTTTAGTTGGAATCTCCTTTCTTGCAAGCCAGCACAACCATTGGGCTGGTGGGAGTAGCCGTTCAAAACATCTGGAGATCACCGGGTTGGGGGAGGCTGCTCTATCTAGCTCAACACTTTCTTCCCATCAGCAGACAGCCAAAAGCAGAATGTGAAGGAAGGAGGTGCCCCTTGACTTTTCCTTGACCATCTGGTGCTCTGTGGCAGGGTGGCTGCGACTCAGCACTGAAAGGGCCAGGTCTGCTCTGCACTTGCAGGGTGGCTGAGAATTTCCCTAATGGTGCATCCTTTAATCAGCCCCATTTGGGCTGTGGATCTCAAGCCAGCCTGGCTCTCCCACAGCCTTAAAGAGGTAGTGGGCCCACTGGGCACTGCCTGAGGAGTCAGGCAACTTGGCCTTGCTTTGCCGCAGCAATGCCTCCCGTTTTCTTTCCTATGGTACCAAGAGTTCTGCTGGGAACAAGGACAAAGAGATTCTGGACCCTCCAAACCTACTGCCTTGTCTCTGGGGTGCCAAACCGGGAGAAGGGGTGTGTGCAAAAACCCTTGCAAGATGGTGCGAAGGCTGGGAACTGAGTGCAACTGACAACTGTTCTTGAATGAAACCCAGCGCTGCAGTGAATGAGGCCTGATCTAGATCTGTAGGGAAGACAGGATGAGGGAATGGGGGAGCACTCGGGTTTGTTCATGTTCTTTCATGGTGACCCAAAGATCTTCAAGCTAGGCAAAAGCTGCACAGTGCCACAGAACTGTTTCATTAAATTCTAAAGTTGGGGGGGACCCTGAGGGTCATCTAAGTCAGTGGTGTCCAAACTTTTTTCAAAGAGGGCCAGATTTGATGAAGTGAAGGACCATGAGGGCCAACCTTTTTTTAGGACTGAAGTTGTTGAACTTTTTAAAGGATTGACGTTGTTGAGGTTTTTTTAGGATTCTACCCCAGGAAATAAACTGCCACAGGGGCCTGATCTAAACCAGGGGTCAGCAAACTCTTTCAGCAGGGGGCCAGTCCACTGTCCCTCAGACCATGTGTTGGGAAATAAAAAGGAACAAATTCCTATGCCCCACAAATAACCCAGAGATGCATTTTAAATAAAAGCACACATTCTACTCATGTAAAAACATGCTGATTCACGGGCCAGATTGGGAAGGTGATTGGGCCGGATCCAGCCCCTGGGTCTTAGTTTGCCTACCCATAATCTAAAGCAACCCCCCACAATGCCAGTAACACAGCTGAAGAATCCCTGACAGATGGCAATTCAACTTATGTTTAAAAACTTCCCATGAAGTCTACTCCACTGTCAAACAGCTCTTGCCATTGTAAAGTTCTTCCTAATCTTTAGCTGGACTCTCATCTCTTGTCATTTGAATCTACTGGAGCAGCAGAAAGCAAGCTTGCTCCATCCTTTTTTTGACAGTCCTTCAGATATTTGAAGATGGCTCTCATATCCCCTCTCAGTCTCCTCTTCTTCAGGCTAAATCTCCCCAACTCTCTCACCTGATCTTCATCAAACTTGGGTTTTTTGTTTTTGTTTTTTGCTCCTCTGCACAGCGCACACTTTCCAGCTGCTCAATATCCCTCTTCAATTGTGGTGCCTAGAATTGGACACAGTATTCCAGGTGTGGTCCGACCGAGGCAAAATAGAGCTGTACTATTCCTTCCCTTGATCTGGACACTAGAGTTCTGTTCATGGGATTGCATTAAAAATGTGGTGGTAAACGCAGGCAGCAAAGGCTGGGAAAGTTGCGTAAGCTTAGGAATCAGGAGAAAGTATGACTTTGTGGAATTTGAGAAGCCTCTTCTGCTTGCTGTAATATTTTTGTTGTTGACTCCTACAGCTTCCTCCCTGCCCCAATGCTACACACCCAATAGGTTGTGACGGTTCTGCTCTATCACATCGGCTTCCTGGGCTTGGCAGGGCTTATCACATCACATCTGGTGGCTTTTAACCAAACCTGACTGACAAATGGAGGCTGAAGAAGCAGCTTGTCCCTTCAAGCTTTGGTTTTAGCCAGTGCTCAGAATAGCTTTATTCATGGCTTATGACCTAAAGAAACATGACACACAAGGGAAGAGAGACAGGGAGGGAAGACGAAGAGGAAAATCAAAACTCATTCACTGATTTCTGAACTGTTGTTCCTATAATGGCTAGGGGGCACAGTTCAGGGTCGTGAAGAAGAGGAGGAGGAGTTTGGATTTGATATCCCGCTTTATCACTACCCTAAGGAGTCTCAAAGCGGCTAACAATCTCCTTTCCCTTCCTCCCCCACAACAAACACTCTGTGAGGTGAGTGGGGCTGAGAGACGTCAAAGAAGTGTGACTGGCCCAAGGTCACCCAGCAGCTGCAGGTGGAGGAGCGGGGAAGCGAACCCGGTTCCCCAGATTACGAGACTACCGCTCTTAACCACTACACCACACTGGCTCTCTGATGTCTGATGGAGGTGAGCCTCTAGCAATGAACCCTGCAGCTTCCTCTATCTCTTCTACTGAGGCTGCCTGATGGAATGGCTGTCCCCAGGTGTCAGGTGAGGGGAGAGGAGGTTTGAAGGAGGCAGAGCATAGCCATCATGACTAGTAGCCATCAGTATAAGGTTACCAGTTTTTTTCAAAGAATCTGGGGACACTTTTTTTAAAAAAGAGAAAAAAAGTTATTTAAAAAAGGTTTTTTTTTTTTTTAAAAGAAGTAATATCTTCTTCTGTGTTCTCTTCAGTCGCGCGGCCTTCCTCTGGGCCCTAGCCTGCTGTCTTGGAGTGCTGGCCGCCGTGGAGTAGGCTCAGGTTGGACCTGGGCTCGGCCACGTGTCCTTGCCCTCCTGGTGCTCTCCTACTCCTCTTCAGCGGTGGCATGGCTCCCGTTTTTTCTCCTTCCTCTTTCTCTCTCTTCCTTCTCCTTCTTCTCTCCTCCTTCTCCCTGCATCGGCTCCGGGGTTTTCCTGGCCCCGGAGTGCCGCTGGGCAGTTGGCCAGGCGCTCTAGCCCTCGGCTCAATTTGAGTCATGGGTGTGTGTGTGTCAGTGGTTCCCCCAGTTGACGCACCGGGCGTCCCCGTTACCCCTTGGCAGTGGCAGTGGCAGTCTCAGCAGCCCACAGCCAGTCTGGTAGCGCAATTGGCTCTGGCTGGCTTCAGGAGCTGCTCGCTGCCGTGGCGCCCGCCATTTTGCCTCGCCAGAAGTCCCCATATGATGTGTCTTGTGCCATTGAACCAATCACGCAACATTCATTCCCTACTAATAAACCTACACCACTTAAAATATAAATCCATGGACATTCCGGCAATGGATTTTGTCCCGGGACAGATTTGTAAATCCGGGGACTGTCCCCGGGAAAGTCTGGTAACCATACACCAGTAGCCTTAATCTCCTCCATGACACCTGGGAGAAACTCTATTTGAACTAAGTGGGATTAATTTATCCACCAACCGGCACAGGACTGTTCTGTTAAGGCATTAGTCCTGAAGCAGAAATGCCCTACAAAGCACCCAGCAGGAAGACCGGATTTATATAATGAAATGGACTTAAGTGACAAGGCAGCATTGCTTCCAGCATACTGTATTACAAATGAAATTAGGGCAATCCTCATAATAACCTATATTTTATATCAAGGGTTCCTGTCTGAAAACCTTCCCCCTCCCCCTTCTGTAGCTGTTTACTCTGCAATACCTTCATCCCTGTTTTGTTAAAAAAATGTTCTTTTCCATTAAAAATATACTTGATAACATTTTGCAGACAATTGTGTTTCTCAGTAAATACATGAGCAGCTGCATGGTGTAAATTGTCAGCCTATGAGTGACTTGGGTCTCTGCATGTGGACAGGGAGGACATGTCATCATGTGGATCGGAGACAAGAGGCATCCCTTTTTCTGTCGGAGATCTGAGACTCCCCAGGAGGAAGCTAAATGCTGGAGGATGGCAAGAAGTCTTGCAGTTTCCATTCACAACATTTTAGGTAGGTATCCACAAATGGCAAGCATCAGAGTACAACAGACAGTGAATGGACCGGAGATCAGGAAATTGGGATTGCCCCCAGTCAATAGCTGTGGCATATGGAACATGCCCTTTGGCACCATGGGACCCCTCACAGATCTTCCACCGGAGATGTCAGAAACCAGGAACAGCACTGAGCCCAGAATACTTTTGGGCTCTGGGCGGAAATACATGTTCAGATGTCACAGGAACTGCCTCGTAGCACTTCTCGCTTTGTGCTGTCTCAGTCGATCAAATCTTTGAGCAGTTCAAGAGCTGTGTCCTCCTACCCATCCCTCTGCTTGTTTTTTCACTCAATCACTTTTATGCTTTTCTCCCAACATGACAGGCCCAGTAACCACAATGCCAGTCCATAAAGCAGAACAAAATTAGGATGTTAAAAGCCCCGTGTTATGCTGCTTGTTTCGCTTTCTGAGTATGTAACACAGTGATGTTTTTGCAATTCTCTGGGAGCTTGCAAGTGGCTGTAGTGAGTGGGCTTCACAAAGGAGGGGATTTCACAAATGTGCTGCCGCCTCTGAGAAGGCTGGCTGTACGCTGAGATGCAGCCCCTTCTTTCTCCCAATGGTACCTGAAATGAGGATTGCTATGTACACAATGCGTGACCATCCCAAATGTTTTGTGGGCAAAACCCAGCTTGGATACAGGAGAGCGTGTGACCATCCTAATAGCATTAAGAGCAGGAAGCAAGTTAGAGTTATAAATTCAGCCAGTTATAAAAACAGAATCTGGCCAGAGGGTCTCTCAGTCAGCTCCAGGATTGTTTCAAAAGTACTGATTGGAGCGTGTTTGAACATCAAGATCTGCACAGATACACAGTTGCTGTACTTTCTTATATCAAAGTGTGCACCGACAATGTAACAACGGAGAGGTGCACTAGAGTTTATGGGAACTGTAAACCCTGGATGACTGCTGAAACAAGGTCACTCTTGAAAGCCCATAACTCAGGTGGTCAGAAAGGCCCAACAGAGACTCCATTTCCTCAGGGTCTTGCGAAAGAATAATGTTAAACAACAACTGATGAACTCCTTGTACCGGTCCACAATAGAAAGTGTCCTTTCATATTGTATCACAGTGTGGTATACTGGCCTGACAGCCACGGACAGAAAGTCTCTACAGAGGGTGGTGAATACAGCACATGATATCATGGGCCGTCTCTTGAGTCCGCTAGATGACATTGCATGGGATTGTTGCCTTAGGAGAGCGAGAAAAATTCTTGGGGATGACTCACACCCCAGCCATCTCCTCTTTAATCTTCTACCCTCGGGCAGGAGATATAGAAGTATAATCAGCCGTACCAACAAGCTAAAAAATAGCTTCTATCCGTGGGCTGTTAGGCTGTAAAATAACATAGCACAATTGACTTGCGAGGTGGTGTGTTGTTCGATAAGCGATTGAGTGTTGGGGGGGGGGAGGCTTGTTTAATTTCATTGTACACAGGTTGTATAATGACAATAAAGGTAATAATAATAATAATAATAATAATAATAATAATAATAATAATAATACCTGAAGGGGTTTCCTTGCCTCATGATCTTGACACCAAGCAAGTCCAAGGTTGTCTATTTGGGAAGCTTTTCTAGGGCACCTCCAGGGGGGTGTCTTATTGCTGGTACAGTGGTACCTCAGGTTAAGAACTTAATTCGTTCTGGAGGTCCGTTCTTAACCTGAAGCTGTTCTTAACCTGATGTACCACTTTAGCTAATGGGGCCTCCTGCTGCCGGCGCACAATTTCTGTTCTCCTCCTGAAGCAAAGTTCTTAACCCGAGGTACTATTTCTGGGTTAGCGGAGTCTGTAACCTGAAGCGTCTGTAACCCGAGGTACCACTATATATACAGCAGTAGCTTTATGCTTCTTGACCAAATACTTGATACTTGGCGATCTACTTGACCGACTACTCGACCGTCCTTCCACCCACTACATGAATCTCCTTCAATTCTCCCACATTACTGACTCTGCTGCAATGGCCTCCTTTGACTCTCCCCAGGCCACTGGTCTGCCCCCACCTCCTGCTCCCTTTTCCCCACTAGTGAAAGTTGGTTGCACAATGATGCCTTGCAACCCTCACAAGTCCCACCAAGGAATTCCAGGAAAGATGGAGGAACACTTCCCCCCCCCCCAAGTTTTATTTTTATTTTCCCAAAACATTAAGAAAACAAAAACAAAAAATTAAAAATAGACAGGAACTCCTTATTCTAAAGGAGCCCTGACCTTTACTAGCAGCTCTAAGACTGATTTGATCAATGCAATGTCTGTGCTACAAAAATAAAGATTAAAAGAATCAGCTTGAGGCATCTTTATAGATTTTGTGGTGCAGAAGATTTGTGGATTTCTAGCGGAGAGCAGCTGATGCCGCAACAAATCAGCTGGTCTTTAATGGAGCCACAAAACTCAAGGTATCGGTTGTTCTTGTGGCAGATTAATCCTGAAAAAAACTAAGTTACTCACCCAAACCAAAAGCTCTCAGATTTGATGAATTACAATAAACACATTGTTCCAGTGTGCTTTTCCTGTTTACTCGATTGCCTTTTCAGATGGCTCGCTTGGTCTGTGGGGCCAGGGCAGTGTCGTCATAAGGACAGTCAGCTCCTGGACTGATGCAGTTAGAGGAGTGAGTTTTATAAGGCAAGCTAACTACGTCAGTGCAAAACTCTTATGTGCAGCAGAAAGTGGTGTGTGCAATAGGCTCTCTGTTTTTCTGCCAAAATGTTTCCAAAGAGATCCTTGTTTGGAGAAGAAAAGTGGTGTGGACAACAACCTGCTTGTCTCTCTCTAACCACCCCTCTCTGCCTGCCCTCCCTGTGTTCCGTGGCTGCAAAGTGGGGATAACACACAAGGCTCTCTCCTGATTAATGCTGATAAAGTCTAGCATTATATCTAGCAGAGGAGGGCGACCAAGATGATAAAAGGTCTGGAAACTAAATTTTATGAGGAACAGTTTAGGGAGTTGGGTCTATTTAGCCTAGAGAAGAATGAGAATAGCCATCTTTGAAGGTGTTGTTGTTTAGTCGTGTCCGACTCTTTGTGACCCCATGAACCAGAGCACGCCAGGCACTCCTGTCTTCCACTGCCTCCCACAGTTTGGTCAAACTCATGCTGGTAGCTTCGAGAACACTGTCCAACCATCTCATCCTCTGTCGTCCCCTTCTCCTTGTGCCCTCCATCTTTCCCAACATCAGGGTCTTTTCCAGGGAGTCTTCTCTTCTCATGAGGTGGCCAAAGTATTGGAGCCTCAGCTTCACAATCTGTCCTTCCAGTGAGCACTCAGGGCTGATTTCCTTCAGAATAGATAGGTTTGATCTTCTTGCAGTCCATGGGACTCTCAAGAGTCTCCTCCAGCACCATAATTCAAAAGCATCAATTCTTCGGTAATCAGCCTTCTTTATGGTCCAGCTCTCACTTCCATATATCACTACTGGGAAAACCATAGCTTTAACTATACGGAATCTTTGAAGGTACTTTTTACCATATGTGGTGGAAATCTAAGAAAGTAAAAGACTTCTGGGAAATGATTTATAATGAAATTTTAAAAATGTTGAAATATACATTTGTAAAAAAACCAGAAGCCCTTTTACTTGGTATAGTACAGGGGTCAGCAACCTTTTTCAGCTGTGGGCTGGTCCACCATCCCTCAGACCATGTGGTGGGCTGGACTATTTTTTGGGGGGAGAACGAATTCCTATGCCCCACAAATAACCCAGAGATGCATTTTAAATAAAAGGACGCATTCTACTAATGTAAAAACACGCTGATTCCCAGACTGTCTGTGGGCCAGATTGAGAAGGCGATTGGGCCACATCTGGCCCATGGGCCTTAGGTTGCCTAGCCCTGGTATAGTAGGTACAGAGATACACAAGCATGACAAAAAATTGTTTTTATATGCAACAACTGCAGCAAGAATACTATTACCCCAACAATGGAAGCAGGCAGAACTACCAACAAAAGAAGAGTGGCAGATGAAACTGATGGACTATGCCGAGTTGGCGAAATTAACTGGGAAAATTCGGAACCAACAAGACCAGACAAAGAAATTTCTTCCAATTTATGATATATTTGAAAGACAATTGTAATCAATTGACATCACTTGTAGTGTTGCAATAAGTTTTCTAAGGAGAACCATATGAATTACAGTGGTACCTCAGGTTAAGAACTTAATTCGTTCTGGAGGTCTGTTCTTAACCTGAAACTGTTCTTAACCTGAAGCACCACTTTAGCTAATGGGGCCTCTCGCTGGTGCTGTGCCGCCGCTGCACGATTTCTGTTCTCATCCTGAAGCAAAGTTCTTAACCTGGAGCACTATTTCTGGGTTAGCTGAGTCTGTAACCTGAAGCGTATGTAACCCGAAGTACCAATGTATTGCGAAAGAGGACTAAGAAGGAGTTTATTTGGATATGGATTTTATAGCAATAAATATTAAAATAAAATGCAAAATCAGAAAGAAAGTTAGAAAACCATTAGTCGAGGTTGACGGAAGTCCCAGGCTGTGATAGCCAAAGGTTTGTTATGTTGTATAGGATGTTATGTTTGGAACATATGTGCAAAAGCCAATAAAAATTATATTTTTAAAAAAGGACACACACATACACAAAGAGAGAGAGAGAGAGAGAAAGAAATAGCCATCTTCAAATATTTAAAAGGCTGTCACATGGAAGATGGAATAAGCTTGCTTTCTGTTGCTCCAGAGGGGAGTTTCTGATGGTAAGAGCTGTTTGACAGAGGAATGGACTCCCTCAGAAGGTGGTGGGCTCTCGTTCATTTGAAGTTTTTAACAGAGGCTGGGTGGTCCTCGGTCAGGGATGCCTTAGCTGCAATTGCTGCATTGAAGGGGTTGGAGTTGAACTAATTAATTTATTATTATTATTATTATTATTATTATTATTATTATTATTATATCTTCTAACTCTACAGGTCTGTGATCCTACCTTTGAGTTATGCCTGCTCGACCAGGATAGGCTCTAAATTCCCATTTGCTTCAACAGAACAAAGTGCTAGGCTGGTGCTAGGAAGATGCTGTATCCGGGTAACCCTGCCAGTAGCAGGGCAAAGTCTTCTGAATGGCTATGAAACACCTTTATCTCCCCAATACTACCTAAGGACAATGCAATCTTAGCAACTGTGCATGCAAGCACAGTTACAAAAAAAAGCAAAGAACAACTACCTTGTAGTTTGAGTCAGAGAGAGCTGTTTTTTTAGTGAGACAAGGCACTGCCGGGGGGAATTTCCTTCCTCCTGGCGGTTTCAGCCCCCGCGAGAACAGGGTAATCCCGACTGGCCACACCTCCCAGCCAGCTGGGGGGCGTGGCTTGCCCTATTTAGGGCCGGAGCCACTTTATTTGCATATTCATGAGCTTATTTATTATTCATGAGCTTTCCCGGCCCCCCCCCAATATTTTTTATAAGTCCGCGTCCCTGGCAGTGGTGCTGCGAAGCAGCGAGGCAGGAGCCCCCGCCCCCGGGGATTCCCTAATCTCGCGGGGGACGGCCGGGGCTCTCCGATTAGGGCACGCGGCTGGCTGGCTGGCTGGCGAGGGAGCAGGTGGGGAGAGGCGGGGGACGGCGGCGGCGCTCTGCTGGAAGGGCGCCTGAGATTATTGGGGGGGCTGAGCCCCCCAAAAAAATTTTTTTGAGGGGGCTCGAGCCCCCTCAGGCCCCATGGAGTCGGCGCCTATGGATGTAACTGAGACTGTTCTTGCATCTAGTATTTTGCTAGAACCATCCATAATCTATCATGGGGAAGTTATGTTCACAAGTTAAGTGTGTCACAACTTAAGTGGGCCGGTCCACTGTCCTTCAGACATTGTAGGGGATCGTACTATATTTTGAAGAAAAAAATGAACCAATTCCCATGCCCCACAAATAACCCAGAGATGCATTTTAAATAACAGCACACATTCTACTCATGTAAAAACACGCTGATTCCCGGACCGTCCGCGGCCGGATTTAGAAGGCGATTGCGCCAGATCTGGCCCCCGGGCCTTAGTTTGCCCACCCATGTTTTAACCTTTACAGCTCTAATCTGCTGTGGACCAGGGTAGTGAAAAAGCAGTCTTCTCCCAAATGAACTCACCCTTTAGGGCTGTCACATGGAAGATGGAGCAAGCTTGCTTTCTTCTGCTCTGGAGAGTAGGACTTCAACCAATGGCTTCAAGTTACAAGAAGGAGATTCCGACTAAACATTAGGAATAACTTTCTGACAGTAAGAGCTGTTCGACAGTGGAACAGACTTCCTCAGGAGGCTGTGGACTTTCTTTCCTTGGAGGTTTTTAAGCAGAGGTTGGATTGACATATGTTATGGATGCTTTAGTTGAGATTCCAGCATTGCAGGGAGTTGGATAGGATGACCCTATTCTATTATTCTATTATCGATCAGCTATTGCAGGCTCATTTGCTTGTATATCCTCTAGTGATATAAACTGTCACCTGTTACCAACAGCCTTTGGCCATTATGTGAAACTCTTTAAACACCAAAGTGCAATATAGATTCTCAACATTTTTCATCTAAACTAGAACTGGAACCTTCTAGTCTTCCCTTTTCCTTGCTCAAAATCACGTGTATGGAAAGAGGCCTTCACATTCTGACCACGCATGAGTTTAAAAAGGAAATGCTGAACAGGCAGCAGAGATGCTTGCCAAATAAATAAATGAATAACCTCAGCATTAAAAGTTCATGCTGCTGACACTGTTCCCCATATCACATGGAAACCCTGACCCTATGCAGACATGGTTTTACAATTTATGATTTTAAAATATCAAGGGGGAAGACAGAGAACGAAGGACAAAAGGGTGCTGAGTGCACAGCTTGTGGCAGGCTAAGCCAAACACAGCCCACCAGCGCTGCATATTAACCAGTGCTCCAAAGCTGCCTCCTCCTCAGGCAGGGAAAGCAGGAAGTTTTCCAGGTGTGGCCACCTTACAAGGAAGGCTGGTGAACTGCCTTTCCAGGTGACCCAAGAAAACATCTGTCATGCTCTGACCATGTGGGAGAAAGATAGAAGTGGTGAAGGGGGGCGAGGGTTGCAGCCTTAACCACCCCTCTTTTATCATGCAGTCATCCACGACACACTTGCTTAAACCCATTTCCAATGACACCCATGGCACTAATCAAAGCTATCCATTTCTAATGATTAATCAATTATGAAAATACAAAACTATCTAAAACAAAGCTATCATAACTACCACTTATATAACCAATTTATTTGCTTATACGTATCTATGGTAGAGAGAAACATCTGTTTCTATCTGTTCATAAATCCATCTTCATTCTAACTCAGGCATGTCCAAAGTCCATTTCAGGGGCTTAATCTGGCCCGTCAGTCGGTTTATTTATTTATTTATTTTTATAAAGATATTTATTAAAGTTTTTAACAATAAATCATCAAACACATAAAATACAATACAAACAATAAACAAAAGAAAAAGAAAACAGAAAGATTAACTCAAAATGAAAAAAGATACAACAAAATCAAATGTCCAAGAATCATATTTCTATAACCTTTCGGACTTCCTCACGTCTCCCTTTCATGCGTTCCCAATTATAAGATTGTAGTCAGCAATTTATCCCCGTATTTCAACTCTTATTTTATAGTTTTCACATATTATATCTCCAACTTTAAATGTTTTAATCAAATACTTAAGTAGTTAATTTAGACATAATATATATCCGGTTTTTATCTTTGTTTTTAAACATCACTTATTCTCAAATTTCTTTCAATTAGGTTACTGGTGCCATGTTGTTTTCTATCCTGCAGCTTCTTAACATTCATACAGCTTACAATATTTTTGTAAATAGTCCTTAAATTTTTTCCAGTCCTCTTCCACTGGCCCGTCAGTCGGTTTAATCCAGCCCCTGTGGAAGTTTATTTCCTGGGGTAAAATCCTAAAAAACCTCGACAACTTAAAAAGCTCAACACATGTTCACTTCATCAAATCTGGCCCTCTTTGAAAAAAGTTTGGACACCACTGCTAACTGATCCTTGGCAATATAGTCAGGTGATTCTTACCTATGGCAGAGCTAAGAGAGTTTAGACAACTAAATGTTACTAAAAATAAAATTAAGGGGGAAAATATTTAAGATACCTGAGTACATTTTTTACTTTCTTTTTATTTGTTGTTTTTGAGATGTAACATACAACTACTGCATAACAAGCAACCAAATCATGCCCCCTTCAGATAAACTGAGGGCATGTACAGAGGAATATGATTTGGGGGTGGGAGTTAAAGATAGATCCACATCGGTTAACATGCTTATTCTTGAGATACAAAGACAGAGATTTTTAGAGCAAAAGCCTCCTTTTCTGTATACAGCTTGACTTCCTCTATTGAGACAATGTAAAGAAATATGGAAATGTGCTATGCAAGTACGATGCAGCAATATCTGGGTACATCAATGGGTTTGATTTCAGCATCCTAATCAATATTCTTTCAGACTTTCAGACTTTCAGTGTAAGCTGGAAGACCTTTAAAATGTTGTAGAAATGGTAGGCTGTACATTTTTACTTTCCAGTACAGTAGTAACTGCTTTTTGGTAGGCCTGCATACAGCTCCAGTCTATTTTTTTTAATAAGATATTTATTAAGATTTTCAAAAAATTACAGAATAAAAAGAAAAAACAAACAAAACAAAACAAAACAAAATAAAAATAGTTAAAAAACAGTTCAATCTTTCTATCACATATTTTTCATTTGCTTATTTCCCGGACCTCCTCACGCCTTCCTTTTCTGTATTCCAGTTCCAATTGTTAATTCAGCAAATCCCTCCCCTCTTCATTCATCTTAATCTTCAATTTTTAAATATTATAACATTAGTGTTTTTTTTACCTATTAATAACCATTTTCTCATATTCCCTTAAAGCATTACAGCAAAAGACCACTTAGTTTCCATCCAACATCATTCTAACATTCATTAATTTTACAGTGTTTCTGTAAATAATCTTTAAACTTTTTCCAATCTTCTTCCACCAACTCTTCTCCCTGGTCTCGGATTCTGCCAGTCATTTCTGCCAGTTCCATATAGTCCATCACCTTCATCTGCCATTCTTCCAGAGTGGGTAGATCTTGTGTCTCATACAGTTCCAGTCTAATATAATTATGTATATTTCATGCCAGTATAATTCTACCTGCACACAAACCCCACCACTAAATGGTACAGCATGCTGCGTGGGAAGGTATTGTTTGCATAGATGATGGTGTAGATGCAATTCAAAATAACTCCTCCTACACTACAGATGGCGTGCATTAAAAGGATACAAAAGTCCCTGTGCAGCGGAAAACTACACTATTATTCATGGTTGTGGCTGCTCAAATAGAAACAGTGACTACAGGTGCTTTCACTGCTAAAGCAATATAATTTGAACAGAATCCTCTGACAGTCATTGGGCAATATGTGTAAAATAAACAGCCAGATAACTTATTCAAATATTTCCTCTTTTTGCTTACTAGTGTAGGAGGGAAATTCCAGCAGCAATCAAGTAAATCTAGGATGGCTGAAATAGAAACTTTCCCTTACCCGTGCCGCGCCTGCAACAATATTAGGAAGATTAGGAATGTGGATTTTGCTCAGGTTTTTATTGCTGTTATTCTTTTTTTGGAGTGGCATAGGAGAGCAGTAGTCAGTAAAGGCTATAATCATATATGCATATATACCTGGGATTAAGTCTCACTTAATAGGCCTTTCCCTTCCCAGGTAAACATGCATAGGATTAGGCTGACAACTGTTTTATTATGGGCAACAGTAGGGTGTTTGTCACAGGCAGTGGGAACCCCATTCATTTCTCCACTTAACTGGGCTTGCATACACCACCTTCAGAAAGAAGGGGGCCCAGAGAAGTGTGTTAATGTATCCCAAGAGCACAGGATACCCTAGGCAGCACTGTGCCTCAGGGAGATCAGACTCACTTTCTCTTTATCTGATTTTCAGAGCTCTCTCTACTGTCTTAGCAAGACCGGGAAAGCAGTCAAGCTCTAGACAAACAAGAAATTATTTGCAATGACTGAAAGATCAACAAAGATTTGAAGGCCAAAGTGGAATGTTGTAACATGCTGGAGATTGAAACAAAAAATAAAAAAAATCCTTCCCGTAGCACCTTAGAGACCAACTAAGTTTGTTTACTGGTATGAGCTTTTGTGTGCATGCACACTTCTTCAGATACAGTGGTGCCCCGCAAGACGAATGCCTCGCAAGACGAAAGGGTTTTGCGTTTTTTGAGCTGCTTCGCAAGACGAATTTCCCTATGGGCTTGCTTCGCAAGACGGAAACGTCTTGCAAGTTTGTTACCTTTTTCTTAACACTGTTAATACAGTTGCGACTTGACTTCGAGGAGTAACTCATAGAACGCGGTGTGGTAGCCTTTTTTGAGGTTTTTGAAGACTTTGGTGATTTTTGAAGCTTTTCCAAAACTTTCCCGACACCGTGCTTCGCAAGACGAAAAATTCGCTAGACGAAAAAACTTGTGGAACGAATTAATTTCATCTTGCGAGGCACCACTGTATCTCAGAAAGCTCATACCAATAACAAACTTAACTGGTCTCTTAGGTGCTACTGGAAGGAATTTATTTTTTTTAATTTTGTTTCGACTACGGCAGACCAACATGGCTACCTACCTGTAACTAGAATGCTAGAGATTGTGTCACTGACCTAGAGAGCAACCTGCTCTTTTGAGAAAGCCTGATCCAGATGCTATGGTTTCTTTTGCAGAGCTCAGCCTCTGGATAGAAAAAGCAACATGGTTTGAAATGTGACACTTATCAAGCAACTAATGCAGGTAACAGTTCTGAAGTGGTCAGTCAGTTCACATGTACCAACAAGAAGACTGGAGCTAAACTTCAAATGCTATCAAGGACTCGCTTCCTTTGGAGATCGAATGACATGATAACAAGGCACTCCAAGAAGAAATCCCTCCAAAGGAGAGAGCTGAACTGCCATCCTATGCATGGGAGCGCAGAGACCCCAGATACAAGAAGCTGAATGCACCTTAGGTTTCCCCTCCCAAACTGCCCAGTGACCAACCTAAACTTTTTTGAAAAGGGAGTACAGCAGCCAGCTCTTGTCTCAATTGTATCATCTTAGTGATACAGTACTATTTCAACTTCTTAATAATAATAATAATAATAATAATAATAATAATAATAATAATTTATTATTTATACCCCGTCCATCTGGCTGGGCTTCCCCAGCCACTCTGGGCGGCTTCCAAAAGAATATTGAAATACTATAATACATCAAACATTAAAAGCTCCCCGAAACAGGGCTGCCTTCAGATGTCTTCTAAAAGCCTGGTAGTTGTTATTCTCTTTGACATCTGGTGGGAGGGTGTTCCACAGGGAAGGCGCCACTACCGAGAAGGCCCTCTGCCTAGTTCCCTGTAACTTGGCTTCTCGCAGTGAGGGAACTGCCAGAAGGCCCTCGGTGCTGGACCTCAGGGGGCACAGATTTAACATGTGCAGTGATTTATCTGTGTGCATCTGTGACTTGGTAAAACAGATATTTTCAATCGTGCCCCCCCATAAATATTGAAATATTTGATTAAGAAAATGCTTTGTAGTCTTTCTGTTCTGTGCAAATTTATTTTTTTTATGTTCTCCCTTCTTTTAAACCTGCAAAAGCCTTGAAATGAAAACAAACAGAATTGATAAATGTTTTAAAAATGGCAGAGTCAGGTGAATTGGCTCTTTTTGGTCATGCTTACTAGCTTACTACTAATATTCCACAATTCTTTTCTTATTATGTATTTATTAATTTGCACCCAGTTCCTTATCTTCTGTTCTCCATTTCCTGTTTTCCACCCTGGTTTTTTTAAAAAAAACATTTCTTCTATTTATGTTTCCTCCATTTCTCCCGCACACCCAAAAAAATGTTCCAGGGGTTTACAGCATGATCCTATGTGTGTATTGCTCAGTATTATTTATTACATTTATATCTTGATTTCTTCCATCATGTAACTCAAGAGAGTATACACATGGCTCCCAGTGTTATAAGAAAAAAACTGCTCCCTGTGGCATATCTAAGAGCCCGTATAGAGTCCTTAAGCAGGTTCTCTGTCGGTAGGAGAAAATAACAGAGGCCAACCAGGAAATACAGTGGAGCCTTGGGTTACGTTACCTTCGGGTAATGTAACTTTCGGGTTGCGAATGCAGCAAACCTGGAAGTGTATACTTCTGGGTTTCGCCGTGCACACATGCGCAGAAGCGCTCTAATGCGCCGCATGTGCACGCAAAAGCAGCGTCTCTAGATGCAGACTTTTTGGGATATGTATGGACCCCCGGAACAAATTAAGTTTGTATCCGGAGGGTCCACTGCAGGAGTCAGGAAGGACCCAGTCCCAGAACAATGGTGCGCAAACCCTTCTATAGACTTTTGAAGTTGCCCACACTGTAGCCAGAGACCAACCCCCAAAACATCATACATACATCACAGAAGGAGGCGGGCTACAGCATAAATCCTGTCTGGCAGGATTGATTGCTTCACCTGGACAGCCTACCCATTCCTTTTGAGATGCTAAATACTTAGTTCCTGAATCCAGGTCACAGGCTCACCCTATTCATACACAATACGCCCTTAAGACAGGATTTGTGAGCAGAGAGACAATGGGGAGGTTTCCCCATTTCCTTCCTTACTGCAGAGAATTTTTGAGGTGGCTGGAAGAGTCAAAATGGCTTCATGACTGTTCCTCCTATACTATTTCAGACATGTGGTATATATAGTTATGATCATAAATCAACAAGGCAAATACATACATATGATTTATATATATGAGACCTTAAGGTAAAAGGTAAAGGGACCCCTGACCATTAGGTTGCGGTGCTCATCTCGCTTTATTGGCCGAGGGAGCCGGCGTACAGCTTCCGGGTCATGTGGCCAGCATGACTAAGCCGCTTCTGGCGAGCCAGAGCAGCGCACAGAAACGTTGTTTAGCTTCCCACCAGAGCGGTACCTGTTTATCTACTTGCACTTTGACGTGCTTTCAAACAGCTAGGTTGGCAGGAGCAGGGACCAAGCAACGGGAGCTCACCCCGTCATGGGGATTCAAACCACCGACCTTCTGATCGGCAAGTCCTAGGCTCTGTGGTTTAACCCACAGTGCCACCTGCGTCCCATATGAGACCTTAGAATTCCTATAATACCAGGCAAAACGTGCCCTATATATTTTTTTAAAAAACCAATATACTGTAGACCCAACCATAAGTAGTCAGGTGCTACCATGAACCCAGAAATTGTTTTTTTTCCAGGAGGTGCTCCCTTTTTTCACCCCCATTCAGGTAGGCCACCTCTAAAAAGCTTTGGGGCAGGCAGGAAAAAAACAAGCACACCTTGTACCCCACAGCGGCCAGTCTGATGCCTCAGTGGGAAGCCCACAAGCAGGCAGGTTGGTGATTTCCAACCTGGTGGACTCCCAGATGTTTTGGACTACAATTCCCATCAGCCCACCTATAGGATTCATGGGCTGATGGGAGTTGTAGTCCCAAAGAGCTGGCAGGCACCTGGGTGCTGGGGCTAAGCTAAGGGGTCCTCCTGAGACACAGAACGACGAGGACCTGTGAGAGCGTCCCACGGAGTGGGGGGTGGGGAGCTGAACCTGTTGCATTTCTACCTGTCACCACAACTCAGAAGAAACTCGCCCTGAGAGCATGGAAAAGGGGAAACAAGACAACAATTGGCTCGTTTTCTTATTTGTCGGCCAAGTTTCCTTTGGGGGTTTGCTGAGCCACCGCCCCCCTCAAATGACGGGGCTGGATGTTGGCCGAGGCAAATAACAGCAGCAATAATACATTCCCTCTCACACACATATCAACATATTCTGTATAAAAACACAGGGAAAAAATAGCAAAAATAAATATATGGTCGAATTAACGTATTTGGATAGACTTGCGGGTACAAGGCGACATATTAATAATAATAATATATCCTGTCCGAATAAGTAATCTAGGCATGTCCACTGGTTCGTTTATTCCACTCCGAGGATTTTATGGAAAATAGGTTTTACCGTTTCATGTACATCGCCTAGATAGAAATATATAGAGATATACACACACAGCATATGGATTAATCCGTTTATGAAAACCAACAGCGAGCGCAGCAGCCTCCTCAGAGAAGAACAAAGGCGGCGGCGGCGGCGCTATCTCCATCCCTGGCCTGCCGGGCCGCCGCCTCCCTCCAAGCCGCGGAGGGGCCGCGGTGGGAGAAGCAGCCGACGCCGCTTCCGAGACGCCGCCGACGCCATCACCCCCGGCGAGGGGGGGGGGGGAGACGCGAGAAAGGAAGGCCGCCGGCGCCGCCCGCGCTCTTTCCGCGCTGCCCGAGGGGCCGCGGCGGAAGGCGCCATCTTGTGAGGAGGGGGCGGCCCTCGCTCGCTCGCTCGCTCGCCTGCCCGCCCTCGCGTCCTGCCTCCTCCGCCTCCTGCTCCTCCTCCTCCTCCTCTTCCATGCCTCGGCCGCCAAGTCCCCTCGCTCGCGCTCCCTCAGTCTCCGCCGCTCTGCGAGGGAGCGCAGCCACCCCAGGCCGCCGCCGCCGCCATTTCCAGCCGCTTCCAGCCATGGCAGGTGAGGGGAGGGAAGGTCGCTCGGATGGGGGAAGGGGGGGTGCCCCATTTTTCCATTAACGCCCCCCTGTCCGGCCCCCCCGAATGCCTCGCCCCCCACAAAAATCCAGGTTATTTCTGGGCTCCTTCCCTCCCTCCCCGGCTTCGCCATCCTTCCTGAGCATCCCTTTCTCGTTTCGTTTCTTTCCATGATCGCTGGTTTCTTCTTGCCCTGTCAGGCCCAAAGCCGCCCCCTTATCCTTACACGCCCGCCCAGGTGTCCACACGCCGCTTGGGACCCCCCCCCCCTTGACCGGCCTCTCCAAGCATTGCCTTGCCCCAGAATAACGACCCCCCCCATCCAAAAAGGTGGGTCCCGCGCCCACGTCCTTTTGCATCTGCCTACCTCCCCGCCCCCACCCCCCAAGATAGCCCATTTTGTTCACCTCTTATGCCCTTCCCTTCTAAATATTCGGAATTTACACCTCTTTTTCTTTTGGCTACCTGGACCAGTAGTTCACGACTTTGCCTTCTTTCTACTCTTTGCATCTCCTGGTTTATAAGGCGCAGTTATTGCAACCCACCTTTTTCTCTGCTCCTCCCCCCCCCCGAATAATCCATACTAACCTTTGTACTGTACACTGTTTTGTGCAATGTTAATAGTTGCAGCATGCACAGCTGTCACACCCTTCCGCGAACTCCTCTTTACAATGTGCCTGGAGTCATTGATTTCCATGTGTGCGTTCACACAAATGTGGTCCCACAGTTGCCCCTTCTTTCCACCTTGGCATCTTCTGCCTATAGGAATCCTGCCTTTCCTCTTCTCCCTACTAGACCCTGATGGTTGCAGCCTAGATACACATATTTTTTCCTCCATGCCAAGCTATAGCATTTGCCGTCATACCCTCTGCCCCTTTTCGCATCTTTTCTGAGGTGAGCAGCCCCTGGTTCTCTTTTCTTCCCACCCCCGACAGCTGATTTGAGTTCTGGCTTTTTACTTGTAGCAACCCGTTTCCTCCACGTATGGGCACTTGAAGTATCGTTCTGTTTATTTTTATATTAACCCAGTTTGTTGCCTCTGTAGCTGTAACTACAAAAGCCTTGTTATCGTATGATATATTCATTCCATCACTTCTGTTTCTCTGTCTGTCTCTGTCTCCCTGATAATGCCTTGTTACTACAGCAGATATTAGCCTCGTTTTGCTCCCTTCTTGTTGGTACATTAATAATAGCATTCTAGCCATTCTCTGTGTGATACCAGAGCGAACATCTAGCTAATTACTGCAGGGTTTTTGCCTTCAAATTGACTGTTGGAAAAGGATAAGAGGATTGAAATGGGTTGGTGCCAGCGAGAATCATCCATCTGATTAAAAACGAATGCTTTCTCCCTAACACACTCCTGGGTGTAACCTCTCCCTTTCACTTGTATGTCCATCTTTTTTTGAAACAAAATGGGTGGCAGACATATAAGGCTTATAAGCCAGGTGAAGAATTTAGGTTAATTCACCTGCAGTGATAGACTACATTCCCTGTCTGGTTGAGACTAATTTAAATTTGATGCAGGGATAGTGTGTTTCTGTAACTTTAACTCATAAACTGTCTGCCTTTCAAACTAGGAAGCATTTATTGTATATTAAAATATTGAAGGACAAGGAATTAACTCTTCTCTCTTTCACTGTGCAGCATCATTCAAGCCTCTCCCCAGTTTATAGATAAAATGTATTCTCTAAAACTGAATGACGTAGTGATACCTACTAATGTTGCTGAATCCATACACGTACTGTATTCTTAAAAGATAGTATATTCTACCAAAGCAGTATATGCAGGCTCACTTTTCTTCCCTTCATTTTGAAACTGACATAGGTATTCCCCTGCCCTTCAAAGATAAGCTTGGAACACAACCTTGATCTGCTCCTATTCTAGCTATTCTATCTATTTTCTTTGAATGCCCAGTTCCCTCTTGAAAAGCAAAAGATTAAACAATCAATGAATTTGCTTTGAATGACTGAAATAATTGATTTTCCTTGTCAGAATTGATTGCTTTGTCTCTCAAGGATTCTGGGTCAATGAGTGCTCTGTTGCTGGACCCTCATTTTAGTCCTTGTTTAACTGGAAAGTTGGAGACTCTGCAGGACTGGAAATGCTGGACAAATACTGAGTGTTGGTGTGGACTGACTATTTAGATTTGTGCATTTTGGGGAGGTGGGCAAGAAGTGAGTGACACTGGGAAGAGGTGTCAGAGCAAATAATAGATTGTCCATTTGCAGCCCTCTACTGACTAGGAATTGAGAGAACATCAGACAATTAATGTACAGAATCCTACCATGTCATGTAGTCCAATCAGTTTGCTTATCTACACAATTGCCCTTGTTGACTGGATCTTGCACTCCAGCAGCATTGGAAGCAATCTTTACCAAAAGAAGAGTCTTCACCCTTGGATGTTTTTTTAAAGGTAGTTGTTAAAGATCATAGTTGATAGGAAGCTTAGTGTGAAATCTTAATTCTTTGATGGTCTGATGCTAGGAACAAAAGCTATCCTGGAACAACCATTGATGTTTGGTTAATAGACTGTAAACAAAAGGAATGAACAAGAAACTAGATTGGAGGGCAGAAATGAATGTTGCCTGGAATTTTTGTTTTTATCTATAATATATACTAGTAAATAGGTTTAGATGCACCATCTTCAATACCTGATTAAGAACAAAGATAGGTCGCACCTTAGCATGTATTCTTGCTAGCAGAGCATAATGCCTGGTGAATTGGGGATGGGGCACAGTAGATAACAAAGCACAGTATAAAATATTAGGATTATAGTCCCCTCTCCCAAATTGTTATTTTCCACTGTATAGTAATGCCTTATGTTATAACTCTTGCTCTACAGCCCACAATGCCAGTAAATATTGGAAGTAGATCTCATTGATTTCAGACGAACTTGTTTCCAAGTAACCATGCTTGAAAGCAGTGAGGATTAACTGGAAATATCACTTCCATCCTCTACAGAATACTAAACTGCTTCCCTCCAACTTTATAGAAGCTCAGTGTTTGATTTTCAGATTCTTCATGAAGTTATATGTAAGCTGTTAATTAGTTGACATAGGGATCCTGTGTGTGATCAAATATCAGCAGTGTAATTGAAAACTATTGACCTGTTTGGTTATGTAGGCAGTTAGAAAAGTCCGCTCTGCCTAAAATAATAGTGGTTGAGCAATTAACTGTAAGAGCAGGATGCAGTTTTGGTGCAGTAAGTTCTCTTCTGCTGTTGCCTGTGGATGTGCACCCATTCATCTTTGACCACAGGTCGGAGATGCAGGAGGTGCTTGACAGTCCTCAGTGTCTTCAGTGGACACACATAGAATGGGAAACGTAATGCTAGTAGCATCTCAACTGTGTAACAACTTATACACAGTGACCGCTTACCTGCATGCCAAGGATGGCTGAGACGGTATAAGTTGCGTTGTGTTTTATTTAGATACAGTATTGCTTTTTGGCCCAAAGGTCTCCAAAGCGGTTAACAACATATTAATACAAAAGAAAGATACCACAAATACAATCAACCAATCAAAACAATATAACATAGCAAACCACAAAATACCCATCAGTTACAATGGATATCACAAGAAGATGGTCACATGAAAATGATCTAGTAAGCAATGCCTAAAGAGTGTTGTAGGTATTGCAAAAGATGTCAGGGACAGGGCAGGATAGACTGCAAAGCACTGAAGGAGAATATGTACACAGCTGCATTTTTGTAGGCTTGTGTGTGGGCATTTTGAAAATGTGAATAATGCATGGATGGCCAGACTTTGCACAAGTAATGTACAAACAGTTGACAGATGTTGGGATTTTATTCTTAAGTGAAGGCAGTCTTCCTCATGAAAGTGCTTGGATGATAATAATAGTGTTTGTTAAAGAAGCTGTTGTGAAAAGCTGTTCATTAAGTTAAAACGTACTTTTTGTTTTACTCAGAAACTGCAGGAAGAGGATATTAACAAATGGGAATGTCCTTCATGATGTCGAGAAAGGTAGGGAAAAGATTAAAGATGGAAAAATAAAGCTGCATTCCGTGTTCTGTTGCTGACTTCAAAGCTGGAATGGGATGTAAAGAGGAACATGTTTTGACCAGAAGGATTATCTTTGGTTGTGATAAAAGTCTTAGGAAAATACTTTTCCAGCAATTTGTAGAGGAGCAAGGACCTTTATTCTCTTCGAAATAACAGAAATCGGGCTATTCACCAATTCTTTGAAAGCTTGAGGTTTGCACAGTTGACCAAAAATTTCTCTTGTGTGGCACCACCTTTCTAAATAGATCTGCAGCAGCCAATCTTGCCTCCCAAGTCTCTTCTTCAGTAACATGCCCACCTTCAAATGAAATCTACTGGTTCACATTCTTGTCCTGAGCATCATAGATTCAAATGTTTATTACCAGGAGAGATGCCATGCCCTGACATTTTCTATAAAAGGGGGCGTAGCTTAGTGGTAGGGCTGGGAAAGACTGCTGCCTGAAATCCTGGGAGGTAACTCCCACATAAGTTGTGGACTTACTTTACTTTTAGAAAATGTATTGTTAATGTGGTGACAGTGTTAGACCAGGGAGATTCAAGGTCTCACTCAGCCATGGAGCTCCCTGGATGACCTTGGGCCAATCAACGTTTTCCTTGTCTTCTATACAGGAGTCTTGTGAGAATCAGATAGTGTGAGGGGCAGTGTATGCTACCCTGGGGAAAGGATTAAATTAAAATGTTATAAATTAAACCAACCGACCTTCAAACAATACCTGATGCTGATTGCCTCTCCTCCCCCCAATATCCATTTCTGGAAACTTGGTGAGTCACTATGCTTGGCTTCTGCAGCTCACTGGTGGGTTCTAATAAACCTAATAAAGATTATTACCATTTTTAAAAGAATTTATCTGGCATTTATTTTCCCCCTTGGCATTTGTTCAACCTGTCTTCTTGTCGAAGGTTGTTGTAATGATTAGATACAACCTTCAGTGTCACGTGAAAGCTATTGCTTCTCTGATAGCTTGGTGATTAGTTCTCTGTCTTTGATCCACCAACTGAATGTGATCAGTCATTTAAACCTATTAGTAATCAATGAGGTTGGGGTATCTAACTGAAAGTAGTTTATTCCAGCTGGAGTCACAAATTTTTTAAGATGCATGCAGATAGTATATAGCAGGAGTTAACATGTATAACTGCATACCCTCCTAGGGACGTCCTAGTCAATAATAATAATACTTTTATTATTTATACCCGACCCATATGACTGGGTTCCCCCAGCCACTCTGGGTGACTTCCAATGTATATAAAAAATAATAAAATGCTAAACATTAAAAAAACCTTACCTATATAGAGTTGTATCCTGCTGTCTTGGTGAAGATAAATGTGGAGAAAAATGTTATGTGTCGGTCTATGGAATGGATAACCTTTGCAGGAAAGACTGTGTGCTTCAAATCATTTAACTGTTTTTCAGATGACAGCTGAAATGTCTGCTTTTCAGTTGTTGCTGGAATACGTATTGCTGTACTGATGTATAAAGAGTTTAGGATTTGGAGATGAAAGCACATGTGTCACTATGCAAGATCAAGTATTGGCAGGCTACTGGAGTTCAAGCATTATACATGTGAGAAATTCTTAATAGTTTGGGCAACATACTTTCATTAAATAATCTGTACTGTAGCTCCAGACTTTCTAATAGCAGTAGGATAGGTTTGTTATAAGCAATTTGTAGGCAATTTGATTAGAATGCAGTTTGGTTGAAGAAAGGATAGTTATAAATTACCCTAGCTTGGTTATAAATCACACTAGCTTGATTCTGCCAAAGAGAGATTTACATTCATCAGTTATTCTTGCTTTGCTCCACTCTCATTGTTTCTCCGCTGAAAAACTTGAATATATTCAGAAGCATAAACACAGATATTGTAACATTTGAGCACAGAGAAACACTTTAAAATATTTTTGATGTCTGTCAGAAGTTTGTCGCTCATAAAGTTCTTCCTCATGTGTTTTGGAATAAAATATGTGTTAACGTCACTGCCATACCTAGTGCTTTGGCAAATAAAATGTCATGCAGTAGGATACTTCTACTGAAATGCTTCCTCCTTGTCTCATGAGCAGGCAGGCTGCTAAACCCAATATGACGAATTCCAGCTGTGGCAGTAATTAATAGCCAAAAAACGATATGGAAATTGACATCCTCTGCTAGCACAAGACATTTTCGTGCCTGAGTTTAAAAAATCCAAATGACACCCCACCTGCTTAACATTAGGATACCCTCCCTTAGAAAGGTTGCCTGTATAAGCCTTGTTGAAATGAGCAAGGAGACGGTAGAATTTTTGTTGTGCATTCATATTAGCTTTTGTTCAGCAAAACATCTAAGTAGGTTGGACTGTATATGTCAGACCTATCCCTGCCCACTGCTGCCCTCAGTGATACCCAAAATCTGCTGCCCTACTTTGTCTAATGATGGTTGCCCCCTCTGTCTGAACTTACTGAAGCTGAAATTCCTTCATTTGCCCTGTTAAGTATTTCATGACAAGCATATTTTAGCAAAAAGACATTCGGCCTCTGTCCAAGTTGTATAATAAGAAAATAGCATGTGTGTGTGTTGTGTTTTTTTTGCAAGCAAGCTGTTATCCTTCATCCAAGGACCAGCTTGCATAATCATTCTTTAATGGCTCAGTGCCTCTGACCTGCGTTCAAAAATGTATTGCGTTCCTTGTCAAACCTCCATGCTACAGAATCAGGACTGTAGGAAAAGTTTTCAGACTGGATACATCTACGTTATGGCTGCTGTTTCAAGAAAGATTGTAAAGCACAAAGCCAATGGCTTATAGAGAGGTGAAGCCATATTTGGTCTAGGGGGGAAAAAATGAGATATTACTACAGCTATAGCTAAAGTTGAACAAAAGCTGTACAAGATCCCACAGGATCAGACTTTGTGGAGGATGCTTAGTAAGGGTTTCTGTGGGATCTGCCAAAAGTGTTCTTAAGCTCTCTATATGCAGGTAACTCTTTCTGTTTCAGCATGTTAGTTGGTTCTCATAGGATTATGGGACATGTTTTTAATTGTTCATGCAGATTGTGGCCTCATCAGTACCATTACTGCTTCTGAATGGTGATTTAATGTGCCAGGTGTTGTATAAAGTGCCTAAGTGACAATTATTCCTGCTCAGAGGCTTCTAATCTACAATAGATTATCATGATGGGGACTAGTCAGGTATTGGAACAAAATTGAGTTGGGGAGTGAACAAAATTGAGTTGGGGAGTGTCATGGCAATGGAGAAGCTTGGATGGTTCAGGAAAGGCTATGTGAGATATGGAAAGGACATTGAGTGTGGAAAGGACAAGAAGCTTCAGAAGGCATTCAGATTTGGTGGAAACCCAGCTATGTGGGTCTGTCAGATGGGTTTTGGGTAGTGGGTGCTTTCTGCCAACATTGTCTCTCATGGTTCTAAACTACTTGCTACAGCTATGTAATGGCTTTTTGCACCATATTTCTGTTGGTTAAGCTTCAGCTGACAGGGACGCGGGTGGCGCTGTGGGTAAAACCTCAGCGCCTAGGACTTGCTGATCGCATGGTTGGCGGTTCGAATCCCCGCGGTGGGGTGTGCTCCTGTCGTTCGGTCCCAGCGCCTGCCAACCTAGCAGTTCGAAAGCACCCCCGGGTGCAAGTAGATAAATAGGGGCCGCTTACCAGCAGGAAGGTAAACGGCGTTCCGTGTGCTGCGCTGGCTTGCCAGATGCAGCTTGTCACGCTGGCCACGTGACCCGGAAGTGTCTGGGGACAGCGCTGGCTCCAGGCCTATAGAGTGAGATGAGCGCACAACCCTAGAGTCTGTCAAGACTGGCCCGTACGGGCAGGGGTACCTTTACCTTTAAGCTTCAGCTAAGCTTGGTGTAGACAACTGCTGGCCTGGCTCCCAATGTGGTGCTTGAAACTTGTGTTAAAGGTCCTTCATTTGTAGCCCCCTCTATTAGTAAACGTATATTTAGCTTTAGGTGTAAATGTTATGATCGTATACAATGTCGGCACCATAATTTTATTTTTAGAAGATAGCTCTTTGGCTGTTTGCTTTTTTATATTGAATCACTCTGACTTTCACCGATCATTCAATGACTTTTTAAGGCTTGGAACAATGCATCTGTTGTACTAATTATAGTTGGAATTGGTTTTTTTCTGAACACTGTTGTGACAGCTAGTAATTTGTTGAATGGACAGAAAATCACTGTTGGAGGCACTACAGATGGTGGGTCTCCTCAAAGAGGGGGATAACTAACTTCTCCCTGTAACTGTGGGAAGCATCAGACAAATTTATTTATTTCAATGTTTTTGTAACCCAGCCTTCTTCATCAGTACAGTAGTGAAACCAACAAAACATTGTTAGAAACAATGGCAAACGAAATAACTGCAAACTGCTTAACAGCGAAGACTAAAACAACCAGTCATTGAACACCTAAAAAGCCTAAGGGAACAGATATGTCTTTACTTGTTGCCAAAAATGATGTGGTGTCAGCACTGAATGTACGGTTCTTATAGAGGAAGGGCACTCCACAAATAGAGTGCTACCTTGCAGGATGCTCCACACCCCAGGCAACCTTCTCTTAACAGTGTGATGTGAAGAAGAGCCGCTGTGCA
Organism: Podarcis vaucheri; assembly: GCF_965113315.1. NCBI lineage: Eukaryota > Metazoa > Chordata > Lepidosauria > Squamata > Lacertidae > Podarcis > Podarcis vaucheri. The sequence goes on along the minus strand of NC_138765.1, from coordinate 86,595,270 downwards.
AGTAAACAGGGTGTGTTTTATACGTAAGAGGATGCACTGGGATAGTTTGCATGCCACTCATTTAAGCCAAACCACGGCTGCGCATGAATGCATTAGTGTGTGACTTCTTGGAGTAAAACTAGTTCTGCTCCACTCCCTCTCCTGGTCCTCCTGCACTACCTTAAGCTAAGCCAGAGGTTGGCTATGCATTATGTCTGGATTCTGACCCACCCCCTGGGTGCATGGGTCGGGGTCATGAGTTGTCTCACTGCAAGCAAAGCAGAAGCAGTAAGCCAAGGGCAACCTTGGCTGCAGCTCATGGTTTCTCTGAAGTGAGCCTGGTTTCTCTGGAGCCTGGGTTGGGATGTACAGTGGTGCCCCGCAAGACGAATGCCTCGCAAGACGGAAAACCCGCTAGATGAAAGAGTTTTCCGTTTTGGAGGTGCTTCGCAAAACGAATTTCCTATGGGCTTGCTTCGCAAGAGGACAATGCCTTGCGAGTTCCTGCGGGGTTTTTTTCCTCCTCCCCCCTTTTGCTAAGCCGCTTATCAGCTGATCCGATCAGCAGATAAGCCGCTAATAGCGCTAATCCGCTAACCCGTCAATGGGCTTGCTTCGCAAGACGAAAAAACCGCTAGACGAAGAGAATCACAGAACGGATTCTTTTTGTCTTGCGAGGCACCACTGTAATGGTGACATAGCTCCTGGTAGTGTGGCTATCAAGAGGATCGGGGGAAAGGAAGTGGCTACCGGTTTTCCTTTTGAGTACCTGCATGCTTGAACATAATTCACTGACAGAGTACATCACTTGAAATGTTTACTAAAACATTAGCAGTGTAGTCAGAAGAATTCGCATTCATTTCAGTGGGGCTTACTTCCAGGCAAACTGGTACAGGATCAAAGCTTAAATTTATTAATCATTTATTACCCTCTTTCTAAATCCCCATGTCAGTAACAAAAAGATTCATAGCTGTTTACCCTAATTTTGCTGTTAGAACAAAATACATATGTAGAAGTAACTGATTAGTGAATTTGTAATTAAGTTCTGACGTCCCCAATTTTAATATAATTGAAAAATAGTAATGCCATCTTGCCTGCTAAAAGAGATCCATGTCCCCTGAAGCTTGATACCTCCACATTTATAAACTTTGAACCTGTGAACCAGATTGCCTTGCCTGCTGTGTATTCTGTTTTGGGGAGCTAACAACTGTGTTACCAAGCAACTCATGAGACATGATTCTTATACTAACTTTGGTGATGAATATTCCGTATGGTAATAGCACATATTTTATAGTGATCAAGTGTGAAAAAACAACAACACTCATTTGTTTGGGTAAAAAAATGTATGTATTGTCAGAGTTGGTACTATAAGTCAGGGTTTCCCAAACATGGGTCTCTGGTTGTTGTTTTTTTTCTTATCATTTGTTTTATTGGTAAAAGGAAGTTATAGCTCATAATAATTAGTTGGTCACAAATTGCGACTTGCATTTCTGCAAACTTGGTCCAATAAAATAATTTTGTGTTGATTTAGTTCAGCTTTCCCCAACCTGCTACCTTCTAGATATTTTAGACTACAATGCCTAGCACTCCATCACCATACAGCTATGCTTGCTGGCAAAAACTGATGGGAGGGCACCTGGTTGGGGAAGATGGATTTAGTTGTGGAGTGAAGGCTATTCTTGAAAACCATTTTCTAGTGTGCCAGCAAGTTCACTTACAGTTATGTTGGCCCTGTAGTAGTGAAATAGCACTTCTTTTTGACACTGTACCTTGAACATGGCAGAACATGAATGGGAAGGGGGACAGAAGTGTTATGCCTGCTGTTAGGATTAATATAATTGGTCAGCTAATTGCCAGGATTGTGGCAAGGCTCACAATTATCTTGCACAGCAGATTGCTTTATTAGAACCATAACAAAATCAATAATGAAATCTGATTTTTGTTTTGTTCTTTTAAATGTTTCTGATAGGCACTTGCAAATCCGGAGTCTCTTGAACTTGCTTGAATGTTAGGTTTTGCCCTGCCCTGCTTTAAAATTTTCTCCTTTTTCTCAATTTCCTTAGCAGTTTCTCATATCTGTTCATACGTGTGGTAAGAGGTGCCATTAACCTGTGGGAGTCAAAAGTTGTTCATAATCCTTTTGTTCCAAACACAGTGATTGCATTAACAATGTCTGCATTCAACTTGGAGCATTCTTATCCAATCCATAGTTGTAGCAAGCAATTTTTTCCTAGAACTTCCTGCTATAGTAATTATGAGTAGGCTTAGGTAAAGGTAAAGGTACCCCTGACCATTAAGTCCAGTCATGGACGACTCTGGGGTTGCGGCGCTCATCTCGCTTTCCTTTTTTTAAAAAAATAATACTTATTACTTTTTCAACAATTTAAACACTACACAAAAAAAGAACAATACAATACACAAACACTACATAACACTAACACATTAAACTAACAAAACAAAAGCAATTTAAAACACATCAAACAATTTCTATATCTTATCTTTCATTCACTTATTTCGACGACCTCCTCGCACCTCCCTTTTTGTATTCCACTTCTATTAATTGTTTCAGCAATTCCTTTCCATCTTCCTCTGTTTTCTATCCTATAATTATCTTAACACATTCTAACCTTATTTTTTCCTTTAATATTCTATTAATCTATTTATACTTAATTCCTTATAACATTTCTACTAAAGCCATATAACTTCATTCCAACATTCATTAATTTTACAGTATTTCTATAAATAGTCTTTAAACTTTTTCCAGTCTTCTTCCACCGACTCTTCTCCCTGGTCTCGGATTTCTGCCAGTCATTTCCGCCAGTTCCATATAATCCATCAACTTCATCTGCCATTCTTCCCGGGTGGGTAAATCTTGTGTCTTCCAATACTTCGCGATGAGTATTCTTGCTGCTGTTGTTGCATACGTAAAAAAAGTTCTATCCTTCTTTAACACCAATTGGCCAACCATGCCCAGGAGAAAGGCCTCTGATTTCTTCAAAAGGGTATATTTGAATACCTTTTTCATTTCGTTATAAATCATCTCCCAGAGTGTCTTAATCCTTGGGCATGTCCACCAAAGGTGAACTCTAATCCTCAAATTGCCTCTGTAGGGCTGGGACTCTCTCTCTCTCCAGTTGTGTTACTTTACATTCAGCAGCAACGGCTTTCTCCCTGGCTTCCTCCGCAGTTTGCCGTATCAAAGTAGATTCCTGTATCAATTTCTGGGTGGTTTCTGTATTGGTATTATTTATACTTTCTGTATTTAAGTCAATTTTAGTAGTTGGAACATCCACTTTCGCATTTATCAGGTCTGTTTTCTTGTTAAGCTGTTCCAGTGAATCATTTATCTTATATAATGCAGCCACTAAGGCCTCTTCTGTCGACATTCCTCTTGGTTTTGAGTGTACTGGTACAAAGGCAGCAGCAGAAGAACCAGGGGGGCCTGATGTTGAACCTCTCCTGGGTTGTTGCCAAGTCCTCCCAGACCTTACTGTTTTGTCAGCAGTTGACTGGTCTGTTTTTCCCTTTCCATTTGCCATAACACTTAAAAGATTCAAGGTCAGTCCCAGAGTCTCACTGTTTTTTATCTTGCAGCTGGAAATTCCCCTAGCCCAGCTCTTGTAAAGCAACCAGTTTCAAAGGCTTCCACTAGGGGAAAACAGTTTCTATTTATAATAGTCCATAATGTCCTCTTTTAAACACAATTCAAACAATCCAAAGTTAGTTTCAATTTTCAGTTACTTTTACTCCTTTTTAAAAGCAGCCGGAGACAGTGGAAACAATGTATTCCTCTTATTTAGCTAGCTGTCAATGAACGTTCTAAATGCTGTCAATGAACATTCCAAAAGACGTCTGTCCTGCTAGCAGCCCGTTTCTAGGGTCAGAGCGGCAGTATTTTAGCTCTCTTCGCTCTCTCCCACAGGCATACTCAGTCCACAACTCCCCCCCCCTTCTCCTGCCTCCAAGTTTAATGTTCTTTGCCGATGGAAATTTAGTCTTTTACAAAAGGCTTTCCAAGACTCCAGCTTGCAGCCTCATTGCCTCAGTCTATTTACAAAAGGGGAAGGCGGACTTCCTGTATTGAACCTCCCTGTTACGATACCAAATTAAACGTTTAAGAATCCAATTCTCCCGCTTCAGCTCTACTCACGGGTAATTACTTTAAAATCAAATTGTCCACAGGAAAAGGTCAGCGCTCTCCGACAACAGCTATGCGGCTTCGCTCCGTGGAAGAAGCAGGTGGTTCGAAGCACCGCGCCGCTCACCCCATGTTGCTCCGGACCCCCGAAACCGGGTTTCCCCGCGAGTAGGGGAGGCGCAAAAGGTGCCCGCTGAATCCCACGTTCACAGGCTTCTCCCGCCTGTGATTTTTTGCAGGTCTCCGCCTTCGCCGTGGCGGCCAGACCCAAATTCCCACGGGTTAAATTCCTCCCGATCAGAGGAATTCTGCCATTGCCGGAGGCACCTCCCCAGAAGTCCGCTCATCTCGCTTTCCTGCTGTGGGAGCCCGCGTTTGTCTCCAGACAGCTTCCGGGTCATGTGGCCAGCATGACTAAGCCACTTCTAGCGAACCAGAGCAGCACACGGAAACGCTGTTTACCTTCCCGCCGGAGCAGTACCTATTTATCTACTTGCACTTTTGACATGCTTTTGAACTGCTAGGTTGGCAGGAGCAGGGACTGAGCAACGGGAGCTCACCCTGTCACAGGGATTTGAACTGCCGACCTTCTGATCGGCAAGCCCTAGGTTCTGTGGTTTAGACCACAGTGCCACCCGCGTCCCATATGAGTAGGCTTAAGTGCAAATAACTGAACCAATTTGCTCCCTGGGTGAGTGCCCCAGGTGAGAGATGGAGTGGTTTCTGACTGGGATGGTTGGATTGATCTCTCCTATTTATTTCTCTACATTCTGCTATTATGATTAGAGGTGGGTTAACAGCAGTACAGTGGTACCTCAGGTTACAGATACTTCAGGTTACAGACTCCGCAAACCCAGAAATAGTACCTCAGGTTAAGAACTTTGCTTCAGGATGAGAACAGAAATCACACAGTGGCACCAGGAGGTCCCATTAGCTAAAGTGGTGCTTCTGGTTAAGAACAGTTTGAGGTTAAGAATGGACCTCCGGAAGGAATTAAGTTCTTAACCAGAGGTACCACTGTATGTGTCTGGGTCAGAGACGGAGGAGGGGAATGAGGCTGCCATCTCTGTGGTGCTAGGCAAGGGGTGGTTTGAAGCTGGGCAAAGTTATGCAGAGACAATGAGGAGGGCTAGTTCTATCAAAGCTCTTGCTCTCATTCCACTCTGTCTGCTGTATTTTGGAATTTAAGGATACTGGTTAGCCAACCCTATCCTCCTGGTCTGATGGTGTTGCTGATGGATTTGATTATGGGTGAAGGGGGTGGCTTGGTGTGTGTAACAGAGACTTAGGTAGGTGAGTTGGGTGGCCAGATGGTCATCTGGTACAACACCACTCTGGGGCGGGGGGGGGGGGAGTTATAATTGTCCATAAAATGCTATCTCCCTGCCAGGAAATTGCTCCGATTTGGACATTGCCTTCTCCTTCCTCAGTTGACTCCCTTGTGTTAAATTATACATTGTATGCATCTTGGGGTAGAGACCCATCCTGAAATACTTTGGAAAGCACTATTCTTTGTGAATGTGCCATACAGTATAAACAAACTAAGTGGTTATTATCAATGGTATGATTTATATCTGGAGTAGGGCATATTTATCTCATGCTCTGCGGAATGTGCTGTTTTCTGGCTTTGCATTATCTCTCTTGATGAGATCAAAGCTTTTATCTTGGCAACAGAGCCAGCTATTTCATCTTTGCCTGCAGCATGAAACAGATGACCTTGTTTGCTGTAAAAATGTCCACTCTTCTGGTTCCGATTAGCTCTGTAGACTCTGATCATGCACAGGAGCTGAGCAGGACTGCACTTCCACAGTCACAGGGAAGTGGAGCTATAGTACAGTTCAGCACATGATTGGAGCCCAGAAAACCAGCTTTTTGTGTGAGTTGAGACTCTGTGTGGGAAGTCTTTAAGCTGCGAATACTCAAAGTACCCTGCAATTCACTACCTGAAATATACTCCCCTGGGTGCCATTCCTCCTCCTTCAGAGTTATCATAGTCTGGAATATCCGCAAATAAGACATAACCTGTAATGGATTCTCTCAAAACATTCTGATTCTCTTTTCCCTCTCCTTTTGTACTAGTGCATAAGGTTCAGCATTACCCTGAAGCTAAAACTTGACATGTGGTTGCAAATGAAGAATTCCCAATCCAGTGTTTTGTTTTTAAGGTGCAACGAAGGGACCATTGGTGAGGCAGGTTTGCAGGGAAGGGCAGGAAGGAGGACGCCCTTTCCCTGCCCTGCCCTTTCCTCTAGTCAACCTGAAAGCCCAACCTTGCAGATTTGGGTTAAACAGCCACTGACTGCCATTTCTCCCCCAGAAAAGCACCCTGCCCCCTCCTTTTTATTTCTGTTTGCTACTGAATGTCTAGTGGAGCCCTGAAGCCTGCTTCACAAATATTTAAGATGTGCACATAAAAAAGAACATGTGATTATGTCATGGGTAGGCAAACTAAGGCCCGGGGCCTGGATCTGGCCCAATCGCCTTGTCAATCCGGCCCGCAGACAGTCCGGGAATCAGCGTGTTTTTACATGAGTAGAATGTGTGCTTTTATTTAAAATGCATCTCTGGGTTATTTGTGGAGCATAGGAATTCATTCATTCCCTGCCCCCCCCCCAATATAGTCCGGCCCCCCACATGGTCTGAGGGACAGTGGACCGGCCCCCTGCTGAAAAAGTTTGCTGACCCCTGGTATGTGATGAGCACATAGCTGGGCAACCCAGCCAGAAGGGCATGATATAAATAATAAAATTATTATTGTCATATATACATAGTTCCTTGCCCGCATTCACTTAACAAGAAACCCAGAATTGCTAGTGCCTAATGTAAGGAGCAGTCCTGATAGACTTGTAAGAGGCAGTCTGCTGTTGACTGCTGGTGGGTATGTCCTTTCCAGCACATTCTTGAGCAGTTCTTGAAGGGTTGCTATATCCCCAGGCATCCATGGTAACCCTTATCCTCTCTGCTCTGTCCTGAAGCACTTACTTCCTTTCTCCACCCTTCATCAAAGTAACTTCCCTTTCAGCTTGACCTCTGCACACAGAAATGACATGCCAGCAGTTTTGCTGTGTCACTCTATATTGCAATGGGCATAAGCGGAGCTCTTCTGATTCAGGCCAGAACTCCCATCTTGTCCAGCATCTTGCTTCTTACAGGGATCATTCATAGCCATTGAGAAAGCCCACAAGCAGGGCTTCATTTGCTGCTCCCCAGCAACACAGAGGTGTCATTTAAGCATCTGTTCTCCTATATCTCCTTTTTAAGAATATGTTTTTATTAACTGGTTTTTCTTGACTAACAAAGGTACATAACACGTCTCTGTTTAATAATAGTTTAGTCCTTCATACAGGTCTGTTATGTGAGACATTATTGTTATAGGCAATATGGCGTAGGGGGAAAGTGAAGTGGGGAGAGAGAAGGGAGAAAATAGAGTGCGGGACACACAGTAAACTTTCATTCTTCAGCATAGTATATGAGCAGAGCTTTTGTGTCAGCATCACGTGAGTACGTATCTTATTTTTGCTGGTGAAGTGAGAGGCCAGAGGGCCCAGGACATGGCTGGTTGTATTTGGCTGGTTGCAGTGTGGCTGGGTGTGTTGCTGGGTTAAACCAGCCATATCATCAATTCACATGCTGTCAGGGGAGGTTGGTCTTTCTCTTGTTGGCCTGTATATGCAATAAAGGGGAACCACACTGGGTGAAAGCGTTCTTTGTTTTCCCCCATGCTAATTTCAGTTTGTTAGTTAGCTTTTCGAATATGATGGTTTCCCATACAGTTTGGTACCAGTGGTCCATGTTCACTCATGCTAGGTCCCTCCAGTGTTTGGTTATGACACTCCTAACTTCTGAAAGTAAGTGGCTTATGAGTTATTTATCATGGGAGTGTGTATTGTTGTCTTGGAAGATATTTTGTAGAGCCAGTTCTGGAGTTGCAGATTTATTATAAGACTGCTATCCAAAGGGATTGAATTTGGAGGCAATTGCACCACATATGGAGGTATGTACCTATGGTGGTGCAGCCTCTCCAACAACTAGATGAAGTTCCTGGGTGTATCATTGCCAGTTTCTGTGGTATTAGGTACCACCTGTAAATTTGTTTCAAAATGAGTTCCCTCTTCTTGGCTGAGGGATTTGAAGGGCAATTTAGTCCATAGTTTTGACCATTGGGTTGAGTTTATTTTGTATATTGTGTCGTATTCCCATTGCAGTAAGGAGTGTAGTGTCTTGGAGTAGTGCTTTGTATATTGCTGATACCGTCCCTTTGCTGTGTCCCTCTGTTGATAGTAGGAGTTTTTCAAAGTTAGACAAGGGCCTAGTGGCAGTTACCTTTGTTGCTGGGTTGTTTAAGAAGGCATGCAGTTGTTGTTGGGTCAGTCAGGGTATTTGGGTGTCCCCTACTTTGTCTTGTATTTCTTGTATCAGTATGGGGTTGCCATTTTGTAGGTGGTGTAGACCTTTGGCTTGCCAAATCTTTATTTGAAAGCTTTGGGATGCATGGTGGAACAGTGGGTGGTAAACTGGGCGATTAGAGGGGGACAGGGCTGGGACAGTATTCCTACTTTTTCTTTCAATGCTTTAAGCATGGTCTGTGTGGATCTGTTTTGTGTTGCGAGGGTTTAGAAATGGGTACACTGAGGTGAGGGTGTTTCAGATTATATCTAATTCTATGTGCACCCATTCTTTCGTTTCATCTTCTAAAATGAATATTGGGAATTCTCCATCCTCCTTCCGAGGTGGGGAAATGCAGGAATTTATTCATGGCTTTCTGTGTGAGAAGATAAATGAATGTAGTTTTTTGCTGCCACTTGCAGAGTTGGGTCTAATCACCTTTAAAAGGAGGTTAGAGCACCGGGCAGCGAAAGCACAAGAGGAAGAACCCTGATTGCCCCACTGCTTCTGCAGCCAGAACACACACCCCCTCCAGTGGGAGGGAGATGTTTCAACGTATGGCATTGCCACTCATCTTCTCTGCCCCAGGGCGGAGCACCCTGGCTTTTGCCAAGTACGCTGTGAGGGGGCATTCTGCTGGCAGTGAAAGTGAGGGCGGGGCGGGGAGGGGCAGGGAGAGACACATTCCCGTTTTACGAGATGTCCTGGTTATGGCATAAGCTTTCCTGTAGAACAAACAACTTCATCAGTTGCATTCTTCATGAAAAGCTAGTATTGTAAATGACAGTTTCACAGATCGCATTCCAAATTACTCATTTCTTGTATGACGAAGTAGTGTCTCCAGGCTATGAAGAATCTTATGAGCCTGTATAATTTATTGAACAGAAACAATGGGGTGTCTGAGCGAATTTCAGACATCCCTTTCCTGAGGGGCAATTAGTTTAAGTGGAGGACTACAAGAATGGTCAGGAGACTTGCTCGAATCTCACAGTTGTGAGCTCACAGGCAGTATTTGACAGGCCATGCTCTTTCAGCCTCAGCCCCGCCCCATCTATAATAGGGCATACAAATTTAACCTACATTACAAGTCAAAATAAAAAAAATTCCTTCCAGTAGCACCTTAAAGACCAACTAAGTTAGTTCTTGGTATGAGCTCATACCAAGCTCATACGAAGAACTAACTTAGTTGGTCTGTAAGGGGCTACTGGAAGGAATTTTTTTATTTTGACTATGGCAGACCAACACGGCTACCTATCTGTAACTACATTACAAGGTTATTGTAAGGATTAAAGCAATATAATTCACATGAAACACTTTCGGGTGTGCAAAGTGCTATATAAATTGGAACAGATGTTTCCTTGTTCGTTTAATACTTTTATGTACCCAGAGGAGCTCCGGGTAGCAAACAACAAGGGATAAAGCAACAAAGCAATGAAAACATATTGAAAATATCTTTAAAACAATACTGCATTTCTCTGTCATTGTTCCATTGATTAACATTTTCACCCTTTGTTCCATATACCCTTCAATCCCTTTGATAAATGCTATCCCAAAGTCCATAATTTCCATAATTCTCTTCATAAATACCCAAGGGACATTGTCGAACACCTTCTCAGCATCCAAAAATATTAAGATAGCTTCTTTTTCATTCTTTTTTATGAAAACTTTCCATGAAAAATATAACAGTGGAATATTTTCTACCCTGTATCACCCTGACATTTTTTTTATATATAAAAAAAAACACAGGCAACTTTAGTGAACAAATCCAGACATTCAGTCTGTAGAAGAAATTAAAACATGCACCATCCATGGTCCAGTTTGGATTATTGTTTGAGCCTTCCCAAGCCATAGTTTATGAAATAATAAATGAACGTTGAAGCTGAGTTCTCCTTCCCTGGTTCATTTTCCTGGTTTATTAACTGACATTAAAACACAGCCCCCGTGTTCAGATGCAACATGTAATTCTGGCCTAATGCACAGATTTGTGGTGAAGCCAGTGCATAACGGCAAGAAGGGATGGGTTTGGAATTACTGCTGTCTATGCCAGGCCAATGTGAAAGGAGTTGCTATTCAGGTTAGCTATACCACTGAAGAGCAGTAAACTTGTTCTTGACGGATAGTTCTGTGGAGTTGTTGTTCAGAAGAACCTGGCAAATGATTCCACAAAAGTTATTTGCCTACACAAAATGTTTACTTGCCCACTTGCCCAAACATATTTGTGTCTTAATGATGGCGGTCACCTTAGTTCACTTTAAAAGGGATTAGACAAATTCATAGAAGGTGCGACTATCAATAGCTACTGGTCATAATGGCTGTATCCTACCACCAATGCTAGACAAGATGGGCTCCCAGTCTTTTATGTTCAATTGATGTCTATAAGGGTGGAGGAAGGCATGAGGAAAGTTTTCCTATATGATCTTGTAGAAACACTTTGCCTGCCCTGGGTAAGGCCAGCTGAGTGGTTATCTACAAGCCCTGTTGTGAAAGACCGGGATGGAAACCCACATTTTAGAGCTGTGGGCTCTGGCATTGTGGCTTTTCATCTGAAGCCAAACCACTGAACATACTTGCTGGAGGCGTTGTAAAGGGACTGCTTAAGGCTAAACAAACACTGAGTCAAGTGTTAGAAGAAACCAGTGAAATTGGATGTCAGTACGTGTGCATATGTGTAGAACACTGCTGCTTAGCCCAAAGAAGAAGAAAATGTTGGAAATGAATAAATAAGGAAACAATTCCTGCATTACAGGGGGTTGAGCTAGATGACCCTTGGGGTGCCTTCCAACTCTACAATTCTATATTTAAAAAATGCACTTGCAAGTTAGGAAATATCACCACTGTCTTTGCATACTGAAATGATGTATATGGTGGGGTCTTGTTTTAAGATTAATGAGAGGTCTTGGTGATTTATCAAATGTCTTACCTGAGCATTGTGATCAGTATATCAGTATTTTTAATTATTAAGGAAAGAACTAGTGGTATTGTGTAGTGGTTGGAGCGTTGGACTTGGGCTGGGGAGCCCTGACTTCAAATACTCCCTCAGCCTTAAAACTTGACTGGTCCAGAGATACTATCACTCAGCATCAGCTGCCTTGTATGGCTGCTATGAGGATGAAACGGAGAGGGTGAAATGGAGAGGGGGGAACCAAGTGTGCTACTTTGAGGTCCTTAGAGGAAAGGTAGGATATAAATGTAACAAAGGTATAAAAAAAGAAACATGGAAGGCAAAATGTATTTCCTTCCAATAGAGCTGCCTTGCCATTAGTTGCTTTCCCATGCTCTGGCCAGGTTCTCAAGTACATGGCAAGTACTTGGCAATGAGCTGATGTGAGCACTTTTTGTGTGCTGATATATCACTTCCAGTGCTGTACTAAATCCAATGCAAATCATGTTTATATAGTCCCAAATTTGTGGTGAGTGGATATTATTTTTGGGTGTTTGGGGGCAGAAGGAGCAAGCTCTGAAATGCTGATTATTTGCATATTCATATCTTTCCTAACATTAGAAAGAAAATCCTTTACAAGGATGCCATTCTTCCGAAATCAGCAATTAAATCTGCATGGCTTGTAATTTGCATTAATTATGGTGTAGGTCCTGTATAATTGCACACTCAAGGAGAATATGGAATCCACAGTGAATTAAATTCATCTGGAAACATTGATATGGGGAGACATGAGCTCTAATTATCTTGGTGTATTTTACCCATCCAAATGAATTATGAACACTGGACTTTGTTCAAGAACTAAAATATGTGTACAATAAGACTAAAATCTCCCACATCCTTTATAAGAGTATAGCTATGATTCTCAGGTGGCTAACATCACTGGAGTAGTTTGAGGGTTGCATTTTTATATAGTTTCTTTAAAATGTTAATACTTTTTTGTTGTGTATTCTTTCTCCTTGTGTTCTGGATTTCATATTGCTATCTGTCTTCTAAGTGAGTTTATCCTGTAAGAGTTGTGTAAACTAACACACTAAAAGAAGTTTTATAAAAAAAAGTTTTTTCTCTTTGCAGAAACAATATAACTGTAAGTTTTGTCCTGTACTTTTTGTGGAACTGCCCCACCTTTGGTGAGAGGTGAAATCCTCAAATCAATTTTTGTTAAAAAACCCTAATTTCTTTCACCTCTATATCTTTCATACCCCAAACACATGACATGATTGAAAGGTGTTATATATACAGTAGTGGGTGTTGGAAAGCTTGTCAGAAGAGGAGAGATGCTTGCTTCCTCACATGTCCTTTGTGAAAATGAATTTGGGAGTGTTTCTGTGGGGTATTTGCACTAATATTTACAAAGTATATTTGTACCAGAAAGATACTTCTGGTTTTTAAATAATTATATTTATTTTTAAAAAAATATTAAATGCAAATAGTTAGTGAGATATTTATCTTGTTAACCACCCTGTGATCTTTCGATGCAAGGAAGTATATGTTAAATAAAATAAAATAGTAAGAGAACACATCTTTCTGTGAGTGAGGGAAGTGTGTTTGCTTCTCAATTCTGATGGCCACTTTGTGTGTGTGTTGTGTGTGTGTGCCTGTGTACTTGCCTGCCTGCCTTCCAGTAGCTTAATGGGCACCACAAGTGGAAGCTAGATGGCGCTCTTGATTTGTATTTTTTTGCATCGAAATGTCCGGGTTTGAACATTCATTTTTTTAGGGAGCAATTGCAAGTTAAGGTTGTGGGGTGTTTTGTGAGGGGAAAACTGTATTCTGTGCTGTCTTTTTCTATTACCACAATAGCCCGAATTCTGAATTATCTACAAACCATATTAGTGCTTCCGAACTATAGGCCATAAATGATTATTTATGAAATTATAACCAAATGGAATTGTACAAGCAAAGAAGCTACACTATCAGCCTTTTTTAAAGACCCCCCTCAGGCACACAGCACAGTCATGTGTTTTGTCCATTTGTTATATTTATGAATCTCAAGCAAAGCTAATACTTAGATCTTGTCCCTTCAAGGAGTTGAGAGGCTCAGCCCCATGTTTGCCTGCCTGCCTGCTTGTATCAATCTTCCTCACACCAAGCTGATTGCACTGAAAGATACTAGGTTCCCCAAGGTCACTTAGTAAAGCTAAAACCTGGTATTTCCCCATACTCTTAAGAACACAACAAGAGCCTGATGGATCCGGCCAATGGCCCATCTAGTCCACATCCTGTTCTCGCAGTGGCCAACCAGATGCCCATGGGAAGCCCATTCCTGCAGTTTCCAGTAACTGGACTTCAGAAACATTCTGCCTCCGACTGTGGCGACAGAACATACCCATAGTGGCCAGTAGGGATTATGGAAAGGCTACCAGAATTATCTGATGTGCTGTTTTTTCTTCTGCACATAGTGCATTTATCTTCATACATTGCTTCTCCATATTTAACCACCACTACTGAGAAGACCAGGGACGCGGGTGGCGCTGTGGGTTAAACCAGAGCCTGGGACTTGCCGATCAGAAGGTTGGCGGTTTGAATTCCCGTGACAGAGTGAGCTCCCGTTGCTTGGGTCCTGCTCCTGCCAACCTAGCAGCTCAATAGCATGCAGTGCAAGTAGATAAACAGGTACCACTCCGGCGGGAAGGTAAACGGTGATTTCCGTGCGCTGCTGTGGTTCGCCAGAAGCGGCTTAGTCATGCTGGCCACATGACCCGGAAGCTGTACACCGGCTCCCTCGGCCAATAAAGCGAGATGAGCGCCACAACCCCAGAGTCATCCGCGACTGGACCTAATGATCAGGGGTCCCTTTACCTTACTGAGAAGACCAAATACAAACTCATTGACTTGTATGATAATATTGGAGAGAATGCCTTTGTCTGATCCACCCAGAAAATTAGTAGCCATTGATAGCCTTGTTCTCCATGGATCCTCTTTTAAAGCCATCCCCTGCCTCTTGTGGGAGTAAGTGCCATAGTATAAAGGTGTCTTGTATGAAGAAGTATTTTCTTTTAATGGTATTGAATCTTCCAATATTCAGCTACATTGGAGGTCCATGAATTCTAGTGTTATGAGAGAGGGGAAAACAGCTTTTCTCTATTTACTTTCTCCATGTCATGCAGCATAATTTTTTAAGCTTTTATGATGTCACCTCTTAGTCACCTTTTCTCTAAACTAAAAAGTCCCAATCTTTGATCTTTGTGGTTAACCTTTCCCAACAATACAATACCCTTTTTTAGGTGAGGCAACCAGAACTGCACACAATTTCCAGTTGTCTGCAGTAATCTTATGTCATAACTTTATTTTATATTTATATATTTTACATAAATATATAGTTATTATACTTGATGTTACTAAATGAGATTAGTTATTAAGTTGCTTGCTGATAAATATTCTACAGCCTTTTAAATGTGTCTGTGGGAAGGGGGATTATTGTTTTGCTGTTTTGTTTTACTTATTTACTTGTTTTTATGCTCTATTTTATTCTGTGAACTGCCGTGAGATGTTATGATGAAGGGTGGTATAATAATAATAATAATAATAATAATAATAATAATAATAATAATAGAGAATTTCCTGAAATGAGTGGGGAAACAGTTGGGTTCATGCAAAGGTTTCCCCATATCTGTGACTTTACCTTTCTCTAACAGCACTTTGGAGCAGATTCTTTAGCACAGCTTGTAACTTGAGCAAACTTTTGCCACTGTGGCAGAAAATTGCATCCCAGCTTATGGCAGATGAGGCATAATTGCAAAAGTCGGTGCTTATGCTTTTGTTGTGGCCAAATTGCGCCACATGTTTTTTGCAATATCATGATAGATTGTTAGAACGATGTCTTATGGAACTTGATGACTAATTTTTTTCTCATGACCTATATTTTCAACAGTAAACTTCATGGATTGCTCTACATATCTGTAACTGATAATAGAAGTGGGTGAACCAGAATAATTTGCCAGTCTGACAATAGTTTTTCAGAACTGGGCATCCAGATTTTGAAGGACTTGGTTTCACACCTTCAAGGGGCTTTGCATACATATTTCACAATATGTAGAACAACTGATGATTACAGATGCAGTCTGCATTTTCCTTTTTGAGATTGGTTTGCAGAAGCCAAGTACTGTTTAAAGGGATTGCTACTGTAATATTTACTCAAGGTTTCTAGTTATGTCAGAGGCATGTAGTAACACCGTGTGACCACGTGGTGTGTCTTGGTATTTTTTAACAGTTGTGTAATGTATAAGCACTTACTCTGATAGGATAAAGTACAGTTATACAATATATGGAATATAAATCCTTCTGCATGATGCTTGTGGTGCTAGTATGATCACTACAGCTGGCAGCTGCTGGTAGGAACCAGGCGAAACTATTCCACAGAGACTCTGCTATCTGCCCTGGTGTCTTGAGGTAAGATAGTCGTTAACCAGCTGAAAGTTGTAGCTAATGTAAGAGAAGTTCAGCTAGAGAATTTATATGGGTTATATGCTGAAGTTTTGGTCTTGAAAATATTGCCACTTGAAAATTTGAATTTTCATAACTTGAAGTTTCTCCCCTCTACAAGTTATGAAAATCCAAATTATCAAGAAGTTAGAAGTGTCAGTGTATTTCTGTGTCCTGAGATAAATGAATCCAGACTAAATCTTAAAACTATTTTAAGTGTATTGTTAATGTTTTAAGTGTATTGTTAATAGGGGTGGGGTTGCATAGTGTCTGGCTTGATTTGAAACTTGACATGGCCATGAACTGACTAAATGGCCTTAGGCAAAAACTACACTGTCGTAGAATCATAGAATTGTAAAGTTGGAAGGGACCCCAAGGGTCATCTAGTCCAACCCTCAACTAAAGCACCCATGACAGATGGCCACCCAACAATTGCTTAAAATCTTCCAATGAAGGGAGTCCACCCCTTCTGAGAGAGTCTGTTTCACTGTCAAACAGCTCTTACTGTCAGACAGTTCTTCCTGATGTTTAGTCGGTATCTTCTTTCCTATAGCTTGAAACCATTAGTTTGAGCCCTTCCCTCCAGAGGTTGCCCCATCTTCTGTGTGGCAACCCTTTAGATATCTAAAGAGGACTATCATATCTCCTCTCAGTCTCCTCTCTTCCAGGCTAAACATTCCCAACTCCTTCAACCATTCCTTGTAAGACTTGGTTCCCAGACTGTTGACCATCTTGGTTGTCATCCTCTGCACATCTTCCAGCTTGTCGATATCTAGCATTAGCTATCTAATCTGCATCTTGGGGGCAATAATATGAATCAAAGTTTACAAGATAATGTATGTGAAATGCTTTGAACACACTAAAGTGGAATCTCTGTTTCTGATGAGGAAATTGTAGTTTAGAATAAAGCCATCAGTTTTGGAGATTTGGTGGGTGCAAAGAGAAATAGATAAAACTTTGTAAAAATAGTCTTTCTATGCCACAGTCCTCTCTACCTATAGAAAGGAATGTCTACATATTAGTTTTCTTGAGAAATAACCAGTCACATAAATCATTATGTATTTTGTATCTTTATTGCTTGGCTTGAGAGGCTAATTGAAGTGCTTTGTTCAGGAGAAAACAGCTGCTTAAAACCCCCACAGCCGCTTCGTTATTTTTTGTGATCCAGACAAAACAGTGGCAGTATGTATGAACATCAAGCAAGAACAATTCCTTTCACTTTTCAGGAGATGATGTAACAATTAGAGCAGGGATTTAAATTTAAAATATGCATTTTCATTCTGAATGGACATTTTTTCTGTCACAAACTGAAGGCAGGGCATTGCTCAAGCACAGCTATTTTCAGAAAGCATGGTTGGATATGCTTAAACTGTTGGTATTGTGAATGCCAGCGCTGTGTTTGTGTGAGAGAGAGAGAGCTTGAGAGAGAGAGAGCTTGCTCCGTGTACAGCATGGTGCTGCACTAGCAACAGTCACCACCACAGTCAAAGTGAACATTGGGATTCGATGGAGACAAAGCAGATACATTCCCCAGTGCAAGGTATTTGACCCCGAGTGCCACCTCTACCTAACAGCACAAACCTACAAGCATAACATTTTGGGCTGACCATCTTCTGATCATACGTGGACTTTAAAGTAATCAGAAGAGGCCCTTTTACATGTATGTGTCCTGCCCCCGTCTGGGGCATGGCTGATAGGAACACACAGAAAGGCTTTTTTGGGTTGGTGCACAAAGTTGGTAGAAATTCCTACTCAAGAGTTCCATGCTGACCCCTTGATTTCCTTGAAGCTTGAATTTGTTTTATTCTGGGTTGTTGTATTTGATGTTTTAACGTGTTGTAAACCACTTTGAGTTTTTTCTTTAAAATATAAAGTAGTATAGAAATGAAAATCATCATCATCATCAATTGTGGTGACCATAACCTAAGTTTAAGGTGGCATTTGGCAATTAGCTTATATATCTGAGTTTCCAACACTGGTTGTAGCCAGTATGGCCAGTGGTCAGGGATGGTGGCTATTATAATCCAAAACATATGGAAGGCATCAGTTCAGGAAAGATGAACTAAACACTCTCTGCACTTTTGTTAGTGTGTGTGTGTTTGTGTGTGTGTGTACGTGTGTGTACAGTGGTACAACAGTTTAAGAACAGCCCTGTTTACGAACTATTCGGTTTATGAACTCTGCAAAACTGGAAGTAGTGTCCCAGTTTGTGAACTTTACTTCGGCCTAAGAATGGCCTAAGAATGGAAACCGAATGGTGGAAGGGTATCGGCGGTGGGAGGCCTCATTAGGGAAAGCACGCCTCGGTTTAAGAACGGTTTTCGGTGTAAGAACGGACTTCCAGAACGGATTCAGTTCATAAACCGAGGTACCACTGCATATACATATATATTCACAATGGTACCTTGGTTCAGGAACAGCTTAGTTGTCGAACAAATTGGCTCCCAAATGCTTCAAACCTGGAAGTAAGTGTTCCAGTTTGCGAATGTTTTTTGGAAGCCGAACGTCTGATGTGGCTTCCGCTTGAGTGCAGGAAGCTCCTGCAGCCAATCAGAAGCTGCGCCTTGCTTTTTAAGCGGTTGTGGGAGTCGAATAGACTCCCAGAATGGATTAAGTTCGAGAACCAAGATACCACTGTACATGAATTGTGGTATAGATGCAGTGTGCTGTGCATATAATGAAAATAGATGGTGATGGTGAGTTTAAAAAACAACAATCCCCCACCCCTGAATGACTTGGTCTTGACCAGGAATGTCCTGTTGGATGGTTATTGAATATAGTAAGTTTCCATCATCCCACAGTACCTCCACAGTATCCCACATTGCCCTCTGTGAGAGACTTGAGCTTCTCGTCATCTGTCTTCTGCACAGCCTTGCTGCTTGAGGTTTCATGGTGCTTGCAAGTATTTAGTGATTCCCAGGTGCTTCTTGTCAAAGCCCAAAGGGGAAGAGCAGAGAGTGAGAATGAGAATGAGAGTGTGGTGAGGAGGAAGTGGAGGCCTGTAACACTTCTTCTGTGCCCAGTGCCAGCTGGGAAATCACTCTCAGCACATCAAAGTGCTATTAGATGTGCTATCTATCGTTTCTTGTATGTACGTAACTTCTTTTTTTTACGGATAAGCCACAAACAAGTTTTATAAATTAATTAGAGGGATTCACAGCCTTTCCCCCCTATCCTGACCTCCACATCCACCCCTGTGTTAGTTCCATTCTTCCTCTATTGAGTTTGAATCTTTCCGCTCCCTTGTTATGAGGGAAATGTGTGAACCAGCTATTCACCCAGTTTCATTGGTAAGTTGTATTGCTAGAAATGCTTTCTTTATCTCAGCTTCATGGATAAGGATTATGACTTCAGCCTGTCCAAGTGGAATTTCCCAGTTGATACGACTACTGTGGAAAGGCCAGCAAGCTTGTATCTTATCAATGGTCCATCCAAATTTCTTGCATCCATCTTTCTGCAACCCTTTTTTCCACTGGAAGAGAACGAAGGCTTATTTGGTGTCACTGGTGTGACAGGTGCCAAATAGAGACTCAGAAGCTCCTGTCCTGTAATGAATTGGGAATTGTCTTTTGTGCAAAACTGAGGCACTGCCAAGCATTGGTCTGCCAGCTAACTATTCTGGCTAATCGAAACTCTGCCCAAATACAGTAATTATCTGCTTCACTTGTTCAAAATGCTTAAAAGCATTATTGTTTTGCTAATCAAGACAGTCTGTGAATTTTTTTCCAAAATGTTCCTGGCCTGCTGGCCAATCTTTTTGATATTGATGCCAGTCTCTTAGCCAATCTGATTTTCACTTATTTCCACCTTATTTCCCCACCTTAAAAGAAAGGTTTGTTGTCTCCCAAAAATTTGTTGCAGAGTGCTGTGCAAGCATGTTTTTTTCTTCAGGTCAGGTCAGAAAGCAGAAATATAATTATGAAGTGTCAGGGGTTGATTAGCTGCTTGTGCTTAAAATTGTGCCCCCTCAGAGTTTGTGCGGCCCCACAAACCTCTGTGTGTGACAGAGCTCCTCAGACATGTCTGCTCTAGTCACTAGTAGAGTCTGACAGTGGCTGCTTGCGGAAGCGCTTCCAGCAAAGAAGCTCCTTAACGGAAACGCGTCTCCTGGACTCACGACGTGACAGTTTCCGGTGAAGTATGGGTCTCCCTGCAGTTGCTTCTGACACCTCCCCGCTATTTTCGCTGGACGTGTCTCTCACCCCTTTCTCTCCCCTGCTGTTTCCTGCCTGAGCTGCTGCGTCTCTCTCAGCATTACTGAGATCCTCCTCCAGAGACCCCTCGCTCCCCCTACTGGTCCCTGCTTTGGCTGCTGACTCTCTCCCAGTCTCTGGGAGCCCTACCAACTCCCTTTCCCCTGATGTCAGTTCCCTGACATCCACCTCCCCTCCAGGGCCCCCTTCCCCCCCGCCCCTACTCTCTCCTCTGGGCGGTGAGGAGCTGAAACCCCGAAAAGAATCCTCTTCATCTTCAGACGTCTCAAACATTTCCCTCCATCGGTCTTCGTTCCGGCTCGCTGAATCCTCCTCCGCCTCGGAATCAGAGAACCCCTCCAACTCTTCTTCGTCGGTGGTGGCGAAGTATTCCCTCCGGAACCCCGCCACTGGCTGAGGTTTACGAGGGAATCTCTGATGAAAAGTTTCTATCAAAACCTCGTCATCTACATCCTCTGCCCTGACCCAGGTGTTTTCCGACTCCGGCTCCCCTTCCCACATTACCAAATACTCTACTTGATCTCCCTTCCACCTGGAATCGAGAATCTCCGCTACATGGTAGCTGTGTTCTTTTTCCTCCATAGCTGGTCCCCTATTGACCCTCCCTTCTCTGTCCCCTTTATACGGTGACAGCAACGACCTGTGGAACACTGGGTGCAGCTTCATGTGGTTCGGTAACCGGAGTCTGAAAGCCACTGGGTTGACCTGCTGCGTGACTTCAAATGGGCCCAGCCTCTTGGGTCTTAACTTCTTACAACCTCCTTTGAATGGTAACCCTTGGGTGGACAGCCACACCTGGTCCCCCACCCTAATGCTTTCCCCTTCCCTTCTGGTTTTGTCTGCCTGCCTCTTATATTCCTCCTTCGCCCTGTTTAAATTAAGTTGGAGCTGGCGATGGATCGCTTCCATTTCTTCAACGAACTGTTCTGCGGCTGGAACGCTCCAGATCTCCCCTTCCCCCCCTGGGAAGGCTCGGGGATGACACCCGTGATTAGCCAAAAAGGGGCTCATCCCCGTGGACACGTTCTCTGCATTGTTGTAGGCAAATTCTGCCAACGCCAGCTTCTCCACCCAATCATTCTCTCTGTCATTCACATAACACCTCAAATATTGCTGGAGGACACCATTAGCTCTTTCCGCCTGCCCGTTGGTTTCTGGATGACGGGCAGTTGAGAAATTCACCTCTACATGCAATAAGCTCATGAGCTTCCTCCAGAACCTGGAAGTAAATTGTTTCCCTCGGTCAGAAACCACCCTCAAGGGGGCGCCATGCAGCCTAAACACATTTTCCACAAACAATTTAGCGGTTTCTTCCGCTGTGACCGCATGTGAGCAGGCTATAAAGTGGGCCATCTTGGTTAACAGGTCTACCACAACCATGATGGCTGTTTTCCCTCTGGACCTGGGCAGATCAGTCATGAAATCTATTGCCACTGCCTCCCATGGCCTTTCCGGCGTGGGTAGTGGTTCTAATAAACCTGCCGGTGCCCGCCTCTCCCCCTTGGCTCGTTGGCATTGGTCACACCCTCTCACATACTCCTGCACATCTTCCCTGACCTTGGGCCACCAGAATTCCCTGGTAACCAGCCACATGGTTTTGTGTTGCCCAAAATGCCCTGCTGTGGGGCTATCGTGCAGTTGCTTGAGTACCTTTTCCCTCAATTCCCCTTCAGGTATATATAACGCTCCCTTGTAGTACAACGCCCCGTTTCTCTCCTCAAAACCCCCGGGTTTGTCTCCCTCCCTCCTGAGACCCCTGAGTTTGTCCTGGGCGTATTCATCCTGCACCGTTCCCTCTACCAGTTCCCTTTGCCCCACCAATGCCGCCCCACACACCCAGCGGTCCTCTGGAATGACATGGGTCTCTTCGGGTGCTCCCTCCCCCTCCAAATATTCAGGTTTGCGTGAGAGAGCGTCCGCCCTAACGTTCTCTGGGCCTGGCACGTAACAAATCTCAAAGTTAAATTTGGAGAACTCCTGGGCCCATCTCAACTGCCGTTGGTTGAGCACTCGCGCAGTTCTCCAATACTCTAGATTCTTATGGTCCGTGCACACTTGCACCTTATGTTGTGCACCAATTAGCAGGTGCCTCCATCTCCGGAAAGCCTCATGAATCGCAAGAAGTTCCCGGTCGTACACCGTGTAGTTCCTCTCGGATTTGTTCAGCTTTCGCGAAAAGAATGCACACGGTCGCCACTCTGACTCCTCCTTCCCCGGCTGCAGAAGAAGCACCGCCCCTATGGCTCTGTCAGATGCGTCTGTTTCGACCCTCAGCTTTTTTTGTAAATCCACATGCAGAAGTTGTTCATCAGAGGCGAAGGCCCTTTTCAGTTCCTCAAACGCTCGCTCCGCCTCCGCCGTCCAAACAAACTTCTTTCTACTGCTGAGACAGTCCGTGATGGGCGCCGTCAGGTGGGCGAAGTTTCGGATGAACTTACGATAAAAGTTTCCAAACCCTAGGAACCTCTGCACATCCTTCTTGGTTTTGGGTGTTTTCCATTCCAGCACTGCTTGAACCTTGCCGGGGTCCATGGCCAACCCCTTGTCTGACAAGCGGTACCCCAGGAATTCCACCTCCTTGGTATGAAACTGACACTTCTCCAGTTTCACCCACAGCCTGTTGGCTTGCAGCCTGCTCAACACTTCTCTGACGTCTTTCACATGTTGCTCCTCATTCTCCGAATACACCAACACGTCATCTAAGAAGGCCACGCAATTCTTGTAGAGCAAAGGCCCCAGTACGTGGTTCATGAAGGCTTGAAAACACGCGGAGCCTGTTTGTAATCCAAAAGGCATAACGAGGTATTCAAATGCCCCCAAAGGGGTAAACATGGTGGTCTTCCATTCATCCCCTTTCCTTATACGTATCAGGTTGTACGCCCCCCTTAGGTCCAGCTTTGTAAAAATCTTTCCTTTCCGCACCCTGGTCAAAATATCATCAATCCTGGGCATAGGAAAAGCCGCCGGCTCTGTCACTGCATTTAACCGCCTGAAATCACATACAAGTCTCGGCTTGTCCGTGTTTTTTTTATCCACAAAAAACACTGGGCTACCCCCCGCTGCCTTGGACTCTCTGATGAAGCCTCTCTTCAGGTTCTTGTCAATGAACGCTCGCAACTCCTGCATTTCCCTGTCTGACATGGCATACAACTTGCCTACAGGAAGCTGTGCTCCAGGGAGTAAATTGATCTGGCAATCAAAGGGCCTATGCGGGGGTAGTTGGTCAGCTTCCTTCTCGCTGAACACGTCGCTGAGATCAGCATACTGTGGTGGCACCTTCCCCTTCCCCATTACTTCAGTCCCTGCCAGGGTGGCTTGGGCCCCTGCTGACCCCTTTTCCCCCCTGCAGTGTTCTAAGCAATGTGCTGAACCGAAGGAAACCACTCTTTGATGCCAGCCCATCAGCGGATCATGTAGGGCTAGCCAGCTCATTCCCAAAATAATGGGAGCGCCTCCCAAGGTGGCCACATTAAACGCTATCAGTTCTGTGTGCCTTGCCACCCTCATTATCATTGGGACGGTCTGCAAGCTGACTCCTCCTCCCAACAGTTCCCTGCCATCGATCGTGGTCACCTGCAGGGGGTTGCTTAAAGGGATAGTCTGTATCTGGTGTTCAGCAGCAAACTCCTTGCTCATAAAATTGCAGGAGCTGCCTGAGTCCAACAGCGCCTTTATTTTTAGGGGGTGTCCATTTTGCAGCTCTAGCGACACTTCAATCACTAGAGCAGGTCGAGGAGCTTCTGGCACGGGCACTTTTACTGCTCTTTG
This sequence comes from Podarcis vaucheri, assembly GCF_965113315.1. Classification (NCBI taxonomy): domain Eukaryota; kingdom Metazoa; phylum Chordata; class Lepidosauria; order Squamata; family Lacertidae; genus Podarcis; species Podarcis vaucheri. Next base: position 86,571,422 of record NC_138765.1, on the reverse strand, counting down.
GCCTGGCTGCAGTGCCCTGACGGTGGCAACCAGGCGTTGGCTTTTACCTGCTCCGTTTCTCCCTGCTCTCCCCCCTCAACCGCTCCCACCATCCCTTGCCATTCCTTCCTCTGGGGGCAGACTCTGGCAAAGTGGCCTGGCTGTTGGCAGAGATAGCATTTCCGGGCTCCTTTTCCCTCCTTCTTCGCCCCCTCACTGGGCTTTGAAACTGCGCGCGCGCGGGCTGTTCCGATTTCCATCGGCTCTGCCGGCGGGAAAGCTGGCTCAGGAATGTCTGGAATGCGTAACTCCTTCCAACGTTCCCCTCTCCCTTCCCGCCTCTCCAAGGCTCTTGCCTCCTGGCGCGCTCCAATGGTCAGCGCAGATTTGGTCAGCTGATCCATAGACACCGCCCTGGGGCTCCGGGACAGCTCGTCTTTCACAGCCGAAGAAAGACCTTCTTCAAATAGCATCTGAATGGGGGCTGCCGATAAATCCCACCCCAATCTGTGAATCAGCATGGTAAATTCAGTCCAGTACTCACGGACAGATCTGCTTCCCTGCTTGCAAGCCATTAGCTGTCTGCGCACCACCCCTTCCTCAATATCGCTGGAAAACATGATATCCATTGCACGAAAGAACTTCATAGTGTCCTTTAGGATATCATTGTGCGTTGCCATCAGGGGTCGAACCCAGTCCCGCGCCCCCTTCTCAAGATGCCCAATTACGAAAGCAACTCGCGATTCCTCATCAGGGAACTCATCAAACTGCACATTCAGGGCATATTGCATCTCTGTCCTAAAGGCATGGTAATCCTTGGGGTCCCCCCCAAACTTCTGCACCAATCCTGGTACCTTTCTGGGGAACTGAGTGGTTCTCCCCTTTTTGTCTGCATCCTGAGCCCTTCTCTCCTCGAGCCTCGCCGTCTGCAGCGCAAGTTGGACCTCCAGAGCTTGATACCTTTCTTCCAAGCTTGGACCAGCTCCAACCCCTGCCTCTCCGGTTCCGGCTGGGTCGCTCATGATGGCTTTCTCCTGCACAGGCAGCGTACAAAGACTGTCAGACTGCTGTCAGGGGTTGATTAGCTGCTTGTGCTTAAAATTGTGCCCCCTCAGAGTTTGTGCGGCCCCACAAACCTCTGTGTGTGACAGAGCTCCTCAGACATGTCTGCTCTAGTCACTAGTAGAGTCTGACAGTGGCTGCTTGCGGAAGCGCTTCCAGCAAAGAAGCTCCTTAACGGAAACGCGTCTCCTGGACTCACGACGTGACAGTTTCCGGCGAAGTATGGGTCTCCCTGCAGTTGCTTCTGACACCTCCCCGCTATTTTCGCTGGACGTGTCTCTCACCCCTTTCTCTCCCCTGCTGTTTCCTGCCTGGGCTGCTGCGTCTCTCTCAGCATTACTGAGATCCTCCTCCAGAGACCCCTCGCTCCCCCTACTGGTCCCTGCTTTGGCTGCTGACTCTCTCCCAGTCTCTGGGAGCCCTACCAACTCCCTTTCCCCTGATGTCAGTTCCCTGACATGAAGCATTTGTAGTTTACATAACTAGCTAGGCCTTCCGCTGTTGTGAAAATGGAAAGCAGAAGCTGGAGGCAGCTATCTTGAATGCATGGGTTGAATTAGATTCTAGCAAGCGCGATGTTCCCTTCCTGCAGGCCTTCACAGCCCACCAACCTGAATCCCAGTCTTTCTGCTGCAGAATGTGCCTGACAGGTATTTGACGGACAGCCTTGGTAGGCTACTGAGACAGGGTGGGTGGGTTTACTGAGTTTCTGGTGGGCTGCATTGACTTGGTTTGCAGGCCATTCTGTACCTTCTAGGATCATTTTTCCACCACCCTCTCCCTTGCCCTCCTTGCCTATTTCTAGTTTTAAAATGTGCCTGTAATCATTCTTTCTAGGCAAGCTTTTGAGAGAAGAAAGGAAACAGTCCTTATTTTGTTAGGAAATTTTTGTGAGATTATAGAGGGATTTGTTTCTCATGGTGATTTCTCAAAGGCCATTCATTGCCTTTTGCCTCAGGAATGTGGCTAAAAATGCTACTGGCTAATTTTTTAAGCTAACACGAAGGAAGATCAGTGTAATACTCTTGATTGCCTTTTTTATGAAAGCATTTTGTATTATTGCTGTTTCTGGCTTCATGATTTATCATATGCTTTTTCTTGGAGTCGAGCACCACTTTTGTTAGCTGCTTTTAAACTGCAGGTGTCCACTGATAGAATTTCAGAGCTGGAGCAGAACGTGCTTGTTGGCTACCTGCCATTCTTTGGAGGGAAATGAGTCATGGGACTTAAAGGAACGGCAAAAACCTGAGAGCAAAGTTGTTGTAACACACAATAATATGGTTGATTATACCCTTTTTGTTTGAGGAGGAATTTAGACTGAGGAAGGAATAATTGGTATCCCAGGAGTTCAATCCAGTCATCTCATGTGGCCCCCAACACTGCCTGTAGCCTAGTGGTTCCCAAGCATTTTAGGGCCTCCGCCCTCCCCCCGTTTCCATAAATTCATCCCCAGTGCCCCCTACCCTATAAAAACATTATTTAGTATAACAGCCGGCATAACACTAAATTCCATATTCAGAGACGTATTGTCCTTGCAGTGTAGTATGGGTCAAGACCATTGCACGTGTCTTGTTCTACTGTCCCTTTTATGCAGTAATCCGCCACAAATGTTTGAGCCCCCTGCTGAAGGAGAGGTTAAATTGTTCTGACTCCTACAGGGTTTCCTTTTTATTGAATAGCTGCCGGCATGATCATATGGAGGAAGTAGCAGAATATCTGAGCAACGCCATGAAACAGGGGTCAGCAAACTTTTTCAGCAGGGGGCCAGTCCACTGTCCCTCAGACCTTGTGGGAGGGGGGCAGGGCGGACTATATTTTGAAGAAAATTTTTTTTGAATGAATTCCTATGCCCCACAAATAACTCAGAGATGCATTTTAAATAAAAGCACACGTTCTATTCATGTAAAAACACCAAGCAGGCCCCACAAATAACCCAGAGATGCATTTTAAATAAAAGGACACATTCTACTCATGTAAAAACATGCTGATTCCCAGACCATCCGCAGGTCGGATTCAGAAGGCGATTGGGCTGGATCTGGCCCCTGGCCCTTAGTTTGCCTACCCATGCCATGAAACTACGTCGTCATAAGGCCTGAGTGGTACTTTTTAACCTTACTAGGCCTGTATAGTTTTATCTTAAACTTAAAGCATTGCCTCCTGTGAACAGATGCCAATTTTATGTTTCGATTCATTCCAGTCTTCTCTGTATGCCCATAAAGGTTGATTGATTGATTGAACATAACAGTTTATGTTAACCACTAAGGAAGAAAATAACACAATAAAATTCAAAACGGCAATGATTAGTTGCACATTTAATTCAAAATCCAATTAAAACTATTTACTTTAATTCAGCAAAAGTGATTGATCCAGCTTTTCAAGGTCTGATAGTCATTTACACCTCTAGCACCCCCTTGCCTCATAGCACCTCACTGTGTAATCTCACTGCACCCCAGGGGGCGGTACCGCCCACTTTGAGGACCCCTGATCTATCCCCAGGTTTTTCCACTTCCTCTGTCCCTCAACTGTTCATGCAAAGGCAAAATGCTCTTTAACTTGCCCACCCAATGTGCATGCAGCCGCCACCAGTCTGCCTCTGTTTTGCTTCTCTGGAGAGGAAGGAACTGAAGTGCCCTTTGTGTCTCAACTTATATAGAAGTGAGCTAAAGGAGAGAGCCACTGTTATTGTCCCCAGGTCCTTTAAAAGTGGACTCTCTTAACAATTCATTTGCTCCCCGTGCAACTAACATACTGAAAGCCTGGTCTTCCCAGTCTTTCATTTCTCTCTTGCTCCCCTTACTTTCACAGCAATATATACTTCCAAGCAGCCTTATGCTAAAGGAAGATGATTTCCCCAAATCTGTTCCATGTGCCACCTGCCTTATCATTGACTCATAGAATGGTAGCATCCCAATTTCCAAAAAGCCACTCATTTGTTCTATATCTCCTGTATTGCTATATGACTTTTAACACACAGTCCATGCTCTCAGTATTTTAGATGAATGTTAGCCTCATATTAAGTTAGAACACATATTAAGTGTTTTAACTTCAGTGGTTCTAAAGTGGAAGCATTATTGCACAGAAGTCTGATAGTAAAGGGAGTTGGTTAAATCACTCTCATGCAAAAAAAACAAGTTGTAAGAGACTGTGTAAAGTGAAAATATGAAAAATTCCTTCCAGTAGCACCTTAAAGACCAACAAAGTTAGTTCTTGGTATGAGCTTTCGTGTGCATGCACACTTCTTCAGATACACTGTGTAAAGTGAGTTATCAACAGAGGCAAACATCTCTAGACATTTTGCAAGCCATGTCCCTTTGTAGAAAAGGGTTTTGGAGTAGCCTAAAAATGAGTATGTGAACTTAAAGTACGTACCCAAGAATACTAACTGCAGATGGATGGAGCACTGGTTTGTTTTTGGAACATCTTTGGACATTTCGATTGTTTAAATCTGAGTTTGCACAGTTATTTTGTGTGTGAATTAAATCATCCTTGTTATTTTATCAAAGGCAGTCTTTACACATCTTTAATTTTATTAACCCCAGTTTCAGACTGAAATTTGATCTGCGTTCACATCTGTACTTTTGATTAGATCCATTTTTTTAATTGTGACCAGCTTTGAATTGTCATAATGTGTTTGTGTGTGCTTTTTTGAAAGGTTTATCTACAACCAAGTGCATAGGCAAGGTTTTTTGTTGTTGTTTTGCCTTTGTTTATTTATGTAAACAGCACCATCACTCAGTTGGTGTGGTGCTTCAGACTATGGTGTCAGATGGTAGGACAGGGACCTTTGCAGTTTATCATCTGAAATTCCTCAGTGGGGAGGCAATAGAGCAGTGTTCCCCAATCTGGTACCCTCCAGCTGTTTTGGAGTACAGCTGCCATCAGCCCTGACATCCTATGACTGTGCTGGCTGGGGCTCATGTGAGTTGAGCCCTAAGCATCTGGAGGGTACCAGGTTGATGAAGGGTGAAGTAGAAGGAGAGGAAGAAGGTGGGAGTATGGCTAAAAGGGAACGAATATAAGAAGTTCGAAACTCAGGGTTAGTTTCAGTAGGCAGGGGATGAAGAGTGAGTGGTAAACCTTCATTTTGAGTTTTAAGGAAGAACTGGGGGAGTTCAGCCTTGAAAAGGGCTCAATATCTATTTCAAGATTCCTGTCACCAGAATCAAATAGGCTTGAGGGATGTTTCTGCTATGTTGTGAAGGGGGGAAAGACTGTGGCTGACTGTCTTCCTTAGGGCATCCTTGGACATTGGTTGAAATTCTCAATGTAATTAACTTGCCATAAAACCTGGATTCTCGGCCAGGTTTATACACTGCAGCAAATGTATTGCAAATTTTTTACTGGTGTTTCATTTCTTTATTTCTAGGTGCCATAGAACCACATGTTACTTACAGGACCTCATGCTCCGTTGTGAACTCCTGTGATGCTCTTCTGACTCCCTGAGGTGCCCTAGTTTTTAATTGAAAACCCTATCCCCGTACTAATAACTTAGTGACTACGTGAATTTTAGAGCATTGTGGGAAACAATGGGAATTGGCAAGAACACCACGTCTAAGTCAGTTGAAACTGGAAGTCCAACAGAGAGCAAATATGAGGATGAATCCAAGCATCCTGCTTTCTTCACACTACCAGTAAGTTGCATACTCCAAAAAGTTGCATTGCTTCCCTGTGGTGGCACGATGTAATCACAAGCTTGGCCGTAATATCTGCTTCTGCTTCAATCATCGTTCTCAGCCAGGTATTTCTAGGCACTGATTCTCCAAAGTGTGCCCCATGAGGTCCAGTTAAAAAACCCCATTGTGTGGAAAATGCATTTTACAATATTACAACTTTGAAAATAGCATGGGTCAGTGGTGACTTGTGATATGCCTTTCACAGAAAGCTTTACTGATCTTTATTTCTGGAGTAGAAGTTGGTTGTAAAAGTCATCTTTGTTGTAAAAGCCATCTTGCTAATCTGAATTTTCGGAAAGAAGGAGCTCTGAATATATTTTTAGTATGGAGAGGCGACTAAGAAAAAATAGTTCCATGGTTTAGAAATTAATTTTAGGGCTCTGTATGAATGACTTTGTTCAGAATGCAGGTACAAATGTTGTGTACACTGACTAGATTGCTCAAGCAATCAGACTCTTACCTCTTTGAGTACAGTTGACTAGATAGGCTTTGAACTATTGCATGCAAATGCTGATGATGATTATGACAATTTAGCCACAGGTTACCAAACCATTTTCAAGTAATGCAATTCATCATTTGATGATAGCTTGACATTGGTTCATTGCAACATGGAAACATGAACTTGCTGACCATGGTTATTTGTTAGTCTAATTGTCATTTCCAGTATTTGAATAGTTTATTGAGGGGTTGTTCCACCTTTGTTCTGCCCTGTGTAAGACTGGACCAGAGGGTTTCTAGTCTGCTGTTACAGTCACTGTCTCCATACCAATGCTGTTTGTATTAAGTCACAGGGGCTGATGTCTTTCTAATGTGTACATTTTGTTTCCTGTTGTGGCATAATGTATATATCTCTTTAAATTGATAAAATACTGTTGACGGGTCCTGTGCTTATGCTGCAGTATTCCTGTTCTGTCTAGCACTGTGCCAAGTCTTTCAATAGCTCCCCCATCCCCGGTTCAGGGAGGGGAGTAAACCCAAACATGCCCTAAAAATCGGTGAAGTGAAAATGAAGTTCAGATAATATTTTGTCTGGTTTTGGGCCAGTGGGGATGGGACAGTGCTTATCTTCTTTTCCTTTATGAAATGGCTAAAGGCCTTCAAAGAAAAATAAACATTGCACAAGTCAAAGTGCTGGGCACACTTGCTGCAGCACCAGCAGCCAGCTCTCTCTGTCTCTTCCAGCCAGCCTCCCTTCCTAGGAGGCTCATGTGACTATGTGGCATGAAGAGAGCTACATGCTGCTGCAGCAAGTGGTTTCAGTGCTTTTACCTGCACTTTTTTTGCTTGTACATCAGCTGGCTCAAGCTGATGGGAGTTGGCTCTCGATGAATTCAGTACGTTGAAAATGTTGCGCTCTTCGTTGAGAATAATAATTCCTGCGCTTGCCCTAGAGGATACATTTATTTGAAAATCTATAGTAACTATTTTTATATATTAATTCCTTTTTCTTTTTCATAGGTTGTAATGAATGGTGGAGCTACATCAAGTGGCGATCAAGATACGGAAGATACAGAGCTTATGGCAATCTATACAACTGAAAATGGAATTGCTGAAAAGGTATCTTTCTAGAGTAGATTCTAAGATTGGCTCTGGTGCAGCCAAAGTAACTCATTTGCTCAGCTCGGGATGCTGCACACACACTGAGGTGATCTCCTGGTGATCACTTGGAGTATTTTTGGAGAGAAGCCATGGGAAGGAGCCAGGAGGAGAGCTTGAGTGCTGGTAGTGTGTGGAGATGATGGGGAATTGCCTGGAGAATCAAGGTGGAGACTGTAATGGTGTTTTAAGGTTACAGAAATTTATCTGTTTGTTCATAACCTTCTTGTATCTTCTCTGGCTTGTGGCAGGCAGCATAGCTGGGAAAAAGTTCACCGCTACCACTAACTCAGAATGAAAGATAAAGTGTGGAGCAGCATTGTTGCGTTTTCTCGGTCAATCATGATGAACAATAAATCTGATTCATGAAATCCTGTTTATTGCATAATTCTTATTATTACCATGTGATGGTTGGTTGTATGGCACAGTGTGCCAAACATTTACAGACAGTGCTTTTCCCATCCCACTAGCAATATCTATCAGTGGAAGGTATGGTTTCTCAAGGGACACACCCTGGATTCAGTAATCAGTATCCTGACAAGCAGTTATGAAGAGACCTTGACAATTCTGTGGAAGCTCTTCACTCTTCTCTTGTTCTCCTCAGTTTGACATTTCTACTAATTTTGCTTGTTCCCTCCTTTGTCTTCCTTGTGGTTTCCTGACATTATCCATGTCTTTTGTTAAGACTTCAAGGCAATGTCTTTAGATAACAGTAAAACCCATAAATTCTGCTTACAAAATAAATTAAGCAGCTTGTGTAGTCTACCAAAGAAATTTAGTTTGCCGTATTCAGGTTTTTGCAGACTGGAAAATATTTCAGCAAGCAAGTTTCATTTCACAGAACTCCCCCCCCCCCCGAATCTTAATAAATTGATTTTTTGCCATCACACACTTCCCTCTGTGCAATTCCTTGTTGCAATATTTAAAATGAGAGGTAAGATTATCTGGTTTCCCTCAAGGCCTGCTGGATTCATAAAGAATCTTTTGGAACTACATGTTGCCCTTTCTGATCTTACATGATCTGCAAAATTACATTTAAAAGGAAAAAATAAGCTGAGAATCAGCTTTCTTTATTCTATATAAAGATAGTATTAGATGGGGGAGTTTCAGCATCACGTTCCCACCCCCTTTGCTTTTTAATGAGTTTATAAATGCTTTGAAATTTGAAGTTTGAGTTAGAGAAAAGATACAGTAAATAGGATGGAAAAAATGGGGGAGGGACATTATCACTGATTACCTTCTAACTAATTTAATTTCCCTTATTCTCTATCCTTCCATAATTTAGATGAAGTGTTAAAGACAGGTTTCTTTGATTAAGGGAACTTTGGTAATTCTTAGAGTGAAAGCATCTGTTGGCAAGACTGTACTTGAACATTTTCATGTTTTGGGCCTTCATAATTTACCAGTGGATTTTAGGATTGTACATCATTTCCCTCATTTGTGTGGGCTGAAGTAGATGTTTTGATAATCAGTTTTACTATAGCTGCAGTTGTCTTGTTGCACAAACCTCCTTTTTCCTGGGTCCAGCTATAAACACTGAGCTTATTCAAGAAGGCAAAATGACTGAGCGTTTCTGTTTTTAATGCCACCTTTGTTTCAGAGATTAATGTTGGCAGCCAGGGAGATGCAAGGGGAACGGTGCCAAAGTTGGACCACCTAGACTTCCAGGATTGTAGGTGGTGGCAATCATAAGGGGATTAGGCAACTGCAGCATGTGTAACTAATAGGATAAAGTTATACAACTGGGTTACTGGACTCCGGATTCCAAGACACATATTTTGAATATCTGATATCGGTTAAGTAATATATTTGCTTGGTCTTCACTCTGACTTGTAGGACAGAAGCAGCACATCTGCTGATACTGCAGCTGCTACCTTAATGCTGGGTCTGCTGCCTTTGTGATAGATTTATGTTATCATTCTTATTTTGAACAAAGGTCTCCCACATCCTGTCACTCATCAGCTCTTCCCACACAAGCCTGCTTGTTCCCTGTGATATGAGGAAGAGTAGGAAACTGCTGCATTTTTCATGCAGGAAATATCCAGTTTTAGAAAGGCATTGTTTTCATAAAATTAATTAGCAGGCTTATGTATTACAAGTAAAATTGGGCAACAGCAATGGGTACAGTGCTAGTCAGACTGAAAAATCAAAGCTGTAACTCTTTTTTTCTTCAAGTGTCTCTACGGAACTGATATTTACACGCACGCCTCATTAGAATCTGATACTTTGTTTTTAAAAATCGCTTAATATCTAAACTGACACTATTAAACTGTCATGCCTTAAAATATTTACATGTTTTCCAGTAAAACAGTTTCCAACAATTTAGTTCAGTTACTTTTGGCTACTGGGAGTGGGGGGGGGGGCGGGTCTCAGCAAATGTGGGGGTCACAGAAAAGCTGTAGAAACCCATCTTCATGCTGTTTTTATGTAGCATAACTAACGCCATTTTGCTTCTGTACAACTGCTTGCTAAATTAATGCTCTTTGCTTCTAATTCAGATATTTCTACAACAGATAAAATTAACACATCACTCTAAGTTTCATTGACTTTAAAGTTTAAACTTTGTTTACATAAAAAAAAAAAGTTTCGTCAAGCATGCTAACTTGGATCTCCATCGGCTTTAGACAAGTGGAAAATGTTCTTGAAAATGGTTTAGAAAACGCATGTCATTAGCCTGTTACGCGCAGAGTTTGTTTAACAAAGCACAAAGCACCTATGAGTTGTCCCACAGATGATCAAACAACCATGGCTTGCTTTTCAGAAGTTTGTTTTGTTTTTTCATCTTCTCTTTGTATCTTGGTTACCATCTGAGGTGTGCAAAGAAACCATGGTGAAGGAAGGGTGATGGGTTTGCATGTAACACAAAGCCTTATACGAAAGCACACCAAGGTTCCTGAGCCAACAACAAACCCTGGCTTTAGACCAAACATAATAAAGTTAAGCCACTGGGTAGAGTTTGGACAATTATGTGCAAACCAAGCCACTTTTGTGCTCCCATCTTCAGCAGAGCTCCTGATACAGCCATAGGTTAGGATCCTAGAATCTTAAGCAAGTTCACAGAAGGGAAGTTTGACATCTTGCCCTCCTCCCCGAAAAGCCTCGGGCAGGTGGGGAGCATGTTGGAGGACCAGCCTGAATTATATGGATGAGGTGTGGGGACTGCAAGAGAGAGATGGGGATAGAAAACCTTCCCTGTGTTACCTTAGGATCCACGTCTGATTTTGCTTGATTTCTTCCCCTCCCCCAGTAGCCTTCCTTCATCCCATGTTGTTCATGGGGAGTGCTAGACCACCTAGGGAAGCACTGGGGGAAGCTTGGAGGGGGTGGTAGGAAATGTACTTTTGCTAATTTTCTTACCTTCTCTTAGGACCTAAGATATTGTCCTCAGAATGAGAATCAGAACTCCCGAAATGATTTTCTTTTGGGGAGGGGGCTTGAGTTCTTCCTCCTGCCATGTTTCAACTGAAATGTGCATCCTGGGTGAGCTGTAAGACAGACTGCAAAGGTTCTGTGCTCCTTTACACTGAATTGGTAAATAGTGCTCTAGGCCTCCTGGAATTCTTGCTTCTCAAATCCTACCTGAGGAAGCTTTAAGTTATGGGGTGTGTATGGTCTTGATCCCCTCTTCCTTTAGTTTTCCTGATTATTCAGCACTGAATACATGTTTGCTGGAGACTGTGCTAGAGCTTCTCTTGAAAGTGTTTATTTAGGTTGCTTTTACCCCTTAGGCTACACTGCATGAGTTATGAGAGTCTAGCTCTTGATCAGTTATTTTTGGGAAAACGTTGTTGGCATTTTTGAGCCATGTGTTGGGATGAGCCAAGCTACTCTCTGACTTCTTCCTACTGCTCCCTTGGAAGGGTGTAGCCTTGAAAGACATTCTGCATTCTCCTAAGTTGAACTGTAGAGCCATTTCCAAATACAATAAACGTACATCCCTTTTTGAATGAGGCTCTTCTGTCATCACACAACCCCAAATTCTGCTTTGTTTGTTTGATCTTTGGCAAGTTGGAACAGCTTCCATCAGGTCTGTGACGTCCCACTCATGGATGTTTGCTTTCAACCACACCTCTCTTCTTCTCTGCACACAAAAGGAGTCCTGTGAGAAGGTAGTTGAAAGACATTAAGAACATAGCCTTCTGCACCCTCCTCTCTCACCACCAGTCTCACTGTCAGTGACTTTGTCCCAGGAGACGGAGAATGGGAGAACCTCCCTGTAAGCAGGAACTCTGTGAGGAGTGTTCCTCAGATCTGACAAGATTGCCTGCTCCCTGCCACATGGCTACTTTGAGAAATCTGGCATTAGTACAACTAGGTGCAACTATCCTGCATAACAAGGCGTTTTCCTTCATTAGCATCTCATTCAGTTCAACTGATGTCAGCCATGCTGTACTCAGGGTTGAGTTGTCATGGTTGAAATCACAACCACAGGGAGAACTTAAAGTTCCCGTCAAAACAAAACAAAGGAATTCTCCATTGCTTTCTACAGAAGTATGTGTATTGTTACTAAATCGGCACTGGAGTAGAAATAAACATTCATCTGCTGTAGTTTCAATTATTCTCTCTCATACTAAACACAACATTGATGAGTAAATAGGTTTGGTTTTGGGCAGTGCTTTTTTCTGGGGGGACGCATTTTGTGAACCCAAGTTTGGCCTTATTGAGGGGCAGTTTTTCAATATGAGTAGGAAAATGAGAGTACCCCTAAACATTTTTTTTTAGAAAAAAAGGATTAGTTTTGGGTCTCCTGTTCAACAACCAAATATAAATAATCAGCCAAATATGGATTCAAGTCAGCATGGTAGTTATACAAGCCCTTCTTTCCACTGAGAATGGTAAATTGAAAACATCCTCCTGGGTGTGGCCAATAAAAAGTATCTCTTAACAAATATTTAAAATGACTTCTGTGGATAGAGCTAGGCCAGTGGTTCCCAAACATTTTTTGGGCCACCGCCCCCTTGGTTCCATAAATTCATCTCCAGTGCCTGGTACCCTATAAAAAGCATTATTTAGAAGGGCGGTTTGCACAACCCAATAAGGAAGAGAAAAACACAGTGAAATTCAAAACAGTAACAACCAGTTGTTCATTTATTCAGAATCCAATTTAAACTGTTTACTGTATTTACTGTAATTAATTCAACAAAACTGATGAACTTGATCCAGTGTGGCCAGTCTGATAGTCGTTTGCACTTCTGGCACCCTTAGTAGCCCCTGAGTGATCCCACTGGCCCCCAAGGTATGCTACTACCCTCTTTGGGAACCACTGATGTAAGCTGAACAACCACTTCAGACCTTGTAGACCCTTTTATGCAGGGGTCAGCAAACTTTTTCAGCAGGCGGCCGGTCCACTGTCCCTCAGACCTTGTGGGGGCCGGACTATATTTTGAAAAGGGGGGGGGGAGGAACAAATTCCTATGCCCCACAAATAACCCAGAGATGCATTTTAAATAAAAGCATACATTCTACTCATGAAAAAACACCAGGCAGGCCTCATAAATAACCCAGAGATTCATTTTAAATAAAAGGACACATTCTACTCATGTAAAAACACGCGGATTCCCGGACTGTCTGTGGGCCGGATTGAGGAGGCGATTGGGCTGGATCTGGCCCCCGGGCCTTAGTTTGCCTACCCATGCCTTTATTCCTAATCTGATGCCTATGTTTTAGTTTGTGTGTTTAGTTTCACTGCACATAGTTTAGCTTCACTGTATTTGTCTATTTGCTGAATTGGGGGAAGGGCAGGATATAAATTGAATAAATAAATACCTAAATCTGTTCCTTCCTGTGTCCTCCTCTGTCTGCTCTCTGTGGTTGTGGGCCATTGCCCATCTGGCTCACATTAGTGACCCACCAGCAAAAGACCAAGATTCTACAGCACAGGTTGTGGCTGTCTATTGTAATTATTTACCCTGCATTGGAATAAGAAGAGCAGCTAGCAATGAGGGGGTGAATCAGAAACGTGTCATGAGTAAACCTGACGATATCATCAGTGTTGCTGATTTTTCACATTTTTGCTTACTATTCATAGAAACATTGTAGTTGCCAGAATTACAAGGGAGCCAACTCAGCGCTCTTGGCTTTCCAAATTATTGCTATGAAATATGAAAGACTTCAGTGAACGCTTGAAAAATATTGGACACTGTATGGCCTTGATACTTACAATTACAGAAAGACCAGCATATTTGGCTTCTTCTCAGTGTCTTAATGTTTGATCCTTGAGCAGTTTTTACCATGATGCTTTCAAATGTTGTGGAGTCTAGAAACTTTATTTTTATTCTGGATTTTTTTTCACATTGGGCCTATAAAGGGAACCATTGTTTTATCTCCTGCTCTAGTAAGTGTGGTGAAACTTTTCATCCTGTTGTGTCTTGTCTAAATTCTAATGCAACCCTGATTTGAGTCTAACTCACTGAAAATTCAGCTATGTGTACTGAAAGGAATACATCCATTGTAGTAAGTAGTATTTGTACCATGAATTGTGAAATCTTGGTCTCTTATGCAAGGTTTGCCATTATTACTATATTTATTCTTAAACGCCCCTTTCCTGATGATATGTGATTTGGTGTTCCTCATGCTCTATTTGTTTGTGTAATCCAATTGGCCATCATAATCTTTTTGGCGTAATGTGCCATGGTTATATTACAAGAAGGGTATAATGCCCTGCTTGTAGGCAAAGGGAAGAGGTTGCTTATATGAAAGGGTGAGTGTGTGTGTGTACGTATCTCTTGCATACTAAGTGCAACAGATTACTTGAAAGCTAAAAGATCTTGCTTTTTAAGTGTGTGTATAGACGCTGCTTTGAAACAGGGCACAGATCTTGTCAAATGTGCTCTCGTAACCATGTTGCATATTGAACTGGTGCATTCTTCTATAATACTTAATTACTAATTATTTGTTTCCACTGCTTGATCTGTTTTTAACAGAGTTCACTGGCGGAGACACTAGATAGCAGCGGAAGCTTGGACGCCCAAAGAACGGACATGATATACACAATTGAAGATGTTCCTCCCTGGTACCTCTGCATATTCTTGGGATTACAGGTACATATTGTGAGAAAAATATGGTGCTCTCGTTATTCCTACTGTGCTATATTTAATATTTTAAGTATTATTCAGCAGGAAAAAAAGCTTTAACTAATGCAGGCAAGCAACACAGGAATGAAAGATTTCAAGAACTGATGTTGGCTTACAGTCAGTTTTCTCTTTGGTCCTAGTTCTCTGAATTTTAATTGCTGAAGCTGGGAAGGTGAGAAGCCAGTTCTTCTTTCACTGTACTTCAATGCAACAGTAGCATATTGGTACACTGGAGAAGGCAAAAATATTTCTGGAGCCTCTGGAAATGTTTGTCCTAGTGCTTATATAGGCAGCTCCTTACCCCAGAAGTCCACATTGATTTGCCCCATAGCTAGGTGCACTTGGTGCATTAATTTGGGAATTCTAAATACAACCCATAATCGTGTACTGCTGTTCTACCAACGGGTGATCCTGGGAATTGTGGTACTGTAGTCTGCACAGCCTTGTAGCCAAAATGAGGTATTTTAGAAGCGGAGGTGGCTCCACTAGGAGTCAAAATGAGGTGGCTACCTCAGGGAGCAGGTCTTAATATGTATTTAAGAGCATCAAGTAGGAGAGATACAGACCTGACCAAAGAACAGAACAAGCCCTATTGAAACAAATGGAAGCTTTGGAAGGTCATAGTAATGCTTTTGCAAAGTTTCCATTCAAGTCATTGGGTCTTGTGCAGCAGAACTTCCCATTGCTCCTGTAGCCTGGGAAAGAAGTGCCATTTCGTTTGTGTGCTGCAGGGACTATACTGTCATCGATCTGGTCCTGCTGACGGGATCCCTGTGTGTGTAGTTTAAGAGAAAAGACCCACGGATCCTTTGCCTGCAGTTCTGTTTCTGGTCTTATGAGGAATGGTTGAAAGACCAGGGTAGGTGTAGTAGCCTGAAGAAGGAAATATAAAGTTGTGGACATGACAGAATCTGAAGGACTGTCATGTAAGGTGGAACAGCTGTGATACTTGTTGCTCTAGAGGGCAGGACTTCCAAGCAGATTCCGACTAAACCTTAGGAACTGTTTGGCAGAAATGCAGACTGCTTTGGCAGCTGGTGGACTCTCCTGCACTAGAGGCATTTAGGCAAAGTCTGGATGGCTGTCTGTCACTGACTTCTGAATTGTAGATCCTGTACTGATCAGTAGGATCACTGGGTCCTTTCTAACTGATAAGCCTGCTGGCCCACAAAGTCAATTTCCCCCATGCCCAGGAGTTCTGCTCTTGGTATCAAGGCATTTCTAAAGAAAATATGTTTTCCAGTATGTTTGTAATTTTTTTATTAAACTGTGCTTTTGAGTGCTTCGTTTTTGCAGTGAAGGACCATGCCCTTTGAATATATAGGAACATTTGCCATTTATTATGTAGTAAGACTTTGGGAGTTTGTCAATTTATAACTTATACAGCACCGCTATCCTTAGAGCCAAGTTTCCCAGAATCTCGCAATCAGGCAGAAATGAAGGATGGAGATAACAATTCATTGATTATCCCCATTACAATCTTACATATAAATCTTCAAATTATGTTCCAGATCCTGCACTTGGCAGGGAACTGAACTGGATAACCTCCAAGATTCTGCCTGACCCATTCAATTGTATGCTTCTATATCCTTAATTTTTTAAAGAATGACTTCATACCCTCCAACATTATTCTGATGCAAATAGGGAGGGAACATCCCATTCCATAATGATAATTTTACTATTTATACCCCACACATCTTATTGGGTTACCCCAGCACTCTGGGCAGCTTCCAACATATACAAAAACATAATAAATAATTCAACATTTAAAGAACAGGATTGCCTTCAGACGGCTTGGGGGTTGGATAACTCCATGCCTTCCAACATTTCTCCAATGAAAATAGGGACATCCTAAGGAAAAGTGGGGCGTTCTGGGATCAAATCAGAAACCGGGATGGCATCTCTAAATCAGGGACATCCCTGGAAAATAGGGACACTTGGAGAGTGAGGTTTCCATAGTTTCTGTGCAGTGGTTCTGCTCCAAGTCATTATACAAAATCAGTCTCTTAGTCTTCATAGACTGTCAGCAGCTCTTCAGGGTCTTGGACAGTTCCTGTCAATGCAGCTACCTGAGATGCCAGCGGCTGACCCTTCTGCATGCAGAGCAGGCACTTTACAACTGAGCTATGGCTCCCTCCCCAGTGTTTACCATATCCACACTACAGAAAACAATACTTTTCAGTAAGGTTTCTTGGTAGTATAATATATACCTGCTGATTTTATTTGACCCTGGCATTTCCTAACCCTTGGCAGGAATCTATCCCAAGTGAAGTTCTGCATCAAGACTTAATTCCTTAGGGAGTGGTGATGCTGTGCTCTCCAGATGGCATTTAACAACCTTTTGCATTGTTTGTGGTCTTCTCGCTTCTACTTTGCTTTGTGCTGCGATGCAGCACCACTTCTGCTTTGGTCTTGCCAGACGGCATCTGTCTTCACAGTTGAGTCCTACTTTTAGAAATTGCTTATCCTTAAGCAGGTGTTAATTGATGGCTGTTCGGAAGCAATTTGGAAATATATTGCGCTTGAAAAATTTGCTCTTTAGCTAATGGCAATGGTGTAAACAAACTGAAGGCAATTATATATCATGTTTGTAAATAAAATAACCCTCTGTATTTGCAGCATTACCTGACGTGTTTCAGTGGCACTATAGCAGTGCCCTTCTTGCTAGCAGATGCCATGTGTGTTGGATTTGACCAGTGGGCTACTAGCCAGCTGATTGGGACCATATTCTTCTGTGTTGGAATCACAACTTTGCTGCAAACAACGTTTGGGTGCAGGTAAGTTAAGAGGATGATATTTGACTGCCTGTTAACTGTTTAGAGGTACACCTCTCCCTATCCCAAGCAACTAGTTCAACTTTGGCCAGTGATTCAAGAATTAAAAGGTAAAGGTAAAGGTACCCCTACCGTTAGGTCCAGTCGTGGCCGACTCTGGGGTTGCGACACTCACCTCGCTTTATTGGCCGAGGGAGCCGGCATACAGCTTCCAGGTCATGGCTAAGCCGCTTCTGGTGAACCAGAGCAGCACACGGAAACGCCGTTTACCTTCCCGCCAGAGCGGTACCTATTTATCTACTTGCACTTTGATGTGCTTTCGAACTGCTAGGTTGGCAGGAGCTGGGACCGAGCAACGGGAGCTCAGCCCGTCGCGGGGATTCGAACCGCTGACCTTCTGATTGGCAAGTCCTAGGCTTTGTGGTTTAACCCACAGCGCCACCCGCGTCCCTCGATTCAAGAATTAGTGCAGCTTAAATAAAAAAGTAGGTCAGAAATAAGTAGCCCGCCTGAGTATACATGTTAATTTATTAAAACAATAATTAGCTATTGAAACTTTTTTTTAAAAAAAGCATGACCTATATTTCAAATATCTGAATCATGTGAACCTGCCTTATGCCAAGTGAGATGGTTGGTCCACTGGTTTTCTCTGAAAAAACTCCGCTAGAGGCCCTTGCCATCCTTCTGTTCTTTTCCCGAGAGATGCTACTAACGATAGAGCATGGAGCCTTCTGCTTGCAAACATGCGCTTTGCCTCTGAGCCAGGGCAAAGGGCCCTCATCCAGCTGCGCGCATTTGTGGCACATTAGCAATCCAAAATGGGGACCAAAAGCAACAGCAACTGACCTCTTCTCAGTCTAAAATTCACTTCTCTGCCTTGCTAACTGGGTGTGATTCCAGCTCACTGTAAGCATTGAGGGGATAAACTAGTTGATACAAGTATGGTTGTGGAGAGCACGCACTGTTTTGTGGGTAGTTTTGCTCTCTGTGATTTCCAAAAATATATATTTAACTCCCACACCCCTCAAAAATATCCTTTGTGGTAGCAGGGAATTCTGCTCCAATACTTCTTTCTATATATTTATCCTAAATATATAACAAAAATTTAAAATAATATTAACAATTAATTGTATTAGGCTCTTGTTATCTCCTTCCATGGCACCTGTTCTTCCAAGTAATATCAAGTCTTGGAGTCTTTCCCTCAAAAACAAGGTATTTGGCATAATTTACATATGAAATAGAATATTGGATGGTAAGATAGCAGCAGCTCAGTAGGAGAGTTCAGTTAAGCCTGTTTAAATAAACGAAGATGATTGAAGAGAATCTTCCCAAAGAAAAACCTCAAGCCCTGGGCAATACAATTTCAAGTTTCTTGAATTAAAGTAGATATGATCTAGTTTCATATCAAGTGATCCACAGAAATATATCAATTGTACCAATCTAAGGGACATTTTTTGTCCTTTGTTTTTTCCTGACTTGCTCAGAATGTTCCTGCTGTTTCTTCCAAGACATGATGCTATAGTTCCCAGAAAGGAAATCTTGTTCCTCTCTGTGAACTGCCCTGCTCTGTAATTCTTACAAACCTTAAAAGCAGTTCTTCCCTGAGCAGAGGAAGCCCAAAGGCTATAGCAACCATATGTAAAAATCTTCCTTAAAATAAGCACTAGAAGACAGAGCTCTCACTTCTGGTTTTCTCCCTGCAAAAATCAGTGCTAAGCATGGTTAGTACTGGCACACTGCATCGTGATGAAAGCAGACTGGGGAAGTGAGATGGAGGGAGTGTAAGAATCTACACCACACAGCTGGTTTCCTAAGCGTGAACAGGAAATTTGAGAATGGTACTTCTGTACCAGACTTCAGTCCTTTAATCTTCCCCTTTCTCTTTACGTCAAACTTTTCTGTATTTTGCAAGCTCAAATTCCACTGGTACAAAAATACTTTAATGGTTTCTGGCTATTACTTCTGATTTTAAGAATCCAAGTTATTTACACCAACATAGGTTCATCTAAAAGACAAACATCTTCATTATTGCTCTTGCCACCTGGATGAACTCTAAATGTGCATTAGTAGAGCATAAGTGAATAGATACAAGATTGTTTGCACGCTCCAGCCTTTAAAATAGTCTGTCACAGTATCTCCAGATTTTCTCTTAAACCTTTTGGATTCTCTGTGTACCTCAGTTTTAGAATGTTTCATGTTTGTTAATTAACAAAACGTATATACTGTTTGATTGTAACAAAACCTGTAGCAAAGTAGCACTAATTCCTTCGACCCCACCCCGGTTATACTTGAAAGTATTTGCTGCATGCTAACTGACAGACTTTTGACAAAGGGGTTATTGTGGCTGAACTATTTGAGAAGCAAGAAATGCACTTGTTAAGTCTGATATGTCTCACATGTCCTAAATAAATTTGCTCAGAATAAGAAGTCACAGATTCTGTAAGATGCTAAAAAGATCAGTCCTTAATCACTATAAAAAGTGAACTCATGGCTTAAATGCAATTTGATTTAGGTATGTTTAGACATGGACTGATTCTTATTTTTACCCCACAGAGAAGAAAGAAACCCTTTCTGGAACTAAATTCTAAACACTCAGTGATCTAACTTTTGAAGAATGTATTTAATTGCCTACACTTAATTAGAGGGCTTTTGAAAGGGTAATGTGTACGTGAGGGAGAAGAGCAACAACTTTACCAGGGGCAGAGCACAAGAGCCAACAAAATCCCCGTGATATTGAGTCATTCGCCCAGCGTACCTCTCTGCTGTTACAAAGAAGAGTGTTCAGTTTTTGCTCATCAGGCAAATATTCCTTTGTGTTTCTTCCAGCATTCACCTTACTTGATTGATATGGATAGTTGTGTGGGTTGCTGTTAAAAAGCAAAGGCCACGGCTTATTGCCTGTGCAAATTTGAGTTGTTTATGTGCACTTTATAAATAATGATATTCTGCCAAAACATCTTGTATAATACAGATACTACACTTCACAAAGTTTAATATGTTGCCACAGCCTCTCTGTGTGGTCAGAAATACATTGGGTTGTATCAACAGTGTCACTCAGATGATGGTAAGGCTTCTATCAGCAGAACGGGATGGGAATTGTTTGGCTATTCCTCTTCCCCCCCTTGTAGCTCCCCTCCAACCCCAACCCCCCACTATTCTGTTCTTGAACCAGGGGTTCCATGCCAACTTGAATAAAATATTGTGGGGGCCCAGGTAAGGTAAGACCCGCCTCACATAATTGATCACATAACGCAGTGCACACACAGCATTTGAATGGGAATGCCCATCAACTTTGCGGGGGCCGAAGCCCCTGTGGCCCCTAGGAGTTGGCTCCTAGGTCTAGAACCTGTTTCTTCCTAGGGCATGGGGAAGAGATTTCTAACCTGCCTCACACTATAAGGACTTGGGTGGGTAGGGACATTAAAAATGAATAGAATCATTGAGTTGGAAGGGATACTGAGGATCGTTTAGTCCAACCCCCCTGCAATGCAGGAATATGCAGCCGTCCCTTATGGGGATCGAACATGCAACCTTAATGTGTTCAGCAGCACACTGAGCAATTTTGAAACAGTTGTTGAGACTGCCTTTTATCTGGATCTTGGAGCTCATGTAAAGGAGCCCTGCTGGACCATCTGGTGCGGTTTCCTCTGACCTCTGAACTATGCACAGCCTGAGCATTTAGGACTTTGAATTCTACTGCATAATCAATACATGACTACAGTATGGAGAAATTATTTATTAAACTGTCCATGCCACTTTCTAGGAAAAAACTCCCAGGAGTCGATTGTATTAAAAAATATTACTTACCTGTCTCTTTCATGAGAGAGCTCACTCTAATATTGCCATTTTGCTAATTGGGTAATATAACACTGGCTGTGGCTTGTCAAAAGCCTCCCAAATAGTCCACAGATAAGCTGGGATGTGGACTCCTTCCTCACCCTCATTTATCTTATTGGTATTTAAGTCAACATTTTGTGTAATCTGGTCAAATGCATACTAACACACCCAAGAAGGACTTCTTCTGATTCTTCTTTTCCTTAGAAAAAAATCTGCATGGAAGTTATGAGGTATCTCCTTTTTCTCTTTTTCTTTCTTTCAGGTTACCTTTGTTCCAAGCCAGCGCTTTTGCATTCTTGGCTCCTGCCAGAGCTATTCTCTCTTTGGACAAATGGAGATGCAACAACACAGGTAAGAAAAAGCAATTTCCATCTTAATCTTTCAGGTAGTTCAGAGTGGGAGATGAAACAGAGGAAAGTTGTCTCAATGCAGATTTAATCTAGGAGATCACATTGTCTAAAGAGTAGAAACCATATTGAATTTTGAAAATACCCAGACAAATGCAGCAAATTCCATAGCCTCTCCCCAGGGATTTGCACGCCAAACTGGGCTTCACATAAGCTTTCCAGGTTACTCTAGCATGCCAGTTTGGGCTTGACTTTAGCAGGTGAGTGAGAAGAGGTCAGTTTCAAGCTGGTTACTTACTATGTGAAGACTGTCTAACATGTTTTAGCCAAAGCTTTTGGTAAGGTTTTTGCTGTTCAAGTTGTTGTTGTTGTTGTTGTTGTTGTTGTTGTTGTTACACACACACACACACACACACACACACACACACCTCCCATCTGGCCTGGGTTTCCCCAGCCACTCAAGAGAGGTACTAGAATTTGTCTCACACTAGTACACATCACCTTGCCAGCAAAGGCCCGTATAGTCAAAGCTATGGTTTTCCCAGTAGTGATGTATGGAAGTGAGAGCTGGACCATAAAGAAGGCTAATCGCCGAAGAATTGATGCTTTTGAATTATGGTGCTGGAGGAGACTTTTGAGAGTCCCATAGACTGCAAGAAGATCAAACCTCTCCATTCTTAAGGAAATCAGCCCTGAGTGCTCACTGGAAGGACAGATTCTGAAGCTGAGGCTCCAAATCTTCATGAGAAGAGAAGATTCCCTGGAAAAGACCCTGATGTTGGGAAAGATGGAGGGCACAAGGAGAAGGGGACGACAGAGGACGAGATGGTTGGACAGTGTTCTTGAAGCTACAAACATGAGTTTGACCAAACTGCGGGAGGCAGTGGAAGAGAGGAGTGCCTGGCGTGCTCTGGTCCATGGGGTCATGAAGAGTTGGACACGACTAAACAACAACAACAAGTACACTCATTAAACAACTAAAAAAAAAGTGTGGGCTGCTAGTAGTGATGGCTGTATGGATCCTGCATCTTCAGGGACTTCAGTGCCTAGATGCAATAGTGGGAGAGGAATGTTGCCTTCATCTCTGCATATGGGCTGCTTTTACCAGTTGCGGGAAACCACCAGAGGGGAGATTGCTCTTGTGCTGGAATCCTCTTGTGCCCAAATCCTGCTTGCTGGTTTCCCATGGGCATCTGGTTGGCCACTGTAAGAACAGGATGTTGGACTAGATATGGGGCATTGGCTTGATTCACCAGGCTCTTCTTATGTTACGAATGTTGAATTCAATTGGCTACTATGGGAATTGGCATGGAATGATCCAGCAGGGCTCCTCTTATGAACATGCAACTCCCTCCCCATTTGCACGGGGGAGTTCTGCCCCCACCCTGACCCCTTTCCAGTGCCGAAAATGGCACACGTGAGCATGGTCATATGCATGCCGAACGCACACAATTGGGGAGTTGCCTGTATTCTTTTATATACTTAAGTATGATGGTGTATGTATGACCTGTTTTACACAGCTGCCTAAATCTCCTCCTGTGGGTCTTCCCAAGCAATCTGAAAATATGTTGACGTATCTGTCTCTGCTCTTCTCTCTTCATGTGTCCTGAACCCCTAGCCACAAGTCCTGCTGGTGTATACAGTCCCAAGGGCAAATGTTAGTAGTCCCAACGGGTCAGGAAACACTGTCCATGTTCAATACTGAAAGCCACGTCCATAGTCCAACAGTCAGGCCAGGTCTCTGCCTCTGCAGCCGATCCAAGCGTTTCAGTCCTGTGAAGCTCTTAGGACAACCAAGCTGTGGTCATTCAACATGAGAAGTTGAGCAGACACAGCACCTCAGCTCTGCTTCTTTTTTATCCCTTGAATCTTGATCGCAGCATCTGGGCTTGATAAGGCAGGTGACCCTCACCTGTCCTGAGCCTAATTCACTGACACACCTCCTCCTAGGTCAGCTCTAGTGAGCTGGGCTGGAGGGTCTAGCCTGCCTCAGCCTCCTAGAGACCCATGTACCTACAGGACCGCCTCTCCTAGTATGCCCCGTGGAGGACCTTAAGGTCCACAAATGACAACATTTTGGAGTTCCCAAGTCGCAAGGTGGGTAGATTGGTCTGAACTAGGGTCAGGGCCTTTTCATTACTGGCCCCAACTTAGTGGAATGCTCTGTCACAAGAAACTAGGGCCCTGCAGGCCTTGACATCTTTCTGCAGGGCCAAGACAGAGCTGTTCCGCCTGACCTTTGATTTGGACTCAGTCTGACCCTTATATTTCCCTCCCCTTATGGTTTTGATCTATGGGCTACTTTTAAAATGAGGCTGCAATTTAAATTGCATTTTAACCTGTATTTTAAATTGGCCCCCCCCCCCATTATGTTTTTACTGTAATTTTACTGGTGTTAGCCACCCTGAGCCCAGCTCTGGCTGGGGAGGGCAGGGTATAAACAATAATTATTATTATTACTAGAGCATACATGGCACTGCTCTCTATGCCTCAGAGTCTGACATGTTCGTGGAGATGGGGGGGGCCCTCTGGCTGTGGTAATGGGTCCTGCTCCTCTGGTTCCTGTGCAGTGACCCTCATCCCCTCACCATCCTCTCCCCCCCCCCCGCATGTGTTTGTGAAAAGAAGCCAGCCTCAAAAAGTACAGTTTGAACTTGGCTTTTTCTACTAACTATAGTTGAGCATTACTGCAGTTTGTCCTGGTCTAGATGTCACAAACAAGCTGTGGTTTGTCTAAAAAAGAGTAGTAGAACTCAAACTCCACATGGCCATGCCAGAGGAGGAGGTCGTGTGTTTCAGTTTGTCCTTCCAATGCTAAACCATTGTTTTTGGCTCCATGGTTATGGTAAACCCATTGTTTATTCACAGCAAACACTAAAGAATGAGCCTGATTTCTACTCTGAAAACCCATTTTTTTATTATTCCTGCCTTGCTTATACCTTGCTTATATTTGGTGCCTCGCAAGACGAAATTAATCCGTTCCGCGAGTCTCTTTGTCTAGTGGTTTTTTTGTCTTGCGAAGCAACCCTATTAGCGGCTTAGTGGATTAGCGCTATTAGCGGTTTAGCGGCTATTAAAGGCTTAGCGGCTATTAAAGGCTTAGCAGATTAGCGGCTAAAAGGCTATTAGCGGCTTAGCGGCTTAGAAAAAGGGGGGGGGAATCGGAACACTCGCAAGACGTTTTCGTCTTGCAAAGCAAGCCCATAGGGAAAATCGTCTTGCGAAGCAGCTCAAAAACGGAAAACCCTTTCGTCTAGCGGGTTTTCCGTCTTGCAAGACATTCGTCTTGCGGGGCACCACTGTACAACATATTTATGGCATTATTTGGAGCCACAGTGTCTTGACTACATTGGCAAGTCTAAGGAAACTAGAACGTGATAATTTTTTGTGATGGTGGGCTGTGTGTGTGTATGTGTGTTTGTGTGTGTGTTCATTCTCCTACGTATATTCTTTCTGACAGGTCTTAACAGGGCAAACAAGTATAAAATAGCACAAAGTACTTTTGGAAATAATTGGCATGTTTACATGACTAGAGGCCAGGGCCAGATCTGTTACTTAAGACTACAGTGCAGCCAACGCTAATATTGCACTTGATGAGAAACAACTGTCCTATGAAGAAAGAGAGTAGCAACAGTGTCCACATTCTTAGCTGATTGCTTGCCTTTTCTGAAGGGGCTACAGGTTCTTTTCCTGAGCATTTGAAAGCAGAAACCATTTTTGGAATGGTTAGAGAGACCCTACAAGTCCCAAACTGGAAACTGGTCCAGTGATTACATAGGTTTTTCTTTTTCCTTGCTGAGTGTGGCACGGCCCAACAAGGAAGCAGAATAGGAAAGTACTCTGCTACAGACTGACCAAGCCCAGATGACTCAGGGCAACTTTGCTTTGAAGCACCTTTGGGAATTAAAATATATGCTGGGTTCCCAGGAAAGCCTAAGCAGATAGCTAAGAAGATTATGTGGAATCTTTTTTGAGATGGTGGCCTATCATTAGTTCCAAAGCTTGCAAAGAGTTCTTACCTCATCTTCCAAACAACAAGCATTCATGAAAAGCCATTATTGTTCCCATGTTGCAGTGAGCAATTAAGGCTGAGAGGTCTAAGGTCAGCTCTAGAAGTCCTTGGTTGAACTGAGATTTGAACTCACTCTACTTGACATTGTAGGAAGTAGTTTGGCAGTATGGTAGGAGGTCCTGTGACATGCGGAGGAGCCAGAGGGAGGGGCATCGTTACCACCAGTAGTTAAAAATCTCAAAAATACAGTGTGTAATACATACATTCGCCAAGATTCAGGGTCCTTATTCTACAAGAGTGATTTTTGTGTTGAGTAAATGTAGTGGAACAAGAAGCACACTTTCAACTGTATCTGCAGCTGCAAGAGAGGTTGGCATATTCACCAAGTTTGGTAATTCACAAATATTCAATGTGAATATGATATTTTGGGGTGGGGAGTGTTGCCTCTGTTTCCCTGATTGACTCGCCTTGCCTGGCTACTGATTTGCAGCTTCAGGAGACACATGTCCATACGCTGCTTAGCTGAAGTCGTAGTTCCTTCGTAGTCCTGCAAATCCTCTTTTCCAAATGGATGGCAATAAAAAGGCAAACACTTCCAAATTCTAAAATAATAATCTCAAAACAAGTGTACAAAATAATACGCTTTCAATTTTGTTTGCACAATAATTGTGCTGCTTTGGTTTTCTGGTTACAGAATCTGTTTTTGTGTAGAAAGCTCAGGCCCCGCTGGGCATCAATAACACTGAGCATATATTCTTGTGTCCTAATTGCAGGATTTTAGGTCAAATAGCCTGACTGCAGCTCTAATAGATCAGGATGGCTACATTCTGCATGCCTCAGGGAAGAGCTACTGTATGGAAATTAGGAATCAGAAATATAGAACATTTTGTTTATGAAAAGAATCTTTGTTCTTTCTTCCTTGACCACTTCTAACCTTCATGAGGCGTCAGACGGGAGCTGCTATTGCGGTCTAGCCATCCCAATTAACAGGCGACAGATCTGGAGAAATAATATGCAAAAGTCACTTTATCTGCACTCTGAATCACCCCTCTGCAGCTCTTAAGTGGACCTTTGCCTCCTTTTGTGCCAACTCTGGTTACTTGTCCATTCCTAGTTTCAACAGTCTTGAAACTGGCATTAGAGATTAGCCCTTGAGGAATGAATTCATCTAGAACACAGCCTAAATACAGAATGAATGATTTACAAATTATGTGAGGGAACAAATAAACAACGATGGGGTGGTTTTTAAAAAGCAAAATACATAAAATGATGTCCATAAGAAGTACTGGGGGGTGGGGCAGATTGGTGGTGGTAGATTCTGTTCATTCACTAGAATGGCCAAACAGTTGGATTAAAGCTGTAGAAGGAAATAGGAGGTTCAGCACTGTACTAACCTCAGGAGCAACTCATATGAATGTTGCCTGTGCCAGCCTTTCTAGCCATGGCCAGTCAGATGCCAATTGATCACTGACAAGCAGATTCTGGAGGTGACGACTGTGCCTTGGTCTTACTACCCAACACATGGTATTCGGGGGTATCATGGTTCAGTATCAAGAGAGCAAGTTGCTAAAGTTCTGCTGTCGTCTTTCTTGGAGATTTTCATAGAAAGGTTGGACAGGTTGGGGATGCCTGAAGCAGACTATCCTCTTTGTGTTGTAATTCTGGACTTGGGCACCTTCTTGTTTCATACAGAATTTAATGCTGGGGTGCATGGAATCGTTGTGCTTTATTTTGCCGTAATGCGAAATATTTCTTTTTGCCTTCCTAAGCTGTAATGATTACCAATGGAACAACAGAACTGCTGCATACGGAACATATCTGGTACCCTAGGATACGAGAGGTAACTTGCACCATGTAATCAGTGCCATGTCCTCACTTCAGTAGGTTCTTTTCATCCAGATGCCCTGCTGCCTTGAAGTTGTTTCCCTTTTTCGTTCTTCTCTTTGCATGTAACTTTTTCTACACATTCGTTACATGCAGGTTTTAATCTTTTCTGTATGTTAATTGTGCCTGCGAAGCCCCCTCACCCTCCCCAAAACAGCTTGAGGTGCACTATGGTCTTGATGGAGACATGCTCCCGCGTCAGGGGAGTTTGGCATTCTGCATCTTGTGATATGCTCATCTGACCAGTCATAGCCAAAATAACCAATGAGCTTCTAACAAATTACTGGATTGTCTCTGCTCTGCAATGAGGATAATCCGCATTTATTGTGTTTCTGTTTTGGAAAGCCAGGTACAATTGTAAGGAGTGCCCAGTTCCCCCAAAGCCATGTGTAGTTTTGCTATTCGGTTTTTCCTTCTCCTCTAATGATCATTCTTTTGATGCAAATATCCATAAGAATCCAGGAGAGTTGTCTCACTACAGGGGGAAAAATAGAATAGACTCCCAGTTCACATGTGTGTCATGGAACTTTTCTCCCATCCCATTGCTTTGGGCTGCCAGTTATTCCTCAATTTAAAAACATCCCCTCTCTCTTCCCCATCTTCAAACCGTAGTTCCATCCTGCCAAGAGGCCTGCAGCCAAGGGGGGGCTGGCAGTCTCCTGAGACCACAGCGCTGCTCTATGCCAGCTTCTAAAGAGCACGTGTGACCAAATGCATCATACACTCTGCCCCTAGGAGCTAAGAGCATCACCTCCGTGGCGCCACCAGCCCTTGCCGGTTCGATCTGAGAGCTTTAAAGGTTAGCTTGGAACCCAGGTCTTCCTGTATGACAGTGTGATGTGCTATGGACACAACGGCCAGGCTGGTCTAACGACCCCCGTTGTGCATTGAAAGCAAGCAGTGTGCTTAAGCGGTAAGAGGAAGTGGATGAAGTTGGGAGCTTTGCTATTGAACCGACTTCTGTTGGTACCACAGAACATACCTCTGACCTTCAGATATTCTTTAGCCCAGAAAACGTCTGCTTAAGCACTTAGCTGAATAACACATGCCATTGCCCAGTTCTGCCTAGTCACTGAATTATTTGACTTGCAGTTCATCCACCCATTAAAAAAACAAACACCCTCAGAAACATAGAATTTCTTTAAAAATCTAAATTACTATTATTTTTCTCTGTGTTCAGATCCAAGGCGCCATTATTATGTCATCTTTGATAGAAGTGGTGATTGGGTTCCTGGGCCTGCCAGGAGCGCTCCTGAGATACATTGGACCTCTGACGATTACACCAACTGTGGCTCTCATTGGGCTTTCTGGCTTCCAGGCTGCTGGAGAAAGAGCAGGAAAACACTGGGGCATAGCCATGCTGTGAGTATCCTTTGTCCCGAGAGCCAGTATGGTGTAGTGGTTAAGAGCGGTAGTCACGTAATCTGGGAAACCGGGTTCGCGTCTCCGCTCCTCCACATGCAGCTGCTGGGTGACCTTGGGCCAGTCACACTTCTGTGAAGTCTCTCAGCCCCACTCACCTCACAGAGTGTTTGTTGTGGGGGAGGAAGGGAAAGGAGAATGTTAGCCGCTTTGAGACTCCTGAAGGGGAGTGAAAGGCGGGATATCAAATCCAAACTCTTCTTCTTCTTCTTCTTCTTCCCTCAACAGTTGATGAAGTGCAGTCAGTCAGTATAAAACAGCCAATGTCTGTCACTATTGACCATTGCCTCTCCTAGGCGGTACTAAGGGCTATTATCTTAAAATGAAGATGAATCTATGAAATGAGAATCCTTCTAAGTTATATTCTAAAGTATTTCTTAAGCAATGGTGTGCTGGCTTTCCAGATGCCTGAAGCAGCTAACAATGTAGTAGTGTCAGACTGGGAACTGGGACACCAGGGTTTGAATCCCCACTCGGCCAGGGTGGACACAAGTACAGTGGTGCCCCGCAAGACGAATGCCCCGCAAGACGAAAAACTCGCTAGACAAAAGGGTTTCGCCGTTTTTGAGCTGCTTCGCAAGACAAATTTCCCTATGGGCTTGCTTCGCAAGACGAAAACGTCTTGCGTTTTTTTGCAAGTTTGTTTCCTTTTTCTTAACACCGTTAATACAGTTGCGACTTGACTTCGAGGAGCAACTCATAGTAGCCTTTTTTGAGGTTTTTGGTGATTTTTGAAGCTTTCCCAAAACTTTTCCGACACCGTGCTTCGCAGGACAAAAAATTCGCTAGACGAAAAAACTCGCGGAACGAATTAATTTCGTCTTGCGAGGCACCACTGTACTGAGAAGGCCCTCTGCCTCATTTTCTGTAATATCACTTCTCGCAATGAGGTAACTGCCAGAAAGCCCTCGGAGCTGGATCTCAGTGAATGATGGGGGTGGAGACACTCCTTCAGGTATACAGGGCCAAAGCCTTTTAGGGCTTTAAAGGTCAGCACCAACACTTTGAATTGTGCTCGGAAACGTACTGGGAGCCAATATAGATCCTTTAAGACCGGATCTACATTGGATCCCAGTACATTTCCAATTCAGCAGCATCCCACTACTATTACAGAAAAAATGATTATAAGGCCTGGTGTTAGCACTTTGCTGACAGAACTGTGGCATATTCATATGTTCAGAAGCAGAACGTCGTTCTTAAGTCCTCTTGCAATCGACATGTATATTCTACCCCTCCTGTAAGTTCTAGGTTCGGTGGCCATGTCTAAAACACGGCCACTAAATTCCAAGAAATCAGAATAAATGTGACTATTAGGAAAACTGTCTTCATTCCAAGTTGATCACTCAAATATTAGCAGAATTGTTGATAATGTTTTTGTGTATGTGTGTTATCACCTGACCACAAGGCAGTCTCTAGGCAACTTACAATCAAGTTTAAAAACATACAAAACTGTTGGAATTTCAGTGTTTGTTTTTAGCCATCAAATTGGGACATCAATCTCTAGGGACTGCAGGGAAGATTATCAGCAACCCAAAACAGCCCTACCTTTAAAGCCTTGGCTCAAGGGCGAGGTTCAAGTTAAATGGATTATTGACTCTTGGGGCACAGACGGACCTCTTAAATCAACGTTGTTATAGGAAGCAAGGCAGCCCTGAATTCACCCTGTCTCTGCAGTCTGTCTCTGACCCACTTAATAGCAGGTGTGGATTGGAATGATGCATGAGGAGGTGCAGCCAGGTTGCTCTGGCAACAGGGATCCCAGCCCCCGACTCTCAACATGAGGACAGTATGAGGGTATTGTTTGCCATAATCATCAGTGGCAAAACAGACCTGCAATTTCAGTACATTTACTTACATGATTCTGATGGCTAGGTAAAGGGTAAAGGGACCCCTGACCGTTAGGCCCAGTCGCGGACCACTCTGGGCTTGTGGCACTCATCTCGCTTTATTGCCCAAGGGAGCCGGCGTACAGCTTCTGGCTCATGTGGCCAGCATGATTAAGCCGCTTCTGGCGAACCAGAGCAGCGCACGGAAACGCCGTTTACCTTCCCGCCGGAGCGGTGTCTATTTATCTACTTTAACTTTGATGTGCTTTCGAACTGCTAGGTGAGCAGGAGCAGGGACCGAGCAACGGGAGCTCACCCCATCATGGGGATTCGAACCACCGACCTTCTGATCGGCAAGCCCTAGGCTCTGTGGTTTAGACCACAGCACCACCTGCGTCCTTGGCTAGGACCGCGTAATAAAGAAGTCATTTCAAGTTGTGTGGGTTTTTTAATTCACAGAATCAGCAGCAGATTGAGGGAATAGTTAGTTGTGAACAGGTGTAAAAAAGTGTATGAAAGAGTAGAAGCTGGTCTTAGGATGTTGGTGAACCCTCTTCACACAAACGCACCCCCCCAAAAAAAACAAGAACACCCCAGCAACTTTGTATAAATAATTTGACAGCACTAGATCAAATGCTGTTCCATAAAGAAGTCATATTTTAAAACTACCATTAAGGCTTTCACGTTTAAAAAAAAACAGCACAAGAAAGCTTTCTTTTTTTTACTCATTCATGCTTAGCAGAAGGTCGTGGTATCAAATGATGCCACTGCAGAGTTCAGATCTTTGTGCCTGAAGGAGAAGAACAAAGGTCTTTGTCTGTTTCCTTTTGAGTTAAAGGTGATTTCGGCCTCACTCTTTTATATACTGGGATGTAACCTGCCCTCCTAGAATTTCAGGGAAGTTTGTTCAGGAATTTGTAGCTGTGTTCTCAGTGGATTAGCATTTCTCGAAGCTGTGTTTGGCACTTAACATAAAGACAACCTTCTTCCAGCATAGGAAGTCTGAACATGTATAATGGCACACACATTTTGTTGATAGGTGCATTCTGAGGATTTGGTTATGTAATTGGAAGCCTGCTTATTTCAGAGGCTAACAATTTAGACCTTAAGTTTGCTTACTTTGGCCATTGTTTCACATCCTGTGGCAGCCAAGTGAGGAAGCATGGCCCCTGAGCAATGCATTTATTTAATTGATTTATTGAGCCTTTCTTGAGCTCAAGGCAGCTTACAGACAGTGTTAA
Source organism: Podarcis vaucheri (assembly GCF_965113315.1). Lineage (NCBI taxonomy): Eukaryota > Metazoa > Chordata > Lepidosauria > Squamata > Lacertidae > Podarcis > Podarcis vaucheri. Next base: position 86,539,696 of record NC_138765.1, on the reverse strand, counting down.
TGCAGCTTAAAACACGTTATAGAAACAAGCACAGAAGATGAGATATCAGTCTAGCCCCTCCTGTCCCCCTATTAAGCAATATATAAATACCTAATATAAAAATAAGGGGAAATTCCAGGTCCCCACACAGTGAAGATCTTGATCCTGAGCTTAAAAAGAGAACCTGGCTGCCTAACCTTAAAAGAAAAAAACATTCATCTCCCAGCTACCCTACTGACACTTTGCAGACCCGTAACGTTGAGGAGACCGAAGATTAGATTTCTTTCTTAGCACTGGGCAGGGTTGTTGTTGTTGTTGGTTTTGGTTTTGCTTCACTTCCTAAAATGTGGATTTCGGCAAGACTTCAAAACATGCTAAAGCCTAAGCCGGCCTCCCACAGTAGTAAGTTTGCTTCTCTCCCAGACAAAACTTCATCTGTTCTAGGGGGCATAAGTTTTGCAGGCGGAAAGGCAAATTCACTGTGGGATTTCAGTTCTTAAAGCTTGTGAGCGGAACAAATTAAATTAAGCTTATGCTTATAAAGCTCATTAAAGAAAGAAAGAAAGGAAGGAAGGAAAAAATGGCAACATTAAGTAACTTTTTCATTTTAAAAGGCTAATTCCTTGCTTTCTCTGACTAAAAATAAAAACTTTTGCCATGATACAATTCTACTTCTGCAGTAGTTACTGTACTTTAAATATGCAGTTTTACTGTAGTTTTAAATATACTACAATAAAACTGAGAGGTGATATGATAGTCATCTTCAAAAATCTAAAGATGTATCCCAAGGAAGGTGGACCAAGTCAGTTTTCTCCTGCTCCAGAAAGTAGGACGCAAGCCATTGGATTCAAGTGGCAAGGAAGGAGATTCTGACTAAGCACGAGGAATAAATTTATGACAGTAAGAGCTGTTTGACAGAGGAACAGACTCTCTCAGAAGGTGGTGGGATGCTTGGAGGATTTAAAGCAATGATTGGGTGGCCACTTGTCAGGGATTCTTTAGTTCTCTACGTGGGACTGCCCTTGAAACTAACCCAGAAACTCCAGCAGCTGCAGAATGCGGCGGTGAGACTCCTTATGGGGTCCTTGCCACGGGATCACATTCACCCAGTGCTTTACCAGCTGCACTGGCTCCCAGTGGAGTGCGGGGTCAGGTTTAAGGGGCTGGTTTTAACCGTTAAAGCCCTATACGGCCTAGGACCCTCGTACCTACGGGACCGCCTCTTCTGGTATGCCCCATGGAGGACCTTACGGTCTGCTAACAACAACACCTTGAAGATCCCGGGCCGCAGGGAAATTAGACTGGCCTTGACTAGAGCCAGGGCCTTTTTGGCCGTGGCCCCGGCCTACTGGAACGCTCTCCCACAAGAGACAGTGCCCTGTGGGATTTGACATCTTTCCGCAGGGCCTGCAAGACGGAGCTATTCTGCCAGGCCTTTGGGCAGGATGCAGTTTGACTTACTTTCCTTTGTATTAAACAAGCCCGAAGGAGGCCCCCAACCCGCTCACAGGTCCTTGTATGATCAGTGGAAACAGTTGGCCCTGGCAATTATTAATCACTCTCAATTCCACCCTGATAATTGCCACCTGCCCGGATTTTAACTTGCTTGAATTAATTTTAAGATGTATTTTAATTTATTGATGTCTGGTTTTATGCTTATTGTGTTGTTTTTTTGATGTTAGCCGCTCTGAGCCCGGTCTCGGCCGGGGAGGGCTTGATGCAAATAAATTATTATTATTATTATTATTATTATTATTATTATTATTATTATTAGTTGCAATTCCTTCATTGCAGGGGATTGGACTAGATGATCCTTGCATCCCTTCCATCTCTGTTATTGCAAGCACAGCAGCAACTGCTAGAAACTTCAGTTGCTTCTGTTGGCTAACTATTACCTCAGTGAAGAGTTAATTGATTCATTAACTTTTCTCCTTCCTCTCCCTTCTCTAGGACTATTTTCCTAGTGCTATTGTTTTCTCAGTATGCCCGAAATGTCAAGTTCCCATTACCCATCTATAAATCAAAAAAAGGATGGACTGCATACCGGTTACAGCTTTTTAAGATGTTTCCTGTAAGTTCTCTCTTCAGCTTTCACTGTGTTTATTGTTCTGTCTACTGGTGTTTATTTTAGTGTATTTTTATTTATTTTACAAAATTCGTATACTGCTTAACTGTGCATAAAATCTCCAAGCAGTTTACAAAGAATATAAAGTTTGCATTTCAAATGTGAATAAAAGTCAACAGTAAAATCTAGTCTTTAAAAAGCAAAAAGAAGAAAACCAACAGATAAAAATATTCATTGTAAACTAAATTTACAGTTTAAAGTACACGCCAACTTTATATGTCTCAGTAGACTTGCATAAACAGAGCAGGAGTAAAAAGGAAGTTCCAGAGTGTCGGAACTGTGACACTAAAAGATGAGAACATTATGTGGCCCTTGTAAAAGTGGCTGAGTGGGTACATATGTGGCAAAGTGATCCTTCAAGTAAACTGGTCCCAATATGATAATGGCTTTATATTCTAATAGTAACATATTGAACTTGGGCTAGTAACCAGTTGGCAGCCAGTGTAGAACTCTGAGCACGGGTGCTAGATGCTGACAGAATCCTACTCCTGTAAGCATTAAATGCAGCAGTGTGGTTGCTAACTGCAGCTTCTGGACGAAGCTCAGGAAAAACCCCATATAGAGCGCATTGCAGCAATCCAACCTTCAGTGTCACCGTCGCAGCTGTTGTGATTCAGCTAACCAGGTACAGGGATTGCTGCAGCTTCTCATGCGAGTTGGAGCTAGTAAAAGGGACTTCCAAGCAACTGATGTTACCTCTGCTTCCAGCGACAAAGCTGGATCCAGAAGCATCCCCAGACCACATACCTGCTTCTATAGGGCAAGTGCAACCCCACCCAGGGCAGGCAACTGGCTGATTTCTCAGAAATGGGAAACAATCACCCACAGTGTCCCGGCTTGTTGGGTTTCAAGCTCAGTTTAGTTTCATCTATCCCATCACTGCAGCCAGGAACTGGTTCAGGGCCCACGGGGCCTCTCCTGATTCAGGTCTTAGGGAGAAAAAGAGCTAAATTTCATTGGCATGTTGATGGCACCTTGCCCCAAATCTCGTGACCACTCCCAGCATCTTCAAGTAGCTGTTTAAAAGACCATAAATTCTTTAATCGGCAAAAGACCCGGGAGAAGAGGAATGTTTTTGCCTAGTGCCTGCAGATTTGTAATGAAGGCACCAGATGAGCCTTCCTGGGGAGGAGAGCATTCCACAAATAGGGAGCCACCACAGAAAAGGCCCATTCTCATGTTGCCACCCTCTAGACTTTGCACAGAGGAGGCGCACAAAGAAGGGCCTCAGCTGATGATCACAGGGCCTGGTTTAGTTCATATGAAGAGAAGTGGTCCTTGGTACTGCGGTCCTGAGCTGTTTATAGGTCAACATCAGCACTTTGCATTGGGCCTGGGAACTAATTGGCTGCCAGGGGAGTTAGGCCAGATTGACTTTCTGTTCTGAAACCATCTTGCCCCAGTGAGCAACCTGGACACTGAATTCTGCACCAGCTGAAGTTTCTGAAGCATCTTCAGAGGCAGCCCCATGTATAATGTGTTCCAGTCACCTAACCTTTCAGTTACCAGAGCCTAGGCAACAGACACTAGGCTATCCTTGTCTAGATAGGGGTGCAGGTGAGGCCTCTAACCAAAGCTGATGGAAGGCACTCCAGACCACCCAAGCCACCTGAGCCTCACGTGAAGGGGATTCAGGACTGCAATGAAGGATGTGGAAAGAGTGGTAGCGAAACCATTCACTCTCCAAGGCATGGAAATTCAGGCCCAGTCAGTGAAAATTATTGGCATTCACTTCAAGTTACCCACTTAAATGGGGAGAGCCAGTGTGGTGTAGTGGTTAAGAGCGGTAGTCTTGCAATCTGGGGAACCGGGTTCGCGTCTCCGCTCCTCCACATGCAGCTGCTGGGTGACCTTGGGCCAGTCCCACTTCTCTGAAGTCTCTCAGCCCCACTCACCTCACAGAGTGTTTGTTGTGGGGGAGGAAGGGAAAGGAGAATGTTAGCCGCTTTGAGACTCCTTAGGGTAGTGATAAAGCGGGATATCAAATCCAAACTCCTCCTCTTCTTCTTCTTCTTCAATGGTTTTTAAAAGAATTAAGCAGATTTAGCTATCGGGTCTGTTGATGGCAGTTTAGCTGAACGGAGCCTCCATGTCCATCAGCCGTGTATCTCTGATAATCAGATACTGAGAATGAACAGGGGGTGGCCATCACCTTGAGACTCTGCTTGTGAGTTTGGCCGCAGTTTCAGATAATGCTAAATCCAGTTCCTAAAGAGCTCTACAGCACCCCCACCCCACCCCAAATCAATTTATTTATTCTTCAGCTAGCCCTCTGGGATCCACTCATTTTATTTTTGTAAATTGTTGTGAGTTTATCAGCGTGCACAATGCTTAGTTTTGTCTTAGAAGGATTAATGGCGCTCCTTTAAGTGCTTATTTGGAGATATTCCCAGTTTGGGGAAATTGTATGAAAGGATCCATTTTGAACTAGAAGGGTCTTTTAAAAATTGTAAAGGGAATGTGTTCACAAAACCCTTGATGCAACAACTCCCCACCACCGGTTTGAATATTATTATGAAGAGTTGGTAAGGAGCTCCTCTGTGGGCAATTATTGTTTCCTTGCTGGTGTGCTTTAAGCCCCTTTCTGTTCCCACTGCAGATCATTCTAGCCATTCTGGTATCCTGGTTGCTGTGCTTCATCTTCACTGTGACAGATGTGTTTCCACCTGATAGTACAAAATACGGATTCTATGCACGCACTGATGCCAGGCAAGGAGTGCTTTTGGTAGCTCCATGGTTCAAGGTTCCTTATCCATGTAAGTGTATTTAGCAAGCACTTAAGGGAGAGTTTCCCACAAAGCTTTGCTCTTTGATACAATTACTCCAGACTTACATTAGTTTATTTTTTTTCTGCACCTTGCATGAGTACAGAAGAAGTTACCTGGTCACTGGCATGTGCTTGCAGAAATGAGAGTTTGTGATTCGGCTCCCAAGTTGCTGCCAGGTCTGTGGTTCAGCTGCCCAAGATCTCCAGTGAAAAGGGAGCAAGGCTGTGAAAGATCTCTGTCTTGGAGATCTGCTGCCAGTGAGACTAGAGACGATACTGACATATCTGGGCTGGTCGTCTAAGGCAGTTTCATGCCTCTTGGTTTAACTGTGGTTTGAATTAAGCTGATGGTTCCCTTAGTGCTATGTCAGCAAAATAACCCCCTTTCTCTTTGGCCACACCATGTTTGGTAGGTCAGTTCTAAAGGCAGATTCCGCTTTAGTGGGGGGGGGGTCTGTATAATCTAAGATGAGAGTGGGCAACCGGCAGATGCAGTTCTCAAGGCAGTCTGGTCCAATAACCTCTGGTAAAGGTTGTCCATGCTTCCACTCAGGAGGAAAATAGACAGGTTGCATTAGATAAATATTCCACATTATTTTTAATCTAATTTTTGGAGTTTAAAAATGTGATGTGCAGGTAAACCTATCTGTATGTGATGCTAATAAAACTGCTAAGGTAAAAGTAAAGGTACCCCTGACAGTTAAGTCCAGTCGCGAATGACTCTGAGGTTGCGGCACTCGTGTCGCTTTACTAGCCGAGGCAGCCGACGTTTGTCTCTAGACAGTTTTTCTGGGTCATGTGGCCAGCATGACTAAGCCACCTCTGGCAAAACCAGAACAGTGCACGGAAATGTCGTTTACCTTTCCGCTGGAGGGTTACCTATTTATCTGCTTGCACTTTGAGGTGCTTTTGAACCGCTAGGTTGGCAGGAGCTTATGACTGAACAATGGGAGCTCTCCCCGTCACAGGGATTCAAACCGCCTACATTCTGATCAACAAACCCTAGGCTCAGTATTGCAAAAGCTAAGCAGGGTACGGTATGGTTTCAAATTGGGTGGCGGACTGTGTGTTGAGACTCCCGCATTTCAGGGAGTTGGACCACATGACCCATGGGGTTCCACCTAAATCTACAATTCTGATTCTATGTAAATGCGTGTGGGAAGCCCTCCTGATGGTACCAATTCATTATACTGGCTAACTACATATGAAGTGTCAGTTTGTGTGGCATGACCACTGTTTTGAAAAGAAATGCTATTGCCCACCCCTAAAACCCAGAAATTAGCCATCCTATGAGCTAAGAGAACATTTTACACCTTAAAAGTCACTTTGCTTTAAATACAGTAAGAACGATTATGGGTTTTTTTGTCTTCACAGTTCAATGGGGATTACCTACAATATCAGCTGCAGGTGTGATAGGAATGCTCAGTGCCGTGGTTGCTAGCATCATTGAATCAATTGGCGATTATTATGCCTGTGCGAGGTTATCTTGTGCTCCTCCACCACCAATCCATGCAATAAACAGGTAAGCCTCCTGGAAAAGACTTTGCTTCCTTCTCACCCATTGCTGTGCCCCGTTTCCCTGGATTCAAAGTCCTAACTTCTTTCAGGTTTTGCAATATTATAGACTTTTGGGACCCAAAAATTCAGAACTGTAGCATATATGAGGATGATTTTGCATGTGGATACTCATAACTCGATATTGCAGCATCAATTAGTGATGTCGATGATCAAACTACCTTAATTGGTCAAATCCCACAGGCAGATTTCATATCACATTGACTTACTTCTAACCTGTTTTCACTAGGGACAATTACACGTTCATCCGCAAGTCAGAAAGTGTTGAATAATCAAGAAATGGTTCTGTGGTCGTGTTTGCACTGAGCAGCCGCAGAGAAAAAATCACTCCACTGCATCCTTCTCAATCATGTTCTGGATTCCTTGTGTCCTACATTGCCCTGCCAAACATCCAGTTTGACTTGGCTTCAAAATATTTGAATTGGCAAGGTGGTCAGCTGACCGGCCAGCTGACTACCTCTTTCTCTCTCCCCATCATGACTGTAAAGTTCAGGGTGTCTAAATACTTTTAAAATGTAGAATCAACATGTTTATTGATATGATGCCTTTCCATAAAAAAATATGCTCAAAGCACTGTACAGTAGCAGTGGGAGCACAATGCATAGCAAAGATCAACAATCCTGATAACAATTCCATAACAAAAATAATATGCAACAATACGTAAGAAATACAACATCAGTGCAGTGACAAATTCGTACAGAACAATAATATATAATATAATAATGCATACATTAAAAACAGACCATTCAGTAGATGCTAGAATGAAAAAGAATCATACTGAGAAGCTAGATATCAATTTGTGACCCCTATGCAGTAGTAGTAGTAGTAGTAGTAATAATAATAATAATAATAATAATAATAATAATAATAATATTTTATTTATACTCCGCCCTCCCCAGCCAAGACCGGGCTCAGGGCGGCTTAGTGAAAGACAATAGCAGAAGTTTCATATGTAAAGACAAAAGTTAGTGTGAGTTTCCTTAAAAAATGTTAGGCAGCTGGAAAGGACACAAGGAATCCAGAAAGTGAGAGTTGGCAAGAACTGCAGAAGAGGCAGAGATGAGAAGGTCAGGAAGAGGATGTCTCTAATGGGCTTGAGTTTTCTTGGATCTTTCTACTGCAGGCCAGGAGATGGTGTGGCTTTTTCCTTTTGCTTGTATGAGGTCAGGGGGGGGGGGAATCACTTTGTTTTATTTGTAGTACAGTCGTACCTTGGAAGTAGAACAGAATCCATTCCGGAAGTCCATTTGACTTCCAAAGCGTTCAGCTTCCAAAGTGCAGCTTTTGATTGGCTGCAGGAGCATCCTGCAGCTAATTGGAAGCCACACCGGACGTTCGGCTTCCGAAAATCGTTCGAAAACCAGAACAATCACTTCCGGGTTTCAATTGTTTGGGATCCGAAATGTTCGAGTTCAAAGGTGTTTGGCTTCTGAGGTTCCACTGTATTCTGTGTTACAAATGCATAAGAATATTTGACCAATTGATGACGTCTTTAACTGTAAAATACCCAGCCCTTAACTACAGTGGCTGCCAGTCCTGCTTGAGTGTTTGCCTGGCCTTGACTAGTTTTCATGCTTTTCTAACATGCTATATAGCGTAATCTCAACATTTTTCTTCTAATTGCAGGGGCATTTTCATAGAAGGCCTTTCCTGTGTATTAGATGGAGTGTTTGGCACTGGGAATGGATCTACTTCCTCTAGCCCCAACATTGGAGTCTTGGGGATTACGAAGGTACATATCTGTTCAAATAAGCTTGAAATTTATCACGGTGGGAGCTTCCCCTGCACATGCCTAGTGAAGAGAGAGGTACTTGCTCAAGAGCAGAGTTCAGTTAAAGTTGTACATAGAAAACACAGTCTGATTGCTCTGGCGTTGTTATTATTATTTTAAAAATGCACCCTCTTGCAGTCAGAGTACTTAAAGATCAGTGAACATGAGATGTTTCACGTGTCACTGCATGAAAAAGCTGGACTCAACTCTCCATTATCATTTGCAAATATGAAATGGGATGGTTGTTCCCACTTAAAACCTTTTCAACTCTGGCTCCGGCCTGGTGGAACGCTCTGTCTCATGAGACCAGGGCCCTGCAGGATCTGATTTCTTTCCGCAGGGCCTGTAAGACAGAGTTGTTCCACCTGGCCTTTGGCTTGGAGCCAATTTGATTCCCTCCCTCTCTTTCTTTTTTCCTTTCCTTCTCCTCCTGCGATGAGGCCACATTTTAATATTTTAATGTTTCAATATTTTAATGTTGTATTTTAATTTTGTTTTTAAGTTGTAATCATTCAACTTGTTTTTATTATTGCTTGTAAGCCGCTCTGAGCCCAGCCTTGGCTGGGGAGGGCGGGGTATAAATAAATATTATTATTATTATTATTATTATTATTATTATTATTATTATTAAAGTGGAATGCTGGGGTGTGGTGAGTTAAAACGCTATAAAAGTCACATGTGAAACCCCTTTGGGATCTAACAAGTGCCAACACCAATGATATTGTGACACTTGTTAAAATTGTATTCTTATTGTATATTGTATTTTAGTATATTAAAAATCACACTCCTTTTGTGTGCGAAGCGATACATAAATTCAATAAATCTAATGTAATCTAAATAGTTTCTGATGTTTAGTTCCAGTAATATTATTAAATTATGTGTATCAACTGCACTTTAGTTTGATTTGTATAAAGATGTCATTGTTTTAATAGTCTTGTTAGACATTGCCTTGAAACTCACCATAGTAGGTAGTACATAAATACTTTTATAAATGAAATAAATAAGCTGTGTATATGCATACAGTTTAATATCCTTGAGGAATGGTTTGCGGGGAATGAAGGTGGTGGTTTCAGCATCTCCTCCCGCCACCCCACATCTTGTGCTGCAAGTTGTACTTCCATCCAGCATGTTTTATACATGATGGGGACAGGTGCTTAAAGACACAAGATTTCTAGAGTCATGCGTAGCTTGGCCCTTAAATCTTTCTTTTTTATCATCAGTGATTTGCTTGTGAAATCTGAATATGAACATCGCCATCTACTGGATGCAAATTTTTTTAGGCAGGGAGCGCGAGGTTTCTTACAAAAATACAGTGGTACCTCAAGTTACATACGCTTCAGGTTACAAACTCTGCTAACTTGGAAGAGTTACCTCGAGTTGATAACTTTGCCGCAGGATGATGAGAACAGAAATCATGTGCCGGCGTCACAGCGGCAGCAAGAGGCCCCATTAGCGAAAGCACACCTCTAGTTAAGAACAGTTTCAGGTTAAGAATGGACCTCCGGAATGAATTAAGTTCGTAACTAGAGGTACCACTGTACATGGAAGTGCAGTAGTGGGTTGGCCCCATTTCCATAGCCTAATATTGGCTGTCTGCAGTTATCTAGGGACCTGTCACATCTGTTTTACCTTGATCTCGTCATTTCCAGTCATGGATTAAATAATTTCTGAACATGGTACAAGCAAATGTTACAAAGGCACTTTATGTATTACGTGTTTACTTCATAGAATGCATACACTGAAAGTGGTTTACAGTTAAAACATATAAAAATATTAAAATACTAAAACTGATGAGAATTCACATCAACTTTCTGAGCTTGTCTAAACAATAGCATTTTTAGCAGGCATAAGAAAAGAATACAGTGAAGGCACCTGCTTGATATCAGTAGGCAGAGAATTCCAAAGTGTATAAAGCTGCCACTTTATACATCCCCTTAGGGCAAAATGTCTGTTTATGGGATTGTAGTAGAAATAAAGGCTGTTTAAGGAAAATAGCATGGGAAATGTTTTCAAAGAGGTATGTTCTGCCAGTGCAGATTGCCTTTGTTCGTAACCTTTTTCATTGTATAGATAGCACTAAATAAAGCAATGGGAACGTGTGGTGGAAGAGACCTTTGCCCACACACACAGTGTGACTCAAGTCAAGTGAATGTTGATTGTCACATGGACTCTGCTGCTTGTGTGTTAAACTGTCAGCGCAAAAACTTCGCAAGGAATTGATTTGTGCTTCTCCTGAGAAGCTTTGTTTCGTGCAAAGCATCGCTTTTGTTCAGTTGAGCTCTTCAAAGAGTGTAGCCCCAAGCAATGGAAATGTCTCTGTGTTATGTAACTCTACAAAAATAGTCTTTTTGAACTAAAATGCCCCAAAGCACAAATCTGTATTGCCAGGTCTCACATTCAGCTGATGTGGAATGTATCAAGTGGCTTTATCAGTTTGCTTCCATTGATAAATACTGGGAACACATGATAACATACTGGCCTGCAGTATCATCCTGTCAAGTGATCACATGATAACTGTGGCCATAGGGAATCGGCCTGTAGAGTGTTTGAAAAATAAAAATAAAAAGTTTTAAACTTGCTGGGGTTGTGGAGCAAGGAAAAAGCCGAGGTCAGGCAGCTTTCACCAAACTAGCAGGAGATGGTGAGGTTTAGTTGGGATATCCATCTAATAACAGAGGCTTTTAATTCTCTGTGCCACTGAGTCCCTAATCTGTTTCCTCTGCAGCTGTTGTTGCAGCTACCCCTAGTCCTTCCCCTTCACTGCGGTCCCCGAATTGACTCAGAGAGATTGTTCTGTGGCTGGCAGTGCAGTGCTCCAGTAATTAAAAAAGACCCACCTGCATATCGATACACAGATCTCACCAAACACCCCCCCCCCCCATTGAGGAGGATCCTTCTTGTCCTTCAGCAGAGAGCCATCACGAACAAGTGAGCCATCAAGTGTGGAAATGGAATATTGCATTTAAATCAGCTAAAGATTCTATATTTTTTCCAGAGCTGCTGAACTACAGCAGCCGTCAGCCCTAGCAAGCACAGCCACTGACTGATGAGTGTTGTAGTTCGCCCGCATCTGGAGGGCTAAAAGTTTCCCATGTCAGTTTTACAACTTTGTGATGAAATCACAAGTTGTCATCATGAACAAGACAGTGGAACAGTCTCCCTCGGGCGGTTGTGGACGCTCCTTCCTTGGAAGTTTTTAAGCCATCTGTCCTGGATGCGTTAGCTGAGATTCCTGCATCCCAGGGGGCTGGACTAGATGACTCTTGGGTCCCTTCCAACTCTATGATTCTAAGAGCAACTGCCAGAAATATTGTAATTTATCTCCCTTTTTGTTGTGTGATTCGTAGGTTGGAAGTCGGCGAGTGATTCAGTACGGGGCAGCGTTCATGTTGTTGCTTGGAATGGTTGGCAAGTTCAGCGCCCTCTTTGCGTCCCTCCCTGACCCAGTGCTTGGCGCTCTCTTCTGCACGCTCTTTGGTATTTGAATTTCCCTCCTTATATTTTTGCCTGTTAGCAATGAGCTCTGTGTGCAGCCATGTCAGCTGCCACTTCTCCAGCTGTCAGCCGAGTCTCCTGTCTTTCCTCATGGACTTGCTTGGGAGAAGTGCCTTCCAGATGCTCACTTTGATGTCTGGTGATGCTGCTTCAGGGTGCAACCCACCTGTTTGCATGAGCTGAAAGGGTCAAAACCTTAGTAGACTGGCACACATCTCCCCCATTGTTTGTTAGGCTGCTGAGTAATGCTGTGCAGTTTTACAGAAAGAACTGGTGGCTGTGGTCTCCTTCCACAATTGGAGCCAGCAGTGCTTCTGAATACCAGTTGCGTGTCGAGACCCCCCAGCCCCCAGCCCTTCGTTGGAAATAACTCACATAAGGACACGGGTATTAGGTTTACGTTATTGGGCAAATTTTGGCCACAACTTTATTGAAATTAAAGAATGTGAGCGGTACTGGCTTAGGCATTGATTGGACCTGGCTATATCTGACTCCTGCCCATTGTGCAGGAAGTCCCAGTAAGGGTAGGTCACCAGTAGGGGGAGCCCTGTCGATGCAAACCAACTCAAGCTCATTCTGCTGTTCCCATCGGGGTCGTGTCAAGGCCTTAGCCCCCAGCTGGGCTTCAGACTAGATCAACCCCCCTCCCCCCCCCCTGATTCCTTTAACGGAATACCCTTAAGCATGGAGGGGCAGGTGATGGCCACACCTCCCCTCCCACACACAAGGTCAAACAATGCCTAACTGCAACCCTAACAAAGTTGTGACGTTTGCTACGAGGTAGGCGGAAACCAAGTGGCCAGTGCCCATTTGCCAGGTGGAAAAATTCCTACCAGGCCCCTCGGACAACCAAGGCGACCAACCGAAGTCCATAGCAAGGCCATTGCCTAACCTGCAAAATAGGGAGGGGGGCGCGGGTGATTGAGGAAGCGAGCCAAAGAGGAAGTCCTCTGGCTCGCTCCTCCAATTTAAACGGCCCTGGCCACGCCCCCCCCCCTGGCCAGCGGGTTGGCTGGCAGGCTCTGACGTGGCCAGGATCCCCCAGGCAATGGGGGACAGAGTCCCCCGCCCCCGGTGGGGAGTGGGTGGCCACGTGGTCCTCCACAACTCCTCCCCACTGGGAAGTGGAGCAGATTTGCTGGAAATAGTAGGAAGGGAGAGGACTGCTCTTGTACTAAGGTCCTGTTTGTGGGTTTCCCACAGGCAGCTGGCTGGCCACTGTGAGAACAGGAAGCTGGACTATAAAGGCCATTGCCCTGTTCTAGCAGGCTCTTATATTCTTAAAACATAATGTTATTTATGTATCGGCTTGGTACACATCACCGCAGACTCCCAAGGCCAGGCATGAAACATAATAAATCAATCCCCCCCTTTTTTTGTATGCCACCTTTCCAAAGTTAAGACCATCTTTACACAACTACAAACATAAGAAAAGTAGTCATAAACAATAAGCAAAACATCATAAATGCACAACCAAATCCAACAATTTCGACATAAACCATAAAGATAAAAAAATGTAACAGCAACAACTCCAACAATCCCCCCTAAAAAATACCCCAGCCCAACATAAGTCTTCAAACTATCAGTGTATATTTATGCATCCTTAAGTGAACATACGTCTCTTACCTTCTGCAAAAATGGAGGTTGTTTTTGCTTTTTAATGGAAGGGAAATACTGGTGGTCTGTGTAGTATTTCACATTGCATACTGTAGAGGCTAAAATCCTGTCCTGTTTGTTCTTGTTCAGGGATGATTACTGCAGTCGGACTGTCTAACCTGCAGTTCATAGATTTAAACTCTTCTCGGAACCTTTTTGTGCTTGGATTTTCTATCTTCTTTGGACTGGTCCTTCCAAGTTACCTCCGACAAAATCCACTTGTCACAGGTACAAAATTTCCCTTTTTCTTATTCTACTACATGTATTAAAATAAGCTTATGCTGAAACATCTTGTTCTGAACAAAAATGCATTTACACAACCCATGTGGAAATGGATTTTGTAAACATTTCAACCTGTACTGTCAGCTGTGGCTGCAATTGTTAATCAGTCAGCTGGTATAATTACTTAAAGCTTTAATTGCAGACTAAGATTTGGTTCGCCAGCCGTACTCCGTGTTCTTGAAGGCTTCATAGGGCAGCCCTGAAAGAGACTTTGGTCCCTTTCCCCATGGTTAATAAAAATATCTCTTAAACATGGATCCTCCACAATTCTAAGAAGCTTTTTCAAGCTTTTTGAATCTGGTAAGAGAGCTTTATGGTATCTACTGTAAATTACTTTGCACTCAAGTGAAATGCCCAGGATCTTGATAAAGACACATTTATTTTAGTTAAAAAGAAACAAAAAAAAAAAAAACCCTGTAATTACTTAATTAGCCAACTGGTTGTAAGTCCCTGTTAACTGAATAAAAAATGGGTTGACCAGCACTACTGCCTGTTTGTAGAAGCCCACTTCTGGGAGCCAGGACCCATCTGCATTTTAGGCCCTTTTACAAGATAGATCTTTCCACAGATTAATTGGGGAACATACTGTTGATAGATGCACAATGCTTTTTTCTGCTTATTATTATTTGTTAAATTTATATCCTACCCTTCCTTCTGAAGGAGCCCAGATCCACAATTGGGGGGGGCATTCTAGAGCAGTTTAAACATTATAAAAACGGTGACAGTTAATAACACCTGAAAGCGGTTACGGTTAAACATTATTCCATCCAGTGATGTCAGGCATGCCAGGGACAGTATCCCTCAGCCATGAAATGCCTGGGTAAACAGGAATGTTTTCAAATTCTTCCTGAAAGTTAATAGTGGGAGCAGAAGCACCTCACTAGGGAGGGTGTTCCATAAACTGGGGACCACCACTGATGGCAAGGGCGAACAAGTTAAGAGCTGGGAGTCTGTTAGGTATGTTTAGCCAGGAGAAGAGACTATCATATAGGAAAAGGAGCAGATTCTTTTTCTCTTGTTCCAAAGGATTGAAACAACAGGTTCAAATCAAAGATGATTTAGACTTGGATGATGCATGCTTCTTTGACAGTGTAAGAGGTGGTGATCAAGCAGAGGCTGTAGTAGTAAATTTACTGCAGTAGGTGGGACTAAATTTCTTTTTGAGGTCCCTTGCAGTTCCATGAACTCAGCTTACACTCAGTCAGGCCATTGGTCCATCCAGCCCAGTACTGCCTACTCTTAACTGGCAGCAGTTTTCCAAGATGCCAGGCAGAGACCCTACTGCTACTTGCTACCTGATTCTGGACCTAGACCTGTCTTCATCCAAGGCCTGTGCTCTACCAATGAACTATAGCCCTTTCCTAGTAGGAGGGGAAATTGCCTCCCAACTGACTTTTGAGTAGTGCTGTCCATTGTGTCCATGTGAGGGATAGGGTGGGTGGAATAGCAATATATATTGTTTTAGTTCTATTATTGCTTAATTACTTTTAAATGATTGTCTTTTATATGTTTTTAGCTTTTTGTATTTTATCTGAGTCATTTTAATTTTTGTAAGTTTCCTTGAGTCCCCGGTATGATGATGATGATGATGATGATGATGATGATGATAAATATAAATATATGAGCATTGCTAAGCAATCCACATCACCAGGTGTTTGTACTGTGTGGACAGTGTGGCTTTGGCTCCTGAAATTGTGTG
Organism: Podarcis vaucheri; assembly: GCF_965113315.1. Classification (NCBI taxonomy): domain Eukaryota; kingdom Metazoa; phylum Chordata; class Lepidosauria; order Squamata; family Lacertidae; genus Podarcis; species Podarcis vaucheri. Next base: position 86,524,347 of record NC_138765.1, on the reverse strand, counting down.
TATGAATATGGCGGCTCTTCAGATTTTGCTCTAAGTCTCTCCCTCCCCTTTCTGTTCTTGTAGGAATAGCCAGCATTGATCAAGTGTTAAATGTTCTTCTCACTACAGCCATGTTCGTTGGGGGTTGTGTAGCATTTATTTTAGACAACACCATTCCAGGTGAGTAGTGCAACAGGCTGCCTTTCCCCACTGCTTCCCTCCCCTGCCTTCCAGTTGAAGACACTGTGCTGCTTGAGGCAGAAAATACGCAGCACAGCCACAGGTTGACACAGAACACAATCCAACAGTGCAAATTGTGTGCTCTTAGGGAATCCTCATTCATTTCTGTGTGGCTCATGGGTTTGTAGGTCCCCTTCTACTGCCCTGAGGCAGCTGGAGCCCCTGTGCACAACTGCACAAGTATCACTTTCCAGGTATCCCACTCAGTGCTCAGGCCGATGGAGTGGGGCGAGCTTTCCTGTGAAAGGGGCTTAGAAGCACAGAAGAAGAGCCTGCTGGAAAAAGCCAATAGCCCCTCTAGGCCAGCACCCTGTTCTCACAGTGGCCAACCAGATGCCCTGATGCAGGCATGTCCAAAGTCCATTTCGGGGGCCTAATTGGTTTAATCCGGCCCCTGTGGCAGTTTATTTCCTGGCATAAAATCCTAAAAAACCCTCAACAACTTCAATCCTAAGAAAAGTTTGGTCGGCCCTTAGGTCGGCCCTCACAGTCCTTCACTTCATCAAATCTGGCCCTCTTTGAAAAAAGTTTGGACACCACTGCATGGGGAGCCCACAAGCAGGCTCTGAGCACAAAAGCACCCTTCTCTCCTTTGGTTTCTAGCAACAGGGGAGCATTGGTTCCTCCAACTGGAGAGGAAGAGCACTGCCATCATGGCTATCAGTCACTGATGACCCTCTCCTCCATCAATTTGTCTACTCTTTTAAAGCCATCTAGGTTGGTGGCCATATCTGTCTCCTGCAGGAGAGACGCAGGCGGCTCTGTGGTCTAAACCCCTGAGCCTCTTGGGCTCGCTGATTGGAAGGTCGGGGGTTCGAATCCACACAACGGTAGTGAGCTCCCGTTGCTCTGTCCCAGCTTTTGCCAACCTAGCAGTTCGAAAGCACACCAGTGCAAGTAGATAAATAGTTACCACTGTGATGGGAAGGTAAACGACATTTCCATGCGCTCTGGCTTTCATCATGGTGTCCCGTTGTGCCAGAAGCGGTTACTCACAGCCCAGAAAGTTGTCTGTGGACAAACGCCGGCTCCCTCGGCCTGAAAGCACGATGAGCGCCGCAACCCCATAATTGCCTTTGACTGGACTTAACCGCCCAGGGGTCCTTTACCTTTACCTGCGGGAACAAGTTCCATAGTTTAACTCTGTGTTGCATGAAGGAGGACTTTCTTGCAGCATGCAGTTTCATTGGGTGTCCATGAATCCCAGTGTTATTAGAGAGGGGCTTATGTCTCCAATGTTCAGCTCTTGATGCAGCTCTCTCCCTATCCTTTTGATACCCAGGAAGCCCCGAAGAAAGAGGAATCCAGAAATGGAAGAAAGGAGTGTGCAAAGGCAGCAAATCCATCGATGGCATGGAAACTTATGACTTGCCTTTTGGCATGGAGTTTGTGAGGAAGTACAAATGCTTCCGCTTTTTACCCATCAGCCCCACCTTCATGGGCTACACATGGAAAGGCTTCAGGCAAAACAGTGGCTGCCAGAGCACAGAGGAGGAGGACTCGGAGGCCACTGTATAGCCCCTGCTGCTGCAGCCCCTGTCGACCAGCTGCAGTGACAGACACCTCTGCAGTTCCTTGCTGACCTTGTTTTGTTTTATGTTTTTTGTATTTCTGCATTTTGAATTCTGGAACCAGAGCCGAAACAGATTAAAAAAAATAGCTTTCCTATTGTGGACAGTGATAGCTATCTATAACGTCTCTCTATAATTACGTTGTGCTTTTTGTTTTGTTTTTAAGAAGTACTGTTAGAATTGCTTTTGCTGATTTTGGCGGGGCAACTACTGTTCAACGTTTAATCCAGATCCAAAATTGGTAAATATTGTAAACACGGCGCTTAAGCAGGCTGTGTCTTTCCCATTTTATAGCTGATACATTCCATTTTTTTATTTAACTCTCATAAGCCCCCAGTCATTTGTTGGCATTATTCTGGCAAATTATACCAAAGTGTTCCATACTAGACAGTGCTTTCAAAGCTTCCCAGCATTGTGTATTGGATGTACCGACAAGTGGTGCCTTTGCACAAGCTTCTGTTCCTAAGAAAGTGACATGGCTCTGGGGTGCTTAACGAGTCCTAGCTGAGCACCTTTTGTGGACAGGGTTGACTGGGGCTTTGCCTCTGGCTGCCGTCAAATTGCACATCCCTGAACCTGACAGATTGCCTAAGCAGCTCACTGTCTTGCATCCCTTCAGGCCAGTCTTTTAAAAGTGATATTTATTAAGCAGCCAAATTCACTACTTCTCAATGGAGAACGGAACTATCTAGTTGTCTCTGGATTTGTACTGACCTGCTTCATGCAGTTCTGCCTGTCCCAGAAACAGCCTTCAGTTAATGTTGCCTTTGTGTTTTCCTCCCTTTCTGAGCTTAACATGGGACCTGCTTTTAAAAGAAGAGAGACCGTGTGTGCATCACTGTCCACAGGGTGGTTTAACGGGTATCGGGGGCCCACTGTGGGTGCCATTCAGACTCTTGATTTTTTTCTTCTACTAGTCTTGGCTCTGACATTACATAGCTGTTAATGCTCATCATGCATTTATAATTGTAAAAAAAAATTATTCCTGTGTAATGTTCTTACTGTTGCAGATTAGTTTTTAGACATCAGCATTTTGTTCCTTTCTTATTGTCGCCCCCCTACCCCCCCACCCCCCCGATGTGGCCCAAAAGGCATTTTTGAAGCTGTGGAAAGATTTGTTAGAGAGGCATTAGGGTAAGTCTTCTCTCAAAGCCTGTACTCTCAAAGTCGGTGTGATCTAAAGTGCTCCTGTTTTGTATCTCTATTTCTTTTTTGGTTCCCAACGCAGGTACTGTACATTTGTTGCCAGTTTCTTGAGCATGAGAGGCATAAAGCCACTCTTGTTGATTACTGAGGCTATTAGGGTTTGAGAAAGGTGTAAGGAGTGTTGATGTATCAGTATTGAATGGTGGGGAAGGGAAGGCAATCAGCAGATGGTGGGTGTTTCCCACCATTTCAGTGACATTTTCATTGTATAGCTTTTCAAATCAGGGTTATATCCCCTCTCTCATCTTTCCTCAGAGACCTTGCAGCAGTTTGCTGTCTTGGATTCAAACCAGGTATCACGAAAACCAGCCCAAAAAGTAGCTGCTTTTAAATTTTTTAAAAAGGTTAAATCGGGGCTGTTGCATGAGCTTCAGAAACTAAGGCCACAACCCTGTGCATACTCACCTAGGATTAAGCTCCACTGGGCGCAGTGGACTTACTTCTGAGTAAAAGCACAGGGGCAGCATGTTTGCTTTCCACCTTTATTTTATGAGCAACCAAAGAAAAGGTGGGTGGAAAGGAACCGCCCCCCCTATAGGTGGCTTATAATAATGCAAAATGCCAAAGCCAAGATTTTCTGCGCACATTACAGCAGCCTTCGCCAACTTGGCGCCCTCCATATGTTTTGTGCTACAATCCCCTTCCGCCCCAGCCAGACTGGCCATATGGGAATTGCAGTCCAAAATCTAGAGGACACCAGGTTGTCGAAGGCTGCATTAGAGAGGCAAATGTTGTGTATTCATAACATTGTCAGAATTTAGTATATCCTTGTTTGGGTCATTTTTGTTTTCTAAGGTGCCAGTTGTTTGTTTACAGCAGAACTGAAGATGTCACTGAATGTGATGCACTCCTGTAATAACACTCTTCCACAGCTTCCCCTTTTGCTTCAGTAAAGGAGTAGATCTCCAATAAATTGGGCCCAGCGCAGTAAATAAGAAAGATGGGCTGTTACATCTGCCCTGCTACCAGCTGTGTGGCTACAGCTGTCTTGAGTAGCTTTCATATTCTGCTAACAACTGCGGCAAGGTAAGCACCCAACTTCTTCAGTAGCCGCTTGACACATGCAGCTAAGAGCTAGTCCATATATCACACAGAAGGAAAAGAGGTGTTAAAGTGATCCATCCTTCTTGTCTCACTTCTGAGGTGCAAATGATGTGAGTTTTTAAAATGGAGTTCTGCTGCCCTCCTGGGATATAGATCTATGGAATGAAATGTTTCCAGAGTCTTGCAGTGTTTACAGGTGCAGGCCGCTTTACTCTGCGCCCCCATATATATATATATATATATATATATATATATATATATATATATATATATGCTTTCGTAGATTTTCACGGGTACAGGAATGCAGGTTTTGGTGTCTTCGGGTGTCTTCCCGTGTAAGAGTCGGGGTGTCTGTGCGACGTTTCGACGAGGTCTCACTCGTCATCTTCAGGCTGGTGCTTTCGGCTTCTTGTTCTCTGCTCTGTTCCAGTAACAAGAAGCCGAAAGCACCAGCCTGAAGATGACGAGTGAGACCTCGTCGAAACGTCGCACAGACACCCCGACTCTTACACGGGAAGACACCCGAAGACACCAAAACCTGCATATATATATATATATATATATATATATATATATATATATATATAGTCTGAGAGAGACGAGGCAGGTTCACTTTGAAAGGCAAAGTGGTTAAAGCGAAGGCCGTGGCGGGTTTTCTCTTGCAGAAGCAACCACAAGAGGGCATTGCAATTGCTGCTGCTTTTAGAAAAGATTTTTGACAGCCTGGATGCAGAGCATCCAGAAGGTCAGGTGCTTTTGCAGTTGTGGCAAGAATACTTTGCTGTCCTGAGAAGAAAGCATGCTTTTAACTGTGGAGAGAATTTTGAGAGTCCAAGATAGGAAAGTGTAGTGAGATAGCAGGTCTTGGGTATCATTAAGAGCAGGAGATGGGAGTCAAGCACCATTAAAGCAAAAGAGCACAGCAGTGTTCTTTCACAGCTCCCATTAATTTCAGTGATGTTGGACACATGAATGGCAGGTGGCACCCTGTGTTAATTAGTGGGAAGAACCATAATCTGCGCCTTGTCCAACTCGGGGATCAAAATGGCTTAGGGCTGTATTCCTAAGAGAGAATTCAGAAAACTCATTTTTCTGGATAACCTCCAAGGCCTGTGAATTTCAATCAAGGGGAGGTATTTGATGTACCTCTTGTTAACTTTTCAAAGTGGTGTATGAACTTCAGCTACCAGACATTGGGCTCCAACAGTATATATGATGCGTTTGGAGTAGATCCCAGTATTGTGTGAGAGCAAAGAACGGTTAGCTCCTTACATGTATCCTAGCTGGAAGGAAGTCAGAACAAGGTAGCGATGCTTTGAATTGTGTGCTTATTGTAGCCTCCTGTCTTTCTGCTATTAAACAATGCTGCCCAGACAGATCACCTTATGAGAGAGGTTGGGGGAAATCACTGACAAATTTCGGTTAAAAGAAATAAAAATTCATGACTAAACCATCACTGTCATGTCAAAGATCTAGAAGCGTATATTGAAAGCAAAACAATTTCTGAGCTTTTGTATTTAAAATAAAAACCTATGTTAATTTTTTTTAATTAAGTACTCTGGCTACGATTTATGAATGTGTCTTATAAAATTATGCCTCTTGAATTTATATTTAATGGTTAATTTTATCTGTGATTGAAAAAAAAAAGTATTAATCAGAATAAGATGCATCAGGGAAGGAGTTTTTAAATTTACACAGTCGATTTGTCTTAACATCCTTTAATACTAACTTTCAATATGGCAACTTTGTACATGAATATTGCAGTATTCTATTTCCATAGACTTAAAAAAAACCACACCCAACGAGTAACATTTCCACCCAGGATAATAATTGTCACAGGTTTCCTGGGCGGGAGTGATATGATTGTCATGACAATGTCATGTGATAGAATTTCTTCATTGACGAATTGCTAGCGATTGTTTATACTTTATTTACCCATGCTTATGTCCTTTAAGTAAAAACAGAGAGGAGTTATTGATCACCTCTCTCTTGAAAACATTGGTACCGGTAACAGCATTGCTTGTGTACTAGCAATGGAACATGTTGAGCCCAGAGCAGGTCGAACCATGAGACGAGATGCAAGGCCATATGACAGAGTAGTTTTTGATTCTGACTCCTGTTCAGCGGGTGACACTGTGGGAGGCACCCACACCCTGGGCCCCGGGGGAACAATCCACAGGGACGTTCTCCTACTTCCTTGAAGCGAACGGGGGTTAACTGTGCTTTCCCCCTGCTGCTGTTCGTTTCCATGAGGCTTGTGAAGGAGAACTTTGCTGCGTTAATTACTTTGTATATGTTTAGAGTCAGGAGGTTGAGAACGCCGTTTGGATTTTCTGCCTCAAAATGTCTCTGGCCGGCTCTGGTTGAGAATTAGAAAGAGATGCTAATCAGATTAAGCAATCAGACCAAAACATGTCAACCTCTCACTGATGGCACAGTTAGGCTCTAGCCTTCTGTCATCTATGAAGTGCCAAATTCTGATGGCATGCATAACTTCAGGCTTCTTCCCATGTTATGGTTAAGGACAAGGAGCATCCTTAGAGCCCCTCGCCCTCTCTGTTTTTCACCTTGGTGCCTCCTTGCTTTCAGCCCAATCCCAGCCACGAACTCCTGTAGGAGTCGATGGGAGGAATTGGGGAGAGCCTAATGTTTCAGGAGCTGATGGTTTAAAGCCATTGGCTAGCCTGAGGCTACTTCACTGGCTGAAGTATGTTTTCCACATATATCGAGGTGCTCCAAGGATGCAGCTGCTGACGGCCCTTCCTCTCTATTTGGCTGCTTTTGCCTCCCAGAAAGAAGAACAACCCAGCCTAGGGAAGGTGTTTGGGGGAAGGCATATGATAAGGCTGCTTGTACACTCTTGGGGTTTCGATAGGCCCAAATTCAAAACGGGCCATCTGGTTCTCGACCCCTGTCCCCTTCCCTTTTGTTAGATGCAAGGGGCAGAGCCTCAGAGGTGACTCCCATCCCACTTTCCCCTTTGCTCAGTGCCCAGAAGCAGCCTCCTTTCCCTTTACACCATAAAGTGGAGAAGCAGCCCTGTGCCATCCGAAGTGTGCCTGCATTCCAAAGTGACTACGCAACTCACATCTCAATATGCATGACAGACCAGCACAAAATGGCCTCCCCCCCCCCCTCTTCTCCAGTGGCCTTCTTGAACCAAAAAATAACTAACCTTTCACCACCAGAAGGCGGCGGCGTTGGGAGCAAGATACACTCACCATTTGTATTTTGTATGGTTTTCTTTTGCATGGTGCATGGTGCATATATTAGAGTTTCTCACTCAAAACAGTTTCTTAACCTGCCTGGATGGAGGAGAGCAGACTGCTGGGGCTTCCCATTTTGTAGTGGTAGATCCTTTCCCATCTGTGCTGTGAGGCGGCCACGTGCTCACCAGTATTTAGCTTCTGCCCATTAGTCTCTATAACCGTTATAGTGCTGGGCTGCTTTAAGTATTGAGAATTCACCTTGAGTGGCATCAAAAACATTCCTGTCTGGTTATAATTTGCTTGTGGCTGTGATTAGTCATCAGTACATATCTGATAGCAGAGAATTCCCTTGTGTATTGCCTGACATCTTTCCAAGTGAACCATCTTGCTGTCAATCCAAACTCTAGTGCATCTTCTTTTTCTCCTCTTTGGTCTGTTCATAATAACAACTTTTGATGTAACAAACTCTTTTGACTGTTTTTTAGACAGTGGGGATAAATAATAATATTCTTTTTCCCATGAGGTTTTTTTTTTGTGAATGACTTTTGACTGCACAATCTCATGTTACAAACCAAGTTGGGTTTTTCCTCTGAGATGTGTAATTCTTTTATTGAGATTTTTATGAATTTTGTTGTGTTTTGTTGGGATATTTTTTTCTAACATTGCTTTATTAAACGTTGAAATATTTAAGAAATATGTAATATTTGGACCAGATGTTGTGAATAATAGTAGATAAATACTATTTTATTCTGTATTTTTAAAAGCTGTTCAGTATAAATAAAAGTTGACTTAGATGCAACTTTGCAACTGGACTGTCGTGGTCATTCTTCTGAGACAGAAGAACCAACATTAAGATGAACAGATGGCCAGCTCACTCCAAATGCTTGTTTAATAAGATGTAGTTGATGCCCAGAGACAGAGAGCTCTTTCTGTCTCTGCGCTACACTAGCAAACTCAACAGGTTCTCCTCCTTACAGGTACTGTAGACTGCAGTACTTTGGAGAGCTACATCAGGAAAAGCCGGAAACTGGGTTTGCCTCTCTGTAACCCTTCGGTCCCCTTCTGAGTAATAACCTGGAGCTTTTTAACTTCAGGTTTTCCCCAGCATGGTGCATATCAATTTGATTAATGCAATTGATTCCTGCAGTCCATGCACTTAGGACTTCAACCAGGGGCCCCTACAGAATGAAGATGCCACTAGCCTTAAGGTTATTAAGTGCGGAACAAAATGTGTAGCAAAATAATTAAACACAAAGTCAGAGGTTGTCGTCCCTGCAAGCCTCCAGAAAAGAATTAATCCAGAAATTGAACCAGCTTCTTCATCCTATATTGAATGCTTGCAGAGTAAAACAGTAGCTCACCTTGGTCTTGTACCACTATTTTGGAATATATACAATGGCAAATGCTATTCTTTATATAGCACCACCAGTGTGTGTGTGTGTGATGTTTTACAGGGTTCAAGAGGGCAGGTCCCTGCCCTGATGAGGTGGTGACTGCCAGATATTCTTTAGCTGTGGTTCCTGCACTGCAGGGAGCTGGACAAGATGACCCCTGGATTAAGGGTTTTCCAGAGTAACTTGCTACCACTTGCTTTATCCCCCCCCCCAAATAATCTTGGGGTTGCTGATCTAGTCAAATTAAGGGATGAATGAATTATTGCCTGGTTCCCATAGTCCCAGCCTGTTCCCCCCCCCAACCTGTCATACCAGGGATGATGAAAGGTGCAGTCTGAAAATATCTAGGGGGGCACAGCCCCCACATCTCTATCCCAAGTAGTTTCCTGCAATGCCTAATGAGTTGGGTCAGCCCTGGTTCTATTTGAAAGGACAATATGTTTGCAGGATGCTGAAACAGGCCTCGAATAGCTTTTTCTGAAACAAAGCCTGTCTGATAATGCTCTCTTCCATTTGGCTTTCTCATTCCAAGTGGGAGGTAGCTCACCGCTCCCCACACAAAAAACAAACCTGTTGTTAGTCCAGGCACATGCCGTGTGTGAAATATTACCAGGTTCCCTCTCAGGGCTGTCTCCTGAGCGAGCTGGCTCTCTAGAAATAGTTCACAATTTATAAATACAACTGACTTAACAGTTTCTCCTCCATTCCTGTTAGTCATTTCACTTCTTTGCCACCAAGGCCCCAACTTATGCAGTATGCTCATCAGTATGCAGATGACACCCAGCTCTACCTCTCCTTTAAATCAGAACCAGTGAAGGCGGTGAAGGTCCTGTGTGAGTGCCTGGAGGCGGTTGGAGAATGGATGGCGGCTAACAGATTGAGGTTGAATCCTGACGAGACGGAAGTACTGTTTTTGGGGAACAGTGAGCATGTGGGTGAGGGGGATTCCCTGGTCTTGAATGGGGTAACTGTGCCCCTGAAGGACCAGGTGCGCAGCCTGGGAGTCATTTTGGACTCACAGCTGTCCATGGAGGCGCAGGTTAACTCTGTGTCCAGGGCAGCTGTCTACCAGCTCCACCTGGTACGCAGGCTAAGACCGTACCTGCCCGCGAACTGTCTCGCCAGAGTGGTGCATGCTCTAGTTATCTCCCGCTTGGACTACTGCAACACGCTCTACATGGGGTTACCTTTGAAGGTGACCTGGAAAGAGCAATTAATCCAGAATGCGGCAGCTAGACTGGTGACTGGGAGTGGCCACCGGGACCACATAACACCGGTTCTGAGAGATCTGCATTGGCTCCCAGTACGTTTCCAAGCACGATTCAAAGTGTTGGTGCTGACCTTTAAAGCCCTAAACGGCCTCGGTCCTGTATACCTGAAGGAGCGTCTCCACCCCCATCGTTCAGCCCAGACACTGAGATCCAGCGCCGAGGGCCTTCTGGCGGTTCCCTCATTGCGAGAAGTGAGGCTACAGGGAAGCAGGCAGAGGGCCTTCTCGGTAGTGGCGCCCGCCCTGTGGAACGCCCTCCCATCAGATGTCAAAGAGATAAACAATTACCTGACATTCAGAAGACATCTTAAGGCAGCCCTGTTCAGGGAAGTTTTTAATAAGTAACGCTGTATTGTTTTTAACACTTGATTGGGAGCCGCCCAGAGTGGCTGGGAAACTCTGCCAGATGGGGGGGGGGTATAAATAATAAATTGTTATGAGCTTTGATGATCGGCTAAGGCTTTGGCAGGATGCCAGATTGTTATTGAGAGAGTTGGACGGAAGGAGAAGCTGGAGTCTTGCCAGAGCTTTGGCGGGACGCCAAATTACTCTCTATCTAGACTCAAACAATAACAAAAAAGGGAGAGAAGATGGTGTGTGACGCAGTTGAAATTACAGCCTCATTCTCTGGTAAGACTGTATTTCAACAAAGTCTCTCCATATCTTCAAACAAGCTGATACCTTGCCAATAATAATTAAAGCCCTCCACAAAGGACCGCACCATTAAACATCAAATTCTCTAGTTTTTTTAATGAAGTTTCACTTGCATTCCATTTAATTAACTGAATCTTTCTCCATGAGGCTTGCCAAATCATGAAGTAGGTGTCAGTACTGCAGTGCTTCATTCTTTCATTGCACAGTGTGACACTGTGCCTTTAATTGCCTAATTACCTAATGTATCGTCGTGTGAGAACGGGAGCGATTTCTATATCTCCTCCTCCTCCCCTCTGGTCCTTGCATTTGGCTTTTGCTGAAGGATACGGCTGCGTGAGTCAGCTCGTCGCTCTGTGGACTTCTTATCTTCTTGATGCTGCTTTCCAGCCAGAGTCTGCTTCTGCTGTACTCTTCTACTACGGGCGAAGTTCCTCACCATTCGGACAAGTGAGGGAGGGCGTTGGCCCAACAGCACTAAGTATAAAAAAAGATGAGACGCTCACCTCACATCTTCTGTAGCAGAGCGACAAAAGTCCTTTCAAAGTCCAAATTCAAATCTTTGTTGAAAAGCAGGAATGCTCCCGCTCATGGCGTTGGCATTGGAGATTTTCCAATTCGTGCAATGCTAAACACCCAGCGCCCCTGCCTCCACTGTAGCGAGCGGCAGATATCGGACGGCGTGCGGGTGAAGGCACGTGCGCCCCATCCCTGCGGGGTTCAACAGGGATAATTACCCCCAGATTCACCTTGTTTAATTGCACGACTAGGGTCCGGTGTCCTGGGAAAGCAGCCAAATTCGAAGCACTGATAGGGTTTCTCCCCTGTATGAATTCTTTGATGCGAAGTGAGATCACCACTCTGACGAAAGCTCTTTCCACATTCCAAGCACTGATAGGGTTTCTCCCCTGTATGAATTCTTTGATGGGAAGTGAGTTTGGTGGTTTGACTGAAGCTCTTTCCACATTCCAAGCACTGATAGGGTTTCTCCCCTGTATGGATTCTTTGATGGGAAGTGAGATCACCACTCTGGCGAAAGCTCTTTCCACATTCCAAGCACTGATAGGGTTTCTCCCCTGTATGACTTCTTTGATGGGAAGTGAGATCACCACTCACACGAAAGCTCTTTCCACATTCCAAGCACTGATAGGGTTTCTCCCCTGTATGGATTCTTTGATGGGAAGTGAGATCACCACTCACACGAAAGCTCTTTCCACATTCCAAGCACTGATAGGGTTTCTCCCCTCTATGAACTCTTTGATGGGAAGTGAGATCACCACTCAGATGAAAGCTCTTTCCACATTCCAAGCACTGATAGGGTTTCTCCCCTCTATGAACTCTTTGATGGGAAGTGAGTTCACCACTCACACGAAAGCTCTTTCCACATTCCAAGCACTGATAGGGTTTCTCCCCTCTATGAACTCTTTGATGGGAAGTGAGATTCTGGCGGTAACTGAAGTTCTTTCCACACTCCAAGCACTGATACGATTTCTCCCTACTCTGTGTTCTTTCGTGTGAAGTGAGGCTATTCCTTCGAATGAAGCTCTTTCTTTGACGGGAGGTGCACTGGGAGCTCTGACGGATGTTCTCTCCACACTCTGAATATTTATATGACTTCTCCGCTATGTGGATTCTGTTGTGCTCCCCCTTGTTCTTCCCTTCTAATTTATCACCATCTGCAATAAAGAGAGAAGCTAATCAGAGTCTCAGGAGGAAATGGGAACTCCAGATTATTGAACAATGTTAATGAATGCTTGTGATAGAGGAAGAACAGAAGAGAATTAGATGTGAGGCCTTACTATAGGTTTTACTGTTTTTGTTTTCTGGTATTAACTGAGATATTTATTGGCTTTAATCTGGGATAGATTTTGTTCTGGCTCAATCATGGAATCCACTCCATCTCCAATCACAACTTATATTATGATCCAACAGGGATCCTTACTGAGAGAGTCCATGATCCCAAGATTCTCCTCCTTGACTTCTTTATGCAAAGCTCTCTGGTCAGGATTCAGCAACGTCCACCCCTTGTCTGTGAAACAAACAGCAACATCTTCACCTGAACACTCCCCATCAGAAGGTATCTCAATCTGGTTGGTCAAAATTTAAATTGACAGATGGCAATATATACAACTTAGAAGTATATTCAACTCAGATAAAAAGAAAGGATTTGAGAAAGAAGATTTGAAATTTAAAGTCACAGTGATACAGAATAACAAGAAATTGTTATCCAAAACCTATAGTCTTTTATTGCACTGGGAATTGATGGAGGAGGAAATGAAAGAAACGATGATTAGATGGTCTCAGGATCTCAGACATACTATCTATCTAGAGCAATGGGAGAAACTCTGGCGAGAGGCTATACGATTTACTGCCTCATATACCATTAAAGAACATTTTGTAAAGATGTTCTATAGGTAGCATTTAACACCAGTTAAGCTGGCAAAGATATACAAATTGAAATCCAACCTCTGTTGGAGATGTGGTGGAAAAATAGGAACAACAATACAGATGTGGTGGAGGTGTGAGGAAATTAAGAAATTTGGGATAGTAGTGCACGAAGAACTAAAGAAGATGTTGAAAATATCAATAACAAAGAAACCAGAGACATATCTCTTGGATTGAGAGATGAAGAGATACCACCGGGGGGGGGGGATTTTTCTATATGCAAGTACTGTGAGGAGAATCAGAACTTACAGGGTTAAACAGTTCTGTGTGACGTCTAACATTCTGAGGTGTGGTTTTGTTCACATACGGGAATCTTTCTTTGTGTGTGAATTACTTTCGTTTTTAGCTGTCAAGCCGAGGAGATGTCCGCTCGATCTCCAGGTTGATTTATGATGTTTTTCTGTACAATGATTAAAGACTTCTTAGATGAGCAAGAAGCCTGCGTACAGCCTTGGATTTATCACCCACCCAAGGCACGACCGCTGCTGCGAAACTCGGCTTGGAGCCAGGAAGACAGCTTAAGGCTCACAGTTGGCACGGAGAGTTGGCACAGGAAAGTGTGGCGGACGCCATTACATTCCACAAGTACAGCTGCTAGAATAGTGATTGCTGCTCGGTGGAAGTCACAAACTATACCCACAAAGGAGGAATGGATTTGTAAACTAGATGAATATTTAATTCGGGCAAAATTAACTGCTATAAGAAGAAATGGATCCAAACTACAAGAAAGAAGATTCCACCTAAACATGAGGAAGAACTTCCTGACAGTAAGAGCTGTTTGACAGTGGAATTTGCTGCCAAGGAGTGTGGTGGAGTCTCCTACTTTGGAGGTCTTTAAGCAGAGGCTTGACAACCAAGTGGAAATGTTTTGATGAATATATGGCAAAATATTGCTCAAGGAAAGATACGCTAATATGCCTAGATTAAAATGTGAAGCACTTGTTACCGGAAAATCCGAGGGCTCTCTTGGACAAATGAAGACACCAACCAGAGCAATTCAGAGCAAAACAGCAGCCAGTAGGCTCGGTCTTTATTCAGAGGAAAGACTGTCGCGACAGGACTCCCACCGCCCACGAGGTGAAGCAAGATGGAAGCCCCGAACAAAGGGAGACTTTTATTAGTTACTAATCCCCTAAGCTACACCCTCAGAATTACATCATATTTACATCATGATTATATTAAAAATAGGAGGAGTCGAGGAGGGGCTGCACAGGTAATCCGAGTGTCCTGACACCTGGCTGGAGCCTCCTCTCCCCTCCCCACACGAGTCATATTTAAGAACAAAGGGAAAGGGCGAAGTTTCCTGCCCCCTGAGGGGAATCCGGTCACAGTCCTTTGTGAGAGTCCGCGCGGAATACACTAAAACATGCAGTTCATTGTATCCCTGATAGCCTTCTGTCTGAGCCCATCACGATGGCTATCAAGGTTGTCACATCAACTGGGAAGGGCCGCAGAGTACGTGACTGCTCGGTCAAGGGATTATGGCTGCCCAGTATCAGGCCACCCCCCTTTGATAGTCCTTGTAATATGTAGTAAAATAAAAGTGGTCCGGTGAGAATCCGAGGTATGGCTGATTTTTGGTGAATTTATAAAGAATACTGTTCTTGAAGTTCGAAGCACTTTCGCTTTCCGGAAGCAACTTGCAACATTTTGATTAAATCAGTCATGGTCGATTGAACTCGGAAACTTTGTATTGAAAGCTGTCAAAGGCAAGGGAAAAGAGCGCCTGTAGCCTGCAGTATCTGCGTGGCCGCCGCAAGGGGCGCTGTTCGATAACGCTGATTGGCTGAGGCGGCCGCCGATTGACCCAGAGTTCAGGCGGCCGGTCTACTCGTAATACAGATAGGGCGATGCGGAGTGTTATAGCGAAAGGCTGTCAGGCTAGCGCTTCCTTATTTACGGAAGGCTTTTTTAAAAAAGAGATGGCCCTCTAAAGGGACATCTCTTGGGTCAAGGGGGATGCGTGCGTGTGTGAGTGTGGTGCTTGTGTATTACGTGTGGGTGTGAATGAAAGGGGGGCCTCCAGCGACATGATGGAAGAAAAATTAGTAAGGAAAGATAATAAGAATATGAAGATGATTTGAGAAGGTTGTAGAATGCAAAGATTATTGTAAATTGCATAATGTGGAGGAAATCCAGTGGGGAGGAGGGAAGTGGGAGGAGGGAGAAAAGGATAATATGATGGATTGAGGAAATAGAAATGTAAATGTATGGGGGGGGATGGGGAGGGAATGGTGTTGGCTTTGGTACATCTGTATTGTAAAATAATATGTGAGAACCAGTAATAATAATAATAATTTAAAAAAATTAAAACAGGAAAATATTTACATTTATACGTATATCTCTTTCTTCACTTTGAAACCCCCCCTCCCATTTTCATGATAAGACCAACTCGGTATTGTTTCATTGGTAACAGAAGAGGAAAAATGACTATTACTCACTTAATCTAAGCACAACGGCCACAAGAGCTCCAGTCCAGGCATTTGGCTCTGTGATGTTGAATGTTCTCTGTGCTCTCCTGTTTCCCCTTTTTTTGTTTCAGTTGAAAGCAATTCATGGACCCAGAACTCATACACTGACCACTAATGATGAACTATATGTTATAGATACTCCTGCAAATTTATTCTGCTATGTTTGAGATATACAGACTCAGCCCACATATTTGTATCATCTATTATTCCTATGTTCCCTGTTTTATAAAGTTAATAAAAGTTATACAAAAAGAAGAGTAAAAGGCAACACACGGAGGCCCCATCTGAGTTCACACTGCACAGCAGGGTCAGGTTCCTTTAAGGAGTCCAGTGCTGCGCGATGGATCAGTGAGTTGTCAGAGATTGCTAGGGCATTCAGATCACAGAACTGGTTTTAGACCTTTTGAGCTGCCAATACATCGTGTTGGCCGGGGAGCTGTGATGTATTCCTAGCTCAAATTGCCTGCAGATGACAAAGGCGCAGGCAGGCAGGCAGGCAGGCAGGTGGGGGAGCCCGAAAAGGTGCTCCCCTTCTCCATCTCCATCCGCCTGCCTGCCTGCCCCCACCCCCAAGCTGAGCAAGCCCCAATTCCTCTCCGGCTCCATCCATCCAGGTCCCCATCTCCCCTCCCCTGGGACTCACCAGATCTCTCGGAGGTCCCTGGCAGGGAACGCTCAGAGGTTGTGGGGAGGGATGCAGGAGACAGCCGGACCAGGTCAACCGTCCATCTTCCCCCTTCCATCCTTGCTAGCTTTGCAGGATCTGTCTCTTTTACCCTTTCTGAAGAGTCAATGAGCCAAAACAAGCTGGAGGGTCCTGGGAGAGAGGAAGAAGCAAAGGGAGCCTCAGAGGCCCTGCAGGGATTCTCCTGCCCTAGATATTCTCCTGCCCCTGGAGAAGCACAAATAGGACAGCCCCTTCTCATCAGAAGCCCCATTTGTAAACATCTCCAGTGCTTGCAGTTTCCCGTTTGCTAATCACCCCACTTCATAAGGAT
Source organism: Podarcis vaucheri (assembly GCF_965113315.1). Lineage (NCBI taxonomy): Eukaryota > Metazoa > Chordata > Lepidosauria > Squamata > Lacertidae > Podarcis > Podarcis vaucheri. Next base: position 86,507,869 of record NC_138765.1, on the reverse strand, counting down.
GGCAGGGTCTGCACAATAGTGACCTGAGACTTGATCCCATTGAACTCATTGGGGCTTATGAACAGAACTTGGTGCAAAAAACAGTCACCACCCTGTCCCTAAGCCTGAAAACTGCAACCCCAGAGCATGGGCAGAAAATAGCAGAGTAGCTATTACAGTGGTACCTCAGGTTAAGTACTTAATTCGTTCCAGAGATCCATACTTACCTGAAACTGTTCTTAACCTGAAGCACCACTTTAGCTAATGGGGCCTCCTGCTGCCGCCGTGCTGCCGCCACACGATTTCTGTTCTCACCCTGAAGCAAAGTTCTTAACCTGAAGCACTATTTCTGGGTTCACGGGGTCTGTAACCTGAAGCGTATGGAACCCGAGGTACCACTGTACATGTGCTGTAGGTGCCTGCATGCTGGGTTCTTTGTATGCAGAGCCCAGTTCACAATCTTTGAGCTCTCTCATTGCAAGCCAGGCAGATGTGGCCATATTTGCCTCCTGCATGGGGACCAAATCTTTGGGGAAGCTTTTCATCTCCAATTGGTAGGAAAGAGGGTTCATTAACCTGCTGGTGGGGGGAGGTGGCTTTTCAGCCCATCAATTCAACTCATGCTGGAATATCTGGTGGGCTGGATCTGGAGCACAAAGGGTCAAGTTCTACTTGCATGAGCCCTTGTGTTCCTTCTTCAAACTCATTAGGCAGGAACGTCAGAGGTCCAATCTGGAGAATATTTCATTCTGGGCTACTTATGGCACAGCACAGAAGGCATGTAATCAATTCTTTTCAGTTCTATCAAGTAGGTCCTTCCCCAGATTTCTCAAGTGCAAGGACCCTGGGCTGTCTGATTTATGGGGTTCCTTGGGGTCCAGGTCAGCTGACTAGTCAGGATTGTCACCTGCAGAGTATATGTCAACTAAAGGATAATAGTCTGCCTTGGATTGAGGACTTTTTGGAGGTGTTGCTGAATGTGGAAGCAGAGGAGCTGGTGATGCCACATTTCTGAATAATCTTGAGACTGATACACCACTCCTCCATAGATATTCTCTGTGCTTAGACACCATATTCACAAACTTTACGCTCCTCTTGTGACAAGATTCCCAAAGGCTTAGGGTAGCTTGAGAGAAGTAGCTTATTTTGAGACAGCACCCATTTCCAATTCCTTTTTATGAAAACCCTCTCCCTAGTTGGTTTGGTTTTGGCTTTTGATAGGACATCAGACCATTTGATAACCTTGCATATCGTTTCATATTGATATAGGGATCTGGTGTGCAGATTCTAGCATAGTACAAGCTTCTTAGTGTTCTGTCTGGACCCAGAGCATGAGCTGCTCTTAAGTAAGTTAAAAAGTATTTTCAAGTCAACTTTTTAATATTGCACTATTTTAATTTTTTTTAACATTTTTGCTCTTCTTTGTACTTTTAGACCTCCTTTTGCCATGTGGACGAATCAAACCTCCCTTATTGATCTATTTTTAATGGTATGGAAAGAGAAATTGTTGTATTATCTGGTTCCACAGACTCTGCTAGATTTTATTCAGAAGGTTCTACAAGTACCTATCAGGATGATAATAACTTTATTACAGTCAGCCAAAAAGGATTTTAGGCGTTCCATGTCCTCTGTTAGTACTACAAGCCACCCAATGACTGATAGTCCCTCTTTGGTCCCAGAAGTTTGGGAGTAGCAGTCTTTTATACTTGCTTTAATTTTGAAATTTGCTTTCAGATTAGTTCCTCTACTTGTTTAGCCTGAATTTGGCCTTGAGTCGCTTGAGCTCCTGGTCTCAGTGCCAGAGATGACTTAGCAGTTGAGCTGCCTGGGCTCCAAACCTCTTTCTGCTCATCCTTAGAGCTGCTGAGAGATCCTATAAGGTCAGTAATAGGATCTGGCTCCTGCTGTTTCTTAGCCACTTCCTCATTTTCTTATTCACGTAAAATTGAGTAATTTTTGCTTGTGCTTTCTTCAGAGAAGCTCTCTTTGGAGGAGGGTCTGTGGCACTCGGGAAGAGAACATACATTTTGTAACTACTCCATGTCAACACTGTCTTTCTCCTTAATTCCTCATGAAGTTTCCTTATACCATATGCCTTATACCATATACTGATCACTGCACAGCAGGGTCAGGTTCCTTTAAGGAGTCCAGTGCTGCGCGATGGATCAGTGAGTTGTCTGACATTGGCAGGGCATTCAGATCACAGAACTGGTTTTAGACATTTTGAGCTGCCAACACATCGTGATGGGCAGGGAGCTGTGATCTATTCCTAGCTCAAATTGCCTGCAGATGACAAAGGAGTAGGCAGGCAAGCAGGCAGGTGGGGGAGCCCGAAAAGGTGCTCCCCTTCTCCATCTCCATCCGCCTGACTGCCTCCCCCCCACCCCCAAGCTGAGGAGGCCCCAATTCCTCTCTGGCTCCATCCATCCAGGTCCCCATCCCCTTCCTGAGGAATTTAGGAGCCAAAACAACTAGAGGGTCCTGGGAGAGAGGAAGAAGCAAAGGGAGCCTCAGAGGCCTTGCAGGGATTTTCTGGCTGGAGGGGAAGCCTCCCAATATGTTGGGGGCCCCACCCACAGCAAAATCCCTGCTTTATCTCATTTCTGGCCAGAGAACTTTCCCTCTTCACCCTCCATCCCTCCATGTTCCCATCTCCCCTCCCCTGGAACTCACCAGATCTCTCGGAGGTCCCTGGGAGGGAACGCTCAGAGGTTGAGAGGAGGGATGCAGGAGACAACCTGACCAGGTCAACCGTCCATCTTCCCCCTTCCATCCTCACTAGGGTTGCAGAATCTGTCCCTTTTATCCTTCCTGAGGAGTCAAGGAGCCAAAACGAGCTGGAGGGTCCTGGGAGAGAGGAAGAAGGAAAGGGAGCCTCAGACGCCCTGCAGGGATTCTCCTGCCCTAGATATTCTCCTGCACCTGGAGAAGCACAAATGGGGTGGCCCCTTCCCAAGAGAAGCCACATTTCTATACCTCTCCAGTGGTATACAGTTGGATGTGGTCAAAAATGAGATGGCAAGTATAAATATTGGCATTCCTGGGCATCAGTGAACTAAAATGGACGGGAATGGGCGAATTCAGTTCAGATGACCATCATAACTACTACTGTGGGCAAGAATCCCGTAAAAGAAATGAAATGGCCCTCATAGTCAAGAAAAGAGTGGCAAAAGCTGTACTGGGATGCAATCTCAAAAATGATAGAATGATCTTGATACGAATCCAAGGCAGACCTACAAGAAATAGAGTACAGATTTCCAAAGAATAGCAAGGAGAGACAAGAGGGCCTTCTTAAACGAGCAATGCAAAGAAATAGAGGAAAACAATAGAATGGGAGAAAACCAGAGATCTGTTCAAGAAAATTGGAGATATGAAAGGAACATTTTGTACAAAGATTACCATAATAAAGGACCAAAGTGGTAAGGACCTAACAGAAGCAGAAGACATCAAGAAGAGGGGGCAAGAATAAACAGAGGAGGAGGAGGAGGAGGAGGAGGAGGAGGAGGAGGAGGAGAAGAAGAAGAAGATATCCCGCTTTATCACTATCCGAAGGAGTCTCAAAGCGGCTAACATTCTCCTTTCCCTTCCTCCCCCACAACAAACACTCTGTGAGGTGAGTGGGGCTGAGAGACTTCAAAGAAGTGTGACTGGCTCAAGGTCACCCAGCAGCTGCATGGGGAGGAGCGGAGACGCGAACCCGGTTCCCCAGATTACGAGTCTACCACTCTTAACCACTACCCCACACTGGCTCTCCAGAGGAATTATACCAGGAAGATGGAGGGCACAAGGAGAAGGGGACGACAGAGGACGAGATGATTGGACAGTGTTCTCGAAGCTACCAGCATGAGTTTGGCCAAACTGCGGGAGGAAATAAAACACCACCTAACAGGGTGCATCCAGTATCAGCAAATAAATGAGGTCTTCAAAGCTGACAAGAAAAAGGGTTTTGCAATTTCAGTATTGGATAAAGATTTACTACAAAACAAAACAAAAGTAATTTGTAAAATCTATGGAATCTTATTGGAGTGGGAGGATCTGGATGAACAGGTAAAGGCGGTAATGATCAAATTGGCTATGGATTTAGGGAAACCTATTCAAGTAACATCATGGGGAAAATTATGGAAGGAGAGTTGGAATTTTACGGCTTGTGAGGCAATAACAGAAAATTTGATAAAGATGTTTTAAATAAGGAAATATTTCTTTACGCCACAGTGGCAGTGAGAACATTTATTGCCAATTAATTGCCAAAAATTGGAAAAAAAGAAATAATTCTGACAAAAAAAAGCTCTCTTTGGAGGAGGGTCCCTGGCACTCGGGGAGAGACCATAAATGTTGTAACTACTCCGGGTCAACGCTATCTTTCCCCTTAATTCCTCATGAAGTTTCCTAATACCAGTTATACCATATGCCTTATACCATTTCCTAAAATTCTATGATTATCCCCGCTGTGTTTTATTTAATGGAAATTGAGACGGGTTTCCTAGGTGAAGCTTTTTCCACATTCTAAACAGTCCCTTGCAGGAAATATTTCATGGAAAATTAGATTCACCAAAAGAACGAAGCCAGACAAATGTAGAAAGGGAAAAAGAAAATTAGACAGGATGTACCTCCATGTCCCTAAGATCTCTGAAGCCTACATTGAAGAAGGCCTGGGCAGCTCAGAGCAGCCTCATCCTGGTTTGAAAAGGCAGGACTGGTGGAAGAATATTCCCAGACAGAACAGGAGATGCATCTCCTATGGAGAGTTGTGGGTGTGTTAACATCTCAGGTGCTGCAGGTGGCGCTATTGGGCTCCCTCAAAATAGAGGAGGTTTGTCCTTCAGAGATCTGTATGGAATTTGAAAACTGATCTTATGATCCAGCAGGGAGCCTTACCAGAGAGGCCACGATCCCAGGATTCTCCTCCTTGACTTCCTTCTGCAGAGCTCTCTGGTCAGGATCCAGCAAAGCCCAGTCCTCCTCTGTGAAAGGAACAGCTACGTCTTCAAAGCACACTGGACCCTAAGGGAAAAAGGGGGAATAAAGATGATATTATTCTACACGTTGCTCTGTTCTTTTCTGTAACAATTTTGTTGTGTATTTAATTGATGGGTACAGTGGTACCTCGGGTTACAGATGCTTCAGGTTACAGACTGCACTAACCCAGACACAGTACCTTGGGTTAAGAACTTTGCTTCAGGATTAGAACAGAAATTGCATGGTGGTGGTAGTGGAGGCCCCATTTTCTAAAGTGGTAACTCAGGTTAAGAACAGTTTCAGGTTAAAAATGGACCTCCAGAATAAATTAAGTTCTTAACCCGAGGTACCACTGTATTAATCTTTGTGTAAGCGGGGGAATTCACGTAATAATAATATTATTATCTATATGGCACTCATCTTCATGGAAATCTTTGCAAGCATTCCCATTTTCCAGATGGAAGGACCTCCTCTCCCTTCATCTGGTGGGGTGGCTCCTGCCCCTGCCCTCAAGCCAACTTGAAGGGGCACCAGGAGGGGGTGGGGAGGTGTTACGGCTAAAATCTGGGTGCGGGGTTACTCTGCCACCCAGCTCATCGGACTAAGTCCGTGGGTCCCTGCGGAAGAAAATGAGCTCAGCCGGACACAGGAGCAAACTGCAGAAGGTCCAAGTTTATTGCGCAACAGGTTCAAGGCGAGATTGAACAGCGAGAAAGGGGGTGACATGAACTTTTGAAATTTCCCTCCATGTCCCAGAATACAGTGCAAAATACCTCCCAGTTACATCACGAATACATTAAGGAAAGGTTGGGTTACACAGATTACATCATGAATACATTAAGGAGAGGTTGGGTTACACTGGATTAACATATGGAGGAGGGAGGGGGAATATGCAGAGAGCTGGAGATATGCGCAGATAAGCACATCCTGAGAAGACAATGGTCCATGTACGCATAGTCTGTCACCTGGCATTGCCCGAGGAAAGGTTTGGCAGAGTGATTTTGACAGGATTACTTGAGAGATTATGGAGGACAGGGGAGGGGTGATGGAGTCCTAGAGAAATTGAGCAAATATATTGTAGTGAAGAAGACATGCCCCCCCTTCCGTAACAGTCCCCCATTCGGAGATAGATTTGCATTAAAGTTCTGTAAGAACTTGCAAATCTTTTCTCCGCACCCTAAATCTCGGTGAATGTAGGTTTTCCCTGTGAGTGGGAATACGCTCTAATGGAAAGGAGGTGGGTTGAGCAGGGCAGCAAAAGAGGGAGCAACACGGACGAATACAATGTACACGCGTGTTATATATATGCGCTAAATAATAACTTGGTATCTACCGTACCAGATGTGTGGGTTTATGCAAACCTGAAAGGGACTTGCATATCATGCTGCTTTAAGGATATTTGCACAGAAATATAATGGTGTAACAGTACACATAGCTAGACATAGGATATCACGTAAATTAATATTTTGTTGCTCAGTTACTTGTGGTATTCTAGCACCTTGGAAGAAATATTTTCTCAATAGTGATCTATGCTTTACATTTAGGCAGGAAGGTCCACTAATGACTGCAAAGTGCAGTTTGCTTCCCCCCCCCCCGCCATTTTGTGTTCTCAGGTGTCAAGGTAGCTCTTCTGTGGTCTCACACTGACATAGTGCTACAGCAACACATCCTGTCTGTTGAATCCCCTCGGGGCTTTCATTTAACCATGTCGCCTGGCATTCACCATAGCTGGCACAGGTTTGGGCATCTCTGAGGGAGATGTCTTCACCTTGGCCTTTAGCTATGGGATTTTATTATAGGCTGTGGTTTTGCACGCATGGGGGTTGCTCACTTGCACTTAAAGGACCAAAAGGCTAATTGCAGCCTGGATACACGTGCCCAATTCAAACTGAGTCCAATTTGAATTTATCTTGCCCCATGGTTCTCAACTCTTCAAACCAATCTGTTAAAAGAAAACCATTCTTAACAAGGGCAGTTGTCCAAATAAGTCAATTTAAGTCTATAAGGAATCATTCCTGCTAAACCAAAGCATATCCACCTTCATGTTTCTTAGAAGCTTCTCCTTGGTAAAGCAAGTTTTAGCACATTTTTAAAATGGGTAGGGAAGGTTGGCATAGTGCCAGGTGGGACAACGAATTGTGGTTATCTAAACATTGGACTACACAATAGTGTGAGCTATTAGAAAGTATAAAATGCATGAGAATTCTCCACTGGTGTGTAAGGAATAAGACATTAAACATAAAAACAGTTACACACAATAAATTGCCCCCCTTTGTGGAAATCACACTGTCAGACACATTTCAACATTCTTACATAATAACACATAATACAAAACAAAATAATTAAATATCTGTTGCATATCTTGACACCATTGTGATCTTTTACGTATGTATCTTTTGAATCTTGGAGCAGAGGCTTGAGGTTCAAGTGAAAAAATGTCCTTGCAATTCAACTCCTCCCCCCTTTGTCAGCCCCTCCCCCCGTCAGTCTATATCATTTTAAAGAGATAGCTGTGGCCACTTTGAAAACTCTGGTGTTGCAGGTCTCGTGATAGCGAAGAACTGAGTTGAGGGGTTGTTGAGGGGTTGTTGCTGCTTTTCATCATTGCACATCTGTAGAAGTGATATCCTGTAAGGGGCAGGGTTTTGGGGTGACTTAAAAACAGTTAGACAAGGAAGGGGCAAAAGGCAAAAAGGATGTCCTCCAGTTTCCATGGGAAGCTGCAAATAATAACAATGTTAGTGGATTAAACATTTTATTCATTATCATTATTGGACTATTTTGATTGTTGTTAGCCGCCCTGAGCCCAGCTTCGGCTGGGGAGGGCAGGATAGAAATAAAATTTACTATTTAGTATTATTTATTATCACATTTCCATATAATTACTGTTATTATCTGCTAAGTTTGTTTGCTTTCCTTCACTTAGTTTTTGTTGTTGTTGTTCTTTTCATATTATAAAATAAAAAATGCTCCACATGTATAGAAAGAGAACTGAAAAAATACAAAGGTTAAAAAAATACAAAAGAAAGCAAAAAATTAGATTACCAGTCAGATGAAAACAAACTTGACACAAGGACATCAGATTTAGAAAAGAATTATTATTAAATATATTATCAAAACCACTAGACTGAAAAGATGGGAAAACAATGGGGAAAAACTTAAAATTCACCATGTGCTATCTGATAAAAGAACTTCATGAAACTGACTTTCAACATGTGATGAACATGTCCCCAAAGTAAAACACAAACACACAAAATGAGCTATGAGGAACCAAAAATAAATAAATGCTAAGACACACAATTAATAAGTAACCTGAAGTAATCTGTTTTGGCATTCTAACATCCCAAATGAAAATAAAAGTGTTTCTTGATGTGACATCAGCTGTAATGTTAATAGTGGAATACTGGGAAATGAGTTAATACCAAGAAAATGAATGGCAATTTAAAGTTGTGCAAGTACCTTGCACTAGCCAAAATGACAGAATTAAGAAATGCTCAGGCAAAAGGTAAACAAATACCATTCCACAAACAATGTTTGGTTGTGCTTCGATTAATTTCATATATATAATGGAAGAACTGATAAAACGAACTTAATAAAGGAAAACAGATTATTTGTAACCTAAAAATTAATGTCAAAGCCACAAAGAGATAGAAGGAAATCAACTAATATAGCAGGGATTCAGACTTGTTTTGCTGAACAGAAAGAAAGTGACTGTTTGGCTTTAAGGGAAGTAAGACAAAAGGAAAACAAATGCAATTACTTTTTATAGAGTATTTAAATCACTGTTTGCATCCCCTCAGAAAGGACACTCTGTTAAAAGGGAAAATTATTTCATGTGAGAGGTCTGTCAGGAAATGCTGTTCCTAAAATGCATAGGCATATACACATACACACACACACAAGAAAACTGTTATAAAATTTAAATCCCATGGGGGGGGGAAACTACTCAAGAGAGGAACTCACAGTGGGAGTGCTTTGATATTTACCTGTGAAAAGAATTTGGCATGTCCAGTACTTAACTCTATTGTCTTAAGTAGCCCTGGAGCAAACTCTATTGTCTTAAGTAGCCCTGGAGCAAAACACATTAAGGATGATTTCGCTCAATGGTTCCAAGTTTTACATAAGGAAATTTGTATAGGTTTCACGCTCTCCAAACCTTCTCTCTCCCCCCTCCTTTCTCTCGCTCTCTCTTTTTTTTTTTTTAAAGCTGATCTAGCCTCTGTGCATGTGCAGAGTTCATGTCTCAGCAAACCTTTTATACCATTGAAAATGTTGCATCCTTTGGCTCAATTAGAATAAGGAAGGGAAAGGTAAGGAGTAGATTTTAAAAATAGGGTTAGATTTTAAAACAACAAAAAAAGAGAAACTCAGCAATTTAAGTATTCACCAAAGCTAGCAATTTCAGCTCAAGCAACAGGAGTGCTTCCTTTATGTACAGGAAAGGACTATCATTATTGGTCATTTTATCTGGTCATTCGCGGAACAATCAACCGCTCTCTTATTTATGAGTAAAATGGCCAGAGAGTTAGAATTCATATGATTTTTTTTTTTTTTAACATTCTCAGCCTTACCATCTGCAGACAAATTTTACTGCCCTTTATTTACAGGATGGATGGTCAAGGCTAATTCTACTTGATTATATGAATTTTTATGTGCTTAAACTTTTAATGGACTTTTAAGTTTGATTTTTTTTTTAAAATAATAGACAAAATGATGAACACTGTAATCACTTAAATGCTTGATATTACCAGTTGGGCTTCACCTCTCACCTTTTAAAACTAAAGAGCATAGCTAGGTTGAATTTCAACTCCATCACGTCACCAGAATTTAAGAAGTACCCTCCAATGCTTGCAGACACATGTCCTTCCACACAGCCACAAATCGGGAGAGTTGAAAGGGGACCCTGGGGTCATCTAGTCCAACCCTCCAAAATATAGGGTTCACAGCAAGATTTTGCAGCAAGATTTGTACTACCAAAGAGGCATACACATTTAAGTACAGATTTACAGCTGGGAAAGGAAACATCTATGCTCCTATCATGTACTAAGGAAGAGGAAAATAAAAGTACATAACTTTACACAGAACCCTTTTTGCAGATCTTGAGATAGTTTGAGTGAGTTTGAAATGATATTTAAGGAAGATTGAAGTGAACAGTTTTCGTAAGATAGGGAGAGGATCTCTTATAAAGCACAGTTAAAGCAGCCCTAGATTTGATTTTTTTTTTTTTTAAGGGAATACACGAGTGTTGCCCCCCTCCCCTCTTTGCAGTTTCCTTTAAAGGAAGCTTACTCGGGAGTAAATTTACCTGGCACAGAAGTAAGAAGGGGGAAAACAACTGAAAGAGGCAGAGTGAAACAAGGGGGAGGGGGGGCATTTTCTAACAAAAGAGGCCATGAAGTCTTATAGAGACTGATATCAGGAGCCTTACAATAACTCTTCTGTCCAACCAAATCAAAGTTAAAACTGGATTCAAATATTTTTCTTTGAATGAACACCATACTTTTATAGGCATATGCTTAATGAAGTACATACACTGCATTTTAGCTTGAGAGAGCAGTTGGCTCAACTAGGCTTTTGCAGCAGAAACATTAGGTTATCAGCACCTTCCAAAATAAGACTGTAGACTCACAATCTCAAAAGTTGGGGCAAAGCAAGAGGTGGGGTAAACATTTGCACACTTCATTCTCAATTTTTGTCTTATTTAGGACTGCTAAGATCCAGCATGGCTTCCTTAGATTTAAATTTTGAAGCAAGCTTGCAGTTTAAACTATGCACACTTAAGAAAGGCAGTCTGCCAGAGACAGAAGGAACAGACAACACACATAACAGACAACATGTAAACATACATCTTCTCATATATGTATTAACAGACAACACACATAACAGACAACATGTAAACATATATTCTCATCCTTTAGTTGGTTATTGCAAGGAGATGGGCCACTACCTTTGGCTTCATTAAGTGAAATTAGTAGGAAGGTCCCACATGGTTTTATGAGCCTCCTTGCCTCTTCAAACACACCACCAGGTAATCAGACTGGTAGGGCTCACAACGCTTGGTTGACTGGGTACCCCTTTATAGATGCATGCGTTGCTGTTGTTGCTTTTTTGCTTTTTTCTTTTTTTGGGGGGTGTCTGGGATAGAGAAGGGGAAAAAGAGGGGTTGATTAGGATTGGTATGTCTAGGGGTTTGGTATGCTTAGTACAGGGACGTATAGTAGAGAGGAGAAGGGGCTTCTAGTTGCCTGGCAACTTCCTTAGTGGGTTTTAGAGAGCTCTAGCTATCCGGTTCCTTGCGTTCCATTTCCTATTTCCTTATTTCCTTATTTCCTGTAACCTGGGGTCTCTTTCCACTCTGCCGGTCCTGCCCAATTCCTCATGGGCTATCCCTCCTGGCAACCTCCTACCTATCGTCACATCTCAGGAAAAGGGGCCCTACTGGACGCCCGCGCCATGCAGTGCCAGATCGGGTGGTCCCTGGATAGAATTTTGGGTCGAAAATCCCCCTTGCTTTCGGAAGCGAGCTTACAGTACACGTGGTATGTAGCTCGACCGGTGCGGCTGGGATTGGGATAGAAAGCAAGACCACTTCCTGCCCCCTAGAAAGGACGCTCGGGAAGATCGGAAAGAGAGCTCCAACCCCTTGCTTTCAACTGGGATGCCCGTTGCAGAGAGTCGGCTATCTTTCAAGTCGGGTCTCTCCGTCTTACTTTCGGGTTCCCAATTGGTGCGGCTGGCTGGAGATTTTAAGGAAAAGGGATAGAGCTCAGAACCCCCCTTTCGGGTTGAGCAGCGGTCCCCGGTCTCTCTCACTAACCGGACCAAGAGAAAGGCAAGAAGGAGCGATAGAGAGGAGGGCAGAGAATTCAGTTGCCAGGAGACTTCCACCCCCTTCCCACCAGTGCACTGGATTTTCCTTTTTCCTTATACTCACGCGTCTTCTATGATGATCCCGGGATCGATGAATAAGCCGGCTGGATCCCTCTTTTGCTCCCCGGCTGAACTCCTAGGGCTTTCGATTACCGCCCAGAAGATGGCTGGGGGTCCAAAAGGATCTTCCCAGGCAAAATGGCCTGGAGCCGGCTGAAGATTTCGGGGCCCCCAGTCAGCAGCTCGGGAGAACCGCAAGCCCCACGTTGGGCAGCCAACTGTTACGGCTAAAATCTGGGTGCGGGGTTACTCTGCCACCCAGCTCATCGGACTAAGTCCGTGGGTCCCTGCGGAAGAAAATGAGCTCAGCCGGACACAGGAGCAAACTGCAGAAGGTCCAAGTTTATTGCGCAACAGGTTCAAGGCGAGATTGAACAGCGAGAAAGGGGGTGACATGAACTTTTGAAATTTCCCTCCATGTCCCAGAATACAGTGCAAAATACCTCCCAGTTACATCACGAATACATTAAGGAAAGGTTGGGTTACACAGATTACATCATGAATACATTAAGGAGAGGTTGGGTTACACTGGATTAACATATGGAGGAGGGAGGGGGAATATGCAGAGAGCTGGAGATATGCGCAGATAAGCACATCCTGAGAAGACAATGGTCCATGTACGCATAGTCTGTCACCTGGCATTGCCCGAGGAAAGGTTTGGCAGAGTGATTTTGACAGGATTACTTGAGAGATTATGGAGGACAGGGGAGGGGTGATGGAGTCCTAGAGAAATTGAGCAAATATATTGTAGTGAAGAAGACATGCCCCCCCCTTCCGTAACAGGAGGGGAAGCCCCATTGTGCATTGTGAGGGGAGGGAATGGTTGGTTGGTTGGCATCCATCTGTCTTAGGAGTGGGAGTGAGATCTGGGGGAGAGACATGTGTTGTTGCATCTGGGACACAGGAAGTGGTCTGGAGATGCAGAAGGGCTTTTCTTCTCCCTGTGCTCCCCCCATGTGGGAATGTTCCCGTCTGGCTGCAGCCCCTTCTCCCCATTGCACCCTCAGGGGAAGAGAGAGGAGACTCAGGTGAGTCCAGGAGGGGCTTTTGCAAAGGAGAGAGAAGAAAGCAGGAAGGGAGGGGGAGGGAGGGGCTTCTGCTCTGGAGGACCTTTCCCCTCCCCCTTCACTTCCTGCCCTCTCTAGGAATCCAGCTCTGCTCCTTTTAACCCTTGGCAAGCCGAGCGCCCCAGGTCCTCCCCTCCCTCTCCCTGCCTTCAGTTTTCCTGCGGCTGCGCTCTAGGGGCTGCCCCCCTTATCTCCCCCCTTATCTCCTGGGGGGGAGAAGAGGCGAAGGGCTGCCTAGTGGCGGGAGGTGCCTTGGGCTCAGAAATGGCTCCCTCCAGACACCCCCCCAAGAAACACCCTCCAGCTCGGGGGGGGGGAGGGGGCTTCCCAGCCAGGAGACCCCTCCCCCTCCCCAAAAATCCCCTTTCCCCCCCCCAGGAAAATAGGGAGATGAAGAAGTGTCCCAGGCCAGGAATGAAACGCCCTCGCGATCTTGGGGGGAGGCCAAAATGAGCTTCCAGGAGAACCACCTACAAAGGACCCCGGGAAATGGCTAATCAATCAAGCCGCTTTGGGCCAATAATTGATCCCTTCAGATCCATTGACAAGAGAGGTACTTAAGCGAGAGGAATCCTGAAGAGAAATCCGCCCCTGAAGGCCCGGGAAAGGGTCGCCTGGTCGGCCAGGAATCCTTGGCGCGCAAAGTGAGGCGAGGCAGTTGGGAAAATGCGGGAAAAGTCGTTGAGGGGAAGCAGCAGCGGGGGGAGGGGCGCCTCCTCTCTCCTCCCTCAGAGACACAGAGAGAGACAAGGGGGACCCTCGGGGGGGGCGGAAAGGGGGGCTCTCCCAGAAAGGGGGGTCTCTCTCTCTCCCCCCCCCTCACAACCCCAGGGTGTTCCTCTCATGGTGGAAGGTGTGGGAGAAAAGAGATGAGCCTGCCTGCCTGCCTCCCAAGGCTGAGGTTTGGACAGACACCCAAGGAAGGGGGCCCTTCGAAGAATGGTTGATCTGGACAACCTGAGTTGTGGAGAAGAATCCCTCAGAGGCTCCTTTCCTCGCTGGTGTTACAACTAAGTGTTAGAAGTCGATTGTGAGCCTGTGTAGCAGGAACCCCCCACCCCAATCATTCTGTTTGCACAAACTTCACACACACTCACACTCACACACTACATACGCCACATTTCTGTTATAGACTCATAGAATCATAGAGTTGGAAGAGACCACAAGGGCCATCGAGTCCAACCCCCTGCCAAGCAGGAAACACCATCAGAGCACTCCTGACATATGGTTGTCAAGCCTCTGCTTAAAGACCTCCAAAGTAGGAGACTCCACCACACTCCTTGGCAGCAAATTCCACTGTTGAACAGCTCTCACTGTCAGGAAGTTCTTCCTAATGTTTAGGTGGAATCTTCTTTCTTGTAGTTTGGATCCATTGCTCCGTGTCCGCTTCTCTGGAGCAGCAGAAAACAACCTTTCTCCCTCCTCTATGTGACATCCTTTTATATATTTGAACATGGCTATCATATCACCCCTTAACCTCCTCTTCTCCAGGCTAAACATGCCCAGCTCCCTTAGCCGTTCCTCATAAGGCATCGTTTCCAGGCCTTTGACCATTTTGGTTGCCCTCCTCTGGACATGTTCCAGTTTGTCAGTGTCCTTCTTGAATTGTGGTGCCCAGAACTGGACACAGTACTCCAGGTGAGGTCTGACCAGAGCAGAATACAGTGGCACTATTACTTCCCTTGATCTAGATGCTATACTCCTATTGATGCAGCCCAGAATTGCATTGGCTTTTTTAGCTGCCGCGTCACACTGTTGGCTCATGTCAAGTTTGTGGTCAACCAAGACTCCTAGATCCTTTTCACATGTACTGCTCTCAAGCCAGGTGTCACCCATCTTGTATTTGTGCCTCTCATTTTTTTTGCCCAAAGTGCAATACTTTACATTTCTCCCTGTTAAAATTCATCTTGTTTATTTTTGCCCAGTTCTCTAATCTGTCATGGTCGTTTTGTAGTGTGATCCTGTCCTCTGGGGTGTTAGCCACCCCTCCCAGTTTGGTGTCATCTGCAAATTTGATCAGGATGCCCTTGAGTCCATCATCCAAGTCGTTGATAAAGATGTTGAATAAGACCGGGCCCAAGACAGAACCCTGTGGCACCCCACTAGTCACTCTTCTCCAGGATGAAGAGGAACCATTGATGAGCACCCTTTGGGTTCGGTCAGTCAGCCAGTTACAAATCCACTGAGTGGTAGCATAGTCAAGACCGCATTTTACCAGCTTCTTTACAAGAATATCATGGGGCACCTTGTAAAATGCCTTGCTGAAATCAAGGTAGGCTACATCCACTGCGTTCCCTTCATCTACCAGGCTTGTAATTCTGTCAAAAAACGAGATCAGGTTAGTCTGACATGACTTATTTTTCAGAAATCCATGCTGACTATTGGTGATCACAGCATTCCTTTCTAGGTGCTCACAGACTGTTTGCTTAATGATCTGCTCCAGAATCTTCCCTGCTATTGATGTCAGACTGACTGGGTGGTAATTATTTGGGTCCTCTCTTTTCCAGGTAATTATTTGGGTCCTCTCTTTACCAGGTTCCCTCTCAGGGCTGTCTCCTGAGCGAGCTGGCTCTCTAGAAATAGTTCACAATTTATAAATACAACTGACTTAACAGTTTCTCCTCCATTCCTGTTAGTCGTTTCACTTCTTTGCCACCAAGGCCCCAACTTATGCAGTAATTAGTGGGTGTGGGTGAATGCT
Source organism: Podarcis vaucheri (assembly GCF_965113315.1). NCBI lineage: Eukaryota > Metazoa > Chordata > Lepidosauria > Squamata > Lacertidae > Podarcis > Podarcis vaucheri. The sequence goes on along the minus strand of NC_138765.1, from coordinate 86,492,236 downwards.
TAGGATCCATTTTCAAGAGCCACAATAAGTTAGCTATTCCCAGAGGAAATATTTGGCTCTTTTGTTAATATTATGGGCAACAATACTGGATGCGACTTGCCCAAATTGAGTTCTAATGAATGTTTAATGTGACAAGAAGGCCAAACTAATGGCAATAAGAAAACAGCCGTTTGTGAAGGAAAATAAAACGGAGGGTTTTACTTCCTCGCAATTAGATACTTGATACAGAGGGCAATCAGCACATACATGAATGATTGTGAATACTGCAAATTATTTCAGCTCAGAGGCAGGAGCTTCAAAGGTGTGCAGAATTAATGTCAACGCACCTCTTTTATTGGTGGATAACCTTGGGAAACCTTGTTTTTCTAACTTGGGTTTCCTGAAGTTCATTCTGTGGAAGACTAGCTGTGATTTTAAAAGGGTTCACTAAAGAACAATAGGAGAGGATGTTTTGCATGTTTAAGTCCATTAGTGGGAGAGGCTGTGCCAACATCTGTAGCTCCTGCTGTGATTATGAAAAGCAGCATTTTCCTTGTGGCTCCCCAGGTGTGGGACTCCTCCCCCCCCACCAGCACAATAGAGGCCCCCCCACACACTGTCTGTGTCCAGCATCAGATTAAGTTGCATGAATTCCCCCAGGTTCATAGATCTGGCTGATGTTTATTTTTTAAAAAAATTAATATGTATTGCTTTTCCAACAATTTAAACACTACAAAAACAATACAATACAATACAAAAACACTACATAACATTGACACATTAAACACATTAAACTAACAAAACAAAACAAAAACAGTTTAAAATAAATCAAACAATTTCAATATCTTATCTTTCATTCACTTATTTCCACGACCTCCTCACACCTCCCTTTTTGTATTCCACTTCTGTTAATTGTTTCAGCAATTCCTTTTTCTATCCTATAATTATCTTAACACATTCTAACCTTATTTTTCCTTTAATACTCTATTAATCTATTTATACTTATTTCCTTATAACATTTCTACTAAAGCCATATAATTTCATTCCAACATTTTTCTAACATTCATTAATTTTACAATATTTCTGTAGATAGTCTTTAAACTTTTTCCAGTCTTCTTCCACCAATTCTTCTCCCTGGTCTCTGGCTGATGTTTTGTTAACCCGCTCCCCTTTTAATTAAAGTTGTGAATCCATGGTTCATCCGTGGAGCAACTGTGCTCCTCCACAGTCACCTGGGCACAGGAGGCCAGGTAACAAAGGAGGCAATCAGAATTGTAGAGCTGCGACTCGGGGTCCTCCAACCCCCTGCAATTCAGGAACCACAGCTAAAGAATCCCTGACAGGTGACCATCCAAGGTCTGTTTAGAAACCTCCAGTGAAGGGAGTCTCCTCCACTGTTGAACGCCTCTTAGTGTCAGAAAGTTCTTCCTAATCTTTACTGGAAATCTCCTTTCTTCTCACTTGAATCCATTGGTTCGGGTCCTCAGTCTTCTCAAACGACAAACAGCCATTGGATTCCAATGTCAAGAAAGGAAATTGTGACTCAACATGAGGCAAAACTTTCTGTTGAACATTGGGATGGACTTTCTTGGAACCACAGAATTGGAGAGTCTGGAAGGGACTCCAAGGATCATCCAATCCCCATGTGGCGGACTCTCCTTCATTATGGGTTTTCAAAGCAAATAATAATAATAATAATAATAATAATAATAATAATAATAATAATATTTATTATTTATACCCTGCCCATCTGGCTGGGTTGGCTTCCAACAAATCACTAAAATACAATAACCTATTAAACATTAAAAGCTTCCCTAAACAGGGCTGCCTTCAGATGTCTTCTAAAAGTCTGATAGTTGTTTTTCTCTTTGACATCTGGTGGGAGGGCGTTCCACAGGGCGGGGGCCACTACGAGAAGGCCCTCTGCCTGGTTCCCTGTAACTTGGCTTCTCGTAGCGAGGGGAACCGCCAGAAGGCCCTTGGCACTGGACCTCAGTGTCCGGGCAGAACGATGGGGGTGGAGATGCTCCTTCAGGTATACTGGACTGAGGCTGTTTCGGGCTTTAAAGGTCAGCACCAACACTTTGAATTGTGCTCGGAAACATACTGGGAGCCAGTGTAGGTCTTTCAAGACTGGTGTTATGTGGTCTCAGCGGCCGCTCCCAGTCACCAGTCTAGCTGCCCCATTCTGGATTAATTGCAGTTTCCTGCTCACCTTCAAAGGTAGCCCCACGTAGAGTGCATTGCAGTAGTCCAAGCGAGAGATAACTAGAGCATGCACCACTCTGGCGAGATAAGTCCTTGCTCGGGGATTCTGGAGCTGCAATGCAGGGAGGGGTGGACTAGAAGACCCCTGGGGGGCTGAAATATACTCGGAGTCGCAAAGAGATTTCATGCTCTTTATTCAGCTCATAGTGGTGAGGAGGAATGAATGAAAGTCCCCTCACAGTATCTGCTTTATATACACTATTTACACAATGGGCTGCACATGATTGGCTAATTCCGGAATTCTACTGTAAGCCAATCAGGTTGTGGATTCACTTCTATCTGGAGCAGGATTGGGTGGTTCCTGCCAACCAATCATACTGCTGCATTGTTCTAGGACCAATCAGACTGCTGCATTCTGAATCCTATTGTTCTAGGACTAATCAGACTGCTGCAATTTGGATCCTATTGTTCTAGGACCAATCAGACTGCTGCAGTTTGAATCCTATTCAACTCAGTACATAACACCCCTCCCCTCTAAGTTCCAGTCCTGCCCGGGAGGTCGCATTCATAGTCCTCAAGGTATGCCGGCGGCCTACGTGTGCGTTGCGGCCTAGGGTGTTCCCTGGTCCGGGCTCCAGGTTCTGGCTCGTGTTCCAAGGATGCTGGCTGTGATGGGGTTGTTTGGTCTGGTGCAACCGGCTCGCTCAGTCGTGGTTCTGGTTCTGGTGTCCTTTCGGCCTCACGGGTCCTCTCTGTATTTACTGATTCTGCCTCTCCTGCTGGCCCCTCCTGCTCTATGGGCCTCACTGCCCCGCTGTTCCCTTGGGACTCCTCTGACATGTTCTCCTCCTGGGTTTCTCCCGGGAATCGTCGCCGTATCTGGTCGCAGTGGCGGCGCCAGCATTGCCCCCCATCCGTTAGCACCTCGTACGACACTGGGCCAGTGACCCTGGTGACTGTGGCGGGTACCCATGCTGGGCCTGCCCCAAAATTCTTTGCGTACACTGGGTCCTGGGCCTCGAAGGTCCGGGGGTTCCTGCCTTCCCCCACCACTACCTCATCCTGAGCTCTATCGGGGTGAAGGCGGTCCAATCTGATTGCAAGGCGCCGACCCATTAGTAGTTCAGCGGGGCTCCGGCCGGTTGTTGAGCTGGGGGTGCTGTGCTGTGCTAGAAGGAATGTGGCAAGGCGGTACTCCCAGTCCCCTTGCGTCATGCGGCGAAGGGTGTCCTTGGTGGTCCGCACCATGCGTTCTGCTTGGCCATTGGTGGCAGGGTGGAACGGTGCCGAACGGATGTGGCGGATGGCGTTCTGTGCTGTGAAGGTTTGGAATTCTCCTGACGTAAATGCAGTCCCGTTGTCTGAGACGAGAGTGTCAGGGAGCCCGTGGGTTGCAAACAGCCTGCGTAGTACCCGGATGGCTGCGGACGTGGAAGTGGACGGTACCAGTGCGACTTCCAGCCATTTGGTGTAGGAGTCCACCACTATGAAGAATGTTTTCCCCTGAAAGGGGCCAGCGAAATCCACATGCAGGCGTGACCATGGTGCTCGGGCGGACTCCCAGGACTGGACTGGGGCCCTTGGGGGATCTGGGCGGGATTCTTGGCAGGCCTGGCAGTGTTTGACCCAGGCCTCTATCTCTCCATCGATCCCCGGCCACCACACATAACTCCTGGCAAGGGCCTTCATTCTTACTACCCCTGGATGTGTCTCGTGTAGGGCTGTGAGGACCCTTTTGCGGAGGGGCTGGGGAACAACGACTCTGCTTCCCCATAACAGGCACCCCTTGTGCGCCGACAGTTCATGTTTGCGGGTTGTGTAGCCGGCGAATTCTGGCCCGGGGCTGCCGCTGGGCCATCCCCTCCACACCCAGTCCAGGACCCGGGAGATGACCCTATCTTTCTTGGAATGGTGTGCAACTTCTTGTGCCTGAATGGGGCGGTCGGGAAGCAGCTCCAGGCTCATAACCTCTTGTGCAGGTGCTGGGTCAGGGCCTGTTTCCGGCAGTGGTAGCCTGCTGAGGGCGTCCGCATGGCCCATCGCCTTCCCAGGTCGGTGAATCAGTGCATACTGGTAGCTGGCAAGGAAAATTGACCACCTGAGGACCCGAGGAGACAGCACTTGGGGGGTCTGCTTTTCGGGGGCAAACAAGCCAAGCAACGGCTTGTGGTCAGTCACCACGGTGAAGGGCCGCCCATACAAGAAATCATGGAATTTTTTTACTCCCTTCACGATTGCCAGACCCTCCTTATCAATTTGCGAGTAGTTCCGCTCGGTTGCGTTGAGTGTCTGGGAAAAGTACGCCACCGGTACCTCTCTTCCATCCGAGAGTTGGTGCCCCAGGACAGCGCCAATGCCATAGGGTGAGGCGTCGCATGCTAGCACCACCGGCAGCCTCTCGTCGAAGTGTGCCAAGACAGAGTTTGAGACAAGCAAGTCCTTGACTGCCTGGAATGCGGCCTCCTGGCGCTGGCCCCACACCCAAGGGGCCCGCTTGTCCAGGAGTCTGTGTAGGGGCTCCGCTACCGCCGCCTTGTGGGGAAGGAAGGAATGGTAAAAGTTCAATAGTCCCAAGAAGGCCTGAAGTTCAGTCTTGCTCTTGGGCGCTGGGGCATCACAAATGGCCCGTACCTTGTCCCCAGTCGGGTGGACCCCTTCTGCGTCCACCATAAATCCCAGAAAGTCCACCTGAGGCACTCCTAGTAGACATTTTTCCCGCTTCACCTTGAGACCCGCCGTCTGGAAACGGTGCAGAACGGTGCGGAGGCGGATGCTCAAACTCCTCTGGTGTGGGCCCGGCAATCAACACATCATCGAAGAAGGGGGTGACACCAGGAATCCCTTTGAGGAGAGAGTCCATTAAATTCTGGAATATGCCTGGTGCCACGCTGACCCCGAATTGCAGCCGCTTTACCCTGAACGCTCCTCTGTGTGTCACAATCGTCTGTGCCTCTGCTGTGGCCTCATCTACTGGCAGCTGTTGATATGCTTGGGCCAAGTCCAGCTTGCCAAAAATTTTCGACCCAGCCAGGGTGGCAAGGACATGGCTGACCACTGGCACTGGGTATGCGTGGGCCGTGAGGGCCTTGTTTATGGTACATTTGTAGTCTGCGCAGATGCGGACCGAACCATTAGGCTTGACGGGTGTGACGATTGGAGTTTCCCAGGGGGCATTAGGCACCGGCTCCAGCACTCCTTGCTCCACGAGTCGGTCCAATTCCTCATCTATACGGGGTTTCAAGGCGAACGGGACCCGGCGGGCCTTGAGCCTGACCGGTCGTACTGCGGGGTCAAGCTGTAGCGCAATGGGGGGGCCCGTATACTGTCCCAATTTCCCGTCGAAAACCCCTGGAAATTCCTTGCATATGGCGTCCACGTCCACTTGTAAGCTAGTGTGGTTCACCCCGGTGACAGCTAGCCCCAGTGGTCCAAACCATGCCAATCCCAGTAAGCTAATGTAGGGGCCCTTGACCACAAGCAAGTCTAGTTGCCGCGTCCGCCCTCGGTATTGCACCCTGAAGCTCCCCACCCCCATTGTGGGGACCTTACGTTTCTGGAAGTCCCGGAGGGTGAATGGGGCCGGCCTGAGTTTGGGACCCTCAGTAGGACACAGTTTCCTTAAGGTCTTTGCCGAGATTATGGATAGAGTTGAACCCGTGTCAAGCTCCATGCAGCATGGGGCCCCCTCTATCTGTACCTCTACATAAATTTTCTCTACGTTGGGGTGGGGCAACTGGTATACCTGGCAGTCTGTGAGCTCCGTCGAGTTGCCTTGGTGCGTTGGGCCCCGGGACCTGGGGCTCTTGGGTTGGTCATCTGATGCCTGGTGTCGGGTGGGCCGAACCCGACACACCCGGGCGATGTGTCCCGATTTTCTGCACTGCCTGCACTCTGCGTTGCGGAAACGGCAGGTCCTCCTCTCGTGACTCTCCCCGCAGCTTGCACAGTTTCCTCCTTCTCGTCGAGGCAGCTGTGGTCTGTGCGCTGCTTGAGTGCGCTGCTGTACTCGGTGCACCTCCTCCCTGTCGGATCCTGAGTCGTCGGTGAGGTCTTCATGGTGGACCCTCGGTTGGGATGGCAGGCTCGGCCGTGCCTCTTGCGTCGACCTCTCGGCAGCTTCCGTTGCCAGGGCCTCCTCCAGAGCGACCTGGAACGTTAGGTCCTTCTTAGCGTAGAGGCGTCGTTGCAGCTTCTCATCCTTCAGGCCACCGACGAGGCGGTCACGAAGCATGTTCTCCAGCTCTGAGAAGTTGCAGAACCGGGCGGCTTGGCGGAGAGAGGTCACAAACCCAGTTATGGTTTCCCCAGGGGCTTGTCGCTTTGCGTAGAAGGCATTTCGACGAGCCACCACTGAGGGCTGCGGCGAAAAGTGCCCCTTCAGCTGTTCCATTATTGTTTTGTATGGAACAGTAGCGACGTCTTCAGGCGCAAGGAGAGCCCGGGCGATTTCAAACGTCTCCTCTCCGCAGACGCTGAAGAATATCGCCCTCTTCTTGGCGTCTTCTTCGTCGGTGACCCCTTTGGCTTCTAGGAGGAAGGTGAAACGGGAGGCGTACGCTTCCCAGTCTCCAGATGCTGGGTTGAACGGTGAGAAGCTGCTGTCGGTTGCCATTCTGAGTTCCTTGTGTCCCGGAGCTGAAGCCTGGATACACGGTGCGAGGCAGCGGTGCGGCAGGTGGCGGTGCTGCGGTGCTGTGTGTGGCAGTCAGCTCAGCGGGATCCCACCCTCGTCGCCAGTGAAATATACTCGGAGTCGCAAAGAGATTTCATGCTCTTTATTCAGCTCATAGTGGTGAGGAGGAATGAATGAAAGTCCCCTCACAGTATCTGCTTTATATACACTATTTACACAATGGGCTGCACATGATTGGCTAATTCCGGAATTCTACTGTAAGCCAATCAGGTTGTGGATTCACTTCTATCTGGAGCAGGATTGGGTGGTTCCTGCCAACCAATCATACTGCTGCATTGTTCTAGGACCAATCAGACTGCTGCAGTTTGAATCCTATTCAACTCAGTACATAACAGGGGCCTAACCAACGTGACGGTCCATTTGGCTGCCCTGGCTTCTCTTGCTCCAAAGGGGGCAGCAGGTTTTTGGAGGTCCGAGGCTAGCAAAACCCTGCCAACCCTGGAGGGACCCCCAGAGGCCGGGACCCTTAGCACCCCTCCAGCCCAGCGAGGGGCGGGCAAGGCTCCGCTCGATAGCATTGTCTGGCCGGGCTCACCCCCCCCAGCCCCCCAGCAGCGGGAGGAGCCTCCAATGAGCCGGCGATTGGCTGGGCGGCGGCGGGGAGGGGGCGCCCGAGAGAGAGGCCGCCCGGCCGGCGGGGGCGGGGACTCCTCCCCGGCAGCTGCGAGGAGGGGATCCGGGCGGCGGCCGCCGTCGTCTGCTGCCTGCGAGGACGCCCAGCCGCGGGATCGGGGCCGGGGAGGGGCGCTCCCGGTAAGTTGCAGCCGGACCTCGCCTGGTGGAGGGAGGGGGCGCAACAAAGACGCACGCGCACCCCCCCCGGGGGTCCGAAAGACTCTCCGCATCTTCCGGCGGCCGGACAGAACAGACCCACGAGGTGCATGGGGGGCGGGCGGGGGGGGGGTGCTGCCTGGGGAGAATCGGCCGAGTTTGGAAGGAACCCCCACCCCGGAAGAAGCCCCTTTAGATTCGTGGGCGCCCAACTGGGCGAAGGCGGCTGCTCTCCCTGCGCCCTTCTTGGAGTTGGGCGGGACTGGCGGGGGGGTGGATCCCCGCAGAACCCCCAGGAACCCCGCTCCCCACTGCTTATCCCTGATCTATCCGCTCATCCCCAACCGCCTTGCTTCCGAGTAAACCCGTCTGGGGTGGGGTAGACGGAGAAGCGACCTAGAGATCTGGAGCCCATCCTTCCCGGAGCGGGGCGCGGAGAAGAGGAGGGTCTCCTGCGCAAGCAGCTGTTCAGATGGAGGAATGAATGAATGGGAATTGAGGGGAGGAGCGGGCCCCTTTGTGGCTCCCATTCATTGCGCTGAGTGCTTATGCATGCAGGCAGGATCGGGCCCAGGACGACTTTCTGACACTCTCTGGGAGGAGAGTGTAGTTAGTGGTTAAGAGGAAACAGTTTGTGCTGCTGTTTCTGGCGCGGGGTGGGACAGGCCAGGACTCCTGGGTTCTCTCTTGAGTGGGGTGAAAGAAGAGGATATCAATTAATTAAGGAAGGCCACCCCAGGGACTGGGAATTTGGGGAGGGGATTCCCTTACTCTAAGTGGGTGACTCCTCCCTCCCTCCCCATCGCTTTGTGTCTCTCTATTCATCCCTCCCCGTGATGGACTGTCACTGCCTTTGTGGCTGGCTGTACCATCTCTGCCCCCCCCCCGGGTAATTTGTTATCTGCCACTGGGACTCAGATTCTCAGCTCCACAGAGGATGAGGAAGTGGGTGGGGGAGGGGAGGGGCGGCTGAAAGAGGAAGAAAGTGGGGCTTGTGAGTTTTGCAAAGTGCTGCACTACGCATAGGGGTGAGTCTGTCTATTCCTGTTAACCATTAGCTTTTTTTTTTGGGGGGGTGGACTTTAGCCCGGTGGAAAGAGAGCTTGCATGTTACAGTACTCTTGTTGGTTGTACCCCAGACATGCCTCCTAAATGCACTGGATTGTTAATTTGGGTGTGTTGAGGCTCTCTTCCCCTGCACTTAAATCCCATTGCATCTGATGAAGTAGGCCTAGTCTCAATAAACGTCTACCAGTTTTTTTGTTAGTGCCAAAAGATTCTTCTCTTGCGATGGACTTCATTTCCATCTACAAACTTTTGCTTTGCTTCTCGTCTGCCTGCCTTTGAGACTCTCTCAAAGTCTTCCTTCCATTTTGCCCAGCTCTAGCAAATAACCTCCAGTATAACATTTAATGTTCAGCAAGATCTCTTCTAGAGCACCACATCTGCATATTTCTTAATCTGCTCTGTCCCTGAAGGATGGGTAATATTCAAAATAATAATATCCAGCTCTGGAATCAATGGCTTCCAAGTGCAGAAGAATCAGTTGCTGGCTGCCCCTTCTTCATTTCTTCCTCCCATACCAAGACTGTGTGAAAGAGGGGTGGAGCACCACATTCTTCCCTGATAGTTCATATGTGGTTTGTTCTCGGTTCTTAACTGATTCTGCAGGCGGCACAAACCAACAGTTCTTCTGTGTTCAGTTTTGGTGGGCAGCATGAACAACATTTAATTCTCTGACTTTTTCTAGTGATCAGGTTGTTTTAGGAGTACTAAACATATGCATTCCTAGCTTCAGCTTTTTTGTGTTCTAAAAGGACCCTAACAATCTTGATAGCTCTGCCATTAAGACTCAGGCCTTCTCGATTTCCATCTTGTCACTAAGCAGTTGGGTCAGAGAAGATGCCATTCAGTGGCAGAACACAAACTTTGCATGTAAAAGTTCCCAGGTTCAGTCCCCAGCAGCTCCAGTAAAGGTAAAGGGACCCCTGACCATTAGGTCCAGTCATGACCGACTCTGGGGTTGCGGCGCTCATTTCGCTTTATTGGCCAAGGGAGCCGGTCATGTGGCCAGCACAACTAAGCCGCTTCTGGCGAACCAGAGCAGCGCACGGAAACGCCGTTTACCTTCCCGCTGGAGCGGTACCTATTTATCTACTTGCACTTTGACATGCTTTCGAACTGCTAGGTGGGCAGGAGCAGGGACCGAGCAACGGGAGCTCACCCCGTTACGGGGATTCGAACCGCCGACCTTCCGATCGGCAAGTCCTATTCTCTGTGGTTTAACCCACAGTGCCCCCCCCCGCGTCCCCTAGCAGCTCCGGTAGGCCAAACCTAAACAGACCGGAGAGCCCCGCTTTGTTTAACAAGCCCCCCACCCCCAGAGGAGGACTCATGAACCCTGGAAACACACTTGGGTTCAATGTACTCCGATCCACACCTGGGGACCTGCTTTGTACCCTTTCGTGGCTTTGCTGCTCTTGAATTCCATGGCAGGTGGGGTAGAAATGTAATGAAATAAGCAAGGAATGGATGCTAAACTAAATTGTGCTACAAAATAAATTGTTGCTGAATGCTGAAAATCTAGGAAAAAAGATTTCAGAAGAGTTAAACAGTGTCTGGAAAACCTTAATGAGGCTTAAGTGAACATGCTGCATTAAGCAGAGAGAAGCATTTTTTGTTCTAAGCTGGGCTCGTTTCCTAACTTTTGGAAGGGGAGATACAAAAACCAAATGCTCAAGCTGATTAATTTCCTTATTAGTGTGCCAGAGGGTTCCGAGTAGCAGATTTGCCCATTTGCCCAGCACAAGTGAAAACTAGACCCAGGCAACCAGGCAAGGAAACTATTTATTTACAAATTAGAAAAGGTTTGCCTTTGCCTTCCGTGCTATCAAAGTGCCCAGAAATTGCAATATATGCATATTTGAGCAGGCAGACTAATAATTAGTTTTGTTGGCTATGAATTCCACTTGGACAGGTGGAATTTATTTGCATAGGTGCACCTGGATGGTGCAGTGGCTTCCAGTGAGAGTTTGTGAGCTCCCACCGGAAGCCGCAATCGTATGACCCCAGCAGTGGCAATGGGGGTGCCACCCCATGTGGGGTTCTGCAGCCTGAGGCAGCCACTTCAGTCTGCCTTATGGGCTGGCCGGCCAGCCCTGAGGCAGCCAAAAGTCTGGATTCACTTTTTAAGGCTGTGGAGAGCTATAGAACTACGGCGAGCAAGGGAACTGTTAGAAGAGAGGAAACAGGAGAGAGGGTTCCAAGTGGACCCTGGTGCCTGCAGCCATAGAGACCTAATGGATGGGTTAATTGAAACAGAAGGAAGAAAGATCAGTGGGAGAGTGCAGGGTGGGTTTCTAAGCCAAGGATTTGGGATTCTTGGCAGAAGGGTGCAGGGAACCGCAGCTGGCAAGAGGGAAGGCATTGCTTGCGGAGGAAAGTCCAGAGGCAGAGCCAAAGGGGGCGATTTCCAGAACTGTAAGGCTGCAGCAATTCTGACTTTAAGCAAAGAGCCCCAGGGGGAATTATGCCACCAGGGCAGAAACTGTATCCTTCCTCGAAGGGTGGCAGTGTGTTGTTGTGTGCTTAAATTTGGCTAAGAACAACTTTTGAGAGCCATGGGGAAATCTGGCCAAGCCAAAGTATATTCAGTTCCCATTAATTTTAAGCCAAGTCAGCGGCTTTCCCGAGTGCCTAAGGCTGCTGCAACAGTAGGAACTTCCCCTGTTGAGCAAAGCAAGACTTGGTTGGCACTTGGCAATGTGGCTTTCCATAAAATGTTGAATCGGAAGTTTCCTATCCCTGTTTGAAGAATAGTATTGGGGTTTCGTGAAATTACATCGTATTTTTATTATTGTGTGCTGCCCTGGGATCCTCTGGATTTAATTCAAGCAATTAAATAAAAGTCACCATGCAAAATAGGGGAAAATGTGTGCATGAGTGATCTCCATAATTTGCCTGAGCTGCAGAAAGTTGTCTCCAGCTGAGATGGAGGCGGTTGCTGGAGGCCACAGGTGGAGAGAGGGCTTGTGCTCACATCCTGCTTGCTGGTTTCCCATGGACATCTGGTTGGCCACTGTGAGAACGGGATCCTGGACTAGATGGACCATAAAAAGTGGCAACGTCCAGCCACTTTTGATTGATGGGGTCTGTGTGGAGAGGGTAACAACGTTCAGATTTCTGGGCATTGAATTACAAGAGGATCTGTCCTGGAGTGTCAACACAAGGGGGCTTGTGAAGAAGGCGCAGCAGAGACTGTACTTTTTGAGAATACTAAGGAAAAACCATCTTCCGCAGAAACTGCTGCTTGCCTTCTATCACTGTGCCATTGAGAGCGTGCTCACTTATGGCTTATGTGTGTGGTACGGAAGCTGTACTGCCCAGGACGGGATGGGGTTGTGCAGGGTTGTTAAGGCAGCAGAGAGCATTGTTGGCTGCCCACTCTCCACCTTAGAGCAGATTTATGCCACAAGGTGCCATAGGAAGGCACTGGACATAGTAAAAGATCCATCGCATCCTGGTCACTGTCTCTTCGAGCTCTTGCTGTCGGGACGGAGATACAGGACGATGAAGACAAGAACGAGTCGTCTTAAGAACAGCTTCTTCTCCAGAGCGATCTCGGCCCTGAATGGGAAGCCCGGACCTTGAAAGTCATCAAATCTCCCTTGCTGTATTATATTGTATTGTTTAATTAGTGTTTTTATGGAGCAGTCAAGTAATTTCGTTGTCCCCGAAGGGGGCAATGACAATAAATATATTCTTATTCTTCTTATTCTTATTGGCTGGATCCAGCAGAAGGACTGTTCTTATGTTCTTGCTTGCTCTTTCAGAAGGAAGCCTTGAATTTTATGCAAGATCCGCTGCTGGGCTCTTCCAGCGCTGACATGCTGTTGCTTCATTAGAGTGTGTTAGAGAGACTGGCTTGCTGAGTTGCATTTGGGCTGGATTTAAGCCCTTGCTGCAGATTGCCACAGACCTCCCAGTCAGAAGCAGCAAAACGTTGGGGGAGGCATGTGGGGGTGGGCTCACCTCAAGGCTTCGCTTATCTGAAAGAAGCTGCAGTTCTCAGGCCAGCAAAGATGATGGATACCAGTCCAGATCAACCAGGAACCTGCTTCCTTTCTGTGATTGGATGTAGCAGCACAAATAGAACTTCTGTCACATTCAGCTGCTACCATCAGGTGTCAAGAAACAGAGGCATGCATGTGTGAACCAGATCCTTGTGTGAAGCATATGCAAGATGCAGAATAGGGTGAAATTCACACTTCTATTCTGGGACGTGGGTGGCACTGTGGTTTAAACCACAGAGCCTAGGGCTTGCCGGTCAGAAGGTCAGCAGTTCGAATCCCCGCAACGGGATGAGCTCCCGTTCCTCGGTCCCAGCTCCTGCCAACCTAGCAGTTCGAAAGCACGTCAAAGTGCAAGTAGATAAATAGGTACCACTCTGGCAGGAAGGTAAACAGTGTTTCCGTGCACTGCTCTGGTTCACCAGAAGTGGCTTAGTCATGATGGCCACATGACCTGGAAGCTGTACGCCGGCTCCCTTGGCCAGTAAAGCGAGATTAGTGCCGCAACCCCAGCGTCGTCCGCGACTGGACCTAATGGTCAGGGATACCTTTACCTTTACATACTTCTACTCAGGATTGATTGGGCACCATGTAGGGATCTTCTGACATGTAGTGTTAGAGCATGGGTAGGCAAACTAAGGCCCGGGGGCCGGATCGGCCCAATCACCTTCTAAATCCGGCCCGCAAACGGTCCAGGAATCAGGGTACTTTTACATGAGTAGAATGTGTGCTTTTATTTAAAATGCATCTCTGGGTTATTTGTTAGGGCATAGGAATTCATTCATCCCCCCCATATAGTCCAGCCCCCCACAAGGTCTGAGGGACAGTGGACTGGCCCCCTGCTGAAAAAGTTTGCTGACCCCTGTGTTAGAGTGTCAGATTAGGACCTGTGAGACCAGGGTTCAAATTCCTACTCAGCCAGGAAGCTTGCTGGGTGATCTTGGGCCAGGGTTGTTGGATAATAAAATGGGGAGGGGGAGAACTATGTGTGCTACCTTGGACTTCTTGGTGGAAAGAAAGGTGTGCTTTGAATGTAAGAAATAAGAAATCTTATACAGGAAGTGTGTGTGTGTGTGTGTGTGTGTGTGTGTGTGTGTTTGTAAGCTAAGATGGTAAATCTGTTGAAAGTACAAAATTAAATGATTGAAAGTTAGTCTCAGCAAACAGATGCTTAGTGCCATTTCACTTCCCTCTTGATCCTTTGCCCTGGTGCTGCCCAGGGGAGCTGAGCACCATTTCTCTCCTGAACGGTCTGGCAGCCAGACTTTGGATTAGGGGGCAATTTCGCTGCTGCTTCACCTGGGTAGCAGCTGCTGGTTTGCAGAGCAGATGGCCTTGCTGGGATCAAGAAAATAGTTTTAAAGTTATTTTTAGTTTGGATTATGGCTTTCGTGGGGGGTGCCAGTTTGGCCCCCAAGAGTGTTTATGTATGTGAAATGGAAGCAAAATGTATTGTGGCTGATCCTGCCATTTAGGTTCTCTTGATTCTATAAGTTGGGGAACTGATGCCAAAAGAAGCCTGTTTCTCTTGTGAGAAAGCAGACTGGGGTCTCCTTTTTTGAAATGGGAGCTGTCACTTCAGAGGATGGGCCTGCAGGCTCCCTGGGGGAGGCAGCCCAGTCCTCAAAGGTGCCACCGGATGGCATGCCTTCGTATGTCTGCCCTTGGCATTTCTTTCTGTAGGCAAAGGTAACTCTCTGGGAATCACAAGGATCAGAAATTCTCTCCCTAAGGCCAGGAGTCATGCAACCCCTCCAGCTGTCCCTGTTTTCTGATCTCTGCTAGATCACTGTCCTGGTTTGGTTTTTGTTTTTACTCTTAGCAACAAAACAAAACCTTGTAAAAATGCTGCTAGATTTGGTGCTGTGTGTCGGTTTTCAGACGTCTCCCTGCTGGAGTTCCGAGTTGGCCAGCAAATACATCTCTGCTACACTTCTCTGGCTTGCAGCTTTCTTCAGCCAGGTGCCCACCAGATGTTTCAAGCTGGGGTTGCAGATGTGCTGTACCTTTGAAGCACATTCAAAGCACATTTCCCCCATCAAAGCATTCTGGGCACTGGAGTTTGTTAAGGATTGCTGGGAACTGTAACTTTGCAACTGCAGTGCCCGGAATTGTTTGAGGGATAGGATTTGCTCCAATTGTGCTTTAAAGGTATAGTGCAGGCACCCGCAAACTGGGCCCTCCAGATGTTTTGGGACTACAACTCCCATCATCCCTACCTAACAGGACCAGTGGTCAGGGATGATGTGAATTGTAGTCTCAAAACATCTGGAGGGCCCAGTTTGCCTATGCCTGGTATAGTGTATTACACAACCTACAACTGCCATCTGTCTTAAGTCAGCATCAACATGCTCCCATCAGCCCCAGCATCTTATAATAATAATAATAATAATAATAATAATAATAATAATAATAATAATAATTTATTATTTATATCCCGCCCATCTGGCTGGGCTTCCCCAGCCACTCTGGGCGGCTTCCAAAAGAATATTAAAATACTATAATACATCAAACATTAAAAGCTTCCCGAAACAGAGCTGCCTTCAGATGTCTTCTAAAACCCTGGTAGTTGTTGTTCTCTTTGACATCTGGTGGGAGGGTGTTCCACAGGGAAGGCGCCACTACCGAGAAGGCCCTCTGCCTGGTTCCCTGTAACTTGGCTTCTCGCAGTGAGGGAACCCCCAGAAGGCCCTCGGCGCTAGACCTCAGCGTCCGGGCAGAATGATGGGGGTGGAGACGCTCCTTCAGGTATACTGGACCGAGGCCATTTAGGGCTTTAAAGGTCAGCACCAACACTTTGAATTGTGCTCGGAAACGTACTGGGAGCCAATGTAGGTCTTTCAAGACCGGTGTTATGTGGTCTCTGCGGCCGCTCCCAGTCACCAATCTAGCTGCCGCGTTCTGGATTAGTTGTAGTTTCCGGGTCACCTTCAAAGGTAGCCCCACGTAGAGCGCATTGCAGTAATCCAAGCGGGAGATAACCAGAGCATGCACCACTCTGGCGAGACAGTCCGCAGGCAGATAGGGTCTCAGCCTGCGTACCAGATGGAGCTGGTAAACAGCTGCCCTGGCAGCCCTGTAACAGCTGCCCTGTTACAGTTGTGTTGTCTGAATCTGATCGGAGTTGCCGCTCAAAATGTCCCAAAGGTGCCTGGTTGGTGGAGCCCAGTGTTGTGCATGCGGCTGAACACTGAAGATGCCAATCAATGCTCACTCTGTCGTTGTGCCCACACTTCAGCTGCTGAGCTGCCTCTTGGGCAGCTAGTAACCTATTGCAGGATGAATAGATGTTGGTAGTATATCTTTAACCTAAGGATCAAATGACCTCTTGGCTTCTAAAGGAGTTGAGCAGAAGCGACTGTTACACAAGTGTGTGTCTGCATATCCAGCACTCACTCCCTTGTCCAAATGGTTGGCTTATTATTTGTCATGAAACTGGCGGTGTGTGTACATGCTGCTTCAGAGAGCAAAGTTACAGTAGAAGCAGGCAGCAACTCGCACACTACAGACACAGCTTGATCTAAAGAGGACAAGGAGGTTCCTTGTCAAAAGCCTAAAGAGAGAATGTGTGGCGTTTGACACAGACTCATGCTAAAAGTACAGCAACAAGGGAAGGGGAGAGAGGAGTGGATACCTGGAGCAAAGCTCTCAGGCTGGTCCTTGAGAGCACAGTGTGAAAAGGGGTCCATATTGGAGCTGTTAGAGCTGACAAAGCATTGAAAGTGTAAGTACTGTTTGGAGCCAATGTGAGGTTATGGAGAAGGGAAGGGGTCTTTTAGATGAGTAATTTGGTAAGAACACCTTGATTCCTCTGTTTCATTATTCATTTCTTACAAGTTCCTGTCTGCTAGTTATTCTGCTTACCTGACTTAGTTTGTAGTTGAAAGAATATAATCCTAGTGAGAAATGACAAACTGGTTTATCTTTGTTTGTTTCCTGTCTTCTATGTGGAGCCCATTCTTTTTAGAGGAGATGTGAATTAAATTTTGCTAACAACAGATTACTGTGCTGATATTTACATAAAGTCTTGAGAGATGAGGAAGCTTTTCCAGGAGATAAGGACTCTTATCAGGGTCAGGAAAGTCCATTGAGGGGTTTATTGTAAATCAAGTTTATGCCAGCTGTACTGATGCCATGATCTGCAGTAATAAAACACTGGAAAAGTTCCAGTTGGCGCTCATCATTACACAACTGAGTTGTGCCTTTGGCAGTGGGTCAGGGTGGGAGGAAGGTTCTGAGCCTTGGGGTGGGAAGAGGGAGGTGACCAGGGCGTCCCTGGATTCATTTATGAAATGCTGGTGGATCTGGTTTCCTCAGTTCAGCCATGGGACTGTCCAAAGCCCTGTTCAGCTGTCTGGTTCCCATCACATGAAATAGCTTGCAGGAAAGTGTGGGGTCAGCCCCCTCCCTTCAACAGCCCCACACCAAGCACCCGGTGTTAGTCTGACAGAGTGGTCTCCTTTTCCATTTCCAATGGAAGGAACCTCCATCTCTCAGGGTTCCTGTCCCCATGTTGGAAGCAAACACACCCTGCTTTCAGACTGAGCCACGGCCGGCACTGAAAGTTGAGGTTTCCACTGGGTGTTCTTGAGGACCTCTTTGTGCATTCAGGGTCCATGGGTAGCCCTGACTGGCCATGGAAGCCAGGGACATGGGAGACGAGGCTTTGATTCCCCACTTGGCCATGAAGCTCACTTTGTGACCTTGAACCAGTCACTGTCTTCTCTCAGCCTAATGTACCTCACAGGGTTGTTGGGATTACATGACAAGTGGGGAAACCATGTACGCCACCTTGAAAAAAATGCAAGAAGTAAATGGGTACCAGAAGGGAGGTGGGTGGCGCTGTGATCTAAACCACTGAGCCTTAGGCTTGCCGATCAAAAGGTCGGTGTTTCGAAGCCCTGTGATAGAGTGAGCTCCCGTTGCTTGGTCCCTTCTCCTGCCAACCTAGCATTTTGGAAGCATGCCAAAAAGTGCAAGTAAATTAATAGGTACCACTCCGGCGGGAAGGTAAATGGCATTTCCATGCACTGCTCTGGTGTTGGTGTTCCGTTGCGCCAGAAGTGGCTTAGTCATGCTGGCCACATGACCCGCAATTTAACTCTTTCACCATCTTGTTCTAAAATTTCACAGTATTTTGGCCAATTGGACTCCATATTTAGTTTTTTTATCTCTTTAGCCTCCATTGGTGATAACCACCTAGGGGTTTTACTTTCCAACAAATCTTTATATCTTATCCAAACATTATACAGTGCTTTCCTCACAATATGGTTTTTAAAGCCTTTATGCGATTTTACCTTGTCATACCATATGTATGCATGCCAGCCAAATCTATTATCATACCCTTCCAGATCCAAAATATCTGTATTCTCAAGAAGTAGCCATTGTTTCAGCCAGCAAAAAGCTGCCGATTCATAATAAAGTCTCAAGTCCGGCAGGGCAAAACCCCCTCTGTCTTTTGCATCAGTTAAAATCTTAAAGTTTATTCTGGGCTTTTTGCCCTGCCAGACAAATTTTGATATGTCTTTTTGCCACCTCTTGAAACAGTCCATCTTATCCAAGATCTGGAGTGTCTGGAATAAAAACAACATTCTAGGCAATACATTCATCTTAATGACAGCAATTCGGCCTAACAAGGAAAGTCTCAATCTTGACCATATTTCTAGATCTTTCTTCACCTCTGCCCAACATTTATCATAATTGTCTTTAAATAGGTTTACATTTTTAGAAGTCAAGTTCACACCCAGATATTTCACCTTTTTTGTTATTGTTAAACCTGTTTCCCTCTGAAACTTGTCTTTTTCTGCCATTGTTAGATTTTTCTCTAACACTTTGGTTTTTTGCATATTCAGTTTAAATCCTGCTACTTGACCAAATTCCTCAATTAGTTCTAAGACTCTTTTAGTACTAGTCTCTGGCTGTTGCAAAGTAATAGGTACCACTCCGGCGGGAAGGTAAATGGCATTTCCATGCACTGCTCTGGTGTTGGTGTTCCGTTGCGCCAGAAGTGGCTTAGTCATGCTGGCCACATGACCCGGAAAAATTCTGCGGAGCGGACAAACGCCAGTAAAGTAAGATGAGCGCCGCAACCCCAGAGTCGTTTGCGATTGGACTTAGCTGTCAGGGGTCCCTTTGTTGTTGTTGTTTAGTCATTTAGTCGTGTCCGATTCTTCATGACCCCATGGACCAGAGCACGCCAGGCACTCCTGTCTTCCACTGCCTCCCGCAGCTTGGTCAAACGCATGTTTGTAGCTTCGAGAACACTGTCCAACCATCTCGTCCTCTGTTGTCCCCTTCTCCTTGTGCCCTCCATCTTTCCCAACATCAGGGTCTTTTCCAGGGAGTCTTCTCTTCTCATGAGGTGGCCAAAGTATTGGAGCCTCAGCTTCAGGATCTGTCCTTCCAGTGAGCACTCAGGGCTGATTTCCTTCAGAATGGGTAGGTTTGATCTTCTTGCAGTCCATGGAACTCTCAAGAGTCTCCTCCAGCACCT
This sequence comes from Podarcis vaucheri, assembly GCF_965113315.1. Taxonomy (NCBI): domain Eukaryota; kingdom Metazoa; phylum Chordata; class Lepidosauria; order Squamata; family Lacertidae; genus Podarcis; species Podarcis vaucheri. Next base: position 86,473,023 of record NC_138765.1, on the reverse strand, counting down.
TAATTCAAAAGCATCAGGGTAAAGGGGTCCCTTTACTTTTACCTTTAAATGGGTACCACATGCCCGAATAAGGTGATGGTGTGTGCAGAATAACCTCTTTTAAGCAGGGTAGCGCGGTGTGCTGTGGAGTTTATTTTTGTGCTTCTGCATGTTGTTCCATACCTAGTGTGGTTGGCCTTTTTCCTTCCCTTCTCTTTCCTCTGTTCCTTCCTCCATCGCTCATCCCTGGGCAGCTGGGAGCTACGCTGCCATGAAGCAGATGGATGGTTCTGTGTCTCCATTAACAGGAGAGAGGCTGACAAATGGAGCGACTTTTGGCAAGGCCAGATGGGAAGGGCTGCCTCCAAGAGCAGACCGAGATGGAGGAGGGAGGCGGGGAGAGAGGGGAGGCCCAGTGGTCCTGCTGCAGGAGGAATGGACGGCAGGCGTAACAGCTGGTCCAAAGGCCAATGTCACTCTAGGTTGGATTATTGCAAAGCTTTGCATCCTCACAACACACCAGTGTTTGCACTGCACACAAAGGCCCCAACATTAATTGTGTGGCTTTTTAAAGCTTCCTCAAAGAAGCTTAGGCAGGAGGCAGCATATGTTGTCTCCCCAGCGGCATTTTATCCCCATAACTGGGGGGGGGGGGGGAACTGTGGCCCTCCCAAAATTTTTTTAATGCATGCACACATAAAGCGAATGCAGAATCAGCCCTGGTGAGTAAACAGTGGGCACTGGGCTTCCAGTGCTGGGTGACATCCAGCTTCACGGCTGAGTCATTTCAAGGTGGGCAAGTAGTGCAAAGAATTCAAAATTTAAAACATCTCCTGCAGGTATTTTGATTTCATCAATGCTCCTAAAAAGGTCAGAGCAGCTCGCAAGAATGAAAGCAGTAATAAAAACATAAACTAGTTGACTAGAAATTAAGGCCTTACAATAGCGGGAAACCGACATGCACAGATACAAAGAAGTCGTACTTCACGCGGGGCGTAGTTAAACCGTGGAACTCCCTCCCACAGGAAGCAGTCGTGGCCTTCAGCTTGGGTGGCTTTGAAAGAAGATGGACAAATTCATGGAAGAGAGGGCTGTCGATGGCTACTAGCCATGACAGCTGCGCTCTGCCTCTGCAGTTGGAGATAGCGATGTTTCTGAATACCAGTTGCTGGAAGCTGCAGGGGGGGGGGGAAGAGGGCCCTGCTATACTAGATAGGCCCCCACTGGCCTGATCCTGCAAGCTGTTCTTGTGTCCACACACATACCAGTTAAAAAGAAAGTTCTGTTTGCCTTGTAGCTCCAGCCCTCCTCCTCCTTTAGCTACACCCATTTGGGACCACTCTGCTCCGCTTTTCCTACTGCAAATGGGCCCGTGGTCTGAACTGGCGCCTTCTTCTGCCCCTGCTTGCTTCTCTTTAGTGCAGCTGCTTCCAAACTCTCCTCTCTGGAGGGAGAGATGCTTCCTTGCACAGCTGGCTCTGCTCCTTCCTCCTAACCGGTGCAGTGGATGCTCAGAGCTTGGGTTGCCAGACAGAATTAAGCTCCCACATCTGGAAAGAGGCAGCAACTCAGCTGCTTCTGATGGAAATTGTGTTTGCGAATCACAGAAGCCTTGGAGCCTTATCTTTGAGGGGTCCTTTTGAGCAGGACGTGTGAGCTGTACTTTTAAGGGTTGGGGGGGTTCTTTCTCAAGGACCTCAGTGCTGCTTTTGCCAGCTCTGAACCTCTCGTTGTTCTCCAGGATGCAGAATGGAGGGCTGGGGTTTCCTCCCCCCCCAATTTTTTATTGTTTTTCTACATTTATGACAAATATAACATATAATACACACAAATGAAAAGACAGTACTATACTGAAAGAAAATAAAAATATAAATATAAACACTTATTACTTCTAGAACCCATTTTATCTTTCATTGTTGTCTGACTTCCTCAAATCCCCCCTAACTGAATGTCATTTTATCACCTTGTAAGTTTTCCAAAATCCTCTTTCTAATAAAATTAAATCCTTCAATTTACTATCTTTTTCTCTTTTCTTATTAGTCTAAATCCATAGTTTTTTACAACTCCTTATTCTAATCCTAAACCTAATTGATACTTTCAAGTGACTTCTAATTATCTTATATTACAATATTTAGCTAGATAGTCTTTAAATTTCTTCCAATCTTCTTGGCGTTCCTCTTCTTTCTGATCGCAGATTCTTCCAGTCAGGTCAGCCAGCTCCAAAAAGTCCAACATCTTCATCTGCCATTCTTCTACAGTTGGTATTCCTTGAGATTTCCAATTTTTAGCTAATAGCAGTCTTGCCACTGTAGTGGCATACAAAAATAATCTAACATCTTTTTTGGGCAATTCCAGTCCTATTATTCCAAGTAAAAAGGCTTCTGGTTTCTTAACAAATGTATTTTTCAACATTGTTTTCAACTCATTATAAATCTTTCCCCGGAAGTCCTTAACCCTGGGACATGTCCACCACATGTGATAAAAGGTGCCTTCTTTTCTTTGCACTTCCAACATAAATTATCATTCGTGTAGTAAATCTTTGCTAATTTTACCAGGGTTAAGTACCATCTATACATCATTTTCCTAATGTTTTCTTTTAATACCATACATTCAGTAAACTTAACCCCTTTCTTCCACAACCTTTCCCAGTCATTATATTGTGTCCAACATCTCTTGCCCAGGGGTTTCCTGACATGGTGAATGACTTGACAGTGGTCTGCGGAAGCCTCACTCTGGTCCCAGGTGTCAAGGATGGAGAAGAACAAATCCTGCAGAGCATCTGGTGGGAGTCTTTGGATTCCTAGCAAACTCTCTGCTTTTCAGTCCAGCCGAGCTGTTGTCCTCTGCTCCCTGCACCCACCCACCCCAAATGCACACAGGAAACCCCATCTGTATCTAAGCTCAGGGCTAAACCAGGCAGGATGTGGGAGATCTAAGATGCAGCATTTATGACTTTCTAGTTTAGAGAAAAGGCGAGTAAGACATGTCAGGAGTTTTTAAGACGAAGCCTGGCATGCAGAAAGTGGATAGAGATAAGCTTTAACTCTCTCCCTCGTAACACTAAACTTTTGGACATCCAGTGAAGCTGAACATTGGGAGATTCAGGAGAGATGAAAGAAAGGACTTATTCGCACAACACATAGTTAAAACTCTGGAACTTGCTCCTCTGGGGGGGGGGGTGGAAAATCCTCCCCCTGCCCCCACCCCATTCCCATGCACCTGAGCCAGTGCATTGCTAGAGATGGTTTTGCTGTTCCTGGCCTGGTTAGGACGTCTCTCCATCTTGCCTGCTGAGTCCCCATCGCCCAGCATGACCCGGGCAGTGCCTTTGGCAAAGACCCTTGCCTGAGAAAGCAGACAGAGAGGTAGTCAGCCCTGGCTGTGTGCTTCCAGGGGATGTCTTGCATGCGCTGCTCACGGGGTGTGTGCTAGGTGTGCCCCTCCCCGGCTGCATTTGTTTAAGGCAGCAAGCCTCAGGTGGAGCACTGTGGGAGAGGTGGCCTGCCCAAGTGCCCCCTTGGCTCGCTTGTGGCCCTCAGGTGCTGGGGAGGGCAAATGGTTTGTTTGTTTATTACCTGCCCTTCACCCTAAGGTTTGAGCATGGGTAACAATGCGGGTGGCGCTGTGGTCTAAACCACTGAGCCTAGGGCTTGCCAATCAGAAGGTCGGCGGTTCAAATCCCTGCGACGGGGTGAGCTCCCCTTGCCTGGTCCCTGCTCCTGCCAACCTAGCAGTCAAAGTGCAAGTAGATAAATAGGTACCACTCTGGCAGGAAGGTAAACGGTGTTTCCGTGTGCTGCTCTGGTTCGCCAGCTTAGTCATGCTGGCCACATGACCCGGAAACTGTCTGTGGACAAACGCCAGCTCCCTCAGCCTACAGAGCGAGATGAGCACACAACCCCAGAGTCGTCTCTCACTGGACATAACAGTCAGGGGTACCTTTACAGCATTAAAGCACAATATTAATAACAACTAAAAACAACTTACAACCATCCTCCAAAAGCCGTACAATGCAGATGCCAGATGCACCTTTGCAGGGAGGGAGTTTCACAGCTAAGGGGCCACCACAGAGAAGGCACTCTTGCCTGGACCACCACCATGCCAAGCCTTCTAGGTTGGAGGAACTACCCAGGGGTCCCCCTGTTCTGATCTTGGAGGCAGCCTCTCAGGTCTTTGGAGCCTGAGACATTTAGGGCTTTAAACACCAGGGCTTTTTCCCAGCTGGAACTCAGTTCCGGCACCTCTCAGACAGACGCCATTGCCATTCTAAGAGAACAAGGGAGGCATTCATGGTGAGTTCCGGCACCTCTTTTTCTAGAAAAATAGCACCGTTAAACACTAATGTGAGCACCTTAATTGGGTCCAGAAACAGCGCAGCTGTTTCAAAATGGGTTATATGAGATCTAAGTGGAACCCCAGCCAGCCAGCTCCTGTGTTTTGGACTGACCGAAGTTTCCGAGTCGTCTTCAAGGTCAGCCCCACACAGAGCGTGTTGCAACGATCCAGTCCAGCAAACCAGCCAGAGCTGAAGAAAGGCACTCCCAGCCACCGCTGCCAGTCTTGAAGAGACAACGGCACTGTAGTTTGGAAATAGGGTGGGGGTGGAGATATCATTTTATCCTTTGCTTTGTGCAAGTCTTGAGCTTCATTGCTGAACAGCCCCAGAAGGAGAGGGCATGAAACAGACAGCTGTCAGGCTGGTTAGGAAAGCAGCTCAGAGGAGGCAGGAAATTCAGAATTTCATCAGCCGCTTTGCTGGGAGGTGGTGATATTCTTAGTGCTTCTGTTTTGCTCCCCACAACCCAAGAACAATGCTTGGCGGATACAGCAGCGGATGCAGCAGTGTTAAGACTTCTGGGCTTCCTGCTTTGCGTCTTCAGGCAGATACAAAGAAAGATTTGTGGACACCTGTTAAGCTACAGCAGCCAAAACAAGAGATTATGCCCAGAGGTGGCGTAAGATTAAATCCCAGAGAGAAAGGGAAAAGAAGATGGGGTTCAGAGTGGCATTCGGCACAGGAGTCAGATTCAGCACTGGAGAGCTTTCTCTTTCCCTGTTAAGTATCTAGTCCTCATGACTTCAAAGATATGTGTGATGCCTGTGAAAATTTCAGAAGCTGGGCGGCTAATGTGTGGTCAGCTGGAGGGCTTCAGTGCTCTACTTTGTGTCACTTAGCAATGTACAGGTTCAGTCCAAATTGCATAGCATAGCATAGCTTGGACTGCTGCAATGTGTTCTACGTGGGGCTACATTTGAAGGTGACCCGGAAACTGCAATTAATCCAGAATGCGGCAGCCAGACTGGTGACTGGGGGTGGCCGCCGAGACCACCTAACACCGGTCCTGAGAGATCTGCATTGGCTCCCAGTACGTTTCTGAGCACAATTCAAAGTGTTGGTGCTGACCTTTAAAGCCCTAAACGGCTTCGGCCCAGTATACCTGAAGGAGCGCCTCCACCCCCATCGTTCTGCCCGGACACTGAGGTTCAGCGCTGAGGGCCTTCTGGCGGTTCCCTCATTGCGAGAAGTCAAGTTACAGGGAACCAGGCAGAGGGCCTTCTCGGTAGTGGCGCCCGCCCTGTAGAACGCCCTCCCTTCAGATGTGAAGGAAATAAGCAGCTATCTTCTCTTTAAAAGACATCTGAAGGCAGCCCTGTTTAGGGAAGTTTTTAATATTTAATGTTGTATTGTTTTTAATACTTGATTGGAGTGGCTGAGGAGGCTCATCCAGATGGGCGGGGTACAAATAATAAATTATTATTATTATTATAAGTAGGCAGAATACATTATGCCAAAGAAAAGGTAATTCATGGAGGAGAGGGCTATTGGTGGCTTCTAGCCATAATGGCTCCTGAATGTTTTAATTGTTATATATATATATATATATATATGCAGGTTTTGGTGTCTTCGGGTGTCTTCCCGTGTAAGAGTCGGGGTGTCTGTGCGACGTTTCGACGAGGTCTCACTCGTCATCTTCAGGCTGGTGCTTTCGGCTTCTTGTTACTGGAACAGAGCAGAATCTGGTGTTTGAGTTCCTATAAATACTGTTGAGGGGTGTGGTGTATAGCCTCCAACGTTCTGGGCAGAGAGGAAGTTCCTAGATTAGTGTGCCTTTTCTTCTTTTGTTCCTTAATTACTTGAGGGATATCTTGAGTGATTTCATGAGTGATATTCTGAATACCACTGGGTGGGTCATTAAGTGTAGATTAGTTGCTAAAGCTTTCGTGTCTTGACCTCTTGAGCTTGTGAAGAGTTTTTCTGAGAAGATGGCTGTGCTGCATTTAGTTGTGCTCTGGCTTGGCTTCGTGTATAGGGGCGAGCTGTGGTTTTGTGCCTTGTGCCAGCCAGATCTGTGTAGGGATTGCAACACAGTGCAATCTGTGTAGGGATTTTCCAACACATGAAAGAAACAGGACACGAAATTAATTTTGCAGATTCCAAATTGCTCTTTAACATGGAACATCACCACAAGAGAATAATCATGGAAGCCATCGAGATAGAGAAACACCCTCACAACATGAACAAGCGTGACGACACGTCCCGCCTGCCAGACATCTGGAAATTAGCCCTCCCCACAAAAACCGACACCAGAACCAGAGGCACACAGAACGCCGTCTCCAATCAACCACACCAGACCCAAACCCAGACCCTCTCCACAGACATATTACAGACTCCATCCAGTAGCCAAACTATAGTGGCACCTCCGGATGCTGCACCCCCCTGCAATCCCTACACAGATCTGGCTGGCACAAGGCACAAAACCACAGCTCGCCCCTATACACGAAGCCAAGCCAGAGCACAACTAAATGCAGCACAGCCATCTTCTCAGAAAAACTCTTCACAAGCTCAAGAGGTCAAGACACGAAAGCTTTAGCAACTAATCTACACTTAATGACCCACCCAGTGGTATTCAGAATATCACTCATGAAATCACTCAAGATATCCCTCAAGTAATTAAGGAACAAAAGAAGAAAAGGCACACTAATCTAGGAACTTCCTCTCTGCCCAGAACGTTGGAGGCTATACACCACACCCCTCAACAGTATTTATAGGAACTCAAACACCAGATTCTGCTCTGTTCCAGTAACAAGAAGCCGAAAGCACCAGCCTGAAGATGACGAGTGAGACCTCGTCGAAACGTCGCCCAGACACCCCAACTCTTACACGGGAAGACACCCGAAGACACCAAAACCTGCATATATATATATATATATATATATATATATATATATATATATATGCTTTCGTAGATTTTCACGGGTATAGGAATGCAGGTTTTGGTGTCTTCGGGTGTCTTCCCGTGTAAGAGTCGGGGTGTCTGTGCGACGTTTCGACGAGGTCTCACTCATCATCTTCAGGCTGGTGCTTTCGGCTTCTTGTTACTGGAACAGAAGATGACGAGTGAGACCTCGTCGAAACGTCGCCCAGACACCCCAACTCTTACACGGGAAGACACCCGAAGACACCAAAACCTGCATATATATATATATATATATATGCTTTGCGTTGTTTTGATTTGTGTAACCCACCTCAAGTGTCTGTCCGGGCAGAAGATGGGATAGAAATAAACATAGTAATTGCAGTAAGGCCTGAGGTGCTGGCCAGTCCATTCCACCTCCTGTTTCTCAGAATGGTCTTCCAGGAAAACAAGCAGGGGTATCACATTTCTGCAGCTTTTGGACTCCCCTCCCTCCCCACTACAATCCATGGATCTGAACCCCATTAGAGGTCTGCAAAATCGCCATTGAATTGAACGAACGATTAGCATGTTCTTTTCATTTATCTCAGAAAGTAAATTGCTGTGTGCTTTAAAGTGGTTTCCCACCTCCCCTTTCGCCACAGGCCTCTGTTCCTGATGAAAGACACTTTCCAAGGATGGACTACATAAGTGAGAACTACCCGGTCCCTTGTGGGCACGACAAATACATTTCGAAGTAAGTCAGAGGTTGGCTGTGTGTCCCGGGCAGACCTTTGTTCTTTGCAGGGGTCCCTGGGGTCTGGTGTGTTGGTGTCTGTGTATAATTGCAAGCACGTGCAAGGAAGGGAGGAGAGACCTGAGTACTGGCAACTTGCATCTTACGCCTATCATATTTACGCAATTGGAGTGGCGGGGTGAATAAATAGAGAATGGAGGAAACCCACCAATCCTTGCTCTCCATTTATTTATGTTCTCCGCACACCCAGAGAGTCTCCCTCACTTTTTTGGGCTTTGGGAAGGAGGCATGAGGACTCAAGGATGCTCTGAGAGCCCTCGCACCGCCTTTCCAAAGCCCAGTAAGCAAAGGGCTGACTTCTTCACCGGCCCCTGGGAAAGGGCTCTGGGACAGTTCTGGAGGCCGGTAAGGAAGGCGTTGCCTCACCTAGTGGGCTCCCTGAAGAAGAAGAGTTTGGATTTGATATCCCGCCTTTCACTACCTTTCAGGAGTCTCAAAGCGGCTAACATTCTCCTTTTCCTTCCTCCCCCACAACAAACACTGTGAGGTGAGTGGGGCTGAGAGACTTCAGAGAAGTGTTACTAGCCCAAGGTCACCCAGCAGCTGCATGTAGAGGAGCGGGGAATCGAACCCGGTTCACCAGATTTTGAGTCCACCGCTCTTAACCCCTACACCACACTGGCTCTGCCCTCCTGTGACCTTCCCAGAGCAAGATAAAGAGTCCTCCTCCTGTGGGTTGGGGGCAGTTCCAGGGGCTCCTGGCTTCACGTGATTTTGTGTTTACACACTTGACAGCCAGAACCGAACTGCTGCATAAGCTGTGAGTTGCCTGTATGTCATGAAGCTGTGGGCACAGTGAAATGAGGGCATTTACAACCAACCATTCATTTCTAGCCTAGAGAACTCCCTACAGGAAGATGGACTTTGAGTGCATGCAATCAATCTCTCTCATTAATTTTCTGTTTTACAATTTCAAATACTTATTTTGCATCCTTGATAGATCAATGACTTCCCTTCTTCTCTTTCTGTGGTTCATTTTACATATCTTAAATCCCTGCATATTTAACAAAAACTATACCAATCAGTATTCCATGATTATTGCATCCATCGAAACTTATTTACACTGTTGAATTTATCTTAATGCTGCCAGCATTTTCAGCTGTATACAATTATATTCCATATGTTCAACAAATGTTTTCCAGTCTTCTTTAAACATATGTTCTTCTTGTTCTCTTATTCTATATGTTAAGCATGCAAGTTGTGCATATTCTGTCAACTTAAGTTGCCATTCTTTTTGGTTGGGACCTCGCATGTTTTCTGTTAAGTTGTGGGTTGACATAGCAGACGACACAGCGATTTCTCCAAAGCAGCTCTTTATTTTGTAAGCTGGAACAGAACTGAGCTGAGGAGCTCCGTCAGCCTGCTTATATAGAGCTACAGAACAACTGTAACTGTTGCAACGTTCTAAAACTATCCAATCACTGAACATCACTTTTTGATCCTTCATTTGCATAACTATCTACAGTATCCCCCTGCTGGCCCAGGGTGAGAACTTCAGTACATAACATTTTCCATTTGGGGGCTAAGAAAACATGGGCCGCAGTTGCTGCATACATAAATAACCTTTTCTGACTCCTGGGGATTTCATTCTGAATTATCCCCAACTTTCAGGACTCTGAAAGGACTCTCAGAAAGTGCATGCCATTTTCTGATGGGACAATGAAATGTGTGGCTGGAGAAGCATGTTCTGTGGAACCTTGGCTTTCCTTGGAGGCTTCTCAGGACAGCCATGAAAGTGGAGCAAGTTTGGGGTCAGGCGTCAGCTCCAATTACCTTAAATATTTTATTGCAAAAAGCAGCAACGTTTGGACAAAGCCACCACATGTGGCAAAGAGAGCTGGACAACTCTTCCATTTGCTCTTCTAACAGCTCTTGTTCCACATCTTCCAGAAATGAACTGTTGTTGCACTTGAAGACCTACAACCTATACTACGAAGGCCAGAACTTGCAGCTCCGGCATCGAGAGGTGAGAAGACCTTTCTAAGCAGAGACAAGTTAGGGGAGAATGTTGTGACCAGGGGTGTGTGCCTGGGCATGATTCCAAAAATGAAACTCTGCACCCATGTCACCAGAACTCTGCGCCTAAAGGAGCTGGGTCCTGCAAATGGTGTAATGCATGCAGAAAGGCTCATAGGTGCATGCTTTTTGAATTATTGCAGTGCAGAGTTTACATTTCAGTTTTTATTCCAGTTTTACTATTTTTGGCAGGCGCTGGGACCGAGCAGCGGGAGCGCACCCCGCCGCGGGGATTCGAACCGCCGACCTTTCGATCGGCAAGCCCTAGGCGCTGAGGCTTTAGCCCACAGTTCGAAAGCACCCCCGGGGGCAAGTAGATAAATAGGTACCGCTTACCAGCTGGAAGGTAAACGGCGTTCCGTGTGCGGCTCTGGCTCGCCAGAGCAGCGTTGTCACGCTGGCCACGTGACCCGGAAGTGTCTCCGGACAGCGCTGGCCCCCGGCCTCTAGATGTGAGATGGGCGCACAAACCCCAGAGTCTGTCAAGACTGGCCCGTTCGGGCAGGGGTACCTTTACCTTTACCTTTACTATTTTTGGACTGTGCAAGGCCCCAAAACTCTGACACCCCCAGACTCTGGGTTTTTCTTTTGACCTCCCTGTTTTCCCAGCTTCTGAGAATTCAGCATGTGCTGCCCATGCACTTTTAATGATGTGTTCAGGAGGGCTGGAAACCTGCATTTAAAAACTAAAATGATCCTTCCAGAGGAATACAGTATGATTGCATCTTATGCACGTTTAACTCGCACAGTTTCAACCACATGCGGTTGAAGGTGGGCTGGCTTAAAGTGTGCAAGTTAAATGCAAGCAAGGTGGAGAGCTCGAAAGCTCTTTTTGCACCAGGTCTGCTGGCGGGAAAAGCAATCAATTGGTATGTAAATCTTATGAACCAAAATAAATATAGTTGAAACCAGCATCCTTTCTTTTGGTGATTGCTTTTATTTTCACTTTATAATACACAAAAAGCAATGGCAGCAACAGTCAAGAGAAAGAGAAAAGAGCAAACCAAGAGAAAAGAGAAAAGCCAAGAGAAAGGGAAAAGAGAGGGGGGGAAATAAAGAAAGGATAGGAGGAGAAAGGAGGGAATGGTACTATTCCAAAAGCAGTGTTATAATTCCAGAGTCCTTCAAGAGTAAAGGTAAAGGGACCCCTGACCATTAGGTCCAGTCGTGGCCGACTCTGGGGTTGCTGCGCTCATCTCGCTTTATTGGCCAAGGCAGCTTCTGGGTCACGTGGCGAGCATGACTAAGCTGCTTCTGGCAAACCAGAGCATCGCACGGAAATGCTGTTTACCTTCCCGCCCAAGTGGTACCTATTTATCTACTTGCACTTTGAGGTGCTTTCGAACTGCTAGGTTGGCAGGAGCAGGGACCGAGCAATGGGAGCTCACCCCGTCGCGGGGATTCGAACCGCCGACCTTCTGATCGGCAAGTCCTTGGCTCTGTGGTTTAACCCACAGCGCCACCCGTGTCACAACCTTCAAGAGTACATTATCCAATAATGTTTATCCATAGGAGCCTATGAGAAGAGGGTGGCTGCCAGCCATGTTTCCTTTACGTTAATCTATTCAGTAAATGGATGCCAAACTTTTGAAAAGCTGTTCTTCATTTTCAGATAGCGCAGGGTTTGGGTATATTTTGTTAACATTTCCATTAGAGCTGCGGTCCAGCTCTGGAGGTAGAACCAGCATCCTTGGGGCTTGGGGAAGTTTACTGCAGCATCCTTGGAGCAGACCAGCTTCTGGACCATCCCTCAGTCCCTTCTCTCATGTGCCCTCTAGGAAGAAGGGGAGTTCATCGTGGAGGGCTTGCTGAACATCTCCTGGGGGCTGCGCAGGCCCATCCGCTTACAGATGCAAGACGACAACCAGCGCATCCGCCCCCCGCCTTCGTCCTCCTCCTGGCATTCCGGCTGCAACCTGGGAGCACACGGGTCAGTACACAATCCAGGGCAGGTTTGTGTGAGTGTGTGTGAGAAAAATATCTAGGGGTCTTAGCAGACCACAAGCTTAACATGAGTCAAGTGTGACGCAGCAGCTAAAGAAAGCTGATGGCATTTGAGGCTGCATCAACAGAAGGCGAGTTTCCACATCGAGGGAAGTCATAGTCCTGCTCTCTTCTGCCTTGGTCAGAGTCCTTTGTCCGGTTCTGGACACAACAATATAAGAAGGAGGTTGACAAGCTAGAACGTGTGCAGAGGAGGCTGAGCAAGATGATGAAGGGTCTGGAAACCAGGCCTGATGAGGAACGGTTGAAGGAGCTGAGTATGTTTAGTCTGGAGAAGAGGAGAATGAGAGGAGATATGATGACCCTCTTCAAACATCTGAAGGGCTGCCACGTGGAAGGTGGAGCAAGCTTGTTTTCTGCCGCTCCAGGGGGAAAGCCCCGAACCAGTGGATTCAAATGACAAAGAAGGAGATTCTGACTAAACATTAGGAAGATCTTTCTGATGGTAAGAGGTGTTTGGCACTGGACTCTCCGTCATTAGAGGCTTTTATTCAGAGATGGGTGGCCCTGTGCAGTGGCGTAGCGTGGGTTGTCAGCACCCGGGGCAAGGATTTGCGCCCCTAACCCGTGCATTTGCGCCCCCTAACCCTAACCCCCAAATGTTGCGCCCGGTGCGGCCGGCCCCCCCTGCACCCCCCACGCTACGCCACTGGCCCTGTGCCAGGAATGCTTTAGTTGTGGTACCTGCCCTTCAGGGAGTGGGATTAGATGGGTCCCTGCCCACTCTATAATTCTATCACCGTGACCATTTTGTTTTAACTTTTCCTGTGATCAGGGACTTAAGGGAGGGTTTGAACTCGTGTAATATCGGCAAGGAAAGCGGCACCTTGATGTGTAGAAACAAGGGTGGGAGTGGATTGGGGCCAGAAACAAACTGAGAAAATCATAAACCTTTTTTTTTTAATGGCAAGAAATATCATTGATTTTCCTGAACACTGGAGAAGTAGACGGGTTTTAGGGGAGAGATTTCAAGTCCTGCCCCTGCTGGGCTCACACTGCTCTCTGCCCCTTCTCCTTGGGTAGAAAATAAGATACGGCCAAGTACAAGGCTGGTCTGTCTGCATCTAGGATCCCCATGAACAAACCAACTTGGGAACTGCAAAATATGCAGCCCAGACTATACAAGTGGCACTGTGACCTTGATTATTTCTGCTTGTGGAACACTGTAATCTACATGATCACAAGTTGCAGATAAATAAAAAGTTTTTGTAAGTAGAAATTATAGTCAGGATGGCAACAGAGCCTCTTGGTTGCTGTTTTTGTTTTTAAAGCTTTGGGAAATGCTCAGTAATTTCTGCTGTAACCAGAGTCTGTTGCTAACATGGCACAGATCCATTCTACACATTACACAGAAGGTGGTAGTAGGATTCTGGAGGCTGGAGCTTCAGACTCCAGGGACGGTTGCAGTTTTGAATTTTCCCTGCCTGCAAAAAATAAGTGCACCTTGGTCAAAAGATTTTGCAATTCCCTCTTCTTGTTTTGCTGCATGCAGGGAGCTGTTTTACTAAGCAAAGCATTCAAAAATATTTAAGCCTCACACATAATTTTATCCCTGCTTCCTGCCTAACATCCGACTTGAGGCAATTCTGACATCATGTTTTCAAAGTGTGCCCTCTTTGGTGTCCATGTGTCTATTAGAGTCTGAAGTGGGGTGCAGAGGGCACACAGAAGATCATGCTGGCTACTTCTGTGGTGTATCCTAGAATTGTTGAGTTGAAAGGGACCCCTGATGCCATCTAGTCCAACCCTCCCTGCAGTGCAGGAATCGCAGCTAAAGAATGCGTCTTGCAACAACAACAAAACCATCATGCTCACATAACTTGCCACTATGATTTTGTGCTGTGTTTACTATTCACACGAGCAGACGAACAATAATTGCTTGCATCAATCTGTGTTTTTAGAAAGCCTGGGGAAATCTTTCAAGGTATTTTCTAAATCCCGAATTCTCTTATTTTGTCGCTTCCCTACTTAGGTCAGTCATAAAGCCGTCAACCTTACCAGACATTCAGGTCACGGAAGCTGAGCCCTCGATGGATGGGGACGGAATTGATGGGGGAATTGGTAAGATAGGGGAAGTGAAGGATGGTGGGGGTCCTTACTGGTGCTAAGGAGTTGGGTGTCTCCATCTTCTGAAAATAATGCAATAATGGAGTATAATCCTTATCTATGACAATAATTCACTGTGAAGTGTAGTAAATCAGTTTCTGAAAGGTGTTTTTCTGGGAGCTTACCCCGTGCTAGGAGTGCCATAATTATGTGTCTAAAAGGAACAGAGCAATCTGTATCTCGGGTCTAAATATTTGTTTCAGAGTTCTCTTGTGATGTGGATGGTGCTGATCCACCAAACTCTCTTTATGTTCTTAAAAGCAATGACTTCTCCATACAGTTCAGAGTTAAACTTGCCACTTCCAGATGCAGTCACAACCTCTGGCCTGGGTAGCTCTGAAAGGGGTGTGTGTGTGTGTGTGTGTGTGTGTGTGACAGATTTGTGGAGGTCAAGGCTGATCGGCAAGTGAGGGACGTGGGTGGCGCTGTGGTCTAAACCACTGAGCCTCTTGGGCTTGCTGATTGGAAGGTCAGCGGTTCGATTCCCCATGACGGAGTGAGCTCCTGTTGCTCTATCCCAGCTCCTGCCAACCTAGCAGTTCGAAAGCACATCAGTGCAAGTAGATAAATAGATACCACTGTGGCGGGAAGGTAAACAGTGTTTCCGTGCACTCTTGCTTCCATCACGATGTCCCGTTGCACCAGAAGCGGTTTAGTCCTGCTGGTCACATGACCCGGAAAGCTGCCTGTGGACAAACGCCGGCTCCCTTGGCCTGAAAGCGAGATGAGTGCCGCACCCCGTTGTCGCCTTTGACTGGACCTGACCATCCAGGGGTCCTTTACTCTTTACTTTTTACCTTCCTCCCTGGCCAGAGGCAGAGAGAGTGGCTGCACTCAAATCCTGCTTGTGGACTTTGCCAGAGGCGTCCGGTTGGCCCCCGTGGAAAGCAGGAGGATGCTGGCCTTGAGGGGCAGCCAGGCGTCTCCGAGTTCATGAGACCAGCGTGAAACACACACACACACACACACACACAAACACACACACACACACACTGAGTGTTGTGGAAGAATGAGCTTTGTCCCCCTTTTCCTTGGCAACACAGCCCTCCTCTCTTTAGAAAGGGGGAATAACAGGAGTCATTGTTAAGCAGAGTTGCCATGGAGAAATAAACATTTACAGGAGAAGCGCTCTCTGCAGCTCTCCCCACCGCCCATCGCTCTCTGATCCGAGATCGGCCTTCCTGTTTAACAAAACAGAAAACCACCACGTGGGTTTTGGCATTTACGGGCTTTGTGCAATCTGAGCTGTGTCGTTCTCGCCTCGCCTCTCCCCTCTTCTTTTCCCTTCCCTTAAAAAACCAAAGCAAGCCAGGCAACCTCTGCTTAGATAGATCAAAGTCTCCGCATCTGCATTGGTTCCCCCCGGGACGAGAAGCGCAAAGCGACCAATTTATTTGGAGTTGCAGGTGTTTGAAACGCCAAGTGCAAGCTTTTGAGTCACACAGGACGCTTCAGTAGTCCGGGTCTTCGGGAAGGAAATGTGGGAAGGGCAGTGCCCCATGTTGCTGTAGCCATAGGCCACTGTTAGACATTTCTGCAGTAAGGATTTTAATCCCACTCACTGCTTGGAAGACTAGTGGGTTTAAGGTAAAATAGCTGATGGAAATCGCTGTTCAGAAACTTTTGTGCAAAGCAAAAAACAAAACCACCCTAGCTGAGGTCCCCCCTGAGAGACAGTGTGGTGTAGTGGTTAAGAGCGGTGGACTCATAATCTGGTGAACTGGGTTCGCGTCTCCGCTCCTCCACATGCAGCTGCTGGGTGACCTTGGGCCAGTCACACTTCTCTGAAGTCTCTCAGCCCCACTCACCTCACAGAGCGTTTGTTGTGGGGGAGGAAGGGAAAGGAGAATGTTAGCCGCTTTGAGACTCCTTCGGGTAGTGATAAAGCGGGATATCAAATCCAAACTCTCCTTCTTCTTCTTCCATGCGCAACAGTCAGTGGTTGAATATATTTTGCTGTGTCAGTTTGGAAGCCCTGGGCCAGTTGGAAGCTGCCAGGGTAACCTTCTTGGTTCATGCTGTGGCCACAGACATGTGATCTGATGGTGAATTTGGGGTGACCCAATGCAAAAATCCTGAGGATCCATGTGGATCCATGCTTTGTAACCACGTTTTTGCGTCATTGCAGGCCCACGCAACAGTGGGTGCAGGCTGTAGCCATGGACCTGCTATGTGATCTGATGGTGAATTTGGGGTGACCCAATGCAAAACTCCTGAGGATCCATGGGCTTTTACCTCCCCCCTCCCAGGCAGCCTCCGCTAGCGTCCCTTATCTCTCTTCTGATCCCACCGATCAGCTGTTTCCTTTCAACACTCCCTTCCCTCTTGTTTGCCTTAGTATAGTGTCTTTTCCTTAGCTGGAGCAGTTTTTTGCTCCTCCTTCTCTTCTAATTTCTCTCCTTATTGCTTTAGTCTTCCTGTTCCCCCCTTTGCAAGTTTGCTGTCTTTACCCCCCCCCTCCCAGGCAGCCTCCTTTATCTCTAGCGTCCCTTATCTCTCTCCCGATCGGCAAACGATCAGCGGCTTTGTTTCAACACCCCCTTCCCTCTTTCAAAAAAAAGAGAGGATCTGCTTTTTGCCCCTGGGCGATTTGGCTGCAGGAACCACGCATTCGCTCCATAAGACACACAGACATTTCCCATTACTTTTTAGGAAGAAAAAAGTGCATCTTATGAAGCGAAAAATACGGGAGTTGGACCCCCTTTGGCCTGATCCAGCTGGCTCTTCTTATGTCACATGTTTAAGATGTCTTTCTATTTTTTTGTTTTGTTGTTTAAAGCCACCCAGCTTGTTGCAGATCTGAAACAGGAGCAGGCTTGGGTGGGTTGACACATGGTGAGTTGAAATGTGAGTTTAAGGAGCCCATTAAAAATGGATTAAGAGGGATTTCATTATGTTCTGGGTCCACGCCAGGAATCTTAGAGGAACGCTTAAGGGTCTGCTTTCCCTGCCACATCACATTCTCATCTCAAGGAGCAGCCGCTCGGAGGAAGCTCTTGAACTAGAGCTCTCACCCTTTTTCTAGCAGGCGAAAGGGTAAATGCAGCCAGTTAGACCAGAGGTTGGCAACCGAAGCCATGGGCCGATTCCGGCCCATGAGCCTCCTGGAACCAGCCCTCGGCTATTCCATGGATTGGCGTGGGGATTCCATTTTTTTTTCTTGGCGCCATTTTTTTTCTCACCATGGGGACCGACTTCCAGGTCGGAAGAGCGCCGGAAATAGCATGTGCTCACCTGGAGGAACACTCGTACACGTACATATACACTACTTCTGGCGCACTTCCGGTACGTGTCCCTTGTGCTTGGATCATCTCTGTGGGTCGTCATCTGGTGGGCCACTGTAAGAACAGAATACTAGAACACAGGGGGCTCCACTGGCCTGATCCAGCAGCCAGGCTCTTCTTACGTTCTTAATGTTCAGAGTTTGCAGGTTGTTGTTGTTGTTTAGTTGTTTAGTCGTGTCCGACTCTTCGTGACCCCATGGACCAGAGCACGCCAGGCACTCCTGTCTTCCACTGCCTCCCGCAGTATGGTCAGAGTCATGCTGGTAGCTTCAAGAACACTGTCCCACCATCTCGTCCTCTGTCGTCCCCTTCTCCTTGTGCCCTCCATCTTTCCCAACATCAGGGTCTTTTCCAGGGAGTCTTCTCTTCTCATGAGGTGGCCAAAGTATTGGCGCCTCAGCTTCAGGATCTGTCCTTCCAGTGAGCACTCAGGGCTAATTTCCTTAAGAATGGATAGGTTTGATCTTCTTGCAGTCCATGGGATGCTCAAGAGTCTCCTCCAGCACCAGAATTCAAAAGCATCCATTCTTCGGCGATCAGCCTTCTTTATGGTCCAGCTCTGACTTCCATACATCACTACTGGGAAAACCATAGCTTTAACTATACGGACCTTTGTTGGCAAGGTGATGTCTCTGCTTTTTAAGATGCTGTCTAGAGTTTGCAGGACAGGAGGCCAAATTGCAATGCACTTTAGATCACAATTGTTAGGGAGTTGACATCCAAATGACCTTGGCCTAGAAGGTTGGAGCGCGTTACAAATGTAGCCGAAGACACCCTGATTAGGAAAGGAGTCTGTGAATAGCACATTGTTGACTTCTTCTCACAGTAAAAACACTGGCTATGGATTTTATCTCCGGATAGTGGCACCACTCCAACTCACACAGGGTTGGGCTTGATGATCCCTGGGGCTCCCTTCCAACTCTACGATTCTTTGAAAACCTCTAATGAAGGGGAACATGTTGGCTTCTGTAGCAACTAGGAACATTGGCTGTGCTGTCAGAATTGCAGCTGGATCTCAGAGCAATTCCAGGAAACAATTTTCAGTATTCACCCTTCCTTTGTTTTCTCTGCTTGCTGCTGAACTTCCATAACCCTAACCCCTCACAGACACCTTCATTTAAAACTTAACAGTAGCATTCCATGTCTCCAGCGTCTGTCTTCACCGAAAGCACCACCTCCCCATATCCTCTTTGGGAGTCCTAAAGATAAAGGAGTACCTGACCATTAGGTCCAGTCGTGGCCTACTCTGGGGTTGCGGCGCTCATCTCACTTTATTGGCCGAGGGAGCCGGTGTACAGCTTCCGGGTCATGTGGCCAGCCTGACTAAGCCACTTCTGGCCAACCAGAGCAGCGCATGGAAACGCTGTTTACCTTCCCGCCGGAGGGAAGCACTTTGACGTGCTTTCAGACTGCTAGGTTGGCAGGAGCAGGGACCGAGCAACGGGAGCTCACCCCGTTGCAGGGATTCGAACCGCCGACCTTCTCTAGGCTCTGTGGTTTAACCCACAGCGTCACCCGTGTCCCTTTCTTTGGGAGTCTTACTCATGTGTAAAAGGAACACATGGAGAGGGACAAGCCCACTGAGTTTCACCCTTTGTGAGCTGGAGGACAAACACTTCTTCATATTCCCCAATTCTCTGTTGTAAAGAGATGCTCCACACATAAAGGAGGTTTTGTGCTTCAGTTGTTTGCCCTCCAGCTTGTGAAAGGCAGCAGGGAGGATGGAGCTTTGCACGCTTTCACATTGCCTATACACGTGAGTAGAACACCAGGCTGCTTTGTGCGCATCATGCAAGTTCTGCTTGTTGCAAACTGAGTAACCCGCTGTAGGAAGAGTCCGTAAAAATTGTGAGCTGGTAGCAGGCCCCACGCTAATATGCTTCTCTTATTGGAAACAGAAGGCAAGGGGACCTGAGTTATTTGTCCCCTGATTCTGAACATCTTGTTTGTGGGCTTCCCAGAAGACCTGGTTGGGCACATGTGGCTTGGGTCTGATCCTGCAGACTCCTTATCATGCCAGAGAGGGAAGGAGGAAATCCCAGGAGAAGATAATGTAAGAACATAAGAAGAGGCCCACCTAATCCATCATCCTGTTCTTCAGTGGCCAATCAGATGCCCATCATGCTCAAATCCTGCTTGCCGGTTTCCCATAAGAGCCCTCTCTCCTCTTGCAGTTTCCAGCACCTGATATTCAAGAACATTGCTGCTTCCTGGTCCTTTACCTGCAGTTCAGACCCCTTAGGCCTGTATGTGTGTTGCTGGCTGTGTCAGACGATGGAGCCTGGCCTCTCTTTTTTTTGAAAACTTTGAAAGGTACATGTAGGGATAATTGCTGGGTCCGGAGGGAGGACACTCCCCACCCGCAGGCAGCCTTAGCCTGCCTGCGCGCATGACCTTGGGTTGTGGGGCACACACCACCCCCCACAGACAAGCCACAGCTGTCTGAACATCTTGCCCTCTGTCTGACCTTTTGCGGTCTCAGAAGTCTGCAGGGCCCTGTCTGTAACCTTTGTCTCTGAGACCTTTTGTCTCCTTCGTCATACACAGTGCAAGGGGAAAATGACGCGGTGGAAACAGGTGCCAAAATAGCTTTGTACCACCCCTCGATCTCGGGACCGGAAGATGTGTAAAGGTCACAGCCCAAAATGTATCTGACTGGTTTGCATATTTGTGTCAATAAAAGGAGGCTCCACAGGGCTGGCCGGCAGCTTGCTTGCAGCTCACCTGTGCGCAGCTCACCTGCATTATCAACTCCTGCCTCATGTCCATCACTTCAGATACAGGTGTTTGGAATTTCTTTTGGGGGGGGGTCAGCTTCTTTTGACACACCTTTCTCCTCCGTTTTAGATGACAACGATCTCAAAGCCCAGCAAGAAGAAGCGCCGCAGCTGATGCGGACGCGGAGCGATGTGGGCATGCGCCGCAGGGGAACTCTTCGCACCCCGAGTGAGCAGCGGAGGATCAGGAGGCACCGCTTCTCCATCAATGGGCATTTCTACAACCACAAAGTGAGTCTCCCAAGGAGGGTCTCCCTAAAGCGCAGGAGCATCTTGATTTAGGGATGGATCCAGGTCAAGAATGTAGCTTTCGGTGCCTCTCAGAGAATTGTTAAGGCAGGCATTTTTTGTTTTGTTTTGTTTTATATGGAAACTAGCATCTATTTATTATTTGCGTTATCATGTATTTGTGGCATTTTGTTCCAAGGAGTTCAAGGGAGAATATGTGGTTCTCCCCTCCCTTGCCATATTCCTCACTCCATAAGACACACCTGACCATAGTTTTTAGAGGAGAAAAACAAGGAAAAAAAATATTCTGAACAAAACAGTGGATGTATGATTTTTGTGGTTCATGCTGTGACCACAGACATGTGATTTGACAGTGAGTTTGGGGTAGCCCAATGCAAAAATCCTGAGAATCCATGTGGATCCGTGCTTTGTAAGCAGATTTTTGTGCCCCACGCAACAGTGGGTGCATGATTTTTTTGGTGCAGGCTGTAGCCATGGACATGCTATGTGATATGATGGTGAATTTGGGGTGACCCAATGTAAAAATCCTGAGGATCCATGGGCTTTTACCTCCCCCCTCCCAGGCAGCCTACTTTATAGCTAGCATCCCTTATCTCCCTCCCGATTGCTCACCGATCAGCTGCTTCATTTCAACACCCCCTTCCCTCTTTAAAAAAGAAAAGGAAAAAAAAGCACAATCTGCTTTTCGCCCCTGGGCTATTCGGCTCCAGAAATCACACATTCACTCCATAAGACGTACGGACATTTCCCCTTACTTTTTAGGAAGAAAAAAGTGCGTCTTATGGAGCAAAAAATACAGTAATCCCCACAACAACCTTGTGAGGTATTTTAGGCTGAGAGGCAATGACTGGCCCAAGTCACACAGTGAGCTTCGTACCAAGCGGGGATTCGAATTCTGATCTCTCTCAGGTCTTAGTCTGACGCTCTAAGCCCTACACCACATTCTGGCTTTCACTTAGCAGAGTTTGGTGCCCATGTACCATACTTTTCCATATATAAGACGAGGTTTTTTTTCCTTCTGAAACAATGTCCAGAATTGGTGCTCGTCTTATACATGGTCAGTGCGTTGTTGGGACGGGGGATTGGTTGCTGGCGCAAGCAGGAGCTTGTCAGGGGTGATTGGGCATGACTGGTGGCCATGGTAAGGGCTGCTGCCCATAGGCTGCTACTGCAGTAATTGGGCATGTGATTAGGGTGGCTGCTGTTGGCGAATGGGCAGACAATAGGTTGGTTTGGCGACGTGCGCGATAGTCACCATTGGTCTGGCAGGTGAGTGAATTTTAGCCCTCAAAAAGCTCATCTACTCTGGGCAATTCCCCCCCCCATCTCAAAAACTCTGGGCAATCTCCCCCCATTTTCTTAAATATACACGGGGGCGTGTTATACACGGAAAACTACAATGTGTATAAAACTACAGAATGCTGGCAATGTGAGAATTCAAAAGCTCCATAATATTTGCTCCGGAATGTATGACCATTTCCCAGTTGATTTTTGAAGTTTTTTTTTAAAAAAATTACCGTATTTTTCGCATTATTGGACGCACCGGTCCATAGGACGCACCTAGATTTGGGGGGGGGGAATAAAGGCAAAAAAAATTTACCCCCCCGCCAGGCGCGGGGCTGGGGAAGCCCGAGCTTCCCCCTCCCCCAGAACGGGACCCAGAGCCATGCCGAAGCTGCGTGCAGCTTTGGCATCGCTCTGGGAGCTTGCGGGGCTGGGGGAGGAGGAAGCCCTCCGCCAGCCTCCAAACCATGTCGGGAGACAGTGGGATGGCGCGCTGCGCCTCTCCCGCTGTCCCCCGAGTTTGCGGGGCTGGGCCAGCCTTCTAGCCAAGTCGGGGGACAGCGGGAAGGGCGCGCTGCGCCCCTGCCGCTGTCCCCCGAGTTTGCGGGGCTGGCGACGGGGAGGAGCAGGCTTCTCCCCCCGCCAGCCTTCTAACCAAGTTGGGGGACAGCGGGAAGGGCGTGCTGCGCCTCTCCCGCTGTCCCCCGAGTTTGCGGGGCTGGCAACGGGGAGGAGCAGGCTTCTCCCCCCGCCAGCCTTCTAGCCAAGTCGGGGGACAGCGGGAAAGGCGTGCTGCGCCTCTCCCGCTGTCCCCCGAGTTTGCGGGGCTGGCGACGGGGAGGAGCAGGCTTCTCCCCCCGCCAGCCTTCTAACCAAGTCGGGGGACAGCGGGAAGGGCGCGCTGCGCCTCTCCCGCTGTCCCCCGAGCTTGTGGGGCTGGCGGTGGGGCTCTCCTGAAGCCTGCATTCACCCCATTGGACGCACACACATTTCCCCTTCATTTTTGGAGGGGAAAAAGTGCGTCCTATAGTGCAAAAAATACGGTAATAAAATTTTATTAAATGTTACCAAAAAAATGAAAAGAAAAGAAGAAATAGAAACAATACATAACCATACATTAAGACATTTATCTACACAATTTTCTAGAATGCAGACTAGAAAAGAAGAAAGACAAAAGATGGAAGAAAGAAACAAGAAGAATGAAAAGAAAAAATACTTTTCATAATCAATTTTATAATATTTTAACTAGGATTTATATATCATAATGTTTGAAGTATGAATTTAGAATAATTGATTATAATTTTTGAGGTTCTTTGATACCTGTAGTCAGTCCTCTTGCTGGCAATTGTTTTTTTCCTTCCACCATGTCCCCCAACTCCTCTTTCTCAATTCGATTTTGATTTAATCTTTGCATTCTGCTTTTCCAGCAACAAATGTTGAGCTCTGAGCGGTTCACAAGAATCACGGCAGCATTAAAAACCAAGAAACACTGTCAATCCCTATAATAGCAAGCACAGTAGCCTTTTAATAAAGCAAATGACTGCAAGAAATTAATCAAAACAAGGAGCTCAATAAGATCTTCCATAGTTTCTAATCTGCCATGGCGTTAGCTCCCCCTTCTCCCCCAATACATGGCTCACACATCCCTCTGTGCTTCTGTGGGCCTCCAGGGATTCCTCTTGTCTAGATCACCCTGTCCTCCAGCCTTCTGATGGCTTTCTGCTCCTCTCTGCAGACATCGGTTTTCACACCCGCCTACGGCTCCATCACGAATGTCCGCATCAACAGCACCATGACGACGCCTCAAGTGCTCAAGCTTCTGCTGAACAAGTTCAAGGCAAGTTTTGCTGCAACATTTTGTACTGGCCCAAATCTGAGCTGGGAAAGTCTCCCAGTGGTGTCCTCTCCTCCTGGGCCCCTGTCCAACTCTGGTCCATTTCTGTGGGGCTTGCGGAGGAGGGTGGCTGTCCCGAGCCTTGCCCAGCCTCGGGGCACCTCCCATCTATTTCGGACCACAATTCCCATCCGACTCAGCTTCATACGGCAGTGTTGGTTGGGAATGATGGGAGTTGTAGTCCAAGATGGTCGTGCTGCCTGGGGCTGATGGGAGTTGTACCATGGAGAGTCCCCAAATTGGTGAAGGCAGCTGTAGGTTGTATATCTGTGTCTACTTCTCGTGATGGCACTGATGAGCTGCCTGCTGTCACAGCTGCCTATTCTTGGACTGGACCCCTGTGTTGCAAAATGTAACAATCTACAAAAATGCAAATGCAACATGCTGGCTAATAACTGTTAGTCGATATATATTCGGTTATGAAGTCATTCAAAATATATGACTAAGCCACTTCAAAATGATGTATATATCATACAACACATCTCACAAAATATACAAGTAACCACAAGTTGTTATATGTATCAGAGTCAAACACAAATGTATTTGTGTTGTAAGCATCAGCAGCTACACTATCCAGTGGGCACTGATCCACTAGCATGATCCCCATTTCTATTAATATTTCACTGATAATTATTTGGTATGTACCTCTTTATATAGGGACGCGGGTGGTGCTGTGGGTTAAACCACAGCCTAGGACTTGCCAATCAGAAGGTCGGCGGTTCAAATCCCTGCGACGGGGTGAGCTCCTGTTGCTCGGTCCCTGCTCCTGACAACCTAGCAGTTCGAAAGCACGTCAAAGTGCAAGTAGATCAATAGGTACCGCTCCGGCGGGAAGGTAAATGGCGTTTCCGTGTGCTGCTCTGGTTCGACAGAAGCGGCTTAGTCATGCTGGCCACATGACCTGGAAGCTGTTTGCAGACAAATGCCGGCTCCCTCAGCCAATAAAGCGAGATGAGCGCCGCAACCCCAGAGTCGTCCACAACAGGACCTAACGGTTAGAGGTCCCTTTACCTTTACCTCTTTATATATTTTGTTCTATTGTATAACTTATATGCAGGTGGCTCAGTTTTGTTGTCATTCATTGCCTGCAATGTCTTATGTCCCATTTCCAGCTGATGAAGACTTTATTCCGAAACAGTTGAACTATTCCGGATATAATACATATAACAACTTGTAGATTACTTGTATATTTTGTGAGATGTGTTGTATGATATAGACGTCATTTTGAAGTGGCTTATTCATATATTTTGAATGACATCGTACAGTGGTACCTCGGGTTAAGAACTTAATCCGTTCCGGAGGTCCGTTCTTAACCTGAAACTGTTCTTAACCTGAGGTATCACTTTAGCTAATGGGGCCTCCCGCTGCCGCCGTGCAATTTCTCTTCTCATCCTGAAGCAAAGTTCTTAACCCAAGGTAATATTTCTGGGTTAGCGGAGTCTGTAGCCTGAAGCATCTGTAACCCGAGGTACCACTGCATATTCACTAACAGCTATTAGCCAGTGTGTTGTGTTTGCATTTTCATACTCTGGGCTGGGTCTGGAAGCTGATATGCTTCACTGGGTGGAATAAAATAACATGAACAGCCCCAAAGGGCAGTCTCAGGCCATAGAGTCTGGCTGCTGCACGTTGACTTAGCAGGCACGCTCAGGCCCACCAAGCCTGAAACAGGAAGAAGTGGTTAGACCAGCAGAGGTTGCTGGACTCCAACTCTAGGGCTGACAGGAGCTGGAGTCCAGCAACATCAGCCTGGGCATCATCTTGCCTCCCTTATAGAATCATAGAATTTTAGAGGTGGAAGGGACTCCCAACCCGCTGCAACGCAGGAATCACAGCTCAAGAATCGCTGGCAGGTGGCCATCCAATCTCCCATGAAGGAGAGTCCGCCATCTTCTGAGATAGTCCATTCCACTGCTGAACATCTCATACCGTCAGAAAATTCTTCCTGATGTTTAACTGGAATCTCCTTTCTTGTTGTTTGAATCCATTGGTTTGGGTCGTCCCTTTCGGAGCAGCAGAAAACAAGCTGTCTCTGCTATGTATTTGAATATGGCCATGAGATCTCCTCAGTCTTCCATTTACCAGGCTAAACATGCCCAGCTTAGGGCTGTCTTAAGCATATGCGGCGCCGGGGTGCAAAGATCCGTCCGGCGTGCCCTCCCCCCAGGTTGCCCAGTCCCAGGCGTGCAGAAAGGTGGAGCTGGCTGGCTTGGTCGCCCCCAAACTCGAGGCGCATAGCTGCCAGCAGCAGAAGAGCCCACTGCGGCGCTCCGACCAACGGGTGGGCTCTTCGCCAGACTCAATTCTCGGGCCTTGGACTCTTGGCCTGGCACTCCTGAGAGCCCGGCGACCGGGTGCCCTGCACCCCTAGCACCTATGGGTAAGACGACCCTGGCCCACCCCCATCAACCGTGCCTGATAAGGCTTGGTTTCCAGACCCTTGGTTTCCAAATCTTGGCCAACCTGAAAACCTTGTTCCGTGGGTGGGTGGGAGAGAGAGAGAGAGAGAGTTTTATCTTTTCTGTTACAGATAGGTAGCTGTGTTGGTCTGCCATAGTCAAAATAAAATAAAATAAAATAAATTCCTTCCAGTAGCACCTTAAAGACCAACTAAGTTAGTTCTTGGTATGAGCTTTTGTGTGTATCTGAAGAAGTGTGCATGCACACGAAAGCTCATACCAAGAACTAACTTAGTTGGTCTTTAAGGTGCTACTGGAAGGAATTTTTTTATTTTATCTTTTCTGTGTTTTCTTTTCTCTGTGTTCAGATTGAGAACTCGGCAGAGGAATTCGCCTTGTACATTGTTCACACCAGTGGAGGTGAGCAGGCTGTTATTGTGTGCTGGTTTCTTTTTAAAAAATAATAATTTTTATTTGATTTTACAAGCATAAAGTTATAACAGTACCAATTACATATCCATATTTAGAGATTTTTCTCAATCTCCAGACTTCCCCTCCATGGATCTTACTGTCAACATTTTCAACTGCATGTTATTTCATAATCCATATTTTGTATCTCTCCATATTGTCCATAGTGTATTGTGTGCTGGTTTCAATAGGGCTGTGGTTCAGCTAAGCAGTTATGGATTTAAGCCATGGGTCACCAGCCTAATTGTGATGCCACGGAGCATGGGGGGCGGGAAGGGAAGTGAGTTAAGCCCACCCCAGCTGTTAACTTCACCTGCCTCAAAGCCCCCCGCCATATGTGCATTTAAAACATGTTTTAAAATGGATTTTTAAATATATATATATTTATTTGTATACTGCTATATCATAAAATACCAAAGCAGTTTACTACAACAACCTAAAAGCATATAATAAAACCATTAAAAATATTTTAAACGTTAAAAGCAGCCATCAATTAACCATTGTGGAATGATGTATTCTTACTTGCCTACACAGGCCTGGTGGAATAGACATTTTTTCAGCAGGCATTTAAAGTTGGCACAGAAGGTGCCTGCTGAATCTCCAGTGGCAGGGCGTTCCACAGGACTGGGCCAATGACACTAAAGGCTCAGTTTCTCGTTGTTGCTAAACGAGCCTCACCAACTCGGGGAACGGCCAGCGACGCTCCTGAAGATGGATTATAAAAATAATTTAAAACGGTGTGAATTAGCTGGTGGGAAAACCTTTTCACAGGTAGCCTTGAGAGCTGCAGTTCTTGCCCACCAATTTGTACACTTTGGCCACAACCTCTCTTGACATAAGGCCCCAAGAGGAATGGACTATGGGCCAATGTGGCCCTTGGGTTGCAAAATGGCCCCCACCCCTTCTTGGATGCTTCTCAGAAAGTTCTTGCTTGGTTGCTGTTCCCCCCTCCTCTGTGTCTGGGGCAACAGGGTGGATTTAGGGGTCCCTGCTTATCCACACTCGCTGTTTCATGCAGAAAAGCAGAAGTTAAAGGTGACAGATTACCCTCTGATCGCTCGGATTCTGCAGGGACCCTGTGAACAAGTTTCCAAGGTGTTCTTGATGGAAAAGGACCAGGTGGAAGAAGTCACTTACGATGTGAGTTGCTGCTTTGCGGTGCAATCCTATTTCAGTTCAGAGACGGGCAGGTGAAATGATCAAGGGGTTGGTGGAGCAGCTTCCCTGTGGGGCAGCATTTGAGGCTGGGGGAAAGGTGAGGAAGAGGTGACACCTCACCACCCCCTAGCTATGGCCCTGGGTGCAGCAACTGGGGGAGTGTGGACGCACCTCTCTGCTTCCATCCAGTGGTCATGTTGAAGCCGTTGCAAGCACATCAGCCCTTCTCTGTTGACCGGGTGGCACGGGGGCCGAAACTTGGACCATATATTAAATGCATCGTTGCATTTAACTTGTCTGTTTTGAATAACAGCTGGGAATAGGGGAGGGAGTTGGGGTTGGGACTGCAGGGTCTGGGGAGAGGGGATTTAATGTTTCCTCTGCCCGTCCTCTATTGGGGTCTCAGCAAAATCTCTCCCATCCTCAGTTTCTCGCAAAGTGTCATTTGGTCCTGGTGGGATATTTGGAACAACAACAACAACAACAACATATTTATACCCCACCCATCTGCTGGGTTTCCCCAGCCACTTTGGGTTGCTTCCAATAAAATATTAAAATACAAACATTAAAACATTAAAAACTTCCCTAAACAGGGCTGCCTTCAGATGTCTTCTAAAAGGCTGGTAGTTGTTTTTCTCTTTGACATCTGGTAGGAGGGCGTTCCACAGGGTGGGTGCCACTACCGAGAAGGCCCTCTGCCTGGTTCCCTGTAGCTTTGCTTCTCGCAATGAGGGAACTGCCAGAAGGCCCTCGGTGCTGGACCTCAGTGTCCAGGCAGAACGATGGGGGTGGAGACGCTCCTTCAGGGATACTGGACTGAGGCCATTTAGAGCTTTAAAGGTCAGCACAAACACTTTGAATTGTGCTCGGAAACATACTGGGAGCCAATGTAGGTCTTTCAAGACCGGTGTTATATGGTCTTGGCGGCTGCTCCCAGTCAGCAGTCTAGCTGCCGCATTCTGGATTAGCTGTAGTTTCCGGGTCACCTTCAAAGGTAGCCCCACGTAGAGCGTGTTGCAGTAGTCCAAGCGAGACATAACTAGAGCATGGACCACTCTGGCGAGACAGTCCGCGGACAGGTAGGGTCTTAGCCTGCATACCAGATGGAGCTGGTAGACAGCCGCCCTGCACACAAAATTAACCTGTGCCTCCATGGACAGCTGGGAGTCCAAAATGACTCCCAGGCTGCGTACCTAGTCCTTCAGGGACACAGTTACCCCATTCAGGACCAGGGTGTTCTCCCTACCTGCCTGCCTCCTGTCCCCCCAAAACAGTACTTCTGTCTTGTCAGGATTCAATCTGACAAGAAGTGTGGAAGTGTGTTGCAAGCAGATAGAAAGTGATTCTTTTAATAGGAACGAGGAAAGGCGTTAACTTCCCCTCCTCACAGAGCTCAGTTGTGATCCTGATTCTCCTCCTGCCCTGGTGTTAAACAGGAGGACTGTTGACTGTCGTTTGTCCTTAAGAAATGCGCACAATTAAAGCAGGAAGTTTCTGGGCTTCACCCAAAGCACTCCTGTTCCCCTTTGCACCAGAAGAGGGTGCTCAGATCTGTGCATACACAGTCGTGGGTAGCTGAGTGGGGCCAGTCCCAACCTCAAGCCAGGAGATGTGTGTTTCTCAAGCTCTTCTCTGTGTCTGCCTCGCAGGGGTGGCGTGTTCCATCACCTTTCTGTTTTCTTTTTGCCTCCCTCCCCCTTCCTGGGCAGGTTGCTCAATATATCAAGTTTGAAATGCCTGTCCTGAAAAGCTTCATTCAGAAACTCAAAGAGGAAGAAGATCGTGAAGTCAAGAAACTAAAACACAAGTAAGCTCTTCCTTCCCTAGATTCCAGTTCTCAAAGCACAGTTCTTACTGAATATATTTTGAAGGGCCCAATCTGGGGATGTTTCCCTGGGAATTGCTTGAAATGATGCTTAAGATGCAGAGCAGCCTTGGCCAACCTGGTGCCCTTCAATCAAGTTGGACTACAACTCCTATCAGCCCCAGAATCTCCACCCAGCTGTGCTGTTGCAGCCCGCCGCTAAAGAGTTTTCTTTATTATTTTTATTATTACATTTATATCCTCCAAGGAGCTCAAGGCTGCACTTCTCCCTCCTTCTTCATGTTATTCTCGCAACTTCCCTGCAAGAAAGGTTGGGCTTAGAGGCAGTGACCAAGGGGGGATTCGAACCCTGATCTCCCAGGTCCTAGTCCTGCACTCTAACCGCTACACCACACTGACACCCCAGTGGAGAAGGCTGCTCTCTCCTCACCACAAAGGTCTGGGGTGCACACCCTTTTCCTTTTAAGCTGTAAGACACTGCTTATTTTTCAGGTATTCTGTCCTTCGTGTAATGATTGAGCAACGATTAGAAGAGATCTCTGAAGGCCCGGCCACAATGTGAAGCCTTTGCCCTTGGGCGGACTTTGCTGCCTCTGCCGGGGGCCCAGAAGAGCCACGTCTTGGAGAAGATTTGTTTGCTTGTGCTGCGACGAGCAGAACTTGAACACAGAACCCACCTTGACCAACTGTCTTTTCTTTCCTCCAAGCTTTCCTGGAGGTGAACTCAGCGGAGACTCTCTCTTTAGCGGCAGGAGACCTTTTGAGCGCTGCTTGCTGGGGACCAACAAGGCAGCCACCAAAGCCTTTGCCTCTTGGCCAGCCTGGACCTTCTTGCCTCTCCAGCCGGGCGATTTTGAGGTTCTCTTTCTGTTGGGGGCATCCTCTTTGCATGCCACCAAAACGCCGCTTTAACCTTCCAAGCAAATTCTGGCTTTGCGGTGGCAAGTCAGGGCCAGAGGAGGAAGTCTCCTCCCTTTCCCCCCTCTTTTGGTCATTTCTGAGCTCTAAGTAAAATATTCAGATTTTCTCTTCCCCCGCTGGGAGGGCCTGGTCTTAGTCCTACCTGCCCTTTCTCATCCACCCAGCCGCCCATTTCTGTGTCCTCTCCCTCTTGCTCTCCCCCACGTTTTTAAGCTGGGCTCTCACAGACCCACAAGATTCAGGCGCAGTCTCCTCTGCGCACACCCTGTTGGATTGCAGCCTTGGCTGCTCCTTTCTCCCTGCTGCTCAGGCAGCAAAGTCGCCCGAGGCAGCTTGGCCTGGCTAAAGCCCCTTCCAGGAGTCCCCCTTCCTCCTGGTTCCACTGGGCCTTT
The DNA here is from genome assembly GCF_965113315.1 of Podarcis vaucheri. NCBI lineage: Eukaryota > Metazoa > Chordata > Lepidosauria > Squamata > Lacertidae > Podarcis > Podarcis vaucheri. The sequence goes on along the minus strand of NC_138765.1, from coordinate 86,442,275 downwards.
GAGATGGGGAGAGGCGGACAGGTTTTCATCTTGGCCCAGGTAAGGAGTGCCCAAAACTGCCTTGGGTTCGCCTGTGGCTGAGGAAGTCCGTGCACAGATACCTTCCCTGTACAGTGCCAAGGTGGGGGCAGCTGGGCTCGGGCCCCTAAGATGTCCTGAAGACAAGGGGCCACTGTAGACCCAGGCAGCACCACTTTTTGGAGACTCTTTGGCTCAGCTGTTGGAATGGGCTGGTGGCCCAGCTATGGAGGCCAACAGTGCAAATTCCCTTTGATAAACCATTTTTCTTTAAGGGTGGCTGTTAACCCTGTGTTGGCCTTGCTATATATAGCAACGGTGCAAAGTTCCACCAGCTTTAAAAATGCCCGGCTTACTCTCCCATCCAAACATAAATAGACCCAAGAGCGAGTCGTGTGGGGCCTTGCTGCAGATTTTGGCCCCTCTTACTTAAATCCTAAATGCATTTGTTCCCCTCCACCCCTTGCAACTGTAGACGTGCCATTTTCAAGAACCTCTCCCAGTTCTACAGATATGGAGGCCAAATGCCCAGGAGGTTTTGCAGGAGAAGCTCTTGGGCTTTAAAGGACATCGGATGTTTCCCACCTCCCTTTGATGTGGGTTTGAAATGGCTGGGAAATAATCCCTCTGCATAAGGCAGTATGGCAAAAATCACCTGGGGGGGGGAGCAGTTTGAAGCAAAGAAGGGGGAAGGGTGTTTAACCCTCTCCCTGCCAACCACATTCTGCCTCTAGTTTTCATCTCTGAGCTGGTTTTCCTCCTGTTGGGTTCCAGGCACGGTCTTAGTTTCTCCTGGAACCCCTCTGAAGGCAGGTCTTAGTTGAAGTGGGTCAGGAAAGGGTTAAGCATCCTGTTCCCCCTCCCCCCCTTACTAATGCATTCCAAAATGATCTCCTCCCTCCTTGAGCTGCTTTGCACTAACATAAGTGGCCAGCAGGTATTAACATGTATTTATGTGTAATATGTAGTCCTGCCCTTAGTGGCATCAGTGGAGCTTTTTTGAGAAAAGAAATAATAATTCAGAAGTTTTCCTACTTAGCCCCTGCATACCACCCCCCAAAAAGGATTCTTTTCTAGTGTGTTGTTGCTTGTTGGGGCTGAAATCCTGAGCATATTTTAACACTCCCTGAGGAAGCCCCACCAAAATGTTGTGGAACTTCCTCCTGGGCAAACCCACTTTGTATGTCTCCCCTCTTTCTTGCTAGCTAACCCTTTAACAACTTTTCACTTCTAAATTGCACTAGATGGATTGTGGATATTTTTTTAAGCTCCAGCCTTTTCTATTCTTTTATTATTATCTATATGCCAAATATTACATGCACAGGAAAATAACAGCAATAATTTATATAAATAATAATAATAATAATAATTTTTGGGGGGGGAAGGATTCTAAAATGAACCAGCACATGAAAGCAGCTTACTTATGATGCGCTTGGAAACAAGCTCTGAAGAGCACAAACAGATTTGCAACGATGATTGTAGCCTGTGGACTGGATCCACGTTTAACTGTACTTGGAGCGTCCCACTGAAATCGATGGTACAGTACTTCATTGGGTCGACTCTTAAGTAGGTCTAGGTCTGTGTCCAGCCCTGTACACCAGTGGTTCCCCCACTTTTGGGGGGCCACCTCTCCCTTGGTTCCATAAACTCAAGCCCAATGACCCCCTACCCTGTAAAAAGGATTGTCCAGAATAGCAGTTTGCGCCACCTGCTAAAATAATAAAATAATTATTATCAGCCATTTACACCTCTAGACACCTCCTTGCCTCTTAGCATCTCCCCCCCCCCACTAGTAACCCCACTGGGGGGTGGAACCAACCACTTTGGGAACGACTGCTGTACACTCTTTAGTCCAAATGTACATTTCATTCCATTCTTGTTCATGGTTTCAGTCTCTGGCGGAAACTAAAGGGTGGGTCACCTTTTTAAAAAGGGCAAGTCTGTTTTTTGGGAGGGTTATTTTAAGAACTCTTGGGATCTAAGCAAGAGCATCTCAGGATTGCAAAAGCTGACTTGCATTGCTCTGGCTAAGGGTTCGGTCTCTCACAAACGGGGATGTGCATCTCTTGACGGTGGGCGACTGAAAGTGTGAACTGGCTTGTGTCGTGCGTGAGGTCATGCGAAATCTGCAGAGGGTTCCGCTCACGCAAGAATTTGCAACTAACCAGTGGTAAAAAGTGCATGTCTGAGCCAGGACCTCGTGCCCGAAGTAGACACACCTTCGCAGGCTTATGGAAGCTGTACCTGAGCAATGGGCCAGCGTAGAGTTGCCAACCATCTTGTGCTTTAAGGGTGATCCTGAAGGAATTGCACCACAGGGGGTTGGACTAAATGACCCTCTAGGTCCCAAATCTATGAATATCCTGGCGTATTAAGCTTCGTAATGTAAACAAGGGCCACCCAGCTGTGCCCTTGTTTTGGCATAGGGTTGGCTGATGGGCGACACACCTCCGATTGCAACTGGAGTTACCTGTGTGAGATTTAGCAGTAATAGAAATGTACTCTTGACAGGAAGGACAGCGTAACATAGTCTCTGAAAGCTGTGAACTGAGAGGGCCCGAGTTCAAGTCTTACCTCTACTGTGAATTCATTAGGTGCTCATACACAAACCCCTTTGTCTGCCTTGATGCCCCTTTTGTAGAATGGGAGGGAGAGAATACAGGTCTATTTTTCAGAGCTGTTGTAAGGATCGCAGAGGTTATGTATGTGGTGCGCTTTGACATCTTACAATGCAGATATAAATGCTACGTTTTTGGCTAAAAAGTGGATGAACTGCTGTTTGTTTTACATGTGTTCTTTACAACTTCCTGACAGTAGGAGCTGTTTGACAGTGGGACAAACCCCCTCAGCAGATGGTAGAGGTTTTTATGCAGAGGTTGGATGGCCATCAGTCAGGGACTCTTGAGCTATGGTTCCTGCTTTGCAGGGAGTTGGACTAGAGGACCCCTTTGAGTCCCTTACAGCTCTACAATTCTGAGATTCTGTGTACTAATCAGGCCTATGTCTGGTTCTTTTCTGGGGTCTTATTGAGCAGATTTCTCTACTGTGTCCAGTCATCTATTCCAGAGGATTTCAAACTTTGCATCCACAGCTCCCTTGACCAACTGCACAGAGCCGTCTTACCCATAGGCGCTAGGGGTGTGGGGCACCCGGGCGCCAGCCCGAGAGTCTAGGGCCCGAGAGTTGAGTACGGGAAAGAGCCCGCCTGTCGGTTGCAGCACTGTGGCAGGCTCTTCTGCTGCGGGCGGCTCTGCGCCGTGAGTTGGGAGGTGACCGACCCAGCGAGACACTGAGGCAGCCAGCCAACTCCGCCCTCCTGCGCACCTGGGACTGAGTAACTGGGGGCAGGGGCGCTGGCCAGATCTTTGATCCCGGTGCCGCTTAAGACAGCCCTGCAACTGCATTCTTTCTGTGGCACCCCTGTGGGGCTCAGGAGCCCAGTTGTGTCACCCCCTTGCCTGCAGAGCTGGCAGCCCGTCACCCTTTTTCAAGCACCCCCACTTGTGGAGTGTTCCCTCAGCCTCCTCCCCTCTCCTTGGGAGTCCTCCAGGCAGCCGCTGCTGCTTCCTATGGTCTCTTGAGTTGCCCCCCCCCCGCCCCAAAGAGAGGTGCCTCCTCCCACTGCCCCACAGGGGCCGGGGAAGCACCCCCTGGCCAGCCCCAGAGGCAGCATTCTCCTGGAAAGCTTGTAGCCAGGGCTGCTGCAGCAAACAGCTGTGCAAGGCTTTGGGAGGCAGAGATGCGAGAGGGCATCAGAGGAGGGAGGGAAGGAAAGAGGGACAGAGGGCAGTGTTGCCCATGGCACCCCTGACCATCATTCAAGGCGCCCCAGGGCAGCAAGGCACACTGGTTGAAAACCACTGCTCTTTGCCCAGCCTCCTGAAGAGGGGAGGGTTTTGTCGCAAGGCGCTGCTTACGGCCATCTTCCCTCTGCTCCAAGGAGCCCATACGGCTGGCTCTTATTTTGGAGGTGGGCAGGAGATGTCTTTTGATGCTTCCAGCCCTTGCCTTCCTAGGGGCCAGCAGGCCTTGGGGGATGAAAGTCCTCGTTGCGGCTTCTATCCCAGAGCACAGAAAACTGTTCAGAGAATCTTCATAGCGTTGGAAGGTTAACCTTGGAAGCCATTTAGTCGGTGAGGGCCGCCCACCGCCAGCATCCAAGGCAGCCTTGCCTCGTCAGGAAAGTCTTCCTAATGCATAGTTGAAATTATTGTAGGTTGAACCCATTGACTTGAGTACTGCTCTCTGGAGGAAATAAATTTTGCTCCATCATCTATGTGATAATCCCCCCAAATATTCGACGATAGCTGTCGTGTCACCTCTTACCCAGCCCAAAATGTCTCCTAGTGTGGCTTTTGCAAATGAAATCATTGGCTAGGAAGAAAAGTCCCTCTCCCCACTACCACACACCAAAAATGTTGTGCCAAAAAATTGCTCCTAGGGCCTAGTTCAGATCCGAAGTAGAACCCATTGGCGGTGCTTTTCCTGGAATGTACCATTTCAGGCTGGAGGGGAGTTGCTTCTTGGAATGAGGCACGCACATGGACCAATAGCACACTGGGCAAATGAGTAGGTGGCCTTCTGGCATGCTACATGTGTTGTGAGTTTACCAGGTGGAGGAGGATGACTAAGATTTGCAATGGCCACACACACCCTTGAAACTGAATTGGTCCTGTCCAGAAACGCTTTACCACTCTACACTTTGGAACGTGCAAGTTGGCTTTAAGCTGTTCTTAAAGCTTCCCCCCCCCCTTAGATTTACATCGCGGCTGACTTAAGCTGTGGCCCTCCGATGCAGGCTCGACTCCAACTCCCATCATCCCTGGCTGTTGGCCATGTTGGCTGGAGCTGATGGGACCAGGAGTCCAACAGCTCCTGGAGGGCTGCTGCAAGTTCTCCACTCTTAATCCACGGGGTTTCACCTGCTTCAGACAATATATTGGTTGCTTGGTAAGAATAAATTGCAGTTTCCATTCTGAACAGAATTGGTACCCATTTGTTCTATCAGTGCTGTGTGCTACATTTCTGGAGAATCTGCTCTGCAGGGGTCCTTTTCTGGAAAAGCTTCTGTTGGGAGGCTTCCATCAGGCGAAAAGGGAAGAATCCTGAGGCTTTGAGCTTGCAGGGCACAAAGTTAATAAGCATCCAGGGATGCGTGAGTGTATGGGTGCATGTGCGTGGAATTTTCCCCACAACCCCTAGTGAGAAAGCAGCTGTTTTTGCTGAGCTGAGCTAGCAATATCTTGATTTGTCATTCACATGCAATAATACTTGGTATCCCAAGTCTTCCATCATCATCAGCGCTATCTTCAGAATTTATGTTTAGCTGGATTAAAAAAAAACACACCTTTTTATCCATGGATCTCTCAAAGGCTTGTGCTGTGGGGGGAGAGGTTTGGACCATGGATTTCATAAAACCACCTTGTGAATACCACTTTATATAGTATGAAGCACATGCAACTAGATTATTTTGTTTTAATTAAAGCACTTTGTCAATAGAAATGCAACAGTGGTCCTCTGGTTTTATTCAATTGTTGTGGGAAGAAATTGGGGAGAATGAAATGAGGGCACAGTTTGGATCTGAGATCCCCACAGCTCTGGAACGTTTGGGGTTATGTGAGGACAAAGTTGAATTAATTTAGTAGGCGGGATAGGGACCGACTCCCTGAAATTCTTCATTGTTCTTCTCAATGAACTTTTCCTTGTTTAAGATATGCCTCTTTGCCCAGGCTTATGCAAGAAATGCTCAGCTGAGGTCACTAGTGCTTTTAAGTTTTAAGATGCTTGCAAATAATATTGGTGGGTTCAGTGCACTTCTAGACTGTCACTAGTAGGGGAACGGATTCAACCTCACATTGGCAAATCACACACGCAAAATGTAGTATAAACACTGACAACTGGGAAACACTGGCCTGTGAACGCTCCAGTTGGAGAACAGCCTTTACCAGTGGTGTTGTGGGCTTTGAAGACACTCGAACTCAGGACGCAAGGGAGGAAGAAGAAGAAGAGGAGTTTGGATTTGATATCCCGCCTTTCACTCCCCTTCGGGAGTCTCAAAGTGGCTAACATTCTCCTTTCCCTTCCTCCAACACAACAAACACTCTGTGAGGTGAGTGGGGCTGAGAGACTTCAGAGAAGTGTGACTGGCCCAAGGTCACCCAGCAGCTGCATGTGGAGGAGCGGAGACGCGAACCCGGTTCCCCAGATTACAAGACTACCGCTCTTAACCACTACACCACACTGGAGAAACGTGTTAAGAGGAAGGCATGCTTTGGCAAATCCACACCGTTATCAACTCCCGCCTGGAAACCAATGTCCCCACTGTGGAAGGATGTGTGGATCCAGAATTGGCCTCCACAGTCACTTACGGACTCACTGTTAAAACCGTGTTTATGGAAGACAATCTTACTCGGCTACGAGGGATCGCCAAAGAAGAAGAAGAAGAACTGGGTCGCCCGCAACTCTCATGATTCTATGAGATTCAGGTTGCCCAATTAATGCTGATTTGGAGTTCTTGTGTAACAACAAATCCACTTCCCCAAATGATCTGACTTTTTCCAATAAGGAAAAATGCACAGGAAAGTGTGGAGTAATACCCTGTAGCCTCCCTATGAACAAATCAAGATGCCTGCTCAATAAATGGGTCGTCTGGCTATGACCTGAGAAGCTGCCAACTGCAATTTCAAGTAAGGACACTGATATACAGCTGTTACCAGTTCCAGTTAAGAAACAGGAAGCTACCTTGTCTCAAGTTAGGACATTGCCAGGAGTCCTTGCCCAATACTTCGTATGCGAAGCTGGGGCTTTCCCATGGGCTCACAACCCCTTACTCTGGGGCATTTGGGATAACCAGGTAGCTACCTAGATCTACGTACCTGGTGTATAAAGGTAAAGGGACCCCCGACCATTAGGTCCAGTCATGGCTGACTCTGGGGTTGTGGCGCTCATCTCGCTTTACTGGCCGAGGGAGCCGGTGTACAGCTTCCAGGTCATGTGGCCAGCATGATTAAGCCACTTCTGGCGAACCAGAGCAGCGCACGGAAACACCGTTTACCTTCCCGCCAGAGTGGTACCTATTTATCTACTTGCACTTTGACGTGCTTTCGAACTGCTAGGTTAGCAGGTGCAGGGACTGAGCAATGGGAGCTCACACCGTCGTGGGGATTTGAACCGCCAACCATCTGACCGGCAAGTCCTAGCCTCTGTGGTTTAACCCACAGCGCCACCCGTGTCCCATTCACCTGGTAAATGGTAGCAGGCAAAAGTGGAGACCTGGCCTTGAAGGGGTGAGCTTCTGTCATGCCTGATGCCAGCTTGAGTTTGTTCTGAATAAAGATGTTCACTCACCATCCTTTGTGCACATCTTACAGTAGCAGGTGACAGAGAGCCCTGAGGACCCTTGTGACAGCACTTTTTCCACTGGGCCCACCCTCACTTAATATAGTGCACCCACCTCGCAGAACACCAATTCCATGGATTCCTACAAACTGCCCCAGATTATCTTGTGGGGGACTTGTGTGAGGGAAAACTTAATAATTGGGAATCCTGGGCAGGATTTAATTAAATAAACAATAAAGGTTTTATTAAACAAAGGAAGTGTATGACACAAAGTGGGTAAAACACAAGATACTTCAGATTATAATGTTATTTCACTTCAGTTCCTTCTCAGTTGTTGCACAGCTGTTGCCGCTTAATACTTTGGTTCTTAAACAAGGTGGAACTTCCTGTCAGTTACACACCCCTTAGACAACTCTACTCTGGAGGTACTCCAAGTAACAGACCCAAGGGATCACCACACCCCTCTTAACTGGTTTGGGGGGGTCTTCTCTTTTTGTAGAATCTCTCCCTTCCTGACTGGAATGAGACCTAAGTAGACTGTATCTTTCCAGCTTCTACTTCTGGCTCCACCTCAGCCTCCCAGTTAATTCCTGGCCTATTACACTTACAGGACACCAGTGGCGTAGCGTGGGGGGTGCAGGGGGGGCCGGCCGCACCGGCCGCAACATCTGAGGGGGGGGCGCTAATCTAGTGGAAGAGACTCGAGTGCTAAAATCTACGGGTTAGGGGGCGCAAATTACTCGCCTTGCCCCGGGTGCTGACAACCCATGCTACGCCACTGCAGGACACCACACCCTGTCATTCACACTAAGCTCAGAGACTCCTTTTTCTAGTTTTGATACATTCCTCAGAGTGGATGTTTCTACCCAGAACCAACTCTCTCTCCTCTCACTCCCTATCTCCCAACCTATTCTCCCCAACCTCTATCCCAACCTTAAAAACTGTCTCTCAAAATCAGGCTTCCTCAACCTCGGCCCTCCAGATGTTTTTGGCCTACAACTCCCATGATCCCTAGCTAGCAGGACCAGTGGTCAGGGATGATGGGAATTGTAGTCTCAAAACATCTGGAGGGCCGAGGTTGAGGAAGCCTGCTCAGAATCCTCTCCTTTTCAACTTCCCCTCCTGGAACCCCGGCCAATCAGAAGCTGCCGTTCATTAACCGTTTGCTGGCAGGGAAAAAGGAAAACACCTGGTGACCCAACCTGCCCAGCAAAAACAAACTTTTCCGTCACAACCCTCTTCTCCTGAGGAGATCCACTGGGTGTGAACCAGCCCTGTACAACTCGAGATGACCCAGTTTGCAGGTTGCACTGACCTGTGGCAGCTCTGCAGGGCCTTGATAAGCCGCCTGGATGTGTTGTTTGGCCAGGATCCTGAACTTTGTGTGTGTGTGTGTGTGTGGGTCACGAGTTGTGCAGGGTGACTGTCTAAAGAGCCTAGCTTGCTCCATTGACCAGTCAGGTGGAGATGAGGCAGCAAGCTTTTGTTCCATTCTGGGGAGCCCTGATGTGCTCTGACAACAACTCTGTTTCCAGCTCACAGAGGATTCACGCTGTCAGCAGCCTTTCACAGGCAGAGAGCCTTTCCCCCTGAGGGTCTTCATCCGCTGCTGGTGGTTGCTCCTAGGAGAAAGTAAGTGCAATGGACTTTCTTACCTGCTGGTTTAGATTGTGAGTTTTCTGCCTTCCTTTGGGGGGTTTTGACACTTCAGCTGCAATCCAAACAATTTGCTTCCTGAGAGTTTGTGCTTATTCCAACCTACCACTTTTTCCCTCTCACTAATTGCAGCATTGGGGGGGGGGGGGCACAACAGATTTCCATGAAGATCCCAGCTAGGGAGGGAAGGTCCAGTGAAAACAAATAGCCTCCCTTGCACTTGCTATTATATTGTTGCACACCAACCTAAACTTGGAGGGCTGAGAGATTCCAAGGGTTCTAGGTTTGGTTTCATTGGAATGAAGATCAGCAGACACTGTGGTGTCTTTAGGATATATAGTTGTATTTAAACATATATACAACCTGAGCATAAAATGGAGGGGTTCACAGCATTAGCATCCTGACAGATCTCGCTTCAATAGGGACAAATGTAAGATTCTGCACTTAGGCAGGGATAACCAGCTGCACAAATATAAGATTTGGGACATCCAGCTTGCATGCAAAAACGATCTAGGGGTCTTCATAGACCACATGAGTCAAAAGTGTGATGCAGCAGCAAAAAGCTGATGCCATTTGAGGTGGCATCAACAGAAGTCAAGTGTCCACACTGAGGAAAGTTATACTCCTCCTCTATTCTACCTTGGTCAGACCCCACCTGGAGTCCTGTGTCCAGTTCTGGGCACCTCAGTTTAAGAAGTATATTGACAAGTTGCAATGTGTGCAGAGGATGAACAAGGGTCTGGAAGGCAAGCCTTATGAGGAACAGTCAAGGGAGTTGGTTGGGTATGTTTAACCTGGAGGGGGAAAAGCAGAGACATCACCTTGCCAACAAAGGTCCATATACAAAATAAAAAAATTTCTTCCTGTAGCACCTTAAAGACCAACTAAGTTAGTTCTTGGTATAAGCTTTCGTGTGCATGCACACTTCTTCAGATACACTGAAACAGAAGTTGCCAGATCCTTCTATATAGTGAGAAGGTGGGGAGGGGTATTACTCAGAAGGGTGGTGGGAATCGGAGATTGGCAGATATCTGAGATGAGCCTGATGAGCCTGTTGACGACTCTTAACGACTGTAGTAGGTCTTACAGGAAAAGGCAAGGGGTGAGAAGGTGAGAAGTGGCTTAGTCATGTATAATGAGATAAGAATCCAATGTCTCTGTTCAGACCAGATGTCTCCATTGTTTTAAGTTTGGTAAAGTAAAGGTAAAGGTACCCCTGTCCAAACGGGCCAGTCTTGACAGACTCTGGGGTTTGTGCGCCCATCTCACATCTATAGGCCGGGGGCCAGCGCTGTCCGAAGACACTTCCGGGTCACGTGGCCAGCGTGACAACGCTGCTCTGGCGAGCCAGAGCCGCACACGGAACGCCGTTTACCTTCCCGCTGGTAAGCGGTACCTATTTATCTACTTGCCCCCGGGGGTGCTTTCGAACTGCTAGGTGGGCAGGCGCTGGGACCGAGTAGCGGGAGCGCACCCCGCTGCGGGGATTCGAACCACCGACCTTTCGATCGGCAAGCCCTAGGCGCTGAGGCTTTAGCCCACAGCGCCACCCGCGTTAAGTTTGGTAATGAGTTGCAATTCAGCAGCTTCTCTTTCCAGTCTGTTTCTGAAATTCCTTTGTAGTAAAACAGCTACTTTGAGATCTTGTATAGAATGTCCTGGGAGATTGAAGTGTTCTCCTACTGGTTTCTCTGTTTTGTGATTCTTGATGTCAGATTTATGTCCGTTTATTCTTTGGCGTAAGGTTTGGCCTGTTTGTCCAATATAGAGAGCTGAAGGACACTGTTGGCATTTGATGGCATACACAATGTTAGACGATGAGCAATTAAATAGTCCCGAGATGGTATGTGTGATGTTGTTGGGGCCAGTAATGGTGTTGTCCGGGTGTATGTGGCAGCAAAGTTGGCATCTGGGTTTATTGCAGGCTCTGGTGCCAGTGTCCGTGTTAAGTCTGGTTGTAGTATTATTGTGGGTTAGGAGTTGTTTAAGATTGGGTGGCTGTCTGTAGGCAATGAAAGGTCTTCCTCCCAGAGCTTGAGAAAGAGTAGGAGGAGTTTAGGAAACGTTCTAAATCTGCCATGAAGATCCCACACAACGATGGTTTACAAGCTATAAGGAACACCATTTCAGATAAAACCACAGCGGACCTTGCCACCAAACTCTGCCAATTTGTCCTTACCCACAACAACTTCAAATTCGGTGATGACCTGTTCCTTCAGATCAGCGGCACAGCAATGGGCACCCGCATGGCCCCACAGTATGCCAACATCTTCATGGCAGATTTAGAACAACGTTTCCTAAACTCCTACCCACTCAAACCTCTCTTGTACCTGCGATACATTGACGATATTTTTATCATCTGGACACATGGTCAACAGACCCTGGACACCTTTCACCAGAAATTTAATGATTTTCACCCCACAATCAACCTTACAATGAATCAATCTATGCAAGAAATACATTTTTTGGACACTACTATAAAAATACAGGATGGACGCATAGACACCACCTTATACCGTAAACCAACTGACCGACAAACATATCTACATGCCTCTAGCTACCATCCCAAACATACCAAACAGTCCATTGTATATAGCCAGGCACTACGTTACAGCCGCATCTGTTCCAATTCTACAGACAGAGACTCTCACCTAAGAGATCTACAGCAAACCTTTTCAGAACTAAAATACCCAGCAGATGAAGTTAGACAACAGATCAACAGAGCCAGACTGATACCCAGAGAGAACTTGCTGCAAGACAGACCCAAAAAAGAAAATAACAGAACACCACTAGTCATCACATACAGCTCCCAAGTTAAAACAGTTCAACGCATCATCAGAGATCTACAACCTCTCCTAGACAATGACAGTTCTCTTTCTCAAGCTCTGGGAGGAAGACCTTTCATTGCCTACAGACAGCCACCCAATCTTAAACAACTCCTAACCCACAATAATACTACAACCAGACTTAACACGGACACTGGCACCAGAGCCTGCAATAAACCCAGATGCCAACTCCTAACCCACAGATGCCAACTCCTAACCCACAATAATACTACAACCAGACTTAACACGGACACTGGCACCAGAGCCTGCAATAAACCAGATGCCAACTTTGCTGCCACATACACCCGGACACTGTGTTTGCTGCCACATACACACACGGACACTGTAAACCCAGATGCCAACTTTGCTGCCACATACACCCGGACAACACCATTACTGGCCCCAACAACATCACACATACCATCTCGGGACTATTTAATTGCTCATCGTCTAACATTGTGTATGCCATCAAATGCCAACAGTGTCCTTCAGCTCTCTATATTGGACAAACAGGCCAAACCTTACGCCAAAGAATAAACGGACATAAATCTGACATCAAGAATCACAAAACAGAGAAACCAGTAGGAGAACACTTCAATCTCCCAGGACATTCTATACAAGATCTCAAAGTAGCTGTTTTACTACAAAGGAATTTCAGAAACAGACTGGAAAGAGAAGCTGCTGAATTGCAACTCATTACCAAACTTAAAACAATGGAGACACCTGGTCTGAACAGAGACATTGGATTCTTATCTCATTATACATGACTAAGCCACTTCTCACCTTCTCACCCCTTGCCTTTTCCTGTAAGACCTACTACAGTCGTTAAGAGTCGTCAACAGGCTCATCAGGCTCATCTCAGCTATCTGCCAATCTCCGATTCCCACCACCCTTCTGAGTAATACCCCTCCCCACCTTCTCACTATATAGAAGGATCTGGCAACTTCTGTTTCAGTGTATCTGAAGAAGTGTGCATGCACACGAAAGCTTATACCAAGAACTAACTTAGTTGGTCTTTAAGGTGCTACAGGAAGAAATTTTTTTATTTTGACTATGGCAGACCAACACGGCTACCCATCTGTAAAAGGTCCATATAGTTTTTTTGGGGGGGAGGGGGTTGGGGGCAACAGCAGAGAACTGCTGAGCCAGAAGCCTCCGGCAGTTGGCCTGTGGGTGACAACAGCTGAAGGGTGTGTGTGTTTGGACTGGAGTATTGTTCTCTTTCCTGGGACTCAGGCTTTTGTGCAAAAGAGTCATGTGAGTGGCAAGCCCTGGAGGGCCAATGGCTCAGCAATTTCACCCTCTTTGTTGTGCTGCTGTTCCCAGAAGGTTCTGCCCTGTCATTAGGCCTGGATTATTGTGTTGAGCGCAGGGACTTTTCAGTTTAAAGGAACGGCCAGTAAGGGCTCATCCACTCATAACTTTTGCCCTGCGCTTTCTAGGCACAGGCCTGAGCTTTCCTGCTTCATGTCTGAGCACTTTTCCCATTTTCTTTGCCCTGCCTACTGCATGGCCCAAGAAAACCTGCTTTTGATGCTGATTCAGGGTGGCGCTGTGGGTTAAACCACAGAGCCTAGGACTTGCCGATCAGAAGGTCGGTGGTTCGAATCCCCGCGACGGGGTGAGCTCCCGTTGCTCGGTCCCTGCTCCTGCCAACCTAGCAGTTTGAAAGCACGTCAAAGTGCAAGTAGATAAATAGGTACCGCTCCGGCGGGAAGGTAAATGCCGTTTCCGTGCGCTGCTCTGGTTTGCCAGAAGCGGCTTAGTCATGCTGGCCACATGACCTGGAAGCTATACGTCAGCTCCCTCAGCCAGTAAAGCGAGATGAGTGCCGCAACCCCAGAGTTGGCCACAACAGGACCTAATGTTCAGGGGTCCCTTTACCTTCACCTTTACAGAACAAAAGGCAATCTGGGTTTCCATGAAAGAGAAGGCTTTTGTGGGGAAAGTGGCGAGGCAACATGATAGACGTTTACGTAATCATGAATGGCTTGGAGAAAGCATTTAGAGAAAAGTTTTCCTCCCTCTCTCATAAAACAGCCTTGTGGGCATCCAATGAAGCGGAGGGCTGGACAGTTCAAAGGAAGGGTTTCTCACGCAGTGCAGAGTTGAACTAGGGAGCTTCCTCCCAAAGGAGGCAGTGGTGGGTGGCTTTAAAAGAGGATTGGGCAAATCCATGGAGGATTATTAAGCAATCATTGGCTCCTAGCCAGGATGGCACTTTTGTGCCTCTACAGTCGGAGGCAGCAATGCCCCTGAACACCAGTTGCTGGAAAGCACAGGAGGGGAGAGAGGGCTCCGGTTCTGGGATCCTGCTCCTTGGCCACTGTGAGAACAGGATGCTAGATTAGATGGGGCTCCTTTGGCCTGATCCAGCAGCCTCTTCTGTTGTTCTGATGTTCATCATCATCATCATCATCATCATCATCATTTATTTCCCTGAACAGGACTGCCTTCAGATGTCTTCTAAATGTCAGTTAGTTGTTTATTTCTTTGACATCTGGTGGGAGGGCGTTCCACAGGGCGGGTGCCACTGCTGAGAAGGCCCTGTGCCTGGTTCCCTGTAACTTGGCTTCTCACAGTGAGGGAACCACCAGAAGGCCCTCAGCGCTGGACGTCAGTGTCCAGGCAGAACGATGGGGGTGGAGACGCTCCTTCAGGTGTACTGGACTGAGGCCGTTTAGGGCTTTAAAGATCAACACCAACACCAACACTTTGAATTGTGCTTGGAAACGTACTGGGAGCCAATGTAGGTCTTTCAAGACCAGTGTTACGTGGTCTTGGCAGCCACATAAACCAGCCTTCTGCCTGGAAACCAGTAAAGCAAATGCCTTTTGTGCCTGAGACGCATTCCATGCCAGACTTTGCCAGGATGCCACCTCTAGGCATCCCAGAATGGCTGCAACTCTCTCAGGAGCAGACAGGGTTAGAATCCAGGATTCTTCTGTGGGGAGTCACTCAAGCTGCAACGAAAAGGCCAGGATTGTTGCTTTAGCTTACTGTGCTCTGCTACAGCTACAGAGCCGACCGAGGCCTTCTCTTGGCTCCTTCTAGCTCAGGCATAGGCAAACTCCGGCCCTCCAGATGTTTGGGACTACAACTCCCATGATCCCTAGCTAACAGGACCAGTGATCAGGGATGATGGGAATTGTAGTCCCAAACATCTGGAGGGCCGCAGTTTGCCTATGCCTGTTCTAGCTAACTTAACGTTTTCAGCTAAAGCCTCAGTCCAGGTCTGCCTTCCCACACCTGGTGCTTTGGCCCACATCTCCCATCAGCCCCAGCCAACACAGCCACCGGCCTGCTAGGGTTGCCAACTGACCAGTGCAGTGCAGCTGCAATGCAGCAATGTGGGGAATGGATCCTCAGCTCTGGTCTGCCCATGGAGCACAGCGGTGCCGCAAGGGCTGGACTTCAGGCCCAACATCCTGGCAGGGCCTGCAGAGGACCCAGAGAGCTGTGATTCCTGACTTGCTGCTGGACTGTGAAATAAAAAAATTAAGGTCTTATATATATAATACATGTTCATAAATGTACAAAGCAAACACGTATATAAATACATAAACCACATGTCTGAAGCAGCACAGGAAAACAGCCATGAAGCCATTTTGGCTCCCAAACTGACCAAATGTTTTCTCTGAAAAGTCAAAGGAAAATGGAAAAGCCTCCCCATTGTCTTTTCCTTCACAAATCCTGTCTTAAGGGTATGTCTGTGTATGAATAGGGTGAGCCTGTGACCTGGCTCAGGAACTAAGTATTTATCATTACAAAAGACTGGCCAGGCTCCCCAGGGTATCCAATCAAGTAAGCATTAGCAGGTTACCTGCCAGACAGGAGATAAACAACACACTCAGATTTCTGGTAAACAACACGCTCAGATTTCTGTTGTAGACCACCACCCCTTTCTGTGATGTAGGTATGATCTATCTGGGGGTGGTCTTGAGCTACACCCCTTCTGCGATGTATGTATGATGTTTCTAGGGGTGGTCGTGGACTCCAGGGCGGGCAATTTTAAATGTCTATATAAGGGCGGACACACCTTTATTCTGGGTCCTCCTCCTCTCCTGCGTGTGAGGGGAGCACCCTGTTGCAACCGTTCAATAAAGATCAGGCTTACGAGCTGCTTTGCTTCTCAATATTCTCTGGTTGGCCTCTGTTATTTCCTCCAAACGATGGAGAACCTGCAAAGGACTCTGTAAGGGCTCTTGTGTCCCTCATAAGGGAATAAGGGCAGATTTTCGTTTATTACAACTGGATGAACCTTGGAAGTCGCTTCCGACTCTACAATCCTAGAATCTTCCACCTTCTCTTTCTGTTTCAGGTACAAGACCATGAGGAAGAGCTGGGCTGCCTGGTACTGGGTCCTGGTGCTCCTGGTCACTCTCGTCAGCGAGCCTGCCATTTGCCGCAGGGGAGGAGGAAGAGGAGGTGGCGGTGGCAGCGGGGGCAGCAAAAGCGGAGGGTCATCACGTGGCGGGTTCCACTCTCTGCCAAAGAGCAGCAGCAGCGGGCAAAGTTCCAGCGGCAGTCGCGGCGCAAAGGTGGCAGGGGCCGCAGCAGTGGGGGCAGCCGTGGGATACGGCCTGAGCTCCCTTGGGAGGTCTCGCTTCTCCCGAGGGGGGCAAGGCTCTTCCTCGGCTGGAAAGCAGATGTCGCAGCCCGGATTCCAGAACCCCAACTGGTCGGACCCCATGATGGAAGGCGAGCTCTACAGTCAAGCGGCCAAGGACCCCCGGGCAGAGACCCTCATGACCTTCTCCCCCATGGTGTGGGGCGTCACCTGCCTCCTGCTCCAGGGCTGAGGAAGAGTCCTATCGTCCCCAGAGAGGAGCAGGCCCTGGAGGGCATTGTGTGCTGTGCTGTGAAGGATGGCGTTTGTGGTAGCTTGTAGTGAGAAAGAGGCTGATGTGAGGTTCAGTGGTGGCAAAGGTCAGGGCCAGCCTGCCCATGAAGAGTTTGAAGAGTTTGGATTTGATATCCCGCTTTATCACTACCCGAAGGAGTCTCAAAGCTGCTAACAATCTCCTTTTCCCTTCCTCCCCCACAACAAACACTCTGTGAGGTGAGTGGGGCTGAGAGACTTCAGAGAAGTGTGACTGGCCCAAGGTCACCCAGCAGCTGCATGTGGAGGAGCAGGGAATCAAACCCAGTTCACCAGATTACGTGTCCACTGCTCCTAACCACTACACCACACTGGCTCTCATGAGGTGGGCTGAGGCAGCGACACCCCAAGAGGCAGTCCCCATGCTGGTGCCCCACTGCCAGTGGAGAAGGGGTGGCGGCTACCAACTGTTAATGGAGTTTTACGGAAAAATCTGGGTGCGGGGTTACTCTGCCACCCAGCTCATCGGACTAAGTCCGTGGGTCCCTGCGGAAGAAAAATGAGCTCAGCCGGACGCAGGAGCAAACTGCAGAAGATCCAAGTTTATTGCGCAACAGGTTCAAGGCGAGATTGAACAGCGAGAAAGGGGTGACATGAACTTTTGAAATTTCCCTCCATATCCCAGAATACAGTGCGAAATACATCCCAGTTACATCATGAATACATTAAGAGGTTGGGTTACACAGATTAACATATGGAGGAGGGAGGGGGGAATATGCAGAGAGCTGGATGGAGGAGGGAGGGGGGAATATGCAGAGAGCTGGATGGAGGAGGGAGGGGGGAATATGCAGAGAGCTGGATGGAGGAGGGAGGGGGGAATATGCAGAGAGCTGGAGATATGCGCAGATAAGCACATCCTGAGAAGACAATGGTCCATGTTTGCATAGTCTGTCACTTGGCATCGCCCGGAGGAAGGGCTTGGCAGATGGAAATAAATGGATATATTGTAGCGAAGAAGAAGATGAAGACATGCCCCCCCCCTTCCATAACAGGAGAAATCTGAGGGCTCCCTTTGACAAAAAACAAAGGACACCAGCTAGGAATACCAGAGCAAAACAGCAGCCAGTAGGCTTGGTCTTTATTGAAGACTGTTGCGACAGGACTCCCACCTGCCACAAGGTGGAACGAGATGGAAGCCCCGAACAAAAGAGCCCCCCAACTTTTATTAACTGCTAATCCCCATGTTACACCCCCCCAAACTACATCACTAATACATCACGGTTACATCCTGAAAGGGGAGGTCTGGTGGCAGTAATCTGAGCGTCCTGGACATTGCGCCATGGTTCTCCTTGCCCTCCACCAAACACCCATCAAGTGTAACAAAAAAGATATTTACATCTCCCTGTTTCCCAGCCAAGTTAACCACACCCTTTTGTCTTCATCTGGGTTTGTTATTTCTGGAATGGCTACCTGTCTGGCACTCAGGTATCAGGATGCCAGGAATTAGGCAGAGGGGCTGCTGAGTAGCTGAGCTCACGTGTCTATATGCATTTCTGAAATTTTCCCAGTGAGCCAGTGCATAGATACATTTATTAGTGAATTCTTACATTTGTATTGTGCAGCAAAGGCCCTTGGAATAGATAGGAAGAAACTGTGATGAAGTGTTTTGTGGGGACAAATCACAAAAGTCACAAAAGCGGTTGTGCTGATTTTGGTAGTGGGCTGCATGTGCATGATATCTGCTGGAGGGGCAACACCCCCCCAACCTATACATAAATTCCTGCAACACGATGAGAAATCTCGCCAAAACCTTACAAGTTCTAACCGGAACCAGGTGTTGCTGTCTGTGCTTTGCTGGCACTGCCACACAGCCCATAGCTTTGGCAGGGCAGGGAGACTTCGGCAGCAGAGCAGACCTTTCTCTTTGGCCTCAGGCGGCGTAATTGGAGGGGCCACCCCTGGTGAAGGTAGTAGCTTTAAAACAGGGGTGGATGATCCCTTGCATCAAAGGGGAGGGTGCCCAAGAGAAGCCTCTCACACGTCAACCCCACACTCCCATGAGGCTGGGTGAAGCGAGCACCTCGAGGAGAACCCCACAAAGGACCACCGAGCTCTGCTGCGGTCTCCCTGGCTTCCAGGGGAAGAGAGGGATGGGCAGCAAAGCTCTGCAGAACACCTCCCTCTGGTGGCCTGGAGGACCACTCAGTTGAGTACTGATGGCCACTTCAAGGCCCCACTTGCCTCCCTCTCCTCCCTGTCCCTTCTTTAAACCAGGATTGGTTAATTAGTCCAATTAGAGGACTTTCCAAAGCCCATCTCTCTCTCTGCAGGCGATCAAAAGGCCTGGCCAGAGTTCCAGGGCACAGGCCAAATCGCCCAAGGAGGTTAAGGACCAGGGACAGTGGTGTCACCCCGGGCCAGAGGTTCCTCCCTGCGCCTTTCAAATGTTCTAAACCAGGCATGGCAGATGTTTTTGGGACTACAATTCCCACCATCCCTGACCCCTGGTCCTGTTAGCTAGGGGTGATGGGAGTTGTAGTCCCAAAACATCTGGAGGGCCAAGTTTGGCCATGCCTGGTCTAAACATAAAATAACGGCCCATGTTCCCTGTATGCTATCAAGGGAGGTGTTTAATTTCATATAATCACAGAACTGTGGAGCTGGAAGGATCATCCAGTCCAACTGCCTGCAAAGTTTTGAAAAGAGAGTCTGTGCTGGGCTCAGGCATGAATAGAAGTCCTGCCGTTTTTCAGGGCTTTGGAAAACTGCTCCTTGGCATTAATGCTGCTCACAAGGAATGCAGGGGGTGATAATTGACTGCAGCCCCCCTTGTCTGCACCAAGGCAGATGCTCCATTGCTGATGATACTGATGGCTTCTTCTTTCAGGTGCTGGGTGGCGCTTTTATACAGAGGTGCAGCTTATGTTGCAACCCGCTGAGGTGTGCAAATATGGTTTGACTGGGGGCCCGGTGGGAAATTTCTCTTCTGGGTTTTCTGTGGCGGCATAATTTTAATAGAAGAATTATTACATATTTGCAAATATCTGCACCCCTGTAATTCACTTTATTTTGCTGTTTTTAAGGAAATAAATGGTTGGATTTAATATTCAAACGGCTACTTTTACTCCAAATAAATGTGTCCCTTTTTTGTTTACTTCCCTTGCCAGCCTCAACAAGATCAGTTGCAGAAACAACCTAATTTTTATTTATAGGTGCTGGTGTGTTGGGACAATGCAACCCTAATCTCTGCCCACTTCCCATTGTAATAAAGCAACTTCGTTCAGGACAGCAGGTGCAAATGCTTTTATTGAAAGTAACTCTCAATCCAAACAAAGTAGCAAAGTCACAAACTTTCCATGTAAATAGCAACGTTATGAAAGCGGCAAGGATAATCTGCGACCGGAGGGGGTTTTTTTTGCAAGCGAATCGCATGCACAAGGGCGCCCTCTGCAGGTGGAGCAAAGCAAGTTCCCAAGCAAATTTGGACAGAAAAGGAATTTACTGTATGCTCTTTCCATTTCCTGGCCAGGGCTAACCGACAGTCAACTAATGAGGCCAAGCAAAGGTCACTGAAGCAGGTTTAGGTTCATCCTGTCCCACAAGGGGAGCACAGCCTTGTATGAGAGGCCATAGAGGTCTTAGGTAGGTCTCTGGTGGGAGAAGCAGGAATGGGAGGTTGGAGCCTGTGGGCTTAACTGAGGACCCACCAACCCTTTACGATATACCATATTTTTCACTCTATAAGATGCACCAGACCATAAGACGCACCTAGTTTTTGGACGAGGAAAACAAGAAAAAAAATTATTCTGAATCTCAGAAGCCAGAACAGCAAGCAGGATCGCTGCGCAGCAAAAGCAGCGATCCCTCTGGCTGTTCTGGCTTCTGGGATAGCTGCGCAGCCTGCATTCGCTCCATAAGACGCACACACATTTCCCCTTACTTTTTAGGAGGGAAAAAGTGGGTCTTATAGAGCAAAAAATACGGTATACGAGATACGGTATGCAGAACAATGAAATTGGAAATCTACATAAAACATCCAAAAACCCCTAAAAACTCTGAAACCCCATTTTAAAATACAATATACTATAGAGACTCCTTATGCTGCGTTTAGAACCAGAATTGCATTTGCGTAGAAACTGTTTCTCAGGCGGCTAGTCCTGGTCTTTATAACCCTGTACCTTCTTCCAGAGGGCAGAAGCTGAAAGAGATCATTTCCGGGGTGTGTACTATCCTACGCTATCTCTGCAGCTTTCTTATGGCACCTGGCAGCATAGATTTGATCTAATAATTTGAGCACTGAGCAAGAGGGGGGTGTCCAGCTCATGTCCCACAAGAACTGAATGAACAGTTCGCAATGTGCCATGGGATATTCTGGGAAGTCCTGGTTTTCTATTATTTATCACATCGATATCTCACCTTTTCTGTCCATGGCCCTCAAGGTGCGCCTCGCCTCTCCCCTCGCTCATTTAGTCCCCACAACAACCCTGTGAGGTACGTTAGGCTGAGAGGCAGTGACTGGCCCCCAAAGTGAGCCGCAGGGTTGAGTGGGGATTCGAACCCTGGTCTCCCAGGTGATTCCAGTCGGACACTGAAATCACTGCACCATTCCAGCTCTCTTTGGTCGATGGGTCTTTGTGGAAACTTCAAACCAGATGATTTAGGGGTGTTTTCCTATGTGAGCTACCCACTGAGCTCTTTAAGGTAAGCTCTGCTGAAAACAGCATCCTAGGGGCCTCATTTGAAGGCCCAGCGTCGGGGTATTCTTAGAGAAGAAGAAGAGTTTGGATTTGATATCCCGCTTTATCACTACCCGAAGAAGTCTCAAAGCGGCTCACAATCTCCTTTCCCTTCCTCCCCCACAACAAACACTCTGTGAGGTGAGTGGGGCTGAGAGACTTCAGAGAAGTGTGACTGGCCCAAGGTCACCCAGCAGCTGCATGTGGAGGAGCGGAGACGCGAACCCGGTTCACCAGATTACAAGACTACCGCTCTTAACCACTACACCACACTGGCTCTCACCACATTGGCTAGAAGAGGTTGCTTCTAGCCACAGCTTTCATTTTCCTCTGGAGCTGCCTTCCCCAACCTGGTGCCCTCCAAATGTTTTGGACCACAAGTCCCACCAGCCCCAGGGATCATGGCCATGTGGTGCTGGGGGTCCCAAAGCTCCTTGAGGGCAGCAGGATTTGAGTGAGGCTAGTTCAAAGGAAAATGCGCTCGGCCGAACCTCCCCAGGATTGAAGTCTTGGGACAACCAAGACTGGAGAAGGAGGACGGCACCATCAATTGCCCTCCTCTTCCAAGCGACAGCTAACTCTTTCTCCTGGATCTTGCCTCTTCTCAGATCAGCTGCCTGCAAGGAGGCAATAACCCGTAACAATCTATTATTCACCACTTCCTGAAACTCTACAGCTGTCACATTGTGTTAGTGTAAATTGGGCAGCTATCATTTATTTAAATGCTTTCCCATTTTTGCTTGTGTCCAACCAGACGTGAGAATAACCTGGGAAGATGAGGAACTTGGGGGAAATCTCCAGCTTCTTTCTGAATTCTTCTCTCTCTCTCTCTCTCTCTCTCTCTCTCTCTCTCTCTCTCTCCCCCCCCCCTACCCCACATGCAGAGACATGCCTCCCCTATGTGAGGCAGTGGATGCTAATTATGCCAGGCAGCATTGGCAAGAGCAAGTTGGGCTTTCAGCTGTGCAGATAAGAGCAAGAAGAGGGAGGGGAGCCCTGGGCCCTGAAAGGGAGTAAGCAGGCACCTGGGCATGTTGGTGTGGCCACTGAAATTCATAACTGCACCAATGAGCCTTTAATCTAGGGGGCTCACCCCCCCCCCACGCTCAGTGCTCCCACCTTGAGCTGTTAATGATAGGCATAAACTCAGGACGGATGAATCTGTCAGTATTGGTTTCCCATATTTAATCTGAAGTTCAGTTCGCCCCATTTCTACATCAGTTTGCAGCCTTTTAAATTATTTTTTTTAAGGGGCCTCACGAAATCTCATCACTGTTTTAATGGGCATTTCCCCATATACAATTTTAATGCAATTTTGCTCAATACACACATCATTGCAAGCAATTTCTCCTAATGTAATGCATTCTTGTATGTTATTTGCGCCAAAAAAGCAAAAAAAAGCAGAGACGTCACCTTGCCAACAAAGGTCCGTATAGTTAAAGCTATGCTTTTCCCAGTAGTGATATATGGAAGTGAGAGCTGGACCATAAAGAAGGCTGATCACCAAAGAATTGATGCTTTTGAATTCTGGTGCTGGAGGAGACTCTTGAGAGTGCCATGGACTGCAAGAAGATCAAACCTATCCATTCTGAAGGAAATCAGCCCTGAGTGCTCACTGGAGGGACAGATCCTGAAGCTGAGGCTCCAATACTTTGGCCACCTCATGAGAAGAAAAGACTCCCTGGAAAAGACCCTGATGTTGGGAAAGATGGAGGGCACAAGGAGAAGGGGACGACGGAGGATGAGATGGTTGGATAGTGTTCTCGAAGCTACCAACATGAGTTTGACCAAACTGCGGGAGGCAGTGGAAGACAGAAGTGCCTGGTGTGCTCTGGTCCACGGGGTCACGAAGAGTCGGACACGACTAAACGACTAAACAACAACAAGGCATTTTTAACGTGCCTTTTCTCCTAAGCCACAGATATATATTTCTGTGTGCACATCTTGGCTGGAGAATTTCCATGCAAACTTCAGAGAAGTGCAGATTTCAAAGGCTGTTTTGGATTCTGTGTGAACTGAGCCGGTGTCTATTCAAATGCAGAGTGAAACAGATTTCTTCCCCCACCCCCAGCAGAAACCCAGGAAGCCACTTTCCTGCCTTTGTGCCCCTCAATAATGTCCAAAACCACCATAGGTCAAATCTCTTACAGAATTAGCTGTGTGATCCCTCCTGAAGCAAAAACCCAGAAAGCCACCTGAGGTTGAGCTCTGATCAAGGGGAGCCCAGGGGAAGCAGCAGCATTCTTGCAATTCTCTGGAGAGTTGAAGCGCTTCCAGCATGCACCTGCAAGCCATAAGAAAGTAAAACAGTCTTGGTGAGTCAGGCCAATGGCCCATCTAGTCCACCCTCCTGTTTTCACAGCTGCAAACCTGATGCCCATTATGGGAAGCCCGCAAGCAGGATTCGAACACAAGAGCCCTCTGCCCTCTTATGGTTTCCAGCAACAGGCAAGTCCCAACTGATACATGTACATGTGCTTAGCTTTTTTTTTTTAAAAAAAGGATTTTTATTGATACAACAAGAAAAAAGAAAAAAAATCACAAATACCAAATTACCGTATTTTTCGCTCTATAAGACGTACCAGACCACAAGACGCACCTAGTTTTTGGAGGAGGAAAACAAGAAAAAAAATATTCTGAATCTCAGCAGCCGGAACATCAAGAGGGATCGCTGTGCAGTGAAAGCAGCAATCCCTCTTGCTGTTCTGGCTTCTGGGATAGCTGTGCAGCCTGCATTCGCTCCATAAGATGCACACGCACTTCCCCTTACTTTTTAGGAGGGGAAAAAGTGAGTCTTATAGAGCAAAAAATACAGTACATACAGGAATAACTATAAACACATAATTTTCTTAGCAAACAATATAACATATATTGGTCTTAACACTAAAGATCCGACCTCCTGTCTATTCCATATTTTGATTTCATAATACTTGTTGCCAATAAACACTTTTATCCTAATTAAACTTCTTCTTTATATATCTAATTTTGTATCTACCTTGCAACTATTACTGAAGTTCCTCGAATGCTGCAACAGAATTTAAACTACTATATTTATTTATCAGATATTCTTTGAAAACCTCCCATTTTGAAACAAATTCCTGTTTTGATTTATTCTTTATTTTTTCTGATAGACCATCTAATTCGGCATATTCTGTTAGCTTTTGGATCCAATCTTGTATAGAGGGGATTTCATTACTCTTCCATTTTGTCGCGATCAGAACCCTTGCTGCCGCCGTCGCATATAAAAAGATACCCTTCCTCTTTTGCGGAATATCCAAATCTGTTATTCCCAGGAGGTAGGCCTCTGTTTTTTTAATTGAAAGAGATCTTTAGCATTTTTAGCAGTTCTGCATGGATACTCTCCCAGAATATCTGTATTTTCCTACATATCCACCACATATCCATCAGCTTAGCTTGTGGGCCCATAGACTTGTGAGCATATGGGGGGAGGGTGTATGTTTGCTGTGCTGTGCCAAAATCTGTCCTCCAATTTCTAGGGAGTTTTCAACCCCTGCGAAAGAGGCTTCCATTTTCTACATATGTTTCCAGGTACAATTCAAAGTGCTGGTGTTGACCTTTATAGCCCTAAATGGCCTCAGCCCTGTATACCTGAAGGAGAGTCTCCATCCCCATCGTTCTGCCCAGACGCTGAGGTCCAGCTCCGAGGGCCTTCTGGTGGTTCCCTCACCGTGAGAAGTGAGGTTACATCAGATGTCAAGGAGATAAGTAACTATACAACCTTAGAAGATGTCTGAAGGCAGCCCTGTACAGCTTCCAATTGGCTGCAGGAACTTTCTGCACTCAAGCGGAAGCTGTGTTGGCTTCTGAAAAGTGTTCACAAACCAGAACACTGACTTCTGGGTTTGCGGTGTTTGGGAGCCAAGCTATTCGAATACCAAGGTACCACTTGTATAGGGATGTTTTTTATGTTTAATGTCTTATTATGTTTTTGCATATGCTGAAAGCAGCACAGAGTACAATTCTATGATTCTTAGGTTGCCAAGGTTGGGTTGTTATTATTATTATTATTATTATCATTATTTTAAATTTGTGTACTATCCTATACCCGCAGGTCTCAGGGCATTTGAGAGTTTTCCTTCCTCTACCTGGCTGCAGCCTCCCCTGGTGCCTAAATTTCCAGATCCAAAACAGAGGCCCACAAGAGGGCAGCCAAGGAGGTGGACAAAGCACAGGCCATGGGTGGGATCATTTGTAGGACAACGGAAGGGACACTCAGTTTCTGGGCTGACACAGAAACGAGGGAAGCTTGACCCCAAACCCTGCACCCCTCACTCGAGATTTTCACTGACATTTTCTCTCCCCTTGGATCAGTTTCCTTTCTTGTTGTTATGTACTGAGTTGAATAGGATCCGGAATGCAGCAGTCTGATTGGTCCTAGAACAATAGGATCCAGAATGCAGCAGTCTGATTGGTCCTAGAACAATAGGATCCAGAATGCAGCAGTCTGATTGGTCCTAGAACAATAGGATCCAGAATGCAGCAGTCTGATTGGTCCACAGCAGCCACCCAATTCAGCTCCAGGTGGAAGTGAATCCGCAACCTGATTGGCCTACAGGAGAATCCCGGAATTAGCCAATCACATGGGGCCCATTGTGTAAATAATGTATATAAAGCAGACATTCTGGGGGAACTTCCATTCCTCCTCACCACTATGAGCTGAATAAAGAGCATGAAATCCACTCTCGACTCCAAGTATATTTCACTTGTTAACAGAAAAATGGTTAAAAAACGGGAAACGGTCAGAGAAATTTGCAGCACAGCACTAACGTGTCTAGGTGGAAGCTGTTAGGGCATGAAGTTATAACTCCTCCTCAATTTCTGAGCATCTCTAATCCACACCTTTCTTCATCACTCACCTCACTAAGTCTGAAAGACTGGAACGTGACTGCAGAGGATGTTAAATGTGGTGCCCAGGATGGAGCGATCAACCAGAGTTGTCAGGAATGCCTCCTTCTCCCTCAGAGAAGTCTAGAAGACAGGAGAGGTTATTTTGTATTTCATGAATAAATGTACTCTTTTTGGTGCTTGCTAAAAAAATTCCTGTTTCGAAAAGCACCCCCAGATGCTTAGAAAGATGAGGTAATGCTAATCTGTTTTAGTATTTAAACTTTTTTTTTTGAAAAATAATTCTTCTTAGTATGATGTTAACATATGAGAGTGCTGGAGGTGAAATAGTTAAACAGGTTACACAATCAGAACCCAGGGGGTGGAGTCAGAGGGACTATAAAAGGGGGGGGAGTTCGTTGGGAGTTGGGTGGTTGGTTGGAGTGGGAGTGACTTGGGATAGAGTCTGTGGGGAGGTTGAGTTAGTGTAGCGAAATAAGCTGCGTCAGGAACATTTAGGAGCTAGGAAGACAAGTAAATATCTGAGAGGTGGTTTAGTGAGGGAGAGCAGGTAGCGGAAGTTATAGGTCTGGATAGGCACCCCATGATTGTAATTGACCGATACTGTTTATGAAACCACACGCTTGTTAAACTGCAATAAATAAACAGACGTTTATGTTCCAATTTAACCCTGACTGGACTCAGTATTGTACCAGGTAGGGTCTGGTTGGTGGCAGCGAGAAATAAAGTGGTGACACAGGGATAACTAGATGGTGAAACGTCCGGGGACCCTGTGTGATCGCCACAGGAAGCGCCACATAGAGCGCACTGCAGTTGTCCAGTCTTGAAGTCATCAGTACATGAACTACTGCAACTGCTTCCGCCTTCAGAAGGTTCCTGCCCTCACCTGGAATTCCTTGAGGATCGTGTCCAGGCCTTGGGTGTTCTCCTTGTCCATCTTGGTGACATAGCAGGCGTGTCCGGGCCAAGGTTTGTAGCCAATCAGCAACTGGGAGCAGACAGAGCAGGTGCTTTCAGTTATATGTCATTACCCTGTGTAATACCTTTGATATCCTGCAGTGTGCTTCCATTGCTTCTGCAGAATGTCAAAGGTATTACTCTGGGTAATGCAAAATGGTAGCAAGAAGAAATACCGATGAAAGAAGAATGGCAGACAAAATTAATGGATTACGCAGAATAGGATAAAATGACAGGAAGGATTCGAAACCAGTAGGACCAGAGATTTATTGGAAGAAATATACAAATTATTTGAAGAGCAACTGTAATCAACAAATTATGCTAGTAGGACTACAAGTAGTTTTGTAAGGAGAAATATATGAAATATTGCAAAGAAGAGAAAGAAAAGAGATATTAGTTATGAGATTTAAAAGTAATAGTGAAAATAAGAAATGTAAATTAAGTGAATAGATTGGAAAATTTTCAAGTGTGATTGGTGGAAGTCAAAAATTGTTTAAGATGTAAAAGTACCTTTAATTATTGTTGAAAATGATATGTTGAAAAACTGATAAATATATATATGTATGAGAGATATTCTGCAGTATGTACACAGTCAGATGCCAAGGCAGGAGGAAAGTGGACGAGAAAAGCTTTTCTCCCTCTCTCATAGAACTAGAATTTGCAGGCATCCAATGAAACTGGATGATGGAAGTTTCAGGACAGGTAAAAGAAAGTCCTTCTTAGAGCAAAGTTAAACTATGGAACTCCCTCCCACAGGAGGCAGTTATGGGCACCAACTTGGATGTCTTTAAAAGAGGGTTAGACAAATTCATGGAGGAGGAGAGGGCTATCGATGGCTCCTGGCTCTGCTTTGCCTCCACAGTCAGAGGCAACAGGGCTTCTGAATACCAGTTGCCGGAAACCACAGGAAGGGAAAGCGCTCTTGTGATCGAATCCTGCTTGTGGGTTTCCTTTTGGGGTATCTGGCTGGTCACTGTGACACACTGTGACACACTGTGGCCCACACTCACCCAGCCCTACTGAAGAGGCTCCTCATGAGGCCGGAGGAACATCACCCAGCTATTGTTTTATTGATTGACTGATCTAATACAGGGGTCCCCAAACTAAGGCCTGGGGCCGGATAAGGCCCAAGGGACTCATTTATCCGGCCCACAGCGACCCCTGCCGCCCACTGCCACCACCCGCTCTAACCAGCACTGTGCGGCTGCCCACTTCTGGGTCGGAGGAGCACTGGAAATAGCTTGTGCGCATGCGTTATTTCCAGTGCACATCCAGGTCGGAGGAGGCCCGTGCACATGCGCACAAGCTATTTCTGGTGCTCCTCCGACCTGGAAGTGCGCCAGAAATAGCATATGGGCACGCGCTCCCCTGCCCTTTGGCCCGCTGTGCGATTGGCGCTGGAGACGCTGCAGTAAGTTTGCTGACCCCTGATCTAATATGCTGTAAACCGCTTTGAGATTTTTATTAAAAATATAAAGCGGTATGGGGGGGGAGGATGCTGGATTAGATCGGCCATTGGCATCCCCAGCCTGCCAGATATTTTGGTCTACAACTCCCATGATTCCTAGCTAACAGGACCAGTGGTCAGGGATGATGGGAATTGTAGTCCAAAACATCTGGAGGGCCGAAGGTTGGGGATGCCTGTATTAGGTTTTTATACCAGTTTTCAGGTTTGGCTACAGATGGCATGGAAATGGGTGTGCTCTTTTTTTCTTTTTTCTTTGGTAAAAATGGAGGTGTGTGTTGTACTCACACTTTGATAAAAATACTGTGGATGTTAGGTCAAAATCACTACCATGGACAGCTAAAAGGAAGTGTGTGTGTGTGTGTGTGCCAGTACTCTGTACCAATGAGTCCTGCCACCAAAACGAAAGAAAGAAAAAGGCAATGTCTGAAAGGAAGGTGGTTTCATTTTCTAGGTCAGCTCAGACTGTAAAATCCCTCTGTGTTAAAGCTAAAAGTTGCCAGGTAAATCCTTAAAATTCTCTTACATGAATTTGCAAATCTGGCTCCCACCCAGCCTGGGTTGGCCCTATCATTGGGCAAAGTGAGGTGACGGCCTCAGGCGGCAAATGCTGTGGGGTGGGGAATGGTGGCTCGGCTTTTGAGCATTCAGAAGCAAAGTATAAACAGCCTGATGCGGCCGAAGTCGGCTATGCCCTGGTGCGGTGTAGATGTGGCACAACTCACTTGCCAGTTGCCCCTCACCTTACTGAAGTCATAAATGACTGTGGCTGGGTCGTTAGTCCGGTCCTTGACATAGAAAGTGGCTGCTTCTTCCATATTGACAGAGAGGTTGAGCTGCGAGTCTCCTCCTTCCAGGCCCTCGATGGTCATCTGCAAAACCTGCAAGTGATGGAGTGTGTTAACAAGAGGTGCCTTGTTTCCCCTTCTTTCCAGCATCCCGCAGCAACAACTACTCCCCGAAGTAGCAACCCCTGCCTTCCTGCGGGCCCCAATCCTTAGCAAACTCACTGACCAAGGGCCTAGACTTCTGTAGCTAAAAGATTATGATCCGTGCCAAAAGTCTGGAAGTATCATCAAACTTGGAGAACCCCACAGTTTGCGGAGGTATGATCCCCTCCCTGGTGGGTAGGAACTAAGCATGCTTAGCGGACACTGAATTTTCACTGCTGGTTGGAGGACAGGCAGGCAGAAAACCAGGGGAGAATATGTAATGGAATATCCTGGAAAAGGTCATGGCGGGCTGGAGCCTCGAACAGGAACACATCACACTGCAACATTTTGTCCTAGGCTCCGCTCATTTCACACCTTTCCTAATGCTGATCTTGTTGGTACTACAGCCTAGAACAGGCATAGGCAAACTCGGCCCTCCAGATGTTTTGGTAGGACTACGATTCCCATCATCCCTGACCACCGGTCCTTCTAGTTAGGGATGATGGGAGTTGTAGTCCCAAAACATCTGGAGGGCTGAGTTTGCCTATGCCTGGCCTAGAACCACAGAATTGTAGAGTTTAACCCCTGTAAACCTTCACCACCCCTGAGCGTTGGCCGTGCTGGTTGGTGTCCCGCAACACCTGCCCTAAACATCCCATGGCATCCTCGCTCTGCTCACCGCCTCCGTGTGCGCCTGGGTGACGAAGAGGCCCATCAGGAGAGCCCCCACGATGATCACCACGATGAGGACGACGATCACCACGATGATCAGGAGCCTCTTGATGTGCACGGGGCAGCTGGGCATCTTGGGCAGGTGGAGCAGGAGCCTGGGCAGGCAGCAGCACCAGCGGCAGCAGCAGGCGCAGCTGGGGGGGCAGCAGCTGGGGCAGCAGTTGGGGCAGCAGCCGCAGCAGGTGGGGCAGGAGCCGCAGCAGTCGCAGCCGCAGCAGTCGCAGCAGCCGCAGCAGGGGCAGCCCACAAACTCCGGGTCCAGGGCATGGTAGTCCTTGCAGGGGGAGAGGAAAGTGGGTGTGACACACGCAGAGACTTGCTTTCAGGTGCTTCACAAATCCCAAATAAATGCCAGCTTGGGTTGGAGTGTGGGTCAGTCTAGACCAGGGGTCAGCAAACTTTTTCAGCAGGGGGCCGGTCCATGGTCCCGCAGACCTTGTGGGGGGCCGGACTATATTTTGGGGGGCGGAAATGAAATAATTTCTATGCCCCACAAATAAGCCAGAGATGCATTTTAAATAAAAGGACACATTCTACTCATGTAAAAACACACTTATTCCCGGACCGTCTGCAGGCCGGATTGAGAAGGTGATTGGGCCGGATCCGGCCCCCAGCCCTTAGTTTGCCTACCCATGCCATGAAACTACGTCGTCATAAGACCTGAGTGGTACTTTTTAACCTTACTAGGCCTGTATAGTTTTATCTGAAACTTAAAAGCATTTCCTCCTGTGAACAGATGGCAATTTTATGTTTCGATTCATATATTCCAGTCTTCTCTGTATGCTCATAAAGATTGATTGACTGATTGAATATAACAGTTTATGTTAACCACTAAGGAAGAAAATAACACAATAAAATTCAAAACAGCAATGATTAGTTGCACATTTATTCAAAATCTCGTGAAACTGGTTTATTGTGAGACAATATGACCATAGGTGGCAAGTTGAGGGTCTTCATCAGCATCCCAAAAGAATGAGCCTGGGTGTGTGTGTGTGTGTGTGTGTGTGTGTGTGTGTGTGTGTGAGAGAGAGAGAGAGAGAGAGAGAGAGAGAGAGAGAGAGAGATGATCTGGGAGCAGGCTGGGAACTGGCATCACAGAGCCCTGCTTGTTCTGTACTGGATCCAAGGCTGAGGCTAAAGGAGATGCAAGATCTGTTTGGGTGTGAATGTCTTCTGTTCAGATGTAAATGAAACCATATATTCTAAAGGCACCACAGTCTTTGCCTGACCTTGATTCCAAGGAAGCTAAACCTGGGTAAGCACCTGGAAACCCTGGCTTGTCTCACCGCTCAGAGATTGGAGTGGCATGTCACAGTATTGAAAGCGGGATTGTGTGTGACCACCCAGGGAGCATCATGAACACAAATCATCATGACTGTGAAATGAAAAGGATGTCTGGAGGCTCCCTGGTAGAAATGGGTGAAAGAGATGCGAGATATTGCAACACAGTTTCGCACAATCCTCAGCCAAGATTTCCTGAGTCCCTAGCAGCACAAACCTGTACATGCAGACAGAGAAGCTAGTCCCAGTGAGTTCAGTGGGGATTATTTCTTGTAAGTGGGTGCAACTAACACTTATAACACACAGGATGCTAAGACTGACCTGAAGTTGTCTTTGTTTTCTCGGTTGCTCAAGCTGCACTACTGCTTATTTAAAAAGGTACCCTGAAGTCTGTAGTAACTGCAGTGTAGGTCACAGAACTAGAGTTGGAAAGGACCCCGAGAGTCATCTAGTCTGACCCCTCACAATGCAGGAAATCCCAGCTAAAGAATTCCTGACAGGTGGCCATCCAGCCTCTGCTTAAAAACCTTCAGTGAAGATCTCTGAGTCATGAAAGGAAAAGAACCTGCAGAATTCCTTACCTAGACTAAGCTTACCAGATTTTTTTCAATGATCCGGGGACACTTTAAATACATACATACATACTACATGTTAGGGACATTGATGCTGCAGCGATGGTGGTGGCAGAAGGGCAGCCGCTGCCTTGACCTCAACCGTCACGTTTCCCCTTCCTCTGAGGTTTATATCTCCTTTCTCCATGAGCCTGGGCAGCCCCTGAGTTGTTGGTTCTTCAGTGGTGGAGGTGGGGAAGCGGTGCGCAGTGGGTGAGGCATGGAAGGTGGAGAAGAAGGGCCGAGAGCAGTGGTGGTGAGGCCATCGGAGCATCCCCAATCCCATTCCTACTTGCGTGCAAGCAGGAGGGGGTGGGGATCCCTCAACTGGGAAGGGAGGCTTCCCGTTGCCTAACTGAGAGATCCCCACCCCTCTCCTGCTTCCACGCAAGTAGGAGGTGGGAGGCTGCTCCAATAGGCAGCATGAAGCCTCCCTTCACAGCTTAGTTGCTGGGGTCAGGGAAGGTGGAGGCAGCCCGGAAACTGCGTCTTCGAGCCCCTGCACCACCATCACATGGGGACTTCCAAGCAGCTCCTGAAGCCAGCCAGGGCCGACTGCTCTGGGCTGCTGAGACTGCCGCTGCTGCGTTTCCCAGGGACATTAGATGAAATCCAGGGATGGAATTTGTCTGGGGACTTATTCGCAAATCCGGGGACTGTCCCCTGGAAACGAGGACGTCTGGTAACCCTAACCTAGACTGAAAAAAGACATGTGGACTTCTGGAGGAATACAACACTTTAAACATCCAGATACGATTATACTTACCTGTATAACATTGTGGAGTCAACTTCCACAGGAGGTTGTGGACTCTCTTTCGTTGCAGGTTTTTAAGCAAAGGTTGGATGGCCACCTGTCATGGACGCTTTAGCAGAGTTTCCTGCATTGCAGGCAATTGGACTAGAGAACCCCTTTGAGTCCCCTTCCAATTCTACACTTCTCTGATTGATTCATACATCTCAGTACTGACTTTCCCATTTGTATGTTAGTTTTTGTTGTTATTGTTTGTAAAATGTGATGCATGGTTTCATTTATCTCGTAAAACCCAATAAAAATATAAATAGGTAGCATCTCCAATAAGGTATTTAGTCCTCGGTCTTGATTAGATACCTTTTTGGAGCTGCCTAGATAAACGTATACATTTAAATTAGGATTGGTGGAATCTTCTTATTGTTTCTATCGCCGCCTTGTTACATTTGCAGCTTAAGAAATAAAGTAGTTGTTTTGAAGAATGCAGATAATAATAAACATGATACCACGCATATGCAACAGCCTACAGAGTGCTAAAAATCAGAATATTTATTTTCAGAAAGAAAGAAAGAAAGAAAGAAAGAAAGAAAGAAAGAAAGAAAGAAAGAAAAGACTCCGATCTCAATGCAGGGAGGGACTCACCACTGCTGGTGCTCGGAGCAGAGCTTCTTGCGTGACAATTTCCATCGTCTCCTTGATCTCCATAGCCTGGCTGTGTCTGCAATCCCTACTCCCAGCCTGCTCTCTGAAGGGAGCATGTCAGATATATATATAGATAGATATGTGGCAGCCTAGAGGGGCAGTGACCCAGGTGGGCTGTGAGTCCTCCAGGCTGCTGACCTGGCTGAGAGCCAGGCCTTCCCTTGGCTTTTTGGGTGTGAGAACCTAGTTCTCCACCACCAGCCCTTCATACTTCAAAGCCAAGTTCCACAGAAGTGGCCAGGGAGGTCCTTGCCATTAAGCCACCTCAAAGGACCCTTGTCTCCAGGAACAGAGCTCTTGTGGTTTAGAGAACTGCAAACATTGGTCTCCTGAGGACTTAAGTGAGGTCCTTATGATGGGGCCACCCTGTCCTCATGACGAACATATCTCCTCATGGTTAAGGTGCCCTCTTTTCATCTCCTTGACCAGCTCTTTCTTGAAGAGATTGAAATGTTCAAAGTAATCATTTCGAAATCATTTGGGAAACCGTGGTGGTGTGGCAGTTAGAGTGCCGGACTTGGACTTGGGAGAAAGACCAGGGTTCAAATCTCCCCTTGGCCATGAAACTCACTGCCTCTCAGCCTAGCCTACCTCATAGTGGGGATTAAATGACGGGGAGAGCTATGGACGTCACCTTGAGCTCTTGGAGAAAAAGATGGGATAGAAATGCAATATAAGTAAATGAATAAATGAATAAGCCAGCCTCCTCCCATGAGCCTTTGGGCTAGGGAGTCTCCAGTCTCAGGAGTAGGCCACATGGATTACTCCACTTGCTCTCAGTTGGACTCCAACTCCCATCATCCTCCGTCAGCACAGTCAATGAGGAGGGGAAATGGGAGTTGGAAATCCAGCAATTTGAAGTCTCCACATGGATGCCTCTTCTCCAGCATGATTCTTTTGACATTTCTTCATTATTCCCGGGGAGGGTTCCGTATTGTTTAGCAGAGATCAGGTTCTCTATTTGTTCCAGGGAGCAGAGCGGTGCAACCCTGAAGTTATTGTTGATGGTGATGTTATCTTAATTTATTTCCCACCCTTCACCCTAAGGTCCCAGGGCAGGTTACAACAATTTAAAAGTCAACATTAAAATGATTTAAAAAAATTGGACAAATTCACAGAGGCAGCGGCAGGGCCGTCTGAAGCATATCAGGGGCCGTGGTGCAAAGATCCCTCTGGTGCCCGCCCCATATTTCCCAGCGGCTTGGGAGGAAGCTGCACGCTC
Source organism: Podarcis vaucheri (assembly GCF_965113315.1). Lineage (NCBI taxonomy): Eukaryota > Metazoa > Chordata > Lepidosauria > Squamata > Lacertidae > Podarcis > Podarcis vaucheri. Next base: position 86,407,364 of record NC_138765.1, on the reverse strand, counting down.
GCCAGCCATATGGTTAATGGGGCACAGCTGGCGGGCGTGCAGGGAAAGGGGAGGCCGTCAGCAAAGCCGCGCAGCACCCCCACTCGCTGGGGCGCACCTGAGAGGCTGGCGCAACGCACCACTAAGCCCAATAGGAAAGATGGCTCTGGGCAGCGGCTACCAACAGCTACTAAGCATTTTAAGGAATATTTGAAAAAAATATGCTAATATTTAAATATTAGAATAGCTTTGGAAGTGGATTTAGGCTGTAGGGTTAGAAGTGGAAGATAGTGTATTTTAAAATAGTATTATTTGTAAGCGATAAAATGTGAAGTTTTTTATGGTTAAGGTAAGTGTGATTAAAAAATGGTTAGAAATTATGAAATATGTAAACTGCTAAGGATGAGGTAAAATGAAAATCAGATGGGGGGACTTGGGGAAGCCCACCTAACAATGTTTAGAAAAATAAGGATAAGACAAGAATCTGTTTGTATTGTTTGTTTTTCGCTTTGTGTTGTTTATTTGTGTTATAAAATGAATAATTTATTTTTTGGTGGGGGGAACAAAACAGCAGCTACTAAGCATGACGGCTATGCTCTGCCTCAGTAAATGCTTCTGAATACCAGTTGCTGGAAGCCCCAGGAGGGGAAAGGGATCTGGTGATCAAATCCTGCTTGTGGGTTTCCCGTTAGGACATCTGCCTTGCCACTGTGAGAACAGGTTGCTGATCCAGCAGCCTCTTATGTTCTTGACTTCACTGCTCTTTCTGCTCTCACTTTCTGCTCTCAGATTGAGGTTGAATCCTGACAAGACAGAAGTACTGTTTTGGGGGGACAGGAGGCGGGTGGGTGTGGAGGACTCCCTGGTCCTGAATGGGGTAACTGTGCCCCTGAAGGAACAGGTGTGCAGCCTGGGAGTCATTTTGGACTCACAGCTGTCCATGTAGGCACAGGTCAAATCTGTGTCCAGGGCAGCTGTTTATCAGCTCAATCTCGTACGCAGGCTGAGACCCTACCTGCCCGCAGACTGTCTCGCCAGAGTGGTGCATGCTCTAGTTATCTCCCGCTTGGATTACTGCAACGCACTCTACGTGGGGCTACCTTTGAAGGTGACCCGGAAACTGCAATTAATCCAGAATGCGGCAGCTAGACTGGTGACTGGGAGTGGCCGCCGGGACCACATAACACCGGTTCTGAGAGATCTGCATTGGCTCCCAGTACGTTTCCGAGCACAATTCAAAGTGTTGGTGCTGACCTTTAAAGCCCTAAACAGCCTCGGTCCAGTATACCTGAAGGAGCGTCTCCACCCCCATCGTTCAGCCCAGACACTGAGATCCAGCGCTGAGGGCCTTCTGGCGGTTCCCTCATTGCGAGAAGTGAGGCTACAGGGAACCAGGCAGAGGCCCTTCTCGGTGGTGGCGCCTGCCCTGTGGAACGCCCTCCCAGCAGATGTCAAAGCAATAAACAACTATTTTACTTTTAAAAGTCATCTGAAGGCAGCCCTCTTTAGGGAAGTTTTTAATGTTTGAAGCTGTACTGTTTTTAATATTCAGTTGGAAGCCGCCCAGAGTGGCTGGGGAAACCCAGCCAGATGGGCGGGGTATAAATAAATTATTATTATTATTATTATTATTATTATTATTATTATTATTATTATCACTGCCAGCCTTGACCTTGTGCCCCTCAACCAGCCCCTCTAAGCAATTTGAAAGGCGCAGATTCCAGGGGCTTGAAGACAGCCCTTCCACCAGGGGTCTGCAACCTTTAAGACAAAAAGAGCCACTTGGACCCGTTTCCGAAGAAAAAAAACTGGGAGCTGCAAAACCGGGAAGGTGATGTCGGGACGGTGTGTGACTAACGCACGCACCGCCCCCATGCGACGTCACAGCCAGTACAGCGCCCGCCACAGTGGGGAGTGTCGGGGCGCACAATGCGCCTCCTCCCCTCGCTAGTATCCGCCCCGGAGCCACGGCAAAGGTGTAAAAGAGCCACATGCGGCTCCAGAGCCGCGGGTTGCAGACCCCTGCACAAGTCCTTTCTCAGGGGCTTGGAAAGAGGTAAAGTGTAAAATGGAAAATGAGTGAGGAATGGCAACTTAAACTGATGATGGAATATGCATAGCTTGCAGACTTAATTTATAGAATAACAGAACAAGAAGAACATATGTTTAAAGAAGATTGGAAAATGTTTATTGAATATACCGGGGGGGGGGGAATTGTGTACACTTAAAAACATTGGCAGCATTAAGATAAATTCAACAGTGTAAATAAGTTTTGATGGATGTAATAATGGAATACTGGGACGCGGGTGGCGCTGTGGGTAAAACCTCAGTGCCTAGGACTTGCCGATCGCATGGTCGGCGGTTCAAATCCCCGTGGCGGGGTGCGCTCCCGTTGCTCGGTCCCAGCGCCTGCCAACCTAGCAGTTCGAAAGCACCCCCGGGTGCAAGTAGATAAATAGGGACTGCTTACTAGCGGGAAGGTAAACGGCGTTTCCGTGTGCGGCTCTGGCTCGCCAGAGCAGCTTCGTCACGCTGGCCACGTGACCCGGAAGTGTCTGGGGACAGCGCTGCCTCCCGGCCTCTAGAGTGAGATGAGCGCACAACCCTAGAGTCTGTCAACTGGCCCGTACGGGCAGGGGTACCTTTACCTTTAATAATGGAATACTGAATGGTTTAGTTTATGTAAAATATGCAGGGATTTATGGCAAGCAAACTGAACCGTGGAAGGAGAAGGAGGGAAGTCACTGATATTTTAAGGTTGTTGGAATGAATATTCTAAAACGTGAAATAGAAAAACTTAGTAACAATTTATACAAAAAAGAAAAGAGGAAAAGTGTTTGCTTTTCTGAACCCAACCAACTTAATAATTGGATATGCCCATGTTCTTAGGTGTATTTGTTAGCACAATGTCCTGGCCTGGGTTCAAGGCTTCAAGGAGCCCTCAAGGAGATCCTTGAGGAAAGTGAGGGCCCTTATAGCCATCCCTGTGCCCTCCTTGAGCCTACCCTCTCCATTGGGTTAAGTGCTTCCCAATCCTGTCATGGGCTGCCCACTAAATTTCCCTGATGTTCCTGCCAAGAGGGTGATGCTTGCGAGGTGCAGCAAGGAGGGTACCCTCCAGAGAGGGCAGCTGACAACTGAAGCACTGTTACATCATCACCAAATGCCTGCTCCCCACTGCGAGTGTGATCCAGAAATAGGCTGCATTGTTATTGTAATGGGTTTGAGTTACTCGTGCGTAAATTGTCCCCGTTAAGGGGCTTAATTGCCTTGGTTAAACCGTCCTGACTGCACAGCCCATCTCAGTGTGGCTGCCTCAGTCGCTAGCAGAATCTGTCTGTGGGCGTTTCTTAAACCTTTTCCAGCATAAAAGCTGTTTGACTCCCAGTTGTCTCCGCCTTTCATTGCGCGGGAGTCTTCTGCGCAGGGAGGGCGTGGGTAGTGGAGGACCAGTGCTTTCCTCACTGATGTCCAGGGAAGAATCCCGGAGCTCTCCCTCCACTTCCCTGGTGTTACGCCGATTTCCTTCCTCCTCTACCAAGCTGCGTCTCCCCCTAGTGCTGGTACCTTCTCCTGCAGAATCGGGGAGCCTCTCCTTCACCTTTCGCTCTGATGGCAGTTCCCTGACAGTTATATTGTGTGTTTTTTAAGGCCTTAACATAAGAAGGGCCTGCTGGATGAGGCCAAGGGCCCATCTAGTCTCTGGTGCCTCTGAGAAACCTGCAAGCAGGATGTGAGCACAGGAGCCCTTCCCTTCCCTATGATTTCCAGCAACTGGTGTTCAGAGGTGTGGCGAGCACACAGGGTCCCCGGACGTTTAACGGTCTATTGATCCCTGTGCCACCACTGGGCTCGCTTCCCTGCTGCCACCAACCAGTTACTCTCTGGTAAAACATTGAGTCCAGTCAGCTGTTAAAAGTGAACCAAAAAACCAAGTTTATTTTACAAACATTAACAAGTTTATGGTTTCTCAGATAATATTCCTGTCAGTATCTTAACTTTAGGGACGTGGGTTAAACCACAGAGCCTAGGACTTGCTGATCAGAAGAGGTTTGTTGTTGATCTTTTTTTAGGGGTGGGGGACCCCAAAGTTGTTGGCTTTTTAAAAGAAATAGTTGTTTGCCTTTAGAACGGTTGCGGGACACAGGGACTCCCAGCGCCAACCAAAAGGGGTGCCAGCACCCCAGGCACAGGGGTGTACGAAGGGGGGTATGGGTTCCATGCTGGGGGGGGGGCAAAATGTTGGGCAGCACGCACAGTCGCCATGCTGTCCATCTGCTGCCCCCTATTAACTGCTTTGGCTGCGTGTGAAGCACCCGGAGTGCCGTGTAACATTGTGGGCACTGTTCAACGCATCCTGTTGCGTGTGCCAAGCTGCGGGTTCCTTGGCTGTCAGCGCACGCTCCCAGCACCGTCCAACATGGGGTGCCAGTGCAGAACGATGGGGAATGCAAGTGGCATCAGAGGCAACATCTCCAGACAGGATCTGTCTGCTCCTATTCATCGGGTTTTGTTGCTGCCTTCAGTGCTGTCGGCGCGCGGCAGATCCCACCACAACGTTACACGGCACTCTGGGTGCAGTGCCAGAACAGTTAGCTGCCATGCAGCTGGGGCAAGAGCCAAGAGCCGAGATGAGCCGAGCCTGTTGGAGAGCTATGGGCTCTTCTGCTGCTGTGGCTCGGCACGAGTTCAGGGGTGAGTGTTGGAGTCTGGGGAAGAGCCGGTGGCACTCCGACGGACTCTGCTCCGCTTGACTGTCAGCAGCTCTTCCCCGGACTCCAATGCTCGGCCCCGGACTCGGCCTGGTGTCTCTGAGAGCCCGGCGCCCTGGTGCCGTGCACCCCTAGTGCCAATGGTTAAGATGGCCCTGCTCCTGTATAGGATATAGCCAGTGCCAGATTTATGTATGGGTTTATAGAGTTAAAATGAATGACAAAAATGAAGTTGTAAGGTACAAGGCAAGACTAGTTGCTAGGGGCTTTCAACAAATTCCAGGCAAAGATTATGATTTGTGCTATTCACCAGGTGTAAAAATATGAAACAGTTAAACTTTTGTTAAAAGATGCATCATTTGTGGAAAAGCCCACTACGCAATGTTTCTCTGCTCTTAAGAGAATGGTAATGTACCTTAAACATACCAAACATTATAGGTTGCAGTTTACATCACACATGAAAGACATGTACAAAGTATGCTTTATGTTTTTGTTCCACAGTGATGAACCACAGGGGAAATGTTGAATGGTTTCTTTACATGTAAAGGTTCATCATTGTTCCACCCGATGTGTGTCTTTAAGGGGCCGGAGCAAGGGCCAGAGCAAACTAACGAGACCCAGCTTTACAGCTGTGAAACATAGCAGGTGCTGCTGAGTTGTATTTGATTAAGGTGTGTCAGCATCTGGGTGTAGTATATAAGGAGTAGCACCTAGCTCTCCCATTTCCCTGGGGGATGGGTTGGTGGTTGGGTCATGTTTGTTTGTTGATGTATTTAGTGTAAATGGAGTTTTTGTTTTTCTTATTAAAACCTTCTTTAAGTTATTTTTGAGTCCCTTTTTAATGCATGGTCTCCCCAGCAAGCTCTCTGCAGCGCTACCATACAGTAAAAAGCCAACACCAGGAACTAAGTATTTATCACTACAAAAGAATGGCCAGGCTCCCCAGGCAATCCAATCAAGTAACCTGCCAGACAGGAGATAAACAAGGACAAGAGATAAACAACATTCAAATTTCTGTTTTAGACCACCCCTTCTGTGATGTATGTATGATGTTTCTGGGGGTGGTCTTGATCTACAGGGTGGCAATTTCAAAATAATAATAATAAATAATAAATTTTATTTATATCCCGCCCTCCCCAGCCGAAGCCGGGCTCAGGGCGGCTAACAACAATCAAATAATCAAACAGTAAAATAGTTACACAATCTAAAAATATTTCATTATAAAAATTAATTAAATCAAATTGAAGGCAACCAATTAAGCAAAATTCTGTGCAGGTTGCCAGAGGAGGGAGTCAGGCTGCGCCCTGACCAAAGGCCTGGTGGAACAACTCTATCTTGCAGGCACTGCGGAAAGATGTCAGGTCCCGCAGGGCCCTAGTCTCTTGTGACAGAGCATTCCACCAGATTGGAGCCACAGCCGAGAAGGCCCTGGCTCTAGTTGAGGCCAGCCTAACCTCTCTGAGGCCTGGGACCTTGAGGATGTTATTATTTGCAGACCGTAGGTTTCTCTGTGGGGCATACCAGGAGAGGCGGTCCCGTAGGTACGAGGGTCCTAGGCCGTATAGGGCTTTAAAGGTTTAAACCAGCACCTTAAACCTGATCCTGTACTCCACCGGGAGCCAGTGCAGCTGGTATAGTACCGGGTGAATGTGATCTCGCAGCGAAGACCCCATAAGGAGTCTCGCCGCGGCATTCTGCACCCGCTGGAGTTTCTGGGTCAGTCTCAAGGGCAGCCCCACGTAGAGCGAGTTACAATAATCCAGTCTGGAGGTGACCGTCGCATGGATCACAGTGGCTAGGTCAGGGCGAGAGAGATAAGGGGCCAACTGCTTAGCTTGGCGGAGATGAAAAAATGCCGCCTTTGTTATAGCTGTAATCTGCGCCTCCATAGAGAGGGAGGTATCGAAGATTACACCCAAACTCTTAACGGACGGTGCTGGCACTAATTGCACCCCCGCAAGAGATGGGAGTTGCCCCCTCAATCCCATATCGTCCCGCCCCAGCCAGAGGACCTCTGTTTTCGAAGGATTTAACTTCAACCGGTTCCCACGTAACCATCCAGCCACAGCTTCCAGACATCTGGTCAGTGTGTCTGGGGCCGAGTCAGGATGGCCATCCATCAACAGATAGAGTTGGGTGTCATCAGCGTACTGATGGCAACCCAGCCCAAAACTCCGGACAAGCTGGGCGAGGGGGCGCATAAAGATGTTAAAAAGCATCGGGGAGAGAATCTTCTTTATAAAAGAAGAAGAAGAGTTTGGATTTGATATCCCGCCTTTCACTCCCCTTCAGGAGTCTCAAAGCGGCTAACATTCTCTAAGACCACCCCTCAGATACATCCCACCTACATCACAGAAATTTAAATGTTGTTTTTCTCTTGTCCTTGTTTATCTCCTGTCTGGCAGGTTGCTTGATTGGATTTCTTGGGGAGCCTGGCCATTCTTTTGTAGTGGTAAAATACTTATTTCCTGGGCCAGGTCACAGGCTCACACCTTATTCAAACAGACATATCCTTGAGACAGGATTTATGAGGAAAGAGACAATGGGGAGGCTTTTCCAGTTTTACCTTGCAGAGAAAGGATTTGGTCAGTTTAGGAATCAAAATGGTTCCAGGTTGATCTTCCTGTGTTGATCTATGTATGTGCAGTTATGAACATTACCATATATCTAAGACCATAAAATTCCTATCACAGCAGAGAGTGCCTTCTCTGAGCCACTACTTTAAAGGGAGCCTTGTGCTCAGCCGCCCATCCCCAAACTGCTGTGGAGATGTATTATTCAGCCATTCTGTCTCTTTGTCTGTACAGAGGACTCCTGCACAAGCTTGTTCTGAAATGTTCCTTCTTCAGACACCCTGTTTCAGCTTCCTGAAGTCATGTCGGTAGCACTGACAAAAGGAGTCATATTGTTTCATGCAGCCCAAACTCTGAGCAGTGAGAGGCTTTGGGCTATACAGAGTGTGCTGGTCCTTTGGAATGACGCTCACTGTGGGGTCTTTAGGATACAGTGGTACCTCAGGTTACATACGCTTCAGGTTACAGGGAAGATGGGTGGGGGTGGGGTGGCCGGACTATATTTTGAAAAAGAAAATGAACGAATTCCTATGCCCCACAAATAATCCAGAGATGCCCTTTAAATAAAAGGACACATTCTACTCATGTAAGAACACGCTGATTCCCGGACCGTCTGCGGGCCGGATTGAGAAGGCGATTGAGCCACATGTGGCCCAGATGTGGCCTTAGGTTGCCTACCCATGCTCTTACGCATATTGATAGTGTCCTCAGCTTAACAGATACTTGCCAGACTGTATTTAAAGAGAGGTGTAAGCCCCTACAGTCCAAAGACAATTGGAAAGCTTTCCCCATTTCCTTCCTCCTTGCAGAGAAATATTTGAGGTCAGTTTGGCTTCAGGATTGCTCTCCTGTACTGTTTCAGACACTATACTTATGCATGTGTGCTGCCTTGTACATTTATGAACATTTATTTATATATATTGTAAGGATATCAGGGGGTTACTCGAGAGCAATCAGGCAAATGCCTCCCTGGTCGGCTGTAAAGCCTCGTTATTGGTGCCAAAAACCCTTCACCATGCAGAGCACCACTATTCCGTGTCTTGCTCATTTACTGGCAGAATCTGAGAGTGGGCGGTCCTTAAACCTTCCCCAGCAGAGTAGTTTCTTGACGCCCAGTCTGCGCCTCCCCTCTCGGCGTGGAAGCCTACTGCGCAATGAAGGCGTGGGTAACGGAGGACCTCTCTCCTCCCCACTTTGCTCAGGCAAGGTGTCCTGGCACCGCCTCGCCTCCCCCGAGCCCTGAAGCTGAAGTTTCCTGCTTGGCAGGGGGTTGGACTCGATGGCCCTTGTGGTCTCTTCCAACTCTATGATTCTATGATTCTATGAAGCTCCTCTCCACTGGAGGCGTGGCTACTCTCCTCCGCTGAGGAGGAGCTGCTTCCCACGATCTTTGGGGGCTCTCTGTAATCCATCCGGCTTTTCCCCTCTCGCCCCTGAGCCGATGGCAGTTCCCTGACATATATATAAGACCTTAGAATTCCTATAACAGTGGGATATTCCTCTATTCCATCAGCACTTTGTATGAGGTTAACTGTGGGTGAGCTGAAGCAAGGATAAGCATTCCGTGTCATCAATAATGCCTTTGCCCTACCTTTCTCCTTTGTCCGCAGCGCTAAGTGAACCTCCCCTGTGTATTGGCAGAGCTCTGCTGTTATGACAGCAGCAGAGATGCACTGCTAAACCATTTAGTATGTGTTCATAGGAAAGATCTCATGCGATCTTCCAAACGGCAGCTGTTCTGTTTTAGGCCAGAATTGTAGGTGGAACCTGGGAATAGCTGTCTTGACTGTTCCCTCTTATCTGAGCAGTTTCCTAAATCGTGGAGAGGAGAAGCCAATCTATTGACTGTGGGCCACAGTCTGTCCATGTTAGCAAGCGATTCTTCCACAGGAAGCAGCGATAGCCACAAACTTGGGTGGCTAGTAGCCACCAATAGTCCTTTACTCCATGAATTTGTCCAGTCAAATTGGTGGCTGTCACTGCCCCCTGTCATAGTGTGATAAGAATTTTAAGGTCTTAGATATGTAATAAATGTTCATAAATGTACCAAGCAAACACGTACATAAAAGTATAAACCACATGTCTGAAAACCCCACAGAAAAAAGGTTCTTAACAAATTGACCTCAATTATTTCTCTGCAATGTCAAAGTGGGAAACATCCCCATTGCCTTTTTCCTTCGCAAATCCTGTCTTAAGGGCACATTTAAGATATGAATAGGGTGTGAGCCTGTGACCTGGCCCAGGAATTAAATATTTATCATTACAAAAGACTGGCCAGGCTCCCCCAGGCAATCCAGTCAAGTGACCATTAAACAGGTAACCTGTCAGACAAGATAAACAAGTCATCCAGATTTCTGTTGTAGACCACCTTTTCTGTGATGTAGGTATGATGTATGGAGGGGTGGTCTTGAGCTCCAGAGCAGGGAATTAAAAATGTCTATATAAGGCCTTGCACGCCATTGTTCTGGGTTCCTCCTCCCTCCTGCGTGTGGTGAGGGGAGCACCCTGTTGCAACAGATCAATAAAGAAGAGGCTTACTAGCTGCTTTGCTTCTCAATATTCTCTGGTTGGCCTCTGTTTTTTTCTCCTACCAATAGGGAACCTACATAAGGACTCTGTATGGGCTCTTGGATACCCCATAAGGGGAAAGGGGCAGATTTTTTGTCTAGAACACTAGTAGCCACCAATAGCCCTTTCCTCCATGAATTTGTCCAGTCAAATTAATGGCTATCACTTCCCCCTGCCATAGTTCAACTATATGCTGTATAAAGAAATACTTATTTTTATATGTACTGGATCTTCCAGCAAACTCAAGGCCAGACCTTTTCTGGCATTATTAAGACACACACACCCCAACAGCTCAAATTTTGCCTTCCTGCACTTTATTGATGATTATAGATTTGACAAGCAGCGTTAAGAAAAAGGGAACATAACCAGCAAACGACCAGTACAAAGCATACAATAAAAAGATGTGCATGGTTGATATCAGCAGCTAGAGATGTTCAAGCAGAATTATTCTTATAACAATAGATTTTTCAAAAAAGAAGTTTAGTACATAAAATCTGTTTCCTTGCCTTGTCTTGAATTCCCATCTGCTTAGGGCCAGGATACATGATGATAACATGGCTGGGCTAAGTGCCTTCCCTCAAATTGCAGCTAGTGGATTAAATGTCTGGATGTCCCGTCTCATCCCCATCTGAAAGCAAACTCTCTCTCTCTCTGTACATGTTGGACTAGCATCCTGCACATACTAAGCTGGCATGGAGAGAGTTATCACCTGCAAGATTGCCTTGACTGCTGGACCACTTTGATTGGCAGAACTGGCACTGCTACAGGTGCCACATTTGTATGAACTCTGTCTTTTAGTACGCACTTCGGAACTCCCTGGCTATTGATACCAGGCACACACATTCACTGTTCTCTTTTCAGCACCTGCTAAAAATATTTAAGTTTTAGGCCAGCCTAACTCAGATATTTAGAAGGTTGATATGAGTTTTAATCTGCTTTTTGGCCTGTTGTTATTTTAACTTTTCGTGGGGTTGCCATATTTCAAAAAGTGAAAAGCTGGACACAAAAGTTGTTGAGTTCCCCCCCCCCTGGCAATGTTGTTGAGATGGCTTGTTTTGGTTTGGGTTTTTTGCCCAAAGTTCTTGCCCAAAAGGACGTTTCCCAGCAATTTTTAAGGAAAATAGGCAAAAATGACACTGCTGATATGGTTGCCATACGTCCGGATTTTCGCAGACTTTTTTTTTTTGCCCAATTTCCACCCGGACACTGCTTCTGACTGTGGTATTCCATGTATGTCTGAGAAAGTCCGGATGTATGGCAACCCTACTTTTGTAGGTCTTAAATTATTGTTGTTAATGTGTCTAATTGGTAATTTTTTGGTTTTATCTTTTTTTGTAAACTGCTTTGAGGTTGTTGCTTTTTTTTACGATCAAGCTGAGTACAAATTTTGTGAAATAAAATAATTATGAAATACCATGCCAGAAGTGTGTGCAGACAGGAGAACATGCACTCCAGCTTCTATCTGTAGCCTGAGCCCAGATGGGTCCAGCTAGCTCACCACATTCTCCACCATCTGATTCCTCGGCTCCAAGATTTCAGGCATGAGCCTTTCTCCTTGGAGATACCAGGGCTCGAACATGGGACTTTCTGCATGGGCTCTGCCTTTGAGGAATGGCTCCCCTTCCCATGAAACGGCTTAGTCTAGCAATGCTTCAATCCATGTAGTTGCTGCATGTGGCTTTCTATTCTGATGAAGTCGTGGCAATTGACCAAGAATGGACTTTATCCCCTGAGGCCAAGAGATTAGCAAAGGGGTGTTGTTTGCAGTTCTATCTATCTATCTATCTATCTATCTATCTATCTATCTGTTGTGATTCCTGCATTTCAGGGAGTTGAACTACATGAGACTTTGGGTCTCTTCCAATTCTGTGATTCTATGATCTGAGGTGGCAAGAATACACAGAGGAATTATACCAGAAAGATATGGATGTCTTGTACACCCCAGGTAGTGTGGTTGTTGACCTTGAGCCAGACATCCTGGAGAGTGAAGTCAAATGGGCCTTAGAAAGCATTGAAAATAACAAGGCCAGTGGAAGTGATGGTATTCCAGCTGAACTGTTTAAAATTTTAAAAGATGATGCTGTTAAGGTGCTACACTCAATATGCCAGCAAGTTTGGAAAACTCAGCAGTGGCCAGAGGATTGGAGAAGATCAGTCTACATCCCAATCCCAAAGAAAGGCAGTGCCAAAGAATGCTCCAACTACCGCACAATTTCACTCATTTCACATGCTAGCAAGGTTATGCTTAAAATTCTACAAGGAAGGCTCAAGCAGTATGTGGACCGAGAACTCCCAGAAGTGCAAGCTGGATTTAGAAGAGGCAGAGGAACCAGAGACCAAATTGCAAACATGCGCTGGATTATGGAGAAAGCTAGAGAGTTCCAGAAAGACATCTACTTCTGCTTCATTGACTATGCAAAAGCCTTTGACTGTGTCGACCACAGCAAACTATGGCAAGTTCTTAAAGAAATGGGAGTGCCTGATCACCTCATCTGTCTCCTGCGAAATCTCTATGTGGGACAAGAAGCTACAGTTAGAACTGGATATGGAACAACTGATTGGTTCCAAATTGGGAAAGGAGTACGGCAAGGCTGTATATTGTCCCCCTGCTTATTTAACTTATATGCAGAATTCATCATGCGAAAGGCTGGGCTGGATGAATCCCAAGCCGGAATTAAGATTGCCGGAAGAAACATCAACAACCTCAGATATGCAGATGACACAACCTTGATGGCAGAAAGTGAAGAGGAATTAAAGAACCTTTTAATGAGGGTGAAAGAGGAGAGCGCAAAATATGGTCTGAAGCTCAACATCAAAAAAACGAAGATCATGGCCACTGGGCCCATCACCTCCTGGCAAATAGATGGGGAAGAAATGGAGGCAGTGAGAGATTTTACTTTCTTGGGCTCCATGATCAGTGCAGATGGTGACAGCAGTCACGAAATTAAAAGACGCCTGCTCCTTGGGAGAAAGGCGATGGCAAACCTAGACAACATCTTAAAAAGCAGAGACATCACCTTGCCAACAAAGGTCCGTATAGTAAAAGCCATGGTTTTCCCAGTAGTGATGTATGGAAGTGAGAGCTGGACCATAAAGAAGGCTGGTCGCCGAAGAATTGATGCTTTTGAATTATGGTGCTGGAGGAGACTCTTGAGAGTCCCATGGACTGCAAGAAGATCAAACCTCTCCATTCTGAAGGAAATCAGCCCTGAGCGCTCACTGGAAGGACAGATCGTGAAGCTGAGGCTCCAATACTTTGGCCACCTCATGAGAAGAGAAGACTCCCTGGAAAAGATCCTGATGTTGGGAAAGATGGAGGGCACAAGGAGAAGGGGACGACAGAGAATGAGATGGTTGGATGGTGTTCTTGAAGCTACTAGCATGAGTTTGATCAAACTGCGGGAGGCAGTGGAGGACAGAAGTGCCTGGCGTGCTCTGGTCCATGGGGTCACGAAGAGTCGGACACGACTAAACGACTAAACAACAACAACAACAACAACAATGATCTCTACATAAAGGCTGAGGGTTCCCACAGGGCCATTTCAGGGATCTCTTGCATAGCATCCCTGTTGCAGGAAGTCTGACTTTCGTTGCTGGTGTGCACGTTCTGTTGGGTCTTTGGTCTTCACTTCTCTCACCCATCTCTCCTCCTCTAAGCCCAGTAGATGGGGACGCTGCTACAGAGGATGTTGATGGTGGTACCCAGGATAGAACGGTCAGCCAATGGCACGTCTGTTCCCTCCTCATTCTCTTTGAGGGATGACGCCGGAGGCCTGGGCTGCAAAAACAGATCTCTTTGTTAATGGTACGACCCTGAGGAACCCCATCCAATTCTATAATTGTATGTTTACAATACAGTGATCCATGCGACGGTCACCTCCAGGCTTGACTACTGTAATTCGCTCTACACGGGGCTGCCCTTGAAGCTGACCCACAAACTCCAGAGGGTGCAGAATGCTGCAGCGAGGCTCCTCATGGGATCTCTGCCATGGGAGTATATTCACCCAGTGCTTTTCCAGCTGCACTGGCTCCCGGTGGAGTACAGGGTCAGATTTAAGGTGCTGGTTTTGACCTTTAAAGCCCTTCACGGCCTTGGACCCTCGTACCTACGGGACCGCCTCTCCCGGTATGCCCAGCGGAGGACCATAAGGTCCATAAATAGCAACACCCTAGAGGTCCCGGGCCCTAAGGAAGTCAGATTAGCCTCAACCAGAGGCAGGGCCTTTTCAACACTGGCTCCAGCCTGGTGGAACGCTCTGTCTCGTGATACTAGGGCCCTGCGGGATCTGATTTCTTTCCGCAGGGCCTGTAAGACAGAGTTGTTCCGCCTGGCCTTTGGCTTGGAGCCAATTTGATTCCCACCCCCTCTTTCTTTTTTCCTTTCCTTCTCCTACTGCGATGAGGCTACATTTTAATATTTTAATGTTGTGTTTTAATTTTGTTTTTAAGTTGTAATCATTCAACTTGTTTTTTATTATTGCTTGTAAGCTGCCCTGAGCCCGGCCTTGGTTGGGGAGGGCGGGGTATAAATAAAAAATATTATTATTATTATTATTATTATTATTATTATTATTATTATGTTTCTCTGAAATATAAAATTGCCCTGCAAACTTTGACATAGCCTGACTGCTTCACACAGTCCCTCCAAATCCCAAATCCCTCTGGGAAAGGTTCTGCATAGTTTTCTAAGCGGCTTTAAAGATGTTCCGACAATCAGCAGGTGGGTGTGGATGGATTCCCTTCAGCTCTTGGGACTTGTTCACACATCCACCTGTCCTTTGTACCTAGAAAGCACGGGTCCAAGTGGTTTTCCCCTTGGCCCACTCCTTTCTGGGGGAAAAACTGTGACAGAGCAGAACAAATGGCAACCTATGGAAAAACGGAATTGCCATTTGTTCTGATTGAGCACTAAAGAGCAGTTTTCCCGAATGGAGAAATGGGACATGAGAAAGCACTGGTCTGTTTTCATTCTGCCCTCATGTCCTGCCTGCAAACCAGTGGCAGCCAGCCTTAAGGACAGGGATCCCCATATAGCCACTCTCAAAAGATAACTGCTACTCCAAACAGCAAATCACAATGTCCTTGCATTACTGCAGGCCAGGGTGATATGTGTCCCAGCACTGGGTTTGTGGTTGTTTTGGAGGATGGTGGGACATTCAGCCAGCTGCACTGTGTGAAGTGGTACAGTCCAGAAGCAATCTTCCCACATGATTTGCTCTTTCCATGCCTTGGAAACTCTGAATGTAGAGTTAGGGCAATTATTCTAACCTGGATGTTCTGGAACACCTTGACAGCAGCATCCAGGCTCTGGATGTTTTCCTTCTTCATTCTGGTGATGTAGCAAGACTGTCCCGGCCAAGATCTGTAGCCAATCAGGAGCTGTTCAAAGGCAAAGGCTGTCAATTTAGCTGCGGTTCCTGTATTGCAGGAGGTATTTTATTGTGGGTATACTGTACATAGGGATGCGGGTGGCGCTGTGGGTTAAACCACAGAGCCTAGGACTTGCCGATCAGAAGGTCAGCAGTTCGAATCCCTGTGACAGGGTGAGCTCCCGTTGCTCGGTCCCTGCTCCTGCCAACCTAGGAGTTTGAAAGCACGTCAAAGTGCAAGTAGATAAATAGGTACCACTCTGGCGGGAAGGTAAATGGCGTTTCCATGCGCTGCTCTGGTTCGCCAGAAGCGGCTTAGTCATGCTGGCCACACGACCCGGAAGCTGTACGCTGGCTCCCTCGGCCAATAAAGCGAGATGAGCGCTGCAACCCCAGAGTCGGCCACGACTGGACCTAATGGTCAGGGGTCCCTTTACCTTTATACTGTACATATTTTGGATCTCAACAAGGTATATGTGCAAGGGCAACCCCACCTTCTCAGGGCTCTACCTCACATCCCAGACCCCATGCCCCCCTCCAAGCTTCTCTCCCTGTGCCTTCCTCTGTTGCATCTTCTGTTCACGCACACTAGGTAAGCAAAGACTAGGGCTGAGTCAAATGCCAAGGCTTTTGGTTCTCAGAGCAGAATGAGCCCTTTTGACACCACATTTTATTCTTCCCCCAAATGAATAAGAAGAACATCAGAAGAGGCTGCTGGATCAGGCCAACCACCCATCTAGTCCAGCACCCTGCTCTCGTGGCGGCCGACCAGATGTCCCTAATGGGAAACCCAGAAGCAGGATCTGAGCACAGGAACACTTGCACCTCCAGGCAGCTGCTATTCAGAAGGATGCAGAGCATAGTCACCAAGACTAGTAGCCACCTCTCCTCCATGTATTTGTCTAATCCTCTTTTAAAAGCCCATCCAAGTTGGTGGCCCTCACTGCCTCTTGTGGCAGTGAGTTCCGCAGTTTAACTATGTGCTGTGTGAAGCAGTGCTTTGTTTTCTCTGTCCTGACGCTTCCAAGGCTGAGCTTCAGTCGATGCCCAGGAGTTCTAGTGTTAGGAGAGAGGGAGGGGAAACTTTTCTCCATTCACTTTTTCCATGCCAGGCAAAATTTTATAAATATCTATCACGTCAAGAAGAAGCATGTGTGGCTTTGATACGATGCTTCAGACTTTTTGAAGGGAGAGGGAGGGCTTTTCTCTTGGGATTAACCTGCCCTGCCCTGCTCTCAATTCTCTTCTGGTCCTAATCCACCTTTCCACTACAGTGGTACTTCAGGTTAAGTACTTAATTCGTTCCGGAGGTCCGTTCTTAACCTGAAACTTCCTTAACCTGAAGCACCACTTTAGCTAATGGGGCCTCCTGCTGCCGCCGCGCCACCGGAGCCCGATTTCTGTTCTTATCCTGAAGCAAAGTTCTTAACCTGAAGCACTATTTCTGGGTTAGCGGAGTGTGTAACCTGAAGTGTATGTAACCTGAAGCGTATGTAACCCGAGGTACCACTGTACTGGGCTCAGCTACACTTCCTCTTGTGCCATGCCTAGACAGCATGAGTCTGAGCAGTTTTCTGCTTGATTTGCACCTTCTAGGCACGCATCACAGAGGCTTGCCCCTTGCCCTCTCCAAAGGAAAACCTGCGATCGATCAGAAGAAATGGCTATCCAGAGAAAACCTAAATTGCCATTTGCACTGAAGAGTGGCTTTCCACGGGGGAAACAGCGACACAAGAGGAAGCGTGGATAAGCCCTAAGGGCACGTCCAAACCAGAAGAAAATGTGTAGCCCGTTCTAATGTTGTCCCAGTACCACTCCTTTCCCACTTTAAACGCAGGGTTTTTCTTTCTGATTTGGACTTTTCAAGGATGAAAATCCCCGCAGATAAGCAGGGGGAAGTTTGGGACATAAACTTTCATAGTCTCAAGCTAGCTTTTAAAAGTTAAAGGGGTAAAGGGAGCCCTGACCATTAGGTCCAGTCGTGACCGACTCTAGGGTTGCGGTGCTCATCTCACTTTATTGGCTGAGGAAGCCGGTGTACAGCTTCTGGGTCATATGGCCAGCATGACTAAGCCGCTTCTGGCGAACCAGAGCAGCGTACGGAAATGCCGTTTACCTTCCTGCCGGAGTGGTACCTATTTATCTACTTGCACTTGATGTGCTTTCGAACTGCTACATTGGCAGGAGCAGGGACCGAGCAACGGGAGCTCACCCCATCGTGGGAATTCGAACCGCCGACCTTCTGATTGGCAAGTCCTAGGTTTAACTCACGGCGCCACCCGCGTCCCATCTAGTTAGCTTTTAAGGTGACACAATATTTGTTGTCCTTTGTGCTTAAGGAAACCAACAGATCCAGCCAGCCCCACCAGGACTCGCCACTGACTTGTCAGGATAGATGTTATTATTTCTAAAAGGGACCTGCTAGTTGGACAAGCAGGCCTTGGGCAAAGCTGCACGACTCCTTTGGGAACTAGGAACCACTTTCAGCAAATCTTACATTGCTGTAGTCATACACCACGGTGGCCGAAGAGTTGACCCTGCTGACGTGGAAGGTGGCCAGTCTCTCCTTCCTGCTCATGGAAAGATGCTGTGGGGAGCCCTCCCCATCCAGGCCTTGGATAGTCATTTGCAGGACCTAGACGTTGAAAAGGAGACCATGTTGAGTGATGAAGAGCGAAGGGAACGAGATGTTTAACTTGGGTGAATTCAGCTTTACATGCTTTGCAAATATAAATATAAGAGGTGGAAAGGGGATGCGAGTCCAGGAAAAAAGACATGGGCAATCCCACCTGGTTTTGACTTTATGCGCTGTCCCTAGAACTGCTTCTTAGCACTCAGTTGGAGCAAACAGGAATTCAGGCTTTTCCTGGACTGATGTTTGCTCCAGTTTAGAGCTAAAGTGTGGGTTTTCCCTGGGAAAGGAGTGGAGCAAGGGGAGGACTGCCTAGAAAGTGTGGGTCAATTGGAAAACCACTCAGACCCAAGCTTTCCAGGCAAGTGGAAGAAGAGAAGAAGAAGAGTTTGGATTTGATATCCCACTTTATCACAACCCGAAGGAGTCTCAAAGCGGCTAACATTCTCCTTTCCCTTCCTCCCCCACAGCAAACACTCGGTGAGATGAGTGGGGCTGAGAGACTTCAAAGAAGTGTGACTAGCCCAAGGTCACCCAGCAGCTGCATGTGGAGGAGCGGAGACGCGAACCTGGTTCACCAGATTACAGGTTTACTGCTCTTAACCACTACACCACACTGGTGGAAGTGTGTACAGGCCTTGAGAGTCGCCAGTGCTATGAAAACAAACAACTACCATCATTTTGGGAAGAAGACAGAGGAGTGGGAACCTTTGACCCTCCGGGTATGGTGGGACTCCTCACCCAGCAGGTCTGGGAACAAGTAGCCAAGGGTGGTGGAAGTGGGAGTCCAGCAAGATCTGGAGCGCTAAAGATTAACCCGCTGTTTAGCAGAGTCTTCCCCCTTGGAATTTGCTTCTGCTTAGGGAAACCACAGTACTCAACAAGGTTCAGTGCACAGGTGTTTAAGCCAGTTGTCTTCAGTCTTCGCAGGTGAAGGACCCACCTTTAGCCCCAACAGGCATTTGAGGAATTACAGTCATACCTCGGGTTGAATGTGCTTCAGGTTGAGCACTTTCAGGTTGCGCTCCGGTGCAACCCGGAAGTAACAGAGCGTGTTACTTCCGGGTTTCGCTGCTCACGCATGCACAGACTCTCAAAATGATGTCACGCGCATGCGCAGAAGCAGCAAAACACGACCGTCGCGTCTTACGTTCTATTCAGGATGTGAATGGGGTTCCGGAACGGATCCCGTTCGCATCCTGAGGTACCACCGTACAGGGGCGCCGACTTATAAAAAATATTGGGGGAGCCCATGAATAATAAATAATGAATAATAAATGAAAGCTCATGAATAATAAATAAGCTCATGAATATGCAAATAAAGTGGCGCCGCCTCCTCGTGAGCGAATAGGGGAGAGCGTGCTGCGCCTATTAATCAGCTCCGAAGGAAATTGGGTGGAGCTTTTGCTCGGGAGGGAGGGCAGGAGGCATGCAGCCCGACCCTGTGCATTTTGGGCTGGGAGAGGGGTGGCGATGGTGCTCTGCTGGAGGGGCGTCCGAGATTATTGGGGGGGCGGAGCCCCCCAAACGAATTTCTGAGGGGGCTCGGGCCCCCTTAGGCCCCATGGAGTCGGCGCCTATGGCACCGTATTAGCTGTGGCACTTCTTGAGGTGACTCACAGACCTCATTCACTTGAGGTTTTTCAGCAGAAGTTGGGTGGCCATCTGTCTTGGATGCTTTAGCTGTGATTCCTGCATTGCTGGGGGTTGGGACTAGATGACCCGTGAGGTCCCATCCAACTCTACAATTCTGTGATTCATCATGCTGTACTTACTGTCTCTGTGTGCTTCTCCGTGATACGCAGCCCCATCAGCCCAAAAGCCAGGACAACCAAAACGATCACCACCACCACCACCACCACGATCAAGAGCTTCTTGCAAGGGAGTCCGGGGAGCCGGGGGGAGGCTGTGTAACCCTGCAGAACCAGAAAAGATGCTCATGAGAACGTTGTGGTACATTTTGACCCAGACAGAATGATTGGACAGAGGCGCATACAAGGTCTCATGGAAGGAGTAAACGTAAGCACATAAAAAGAGCCGACTGGATCAGGCCCATGCCCATCTAGTCCAGCAAACTCTTCTCACAGTGGCCAACCAGATGCGTGTGGGAAAGCAGCAAGCAGGATTCTTGCAGGAGACCGGCACTCTCTCCTCCTGTGGTTTCCAGCAACTGGTATTCAGAAGATTGCTGCCTCTGACTGTGGAGGCAGAGCCTAGCCATCAGGGCAAGTAGCCATGGATAGCCTTTTCCTCTTCCATGAATTTGTCTCATCCTCTTCTATATATATATATGTCTCTGTGTGTGTGTGTGTGTGTGTGTGTGTGTGTGTGTGTGCGTGTGTGTGTGTGTGTTTTAACCTATCATTTTCAACAGTAATTAAACATACTTTTACATCTTATACAATTTTTTTTTACTTCCATCAATCCTGTCTGAAAAATTTCCAGTCTAATCTCTTAATATACATTTCTTACTTTCCCTATTACATTTAAATCTCATAACTGATATCTCTTTTCTTTTTCTACTTTGTAACGTTTCATATTTTTCTCTTTACAGAACTTCTTGTAGTCCTACTAGCATAATTTGTTGATTACAATTGCAAATAGTTTGTATACTTCTTCCGATCTTCTGTAAATCTCTGTTCCCGCAGGTTTCGAATCCTTTCTGTCATTTTCTCCAATTCTGCATAGTCCATTAATTTTATCTGCCATTCTTCTTTCGTCGGAATTTCTTCTTGCTTCCATTTCTGGGCTAACAACGCTCTTGCTGCAGTTGTTGCATATAGAAACAATTTAACATCATGCCTATTAATGTCCTGACCTATAATACCAAGTAAAAATGCTTCTGGTTTTTTAAAAAATGTAAATTTCAACATCTTTTTCAACTCATTATATATCATTTCCCAGAAGTTCTTTACTTTCTTACATTCCCACCACATATGATAAAATGTTCCTTCTTGTCTCATCCTCTTCCAAAGCCATCCAAGTTGGTGGCCATCACTGCTTCCTGTGGGAGTGAGTTCCATAGTTTAACTCTGCACCGCCTCTGGACTGCACCACTTCAGATTACAGGTAGGGCTCCTATGATGGAGTATTCCTCCATACAGCAAAAATCCCTGTGCATAAAAAGCCCAGCCTGTTAGAGAAAAGGATAGACTTTGACCCTTGCAGGCTAGCTTTCCATGTGCAGGAATTCCTGTATAAAGGTTCCTTCATGTGACACCCTGCACCATGCAGCTTAAAGTGAGGCACGCAATAAAAAAGGTCAAATTATCTTCCAAATTTTAATTATTAATTTTACAGCATCCCGTAGTTTTTTATTTTTATTGGATTATGATTTGATATGTTAATTGGATGACTTTTATTGGAAAATTAATAAAAGCGATCTAACATGAAAGTGGGGCAAGCAGACACAAGTTTACCACCTTAGTAAGACCTGAGGCACTGAGGAAATAGGAACCAAAATGTATACACTGTATAGTTAGAGGGAAGCACAGAAGGACAAAGCCATTTGATGCAACCACAACTCCTATTCATCCATCCACCCATCCATTCATAATCCAATGTGTGGGTGGTTTTAGTGTTAGGTCTGCCGTCTCACGGGACAGATTTTGGGCACCATAAATGGCAGCAGAGTGGGAGACAGGCCCATTGAATCATATAACTGTCGAGTTGGAAAGGACACCAAGGGCCTTTCAGTCCAACCCCCGGCAGAGCAGAATCTATAGGGCAGAGTCCAGTGGGAAGTTCTCCAGCACAAGTCCCTTGGAGTGGAGAGCAGGGAGGAGAACATCCCAGAGGACCCCCTTGCCCCAGTTCCAAATGCTAGGGGCCATCCCTGGACATCCCTCTCTCTCCAGCTCAGCCCTCCTTGCCCAGGCTGGACTCCACACCATACCTGCAGGAGCAGGAACTCAGTCCCAAGTGGAGAACGACTCACCGGGGGTGCCTCTATCATCAGGACATCCTTGCTACTTTTGCTGTTATTCTCCATCTCAAGTCTTCTGGCTAGCTTTCAGCTGTCCCCAATGATCCTGGTTGTTTCCAGGCACGAGAGAGGAGGGCTCCGTTTATATAGGGTTCCTGGCACCAAAGCGCCGAAGGTGATTTGCTGTGTGTCCTCTACCTGTTCTCACCAAGTTCTTTCAAAAGAAATAAAGTACAGCTAAGTGGCCCTTGGCGTCACTTGTCAGTCAAGAGACCCTCTCTGGAGATTTGTCCACAGGCACAGAGGCCTCTTAGCAGCCTCCTGTCCTTCAGAAAGTCAGCTTGTTCTGACGCCAGGAGCGTCAAAGTGTGGCTCCTTAAGGACCCTCTTTGCCTCTCCAATAGTTGGGTCAGAAGGTTCTCGGGACTTTCAAAGCAAGAAGGCGGCCACTTTCTTCATTCTTTGATGGTGCAACTGAATTTGGGAATATTGTGTACCATTCTGACCACCTCACCTCAAAGAGGGTATTGTAGAGCTGGGGAAGGTTCAGAAAAGGGCAACCAAAATGATTGAGTGGGGGCAGCAACTCCCAGTGGAGGACTTGGGGCTTTCAAATTTCAGTGGTGCCCTGTGCTAGGACATAATTTGTCCATCCACCCCCTGCCCTCACCTTCTGTTCTAAGTCATTGTTGTGGTGCTCCCTGTGGTGTCCTCTGCAACTACGCTAGGAAAAAAGATTGCAGCATTTGCGACTTTTCAGTCTTCACAGAATCATAGAGTTGGAAGGGATTGGACTCTATTCAGGACAGATGTAAGAAAGTCACCCATGCAGCATGTATAGTAGTTCAACTGTGGAACTTGCCCTATAGGAGGCAGTGATGTCCACCAACCAATATGGCTTTAGAAGAGGATTAAGCAAATTCATGGAGACATGGCTACTAGCCAGGATGTAGTAGTAGTAGTAATAATAATAACATACCTGGCCCATCAGGCTGGGTTTCCCCAACCACTCGGGGCAGCTCCCAACAAAATATTTAAAACACAATAAAACATCAAACATTAAAAACTTCTCTATACAGGGCTACCTTCAGATGTCTTCCAAAAGTCAGATAGTTGTTTATTTCCTTGACATCTGAAGGGCGGGTGTTCTACAGGGAGGGCGCCACCACCAAGAAGGCCTTCTACCTGGTTCCCAGTACGTTTCTGAGCACAATTCAAAGTGTTGGTGCTGACCTTTAAAGCCCTAAATGGCCTCGGTCCAGTATACCTGAAGGAGCGTCTCCACCCCCATCGTTCTGCCCAGACACTGAGGTCTAGCGCCGAGGGCCTTCTGGCGGTTCCCTCACTGTGAGAAGCAAAGTTACAGAGAACCAGGCAGAGGGCCTTCTCGGTAGTGGCACCCGCCCTGTGGAACGCCCTCCCACCAAATGTCAAAGGGAAGAACAACTACCAGACTTTTAGAAGACATCTGAAGGCAGCCCTCTTTAGGAAAGCTTTTAGTGCTTAACAGACTGCTGTATTTTAATACTTTGTTGGAAGCTGCCCAAAGTGGCTGGGAAAATCCAGCCAGACGGGTGGGGTATAAATAATAAATAATAATAATAATAATTATTATTATTATTATTATTATTATTATTATTATTATTATTATTATTACTCCTGTTTACAGGATGAGCACCTCTCCTCTCATCTGCTGGGTAGGAAGATCATAGTAGGCCTTCCCCTTCCCACATACTCATCAAAGCCCCCCTCCTCTGTTACATATATACCACTCCAATGTTTTTGCTACTTGCAGGTCTCTCTGGCCAAAGGGATGACTATGATACTATTGTCTGGTCCGGACAGACTGGTGAGCTCCCTGCCCCATCCAACTTGAGGCCTGACATGTGCTGAGCCTCTCTGCCAAAGAGGATGCTCCAAGCGGTCACTTTTCTTCTGTGTGGGCCTTGCCCCCCCCCCCGAGTGGTGGGAGACCCGTGGATGTCTCGACCCTGCTCCCAGCTGCTCAGAAGGCCTCGCAAACATCAGGCCATCTTCTGCACTCACACTTTGCCCTTTGTTGTCTGGGACAGAGCTGTGCCTGGAACGGGAGATGTTTGTGAACCTCCAGCTGCACACGGGCAGCTCATGTGCCATCAATGAGCTGACAGCAACTTTAATGACTGGCAGGATGGAGGGGGGGGGATGAAAGAGATGAGCCAGCACTCAGGGTTGCAGATGGCGAGGGAGGGGGGCACTTCAGAGAGATGCAGAGCGGATAAATATCCCTTGTGGTGTTCATGCCTGCCAAGGCTTTATTTATTTATTATTATTATTTATTTGTCATTCAGTGGTAATACAGTGGTACCTCTGGTTGCAAACGAGATCAGTTCCAGAGCCCGTTCGCAACTGAGCAGAACGCAACCTGTGTCTGAGCGTGCGCGGGTTGCGATTTGCCACTTCGGCGCATGCGCGTGACGCCATTTTGAGCATCTGCGCGTGCATGAGCGGAGAAACCCGGAAGTAACCCTTTCCAGTACTTCCGGGTCGCCGCGGGACGCAACCTGGAAAGATTTAACCCGAAGCGTCTTTAACCTGAGGTATGACTGTAATAGGGACGCGGGTGGTGCTGTGGGTTAAACAACAGAGCCTAGGACTTGGCAATCAGAAGGTTGGCGGTTCAAATCCCCGCAACAGGGTGAGCTCCCGTTGCTCGGTCCCTGCTCCTGCCAACCTAGCAGTTCGAAAGCATGTCAAAGTGCAAGTAGATAAATAGGAAGGCAGGAAGGTCGACGGCGTTTCCGTGCGCTGCTCTGGTTTGCCAGAAGTAGCTTAGTCATGCTGGCCACATGACCTGGAAGCTGTACGCTGGCTCCCTCGGCCAATAAAGCGAGATGAGCGCCACAACCCCAGAGTCAGCCACGACTGGACCTAATGGTCAGGGGTCCCTTATGACTGTAATAAAAATGCCATCACCAAAAAGAGGACAGAACAGGCAACAAATTTGCATATCTTTTTATGTCGTAAAATTTGTACACCCTCAAAGCAGTCTGCAGAAAAGATAAAACATCATCGATTGGAAGAAAAAAAGATTAAAAAATCATCCATAAGAAGAATTGGCAGCAATAATTTAAGACTTTTGAACAGTTAAAATAGCAATAGACTAAAAACAGATTTAAACTCGCACCAACCTTCTAAATACCCAGGCAGGATTGTCTAAACAAAAATGTTTTTAGCAGGTGCTGAAAAGAGTGCAGTGAAGGTAACTGCCTGGTAGTGGCCACACTAAAGGATTGCATTATTACAGGTGTTATGTGGCACCTGTAACTTAGATTGCGTTGTAAATATGCTAAACATTAATATTCAACATCTATGAACCACCCTGAGACCCCCAGGTATAGGGTGGAATGATAATAATAATAATAATAATAATAATAATAATAATAATAATAATAATAATAGGTTAGTATGTTATTTTTTGTATGTGTGCAATCGAAATTATACACACACTACATGATACTAAGACTCTCATAAGCTCCAGCCTGCATGACCGATGGTCAGGGATGAGTACTGAGGGGTCCAGCAACATACAGAGGGCCAGAGGTTTCCCTGTCTCTCAGCCCTGGATGCTTTGAGTTCGCTTGCAGCAGTAAGTACAACCGCAGACTGTTGGAAATGCAAATATGAAATAGGAGCCTTTTCATATATATACATGTCCAGTAGCAAGTGCATTCTGGTATTCAGCTGAACTATGTAGACAAATTGTTTATCTCTAATTCTTAGACGTAGTTTTACTAGAAGTGAAATCGTATGCATGTCAGCTTGGAAGTAAGTTCTACTGACTCGCAAGTAAATTTGTATTTAGAGAAAAACCTACCCATGACCCATTGTGAAACGATAACACACCTGCTGATTTCTGTAGTGAGAATTTTGCGTACTGAAGTAAAGAGGGCATCAAGTGTGAAAGAGTGAGAAAACAAGTTATGTGAATACGTAGTTCTTGTTCAGTGAATGTGCTCTCTTTGAGCTATCCAGAAAGACCAAATATCTCATTTGGCTCAGCAGTATTCAGGCAACTGCCTTCTGTCATGAGTTCAAATCCAGAATCAACAATTGACAGGGTTGCACTAAATCACAATTCATGGAGATGTAGATCAGGCTCCCCTCTTTGCAGTGGGACCCAAAATCCCACTGCTCAACTGTAGGCGGTGTGGCATAGTGGTTAGAGCATTGGACTAGGATCTGGGAACCCAAAGATCAAATCTCCCCAGCTGACCATGAAGATCATTGTTTGACCTTGGGGGTCAGGCACTGCCTCTCCGCCTAACCCACTTCATATGGTTGTTGTGGGGGTTAAAGGAGGAAGAAGGGAGGACTATACACACCATCTTGAGTTCTGGGAGAAAAAAGGGGGGATATAAATATAAACATCAGGAAGAACTTTGACAGTAAGTGATGTTCAGCAGTGGAATGGACTCCCTTTAGACTCTCCCCAGATGTTGTTGGACTACAACTTCCATCATCCCTGAGCTCTGGCCTTGCTAGCTAGGGGTGATGGGAGTTGTAGTTCAACAACATCTGGGGACCCACAGGTTGAGACAGGCTGGTTTAGAAGATGTGGATTCTCTTCCATGGTGGTATTTAAGCAGAGGACAACCTCAGATATGCAGATGACACAACCTTGATGGCAGAAAGTGAGGAGGAATTAAAGAACCTTTTACTGGGGGTGAAAGAGGAGAGCGCAAAATATGGTCTGAAGCTCAACATCAAAAAAACGAAGATCATGGCCACTGGTCCCATCACCTCCTGGCAAATAGAAGGGGAAGAAATGGAGGCAGTGAGAGATTTTACTTTCTTGGGCTCCATGATCACTGCAGATAGTGACAGCAGTCACGAAATTAAAAGACGCATGCTCCTTGGGAGAAAAGCAATGACAAACCTAGACAGCATCTTAAAAAGTAGAGACATCACCTTGCCAACAAAGGTCTGTATAGTTAAAGCTATGGTTTTCCCAGTAGTGATGTATGGAAGTGATGTAAAGAAAGAAGGCTGATCGCCGAAGAATGGATGCTTTTGAATTATGGTGTTGGAGGAGACTCTTGAGAGTCCCATGGACTGCAAGAAGATCAAACCCTCTCAATTCCGAAGGAAATCAGCCCTGAGTGCTCACTGGAAGGACAGATCATGAAGCTGAGGCTCCAATACTTTGGCCACCTCAGGAGAAGAGAAGACTCCCTGGAAAAGACCCTGATGTTGGGAAAGATGGAGGGCACACAGAGAAGGGGACGACAGAGGACGAGATGGTGGGACAATTTTCTTGAAGCTACCAGCATGAGTCTGACCAAACTGCGGAAGGCAGTTAAAGACAGGAGTACCTGGCATGCTCTAGTCCATGGGGTCACGAAGAGTCGGATATGACTAAACAACTAAACAACAACAAAATACTTAGTTGCTGAGCCAGGTCATAGGCTCACCCTATTCAAACACAGACAAACATACCCTTAAATTAGGATTTGTGAAGGAAAAGACAATGGGGAGGCTTTTCCATTTCCCTTTGACCTTGCAGAGAAAACATTTGGTCAGTTTGGGAATCAAAAAAGGTTTCAGGTCGGTCTTCCTGTGCTGATCTATGTACATGCTTGGTTGGTACATTTATGAACATTTAGTGTTAAAATTCTTATCACACTGCATTGCATGGGGTTGGACTAGAAAACCTTTGGGGTCCCTTCCAACTCTGCAGTTTTATGATTCTATGCAGTGCTTTTTTCTGGGGGGGACGCAGGGGTGCACATACCCCTAAACATTTTGTGAATCAAAGTTTGGCCTCATTGAGGGGCAGTATTTCAGCATGAGTAGGGAAAGGAGAGTACCCCTAAACTGTTTTTTTCCAGGGAAAAAAGCATTGATTCTATGAAATGCAATCAATAAAAAGAAAGATCCTGTCTCTGTCAGCAACCCAGGTCCGCAGCTCCAACCTCACTCTGCTTCACCCCGAAAAGCACCCCAACCAAGTGCCGGCTTAACAGCTTGCAGGGTCAGGCGTGCCGAGACGCTGGCCACCTTTCTTCAGCCTCTTTCTCCCTCTCTCTCCTGGATTGGGGAGGCTTCCCCGGCTGCGGGAGATGGACAGCTCCTTCCAGCTGCTGCTGCTGCTGCTGCTGCTGCGCTCTATTCCCACGTGCAGCCGACCTTTTGTTCCACGACCCGCCCCCCGCGGGCGCCGTGACAACCCCCAGGCTGAGGCTGCATCCAGTCAGCGATGCGCTCATTCATCCACCCTCCCCATCAGTGATCACTCCAGAACTTGGTGCTTTCGTGCTGCGCGCGTCTCTCCATCACGCCTGGCGGAGGAGCGCAGCTTCCTGCAGGGATGAGATAGCTCCCAGCAGCTTGCAGCAGCCTGCAGAGACAGAGAAGAGGAACCAGAAGCTGTAGAGGAGGCGAGCGGAGAGTTCGGCTTGCTCCTGCATCATTTTCCTCTGCTGCTGCTGCTGCTGCTGCAAACGCCCGCTTCTCCCTGGGGAGACCTTCCCCAGCCTTGGAAGGCTGGTTCTCCCCCAGGAAAAGGCCATGGCAGAGCTGCAGAGGCTGGGGCAGCTTCTCCTCCTCTTCCTCCTGGGCCTGGCCTGCCTCTGGCTGCCCGCCACCTGCCGGAAAGCCCCCAGGCCTCCCCCCTGCCCGCCCAGCTGCTCCTGCACCAGAGACACAGCCTTCTGCGTCGACTCCAAGGCCATCCCCAAGAGCCTGCCGCGGGATGTCATTTCGCTGTAAGTGGATGGGGGATTGGGGCGGGTGCACATCTGTCTCTTGGTGGGTGGGTGACGGGCTGCTATGCAGTAGGGCTTCAGGAGCATGTGGAGATGGTGTCCCCGGGTGGAACAGGGCCGGTTGGTGTCCAAGAGAGAGATGACAGGGATGAGGGGTCAGAAGTGAGGGGTTAGATTGCCGGGGTGAGCACAGACAGCATTGGGAGCAAACGTCTGCATCTTCAGCATCTTCAGACTGGTCTCCTGTGGAAGTCCATTTCCAGATGTTGCATCCCAGCTGGGGAATGGCTCGTTTGCTCCTGGAGAAAGAGGGGGGTTCTATAGATGATGATGAATTACATGCACGTCCCATTTCTGCTAAAGGACCTGAAGGTGGCATAGATAAATCTCATCGTCCCCATTTTATCCTCACAACCACCCTGTAAGGTAGGCTAGGCTGAGAGTGAGTGAGTGGCCCGAGGGCTTCGTGTCCAAGTGGCAATTCGAATCCTGGTCTCCCAGGTCCTAATCCAACACTCTAACCGCTATGCCGCACTGCCTATAGATGGCTTCTTGCAGGTGAAAAGACCAGCCGGGCTACATGATCCTTAATGGCAGCTCTACATGCAAATGCAAAGTAGTGGCTGCGTTGGTTTATAGAGCCAAACCTCTTGGCTGCTTCTTGACACTCGCTTGGCTCGTCTGCCTTTAATGACGTGAAGCTGAACTGGTTATATCATAAACCTTGAGGTGATACAGAAGTTCTCTCTGTGGTGTGAGATTTGCGAAAGCTCAACCAGGCTTTTTGTTGCAGTGATCAAGTGGGGATTATGAATAATTTTCTCCATCATAGCCATATTCCAGAGGGAGTGGTAAGTGTAAGATTTTAGGCTGTTTGCCACCGAGTTGCAATTGCTATTTGAGCTGCCAAGATCATGCAAAAGACCAATTCTTTTGACAACATATCTACACTGGTATCGTCAAAAATATCCAGCAACATTCATTTTGGACAGCAAACAAGAGTTTTAGTAATATTTATCATTTCTGTCAAAATTAAATTCTAAAAATCTTGCACCAGCTTACAATTCAACCACAAATTGTATGGTAATATGTACCAAGTGCATACAGGGTCTTCTCCCCCCCCCCCCATTTTCTAATTTCTTAGCAGTGTGCAATAACATAATGCATGTGCAGTGAAAAGTTGGAGCCCATGTGAGCTTGCAGCATGCTTATTAAGCACTGGTATAAATAAACAAATCTTGATTTTCCTTTCCTTTTTTAAATAAAGTAAGTTTCCAGCCAACATGATTGTGTATGTGGGAAGCTCGGGGTGGGGGAGTGTGCATAGCCACTCCATAGTGCAATCTGAGCATGTGGGATGCTTGCATGCCATAAATACAACTGAATATCCATATTAAATGTCAGCTGGGTGGAACTGCTGCAGCGCTTGCTCTTACATCGCTCCTTTGTTGCACAGGGACAATTCAAGCATTAATGCGCATCACTGCATTGCTCTGTACTTTAAAGCAAAAATCCAGAAAACCAGATTGACATAGGAGGGGCATCTTCATCACCTTCCCATATTTAAAACTTTGCTCCAGGTGGTTTACAACATCAAAAGATTTGCATAATTACAAAATTAAAACTGAGGTAGTTGCAAGCAATAAATGAAAACATGCTAAAATGTATGCAACGGAATTGAACAATCCCCATATGTCATGGATACAAAAAAATTAAAAATTAAAAAATTGCCAGCACCCCAGCAAAGCAGAATAGTTTTCCCCCTTCCCCCAATGGCTTGGGGTACTTGGGAGTTGCAGGGATGGAGGCACAGAGGCATAGGAAGGGTGCGGACATTTGGCGCCCACCTGTGACTCCCAAGCCTACCCCGAGCTGTCGATGTGGGGGGAATGGGTGACAAAAAAAATTCCACACCGGGTACCACCGGGTACTACACCTCTGCTTGTGGGGGGCCGGACTATATTTTGAAAAAATAATGAACGAATTCCTATGCCTCAGAAATAACCCAGAGAAGCATTTTAAATAAAAGCACACATTCTACTCATGTAAAAACATGCTGATTCCAGGACTGCCTGCAGGCCGGATTTAGAAGGCAATTGGGCTGGATCCTGCCCCCAGGCCTTAGTTTGTCTACCCATGTGATAGAATGTACCCCTTTTTTCCCTTTACTTTTCCAGCATGTGTCTGACTCCGAATTATACATTTTCGCCAGTTTACTAGGGGTTAGAGGTTGCCTTCTTGAACAAACGGGATTTAGAAAAGATCTCCTAGGTTCTGTGTATATAGTTTCTGTGCAATATAACAAATAACAAAGTATGTGGTTGTCCACAAATACAGAGTCTATCTACGTATGAAATCTTATAACGCCCTTCCAGCACAGCTGAGGGCATTGCTTAGTAACGCAGCTCGATAAAGGCAGGTCTTAATGGACCAGGTAAGAGTTTTTTAGACAAATAACTGGCTCTAAAATGCCCTGTTTTAAGAGTGGGAACCACAGAGAACATTTGGAAGATTTAATCTCTTGTAGGTCCCGTCCAGATTCTGTCCAGTAGAGCCTTAGTGGACTCTTGTCCATATTCAAAAACTTGTTCAATTCATGGACACAATAGTAATCCAGGATACACTGAACGTTTGATTTCCACCAGAGCTGTTCCCCATACAGCACAGGGCTGGAAAAGCTCGCAGGGTCAGGAAGTAAATCTTTTCAGATAGTTGAATGGGATGCAGTCTTGCTCTGATCATTGTCCATCTGGTTTCCGTACATAGAAGTGCAGCTGTTGTTCCGCTGGCTAAGGAGAATTGTCTCCTAAGAAATTGATTCTGAACTGTTTCTAACCCTTTAATAGAGTTCACATTGTCACCCCAAATTTCAGCTCCATACAGCATTTGTGGGATCACTTTGCTTACCAAAAAGATTCAATGCTGGAAGAAACAACTGTCCACGCTCCGTAAAATAAAATATTGGTGTCCCTATAGCTTTCTGTGCTTTGGGTTTGCCACTTCAAAGACAATGATTCACTAAAAAGGACTCCAAGATATATGAAGGAGCAAGTTTGCTGTAAATTATGTTGATCCAAACTCCATTTATATTGAGCGCTGTGTTTCCCAAAAATCATTATTTTAGTCTTGGAGTAGTGTGTTGAGAGAAGCTTTTCTGTTTACAGCATGAGCTAAAAGCCACCAATACATTTTTAAGACCCCCTTTAAAAGAGTGAAAGGAACTCTATGTTGTCTTCATAGACAAAACACCTTCCTGGACACCATTTCAAAGCCCGTTAATTGCTTTAAATTGATCTTTTCATTAGTGCTAAAATTCTTTTCTGCCTATAGTACCACTGATATAGCACTATAAAACTATAGTGCTGATTTAAATATTAAACGAACAACTATTTCCATCAGCACCGTTTTAGACATGATTTTCTGGTTTGATTTGGTTTTGTGCTAATTAAACACTTTTTAATCTGCATTGTGTTTTGACATTTCATGGGTAGCGATAGGCAACCACACTAGAATGCTTAGCGCTAAATAAATAATGGAGGTTTTGATTTACTTA
Organism: Podarcis vaucheri; assembly: GCF_965113315.1. Taxonomy (NCBI): domain Eukaryota; kingdom Metazoa; phylum Chordata; class Lepidosauria; order Squamata; family Lacertidae; genus Podarcis; species Podarcis vaucheri. The sequence continues at coordinate 86,375,307 of NC_138765.1, read as the reverse complement.
TTTATGTGAGGATCACCACCCTACTAACCCAGTTGCATCTTCCTCTCCTATCTACTGGTGTGGAAGTGCAAAATCCCCGAAGGTGTGGAAAGTCAATTGAAATTCCACTTACAGCTTGCAACAGGAGAGCAATAATTTATTACACTGGCAGCAGCCAGCTGTCTGGAAGAAACCTCAGAAGTACAGTATGAACTAGAGCCTACCTGCTTCACGTGGTGAGCACACTCAGGTGTGTAAAACTGGTGGTGAGGATATATGCACCTGTGTGCACCAAATGGGGCTTGTGGGGTTGAATGGAGAAGTCTGGAGTATGTGAGAGTGTGCAAGGGTGCCTCAGTTCCCCACCAGAAGTTTTGCACCACAACTCCCATCAGCCCCAGCTTTCATGAGCCAGTTCCTATTGGTGCAGGCGTCATGCAGCTGTGCTGGTTGAGGCTGATGTGTACTGTAGTCCAAAACATCTGGAAGGCACCAGGCGAGGGAAGGCTGATATAAGAGACAGGAGCAGGACTCATAGGACACTCTACTCCAACTCCAAGGCAGAAATCACAGGTAAAGAATCCCTGACAGGTGGCCATCCAACTTCTGTTTTATAAACCTCTCATGAAGAAGCATCCACCACCTTCAGAGGGAGTCTGTCCCACTGTCCAAGTGGTTTTTACCGTCAGAAAATTATTCCTAATGTGGAGCCAGGGTCTCTTTTATTATACACCAGTGTGGTGTAGTGGTTAAGAGTGGTGGACTCGTAATCTGGTGAACCGGGTTCGCGTCTCCGCTCCACCACATGCAGCTGCTGGGTGACCTTGGGCCAGTCACACTTCTCTGAAGTCTCTCTGCCTCACTCACCTCACAGTGTTTGTCGTGGAGGAGGAAGGGAAAGGAGATTGTTAGCTGCTTTGAGACTCCTTAAAGGTAAAGGTAAAGGGACCCCTGACCGTTAGGTCCAGTCATGGCCGACTCTGGGATTGCGGCACTCATCTCGCTTTATTGGCCGAGGGAGCCGGCGTACAGCTTCCGGGTCACGTGGCCAGCATGACTAAGCCACTTCTGGCCAACCAGAGCAGCGCACGGAAACGCCGTTTACCTTCCCGCTGAAGCGGTACCTATTTAGCTACTTGCACTTCGACGTGCTTTCGAACTGCTAGGTTGGCAGAAGCAGGGACCGAGCAATGGGAGCTCACCCCATCACAGGGATTCGAACCGCCAACCTTCTGATCAGCAAGTCCTAGGCTCTGTGGTTTAACCCACAGCACCACCCACATCCCTTTTTCTCAAGAGGTACTATTAGTATATAAAGCCCTTAACAACTTTGGACCAGTTTACCTATGAGATTGCCTTACCCTGTGTGTGCCCACTCAAACTGTTTCTGGCAGCAAAATTGACACTGTTGCAGGTGCCTCCTAATACCCCTTCCACATTTTTAAGAACTTGACCTTTTAGGGTGGCAGCACCTGCACTTTGGAACTCCCCGCCTATTGATGTCAGGCAGGCGCCTTCGCTGTACTCTTTTTGGTGCTTGCAAAAAACATTTGTGTTTAAGCAACACTGCTCTGGTTTGCCAGAAGCAGCTTAGTCATGCTGGCCACATGACCCGGAAGCTGAAGCTGTCTGCGGACAAAGGCCGGCTCCCTCGGCCAGCAAAGCGAGATGAGCGCCATAACCCCAGAGTCGTCCACGACTGGACTTAACAGTCAGGGGTCCTTTACCTTTACCCAGGTGTTTAGAAAGTTGGAGCAAGTCTGATCTGCTTTTAGTCTAATTATAAACCAAACCAAACCAAACTGGTTTAAACTAAACTAAAAACTATAGATTATTGTTAATTTTTCTTAATTCTTAATTGATCTATCATTTTCGTAAACTGCGGTGAAGTTAAATATATAAATATCAGAGACATTGGTGCACATCAGGCACAGTGAGATGGCAGCATTTTGGGCCATAGGAGCCAACTCCTAGGGGCTGAGGGGCCTTCAGCCCCCAATAAAATATTTGAGGGGGCCAGCCCCCCATATCTTATTCAGGTTGGCACCCCTATTCTGGACTATGCCACTTTAGACTGTGGACAGGTAAAAGGTAAAGGTAAAAGGACGCCTGACCATTAAGTCCAGTCATAACCGACTCTGGGGTTGTGGCGTTCATCTCGCTTTATTGGCCAAGGGAGCCGGCATACAGCTTCCGGGTCATGTGGCCAGCAGGACTAAGCCACTTCTGGCGAACCAGAGCAGCACACGGAAACGCCGTTTACCTTCCCGCTGGAGCGGTACCTACTGATCTACTTGCACTTTGAGGTGCTTTCGAACTGCTAGGTTGGCAGGAGCAGGGACCGAGCAACGGGAGCTCACACCGTCATGGGGATTTGAACCACTGACCTTCTGATCGGCAAGTCCTAGGCTCTGTGGTTTAACCCACAGTAGGCATTTAATTGTTGCTTCCCCCATGTTAAATAAAAAACTTGTATGGGGCACATCAGAAGCAGAGAGAGAGTTTTGGCAAACTCCTCTTGTTGATAATGCCAGTTTCTTGCTTCTGGACAGGGCTTTCTGTGTGTGACTCTCTCCCCATCACCTACAGCCTGAAGTGAGAGATTCAGACTGCATAATAAGATGAGATAATTCCAATTTATGCAGAACGAAGGTGTGATCAACTGAGATGGCAGAATTCCACTTCAAACTGCAAGTGTGTGTGTGAGAGAGAGATGGTTTTAATCAACAGAAGTCCAGCGTCAAGATCAAGGAAAGCAATAGTGAGACTATTTTGGGCACCAAGGTTTCAGAAGGAACAGAGGAGGGTGACCAAGATGACCAAGGGTCTGGAAACCAAGCCTTAGGGCTGCGAGTTGATTCAGCAGCCCCGCAACCCCATCCTATTCCCACTGGGAATTTCTGGCATTTCCTAACACTTTTCTCCCAGACTGCTGCGCCTGGCTCTGTCTTTGTGCCAAGGCTGATGCCCGCATTGATCTGTTTAAGTGTTTTTCCCAGCCTCTCTCCAACCACCCTTCATTAATCACAGCAAATGGAGAGATCTTTAAATGCATCCTCTCTGCCAAGGGACTATATTTCTTTGGCTGTGCTCAGTTTATGTATAAAAGAGAAGGGAAACTGCAAGAAGAGGAGGAGAAGGACAGAGAGAGGAGAGGTCAATCTCAGGGGTGCGTGTGGAACGGAGCAAGATTGGGGCCCCAGGCTCTGCCTACTGAGAGCTAAAGTCAGGAGACAACTTTTAATAATAATAATAATAATAATAATAATAATAATAATAATAATAATAATTCAAAGATTTTCAAAATATGCAGATAACAACCACAGTAAAGGCTAAACAAGTCCGCACGGTCCAGTCACTTGCTATCAGGATTCTGATGGCTGGCGCCTACCAGCTAGAAAAATGTGCAGTTTAGCATTTGGCCTGTAGCCAGTGAGGGAGACAACGTGAAATCTGTGAATGCAAGACAGCCTGACAGTAATTGAGGAGGATGACATCGGACGCCAAGCCATACACTGCAAGCAAATCAGTTTTATCTTAACGTTTGCTGCTCTAGCTTTCCACAAAGGATTCCTGCTGGTGAGGGGCCTCCTACCCCAGATCTATGATTCCCAGGATTCCTAGGGTAACAGAGTGGCATTAAAAGCAAATTAAGTCAGTAGTGCAGACAGACCCTTAGGGTGCTTTTTAGGGTCTTAATTAGCTATAATAAATGTAAACCTTCTTCCCTTATGGGGGACACAAGAGCCCTTATAGAGTCCTTTGTGGGTTCTCCATCGGTCGGAGAAAATAACAAAGGCCAATCAGAGAATACTGAGAAGCAAAGCAGCTCCTAAGCCTGATCTTTATTGAACTGTTGCAACAGAGTGCTCGCCTCACACGCAGAAAAGGAGGAGGACCCAGAACAAAGGTGTATCCGCCCTTATATAGACATTTTAAATTGCCCGCCTTGGAGTCCAAGACCACCTCCAGAAACATCATACCTGTATAACAGAAAGGGCGGTCTACAGCAGAAATCTGAGTGCGTTGTTTACGTCCTGTCTGGCAAGTTACCTGTTAATGCTTACTTGATTGGAAACCCTGGGGAGCCTGGCCAGTCTTTTGTAATGACAAATACTTAGTTCCTGAGCCAGGTCACAGGCTCACCCTATTCATACACAGACATACCCTTAAGACAGAATTTGTGAACAAAAAGACAATGGGAAGGCTCCCCCACCTCCTCCTTCCTTGCAGAGAAAACATTTGGTCAGTTTGGAAGTGAAAATGGTTTCAGGGCAGTCCTCCTGTGCTGCTCCAGACATGTGGTCCACACATCTATGTATGCGCTTGGTTGGTACATTTATGAACATTTTATACACACACACACACACACACACACACACACACACACACACACACCATTTCATAGCAAACTTTAGGTTGTAGGCAGCAGTTAACAACAGCGGATTTTTATTTATTTTAAAATAATTTGTGAGATTTGCCCCAGAAAGGATCATAAGCATTGGTGGGGTTTCACAGCTTGTTACCAGTATGGGGAAGCAAAATGGGGTTGGGGGTGGAGATAGGTTGGCGTTTTGATGACAATGGCATCATCTGGACGCCTCAAATAAAAAAAGCTCACTGGGTGTGAACCGGGGACCACTCCCTGCCTCTCAGCCTGACTGACCTCACAGGGTTGTTGTGAGGATAAAATGGGGAGGAGGAGAACAATGTAAGCCCCCTTGAGATCCTCAGAGAAAAAGATGGAACATAAATGCCACAAACAAAAAGATAAACCGTACACACATCTGGAAGCAGGCGTGAGTGAGTTTGTGGCTGGGAGTGTGATTGGAAACAGCCAATTCGTCGCTCGTGCTTTGAGCCACTAATGGAGAAGCCACCTACCGTATTTTTTGCTCTATAAGAAGCACCAGACCACAAGACGCACCTAGTTTTTGGAGGAAGAAAACAAGAAAAAAAATATTCTGAATCTCAGAAGCCAGAACAGCAAGAGGGATCGCTGCGCAGTGAAAGCAGCTGTTCCGGCTTCTGGGATAGCTGTGCAGCCTGCATTCGCTCCATAAGACGCACACACATTTCCCCTTACTTTTTAGGAGGGAAAAAGTGAGTCTTATAGAGCAAAAATTACGGTACTTTGCAGATTGGAAACTGGTTTCGCCACAATTATTCGGCCTAGGACCCTCGTACTTACGGGACCGCCTCTCCTGGTATGTCCCACGGAGGACCTTACAGTCTTCAAACAAAAACATCTTGGAGGTCCCGGGCCACAGGGAGGTTAGGCTGGCCTCAACCAGAGCCAGGGCCTTTTCAGCCGTGGCCCCGATCTGGTGGAACGCTCTGTCATTTCACAAGAGACTAGGGCCCTGCGGGACTTGACATCTTTCTGCAGGGCCTGCAAGACGGAGCTGTTCCATGAGGCCTTTGGCCAAGGCACAGTCTGACCCCCTCCTTTGGTAATCCTCACAGAACTCTACCCTAATGGTTGCCATTAATTTGATTTTGAATTGATTTTAGAATGAATGGATTTTAGAATGCATTTCAATTAATTGATTGTGATTTTATGTAAACTGTGTTACTTTTATTGTTGTTAGCCGCTCTGAGCCCGGTTTCAGCTGGGAAGGGCGGGATATAAATTATTATTATTATTATTATTATTATTATTATTATTATTATTATTCCCTCTCGAGATTGTTCACTCTCTGGAACCGCAGAATCCTGCACTCTCTCATCAAAGTACAGACCAATTACATAGGTGTGGGATCCACATATGTTTCTAGTGTGATGGTACACAAGCTCTCTGTGTATCATAAGAACATAAGAAGTTAAGAAGTGTCTTCTGAATCAGGCCAGTGGTCCATCTAGTCCAGCTTCCTGTTCTCACAGTGGCTGACCAGACGTCGCCATGCAGAGGGCATGCAGTCCATACCCAAGCTGGTTTCCAGCAACTGGTATTCAGAAGCACTGTTGCTTCCAACTGTAGCGGCAAAGGACAGCCATTATGGCCGGTAGCCATCAATAGCCCTCTCCTCCTCCTTGACTTTGTCTGGTCCTCTAAAGCCATCAGTGTTGCTGGTCATCACTGCATCCTCCAGGAGTTCCATGCTTTCACTGCACTGCACGAAGGACGTGGGTGGCGCTGTGGTCTAAACCACAGAGCCAGGGACTTGCTGATCAGAAGGTCGGCAGTTCGAATCCCTGCAATGGGGTGAGCTCCTGTTGTTCTGTCCTCGCTCCTGCCAACCTAGCAGTTTAAAAGCACACCAGTGCAAGTAGATAAATAGGTACCACTGCGGTGGGAAGATTAAACAGTGTTTCTGTGCGCTCTGGCTTCTGTCACGGTGTTCTGTTGCACCAGAAGCGGTTTAGTCCTGCTGGCCACATGACCCAGAAAGCTGTCTACGGACAAATGCCGGCTCCCTCGCCTTGAAAGTGAGATGAGCTCTGCAGCCCCAGAGTCGCCTTTGACTCGACTTAACCATCCAGGGGTCCTTTACCTTTACCTTTTGTACGAAGGACTTCCTTTTATCTATCCTGAATCCTCCAACATTCAGCTTCATTGGATATCCACAAGTTCTAGTGCTGAGATAGAGAAAAACTTTTCTCTTATCCCGGTGTTTTGTGAGCTTCCCCAGGGAAAACTGCTCTTTAGTGCAGTGTTTCCCAACCGGTGTTCCGCGGCACACGAGTGTGCCGTGAGACGTTGCCTCGTGTGCCGCGAGATGCCTGGAGGGAAGCGGGCGAGTCGGGCGGCGAGAGGCGGGGCGGCGGCGGCGAGGAGAGGCCGCGCCTCCTGCTGCTGCCTGGCGCTCCTCCTCGCAGCCGGCAGCGCTGCCTGGGCGCCTCCGCGCGACTCTGCCTCGCTGGGTTTGGTCTCCCAGCAGAGACGGGTCACACGCGCCCCTCCTTCCCTCCCTCAGCCTGCGCGGAGGGAGAGCCAGAGAGAGGCATCGCTCCTGCGCGGCGGGAGAGGGAGCAGCCGGAGCGATGCCCCAAACGAAGGCATGGGACCGGAGGGGAAATCCTCTCCGAGGAGGATTGAGCGCAGCTGAGAGAAGCCTTTCGAGGAGCTGCCGTGTCCCCTGGAAACCCCCTTCCCAGCTCTGCCTGCCTGCCTGCCCAAAGCTTGGAGGTTCCCCGGCAAGGGGGAGGGAAAAAACTTTCACTTTTGTGCGTCCCTCCCGGCGTGACGCTGCGCGCTGACGTCACGGGGCGGGGCTTTAATGGTGGTGTGCCGCGAGATTTTTTTTCAGTACACAGGTGTGCGTTGCCCAAAAACGTTTGGGAAACACTGCTTTAGTGCTCAATCAGAGCAAAGGGCAATTCTCCAGATTGACTTTCACTCCCATTTAGAGTTAAAAGCATGGGTTTTCCCAGGGAAAGGAGTGGGGCAAGGGAAACGCCACTAACTCATGTGCTTTCCAGGCCCAGGACAAGTGGAAGTGTGGACAAGCTACCTTTTTACTGCTGCTCAGATCCTTTTGTGAAATTCAGTTGCCTCCTTCTGTTTCAGCAGACGTTTTAGCATTTCTCTTTTTCCCCCTCTCCTCTCCTGCAGGACCCTGATAAATGCAGACTTCAGCGAAATCAAAGAAGCCGCCTTCGCTCACCTCCCGTTCCTGCAGTTCCTGTATGTCTCTCTGCCTGTCTGTTTCCCCTGGTTTTTTCTTTGGGGAGGAGGGTTCTTGTTACCCTGAGTTGTCACAGTGCTGCTTAGCCAGCCAAAGAACTTTACCATTAGAGTGACTGCCTAGGCAGTGGTACCTCGGGTTACGAACTTATCCCGAGTTAAGTTCTTAACCTGAGGCACGCTTTCACTAATGGGACCTCCCACTGCTGCCGCCGCGCCGCCACTGTGCGATTTCCGTTCTCATCCTGGGGCAAAGTTCTTAACCTGAAGTACTACTTCCTGGTTAGCGGAGTTTGTAACCTGAGGCGTTTGTAACCCAAAGCATTTGTAACCCGAAGTACCACTGTAATTGGGCTAAGGGCAGGAGTTTTCCATGGCAGCAGATGAGAGAGGACATCCTTTCTGCCTTGACACATTAACTTTTTCAGCTTAGAAACGGCAGTGGTTGGAATGTGGACTCTGCAATACAGTGGTACCTCGGGTTACATGCGCTTCAGGTTACATACGCTTCAGGTTACAGACTCCGCTAACCCAGAAATAGTACCTCGGGTTAAGAACTTTGCTTCAGGATGAGAACAGAAATCGTGCAGCGGCGGTACAGCAGGAGGCCCCATTAGCTAAAGTGGTGCTTCAGGTTAAGAACAGTTTCAGGTTAAGAACGGACCTCCGGAACGAATTAAGTACTTAACCCGAGGTACCACTGTATAGTTAATGCCACAGGGCAAGGCACTAATAGAATTGCTTTTGCACCCAACTGGAGTGGGAAACATCTGGTTTTCATGAGCCTTTGTTTTTCCTTCTGTCCATTTCAACTAAACTGTCTGGAGTTCCTTTCACAGTCAAGATAACTTCCCCTGAAATAAGTTTCCTAGATCAAAGCAGAGCAGAGCTCTTGTGGAACTGGAATTCCTCGCAAGTTCTTAGCTCCTTTACAAGTTGAGAGGAGCTCTGCATCACCTGAGCTGCTAGTTGGCACCCCTCTTCTCTAGGCTAGAGCCTCATCCCCTACACGCCTACTCGGCTGCTTCAGTCGACAGAATTGGCACCATTACACTTCGGAATTCCCTGCCTATTGAGACCATACAGGTGCCTTTGCTGTACTTTTTAGCACCTGCCAAAAACATTTTTTCTTTAGACAAGCCTACCCAGATATTTAGAAAGGTGGTGCAAGTTTAAATCAGTTTTTATTCTATTGTTATTTTAACTTTTTGAAAGTTTTAAAGTTGTTCATTTTTCTTACTGATAGTTTTATTGTTTTATCTTTTTTCCCTAAACCTCTTTGAGTGTGGAGTTGTTTTTTTGTGATCAAGTAGTATATGAATTTTATTAAATGAATCAATAAATATTCTGCAATGTGCAGAGCAGGACATCAGTCCTGAAGGCACACCACCTGCGGGGTCACTGGAAAATCAGTTTAGAAAGAAAAAAACCCTTACCTTAAATATGTCAGACCTTGAACGAGGTGGGGGGGGGAGCATTTACTGATTTTTTAAAAGTATTTTTACCCAGCTTTTCAGAAAAAGCAAGGAGAAAAACCCTCCCAGAGAGGCTTATAAATATCAGTAATAAGAACACACCTTACACCTTACATTCTAAAAGTCACAACACAAAAAGGAAAAAGATTGGGGCGGGGGAGAGACAAAGCCAGGCACTAGTTCCTATTTACAGAATTTATTTATTTTTTAGTTACACATTTATTTATTTATTTAATTCAATTTTAATTCACTTTTATTAAACAAACATTTCATACAAAAAACAAAACAAAGAAAAAAACACAACTTACATTGGATATTTCAAGCTTAAAGATAGTTATTACAGTATACATTATCAAATTATCAAACATCTAGAATAAATGTGTATTATATAAAAGAAATAAAGAGAGAGAGAGAGAGAAAAGAAAAAAAGAAAAAGAAACATTAACGGCAATGAAACCAGAAAATTTACAAGACTAAAAATACCTGTCAGGGTTACTTCCAGATCCTAGCTCACAGAGGATCACGCTAGCCAGCGATCGTTAAATAAAAGTCTTTATTGAGTTACAGTCTCCATTCTCAAGCTGCTGCGTGCAACCCTACGTCTTATGCTTAGATCGGCGAAGCTCCGTCTGAGTCTCCGCCCCTTGCGCACCAACTTAATATCCTAGCCCTGCTCCACCTTTTCCGCCTGACAGTTCTCCTCTGGGTCCCTCTGCCCCCCTGGGTCTCTTCCTTCCGGGATTCTTCTGACGCTGACCCCCCTGACTCTCCTGTCTCCTTGCGCCGGGCTTTAGGACCTGGCTCCCTTTCCGGGCTGCCTACTGCGCCACCTTCCTGTGCATTTGAACTTGGCGCGCGCGCCCAACCTTCCACTTTCCGTCTAACCGTCACTTCGCTCCCCGATGAAGGTGTGGCCACTCCTGACTCGTGCCCTCCCTCCTGTTGCGAGCTGCCAGCGCTTGCTCCCTGGCGCTCTTCCTCTTTCCTACTCTCTGGCGGTGACGTTGGTCCCGATCTCCAACTGCTCCCCTCTGAGTCCCCTCTGGCTCTTTCTTCCTGGGGTGTCCCCCTAGTCTCCCCCCTTGCCCTGGCCACTGGTGCTCCTTTTTGTGAATCTTCTGATTCACTGGAAAGACTCGGAGATCTCGGGTCGTCGTCATCACTCATCCTTTCTTCTGCCTCCTCCCCCTCGCTCTCTGTTTCCTCCCTTGCCCTCGCCTCTGCTCCTGAACCCCTGACAATACCTATCGAACAAAAAACATTATTTTGTTAATTCAAACCAGTACCAGGGTATGCTGCTCACAAAGTCCCTCCTACTAGATTGAATCCCATTTTTTAATTTGTTGGTTTGTTGACTTCTGTCTGCTCTCTGGTTTCAGTTCAGCCATTGCTACCTTTAATCTGTATTTAATTATTGGTCTCCATCTTCGGATACTTCTGTCTAAACACAGCCAAGTGTTATTGTTGGAACCATGTTTGTTCAAGTAATTTTTAAAACATTCCCATTCTTTCTTAAGCTTGTCTATCGATTGATTTCTTATTAACTCTATCATTTTTGCGAGTTCTAAATACTCACAGAATTCATGTGATGAATTTGCAGAATTCATGTGATGAGCAACTGGGATGGAATAAAGGAGGAGGAGGGATGCTGGTGGCGCTGTGGGTTAAACCACAGAGCCTAGGGTTTGCCGATCAGAAGGTCGGCGGTTCGAATCCCCGCAACAGGCTGAAAGCACATCAAAGTGCAAGTAGATAAATAGGTACTACTCTGGCAGGAAGGTAAACAGCGTTTCCGTGTGCTGCTCTGGTTCGCCAGAAGTGGCTTAGTCATGCTGGCCACATGACCCAGAAGCTGTACGCCAGCTCCCTCAGCCTATAGAACGAGATGAGCGCCGCAACCCCAGAGTTGTCTGTGACTGGACCTAACGGTCAGGAGTCCCTTTACCTTTACCTTTTAAAGGAGGAGGAAAGCTTAAATCTGCTGGTCTCTCAACTAAGAGGCGCTGAGCTCCCATCTCTTCCTCTTCTGAAGCCATCTCCTTGTGATGCTCAAAGCAAAATCCTAGAATTGTAGAGTTGGAAGGGACCCAAGGGTCATCTAGTCCAACCCCCACAACATGACATGAAATGTTGAATGAATGAATTTTATTATTACGGTCACAGACCAGTTCCGGCTCACTTACAATATCAGAAAAATCATAAAACACAACAGGGATACATTGGATTGCAATTGGGTTCAACAGAGACAATTCAGATATAACAGCAGTTAAAAATATACATTAGATCTCGATCACTAAAATATAACCTAAAATTGTCATTTAAAACATTAATCATTTTGGTAGTACAGCTTGTTCCCTAGGTTTTATGGCAGTCGCACAGAATTTGACATGAAATGTTAAGCCAAGCATTGCTAAGGTTTACTGTCCCATTCTCACTGCCTTAACACCGTGTCTTTTCTCTTTGCAGCTTATTGAATTCCAACAAGTTTTCCTTGATTGGGGACAATGCGTTCACCGGACTCTCCCACCTGCAGTACCTGTACGGATCACTTTTCCCTAGCCTCCACAAGGGGATACACTGGGACAACACTTGGAGTAGGAAGAAGGGCCAGGAACAGGGGGAAAGGGGAAAGCTGATGTTTATAAGTCTTAGGAACAACAAAATACACAACAAAACTCACACATCTTATTCCAGCTACAGCCATGCCCATCCCTACGCAGCCAGTGGAGGGCTGGCGGGGGATGGGGTGTCAATGACTATCAGACTTTCAAAAGCTGGTGTAATAAACATAAATCTGCCCTCATTCCCTTATGGGGGACACAAGAGCCCTTATAGAGTCCTTTGTAGGTTCTCCATCGATCGGAGTAAATAACAGAGGTCAACCAGAGAATATTGAGAAGCAAAGCAGCTCCTAAGCCTGATCTTTATTGAACTGTTGCAAGAGGGTGCTCCCCCACACGCTGGAGAGAGGAGGAGGACCAGAACAAAGGTGTGCCTGCCCTTATATTGACATTTTAAATTGCCCGCCTTGGAGTCCAAGACCACCTCCAGAAACATCATACCTGCATCACAGAAAGGGTGGTCTGCAACAGAAATCTGAGTGCGTTGTTTACCTCCTGACTGGCAGGTTACCTGTTAATTGATTCGATACCCTGGGGAGCCTGGCCAGTCTTTTGTAATGACAAATACTTAGTTCCTGAGCCAGGTCACAGGCTCACCCTATTCATACACAGACATACCCTTAAGACAGGATTTGGGAACAAAAAAACAATGGGGAGGCTCCTCCACCTCCTCCCTCCTTGCAGAGAAAACATTTGGTCAGTTTGGGAGCCAAAATGGTTTCAGGGCAGTCCTCCTGTGCTGCTCCAGACATGTGGTCCACACATCTATGTATGCGCTTGGTTGGTACATTTATGAATATATATATATATATATATATATATATATATATATATATATATAACCTTACTTTTTTTATTTCACTGGTGTCAGTCAAGCTCATAGTTTTTGTTGAATTCATTAAACTAAATCTACAGTTAATGGGGGTTTGAATCAATGTGTAATTAACTGCTAATGTTTTTAATTTTATTATCTTCCTTGGTGGGTCGTGCAAACTCCTGTTCTGAATGATGCTTTTTTAAAGGATAGGGTAGTGGGTATTAGGGATGAGTTTATGAAAACAAGGCAGGGCGGTGGCCTACAAAAAGCATGGGAGTCCCTGGGTGAGAATATGTCTTTCTCTTTGCCTTCAGGTTCATCGAGAACAACGACATCCAGGCTCTGTCAAAAAACGCCTTCCGTGGGCTCAAGTCCTTGACACACCTGTGAGTTGCCACTTGGGCAGAAGGATCTGCAGACTTGGCCTTGCATGCTACTAACAAACTAAGATTAACTGGTGCACTCCTGGCAGTGTGGGACGTGCCTGCCAGAATAATAATGAAGCTTAGGAGTTGTTTTTTTCTTGGGGTTAAGATTTAATTTTGGAGATCTTAATTTTGCTGTTATGGAATCATAGACTTGTAGAGCTAGAAATTCCCCAAGAGACATCTAGTCCAACTCTCTGCAATGCAGGAATCACATTATTATTGATGTTGATTTTTTGTATCTCTATTTGTGGATCTTATTATGACTTGTTTGGGGCAGGTGTTAAATTATGTTGCTTGTGTTTTGATTTTTTTTTATTGCTTATGACTACTTTTGTTGTATTTTTGTAATTATGCAATTCTATTCACACTGCATATGAATGAATTATGATGATCATGAAGACATGGATCAAATGGTCAGGGATTATTATTATTATTATTATTATTATTATTATTATTATTATTTTATTTATACCCTCCCATCTGGCTGGGTTTCCCCAGCCACTCTGGGTGGCTTACAGCACATAAAAAATGGTAAAACATTAGACATTAAAAACTTCCCGATACAAGGTTGCCTTCAGATGTCTTCTGAAAGTCAGATAGTTGTTTATTTCCTTTACATCTGATGGGAGGGCATTCTACAGGGCAGGCACCACTACCGAGAAGGCCCTCTACCTGGTTCCCTGTAAACTCACTTCTCACAAGGAGGGAACCACCAGAAGGCCCTTGGAGCTGGACCTCAGTGTCCGGGCAGAACGATGGGGGTGGAGACGCTCCTTCAGGTATACTAGATCTGTCCAGGGGGTGGGGGAGAGCTTCTTCATTGCAAAGGGCAGGATGCATTATGCCCACAGAGATATTGCAACGCCCTCCTGCAGGATTCTTGTCCGTGAGGGTTGGCTGGGTCACATGGTGTCCGTAGGGGTGGCAGGGTTTGCCTTTGCATACCCTCCAACATTTCTCCAGTGGAAATAGGGACATCCAAAAGCAGGAGCTTCTGGGATCAAATCAGAAACCGGGATGGCTTCTGACATTCCAGGACTTTCCCTGGAAAATTGGGACACTGGGAGGGTCTGCCTTTGTCACAGCAGCAGTAGCAGCCACCAACCTGGATGGTTTTGAAAGAGGATTAGACAAATTCCTGAAAGAAAAAGCTATCAATGGCTCCTAGCCACAATGGCTATGGTTCTGAATAGCAGTTGCTGGAAATGGCAGGAGGGGAGAGTGTGGGAATGTTCAGGGATGCAGGAGAGGCTATATTGTTTGATTATATTCTTTCCAACTTGTGTTAACAAGTTCACAATTTAGCAGAGTAACATTCCCCCCTTTTTAAATTGCTCAGCGGATGCGTTTGCTCAGGCTCGCTAAAGCCTCTAAAATGTTACCTGGTAATTTCCCCTTTAGTCCCTCATAAAAGAAATAGACACGACACAGTCTTCTATAAAAGTATAAAAGAGTTTACACACTCACATTCTGTTCACAGATGGATCCCAGAAGGCAGACTTAAGTTACAAAAGTAATATACACCTGGAAACTATCAGCTCCTTTGTCCTTTTTTGGCTGCAAGCCAAGAGAGCATCTTAGGCTAAGCAGATGTTGCTTCTTTGACGAATGTAGTCGAAGAGAGAGAGATGGCGGCCTCTGCTGAGGTATTTTGTTATCTGCATAGGTGAGGTCACGCCCACATCTGGTCACATGTAGAGGAAGTCTGCCCCAGCCTAGGAGGAAACAGGCTCTTCTTACATCCTTATGTTCCTCAAAAGCAGCAAAGAGGGGAACCCCTGGCACAACCAACATTCACGTCTTCCTTTCTTCCAGGTCTTTGGCCTACAACAATCTGCAGACGCTGCCCAGAGGCCTCCTGAAACCGCTGGACATCTTGAGCGACCTGTAAGGTTCCTTCCCACTTCGGTGCAAGTAATTCTGCTCCCTGCACCTTTTGCAATTGCAAATATTGCAATGTCCTCCCATATTTGTGGCCCACAAGTTCATGGCAAGCTGCAAGAATTTCACCATATATGAAAGACCCACCATTGTAATTAAATTAACCACAGTCCAGCCAGTGTGGTGTAGTGGTTAAGAGCGGTAGACTTGTGATCTGGGGAACCAGGTTCGTGTCTCTGCTCATCCACATGCAGCTGCTGGGTGACCTTGGGCCAGTCACACTTCTCTGAAGTCTCTCAGCCCCACTCACCTCACAGAGTGTTTGTTGTGGGGGAGGAAGGGAAAGGAGAATGTTAGCCGCTTTGAGACTCCTGAAGGGGAGTGATAAAGCGGGATATCAAATCCAAACTCTTCTTCTTCTCTTCTTCAATTACTGGGAAGGGTTTGCTGAAAACGGGTGAGCCAAGCAGAATGGACCAATTTAATTTGGAGCAGCAAGAGGCACCCAGTTAAATTATTTTATTTCATTTGTGGGGAATAGGAGAGCATTAAGCATATGTATAATTCTCCTTTTCAAGATCAGTGAGACTTAAAAGCACCAACTTCACCTTAAAGCAACATGTCCTTTACACAATAGTAGTGGATTTGGGCTACCATAATATTTCTGTCCGGAGAGATCACAGCGCAGTAAAAGTGGAACAAAACCCAGAACATTTGTGGTTATCAAATTTCAGCAGGGAGTCTCAGGGTGGGCATTGACTGGAAATGAAGCAGACATTCTTTTCACTGTGAATTTATTATTATTGTTTGTGTCCATGATGCTGTTTGGTGATCAAACGCTATTGTACTTTCAACACTAATTTCAATACATGAAAAGGTTTTGGGGTAGTCACACTGCTTCATTTCCAATCAGGGCATAACCTGTAACTTCCAGCTGAAATTCTGTAATTTTCATAAAGCAAATATTCTAGGGTTGCTGTTTTTCTGTCTTGCTTTTCTTGCACTTGGAGCCATTCCAGGCAGCAATAATAGTTATTTGTTTATTATGTGGTAGCATTAGAGAAGTCCACAGAAAAGCTAGTTAAGCAGGATAAGTCTACCCTGACAAGCAAATGTATTATGAGATCAGCATTATCATTGGTGAAGATGGACAGCAAACAAATGTTATTCAGATTTTCAAAGCACAGGGAATCTCTGTACTTAGGGAGGAGAGTGCGGGTGACAGCAGTAGTTGGGAATGCTGGATCAGATTTGCAATCTTGCCTTTGGATTGGGTAACTGCTCTTAAATTGCCGTATTTTTCGCTCTATAGGATGCACCGGACCATAGGAGGGGGAGAACAGGGGGGAAAAATTCTCCCCCTCTCTGCTCAGCGCCCCTTCAGCGAAGTGGCAGGAGAAACGGAGCCCCTTCCATTTCTCCTCCCGGTTCGCTGAAGGGGTGCTGCGCAGCTCTCCCGGCTTCAGCAAAAGAACCCGCTGCGCTCCGGAGACTTCAGGCGGCTATCCCTGAAGCCTGGAGAGGAAGAGGGGTCGGTGCGCAACGACGCCTCTCGCTCTCCAGGCTTCAGCGAAAGCAACGCGAAGCCTCCGGAGCACGGAGGGAGCGCTCCCACTGCGCTTCAGAGGCTTCGCGTTGCTATTGCTGAAGCCAAGGAGCCTGCATTCGCTCCATAGGACGCACACACATTTCCCCTTAATTTTTGGAGGGGAAAAAGTGCGTCCTATAGAGCGAAAAATACGGTAGCCAATTTGTGGGTGGAGGTGATTGCTCCTGAATTGCCTCTCTCTTTGACAGAGACCTCCGGGGCAATTCGTTGACCTGTGACTGCAACATCAAGTGGCTAGTGGAGTGGATGGATAGCACCAACACAAGCATCCCCGCCGTTTTCTGTGGGAGCCCCGCTCAGTACCAAGGCCAGAAGATCCGGGAGCTGCCCCTCAAGGACTTTGACTGTGTCACCACAGGTAGGAACAGCTGGTATTTGCATGGCCTTCTAGGAAATAGAATGGCACCCAGAAGTAGTGCTGCATCTACAGATTTTGCTGGGGGTGGGTGAACCCTGCCTTGCCATCCCCTTCTCTTGCAGATCTGTGCCCGCCATGACCACGTCTGGAATAGCTTGTACAGTTTTGGTTGTCTCACTACAAACCTGTGGAGGTTCAGAAAAGGGCAACCGAAAAGATCAAAGGGCTGAAGCGACTCTCGCATGGAGAAAAGTTGCACGGTTTGGAACAGGCATAGGCAAACTCGGCCCTCCAGATGTTGTGGGACTACAACTCCCATCATCCTGGACCACTGATCCTGTTAGCTAGGGATCATGGGAGTTGTTGTCCCAAAACATCTGGAGGGCTGAGTTTGCCTGTGCCTGGTTTGGAACTTCTTTGTTGAGAGAAAAGGCAAATAAGAGGTGTCATGACTGACTTTATAAAACTATGCCAACCTCCATGTCAGGATCTCTGGCAGGCACGACCAAGCTCCAATACAAATTAATGAGCCTCTGGCAGGTTTATATTACGTTTATTTAGAATTTACAGAAAGCGGCACCGAGCCAGCCTCCCTTGGTAACTAGTTGCTCACTCTGAATCTCCGCCCCTTCCGCAGCATGAAGCACGCCAAAGTCCAGCCCTTCCTCCCTTGCACTTCTGTTGCATTTCAACCTTTTCAGCCCTCCTGGTTTGGGGGGAAGGTAGATGGACTTTCCCTCCACTTTCAAACGAAGAGCCTTCTAAACACTGCCTCCCTTCTGGTTGCATAGCAACCCCCTGAAGGCCGTCTGATTCCTCCCCCGCCCACCGACTGTGAGCCTTCTGAGTCTACTATTCTATCGGCGAATGGAAACTCAGGAGGAAAGGGGGTCAAACTAACCCACTCTTGCTTTATTTGTGACTGCATTCCCTCATCTTCAGAGTCAGACTCTTCCCAGGCATCCAGCTCAGTCACATCCCTGAGACTCCAGTTTGGAGGAAAGGGTTAGGTACGAGGAGAGGCAAAGAGGAGGTCACATGAACAGAGCTCTGTAAAATGATGCACAGCATGGAGAAAGTGAATAGAGAAACGTTCCCCCCCCCTCCTAACACTGGACATCCAGTGAAGCTGAATGCCAGAAGATTCAGGACAGGTCAAAGAAAGTCCTTCTTCATGCAGTGCATAGTTCAACTGTGAAACTTCCTCCCACATGAGGCAGTGATGGTGATAGTCACCAACTTAAAGGTAAAGGGACCCCTGACCGTTAGGTCCAGTCATGACCGACTCTGGGGTTGCGGCGCTCATCTCGCTTTACTGGCCGAGGGAGCCGGCGTACAGCTTCTGGGTCATGTGGCCAGCATGACTAAGCCGCTTCTGGCGAACCAGAGCAGCGCACAGAAAGGCCGTTTACCTTCCCGCTGGAGCAGTACCTATTTATCTACTTGCACTTCGATGTGCTTTCAAACTGCTAGGTTGGCAGGAGCTGGGATCGAACAATGGGAGCTCACCCCGTCGCGGGGATTCGAACCGCCGACCTTCTGATCGGCAAGCCCTAGGCTCTGTGGTTTAACCCACAGCGCCACCCGCGTCCCTGGTCACCAAATTAGATGACTTTTAAAGATTAGACAGACTCATGGAGGAGAAGAGAGCTGTCGATGGCTACCAGCCAGGATGGCTCTGTCAGAGGAAGCAGTGCTTCTGAAGACCAGCTGCTGAAGACCACAGGAGTGGAGAGGCCTCTTGTGCTTGGGTCCTGCTTGCTGGTTGGCCACTGTGAGAACAGGATGCTAGGCAAGATGGGCCATTGGCCTGACCCAGCAGGTTCTTCCTACATTCTTATCTTCACACTACAGAACAATGAAATGTAACAGAACGGATGAAACCATGACTATAAACAACCTACACTTCACGTGGCAAAACATAGGTGGGTAGGGAAGGTTACCCTGGCACTGGACTGATGTCCAGGAGGTGAGGATGCTATGTAAATAGGACATCGTAATCAAGAAGGTTTTTCCTGACCAGTGTCTAATTTCATGTGGGAATGGGAACCCATGGAGTTAAGGCTGGCTGGTGTGGTAGAATGTGGCCCTTCAGGCAGTGGCGTAGCGTGGGTTCTCAGCACCCGGGGCAAGGCAAGTAATTTGCGCCCCCTAACCCATGGATTTTAGCACTCGAGTCTCTTCCACGCCCCCCCAGATGTTGCGCCAGGTGCAGCAGGCCCCCCTGCACCCCCCACGCTACGCCACTGCTCCCACCACAAGTCTTCAGGACAGCCATCCGAAGGCTGGCGTGGGGAGAAGGTCTCTCCGCCCCACCGCCAGGCTTCGGAGCAGCCTTCCGAAGGCTGGCGCGGGGAGAAGGTCTCTCCGCCCCACCGCCAGGCTTCGGAGCAGCCTTCCGAAGGCTGGCGCGGGGAGAAGGTCTCTCCGCCCCACCGCCAGGCTTCGGAGCAGCCATCCGAAGGCTGGCGCGGGGAGAAGGTCTCTCCGCCCCACCGCCAGGCTTCGGAGCAGCCTTCTGAAGGCTGGCGTGGGGAGAAGGTCTCTCCGCCCCACCGCCAGGCTTCAGAGCAGCCTTCCAAAGGCTGGCGGCGGGAGGAGGTCTCTCCGCCCCACCGCCAGCCTTCGGAGGAGGTCCGAGGGCAGTGGGGTTCCTGCTTCCTCGAGGAGGGCCGGCCAAACGCGCCCCCCCAAATTTTGCGCCTGGTGCGGCCGGCACCCCTGGCACCCCCCACGCTACGCCACTGCCTTCAGGTATCCAGGGTCCCAAGCCATTTAATGGCTTTTTTAAGGCAATCAGCAGGAATTGTTTGGGATACAGACAAGGTCTCTTTGTTTCTTTCCTCCATCAGATTTTGTGGTGCACCAGGTCCTGCCTTTCCAGTCTGTGTCCGCAGAGCCGTTCCTGTACTCCAGCGACCTCTACGTGGCCCTGGCCCAGCCCAGTTCCAGCAGCTGCAGCATCCTCAAGTGGGACTATGTCGAACGGAAGCTGCGGGACTTTGACCGCATCCCTGGTAAGCAGTGGATGGAGCCATAGAATTTGTAGAGTTGTGTTATAAGAATTTTAAGGTCATAATATAAATGTCCATAGCTGTATACACTGGTATAAGCCACATGTCTGAAACCCCACAGAAAATATCCGGAGCAAATTGACCTCAAATATTTCTCTGCAAGGTCAAAGTGGGAAACCTCCCCGTTGTTTCTTTCCTCACAGATTCTGTCCTCCCAAATCCTGTCTTAAGGGCACATTCAAGATATGAACAGGGTGTGAGCCTTTGACCTGTGACCTAGATTCAGGAATTAAGTAGTTATAATAACAAGAGTGACCAAAACCCAGATAATGCAATCAGGTAACTTGCCACGCACTCAGATTTCTGTTGTAGACCGCCTTTTCTGTGATGTAGGTATGATGTATCTGCGGGTGGCCTTTGCAGAATGTCCACCTAAAACTGTCATGCACGTGTGCAACAGATGCATGTCTTTTGTCATGCATTTAAAAATGCCAGAGGGCAGGGGTGACTAAGGTGCATGCCACATTCCTCATCGCAACCTGTTTGAAGGGGCTGTTGCTTCATTTCCCAATCCTCTCTCCATGGTGCCTCCTTCCTTGTAGTCTGTTGCCTGCAACATTTAGCTGTGATTCCTACATTGCAGGGCAGGGATCGAAAGAGATGACCCTTTGGTTCTCCTTCCAACTGATATAAGTAAAAAAACTGCTCCTTCCCCCCTTATGGGGTATCCAAGAGCCCATAAGAGCCCATACAGAGTCCTTATGTAGGTTCTCTATTGGTAGGAGAAAATAACAGAGGCCAACCAGAGAATACTGTGAAGCAAAGAGGCTAGTAAGCCTGATCTTTATTAAACTGTTGCAACAGGGTCCCCCGCTCACCCAACGCAGGGAGGGAGGAGAACATTCCCAGAACATTGATGTGCAAGCTCTTATATAGACTTTTGAAATTGCCCACCCTGTAGCTCAAGACCACCCCCTAAAACATCATACATACATCACAGAAAGGTGGTCCCCAGCAGAAATTTGAGTGTGTTGCTTCTCTCCTGTCTGCCAGGATTGCCTTTTTTGGGTAGCCTGGCCATTCCTTTGAGATGGTAAATACTTAGTTCCTGAATCTCTTACACATATTGATAGTGTGCTCAGCTTAACAGATACTTGCCAGACTGTATTTACAGGTAACTATAAGCCCCTACAGTCCAAAGACAATTGGAGAGCTTTTCACATTTCCTTCCTCCTTGCAGAAAAATATCTGAGGTCAATTTAGGAGAGTCAAAATGGCTTCAGGATTGCTATCCTGTGGAATTTCAGACGGGACGCAGGTGGCGCTGTGGGTTAAACCACAGAGCCTAGGACTTGCCGATCAGAAGGTCAGCGGTTCGAATCCCCACGATGGGGTGAGCTACCATTGCTCGGTCCCTGCTCCTGCCAACCTAGCAGTTCGAAAGCACGTCAAAGTGCAAGTAGATAAATAGGTACCACTCCGACAGGAAGGTAAATGGCATTTCCATGCGCTGCTCTGGTTCTCCATAAGCGGCTTAGTCCTGCTGGCCACATGACCCGGAAGCTGTACGCCAGCTCCCTCGGCCAATAAAGCGAGATGAGTGCCGCAACCCCAGAGTCGGTCACGACTGGACCTAGTGGTCAGGGGTCCCTTTATCTTTACCTTTACTATTTCTGACACATGGTTTATATACTTATGTATGTGTTTGCCTTGTACATTTATGAACATTTATTTTTTATATATATATAAGACCTTAGAATTCCTATAACAGACCTTTTCGTGTGCTGATGCCTCATAATGTTCTCCTGCAGCTCACTCAGCCGTTTACTGCAAGCCCATCGTGGCTGAGTCGCAGCTGTACGTCGTGGTGGCCCAGCTCTTTGGCGGCTCCTACATCTACCGCTGGGACACAAACATCGACAAGTTCATCAAGATCCAGGACATTGACAGCCAGAAGATCCGCAAGCCCAACGATATCGAGGCCTTCCAGATCGAGGGAGAGTGGTTCTTCGTCATTGCCGACAGCTCCAAAGCTGGCTCCACCAGCCTCTACCGCTGGAACCAGAACGGCTTCTACTCCCACCAGGACCTGCACTCGTGGCACCGTGACACCGACGTGGAGTACCTGGAGATTGACGGCAAGCCCCGGCTGATCATCTCCAGCAGTTCCCAGGCCCCCATCATCTACCAGTGGAACCGCTCGCAGAAGCAGTTCCTCCACCTGGGCGATGTGGCAGACGTGATGGACGTCCAGATGGTCAAGCACTTCCGGGTCAAGAGGGACAACTTCCTGTGCCTCAGCCGCTACATTGGCGACTCCAAGGTGGTCAAGTGGGAGGGCCTGCGGTTCACGGAGCTGCAGACCTTGCCCTCCCGAGGCTCCATGGTGATGGAGCCGTTCCGTGTGTCCCAGCATCAATATATGGCCCTGGGGAGTGACTTCTCCTTCACCCACATCTACCTGTGGGACGAAGAGAAGCAGAAGTTTGCAAAGTTCCAGGAACTCTCTGTGCAGGCTCCCCACGCCTTCCGCCCCATCCCGTTGGAGGACATGGATATCCTGCTGGCGCCCAGCTTCAAGGGGAACACACTGGTTTACAAGCATATTGTGGTAGATCTCAGCTTGTAGGGCACCACCATCCCCTACCTGCACACACACACACACACACACACACACACACACTTCTGCTGGAGGTGGGCACCTCAGCACTGTAGTCACTTGGAGCAAGGCTGCTTTCTCATTCCCCCACCCTTCTACTCTCCACGGTAAGGATGTAAGCTCAGGGCCTCCTCAATGCAGAGGCTCCTGCAGAACAGAAAAGGGACCTAACATACACTCACTCACTCTTAGGTCAGCCTGGATGTATATGC
Organism: Podarcis vaucheri; assembly: GCF_965113315.1. NCBI lineage: Eukaryota > Metazoa > Chordata > Lepidosauria > Squamata > Lacertidae > Podarcis > Podarcis vaucheri. The sequence continues at coordinate 86,352,627 of NC_138765.1, read as the reverse complement.
AATAATAATAATAACACACCCCTAGACCTCACGTCATTAACTCCATGCAATGCTGGCCAAACGTGCCGGTTGGAACGCAAATCTTGTTGCCAAATTTCAGCACTGAAGTAACTCTACACACACAGCAGACACACGAAGCTCCCCGGAATAATGACCACACTTGGAAATGACCTTTTGAGGTGATCCCTTGAGCGTGTGAGAGTTGAAATGTTAGGTTTCCACACTTGGGATTTCCTCTGGGGTTGCCACTTTTGGTTTTTTAAAGTACACCCACACGACAACGTTGTCATCAAATCGCTCTTCTCCTGCCTTTCCTCCCGGGTTTCTTCCATTTCTTTTGAGATCTCCCCAAAGCTTAATTTTGTTTTTGTTTTTTTAAGGAATGGAATAGCATCCTGAGTGCAAACCATGATGAAAGTGCAGTAGAAATGTTGTCTGGAGGGCATCAGCTGGCTCCTGCCAATCCATACGAATCCATTAACAGGGAGCTCAACACAAACCAACATCCTTTACTCCATACTTCCTGCCTTGCAACAAATAAACCCTGATTCTGTGCGCGTGCACACACACACACACACACACACACACACTTTTTATGGCTCTGCACCAGCAGCTCCCAGCTGACTTCCAGCTGTGCCTCTAACATCCCAGTTTTTCCTGACTGGTCCATCAGCTCTTATTAACCTCTAAGCCTACAGCAACTCTCATCCTAAGAAAGCCGCTTTCTAGCTGTTGTGGACAGAGAGCTAGAAAACATAATGGTGATTGGATTGGGAATCAGGTAGCAAGTAAAGAGACATAAATATTAATTACACAACCCCTACCAGAAATCCCATGATTTCTAAGCTCGTTTGCAGATTTCTGAGGGTCCATAAAACATTATTCCACATACTAAGAGGAATATGCTGGAAGATATCACAGGATCGAGACCAGACATCCATCTGGATAGTGCAACTGATGTATACGGTTTATGATTATATGAAGACAGTTACTATATGCAGCTATTTTATTATGCAACTAAAATATGTGACTTTGGCAGCGGACGTCTCTCTATATTTTTACATATTCCCCAAAGTGTACTCAGTCCTGCTTATTGCTTCTCACTAGGCAAAAAGTGTATTAAGAAAAGAGCAAAGCCTGCTTTTAGTATGGGGCAGAGGTGGCAGATGGGTCTCTGTGACTCAAGGTGGTGCATGGGGCAAACTCTTGCCCAGTTGAGTGGGTCAGCATTGCATGTCGCTCGCTTTGACGGCTCAGGGTGGCTGCAACTTAGCCAAGCTCCCTCTTCCAAATCAAGGCTGGCTTTGAACCTCTTGGGACTGGCTCAGGAGAGATGAGGAGCAGCAGAAGGCGGGACTTGCTGTTGTCCAGTCCCAGAATAAAGTGAATGGGATTTGATCTGCTGGTGACATCTCCTGCTAGCACCATTCAATGGGCCAGATCCTCAGAACCATTTGAAGCATGGAGAAACCTCAATCAGACTCTTGGCCTCCCAGAGTCAGGCCAAGGGCTTCTAGAAAGGGTGGTAGAAGGAGGCTATGGAATCCATAGGGCAAGCAGAACATCCAAGTGTGCAAACAGAAGGAGAACAGCAAAACAGGCTAAACTTGGGGCAAGAACAGGAGCCAGGGCAGGGAGAAGCCTGGTAATCTATGGCTCAGGCTTAGGAATGTGGTCAGAGAGTTATATAAAACAGAAAGTGGTGCACCACAGATACCTGGGTTCAAGAGGGTCATGTGATTTCTGCATTGCAGGGGGTTGGCCCTTTGGGTCCCTTCCAACTCTACAGTTCTGTGATTCTATGGGCGTAGGTGGAAATCCATGCACTGCCTTCCTTTAGTGGAAGGAGCAGGGCACCCAAACGTGGTCTCCTCTTTTAATTTGCAGTATTTATGAAAGCCTCCGGTGCAATTGAGACCCTTTACACCTAACGCTTGTAAAGGCAGAGTGTAGTCCATGCTGTTTTTCTAGAAAAAGAGGTGCTGGAACTCACCATGAACGCCTCCCTTGTTCTCTCATAATGGCATGCAGAACGTCCCACATCCAACCCTTAGCATCCCTTGGTAGGGCTGGGAAAGACTCCAGGCTGAAACTCAAGTGACTCTCCCTGCCTTCTGTCCAGTTTTCCTTCATCACGTCGTGGTGGGCCCTGCTTGTGGGTTTCCTAGAAGGCATCTGGTTGGCCACTGGATGCCAAACGTGATGGGCCATTGGCCTGATCCACCAGGATTCTTCTTCTGTCCTTATACCTTTCCTCTGTAGACCTCACCCTCACTCTCCACAGCCACCTTTCCCCAAGGCGATGGAGAAAAGCATCTCAAGCCATGGAGAATAGCCATGCACAGCAACAGCAGAGTGGGGAAAAGGACAGTTCAACTCCCCTCGGCTCTGCATTTCTTGTGGTGTAAAATGTAGCATGCACACACATACACACATACACACACACACACCACATCCTGTCCGGATTCAGGAATGTAAGGCCCAGGGATATGAAGGACACAAGTGTGATGGCCTCAGCCCTATGGTGTAAGCTATGTTGCAATCCTAACCCACTTACTTTGAAGTAAGCCCTATTGAATCCAATGGGGCTTACCTCTGAGAGGTTATGGTGAGGACTGCAGCCTTTCTTCTTTTTGGATGGAGAGCAGGGTGCCTCTGGGCCTACACAGAGATCCTGTGTCTCACCATTCTGGAACTTGAGTTTCTCTTGTCTTCAGCCAAGATAGTCTTTGGCAGGTAGGTGTGGAGGCTGCTCAAAATTAGCAAATACCAACAGCATTTTGAATTCGCAAGGAGAATGGCCTTCAAAATCTCTGCTGGGAAGAACTTGCGGGAAAATATTGGGGGGATAAAGGTGAAGTGAAGCATCCATCAGGACGCTTGGACCTTTCCTAGGGAAGGCATGATATTAAGCAGGTAGGGGAGACTCTATATGGACAGGACACTTCTCACGACAGACACTTCTGCTTAACCACATACGAAATGCACTTGGGAATGTGCGCTGTGAAAAATAGTGGCACCTCTACACCTTTTAATTTGACTTGGGAAATTTAATTCATGGTAATAAAGTTATTTATTCCCTATTTCTTCATGCTTTCTTCATTAACTGTCTGGAAGCTGGTGTTGATTTTGCCTTGAACTGTCATGTCAAGTAATGTTGTAGTCACATGGGGGGGGAAAACACCTCTTCCCCCCTCCCCCCTGCCTTCTTTTGGGGGTCAGCATTAGGCAAAGGGTGTTGTCCTTTCTATTTAGAAGGCCTCTCCATTATATATTATTTTGCTGTGATTCCTGTATTGCAGGGTGTTGTGGAAATTGGGGTTTGCTTTTACAGCCTAACCCCCTTTCGAGGGATGTGGGATCTCCCAAGGTCCACTCTTGGTCAGAGAAACAAAACAGAGATGACAATCAGGTAAAAGAAAGCTAGGCAGGCTCTTTAAACCTGGTCTTTATTGATCTCTTGCAGCAGTGCATCTCCCTTTTCCAACAAAAGGAAGAAGAAGAGCCCTAAACAAAGTGGGGAACAACTTTTAAAAGTTCATAAAGTGTCCAGCAAAAACTGGAGCATGCATAAGTTACCGTATTTTTTGCACCATAACACTCACTTTTTTCCTCCTAGAAAGTAAGGGGAAATGTCTGTGCGTGTTATGGAGGGAATGCCTGCAGGTGGCGGGGGGGGGGTCTGCTGCAGTCGTGAGCAGAGGATCCATGGTTCCCCTTCCTTCCCTCCTCCGTGGTTACAAAGCATGGATCCACATGGATCCTCAGGATTTTTGCATTGGGCTACTCCAAACTCACTGTCAGATCACATGTCTGTGGCCACAGCATGAACCACAAAAATCATATATCCACTATTTCGTTTAGAATATTTTTTTCTTGTTTTCCTCCTCTAAAAAACTATGTGCGTGTTATGGTCTGGTGCGTGTTATAGAGCGAAAAATACGGTACATGTTTTTCCAACTTGTCCATCATGATACATTGTAAATAGCCCACCCAGGTCTGCCATTCATCTTCCTGACATATTGTATCCACTTCTTTAGATATTGTATTTATCTGGGTTCGTTTTTCTCACACTCCTAAAGGTAAAGGGACCCCTGACCATTAGGTCAAGTCGTGACCGACTCTGGGGTTGCGGCGCTCATCTCGCTTTATTGGCCACGGGAGCCGGCGTACAGCTTCCGGGTCATGTGGCCAGCATGACTAAGTCGCTTCTGGCGAACCAGAGCAGCGCACGGAAACACCGTTTAGCTTCCCGCCGGAGCAGTACCTATTTATCTACTTGCACTTTGACATGCTTTCGAACTGCTAGGTGGGCAGGAGCAGGGACCGAGCAACAGGAGCTCATCCCGTCATGGGGATTCAAACCGCTGACCTTCTGATCGGCAAGTCCTAGGCTCTGTGGTTTAACCCACAGCGCCACCCGCGTTGTGGGTTATACAGTTCTACTGATGCACAAAAGACCTCAGTTTGACAGGTCTCACTCACCATTTTGTTGACAAGTATCCAACCTACCAATTAATGACCAATCTGCAGCCCATTTAGGAGTTCCTGACTGCAGAGGTGACTGCCAGGGTCAGATGTGAACCAAACATGGTGCCCCTCTTCCCCTTTTATGCTCATTGTGATGTTTTGGCTGATTGGCCAGCTAAATCAGGTGGAGAAAGCCGATTGGTCTCAAACCCTCAATGATTTAAAGACTTCCCCTGCATGCAAAGACAGGCTCCAGCAGATTGAGTGGACAAGACCAATGGTGGGTCCAACAGTCAAGCAGGCGGTTTCTGCACATGCTGTACAGTGGTACCTCAGGTTAAGTACCTAATTCGTTCCGGATGTCCGTTCTTAACCTGAAACTGTTCTTAGCTAATGGGGCCTCCAGCTGCCGCTGTGCTGCCGGAGCCCGATTTCTGTTCTTATCCTGAAGCAAAGTTCTTAACCTGAAGCGCTATTTCTGGGTTAGCAGAGTCTGTAACCTGAAGCGTATGTAACCTGAAGCGTATGTAACCTGAGGTACCACTGTACAGGGAAGTGAGGGGCAGATGGGACTTTTCAACCTGGGAAGGTTGCCCATCTAGGAGAAGGAGAAGTCTGATCCTAAACATCTGCTGCCTTGTGGGATATCTCCAGGAGAAGAAAAGGCAGTAGTATCATTCATAAAATACATTATTCATTCATAAAATATCTTATTTACAAATATGAGTTATAAATTGATTCTTTCCAGGCGGCAAAACACTCCAGCAGGGGGAACTGTTGTGCATGTGAAAACACCGATGGTAAAGTTCTGGTTTAAAGGGGAAATGTGGTCCTTTTAAACGAGGAATAATGCCTTGGAGATTGTGTAGGGTGGAGCCCTATTTTCTGCAACATGACCCACGAGATCCCTTCCAACTCTACAACTCTCTGACTTATTGACATTCTGATCCTATCTGTTGCCAAATAAGAGAGATGGAACTACGGAAACATAATCCCCTCCTTCCTTAATATTGGCCTATTGAACTCTCAGAGTTCGAGATCTCTTATTATTAAGAGAAAAATAACTACCAAACTCTTAGAAGACATCTGAAGGCAGCCCTGTTTAGGGAAGCTTTTAATGTTTAATAGCTTATTGTATTTTAGTGTTTTGTTGGAAGCCGCCCAGAGTGGCTGGGGAAACCCAGCCAGATGGGCGGGGTATAAATAAATTATTATTATTATTATTATTATTATTATTATTATTATTATTATTACTACTACTACTACTACTACTACTACCCGAGTGATGACAGCCTTGACCTAGAACGCGGATTCCCAAATTTCCCTCCCTCAACAACATAGGAACCAACCTCCCAATATTTTATTCAAGTTGGCAGTCCCTGCTGAACACGGATCCCCCTGAAAATTGCTGGTGGTTCTGGTGGATCAATTAATGATTTTTCTGTCTTTTGTAGCAATTGTAATGTACTTTGCTAGATGCTGCATTTTTTGGTATGCGTTCTTCTATATAAATTCTTAGAACTCCATAGAATTCAAACTGTAGTGCAAACTCTAACACTGTACAAGAAAATAAAAGAAGCAGGGATGTTTTGGACTACCACTCCCATCAGCCTCTTCCGCGGTTAGGAAACACCCGGACCGGAAGGATCGCCTCCTGGGGCTGACGGGAGTGGTAGTTCCCAAAACGCCTAGAGAGGGCACCAAGCTGGCGGAAGAGGCCGGAAGCGACTCTCCCTCCTGCTACTTAGATCTCCTCAAGCCAGTCAGAGAGGGCGGAAGGGGAGCAGCCGCCAGCCCCACTAAGGGGCAGCAACCGCCGTCTTCTGTCTGCCTCCTAATTCGCCCGCCCGCAAGGGGCGGGGCCCAGGGCAGCCTATCGGGAGGCAGGCAGAGCCGTTGGGGCCGCGCGTGCGCACCGGCACCAACATTCAAACGGCTGGCGAGGGGAGGTCGCCGCACCTGTTGCCGCCGCCGCCGCGGGGTCGGGGCATCCTTGGCTGAGGCGGCGCAGGCGGAGGAAGCAAGAGGCGCCTCCGGGGCCCCGGCGGCCCCGGCCATGATCTCCTGGGTCCTGTACCGCGTCGTGGTGTGAGTTGGGCTGCGTTCGGGAGCCGGTGGTGGGTCGACTGGATGGCCTCTGGGGGACCCCGCGGCGTTGCCGTGAGGCGAAGCTGCGAGGGTTCAGCCCAGGGCGAAGGGGTCTTTCGTCTGAGAGCAGAAGGAGCTGGCCTCGTGTAGGAGCCTGAGGCAGCTCGGTCGGTGGGTGGGATGGCAGCTAATGGGACTGGATCTGCGCCTCCTTTTTAGATATGTTCATGCCCATCCAGAGGACTAGAAACTTGGGCTGGTAAATGGAGGCGCCTCGCCCCGTTGTTCTCTCCAGCTTGGCGGGTGGGGTTCGTCTCCAGAGAGAAAACGATGAGCCCTTTGAGTGGCACCCTGGCTCCCAGACGCCATGGAGCACCCCCCAAAACACATTATAATAGTACATTATTATTATTATTATTATTATTATTTATTATTATTTCAGTTTATTGCCTGCCCTTCCTCCTAAGGTCCTAGGGCTGTAAAAGACATTAAAACACATTGCAAAAAATAATAATTGAGATTAATAAAAAGTAAGAAAAGTTTGTGCACTTCCACTTGTGGAACGCTGCTGTTTTAGATGCACTCTGGTTCGGTGATGGAGTGTAACTTGGATGCTTGTGGGATGCCTTTAGCGCCAGGCCAAGTTTATGTGTAACAAGGGTGCCCATTGAGGAAGTGTGTTCTGGAGGCTTGGCATGAATAACTCTCATGGAATTGAGTCAGGGCTGTAGGCAGTGTGGGAGTCGGGTGCTGTGCCAGGGGCATGGATGCCATTCAGCTGCGGATCTGTGGAAAGAACAGAGACAATGGAGCATTTTCCCTTTCTTTAGCAATAGAGATCCTTTTCCCTTTAATTTTTATTTCCTTTATAATCCTCCGGTTTGACAGAGTGGTTGGGGGCCCTCTGGGCACCTAAAACTTGATGCTGGTTTCTTGAAACTTGCAATGTTCCTTCAGCTCCACCGATAAACTTGGTCTTTTCTCAAAGGAGCCAAAGGTTATATTATGCTCTTTGAGTCCTGAATGCAAGACACAACAAGCCATATTATGCTCTTTGAGTCCTGAATGCAAGACATGACAAGCCATATTATGCTCTTTGAGTCCTGAATGCAAGGCATGACAAGACATGCCCTCTCCTCCCTGGTTGCACAACTGGCAAAATGCTAAGGGCCATTTTGCACTTGACTCCTGTGGTAGTCGGGTTTTCCTCTGGTGTCTCACAAGCTGCACATAGTGGTTCTGAATTGAGTCAGCACCAGGAGGCCGAATTAGATGACTATTGGCTGGATTAGATGACCCAATTCCTGTAAGTCTATGATCCCCAGCTTTGCATCCTTAAGAGAGGAGTCATGCTAGTGTGGAAGGAGCCACATAATGCTGGGCTTCTCTGATGCAGAGAAACTCAGATGCACCATAAACATTACAGCTTAAATCTTGCAAGTTCTAAATCCTGGTAGGTAGCTGTGTTGGTCTGACGCAGTAGAAATATATAATAATAATAATAATAATAATAATAATAATAATAATAATTGTCGGCATGCACATGAAAGCTCATACCAAGACCAAACTTAGTTGGTCTCTAAGGTGCTACTGGACAATTTTTTAAATTTTTTTTATAAAGTTCTAAATCTTCACCCTTGTAGTTTCAAGTTATTGCTTGCTCATCTTTCTCAGTAAACAATTGTTCAGCCTCCCTGCCACTATTTTTCTTAAATATAACCTGCCTCAGTTTTGCTTAACTGCAAACTAATGGCCCTCAGTTTCTTTCAGTCTTTGCTATTGTATGCTTCTTGAACCTGGTGCCTTCCAGATGTCTTTTCATCAGATTCAGCCAGCGTGGCCCATAGAGTGGGAGCACAGCAGGGGGAGCTGATGAGAGCTGTGATCCAGAACATTTCAAGGGCTCCAGACTGGGGAACTGAATCTTTTCAGGCATGCCATCAATAGTTCCAGAAGCATCCCATCGATTCAGAATCATAGAATTGTAGAGTTGGAAGGGACCGCCAGGGTCATCTAACCCAACCCTCTACAATGGTTGATTGGTTGTGTAGAGCTCCTTCCTCAGAAATGCTGTTGCCTTATACTGAGTTGGACCATTGGTCCATCTTGTTCAGAATTGCCTGGCAGGGGATCTTCAGCATCTTAGAGAAAGATCTTTCCCAAACTTCCCTGCAAATGCTGGAGAATGAACCTAGTCCCTTCTGTGCACAACCAGGTACTCTTCTACTGAGCTATGGTAACCCTGATCAAATATTCCCTGTTTCCATATATGTTATGGTGCCAGCAAGATGGTGGAATGCTCTACACAACATTCCTGCAGTTTTGAGTCAGGGGCTGGGGAGATCCTTAGATTTCATGGGGGACTGAGCTGGGCTTCCTGTCTTGGAGGCTCCTGGAGGGGCTTGAGGTTTATGTCTCCAACTGCCCTTTTGTTTACACCCAGCAGCCAAGGAAGGCCTGGCTGAGGAGCTTGTTGAGCCGGTCCCACCTCTCATTGAGCAACCCAAGGCATGTGTGTAGGAGGGAGAAGGCCCCAGAAATAATCCTTGAGAGTGCCTGAGCTGCTCAGTGCAGTCGGCTGCCTGCCTGGTGCTTGGAGGCCTCTTGCACCCTTCTTGCCATGCCCCAGGGTCAGAATAGCATATTCTCTGGGGCAGCCATGGAGGCCGCAAAGGCCAAGGTGCAGCGCTATGCGAAGCAGTGGTGCCTGTGGATCCTAGCTGGATTGTACCGGTGCTGGCCTGCTTTCTTGACGCCCCCTTTCCGTTACAGGCTGGTGCTTGGGATGCTCTACCCTGCCTATGCTTCCTACAAGGCTGTGAAAACGAAAAATATCCGGGAATATGTAAGTGGTGTGGGGGCGGGGGGGGGGAGAAGACTGAAGTAACCCTCAGATTCTGAATACAGTACAGTGGACTCTCCGGATACAAATTAAATTCATTCCGGGGGTCCATACTTAACCTGAAAAGTCCGTAATTGGAGGCGCCACTTCTGTGCACACATGTGGCGTGATAGAGCGCTTCTGCGTATGCATGTGGTGCGCAGAGTGCTTCTGCACATGCGTGCATGGTGAAACCCAGAAGTATATACTTCCGTGTTTGCCGCGTTTGCAACCTGAAAGTTACGTATCCAGAGCGGTACATAACTCAAGGGTCCACTGTAGTTGACTCAAGCTGTGGGTTGATTCCATCTCAGTACTGTGAGTGGCTTCCAGAGTGGGCAGATTCTTCTGTAGCCACAGTGCCCAGGGCTGCTGTAAAAATAAAGCAAATTTATTTCCCACAGTGCCTAGCTAAAGCAGCCAGGTGCTCTGCTTTCCAGAGCCAGGGGCATTTGTGCTCAGCTGTGGCATTGAGCACCATGCACTTTTTGTGGGGCTGCCCTGAGGACTACATTTGGACATTTGGGGACTACAAGTGGCACTGAATGGCTTCCCTTTGGGTGGTCTTCTCCCACATGATGCTCCTCCTCAGGGGTCTTGCTGTCTGTCCCTCTTCTTGCCTGAGGTGCAGTGGGTGACTGGGGCAGATCCTTCTAGAACTGGTGGACATCCAATGAAGCTGAATGTTGAAAGATTCAGGACAGACAAAAGGAAGGACTTCTTAATGCAAGCACAAAGTTAGACTATGGAACTCCCTCCCACAGGAAGCAATGATGGCCACCAACGTAGATGTCTTCAAAACTGGATTAGACAACTTCATCGAGAAGTGGGCTATTAATGGCTACTAGCCATGGTGGCTACGCTCTGCCTCTGCAGTTGGAGGCCACAGTGCTTCTGAATACCAGTTGCTGGAAACTGCAGGAGGGGAAAGGGCTCTTGCACTCGAATCCTGCTTGGGGGTTTTCCACTGGGACGTCTGGTCAGCCACTGGACTAGATGGGCCATTGGCCTGATCCAGCAGCCTCCTCTTATATGCTCCTATGTTCTTCTCAGCCCGGGGACCAGGATCGTGGCTCTCCAAATTAAAGACACTTGCGGCTTGGAAGACACACTTGTCATGATGATTAATAAACCAAAGTTAGATGGGGGACAGTCAATATTGTGGCTGGTGTCTCTTTACCTTTGTTGACGTACTGTGTGTCCATGGTGCAATTCCACATCGAGAGCTGAAGATTTGGGTGCCACCGGAGACCAGTTTCTCCGTAGCAGGGCAGGGTTTCCCCGGGCATTTGCATCTCATTGACTAGGAGGGACCTAACACTTCCTGGTGACTTGGCAGGTCCGCTGGATGATGTATTGGATCGTGTTTGCCCTCTTCATGGCCACAGAGACCCTCGCAGATACTTTCATTTCCTGGTGAGTTGCCGTTCTCCCTCTCCCTCTCTCCCCACCCCCTTGTTTCAATGAACTACATAGACATGTCCGCTGTTGAACAGAAAAAATCCCAAAGCCCACCCGCTCCCTGGTCTCACAACTGTGTTTTCTTCTGAACAGGTTCCCCTTCTACTATGAGATCAAAATGGGATTTGTCATCTGGCTGTTGTCTCCATACACAAGGGGGGCTAGCTGGCTGTACCGCAAATTTGTACATCCCACATTATCCCACAAGGAAAAGGTGAGAGTAATCCTGGAACAGACTGTCCGCTTCAGGGAAGGGGGGAGGCATTCAGGGGTCTGGCACCAGGTGAGCCACTCCTTCATTTTTCCGTCCAGTTCTGGATGAGCAAAGGATTTCTGGAAGCGTCTCTGTGGGAGTTACTACATGCATGGAGGTTTTGGTCACCAAAGGTTCCAGCCTTCAATGTGGTTTGCCTATTGTTTATTTAGTTCTGCCAGAGTCATGTGCATTTCATGCAATCTTTCTCTTCCTCTTCCTCTTTCCCTGCAGGAAATTGATCAGCTCATCCTTCAGGCCCAGGAGCGTGGCTACGAGACACTCCTGAGCTTTGGGAAGAAGAGCCTCAATGTCGCAGCCACAGCTGCTGCCCAAGCTGCAGCAAAAGTAACCACGTTTCGTCTGCATATTGGCTAAGAAGGGGATGGGGTGGCAGGCTAGCTTGGGCAACAAGCAGCAGCCCTGGAGGCTTTGTCTGTTGCACTAAAGCCCCCTGTGGCCTTGCCAGTTCCCAGCTCAGCATTGCCAGGCCATGGAGGGTGGTTGAAGCATGCTATGCAAACCTCTCACCCCAGCTGACTGAGATGTAACCAGCCAGAATCTGGGTAGTTCTCTGGACTCAGTTGCCCTTCCCAGTTGACCAGATACTGCCTGCAATAAGCTTTGCCACCTGTGGGAAGGAGCTGGTAGGGTGACCTCATTTTAATAATCCACATGAATGTAGAACAAAATTGGGCTTACTCCCAGCTCTTACTGGGAGTGTGGCCCCGAGGCAGATGCTTAGGCCTTTGAGCAGGATTACGCTTCCCAGCTTGGGCTGGTTCCTTCTCTGGATGCCTCTGAAACAGACCTCTGCTTGTGGAGGTGGGGATGTTTAGAAATATCCCTGTATGGCTGCAGCTGTGGATTGCCTCGCATTCTGCACACTCTTTAAGAAGGTCCTACCAAAGGGGATTTGAGGGAATTCTGCTTTTGGGAGTCATTTATCAGTTGTGTCCCCATCCCTTGGCACAGGACACCCCTCTTTGTCTCATTCCTCCTTATTTATTAAATTTATTTCATAAAATGTATATACTGCTTAATTTCAGAAAACTTCAAAGCGGTTTACAAAAAGAATAAAACAGTAAAAGCAATTAAAACATCCAAAAATTAAAACCAGCAGTAAACTAGAAACACGTCATCATTCTAAATATCTGGGTTAGCTTGTCTCATGTGACATCACTAACCGTGGCAGTTCTCTCTGCTCAGTCCTCTCCTCTGTCAGCTCTGTTTAACTCTATGTATTCCTTTCATCTTCCCCAAACACAATTGGGGCAAGGAGCAGTGTCCATATCATGTTGGTTTCTTCTCCATAGTGGGGGGGAAAATTACCTCCAGGAAAGATTTTTGGAAGCAAAGCTTTTCTTGTCATTGGGGAATGAGCTGCCTTTGAACGTGGACTTTTGTTTGCATACAGCTCTCTGCTTCATTCCTCCCTTTGTCTCCCCTTGTTCAGAGTCAAGGGGCCCTGGCCGGGCATTTGCGTAGCTTCAGCATGCAGGACCTGCGTTCCATCCCAGACACGGCTCCTGTGCATTACTCTGATCCCCTGTACCTGGAGGAACAGGAGCTCCGCCGGAGGCCAATAGGTGAGCAAGCCCAGAAAATGCTTGGAACTGCTGGCATCCACAATGATCAAGGAGGAGGAGGAGCACCTCCCCTCTAAGGAAAGCTTGCCATGTTTGTGACTTTTTAGTTTGGAGAAAAGGCGAGCAAGAAGTGACATGGAAGACAGTCATAGAATGCATGGCAGGGAGGAAGTAGACAGAGAGCTTGCCACTGTTTCTGTCACATGAACAACACATGGGAAGGGTGTTTGACCATTGGCTGTGTTGACTGGGGCAGATGACAATCCAACAATAACTGGTGTACCAGTTTGCTCCTTTCCCTCCCCCTGCATCACCAGCAATTGCAAGGGGGAAAGAAGACCCTCCCCCTCTAACTTCCTGGGCTCCTGTTGCAGCTGTATCTACATTTAAAAGTGCATGTTGTTTGGTGTCAAAACAGGCATGAGAAAAACTCCAGCCTTCCTTGCCTACCACTCTTGGTTGTTTCATAGGACACAAGGCATCTCCTCAAGAGCTGGGCTCTGACAGCAACGAAGAGGAGTGCTGGTCAGACTCTGAGCTCTCTGCTGGCGTAAGGGGCCACAGCAGGAAGGCTTTGATTTCCAAGCCACTGGCCAGGACCCAGAGCCTCCGCATGGTGAAGAAGAAGTCGCCTGTCAAAGAGGTGAGACCCTTGGGTGGTGGGCGCAGCCTGGGAAGTGCCCTGGCTTGTGCTGGCAAAGGGAGAGGTTGCAACCCCGGCCCCCACCCTTTCAGCTCTTGTATCCGAGGCTGGGGTCTGCATGCCAGAACACTCACACTTTGTCCTCCTCTGCAGGGCTCGGCTCGGGTCCCGCGAAGTCGCCCCAGGAAGAAGGTGGCTGATCCGATCTGTTAGGCTTGTCTGCAGGGAAGCCTTGTTTGCACATGCTGGCACTTGGAACAGCTTGGGAGAGCGATGACTGCAGTGCTTCTCAGCTTGGTTGTGGAGGGAGATGGGTTTGAAACATACCACGTCCTGGCAATGTGAAGCCTTGTGTACTGTACAGCTACCACCCACACTGCAAGCTGGCTCTCAGGGCACCCTCCCCTCCTTGTCTCAAAGTGGTGCCTTGATTGTGACTGGTGGCCACCTTCCTCACTGTACTTGCTGCCTGTCAAATATCCTGCCCACATGATGTGCCTACAGGAAGGGAAGGTCTCTCTCTCTTTCCCTTTCACTACAAATGCCCTTTTTGACACAAGAATACTGTGCCATAAGCAGACTTGCCTTTTTAAATGCCAGGGGTGGAAGAGCTGTTTGCTGGGGGAGTATTAGACTCCAAGAATCTGGGTACCATTTTTCTTGTCTGGACACTTGGCTGCTTTGAAGATGGGTGCCCCAGATTGAGCTTAGTGCACTTCTACAGCATTTGCACTTCGGATTGGGGTGCAGTGGTGAGATACCAAAGAAGAAAACAGCCTCTCTCCCCCCACTTTCCTTGTAGCTGCTTACATCTCAGGTTTCTTCTTCCGCTGAGATTCCCCCTCTCCACCACCGGTGAAAACACTGGCATGTCTACTTGAACACTATCACTAGCTAGGACCTTGACCTAAGTGCATTTGTAAGTTTTGTATATTAAATAAATGCATTTTTATTAGACCTTATATTGCTTATCTTAAAAAGCAGAATGTGTGTGTTAAGGGGAACATTAGCTTAAGAGCTAATGAAAGAAGCATTCCAGGCCAGTAGGGGTGGAGGGTGGGGAGGCTCCCTACCTGCCCATCTTGATGGAGTAGGAGTAGTGAAATACTGAAGGAAGGAGTGTGCTCACATCGCTGGCTCTTGTGGTGGTGAGTTCGCGAAATGGGGTTGTCAGGCCCTGCTCAGGAGCCATGCAGTTTCTAAGAGCCATTTAATGGCTGTCTAATGCTACTCACCTTCCACGTTCTCCTCTTGTTTTATCCCCGCTGCATAGACCTATCAGCTGCCCCTCCCCTACAAGGGAGGTTGCCATTTCATAGAGCCTAAGATAGGATAGTATACAGTGGGCTGGGGTGGCCATTCCATAAACTCAGAAATCTAAGGAAGGTGCTTTTAGTGTCTAGAGTATTTGGGCTGTGGAACTGCTATTGCTCTGAGCTAGCCCTTTGTGGGAGAAAGGGTTAATGTCCAAGCTCAGCCAGGTCCTGAATTTAGGCACTATCAAGCCTCCCAAGGTGTCCCTTCCCACAAAAGACCCCCAGCAGCCCTTCCTTCCTTTGAACTGGCTGTGTTTTGGTGCAGCTGGAGTTTTTCCTTTGCACCTGGTGGCTGAAGCCCCAGGGAATTCTCAGAGAAGTCAGTTGTGGAATTACTGAACTAACAAAAATTTGTAACTTCACCATCAGATCAGCCTCCATGTCTGAGGACTGGAAATTAGCCAATGTAATGCTCAGTTTTAAAAAGGGATCCAGGGACCATCCTGCAAATTAAAGGTCAATTAGCTTAGCATCTGTCCTTGTGAAAACTGGTGGAAAGTATCGTTAAGCATAATATAATCAACAAGAAGAACAAGCCCTACAGAACCAGCATGGCTTCTGCAGGGGCAAGTCCAGTTTCACAAACCTATTAGAGCTCTTAGAGAGTGTCAACAGGCCATCTAGATAGAGGTCTAGATGGTTGAGATACTGTACTTGGACAAAGTCCTTTACTAAATTCTCCATAGTAAGTTTAGCAGTCATGGGGTAAGAGGAGAGGACCTATTGTGGTTCAGGAATTAGTTAGTGTCAGAGCCAGCCGTTATACAAATGGTGCTTTTTAGGCATAAAATAAAGACACTGAGGCCAGCAATATTTCCATGGACGGAGGACAGCTCTTGTTTCAGACTTCTTCCCCTTCCTCCAGTCCGTTTATTACTATATACCCTTTGTTCCTCTCCAGCCGCATGGCTGCATTCCAATGTCTCATGTTACCTACATCCGGTCCTGGCTTTAACCCACCCACAAACGATATAGGGTTACACTGCCCAGAGGGGGGGGCATAACTCCATATAAGGTCATGCATTCCAATACATTGTAAAGCTCAGAGTGCTGGTCAGCCGAGGTCAGGGAGCACCCTGCAATATTACAAGCCTTTACCGTGGCTATCTCTCCCACAAGTTAGCTTGCAGGAAGTGAAGAAGGAATAAATTGATAGTTCTCTGAATGGAGAGATGCAGGAAGTAGAGTCCCCCAAGGGTCAGTATTGGGAACTGTGCTTTTTAACATAATCATAAATGATCTAATGTTAGGAATGAGCAGTGAGGTGGGCAAGTTTGCTGATGATAATAAGTCATTTAGGGTCATTAAAAGAGATGATGATGAGCTTTAAAAAGACCTTGTCCAACATAATGGGTACTACATTGGCAAAAGCAATGTAATGCAAACAAGTGTAAAGTGATGCATGTTGGGGCCAAAAATCTGAATTTCACATATATACCATGGGATCTGAACTGGCAGTGACTGACGAGGAATGAGACCTTTGGGTCATAGTAGACAGCATGAGTCAGGTGTTGGTGTAGGGTGAAGCGGCTAAAAAAACAAACAAGTTCTGCGCTAGGGATCATCAGCAAAGGAAATGAAAACAAAGCTGCTGATACAATGCTGTTGAATAAATCTAAGGTGTGACTGTACTTGCAATAATGTGTACAGCTCTGGTTGCCTCACCTCAAAGAGGACACAAGAGTTGGGAAAGGTTCAGAAAAGGGCAGCCAAAATGATCCAGGGGCTTGGGAGACTCCCCTGTGCATAATGGTAGTGGCACTTGGGACTTGAGTGTTTAGAGAAAAGGCAAGTGAGATGTGACAGAGAAATTTATGAAATAATGCAGGACATGGAGAAAGTTGGTAGAGAAAATGTTTTCTCCCTTTCTCATAAGGGAGGAAAACTAGGAACTCCTGGGCATCCAGTGAAGTTGAATGTTGGAAGATTCATGACGGATAAAATGAAGTGCAGCAGATTAGACAAATTCCTTGCGGAAGAGAGGGTATCGAGGGCTTGCTAGCCCTGATGGCTATCCTCTGCCTCCTCGCTCATGGGCAGCAAATGCTTCTGAATGTCAATTGCTGGAAACCGCAGGAGGGAAGAGGGCTCTTGCAGGTTTGGCCACTGTGAGAACAGGGTGCTGCTCTGATCCTGCTCCTCTGATGTTCGATTCCTCTGAGAGCGAAGCGGTGTTGTTGTTTTTTGAACGTCTGACTACCTTGCGCGTCACAATGTCATCGGGCGATTGACGCTGTCCCTGTCCAACAGGAAGCGAGCGCAGCAGCCAGCTGGCGCGGGAGAGGCGTCTCCTTCCCCATCGCCTCGCCCCTCAACGGCCCGAGCAGCCGCTCCTTCCTTCCTGCCTGCCTGCCTTCCTTCCACCCCGCCTCCCATGCCCCGGGAGCAGGCGCGAGCGAGCGAGCCCCTGAGCGCGTGCAGAGTTCCGCGCGCCCGCCCCGTCCCCGCGTCTTCCGCGCCCCTGGCGAGGATGTCCTCGCTGGCGGCTGAGCTTGGGGCGGCGGCGGAGGACGAGGAGGTGGCGGCGGTGCTGGGCGGCGGGGGCTGGCCGGTGGTGGCGCCGCCGCCGCCGCAGGGCCGCGATCTGGAGCCGGCGCGCCTGCGGAGGAACACCTGCTACATCGTCCTGGCCGTCCTGCTCAACGAGGAGGTGCGGCTGCGGGACGGGAGGAGAAACTGACGCTGCGGCTGTTCTCGGGGGTGGGGGGAGGCGCTCCCCTCTCTCCCTTTCTTTGCCCAGCGTTGCCCGCTTGCCCAGGACCCCCAGGCTGGACGCGGCTGGCTTGCCTTGGCCCCTCGACGGCGCGCCAGGCCAAGCAACGCTGCAAAGCATCCTTCCCCGCAGCCAGATTGCTTTGCCGCATCCACAAGCCCGCACGCACGGAGGCGGGGGTCCGGCAGGGAGTGGCCTGACAGCCCCCCTCCCACAATGTATATGTGTCTATATATCTTTCCTCGCCCCCTCGCCCAACAGGGAGAAGTGCTGATGATGCAGGAGGCCAAGCGGGAGTGCCACGGGCGGTGGTACCTGCCGGCGGGGCGGATGGAGCCCCGGGAGACCATCGTGGAGGCCATGCGGAGGGAGGTCCAAGAGGAGACGGGCTTGCAGTGCCAGCCCCTCACACTGCTGGCCGTGGAGGAGAGGGGCCCCGCCTGGATCCGCTTCGTCTTCCTCGCCCGACCCACCGGTGCTGGCCCGGGCGCATCTGGGGGGGGGGGGGGCTTGGAGCTGCGCGGGTTGGGAGGTCGGGGTTATCCCCTTGGCAAGGGGTGCCCTGCTTCGATGCAGAGCCAGCTGGGGGTTGCAACAGCAGCAGAGGAATGCAGGAAGCTTGCTGGGCCTTCCTAGACCCAGGGCATGCACTTGCAAAAGTTGATTTGCATGCAGAGATGCCCATCTGTGCCACAGTGCTTCCAAAACTTCTTCAGTACTATCCCATAGAAAGCATTATCCAGAACAGCAGTTTGCACCACCCACTAAGCAAGATAATACAAAAAAATTCAGAACAGTAACAATTAGTTAAACATTTATTCAGAAAAATAAACACATGCTCTGATCCAACATTGCAGCTTAAAAATATATACGACGAAGAATTTTGCATGAAAAGTATTTTTATACATTCTTACTAACAAAAACATACAGATGAAGGAAATTTATAGTATGAAATGTCTGCATTTATGTACTTCCCAAATATACACAAAGCTTCACAGATGTACAGTAACTATAAGAAAATTAATAGCTGTTAGCAATAATTGGCTATCTGGCGACTTGTGATAATTTAGAAACATAAAGACGGACAAATGTGACCAAACAAAATAGCTTTGAAAGCAGTAAGAGCAGTAAATACGAAGTAAGGAAGATGTTTCACTTGAGGTGCCAGCCTGGTCAATCCTAAATAAGCCATCAGTGCCCTCAGAGGGGCCCCCCTCCAGCCCCCCCCATTGCCTCTTAGCATCCTCCCAGGTAATCCTGTCGCCTCCCCCCCCAAGGGGTATTACCACCCACTGTGGAAACCACTGGCCTGAGTTCTCGCTGGCCTTGGGCCTTTCAGCATTATCACCAGCCCTGTAAGTCTTATTAAGAAGGGACCCAGGAGATGGGCAGGAGATCTGGGACCCAGGACAAAAGTGCTCGGCTCTAACAGTGCCTTTGCAAACACAAATCTTCTCAAAGCTGGGGCTCCGTGCTTTTCCTTTCCCCAGTGAAGGACAAAGCATTAAACTGGGCAAGAAGTAGGGTGTCCCGGTGTGGCTGTGTTCCAAGGCCACTTCTGAACATCTAGAGTGTGTTTGGAGTGGGGGTGGGGGTCAGACTGGATGAGTCCCTTCTGATTCTTGGGGTCTTGGACCCAATGAGGGCTACAGTCTAATTAGAGGAGGTTGCTAAACAAGTTTCTCTGCAAGGTAATGGCCTTCACACGTATCCTAAAAACACCAGTCTCCACTGAGCATTCCAAGGAAAGTGAACCCTGGATCAGGCTAGCATATAGCAGAGAAAATCCATCCTTGTGGGTGCACACACATGGCACAATTGTCTCGACTCCCACCTAACCCCAGGCATCTTCTCCCTTCCAGGTGGTGCCTTGAAGACCCTTCAGGAAGCTGACGCAGAATCCCTGCAGGCCCGGTGGTGGAACAGGGAGACGCCCTCCCTGCCTCTGCGTTCCCGGGACATCTTGCCCTTGATAGAGCTGGCTCTGCGGTACCAAGCCAGCCCGGCCCACCCGCGAACGCTGCCCGTGGAGCTGCCTTGCGCCTTCATCTGCCAACGCCTGCTGCTTGTCTGCGTTGGCAGCAGTGGTGACTTGTGGGTGCTTCAGGGGACAGCAGGGGCTCCGGGCCTTCCTCTGGCCACAAGCGGCCTGGCTCCCTCACACCTGGGCCACAGGCTCCTGGGGGCCATCCTGCGCCTACTCCAGGACTCCCTGCCACAGCCCCAGGTGCCCGTCCACATCCAAGGCCTGCTTGGGGTCCAGCATCTTGGGAAGGAACCCGGGCAGAGCGATGGGATCTGCTTCAACATCATGGTGGCTGTAGGCGACAAGGGACGGTGGCTGGATGAAGCGCCCCCGGCGTTGCAGAGTGGAGCCTTCCTCTGGCGGAAGGTGGAGGACGAGGCCCTGCGGAGCCGGATCCTGCAGAGGCTTGATGAAGAGTCCTTTGTCCCCATTCACAGCTGAACCACCCCCCTGTGGAGATACAGGATGGCCCTGGGTGTGTACTTTGGTGACTTCGGGCCAGGCAGGGATCCCTGGAGGAGCCTCAGCTGGGCCAAAAAGGCTCACTGTTTGCTGGAATGAGGGACGTTGGGAGTCTGTGGTGCCACAGAGGGCACCTTGCATTGTGCCTTTGCAGGAAACGACGCAACAGCTGAGGGCATGGCGCCTGAACTCTGGAACCGGCCAGGAGAACCTTTTCTTGCTCCAGAGTGGCAGCTCACAGCTGTGATTCTTCCACCTTTCCGCACCAGGAGCATGGCAATGCCTGTGCATGCCGCCCCCAAATGCCCAGCTTCTGGGTTCTCCCCACAGCTGCAAGAAATAGGACCTTGACAGGAGGAGCTTAGAGCTTTTGCCACCCTCATGGATGATTTGCAGCCTTGTAGAATCCAGCCAGGCTTGGTAAAAATAAAATTAAAAAGGCCAGTTTCCCCCCCGTGTTCTACTGTTTCTGCATGTTCTTGTTTGTAAATGAGAAAAGGGGGCTCAGCGACTTCCCACAGGTCCTAAACATGAGCGTGAGCAAAGCCAGGACGTTTACCACAGATTATTTATTTCAAGGCACGAGTAAGAAACCCACCAGGGTAGAAGCAGAGAATCTGTAGCTGCAGTGTGGAGACACCAAGTGCGCCCCAGCTTACGGAGAGGGGGGGGCATATTCCCTCCTCACATGTATTGCACTTGAAAAGAGTCTTTAGACCCACAATGGACTGGACGCCGTGCCTGGCCATGGTGGGTGGAGCCTGCCCCAGCCAAGGCTGCTGGTGGTGGCCTTTATTTATTTACATATTGCGTATTGAAACGAATAGCTCACCTTTTCCTCCAAGGAGCTCAAGGCGGCACATGTGGTTCTTCTCTCATATAATTCCAACCACAACAACCTTGAGAGGCCAAGAGGCAGTGACTGCCTTAAGATCACACCCAGTGAGTTTCATGATGGCTGAGTGGGGATTCGAACCCTAGCCTCCCAGGTCCTATTCCACCCTGTGACTCAGCCTCTCTCAACCTTGGGTCTCCAGGTGCTATTGGACTACAACTCCCATAGTCCCTGACAACTGGTCCTGCAAGCTAAGGATGAGGAGAGATGTAGTCCAACGCCATCTGGCGAATCAACGTTGAGAGAGGCTCTTTGGGAAGGGGTTAAGTTGCAGCTGACGAGAGGAAGGCTAGCAGAAACTCTGTTAGAATAGAAAGTAAAAACAAAAGGGAAAGGGCTCTTCCTGAGGAGTTGAGGCTGGACAGATCAATCCGGAAAGGAGCAGAAGAAAACAATGTCTGCTGTGGTTAGGAGCAAATAGTGTCTCCCCCTCTTTGGCTTGGCCTTTGCGGCCTGCAGAGAAGGTCAGAATCGAGGCAGGCAGCCCCATCACTCCTAACGCCCAGCCATGGATAGTAGGAAGATTCTTCCTTTCACAAAGCAGCTTTCGGTCACCCTGCCTGCCCCACTTTCCCATTGGGCAAACATTAAATAAAACAAGCCAGAGATTAAAAACCCAGAAAGTCCAGGAGGAGCCTTTAGTATCTTCTGTACCAGACTGCCCTGAGGTGCCACATGCAGGCTCCAGGCTCCGGCAGGGAGGGAGGGAGCCATGATGCTCTGAAATCACAACTGGAGCCAAGGCGAGAGACTTTGGAGGGAGAAGGCAGAGCACTTCTGGCTTTGCTGAGGAACCACACGCTCGGCCTCAGGGAGAGCTAGGTCTCGCCTCGTCGCAGCCTGACTTCTGAGACTTTGGCTCTAGGGACTGGGCGTGGGGCTCCTGGGCAGCCCTTCAAGCACAGGGGGCCTGCCTCTGCTCTCCCTGCATGAAGGCAACCAGCGACGGCTGCGGCCCGGTTCTCACGAGGCTGCAAAGGGCCCTCTAGGGTTGCCACAAATGCCCTTTCCAGACCCCAGCTGTGCATCCATCCCTTGAGAAGTGTGGGGTCCAAAAGGGGCAGTGCGCTCCTTGGAACGTCAGGCGGGGACCTCGCGCATGGACTTGACGAAGACGATGGCAGCCAGCTCCTTGCAGAACTCTTCGAGGACAACCACCCCCTCCAGGAGGGTACGATGGCCGATCCTGTAAGGAAGCAGCATGTGAGGCTGAGGAAGCGGCCTTGCCCTCATTTCCTATTGCTCTCCTCCCCACGTCTGCTTCTCAAGAACGACAGCACTTTACATTTGCTAAACACCTTCATCATATATGCACTATCTGAGTCCTTTGCAACCCTAGCAGAGGAGTCCAGCGTCACGCCCAGGAGGACAGGAGCTTGCCGGAGGGGAGACTTAAACCAAAGACTGCCTCCTTTACAGGTCAGTCTCATTTCCTCCATGCAGATTGTCATTTGTCAGGGAGTCTTTAGCTGTGATTCCTGCTTCCCAAGGGGAAGGACTAGATGACTCTTGGGGTCCCTTCCAACTCTACAAGTCTCTGATTCTATGGCCTGCACAGCTTTGTCTGATCCTGCTAGGGAAGCAGCAGCAATGCTGCAAATATCAGACTGTGAAGGGAGTAGATGAATATGAAAATGACAGGCTTGGTCGTCCCCATCCCTCCCACCACACCTGAGAGTTTGGGATGTGCCTGAATATAATATGAGAATAGTACAGCATCCTGTTCTCACTGTGGCTAACCAGATGCCCATTGTGGGAAACCTGCAAGCCAAGATTCCAGCACGAGAGCCCTCTCTCCCCTCCAGTGGTTTCCAGCAACTGGTGTTCACATGCATTGCTGCCTCTGACTGTGGAGGCAGAACAGAGCCATCCTGGCTAGCAGCCATCAACAACCCTCTCCTCCTTCTTGACTTTCTCTAAATCCTCTTCTAAGTCCATCCAAGTTGGTGGCTACCACTGCCTCCTGTGGAAGGGAGTTCCATAGTTTAACTCTGTGCTGCGCAAAGAAGTCCTTTCTTTTTATCTGTCCTGAATCTTCCACCATTCAGCTTCATTTTTCTCTATTCACTTGCTGCATGCGGTCTATCGTTTTAGGGTTCCCTCATCTCATGCAGCCTCTTCTTTACCTTTCCTTTTCTCCAAACTGGAGGTCGGCACCAGCCCTTTCAACCTGTGTGTCATGTCCCCCCAACACTCACTGTTGTTCTTCAGCAGGGACCAGCCCCATCAGCCCCCTCCGGACCAGCAGCAAGTTGGTGGGGAAGTTTGGTATCCGGTGGATCCTTTGCATTAGGTCTCCAATCACCTGGAAGGAGGAGAGACCAGCGGGGCGGCTTGTGAGTCAGGCCTCCAAGTCAGGTGGAGAGGAGGAACTGTGGGGAGGGACGACAGGGCTCCCCTTAGCTTAGAGGCACAGGACACCCCAAAAGGCACCTTCTTCCCCAGGCAGCATTCCCCATTTCTCCCCACCCACCCCGTCTGCCTTGCCAAGACTAGACATTACCCTGATCAGGACGGAAAAGAGGGTCCTGCAGCCGGGGGCCAGAGGCAAGTAGGGATCCAGGAGGTACTCGTGGAGGTGAGGGTGGGGAAAGAGAGCCAGGCGGGACAACACCGACGTCACCTGCAGGTTCACTGCGTAGGGCTGCAAGGGAGGAATAAGAAGAGGGCAGAGGGCTCAACCGTGGGGCGTCATTCACAGCCTGCACAAACAGCCAGGCATAGAGGGTCACCGGAGGGGGAGGGAAGAGAGCAGGAGAGAAGCGATTCCCCCCACCCACAACATTCTGCATTTGCTCTCTGCAACCAAGACCTTTTTGTTATGTTATGGAATGAGCCCCAGCTGCAAGGTGGCATTTCAAGGCCTTCCCTGTAGGGATGATCGCTGGGTGTGAAGCACACTTCCGCCCACAGGCAGCCTCAGCTGTCTGAACATCATGCCACCTATCTAACCTTTTGCTTTCTTAGTGGTCTGCCATGCCCTGTCTGTGATCTTTGTCTCCTTCGTCATACACCGTGCCAGGGGAAAATGACGCGGTGGAAACAGGTGCCAAAATAACTTTGTACCACCCCATGATCTCAGGATTGGAAGATGTGTAAAGGTCACAGTCCAAAATCTGACTGGTTTCGCATATTGTGCCAATAAAAGGAGCCTCCACAGAGCTAGCCAGCAGCTTGCTTATGCACAGCTCACTTGAAGATCATAATTCACTTCCCCATTCCTCTTATGTACAGTGGTACCTGGGGTTAAGTACTTAATTCGTTCCAGAGGTCCATTCTTAACCTGAAACTGTTCTTAAACTGAAGCACCACTTTAGTTAATGGGGCCTCCTGCTACTACCACGCCACCGGAGCACACTTTCTGTTCTCATCCTGAAGCAAAGTTCTTAACCCGAGGTACTATTTCTGGGTTAGCAGAGTCTGTAACCTGAAGCGTATGTAACCTGAAGCGTATGTAACCCGAGGTACCACTGTACTTATTTAGAGCATTTGGGTACCCTCCTCATCAGCCAGAGGCTCCCGGAATGGCTTACGAGACAAGACACAACACACAAGGGGAAAAGGAAAGGGAGGGATGAGGAAAACAAAAACTCAGGCAGAGATTTCTAAATAGTTGACCAGGTGGCCCAGTTCAGGGGTAGGAGGCGGCTGAAGGAGCTGGGCCTCCAGCACAGCTGATGCAATGAGCCCTGCTGCTCCCACTTTCTCTTCCCCTGAGACCGCCTGACGGAATGGCTGCCCCCAGGTGACAGGTGAGGGGAGAGGAGGCCAAATGGAGCTGGCCTCTCATAGCAGAGCCCAGCTTTCCAGCTCCCCTGCTGAGGCAGTCTGGTGGAGAATCTTAGCGCTCCATCCTAGAGAAGGAAGCAGGCCCTGAAACTTGTCGCTCCCTGCCGCTTCTAGGCCACAGAAACACCAGGCTCCAGGGTCTTCGCGATGCTGGCCACTCCCAGCAAGGATCCCTTTCCCATCCTTACCTGGTCCAGGATGCGCATCAGCCGTTCAAAGAGCACTTCCAAGAAACGGCCCTCGTAGAAGCCGGTGCTGGCAGAGCAGGTCTCCAGGGGCCCAGGGGCCTTTGGCCAGTGCCAGTGAGACGCCTTGGTACAACATTCCTGGAACTGACAGAAGAGGAGGGGATGGATGGAAGAGGGTGGGCAGGGGAAGGGGCTAAGGAGAGGCTCTTGAAGGCCCAGCTGAGACAATAAAGGAGAATTAACTCAAATGCTGTGAATCGCAGGAGCAGGGAACAACGCCAGGAATCACACATAAGCAGAGATCAGGTAGGCAGGGAGACAAGGGACTCACCAGCACACTGGCATCGTGGACATAGGTGTCATACCCGGCCTCTTCCAGGTAGGCAGAGGTCTTTGCTTCACTGGGAACCAGGCAGAGGAAGCTGAGAAAGGAAGCAGGATGGCAATGATGGGGTGCAAGGAAGCCTCTGAGACCCAGGACAGAGGTGTGAGGGTCAGCATTAGGAAGAACCTTAACATGGAACCTTAACCGTCGGAAGGCAGTGGCCTCTCCTTCTCTTGGGGATTTTAAGCAGAGGTTGGATGGCCAGGTGTCAGGGATTCTTTAGCTGTGATTCCTGCAGGGGTTTGGACCAGATAACCCATATATATACAGTGGTACCTTGGGTTACATACCCTTTAGGTTACAGACTCCACTCACTCATAAACAGTACCTTGGGTTAAGAACTTTGCTTCAGGATGAGAACAGAAATCGGGCTCCAGCGGCGTGGCAGCAGCAGCAGGAGGCCCCATTAGCTAAAGTGGTGCTTCAGTTTAAGAACAGTTTCAGGTTAAGAATGGACCTCTGGAACGAATTAAGTACTTAACCCGAGGTACCACTGTATATATATATATATACATTGCAGAGATATAATCAGGGCAGGGTTAAAAACCAAGCTGGATGCAGAAAGCCAAGTTGTTGGCCTAATATATCATACAAGCTCCAACCAAAATGCTCAGCCATTTTAAAAAATCCTGTAAAATGGCCAAGCCACATAGCTCCCTTGATGGCAGCCCCTGTCTACCTTGTGCTTACTACAACTCCCATCAGCAGTGGTCAGGACAGCCACACCTGGCTGGCCCTCATGGAAATAAGAACCATAGAACTGTAGAGTTGGGGGGGGGGGAGAGACCCACAGAGTTATCTAGCATGTCTGAAATGCTTGGGCCTGGCTGGGGTGGGGTGGAGGAGTCTGGCGCAGGCCTGCCTTGTGAGTTCAGTTCATAGAATCATAGAGTTGGAAGAGACCACAAGGGCCATCGAGTCCAACCCCCTGCCAAGCAGGAAACACCATCAGAGCACAGTTAAGCTGTTCAGGTATTGTGAGCCGGTCTCCCTGCCCTGACTTCGTACCTGCTGACCACCTCCTTCACGTCCTCGGGCTGGGCTTGCTGCTTTGGGGCAGGGACGCCCAGCTTGGTAGAGACCTGGAAGCTGGTGCCTGGGAACCCGTCTATGAAGTAGGGATCCTCCTCCAGTTCTCTACAGGGACAGAGAACGGAAGCATTGAGTGGCTGGCCTGGACGAGGGTCCCGCCCCCCAACTTTCCTCTCCCGCTCTCACTTACAACCCTTCCTCGCAGGGCTCCTGCTCACGAGCAAGGGACTCCTCCTGCCCAGGTGGGCTTCTCAGGAGGTAGCTGCGCTCCTCCAGGTGGTCCAGGACCAGGCGCTGCATGACACGGCGATCCGGAAGCCACAGCAGCTCCTCAAACAGCCTCAGGGTGGCCATACTGATCTGGAGGGGAAGAGGGAAGGAGGGCAAGGAGTCAGGAAAGCCCGCAAGGAGGCCCTGCTCCCAGCACTGGAAGCTGCTGAGTTCCACCACCTCCTGCCACCTGGAAAAAGGTGTAGGGAGATGGAAGTCAGGGGTTGGCCATGGGAAGCCTCCCTTCTGGGAGAGAAGCTCTCACTTCAGGCAGCCTGGAGCCCCCCCTCTTGGAGACCCGCAGAAACTCCAGGCAGCCGGCAGGGAAGGTCAGTTCAAGACAAGCAAGAGCAGCTATTGAGGGACAAGGGCACCAAGTTGCTGGGTTTTGGGGTTGCAGACTGTCATTTCCCATCTTGATCAAGCCATGAACATAGGACGAGGCTGCCGGATCAGGCCAATGGCCCATCTAGTCCAGCGTCCTGTTCTCACAGTGGCCAAGCAGATGCCCCTGACAGTAAGAGCTGTTCGACAGTGGAATTTGCTGCCAAGGAGTGTGGTGAAGTCTCCTTCTTTGGAGGTCTTTAAGCAGAGGCTTGACAACCATATGTGTCAGGAGTGCTCTGATGGTGTTTCCTGCCTGGCAGGGGGTTGGACTCGATGGCCCTTGTGGTCGCTTCCAACTCTATGATTCTATGATTCTATGATTCTATGCCCCAAAGGGAAACCTGCAAGCAGGATCCACGCAGAAGAGCAACTCTCTACAGAAGAGAGTCGCTCCTTCCCCTTGATCATTTCGGTGTTCCTTTTCTGACCTTACTAAGGGGCCTGGCAGATAATAATAATAATAATAATAATAATAATAATAATAATAATAATTTGTTTTTATTTATATCCTGCCCTCCCCAGCCAAAGCCAGGCTCAGAGCGGCTAACAACAATAAAAGTAACACAGCATTCTAAAAGCAATTCAATTTAAAATCAATTCAAAATCAAATTGATGGCAACCATTGGGCTTACCAAAGGAGGGGGTCAGACTGTGCCTTGGCCAAAGACCTGGTGGAACAGCTTTGTCTTGCAGGCCCTGCGGAAAGATGTCCTGCAGAGCCCTAGTCTCTTGTGACAGAGTGTTCCACCAGATCGGGGCCACGGCCAAAAAACCCCTGGCTCTGGTTGAGGCCAGCCTAACCTCCCTGTGGCCTCTGTGGGACATACCAGGAGAGGTGGTCCCGTAGGTACGAGGGTCCTAGGCCGTATAGGGCTTTAAAGGTTAAAACCAGCACCTTAAACCTGATCCTGTACTCCACCGGGAGCCAGTGCAGCTGATATAGCACTGGGTGAATGTGATCCCACGACAAGGACCCCGTAAGGAGTCTCTACATGGGACTGCCCTTGAGACTGACCCAGAAACCCCAGCAGGTGCATTCTGCACCCACTGGAGTTTCTGGGTCAGTCTCAAGGGCAGTCCCATGTAGAGTAGAGATTCAACCGCAGAGCTCATTGCTATCCTGCGGAAGCCTCAGCTACTGCTGAAGGCTTCATTTCCTCCTAAAGAGCTGAGCCTGATTCCTTCCCTGGGGTTCACTAAGCCTCAAAGGCACCATGAGAGTTTCCATTTTGCAAGGGAAGGTTTGGGGGGCAGGGGGAGGGCTGGAAAACCGTCCCCCATGCTGGGATCTCCTTGGCCTGCTGTGGTCTTTGGTCATCACTGTCGCCCCAGGGGTAAGTTCGCAACAAGTGGGGAGAAGACCTCAAGCCCAACAAAACCCATAATCCCCAACCCCGCTCTGAAACTCCTGGGAGCATGGCAGTTTTTGTGACTCAGAAAAAGTCCTCTGCACATGCTCTGAGGCTTTTGATTGCTTCCCACAAGGAAGCGCTGATGCTTGGCCTTCAAAGGCTTGAAGACCTCCGTCTTATCAAGATGACGTCCTGAACAGCCTGAGGTCCAGCAAGCTGTTGCCCCCTAAGGGCAACCTGACCCAAGCACTGAGCCACCGCTGCGTGCTGCATCTTTCTCCCCACTGACGCTTGCAGGAATCCTGCTCAGGTGGAACCTTTCCAGCACGATTTCAGCTCACCTCGTCAGACAGGTGGTTGCAGCGCTCAATCAGTTGGGAGCAGAGGTGGTGTTGCAGCTGGTGGCCTAAATCCTTGGCCACTGCGGGTTCTTCCTTGGTTCCCAGCACAAACCCAACCAATTCCTGGAGGAGCGCAGGAGAGCGGATGTGTCTTACCAAGGCAGTCAGGACAGCTGTCGAGAGAAGGATGCCGCGTTCTGACCTGCCAAGGAAGACAGGGATGAATGGGGGGGGGGGTGACTTTGGCCATGGGCTTATTAGGCAGGTCTCTGAGTTCCCCCAAGCAGGACAAGGCTTGGTGCTCACCCCTCTTTCCATGTTAAGCTTGGACTCACATTTGCAGGAGCTGGGACTGCAGGACTCCCTGGAAGAACCTCTGAGCCACCGTCTCACTTACGGCACCTGCCACAACCTGGTGGGGTGAAACACCACAATGACTCATCGTGATCTCCGCAGCTCCTCCTCATTCAGAAACCCGAATCAGCCAGCAGGCCAAGGGAGAACTGACAACGCAGAAAGCTCCCTGCAACTTGGAGGGAAAGGGGCAAAGAGCCTGAGGCAGCTTCCAAAGACTTAACTACGTGGATGTGGGTGGAGATTTCAGCAGGAGGTCTCTTCCTTTTTAAATATTTTATTAAAGTTTTCTTGGTTTACAAAGGTATGCACAATGCCTCTTTTTTCAAGTTACATTTTCCATAGGTCAGTTTCATTTGTTGAGACATTAAGGTTACATTAGGAAGAAAAAAGGGGAGAAGAGGTGGAGGGGGCCGTGGTGGGTGGGGGTGGGGTCGGGAGGCAATATTTCTGTTTTGCTTAATGTATGTGTGGGTTTTTGTGTCACTGTTTTTTGTGCAGGTTCTCTTTGCTATTCACTTGTGTTCCTTTGGTGGTGAGAGAAGTTGGGGTTGGCCTAGGGTGTGGTTGTTCATTTGTGGTTGGCTGTGGTGATCTTTGTTTTTGTGTGTGAGTGGGGTGGGTGGGTGTTTTGGATCAGGTTAGCCATATTGATTCATATGCTGTTGGTGGATTCTTGTTGTCGTCTTGTTGGGCTGTGTATGTGATGAAGGGGAGCCATATTGGGGTGAAGGTATCGTCTTCTATTAGTCCCCGTGTCAGTTTCAGTTTATCGGTTAATTTTTCTAGTAGGGCTGTTTCCCATGCTATTTGGTACCATTGGTCCATGCTTACTCTTGACAGGTCTCTCCAGTGTCTGGCTATGACATTTCTGGTTGCTGAGAGTAGGTGGGCTATGAGTTCTTTGTTATATGAGTGGGGATTATTGTCTTGGAATATAGTAGGGCCAGTTCTGGGGTGATTTCTAATACCTGCTTAGTTATTTTACATATTTCTTGTATAGCTATTGTCCAGAATAGTTGGATTTTGGAGCACTCCCACCACATGTGGAGGTATGTGCCTGTGGAGGTGCACCCTCTCCAGCATTTTGGTGAGGTTCCTGGGCGTATTAGCTCTAGTTTCCTTGGTGTTAGGTACCACCTGTAGGTGAGTTTCAGAGTGAGTTCTCAGCAGGAGGTCTCTTACCGGGTGCGCCTCTTTCACTAGGCAATCACAGAGATCGAGCCAGGCAAAGAAAGCCTCCAGGCTGGCCTGGCCTGGGAAGGCGTTCTCCTCAACGCAGCTGCCCTGAAGCCTGGAAGGGCGAGAGGTACAGTTCAGCAATGTATGGAGAACTGATCTGTCCAAACACCTCGTCAGGCAGATTGAGAGTGAGAGGCAAAATACCGTATTTTTCGCAAAATAGGGCGCAGCTGACCATAGGGCGCACCTAGTTTTCAGAGGGGGAAATCAAGGGAAAAAATATGATTACCCCCCCAGCTCTGGGAGCAGCAGACAGGCTGCAGGCAGCCTGTGCGATTCTCGCAGACCTTCTTCCTGCTCTTGCGGGAGGTGGGGGAATTCCCCCACCGCCCGCAGAAGCCCTGCACTCTTTAAAGGGGCTGTGCGGCTTCTGCTGGCTTTTCTAGGAGGTGGGGAAATTCCCCCACCTCCTGCAAAACTGGCAGAAGTCGCGCGCTCTTTAAAAGGGCTGCACGGCTTCTCCTGGCTTTCCTGGGAGGTGGGGGAATTCCCTCACCTCTCGCAAAAGCCCGCAGAAGCCACGCAACCCCTTTAAAGAGACCGTGGCTTCTCCTGGCCAGTCAGTCCCTTCTCCCTCCTGTGGAAAAGCCCGCAAGAGCGCACGGAGCTTGTGTGCGGCTCTTGCGGGCTTTGCCCGCCTGCCTCCCCCCCTGCATTCGCTCCATAGGACGCACCCACATTTTCCCTTGCTTTTTAGGAGGGAAAAAGTGCGTCCTATGGTGCGAAAAATACGGTAAGTCTAACAGCTTCAAAACAGACTGGTTTGGGTTATAGACACACAGAATAGGGAGGGAGGTGTGTACTTTGCCTGACATTCACTGAAAGTTAGTTTTATAGTAGTACCTTGGTTCCCGAACGGCTTGGCTCCCGAATACCGCAAACCCGGAAGTGAGTATTCCAGTTTGTGAACGCTTTTCGGAAGCCGAATGTCCGACATGGCTTATGCAGCTTCCGATTGAGTGCAGGAAGCTCCTACGGCCAATCGGAAGCCGCGCCTTGGTTTTCGAACCGTTTCGGGAGTCGAATGCATTCCTGGAACGGATTAAGTTTGAGAACCAGGGTACCACTCTATCTCTGCGTATCCCAGTTTTTCAATCATACGCTCTTCAGCTTTAAAGTACGATTGCATTCTGTGTGGGGGTTAAGTTCCAGGGATCACAGATATATGCAAAAACACGTATACCTGAACTAGCCCCTTCAAACCTGCCCCCACATGAGAATCCTTATCTTCTAGAGCTGGTGCACCGAACAGGAATTACTCCCCTAGCAAGGCAGAGAGCTTTGAAGATCTTGAAAGATTCCGGTAAGCAAGACAGAGCACTTGAAAGCTCTTTCAACGCTGGGAGAACCCAGTGCAAAAAACCACAAATTTTAAGCTCTCCACCTTGCCTGCATTTAATCTACACAATTTCAACCAGCCAGCTTTAAACCACACAAGGTTGAAATTGTGCAAGTTAATTGTGCATAAGATGCTATTGTACTGTTATTTCCCTTGAAGAGTTTGGATTTGATATCCCACTTTATCACTACCTGAAGGAGTCTCAAAGCGGCTAACATTCTCCTTTCCCTTCCTCCCCTACAACAAACACTCTGAGGTGAGTGGGGCTGAGAGACTTCAAAGAAGTGTGACTAGCCAGCCCAAGGTCACCCAGCAGCTGCATGTGGAGGAGCGGGGAAGCGAACCTGGTTCCCCATGTTACAAGTCTATCGCTCTTAACCACTACACCATACTGGCTCTCCTTGCCCATGTGAAAGTCTCTGTATTACTTTTGTGACAATAAAATCAATAAAAAGTTATTGAACTATACTGTACCTCGGGTTAAGTACTTAATTCATTTCGGAGGTTCCGTTCTTAACCTGAAACTGTTCTTAACCTGAAGCACCACTTTAGCTAATGGAGCCTCCCACTGCTGCAGCGCCGCCGGAGCATGATTTCTGTTCTTAACCTGAAGCAAAGTTCTTAACCTGAAGCACTATTTCTGGGTTAGCAGAGTCTGTAATCTGAAGCGTCTGTAACCTGAAGCATATGTAACCCGATGTACCACTGTATATGTAAATGGGGGAATGCTTCCCCACGGTGCCAGATATCACACAGGCACAGTTAATGCTGAAAGGAGGGCACTGGGACCCCAAGACCCATAGTGGGGGTGGGCGGGCTGTTATCCCCACTCAGTAGCAGTGCCAGGCATTGTTTGGAGGGAGGAAGAAAAGGAAACATCCCTGGGGCCTGGCACCATCTAGAATGACTCTGGCAGTGTCTCTCCCAGTCCAAGTCTTGATAGGGAATCTAGTACCGATTCAATACAAGCTTGAGTCTTAATGGTGCCAAATACTCTGTGTCCTCAATTAAATGTCGTTTAACATGCTGTCATATTTTCAATGTACCGTATCTTTTGCTCCATAAGACGCACTTGTTTCCTCCTAAAAAGTAAGGGGAAATGTCTGTGGGTTTTATGGAGCGAATGCGTGGTCCCTGGAGCTGAATTGCCCAGGGGTAAAAAAACAGATTGCACTTTTTTCTTTTTAGAAAGAGGGAAGGGGATGTTGAAACAAAGCGGCTGATCAGCAAGCGATTGGGTAGGGAGATAAGGGACTCTAGCGATAAAGGAGGCTGCCTGGGAGGGAGGAAGTAAAAGCACATGGATCCTCAGGATTTTTGCGTTGGGTCACCCCAAATTCACCATCAGATCACATAGCATGTCCATGGCTACAGTCTGTACCCAAAAAAATCACATATCCACTGTTTGTGGGGCCGCAATGGCGCAAAAATGTGGTTACAAAGCATAGATCCACATGGATTCTCAGGATTTTTGCATTTGGCTACCCCAAACTCACCATCAGATCACATATCATGTCTGTGGCCACAGCATGAACCACAAAAATCATATATCTACTGTTTCGTATTTTTTTCCTTCTTTTCCTCCTCTAAAAACTATGTGTGTCTTATGGTCAGGTGCGAAAAATACGGTGCGAAAAATACGGTAATTATTAATTGGCAGCATTGCATTTGGAAGTTGGTTGGTTGTTTTTTTACAAAATGGTGTATGGATTTATGGAGACTTGTGGGCTGGGAGGGAGAAACCTGCACCCATAAGAACGTCAAGAAGAACCCAGTGGGATCAGGCCGGTGGCCCACCTAGTCCAGCGGCCAACCAGATTCCCAAAAGGGAAATGTGCAAGCAGGATCCGAGCCCAAGAGCACCCTCCCCTCCTGGGGTGTCTAGCAACTGGTCTTCAGAAGCAATACTTCCTCCTAAACAGCCCCAATGAGGGCTCCTTGGTTCCCAGGGAACAAGCCACGCAAAACCAGCTAGGCCACTTCACTTGCTGGAGGATGACCAAGGTCTAGGCATCCTTGTGGCCCCAAAACTCTGGGGGTATCTTGAATGGCAGATGAAGATGATGGACTTTTCAGAGCTAGCCGACCCGACTGGAAGAGTCCGTGACCAGAAGGAGGAGGAGTACCAGAAGGAATGGATGAAATTTAGTTAGATATGTTAAGACAACTGAATTGGGAAAATTTGCAAATATCAGACAGGCTTAGGATTTAAATATGTGATGTTAGAGAATAAAATGTTTAAAGTTAAAATGAAAAGAAAGAATGACGTTAAGCGGTTAAGTTAATCTTATGAGAAATTTGGTTTTGAAAAACGGTTACAAAGATATATACTGAAACTCAGCCAGAGGGATTAGAGGAAGTCACCTAAAAATGTTATGAAGAATGGATTAAGTACAGTTAAGATTTATGTTTGTTTGTTTGTTTAAAATTTTTGGAAAACCAATAAAAACTTTTTTTAAAAAACAAACCAAACTCTGGGGGTATCTTTACCTCCAGCTGACCGGCTGAAGCGTGGTGACATCGGCAGGGTTGACAGTGGCTGGGATGGCCTCGCACAGCGTGCAGAGGTGGTCAGCCACCAGGGGGCAAAGCCTGCTGTCTCGCGCCAGAGCCAGGGCAGCTGCTCGATGGTCAATGCTGGTTAGCAGTAGAAGGTTCTCCTGAGCTTTGAGGGCAACCTTCCTCTTCTGCAAGGGAGGGAAAACAACGCTCAGGAAGCCCCTCCTTGATATGAAGTCTCACCTTCTCCACCTGCCCTAGCAAGAGGCAGCGTACGCCCCACCCCACGGCCCTGTACCTTGCTCTTGCACAAGCTGATGAGGGAGGTCACCAGGTTTGGGGCAGAGGAGTCTGGTTCCACAAGCCGCACCTCGCAGGAAGCTTCCTCTGGGCACAGTCTTCTGTCCTGCTCTACAGGGGTGGGCAGGGTCCGGGAAGGGTCCAAGGCAGGCTCTGCTGTTGCTCCCTGAGGTTGGAAGGCCGGATCCACTTTCTGCCCACTCGCCACATTCTTGCCCTTGAAAACGGGGGGAGAATCTGGCTACATTATCCCTGTTTGGCATGCTGGGCTTAAGGTGGGAAATCAAGCAAAGACACATTCCCCCAGCTGGGTCCAACCCATAGGTGGCTCCTCCAGAATCAACACCAGGCATAGGCAAACTCAGCCCTTCAGATGTTTTGGGACTACAACTGCCATCATCCCTAGCTAACAGGACCAGTGGTCAGGGATGATGAGAGTTGTAGTCCCAAAACATCTCGATGGCAGAGTTTGCCTATGCCTGATCAACATGCTTGGAATGAACCTGAGCTTTGCAGCTGAGCACCCACTGCAGAAAGCAACACCCACTGAGCCCCTTCAAATAATAAGTAAACCGCTTGATTCCTAAAACTAAATGAGTTAGCTATTTCATGCAATTCATACACTGCTTGATTTGCAGACCCAGCATGAAACGTCTGCTTAGTATGCATGGTTTGGGAGCACTGGGGATTCATTCTCTCTCTCTCTCTCTCACACACACACCGAATAACTGTGGAAACAGGCAGAAAAAGAATTAAGTGGTCTGTCAAGACTCTCAGCAATTTTTAAGTGGTCTGGCCGGGAGAGAACAGTTTCAGAACCACTGACTTAAGATAATTTCTGTTGAGTAAATGCTATATAACTTTTGAAAATAAAGCAATAAAAGATCAGGTATGTGTATTTCTGTAGCAGTAATAATAATAATAATAATAATAATAATAATAATAATAATAATAATTTATTTATACCCTGCCCATCTGGGCAGCTCTGGGCAGCTTCCAAAAAAATATTAAAATACTGTAATACATCAAACATTAAAAGCTTCCCTAAACAGAGCTGCCTTCGGATGCCTTCTAAAAGTCTGGTAGTTGTTGTTCTCTTTGACGTCTGGTGGGAGGGCGTGCCACAGGGAGGGCGCCACTACCGAGAAGGCCCTCTGCCTGGTTCCCTGTAACCTGACTTCTCGCAGGGAGGGAACTGTCAGAAGGCCCTCGGCGCTGGACCTCAGTGTCCGGGTAGAACAATGGGAGTGGAGATGTTCCTTCAGATATACTGGACCGAGGCCGTTTAGGGCTTTAAAGGTCATACACGCACACACAGACCTTGCGAAAACAGAGCACTCTGCAGTCTGTCCCAGACTGTTAAAAGATGTACTGGCACCTGGATGCAAGCAGATGCAAGAGTCCCTCACCTCTAGGACGTAGGGCAGCAGGGCCGGATCCTGTTTGATCTTGGTACACAGGGCAGCAACAAGCTGCATCATTTCCTTCTCAGGCTCAGAGCCTAGCGCGTCGTTCCCAAGGTGGAGGAGTTTCTGTAGAAGGACAGCGGGTGGATGGGTGAGGGTAGCAGTGGCTCCAAGGAGCAAATGGGTAGAAAGATGCTTTAAGAATACAGTACAATCGCATCTTGTGGGACGTGGGTGGCGCTGTGGGTTAAACCACAGAGCCTAGAAGGTCGGCAGTTCTAATCCCCACCACGGTGGGGTGAGCTCCCGTTGCTCGGTCCCTGTTCCTGCCAACCTAGCAGTTCGAAAGCACGTCTAAGTGCAAGTAGATAAATAGGTACCACTCCGGCGGGAAGGTAAACGGCGTTTCCGTGCGCTGCTCTGGTTCGCCAGAAAGCGGCTTAGTCATGCTGGCCACATGACCCGGAAGCTGTACGCCGGCTCCCTCGGCCAATAAAGCGAGATGAGCGCCGCAACCCCAGAGTCGGCCACGACTGGACCTAATGGTCAGGGGTCCCTTTACCTTTACCTTTTACAATCGCATCTTACACACATTTAAGATGCTCAATTTCAACCATACGTGGTTGAAGGCCGCTGGCTGACATCCTGCAAGTTAAATGCAAGCAAGTTGGAGAGATTAATAACTTTTTCTGTGCAGGGAAAACCCACTGCGAAAAGAGTTTTTATACATCAAACCCACACACAAGATGCAATCTTATTGTAACCAAAAGAGTTTTGAGCCCAGGGCTCAGAATCACGCGAACCAAGAGAAAACATGCAAGTCTGCTTTGTTTTCGAAAATGGAATCCTGCTCTTATAGCAGAACTTGAGTTGCCTTGGCACAGAATTTGATTTTTCTTTGTCAGCACGGAGTACAATGCTAATTGGAACTTTCACCAGATTTGACGGAGAGGGGAGTGCCAGAAATTGCCTTCTTTGGCATGGGCAACTCAGACGAACCCTGGCTGGCTCAGCAGAAAGGAACTCACCTGGACAGGCCTGTACACGTTCAGGTAATGCAGCAGAGGGCATTGCATTTGTCCCAGCAAGCGGCTGAAGAAGAGGACCACGTGAGACCTCATCCCCGTGGGATACTGGGGATCAGAAGAGAGACAAGAGTACTGCTACAGAGGGTCCCTTCGGAAGATCCTGCCCTGTCCCCTCCTGCTGCCAGGCCTCAAGGAGCCTTGAGACTGACTCAGGCAAGTCAGTGAGAACAGCAAAATAAAACACAACGCCAAAAATTAGGAGTTCAGTTAAGCACCCTAAAATTGCAAACAACCCAGAAAGCATAAAATAGCCCAGCAACAGCCCTTCGAGTTATGCCTAGCTGCTGCTTCCAAACACCTACTTGAATAGAGAAGGGGGGAAAGAAAAGGTGCCTGTGGGTTGAATTTATTCTGCAGGAGAGTTCCATGGTCATCCTCATCAATAATGTTTATAAACCACTTAGTACGTAAAATCTTTACGGCAGATGAAAATGATGGACTTTTTGGAGCTGGCTGACCTGACTGGAAGAATCCGCGACCAGAAAGAAGAGGAATTTCAAGAAGATTGGAGGAAATTTAAGGACTACTTGAACAAATATTGTAATATAAAAAATTAGAAACTACTTGAAAGTAACAAACAGGTCTAGGATTAAATTAGGATATAATCAAATAAATGGGATTTAGAACACTAAGAAAAGTGAAAAACTTATAATTGGAGATATTTTAGTTTAATAATGATATTGGAAAGCTGTTACATTCAATTAAAAGGAAAAGGAAGGGAGGGACTGGAGGAAGTCAATTAAGATGTTTATATGGTTGGACTTTTAAAGAATTAATTTGTTTTCATTGTTTATTTTTGTTTATTTCTTGATGTATTTTTCTTTTTGTTTTTGTGTGTTATTCCGTTATGTGATATTTGTTATAATTATGGAAAATCTAATATATATATATATATATATTTAAAGTATGTAAAATCTTTAAGCGGCTAACATAAAACACAGTAAGATGATTTAAAGAAGAAAAATGTCTCTACAACATTTAAAACCGAAAATAAAAAGAAATACATCAGTAAAAACAGAGAAGCCATCAATAAAACATTCAGTTAAACATCAATAAATAATCTGGTAGGATCACGTGATGACTCTTAAGAGGCCGGGAGGGCCTGCTTAAAGAGATGGATCTTTAGGAGGTGTTTAAAGCTGGCTTCTGCTTCTGTTTCTGCCTCACGAATAGTACATGGGAGGTACGCTGGCCATGTTGGCTGGGGCGGACAATCCAACAGTACCTGGAGTGCCACAGGTTCCCCATCCTTGGCTTAAAAGATAAACCCAGCAACAGGATTTTGGGGAGCTCTCAGACCAGGCATCCTCTGTGGAACCCCTTAAACTGGGCATGCAATTCTCTTCCACTGCCTGACTCCTCCATGCAAAGTGAGGGTCATGCCTGCAGCCAGTGGCACCACTGCCAAAAAGGCCCTGCTCCTATTGCATTTCAGCAAAGCAGACGCTGCTTGGGTGGGAGGGACAGCAGAAAAGTACAGGACTGCCTCAGAAAGGAAGCTGTGGTACCTCTGCTTTTGCCAGAGTGCTGAGGGTCTCCAGGATTTTGTGTTGAAGCAAGTACTCCAAACAGGGTCCTGTCTCCCCCGATGGCTGCTTCTTCTCCTCGTACGCTAGGATATCTAGCATCTGTTTCAAGCGCCAGGGGATGTCCGTCTCTTTTGCTGGCTTGTTTTCATCTTGAGAAAAGACAATCAGCTTGTCACAAGCATACCCACTCACCCGTTTTTCATCAAACACAGGGATCTCATTCATTCCTTTACCCAAGCACTGAAAAGATGGTTGAACAACATTATTTAAAAACATTTTAATATGTTTTTGCTTTCTTCCTTGTTGTTTGCTCCCCTGGGCTCCTTTGGGAGGAAGGGTCTGATATTAATGTAATAAAAATTAATATCCAGAACTAATACCTGCAGAATGCAGCTGCAGACCTCTCTGCAACTGCATGGCAAGTTCTGTATATGGCTAAAGGATCTCAACCAGACTCTGATCCCAGAAGCTCTGTAGCAGCTTTCCCCAACCTCCAGATTCCAAGACAGGAAGACTGGAGGGTCAGGGATGATGAAGTTGTAGCAGTTCATTAACATCTGGAGGACACCACACAGGTGGAGGCTGATTTATGGGCCAGGATTTGTTTTTTGCCAGTGTTAACTGGCTTTTATCCATAATTTTATTTATACAAGTATTTCTACTTGCTCTTTCACAAAACAGCAGGGTGGTTCCCTCTTGGAAAACAAGGACTGGCCCACTCTACAGCATTTTCTCATACTATCATCATATACTCCTGCCTTTCAAAGTTCTTCGGAAATGTCAGCTGGATCCAAAGGTGTCATGTATCCTTAAAAGGGGGAAATGGCAGAAAACAAAACTAGCCCATTCTGTCCCTATAGATTCCCCTTTGCTCACCTTGATTTCATAGTTCGTTTGTTTTTTAAGGGAAAGATTTATTATCATTTTGATAAGAGTGTCTCCAGGGCACTTTTTGGCCAGGAAGGTGGGAGATAAGCATCTCAACTCCATATATAGCCTCATTTGAATGTGTGCCACACCGGTCTGACAGGTCAGGACAACTTGGGCCACAAATATATTATTTTCCCTTTCAGCCTGCATGTCACCTGCCTTCCTTCGGAAAAGAACATTCACAGAATCATAGAACTGTGGAGCTGGAAGGGACCCAAAGTGTCATCTGGCCCAACCCCCTTGCAATGCAGGAATCACAGCCAACTTAATCTAAGAAACTTCCTCCACCTCCACAAAATAACTGTGTACCATAAGCTCTGCGTTTCCATCAATCAACAGCAAGAGCAACGGTAAAGAAAGTAGCAACAGCTCAACAAGAAGAAAAGCAAGGTGTGGATGCACACAAAAGGGAGTGCTGGCATTCGTGGCCACAGGGGTTCCTACCGGTGGTCTCCAGGTAATACTGGGTGATGCCCTTCCAGTGGTCCGTGAAGGCGGCCGGGAGGTCCAGGCGTGGCTCCTCCTGCGAGGGGGGGGGAGGAGAAAGCTGCTGTGAGGGTAAAGGCC
Organism: Podarcis vaucheri; assembly: GCF_965113315.1. Lineage (NCBI taxonomy): Eukaryota > Metazoa > Chordata > Lepidosauria > Squamata > Lacertidae > Podarcis > Podarcis vaucheri. The sequence continues at coordinate 86,312,832 of NC_138765.1, read as the reverse complement.
CACGCTGTTCCCTTGCTTATATGCCTCCTCAGCAGTGCTGGATTTACATATAAGCCAAACAAGCTATAGCTTAGGGCCCCACTCTCTTGCCCCCAATACTACTTCTTAATTGTATTTCAGTTCAACAATTACTTTGATAAAATACATTTTGTTATGTGCAAATGTCTTTAGACACCTATTAGGTCCATAAATTACCATATAGCATATACAGTAGAACCTTGGCTTACGTTGCCCTCGGGTAACGTAAACTTTGGGTTGCGAAAGTGGCAAACTCGGAAGTATATTTCCGGGTTTTGCCGCTCGCGCAGAAATGCTCTATCACGTTGCGCGGAGCTCTGGAATGGATCCCGTCCACAACCAGAGGAACCACTGTATTCAACACAAAAAAACAGTGACAGTTTGTTGTTGACAAAGGGCAGCTGGACATATAAAGGGTCCTGTCACCTTCGGTAGCTTAGGGCCTCATCAAACCTAAATCTGGTCCTGCTCCTCAGCCCACCCTGAAAGGACAGGCAGATGGGAACAAAGAGGGAAGCGGTTTTCTAAGGAATGAGCTCCATCCCTGACCCCACCTGAGTGGGTCGCCTGCCAGCCAGGTAGCCAGTGAGCCAACCAACATGGGCATGGCCAGGATTTTTGTTTGGGGGGGGCAGAACCTCAGATTTGTATTGATGGGGGGGCTATGCCCATGCCAACCAATTAGGTAGTCAGGTAGCCAGCCAGGTAGCCTGACAGTCAGCTTCTTAGCCAGCCAGCCAGCCAGCCAGCCAGCCAATCAATTCGTTTGCCAGGTGGCCAGCCAGCCAGATAACCAATCAGGTAGCCAGTCAGCTCCCTGATCAGTTGATTGACCAGCCGGCCAGCCAGTCAGGGAGCCAAGCGGCCAGCCCAGCTCCGCTAGCCCAGCTCCGCTCCCTCGCCCCGCCGCTCACCGTCTCCACGGCCCGTTGCAGGAGGGCTCCTAGGCGGCCCAGGAGAGCCATGGCTTCTGCGCGGGAGGAGAGAGGAGGAGCCTCCCCGCCCAGGGCGCCGTCTGCGCCCTTTCTCCCCTCCGCTCGCCCGCGGCCGTTCCTTCCCAACCGTGGAGAGGGAGGGCAGGAGGCCCTGATTGGTCCATCCGAGCGCGTACGGGGGCGGGGCGTTGGGCGGAAAGGGGCGAGGCCTCCGCAGGACGTCATCGAGGCGCGACGGATTTGGCGGCGCGGGAGGCGGCGGCCTCTCTGGGAGCTGCGCTTGTCTGTCTCTCGCGGCCTCCGCTACCCTTGAGGGCCGCCATGTCCTTGGCGCCGGTGCTGCGGGCTGGCAGGGCCCGCGCGGGACTCAGCTCGCTCAGGGTGGTGAGTAGGAGGGGGTGGGGGTGGGAAGGCTTCCCTTGTGGACCCGCCTTTTCCCCTCAGAGGAGCTCAAGGTGGCGCCCGCCCTCGGTTCTCCCTCTCCCACAACAACCCTGTGAGGTAGGCTAGGCCCCCCCCAGGCTCCCCCCCGGCGAGGTGGACGGGGAGGAAGGATGGCGAGCAGGCCCACCTCGGGTTGGAATTGGGGCCGCATCGCTTTGGTCGACAGAAACCACTGTAGGAATTAATGGACTGGAAGCTGCCCCCGCCCCGCCCCCAATAGTCAATTTTCTTACCTTTTTTAAAACAGCGCTTTGCAGATTGCTTCTTTTGCTTACTGTATTTATATACCGCCGCAAAGCGGTTTGGGTAAAGGTCATTGCCAAACGTAAGCATCCACCTGGAGAGTTTACAGTAGATGGCAAACATTGTCACCCAAGAGGCATTTTCTGAGGGGGTTTCGGTGTTGAGGGGATTATGTTTTTCGTTTTAGGGAAGTAGTGCTTTTAGCTAAGTGCAGATTTAGGGAATCACTTAATGAGCTTAAGACTCATGCTTAAAAAAAACACACACATACCATGGAGTTGTAGGTTTACATAGAAAAGTCATTAAGATGCCTCAGATAAGGTTGGTAATATTGCAAGAAACCCTTGCTCTTTAATAATTGTCCTTTTTTAATATGATATGGAGAGGGGGCAAAGTAGCTGTCAGCTTTGTAACTGATGTGAAATGTGACACTGATCTCTTGTGTGACAGAAACTTGAGATTTCTAGTTGGTACCAATGGTATTGGTTTGAAATATTTATGTCCTGCTTTATCTTGAGACAAAATAAAGTTTGCTGTTGTCTGAAGACAGTTTGGGGCCTCTGCGGGCTTCCTTGTCAGACGTTGGTGCTGCTACTGAGAAGGCCCTGATCCTATTTAGTTCCTGTTGAACTTCAGCTGTTTGGGAGCACACGTATCAGAACTTCAGTTATTGAAGAAGACAGATAAGACAGTAGATAGGGGAGAAGGTGGCCCTTAAGGTGTCCAGAACCTATAGAAAATTTTGCCTATTAAGTTGTTGCTGGCAATATTTCAGTCATTGTATGATTGTTTGAATCCATCTTAATTTGTGAATGTGACAATTGGTGACATGCTGGTATTAATGGTGGAATCTACACATATATAAAAACCGTTGTGAAAATGCTTTTTTAAAAGCGTTTTTAGAAATACATTGAATTTTCCATAAGGCTCACCATTGCCATCTTGTGTCACATTGTATATCGCACTTAAAACACAATTAAAATGTTTTGTTTGCAGCTGTATAGCTGAGTCCAATGAAAGGAAGCTCAGTTAAAACTGGGGAGGGTTCTGTTCACTGTAGGATGCCAGTGTGATATAGTAGTTAGAGTATTGGACTAGGACCTGGGAGGCCAGGGATTAAATCCCCACTCAGCCTCGAAGCTCAGTGGGTGTGACCCTGGGCCTAACCTACCCCATAGGGTTGTTTTACGAATTAAATGAGAAGCAGCAGAGGCATGTATGCCACCTTGAGCTCCCTGAGGGGAAAAGTTGGGATGTAATTGCAATTAATAAACAATAAATAAATAATAGTGTTCTGTTGCATTTCTGGTGAAACCAGTATAAAGCTATCTAATGACGTCTAATGATTCTTTTTGAAAAAGTTCTGTCAGAGTTAGGTCAATACTGTGCCCCCCCCAAAAAAACCACTGTATGGTTTTGTTGCATATAATGTTAATATGGCAGAACATTAAACCCCAAATATAGTCAATTCAATCTGATTTTCCCCTTCTAGGCAAGGCTTCATGTGAGTTCCCGGTGCAGCCTACGGTATAACTGGCTGGCATATTTTTTGGGAGAGAGAACTACTCCAAGGTTGAATGAATACAGCAAAGTCTTCACGGTGGATGGCAATCTACGAAGCGGCAAGGGCAAGCTTGCACAGCAAGTAGCAGAGAAGCTAGGCATGTACTTCTGTATTGCTGTTGGAACTCACATATAATTTGTAACCTTTTGGGTAGTGGAATGCCCTCCTTGGGGGAGGCTCACCTAGTACCACTGTTACATATATTTAGGTGGCAGACAAAAGCATTCCTCTTAAACTAGGTCTTTGGCTATTCAAGCGGAGGTGGGGGATATTTTTTTTTTTGCACACCCACCCTGTTTCTATTTAGTTTTTGTATGGGAGCTTTGGGTGTGAGTTTCTGTTGCTGCTTCTTTGGGAAGCAGCTATGTATCAATGACAGCCCTCTTCATTCTGGTTGACTTTTGATGGCTGGCTCTGGGTTGGAGGGTTAATTTCATCTAGGCCTATTGCACAGTTAACAAAACCATAGCAAACTAGTTACAAGTTGTATTTTCTGTGTCAAATCTACATACGTTTGGAGACGAAGTGGAACTATTGCATCATTGCATTTATATTCCATCTTTTTCTCCAAGGAGCTTAAGGTGCATAGTTCTTCCTCTCTTCATTTAACTCCCACAACAACCCTGTGAGGCAGTACCTGACCTGGGTCACCTAGTGAGCTTCATGGCCAAGTGGGTATTTGACTCCTGTTCTCCCAGGCCCTAGTCTGATACTTTAACCATTGTACGAAACTGCCTGGCTTTTGTAAACAGCAGACCATCTTTGTTTATAAATGTGTGTCTATGTTTTGGCAAGTGCTGCCTCAGAAGAGATGTTCCCTAATATGTGATGGAGGAGGAGAAATGCCTTGTATGAGAAAGTATCTGTCAGCCCTGTGGAATTTTGGTTGCTTATTTTAAGCATAATCAATAACTTGAAGAATCTGTTGTTAATCAGAAACACTTTCTAAATTGGGAAAAAAAATAATCAACTTCTAATAGCCTAGATAGGGATGCGGGTGGCGCTGTGGGTTAAACCACAGAGCCTAGGACTTGCCGATCAGAAGATCGGCGTTCAAATCCCCATGACGGGGTGAGCTCCCGTTGCTCGGTCCCTGCTCCTGCCAACCTAGCAGTTCGAAAGCACGTCAAAGTGCAAGTAGATAAATAGGTACCGCTCCGGCGGGAAGGTAAATGGCGTTTCCATGTGCTGCTCTGGTTCGCCAGAAGCGGCTTAGTCATGCTGGCCACAACCCCAGAGTTGGTCACGACTGGACCTAATGGTCAGGGGTCCCTTTACCTTTACCTTTAATAGCCTAGATAATGGGGTCTTAGTGTTATATTACACTTTGATCCATCCTGATCCCTCAGGACAAAAGGTGTATAAAATAAATAAATATACAGCAGTGGCCATCTGGAGAAGATGGGATTTGAGAAGACTATTTTAAAGACAGAGACCTCCAATTGTCTTGCATTGGTTCGCTTCTGAAAAGTAGGTTTGGAATGGAACTTCGTTGAAGAGTGCTGTGTAGATAATGTAAAGAAAGTCCTTGCATGTGTATAGAGACGCAATTGAGCTTGTATTCTGGAGTGGCTTAAGATGAACATCAATATCAGGCTTTCCCTTTCAAATCTTTGATTGCTCTTTCCAGGTTTGCGATACTTTCCAGAAGCAGATATTCATTATGTGGACAGGGTCACAGCAGATGGAACAATATTGGATTCAAAATTCAGCGGAAATTGTAGCCTGGAGAAATTTTACAGCAGTCCTAAACACCCAGATGGAAACTCGTATCGGCTTCAAGCCTGGTTATTCAGTAACCGCCTCCTACAGTATGCTGATGCCCTGGAACACCTGCTGACCACAGGTAATGTAGTTCCTTTTGTTCCTAAATAAACTTACTAATTGAAATTTGGATTCTGTTTAGAGAAAATGTGGCAAAATGAAAACATAACTGGGAATTCACAGAGCAGCAGCCAGCCATAGTTGGTTCTTCAGTCTTCTTCAACCTGGTGCCCTCCAGATGTTTTGGATTACAAGTCTCATTGGCTGCAGGCTTCCTGGACATTGCAGATACCAGGTTGATGGAGACTAGAACATTTTAAGAAGCGGTACCTGTGCAATTTCAACTTGCATGATTGAAGACAGGCTGGTTGAAATTTAGCAAATTAAATGCACACATGTTTTTTCAGGAGTGAATAATAATAATAATAATAATAATATTTTATTTATACCCTGCCCTCCCCAGCCAAGACCGGGGAGATGATAACAACAACAACAACAACAACAACAACAACAACAACAACAACAACTTATTAAGAGCAGTTGAGTTGGAGATAAATAGGTTTGGCTCATTACTAGGCCAATGGAGTGCCATTTTGAGTAAACTCCTCATTAGGGATAAAAATAGCTTGGTCTGGTCCTGTTCACAAGTGACACTAAAAGCACCTTGATGACTTACTTTATGCCATGATGAGTGAATGTTCTTAACACAAAGATTGCAGCTAAGTTATTTTAGAAACTGAACTTAATGCCCCCCAATAGCTGCCTATATTTGCCTATATCGACTCAAAAGCCAAGACTGGTATAGCAATGGAGATATTGCAAGAAAGTGAAATGAACTCCTTAGAATTAAAAGAGCTTTTAAACTTTCTGCCTTCCTTGCTGGGCTAGGCTTTCTTGGCGTGCTGGCTTTGGAAGCCTGGGGACAGCCCTATGAGATCTCATGAGAGCTCGGATGGCCCTGCAGAAGCACCCCAGAGCTAACACACTGAGCTGGCCTTGCCTGCTTAAAAGTTCTCTGCCTTGCTTGGTGGGCAAGGCCTGTTTGGTACACGTTTCCAGAAGAGTCAATAGGGTGGTTTGAGTACGCATATTTTGGTGTATATATGTCACCCCTAGAACATAATTCCTGTATAAAATCCAATTGTACTGTACTTCTTCAAAGGTATTTTGAACAAATATGATCTGGAGGGTTGAGTGGTTTGCCAAAGCAGAGCACTGCACTTCCTGCCAACTTTAAGATACAATTGCAGGTTCTTCCTGTGATTAGCAGACCTTGAACATGTGGGCTTTAGGGTGTAGTGTCAAGAAATTAATTATTGCATGCATAATGCTGCTTTGCAAACTGGGAGAAAATAATAATAATAATAATAATAATAATAATAATAATAATAATAATATCTTTATTGTCATTGCCACGAAATTACTTGACTGCTCCATAAAAACACTAATTAAACAATACAGTATAATACAGCAAGGGAGATTAGATGACTTTCAAAGTCCGGGCTTCCCATTCAGGGCCGAGATCGCTCTGGAGAAGAAGCTGTTCTTAAGACGGCTCGTTCTTGTCTTCATCATCCTGTATCTCCGTCCCGACGGCAAGAGCTCGAAGAGACAGTGACCAGGATGCGATGGATCTTTTACTATGTCCAGTGCCTTCCTATGGCACCTTGTGGCATAAATCTGCTCCAAGGTGGAGAGTGGGCAGCCAACAATGCTCTCTGCTGTCTTAACAACCCTGCACAACCCCAACCTGTCCTGGGTAGTACAGCTTCCGTACCACATACATAAGCCATAAGTGAGCACTCTCTCAATGGCACAGTGATAGAAGGCAAGCAGCAGTTTCTGCGGAAGACGGTTTTTCCTTAGTATTCTCAAAAAGTACAGTCTCTGCTGCGCCTTCTTCACAAGCCCCCTTGTGTTGACACTCCAGGACAGAGCCTCTTGTAATTCAATGCCCAAAAATCTGAATGTTGTTACCCTCTCCACACAGACCCCATCAATCAAAAGTGGCTGGACGTTGCTCTTCTGCCTCCTGAAGTCCACCACAAGCTCCTTTGTCTTCCTTGTATTTATGAGCAAGTTGTTAGCTCTGCACCACTCTGTCATAATAAGAAGCAGCGTTGAGGAGCACAAGCTTTAAATAAAGGTTGCCTAAATAAAAACTTAGCCTCGCTCTAAGCCCAAACCCCATAACTTGTATGAATAATATGTGATGGTGTTTCTCATTTTGAAGTTGTGATCCCTGTTTAACTTCAGGGCAAGGAGTGGTTCTGGAGCGCTCCCCCTACAGTGACTTCGTGTTCTTGGAGGCGATGTATAAGCAGGGCTACATCCACAAGAGGTGTAAGTCATCGTTTGAATTTATTTATTTATTTAAAAGATTTATAACCCAGCCATCATCGGTACTGGTTTGGATTATGTGGGGCGAGCAAACAAGGCCCGAATCCTATTGGAAGAAGGTAGGACTGGAACAGGGGAGCCCAACTCTAAGGTCTCTCTCCCCACTTTTCTCCCAGACCTGAAACTTACCTCCCTCTGCTCTGCCCATGACCATTGTGGTATTTGTGTGTGTGTTTGAGGGGGGTGTGTGTGTTGTGATATAGCATCATCATGTAAGCAGAAGGAATTTACTGTTGGGTAGGAGTCTCTCCCAACCCTCCCTGGAGATTCAGGGAATTGATCTGGGATTCCCCCCCCCCCATTTTTTTCCAATTCATTATAAATCTTTTCCCAGAAGTCTTTCACCTTGGGACACGTCCACCACATGTGAAAAAAGTACCTTCTTTCTCTCTACATTTCCAACATGTATTATCATTCATGTGGTAGATCTTTGCCAGTTTTACTGGGGTTAAGTACCATCTATACATCATTTTCATGATGTTTTCTTTTAATATAGTACATGCAGTAAACTTAACCCCTTTCTTCCATAACCTTTCCCAATCTTCCAACATTATATTATGTCCAACATCTCTTGCCCAGTCAGTCATTACCCATTTAACTTGTTCATCCTTTGTATGCCACTCCAGCAACAAATTATACATTTTAGACAAATTCTTAACTTTAGTATCTAACAACTCCGTTTCCAATTTGGTTTTTTCCGTTGCAAAACCATTTTTCTTATCAAGCTTATACAATTCATTCATTTGATAGTCTTGTAACCAATCCACTTTATCTTTAATTTGATCAAATGGTTTTAATTTAAATCCTTCATTATCTTCCAACAGTAAATCCGAATATCTCAACCATTTGTTTTCCATATGTACCGTATTTTTCGCTCTATAACACGCAGATTTTTTCTCCTAAAAAGGAAGGGGAAATGTCTGTGCGTGTTATGCAGCGAATGTGTGCTCCCTGGAGCCGAAAAATGAGGCAAAAATCAAACCGCGCTTCAGGGAGAAGGGAGCTCCGTGAGAGAGGAAGCTGTTGCTTTCCTGCATTCTGCCTCAGGGTCTTACTGCCCGCCCTCTCTGTTTCGTTGCTGTGTTTGCTCAAACGGAACAAAGAGCAGGGAAAGCCCCTCCCCTCCAGGCAAGAAGAGAGGAAAGCAGAGCGTCCTTCGTTCTATCCTCTCCCTGCTCCGGAGGGAACAATGTTTGTGAAGGGAAGAGAGATTACAGGTTCGGCTTAAAATTCTGATTTGACTTCCTGCTTTTTGTTTTTGGAGACACACAGCATTCAAATATGCTTTCTTCCATTTAAAAGGATGAAATCCTTAAACAGTGTTTTGCCTGTAAATTCATGCGATCTGGAAGATTACAGTGTCTGTACCTCTTAAGGGATGGCAAAGCTTAGGTTTCGCTGCTAAATAGTTCTTAATGCAGATAAAATGCTTTCTTCTGTCATGCTGGTGGGAGAGAGAGGGAGAGAGAGAGAGAGAGAGAGAGAGCGCACGCTGGCTGACTTGTGTGGGTGGGTGGGGGGAAACTTTTGCCTTCCTTTCCTCACGTTATAGCCCTCTCCTGCATTCTTAGCCTTCTTTGTTTTTCCTTCCCTCCCCACTTAAAATGTGGTTACAAAGCATGGATCCACATGGATCCTCAGGATCTTTGCATTGGGTCACCCCAAATTCACCATCAGAGCACACAGCATGTCCATGGCTACAGCCTGCCCCCCCAAAATCACACACCCATTGTTGCCTGGGGCTGCAATGGTGCAAAAACGTGGTTACAAAGCATGGATCCACATGGATCCTCAGGATCTTTGCATTGGGTCACCCCAAATTCACCATCAGAGCACACAGCATGTCCATGGCTACAGCCTGCCCCCCCAAAATCACACACCCATTGTTGCCTGGGGCTGCAATGGTGCAAAAACGTGGTTACAAAGCATGGATCCACATGGATCCTCAGGATCTTTGCATTGGGTCAGCCAAAATTCACCATCAGAGCACATAGCATGTCCATGGCTACAGCCTGTCCCCCCCCCCAAAAAAAATCACACACCCATTGTTGCCTGGGGCTGCAATGGTGCAAAAATGTGGTTACAAAGCATGGATCCACATGGATCCTCAGGATCTTTGCATTGGGTCAGCCAAAATTCACCATCAGAGCACATAGCATGTCCATGGCTACAGCCTGTCCCCCCCCCAAAAAAAAATCACGCACCCACTGTTGCCTGGGGCTGCAATGGTGCAAAAACGTGGTTAAAAAGTATGGGTCCACATGGATCCTCAGGATCTTTGCATTGGGTCACCCCAAATTCACCATCAGATCACATGTCTGTGGCCACAGCATGAAGCACAAAAATGATACGTCCACTGTTTCATTCAGAATATTTTTTCCCTTGTTTTCCTCCTCTAAAAACGATGTGCGTGTTATGGTCAGGTGCGTGTTATAGAGCGAAAAATACGGTAACTTTTTCTGGGTCTTTGTTTCCATTGGGAATATCCACCTGGGTGTTTTCCTTTCTAGGAGACCTTTGTACCTAATCCATACATTATATAGCGCAATCTGGGACTTTTTACTTGCAAGGCAGACACACTATGACCTCTGAGCTAGGCAATGAGGGAGCTCCTTGGCTTGTCCTTGTACAAAGAGTTGCTGTGTTCTTGGTGTGTGCTGATCTAACCGCATAGCTTCCTGGCTCTTGGGTAGGAGAATGAGGGAGCAGAGAGAGTTGTAGCAGGAGGAAGGGTGTCGAGAACCTACTCGACATCCGAAATAATCAGTCTCACACCAAGATGACTTGAAGAAAAAGCTTTGGCTTCAGCCGTGCAATGTTTATTGTGTGCAGTGAAAATAAATCATCCTCTCTCTCCTCCAGCACAGCGTTTGTTCTGTCTCGTACTCAAAAAAGTAACAATCACAAGAATGTTACCTTGCCTCTGCCCGCAGACAAAGAGAGTCCTATGCTACGTGAGCCAATCATTTAGTCTAGCATGAGGTGTTCACGTGCTCATCATGCTCTTAGCAATATCTCGTGCTGCAAAATCACTGCAATAACAAAAAGCTTTTGTTCATGTTTTTATGTGCAAACCATTTTCCCACAGAAGGGGACTTGCTGGGTCATCTGCAAGCGATTTTTAATTTTTTGACTCTCCAAAGGTGGTCTCACAGGCACAATGTGATACAGTGGGACATTTCAGTACGCATCTGCTACAGAGTGGTTTGAATAGCTGGTGTAAAACTTTCCATTTTCTCTGCCTGAAACAAGATGTGCCTTTAGCTGACGAAAGCATTCTCTTGCTGGCTTTCTTTCTAGGCGTGGAGCACTACGATACAATGAAGGATCTTAGTCTTTCTGATTTCTTGCCCCCTCACCTGACCATTTATATTGACGTACCTGTCTCAGAAGTAATGAAAAGGATTGAAGAGAGAGGCAAGGTATGCTTGGTTTGGGCGGGCGAATAATATTGCGTTCAATAAGCCCGCAACTTACACACATTTAACTTGTGCACATTCAGCTTTATCACCTTGGCAAAGTAACAAATAAAGGAGGTGGAAAGCAAGAGAGTGTACGGGGGGGGGGAGAGACTTTGGCCATCCCACCGACCATTGAACCCAGTGTGTTTTGACTACATGCGATTTTGGCTTTAGGTGTGATCCCAGGGTTGTAACCCCCACGTGAGTTGTGGGCTTAGTGTATTAGTCTGACAAAGAGTGCTCCTTCTCCAGAAGTGTAGAACTTGTGGTGCCGGGATTGTTTTTCTACTGACAAATCACTTTAGGGTGTGGAAGACTGCCCTTGTAGGAATATATTACGTTTTGACTCTGCAAGTCGGCTTCCTTCCTTATTTATATGAAGCATTTTTGCCAACCTCTTGGGCTGAAAAGGTTTGCAGAGTGGTTTACAGAAGGCAATAAAAAAAAAGGCAGTCCATGCCCTAGGGGCTTATAATTAAAACATACAAGGCAAAAGGAAAAGGGGATGAGGAGGGAAGAGGAAAACAAGCAAACCCAGACACTGTTTGTTAAAGTTGCACGGTTTCTTCTTACAATGGCCAGGTGGAATGGGAACATTTCAGGGTGGGGGAGAGGAGCTGATCTCAGCTGAGTGGAAAGAATGAGTGGTCCCACTTCCATCTCCTTCTGCTCTAGCAGAGTGGGGAGACCCATGTATGCCACCTCACGGTGGGGTAGGAAAGCAATAAATAATAATGTTACAGAAGCGTCTTGTGGTGTGACTTTTCGTCCCTCCCCTACTGGTATTACTAAAGGGCAAGAGGGAAAGACCTTCCTGTTCAAGTGCATCTTCTGACTTTGATCAGCACTGCATTGGTACAAATACTCAACTTTATAATTCTGAAGCCTCTCTGGAAATTCTAGATGTTATAATAAAGGTGATAGTTAAATGACTTCAGCTGGTCAAATGAATACAGCAGCAGTAGCTTCAGTCACATTGAGTTTGAATGTGTGATTTATTTATTTTTAAAGCCGTATGAAAAGAAAGTATCACCTGCATATCTTCAGAGCATTGAAGATGGCTACAAGAAATCTTTCCTGCCTCAGATAAGGTTAGTATGTGTTAACACGAAACAAGCACCGTTTAGTAAAACTGCTTGTACATCAGCAGCTTTGTGTCATACAGTTTGTATTCTGGTTCTTAATGTACGATTGGCCTTAGAAATTACAGTGCAAATCTCAGCTTTGCTCTCTGTCAAAGGACTGGAAGAAAAGAACTGGATGGTGCTTCCCTCTTGGGTGTTTCCATTCATAGGCTGATCTGTCTTAACCCTCTTGGCTCTTTTTTCTCTGCCTTGTGCCACCCTTTCCAGGTTCACATGTGGCTGCACTCTTTTTGCCCCATTTCAAGTTGCTTCTGGACTTCTACTCCCACATCTTCAGGTGTGGCCTGTCCTAGTTGGTGCTTCATCTTCACACTGCATTTGTTTTTGCCCCCTTCGTGTCTGTCCAAAACTACATCTTCATTAATTTTGCTTTCCAGACAACTCAATTTACTCATTCTTTCCTGCTACATTATTTCAGACACTTCTAGTTTACAGTATATAAATTACCTTTGAAGAGATTAACTTAATTACTTCTTTTTTAAAAAATTCTGTTTTGCTGCACCTCTCTGTTTCTGCTCTGGATCCTCTTAACTCCTGTACTTGCTTAACTTAATCCATTTCAATAAGGGGTTTCTTACTTTTAACTAATATTTTGTTTCTTGTATGTTTTTAGGCTATCGTTCTGGAAGTTGGAATTTATTTAATAAAACAATTTACATCTCGCCTTTCTGTGCTATTGAAAACATTAAAGGCATATTTACCGTATTTTTCGCTCTATAAGACGCACCAGACCACAAGACTAAAGAAAAAAAATATTCTGAATCTCAGAAGCCAGAACAGCAAGAGGGATCATCCGCTGCACAGTGAAAGCAGCAATCCCTCTTGCTGTTCTGGCTTCTGGTATAGCTGTGCAGCCTGCATTCGCTCCATAAGATGCACACACATTCCCCCTTACTTTTTAGGAGGGAAAAAGTGAGTCTTATAGAGCAAAAAATACGGTAGTTCTTTTTGATTCCTGCATTTCAGGGGGTTGGACTAAATGACCCCTGGGTCCCTTCCAACTCTACAATTATATGATTTTGTAGCTTTCCCCTTCCGTATTTATTTATTTATTTGTTTCTTATAAAAATGTTTATGTACCGCTACGTCATAAAAAAAAATTATCACAGCAGTTAAACATAAATCCATACAATATAAGTCATAAAGAAGTTAAAAAGAGATATCAGTTAACCATTGAGGAGGGATATCTTGTTAATTGCCTGCACAGGCCTGGCAGAATGGAAAGGTTTTCAACAGGCATTTAAAAGCTGGCACAGAAGGTGTTTGCTGAATCTCTAGTGGCAGGGCATTCCACAGGACTGGGCCAATGACACTAAAGGCTTGGCTTGTTGTCAAACGAGCCTTACCAAAATCTGCGATTACTGCTGTGTCTCTCTGCTGCTGCCGCCCTCCACCCCACCCTCTCCCAAGCATGTTGTTGTTGAAATGTTGTTGTGTTACCCCAGATATGTCCTGCTGCCCCTCCAGAATCCATTCTCATCTCTCCTGCAGTTCTGGGATATGGCACATTCTGTAGCGACTCCATGACATACATGCAGTATGTGAATTGGGGGTTGCCTCTTGTTTCCCGAGACCACATAACACTGGTCCTGAGAGATCTGCATTGGCTCCCAGTACGTTTCCGAGCACAATTCAAAGTGTTTGTGCTGACCTTTAAAGCCCTAAACGGCCTCGATCCTATATACCTGAAGGAGCATCTCCACCTCCATCGTTCTGCCCAGACACTGAGGTCCAGCTCTGAGGGCCTTCTGGCAGTTTCCTCACTGCGAGAAGTGAGGTTACAGGGAACCAGGCAGAGGGCCTTCTTGGCAGTAGCGCCTGCCCTGTGGAACGCCCTCCCTGCAGATGTCAAGGCAATAAACAACTTTTACTTTTAAAAGACAACTGAAGGCGGCCCTGTTTAGGGAGGTTTTTAATATCTGATGCTGTATTGCTTTTAATATGCAGTTGGGAGCCGCCCAGAGTGGCTGGGGAAACCCAGCCAGATGGGTGGGGTATAAATAATAAATTATTATTACTATTACTATTATTTTCCTCCATATCAAATAAAGTGATTCAGTGTTACCTTGTTTCCTTCTAGTGAGACTTCTGAGGTCTTGCAGTATACCACAAGCGAGGCTGAACACGTGGAAAAAGTAAGTTGCCATGAGCTGTCTCTCTTTGTGTGACCTCTTTTGCAGGATCCCTTCCATTGCTCTGATGGTGGTGGAGGCTGCTTGTGTGTTTATTGTCCATCTTTCCAGCTTTGCTTTGTCAGGTTCAGGAAGGATGAAATAAAGTGGGCATGTTCAGAGAAGTGCAAGTAGACTAGCAGAGCGAGCCTTTTCCAACACCCCCTGCCTGCTCGTTCTAGCCAGGGCGGGTGTGTGTGTGTGATATTTCTCCTTTATTCCATTGTATTTCCTCCCTCTTGGTTTCCATGGAAGTGAATTAACTGCATCAGCTAGAAGCTGACAGGTCTTTGTGCAACAAGCCTTTCAAGTAGGGAATTTCCCAGTCTGCATCTATATCAGAATTGGTTTTTGGATGTTTTTATTGTTTTATCAATCTGTCAGGGATTCTTTAGCTGTGATTCCCGCATTATAGGGGGTTGGATTAGATGACCCTTGGGGTTCCTTCCAGCTCTGCAGTTCTGTGATTTTAAGAAAAGCAATGTGGCCGTCTCGGGGGAAGGGTTGCATTAAGCTTACAAAAGGCCTTGAATTCTCGGTGTGTTTTATCACACATGCACCTTCACCTCTTCCCCTGGAGTATTGGGGGAGCTGTAGGAAGTAAGTGGCAAGAATCTGTCCCTTTGACCTCCAGTGAGGTTCAGAGGAGAGTGTCCTTTCCCCTGCAAGTGATCGAAGGGAGAGCTCATGGCTGAATGGAAGAACACCGCTTTTGCATGCAGAAGTTCTCAGATGGCCTCCTTGGTGATACTGCAGTGGTGTCTATGCTATGAAGTTATTCATATTGTGCTTTATTATTTTTCTGTGTGTGTGATGCTGAACTGTTAGCCACTTTGTGTTCCCACTGGGAAGGTAGGCAAATCACAATATGATCACGTCTTGTAGTGGGGGCATTACATTCCAGGGATGGCACATAGACGCAAAAACGTGTATATCTGAACCACTCCCTTGGAACTGCCCCCTACACAGACCATCCTTACCTTCGAAGCAAGGCAGAGATTTGATTGTACTGTAAACCAAAATATGGGGGGGGGGTGAGTTACAGGATATTGACTTGCTGGGAACAGGAATTGCTCAGCCTCTCGTTTCCTTTCTTGCCTGAACTCTGCACTTAATGGAGTTCCTTGTTGCAGATTTTAGACCAGGCATCCCCAACCTTCGGCCCTCCAGATGTTTTGGACTACAATTCCCATCATCCCTGACCACTGGTCCTGCTAGCTAGGGATCATGGGAGTTGTAGGCCAAAACATCTGGAGGGCCGCAGGTTGGGGGTGCCTGTTTTAGACTTCCCACCACATTTCATTCCAGTTCGTTCTCCAGGTTAAGCTGATTTTTAAAAACCCATCTAAACTCCGTACTTTAACGTCTGTGGTGCAGCATATACCCCTTGGTCATCTTGGCCTTGCAGCCTTGTGGTAGCAAAGAAGCTCAGGTGTCCTTGTGGAGAGCTGGCTGGTTGCATTGATGCTAATCCTTTTCTCTTGGCAGGTAATAGAAGATATTGAGTACCTGAAGTTCAACAAGGGACCTTGGCCTGAACAGGACGATGTCTCTTTTCATCACTTGAGGGTTCTGTAAGGATGGACTTTCTAACTAGTCTCCTTTCATGTTGCATCTCTTTCTACAGAAGCATCTCAGAGCCGCCTCCTGCTGCGGAGTGTGGCACAGCTTTAATGTTTCAGAATTGAATACATACAGCAGTGTTTCCTATATATTGGATTACCTTTTTTCACCCCAATGCAAAATTACAACAAAAATTACAAACATAAAATCCAAAAGAAGAAGAAAAAACCCCAAACAAAACAAAACCACACCCACAAAGAAAACCATGCCATCATAATAATCTTTACGTACATATTGACTTCCTTCCTCTGTTTTGAGACCTCACAATTTTTAATCTTTCTGAATTGTTGTGTCTAATGTAAATTACCTCTATCTTTATACCTTTCGCACCATTTTTCAATTTCTTTAACCCTGCAAAGCTTCATTCTTTACATACCGATATACTTACTCCAGAACAATGTTTTTTCTTATATTCCTTAACACAATCTCATTCTTTTGCTAATTTTTGGTCTGATTCTCCCCTTAAGAATGCTATGAATCTTGCCAAATTTATATATTCACAAAGTGTAGTTTGCCATTCTTTTATTGATGGGATTTCCCCCCTTTCCAGTTTTTTGCTATGAGCATCCTGGCAGCTGTTGTCGCATAGAGGAATACTTTCCTTTGATTGCCAGGAATTTCTTTTGTAATTATATCTAAAAGGAATGCCTTCTGTTTTTTACTAAAAGATATTTTAAACATCTTTTTGATTTCTTCATATATTTCATTCCAAAATTGTTCAATAGGTCGGCATTCCCACCACATGTGAAACATTGTTCCTATTTCTTTCTTGCATCTCCAACTGGTATTTGATTTTGATTTATAAATTTTTGCCAATTGGATTATCAAGGCATACTCTTGATATATTTTTATTTTTTTATCTAGGATTGAAGTTGGAGGTGCTTCACAGTGGGGATTGCCTTCCCCTCAGGGGATGCTAAGCTTGGTTTTTTATGCCCTCTGATTAGCAGCCAAGAGCAATGACTTGCAGAGGTGCAGTGGGCCTCTCCTATGGACAGTACAGCTCCATTTCTGTGCCCAAGTTAATGGGCCACTCATTTGCTAGCTAGAGATGCCCACCCTGTGCAGAGGCAAAGCAGAGTAGTGACTCATGCAGAGAGGCAGCAAGCACCCTTTGAAGCTGGTACTTAATTCAAGCCCAAGCCGAGAAAGGAGAAAAGCTGCCTGTCTATCCTGCTCTGTGGAACTCTGGCCTGCTTTTGGGTGAGTGGGTGGGTGGTAAACTCTGATGTTGACAGATTGAAAGAAGCATCTTATCTCCTTACCCCCCCCAAAAAAAACCTGTCATCTCTCTCTCTCTCTCTCCCCCACCCCAGTGTGAATCCCCAAAGCTGCTGCCTTTTCAGTAAGCATAACCAAGCTGCTGTTGTTATTTTTTGCATGTTAGGGCACAGGACAAGTACAGTGTCATCCTTCCTACTACTCTCCCTTTCTACATACCTGAAATCACAGTGGGAGGCCTCGATGCTGACAAAGCGTTTACTGAATACAAGGAGGTAAGAGGAGAACATTCAGTGGTGGTACAGTAAAATGTAATTTTTGGAAGGTGGCAGAAGAGGAACTCCCAAGAGACATCCTGCATATTTAAGTTTTAAGGTCCAGCACGCTGGTACTTTTTCATGGTGATGGGCTGTGAACCTTCATCTTGTCAATGTTCTTTTGGTTTTATGCTCGGATACTTCAGGTGCCTTGTACATACTTCAGGTGTCTTTTTATATTCAGCAATTTTTAAAATGAGGTTGTTTGATCCTCAGCTCAGCTTTTAGATCTGTAGCCTGAGAGAGGTGGTATTTTGCACACACACACAAATGTACAACTGGAAAAATTGGAAAAGTGGTATAATACAGAGTGGCTTGCCAAATTATTGGAGTATTACAATATATCCATATCGGAAGGATCTCAAAAGAGAAGATAGACAAGGACTGGAAGGTGTTTAAAGGATATTTGCAAAATCATATTGAAAAATCAGAACTCCTATTAGAATAAATAAGTTCCGTTATAAATAATGAAATACTAAATAAGATGGATAACAATGTGTAACAGAAAAAGAGGTAGAAAGTTGGTTTAAAAGTGTGTGAAAGAAAGTAATAGAAGTGGAAAGAAATTGCAATTGAGTAGATTGGAAGTCTAACACAAGGGTGGGGTGAGGTATGGTGGTGGGAAAAGTATGTGTGGGATTGAGTGTGGGTATGTATGAATATTTTTAAGGATTGTATAAAATGTACATAATATGTATTAATGTTGAATTATTTTAATAGAATAAATG
Organism: Podarcis vaucheri; assembly: GCF_965113315.1. Classification (NCBI taxonomy): domain Eukaryota; kingdom Metazoa; phylum Chordata; class Lepidosauria; order Squamata; family Lacertidae; genus Podarcis; species Podarcis vaucheri. Next base: position 86,294,798 of record NC_138765.1, on the reverse strand, counting down.
TAAAAATTATTTTTAAAAAATGTACACTGCTATAAAACAATAACTTGTGCCCAATCCCCCCCAAGAATTCTGAAACTTGCAGTTTTCTTAAAAAGAATTCTCTGGAGATCTGCAGCTGCAGTTCTTCATGCAGCACTTAAACTTTGGCTCTCCTGCAGGAGGCAGTAATGGCCACCAACTTAGATGGCTTTAAAAGAGGATTAGAGAATTTCCTGAAGGAGAGGCCTGTTGATGGCTTACTAGCTATGCTCTGCCTCCACAGTCAGAGACAACAATGCGTCTGAATGCCAGTTGCTGGGAACCACAGGAGGAGAGAGGGCTTTCATTCTCAGATCCTGCTTGCAGGCTTCCCATAGAGGCATCTGGCTGGCCACTGTGAAAACAGCTGGACTAGATGGGCCATTGGCCTGATCCAGTAGCCAGGCTCTCCTAATGTTCTTATGAGACAACCAGAGAGGAGAGGGAATGGCTATCAGGCAATTATAAGTCTGCGAGGTCAGTGTTTTCCACAGCCTGCTAAAAAACCAACCCTATGTTGAAAAACTGTGTTCAGTTCTGTTTGCCATCCCCAAAGGGCTCTGAAAGGGCAACCAAAATATCATGAAGCTGGAATAGCTCCCTATGAAGGATGGCTACCACCTCGTGCCCACGTGGTCAGGCTTTTTCCAAGGAGAAAGGAACATTTTATTATGACAACACACTTAAGAAGTGTGTGTGTGTGTGTGTGTGTGTTGAGAACATTGCAAGAGGTGCATAAAACCATGCATAGTATAGAGAAAGTGGAATGAGAGCAGCTTTCTCTGCCTCTCATATAAAGCGAGAACCTAATGGGGTCATAAGAGATGTGGGTGTCGCTGTGGGTTAAACCACAGAGCCTAGGACTTGCCGATCAGAAGGTCGGCGGTTCGAATCCCGGCAACGGGGTGAGCTCCCGTTGCTCGGTCCCAGCTCCTGCCCACCTAGCAGTTCGAAAGCACCTCAAAGTGCAAGTAGATAAATAGGTACCGCTCTGGCAGGAAGGTAAACGGCATTTCCATGCGCTGCTGTGGTTCACCAGAAAGCGGCTTAGTCATGCTGGCCACATGACTCGGAAGCTGTACGCCAGATCCCTTGACCAGTAAAGCGAGATGAGCGCCGCAACCCCAGAGTCGGCCACGACTGGACCTAATGGTCAGGGGTCCCTTTACCTTAATGGGGTCATGCGGTGAAGCTAAACATTGGAGAAGCCAAAGGAAGGACTTTTTTATGCTGTGCTGCCGCCGTGGAATTGGCTCTCACAAGATGCCGTGGCAGCCACCACCTTTGAAAAGGGAATTGTTTATGGCTACGAGCCACAGCGACAATATTCTTCTGCCTGTTTTCCTGGAGTCAGTATGCCTCCGAATGCCACTTGCCAGGAATCTAAAGTTGGAGAGAAAACTGCTGTGGCACTCAGGTCTGCCTTCCCATAGCCACCTGGCTAGCCACAGTGGGAACAGGATGCTTTGGCCTGATCCTGCAGGCCTGCTCGTATGTTTTCAGGGCAGTGATGACAAGAGTGAAGCTGTGCCCTTATCTTCATGGATCTTCTGTGCTTTCTACTGCAGCTTCCTGGACGTAAATACGAACAAGGCTACAACGCTGAGGCTGGCGACAAATGGATCTGGCTGAAATAACGGGTTGGTGGAGCTCCTGTGATCAGCCTGCCTTTTGTGGGTGATGCCTGAAGCTGGACCGACACGACCAGGTCATTGTCGAATGACCTTGAAAAGAACGAAGTCTAAATCACCTCCCATGCAAAGTAATTCTCAACTGAATCCCATTAGGAAGACTGATAAGTGATTGGCAAGGCAGGTAGGCATGGCCCTGGGAATGTGGTCTTATCATCAGAGTGGTGGCTGGTCCAGGAGCTTGGCTGGATTTCGATGAAATAAAACCCTTTACTCGTGCTATTTTCTTGGTGAGCATTTTTCTTTGCACAGCACATAGTTAAACTATGGAACTCGCTCCCGCAGGAAGCGGTGTTGGCTGCCAACTTGGAAGGCTTTAAACGAGAATTAGACACATTCATGGAGCAGAGGGCTATCGATGGCAGCCAGCCACAATGGCTGTGCTCTGCCTGCATAGTCGGACGCAGCAACACTTTTGAATTCCAGCTGGTGGAAACCACAGGAGGGGGGAATGTGATTGTGTTTGAATCCTGCTTGCAAGTTACCCAATAGGGGCATCTGGTTGGCCACTGTGAGAACAGGGTGCTGGACTAGATGGGTCTGTGGCCTGATCCAGCAGCTTCTTCTGTGTTCTTTCAGCAGGTTGTGTGTGCAGTTACCCGAAGGCCCAGTCTGTCTCAGAGGAAGAATAATGTGTGGTCTCAGAATAGATTGCTAGATTTCTCTTCTAGTGCCTGTGGTCTGTTGTCTTAGAAGTGGCTGGGCAGTGTCTTTTTTTTTTTTTTAGGAGGAATGTGCCAGGGAGGGCTTGAAAAATGACCAGTTCCCTCTATCCTCATCCAAACGTTTTCTTAGTGAGCATTTCTCACTTTTTCCTGCATTGGTTACTTCTAGACTGGAACGCTGCAATGCCCTCTGTGTGGGGCTTCCCTTGCGCTTGATCTGGAAGCTGTAGTTAGTGCAGAATGCTGCAGCACGATTGCTGACAGAGTGAGGCCTTGTCAGCATAGAACACCTTTGCTCAGAGATTTGCACTACTTGCAAGATCACATTAGCCCATAGATACCCACTCAATTGACAGAACTGGCACTGTTACAGGTTCCATATAATACTCATTTTGTATTTGTAAGAAATTTATTTTTTAGTGTGGCAGCGGCTACACTCTGGGATTCCCTGCCATTTGATATCAGGCAGGTGTTTCCACTGTACTCTTTCTGGTTCTGTGCACAGAAGATTTTTATTTAGAAAAGGCTACCCAGACATGTAGAATATTGCTATATGTTTTAATCTGTTTTCAATTTATTGTTTTGCTTTAGGGTTTTTAGGGTTTTTACTAGTAATTTTATTGTTTCATTCTGTTTGTAAATCGCTTGGAGGTTTTGTTTTGTTTTTAATGATCAAACGGTGAATAGATTTTATGAAATAGAGGAGAGGCTAGAAAGGATTTAACAGTGTGGTGCAACTCATACATCAGTCCTGACAAACAAATAACAAAGCAAGGACAAGACCTTTTTGAATAAAGCCACTTCACATTTAATTAAAAGGGGGTGGGGGTTAGAGAGGAAATCATTTCCACACAGATTCTGACGTCAGCCGAAGTGGGTGGTGGAATAGGGATAGGCCGCTCTTCGCACTAGGAGGTCCTTATTTATAGATATGCTCACAGAATAGCAGTGAAAAGCAAGTAGAGGCCGGTGACTTCTAATAAATTACATTCTTTACATTTGCACAAAGTGGAGTGGCCAGGAGGGAGGAAATGTAAGGGGGGGGCAGCATGGCAGGGGCTGTGTGGAGGGAAAAGGCGTGAGCTGAACACTGGGCTCTGAGCCAAGAAAGGCAGTTTCTCCCACAGCCCTGGGGAATGGCTCATTGGGCAGTCTTGGTGGCTGGATTTCAGGGCCCGGGTGCTATCCTGCTGCTTCCCAGATGTTTGGGGCTGCAGCTCCCTTGAGCTCCAGCCAGCACACTGGAATTGTGCTGGGGTTGGTGGGAGCTGCCATCAAAAGCAGTTGGAAGGCGCCAGGTGGAGGGGAAGCACCTCTCTCTTCATCTTCCTGGCTCGAAAGATAGACTTGCTTGGGCCTAGACTGCTGCTGCTGCTGCTTTGATCCACCCCACCAAGGGCAGCGAACCCTTCCAGGCTCTTCTGCTCTCCCTCCCACAATGCAATGGCAGCACCCTTACTAGACTGAAAAGTGCCAGGACAGCATTGTGGGTGGGAGGTTTTTGCTGGTGCAGTGCAGGACCCCTTACGTGAGACAGGTGGGCCTGGCGCTGGTCTGGATTGGGGAATGTTCCTTGGAAGTGTGGCTTGCAGCACCCCTCTCCTCCTCGGCAAACTCTTCCCCCTCTTTAAATAGCCTGATGAAAAGTACCTCTGGATTTCAGTAATTTTACCAGTCAGTGAGAAGCCACCACTTAAGGGCTGGTAGATTTTGTGGAGGAAGGTACTCATTGGGACAGAGAGAGAGAGAGAGAGAGATCTTTTCCGCCCCAGCAGAAACCAACCCTGCAACTCCCTGCTGATGTCTAGCAGCCTGTGCAACATTGGTTTGTGTTCCTAGAATCATGCAATCTGGAAGGGGCCCGAAGGATCACCTAGTCCAACTGTGCTGACTTGTGGGCCCTGGTAGTTCAACAGGCACGGGTGCTTGTGTATTGCACGCAACCACTTGTGTGCTCCCTGGGGCAGGGGGAGTGTGATGGTGATGGGCAAAAAGGAGCCTTGGCCTCCAGGAGGAGGAGATGGGGGTGGGCGGGTGATTCTCAGCTCTTGGTGAGCAGAAATGTGTGGCAGTGTAGAGACAGCCTAGTCTCCTCCTGTCCTGGCTCTCCCTGCTCAGTCTGGCTTGAGACTGACGGTTGTTTGGCTCCTAAAGAAAGAAAGCCCGTCTTGGTACAGAAAGTGACAGAGCAGCCTGGATCTTGCCCATGAAGTGGCTGGACTCCCAAGGTGATCCTTTGCAGAGCCTGGCCTCTATGCGCTAGACAGAAGGGGCCGGCTAGGAGGCTCCTGTCCCTTGGCATAAATGCCGTTGCCTTGCATGACTTAAACTACCTGTAGTAGCTTCTGAGAGACCTAGGGCTGTGGCACAGTGTTGTGAGCCTTGCGGTGGCTGAAGCAGAAGAGAGCTCTCACTCCTCCAGCTTTTAGGGTAGAAGAAGAATTTGGATTTGCTATCCCGCTTTATCACTACCCTAAGGAGTCTTGGGTGGCGCTGTGGGTTAAACCACAGAGCCTAGGACTTGCCGATCAGAAGGTCGGCGGTTCAAATCTCCGCGATGGGGTGAGCACCTGTTGCTCGGTCCCTGCTCCTGCCAACCTAGCAGTTCGAAAGCACCTCAAAGTGCAAGTAGATAAATAGGTACCACTCCAGCGGGAAGGTAAATGGCGTTTCCGTGCGCTGCTCTGGTTCGCCAGAAGCGGCTTAGTCATGCTGGCCACATGACCCGGAAGCTGTACGCCGGCTCCCTCAGCCAATAAAGCGAGATGAGCGCCGCAACCCCAGAGTCGGCCACGACTGGACCTAATGGTCAGGGGTCCCTTTACCTTTAAAGAGTCTCAAAGTGGCTAACAATCTCCTTTCCATTCCTCCCCCACAACAAACACTGTGAGGTGAGTGGGGCTGAGAGACTTCAGAGCAGTGTGACTAGCCCAAGGTCACGCAGCAGCTGCATGTGGAGGAGCAGGGAATTGAACCCAGTTCACTAGATTACGAGTCCACCACTCTTAACCACTACACCACACTGGTTGTGCAGGAGCAGGGGCATACCCAGGCTTTGCATCAAGCCACCTTCTCTGCAGTCCTTTCCACAGGACTAGCATGAAGCTGTGGAGACAGGGCAGGTAGATCTGTGTACGTACGAGTGCAGGGAATGTGGAGGGCGAGGCACATAGGCTGAAGAGGCGGGCCTGAACTACGGGCATGACAGCAGCAGGTAAATGCATTCCTCTCTTCAGACACATCTCTATTCAGTCTCGCTGAATAGAGCTTGCAGGGTAGGTGGCAGGGGCCCCCAGATTTTGGGGTGGGGGGGCAGGCAGCAGGTGCAGCACAGAAGAATGTTACAGCCTAGATGGATGGGATGGCAGGGCAGAGGGAGAGCAGGAAACAGGTGCCACATATAGCTGGCCCAGGACCAGCTTGCAGGAAGAGTTGGGAATGCTGGGGTGGAAATGGATAGAGGAAGGTGGCCTACAAAGGGAGCTTTTGGCAGCGGGGAAGAAACTAAAACCATAGAGTTGGAAGTGACTCCAAGTGACCCCCTGCAGAACAGGGGCCTGGACACATGCCTCGATTCCAAATGAAGCCCACCTCTATGCCCTTCTCCATGCCTGCGGGCACCGTGGTAGTGGCTGCATTCCTCCTGTAGACAGCACATCTTAAAGAGGGGCCACGAAATACTTCCGTTTGTCCAGTGCAGTAGGGGCAGGAGCTAGCAAAGAAAGCTTTTTTTGTTTTTGCTGGGGAGGGAGCCATCACACTGCTGCTTGGTAGCCATTTAGATGAGTTGCAGCCCCAGGTCACGTTCACTCCAGTGGGGGCTAGGCACGTCCAGCGGGCAGCTGAGTACCAGTCACAAGGGGGAGGAAATCAGTGGGAGAGTGTGGCAAGGCTGCCCCCTGTGAGAAGAGGATGCTGGGGCAGAGAAACCCTCTTCAATCTGGTCCTGCTGCAAGGTGGGAGTCTGCCTGGTGCCATGATGCTCAGATCTGCCCGCTGGGCCAAGTCGGGGGCTCATTCTTGCCCAAGTTTAGAAAACCTGATGGGCCTGCGTGCCAAAGGGGGGAGAGGACGCCTGGTCTGGGAGTAAAGCCAACAACGGAATGAGCTTAAGGGTGGCAGCACAGAACACCTAATCTCCACCCTGGCCTCTTCCCACCCCACACATGGCTGATTTTCACCGGGGGGGGGGAGTGGGGAAGGGACTTGGCACCCCCCACAGCCGCTGCCACATCCAGCACAGGGTCTCACCACTCTTTTCCTGACCCACTTTTCCTCTGCCCCAAGAGTCAAGGCATGGCAGCCACCTCTGCAGTGAGGGCGGTTGGGTGGTGGTGGGGAGAAAGGAGCAACGTCCCTTCGAACGAGCTCGAGAGTAGCCCTAAAGCGTCTGTGATGAAAGACGGGTCGGCACACACGCACGGAGCGTCACGCCGGGCATGTCGGCTCTGCGCGGGGGCTGGGATCAGAAGAGGAAGGCTTTCTTCTTCAGCTCGTTCCGCTTCCACAGGGCCAGCTTGCCAAATTCGTCCGGCGACATCTCAAACGCACGCAGGAAATCCTCGGCTGACAGGTGGCGCTGGGATGGGGAGAGAAGGAAGGAGGCTTGCTCATTCATTCATTCATTCATTCATTTCATAAGATTCATGAAACCACTTGAGTGGTTTGCAGTCAAGGCACACGAAAAATAACTTTTTAGAAACAAATGAACACCTGAAACAACTTTCTAAAACATATAGGTAAAGGTAAAGGGACCCCTGACCATTAGATCCAGTCGTGACCGACTCTGGGGTTGTGGTGCTTGTCTCGCTTTACTGGCCGAGGGAGCCGGCGTACAGCTTCCAAGTCATGTGGCCAGCAGGACTAAGAAGCTTCTGCCGAATGAGAGCAGCGCACGGAAACGCCGTTTACCTTCCCGCCGGAGCGGTCCCTATTTATCTACTTGCACTTTGACGTGCTTTCGAACTGCTAGGTTGGCAGGAGCAGAGACTGAGCAACGGGAGCTCACCCCGTCACGGGGATTCGAACCACTGACCTTCTGATCGGCAAGTCCTAGGCTCTGTGGTTTAACCCACAGCGCCACCTGTGTCCCATAAACATTTGAGTAGGCGCTGCAAAAGGGTACAGTGAATGCACCTGCTTGAAATCAATCGGCAGGGAGTTCCAAAGGGTAGGTGCTGCCAGGCTGAAAGATAAGAGAGTTCCTACAAATGTGGAGCCCATAACAATGCCAGTTCTGCCGATCGAAGTGGTCGAGTGGGCAAGGTGCTTGTCTGGAAAGGTGTTGTATTTCGTGTCAGAACATGGGAAGCTGCCTTATCTTGAGTCAAGACAAGTGATTTGTCTTGCTCAATTTTATGCACACCAACTGGTGCCTTGCAGAAATTGGACTACAGCTCCCATCGTCCCTGCCCACTGGCCATGTGGGCTGTTGAGGCTGATGGGAGTTGAAGCCTAACAACATCTGGACCTTCTTACCCCACATGTGGCCCCTCTGCTGCTTCAATCAGCAGGGCAGGCGCAGTTACAAGTGCCCCATAATACAGGTATTCCGCATTTGTAAGAACTTGATGTTTTAGTGCAGCAGCACCCAGAGTTTGGAACTCAATGCCTATTGACACCTTTACTCTTTTCAGCACCTGCTAAAAACATTTTTCTTTAAACAAGCCTGTCCACATGTTTAGAAAGTTGATGCAAGTCTTAATATGTTTTTAGTCTCTGGTTATCTTAACTTTTCCAATGTCTTGTTATTTCTTCTTACTGCCAATTTAATTGCTTTTTCTTTTCTGTTAAGCCCTTTTGAGTTTTTCTGACAATTGGGTGGCTTATACATTTTCTAAAACAACAACAACAATAATATTATTAACAATAATAGTACAGTCATACCATGGTTGTCGAACAGAATCCATTCCAGAATTCTGTTCGACTTCCGTAAAAATTCGACAACCAAAGTGCGGCTTCCGATTGGCTGCAGGGGCTTCCTGCACACAATCGGAAGCCGCATAATCCGCGTCGGATGTTCAGGTTCCAAAGAACGTTTGCAAACCAGAACACTCGCTTCTAGGTTTGCGGCATTTGGGAGCCAAAATGTTCAAGTCGCAAGGCATTCAAGATCCAAGGTATGACTGTAATAGTGATGATGTTGATAATGATAATAGCAAGGAAGTGATTTGCTGAGTGTCAAGGTTGAGAAAGGTAGATTTGCACCAGTGCTATTTCTTTGTACCTCTAGCCTTGTCCTGTCCACGCCTGGAGGCAGTTTCACTCTTCCCCGATTCGTCACCATCAACATCTCGTAAGGGTAAATCTTCAGGGAGGAAGAAAAGCAAAGTTAACAAAGGGGCCGCTTGGCTGCATTTCTTTGTGGGCGCATCAGGACACATTACCCCCATGCGAAAGGACGGTGGATATTCCCCCATGGCCCCAGGGGCGGTTCTCACCTTTTGCTCCAGCATACTAGGGAGGGAGTTTCCCCTGTCCATCCGCCCTCTCTGGCCGTTCTGTGGAGGGAAAATAAACCCAACACAGTTGCAGGGCCTTCTCCCACAGAAATAGTGCTTGGCATGGCTGTAGACCCACAGGAGGCAGCCAGTTGCACCACCTTATTCCCTGCTGGCCCCCCTCTCAAACCCTCCTGAGCCTTCCTCTGGGGTTTGGGTGAGACGCCGTCACTCTCCCGGGTATCCTTGGGGAAACTGGCCTGATACATCACCTCTCAGGGGGACCACCTGTGCCTGGACATGTGTGCTCACCTGTAGACCTGCAAGACAGAAGGAAAGGGGATGAAGGTGACAAGACAACAGTCCCCTGCCATCTTCTTCAGTTGGTTCATTGCTAAGTTTCCAAGACCACTTAGTGTGATTCCTGCATTGTGGGGGGTTGGGAGTAGATGACCAGGGTTCGAAATTAGCAGGGCGCCAGGCGCATTCCGCACCTGAAGATTCTCCGTTTGTGAGCACCTCAAAAAGTCTGGGTGCTTTATTTTCATGCCTGGCTGACACTCAAGGATTACTGAAATGTATGTGCATCGAAGTACAGTGGTACCTTGGGTTACATACACTTCAGGTTACATACACTTCAGATTACAGACTCCGCTAACCCAGAAAGAGTACCTCGGGTTAAGAACTTTGCTTCAGGATGAGAACAGAAATCGTGCTTGGCGGCACAGCAGCAGCGGGAGGCCCCATTAGCTAAAGTGGTGCTTCAGGTTAAGAACAGTTTCAGGTTAAGAACGGACCTCCAGAATGAATTAAGTACTTAACAAGAGGTACCACTGTATATGTTAAGGATAGGCAATGTGTTAATAAAAAGAGTGTTTTGAAAACTGAAGTATGGCACCAATAATTTTTATTGCAAATACCAACTCAAACATGTATTAGCAATTTCTGTTTAAAATGTGATATTGGCAATGTGTCACTTATGTGAATTGCTTATTATTATTTCATGCTTATCAAAATAATAAAAAGTGTTGCCAAACACTCCCCCATGGCGACTAGACATTCTGTTTTGGCGCCTGCAACCCAGGTCCCAGGAGCCATTTGGCTCCTAGCTTTTGTATCCCAGTTTTTAACATTGCCCTTGGGGTCCCTTCCCACTCTACAATTCTGTGACCAGAAGGGAGGTCAGAAGTGGCTCAGAAATAGCAGAAGAGGGTCCAAGCTAGGGCAGGTGACTGATGTCAGTAGGTGAGAGGTCTGCCTTTGCCCCACCCCAACCCTGTAGTTTCGCTTACCTGGGCTCCCTTTCTCACTGCCAGCAGGACTGAACTCTGTGGACTGCAGCTGTAGAAGGCGGGAAAAAGCAGAAGAGTCAGGGTCACCCACAGAGACATGCCAACCTTGGTGCCTTTGTGGCATGAAGAGAGCAGGCGCGTCGATCTTTCCTAGGTCACATCCAGACCACACATCTAAAGCACACATCACTTTCCCCAAAGACTCATGGGAACTGCAGCTTTGTGGGAGAAAGGCAACCGATTCCACGTGTCCATGGTGTGATTGTGCCTTTATTACTCAGGTTTTCTGCTTGTGGCAGAAGGATTCCCCCCCACCTCCCAGTAATGGCAGGAGATGTGGGCTACTTGTGGGACCTCAGCCCCAGGCCAGCAGGTCTCTCTGCAGGGCCAATGCCAGCTGTACGATTCTTGGTCAAAGATGGCGTGGATCAGAATTTGACAGCCATCTTCAAAAACCTGAAGAGTTGTCCCATGGAAGACTGAGCAAGCTGCTCCAGAGGGGACGACTCAAATCACAGGGATTCAAAGGGCAAGAAAGGAGATTCCAATTAAATACAGTCGCACCTTGGAAGTCGAACAGAATCCGTTCTGGAAGTCCGTTCAACTTCCAAAACGTTCGGAAGCCAAATCGCTGCTTCTGATTGGCCACAGGAAGCTCCTGCGGCCAATCAGAAGCCGCAGAAGCCCTGTCGGATGTTCTGCTTCCAAAAGACTGTTTGCAAACTGGAACAATCACGTCTGGGTTTGCGGCATGTGGGAGCCAAAACGTCCAAGTTCCAGGGCGTTCGGGATCCAAGGTACGACTGTATTAGGAAGAACTTTCTGACTCTAAGAACAGTTTGACAGTGGAACAGACTCCCTCGGAAGACAGTGTTGGCACTCCTTCCTTGGAGGTGCTTAGATGGCCACCTGTCAGGAATTCTTCAACTGTGGTTCCCTGCACTGCAGGGAGTTGGACTACTCAGGAGTCAGCAAACTTTTTCAGCATGGGGCCGGTCCACTGTCCCTCAGGCCTTGTGGGGGGCCGGACTATATTTTTTTGGGGAAATGAACAAATTCCTATGCCCCACGAATAACCCAGAGATGCATTTTAAATAAAAGGACACATGTAAAAACAGGCTGATTCCCAGACCGTCCACCGGCTGGATTTAGAAGGCGATTGGGCCAAATCTGGGCCCTGGACTAGATGGTCCAGCTCCCTGCTGTTCCTTCCCAACTCTACAATTTTATGATTCTATGGTTTCAGAATGGAAGCAGGCGCCAGAGGACCAGGCACAATTTGGAAGGGTGGCCCTGCTTGTAATCATTGAGATGATTTCCACTGCCTCAGATTAGACTGTTCTTGAGCCCTCTCTGCACCAGCAAGACAAGACTGCTTTCATAAAAAGGAAAGCGGAGGACTTCTAGATGTGTGGAATATGCACATTCCCTCCAAACACCTCCACTTTTTCTACTTCCATCCAAGGGATAGAGCAGAGATGGGCAGTGTGTATTAACTCAAGACTTGCACCACATTGTGGATAATCTTCTCGGGTCTGCATTCAACGGAGCTCAGGGCGAGCGGCAAAACAGGTCAAAGCGGCAAATGCATTGCTCTCATTTCATAGCAGGCTACATACATTCCAGAATCACAAAAGTCACACACAAACACCATCTCCAGGCAGGCAGGCAGGCAAGGGGCATTATAGCATTTAATGGGCCCAATCCAGACCGTGAAAGCACTTGCAGTGAGTGCAACCATGGGTTGGGGAAAGCCACAAGAGAAGAAAGGGGGAAGAGAAAAGTCTTTCTCTGTCACAACACTAGAACTCGTGGAAGCTGAAGGACTATGATGGACTACGCCAAAATGGCGAAACTGACAGGGAAAATCAGAAGGCAGGAAAAGAGGAATTTTAAGAAGGAATGTGGAAAATTTATAATGTGCTCAAGAGAACACCGTAAACAATTTTAAAAACTTTGGCAGGATTTGAGTAATGCTTGTAACGTATGAAAAACCCTGGAAAAATGGGTTGTTATTCTTTTAACAAATTAGAGAAAATAAGATAAGCAGATAAAATAAAATAAAGGATTGATAATGGTAACCGTGGAAGGGCAGAGGGAAGTCAAGAGATTCAGAGAATATAAATGAGGAGGTGAATGATGTGTTTGAATTTAAATTTGTTATGTAAAACTTAATAAAAATTATATATATATATATATATATATATATCTCAAAGGACTCATAGAAGCTGAAGGTTGTAAGGTTCATGGCAGAGGCCCCTAACTGGCTCCTTACCCTGGCGAGGGTGTTTCTCCCGTAGGCAGGAAGGGAGGAAGATTTCGAGCTTCCGCCGTGAAGAGCTGGAAAAAGAGGAAGACCAGTGATTAATATGGCTGGGGAAAGGGCTCCTGTTAAGCTGGGTTGAGCAACAGTTCAGGAACATGCGCAGATGGTAGCGCTGGAAGGGAGCTTGGGAAATGGGCAGGCCGTGGGGCTGCTGCTCAGGGCGGCCACATGACGAGGAGCTCTGGCCAAGGGGCACATCTGCTGCTCTAGACCAGCCTTCCCCAACCAGGTGGCCTCCAGCTGGTTTTGGACTACAGCTCCCATCAGCCCCAGGCAGCACAGCTCTTTGGTGCAGGGGCTGATGGGAGCATGGCCAGGCTGGCAAGGACTGATGGGAGTTGTAGGCCACAACACTTGAAGGGCACAAGGGACAGCTCTCATGGGGCCAAATGCTCAGGCACACTTGCAAGAGGGCAGCCGCCTCTGTGTCTCCTGGGCTCTTTTGGCCAAATCTGCTTCTTCACACAGCACACAGCTGAACTGTGGAACTCTCTGCCACAGGATGCAGTGACAGCCACCAACCTTTAAAAGAGGATTAGACAAATTCATGTACCCACTGCCTTGTGGGACATCTTTCAGAGAAGAAAAGGCTAAGGTGTAAATCCCACACAAATCCCACGTCCCTAAGACTGTTGGATGGCGTATTGAATGCCTCCTTCCAGCAACTCCTGCAGCCAATCTGGTGTCAAATGCATTGGTCTACTCTCCTGTAGACCACTCCAGTGTGGCTGAGAGGGGGGTCTTGTCGTCTGGGAGCCCAGGACCTCCAGACACGCTGCCCAGGCTTGCGTCACTTTGGTGCAGCTAACACAGCAAAAACAAGATAGGGGAGGCAGCAGTTACGAGTTACCAGTCTCTTCAGCCACAGCAGGCACTGTGGACACATGACCCCTGGAGGCACACTCCATTGTCTCTCGAGAAGGACAAAGTCATGGGGGAGAGGTACTATCTTTGAAGGTTCTGCTATGCCTTCACAAACAGAGGCAACTGTGAGAACAGGGCACTGGGTCTGGATGTGCCATTAACCTGGCTCTTCTTATTCCCAGTCATTCATTCCGCCTGCATTGGGAATATGGGTGGCCAATTCTGGGCATGGCCTGTTCACTCTGCCACTCTCCCCAGGAGAGGACAAAGTGGTGTCATGTTGTGTGCCAATCTCAACTTTTCCTATGGTTTCCTTCTGTAGATCACGGCAGGAGTACAGTTGGCGTAAACTTGATATAATACCTATGTCTGCATGCAGAAGGTCCCTGGTTCAATCTCTGCCTGAAACCCTGGAAAGCGATTGCTTCCAGTCTGCGAAGGCAGTACTGAGCTAGATGGACCAGGTCTTGCGTCCTTGCGCTGACCTTTAAAGCTCTAAGTGGCCTGAAGGAGTGTCTCCACCCCTGTCGTTCTACCCGGACACTGAAGTCCAGCGCCGAGGGCCTTCTGGTGGTTCCCTCACTGTGAGAAGCGAAGTTACAGGGAACCAGGCAGAGGGCCTTCTTGGTGGTGGCGCCCGCCCTGTGCAACGCCCTCCCACCAGATGTCAAGGAAATAAACAACTATCTGACTTTTTGGAGACATCTGAAGGCAGCCCTCTTTAGGGAAGTTTTTACTGTTTGATTGTTTCGTGTGTTTTAAATATTCTGTTGGGAGCCACGCAGAGGGGCTGGGGAAACCCAGCCAGATGGACAGGGTATAAACAAAAAATTATTATTATTATTATTATTAGTGGCATAGTGGTTAAGAGTTTCGGTCAAGGACCTGGGAGACCAGGGGTCAAATCCCCACTCAGCCATCATGAATCTCACTGGCTGACCTGGGTGACCTAACCTGCCTGGCAGGGTCGTTGAGAGGATAAAAAGGGGAAGAAGAGAAGCATGAATGTGTCAGGAGTTCAGCCTACACTTGAGTAGGACTCTGGCAGAGACACATGCCCGACTGGCATATTCCCTCCCTCCTGGTCGGTTGTTCGGGAGCTTCATAAGCTTTCTTCTGCCCGAACATCACAGTGACCGATGCCAACCAACACCGGCACACTTAGGGATCCGCAGAGTCTTCGCAGCTTGTGCAACAGACCTCAGCAACTCAGCATTTTGGCTAATCTACTTTATTTACATATAAACACACACGGAGCACTGCAACATGGCTCCCTCTCTCTCTAGCATCAGAAAGCAAAGAGAGAGAACAAAGGACAATAGTTCCACTTCACGGAACACAGTAACACAAACATCCTGTCTCTGTCACTTCCCACTCTGTGGAATGAAAACATACACCATCATGTGATAGACAACAATCCCATGACTGCAATCATGGAGCAGGAATTCTAACAGAGTGCTATCTTGAGCACCTCGGAGTAAAGGGTGGATTATAAATGCAAACAAACAAACAGGGGTGCACGAAAGATGTGCCCTTCCTGTTTCAAAACAAAAAGAATGGGAAGCATGGGAAATCAGCCCCTGGTTTTAGCAGGGGGTGGGGTGGGGGTTGCTTACTCACAGGAGTGGAAGGGCGTCCGGTCTGGAAGGGAACGGGTTTTCCTCCGGATGGGGAGCGACTTCTCCATCTCCTCCTTGAGGATGAGCTTGCCAAGGTTGGAGGCCACCTTGCGGAGAGAGAGAGTGGGGACAGGGAGCTCAGCCACACAAGGAGCCACTGGCAACCAGGAGCGCCCCCACCTGGCTTCGTCTGCCCCCAAGCCCTCTGCCCACCTTGCTCAGCTCTTGCTTCTGCAACTCTCGCAGGCTCCCCAGTTCTTCCGTGCTGTCCTCATCCTCGTCCTCGCCTCTTTTAGAGGCCATCCGCCGCCGCCACTCAGTCTCTGCAGAAAGACAAGGCAGGAGGGTGTCTCACATGCGGCAGACAGATTCTTGGGCGGAGGATTTCCTCACCTTCAAAAATGATGCCCCCCCTCCCCGATTTCAGAAGAGATCGTCCCCAGGTGAGTGTGCTTAGGGTGGAAACCTTATAGTACAGTGGTGCCTCGCAAGACGAAAAGAATCCGTTCTGTGATTCTCTTCGTCTAGCGGTTTTTTTCGTCTTGCGAAGCAAGCCCATTGACAGATTAGCGGATTAGCGCTATTAGCGGCTTTTAGCGGCTTATCTGCTGATCGGATCAGCTGATAAGCGGCTTAGAAAAAGGGGGGAAAGGGAAAAAAACCCAGCAGGAACTCGCAAGACATTGTCGTCTTGCGAAGCAAGCCCATAGGAAATTCGTTTTGCGAAGCACCTCCAAAATGGAAAACTCTTTCATCTAGCGAGTTTTCTGTCTTGCGAGGCGTTCGTCTTGCGGGGCACCACTGTATCCATTTGGGGAGGGGAAGATGAAAGGGACCAAAGAGGGTGAAGCTAGGACTCTATAAAGCCCTTAGTAACGTGAGGCCAGTTTACCTGAGCATTCACATGGATTACTTCGCTGCTAGATTACTGCTCTGTGCTCTGTGTGGGGCTTGCCTTGCACCTGATCTGGAGGTTGCAATGAGTGCAGAATGCTGCAGCACAATTGCTGACAGGATTTGGCAGCACAGAACACCTGCGCTGATAAATCTGCCCTGGTGGCCAGGTTCAAGGGGTTGCTATTCTTATATCAACCACCCTTAACAACATGGGACCAAAATAATAAAAAAAAATCCTTCCAGTAGCACCTTAGAGACCAACTAAGTTTGTTCTTGGTATGAGCTTTCGTGTGCAAGTGTGCATGCACACGAAAGCTCATATCAAGAACAAACATAGTTGGTCTCTAAGGTGCAACTATGGACTGCAAGAAGATCCAACCTCTTCATTCTGAAGGAAGTCAGCCCTGAGTGCTCACTGGAAGGACAGATCCTGAAGCTGAGGCTCCAAGACTTTGGCCACCTCATGAGAAGAGAAGACTCCCTGGAAAAGACCCTGATGTTGGGAAAGATGGAGGGCACAAGGAGAAGGGGAAGGCAGAGGACGAGATGGCTGGATAGTGTTCTCGAAGCTACCAGCATGAGTTTGACCAAACTGCGGGAGGCAGTGGAAGACAGGAGTGCCTGGCGTGCTCTGGTCCACGGGGGTCACGAAGAGTCGGACACGACTAAACAACTAAACAACAACAACAAGGTGCTACTGGAAGGATTTTTTAATTATTATTTTGTTTCGACTATAGCAGACCAACATGGCTACCTACCTGGAACTAGGACATGGGACCAGTTTGCCTGCGAGATCACCTCACCCCATATATGTCTGCTCAGCCCCCACATTCTGTGCAGCTGGCATTATTACAGGGCTATATAATACCTGTTCTTCACTTGTAAGAAACTGGTCATTTAGTGTGGCAGCGCCTGCACTTTGGAACTCCTTGCCTATTGAGATCAGGCAGGCACCTTCACTGTATTCTTTTGGGTGCCTGCTGAAAACATTCTTGTTTAGACAAGCCTGCCCAGGCATGTAGAATGGTGATGTATGTTTTAATCTGCTTTTATTTATTTATTTTGAAGGTTGTAAATACAGTGGTGCCTCGCAAGACGAAATTAATTCGTTCCGCAAGTCTCTTCGTCTTGTGGTTTTTTCGTCTTGCGATGCACGGTTTCCCATAGGAATGCATTGAAAATCAATTAATGCGTTCCTAGGGAAACCGCCTTCAGACCAGGTCCGGGGACAGTCTGTCCCCGGACCTCTTCTGAAGGCTGGGGGGGGGGACAAGGGCTTTTCTTCCCACCCCCAGCATTTTAAAAAACCCCGGGACAGCGGAGGACTTCTCCGCTGTCCGGGCGATCTTAAAATGCTGGCGGGTGGCATTTTAAAATCGCCCCGTACAGCGGAGGACTTCTCCGCTGTCCGGGACGATTTAAAAGCCCCTGGGAAGGCAGGCAGGGGGGACAAAGACTTTTGCCCCCCGCCAGCCTTCAGAAGGTGTCCCCTGCCCCCCGCCCGGCTTCCGAGCACCGCTCCGAAGCCCGACGGCGGCGGCAGGTATCCCCTGCCCCCCGCCCGGCTTCCGAGCACCGGGAGAAGAAGAAGAAGAAGAGTTTGGATTTGATATCCCGCCTTTCACTCCCCTTCAGGAGTCTCAAAGCGGCTAACATTCTCCTTTCCCTTCCTCCCCCACAACAAACACTCTGTGAGGTGAGTGGGGCTGAGAGACTTCACAGAAGTGTGACTGGCCCAAGGTCACCCAGCAGCTGCATGTGGAGGAGCGGAGACGCGAACCCGGTTTCCCAGATTACGTGACTACCGCTCTTAACCACTACACCACACTGGCTCTCTCAGAAGCGATCTCCCCGCAGCCCCTTGCTTCAAAAGAGGTCCGGGGGCAGCGGGGAAGAAGCGCTGCGCTTCCCGCTGTCCCCGGACCTCTTTTGAAGCAAGGGGCTGCGGGGAGATCACTTCTCCCCGCAGCGCCTTGCTTCAAAAGAGGTCCGGGGGCAGCGTGAAGAGCTTCCCGCTGCCCCCGGACCTGGGGCTGTGGGGAGAAGATTGCTTCTCCCCGCCGCCCCTTGCTTCAAAAGAGAAGACCCGCTGTCCCCGGGGCAAGCTTCGTTTTGCGAAGCAAGCCCATAGGGAAATTCGTCTTGCGAGGCAACTCGAAAATGAAAAAACCTTTCGTTTTGCGAGTTTTTCGTCTCACGAGGCGTTCGTCTTGCGGGGTACCACTGTAGCTCTTTTGGAAATGCAAAAGATCTCGCAAGGAATCACTACCGTTTAAAACCGCCGGTACGAAGCAGCAACCCCATCAAAGAAAAGGAAAGCAGTATCCAGCCTCTGCTCGATTCTTTCCCTCATATTCCAACTTCCTCTACGCTAATCTCTTTTTTTAAAAAATTTTTTATTGGTTTTCCACATTTTATATAAACACAAACAATGAACAATACAAACAAACAAACACATAAACAAACATGTATAATATCAAATCCTTATTTCTTGAACCTTACTTCATCGACTTCCCCATACCCCCCCCCTTTCTGCATCCAAATTTCCAAATTAGTTTCAGCAAATCCTCCCCCTTAAGTTTATCTAATTTTCCCTTGTTCTTTTCATTTACTTAACCTTTTGCCGCTATAATCCCCTTTTTTCTATACCCTCAACATTTTAGCACTCATTGATTTTGCAATATTTCTTAAGATAAATTTTAAATTCCTTCCAATCTTCTTCCACCGTCTCTTTCCCTTGGTCCTCTACGCTAATCTCTCACAAGCAAACTTGAAAGCCTTGTTATCTCCTCATTCGTTTGCCAGACAAAGGAGACCAATCGCCTGGGCACCTTGCCAGATGGCATCATTGCTCCATTTCTGGGGGGAAAGCCCCGCAGCTCTGCTCCCCTGCATTCCCCCATCCACTACCCCACTGGCTGACAGAAAAACACTGCAAGGACCACCTACCCACAACTGCCAAGGAGGGCGGGCAGGGCCAGTAGTCCGTCTCAATCTTGGCCGGCTGGTTGGGATCGGGCGGCTGGGCAGCCGGGAACTTGGAGGATTCGATGATCAGGTCCTCGATCAGGTGCTTGCTCTGCGGGGTTGGCGTCACCGACTGCTCTGCAAGGTGCAAAGGGGGGGCAGGTGACTCTGAGCCTCTGCTGTGTGTAGCCCCACCTTCGCCCGCCCCAGAGGTCATCGGGGAGCGCCACCTACCTCTCTGCTTGTAGATGGGGGGCTTCTTGTAGATGTTCATCTCTGCCGTGTTGGTATCTGGGGAAGGAGCAGGGAGGTGCTCAGGGGACGCAGCAACTGGTTTGGGGCCACTTCTCAGGGAGACCCCCGAGGTGGTTTTCCGGCCTGCTGCCGCCCATATTTCTCGTTTTAAAGGTAAAGGGACCCTTGACCATTAGGTCCAGTCGTGGCCGACTCTGGGGTTGCGGCGCTCATCTCGCTTTATTGGCCAAGGGAGCCAGCACACAGCTTCCGGGTCATGTGGCCAGCATGACTAAGCCGCTTCTGGCGAACCAGAACAGCGCACGGAAACACCGTTTACCTTCCCGCCGGAGCGGTACCTATTTATCTACTTGCACCGGTGTGCTTTCGAACTGCTAGGTTGGCAGGAGCAGGGACCAAGCAATGGGAGCTCACCCCATCGCAGGGATTCAAACCGCTGACCTTCTGATCAGCAAGTCCTAGGCTCTGTGGTTCGAATCCCCGCAACGGGGTGAGCTCCCATTGTTCGGTCCTAGCTCCTGCCAACCTAGCAATTCAAAAGCACGTCAAAGTGCAAGTAGATAAATAGGTACTGCTCCGGCGGAAAGGTAAACGGCGTTTCCGTGCGCTGCTCTGGTTCTCCAGAAGCGGCTTAGTCATGCTGATCACATGACCCGGAAGCTGTACACTGGCTCCCTCGGCTAGTAAAGCGAGATGAGCGCCGCAACCCCAGAGTTGGCCACGACTGGACCTAATGGTCAGGGGTCCCTTTACCTTACCTTTACCTTGGTTTACGAACTTAATCCGTTCCGGAAGTCCGTTCTTAAACCAAAGCATTCTTAAACCAAGGCATGCTTTCCCATAGCAGCGGGAGACTCAATTTACAAATGGAACACACTCAACAGGAAGCAAAACATGTTCTTATTCCAAGGAATAGTTCACAAACCAAAATGCCTACTTCTGGGTTTGCAGTGTTCTTAATCCATGTTGTTCAAAAACTAAGCTGTTCTTAAACCAAGCTACCAGTGTATTTTTATTTTCTTCATCATCTTTTATATCCTGCCTTTTTCCCAGACTGGGACTCAAGGCGGTTTACACAAATTACAACACCACCAATTAAATAAGTTAAGAAACATATAAAAAGTAATTAAACTCTAATAGAATTAAAGCAATTTTAAAAACTCGTTTATTAAAATACAAATAATAAAAGAGCACAGCACTTATTAAAAGCTCTTTCCTTAAAAAACAACAGTCTGTTCCCAAAGGCCTGTTGGAATAAGAAGGTCTCCGCCTGCTGGCAGAAGGACCAAAGGAGGGGGCCTGCCTGGCTTCTCCAGGGAGGGAGTTGTAAAGTCTGGGAGCAGCCACCGAGAAGGCCCTGTCCTGCGTCCCCCCACCAAGTAGGCCTGTGAGGGTGGTGGAACTAGGAGAATGACCTCCCCTCAAGATCTCAAAACCTGGGCAGGTTCTTATAAGGGAATATGGTCCTTCAGAGAGCCTGGGCCTAAGTCATATAGGGCTTTATAGGCCACGACCAGCACTTTCAATTGTGCTCAGGAACAGATGGGCAGCTAGCGGAGCTGTTCTAACAAGGGGGTCAATATTCTGCCCACAGCTGTCAACTTTTCCCTTTTCTTGCGAGGAATCCTATTTGGAATAAGGGAATTTCCCTTTAAAAAAGGGAAAAGTTGACAGCTATGATTCTGTCTGGCTGAAGCTCTTTGAGCCAGCTGACGTTTCTGAGCCCTTTCCAAAGGCAGCCCCATGTAGTGTATGACGGCTGCATTGCAGGGGGCTGGACTAGATGACCTTTGGGGGTCCCCTCCAACTCTCTACAGTTCTATGACTGAGACCCCCCGGAGAGGCTGCAGCTGTTGGAGGGCAGGGAAGGGTCTAGGGGAGCAGTCTAAGGCGTGGGTGGGGGTGTCAGGGAAAGTCTGAAGGCGCCTTTGGCAAGGGGTGGGGGACCCTACCAGGGCGGTGGAAATGGTGGACTCCGCTGCGGCTGCTGCTGCTGGTTCGGCGGCTGCCCGGCTGGGAGGCATTGCCTGGAGACTTGCTCTCCTCCATCCAGTCGCGAGTGACCTGTGGGCAGAGCAAAGGAGGTCAGAGGAGGCCAGCAGTCCGGTTTCAGGGCCGGCCCAAGACATTTTGCCGCCTGAGGCAAAACGGGAGAAAATAGGAGGCAGGTGGCAACAGTGGCTCTGTTCTTCCCTGGTGGCAGCTGCGAGCTACAAGCACAGGGGACGGCGGATGGCAGGTTCCTGGGGTCCCCAGATCTGCAGCTCCCCCCAGCTGTCTCCAGCCTGCAGCCTGAGGCAGCTGCCTCATCGGCTGTAACGGGTGGGCCGGCCCCGGCCTGAATTGCCACACAGCCCTTTCCCTCCCGTTGCAGAAGACCAGCCTGCACCCTGCCCTCCACCAAGAGACTGTCAGCAGCCGAGGAGCTATGCCGGCCTGTCGTTTGGCAAGGAGTCCTGCAAAGGGGCTTGCCTCTTGGCCAGAGGGCTTCTGGAGCTGACAGGCCCCGGTGCGCTGAGCTCAATTGCTGCCCGTGCAGATACAGGAACACATCCCTCTCCCCGCCACCCTGTCGCACTGACAGCCTTGCTCATCTCTTCCCCACTCCCTCCCTCCCACTGGCCTCTTCTCTGCTCTTGGTAACCCATCTTGGAAACCCATCTCCAAGGCAACCCTGAGAAACACTTACTTCTGGAGAAGGAGGAGGAGAGAGGGATTTGGGCGAGAGGGAGCGCTGCAGAAGGGAGTCAAGAGAGAGAGAGAGAGAGAACTTCACTTGATGCCGCTCACATCTGAGTCATCTATTACGTCTAAAAGGCTTCCTTACAGAAGATGGAGCAAGCTTGTTTTCTGCCTCTCCGGAGAGGAAGACCCGAAACGATAGATTCAAATTCCAGGAAAGGAGATTCTGGCTAAACCATCGGAAGAACTTTCTGATGGTAAGAGCTATTTGACAATGGAAGGGACTCCCTTGGAACGTGGCAAAATCTCCTTCATTGGAGGTTTATAACAGAGCTTGAGTCATGTATGATCTAGTTGAGATTCCAGCATTTCAGGGGGCGAGCCTTAGGGTCCCTTCCACCCTAGTTTTCTATGATTCTGTGTCTATACTGCAAGCCACAGTGGGGCTCGTGGAACACAAAAACCTCACAGTATTAATTAGCCAGCCATTACAGAACTGGCCTTACTGTTTCCTTTTTCTAAAAAAAATATATTTTCATTAGTTTTTTTCAACATATCATTTCCAACGTTCATAAAACATAATTTCTTATCTTATACAATATTTTTGACTTCCGTCAACTCCTCTAATGATTTTCCATTTTTATCATAGAATCATAGAATCATAGAATCATAGAGTTGGAAGACATTTCTTAATTTCTCTATTACTTTTAATTATCATTAACTAATAATTCTCCAGGGACGCGGGTGGCGCTGTGGGTTAAACCACAGAGCCTAGGACTTGATGATCAGAAGGTCGGCAGTTCGAATCCCCGTGAAGGGGTGAGCTCCCGTTGCTCTGTCCCTGCTCCTGCCAACCTAGCAGTTTGAAAGCACATCAACGTGCAAGTAGATAAATAGGTACTGCTCCGGCAGGAAGGTAAACACCGTTTCCATGCGCTGCTCTAGTTCGCCAGAAGCGGCTTAGTCATGCTGGCCACATGACCTGGAAGTTGTACGCTGGCTCCCTTGGCCAATAAAGCGAGATGAGCGCCGCAACCCCAGAGTCGGCCACGACTGGACCTAATGGTCAGGGGTCCCTTTACCTTTAATAATTCTCCTCACAGTCTTTCTAGCAATATTTCAAATAATCCTCCTTACAGAACTTCTTGCAATCCTACTAGCGTAATCTGTTCATTACAATTACTTTTCAAATAGTTCGTATATTTACTCCAGTTTCTAAGAATCTCTGGTCCCGCAAGTTTCGAATCCTTCCTGTTAATTTATCTAACTCGCCATAGTCCATCAGTTTCATCCTCCACTCCTCTTTCGTCGGGCCTTGCTGTTTCCTAACAACTCCTACAGAATCACAACCTCAAAATAGCTTTTGCTGCGGTACTCTGGGCAAAGCAAAGGACCCCCCCACCCCAGGCCCGAAAAGGGGGGTTGGGCTGCCCCACCTCTCGGCTCCTTGGCCTCTCCACGTGGTCCAGGAGGGAGTAGGTAAAGTGGGGCTCATAGATCATCAAGTCAGGGCGCTCTATGTCCAGGATCGCCTTGTCTTTTGGGATTGCTGCTAAGTCCTTGTAGACTTCATTGTCCATTTTTGCCTGGGAAGGGAGACAGAAGCATCAGCATTCCAGGTCTTGATTCAGGAGGCATTCAAATAAACACACTCACTTACAAAACCAAACCTAAAGCTATATTACGTTGCACAACATATTAATTTGTCAATGGATCTGGATATTCGAGCCGACTTAAAAGCTACAAACTTTTGAGCCTGGTTACCTACAATAAATATCATGGGGTAGAAACACAGCTAGACCAAAGCAAACAATCTCTTTTTGTTAACAAATTGGTTGAAAATATGATATGGCAGCCATCTTCAAATATCTCAAAGGCTGTCACATGGAAGATGGAGCAAGTTTGAAACAACCTTTCTCCCTCCTCTATGTGACATCAAATATATAAAAGGATGTCACATAGAGGAGGGAGAAAGGTTGTTTTCTGCTGCTCCAGAGAAGCGGACACGGAGCAATGGATCCAAACTACAAGAAAGAAGATTCCACCTAAACATTAGGAAGAACTTCCTGACAGTAAGAGCTGTTCGACAGTGGAATTTGCTGCCAAGGAGTGTGGTGGAGTCTCCTACTTTGGAGGTCTTTAAGCAGAGGCTTGACAACCATATGTCAGGAGTGCTCTGATGGTGTTTCCTGCTTGGCAGGGGGTTGGACTCGATGGCCCTTGTGGTCTCTTCCAACTCTATGATTCTATGTTTTCTCCTGCTCTGGAGGGTAGGACTCGAACCAATGGCTTCAAATCACACGAAAGGAGATTCTGACTAAACATCAGGAAGGACTTTCTGTTAAGAGCTGTTTGACAATGGAATGGATTCCCTCCTCTGCACACCTTCCAGCTTCTCAATATCCTTCTTAAACTGTGGTACCCAGAACCGGACACAGTACTCCAGGTGTGGTCTAACCCAAGCAAAATAAAGCAGGATTATTACTCCCTTGATCTGGAGACTGGACCTCTGCTGAATAGAATTAGCTTTGCTTGCTGCTGCATCACACTGCTGGGTGATGGAGAAATGCTATTGGGTGATCTCTTGATCTTCTCTGCACAGAGGACCTAATACTTGCTGGTTCATCCTGAGCTTTGGCCAGCCTGACCTTTCTCCCTGCAGCTGTTGGCTACTCATGTATACTCTTCCTTCCTTCATAATTTCCCCTTTCTCCCCTTTCTTATTCATGCCCTTCTTATATCTCAGCTCATCTGTAACCAGCCACACTGGTTTCCCTGCTCCAGCCACCCCACAAGTTTCTGTGGGATGTAATCCACTGAGAGCAGTCAAGTACAACATTCCTTGGATTGCTAGAGAAGACATGCGAGGGAATGTTTGGTCCAGCCAGTTGAAACTTCCTGTTTCTCCTGGCTGGAGCATCCTTCCTTTTGCATGTGATAGAAAGTAGGCGTGACCTAACCTGTCCAGGTAACAAAAGGACGAGTCACGCAGCACACCTCTCTCTCTCCCCCCCCTTCTTCGTTTGACCAGCTTTTAGCTAGGACTGCTCTGCTAGCCTCTCAGCTAACAGAAGCACTGGGATTATTCCCCCATATGGGGTAGATCCCCATGTACATATTGGTAACTAAGTCTGCCTTCAGGGATCCAACTGTGAACTGATGTGAGTAAATTTCTTTTACTGACTTTGAATAAGATTGCCGTGTCTTTATTCTTTTAAGAGGGATTCAAGGGAACTTACCAGGAATATACAATTCAATCTGAGACAGACTGAATTGTAAAATAGTGAGAGGCTTGCACAAGCCTGCAACCAGCTATCTGCTGTGCATGTAAAAGGGGAATGTAAACTCTGCTAAGAAAAGGAACTTGCTAGTGCACATTATGAAGGATATTAATAAGCAATAGCTTCCAGTCCCAGTGTGGGTCTCAGCTTCGGCCAGGTAGGGTGTACCTGTCTTACCTGCTGCCGATGGCATGGTTTTGACTTTTTCTGGTTCTGCTCCTGCTGTAGTCTTGCATTTCTGCTATGTTGCTAAGCTTTTTAGTCTTCCGAATGAAGCCCCAGAAAGATGCTTGATGGAGAATCATAGAAGAGTTGGAAGGGACTCTGAGAATCATCTAAAACAACCCCCTGCAGTGCAGGAATATGCAGCTGCCCCATACGGGGATCAAACCTGCAACCTTGGCATTGTCAGCACCACGCTCTAATCAGCTGAGAGATCCATGCATGGAGGTGAGGTATCATTTAAAAGCAAAGAGTCCATCTGCATGGTACTACTCACCACAATGCTGGAGGGTGACCCAGGGACGCTGGAGCCCCGGGAAGAGCAGAGGCTCCCTGGGGATGTCAGCTGGTGCTGGAGAGAGGAGAAAAGACACGAGTCAGAGGGGATGTGAAAAGCAAAGAACTCCTTTCTCATCTCTTAACAGCAGCAGCCCAGGGTTGTATTGCCAAATTCTGGAAGGCCTTTGATCTTAATAATTTGGATTGCTGGTGTTCAAGGATTTGGGAAACCACCCTTCTTTTTTAAAAAAATAAATTAAAAAAATATCGACTGTTTTCACATAATAAATGATTCCAGCAAATAATCTTCATTATATTTTTCCCCATTTCCCCCCTCCCCCCATACCCTCCCTCCCCCCTATGACTTCCCTTAGCTCCTCTCTCTGATTTTTTAACACATATTATTTTCTGCATGTTGTAAAAATGTAAAGATCCTCAAGTTATCCATTTATTATATTAGCAACAATAAGTTTGTGTAAGTTTATTCGGCAAACCACCCTTCTTGAAAAGATATCCCCTCAACCAGTGGTGTCCAAACTTTTTCCAAAGAGGGCCAGATTTAATGAAGTGAAGGCCGACCAAAGTTGTTGACCTTTTTTTTAGAATTGAAGTTGTTGAGATTTTTCAATTTTACCCCACCAAAGTTGTTGGGGTTTTTTAGGATTGAGGCTATGGAGGTTTTTTTTTTATTTTACCCCAGGGGCCGGATTAAACCTACCGGCAGGCCGGATTAGGCCCCCGAAACGGACTTTGGACATACCTGTCCTAAACTAAACGTACCTAAAGGGCCGAGCTCAAATAACTTTTTAAAGTATACAGTCTATATATGACATGATGTTATTTCTTACACAGCACCATCAATACATACAAGTGTCTGGCTCCCTTAAGACTAAAAAGGACCTTTGTTCTAAGGAACGGTGGAACTCACAGGTGGAGACGGCTTATATTTTTAACAAATCTTTGCTATTTCTAAAGGGAACCTTTGTATGAGTTAATACTTTATTATCCTTTTGGAGCTGTCCTTCCAGACTGTGTTGATTTACAGTTTAAATATGTGATTCTTTGTTTTTCCTTTCTCTTTGTTATGTTTGTAGGGCTGTCGTTTTCTTGGCTAGCAACTCAATATTTTTGTAAAGAAAATCGGGGACCCGACTCAGATGGGGAGGAGGTGCTTCCACTAAGGGGGCAATACTAGAGCAGGCATTATCAACTTGATACCATGTAGGAGATTGGGGGGGGGGAGTGTTTTATGTTGAGGGATGGGGAAAAAGAATCAGGCATCTTGCCTCTTTGCTTTGTGGAGCCCTTGGTGCACAGTCTAAATTAGTGCTCCGAAGCACTCTAAAAAGGAAGACATTTTAAGGAAGGGGCACTGGGTGTGGACGGGCAGGTGGAGATTGACAGCAGTCACCTTATCCAGGGCAGCAGCCAGTCAACAGCCACCAGGTGGCGCTGCTTCCCTAAAGGCCAGAATGTGTGGCCAAAAATTGGAACAGCTGTATTTGCAAGAGCTTTATGGCCATTCGAGAAGCTTCTTCTTCCCATTTAAATGTCACTACACACACACACACACAGAGAGAGAGAGAGAGAGACAGACAGACAGACAGACAGACAGAGCGCTAGTGCATGAGAACAACACCTCTGGCCATGTATTTGTCTCCACTGCAATCCCACTGCAATCCATTGCAATTGTGGCTACCAGCAAATCCATCTGCCTGCCTCTTCCCTAGCAGCCCCATCACCAGCCCTGAGGCGTGGGAGGAGGAAGAGGAGAAGGGGAACCCCAGTTGTGGCTCATGGGGTGCCTTTTAGCCCCCCAGATATTGCTGATTAAAGGCGGCTGCTGCCCCAGTGCCAAAAGGGAAGGGACTCTCTACTTTGGGGACTCTATGAAGAGGTTGCCTTCTTCCTCTTTTCCACCTGTATTTATGGAAAGCAGGGTGGGAGGTTTCTACTGTGGAGGCTTGTGGGCAACGATTCATGTTCCCTCCCCGGGTAACGGCAGAAGGTATTGACTTCCCCATAAGATGCTTGGAAATTCTAATTTTTGTCCTTACTGCTGTTGAGTTCTGTTCTGTTAATCTACTGATCAATCTGTGCTTGTACAGTGGTACCTCGGGTTACATACACTTCAGGTTACATACGCTTCAGGTTACAGACTCCGCTAACCCAGAAATAGTGCTTCAGGTAAAGAACTTTGCTTCAGGATGAGAACAGAAATCGTGCTCCGGTGGCGCGACAGCAGCAGCAGGCCCCATTAGCTTAAGTGGTGCTTCAGGTTAAGAACAGTTTCAGGTTAAGAACGGACCTCCAGAACGAATTAAGTACTTAACCCGAGGTACCACTGTATATTGTTTTCCCGCATATTTGTATTGTTATTTCATTTAATTTCTCTAGGCTGTGGGGTTGAAATATTCAGCAAGGATCATTTTCTTCGCCGTTCCAAACTTTGGACTCCCATGAAACTTCCAAGGTCAGGGGGGGGGCTAATTTCACTGATGGGGTGTTTAAAAATAGGTCAGTTCAGCTGCAGAAGCACCAGCACAGGGGGACATCATCACAACACACAAAGCAACAGGCCAAGTGCAATCTGCTCGGCTTCTCTCCAACTTCCAACAACAGAGACCAGGGTGGGGGCAGCAAAGGAAATTCCTGTGATGTAAAATGAAGGGGAAAGAGGAAGAAGAAGGGAAGGGGTGTCTGTTATCAGAGGCCAAAAGGAGAATTTTGCAAGGGGAGGAAAGGTTAAAAATTTGTGTGTGTGTGTGTGTGTGTGTGTGTGTGTAAATTCATGCCAAATGTGCGGAACTCTATGGAAAAAATGCCGCGTGTCAGGCTAAAAAGGAACTTCTGATAAAACATTTCTGTTCCAGACACTGGAGAGACCTGTCAGGAGTAAGCATGGACCAATGGTACCAAATAGAATGAGAAACAGCCCTACTAGAAAAATTAACCAATAAACTGAAACTGACAGGGGGACAAATAGAAGAAGACGCCTTCTTTGTCACATACACAGCCCAACAAGACAACAACAAAAATCCACCAACAGCATACAAATCAATATGGCTAACCTGATCCGAAACACCCACCCACCCCACACGAAAACAAAGACAACCACAGCCAACCACAAATGAACAACCACACCCTAGGCCAACCCCAACCTCTCTCACCACCAAAGGAACACAAGTGAACAGCAAAGAACGCGCACAAGCAACGCTGACACAAAACCCCACACATATAGTAAGTAAAATAGAAACATCGCTACCCGACCCCCCCATCTCTCCACCTCTTTCCCCCTTTTCTTCCTAATGTCTCAACAAATGAAACTGATTTGTAAAAATGTTACATGGGGGGAAAATACGAGAGAGAGAGATTGCAAACACTTTTAAATATCAAGAAAATATTTAATAATAATAATAAAATATGTAGTAAAACCTTTCTTTTCCGTGACACAAAAGGAAGTCCTTCATGCAGTGCATGGTTAAACTATGGAACTCCCTGCCACTAGAGGCAGTGATGGCCACCAGTCTAGAGGGCTTTAAAAGAGGATTTGACAAATTCATGGAGGAGAGCACTATCGAAGGCTACTAGCCAGGATGACTGCTCTGCATACACAGCTGGAGGCAGTAATGCTTGTGAAGACCAGTGGCTTGAAACTACAAGAGAAGCCAACACTCTTTTGCTTCCATCCTGCTTGCAAGGTTTCCCACGGGGGTCTGGTCAGCCAGTATGAGAACAGGATGCTGGACTAAACTTGGCCTGATCCAGCACATTACATGGCAGAAGATTGAATGCAATCGCAGCTCCACCTTCCTGCATGGCTGCCAATAGATTAAAGGCTTGCATATGAGTTCATTAGGTAAAGGTAAAGGGACCCCTGACCATTAGGTCCAGTTGTGACCGACTCTGGGGTTGCGGCGCTCATCTCGCTTTATTGGCCGAGGGAGCCGGCGTACAGCTTCCGGGTCATGTGGCCAGCATGACTAAGCCGCTTCTGGTGAATCAGAGCAGCGCACGGAAATGCCGTTTACCTTCCCACCAGAGTGGTACCTATTTATCTTCTTGCACTTCATGCTTTCGAACTGCTAGGTGGGCAGGAGCAGGGACCGAGCAACGGGAGCTCACCCCGTCGCGGGGATTCGAACCGCCGACCTTCTGATCGACAAATTTTAGGCTCTGTGGTTTAACCCACAGCGCCACCCGCGTCCCTATAAGTGCATTATTATTTTTAATTTTAAAAAATCCGTTTTTGTCTTCCGTACATGCACAGCAGCAGCTGCAGGAAAGAAAGTCAATGCCATTCAACGAGGCCAAACGGAAATTTGCATTGGCCATGCAGGCAGCGTATTGAAGAGCTGTTTCCAGCAAGGATTTCCTTCCAGCAGGCACAGTAAACTCTGGCTTTGTCACAAATATACATTTGTATTCCCTCCTGCAAATCAGATGGGTTGCTGTGTGTCCCCAAAGCGCTGTTTTCTGGGCAGAGCTGCTGAATTCCAGCCCCCTTGCAAATGTGCCACCAAAGGGGACTGGAGACTGACTGATAAGATTCTTGGCTATCCAGTCGGGGACAGAAACAGAAAAGCTTTCTTAGAACCGGCTACACATCACAAAGCCGAGAGTGAGCCGGCTGCCAAGTTTCACTGCCTGGATGTTAAAAAGCAGGGTGGGGAGGGGCACACTGGAAAGCCAGTCTGCGAGATGGGGCAGTCTTTTTAAAATGTTTCAAGTGAATACCTCGTCTGGCCCACCTATATTACAATATAATCCTACAAAAAGAATTGCGGAATAGATTGCTCTCTTTGGATCCAAGATATCTGGCGATGCTTCGTAGCAGTCAAATTACAAAACAGAATACAGTGGTACTTTGGGTTACATATGCTTCAGGTTACAGACTTCCCTAACCCAGAAATAGTACCTCGGGTTAAGAACTTTACCTCAGGATGAGAACAGAAATCGTGTGGCGGCAGTGGGGGGGCCCCATTAGCTAAAGTGGTGCTTCAGGTTACGAACAGTTTCAGGTTAGGAATGGACCTCCGGAATGAATTAAGTACTGAACCCGAGGTACCACTGTAAAACCCTCCACATCTGACATTTGATCAGTGACTTCCATTTCAATACAGCCTTGAAAATTTATTTCCCTCCTTCAGCAGCGAGGCCAAGACTCGCTGCCCGCGGTAGCAAGGGGTTGGACTAGATGTCCCTCAGGGTCCCTTCCAACTATTCTATGCATCGCCCCCAAAAAGAGGACACCCATTTATTGCAGGCTAATTTGTAAGTGTAAGTGCAAAACTATAAATAAGTACTATGGCTGAGAGAAAACTGAAGGGGCATCGCCTCACCGTAGTGGAAAAGACTGTGACCACGTGGCCTTTTCTAACTAAACATCAGGAATAACGTTTTGACTGTAAGAGCCATTTGACAGTGGAACGGACTCCCTTGGAGGCTTTTAAACAGAGGATGGGAGGGGAGGGCATCTGTCAAAGATTATTTAGTGCCAGATTTACATATAACCTAAACAAGCTATAGCTTAGGGCCCCTCTCTCTTGGGCCCCCTCCAAAAAATTAAAGGAAAAACAACAACTGGATGTACATTTCCAAAATGTAAGATCAAAAAGAAATAAAATAATACATACATACAGCAACAGTGTTTTGTGTTGTGTAGGTTCCTATGATGTAAGTCATGGGCCCCACCTGCTAGCCTGCTCCTTAAAATATCATTGGTTTGCTCCTTTCTATATATAGGGTACCTACATACTGCATGGAAGTGTTGCATGGCAACATGTGCAAATGGCTTTAGATACCTATGAGGTCCATAAATTACCATATAGCATATATTCAACTCAAAAAACAGTGACAATTTGTTGTTGACAAAGGACAGCTGGAGATTTAAAGGGCCCTTTAAAGTAGCTTAGGGCCTCATCAAACCTAAATCCAGCCCTGGTGGTGATTCCTGCATTGCAGAGAGTAGGAATAAATGAACCTTGGTCATTTTATAATTCCATCCGCGGTCCAAGTGCTGCTTACTGTGAATGAGGAACTTTACGTGTTGCCCCCGCCCCTCTCCACAAATACATACAGCTTCTCTCCCTTCTTTGGGTCATCTTCAAACTGAGCTTTTACCTGACAGTCCTTCAAACAGAGGACTCTCCTCTGTCCCAAAGGACGCACAGCCCCTGTACTGCTACCTCACATCATTCTGCAGTCAGATTTTATTCCAATATGACAAACAGATAATTGCCTTTTCTTCCCCGAAGAGAGCTTGTGTCACAATTGCAAGTCCCCACAGATGCTGGAGCCTGTTCCCTGACAATATAAGCCACACCTCCCACCTCCCAACCCTTAAGCAGCTGTTCTTTTATTACCCCTGGGGGTTTGTGATTATTATCATCATTGCAAGTATTAATCTTGCGGCAGTTATCAAACTTCCTCCGAGATCTGTGCACATTCTCCTTACAGCATCCTCAGTGTAACCTAACAGAACCCCTGCTGGACCACTACAAAATCATGGATTATAGAGGGGTTTTTTTTTGCAATGCCTGGCCGATTTATAAAAACATATCTGCAGTGATACCAACCTCTTCAACACCTCCAAGATTCTGCAGAATTTTTCCTTTTCCCCCTAGTCTGTCACAGAGAAGTGGGAAGAGGGCTTGGCAAGTGTCCCTGCTGGACTGAGCTTTTCAGTGTCCACAGAATCATGGAAAGGTGGAACTGGAAGGGATCCCAAAAGTGATCTAGTCCAACCCCCTACGATGCAGGAATGAAGTTGACATCTATTGTAATCCTGTCAGCCTGTGCCTGAATGAGCCAACCTTACCCCATTTCTAAAGGGACAGAGTTGCCTTTGCTTCACACCAGACACGGAATGTGTTTCGGTGCTGGCTCTGTATGTCCTACCGCCTTAAATTGTGAACCGGTGCCCCCACCCAAATGTCCTGGCTAAGCTTCCTATGAATATACAGCCAAAACTGGAGTTAGTAGCCAGCCTGACTCCATGCTTTGTTTTCTGCCACTCACTTGCTGATTATCTCAGCCATGGCAAACATTTCAAGGTAGAAGTTTATTTTTCTCTTTTCCCTTACTCCACTGCAATTCTACAGCCTTTTGTGTTTGTCAATAAGCCTATCTTCTTGATCACAGAAACCTGATCTGGGGGTATTTTAGCTGACCTTTTCTTCACGTTTTCATCTTTTTAGCCAAGCTAACGACAGAGCCTAGGGCTTGCCGATCAGAAGGTCGGTGGTTTGAATCCCCGCGACAGGCTGAGCTCCTGTTGCTCAGTCCCTGCTCCTGCAGTTCGAAAGCACGTCAAAGTGCAAGTAGATAAATAGGTACCACTCCGGCAGGAAGGTAAACGGCGTTTCCGTGCACTGCTCTGGTTCGCCAGAAGCAGCTTAGTCATGCTGGCCACATGACCTGGAAGCTGGACGCCGGCTCCCTCGGCCAGTAAAGCGAGATGAGCACCGCAACCCCAGAGTTGTCCGCGACTGGACCTAACGGTCAGAGGTCCCTTTACCTTTACCAAGAGAGCACACGGCAGTCTTTGCCAGCTATGTTGGCTGGGGCTGATGGGAGCTGCCATTCACAACCACTGGAGGGCACCAGGTTAGGGAAGGATGGAGTGAGCTAAGGCTCAAGGGGTGTTGGGTGGCTGGAGACTGGGGCGCTCCATGCATCAGCCATCTCCCCCCTTAACGCACCCTCCTGCGTGTGAATTCTGGAGTGAATTTAATCTCAGCAGAGACACTGGAGTCACCGATCAAATTCAGTTCATCAAGTGGAATCACAGACTTCTGGGATGTCACTAATATGCCACTTAAAAAAAAAAAAATCCCCTTCATCGACTTAATAAAATATCAACAGAGGGTGTTGGCTGTTTCTTCCAAAAATATTTCCAAATGGGTGTTGGAATCTGTTTTACTAGAACTGCTCCCCCATTTTGCATATTTCTGCTGAGCAGAACAGAAACCCACTGGTCATTCTGCAAATATTCTACAGCCACCTTTTGAAGGACATGAATCCTGCCAAGAGGGTTTTCAAATTTCACAGAGTCCGAAGGGACCTTGCAGGCCATGCCATTCAACCACCCTGCTCAACACAGGAAACAGAGAAGGAGATTTAGCGCTATTTAATTAGATCCCTGGTCACATCACAGCCCTCCCTGTAGTGCTGTAAGTCAGCTTCTCATTTGCAGGTACTGAAAGAACCTGATGGGTGGACTGATTATTACATTCAGTGAAGTTAAAGAGAAGATGAATGCAGAGCAAGTAACCCCTTTCCCCTCACTTAACCTTGCAGCCACATGTTTCCCTCACAAAGGGACTTTAAAGTCCTAAATGGCCTCAGTCCAGTATACCTGAAGGAGCGTCTCCATCCCCATCGTTCAGCCGGCGTTCCACAGGGAGGGCGCCACTACCAAGAAGGCCCTCTGCCTGGTTCCATGTAACCTCACTTCTCACAATGAGGGAACTGCCAGAAGACCCTCGGAGCTGGATCTCAGTGTCCGGGCTGAATGGTGGAGGTGGAGATGCTCCTTCAGGTATACAGGACCAAGGCCGTTTAGGGCTTTAAAGGTCAGCACCAACACTTTGAATTGTGCTCAGAAACGTACTGGGAGCCAATGCAGGTCTCTCAGGACCGGTGTTATGTGGTCCCAGCGGCCACTCCCAGTCACCAGTCTAGCTGCCGCATTCTGGATTAGTTGTAGTTTCTGGGTCACCTTCAAAGGTAGCCCCACGTAGAGCGCATTGCAGTAGTCCAAGCGGAAGATAACCAGAGCATGCACCACTCTGGCGAGACAAATCCCCTCCTCACCCCATAATGAGAGCCCCAGAGAACCCGTGTAACCCGTTTCCCAGGGCAGGCCCAGACCAGACCAGACCAGCTTGGTTACCTTCTGTAGTTTCTCCATTCAGTCTCCTGCTTGAGGATCCAACTCATTCACCAAGTCCTGTCCAAGGAGAAGGAGGCAGGTTAAATTAGAAGGAGCAGATTCTCACAGGGCCAGTTTCTCCAGAAGTGCCTTGCCCAACTGGGTGCCTTCTAGATGTTTTGAACCAACTCTTATCTTCCCCAGACAGAAGGCCTTGATGCTATCAGCCCCACAGCATCGTACGGGGCTGTTGGGAGTTGAAGTCCAAAACAGCCTGTCCTATAAGGTTCTTCTTGTCATCACTTTGGAACAGCCAAGGGGAGCAGTCTGCCTCCATCCCACCCCCTCCGACTGACAGGACACCTCCTGGGAAATCACAGCCAAGCAGGCAGCAGCTGAAATCTCTCAGCCTCATTTTCCCATCGGTGAAATGGAACGGCAGTGACTTTCCTGAGTTATTCAGAATTATACTGGGAAATTGAACGGGATAAAAAGAGAACCAAGTCCACCACTTTGAGCTTGTGGAGAAAAAGGCGGGATGGAAATGGAATAAATAAGTAACAAATGAATAAAAGGCTCCATGTGGATTAAAGGCGGTGCAAAAGCTAGGAATGACATACAGCACCTCCTCTCTGTCTTTCTCTGTTAAAGCATCCTAAAAAGGGGTCGCCATATAGCACATTTTGCATTACTGACCATCATGAGGATTTAAAGGGATGCTGTGTAGCTTAAGGCTCCAGATCATTTGTAAAGGCAAAGGCAAAGGGACCCCTGACCATTAGGTCCAGTCGTGACCGACTCTGGGGTTGCGGCGCTCATCTCGCTTTACTGGCCAAGGGAGCTGGCGTACAGCTTCCAGGTCATGTGGCCAGCATGACTAAGCCGCTTCTGGCGAACCAGAGCAGCACACGGAAACGCCGTTTACCTTCCTGCCGGAGCAGTACCTATTTATCTACTTGCACTTTGACGTGCTTTCGAACTGCTAGGTGGGCAGGAGCAGGGACCAAGCAACGGGAGCTCACCCCATTGCAGGGATTCGAACCGCCGACCTTCTGATCGGCAAGTCCTAGGCTCTGTGGTTTAACCCACAGCGCCACCCGCATCCCTCCAGATCATTTGACAATGGGGCAAAAAGCGAAGGTGGCTGGATACTCTGGCCGCATCCAGATTTCTCGTGGCCGTGTTCCCTCCCTCCCTCCCTCCCTAAATGAACATCTTTCCAGGCCCTTTGACTCCTTGCCAAATTGGAGGAAAGGCAACGATTCACGGCACAGAGAAAGTGGGTAGGGAAGAGGTTTATTCCCTCTCTCCTAATGCTATAACTGGTGGGATAAAAACAAAGCATTTCTTCACACAGCAGTGACAGCACCAAGTTAAACTATGGAACTCCCTCCCACTGGAGGCAGTGGGGAGAAGACTATGGATGGCTACTAGCCAGGATGGCTATGCTCTGCCTCTACAGTTGAAGGCAGCGTTGCTGTTGTGAGTCACTTTGAAGATGATTCGGCTACAGAAAAGAGGCGTACGGATGAGGGGTCAGTCAGGAAGGCCAAGGAAGGAACCAGACGGGCAACTCCCAACAGGACTTTTTCGCCTCCACAGTCCTGCCATGTCCAGGTCTCTATGGGCTTTGCCTTCCTACCCTATTAGGGGGCTGAGGTTGCCAAGCGTGGACTGTGGGCAGCAGGTGAGGAGGGGGGCAGGATAGCAGAGTGAGGGGAAGTGAAGCTAATGGAAGATGAGGGGCAGATGACAGGCACATGAAAGATTCATGGCTTGGTGGCAGGGGGCTGAGAAACTGCCTGGATGGTGGGGTGGGGGTGGGGAGCCAGCATGATCTCAGGATTGCAGAGGTGAAGCTAAGAGATTCACATGGAGGTTGCCCAAGAAAAGATGTCAGACTGTTTTTGTATGCAGCTAGAATTTTGTTGGCCAAAAATTGGAAACTACAAGGAGTACCAACAGTGGAGGAATGGCAGATGAAGATGATGGACTTTTGGGAGCTAGCCAACCTGACCGGAAGAGTCCGTGACCAGAAGGAGGAGGAGTACCAGGAGGAATTGAAGAAATTCAAAGACTATTTAACCAAATATGCTAAGATAATCTAAACAGAAATATTTGCAAGCACCATTGGCCTAGGATTTAAATATGTGATATTATAGAATACTATGTCTAATGTGAAAATGAAAAGAAAGAAAGATGTTAATTGCCTAAGTATATTTTATGTGAAAATAGTTTTGGAAAACTGTTATAATGATATACACTGAAACTCAGCTTGGGGGAGTCAAGGAAGTCATCCAACAATGTAAACAAAAGTGGAATTACTATATTTAAGATGTTTGTTTGTTTGTTTGTTTATAAATATGGAAAATTAATAAAATAAATTTTTT
The DNA here is from genome assembly GCF_965113315.1 of Podarcis vaucheri. Lineage (NCBI taxonomy): Eukaryota > Metazoa > Chordata > Lepidosauria > Squamata > Lacertidae > Podarcis > Podarcis vaucheri. The sequence continues at coordinate 86,258,035 of NC_138765.1, read as the reverse complement.
TTGGGGGGGGAAAGATTCACATGGAGGGAGGCCGCAAAGAGCCAGCCTCTGTTAGAGATGGAGAAATAGGTGTGGGGGCCACTTACCTGCTCACCTGGCTGTTCCCATCCCTCCTGGCTTGGCTGGGACTTGGATCAGCGGCTCCTTCTGCAAGGAGAGACAACAACAAAATATAAGACAAAAACCAAAAAATATAATCCAGAAACAATGGAAATGTCTAAATGGTTATTTCTGTAAATATTGTAAGATAAGATGTTAGAAGTTACTTGAAAGTACCAAACAGGCCTAGGACTAGAATAAGAATGAATTCTAAAAGATTATGGACTAGATTATTAAGAAAAGAGAAGAGGAAGTAAACTGAAGGAGTTAATTTTATGAGAAATATGATTTTGGAGAGCTGTCACAAAGCGATTCAATGAAATTCAGTTGGGGGAGGAGTCAGTTACAAATCAAAGTTAAATTGGGTATTAGAAGTTATACGTCTATTGTTTTCGTTTTATTTTTCTTTAGAATTGTAATGTATGTTTCTTTTTGTGTGTTATATACATTATGTTTGTGATAAATGTTGAAAATTAATTTTAAAAATTGGAAAAATAAATAAATGATTATTTATGTAGACAAGGATTAAATGTAAGGTATCGGTTGTGTTCAGAACTGATTTATGAAAGATTTAGAAAACTTATTGATTAGAATATTTGTGTGAGATGGTATGGGGAAGATACGGAATGACAGATACAATCTTGCTTAAAATGTATATAGGAAGTGCAGTGTGAGCGATGGAAGTCAATCAATGAAATTTTATTATTATTTTCATATTGAGATATTTGTAGAATAAATTTGGAAGAAATTATTCCAACTTTTCTTCTTCTTTTCTCTTTATTTTTTCTTCTTCTTTTCTCTTTGGTTCCTTTTTTCATATATATGTGCTTATTTGAAATATGTATGTATGTATGTATGTATGTATGTATGTATTTGCAATATTTTGCTTATATTTTTAACAATTACAGTGGCACCTCAGGTTACATACGCTTCAGGTTACAGATTCTGCTAACCCAGAAATAGTGCTTCAGGTTAAGAACTTTGCTTCAGGATGAGAACAGAAATCGTGCTCCAGGGGCACGGCGGCAGCGGGAGGCCCCATTAGCTAAAGTGGTGCTTCAGGTTAAGAAGAGTTTCAGGTTAAGTACGGACCTCCGGAACGAATTAAGTACTTAACCAGAGGTACCACTGTATGTTAAATAAATTATTATTTTTTTAAAAAAAAAAACACACACAAAAAAAACACACAAATGGGTGAGCAGCTCCAAAGCTGCCCAGCTTGTAAGCTGCAAGTAGGCAGGTCTCAGAAGTGCCTTCAGCCTCAGAGCCTGAAGCACACGGAGCAGAGCAAATTTGGGGCAGGCCCAGGTGCTTGATTCATTCACCTGCTGAGAAGGATGGAATGCCTGATGGGACACCATCTTCACAAATCCATCCGTGGAGACAGAATCATAGAACTGTAAAGGTGGAAGGGAACCCCAAGGGTCATCTAACCCAACCCCCCTGAAATGCAAGAACCACAGCAAAAGAACCCCTGGCAGATGGCCAGCCAAGCTCTCTTTAAAAACCTCCGAGGAAGGAGAGTCCACCGCTTCCCAAGAGCGTCCGTTCCTCTGTTGAATAGCTCTCACTGTCAGAAAGTTCTTCCTAACTGAGCACAAATCGGAAGACCCAGAGCTGTCCCAGCAGGAAACTGTTAAGTTGTGGGTGAACATATCAGACGACACAGCGATTCTTCAAACAGCTCTTGTTTATTCACAGGCCAGGACAGAACTGAGCTGAAGGGTTCAGCCAGCCTGCTTATATAGAGCTCCACTACACTGCAACAGTAACCACTTTCTGTAACTATCCAATCACTGAACGTCACTTTCAATTCCTTATTTGCATATGTGGACCTGAGTCCCCTGCTGGCCCAGGGTGAGAACTTCAGTACATAACAGAAACCAAAGGAGGGACAGCATCTGAGATCAACCCAGCAGCAGCAGCACCACAAACAACTATTTACAAACTGAGTCCCTTTTTCCCAGCTGTGTTCAACTAACAGTCTCTTCCCCCCACCCATTTTCATGCGTGTTATTTGACTCTTATTCAATTTTAATGTTTTGGGTTTTTTTAAGATTCCCTGTCTGGAATTCCAGAGAGCAAATACCAAGCCAGCTAGGCCAAGGGTTTGGTTGGCGCTGTGGTGTAAACCACTGAGCCTTGGGCTTGCCGATCGGAAGGTCGGCGGTTCGAATCCCTGCGACGGAGTGAGCTCCTGTTGTTCGGTCCCTGCTCCTGCCAACCTAGCAGTTTGAAAGCACAAAGCGCGAGTAGATAAATAGGTACCACTCCAGCGGGAAGGTAAACAGTGTTTCCGTGCGCTGCTCTGGTTTTGAACCGCCAACCTTCTGATCGGCAAGTCCTAGGCTCTGTGGTTTAACCCACAGCGCCACCCGCGTCCCTGTATGGGCGGGGTATAAATAATAAATTCTATTCTATTCTATTCTATTCTATTCTATTCTATTCTATTCTATTCTATTCTATTCTATGAGCAATTCTCCCCTCCTGTGGTTTCCAGCAACTGGGATTCAGAAGCATTGCTGCTTCCAGCTGTGGAGGCAGAGCCTAGCCATTGTGGCTAGCAGCCATTGATAGCCTTCTCCTCCATGCATAGGTGCCAACTCCCTGGGGCCCTGGGTGCCCAAGTACAAAATTCCCCATGAAGGGGCTGGGCACCCACAAAATCCGGTGCCAAGGTCATGCCTGCTGCATGGGACCCATGGCCCTAGGCACCCATGGTCACGGGGCCAAGATGGCACTCCTGCCTCCATAACTTTGTTTTTTAATCATTCTGCTGGCAAATGTATATGTATAATTTGTGTCCTTTAGAATAGAAAAGCTATGTAACCATTTTAGAAACAAAAGGAAAGGCTGCAGCAAAAAGTGCAAAGTTTCAAAGGTGCAACTACATCCTAGCACAACCTTTTTGTGTCTGGTGGTGCCAGCCAGATGTTTTGGACTGTAACTCCCCATCAGCCCACCAGCACATCTGGTTGCAGAGGGCTGCCCTAATGCTCACATTGCCCCTCCCTCAAACATGCACAGTTTGTTCCTAAAGGATCCAGAGTTAGGAGTGAGCAGCGAAGATGATGCCAAATATGGCTGCTGACACTGAATTGTTCAGGGCTGTTAAAACAAAGAGATGTTGCAAAGAACTCCGAAAGGACCTCTCCGAACAGAGTGAATGGACGGTAAAATGGCAAATGCAATTCAGTGTCAACAAGGGTAAAGTGATGTATGTTGGGGCAAAATAATAATAATGTCATGTGTACCCTCATGGGGTCTGAACTGGCTGGTACTGACCAGGAAAGAGAGGTTGTTCTGAGCGGCTGCTTCTGCAGCAAATAGATACTTAAAGGGCTACCAGAGTTATTGTGCCTGCTTTGCCTCTGGTCCACAAAAGTCCCAACCACAATAAACCTGTTAAGTTTTTAAGGTGCTGTTGCCTCCAGAATTTGTCCTGCAATGATTGCAGAAGGAACGAGCCTCTAGAAAGAGTTGGGTGAAATCAGGAAGGGCAGCGTGTCTCTTTCTGCCGCCCTTCTCTCTGTGCCTTAGTTGCCGCACGTCCTTGCAGCTAAACAGAAAAGCTCTTTCCTGGACGGCAGGGGATTGCGGAGGCATCTGGAATCCCTTGTGGAAGATGCTGGGACCAGGCGTGTCCCATTCATCTGGCCTGAAAGCCGTGTCTGTGTGCAGCGGCAGCGTTAGCAGGCAGGGAGCATGAAGGGCACATTGTGTGTGCCGGAGAGGCCGGCCACTCAGGCCTGGCAGCATCCAGACACTCAGATTTTCCATAGGCATTTTCCATAGGCTCAGAAAGTCAAGGGGAGGGCAAGGAGGACTGGGAGAGGAAGACACGTCCATTTGTTCTCAAGAGGGCTTATGAGGTGGCTCTTGGGGGGGGGGAGGACTTTTGCATGAGCCAGCTGCTGAGGTGTTCTGAACTGCATCACCAAGTTGGCTCCTCAGGTAAGGCTTCTGGGAGGTAAAGGTAAAGGGTAAAGGGACCCCTGACCCTTAGGTCCAGTCGTGTCCGACTCTGGGGTTGCAGGGCTCATCTCGCTTTACTGGCCGAGGGAGCCGGCGTACAGCTTCTGGGTCATGTGGGCAGCATGACTAAGCCGCTTCTGGCAAACCAGAGCAGTGCACAGAAGCGCCATTTACCTTCCCGCCAGAGTGGTACCTACTTATCTACTTGCACTTTGTGTTTTCGAACTGCTAGGTTGGCAGGAGCAGGGAGCAAGCAATGGGAGCTCACCCCGTCACGGGGATTCGAACCGGCGACCTTCTGATCGGCAAGTCCTAGGCTCTGTGGTTTAACCCACAGCGCCACCCGCATCCCTAGGCTTTTGGGAAGGCACTGGCAAAAGGGAGCTTCCCTTCCTCACAAAACGTAACAACATAAGCAGAGCCTTCTGGATCCGGCCGATGGCCCATCTAGTCCAGCGTCCTGTTCTCACAGTGGCCAACCAGAAGCCCATAATGGGAAACTCACAAGCAGGACCTGAGCACAAGAAGAAACTCTTGCGGTTTCCAGCATCGCCACCTCTGACCATGGGGAAAAAATAGAGGCAGAGCAAAGCCATTGTGGCCATGGAAAAATTCACGGAGGAGTATAAGGCTAGCCCTCTTTTAAAGCCGACCAAGCTGGTGGCCATCACTGCCTCCTGTGGCAGAGAGTTCCATAGTTTAACAAGGCGTCAGCCCACCTAGTGGTTTTCCCAAGGGGCTGGTATACAACCCAAGCTGTCAATAAACTTGAAAGGGTGATTCTGCACCAGCCTGGCGCCTTCCAGGTGTCCTGGACTACTACTCCCATCAGCCCTGTATAAGGCACAGCCACATGTCACTGGGGCTGATGGGAGTTGTAGTCCAAAACACCTGGAGGACACCAGGTTGGCGAAAGAGCTGCACCCATCACTCTGCATCTTTGCCCAGGTGGTCTAAAAGGATCAGCACAGCGGCAGCAACGCCTCATTCAACACGTTTCCCCCTCAAACTGCTATGCAGACCCTCTCCCGCTGCATTTCCAGTGACTGCAGCGACTTGGACGAAGCGCCCCTTGGCACAAAGGCATGGGTCCGCAACAACAAGATGAATTTAAACAGGGAGAAATGTAAAGTATTGCACTTGGGCAAAAAAAATGAGAGGCACAAATACAAGATGGGTGACACCTGGCTTGAGAGCAGTACATGTGAAAAGGATCTAGGAGTCTTGGTTGACCACAAACTTGACATGAGCCAACAGTGTGACGCGGCAGCTAAAAAAGCCAATGCAATTCTGGGCCTCATCAATAGGAGTATAGCATCTAGAGCAAGGGAAGTAATAGTGCCACTGTATTCTGCTCTGGTCAGACCTCACCTGGAGTACTGTGTCCAGTTCCGGGCACCACAGTTCAAGAAGGACACTGACAAACTGGAACGTGTCCAGAGGAGGGCAACCAAAATGGTCAAAGGCCTGGAAACGATGCCTTATGAGGAACGGCTAAGGGAGCTGGGCATGTTTAGCCTGGAGAAGAGGAGGTTAAGGGGTGATATGATAGCCATGTTCAAATATATAAAAGGATGTCACATAGAGGAGGGAGACAGGTTGTTTTCTGCTGCTCCAGAGAAGCGGACACGGAGCAATGGATCCAAACTACAAGAAAGAAGATTCCACCTAAACATTAGGAAGAACTTCCTGACAGTAAGAGCTGTTTGACAGTGGAATTTGCTGCCCAGGAGTGTGGTGGAGTCTCCTACTTTGGAGGTCTTTAAGCAGAGGCTTGACAACCATATGTCAGGAGTCTTCTGATGGTGTTTCCTGCTTGGCAGGGGGTTGGACTCGATGGCCCTTGTGGTCTCTTCCAACTCTATGATTCTAGGATTCTATGGTCTTTGCCACACCCAAAGACCCCTTCCAGATATTTTGGGATGCATAGGTCCCAGCCAGCAGCGCCAGGGGCGCAGATGTGAATCGGAGTCCAAAACCCGCGGAGGAAGGTTGCCGGAGCTCCGCCGTGTGAACGGGTTTTGCTCCACTCAAGCGGTGCTTCTGTTAACGTCCTCGTGGCGCCGAGGTCTCCTAGGGCAGCAGTCGAGACCTCTGCCCCGGAGAACCTACATAGGAAATACTCAGAGCGAGCCGAGAGCGCCCGACGGGGCGGAGGCGCGCAACGGCGCTTGGGCTGCCTTTCGGCTGGTGCTGAGCGCCCTCGGAAGAGGCCGGCGGTGCTTATCTGTCGCGCCCAGGCAGGGCCCCGCCCGGCTCGCGCCCCCTCCGACCTCGCGGCGCCCCGCCCGGCCCGCCGGCTGCGAGCAGATAGGGAGAAGCCGCGGGCGCCCGGCCAGCCCCAAGGGTGCCTCTGAGCGCGTCCAGAGTTCCCACGGGCGGGGACCGGCAGCTGCGGGGAGGGCGCTTCCGACAGCCGAGGAGAGAGAGAGGCAGCCGGCCCGGGCCTTCCCCGCCCCGCTCCCTTCCTCTCCCGGCTGCACGAGCTCGCGGGGTCAGGAGGCCGCGGCGATGGAAAAGCCGCTGACGGTGCCAGAAGCGCGCTCGGCCGGGTCACAAGTTCCAGAAGCAGCCGGAGGGGCCGGCCGGACTCGCCCCGCGAGGGGCCCGCAGGCAGGGAGGCAGCGGAGGCGCCCGTCGGGCCTTGCACCAGGAACCCCCACGACCTGCCCAAGGCTTCTCAGTTTGTTTGTTTGTTTGTTTGCTTGCTTTTTATTGGGTTTTGCAAGCAAGAACGTTTTACAAATAAGTATACCAAGTTTTCTCATGTGCATCACAAAAAATAGCATAATAAATGTGGGAAAAAATATATTTCATTGTTCGTGGTCAATGTTTTGCATTTTTATCCTACCTGTTTCTCCAAGGAGATCAATGTGGCATTTTCATTTTCCCGCACCTCATGTAATCCCCATAACAGCCTTGTGATGTGGGTCAGACTGAGAGGCAGTGACTGCCCCCCCCCAACGTCATCCAGCGAGCCTCCTGGCCAAGTGGAGATTCAGTCCTCTGTCTCCCAGTCCTAGTCTGACACTCTGACCATTACAACACACTTCCCCCTGTCTATGCCGCCCCCACCACCTGGATATGGTACAGGTATGCCAGTCATGCTGCCAACTTGGAAGTGCATTTCCTCAAGTCCCCAGTAGACCTGGGCCAGGTGCCACCTGCCACCTTGTGACTCCTCAGTTCACCTGCATGCCCTCTGTTGGCATCACCCTCCAGCTTGCGCTGCCCTTCAGCTCCTTCTAGAGTCCCAGGAGCCCCTGGAAATGGGTGCCTGGGGCTCCAGGATGCCTGCTGGACATCTAGCACTTTTACAAGGTGCATGTGACACCAATGACCAGGGAGGGCACCACCAGTGGCATTGGCAGGAAGCCTCTGGGGCACTCATGGGCAGGAGCAAAAAGGCTTGTGGGTCTGCCTGGGACATAAAGTAGCTTTCCTCCCATACATTTAGCTGTGATTTCTGCATAGAAGGGAGTTGAACTGGATGACACTTCCAACTCTGCAATTCTGTTATTCTATGAAACCCAGAGGGACGCGGGTGGCGCTGTGGGTTAAACCACAGAGCCTAGGACTTGCCGATCAGAAGGTCGGTGGTTCGAATCCCCATGACGGGGTGAGCTCCCGTTGCTCGGTCCCTGCTCCTGCCAACCTAGCAGTTCAAAAGCACGTCAAAGTGCAAGTAGATAAATAGGTACCACTCCAGCGGGAAGGTAAACGGCGTTCCGTGCACTGCTCTGGTTTGCCAGAAGTTGCTTAGTCATGCTGGCCACATGACCCGGAAGCTGTACGCTGGCTCCCTCAGCCAGTAAAGCGAGATGAGCACTGCAACTCCAGAGTCGGCCACGACTGGACCTAATGGTCAGGGGTCCCTTTACCTTTACGAAACCCAGAGATGCAGGAGGTGTTCTAACCATGCTCTTCTGAGTCAAAATGCAGTTTCGCAGAGTACCAAACACTTCACACAACAGGGGAAGAAATGCGAAGTTGTGCCACAACCTTGACACAGGAGCAAAAGTTACGCCAGTGACTGCCGGGAGCTTCTGCAGCAATCGCAAAAGTGACTGGATTTAAATGCAATACATTTAAAGACTGTTTAAAACAATTCCCTGAAAAGAGAAACAGCACAGAAACACAAGAAAGTCAGACGGGCCTGCTGGATCAGGCCAGTGGCCCATCTAGTCCAGAATCCTGTTCTCACAGTGACTGACCAGATGCCTCTACTGTATTGGGAAACCTGCAAGCGGGACGAGCACTAAAGCAACTCTTTCCTCTGGTGGTTTCCAACAACCAATACTCAGAAAAATTGCTGCCTCTACCTGGGGAGGCAGAGCAGCCCCATCCTGGCCAGTAGCCAAGGCTGTAACCACACTACTCCCTTAAACCCAGTTAGGTTGTTCTTTAAAGGTAAAGGGACCCCTGACCATTAGGTCCAGTCGTGGCCGACTCTGGGGTTGTGGCGCTCATCTCGCTTTACTGGCCAAGGGAGCCGGCGTACAGCTTCCGGGTCATGTGGCCAGCATGACTAAGCCGCTTCTGGCGAACCAGAGCAGCGCATGGAAACGCTGTTTACCTTCCCGCCGGAGCGGTACCTATTTATCTACTTGCACTTTGATGTGCTTTCGAACTGCTAGGTTGGCAGGAGCAGGGACCGAGGAACAGGAGCTCACCCCGTCGCCGGGATTCGAACAGCTGACCTTCCGATCGGCAAGCCCTAGGCTCTGCGGTTTCTCTTAACCCCTCCATCAAATCAGATTGAAACTGGTTTGGGGGAAAACTGCATCAAGCAGAGCATCTCACAGGAGAGAGAAATGGAGTGTGGCTAATGTGCAGACACCGCACTCCCCAAAGCAGCAGCCGGAGCGCATTGGAGTAAACGGAGGTGTGTCCACTTCTCTCCTTCCATCTGAAGAGCCTCCATTGAATCACAAGCGACTGGCAGCTCAAAGCCACAAGTTTCCCATGGATTTCTGAGGGCGGCAGTGGCGGCAGAGGGGCTCAAGGAAGTGCCCCTCCCCCCTCTCCCTTTTCAGCAGAGTCCATTAGAGACAATGAAATCTTAATGTAGGAGCCACCAAGTTAATGGCACGGAAACGGCCATAAGGAGAGAGCTGAGTGCAGTCAGGCTCAGGGAAAAAGCAACACACACACACACAAAAACACACACAGCCCCACACCCTTTTTCTATATAGGATATCAGCCTGGCCTAGATATGCCCTTTTCGCAAGGCAGACGACAGAAGCTCCTTCCTGGCATTGGCAATCTGCAAGGAAGAGAGCAAGCGAGCACAAAACCATCACCATCACCCCAAAACTGCCCTGGCTGCTGCTATTTTTGCTTCTAGGCCAGTTGCCAGAAAGGGCATGTCCTCACCACAGCCCCACTCAGAATTTTCCATTTCCAAAGCTGGCATCTGAGCCACAGGTGCAGGAGGCAGAGCAGGTTCCATCTGGAGATTTGCAAAGATGCCCCAGAAGAGAAGCCCAAATTCTATGTTGTGGGATGTGAAACACAAGAGCAGTCAAGTACTACATTCCTAGAGTGAACATGTTTACACGTGGGGAGGAATGTTTGTCCAGCCAGCAGGTAAACTTCCCGTTTCCTTCTGGGCTGGGACAGACTTCCTCTGCATGTGACTGGAGGTGGGTGTGGCCTCACCTGTGCAGGTAACGACAAAAGCACAGGACAGGGCAGCCATCTTTGACTACATGCATTGAAGGAGCAACATCTGCTTAGCCAAAGATGCTCTCTTGGCTTCTAGCCAAGAGAGGACAAAGGGACTGTCTCCTTATGAGATAGTTTCCAGGTGTATGTTACTTTTCTAAGCTAAGTCTGCCTTCTGGGGTCCAATTTTGAATCGAATGTGGGAAAACTCTTTTTATACTTTTATAGAAGACTGTGTTGTGTCTTATCTTTTATGAGGGAATAAGGGGAAAATACCAGAACAGTTATTATAGAGGCTTTAGCGAGCCTGAGCAAACGCAGCCGCTGAGCAAGTTTAAAAAGGGGGGTGTTACTCTGCTAAATTGTGAACTTGTTTACACAAGTTGGAAAGGCTATAATCAAACAATATATGCTCTCCTGCATCTCTGAACATTCCCACAAATGTTCCTGAAGTCAGCCAGCTTCTGGATGCACCCCGTCTCGCCCTCCACCTCAGGCAGCACAATATAATGGACCAGTCCTGCTTCCTGCAAACAAGCAACCAGAGACAAGTCACTGACTGTCTAGTTTGTTAGAAGCTTCAGATGCAGGCAGGAGTGTTTCAAGCTGGTGGGACAAAGCGTCAGCAGCTGGACCGATGTTTCCTGCTGAACAGAACGAGGTGGAAAAACGAAGTCCAGATACACACATTTCCTCTGCTGTTGCAAGCTACACAGCTGGGCGTGTTGCATCCCAGCTTTGCCTTGGATCTCAGCCACCCCCAAACAGGGCTCAGCATTCCAGGCAGCCCCTGAGAGGAGGCACTGCAAACCGGCTTCTTGACCTCTCTGGTGCCTGTGCCAATCGCTACTGAGCTGAGCTGCCTCTCAACTCATGCAAGGAGAAGGCTGCCTGGGAGGAACTGCTGCTGAAGTTTATAATAATAATAATTTATTATTTATACCCCGCCCATCTGGCTGGGTTTCCCCAGCCACTCTGGGCAGCTTCCAAAAGAACACTAAAATACAATAACCTATTAAACATTAAAAGCTTCCCTGAACAGAGCTGCCTTCAGATGTCTTCTAAAAGTCTGGTAGTTGTTCTTCTCTTTGACATCTGGTGGGAAGGCGTTCCACAGGGTGGGTGCCACTACCAAGAAGGCCCTCTGCCTAGTTCCCTGTAACTTGGCTTCTCGCAGTGAGGGAACCACCGGAAGGCCCTCAGCGCTAGACCTCAGTGTCCAGGCTGAACGATGGGGGTGGAGACGCTCCTTCAGGTATACTGGACCAAAGCCGTTTAGGGCTTTAAAGGTCAGCACCAACACTTTGAATTGTGCTCTGAAACGTATTGGAAGCCAATGTAGGTCTTTCAAGACCAGTGTTATGTGGTCTTGGCGCTCCCAGTCACCAGTCTAGCTGCCGCATTCTGGATTAGTTGTAGTTTCCGGGTCACCTTCAAAGGTAGCCCCACGTAGAGCGCATTGCAGTAGTCCAAGCGGGAGATAACCAGAGCATGCACCACTCTGGCGAGACAGTCCGCAGGCAGATAGGGTCTCAGCCTACGTACCAGATGGAGCTGGTGAACAGCTGCCCTGGACACAGATTTGACCTGTGCCTCCATGGACAGCTGTGAGTCCAAAATGACTCCCAGGCTACGCACCTGGTCCTTTAGGGGCACAGTTACCCCATTCAGGACCAGGGAGTCCTCCACACCTGCCCGCCTCCTGTCCCCCAAAAACAGTACTTCTGTCTTGTCAGGATTCACCCTCAATCTGTTAGCCGTACTCATTCTTGCTCTCTCAGTGTTTTTGTGGGGAATAATCAGCTGTCTTTTTGGCAATGTCAGACGTTTAGTTTAGACTTGTATAGGATTGTATTGGCATGCTGGTATGTTTGCTGTACTGCAATATTTTGTCATTCGCATCACTGTACTTGTTTATTCTTGAGAGCCGCCTTTCTGGCTGAAAGGCGGCATATAAATAAACAGCAACATAATATAAGAAGCCACCTGTATGTTTTCTTGCGTGAGGTCCCCTGAAACCAAGGGGCCATGAAACAGGAGCATGCTTGCTCACTGCAATGGAGAGAAATCCACTATGGACTAGGACCCATGTCAATTTCTCTGTGTGTAATGGGGAGGGAGCGAAGGGGGGAATTTTGCACTAGGCACCCAAATATATTGGGCTAGCCCCGGAACCCGGGTCCTCTGTGAAGGGGAAGCCGCACTGCCTGGTTCTGATAGACAGGGAGGGGGTCATGGGGAATGCATAATCTACGATTAAAAGCAGGATTAGCCTACTCATCATGCTCTGGTGTGCATGTGGGAGAGCTGCAGAGCAGGAGGGGGCTGGGAACCAAACAGGAACCTCAGAGCCAGACCCAGGAGCAGAATGACGTGTTCTCAGCAGAGGGAGGCTGGAGCAAAGTGGCTGCTTCTGCAATGGGTAAGAGGCCAGGTCCCATTGGCCTCAGTGCAGATGGTGCTTTGGGGCTCAGAGGTTATTTATTCCTCACCAGCTACAAGAGAACGTTGGACCAGGGTTCAAGTCCTTATTCAGGCATGAAGGTTGCTGGGTGATTTTGGGCCTGTTGTTGCCTCTTAGCCTCACCTATCTCACACGGTTAATAATAATAACCCCCATTGTTCAGCCCGGACCCTGAGATCCAGCGCCAAGGGCCTTCTGGCAGTTCCCTCATTGCGAGAAGTGAGGTTACAGGGAACCAGACAGAGGGCCTTCTCGGTAGTGGCGCCCGCTCTGTGGAACGGATGTCAAGGAAATAAGCAGCTATCTTATCTTTAAAAGACATCTGAAGGCAGCCCTGTTTAGGGAAGTTTTTAAAATTTAATGCTGTACTGTTTTTAACACTCGATTGGGAGCTGCCCAGAGTGGCTGGGGAAACTCAGCCAGATGGACGGGGTATAAGTAATAAATTATTATTATTATTATTATTATTATTATTATTATTATTATTATTATTATTATTATTATTTTAAATAATGTTTACTAAAGTTTCACAAACAATGAAAAGTTTCAAAATTTAAACATAAGAAAGACTACAAAAATGAAAAAAATACCAAAAACAAAACACATAAAAAATACACACAAAAAACAGTTAACAAAAGAAAGTAAGGGAAAAAGGAAAGGAAAGAAAAACCAAAAAAACAAACAAAGCAGAAAATAGATTAGTATTTTCATATCTTCACTAGTTTCTTGACCTCCTCACACCTCCCATTTTGTATTCCAGTTCAAATATTAAATTCAGCAAGTCCTTACCCTCTAGCATTTATCCTCACTCAAGATATTAACCTATTATAAATATCAATTTTCCAGTTATCAATCCTTATTTATTTATTTATTTATTTAAAGACTACTTGCAGAAGCACTGTAAAATTAAGGAATGTTAAAACGATGTCTGATGGAAAATAAGTGGCATTGGTAAAAAGATATTATTATTATTATTATTATTATTATTATTATTATTATTATTATTATTATTATTACCAATTGCTGGAAACCACAGGAGGGGCGAGTGCTCTTGTGCTCAAATCCTGCTTGTGGACATCTGGTTGGCCACTGTGAGAACAGGATGCAGACTCTTCATATGTTCTTATGGACTAATAACATCGTCACAGCCTATTCTGCTACCCACAGGACACCCAGGAGATTGGCAGTCCTTGCCCACATACCTAAAACCCTTGCCACTGCTTCTTGATTGATTTTTATATTTGCCCTGAAAGAGCCATCATTCAATTGATATCGCCAAACTGACTTTCCCTATTCAGTGCCTCCCCTCAAATCTGGGTGGCGAGATCCCCTCTTCCCCCATGTTGGAAATTCTCCAGTCAGTCTCCAGAGCTGGCAGGCTGCACTGTGAGCAAAGGGACTGTGCTCCTGCCTCGCCCAAGGAACCTTCCACTGGCTGAGGAGGGATTTGCCTCCTCTGGAATTCCCTGCAAAGCTCCGTGGCAGAACAGACACTCTGCAGGTTCAATCCCCCAGCAGCATCTCAGGTTAACAGGATCAGGAAGCAGGAAAGAGCCTCGGTCTGCCTGAGACCCAGACGCTCAGTGTCCTGCAGGGTTGGGGAGGCAGACCAATGCAGGAAGATAATAATAATAATAATAATAATAATAATAATAATAATAATAATAATAATTTATTTATTTATTTATACCCCGCCCATCTGGCTGGGCTTCCCCAGCCACTCTGGGCGGCTTCCAAAAGAATATTAAAATACTGTGATACATCAAACATTAAAAGGTTCCCTAAACAGGGCTGCCTTCAGATGTCTTCTAAAAGTCTGGTAGTTGTTGTTCTCTTTGACATCTGGTGGGAGGGCATTCCACAGGGCGGGCACCACTACCGAGAAGGCCCTCTGCCTGGTTCCCTGTAACTTGGCTTCTCGCAGTGAGGGAACCGCCAGAAGGCCCTCAGTGCTGGACCTCAGTGTCCGGGTAGAACGATGGAGGTGGAGACGCTCCTTCAGGTATACTGGACCGAGGCCGTTTAGGGCTTTAAAGGTCAGCACCAACATTTTGATTTGTGCTCGGAAACGTACTGGAAGATGGAAGAGTCAGGACTCATCACAAAGGGACAAACAGCAGAATTTTTTTTTACCTTGTAAGAACATAAGAGCCTGCTGGGTCAGGCTAATGGCCCATCTAGTCCAGCCGCCAGATGTTTTGAGTCTACTATTCCCATCATCCCTGACCACTGGTCCTGCTAGCTAGGGATCATGGGAGTTGTAGGCCAAAAACATCTGGAGGGCCGAGGTTGAGGAAGCCTGGTTTCTAGTGTTGTGAGAGAGGGAAGAAAACTTTCCTCTTTCCCCTTCCTCCAAAGCTGTGCATCATTTTACAAACTTCCACCATGTTGCCTCTTACTTGCCTTTCCTCTAAACCAATGGTTTTCAGCCAGTGTGCTGTGGTACCCTGGGGTGCCTTGAATGGTGGTCAGGGGTGCCATGGGCAACACTGGCCTCTGTCCCTCTTTCCTTCCCTCCCTCCTCAGATGTCTTCTCACAACTCTGGCTCCCAAAGACTTGCATAGCTGTTTTTTGCAGCAGCCCTGGCTATAAGCTCCCCAGGCAAATGGTGCCTCTGGGGCTGGCCAGGGGGTGCTTCCCTGGCCCCTGTGGGGCAGTGGGAGGAGGCACCTCTCTTTGGGGCAGGGGATGCAGCTCGATACAATACGAATCGTTATTGTCCCCCATACAGAACAACGAAATTGAAAAATCTACATAAGACATTCAAAAACCAGCAAGCCTGCTATCCCAACCGGGTTAGCCCCCTAAAAACTCTGATACCCCATTTTTAAATACAATATTCTCCCATAGAGACTCCTTACACTGTGTTTAAAACCAAAATCGCATTTGGATAGAAACTGTTTCTCAGGCAGCTAGTCCTTGACTTTATAACCCTGTACCTTCTTCCAGAAGGCAGAAGCTGAAAGAGATCATTCCCGGGATGCGCACTCAGAGACCAGGATGGCAGCAGTGGCTGCCCTGAGGACTCCCAAGGAGAGGGGAGGAGGCTGAGGGAACACCCCACAAGGGAGGGTGTTCGAAAAGGGGTGAGGGGCTGCCAGCTTGGCAGGCAAGGGGTGACATAACTGGGATCCTGAGCCCCACAGAGGTGCCGCAGAAAGCAGATAGTTGGTCAAGGGAGCCATGGACTCAAAAAGGTTGATAACCTCTGTTCTAAACTGAAAAGTCCCAAACTCTGCAACCTTTTTTTGGGGGGTGTCACAAAACCCCTTTGATCATTTTGGCTGCCGTTTTCTTATCCTTTTCCAACACCTTTTTCCGACCAGAACTGTGCAAAGTAGTGAGTTTTCAAGGCACAGAAATGGCACCATCCTCGCGTTCTCAGAAATGAGAGGAAGCAGCAACCAGGTCCCTGCAAACTTAAAAAAGAAACTCAAACCTTCTGGCTGACAGTCTCCTCCCCGTCCCCAGCCCCGCAGTGCCTTCTCTCAGAATCTTTCTGGCACAAAGCTTATCAGCCAGCTAAGGGCCTTCCCTGTCCTGTCCAGGCATCCACTGTGTGCCTGGATGTGCACAAGTACATTAAGGAGAGCTGCCTGGTGGGAAAAGACAGACCTTTCAGCCTTCCCTGGCAGCTTCCTGGCAGCCCAGCCCTGGCACTGCCGCGCTCCCAAAACTCTGGATCTGAATGTCCGGAACACGGAAGAGCAGAGAGCAGCCGGGTGACATTTCCTAAGTTCCTTTGTGGTGAGGCAATGGGGGGAGGGGAGAAGAGGTCAAGGCACTTGCATAAATCTGGCAGCTGGAAGGGGGGCCCCTTCCCCATCAGCTGGAGACTCCCCCCCCCAAATCTTTGTGCCATCCTGACTGTCAGCTTAACTAAGGGCTCCTCATGTCCTCCTCTCCAATGCTCTAAGGATAAAGAAGTGCTCCTAAGCTGAGAGCCAACCAGGGCAGGATCTGTTGTAGGCAGGATCTGCTGCAGCCTTTGCTCTCTGGAAGGGTAAACATTTTGCACCCAGAAAGGTGCCCAGTTCCATCCCATGGCTGGAAAACAGCCTTGTTCAACCGGTGGCATCTTCAGGTCTGCTGGACTCCCCGCAACCCTCACCTTCAGCCAGCAACATGGACCATGGGCAGGGGGTGAAAGCAACTGTGCACCAGCAACATCTTGAAGGTGGGATGGAAGGTTCAGAGGCTTCCCATTGCTAATGTGGACAAGCCTGGTCCCTGAGCTAGACAGACCAGTGGCTAGGCTTGGCACAAGGCAAGCTCCTACATCCCCCTAGAAGCATCTCGGCTGATGGGGAGGTTTTTCTGTGGGACGTAACATAAGCAGTCAAATACAACATTTCCTGTTTGCCTAGGATGGACATGCAGGGAAGTGTTGGTCCAGCCACTTGAACTTCCTGTTACACCTGGTCTGGAGCATCCTTCCTTTTAATGTGACCAGGTAGGTGGGCGTGACCCTTCCAGACCCCACAAAAGGTCCAGTCACGCAGCCACATTCCTCTTTTAATGCCTTTTCTTCTCTTGGACTGCACTGCTGGCTCTCAGCTAGCAGCATGTGGGATGAATTCCCACATGGGATGAACTCAAACCCTTTTCTGTAGCTCTAAAGCCTGCCTTCAGCGATACAACTGTGAACTGAATGTGAGTAAACTTCTTATTACTTTTAAAACAAGACTGTTTTTATTCCTTATTCTTTTAGGAGAGAATCAAAGGGGTCTTACCAGAAATATACTCCAATCTGGGCATGCCAAATTGGATTGCTTAATCAGATCCTGAAGCTGAGGCTCCAATACTTTGGCCACCTCATGAGAAGAGAAGACTCCCTGGAAAAGACCCTGATGTTGGGAAAGATGGAGGGCACAAGGAGAAGGGGATGACAGCGCACGAGATGGTGGGACAGTGTTCTCGAAGCTACTGGCATGAGTTTGACCAAACTGCGGGAGGCAGTGGAAGACAGGAGTGCCTGGCGTGCTCTGGTCCATGGGGTCACAACTAAACAACAACAACGAATCTGCAACTAGCTTCCTGCTGTGTAAAGAAGGGAATGGACTCTTCTGTGTGAATAAACTCACAAGCATGAGTTAGGAAGGACAATATTTAATCAATATATCCTCTCCTGCTACCCACAACTTTCCAACATTTTCCAGAGGGGAAGCAGGACTGTGTTGGTTGGTTTATCCAATTATGAAATCAACATTTGGGAAGCCAACATGCCTCTTGGCACTTCTCTGAGACTCTCCCATCACGATGAGCATGGACTGGTTTTCCCAATCCTCAGAACAAAACCTAAGCGTTGTCCTGCTGGATCCGACCTCACTAGCCCTCCCTAATTCCCAGGGGTTTGGTCTGCTGGTATGTGGGCACTACTTTGCTGAAGGTAGGCAGGTCTGGCCAGTGCCTGGTTGAGACCACCTGGGAATGCCTCATCCATGCCTCCTTGGGTTCCATGATGGAAGGAAGGCGAGATATAAATATAAGAACATAATCAACCAATCTGGACTAGACCCACCTCCTAAAGGTCCACAAGATCATCTTCAGTCCAGTTCTGTGTTGCCAAGAGTGGCCAGCTAGATACACCTGAGAAACTCAGAGTCAGGGCTTGAGGCCAATGGCCAGCTGTCCCAGCTAAGTAGAACTTGAAGGTAGACTATGATGGTGTGGAGGCTCCACAGGTCTCCTCAGAGGAGCTACATTCAGTGACATCCTGAACGTACTGCTTTGATAAGCAGAACTGGCACTGTTACACGTGCCACATCAAACCTTTTCTGCATTTGTAAGAACCTGGTCTTTCAGTGCGGCAGCATCTACACTTCAGAATTCCCTTCCCATTGACATAAAGCTGGAACGTTCCCTGCACTCTTTTGGGCACCTGCTGAAAACATTTTTCTTTAGACAAGTCTGTCCAGACGTTTAGCAAGTTGATGAGAGTTTTAATCTGCTTTTAGCCTATATTTAGTTTAACTTTCTGAAAGTTTTAAATTATTGTTGTTAATTCTTCTTATGGAAAGTTTTATTATTTTATCTTTCTGTAAACACTTTGAAGTGTGTGTGTGTGTGTGTGTGTGTTTTACAACCAAACAGTCTACACATTTCATGAGATAAATAAATAAATTGCCGTATTTTGCGCCCCATAGGACGCTCCGGCCCATAGGACGCACCTAGTTTTTTGGGGGGGAAATAAAGAAAAAAAATTATTTCCTCCCCAGGTGCGGGCTGGAAGAACCAGGTCGGGGAACAGTGGGAAGGCACGCTCTGCCTCCCCGCTGTCCCCCGAGCTTGTGGGGCTGGCGATGGGGAGAGGTGCGCTGATCCCGGGACTGCAGGCAGCTCTGCGCAACCCTCAGAGCCGGTCTCCCGAGGGTTGCACAGAGCTTCCTGAAGCCTGGAGAGCTAGAGGGGTCGGTGTGCACCAACCCCTCTCGCTCTCCAGGCTTCAGCAAAAGCCTGCATTCGCCCCATAGGACGCACACACATTTCCCCTTCATTTTTGGAGGGGAAAAAGTGCGTCCTATAGGGCGAAAAATACGGTACATCCTGAAAATTGGGGCTAGGCCACAAAATTCATTAAAAAGAACAGAATAAAACACACATGCCAAATCCATACCATCTCCAGTTAGGGTCACACCCATTCCAGCACTGGGCACCAAATGCCAGGTGTTCTGTTGCTTCCTACAAATGCTTTGACAGAGGATTTCCAAAATTGCCAGAATGTCTGATGGGTCCACTATGTGGATGGGGCAAAATGAATAGAAGGGGGCTCTCAGCAGACTGGAGAAATAGGATAGGAGGACAGGAGCCAATTTTTATAGTCTTGGTCCCCAAGTGGTTGTTCTTTATCAGTTAACACTGAACCTTTGAAGCTGGGACACTGGAGCACAAGAGTAGCAGAACCCCACAACCCAATGCTATCAGGAGACACACTGAACAACACACACTAGCGGAAGCTTCTGATCAGCCTTCAAGGGCAGCTCCTTGCACCGCAGTAGCCTAACCTGCACCCCGGAGATGGACAGCTGCCACTTGTTCGGACATGGAAAAGAGTCACAGCTGCCTCATCACCGGAGGGGCAACTCACACAAAAAAGCGCGCCCCTGTCCATCGCAACAATCTGGAGGTCTAGATCTCGCAGTTCGTCTCACAGCTAAGCTGATTTTAATTTAACAGGATTGCCTATGTCAAGAGGAATTTGCTTTCGCTTCATTCAAAATGTGTGGCAAACATTCTTACAACTCATGAACTGCATACCAAAATGACCACGTGGTTGATATCCCAAAGGGGGACACGATTCCCTTCAGCTCTCTCTGACTCCTACCTGATTCCCTCTTCCTCCTTTCTCCCCACCCCAGCCCATTTTTCCTGGAGTCCCCAAGCAACTCTCATGTCCATCTTAATCGCCCCTCTGAAAGTCCCCCCTTTCATCAGGTATTTGGGTCCCTTCCAACTCTACATTTCTATGATTCTTCAGCAGCTGGGACAGGCATTTTTGGGGACATTCCCCTGCTCCCTTCTGGCTCTCAGCCTCTTTGTCCAATTCAGCATGAAGCATCTCCTTCTATTCTTTCCCGTCTCACTGGTAAAGGTAAAGGTAAAGGGACCCCTGAACATTAGGTGCAGTCGTGACCGACCCTGGGGTTGCGGCGCTCATCTCGCTTTATTGGCCGAGGGAGCTGGCGTACAGCTTCCGGGTCATGTGGCCAGCAGGACTAAGCCGCTTCTGGAGAACCAGAGCAGCGCACGGAAACGCCGTTTACCTTCCCGCTGGGGTGGTACCTATTTATCTACTTGCACTTTGACGTGCTTTCGAACTGCTAGGTGGGCAGGAGCAGGGACCGAGCAACGGGAGCTCACCCCGTCACGGGGATTCGAACCACCTACCCCTGCGACTGGTACCAGACAGCTGATCTCCTCGGGCATTTGGGCCTTACCCTGAGCCCCAGGAGGGAGCTGCTCTCCGAAATGCAGATCCCTTTCCTTTGCCAGGAGAAACACAGGAAACCTCCCAGCTTGCACTGAGCATGGGCTCCAGGAACAGGTAGCTGGAAAGCTCAAGGCGTTTAGAAAGAGGAGCCTCTCTCACCAAAGTAAGCAAACACCAAGACCAACATGAAAACAAACTGCCAGGCGCATTAGTACCAGGGGACCAACTAATAATAATTTTTATTTATACCCCGCCCTCCCCAGCCAAGACCGGGCTCTGGGCGGCTAACACCAAATATAAAAACAATTGATTGAAATACAGCTTAAAAAACAATATTAAAACACAACATTAAAATGAAGCCTCATTTCAGTGGAAAAACTCAATCAAACACTTTTCTGGGGATAAAAACGTCAAGTCTTCACCAAGGCTAACTATCCAGACTGGTCCTATGTGGTCCAGAAAAAAGCCAGGGAAGTCCTCAAATAGGAGTTCCAACACAGAAGGAGAAAGGGAAAAGGAAAGAGGGAGAGGGAATCAAGTTGATTCCAAGCCAGAGGCCAGGCGGAACAACTAGGGAGGGAGTTGGGCCAGTAGATGGCATGGGGGGTGGGGAGGTGTGCTAAAGGATGAAAGGAAGTTGCAGAGAGGCTGGATGAATTAGCTGCATCCTATGTTAGTCACCTTCCCCCCAAAGCCCCAAATGTAACACAAGAACGTAAGAAGAGCCTGATGGATCAGGTCAATGGCCCACCTAGACCAGCATCCAGTTTTCACAGTTGGCAAAGAGATGCCCCTTCTGGGAAGCCCACAAGCGGCAGGACCCAAGAACAAGATCCCTCTTCCATCCCTGTGGTTTTCAGCAACTGGTAGACAGAAGCACTGCTGCCTCCCTTAGGTGCCAACTCCCTGGGGCCCTGGGTGCCCAAGCACCCACACAATTTCCCATGAAGGGGCTGGGCACCCACAATTTTTGGTGCCAGGGCCATGTACACTGCATGGCACCCACTGCCTTGGGCACCCATGGTCTCAGGATCAAGTGGGCACTCCTGCTGCCTCCAACACTCCTTTCCTTCCAAAGGAGTTTCCAAAGGACCCAGTGTGGTATAGTGGTTAAGAGAAGTGAACTCGTAATCTGGTGAACCGGGTTCGATTCCCTGCTCCTCCACATGCAGCTGCTGGGCTAGTCACACTTCTTTGAAGTCTCTCTGCCTCACTCACCTCACAGTGTTCGTTGTGGGGGAGGAAGGGAAAGGAGATTGTTAGCCACTTTGAGACTCCTTAAAGGTAAAGGTAAAGGGACCCCTGACCATTAGGTCCAGTAGTGACCGACTCCGGGGTTGCGGCGCTGATCTCGCTTTATTGGCTGAGGGAGCCAGCGTACAGCTTCTGGGTCATGTGGCCAGCATGACTAAGCCGCTTCTGGCGAACCAGAGCAGTGCATGGAAACGCTGTTTACCTTCCCACCGGAGCAGTACCTATTTATCTACTTGCACTTTGATGTGCTTTCAAACTGCTAGGTGGGCAGGAGCTGGGACCGAGCAATGGGAGCTCACCCTGTCGCAGGAATTCGAACCGCCGACCTTCTGATCGGCAAGCCCTAGGCTCTGTAGTTTAACCCACAACGCCACCCTTGTCAGTAAACATGTGGATAATGGTGGCCGCCAAACAGATCTGGTGCTGTGCAGGCGTGAAATGGCACCCCTGAGGTCTTCCACTGGCACCCCATAAAGACTGTGAGTCTTCCCCCACTTGCGACTCCCTTGCCATGCGGTGAGGAGAGTGATTACCTCTCCCCCCCCCCCAACAGTAGATACTGCTGAAGGAAAAAGTTGGGAAGAAGAGGAGGGGTCTTCTGTGGCTGTGAGAGAGTCACTTGGCAGCGGCACAAGAAGTGCTTAGAAATGGGGGGGGACCTAAGGAAGCAGAATGTTTCGAGGCTCAAGACTTTCCCCACTCAGCACAAACTAAGGAATTTGCTCCCACAACCAGTGACGCCATGATGGCTTCCAGCTTGGCTGACCTTAAAGGGAATTTAGGCAGATTGGTGGAGGAGAAGGCGGTGGATGACCACTAGGCATGATAGCTATGCTCTACCTCCAGTAGGTGGGGGAGGGGGCTATGGACACCCACGCCTTCCTGGTGGAGGAGGAAGTATCCCATCCCCATCATAAAATTGCTTCCCTAGTGTGGGAATCAGGAGCGTGGTCAGGATGCCCCTTAGCGGACTGTGAGTGGGGCCTTGCGTGCCACTCTTTCTCTCTTTTAATCACAGCTAACGGCACAGAATCATAGATTCACAGAACTGCGGAGTTGGAAGGGACCCAACAGGTCATCTAGTCCAACCCCCTTGCTTTGTCCCCCTTGACAATTTCCCGCACCAAAGGACAGGTGGGATATTCAGTCTGGAGCAGGAAAAAGGACCTAGAGGCCCATTTCCAGGGTTCTGGGGCCCCGATTCAGCAGGAAAGTCTCAGGCTGGCCCAGGTGGGCTAAGTGGAGTTTGCTTCCCCTGCCCCACCCTCCCAGCCTCAAAACATTCTGGGCTCACTTCCCGCCCCCATGGCGCCCCTCTTTTTCTTCCTTGCACTGTTTGTGGTTCTAACAAAGGAGCTCCTGAGCTTGGCGGGCGGGGGCTTAGAGCCACAGGGGCGCACCCGAGGTTGCCTTGGGCAGTCAGATCAATGGCCCACCTAGCCACATACAGCCCACACTGACTGGCAGCCAAAGCTCTGTCAGAGTTGCAGGTAGGGATCTCATGTTGCGGACAAAACGGGGGCCTTTTACACCGCTTCTCCCCTGAAAGTAAAGGAAGAACGACGAGTGGGACAGATACGTGGAAGACTTTAATTTCCATCAGGGGCAACTCGGGCATTAAAGATCCCGCGTCCCAGTCACGCGGTTTGCGCGCCGGGGAGGGGAGCCGGGTGCGGCGGTGTGTGTGGTCCCGCTCCGGAATCGCCGCCCGGGGATCGCCTCTTGCAAACTGCGGAGGGCAACACTGGCAGGGGCGGCCGAAAGCGCCGCAGCCGTCGAGGGAGGCTTTGCAAGGCGAATTACGCGCTCGGCGGCTCCCGCGCCAATAAAAGCTCCTTTTCAAACTTTAGACGCCGGAGGCTGCCACGCCCGTCGGAGCTCTAGTCAACTCTCGTGGGACCCCCGGGCACGTCCAGTCCGGGAGAGGCCGACCTGCCAGCCTGCGACCCGTTAGCTCGGCTGCTCCCGATCCCTTCTTAGCTTTTACCAGGGAGTAGGGAGGAGGCCCAACCCCAAAACACCTCGCGGAGGGGCCTGGACGGGAGCGAGGCCAGTCCTCTCGAGGAGACTCGGGCTGGAACTTGGAAAAGGTCGTCGGAGCCAAATTTGTACCCTGGCGAACCCCAGCGGACGACCCTCCCTCAGATACTCAGCTGCCAACTTTTTTTGGCCGGACTCCCGTGCCTTTAACAACAGCCCGACGGGGCCCGATTCACGCCGTCAAGCAGCGCTTCCTATCCCCCGGAGTCCCGACCGCCATGCCAGCATCTGTGCTCGTGCGCGCAGTTCCAGCTCGACATGTGGCACAGGAGCCGCGCCGGAAAACAGTTGGCAACCCTGCTTAATCTGGTTGGTTAGACGCCGAGACTGGCGCTCTTGGCCTCGACCTTCCCTGGCTGTGAGGAACAACAAGGCAGAGTCCGCCGGGGGTGCCTTATGCAGCACCCCCCGGAAAGGAGCAGCTCAGCTCGGCCTAGCCTGGGCGACGCTTCCCAAGCCGCCTCCCGCTCGACGGCCGCCAAAATTAGTCTAATTACGCAGTAGATGCAACGAAAGGAAGGAGCGACTCCTAGCTAGCTTGGGGAGGAAAGGGGGCTCAGGCCGGACTGGCTTATCCCCCCCCCCGCCCTGTCTTCGAGAGGTCTACGACAGACAAAAACCCAACCGGTGTACCCCCAACTGCCTCCGTAGAAAGTCGCCACTTACCAGGCCGGGCGAGCGAGGCTGCTGCTTGCAAGGACTGCGCGGGCAGCGCCGAGCACCCGACGCCGAAGGCTGCTGCTCCGAGGGCGCGCGCGTTGTGTGCCTGGGAGCCTCCGCCCGCCGCCGGGGAAGCAGCCAGCCAGCGAGCGGAGCGTCGTGACGAAGCACCAGCGGGCCGCGCCCGGCTGGAGGAGGAGGAGGCCTGCGGGGAGAGACGGGGGCCGCCAGGGGCCGGAGGATCAGGCCCTGCACTTGCCTCGCCTAGCCGGGGTGGTTCTAGAGCTGCCAGCCCGCGCTGGGTTTGGACCCCCGCCTCAGCCTCGCACATACCGCCCCTGTCTTTGACGGCCGCCCAACAGGTGCAGCGCTGCACCTGTTTCGGAGGCTGACGCCCTCTAGGCCATGACTTATCTGCCCCCACCGCATCCCCACGAGCTGGCAGTCATTGTGACACCTTCCCCACCCCGCGCCCAAAGGTGCTTCAATCCCCCCCACAAGAGGGGCTTGGAGCCCCCGCCTTCGAGGCCAGCCCTGTCCGCGCACTCCTGCGCTCCCTCGCCCAGGTAGTTTGAAGAAAGCTCACCCTGCCCGCCTCCTACTCCATTCAACTGCTACACGCTGCTCACGCTCTGCCCCTTCCCCAAATGGCTCAGTGGCGCCCCCTACGGACCCTGCGCCGGAACCCTCCCCGCTGGGAAGGCCGAGGGATCCGACGCAGCAATCGCTTCCGCGCCCAGGCTCAGTCCCGGGCTGCTGCCTCTGCAAAGATCTCTCCTTCATCCCCGAGGGGCTTCTCCATCCTACAAAGACCACCAGGCCAGGTGGAGGGCGGGCAGCTGGGGGACGGGACGGACCATCGGAGAGCCCCATTTAAAAGGCCCAAGGCGGGGGAGGGGACTTCAGTCCAAGCTGGACAGACCCTCCCGGAAAGGGCTTCTCCGAGCGCCCCTACGAGGAAGCAGCCGGCGACCCAGCTCGGATTGATTCCATTTCCACGCGACTCCAGTCCTTGGGGGGGGGGGGTCCCATGCAACACCCCCCCCCGCAAAGCAGCAGCAGGGCCGGCTTCCCCTGGACGTGGAGCTGCTCCTGCCGGGAGCTCCGGGTACCGGGAGCCAAGGGCCAGGGCGATGCCTCCTCGCGCGCCCTAGCGCCTCGCCCCGGTGTCAGGCGCTTGGATGCCCTTGGCCGGGGCGGTGGCGCAGCCTCGCCCTGCCAGGCAGCAATAGGCGTCCTCTGGAGCCGGGCAGAGCTCGGGCCCAGCCGGCCGCCCCACCTGCGCCGCGCCTGGCCCGCCGGCCTCTGCCCGCCCGTGGAGCCGTTCGCCTACCTTCAGAGGCGCGACGCGGGCCCGGCGGCGGGCGGGGCGCTGGTCCTTCCCGGCGGCGGCGCCATCCCCGTTGCTGCTGCTGCTGCTGCCTCCCGCATCTCTCGCCTGGCGCTGCGCGTTGCCAGCGCGACCGCCCGGCCGCCTCCCGCAGCAACCCGCGTGGGGAGGAGGAGCAGCCGCTGCTGCCGCTGCGCAAGGCGGGGGGAGAGGCGAGCGAGCGAGCGGCAGCCCCCCCCTCCTCCTCTCGCCGGGCAGACGTCCTGGGGGGCCGCGGGGCCGGCCGGACAGCGCCTAGCCTCCGCCAAAGGCGCCTCCCCAGCGAGACCATCCATGGAGCCCGGCCCCGGCGCCTGCGTGCGCGCCCGGCAGCTTGGAGCTGGGTGATGGCAGCTCGGGGCGCGCAGACCCCGGGCAGGATCGGAGCTGGCACACCTGCACCCCCGGCCCCGCCAAGCCCAGCCCCGTCTCGTCCTTCTCCATGCCCCCTTCGGATGGTCTTTAGACCGGGGAGGGCGCACGTTCCGTGAGCGGGAGGATTAACTCGCCATGGAGCTCGACTGTCCTGCCCCCCAGCGAGGACGAGGGAAAGGGGGCGGTGGAAGCGTCGCCCTCCTTTTGCTCAGGGGCTTCTTGGCATCCCCGGCAGGGCGCGCCACCAGGGCAGCTCCGGCGCACCCGCCCCGAGGACGTTGCCTGCTGCTGGAGCCGCCCTGCGTGGCAAGATGGACGGGCCTGGCCCGTGGGGGGGGGGCAGGCTGATCGCACCCCCCCCCACTGGGCGCAAGCCCTCCCCTGGAAGAGTCGGGGGCAGCGCAGGGGGGCCGCCAGCGCCTGCTCATCCGAAGGAGGCTGGCCGGCGCCTCTCCGGGGAATTTCGCGTCCTTTGAATTAGCCGGATGGTCTCCGTGCAGCTCGGAGTTTCAGCCTCAAGCGCCTCGATGTTTTGGGGTGGTTTGACCCCCACGTTGCCTCACGGGGCTCATTAGCGTACCGTTATAAGGCGACGGGAGGTTCTGGCAGAAGCGGTGGGCCGCTTTCATCCCTGGCCAATATGCCCCCCCCCACGCATCCCCTCCTTGCAAAGAGCCTGCTGCGTAAACCGGGCACAACGCAGCAGCAGCAGCCGTCATCAGCAGGCAGCGGGCAGTACTGCAGTGCTCTGGTGCCCTCCGGGGCCTACAGATGGTAGGGCAGCCGATTACTTTTATTTCAGGTGTATCATCATAATCACAAATACTGCCACCGTTTTCTCCAAAGATCTCATGACAGAAGATACCATAAAGGCATGGGCAGTGCAGAGGTAGCAAAGAGAGAAGCGTGTGTTCCCCTTTCGCTGTCATGCTAGATAGAAACTGCAGGGATTCGGGATCTAGACACATCAAAGAAATGTTTTAGTTAAACGTGTTTTAGACTTTGTATGAGAAATCAGGTTAGCAAAAATGAAACTCCAGAGCGCCATCTTGTGTCACAGTGTTAGAATGAATTTTAATGTCTTAATGTTGTACAGTGGTACCTCTGGTTAAGTACTTAATTCATTCCGGAGGTCGGTTCTTAACCTGAAACTGTTCTTAACCTGAAGCACCACTTTAGCCTATGGGGCCTCCTGCTGCCACCGCGCCGCCAGAGCACAATTTCTGTTCTCATCCTGAAGCAAAGTTCTTAACCCGAAGTAATATTTCTGGGTTAGCAGAGTCTGTAACCTGAAGTGTATGTAACCTGAAGTGTATGTAACCCGAGGTACCACTGCATTTTAATCTTGTTTTTAAGTTGTATTCATTCAACTTGTTTTTATTATTGGTTGTTAGCTGCCCTGAGCCCGGCCTTGGCTGGGGAGGGCGGGGTATAAATAATAATAATAATTATTATTAAAAACGCATGTAAAGCGCTTTTTCTTTGCCAATGTAGCTGAACTTTTGGAACTCACTGCCACAAGACGGGGTGGTGGCTAGCGGCTTAGATGGCTATCAAAGGGGATTGGATGAATGCGAGGAGGAGGAGGAGGCTACCAAAGGCAACCAGTCAGGATGTCTATATGGAACCTCCAGCATCAGAGGCAGTGTACCACTGAATATCACCTGCTAGAGAACAGAAGCTGCAGAAGACTTCTCCCCTGCTGGTGAGCTTCCTGGAGGCATCCAACTGCTCCCTGTTCTCAACTATACCTACAGGTGTAACAAGAAAAGGGAGGTGGCCCACAACTTGAAGCTCTTGCCTGCATAGCAGAAGGCATGTGGCCCTTTGCTCTGGGGTTGGAGGGGCTGCGGCAGCAGCATCTCTGTACCTCACCCTCCAAGTGTTGTTGTTTAGTCGTTTAGTCATGTCCGACTCTTCATGACCCCCTGGACCAGAGCACGCCAGGCACTCCTGTCTTCCATTGCCTCCCGCAGTTTGGTCAAACTCATGCTGGTAGCTTCAAGAACACTGTCCAACCATCTCGTCCTCTGTCGTCCCCTTCTCCTTGTGCCCTCCATCTTTCCCAACATCAGGGTCTTTTCCAGGGAGTCTTCTCATGAGGTGGCCAAAGTATTGGAGCCTCAGCTTCAGGATCTGTCCTTCCAGTGAGCACTCAGGGCTGATTTCCCTAAGAATGGAGAGGTTTGATCTTCTTGCAGTCCATGGGACTCTCAAGAGTCTCCTCCAGCACCAGAATTCAAAAGCATCCATTCTTTGGCGATCCGCCTTCTTTATGGTCCAGCTCTCACTTCCATACACCACTACTGGGAAAACCATAGCTTGAACTATACGGACCTTTGTTAGCAAGGTGATGTCTCTGCTTTTTAAGATGCTGTCTAGGTTTGTCTCTCCAACTGTTCCTGGGGCACAATTCCCTTCAGGCCCAGCCAACAAGGGCGGGTCTCTCTCAAGTGACTCACAGGGTCAGGAGGCCACCCAATTCTGTCCCAGCAGAAGAGCTCTGTAGCCACAAAACTCACACCCTGCACTTGCCATAAATCAGTGGTTCCCAAACTACGCCCACGGACCACTTGAAAACTGCTCAGGGTCTTAGCACCACTGTGCAAGATGCGGTGTGCTTTTTAATTGTTGCTTTTAATTTTATTTCTTATTGTTTGAATACTTTAGAATACCGGTTGTAATACAGGAAAAATACAATATAAGGAGCACACTGCTTGCAAGATATGTTCAGAGAAAGATCTGACGGCCCGTGAGTTGCGCTGCCTGTTGCACAGAGCGAAGAATCATAGAACTGCAAGCTAGGAGAAATCCCAAGGCCCATCTAGAACAGAGCGCAGATGTTGAATAAAACAGGAAAAAAGCAGCCATTGAAATGCCATTTGAAACGAGAGACGGATAAGAGGAGATATGGTACAAAAAGTGAATAAGGAGTAGGCTATCTTTAAGGAATACATCAAAAATTATGTGGAAAAAGTAGAATTTCTGACAGATCCTGAGTGAATCCAGAAAATGATTAGATTGAAAGGAGAGTAAAGTTAAGATAAAAGAAGAGATTAAAGAAATAATGAAATGTGTTTAAGCTAGTTGGAAAAATAAGGTAGCGTGACAAGAACGGCTGGAAGTCAAGTCACTTGGTGGGTGTCCGTATGGGGTAGGTGTGTAGGTACGTTGATATGTATAGTATACGTAGGTAAAGGTAAAGGGACCCTTGACCATTAAGTCCAGTCGCGGACGACTCTGGGGTTGCGGTGCTCATCTCGCTTTGCAGGCCAAGGCAGCCAGCGTTTGTCCGCAGCTTCCGGGTCATGTGGCCAGCATGACTAAGCCGCTTCTGGCAAACCAGAGCAGCGCACAGAAATGCCGTTTACCTTCCCGCCGGAGCGGTACCTGTTTATCTACTTGCACTTCATGCTTTCGAACTGCTAGGTTGGCAGGAGCAGGGACCGAGCAATGGGAGCTCACCCCGTCGCGGGGATTCGAACCGCCGACCTTCTAATCAGCAAGTCCTAGGCTCTGTGGTTTAACCCACAGCGCCACCCGCGTCCCTCGGTTTCCATAAAGGTAAAGGTACCCCTGCCCGTACGGGCCAGTCGTGTCCGACTCTAGGGTTGTGCGCCCATCTCACTTAAGAGGCCGGGGGCCAGCGCTGTCCGGAGACACTTCCGGGTCACGTGGCCAGTGTGACGAAGCTGCAGCTGGCGAACCAGCACCAGCGCAGCACACGGAAACGCCGTTTACCTTCCTGCTAGAAAGTGGTACCTATTTATCTACTTGCACTTAGGGGTGCTTTCGAACTGCTAGGTGGGCAGGAGCTGGGAGCGAAAGACGGGAGCTCACCCCATCGCGGGGATTCGAACCGCCGACCATACGATTGACAAGTCCTAGGCACTGAGGTTTTACCCACAGCGCCACCCGCGTCCCTTTTTTCCCCGCGTCCCCTTTTCCCCCGGTTTCCATAGACAGGTTCAAAAGAGCCAGGTGCAAAGATGGAACAATAATTTGTTTGGGTATCAAAGAGATCTTAGCAAACGCCTTGTTCCAACATTCAGTTATGTACAGTATAGGTAGGTATTATATAATGTAGGATGTTTTATGTTATGAAAATTAGTGTGTTGTGTACGTGTATTGTGTAAATGTATATGCATGTGTTTTATATGTTAATAATAATGAAAAAAGGAAACGAGAGACGGAGGGGTGTGCCCATCTTCGGCCACGAATCCAGAGACCCCCTGAAGGTGGGGGGGGGGGGCGCCCTTGAAACAAAAGGCGAGGCCGGGCAGGCGACGGATTCCTCAGGATCACGCAAACCCCGCTCGCCCCTCTTCTCGCCTTGGACGCTCTCAGTTCCCTGCCCCGCTCAGCCGCCAAGCCCCGCCCCGCGTCCAGGGCCCCGCCCCTTCCACCGGCGCCTGCGCACAGCCCCGCCCCGCGACCAAGATGGCGGTGCCCGCAGGAGGCGGCCTGGCCGCGCTGGTGAGCGTGCGGAAGAGGGGAAGGGGCGGCCGGGTTGCCATGTCGGCGACGTCGCCCCCCCCTTCAGCTTCCTCACCGGCTCTCTCTCTCTCTCTCCCACCTTGCAGGGCGCCCATGAAGCCGCCGCCGCCGCAGCCGCCGCCCTCTCGCTGCCGGCCGAGGCCTACGGGAACGACGTGAGCCAGGGGCCGGGTGGGGAGCGCGGGGCGGGCCGGACCCTCGCGGGGACACAGGGAGCAGCCTGGGACCTCCCCCCCCTCTCTTTTTCTCTTTGCAGCCCACCGTGGAGATGATCTGGGCCATGAAGGCCCACCAGCACGCCGAGGTCTACTTCAACGTGAGTCCTAGGGGCGGAGGGGGCGCAATAGGGGGGGCTCCCCGCCGGGGGGACCCTCTGCCTTGCTAGGCCACAGGAGGAGGAGGAGGAGGGAAGCCGGCCCTGCTTTTGGAGGTGACAACGAACCCGACACCGCATCGCCCCTCAATCCGGTCGCCCCCGCTCAGTATTAATTCGTCTTACAGTGGTATCTCTGGTCAGGTACTTAATTCATTCATTCTGGGGGTCCGTTCTTAACCTGAAACTGTTCTTAACCTGAAGCACCATTTTAGCTAATGGGGCCTCCTGCTGCAGCCGTGCCGCCGGAGCCCGATTTCTGTTCTTATCCTGAAGCAGAGTTCTTAACCTGAAGCCCTATTTCTGGGTTAGTGGAGTCTGTAACCTGAAGCGTATGTAACCCGAGGTACCACTGTATTTGTTGATCACCCTTTGGCCTAAGGTTCCATTGTGGGTTCAAACACAATACAGTGGTACCTCGGGTTACAGACGCTTCAGGTTACAGACTCCGCTAACCCAGAAATATTACCTCGGGTTAAGAACTTTGCTTCAGGATGAGAACAGAAATCGCACAGCGGCAGCCGGAGGCCCCATTAGCTAAAGTGGTACCTCAAGTTAAGAACAGTTTCAGGTTAAGAACGGACCTCCGGAACGAATTAAGTACTTAACCCAAGGTACCACTGTATAAAAGCAACTTCCAAGTATAAAATCAAGGTGAGTTCAAAGAAACATAAGCTTCCAGTGTCAAGACAAGGCAGAGAGGTGCATGCTCCAAGCCCTGGAGGATGACATGGAGGCTCCCAGGTGGAGGAATGGAAGGAGCAAGAGAGTGGCAAAAATGTCCCATTTGCTTTCCTAGAGCAGGTTTTAGGCATTTGTGGGCGGGGAGCTGTGCCTCTGCCTACACAGTGCATGTGTGTGCTCATGCACACTTATTTATTGCATTTATAACCACCCTTTTTTCTCCAAGAAACTCAAAGTGGTGCTCATGGTTCTTTCCCCCCTCTTTGTTTAAGCCCCACGTAGGTTAGATTGAGAGGCAGTGATGGCCCACCCCCAAGCTTTCCCAGTGAGCTTCATGACAAGCAGGGATTTGAACCCTGGTCTCCCATGTCCCAGTCCTGCGGCAAAGCACACTTTGCTTGGCTCCCTTAATTCAGTGTACACACTTGAGGGCATTCCCCACATCCAGGTAATTGATGTTTGTATGACAGCAGTGCTCTCCAGGTAGTTCAGGAGCAGGTGTTTCTGCTGGCTTTTCAGCTAGCATTGGGTAATATCCTCAGCAGTGACTGGTTCGTTGTTTAAATTGAGGGCTAGTTTTTGGCTGGCCTTGGGAGCCCAGCCACTAATTCTGATCACCAGTTTCCCTCCCACTGGGCTAGACAGAATCCAATTGCAAAATATCTCCTCTCTTCCCTGAGGAGCTCAGAGTCCCATGGCTGAGGAACTGTTATATAAGCTTCCTCTGGTCATAGAAAGATGTGGAGCATGTAGGTGGGGCATCCATCGCATTGTGGCCA
The DNA here is from genome assembly GCF_965113315.1 of Podarcis vaucheri. Lineage (NCBI taxonomy): Eukaryota > Metazoa > Chordata > Lepidosauria > Squamata > Lacertidae > Podarcis > Podarcis vaucheri. Next base: position 86,225,868 of record NC_138765.1, on the reverse strand, counting down.
AGAGCTCCCGTTTCCACAGGAAAGGGAGTATTTTTTTTTTCTGGTTTAGCCTTTGTGCTCTGGACACCTAGGGCATAAAGCTGCCAGGCACCCCCAACCTTAGAGGGCATTGGGAGCAATACAGGACAACCCTTTCCTAGCCCCACAGCTTCAGCATTTGATGACTTTGGTGTCAATTACAGTTGGTAGGATTGGCCACATAATTGTCAAAGCTCCTTGGAGTCTGAGGTCTTGTCACTATGTCTTGTCCTCCCATGTTTTGTAGGTGCTTTGAGTGTGAGCCCTACATCACAAAGCTGATGTGCAGAAAGCTTGCTTCAGTTACTTAACGGCCTGGATGAAAGAGTGGTGGAAGCAATCCTGTTTTCTGTTCTTCCCTCTTAACCTTGCCTACTTTCCCCATGCGTAGCTCATTTCTTCAGTTGATCCCAAATTCCTGAAACTTACCAAAGCTGACGACCAGATCTACACTGAATTCAGGAAGGACTTTAACCATCTTAAGATTGATGTGCTCGACCCGGAGGATCTTAAATCCGAACCTGCTAAAGAGGTTTGTGTTGGGTGTGAGACTTGAGGCTGCTTGCTCTTGAGACTCTTGCGGGGCAGGAAGTAACCGAATGCTCTGGCTCCACAGAAATGGCGTCCATTCTGCTTGCAGTTTGACGGAGTAGTTGAGGACTTTAATTATGGCACACTTCTACGTCTGGATTGCAGTAAAGGTTACACAGAAGAGAACACAGTATTTGGTAAGGTAACTTTTTTCTGCTTTCAGTTGTGCTTCCTCTGGCCAGGTCATAAGAGTCATATAGCTGTGGAGTTGGAAGGGATCCCATGAGCCATTTGGTCCAGCCGCCTGCATGAGGCTGATGCCTAGAATGGCTTTGCTGGTCAGTCCAATAGCATCCTTGATGAAGGAAAAGACGGCCCCTCCCACTGCACATGCACCCTCCCTCCCAGTCCTTTGTTCTGCATCTATTTTGCGGGGAAGTGTGATGTATTAGTTGGAAACTGGAGCAAGATCCCCAGGGTCATGCCCATCCTAAAGAAAGTTCTCTTCGCAGCAACCAGGATCCAATTCTTCGCCATTGAAATAGCCCGTAACCGAGAAGGCTACAACAGTGTGGTCTACAACAGTGCCAAGAAAGCCAGCTCAGCGACAGAAGAGGTTAGCTCTGGCTGAGACGTTCTGCTCTCAGAAAGGGCAACACGTTCAGAATGGACAGGGATCATGGCTTTGCACCAGCATCAACTCTGGCCGAGCTGCAGACTGTTCCTGTTTCGAGGCAGAGGTGTAAGAGCCACAGCTGCTGCTGGAATGTTGTTTAAGGTGCCAAAATGATCTAAATTTTGGATTAACAGTGACACATTTGTGGGCTCAGCCAAAGCAACAGACTCTGATAATGTCAAGAGTCCAAATACTATGGAAACGAACTCAACATTAAAAGCTAAAATGAAAAACAGCAGCAGGTGAGTCCTAATTGGTCCCTGGTTTTTGTACCCTCTCTCACTGATTCACAGAATACAACAAACTTAAAAGCTGTGGGATGATCACAGGTAATCAACACAAACGACCATGTTAAATATGGTTACCAAGCTACAAGTCACACACTCTTAAGCTGCCCTGTATCCTGAGAGGGATATTCACCCACACTATGTAGGATACTGTTATGTTTCCCAAAAAGCTAATTGGTACCAGTGATCTCAGAAAAATCTTGTAGGATGCTGGTGTGCTGTTCTATGCCTCTGCCTAGAACAGGGGTTGGCAACCTGTGGCCTATAGGCCACAAGCGGGCTGACGGAGGTCGTTTAAACGATCCACGAGCTGCCTGCTGTGCTAAACTGATGGAGCAGGGACTCACTTCCACAGCAACGGAAATCGTGTCTGCGCAGACGCGATCTGGCCCATGGAACAATCTCTGCGGGAGTGACCCAGTCCTGGTAAGGAAAACCTTGCCACACCCTGGTCTAGAATGAGTGTGCCTGTCATGTACCTAAGGCACACACCCTTGCATGTGCCTGAGCCAAAATAAAAGAAAAAGGCTTCCTCAGTGTGGGTATTGACAGTTGAGGCTTAAAAGCAGCATGAAAATAAACTTGAAGAGCAGCTTTTGTATTGTGTATCTGCTCCAGCCCTGAATGTGAAGAGTTGGCTGTGGAGATAAAAGATGGGTTCAGGGGAGAGCTACAAATCAGGTTTACTACATATTCCCCTAGCAGCTCCTCTAACTTATCAGAGTATCGAAATATGCAGCATAAAAAAGGAGTTTGGAGAAGCAGCCCAGTGTTGTCGTCCCCTGCAACAAGCCTGTACAATTGCATCTTATGTGGGGGTTTGGTTCCAAGGGTTCGGTGTATATGCAGAAATGTGTGCACTCAAGCCCTTTGAAGCCACCTCTGCACAAGCGTCCCAGGGCTTCCAGAACTGATGCACACATTAGCGAGCTTTGCTTCCCAAGAAATCCAGAGAGCTCAAAAGCTTTTTTGCACTGGGGTTTTCACAGCGCAAAAAGAACTTTTAAGAGCTCTGCCTCGCACCTGAAGTTACAGGATTTCAATCAGCGGCCTTCAACTGCATATCATTGAAATTGCACAGATTGAATGCATGCAAGATGCGACCTTACTGTGTTGGCAAATGCTGCCCGTGTGATCCTCTTAACCTGCTACTTTTGGAGATGGAGATGGTTATGGTACCGTCACCTCTCCTCCTGTCCCCCCTCTCGCCCCTCCACTATATTTTTCCAGCAGGGATGAGGAAGCAAGCAGGTGCTAAGAGGGTTGCCTACTGCTGCCAAGAACTTGCGCTCTTGTTCCCAGGCACCCGCCTGTTGGCTCGTGGTCATCGCACACTACCGTCATTTAACGTCACACAAGAGTAACACTCTGACCTGGATCCACACAGCTCAGTAGAAACCACTGAAGTTTATTTGCAGCCACAATGCTTACACTGTATGCAGCAAACACCCTTACAAGTCATCCAGCAATCTGCTCACGCAAAAAGGACCCAACACACAGTCGCCAGAGGAGAAAGAACAAAAAAGAATAAAAACCGAGGAGGTGCTATCTGGGAAGAGAAACCAGGGCAGGTTCGGGCTGGCCTTGGGTGGGCACAGAACTAGCAGCAAGAAGAACGGGGAAGTACAAGGCAAACAGGTCATTTCCCCCCATTATTTTCTCTTAAGTAAATTTAAATATTGAAAAACATTGATGTTGGTGCAGCATTTGGGGGGGGGGGGCAGAATGGACTTTTCTCAAGGGGAGTTACATGTCATGCTGGGCCTGCCTTGGTAGCAAGCCTGTGCCCACTCCCCACAGTCCCTACTGTCGACAGGTGTAGACAAGCGGCAGAGATGGCCTCAGGAAGCCCATGGCCAGGCTCTACAAGGCAAGGCAGTTCACCGAGGCTGCTTTTTGGAAGGAGAGAAACTATCTCAGGCCCTCAAGCAGATTCTCTATGCATTTTCCAGCAGCTGAGAAACAAGGAGGTTCACACACGGAGGGAAAAAGCCTGGTGCAATGTTCTGGGGAGGGGAGGCATGGACAGAGCAGCTCAGGCTTCCTTGGTCTGGCCAGCTGGGACCAGGCGGGAAGAGAGCTGTGTCAGTTTGATGGGGCAGAAGGGATGGACACTCACGGAACAGCATGGAGCATGGCATGGCTTTGAGTTCCTAGCGAGAAGGGGTGGGGAGGGGAGAAGGAAGATTGGGGTAGGATGGTGCAAGTCAAAAGGGATGTATAAGAAAAATATACATTTGGAATTTTACACTTCTTGTGCCTCTCTCTCTACACTGGTTACTAAATATAACTCTGCACTTTCACACCCCCTTGCCCAGGAACACGGCAGGCGGCCAGGAGACACAGCTTCCTCACTCACATACAACCCTCACTTCAGCATTGGTGCACTAAACTCTGTAAAAATTTCAGTCACACTTTTTTTTTTTAAACTTGAGTCAATATAAACCTTGTTCAAAATGTTATGAAAAAATGTACATGTTTATACAAGGCAGGCTGCGGCAGGACGCTGGGGTTCCTCTCCAACATTCACCCAGGGAAATACGCTGGTCTCCCCCTTGCTCCGCCCCCAAGGAAACGAGCCCCCTCTGCCCTGGTGAACTTTTTTTTTTTAACACCCCTTCCTCCTGCAGCCTAGCCCCAGGGACCAGCAGGGATCAGAAATGCCCTTTTGTCTTTCCATCGGAAAAGTTAACCTCCCCGGCCCGGGCCAGAGAGAGGTTCCTCGCGAGATGTCAGCTCATCATGTCGTTGCTGTTTACCCCATAGGCGGAGTTCTTCATAGAGTCATTTACCTCCCGCCGGAATGCAGACAGGTTCTGTGTAAACCTGCCAAGGAGGCAAGCCAAAGCTGGGTTAGAAAGTGGGCAAAATCCACCATCCCAAGATGTTAAGTCAGCATATTAAATACAGGCAGCAATATTTTAGGCATGTCCAATGGACATGCGATTGCCAACGTGTGGGCCTTGGAAGAAGGCAGAATGGGGTGAGGCGCACTTAAACGCGCTCTGCCGACACACGGGACCGGGAGAGGAACCCCTGCACGAGGTGGTCACCATCTGTACTGGCAACTGAACTCTCAGAATCACTTGGAAGGCTGCTCAGTGAAGTATAAGGACAGCTCTCGATTTTGCTGCAGGGATGTGAATTGGTAACCTCATTTAAGGCACTTTAAGAAAAGCAAATGAAAATAAAGTGTACAGCCCTTTCTTGAGGCACGGCAAGTCAGTGTTTGGTAAAGACTTGCAGGGGTCATCATTTGTGTCCTGGTTTCTTGCGAGGTTCTTTAGGCCCTGACTCTCTTCCCATTAAGTTCTGCCCCTCTCGGATCTTTCCCTTAAATTTGCTTTAACATCCCCATTCTCTGAAAATCTCTGTTTTGAACAATAATTCTGTAATAATCAGCTGGAAAGTTAGGTTGATAGCAGCTGTGTGCACACATTCCCTTAAGCTGGGCCAATTGGTACCTGCAAAATATTCTTGGAATGGGTTTCCACAGCCACCCTAGGCAGGCTGTCCTATCCCTGAACTGCTCTTCAAGTTGGGAAGGCATTCTTAATGGTTGGGGTGCAATGGCCGAAGCCAGGTCCGCTCCCTTACTTTTGGTCAAGAACCGTTCCCCCACCAATTTCCTTTGACATCCGAAAGCTGTTGACATTTCCTACTTTCCACTCCCACCTCTCTAAAAGAATCTATTTAGGACAGTTAAGCATGCTCACTTTTAGCCTGCAGAACAGGCTTTGCAAAGTATTACCGTATTTTTGCCCTATAGGACGCACCGTCCCATAAGGCGCACCTAGTATTTTTTTTTTGGGGGGGGGGGAATAAAGGAAAAAAAATTATACCCCCCCCAGGCACGGGGCTGGGGCAGGGGAAGCCCGAGCTTCCCCCGACCCCAGCCCCCAGAACAGGCAACTCTCCTCAAGCCGCGGGAGCCCAGCGCCGGGCTCCCGCGCTTTGCGGACAGCTGCGCGAAGCCTGGGTGCGCTGAGCTTGGCGCGCCCAGGCTTCAGCATGCAGGCAACTCTCTGCAAGCCGCAGGAGCCCAGTGCCAGGCTCCCGCACCTTGCGGAGAGCTGCGCGAAGTCTGGAGAGCGAGAGGAGTCGGTGCGCACCGACCCCTCTCGCTCTCCAGGCTTCAGCGAAAGCCTGCATTCGCCCCATGGGACGCACACACATTTCCCCTTCATTTTTGGAGGGGGAAAAGTGCGTCCTATAGGGCGAAAAATACAGTATATTCTTCTGCTCAGGGCCTTGGTAATTAGGAAATGCCAGGACTTAATGAGAAGGGCACGTGGGGGCAGAGGGGAAGACTGCTTTAAATACTTGCAAGTGCAGGGTACTTGCTTCTGCCCTCAAGTAAGAGTTACTGTGAACATTCCCCATTCCTAATATCCGCCCCGTGTCTGAGCCACTAGTGTTGCCCAGCAAATTCCAAGCAGCTCTTAAGGAGCTCATGACCTCATATGTTTTCCAGTGGAGCAACGTTACAGAGAGAAGCTCCGGAGGCAAAGAGTCTCCCCTGATGCCCCCTGGAGGGCCTTGAGTTGCTGGCAGCCTCAGGGGAGATTTCCATCCCCAGCTGTTATGCAGTCTGCTCTCTGCAGCAGAGGAGAGATACTGACCTATCGCGATTCTTGGTGAGCAAATTACGCTCTATGCCTTCCATGAGATTTTCAAAGCAGAGGTGCATAGCTTGCTGCTTCTCTGGAGGCTGGCTGTTCACTATACTGTTCCGTAGGTCTGAGAAATACTGGAAGGGGGAGAAAAGAGGGGATGCTGGTTAAGTTATCCAAGGGACTGCGCTGACAGGAGTCAGCATCTCCTGAGCACTCGTTTTAAGGAGTCCCAGCCGTTGAACAACTCTCTAAGAAGTGCCTTACCTTTTCATTGAGCAGTATCAAACCAAGCAGAGGCCGAGACATGGACCACTGATTCCTGCAGTCCTCAAAGATGATGATATTCAACACTGTTGATAGCATCTAGAAGGAATGAGCAAAATCAAGCTAGCTGTTACACTCTTCAGAGATCGCAGGGACTTTTTTTTTGGAAGGACGTATGACTGAATGGAACCATTTAAAGAGGGAAGGGTCTGCTGCACCTCTGCTTGTAGGCAGTCAGTCAAGGAAACGTAACTCTGGGTGATTACCATGTGCATCCCTAAGCACACCATCGAATCCCCGTGGCGGGGTGAGCTCCCGCCGTTCGGTCCCAGCTCCTGCCCACCTAGCATTTCGAAAGCACCCCTAAGTGCAAGTAGATAAATAGGTACTGCTTTATAGCGGAAGGTAACGGCGTTTCCGTGCGCTGGTGCTGGCTCGCCAGAGCAGCTTCGTCACGCTGGCCACGTGACCCGGACGTGTCTCCGGACAGCGCTGGCTCCCGGTCTCTTAAGCGAGATGATCACGCAACCCCAGAGTCGGTCACGACTGGCCCATACGGGCAGGGGTACCTTTACCTTTACCTTTAAGCACACTAGAAGACTCATCCAGTCTGTTCAGTGTGACCTGGATGAGCATGACAGGTAATGATGGGCATCAGCTAAGTCACTACCCTTGCTGGGCTGGGGCACAGGCTCTCTCTTGCCCCGTCTAGTAGCCTTAACTTTGCCTTGGCCGGTGCACACAAGAATAGCCACACAATAATTCTCAAGCTTGCACTGAAAGGAAGAAGTAGGGAGGCCGCAAATTAGCATCTTGTTGCAGGTGCTTCCCGACTGGCCTCTCGCTCAGGAGAGCTGAGACGCATCATCAGCTCTGATGTGACAGGCTGGCAGCTCCATCAGGTCTCCTCTCCTGTCAACTGCTGGGACAGCCATTCTCCATCAGATGGCCTCAGTGGGAGACACAGGAAACCGGGCTTGTTCCATCTGCTTTGCTAGATGCCCAGTTCCACCAGGCACCACCTGCTCCTGAACTTTTTAAAAAAATAATATTGTAAACCTGTAAGTAGAGACTGTCTTGTTTGGATTGTATGCAAGCCCCTCTGGGAGTCATTTTGCCCAAAGAATGGGATTTGTTGTTGTTGTTTAGTTGTGTCTGACTCTTCGTGACCCCATGGACCAGAGCACTCCGGGCACTCCTGTCTTCCACTGCCTCCCGCAGCTTGGTCAAACTCATGCTGGTAGCTTCGAGAACACTCTCCAACCATCTCGTCCTCTGTCGTCCCCTTCTCCTTGTGCCCGCCATCTTTCCCAACATCAGGGTCTTTCCAAGGGAGTCTTCTCATAAGGTGGCCAAAGTCTTGGAGCCTCAGCTTCACGATCTGTCCCTCCAGTGAGCACTCGGGGCTGATTTCCTTAAGAATGGAGAGGTTTGTTCTTCTTGCAGTCCATGGGACTCTCAAGAGTCTCCTCCAGCACCATAATTCAAAAGCATAAATTCTTCGGCAATCAGCCCTCATTATGGTCCAGCTCCCACTTCCATGAGTGTCATAGGATTAGCCAAGGAGGCCACCGGCTGCCACCACTACCTGCACCCCCCCTTACCTGCTGGATCATCTCTGGGTGCTGCTGCATGATGTGCAGGAACCGGTCGCTCTCCTGCGTCAGGGGGGCAGCCCTCTTCTTGGTGCTGCGGGAGAGCTGCTTGAAGAGATAGGTGACAATGTGGTCCAGGCAGGAGCAGCAGCCAGTGCAAACCATGGTGTCTACAAAGACAGGAAAGAAGGGGCAGAATGGCGTGACTCCCAATACCTCAAGGACCACCTCTCCCCATATGAAACGACCCTGACTATGATCGTCACCTGAGGCCCTTCTTCGTGTGCCTCCTCCACAGGAAGCCCAGAGGGTGGCAACAGAAAAACAGGGCCTTTTCAACAGTGGCTCCCCGTTACTGGAACGCTCTCCCCAAGGAGGCTCGCCTGGCGCCATCGTTCTGTATCTTTAATTATCTGTCTAGGTGCCTATGGCTGCAGGCTTGCAATGCGTCTCAATTGCCCAGTCTCCTCCTCCTGACCCCTGTTCCACCACCACTGACAGCTGCCTCACAGGGAGGCACCCCACCCCACAGGTCACTGGCCCCTTGTATCTTCCTGCCCACCTGCTTCATCTGCCCATACACCCCCCGACTCCTCAGGATCCTGCCCATCCCTGACACATCCAAGGAGACACACAGAGAACATGGATACACTCACCTAGTGCTGTGAGACCTTCCGAAATGGAAGAAAGAATATACATGATTACGTGCGGCTCCAGGCTAGCTATAAAATTCATGTGGTCCTGGGTGAGTACTTCCAGTAATGAATAATAGGACTGGCTGAGTTTAGGGTAGTCCTGCAAACAAAGGAAGGAAGGGAGAATGCAGGTATGAGAGATGTGAAGAGTCATATCCTGGGGCGTCCCAAAACTGCTACAGGGAGCAACAGCACAGTGCTTATACAACCCCACTGCAACCCTGCTGTCAGAAGCAGTATGTTTCAAAGCATAACAGGGGAAATATAGCTTTTTGATTGTTGAGCTTGTGCAAGGCACCAGCCCATGTACTGTGAACCCTCAACACCAGAATTTCAAGGTGTGTGTTTGCAAAGAGAGGTGGTAAGTAAGAGGAGGAATTTGTGGTTTTATTCTCCACAGCACACTTCCTCGTTCTTCAGCATCTACTGACCAACTTCCCATCTGGATCCCACGACGCCATGTTAACCCCATGGTTTTGTCTAGCAAGGGGCATTAGCCTTACTGCCCAAATCACCTGTTAGTAGCAACATGCAGGATTCAGTGCAGACCTTGTAGCACAGGTTGTCAAAAACTACATGGAGGGGAAATACATAAAGGCATGAAAAAGGTGGAATCTTAACTTAAGCTCCGAGAAGGAAAACACTGATAGCAGGTTGCCCATCTGTGGCGCAGAGTAACTGCAAACCAACTGTGACACTTGTGCACAGGCAGCACAGTAAAACAAGGGGCTGTATGTGAAGCAGCACTGAGCCAGGATCCCATCAGTGCAAGGATTATCACTAGTGCAACAGACCTTCTTCCCCTGCACGCCTGCAAATCTGTTGCAGGGGCTTCTCCAACACTCAAGCAGGTTTGAGGATTGTGCGGGGAGAAGTATTGTTGTGCTAGTGATAATCCTTGCGCTTATGGGGAGGAGTTCGTGGAACGCTGCCCAAGGTGCCCCCGAAGTGGGGGACGGTTTGAGGTCCTGATGCAAGGCGGACAAGCTCACCAGAAGGTCGCTGTGGGGGATGGAGAGCAGGAGTTTGATGAAGGTTTGCAAGGCGTTATCAAGTGCGTCGTCCCCATACAGACGGAAGACACCGAAATTGACGTAGCTGCCGCTCAGGGCAGCTTTTAACATGGAGAAGCAGATGGAAATCCCTTTGAGCTTCAAGGCATACACTTGATCCTTTGGAACCTCCCCCAAGGTTAGGATGCGATTTCCTGCAAAAGTATTTTTTAAAAGGCTAGTTATCTCAACTCTGCTCAGTACATTTCCCCTTTAACCTCAGCCCAGAGTATATTATTCTCAGGAGGTCAACAGAGAAGTGGAAGTCAAAAAGCCACACTGAATGTGCAGGAGACTATTACTTCACTCTCAACAAATCGCCTTCACAAGGGGGTGAGGCCAATACCAATCTTTATATTGATACATAAAGGTGCTTTTTAATGTACTCCTGTTTTTAAACATTATAACACAGCATAGTTTGCCCTCTGTTGCTGCTCGCTGTGAGCTTTGCTTCTACTCTAAAACAATCCAAAAATTCATGTGAATGACGTAGCACAGAATGTAATTAGAGAAGAAAAAGTGAGACTATCAACAGCGACCTGGGAAAAGTGCTAGAGGGCAAGGAAGTTCTGGCCTGCCTGCCTGTCTTTTGGCAGGGTCTTTTCTCCCTCCTGCTCCAGGACTTCAGACAGCAGATCTGCTCCTTTAGATGAGGTCTGTGACTGGAGAATGTTGCAGGCTGCCTCTTCCCCCCAGTCACGGAGTGGGGCATCCCTTGGCCATCCACTGCAACCTAGTGCAGCCCATCAAGTGACGCCCGTTCCCTTGAAAGAGACCCACCATAGGTAGTTATCATTTTACTCGTCTCCCGGAAGAGCAGGATGCCATTGGGTGAGGAGACATCAAACTGCAGCCTCTGGGATCTGGAAGGAAGCAACAAAGTTGTGAGTTGGCTGAAGCATAGGGAGAAAAAGAGCTGGAGCTCATATAATGGCCAATGATAGGCCCGTCCTCCATGAATTTAGCTATCCTTTTAAAAAGCCACCGAAAATAAAAAGCCGTTACGGTCTCTTGTGGAATTCCACAGACAAGTATGCGCTGCTCAAAGGACTACTTCTGGTTTGTCCAGATCTTCAGAGGCCCCTGCCAACAGAGGCAACCAGAGGGCAGGGGGTCTTCTATGCTGTTTCCAGGGAAAACTGACCTGGTTCCTGGGGTTACACTTAAGTTTCTTGTGAGTTTTATGTTGTGAACTGCCCTGTGATCTTTGGGTGAAGGGTGGTATCCAAATAAATAAATAAAATAAACAAATGTTTAAATGTTCTCCTGTGATTGTTTCTTGCATTGCTCTTTGTTACTGTCAAGTCTGCGTATTCAGATTTATTTCATAAAATTTATACACGGTTTGCAAAAAAAAAAAAAAAAGCAAGTGGTTTACATAAAAGGTAAAACAATATTATTATTATTATTAGTAATAATAATAGTAAGAAAAAATGACAACCGTAACTGAAGATTTTCAAAAAGTTTAAACAACAATAAACCAAAAACAGATTAAAACTCACACCAGCTTTCTAAACATCTGTGAAGGCTTGTCTAAACAAAAATGTTTTTTTTTAGCCAGCCAGCACCAAATAAGAGTATAATAAAGGCGCCTGCCCGGTGTCAAAAGGCAGGAATTTCCAAAGTGTAGGTGCCACCACACTAAAATAGTGAGTCCTTACAAATGCGGAGTAGCTATTACATGGCACCTGTAGTGGTGCCAGTTCCACCGATTGAAGCAGCCCAGTGGGTGTATATGGAGGCCCCTGCAGATATAAGAATGGCCCCCTTGCATTCCTAGGCAAGTCAGCCCTGGCCTAGCAGTTCCAATCCTCTTCCCCTCACCTACCTGTTGTGCACCAGCTCGGCCATCAACTTGAGCACAGGTGTGGTGCAGGCTGGGTCGTGGTACCAGAGCTCAACTGCCCGCTGCAGGATTGGCATGTAGGATGGGTAGCTGCGAGGCAGAGGTTAAGGAGGCAACACTGCTTCCAGGATGACTTTAAATATTCAGGTTCTTAAAACTCAGGGTGTTATTTGGCTAAAGGTAGGAGGGCAGGGGCACTCACAAAAGACACCTGATGTTGCCAGATTATAGTGCAGATAATAAGCCTGAAAAGTGGATGAGTACTTTACTGGAGGGACGCGGGTGGCGCTGTGGGTTAAACCACAGAGCCTAGGGCTTGTCGATCAGAAGGTCGGCAGTTTGAATCCCCGCGACGGGGTGAGCCCCCGTTGCTCGGTCCCTGCTCCTGCCAACCTAGAAGTTCGAAAGCACGAAGTGCAAGTAGATAAATAGGTACCACTCCGACAGGAAGGTAAATGGCATTTTCCGTGCGCTGCTCTGGTTCGCCAGAAGCGGCTTAGTCATGCTGGCCACATGACCTGGAAGCTTTACGCCGGCTCCCTCGGCCAGTAAAGTGAGATGAGTGCCGCAACCCCAGAGTCGGCCATGACTGGACCTCATGGTCAGGGGTCCCTTTACCTTTATCTTACTGGATCCCTTTGGCTGAGATCCTGGTGGGATCCCACTGCCACCACTATGTATGCACGTTATTGGTGGGTTCTCTTCCCTGGCCACAGTCATGCAGCGTCTCCAGATGTCAAGACAAGAGGAATTCTACAGGTGGCCTTCTGTGGCCCACAGGCCCTGCTTCTTGATCAGGGAAGCAGCTGAGAGCCTATCACCTGAGCTGCAGTATCATCAGAAGGGTTGAAGGCAACACAAGGCAGTTTTCAGCAGCGGCAGGAAGAAGTAAAGGGACATACATAAGGATTAAGGATTAAGGATACATCCACTCGAAGAGCATCATAAAGCTGGTCTTGGCGTTGAAGGCAAAGGCAATCCCCCTTAAATCTCTCACCAGGCCAACCAACGTCCTCTGTGTGAAGGGAGAGGTGTGGGTTAGGGGGAAGAAGCAACTGTAGAAATGGATACAGTATGATCACACCTTGTGCAGGGATTACGTTCTGAGGATGGTTCGTACATACAAAACCATGTGCACTAAAACCACTCCTTGGAACCACCCCTGCACAAGTATCATTGCCTTCCAGACCAAGGCCAAAAAGGCTTTGCCCCCCAAGAAGGTGTAAAGCTTTTAAACATCCACCTTGCTTACCAAGGCAAGGGCTCTGGGATGTTCTTGCCGGTCATCCGAGTTCCCCCGAGAGAATCCCAGAGCCCACCTGCTGAGCAGGACCTGCCCGTTAAGCAAGTTCCTTCCCTGGAAGGAAAACCCGCTGCAAAAAGAGCTCTTAAACTCTCTTTGTGTGCACATAAACTGTGCAATTTCAACCAGCCCATTTTCAACCACACAAGGTTGAAATTGTGAGTCAGCTGCACGTAAGATGAGATCGTGCTGTACTCCCTGAGCAACAGCATCGGAACACAGTTCAGCTCAGTGCTCATCTTCCCCCCTTAGTGGGAAGACACGGAGGACATTGCGTGCATTTCACTGGTGGAAAGTTCCCTGGAGGGTCGCCAGACACCGACATCTACAGGCCCATTGTCTCATTTGATACCACTCAAAGAAGAACAGTGGGACTTACTATGAATGTTCCTTGTGGTGGACGGAGGGTATCCAGAGGGAATTCTTCCTGCCCTCTCACTCACTCTCAAGGCAGGGCTTGCGCCCAAAAGGCAAGCAAACTGAAGCATCCATCAGGAGGAGGCTTGGCACAACGCCACTGAGACCAACCAAAAAGTCTGAATAATTGGCATTAAACAAAACCCCTCAAGATTAGGGAAGGAAGGAGAGGGATGCAACAGCCTCTAAGAAAAACAGGTCAGGGGTACAATAGGGTGGTCCGATAAAGGACTCTGGGGGGCATGGACCTGTCCGAAGCCTATGGAGGTGTGGGCCAAAGGCACGCCCCTGAGCGGTGACCCGGGGGAGCTCCTAGTTGACGTGCCTCAGCAGGAGACTCCCCCCTATAGTGTTAACCCTTCCCGTGTCTCCAGCAAATGGGATGGAGCCGGATAGCCAATAGGACCAATGCCTAAGCCAATGCCTCTCATTCCTGAATTCAATAAAGTTGTGGCCTAATTCGCCCATTTAACCTTAAATTATGGTGTCTTGTGTCTTTATTTATCCTTGGTGGGGGGTGGGAACTCGCCACACAACTGGCTTATGCCATCAGCAGCAAAATAGCCAGGAACTAATATAGCCCCAACTCTCCTGGATGTTAAGCCTAGGTGGGTTCTCGGTCACTCAGTGGCGATGGGGCAGGCTTCTCTCTGCTGGCTAGAGATGAGGAACGGCCTGCTTCCTCTGGAGCAAAGAGTACAGCCTCTGTGGAGTAGGGCTAGGCAGCCAGCTAGATGCAACCTCTTCCTTCTTACCAGGACTTCCCAAGGTCTCTGGTCAGGAGATGGGATGATGGGAAAGATGGGGAACCTATTTCTTTGACACGCTTTGTTGGGAACCTCAAATGAATGGTGTACCTCGGGTTAAGTACTTAATTCTTTCTGGAGGTCCGTTCTTAACCTGAAACTGTTCTTAACCTGAAGCAGCACTTTAGCTAATGGGGCCTCCTGCTGCCGCCGCGCCACCGGAGCACAATTTCTGTTCTCATCCTGTAGCAAAGTTCTTAACCTGAAGCACTATTTCTGGGTTAGTGGAGTCTGTAACCTGAAGTGTATGTAATCTGAGGTACCACTGTACTTTGCCATTCACCAGGCGACTTTGGCAATGCCAAAATGCTTCTGAATCACTTTGCTCACAGAAGGATTCAGACTCTGGTGTCCAAGTCTTGGTGACTTAGCCAGGCAGCCTTGATGATGTTGTATCACAGCAACTGAACCCTGGTCTCTGTGTTCGTCCCAGGAGGAGGATAAGCTTTGTGAAGACAATACAGGCAACAGTCTGAAAGGGTGGGCTCAGAGCTGGCAATATAGATTCCCAAGAAGTCTAGAGTGCCTCAGATGCATTGGAACATGCATTTACTATCAGAGGGGGTAAATCTGGTGGTTGCCTGGGCTCCTGTGATGGAGCAGAGTGCCTCCACTGCACAGGATGAAAAGGTACTCAAGATGCACAACTGCCTTCTAAGTCAACGTTTTCCCGGGCAAGAAAAATACCGGGCGTATACATCAAGAGGTGAACAAGACACGTATCTCAGTTAGTTACTCTACAGTGGTGCCCCGCAAGACAAATGCCTCGCAAGACGAAAAACTCGCTAGACGAAAGGGTTTTTCGGTTTTTGCGTTGCTTCGCTAGACGATTTTCCCTATGGGCTTGCTTCGCAAGACGAAAAACGTCTTGCGAGTTTGTTCGCTTTTTTCTTAAAGCCGCTTGAAGAGGCGCAGTTGCGACGGACCGTGCTTCGCAAGACGAAAAACATCGCAAGACGAAAAGACTCACAGAACGAATTAATTTCGTCTTGCGAGGCACCACTGTATTTGTTTTCAGTATTTAAAATGCCATTTGTTTTGTTATTTGTTTTCCATTACTGAACAGGAGCAAGTGCATTTGACTTCGTTAATCTCACATTTTTGTTCCCGTTTCTTTCAGTAGCAGACCTAGCTAGTCATTTGCTGTCTAATTGCAGGGCTTTCCATCCAAATGACATAAAACTGAGAAGCACCCTGCAACTCTTTAATGGTATCAGACTTGCCAAATTTCAAATGGAGAGGACAAACGGCCTGTTTTATAGGCAACTTTAAAAGGTGCAGACAGTGTCTGACTGCTCTCTTTTCCCGCTCCCTGCAACCAGTACAAGCTGTTCCAGACAGTTTCCATTTTTTATCCCAAAAGAAACAAATGGCTTTTCCCCCATTTAAAACTCATTCTTTTGAATTGCCATTTGTTTTTATACTTAAAAGCAAATGGGGTTCGTTCACTTTGTTTTTTTTTAAAAAAATCATTTAAAAAAGCAACATACACCTCTACTGTACACCCCAAAAATTTCTGAGAATCTGGAATTGTTTTGTACTGTGGCTATCAAGCAGATATTGCATTGCCAGGGAGGCTAGAGTGTATTTTTCTGAAGACCCGGACACTGGTGACATTAACTGGTGCCTTTCTTTTGCTGGAGTCAAAGTATGGCCAAAACTGTTGCTAGGATGATCCCCTTCTTCCGTGTTTCTCCTTCCTGAAGGGAAGGTGTGAATTGTCAAGGGCACATTTGGCTGGGGCTGGGACTCTGGTTTGTTCTGGGAGCGATGGTGTCATCTGACATCAACGCTGCGCCCCGATTCTGCAATCCTCTAGCCCCCAGATGGGCGGGGTACAAATAAAATAAGAGTAAGAATAATGTCTCAATTAGCCTGTCATCGAGGACTTCTTCCCCGTATAGTTTGAGACTCTGACCAGGAACCACAGAAAGGTTTGTTTTAGAGGTTGTTTCCATGATTCAGTGTTTAGGCCATAAATTCATTCTAAGCACACCACCATCTTGTCGCAGGATGAGAAGAAAAAAAAAAGATGCATACAGGCTAGCATCTGCTGCCAGTGACAGTTTTAAGAGTCCTGTGAAATGATCAGGGCCAGATAAGAGAAAAAGCCAGGGACAGCCCCCCTCTGTTGCCAACTGGGGTATAAATGGGTGGGAAATAAATAAATACCGTATTTTTCGCCCTATAGGACGCACCGTCCCATAAGGCGCACCTAGTTTTTTGGGGGGGAAATAAAGGGGAAAAAATTATTTCCCCCCCAGGCGCGGGGCTGGGGCGGCCCGAGCTTCCCCCAACCCCAGCCCCCAAACAGGCAGCTCTCTGCAAGCAGTGGGAGCCCAGCGCTGGCTCCCGCTGCTTGCGGAGAGGTCCGCGAAGCCTGGACGCGCTGATCTCAGCGTGCACAGGCTTCGGGATGCCGGCAAGTCTCCCCAAGCAGCGGGTGCCCAGCGCTGGGCTCCCGCTGCTTGCGGAGAGGTCCGCGAAGCCTGGACGCGCTGATCTCAGCGTGCACAGGCTTCGGCATGCAGGTAGCTCTCCACAAGCAGTGGGAGCGCTCCCGCTGCTTGCGGAGAGGTCCGCGAAGCCTGGAGAGCGAGAGGGGTCGGTGCTCACCTACCGCTCTTGCTCTCCAGGCTTCAGCGAAAGCCTGCATTCGCCCCATAGGACGCACACACATTTCCCCTTCATTTTTGGAGGGGAAAAAGTGCATCTTATAGGGCGAAAAATACGGTAAATAAATACCCACGGCGAGAGTCTGTTTGCTGAGTGGTTGTCTGCCCACTTCCCGCTGAATGAAATTAAGGACTGGCCATTGCTCTTTTCAGGCCAGGATTGCATGAGGAGCCTGATGGCTTTACAGTCCAGGCGGCAGGAAGCATCCTGAAAGCCCAATGAGGTCTGTATGCAGTGAGAAAAAATTTAAGTGGCCAAACACAGGCAGCCACCTAACTAAGCACTGAAGAAGGAGAAAGGGGAGGAAAAAAATTACTGGTAGCCAAAAGAGAACGAGGAAGTTCAGAGAGGCAGAAGGGCTCTGACAAATGCCTAGCCCAGGAGTAGGCAACCTAAGGCCCAGGGGCCAGATCCGGCCCAATTGCATTCTCAATCTGGCCTGCGGACGGTCCAGGAATCAAAGTGTTTTTACATGAGTAGAATGTGTCCTTTTATTTAAAATAACAACATAGTCCAGCCCCACACATGGTCTAAGGGACAGTGGATCACCCCACGGATGAAAAAGCTGGCTGACCTCTGGTCTAGCCTCAACAGCAGGCAGGAGCAGGAATTTGAGGTGTGTGTGTGTTGAGGGAAAGCCTCCTCCTAATGGCCTGATGCACTATGCTTGATTTGTAAAAGACCTGCCTTGAGCCCAAGTCAAAGGATACCGTCCTCCATTGACAGGTAATCCCTGCTTCAGATTCTGAAGGAGGCTGGCCATCACTAGAGACTGTATGTGGAAGAGCCCTCTAGCTTGCACACACAAGCTGAGAGAGAGCCTCCAAGCCAAGTTTTGCCAACCAGGCACCCACTACAAGTTTGGGACTCCAGTTTGCATCAGTCCCAGTGAGCAGGGCCATTGGCTGATGGGTTAAGCTGAAGTCCAGAATGTTTTGCCAAGCAGGCGACAGAAGGCTTGTGCGAGGAGGTGGCTGAAGATTGGGGGAGCGAGAGCTGGACTTTCCTTACCTTTGCCTCCTGCTCATTGAAGGTATTGGTGCTGAACATCTGCGCCACCGTCTCGAAGGCAGCTGTGAGGGGCAGCATAAACTGCTCATACTGATCCTCGTCCTCCCCTGGAAGAGAGGCATGAAGGACTGTTATCTTCTACAGCCCTGTGCACAGCAACACACGCCACACATCTGGGGTCGCCGTCAGCAGAACTAATTCTCCTCAATTGGCCCGTCTAGTGAACTTTGGGGTGCTAACGTGTACAAGATAAAGATCAACATTCAGATTCCTCCCCACCCCTGCCTAGCAGATTTGTTTGCTGTACAGGAAGTTAGCTTATTAACTGCCCCCACCAATAATTAAATTAGTTAAGACTAGAAGAGTCTAGTGGGCCCGTAAGAACAGAGTGCAATACCTAGGTCCACCATGAGGAGGCGCCCAAGTGCAGTGTAGAAAGTTGTCCGACATCTCATATCACTCAGGTTGGACTGATTGTTAATACCCAGGAACGAAAAGTGCTCACTCTGTTGAAGAACAAAAATTAGGTTATTGAGGAGCAGCTGGTCAGGGGGTGAAGGGGCAGGTTTTGTGCCCACTGGCCAGTCAAGAGCACGCTGTCTTCCTCGTCCTGCTTTCGGCAGTTGGGGCAGCTTGACTAGAATTTGGTCATCAATCCCAGCTGTCAAGTGCGTGTAACTCCACTAGATTACTTACAATGCACAGGATTTTTCACTTACTCAAGTGTCATGATTTAGGTGTGGTTTTGAAATTCAATTTGAATTGTCAACAGAAGTGTGAATAACAGGAAATTATAGCAAAACATCCTCTTTTTAGTATTTACTTGCGCAATTTGTAGCACTTAATCTAGCATTTGAAATGCTATCACCAATACTAGCCAGCCATAGAAAGGCCTGGACCTGTGCATACAAGGCAGAGCTGCCATGAGCTTGTGGGGCACAGCGGTCAAATGTGGATGACTCAAGTCAAATGCCCAAGCATTGTAAAGGTAACAGGCGAAGCAACTTTGAACCGGTCTGTATCCTGAAAATTAACAACTGCAAAAAGCTATGCAAACCCTTACCAAAAGGACTAGAACAGCCTAGAAAACAGACCTTCAGCACCTTCCAGAGGTCATTAGCCATACACTCTAATGGGAAAGGAAAAGGCAAGGATCCTGACACGCTTCTCTTCACAAGGGCTGGGGGCATGTGTTTATTTAAAATATTTTAATCCCAGGCTCAAAGCAACTCTAATACACTCTAGGAAAAAAAAAAACATTTTGCATACTCTCTACACCAGGGGTAGGCAACCTAAGGCCCGCGGGCTGGATGCGGCCCAATCACCTTCTCAATCTGGCCCACGGACGGTCAGGGAATCTGTGTGTTTTTACATGAGTAGAATGTGTCCTTTTATTTAAAATGGATCTCTGGGTTATTTGTGGGGCCCTCCTGGTGTTTTCACATGAGTAGAATGTGTGCTTTTATTTAAAATGCATCTCTGGGTTATATGTGGGGCATAGGAATTCATTCATTCCCCCCCCCCAAATATACTCTGGCCTTCCACATGGTTTGAGGGACGGTGGACTGGCCCACGGCTGAAAAAAGTTGCTGACCCCTGCTCTACACAGCAAGAGGAACTGGTCTCTCTCTTGCTTCTGCTCGTATTTCGGATGCTTTGATATCTCAGATCCAGGGTTGTGGAGGTGTGTGCAAAGGAGATGACAGACAGACTAGAAACTCATGCAGTGGGAGCTAAGGGGCCTGCCTAGCTACCTGGGGATGCAATAGTCATTTCCAGGCAAGCAGAAAGACAAGGCTTTTATAAACTGAAAGGGTTCTCTCTCTTTTCCAGGTTGTCATTATCGTACAAGGGACTAACAGAAGGGCAGGTCTGCAGGCCGGATTTGAGGGTCCAAAACAGTCACAGCAGACATCCCAGAGCTCCGGTGCCATGTGGCTTTGGGGACAAACCTTTGTAGGAAGGACAATGGGTTCTGCCCAAGAACAAAACAGCAGGCTTCTGGCAATCTTGAAGGGCAGCCGTGTTCCAAACACGTAGCCCAGCCTCTAGATCTGTGGTTCCCAAGGTGGGTGGTACGTCTCCTTCCGGAGTGTGTGTGGGGGGGTGACCTGGGGGTGCTAAGAGGCAGGAGAGCAGCAGAGGGGCACCGGAGGTGTAAATGAGTGATAGGCTTTGGAAACCTGGCATCATTGGATCGAGTTCACCAATTTTGTTTAATTAATTGAACTAATTGTCTTTTGGATAAATGTACAATTAATGGTTACTGTTTTGAATTTTGCTGTGCTATTATCTGCCTTACTGGGCTGTGCAAACCACTATTCTGTATGCTATTTATAGGGTGGGGGCACTGCAGGGGCTGGGACCTCAAAAATGTTTGGGAACCACTGATCTAGAATAACTCATTTGTGGCATATCTACAAAGACTTGTGAGGAACTGAGCCAAGAATGCTGGGGGTGTCACATGGGAATTGGAGGGGGCGGCAGAGATGCTGCTAGTACTGCTGCCCTCAATTCCTCAAGTTACAGTCTCTCTCCATCTCTGCCTGTCTCTCACATTGTCAGCACAGAGGCCTCCCATGATGATTCATGCATGGATGTGGGAGAATTTTGCCATCTAGAAGCATGGCATGAAAAGCCACCACAGGGGGCAGCGCAGCACAAGCAACAACCCTTGAGAGGAGACATGAGAGCTGCCAAGTATTCAGCAGAGACCTTGGGAACAGAAGCTACCTGGGCCAGGAAGACTTCATCCTAAGGACCAATCAGGGACACCTTTCACCGTGCAAATCCACTCAACCTCAGTGAAGCACCAGAGATGGCTGAAAGCTTACCGTGTGATTGTTCAGCATGAACTGCACAGCGCTGAGTTTCACCAGTTTCCTAACGCTGCTGTAGGTAGAAGCCATGTTAAGGAAACAGCACCAGTCAAAAACTGGTTAGAAAGCCCTGGGAGGATGAAGGGATGGTTCCTGGGATTGCCAACAAGGTAGCCTCATGCAAACCTGGGAAGATGGGTTCCTCAACCTGGTACTCTCCAGATTGTTCTGACTACAACTTCCATCAGCCCCAGCCAGCGTGACTGCAGTTGCATTCACACACTCCGTCCCTGACCCATAGGTCAGGCTGGCTAGTGACCCTAAGAACTTGATAAGTGCCTGCTGGATCAGGCAAATGGTCCATCCAGTCCAGCGTTCTGCTCTCACAGCGGCCAACCAGATGCCTGTGGGAAACTGGCAATTGCGATCTGAGCACAAAAGCCACTCTCCTTCCGTGGTTTCCAGTAATGGATTTTCAGAAACACTGCTGCCTCCAACTCTGGGGGCAGAACATAGCCACAAAGGGATTTCCACCTTCCTTCTGCTGTGTGCAAGTTACCTGCTCTGCAAGTACATTCATGTGGTAGATCTGCTCCCTAGTTATGGTCAGGACTGCAGAGATTAATCTGCATTGGGCTGGGAGTTGAAAAGGCAACGTCTGGGTCCTCTTCCAGCCCATAATTATTGATTAATAGTTTGCTTTTAAAAATCCTAGTTGCACCTACCCAACTAGACTAAGCTTCTTCCCCAATTTATCTGCACTTTATAAATACAAAGCGAGTTAAGAAAATGAACTTAACCTGTTCTAGTGCAAAAGAAGAGTTTGGATTTGATATCCCGCTTTATCACTACCCGAAGGAGTCTCAAAGCGGCAAACAATCTCCTTTTCCCTTCCTCCCCCACAACAAACACTCAGTGAGGTGAGTGGGGCTGAGAGACTTCAGAGAAGTGTGACTGGCCCAAGGTCACCCAGCAGCTGCATGTGGAGCAGCGGAGAGGCGAACCCGGTTCACCAGATTATGAGTCTACTGCTCTTAACCACTACACCACACTGGCTCTCTACAAAACCCTAGTACTTAGCTGGAATCAATCGCCTAGGGGGTAGGGGCCATTTTTTTTCTGGGCAAAATGAGAAATGGGATGATGATTTTGAGGCAGACCAAAGTTATCAAGTGCCAGGCTGGAAATGGGACAGTCAGCCCTGAAGGACATCAAAGCAAGGAAGCCTGGCTTTGCCTGACAGCTGCCTGCAACTGTGACGATGTGTCCGTTGGGTGCCCAAACCCAAGGAAGAGGTCTGCTGAAAAGGATATCCAATGGAGAGGTCGTTGAGAAGCTGTAGTGTCTTGGAGGTGATCGGCTCACACCGCCCCCAGTACTTCAGGTTGGTGATGCTAGAAGGGGAGAAAAAAATGCACTCAGATTCAAGACTGCCCCTCCTTTCTCTCACCCATTTCCATCCTCCCCTAAAGCCACAGACAACGACACAAGCCAGAAAAGACCAGCGTAAAGTCACAGTACTTACATTTGGTTGACTAGAAAATTATCCTTCAGATAATCTTCACTACTTGGATCCCAAAGCTACACTGGCCCAAACTCAGGGCCCGTGGAATGCTGTGGCACTGATGGGCCGATTTCTGCAGCAAGGGCAAGAGAATCCTGCGGCAGTGACAACATGCCCCTCTGCCGTGAGGCAACCTGCCCCTTCCACCACCGGCTGCAGAATTCCAGAAGCCCTTGTGAAGAGTCTCACCCAGCAGCCACAGGCCTCAAGGTGGGCAGCCAAGGGCTGATTCGGCCTGGGGGCTAAGGAGGGAAGTGCTTGACCCCCTTGACCCCTCAGGAGCTCGACTGGCTCATCCCAGGCCACACTTCCGAGAAGGGAGCCTTCAACCATTTAAAACTAAGTAATGCTACCAGGGGGTGGGCAGGGCCAGAACAGTCCTTCCTTGGAAGGTGGCTGCCGTGCAAAACAGAGCATGCCTTTTCACTCCTGCCTAGGCAGGTGAAACTGCTGCTGGGAGGAGAAATCTCATGTGGGGGAAGGTGTAGAGGAGGAGGACAGGTGCATCTCTGGAGCAGCCCATCAGCCAAACTCAGGCCCAAAGTTCAGCCTGTAGCCGGGAGGTGTTCCTGCTCTACTCTCTGAGCATCCCAGCAGAGGCTCAAGGGCTTGAGATGTATGATGGACAAGCGCAACTGGCAAGGAGTCAGAACACTTACATTTTCCCTATGAAGACACTCAGGACCATGGTCTCATCGTTCAGCCCAAGGACCTCCGAGAGCCGCCGATATAGCTAGAAGCGGAAAACAAAGTCAAGCTTAGAGGCTTCAGTAGAAATTGTTGTTTTTCCTTTAAGACCAAAGGTGCCTGGAGGAAACAGAAGCCTAGCAGGTCAGGAAAAAGAAAACACAACACTCAATGGCTGTTTAGTATGGCACCTGCCTCCTAGAATATAACAATACTACTACTACTACTACTACTACTACTACTACTAATAATAATAATAAATAAAATACTTTTATTTATATCCCGCCCTCCCCAGCTGAAACAGGGCTCAGAGCGGCTAACAACAATAAAAGTAACACAGTTTACATAAAATCAATCAATTAATTAAAATGCATTCTAAAATCAATTCATTCTATAATCAATTCAAAATCAAATTAATGGCAACCACTGGGCTAGAGTTCTATGAGGATTACCGAAGGAGGGGGTCAGGCTGTGCCTTGGCCAAAGGCCTGATGGAACAGCTCTTGTCTTACAGGCCCTGCAGAAAGATGTCAAGTCCTGCAGGGCCCCATTCTCTTGTGACAGAGCATTCCACCAGATTGGGGCCACGGCTGAAAAAGCCCTGGCTCTGGTTGAGGCCAGTCTAACCTCCCTGTGGCCCAGGATCTCCAAGATGTTTTTATTTGAAGACTGTAAGGTCCTCCGCGGGGCATACCAGGAGAGGCGGTCCTGTAGGTACGAGGGTCCTAGGCCGTGTAGGGCTTTAAAGGTTAAATCCAGCACCTTCAACCTGACCCTGTACTCCACCGGGAGCCAGTGCAGCTGGTATAGCACCGGGTGAATGTGATCCCATGGCGAGGACCCCGTAAGGAGTCTCGCCGCTGCATTCTGCACCCGCTGGAGTTTCTGGGTCAGCCTCAAGGGCAGCCCTGTGTAGAGTGAGTTACAATAATCTAGCCTGGAGGTTATTAAGAATACAAGAGCCTGCTGCAACAGGCCAATGGCCGATCTAGTCCAGCATCCTGTTCTCACTTTGGTTACGCAGTATTTGAGCACAAGAGCTACTCTCCCCTCCAGTGCTTTCCAGCAACTGGTATTCAGAAGCGTTTCGGCCTAACCATGGAGGCAGAGCATAGTTATTGTGGCCAGAGGTCATCAATAGCTATATAGAGCTCAGGCTTTCTTTCCTGCTGCTTGTGGGGAGGCTCTTTCAGGCTTCACAGCCATGCTGCCCTCTGTCTAGCCCAGACCTCACCCAGGTATTCTCCATTTGGAGGCAGCTGCATTCACTTGGAACTCCTCCAAGCACCCTGCATCTCTTGATTTGGGTACGGAGAAGACATTTGACTTCTTTGGCCACTAGCCTTAACTGTGGCTGACTTCCAACAGCCAGCAACTCACATAAAAGCAGTCGCAGTTGGAGCCTTTCATTATGGCATGAGAGCCAGGTAGGCCCGAAAACATAAAAGCCACTAGGAGGAAGAGGAGGCATTTACCTTGGAAGACTTCTGCACCTGGTCTCCGATGTAGATCTTCCGGAACTGCTCAAAGAAGCTCAGCATGGCAAGCTCGAGCTTCTCATTGCCGGCCTGAGCCAGGCGCGAGTCGGTTAGGTTCATGAGCTGAAGAACCCTAGAGAGGCAACAAGTGAGGGGGTGGGAATTGAAGGTCATGCAACATCACAGAGGCTCAGTACTTAGCCAGCAAGTTTGAGATTGCCCCTGCCATGAGGAAAGGTGCCTCTTGTTACCCCATGTTAGATGAACGCAGGCATTAAGAGCATGAGCTGCAGAACTCTGCACAAATTTTTGACACTAGGAGAGGGGGCTAACTGCAGGGCAGACACTTGTGTCACTGGACACCAGACTAAAGATGCAGCCACAGGACAGTTAGGTAGCCTGCGGCCATGACAGTCACCACTGGAAGGTGCCTCTGAGACGCAGAACTTGCTCCAGTTCACTGGTGTCCAACCACCAGCTAGCAGCATGCGAGAAGAAAGAGTTCTATCAGTGGGCAGAGGGAATATTCAGTCAGGCTTCTGTGCTCTCTGCAGGCTGAAAATGACTCAATGCACTGCCCAAACTTTTATGTAGGATTCAAGCCAAAGAGGGTGTAGTGGTTTTTCTTTGATTAAACACTCCAGTTGTGATGTTTAAAACAGCTTTTACTTGGTCAGAACAACAGCAACCATTGGGAACTCACAAAAGCAGGGTTCAAAGGCTTGTAAGTAAACACAGGTATATCTAGTGGCATTCCTATGCATTAACTTTACACAAGCAGAAAAATTAAGTCACAATCTCAGAGGGAAAGCATGCATGTGTGATCAGAGATGGATGCCGCAACTGGCGTGGATTAATTGAAGAAAATCCACCACAAGGGCTTAAAAGTCTCCCAGGGATCCCTGACCTGTGTGGAATTTTAAGTATTCAGTCAAGTTCAAAATGCTTCTCACCCAACATTTTCTGCTGTTTTAGAAGTGTTTTCGACACTTTCTTAATTATGTTTTACCCCAGAATGCACAACTTGTATTTGGCAAGAGGAACCTTTCTATGTGCAATCAGTCTCTGCGGAATAAGATGGAGATTTGTATAATCTATTCTGCTTCCACTAATTCTGGAATGGACGCTCCTCAGAGTTCAAACTTGCGCAGTACACAGCCCTCGTGATAATCCTGAAGGTAAGAGCAGCCACAGAGCTGCGCCACTAATTCTCCCACCCACCCATCCCAGATAACAGCTCTTCATTATGGCCCTTTCCATATTCTAGTGTTTTCAGCATGAAGAAACCAGGGCTGCTAAGGAATCCAACGGCTCCTACCGACAAACCAGCTCGCCGTCCATTGCGTCCTGCTCATCTGTGCTGGCAAATGACACTCGGCCACCAATCACAGCCCCAATGATATAGACGAGCCACGTCAGGCGTCCTGAAACCAGAAGAGCAAGAGTCCTGATCCACAGAAGTGTTTCCCTGAAAAGCTAAGATCAAGGTCCAACAACTGGGGAAGGTGGGATTCCCTTGCATCTACAGTCCATACTAAAAATATCTCAACCACTGTACTTCTGAAAAAAAGGGAGGAGTGAGTGAGTTTCTACTGTTTTCCTGACAATCTGTTGCACTGCTGATCTGTTCTTATAGTTAGACCTACACTGGCTCCCAGTACGTTTCTGAGCACAATTCAAAGTGTTGGTGCTGACCTTTAAAGCCCTAAACGGCCTCGGTCCAGTACACCTGAAGAAGCGTCTCCACCCCCATCGTTCTGCCCGGACACTGAGGTCCAGCACCGAGGGCCTTCCGGCGGTTCCCTTACTGAGAGAAGTCAAGTTACAGGGAACCAAGGAGAGGGCCTTCTCGGTAGTGGCACCCGCCCTGTGGAACGCCCTCCCACCAGATGTCAAAGAGAAGAATAACTACCAGACTTTTAGAAGACATCTGAAGGCAGCCCTGTTTAGGGAAGCTTTTAATGTTTAATAGGTTATTGTATTTTAGTGTTTTGTTGGAAGCCGCCCAGAGTGGCTGCGGAAACCCAGCCAGATGGGTGGGGTATAAATAATAAATTATTATTATTATTAGTAGTAGCAGTGGTTTTAAATAGCAGATTATGCCAGCACTTTAATTTCTTCTTCCTCCTAACCACAGCCAACCTTTGAACAAATGCTATTCTTTTTTCTTTAACCTCAGCAGTTTCAACCAGCGTCTAATAGGTTCTAATGCCCCTTTCCTCTGATATTTAGATGAAACTTGCCACCTACTCTCTTACTGCCCCAAAGTTCTTTGCCATTTCCACTGCTCCATTACTGCAACACATACTATAATTTGCAGCAAATGATGCAAGATGGGGCAGCAAAACAGAGTCCCTTCCTGCCGTATGCCGTATCTGCTTTGCTGACAAAATCTCTGGAGGAAAGCAATTTATGTCCCCTTTTCCAAGATCTGTTCAAAGCGGTTTATAACCTGAAAAATTCACAGCAAATACCCATGACAAACTAATTAAAATATGTACAAAGGGTCACAATCTTAAAGTACACTGGGTTGGCTAAAGGGTGAAGAAGCAGCAGCACCCTATACAACCCCTTTCCCCGAAATCTTCTTTGCTGTGATGCACAGGAGTGATGCAGCTGATCTCTGGGCCCTCACCTTCCTGCACAGCCACATCCACAGGGATGGCCGTCGCACTCTGCAACAGCTCCTGGTAGGACTGAGCTGACTGGTCAAACAGCTGCACAAGGAGAGCACACGTCTTCTCATATTCACAGCGCCCGATAGTGGACAGCTGGTCTAGCTGCTGCTGCACCAGACCCGTGTCGTCCAGCGGATCTTCCAAGCCGTCTCTGCATGGGGAGCAAGCAGCAAGGCAGGGAGAGAGAGTGAAACGCGGCTCCCAGAAGGTGGACCAAGCTTGTTTCCCAAAGAACGCTGCTCAGTTCTCACCTCTAGGCTGTAAGGCAAGGCCCACTATGCTGTTGTTTTGTGGCAACTCTCTGGAGGAGACCAGCAAATCCACCTGTAAATCACTACCTGGCAGCTCTCTTGAGCCTGAGGCCCACATTTTGTTAAACTGGATATATTCATTCATTCATTCATTCATTCATTTATGCTCATGCAATTTGACTTGTTTACCTTATGATAGAATTGTTTAGCTGTTTATTGGTCATGTTGATATGATTTTGTAATTTTTCTATATCATTTTTCTATGGTTTTTAATTTTTTTTTACTTCCCTTCCCACTCTGGGGACTGAGAACATTCAAATAAGAGGGAGCTACAAGTAAGACTGGTAAGTAAATAAATAACCACAGCATATTTTTGTGTGGGTAATAACTCCCACAACAACAGGTCAATATTAAAATCCCCAAGTTGTAAAGCATTTAAAAAACAAACATGCAGATGCAGCAGATAAAACCAAGTTCTTAAAACACAGCAACCCTAAAATCACCCCAACACAGACCAGAATGAAAAAAGGCCTATGAGAGGGGGAGGGGGAATCATGTGTATTTCCCTGGGAAGGATGTTGTAGGGTTAGGGGGCCACCACAGAAAAGGCGCTGCTGCTGCTGGTACTCACCAACCTAACAGCTTTTACCCGTGCACTGGACAGCAGCTGCAGGGCCAAGCTTATAGCTTGGGTAGGTACGTATGGGTACATGGGTCCTTCAGATAACTGGGTCCTGAACTGCTTAGGTACCAACAAGGGGTTGTGCAGGCTGTTCTCCCTCCACTCCTCTCTTGGCATCTTTACCTCAGTATGATGTGCACAGACTCCAGCCTGGAGGTGATGTAAGCTTTGGTGACTTCAGGCGTGTAAGTCTCCAGCATGTGTGGCTCTGTGGCTTTGACGTAAGGAACGGACGCTGCCAGGCGCTGCCACAGGCTCAGGAGATAGTGAACGCTGTTCGGAGCAAATTCCCAGTGCTGTAGGAACAAAAGGGAGGAAACGGAATGCCACTTGCGGGCTGGCCAGCGTCCCCCACCCCGACCCCCAGCCTTTGGGCTTCAGGACATGGGAGCCATTCAAGCAAGCAGCCGTCAACATTTGTAAATAGAGTAAGCAGGACACTGCAGATCTGTTTGGACACCTGTATGCTTCTAAAGGGGAACCTAAAGTCTGTACTTGGGACCTTGAACATCCTTATTTTGGGTGGGTGTGTCATGCATCTCAGCACCTGAATACAACAAAGGAAGCTCCTCCATTTTTATAAAATTAAACAAGATT
Source organism: Podarcis vaucheri (assembly GCF_965113315.1). Classification (NCBI taxonomy): domain Eukaryota; kingdom Metazoa; phylum Chordata; class Lepidosauria; order Squamata; family Lacertidae; genus Podarcis; species Podarcis vaucheri. The sequence goes on along the minus strand of NC_138765.1, from coordinate 86,197,319 downwards.
CTGCCACGCTGGCCAAGGTAGCAGATTTTCTTCTATTCACCACTCCAGTTGCAACGTTTACGGTAGCTTTTATTTGGTCAGAACAAGAGTAGCTTATACAGAGGCACTCCCTCACCTCAGCTTTACACATGCACAGAAATTACCGTATTTTTTGCTCTATAAGACGCACCAGACCACAAGGCGCACCTAGTTTTTGGAGGAGGAAAACAAGAAAAAAAATATTCTGAATCTCAGCAGCCAGAACAGCAAGAGGGATCGCTGTGCAGTGAAAGCAGCAAACCCTCTTGCTGTTCCGGCTTCTGGGATAGCTGCGCAGCCTGCATTCGCTCCATAAGATGCACACATTTCCCCGTACTTTTTAGGAGGGAAAAAGTGAGTCTTATAGAGCAAAAAATACGGTAAGTCTCAGAGGAAAAGCATGCCTGCATTATCAGAGCTGGATGCCTGGTTAAGGAAGAAGAATTCAGTGTCTACTTTCTATCAAACTGGTCCAAGGCTGAGATTCCGCCCCCCCCCCCAAACATTACAGAAACATACAGTAAGCAGATTCTCCTAACAATATCCTTTCACACACTTTTAAAATTCCCTCACATGCAGGCTACCTAACGTCAGTACATTTCCCAAACATGGGGAGAGGAGATGTTTCAAAGACTGGTGGCCCTGACAGACGGTACACTTTGCCTTGCTGTGGTCTGAACGGCTGGAAGTGTTTTCTGCTCTTAATGAGCTAAAATGCTGTGCAGCGAGGAACAAGCCAAGGCAATTCTGCATAATGACAGGGGGCACAATATTACCTTATGCACCTTATATACCCACAGCAGGTGACTCTGAGAGGGGAGCCCACCACTCCCCTCTCAGTTTCAACCTAATGAGGTCCAAGGTTGCAGTGTGATTTTGGGTGCTCTCCCCCTGCTGAAAACCCTCCCTCCGCAACACACACCCACACAGTGCCAAACCACGCAGCTTCTCACCTGCAAGCTGGTCACGGTGAAGTTGGCAATGAGGCGGATGACCTCAGGGTAATTTTCCACTTTCACCAGCTCCCCGAGCTGGTAATTGCTTTTCAGGCGGGCCAGAAGTCGACAGAACTCATGGTAGTTGTTTGGGTCTGACAAGCTCTGGGAAAGGAGCAAATTTCGAACTGGGTCATGGCACAGGAATCAGTAAACTGGATTGATTATTTAATTTGTATCCCACCCTCCATCTGAAGCTCACAGGGCAGCTCACAACATTAAAGTGTGGCACAGCACAAAACACGTTTGCTCCCATGGCTGGGGACTAGTGAAGGCTCATCACTGTGGCATACAATGAATGGGTCTACCTGAGAGTCCAGGCAACAGCAGCCCAACACTGCTGGTGGGAGGGGCTCATCAATTACAGTATCTGAAACACTAATTTGTTCAGGCACTAAATAACTGAGTACCTAAGACCTCTGACTCGCTCTGCAATGTTGGTGGGCATCCTACCACCGTGAACCAGCCTGGCACACTGTGTGGAGTCAACAGCTGCCCTTGTCTTCAGATGGGGCACAGCAATGTTGCTCAAACCTGTTGTGCACCAAGAATGGTAGGTACTGGCCGGGTGAACTTTATGAAGCCTGGAGTAGGCTGAGGTTCTTGTGACCTGCATCTCTTTGTAACTTCCTATTATCTAGCAGAACAAACAAGTCTACAAAGAGAGACCTTGTTCCAAGTTCCTGCCTTTACCTACCACAAAAGGCACCGTCCACACACAAGAAGGAATCAGCAACTGGGGGGAAAGGTTTGCAGAAGTGGGGGGGGGGGAGAGGAAACAGAAGGAGAGACTGCTGGGTCTATAGTCCAGCATCCTCTTTTCACGATGGCCAACCAGATGTTCCAATCAGAAACCTGTGCAAGAGCACTCTCCTCTCCAGTGGTTTTCAACAACTGGCATAACAGTCCAATGAGAGCAGAGCACTATCAGTGGATATGGAAGGAGTGACTAAAATACTGAAGAGTTCACACAGCAATACACATATGTGTGTGCACTATAGGTTGCAGAGCTCAGCACAGAGACTTGCCAAAAAAATCTTTTGCCACATAATGTTGCTGGTTTCAGTATGAAGCACTCACATACTGACAGATCTCAATTCTGGGACATTTTCTCAGGTACAGCCACTTATTTCTTTCCCCTGATTTTGCCTGCCCAAAGTTAACCACGTGTACGATGAAGCTTTGTGTTTATTCACCCTCTCAAGCTTTGCCCTGGTTGCCAGCTAGTTTACCACCTGTTGCTCAGTTCCATGGGCCTTTGGATCTCCACTGTTTCCAAGCTTCAAGAGGCAGTTTGTGACAAAACACACATATGCGCGGGCGGTTGACTCCCATCCACAGTTCTGACAGACTCACCTGAGGGTTTTCCAGTATTCGCTTGACACCATCAACGAGATGAGACAGGAACTTCGCTCTTTCTGCATTGTTAAATAGGGACCTACGTACAGAGGCAATTTGCACTAGACACGATAAGACCTAAAGGTAGGAGCGTGAATAAAGGGAGAACCGTAAGTTGTCTGGAATAAAATAGAAACCAAATTCACACTTGAATTGACATATAGGTTGTGGAAAGACAATGCAAACCAGCAGGTAACCATTTTGTGGAGGGGGCGGGGAAGAGAAAAACTTCCTCCTGATCTCCAACAGGGTGATCAAACCCACCATGTGAATCTTCTCAATGGGATGTATGCCCCTGGAACATATGCCCCTGCCCACTAAGTCAGGAATGCCACACTCACCAGAGGTGAAAACGTAGGAGGGATGGAATGGTACAGGTCAAAAAACAGCTGTAAAGTTGAGGAATCTAGAAAGGCTGGAAGAAACAAACAACACATCACCGTGGATACCCAAACTCTGGCAAAGTGGTTCAACCCAGCACTCGTGACTATCTCAGGCCTTCAACTTTGCTCAGCGCAGCATCCCTACCAACACCCTTGGCGCTGACGGGTTTTTCACCATCATTATGATCATTAGAGAACTGGGCAAAAAAAATGAGAGGCACAAATACAAGATGGGTGACACCTGGCTTGAGAGCAGTACATGTGAAAAGGATCTAGGAGTCTTGGTTGACCACAAACTTGACATGAGCCAACAGTGTGACGCGGCAGCTAAAAAAGCCAATGCAATTCTGGGCTGCATCAATAGGAGTATAGCATCTAGATCAAGGGAAGTAATAGTGCCACTGTATTCTGCTCTGGCCAGACCTCACCTGGAGTACTGTGTCCAGTTCTGGGCACCACAGTTCAAGAAGGACACTGACAAACTGGAATGTGTCCAGAAGAGGGCAACCAAAATGGTCAAAGGCCTGGAAACGATGCCTTATGAGGAACGGCTAAGGGAGCTGGGCATGTTTAGCCTGGAGAAGAAGAGGTTAAGGGGTGATATGATAGCCATGTTCAAATATATAAAAGGATGTCACATAGAGGAGGGAGAAAGGTTGTTTTCTGCTGCTCCAGAGAAGCGGACACGGAGCAATGGATCCAAACTACAAGAAAGAAGATTCCACCTAAACATTAGGAAGAACTTCCTGACAGTAAGAGCTGTTTGACAGTGGAATTTGCTGCCAAGGCATGTGGTGGAGTCTCCTTCTTTGGAGGTCTTTAAGCAGAGGCTTGACAGCCATATGTCAGGAGTGCTCTGATGGTGTTTCCTGCTTGGCAGGGGGTTGGACTCAATGGCCCTTGTGGTCTCTTCCAACTCTATGATTATAAGATTCCTGCATTACAGGGCGTTGGACTAGAAGGCCTTCCAACTCTAAGATTCTAAAACTGGAGGCCAATCTGCAGCGCCACGGCCCTAATCCCCACTCTCAACAGCTTTTAAAGATGCTGAAAGACCTCAGGAGATCCATGAGTGGTTCTTCTCATGTCACAAATAACTTGGCTTAAATTCAGTGTGAAATGAGGCTTCGACTTAAAGCTGATCTGTCACAAGGAAGCAAAGCAGGAGTTATCCATACATAAAAAGTGGTTCCCTGCATGTGGAATGCTTTCCCTAGGGAAGCTTGCCTGCTATATTTGTTACGTATCTTCAGGCACCAGGCAAAAACATTCCTCTACTCCCAGACCATGGCCTTTTAAACTGTGTGTGTTTTTGTTTGTTACTGTGGGGTGTATTTCTGTGTTTTCCTATTGTAAACCGCCCTGTGATCCTCGGATGAAGATGGTATAGAAATTTTAAACATCACCGCCCACCCAGAGCTGAAAGTGGAAACACAGAGCTTTCAGACTTCAGTATAGTCATACCTCCATGTTATGTTTGCTTCATGTTACGTTTTTTCAGGTTACGTCCTGCGGCGACCCAGAAGTACCAGAAAGGGTTACTTCCGGGTTTCACTGTTTGCACATGTGCAGTAGTGCTAAATCGCGCTTTGCGCATGCGCACAAGCACCAAATCACGTTGTGCACCTGCGCAGATATGGCGCTTCAAGTTGCAGGCTTTTCATGTTGAGAACGGGCCTCCGGAACGGATCCCGTTCGCAACCAGAGGTCCCACTGTACAAACATTAAGAAAATTCTCTAATATTCAGCAGCTGCTGCTGAATGAACCTAGCATGCAGAAGCAAACTGTTTTCTTTCTAAGACAACAACAAAAAGAAAACCAATGCTATTTGCAGAATGTTTCTGCTGAAAGATTTTCCCCACCCCATGCTGGTTCCCCACTGAGGGAGGCGGTCATTCTGGAGAGAATTTTTTTAATTGGCATGAACCGAGTAGCAACTATCAAGTACAGCCTTGTGTAAAAGTGCCATCTTATGCTTCTTGTTTTCGAAGCTTCTACTAAACTAGCCCTCTTCAACCTGGTGCACTCAGTACGTTTGGGACTACAATTCCCATCAACCTCAGCATGTGGGGCTGTGCTCCCAACACTGCCCCCACTACATTGCGGGCCAGTTGCAGTCAATGCGAGTGTCAGTCCAAAACCTAGAGGAGGCACCAGGATGGTAAAAGTTGCACTAAACATCCACCCATTCATTCACCACATGGAAGGGAAAGGGGACAGGGAGGGAAGAGGAAAGTAAGTACACTGGTACCTCTGGATACGAATGGGATCCGTTCCAGAGCCCCGTTCGCATCCTGAAGTAAACACAACCCGTGTCGGCGCGTGTTGCTGTTTCCGCGCATGACGTCATTTTGACTGTCTGCGCATGCGCGAGAGGAGAAACCCGTAAGCAATGTGTTCCGTTACTTCTGGGTCGCCGCGGAGCGCAACCCAAAAGCACTCAACCTGAAGCAACTTCAACCCGAAGTATGACTGTATTTTAAAAAATCAAAACTCAGGCAACAATTTCTAGACATTTTACAGTTCCATACTCATCTTTATCCACACAAGCTACAGCGTGGAGCATTCAAAGCACTTCACTTGTGCCAACCTGGTGCAGTCTGCCTGTTTTGGACTACAGTGGTACCTCGGGTTACATATGCTTCAGGTTACAGACTCCGCTAACCCAGAACTATTACCTCAGATTAAGAACTTTGCTTCAGGATGAGAACAGAAATCGTGCTCCCGCGGCGCGGCAGCAGGAGGCCCCATTAGCTAAAGTGGTGCTTCAGGTTAAGAACAGTTTTAGGTTAAGAACAGACCTCCAGAACGAATTAAGTTCTTAACCCGAGGTACCACTGTACAACTCTCAATAGCTCCAGCACAGGAATACTTGAATTGGGGATCTGTCAGCACTCTGGTCACTCAAAGAGGATGGGAAGACTGCGCACAGCTTGCAAAGTCACACCTGCTACTGATCAAGTTCCCCTCTCACAGCTCAGTTCCCAAGGCCTCTCACGGCTGGGCCAGAGCAGGGAAGAAAGGCGCTTTACCTGATCTCCAGCTGGTGGGGATCTGCACGGTGCAAAGGTCATCTGAGGACTCATCCGTGGATGTACCAATGAAGTCGAAGTTTAGGCAGTTGTGTGTGAGCTTGAGAAGCTGCATGAGGAGGCCGTGCTGGCTTTCATCGTTCAGGTTCAGGTTTTTCCCTGAAGCCTACCAAAAGAAGAAAAATAGAATGGAAAACCACATCTGTTACTGGGCAGAGTTCAAGACAGCTGCCAAGCCTAAAGGAAAAGGGAATCCTGGAGTGGGAAAGCAAAAAGGTTTCATCTCAGGGCTCCGCTACCAGAAACACTGGAATGTCCCAATCTTACAGTAAAAGAAAAAGTAAAAGCTTTATTTCCTGTGGAGCTCAGTTTTAATAAGTAATAATAATGCTTTTATTTATTTATTTATTTATTTATTTATTTATTTATACCCTGCCCATCTGGTTGGGTTTTATATCCAACACATATAAAAACATAATAAAACATTGAACACTAATGTGCGACAAGCACACAAAGTGCAATGAGATTGATTGAGTGGGGGGGGGGAGGCTTGGTTAATTTCATTGTACACAGGTTGTACATTGGCAATAAAGGTATTATTATTATTAATTATTATTATTATTATTATTGTTGTTGTTGTTGTTGTTATGCTGTAGTTCCCTTTTCAGGACAGCTAAATTTCTCGTCAATACAGCTCAGCTACCGCATTTTTCGCCCCATAGGACGCACTGCCCCATAGGACGCACCTAATTTTTTTTTTTGGGGGGGGAATAAAGAAAAAAAAAATTTCCCTCCCCAGGCACGGGGCAGGCGCGGGGGAAGCCCAAGCTTCCCCCAACCCCAGCCCCCAGAACAGCCTGCTATCTGCAAGCCTAGGGAGCCGCGCTGGTCTCCCCAGGCTTGCGGAGAGGTGTGCGAAGCCCGGGGGGGTGGCTCTTCAGCGCGCAACAGGCTTCGGAATGCAGGCAGCTCTGCGCTACCCTCCGGAGCCCCGCGTGGCTTCGCGCCAGGATCCAGAGGGTGGCGCAGAGCTGCAGGAAGCCCGGGAAAGCCTGCATTCGCCCCATAGGACGCACACACATTTCCCCTTCATTTTTGGAGGGGGAAAAGTGCGTCCTATAGGGCGAAAAATACGGTAATTTAAAACCACGCAGGTGTTTGCATGACAGAGCATTCTTCACAGAAGCAATTTCAGGGTCCTAAACCCACAGCTAGAAGAAAACATAGTTCAAAATTCCACCCACCCCCCACCAAAAAATGTTGTTCCCACATCACCTGTTTTAGTAAATTGCACGAGAGAGTGAAAATATCAAACAAAGATGAATCTCGGAATGAAGAGGCTATTTTCCTGTGCTTGGTCAGTGGGTGTGTAGTGTCTGCCTGCGTGGGGTGGGGAGCAGGGAAAGAGAGATAGAGAGAGAGAAAGAGATCATTAGAACTCAAGTGTCTGTTAAAGAGTGCAGAGTCAAAGTAACCATCTCAATAAAGGAAAAACACGAAACAGCAGAACACCCCATATACTGCCCTCTGCCAGTAAATAAAGCATGCTAACCGCCTACAGTACTAATTTCATAGAATTCTAGGGTTTGAAGGGAATCCAAAGGCCATCTAGTCTAACAGCCTGCAACGCAGGAATCCCAGCTAAGAACTTAGAAGTCCGTTTAATCATTTACAGTTCTGAAAAACAAAACTGTGACAGCCTGGCAGCATTCAGGGAATGCCCAAGTTTCCCGACTGAGGTTGACTGTCTCCTTTGCATGGGGGGCAGGCTGAGCCATCTAAATGCCGGGAAAGGAGAAGCTGGAGGAAGAGGGTGATTATTTGCAATTTTGCAAAGAGTGGCTTTGCCATTCTTACTGAAGAAATGAGGACTTTTGGCTGAGGAAGAACTCTGCCATCAGTTAATGCTTTTCATAGAAAGCAGTGCCCTTCTGAGTCTCTGGATAGGGAAGAGGTGTAAACGAAGCCTGAGACAGCAGAGACTAGTCTCTGGAGGGAGTGCTCAATTTCTTACCACCAAAGGACATGAAATCGGTGCATAACATACAGCAGCAATCCAAAGGAGAAGCGTTGACACTGAGTTTACTGGCGAAGGCTGAGGCACTTACTTGATTAATTTCATTCGTTAGCTGAGACAGGATTGTCACTCCTATGATGCAGTGTTCTACACTGTCCTGGAGAAGGAACAGGCAGAGTCAGACTGAATGACAAGAGAGGTCAAAGCAGCAAGATGACAAATGTTACTGCACACACACACACACACACACACACACAGAGAGAGAGAGAGAGAGAGAGAGAGATAGAGACAATTAAGATCCCTTGGGCAGAAGTGATTCTGTACTGTGCATTGATGGTTTTTTGTTTTAATATTTTGGGTACTCTCTATGACTGTGTTTCATTATTTTAATTTATTGTCGCAAACCACCTTGAAGGGTTTTCCATCAGCCCCAGTGCCAAATGGCCTTGCTGGCTGGGAATTACAGTCCAAAACAGCTAGAGAGCGTTAGGTTGGTGGCGACTGTCTGATGGCATCCTGGGAAGCTTCTTGGTTAAACCACTACATACGCCAAGTGGGATGGGTGGGCTGGAGGAAACGGCCAACCTGTAAAAACCTTGTGACGTCAGTGATGACGTTTCTGAAAACATATTCATCTTTCTGACAGTCAAACCAGCCCAGCTTTGTGATCCTGGCGTAGAGCTGAATTAGTGCCTGCGTAACGAAAGTGGCCAGCTTGGGTCTGGTGGCAAGGTAGTTGAGCACGTAGTTCCCTGAAAGACACGGAAACATCCAGATGAAGCAGAATGGCAAAGACAGGAGCCAAAAACTGATAAATAAAGCATCTCCTGAAGCTGACCTTTTGAAACAACCTTCCCCCCTGCTGCAGCAACACAGAAAAGCCACCACAGGGGCTTGGACTATGCTTCTATAGCTGTGCCTGTTGGGTGTCCCTGGCGACTACATAATATCAAACCAAGGAGTAAGTGGGACATCTATTGTAATTTCTACACAGGCATGCGGGACGCGGGTGGCGCTGTGGGTTAAACCACGAGAGCCGAGGACTTGCCGATCAGAAGGTCGGCGGTTCGAATCCCCGCGACGGGGTGAGCTCCCGTTGCTCGGTCCCTGCTCCTGCCAACCTAGCAGTTTGAAAGCAGTCAAAGTGCAAGTAGATAAATAGGTACCGCTCCGGCGGGAAGGTAAACGGCGTTTCCGTGCGCTGCTCTGGTTCGCCAGAAGCGGCTTAGTCATGCTGGCTACATGACCCGGAAGCTGTACACCGACTCCCTCGGCCAATAAAGCGAGATGAGCGCCGCAACCCCAGAGTCGGCCACGACTGGACCTAATGGTCAGGGGCCCCTTTACCTTTTTACACAGGCATGCACATGCTACTTGCTATATGTTGAGGACCCCACACCACATATGGAATGTGTTGGGAAAGGAAATGGTGAGGGGGGAAACATCTGGCTCTGGAAGGATCCAGACCCTTCTGAGGTTAAATGTCCACTTCTCTGTCATTAGCCAGAAGTTACTCTATCTACCTACAGTAACCTCAAAGCAAGTTTCTTGAGGAAAGACTTGCTCAGGGTGACGCATAAATACACTGGCTAGTATTCAACTAACCTCCGACCCACCGACATTCATGGACCTCACTTAATCATGTTCATTAATTTCGGTGGGTCTATACACTTGAGCAAAACTTAGTTGAATACCACCCATTTATGTTTAGGTTACTACAAAGAGTTCCCTACGTATGGCTGCCTTTGAAAAGGGCTCAGAGGCTACAATTGTTCCACAATGCCGCGGCCAGGCTGCTGAAGAGGGGCTGCCAAGACAAAGCATGCCGCCGCCTTACTGACACAGCCAAGCTGGCTTCCCAAGTTGCTTCTGGGCCTAATTCAAAGTGCTTGCGATGACTTTGAAAGCCTTTTATGATTTGGGACCAGAATTTCCGAAGGATGATCTTTTCCTGTGTGGACCTGCCCACCTGCTGACGAGTGTCAGAGGCCCTGCTGTGTGAGTATCAACCGCCCCAGAGATATGTTTAGTTGGGACCAGGGAGAGTGGGGCTTCTGCCTGGTTGCTTCTCTGTGAGTGGCTCTGCAATTCCTCCACAAGGGACACTCATCTTGCCCCCTCTAGCGGCCTTCCATGGGATGAACATAATCTTCCTTTTCAGGAAGGCTTTTGGGCTATAAAGGGTTGGTACCTTTTCGAAGTACAGTCATACCTTGGGTTACAGATACTTGCGCAGAAATTAAGCCAGAAATTAAGGCTGAATAAGTCCCTCCCAAGTGCTACACTTAGCAGGTTACACACTTCAGATCTGGGGATGATGTAACATTGGCTGACCCCTCTCTCAGATAAACTGAAGTTTAGATGTTCTGCTTGGGAACATGCGTGCTTCATTTAAGATTTGGGAGGGGGAACCTGCAGCCTTCCAGATGCTGCATACTACAACAAACCCCATCATCCCTGACCACTGGGATCAATGGAGCCGATGGGAACTGTAGTACAAGAACATATGGAGGGCCAAAGGTTTATCATCACTGGTTTGGATTACACGCCCAACGTCAGTTTCTTAGTGATGAGGAGCAGCCATTGTTTCTTTATCCCAGAATCCTAGGTGTGCAACCTAGTATCTGCAACACTCGGGAGAGATTTATTCAGCTAGTCACCACTATCTTGGACCTGGGCCTCCAAGCTGATCTTAATGCTACAACATCAGCCTTGTGCTTGTACCCTTTTTCTCCTCACTTTTCTCCCCTGTGTAACATCTTGTTTGATGAAAAGCTCAGGAGAACTCAAAAGCTTGCTGCACGTTTTTGATATTTTGGTTTGCCCAACTGCAGATTTTGGCGTCCTCTTTTAATACCATGGGCATCTTATAAACTCCTCATGTAATTGATTTTGGTCTTGGGCATGCTGGCTCTCTTCTTCTACTTACGTATATCTATTCGCTGTTCCAAGGGCAAAGGGTTGTTTGTGCGTGACACCAGTTTCGTAAGGCATGTAGCTGCCAATAACTGGGAGTAAGATGACTGTAAAACACAAACAGAAAGCAAATGGTTAAATTGTAGGCAAAAGCAGGACGGGACAAAGCTTCCCAAGTGATTGTCAAAGGTCAAGGATGTAAGTATGTTCACACTGGTGATGCAGTGTTAAGGCATGAACTGGGAGCCGGTCAGCAGTAATTTACAATATGTCAGTGAAGTAAACTCTGTATTCAAAGAAATGAAAGCAGCTCTGGCCTAGTGAACACAGCAAATCTTCCCAGTAGGCCTTGTCCCAATGAGGCAGTAGTGAGGACTGCAGGTCCCCACCTTCCCAAGCAACTTGAGACTTATTCGCCTTGTCTGTCTTTGCTCCAGCCTCTTCATACCTCTATGGGTTCTAGGAGACCTGGGCGGAAGACTCCCTGCCTCATCTGGGTGTCTCAGTCCCCCTCCTCTCCAGCCTCTGCTTCTGCCCGATTCTGGACTGCTCTCTGTCACAGCTTCTTCCTGTTCGCTAAACCGTTACCACTTCAGCTTCTGACACCTCCTCCTCCTAGTCCGCTCCCTCTTCTCCCTCTGGCCATTCAATGTCATCCCACCACCAATCCCGTGCCTCTGAGCCCTCTCTTTCCTTGGGTGTACCCCAGCTGGTGCCTTCCACCATTCCTCTGCATTCAGCCAGTCCATGACAGACAGGAGGGTCTGATCCTCAGATGCATTCACAGGAAAGACTGTCGTGTATATTGGAGGAAAGAGTGTGTAAGAAGAGCACAAGGATTTATCACAGGAGGTGTTCAAGGCTAGGAACTGTGGAAGTCTGCTGGAGGTGCCTCAATTCTCATGCTGGTCTGCAATGAATCTTATGAACTATCATTCAAGAGTGGACCACATTAATTGGATTTGGATTTGATATCCCGCCTTTCACTCCCCTTCAGGAGTCTCAAAGCGGCTAACAATCTCCTTTCCCTTCCACCCCCACAACAAACACTCTGTGAGGTGAGTGGGGCTGAGAGACTTCAAAGAAGTGTGACTGGCCCAAGGTCACCCAGCAGCTGCATGTGGGGGAGCGGAGACGCGAACCCGGTTCCCCAGATTACGTGACTACCGCTCTTAACCACTACACCACACTGGCTCTTCTGAAATAGTTCCACTCAACTTCCTTTATAGTGCTTTAGAAGTATTTTAAATAGAAAGCCCTGAGAAAGGACCAAGATGTTCTGTGCAAATTACTCCAAAAGAAAGCAGAAGGAGACCCAATAGTGATCAGTTCTCAAGTTCATGGCTGTAAGCAGAGCAGAGGAGAGAGCACGCCAGCAGGACCCCTGCAGTGCTTTTCTGTACCAAGCCATGAGCTCAGGCAAATACCCAGAGAACACTTTAGGTGGTTTGAAAGCAGGGTGGTGGGTTTCTCTGCCTACGTACACTCCCTCTTTCAAGGAGAAGCTGGCACTTGTTCAAGCAGTCTGGACTGTTGGTAAACTCAACCAAGGCTTTCTCCGCCTGGAGCCGTGTTGTGGTGTCGGTTGTCTCATACAGTTGCTTGCACAGGTTCTCTAGCTGGGCTAGACTCTGTAACAAACCAAAGAGGAGAGCTTGATTATTTTATTTTATATTTCTGGTGGGACTTCCTTTAAGGGCACCTGCTAGTAAAAATGCAGGCATGGGGAAGCAAAACACAAACCTTGAAACCCTGACATTTTGCTTGGGGATGAAAACCACACTCTAAAAGAACTGTGTTGCCACCTTATAGGAAGCAAACACCAGATTTTCATTCTCCTATTCCAGCCCTTTGAAAGCACAGTGGTACCTCTACTTACATTCACCTCCGGTTACGTATCCTTCGGGATATGGATGTGGCAAATCCGGAAATATTTTTCCGGGTTTCGCTGCGAGCACATGTGCAGAAGCGGTCCCTCTGGTTGCGGAAACCTCAGGATCCGACCAAAGCTCTGGAACGGATTCCGTCTGCAATCCGAGGTACCACTGTAATAGCAATTCAAAGGGAAACCTGGAAGGAACCCTGTTTCCAAACTCACATAGCCCAGAGACTCTTCTAAATACCACCACCACATTAAATACCAGCTCCGTCCTGGGATCAGGACTTCCAAGGCCTCCAGTTCAGTGGGCTCCTTTAGGTAGTTCTGCCAACCATGTTTGTAGGCCCGGACACACAATCTGAACCTGAATAAGCCAAATATTTAATTTGTGCAAGTTGTTTTAAAAATTGAGAATTGTGTCTAAGTACTGAGGCTTCACAGTTCTCATTCTACTAATTCACTGCATTTGACCATTTTTAGATAGCCATTTACCATTTAATTTTCCAAGACTTTATCATGACAGTGAAGTAACAATCCAGTAGAAAATATGAAATTAAATAAAGGGGAGGAAAGTACCAACCTCCCCACACATCCAGGATTCACAACCATTACCTCATAAAATAAGGTACATTCTCAAGTACACATTGATTTAGATGTTACACCAAAAGCCAACCTGATACAGAGAGAGTACAAGACAAATGTTATGAATACCAAGCCACGCTACATTTCATCAGGATTTGCCACCACCATGATTGGCCTGTCATATTAAATAACAAATGGCCACCTAACGGAGGCAAAATCCATAGGCTTAGGTGAACCCCAAGATACCCTCAATTTATAACTTCATTTCTCAGAAATGAGAATAAACTTTACTTTGTTGAATCAAATGATTAAAGAAAAACCAGGATTCCTTCCAGCCCTGCAATATGGTCAAACAAGCAGTTATGAACAAAAAAAAAAAGTGTTTCATATATTAAGTCCATATTTGATTTATCAGAAATTGATAGAAGACACAGTTTGGGGTCTAAAGGAACCAGCACACCTATTATTTCAGAAAAGTCCTTCATGACCTCTACCCAAAGGTTGTGCACACACTTGTAAGATGCCACATGTGTGAACTGGGTCTTTTTTTGTTACATCTCCTCCAATACACAGGAGAACTGACTCTAGTTATATGTAAAGAACTACTGATGGGCTATTTTAAAAAGATTTTTCTTGGATATTTGCGGAGGCAGATTTAAATGGGGGAGCGAGACATGGTTTCCTCCACTGCACATTATCCACTGCTCTTCTAAGATCCGTCTCCCAAACAGGTTTAAAAGAAAAGATGCGAGAAAACAACAAAGAGTGTATAAAAGAGACAAGTTCTCTAAGGAAATGATTGGCAATGGAATCAACGTGGTTCTCTTCTCCATGTATGTTGTGGAACACAGTTTCCTTAGTGATTCCCAAAATCTAATTCACATTATGTTGCACAATACTATTTATAAACTTTATGCCCATGAGGAAATAAATCATCTAAGGCAGGCATGGGCAAAGTCCGTTTCGGGGGCCTAATTCAGCCCGTCGGTTGGTTTAATCTGGAAATAACAACTTCAGTCCTAAAAAAAGGCCCTTTGGCCAGCCCTTGCGGCCCTTCACTTCATCAAATCTGGCCCTCTTTGAAAAAAGTTTGGACACCGCTGATCTAAGATATTTGAAGATCAACGGCCTGGAATGCAAAAGTACTTCAAACATGCCAAGATTTACTATGACTGAGGAATTCTAACATCTGTTGATATCAACAAATGAGAATTTCCAACACACGTTGGTTCTGTACATTAAACATCAAGAGTGCCAAGAATGATTGGTACATTATACAGGGTTGTCTGCTACAGAGAAAAAGGGCGTATGTTGTTTCTATATATGCACCAGCATTTGGGTCTATTTCACTCTCTAACACCCATCCTCATTATGTGCTTACATTTTATTTGTAACAGCAACCCTCAATGTTAATTCCCAGGAGCCTGACACTTTAAAAGTCTAGACATTTTTTCAAAATGTGCTCAATTCCTGAAGCTGAACAGCATAAATTTATTTCTGAAATGCTGGTTCTGAAAGCCAGGGGATGAAAAACCAAATGCCTTGTATTGTCTGAGGTTTTATGCAGATGTCAACTGGTTTTTGTTCCAAGGCATCAACAAGCAGTGCTAGAAGACTCCCCTGTGCCCTGCCCACTATTTATTTTGCATGTGCATCCTATGGGGCGAATACAGGCTTTCGCTGACAAACCACACCGACCACTCTCGCTCTCCAGGCTTCAGGAAGCTATCAGCAAGCCTGGGGAGCCCGCGGGAGTTCCCGCAGGGCTCCCTAGGCTGCGGATAGCAGCCTGCTGCCCGGCGCGTGGGCGCCCTGAAGCAAGCGCCCCGCACGCCGGGCAGACATCCGCAGCCTGGGGAGCCCTGCGGGAGTTCCCGCAGGGCTCCCTAGGCTACTGATAGCAGCCTGCTGCACAGAGCGCGGGGAGCGCTGAAGCAGAGCGCCCCGCACTTCGTGGAGACATCGGGCAGCCCCACAAGCTCGGGGGACAGCGGGGAGGCGCAGCGCCGCCATCTTGCTGTTCCCCGACCTGGTTTGGATTCCCTGACCTGGTTTTGGGGAAGAAATAAAGGGGGGGGGAATTCCTTTATTTCCCCCCAAAAAACTAGGTGCGTCCTATGGGACGAAAAATACGGTAAATCTCTCAGTTGCAAAAACCATCTCCATCTTTCTGCATTCATTATTTGAAGAATGAGGGCAGCGGATATGGAACTCTATTATTATTATTATTATTATTATTATTATTATTAAGGAATTCTTAGACTGCCTTTTAGGTATAACCATCACAATGTGGCTTATGTACATCTACACAAAAAGTTCTAAAATAAACTACTTAACACTAGATGGCCAGATCACACTATTAAAAACCCCAATGAAACCATACAGAACAAACTGCAATGTTGAGAGCCACAGGAAAACTCAGTTTGTGGCCACTTAAAAAGACTGATTCATTCAAACACACTCTAAGATGGCTTTTGGAGATTCTTAGGGATGGCTGTTTTCCTTTCCAAATGACAAGAGTGCAGAACATTTCAACCCCCTTGGTGCCCCATTCTGTGTCTGTCCCTCCAGCTATACCATCCTGTTCAGACTTGCCAAATAATCATTTCCCAGCTGCCAGCCAATGAAGGCATGTGTTTGGCCAACCCAAGGGTGGGGATTATTCCTTACTATGGCTGGACAATATCAAGCCTTTGAACCTAGATAAAGTAGTATTGAGCATAGCAGCGATGCAGTGAAGGAGCCCTGTGCACACTAGATAAGGATACAAGCATGAGACAGCGAGCAGGAGAGCACTGAAGAAGCACTAGCTGGAGTTTTCCCCAAGGTAAATCTCAAAACAAGATGTAGCAAGCACTCCACCTCCTCTTTCATAATAAAACTACAGGAGTCTGCTAGATCAGGCTAAAGGGAGCCCATCTAGTCCAGGATCTTGACCTGTTCACACAGAATTTGAGCACCAGAGCAATCTCCACTCCTAGGGTAGCCAGCAACTGGAATTCATGAGCATTGTTTTCTCCAACTGTGGAGGCAGAGCTGAGCCATTCTATGAACTTCTACCATGTCACCTCTCACTCACCTTTGGTTTCAGAAGACCCTATACCTATTGTAATTTCAGAAAAGTTGACCCATTTGATGCATGCTTCTCAAGGCACCAAGCCAATGGACTAAACCACTCCACGGTGCATGTTTTTTGATGTTTAATAAGAAACAATCTCATGTCTGGTAGGTTCCCATCAATTTTTTATTTGGTACTGACAGCATACCGATATCCACTATTACTGGCTCTCTCTGTTCCTGTGAAAACAATGATCTTATTTTCTAGTCTGATTTTGGATTGAACCTCTTCATGTCCCAATGTCATATCGAACCATGTATTATGGATTTAAAACAGCAACTCACCACCTAACTCTTTGTTTTGTTGTAGAGTATTTTGATTACTTCATAAAGTAAATAAACAATTTTTTAAAAAAAACCCTACCCTTATTGTCTAGTATGGGCAACGGCGAAATACTTTGAACGGAACCCATTAAGCCAGTAGATCCCACTGCACCCTTTCAGAGCAGGGCTTTGATCACCTCTTTTAAAAGGCGGTGACGGAGGGTTTAACTGATGGTGCCATGGGAAGTGAGACAAACTCTACTGCATACCTAGTACAGCAACCATTGTTAGAAACTGGGATAGAAAAACTAGGAGCCAAATGGCTCCTGGAACCTGGGTTGTGGGCGCCAAAACAGAATGTCTAGTCGCCATTTGGGGGAAGGGGTCGGCAACACTTTTTGTTTATTATTTTGATAAGCATGAACTAATACACAATTCACTTAAGTGAAACACTGTTAATATCACATTTTTAACAGAAATTGTTAATAGATGTTTAATTTGGTGTTTACAATAAAAATATTGGTACCATACTTCAATTTTCAAAACACTCTACTCTTTATTGTTAAACTCCTCAGTATATTGTCTATCCTTAACACATACTGTATTTCGAAGCTTCAAGATATATACTTTTAGGCAATCCTCGAGTATCAGCCAGGCACAGAAAATGGCATGCTGACTTTTTGAGGTGCTCACAAATGCAGAATCTATAAGTCTGAAATGCGCCTGGCGCCAGGCTTAATTTTGAAGCCTGGTGGCAACCAACAACCCACTGGGCTCATGCACCGAGTGTGAATGGAACGGTGGAGTTTGGCACCCAAATGTAAAATGCTGGTGGAACAGGGGCATATGTGAAGTCAAAGCTGATGCTTAAATGCCTCAGGTGTCTTCCAGCAACTGGATGTCAGGAAGTGGACTGGAGAGAGAACTGCACTTCTTGGGAAATGTGAAACATCAGGAAAAGCCCATCTGCTAGTGATGGGAGTGCTGACAGCAAAACTTTCGATGGCCAATTCCCGAGGACCAAAGGGTTCCCAAAAGTCCCTTAGTAACTTTAACTGAGGCCAGGGTGGAGTCTAAAGCCATTCCAGAAGTTGAAGTCAGAACCAAATGGGAAACACTATATTGGTCAGGTGACTGATTTAAAAAGACGGCAGGTACTGATAGCATGCTGAACAGTTAAGTGGGCATTGGTACTGATAAAATGTCAGCCAGTGTAGTTAAGAGTATAACAGATGTCAGTACTGCTATAGTACAAGCAGTTATCAGCAAGCAGTGTTAGAAACTCAGATGTATAATCTAATCACCGAATGGCACCTTAAAGCTCGGTTACGGTTGCCACAACTGATAATCTAGGCACTTTTTGTTTTAATAGAGTTGAGCTTTTTGATTATTATTATTATTATTATTATTGCCACTTTATACTCTGGGGGTAGGGGTAGGGGGAATGCTACAGAAAGGACTGAAAAAGTGCTACTTTATGTTATGTAGATTCTCTTCCCAAAACTCAAACGACTGAATGAAAGAAATATACACCAAGTCAGTTGTTTTATAGTAGCCATCATGATGTGTGGTGTTGGGGCTGACATCACAAGCAGTCCCATAACAGCAACACAGACAGATACACTTTCAACAGGCAGCGATACTGAAGAGAAGAAAACTCAAAAGTAGACAAGTGGGGCAGCAGCAGGGTTAGGGAAAGCCCACCTTTGCGGTACTTTTTTGACTATCGCAGAACCTGCTGTTTGGAGAAACCTTCAAATGGGACTGGGACATTCAAATGATGGCTTCAACATACTTTCCAGTAATGGCAGCATCAAGCCACTCTGAGCATCTTCTGCAATGGATATGCAGAATAACAGCCCTTCCAAGTCCAAAGCAAAAGTCATGAGCACCGAGCAAAAATACAGTGGTACCTCGGGTTAAGAACTTAATTCGCTCCAGAGGTCCGTTCTTAACCTGAAACTGTTCTTAACCTGAAGCACCACTTTAGCTAGTGGGGCCTCCTGCTGCCGCTGCTGCACGATTTCTATTCTCATCCTGAAGCAAAGTTCTTAACCAGAGGTAATGTTTCCGGGTTAGAGGAGTCTGTAACCTGAAGCATATGTAACCTGAGCTACCACTGCACACCAACTTTCTCCCTCAGTTAACAGTGGCAGCCTTGTTTTTCAAGCCGTTACAGGGCTAGAGAATAAGCACTGATCTGCTCCTGTATCCAAACCAGCCAGCCCCAACCCAGTGTCCTCCAAATGTTTTACATTTAACTCCCCTCAGCCTTATATGGCCAAGCTGGTTGGGGCTGAAAGGAGTTGCAGTCATGGGGAGATGAAACTAGGCTGGGGAAGGCTTGCATAAAACTACACAAATTATTCCTGCACCGCAGGGGGTTGGACTAGATGACCCTCAGGATCCCTTCCAACCTAAAATTCCGTGATTCTAACTTGTGGACCTCCGTGGCCTAAACAGACTACCTTTTGCCAATTCCCAGGGATCGCAAAACATAGGACTGATCAAGACCCCAGCAGGCCATAATCTGTATTGGACTGTGCTTGCCTCGATGACTTACAAGTTGCCCAGGAGTGCATTAGGGTGGGGAGAGAACATTTACATAAGATCAGAACTAAAAGAGCCATGCTATCTTGTCCAATTTCATGCCATTCACCACCTCTACTCTGATCTGGCTATCTACCGAATCCAGATGACAGCAGTGCACCACAAACTGAGAGCAAGTACAGGGCTCTAGAAGAACAGCTCTAGACAACATGTCATGTGCTACAGAGTGAGGAAAAAAACCCTCCAAGATAACTATCCAATCTTACCTAGGAAGGATTATTTCAAAAGCCCAAATGTGATACCCAACAAGGCCTGCTTCCAGAAAAGTTCTGTTCAAATGCAATCCACACCAGCCATCAACATCCTGCTGTGACAGTAAAGAACTCTCTCTTAGAACAATTTCTAAAACCACCCAACTAGTTTCACCATTAAATCCCAGAAAGGAGGACAAACAGCAGGACAGCTGAGAGAAACAGTCAGGGAGAAGGTGGTTCAAGCAGCTACTTCTCTTGATATGCAGTTGAGTTCAGAGGCATCTACCATGTGCTACATTCAGATGACAACTGGACTGAAAGCAACAAGGGCCTGTGGACTAAAAAAACAAGACAAAATGGCTAACCTATCTGCAGGAAGAAAACTGCAACTCTCTGCACCTGTGGCAGTATTTTGAAGGGTTGCCCAAACAAAACAAGGAGAGGGAGGGGATGTTATTTTTTTTTTTCGATTTACAGATACCTTCTTGGGTTTTAGAATGTGATGAAAGGTTACACATTCGTGGAGGAGAGGGCTATCAACGGCTATTAGTCAGGAGAGCAGAAATGCTTCCGAATACCAGTTGCTGGAAACTGCAGGAGTGAAAAATGGTCGTGTTCAGGTTGTGCTTGCAGGTTTCCCACAATGGGCATCTGGTTGGCCACTGTGAGAACAAGATGCTGAACTGGATGTACCATTGGAGTGATCCATCAGGCTCTTACCTGCTGGGTAACTTCCCTTCTCACGTACACATACATTATTTGTTAATCACTTCTTTTTCAATATTAAACTGACAGGTAACACCTGGTAAACACAGGTCTCTCTCTATTGAACTGGAACTTCCTATTATCTGACTAAAGGTTGACCTGAGGAGAGGTGTGGACAGGCTTCTTGCTTGCTGGATTTACTTACCATTTTTACTAGAACCCCAAGATCTATCAATCACAGCTGGTGCAAAAAACATACACTTAAAACTGAACCCAGGAATGTGCTTTGCATTCCAGAGCTCACAGTTTTTTCCACAAAAGGGGCTCCTAGTTACCCCAAGCTTTCTCCCTTTTAGAAGCACAAATTAGGTTAGTTGTGTGTGTGTGTGTTTATGTGTGTTGGGAGGAGGGTAATTTTGTTGCTGCTACTCTTAAACTAGGAGACAGAACTCCTTGCCAGTTTGCTGCAAACAATCCAGAGATCTATCAGCAAATCCAGATTACCTCTCTGCATTTGGACCCCATACATCCTGCAATGAAATATATCCACCCAAGCATTGGTGTGGGGAATCATACACTAGACCTGCAAATAACTGCTTGCCAGGTCAATATCTTTATGCAAGGAGGGCTAGTATTTTTTTGTTTTAAAAGCTGAGAACTCATGTTCATTTATTCACAAGATCACCACATATAGTCAGTATGATCCAAGCAATAAAGTTCTGAATTGATTGAGATGTGTTAAATCCAAGCTGCTTGGAAGCCAACCAGAACCTGCAGTTGATCAGGGAAGCAGTGGGCTTTTTCACATTTGGTATACACCAGACTTCACTAGAGAAGGACATTCAAGATACTCCTTAATTTTAGGGTTGTGGGTTCAAGCCCCACATTGGGCAAAAGATCTCTGCATTGCAGAGGGTTGGAGCAAATTACTCTTGTGTTCCCTTCCCACTCTGAAATTCTATGATTCTCCTCGTGCCAGTGTGATGTAGAGGTTAGAGGGCTGGACTAGAACCTAGAAGACCAGGATTCAAATCTCCACTCGGACCCAAAGCTCCGTAGGTGACCTTGACTCAGTCGCTGCCACTCAGCCTAACAGGGTTGTTGTGGGGATTAAATGAGGAAGGGGAGAAACATGTACGTCACCTTGAGCTCCTTTGAGAAAAGGTGAGATACATATGCAATAAATAAATACATTCATTGGAATGAATTTAAATTATCATCCCCGTTGATGGTAACTCGAAACTTTTGATAGTAGAGCGAAGTTCAATCTCTAGCTAGGGAATCAGGTGGTGGAAAAGGCATTCACTGAAGACTGCAGAGCTGCAGCAAGCTAGAGTAGACAATCCTGGGCTCAATGGACAAGAAAGCTCACCTGGTATAAAGGCAGCCTGAACAAACTTAACAGAAAACCGGATGTTTTGCCATTATGAAACTTGAGAAACTTATTTTACATTTGCGCATATGGTGTATTAAAACAAATGACTAGTGAATATATCCAAAGATTAACATAAGAACATATAAAGAGCCTGCTGGATCAGGCCAATTGTCCATTGTGTCTTATTCTCACAGTGGACCATCATGTGCCCAAAGGAAAGCCTGCAAGCAGGACCCAAACACAGGGAGCACTCTTGCCTCCTGTAGCGTATTCTGAAGCATTGCTGCGCCAACTGTGAAGGCACAGTATAGACCTCATAGCCAGTGGTCATCAATAGCTGTTTCTTCTTATCTTCTTTTGAAGCCATTCAGGTTGGTGGCCACTATCGTCTCCTGTGGGAGTGAGTTCTATAGCTTAACTATTCTGCTAGATACAGATAGGTGTTGGTCTGCCATAGTCAAAATAAAAAAATTCCTTCCAGTAGCACCTTAAAGACCAACTAACTTAGGTGGTCTTTAAGGTGCTACTGGAAGGAATACTTTTATTCTGCTAGAAAGAATGATCTACATACATAAAGTTCACATTTAGTCAGACGACTACTAATTCTTATTAATGGCAAAACTAAGGAAAATGGAAAAAAGAAAAGAAATCTATCTGGGAAACACTTGGGGCACTTCATGCATTCCAACAGACAGGTGCTCGCATTCCCACTTGGTGTCAACCATAGCCACTTGTAAATCTGAGGGGAGATGGTACACACATACCTCCTCTCAGTCTGCTGCTGTTCCTGGGGGCATAATTATAAGGAGTTACACAAATGCCTTTCAGAAAAGACATGTCCACCTATGATGGGTGGTGGAGGAGCGGGGAGCCATTTTTCTCTGCAATGTGCAAAGTGACTCCAAAGCATTTCATCTCCAAGAACTTGCACAGCCAAGTTACGAGCAAATGAACAGCTCACCCTTGTGGCACTTGGAGGTACCAAATCCAGAAGGAGCAGGCTGGGGGATGTTATGCCCAGAGCCACTGCCCTGGAGGAGCCCAAGGACCACATCCCCCTCCGAGCAACTCCTGCAAGCCAGTGGTCGTGAGCTACACGGGCCGCCCAGGGCTCCGGCCGTGACCGGGGAGCCACGCGCTTCGAACCGGCGGCCACCCTCCCACCGGCCCGGCCGCGAACTTCTCCCGGGCGCCCGTCCTCCTCCTCCTCCATTCCGGCGCAGGCCCAGGAGGCGCCCGCCGAGCTCGGCCCGCGCGCGCTCTCTCTCACGGCCCCCGGCAGGCTAGGCCCGGCCCCCGAGTGGCCCCCGCCAGGCTAGGCCCCGAGAGCCCCCTCAGGTCTCTGGCCCGGCGGCGCGGCCTGTCCGCCGAGCCCCGCTCTCCCTCGCGCATCCCCTCACCTGCACATGATCCGCCATTTTGCTCCATTCATGTTCCGCTCCCGCCGCCGCTCTCGCTGCCGCTGCCGCCGCCGCCGCCGCTTCTCGCCCCCTCCCACCGCAGGCGACCCAGCCAGGGCTGCCGCGCCTGCGCACTGGCGCCGGCCCTCCTCACGCACTCGGCGTCAAGCGGGGGCCTCGAGGGCTGAGAACGAACCAGGGACGCCGCCGCCGCTGCGGCCGCCGCGCGGGCTTTCGGAATGGCTCGGCTGCTCTGCGGCGGCGTAGAGGAGGGAGCCGCCGGTCGCGCCGCAGTGACGTCACCGCGCAGGACGCGGGGCGGGGGAGAGAGAGAGACTGTTGCGCGCGCGCGCCGGGACGGGGCAGGGGAATGCGCGGGGTGGAATCGGACTTTGTTTACATGGCTTCTTAAAGGGGCCGCGCGTCGTGGCGCGGGGCAGGGCTCCTCCACGGAGGGCGGGCGGTAAGGAGCTAGTCTGAAACAGCCAGCCTCTGAGGGGCAGGCGGTGTGGGGACAGGGAGGAGGCGTCTGAGGGAGCCTTCTCCAACCGGGCGCCCTTCAGGTGTTTTTGGACTACATCTCCCGTCATCCTCAGCGTCGTACGGCCGCGCTGGCAGGGGCTGATGGGAGTTGTAGTCCATAAGCGGTCAGACCAGGCAGCCCCTTTTGACAGGGGCCGACCAGATTCGAAATACGAACATAAAAAGAGCATCCATCAAGGAGCCCAGCCTCCTCTTTTCACAAGGGGCCGATCAGATAGGTGCCTCTTGTTGGAAACCCACAAGCAGGATCTGATCCCAAGAGAACTCTCCCATCCTATGGTTGCCCAGCAACCGGTATTCAGAAGCACCACTTCCCATTTTACCCCTTACCCTTGGCTTGTTCTTGTTTGTGCCAAGGGCATTTCCCATAGTACCCCAAGTCGTATTTATTTATTGCATTTATACCACATCCTAAGGAGTTCAAGGGACGTGGGTGGCGCTGTGGGTTAAACCACAGAGCTTATGAATGTTAAAATGTCGAGGTTCTAGGGAAAAATGGGGGTTACAACTGTAAAGATTAAGTAAAAGAAAAGAATAAGGGAAAAATTTGATAAAATTAAGTTTTGTTAGGATTTGCTGAAATAATTTTGGAAATTGGGATGTAGAAAGGGGAGGTATGGGGAAGTCGATGAAGTAAGGTTTAAGGAAAAAAAAGGATATGAAATGATACATGTTTGTTTGTTTGTTTGTTTGTTTATGTTTATTAAAACTTTGTAAAACCAATAAAAATTTCTTTAAAAAAAACAAAAAACCACAGAGCTTAGGACTTGCTGATCAGAAGGTTGGCAGTTTGAATCCCCGCGACAGGGTAAGCTCCCATTGCTCAGTCCCAGCTCCTGCTAACCTAGCAGTTTGAAAGCACATTAAAGTGCAAGTAGATAAATAGGTACCGCTCCGGCGGGAAGGTAAACGGCGTTTCCGTGCGCTGCGCTGGTTCTCCAGAAGCAGCTTAGTCCTGCTGGCCACATGACCTGGAAGCTGTACGCCGGCTCCCTCGGCCAATAAAGCGAGATGAGCGCCGCAACCCCAGAGTCGGCTACAACTGGACCTAATGGTCAGTGGAGTACGTCAGCACCAGATTTAGGGCGATGTGGGTGGTTCCTGTGCGCAGGGTGCACTGAACTGAGGGGGTACAAAATTGAGAAGATCCATAATTGAGAAGATCCATTGGGGGGGGCATATTACAAAAGTCTGCCCCTGTATACATGGTTCCCCTTGTGAGGTAGTTCAGGCTGAGGGGTAGTGACTGTCCTTCCAAGTTCACACAGTGAGCTTCATGGCTGAATGGGGATTTGAAACGGGATCTCTCCCAGATCCTAGTCTGACACTTTAACCACTACACCCCACTGGCTCTTGCTCCTTCTCTCTAAAGCTCTGTAGACATGGGGATATTCACACTTACCTTTCTTCACTCTTCCCAGGCACAATCTGCAATTTAAAACCTCTGTATCCAAGCTCCCTTCTCTGGAGCTTTTCCTTCAGAAAGCTCTGGAACAAGACAAAAAAGTTTGCTTGGAAACAGGCAGGGCAAAAGCTAAGTGTGGGTAAGTCCATGGTGACAGGAGAGATGTACAGTACAGTGGTTCCTCTAGTTAACGAACTTAATTTGTTCCGGAGGTCCGTTCTTAACCTGAAACTGTACTTAACTAGAGGCAAGCTTTTGCTAACGGGGCCTCTTGCTGCCGCTGCTCCGCCGGCACACAATTTCTGTTCTCATCCTGGGACAAAGTTCTCAACTCAAGGTAACTCTTCCAGGTTAAAACAAAATAAAAAAATTCCTTCCAGTAGCACCTTAGAGACCAACTAAGTTTGTTATTGGTATGAGCTTTCATGTGCATGCACACTTTTTGAGATACACTGAAACAGAAGTATCTGAAGAAGTGCGGATGCACACGCAAGCTCATACCAATAACAAATTTAGTTGGTCTCTAAGGAGCTACTGGAAGGAATTTTTTAATTTTGTTTTGACTATGGCAGACCAACACGGCTACCTACCTCCACCAGGTTGGTGGAGTTGGTAACCTGAAGCGTTTGTAACCTGAGGCGTTTGTAACTCGAGGTACCACTATATATAGGATCAAAGCTTCCCGGCTTGGTCTTACATGGTAGTGGGCCTTGACCGGCTGTGGGGTGGAGGAGATTGAACTGGAGGCAGTTGAGGCAGCAGGAATGAGCACTGAGCAACCCTAAGGGGTCAAGCAGGGTCAGCTCACCATCTCACAACCCCTCCCTTCCTCTCCCGCTTGCACCAGCAGGGGTCCTACTAACATAATGGCATTACTACCCAGCATGTACCGTATTTTTCGCCATATGGGACGCACTTTTCCCCCTCCAAAAATGAAGGGGAAATGTGTGTGCATCCTATGGGGCGAATGCAGGCTTTCGCTGAAGCCTGGAGAGCGAGAGGGGTCGGTGCACACCGACCCCTCTTGCTCTCCAGGCTTCAGGAAGCTTTGCGCAACCCTCGGGAGACTGGCTCCAATGGCCGCGCAGAGCTGCCTGCAGTCCCGGGCTCAGCGCACTTCTCCCCATCGCCAGCCCCACAAGCTCGGGGGACAGCGGGGAGGCGGAGCGCGCCTTCCCACTGTTCCCCGAACTGGTTCTTCCAGCCCCGCACCTGGGGGGAAATAATTTTTTTTTCTTTATTCCCCCCCCCCAAAAAAAAACCCTAAGTGCGTCCTATGGGCCGGTGCGTCCTATGGGGCGCAAAACATGGTATGTTTCCCCCCTGCCAAGTGCAGTAAAAAGATTTAGGAGCAATCCTTTCACCATCTGTAGTTATAAACTGACAACAGGATCACTTTGTGTATAAGAACATGAAAAGAGCCTGCTGGATCAGGTCAACGGCCCATTTATTCCAGCATCTTGTTCTCATATGGGACGCAGGTGGCGCTGTGGGTTAAACCACAGAGCCTAGGACTTGCCGATCAGAAGGTCGGCGGTTCGAATCCCCGTGACGGAGTGAGCTCCCGTTGCTCGGTCCCTGCTCCTGCCAACCTAGCAGTTCAAAAGCACACCAAAGTGCAAGTAGATAAATAGGTACCACTCTGTTGGAAAGGTAAATGGTGTTTCCGTGCGCTGCTCTCATTCGCCAGAAGCGGCTTAGTCATGCTGGCCACATGACCCGAAAGCTGTATGCTGGCTCCCTCGGCCAATAAAGCCTTTACCTTTTATAGCTATTCAAGTTGGAAGTCACCACTGCCTCATGTGGGTGTGAGTTCCATCATTGTTTTTATTGTTGTTGTTGTTGTTGTTATTATTTTATACCCTGCCCTTCCTGGTTCAAAAACCAGGCTCAGGGCAGCTAACAACAAATTTAAAACACTTTAAAACACTTAATTATAAAAGCAGCATAAAATACAGTATAATAACATGAATAACAATGTAAATCAAAAATCAATCAGATAATCCCCAGGGCTATCTGGCTGAATTGGACCTACTTGGGCCAGCAAGGAGACCAGGGGAGAATTTGCTGTGGGGTCTCAGAGTGGGTGATCTTCATAAAAAGGGGAGGGGAAGGGAAGGGAAGGAAAATAAAAGATCCGGCTAAATTCAAATTAAAGGCCAGGCAGAATAGCTCTGTCTTACAGGCCTGAATGAAAGAGATTAAATCCTGAAGGGCCCTAGTCTCATGAGACACAGCATTCCGCCAGTTCGGAGCCATCACTGAAAAGGCCCTGGCCCTGGTGGAGGATAGTCTGACTTCCTTAGGGCCCGGGACCTCTAAACTATGGTTATTCATGGACCTTAAGGTCCTCTGCGGGGCATACCAGGAGAGGCAGTCCCATAGATACGAAAGCCCTAAGCCACATGTATGCACTGCATGAAGACCTACTACCTTCCATCTGCCTTGAAGTTTACAACCTTCAGCTTCATTGGGTGTCCAGTTCTACTGCTGAGCGAGAGGGAGAAATACTTTTCTCTGTGTATATATGGCACAGTGATCTGTGTCTTCAGCTTCTGCCCTTCTCGATGAGACCGCAACCACAGGAAGCTGACGTGAAAACGCTTTTTAGAAAGCGAGAAAGAGAAAGGGTGGTGGAGGAAGGAAAACGGAGCCTTGTTGAGCAGTGCTGAGTGCGCGGTGCACCCACAGAGAGGCCGGGAGTGGGGCCAAGGAGACGTTCTGTGTCCCCACCTGCTGCTGCTGCCGCTGCTCCTCCTTGACCATGGAAGAGACAGTGGCGAAGAAAGGCTTGCTCTACTTGCTCCAGCACCAGACCTTTGGGAAGGTAAGACGGGCTTCTCCTCGCTGAATGTTGGAACAAGGTGTTCGCTAAGATCTCTTTGATACCCAAACAATTTATTGTTTTGATGCATTTACATTCTTAATCTGAGCATATTAGCATGTCTTTTTAAGAGCAATATTTTGTCATATAATCATCAAAGCATTGCCATTCATTTTTTTTTTTAGTTTTTGTTTTGATTGCTGTCGTATGGATGCTGTTCATTTAGCCAATTTTAAATATTCATTTAATTTGAGAAGCCATTCCTCCTTGGTAGGTAGTTCTTTAGCTTTCCATTTAGACGCTATTACTATCCTGGCTGTGGTGGTCGCATATAAGAAAATTCTTTTTTTCGATTTTGGTATTTCTTTTCCTAAAAGGAAGCTCAGTAGGTAAGCCTCTGGTTTTTTCGTTAATGGGATTTTAAGCATTTTTTTCAACTCCTCATGTATTTCTCCCCAGAAGTACTTAATCGGGGTGCAACTCCACCACATATGCTTTGTTGTACCAGCTTCCTTGTTGCATTTCCAACAGAGGTTGGATTTCAGTTTATAGATTATAAATACCACCTGCAGAACATTTTGATGAAATTTTCTTTTATTGTACTACAGGCAGTAAACCTTATATCTTCCTGCCAAAGTTTCTCCCTTTGCTCTAAATACATTGTGTGGCCGAAGTCTTGTGTCCATTTAATCACTGTCTCTTTCACTTCCATGTCAATCATGTCCAAATCTAGC
Source organism: Podarcis vaucheri (assembly GCF_965113315.1). Taxonomy (NCBI): domain Eukaryota; kingdom Metazoa; phylum Chordata; class Lepidosauria; order Squamata; family Lacertidae; genus Podarcis; species Podarcis vaucheri. Next base: position 86,168,927 of record NC_138765.1, on the reverse strand, counting down.
AAAAGGTTATACAGTGGTACCTCGCAAGACGAATGCCTCGCAAGACGTAAAACGCGCAAGACGAAAGAGTTTTCTGTTTTTTGAGTCGTTCCGCAAGACGAATTTCCCTATGGGCTTGCTTCGCAAGATGAAACGTCTTGCGAGTTCTTTTTTTTAAAAAAGATATTTATTGCAATTTTTAAACAACAAACAAACCACCAAACATATAAAATACCATCACCACACAGACAGAAAAAGTCAAAGCAAAATTAAGAAATGAACAAAAATTGAAACAAAAGTACAGATAAAATACAGTTATTCATAAGTCATATTTTCATAATCTTTGGACTTCCTCACATCACCCTTCCCTGCGTTCTCAGTCACATAGTTATAGACAGCAATTTATTACCTTATTTCAGTTCTTATTTTATAAATCTCAGATATTATGTCCCAAGTTTTAAATAACTTTATCGTAAATTACCATATTTTTCGCCCCATAGGACGCACCGGCCCATAGGACGCATCAAGTTTTTTGGGGGGAAATAAAGGGAAAAAAATTATTTCCCCCCCAGGCACTTGTGGGGCAGGTAGTGGGGAGAAGCGCTCTTCTCCCCGCTGCCCGCCTTGCCATCAGGTCCAGGGACAGCAAGGAGACGCAGCGCGTCTCCCTGCTGTCCCCGGAGTGGTGGGGCAGGCAGCGGGGAGAAGCGCTCTTCTCCCCGCCGCCCGCCTTGCGATCAAGTCCAGGGACAGCAGGGAGACGCAGCGCGTCTCCCTGCTTTCCCCGGAGTGGTGGGGCAGGCAGCGGGGAGAAGCGCTCTTTCCCCCCCCGCCCGCCTTGTGATCAGGTCCGGGGACAGCAGGGAGACGCAGCGCGTCTCCCTGCTGTCCCCGGAGTGGTGGGGCAGGCAGCGGGGAGAAGCGCTCTTCTCCCCGCCGCCCGCCTGGAGATCAGGTCCGGGGACAGCAGGGAGACGCGCTGTGTCTCCCTGCTGTCCCCGGAGTGGTGGGGCAGGCAGCGGGAAGAAACGCTCTTCTCCCCGCCGTCAGCCTCCAAACCACTTCGGGAGACAGCGGGATGGCGGCGTTCCGCCTCCCTCTGTCCCCCGACCTTGTGGGGCTGGCGCTGGGGCTCTCCTGAAGCCTGGAGAGCGAGAGGGGTCGGTGCGCACCAACCCCTCTCGCTCTCCAGGCTTCAGTGAAAGCCTGCATTCGCCCCATAAGATGCACCCACATTTCCCCTTCATTTTTGGAGTGGAAAAAGTGCGTCTTATAGGGCGAAAAATACGGTAAACTGCTTGACTTGAACATACTATTGCTTCAAATTTCATCATTTCCTTAAACATCACTTATTCTCATATATCTTACAACAAAATTACTGCTGCCGTGTTACTTTCAATCGTGCATTCTCCTAGCATTCATACAGTTTATAGTGTTTTTGTAAATAGTCTTTAAATTTTTTCCAGTCCTCTTCCACCGTCTCTTCTCCCAGGTCCCGAATTCTGCCAGTCATTTCAGCCAGTTCCATGTAGTCTATCAGTTGCGTCTGCCATTCTTCCAGTGTGGGTAAATCTTGGGTCTTCCAGTGCTTTGCGACGAGTATTCTTGCTGCTGTTGTTGCATACATGAAAAAAGTTCTATCTTTCTTTAGCACCCCTTGGCCGACAATGCCCAGAAGGAAGGCCTCTGGTTTCTTAAGGAAGGTATACTTAAATACCTTTTTAAACTCATTATAGATCATTTCACAGAAAGCCTTAACCCTTGAGCACGTCCACCAGAGATGAAAGAATGTTCCTTCAGTTCCTTTACATTTCCAACATTTATTATCTGGCAAATAATATATTTTTGCCAGCTTGACTGGGGTCATGTACCACCTGTATATCATTTTCATAATGTTTTCTTTCAAGGCATTACATGCCGTGAACCTCACTCCGGTGGTCCATAACTTTTCCCAGTCAGCAAACATAATATTGTGCCCAATGTCCTGTGCCCATTTTATCATAGCTGATTTGACAGTTTCATCCTGCGTATTCCATTTCAACAGCAAGTTATACATTTTTGAAAGTACCTTGGTCTTAGGTTCTGACAGTTCTGTTTCTAATTTCGATTTTTCCACCTGGAAACCTGTTTTTTTGTCCAAATTAAAGACCTCCCTGATCTGAGCATAATGTAACCAATCTCGCACTTTGTCCTTTAATTTCTCAAAACTCTGCAATCTCCAAATATCTCCTTCTTTTTCTAGTATTTCCCAATATTTCGGCCATTTGGCCTCCATATTGAGTCTTTTCTGAGCCTTGGCTTCCATTGGTGACAACCACCTTGGGGTCTTGTTTTCTAATATCTTGTTTTCTAATATCTTGTTTTCTAATATGTTTCCTTTTAGCAGAGCCTTTCTTTGATTTCGAGATACCCAAACAAATTATTGTTCCATTTTTGCACCTGGCTCTGTTGAACCTGTCTATGGAAACCAAACAGGATTTGAAAAGCAAAGAACTGATTTCTCATCTCTCCTAACAGCAGCTCAGGGCTGAATTGACAAACTCTGTAAGGCCTTTCATCTTAAGAATTTGGATTGCTGGTGTTCAAGGGTTTGGCAAATTGCCCTTCTTGAATAGATACATCATAAACTAAAAGTATCTAAAGGGCAGAGTGTGAAAATATATATAGAAAGAGAGACAGAGAGAATTATTTCATTTCTTATGCCAAATCTGAGAGTTGTGGTCACTCATTGCCACCAGTCAGGGCCGGATTTAGATTAGATGAGGCTCTAAGCTATTGAAGGTAATGGAGCTCTTTATATGTCCAGCTGTCCTTTGTCAACAACAAATTGTTGCTGTTTTTTGTGTTGAATATATGCTATATGGTAATTTATGGACCTAATAGGTATCTAAAGCCATTTGCACATAACAAAATATGTATTTTTTCAAAGTAATTGATATAGAAATGAGCAAACCAGTGATATTTTAGTGAGCAGGAGGGGCCCATTACTTACATCATAGGAGCCTATACAACACAAAACACTGTTGCTGTATGTAGGTTTTATTTTATTTCTTTTTTATCTTATATTTTGGAAATGTACATCCAGTTGTTGTTTTTCCTTTATTTTTGGGGGGCCCTAAGCTATAGCTTGTTTAGCTTATACGTAACTTCGGCACTGCCACCAGTGTAGGTAAATGTCTGGCTCAGACATTTAAGACTAGAACCTTTCATCTCAATAATGATGGAACTCACAAGTGGGGAATGCTTTTATATTTGTACATATTTATGATTTGTAAACGGAACCTTTGTATGAGTTAATACTTTATTATTCCTTTGGAGCTCTGCTGGATCTGTGTATTTTTGTCCTTACAGGCTGTGATGCTTTATGGCTTACATTATGTATTCCTTTTTGGTTTTGTTATGCTTGCACTTCTTGTTCTTGTTCTTGTTCTTGTTGTTAATAAATTAATACAATTTAGCAAAAAAAAAAGACCAGCTGGTCCTTCTCCAGCCTCGAACCTCCTTTTTTGCTTTAGGCTAGAAGCTCAGGGATCACTTCCACCAGGCTCCAGATATCTTGCCTCTCCTGTCCTTTTAAAACCCTTTAAAAATTGCTCTGCTCCCTCTGAAATTTGGCCCCACTTTGCCTCCGAATGTATAAATTATTGTAACTCACCCAGGGAATTGCTTGATAAAGGGCAAATGAAAAATACTCTTAACGAAGAGAAAGAAAACAGGCGAATTTCTTCAACGCGCAGGCTGTGCCCTGAGTCTTTTAAGGATCAGGCTGGATAGAGCCCAGCCTTTCCATAGGCAGGAGCTGAACACAGGGCTTAAATACCTTAGCACTTCTTTCAAACGTTGTTGTTGTTTAGTCGTTTAGTTGTGTCCGACTCTTCGTGACCCCCTGGACCAGAGCACACCAGGCACTCCTGTCTTCCACTGCCTCCTGCAGTTTGGCCAAACTCATGCTGGTAGCTTCGAGAACACTGTCCAACCATCTCGTCCTCTGTTGTCCCCTTCTCCTTGTGCCCTCCATCTTTCCCAACATCAGTGTCTTTTCCAGGGAGTCTTCTCTTCTCATGAGGTGGCCAAAGTATTGGAGCCTCAGCTTCAGGATCTGTCCTTCCCGTGAGCACTCAGGGCTGATTTCCTGAAGAATGGAGAGGTTTGATCTTCTTGCAGTCCATGGGACTCTCAAGAGTCTCCTCCAGCACCAGAATTCAAAAGCATCCATTCTTCGGCGATCAGCCTTCTTGATGGTCCAGCTCTCACTTCCATACATCACTACTGGGAAAACCATAGCTTTAACTATACGGACCTTTGTTGGCAAGGTGATGTCTCTGCTTTTGCAGTATAGAAAGGTTTTTTTATGACTAGAGAAACAAACCTTCATGTACGTTTTTTCTCCCCCTCAGAAATGGCGGAAGTTCTGGGCTGTCCTGTACAGGGAAAGTGCCTGTGCCCTGGCCCGCCTTGAGCTCCTGGAGTCGGCGGAGAAAGCCAAGAAAGGGGAGAGCAGCAGACGCATCATCAAGTTGGAGGACTGTGTTCAGGTGGCTGAGGCAGGTGGAGAGACCGGCAGCCCCAAGGAGACAGTGCCTTTCTTCCTGGAGACCACCGAGAAATGCTACCTGCTGGCTGCTGAGAGGCCCGAGGCGGAGGCCTGGATCCTGGAGCTGTGCAAGCTTGCTTTCACTGTGAGGAAAATGGCACTCGGTAGTACAGGTCATGTCTCATGCAGAGGGAGGTGTGGAAAGCTGCACCTCATCATCCTGTGTGTGTAGCAGTTTAGAAACTGCCTTTCACTGGCCCATGGTCTGTCAGAGGACTGACGAAATGAAATCCTTCTTCACTGTAATGGTTGGGAGTTACTCGTGCGTAAACCTTCCCCTTTGGAAGCTTGGTTGCATAGTTTAAACCGTTTTGACTGCACAGCCCATCTCAGCGTGGCTGCCTTAGTCGCTAGCAGAATCTGTCTGTGGGCGTTTCTTAAACCTTTGCCAGCATAAAAGCTGTTTGACACCCAACCGTCTCCGCCTCTCATTGCGCGGAAGTCTTCTGCGCAGGGAGGGCGTGGGTAGTGGAGGACCAGTGCTCTCCTCACTGACTTCCAAGGAAGAATCCCGGAGCCCTTCCACCTCCTCTGCCATTTGCTCTCCTGGATCCTTGGTGTTACGCTGATTTCCTTCCCCCTCTATCAAGCTACATCTCCCCCTTGTGCTGGTACCTTCCCCTGCAGAATCGGAGAGCCTCTCCTTCTCCTGATGCTCTGATGTCAGTTCCCTGACATTCACATATAGTTAAACTTGTGGGAATGTTCTGGGGTGCAGGAGAGGATATATTGACTAATTATATCCTTATCCAACTTGTGCTAACAAGTTCCCAAAATATCAGCAGAGTTTACAAACATTCCCCTTTAAGTTCGCAACGGTAACGTGTGCACAGGTTCACTAGAACCTCTATAATAATTACTCTGGTAATTTCCCCTTTGTTCCCTCTTAAAATACAAGACACAACACAGTCTTTATAAAAGTATAAAAGAGTTTACTCACGTTCTGTTCACAACATGATCCCAGACGGCAGACAGGCTTAAAAAGGTAAAATACACTTAGAATCTATCTTATAGGAAGATAGCCCTCTCCTCTCTTGGCTGAGAGCCAAGAGGGCATCCTGCTTCTTCGAAAGGTGATGGCAGAGAGAGAGAGATGGCTGCCTGCCCTGTGCTTTTGTCATTACCTGCACAGGTGAGGCCACACCCACCTCTGGTCACATGCGGAGGAAGTCCGTCCCCAGGAAGTTTACCTGCTTGCTGGACAGACATCCCTCCCCATGTTGTAACATGTACACTCTAGGAATGTTGTCATTGACTGCTCCTGTGTTTACATCCCACAAAACTTTGGAATGCCTTGTCGCAGGAGGCAGTGACCCCCAACTTGGCATCCGCTTGGTCACCATGAGGACAGGATGCCAGACTAGACGAGCCCCCTTTGGCCCCATCCAGCAGAGGGCTCGTCTTATAGAATCATAGAATCATAGAGTTGGAAGAGACCACAAGGGCCATTGAGTCCAACCCCCTGCCAAGCAGGAAACACCATCAGAGCACACCTGACATATGGTTGTCAAGCCTCTGCTTAAAGACCTCCAAAGTAGGAGACTCCACCACACTCCTTGGCAGCAAATTCCACTGTCAAACAGCTCTTACTGCCAGGAAGTTCTTCCTAAGGTTTAGGTGGAATCTTCTTTCTTGTAGTTTGGATCCATTGCTCCGTGTCCGCTTCTCTGGAGCAGCAGAAAACAACCTTTCTCCCTCCTCTATGTGACATCCTTTTATATATTTGAACATGGCTATCATATCACCCCTTAACCTCCTCTTCTCCAGGCTAAACATGCCCAGCTCCCTTAGCTGTTCCTCATAAGGCATCGTTTCCAGGCCTTTGACCATTTTGGTTGCCCTCCTCTGGACACGTTCCAGTTTGTCAGTGTCCTTCTTGAACTGTGATGCCCAGAATTGGACACAGTACTCCAGGTGAGGTCTGACCAGAGCAGAATACAGTGGCACTATTACTTCCCTTGATCTATATTTATATTTGTATTGATATGTGAGAAACAACCAAAGCATGCACACACCCTTCTAATTCTAAGGTGTCAAATCAATAAAATAAATGTTCATAAAGACACAGGGTGGGCGCACACACATAGGTACATAAGCCATAATTTCAAATGGTGCAGGAGAGCAATCCTGGAGCCATTTGGACTCTCACCTCAAATATTTCTCTTTGGTAGCAGGAAACCGCCTTTCTAGATTGTTTATTTACAGGATTTACAAGTGAAAAACAACTAACTGCTTGGAATGAAGGGGCTTATCCCTCTGCAAAACCGGTCTGGCAAGTACCATATCTGTTGAGCAGAGCAGACCAGTCAACAGAGCATTTCCTTTGTATCAATAGGTGTGAATTTGTGAAAGGATTCGGGATATTTACCATTTCAAAAGGATGGCCCAGATAGGGCCATCAGCAAAAAACATCATCAGATAGTCTGACAGACAGGAGACAAGCCACTCTCTCAAATTTCTGTTGTAGACTGCCTCATTCCTGTGTAGGATGCTTTTGGGTGATCCTTGGCTAAGGGGCTGGGAAATTTCCAAAGCTTTTAAAAGTTCTTTCACACCTTTGTTCAGGGTCCTCGCCTCTTACCTAAGGTGTGGAAGAGATCATAGAATCATAGAATCATAGAGTTGGAAGAGACCACAAGGGCTATCGAGTCCAACCCCCTGCCAAGCAGGAAACACCATCAGAGCACTCTTGACATATGGTTGTCAAGCCTCTGCTTAAAGACCTCCAAAGAAGGAGACTCCACCACACTCCTTGGCAGCAAATTCCACTGTCGAACAGCTCTTACTGTCAGGAAGTTCTTCCTAAGGTTTAGGTGGAATCTTCTTTCTTGTAGTTTGGATCCATTGTTTGTTGTAACAGGAAAATAAAGATCTGCCTTGCTTTCACAGGATCCTGCCTCAGCTGAGGCTTCTCTGAGGTTCCTCTTTGAGGTTCCTCTGATACGGACCGTGGGGGACGCTTGAGTCCCTTAATGGGGAGCTGGGCTGTAGAAGCCACACACCCCGCTGTTTTCTGGTAACAATATGTTCTCTTTGGGTTTTAGAGAAGCACTGAAGACTGGAAAGTGATGCTGGAGAAGGAACTCCTGAAGGGCAAGGCCACGTCTCCCACTGCTCTCTCCATGGAAGAGAATTCCCTGTACAGCACCACCTGCAAAGGTAGGAGAGGAGAGCAAGAGACCCCGAGTTGGGCAGGGAGCAAAGAGGAAGGGGCTGCCGCCATCGAGAGAGGGTGCTTGTGTTGTGAGTCGAGGATCCCCCCACCCGCATAGAATTATAATAAGACACACAGACACATTATTTTAGGTTAATGGGCAAAATTAGGACACAACTTTTATTGGTTACAGCATGTGAGTAGTATTGGCTTAGGCACTGGATGAAACAGCAATACAAGACTCCACCCCACAGAGCCGGGAGTCATATCAGGGTTAATAATAATAATATATTTATACCCCGCCCATCGGGCTGAGTTTTCCTATCCACTCTGGGCGGCTTCCAATCGAGTATTAAAAACAATACAGCATTAAATATCAAAAACGTCCCTAAACAGGGCTGCCTTCAGATGTCTTTTAAAGATAAGATAGCTGCTTATTTACTTCACATCTGGTGGGAGGGTTTTCCATAGGGCAGGTGCCACTACCAAGAAGGCCCTCTGTCTGGTTCCCTGTAACCTCACTTCTTGCAATGAGGGAACTGCCAGAAGGCCCTCGGAGCTGGACCTCAGTGTCTGGGCTGAACGATGGGGGTGGAGACGCTCCTTCAGGTATACAGGACCAATGGGAGGAGCTTGTTGATGCAAATACAACTGGAGGTTCCCCCGTGACGTCACCAGGGGTCGTGCCATGGCCCTAGCCACCAGCAGGGCATCGGACAGGATCCACGACCGCCGGATTCCTTTAACGGAATACCCAAAAGAGGAGGGGTAGATGATGGCGCATACCCAATCCTCCAACACAGCAGACACATTCCAATGCCTAACCGCCAATACCAGAAAGTTGTGATGAATTGCTACAAGGTAGGCGGAAAAACCAAGAGGCTGGTGCCAATTTGCCAAATGGATAAAAGAAGTCCTACCAGGCCCCTTGGGCAACCAAGGCAACCAACCGAAGTCCATAGCAAGGTCAATACGCAAAAGAAGCTGACCTAAGAGGGAGGGCAGGAGATCTGAAGAAAGCAGGAACAGACTGGGAGCTGAGCGCTGCCGCGGCTGTTTAAATGCGTCTAGCCCCGGCCACCAGCTGGCCTTATTGGTCGGCTGGGAGGCTTGGCTGCGGCAGCAGAAGCAATCAGGAGCAGGGAGCTGAGCACGCCTCCCTGCTCCTGCAGGAAGCTGCTCCCGCTCACAACCCCTCCCCTCTGGGAGGAGGAGAGGCCTTGTAAACAAGATTTACATTTAGCTGAGATTCCAGCATAGCAGGAGTTTGGACTGCATGGCCCTTTGGGGGGGGGGCAGTCTTTTCCACTTCTACAATTCCATGATTCTGTGTCGGGGGAAAGACCGAAAGGATCAGCTCTCCAACTCCAGCTGCCCAGCACTACTCTTAGAGCTCCAGCGTTTAAACCAAGACGATGTTCTGTTCTAGCATGCATGCTAGTGATGTATGGAAGTGAGAGCTGGACCATACAGAAGGCTGATCGCCGAAGAATGGATGCTTTTGAATTCTGGTGCTGGAGGAGACTCTTGAGAGTCCCATGGACTGCAAGAAGATCAAACGCATCCATTCTGAAGGAAATCGGCCCCGAGTGCTCACTGGAAGGACAGATCCTGAAGCTGAGGCTCGAAGACTTTGGCCACCTCACAAGAATAGAAGACTCCCTGGAAAAGACCCTGATGTTGGGAAAGATGGAGGGCACAAGGAGAAGGGGACGACAGAGGACGAGATGGTTGGACAGTGTTCTCGAAGCTACCAGCATGAGTTTGACCAAACTGCAGGAGGCAGTGGAAGACAGGAGTGCCTGGCGTGCTCTGGTCCATGGGGTCATGAAGAGTCGGACACGACTAAACGACTAAACAACAACAGGCATGCATGCAGCGTGCACCACAGTGGAGCCTGTCTTCCAAGAACTGGCATGTAAAGTGCTCACTCCGACCGAGGCGGCGTCATGGAAAATCTGCCTTAGCTCTCGCTTGCCCTCTTCCTGACTGTGGTTTTGCGGGCCGCGCAGGGCTCACACCGATACGGCTGCCTGTTCTCCCCAGGCACTTATCGTCCCTTCCCCATTTCCTGCCCTCCTCCCTCCCCCCACTTGTCCTTGTTATAAGAATTTAAGGTCTCAAATATATAAATTAAATGTACAAGGCAAACTCGTACGTAAATACTTAAACCGCATGTCTGAAACAGTACAGGAAGACAGTCCTGAAACCATTTTGACTCTCCCAAACTGACCAAACGTTTCTCTGCAAGGAGGGAAGAACTGAAAAAACCTGCTCATTGTCTCTGTGCTCACAAATCCTGCTTTAAGGGCACATTTAAGGTGTGAATAGGGTGAGCCTGAGACCTGTGACCTGGATTCAGGAATTAAGTAGTTAGAAGGTTTGAATCCCAGCGACAGAAGCTCCCATTGCTCGGTCCCTGCTCCTGCCAACCTAGCAGTTCGAAAGCACGTCAAAGTGCAAGTAGATAAATAGGTACTGCTCCGGTGGGAAGGTAAATGGCATTTCCGTGCGCTGCTCTGGTTCGCCAGCTTAGTCATGCTGGCCACATGACCCGGAAGCTGTACGCCAGCTCCCTCGGCCAATAAAGCGAGATGAGTGCCGCGATCCCAGAGTCGTCCATGACTGGACGTAACGGTCAGGGGTCCCTTTACCTTTAGTAACCTGCCAGACAGGAGATAAACAACACACTCAGGATTCTGTTTTAGACCGCCCCCTTCTGTGATGTATGTATGATGTTTCTGGGGGTGATGTGGAGTTTGAGGGTGGGCAATTGAGGGTGGGCAATTCCAATAGTCTATATAAGGGCGGGCACACCTTTGTTCTGGGTCCTCCTCCTCTCTCCAGCGTGTGAGGGGAGCACCCTGTTGCAACAGCTTTAATAAAGATCAGGCTTACTAGCCTCTCAATATTCTCTGGCTGGCCTCTGTTATTTTCTCCTACCGATGGAGAACCTACAAAGGACTCTATAAGAGCTCTTGTGTACCCCATAAGGGAATAAGGCCAATTTTTGTTGACAACACCTTCAGTGTCTTTGGGCGGAACCTGCACCTTAGAAAGGGGGCTGGGGGCAGGACATTGGAAAGAAGCCTGCGTTGACACGGAATTCCTTTTTATTTCATTAAATTTATGCACTGCTCAATTGTAAAAAAGACGGAGAAGAAATTTCAAAGCAGATTTGCAAAGAGAATAAAGCAATAAAAACCTATTAAAAACATTCAGAAGATAAACTCAGCAGTTAACTAAAACATACAGCAGAATACTACATGTCTGGGCAGGCTTCTCTAAACAAAAATGTTTTTTAGCAGGCGCCAAGAAGGAGCACAGAGAAGGCACCTGCCCCGTGTAAATAGGCAGGGAGATCCAAAGTTTGGGTGCTGCCACAGGAGAAGAATGGGAGCCACTTGCCACGATGGCTATGCTTACCTCCCTTGTCCAAGGCAGTAGTGCTTCTGAATACCAGTTGCATGTGTCCCACTAGGGCAGGCATAGGCAAACTCGGCCCTCCAGATGTTTTGGGACTACAACTCCCACCACCCCTAGCTAACGGGACCAGTGGTCAGGGATGATGGGAATTGTAGTCTCAGAACATCTGGAGGGCCGAGTTTGCCTTTGCCTGCATTAGGGCATCTGGTTGGCCACCGTAAGAACAGGACGCTGGACTAGACGGGCCACTGGCCTGATACCGCAGCCAAGATCTTTTAAAGTTCTTATGTTTCCTTCCAGCTGCTGAGAGGCAGTTTCCCGTGGCCGTGAGGGCAACTGAGGCCTCTGAGCGCTGTCAGATCTGGGGCATGTTCTTTCTCTGTGCCAAAGTGGATGCCTTGGAGCTGCGGGACAAGCAAGCGGGGGAAGTGATCTACACCTGGCCGTACAAGTTCCTGCGGAGATTCGGTCATGACAAGGTAATGGCAGTGGGGTGTTTGTCTCCGGCGCAGCACATTTCAGGGGTGCAATGCCAGACAGTTGCTGTTCCTAAGCAGACTTCGTGGTGTGGATAGGAAGTTGCCAGTGGCCTGGTACTGCCTCCTTTCCGCTGACCATGCCTCCCAGATGTGCCTCCTTTCCAGATGTGTTTCCGCTCCCTGCCTCCTTGCTGTTCCTTCCTGGCTGTTTAAGGGAGGGAGGGTTGTCCTGCTCACCTGGTTTTCCACTGACAGTGTGCACCCACCTTGGGCAGCAGTAGGAGATGGTACGCCGCTGGGGAAGCGGAGGAGGGAGCTGAGATAGGAGCCAAGTCTGTGAAATGGGTGGTAGTGGGGGAATCATGATGTGCTGGTCCTGTGGGTTACCTAAGGCGAGGTCCAAGTCCGGTCCCTGGTCAAAGGTGCAACGTGGAGGCAGTCCATAGTAGCTGAAGCTGGGTGCAGGGCAGGGAGTCGGGTGAAGTCAGGAACAGGCTTGCAAGCAGGGAGCCAGGGCGGGTCAGGAGGTCAGGCAGGAAAGCAGGACAGGGTTCAGGCAGGAACTAGCAACCAACAATGTTGCTCCCACAACTTGGGACTGGGGCTGGCCGGCTTTTATCTGCCCCGAGGCATAGGGCGGCCCCGATCCTCTGGTGACTCGCCCCTCCTGGCCTGGAGGCGAGCACTCCTCCTTCGGGAACTTAGTTCCCTCCGCCTCTCTGCCCTGAGCCTCTGCAGCCCAGGAGAGGCTGGAGGGTCACCGGACCCAGAGGCAACTTCAGCTTCCTCTGACGGGGCTGAGAGTGGAGCACCTGCAGGCAATGGGTCCTCCATCACCTCCGGAGCCAGAGCAGACTCGGCTGGTGCCTGCACCTGAGGACCCAGCACAGGTGAGGACCCTTCAGGCTCAGGCCCCAGCCCCGGCTCAGCTGGTTCTGGAGGCAGGGAATCATGTGCAGGCTGGGATCCCTCAGGTTCAGCCTCTGAGTCCGAATCCCAGGCCATCACACATGATTTTGCAGAAACATTTCCTGTCTTTGGAGGAAGTTTTGTGTCAGCTGGGTGGGGCTTTCCTGCCCCCCTCCACTCTGCCTCCTGCAGGATGCCCTGAGTTCTTCTCTTCCCAAATCCCAGGGAAGGAACCATGCAGAGGAAGTAAGTCTTGTATTGCAGGGGTTTGGATTAGATGACCCATTGGGCCTCTTCCAGCTCTACAATTCTATGTTTGAGTTCTCTAAGGGCTGAACCAAGACCAGTCTTGGGGCTGAACCAGATGTGAAGATGGAGGGCTGTGATGGGAACCCCCACCTCACAGTTTCCTGGTCCTACCTAATATCTGCCACCCAACCGTGGCGGTCCTAAGTCTCACCTGGCTTTGCCTAGCAGAGAGGAGCATTTTAAGTCCCACGGGAAGCAGTGAGGGCCACCAACTTGCATAGCTTTTAAAGAGCATTGGATAAATTCATTGGAGGAGAGGGCTATCGATGGCTACCAGCCATGGTGGCTCTGTTCTGCCTCCTCAGTTGGAGGCAGCAATGCTGATGAATACTAGTTGCCAGAAACCACAGGTGGTGTGGTTCTTGGGCTCAAATCCTGCTTGCTGGTTTCCTAATAGAGGTATCTAGTTGACCACTGTGAGAAGGGGATGCTGGACTAGATGGGTCCCTGGCCTGATCCCTGGCTCTTCCTAAGTTCTTAGAAGATGGAGAATTGTTATGGGAGCTCCCGGCTCCCAGCCTCCTGGTCCCATTGACTCCCCACCCCCCCATTTTTTATTAGTTTTCCAAATTTATAATGAACAGATAGAAAAAAGAATGTCAAAAAACAAACAAGCAAACCGACAAACATTTAACCTGATTATAGTAGTTCCACTTTTATTAACATTGTTAGGTGACTTCCTCAAATCCCCCTGGCTGAGTTTCCATATAAACCATTGTAACTTTTCCAAAATTATTTTCACATAAAATTTACTTGGTCAATTAACATCTTTCTTTCTTTTCATTTTTAACTTTAATATAGTATTTTACACATCACATTTTCAAATCCTAAGCCTATTTGGTACTCCCAAGTGATTCTATTTACCGTATTTTTTGCTCTATAAGACTCACTTTGTCCCTCCTAAAAAGTAAGGGGAAATGTGTGTGCGTCTTATGGAGCGAATACAGGCTGTGCAGCTATCACAGAAGCCAGAACAGCAAGAGGGATTGCTGCTTTCACTGCGCAGCGATCCCTCTTGCTGTTCTGGCTTCTGAGATTCAGAATATTTTTTTTCTTGTTTTCCTCCTCCAAAAACTAGGTGTGTCTTATGGTCTGGTGCGTCTTATAGAGCGAAAAATACGGTATATTATCTTAACATATTTAGCTAAATTTGAATTTCTTCCACTCCTCTTGGTGCTCTTCCTCCCTCTGGTCACGGACTCTTCTGGTCAGGTTGGCTAGCTCCCCAAAATCCATCATCTTCATCTGCCATTCTTCCACTGTTGGTACTTCTTGTAGTTTCCAGTTTTTGGCCAGCAAAATTCTAGCTGCAGTTGTGGCATACAAAAACAATCTAACATCTTTTTTTGGGCAATTCCAAACCTATTATTCCAAGTAGAAAGGCTTCTGGTTTCTTTATAAATGTATATTTCAACATTTATTCAACAGCTAGTTTTACAGGGGTTAAGTACCATCTATACATCATTTTCACCTGGTCCCATTGACTCTCTGCTTACCTTGATGGGCCTCACCTGACTTTGCCCAGCAGAGAGGAGCATTTCAAGCTGCTGGTCCACTTGTCCCTCCCTACAGACTGACCCCAGGAGACCTTGTGTTTCTTCTCCTAGGCCATCTTCTCCTTTGAAGCTGGGCGGAGATGTGCCTCTGGCGAAGGCAGTTTTGAATTTGCCACCAAGCAGGGCAGCGAGATCATCCAGGTCATTGAAGGTGCCATCAATGCTCAGAGGAACTCCACCAGTGCATCTTCAGGTGCCACCCTTCTTGCCGGGGCCGCCAGTACAGCCAAGCCTGTCGAAGGTGCCCAGGGGGCGAAAGCCACTGGGCTGGTAGAAGGGCAGTCATTCCATACTGCGGGCACCAAATCCCTCTCCTTCGAGTCCACCTGGCAAGGAAGACCAGCGAAGGGCAGGTTAGTCAAGCCCACGGCCAGCTGCCCTCTCTCCAGCACCAACTGCCCCTATATGGAGGGGTCTGATGCCCACCCCAGGCGAGAACTCCAGCAGGAATCAATGTCTGAGTACTCGGAGCCATTTGATGCCATCTCCAAGTCGTTGGGAAGCTCAGGTGGCAGCTGTTTCCCCTTGCCTACCACCGAGGAGCCACCGGGGGCAGCGGGCTTGCATGCCAGCACCAGAGGGTTGGGCCTGTCCCCTGCCTCTCTGGGGCTGCACCACATCTATGATGACCCAGAGGCTCTGGCCCACCTGGTGTACGATGAGCCTCAGGAGTTTACAGGGGACGCCTGGAAGGTGCAGGCCACTCCCGAGGACCCTATTGGCCACGAATACCCCTACAACCCAAGCTTGGATGACTACTCTGTGCCTAAGATGGCGGCAGCTTATGCCCCCTTGCAAGATCAAAATGGGCTTGGAGAAAGTGCATATGATCAGGTGATCTTGAGCCTCAAGAACAAGAAAAATGCACAGTGAAAGGAGAGGATGGATGGAATGAATGAATGAATGAATGAATGAAGGGGTGGATGGGAAATGAGAGGATCGCTTTGTTTCATTTGTTGTGGGAGATGAGCCCAGATGCAGCCTCCCTGCCTGCTCAAGTACCGTATTTTTCGCTCTATAAGACGCACTTTTCTCCTCCTAAAAAGTAAGGGGAAATGTGTGTGCGTCTTACGGAGCGAATGCAGGCGGGAGGCTCTGCTCAGCGCTCCCTTTAAAGAGCCGCGCGGAGCGTGTGTGCGGCTCTTCGGGGAAAAGCCCCCAGGAGCCACACACACACTCCGCACACTCTTTAAAGGGAGTGCGGCTCTTGGGGACCCTTAGCCGCACGCAGCCTCTCCCAGGCAATGGAAGCCTTCATCCCACTGCCCGGGAGAAGCTGTGCGCGGCTATCCCTTAAGCCAGGACAGCAAGCAGGATCGCTGCGCAGCGTTCCCGCTTGCTGTCCTGGCTTCTGGGATTCAGAATATTTTTTTTCTTGTTTTCCTCTTCCAAAAACTAGGTGCGCCTTATGGTCTGGTGCATCTTATAGAGCGAAATGTGGTATGTTTATAGAGGAAGTCTGCTGACCCTTTGTTGCGACCGCTGGGATAATCCAGGAACAGGGGTTGAAGTTGGTACAAAAATGGTATTATACACCTGTAAGGTTATATCATATTACAAAATCTGGAAGTAAGAATTGTTGGAGGAAATGTGGAGTGATGGGAACGTACAGTCATATGTGGTGGGATTGTCCATTAGTTAATGAATTTTGGAAACAGATTGGTATAGAAATTCTGGGTAGGAAGGTGGGAATATCTAAATTAATGGTTCTTATTAGTCTGAGTAGCACCGAGTTCAAAACAAAAGAGGAATGTAAATGGGTAAAATGGATGGTAACTGTGGCCAGACAGGTTATAGCGAGTAACTGGAAAAATGTAGAAGGGTTGGGGTGAACCAATGGAGGAAAAGATTGAATATTATAATTTTAGAATATCTAACTGTGAAGATACACAGAATGAAAGGGTTTAAGGTCAATGAGAAAGAGGAGGAATGGTTTGAGAAGATATTGAATTATTTGGGTAGGTTTGAACAATTTGGGGCAATTAAAATGTTAAAAGTCAAATAAACTTTGTGGATGGAGGAGTATTAACGTTTACAAAATTGTACATATGGTTGATTTGAATATGTTATTATTGATTATGTATACCCAATGTATCAGCCGCCTGGGGGGGTTCACTGTTTGTGGTTTGGTTGTTGGTAAAACATAAAAATTTTAAACATAAAAAAGGAAGTATTCTGGCCATCATTATTGCAGGTAGATCCAACTGAGTGGGAGAGAGCAGGCTTGCTGCAATTTTGAAGGCTGTGTGCCATGGGATGCATTATTCGCCAGTACGGCTTCTCTACATGAAATATATTAAAGGGTGAAGACTATGATATATAGCTGCTCCGCAAACACGCATAAGGTTTTTCATTCTGCAGGGCGCTTGCCTTCCACTTGTGGCTCAGCTGATCTGAGGTGAAGCAAAGTTCTGACCTGAGCCACCAAGAGGCCTTGGTCTCTCTTCCACTCTTCTGAGCTGCTCCCACTCATTTACCTGTCAGGAGTTCAACCTACACTCGAGTAGGACCCTGGCAGAGACACATGCTGGACTGGCATGTTCCCTCCCTCCTGGGTGATCGTTCAGGAGCTTCAAAAGCTTTCTTCAGCCCGAACATCACAGCGACCGATGCCAACAGATATCGACACACTTAGGGATCCACAGAGTTTGTGCAACTTGTGTGACAGACCTCAGCAACTCAGCATTTTGGCTAATCTACTTTATTTACATATAAACACACACGGAGCGCTGCAAAATGGCTCCCTCTCTCTCTAGCATCAGAAAGCAAAGAGAGAGAACAAAGGACAAGAGTCCCACTTCACAGAACACAGTAACACAAACATCCTGTCTCCGTCAGTTCCCACTCTGTGGAGTCAAAACATATACAGTGGTGCCTCGCAAGGCGAAAAGAATCCGTTCTGTGATTCTCTTCGTCTAGCGGTTTTTTCCGTCTTGCGAAGCAAGCCCATTGAAGGATAAGCGGATTAGCGCTATTAGCGGCTTTTAGAGGCTTTTAGCGGCTTATCTGCTGATCGGATCAGCTGATAAGCGGCTTAGAAAAAAGGGGGGGAAGGAAAAAAAACCCAGCAGGAACTCGCAAGACATTGTCGTCTTGCGAAGCAAGCCCATAGGAGATTCGTTTTGCGAAGCACCTCCAAAACGGAAAACTCTTTCATCTAGCGAGTTTTCCGTCTTGCGAGGCATTTGTCTTGCGGGGCACCACTGTACAGTGATACCTCGGGTTACAGATGCTTCAGGTTACAGACTCCTCTAACCCAGAAATAGTACCTTGGGGTTAAGAACTTTGCTTCAGGATGAGAACAGAAATTGCGCAGGAGCAGTGGGAGGCCCCATTAGCTAAAGTGGTACCTCAGGTTAAGAACAGTTTCAGGTTAAGAACAGACCTCCAGAACGAATTAAGTTCTTAACCGAGGTACCATTGTAGGGTCATGTGATAGACAAAAATCCCAGGACTGCAATCATGGAGCAGGAATTCTAACATTACCATCCGAGGCAGTGAAGGAGCCACAGGCCCTGGAGTAACTCTGCCCCCACTGCCCCGGCTGACCACTGGATCCTTCTGGACAGGAATGGGTAAAGAAGACTTCCTGTTCCAGGAGTGCAAAGATCTTGCAGAGCTGTGGGGTGCCCCTCTATCCTTTGCCTGCTCCTTGGCCCTGACCTCTGATTCCATTACCAACAGAAGCTGGTCTCCACTATATCTTGAGGGTACCAAGTTGACCTGGTGCAACTTCTGCTGCCTGGCTTATCTTTACCTGTTGCCTTGTCGGCAATTTGTGGAAATGGGATTTAAACATTCAGCACCACTGGACCCAGCAGTGCCGGATTTACATATAAGCTAAACAAGCTATAGCTTAGGGCCCTGCTCTCTTCCCCCTCCCCCAAATTTCACTATTAATCTACAGTGGTACCTCAGGTTACAAACGCTTCAGGTTACATATGCTTCAGGTTACAGACTCTGCTAACCCAGAAATAGTGCTTCAGGTTAAGAACTTTGCTTCAGGATGAGAACAGAAATCGTGCTCCGGCGGTGCGGCAGCAGCAGGAGGCCCCATTAGCTAAAGTGGTGCTTCAGGTTAAGAACAATTTCAGGTTAAGTACAGACCTCCGGAACGAATTACCGTAAGTACTTAACCCGAGGTACCACTGTACTAAGGGACGCAGGTGGCGCTGTGGGTTAAACCACAGAGCCTAGGACTTGCCGATCAGAAGGTCAGCGGTTCGAATCCCCGTGACGGGGTGAGCTCCAGTTGCTTGGTCCCTGCTCCTCACAACCTAGCAGTTCGAAAGCACACCAGTGCAAGTAGATAAATAGGTACTGCTCCGGCGGGAAGCTAAACAGCATTTCCGTGCACTGCTCTGGTTCGCCAGAAGCAGCTTAGTCATGCTGGCCACATGACCCGGAAGCTGTACGCTGGCTCCCTCGGCCAATAAAGCGAGATGAGCACCGCAACCCCAGAGTTGGCCACGACTGGACCTAATGGTCAGGGGTCCCTTTACCTTTACTACCACTGTACTCTTAATTGTATTTCAGTTCACTTTGTTTTTACTTTGTTTACTCAGTTTTACTTTGATAAAATACATATTTTGTTATGCGCAAATGGCTTTAGATACCTACTAGGTCCATAAATTACCATATAGCATATCTATTCAACAGAAAAAAGCGACAATTTGTTGTTGACAAAGGGCAGCTGGACATATAAAGGGCCCCATTACCTTCAGTAGCTTAGGGCCTCATCAAACCTAAATCCGGCCCCGGGACCCAGTTGGGAGCTTGTTCATCAAAGAGGTCCTACAAACCTGGAGAGAACTAGTCTCACACCCACTGATGGTGGCAGAGAATTTTCAGTCGCAGCCAAATCAAAACCAAAAAACTAGGTTGGATAAAATCTGGGAGTCCCAGTACTTGGCAATTTCAGTGCAAATTAAAGGAAGCATATATAAGCATCCGTCCCCAATACAGTGACATATTTCTTGGGGAAATTATCATGGTTCGTTAACTAAGCAGACTTGAGGAAAAATCTTTGTGGCAGACCAGAGCAGTTACAATTATGTTCTTGTGTTGTTGGGTATCTTCTGTGCTGCCATTCAAACTGTGAGCTTCCAGAGTACGAGAGATCCCACAAGTGCACAAACTCTGGGATTTGCTCCCACTGGCAATAGTGATGGCCACCAATTTGGATGGCTTTAAAAGGGGATTGGACCATTTCACGGAGAAGCAGAAAGCTTTCGGGGATCATCTAGGGCTTATCCAAACTGACCCTTTGCCCCACTCTTTCCAGGCAGTCCCACACTTTCCAGGTCTCCCTTTTTTCTGTGTGTCCTGCTACTTTCCGTAGGAATATCCACCACCCACCACTGAATCAAAAACAATAGCAATCCACAGAAAACCCAATTGCCATTTTTTCAGATTTGGCAGTAAACTGAGTTTTCCCAGGGAAAGTGGAAGGACCCCAAAAAAACCTGCTTGGTCACGGTTGGTGGTAGCCAAATATGCTTGGTGAAGGGATCTCAAATGACTCGGGGGCAACGCGGAACATCCAGAACCAAAATACCTGGAGTCTGAGAGGGTTAAATTTTGGAGTCATAGTTATGGATGGACTGAGTCCCCTCATTTGGGACTTTTTAGTTTAGAGATAAGGCAAATATAATAATAATAATAATAATAATAATAATAATAATAATAATAATAATAATACAGTGTTACCTCGGGTTAAGTACTTAATTCGTTCCGGAGGTCCGTTCTTAACCTGAAACTGTTCTTAACCTGAAGCACCACTTTAGCTAATGGGGCCTCCTGCTGCTGCTGCGCTGCCGGAGCACGATTTCTGTTCTCATCCTGAAGCAGAGTTCTTAACCCGAGGTACTATTTCTGGGTTAGCGGAGTTTGTAACCTGAAGCATATGTAACCTGAAGCGTATGTAACCCAAGGTACCACCAAATATATTATTATCATTTATACCCCACCCATCTGGCTGGCTCCCAATTGAATATTAAAAACACAATACAGTATTAAACATTAAAAACTTCCCTAAATAGGGCTGCCTTCAGATGTCTTTTAAAAGGAAGATAGTTGCTTATTTCCTTGACATCTGATGGGAGGGCGTTCCACAGGGGCGGGCGCCACTACCAAGAAGGCCCTCCGCCTGGTTCCCTGTAACCTCACTTCTCGCAATGAGGGAACTGCCAGAAGGCCCTCGGCGCTGGACCTCAGTGTCCGGGCAGAACGATGGGGGTGGAGACGCTCCTTCAGATATACAGGACCAAGGCCGTTTAGGGCTATAAGGTCAGCACCAACACTTTGAATTGTGCTCAGAAATGTACTGGGAGCCAATGTAGGTCTTTCAAGACCGGTGTTATGTGGTCCTGGTGGCCGCTCCCAGTCACCAGTCTAGCTGCCGCGTTCTGGATTAGTTGTAGTTTCCGGGTCACCTTCAAAAGTAGCCCCACATAGAGCACAAGCGGGAGATAACCAGAGCATGCACCACTCTGGCAGAAAGAAGTGACACGATAGATTTTTTTCTTTAAAAAATCATGTATGACATGGAGAAAGTGGAGAGACTGTTAGTATCTTGGCTCACAGGCAGAGGTACATAGAAATGCGACTGTTCCCTTCAGACTCCATCAGAAGAGTCACACACTCCTCCCCTGTACTTCCAGCACAGGTCATATGACACTCTGAGCTAACATCCGGTGCTCAGTACAGAGAATAGGCTCCACCTTCTCTCCAACAGCACATCTGCAAAACACAGATTTTCATTCGAGCCATCTGGAGCTGGCTTTTGCCTTGGTGCTTTTTCCTGACATCGACCCCCCCTTCCTCTCACATAGCACTAGAACTCCTGGACTCCAGTGAAGCTGAATGTTGGAAGGTTCAGGGCAGAGAAAAGGAAGCATTTATTTGTGCAGCACAGAGTTAATGGAACCCACTGCCAAAGGAGGCAGTGACGGTCACTAACTGAGATGACGTTTAAAGGGGAGTGGACAAATTCATGGAGTAGAGAGGGCTATTGATGACTACTAGGCAGGACGGCTCTAGTCTACCTTCACGGTTGGAGGCAGAAGTGCTTCTGAAAGTCCTTCTGCTGAAAACCACTGAAGGAGAGCAAATTCCCCTTGTGCATCTGGCTGGAACAGGCCCTTGGCTTGTTCCAGCAGACTCTTCTTCTGTTCTTATGTCAAGTCCAGTTGTGGCCGACCCTGGGGTTGCGGTGCTCATCTCGCTTTATTGGCTGAGGGAGCCTGCATACAGCTTCCGGGTCATGTGGCCAGCATGACTAAGCCGCTTCTGGCGAACCAGAGCAGGTCCTCATAGGTGCCTGAGTTGGCTTTCCTTCCTCTCCCCTCCCCATCCCTTCTTCCTTTAAAAGTAAGGGACCCCTGACCATTAGGTCCAGTCGTGGCCGACCCTGGGGTTGCGGTGCTCATCTCGCTTTATTGGCTGAGGGAGCCTGCATACAGCTTCTGGGTCATGTGGCCAGCATGACGAAGCCGCTTCTGGCATGGAAACGCCGTTTACCTTCCCACCGGAGTGGTACCTATTTATCTACTTGCACTTTGACGTGTTTTTGAACTGCTAGGTTGGCAGGAGCAGGGACCGAGCAATGGGAGCTCACCCCGTCATGGGGATTCGAACCGCCGACCTTCTGATCGGCGAGTCCTAGGCTCTGTGGTTTAACCCACAGTGCCACCCGCATCCCCACTGAAGTATTAAGGAGGAAGAATTCGAAACCTGCGGGTCCAGAGATTCACAGAAGACTATTTGAAAAGTAATTGTGATGACCAGAATACATTTGTAGGTTTGCAAGAAGTTTTGTGAAGTAAATTATTTCAATTATTGCAAAAATGGTTAAAGAGGTGGATTGTGAGTTAAGATAATTAAAGGCAATAGGAATTCCAGAAATGCAGAAGAAATGATAAAAATGGTGGATCATCAGAGGTGCTGATGGAAGTCCAAAAAGATTGTATAAGATGTGAAGCTCTGTGGAATGTATAATAATTGGTATGTTGATATTAATAAAAATTATATATTAAAAAAGAAGAAGTATTAAGGAGGTTCAATGGAATGTAATAATATTAAAGATTAAAAGAGAAAAACTAAACAGGGTCTCAATGGCACTGGTTGGCCATTGGAAAATGTAAGTACCACATATCCCAGCCCCAAGTGACCTCTGAGCAGGCAGAGAGGTCTGCTCCACAGCCAGTTTCAGCTGAGAAAGGTGTGTGCCAGAAGGCTGGTGGAGTGCAGCAGTTCTGCCACAGGAGGGCAGCATTGTCCCACTGCCAGCTCAGGAACTGCTCCTGAACGAAGCGTTCGCCCAAGCAGGAATCTTTGATCCTAGGAGCCGAGCAAGGAAGAGGAGCCGCAGAGCATCTTGGAAAGCTGGGCCACCCATGTCGGATTTCCCTGCCTCGGGCACTGCCAGAGGAGTCTGTGCCCACGCAGCTGGGACTGAGCTGAGTTCCTGGGTGCGATCTGACCAGAGAGAAGGGGCAAGCTAGAGTTAAGCCTGCTCACGCACCCTTATAAATCACCTCTCTTTTAAATCAGAACCAGAGAAGGCGGTGAAGGTCCTGCGTGAGTGTCTGGAGGCGGTTGGAGGATGGATGGCGGCTAACAGATTGAGGTTGAATCCTGACAAGACAGAAGTACTGTTTTTGGGGGACAGGGGGCGGGCAGGTGTGGAGGATTCCCTGGTCCTGAATGGGGTAACTGTGCCCCTGAAGGACCAGGTGCGCAGCCTGAGAGTCATTTTGGACTCACAGCTGTCCATGGAGGCACAGGTCAAATCTGTATCCAGGGCAGCTGTTTACCAGCTCCATCTGGTACGCAGGCTGAGACCCTACCTGCCCGCGGACTGCCTCGCCAGAGTGGTGCATGCTCTGGTTATCTCCCGCTTGGACTACTGCAATGCGCTCTACGTGGGGCTACCTTTGAAGGTGACCCAGAAACTACAACTAATCCAGAATGCGGCAGCTAGACTGGTGACTGGGAGCGGCCGCCGAGACCATATAACACCGGTCTTGAAAGACCTGCATTGGCTCCCAGTATGTTTCCGAGCACAATTCAAAGTGTTGGTGCTGACCTTTAAAGCCCTAAACGGCCTCGGTCCAGTATACCTGAAGGAGCGTCTCCACCCCCATCATTCTGCCCGGACACTGAGGTCCAGCGCCGAGGGCCTTCTGGCGGTTCCCTCATTGCGAGAAGCAAAGCTACAGGGAAGCAGGCAGAGGGCCTTCTCGGTAGTGGCGCCCGCCCTGTGGAACGCCCTTCCAGCAGATGTCAAAGCGATAAACAACTACCTGACATTCAGGAGACATCTTAAGGCAGCCCTGTTCAGGGAAGTTTTTAACGTGTGATATTTTACTGTATTTTTGGTTTCTATGGAAGCCGCCCAGAGTGGCTGGGGAGGCCCAGCCAGATGGGCGGGGTATAAATAATAAATTATTATTATTATTATTATTATTATTATTATTATTATTTTGAGCAGGGGCACCCAGAGTGGGCCAGGTAGAGCGTGGGCGCTGCTGCCCTGTCTTATAGTGCCCACCCTCAAGTTATACACCCAGCACTTTTTAAAGAACAAAGGAACATGAGCCTGTTGAATCGGCCAATGGGCATCCTATTTTCACAATGACCAACCAGATGCCTCAGTGGCTCCTCCGATGTCCTGACACCACGCGCATGATGTTGGCATGCATCGCACAACGTCGACGCCTGCATTCTCCTTCAGAAACTGCCGCCTCTGGGAAGGAGGCACCGGCCAGGGAATCCCCTAGGGAACCTCCATGGGAAGAGGGCTCCGAGCCAAGGGATTTGTGGTCAGACAGTGAGTGGTCAGAGTGGTCAGAGAAGGAGCAGACTGGGAGGAGGAGGAAAAAGAAGAGGTTGCAGGGTTTAGTGAACAGGAAGAGGTTGCAGCAGAGCACAGTTCAGACTCCCAGGTGGTTGTTGGGGCTGGAGAGGAGGTGGAGACAGGCTGCTAAAGAATTGAAGGAGTCTCCCTGAAATATACTCGGAGTGTGGATTTCATGCTCTTTATTCAGCTCATAGCAGCGAGGAATGAAAGTTCCCCCAAAATACCTGCTTTATATATATTATTTACACAATGGGCCGCACATGATTGGCTAATTCCGGGATTCTCCTGTAGGCCAATCGGGTTGCGGATTCACCTTCACCTGGAGCTGCATTGGGTGGCTCCTGTGGACCAATCATACTGCTGCATTGTTCTAGGACCAACCAGACTGCTGCATTCTGAATCCTATTGTTCTAGGACCAACCAGACTGCTGCATTCTGAATCCTATTGTTCTAGGACCAACCAGACTGCTGCATTCTGAATCCTATTGTTCTAGGACCAACCAGACTGCTGCATTCTGAATCCTATTGTTCTAGGACCAACCAGACTGCTGCATTCTGAATCCTATTGTTCTAGGACCAATCAGACTGCTGCATTCTGAATCCTATTGTTCTAGGACCAATCAGACTGCTGCATTCTGAATCCTATTGTTCTAGGACCAATCAGACTGCTGCATTCTGAATCCTATTGTTCTAGGACCAATCAGACTGCTGCATTCTGAATCCTATTGTTCTAGGACCAACCAGACTGCTGCATTTTGGATCCTATTGTTCTAGGACCAATCAGACTGCTGCATTTTGGACACTATTCAACTCTGTACATAACACTCCCCATCCTGCTGTGACCAGCTCCCCTCCCCTCCTTTCTCCTAGAACACACGGAGAAATGAAATGGGCAGAGCAAAGGGTGGTTGCATGCAGACGCAGCCTCAGATTGCGTGGGGAAGACCCTGGAGTCCTAGTAGAAACCAGGAAGGAGGGATGACCATTGGTCCTTCCAGCTGCTTCACTGGGGCGAGACCTCCTAGAAAGAATTGCTGAGCTCACTAGGCCTGAGCTGTGGTTTATTTCCTGGAATGAAGAGCTACCTTCACTGGGTGACCTGCGCACCTGTCTCCATCCCTGATGGGCAGGCAGGTGGGGGCTGGCTGAGGGCTGCCTGTGGCTAGTGGGCCAGAGCCCCATTCACCCCAAAGGACCAGATGACCTCTGGCAAGCCCAGGCCAGAGCGCTGCTTGGCATTTTGACCCCAGGAGGGCCTGTCCTAGGGGAGAACCTCTCAAGGGCTGAGGCCTTGGCGATGGCTCGTGTCGGGGGCCGAGTGACTCTTTTGAAAGTCACCGTCCTCCCCAAGGGGCCTCTTCTGGAAAGCATGTCAAGAGACCAGAGTTTTGACTGCCTCAGCCCGTCTTTAAAAACCACTTTCCAGCTGCCTCTGAATTATAAATGAAACACTTTGCTTTATTGTCATCCTGATTCCAGTGGCTTCCTTGGCAGAGCAGAGCAGCAGGGGGCCTCGCTGTGGACCAACCGGCCTTGGCATCAAGGGCTCTTTTGCAAAAGGAGAAGGATTCAAACCGCACCCCCCCTCCACCCGCCCCCAAGCTCGCTTTTAAGTTCAGGTTATAGTTTGGAGGGGATTTTTGTTTTAAGCAATTAACGCAGCAATACTGAAGCGGGGGCTCCTGTCGTGCTGAGAGCTTGAATTTCCTTCCTGGATGCTGCTGGAGCCGAAAGCTTTCACCATAAAAACGAAACAACTCTCTGGGGACTTGGGGTTTTGCTGCAGCGGGGAAAAGAGGCAGGTATCAGCTGTCCTGCGCCACCCATGGGCCTCGTTGGCTGCTGAGACGGCAGTTGGTTGCCGGCGAGATCCAGACTCTGCGCTCCTGAAATGTCAGGTGCCGGCGCGGCGGCAGCGCAGGGGAGCAGAGATGGACGCGTTCCCGATTCCAAGGGCTCCGGTGTGTGGCTATGCGACTGACAGCGAGAGGAACGCTTTTGGGTGGTCTGGGAAAGTATCCCTCCTGGCTCTGCCGCTTTATTTACAGCACAGTTCTATACACATCTTCTCAGAAATGTGTCCCATTGAGCTAAAAGTAAAAGTAAAGGGACCCCTGACCATTAGGTCCAGTGGTAACTGACTCTGGGGTTGTGGCGCTCATCTTGCTTTATTGGCCAAGGGAGCCGGCGTACAGCTTCCAGGTAATGTGGCCAGCATGACTAAGCCACTTCTGGCGAACCAGAGCAGCGCACGGAAACGCCATTTACCTTCCCGCCGGAGTGGTACCTACTTATCTACTTGCACTTTGAGGTGCTTTCTAACTGCTAGGTTGGCATGAGCAGGGACCGAGCAACGGGAGCTCACCACGTCGCGGGGATTCGAACCGCCGACCTTCTGATCGGCAAGTCCTAGGCTCTGTGGTTTAACCCACACCGCCACCCGCGTCCCTTTCCCTTTGAGCTAGAGGTCACTTAAGTGCGTACCGGACTGCCGTCAGGTTAATTAGCAGAAGTTCCAGCATTATGATGGTAAACGTGTATTTCATTGCGGTTGACAAACTGCACTGGTTGCCAATTTGCTACGGGGCCAAATCATACTATTGGTATACACACCCACTCAGCTGCTTCAATTGGTGGAACTGGAACTGCTGCAGGTGTCACATAATACCTGTCCCACATTTCTAAAAACTCAGTCTTTTAGTGTGGAAGGCACCTGAACTCTGAAACTCCCTGCCTATTGACATTGGGCAAGCGCCTTCGCTGTACAGTCATACCTTGGGTTAAAGACGCTTCGGGTTAAATCTTTTCAGGTTGCGTCCCACGGCGACCCAGAAGTACTGAAAATGGTTACTTCCGGGTTTCACTGCTCGCAATCGCAGATGCTCAAAATGACGTCACACGCATGCGCAGAAGTGGCGATTCGTGACCCGTGCATGCACAGATGCGCAGACGCGGGTTGCGTTCTGCTCATGTTGAGAACGGGGCTCCGAGGCGGATCCCGTTCGCAACCAGAGGTACCACTGTACTCTTTTGGAAGCCTTCTAAAAACATTTTTGTTTAGACAAGCCTACCCAGACATGTAGAATGTGAATGCATCTGTTTTTGGCTTATTGTTGATTTTATGTTTTAAGTTTTAAGTTATTGATGGGATTTCTTTACTAACAATTTTATTGTTTTATTCTCTTTGTAAACCGCTTTGAGGTTTTAGGGATTTTTAACAATCATGCAGTGTATAAATTTTATGAAATAAACTAAGTAAAACAATCAGACTCGCTTATGCCATATGGGCCCAATTGCTGATGCAACAATCCAGAAGTTAAGCTGGCCATTTTGTTTGTTTGTTTTGCACAGGAGGACAAAATTATTTGAAGGGAGCTTTCTCCCTCCCATTCTACTGTCGTTCACTGCAATTTCCTGACTTTCACTGTAACTTAAAACACATACACACACATCCTGTGACAATGTGCAGTTCTATATGTCAGCCACCTATTTGGATGCTTTTGAGTAATGGTTATGGTTTTTTAAGTAATGTGCAAGCATTACTCAAAAGCATTCAAATAGGTGCTTTATATATTCTGACATGCCACCCCAATCTCTGCTGGGAGGTGTGAGATTCCAGGGGCTGCAGAAACGCTTACCAGGGTTTGTGTTCCCTTTTGAGACAATGAGGCTCAGCGGAGACTGCAGTGTCTTTATGAAATGTGGTTTATTTACGCATATTTGCAACCTGTGTCTGGATGGAGAGAGTTCAGAGCATTCACAACTCAAGAGGGGCTGGCTTCCTGCAGGAATACAGCCTTGGACTCCAAGGACAGCCAAAAGCCATCCTCTGTAATTTATTTCCTCCACCCCATCATCCCTAACTCACATGTCCCTGCTTCTCCTTCTTGCTAACCCACTCCAGCCTACATCACTCAAACTTGAAATCCTAAACCTGCCCTTCGTCCGCTACCATTGGCCTTTGCCTCTGTGACTCACTCAGGTGTGTATGTGGTGGGGAGGGCTCCACCCCTCTCCAACCAGCCATATAGGTTTGGCCTGCCTTTTTTGACCCAGCTAGATTCAGAATCTAGCAACTTAATACTGCAAGCATTGGTTTATTCCTGACATTCACGAAATCTAAGAATTAGGGAGATCTGCTCCCCAACTCATAACACATTTAGGAGGATCTAACCCCCATAACAGGATGCGGTGGTGCTGTGGTCTAAACCACTGAGCCTAGGGCTTGCAGATCAGAAGGTCAGCGGTTCGGATCCCTGCGATGGGGTGAGCTCCCGTTGCTGGGTCCCTGCTCCTGCCAACCTAGCAGTTCGAAAGCACGTCAAAGTGCAAGTAGATAAATAGGTACCACTCTGGAGGGAAGGTAAACGGCATTTCTGTGTGCTGCTCTGGTTCACCAGAAAGCGGTTTAGTCATGCTGAGAAGGCCCTCTGCTTGGTTCCCTGCAACCTCATTTCTCGCAGTGAGGGAACCACCAGAAGGCCCTCGGTGCTGGACCTCAGTGTCCGGGCAGAATGATGCGGGTGGAGACGCTTCTTCAGGTATACAGGACCGAGGCTGTGTAGGGCTTTAAATGCACTGACACTTTGAATTGTGCTCAGAAACATACTGGGAGCCAATATAGGTTTTTCAGGACCGGTGTTATATGGTCTCGGAGGCCACTCCCAGTCACCAGTCTAGCTGCTGCATTCTGGATTAATTGCAATTTCCGGGTCACCTTCAAAGATAGAGCGTGTTGCAGTAGTCCAAGCAGGAGATAACCAGAGCATGCACCACTCTGGCGAGACAGTCTGCCAGTCTGAGCCTGTGTACCAGATGGAGCTGGTAAACAGCTGCCCTGGGCACAGATTTGACCTGTGCCTCCATGGACAGCTGTGAGTCCAAAATGACTCCCAGGCTGCGCACCTGGTCCTTCAGGGACACAGTTACCCCATTCAGGACCAGGGAGTCCCCCCCACCTGCCTACCCCCTGTCCCCCCAAAACAGATGGACCACTGACCTGATCCAGCAGGTCTTTCTAATATTTTTATGATAAAGTGTGCAAGTCTACACTTTTACCTTCTTTACCTTCTTCAACAAGGAGCCACATTGCTGCTGCCAAGGCTTGTTTGGAATCTGACACCTATTTCTATTCTTCCTTTGACTTTCCCCCCCCTTAGAGGAGTTATTTGCTCCTCTTTTTTTACCACCCCTTAGAAATAAACAAGCAATTGTCAGTGCAGTCTGAGTACAGCCTAGGTAATTAATGGATTCTTCTGCTCTTGTAATAAACTGCACCCTCTTTCCCTCTAAGCCCTGGTATGCTGCTTGATTGTTAATTTCCCGCTGTAAGTGGCATTTGCCCAATTATGCAGCATGACTCTGAGTGAAGGACCCAAGTGCTTGCCAGCTGGGTTCCTGTGTACATCTGGGCGTGTGCATGGAGACAAGGAGGCTGTTCAGAATCCCGAGACGTCCGTATCCAGAGGGTCTCCAAGCTTGCACAGATTTATTCTATGGCCGAACGAGGAAAAAAGAAAAGGAGAACAGAACAAACATTTGCTTTGAAAATTACATTTAGCCGAAGACAATGTACCAAAGAGAGAGAGAGAGTGAGGGAGGGAGGGAGAGAGCGCGCGCAGTGTTGATAAGAGAATGAGCCTGTTGCTTTCTCAAATAGGAATTTCAACTCTATATGCAACATTAGCTTGGGACAATTACGCTGAGTTGATTGACACACTGCCACCAAAGGAGATGTTGCAAGAGAAAGAGATGATTAAGAAAAAGAATGCTATGGGAAACCAAATGATTGATGCAGATTTTGTCGTTGCAACTCAGAACCTAGGTGGAACAGATTCCATGTGGATGGTTGGCACCTTCCTCTGGGAGACCAAGAACATTCAGGTGCAACCAGAAGGCAATGGACTTCTGCAAAGGTGTGAAGCCCTTTGGCCTTTTTCTGAACTTAGTGACAAAAACATTCATGCACCTTTCCCCTTTCTGCCGGTTGAAGCCTTCCTTTACATAAAACTTCTTAAAACGGTTGTTGGGGTCCTTGTATGGGTTTGTACCAGACTCAAATGGACATTTCCTGCTCATGTGTCCAGACGTGTGTGTGTGGAGGATTATTGACATTTACCCTGCTGTGTGTGTGTGTCAGTGGGATTTTGAGTGGGAAAAGAAGTCCCCTTGCTCTTCTGAGGAATGTGAGAGGGATGGTGTTATGTACTGAGTTGAATAGGATCCAAAATGCAGCAGTCTGATTGGTCCTAGAACAATAGGATTCAGAATGCAGAAGTCTGATTTGTCCGCAGGAGCCACCCAATCCAACTCCAGGTGGAGGTGAATCTGCAACCTGATTGGCCTACAGGAGAATCCCAGAATTAGCCAATCACGTGGGGCCCATTGTGTAAATAATGTATATAAAGCAGACATCTCGGGGTAACTGGCACTCCTCACTACCATGAGCTGAATAAAGAGCATGAAATCCACACTCAACTCCGAGTATATTTCAGATGGGCTGGATGCTACCTTCTCCCCAGAACCAAAATTACCCCTCCCCGAGTGAATGGTCCTCACTCCAAGATTAGAGGAGAAAGGAGGGCTGGTGGCAGCCAATGTCCATTTTGTGGAGCCCTGGGCTTCTCCTCGTCCCTGTGCCGGTGAGGACGGAGCTTGCAGTTCTTTTCCAGGGACCACAAATTAGAGAAAGGCATTTCCTGGTCCCAACTGAAGGTCTGTTGCTGCTGGTCACTTTTTGAAAAAAATGCTGCAATAATAATCCTCAGAGGTTCTGGTCTGAAATGATGTTCTCATTTCTTTTTCTCATTTCACAGTCAAATGAGGGCACTTCATTTGGTTGGATGTTTGTCGAGAGTCACCGGGGGCCGAGGTTATATTGTGTTCACGGTGTTTCTTGGCACAGGGGCACCATTAACGCAGAGGCGTAGAAGAAGTACGGAGGTGGCCCCTCACAAGTCAAGGAGGGCAGGTGAAATTGCCTCTCTACATCCAGCCACTTCCAGAATGTAGATGTGCCAAGAGGGTCCTGTTACCATCCCAGACAGCACAGGGGTTTCTAGCCTGGAAGTGAGCTGGAGGTGCCTTATCGCAGGATCTCTTTCCATCAATGTGTTTGTTACCCAGAAATCTGTCAGTATCTCAGCTCGCAGTCAGAGGTAACTGGCCTCCCCCGGGCAAACCGAGTGAGATACTTGTTGACCTTCCCTTCTGCGTCTCCCGGCAGGCAAGGTCGTAAATCGGCGATTCTCCTCGTCAAACATGAGAAGAACACACCCTCCTCCTCTCCCTCCCTGCATTCCCCCAGGGAGGGGAAAAGAGACAGACAGGAGTCTATTTACATGTCTTTTATTCCTGTCATTTCAGCAGTACATAGAAACGTGACTGCACTCTCCAGACTCCAACAGTAGAGTCACACCTCCACCCCTGTACTTCCAGTACGGGTCAGATGACACTCTGAGCTAACATCCGGTGCTCAGTACAGAGAATATACTCCCCCTTTTCCCCAACAGTACAGTTCCAGACCACAACATCCTGTTTTGCTTTCCAGCCACCTGCAGCTGGCTTTTGCATTGCTGCTTTTATCCAACAAAATCACCACAAACAAACATTTAGCATCCCAGTGCTTCCAGGAGATCACCGGCAAGAGAAACAAACACAGAGCAGAATCAATGTGTTATGTTTGTTTCAGATTGCCTAAGCCAGGTTTTCCCCATCCTGGTGCTTTCCAAATAGCTTGGACTACAACTCCCATCAGTCGCAGCTTGATGTGGCTCTGTTGGCCGGGGCTGATGGGAATTGTAGTTCAAAATCTCCAGAAAATATTTAAGTACACCTTCCCCAAAAAACCAGAAGCCTTTTTGTTAGGTTTGATGGGGAAAGAAATTAAGAAAGTTGATCAAAGACTTTTTATGTATACCATAGCAGCGGCAAGAAACATGCTCGCCCCAAACTGGAAATCACAAGAAATTCCTACTATTGCGGAGTGGCAGATGAAAATGATGAGTTATGCAGAGCTAGCCAAACTGATGGGACGAATCTGGGACCAGGACGATCAGAGGTTTCCAGAAAGTTGGAGTAAATTTATGGTGTATATAAAGGATAATTGTCAGAGCTGCCCGAGGTCCCAGCTCACAAAGGACCAACGCCGGTTCGTTGTTATATACAAAAGTCTTTATTGAAGTTCAGTTTCGCTTTCACAGCTGCAGCGCGCAGCTCTACGTCTGAAACTCTAGACCGCTGAAGCTCCATCTGAATCTCCTCCCCCCAGACACCAGTTTAAGACTCTAGCCTTGCTCCACCTCTTCCTTTGCTCTTTCCTCCTCTGGTTCCACCTGTCCGCTGGGGTCTTGCCCTTCCTAGACTCTTCTGACGCTGAGTCCCCTGAGTCTTCCCCCTGCCTCCGGCGGGCTTTAGGACCTGGTTCCCAATCCGGGTTTTCTGCTGTCCCACAAGCCTGTACATTTGAACTTGGCGCGCGCGCCCAGCCGGCAACCTTCCTCCTGACCGTTACACTGCTCCTGTCACTGCTTCCCCCTTCGGGGGGGGGGCTAGCTGGACCTGACCTCCCCTCCATTCCCCCACTCTCCGATAGAGGCGTGGTCAGCCCTGACTCATCTTCTCTCCCTGCTGGAGGAGACGCTGGCCCTGACACATGGGACTCTTCCCCCCCACTACGCTCTGGTGGGGAAGCTGGTCCTGATCTCTCGCTGCTGCTTTGGGAGTCCCCGCTGGCCCCTTGTTTCTGGTGCGTCCCCCCTGGGACCCCCCTTGCCCTGACCATCGGCGCCTCCTTCTGGGAATCTTCCGATTCGCTGGAGAAGCTCATGGAATCTCTCGGGTCACTATCATACTCCCCTACGCTGCCCTCAGATTCTTCCCCTTCGCTCTCCATTTCCTCCCTCCCCTGTGCCTCTGTTCCTGAGCCCCTGACAATAATAGTTCCCGGGGACCGATTTGCAAATCCGGGGACATTCCGTGGATGGAATTTGTCTGGGACAGATTTGCAAATCCGGGGACTGTCCCCGGGAACCGGGGATGTCTAGTAACCCTACAGTAGATTTACTCTGAACAGAAGCTAGTTAGATGCATCCCACAATTGCAAAGGAGCCACAATTCCAAATGGCTGTGGCAAGCATTAAAATTTTCTCAATAGCACTGGACTTAAAAAAAAAAAATCCATCAAAGACCTTGGGACCTTGACAATTCAATGTTCTTCATCATGCACAGCTCTTCTCTTGAATTTCTGCCATGTTGGATGGCAGGCACGAGCAGGTTCCTGTCTCCATACAGCTTTGTATCTGTAACTTGAATCAGACGGAGAATGTATATTATGCATTAAAATGTCCCTTATATGATGGGCCAAAGGAAAAAAAACCAGGGAAACGTTTTGTCTCGATTAACATTTTGTTCTGATCAAGAAGTCATCTGTTTTTTGTTAAAGGCATTTTGTCCTTTTGCGACCTATAATGCATCAGTTTAACAGCAAGGAAACTTACTGTGAAAGAAACAGAAAAGATTGGGGCAGAAACTGCTGCAGACGTCTAAAAGGCAGTGCTTTTTCTGGTGGTACTCACTGGTACGCAGTAACAGCACCTTTTTTTCTAGGAAAAAAGCACTGATTACAGGTATTTTTAAGCTTCGTTTAATTTGGGATTCTATGGTACTGGGAAATAAGCAAATTATTTTAACTTAATTATTTCACTGCAACTTGTATAACTAGAATTTTTATACTGGAAATGTTACATTGAAACTTTCTTCGAAAATTGCGATTGCTTTCAAGGGCTATTAAAATAAAGCTGATGGCAATAACATTGATAATAGATTGGGCCAGTTTCTTCAACCTTCTGCATCAGTTTCATTAGTTACATTGGTGAACCCACATAAGATGGGTATTATAGATGTTCAGATACTAGGAGAAACTGAAACTAGAGGACAACCGCACCCCTGGCAGTTTCCTTCTCAGGTCATTCCCAGATTTTCTTCAAAACACTCCGTCAGAAAACATAAGGCCTTGAGTGGGAAATCTGGTACCAGGGCAAGGTCTGAAGACGCAGCTCAGTAGTTCTGGGCAGGTCCATGTCTGTGAAGGAGCCAAGATGGGATATAGATAGATGAACCAGGGCTTGGTGAACCAAAGGTCTAAGCCATGGGTAGGCAAACTAAGGCCCAGGGGCCGGATCCAGCCCAACTGCCTTCTCAATCCGGCTGGCGTACAGTCTGGGAATCAGTGTGTTTCTACATGAGTAGAATGTGACCTTTTATTTAAAATGCATCTCTGGGTTATTTGTGGGGCATAGGAATTCATTCATTTTTTCCCTTCAAAATATAGTCCGGCCCCCCACAAGGTCTGAGGGACAGTGGACCGGCCCCCTGCTGAAAAAAGTTTGCTGACTCCTGGTCTCAGCCCACTACTTGCGTTTAGCACATTTTCAATTAACATCTCTGTGTGGTCGTGTGTGTTCCCCAGAATGCTTTGCATGGGGACAGAATCTTATAATCAAGGAACTGTAGAGTTGGAAGGAACCCAAAAAGTAATCTAGTCCAACCCCCTGCAAAGCAGGAACCATAGCTAAAGAACCCACGATGGATGGCCCCCCAACCTTTGCTTGAAAACCTCCACCAAAGGAGAGGCCGCCATTTTCTGAGGGAGTCCTTGCCACTGTCAAACAGCTGACATCTTAATAGTGTGCATTTCAGAGATGACCAAGGGGTCGGTCAGACTTCCTTCCAGGGAGAAACCTGCTCTTTAGCAGTCGATTGGAACAAATGGCAATCAGGGAAAACCAGAATTGCTGTTTATTCCAACAGAGTCAGAAGCGTTGGGAGATGAGGAAGTCTGGATAAACCCAAAGTGGTAAAACCCTCTGGGAAAGCAGCGGGACAACAACAACAACAACATGTTATCCCACAACATGGATGAGCTATGTTAATTACTTCCCCAGCTTATTTTGTGGACTCGGTATATTGCAAGGAGAAATTTAAATCCAGAAGAGGTAAAACACAGAAGAGGTAAAACACAGAAGAGGAAGATGGGTGCAGAGGCTGTCACTGTCCAGGGGTTGGTGGCCATCCCTGCTTCATGTGTGAACATGTTCCATCATTTAAGAGCCTGCTGGATCAAGCCATCTAGGACAGCATCCAGTTCTCACAGGAGCCAACCAGATGCCTGTGGGAAACCAGGAAGCAGGATTCAAGCACGAAAACAGCCCTCTCCCCTCCTGTGGTTTCCCACAACTGGTATTCAGAATCATTGCTGCCTATATCCATAGAGGCAGAGCATAAGCTAACAGCCAATGCTGTCAATAGCCCTCTCTTCCACGAGTGTGTCTAATTTTCTTTTAAAGCCATTTAGCTGGGTGACGGGGAGCAACTGGGCTGTCTGTGCTCAAAGCGTGCCTGGGGGTGGTGGTGAAATATACTTGGATTCGAGAGT
Source organism: Podarcis vaucheri (assembly GCF_965113315.1). Classification (NCBI taxonomy): domain Eukaryota; kingdom Metazoa; phylum Chordata; class Lepidosauria; order Squamata; family Lacertidae; genus Podarcis; species Podarcis vaucheri. The sequence continues at coordinate 86,133,225 of NC_138765.1, read as the reverse complement.
GGATTTCATGCTCTTTATTCAGCTCATAGTGGTGAGGAGGAATGGAAGTTCCCCCAGGACGTCTGCTTTATATACATTATATACACAATGGGCTGCACGTGATTGGCTAATTCCGGGATTCTCCTGTAGGCCAATCAGGTTGCGGAATCCCTTCCACCAGGAGCTGGATCAGGTGGCTCCTGTGGACCAATCAGACTGCTGTATTCTGAATCCTATTGTTCTAGGACCAATCAGACTGCTGCCTTTTGGATCCTATTCAACTCAGTACATAACGGGGGGGAACAGACATTACAGGAAGTACAAGCCGCAGAAAGGACAAGGGCCAGGGGTCAGCAAACTTTTTCAGCAGGGGGCCGGTCCACTGTCCCTCAGACCTTGTGGAGGCCGGACTACATTTTGAAAAAATATATGAACGAATTCCAGTGCTCCACAAATAACCCAGAGATGCATTTTAAATAAAAGGACACACTCTACTCATATAAAAACATGCTGATTCCTGGACCATCTGCGGGCTGGATTTAGAAAGCAATTGGGCCAGATCCGGCCCCGGGGCCTTAGGCTGCCTACCCACGGAGTAGGCCCTCCTAATTCCTCCCCCCCCCAATCAACACTGAAAGGTGTTCATGGTTAACAATTAATCATTAATTCTTAACCAAGCCAACCTGTGGTGCTGTTGTTCATCATGTGTTCATTAATGCAGACATCTTTCAGCCCGCCCTTCTGAGGCATTCGCACTGCCTAGTGTGGTCTGCAAGAATCCCATAAAAAGAAAACCAGTGCGAGAGCAAAAAATAATGGAAACAAACGTGGCAGATAAAAACATTTCAGAATGAGGATCTGCCAGTCAAAAACCGTCAATAGTTAATTAATAGCCACCATGTGCTGCTATTTATTCACGTCCATCATTTGCAGCTATGCATTCTCATTAATGCATCCTGGTGTCTCCTGTAGGGGGTTGGTCAGTCTTGGCTCCCAAGAGTACTCTCAGCCAACTGTCGGGTGTGCGGGGGGGGGGGGGTATTCATGTCCTCCCTTCATTAAAAAAAAATTAAACATTAATATAATTATGTGTGTTTGTGTGTGTAAGCTTGCGAAGACAGGCAAACTAGTATCAGTGTACTGGAAGAAGCAAAGATTACCAGTGTTGAAGCAATGATTCTTCAACATCAACTTTGTTGGACTGGTCATGTTGTGTGGGTGCCTGATGATCGTTTTCCAAAGCAACTACAGTCATACCTCGGGTTGAATATGCTTCATGTTGAGCGTGTTCGAGTTGAGCTCCGTGGCAAGCCGGAAGTAATGGAGCGCGGTACTTCCGGGTTTTGCCGCTCGCGCATGCACAGATGCTCAAAATGACATCACGCGCATGTGCAGAAGTGGCGAAAAGCGACACACGTGTGCGCAGACCTGCCATCGCTAGTTACATTTGCTTCTGGATGCGAACAGGGCTCCGGAACGGATCCTATTTGCATCCCAAGGTACCACTGTACTCTATTCCCAACTTAAAAATGGAAAATGTAATGCTGGTGGTCAACAAAAGAGGTTTAAAGACTGTCTCAAGGCAAATCTTAAAAAATGTAGTATAAACACTGACAACTGGGAAACACTAATCTGTGAGCACTCCAGTTGGAGAACAGCCTTTACCAAAGGTGTCACGGGCTTTGAAGACACTCGAACTCAGGACACAAGGGAGAAACGTGCTAGGAGGAAGGCACGCTTGGCAAATCCACACCGTGATCAACTCCCGCCCGGAAATCAATGTCCCCACTGTGGAAGGACGTGTGGATCCGGAATTGGCCTCCACAGTAACATACGGACTCATTGTTAAAACCGTGTTTATGGAAGACAATCTTACTCGGTTACGAGTGATCGCTAAAGAAAGAAGAAGAATTAAAAACATACAAATAATTACAATAAAAACAGCACAGCCGTAGCCCTTTCATTTAATGCAGTCACTTCCCAAAGCCTGTTGGAAAAAGCAAGTCTTCATTTGCTGGTGGAAGGACAGCAAGGATTCTCTAGGGAGAGAGTTCCAAGTCTGGGAGCAGCCACCGAGAAGGCCCTCTCCTGCGTCCCCACCAAGTGTGCCTGGGAGGGTGGCAGGACTGAGAGAAGGGACTTTCCTGAAGACCTCAAAACCTGGGCAGGATCTTTAAGGAGCCTGGAGCTATCAACCTGAACGGTTTGCAGATGGCTGTTTGCAGAGCATTCATTCTGGTCTGCAAGAGGGGAGGTCTTATTGCGCTGTGTCAAGCAATTGTCTAGTGCATTTTCCCACCGCTTCCTTTCTTAGAAAAAGCGTGGAGTTCTTTTTTGGGGGGGGGAGGGGAGCAGTTTTGCTGTGCAAAAGCGCCAGATCCACTTTGTGCATCAGTTTGCTGCTATTAATGTCGCTGAATGCAAAAGAGCAGCAGCCTGGAAGGGCCCCAGGATGCTAAGTGTTGCTGCGACACCCCTGGAGGCTATGAGGCAGAGGCAACGAGGGGGGGGGGCTGGCAGAAGAACAAACAGGAGCCTGCAAATGAAATGTCCCTCAGAGAGGCCCTGCTTGTCATCAGGTGAGGAACCTAACCTGATTAGAGAGTTCCCACTCGGATTGTGTTACACTGAGCCTAATGTATTTCAGAGCTTGGCTCATCAAAACAGAGACTTAGCCCAGCTCCGCATCCAGAGGCTGCTGTTTGGCAGGAGCCGCTCAGCTGGGGAACAAATGTGTATGTGAGAGAGAGTGAGAGAGCAAAGCCCAGGGCTTCCATCAGATTGTGGGGAGAGTCAGGGCTGCTGTCGCTGCTGCTCTTGAATGACAGCCACCTCCTCCATCGAAATGGCAGAAAACGATTCCAGGCAGGGAGGAGGAGGAGGACAGGGGTTGAGAGCATTAGAACATACTGTTAACAGAGAAATCTGGGGGCTCCCTTGGACAAAAAAGCAAGGACACCAGCCAGGAATACCAGAGCAAAACAGCAGCCAGTAGGCTTGGTCTTCATTGAAGACTGTCGCGACAGGACTCCCACCTGCCACCAGGTGAAACAAAATGGAAGCCCAGAAGAAAAGAAGACCCCCAACTTTTATTTGTTACTAATCCCCCAAGCTATACCCCTAGAACTACATCACAACTACATCATGACTACATCATTGACACATCACCAAAAGGAGGGGTTGAGGGAGGGGTTGTGGAAGTAACCTGAGTATCTTGTCACCTGGCTGGTTCCTCCTTTCCCCCTCCCCATGAGTCATTTCCAGAGGACAAAGGGGAGTTGGTAGTTTCCTGCCCCCAGAGAGAAGATCCGATCATTGTCCTTTGTTCCAGCCCATGTTGAATCCACTCCCATATGCAAGTTCTTTGTGACCTTGGTGGTCTTCTGTCTAGGACCATCAGGGTTGGCATAGGAACTGGCCAGGGCTCCTGTGGATGTGCTGGCATGCTCAAGGGGCTATGGCTGCCCTGTACCAAACCTTCCCCATTTTGTAGTCCTTCCTTCATGGAGTAAAATAATACTAATATTTCGTCGGAATCTCCTCTCCTGTAATTTGAATCCATTGGTTCAGATCCTCTCCTTCAGGTGACTGTCAGGAGTGTGTGCAGGAGCCGGGCCCTTTGAACAGTAAGGCTTTGCAGGACTGGGGCCTTCCTAAGTTTGTTCCGGAGAAGCAAGGTGCAGCCGCACAGGTGAGGCTGCTTGGTAACTCACGGGAAGGGATATAAGGTCAGCTGCGTTTGGCTTCTTGTTTCCTGATCCTTGGACCCTTAACTTTGTGACTCCCTGCTTCCTGACCCTCGGACCCCTGGCTTCTGGACTCTCGTTCCTGCTCCCACCCCGCCATCTTGCCCCCGGTCCCGACGTCCTCAGCCAGGACTTCGATCGCCCGTAGACCGGACCGTGACAGCCCTTCAGATATTCAAAGATGACTCTCATATCATCTCTCCAGACTAAACCTAACCAACTGCCTCAAGCATGATTCCTCATAAGGCTTGGTTTCCAGCCCCCTCGATCACCTTTAAACCATTGGTGGTCCCAGTAGAGGAAGGGATGGAGTGCTTTGATTTGCCCCTGGGAGCCAACCTATGGGGCAGTGGTTTGCAAACAAGGGACCTCTGAGTGTGAACCGGTGGGTTTCATTCTGCCTGCGCACGGCCACTGCTCTTTCCCACTCGGAGGCTCCGGCCCCCCCGCCCCCCCTTCTCGGCTGTCTCCTCAGATTAGGCAGCTACTCTGTTACCACATGCTCTCTCTGGGCGGGCGCCGAGTCCCGGGTGCCGCCACGGTGCAGCTCCAAACCACATTAGTGGCTGGAGTAGGAGGCGGTAATGACATTACCCAGGAGGTATTAGAGGTGCTAAATGACAATCCCCATCCCTGATGCTGGGATTTATGTCAGTCAAACTGACAGGGCGAGGCAATACAGAGGCCTCCACTCGCAGAATTGCATAATTGGGGAGGCCTGGTTTTCATCGTGCTCTGCCTCCCTGACACTCAGGTTTGTCTGTTGCTGAAGAGGGGGGAGGAAGGACTCCTAGCAGGACAAAGAACTTGATGGGTGCTGCAGTCGCAGGTGGAGAAACAGGGCAAAAGCACTGCAACCCTAAGGACCTAACAAGAGCCTGCTGGACCAGGCCAAAGGGACCCCATCTAGTCCGGCAGCCTGTTCTCGCAGCTGCCAACCTGATGCCTGTGGGAAACCAGCAAGCAGGGTTTGAGCGCAAGAGCCCTCCCCCCTCCTGTGGTTTTGTGCTGGTCCCGTGGGTTACCCGAGAGGCGAGGTCCAAGTCCGGTCCATGGTCAAAGGTGCAACGGGGAGGCAGTCCGTAGTAGCTGAAGCTGGGTACAGGCCAGGGAGCCAGGTGAACAGGCTTGCAAGCAGGGAGCCAGGGCGGGTCAGGCAGGAAAGCAGGACAGGGTTCAGGCAGGAACTAGGTAAAGGTAAAGGGGCCCTTGACCATTAGGTCCAGTCGTGGTCGACTCTGGGGTTGCGGCGCTCATCTTGCTTTATTGGCCGAGGGAGCTGGCGTACAGCTTCCGGATCATGTGGCCAGCCTGACTAAGCCACTTCTGGCAAAATCAGAGCAGTGCACGGAAACGCCGTTTACCTTCCCGCCGGAGCGCTACCTATTTATCTACTTTGATGTGCTTTTGAACTGCTAGGTGGGTAGGAGCAGGGACCGAGCAACGGGAGCTCACCCCGTTACAGGGATTTGAACTGTCAACCTTCTGATCGGCAAGCCCTAGGCTCTGTGGTTTAACCCACAGCGCTACCCGCATCCTAGTAGCATGATCCAAAATCAAGGTACACCTGTGAATGGCCAAGGTGCGGCTCGCTGACAGCAGTGAGCCTCCCTTGCCAAGCAACAATCGGGATTTTTTTAAAAAAGAAATGGTTTAACGACTGCCTCTTTCAGCGGGTCTGGGGAAGGCTCCCTCACAGAGCCCATTGCCCAGCTCTTCCTGGCTCGCTTTTATTAGCCAGGATGGGTTGGATCAAGGAGACAGGTGGTTGGTTTCACTCGTCCTAGCAGCCTGTCCACATCCTTGGAGGTAGCAGATTGGAACTGATCCCACGCAACTTGACTAGACAGGATTCTAGCACTCTCTCGCCTCGGCGCTGCTCCTATGGTGGAGTCTACCTCTTTCTGAATCTGAGCGACTATCTGCAAAAAACTTTGCAAAATCATTGCAGGAGGTCCTGGGGCCTTACCAGGCCCCAATGGTGCAGGTGGTTCCGTTAAATTGCAAACCACCTGAAAGAGTCTCCTGCTGCTGTTTTCTGTGCAAATAGAGGTGGTGAAGAATGTCCTCTTCGCCGTCGCTATCGCCACTTGCTAATTTGATCCAAAAATGTTGGAGGATGTGGTAGCGTACCCCTATTTTCATCAGAGAAATGTTGTAGGGTATGCTGTTGACACCAGGCAGACACCTTCACTGTACTGTTTTTGCCACCTGCGAAAAGCATTTAAAATCTGTTTTTAGTTTGTTGCTATTTTAACTTTATGAAAGTCTTTCCCCCCCAATTTTTTTTATTAATTTTTCCACAATTATAACAAATATGACATAGAAAAAGACAGAAAAACATACCAAAGAAAAAACAATACAATACTAAAAAACAAAAACAAAACAACAATAAAAAAGCAATGTTAATCCCATATCCCTTAAAAACCCAATTTTATTTACATTGTTAATTGACTTCCCCAAATCCCTCCCTTCTGAATTTCATTGTATCTACATGTAACAGCGTTCCAATATCATCTTTAAACTAAAAATATTTCCAGCTATGAACTATTTTATTCTCTTTTCTTACTGTTCTAAATCAAACTTACTTAATTAAATCCTAATTTTTAGATTTATGAAAGTCTTAAATTAATTTTTCTTATTGATAATTTCATTTTTAATTTCTTTTTGTAAACAGCTTCAAGACGTTTTGTTTGTTTGTTTACAATCAAGTGGTGTATATACATTATTAAATAAATAAATAAATAAATAAGGTGCTGGGGCCAATTAAACGTAAAGGTAAAGGTACCCCTGCCCGTACGGGCCAGTCGTGTCCGACTCTAGGGTTGTGCGCCCATCTCACTTAAGAGGCTGGGAGCCAGCGCTGTCCGGAGACACTTCCGGGTCACATGGCCAGCGTGATGAAGCTGCTCTGGCGAGCCAGCACCAGCGCAGCACACGGAAACGCCGTTTACCTTCCCACTAGAAAGCGGTACCTATTTATCTACTTCCACTTAGGAGTGCTTTCGACCTGCTAGGTGGGCAGGAGCTGGGACCGAACAATGGGAGCTCACCCCGCCGTGGGGATTCGAACCGCCGACCATGCGATCGGCAAGCCCTAGGAGCTGAGGTTTTACCCGCAGCACCACCCGCGTCCAATTGGGGCCTGCCAAATTGGGTCCTGTGCCAGGCCTACTGAGCCCCCCCCCCCGGCATGGTAGACATTACTGCGCTGGAGGACCCAGGGGGTCTGGCTCAGCTCAAGGCAGCTTCCTCTGTTCCAAAATAAGATGGAAACATCTGGTATATTTTCCTCCCAAATATTTTTGCATTTGTGGAACTAGGAAGAAAAATAATCAGGGAATCTCAGCGAATGCATTCTAATGAGGCTGCTCCCACCTTGCTCTTATTAAGGGTTAGACCAGTGGTTCCCAATTAGCTAATTACAGAGGACCCCCTGTTTTTCAAAAGCCAAGCCATGGGCCCCCTTCTTTTGAAAATTTTGATAACTCTGTGGTAGTTACCTCTGCAAAGCAGTTTTTTGAATGAAACGTGGGGCAGCCCCTAACAAGCAAAGGATTTCAGGTATGCTAAAAAACAGACTAGGGCTGAGCGATATCTGGTTTTCAACGTCGTGATGTATCAGCAGCTAAACATTGTGATATTCCGATATATCACAATGTCTGAAATTGGAGATCAGGTGTGGGGATGAGGGGAAGAGTAGCCATGAAGATTGGATGGGGAAGGGAGAAGAAGCAGAGTCATCTTCCACTGTATGTTGAGTGGGAAAGGATGGGGATAGGGAACACATCAAGCTGGCCTCAGTGGGGCAGCCAGCAAAGGGGCACCTCCACTGTGGCTGCTGCTGCTTTCCTGCTAACTGAGAAAAGCTGCACTGCCTCCATGACAGGAGAAGGTAGCTCCAAGGTGCCTTGAATTGAGAGTGATCAGCTGCCCTGTTTTCCCTCAGCGTGAGGGAAGGCAGCTCAGATCAGCTGCGTTATTGGCTGAGATCGGGGCTGGATTTACATTTGATGAGGCCCTAAGCTACTGAAGGTAACGGGGCCCTCTATATGTCCAGCTGTCCTTTGTCAACAACAAATTGTCGCAGTTTTTGTTGTTGTTGAATATATGCTATAAGGCATGGATAGGCAACCTAAGGTCTGGGGGCCGGATCTGGCCCAATCGCCTTCTCAATCCAGTCCGCGGACGGTCCGGGAATCAGCGTGTTTTTACATGAGTAGAATGTGTGCTTTCATTTAAAATGCATCTCTGGGGCATAGGAATTCGTTCATTATTTTTTTCCAAAATATAATCCGCCCCCCCCCAAGTGGACCGGCTCCCTGCTGAAAAAGTTTGCTGACCCCTGCTATATGATAATTTATGGACCTAATACTGTAGGTATCTAAAGACATTTGCACATACTGCCATGCAACCAGTCCATGCAGAATGTAGGCACCCTATATATAGAAAGGAGCAAACCAGGGATATTTCTGGGAGCAGGCTAGCAGGCGGGGCCCATGACTTACATCACAGGAGCCTACACAATACAAAACACTGTTGCTGTATGTAGGTTTTATTTTATTTGTTTTTATCTTATATTTTGGAAGTGTACATCCCGTTTTCCCCCTTTACATTTTTTTGGGCACCCCCAAGAGAGTGGGGCTCTAAGCTATAGCTTGTTTAGCTTATACGTAAATCCGGCACTGGCTGAGATCACTGTGCAATATCGGCAGTGCCTTGAATTCGTCTGCTCTGTTCTCCCTTACATGAGCAGCGGTATATTGCTGGGTCAAAGTCGTTATCGCAGTGCGATTTCAAAACTGATTTTGGCCAGTCCGTTGGAAAATCACACTGTGCTAAAACAGACTGAGCCTCTTTGGCTTGCTGATCAGAAAGTCGGCGGTTCGAATCCCTGCGATGGGTTGAGCTCCCATTGCTCGGTCCCAGCTCCTGCCCACCTAGCAGTTCGAAAGCACATCAAAAGTGCAAGTAGATAAATAGGTACCGCTCCGGCGGGAAGGTAAGCGGTGTTTCTGTGCGCTGCTCTGGTTTTGGTATTCCGTTGCGCCAGAAGCGGCTTAGTCATGCTGGCCACATGACCCGGAAAAACTGTCTGCGGACAAACGCTGGCTCCCTTGGCCTGTAAAGCAAGATGAGCGCCACAACCCCAGAGTTGTCTGTGACTGGACTTAACTGTCAGGGGTCCTTTACCTTTACCTTTTACCATGCAAAAATGGCAGAAATTTAGTTGGGGAGCGGGAGGCAAGGGATGGGACCGTGGACTTCCTGGGTGCATTCCACGGATCCCCAGGGGTCCCCGAACCCCTAATTGAGAACCGCTGTGTTGCTCCTAAGATCACAAGGGGGCATTGTGATGCCTTGCTGAAATATTTCCACACAAAGGAGGTGTCTGCCCTGTAGAAGTCAGTTAAAAAGGTGACCCCCCACCCCCAGCAAACAAAACAAGCAAAACAAGTTTTCTTCTTCATCACCATTTGGAAAAGATTTGTGGGGCCACCTCCCACTCCACCTCCTATCTTAGCGAAGGAGCTGAGATTCTTCTTTACATATTTAATCTCTGAGCATCTGCAAAACACTTTCCCCAGGCAGGATCTTACTTCTTTCCTGCAAGAGACAAAGTGGCTCTTTCTTTTCTTAGAGGCCATAATAATTGTGAATGTTCGTCAACAAGGAACAAGGGCAATTTCTGAAAGCCAAGATTAATTTCCTTGTGCCCTCCATCTTTCCCAACATCAGGGTCTTTTCCAGGGAGTCTTCTCTTCTCATGAGGTGGCCAAAGTATTGGAGCCTCAGCTTCAGGATCTGTCCTTCCAGTGAGCACTCAGGGCTGATTTCCTTAAGAATGGAGAGGTTGGATCTTCTTGCAGTCCACGGGACTCTCAAGAGTCTCCTCCAGCACCATAATTCAAAAGCATCAATTCTTTTGTGATCAGCCTTAATCTTCCAACATTTGGCTCCATGGGATGTTACGAAAGAGGGAGGAAAAGGCTTTTCTCTGTGTGCTTTGTCCATTCCATGTGTTAATGAGAATTATAAGGTCTAAGATATAAAATAAGTGCTCATAACTGTAGCAGGCAAACACATACATTAATATATAAACCACATGCCTGAAACAGTACAGGAAAACAGTCCTGAAGCCATTTTGACTCTTTCAGTGACCTCAAATATTTCTCTGCAGTTTGGATGGAAATGGGGAAAGCCGTCCCATTGCCTCTGTGCTCACAAATCCTGCCTTAAGGGCACATTTGTGTATGAATAGGGTGAGCCTGTGACCTGGACTCAGGAACTAAAGTATTTTTCATCACAAAAGAATGGCCAGGCTGCCTGGTAGAGCAATCAGTTACCATTAACAGGTTTCCTGCCAGACAGGATTCTGCTGTAGACCACCCCTTCTGTGATGTATGTATGATGTATTGGGGGGTGGTCTTGAGCTATAGGGTGGGCAATTTCAAAAGTCTATTTAAGGGCTTGCACACCAGTGTTCTGCGTTCGTCTCCTCCCTCCCTGTGTAAGGTGAGTGGGGGACCCTGTTGCAACAGTTTAATAGGCTTACTAGCTGCTTTGCTTTTCAATGTTCTCTGGTGGGCCTCTGTTATATTCTCCTACCGATAGAGAACCTACATAAGGACTCTATACGGGCTCTTGGGTACCCCATAAGGGAAAAGGAGCAGTATTTCTTATAACACGGTGCATGTTTTATAATCTTCCATCCTGCCACCTCTTCCTCACCTTTTCTCTCATCCACCTTGGCCTTCCAGCCTAAGGACACAATCTTTTGCTGTGTGGGTGAAAAACATGCGCACAGAAAGTGCGTCTGTGCCCTGACACCCATACACAGAGTACAGTGGTGCCCCGCAAGACGAATGCCTCGCAAGACGAAAAACTCGCTAGACGAAAGGGTTTTTCAGTTTTGCGTTGCTTCACTAGACAAATTTCCCTATGGGCTTGCTTCGCAAGACGAAAACGTCTTGCGCCTTTTTTTTTAAAAGCCGCTTGAAGAGGCGCAGTTGCGACGGACCGTGCTTCGCAAGTCGAAAAACATTGCAAGATGAAAAGACTCGCGGAACGAATTATTTTCGTCTTGCGAGGCACCACTGTACAGCTTTGTTTCCCCACTCCCTGCAGGGAGACATGGCAATTGCAAGGGGGCAATGGAAGGGCTTTGCCTGTCTCCCGTACCCCCTCCCCTCAAACCAAGAGAAAGGGTAGGTTAGCTAGAAATGGAGAAGACCAGCACCTCTCTATGGCAAAGAGGATTTTTAAAAAGCTCACAATCTTGCTGCAGAAATGTCAGTATTTCCAGACTGGAAAAACGGAGAGAATTGAAATGGACAGATTGCAGGGTTCATATACCAGGGGAGACAAATGTTAGGTAAGGGAGGCCCCCCCCCCCAGCTTTTCCTTGCAGAGAGACAGCAGCTATCAGGTTGGTGCTGCTAGCGAGCATACCTGACCTTTCTCCTCTGCCTCTTCCCTGTCCACCCCCCACTGGAAAAAATAGTACACTGGCACCTTGGTTCTCAAGGGACACGGGTTGCACTGTGGGTTAAACCACAGAGCCTAGGGCTTGCTGATCAGAAGGTTGGCGGTTCGAATCCCCGCAACAGGGTGAGCTCCCGTTGCTCGGTCCCTGCTCCTGCCAACCTAGCAGTTTGAAAGCACATCAAAGTGCAAGTAGATAAATAGGTACTGCTCTGGTGGGAAGGTAAATGGCATTTCCGTGTGCTGCTTTTGTTCGCCAGAAGTGGCTTAGTCATGCTGGCCACATGACCTAGGTTTAAAAACCTCCAGGGAATCACAGACTCCTAGAATTGTTTTTCGAAGGGACCTCCAAAGGGCATCCAGTCCAACCCCTTGAATTGCACATCTCAAAACGCTTCACCAGCCAATGCAAAAATCACACGCAGAAGGGCCAGTTGGCCCGACACCTCCTCATCCGTCCCAGAGGGACCTGCTTTCTGTGCCAGTCACTGGCAGGGGATAATATCTTCCCTCCCTCCCTCCCTCTTATTCCCATTTACATGAAACCCAGGCCTCTCCAGAGTCAGGGGATGGAGAGAAACCTCACTGATGTCAGCTGGCTTCTGGGGCTCTTGCCCAGGTCCTTGCCGAAAGCAGCCATTTCCTGCCCCTTCTTTATCGTCGCTTGAGTGAAATTAATTGGCAATTACTGGAGCTTCGTAAACACCCAGACAAGTGTTTCCTGTGAGGGCTGCCAAGGCCCGGCTGCGTTTCCTTCACATGTGCCATCGATCCCCTTGGCCTCCTCTGCTCATTTAACACCTCTTAGCTCATTAGCCGGTCACCCCAAACACCTATTGATCCAAGGAGGTCTCCTGGCCACTGGGGTTTAGCTCTGATTCCACGAAAGCCGCCCCATAATAGGTGGGCACTTGCCATTCTCGCCCTCTGCTGCTTTGGGGTTCATCACCCCTGGAGCTTATTCCTACTCAGGGGTTGTTCCTGAGCAGAACCCCCCCAACCTTCTTCCAGGGGGAACTTGGAATCTCTCATCCCTCCTTTCTGGAAAGGGCCTTTCAAGCCTCAGAAATGCCTTTCGCCCAACCATGGACTGAATCTGGTTTTGATATTCAGCTCCTCACCGCAAACCCCCTCAGGTTGGAGCCCCTTCAGTCATCACACCCCCCCAGCCCAGTTCCAGCACTCAATTAACCCCTGTTGAAGCCATCACCCCACCCCAGCCCCATTCGTCTTACCTGCAGATGTGTTGCACTTTAAACATCTAAACCCATGGGTAGGCAAACTAAGGCCCAGGGGCCGGATCTGGCCCAATTGCCTTCTAAATCCGGCCCGCGGACGGTCCAGGAATCAGTGTGTTTTTGCATGAATAGAATGTGTCCTTTTATTTAAAATGCATCTCTGGGTTATTTGTGGGGCCTGCCTGGTGTTATAATAATAATAATAATAATAATAATAATAATAATAATAATAATAATTTATTATTTATACCCCGCCCATGTGGCTGGGTTTCCCCAGCCACTCTGGGCGGCTTCCAACAGAACACTAAAATACAATAACCTATTAAACATTAAAAGCTTCCCTAAACAGGGCTGCCTTCAGATGTCTTCTAAAAGTTTGGTAGTTATTTTTCTCTTTGACATCTGGTGGGAGGGCGTTCCATAGGGCGGGCGCCACCACCGAGAAGGCCCTCTGCCTGGTTCCCTGTAACTTGGCTTTTCGCAGCGAGAGAACCGCCAGAAGGCCCTAAGCGCTGGACCTCAGTGTCCGGGCAGAACGATGGAGGTGGAGACGCTCCTTTAGGTATACTGGACCAAGGCCATTTATGGCTTTAAAGGTCAGCACCAACACTTTGAATTGTGCCCGGAAACGTACTGGGAGCCAGTGTAGGTCTTTCAATACTGGTGTTATATGGTCTCGGTGGCCACTCCCAGTCACCAGTCTAGCTGCCGCATTCTGGATTAGTTGTAGTTTCCGGGTCACCTTCAAAGGTAGCCCCATGTAGAGCGCATTGCAGTAGAAGAATGGATGCTTTTATTTAAAATGCATCTCTGGGTTATTTGTGGGGCATAGGAATTCATCATCCCCCCCCCAAATATAGTCTGGCCCCCCACAAGGTTTGCGGGACAGCAAACCTGCCCCCTGCTGAAAAAGTTTGCTGACCCCTGATCTAAACCCTTTTCAGAAGAAATAACAACAGAAAGAGAAAGGATCCCTGCCTTTATTGCTACCCCTTTCATTTTGAGGGTGGGTGGCTGACCTCCTGCTGCCACCCAATCCCTGCTATTGCAAAACCCTGGATATTTTGCTGGTGGACTCTGGATTCTGCCCAGGGAGAGGCTGAAAACAGCCCACTGAAGCTGGGAATTCAAGTTAGGGGTCATCTGCAGCCTTTGCTACCACTGTGTTCTGAATCGTGAAATGCTGGCTCAAAATGTGAGATGGAAAGCACACCAGGGAATTCTCGAGGGCAGGGCTACCTGTCTCCTCCCTCTGCCCCCCCCGGAAGTGATGTCACCAAGGACCTCTCTGTGTGAAACAGGAGGGAAGCCTCTGGTCCTTCTCTTCACCTGAAAAAATTGCAGGAGATCCAGCCTTTGTACAGTTCTGGTTGCCTCAACTCAAAAAGAATATTGTAGAGTTGGGAAAGGTTCAGAAAAGGGGCACCAAAATGATCCAGAAGATGGAATGACTCCCCTATGAAAAAAGGTTGCAGCGTTTTGGACTTTTAAGTTTAGAGAAAAGGTGATTAAGGGCTCATTCACACTTCAATCCACGTTAACTGAAGGAGCATCTCCACCCCCATTGTTCAGCCTGGACACTGAGGTCCAGCTCCAAGGGTCTTCCGATAGTTCCCTTACTGTGAGAAGTGAGGTTAGAGGGCCTTCTCGGTAGTGGCACCCTCCCATCAGATATAAAGGAAACAAACAACCATCTGATGTTTTGAAGACATCGGAAAACAGCCCTGGTTATGGAAGTTTTTACTGACTGATGTTTTATCGCGTTTTTAATATTCTATTGGGAGCACCCAGAGTGGCTGGGGAAACCCAGACAGATGGGCGGGGTATAAATAATAAATTATCATCATCATTAATTGAACCCAAATCATTGATAAAGAGCAGGTTTTCTTGGGGGGAAGCTGTTCCAGAGGGGAGGAACCGAACCAATGGATTCAAATAACAAGAAAGGAGATTCCAACTAAACATTGGGAAGAACTTTGTGATGGTAAGAGCTATTTGACTGTGGAATAGAGTCCTTTGGAAGGCTGTGGAGTCTCCTTCCTTGGAGGCTTCTGAACAGAGGTTGGGTGGCTGTCTGTCAGGGATTCTTTAGCTGTGGGACTAGATGACCCTTGGGAATCCCGTCCAACGTTGCCATTCACTCTCCACAGGTAAGACAAGAGAGCTCTATGTCTTGCAAGATGACTCAATTTGCATTTGGCATCTGGATTATGGCCTCCTCTTGGACCAGCTTGGTGCCAGATTCCTTGAATCTGAGCAGAGATGGCCTTGGAAGATAGAGTGTGACAAGAGAGCCCTTGCAGGTGAGTGGCAGGTGCCTCCTTCTGCTGAGCCTGGGAGGTCATGGGCCTTGGAGCTGTTTGGTCATACCAGGGGCAGGGAGCCAGTCCTTGGACTGGCAGCTCAGCTGCGCCGCTGCCCTCTTGCACGAGTGCAAGAGCTCTTTGGCTAATTGTTTCCGCGTTTCACTGCCCGTCAGCCTGGCATATCCCCCCCCCCCCAGCTCCTGCTGAATACTTGACGAAGGCTAAAATAACAATAAACTGCATTAAAGCTGAGCTGATGGAGCCCTGGAGAGTATTTCAGCTCTCGAGATATTGCACAGCCATCCTCCTTGTTCAATTATGGAAATACCATTAACGGGATCAGCCTGACCCTAATGATGACTAAGAGGGAAAGACAAGAACTGCTGAAAAAGATTGAGTGGTGGGGGGGAGGATGCTGAGGAATGAGGAGACCAGGGGAGTGGGGAGGAGACAGGCAAAAGGACACGTTTCCCTCCTCTGCAAACAGAGTCTCTTTGTTCCACGTCACCCCAATCTCTGAGCAGCATGAGATTCCAGTGGTTCCAGGCACTTAACCAAGTTCTGGTTTCCTTGGAATGAAGGCGAGTGGAGTCTATAAACCTGAGCAAAAGATGGAGAGCCGACAGCATTAATACCCCACAGATCTTAGTTCTCCATTAGTCATAGCTTTGGATCTAGCACAGACCAAGCAGTTCTCTACATCTCCAGCTTCCAGTTTGCGTCCAAGCTCAGCTCATGCAAATTCCCCGGGCTGGAAGGGACTCAGGCCGTCGTCCAGACTGTTGTTGTTGTTGTTTAGTCATTTAGTCATGTCTGACTCTTCGTGACCCCCTGGACCAGAGCAAGCCTGGCTCACCTGTCTTCCACTGCCTCCCGCAGTTTGGTCAAACTCATGCTGGTAGCTTCGAGAACACTGTCCAACCATCTCATCCTCTGCCGTCCCCTTCTCCCTGTGCCTTCCATCTTTCCCAACATCAGGGTCTTTTCCAGGGAGTCTTCTCTTCTCCTGAGGTGGCCACCTCCCCAAACTTACAACACTCTTTAAGGATGTAGCAAGAGGATGGGGCCTTACTCTGCAATCAACGAATCCTTCACAATTCTGGAAATGTTGGGTATAAATTAAGGTTACCAGTTTTCCCCCCAATGAATCTGGGGACACTTTAATTAATTACTACACGTTCAGGACGGTGATGCTGCAGCGATGGTGGTGGCAGAGGGGTGGCCTTGACCTCAATGGCCATGTTTCCCCTTCCTCCGAGGCTTCTATCTCCTTTCTCCATGAGCCTGGGCAGCCCCTGAGTTGTTGGTTCTTTGGTGGTGGTGGTGGTGAAGTGGTGTGCAGTGGGTGAGGCAGGGAAGGCGGAGAAGGAGGGCCGAGAGTGGCGGTGGCAGTGAGGCTCAGGCAGTGCGATGCCTCCCTTCCCGTCGGAGCAGCCCCAATCCCATTCCTACTTGTGTGCAAGCAGGAGGGGGTGGGGATCCCTCAGCTGGGAAGGGTGGCTTCACACTGCCTTTCGGAGCAGCCCCATCCCAACTTCTACTTGCGTCCAAGCAGGAGGGGGCAGGGATCTCTCAGGCCGCGCAATGCCTCCCTTCCCATCAGAGCGGCCCCCTGCTCCCTCCTACTTGCACGCAAGCTCTGATAGGCAGCGTGAAGCCTCCCTTCACAGCTGAGAGATCCCCACCCCTCTCCTGCTTCCACGCAAGTAGGAGTTGGGAGGCTGCTCCGATAGGCAGCATGAAGCCTCCCTTCACAGCTTAGTTGCTGGGGTCAGGGAAGGTGGAGGCAGCCCGGAAACTGCGTCTTCGAGCCCCTGCACCACCATCACATGGGGACTTCCGAGCAGCTCCTGAAGCCAGCCAGAGCCAACTGCTCTGGGCTGCTGAGACTGCCGCTGCTGCGTTTCCCAGGGACATTAGATGAAATCCGGGGACATTCCAGGGATGGAATTTGTCCGGGGACTTATTCGCAAATCCGGGGATTGTCCCTGGGAAACGGGGACGTCTGGTAACCCTAGTATAAATGGGTCCTCAACTTTTCCAGACAGCTAGCAGCAGAGTAAGCGGCTTGGGTGCCTGGGGCGATGTGCCCGGGGGCAGTGCAAGCCGCCCATGGGGTGGGGCGAGGGCCTATGGAGTCTGCCTGCCTCCTCCCACTCAGCCTCCCTACAGCTGGGGGGGGGAGAGGATTGGGCGTGCTGCAGGCCCCGTGGTGAGTGCCGCCCGGCATTTTGTCACCCCCCTCAGTGGTGACACCCGGGGCGGCCTGCACCCTCCGCACCCCTTTCCTCCGCCCATGCAGACAGCTGCAGCCACATGGCACCCCTGCACCCCTGGGCTGTCTCTGTAGTACCTGGCATGGGTTGCTTGTTTCCACTCTCATGCTCTGCGCTGTTTTGCAAAACTAAGGCAAATTATGCAAATTGAAGAGATTCCTCTTCTATATAATCTGTCAGCCACATCATGCAATTGTCGCTGAGCAGCCTCCACTCACACCCACCTCCACAGTCTGCGATGTGGTTGCATGGAGACATTCCGTGTGCTCTCCCTCAGGGCTCATCTGCCACTGAAGGTAAGATCTGGGCTACACCTCAGAGCAGCTTTTCCAAAGGGGGGCATCCCTTCGCCTGAACAGAGCCTCACAAGAACCGGTGTTATGGTTGTGTAACTAAATCAACTCTTTGAAATGTCGACAGCGGATCATATTTATTTATTTATTGCCTTTATATCCAGCCGTTTTCCTCCGGGGAAACCAAGGTGGTGTATATGGTTCTTCCCGTCCTTCTTCTTTTTTTAAAAAAAGTTTTTTATTAGGAATTTCAACATAACATTTTATCAAAAACATATCCTCCTTAATTCACCCCTACTTTCCCCTCCCTCCTCCCCCTCCCCTCCCCCCCCAGACTTCCCTCAGCTCCTCTCTCTGGGTTTTCAATACATGTACTTCTCAGCATATTATAAAGTTATAAAAATCCTTAATTTATCTATCTATGTGTTATTATTAATAAATTTGTGTATGTTTATTCAAAACCTGAATAAACCTTGTTTCTTTAAGTACTGTGTAAAAGGTTCCCATTCTTCTTTGAAGTCACAATTGTCCCTGTCACCCAGTTTGTGTGTCAGTTTCACCAATTCCGCATAATCCACCAGTTTCTCTTGCCACAGTTCTTCAGTCGGGATTTCTTCATTCTTCCATCCTTGTGGTACTAAGACTCTTGCCGCCGTTGTCGCATACATGAAAATGTTCTTAAGTTTCCTTGGCAAGTCTTTTCCTACAATCCCTAACAGAAATGGTTCAGGTTTTTTAACAAATGTTAATTGGAACATTTTCTTCAACTCATTATATATCATTTCCCAGACTTTTTAACCCCCCCCATCCTTCTTCAATCTCCACAACATCCTTGTGAGATGTAGGCTGAGAGTGAGTGTCTGGCGCAAGGTCACCCAAAGAGCCTCATGGCTGAGTGCGGATTTCAACCCTGGTCTCCCAGGTCCTAGTTCAACACTCTAAGAACACCAGATCCGGCCAATGCCCCATCTAGTCCAGCACCCTGTTCTTGCAGTGCCCAGCCACATGCCACCATGGGAAACCAGCAAGCACATCCCCTGGCATGTTGCGTTGTTCTTAAGCTGTTCATGTCTTCTCTGTGTCAAGTAGAGAATTAGCTGGTACATTTCCTCTCCCCTGCCAATCCCCTATAATTATTAACTTTCCAAATTCTGCTTGGGCTGGTTTTTCCCTGTCTCTGAGAGCATTGCTCCACACCCATGTAGACGAGTTGCATGGCTTTCCACTCATCCTCCTTTATCAGTGTCCTGCAAATACACAGCCATTTTGGTTGTTTCTGACATCTGAATACAAATCTGTTTGGAGGAATTTGTCACCCTCCAAATCTTACTGGTTTCTAGAACATCCTATGGATGCATTCCATCCGATACAATATGATATGATAATCTTTATTGTCATTGTCCCATACAGAACAACAAAATTGAAAAAAATCTACATCAGACATTCAAAAACCAACAAGCCTGCTATCCCAGTCTGGCTAACCCCCTAAAAACTCTGATACCCCATAATTAAATACGATATACTCCCACAGAGACTACCTTACACTGCGTTTAAAACCAAAATCACATTTGGATAAAAACTGTTTCTCAGGCGGCTAGTCCTGGTCTTTATAACCCTGTACCTTCTTCCACAAGGCAGAAGCTGAAAGAGATCATTTCCGGGGTGCGCACTATCCTGCGCTATCTCTGCAGCTTTCTTATGGCACCTGGAAGCATAGATTTGATCCAAGGTGGGAAGAGTGCACCCAATTATTCTCTCCGCAGTCTTTACAACCCTAGACAGCATTGTTTTTCCCCTGACCGTGCAGCTCCCAAATCCAATCTTGCGACGGAAGAATGGTTTTGTTTCTGCCTTTCATTTTGCTTTGTGGTTCTTGCTACCAGTTTTATGTAATGCTGTTGTAGAAATGAATAAATAATATGTGTAATGTATGTGTGTGTGTGTGTGTGTGTGTGTGTGTGTGTGTGTGTGAGAGAGAGAGAGAGAGAGAGAGAGAGAGAGAGAGAGTTTGTCCACAGCTTGAGTGTGGATATAGTGGGAAAGGCTGCAAAGTTAAAACAGAAATATGCAGGATATGTAACAAGGGACGACTCATACTGATAGAATAAAGCAATGTTAGGGCTTATTTGCAAATACACCTTCTAGGCACAGGTCTTCCCTTACCTGATCTGTGTCCAAGCACATTTGTTTGCTCCACTGCTTTCCCCAGGAAACCTGCTCTTTCATGCTGAATCGGAACAAACAGCAATTTGGGTTTTCCACTGAGAAAGTGCAGGGCTAAAATAAAGAAGAAGAAAAAGGGTCAGCCGCAGACTGGGAAAACGTGGGCTTGTACCTAGAAATGTGGAGCAAAGCTAAGTGTGGATGAGCCCTTAGTGTGGAAACGTCACAGTTTCAAAAGACCAAGGGGACAACCACCAACTGCACTGGGTTGACTGGGAAACTAACAACAGGGCTGTTGTGAAAGCAGGAAGCAAACAACAGAAAGCGATGGAGATAACCTGAAGAGGTGTGTATCAAAAGGTGGGATGAAGAAGGAGAAGGAGAATTATTTACTAAGCAACACTAGCAAATCTTTCTAAAAGACATAGAAGAAAGATCTTGGAAGGAATACTCCTGTCAATATCTGGAAATGAGATTTGGCAGGGTGGAGGCGATGTAAATTGCTATTGGTGCATATTTTTAGGGGGTGGGTGGGTGGGAGAGATATTCCCACAATCTTGGAAGCTAGTACAGTATTGCAGAATGTATGACAGATAACAAGGTATGTCATACTCAAATGTCATCCTTTGACCGTCACTTGGGAACGTCTATTGCTACAGCAGTTGAAATTGCAAAATGTCAAGGCAATGTAGATCCTTGCATGTTGTTTCATAATCTCCTTTATAATAAAAGCTATTTTTGAAAAAGAAATTACGACATGCCCTGTGTGATGCATTTGTGGATTCCTGCAGAGTTTTCAAAGAGGAACCCACAAGCCCAGTGCCAGAAACCTCACAGGTTTGTTGTGGGGAGGAGGCGGAGAACAATGTTTGGAGGGGGAAAAGGGGAGTTAAATGCAATGAATAAATAAATAGCAAAACAGATAGGGACATTTGCTGCTGTTCCAGCAACTCCAATCCAGCTTTTTTCAGAATCAGCTCACCTGACCCCTGGGCCTGAGACATAGGTGGATTTAGGGCAGCATGACTGGTTCCCCTGCACTGGGTGCCAAGTCGAGGGGGCACCTTGGGGCATTGAAAATATGATGTGGCGCATGTGGGGTGTGAAACACAAGAGCAGTCAAGTACAACATTCCTAGAATGAACATGTTGACACATGGGGAGGAATGTTTGTTCACCCAGCAGGTAAACTTCCTGTTTCCTTCTGGGCTGGGACAGACTTCCTCTGCATGTCACTAGAAGTGGGCATGTCCTCACCTGTGCAGGTAACAACAAAAGCACAGGGCAGGGCAGCCATCTCTCTCTTTTTGACTACATGCATTGAAGAAGAAACATCTGCTTAGCCAAAGATGCTTCCAGCCAAGAGAGGACAAAGGGACTGTCTCCTTATGAGATCGCTACCAGGTGTATGCAACTTTTCTAAGCTAAGTCTGCCTTCTGGGATCCGATTGTGAACAGAATGTGAGTAAACTCTTTTTATACTTTATAGAAGACTGTGTTGTGTCTTATCTTTTATGAGGGAATAAGGGGAAAATCGAAGAACAGTTATTATAGAGGCTTTAGCGAGCCTGAGGAAACGCATCCGCTGCAAGTTTAAAAAGGGGAATGTTACTCTGCTAAATTGTGAACTTGTTAACACAAGTTGGAAAGGCTATAATCAAATAATATATCCTCTCCTGCACCCCTGAACATCCCCACAGTGCACACACAGAAGTCGAGAAGCAGGGGGCACCAAATGTGGCCTCGCACAGGGCACCACTGAAATTTCAAAGACCAAAGTCCGCCCCTGCCCGAGGTTCTTCACACCTTTGATAGATAACCCACCTGCTCCCTCCTGGCAAAAAACTGCTTGCAAGGCCAGACATTCTTCCTTGGCCCTAAAGCAAACAGTTAAACCCAGGATGGCCCCAAATCCAAAGTGGGCAGAGGCAGGAGCCAGGCAGGCCAAAAGAGCCTTGGCTGTCTCTGCCCCTTCCATACTGGGTACCTAGCATCGTTTTCATCCAGAGGCTTCCATTCTCCTGCCTAAAAGTGCTCCTGTGCCTCTCGTGGTTCTCTTGCAAATACAACCTTCACATTCCAAGCTTCATGTGCTGCTCAACCCCTCTTGCACCCATTTAAAAGTTCAGCCTTTGATTTCTTCTTCTTTGGTGATCACTCGTAGCCGAGTAAGATTGTCTTCCATAAACACAGTTTTAACAGTGAGTCCGTAAGTGACTGTGGAGGCCAATTCTGGATCCACACATCCTTCCACAGTGGGGACATTGGTTCCCGGGCAGGAGTTGATCACGGTGTGGATTTGCCAAGCGTGCCTTCCTCTTAGCACGTTTCTCCCTTGAGTCCTGAGTTTGAGTGTCTTCAAAGCCCATGACACCTTTGGTAAAGGCTGTTCTCCAACTGGAGCGCTCACAAGCCAGTGTTTCCCAGTTGTCAGTGTTTATGCTACATTTTTTTAGATTTGCCTTGAGAGAGTCTTTAAACCTCTTTTGTTGACCACCAGCATTACGTTTTCCATTTTTAAGTTCAGAATAGAGTAGTTGCTTTGGAAGACGATAATCAGGCACCCACACAACATGACCAGTCCAACAAAGTTGATGTTGAGGAATCGTTGCTTCAACACTGGTGATCTTTGCTTCTTCCAATACACTGATATTAGTTTGCCTGTCTTCCCAAGTGATGTGTAAAATTTTTCAGAGACACCTTTGATGGAACCTTTTGAGGAGTTGGAGATGGCGTTTATAAGTGGTCCATGTTTCACAAGAATACAGTAAGGTTGGTAGTACAATAGCTTTGTAAACAAGCATTTTGGTTTCCCTGCAAATGTCCCGGTTCTCAAACACTCTGCACTTCAATCGGGAGAAAGCCGCACTCACAGAGCTCAGGCGTTGCTGGATTTTGGCATCAGTGTTGGCCCTTGTGGAAAGATAACTGCCCAGGTAGGAGAAGTGATTGACATTTTCCAACATTACACCACTGAGTTGGATTTGTGGCACTGCAGAGGGGTTGTTTTGTACTTGTTGGTGCAATTCTCCGACGCTGGCATGGGCACAAAGCAGAGAGCCAGTGGTAGCGTAGAGGTCAGAGTGTCAGACTAGGACCTGGGAGAGCACTCGGTTCAAATCTTCACTTGCCCATGAAGCTCCTTCGTCCAGTCACTGTCTCTCTTAATCGAAACCCCCTTCACAGGGTTGTTACAGGAATTAAATGAGGAGGAAGCCATTGTGAGCTCCTTGGGGGAAAAGGAGAGATAGAAAGGCAATAAATAAATTTGCTAACCCTGAGTACAAGAAAGGAACCCAGAGGAGGTTTGCATGCTTGTCGGGGGGCCTGGTGCGCTGCCTGAGTGACTGATGCTTCTGCCTGTGCGGCCAGAGGCCCTGTGTTATGGCCCATGGATTGCCCTGTCTCAGCTGCTCCTCCCTTGGAAAAGCGCCTCAGCCTTCCCCGGAATGGGCTGTTGCGTCATGAGAGGAGATGCTGGATTTCCACACTGCTGCTCTCCGTTATCTGTGCGAAAGTGAAGCCAATTACTAGCAGCTGGCGAGGGTGAAAATTATTATTAATTTCAAAGGCGGCATATGCTTTGTGTTAACAATCCTCCGTGGTGTGGCAGGAGGGCCAGCTTCATCCAGATGGCTCCACGTGGAAGGGGGAATGATGAATGTGCCCCAGCACTGCTGCTGTTGAGCGGGGAGGGGTTGCCAGGAGGCAGGGGAACCGGCGGGTCACGCCTGTCCCAGGAAGGGCTCTGCCCAGAGGAGGCTGGCGCATGTCAGTGCTGTGCAACCACTTATCCAGGGCTGGTCCAAGACATTTTCAGGTCAGCTGGAAGATGGTGCAGCCTCTTGCCTGCCCATACCCTCCAACATTTCTCCGATGAAAATTGGGGTGTCCCTGTGCTGGGCCCAGGGGTAACCCAAGTAGCACGGTCCAGGTCTGGTCCCGAATCCAGGGGTTCCGCGAGGAGTCAGTCCTGCAGGGCCAAGGCAGGACATGAGCCGGAAAACCAGGCAAGATCAGGAACAGGATCACAGGCAGGTTCTGGCAAACAGCGATGTTGCTCCTGCAACCTGGGGCGGGGTCTGACAGCCTTTACTCTTTGTCAGGGTAACGGCCGGTCCTGATCCCCCAGTAACTCACCTCCCTGTCTCGCCTGAAGGTGAGCACTCCTCCTGCGAGTACTCAGGTCTCCCCTTCTCTCAGACCTCAGTCTCTGCAGCTCGGGAGACATCGGTGGGTTACTAGACCCAGAGGCCGCCTCAGCCTCCCCTGACCCAACTGGTAGTGGAGCAGCTGTAGGTGATGGCCCAGCTGGAGGCAACGAGGTCATCCCTGCATGTGGAGCCAGGGCAGGCTCAGGCCCCTGACTCAGCCCAGCTGGTGCTTGTTGCAGGGGAACCTGTGCAGACTGGGGCTCTTCAGAATCAGGCCCCAGACTTGGTTCAGATGCCACCTGAGGCAAAGGACTGAGACTCCTCCGGTTCCAAGCCCGAGTCCCAGGCCATCACAGTCCCATTCCGTAATGATAATTTTACTATTTCTACCCCCCACATCTTATTGGGTTTCCCCAGCCACTCTGGGCAGCTTCCAACATACATAGAAACATAATAAAACGTTAAACGTTAAAAAAACCCCTTCCCTATACAAGATTTCCTTCAGACGGCTTGGGTTGGATAGCTCCATACCCTCCAACATTTCTCTGATGAAAATAGGGACATCCTAAGGAAAAGTGGGGCATTCTGGGATCAAACCAGAAACCGGGACGGTTTCTCTAAATCAGATATGTCCCTGGAGAATAAGGACACTTGGAGGGGCTGCCTGCCCCCAGCTTCACGTGTGGGATGAGATCAGGCCCCGCTCCTTGTGACCTCTGCCATGCTGCGCTCACTTTATGGAGGAGAGCCAAAGAGCCTGCCCACCCACCGACCTGCCTGCCCCATCAGGGGGCTGAGAGGGTGGAGGTCCAGATGGGTCTGGCTTGGTCCAGAGCCCAGCCAAGGCCAGATTTTTCCAGTGCCTGCCTTCTTACTTTGGTCTTGCAGGCTGGCCCCCTGTAAGAGAAGGAGCCCCAGGCAGCTCTGAGGAGAGGAGGACTGGTTCTCGGTTCCAGGTGTCTCTGCTGCTGGCTCTGGAGCCAGAGTCCCCCTTGCCCTCCAGGCCCAGGCTTGGCAGGGGAGAGGAGTTTGGTGCTTGACCACCTGAGGCCTATGCCTGTCCCTCAGGCACCTCAGCCCAAGCGCAGCAGCAGGGAGTGCCAGGCTCCATAGCTCCTCAGTTCTCTCCCTGCAACATCTGCTGGGGGGAGAGGGTGCTTTGATTGCTGGTGCCAACCCGCCACTGGGGGACAAAACGCAAATCTGCCACCCCTCTCAGCTTTCTCCAAGTGCCCCTTGAAACGGCGAGGCTCAAGGATGCTTGTCACGGCTGTGGCAGGTGCGTATTATTTTTGTGTGTGTTGGAAGCATCTGTGGAGATCTCTCTTGGGCCCCCTTCTAGGGATGCCCATCTGAACGCTGCATCCTTTGGGTCCTCAAAGACACACATCCTCTCTGGCCCTGTGATTTGCACACCATGTCACACGCTGAGCTGAACACCAGCTGAAATTTCCAGCGAGTGAATCCGGGTGCATTAAATTAGGATTACTTCGGCATGAGCGCAGTTCAGATCTGGAACCTCTTCAGAAACGGGGGCTGAATATGCCATTAGCTGGAGATGAGCGACATCAATTCCTGGTTCCTCACTCCGAGGTTAAGTCCAGGCCCAGCTGGAAGAGCTTCGTCTGGTGCGGTTGCCGTCCTTTCCAAGGGAGCAAAAAGCTGGCCATTGATCATTTATTTAAATGTTGGCAAAGTTAGACGTTTTTCATGGCCTAGTATTAAAGCCGAATTTATCAGCTTGTCTGGACCAGCTTGAAAGTAGGCAGATGGAAAATCAGTCTGCTTAATGACAAACACCTTGAAAGGGTTGGCGCTCTTTAATTTAAAAAAGGGGAGGGGAGGTTAGATTCATATTTCAAGAAGGTATTGCAGAGTCCAGAAGCCTGTGTGTGTGTGCATAAGTGTGTGCATATCCTCAAGCAAACCTGTGTCAACTTGCCTAGGGATGTGGGGACACTCAATCAGACCTTCTGTGGGACTTAATTTTGGTGTCTTCCAAGAGATGCATTGTGTCCCCTTCTAAGAAATCCACACTAAAGGAATAGGAGCATAGGCTCTGCCTTGTGAGACCCTCCAAGTGTCCCTATTTTCCATCCCTATTTTTGGTGGTGCAAGGAACATGGGTGGCGCTGTGGGTTAAACCACAGAGCCTAGGACTTGCCAGTCAGAAGGTCGGAGGTTCGAATGCCCATGATGGGGTGAGCTCCCATTGCTCGGTCCCTGCTCCTGCCAACCTAGCAGTTTGAAAGCACGTCAAAGTGCAAGTAGATAAATAGGTACCTGTCCGGTGGGAAGGTAAACGGCGTTTCCATGCGCTGATCTGGCTCGCCAGAAGCAGTTTAGTCATGCTAGCCACACCACCAGGAAGCTGTACGCCGGCTCCCTCAGCCAATAAAGTGAGATGAGTGCCGCAACCCCAGAGTTGGCCATGAGTGGACCTAATGGTCAGGGGTCCCTTTACCTTTATGCTTTATACTGAATCTGACCATTGGTCCATCTAGCTTCAGACTGCCTTTCCCTGAGGAGGATCCATGGATGGCCAAACAAACTTGCATGGAAGGAGAAACATGATGTGTGAAAACTGTTCACTCCGGTGCAGGAATTTTGCCCAGTTGGGTGGCGAGCCTCACACAATCTCTACAAGCAGCGTGCCTTATTTCTTCATTGCTGGAAGCCTTTTCCCACGCTGCCCAGATGCCTCCTGCTCTTGGCTGCCCAAGTGGTGGGAACGGCCTGCCTTTGTTGCAGCCACATAAAATACCCAGCTGAGTGATAACAGGCCAAGAAGTGACTGAGCATAATCCTGGAGAAATATTGGTGCATTAAAATATAGCAGAGGCTGAGGCTTGCAGCTGCTGAAAAGATTGCCGTGTGTGGCGTTCCTCCCCCTCTGGCCATCAATCTCTCCTCCCTGAAGGTGAATCTTTGGGGAGGCCACTGAGGCATCCTATGCATTGAAGGCAGTGGTTCGCATAAAATCGGTGTATGCTAATAATATGCAAATTGAGAAATATTTACTACAGTTTAGCTAGAGGCAAAATGCATCTCGAGACAGGTTGTGACTGGGAGGCCAGCTCCGTTTACTCCCTGATCGCTGCTGTCTGTGGATGGCCGGCTCCAAAACTCACCCTTCTTAGGGGTCTTTCTCTTTAAACTGGGTTTGGACCAGGCAGCCTTCCACCTGCTTGCTCACTCAGCCCCTCTTGAAGCTACCCTGCGGCAGGGATATTTTCCCGAAAGCTGCCTAGACTGCTAGCAGAATTCCCCACTGCTGCTGGCCCATGCCCTGACAGCTGGTACTACCCCCTGGTGCCTTTGTTCAAAGCTCAAGGAGATGTTTCTTCTGCTTTTGCTGATTCCAACGTGCAAGGAGTGCTTTTGAGGGGCTGCTGCGAGGGGGAAGCGGCTGGGCGCAAGCTGTGAAAAGGAAGCTCAGATCTGCTGCCTGAGCAATTTGGTGACTTCTGACTCATGAAGCGTGCATGGGCATAGCTGGGCTGGGCGGCACATGCAACCGAGAGCCCTGTGGGGCTGGATGTAGCTGGCTGCTGAGCCTGTGCAAACTGGTTTTGCAAGAGGCCCTTTTGCACCATCCCCATTACTCCCTCCTGATGTATAAATGCACTATATTGATGAAACCATGAATCAGATTTCCTGGCAGGGTCAGCAGGAAAATCACTCCTGAGTTTGCAGCCTCCCTTCGGGAACTGGCTCTGAAATGAGCAGGCTGATGTCTTTCCAGTTGGCAGGCCCTGAATGTGCCTTGCTCCTCCCCATTCTTTGGTTTCATCCCTTCCTTCTGGGAAGGGCTTGAGATACAATGCCATAGCAGGAATGTGGAGAAGAGACCTCCCCCCACCCCTTAGATACTTTGGACTATCCCAGAATACTACACTTATCCTGGCTGAGGCCAATGGGAGTTGTGGTCTAAAACAAGGTTGCCAGTTTTCTTACAATCTCGGTCAGTAAATGGGATGAGGCCATCTCAGGTTCAGTTCTCAACATGAAACAGAAAGCTCACTGGGATCCACACGACGGTCACTTCCAGACTGGATTATTGTAACTCGCTCTCCGTGGGGCTGCCCTTGAGACTGACCCAGAAACTCCAGCAGGTGCAGATTGCCATGGCGAGACTCCTTACGGGGTCCTCACCGCGGGATCACATTCACCCAGTGCTATATCAGCTGCACCGGCTACCAGTGGAGTACAGGATCAGGTTTAAGGTGCTGGTTTTAACCTTTAAAGCTCTATACAGCCTAGGACCCTCGTACCTACGGGACCGCCTCTCCTGGTATGTCCCATGGAGGACCTTACGGTCTTCAAACAAAAACATCTTGGAGGTCCTGGGCCACAGAGAGGTTAGGCTGGCCTCAACCAGAGCCAGGGCTTTTTCGGCCATGGCCCTGATCTGGTGGAATGCTCTGTCACAAGAGACAAGGGCCCTGCAGGACTTGACATCTTTCCGCAGGGCCTGCAAGACAGAGCTGTTCCACCAGGCTTTTGGCCAAGGCACAGCTTGACCCCTCCTTTGGTAATCCTCACAGAACTCTAGCCCAATGGTTGCCATTAATTTGATTCTGAACTGATTTTATAATGAATTGATTTTGGAATGCAGTATTATTTTACTGTTATTAGCCGCTCTGAGCCCGGCTTTGGCTGGGGAGGGTGGGATAGAAATAAAATATTATTATTATTATTATTATTATTAGTCATTCACTCCATACTTTCCATGAGCAATTTGCTCTGTGTTGCTGCTGAAATATTCAAGACGGAAAAAAGAAAGGCTTGCATCATGCAGCACATAGCTAAAACTATGGCACTCCCTCCCATGGAGATGGGTGCCAACTTAGATGGCTTTCCAATGGAGGAGGAGAAGAGGGCTATTGATGGCTACTAGGCAGGATACCTATGCTCTGCCCCCCCCTGCCAGAGGGAGTAGTAATGCTTCTGAATACCAAATACTGGAAACCACAGGAGGGATGTCTTGTTCTGCTCCTCAGATTCCGCTTGCAGGTTTCCTACAGGCAGCTGGTTGGCTACTGTGAGATCAGGACGTTGGAGTAGATGGATTCAGCAGGCTCTTATTATTCATTCATTCATTCATTCACTTTTAATTTGTATACCGTCTTTCTATTTTACAACACCCAAGGCAGTTTACAAGCTGAAGAAATAAAGAATGAGCAACTTATGACAATCTAATCCAATACAAAAATGCGATAATAAAACATAACTTTAAAATAAGCAACTTATATCAAATAAAGTACCGTGTTTTTTGCTCTATAAGACTCACTTTTTCCCTCCTAAAAAGTAAGGGGAAATGTGTGTGCGTCTTATGGAGCGAACGCAGGCTGCGCAGCCATCCCAGAAGCCAGAACAGCAAGAGGGACTGCTGCTTTTGCTGCGCAGCGATCCCTCTTGCTGTTCTGGCTTCTGGGATTCAGAATATTTCTTTTCTTGTTTTCCTCCTCCAAAAACTAGGTGCGTCTTATGGTCTGGTGCGTTTTATAGAGTGAAAAATATGGTGATATTCAACAATCCGTTAGAATATCAGCTGTCAGGGGGCTGCCATCGGAACAGGGAAGGGAAACAGAGGGGCAGCTGGGTTACAGGGAACCTCCAAAAATCTTGCGAAGCAGTTCCTCTTTCTGTGGTGGGGAAAGCCACACCTCCAGTGGGGAAGGGACCAGAGGATGCTGCCGGGAGCCTCAGCACCGCTCCTGGTCAAGCCGGCCAGGAGGGAAGCACACCTCTTCCGTCGCCCACCCTGCACAGAGGTGTAAAACGCAAAGAAGGAAGGAAAAGGCTGGGGTTGACCAAGCTAATATGTTGGGGGAGGACCCAGAAACGACCACTCCTGGATTCTGCTAGTGATTGAAATATTTTTGCACCAAAATAAAGCCTGTAAAAGACAGGTCGGAGTCCTGACTGGTTACTCACGAGCAACCGCCATTTCCATCTGACATCAGCATATAAAAATTAAACAGAAATCCACTCTTAACAATCATAATAAATAATTTCTAAACTATCATCAGTAAAAACAACGGCAAGTCACAGGGCATGAAATAATACAAGACAAATTGAGAAGCGGAGACTGGAGGGTGGGACAAGGCAGGCGGAAGAAGGTCTTGCCTGATGAAGTCTCTCCCCTCACACTTCCGTGACTGACAGACAAACTTTATTCACTTCTTTCTGACCTATTCATTTGAAATATATTTATGCTGTTTACTATTAAGGAAATCTCAAAGCGCTTCACAGCATAAGGTGGTATTTCTGGTGGCCTGAAGCATATCTTGTGGTTCCTTACCTGTGCATGTTCAGGGGTACATGACGCCTTGACTTTGGGGAGGGTGGAGGTGAAAT
This sequence comes from Podarcis vaucheri, assembly GCF_965113315.1. Classification (NCBI taxonomy): domain Eukaryota; kingdom Metazoa; phylum Chordata; class Lepidosauria; order Squamata; family Lacertidae; genus Podarcis; species Podarcis vaucheri. The sequence continues at coordinate 86,103,223 of NC_138765.1, read as the reverse complement.
TTCCCTTCTGGTGGCCAAACGGCTTGGGCCAGCCTGGCTTAGTCTTTGCACTGGTCTCCTGAGCCCTGGAATGGGGGTGAAGGAGGGGATGGCATCTGGCAGCCAGGCATCTGCAAGTGTTAAAGACAGAGTGTAAGATGGCATATTTTACTGGCATAGTCACTGCTGGTGAACGCCCATTTGATGAAGCCCATCTGTTGGCACCTCCTGTGGGAGGTCTGGAGGCAAGTGTTGACAGGCCTTAAGTATTTGTGTGTGTTTTTTCAAAAGTTTTTTTATTGGTTTTCCAAATTTACAACAAACACGCATAGAAGAAAAACATTACATTATTAAAAAGAAAAAACCAAACAAACATATAAACACCTAACTGTTTGAAGCCCAATTTAATTTTCATTGTTAAGTGACTTCCTCAAATCCCCCCAACTGAGTTCCCATAAATCTCATTGTTGCAGTTTTCCAATATCCACTTTCTAATAAAATTAACTTAATCAAATTGCTATCTTTCTTTCTCTTCTTGATAATTTCAATCCATAATGTTATTCAATTCAACATATTTTACTCCTAGGCTGATTTGGTACTTACAAATAGGTCTACTTATGGTATATTAGAATATCTAGCTAAATAATCCTTAAATTTCTTCCAATCTTCTTGATATGCCTCCTCTTTCTGATCGCGGATCCTTCCAGTCAGGTCGGCCAGCTCCAAAAAGTCCACCATCTTCATCTGCCATTCCTCCACTGTTGGTATTTCTTGTAATTTCCAATCTTTGGATAACAATTTTATTTTTTAAAAAAATTGTATTTATTACTTTTCAAACAGTTTCAACACAACACTACAAACAAAAAAAGGGAAAAAAAGAACAATACAAATACAATACAAAAACACTACATACAAAACAAAACAAAAACAAACAAAAACAATTTAAAAACACCTCAAACATTTTCAATATCTTATCTTTCATTCGCTTATTTCCAACGACCTCCTCACACCTCCCTTTTTGTATTCCACTTCTATTAATTGTTTCAGCAATTCCTTTCCATCTTCCTCTGTTTTCTATCCTATAATTATCTTAACACATTCTTGCCTTATTTTTTCCTTTAATTTTCTATTAATCTATTTATACTTAATTCCTTATAACATTTCTACTAAAGCCATATAACTTCATTCCAACATTCTTCTAACATTCATTAATTTTACAGTATTTCTATAAATAGTCTTTAAACTTTTTCCAGTCTTCTTGCTCCGACTCTTCTCCCTGGTCTCGGATCTTGCCAGTCATTTCCACCAATTCCATATAGTCCATCAACTTCATCTGCCATTATCCAACACTTCAGTGCTTTCAAGAAGCAACCATTCTCTCAGCCAGCAAAAAGCAGATGGTTCACAACAAAGTTTAGGGGTCTGGCAGTGCAAGTCCACCTCCTTCTTTGGCATCTGTCAATATCTTAAATTTTACTCGAGGCTTCCTGCCTTCCAAACAAATCTAGAGATGTCCCTCTGCCACCTCCTGAAACAATCCATCCCATCCAAAGCTTGCAATGTTTGAAACAAAAGCAACATCCCCGACAACACAGCAATCCTCATCCCCACCACAGCAACTCGGCCCAACTATAACAACTTCAGATTTGCCCATATTTCCAAATCCCCCTTCTCTTCAATCCAATGTCCTTCACAGTTATCCTTGAATAAATTCACATCTCTGGCGATCATACTAACCCCCAAATACCTCTCTTTCTCAACCGATGTTAGTCCTGTCTCCTCCTGAAACTCTGTCAAGCTTTCCTTTTCCTCAGGTAGGGCTCTGATCCTCAAATTCATCTGTTTCTCTTTAAGTTCAATCATAACAAATGTCAGCTTATGTTCAAGTTGTCCTTGTATGGATGGGACTCTCTCTCTCTCCAGTTGTGTTGCTTTACATTCAGCAGCAAGGGTTTTCTCCTTGACTTCATCCGCAGTTTGCCGTATCAGAGTAGATTCCTGTATCAATTTCTGTATTGGTATTCACCTTTTGTCCCAGATTATTTAAACTTTCTACAATTAAGTCTATTTTAATATTTGCAGCATCCACTTTCACATTTATCACGTCTGTTTTCTTGTGAAGCTGTTCCAGCGAATCGTTTATTTTCACTAATACGACCGCTAGGGCCTCTTTTGTCGACATTCCGTCTGTTTTTTCCTTTCCATTTGCCATAACACTTAAGAGATTTAAGGTCAATCCCAGAGTCTCACAATTTTTTATCTTGCAGCTGGAAATTCCCCTAGCCCAGCTCCTGTAGAGCAACCAATTTCAAAAACTTCCACTAGGGGAAAACAGTTTCTATTTGTATTAGTCAGTACTGTCCTCTTTTAAACAATGTTCCAATAATCCAAAGTTAGTTTCAGTTTTCAGTTACTTTTACTCCTTTTTTTAAAAAAAACAAACAGCCGGAGACAGTAGAAACAATGTATTCTCTTGTTTAGCTACCTGTCAATGAACGTTCTAAACGCTGTCAATGAACATTCCAAAAGACATCGATCCTGCTAGCAGCCCGTTTCCAGGGTCTGAGCGGCGGTATTTTAACTCTCTTGACTCTCTCCTACAGGCATATTCAGTCCACCACTCCCCCCCCTTCTCCTGTCTCCAAAGGGGGGGTTTAGTTCTTTGCCGATGGAGATTTAGTCTTTTTACAAAAGGCTTTCCAAGACTTCAGCTTGCAGGCTCATTGCTTTAGTTTATTTACAAAAGGGGAGGCGGACTTCCTGTATTGAACCTCCCCGTTTCGATGCCAAATTAAACGTTTAAAAATCCAATTCTCCCACTTCAGCTCTACTCACGGGTAATTACTTTAGAGTCAAATTGTCCACAGGAAAAAGTCAGTGCTCTCCGGCAACAGCTATGCGGCTTTGCTCCGTGGAAGAAGCAGACGATTCAAAGCACCGCGCCACTCACCCCACGTTGCTCCGGATCCCCGAAACTGGGTTTCCCCACGAGTAGGGGAGGCGCAAAAGGTGCCCGCTGAATCCCACGTTCACAGGCTTCTCCCACCTGTGATTTTTACGGGTCTACGCCTTCGCCGTGGCGGTACAGACCCAAATTCCCACGGGGCAAATTCCTCCTGATCAGAGGAATTCCGCCATTACCGGAGGCACCAACCCGGAAGTTTTTTGGATAACAAAATTCTTGCTGCAGTTGTGTCATACAAAACCAGTCTATTTTTTTTATAAAATTTTTTATTGGTTTTACAGAATTTTAAAGAACAAACGAACACTTAAAAAGACATACAAACACGTATAGTTTCATAACATATTTTCATACACCTCTTTTGTGGGACTTCCCCATGCCCCCCCCTTTCTGCATCCCAATGACCATAATTTTTATAGCAACTCCCAGTTATTACTTTCAAGCCTCTGTCATCTTAGACATTTCTATATTCTGACCTTATATCGCTGTATCCCTTTGTTCCTAAAAACCAAAACACTCTAACATTCTTCAAGTTTATAATAGTCCTTAAGATAACTTTTAAATTTTCTCCATTCTTCTTCCGCCGTCTCTTTTCTTTGGTCACGGATTCTGCCTGTCATCTCGGCCAGTGTCATGTAGTCCATCACTTTCATCTGCCATTCTTCCAGAGTGGGTAGATCTTGTGTCTTCCAATACTTTGCGATGAGTATTCTTGCTGCTGTTGTGGCATACATAAAGAAAGTTCTATCCTTCTTTGGCACCAATTGGCCGACAATGCCCAAGAGAAAGGCCTCTGGTTTTTTAGGGAAAGTACATTTAAGTACCTTTTTCATTTCATTGTAGATCATTTCCCAGAAGGCCTTAATCTTCGGGCATGTCCACCAAAGGTGGTAGAAGGTACCTTCAGTCTCTTTACATTTCCAGCATTTGTTATCGGGCAAATGATAAATTTTTGCCAGCTTGACTGGGGTCATGTACCACCTATAGACCATTTTCATAATGTTTTCCTTTAAGGCATTACATGCCGTAAATTTGATACCGGTGTTCCATAACCATTCCCAGTCAGCTGACATAATGTTATGACCAACGTCCTGTGCCCACTTAATAATAGCCGATTTGACTGTTTCATCCTGTGTATTCCATTTCAGCAGCAGGTTATACATTCTGGATAAATTCTTAATATTGGGTTCTAACAGTTCAGTCTCTAGTTTAGATTTTTCCACCTGAAAGCCAATTTTCCTGTCCTGTTTGAAGAACTCCATTATTTGGTGATATTGAAACCAATTTTCTACTTTATGTTTCAATTTCTCATGACTTTGTAATTTCAACTTATCTCCATCCTGTTCTAAAATTTCCCAATACTTCGGCCATCCGACCTCCATATTGAGTTTCTTCACTGCCTTAGCCTCCACTGGTGACACCCATCTAGGGGTTTTATTTTCCAACAGATCTTTGTACCTTATCCAAACATTGAACAATGCTTTTCTAACAATGTGATTTTTAAAGGCACTATGCAGCTTGATTTTGTCATACCATAGATATGCATGCCAACCAAAAGCATTGTTGAAACCTTCCAGATCCAAAATGTCTGTGTTCTCGAGGAGCATCCATTCTTTCAGCCAGCAGAAAGCTGCTGCCTCATAGTACAATTTTAAGTCCGGCAGGGCAAAACCCCCTCTTTCTTTAAGGTAAAGGTAAAGGTACCCCTGCCCGAACGGGCCAGTCTTGACAGACTCTGGGGTTTGTGCGCCCATCTCACATCTATTGGCCGGGGGCCAGCGCTGTCCGGAGACACTTCCGGGTCACGTGGCCAGCGTGACAACGCTGCTCTGGCGAGCCAGAGCCGCACACGGAACGCCGTTTACCTTCCCGCTGGTAAGCGGTACCTATTTATCTACTTGCCCCCGGGGGTGCTTTCGAACTGCTAGGTTGGCAGGTGCTGGGACCGAGCAGCGGGAGCGCACCCCGCCGCGGGGATTCGAACCGCCGACCTTTCGATCGGCAAGCCCTAGGCGCTGAGGCTTTAGCCCACAGCGCCACCCGCGTCCCTCCTCTTTCTTTAGCGTCTGTCAATATTTTAAATTTAATTCTGGGCTTTTTGCCCTGCCAGACAAATTTCGAAATATCTTTCTGCCACCTCTTAAAACATTCCATCTTGTCAAGAATCTGCAAGGTCTGAAACAAAAAAATAACATTCTAGGCAATACATTCATTTTGATCACTGCAATTCGGCCTAACATTGACAATTTCAAATTTGACCATATTTCTAGATCTTTTTTGATCTCTGACCAACATTTTTCATAATTATCCTTATACAAATTCACATTTTTAGATGTCAAGTAAACCCCTAGGTATTTCACCTTCTTAACCACCGTCAACCCTGTCTCCTCTTGGAATTTCTCCTTTTCCGTATCTGTTAAATTTTTTCCTAAAACTTTGGTTTTTTGTTTATTCAACTTGAATCCAGCTACCTGGCCAAACTGTTGGATTATTTCTAGAACCTTTTCCGTACTAGTGTTTGGCTCTTGGAAAGTCAATACTAGGTCATCTGCAAATGCTCTTAACTTATAATGTTTAGCTCCGACCTGCACTCCTTTAACCTGCTGGTCATTCCTAATCATATTCAGCAACACCTCCAGAACTGAAATAAAAAGTAATGGGGAAATTGGGCACCCCTGTCGTGTTCCTTTTTCTATCTTTAGTTCCTCAGTTATTACATTATTTACAATCAATTTAGCCTTTTGTTCAGAATATATTGCAGCCATACCATTCTCAAAACCTTGGCCTACCCCCATCCCATGAAGATTCTTTGTCATAAAACTCCAAGAAATATTGTCAAAGGCTTTCTCCGCGTCCACAAAAATCAACACTGCTTTAGTGTTTATATTCACCTCTAGCTTTTCCAAAATATCTATTATATTCCTTACATTGTCTGCTAGGTGTCTTTTTGGGAGAAAGCCTGCTTGATTCTTATGAATCTTTTCCATCAGCACTTTTTAAAATCTTTTTGCCAAAATGTCTGCAAAAATTTTGTAATCCACATTGAGTAGTGATATTGGGCGGTAGTTCTTCAGTTGAGTCTTTTCAGTCTCTGTCTTTGGTATGAGTGAAATATATGCTTCTTTCCACGATTCAGGTGCCTTTTTCCCCTCAAGAATCCCATTGCAGACTTCTTTTAGTGGTTGAGTCAACCATTCCTTCAACGATTTGTAGTATCTGGAAGTCAGTCCATCTGGTCCCGGAGATTTGCCCATTTGCATATTCTGAATGGCAGCCTCTATCTCTTGTTCTGTTATTCTCTGGTTCAGATCCATCTTATTTTGATGAGAGATTTTTTGTAATCCATATTTATCAAGGAATTTGTCTATATCTTCTTCATTTTGAGGGCCTTGAGTATAAAGTTTTTTAAAGTAACTCAAAAAGCAATTTCTGATTTCATTAGGTTTAGATATATTCTTTCCATCCACTTCTAGACTTGTAACTGTATTTAATTTCTGCCTTTTCTTCAATTGCCATGCCAGAAGTTTGCTACATTTATTTGCTGATTCGAATGACTTTTGTTTCATTTGCTTTATCTTCCATTCAATCTCTTGATTCATCAATTCCATATATTGCGTTTGATATAACTTAATCTCTCTTAAAATCTCCTGGGACTTTGGTTTTACTCTTAATTTTTTCTCTGCTTCCTTTATCTTTTCCAAAATCTTTTCTTTTTTCTCATTTTGTTTTTTCCTCTTTATTGAGTTTTGTTGAATCAGAAAACCTCGCATCACCGCTTTGCTTGCGTCCCAGATCACTCTTTTTTCCACATCCGTCCTCAAATTTATTTCAAAATAGTCTTTTAGGGTTTTTTGGGCCTTCATAAGGATCTCCCTATCTCGAAAGAGGGAGTCATTCATTCTCCATCTAAATTGACCAGTTGTTGTAAGTTTCATTTCCATCTTCACAGCGTTATGGTCGGAGCAAGTTTTTGGGCAGATTTCTACCTTCTTAATCTTTGGAGCCATACCACTAGTAATCCAAATTTGATCAATTCTGGTCCAGGTCATCATTGCTTGGGAGAAAAAGGTTCCCTCTCTCTCCAGAGGGTTCCTTGTTCTCCATATATCTATCAAGTCCATATTTTCTGTCATTTCAAAAAAGGTCTTAGGAAGTCTCCCTTCCTTAGAAACTGTTAGCCTTTGTGCCTTGTCCATGTTAGTGGAGACCACACCATTCATGTCTCCCATAATTATCATATTGTAATCCAAATAGTCCGTCAGAGTTTCATGAAGTCTCTTGAAAAAATCAGATTTACCTTCATTTGGTGCGTAGATTCCAACAATCAAAAGTTTTTCTCCTTGTACTTGTATCTCCACTGCCAAATATCTCCCCTGCTCATCTTTAAACATCATTTTTGGGGCCCATTTCTCTTTTACATATATCACAACTCCTCTTTTTTTAACTTTGTCTGATGAGATAAATTCTTGTCCTAATCTTTTGTTTGTAAGTAATCTCCTGTGAGCTCTAGTTATGTGAGTTTCTTGTAGACATATCAGATCCAATTGTTCTCTATTCAAAATGTGAAATACTTGTCTTCTCTTCAAAGGCCCATTGAGCCCATTACAATTCCAACTAAGGAATTGCAGAGCCATCTTGTTATTTTTCTGACACTCCTCCAACAGCTCCAAGTTGTTGCTCTTCCTCTGATGGTGGTGGTTTATGTCCAAGCGAGAGATTCAGAATGTCTAATGCTCTCCTCTGTTCTGCAATCGGGTCCACAGTCCCCTTCTGCAGGTCCTCTTGATTTCTTCCCAGAAATTTGTCTTTGTCTTGAATTGTCTTTATTTTCACCTTCTTTCCTTTGTAATCAAAAGACAATCCCTGTGGGAATTCCCACCTGAAGCGGATGGAGTTTTTCTTTAACAGAAGGGCTAAATCCTTGTAAAAGTTTCTTAAATCCAGGATATATTTTGGAATGTCTTTAAAAATCTGTACAGCTGAGTTTCCAATTTGCAAGGCCTTTTCAAAGTGTAGTCCTAGTATTTTGTCTCTTTCTTCCTTAGATCTGAGTGTAATCAAACAGTCTCTCGGGGTCTTTCTGTCCTGCTTTTTGCCCAATCTAAAAGCTGTTGTAATTTTAAGTTCGTCTTCCTCCAAATCCCAGCAGTCAACAAACTCCCGTGTTAGGTACTCCGCAAGGTTGTCTCTTTCGTTCTCTGGGATCAATCTCAATTTCAAATTTCTCTCTTTTCTCTGTAATTCCCACAGAGCCAGAGTAGCGTCATGCTCATGGACCTTCTTGGCAATCGGTTCTAAATTCTCTTGTGTCTCTCCAGCAATAGCTTTCGCTTCTTCAGCAATTTTACGTGTAGTAGAGTTTTCCTCAACCAATTTATTTATAGATTCTGTATTCTGGTCTAATCTTGCTGATATTTCTGTTAATTTTTGTGTATTTTCTGAAGTCTGTTTTGTCAGAGACTCCAGGGATTGATTTATCTTGAGCAGGGCTTCTGTCACGGCTTCCATAGAAACAGCTGTCACTTTTTCTTGTCCTGTTGTTCCTGCAAGTCCAGCAGTTACGCCTGTGATTGATCCTCTTTTCTTTGACTGTTGTTGCTGCAGCTGTTGCTGTTGTTGTTGCTTGGTCTTGGCTCTTGTGACTATCTCTTCTTGTGAGCCACTCATGTCAAGGTCGTTTCCCACGGGAGCTGTTCCCCACTGGAAAATTCCACTGTCTTAAGCCGTGCCAACTTTTACTTTACCCTCTAGGGGGAGCAAATCAAGATGGCCAAATATAAAATGTCCAAATACAAAGGCAAAAGGAATATCCAAATACGTAGAAGAGGGAGAAAGAGAAAAATTAGAGCAAGTTTAACTGAAGGCTTGTAACTGCAGATTGCCACAATTTTCCAGTAGATACTGTTTCGGCTTACTCTGATGTACTGTAGCCAGACAATGCGAAAACTTTGTATCACAGTGTAACTTTCACAGGGAAAAGTCAGTTCAGTGTCCTATTGCCCTAAAAGGCAGACCGTTTCATGCACTTAAACAGCTGAGGCAGCAGAAGATTTTTCTTTAAATCAAGTCAAGCAGTTGCCAAGGTCTCTTTCACCTCCCCTCTGCCCTGCTAGCTAGAGGGGAGATCTAAAGTCTAAATGTCAGGTTTGATTAAATAAAAACAAAGTCTTTAACGGATGCAGCTTTAGAGTTCCGTTGCTTTCACTTTCATGCAGTCGGGGGGAGGCAGACTTCCTTGATTTTAACCTCCCCGCTTTCAGCCAAATCTCCAAATTTTAGATCCAAATAAAAGTTCCTTTTTACTCACGGGTTTTTTTCTGTCTGTAATTTACAGGAAGGAATCGGCGCTCTCCACTAATAGCGACGCGGCTTCACCCTGCGGGCTGGGTAGCGATTCTCAGCACCGCGCTCCCCCGATGTCGTTCCAGAGCCTTTAAAAAGGCTCTTTCTGCGGTAAAGGGGGGGCGCTTTTGGTGCCCACTGAATCTCCTCGTTCACAGGCTTCCGCGCCTGTGATTTTAGGGGTCCCCCGCTTGCCGTAGCGGGACAGACCCGAACTCGCAGGGCAGTCCTTCTCCGGAGCTCGGAAAAAGGACCGCCATTAGCGCTGGCGCCGACCGGAAGTCTCGGCATACAAAAACAGTCTAACATCTTTTTTGGGCAGTTCCAATCCTATTATTCCAGGCCTTAAGTATTTGTGGCAGATTCAGAGCGCAGTGCTGTCACTCAAAGAATTGTAAAGTTGGAAGGGACTCCCATGGGTCATTGAGTCCAAGCCCCTGGAATGCAGGAAATCACAGCTAAAGAATCCCTGACAGAGGGTCACCCAACTTCTGCTTAAAAATCTCCAGTGAGGGGGAGGCCACTGGCTTCCAAGGGAATCCATTCCACTGTTCAACAACTCTTACCATCACAAAGTTTTTCCTAACATGGCTCTCCTTTCTTGTAATATGAGCGCAGGTGGCGCTGTGGTCTAAACCACTGAGCCTCTTGGACTTGCTGATCAGAAGGTTGGTGGTTTGAATCCCGCGACGTTGTGAGCTCCCATTGCTCTGTTCCAGCTCCTGCTAATCAGTTCCAAAGGAGACCAGTGCAAGTAGATAAATAGGTACCACTGTGGTGGGAAGGTAAACGACGTTGGTTTAGGTCTTCTTTTCTGGAGTAGCAGAAAACAAGCTTGCACCATCTTTCATGGGACAGCCCTTCAGATATTATGCGTCCGCCTCCCCTGGTAATCCCACAGCCCACCAGGGCACAGCTGGTTTTCACTGGCCTCCATGTGGTGCATTTGCATTATTTTTTTTCTATCAGAGGCATCATGAGGAAAGAGGAAGGGCAGTTTTCTAGCCAGAGCTCTTCTGGAGGGATGTCTGGGGCGTATGAATAGCTGTGGGGTCGACACAAAGAGCTTGTCCACCCTTCTGCTTGTCCCGTGCCTAGAATGCATGGCTTTGCCCCACTCCCTCCCCAGGGAAAACCCACAGTTTGCTCTGATTCAGTGTTAAAGGGCGGTGTTTTCCTGGTGAAAGCATTCAGGCAAAACAACAACAACACACACTTGGACATGGCACTTTAAAGTGCAGGCATGTGCCTAGAAAGTATGGGGCAAAATATAAGTGTGGGCGCTTCTTATTGCCCCTACTGGTAGCATGGGTCTCCTAAGCTGTAGCCCCCACAACTCAGTGACATCCCAAAGGCCTTTAGGGAGGTATTCTTATATGCAACGGCCGTAGCTTGGACTTTGGTGGCAAAGGGGTGGAAGGAACAAGAAGCCCTGAAAATAATGGACTGGCATTACAAGCTACAAGAATTTGCTGAAATGGTGGAGTTAACAAATACCTTGAGAGACAATTCAAAACAAAAATTTATGGGGAAGTGGGATAGATATAAAACATATGTTCAAAAATACAGTAAAGGTTCGCTATCTATGCCAGCGTTTGATTGACGCTGGAGTGAGACTGAGCTGAGAAATAAGACTAAGAGCACATACTGATATAGGAATGTATTATATAAAATGTAAAGAAATAAACAATAATAAGAGTGCGTTCATTTGTAAAAAAAGGAATATACAACGGGATAGACAGGAAGTCTAGTGTGTTGGTATGTATATGATTTGTTTGGGGGGGATTTGTTTTTGCTTTTTGGTGTTTTTTTTGTTTCATTTTCTTTCTAGGTATATAAAATTTGTATATAATTTTTGTATACATGTTGGAAATTATATTATAGTAAGTCCTGTAATATGACAACGTTTACTGATGTAATATAAGAATGTTAACAAATAAATAAAATGCAAATTCAAGAAGAAGAAGAAGAAGAAGAAGAAGAAGAAGAAGAAGAAGAAGAAGAAGAAGAAGATGATTTGGGGGAATACTGCAGGAAATCCTTTCCTTTCCTGTGATCTTGGCAATGCTTTGACTTGCTTACTGCCACCCTGAAAAAAAGAAATGGCTGATATGTTGGTGGAGATGCCCTGAATGCTCTAGCTGTGCGTAGAGCTCTCTCTCTCTCTCTCTCTCCCTCCCTCCCTCCCTCCCTCCCTCCCTCCCTCCCTCTCTCTCTCTCTCTCTCTCTCTCTCTGTGTGTGTGTGAGAGAGAGAGAGTGTGTTGGGGGGGCACTGAATATGCATTTATGTGTCAGAGGGACTTGTCTGCCTGGAGTTGGGGTACATCACAGGCTCATGATTGCAAAACAGCAAATATATTTGTGTTTGTGTCTATCTGTTCACTACTATACACATGACACTGTGTCTTCTCATGATCTCCTTCCTCGAGGATATGGAGATGTCTCTCAGTTGCTGCTGGCATTCATCACGGGTGCAGTTCTCTTTGAATCATAGAATTGGCAAGGTGGAAGGGATCCTGAGGGTCATTTTGTCCAACCCTCTGCAAATCATGGCTCAAGAATCGCTGGCAGTGATCTCCCATGAAAGAGAGTCCACCAAGTTCAGTTCCCATTGGCAGTGACTCCAGGTAGGGTTGGGAAACCTGGGAGAGCCACTGCTGCCAGTATGGAGTATGGAGCTAGAGGGACGAATTAGTCTTACTCAGTAAAAAGCAGCTTCTTGTGCTGATATGTAATGGAAACTGCATCAAGAGCAAGAGCGTTTTTTATCCTGACCCTGAACTATGCTTGAGGATGGGCGGCAGAAAATGTAACAAGCAAAATTACAAAGGAAAATGAAAATCCCATGCTGTTGTAACTCAGCCTGTTAGTATCCCATGCAGGCCAAGAGCAAAATGTTTCAACCCCCCTCCCCACAAGTATAAAGTCTTCTTTATTCACCCAGATAACCAGAGTCCCTCTTAGGCATCACTGTGAAGCAACGGCCCCCAGAACTCTGAGTCAGGAGGGATTTATTTGTTTGCGTGCTTTTCCTTGGTGTGTTTGCCGAAGCCTGGCAGTGAATGGTTGTGTGCTTTTGTGTATTGTGGTGGTTCGCTCTCTCTCTTTCAAGGACAAGTCTACAGAGGCTAAGAGATGGACGCATGCAGGAAGGATGAGGCATCAAGAGATGAGTCTTGCTGGCTCCAGCCCTACATGTCCTTGGGTTTTAGGGACACAGCGATAAGGCCTAGTTATTATCCACCAGGAGAGTAATCCCTGCTTGAACAGTGCTTTCACTGCCTGATATTCCCCCGCCCTGACGCTAGTATTATCATTGTCAGCCAGCCACAGAGCCTGGCTGTCGGCTGTGATTAGGACACCGGCACAGATCAGCGCAAGATTTTGCTGGAGCCTCATTATTGCTGACTCTGGTTTTGTACAGCTTATATAACTCATCTCGCATGAAACTGTCACAAATGCAAGCCATGCTTCCCACTGAAACATGCAGGCCCTTAATCACGGGAGACAACTGGGGCAGATGTTGACCAGCTTCTCCCTCACTTCTCACACAATCTCCCCATCAGCCTTCCTGGCCCTAAAATGTGGCCCTTCCTGGCCCTAATGTGTCCTCTTATAGGGCCAGCTGGCTTCCCAAAAAATCTCCCTTTTCTCCACCCTGTATTCATTCACTTTCTCCTTGGAAAAGGCTCATACGATGATTGAGATTATCTTATGGTAAGCCTGCTTTAAAGGAAAAGGTGCTGCTTAGGTCCACAAGCCAGGCCTTCTGAACTATTCGTGGCTTTTCCTTCATTTTGCTTGTTCATAGTTTGTTTATTTACACCCCACCTTTTCATTCAAGGAGATCAGGGCGGCATATGTGGTTCTCCCTCTCCTCATTTAAGCCCCCCAACAACTCTGTGAGGTGGGTTAGGCTCAAGAAGCAGTGACTGGCCCAAAGTAGCCCAGAGAGGTTTATGGCCGAGTTGGGATTCGAACCCTGGTCTCCCAGGTCATGGTCTGAAACTCTAACCACTGTATCACACTGGCTGAGGTGTATGTGTTTGAAACTCTAGGCATTTTCTGGGAAAGTGGTGTTTGTGTATTTGAAGCAGCTTTGTGGGGAAGGGGTGAGATTTTCAGGACCATGGACAGGTCCACCTGGTTCCTGAAGGCACAAACGACTACTTCTGAATATTTCATAGAATCATAGACTTGTAGAGTTCAAAGGGACCCCAAGAGTCACCTAGTCCAACCCCCTGCACTGCATTAGCATCCAATGCTAATCTCCAACTTCAGCTATCTAAAGCTTCGTGGCATCTTTTGCTAGTTTTAATTTTGGCAGGCTTCCGTTGTGAAGCTTCAACTCATCTGGAGTATCCATATGATGTTGGGACGGATGGGAGTGGTGGTCGAAAATAGCTTGTTTTCTGCTGCTCCAGAGGGTAGGACCCAAACTGCTGGATTGCAATGACAAGAAAGGAGATTCCTACTAAATTTTAGGAAGAACTTTCTGGTGGTAAGAGCTGTTCAATAGCTGGATTGGCTCCCTCGGAAGGTGGTGGGCTCTCATTCCTTGGCGGTTTTTACACAGAGATTGGAGTCAGAATCTGTCATGGATTCCTGTATTGCACGGGGTTCCCTTCCAACTCTACAGTTCTACGACTCCATGATCCTAATGGGGCCTGGCACTCTGGCAGCTGACAAAATGCCTCTGCACAACTGCCAGCAGAGCCTTTTTGACTCTGAGTGAGCATTACAGCAGATGCAAAACCACACAGTAGAGACCCCTTTTAAATAAATGTATGTTCCAATTTTTACAAAAACGTACATCCTCATTTTGTATTTACACAAACTTACAAGAGAGAATTTCCATTCTTAGATTCCAACCCCCCTTGTTGAATGTTGGAAGATTTGGGATGGATGAAAGAATGTCCTTCTTCCCACAGCATGTAAGCGATGGAACTCACTCGCACAGCAGGCAGTGTTGGACACCAACCTAAATGGCTTTCAAACTAAATCCTGAGGGTGAGGGAGACAATATTGCAGACAACAGGGGAACACCTGGTACTGGGGTTACTAGCTTCATTGATGAACCTGAGGAGACTGAGAGGAGATATGATAGCCATCTTCAAATATCCCAAGGGGTGCCACGTGGAAGATGGAACAAGCTTCTTTTCTCCTGCTCCAGAGGGCAGGACCCAAACCAATGGATTCAATGTGCAAGTGTGCTGGACCCGGGGGTAACCCGAGCAACGCGGTCCAGGTCCGGTCCTGAATCCAAGGGTTCGGCGAGGAGTCAGTCCAACAGGGCCAAGGCAGGAAACCAGGCAAGGCCAGGCACAGGATCACAGGCAGGTTCTGGCAAACAGCAATGTTGCTCCCGCAACCTGGGGCGGGGTCCAGCAGCCTTTTATCTCTGTTGGGGTAACAGCCAGTCCTGATCCCCCGGTGACTCACCTCCCTGTTTCGCCCAAAGGTGAGCACTCCTCCTGCGAGTACTCAGGTCTCTCCTTCTCTCAGACCTTAGTCTCTGCAGCTCGGGAGATGTTGGTGGGTTACTAGACCCAGAGGCCGCCTCAGCCTCCCCTGACCCAACTGGTAGTGGAGCAGCTGTAAGTGATGGCCCAGCTGAAGGCAATGAGGTCATCCCCACATCTGGAGCCAGGGCAGGCTCAGGCCCCTGACTGGGCCCAGCTGGTATCTGTTGCAGGGGAACCTGTGCAGACTGGGACTCTTCAGGGTCAGGCCCCAGACTCGGTTCAGCTGCCGCCTGAGGCAAAGGATCCAGTGTGGACTGAGTCTCCTCTGGCTCTGAGTCCGAGCCCGAGTTCCAGGCCATCACAGCAAGAAAGGAGATTCTGACTAAACACCAGGAATATATTTCTGACAGTAAGAGCTGTTTCACAGTGGAACAGACTCCTTCAGAAGGTGGTGGACTCTCCTTCCTTGGAGATTCTATAGCAGAGTTTGGATGGCCATCTGCCATGGATGCTTTAGTTGGGATTGTTGCATTGTGGGAGGTTGGACATGATGACCCTCAACGTCCCTTACAATTTTACAATTCTGTGATTAAAAGAGGATTAGACAAATTCATGGGGGAGTGGACTACCAATGGGTTCTAGCTATGATGGCTAAGGACACTCTCCACAGTTGGAGGCAGAAAAGCTTCTGAATATCAATTGCTGGAAACAGCAGGCAGGGAGAAGGCTCTTGGGCTCCCGCTTGTGGGTTTTTCACAGCATCTGTTTGGGCGGTGTGAGTACAGAATGCTGGACAAAATGGGCCACTGCCTGATACAGCACACTCTTCCATCAACGGTGTCTCTGAAAATTTTTACACATCACTTGGGAAAACAGGCAAACTAATACCAGTGTACTGGAAGAAGCAAAGATCACCAGTGTTGAAGCAATGATTCTTCAACATCAACTTTGTTGGACTGGTCATGTTGTGCGGATGCCTGATTATCGTCTTGCAAAGTAACTAGTCTATTCTGAATATGAACACTGTATAACACTAGTATGAACACTGACAACTGGGAAACACTGGCCTGTGAGCGCTCCAATTGGAGAACAGCCTTTACCAATGGTGTCATGGGCTTTGAAGACACTCGAACTCAGGACGCAAGGGAGAAATGTGCTAGGAGGAAGGCACGCTTGGCAAATCCACACCGTGATCAACTCCCGCCCGGAAACCAATGTCCCCACTGTGGAAGGATGTGTGGATCCAGAATTGGCCTCCACAGTCACTTACGGACTCACTGTTAAAACCGTGTTTATGGAAGACAATCTTACTCGGTTACGAGGGATCACCAAAGGAAGAAGAACTCTTATTATGTTCTTGTGTGAATCTTTACATAAATGTGTATTCTAATTTTGCAGTATTTACACAAATTGACAGGTGAGAATTTATATTCTCAGCTTCCCCCATTGCCTGCCACTCAAATGAAATTCCTTTTTATTCCCACGTACACATATCTGGGGCAAGTTCACCTTTGCCCCCAAACTCCCCACTGCTGGCCAGCTTGTCTCCTTGTGCTTGCAAAACTACAATCCAAACCAGGCTGTGTACAGAAATAGGGACTCCCATTCCCTGGAGAGGAGAGAGACACCATGTGCTGTACTACAAAGTCAAAAGCTGCCTCCAGGTGACCTGTCTGCTATCTTCAGTCACTCTTGGAGGGCAGGAGGGGTGTTGTGGGGCAGGGGATGCTGGTTTCTTGCATCTCCTCTGTGGACCTGTCCACCCCCCGCCCCCGTCAACAAGGCCAGCTCAGATCTGATACAGGTCTGCATGAGGCAGGGCTGATTCTTGTAGACAGCCAGTCTGACAAACATGCTGGCAGGGGACAGCCGGATTAACCTTTTCTTTCCACGCAGTTCATTCATTGATGAAGGGTGAACCACTGTGTGCAGCAAGCTATTGCATTTGGACCTTGTTTCCCTGACCCAACCCAGACGGCTGCAGAGCACAGAGAGGACCAACTGTCCCTTGGGATGCCCACGTCTTGTTCAGAGGCTCTTCTTGCTTCATTCTGGTGACAGAACCCAAACAGGAGAGGCAGGAGACCACTGATAAGGAGGAAGGACCAGGGGTGTGTGTGGATACCATCATTATGGGCCTCCTGGAGGCAGCTGGCTGGATTTTGCTAGAAAGAGGATGCTAAATCCAGACCGTTCCTTGCTTCCCACCACAGCGCCTGCCCATTTTGATATTTCCCTCTGATTAAAAGCACCCCAAAACTAAAGGGGTTTAGTTATTTCCTCCTCCCTCCCAATCCTCCTTTGGCTGAAGAGCAGGGTTTTTTTTTTAAATCTCCCTTTGTTGGTTGGACCCAACTTCTTCTAATCCAGCACAGTCGTCTGTAATGTGCAGCAAGAATTCTCTTCACTGTTGGGGTGCAACTCAGCTTGTGTTAAGGCTGGTGGGATTTCACAGGGAGCAAGTGGGGGGAGAGGGGGACTTCCAATCTTCCTAGGCTGTGTTATGCTGACCTCTCCTAAAATGCTGAGCTGATATTCTTAGGGCTGCTGACCGAACTCCCTGCTTCTTCTCTTTCTCCTTTATGAAGCTGCAAAGGTGAGGAGACACATTTCTTTTCTCTCTCTCCCCTGCAGAGATGAAAGAGCAAGCGCTGGCTCCTTGCTTCTCCAGCTTAGTTAGTAAACGGTTCTATCTACCAAAGCATGCATTTCCTGTAATGAACGTAGCTTTCTCATCTTCTGTACCAAGAGTCTCAGTGTGATTGCTTTAGGGTTAAAGAGTGCTCAGCAGCAAGCCTTCGGAATACAGGCAGCTTCAAAGCTGCATGCCAAGTCTGCAACGGGAAACAACACTTCAAAGATTGCAGTGGAACAGACTGCATTGTTGGAGGTGTTTCAACATGGCTTGGATGGTCACCTGTCAGGGATTCTTTAGCTGTGATTCCTGCATTGCAGAGAGTTGGACTACATGGCCTTTGGGGTCCTTTCCAACTCTATAGTTCCCTGATTCTGTATCTCCCTTCACCAACCTGATGCTCTCCATGTGCTTTGAACGACAACTCCCACCTGTCCCTGTGCTGACTGTGGAAACTGTACCCCAAACCCCCTGCAGGGCACCAGGTTGGGGAAGGCTGGGTTTTGTAAGGCCCTTCCTTAGGAGAGCCGGAGAGCCAGTGTGGTGTAGTGGTTAAGAGCGGCGGACTCATAATCTGGTGAACCGGGTTTGATTCCCTGCTCCTCCACATGCAGCTGCTGGGTGACCTTGGGCTAGTCACACTTCTGTGAAGTCTCTCAGCCCCACTCACCTCACAGAGTGTTTGTTGTGGGGGAGGAAGGGAAAGGAGAATGTGAGCCGCTTTGAGACTCCTTCGGGTAGTGATAAAGCGGGATATCAAATCCAAACTCTTCTTCTTCATCTTCCTGGCCAGTCAGCACTAAGGATGGATGGGGCCCCATCATGGTATATAAGTCATTTGCACAGAATGTTGATTGCACAAAATTGGAAGACTGGAGAAATACCAACTAAAGAACAATGGCAAGAGAAGTTGATGAACTATGCAGAACTGGCAAAAACGACAGATAGACTAAGAGAAAAAGACAACAAAGACTTTGAAAAAGATTGGGAACCATTCATATTATATTTGCAGAAACAAAGAAAGTCAATAGACTGGATGGCAGGATTTAAATAAACATTCACATTATCAGCATCAGAAAATGTTTAGAAGATAGTGAAATATGATGGCGTATTTACTTTTATTTTTAGGTTTTGATATGTTATTAATAACTTTTTCTGTTAACAGATAGCAAAGTGGGTGAAAATGGAAATAAACCAGAAGCGCAAGTTGGGGGAAGCCTTGGAGGGGAGGGAGGGAGGAATATATAGTAAATGTTAAGAATTTGAGATGTATGTAATGAATGAAAAAGAAAAATGAATAAAATTTTGAAATAAATAAATAAATAAATAAATAAATAAATAAATAAATAATAAGTCATTTGCACAGAGAGCTTGGCTCCTTCCTATTCCTGCAGCTGCGTAAAGGAGAGTGCTGGCCTTTGCAACTTGAAGTGGGAGGCGGAAGCAGATGCCCAACTTCATGATTCCCCTTGGAATTCCTCTTGCAGCTCTAAAATTCTATGATTTTATGAAATCAGAGTGCGGGAGAGAGAGCTCCAGTACGGTGAATTCTTCAGCCTCCAGGAATGCAGTGCCTAGAAAGGGCTTTCCTTGAACCAGACGAATCAATTTTTCTTGTTCTCTGTGAACTCCACTCTCTGAATACCAAGTGAGACTGACCCCACTGTGAGGCAAGACCGGCCAGTTCCCACACAGGCAGACAGAGCAAATCTCTTCTTGGAAAAGCTGCAATTACTGTCTTCCTCTCACCTTTACCAGGACCTCCCATTACCAGCTCCTTCCCGGGACGCATTGTCGGCAAAACATATTGCCCCAGAAATATTTGACATATGATCTGGAGAATCCCCACTTCCCAAATTCTGGAATCTCATGTGGCTTTCTGTATGTTCATTGCAGTTGCAAAGAGCAGCAGAAGAAAAGACTTTGGAGAGCCTGGAGATCTCCTCCCCAGCACCTCTCCCTCCTTCACAGAGGCTTTCCCTCCACCTTGAATATAGGAACATAGGAAGCTGCCTTATACCAAATCAGACTCTTCGTCCATCTATCTCAGTATTGTCTACACTGACTGGCAGATGCTCTCCAGGGTTTGGGGCAGGAGTCTCTCCCAACCCATTGGAGACGCCAGCATGGATTGAACATGGGACCTGCTGCTTCCAAGGCAGATGTTCAAAATGTAACAACTCTCAACAGCTTTCCCCATGAGACCTACCAGCTCTGACTAGAAAATTAATTCTCATGCCTTGATTTGGTCTACCCTTCAGCTTAGGAAAGTGATCCATGATAACTACACTGTGCCAGTGTAGTTAGTTAGCCAGTGTGGTGTAGTGGTTAAGAGCAGTAGACTCTAAGAATAATCCTCCAGTTGTTCAGAATTGCAAGTGGGGAGCGAGTTGCTGTTATGTTCAGCTCCTTCTTGCAACATTCCCTTTAGGGCATCTGGTTGAGCAATGTAAGAACAGAATGTTGGACTAGCCGGGCCATTGACCTGGTCCATCAGGATCTTATATTCTTGTGGAACCTCCAGGTCCAGAGGCAGTCTGTCCAGAATCTTAAGTTCTTAGGAGCCTTTGGCCACTGTGAAAATGGGATACTGGGCTAGATGAAACCCCTTTTCGCCTGATCCAGACCCTTCATACGTTATTTCAACTGCTCCAACTTTGTCTCATTTCCTGAGAGCCAGTATGGTGTAGTGGTTTAGAGTGGTAGACTCGTAATCTGGTGAACCGGGTTCGATTCCCCGCTCCTCCACATGCAGCTGCTGGGTGACCTTGGGCCAGTCACACTTCTCTGAAGTCTCTCAGCCCCACTCACCTCACAGTGTGTTTGTTGTGGGGGAGGAAGGGAAAGGAGATTGTTAGTTGCTTTGAGACTCCTGAAGGGGAGTGATAAAGCGGGATATCAAATCCAAACTCTTCTTCTTCTGTGCGAACATGCTGGTTGGTGATGCTGATTCTCTGCCTCTTGCAATGTGACTACAGGGACTTAGTCCTTTCCTCTTTATATGCCCTTTAAGAATGTCAGGGAGCTCATTGTGTCTGAACGCAGGTTTCCCACAAGGGCAGTCGCAATCGAAGGCTCATCCTCCGTCTGCTAAATGTCAATCCTCTGCCATTCTTGTACTGGAGTCCTGTGTCCAGTTCTGGACACCACAGTTTAAGAAGGACAGAGACAAGCTGGAAGATGTACAGAGGAGGAAAACTAAGCTGATCTGGGGTCTGGAAAAGAAGCCTTATGAGGAATGGTTGAAGGCGATGGGGATATTTAGCCTGGAGACTAGGAAACGGAGAAGTGATATGAGAACTGTCTTCAAATATCGAAGCACTGTCACATGGAAGATGGATCAAGCTTGTTTTCTGCTGATCCAGAGGGGAGGACCCAAACCAATAGAGTCAAATGACAAGGAAGGAGATTGCATCTAGTACCAGATAGTACCCGGAAGTCTAAAAGAAGAAGACAAGAAATTATATTTATATGCAACAGTAGCCGCAAGGCTATTGGTTGCAAAAAAATTGGAAAGGTGGTATTATACCGACAAAAATAGAGCGGCTTGCCAAATTATTGGAGTACTACAATATATCCAAAACAATGGGAGAAATTGGAAGGATCTCAAAACAGAAGATAGACAGGGACTGGAAGGTGTTTAAAGGATACTTGCAAAACCATATTGAAAAATCAGAACTCCTATTAGAATAAACAAGTTCCGTTTTAAATACTGGAATACTAAATAAGATGGATAACGATGTGTAATAGAAAAAGAAGCATGAAATTAGGTTAAAGGTGTGTGAAAGAAAGTAATAGAAGTGGAAAGAAATTGCAATTGAGTAGATTTGAAGTCTAACACAAAGGTGGCGTGAGGGGTGGTGGATGGTGATGGGAAAAGGAATCTGGCGGATTGAGTGTAGGTATGTTTGAACATTTTTAAGGATTGTATGAAATGTATGTATATTCGCAATATGTGTGTATTAATGCTGAATTACTTTAACAATAAAAGCTTTTTTTAAAAAAAGAAGGAGATTGCATCTAAACCTTACGAAGAATGTTATGATGGTAAGAACTGTTTGACACTGTAGCAGGCTCCCTTGGAAGGTGGTCTCTCCTTCACTGGAGGTTTCTGAACAGATGTGTGGCGTTTGCCCTCCTAGGTGTGTGACATCATACTGGGTTCATAAGGAAAGGGTTAATTGTAAAATGACTAACCAATGGGAACCCAAGGGGAGGAGTTAAGAGTTAGAGTTAGGGTGGTTGAGAAGTCAGTCTGGAGTTAGAAGAGACAGAGAGGATAAGTCTGTGGGTTGGGCTAGTCTGGTGTGAGCGAGGGAGAGAATCAGTTAAGAGGAGTCAGTCAAACAGTTGAGATAATCAGTCAGAAGGTATTAAGAAGGTATAGGCCGGTAAAGAAACTAAAGTTAAGCTACTGACATGAATATTACAGTGGTGCCCCGCAAGACGAATGCCTCGCAAGACAAAAAACCCGGTAGACGAAAGGGTTTTCCGTTTTTCGATGCGCTTCGCAAGATGAATTTCCCTATGGGCTTGCTTCGCAAGACGAAAACGTCTTGCGAGTCTTGCGAGTCTTGCGATTTTTTTCACTCCCCCCTTTTTCTAAGCCGCTAAGCCGCTAATAGCCTTTTAGCTGCTAAGCTGCTAAGCCTTTAATAGCCGCTAAACCGCTAAACCGCTAATAGCGCTAATCCGCTAATAGGGTTGCTTCGCAAGACGAAAAAACCGCTAGACGAAGAGACTCGCGGAACGGATTATTTTAGTCTTGCGAGGCACCACTGTATCTGAGAAACCATAAACTTGTTAATATTTCTAAAATAAACTTGTTTATTTGGTTCACTTTTAACAGCTGTCTGGACTCAGTGTTTTACCCGAGAGTAACGGGTTGGTGGCAGCGGGGAAGTGAGCACAGTGGTGGCACAGGGATCAATAGACCGTTAAACGTCCGGGGACCCTGTGTGATCGCCACAGGATGTTTCAGGGATTCTTTAGCTGTGATTCCTGCATTGCAAGGGGGTTGGGCCAGATGACCCTCATGGTACTTTCCAACTCCACAATTCTATGATTCTATGTGCTATAATTTCCCCTTTCCATCTGAGGAAAAGACCTGCTTCCTGCTTGCCCCACCACTGAATTACTCCAGATTATTGCGCTGAAACACTGTTTCCCACTGGTGCATCTGATTAGACTAGGTGGGCCTTCTGATGTAGCAGCAGATACCTTCCTTTGCTCTCAGGTCTAGGGTGATCCAAGCTGAGAAAACCAGGCTCTGACAGAGGGGCAGCCAGTCACTGTGGCACCCTCTCAGGGTTGTTCAACCTCAACATTTCTGATCACGGGACATCCTGGGACTTGTGGTCCACAACATCTGATATTCCTGCTCTTAACACATCATCTGCTCTATTCGACTGGGGACGATAATATCCTTTTGGGGAATGTGGAGGTTGGAGATCCCTTGAGATGTGATTCCCATGCCCGTGCCCTCTCTGGATCGGTGATGGACAGCACAGGGGATGATGTATCTGAGGACTGCCCTTGGCTTTTCTCACATTAAGCAAGAGGAAGCTACACTGACCTTTGAAAGGTTTTGAGCCTTCAGGCTGTGAATCTGATCTGTCTGGATGTTCAGAGCAAATAGACAGAAGCTCTGAGACACAAAGAGGCCAGAGAGGGGGGCAGAGGAAAAGCCCCACAAGCAGCGGAGGACCCTGCTGTGCCTTCTTGTTCTGCTAACAGGCCAACACAACCATCATGGAGCAGCAGCACACCCAGAACATACTTAGCTCTTGGGACAAAGTTGCTACTGGCTTCTGATGCCAAAGCTCATAACTGGGTCTGGCTGGGAGAAAAAGGATTGTAGAGTTGGAAACGACCACGAGGATCATCTTTTTTTGGAATAATTTTTTATTAACCGACCAATCACATCAAATCAAACCAAATTATATAAATTCCAAATTACACAGCCAAATTTTAAATTTTTGTTGGGGGTACCCATATTTCAAGTTCCGAAGGGGATCCAATCAACTTATTGCTTCTTACTGCTGTTTTAATGTCCACAAATCTAACCTTATGATGTTCACAGTACTATCCAGTCCTTTCTTATTGTTTTTCCACATCTCTTGTTGTTATTTTCATATATTTTTCCTTTCTCTTTGTGACCTCTGATAGTCTCCGCAAGCTGGTTAGAACAGTTTGTAATCCTGCGTGGATATTTTTTTTTTATCCAGTAACCATATCCAGACGTTTTCCATATAACATCACTTCCATACATCAAAAAAGTCTTAGCGTCATTAATCTTCACCAATCTGCCTCCTTTCTCACAACCTCTGAGGAGATTCACTAGGAATGCAGTCTGAAAACAAGTCCATTCTTCCTCCCGGCTATAAATCCTTTGGCAAGATGGCGACTCCGAATTAATTGCTGCGCCATTCCAAAAGCTCTTATTGCTTCTCGATCTCCATAAAACATACTTTTGGTTAAAGTTTATCTCCACACAGACCTTAATCATCCTGCTTGGGTCAGTTCAACCAATGGTTCTAATGAGGAGGGGTTCTTGTAAATCACATAGAAGGAAAGTAAAAAAGGTTCCCCCCCCATTCAGTTCCGTTGTGAACATACCCCGCCTTTGGTGTATCTTCATCGTAAAATATTCCTGTTTCTCCAGCCCGTCGTCTTCTTTCGCAGAGGTCACTTAAATTAGCAGACCTCACTCCCCTTCTTCACTTGAAATATGTCCATTTGCTTCTTTTGTAATTAATTATTTCAAATTGCTGTAGCTAGTGTGCGATCAGAGACAGCGTCCAGGAGAGCCGAGGTCCACAAGGGGGCATTCTGCCTAGGGCCCTCACCCTCTTCTTTCGAATTAGGGGGTTATTTATGGGCACAGCAGGCAAGGGCAGTGTTCCCCATTTCCTTGGGGCAACAAGGGAGGCTGCCTACTCCCATAACAGCCTCTTAATTACCCCGTGTGGGTTGGAGAGATGGTAGTGTCTGCCATCTTCCAATGCACCTCCTAGTGGCACCCCACCACGAGGATCATGTAGTCCAAACCCCAGCAATGCAGGATTATTTTGACCAACTTGGGGCTCAAACCCACGACCCTGAGGTTCAGAGTCTTATGCTCTACTGACTGAGCTATCCCTCAGCTTAAGAAACTGGATCAGATCAAAAGCCCATCTAGTCCAGCATCCTGTTCTCACAGTGACCAACCAGATAACTCTACTAGGTAGGAAACAACCATCATGACTAGTAGCTACCAAGTGGTGCTTTTCTTCTAGAAATGGACGCAGGTGGTGCTGTGGTCTAAACCACAGAGCCTAGGGCTTGCTGATCAGAAGGTCGGCAGTTTAATTCCCTGTGACAGGGTGAGTTCCCGTTGCTTGGTCCCTGCTCCTGCCAACCTAGCAGTTCGAAAGCACATCGAAGTGCAAGTAGATAAATAGGTACCACTCCGGTGGGAAGCTAAACGGCGTTTCTGTGTGCTGCTCTGGTTCGCCAGAAACGGCTTAGTCATGCTGGCCACATGACCCGGAAGCTGTACGCTGGCTCCCTTGGCCAATAAGCGAGATGAGTGCCGCAATCCCAGAGTCGTCTGCGACTGGACCTAACGGTCGGGGGTCCCTTTACCTTTATCTTACCATGACGTTGTTACAGTAAGTAACAACTTGTTTTTCTTCCAGGAAAAACAGGTCCCAGTACTGCATACCCTTGTGTACCCCCCCGGAACCCCCCCCACTGCTACCAATAGTCTTATCGTCTATGAATTCATCTAATTCTGCTCTCAAGCCATTTCACCTTGTACCTTTCCTATATTTTATGAATGCAAATTCTGTAGGTTTACTACGTTCCATGGGGAGAAGTATTTTCTTTTACTGGTTCTGAATCTTCCAACATTCAGCTTCATTGGCTGACCCCTGGCTCCATGGGAGAGGGACAAAAATGCCCCTCTTGTCTCTTTTCAAAGCATGTATGATTTTGTATGCGCTCTATCACGTCTTTCCGCCTAAACTAAAGCTCCAGCTGTAGTCTCTATTGGTCCTGGTGTACCAAACAGGGGCATTCCTCTGCACCGGATCCTTTGCCTCAGGCATCATCTGAACCAAGTCTTGGGGCCTGATCCTGAAGAGTCCCAGTCTGCACAGGTTCCCCTGCAACAAGCACCAGCTGGGCCGAGTCAGGGGCCTGAGCCTGCCCTGGCTCCAGATGTGGGGATTACCTCATTGCCTCCAGCTGGGCCATTACTTACAGCTGCTCCACTACCAGTTGGGTCAGGGGAGGCTGAGGCGGCCTCTGGGTCTAGTAACCCACCGACGTCTCCCAAGCTGCAGAGACTAAGGTCTGAGAGAAGGAGAGACCTGAGTACTTGCAGGAAGAGTGCTCGCCTTTGGGCGAGACAGGGAGGTGAATCGCCTGGGGATCAGGACCGGCTGTTACCCCGCCAAAGATAAAAGGCTGTCGTACCCCACCCCAGGTTGCGGGAGCAACATTGCTGCATGCTAGATCCTGTAGCCGTCCTTGCCTGGTTTCCTGCCTTGTGTCCTGCCTTGGCCCTGTCGGACTGACTCCTAGCGGAACCTTTGGATTCGGGACCGGTCCTGGACCGCTTCTCTTGGGTTATCCCTGGGCCCAGCACAGATGGGTCCCCATTGATCCGGCCAATATTCTTAAGCATTTGTGTCCAGGAAGGACTTAATTCCTGAGACACAGAGGCATGCAAGAGTCATGTATCCTGAGCCAACGGGGAAATGATTGCTTTTAAAAATCACCATGCCTTGATTATTGTTTGGTAATTAAAAAAAAATATCTCTCTTTTTTAACCATCATCTGCAGGGTGGGTAGGCTATTAGGATTTCCTGTCTCATAGTGAAGCCATATCTGCCTTTTCCCCCACATCTCTGAAAAGCTACATTTGCTGGTTCCTTGTTTGCATAGCATGTACAAAACCTCAGTTCAGATTTGCTGCTGAAATTCAAATTTCAATTGCAGCCAAAAGGGCTTTTCAGTTTCTAGGTGTTGCCAGGAGGGGACTTTTGGTTCACCCCCCTCTTCCTTCTTTCCGCTTCCCAATCACGGCATTCCTAGTTGGAGCCACACATGCACATTCAAAGCCCCCGGCAAGCAAGACCCTGGCATTATCATTAAATGCAAATACTTGGGGAGTAATTGCCAGCAATAGCAATGAGGAGAGAAAAATGACAGGGAGACCTGGAGCAGCTATTAGAGGGGAAAGTGGAAAGTGTAAACAAAATAGGGACCATTAGCCAGCGGTAATAATGGCCATTTCTCCCCACATCTAATCCCAGCGCACTTAGCCGGATGGGTGGCTTTGCTTGTTTATGGTGTTTCGGAATACTTTAAGAAAGTTCTTTTGAAAGTAAATGAGGGCACTTGCTGTTTTTATTATACCTCGGTCCCCTTGTGCCTTGAGGGTACTTTTGGGGGTCCTGTGTCTCTGGGCAAGGCGGAGAGTGGAGATGGAGAGGCTAATAGAAAGAGGCAGGGGGAGGACTCAGCTCAGCTCCCATCCCCACAGCACTCAAGCAGAGGGCCGGCCTGGCTATTGGGCAGAGGGTGGTACCTGCCTCAGGCGACAGAAGCTGAGGGGCAACAGCAGCACCGTCTGCTTGGCTGTTCCCGCTTGTTGGAGGGCAGAGGGGGTAGTGCCCCTCACCCCCTAAACTAGCCAGTAGCACTCAGGGGCGCTTGAGGATGCTGCCCGCACTGTTTGGGTCAGCTCTGACGCCAGTCTGCGCTTCTGAACATGGTAGAGAGGCATCATCTTGTCTTGGAGCAGTTCTGCTCAAGAGACACCCCAAAAGAGGCACTCCAGGAGAGCTGTCCAGTGCTTGACATGGCTGGGTGACCTCTGGCTGGGGAACCAGGTTTGATTCCCCGCTCCTCCACCTGCAGCTGCTGGGTGACCTTGGGCCAGTCACACTTCTCTGAAGTCTCTCAGCCCCACTCATCTCACAGAGTGTTTGTTGTGGGGGAGGAAGGGAAAGGAGATTGTTAGCCGCTTTGAGAATCCTTCAGGTAGTGATGAAGCGGGATATCAAATCCAAACTCTTCTTCTTCAGTTGTGATTCCTGCATTCCAGGGGCATCTCTTTCCACTCTACAATTCTACGACTCTATTCTATGATTCTAATATTGATGCCTCATATGGGATACTGTTGCCTGAACTAGAAAATCGGCCTAGCATCCAGAGCTTTGAGAAAGCTGAAAAGCATCAGAAAGCCTGATTCTCTCTCTCTCTCTCTCTCTCTCTCTCTCTCTCTCTCTCTCTCTCTCTGTCTGCATGCCAACTGCGCCTGCCTTTTGTGGGTCTACCCTTCCTTCTGCCCGCTTTGCAGACAAAGTCCCACCCCTGCTCAGTGGCGTAGCGTGGGTTGTCAGCACCCGGGGCAAGGCAAGTAATTTGCGCCCCCTAACCCTAACCCCCAGATGTTTCGCCCGGTGCGGCCGGCCCCCCCTGCACCCCCCACGCTACGCCACTGCCCCTGCTCCTTCTCCTCCTCCTGCAGCTGAGTGAACCTTGGCACTCCCTGAACAAATTCCAGCAGGCAGAATGACATTCTGATTAATTAGACCATAAAAGAATAATTTTATCAATCAAGGCATCTGAAACAGGAGGAGGCAACGTTTTGCCCCAGCTAATGGGAACCTCATGTCTCCAATTAACGTTTGGAGGATTCATCTTCAGAGTTGGGTCCCACATAAAATTGACATTTAGTAGAATGTCAAAGACAATTTCCTTCAAGTGCTGCTTCCCCAAACATCAGGGAAAATATTTTATTTGTGGCAGCTTTTCCACTTACATTTTTCTATTTTTACCGTTGCTTCATAAGGGAAATCACACACAAGCGCAAATGAGCTTTTTGGTCATTCTGTTGACCTCCAGTCACTGGGTGATGTCCTGTTCTTTTCACCTTTTATGGTCTGGCCACGCAACTGACATGGGTTTGACATCACTTAAACCCTTGGGTTGCAATTTATTTATTTAGTTATTTCAATTATGCCCCGCCCTTTTTACTCCAAGGAGCTCAAGGGTCTGTACGTGGCTCTCCCCTCCTAATTTTATCCTCACAACAGTCTTGTGCGGTAGGTTAGGCTGGGAGAAGAAGAAGAGAAGAAGAGGAGTTTAGATCTGATATCCCGCTTTATCACTACCTGAAGGAGTCTCAAAGCGGCTAACATTCTCCTTCCCCTTCCTCCCCCACAACAAACACTCTGTGAGGTGAGTGAGGCTGAGAGACTTCAGAGAAGTGTGACTAGCCCAAGGTCACCCAGCAGCTGCATGTGGAGGAGCGGGGAAGCGAACCCGGCTCACCAGATTACGAGTCTACCCCTCTTAACCACTACACCACACTGGCTCTCACTGGGAGACAGTGAGTTTCATGACTGAGTAGGGATTCAAGCCCTGATCGCCCAAGTCCTAATCCAACACTCTAACCACTGTGCAACACAGCACCCTTAACTTTGTGCTGGATTGTGGTCGCACATGGCCTGTTTTCCTACTGCTGGAAGCCAAGACGTGATGAATGTCAGAGGCATAACCAGAATTTGCACAAATCTACACGTGGAGAAATCCCAAAGAGTTAGATTTCATTGAAGCATCTACCTGGGCCCAGATATGTCGATTTTACCCATTGTCTGTCTTGCCCTTGATCCCCAAGAGGCGGGCTGTTCTCCCATTGTTTTCATGGGACTGATTTAGAGAAGCCGCCCCAGTTTCTGATTTGATCCCGGAATGTACCCCTATTCTCACTGGAGAAATATTGGGGGGTATGGAGTTCTTCATCCCCGAGTCGTCTGAAGGCAATCCTGTATAGGGAATTGTTTTAATGTTTAATTATGTTTCTGTATATGCTGGAAGCTGCTCAGAGGGGCTGAGACGACGCAGTCAGTTGGGTGGCGTATAAATAGTAAAAATTATCATTATGGAATAGGATGTCTCTATTTTCATTGGAAGGTATGGAGGGCAATACCTGCCTTGTCTAACTTGAGACACACACATACAGGAAACATGGGACATTTTGCCCTGAGGCTGGAGCAGAGTTGGGCCATGCTGTCTGCTCATTGGTGGGGCAACTGGGCGTACTGGAGACCTCCTTCGCTCCTTGCTCTCTCTCTTTCTGGAATGACTTAAGGCAAGGCCTTAATTCGAAACCTTCCTTGGAGGTTTCTCAACAGAGGTTGGGTGGCCACCTGTCTTGGATGTTTTAGCTGCAACTCCTGCGTTGCAGGGGGCCGGACCAGATCTATGCTTCTAAGATTCTAAGGCATGATCCTGGCTCCCAGGGTTTGGCCTGAACTGACAGTCCTCTCCTTGGTCATTTCCCCAGCATCGAAGAAATATTTTTCATGTAATCATTACATCAGGAAGGAGAAAAATCCATGTTTCCACTGCAAAGGTGGCGAGAAGGGCAAGATGACTGATGTGGTGGTTCAAGCAGGATATTAAGAAGCAAAGGTCACAGGGAGACGACCAGATTCATTTTAAGGATGGCAGCCAGAGCACAGCAGAGTCAGCTTGCTGGCTGTCCCCTGCCCCAGAGCTTCTCTCTCTCTCTCTCTCTCTCTCTCTCTCTCTCTCTCTCGTGAAACATAATGAAGTATAATAACAGATGCTGAAATTTTTTTAGTAGGGGGTATATAGAGCTAGGTGGGACGCGGGTGGCGCTGTGGTCTAAACCACTGAGCCTCTTGGGCTTGCCGATCAGAAGGTCGGCGGTTCGAATCCCCGTGACGGGGTGAGCTCCCGTTGCTCGGTCCCTGCTCCTTCCAACCTAGCAGTTTGAAAGCACACCAAAAAGTGCAAGCAGATAAGTAGGTACCACTCCAGCAGGAAGGTAAATGGCATTTCTGTGTGCTGCTCTGGTTCGCCAGAAGCGGCTTAGTCATGCTGGCCACATGACCCGGAAGCTGCACGCCGGCTCCCTCGGCCAGTAAAGCGAGATGAGTACTGCAACCCCAGAGTCGTCCACAACTGGACCTAACGGTCAGGGGTTCCTTTACCTTTATATAGAACTAGGGACGCAGGTGGTGCTGTGGTCTAAACCACTGAGCCTCTTGGGCTTGCCGATCAGAAGGTCGGCAGTTCAAATCCCCACAACGGGGTGAGTGCCCATTGCTCAGTCCCAGTTCCTGCCAACCTAGCAGTTCGAAAGCACACCAAAAAGTGCAAGTAGATAAAACGGTACCACTCCAGCGGGAAGGTAAATGGCATTTCCATGCGCTGCTCTGGTTTAGGTGTTGCATTGTGCCAGAAGCAGCTTAGTCATGCTGGCCGCATGACCCAGAAAAACTGTCTGCGGACAAACACCGGCTCTCTCGGCCTGCAAAGTGAGATGAGCACCGCAACCCCGGAGTAGTCTGTGACTAGACCTAACCGTCAGGGGTCTTTTACCTTTACCTTTTTATATAGAACTAAACCTATATGTCAGAGGTCCCTTTACCTTTAAACATATAGGAACAGGTTTCTGCAACAAAAGTCAAACATAATAAATAAATATCACAGGGTTCCAAATAACACAAATGGGTTTACATTATCTGTATTTTATATCCTCCTGTTTTTAAAACAGTTCCCTTTTTTAAAAAGGGCTCCATTTTTTGATGAATTCATTACCTGGTTCTCTTTCCTCTCTGCTTAACCATGCATTCTATGTCCCAGGTTTTAGTTATCCATTCTGTCATGTATGGTCTTCTTATCAGCCCCCCCCCCAACTCAGTTTTGACAAATAGTAATTCTGGCAGCAGTTGAAAGGTGTTGCATCAATTCCCTGCCTCTATTAGTTCAGTTTCTTTACTGTAGCTAAATGGTAAAATGATTCGTGGGAACAGTACAGTCAGTTATTACCTCAGTTTCCATTGCTGTATCTTCCCATAATTTTCTTCTTTTCTTCAGTTTTCCTTTAAAAAGCAACGACCTGATATTTGCGATAAGATACAGACAGGTAAGGGGAGAGCACTGTCATAAGAAATAAAGAGAACAAGGGATGTTGTGCACATGACTTGCAAGATAGACGGAAACATTAAGCTGTAACAGAAACCATCAGAAGCACAAGGAAAACAAAGAATAAAAGGCTGTGTTTTAGAGCGATAGTTTTTGTTCAACCAGTTAGATGTTACTTATCCCAAATTTCTTGAGATGCTTGTGGAAGATTTGGGGTCCTATCCAGCATATATACCATATCTCCCAGCATTTTCAGCTTTGCACGTCCAATAGGCACCACTGACTGTTCTATATAGCTGTGAAGGAAGCTAATTTGAAGGAGGAGAGGAAGACCTCCTTGCTTCCTCCATTGTACCTACAGTTTTGCAAGGTAGGTGTGCTGGTCCCATGGATTACTCGAGAGGCGAGGTCCAAGTCCGGTCCCTGGTCAAAGGTGCAACGTGGAGGCAGTCTGTAGTAGCTGAAGCTGGGTGCAGGGCAGGGAGTCGGGTGAAGTCAGGAACAGGCTTGCAAGCAGGGAGCCAGGGCGGGTCAGGAGCTCTGGCAGGAAAGCAGGACAGGGTTCAGGCAGGAACTAGCAACCAACAATGTTGCTCCCACAACTTGGGACTGGGGCTGGCCGGCTTTTATCTGCCCCGAGGCATAGGGCGGCCCCGATCCTGTGGTGACTCGCCTCTCCTGGCCTGGAGGCGAGCACTCCTCCTGCGGGAACTTAGTTCCCTCCGCCTCTCTGCCCTGAGCCTCTGCAGCTCAGGAGAGGCTGGAGGGTCACCGGACCCAGAGGGAACCTCAGCTTCCTCTGAGGGGGCTGAGAGTGGAGCACCTGCAGGCAATGGGTCCTCCCTCACCTCAGGAGCCAGAGCAGACTCAGCTGATGCCTGCACCTGAGGACCCAGCACAGGTGAGGACCCTTCGGGCTCAGGCCCCAGCCCCGGCTCAGCTGGTTCTGGAGGTGGGGACTCCTGTGCAGGCTGGGATCCCTCAGGTTCAGTATCCGAATCCAAATCCCAGGCCATCACAGTAGGCCTCAGCATCAGCCTGAAAGATGTTGGCACAGGCTGGCTGAAAACTGTCCCAAACTGTCCTGCTCCTTTCCTTTAACTCTGCAGAGGGTCGGTGAGAAGGAGACAAGCCAAATCGAGCCCACAGATGTGCTCACTCCATTCTCAGTGGGCCTGGAAGTTGGCATTGATAGACAGAGCAGCGTCTGGGAATCCAAACGCCACTGACCTGCCTTGGGTGAAAAGCCTCCCAATTATTCTGCCACAGCACAGCCAGGTTGCGGAGTAATCAAATTAGCCTAATATTATGGGGAAGAAAATGGGCAGATAAGTGGCTTCAACTGATCGCCATGACCCGAAGGTGGCCTGCACAAATTGCCTGGATAAGATTATGCAGATGGTCTCGGTGGCTCTGGGGAGCCTGGATCCTGACACTGAGGAGCCGAGGGAAGCCCTCTGTTAGGAAGTGGGGAACAAGACCCCTAACTGGGTGGGCAGGGCAGAGGCGGGTGGCTGTGGCAAGAGAGGTTGAGGATGTGTCTTCAGAAAAAACAACTGGATGCTGCCAGGATGGGATGGTGATGCAAAATCATGGGAAGGAGGGGAAACGCCCCCTTCCCCATACTTGAAGAGGAGCAGAGGCTTTCTATTTCCCTGTAGGAACCTCTCAACCCAAAATGAACCCTGGACAGTAAATGTCAGGCAGCAGAGGAACCAACCCCCACAGCAGGTTGCCAGGAATGGACAAGACACGGAGAATGTGGCCTCTCGGAATAATGGCGTTGCTCCGAGTGAATCTCCACTCCCTCCCACTTCCTCATGAGTCATCACTACAGGTGCTGGGATGTGTCCTCTGCCTTTGAGCTCTTTGTTCTCCTACTTTCAAGGCCTGCCGTGTTCTGGGAGGGAGGGTCTGGAATGCTCTCTAAAAACTCTGAGTCTATCAGCCATTGTTCCCCTTGTGCTTCTTCTTCTTCCTCCTCCTCTCCAATTATTTCCCAGTTTCCCCCCTCATCTGCCTCTGAGCTGTGACCTCCCTCAAACTCCTGTTGTAATTCTGAACTGTCTCCTCCTTCTCTGGAAGGGTCAGGCTGGGGAAGCGGTCTCCACCATTCCTCCTCTGCCCAGTCCCTGACAGTAAACCACAGAAAAAGCATAACATGTTTATGCTGGTGGTTCTTTTTCATTTTTTTTTGTATTTTTATTAAAGATTTTATTGATTTGCAGAAGTATGTGTAATGTCACTCTCTTGTATTTTTTCCATGTAACATTTTTACAAATCAGTTTCATTTGTTGAGAGGGGTGGAGGGGGGGGGGAGATGGGTGGGGTTGGGGTTGGGTGGCGATGTTTCCATTTTGCTTAATGTATGTAGGGTTTGGTGTCAGCATTGCTTGTGCAGGTTCTCTGCTGTTCACTTGTGTTCCTTTGGTGGTGAGAGAGGTTGGGGTTGGCCTAGGGTGTGGTTGTTCATTTGTGTTTGGCTGTGGTGGTCTTTGTTTTCATGTGTGAGTGGGGTGGGTGGGTGTTTTGGATCAGGTTAGCCATATTGATTTGTATGCCATTGGTGGATTATTGTCATTGTCTTGTTGGGCTGTGTATGTGATGAAGGGAGGCCATACCAGGGTAAAGGCATCTTCTTCTGTTTGTCCCCGTATCAGTTACAGTTTATTGGTCAAAATAAAAATTTCCTTCCAGTAGCACCTTAAAGACCAAGTAAGTTAGTTCTTGGTATGAGCTTTCGTGTGCATGCACACTTCTTCAGATATACTGAAACATGTGCATGTTCGTGTGCATGCACACGAAAGCTCATACCAAGAACTAACTTACTTGGTCTTTAAGGTGCTACTGGAAGGAATTGTTTAGTTTATTGTTTAATTTTTCTAGTAAGGCTGTTTCCCATACTATCTGGTACCATTGGTCCATGCTTACTCCTGACAGGTCTCTCCAGTGTCTGGTTATGATGTTTGTGGCTGCTGAAAGTAGGTGGGTTATGAGTTCTTTGTGGTGTAAATGGGCATTGATGTCTTGGAAGATGTTTAATAGGGCCAATTCTGGGGTGATTTCTAATACTTGCTTAGTTATTTTAATGCTGGTGGTTCTGAGCCTGTTCAGAGGTGCTGAGAGGGTTTCTGTTGAAGTCATAAGAAAATAAGAACATCAGACGAGCCTGCTGGATCAGGCCAATGGACCTATCTACTTCAGCATCCAGTTCCTGCAGTGGTCAACCAGACGTCTCTTCTGGGAAGCCAAAAGTAGAACTTGAGCACAATAGCCCTCTCCCCTCCTGCCATTTCCAGCAACTGGTATTCAGAAGTATCACTGCCTCTGAATGTGGAGGCAGAGTGGAGCTATGATAGCTGGTCGCCATTGATAGCCTGCTCCTCCATGAATTTGTTGAATTCCCTTTTAAAGCCATCCAAGTCGGTGGCCATCCCAGCCTCCTGTTGGAGCAGGTTCCCACAGGAGAAGATTGAGAAGGCGGTGGACTCTCTTTCATCAGAGGTTTTTAAACAGAGGTTGGGTGGCTGCCTGCCTGGGATTCTTTAGCTGTGATGCTGGTATTGCAAGGGGTTTAACTAGACAGCCCTTGGGATTTGCTCCAACTCTGCCATATTATGATTCTATGAGCGCCTCTTCGTTCAGAGAAAGGGTCTGCATGCTGACTCCCCCCTTTGCTCTCCCCTTCACTTCCTTCCTTTCCTGGACCTCCTAGGAAGCGTGTAAAAATAAAAAATAGAACTGCTATTCAGAGGCTCAGAGCAATATCTGGTTTATCTGTTGCATGTGTGATTTATCATTCCGCGGGAGCCCAACTGCTGGAGCGCATCCAAACTGTTAAGGTTCATTAGCTTGGGTTGTGCCATCCGACATCTTATCAAAAAACCCCTAACTGTCACTCAGCAGGAATTACTCCCTCATGGTGGCCCTGAGAGGCTGGTGTTAACTATCCAAGCTCATTTGAAAGATCGGATACAGTGGTACCTCTGGTTACGAATGCTTCAGGTTATGAGCTCCGCTAACCCGGAAGTAACTGCTCCTGGTTGTGAACTTTGCCCCAGGATGCAAATGGAAATTGTGTGCCAGAGGTGCGCACGCAGTGGTAGGTCTCATTAGCGAAAGCGTGCCTCAGGATAAGAACGCTTTCAGGTTAAGAACGGACCTCTGGAACGAATTAAGTTCGTAACCAGAGGTACCACTGTATAAAGATCGCTACCAGAGTCCTGGGGATGTGGGGAGTCCTCTTTGTGAACTATGGAACCAATGAACATAAGAACGCAAGAACATAACATCAGGCCTAAAGGTAAACGGGATCCCTGACCATTAGGTCCAGTTGTGGCCGACTCTGGGGTTGCGGCGCTCATCTCACTTTATTGCCCGAGGGAGCTTCCGGGTCATGTGGCCAGCATGACTAAGCTGCTTCTGGCGAACCAGAGCAGCGCACAGAAATGCCATTTATCTTACTGCTGGAGCGGTACCTACTTATCTACTTGCACTTTGACGTGCTTTCAAACTGCTAGGTGGGCAGGAGCAGGGACCAAGCAACTGGCACTCACCCTGTCGTGGGGATTTGAACCACTGACCTTCTGATCAGCAAGTCCTGGGCTCTGTGGTTTAACCCACAGCGCCACCCGCGTGACCCATCTAATCCAGAATCTGCTTTTCTCGCTGTGGCTGACCAGATGCCTCTGTTGGGAAGAGCGTTGTTGCCTCTGACCATGGAAGCACAGAATAGACATTGTGGCTAGTGGCCATTGATAGTGACTCCTCCATGAATTTGTCCAATCCTCCTTTAAAGCCATCTAGATTTAAAATGCAGGGACACGGGTGGCGCTGTGGGTTAAACCACAGAGCCTAGGACTTGCTGATCAGAAGGTCAGCGGTTCGAATCCCCGCGTGCTCGGTCCCTGCTCCTGCCAACCTAGTGCAAGTGCAAGTAGATAAATAGGTACCGTTCTGGGAGGAAGGTAAACAGCATTTCCGTGCGCTGCTCTGGTTCGCTAGAAGTGGCTTAGTCATGCTGGCCACATGACCCGGAAGCTGTAAGCCGGCTCCCTTGGCCAATAAAGCGAGATGAGCACCGCAACCCCAGCGTCGGCCACGACTGGACCTAATGGTTAGGGGTCCCTTTGGCTTTGCCTTAGGTTTAAAATCCATCCAAGTTGCTGGCCATTACTGCCGCCAGCAGGAAGGGGTTCCACAGTTTAACTATGCACTGTGTGAAGAGGTCCTTTCTTTTCTCCATCCTGAATTTTACAACATTCAGCTTTATTCCCTGCATCCCGTCTTAGCCAGAGCAAGGGCATCATCCCGTTAAGATCTCTGCACCCTTGGTACCTTCCTTCTGGGCCTTCCAGCAGCCATAGGAGTGGTTCACCCAATATATTATGATGGAGGACACAGGCATAGACGGCATGAGTGGGTGGAATTGTGATGTTCTGGCTGGCATCAGCTTACAAATTTTCTAGGAAATCACTAGGACATTACTCATCAAACCATTACTATTGATCAAGGACCTATATGGTAGGTTTCTCTTCTGAAGGCTTGCCTCTCCAGAGGCTTGGTCAAACGTGATGCTTTATATGTTGTTTGCTATCTATTTATATCATATATTAATCATAGCCAATTTCCCGCCCCCTAAGCCCCCACTTGGCCCATTAATCTTTTTGGAAAAGCACAAACGTTATGTGGTTATATATCACTGTTTACCTTATCTTTTAAAGGAGCTTATGGCTCAAAACGGCATGTGATGTCTTTGTTAATTTATGTTGATTCATTGTTTCCTTCTGAATTTGTTTTGCTTTTGTTACCAGGCCTCTACACCAATGTAACCACACGGATAGGATATTTTGAAATCTTATTTATTAATTCATTTATTTTATAACATCAGTATACTGCTTGATTGTAAAAACAAACAAACCTCAGAGCAGTTAACGAACAGAATACATTTATAAGTAAAAACAGGAAAATCAATTCTTTAAAACATTAAAAAACATGTGGTGAATTAAAAGCAGATTAAAAAATACATCAACATTCCAAATTTCTGGGTAAGGTAAAGGTAAAGGGACCCCTGACCATTAGGTCCAGTCATGGACGACTCTGGGGTCGCGGCACTCATCTCGCTTTATTGGCCAAGGGAGCCGGCGTACAGCTTCCGGGTCATGTGGCCAGCATGACGCTTCTGGTGAACCAGAGCAGCGCACGGATACGCCATTTACCTTCCCACCAGAGCGGTACCTATTTATCTATTTGCACTTTGATGTGCTTTCAAACTGCTAGGTTGGCAGGAGCAGGGACCGAGCAATGGGAGCTCACCCCGTCGTGGGGATTCGAACCGCCGACCTTCTGATCGGCAAGTCCTAGGCTCTGTGGTTTAACCCACAACGCCACCTGCGTCCCCAAATTTCTGGGTAAGCTTGCCTAAACAAGAATGTTTTCAGCAGGTGCCAGAAAGAGGACAGTGAAGACACCTGCTGTACGTCAATGGGGACGGAGTTCCAAAGTGTAGGGGCTGGTGCACTAAAAAATCAAGTTCTTACAAATGCAGCAATCCTGGGCTGAGAGACAGGCTGGGTGAGGTTGCCCTTTGCTCTTGATTACTTGGAGGAATTAGCAAGAACCATTGAGCCTCATAAGTTCAAAAATCATTTGTTTATTTTGACAAGTGCCAGAATGGCATTAAGGGGCAAGATGGTTGTGAGCTCTAAATTGTCAGAATGCAACAATGACAGAAGAGTGAAATGGCCAGTTCAAGTAAAAAGGATGTAGACTTCACAAATGCATAGACTCATAGAATTGTTGGGAAAGGAGTGCGCAAGCAGCAGCAGAGCCCAAGAGCCGCTCTCTCCCTCCTGTGGTTTCCAGCAATTGGTATTCAGAAGAATCTCTGCCTCCAACTGTGGAGATAGAGCTTAGCCAGGCTGGCTAGTAGCCATGGCTAGTCTTCTCCTCCATGAATTAGTCTATTCCTCTTTTAGTGTCAGTCTTAAAAAGTAGCCTCAGTCCAAAATGTGTTTGCTCTTGAGTGCTGTGGAGGAGAGAACAGCCGGTGGCTAATGGAGTCCTATGTGCCAAAATGGAGTTTCCTGCCGGATTCCAAATATGTGAATGCCTTGCTGCTTTCCCTAATTTTATACACCTCTATCATGCCTCCTCTTACTTGCCTTTTTTTCTGAACCAGTGGTTCCCAAACTTTTCTGGGCCAAAACCCATCTCTGTTTCCATAAACTCACCTTCAGTGCCCCCCAACCCTATAAAATGCATTATTCAGAATACAGGGGAATCCCCACTTATGCAGGGGTTCCATTCATGGCCCCTGTGTGTGTTGCAAGAGGGGATCCCCCATTCCATTCCATTCCATTCCATTCCATTCCATTCCACCAGGAACACATTTGAGCAGGCAAAGCAAGGAGGTTTCTGGCTCCAGCCACCCCCTTAATGGCCCTAGTACCCCATGCAAACCTTCTATTGAATCACCCCAGATAACTTTCCCATATAACTGTAGATTTGGAACGGACGCCTAGGGCCATCTAGTCTAACCCGCTGCAGTGCAGGAATCACAGCTGAAGAATCCCTGACCTCTGTTTAAAACCCTCCAGTGCAACATAGTATTATGGAATTGTGGAGCTGGAAGAGGCCTGGAGGGTCAGCTAGTTCAGCTTCCTTCAACGCAGGGATCCCAGCTAAAGAACTCCATTTAAAAACCTCCAGTGAAGGAGAATTCACCATCTGCCTCGCAAGAGGGTTGTGCGGCAGATGGAACAGATTCTTTTTTTAAAAAAATTCATTGTTTTTTCAATACCGACAGCAACCACAAAAAACACATACAACAAAAACCACAATAACACTAATAATACAATTTAACAATTCAGATTTGAGTACTGATATACTTATAACTACACCCTTTTAACAATATTTCCCCACCTCTCCTCCCCCTACTTCCCACCATTTTCCGCCTTATCGCTTAAGTATTCCTTCCAGATTTCTTCATATTTATCCATTCCTAATTTGCGTCGATATGCAGTTCGTTTGTATGTAACTAGTCTGTCCATATTGTCAATCCATGTGCTCAATGGGATCCTTTTGCGGCTCTTCCAATTCATCAAAACAAGTTTTTTTGCCTCTAATATGTCACGGTACATCCTTTTTTTGGGACCGCTTGTAGTCTCCCACGTTTCCGGTATAGATTCTTCAACTGCAGTGCCAGCTCAGCATCCCTTAGTGGTGCCCAGGTGTGAACAAGAAGCCTAGGAAGGCAGGTGGGGTGAAAGGCAGGTGGGCTTCTGTTAGGTTGTGGGTGAACATATCAGGCAACACAGCGATTCTTCAAACAGCTCTTGTTTATTCACAGGCCAGAACAGAACTGAACGGAAGGGTTCAGCCGGCCTGCTTATATAGAACTCCAGTACAATGCAACTGTAACCACTTTATGTAGCTATCCAATCACTGAACGTCACTTTCAATCCCTTATTTGCATATGTGGACCTGAGTGAAAAGTATCTACAGTATCCCCCTGCTGGCCCAGGGTGAGAACTTCAGTACATAACAGCTTCAGTCTGCTAAGGCAAAGGCAGGGCCACATCCAGGCTGGCATGTCTGCCGCAGCCCAGGAAAGTCCAACAAGCCTCTTCTGTGAGCAGAAGCTTCCCTCCTGCCTCCTGCTCCTTGGATGAGGGTGCCGGGAAGCCCAGCGTAGGGCTAAGTGGGGAAGGGAGATGCCTTCTCTGTTTGTTTTCAACCTTGTATGTATTTTCGATGAATATTTTATAGCGTTTCCTATATACCACTAAGAGGTTTTGTTGATTAAGCAGGTGGAATAAAATTTTAAAAATAAAAAAATGTAGCTACTAGCACATATTGAGTTCCCAGAAGAAGAGCAAGTTGGGCTGTTAAGCCCATCTCCCTCGCATGTCTGTGCCAAATCTTGTGAAGCAATGCCCCACTTCTGGGGCAGCCAGGACCCCACTGCCACTCATGAGGACCAGAAACACAATCCGTGATGGTGTGCTACCCAAACATTGCCTACCAGAATGTGCGCTGCTTGTTCTTTCCAGCACGGCCTCTGGGACGTCATACAGACTGGATTTTACTATTTCTCGTGGAGTGTTTCATAGAGCCATAGAACTGGAAAGCTGGAATATAATAATAATATTATAATAATTTATTATTTATATCCCACCCATCTGGCTGAGTTTCCCCAGCCACTCTGGGTGGCTCCCAGTGTTAAAAACTTGCCATGTTTAAATTGATCAGGTCCAACATGGTTTCTTTAAACTAAAATTTGAAGCAAGCTTGCAGTTTTAAACTATGCACACTTAAGAAAGGCAGTCTGTGGGTGTTGTGGCCAATTTTAAACACAAACCCCTTAAACATTTCTAAAATGACAGAGACACAAGGAACAGACTCACACATAACAGACAACATGTAACATGTAAACATATATATATTTCCATCCTTTAGTTGGTTATTGTAAGGAGTTGGCTCACTTCCTGTTTGTTTCATTAAGCGAAGTTAGTAGGAAGGTCCCACATGAAGTGGTTTCATGAGCCTCCTTGCCTCTTCAAACACCACTATCACCTGGTCCAGCCCACTGCAGTGCAGGAATCACAGCTGAAGAATCCCCAGCAGATGGCCATTCAAACTCTGTTGGAAAATCTTCCATGAAGGAGAGTCCACTATCTTCCAAGGGGGTCTGTTCCACTGCTGATCTTACTGTTGGAAAGTTCTTCCTAACATTTGGTCAGAATCTCCTTTCTTGTCATTTGAATCCATTGGTTCAGGTCCACCCTCTGGAGCAGCAGAAAACAAACTTGCTCCATCTTCCACGTGGCAGCCCTCCAGATATTTAAAGATGGCTCTCATATCACCTGCCATTCTTCTCTTCTCCAGGCTAAACATGCCCAACTCCCTCAACTGTTCCTCATAAGGCCAGATTTCCAGACCCTTGATCATCTTGGTCATCTCCTCTGCAAGCCTTCCAGCTGGTCAATATCCTTCTTAAACTGTGGTGCCCAGAACTGGACACGGGACTCCAGGTGGGGTCTGATACTATTACTTCCCTTGATCTGGG
This sequence comes from Podarcis vaucheri, assembly GCF_965113315.1. Taxonomy (NCBI): domain Eukaryota; kingdom Metazoa; phylum Chordata; class Lepidosauria; order Squamata; family Lacertidae; genus Podarcis; species Podarcis vaucheri. The sequence goes on along the minus strand of NC_138765.1, from coordinate 86,061,817 downwards.
CACTCAAGTTTGGCTGGTGCAGTCTAGAATTGCATTAGATTTCTATTTCTATTTTGGGGGGGCTGCATCACACTGTTGATTCACGTGAAGCTTGAACATACCCAACTCCTGCCACCATTTCCAGGCAGTTTTGAAGATTCATTCTCTAGTTCCTCCTTACACAGAAGTGCTCTTGACAGACAAAGATGCCATATACCGGCCTTTAATTTCCCACCAGATCCTTGTGAATGGTAAGCCTCAGGTTTTCCTCTCCAGGCACAGGAAATATCTGACAATTGCTCCTTCCTCTGCTCCAGGGACGCGGGTGGCACTGTGGGGTTAAACCACAGAGCCTAGGGCTTCCCGATCAGAAGGTTGGCGGTTTGAATCCCCGCGACGGGGTGAGCTCCCGTTGCTCGGTCCCTGCTCCTGCCAACCTAGCAGTTCGAAAGCACGTCAAAGTGCAAGTAGATAAATAGGTACCGCTCCGGCATCAAGGTAAACGGCATTTCCGTGCGCTGCTCTGGTTCACCAGAAGCGGCTTAGTCATGCTGGCCACATGACCCGGAAGCTGTACGCCGGCTCCCTCGGCCAATAAAGCGAGATGAGCGCCGCAACCCCAGAGTTGGCCACGACTGGACCTAATGGTCAGGGGTCGCTTTACCTTTACCTGCTCCAGTGAAGGCACTTCACTGGGACCACTTGGGCTGTACCTCCTTTCTCATGCTTTCATAGGCAAAGGGATCTGATCTTTGTTACCTTACAGTGGTGACAGGTGATGAGCCCTTCTGCGCCTCCTCACTTGCCAGCTCTGGCTTCTCCCTGAGCCTTCACAGGGGAGCGTGAAAGAGACAGGCAGTTTGGGAAGATGGAGTGCCTGCTGTGAGCCAGCCTCGGTCCTGCACCATGAATTACTTGGCCCAGCACCATTGAGGCGCCTCCACTAGGTCTGGCATTATTACCCCTCCAGTCTCAGAGGCTGTGAAATATTTTCCCATTTGAGGAAGGAGCTGCTGAACTGTGGAAGCAAGTGTGGCAGGCAGCTGGAGCAGGACCTTTCTGCTAGCCGGGGGTCTTAATGGGAGGAAGTGAGATTTATGGGGCCAGTTAATAGACTTCCACCTGGCTGGCTGGCTGGCGGACTGCTGGGCAACATCAATGCCAGTGCTATTATGCGGACAATCCTGTGCTCAACTGCTCAGCTGACTCCACTTGAGATGGCCGCTGCCTTTGAGCACAGATTCAAATCAGGCAGAAGCAAGGTGGAGAGGGCCATCCTGGGCAGGCCAGCCTCTGCTGTGTCCTGCTAGGCAGCCTCTCCGCTGGAAGGGCTCCCTGTTTGTGCCATGCCTGTGGCAAGGGGGTGTGGAGATCAATTGCCTTCCCTCTGCACCACAATCCTGGACCATAACCCAGTAGCAGAGCACCATGGGACCAATAAAAGGAGGTCCTTTATGCATCATATAATTATTCCATGGAACTCCCTTCTACAGGGAGCTGTGATGGCCATCAACTTGGATGGTTTTAGAAGAGGATTAGGCAGATTCATGGAGGAGAGGGCCATTGATGGTTGCTAGCTATGGTGCCTATTCTCTGCCTCCACAGTTGGAGGCAACTTTGCTTCAGGAAACCAAAGGAGGAGTGAAGGCTGGTACTCAAATCCTGCTTGTTGGTTTCCCACAAGCATCTAGTTAGCCAGTGTGAAAGTAGGATGCAGGACTAGATGGCCCATTGTCTTGATCCAGCAGGCAATAATAAATTTATTCTTTATACCCCGCCCATCTGGCTGGGTTTACCCAGCCACTCTGGGTGGCTTCCAACAAAACACTAAAATACAATAAGCTATTAAACATTAAAAGCTTCCCTAAACAGATGTCTTCTAAAAGTCTGGTAGTTGTTTTTCTCTTTGACATCTGGTGGGAGGGCATTCCACAGGGCGGGTGCCACTACTGAGAAGGCCCTCTGCCTGGTTCCCTGTAACCTCACTTCTCACAGGGATGGAACTGCCGGAAGGCCCTTGGAGCTGGACCTCAGTGTTTGGGCAGAACGATGGGGGTGGAGACGCTCCTTCAGGTATACTGGACCGAGGCCGTTTAGGGCTTTAAAGGTCAGCACCAACACTTTGAATTGTGCTTGGAAATGTACTGGGAGCCCGTGCAGGTCTTTCAAGACCGGTGTTATATGGTCTCGGCGGCCACTCCCAGTCACCAGTCTAGCTGCCGCATTCTGGATTAGTTGTAGTTTCCGGGTCACATTCAAAGGTAGCCCCACGTAGAGCGCATTGCAGTAGTCCAAGCGGGAGATAACTAGAGCATGCACCACTCTGGCAAGACAGTCCGCGGGCAGATAGGGTCTCAGCCTGTGTACCAGATGGAGTTGGTAGGCAGCTGCCCTGGACTCAGAATTGACCTGCGCCTCCATGGACAGCTGTGAGTCCAAAATGACTCACAGGCTGCACACCTGGTCCTTCAGGGGCACAGTTACCCCATTCAGGACCAGGGAGTCCTCCACACCCGCCCGCCTCCTGTCCCCCCAAAACAGTACTTCTGTCTTGTCAGGATTCAATCTCAATCTGTTAGCTGCCATCCTTCCTCCAACTGCCACAAGTTCCTATGTTCTCTTTTCCGTGCAGAAGATCCCAGCATCTCCAGATAGGGCAAGGAAAAACTTCCCTCCCTTGCCTGAAAACCTAGAAAGCAACTGCCACTCAGTGTTGACTGAGCTGGCTGGACCAACAATCTGACTTGATATAAGGCAGCTTCCTACATTCTGATGATTCCTTCTGCTATTGAAATAACAAAAACTGATACATTAAATGCATTCAACATTTTGTTGTGGGTTGGGGGTGCGTGTGTCAGTGTGAACGATGCCCCGAGTCCCTTCCAGTTCTTGGTGTCTCATATCTTGTATCCAGGGATGATTGGAATCTACTGTATTTTTCGCTCCATAAGACACACTTTCCCCCTCCTAAATAGTAAGGGGAAATGTCTGTGCGTCTTATGGAGCGAATGTGTCGTCCCTGGAGCCGAATTGCCCAGGGGCAAAAAGCAGGTCATGCTTTTTCTTTTTTTTAAAGAAAGCGGTAAGGGGGTGTTGAAACAAAGCCACTGAGCAGCTGATCGGCAAGCGATTGGGGGGGGGGAGATAAGGGACTCTAGAGATAAAGGAGGCTGCCTGGGAGGGGGGAGGTAAAAGCACATGGATCCTCAGGATTTTTGCATTGGGTCACTCCAAATTCACCATCAGATCACATAGCATGTCCATGGCTATAGCCTGCACCAAAAAATCATGCATCCACTGTTTCGTGGGGCCGCAATGGTGCAAAAATGTGGTTACAAAGCACGGATCCACATGGATCCTCAGGATTTTTGCATTGGGCTACCCCAAACTCACCATCAAATCACATATCATGTCTGTGGCCACAGCATGAACCACAAAAATCATACATGCACTGTTTCATTCAGAATATTTTTTTTCCTTGTTTTCCTTCTCTAAAAACTAGGTGTGTCTTATGGTCAGGTGCGTCTTATGGAGCAAAAAATACGGTTACAGAGAAAGTTGCTGAAAGGACAGATTTCTTGAGAAGACAGTGACCTTAGCTGGCCACTTAAGTGTCCTCATCTGCATCACAAAGAAATGAGTCAGGTTGCAAGAGCTACATTTATGTGATGAGGCCCTACAAGGTATGGGGTGAGAAGGGGTCCTCACCTAGCGGCTAGGGAGGAGAACAATAGGTAGTGTTTTATAGGTAGTGAGCTGGAATCAGGCTGCAAGCTGGAGGCACAGAGACCTGCATGCTCTGTGCTGGATCAAAAGTTGCGAGTAATGGAGAAGCAAGATCTGTTGGGGTGTCAGTGCTGTGAGCTCCTCCATCTTATGCTCAGTTTGTATAGATGTGTAAGTAAAACCATATATCCTAAAGATAGTGGTATGTCTCCTGCCCTCTGGGCTACTGTAGGAAATGGCATGCAATTGCCAGCCTGTTTATATTCCTGGAATGGGAGGAGGCACCATCCTGTCCTTGGCCTCAGGCAGCCTCATTTCTTGGGCCAGCCCTGGGATTGGACATGGGTATCAAATCTCTGTGCATAAAACCTGTGACTCTCTGCCTAGGTGGAGAATTAAAGGAAATTCCATCCCAGCCCTTAGAAACAACTGGGAGAGCTGGTTTTGCTTTCCCTCCCCATCCTGCTGACTTGGCTTGCAGAACAACAAATGCTATTAATGCACATAAAAATACCTTTAATTAAGCTCAGCTTCCGTTGCCAAGAAGAATGAACGCAGTAAATCAAACAGGAGGGAAAACAGATGGTTGGAGAGAGTGGCTGGGCCATTATGTTGTCAACCCTGCAAGCTCTTCGAGACAAGCAGTGGGGGACCCAGGCATGCCCTCACTTGTCCACACGCCCCTCCCTCCCTGCTCCTTGCCTCCTGGTGTCAGGGCTGTGCTCTTCACAGGCTCAGAGATGCTTTATTGCTTAAACAAACCTGATTTCAACTGTGGGGGGAAAAGGCTTATGCAGTGCTGCGCTCTCATACAAAGGAGAAGAAGGCCATAGAGAAGCCATTGTACTGCTGTAGTCTGCCTTGGTCAGACCCCATTTGGAGTCCAGTTCTGGGCACCCCAGTCTCAGAAGAAGATTGACCAGCTGGAAAGTGTGCAGAGAAGGGTGACCAAGAGGACCAAAGGTCTGGAAGCCAAGCCTTGTGAGGAATGGTTGAGGGAGTTGGGGATGTTTTGCCTGCAGAAGAGGAGACGGAGAGGTGATCTGTTGCTTCGACGTCACACGCTGTTCAGATTGATACACGTGACACATTCACCTCTCCAGCAGATTTTACAGTCCAGCCAGCCAAGGAAGAGGCTTCCCAAGGTTTTCTTCGGGGATATGATTTATCTCCTCTCAACATCCTAAAGCAATGGTCCCTCCAACACATTCACTGGCAAGTAGATGACAACTTCAGAGAAGGAAAAAACACAAATACCGTATTTTTTGCTCTATAAGACTCACCTTTTCCCTCCTAAAAAGTAAGGGGAGATGTGTGTACATCTTATGGAGCGAATGCAGGCTGCACAGCTATCCCAGAAGCCAGAACAGCAAGAGGGATTGCTGCTTTCGCTGCGCAGCGATCCCTCTTGCTGTTCTGGCTTCTGAGATTCAGAATATTTTTTTTCTTGTTTTCCTCCTCCAAAAACTAGGTGCATCTTGTGGTCTGGTGCGTCGTATAGAGCAAAAAATACGGTACGTGGAACAATGAGTTAGGCAAATCTGCACTTGGGATAAGGACACAGCCATAGTCCTGGCTAGATATGGAATCTCCTCCAGGTCCAAAGGACACTAAAAGGCAGGGACACGGTTTGCTCTCAGGCGCTGCCTCTGGGCTTCCTGAGGGCTGACCACTATTTCTTTTACTCCATTTATTTATTTTAGGGTATTGACATGCCAAGCAGTAATGAAAATTCTCTGGGGAACTTACTGCAAAAATCTGAAACCATTAAATATAAAACCAGACCCACACGACCCTAAAATCAAATACAGGATAAAACCAGCAACAGTGAAGAATATCAACGTTGCAAATCTCACAGGGAGGTAATTGCAGAGCCTGGACTTAATGATCTAATATTTTCGCAACAGGCTGCATACTAATCAATCCTTTTCTGTTTCCTAATACATGGTGAATTCTTTGACCCTAACCCTTGGTGTCTATATTAAAGCTAATTCACCTGGTGGTAGCTGTCCTTTGCCCCCGGTGTACTACTACTACTACTACTACTACTACTACTACTACTAATAATAATAATAATATTTTTTTTATACCCCGCCCTCCCCAGCCAAGGCCGGGCTCAGAGCGGCTTACAAGCAATAATAAAAACAAGATGAATTATTACAACTTAAAAACAAAAATAAAATACAACATTAAAATAATGGAACATTAAAATATTAAAATGTAGCCTCATCGCAGGAGGAGAAGGAAAAGGAAAAAGAAAGAGAGGGAGGGAGGGAGGGAATCAAATTGGCTCCAAGCCAAAGTGTACTGCAACTGTGAGCTCAAGGTTCCCCCCCCAAAAAAAAGATCCACATTGGAACACGCAAACACCCAAAGAAGCTGAATGTTAGAAGATAAAAGAAAGTCTTTCCTGCAGCACACAGTTAAACAGTGGAACTTACCCACAGAAGGTACTTTTGTGCCTTGGTTTCCTCAGCTGCTGGCCCACAGAATCACCTCCACCCTTCTAACAATGGCTCATTTTGAGGGGGAGAGAGGACAAAATTGAGACGCCCCACCTCTGGTTCAGTCCTGCTGCCTGTATTCTTCATAAACAAATAAAAAACCAACACAACAACAACAACAACAACATTCATTTATTATTTATACCCCGCCCATCTGGCTGGGTTTCCCCAGCCACTCTAGGTAGCTCCCAACAAAATATTTAAAACACGATAAAACATCAAACATTAAAAACTTCCCTAAACAGGGCTGCCTTCAGATGTCTTCTAAAAATCAGATAGTTGTTTATTTCCTTGACATCTGATGGGAGGGCATTCCACAGGGAGGCGTCACTACCGAGAAGGCCCTCTGCCCGATTGCCTGTAACCTCACTTCTCACAGGGATGGAACTGCCGGAAGGCCCTCAGTATCTGGGCAGAACAATGGGGGTGGAGACGCTCTTTCAGGTATAATGGACCAAGGCCGTTTAGGGCTTTAAAGGTCAGCACCAACACTTTGAAATGTGCTCAGAAACGTACTGGGAGCCAGTGTAGGTCTTTCAATGTAGGTCTTCCAAGACCGGTGTTATATGGTACTGGCGGCCACTTCCAGTCACCAGTCTCACTGCTGCATTCTGGATTAATTGCAGTTTCTGGTCACCTTCAAAGGTAGCCCCACGTAGAGCGCGTTGCAGTAGACCAAGCAGGAGATAACTAGAGCATGCACCACTCTGGCAAGACAGTCCACAGGGAGGTAGGATCTCAGCCTGCGTACCAGATGGAGCTGGTAGACAGCTGCCCTGGACACAGAGTTAACCTGTGCCTCCATGGACAGCTGTGAGTCCAGAATGACTCCCAGGTTGCGTACCTGGTCTTTCAGGGGCACAGTTACCCCATCCAGGACCAGGGAATCCCCCATACCTGCTCATCCCCTGTCCCCCAAGAACAGTACTTGTTAGGATTCAACCTCAATCTGTTAGCCACCATGCATCCTCCAACCACCTTCAGACACGCACACCTTCACCGCCTTCACAACAGAATTCCTAGGGAGGGGATACAATTTTCTGATTCACCTTAGGCACCCAAATGTCCTGAGCCATCCTTGTTTCCCAATCCCCTCCATTTCCTCCACATCCCTTGTGCCACCCTCTTTCCCACTGACACTCTGGCCTCACCCACACCAACTGATTTGTGGCTCTCAAGAGCCAGCCGCCAGCCGCTGTGTGGCATTGTGAAATTGACACGACTGGCCTGCTGACTCTGAGGCTGTGGGAAGCCGAAGACTTGTCTGGTCTGTCTCTGGAGAAGTCCGTACTTACCATTTGTTTCATAAAATTTATACACTGTGGTTTATAAAGAGAATAATACAATAACATTATCAGCAAAAGCAGCATAAACCACTCCTTAAAACAGCCATAAGATAAAATCAGCAATAAACTAAAAACAGATTAAAACATACAGCAACTTTCCACATGTCTGGAGAGGCTTGTCTAAAGAAAAATGTTTTAGCAGGCTCCAAAAAGAGCAATATGAAGCCGCCTGTCTGATGTCAAGAGGCCTGGAGTTCCAGTAGTTGGGAGAGCCTGAGTAGGAACAGTAACTCTAGGAGGAAACACAGAGATGCAGCTCCCTGCAGTCTGCGGAGAAGGTTTCGCTGCTGCGGTGAGTCAGTGCATGACTGCCACAAGGCATATTCAAGGGATCCCAAGCCTAATTTGAGCAGGACTGAAAGACCGGCAAGGTTGCTAACAACCAGCAGGCAGAATCCCGCGCCTGCAGAGGGGGAGGTATATAAATATCCCTGCTGACACAGCAGTGATGCCTCGAAGAGGAAGAGACAATAAAAGCAATCAAGGGACTCAGGTATGTTGCTAGGGACCTCTGGGGCAACCGCTGACAGCAGTTTGGGAGATTGGCTCAGACATCTCAAAAGAGGTTTCCTGTACAGTTTGATCAGAGCAAGCAAAGGAGGGACACTCACATCGAGGCTGATGGCTGAACTGGGAAGGCGCTGCTTCCTGCTGCCTCTGCCACATCAAGGTGCAGAGATGTGTCTGTAAGCACCATGAGCAGGTCACAGGTGACATGAGGGTGTGCAAAGATATTAGTGTGCCACAGCACCCCAATTTCCGAGCAGTGTGGTACTCAAGGTATTCCAGATGTTTACTCAGATTCGGTTACCTTGCAATAATAATAATAATTTATTTATACCCCACCCATCTGGCTGGGTTTACCCAGCCACTCTGGGCGGCTTCCAACAAAACACTAAAATACAATAACCTATTAAACATTAAAAGCTTCCCTAAACAGGGCTGCCTTCAGATGTCTTCTAAAAGCCTGGTAGTTGTTTTTCTCTTTGACATCTGGTGGGAGGGCATTTCACAGGGCGGGTGCCACTACTGAGAAGGCCCTCTGCCTGGTTCCCTGTAACTTGGCTTCTCACCGTGAGAGAACCGCCAGAAGGCCCTCGGCGCTGGACCTCAGTGTCCGGGCAGAACGATGGGGGTGGAGGCGCTCCTTCAGGTATACTGGACCGAGGCCGTTTAGGGCTTTAAAGGTCAGCACCAACACTTTGAATTGTGCTCGGAAACGTACTGGGAGCCAGTGTAGGTCTTTCAAGACCTTGGAACGAAGGTCAGCGGAGACTGTGATGTCTTTAGGTTATGTGGTTTTAGTGCACATCCATACAACCTGAGAATAAGGTGGGAGGGGCTCACAACACTAACACCCCCAAAAGATCTTGCTTCTCTACTAGTCACTAGCTTTGGATCCAGCACAGAGCAAGCTGGTCTCTTTGTCTCCAGCTTCCAGGCTGCTTTCAGCTCAGCTCTCTGTCTCACACTCTGGATGTTGTTCTCCTACTAGTAGCTAGGTGAAGGGGCTGCAGGAAAGGCCCATCCATTAACCTGGAGAGCCCCATCACTTAACTGCAGCTCTTGCCACCTGGCTCGTTCTTTGGGGATGCTGATGAGGACACTTGTCAGGCTTTAGGCTTCCTCTCCCCTTTGGCAGTAAATAAGCAGAACAAAGGAAAAGGAGTCTTCTTACGAGTTAGAAGCTTTAATGATCACAGTGAGAGAACAAATAATCCATTTCCTAGGAACGGCGTTGCTCCCAATTAAGGGCTCCAACCACTTCCTCCCTAGTCACCCACGTCGCTACCATGTCTTGTAACCTGATCTCATAACCACTGTGCTTTCCGTGCTGCCAGCTTATCTGCTCTTCTCGACCTTGGGCTGTGTGGATGAATGCTTTCCAGAGGCAGTGAGTCTCCCAGTGTTTCTTCTGCTAGCTGTTCCCCACCCAGTATTTCCCAGCTTCTGCCTTCTGAACTATGTCCCTCTGCAAACCACTGTTCCAAATCTATACTGTCCTCCTGCTCCTGGGAAGATTCAGGATCCTGTAGCCCTCCTCAGCACGGTCCCTGACAACACTTACGTAGCCAAAGAAGGTCCTACAAAGCAACACATATGACTAATTCAGCAATATTAGATTCTTTGGGTCCAGGACCCCGAAAACTTGAAGGGGCTCAGGGCATCATCCACAACAACTTCCAAACTCACATTATGCAACATGAGTATGCTTCTTTAGGATATTCAACCATCAGAGCCTCCCAAATTGTATGGTTTGCATATTTTTTGTAAATATATAGAAATACAAACAGTACAATTAAAGAACATTTATCACATTTGCATTTATTTATCACTGTTATTGCAATACAGAGAAATGGGTGATGGTGGCGGTGGAAAACAGCGACGTGAGAAACATCCACAGCAGCCACGGGAAATATATAAACTCAGCCCAAATGCCTGGCAAAAACTGAGCAAACATCTAAACCATTTGTCTAAAGGCTAAGAGAGGGAGCCAGCCTGCCAATCAGACTTAATCCTTCCTCCTTGCTCCTGCGCTAACAAGATAGCAGCTGTGCCTATTGGCCAGCCTCCTGGTGGAGAGGATTGCTGGAAGGGTGTGTGTGTGTGTGTGTGTGTGTGCTTGGTGGTTGTGCTACTGCAGGCCAGGCGACTGATGTGGAGACAGACAGTCGAGTGGACATGGGCCTGGGGGGACTGGGATGGGCTGAGCAGCCTTAAGCACTGGGATGTCTTGATACTCTCTAGCTCTGCCCTGACCATGAGCTGGAATAAGGAGATGGGTCAGCGGAGGCAAAGCCTAAGGAACCCAGGACCCACGGCCAGGGCCAATGGGAGAGCAGGGGAAGCCAGTACAAATCACCGGGGTCCAGCAGTCTGGAAAGGGCCCTGGAACCTGGTTATCTTGCCTATGTTTCATGTAATTCTTAACCAATATATAGTCCATGTCCAATATGTGGGATGTGAAGCACAAGAGCAGTCAAGTACAACATTCCTAGAGTGAACATGTTTACACATGGAGAGGAATGTTTGTCCAGCCAGCAGGTAAACTTCCTGTTTCCTTCTGGGCTGGGACAAACTTCCTCTGCACGTGACTAGAGGTGGGCGTGCCCTCACCTGTGCAGGTAATGACAAAAGCACAGGGCAGGGCAGCCATCTCTCTCTTTTGGACTACATGCATCGAAGAAGCAACATCTGCTTAGCCAAAGATGCTCTCTTGGCTTCCAAGAGTGTATGTTACTTTTCTAAGCTAAGTCTGCCTTCTGGGATCCAATTGTGAACAGAATGTGAGTGAACTCTTTTAATACTTTTATAGAAGACTGTGTCGTGTCTTATCTTTTATGAGGGAAAAAAGGGAAAATACCAGAACAGTTATCATAGAGGCTTTAGCGATCCTGAGCAAACGCATCCGCTGCAAGTTTAAAAAAGTGGAATGTTACTCTGCTAAATTGTGAACTTGTTAACACAAGTTGGAAAGGCTATAATCAGACAATATATCCTCTCCTGCATCCCTGAATGTTCCCACACAATACATACATAGTTCCGAAAAGTGGCTTCTGACATGAACCGAGCATTTCTGACTCTCTATGAACATTCGCTTCTGCGCTTTGATAGCATGGCAGCGAAGCTTCATCTTATTATGCACAGCTGCCTTTGCATGTTTTTGCAGGTGAACACCTGTAATTCCTGCATTGCAGGGGGTTGGGCTAGATGTCCCTTGAGGGTCCCTTCCAACTCTACAGTTCTAAGATTCTGTAATGTTTGCTGGGGTCAATGGGCTCTGGATCTGAATCCTCTGTTTTCTAATTCCGATTTGTCCACACATGTTTGCATTGGCACTTGTATTTTAGCTGCAAAACTACCTGCTTTCCCTTTGTACTTGTGGGCATTCCCAAAATGGTGTGTCATTCGACAACGGGTGCCTACCGATTTGTTATTTCCACTACCGCCTTTTGAGCACAAACTAAGCAAGCGTGGAATGAGAGGTTTATCTGCACCCACCAACACCCACCCTTAAAAAAAAAAGGAAAATAAAAACTTGCAGGGGGAAATGGCAGAACGATTTCATGATGATTTATTTTCATTGCATTCCCGTTATTTATTCTGCTACTTTATTATTTTTCCTCACGCCCAATATGGTTTGCTAATATGAAGGCTTGGAAATGCAAGCGTGTAGGCAGACGTTAGTACAATAAAAGGCAATAAAGCCAAAACAATCTGCAGCTCCCCCAAGTTTTCCAATTCAAATACCTGCTTCATTTATTTGTTTGTTTGCTTGTTTAATTAATTAATTAATTAATTAACGAACAGATCAGTGCAAATAACATTACAATATTACTATATTTATCGATTGATATCCTGCCTTTTCTCCAGACCAGGATTCAAGGTGGCCTGTACAAATGAAAAGAACACGGACGAATATTACAAAAAGCGAAGAACGTATAAAAGATGAGAGTAGAAAAGTAATTAAACTCTAATAGAATTAAAACAACATCGAACAAATTCTATTAGGATACGGATGATAAAAACAGCACAGTCCTATTTAAAAGCCCTTTCCTTAGAAAACAGTCAGTTCCCAAAGGCCTGTTGCAACAAGAAGGTCTTCTGCTGATGGGGAAAGGACAAGGAGGGAGCCAGTCTATCTTCTCTAGGAAGGACATTTCCAAAGCCTGGCAGCTTCCACTAAAGCAATGCAAATTCTCTAAATACTCTGAAGAACTATATAAAGCCTGGTGACCTCCAGAGGTTTTGGACCACAGCTCCTATTGGATGTGTAACAAGAAAAATACTGCTCCCTTTCCCTTATCCAAGAGCCCATATAGAGTCCTTAAGTGGGTTCCGTATCAGTAGGAGAAAATAACAGAGGCCAAATAGAGTATATCGAGAAGCAAAGTGACCAGTAAGCCTGATCTTTATTAAACTGTTGCAACAAGGTCCTTAACTCACCACATGCAGGAAGGAGGAGCAACCCAGAACAATGGTGCACATTGCCCACTCTGTAGCTCAAGACCACCCCCAAAAACATCATACATACATCACAGAAGGAGGGCGGTCTACAGCAGAAATCCTGTCTGCCCAGAAACCTGTTAATGGTCACTGATTAATGGTCCACCTGGGCAGCCTGGACATTCTTTTGTGATGGTGAATATTTTAGTTTCTGAATCCAGGTCACAGGCTCACCCTAGGTAAAGATAAAGGTACCACTAGGTAAAGGTAAAGTCTAGTCACGGATGACTCTGGGGTTTCAGTGCTAATCTCGCTCTATAGGCCAAGGAAGCCGGCGTTTGTCCACACACATCTTCCAGGTCATGTGGCCAGCATGACTAAGCTGCTTCTGGCGAACCAGAGCAGCGCACAGAAACATAATTTACCTTCCCGCCGGAGCGGTATCTATTTATCTACTTGCACTTGATGTGCTTTCGAACTGCTAGGTTGGCAGGAGCTGGGACTGAGCAATGGGAGTTCGCCCAGTTGCGGGGATTTGAACCGCCAGCCTTCTGATTGGCAAGCCTTAGGCTCTGTGGTTTAGACCACAGCACTACCCAGGTCACAGGCTCACCCTGTTCATACACAAATATGCCCTAAAGACAGGATTTGTAAGCAAAAAGACAATGGGAAGGCTTTCCCCATTTCCTTCCGTACTGCAGAGGAATATTTGAGGTCACTGGGAGAGTCAAAATGGCTTTGGGATTGCTCTCCTGTACTATTTCAGACACGGGGTTTATATACTTATGTATGTGTTTGCCTTGTACATTTATGAACGTTCATTTTATATTTGGGACCTTAGAATTTTTATAACAGCTGCCACTGGTGGGAGTTCTTAGTCCCAAACATCTTGAGAACATCAGGTTGGTTGAAGGCTGGAACTGGCAGTACTAGAACATACAGGTGACACTTATCGATCTGCATAAATGCTCTGCCCATCTCCCAAGCATCTTGGAGCCTGTAGGAGGACACAGCTGTTCAAAGAGTGAGACTTTCTTTTCCAATTATAAGGAAATTAAACTGTCCTCCCTCTTGTTTACCCTCCCTCTTTGATTACCCTCTTGTTCTCTTCTAAACCCCCTTATGCTCATGTTTATCTTTGCCTCCTGGAAGCCTCTGCTGGTAGCATCATGTTTGACCAGCTGTGACAGACAGACGGTTCAGTGCTTGGCAACATTTCCAAAGCGAGGTGAAAGAATGATAGAAGGAAAGGAAACCAGAAGCCAAAGCGGGGGGCATTCGTGTGGCTCATGTCTATTTGGGGACAGGAGTGGGGCGCCCTTTTTTTTGCATTCATGCAAACTGAGTAAGAATGCAAATGCAAGAGCCGTGCCATGAATATTCCTTCTTCTCCACTGTCAATTGCAGTTGATCTCACTTGTCATTAATACTTCGCCTTCAATTAATGGAAAATGCGGATGGAAAGCTTGATGGCTCATGGCTAAGCCGTCCCTTTCCCCTGAGAAGAACTGAGACCATAGAATCATAGAAATGTAGAGCTGGAAGGGACCCCAAGGGTCATCTAGTCCAACCGCCTGCAATTGAAATTGAAATTGCAGTGGTAGAAGGAGATCATCAAATGTCGATTGACATTGTTCTTTTGCAATATTCTGAGGAGATGGAGTCTCTGTTGGGCTTTCTTAACCACCTGGGTTGTATTGATTTTCCAAGCAAGGTCTTCACTGAGATAAACTCCTAGGAATTTAAAGGAAGAGACTCTCTCCACACAGCCCTCCCCAATGTACAGCGGGGCTAGTTCTCCTCTCTTCCTCGGAAAGTCCAACACCATCTCCTTTGTCTTTCTGATATTAAGGTGCAAGTTGTTCCCTAGGCACCATGTAGATATTTTTTGGACCTCCCCTCTATACGCTGATTCGTTTCCACCTGTTATTAAACCCATTATGATGGTGTCATCTGCAAACTTAATAATTGCAGTAGATAGGTCAGATGATACATAATCGTATGTATACAATGAATACAGGTAGGGACTTAGCACACATCCCTGGGGTGTGCCAGTGCAATGCAGGAATCACAGCTAAGATCTCCCTCCAGAAAGCAGAAGTTTGGGAGAGGACATCAGATGGGACCAGCCGGCATACGTCCTCTCTCCACAGTCAATTGTTCCCAGCTGCTGTCTTTGCTCTGCCCCCAATCTTTTGGTTGCCACTTTGTCCTATGACAGATGAACTGCCTGCTCATTTGGAGAAAGAGGTGACCAGACCTAGGTTTAGGGGTTCTCTTTTGACTCTGTAATGTACACTATTGGTTCCTGTGGAAGGAATGGGGTTGGCATTAAAGTGAGACAGTTGCACATCCTGGATTCTGTTCCTAAACTTAGCTTTTGGTGGTCAGTTCTCTGGAGTTGGGGCCCTGGCATAGGACAATAGCCAGTGTGGTTTGTGTGAGCTGAACTGGAAGCAGGCTGGAAGCTGGAGACGCAGAGACCTGCTTGCTCTGTGCTGGATCCAAGGCTGCGACTAATGGAGAAGCAAGATCTGTTGGGGTGTTATTGCTATGAGCCTCTCCATTTTCTGCTCAGGTTGTATCTCTGTGTAAATATAACCAGATATCCAAGGACCATCATTCCAAGGAAACATAACCCTGACTAAGAGCTTGGAGTCTCTCACCTCTCAGAGATGGGTCGGTGTGCAACAGCCTGTTACATCAGCCATCCCCAAAGTGGTAAACGTTATACAGACTGGATAAATGAACCGTTCAACAAGTAGTGCAAGTCCAGTCTTAAGTTGGAAACACAAAGCTGTATGCATGTGCCTGTGAATACTTTCTTTAGCCTGAGCAAACCATTTTGTATAACTGGCTTTTTGGACTGATGAAGCGCGTAGTGAAACCTGTAATATATCCGGAGAACAGGTCTCATTTTCCCCACTTGCGTTATTCTCACCAGGGTGGTGGCTTTGATTTGCCTTCCTGTGATTGATCCATGCATACGGCTTTGTGTTTCCATCTCAAGACCCATTGAAGAACATCGCATCCAGTTCAATCTTTGAAAAACAGCTTTGAAAAACTTTTTCATATTCTCCAGTCTGCTACCCTTGCCGTTGTGGTGGCTCGGGGTTGGCGTTCTGTGATTGGACTTACGCTACTTATAGAACGGTTCATTTATCCAGTCTGTATAATGTTTACTGCACATGTAATTTGCTAAGATAGAGTTGTACATTTATCCACTCCATGTTTACAGTATATCAGCCTTTGTCTTGCACATGGCACCTGAGTATATTTGTTGTTTGAAGGGTTACAAGTCTATCTCTATTCTAGCTATTATTCTAGTAAATTTGGTTTTATACTTATAAGCCAGTTTGTGGTGTTGTTGTTTTGTTGTATTATTATTACTGTCACCACATTTGATAATTTGTGTATATAATCCCCAAACTGGTGCCTTCCAAACAGTTTGAACTACAAGTCCCATCAGCCCCCAGCCAGCGCAGCTGCATGATGGGAGCAAAGCCGCAGCATGCTGGGACTGATGGCATTTGTGTTCCAAAACATCTGGAGGGTCCCAGGTTGTGTCCTGCTAGTTGGAGGGTGGCTTTCCATGCTTCAGAGATTTGCAGTGGCCACGGTCTGCTTGAATCCTTCAGCACTGGAAAGCAAGGAACATATATCCTTCAAAGAGAAATAAAATACAAACTTCAATTTGAACGCAGGGAAGAGCTGCCCTTTCCAGACGTATTTTGAAGGTCTGGGTGTGCTCAAGTGGTAGAAGAGGAAGCTGCTCAGTCCCTGTGGAAGCCTGGAGATGAGACGTAATTCTTTTTAAAGGGTCACCAGGCGCTCCGTGCCTGGCTTAGACGCCTGGCGGTTACTCATCACTTGTACTGTCTGATGGGCATTAGCCGGCTGGCACCCTTGACCCCACACACCACCACATTCTGCACAACCTTTCCATCAAAAGCAAAGAACAGGTGATGTGGAGAAAATGGCTTTCCCCCCGCAATGACAGAACATCGCGGCGTGAAGGGGTAGGAAAAATACAGCAGAAAGGAAGTGAAGCAGCTGTGCGTTTATTGCCTTAAAAAAGGGGGTTCTCCAGCGCTGATGCCAGAAAATTTCTCTTTCCTGTTGCTTGGACCTCTCCCCATCCTTTGCCTGCTGCCATCCTTTCTCCCCTTCTGCTCCCATCAACAACAGATCTATCTCCATTTGCCTTTGGTTCCTGTGCCCTTTCCCGTCCAGACTTCATCCTGAGCAGGTGGCACGGGAGGCCTGGGGAACTGGCCCTCTCAGTGCAACATTATGATTCTTGGCATAAGAGCAAAAGGCATTGGGAGGGAGGCTGGCTGCCTGTGAAGGTGAACCCAAAGCCCAGAGTCCTTGATATTGCTTTGGCCGGGTGGGCCGGAGGGATCAGCCTCGGTGGACGCTGGGTGATGAGAAGGAGGCTTTCTGGAGGAACCGGCCACTTGCCTTCTCACTCCATCAGCCTCCCAAGGCGGAAATCACTTTGGGGGCTTTGCGGATGGGTGCGTGACAAAAAGCTGTTACACCTGCCCGGTGCTGGCTGGACTTGGCTGGGCTGAGCCGCGACTCCACGCTTCAGATGACACAGGGCCATCTGTCTGTCTGGAAGAGCAGCCAAGACAGTCAGCTGCTGCCGATGACTAGCCAAAGTGGCAGATCAGGCCAAAGGGAAACGTGTTGCAAAGGGGCTGGGTCCACAGAGCAACCAAAGAACATAAGAAGAGCCTGTTGGATCAGCCCAGCGGCCCATCTAGCCTATCATCTTCTTCCCACAGGGGCCAAGCAGAAGCCTGTGGGAAAACAGCAATCAGGATTTGAGAAGAAGAAGAAGAAGAGGAGGAGGAGGAGGAGGAGGAGGAGGAGGAGGAGGAGGAGGAGGAGGAGTTTGGATTTGATATCCTGCTTTATCACTACCCTAAGGAATCTCAAAGCAGCTAACATTCTCCTTTCCCTTCCTCCCCTACAACAAACACTCTGTGAGATGAGTGGGACTGAGAGACTTCAGAGAAGTGTGACTAGCCCAAGGTGGAGCTGCATGTGGAGGAGCGAGGAATCGAACCTGGTTCACCAGATCACGAGTCTACCGCTCTTAACCACTACACCACACTGGCTCTCTCCCCTCCTGCATTTCCAGAAAATGGTATTCAGAAGTGTTTACTGCCTCTGAGCATGGAGGCACAGCATAGCCATCATGGCTAGTGACCACTGATGTGCAGGGCCGGCCCACCCATGAGACTGGGTGAAGCAGCCGCCTTGCGCATCAGAAGCATCTGAGGTGGCACCCCTGTGGGCACCCCAGCTGCCCTGCCACTGGAACCTACCATCAAATGGATTGATTTTTGTTGCTGTATGTGTTTCAACAACCCCAAAATTTGAGAGTCAGTTGCATAGACATTTAAAGGCATGGTGATCTGTCATGGAAAAACCCCATGGAAGAAGAAAACAGGGGTTACCCTTGTTGCTGGTTGTGCCCCCATGACAGTTCAAATGTAGGTCCACCACTGTGCATGAGAAAGCAGATAGCAAGGTGCTGGCACTGGCAAGCATTTGGTCACCCAGGACCTTAATCCTCTGGACACCTGCCAAGGTGAAAGAAGCACCCCCTTGAGGGCTTCTCCTGCTCTTGAAGGATGTGCTTCTTCACTGAGCTACCTCTGGCATCTAAGCGGATCTGCACAGTCTTCAGCCCTCATTTCAGGCTAGGTAGCTGGTGTGGGATGTGCTCCATAAGTAGCAGTCAAATGCAACATTCCTTTATTTTCCTAGAGTGGACATGCAAGGGGATGTTTGGTTCAGCCAGTCGAAACTTCCTTGTTCCTCCTGGACTGGAGCATACTTCCTTTGCATATGACTAGAGGTGGGTATGACCTTACCTGTTCAGGTAACAAAAGGACGAGGCATGCTGCCATACCCTCTCTCTTTGACTTCCTCCATCGTTGGAGCAGCTTTTTAGCTAGAAATGCTCTGTTGGCTTTCAGACACTGGGATTATCCCCATATGGGATAGATCCACATGTATATACTTTGTAACTAAGTCTGCCTTCAGGGATTCAACTGTGAACTGATGATGTGAGTAAACTTCTTTTATTGACTTTAAACAAGATTGTGGCGTGTTTACTCTTTGAAGAGGGATATAAGGGAACTTACCAGGAACCTAATAGTGAGAGGCTTATACAAGCCTGCAACTAGCTATCTGGGATGTAAAACTCTGCTAAGTAAAGGAACTTGCTAGCGCAAGTTAGGAAGGATATTAATACACAATATATCCTCTCCTGCCTCCCTGAACATTCCCACAGCTGGGTTAAGGGGATATTGAGTCCCTTCCATTGTGGACATGACTGTCTCAAAGAAAACAGAAACATAAGAAGAGTACTTCTCGATCAGGCTCATCTCGACCAGGGAGCCAGTGTGGTGTAGTGGTTAAGAGTGGTGGTCTCGTTATCTGGGGAACCGGGTTCGCGTCTCCGCTCCCCCACATGCAGCTGCTGGGTGACCTTGGGCTAGTCACACGTCTCTGAAGTCTCTCAGCCCCACTCACCTCACAGAGTGTTTGTTGCGGGGGAGGAAGGGAAAGGAGAATGTTAGCCGCTTTGAGACTCCTTAAAAAGGGAGTGAAAGGCGGGATATCAAATCCAAACTCTTCTTCTTCTTCTTCATCTCAGAGTGCCCAAGCAGGTGCCACTTGGAAGGGCAACAGCACTCTGCCCACATGTGATTATCAGCACCTGGTATTCATAGCCAGCCTCCATGAATTTGACTCACCCTCTTTTAATGTTGGTGGCCAGTGTGGTGTAGTGGTTAAGAGCGATAGACTCACAATCTGGGGAACCGGGTTCGCTTCCCCGCTCCTCCACATGCAGCTGCTGGGTGACCTTGGGCCAGTCACACTTCTCTGAAGTCTCTCAGCCCCACTCACCTCACAGAGTGTTTGTTGTGGGGGAGGAAGGGAAAGGAGAATGTTGGCTGCTTTGAGACTCCTTAGGGTAGTGATAAAGCGGGATATCAAATCCAAACTCTTCCTCTTCTTCTTCTACATCTTTTTGAGAGAGCATTTCAACATATCTCTGTGCAAGAAAGGACTATCTTTTGCCTCTCCAGAAGCTTTCAGCAATCAGCTTCACTGAGTGGTTCCACTGGGTCCTAATACGGTAAGAGAGGGATCCCACTTGACTTTTTTCTAAATTAAAAGCTCAGTTGTTGCAACTTTTCCACCCCCTTGATCATTTTGGTTGCCCTTTTCTGAATCTTTCCCAACTGCATAATATCGCTTTTGCAGTGAGGCAATGCAGTATTTCAAGGGGGGTTGCCCCATAGATTTGTATAATGACATTTGTGTCACTTTTTAAATGAAAAGAGTACACTGGTCAATTTTCTGGCAGTCAACACCCGAATGATAAAATACAGCACACAATAAAGAATTCAAACAGATACACATTATTTTTCTGCAGAGAGATAATGAAATTCAAGGCTGATATTCTGTATTGATAGCAGAAAATGAGGAATTGTTCTTATTTTATTTTAAAATCATTAATCTCCTTCCACTTCTGGCCCAAATCCAGCTTGTTAGCTTTATTAATGACTGTACAATACATGCTTTCCACAGAATTTCTATTTTTGCTGGGACATCTGGTGTTTTCTATATTTTTGGTATCTCTGTTTTTGCAAGTTTTTTTATTTATTTAAACAAAACAAAACAAAACAAAAGTTTAGCGCCCCCTTCCTCTGTGAGATCCTTCATATACCCCAGTGATATAATATATATTGTTGTGGGTTTGTGGGGTCAGTTTGGATGATGCCCCAAGTGCCTTTCCTTTACAGTGGTACCTCTAGTTACGTCCTTAATTCGTTCTGGAGGTCCATTCTTAACCTGAAACTGTTCTTAACCTGAAGCACCACTTTAGCTAATGGGGCCTCCCGCTGCCGCTGCGCGATTTCTGTTCTCACCCTGAAGCAAAGTTCTTAACCTGAGGTACTATTTCTGGGTTAGCGGAGTCTGTAACCTGAAGCGTATGTAACCTGAAGCATATGTAACCCGAGGTACCACTGTATTGTGGTCCTGTACCCAGAGAGGGTGAGAATCTAGCAGGGGAGTTTGCTGAAATGGGCAGACAAGTTTCTTTGTAAGACAATGGCCTCAGCTGGCCACTTAAGTGTCCTCATTGGCATCCCAAAAGAATCGCAACCAAATGATGAGGGGCCTCTAGGCTAATGGGTGGGCTTTTCCTCCATCCTCCTCTTCTAGCTGCTAGGTAGAAGAGCAATAGTCAGAGAGTATGTGTGAGAGCTGAGCTGGAGGCAGCCTGGAAGTTGGAGACCCAGAGCTCTGCTTGCTCTGTGCTGGATCCAAAGCTGTGACTCATGGAAAAGTGAGATCCGTTGGGCTGTTAGTTCTGAGGCCCTCTATCTTATGCTCAGGATGTAAAAAGGTAAAGGGACCCCTGACCATTAGGTCCAGTCGTGGACGACTCTGGGGTTGCGGCACTCATCTCGCTTTATTGGCCGAGGGAGCCGGCGTACAGCTTCCGGGTCCTGTGGCCAACATGACTAAGCCACTTCTGGTGAACCAGAGCAGCACATGGAAACACTGCCAGAGCGGTACCTATTTATCTACTTGCACTTTGATGTGCTTTCAAACTGCTAGGTGGGCAGGAGCAGGGACCGAGCAATGGGAGCTCACCCCGTTGCGGGGATTCGAACCGCCAACCTTCTGATCAGCAAGCCCTAGGCTCTGTAGTTTAGACCACAGCGCCACCCGCGTCCCTATGCTCAGGTTGTATATATGTGTAAATAAATACAGATATCCTAAAGACGTCACATTCTCCATTGACCTTGAGTCCAAGGAAACTGAACTCTGGGTAAGCACTAGGAACCCCTCCTTACCGCTTGGAGACTGGGGTGGCATATAACACTATAACCTACTCTATCATCTATCTATCTATCTATCATCTATCTATCTATCTATCATCTATCTATCTATCTATCTATCTATCTATCTATCTATCTATCTATATCTATCTATATCTATCTATCTATCATCTATCTATGTATGTATCATCTATATCCCATAATTACTCTTCCCTCCAAGTCAGATAAGTTCAAAAGTGGCTGTTAAGATAATCATCTTTGTCTAGCCATGTAAACTTTCTAAGAGCTTTTCTTCTCCCTGTCTCGCTGCTCCTATATAAAGATCACTAACTTTGTGATGGATCGTATCAGTGAGGCATTTGCAGGAGGATAAACAGGCCGCTGTTTTAGACACACACACACACACACACACACACACACACACACACACACACACTCACAGCTGCAGCAGACTCTTCCTTTGATTCGTCACGTTTTCTGCACGATATCGGGGAACCTGAGCAATGAGGCTGAAGTTGGCTAGGAGAAAGATATCGCAGTCTCTTTGATCACGGATGGCTGCGGTCTAAGAAAGACGCAGCAGAATGTGTTGGGCTTTGCTAGGAGAAGTAGTTGGGGGAGAACGTGATTTCATTCATATGCCGGATACAGAATCCTGTAATATCGATTGCTCTCAGAAAAGCTCGAAGAGTCTGGGAACCAGGAGACCAGAGTCCAGTTTTGTTGCCTCTTTGCCCCCCTCTTCCTTTTCTGAAAGCAAGGTAGTATACACAAGGTCTCTTTTAATAATTAAGGTTTGGTTGGTAATTCAAGGGGTTAACCCTCTCCCTCTCCGCCTGTACCCTCTTCCAGTTTTCAGGTGTCAGGCCAGTACTTGGGAGAGACCAGGGTTCAAACCACCTGACCACAAATCTCACCTGGTGCCCTTGGGTCATGGCCACTGCCTCTCAGCCTAACCTATTTCACAGGGTTGTTGTGGGGCTTAATCTGTCCCCATTCTTTCCCCCTAGTCTTACCTTCACTTAACTTCACTTTTCCACATTTCAGTTTGAGAATTAAAAAAAAAGTCCTTTAAAAAAAATCACATTTCCTTGAAAGTTCACATTTTGGACATATGCATTTCTCCATTTATTTCATAAAATATATACACTGCTTGGAACATGGGTGGTGCTGTGGGTTAAACCACAGAGCCTAGGACTTGCTGATCAGAAGGTCGGCGGTTTGAATCCCCGGGACGGGGTGAGCTCCAGTTGCACGGTCCCTGCTCCTGCCAACCTAGCAGTTCGAAAGCACGTCAAAGTGCAAGTAGATAAATAGGTACCACTCCAGTGGGAAGGTAAATGGCATTTCTGTGCGCTGCTCTGGTTTGCCAGAAGCAGCTTATTCATGCTGGCTACATGACCCGGAAGCTGCACGCCGGCTCCCTTGGCCAATAAAGCGAGATGAGCACCGCAACCCCAGAGTCGGCCACGACTGGACCTAATGGTCAGGTGTCCCTTTACCTTTTTATACATGGCTTGTGTATAAAATGACCTCAAGCTGGTTTATAAAAGAAGATGAAACAATAAAACAATTCAAAACAATAATTTAAGAAGTTTGAAAATGTAAGTTAACAATAGACTAATAACAGATTAAAGCTCACATCAGTTTTTTAAATATCTGAGGTGGGTTTCCTAAACAAAAATGTTTTTAGCAGGCACCAAAAAAAGTACAGTGAAGGTTCCTGCCTGATATCCATAGGCAGCGAGTTCCAAAGTGTATCAGTGTGACTAAGGTACAAGATTCGTCGCTCTGGGCGACTAGCAGGGCTGGTTGACCTTCCTGAGTCTCCCTGATCCCTGCTGAACTGGTCAGCTTACAGTTCACTGCTTCTTTGCTTAATTTGATCTGTGCTTAGATCCAAGTTTTTCTGATCCTTCTTTTTTTGCTTGTGCCGAGCCCTTTGCAGCTCAGTTTGCAGCTGAGACAAGCACTGAGACCTTGCTTTGAACCTGTCCCTCCTTCACTTTTTGAAGCTTTCCCTGGCCCTTTCCTCCAAACCAGCCCTTTGGCTCGTAAACAACTTTGAAGAGATTTAGCTTTTGTAGTTCTTATACACCTGTTTGTGTTTTAATATTTTGGCTTATTCCCAGCTGAGGTTTTTGCTTCCCCATTTTATTCCCCCAACCTTTTCTTCTCCCCTTACCCATTCATCTCTTCTCTGAGCGCTCAGAAACCATTTCCTTTGCATCTCTGCTATCACTGCCTCCCTTTTTCTCTTTTCTTAATATTTAGGATACGCTCCTATATAGCTGCAACATTGCAAAGCCTTTCAGCTGGTTTGGAAGCTTAAAGGAATAAATAAATACTGAGCAATTGTTTAAATTACTAGTTTCATATGCCCAAATTATTGTTTGCAATAGTTAAGTTGCATGTTGTTCTGCGTAGAGTTATGTTTAAAAGTTAAATTGCACATTCATATTCTGTTTTGTTTTCCATGTAATCATGACTTATCTACACTGTTCATTATATTCCTCTCTTCTCTGAGATTTATTTATATATAATGTGCTGTTTGTGTCTCTGATATTACTGTTATTATAAACTGAAATAATTCAGTGGTCTTCTGCTGGTGTATGCAGAATAAATTTTTCCAAGCTAATTGTTGCCTCCCAGGTTTTGCGCTCTCTCTCTCTCTCTCTCTCTCTCTCTCACACACACACACACACACACCTCGCCCACTGGGGCACCTTAAGAAACACACTTTCATAGACGTTTTCAGGTGTAAGTGAAATGTGTCTCCAAGTCTAATTAATAAAAACAGCAGACCTGAGCTCTCAGCCGTTTGGTAAATGCTCATTTTATTCCAAGTGAATGTTTTGCTCTGTGCTGCCAGATTGCCTTAAAGCCCTGGAAATTTCAGCTCATCAAGCCCTTGGGCAGCCCGTATTTGTACGCTATTTGCCACGGGGTATAAGAAGCAGTGTGGCATAGTGGTTAGAATGTCAGGGAAAGACCTGCCAAGGAAACTGAAAAACATATTTATGTACGCGACAACGGCGGCAAGGGTCTTAATAGCCCAAGGATGGAAGAACGGAGAAATCCTGACCAAAGAACTGTGGGAAGAGAAACTGATGAACTATGCGGAATTGGCGAAACTGACACATAAACTACATGATAAGGACAACTGTGACTTTAAAGAAGAACGGGGACCTTTTACAAAGTACTTAAAGAAACAACAAAATGAATTGGACTCCTTGGCAGGTTTTGAATAAACATTCACAAACCTTTTATTGGTAACATATAGATAGATAAATTAAGGATCTTTACAATTTTATAATATGCAGAGAATAACATGTGCTGAAAAACCAGAGAGAGGAGCTGAGGGAGGTCCGGGGAGTGGGTGGGAGGGTGGGTTTTTCTTTTGGGGGGGTGGGAGGGGAATGAGGATGATGTGGTTTCGATAAATTGTTATGTTGAAATTCCTAATAATTTTTTTTTTCAAAAGAAAAAAGAAGAATGTCAGATGAGGACCTGCGAGACCAGGGTTCAAATCCCTGCTCAGCTATGAAACTCACTGGGGGACTCTGGACCAGTTGCTGCCTCTCAGCCTCATTTGCCTCACAGGGTTGTTGTGGTGATTAAATAAGAAGCAGGAAAATAATGCACGCCATCTTGAGCTCATTGGAGGAAAAGGTGGGATAAAAAGGCAACAAGCAAAGACCAGTGGGTAGGGAGGACGTGGCTGTGGCAAAGCCCAGATGTGATGGATGGCCCAGATGTTCGCTTACCTGCTAAACTGAGTCATCTAGTAGAAGACTAAAATCTCCCATTTTGTAACCCGTAGTTGTGGGTTGGGGGCAGTCAGCCCTGAGTCTCTTCTTCGGGTCCTGTTCCCAGTGCGGGTTATAATCAAAGAGAGGATTATATTGCTGAACTAGCCATGCAAGTTTCTTTGTAAGACAATGAGCTCGGCCAGCCTGTTGAGTGTCCTCATCTGCATCTCAAAAGAATGTGCTCTGTTGTGAGTCGAGGACCCACCACCCGCATAGAATTATAATAAGACACACAGACACATTATTTTTGGTTAATGGGCAAAATTCGGCCACAACTTTTATTGGTTACAGCATGTGAGTAGTATTGGCTTAGACACTGGATGAATCAGCAATACAAGACTCCACGGGAGTCATATCAGGGTTAACAACCAGTGGGAGGAGCTTGTTGATGCAAATACAACTGGAAGCTCCCCCATGACGTCACTGGGGGTCGTGCCATGGCCCTGGCCACCAGCAGGGCATCGGACAGGATCCACGACCACCGGATTCCTTTAACGGAATACCCAAAAGAGGAGGGGTAGATGATGGCGCATACCCAATCCTCCAACACAGCACAACAGCACACCTATTCCAATGCCTAACCGCCAATACCAGAAAGCTGTGACGAATTGCTACGAGGTAGGCGGAAAAACCAAGAGGCTGATGCCAATTTGCCAAATGGATAAAAGAAGTCCTACCAGGCCCCTTGGGCAACCAAGGCAACCAACCGAAGTCCATAGCAAGGTCAATACGCAAAAGAAGCTGACCTAAGAGGGAGGGCAGGAGATCTGAAGAAAGCAGGAACAGACTGGGAGCTGAGCGCTGCCGCGGCTGTTTAAATGCGTCTAGCCCCGGCCACCAGCTGGCCTTATTGGTCGGCTGGGAGGCTTGGCTGCGGCAGCAGAAGCAATCAGGAGCAGGAGCTGAATACGCCACCCTGCACCTGCGGGAGGCTGCTCCCGCGCACAACCTCTCCCCTCTGGGAGGAGGAGAGGCCTTGTGAGAGCTACAACTGAGTGATGGGGCGCTAGTCCCTCCGCTCTGCCTCTCTGCTCCAGGATCATGTGATTCTCCGCCCCTCCCACCCCCAGCTCCAAAGCCCCTTGGCCAGAGTAAAGAAATGTTGACCGGGGAAGATTTAACATTGTTTTCTGACACTAAGCCCAAGTCTGCCCATCCTTTTTCAACAAAGGGAGCTCCTAATCCACTTACATTGTCTCTGCTCCCAGTTGGAACCTTCTTGATTACATCCCCCTAATGGATGGCGCACTCATTCCCCTCGGCCGCCCGGGCACGATCGGAGGCAGGCCTCCCAGGCTTTTAGCAAAACTCAATTTGCTGCCTGGCCTGAGCAAGACTGAGTGGATGAAAGCAGAGCTGGCCCACATCAGCATCTTGCTTGCTCCATTCCCCAAAGCCATTTCCACAGGAGCGGCTCTCCAAAGAATCCATCAGATACCCCCACACTTCCCCACTTGGAGTGGGAGGGGGGCAGAGGCAGAGTTTCCTTGCTCATCCTCAAAGTAAGCCTTTGCCAACCAGCTGTGCCCTCTCCAGCTGTTTTGGGCTACTGCAGGGTACCAGGTTGGGGAAGAGGATGCTCAGAAGCAAAAAAGGATTTGAGGGACTTTATATGAGATATAGCAAACTATGGCAAGTTCTTAAAGAAATGGGAGTGCCTGATCACCTCATCTGTCTCCTGCGAAATCTCTATGTGGGACAAGAAGCTACAGTTAGAACTGGATATGGAACAACTGATTGGTTCAAAATTGGGAAAGGAGTACGGCAAGGCTGTATATTGTCTCCTTGCTTATTTAACTTATATGCAGAATTCATCATGCGAAAGGCTGGGCTGGATGAATCCCAAGCCGGAATTAAGATTGCCGGAAGAAATATCAACAACCTCAGATATGCAGATGACACAACCTTGATGGCAGAAAGTGAAGAGGAATTAAAGAACCTTTTAATGAGGGTGAAAGAGGAGAGCGCAAAATATGGTCTGAAGCTCAACATCAAAAAAACGAAGATCATGGCCACTGGGCCCATCACCTCCTGGCAAATAGATGGGGAAGAAATGGAGGCAGTGAGAGATTTTACTTTCTTGGGCTCCATGATCAGTGCAGATGGTGACAGCAGTCACGAAATTAAAAGACGCCTGCTCCTTGGGAGAAAGGCGATGGCAAACCTAGACAACATCTTAAAAAGCAGAGACATCACCTTGCCAACAAAGGTCCGTATAGTAAAAGCCATGGTTTTCCCAGTAGTGATGTATGGAAGTGAGAGCTGGACCATAAAGAAGGCTGATCGCCGAAGAATTGATGCTTTTGAATTATGGTGCTGGAGGAGACTCTTGAGAGTCCCATGGACTGCAAGAAGATCAAACCTCTCCATTCTGAAGGAAATCAGCCCTGAGTGCTCACTGGAAGGACAGATCGTGAAGCTGAGGCTCCAATACTTTGGCCACCTCATGAGAAGAGAGGACTCCCTGGAAAAGACCCTGATGTTGGGAAAGATGGAGGGCACAAGGAGAAGGGGACGACAGAGAATGAGATGGTTGGATGGTGTTCTTGAAGCTACTAGCATGAGTTTGATCAAACTGCGGGAGGCAGTGGAGGACAGAAGTGCCTGGCGTGCTCTGGTCCATGGGGTCACGAAGAGTCGGACACGACTAAACGACTAAACAACAACAACAACATATGAGATAAGGAAGGCAGAGCTGGGGAACTCCCTGCCACCAGAGTGAGGCAGTGTGGTGTAGTGGTTAGAGTCTGAGACCTGGGAGACTGGGGTTCTTGTCGGGCATGCAGCTCACTGGATGGCCTTGGGCCAGTCACTGTCTTTCAGCCTAACCTACCTCTCAGCGTTGCTGTGAAGATTAAATGAGGACTACAGCCTGGGAGGAGGGATGCGGGTGGCGCTGTGGGTTAAACCACAGAGTCTAGGACTTGTTGATCAGAAGATCGACAGTTTAAATCCCCACGACGGGGTGAGCTCCCGTTGCTCAGTCCCTGCTCCTGCCAACCTAGCAGTTCGAAAGCATGCCAAAGTGCGGGCGGGAAGGTAAATGGTGTTTCCGTGCGCTGCTCTGGTTCGCCAGAAGCGGCTTAGTCACGCTGGCCACATGACCTGGAAGCTGTATGCTGGCTCCATCAGCCAGTAAAGCGAGATGAGCGCCGCAACCCCAGAGTCGGTCACGACTGGACCTAATAGTTAGAGGTCCCTTTACCTTTTAAGGCCTGGGAGACCAGGGTTCAAATCCCCACTCAGACACGAAGCTCACTGAATATAGACAAACAAACAAATTTCCTGAACTGTCTTAGAGTGTGAGGGGCATATTTTTTATAGAGGACCCCGAAGGGAAATCTTGTGGACTGCCCTAAGAGCTGTGGGTATAGGTAAAGGTAAAGGGACCCCTGACCATTAGGTCCAGTCGTGACCAACTGTGGGGTTGCGACGCTCATCTCGCTTTATTGGCCGAGGGAGCCGGCGTACAGCTTCTGGGTCATGTGGCCAGCATGACTAAGCTGCCTCTGGCGAACGAGAGCAGCACACGGAAACACCATTTACCTTCCCGCAGGAGCGGTACCTATTTATCTACTTGCACTTTGACGTGCTTTCGAACTGCTAGGCTGGTATAGGGAGGTATTTAAATAAAATAAATAATAAATAAGCAAGCCTCCCCCCACCCCCTGGCTGCGCTTTCAAAAATCTGAGCATTATGGGGGGTGGGGGAGGAAAACAGTACCTGGATTCTTCTGTAACTACGACCCCCCCCCCCGTGGCCTTGCTTCAGTGTGCCAGCAAACACTTGGTGCCTAATTATGCAACAACAAATGGGAGCATTTTTGAAAGAGAGAAAGGAAGAGCAGCAGCGAGACACGATAATGGGAAGATGTTTTGCAGGAAAGACCAGAAAGAGCAGCTTTGGCTTTGTTATGAAGAGGAATGTAAGAACATGAGCCCTTGGCGTGATCCACAAGCAGACTCTTATGTCCTTTATGGTGATATAAGTAAAGCTCGCCAATTGATATAAGTAAAAAAACTGCTCCTTTTCCCTTACGGGGTACCCAAGAGCCATACAGAGTCCTTTTGTAGGTTCTCTATCGGTAGGAGAAAATAACAGAGGCCAGCCAGAGACTATTGAGAAGCAAAGCAGCTGGTAAACCTGATCTTTATTGAATGGTTGCAACAGGGTGCTCCCCCACACACAGGAGAGAGGACGACGACCCTGAACCATGCACACAAGCCCTTATATACACATTTTAAATTGCCCATCCTGGAGTCCAAGAACACCCCCAGAAACCTCATACATACATATATCACAGAAGGGGTGTAGCCCAAGACCACCCCCCAGATACATCATACCCACATCACAGAAAAGGCGGTCTACAACAGAAATCTGAGTGCGTTGTTTATCTCCTGTCTGGCAAGTTACCTGATTGCATTATCTGGGTTTTGGTCACTCTTGTTATTATAACTACTTAATTCCTGAATCTAGGTCACAGGTCAAAGCCTCACACCCTGTTCATATCTTGAATGTGCCCTTAAGGCAGGATTTGTGAGGAAAGAGACAATGGGGAGGTTTGACCTTGACGAGAAATATTTGAGGCCAATTTGTTCAGGACCTTTTCTCTGGGGTTTCAGACATGTGGTTTAAATATACAGTTACAAACATTATATATATATATATATATATATATATATATATATATATATATATATATGCAGGTTTTGGTGTCTTCGGGTGTCTTCCCGTGTAAGAGTCGGGGTGTCTGTGCGACGTTTCGACGAGGTCTCACTCGTCATCTTCAGGCTGGTGCTTTCGGCTTCTTGTTACTGGAACAGAGCAGAATCTGGTGTTTGAGTTCCTATAAATACTGTTGAGGGGTGTGGTGTATAGCCTCCAACGTTCTGGGCAGAGAGGAAGTTCCTAGATTAGTGTGCCTTTTCTTCTTTTGTTCCTTAATTACTTGAGGGATATCTTGAGTGATTTCATGAGTGATATTCTGAATACCACTGGGTGGGTCATTAAGTGTAGATTAGTTGCTAAAGCTTTCGTGTCTTGACCTCTTGAGCTTGTGAAGAGTTTTTTTGAGAAGATGGCTGTGCTGCATTTAGTTGTGCTCTGGCTTGGCTTCGTGTATAGGGGCGAGCTGTGGTTTTGTGCTTTGTGCCAGCCAGATCTGTGTAGGGATTGCAGGGGGGTGCAGCATCCGGAGGTGCCACTATAGTTTGGCTACTGGATGGAGTCTGTAATATGTCTGTGGAGAGGGTCTGGGTTTGGGTCTGGTGTGGTTGATTGGTGACGGCGTTCTGTGTGCCTCTGGTTCTGGTGTCGGTTTTTGTGGGGAGGGCTAATTTCCAGATGTCTGGCAGGCGGGACGTGTCGTCACGCTTGTTCATGTTGTGAGGGTGTTTCTCTATCTCGATGGCTTCCATGATTATTCTCTTGTGGTGATGTTCCATGTTAAAGAGCAATTTGGAATCTGCAAAATTAATTTCGTGTCCTGTTTCTTTCATGTGTTGGAAAAGAGAGGAAGTTTTTTCTTCTTTTTTGACGGCATTCTTGTGTTCTGCGATACGTGCATTTATTCGTCTGTTTGTTTGTCCAATGTACGTGGCTGGGCAGACTTTGCAGGGTATTTCATAGACCCCTTGGTTTTCCAGCTGGATTTTGTCTTTTGGGTTTCGGAGGATATTGGCTATTTTTTGGTTGGTGCAGAAGGTTGTTTTGATATTGTGTTTATGGAGGATTTTGCTGATTTTGTCTGTAGTGCCCTTGATATAAGGAAGGAGGGCCATGCCATTGTTTTTTTCTGTGTCTTGGTTTTTGGGGGGTGTTTCTTTTTGGATTAGCTTCGTAACCCTGTTTTTCTGGTATCCATTGGCGATTAACACATTTGAGAGATTCTGTAACTCAGTTGTCAAGTGGTCTTTGTCAGCCAGGCGTTTGGTTCTGGAGATGAGAGTCTTGGCTACGGAGTTTATTTGTGCAGGGTGGTGGTGTGATTGTGCATGTAAGTAGCGGTTGGTGTGTGTTTTTTACGAGTGAGACCTCGTCGAAACGTCGCACAGACACCCCGACTCTTACACGGGAAGACACCCGAAGACACCAAAACCTGCATTCCTGTACCCGTGAAAATCTACGAAAGCATATATATATATATATATATATATATATATATATATATATATGGCCTTAAAATTATTATAACAATGGAAAGCCCAGGAGGGCAGAGGTGTTACGGTCCGGTTCACAGGTGATCAAAGTCCCGGCAGGGACGTCAGGACTGGGGGCAAGATGGTGGGGTGGGAGCAGGAACGTGAGTCCAGAAGCCAGGAGTCAGGAAGCCAAGAGTCAGAGGGTCAGAGAGCCAGGAGTCAAGAAGCCAAGGGTCCGAGGGTCAGGAAGCAAGGAGTCACAAAGTCAAGGGGCCGAGGATCAAGACGCAAGGAGTCACAAAGTCAGGGGTCCGAAGATCAAGATGCAAGGAATCACAAAGTCAGGGGTCTGAGGATCAAGACGCAAGGCAGGGAACGTCTTGCTGTGGCAAAGAGCCAAAGGGAAATGCTGGCCTTATATGCCTTCCCGGCTCTTGCCACCAGGTGCTGTGAGTTACCAAGCGGCCTCCCCTGTGCGGCCGCGCCTTGCCTCTCCAGAACAAACTTAGGAAGGCCCCGGTCCTGCAAAGTCCTACTGGTCACAGGGCCTGGCTCCTGCACACACTCCTGACAAGAGGGCTCCTGCTTCTG
This sequence comes from Podarcis vaucheri, assembly GCF_965113315.1. Taxonomy (NCBI): domain Eukaryota; kingdom Metazoa; phylum Chordata; class Lepidosauria; order Squamata; family Lacertidae; genus Podarcis; species Podarcis vaucheri. Next base: position 86,029,889 of record NC_138765.1, on the reverse strand, counting down.
GGTCTCCCATCATGGGCATCTAGTGGGCCACTATGAGAATGGGAGACTGGACCAGATAGGCCATTGGCCTGATCCAGCAGGCTCTGCTTATGCCCAGGCAGCCTGAGCCACAAGCTCTGGGTCTACGAGCCACCTTCCCCTGCCCTACAACCCAAGGAGGGGGAGGCCGGCAGCCTCTGGGGGAGAAGGTGATGGGAGCCCCAGAGAACAGCGAATGAAGAGCTTTGCTCAATTTCAGAGGCAATCCTGGATTTGGTTGTCCTTCCCCCTCCGCACTTTGCCCCCATCTCCCTTTCTCATTAAGCAAGTCTCCCTAACGCCTCCTGAAGCTGCTGGATTGCCGCTGATCAAAATGATAAGCAGGGACCGGAGTCAAACAAATCTGCTCCTTAGGAAGAAAATCCCCAGTCATCTTGCTTTCGAAGCCAGCACTCTTTGCTGATGTGGCCGTGACCAGGACGCCTGACATCTTTCCCCTGCGCGGACCTAATGCAGAGCATTTGGGAGCTAATTGGCCCCTCGTTCAACTGCGGGGTTTGGGGAGAGCGGCATCATAAATGCAAAAGAAAGGAAGGGGCAGCTTTGCGCAGTTCTGATCAGCCCAGCGGACTCTTCAGCTTGCAGGCATGTTGGATGGCTCCAGGTTCCGGAAAGAGTCCTTTTTACATGTGCCATGGGCATCTCTGGGGGAAGCGGGTGGCGCTGTGGGTTAAACCACAGAGCCTAGGACTTGCCGATCAGAAGGTCGAATCCCCGCGACGGGGTGAGCTCCCGTTGCTCGGTCCCTGCTCCTGCCCACCTAGCAGTTCCAAAGCACTGCAAAGTGCAAGTAGATAAATAGGTACCACTCTGGTGGGAAGGTAAATGGCATTTCCGTGCGCTGCTCTGGTTGGCCAGAAGCGGCTTAGTCATGCTGGCCACATGACCCGGAAGCTGTACGCTGGCTCCCTCGGCCAATAAAGCGAGATGAGCGCCGCAATCCCAGAGTCGGCCATGACTGGACCTAATGGTCAGGGATCCCTTTACCTATGGGCATCTCTAGCCTTCTACATCATAGTTGCAGCGCCCCCTGCAGTGCTCCAGAGGCACCACACTCAGTGCAACCAAACTGGTCACACTCCCCTAAATCCACCTCTGCTGGGATCATCAGATGGGTGCCCAGCACTCCTTGGTCCAACCCACACGCAAATTGCTGGGGGAAAGCTTCCAGCTGCCTTATGCCAGTCCAAGATCTAAGCAGCTCGCTCCTTTCCCTAGCAGAGCCCTCTCAGCTTCCTAAAACCCAGGAACTCTGAGACCCATGGCAACCTTGTCAGTTACTCAGAGGGTAAAGGCGATCCACACTCCCTGGGTCTCTCCCAGATCTCAGAAGAGCATGCTGGTCTCTTACAGCGCAGATCCTATGCTTCAAGCAGCATGAATTCCAGGCATCTGGGTCCAACATTGGAGGCTGATGGTGCGAAGAAGGACCCTGAGCTGGCGTCCTCTGCCAGTCCATCTGAGAGGCATCCCCTGCCAGTCCTCTTCATAAGCAAAAAGGGTACTACCTGGGAAACGTGAGATACCTGTCCAGAAAGAGCCAAGTGTGGTGTAGTGGTTAAGAGCGGTGGACTTGTAATCTGGTGAACCGGGTTCGCTTCCCTGCTCCACCACCTGCAGCTGCTGGGTGACCTTGGGCCAGTCACACTTCTCTGAAGTCTCTCAGCCCCACTCACCTCACAGAGTGTTTGTTGTGGGGGAGGAAGGGAAAAGGAGAATGTTAGCCGCTTTGAGACTCCTTCGGGTAGTGATAAAGCGGGATATCATATCCAAAACTCCAAAACTCCCTCCTCGGAGACAGGGGAGAGGGGTTAAGAAGCTGAGCTGCTTCTTGCAGATTCTTCCTCTCCCAACATCAGGGGGTCCAGTTCTCTTTCCAGCACCAGGGATCCAAGACTGACTTTCTTTTTCTTTTTAAAAATAATTTTATTGTTTATTTAACATAATTGTTACAACATATAAGCAAAATATTACAAACACATTGTTGTTGTTTAGTCATTTAGTCGTGTCCACCTCTTCGTGACCCCCTGGACCAGAGCACGCCGGGCACGCTTGTCTTTCACTGCCTCCCGCAGTTTGGTCAAACTCATGTTGGTAGCTTCAAGAACACTGTCCATCCATCTCGTCCTCTGTCATCCCCTTCTCCTTGTGCCTTCAATCTTTCCCAACACCAGGGTCTTTTCCAGGGAGTCTTCTCTTCTCATGAGGTGGCCAAAGTATTGGAGCCTCAACTTCAGGATCTGTCCTTCCAGTGAGCACTCAGGGCTGATTTCCTCCAGAATGGAGAGGTTTGATCTTCTTGCAGTCCATGGGACTCTCAAGAGTCGATCCTCCAGCACCATAATTCAAAAGCATCAAGTCTTCTGCAATCAGCCTTCTTTATGGTCCAGCTCTCACTTCCATACATACATATTTCAAATAAGCACATATATATGAAAAAAGGAACAAAAAAGAAGAAAAGAAAAAAGAAGGAAAAATAAAGAGGAAAAAAAGAAGAAAAGTTGGAAGATATTCTACAAATATCTCAATATGAATATAATAATAACATTTCATTAATTGACTTCCATCGCTTACACTGCACTTCCTATATACATTTTAAGCAAGATTGTATCTGTTATTCCGTACTTTTCCCATAGAAACTCAAATATTCTAATCAATAAGTTTTCTAAATCTCTCATAAATCTATTATCTATGTAGACAGGATTAAATGTAAGGTATTGGTTGTGTCTTAGAACAAGACTGACTTTCTATGAAGCTGACCAGCCTTGCTGAGTAAACCAGAACAACCAGTGCTGTGAGTGGATGATGATTAGCTCAGTTTCAGAGCTACAGGGCTCCGTTTTATTTTGCGTTCTGTTTTGACCTTCTGCCTGTTCGCCCCTTAACGTTTATTCACAACAAAGGTAATTTGACTGCTGAAGTGTGTATGTTTGCCACCCTCAGGGTTTTGGAATTCCTGCATGCCCAGGTGCTTGGCATTCAGGCTGCTGGGAGTTTAGGATTGGAGTTGTAAGAGACCAACGCACCCATTTGAGGTCTCTGAGAAAGGGAGGGCTGCCTTTACACTCAGCGTGACTCACGAGGGTGTGAGTTGAACTGAGCAGTGCTGGGGCACTGACTCCAAACCTTTCTCAGAGTAATTGCTTTAGTGCATCCAAGGTCCACCTGGCTTGCAGATGTAAGTGGGATGGTGGGGGAACAATTACTGGAGAGTGGGACCCAGTGGCAAGGAAAGGGGTTTGAGAGGCTTCTCTTGGGCTTCCCCACTTGGTCACAGATGGATCCTGATGGATTTCTGAGAGCCTTCTAGGAGTTTCCCATTGGCATGGCTGACTCACAGGGAACTGTTCAAAGAGCCCTTGGTGGAATGCTATGACATTGCTAAAGAGTTGGAAGGCGAAATGGTTCACATTCTCCCACTTTGGATGTGGTCCTGCGTCTGTGAAGGGCTGCAGTCCCAGCCACATTCTGTCTCTCCTGTCTTTTTCCCAGACCAGGATGCCAGGTGGCTCATACAAATTAAGACAGCACAGATAAAATACAAAAAGCTAAAAAGATATTAACGATATATTAAAACAAATAGGATCAAAGCAATATATTTTGCCAAGAAAAGTCTTCAAAGCTTCCTTGCACTTAACGACAAGTGTGATATCCCCATAGTTAGGGTCCCATTTATTCTTACCCAGACTGGATAGGGATGCGGGTGGCATTGTGGGTTAAACCACAGAGCCTAGGACTTGCCGATCAGAAGGTCGGCGGTTTGAATCCCCGCAATGGGGTGAGCTCCCGTTGCTCGGTCCCTGCTCCTGCCAACCTAGCAGTTTGAAAGCACGTCAAAGTGCAAGTAGATAAATAGGTACTGCTCCGGCGGGAAGCTAAACGGTGTTTCCATGCGCTGCTCTGGTTCGCCAGAAGCAACTTAGTCATGCTGGCCACGTGACCCGGAAGCTGTACGCCGGCTCCCTCGGCCAATAAAGCGAGATGAGCGCCGCAACCCCAGAGTCGGTTATGACTGGACCTAATGGTCAGGGGTCGCTTTACCTTTACCTTAGACTGGATAACAGTGGAAATACAGCAAAGGGCCGTTGCACAAAATTAATGTGATTACCCTACTGTGGTTCCAACGAGACCACAGGAAAAGGGGGACTGGTATATTCAAATGACCTGGCCCATTTATCATCTCCAGTACAGAGCCAATTCTCCCAATCCACACTGCGCGCCCCCCATGCCTAAGGTGCCATGTGCTACAATTCCCCAAATTGGGGGCTCTGAGTCTCCTAATCCCTTTGAGATGTCTCTAGACAGCACTGCTGGAACTGGGGATAGTTTGCCTCAGTTGCAAGCTAGTTTAAAAAAAGGCAAAAAGAAAAAGAAAAAGGACCCATGGAAGGTTATTATTAAAATGCAGGTAATAAAAACAGCACAGCACTCTTTTAAATCACTTTCCTTAAAACACCGTCACTTCTCAAAGGACTGTTGGAATAAGGAGGACAGCAAGGAGGGAGCCAGTCTAGTTTCATAATAATAATAATAATAATAATAATAATAATAATAATAATTTATTTGTACCACGCCCATCTGGCTGGGTTTCCCCAGCCACTCTGGGAGGCTTCCACAGAGACCAAAAATACACTAAAATGTCACACATTAAAAACTTCCCTGAACAGGGCTGCCTTAAGATGTCTTCTGAATGTCAGGTAGTTGTTTATCGCTTTGACATCTGAAGGGAGGGCGTTCCACAGGGCGGGGGCCACTACCGAGAAGGCCCTCTGCCTGGTTCCCTGTAGCTTTGCTTCTCGCAGTGAGGGAACTGCCAGAAGGCCCTGGGCACTGGACCTCAGTGTCTGGGCAGAACGATGGGGATGGAGACGCTTCTTCAAGTATACTGGGCCAAGGCCTTATTGCTTCTGCCCATGCTTCCCCACTTATGTCACCTGCACCCCAGCCAGATTCCTCTCCTGTGGTGCTCTCCCACAAGCAGCTGGGAGAGGAAAGACAGCGGAGCTATGGAGAGAAGAGGAGGGTGACCTTCGGTGAGTGACGCCTCCTGCCTCGACAGCGAGCAAGTGACAGGTTCCTGCCTTGCATTGCAGAGGCGCTGCCTGGCTTTAATTGCCATCTTCCCGAGAGGATGCAAAGCAGCAGCGCTCTCTTAATGGGGACTTGTCCCGGTCAGATGCGTCCGTGAGCAAATTCCCCAGGCAAGGGCACTGCTGAACTTGCAAACCACGTTCCATCCAAAGGAAGCTCTCTGGCTTGACAAACAGAGGTGTATTTATTCAGAGGGGTCACGGCTGTCAGGAGACTCTCTTTCTGCCAGGCCGACGGCTCACCTTCACTTCTGTAATCACAACAAGGCAGCTTCTCTGACAGCAACAATCCCTGAGCCTGCGAGAAGCTTCAATCAGCTGGAGGTGGTTGTGGCTTCCTGAGCAAGGTGACACAGGGGGGAGACCCTGGCAATCAGCCTCTAGGCCTTCATCAGGCTCGCATCAGGATTAATCAGGAGGATGAATACTGTGCCAACCAGGGTCCCCGCTGGGTGATCTAATTTCCCTAGGTGGGAACTTTTCTCTGCCCTGGACTCAAACAATAAAATAAAACCCTGCATTGCCAACAATGTGGGTGAAAGAGAAATGTCCCCTTTCCCAGGTAAGCTCTCAAGAGCTCTGCTGCATCAAGCCAAACGCTCGTCCAGTCCAGCATCCTGTTTTCACAGTGACCATACGCTCCGGCACCGGGGGGCGGAGAGCAGGCGGGGGTGTGGCTGGCGTTTGTCCTAGGGGCATTTGTCCTAGGGGCATGACGTGCCACCTGCAGGGGCATGGTGGCCAGCGTGGGCGGGGGGCAGCCACAATGGCACTCCACCGGGATCATGCTGCCTGGCCGATGGACTCCCCTGCCCCCTCTGCCTCCACCAGTGCCACCCAGATGCCCCAGTGGGAAGCCTGCAAGCAGGAGCAGAGCTGTGCTGGGCCCGGGGGTTAACCTGAGCAACGCGGTCCAGGTCCGGACTCAAATCCAAGGATTCCACAAGGAGTCAGTCCAACAGGGTTGAGGCAGGGAACCAGGCTAGGTCAGGCACAGGATAACAGGCAGATACCAGCAAGCGGCAATGTTGCTCCCGCAACCTGCGGCAGGGTCCGGCAGCCTTTTATCTCTGATGGGGTAATAGCCGGTCTTGATCCCCCGGCAACTCACCTCCCTGTCTCGCCCGAAGGCGAGCACTCCTCCTGCAAGTACTCAGGTCTCCCCTTCTCTCAGACCTCAGTCTCTGCAGCTCGGGAGACATCGGTGGGTTACTAGACCCAGAGGCCGCCTCAGCCTCCCCTGACCCAACCGGTAGTGGAGCAGCTGTAAGTGATGGCCCAGCTGGAGGCAGCAATGTAATCCCCGCATCTGGAGCCAGGGCAGGCTCAGGCCCCTGACTCGGCCCAGCTGGTGCTTGTTGCAGGGGAACCTGTGCAGACTGGGGCTCTTCAGAATCAGGCCCCAGACTCATAGAATCATAGAATCATAGAATCATAGAGTTGGAAGAGACCCCAAGGGCCATCGAGTCCAACCCCCTGCCAAGCAGGAAACACCATCAGAGCACTCCTGACATATGGTTGTCAAGCCTCTGCTTAAAGACCTCCAAAGCAGGAGACTCCACCACACTCCTTGGCAGCAAATTCCACTGTCGAACAGCTCTTACTGTCAGGAAGTTCTTCCTAATGTTTAGGTGGAATCTTCTTTCTTGTAGTTTGGATCCATTGCTCCGTGTCCGCTTCTCTGGAGCAGCAGAAAACAACCTTTCTCCCTCCTCTATGTGACATCCTTTTATATATTTGAACATGGCTATCATATCACCCCTTAACCTCCTCTTCTCCAGGCTAAACAACGGTTCAGATGCCACCTGAAGCAAAGGATCTGGTGCGGACTGAGAGTCCTCCGGTTCCGCGTCCGAGACTGAGTCCCAGCCCATCACAAGAGCAAACAAATGCAAGGATTTGAGGAGGGCCTGCTGGATCGGGCCAACCAGGGCATATCTGGTCCCACATCCTGATCTTATGCCTGTTATGGGAAACTGCAAGGAGGATCTGAGCACAAGAGCCCGCTACCCTCTGGTGGTTTCCAAGAACTGGACCTCAGAAGCATTGCTGCTTCCAGTTGTGGAGGCAGAGAAGAGGCATCCTGGCTAATAGCCATCAATAGCACAATCCTTTCCCACGAATTTGCCTACAGTATTCCTCTTTTAAAGCCATCTAGGCTGGTGGCCATCTCTGCCACCTGTGGGAGAAAGTTCCATACTTTATGTGCTGCATGAAGTAGTCCTTTCTTTTGTCTGTCCTGAATCCAGGGCTGGCCCAAGAAATTTGGACGCCTGAGGCAAATGACCAAACGGCGCCCCCTCCCTGCCAGGGAAGAACTGGTGAGTTAAGATCTACATCAGGAACAAGGGAGGAATTAAGAGGAACGTCCAGATCTGCTGTTCTTGTGGATCCTGCCATCCAAGGCTGTCTCCCCACCTTGCCTCATAGGTGGGCCGGCTCTGCCTGAATCTTCAAGTGTTCAGCTTCATTGGATATCTGTGAGTTTGAATGCAGAAAAACAACCTACAGGGCTGGTCCTCCAGCCAGAGGAGGTCCCAGCAGCAGCAGCAGCAGCAGCAGCAACAACAACAGAGTAACATAATATTCCCTATCCTGTAGAATGCCTGGAAATAATAGAATAATTGCAGGGCCATCCAGTTCAAGTCTGCGCAATATATGAATCGCAGCTATGGTAGTCTTCAGCAGCCTGGCAACCTCCCAAAGGTTTGGGCTGCAAATCCCCTCAGCCTCAACCAGCATGGGTCTGTCTTGCAGGGTGTGTGTGTTGGGCGCAGAACCATGTTGGCTGGGGTTGATGGGAGGAAGAGTTTGGATTTGATATCCCGCTTTATCACTACCCTAAGGAGTCTCAAAGCGGCTCACATTCTCCTTTCCCTTCCTCCCCCACAACAAACACTCTGTGAAGTGAGTGGGGCTGAGAGACTTCAGAGAAGTGTGACTGGCCCAAGGTCACCCAGCAGCTGCAGGTGGAGGAGCGGGAAGCAAACCCGGTTCACCAGATCACAAGTCTCCTGCTCTTAACCACTACACCACACTGGGTCTCTGGCACACTGAGAGTTGTGCATCAGGTTGGGGAAGGCTGCCTTAAGGAGCGGGGGAAGATAGAAAGCGGCCTGGAGTAGGGAATGTAGCTGGCTGGGTCTGAATGCATGTGTCATCCTGGCAGATCGAAGGGGGTGGGAGGGATGTGTCATTGACCAAAGTGTTTCTCAACTGTTGCAAGATTGTGCAGAGGCTGCTTCATACAAGGCACCAAATGCTCTCTCAGTATTTGGGGTCATAGAATCATAGAATCATAGAGTTGGAAGAGACCACAAGGGCCATCGAGTCCAACCCCCTGCCAAGCAGGAAACACCATCAGAGCACTCCTGACATATGGTTGTCAAGCCTCTGCTTAAAGACCTCCAAAGTAGGAGACTCCACCACACTCCTTGGCAGCAAATTCCACTGTCAAACAGCTCTTACTGCCAGGAAGTTCTTCCTAAGGTTTAGGTGGAATCTTCTTTCTTGTAGTTTGGATCCATTGCTCCGTGTCCGCTTCTCTGGAGCAGCAGAAAACAACCTTTCTCCCTCCTCTATGTGACATCCTTTTCTATATTTGAACATGGCTATCACATCACCCCTTAACCTCCTCTTCTCCAGGCTAAACATGCCCAGCTCCCTTAGCCGTTCCTCATAAGGCATCGTTTCCAGGCCTTTGACCATTTTGGTTGCCCTCCTCTGGACACGTTCCAGTTTGTCAGTGTCCTTCTTGAACTGTGGTGCCCAGAACTGGACACAGTACTCCAGGTGAGGTCTGACCAGAGCAGAATACAGTGGCACTATTACTTCCCTTGATATAGATGCTATACTCCTATTGATGCAGCCCAGAATTGCATTGGGTCAGTGCACAGCACAACGGTTTGCAGGGGTCAGGACGGCCAAATTTGAGGAGGCCAAGAAATGTGGCACCTGGGGGTCAGCCTAAGGTCCAGCAAGGCCCTGTATAACAGAGGCAGACCAAGCACACCTTCTGAAGTTGGTGGCTGAGCTGTGGGCTGAAGAATCAGGCCTGCGTCCCAGAGCCATGGGCGTTCCTGGTGCCATCACCTCCTGGCTGGCCCTGAATATTTTAAGATCCTCCAAGTGACCCTATTTTCCAGAGTTACAGAAGCCTTCCTGGTTTCTGATTGGATCTGGGAACGTCCCACTTTTCCTTAGGATGCCCCCATTTTCATCGGAGAAATGTTGGAGGGTATGGAGTTATCTGACCCTGGAGCCTTCTGAAGACAGCCCTGTATAGGGAAGGTTTTTAATGTTTAATGTTTTATTATGTTTCTATATATGTTGGAAGCTGCCAAAAGCAGCTGGGGCAACCTAATCAGATGGGTGGGGTATAATTAGTAAAATAATAATAATACTGTAATAATAATAATAATAATAATAATAATAATAATAATAATAATAATAGAATAAAGGTAAAGGGACCCCTGACCATTAGGTCCAGTCATGATCGACTCTGGGGTTGTGGCGCTCATCTCGCTTTACTGGCCGAGGGAGCCGGCGTACAGCTTCTGGGTCATGTGGCCAGCATGAGTAAGCCGCTTCTGGCGAACCAGAGCAGTGCACGGAAACGCCGTTTACCTTCCCGCCGGAGCGGTACCTATTTATCTACTTGCACTTTGACATGCTTTCGAACTGCTAGGTTGGCAGGAGCAGGGACCAAACAACGGAAGCTCACCCCGTCACGGGGATTTGAACCGCTGACCTTCTGATCGGCAAGCCCTAGGCTCTGTGGTTTAACCCACAGCGCCACCCGTGTCCCTTAATAATTGAATAGGACGTCCCTATTTTCATCAGAGAAATGTTGAAGTGTGTGTATTTAGTGTCCCAAAAGGCATGCTTTTTTCACTGCTAAAATCCATGCACAGCTTTGTGCTAAGGGCTGGGAGTGCGAAGGCACCAATTCTCTTCCCCAGCACTGCATGGATGAAACTGACCAAGGATGGATGAGTCAGAGCCCTAAGGCATCTCGCCCCAAATTCTCTGCTCAGGCAGCAGCAGCTCTCCAGGGTCTCCTATGGTGGGGGCAAAGGGGCTGTTTCCATCATCACTTCCCTGCTCCTTTTAATGGGACATGCTGGGGCTTGATCCTGCAGTTCTGGGCACAGCAAGCCTTCGCTTTGCCACTGAGCTGTAGCACCTCTCCATTTGCCGTCCACAGTCCATCCGGTGGGGGGGAAACACGGATGATGAATCAAATCCACCCACACATCTCCAGGTCACCTTCACTAAAGCTATTGCTTTAATGCAGGCTTTTGTATAATCTGCATTTATTCACTTTAATGGTATTTTGATTGTAGAAGATAACATTCAAGCCTCCCCTCAACAAATTCAGATTCAGAAAACTCAAAACATCTGCCTCGCAAACATTCAGAAATGTTTCTCAGCAGGGCTAATTGTTTAATATGAATCATATTCATGGCAAACCAGTGCAGTTCTTTGGTAAGTGGGGAGACCACAACCTTCCTACAGGAGGCTGTGATGCCCACAAATTTGGAGGGCTCTAAAAGAGGATTAGACAAATCCATGGAGGAAGAGGAGGCTACTAGCCATGATGACTATGCTTTGCCTTCACCATTGGAGGCTGGAAACCACAGGAGGGAAGAGGGCTCCTGTGCTTGAATGAATGCTTCCAGAACAGGATGCTGGACAAGATGGCCACTCATTTGCCTGATCCAGCAGGTTCCTTAAGTCCTCAAAGAGCCAGTGTGGTGTAGTGGTTAAGAGCGGTGGACTCGTGATCTGGTGAACCGGGTTTGCTTCCCCACTTCTCCACATGCAGTGAGCTCCCGTTGCTCGGTCCCTGCTGCTGCCAACCTAGCAGTTCAAAAGCACGTCAAAGTGCAAGTAGATAAATAGGTACTGCTCTGGCGGGAAGGTAAACGGCGTTTCCGTGCGCTGCTCTGGTTCGTCAGAAGCGGCTTAGTCATGCTGTCCACATGACCCGGAAGCTGTACGCCGGCTCCCTCAGCCAATAAAGCGTCGCAACCCCAGAGTCGTCCACGACTGGACCTAATGGTCAGGGGTCTCTTTACCTTTACTTAGGGTAATGATAAAGCTGGATATCAAATCCAAACTCCTCTTCTTCTTCAAAGACAAGCTATGGGAAAGCTATGAAATGCACAACTCTTCAGGCCCTTTTCTTACCAAGATCCTGTGGTTGTGAATCAGACACACAAATGCCCCACACAAAGCAGTCTGGTCTACCTTTCCCTTCCTAATCTGACGCCCAAACTAATCACCATAAATGCAGCTTGCTCCTTTCCCAATTCTGAGCATTGAGGTTCCAGCTCAGATACTATAGCCTCCCGGCCCTTGCTGGGACTCCTGGATCATGTTGTTGTTGTTCTTTAGTCGTTTAGTTGTGTCCGACTCTTCGTGACCCCCTGGACCAGAGCACGCCAGGAACTCCTGTCTTCCACTGCCTCCCACAGTTTGGTCAAACTCATGCTGGTAGCTTCAAGAACACTGTCCAACCATCTTGTCCTCTGTCGCCCTCTTCTCCTTGTGCCCTCCATCTTTCCCAACATCAGAGTCTTTTCCGGGGAGTCTTCTCTTCTCATGAGGTGGCCAAAGTATTGGAGCCTCAGCTTCAGGATCTGTCCTTCCAGTGAGCACTCAGGGCTGATTTCCTTCAGAATGGAGAGGTTTGATCTTCTTGCAGTCCATGGGACTCTCAAGAGTCTCCTCCAGCACCAGAATTCAAAAGCATCCATTCTTCGGCGATCAGCCTTCTTTATGGTCCAGCTCTCACTTCCATACATCACTTCTGGGAAAACCATAGCTTTAACTATGCGGACCTTTGTTGGCAAGGTGATTACTCTGCTGTTTAAGATGCTGTCTAGGTTTGTCATTGCTGGATCATAGAATCGTAGGGGTGACAGGGACCCACAAGGATCATCTAGTCCAACCCCCGGCAGTGCAGGAATGACAGCTAAGGAATCACTGACAGGTGGGCCAGCCATCCTCTGTTTAAAAACCTCCAGAGAAGGAGAGCCCACCGCCTTCAGAGGATGGACTTTTCCTCTCCTCTCGATTTCCACATGCTGAGTCTTGCTAGTGCCTGAACTTTGAAACTGCACTAATATTTGAGACAGATGGAGAATGCTGGCTAATTGCACATTAGCGATTAGCACACAATTAATTAGATGGCCAATGAACAAGTTATCACCCAGGCAAGGCATGCCCAGGATTTTGAGAGTAAAACATGAGGCAGTTGGTAGGAGCTGGGGGTGAATCTGGTCTTCTGCCCTTCCAGGCTTGAAAAATACTTGGAGTCGATCATCAATTTCATGCTCTTTATTCAGCTCTTAATAGCAATGAATGAAATTTTCCCCAAAACGTCTAGCTATATATACATTATTTACACAATGGGCCCCGCGTGATTGGCTAATTCCGGGCTGCTCCTGTAGGCCAATCAGGTTGCGGATTCACTTCATCCAGGAGCCTGATTGGCTGCTCCTGCAGGACAATCAGGTCATTGATTCACTTCCACCTGGAGCTGGATTGGGTGGCTCGTGCAGACCAATCAGACTGCTGCATTCTGGATCCTATTGTTCTAGGATTCAGCTCAGTACATAACAAGGCTCCTAACCCACCAGCCAGTCTTCTCTGAGAAAAGCTGGATTGGTTTGCCTTCCTCCTTAGCCCTCTCTGCAAGGCCCAAGAAGTCCATAGACATAAGTTTTGAAGGGAGCTCTGTGGTGATAATGCCGCTCTGTGATGTGGGCTCTATGATATGTGAGTTGTGCTGGCTGCCTTACTGTGATTCTCCTGGTACCTTGGGTGCCCTTCCCGCCGCTTTCTTGACAGCTCTATGCGATGGCCTGGGACTCCGGCTCGGACTTGGAACCAGAGGCGACTCAGTCTGCACCAGATCTTTTGCCTCAGGCATCATCTGAACCAAGTCTGTGGCCTGATCCTGAAGAGTCCCAGTCTGTACAGGTTCCCCTGCAACAAACACCAGCTGGGCCGAGTCAGGGGCCTGAGCCTGCCCTGGCTCCAGATGTGGGGATTACCTCATTGCCTTCAGCTGGGCCATCACTTACAGCTGCTCCACTACCAGTTGGGTCAGGGGAGGCTGAGGCAGCCTCTGGGTCTAGTAACCCACTGACGTCTCCCAAGATGCAGAGACTAAGGTCTGAGAGAAGGAGAGACCTGAGTACTCGCAGGAGTTCTCGTCTTCGGGCAAAACAGGGAGGTGAGTCGCCGGGGGATCAGGACCGGCTGTTACCCCGCCAAAGATAAAAGGCTGTCGTACCCCACCCCAGGTTGCGGGAGCAACATTGCTGTATGCCAGATCCTGCACCTGTCCTTGCCTGGTTTCCTGTCTTGTGTCCTGCTTTGGCCCTGTCGGACTGACTCCCAGTGGAACCTTTGGATTCTGGAACGGTCCTGAACTGCGTTTCATGGGTTACCCCTGGGGCCAGCACACTCTAGTGACAAAGCCAAAACTAGGAGGCCCTGGATTTCCTTTGGGAACATAAGCACATCCAAAAAGCCTGCTGGATCAGGCCAGTGACCCATCTAACCCAACATCCCGCTCTCACAGGAGCCAAGCTGGTTACTTGCTTCAGGCAGCCGTCAGACACACAAATCACACTCTGTGCACAAGGAAGAAAAGTGATGGTGTGTGTTTGCATGTGAAGGGGTGTATGCTTCTGTCTCCCTGTGCCCCAAATGACTCCTGCAAAGGCAGACAGAGCCCACTTTCTGGTGTCCAGACAGGATTTCCCTCTTGGGAATCGCGCCTTAATGAGTTATCCATCACTTTAACAACCTTGACGCTGGTTAATGTGGTAATTCTTTCCGAATTAGATTCAGAAAGTGGGAGAAGATCCAGCTTATCCTAATGAAGCTTAAATGGAAAGGAAAATCCTTTCGTCATAATTATCAATTTCATGCAGATAATGAAGACAACTCTGTTCTGACCCGGTGCTGTGGTGCCCGGTGTGTGTGTGTGTGTGTGTGTGTGTGTTTTCTTGCTCTGGGATTGGCTGTGTACAGAGGAGCTCAGTGTGGAAAATTCAAAAATGGCACCACACTCTTGGATAGGGACCCTTTACCTTGATGCCTAAAACCTCACAGGAAAATGAGAGGTTTCTATTTATTTAGAATATTTATATACCACCCTTCATTATCGAAACCCTTGGTGGTTTACTATATATATATATATATATATATATATATATATATATATATATATGCAGGTTTTGGTGTCTTCGGGTGTCTTCCCGTGTAAGAGTCGGGGTGTCTGGGCGACGTTTCGACGAGGTCTCACTCGTCATCTTCAGGCTGGTGCTTTCGGCTTCTTGTTACTGGAACAGAGCAGAATCTGGTGTTTGAGTTACTATAAATACTGTTGAGGGGTGTGGTGTATAGCCTCCAACGTTCTGGGCAGAGAGGAAGTTCCTAGATTAGTGTGCCTTTTCTTCTTTTGTTCCTTAATTACTTGAGGGATATCTTGAGTGATTTCATGAGTGATATTCTGAATACCACTGGGTGGGTCATTAAGTGTAGATTAGTTGCTAAAGCTTTCGTGTCTTGACCTCTTGAGCTTGTGAAGAGTTTTTCTGAGAAGATGGCTGTGCTGCATTTAGTTGTGCTCTGGCTTGGCTTCGTGTATAGGGGCGAGCTGTGATTTTGTGCCTTGTGCCAGCCAGATCTGTGTAGGGATTGCAGGGGGGTGCAGCATCCGGAGGTGCCACTATAGTTTGGCTACTGGATGGAGTCTGTAATGTGTCTGTGGAGAGGGTCTGGGTTTGGCTCTGGTGTGGTTGATTGGTGACGGCGTTCTGTGTGCCTCTGGTTCTGGTGTCGGTTTTTGTGGGGAGGGCTAATTTCCAGATGTCTGGCAGGCGGGACGTGTCGTCACGCTTGTTCATGTTGTGAGGGTGTTTCTCTATCTCGATGGCTTCCATGATTATTCTCTTGTGGTGATGTTCCATGTTAGAGAGCAATTTGGAATCTGCAAAATTAATTTCGTGTCCTGTTTCTTTCATGTGTTGGAAAAGAGAGGAAGGCACACAGAACGCTGTGTGCCTCTGGTTCTGGAAGAACCAGAGGCACACAGAACGCCGTCACCAATCAACCACACCAGACCCAAACCCAGACCCTCTCCACAGACATATTACAGACTCCATCCAGTAGCCAAACTATAGTGGCACCTCCGGATGCTGCACCCCCCTGCAATCCCTACACAGATCTGGCTGGCACAAGGCACAAAACCACAGCTCGCCCCTATACACGAAGCCAAGCCAGAGCACAACTAAATGCAGCACAGCCATCTTCTCAGAAAAACTCTTCACAAGCTCAAGAGGTCAAGACACAAAAGCTTTAGCAACTAATCTACACTTAATGACCCACCCAGTGGTATTCAGAATATCACTCATGAAATCACTCAAGATATCCCTCAAGTAATTAAGGAACAAAAGAAGAAGAGGCACACTAATCTAGGAACTTCCTCTCTGCCCAGAACGTTGGAGGCTATACACCACACCCCTCAACAGTATTTATAGGAACTCAAACACCAGATTCTGCTCTGTTCCAGTAACAAGAAGCCGAAAGCACCAGCCTGAAGATGACGAGTGAGACCTCGTCGAAACGTCGCACAGACACCCCGACTCTTACACGGGAAGACACCCGAAGACACCAAAACCTGCATATATATATATATATATTTGCTTTCGTAGATTTTCGAAACGTCGCACAGACACCCCGACTCTTACACGGGAAGACACCCGAAGACACCAAAACATATATATATATATATATATATATATATATATATATATATATATATATAATGGTATCTCAAAACACCAGCAAAATAACCACAATCGCAAAATATTAAAATATGAGGTGGGTTTGTGGGGGGTCAGTCTGGATGTCCCTTCAACTTTTTGGGGTCCTGTATGCTGTGGGTTAAACCACAAAGCTTAGGACTTGCAGATCTGAAGGTCGGCGGTTTGAATCCCCGCAACAGGGTGAGCTCCCGTTGTTCAGTCCCTGCTCCTGCCAAACTAGCAGTTCGAAAGCTCGTCAAAGTGCAAGTAGATAAATAGGTACCGCTCCGTCGGGAAGGTAAATGGCGTTTCCGTGCGCTGCTCTGGTTTGCCAGAAGCGGCTTAGTCATGCTGGCCACATGACCCGGAAGCTGTCTGCAGACAAACATTGGCGCTGTACACTGGCTGCCTCGGCCAATAAAGTGAGATGAGCGCTGCAACCCCAGAGTTGGCCACGACTGGACCTAATGGTCAGGGGTCCCTTTACCTTTACCCAGTGAAGGTTGGCATCTAATACAAGATTCTATTGCTGAACTGGTTGGACAAATTTCTTTGTAAGACAATGACCTCATACCCCCCAACATTCCACAGATGAAAACAGGGACATTTTTCACTCCCTCACCAACTGACCCTCCTCATGTCCTCTATTTCCCACCAGAAGAAGGGTGAGTGCTGCCACTGTTATGTACTGAAGTTCTCACCCTGGGCCAGCAGGGGATACTGTAGATAGTTATGCAAATGAAGGATCGAAAGTGACGTTCAGTGATTGGATAGTTTTAGAAAGTTGCTACAGTAACGTTGTACTAAAGCTCTATATAAGCAGACTGACTGAGACCTTCAATTCAGTTCTGTTCTGGCCTCTGAATAAACAAGAGCTGTTTGAAGAATCACTGTGTCGTCTGATATGTTCACCCACAACTTAACAGCCACCCCCATGATACCAACAGGCCACATGCTCTGCACCAGGGGCCAGCAAACGTTTTCAGCACAGGGTTTGGAACTAGTGTGAGGGACTGGCTACAGTTTGGATCTCATTCCTGAGAGGCCGGGCTTCAGATCCCCAAGAAGATCACTGGGTGATCTTAGGAGTCAACTTCTCTCAGCCTAACCACCCTCACAGGACTGTTGTGTGAATAAAAAAGGGAGGAGGAGTACAACAACCAGATAAATTTCAAAGTAGGGATAGATATGTGAGCAGCAGTTAATAACACTGGAGATATTGCATAGAATCAAAATGGGTGATATATATGGATAAACAGCAAAACAAGGAACAAAGCTGAAATGAGTGGGTGGATGGGGAAGTCTGGATAAATGAGACAAATGAAGAGAATTGAAAGATGAATTTTGGGAAGTGCATAAATAAAAAATTAAAGGGGGGGGGGGAGAGAGAGGAAAGCCCCACGTGAAAAAAAGGCTCTTAATTTTTGCTCCAGCGAGCTTGCGGTGGTAATGAGAAAGGGATCACAGTCAGACCAAAATAACATAAATGGGGAAGATTTGAATGAAAAAGGACAGACTCAGCAATAACGGAAAGATAAGAATAAAGAGAATATATGAATTAATTTATGCATTAATGGAAAACGGGATGAGAATGTTTAATCATTTTTATTTGCCAAACAGCTACCATGAAAGCAGGCATATTGCTAAGCTCTGGACTGCATCTTCCCCAAACCTCCCCCAGTCAAAACTAGTTAAAAAGCTTACTAGATTCCCAGCCTTACATTAGTTTAGCCTGAAGATTAAATGTGTGTGTGTGTGCAGAATTATACTATCAATCTCAGCATGAGGAATCTGTGAAACTGGCTTCTGTGGGCTCCAAGGGAAAGTTGAGAAAGAGGAATCCAAAATCCAGTATGGTCCAGGTGGGAAGTAAGTTCAAGAAAAATATTTAAAATCGGAATAATGCAGCCTGAGTCTCAGCAGTTAACAAACGGAACAAACAAATCAAAATATGAAGGATCTTAGGGAAAACAAAGCCCCATAAAAATTGCATCTCATAAAAACTATTCATGAGCCAAGTATCCAGGCTTAGAAGGGCTGATTCAGATAAAATAGCCAGAAGGAGGGAGACGTTCAAAGCAAGGAATCTCTTCTCCTCGCAGAGAGAAGGCGAAAAGGCCTCAGAGCAAACAAGGCTCTATTAGCAAAACTTGGCGTGAAGTAAAAATAAAATTTAGCAAAGAAAAAGTGAGCGCTAGCACTGAGTGCAAGTCTGTTATTGATTCCTCTGCACCTTCACATTTTGCTGTCTTTTTTTCTCTCATCCTGGCTTTTCTCACTAACATTCAGTTATGTATTGGTAAATAAAAACCCTCCACGATGATGCCCACCCCCCAGTGCTGGATCAGATGCATGGGCCCAATCCTGAAGCCTTTAATTTCTGCTGGTTTCTCTGTCTTGATGCTGTTTACAGGATCACTGTTTGTGTGATCTGCATTATGCTTTATATTGCATTTCTCTGCTTCGCTTTTCATGCTGGTTTATTGTTTAGTTGTACGGCATTTTTCATTCTTATGGTTTATTGTCAGGTGGAGTTGCTTTTATTAGAGATTGCAAGCTGTTTTGGTGAGGAAAAGCAGGATTTGAAATTGTAAATAAATAAATGCACGCACAGAAGCACAGAGTTTCCCCTCCCACCCCCCACCACCCAGCGGTGGAGCAAGCCAATTGGGCGCCAGGGGCGGCGCGTGTGCCCTGTGCCCAGGGGGGCAGGGCGAACCGGGGCAGGACACTCCGTGGGGTCTCCTAGGAGTCTGCCTGTGCTGGTTCCATGGGTTACCCGAGTGGCGAGGTCCAAGTCCAGTCCGTGGTCAAAGGTGCAACGTGGAGGCAGTCTGTAGTAGCTGAAGCTGGGTGCAGGGCAGGGAGTCGGATGAAGTCAGGAACAGGCTTGCAAGCAGGGAGCCAGGGCGGGTCAGGCAGGAAAGCAGGACAGGGTTCAGGCAGGAACTAGCAACCAACAATGTTGCTCCCACAACTTGGGACTGGGGCTGGCCGGCTTTTATCTGCCCCGAGGCATCGGGCGGCCCCTGGCCTGGAGGCGAGCACTCCTCCTGTGGGAACTTACTTCCGTCCGCCTCTCTGCCCTGAGCCTCTGCAGCCCAGGAGAGGCTGGAGGGTCACCGGACCCAGAGGCAACCCCAGCTTCCTCTGACGGGGCTGAGAGTGGAGCACCTGCAGGCAATGGGTCCTCCATCACCTCAGGAGCCAGAGCAGACTCAGCTGGTGCCTGCACCTGAGGACCCAGCACAGGTGAGGACCCTTCAGGCTCAGGCCCCAGCCCTGGCTCAGCTGGTTCTGGAGGCAGGGAATCCTCCCAGGAGAGGTGTGTGGCTCAGGTGCACTGCAGGCCCCGTGGTGAGTGCCACCTAGCATTTTGTCACCCCCCTCAGTGGTGACACCCTGGGCGACCCGCCCCCACCGCACCCCCTTCCTCCATCCCTGCTCAGCTAGCTTGACATGTGGCACCCACAGCATCGGAACAGGAGATCAGCTCCTCCAAATAGAGTGGGGGGAGAAGAAGGGGCATAGCTTTGATGTAACTATCCCCCCCCTTCCAGCACTCTGCTTACCACTACAGAGATGGCAGCCTCACTCACCTCCCCACCACCATAATTCCATCTCTAATCACAGCAGTCACGAAATTAAAAGACACCTGCTTCTTGGGAGAAAAGCAATGACAAACCTAGACAGCAACTTAAAAAGCAGAGACATCACCTTGCAAACAAAGGTCCATATAGTTCAAGCTATGGTTTTCCCAATAGTGATGTATGGAAGTGAGAGCTGGATCATAAAGAAGGCTGATCGCCAAAGTATGGATGCTTTTGAATTATGGTGCTGGAGGAGACTCTTGAGAGTCCCAAGAAGATCAACCTATCCATTCTTAGGGAAATCAGCCTTGAGTGATCACTGGAAGGACAGATCCGGAAGCTGAGGCTCCAATACTTTGGCCACCTCATGAGAAGAGAAGACTCCCTGGAAAAGACCCTGGTGTTGGGAAAGATGGAGGGCACAATGAGAAGGGGACAACAGAGGACGAGATGGTTGGACAGTGTTCTCAAAGCTACCAGCATGAGTCTGACCAAACTGCGGGAGGCAGTGGAAGACAAGAGTGCCTGGCGTGCTCTGGTCCATGGGGTCACGAAGAGTTGGACACGACTAAACGACTAAACTACAACAAAATCACAGGGATGGGACACAGCCAAAAGAAGAAAGATCCAGCCATCCCAGCCAAAAACCTGGCGTGTTGCAAGCACACACCCCTGCCTCTCACCCTTAATTCTGTCCCTGCTCTCCTGCCATGCAAGCGCCTGCCCCGCCATGCGTTGACACTTGCTTCCTCCTCACGGGTCTAACAACTGATGCTGGATCCCTCCAATGGTGTTTCTCCACCAGACCTGCCCTCCCCACCATTGACCAAGATGTTAGGATGCTGAGAAGAAGGAGGATCTCCTGAGGTACAAACAGAGATATTTTTAGAAGCAGACAGCTACGAGGTTTTGCACTGTGAGGTGCAAATGCCTTGCACAATAGCACAGTCAGCCTAAACCCAGGCATGCTGTGAGATTTATGCAGATATTGCGGGTAACTTCAGAAGGCAATTTAGACTTTGATGGTGATGCAGCCACGAAACCTCTGAAGTATCATCTGATTATTACCAGTTAAAGGCTTCTGGTGGAATGACTAGAGCTTTGAGGCATAGGCCAGGCAGACCAGGGTCCAAATCCCTGCCCATGCTTTATATTCTCTGTGTAGCTTTGAATCGGCTGCTCTTTGTCAGCCTCATCTACCTCAAAGGGTGGCTGTGAGAATAAGGTGGGATCACCCACACACGGCACCCTGAGCTCCATGGGAGCAGGAGGCGGGAAGGTGTGGGATGAGCCAAGTGATGCTCTGGGGCAGTGTTTCTCAACCTGTGGGTCCCCAGATGTTGCTGGACTACAACTCCCATCATTCCTAGCCAGCATGACCAGTGGTCAGGGATGATGGGAGTTGTAGTCCAACAACAACTGGGGACCCACAGGTTGAGAACCGCTGCTCTGGGGCAGCCAGCCAGGTGTAACATTCAAAAGAAAGAAGGAAAAGCCCTCCAAATGAGAGCATCCCTGCTAGATCAGAGCAAGATCCTCCTAGTTCAGTCTTTGTCAACGATGTGCCCTTCACTATAACTCCCAGCCGCCCTGTCGTCCTTCAGGAATTGTAGTCCACATGTGGTGCTTCACTGTGTTTGCAGCAGCTCCCTGCCAGACATAATGACATGAGGACATAAGGAGAGCACCTGCTGGATCCGGCCAATGGCCCATCTAGTCCAGCTTCCTGTTCTCACGGTGGCCAAGCAGATGCCCCAGTTGGAAACCCACAAGCAGGATTCAAGGACAAGAACACTCCCCTCTCCTCCTGCGGCTTCCAGCAACTGGCTTTGCTGCTTCCAACTGTGGAGGCAGAACATAGCCACCATGGCTTCATTGCGGGAATGTTCTGGGGTGCAGGAGAGGATATATTGTGAGATTATATCCTAATCCAACTTGCGCTAACAAATATCAGCAGAGTTTATGACATTCCCCTTTAAAGTTCGCAACGGTAACGTCTGCACAGGTTCGCTAAAGGTAAAGGTAAAGGTACCCCTGCCCGAATGGGCCAGTCTTGACAGACTGTGGGGTTTGTGCGCCCATCTCACATTTATTGGCCGGGGGCCAGCGCTGTCCGGGGACACTTCCGAGTCACGTGGCCAGCGTGACATCGCTGCTCTGGCGAGCCAGAGCCGCACACGGAACGCCGTTTACCTTCCCGCTGGTAAGCGGTACCTATTTATCTACTTGCACCCGGGGGTGCTTTCGAACTGCTAGGTGGGCAGGCGCTGGGACCGAACAACGGGAGCGCACCCCGCCGCGGGGATTCGAACCGCCGACCTTTCGATCGGCAAGCCCTAGGCGTTGAGGCTTTAGCCCACAGCGCCACCCGCGTCCCTTGCACAGGTTCGCTAGAACCTCTATAATAATTACTCTGGTATTTTCTCCTTTGTTCCCTCTTAAAATACAAGACACGACACAGTCTTTATAAAAGTATAAAAGAGTTTACTCACGTTCTGTTCACAATATGATCCCAGAAGGCAGACAGCTTTAAAAAGGTTACATACATTCAGAATCTATCTTATAGCAAGATAGTCCCGTCCTCTCTTGGCTGAGAGCCAAGAGGGCATTCTGAGATGTAGCTTCATCGAAGGAAGATGGCAGAGAGAGGCAAGAGAGAGAATGGCTGCCTGCCCTGTGCTTTTATCATTTACCTGCACAGGTGAGGCCACACCCACCTCTGGTCACATGCAGAGGAAGTCCGTCCCCAGAAAGTTTACCTTCTTGCTGGACAGACATCCCTCCCCATGTTCTAACATGTACACTCTAGGAATGTTGTCATTGACTGCTCCCACATTAATGACCATGGATGGCCCTCTCCTCTGTAATTATGTCCAACCGTCTTTTAAAGCCATCCAAGTTGGTGGCCATCAGTCTCTCCTGTGGCAGTGAGTTCCATAGTTTAACTCTGTGCTTCATGAAGAAGGACTTTATTTTAGCTCTCCTGAATAGTCCAACATCCAGCTTCATTTGTTGTTGTTGTTTAGTTGTTTAGTTGTTTAGTTGTGTCCGACTCTTCGTTCGTGACCCCATGGACCAGAGCATGCCAGGCACTCCTGTCTTCCACTGCCTCCTGCAGTTTGGTCAAACTCATGCTGGTAGCTTCGAGAACACTGTCCAACCATCTCGTCCTCTGTCGTCCCCTTCTCCTTGTTCCCTCCATCTTTCCCAACATCAGGGTCTTTTCCAGGGAGTCTTCTCTTCTCATGAGGTGGCCAAAGTATTGGAGCCTCAGCTTCAGGATCTGTCCTTCCAGTGAGCGCTCAGGGCTGATTTCCTTCAGAATGGAGAGGTTTGATCTTCTTGCAGTCCATGGGACTCTCAAGAGTCTCCTCCAGCACCATAATTCAAAAGCACCAGTTCTTCGGCAATCAGCCTTCTTTATGGTCCAGCTCTCACTTCCAGCTTCATTGCATGTCCACAAATTCCAGTGTTATGTGAAGAACCTGGTTGCTGGATCAGACCAAAGTTGGCCCATCCAGTCCAGCATCTTCTCCATGAAGTGGAGATGCCCACAAGCAGGTCCCAATCTAACAGTACATGGTGCCGAGGAACTGAGATTCAAAGGCACTCTGCCTTCAGCAGTGGAGGTAGGACCTAAGAGTTATCCCAGCCAGAGCAAGGCTGATAACTTTGTTCTTCAATCATTTATTTAATCTCATGTATGCCTCCACCCCAGAGAGGTGACCATCTCTTTTCTCCCTCTTGCATTTGTACTCAAAACTCATTGCCCATCCTTTCTGGAGTCTGAAGTGGAAAAGGAAGGGATCTTGTGTTCCTTGGAAATTTCCACTGCCGAATGGGAAAACTTGGTCCTTCCACTCTGGCCAGATTCAAACATACTTTGCTTCAGAATAAATCTCAGACACAATGTTTTCCGGTCACACATAATCTAAAAATAGTTATGTTGGCCCACAAGGGGGGGGGGGAACAAACCAAAATCCTTATTAAAGTGATGTCTTTATCAGGCCAAAGCGACCCACCAGAGCAGACTCTGTGATAATAGATTTTGAACATTTTTGTCTGTGTTAGTGGAGGAAAGAAATCAGTCCAAGGCTTTTGTTATAATAATGAATAATGGATCTCTCTGCCCCCTGGAGCTTCTGTTGCCTCCCAGCTGGAAGGAAAGGTAAAAATACTGCCTGGAAGCTTTGTGGAGGAGATCCAGGAAAAGAGCTGAGATGTGGGCTGTGTACACATGACTCCAGCATGCTTCCACTCCTTGGCTTTTGATTCCTTGTAAGTACATGAAAAAAAAGGGACGCGGGTGGTGCTGTGGGTAAAACCAGAGAGCCTAGGGCTTGCAGATCAGAATGTCAGCGGTTCGAATCCCCGTGATGGGGTGAGCTCCTGTTGCTCAGTCCCTGCTCCTGCCCACCTAGCAGTTCGAAAGCACATCAAAGTGCAAGTAGATACCGTATTTTCTGCTCTATAAGACTCACTTTTTCCCTCCTAAAAAGTAAGAGGAAATGTGTGTGTGTCTTATGGAGTGAATGCAGGCTGCACAGCTATCCCAGAAGCCAGAACAGCAAGAGGGATTGCTGCTTTCACTGCGCAGCGATCCCTCTTGCTGTTCTGGCTTCTGAGATTCAGAATATTTTTTTTCTTGTTTTCCTCCTCCAAAAACTAGGTGCGTCTTGTGGTCTGGTGCGTCTTATAGAGTGAAAAATATGGTAAATAGGTACCGCTCCGGCGGGAAGGTAAACGGAGTTTCTGTGCGCTGCTCTGGTTCGACAGAAGTTGCTTAGTCCTGCTGGCCACACGACCAGGAAGCTGTACGCAGGCTCCCTCGGCCAGTAAAGTGAGATGAGCACCGCAACCCCAGAGTCGGCCACGACTGGACCTAACCCCTGACGACTGGTCAGGGGGCCCTTTACCTTTTTTTAAGTACATGAGAAGAAACTGCTAGATCAGGCCAAAGTGTGCAGGGTTTAACTCTGGCAATATGGCGCCCTGAGTAAGGACAAAATTTGGCAACCCCTCCCCCCCATTTTCACATAAAAGAGCTATCCTGTTGTTTCTTGAGAAATGCTTCCATTTGGTTCTTTGCCCTCCAACCAACTTCATTCCAAAAGGAAAACTTGAGCCACATTCAAGTTAAGGTGCAGTTAAGGTGAGGTGTGTACATTTGAGACGGCCATTGAACATGTGCGAATGACACAGGTGGGGGTGAGTAATGTGTAGGCAGGGAATACAGAATACAGAAAGGTTGTGAGCATTGGGTGGAGACTCCTCTCTCTGATGTGTACAGCGACATGAAAACACAACTTGAAGCCCAGGAAAGGACTTGCTGCGTTTTCAGCCACTAATGTGTACATAGCCAAGTATGGAATAGCATTGAATTGATGACTCATACAGTCGCCCCGAAATATCCAGAAACCAACCACTCTGTGCTGCAAAGAGAGGGAGCTGCTTTGTCCTGAGTTAGGCCATTGATCTGCCCAGCTCAGCATTTTTTATTCTGGTGATGGGCCTTTGGGGCTCCAGGCAGGAAGTATTTCCTTGTCCTGCAACACAGGAATACCGGGACCTCTCCATGTGCAACTTTCTTCTAAATCAGGGTGGTTCAATACATGGCCCAAGGGCCAGATGTGGCCCCCGAGGCCTTTTTGTGGTCCTCGGCAACTTTTGATGCACCCCGCACACCAGGCAACCCTTGCGCTGCCTTCCCAAAGTGAGGTAAGCGAGGAGCTGGGCTTTGGGAAGGAGACACAAGGCACTGATAGGGTCCTAGAGTCCTCCCACCTCCTTCCCAAAGCCTAGTTCAGGGGTCAGCAAACTTTTTCAGCAAGGGGCCGGTTCACTGTCCCTCAGACTATATTTTGAAGGGGAAAAAAGAACGAATTCCTATGCCCCACAAATAACCCAGAGATGCATTTTAAATAAAAGGACACATTCTACTCATGTAAAAACACGCTGATTCCCAGTGTCCGCAGGCCAGATTGAGAAGGCGACTGGGCTGGATCTGGCCCCCGGGCCTTAGTTTGCCTACCCATGGCCTAGTTAGTGCTTTCCTAGCTTTGGGAAGGATGTGGGAGGGAAGGATGTGGTGACGCGGGTGGCACTGTGGTCTAAACCACAGAACCTAGGACTTGCCGATCAGAAGGTTGGCGGTTCGAATCCCTGCGATGGGGTGAGCTCCCATTGTTCGGTCCTTGCTTCTGCCAACCCAGCAGTTTGAAAGCACGTCAAAGTGCAAGTAGATAAATAGGTACCGGTCTAGCAGGAAGGTAAACGGTGTTTCCGTGTGCTGCTCTGGTTCTCCAGAAGCGGCTTAGTCATACTGGCCACATGACCCGGAAGCTGTCTGCAGACAAATGCCGGCTCCCTCGGCTTATAGAGCGAGATGAGCGCGCAATCCCAGAGTCGTCTGCGACTGGACCTAACGGTCAGGGGTCCCTTTACCTTTTAGCTTTGGGAAGGATGTGAGAGGGAAGCTTTGGGGAGGCAGAATGAAGGCTGGGGGTGGGGAATCAAATTTCGGCCTCGCTCTCCACCCCACTGCCAGGCAGTGTGCAACCTATGGATTCTGTGTCCAAGTGTTCTTTCGGCACACTTGGTATGAAAAGTTGGACCGCCCTGTTCTAGATCATCTCTGCGTAAAGAAGGATATCTCAGCAGGCTTTCAAAGGGAACTCTGGCCCAAAGGCAGCAGCAATGGCTTAGCCCACACCAGTTAAAAGCTCCAGCCTGAAGGGGCCTCTTCCAAGCTCTCTTTCTTTCCATGAAGGCCAGGGCCAGGGGAACCACAGCAGAAGCAGTTGCTGCCAAATTAGGACCTTTCCTAATTGGAAAGATGGAAAGGAAAACAAACACCACATTTATTTTTAGTGCTTCCCTTGCAGTTGACCTAATCCGGCACGGCGGTGGGAGGCAGCGTTGATCTCTTGCCTCGACATGCAACCCTGCTGTGTGTGGTTCTGGAATCGTGAGGAGGGAAGTCTGTTCGCAATGTTTTAAGCAGGGGAAGAAACCCTGCAATGGGGGGATATGTGCATTTTTGTCCTTGGAGGAGAGGAACGTGCTGCCTTATGGAAAGGGTCAAAGAGGCAAATGGCTTATCAGCTGACAAAGCATCACTGAGGAAAAGCAGGCACGCAGTTTGACACAGGCTGCTTTTTTCCTGCAAAGGGTAATGTTCCCCAGATGGGGTGGAACAAAAGTAGCAAACAAGAACCTAAGAACATAAGATGATCCTGCTGGATCAGACCAATGACCGCTTTAGTCCAACATCTTGTTCTCACTGTGACCACCAAGATTTGGCCGCATGCTGCCATCACTGATGGCAAGTTCCATAGTTTATGTGTTGCATGAAAATAGACTTTCTATTATCTGTCCTGAATCTTCCCACCTTCAGCTTCATTGGAGGTCCATACGTTCTAGTGTTTTGAGAGATGGAAGAAAACTTTTTTTCTATCCACTTTCTCCATGTCGGGCATGCTTTTATAAACTTCTATCATGTCACCTCTTACCAATATTGCTTTTTTCTCTAAACTGTCCTGTTATGTACTTTGTTGAATAGGATCAAAATGCAGCAGTCTGATTGGTCCTAGGACAATAGGATTCAGAATGCAGCAGTCTGATTGGTCCTAGAACAATAGCATTCAGAATGCAGCAATCTGATTGGTCCTAGAACAATAGGATCCAAAATGCAGCAGTCTGATTGGTCCTAGAACAATAGCATTCAGAATGCAGCAGTCTGATTGGTCCTAGAACAATAGGACCCAGAATGCAGCAGTCTGATTGGTCCACAGGAGCCACCCAATCCAGCTCCAGGTGGAAGTGAATCTGCAACCCGATTGGCCTACAGGAGAATCCCGGAATTAGCCAATCATGTGGGGCCCATTGTGTAAATAAAGTATATAAAGCAGACATTCTGGGGGAACTTCCATTCCTCCTCACCACTATGAGCTGAATAAAGAGCATGAAATCCACTCTCGACTGAGTATATTTCATGTCCCAAACACCGCAGCCTTTTCATTCTTTGTTTTCTTTCTTTTTGTTATCTCTGCACTTTTTTTGTTCAGCAGTTGATTAAAATTAAACAAAAGAAAACAAAAACGAATTCTGAACCTTTAGTTATAATTCCCCTGCAAAGGAGAGAGAGAAAGAACAAAGCTCCCTCACTCCATGAGGCTGCAAAAGAAAAAAAGCGTCACATGAAAGATCAAACTTTTGTTTAGTTTTTGCAAAACTGTGTTGTGTGTTTTAAGAAGTATCTACCATCATGCTACCTCCATAACAGTTGAGAAGTCTCACCCTGCTGGAAATTCCCTTGGGAACACGAGTGCCTCCTTCCACTATTTCAGCTTTCCAGTGGGTGGCCCCATAAGCCTGCTTGGTCATGTGGTGCTGACTTACTTTGAGCAGGGCTAATTTTAAGGGAGCCCCAGTTCTGCCCTCCCTCTATTCCTTTCAGCCAAGCCTTTGTACCATTGATTCCTTTCCTCCCACACTTCTGACTCCTGACTTTGTATCCAGGGCAGCTGTCCACCAGCTCCATCTGGTACGCAGGCTGAGACCCTACCTTCCCGCAGACTGTCTTGCCAGAGCAGTGCATGCTCTGGTTATCTCTTGCTTGGACTACTGCAACATGCTCTATGTGGGGCTACCTTTGAAGGTGACCGGAAACTACAATAATTCAGAATGCAGCAGCAAGACTGGTGACTGGGAGTGACTGCTGGGACCATATAACACCGGTCCTGAAAGACCTATACAGTGGTACCTCGGGTTAAGAACTTAATTCATTCTGGAGGTCTGTTCTTAACCTGAAACTGTTCTTAACCTGAAGCACCACTTTAGCTAATAGGGCTTCCCACTGCTGCCGCACCACCGCTGTGCGATTTCTGTTCTCATCCTGAAGCAAAGTTCTTAACCCAAAGTACTATTTCTGGGTTAGCGGGGTCTATAACCTGAAGCGTCTGTAACTCGAGGTACCACGGTATTGGCTCCCAGTATGTTTCCAAGCACAATTCCAAGTGTTGGTGCTGACCTTTAAAGCCCTAAACGGCCTCAGTCTTGTATACTTGAAGGAGCATCTCCACCCCCATTGTTCAGCCCGGACACTGAGATCCAGTGCCAAGGGCCTTCTGGCAGTTCCCTCATTGCGAGATGTGAGGTTACAGGGAACCAGGCAGAGGGCCTTCTCGGCAGTGGCGCCCGTCCTGTGGAACATCCTCCCATCAGATGTCAAGGAAATAAAAAACTATCTGACTTTTAGGAGACATCTAAAGGCAATCCTGTTTATGGAAGTTTTAAATGTTTGATGTTTTATCGTGCTTTTAATGTTCTGTTCGGAGCCGCCTAGAGTGGCTGGGGAAACCCAGCCAGATGGGCGGGGTATAAACAAACAAGCAAGCAAGCAAGCAAGCAAGCAAACAAACAACAACAATAATAATTAATCTCCCCCCACCCCACCTCTTTGCAGGCTCAGCAGAATCATGGCCCTGTCGCAGCTGAGGCTGTCTGGCCACCTGAGAGCCCCCAGAGCAGCCTGTGGCCAGTAGCAGCTGCTCACCAGTCTGCTGGGAGACACTCATTCATCTGTAGGGCTACCTATGCCCAGATTTTTGAGCTAGGGGTGGTGAGTGACTTAGAGGAGGCCAAAAAGGCCTCTCTCAGAACCACCTCCCTACCAGTAGGCCCCCTTCCCAAATCTGCACTTTGCCTCTCTGCCTCTCTCTCCCTCTCCATGTAGACACCCTCTTTTTAGAGAGAATGGGCAAGGGAGTGAGGCAAAGGGTCAGATCTAGAAAAGAGAAGATCCTCTACCTGGGGCAAACTTTCCAACAGGAATGTTGTTGAACTTATGGGACAGGCCAGAGTTCCTTATGAGCTGGTGGAGGCTGCAGTTGTGAAATCCTACACTGAGATGACCTCCAAGGCACAAAACCAGAAAGTCAGTGCAGCCTAGTGCTTAGAGTGCTGGACTAGGACTTAGGAGAGACCTGGGTTCAAATCCCCACTCAGCCATAAAGAAGCTCACTGGGTGACCTCGGGCCAGTCACCGACCTTCAGCCTAACCTACCTCACAGGTACAGATAGGTAGCCGTGTTGGAGAGACGTGGTCTGAACAGAGACATTGGATTCTTATCTCATTATACATGACTAAGCCATTTCTCACCTTCTCACCCCTTGCCTTTTCCTGTAAGACCTATTGCAGTCGTTAAGAGTCGTCAACAGGCTCATCTCAGCTATCTGCCAATCTCCCATTCCCACCACCCTTCTGAGTAATACCCCTCCCCACCTTCTCACTATATAGAAGGGTCTGGCAACTTCTGTTTCAGTGTATCTGAAGAAGTGTGCATGCACACGAAAGCTCATACCAAGAACTAACTTCGTTGGTCTTTAAGGTGCTACTGGAAGGAATTTTTTTATTTTGACTACCTCCCAGGGTTGTTGTGAGGATAAAACGGGGAGGCAGAGGAGAACCGGGTGCCCCAAACTGAACTCCATGGAGGAAAGGGTGGGATATGAATGCAAAGATAGCATTCCTAAAAATGAACGTGGAGAGCTTTGGAGAGCAGGCTGCGTGAAATCAGCTGGCAGGGAAACGCACTCTGCACGCACACAGAGGTCTTTGGGCGTTCCTTTGCTTGGCACGCTTGTATGCACCTCAGAGATGCCCTCGGGGCCGTTTGGGAGGACGCCACCGCCAGGCACGACCTCGGTTTGGGGAGGCAGCTCCACGTCCCCGGAGACGTCCCGGGGCGGCGGGGGGATCAGGTAGGTCCTGCGAAAGCGAGGCTCGACGGCGCGCGATCCGACTCCTCCTCGCCGCGCTGCACCCGCCTTGCCGCCTCCCTTGTGCCGCTACTCGGAGGGGAGGCATCGCTGCCGCTGCTGCTGGGACGGAAGGTAGCGGCATCCCGGGCGGCGCGTCTTCAGGGCCAAGTTGGACGGCGCGCC
The DNA here is from genome assembly GCF_965113315.1 of Podarcis vaucheri. NCBI lineage: Eukaryota > Metazoa > Chordata > Lepidosauria > Squamata > Lacertidae > Podarcis > Podarcis vaucheri. The sequence continues at coordinate 85,999,394 of NC_138765.1, read as the reverse complement.
CTGGCGAGGCTGTGCCCCGCCCTCGCTCCCTCCCTGGCGGAGCCACCAAGGGCCTTCCCTCCGCCTCAAAAGGTCCCCGCCCGCCCGCGCCTCCGCCGGGGGAGAGCTCTGCACGTCTGGGCTCCGGCGGGCTGCGGAGAGGCTGCCGAGGAGCGGGCGCGGAGGCCGGGCGAAGCACCGCGGACAGCTCCGCCTCCTCCGCCTCCTGCCGGCCACTTTTGCGGCTGCTTCCCGCGGCCGCCAGAGCGAGCCGAGCGCCGTCCTCGTCGTCGTCGTCGGGCAGGCGGAGAGCGCGGAGAGGCGGCGCGGCATGGAGCCTCCGCTCTGAGCTCCGCTCCGTCGTCGTGGAAGAGACAGGCAGGCAAGATGCTGCCGGCGGAGCGGCGGACGGCGCCTCCGCCTCGCGGGGACTGAGGAGCAGGGCGGCGGCGGCGGCAGGACGGGCGGACGGAGCCGTGAGAGCGCACGGAGCGCGGGAGCTGCTGCTGCTGCTGCCTTGGCGGAGCCGCCGCCGGTCCCGGGGACGATTTGCCTGCCATGATCGCCGCCGGCGTGCTCTGCCTCTTCCTCTGCCTGGGTGAGTGACCGAGCAGGTGCGCCGGGGAAGGTTGGACCCTGGACGGCGAAGCGGAGGGGCTGAGAGCGGGGTGGGGGAAGACTGGAACGGGGGCGCGCTGGTGGGTCTTTTTGTGTGAAGGGAGGACGGGTGTGTGTTGGAGGGGCGCATCTGCCTGGTAGGGGGCGTCTCAGCTGGTGGGGGGCAGCGCTGCCTTTGCCAGCTGGGAGCGCGGCAGGAAATGGGACATGGCTGGCGGGGGGATGCTTCTGATCGGAGCTGCTTCCCCGTCGCCAAGGTCGGCTTGGAGAGCCCCCGCCGAAAGTTTAGTTGAAAGAAGGAGAGCGCGGGGGTGCGGACGACATTGTCATCTTTGTCTTTCCAGGCCAACCGGAGCTGTGGGGGTGGTGGTGTATTTGGTTGGCGGGGGGCGTCCTCTCTTTTTGTCCGGAGGAATCAACCTCCCTGGCTTACGAGCTGGGGGGGGGGCGCATAAAAGTGCGCCTCGCCCGCCTGCTGGAGGGTACTGAGAGGCCAGTCTCCTGGGGTTGCCCCAGGTCGAGTCCTAGGTTGAGGGGCGGATGGCCGGGCGGGGGTGTCCTGAAGGGCGAGTTGGAGAAATAGGCCAGGGCGATGGAGAGGGGTGTGTGTGTGTGTCTCCTGCCCACCCACCCATATATATGAGGGGAGAGAAACTGTATCACCTCCATCTCTCCCCAAATGCTGACACCAGGCTGCGGGCGGCCAGCGCCTCGTGAAGAGACCGCCTTAAGTGCTTTGCTGGACTAGAAAATGACTTCAGTGGGAGCTAAGCACTTGCCCACGCCCAGAATGCCAGACCTCTGTGCAGAACCAGAGAGAGGGGAAGGGAAAGGAAGGGTCTTCCTCAAGAGAAGGTCCAGCCTCGCAAAGGTCCGTGGCAGGAAGACCAGCTGGAACAGCCGCAGAGACCCCAGGAGCCCACTGACCAATCTTTGCCCTCTCTGGGCATCCTGGCTATAACTGGGCATGAGAGAGCAGTCCTCGCCACACTGGGGGGTGCAGCTCACACCTGCCCTCCTGCCAAAACCTGGCCACTCCCCATTTCCCGCTTGGGCTAGTGACTGGTGCTGTCACAGAGAGAGCCTCAATTCTCAATGGAGGAAGGGTGCGTGATACTCATTTCAGGCCTGCTGAGCCCCCCAGCCTTTCCCCACCTCTGCCTCTTCTCTTTCCACTGCCCTTGCCAAATGCAATGCTTTCGGAGGCTGAGACTGACCCCAGTCGTCATGTTGTCTTTCTCTGCACAAATGTGTGTGTATGCACAGTGTAAGGAGATGGTGGTCAGGATTGTGCCATTGGCAACAGCAATGACCAGCAGGGCTGATGATGAGGACCCAGCTGGATCTAGACTGCCCACCTCCTTCCTTTCACCTGGAATACTCTCCAACAACCTCCTGCTGTGTTGGGGAAGGGCTGTAGCTCAGTGGTAGAACATCTGCCTTGTGGAAGGGCCCGGGCTCAATCCTTGACAGCATCTCCAGAAGGGGCTGGGAGAGATCCCCTGCTGGAAATCCTGGAGAGCAGCTGCCAGTTGGTGTAGACAATACTGAGCAAAATGGACCAATGCTCTGACTCACTATAAGGCAGCTTTCTGTGTTCCTATGCAACTTCCCTTGGTGTCCTAACAAACCTACAGCTGTGTGATGCTTCAACGAATGGGAGAGTCACTGCGCTGGCTGGGGTGGTGGTGAGAGTTGTAGTCCAAAACATCTGGAAGGTGTCAGCCAGGTTGGTGAATAAAGCTGCTCTCATGCGGTGCTGATTCTGGGAGTTGAAGTTGAGTTGCAAAGCCGCAGCTGGATCGCCCTACCTTTCAAGAGTGGCGTGCAACTGAAACCATTTCCTTATTGTACGATAAGGAAAGCTGGAACTTGTCAGCAGAACCAACAGCCCAGCTCCACAAATCTGCTGTCCTCTGTGTGTGTTGCCTCACATACGACTTTTAAAGAAAAAGAGCGTACATGTTTATGAATGTGTTGTGGGTTTGGGGGAGAGCGTACAACCTTGACTAGCTGGCAGCGAGCATTTCTGGCTTTCTTTGTTGGGGGCGGGGGGGATATTCTGTCTTCTGGAGGCGTGTGTGGGATTTCATCTTCTCTTGATACGGCAGCAAAGTGTGGGCTGGCGCTAGGACAGGTGATCCAGGCAGGGGGCAAACCAATTACAAATGCAACCTTTGGAACAGGAGTTTGGCACCCAGACAAACTGCATGATTAGATTTCCAGATCTGCTTTCCGTTTGCTGGCTGACCACAGACATCAATAGGTGCCTGGGATAACTTGGGTGTCCAGAAGATTTGGCAGGCAAAGGCATTGGTTTTTTGTTTTTCGCACAAACCAGGTCCTAGATCACCAATGCAGAGCAGGTCCAAAATCCATGGAGAGTGTCTCGTTGTGAACTGACAGGACATCAATTCCACGGATGTCCTTAGGCTGGCTTCTGAACAGGGTCACAAAACGAGGAAGAAGCTGATCTTTTTAAAGTGGGATGGGCTCAAGCATCATGTGAAAGGGGAGAGATCCCAGTGGAAATGGGGAAGTTGCCCTTCTCTTCCTGGTTCGGGGGGGGATGTGGTTTTCAGGCCCATGTCCTTTTTGTAGGACATGGGATTTAGGGGCTAGGTCTCCTGGAAACAACCCTTTGGGGATTCCTATAGCACTGTGAGCTTTGTGTCCATGGCTTGGATAAAATTATCCCTGAATGGAAGCATATTCTGGAAACAGAGAAACTGAAACAGGACAGATGGATCACCGAGTCTTAACCAAGTGGAGTATCTTGAGTTGGGCGCTCTTGATTGCAGTTGCAGTAGAGTAAATATGGTTCCTGCTGTTTTGTTGCTAGATTTAGTTCTCTCTTGATACCTTGGGATATAGTGGTCTCATCTGGGCTGGATTATCGTGAGTGGGACCTGTGGCAGTTTGGTGGGTGACCATCCTGGGTGGGTGACTTTTCCCATCCCTCTCATGGATGATTCTGTCATGGATGATTTTTGCTGCTTGCTGAAGCTGCTTCCTTGCTTTGTGGATCCCAAGCCTAGAGGGAGGACTGCTTTGTTTTATTACTGTGCTTGGTGTCTGCTCCTTCTAAGAGTGTTGTTTGGTGGTGATAAAGTCAAAGCAACCAGTGTGGTGTAGTGGTTAGAGTGTTGGACCAGGGCCTGGGAGATCAGGGTTCAAATCCCCACTCAGATATGAAGCTTCCTGGGTGATCTTGGGCCAGTCGTTCACTCTCAGCCTAACCTGCCTCACAGAGGTCTTGGAGGAAAAAGTGCAACAAACAAACAAATAATATTCTGCCACCATTTGCCATTGCAACTTTTCTATGCTGCCTTGCATAAGTGTCTGGTGAAAAACTGCCTAACCGCATAGCTAGACAAGCACACAGTGCTGACATGTTGGTCTCTAGGGCTGAAGTGGCTTCTGAATTCTGTCTTGGCCTTCCACTGACAGTCACACAAGGAAAGGAACAGGTACTACATGGGATGAGATTGTCTCTCAGCACGTGTTCCCTGGGCGCTGGGCACCACTCCTTTCCAGCAATTTGATCAGAGATGCATTGTCTGGTTATGCAAGACAGTCTGCTATGCTCAAGGGGGGGGGGCTTTTCCAGATGAGGGATGAGCTGCGCTAGACAAGGGTACCAAAGTTGCCTAAAGGGGGAGGGAAGACCATTGCTGAACACCATTCAGATAATGGCTCTCTTCCAAGTGCTTGTGTGTGTGTGTGTGTTGTTGGGGGGGGGCAGGGGAGGAAGGCGCAGGGGGAATCACATTTCTCCTGCACACAACAAAAATGAATGGCAACAGCCACTTCTTCACGCAGCACATGGCTAAACTACAGAACTCCCTCCCATGGAACAGGAGGCAGTGATGGCCTCCACCTTGGATGGGTTTAAAAGAGGATTAGTCAACTTCATGGCAAAGAAGGCTCCTAGCCACAATGGCTATGCTGTGGAGGCAGCAAGGCTTCTGAATACCAGTTGCTGGAAACCACTGGAGGGGAGAGTGCAGTGGTACCTCGGGTTAAGAACTTAATTCGTTCTGGAGGTCCGTTCTTAACCTGAAACTGTTCTTAACCTGAGTTATCACTTTAGCTAATGGGGCCTCCCATTGCCGCCACACAATTTCTGTTCTCATCCTGAAGCAAAGTTCTTAACCCGAGGTACTATTTCTGGGTTAGCAGAGTCTGTAACCTGAAGCGTCTGTAACCTGAAGCGTCTGTAACCCGAGGTACCACTGTACTTGTGTGCTCGAATCCTGCTTGTGGCTTTCCCTTTGAGGCATCTGGTCAGGCACTGTGGGAACAGAATGCTGCCCTAGATAGGCCCCTATAGGCCTGATCCAGCAAACTCTTCTTATGTGCTTATGATCTTACTGTACCAGGTGACTCTACCTGGTGGTATAGAAGTGCCAGTAGTGGGCTGTTGATTGGCGGTCATGGAGGCAGCGAGGTCAAAGCTCTCAAGCTCCTCTTGCAGAAACAATGTGCAGCCAATTTTGGGACTCTTTCCTGAAATAGCTGGTGTTTAAAACTGAGCACCCCAATTCCCCAATGTAGAGCTTCCCACCCAACACCCTGTCCAATGACTGTTGTCCACACAAAATCATTTCACAAATCTTTCCAATATTTTATTGAATTTATATCCCACCTTTTTCTGCAAGGAGATCAAGGTGACATAGATGGCTCTCCCCAAAGATCATCCAGTGAACTTCATGGCTGAGTGGGGATTCAAATCCTGCTTTCCCAGGTCCTAGTCCAGGCATAGGCAAACTCAGCCCTCCAGATGTTTTGGGACTACAACTCCCATCATCCCTAGGTAACAGGACCAGTGGTCAGGGATGATGGGAACTGTAGTCTCAAAACTTCTGGAGGGCCAAGTTTGCCTATGCCTGTCCTAGTCCAACACTCTAACCACTACACCACACTGTATCTCAGTGTACACCGCCCCCTCCCCCGCTCTGTCCAGTGTTGGAGCAGAACTCTGCTTCTTTGCAACGGGTTTTTTTGTTTACACAACGTGTTTACTGCATGCACACCACAAAGTGGTGTGCACAAAAATATTAAAACAACAAGCACCAATTAAAATGATGCAATAAAGCCACAGGGTGTGTGGGAGGGGAACAGCTGGAACGTGAGAGCTCTCCTTCCTTCAGGACCGAGATGCTGATGGAGTAGTTCTGCAGTGGTGAATTTTGCCAGGAACGGTTGTTTGAGTACAGGAAAAATGTTAATACTTCTGCTCTTCCTGCCCTGCCCCCCCCCAAACAGAAAGGCTGCCCCCTCCCCTCTAGAGGTGGGAAAGGACTTATTTTTTCTGTCTGGAAATGCTCTGAGACTCAAGTCACTGAACTTAGGAGTGACCATAGGCCAATGGCACTGCAGGCGCCAGTGGTGGTTTAAGAGAGAATTGGACAAATTCATGGAGGAGAGACCTATCAAGGGGTGCTGGCCATGATAGCTATGCAGTCACGCTTCTGACTCTCAGGTCTTACCTTTCCTCCCCTCTTTCCAGTGTTAAAACCAGGGGGGGGGGAATTGCAACACCTTCTATTTTCCCTTATCAACAGGCACAGCCTGCGATTTAAAGCTCCGTGTCTGAGTGCCCACCCTCTTTTTGCTCTAGAGCTTTCCCCGTGAACACCCACCCTTTAAATCTCATTCAGAGCAAGCGTCAATCCGCTGAAAAGCCAAATTGATGTTTTCTCCGATTCAGCTTTAAAGAATGGGTATTTGCAGGGAAAGTTTGGGGCAAAAACAAACAAACCCTGCACTGACACAGACCTCTGCCTGGAAATAGGGGTGGGGGTGGGGATTTAAGTAAGAATAATCCTCCAGTTGTTCAGAATTGCAAGTGGGGAGCGAGTTGCTGTTATGTTCAGCTCCTTCTTGCAACGTTCCCTTTAGGGCATCTGGTTGAGCAATGTAAGAACAGAATGTTGGACTAGCCGGGCCATTGACCTGGTCCATCAGGATCTTATATTCTTGTGGAACCTCCAGGTCCACAGGCAGTCTGTCCAGAATCTTAAGTTCTTAGGAGCCTTTGGCCACTGTGAAAATGGGATACTGGGCTAGATGAAACCCCTTTTCGCCTGATCCAGACCCTTCATACGTTATTTCAACTGCTCCAACTTTGTCTCATTTCCTGAGAGCCAGTATGGTGTAGTGGTTTAGAGTGGTAGACTCGTAATCTGGTGAACCGGGTTCGATTCCCTGCTCCTCCACATGCAGCTGCTGGGTGACCTTGGGCCAGTCACACTTCTCTGAAGTCTCTCAGCCCCACTCACCTCACAGAGTGTTTGTTGTGGGGGAGGAAGGAGAATGTTAGCTGCTTTGAGACTCCTGAAGGGGAGTGATAAAGCGGGATATCAACTCCAAACTCTTCTCTGAGGAAGGATAGGCCAGGATGTGACTGGTGCCACACGAACAACCATTCAACTTTCCTTATTGCCTACCTCTCAGAGCGCTCCGCTTTTGGTCCCAGCTGTTTGACCCTCCTGCCTCTGCCCAGGCAGCTCCACCCTGGTCCCCCTGAGCCTCTGTGTGCTGTAGAGCCAGGTCATGAGGAACTGGGGCCTTGATCAGAAGGCCTCTCTGAGGCAGCTGCACCTCCCTTTCAGGTGGGGGTCACCATGCAAGGCTTCAAGGCCAGTGTCCAGGGTCTCCCATAAGCCTCTGGGATGGAGAGGCTGTGTGCTGGCTACTGCCAGGGACCAGGCGCTGGCCTTCAGAGGGCCTTGCAATGGAGCAGGCAGGCTTCAGCTGGAACATGATGCTGGAAAGTTTCTGGAGGAGCAACCCTTCAAACTGCCCCATCTGTGTGTTGCCTTGGGAAGCACTGAATGGGCAGAGGGCCCATCTGCCTGTAGGTGTCGCTGCCGCCTCACTTCCTAGGGGCTCTGCCTGGTGCCTTTTCTGTGTATGGTGGTGGCATCAGTGGGGTGGGGCGGGCAAAGGCTCTATGGGCCCAGATTACAAGCCAGTGCCAGGCTGTGTGTGCTTGGAGGCAGGGGGCCTTGGAGAGGCAGCCCTTTTGATCCCCCTCCCCACTGTCTTTCAGCCAAGAAGCTGTTGGGAAGCCTTCCCAGCCTTCCCTCCTTAGTCAAGTGGGCGGCGGGGGGAGGGGGAGTGGGGGGAGGTGTTGCCTGAACCAAGCAGGGGGAAAGCTGAGTTTTCCCATTCAATGGGACAGTTCCTGCCAGACCAAGCCAAACAAAGTACAAAAGAAGTGAAGTTCCCTCCTGGGGGAGCAGGGTGGAGAGCTGCAGCCCTGAAATGCTGAGCTTATTTATGCTGGATTAAGTGGATGGGTTCAGGGTGGGGGTGTGGAGGAGAAGGAAGATGGGGAGAGACAGAGAGACTCACTCTTGCGAAGAGAGGAGGTGATTGTGTCTGCTGGCCTGCTGGGCTCCATGGATGTGGGGCAGAGCCTTCTCTGCCTCCCTTCCAACATAAGAGCAGCAGCCTGCTGGGTCAGGCAAATGGACCATCTCATCCCTCATCCTGTTCTCACACTGGGGAGCTTGCAAGCTGGACATGAGCACATGAGCACTCTGCCCACTTGCAGTTCCTGGCAGCTGCTTTTCTGAGGCACAGTGGCATCTTGGCTAGCAACCACTCATAGCTGTATCCTCATCCCATGGTGGTCCAATCCTTTTTCAAAGCTTTGGAGTACAATTTCCATCAGCCCCAGCCAGTGCAGTCTTAAGAGTTCAGCATTGCAATGCTGTCTGGGGCTGATGGGAAATGTAGTCCGGACCATATGGGGGTGGGAAAATGCCATGCACCCAGCAATGCTCTAATAAACCCCCCAGGGCAGGCCATCCTTTCCCTGAGCTGGGATCTACAAAGCCTTAAAACTTTACTGACGCACTTCAAAGAGCAACTGGGCCAGGAACAAAGTCTTGGGAGAAGATGCCCTTTGAAGGCTCAAGTTTTGATCTCTGCTGGATCCTGTTCCTCGGGTTTCTTAGCAGTTTCTTCTCACCCACTGCTAAAGGGTTGTCCTGCCATGGCTCCCACCCAGGCCTGCTTCTCCCTCTGGATTGGGAGGTGGTGGTGGTGGAGAGAGCATTCCCCAAATCCCAGAGTGCCCCTGTCAGCCCCTGTTGACAGTGCTGAGCTATATGGACCAATGGTCTGGTGCTGGATGAACCAGCTTCCTGGCTTCCCAAACTTTGCTGTTGCTTGTTTGCCTGTGTCAAATTACTTTAGGCAACTGGTCATTTCAAGTTTCCATTGTATCTTCTTGTGCTGCCATTGACAGCCCTCCCCCTCCCCCTCCCTCCTTTTCCTTTAGCCTTGTTCTTGGCTTTGACTCAAAGGGTTGACACCACCTTGGCCACCAGCTTCCTAGGTTGCCTGCAACTCTTGGCCTTACCTTGGACAACCCGTTCAGCCTCATTCTGTGCAGTGCTGGTCTCTGTGGCTCATAATGCACTCAGAGCAGATGGCCAAAGCTGAGCAACCACAGCTTTGGCCAAGTATGGATGTCAGGATTGAGCAGCCCAAGATGCAGCCTTTGTTGGCTCTTGTTGGAGGTTCCCAGGAAGCTAAATCAAGGGAAGTATAGTACTGGTCTGTTCTGTTCTGTTCTGTCTTGGTCCGACTCCACTTGGAGTCTTGTGACCAGTTCTGGTCAACACAGTTTAAGGAGGAGATTGACAAGCTGAAGGTGTGGAAAACAGGATGGCCAAACTGATCAAGAATTATGAGAAATGGTGGAGAGATTTGGGTACATTTAACCTGGAGAAGAGACGACTGAGAGGTGACACAATAGCCATCTTCAGATATCTAAAGGGATGACCCATGGAAAATGGAACAAGCTTGTTTTCTGCTGATTCAAAGGGGAGGACCCAAACCAATGGATTCCAGTGACAATAAAGGAGATTCTGGATCAACATCAGGAAGTTGAACGGATTACCTGAGAAGACGGTGGGCTTTCCTTCACTGGAGGTTTTTAAACAGAAGGTTGATGGCTATCCGTCAAGAATTCTTCAGCTGTGATTCCTGCACTGCGGGGCATTGGGCTAGGTGACTTTTGGGGTCCCTTCCAGCTCTACAAGCCTATGAAATCAGAACACACCAACTTATTCACCGCTCCCAAATTCCCTCCTCTCCTGAGTCTGCGTGACTTTAATCCTGTAAAGCAGATGAAGGCATCAAATCTTGTCATGCTTTCTCTCTCAGCGCATCATGCAGTTTTAATGAAAACAACATGTCCCAGGCATGGAACTGGGTGAACTTAGGTGAACCCTGAGAGGGTGCTGAATTCAAAGGAATGCGTGAACTGTGGCTCTCGTGTCACCTTGTGCCAACCTCCGCGCAGCACCCGCATGTCTGACACGTGATGGAGCCCAACCCCATTGCATTTGGAAGAGGGGATGCTCTGCTTCAAGGCTGCTGGGATAACCCCTTCAGGGCTTTCCAGACTTTCAGCATCTAATTCCTGCAGACAGCAGCCTGAGACCGAGGTCATTTCACAGATGGCAGCTTAGAAGAGGAAGCAGCAATTCCCTCTCCACTTTCTCACAGGGCCCTCCTGAGATTGCATGACTGGAGGGCCAGTGAAATGCAGAAGACCCCCAGGCTGGGGACAGTGGACTGCCAACATGGTGCCCTAGCAGCCATCCATAGCCTTGTTCTTCATTCATATGTCTAATCCTCCTTTAAAGCCATACAAGTTGGTGACGGTCACAGCCTCCTGTGCGAGTGTGTTCCATAGCTGAACTACATGAAGACATGTGTCTGTCCAAAATTGTCCAACATTCAGGGCTCATCCACACCCTGCACTTTCTAGGCACAAGTTGGCACTTTCCTGGTCTGTGCCCAAGTGTTGCTTCCCTCCCCTTCCCCACCGAAAACCTGCTCTTTGCTGCTGAATTGGAGCAAACAACAATTCAGGTCAGGAATCCCCAAACTCAGCCCTCCAGATGTTTTGGGACTACAACTCCCATCATCCCTAGCTAACAGGACCAGTGGTCAGGGATGATGGGAAGTGTAGTCCCAGAACACCTGGAGGGCTGAGTTTGGGAGATGCCTGATTCAGGTTTTTCTGCAGACTGATGTTTGCTCCAATTCAGTGGTAAATAATAGGTTTATACACCTTGAACAGTATCCTTTTTGAGGCGCTACAGAGCAAGATGAGCGTGCAGCCCCAGAGTTGTCTGCGACTGGACCTAACAGTCAGGGGTACCTTTACCTTTTAAGCAGAACTGTACACAATATTCCAAGTACAGCCACACCATAGAATTACATAATGCCATTCTGATATTGGCAGTTTTATTTTCAGTTTCCTTTCCTAATGATCCCTAGCATGGAATTCACTTTTTTCAAGGCTGCCACACACTGGGTCAATGTCTTCATTGAATCCACCTTTGCCCCAAAATCTTGTTCCTAGTCAGTCCTGCCAATTTGAACCCTCTTAGAATATATGTTAAGTTAGGAATTTTTGCCCAAATGTAGAGCTTTGAAGGCTGGATGGGGGTGGACTGGAAAAAGGGGAGAAAACAGGTATTTCCCCATTTCTTCAAAGCCCCTTTTGTCCCATTCTGTCCTTCCTGTCCCCCCTCCCCCATGGACATTTTGAAAGGTTTTTAGATTAAGAAATATTGTCATTTAGAATGATGAACAAAATGTTTAAGACCAAGTTTTCATGTATTTATGCCCTCCAAATGATTTCTAAAACTGTGTAACAGTAACAAATTTGTGTAAGACCATGTACTGTATTAGGGACGTGGGTGGCGCTGTGGGTTAAATCACAGAGCCTAGGGCTTGCCGATCAGAAGGTCGGCGGTTCGAATCCCCGTGATGGGGTGAGCTCCTATTGCTCGCTCCCTGCTCCTGCCAACCTAGCAGTTTGAAAGCACATCAAGTGCAAGTAGATAAATAGGTACCGCTCCGGCGGGAAGGTAAACGGCGTTTCCGTGCACTGCTCTGGTTTGCCACAAGCAGCTTAGTCATGCTGGCCACATGACCCGGAAGCTGTACGCCGGCTCCCTCGGCTAATAAAGCGAGATGAGCGCCGTAACCTCAGAGTCGGTCATGACTGGACCTAATGGTCAGGGGTCCCTTTACCTTTACCTATGTACTGGATCACTACAATTCCTGTACCCCAAGGACAAGAAAACCCTGAGAGTACAGCTCAAATGCAAGCGTGAGATACATTTCTGCCCTTTGGGGGGCCTTGCCATTGTGACAAGGGAAGGAAGAAGGATTCAATGCTTTCTTTGTTTGTAGTCCTCCTTTTCTTGGCATAGTTGTGGATCTCTTTCTGCCTTCTAGATGAAACCTCAAAGCACTGGGCTTGGGAGAAAGAGCAAAGCAACATAATTTTATTTCCATCCGATTCATGCTCCTGAAAATCTGTCGGATCCAAGATTCAAAACCAGGAATGTAAGTGATGACAGTACAGTTTCTTCATTTGACTGGACTACAAAACAGGCAACACATTGCAGTCTGGATGTTGGGCATGTACGGTACTTTTTAAGTGTTGCAGAGTACAGATCATCTTCATGTACAGTATTTGGTAAAGTCTGGGATTCTGCCAAGCATATCCCTCCTGCAAGACGGTGGCAAGGCCTTTGCACAGCACAACCCCTGACTCCTCTTGCTTCTAAGCTACTTCTGATTCCTCCGTCCTCTGCAGCACATGAAAGAATCACCATTGTCCTCCTCTTGTCTTGCAGTAAGGTTTGATGGATGTTTTAGGAGGCTCTCGGAGTCTGCTGGGATGTTTCTTTCGTGCCTGAAAATAAAAAGGCAACCAGATTCTTTAGAAAAGGCTGACTTTGTAAGACAGCTGTGCAGGAGATGGGTTCTTCATATCCCAAGAATGACTAAAGCGCCAGCATTTCAATGGGATATTCTTGGCTTTGGAGAAGAAACAGCAGGTCTCTCTCTCCCCACCTTTCTCTTTAAAAGTGGTGTTTGGAAGTTGTCCTTCAATGAACAACACTGAGCTTGCTGTACCCTTATTGCTCCTCTTGGCTCCACCCAGCTTGAGCAGTTAGGAGAGTTGCAATACATTAAAAATAAAAAGTGAGGCTTGGCAGTGCTGGGCAGTCCACCTCCCCACTGTGCCCCCAGAACTGACGTTCCAGTAACACTTTCATTTGACATTCAGTTGTGACCTTCCTGCCAAAGACATGCTGGCAGCTGGGTGCTTTAAAGTGACAAAAAGAAAGAGAAGAAAGCGCTTTACCTGCAAAAGAGCTGCCCAGGTGCTTCTGCTGCTGCTGAGACAGGCGTTGCCATCTGCCAGGGCTGGCGATGTAGGATAAATAACCAACATGCTTAACCCTAATTAATGCACGAAGGGGTTAAGACCATAGAGAAAGCTGTTCTGCCAGACTTAGATAGGTCACACCCCCTCACCTTGAGAGGAAGGTTAGCAAATGCTTTGTTTTCTCACTTCCACCATGTGAACCCTATCTGTACAGGTAAAGGTAAAGGGACCCTTAACCATTAGGTCCAGTCGTGGCCGACTCTGGGGTTGCGGTGCTCATCTTGCTTTATTGGCCGAGGGAGCCGGCGTACAGCATCAGGGTCATGTGGCCAGCATGACTAAGCCGCTTCTGGCAAACCAGAGCAGTGCACAGAAACGCCGTTTACCTTCCCACCAGAGCGGTACCTATTTATCTACTTGCACTTTGACGTGCTTTTGAACTGCTAGGTTGGCAGGAGCAGGGACTGAAGAATGGGAGCTCACTCCGTCACGGGGATTAGAACCACCAACCTTCTGATCTGCAAGTCCTAGGCTCTGTGGTTTAACCCACAGCGCCACCCACGCCCCTGTAAGGAGGCCTAAGTTAGATACTTGGACTGCATGGCTTAAGCAAGCCACTTTTATGTTTCTATACAAATAATTTAGACATAATTTAGTGCCCTAGTTTAATGTGAAGAAAAACTTGCTTCTATCTGTCCTAAATATTCTCTCTCTGTGTGTGCCTTTCCTGTTGCGTGTGGGCAAGGAGGTTCTTGAGTACCCCCCTGTTTTTCTTCCACATTTTGTGGTGCCCAGGGTGTTTCTTCAGATCTCCAGATGTGCACCTCATAGGTTGTCGACTCCTGGCTGGAAGAAGCACATCTGGTTTCTCTCAGCAGATGATGAGAAACAAGAAGCTTGCATTTTCTCGTGGCTCTTGGTCCATGTGTGGTCCATGCATTTGATTGCTAGATGCCTTCTCTGCCTTTTGCCTGAACAAATGCTTTAAGACAGTTTCTAGCAAATATATGAAGTATTCAGGAAAGCACCCTTGGGTGCTCCGCGCTGGCAGGTTCTGGGTGGTGTGCTCTCCACTTCTCCTGGGGCTAGTCTGGGAAAGGATGGTGGGTGGCCTCCTTGTGCTAACATTCACCAGCTGTGAGGCCCTGAAGGCCTGGTGATCCTGCTGAGTTGAAGGAGAGGCAGCCTTTCAGGTGGGGCAGGAGGAGCTTGGGGCTACTATTTTAATACTTAGATCTTCTCATTGTCATTCCTGGTAACACAGAAACATTAAAACATCAGAACCAAAGAACATTTTGGTTCTGTTCTTGGGGGGCGGGGGGGGGGCGGGGCTGGTGTGGAGGACTCCCTGGTTCTGAATAGGGTAACTGTGCCCCTGAAGGGGACCAGGTGCACAGCCTGGGAGTCATTTTGGACTCACAGCTGTCCATGGAGGCACAGGTCAATTCTGTATCCAGGGCAGCTGTCTACCAGCTCCATCTGGTACGCAGGCTGAGACCTTTCCTGTCTCGCCAGGATGGTGCACGCTCTAGTTATCTTTCACTTGGACTACTGCAATGCGCTCTACGTGGGGCTACCTTTAAAGGTGACCCGGAAACTACAACTAATCCAGAATGCGGCAGCCAGACTGGTGACTGGGAGCGGCCGCCAAGACCACGTAACACTGGTCTTGAAAGTCCTACATTGGCTCCCAGTACGTTTCCGAGCACAATTCAAAGTGTTGGTGTTGACCTTTAAAGCCCTAAATGGCCTTGGCCCAGTATACCTGAAGGAGCGTCTCCACCCCATCATTCTGCCTGGACACTGAGGTCCAGCGCCGAGGGCCTTTTGGCGGTTCCCTCATTGCGAGAAGTGAGGCTACAGGGAACCAGACAGAGGGCCTTCTCGGTAGTGGCGCCCGCCCTGTGGAATGCCCTCCCATCAGATGTCAAAGAGATAAACAACTACCTGACATTTAGAAGACATCTGAAGGCAGCCATGTTCAGGGAAGTTTTTAATGTGTGAAATTTTAATGTACTTTTAATCTTTGTTGGAAGCCGCCCAGATGGGAAGCCCAGCCAGATGGGCGGGGTACAATTAATAAATTATTATTATTATTATTATTATTATTATTATTATTATTATTATTGTTATTGCTATTGCTATTGTTATTATTATACCAGGGCCCCACTAGATACCCACAAGCAGTTCTTTGTGTTATGAGAGATGGAGAATAACTTTTCTCGATCTACTTTATCCATGTCAGGCATGAATTTCTAAACTTCTTTCATGCCACCCCTCACCCACAGTGTTCGAAATTAGCATGTGGCTTTCAATCACTTGCAACCAAGTGAAGATGCAAGGGGGGCCAGGATGACACCTGGAATCTCCACCATCTGGGGACTGTTGGATCGGCCCAGTTTTCACAGCCTAATCCTGCAGAATTCTATCCATTATCTTTTATCTGCCCAGTTGGAATGAATTTCTGCAGCCCAAATGCTTTTTCTGTGCAGCGTGATTCATGATTAAGAGAAAGAGGTCAGAACAGGCCTGTTGGACTGTCCTTGACTCAAGTGACTTTTCTTCTTTAAGTTCTCAATGGTCTTAACCTAGCTCAAGATTGTGCTCTGAACTAGTGAGATGTTTAACTGAGAATCAATCACGGTCAGTCCATCATTTGGGGAACAAAGACTCTAGAGCCGTCTTGCCTTCTAGACATTCTGTTTTGGTGACTGCAAATTTGGTTTAAGGAGCCATTTGGTGCCTTGCTTATATATCTGAGTTTCTAACCCTGCTTACCCAGGCTTTGGGGACGTGGTACCCTGTGTCTCTGCTCTCTTCCTCTCTGAGCCACTTCTCTGTGTTCTCCTCCTTGCCTGCAGACAAGATGTTGCACACCTGGGCTGCTTCTTCCTCGCTGGCCACCCAGGACTTCCACACCTGGCGGATCCCTGTGGACTGCGTCCGCGCCAATGAGCTGTGTGCGGCTGAGCCCAGCTGCAGCTCCCGTTACCGCACGCTGCGCCAGTGTGTGGCCGGGCGTGACCGCAACACCATGCTGGCCAACAAGGAGTGCCAGGCAGCGCTGGAGGTGCTACAGGAAAGCCCCCTCTACGACTGCCACTGCAAGCGCGGGATGAAGAAGGAGCTCCTGTGCCTTCAGATCTACTGGAGTATCCACCTTGGCTTGACAGGGGGTAAGTACCTTCCCGGCTAGCAGGGGTGTGCATGTGTGAAACTGAGTTGATCTTTGAGAACTGGGCTGGATTGCTGCAATGCGCTCTACGTGAGGAATCCCCAAACTTGGCCTTCCAGATGTTTATGTTTTGGGACTACAACTCCCATCATCCCTAGCTAACAGGACCAGGGTGTCAGGGATGATGGGATGTGTAGTCCCAAAACATCTGGAGGGCTGAGTTTGGGGATGCCTGATCTAGATGCTGCACATGACTGCTGGTGGGAGTGAAGCCCTTCACCAGATGGAATACAGTGGTACCTCTAGATGCGAACGGGATCCGTTCCGGAGCCCCGTTCGCATCTAGAAGCAAACGTAACCCGTGTCCTCACATCTGCGCGTGCACGGGTCACATTTCGGCGCTTCTGCGCATGCGCACGATGTCATTTTGAACATCTGCACATGCGCAAGTGGCGAAACCCAGAAGTAACACTCTCCATTACTTGCGGGTTGCCGCAGAGCGCAACTTGAACGCGCTCATCCTGAAGCACATTCAACCCAAGGTATGACTGTACACAGGACATGAAAAAATAATTACCTTTCGCTTTAAGAGATCATTTTTTAAAAAACAAAACAGAAAGAAATCAGTGCCTAAAATGGCTAGTAAGCCTCTCCTTGTAAGCAGGTGAAGGAAAAATTCAGGGAGTACAGTTTCAAACAGTTACGGACAGCTTAGTCACAGTAGTTCATGCACCAGTTATTTCATGGATGAGACCGCATTGCACTCTATGTGGGGCTTCCGTTGTGCTTGATCTAGAAGCTGCAGTTAGTGCAGAATGCTGCAGCACGATTGCTGACGGGAGTGAGGCCTCGTCAGCACAGAACACCTTTGCTCAGAGATCTGTACTGGTTGCCAGCTTGCTACTGGGCCAAGTTCAAGGTGTTGCTATTAGTATATAAAGTCCTTAACAACTTGGGACCGGTTTACTTGCGAGATCGTCTCACCCATGTCTGCCGACATGACCGCTTCAATTGGCAGCACTGGCATTGTGAAAAGTACAGTGAAGACACCGGCCTGATTTCAAGAGGCGGGGAGTTCCAAAGAACCAAACGATTTGAGTTCTTATAAATGGATAACGGGTATTACATGGCACCTGTACCAGTGCCGGTTGTGCAAGTCTGCATCTCATTCTTCGATGGGAGAATCCCAGGGAAGCCTAGACCAAGCTTCCTTTGAAGAGAGGCTGGGTAAGGTTTACTGCTGTGTGGACTTGGTTAAGATTGTAGGCTTTTCAAGCACATCTTCCAAGCCACATGACCTTGCTGGCTGCTCTTTTGAAGCTGTTGCTCTTGCAGACCAGGTGTGCTCCCTTTCCCATGCCTTCTTTCCCTGGCTACACCTCTTCCCCTTCCCCACCCAGTGGAGAACAAACCCTGCAAAGAAACCAAATTGACAGGGGCTTGCTTCTGCGTTGCTGCAGGCAGCGAGGGGTATGAAAAAGGAAGGGGACAAAATACGGTTTGCTGTCCCTCTCATGGGTTGCCCAAGGCACCTGTCCCCCTTGGCACTCCCTGCAATCCAGACTTGCAGTGCCATGGCAAATTCTGAAGTGCCGGAGCTCATCAGGAGACCCCCCGTAGTCTTTCTCCCCACAGTGTGTCCAGGAATGCAGGTAATGGTGTTGATCCATTACGATGCACACATATCAGCAATCCAACTGGGGGTAAGATCCATGGAACTCTGTGCAGTTACAGGGAACCAGACAGAGGGCCTTCTCGGTAGTGGCGCCCGCCCTGTGGAAAGCCCTCCCATTCAAATGTGAAGGAAAGAAGCAGCTATCTTATCTTTAAAAGACATCTGAAGGCAGCCCTGTTTAGGGAAGTTTTTAATATTTAATGCTGTATTGTTTTTAACACTCAACTGGAAGCCGCCCAGAGTGGCTGGGGAAACTCAGCCAGATGGGCGGGGTATAAATAATAAATTATTATTATTATAAATTATTATTCCTGATTGCAGAGGTTCAGTGTGCAAAACGCATCGAGATTTCACAAAAGATCTCCAGCCAGCTGAAATGCAGCCTTTTGCCTTTCACTGGAAATGCAAAGAATCTTGCAAAAATTTCTGCACTGGAGTGGGTTGGACCAGATGATCCGGGGAGAGGGGGTACCTTCCGGCTCTTACAATTCTGTGATTCTAAGTGTTACCATTTCAATTTTTAGCATGAAGTAGGGACCCTGTCAATGAAAAAGAAGGCAGTACCCAGCCTCTGTGTGCCATTTACTGGTATCTCATTATCTCAAAATAAAAAAATTCCTTCCAGTAGCACCTTAAAGACCAACTAAGTTGCCATTTGACTATGGCAGACCAACATGGCTACCTATCTGTAACTGGAACTCATTATCTCAGTTTTTCTATGTTAATCTGTCAGAAACAAACTAGCCTAGGAAGGTGCAGCAGCTATAAGTAAACTGGCAGGAGGAGGGAGGAAAGCATTGGTGAAAAGGGGGGTGCTCTATTGATGGATGCACCCCATTTTACACATACAAGATCTGTGGCACAGTTTCCTGTCTCCAGCAAATGCAAGTCTCTGGGCATATTTCTCTGCACCTACAGGCAAAGGACAGTTTGCAAATGGCAAGATCTGCCCACCTGTCCAAAGTTTTGCCCCTGACCATCTTCCCAAAGGTCCTCTTTCCTCGTGGAAGGAGCCCAGCTGAGCTCCCCACCCACCCACAAGGCTGCTCCCGTTCCACCTTGGTGCTTCCCCCCAGAGGCTATTTCTGCCTCCAGCTCAAGGGAAGTCCATTGCCCTTTTGATGCACGACAATTTTCCTAGCAAGGGGCAAAGTTTTTCAGATACCTAATTACTTATGGCCCTGGCGAGGCGATATAGAAAAAGAAGCAGCTGAGGCACCTGAATTGCGAATGTGTGATTTGTCATTGCAAGCCCAGCGAGGGGGAAATGCAAAGCTGTGGCCTGTCAGAGCTGCCCATGGAGAGACAAAGCTTTGATTCCACGCCAGCAATTCTCCAGCTTCATGGAGGCAGAAGCAAGGCTAGCCACTTAATCGATTTCATAGAATTGCTGAGTTGGAAGGGACCCTAAGGGTCATCCAGCCCAACCCCCCTGAGGTCCAGGAATCTCATTTAAAGTTTCCCTGGCAGATGGCTATCCAACCTCGGCTTAAAAACCTCCAAGGAAGGAGAGTCTGTCATATCTCGTGGGAGTCTGTTCCACTACTGAACGGCTCTTACCACTGAATCAGACCAAACAGCAACTGAGTTTTCCATGGATTGCTGTTTGTTCCAATTCAACAGTAAAGAGCATTTTTTCCAGGGGAGCTGTGGGGCAAATGCAAAACCGTTTGGACCTGTGCCTAGAAAGCATGGGAGAAGTGGAAAACCACTCGGACCCGAGCTTTTTTAAGCACGGGACAAACAGGGATGTGGACAAGCCCTGACCAGCAGCAGCACTCCAGGATTTCGGGGAGGAGGTCTCTCCCAACCCTTCCTGGGCATTCCAGGGATTGAACCTGGGATCTTCTACATGCAAGGGAGCTGCTCTGCCACTGAGCTATGGCTGACAGACACCAGGACTTCCCTCACTTACTCCCCCTTTGCACACTTAGATGGAAGTCAGAGCCTCTTTAAAGGTAAAGGGACCCCTGACCATTAGGTCCAGTCACGGATGATTATGGGGTTGCGGCGCTCATCTTGCTTTATTGGCCGAGGGAGCCATCATACAGCTTCCATGCCTAAGCTGCTTCTGGCAAACCAGAGCAGCGCACGGAAAGGCCGTTTACCTTCCCACCAGAGCAGTACCTATTTAGCTACTTGCACTTTGACGTGCTTTCGAACTGCTAGGTCGGCAGGAGCAGGGACTGAGCAATGGGAGCTCACCCCGTCGCGGGGATTCGAACCGCCGACCTTCTGATTGACAAGCCCTAGGCTCAGTGGTTTAGTCCACAGTGCCACCTGTGTCCCCAGAGCCTCTTTGGGCACGTTCAAATGACCGCTTCCTCTGCATCCAGTGCACTCCCACTGCTAAATTTAGAAGCCGCGTTCACACGATGTTAGCCACGATCCGTTTCGGTCCTGCTGTTCCTTGACAAATGCTGCCGTTTCTGAAACCAGCTTCAATCCGATTAGGAAACTGGGTGCAGAGTCAGCGGTCGCGCAAATTTCTGGCCATCACGTGTGCGCAGACAACAGCTTAGTAAATAGTAATTGTCAGGGTGGGAAACTGAAAAGGTCCTGAGATAGATAGATGATAGATAGATAATTTATTACGGGTAGAGACCAGCTTGTAAAACACACTTGGGGGTACAATCCCAGAAGGAAAACAAACATTTAAAACAATGTACAACAATAAATTTAAAAATTATAAATGTGATAAGCCTATAGATACTTAAAACTTTAAGATAAGCTGCTGCAGAGAGTTGACCCAGAGTCACCCATGGAACCAAGTGTGGGGATTTTCTTAACGAACTAGTTTGGGTGGGGGGTGTGTTCTGCGCCTACAGATCTATACACAGAATCTGTCGACCATCCTGCGTGTCGGGTTCAGGCATCCCACTTCCTGATGGGAACGATCCTCTGTAAATGCATCTTGGAACTCTGTGGGTGGCTGGGAAACGACCTTGCTGCATTTCAAGTCGGATTGCAGGGGGATGACGCCTCTACAACTCTATGATTTCCATGTGAACCTCCCCTTAAGGCTCTGTCTTTCCCTTCCCGGGCTCCCGTTCCCTACTGAGAAAGGAGAGAAGCAGCCTGTGTGAGAAGCGTGCCCTTGAAAAGCAGCCTCTGTGCACGGGGGCAGCTGAGCTCGCCTGGCAATGGGGAACAATCCCCAGTACTGTAATGAAATGCATTTGTAACTGTCCAGTGAGGAGCTCCTGTGGTGGGGGCTGACCCTTTCTGGAGTGCTCCTGGCTTGCTAATAACCTTGTGTTTGAGCAGCTGAGCTTCTTAATTACAAGAGAGGAGGGGGGCAGCTGCCACCATCACCTCCTCCTCCTCCTCCTGCAGGCTGAGAATATCTTCTGTGAGTAAGCAGCCCAGGAGGAACCTGGGAGGGAGGTCTTCTCCTCCTCCTCCACCAGAGTCTTTCCATTCTTTGAGCTTGTTTTGCAACTCCTGATCGCAAAGGGTGGAACAAGTAAATCAGGGGTTGGCAACCTAAGGCCCATGGGCCACAAGCAGCCCACAGGGATCATTTAACTGGCCCCCGAGCCGCCCGCTTGGTGAGTCCCCGTGTGCTGCACTAATCCGGCGCGGCATGGGGATTCGCTTCTGCGTTGCCGGAAATTGCATCTGCGTGCGCATGCACTCACACACACGCAATCCGCCCTACAGAGGGATCTCTGCTGGAGTGAACCGGCCCAGGCGAGGTAAACCTTGCCGACCCCTGAAGTAAATGGTCAAGGGTCCAGAAACGAAGCCTTAGGAGGAGGAACAGTTGACACTGAGGTCCAGCTCCGAGGGCCTTCTGGCGGTTCCCTCACTGTGAGAAGCCAAGTTACAGGGAACCAGGCAGAGGGCCTTCTCGGTAGTGGCACCTGCCCTGTGGAATGCCCTCCCATCAGATGTCAAAGAGAAAAACAACTACCAGACGTTTAGAAGACATCTGAAGGCAGCCCTGTTTCGGGAAGCTTTTAATGCTTGATGCATTACTGTATTTTAATATTTTGTTGGAAGCCGCCCAGAGTGGCTGGGGAAACCCAGCCAGATAGGCGGGGTATAAATAATGAATTTTATTATTATTGTTGTTGTTGTTGTTGTTGGAGTTATTTAGCCTGGAGAAGGGAAGGCTGACAGGTGACATGATAGCCATCTCCAGATACCTGAAGGGCTGTCATATGCAGGATGGAGCAAGCTTGTTTTCTGCTGCTCCAGAGGGGAGGAACTGAACCAATGGATCCATTTTAAGGGAAGGAGATTCCGACTAAACAATAGGAAGAGATTTTTGGTGGCAAGAGCTGTTTGCCTGTGGAATAGGCTACTTCAGAAGGTGGCAGGCTCTCTGTTGTAGAGTACTCGCTTTGGTAACACATATACTGTGGGTTAAACCACTGAGCCTAGGACTTGCCGATCAGAAGGTCGGCGGTTCGAATCCCCACGATGGGGTGAGCTCCCGTTGCTCTGTCCCTGCTCCTGCCAACCTAGCAGTTCGAAAGCACGTCAAAGTGCAAGTAGATAAATAGGTACTGCTCCGGCGGGAAGGTAAACAGAGTTTCTGTGCGCTGCTCTGGTTTGCCAGAAGCGGCTTAGTCATGCTGGCCACATGACCCGGAAGCTGTACGCTGGCTCCATCGGCCAATAAAGCAAGATGAGCGCCGCAACCCCAGAGTCATCCATGACTGGACCTAATGGTCAGGGGTCGCTTTACCTTTATACTAAAATTGGAACGATACAGAGAAGAACCTCTTTTGTAGCAGGTTTTTAAACAGACGGTGGATGGCCAGGGATTCTTTAGCTTTGATTCCTGCATTGCAGAGGATTGGACTAGATGGCCTTTGGGGTTCCTTCCAACTCTAAAATTCCGCGGTTTAAAGTGGCGTTGGGACTAAGAGCTGCTGAAATCCATGGTTTAAACTGGGGCCCTCCCTCTTCTGGATTGCTTCCATGCCCCTCTGGTCTGGTGTGTGAATCACGGTCACACCAGGGCTTCAGAGGTGAATTGGGAATGCAAGGGCTCCCGGATGCATCTGAAATGCCTTGCCTGAGCAGCTTCAGGGGCCGTTCAATCAAGCTACTTAGACTCTTGATGCTTAGAACTGTCCGTGTTAAAATGGATGTCAGGGAACTGACATCGGAGGGAGAGACGAAGGGGAGGCTCCCAGATGATGCTGGCGAAGGACCCAGCAGCAGGGGGAGAAACAGCTCAGTGGAGGGGGAAGCTAATCAGCGCAACACCAGGGATAAAGGGGGGCAGATGGGGGAAGTGGAGAGAGGGCTCCAGGACTCTTCACTGGACATCAGTGAGGAGAGCCCAGGTCCTCCGCTACCCACGCCTTCCCTGCGCAGAAGACTCCCGCGCAGTGAGAGGAGGAGGAGACTGGGTGTCAAACAACTTTTATGTTGGAAGAGGTTCAAGAAACGCCCACTGACGGATTCTGCCAGTGACTGAGGCAGCCGCCATGAGAAGGGGCTGCGCAGTCAGAAAGGTTTAACAAGGCAAATTAACCGAGAAAGGCACCAGCTTACGCAAGAGTAACTCATACCTATTACAATAGCCTTTGCCTCTTTCATGCTTGCAACAACCCTGTGAGGCTGTCAGTCCTGTTTCATAGGTCAGATATCAAGAAAAAGGGGGCAAGGGAGCTTTATCTGGAGAAAAGTGTTTGTGAGCTGAATCTGATTTCACAGATCAGCTAAGGCCAACCCATGATAGCTGCTGAGCCACATCACCCTCTTATCCAATCAGTGGAGGTGGTGCTGTTATAGGTGCCAAATAATACTCATTCCACATTTGCAAGAAGTTAGTATATTAGTGTGGTGGAACCTACACTCTGGAACTCTCTGCCTACTGACATCAGACAGACGTCTTCACTGTCCTCTTTTTGGTGCCTGTTAAAAACAAGCCTGCCCAGATCTTTAGAAAGTTGGTGTGAGTTTTAATCTGTGCTTAGTCTATTGTCATTTTAAATTCTCCAAAGCCTTAAATTGTTGTTAATTTTTCTGATTAACAATGCTATTGATCTAGGTTTTTGGTCAACTGCTTTGAGTTTGTTTTCACAAGAAACAAATCGCAGATTAACAGGGATCCAGGGATCTGTGGCTCTCTGCCCCCGCCCCGTGCAAAAGCAAAAGGACATGATGAGTTTCTAAGAGTCTCTCTTTCTCCTCCTTCTCATTCCAGGAGAAGAGTTTTATGAAGCTTCCCCCTACGAACCAGTCACCTCTCGTCTCACTGATATATTCAGACTTGCTTCAATTGTCTCAGGTAAGAGAGACCAAGGGAAAAAGGCTTCCTGGCCATTTCTGTTTGCTGTTTTCCATCAGGTGACTTGACTGCAGAACTCCAGGAGAACCAACATCTCCTTGCTCCTCTCTCCTGGGAGTTCAGGGCTGTCTGTGTATGGACACATGGCACTTTAAAGCGGATCTGGTTTGCAGGGCATCAGTTGAAGAAGGAGCAAAAAGGGTTTTCTTGTGTGTGTGTGTGTTTCTTTGTGGCTCATTAGCTGTTTTCCCTGTGTAAAGGTCAGAGGGGGCAGGGTTTCTGTGAGGCAGGGGATTAGCTGTGGGAGGAGCTTATCAGAGTTTGCAGGGCATCAGTTGAAGAAGGAGCAAAAAGGGTTTTCTTGTGTGTGTGTGTTTCTTTGTGGCTCATTAGCTGTTTTCCCTGTGTAAAGGTCAGAGGGGGCAGGGTTTCTGTTGAGGCAGGGGATTAGCTGTGGGAGGAGCTTATCAGAGTTTGCAGGGCATCAGTTGAAGAAGGAGCAAAAAGGGTTTTCTTGTGTGTGTGTGTTTCTTTGTGGCTCATTAGCTGTTTTCCCTGTGTAAAGGTCAGAGGGGGCAGGGTTTCTGTTGAGGCAGGGGATTAGCTGTGGGAGGAGCTTATCAGAGTTTGCAGGGCATCAGTTGAAGAAGGAGCAAAAAGGGTTTTCTTGTGTGTGTGTGTTTCTTTGTGGCTCATTAGCTGTTTTCCCTGTGTAAAGGTCAGAGGGGGCAGGGTTTCTGTTGAGGCAGGGGATTAGCTGTGGGAGGAGCTTATCAGAGTTTGCAGGGCAGCGGCGCGCGCCTAGTGGCGCGCGCAGTTAGATCCGTCTTTTAGATTTAGGGGATCTAGTCTCAAACGTTTGTGGGGGGAGATCTAGGTGTTTTTTTGTGTGTGGGAAGTTATTTGTCCTGTCTTCAAGCTTTTTATGATGGAGGACCTCTGTAGCCAACCCCAACGACACGATCTCAAGATGGAAGGGGAGGGAACAGCTGCAGTCGCCTGCGATTCCTGCGCAATGTTTGCCATCTTGCCAAAGGTTGCAGGCAGCTTTACCTGCAGCAATTGCATGTTGATTGCTCTCTTAAAAGACAAAGTCCAGCAACTGGAGGAACGTGTAGCTACGCTCCAAAGAATTAGAGAGCTGGAGCTCTTCTTGGAAGCAACAGAGCACACCGTCTCCACCAAGGAGGAGACAGGGGACTCCCCTGAGAAGGAGTCTAGTTCACCAACACAGGAGCCAGATATATGGAGAAACGTGACTCAAAGAAGTAGGAGGCCCAGGGTTCACTCTGATTGCTTAGAAATACACAATCGCTTTGAGGTCCTCTCCCCTAGCATGGAAGACGAAGAGCAGACTCCATTTGAGGATCTCTCCCTCATTACAGTCGATCAGGTATATGAAGACGAGCAGCAAAGTCAGTCCTCAGGGAATGTGCAGGCGACCTTGGAACGGACAGCTCACGGAAGAACCCCGACCAAACCCAAGAGGAGGCGTGTAGTGGTGATAGGGGATTCCCTACTGAGGGGAACAGAAGCAGTGATCTGTGGGCCTGACAAGATGTCTCGGGAAGTGTGCTGTCTCCCCGGGGCTAAGATCCAAGATGTAACTGAACGACTGCAAGGAATCATAAAACCCACTGACAAATACCCCTTCCTCTTGGTTCATGTGGGAACCAATGACACTGCAAGCAATAGCCTCCAGAAGATCAAAAGAGACTACGAGGCTCTCGGCAGGAAATTGAAGCAACTAAATGCACAAATTGTCATCTCGTCTGTCCTCCCAGTTGAACGACGTGGCCCAGGGAGAGAGGGGAAAATAGTGGAAGTGAACAGCTGGCTTCGCAAATGGTGTAAACAGGAACGGTTTGGATTCTTAGATCACGGACTGCAGTTTCTTGAAGATGGACTTCTGGCAAGTGATGGGCTGCACCTCACAACGGTTGGGAGAAATGTTTTTGCCAAAAATCTCAGAAACCTCATCAGGAGGGCTTTAAACTGACTAATGTGGGGGAGGGAGACAGTGCTCCTGAAGGTAGGAGCCTATCAATTAATGAAGATGATCATCCAAATGTCATAGACCAAATGGAGAAAACAGCACACGGACCTAGTGGTGGGAGGAAAAAATCCTTAAATAAGAGACATGGGGGAATGATTAATGGACTTCAATGTCTGTACACTAATGCGCAAAGCATGGGAAATAAACAAGATGAGCTTGAGCTCTTGGTACAGCAAACTAAATATGACATAATAGGCATCACTGAAACCTGGTGGGATAAGTCCCACGATTGGAATGTAATAATGGGGGGATACAATCTATTTCAGAGAAACAGACCAGACAAGAAAGGAGGAGGAGTGGCGTTATATGTCAGGGATGTGTATACCTGTGAAGAGATCCAAGATTTAGATCCTCAAAGCCAAAGTGAGAGCATTTGGGTCAAAATTAAGGGAGAGAAGAATAACAGAGACCTCATTGTGGGAGTTTACTATAGATCCCCAAGCCAAACGGAGGACATAGATGATGCCTTCCTGGAACAGATGGCCAAGCATGCAAAAGGAAGGGAGATAGCAGTAATGGGGGACTTCAATTACCCGGATATTTGTTGGACGTCAAACTCAGCCAAGAGCATAAGGTCAAACAGATTCCTCACTGGCCTTGCAGATAACTTCATTGTCCAGAAAGTGGGAGAAGCAACAAGAGGAACAGCCATTTTAGATCTGGTCCTAACCAATGTTGATGACCTGGTTAGTGGGGTAGAAGTGGAAGGATCATTAGGCGCGAGTGATCATGCTCTTCTGAAGTTTACTATACAGCGGAAAGGAGCAGCCAAGCATACTAGGACTCAATTTCTTGACTTTAAGAAAGCCGACTTCATAAAACTTAGGGAAGTGCTGGGTGAGATCCCATGGACAACAATACTAAAAGGAAAGGGAGTTCATGATGGCTGGGAGTTTGTTAAGAGGGAGATACTAAAAGCACAACGTCAGGCAATACCAATGAGACGGAAACATGGAAGGTGCCTAAAGAAGCCAGGGTGGCTATCTAAAGAACTTTTAACTGAATTAAGATTAAAAAAGGATGTGTACAAAAAATGGAAAAGGGGGGAAACCACCAAAGAGGAATTCAAACAAAAAGCCAGCACATGTAGACACAAAGTCAGAAAAGCTAAAGCACAGAATGAACTCAGGCTTGCTAGAGAGGTTAAAAGCAACAAAAAAGGCTTTTATGGGTATGTTTGTAGCAAAAGGAAGAACAAAGAAACTGTGGGGTCACTCAGAGGAGAAGATGGTGAAATGCAAACAGGGGACACAGAAAGGGCTGAACTACTCAATGCCTTCTTTGCCTCAGTCTTCTCCGATAAAGAAAACAATGCCCGACCTGAAGAATTTGGAGCAAATGATTCAGCAAAGGAAACACAGCCCAGAATAACTAAGGAGATAGTACAAGAATATTTGGCTAGTTTAGATGTATTCAAGTCTCCAGGGCCAGATGAACTGCATCCAAGAGTATTAAAAGAACTGGCAGATGTGATCTCAGAACCACTGGCAGTCATCTTTGAGAATTCCTGGAGAACAGGCGAAGTCCCGGCAGACTGGAGGAGGGCAAATGTTGTCCCTATTTTCAAAAAGGGGGAAAGAGAGGACCCAAATAATTACCGCCCAGTCAGTCTGACATCAATAGCAGGGAAGATTCTGGAGCAGATCATTAGGCAAACAGTCTGTGAGCACCTAGAAAGGAATGCTGTGATCACCAATAGTCAGCATGGATTTCTGAAAAATAAGTCATGTCAGACTAACCTGATCTCGTTTTTTGACAGAATTACAAGCCTGGTAGATGAAGGGAACGCAGTGGATGTAGCCTACCTTGATTTCAGCAAGGCATTTGACAAGGTGCCCCATGATATTCTTGTAAAGAAGCTGGTAAAATGCGGTCTTGACTATGCTACCACTCAGTGGATTTGTAACTGGCTGACTGACCGAACCCAAAGGGTGCTCATCAATGGTTCCTCTTCATCCTGGAGAAGAGTGACTAGTGGGGTGCCACAGGGTTCTGTCTTGGGCCCGGTCTTATTCAACATCTTTATCAACGACTTGGATGATGGACTCAAGGGCATCCTGATCAAATTTGCAGATGACACCAAACTGGGAGGGGTGGCTAACACCCCAGAGGACAGGATCACACTTCAAAACGACCTTGACAGATTAGAGAACTGGGCAAAAATAAACAAGATGAATTTTAACAGGGAGAAATGTAAAGTATTGCACTTGGGCAAAAAAAATGAGAGGCACAAATACAAGATGGGTGACACCTGGCTTGAGAGCAGTACATGTGAAAAGGATCTAGGAGTCTTGGTTGACCACAAACTTGACATGAGCCAACAGTGTGACGCGGCAGCTAAAAAAGCCAATGCAATTCTGGGCTGCATCAATAGGAGTATAGCATCTAGATCAAGGGAAGTAATAGTGCCACTGTATTCTGCTCTGGTCAGACCACACCTGGAGTACTGTGTCCAGTTCTGGGCACCACAATTCAAGAAGGACACTGACAAACTGGAACGTGTCCAGAGGAGGGCAACCAAAATGGTCAAAGGCCTGGAAACGATGCCTTATGAGGAACGGCTAAGGGAGCTGGACATGTTTAGCCTGGAGAAGAGGAGGTTAAGGGGTGATATGATAGCCATGTTCAAATATATAAAAGGATGTCACATAGAGGAGGGAGAAAGGTTGTTTTCTGCTGCTCCGGAGAAGCGGACACGGAGCAATGGATCCAAACTACAAGAAAGAAGATTCCACCTAAACATTAGGAAGAACTTCCTGACAGTAAGAGCTGTTCGACAGTGGAATTTGCTGCCAAGGAGTGTGGTGGAGTCTCCTACTTTGGAGGTCTTTAAGCAGAGGCTTGACAACCATATGTCAGGAGTGCTCTGATGGTGTTTCCTGCTTGGCAGGGGGTTGGACTCGATGGCCCTTGTGGTCTCTTCCAACTCTATGATTCTATGATTCTATGATTCATCCCATCAGGGCCAGCCCTACAATGAGGTAGAATGAAGCAGCTGCCTCAGGCGGTGGATGCTGAGGTGGGGCAGCGAGTGAACAGAGCTGTCAGTGTCATATGACCTGCCCTGTAGCCCCTAGGCTAGCCTTTTGCCCTTGAGGGTAGTCGTTTCACCAGTACAGTGGTACCTCGGGTTAAGTACTTAATTCGTTCTGGAGGTCTGTGCTTAACCTGAAACTGTTCTTTAACCTGAAGCACCACTTTAGCTAATGGGGCCTCCCGCTGCTGCCGCGTCGCCAGAGCATGATTTCTGTTCTCATCCTGAAGCAAAGTTCTTAACCTGAAGCACTATTTCTGGGTTAGCGGAGTCTGTAACCTGAAGCGTATGTAACCTGAAGCGTATGTAACCTGAGGTACCACTGTATTAAAGTAGGATTCAACTACCCGTCCAGTTGGCTTCAGGACGAGCCTTGGAGGAGGGTGCCATCTTGTTTTTCGCCTCAGGCAGCAAAATGTCTTTTCCTTAACCACTGTTTTGTGCATGTCTGGTATATTGGAATCTTGTACCTTGAAAATGATTTAGAAATTGGCTGGGTGCACAGTGGACCTTGAGTTTCCAGAACTCAGGGCAGGTGGGGAGACCCACAGGCAGTGCAAAGGCACCCCATCCTAAGAAACATGGAGATGTTCAACTGAGAGCGTTGTGCGTCAGCAAACGCTCACAAGAGAAATCGGATGTGTGCAACTTTTGAATATACTGTGTGCCTGGGACAGAGCAGGGCATGGGGTATGCCTTTAGCTCTGCGGGCCAGTTTTTGACCAGGATAGGCCTTTTGGGCCAAGCTGCATGATTGACTGGGGGGTTGTCTCACAAACACCCTTGAGAAAGGTTTTTACTCCCTCTCTTGTAACACTACAACTCTTGGACATCCAATGACTGACGCTGACTGTTGGAAGATTCAGGACAGATAAAAGGAAGTCCTTCTTCATGTAACACATAGATAAACTATGGAACTCACTGCCACAGGAGGCAGTGATGGCCACCAACTTGGATGGCTTTAAAAGACGGTTGGACATATTCATGGAGGAGAGGGCCATCAATGGGGATTAGACTAAGGTTACCAGATTTTTTTCAAAGAATTCGGGGACACTTTTTTTTTTTGAAAAGAGAAAAAAATAGTTATTAAAAAAGTTATTTTTTAAAAAATTAAGAAGTAATATCTTCTCTTCTGTGGTCTCCTCTGTTGCGCGGCCTTCCTCTGGGCCCTGGTCTGCTCTTTTGGAGTGCTAGCCGCCATGGAGTAGGCTCAGGTCGGGCCTGGGCTCGGCCATGTGTCCTTGTCCTCCCGGTGCTCTCCTATGTCTCCTCCTCAGTGGCAACGGCCCGGTAAGGGCGGGGCTCCCCTCTTTTTTCCTCTTTCTCTCTCCTCCTTCTCCTCTCCTCCTTCTCCCTGAATCAGCTCCGGGGTTTTCCTGGCCCCGGAGCACCACTGGGCAGTCAGCCAGGCGCTATAACTTCCAGCTCGATTTGGGTCGCAGGGGGTGGTCAGCTGTTCCCCCAGTTGATGCACTGCGTGTCCCTGGTTCCCCCCTCGGCAGTGGCGGCGGCAGCGGCAGTCTCAGCAGCCCACAGCCAGTCTGGTAGCGCAGTTGGCTCTGGCTGGCTTCAGGAGCTGCTCGCTGCCGTGGCGCCCGCCATATTGCCTCGCCGGAAGTCCCCATGTGATATATGTCTTGTGCCGTTGAACCAATCACGCAACATGCATTCCCTACTAATAAATCTATAGCACTTAAAATTTAAATCCAGGGAGATTCTGGGGACCGATTTGAAAATCTGGGGACTGTCCC
This sequence comes from Podarcis vaucheri, assembly GCF_965113315.1. Taxonomy (NCBI): domain Eukaryota; kingdom Metazoa; phylum Chordata; class Lepidosauria; order Squamata; family Lacertidae; genus Podarcis; species Podarcis vaucheri. The sequence continues at coordinate 85,968,630 of NC_138765.1, read as the reverse complement.
CGGGAAACGAGGACGTCTGGTAACCATAGATTAGACACCGTGGCTCAGCTCTGCCTTCGCAGTTGGAGGCAGCAGTGCTACTGAATCTCAGTTGCTGGAAACCCCAGGAGGGGAGAGGGATCTTGTATTCAGGTCCTACTTGTAGGTTTCCCATAGTTATCTGGTTGCCTATTGCAAGAAGAGGATTCAGGGCTAGATTGGCCATTGGCCTGATCCAGTAGCCTCTTCTAATGTGTGTGACCTGCCTTGGTCTTCCTCTTGTGACATCCAGTCGTCCCTCAAAACAAGTTTGTTGGATGGGTGAGCATTGACATTATACATCTGTTAACACCTGATCCTGCTTAATAATAAGAATAAAAAGTTTTATTTATACCCCGCCCTCCCCAGCCAAGACCGGGCTCAGGGCAGCTAACACCAGATACAAAAACAATTGATTGAAATACAACTTTAAAAAACAAGATTAAAATACAACATTAAAATACAGCCTCCTTTCAGTAAAACTCAAATCGAAAACTTTTTGGGGGATGAAAACGTCAAGTCTTCACCAAGGATAACTATCCATACTGGGCCAGAAAAAAGCCAGGGAAGTCCCCAAGTAGGAGTTCCATCACAGAAGGAAAAGGAAAGAGGGGGAGGGGATCAGGCTGATTCCAAGCCAAAGGCCAGGCGGAACAACTCTGTCTAACAGGCCCTGAGAAAAGAAATCAGATCCTGCAGGGCCCTGGTCTCACGAGGCAGAGCGTTCCACCAGGCCGGAGCCAGTGTTGAAAAGGCCCTGGCTCTGGTTGAGGCTAATCTGACTTCCTTAGGGCCCGGGACCTCTAGGGTGTTGCTATTTATGGACCTTATGGTCCTCTGCGGGGCATACCGGGAGAGGCGGTCCCGTAGGTATGAGGGTCCTAGGCTGTGAAGGGCTTTAAAGGTCAAAACCAGCACCTTAAATCTGACCCTGTACTCCACTTAAGGCTCTTGCAGCCATCTTCTGCATCAACCTCTGGACCATAGCTGTCAACCGTCCCTTATTTGGTGGGAAAGTCCCTTATCCCAGCGCCGTGTCCCGCTGCTGTCCCTTATTGATGATATCCCTTAAATTTCCTGGGTTTCAAAGGAAGCAGCTCCTCTCCCTCCCTCCCTGCCGGCCAGGGAGGAGGGGAGCTCCAACCGTGTTGCTTGGCTGTGTTGCTCACCCAATAAGGAGTCTAAGAACGACTGGGTGGTTGAGCTTGCATGCCTTGTGCTGATCAAATTGGCCGCATTGCCTGGGGACTCGCCTTTGCTCAGCGCTTCCCAGCGGAGAGGTGATGGTGGTTTTCCTTGCTGCATCCCCTTTGCCGGATTGCTGCACTGTGGGAACCCCCGCTTGGGGCTTCGTTTGGCTGCTGGTTGACTAAAATCCCTTATTTTGGCTACTGATCCCTTATTTTCGAGGTTGCTGGTCCCTTATTTTCAAATCTGTAAGTTGACAGCTATGTTCTGGACCACTTCCTATATTACCCACCACGACAACGCAGCCTGGACCTAAATAGAGCATGGATCCCTCGGTGGTTTGGTCATCCCTCTCCAGGAATCGAGAGCAGGCAAAAGGCACCTTGTGTCAGCAAAGTGGGGCAAAACAACCCTTCCTCCACCCCACCCCAGTTCAGGAGCAGATTCTTTGCTTCTCAGACTCAACTTCAAGCTACTGACTCAGCATTCAATGGTCTTGGCCAGGAAGGATGCCAGAAAGAGGACTTTGCCCCTCCCCTTCCAAGGAGGCAGGGTGGCATCCAGCTGGCTTCATTTGCATTTTTCTGGTAGGCTTGGAAGGGGGGGGGATTTGTCTTCTAGTGGAGTGGTGAAATCCACCCTCCTTCTCTCACCAGGTGCATCTAAATCCTACTCACTCCAGGCACTGATGGAGACAGTCTTTCCTTTGATCGTCCTGTCATGATACTAAGTAGCCTGGGTAAATACAGAAGCTGTTTTTAATTATGATATGTGGAATGTTTAGAGCAGAGGCTTACATTTGACATGGAAACAGAATATCCAGATACGGCAGCAATAAAGACATGTAAATATTTGAGAGAAGAATAGCCTCAAATAAAGTCCCAGCAGCCAGCCTGACCAATTGTCAGTGGTAATGGGAATTGTAGTCCCACAGCATCCTTGTGGGTCGATTCTGCTTTTGGTGGCAATGTTGCGGTGCTGTTTATCCCTTTTTTCATTGCCAAATTATTTTATTAATGCTTCTGCTAGTTGCTTGCTTTAAATTTGGGCGATATTGTGGATGTTTTGGCTGAACAGTAGCAGATAAATGCTTCAAAGCAATAAATAAATGCTGAACTTGATTCTGTAAACGAGGTTGCAAAGATTATGAGCTGACGGCAGCTGATGGCAACCCAGAGAGGCATAATAATAAATATAGCCAATGACTAATACTTGATCTTAGAGGGAAAGTCAGTTTCCATCGTCACGTGGGTGCATGCTCGTGGCATTTTAATGTCATAAGAAGAGCCTGCTAGATCAGGCCGGGGGCCTATCTAGTCCAGCATCCTGCTTTCAAAGTGACCAACTAGATCCCCTGTGAGAAACCCACAAGCAGAATTCAAGAACGAGAGCCCTCTCCCTTCTTGTGGCTTCCCGTGGCTGGTATTCAAAAGTATTGCTGCCTCTGTCTGTGGAGCCAGAGCAGAGCCATCATGGCTTGGTAGCCATCGAAAGCCCTCTTCTCAATGCCTTTGTCCAATCCTCTTCTAAAGCCATCCAGGTTGGTGGCCATTCCTGACTCCTGTGGAACTGGGTTCCATAGTTTAACTCAGGGGTCCCCAAACAAAGGCCCGTGGGCTGGATAAGGCCCGAGAGACTCGTTTATCCGGCCCGCGGTGACCCCTGCTGCCCGCTGCCACCGCCCGCTCTTACTGGCGCTGCGCTGCACCGCTGCCCACTTTCGGGTCGGAGGAGCACTGGAAATAGCTTGTGAGCATGTGCATGTGTTATTTGCGCATTCGCAAGCGTTTATTTCTGGTGCACATCCGGGTCGGAGGAGGCCCATGCACATGCGCACAAGCTATTTCTGGTGCTCCTCCAACCCGGAAGTGTGCCGGAAATAGCGTGTGCACACGCGTTTGGGCATGTGCTCGCCTGTGCGATCGACGCTGGAGACACCAGCCCGAGGCACAGTACGTTTGCTGACCCCTGGTTTAACTGCACGGTGCATGAATAACTTTATTTTATCTGTCTCAAATCTTCCAGCAATCAGCTTCACTGGATGACCTTGGGTTCTAGTGTGGTGTAGTGGTTAAGAGTGGTAGACTCGTAATCTGGTGAACGGGGTTCACGTCCCGGCTCCTCCACATGCAGCTGCTGGGTGACCTTGGGCTAGTCACACTTCTCTGAAGTCTCTCAGCCCCACTCACCTCACAGAGTGTTTGTTGTGGGGGAGGAAGGGAAAGGAGAATGTTAGCCGCTTTGAGACTCCTTGGGGTAGTGATAAAGCGGGATATCAAACCCAAACTCTTCTTATGAGAGAGGGAGACAAAAATTTTCCCTGCCCGCTTCCTCCATGCCATGTATAATTGTATGCATGTCCAAGCAGACCTTTGGGAAATTCCTTCAAGAAAGCTGTGGCTCGGGAGAGCAGCCATGCAGCCCCATTGATTGCCCTGTGGTTTGTGTGGGCTCTTTCCTCTCTTTCCTGGAGGTGCTGGGGTTGGGGGCAGCCAAGGAACCTGCTGTGTGCGTGTGTGTGTTGTGTTGGGCAGTGAGAACTGGATGTGCTCAGACAATGCCCCATACACAGAGTTGCCCCGAAGGGCTGCCGGGCTGCTTTGGTCCTCTCCTCCTCTCCTAATTCCATGGGCAGGAAATATGAATTGACATTCAGAAGGAAATCTGCAAAACTCCCTTCCAAGAAATGCAGCGCTTAGATTCCAGTCGACAATACTTTTCTTTTTTTCCGCTCTGAAGCAAATCCCCATCAATAAACTATTTAGCTGGTGGAAAATAAGGAATGGGCCGTGTTTGGCATCAAGAAGCATTAGCGCTTGGATGTATTTATTCTGGATCTCATCGCCGAAAATATTTTCAGGAAGCGTGTATGCGTGTGGGTGGGGGGTGGGGGCTGAGAGCTGGGGGGGGGGCCGGTTGTCCTTGCACAAGGAAAGGAGCTAAACGTTGGGTAGTGTCGCTTTTCCAGCTGCACGGGGATGTAAAACGATTACCCTCAGGTTGGATCCAAAGGCAGATGTGGAAAACATGCTATTTAAATTTCAAAACCTCCCACCTCCTCGCCCAGCGGCTGTCAAACCTGCTAAGTCTCACCACAAAGCAGGTTAGCGATGGAGCTCAGCTTTTCAAAGCTTTCTTTTGCAAAACCAAGGAGCCCCTTGGGACATGATGGGGATGGCAGCTGGACAGGCAGGTCGGAAGCTGGGGTGTCGTCAGATGCTGTCCCGGGGGGGGAGCATGGCATGTTCTCTGGGCAGGGCCACAAGGCCCCCTTACCTGCTGAGCATAGGTCAAGTGCCTGGGAGCCCAGGAATGACTGCAGCATCATCTGCAAAGCATGGTATGTCGAAGCATCCAAATAACAACGACAATTTATTTATATCCTGCCTTTTCCCCAGACCAAGGTTCAACACCATGGGTAAGCAAACTAAGGCCCAGGCCGGATCCGGCCAAATCGCCTTCTAAATCCGGCCCATGGACGGTCTGGGAATCAGTATGTTTTTACATGAGTAGAATGTGCCCTTTTATTTAAAATGCATCTCTGGGATATTTGAGGGGCATAGGAATTCGTTCATCCCCCCCAAATAGTCTGCTCCCCCACAAAGTCTGAGGGACAGTGGACTGGCCCCCTGCCGAAAACGTTTGCTGACCCCTGCTCAAGACGGCTCCCAGATTAAAATACAAAACCAGGTAAAACAGAAGAAGCTAAGAACATAGAAAGGATCATCATTAAAAAACAACAACAATTATACAGTAAAAGAATTAAAACAATATATAAAAATCTATTAAAGGTATAAAAGCTTCATAGTACCATCCCTTTCCTTTAAAAAAGTCAGCTGCTGAAGTCACAGGTTCAATTCCCATATGGGACAGCTGCATATTCCTGCTTCTCAGGGGGTTTGACTAGATGATCCTCAGGGTCCCTTCCAGCTCCACGATTCTATGCCTCTATGCCTTTTGTAATAGAAAGGTTTTTCTTCACCTGCTGGCAAAGGGACATCAAGGAGGGAGAAAGTCTAACTGCTCTAGGGAGGGAGTTCCAAATTGTATCACCTTTCCAAAGGCTTGTTGCCTTTGATTCCTTCTCTGCTGCCACAAGTACAGAGTTTTTCTGCGTGGTGATCGGCCTTCTGTCATCCAGCCCCCCCGAGTTGTGTGCCATAGCACTGTGACCCCATCGCCCCTAATATAGTAAAAATAACCAGGCAGGACAAAGAATGTAAAGGTAAAGGTAAAGGGACCCCTGAGAGTTAAGTCCAGTCGCGGACAACTCTGGGGTTGCGGCGCTCATCTCGCTTTACTGGCCGAGGGAGCTGGCGTACAGCTTCCAAGTCTTGTGGCCAGCATAACTAAGCCACTTCTGGACAACCAGAGCAGCGCATGGAAATGCCGTTTACATTCCCACTGGAGTGGTACCTGTTTATCTACTTGCACTTTGATGTGCTTTTGAACTGCTAGGTTGGCAGGAGCAGGGACCGAGCAACAAAAGCTCACTCCGTCGCGGGGATTTGAACCGCCAACCTTCTGAATGGCAAGTCCTAGGCTCTGTGGTTTAACCCAGTGTTTCCCAACCTTTTTTGGGCAAAGGCACACTTGTTTCATGAAAAAAATCTCGAGGCACACCACCATTACAGCCCCGTGACGTCAGCGCGCAGCGTCACGCCGGGAGGGACATGAATTGCTAGCAAATTACATAATCACCTCCTTGAGGGCTGGCTCATCTTCTCCGAAGGCAGAACCCCATTAATTAACAGCACAGACTCACACCATAGCCAAGACGAGGGGGGAAAACCTCAGTCATGCACAGTCATGCACATGTGGGGGCTAAATGAAGACGAAGACTGGGCAGAGAGCAGGGTTCAAATCACCCCACCTGGCCAGGACAATCCCTGGGTGCTCCCTTGGGCCACTCGCCTGACCCACCTCGCAGGGCTGTTGTTGCGAGGATAACACGGGGAGAACCACGCGCGCCCCCGGGAGCTCCTTGGAGGAGAAAGCGGGCGATGAATGCAATGCACAAAATATATGAGAGGCGACCAGGTTTTGCAGGTGAGGGGCCCCCGCCAGCCTCCGCTTCCAACACCCGGCGCAACGACGCTGAAGTTTCCCCCCGGGCTCGGCTCGGGGAGCAGCGCTGCTCCCCCCCGGCTCCCCTTCGCCCTCCCGGCTCTCTCTGCCGCCCACTGGGGACCCCCCTCACCTGCAAAGTCCGGAGCGCCGGTGGAAGTTGCATGCATGCATGCAGGGTGCCGCGTTGCCATTGCATTGCACTGCACTCCATGCAACACCTGCACGCATGCATTGCCTTGCACGCCCGCCAAGGGGTCTCCCCGCGGTCCGATGCGTCCCCTCCGGCGCGGATGCAGCATTGCAAAAGTAACCCCCCCCCGACGCAGCCCTACCTGGGGGGCAGCCTCCGCCTCTGCCGCTCCGCCTCCGCGGGGATCCCCGGGCTCCATCCTGCCGCCCGATCTCCGCGGGGGCGCAGGCAGGCTGCGCGGGGTCTGCGCGGAAGAGCCCCTGCCCGCCCGGCCGCTGCACTCATTCCATGGCCGGGAGAAGAGCGCTTCAAACAAAACGCCCGGCCCGCCAGGCCACCCTGGGAAACGTAGTTTGCGCACCCCGCGCGGGCGCGGAGCCCAAGGGCGAGGGGACTACGGATCCCAGCAGCCCCCGCACCGGGGACGGAGGGGGAGAGGCCGGGTGCAGGGATGGAGGGACGGGTGGGCGAGCGAGTGAGTGAGTGAGTGGCAGCCGCCAAGCCTTGGCCGAGAGCCAGGAAGGGCCTCCCCGGAGGAGGAGGAGGGGGAGGGAGGCGCAGAGCGGGAGGGAGGGAGGGAACCCCAGGGGTCATCTAGTGACGGCACCCCAATCGAAAATTTGACTTTTTTAAAAAAATATCTTTCAACTTTTTTAATTTTTCCCGCGGCACACCAGGCAACATCTCGCGGCACACTAGTGTGCCGCGGAACAGTGGTTGGGAAACACTGGTTTAACCCACAGTGCCACCTGCGCCAAATAGGCCACAACTTTATTGATTATGGATGCGAAAGGTGTGGCATAGGCACTGGATATACCTTTTCACACTCCAGCCCTTCTGCTTGGAGTGTTCCCAGGGCAGACACAACTGGGGAGTCCTATGACCTTCATCAAATAGGGGTACCCCCAGAGGGGTCCCCATCGAGGAGTGCTCTGGCCCTAGCACCCACCTGGGTACCTGGACATATCCGACTCCTCGCAGATCCCATTATTGGGATATCATTTTCCATGAAGGGGCAGGCAGAGGCTACAACCTCCCCTGCAACCGAGACTAAGGCCCACTAGTCCAGAGAGGGCTCTTGTACCTGGTTTCTGTTTTGGGGTTTCCCTGAATGGTCATCTGGTCGGCCACTGTGAGATGCTGGACTAGATGGGCAGGATCTCCTTAGGTTCTGAACTTTATTTGTCCCAAGTGTTTTCTGGCATAGCTGTCAACTTACAGATTTGAAAATAAGGGACCAGCAGCCTTGAAAATAAGGGATCAGCAGCCAAAATAAGGGATTTTCCGAACACAGGTATGTTCAACTTCTGAGCCCCTCCAAGCCAAAGGCAGAAAGCCCAGCCAGCAGCCAAACGAAGCCTTAAGCAGTGGTTCCCACAGCGCAGCAACCCGGCAAAGGGGATGCAGCAAGGAAAACCACCGTCACCTCTCTGCTGGGAAGCGCTGAGCAAAGGCGAGTCCCCAGGCAATGCGGCACAAGGCATGCAAGCTCCACCCCCTCAGTCGTTCTTAGACTCTTTATTGGATGAGCAACGCAGCCAAGAAACACAGTTGGAGCCTCCCTCCTCCCTGGCTGGCAAGCAGGGAGGGAGAGGAGCTGCTTCCTTTGAAACCCGGGAAATTTAAGGAACATCATCAATAAGGGACAGCAGCGGGACACGGCGCTGGGATAAGGGACTTTCCCACCAAATAAGGGATGGTTGACAGCTATGTTTTCTGGCGAGCCCTGGAGATGCAGGAGGGCAAAGGGAAAACATGCCTTTCCTTTCTGAGTGTGGAATAAAGGATCTTGGGTATTTGAGGCCTTTGAGGCCTTTGAGGCAGGAGAGGCAGCGGATGTCTCTTTGGCCCCCGAGAACAAATGGGGTCAGCGATGCTCAGCTCCCCCTCCGAAAGGCCCGGCTCCAGCCTCCCTTTCTTCTTCTTCATGAAAGTTTAATGCTTGTACCTCATTAATGAGCTCCCCAGAAAGCAAGACTCCTGCAAGCTCTGGATCTATTAAAATGCATCCAGGTCCCTGCCGGTCTCAGGCAGGGCAAGAGCAGGGGGGACTCGGGAGGATTAGCCAATCAAGCCTGCTTTACATAGATCCCTGCACTGATGCTCTTGCAAAAGGGCAGCTTGGATTCAGGCTCAAAAGCTGGAGGAGGAGGGGAGATGCGTTCCCTGCTGTTCCTTTCTCCTGTGCCAGGCTAAGGATAGGGAGATGGGGAGGGGTGTGTGGCCCAGGGTTGGCCCAAGACATTTTAGCACCTGAGGCAAACCAATAAACGGTGTCCCTCGTCAGGGAAGAAGGAGTGAAGTTCCACATCAGGAACAAGGGTGTGGTGGTTGTGGGAATGTTCAGGGATGCAGGAGAGGATATATTGTTTGATTGTAGCCTTTCCAACTTGTGTAAACAAGTTCCACAATTTAGCAGAGTAACATTCTCCATTTTAAACTTGCAGCGGATGCATTTGCTCAGGCTCGCTAAAGCCTCTATAATAACTGTTCTGGTATTTCCCCCTTATTCCCTCATAAAAGATAAAACACGACACAGTCTTCTATAAAAGTATAAAAAGAGTTTACTCACATTTTGTTCACAATCGGATCCCAGAAGTCAGACTTAGTTTAGAAAAGTAACATACAGCTGGAAACTATCTCATAAGGAGACAGTCCCTTTGTCCTCTCTTGGCTGGAGCCAAGAGAGCATCTTAGGCTAAGCAGATGTTGCTTCTTCGATGCATGTAGTCAAAGAGAGGGGGATGGCTGCCCTGCCCTGTGCTTTTGTCATTACCTGCACAGGTGAGGCCAAGCCCACCTCTAGTCACGTGTAGAGGAAGTCTGTCCCAGCCCAGAAGGAAACAGGGAGTTTACCTGCTGGCTGGACAAACGTTCCTCCCCATGTGTAAACATGTTCACTCTAGGAATGTTGTACTTGACTGCTCTTGTGTTTCACATCCCACAGTGGTGGAATAAAGATGTACCTTGAGAGCAGACCAGTGGATCCTTGAGGGGTGGGGCTGCAAAGGGGACAACAGATCCAGCCTCTAAGGAGCATGTTATGAGAGAAAAACTGCTCCTTTTCCCTTATGGGGTACCCAAGAGCCCATAGAGAGTCCTTTTGTAGGTTTTGTAGGCAGGAGAAAATAGCAGAGACCAACCAGAGAATATTGAGAAGCAAAGTAGCTAGTAAGCCTGATCTTTATTAAAGCTGTTGCAACAGGGTGCTCCCCCCCCCACCTGTCCTGGAGTCCAAGACCACCCCCAGAAACATCATACGTACATCACAGAAGGGGTGTGGCCCAAGACCACCCCCTTAATACACCAGAGAAGGGGCGGAAATCTGTGTGTGTTGTTTCTTCCTGTCTGCCAGGCTACCTGATTGGATTACCTGGGCATCCTGGCCACTCTTTTGTTCTGATAACTACTCAATTCCTGAATCCAGGTCACAAGTCACAGGCTCACACCCTATTCATATCTTAAAACAGGATTTGTGAAAGAGACAATGGGGAGATTTCCATTTCCTTCCACCTTGCAGAGAAATATTTGAGGTCATTTTGGGAGAGAGAAAATGGTTTCAGGACTTTTCAGTGGATTTCAGATATGTGGTTTACATATTTGTATGTGTTTGCTTGGTACATTTATGAACATCTATTATATATACAGTGGACGCTCGGGTTATGAACGTGATCCATGCGGGATGCACGTTCGCAACCCGCAGTGTTCGCAACCTGCATCTGCGTGTCTGTGCATGCACAGGATGCGATTTTGTGCTTCTGTGCATGTGCAAAGTGTGATTTAGCACTTCTGCGCATGCGCGGCTGCCGAAACCCGGAAGTAACCCATTCCGGTACTTCCAGGTTTGGGCGGTTTGCAACCCCCCAAAAAAGCAACCTGAAGCATCTGTAATCCGAGGTATGACTATATAAGACATTTATAAAACTCTTATAACAAGCGCACCAGTGGCGGCAGCAGCAAGAGATACATTCTCACATCGCCTTGCCTTACGGGTGGGCTGGTGCTGGTGTGACTTGCCACGTTCTCCCTCTTGCAACATCCGACAGAAGAGTCTGCCAGTTCAAGCCAATGGAGACCCATCTAATCTGGCACCTTCCTCTTACAGTGGTCAACCAGATGCCCCAAAGGGAAACCTACAAGCATGATTGGAGCACAAAAGCCCTCTCCCATCCTGCGGTTTCCAGGCATAGCTGTGGAGACAGAGCAGAGCCTTTGTGGCTAGGAGCCATCGATAGCCTCTCCTCCATGAATTTGCCTAATCCTCTATTAAAGCCATCCCGCTTAGTGGCCACCACTGCCTCTTGTGGAAGGGAGTTCCACAGTTTAACTATACGCTGCATGGAGAAGGACTTTCTGTTGTGGTTTTAGGAGCTCTGCATCCCCCAGCCGTAGAGGGCTGGTGGCATCAGCTTCAGCAAAAGGAACCGAAACGTTACTCCCCTCGCAGAGAAAGCTGGTTTGAATCAAGAGCAGATGGCGGATGAGGACAGGCTTGAGTTCAAGGCAGGCACGTGGGAGGGGCGCCCCTTTCACTTGCGTGTCGTTTCATGCTTCCCCTGGTCTGACTTTAATTTTACGCTGTATTAGAACTTGGCACCTGAGACATGTTAACTCTAAGTCTCCAAACAAACCCCTGTGTTGCAAAGAGAACGCCAACAATGTCTAGGCAACAGGATGACCATATACATACGTAATAGACAATCTTTATAGAATTCCTTCAAACCATAAAGAGTGGGTGGATATAGAATGCTTCAAAAACCCATCTTATTCCGAATGAATGTATGTAGATGAAAATATCAAATGCTGTGGAACAGTTCTCATGTAATAATATGGTCATTCGAAATAAGATGGGTTTATGAAGCATTCTATATCCACCCACCACACTGATGAAGAGTTCTGCGAAACAGTAGTCAATATCCGGAATCACTGTTCAGCATTGGACATCATATTGGCTGAATACACAAAGCTTCACAGCTTGTCTTTCATCGTACAAAGCTTGGTAGCTCACTTCATTCAAAGATTTTCAGAGACTTTGAGGCTGAAGATTTCATTTTGAACTCTTTATGGTTTGAAGGAATTCTATAAAGATTGTCTATTACGTATGTATATGGTCATCATGTTGCCTAAACTCTATCAGGAAAGCAGCTAACTGGCTCTGTGCAGTGAAGGAAACTGGCTATTGCAGGAGAAAGGAACTGGGAGCACCAGCAATTCCCAGTAAGCTCTCTTCCCATTAGGCTCAGCGGCTTAGGGTGGGGAGGGCCCAGGCACCATAATAAAACTGGCATGGAATGACTAATGATGAATGTGAATGGAAGCAAGAAGAACTACCGGCGAAAGAAGAATGGAGGACGAAGTTGAGGGACTATGCAGAATCAGATAAATTAACAGGAAGGATCTGAAACCTGCGGGATCAGAGATTCTTAGAAGACTGGAGTAAATATATGAACTATTTGAAAAGTAATTGTGAAAGTAAAAGTAATTGTGATGAACAGATTACGCTGGTAGGACTGCAAGACGTTTTGTACGGTGGATTATTTGAAATATTGCAAGAAAGAATATGAAGAGAATTATTAGTTAAGGACAATTAAATGTAATACAGAAATTAAGAAATGCAGAAGAAGTGATAAAGAACGGAGAATCATCAGAGGTGTTGATGGAAGTCTAAAATATTGTATAAGATGAGAAGTTATGTTGTATGACTGCTGGAACCAATATGTTAAAAAATCTATCTATCTATCATCTATCTATATCTATCTATCTATCTATCTATCTATCTATCTATCTATCTATCTATCTATCTATATCTATCTATCATCTATCTATCTATCTATCTATGACTAATGATGAATGTGCTTCTACCATAAGAACATATGAAGAGTATGTGCTGGATCAGGCCAGTGGCCCAACTAGCCCAGCCTCCTGTTCTCACAGTGGCCAACCAGATGTCCGTGAGAAACCTGCATGCAGGATTTGAGCACAAGAGCAGCTCTCCTTCCCGTGGAATCCAGCCACTAGGATTAAGAAACATTGCTGCATTCAGCTGTGGAGGCAGAGCAGAGCCACCTTGGCTAACAGACTTTGATAACCTTTTCCACCGTGAATTTGTTTAAACCTCTTTTAAAGCTGTCAAGGTTGGTAGCCACTGTCTCCTGTGGGAGCGAGTTCCATAGTTGAACTTTGTACTGCTTGAAGAAGGACTACCGTATTTTTCCATGTATAAGACGACCCTTTTTCTGGTTTACAGTGGTAAGGTAAAGGACCGTTAGGTCCAGTCGTGACCGACTCTGGGGTTGTGGCACTCATCTCGCTTTATTGGCCAAGGGAGCCAGCGTACAGCTTCCGGGTCATGTGGCCAGCATGACTAAGCCGCTTCTGGTGAACCAGAGCAGCACACGGAAACGCCGTTTACCTTCCCGCCGGAGCGGTACCGAACTGCTGACCGGCAAGCCCTTGGCTCTCTGGTTTAACCCACAGCACCACCCGCGTCTCTCGGTTTACAGTGGTACCTTGGGTTAAGTACTTAATTCGTTCCGGAGGTCCATTCTTAACCTGAAACTGTTCTTAACCTGAAGCACCACTTTAGCTAATGGGGCCTCCTGCTGCGGCTGCGCCACTGGAGCACGATTTCTGTTCTCTTGCTGAAGCAAAGTTCTTAACCTGAAGCACTATTTCTGGGTTAGCGGAGTCTGTAACCTGAAGCGTATGTAACCTGAAGCATATATAACCCGAGATACCACTGTATTTATCTTTTTGGTGATAAATTGAGGGTCATCTTATACACGGGTTAATATGCTAAGTAAGCGAGGGCTGGTGCTGCGGCGGAACAGGGAAATGTCGGAGAGGAGTCTGCTTACCCGCTCTCCCCAGCTTAGGAAGAGAATTTGGTGACTGCCAGTATGCGATGTATTACGGCACCAATTCCATCAGCCAGAGTGGGTGATCATGGAAAAGCTGCTCAACAGCTTAGCGAACTTACAAAAGAAGCTTGAGGGCTCGCAAAAATAGGGGTCGTCTTATACATGGGGTCCTGTTACATACAGAAAAATATGGTATTTTCTACCTGTCCTTATTCTTCCAAAGTTCCTTTTCACTAGATGCCTGCGAGTTCTAGTTTTATGAGAATGGGAGAAAAGTGTATCTCTATCTACTGTAATTTTTGCTCTATAAGACTCACTTTTTCCCTCCTAAAAAGTAAGGGGAAATGTGTGTGCGTCTTATGGAGCGAATGCGGGCTGTACAGCTATCCCAGAAGCCAGAACAGCAAGAGGGATTGCTGCTTTCACTGTGCAGCGATCCCTCTTGCTGTTCTGGCTTCTGAGAGCCAGTGTGGTGTAGTGGTTAAGAGCGGTAGTCACGTAATCTGGGTAACCGGGTTCGCGTCTCCGCTCCTCCACATGCAGCTGCTGGGTGACCTTGGGCCAGTCACACTTCTGTGAAGTCTCTCAGCCCCACTCACCTCACAGAGTGTCTGTTGTGGGGGAGGAAGGGAAAGGAGAATGTTAGCCGCTTTGAGACTCCTGAAGGGGAGTGAAAGGCGGGATATCAAATCCAAACTCTTCTTCTTCTTCTTCTGAGATTCAGAATATTTTTTTCTTGTTTCCCCCCTCCAAAAACTAGGTGCGTCTTGTGGTCTGGTGTGTCTTATAGAGCAAAAAATACGGTACTTTGTCTGTCCCAGGCATCATTTTATAAACTTCTGTCAAGTCACCTCTTCCTTGCCTTTTCTCCAAACTGAAATTCCCCCAAAGCTGCAACTTTTCTTTACAGGGGAGTCCCTCTGGCCCCTTGACAATCCTGGTTCCCAAAGGCAAGGAAGATGCTTTGAAGACTCAGGCCAGCTTGTAGCAGACTGAATCAACTTCCCCCATGAACATCTGGAAAGGATCTCTGAGGTCAGAGATTTGTGCACTGGAGTGAGGCTGTTGCTCAGGGAGGCCTTGTACCTCAAGCCAGCTTGCTGATCACCACTGGAGGCAGCACATGCTGGGGCGGGGAGCCAGGATGGGTGCATGCTGTCTCTGAATGTAGCTGTGGACCTCTTGTTGTTGATGTGTGGCCAGAGGAATGGCGTGGCCCCAAAAGTTGCTTGCACAACTCTCATTCAGATTATGTGCATCATTGACCTTTGGTGAAAAATGAGCAGGTTATGGGAAGAGAAATCCATTCTACAACCTGTTGCTCCAACCCCTTGATCCTTTTAGTTGCCTTTTTCTGATGCTTTCCTCCCAAACCACAAGTCCAGCCTGTTAACCAGGTCACCTCTTTCTATCTGCTCCTTGACAAAGAACTCCAAGAGGTTCTAATAGGTCCATGAGGTATGAATGACATGATGGCGGAGGTTCTGGGTGGCTTTGGAGCAGACTCAGGGAGCTGGAGAGCAAGTGTGGTGTAGTGGTTAAGAGCGGTAGTCTCGTAATCTGGTGAACCGGGTTCGCTTCCCCGCTCCTCCACATTCAGCTGCTGGGTGACCTTGGGCCAGTCACACTTCTCTGAAGTCTCTCAGCCCCACTCACCTCACAGAGTGTTTGTTGTGGGGGAGGAAGGGAAAGGAGAATGTTAGCCGCTTTGAGACTCCTTTGGGTAGTGATAAAGAAGGATATCAAATCCAAACTCTTCTTCTTCTTCTTCTGGTGGGGGGGGGACCAATGCTTCTTTCAGACAGAAATCCCAGCTTTCATTTTTCCTTGCAACCTCCTCTGTTTATGCCAATATTTGGTGATGCAGGGCAGATGCTGAGAATCCAACTGCAGTTGGCAGGAGAGGATTTTCACTTTGGGTGGGTGGGTCATATTTCTCCACTATAGAACACATACATGACCCAGCCCAACTCAGTGCTGCAGGGTTAATGGCAGCTTCAGACGTGCCTTGTTCCTTTCTTCTGGTGCTTCTGGTGGAGCAAGGCGGGCCACTGGCAGCATGTGGAGTCTCCCTGCTGCCCACCTCTGTCCAATTTCAGCTGCAGTTTCCAAGAAAACCCTTGAGAAAATGAGCAGAAGAGTCCCTCCAGCGATGACTGCAAGCTGGAAGAGGCTTTCATTCAGCTCTGCTGCATTTTCTACTTTTGTCCAGTTCTGCATTTTCAATTGTGATTTCCCACCTTTCCTTTTAAATGATGCTCTGTTACTCTTGTTGTATGTTGGCCTGCGGGACGCGGGTGGCGCTGTGGGTTAAACCACAGAGCCTAGGACTTGCCGATCAGAAGGTCGGCGGTTCAAATCCCCGCGACGGGGTGAGCTCCCGTTGCTTGGTCTCCGCTCCTGCCAACGTAGCAGTTCGAAAGCATGCCAAAGTGCAAGTAGATCAATAGGTACCGCTCCGGCGGGAAGGTAAATGGCGTTTCCGTGTGCTGCTCTGGTTCGCCAGAAGCGGCTTAGTCATGCTGGCCACATGACCCGGAAGCTGTACGCCGGCTCCCTCGGCCAATAAAGCGAGATGGGCGCCGCAACCCCAGAGTCAGCCATGACTGGACCTAATGGTCAGGGTCCCTTTACCTTTACCTAACCACTGTAAACCAGAAAAAGGGTCGCCACATGACCAGCTGTACCCCTGCTCCCTTGGCCAATAAAGCCAGATGAGTGCCCCAACACCAGAGTTGGCCACGACTGGACCTAATGGTCAGGCGTCCCTTTACCCTTATGCTGGCCTGCAAGTTTCACTGATGGGCACCCTAAAAATCTTTTGACTCCAGTTTAGGGCTCCAGAATGCTCTGCTGGTGTCAGCCCTTGAGGGTCTCAGTGTTTCCCAAAGTGGGCAGGGGGTGCTAAGAGGCAAGGGGGTTGCGGGGGAGGGGTGGAAGGTGTAAATGACTATCAGACTTTGAATAGCTGGTCTCGCTGGATCAGTTTTGTTGCATCAGTTAAATGAAATACTTTTAATTGGCTTTTGAATAACTGCAATTAATTGTTACTGTTTTGAATTTTATTGTGATATTACCTTCCTTTACGGGTTGTGCAAAGTGATGTTCTGAACAATGTTTTTTTGGGAGCCATAGAGTTAGTGGGTCAGTGCTTCTGTGGTTTGGTGAGAGGGAACAGCTGGATGGAGGGGAAGGAAAGGGATGGGGGGGGCAAGCCCCACAACGATGCTTCTGTGCCAGTCCCTTCTCTCTCGCTTGATTGCCCCTTCTCAGCATTTTAGAGGTACCTATGCCAAATCTCCCAGGTGCACATCCTTCAAATTGGATCAGAGATACATGTAATCTTGTACCCAGATGCCATGCTTGGGAGTTCTCCTTCTTGAATGGCTGCAACCTGCTGTTCCTAGAGCATAGATAAGAATCCCACTTGCTGCAAAAGGACTCCAGAGAGCAGCTAGAGGAGGGGTGCATGTCTCTCTCGCACACCTCAAAGCACCAAGGGCACAGATCACCCAAAGTGCACATTATAAAGGACCCGTCTGGAAGCGCCCAGAGAACCCTGTGGTGCATGATGGAAGATCTAGGACAGATAAAAGAAAGGTCTTCGTCAGACAGTCCATAGGTAAACTATGGAACTGCTTGCCACTGGGGGAAGTGATGGCCGCCAACTTGCATGGCTTTAAAGGAGGATTAGACAAATTCATAAAGGAGAGCGCTACTGGGGGCTCCTACCGCCTTCTGTCGGGACACGGGTAACGCTTTTTGGGTTAAACCACTGAGCCTAGGACTTGCCAATCAGAAGGTCAGTGGTTCAAATCCCTGTGACAGGGTGAGCTCCCGTTGCTCTGTCGCTGCTCCTGCCCACATAGCAGTTCAAAAGCATGTCAAAGTGCAAGTAGATAACTAGGTACCGCTCTGGCGGGAATGTAAACAATGTTTCTGTGCGCTGCTCTGGTTTGCCAGAAGCGGCTTAGTCATGCTGGCCACATGACCCGGAAGCTGTATGCTGGCTTCCTCAGCCAATAAAGCGAGATGAGCACCGCAACCCCAGAGTTGGCCACGACTGGACCTAATGGTCTTTACCCTTACTGCCTTCTGTCAAGAGCTTGGGTGTAACATTCAACTCCTCTCTTTCCATGGAGGCACAGGTTGCAGCCACAGCAAAGGTGGCATTTTCCCATCTCCGCCGTATCAAGCAGCTGGTCCCTTACCTTTCTTGCCCTGATCTGGCCATGCGATGGTCACCTTCAGGCTTGATTATTGTAACTCGCTCTATGCAGGGCTGCCCTTGAAGCTGACCCAGAAACTCCAGCTGTTGCAGATGCCGCAGTGAGGCTCCTTACGGGGTCCTTGCCATGGGATCACATTCATCCAGTGCTTTACCAACTGCACTGGCTCCCGGTGGAGTACAGGGTCAGGTTTAAGGTGCTGGTTTGACCTTTAAAGCCCTATGCAGCCTAGGACCCACGTACCTACGGGACCGCCTCTCCTGGTATGCCCCACGGAGGACCTTAATGTCCACAAATGACAACACTTTGGATGTCCCAAGTCAGAAGGTGGTTAGATTGGTCTCAACTAGGGCCAGAGCCTTTTCAGTACTGGCCCCAACTTGGTGGAACGCTGCCACAAGAGACTAGGGCCCTGCGGGACTTGACATCTTTCTGCAGGGCCTGCAAGACAGAGCTGTTCCACCTGGTCTTTGGTTTGGACTCCGTCTGACCCTTATGCTTCCCTCTCCTTATGGTCTTGATCTATGGGCTACTCTTAAATGTGGCTGCATTTTAAATTGCATTTTAACCTGTATTTTAAATTGGTCCCCCCATTATGTTTTTACTGTGATTTTATTGGTGTTAGCCGACCTGAGCCCGGCTCTGGCCGGGGAGGGCGGGGTATAAATAATTTTATTATTATTATTATTATTATTATTATTATTATTATTATTATTACCCATGATAGCTATGTTGTACCACCACAGTCAAGGGCATCAATGCTTCTGCGTACCTGTTACTGGAGATCACACAGGGAGGAAAGGGCTCTTGTGTTTGGCCACAGTGAGAGGAGGAGGCTGGACTAGGTGTGTCCTTGGCCTGAACCAGCAGGCTGTTCTTATGCACAGTAACCTCTTTTTCTCTTCTTCCGGGACAGGGATGGATTCGACTGCCAACGCCAAAAGCAACCACTGCCTCGACGCGGCCAAAGCCTGCAACCTGAACGACAATTGCAAGCGCCTCCGCTCGAGCTACATCTCCATCTGCAACAAGGAGATCTCCTCCACGGAGCGCTGCAACCGCCGCAAGTGCCACAAAGCCCTGCGCCAGTTCTTCGACCGCGTGCCCCACGAGTACACCTACCGGCTGCTCTTCTGCTCCTGCAGGGACCAGGCGTGCGCCGAGCGACGCCGACAGACCATCGTCCCCCATTGCTCCTACGAGGACAAGGAGAAGCCCAACTGCCTGGAGCTCCGCAGCCTGTGCAGGTCGGACCCCCTCTGCCGGTAAGGACCACCTCACTGTGAAGCTGTAGCCTTATTCGACTTTACCAATTGGTAGGGTGAGCATTGCTTCTGGACGGGAGGAAGGAAGTCAAATGACACCGAGGGTTGGTTCAGAGAAAGAGTTTATTCTGCTCTCTGGATAGCAGAAGGTACTTGCGTGGTCAGCTCACAGCAAGTCCAAAGAAATGAAAAATTTCATGCAGTATATATATCCTCCAGGCACCCTCTCCCCCCTTCCCTAGGAATCCAGCCACGTCAGCTTATACACGCAGGTTGACATCACAGATGTTCCTGCTCCGGTACTTTTAACCATAAAAGGGTGTTCCTCTTCCTGTACTCTTGACCATATAAGGGTATTCCTGTTCCAGCACTCTTATCTTGGGGTAAGAAGGTCGCCAACTCTCCTGGCGCTGTTCCCGGACTAGACCTGTGCGTCAGAGTGTGGTCAGGACATAAGACCCAGATGCGCCATCCCTGCTCCACTGGAACAGTCAAGGCCATACATTGCCATCACGGACTGATAAGGGAGAGGGCTTTGAGTACTTGTTTATACAGCTGGGTTTCTGTTACGCATTTGCTCAACAGCTCAAGTTAATGCATTTTAGAAATGCTCCCTTGGAGAAGGAAAAATGCGGATTTTGGGTCAGTTTCAAACTGACTGCACAGAAACCCATTCCTTCAAAGCCAGGTTTCCTAATGGCAAAGCCCCTGGGGCTCATGAATGGTTTGTGAAATTTGGGTTTTGTTATGATCAGAGTTTTCAAACGTGGGAGAAGATACCTAGGAAGGAAGGCCTTGAGCCCTGGGGTTTATTTCCAAAGGAAGGTCACTAAGGAAAACAGGCTCAGCATCCTGGGCTCACCAATGAAACATTGTCATTGTGGTCCATTTGTGGCTCTGAGTTTTGGGTGTGTGTGGTTTTTGATGGAGTCTCCAGCATCTCTGATGATGGATTGCTTTGACGCAGTGATTTGGGTGCATGCTGCGAGTGTTCTTGGGGAAACCATAGCTGTCAACTTTCCCTCTTTTTAAAGTAATAGTAATAGTACCACTCTATTCTGTCTTAGTCCAACCCCACCTGGAGTCCTGTGATTGACAAGCTGGAAAGTGTGGAAAGGAGGGGTACCAAGGTGATCAGGGGTCTGGAAGCAAGAATTGTGAGGAACAGTGGAGGGAGCTGGCAATATTTAGCCTGGAGAAGAGAAAACTGAGAGGCGATTGGAGAACCGTCTTCAAATATCTGAAGGGCTGTCATGGGGAAGACGGACAAGCTTGTTTTGTGCTGCTTCTGAGGGTAGGAGCCAAACGAAAGGATTCAAGTTACAAGAAAGGAGATTCTGACTAAACACCGGGAAGAAATTTCTGACAGTTAAGAGCTGTTTGACAAGGGAATGGACTTCATTGAAAGATGTTGTGCTCTTCTTTCTTAGAATTTTTTGAACAGAGGTCAGGGATTGTTTAGCTGTGATTCTTGCCTTGCCGGGAGTTGCACTACATGGCTCTTTTGGTTCTTTCCAGCTGGACAATTCTATTACTCTAACGCAGATGGGGTGCTGTTGGGGAAGGCGACAGTGCTGGCCATGCTGGTTCATCCCTCATGTCTGCCACTGTGAGACAGGATGGGGATCCTGCCAATCATCTGGCCCCAATGGACCAGGCAACCTGGAGCTGACTTTGCCAAGAAGACAGGCCTGCTTAGGAAGGCAGGGGAAGGGAGCTGGTCTAGGCGCATGTGTCTGCGTGTTTGTGGGGGTGGGAGGGCACGTGATGCTCTGCTAGGGCTGGACACAGGGGCAGGGATGTGTCTCAGGAGATCAGGGAGAAAGAAATTGCAAGTGATGTTGAAAAAGGAGGTGTCAAAGTGCTGGCCAAGGGGGAAACATCATTAGTGCTAGACTTGTCTCCCTGAATTTCGGTCTCTTGCTCTGCCCTGTCTCTCTGGTTTTGTCTCTCTGTCTCTCCAGCTGCCAGAACTCCCCCGGCAGTCTAATCAGCTGCCAGGGCAATATTCTCTTCCAAGGGCCAATGGGCACTGCTGATCCTTGTGTGCCTCCCCTTGCCCCTTGCTAAATGCTGGGTACAAAGGCAGGAGGCGGGGGGAAGAAACTCTGAGCTGCTGGAATGGCTAGTGGATGAACTACAGCACATAGGAACATCCAAAGAGCCCTGCTGGATCAAGCCAGCCGGGCTCATCTAGTCCAGCTGTTCTCCCAGAGAGCAACCAGATGCTTCACTGGGAAGCCCACAAGCAAGACCTGAGCACAAGCGCCCTTCCCCCTCTAGTGGCTTCCAGAAACTGATATTCAGAACTATAGTAGCCATCGATAGCCCTCTCCTCCATGAATTTGTCCAAACCTCGTTTGAAGCCATCCAGATTGGTGGCCATCAATGCCTCCTGCAAGAGTGAGTTCCACAGTTTAACTCAGCACTGCATACATAAGTCATTTTTAAACATCTGCATTGAACCTTCCAACATTCAGCTTCACTTGATGTCTGTGAGTTCTAGGGTGATGAGAGAGGGAGAAAACATGATTCACTTTCTCCAAGTCATGCATAATTTTATAAACTTCTACCATGTCACCTTTTACTCTCCTAAACTAAATTAAAAAGTCCCAAGCACTGCAATGTCCCTCCCTCCCTCTTGCTCTACTCTTTTCTAAATGGAAAAGGTCATCTTATTTCTCAGGCTCTCCCATGAATTAAGGCCATCATAATGATAATAGATAAAAGGGACGCGGGTGGCGCTGTGAGTTGAATCACAGAGCCTAGGACTTGCTGATCAGAAGGTCGGTGGTTCGAATCCCCACGACGGGGTGAGCTCCCGTTGATCGGTCCCTGCTCCTGCCAACCTAGCAGTTCAAAAGCATGTCAAAGTGCAAGTAGATAAATAGGTACCGCTCCGGCGGGAAGGTAAATGGCGTTTCTGTGCGCTGCTCTGGTTCACCAGAAGCGGCTTTGTCATGCTGGCCACATGACCCGGAAGCTCCCTCGGCCAATAAAGTGAGATGAGCGCCGCAACCCCAGAATCGGTCACGACTGGACCTAATGGTCAGAGGTCCCTTTACCTAATGATAATAGTAGAGAAAGGCCTTTTGTGGGCCTGGGAAATGGTGTTTGGAGTAGAACTGGGCTCGGGCCCAACAAGTGCCCAGGAATGGGGAATCCCTGGCAAAGCCTCACCCTGGAAGATGGATGATTCCTGTACTCAAGGTGGCCAGCCAAATCCCTGTGGGAAGCCTGCATGAGTGCAAGAGCGTAAGAACACCAGAAGGGACTGCAGGATCAGGCCAGTGGCCTCTCTGGTCCAGCATCCTGTTCTTGTA
The DNA here is from genome assembly GCF_965113315.1 of Podarcis vaucheri. NCBI lineage: Eukaryota > Metazoa > Chordata > Lepidosauria > Squamata > Lacertidae > Podarcis > Podarcis vaucheri. The sequence continues at coordinate 85,946,487 of NC_138765.1, read as the reverse complement.
GTGGAAACCCAGATGCCCCAAAGGGAGACCCACAAGCCTATGGGAAACTTGCCCCAGCTTGGCCCTGCCTGCTCAGTAGGAATGTTGGGCAGCCACCTCACCCTCCTGCTGCCCAAGAAAGACTCCCTGGGCATGGCCAGCATCGGTTGCTTGGTGTTTTAGGCCTCCTCTGCACACTCTTAGGTGGATGCTAGGCTAATCAAGCAACTACAGTGGTACCTTGGCTTACAGACACTTCAGGTTACAGACGCTTCAGGTTACAGACTTCACTAACCCAGAAATAGTACCTCGGGTTAAGAACTTTGCTTCAGGATGAGAACAGAAATCGCACGGCGGTGGCATGGCAGCAACTGGAGGCCCCATTAGCTAAAGTGGTGCTTCAGGTTAAGAACAGTTTCAGGTTAAGAGCGGACCTCCAGAATGAATTAAGTTCTTAACCCGAGGTACCATTGTATTGTCCTGTTAGTATCTTTCTATACATTAGAAGAAGAAGAAGAGTTTGGATTTGATATCCCGCTTTATCACTACCCGAAGGAGTCTCAAAGCAGCTAACAATCTCCTTTCCCTTCCTCCCCCACAACAAACACTCTGTGAGGTGAGTGGGGCTGAGAGACTTCAAGGAAGTGTGACTGGCCCAAGGTCACCCAGCAGCTGCAGGTGGAGGAGCGGAGATGCGAACCCGGTTCCCCAGATTACGAGTCCACCGCTCTTAACCACTACACCACACTGGCTCTCGAGGTTAGCTCTGCTGTGGAACTGGGAGCAGTGAATTCTGGGTGGCAAAGGGGAACCACTGAAATAGATTAGGAACCAACCAGGCCATTCTGAAGGGAAATTTGTTTATGGAACATCCAGCATTGATATTAATGCACCTTTCACTTTGTTCCTCCATTAACAGCATTTGCACAAGGCTTATGGGGATGGGGCCCCTCAAAGGTACTTTCATTGTCCCATGTGGAATGACTTCAGAAGGGTTTCCCCTGGCATCTGGTGGGCCACTGTGAGAACAGAATGCTGGTCTAGATGGGGCCCCATTGACCTGAACCAGCTGGTGCTCTTCTTACGAGACCTGCAGAATATTCTGCTCCAGTACAGGATAGATTGCCGCGTGTCAGGAAATGGGCTACCTGGACTTTTCTGAGTCTCTTCTGCTTTGAGGGAGAGCCTTCCTTGGCACCTTGGACAGTTCCATGCAGGGCTCTGGCTGCAGGCTCCATAAAAGCCTAGGTGTTGTTTCAGCCTCTGCGCTCCAAGGCTGAGTCCTGAATAAGAGCTGCAGCTCTCTCTCAGTGTCTTGCTCAGTCTTTGGTGGCAGAAACGTCTTCAATTACAGCAGCCTAGCTGGCTTTAGCAGTTGTTGAGCAGAGCAGGAGAGATGATGGTTTCGCTGGGGCTTCTGAGCTGGATTCCGAGGAGGACAGCTTGGCTTCTGTGGCTGGAGAGGTCCTGGCACATTGGGATCCTCTTGCCCAAGTGCTTTGGGAAGCTGAAGCTGGTACAGAATGCTACTGCCCATTTATTATCTAGAATGGCAAGACAGGCTCATATCTCATCAACGAAATGATCTGGCCCAGTTTCAGAGGGTTGGTACTAATGTACAAGTCCCTGAATGACTAAGAGCCCAGTACTCGATGGAGCATCTTGCCCAGTGCTGACCAGCTTGGGCGTTAGGAGCTGCGTGGGTGGGGTGTCTGCTGGTGGTCCCCCCCCATTGAGGATGGTCTGAGGGCGGGGGCTTCTTGGTGGCAGCATCCTGTTTGTGGAATTTATTCTCTCTGCAGGTCATGTTGGCTCCTCCCCTCCCCAACTTTATTCAGATGCCGGCAAAGAACATTTATGTTCTGGCAGGCCATTGGGACAGGATGCCTGCAGCACTTTGGATTGTGATAGGCTGCTTAATGGCATTTTTATGGCTGTATTTTTAGTCTGTGCTTTCAGGAGTCATTTATTGCTATATTTTATACATTGGTAGCTACTCTGGGCTCTACATGAGGAGCAGCGAGATAAGGAATGAAGGATAATATGTATGTATATAAATCAGCCGAGAAAAGATGACAGCGGAAGTGGAGGAAAGTGTAAAAGAGAGCAAACTGGGTGGGCATCCTGGTATTTTAGGGTGGGCCATTGTTTTCTGTGATTGGCAGAGCTTACTGTCAGGAGGGTCAGGGCACAAGGGGACCGAACCCGAAGGCTTGGTGGGAAAGGGGAGGGGCATAGATGTATAAAGCGGAAGCATTGCAAACCCAAGAGGGCAGCAAGGAGAAAGGGAAATTGGGTGGCTGAAGGCATTGGAGAAAAGCAGAAGTCAAAAGGGGATTCTACAGAAGCCATCGTGGCCTCTAAATAATGGACAGGTGGTCACTGTGTGCACCTTGACCTGAAACAGCAGCTATAGCTGGACTGGGGAAAAAGAAAGTCCTTCTTCACAAAGCACATACTGAACCTGTGGAACTCTCTCTCACAGGAGCTAATGATGGCAACCAATCTAGATGGCTTTTAAAGAGGATTTGGACAAATTCGTGGAGGAGAGGGCTATCGATGGCTACTAGCCAGGATGGCTATGGTCTGCCTCCACAGTCGGAGACAGCAAGGCTTCTGAATACCTGTTGCTGGAAACCGCAGGAGGGGAGAGTGCTCTTGTACTTGAATCCTGCTGGTGGAGTTCCTAAAGGCATTTGGTCAGCCACTGTGAGAAGCAGGTTGCTGGTCTAGATGGGCCATTGGCCGGACCCAGCAGGTGCTCTTCTTATTTTCTCATGAAACATGCAGTGCCAGGTGCAAGAGACCACGTGGAAGGCGCTGCTTGGCTGTTCTTGGGAAAAATGATGCTCATTCCTTCGGCTTTCGGGTGGCGCTGTAGTCTAAACCAGTGTTTTTCAACCACTGTTCCGCGGCACACTAGTGTGCCGTGAGATGTTGCCTGGTGTGCTGTGGGAAAAATTGAAAAATTCAAAAGATTTTTAAAAAGGCAAATTTTCGCCCACTAGGCGGGCGCCGGACTGTGTCCACCCTATTTTCCATCCATCCTGGGTGGGGATCAGATCGGATGGGATCGGATGAAAGCGGACAGGCGGTCCGATCTCATCCGATTCCCCATAGAGAGCCTCGGGGCTCTGACATCTCCCTCTCCGCACACAGTGGTGGTGTGCCTCGTGATTTTTTTCATGAAACAAGTGTGCCTTTGCCCAAAAAAGGTTGAAAAACACTGGTCTAAACCACAGAGCCTAGGACTTGCCTTTCAGAAGGTTGGCGGTTCGAATCCCCGCAACTGGGTGAGCTCCCGTTGCTCAGTCCCTGCTCCTGTCAACCTGGCAGTTCAAAAGCACTTCAAAGTGCAAGTAGATAAATAATGGCGGGAAGGTAAACCACGTTTCCGTGCATTGCTCTGGTTCGCCAGAAGTGGCTTAGTCCTGCTGGCCACATGACCCGGAAGCTGTACGCTGGCTCCCTTGGCCAGTAAAGCGAGATGAGTGCCGCAACCCCAGAGTCGTTCGCAACTGGACCTAATGGTCAGGGGTCCTTTTACCTTTAAGTGATGGGTGCTGTGCTGGTGCTGGAGGAGACTCTTGAGAGTCCCATGGACTGCAAGAAGATCAAACCTATTCATTCTTAAGGAAATCAGCCCTGAGTGCTCACTGGAAGGACAGATCCTGAAGCTGAGGCTCCAAGACTTTGGCCACCTCATGAGAAGAGAAGACTCCCTGGAAAAGACCCTGATGTTGGGAACGATGGAAGGCACAAGGAGAAGGGGACGACAGAGGACGAGATGGTTGGATAGTGTTCTCGAAGCTACCAGCATGAGTTTGACCAAACTGCGGGAGACAGTGGGAGACAGGAGTGCCTGGTGTGCTCTGGTCCAGGGGGTCACGAAGAGTCAGACACGACTAAACGACTAAACAACAACAAAGTGATGGGACTCCAGTCACAACCAAGAACACCGCACTTACCACCCCAATAACAACCTAGAGACAAGATAAGGTTTCTGTGCTAGGAGGACAGCAGGTAATTAAACCTCCAACCCAAGAGCTAATAGGCAAAAAGATGAGCTGTAATTGGAGAGTCTTTAAAGAGAGTTGTTTTTCCCTCCCTCCCCCTTACTGTTATCTCAAGTGCAGGAGGACATCAGAGGAAAGGAGGCATGGAGCGGGTTGCCCCTTATAGGACTGGGGTCAAACTGCTAATGCAACCAGGGGGGTAGAAATGAAGAATGGAAACGTGGCTAGCAGGGGAAAGGGTAACAACACCGTCCCTCCCTTGTGCGAATCTTCATTGGGTGTTGTTGTTTTAAAAAAGAGGCAGTAGGTTGGATGGCCACCCGACAAGGATTCTTTATTGGGATTCATGCATTGCGAGGGGTTGGACTAGATGACCTTTGGGGGTCCCTTGCCACTCCACAATTCCATGATTCAGCCTCCCAATGACCCGCTTTTCATTAAAGCAGCAGCCAGTAAACCGCCCCCCCCATGCATTTGTATGTCACGTGCTGTTTGCCACCCCTTGGGACCTTGGCTGGGAGTGGGGGAAAGCCCCCACCCCAGGGTGCCTGGATCCGGCTACCCATCCCCTTGGAATAGAAAAAAAGGTGATAGGAAAAAAGGAGCAGCACCCCCTCCCTCTGCTGGCACCCTCGTTCCCCTCTGTGTGGCTTTTCTTGTCTTCCCCGCAGCTGCGGGGATTTCTGACAGACTCTTTGCACCGCGGCACTGATTGTACTGGACAGGTTTTAGCTTCAGAATATAAAACCTTTTTCAAAACCATAACCTCAGCTAAGGGGAAAGAGGAGGGGAAAGGATGAAAAGAGCTGATTTCAGCAGCTGCAGTTTGCTGTATTTTTTCATCTTGCATCAGCAAATCAGGACCACAAATAATCTGGTCTTAACATGCTTCACTGAGTGCTGCCTCGGAAGAATTTCCCATCTTCTACAAAGGCTGTGTTTCCTCCGTCTCCAGAGGCAAGGAGAGACCTTCATTTTTCATTGGGGTTCTTCCTTCAATTCCGACTCTCTTTTCCACACCCTCCAACGGAAAACCTCGAAAGAGGAGAAGATGCTCATTAAATGACCTGACTCTGAGAGCATCCGTGTTCCAAGTGGGACGCTTGCTTTTTTATTTTTTTATTTTTACCTGGACCCAAAGAGCTTCACACCCTCTGCAGCAATGGGCAAAATGTCATTTGGTAATACAGTACATCTTTGGAAAAAACCAACAACCAGAGCAATTCGGCCTTCTCATTACACTACATAATGAGAAGGGCTTGGAGCAGCTGTTCACAGGTCCAGGTTTTAGCCAGAGAATAGGCAGGGCAGGAGAGGAATCAGAATTGCCTATTAATCTGTGGAAAGCAGGGGTTCAGAAATCCTTCTTAGGGAAAGAGGCATATATTTGTGGTGTTGAGCTCATCATTTGGAGTTCCATAGCTCAACAATCAGTTATCTTTGTGGGAGTTAAGCCCAATGTGACTGGCCAGATTTTCTAGCGTGTCTAGCAATGCAATACAATTCTTTCCCTGTTATGTTTTCTCGTGTATAACCAAGGTTGGGGGTTTCATCCAGTCGTAAGGCTTCCCCCGCCTTTACTGCTTGGTAAAATGGTTGTCAGGGATGCGGGTGACGCTGTGGGTTAAACCACAGAGCCTAGGACTTGCCGATCAGAAGGTCGGCGGTTTGAATCCCCGCGATGGGGTGAGCTCCCGTTGCTCGGTCCCTGCTCCTGCCAACCTAGCAGTTCGAAAGCACATCAAAGTGCAAGTAGATAAATAGGTACCACTCCGGCGGGAAGGTAAATGGCATTTCCATGCGCTGCTCTGGTTCGCCAGAAGCGGCTTAGTCATGCTGGCCACATGACCCGGAAGCTGTATGCCGGCTCCCTCGGCCAATAAAGCGAGATGAGCGCCGCAACCCCAGAGTTGGCCACCTAATGGTCAGGGGTCCCTTTACCTTTACCTAAAATGGTTGTCTGGATCAATAAACCATGGGATCCATGGTTAATGGCTTACCTTGGATGCTTTGCTCTCATGGGAAAACAAAGCTTGAACTCAGGCTTAGCATTATATTGGTACTGTAAGTCATAGAAATGACACACCCACACCCATTTCTCTCATAATAGAATGACATTCAGCTGACTCACCCTTCACACAGGACCACAACCTCCCCTGTAATTATATAAATAAGAATACTGTCCATGTAGTTAGATGGGGAAATGTCAGCTTTCCTTGGTCCCCATTAGGGAGTAATGGGGGGGGAGGGGCTGTGCCGTATGGAAAGTGCCCCACAAGGGGGAGGTGACCCTGAGCCTCCCTCTGATTGGACATGTCTCATGACATCCATATATACCTCCCCCTGACCTGACCTTCATTCTTCAAGGGGGTGGGAACACGTTCATCCCTGCAAGCATACTGTTGTTGGGTTTTTTTGGGGGGGGGGTGAAGGTCAGTCAGGATGATGCCTAAGTTTAGACCCTCCAATTCTTGGGGGCAGCAAGGGTCAGAATCTAATAAAGGATTCCATTGTTGAAATAGATAAGTTTCTTGATATGACAAAGACCTTAGGCTGGCCATTTAAGTGTCCTCATCAGCATCCCAAAAGAACAAGCCAGGTTGCAAGAGCTACAACTAAGTGATGGGACCCTCCAAAGCTAAGGGATGGGTTGCTCCTCACCTAGTTGCTAGGCAGGAGAACAAATAGCCAGAGTAGTTTGTGGGAGCTGAGCTTTTGGACGCAGGCTAGAAGCAGGATACACAGAGACCTGCTTGCTCTGTGCTGGAGCCAAAGCTGTGATTAATGGACAAGAAAGATCTGCTGGGGTATTGATGCTGTGAACCCCTTCATCTTATGCTCAGTATGTCGGTGTAAACAAAACCACATACCCTAAAGATGCAACAGGCTGTGCTGACCTTCATTCCAGGGAATCTGAACCCTGGCTAAGCATGCAGGAGCCCTGGAGTCTCTCATCGCTCAGAGACTGGGGCAGCGTGGAACAATACATCTGGGGGAATTGAGGCTCTTCGATTAGCTCTGAAAGTGAAATAAGGCTGGTGACTTTTTCTTAGGGAATCATTGATCTCAGCTGGCTGATATTCAGCTCCAAGGCTTGCTGGGGTCGTGCTTTGATTCGGGAATGTATGAATGGAAAGATAATAAAATGGAAAGCTGCCTCCTTCTCCTCATCCCCAGCTGTGTCGTCCCCCCCAATCGAAGGAGCTTCTGACGATGGTGAAGATGTGAGAGACCGTCTATCTATCTCTCCATCTCTGAGCCCCAGCCCATTCTGGGGAAAGCCGAAAGAAGCCTTTTCAGTTCTGCGGCTCCCTTTGCTCAAGGCTAACCACCATCTTAACACAATAATAAGTCAATCCTCACTGAATAATTAAACAGAGAACTTTCATAAGTATTGACTTAACGTGACAGCAAGTCTATATCGACTCGGGGCTTGCTTATGTAAACACAATCCTGTGTTCGGCTTAGTTAGCAGTTCAATGGGATAGAACCTTCCTTCAATTAAAATCAAATGATGCATGCCCTTAATTCTTCCCTTCCTTCGCTAGGTAATCATGGCCTCTGAGCACAGGTGAGGGGATGCCATGGGGAGGGGACTCCTCTTCAAGTTGCATTTAACCGCTGTGAATTAAAAAGAAAACATGGGCTCTTAAGTGGAAACAACATCACACCGGCAAATACCGAGGTGGGATTTGAAAAGGAAGTTTTGCTAGTGGAACATAAGCCTTTGAGCACAATCCCCCTGGTGGGTGCATTGAAATGTACCAGAGTGATGGAAGATGCTGTCAGGGACCTCCCATTCACTTCAACAAGTCTCACCATGCAAGGAGATGTTCTCTGGGGCTGGCTGCCAGTGGCGTAACGTGGGGGGTGCAGGGGGGGGCCCCGGCCACACCGGGTGCAACATCTGGGGGTTAGGGGGCGCAAATCCACGGGTTAGGGGGTGCAAATTACTTGCCTTGCCCCGGGTGCTGACAACCCACGCTACGCCACTGCTGGCTGCTGCTGGTTTCTCTGACCCAGCCCTGGCTGGCCTCCTAAGTGAGGTAGGTAAAGGTAAAGAGACCCCTGACCATTAGGTCCAGTCATGACCAACTCTGGGGTTGCAGCGCTCAGCTCGCTTTATTGGCCGAGAGAGCCAGCGTACAGCTTCCGGGTCATGTGGCCAGCATGACTAAGCCGCTTCTGGTGAACCAGAGCAGCGCACGGAAATGCCGTTTACCTTCCTGCCAGAGTGGTACCTATTTATCTATTTGCACTTTGATGTGCTTTCGAACTGCTAGGTTGGCAGGAGCAACGGGAGCTCACCCTGTCGTGGGGATTCGAACCGCCGACTTTCTGATCAGCAAGTCCTAGGCTCTGTGGTTTAACCCACAGCGCCCTAAGTGAGATAGACACCCACAAATCTCCACCTGCACTCTATGGCCCCACTGTGGTCTGATCCAGCACAGGTGGTCATGTTTTTAAAAGATAAACACATCTACCTGTGCTGGACTAGTCCAAGACTGGTTCACAGAGTGCAGCCTGGTTCAGCTTTGTAGCCTTCACCTCTATTAGATTATCACTCCCATCAGCCTGCAGTCCACAACACCCAGAGGGCACCAGGTTGAGGAAGGTGGATCTGGAACCACATACGCTTTGCGTTTGCTGCTGCAGGCACACACCTCCAAAAGATGCAGGCGAATCCAAAGTTTCAGGGACCAGAGGGGAATTAGGCTTCCAGAAGAGAGATGAGCAAAAAGCCAAAGAGCTAAAACTATAGTCTAAGGGACTTGGATGCAGTTTACTACAAGGATAAACAGACAAAATAGGTACATGTCTTTCAAAGGTCAGGGCATTAAGAGAGACACTGTAGTGAACAGAGGGCTACACAGAGGACATCTCTGAGAAAGGTTACACTTCTTCATGGCCTACATTCCCCAAAGGAAAGGCTTTTTCTTAGCAAGATATAGAACAAGGTGACTAGAAAGGAGCTCTTTTTTGGCAGGAGCTTTTTGTGGAGGAAGGAAGCAAAAGACCAAAGCAATTGTGCCAGTTCAGCAGAGTCTCTCTCTCTCTCTCTCTCTCTCTCTCTCTCTCTCTCTCTCTCTCTCTCAGTTTTGGAGGCTCCCAAAACATCCGTTTGAACAGTTGGCTCAATTACCTTCTTCTGTATAAAATAAGAAACTCACTTAATGTTCTTTGTAGATTTTATAGTTGTTTTTTATGGGCTGCCATTCTCAATTCTATTTGCCATTTGTGACGGAAAGAAATCCACACGTGTGGTTCATGGACTTGCATGGGAACAGTCCAGATGATCCCACCTAAAGGTGTGGATTTTAATGCATACGTTTTGAGTGTGTGTGTTTTAACACATGCATGCATACATAATTTTATTTGTAAGCCACCTTGAACATGGTTTAAACCAGGCATGGCCAAACTTGGCCCTTCAGATGTTTTGGGACTACAACTCCCATCATCCCTAGCGAACAGGACCAGTGGTCAGGGATGTTGGGAATTGTAGTCCCAAAAACATCTGGAGGGCCAAGTTTGGCCATGCCTGGTTTAAACCATGTTCAAGGTGGCTTACAACATGGAAAAGTACATAATTACAACGTAACAAAAGTAGTCATAAACAATCAATCAAACATCAAAAAATATACAACCAGTTCGAACAATTCCCACATAAATCACAGTAAGATCTAAAATAAAGATACAAAAATTAATATTAATTGATTAACAACTACAGTGGTACCTCGGGTTAAGAACTTAATTCGTTCTGGAGATCTGTTCTTAATCTGAAACTGTTCTTAACCTGAAGCACCACTTTAGCACCAATGGGGCCTCCCGCTGCCACCGCGCCGCCGGAGCACAATTTCTGTTCTCATCCTGAAGCAAAGTTCTTAACCTGAGGTACTATTTCTGGGTTAGCAGAGACTGTAACCTGAAGCGTCTGTAAGCTGAAACGTCTGTAACCCGAGGTACCACTGTACTTTAAGACCAGGGCTACTCCAAATGTTGGTCTCCACTGAGCCAATACTTCTGGAAGATAGAATCTCTCCAAGTCAACCTGCAGTTTCCTTAGCCCAAATTTGCCAAATGAAAGTCATTCTGTGATTGTCCTCTCCTTCTAGATACTCAGCTCCCCTCAGCCCTTTACTTACGGGGCCTCTGGGGCAGTGGCGTAGCGTGGGTTGTCAGCACCCGGGGCAAGGCAAGTAATTTGCGCTCCCTAACCCAGGGCAAGGCAAGTAATTTGCGCCCCCTAACCCGGGGCAAGGCAAGTACAGTAATTTGCGCCCCCTAACCCCTAACCTGCCGCCGCTGCCAGCTTCTTCTTGCTGCTGCCTGGTCTGTTCTGGTGTGGTTCTCTCCCGCGCTCAGCGCTGCGCTGGGCGGCCGCTGCACTGTCCCTCCCCCAGATAGTCCCTCGCTCTCTCTCCGCACCGCACGCCTGGCACCCCCCCCTCCACAGTGGGCGGCAACCCGGCGGCTCGGATCAGATTCGCACAGCCAGCACTGCAGTGAGAGAGAGTGAGTGAGCCAGGTAGGGGCAGAGAGCTGAGAGTGCGAGCGCGCCCCCCCCCCGATGTTGCGCCCGGTGTGGCTGCCCCCCCTGCACCCCCACGCTACGCCACTGCTCTGGGGACTCTGCAGATACTTGCAGGCCTTGGAGAAGCATAAGAACTCTTAAGCATAAGGACATAAGGAGAGCCTGCTGGATCAGGCCAAGGGCCCATCTAGTCCAGCCTCCTGTTCTCACAGTGGCCAAACAGATGCCTCTTCTGGGAAACCTGCAATCAGGATTCATGCACAGGAGCCTTCTCCCCTCCTGTGGTTTCGCAAAGTTGAAGCATTGCTGCCACCAATTGTAGAGAAGAGCATGGCCACCCTGGCGCCATTAATTTTTGTCTAACCTCTCTTAAAGCCATCTAGGTTGGTGACCATCTCTCAGGGGCGCCGACTTATAAAAAATATTGGGGGAGCCCATGAATAATAAATAATGAATAATAAATGAAAGCTCATGAATAATAAATAAGCTCATGAATATGCAGATAAAGTGGCGCCGCCTCCTCGTGAGCGAATAGGGGAGAGCGTGCTGCGCCTATTAATCAGCTCCGAAGGAAATTGGGTGGAGCTTTTGCTCGGGAGGGAGGGCAGGAGGCATGCAGCCCGACCCTGTGTATTTTGGGCTGGGAGAGGGGCGGCGATGGCGCTCTGCTGGAGGGGCGCCCAAGATTATTGGGGGGGCGGAGCCCCCCCAAACGAATTTTTGAGGGGGCTCGGGCCCCCTCAGGCCCCATGGAGTCGGCGCCTATGCCATCACTGCCTCCTGTGGGAGGGAGTTCCAGAGTTTAATGACATGCTACGTGAAGGACTTTTTCATCTGTCCTGAATGTTCTGGCACTCGGCTTCATTGGATGCCCATAAGCCATTTACTCCTCCGATTATGGTTAGGTGTTAAGTGGTAAATAGCCAGCACTGTGATCCCCAGTATTACTGATTGATTGATTTCATTAATGGCCCACCTGTTTCTCTGAGGAGCTCAAGGTGGCATACATGGTCCTCTCCATCCTCATCTAATGCACCTGCTGCTTATTTCTCCAGATCTCCTCCCCCTTGACACCTTCGCTCTAGACTTGCTTTTCCATTATTTGATTGCAAATACCTAGCTCATTATTTTTACTGTGCACTTGCACATCTGCATATCAGCGTATGCACAGAGCACTTCAAATCCAGACATGCTTTGAAATCCAGGCCTTGGCTGGTTTTACAAGAGCTGGGCCAGTGGTGTAAGGGATAAGGCATCTGACTATGGACAAGGAGATTGTAGTTTCAGCTCCTGTCTGGCTCCATGGTTGAGAGCCAGTGTTGGGTAGTGGTTGGACTAGGGAGAGACCAGCGTTCCAATGTCCCCATTCAGCCATGAAGCCCACAGGGTGGCCTTCGGCCAGTCAGTGCCTCTCAGCCTAGCCTCACAGGGTTGTCTGGGGGATAAAATGTGGAGGGAGAGAAGAAGAGAAGAAGAGTTTGATGCCTTAAAAGAAAATATTATGAAAATGATTTATAGGTGGTACATGACCCCAGTCAAGCTTGCAAAAATCTACCATTTGCCTGATAACAAATGTTGGAAATGTAAAGAGATTGAAGGTACCTTCTTTCACCTTTGGTGGACGTGCCCAAAGATTAAGGCTTTCTGGGAAATGATATATAATGAAATGAAAAAGGTATTTAAATATACCTTTCTTAAGAAACCAGAGGCCTTTCTCCTTGGCATGGCCGGCCAATTGGTGTCAAAGAAAGACAGAACATTTTTTATGTATGCTACAACAGCAGCAAGAATACTCATCGCAAAGTATTGGAAGACACAAGATCTACCCACCTTGGAAGAATGGCAGATGAAGGTGATAGACTATATGGGACTGGCAGAAATGACTGGCAGAATCCGAGACCAGGGAAAAGAGACGGCGGAAGAAGATTGGAAGAAATTTAAGAGCTATCTTAAGAAACATTGTAAAATTAATGAATGTTAGAATGATGCTGGTTTAGAAATTAAGTGGATTACAGTTGTAAGGATTAAGTTAAAAGAAAAGAAAGGTTAAAAATTAGATAAATTTAAGGGTGAGGATTTGCTGAATTAAAATTTGAAATTGGAATGCAGAAAGGGGAGGTATGAGGAGGTCGGAGAAGTAAGTTATAAGAAAATAAGGGTTTGAAATTATACTTGTTCTTTTTTTGTTTGTGTTTGTTTGTATTGTTGTGTTTGTCTGTATAATTTGTGAAACTTTAATAAATATTTTATTTTTAAAAAAAGAGAAGAAGAGTTTGGATTTGATATCCCGCTTTATCACTACCCTAAGGAGTCTCAAAGGGACATGGGTGGTGCTGTGGGTTAAACAACAGAGTTGTGGATCAGAAGGTCAGCGGTTCGAATCCCCGCGACACGGTGAGCGCCTGTTGCTCGGTCCCTGCTCCTGCCAACCAGCAGTTCAAAAGCACGTCAAAGTGCAAGTAGATAAATAGGTACCGCTCCAGCGGGAAGGTAAACGGCATTTCCGTGTGCTGCTATGGTTCGCCAGAAGTGGCTTAGTCATGCTGGCCACATGACCCGGAAGCTGTATGCCAGCTCCCTTGGCCAATAAAGCGAGATGAGCACTGCAACTCCAGAGTCGGTCACGACTGGACCTAATGGTCAGGGGTCCCTTTACCTTTAAGGAGTCTCAAAGCAGTTAACATTCTCCTTTCCCTTCCTCCCCTAAAACAAACACTCTGTGAGGTGAGTGGGGCTGAGAGACTTCAGAGAAGTGTGACTAGCCCAAGGTCATCCAGCAGCTGCATGTGGAGGAGCGGAGACGCGAACCCGGTTCCCCAGATTATGAGACTACCGCTCTTAACCACTACACCACACTGGCTCCATGTGGGCCATCTTCAGCTTCTTGGCGAAGAAGGTGGGACAGAAATGCAATAAATAAATAAAAATAAATGCCATGCGAAGCTCAGGGGGTTCTGCAGCTTAGGCCAGTGCTTGATCATGGCCCTGTCCCATGACAGAGGCCCGGGGATCCAGCCACTTTGAGCGATGTGTGCTCTTTGATTGCCAAGGAGACATTCTCAGCGAGTCCCGGCCAAGTCAAATGGTTCCAGAAGGAAAGTACATTCATGTAATGAGTTCCTCAAAGAGGAACAACTGGGAGATTTAATTTTGAAATGGAGCCTTTGGAAGGCAGCCTGCGTTTTTCATCTGTTTTCCTTTATACCTTTCTCAAAAGTATGTCAGGAAAGGAACCCAACCAAGTTCTTGGACTCTTCTCCTGGCCTCCTGGCCTCCCTTCAGCATTAATTCCATTTTCCAGAACCTCAGCCAGGTCCCCCTTCAGCTTTGAAGCCTGGACGGGACCACCTGCCTGCCCCAGGAGTGCTTCAGTGGCAGCTTGGCTTGACTTCTCCATGCCACCACACCCAGGGACTTGGCCCAGGGCTCCCGACCGAGGCACTTGAAAGACGGAAACCTGAGAAGACCTGGAATGGCTCCAGGAAGGTTTATTCCTGGCAGTTAAAATCTCATCCAATAACTGTGAATTCATTGTGCCTAATGGAAAGAGCGACATCTGGCTTGGATATTACGGAAAGATTACCAGCTGGCCTGTCATGTATTGTGCAAAGAATAACATTTGCCTTGGAGGATGCTACAAGCCAGGAGCAGGACCCGGTGGGGTGTGTGTGTGTGTGTGTGTGTGTGTGTGTGACAAATTTCTCTCCTTGTTGGCAACGAGCTTGTGATGCTTCCTGGGGCAATTGATGCGACCGACTCTGATCCTGGGATCAGGGATGCAGCAGAACCTGAACATTGAGATACCCACCTAGGGAATAAATCTGTGAAAATGCAACATGTACTATTTCTCCAGATTTATACCAAAGGGTTGATTGATTGATTGATTGATTGATTGATTGATTGATTCTACCCCACCTTTTCCCTTGACACGGACCTCAAGGCTGCTTATAGATCAAAACAGGTAAAGGTAAAGGGACCCCTGACTATTAGGTCCAGTCGTGACCGAATCTGGGGTTGCGGCGCTCATTTCATTTTATTGGCCGAGGGAGCCAGCAAGACTAAGCCGCTTCTGGCAAACCAGAGCAGCGCACCGAAACGCCGTTTACCTTCCCGCCGGAGCGGTACCTATTTATCTACTTGCACTTTGACATGCTTTCAAACTGCTAGGTTGGCAGGAGCAAGGACCAAGCAATGGGAGCTCACCCCATCGTGGGGATTCGAACCTCCGACCTTCTGATCAGCAACTCCTAGGCTCTGTGGTTTAACCCACAGCACCACCTGCGTCCCGTGCTTCCTTTAGCCCGTGGTTAAACAAAGAAATAGCTATTCATAATTCTACCTGCCTACCTGGACAAAGCAGGTCTCAGGCGAGGAGCAAAATAAGAAGAAGCTTCCTTAGTGTTTAGGTGGCCTTGTCCTATGCAGGTGCTGAACATCTCTCACAAGCGTGATGCCAGAAATCCTTATACCAACTGTATGTGGCAGACTCAAGTTACAGGCTGATATTTACCTCTCAGTGGTTCCCAAGCATTTTATTTCCATAAACTCACCCCTACTGCCCCTACACTCTAAAAAGGGTTATCCGGAATAGTAGTTTTCACAACCCACTAAGAAAGGTAAGCAGTGTTCCCAGTGTCTTGCTGGTGTCCAGTCCGGCCCCACGATGGGGCTGCAAATGAAATGTTGTTGTTGTTGTTTAGTCATTTAGTTGTGTCTGATTCTTTGTGACCCCATGGACCAGAGCACACCAGGCTCTCCTGTCTTCCACTGCCTCCCGCAGTTTGGTCAAACTCATGCTGGTAGCTTCGAGAACACTGTCCAACCACCTCATCCTCTGTCGTTCCCTTCTCCTTGTGCCCTCCATCTTTCCCAACATCAGGGTCTTTTCCAGGGAGTCTTCTCTTCTCGTGAGGTGGCCAAAGAAGTGGAGCCTCAGCTTCAGGATCTGTCCTTCCAGTGAGCACTCAGGGCTGATTTCCTTCAGAATGGAGAGGTTTGATCTTCTTGCAGTCCATGGGACTCTCAAGAGTCTCCTCCAGCACCATAATTCAAAAGCATCAATTCTTCAGCGATCAGCCTTCTTGATGGTCCAGCTCTCACTTCCATACATCACTACTGGGAAAACCATAGCTTTAACTATACGGACCTTTGTTGGCAAGGTGATGTCTCTGCTTTTTAAATGGCCCCCTTTCTCCTGCTGCGGCCACTGCACCTTCCCTGCCCCCACCCTGGAGCCTCCCTCAAAGTGAAGAATGGTGAAAACCCATCGATTCTATTGCGTCATTACCTGCCCAGAACAAGCGAGCTTTCCAGCAGGAGATGCCTGAAGACACCAGCGCGTCCAGGCTCCAGCGAGAGGCAAGAGAGAACATGTCAAACTCAGCTGTGCATGCCAGGATTTTAGCATTGCAAGCCTGCCTTGTATCGCCGCGAAGACGATGAAATGCCTATGAAATGCCAGCAGGCTGAATTTTTGGAAGATTTGGGCAGAAGGAGGTGCATCTTCACCAAACCACGTAGTTAAACTGGTCACTCCACAATACGTGTCATTACATTTACTGGACACATTAAAAGGGAGCTCAGTGTTATCTGGATTAAATAGGGGTGCAGGTTTCTTTCTTGATGGGATGGAGGAAGAGAGAGTTGTGAGGTCAAAGCCAGTGAAATGAAACACACATAACCTCCCAGAGGCACAGATTAAAAGGCTTCCTCCAGGCAGGTGTGTTGAATTATGAAAGGTTATTTATTGCTTCAAAACCAATAGGTTTTGAACGTAAAGTTCTCCACTTAGGCAGGAATAGTGAGATCCCTAAATAGAGAATGTAGGGAGGGGAGACACCTGGTTTGACAGCAGTACCTGTGAAAAGGATATAGGTGACTGTGTCTAAGTTTCTGAGCACAATTCAAAGTGTTGATGCTGACCTTTAAAGCCCTAAATGGCCTCGGCCCAGTATACCTGAAGGAGTGTCTCCACCACCATCGTTCAGTCTGGACACTGAGGTACAGCCCCGAGGGCCTTCTGACGGTTCCCTCACTGCAAGAAGTGAGGTTACAGGGAACCAGGCAGAGGGCCTTTCCGGTAGTTGCACCCACCCTGTGGAACACCGTCCCAGCAGATGTCAAAGCAATAAGCAACTATCTGACTTTTAGAAGACATCTGAAGGCATTTTATTGATTTGCGGACTTCTGTTTAGAGAAGTTTTTAATGTGTGACATTCAATGTATTTTTAATCTTTGTTGGAAACTGCCCAGAGTGGCTGGGGAGGCCCAGCCAGATGGGCAGGGTACAAATAATAAATTATTATTACAGTATTATTATTATTATTATTATTATTATTATTACTACTATTATTATTATTACTATTATTATTATTATGAAGAACTTCCTGATTGTAAGAGCTGTTCTGCAGTGGTCTCACTCGCGAGACGGTGACATCTCCTTCGTTGGAGGTTTTTAAAGATAGGTTGGCCGGCCATCTGTCAGGGATTCCTTAGCTGTGATTCCTGCACCGCAGGGGGTTGGGCTAAATGGCCTTTTGGGTCCCCTCCAAACCTTGCAGTTCTATGATTCAGTTCTATGATTCTATGCAGCGAACGAGATGCCACAACGCTGCAAAGCCAATTCCATTTGGCCGCGTGAAGATGTCACTGAGGGTTAACTGAGAGAAAAGACAGCCAGTTGTCAACGAAGGAAGTGCATAATTTCACAAGAAGGACGTGGGGACCAAATGCTAAGAGTGGCTTTTTTTCTTTTTTTGCACTGCCAGAAAAATTTATGAAAAGCTGTGAGTCATTTCAGCCCCGCTCTAGTTTTTGCGCTTCCCTGGGTGATGGTCTTCACGCCTCCGTGGTCATCTCGGACATAGATCTTCCTGGCAGCTTTCTCTGCCTTCTCTCGCTCACGGTGTGAGGTCCAGGAAGAGCCACAAAAGGGTTGCGAATATGACTTGTGACATGATGATGACCTCCTGCAGCCGTCCAGACCCTTGACTGCCTTTATTCTTTATTCTATTTTATTGATTTGCGGACTACAGCCAAAAGTGCAAACGTAACAAAAAGGGCAAAAAGAGAGAGTCAGAAATGTAAACCGTAAAGCCTGGGAGGACAAAAGTACAAAGATAATATAATCATAGAATTGTAGAGATGGAAAGGGACCCAAAGAGCCACCTAATTTGAACCTTACAAAGCAGGAATCATAGTTAAAGATGCAACATAGGCATAATAAAGTATTAACTCACAAAAATACTCCTTTTTAAAAAAACAAAAAGATTCATAAAAATTAAAGTATTCTTCATCTGTGAGTTCCATCATTACTAAGAATAAACTGTGATCATGCTTTTTCTAAAAAAGGTTTTGAAAATCGCCACCTAGTGTCACATTTGTACATTGCGCTTTACAACACATTTTTAATGTTTTATTTGCAGCTGTGTAGATGTGTCCAAAGTTTTGTATATGCTTAAATGAGTCAGACATTTGCTGGTGGCACTGAGTGACCATATGCCTCCATATTTGTATAAGAAATAAAATCATGCCATATGAACGAACTTTCTTATGGTAAGAGCTGTTCGAAAGTGGAATGGACTCCCTTGGAAGGTGGTGAACTCTCCTTCATTTCAGGTTTTTAATCAGTGGTTGGACATCTGTCAGAGATGCTTATCTCTGATTCCTGCATTGCAGGGAATAGGGCTAGACAATATTTGGGGTCCCCTTCAAATCTGCAATTCTATAATTCTATTATATATAGCAAAAAAAAAAAGGCCAGTCGAACCCTGCCCTTTAGATATTTTGTTTATGAGATACCTTTTCTAGAAGGACCATTTGCAAATCCTTGAATACCAGCAATCCAAATTACAGTGGTGCCTTGGTTCTCAAACGCCTTGGTACTCAAACAACTTGGAACCCAAACACTGCAAACCCGGAAGTAAGTGTTCTGGTTTGCGAACCTTTTTCAGGAGCCAAACGTGCCCCGTTTTGAGTGTTACGCTGAGGTCCGTCTGTTTTTGCTGCTATTTTGCCTTTTTGTTTTTGCAGCTCTTTTGTTTTTGTGACTGTGTGGAACCCAGTTCTGCTACTGACTGATTGATTGTGTGACTGCAGTATGTTGTTTATTGCTTTCATTTTATGGATCACTGGTCTTGTTAGATCATGGGTAGGCAAACTAAGGCTCGGGGGCTGGATCCGGCCCAATCGCCTTCTAAATCCGGCCCATGGACAGTCCGGGAATCAGCGTGTTTTTACATGAGTAGAATGTGTCCTTTTATTTAAAATGCATCTCTGGGTTATTTGTGGGGCATAGGAATTTGTTCATTTCCCCCCAAAAAATATAGTCCGGTCCACCACATGGTCTGAGGGACAGTGGACCGGCCCATGGCTGAAAAAGTTTGCTGATCCCTGGCTTAGGGCATGGGTAGGCAAACTAAGGGATGGGGGCTGGATCCGGCCCAATCGCCTTCTAAATCCGGCCCATGGACGGTCCAGGAATCAGCGTGTTTTTACATGAGTAGAATGTGTGCTTTTATTTAAAATGCATCTCTGGGTTATTTGTGGGGCCTGCCTGGTGTTTTTACATGAGTAGAATGTGTGCTATTATTTAAAATGCATCTCTGGGTTATTTGTGGGGCATAGGAATTTGTTCATTCCCCCCCCCAAAAAAAAATACAGTCCGGCCCCCCACAAGGTCTGAGAGACAGTGTACCGGCCACCTGCTCGATAAGTTTGCTGCATTAGATAGTAAAATTGACCCCTGCATTAGATAGTAAAACTCATGTTAAATGGCTCTTTTAGGGGTTGTTTTTAAAAGTCTGGAACGGATTAATCCATTTTACGTTACTTTCTATGGTTTTGGAATGGACTTCCGGAACGGATTAAGTTTGACAACCAAGGTACCATGGCACTAAGATTAAAGGTCTTCCAGGATTTGGCAATACCATGCTTCCCTTCATCTCCTCTCTCTTCCCTTCACCCTGACTCTCATAAACAACTTGCTACTTCTTGAGCAGGGCAGTATTTTAACTTTCCTTCCCCTTTCCTCCCTTGTCTTTGTCACCAGGTCAAGACTGGCAGATTTCCACACGAATTGCCAAGCCTCTTTCCAGTCACTGACCAGCTGCCCTGGGGACAATTACCAGGCTTGTCTTGGTTCCTACGCAGGCCTAATAGGTGAGTAGCATTAATGGGCTCATCCACACTGAAGCCAATGCTGTGTTGAAACTGCTTGTTGTGTCTTGTATTTTTATTTTTGGCAGTGTCCACATGACATCCCTTTTGTGATACATAGATAGCAGTCAAGTACAACATTCCTAGTTTTCCTAGAGTGGACATGAAAGGGGATGTTTGGTTCAGCCAGTTGGAACTTCCTGTTTCCTCCTGG
Organism: Podarcis vaucheri; assembly: GCF_965113315.1. Taxonomy (NCBI): domain Eukaryota; kingdom Metazoa; phylum Chordata; class Lepidosauria; order Squamata; family Lacertidae; genus Podarcis; species Podarcis vaucheri. Next base: position 85,926,590 of record NC_138765.1, on the reverse strand, counting down.
GCTGGGACAAACTTCCTTTAGCATGTGACTAGAAGTGGGCGTGACCTTACCTGTGCAGGTAACAAAAGCATAGGGCATGCAGCCCCCCTTCTTTCTTCTCTTTGCCTTCTCCGTCGCAAGACCAGCAGTTTTTTTAGCTAGAAATGCTCTGTTGGCTTTTAGCCAACAAAGAGACTATCTCCATATGGGATAGTTCCACATGTATATACTCTGTAACTAAGTTTGCCTTCAGGGATCCATCTGTGAACTGAATGTGTGAGTAAACTTCTTTTATATAGTTTACACAAGGTTGTGTCATGTCTATTCTTTTTAAGAGGAATATAAGGGAAATCACCAGGAATCTTATATTGAGAAGCTTAAACAAGCTTGCAACAAGCTAACCGCTGTGTGTTTAAAAGGGGAATGTAAAACTCTGCTAAGTTACAGAACTTGCTAGTTACAGAACTTGAACATTCCCACACCTTCCAGGTCTACAGCTGGATTCCTCATTAAAATAGTGGTTTGTACTCTCCCCACCCCACCCCCAAAATCAGATTTTACTCAGCCATGTATAATCTGATACGGGAAGACAATCCAATATAGAATTGCATGTTACCCCATTGTGAATTTTGTCACTTGAGGCAAAACAGAAAGGCTTCCATCCACCTCCCTCCTCTGCTCCTACCTGAGGCTATCAAGTCACAGCTTGTGCAGCAGAACAACATTAGGAATGTAGGTTCATGGACCTTTCTTATCCCAATTAGCTGCACACAGCAGCTGACCTCTTTCTGCCCCTCTTGCAATGGAAAGACCATCTGATGGGATGTGATAGCCATCTTCAAATATCTCAAGGCTTGTCACACGGAAGATGGAGCAAACTTGTTTTCTCCTGCTCTGGAGGGTAGGACACGAACTGATGGATTCAAGTTACAAGAAGGGAGATTTTGACTGATCCTCAGGAAGAACTTTCTGACAGTAGGAGCTGTTTACCAGTGGAATGGATTCCATCAGGAGATGGTGGAATCTTCTTCATTGGGCATTTTAAAGCAAAGCCTGGATGGCCATCTGTTGAGGATGCTTTAGTTGAGGTTCCTGCATTGCAGGGGGCTGGACTAGATGACCCTTGAGGTCCCTTCCAGCTCCACGATTCTACGTTAAGTAAGTTTAAGATGCTCTGCTTGCAGATGCAAGGTCTCAGTCATGCATTGTTCCATGCAGGGATAATACCGGCAAAATAGTCTTGGGTAGAAAATACAGCCAGAGTCAGACAAGTGGTCTAAGTGTAGAGGAAGCTTAAGCACATGGCAGAAAGGAGGAGGAAACAGTCTTTGTTTCCTCTTTGGAGAGGAGGAGCATGACTTAACTGAGTCTATCTAGCAATACAATATAGTCCTTAACCCCTTCATGTACTAACTAGGAGTCGTGCGTAGTTCTGTTTGACTGCAGTCTCCCACAATATCATGGGGCAGCCCAGAGCTGGGTCTGTGAGATACACAATGATGCTTAAATTGAACCCTGGGGGTCCAGTACCTGATGTGTGCTGGACAAATGGAGCAGGGTTTTGAGAAAGGAATTACAAAGACGGTGGCATTTGCCCATCCCTCTGTGTGTAGGGGGGGGCACGGGTGGCGCTGTGCGTTAAACCACTGAACCTAGGGCTTGCCGATCAGAAGGTCGGTGGTTCAAATCCCCGCAATGGGGTGAGCTCCCGTTGCTCGGTCCCTGCTCCTGCCAACCTAGCATTTCGAAAGCACGTCAAAGTGCAAGCAGATAAATAGGTACCATTCTGACAGGAAGGTAAACGGCATTTCCGTGTGCTGCTCTGGTTCACCAGAAGTGGCTTAATCATTCTGGCCACATGACCCTGAAGCTGTACGTCGGCTCCCTCGGCCAATAAAGCAAGATGAGCGCCGCAATCCCAGAGTCAGCCATGACTGGACCTAATGGTCAGGGGTCCCTTAACCTTTACCTGTGTGCTTTACCCTCTTCCTTCTTGGACAGGGTTGGACATGACACCCAACTATGTTGACTCCAGCACTGCCAACCTCGTTGTGTCCCCGTCGTGCTCCTGCCGGGGCAGTGGCAACATGGAGGAAGAGTGTGAGAAGTTCCTGAAGGACTTCATGGAAAACCCCTGCCTGCGTAAGTCATTCTGTGGTCCCCAGAGTAGAAGATGGCCAGAGGGAGGTTAGGGCTGTTCTCAAACACCGTGGAGCCTCGTGTGTGTGTGTGTGTGTGTGTGTGTGTGTGTGTGAGAGAGAGAGAGAGAGAGAGAGAACCACATGTAATGGTGGAGAGGGCTATTGATGGCTACTAACCATAATGTGATCAGGCCAATGGCCCATCAAGTCCACTGTGAGAGCAGGATGCTGGACTTGATAGGCCATTGGCTTGATCACGTTATGGTTAGTAGTCATCAATAGCCCTCTCCACCATTACATACCACGTGCCACTTTTGAGAAACTCGCAAGCAGGATCTGAGCACAAGAGTTTCCAGCAACTGGAATTCAGAAGCCTTGCAGCTTCCAACTGTGGAGGCAGAGCTTAGCCTTCATGTCTGGCTAGTAGCCCTCGCTAGCCCCCTCCTCCATGAATTTGCCATCCAGTTGGTTGCTGTTACCGTCTCCTGTGGTTACAGTCATTATATCGGATTCATGTGGGGGTGCAGAGCACTTTCAGGAAGGAATGGGCAGGTCAGAGAGGGGTGGGTCCCTAACCGGGAAGCCTGATAGGAAAGGGCATGGAGGTGATGTCGAGGAGGAGCTTCCGTTGTTCCTTCAGTAAAGCTGTCTGTTTCCCTCTCCAGGAAATGCCATCCAGGCTTTTGGCAACGGCACGGACCGGCCTCTCCCGCCGATTCAACACATCACCTTGCCACCCAAGATGGAGACATCAACATACGACGCCAATGACAGCAACACCATCTATGACACAGGTGTGACCACCACTTCGGCCTCCATCCAGGTAAGTCCTATGAGAAGGCATCCCTGTATCCCTTCATGGCGACTCAAGAGCACTGGTTTGCTTAGCAGGTGTGCTGGTCCCGTGGGTAACCCGAGAGGCGAGGTCCAAGTCCGGTCCGAGGTCAAAGGTGCAATGGGGAGGCAGTCTGTAGTAGCTGAAGCTGGGTGCAGGGCAGGGAGCCGGGTGAAGTCAGGAACAGGCTTGCAAGCAGGGAGCCAAGGCGGGTCAGGAGCTCAGGCAGGAAAGCAGGACAGGGTTCAGGCAGGAACTAGCAACCAACAATGTTGCTCCCACAACTTGGGACTAGGGCTGGCCGGCTTTTATCTGCCCTGAGGCATAGGGCGGCCCCGATCCTCTGGTGACTCGCCCCTCCTGGCCTGGAGGCGAGCACTCCTCCTGCGGGAACTTACTTCCCTCTACCTCTCTGCCCTGAGCCTCTGCAGCTCAGGAGAGACTGGAGGGTTACCGGACCCAGAGGCAACCTCAGATTCCTCTGACGGGGCTGAGAGTGGAGCACCTGCAGGCAATGGGTCCTCCATCGTCTCAGGAGCCAGAGCAGACTCGGCTGGTGCCTGCACCTGAGGACCCAGCACAGGTGAGGACCCTTCAGGCTCATGCCCCAGCCCCGGCTCAGCTGGTTCTGGAGGCAGGGAATCATGTGCAGGCTGGGATCCCTCAGGTTCAGCCTCCGAGTCCGAATCCCAGGCCATCACAGCCAGTCACAGAGTGTGGAGTCTGAAAGGCCCAGCCTTCCTTCCTTAGAGGATGGGGCATAGGCCGGTCCCACCAACTCCACTTTCCATTCATGTTCTTGTTGCTTGTGTAAGTTTTAGCTCCAAAGAGCAGCTGATGAGTGGGGTCAGCTCACGGAGGGTGACAGGGGGGCACAGGGAGGCAGAGCAGACACGCTCATGGTCAGCCTGCCTCCGATGAGGGGCCATTTGAGCAGCTGAAGGACTTGGAGATATTTAACCTGGAGAAGAGAAGACTTGAGAGATGAGATGACAGCCACCTTCAAATATCTAAAGGGCTGCCACACGGAGCAAGCTTGTTTTCTCCTGCTCAAGAGCCTAGGAGCCAAACCAATGGATTCAAATGACAAGAGGTTCTAACTAAACATTAGGAAGAGTTTTCTGAGGGTAAGAGCTGTTCAACTGTAGAACTGACGCCATCAGAAGGTAGTGGATTCGTCTTCAATGGAGGTTTTGTTTTTGTTAAAAAAATGATCTTCATTGGGGGGGCGGGTTAAGTTGAGGTTGGATGGCCATCTGTCATGGATGCTTTAGTTGAGATTCCTGCATTGCTGGGAGCTGGATTTGATGACCTTTGGGTTCCCTCCAACTCTACAAGTTTATAATTACCATATATACTCAAGTATAAGCCGACTTTTTCAAGACATTTTTTTATGCTGAAAAAGCCCCCCTTGGCTTATACTAAAGTGAGGCAGGTACGAGCAGCCCCAAAGGGCTGATTTTGGGCTGCTCGTTCCTCCTCCGCCACTGCCGCCACCACCAGGTTTGTGGTGTGGTGAACCGGCTTATACTCAAGTCAATAAGTTTTCCCAGTTTTTTGTGCTAAAATTAAGTGCCTCGGCTTATATTTAGGTTGGCTTATACTTAAGTATCTTGGGAGAAAAGCAATGACAAGCCTAGACAGCATCTTAAAAAGCAGAGACATCACATTGCCAACAAAGATCCGTATAGTTAAAGCCATGGTTTTCCCAGTAGTGATGTATGGAAGTGAGAGCTGGACCATAAAGAAGGCTGATCACTGAAGAATTGATGCTTTTGAATTCTGGTGCTGGAGGAGACTCTTGAGAGTCCCATGGACTGCAAGAAGATCAAACCTCTCCATTCTTCAGGAAATCAGCCCTGAGTGCTCATTGGAAGGACAGATCCTGAAGCTGAGGCTCCAATACTTTGGCCACCTCATGAGAAGAGAAGACTCCCTGGAAAAGACCCTGATGTTGGGAAAGATGGAGGGCACAAGGAGAAGGGGACGACAGAGGACGAGATGGTTGGACGGTGTTCTCGAAGCTACGAACATGAGTTTGACCAAACTGCGGGAGGCAGTGGAAGACAGGTGTGCCTGGCGTGCTCTGGTCCAGGGGGTCACGAAGAGTTGGACACGACTAAACGACTAAACAACAACATACTCAAGTCTATACGGTATATGACCTGGGAAGGTGATGGACTCTCCTTCATTGGAGGTTTCTAAACAGAGACTGGGTGGGAATCGGTCAGAGTATCTTTACCTAGGATTTCTGCCTTGCAAAGGGCTAGACTACATGGCCCTTGGGCTCCCTCCCTACACGACAGTTCTGATTCTGTGATTTAAGCCACGCTTGGACAAGACTCGAGGGAGCAGCAGGAGCACCCAGGCCTTGCCACATGGCCATTTCAGTGAGCCCCTCACCACGGGGCGCATTCCCATGTGTGTGGAGACACAATGCCTGCTTGCACCCCCAGCCCACCTGCGAGACAACTCTCTGCTGAAGCCCTTCCTCCTCCCCCAGGGGTCTTGTTGGCCATTTGGATCCCCTCCTCAGCTCGGCGAGCAGATGCAAAAGGCAGCAATGTCACCCTTGGGCAGCCTCTAATTAGATCCGGCATGCCTGAGAAATTACATCTTATGCTTCTCGTTACCGCCGCATGAGACAATCAGCGGCTCAATTTCATGCTAGAGTTGCATCGCATCAGAGGCCCGGTGCTCCGTTCGCGGGCACCTCTACTCGCGACAGAACCTCTCCCCCCACCCACGGCAAGAGGGGGATAGGACAGAACGTTTTCCTCTCCATTAGCACATCCTCTGCCCCATTGACTGATTCGCTGCCTGCCCTGGAACAAGGGACATTCATTACCCAAGCCTGGGGTCAAATCTGGACAACCTTTGTTACATCTTGCTCAGGCAAAAAAAAAAGTCTTTTGGTGCTGTAGTTGACAAAGACCAGCTCCAAACTGTACAACCCCCCCCCCACAAAAAAGACCTAAAGTGCCCTATTCCAGAATTTTGTCTGGAGGTTTAGACTCTTAATCTCAGGGACAACAATTCTAAGGTTCTAGGGCGTGTACCCCATAATATGCACTCAGTGCTGGATGCAGGTGCCCTTTTTGGGGTGGCTTAGTGAAATATCCTCAGAGCCGAGAGTGGATTTCATGCTCTTTATTCAGCACATAGTGGTGAGGAGGAATGGAAGTTCCCCCAGAACGTCTGCTTTATATACATTATATACACAATGGGCCCCACTCGATTGGCTAATTCTGGGATTCTCCTGTAGGCCAATCTGGTTGTGGATTCACTTCCACCTGGAGCTGGATTGGGTCGCTCCTGTGGACCAATCAGACTGCTGCATTCTGGATCCTATTGTTCTAGGACCAATCAGACTGCTGCATTTTGGATCCTATTCAACTCAGTACACAACACTTATAAGCCTTTGTACACCAATATAGATATCCTCTGTTTATCAGTATATCAGCGCACCAGTTTCCATCCCTTCTCTTCCAAAAACTGTGAATATTTATTTCAAAAAATTATGCACTGCCTAATTGTTAAAAGAAAATAAAAAAACCACACACCTCAAAATGGTGTACAAAAAAAGATAAAGCAAAAAAATTATCACTAAGAAAAATTACAAGAATAATTGAAAATTTCAAATGCTACTGGGTCAAGTTCAAGGTGTTCGATTAGTATCCAAAGCCCTTAATAACTTGGGACCAGTCTACCTGCGAGGTCACCTTGCCCATATGCACCCACTTGGCTGCTTCTGTCGGTGGAAATGCCATCATTACAGGTGTCGCATAAGAGCCGTCCTGCTTTCATTAGAATCATAGAATTGTAGCGTTAGAGGGGACCATGAGAGCAATCTAGTCCAACCGTCTGCGATGCAGGAATCAAACTCGCTCTTTGAGTGTGGCATCTTTTCGGCAGACTGCTTTGAGATTTTTGTTTTATTTTATTTTTACAAACCAGCGGTGTATAAACATTAGGAGACAAACAATATGCTAAATAAGCAAATTAATAATATTAAGCATGGGGGCCCTTCATCAGCTAGATGATTTGCTCATAGTCTTTTTATTCTATCCTAATACCAGCTTCCCACTCCCAAGATACAGGCAGACTTTGCTAATCTTTTGTAATATGGCGCCCTTGCAAGGCCAAAATTTGACACCCCCAAATGGACCTTCTCAGTGATGGATCTTCTCAATTTTGCACCCCTTCGGCTTGGCACGCCGTGTAGCAGAACCGCTGTCCAAGATCTAGACATTCATGAAGAAGCAGCAATGTTGGTGCAATGAAATCTCTTCTCTTATTCTCTTCTCTCCCCCCTCATTAAAAAAAGGAAAGGGCGGGAGGCTCCCAGGGAGCTAAACGTGGGGGCCCTTCTTTTCCCCTCTCCAAATCTCTTCTGGCAGTCGGAGTGTCAAGAAATGCATGTAAAGAGGCGAAATATTTAAGCGAACAGATAGCATCCAAGCCTCCCGCCTCCCCAGCTGAGTAATTGCCAGCTTGTGATGAGCATGAGAATTTGTCCATTGCCCTTGGGCCGCTGCTTCACAAGGACATCAAGCCCCGGAGTTCAGCGCGCATGGATCCAGGGGGGCCAGGCATGGGTGTCACAGGGTGGCCCCTGTGAGGGTGAGGGGGCAAGCTGAGTCTGCAGGCAGGGCACCCATGGAAGAGCACCATTGCAGACTTTTGAGAAAGGAATGGTCTTTGGGAATCCAGATGTGTTAGATGTGGGAATGTTGTGAGGATATATTGATTACAGTCATACCTCGGGTTACAGACGCTTCGGGTTGTGCAATTTCGGGTTGCGCACCATGCAGAACCCAGAAGTAGCGGAACGGGTTACTTATGGGTTTGGGCACTTGCACATGCACAGATCCGCTAAATCGCTCTTTGCGCATGTGCAGAAGTGCCGAATCATGATCCGTGCATGCGCAGATGCGGTGCTGCAGGTTGCAAACATTGCAGGTTGCGAACATGCTTCCTGCACGGATCATGTTTGCAACCCGTGTGCCTACTGTAAATATTATCCTTCCTAACTCATGCTAGTGAGTTTATTCATACAGCAGAGTACATCCGCCCTTTTACACAGCAGGAAACTAGTTGCAGATTCGTTAGAGTCTCATAAGTTCTATTATTCCTGGTTAAGATCCCTTTGAATCCTCATAAAAGAATAAAGACACAACAGTCTTGTTCATAAGTAACAATAAGAAGTTTACTCACGATCAGAGCACAGTGTGGTCTCTGAAGATGGGCTTTAGGCAAAAAGAGGGAGATGGCTGAGTGACTGGACCTTTTGTTAGGTCTGGAAGGGTCATGCCCACCTACCTGGTCACATGCAAAAGGAAAGATGCTCCAGACCAGGTGTAACAGGAAGTTCAATTGGCTGGACCAACATTCCCCTGCATGTTCACTCTAGGCAAACAGGAAATGTTGTTCTTGACTGCTTCAAAGGATTACATCCCACATTAGAGATGGACAGGTATCCCCCCCTGGCTCTGCATACTGGGAATTCTGGGTAGTAAAGGTAAAGGGACCCCTGACCATTAGGTCCAGTCGTGGCTGACTCTGGGGTTGCAGTGCTCATCTCGCTTTATTGGCCGAGGGAGCCGGCGTACAGCTTCCGGGTCATGTGGCCAGCATGACTAAGCTGCTTCTGGCGAACCAGAGCAGCGCACGGAAATGCCGTTTACCTTCCCGCCGAAGCGGTACTGATTTATCTACTTGCACTTTGACGTGCTTTTGAACTGCTAGGTTGGCAGGAGCAGGGACCGAGCAACGGGAGCTCACCCCATCACGGGGATTCAAACCGCCTTCTGATCGGCAAGTCCTAGGCTCCGTGGTTTAACCCACAGTGCCACCCGCATCCCTCTGGGACCAGGGTTCAAATCCCCACTTGACCATCATTCGCTCATCATTCATTCGTAGTTTTATTTGTATGCCACTTTTCCACTCAAAAAAATCAGGCCAAAGTAGCTTACAAGCAAGAAGGCATTTCAAAACCGAAGAGTGCAAAAACGTTTTCCTAACATTTCAGTACTATAAATGTAACAAGATCAGAGATTGCCACCTGTCATGGGTGTTTTCGTTGAGATTCCTGCATTGCAGGGGATTGGACTAGATGACCCTCTGGGATCCACTCCAACTCTACAATTCTATGAGTATGTTAACAAAATCCAACAGCAAAACTAAGTTGGGAGCTTGGCAGTTTCTTTCTTTTTTTAATAGAATATTTATTGAGATTATGCAAAAAATTACACATAGAAAAAAACAAACAAAAACTAACAAACACAAGCTAGCAAGAAAGTTAACAAAAAAAAACAACCTAGAAAGAAGGGGGGGAAAGAAAATGATACAAAATACAAAAAACAGATAACTAAGAAATAGGAAAAAGAAGAAAAAAATTATTTTAAAAAAGAATAAATCCATTTTTCAGCATCTTTGAGCTCATTTGCTTATTTCCTTGACCTCCTCACACCTCCCCTTTTGTATTCCCGTTTTCCAAGTCTTTTCAGCAAATCCTTACCCTCTTTCATTTATCTTTGTTCTATAACTTAACCTATTATAACAATATATTTTCATCCGTATAACTATCTATATTTACCTATTCTTATTAACCTTATTACCAAAACCACTTCTTTTCAGTCCAACATCATTTTAACATTCATTAATTTTACAGTATTTCTGCAGATAGTCTTTAAATTTCTTCCAATCTTCTTCCACCGACTCTTCTCCCTGGTCTCGGATTCTACCAGTCATTTCCGCCAATTCCATGTAGTCCATCACTTTCATCTGCCATTCTTTCAGAGTGGGTAAATCTTGTGTCTTCCAATACTTTGCGATGAGTATTCTTGCTGCGGGAGCTTGGCAGTTTCACCTTGGTCCTGGGAAAACCCATCCGATGATGTTGCTCACTCACCATGAAGTTCCCTGGGTGACCTTGGGCCAGTCACTGACTCTTGGCCGAACCTACCTCACAGCGCTAAAATCCCCACTTGGCCATCGTGACACTCACTGGGTGACCTTGAGGCATTCACTGCCTCTCAGCCTGACCTCCCTCCTAGGGTTGTCATGGGGATGAAAGGAGGAGGGGGCGGAAGAACCATGTGTGCCTCTTCAAGCTCCTTGGAGAAAAAAAAGTGGGATAAAAATGCAATCAATAAATAATAATACATAGTAAATCGTGAATGAAGGCCACCCGTCCTCTGCTGCTTCCACCTCTCTCTACTGGGCGTTCTGGTATAACTGCCTTCCCCCTGTCACCCAGGTCAAATTGCACTCCATCAATTCAGAGATGGTTTTTATATGTACAGCAGCATCTCATAAACAAGGTAATTTGCTTGTTCTCTGTGGCTTGAGGAGCTCCTGAAGGAAATCCATCTTGTGGAATTTAATGAGGTCTTTTTTTTGCAGCTGAAGTTATCTCTCTCAAGTTCATGAAGGGAAAGAGACGTGCGTCTTTGATGGTTTCATGCCAAAGGATGCTGCTCTGATCCCTGATTTCTCTACTAGCTCCTGGTTTTGAAACATTAGGGGCTCTTTGGTCCTTTCTTGCTCATCCCCGAGAGGAGCCTCTTCAAAGCTCACGTCCTCATTCTTCCCAGGCTCAAGAGATTTCAACTGGAGGGGACAAATACAGAGAAGTCCCCTTTGACATCTATTTAGGCCCCATTTCCCAGAAAGAATCTCTCATTCAGGGATCAAAAGAGGTGCCGGGGTGCAGATTCGAGGGACCCGTTTACTATGTACTCATTTTAAAGAGTGGGGCCATTCTATCAAGTTGTAATTACCTTGGGGGTCTTAATTTCTTTTAAAAAGTAAACAAAATAAGACAAAGACAAAGAGCATACTGTGCAGTGCTGCCACAGCAGGTTCAAAGCAGCAAAAGGTTGGACATTATCATTGAACTTGTTGTTCCAAAAGATTGTAAAATATACCCCCCTCCACAAACCTGTTAGGGCTGGTTTCTATGTATTGTTTTGTTAATAAGTTAGCTTAATCAAACCAAATTTTCTCCAGTCCATTCAGATATAGCAGGAGATTTGATTCCCCCACCTCCTAATTATTTGATATTGCAATCTTAGCAGATGTTATAAGTTTGAACACTATTTCCTGATTATTTTGTGGAATTGCATAACCAAGCAGAACTATTTAAGGTTCCAAGGGGTATATTGTATCCTAACATATCAAAGACATTAGCATGAACAGATTTTCATAATATCTCCAGTTGAGAACATTTCCAAAAGATGTTTATGTAATCTGTTTTTATTCAATCCACCTCTCCAACATTTATTCAATCCTGATTTATATAGGACAGGACAAGTTGGGGTCTTATTTCTTTTTAACCTTTTGCAAATTCACGGGGTCTTACTTCTAGATAAGTGGGCATAGGATTGCAAATGTAGAAAATTAACTTTATTTATTCCCAGACTGTTGGGGGCCACTCCCCTTGGATCCATAAACTCACCCCCAGTGCCTACCACCTTACCTTATAAAATGGATTATTTGGAAGAGCGGTTTGCAAGACCCACTAAGGCAGAACATAGAACACAATAAAATGCAAAACAGCAACAATTAATTGCACATGTATTCAAAATCCAATTCAAACTCTTTTGTTGAATTAATTCGACAGACTTGATCCAGTGATACCAGCTTTTCAAAGTCTGATAGTCATTGACACATCTAGCACCCCCCTTGTCATCCCCTTGCCTCTTAGCACTCCCCCCCCCAAATCCCACTGCCAGACTGACCACAACGCTCCAACACACCTCAGGTTTCTTATTGTACGTTTGTTTGGCTCACACCTGGCCTGGCTGCTTAACTGGTAGAGCAGCGATCTATTTGGTAGCTCATAAGGTCATCTGGCCATCTCCTATAGCCTAGGAGGCATCAGGAATGGAAGTCCCCTTCTATGTGCCTATTTATCAGTGCTAACTGTCCATACACACAAGCAGAAGCAGATACAGTGGTACCTCGGGTTACATGCGCTTCAGGTTACATATGCTTCAGGTTACAGACTCCACTAACCCAGAAATAGTGCTTCAGGTTAAGAACTTTGCTTCGGGATGAGAACAGAAATTGTGCTCCGGCGGCAGCAGGAGGCCCCATTAGCTAAAGTGGTGCTTCAGGTTAAGAACAGTTTCAGGTTAAGTATGGACCTCCGGAACGAATTAAGTACTTAACCCAAGGTACCACTGTATTGTAATATCCAGTGGACTGAGATTCGCCAGAATCTCCTTCCTTGTTGCACGAACCCAAGGTATTCCATGGTGTTGGTTGTGATCCCTTTGTTCTGGATGACCTGATGACTGATGATGATGATGATGATGATGATAGTGGAGCACATTTCAAGTACTTAAAGCAGATGTGCTCCAGCTCAGTAATCCTCACAACACCTGCAAAGATAGACTGGAATTATTAGGAGATGGTGATCAGGAGAAGTGAGGAAGCTCCCTTTCCCAGCCCAGTCCAGACTGTTTGCCTCTTTAGCGTAGTAAATTGATTCTATATATTTTATTAAATATTTATAAACAACCATTCATTATAAAAGAATCGTAACAATCCCAGTCGGTGTACACAGCACATTGAAACCACGATCTGTTAAAAGCCGACAATTAAAGGAATCCGCAGTCAATTTAAAGTATCTGTATGTATGGCTGGTCCACACTTTTGCTTGCCTTATGCCTAGGAAGTGCAGGTCCAAGTGGTTTTCTGTTTTCTAGGCACGGGTCCGAGTGATTTTGCCTTTGTCCCCCCAGAAAACATGCTCTTTAGCAATAAATCAGAACAAACAGCAATCTGTGCAAAACCTGATTGCCGTTTGCTCCAGTTCAGAGCTAAGCCATGGGTTTTCCCAGGGGAAGGCAGCGGGGCAAGCAGACTTGTGGATGAGCCCATTGGCTTCACAGACTAGCAAGGGGTTGCCTTGCAGAGAGAAGAGAGACCTTTCCTATCATCTCCTGGCTGAGATTGTTTACAGCCGGGGTTTAAACCTGGATCCTTCTGCATGTCAAGGGTAAGCTTTGCTGCCAGTGAGTGGTGAGCCTTCCCCAGGAGGCTGCAGAGAGACTTGAACTCAGGACCATCAGTATGCGAAGCAGATGTGATAATAGTGGGTAGGGGTACATGGTGTTTGTGTGTGTGTGTAGAACAGTGGCTCGTCTAAGGTCTGTCCATGAGTTCATGGCTTTAACCCAAGCTATTTGAGGGACTGTGAGATGCGGGTGGCGCTGTGGGTTAAACCACAGAGCCTAGGAGTTGCTGATCAGAAGGTCAGTGGTTTGAATCCCCGCGATGGGGTGAGCTCCCATTGCTAGGTCCCTGCTCCTGCCAACCTAGCAGTTCGAAAGCATGTCAAAGTGCAAGTAGATAAATAGGTACCGCTCTGGCGGGAAGGTAAACGGCATTTCCGTGCGCTGCTCTGGTTCTCCAGAAGCGGCTTAGTCATGCTGGCCACATGACCTGGAAGCTGTACGCTGGCTCCCTCGGCCAATAAAGCGAGATGAGAGCCACAACCCCAGAGTCGGTCACAACTGGACCTAATGGTCAGGGGTCCCTTTACCTTTACCTTATTTGAGGGACTATATCCTCCCATCAAACCGGCCTGGGTTCTGAAATCTTGAGGGAAGACCCTTCTCTCAGTCCTGCCTCCATCACAGGCCTGCTTGGTGGGGATGCAGGATAGGGCCTTCTCGGTGGCTGCTCCCAGGCTTTGGAACTCCCTCCCTAGAGAAGTTAGACTGGCTCCCTCCTTGTTGTCCTTCTGACAGCAAGTGAAGATGGTATTATCCCTACAGGCCTTTGGGAAATGACTGTTGTATTTTAAGGAAAGGGCTTTTAAGGAGTGCTGCTTTTATTGTTTTTCACCATCTGCATTTTAATAGATCTGTTCTTTAGACTGTTTTCATTCTATTGGAGTTTAATGACTTTTAAACATTTGTAGCTTTTTGCATTTTATCTGTGTTGCTTTGATTGGGGTATTCAGTCTTGAGTCTTGGGCAGGGTAATGGGAGGGATATAAAGAAACAACAACAACAGTGCCCTCCCATCAGATCAACTACCTGAATTTTAGAGAACATCTGAAGGCAGCCCAGTTTAGGGAAGTTTTTAATGTTTGATGTTTTGTCATGTTTTTAATATTCTGTTGGAAGTCGCCCAGAGTGGCTGGGGGGGCGTGGCCAGATGGTTGGGGTAAAAGTAATTATTATTATTATTATTATTATTATTACTATTATTATTATTATTATTTTGATGCAGAGACTCCTGCAGTCACTGCCTAGGTTTTTACTAATCTCCCCAGGAGAGCTGTATTGCTTTGCATGCCCACAACGACACTTGCCAATATCCTCGCTCGAAACCAAGAGGTCTGGCTCTCCTTGGCTTGGAAGGAGAGAAGCAGCTCTTTCAGGAAAAACTCCAGTGCCCTGGGGTGGCTGCCGCTCTGTTGAACTGACCCTCCTTTCTTTTCCCTCCTCTCTCTCCCCCCTCCTCCTTTCTCCCTGCAGAAGTCGCTGACCACAGACATGATCCCCGAACAGAAGACGTTTGTGGACACAAATGGATCTGGCATCCGGCCTTCTGTCCCAGGGACCCTCTTTGCTCTCCCTCTCCTCCTTTTGAAAGTGGCATTATAGAAGAAAAGAGGGATGAGTGCTCTGAGGGGGTGGGGGAAGGCGCAGCCCAAACTTTTGCGCATGCAGAGATGGACAAAGACACCTTGAAAACGTTTTCTTCGGCCCTTTGGCCTTCCGGAGTCTCTGCTTTTGAAAAGGCACGGCGGCAAGTTGCAGGAGGTTTGACAGGACAATTTCCCCCAGGAAATCTGTGCTGAGGGAGCACTTAAATGCCGGGAATTCTGCATACTCAAAGAAGGGTTTTTTTCCGCTTTGTGTTTCTTTTTGGTTTGAAGTGTCTAGAGCAAGAGTCCGAAAGTCTCTCATTGTGTCCAAATACATCCATGTTTGAAAGGGTTCGCAAATGGCGTTTCAAAGAAGCGCGCCTGCTTTTGCAAGCGGTTGGAGAATCTTGCGAGGCTGACTCTGGACGGAGAGACTGAGCCAGTTGTGGCTGATGCGCCTTAGTTTGCCAAACTGCTTTGCAGGGCAAGAGACAGCTATGTCCCTTTCCCCCTCTCCCCCCAGTCTCCATACCATTCCTTTTTGCTGCTTGGAAAAAAACAAACCACACAACTGTCTCCTTCCTCCCCTCAGCCAAGCTTGGCTCCCGTCACCCACAGAAGTGTCTTAACTTTCTCCTCTCGAAGCAGAAGGTGGAGAAGATGTTTGTGCAGCTGGCGGGGGGCAGGGGGGTCCCTCCAGGAGTGCAAGGAGCACTGTGAGATGAGCAGCAACACCCCATGATTTTCTAGGCCTTCAGGACAGCCTTCCTGATAGCAAACCCAGTCAAGTCTCATGGTGGAACAAGAAGCGTATCGGACAGGTTCAGAGGAGATACCCCGTTCTGCTGTTTCTTCTGATTCCCTTCCTCTCTCTTTTCTAGGATTTTTGCTGTCCCAGAGGTGAAACGTCTCCTCTTCTCAAGGTTGCCCCAATGTCACTTTGGGTTCCTGATGGATGGAAGCAGCCATAGCTGGCAACCAGCATTCATTACTCTCCTTTGATCCTAGGCATATCTAGCATATGTATATCAAGAGAGACCTGCTTCTTTATATACCGTATTTTTTGCTCTATAAGACTCACTTTTTCCCTCCTAAAAAGTAAGGGGAAATGTGTGTGCGTCTTATGGAGCGAATGCAGGCTGCGCAGCTATCCCAGAAGCCAGAACAGCAAGAGGGATTGCTGATTTCACTGTGCAGCGATCCCTGTTGCTGTTCTGGCTTCTGAGATTCAGAATATTTTTTTTCTTGTTTTCCTCCTCCAAAAACTAGGTGCGTCTTGTGGTCTGGTGCGTCTTATAGAGTGAAAAATACGGTACATATGGATATACGTAACCAAACACATAACCTGGATAGGGTTCCTTTAGCTTTCCTGTCTTCTTTTTTAAGGATCAAAACCACAACAAAAATGTATTATTGTAAAGTTTTTTTTTTAATTATTATTTAACCAATGTCTACAACAGGGAACAAAATATCTCTGCCCTCCATGTTCAAGATGACCTCCTCCAGAGCCCTAGGGCTGGTGGGGGCATTGGCAAGAGGAGAGCGGTTGGGAGTGCTTAACCAATATCTAAAATAAACATACCAAGAAGCAAAGTGAGTGCTGTTTGAGTTACTGGCCGTCCCCCCACAATCCTACTTCCCCATCCTGCTTGAGGAAGGTGAGGGTAAAGCTCAGAGCAGCTGCCTCAGCTTGCCTTTCTGTAGGTGAATACAGCTGGAAATGGTCAAACCACCATATTTCTGGTCTGTGCCTATTTCATTTATATTTTTTATAAACTATATGCTTATAAGGTAAAGGGACCCCTGACCATTAGGTCCAGTTGTGGACAACTCTGGGGTTGCGGCACTCATCTCGCTTTATTGGCCGAGGGAGCCGGTGTACAGCTTCCAGGTCATGTGGCCAGCATGACTAAGCCGCTTCTGGCGAACCAGAGCAGCGCACGGAAACGCCGTTTACCTCCCCGCCGCAGCGGTACCTATTTATCTACTTTGATGTGCTTTTGAACTGCTAGGTTGGCAGTAGCAGGGACTGAGCAACGGGAGCTCACCCCGTCGCGGGGATTCGGACCCTGGCCTTCTGATCGGCAAGTCCTAGGGTCTGTGGTTTAATTCACAGCGCCACCCACGTCCCATGTGCTTAACCTAATAAAAAAAACACCTCTAAATGGTTAACATAAAAAAAAATATTCAATCATTTAATGGACCAAGCCTTCGATGAACAGTTGAGGGAGTTGGTGGGTGTTTAGCCTTGAGAGGAGAAGAAAGAAGAAGATAGAAAGTTGAAGATAGCTACCCATCTTCTCTCAAGGCTAAACATCAACTCCCTCAACTGTTCACGTGGAAGCTAGAGAAAGCTTGTTTTCTGCTTCTCCAAAGAGGAGGATCTGAACCAATGGATTCAAATGGTAAGACAGGAGATTCTGACTAAACATTAGGAAGAACATTCTGACGGTAAGAGGTATTTGCCAGTGGAACAGACTCCCTCAGAACATGGTGGACTCTCTTTCATTGGAGGCTTTGAACCCGTGTTTCCCAGCTCTTTTTGGACTACAATTCCCATCATCCCTGATCACTGGGATGATGAGAGTTGTAGTCCAAGAACGGTTGGAGATCCAAGTTTGGAAAACACTGTTTTCAACTGAGGTTGGGTGGTCCTCTGTCTGGGATTTTTCAGCCGTGATTCCTGCATTCCTGCAAACCAGCTTTGACCTGATTTGGAATCATAGAATCGCAAAGTTGGAAGGGGCCCTGAGGGTAATATTGCCCAACCCTCTTCAATGCAGGAATATACATAAGTCACATGAAGGCACCTGTGCCCCCTCTCCACCCGCTTGTGTGGACAGGCAGGTGGCAATGTGGAAACGGACCTTAATGACACACACATGACATTTGAAACAAAGTGGGTGGGGGGCAGCCTTGCTCTGTTTTAAGATGGTCATGGACTCCTGATCATTAGGTTCAGTTGTGGCCGATTCTGGGGTTGCTGTGCTCATCTCACTTTATTGGCCGAGGGAGCCGGCGTACAGCTTGACTAAGCCGCTTCTGGCGAACCAGAGCAGCTCACGGAAACGCCATTTACCTTCCAGCCAGAGCGGTACCTATTTATCTACTTGCATTTTGACCTGCTTTCGAACTGTTAGGTTGGCAGGAGCAGGGACCGAGCAACGGAAGCTCACCTCGTTGTGGGGATTCGAGCTGCCGACTTTCTGATCAGCAAGCCCTAGGCCAGGGGTCTGTAACCCGCGGCTCCGGAGCCGCATGTGGCTCTTTTACACCTTTGCCGCGGCTCCGGGGCGGATACTAGTGAGGGGAGGAGGCGCATTGTGTGCCCTGACACTCCCCACTGTGGCAGGCACTGTACTGGCTGTGACGTCGTATGGGGGCAGTGTGTGCGTTAGTCACGCACCGTCCCGACATCACCTTCCTGCCCGCCCGCCCGCTACATTGTAAGGGGCATGTACGCTGGTCACTGCATTGAAAGGGGGCATGTACGCTGGTCACTGTTTTGAAGGGGAGTGAAGAACACACACACACAAAAAGGTAACTTGTTAATTTAACGTTTATTTCTATGAGGAGGAGTAATTCTGAGGGGGTCAAAGAAAGGAATAATAAAAAAGTGTCAAAAAAAGGTTATTTTTATAATGACGAGTTTTGCGGCTCCCAGTTTTTTTTTCTTTGGAAACGGGTCCAAGTGGCTCTTTTTGTCTTAAAGGTTGCAGACCCCTGCCCTAGGCTCTGTGGTTTAACCCACAGCGCCTCCCGCACCCCTCACTTCCAGCCATGCCTGGAGACATTACTGGATGCTCAACTACTATGATGGTTATGCTCTGCCTTCACAGCTGGAAGCTGCAATGCTTCTGAATACCAGTTTGTGGAAACCCCAGGAGAGGAGAGGTCACCTGTTTTTTGGGTACAGCCTGCTGGTTTCTCTTTGGGGCATCTGATTGGCTGCTGTGAGAACAGAATGTTTGACTAGATGGACCACTGGCTTGATCCAGCAACCTCCTAATATTTTTGTGGCTGCATGGCTCAAATGTGGCCAGAGGCAAGAGATGGTGGGTCTGAATGGCCTCATTTGCTAAGAGGCAAACGGCCGCTTGTTCAGGTGACTGATCGGAAAGAGGCTCGGTGGAAGAACCAGAGCTCTTCTCAGAAATACCCGGGCCCATTATATATGCTCTCAACAGCCGCCTCTCCAAATGGGGAAGAAAATAGATACAATCTCCGGAGGGCAATGAAATTGAAAGATTCTGATGTGCCTCGCAAGCAAACAGAACTCCACGAAATTGCCTATTGCCGCTGCCGTTATGATAATTGCCTTCCACCTGTTCTACCTGCAGGTGGAGATTGGGGAAAAGGGGGGAACGCATCTTTGCAAGGTATTCCAAGGCAAAGGAAATCGCTTCTGGGCTGAAGGGAGCCAGGCCAGAAGCCACGGTGATGGCCGTGGCTTGAAATTGCCCATCAGCTGCAAGACTGCCTTCAGTGGAGGGAAGTCAATTGCTGGGGTTCTGCGCCTCTCCCCCCCAGCTGTTTTTGTTGTTGTTGTTTTTGTCCTTGGGGAATTGCTGGTGAGCAAATTACAGTGGTACCTTGGGTTAAGTACTTAATTCGTTCCGGAGGTCCGTACTTAACCTGAAACTGTTCTTAACCTGAAGCACCACTTTAGCCAATGGGGCCTTCTGCTGCTGCTGTGCCGATTTCTGTTCTCATTTTGAAGCAAAGTTCTTAACCTGAAGCACTATTTCTGGGTTAGCGGAGTCTGTAACCTGAAGCGTATGTAACCTGAAGAATATGTAACCCGAGGTACCACTGTACAGTGGTGACAAAATGAGAAGGGTACACTTATCCAGAGACCGCACAATTGCCTTTAAATATGAGCCATAGCTCATTAGTGACACAAGGAGCTTGACGAGTTCGATTGGTTAGAGCATGATGCTGGTGACACCAAGGTTGCAGGTTCGATCCCTGTACGGGATAGCTGCATATTACTGAATTGCAAAGGGTTAGGGCTAGGGTCCTCAGGGTCCCTCCCAACTCTACAATTCTGTGATTCTGGCTCATACCATTGGTTCACCTATTGCATGGGTAGGCAAACTGAGGCCTGGGGTCTGGATCCGGCCCAATCACCTTCTAAATCCGGCCCGCGGACAGTCCGGGAATCAGCATGTTTTTACATGAGTAGAATGTGTGCTTTTATTTGAATTGCATTTCTGGGTTATTTGTGGGGTATAGGAATTCATTAATTTATTTTTTTTCAAAATATAGTCCGGCCCGCCCCCACAAGGTCTGAGGGACAGTGGACCGACCCCCTGCTGTAAAACTTTGCTGACCCTGATCTATTGTCTACACCAAGGGTCAGCAACCTTTTTCAGCCATGGACCGGTCCACTGTCCCTTAGACTTTGTGGGGGGCCAGACTATATTTTGAAGAAAAAAAAGAACAAATTTCTATGCCCCACAAATAACCCAGAGATGCATTTTCAATAAAAGCACACATTCTACTCATGTAAAAACACCAGGCAGGCCCCACAAATAACCCAGAGATGAATTTTAAATAATTACATTCTACTCATGTAAAAACATGCTGATTCCCGGACCGTCCGCGGGCCAGATTTAGAAGGCGATTGGGCCACATCTGGCTCCCAGGCCTTAGTTTACCTACCCCTGGTCTACACTGACCAGCAGCAGCAACCTGGGGTTTCCAGCAGGAGTCCCTTCCAGCCCTGGAGGTGCCACTGGGGAGTGAACCTGGCCCAATCTGCTTTCAAGGCAGATGCTGTAACTACTGAGCCACAGTTCTGTACCATGCCAGTTGGTTACTGAAGTGGACATGCCATGTGACTGGCCAGACAAAGCAGCTCGTCTCTTTATCTCAGGGGGCGAGACACATGGACTTGCCCACCAAGAGTAAAATATGCCACTTCCACATTTATTTGTTTGTTTGTTTGTTTGTTTGTTTGTGTGGGGGAAATGCTGAAGTGCTTTACAGCCATAAAAACTATTTTAAAAGTTTAAAGCAGACCTCCATTAACCATTATGGAAGGATGCATTCTTCATTGCCTGCATTTAAAAATTGGCAGAGAAAATGACTGCTAAATCTCCAGATTCAGGTAGGTAGCTGTGTTGGTCGGATGCAGTCGAAATATCTGATGCAGTTTTTATATATATACCGTATTTTTTGCTCTATAAGACTCACTTTTTCCCTTCTAAAAAATAAGGGGAAATGTGTGTGCGTCTTATGGAGTGAATGCAGGCTGCGCAGCTATCCCAGAAGCCGGAACAGCAAGAGGGATTGCTGCTTTCATTGCACAGTGATCCCTCTTGCTGTTCTGGCTTCTGAGATTCAGAATATTTTTTTTCTTGTTTTCCTCCTCCAAAAACTAGGTGCATCTTGTGGTCTGGTGCGTCTTATAGAGCGAAAAATACGGTGTGTGTGTGTGTGTGTGTGTGTGTGTCTGTGTGTGTATATATATATATATATATATGGAGCTCTGTTCCAGTAACAAGAAGCCGAAAGCACCAGCCTGAAGATGACGAGTGAGACCTCGTCGAAACGTCGCACAGACACCCCGACTCTTACACGGGAAGACACCCGAAGACACCAAAACCTGCATTCCTGTACCCGTGAAAATCTACGAAAGCATATATATATATATATATAGTCCAGTAGCACCTTAGAGACCAACTAAGTCTCTGAAGAAGTGTGCATGCACACGAAAGCTTACACCAAGAACAAACTTAGTTGGTCTCTAAGGTGCTACTGGACAATTTTTTTATTTGCTAAATCTCCAGTAGCAGTGAGTTCCACAGGACTGGGCCAGTGGCAGTAAACGGCACTGTTTCTCGATGCTGTCAGATGAACGTCAGAACTTAGGGAAATGAACAACGATGCTCTTGCAGTTGACCTCGGTGACCAAGCTGGGATGGAAGTGTTCAGGAGGTCCCTGAGGTCACCTGGACCTAAGTTGTTCAGAACTTTGTGAATTAATGCAAAGATCTTGAACCTGGCTCAGGAGTACAGTGGTACCTTGGGTTACAGACGCTTCAGGTTACATACAGTTCAGGTTACAGACTCCATTAACCCAGAAATAGTACCTCGGGTTAAGAACTTTGCTTCAGGATGAGAACAGAAATCATGCTCCGGCGGTGCGGCGGCAGCAGGAGGCTCCATTAGCTAAAGTGGTGCTTTTCAGATGCCGCCTGCCCGTGCCTGTCTGATGCTAGAGAGAGAGGGAGCCATGTTGCAGTGCTCCGTGTGTGTTTGTATATAAATAAAGTAGATTAGCCAAAATGCTGAGTTGCTGAGGTCTGTCACGCAAGGTGCACAAACTCTGCGGATCCCTAAGTGTGCCGGTGTTGGTTGGCATCGGTCGCTGTGATGTTCGGGCAGAAGAAAGCTTATAAGCTTCCAAATGATTGACCAGGAAGGAAGGAACATGCCATTGGGGCATGTGTCTCTGCCAGGGTCCGACTCGAGTGTAAGCTGAACTCCCGACAGTCATATCAGGTATTTGCCAGTGCCTCTTCGATCTACGATGATGCCAATCTTCTTATAAAACAGGACTTCCTATAAACAGCGATGCAAAGGTATTTTGAACACTGCCGCTTGATTTAGCAGGGGAGCTCTTTTTAAGAGAGAAATGCGACCGATCAATTGACTAAATGGTGCGGCCGCGCATTTCCCAAGCTATGCAGTGCTCCTGCGGGAGAGTGCTGGCAAAGTGTGGGCTCTGCTTTCTCTCCCCCCCCCTCCGCATTCTGAATTCGGGAAGTCTATAGGCTGAATTGCAGTCATGACGACAGCTAATAAAGCATGATGGTGGATGGTGGGGATTGCTGACCAGGGTTCGACAAGATGCTTTTGGCAGCAATGATTCCTGCAGTTGCTGGAAGCTCCTCAACGAGCAGGCCTTTGTTAAGAGGTGTGGTATAAATACTCCAAATACAGACTTAACATCTAGATGTGGTCTGTGATCATTTTGCATTGGCAGCCATAGGGAACTGGGAGTTGCTGGCTCTGGAAAAGGAAAATTAAAATCTAAAAGATGTGCTTAAAGGTAAAGGGACTCCTGACCGTTAGGTCCAGTCGCGGACGACTCTGGGGTTGCAGCGCTCATCTCGCTTTACTGGTCATGTGGCCAGCATGACTAAGCCGCTTCTGTCAAACCAGAGCAGCGCACGGAAACACTGTTTACCTTCCCGCTGGTGTGGTACCTATCTATCTACTTGCACTTTGACATGCTTTCGAACTGCTAGGTTGGCAGGAGCAGGGACCTAACAATGGGAGCTCACCCTGTTGTGGGGATTCAAACCGCTGACGTTCTGATCGGCAAGTCGTAGGCTTTGTGGTTTTTTTGTTTTTGTTTTTTTAATGATATTTATTGAGAATTTTAAGGTTACAAAGAAATAAGAAGGATAAACCAAGAGAAAAAAAGGAAAGAAAAAAGTAGATAAAAGTAACAATTAAACAATACAAATCAATAAAAACCAAAGTCAAAAAGAAAAAACAAAACACACAATACATCAAAAGCAAAAAGCAAAAATAAACAATTTTTTAAAAAACAAATCCAATATTCCCAGATCCTTAACTGTCATTACCTTATTTCATCGACCCCCTCACACCTCCCTTTTTTGTATTCTAGTTATTAATTATCTCAGCAAATCCTTTCCATCTTTCACAATATTCTGTCATTAAATTACCTTCATCTATTTTAACCTTATCTTACCATAAAAAGTCCTAAAACTTAAAACTTAAATCTTATTTATACCAAATTCTCTTAACCATTACATATTCTTACATAATTCTTTTTAACATTTCTGCTAAAGCCCAATAATTTCATTCCAACATTTTTCTAATACTCATTAATTTTACAATACTTTTCTAAATGAATTTTTAAAACTTTCTTCCAATCTTCATCCATCGTCTCTTCTTCCTGGTCTCCGGTTTTGTCAGTCCTTTCTATCCCATCCATCTAGTTCATCAACCTGGTGACCTTATGTCCGAGGCTCTTAAATCTCTTCCATGTCCCTTCCGCAGGTCTTCTTCATATTTATACCTGTACTTTACTTTGTCTTCTGCTCCTTTCACTCGGGGAGACTCCAGCTTGACAATATTTTTGTCCCTTCTCGACAAGTCAGCCCCTTTTCCATAGTCAACACCGAAGCCCACGAGGTATTTGTGTTGGTTTCTGCTCTCTTCACTGTGCAGCAAAGTGCTTGTCACAAGACAATGTTTACATTCCACAGTCAGAGCACTGTTGGGTTTTCACACGGGAATGGGAAGCTGGATGTGACGTACACTGGTTTCCTGTTTTTCACTGATCTCTCGGTGTTCTTCATTCCGAGGAGAAGTATGGTTGCTTCTCTGCTCCAGCAGAGGCAAGATGCATGTTTGTAATTTCTCAACAATGAACTGAAAATAAAGCAACATTAAAGCATGTGGCACGTACTGTTCATCATTCCGTTGTGCAAAGGACTCTGCAAAATCAACATTTTGGTTATGGGCCCAGAAAGACGTAAATCAAACTGAGGAATGCAGACTCCAGCAGTCGAGTCGGAATGCCGGCAGAGGTACAGAGGAACGGATCGCGTTATCTGCTCTGCGCGTCAAGTTTGATTGATGAAGGTATGTGCTCATGCTCCGGAGCAGCCTGCCAATTTCTAATTTATGGCTTTAATGGCTGGACTTTGTACTTTTAAAGCCGTTTTGCCGCGATATAGATTAAGGCACAAGCTAACTGGCTTGGATGGCTGGAAAAGTGAAAGTACTTTTTACAAGTGCTTTTGGAAGCTGTACTGTGACGTAGCTTGATTAAAGCAGCAGAAATGGCTAATGCAAAGCTGGCTGATGCTTTTGGGATTCCTAAGCTCAATAAGAAAAATTACACGGAGTGGGTGCAGTATGCAGAGGCAATTCTGCGGAAAGAAGGTCTGTTTAATGTTATTACAGACAACCCCCCAGCTCCAATTACAGCTGAATGGACTGCTAAGGATTCCAAAGCACGGGGAACACTTACGTTGATAGTATCCCCAGAAGAGCTCTGTTTGTTGCGTGGAAAGACCACAGCCAGAGATATTTGGGACTCTTTAAGAGAGGCTCACTTGAGGACAGAAGCTGGTTCCTCAATGTACTACTATGCCAAACTGCATGGTATGGCTCTTGCTGAAGGTTGAGATGTGCGTACACATCTGATGGAGATGCAAAATCTGAGACATGAGTTGCAACAGAGAGGACTCAACTTTCCAGAGGCTGTGTATTCCTTTATGATACTACATTCTTTGGGTCCAAGTTGGGAGTCCGTTGCCACTCAGATTGCTGTTCAACCAACTGCTCAGCTCACAGTAGCCTATGTTACTGCCGTGATCCAGAATGAAGCAGATCGCCGGGGTGCTAGCTGCATGGATAAGGGGGAGTCTTCACAGACGTCATCCCAGAGTGCAGTGGAACCACCAGAGGGCGCCAAAGCTTTGAAGGCAGTGAAATGCTACTCGTGTGGACGTCTAGGCCATATGAAGAGGGAATGCAAATATCCCAGGGCCAAGACAGAGCAGCGCAGCGGAAGTTCATCGCGTGGAAAAGGCCATAGCAAAGGCAAAGGTCCAGTGTCCAGGACAACCCAGCACAAGAAGAAGAAGAAGAAGAGTTTGGATTTGATATCCCGCCTTTCACTCCCCTTCAGGAGTCTCAAAGCGGCTAACAATCTCCTTTCCCTTCCTCCCCCACAACAAACACTCTGTGAGGTGAGTGGGGCTGAGAGACTTCACAGAAGTGTGACTGGCCCAAGGTCACCCAGCAGCTGCATGTGGAGGAGCGGAGACGCGAACCCGGTTACCCAGATTACATGACTACCGCTCTTAACCACTACACCACACAAGGCAATGGTCTCACGCTTCACTCCAAACGTCGCAAAGGTCCAGAAGACGTCTAGATCTTTCTTCGTTGTTGATTCAGCAGCTACCCACCACATGTGCAACGATAAGAGACTGTTCGTGTCTTTTACACCACAGGAAGGTGCGATTCACCAGGCGGATGACCACACGATCCCCAGTCAAGGCTACGGAACTGTTGTTCTTCACAGTTTGGACTTATCGATACAGGATGTACTTTATGTTCCAGATGCCACACACAATCTTCTAAGTGTGATGCAGCTGAATGAACGGAACATTGACGTTTCCTTCAAGAACAAGAAATGCACCATCACAAAGAAAGACGATTATGTATTGCATGCTGAATGTGTTGATCGTTTGTTTGTTTTGTATTATGATGATGATGTGCAGAATGATACTTGTTGCATTGCAGGTTCTAACAAAAGTTTGCATGCAGGATGTATTCATGATTTTCACAGGAAATTTGGTCATTTGCATTTTGAGGCAGTATCTAAAATGCCTGCCTTGGTTGAAGGTATGACTATTAAACCCTGCAGGTACCACATGAAGTGCAAGGCATGCGCAGCAAACAAGGTGAAAATGGCTGCGAAAGGTAAGGTGTCTAGTAGGCAAGCTACAGAACCATACCAGGTTGTTCATGCTGATTTAGTTGGTCCACTATCGCCCTCTTTGGGTGGCAATAGGTTCTTCATGGTTCTCATTGATGCATTTTCCAGGTATATTTACGTGTACAATCTCAAACAGAAATCAGAGGCTTTTCCAAGGTTCAAGGAATTCTGTGCTTGGTTGGAAAATGTGCATGGTAAGAAGATAAAAATTCTTTTCACAGATCGCGGGGGAGAATTCACTTCTCAGCAGTTTGAAGCTTTTCTGACTGAGAAAGGAATTCAAC
Organism: Podarcis vaucheri; assembly: GCF_965113315.1. Lineage (NCBI taxonomy): Eukaryota > Metazoa > Chordata > Lepidosauria > Squamata > Lacertidae > Podarcis > Podarcis vaucheri. The sequence goes on along the minus strand of NC_138765.1, from coordinate 85,900,243 downwards.
ACGATTTGTCCAGTCCTCGCTCGCCATGGCAGAATGGGCTTTGCGAAAGGGCAAATCAAACATTGCTTCAAGGGTTAAAAACCTTGCTGCATGATGCCAATCTTCCAGAGAGTTATTGGGCCGAAGCTCTCTCATGTTTTGTTTACAGTTACAATCGCAGGTTATCTTCAGCGATTGGTTGTACCCCGTATGAGAAGATGTTTGGCAAGAAACCATACATCAAACACATGAAAATTTTTGGTTCTGACATGTGGATTCATTCACCACAAAGCTCCAAGTTAGGCAAACGTGGATTGCATGGTATCTTTCTAGGTTATCAGAAAGGTTCTTACAGAATAATGATGACTGACTCTAAGACAATTAAGCTCACAAGAAGTGTTGAGTACAATGCCAAGTGGGGGGAGAATGTGGGAATTTTTCAATGTTATCCTGATGACAGTGATGAGACTGAGGATAAGCAACAACAACCCACACCCACTGATGAAGGTTCTGATTCTGAGTCTGAAACTGAATCGGGTGATTCAGAGGATTTCAAGAGTGCGAAAGCCTCTATGCGACCCTCTGAAAGCTCTGATCAGGAATTGGAAGAACCATTGTTCACAATAGGTCACTTTTCTCCTAAGAAGGAAGAGGAAAGTGTTGAAGACCAAAGGCTAATTCGCAGGTCACAAAGAGCCACAAAAGGCAGACCTCCAAAGAGATTTGCTGATGAATTTGCTAAGACAGCAGTAGCAGCTGTTAAAAGCTCCAAGAAGGTATTTGAACCTTCAAGTTTCCAAGAAATCCAGGATTTGGATTCTAAGGAAGCTGAGCCATGGTTAAACGCTATGAAGGCTGAGCTTGATTCCTTAGAAAGGAACAAAACGTGGGAGCTAGTTCCAGTAGTTCCAGGAATGAAACTGCTTGGAAGCAAATGGGTCTTCAAAGCGAAGACTGATCAAAATGGCAAGATAGTCAGACACAAAGCCAGATTGGTAGCCAGAGGTTTTGCACAGGTACCAGGTGAAGACTATCACGAGACCTACTCACCCACGGTGAGATATGAGAGCATTAGGCTTATGCTCAAGCTAGCTGCAGAGGAGAATCTACACATTAGTCACCACGATGTGAATACAGCGTTTTTGTATGGATCTCTAGGTGAATCACTATATATGCTTCCACCTGATGGCGTACAGGTAAAACAGGGATTTGTTTGTGCTCTGAAAAAGTCCCTTTATGGTCTCAAACAAAGTGCACGGTGTTGGCACACAAAACTCACTGAAGCATTGTTTTCTCTAGGTTTTCAGCAAGGGAAAGCTGATCCATGTGTATTTGTCAAAGAGGAAGGGCAAAAGAAGCTGTATTGTTTGTTTTATGTTGATGATATTTTATTCTTTTGGAAAGATGTCACAATGTACAATAATGCCCTAGCTCAACTGAAAGAGCACTTTGACATGAAAGATCTTGGTGAGGTAAACAACTACCTATCTCTGGAAATAGAGAAAGATCAAAGTGGTAACATTCTAGTACACCAGTCACGAAAGATTGCTGATGTGTTAAGCAAACTAAACCTGATGGATGCTAACCCTGTAGACACACCGATGACAACAGGTTATCAGGTAGAAGACACTGAAGAAGCATTTTCTGACACTACACTGTACAGAAGTGTGCTAGGCAAGCTAAACTTCATTGCCAGATGTTCAAGACCTGACGTTGCTGTTAGCTGTAATTTGCTAAGCAGACAAGTCAACAATCCTACTGTTAAGGATTGGAAAGCTTTAAAACGCATAGCACGCTATTTGAAAGGCACTATGCATTACAGACTGAGATTTAACAATCAGAAGTCTGGTGGTCTTGAGATCTTTGCAGATGCAAGTTTTGGAAGTGACACTGCAGACAGGAAAAGTACGTCTGGAGTTTGCTACATGTACAATCAGGGTCTTTTTGATTGGTCATGCAAGAAGCAAACAACAATTAGCTTAAGTACTTGTGAAGCTGAACTGAATGCACTGTCTTATTCACTTAAGGATTGTGAATGGTTGTTACAATTGTGCAAAGACATGAAAATTCCTGTCAAATGTCCAATCCAGGTTTACCAGGACAACAAAGCATGTTTGGCTTTGCTGAATTCGGAAGGTTGTAAGCAAAGCACGAAGCACTTGCAATTGAAGTTGCAACATGCTAGGGAACATATTCAGAAGGGACTCGTAACGGTGTCCTATATGCCAGGTAATGAAATTCCTGCTGATGTATTGTCCAAGATTGTGTCAAGGGATCAACACTGTACCTATGTACAGAAGTTGGGTTTGTACTGATATTGTACGAACACGCTGCCCAGTGATGTTCACAGAAAGGGGGAGGATGTTGGTTTCTGCTCTCTTCACTGTGCAGCAAAGTGCTTGTCACAAGACAATGTTTACATTCCACAGTCAGAGCACTGTTGGGTTTTCACACGGGAATGGGAAGCTGGATGTGACGTACACTGGTTTCCTGTTTTTCACTGATCTCTCGGTGTTCTTCATTCCGAGGAGAAGTATGGTTGCTTCTCTGCTCCAGCAGAGGCAAGATGCATGTTTGTAATTTCTCAACAATGAACTGAAAATAAAGCAACATTAAAGCATGTGGCACGTACTGTTCATCATTCCGTTGTGCAAAGGACTCTGCAAAATCAACAATTTGAAGGCATGTTTCAAGGCCCCTCCAAAGTTAAGGGCCCCCACAACTCCGAGCTCCCCCCAGCCCAAAGCCAGACTTGAAAAATCAAAACATCCCTGCATAGGGGGGTCCATCCAGCCCCCCATCTCCAAGCCAAACAGAACTCCATCTCTCCAAATCTGACTTTTTCCAGGTTCATTCGTCAAATCCAACAACTCATGTTCCTGCTGGGCCACAGCTCCCTCCATCTCTGCCACCCGGGGTCCAGCAACAGCCTCCTCCTTCATCTCATCTGTCAAAGCACATTCCTGGGTTAATTCCTGAGTCAGTTCTATATAGGTACCCACTGTCTGTCCAAAATTTCCGATCGCAACAGTCATCAAATCCATCTTCTCATGTAACTGTTCCAATAAAGCACTTGTCTTGCAAAAGGCAAGCACCAAAGCCTCTGAGCACATTCTTGTTCAAGGTCGAAGTCTGGTCCCACGATCTTAATCTATTACAGCTGCAAAGCTCCCCAGTTCGGTTTCAATAACAGTTTCACAAGCTCCCTCTAGGGGAAACAATTTCTTTTTGTATCCACCCCCCCTTTTTTTTAAAGCAGATCTAGCAACAAAGTTTTCCTTTTTCGGATATTTTGTCAATATTTTGTTCCTTTTAAATGCGAAGGGGAACAATGGAATCAATATGTTTCTCTTCTTTTAACTATCTCTCAAAAACGTTTGTCCATAGTCAATGAACTTCCCCAGAACATCTGTCCTGACACCCCGCTCCCAGGTTCAAGACGGTGGAAATTTTTTAATATTTCGGCTCTAAAGTCTGATTCTTGCTTAGACGCTTTTCTCTCTCCTGGGGTTCCCCCGTTTCCACTTTTCTTTTGTACGTGAGACATTTTAAACGTAAGTATCTTATTGCACCACTTCAATAGACTTAGAAACCTATTCCAAAATTAGGATCCCCAGCTCCCCACAAAGATTATCAATCAAATAATAAATATCAGTTCCCCCAATGTTTTACAGAGCAAGTTCCCATCCAGTAGGTCCCTTAAGTCCGTAGATATTCCATGTACTTAGCACTAATAGATTTATAACTCATTAATCAAAATATTGTTGAAAGGAAAAGGGACCTTATATAACCTCCAAACTGCAATAAAGGAAGAGAGTTAAGTTGAAGTCCTCCCAGGGATATTCAAAGTTTGTCCTCTTTTAAGAAAATGGTTGAGTAGGTAGAGTCTGGTAGAGTCTAGTTCTTCATGCCCCCAATTGGGCTATTCCTTATATGGTCTTCTCTTGTCAAAGTAAAGTAAGGTAAGGTAGCTATTTCCTCTTCTTGCCCTCAATTGGGCTAAATCCCAAAGAAAGTTCTGACCAACCTAAATCTTTGAATGCTCAGGCAAGTCATAAAACAGCTTCATCAAGTCCAGAAAATTCCCCCTTTTCCAAAAGTAAGAGCTCACCCTTCATAAATACCAGGTCCACTCTATGAATCAACAGATACCAAAAAGAAAAGAAAAAGAAGCAAAAGAGAAAAAGGAGGAGGGAGGCCGAGTTGCAATTCTCTTCCACCCACCAGAGGGCCACCGTCCAACAAACGAGGGGGGAGGAGGAGGAGAGACAAGAAAAGGAGAGGAGAAAAAATGAAACTGTCCTTCCTCTCTCTCAAATTCTTCCAGTTTTCCCAAAAACAATAGTTATAACACCACTGTAGAATTGCTAAAGTTGGTCTCCAACATTCAAAGTGTCCATCGTAATATAGAGTCTATTTCCAAAATGAGAAAATATTACCACAAAGGACAGACATGTCTTCTCCTTTCTTCTTTTGTTAAACAGTGGCTAAATAGTGGCTATTAAGCAGTAATGGAGCCCAGCCAATAACGCAATAAATTCCTCCACTAAATGCAGTAAATTCCTCCACTAAACAGTACTTCAAAAGAGAAACCAGGTTTTCCCTTCCTCCTCCCGTCACCAAGAGGGCTAGGAATAGCAAAAAGTAGCGAAATGTTGTCTCTTTGCTCCCCCCCCCAAGTTCTTCTTTTACCAGTTTTTTTCTCTCTTCAATTATAATCACCAACAGTTGGAGAGGGAGAAGAATTTTAGCCGCCAGCGTCACTCACGTTTTTTCCCTCGGCTTTGTTTAGCTCCTTGCGTCCTTAATGACTCCAGATTGGAATTGAGCTCTTATCACCCTTCTTTTGTTCGAGCCCTTCCTTAGATAAGATCTTAATTGTTTAAGTGCTCGCTTGAGCCCGAAGTTCTTTTCCTTGAGAATCCAGCGTTTCTCTTACAGGCTCGGGGCTTCGCTTTCTCGGAGGCAGTAATGGCTTCCCTCAGCCTGCTTCACCCCCGCCGTGCTCTTCACTCCGAAAACCGGGGCTACCTGACGGCCAGGAGTTCCGCGTTTTGGCTCTGCGGGAACCAAATGTACCTGGACACCCACCAGATACTTTTCAGGGGACCACGGCGCCCTGTGGAACCCCTATTTCCCTCCAAGAAGCTCGGGATTCCCCACAGAGAAGAAATCCCCGCCTGTGTTAGAGTCTTGCTGAACCGGAAGCTCTGCAAAGCCAGTTCTCTCACACAGCTTCAGGACATGTTTGCAGAAATTAGACAAAGTGAGAAAAATCTGGAAACAAAAATAGAACAGGTAGATTTAAAAATTGGGAAAATGGACAAGAAAATAGACGAAACAGTAAATGAGCTTAAAGGACAAATAAAAGAGGTATCTAGAAGGACACATGTATTAGAAGAAGGGCTGAAAAGGGCCAAATTAGAAGTGAAAGATCTGAGACGGGAGGAGGATAAAACTAGAGCAGGACTACTAGAAGCTAGTAAAGCTCAAGAAGAAATGTGGGACGCGATTTCTATGAACGAACTTCGGCAACGGGAAGTTAACTTAAGGTTGAGGGGAATACCAGAGAATCAAGGGGAGAATATAAGGCAAAAACTGACAGAAGAATTGGCTAAGTGGTTAGAGCTTCAAGCAGAGGAGGTGGCAAATACGATCCAAAATGCTTTTAGGATGAAAGTAAAAACGACTAGAGCAAAAAAATTTCCAGGGGACTGCCTCATAACATTTAAGGATAGAGATATGAGAAATCTGGTATTGGGGAAAAATAGAGAAAAAAGATTGTATATTGACGGTAGCTACATAATTATCTTTAAAGATATTCCAATCAGACTGTTGAAACGGAGAGACCCTTACAAATCACAAGTGCAAATTCTTAAGAAGAATAATATAGAATTTAAGTGGGAATATCCGGAAGGGATCTCCTTCACTTACAAAAACAAAAAACATAGGATGACCAGCCCAGGAGAAATAGGCAAATTTCAGAGGAAATACAAAGAGTTATGGATAGAGGAGGAGGAAGGAGTTAAAGGAGCAACAGGTGGAGTGGAGATAAAAGGAGTGAAGGAGGTGGGGGAGAGTGGGAGGACTGAAGGGAAACCAGAGGAAGAGGAAGATGAAGAGGGGGAAGAGGAGGAGGAGGAGGCGGAGGAGGAGGAAGGGGAGGAAAGATTATAACAAAATATTGGAAGGGAAAGATAATTTTATAATTTGGTAACAAGATGGCATTAAAAATATGGAACTGGAATATTAATGGTCTGAACGACAAAAAAAAACGGAACAAGGTGGAACAATTCTTAAAGAAAAAGAATTTAGATATAATCTGTCTGCAAGAAACGCACGTGGCAAAAAGGCATAGAAAAATTTTGATAAATAAAAGACTTGGAAACGAATTCATATCCTCAGACAAACAAAAGAAGAGGGGAGTGGTCCTATATATAAAAAGTAAAATAGAAGCCAAACAAATCTTTAAGGATGAAGAAGGGAGAGTTATTGGGGTTCAAATCAATTGGCAAGGGGAGAAACTAATAATCGTGGGGATCTACGCACCTAATGGAAATAAAAATGTCTTTTACCAAAAATTGGAAGAACTTTTATTGGAATATGTGGATCAAAAGATAATTCTGATGGGAGATATGAACGGGGTAGTTTCGATAGAAATGGACAGATTGAGAGATGGTGGAACAAAAGAAGGTAAACTACCCAAATCATTCTTTGAACTGGTCAGAAATTGTAATTTAATGGACATCTGGAGGTTAAGATTTCCATTGGAAAGACAATTCACCTTCTATTCGGAACCTAACCAATCAATGTCGAGAATTGACCAAATCTGGATATCAGGGGAGCTAACACCAAGAGTTCATCAAGTAGAAATTGAACCAAGAGTAATCTCAGATCATAGCCCAATTAGATTAGAAATCAAAGGGTATGAAGAAAGAACATTCAGATGGAGATTGAATGATTATTTATTTGATGATCAAAAATTCGTGCAAGGGGCTCAGAAGAAACTGAAAGAATACTTTGCCGATAATTGCAATAAAGGAACGAATATGAATATAGTGTGGGATGCAAGTAAGGCTGTGATGAGGGGATTCTGCATACAACAAAACTCAATTAGAAAGAAGAACAGAGAGAAAGGGAAAAAAGAGATTCTAGAACAAATTATGGATAAGGAACAAAAGTTAATTCAAAAACCTAACAACATAAAAATTAGACAAAGTATCAAGACCTTGCAAACCCAATTTGCAATGCTAATTAATAAAGAGGTGGAAAGGAACATTCAAAGACTGAGACAAAAGAACTTCGAATTTGCGAATAAATCAGGAAAATGGCTTGCCTGGCAGATTAAGAAAAGAAAAGAACAAAGCACAATAAATAAAATCATAGTGAAAGAGGAAGAGATCATCAGCAGCAAAGGTATTAGGAAAGGATTTTTGGACTTTTTTAGCCAACTGTACAGAAATAAAGAGAAGAATAATATGAGGAAAATAGAAAGGTATTTAAGAGAGAAAGAGGTACTAAAGATTTCGACAGAAGCAAGAGAGGGGTTAAATACTCCGATAGAGAATGAGGAGATTACGGGGGTCATAGCAGAGTTGAAAAACGGGAAGGCACCAGGACCAGATGGTTTTACAGCAAGGTACTACAAAGAATTGAGATTAGACTTGATAAAACCACTAAAAGAGGTAATGAATAACATCTTAAAAGAAAGAGAGATCCCAGAGACGTGGAAAGAGGCGTATATAACCTTTATACCCAAAGAAGATGCAGATACAACACAAGTAAAGAATTATAGACCGATTTCCTTATTGAATACGGACTATAAAATCTATGCAGGAATAATGGCAGAGACTAAAAAAGGTATTACTGAGTATTATCCATGAAGACCAGACGGGTTTCCTTCCTGGCAGACAAATGAGAGATAACGTGAGGAACATAATAAACATATTGGAATTTCTGTCAGTAAGGATTGAGAGACGAGCAATATTAATGTTTGTAGATGCCGAAAAGGCATTCGACAACGTATCATGGGATTTCATGCTGAAAAATTTGGAAAATATGGAGATCGGGGATGATTTTTACAATGGAATAAAGGCCATATACACCGAACAAAGAGCGAAGCTGATAGTGAACAACGTGATAACAGAAGAAATTGAAATATCAAAAGGGACTAGACAGGGCTGCCCGCTCTCACCCCTGCTGTTCATATTGGTCCTAGAAATCCTTCTTAATTCAATTAGGAAAAATGAAAGGATAAAAGGGGTGAAGGTAGGCCAAAATGAATACAAAACCAAAGCTTTCGCTGATGATTTGATAATTACGGTGGAAGACCCGATGACCAGCGTAAAGGAAGTGTTAGAGGAAATTGGTAAATTTGGGGAAGTGGCAGGCTTCACATTAAATAGGAAAAAAACTAAAATTCTAACTAAAAATATGGAGCAATCAATGATTGAAGAGTTCCAACAACAAATGGGAATTGAAGTTGTTAAAAAGGTTAAATATCTCGGAATTTGGATTACACCAAAAAATATTGATCTGTACCAGAATAATTATGTTATGATATGGAAAGGAATTAAGAAGGACCTGGAAGGATGGGGAAGGTTAAAACTATCCTTTTGGGGCAGAATAGCAATGATCAAGATGAACGTGCTACCCAAATTACTATTTTTATTTCAGACGATCCCAATATTAAGAGGAGTTAAAATTTTTAAGGAGTGGCAGAGATCGATTTCAAGATATATCTGGCAGGGCAAAAAACCGAGAATTAAATATAAACTGCTAACGGATGCAAAAGAGAGAGGAGGATTTGCCCTGCCAGACTTGAAGTTGTATTACGAGGCATCATGTCTTTGCTGGGTAAGAGATTGGATAAAGCTCAAAAACACGAAATTATTGGACTTAGAGGGATTCGACAATAGGTTCGGGTGGCACGCTTATCTATGGCAGGAGGGTAGAAAAGGTCATCAATCTTTTGGAAATCATATATTCAGGAAATCGCTAATCGAAGTATGGATCAGATATAAAAATATATTAGAAAGGGGGGTACCACATTGGCTATCCCCTTTAGAGATGATGGGAATTAAGCAACTCAATATGGAAAGTAACTGGGTCACATATGGAGACCTGGTATTCAAAGAAGGGGACAAATGGACAGTTAAGCCATATGAACAAGTGAAAGAACATGTACGGGATTGGTTGCACTATTGGCAGATAAGTAATATGTTTAAAAAGGAGGTGAAAGAAAAAGGGTATGAGGAAAAGGATTCGAAGTTCCAAACAGAAATTGTTAATAATGATCGTAAAATCATATCAAAAATGTATAAAATCCTACTAGAATGGCATACGATGGATGAGGAGGTGAAAGAGGTAATGATCCACTGGGCCAGAGATCTAGGGTACAGTATAGAGCTGGAAGAGTGGCAAAAGATATGGAATCAAAATCTGAAATTCACAGCATGCATAACACTAAAAGAAAATGCCATGAAGATGGTATATAGATGGTACTTAACACCGGTTAAATTGGCCAAAATGTATAAGATCTGTAATAAATGCTGGAGGTGTAGAGAGAAAGAGGGCACGTTTATGCATATGTGGTGGGAATGCGAGAAAGTGAAGGGTTTCTGGGGAAAAATATATGATGAAGTAAGGAAAATGCTACAATATAGCTTTGTTAAGAAACCAGAGACCTTTCTACTAGGAATAACCAGAAGGGAAATTAAAAGGAAGGATTTCAAACTTTTCCAATATGCAATAACTGCCGCGAGGACGCTGATAGCTCAAAGGTGGAAACAAGAACAAGTACCGACTCTGGACGAATGGAGAAATAAACTAATTGATTATGCGGAATTAGACAAACTAACGGGGAAAATTAGATTTCAAAGAGACCATAAGTTTTTGGAGGATTGGGGAAAATTTAGAGAGTATTTGAAAACTATATGTGAGGAGAATACAACGCTAGTGTGTTTTAAAGAGGCTTTGTGAAAAGTGAGGAATATCGCAAAAATGTAAATAAGGATATAAAGGAATTACTTAAAGGTGATACTATATATTAAGAAATGTGTAAATAGGAGAATTATTATGGATGACTGTCAGAGGAGTGGAGGGAGGTTCAACAAACTAAAATACGTGATGTGGAAAATGGAAAGATGGAAGTTTTTATAGAAAATGTAATAAAAAATATTTGCAAGAAGACGGTGGAAAATTGCCTTTCTTTACTCTCTCTTCTGTTTAAACAGTCTAAAAAAAAAAAAAGGTTCCCCCCTCTTCTCCTGCTTCCAAGGGGGGTTCAGTAATTTTAACTGATGAAATTTTGGTCCTTTACAGATGACTTTCTAAACTCTAGCTTGCCGTGTCTTTGCTTCAATCTATCTACAAAAAGCGGAAGGCGGACTTCCTGTTTAGACCTTCCCGCTTCAGTGCCAAATTAAAAAAATTCTTAATCCAATTTTCCGTTCTACTCACGGGCAGTTGTTTAAAATCCAATTGTCCACAGGAAAAAGTCAGCGCTCTCCGGCAACAGCAATGCGGCTTCACTCCATGAAAGAAGCAGTCGATTCAAAGCACCGCGCCACTCACCCCATGTCGCTCCAGATCCCCGAAAACCGGGTTTCCCCGCGAGTAGGGGAGGCGCAAAGGTGCCAGCCGAATCCCACGTCCACAGGCTTCTCCCGCCTGTGTTTTTTTGTGGGTCTCCGCCTCGCCGTGGCGGTTCAGACCCTGTTTTCCACGGAGCGGATTCCTCCTGATCGGAGGAAATCCGCCATTGCCAGAGGCACCAATCCGGAAGTCCTAGGCTCTGTGGTTTAACCCACAGCGCCACCCGTGTGCTTAACCTCCAAGAATTAGAACATAAGGAAAGCCTGCTGGATCAGGCTAATGGCCCATCTAGTCCAGTATCCTGTTCTCTAAGTGGCTAACACAATGTCCTAATCGGAAACCTTCATGCAGGATTCAAACACAAGAGCCCTCTCCCCTCCTGTTCTTTCCAGCAACTGGTATTCAAAAGCATTGCTGCCTCCAACTGTTGAGGCAGAGCATGGCTGTTGTGGTTAATAATAATAATAATAATAATAATAATAATAATAATAATAATAAATTTTTATTTATACCCCACCCTTTGCAGTTCAAAAACCAGGCTCAGGGCGGCTAAGAACAAATTTAAAGCACTTAATTGATGCAACAAAAAAGCAGCACAAAATATAGTATAAAACATGAATAATGATAATTTCAGAATTCAAAAATCAATTTGGGGGGAAACCATCCAATAAACATTAGATAATCACCAGGGCTAGCTGGCTAAATTAGTTCTGTTTGGGCCAGCATGTAGACCAGGGGAGAATTCTTATGTGTCCTGTCCCGTCACAGATAAGGAAGGCACACATATGACAGTTAACTCTCTCTTCGCAAGAGAAACATACACGTAAACATGTTTCTAGCCTCTAAGCAGCTGTCCACTGGTCTGGACCCTATGGAGCAGTTATGGCAATAGAAAGCAAACACACACACACACACACACACACACACACACACACACACACCAGTGTTCTGGTTTATATGCCCTCCCCTCGTGGGTTGCACATACAGAACCTGAGACTTCTCTTGCGCGGCAGTCATCGCAGCTCTTGCTGCCTCGTGGCCCTCCAGAATCTAGGAGACAGCAGGGCAGGAGAAGGTGGGGAGCCTGCAGACCCATCTGCTGGCTGAACAGCCTCGCCTTCTACATCTGGCATGCCTTTCTCCACGCAGACTGCCCTGACTCTCCCACTTCCCCTGGCTCCTTACAGGCAGCACCAAGCCCCATCAATCACTTGTCCCCTCTCCTGGGTCACTCTCCTGGTCCCCTGCCTCCATCCCACACTCTTTGGAGTCCTGCCTGCCCCTCACATCAGGTTCCTGTCCCCCCCCCCCGGACTTAACCATGTCTCATCTATGAATTTGTCCAATCCCCTTTTAAAGCCATCCACGTTTTTGGCCATCACTGCCTCATGTGGGTGGGAGTTCCATAGTTTAACGATGTGCTGCAGGAAGAAGGACTTCCTTTTATCTGTCTTAAATCTTTCAACATCCAGCTTCAATGGATGTCCACAGGTTCTAGTGTTCGGAGGGGCGGTGGGGGGTAACATTTCTGTGGGGATGTTCAGGGATGCAGGAGAGGATATATTGTTTGATTACAGCCTTTCCAACTTGTGTAAACAAGTTCACAATTTAGCAGAGTAACACCCCCCTTTTTAAACTTGCACAGCGGATGCGTTTGCTCAGGCCCGCTAAAGCCTCTATAATAACTGTTCTGGTATTTCCCCCTTATTCCCTCATAAAAGATAAGACACGACACAGTCTTCTATAAAAGTATTAAAAGAGTTTACTCACTCACATTCTGTTCACAATTGGATCCCAGAAGGCAGACTTAGCTTAGAAAAGTTACATACACCTGGAAACTATCTCATAAGAAGACGGTCCCTTTGTCCTCTCTTGGCTGGAAGTCAAGAGAGCATCTTTGGCTAAGCCGATGTTGCTTCTTCGATGCATGTAGTCAAAAAGAGATGGCTGCCCTGCCCTGTGCTTTTGTTGTTACCTGCACAGGTGAGGCCACACCCACCTCTAGTCACATGCAGAGGAAGTCTGTCCCAGCCCAGAAGGAAACAGGAAGTTTACCTGCTGGCTGGACAAACATTCCTCCCCATGTGCAAACATGTTCACTCTAGGAATTTTGTACTTGACTGGTCTTGTGTTTCACATCCTACAATTTCTCCATCCACCCTCTGCATGCCAGGCATAATTTTATAAATTTCTATCATAGCCTAATGTATAAACTTCTACTTGCCTTTTCACTAAACTGAAAAGTCCCAAATGCAGCAACCTTCCCTAATAAGGGAGTAAGTCTATCCCAATGTCCAGCTCTTGGGCCAGATATAACCTTTCTCCTTTCTTTCCCCTTGCCAAACTCATGCATTGCATTGAGCTAAGAACGTTGTGGCCGTCAGGTCTTGTTCCAGCTGAGCACAGTGTGTTGACACGGTTTGTTCCCTGCCTTCTCCCCACTCAGCGATGTATATGGTGAGGCACACGAGAGGGTGAACTTAGAAGGAGCAGTGCATTTGCCTCCCTATTACTGGAATAAATCAAATTTCCTTCAGCTTAGCAAGGATGGCAAGCAGGCAAAATAAAAGCCGCACTAATTGTCTGGCTGGCATTCTGCTCACATGTTTGTGCAAAGGGAATTACTCGTCTGCTGGAGTGTCGGGGAGAAAAACCTCCTCAGCCGGCACTCAAATATGTTAGAGACTCATAAACAAAGCTGGTTGCTCAAAATGAAAAGGGTGGTGGTGGTTTGCAAAGGACTTGAAGTGGGTCATGTTCACCTGCAGTGTTGTTGTTGCTTTACTAGCATGTGATTTCATGGACGTGGCTCCACAATCCTCTGAGCGAGGGAAGGCAGCCATGCGGCTATTGTCAACCAGTTTTTTTGTTGTGGTTCGAGGACCCGACCCCCGCAAAGTAAAATGAAGACACAGGGACACGTGATATAAGGTTAATGGGCTAGAAAAGGCCACAACTTTATTGATTACAGCAATGAAAAGGTATTGGCTTAGGCATTGGATCGCAAAATAAGTGGGTTTATTCACCAGGGGTTCATCACCTGTTGATGCTAATCCAACTATAGGCTCACCCCTGATGTCACCGCCGGTCGTGCCAAGGCCTCCCGCCAAGCAGGCTTCGGACGGAATACACGACCGCCAGATTCCTTTACCGGAATACCCCTATAAATTGAAGGCATAGGCGATGGCCACACCTAGCACTTCCACACAGCGCAACACATTATTCCAATGCCTAACCTACCCACCAATACCACCAGAAAGTTGTGACGATTGCTACGAGGTAGGCGAAAAAACCAAAAAGCCTAATGCCAAATGGAAAAACTCCTACCGGGCCCCCCAGCCAACCAGGGCGACCAACCTAGGGTCCATAGCAAGGCCAATGACCTAAGCCCTAACTAAAAGGGAGTGGAGGGTGGGTGACTCGCACAGGACGACGAAGAGAATGAGGCCTGGGAGAGGCTGGCACTGCAGCAAAAAGGCTGCTGGACACGCCCCCCCCATGGCACCTGGTTGGGCGGCCACCGGGGGGGGGGGCGTGAGTGCCAGCCAGGTGAGCTGGAGGCAGGGGGCAACGCCCCCTGCTAGGAGCGGTGTTCGGGCTCCCGCCCACAACCACTCCCCTCTCTTTCAGGGAGGAGAGTCTTTGTTGTTGTTGTTTAGTCATTTAGTTGTGTCTGACTCTTTGTGACCCTATGGACCAGAGCACGCCTGGCACTTCTGTCTTCCACTGCTTCCCGCAGTTTGGTCAAACTCATGCTGGTAGCTTCGTGAACACTATCCAACCATCTTGTCCTCTGTCGTCCCCTTCTCCTTGTGCCCTCCATCTTTCCCAACATCAGGGTCTTTTCCAGGGAGTCTTCTCTTCTCATGAGGTGGCCAAAGTCTTGGAGCCTCAGCTTCAGGATCTGTCCCTCCAGTGAGCACTCAGGGCTGATTTCCTTCGGAATGGAGAGGTTGAGTCTTCTTGCAGTCCATGGGACTCTCAAGAGTCTCCTCCAGCACCAGAATTCAAAAGCATCAATTCTTCGGTGATCAACCAGTTAGCTGAACACAAAGGGCAGGACCAGACATGGCTGACCCAGGCATCCTCTTGCAAAGGGCAGCCTTGCCAGCCTCCTTTGTGTAGGGCACAGAGTTGCTACAGAGATGGAGGGACATGCGACTGCTCTGATTTATTCACATGACAAGAAGGGAGAACGCAACCCAACCAAACCAAGTTCTTAGGAATAACTTTCTGGTGGGAAGAGCTGTTCGACAGTAGAATGGACTCCCTCGGGTTTTCAAACCAGGTTGTGCAGGAGATTAGCAGCCAAACCTAACAAATGCATATTTGGTTGCATACCTTCTGAGTGTCCCGATTTTCCAGGGACAGTCCTGGAATTACAGTCACCATCCCAGTTTCTGGTTTGTTCCTAGAATGTCCCAGTTTTCCTCTCCTCCACATCTCAGAGGACAATTAAAAGTGCTGTGTGTGGGCGTAGGTGCAAAAATGGAGTCCTGTTTATATGGAAAATAAAATGCCTGAACCAAATGAAGGAAATAGGGAAACTGGCATACGAAGCCCTTCCTATAATTTTGAAGGAAAATGTCACCAATCCACTTTAAATGCATTAACTGAAATGCTTCACCAGCCAGCCATTTTTTAAGGAAACACAGGGAGTGTTGCTTCCTTTACTGGAAATGGAACTGCAAGCCTTTACATGTCTTCTCAGAAGTAAGTCCCACTGTATTCAAGAGAGCTTTCTCTCAGGTTACTAGGGAGAGACCATGTAGCTTTACATTGCAATCCTATGCATTTTTACTCAGAACTAATGAGAGCTGGACCATAAAGAAGGCTGATCGCCGAAAAATTGATGCTTTTGAATTATGGTGCTGGAGGAGACTCTTGAGAGTCCCACGGACTGCAAGAAGATCGAACTTCTCCATTCTGAAGGAAATCAGCCCTGAGCACTCACTGGAAGGACAGATCCTGAAGCTGAGGCTCCAATACTTTGGTCACCTCATGAGAAGAGAAGACTCCCTGGAAAAGACCCTGATGTTGGGAAAGATGGCGGGCACAAGGAGAAGGGGACGACAGAGGACGAGATGGTTGGACAGTGTGCTCGAAGCAACAAACATGAATCTGACCAAACTGCGGGAGGCAGTGGAAGACAGGAGTGCCTGGCGTGCTCTGGTCCAGGGGGTCACGAAGAGTTAGACATGACTAAACGACTAAACAACAAGTCCCACTGAGTGATTCCTGCACTGCAGCAGGCTGAACTAGATGACCACTGGGGTCCCTTACAACTCTACAATTTGATAAGCTATGGAAAGAGAGTCTGACTAAACCTTAGGGATAACTTCCTGACGGTGAGAGCTATTCAACAGTGGAACAGTTCTGTGATTCTGTGACACTGGCTTACTCCAGCTGAAGTGATCCTTGTGAAAATGGATGCTGCACAAGAGCGGGCCCATCTTATCCATAGATGCTAGTGGCGGGGGGGGGGGGCGCCAGGGTGCCAAGTTCTGGAGGGCGCCAGGCGAGAGTCCGGGGAACACCGAATGAGCATGCTGAGTGAGCAACGGTGCGTGTGCCACTCCCGCTGAGCATCAGCTTGGTTTTTTCCCTTTTAGCCTGCAGGCGCCAAATTCTGCGGGGCGCCAGAAGGCTAAAAGGGACAAAACTGAGCCGATGCGTGGCAGGAGCGGCACACACGCCCTCGCTCGCTCGGTGCAGGCCCACTCGCTCAGTGTGTTGCCTGCTGTGGCCATTGTGGCACAAAGCGGCTAGTTGAACCGGGAGGTGCCGCGTCCAGCTTCCGCCTCTTCTCCACCGGAGGAGGCGCCCTCCAGCCACTGTGCACCTCCTCCAGTCCTAAAAAAAGGATCAACAACTCTGGGAAAGGGGGGGCGGGACGCCAGAGGGATCTTTGCACCACTGCGCCAGGTGTGCTTAAGACAGCCCTGCACAAGAGCATGGAAAGAGTGCAGTCCTTTTGCACTAAGTTCCACTGCCTCGTTTTTGTTTTGTCACCCTTAGCAGCACGCAAGATTGCAGCTGAGATGCACAATGAAATATATGCTTTGTGGTAAAAGCAGCCACTGTAGAAGCGTTCATCTCAATAATTTCAATATGCTATTTGCTGGGTTCTCTTTCTCTCCGCCCCTTTTTTCCTCTGTATTGTTTTCGTGCTTGGGAGCAAGAATACCTCGTTAATTTATCACAGATCCATGCGTTCTATCAAAAGAGAAAGGCAGTGGTGGTTTCCCTAACTTATTTCCAGTAAATTAATTATAGGGATGAAAAATGTTATCATTGCATGCGGAATTACTTTAAGCTGCACATGGCTGGTACAAAAGAGAAGTCCAGGGATGTAAGGGATACTGTCTGCTAAATAATTCAAACTCCATAGATGCTTATGTTTCATTTTAACTCTGCAATTGTTCTGCTATACCGGGGGGAAAAGAGGGTTTTGCTGTTGCCTAATAGCTGTACTTGCAAAATGATTGATGATGTACAGTGAATATTTACTTTTATTTGCTTTAGTAGAAAAAAAACAAACCCCGGAAAGATTTGCTTATTAAATTTTTTGATTCTAATCTCCCAGTCTTCCTTGGAAGTACCAGCTGTGAATGCCTGTTTTCACACCACCCCAATCACCAAGCAGTCAGAGGCATCAGAGGTTCCAGCTACTTCCTCGGGTTTTGGTTTCCTAGGAATAAAACTCAGAAGAGACTATGGCGTCATTAGGATATATGGTTTATTTCCACATGGATGCAACCAAAACATACGATGGAGGGGCCCATGGCATTAACATCCAAACAGATCCTACTTCGCCATTGGTGGCAAATTTGGATCCAGCACAGAGCAAGCAGGTCTGTGTGTCTCCATCTTCCAGCCTGAGTTCAGCTCAGCTCTCACACACTACCTTGGCTATTGTTCTTCAACCTAGCAGCTAGGTGAGGCCCACTTGGCTGGAATTCTTGGAACTTTGCTCATTCTTTTGGGATGCTGATGAGGACACTTAAGTGGCCAGCGAACATCATTATTATAAAAGAAGGGTCTAAGACAGTGGTAGGCAACCTAAGACCTGGGGGCCGGATGCGGCCCAATCACCTTCTCAGTCTGGCCCGTGGACAGTCAGGGAACCAGCGTGTTTTTACATGAGTAGAATGTGTCCTTTTATTTAAAATGCATCTCTGGGTTATTTGTGGGGCATAGGAATTCATTCATCTCCCCCCCCCCCAATACAGTGGTACCTCGGGTTAAGAACTTAATTCATTCTGGAGGTCCGTTCTTAACCTGAAACTGTTCTTAACCTGAGGTACCACTTTAGCTAATGGGGCCTCCCACTGTTCCTGTGCAATTTCTGTTCTCATCCTGAAGCAAAGTTCTTAACCCAAGGTACTATTTCTGGGTTAGCGGAGTCTGTAACCTGAAGTGTCTGGAACCTGAAACGTATGTAACCCAAGGTACCACTGTATAGTCCAGCCCACCACATAGTCTGAGGGACAGTGGACCGGCCCACGGCTGAAAATAGTTGCTGTCCCCTGGCCTAAGAACACATATTTAAACAGTTGTTCTGTGAGCACTTAGAAAAGGATGCTGTGATTACCAAGACCCAGCAAGGGTTTCCCCAAAAACAAGTCATGCAAGTCAAAACTCATTTCTTTTCCTTTTTTTGATGGGAGTTACAAGCTTGGTGGATCAGGGAAATGAATGCTATGGATGTAATGTATCTTGATTTCAGTAAGGGTTTTGACAAAGTCCTGCATGATATTCTTGCAAAGAAGCTGTTAAAATGTGGGTTGGATAAGGTAACTGTTAGGTGGATTTGTAGCTGGTTGACTGTCTGAACCCCAAAAGTACTCATTAATGGTTCCTTGTCATCCTGGAAAAAAGTGACAAGTGGGGTGCTACAGTATCATTTCCTGGCCACCCGCTCTGGTTCGCCAGAAGCAGCTTAGTCATGCTGGCCACATGACCCAGAAGCTCCCTCGGCCAGTAAAGCGAGATAAGTGCCACAACCCCAGAGTCGTCTGCGACTGGACCTAACGGTCAGGGGTACCTTTACCTTTACCTTTACCCACAAATCAACTTCAAAGGGGCCTGGCATTAAAACCCCTGGACCTATCTATCTGCACTTTGACAGGTTTTTTTTTAGCAGGCCACCTGTTTCATGCCTGCTATTTCCAAACCAACTGAACATAAAACACTATGGGAGATTAAGCAAATCCTTTTTATTAGACCCCCCCCCTAAAACTGTACCGGTTGCCCTTGCAGGAAAGTTCTCCTTCTGAAAAATGTGGAGATGGTGGTGGGGATTGTTCTCCAGTGTGGTGTAGTGGTTAGAGAGGTGGACTCGTGATCTGGTGAACCGGGTTCGCGTCTCTGCTCCTCCACATGCAGCTGCTGGGTGACCTTGGGCTAGTAACACTTCTCTGAAGTCTCTCAGCCCCACTCACCTTACAGAGTGTTTGTCGTGGGGGAGGAAGGGAAAGGAGATTGTTAGCTGCTTTGAGACTCCTGAAGGGGAGTGATAAAGCAGGATATGAAATTTGGACCTGGAGGAGTACACGGCGGCAGTACTGTGCTATATCAATCACTGCACAGACACTGTCACAGTAAATAAATCCATCCGGTTTTATCCCAATCAAAAACCCTGGATGAATGGAGAGGTCCAGTGCCTGCTGCGGGAAAGGAACAGGGCTTTCAGGTCGGGCGAGGTGCAGCTTTACAGTGTGGCAAGAGCAAACTTGAAGAGGGGTATTCGACGGGCAAAACTGGATTATAGGCAGAGGATTGAGGATAATTTAAGAAGCAACAACATAAGACAGATGTGGCAGGGGATTCAGCATATTACCAACTACAAACCTAACCTTGGCGCTGTCGACGGTGACCCTTTGCTGGCGGAGGAGCTTAACCTCTTCTTTGCTCGCTTCGAGAAGGAGCCACCTGAGACGCCGGTATTACAGCCACCAGCCCATAGGGGCCCCTCATTCACTGTAGAGGAGCACGAGGTGAGACAAGTATTGAGGATGGTGAATCCGAGGAAGGCGGCTGGACCTGATGGTATCACTGGAAAGGTGTTGAAGGGCTGTGCGGATCAGCTGGCGAGGGTCTTCACTAAGATCTTCAATAAGTCCTTACACCAGTCTATTGTCCCACCCTGCCTGAAGTCGTCAACTATTGTCCCTCTGCCTAAAAAATCCACAATCAGTAGTTTGAATGACTACAGACCAGTTGCACTGACTCCAATCATCATGAAGTGTTTTGAGAAACTGGTGCGCCGTCATATTACTTCCTGTCTTCCATCAACTTTTGACAACTACCAGTTTGCATACAGGGCAAATAGATCCACAGAAGACGCTATCACCACCACTCTCCATGCTGCTCTGTCCCATCTGGAGCGGCCGGGGAATTATGTGAGGCTGCTGTTTGTGGATTTTAGCTCTGCTTTTAACACTATCCTCCCCCATAGACTGGTGTCCAAGCTAGAGACGATTGGACTCCCCAACTCCACCTGTCTCTGGGTTTTGGATTTTTTGTCAGAACGTTCTCAGAGGGTTAGAGTAGGGTCACATGTGTCCACAGCCCTTAGCCTTAACACCGGCTCACCACAGGGTTGCGTGTTGAGTCCCCTGCTCTATGCTCTCTATACGTATGACTGTACAGCCATCTACTCCAGCAACAAAATCATCAAGTTTGCTGATGATACTACGGTGGTGGGGCTCATTTCAGGAGGGGATGAGTCCGCCTATCGGGACGAGGTGGAGCGGCTCTGTGTTTGGTGTGGAGAGAACAATCTGGCTCTTAATACGGCTAAGACCAAGGACTTGGTGGTGGATTACAGGAAGAAAAAGGCGGACATTCAGCCCTTGTATATCAACGGGGAACGGGTGGAGAGGGTGGCGGAATTCAGGTTTTTGGGAGTGACTATGGATCAGGGCATGACTTGGAGCGCAAATACCACTGCTCTGGTGAAGAAGGCCCAGCAGAGAATTTATTTCCTCAGACTTTTAAAAAAGAACAATCTGAGTGAGAGACTGCTGGTGTCCTTCTACCGAGGCTCCATAGAGAGCATACTTACATACTGTATTTGTGCTTGGTTCTCCAGTTGTACAGCTAGGGAGAGGAAGGTGCTCCAGAAGGTCATAACCACAGCCCAAAGGATTATTGGTCACCCTCTCCCACCTTTGGAAGAACTGTACGGTTCCCGTTGCCTTAGGAAAGCAAACAACATCCTGCAGGATCCATCTCACCCGGGATACAGTCTGTTTGCACTACTGCCTTCTGGCAGGAGGTACAGAAACATCAAGTCAAGGACAAATAGACTAAAAAACAGTTTCTATCCAAGAGCTGTGGCCTTTTTGAATGCTGTAACTCGATAGTGAGACCTGGGAGTTTGATGGGTGTGGGTGTGGGTGTGGGTGTGGTTGGAAGGTGGTTTGTTTGGTTGTTGCTGTTGTTTTGCTTTTGTTGTTTTTAAGGGATGGCATCCAATTTCGTTGCACTTGTGCAATGTTGCACTAGTGTAATGACAATAAAGAATCTATCTATCTATCTATCATCTATCTATCTATCTATCTATCTATCTATCTATCATCATCTATCAAACTCTTCTTCTTCTTCTGCCTGGCCATGCAGTGAGTGTCTAGGAAACAGAGAAGGGCGCTGCTGGATTTCTCAAGAGATCAAAGTATATTTCCCCCGCATGGGGTGGGAGTGTAGGAAGGCAGCAAAGCAGAGGAGTGATTAGGAGTGAGATGTTTCAGATAAATTTGACACTGAATCCATTCAAGTTGCAATTGAGTTAGAGGTGGCATATGGTTCCTGGTCTTCTGAAGAACACAAACCCCCCAGGTGGGCAGGGGCTGGAGGTCTCAAACACTACGCACCACTGACCTACATTTATGATGCTCAAGTCCTCAGACATTAACCTTCTGGCAAGAAATGCTCGATTTAATAAAGGACGCAATGCAGGTGATATGCCATTCTCAGGATGCCGAACAGAACCCTCCTGGCTTACCTGGAAGGAACTTTGAACAAAGCTGCAAGCTTACAAAAACCCTGCTAACAGATGTTAGGCAGGTGATTGCCACTAACTCTAAATCCTGTAAATCGTTCGACAGACCACAAAGGTATGACAGCACCTGGGAGAGAGCCTGTCCAACAAAGCTTGCTAACTATCAAAAGCAATGACAGATGGGCATCTAACAAATTAATAGCGGGGCTGGGGCCTTGATCATACCTGGGAGCTGGATCTCACTTGGAATCCACATTGTCTCCCTTCCCGTTTGACCTTATTAGTTCACACACGCACAGATGCATTTACAGTTGAAGCTGAAGGTCAAGCCTGCTTTTTCCAACCCATAACAGGAAGTGTTTCCTTTTTTGTCTCTGCCTTCCATCTTTTTTTATTCAAATGTATTAATTGTGCAGAAACAGGGCATGCACACAGGAATCAGCTGAGCAGTGCTTGCAAACCGTCCCTCCCGAATTGCAGAATAGGATTGCATTTCCCCTCCCCTCCCCATGCAATGCAAACTTACCTGCACACTGTTTTATACACAATCCAGAAATGGGATTTCCCCAACAATGAGAAGCAGGATTAAGATGTGGAGATATGTTCCAGAGATCCAGACCGTGGGGAGCCCCAAGAAATTAATAAATACAATTTGGACTATAATTTGATCTTTTTTATTTTAGGTTTTTTTTAATTGAAGTATTATGATTGGATATTTAATTGGATGTTTTTTAATGGAAAATCAATAAAAACAATTAAAAAAACACCAAAAAACAAAAATGGGATTTCCCATTTCAAGACGGGAAAATGGCTGTTTGATACCATTACATTGCACCCTAATCTCTGAGAAGTGAGAGACTCCAGCGGTTCCAAGCATTTGTCTAGGGTTTGGTTTCCTTGGAATGAAGGTCAGTGGAGACTGTGGTGTCTTTAGGAAATATGATTCCATTTACACATCTATAGATGCTGAGCATAGAAGGCATTGGCACCCCAACAGATATTGCTTCTTCCTTAGTCACAGCTATGGATCCAGCACAGAGCAAGCAAGTCTCTGTGTCTCCAGTTCCCAGCCTGCTTATGGATGCTCGATACAGTGGTACCTCAGGTTACAGATGCTTCAGGTTACAGACTCCGCTAACCCAGAAATAGTACCTTGGGTTAAGAACTTTGCTTCAGGATGAGAAGAGAAATCACGCAGCGGCAGCGGGAGGTCCCATTAGCTAAAGTGGTACCTCGGGTTCAGAACAGTTTCAGGTTAAGAACCGACCTCCAGAACAAATTAAGTTCTTAACCCGAGGTACCACTGTATATACACACACACACAAGGGGAAATGCCTCTGCTGTCTCAAAATGAGCAGTTTGGAGTTGCATTTTTCAAAACTTACTGGATGATCCCTGGATCAGAGAAACCCAAATTTATAAGGGAAAACCAAGTGGGTAGGAGCAGTTGCTCCTGCCAACCTAGCAGTTCGAAAGCACATCAAAGTGCAAGTAGATAAATAGGTACCGCTCCGGCGGGAAGGTAAACGGCGAGAGAACAGGATACTGGACTAGATGGGCCATTAGCCTGATCCAGCAGGCTTTCCTTATGTTCTAATTCTTGGAGGTTAAGCACACGGGTGGCGCTGTGGGTTAAACCACTGAGCCTCTTGGGCTTGCCGATCAGAAGGTCAGCGGTTCGAATCCCCGTGACGGGGTGAGCTCCCGTTGCTCGGTCCCTGCTCCTAACAACCTAGCATTTTGAAAGCACATCAAAGTGCAAGTAGATAAATAGGTACCACTCCAGCAGGAAGGTAAACGGCGTTTCCGTGTGCTGCTCTGGTTGGCCAGAAGTGGCTTAGTCATGCTGGCCACGTGACCTAGAAGCTGTACGCCGGCTCCCTCGGCCAATAAAGCGAGATGAGCGCTGCAACCCCAGAGTCAGTCATGACTGGACCTAATGGTCAGGGGTCCCTTTACCTTTACCTTTTAGGAGCAGTTTGAGGGAGATGTCATGTGGAAGAGCTTCAAATACAAGTTCAACTGCCTTTGACAGTCAGTCTGGTGTTGTGGCTAGAGGGTCATACAAGGGCCTGGGAGAGACCAGGGTTGAAAACCTCACTTGGCCAGGAAGTGAGGGATTGCATGAGCTCCATGGGGATAAAGTTGGAATACAAAGGGAATCAATCAATCAAATAAAAAAAATCAACTCAGTTGTGAACAGGCCTGGAGCCACTAGCTACACAAACCGCCAGGATAATGCTCAGCCTTGTGTTACTGCGTGATTCTCACTAAGATGACTTTCCTGGGAACTTACGATTGTGTCTATTAATAATTGTTTTGTGATTATCAGATGTGAACAGGATCTGGGAGCCTTAGGAGAACAAGAGCTGAGCATGAGTCAACAGTGTGATGCAGCAGCAAAAACAAGCTAACGCAATTCTAGGCTACACCAACAGAAGTCTAGTGTTCAGTAATAGTAGCCCTCTGTTCTGTCTTGGGGAGTCCGGCGGGCCAGACAGAGCCTTGGACAGCCATATTTGGCTCCTGGGTGCCCCAATCTAGAAGACGGGAAAGGGGATTCTAACCTCAGAGGAAAATGTAAAATGCAATATTCAGAATTAAATACACATTTTTTTAAAAAACAACAACGGTGCAGCTGTTTTCAAAATTCTTCCACCATAACCCCCACCCCACAAAACATTTTGCTTTCATCAGCACTGCCCATATTATTTTCTGGCTGATTGGGGAGGGGGGCGGAATTCAGCCAGCCCTTAAAAACATTTCACATCCCATCAGAAGCTCAAATGTCAGGGAATTTCACAGAACGTTAAAAGCCAACAAGGCTTTGTGTATTTCCGCTGGCTTTTCAATCGAATCGCAATGATTTAATCTAGTGAAACACACCCTTTGCAGCTTCATTTTCCTCTGCACTCTAAACTGAAACATTTCATCCTAATTGACATTTTCCAGGGGAATCTTGCAGGGGGATCATATCATCTGGCAGGGAAATTGGCGGTGTGAAAATTCCCACCCATTCTTGACAAAGCTTTTAAAACCCAAAGGAATTGCAGCTCGTAGAAGACCAGGGGGAGGGGAGCTGGAAATTGATTGCCCCCACATGTCTCCCAAACATGGACCCAGTAAGGGGTGGGCAGGGGAGGGCGAAGGAAGGCAAGATGATGATGCAGTGGGAGCTGTTGTGAGCAAGACCATTTATCACGGTCCGGTTCACGGGCGATCGAAGTCCCGGCTGGGGATGTCAGGACCGGGGGCAAGATGGCGGGGTGGGAGCAGAAACGGGAGTCCAGAAGCCAGGAGACAGGAAGCCCAGAGTCCGAGGGTCAGAGAGCCAGGAGTCAAGACGCCAAGGGTCTGAGGGTCAGGAAGCAAGGAGTCACGAAGTCAGGGGTCCGAGGATCAAGAAGCAAGGAGTCACAAAGTCAGGGGTCCGAGGATCAAGAAGCAAGGAGTCAAGGGTCTGAAGATCAAGAAGCAAGGCAGGGAACGTGTTGCTGTGGCAAAGAGCCGAAGGGAAATGCTGACCTTATATCCCTTCCCAGCTCTTGCCACCAGGTGCTGTGAGTTACCTTGCCTCTTCAGAACAAACTTAGGAAGGCCCCGGTCCTGCAAAGTCTTATTGGTTGCAGGGCCTGGCTCCTGCATGCACACCTGACACCATTCCCTTGGCCAGCCCTCATGGTTGGGCTTTGTGGGGAAACAATTCAGAATGGAAAACGGCACAGGACAAGGGGAAGCTGGCACATGGCCCGTGGCCTGAAAACGGGGTTATCCATTTCTGATCATCCCACCTGGATCAGGCCAATGGTCCATCTAGTCCAGCCTCCTATTCTCAGTGGCCAATTGGATGTCCCCAAGGGAAATCTGCAAGCACGACCCGAGTGCTTCCCTGTGGATTCTAGCAAGTGGTGTTCAGAAGCATTCCTGCCTGTGGCCGCCCACACCTAGGGATGCCCTGGAAGCTTGCCAGAGAGATCAGCCAGTGAACATTGCTGTATACATAGGTGCGCTGGAGACGAGATCTGAATGTGCTGGACTGAAAAGCTGCAGCAAGGAGGGCTATCCCTCCCTTCCTCCTTTCCTTCCTCAAATAGATGGCCTTTGGGGGAGTCAGAGTGGAGAATCATGGTCTTCCTTTTGTCATTTACATAATGGCAAGGCGTCCCCACTTTGCAATTACTGGCCTTGATGGACCTTGACTTAAAAATAGACACAATGCAGCTTGCAGACAGGTTGAAGAGAAAGGCAGAAACACAGGAGAGCAGTTTATTTGTTGCACAATTGACAGCAGCCTCAAAATCTCCCAGTTGGGGCATGTGGATGTGTGTGTGTGCACACATGATTTCCTTGAATTATAGACCTGCAAAGTTGGAAGGAACCCCAAGGCCCACAGTTCCAACAGGCTGATCATGTTGTTGTTGTTTAGTCGTTTAGTCGTGTCCGACTCTTCGTGACCCCATGGACCAGAGCACACCAGGCACTCCTGTCTTCCACTGCCTCCCGCAGTTGGGTCAAACTCATTCTGGTAGCTTCGAGAACACAGTCCCACCATCTCGTCCTCTGTCGTCCCCTTCTCCTTGTGCCCTCCATCTTTCCCAACATCAGGGTCTTTTCCAGGGAGTCTTCTCTTCTTATGAGGTGGCCAAAGTTCTGGAGCCTCAGCTTCAGGATCTGTCCTTCCAGTGAGCACTCAGGGCTGATTTCCTTCAGAATGGATCGGTTTGATCTTCTTGCAGTCCATGGGACTCTCAAGAGTCTCCTCCAGCACTATAATTCAAAAGCATCAATTCTTTGGTGATCAGCCTTCTTTATGTTCCAGCTCTTACTTCCATACACCACTGCTGGGAAAACCATGGCTTTAACTATACAGACCTTTGTCGGCAAGGGGTTATCTCTGCTTTTTAAGATGCTGTCTATGTTTGTCATCGCTTTTCTCCCAAGAAGCAGGCGTCTTTTAATTTCATGACTGCTGTTACCATCTGCCGTGATCATGGAGCCCAAGAAAGTAAAACTCTCACTGTCTCCATTTCTTCCCCTTCTATTTGTCAGGAGGTGATGGGACCAGTGGCCATGATCTTAGTTTTTTTGATGTTGAGCTTCAGACCATATTTTGCACTCTCCTCTTTCACCCTCATTAAGAGGGTATTTAATTCCTCCTCACTTTCTGCCATCAAGGTTGTGTCATCTGCATATCTGAGGGTGTTGATATTTCTTCTGGCAATCTTAATTCCAGTTTGGGATTCATCCAGTCCAGCCTTTCCCATGAGGAATTCTGCATATAAGTTAAATAAGCAGGGAGACAATATACAGCCTTGTCTACACCTTTCCCGATTTTGAACCAATCAGTTGTTCCATATCCAGTTCTAACTGTAGCTTCTTGGCTGATCATAGAATCCTAGAATCCTAGAGTTGAAAGGTACCCTAAGGGTCATCTAGTCCAACCGCCCACAATGCAAGAATCTCAGCTAAAGCATTCATGACAGATCACCATCCAACTTCCGCTTGAAAACCTCTTCCGAACAGCTCTTGCTGTCAGAAAGCTTTTTTTGAATTCCCCACCCTCCCAAATGAAGAGCAGCAAAGCAGAGCAGGGCATCAGCTAAGACAATTGCAACACACCCACACCCACCTTTGTACATAGGAAATACAGAAGCATGAAGGGAGGAGTAGAAAAACATGCTAATGCTCATATAAAACAGCCGCATCCCACCCTTTCGTCATGCTGATATAAACACTCTGCCTGTTCCAGGCAAGATCGGATTTACAATTCACTCCCTGGGCTGGGATACGGAAGGGATCGTTTAATTAGCAGCAAGAGGCAGCCTGTGTGTTAATTTGGGCCGCACGAGTTGCTGCCCTCACATTCCAGTTGCTATAACAACTTTAATTTGTTTTGAAGTCTTTGCTGATGGCTTATGGGCGGGGACAGCTGTTTGTTTATATCCTTCTCCTGCAGCACATTCCCTGCTATTCTGCACAACTAGCCTATCAAGATTCTGCAACCTGGACAGACTTTGCCGACTGGGGTATAGCTGTCAACTTACAGATTTGAAAATAAGGGACCAGCAGCCTCAAAAATAGGGGATCAGCAGCCAAAATAAGGGATTTTCCAAGCGCAGGTATGTTCAACTTCTGAGCCCCTCCAAGCCAAAGGCAGAAAGCCCAGCCAGCAGCCAAACGAAGCCTCAAGCGCAGCAACCCGGCAAAGGGGATGCAGCAAGGAAAACCACCGTCACCTCTCTGCTGGGAAGCGCTGAGCAAAGGCGAGTCCCCAGGCAACGCAGCCGATTGGATCAACACAAGGCATGCAAGCTCCGCCCCCAGTCGTTCTTAGACTCCTTATTGGGTGAGCAATGCAGCCAAGCAACACAGTTGGAGCCTCCCTCCTCCCTGGCTTGCAGGCAGGGAGGGAGAGGAGCTGCTTCCTTTGAAACCTGGGAAATTTATGGGACATCATCAATAAGGGAAAGCAGTGGGACACGGTGCTGGGATAAGGGACTTTCCTGCCAAATAAGGGACGGTTGACAGCTATGGACTGGGGGGTAAATGGGCCCAGTTCCTGCTGTTTTGTGCAGTCAAAGCCACTTGGCACCATTCTGGTTTTGGATGCCAGGAAGCTCTCAATACAACCCAGGTGGCTAAGAAAGCCCAACAGAGACTCCATCTCCTCAGAGTATTGTGAAAGAATGATGTCAATCAACATTTGATGATCTCCTTCTATTGGTCCACAATAGAAAGTGTCCTTTCATACTGCATCACGGTGTGGTACGCTGGTTTGACATCAACTGATAGGAAGTGCCCACAGAGGGTGGTGAATACAGCACAAGATTTATGGGCTGTCCCGTGAATCCACTGGATGACATCGCGAAAGAACGTTGCCTCAGGAGAGTGAGGAAAATTCTCAGGGATGATTCACACCCTGGCCGGCACTTTCTTGCCCTCAGGCAGAAGATATAGAAGTATGATTAGTCGCACCAACAGGATAAAGAATAGCTTCTATCCGTGTGCTGTTAGGCTGCTGAATGAAAAGATAACAACAGGGCAACTGACTTTCGGGTTTGGTGGGTGTGCATCAGTAAACAAGGGGAATTAAGACTAAGAGAGCTGAGTGGGGGGGGTGCCCGTGTAATCTCATTGTATACAAATTGTACAAGGGACAATAAAGTATTTCATAAATAAATAAATAAATAAGTCCCTTCCACTACTGAGAGGTTGGTTTAGCCACCGCCCCACCCTTTTCTGGAAATTTCTCTCCCACCTTAAGTAAAATCCTACCCATTTTTAAGCAATAAGCTACCCAAGAAAATGAATACTATCCGAAAAGCACCAGCTCTGTTTCTTTTGCACACCTGTGGAGCCATGGTGCACACAGACAGGTGTGCCTGCACACACAGATAGAGGTGGAATCTACACACACATATTTTTTTAAAAAAAACACTGTGAAAATGTTTAAAAGAAGTTTTGAAAAATACTTCGAATTTTGCCTAGCTCACTCTCGCCATCTAGTGTCACATTTGTATATTGCACTTTGCAACACATTTAAAACATTTTAGTTGCAGCTGTATAGACAGCCCACCCTACTATGTCATGCCTGTCAATAGTCTGAAATGTGATTCATGAAGTAGGACCAGGAATATTCAGCTTCAAATCCAGTATCCAGTCACAAAGCTCACTAGATGATCTAAGGTTAGGGGTTGGGTGGTGGTAACAGCCTTCCCCGGGGCACTGAAAGGACAAATAAAAATTAGCAAACCATGATACAGATTGTAATAATACTGCAAATAATAATAATAATAATAATAATAATAATAATAATAATAATAATAATAATAGAAAAACAATAAAGCTCTCTGAAGTTCTCATTGAAAAAGAAATCACTATATCAGTCCATTTCATACTTGCTAAATATCACCCATGGGGCCAAATTATAGAGAGAGAGTCCAGAGGCATCCTCAGAGCATTTGAACTCCCCTCTTGGGCCAAGAAGGACTCTCAGGGTGTCTTAAATACAAGCAATTCAAACAAGGCAGTCCCTGCTTGGAAGGCTTAGAATCTAATAGGCACAACACGCAAAGGGACAGGGAGGGAATGCTATTGAAGTTAGAAAGTTGCTCTTCTAGAAACCAGAGGGCCTTTCTCCTGGGCATTGTCAGCCAATTGGTGCCAAAGAAAGACAGAACATTCTTTATGTATGCTACAACAGCAGCAAGAATACTCATCGCAAAGTATTGGAAGACACAAGACCTACCCACCTTGGAAGAATGGCAGATGAAGGTGATGGACTTTATGGGACTGGCGGAAATGACTGGCAGAATCCGAGACCAGGGAAGAGAGACGGCGGAAGAAGATTGGAAGAAATTTGAGGACTATCTTAAGAAATACTGTAAAATTTATGAATGCTAGAATGACGTTGGTTCTAAAAAGTGTGGTTTACAGCTGTAAGGGTTAAGTTAAAGAAGAAGAAGGGTTATAAACTAGATAAAATTAAGAATAAGGATTTGTTGAATTAAATTTTGAAATTGGAATGTAGAAAGGGGAGGTACGGGGAAGTCGGTGAATTAAGGTATATGAAAATATGGCTTTCAAGTTATACTTGTTTATTTTGTTTGTCTCTGTTTGTGTTATATGTTTATAAAAATTTGTGAAACTTTAATAAAAATTTATTAAAAAAAAGAAATCAAATAAAAGTGTAAAAGTTAAATAAAGAAAGAAAGAAAGAAAGAAAAAAGAAAGTTGCTCTTCTAATGACCAGCTGGGAACGATTCAGAAGCAGGAGATGGAACGGGCCTTTCAGGACTGAACTCTGCTTCTAATCCAATCCGTTCAATAAAATCCTTTTCGGATTAACATGTTGTGTTAAGCACTTTCCATGTTCATTCAAGCTCCCAGATGTCAGGAAACGAGGCCACTCCTAGGGGGCTATAGGGGTACAATTGTACCAGGCCCCATGCCAACAGGGCCCCCCCTCGCTCTTTCTTTCTTCCTCTCTCTCTCTCTCTCTCTCTCTCCCCTTCTATCCGACATTTCTGAAGAAACTTTGAGCAGAAAATGTGGAGGGATCTCTAATGCTTTGGCACTTGGCAGGCAAAGGATGCCTAATCACTGCTGCAAAGCAAGCAACAGAAAAATGCTAAACCCCACCTCCTGGGACTCAGGATAGGACCCTTCCAGATTAGCAGGAGAAGCTGGATAGGAGAAGTTACCAGGGTACGTTTGCTTTAGTACTTTCCTCCTGTCCACATTACAGTGGTACCTCAGGTTACATACACTTCAGGTTACAGACTCCACTAACCCAGAAATAGTGCTTCAGGTTAAGAACTTTGCTTCAGGATGAGAACAGAAATCGTGCTCCAGTGGCACGACGGCAGCAGGAGGCCCCATTAGCTAAAGTGGTGCTTCAGGTTAAGAACAGTTTCAGGTTAAGTACAGACCTCTGGAACGAATTAAGAACTTAACCTGAGGTACCACTGTATTTCATCTATCTATCTACTGTGTCTATCTACCATCTGTCTATCTATCTATCATCTATCTATCTATCTATCTATCTAGGTTGGAGATATATATATATATATATATATATATATATATATATATATAGCATAAATTCAACACAAAAACAATTTGTTGTTGACAAAAGGCGGCTGGACATATAAAGTATTTCATTCACACACACCCCCCCAAGTGTGCTGCCTTTCAGAATAAAATACAACTGGTTGGTTTTGGTATGCTTTATTCAGAAGTAAAAGGTAAAGGGACCCCTGACCATTAGGTCCAGTCGTGGCCGACTCTGGGGTTGCGGCGCTCATCTCGCTTTATTGGCCGACGGAGCCAGCATACAGCTTCCGGGTCATGTGGCCAGCATGACTAAGCTGCTTCTGGTGAACCAGAGCAGCACACGGAAACGCCGTTTACCTTCCCACCAGAGCGGTACCTATTTATCTACTTGCACTTTGACGGGCTTTCGAACTGCTAGATTGGCAGGAGCTCACCCTGTCACAGGGATTCGAACCACCGACCTTCTGATTGGCAAGTCCTTGGCTCTGTGGTTTAACTCACAGCGCCACCCGCGTCCCGTTTCAGAAGTACCTCTCTTGAAATAAATGAGGTTTACTCCCTAATGAGAAAATAATGATATTGCAGTCACCACCCTCTGGTTTCCCATGCCCCACCCAACAACACGACTGGCCTGCTGCCATCAGTGGGCTGCCATTTATCAATATACAGTAACTATCAAACAAAACTAGAAACTACAGAATGATCATAAAACAACTAAACACCTCACAGCTGCAGCAAATTAAAATTCCTGTCGACTTTACTTTTAACACTATATAGTGGTACCTCGGGTTACATACGCTTCAGGTTACATACGCTTCAGGTTACAGACTTCACTAACCCAGAAATAGTACCTCGGGTTAAGAACTTTGCTTCAGGATGAGAACAGAAATCGTGCTCCGGCAGCGCAGCAGCAGCGGGAGGCCCCATTAGCTAAAGTGGTGCTTCAGGTTAAGAACAGTTTCAAGTTAAGAACAGACCTCCAGAACGAATTAAGTTCTTAACCCAAGGTACAACTGAATTATATCTATCTATCTACTGTATCAGGGACGCAGGTGGCGCTGTGGGTTAAACCACAGAGCCTAGGACTTGCCGATCAGAAGGTCGGTGGTTCGAATCCCCACGACGGGGTGAGCTCCTGTTGCTCGGTCCCTGCTCCTGCCCAGGGGCGCCGACTTATAAAAAATATTGGGGGGGCCTATACCGGGGTCCTGCCGCTGCTTCGCTCGGGTAGCCGGGAGAACGCAGTTCGAGGTGGCGGTGTTGGGGAGAGACCCTCGCTCAGGGCGCCATGAGACTTGGCGGCCGGCGGCCTATCTGGGGGGTTTTGGAGCGTATTTCGGCGGAGCGATTGGGGAGGAGGGGGCTTGTTGCCGGATTCTTCAGCTGGGCCGGAGATCCACCTCTGGGGGGTCCCTGGGCCGAGTTGTGAGCCCGGCCTGCTGAAGGGAGATCCAGCCGATTGCGCGACGGGGACAGCCGGGGCTCTCCGGCTAGGGCGCGCGGCTGGCTGGCTGGCTGGCGAGGGAGCAGGTGGGGAGGAGGCGGGGGTCCTCACTCTCTTAGGAAACGCACCCGCACGCCCGATTGCCACGAAGTCCGAAGGGTGCGTGTGTGGAATTAAAAAGCAAAAACGAGATACAGGCAGGGCAGGCAAAGAGTTTTCCGCAAGAGGATGGAGGGCAGGTTGAAGAGAAAATCACTCAGGATGAGACAGTCAAATCAGCCATGATAAAATGGGCTCAGGATATTGGGTATAACATCATGTTTGAGGACTGGGAAAGGTTATGGACCACCGGAATGAAATTCACGGCATGTAATGCCTTGAAGGAAAATATTATGAAAATGATTTATAGGTGGTACATGACCCCAGTCAAGCTTGCAAAAATATATCACCTGTCTGATAATAAATGTTGGAAATGTAAGGAGGCTGAAGGGACATTCTTTCACCTCCGGTGGACTTGTCCAAAAGTGAAGGCCTTCTGGGAAATGATCTATAATGAGTTAAAAAATGTATTTAAGTATACCTTTCCCAAGAAACCAGAGGCCTTCCTCTTGGGCATTGTTGGCCAGAAAGGGTTAAAGAAGGATAGAACTTTCTTTATGTATGCAACTACAGCAGCAAGAATACTTATCACAAAATATTGGAAGACACAAGATTTGCCCACACTGGAAGAGTGGCAGACGCAATTGATGGACTACATGGAACTGGCTGAAATGACTGGCAGAATCCGAGATTTGGGAGAAGAAACAACGGAAGAGGACTGGAAAAAATTTAAGGGCTATTTACAAAAACAATATAAGTTGTATGAATGTTAAAAATTTACACGATTCGGAAACTATAGCTTCAGCAATTAGATTTGGGAAACAGGAAATTATATTTTAAGTAAGAAAAGGTCAAAATCTAAGGTAATACTATGTTTAATTTAAGATATAAGTAACTGATGAAAAGTATGTTAAATTTAGAGGTATAGTATTTGAAAAGTACAAAATAAGGTATGAAACAAGGTAATAATTTGCTGATATCTTTATTATAAAGAATGCAGGGTAAGGGAGATGCGAGGAAGTCCAGTTAGTTATATAAAAAAATGTGTTGAATGGTTGGTTTTCTTTTCTTCTTTTTCTTTTTTTCTTTTTCTTGTTCTTTTACTTTTTTCTTCAGTGTATGTTTCTAACTTTGTATTTGAAAACTTAATAAAATATTTATTAAAAAAAGAGAGAGAGAAAATCCTTTCGCTTTTCTGGGGCGCAGGGAAGTCTCAGAGCCGGAGGTTGGGGAAGGGACCCCCTTTGCTCTGCCCTCTTCTCCCGTCTTAGATTCGCATGGGGGTCCCCGCCCGAGCTTGCCTGGCCACCGGGCCACACAAGGGCCGCGCTCTACGTGGCGCACCTTGCTAGCCGCGCAGCTGTCCTCCGCGGCTGCGGAGCGGCCCTCCGCCGGTGCCCAGCCCCTCTGGGCGCCCGCTGCGCTGCCAATGACAAGCGGGCGACGTCGCGGGCGGGGAAGGCGTCGCTTTCTTTCCCGATCCTTCATCCTCCCAGTCTTCCAGCCCTTTTTTGGGTTGGAAGCTCGTCTCGTTCGCCCTTCTCCTTTCTTCACCCTGCGCACAATTTTCCTCCCTCGTCTCCCTCCCCATTTCTCTCTCCTTCCTTCCTTCCTGATTGACTGACGGGCTCGGGCTCGGGCTTTGGCTCGGGCTCGAGCTCGGGCTTTGGCTCGGGCTCGGGCTCGGGCAGCCACAGTGTCGGCGGTGTTGGCGATCGGTGGCGGGGAAGGATGGCCCTCCCGGGGGAGCCGGCGCTGCTCAATGGGGTTGCCAAGGAGACAGGCCGGCCGCCTCCCGCCCCAGGCCCGCCGCCCCCCGCCGCGCCGGTGCCCGTTATCGAGCTGGTGCGCGCCGGGTGCCCTATAAAAGCCGTGGACGCGCCAAGCGTCGACAGGCAGAGCCAGCGCGGCGGCGGCGCTCTGCTAGAGGGGCGCCCGAGATTATTGGGGGGGGCGGAGCCCCCCCAAACGAATTTTTGAGGGGGCTCGGGCCCCCTCAAGCCCCATGGAGTCGGCGCCTATGCTCCTGCCAACCTAGCAGTTCGAAAGCACGTCAAAGTGAAGGTAAATAAATAGGTACTGCTCTGGCAGGAAGGTAAACGGCGTTTCTGTACTTTGCTCTGGTTCGCAAGAAGCGGCTTAGTCATGCTGGCCACATGTCCCGGAAGCTGTACGCCGGCTCCCTCGGCCAATAAAGCGAGATGAGCATCGCAACCCCAGAATCAGCCACGACTGGACCTAACGGTCAGGGGTCCCTTTACCTTTACATGCGCACGCAAGTCCTTCTTTCTGCCCCTCGTCCCACAGCCACGTTAGAGCTCTCCCACCCTGCCACTTCTTTTTTGTATTGCAGGCTCGGGAAGAGATTGGCTTGGAAATGAGACTGCGAATGGCACCGCAGCCAAGCCATTGTGCTCTTTGCGTGTGTTTGTCGCAGGCTTGCCTCCAGAATTAACTGGAGCAGGAATAGGGTTGCATCAAAGCTGATATTAATAATAGTCAGAGTCGGAGTCTTGCTGAGGAGTGGGAAGCCAAGGATTTTTGGCTGTGCTGGAGAAAGGTTCTCATGGAAAGCGATCTGGAGGCTGGTTGCTCCATTAAACAAGGGGAGCGAGGCGTTTGCTTGGAGGAGGAGGAACCCCTTTTCCCCAGGACCCCACCCAGGGCAAGCAAGGAGTGGCACGACAAAGAGGGAAGGAGGTCCGTGGTGGTTTATACAGCAGACAGTGACAGAGTAACACCACTTCCTTCTCTGTCCTTTCTGTAGAGTTCACCCACCTTGGCTTGGAGGCTTCCAGTATCGGTGTATAAACACTTTTATACTGCCTCTTTCTTCAAGACTTGCATTTTGACTTGCGGTGCTTTGAATTGCTATGCTGTGCTCCTGCATTCAAAAAAGCCTAGTTCTCTACCACGCCCGTTTGAGTAAAGCCCCTCTTCCAAAGCACTTTGCTGCCTGCCATTGCCGATGTGGCCGGCAGCCGTTGTACAGAGCAGCTCCGCTGCCACGAGCCCCCTCCGCCCGAACTCGTGGCCTGACCTATTTCTGGGAACGAGCAGAGCTATTTGCAGCAGCTTCCACCCATCATTACGCAGCCCCTACGAGAAGCAGAAGCACGGCTGCTGTCTAAACAACTCTGTAATTAGCCTGACATGTTTAGATATGCCTGTCTTCTAATCGGCCCCGGCGAACAGAAGGTGCTTCTCTGCAGAGGGAGGCCCACCTGCCAGACTTTCCGCTCCAATGAGGCCCTTTGCCTTCAGCCTGCCCTCCCTCCCCGTCCCACGAGTGGGGTGCCCCCTTTCTCTGTGAGCCCATAGGCTGCTCCCTCCCTGCTGAACACCCAAATCCCCAATTACATCCGCTTTATAACTCCCCATAAAGGAGACTTTCCATCTCCTGCCTTGCCTCTTTTTAATTACCTTGCAAACAACCTCATTCAATTTACAGCTTATTTGACACCACCAGCCATAAATATTAAATGCCAGCAACAATGGCGTTGCACCAAGTGCCCTGGTTCCTTTGGCTGCTAACTGCCTTCATTCTTAGTCATTAATTTCCCTGTTCTCTGAAGCTGCCTGCAATTACTATCATTAGACGGTACATGGGTGGCGGTGGCGGTGGTGGGGGCTTGCTAAGGAAGAAAAGGTAATAATTGGCCAAGTAGCTTCTAAAATGATACACTTCCTTTAACCCAAATACAACAAATGTTGCTAACTGTAGGCGAAAGGGATTTTAAAAAAAAATTGTAATGGCCTTGGCTGCCAAAATTCAAATGTTCGACTCCTTTTGAATAGGAAAACGTCAGCTACATGGCGGTATCACCTGGGATTATAATGAAAAATAAATGCGTCCTACCTCATTTCCATCGGTTCTGCCCTCTCTTCAAAGCGGAAAGCAGCCTTTGAAACCCTCTCTGGCTGCAGAGCTATGATCTGGTCCTTTGTTACATGAGAAGAGATTCACTTGGACCCGGTAAGGGGAACTTAGCCATGGGTGTGGCCTCAGTCAATGCCTCTTTGCCTAGTCTACAGCACAGGGCTGTTGTGGGGGTTAAATGAGGAGGGGTAGTCCTAGGAATGCCACCTTGAGCTCCTCGGGGAAAAGGGTGGTATATAAATGCCGTAAACGAAGAAACTCCTAAATAGTATGTGTGACTGCCAAAGGTGACCTTGGGCTTGAGATCCACGTTCATGGGATGTTAAATGCAAACAGAAGCTGCTGAAGAGGACAGTTGATGACCGGGCCGGGAGAGGGAATGGGCATCGTAAAAATTATCAACACACACACACACAGTGATTGTCTGCTTGCGGTTGTCTCGCCCTGACCTAGCCACTGTGATCCACGCGACGGTCACCTCCAGACTTGATTATTGTAACGCGTTCTACGTGGGGCTGCCCTTGAGACTGACCCAGAAACTCCAGTGGGTGCAGAATGCCGCGGCAAGACTCCTTACGGGGTCCTCGCAGTTGGATCGCATTCACCTGGTGCTATACCAGCTGCACTGGCTCCCGGTGGAGTACAGGGTCAGGTTGAAGGTGCTGGTTTTAACCTTTAAAGCCCTATACGGCCTAGGTCCCTTGGATCTATGGGACCGCCTCTCCTGGTATGTCCCACGGAGGACATTATGCTCTTCAAACAAAAACATCTTGGAGGTCCCGGACCACAGGGAGGTTAGACTGGCCTCCACCAGAGCCAGGGCTTTTTCAGCCGTGGCCCCGAACTGGTGGAACGCTCTGTCATGTCACAAGAGACTAGGGCCCTGCAGGACTTGACATATTTCCACAGGGCCTGCAAGACGGAGCTGTTCCACCAGGCCTTTGGCCAAGGCACAGCCTGACCCCCTCCTAGAACTCTAGCCCAGTGGGTGCCATTAATTTGATTCCGAATTGATTTTAGAATGAGTTGATTTTAGAATGCATTTCAATTAATTGATTGGGATTTTATGTAGACCGTGTTGCTTTTATTGTTGTTAGCCGCTCTGAGCCTGGCTTTGGTTGGGGAAGGCGGGATATAAATAATTTATTATTATTATTATTATTATTATTATTATTATTATTATTATTATTATTATCTAGATTTCGGTTCCTTCTCCAAGCTAAAGAAAGAACATAAGAAGAGCCTGCAGCATCCTCTTATCACAATAGCCAAACACAATGGCTCCAAAGCTGCGCTCTTCCTTCCTGGGGCTTCCAGCATTGCTGCCTCAAATTGTGGTGGCAGAGCAGAGCCATCCTGGCTAGTAGCCATCGGTGCCAATCTCCTCCATAAATCTGTCTAATCCTCTTTTAAAGCCATCTAAGTTGGTGGCTGGAACGCGCGTGGAGCTGTGGGCAGTGACGTAGCGTGGGGGGTGCCAGGGGTGCCGGCCGCACCGGGCGCAACTTCTGGGGGGGCGCGCTCGCTGCCTCCGGAGTCGCCGAAGAGCCTCAGGCGCAGGCTGTAGCTGGCAGCGGCTCTCAGCGCTCACCGCAGTCCCCGCGCGTCAGGGCCACGGAGGGCGCGCCAGGCAGCCCCTCCTCACCAACGGGCAGCGTTCGCCTGCGGGGCTCGGCCAGCGCGCTGGGCTGGCCGTGTGGAGTCACCGAGGAGCCGCCGCCTGCCATGCCGCCCTGGCTGCTTCAACCGTGTCCGACAGCCGGCTCGAGGCTCCTTCCGGCCGGGTCTCTCGACGGGGCGCTGCGGGCGGAGGCTCCGGCACCAAGCGCCACGCCACCCAGGCCTGCGCGCCAAGACCGCCCACCCGCCCCGACGGGGCCCCCCACCCGCGCCGGAGGCCGGCCGACACACTGGCCCCAGAGCCGCCCCCTCCCCGCGCCAGAAAGAAGCCGCGTCGGGACTAGCCGGGCCAGGGAGGGAGACCGAGAAGGCTGCGCCGCGACGCCCAAAGACGCGCGTCTTGGCGTATTAATGACCATGGTTAGGTGTTAGGGGGCGCAAATTACTTGCCTTGCCCCGGGTTAGGGGGCGCAAATTACTTGCCTTGCCCCGGGTGCTGATAACCCACGCTACGCCGCTGGCTGTGGGTTAAACCACAGAGCCTAGGACTTGCCGATCAGAAGGTTGGCGGTTCGAATCCCCATGACGGGGTGAGCTCCCGTGCTTGGTCACTGATCCTGCCAACCTAGCAGTTCGAAAGCCCGTCAAAGTGCAAGTAGATAAATAGGTACCACTCCGGCAGGAAGGTAAACGGCGTTTCCATGCACTGCTCTGGTTCGCCAGAAGCGGCTTCGTCATGCTGGCCACATGACCCGGAAGCTGTACGCCGGCTCCCTCGGCCAATAAAGCAAGATGAGCGCCGCAACCCCAGAGTCAGCCACGACTGGACCTAATGATCAGGGGTCCCTTTACCTTTAAGTTGGTGGCTACCATTGTCTCCAGTGGGAGGGAGTTCCACAGTTTAACTCTGTGTTGTATGGAGAAGGACTTCCTGTCATCTGAATCTGAAACTGATGTCCGTCAGTTCTAGCATTATGAGAGAGGGAGAAAAACCTGCTCTCTATCCACTTTCTAGGCATAATTTTATATACTTCTATCTTGTCACCTCTCACTTGCCTTTTCTCTAAATGAAAAAGTCCCAAACGCAGCAACCTTTTCCCCCGAGGGGAGTTGTTCCATCTCCTTGATCATTTCAGTTGAAACAAAATGACTCTGAAATATGGTGACAGACTCAGAAAGAAGGGGAGGCAACATTTGAGGAGCTTGGGGAATCTGCTCTGATGGCTGATGAGTATCAGATCCAAAATATTGTCAGAACAATGGAATGGGGAGGAAACTGAGATGATGGTGTGAAGTTTGGGAGGGGAAAAGAGAATATGCCTTAATAAAACACAGCACACTCTTCTACAGTGTCCCTCCTTTAAGCAGAATGAAATTTCGGTCAACAGCCAGTCCTGACGTGGACACCAGGAAGCCCATTTCGTCCTCCTAAATCCTGATCTAAACCTCTTGCTTGGCTAAGGGGGCTGGCCCCAGTTGCTATGGATTTTCATTCTAAAGTTGCTCTCACCTGCTTTGTCTTCAGTTTGGTCTGTCTCCAGTTTGGATTCCATTCTGTCTCTGACATGTACCCGTGCAACACTGTAAGACAAGCCTTCTGGATCAGGCCAAAGGGGGGCCATCTAGTCCAGTGTTCTGTTCTCACAGTGGCCAACCAGATGCCCTAATATAGGGTTGCGATTCATCTGAGATTTCCCGGACATTACTAGGATTTCAAAGGTGGAAGTGACGTCCAGGGGGAATTTCTGGAAGGTGGTGGTTTGTCCTGGATCTTCAGCAAGTAAACTGGGGGTTTTGGGGGGGGTTGTAAAACAAACTCAGCAGCTTTTGGGTTTTCAAGAAAGGAAGGAAGGAAGGAAGGAAGGAAGGAAGGAAGGAAGGAAGGAAGGAAGGAAGGAAGGAAAGAGCTAGGTGTCTGGATTTTTACTTCTTAAATATGGCGACCCTACTGAATCGAAAACCCAGGATTCGAACACAAGAGCATTCTCCCTTCCTGCTGTTTCCAGCAGCTGGTGTTCACATGCATTGTTGCCTCTGACTGTGGAGGCAGAACAGAACCATCATGGCTAACAGCCATCAACACCCCTCTCCTCCATGAATTTGCCTAAAGGTCATGAACTGGCAGGAGGACAGGGAGGAGCAAGCTGGTCCAGGGTCAGAGTCTAAGCAAGCAGAACGCTCTACAAAAGATCAGAACATCCTTGTGGTCAGGTTTGGCTTAGGCAGGTGATCTGATAACAAGCAGAGGAGCGCAGAGTTGGTGCGTGGGTGTTGTGCCAGCATTAGGTTTTTTTGAGCTGGAGCTGCTGGAACAACACCCCAGCCTGAGCTGACTCCTCTCAACTCCCTTCTCTCCAGAGGTCTCCTTGAGAGAAGGGCCTCACTCCCAAGGAGACATCGCTCCAGAGGAGTCCTTGCCTGTATATGGGCTGGATTTCCACCTGGCCTTAAGGCACCCTCTCTTCCTCTGGCTTGGGACCTGTTTGGTCAGAGGCTGAACTTGTTGGGAACATCTGGGGAATACCAATTCATCCCGATGTCCCCCATGTGTGGGGAAACTGCAAAAGAAAAACCAGTTTGACTGCCTGGCTTCAAAAAGGACATGGGGCTGGACTCACTCTCTAGCCAAAAACACCCCAGCAGTGTTTAAAACAGCAGGAAATATAGGTTGTCAGGTCTTTAAATGTTCCAGTATTAAGTGCTTACAATTGTAAGGCCTCTACCCTTCCTGGAGTGAATAGACCACAACCTTAAGTAAGCTTAAATGCTTTACTTATAGTAATCAGAGGTCTCACTCATGCACTGTTCGATGGCAACGCAGGTAAGGTATCCTTGGTTACAAAATGCAGAAGCTGGTCTCAAACACACAGTCTGAGTCTAGAGCCCCAGCTTCAGATGTCTACTCAGTTGCAGGATTGAAAGAGGAGAGCGAGGGAAAGGAACACGAAGCAAGCCTTACTTTCTCCTCCCGTGAAGGTGAGAGGGCATGATCTAGCCGTGCCTTCTCTAGAAACTCACATCTCTGTGGTCCTTAACTCCTTCATTTACTACTACTACTACTACTACTAATAATAATAATTTATTATTTGTACCCCGCCCATCTGGCTGGGTTTCCCCAGACACTCTGGGCGGCTTCCACAGAAACCAAAAATACACTAAAATCATACATTAAAAACTTCCCTGAACTTAAGATGTCTTCTGAATGTCAGGTAGTTGTTTATCGCTTTGACATCTGATGGGAAGGCGTTCCACAGGGCGGGGGCCACTACCGAGAAGGCCCTCTGCCTGGTTCCCTGTAGCTTTGCTTCTCGCAATGAGGGAACCGCCAGAAGGCCCTCGGCGCTGGACCTCAGCGTCCGGGCAGAACAATGGGGGTGGAGACGCTCCTTCAGATATACTGGACTAAGGCCGTTTAGGGCTTTCAAGGTCAGCACCAACACTTTGAATTGTGCTCGGAAACATACTGGGAGCCAATGTAGGTCTTTCAAGACCAGTGGCATAGCGTGTGGGGTGACAGGGGTGCCGGCCGCACCGGGCGCAACATTTGGGCGCGCGCGTTTGGCCGGCCCTCTTCGAGGAAGCAGGAACCCCACTGTCCTCGGACCTCCTCCGAAGCCTGGCGGTGGGGCGGAGAGACCTTCTCCCCGCGCCAGCCTTCGGATGGCTGTCCTGAAGACTTGTGGTGGGAGCAGTGGCGTAGCGTGGGGGGTGCAGGGGGGCCTGCTGCCCCTGGCGCAACATCTGGGGGGTGCGGAAGAGACTCGAGTGCTAAAATCCACGGGTTAGGGGGCGCAAATTACTTGTCTTGCCCCGGGTTAGGGGGCGCAAATTACTTGCCTTGCCCCGGGTGCTGAGAACCCACGCTACGCCACTGTTCAAGACCAGTGTTATGTGGTCTTGGCGGCCGCCCCCAGTCACCAGTCTAGCTGCCGCATTCTGGATTAGTTGTAGTTTCCGGGTCACCTTCAAAGGTAGCCCCACGTAGAGCGCATTGGAGTAGTCCAAGCGGGAGATAACCAGAGCATGTACCACTCTGGTGAGACAGTCAGAAGTAGCATAGGTATTCATTGTTAGATTCAGTTGTAATATCTCCCACAGAACTCACCCTACATGTGGAGAGTCCTTCGTTGGCCGTGTCACAGGATCCCTGATGGGGCTTTGTAGAAAGACAGGGCCTCCTGATCGTCTCTTCATTAGGCTTCCCCAGGCTGGGGCATTGCAGAGTTTGAGCTAAAACAGGCATAGGCAAACTCGGCCCTCCAGATGTTTTGGGACTACAAATCCCATCATCCCTAGCTAACAGGACCAGTGGTCGGGGATGATGGGAGTTGTAGTCCCAAAACATCTGGAGGGCCGAGTTTGCCTATGCCTGAGCTAAAACATTCCAGTGTCCTAAATAGACACTGAAATGGCTCCTATCTCGGATAAGAAAGATGTGAAGGAACATTGAAGATGGTGTCTTTGAGAATGTACAATGAGGGGGTGCTAACATTTTGGGACCACCCCCCCCCAGTAGCGGATGCACCCACTCTCTCCCATGTAGCTCAGCTGAATGTGTGTGTAGGGGGTGGGAGTTATTTCTGCCTGCTTACTCATCAAATAACTGGGGTGATGATGTCGGAAGGGAGGTATTTAAGCAGAGGTCGACTGGCCATCTGTCAGGGATTCTTTAGCTGTGGCTCCTATATTGCAGGGGGTTGGACTAGATGGCCCTTGGGGTCCCTTCTGAGTCTTCTTGCATCCCTCCATTGTGAGAACTGCCCATCCCCCCCTACTCTGCCACGATCCTTCTCTGTTCCTGTCTCACTCCTCTCTTGCAATGCACATTTGAGCAAGAGCATTGAGGTGACAGGGACCCTATCAGCAGAGTCCTTCAAGTTAGCCTCAGGTAGAAGCATGCAGTCCCTCTGGCTCCCTTCTGTCTTTCTCCACAGTCTAAGAGGAACTCTGCTGTGGGAATGTGCTTTAGAGCCCTGCAAAAGTGCTCTGTAATTATGATCCGGTAAAGCAAATCTACTATTCACCAACACCTGTGTGGAGCCTGAATCTGTTAGCTAAGGTTCAACAGACAATACAGGAGGGAGCTGGGCTCCCCCTGTAAGTACTTCAAGCTTTATGAACTGGAGAATTTCATTTCTGAACACTCCCAACCCCCAACCCCCGCTTTGGCGCCATCTCTAATTGCTAACCTCTCCCCCCCCCTCACAATCACAGATGTCTTTCAGTTACAAGCAATAAGGGAAATGCCTGGCATGCAACTTGTGTCTGGAGATGGTTGCAAACTTATTCAGTGCATATTTGGGCTGCATGTAGTAATTACCACAACACATATTTTATTGTAACATAATAGATATATTCACTGCACCCAAAATGACAGCGTGTATTAATTATACACAAGCAGACCTCGAAAATGGGTTTGTTTACTCTGATGTTCAATTCAGCAGATTTTTTTTGCAGCTTGTTAAACTTAATCAAAAGCAATCAACGTATGCACACATATATTATAACAAATTAATTTCCAACCAAAAGAGAAACTATTGGGTTGCTCGGATGGAAAAAAGACCCGGGCGGAAAGTCTGAGGCAGACAGCGAGGCAGAGGCAGGCGTCGGGCACAGATTTCTCCCGTGCGCTTTGGGATTGGAATTAGCGGGGCAGCGGGGGCTGCTCTGAGCTCCGGTGAGTTTCTGCAGCAGGAGGGAAGATGGTGGAGGTGCAGCCATGGCAGCGCAGAGACTTCATTCCATTTCAGGCTGTCGCCAGAAGAGATCCTGAACCAGTCACTGTTGATGGAGTTTGATTGTGCATTCTTCCTTTGGTCTTAGAAAAATAGAATTGTGGAGCTTGAATGGATACCAAGAGCTATCTGGTCCAACCACCCGTAAAACGAAGGAATCACAGATAAAGAATCCCTGCAAGGTGGCCCCTCAACTTGTGCTTCAATCGCTCCAAGGATTGAATTCCTCCATCACCATCCGAGGGAGCCTCTGTTCCACTTTCAAAGTGCACTTACCATCAGAACGTTCTTACTTGTCGTTGGAATCCATTGGCAGCAGTAAACAAGTTTGCTCCATCGTCCTTGTGACAACCCTTCAGATATTTGGAGACAACTATCATATCCCATAAGGGACGTGGGTGGTGCTGTGGGTTAAACCACAGAGCCTAGGACTTGCCGAACAGAAGGTTGGCGGTTCGAATCCCTGCGACGGGGTGAGCTCCCGTTGTTTGGTTCCTGCTCCTGTCAACCTAGCAGTTTGAAAGCTCATAACAGTGCAAGTAGATAAATAGGTCCATCAGGAAGGTAAACGGCATTTCCATGCGGTGCTCCGGTTTGCCAGAAGCGGCTTAGTCATGCTGGGCACAAGACCCGGAAGCTGTACACTGGCTCCCTCGGCCAATAAAGTGAGATGAGCGCCACAACCCCAGAGTCAGTCATGACTGGACCTAATGGTCAGGGGTCCCTTTACCTTTTATCATATCCTATGGACTGCAAGAAGATCAAACCTTTCCATTCTGAAGGAAAACAGCCCTGAGTGCTCACTGGAAGGGCAGATCCTGAAGCTGAGGCTCCAAGACTTTGGCCGCCTTATGAGAAGAGAAGACTCCCTGGTAAAGACCCTGATGTTGGGAAAGATGGAGGGCAGCTTGTCAATATCCTTCTTGAGTATGTTCACTTGTGTTTGGAAT
Organism: Podarcis vaucheri; assembly: GCF_965113315.1. Classification (NCBI taxonomy): domain Eukaryota; kingdom Metazoa; phylum Chordata; class Lepidosauria; order Squamata; family Lacertidae; genus Podarcis; species Podarcis vaucheri. The sequence continues at coordinate 85,855,380 of NC_138765.1, read as the reverse complement.
TGCCAGCTTCCTTCTCCCACCCTCCATTGGCTGGTGGGGTCCTTGGACTGTACCCAAGAGCCAACAGGGAGTCATATGGGGTGGCCCGATGGACCCCACTACTGCTCAGCATTTCTTGCCCCTGGAATTGCTTCCTGCACCTCTGGCATGAAATACGACCACAAGTGCCCCATCTCTTCCTGGCCTGGTGTGACTTTGGCCACATCTGCACCATAAAAGCACTCTTATTCCACTTTAACAATCATGAGTTCTCCAAAAGAATAATGGGAACTGTAGTTTGTTACAGGTTGGTGCCTAGATGGCCATTTAGATATCTGAGCCAATGTTGGAGCTTCACAGTTTGCTGAACAGATTTTGTTTCCGCTGCACGCTCTTCCAAATGGGCTCCCTCTAGTTTCCCCACAATAAACCCACAAACTCTCTCAGCTGCCTGAAACTCCTGGGCTCTTCAAATATCGCTGGGTTGAGTCTTTCTTTTAAATCCTACAAACAGAGTAAATCCCAGCTCTCGCCCATGTTTTCATTTTCCTTCAGAGAGCTTTGAGCGTTTAATAAACTCTTAATTAAAAGCCAGACATCTTGTGTATTTCTGTCTGTTGGGTTTGGGGGCTAAAAGAGAAGCGGTGCCCCCAACCCACAATAGGAATCTTCAAAATGGTACCCACACAATGCCCAGCTCTCCCTACCCCCTTCTGTCGACACACTGAGCATTAGGAATGCAAAGTTATATTTACATGATTCTATTGACATTTTGAGGGTGAAATCCTCCAAGCTGCTAATAATTCATTGCTAAATTAAATTATGAATGTTTGGGAGGTGGTAATTTCTTTTGTTCTGTGAACAGATTGCTTTATATATCTGCCTATATTACTAAGTTATTAATTTAATGATTTCATAATAGCTGCTCATTCCTTTGAGTAATATCACGGAGAGAGGGGAGCCCTCCCTGCACAGTTCTGCCAGGCAAGCTGTCCCTACTGGGACTGAAGGGTTTAGGAATAAAGATATTCTTTCCAGTGCAGTGTTAAGTCCTGCAAGACAAAGCAGGTAATGTGCTAAGCCGCCCCTCGCTCCCTCTCCTGCGAGGAGCCCCCACTAGAGATGCTGGCACTGAAAGACCCACCGAGAGAAAAAGAGCCAGGATAGGATAATAGAATCACAGAGTTGGCTGGGTCCTTGGAAACCATCTAGTCCAACCCCCTAGTCTGCTCCACTAGTAAGCACAGAATCCTAGAATCCTGCAGTTGGAAGATGCCCCCAAGGTCATCTAGCCCAACCCTCACTAGGGTGGTTTTTTTTTGGGGGGGGGGGCTTTAAAAACCCTGTTTTAACATGGGCCAGGAGATATGCACCAGCAAAGTGCCTCAATGCAGTGTGGGTATCTGCTCCTTTGTGAATTGCATTTAAAGTCCTAAAAAACTTGGGATCAGGATATCTAAGGCAGTGTTTCCCAACCTTTTTTGGGCAACGGCACACCTGTTTAATGAAAAAAATCTCGCGGCACACCACCATTACAGCCCCGTGACGTCAGCGCGCAGCGTCACGCCGGGAGGGACGCACGAAAGTGAAAGTTTTTTTCCTCCCCCTTGCTGGGGAACCTCCAAGCTTTGGGGGTGGGAGGAGGCAGCAGAGCGAGGGACTGAGGGACGGCGGCAACTGAGGCGGCGGCGGCTGTTGTGGTGGTGGCGGCGATAGCGGGCGGAGGAGGGGGCGGCGGCGGGGCTTGAGGAGCCGTCGCCGGGAGTTGCTGCTGCTGTTGTTGCTGCTGCTGCCCGGACATGCCGGCCTCCTCCTCCTCCGCTGTCTCGCGCTCCTCCCTTTTGCACGCGCTGCCCCGCCGCTCGGCACCACCACCGCGGAGCCGCCCCCGGCTCGCCGCGGATCCTCGCCGCCGCCGCCTCTCACCGCCCGACTCGCCCGCCTCCCTCCCACGGCACACCAGCCAACGTCTCACGGCACAGTAGTGTGCCGCGGAACACCGGTTGGGAAACACTGATCTAAGGTACTTCCTTGCCCAATCTACCCCTGCCCGGCAATTGTGCTCCTCTGTTGGGGAATTTGCTGAGAGTACCATATGCCCCAGAGGTGCGCTCAGCCTGTGCTAGAAACTGGGCTTTTAGTGTTGCACCACCAGCCTCCTGGAACCAGTTCCAAGCTGAAATCGGACTGGTGTCTAGCGTCATGATGTTTAGGCAGCAATCGAAGATGTTTTTTGTTTTGGAAGGCTTTCCTTGGGGTGTTACCTGGTTGTTTAGGGACGATCAACTGCATCTCTGAAGGATCTAGCCCATCGAAAAGCCTTTATGCTTCTGAGATTAAATGCCTTCCCCTCTGCAGTGACCAAAGTAGATTCTCACATACCCCATATCAAAGCCCGTCTGTGTGTCTGCAACCAAGAAGTACCTGATTCAATGGACCGCATTCTCTTAGATTGCTCTCTACACAGTAGACCTCGCCAACTGATGCTGAGCAAAATGTTGGACCTCTGGCTTATAACTCCATGAAGAAGTCAAATAAGGTTTCTCCTGGCAGATCACTGCTTTAGCAGCTTCCTTTTTAGCCATAATTTTACCCGAAAGGGTTCCCAACGAACCATCCTTTTGGGGAGCAGACAGGGCAAAGCAGAATATCTAAGTGCACACAATCAGAGTGTGACCTTACTACCCTCAACAGCTTCACCCTTGTCCTTTTAATTATCCAAAAGTGTAGTAGCAGGTCATTACATCATGCTACATACAAAGCAATCAATCAATCAATCAATCAAGAAATGGAGAAGCACTGATATAAATCAAGGCACCCGCATTTCTTGAGCTGGTGTGAATGGTGAATGTTGAGCATCAAAGACTGAAGCAGTGGAAATAAAGTCCTACCAGGATCTGGATCCTCCAAGCCTCTGGAAACACACAGTTTATGTTTGGGACTTAGGCTATTGTCTTTTTCCTAAAGTTACAATACCACAAAGATGATGATGATGATAGATGCATTATTATACAAATTATTATCACCAATCTTTATTACAGTCCAGAGACACAACAAATCGTTACAAAACAATACACAATTCACACAGCCTACCGTACTTCCAGGTTAAACAAGCATTTTGTTCAGAATACAGTGGTACCTCGCAAGACGAATGCCTCGCAAGACAAAAAACTCGCTAGATGAAAGGGTTTTTTGTTTTTTGAGCTGCTTCGCAAGACGATTTTCCCTATGGGCTTGCTTTGCAAGACGGAAACGTCTTGCAAGTTTGTTTCCTTTTTCTTAACACCGTTAATACAGTTGCGACTTGACTTTGAGGAGCAACTCATAGAACGCGGTGTGGTAGCCTTTTTTGAGGTTTTTAAAGACTTTGGTGATTTTTGAAGCTTTTCCAAAACTTTCCCGACACCGTGCTTCGCAAGACGAAAAAAATTGCAAGACGACAAAACTCGCGGAACGTATTAATTTTGTCTTGCGAGGCACCACTGTATAGGGATCATTGGTTCTTGCAACCACCGATAAAAACTTTGCCACTGCTAATGTTCTAGCATATGTCCAGTCTTCCAATAGGAACCTGACATAGTGAGCCTCTGATTTTCCTGGGAAAGGAAAGGTACCAACAAGGGTAGTATCAGTTCAGCCCTAGCTTGCTCATGTTTTGCACAGTGCAACAAAATATGTTTTATGGAATCCATGTCTTGAGCACACAAGCAAAGTCTGTCCTGGTAGGGAACTCCTCTCAACCTGCCATCCAACACTGCAGAAGGAAAGGCGTTTAATCTGGCTTTGGTGAAAAGCCTTCAATAGTTTGGTACTGTCAGGTTTTTAATGTAAGATGTTAACTTAAAGACATGCCCATATTGTACTCCTACTGCCAGCGGACTACAGACTGTGTGTGATCGAAATTGCAAGTCAAAAGGCTTCTCGGCCTTTGGGCTAAGATCAAGTCAAGTGTAATTATTATACATATAACATTATATGCATACCATATAATGTAGATTTCCTAAAGTAGCCCACACATGTCTGCATACAAATGCTTAGGTAGACCAATCTTGATCAACCTCAAGCTGCGTGCATGAGCCCATTTTCAACTCTCGTCTCCTCCCTCCTTACTCTTCATTCTGCTTATGAGCTTCTACTGGCCTGCAGGAGACATTTCTTGGCACATTTGTGTGCACCAGCCCAGAGTCTGAGACACCAGATGTTCCTCATGCATGCCAGAGCTTCCCACTCAATGATGTCAAAGTCACTTAAGTCACATTTACAAACATCCTCATATGGAAGCTTTGAGCCACCTTTGGGGACTGTTTCATTGTAAATCAAGGCCTTTGGTGCATATCAATCTTTCATACTGTGGTGATCAATACCCTGAGAAGAGGAACTAACCTTCTGGGCAAAGCCATGGGACAGCCCTTCAGATCACCTCTCAGACTTCTCTTCTCCAGACTAAACATCCCCGACTCCCTAAACCAGGCTTCCTCAAACTCGGTCCTTCAGATGTTTTTGGCCTACAACTCCCATGATCCCTAGCTAGCAGGACCAGTGGTCAGGGATGATGGGAACCGTAGTCTCAAAACATCTGGAGGGCCAAGTTTGAGGAAGCATAACTGAAACCATTTCTCGTAAGGCTTGGTTTCAACTTTCTGGTCACAGAACTCCAGGTGGGGTCTGACCAAGGCAGAACAGAGTAGAACAACTGTTGATGCAGCCTAGAATTGCATGGAGAGGTGTTTTGTTTGTTTTTTGCTGATGCATCACCCTGTGATAATCCATCTGTTAATAATCTATTGGGAGAGAAGGCTGTTGTATTGAGGGGGTTCTAGATTGTGGTGGCGCTGTGGGTTAAACCACAGAGCCTAGGACTTGCCAATCAGAAGGTCGGCGGTTCGAAGCCTGCGACGGGTTGAGCTCCCGTTGCTCAGTCCCTGCTCCTGCCAACCTAGCAGTTCAAAAGCACATCAAAGTGCAAGTAGATAAATAGGTACCACTCTGGTGGGAAGGTAAACAGTGTTTCCGTGCGCTGCTCTGGTTTGCCAGAAGTGGCTTAGTCCTGCTGGCCACATGACCTGGAAGCTGTACGCCGGCTCCCTCAGCCAATAAAGCAAGGTGAGTGAAGCAACCCCAGAGTTGGTCACGACTGGACCTAATGGTCAGGGGTCCCTTTACCTTTTATGCAAAGGTGAGATGTGACGAGGAGGAAGAAGGAGCCATTTGCAAACTCTACAACAGATCCGTCCTATTCCCCCTGGCCTCACCAAATTAGATGTGCTGGATATGCAGCAGAGCAAATGCAGGCAGCACCAGCATTAGAATATTTGCAACACGGTGCCATCAGCACTCGAAATAATGTGTTTAGGCACTGGATGAATTTGTTCCAAGCAAAGGTCCATCATTCATGTCAAAGGCAGTTAGCGCATTGCACAGCCGGAATATCTATTTCCCATTAGTTTCCCAACCCCAAACTAAACACGTGTCACTGTTTTGCCATCTTTTTTTTTGGGGGGGGGAAATCTACTCTGACAGCTTGGTTAACCTTCTCACTCGAGATTATCAAAATCCCAGCTGTGAGCAACTGCAGAGAAGGAGGCAATGCCACACAACCCCCTCTGATTAAACTGAGGGCTTGGGTTGAAACAGCAGGGCTGATAAGGACTGTGGAATGGTCTATGTCTAGCGGGAGGGGAGGGTGGGATGGGGAGGGACAGGTCCTAAATCAGAGCATCCTTCTTTCCCACCCTGCCTTGATCTACTTCTCAGAAGACCCTTGAAAAGGGGCTCCGTCCTCTTCCTCCATTGCCATACCAATAGCAGCACACAGCAGAGCAAGCCAGCAGAACAATTCCAGCCTCCAAATTTGGCAGCAGCAACGTGGTTCTATTTGGCAAACAATTTGTGGCACAATTTGCAAAGGATTAGCGTGCTCCTGCTGCTTTTGCACCATAAGGTGTGAACTTTCTCTGCCCCCCCACCAGATGTGCACTGGAGAAACAAACTGTTGTCGGTTAGCATAGTTTTAAGCATGATAGATGCACATCTGTACTCAAAATGGCATAAACTTTGCTGGACGGATGAAATTATTTTCTCCCCTGTGGTGATCCTGAGAGAGATATTTGCTCTGGAGAGAACATTTCCATTGGCACCGGTTGTGTGGAACTGGCAATCATTCCACCAAGAGCAGCCATCTGGACTCCCTGGGATTACGGCAGCCCCTTTGCATTCTGTCATACAGGAACCCAAACTTTGGCATTGGAGGGTGAGACACGCCACCACAATCTCCAAGGAGTGAGGGAATCCAGGGGTTCCAGGTCTTTATCCAGGTTTGGCTTCCTTGCAATGAAGGTCAACAGAGACTCTGGTGTCCTTGGGATATATGGTTTTATTTACACACCTATAGAACAGTACAGCCCAGCCCACAACCCTCTGGCTTTCCTTCTCCTACCTAGCAGCTAGGTGAGCGAGGCAGGGAAGACCCATCCATCCATTCAATGAAACAGAGCAGCTCCTTTGGTTATGCTCATCATGGCACTTGACTACTGAGCCAAAGCCATTGCCTAGACAAAGGAGCTGGTTTGGCACACTTGCTCTCATACCTTCTGCCCCCACAGAAACAGGAACCCAAGAATTTGAAGGGACTCAGGGTGTCATCCAGACTGACCCCCCTAAAACACACAGCAATATTCTTTCATTATTCAGCAGCCAGTGGTGAAAAGTTTGGAAGTACTGTTCCAATGATGCAACCTTAAAGAACGCATAGAGTCCAAATATGCAGGCTGCTGTGTCAAGGTACTATCATTACTGTTAGGCACACCCCAACCTCTGAGCCTGGCCCAGCACAGGCAAAAATGCTGCCTCTCTGCTTCTCCCATATCCCTGCACCACTGCCTGCAGCAGGATAAGAACAAAGGCCCATCTGATCCAAACTTCCATTTCAGATTGTGACTAAGCAGATGGGAATGGCACAAGGATGGCACAAGCCGGTTCTGGGATGATGAGGGAGAAAACTTCTCTCTATCTACTTTCTCCACACCATGCATAACTTTGTCCTCCTCTGTCATGTCCTCTCCTACACACGTCTTTCCTCCACTGTTTTGTTGTTTGCAACCTATTGATTCCGGATTTCACCCCAAATCCCTTCATGTCTTGGGGAGTCCATGATTCTGAGGCCAGGAGATCAGCACCAATTCATCCCAAAATACAGTATTTTTCACTCAATAAGACACACTTTCCCCCCTCCAAAAATTAAGGGGAAATGTGTGTGCGTCTTATGGAGCGAATGCAGGCTCCATGGCTTCAGTGAAAGCAACGCGAAGCCTCTGGATCGCAGTGGGGGCACTCCCGCTGCACTCCGGAGGCTTCGGGCAGCTATCCCTGAAGCCAGGAGAGCGAGAGGGGTTGGTGTGCACCAATCCCTTTTGCTGTCCTGGCTTCGCTTCGCTGGAGAGGCGCTGCACAGCTTTCCCCCTCTGTGCGAAACGGGAGGAGAAATGGAAGGGGCTCCGTTTCTCCTGCCGCTTCGCTGAAGGGGCGCTGCACAGAGAGGGAGAGAATTGCTTTTCTTCTTCTCCCCCTCTAAAACTAGGTGCATCTTATGGTTGGGTGCATCCTATAGAGCGAAAAATATGGTCATAAACTCTGGAACAGTTGGTGGGAATTTTTGGGGAGACTCCCCTATTCCACTCTTCATTTCAGGATTGAAGTTGCATTTAGGGACAGCTCCTCTCCTCTCCACTGGCTGGGGCACTTTATATCCAGTGACCAGGCTCCTGCCCTCATCAAAACCCTTTGGATGCCTCCTAGTGCCTGACTCTGGGCTCAAGGCTGGGTTTTGTCAAGCCTCTTCCTCTCCTGCCTTCTCCCTTTTCTCCTGGACACAGAGAAGCTATTTACACAGGCAGCTTTAAAAAAGAAACAGCCTTTTGAGTTCTGCAGCAGGAGCAGGATCAACCACTCTTCTCAGATTGATCACACTGTGTGGCATTCCATCTCCCCAATTTCCAGGGTTTCAGCGCTGACCCCTTGGTCAAAGGCAGAACTTTGCCGTGCCTGGTGCTTGTTCTGGCACCATTCAGCCCGGCATGTGTTCAACTCTTCCAGCCAAATGACTTCCTAAGGGTTTGTGTGTTGCGTTCCCAGGAACTTTTGCCATCAGCGTGAACTTGAACTGCCCTCTCTGGGATACTTTTTGTGCAAAATGAGCTCATTCTTCAGTTCAAGGAGAGGCAAGGCAGATCCCACTTGTCTCATGACACTTGTCTGGCAAACCTTCCCTTGTTATGAGGGGGGTTTTTTGGGGGGGCAGTCTTGATGATGCCCTGAGTGACTTCCAATTTTGGGCTCCTGCATCTCAGGGGGTAGAAGGTATGGGAGCAAGCTTGCCAAACCAGTCCCTTTCTCCAGACAATGGCTTTGGCTGACTAGTCAAGCACCATAGGAGTTGCTCTGTGCCATAGAATGAATGGGTAGGCCTCCTATCCCAACCGAACTGCTGGGTAAGAGAACAATTGCCAGAGAGGTATGTGAGAGCTGAGCTGGGAGGAGGGTGGGAGCTGGATACACAGAGACCTGCTTGCTCTGTGCTGGATCCAAAGCTGTGACTGATGGAGAAGCGAAATCTGCTGGGGTATTAATGCCGTGAGCCCCACCATCCTATGTTCACATTCTATAGGTGTGTAAATAAAACCATATATCCTAAAGACACCAGAGTCTCTGCTGACCTTCGTTTAAAGGGAACCAAACCTAGATAAACCTAGAAATCAAACCCTAAGTCACGGGTAAGCAAACTAAGGCCTGGGGGCCGGATCTGGCCCAGTCCCCTTCTAAATCTGGCCCACGGTCAGTCTTTTACATGAGTAGAATGTGTCCTTTTATTTAAAATGCATCTCTGGGTTATTTGTGGGGCATAGGAATTCATTCTCTCTCCCCCCTCCCAAATAAAGTCCAGCCCATCACAAGGTCTGAGGGACAGTGGACCGGCCCCCTGCTGAAAAAGTTTGCTGACCCCTGCCCTAAGTAAACACCTGGAATCCTGAGGTCTCTCATCACTCTGAGATTGTGGCCACGTGCCACAATATTGCGGCACATGAAACATTCTTTTTGCTGCAATAGACTCATATGGCTACCCCAGTGGGAATCCTATTGGCTCCCATTTGCAGAGGTCATCAAAAGCTTGCTCAGGAAGACTCTTTTGACTCCTAGACCTGCTGCTGCTGCAGCTCCCCTCCTCCCCATCTGCCTCTGTCAAGCCCTTGTTGGACAAATAGGATGTTTTGGGGCTTAGTTCATGCCTGCAAAAGAGAGCTCTTGTGTGTGGCATTCCTAATGACCAGAGTGACTCTCAAATGCCTGGTTTTAGCAGACAGCTGCTAGAACAAGGGCTGTGTTTCGAAGCCAAGCCCGCAAACCTGCAGCTGCCTCATACTCACTAAGCCTCTCAAAGAAGCTCCTTTTTATTTTATTTTTTAAAAAGTAGTCAATTGATATTTATTTAGTGCATCAAAACAGCTTTGTTGAATTGGAGTTCCATTCAACAAGCATTTAGAGATGGGGAATTTAGCATGCATGAGTCAGTGGGGGAGGGAATTAGGAGAAGCCTCACACAATCAAGGGTAATTACGGTACATTTCTCCTTCTTTGGAGAGTGACCTCTCAGTGAGTGAGTGAGTAATGCAAAAAAGAGAGGAAGAAGTCTGAGGCTTTGAACTGCTACAATCTGTATCTCAGATAGGTGGGTTTTGCCTCTGGAGCGTCTGCATGGTACTTATAGGAAACTCAAAGGAGAGGCAGATCAGAGAACCCATCAGCTGGCAGTGACTGAATTAAGGTGGGTCACCTCTGGCTTAACTGGTTGATTTTGGTTTGATTTTATATTTGTACAGTACGTTCACATCTTATGTGCAATTTAATTGCACGGTATCAACCATAAGCAGCTGAAAGCCAACTAATAATAATAATAATAATAATAATAATAATAATAATAATAATCTATTATTTATACTCTGCCCATCTGGCTGTGTTTCCCCAGCCACTCTGGGTGGCTCCCAGCAGAATTAAAAGCACAATAAAACATCAGACATTAAAAACTTCCCTAAACAGGGCTGCCTTCAGATGTCTTCTAAATGTCAGGTAGTTGTTTATCTCTTTGACATCTGATGGGAGGGTGTTCCACAGGGCGGGTGCCACCACTGAGAAGGCCCTCTGCCTGGTTCCCTGTAACTTGGCTTCTCACAGTGAGGGAACTGCTAGAAGGCCCTCGGCGCTGGACCTGAGTGTCCGGGCAGAATGATGGGGATGGAGATGCTCTTTCAGGTATACAGGACCAAAGCCGTTTAGGGCTTTAAAGGTCAGCACCAACACTTTGAAATGTGCTCGGAAATGTACTGGGAGCTAATGCAGGTCTTTCAAGACCAGTGTTATGTGGTCCCGGTGGCCACTCCCAGTCACCAGTCTAGCTGCCACCTTCTGGATTAGTTATAGTCTCCAGGTCACCTTCAAAGGTAACCACACGTAGAGCGCATTGCAGTAGTCCAAGCGAGAGATAACTAGAGCATGCACAACTCTGGCGAGACAGTCTGCGGGCAGGTAGGGTCTCAGCCTGTGCACCAGATGGAGCTGGTAGACAGCTGCCCTGGACACAGAATTAACCTGTGACTCTATGGACAGTTGTGAGTCCAAAATGACTCCCAGGCTGTGCCCCTGGTTCTTCAGGGGCACACTTACCCCATTCAGGACCAGGGAGTCCCGCACACCCGCCCGCCCCCTGTCCCTCCAAAACAGTACAGTGGTACCTCGGGTTAAGAACTTAATTCATTCTGGAGGTCCGTTCTTACCCTGAAACTGTTCTTAACCTGAGGTACCATTGTAGCTAATGGGGCCTCCTGCTGCCGCCCCGTGATTTCTGTTCTCATCCTGAAGCAAAGTTCTTAACCCGAGGTACTATTCCTGGGTTAGCGGAGTCTGTAACCTGAAGCGTATGTAACCCGAGGTACCACTGTAACCTGTTCCACCCTATTTTTGCGTCTTGGAGGGGGGGTACTGGACCTCTTCTATTTCCCCCCTTCCTTTTATGAGTCAGCTTCCAGGGTTCAGGTCTTTGGGTTTTTGCACATTCCCTCTCCCCCTTCTCCCCTTGCATATTGGTGATGCCTGCTTGTTTGGACTAATCGCTCGCTCCAAAAAGGACCCTTCCCCCTTTCCATCCTTCACTCACAGCTCCATATTAATAGTACTAATAGCACTGAATCTCCATGTACGACCCATGAAAGGTGATTTGTCTTGTTTTAAATTTTTAGGAGGGTTCCTAATGAGCTGGTGTGTGCTGCGTCTATATGAAACTTCATTCCCTCTGCATTGTCAGCCCTGTGAAAGATTCAGGGCAGATGAACGAAAGTCCTTTTTTAACCCAATGCATAGTTAAACTTTGGAACTCGCTCCCACGGGAGGCAATGATCACCACCAATCTAGGTAGCTTTAAAAGAGGGTGAGACAAATTCACGGAGGAGAGGGCTGTTGATGGCTACTAGCCACAATGGCTATTCTCAACCCTCCATAGTTAGAGCCAGTTAGATACCAGTTCCTGGTAACCACATGAGGAGAGAGGGCTCTTGCACTCAGATCCTGCTTGCTGTTTTCCCTTTGGGACATCCAGGGTTGTAAAGACTGCGGAGAGAATAATTGGGTGCACTCTTCCCACCTTGGATCAAATCTATGCTTCCAGGTGCCATAAGAAAGCTGCAGAGATAGTGCAGGACAGTGCACACCCCAGAAATGATCTCTTTCAGCTTCTGCCTTCTGGAAGAAGGTTGTTGTTGTTGTTTAGTTGTATAGACGTGTCCGACTCTTCATGACCCCATGGACCGGAGCACGCCCGGCACTCCTGTTTTCCACTGCCTCCCACAGTTTGGTCAAACTTATGCTGGTAGCTTTGAGAACACTATCCAACCATCTCGTCTTCTCTTGTCCCCTTCTCCTTGTGCCCTCCATCTTTCCCAACATCAGGGTCTTTTCCAGGGAGTCTTCTCTTCTCATGAGGTGGCCAAAGTATTGGAGCCTCTGGAAGAAGGTACAGGGTTATAAAGACTAGGATTAGCCACCTGAGAAACAGTTTCTATTCAAATGCGATTTTGGTTTTAAACGCATTGTAAGGTAGCCCATATTCCGCTTTATCACTCCCCTTAAGGAGTCTCAAAGCAATCTCCTTTCCCTTCCTCCCCCACAACAAACCCTCTGTGAGGTGAGTGGGGCTGAGAGACTTCAGAGAAGTGTGAGTGGCCCAAGGTCACCCAGCAGCTGCATGTAGAGGAGCGGGGAATCGAACCGGGTACACCAGATTACGAGTCTACCTCTCTTAACCACTACACCACATTGGCTCTCTATATATGGGAGTATATTGTATTTAATTATGGGGTATCAGAGTTTTTAGGGAGCTAACCAGGCTGGTATATCTGGGAAAGCAGGCTTGTTGGTTTTTGAATGTCTGATGTAGTTTTTTTCAGTTTCGTTGTTTTGTATGGGACAATGACATTAAATATTATCGTATCATATCTATCTGGCCGTTGTGAGAACAGGTTCTTCTTATATTCTGCTCATGTCTTCTTCTTCTTCTTTTATGAATACACAGCTGAAATCGTGTTTATTGAAACCTGGATACATAGAAAAATCCTTTATGCCATTAACACACAGGCATCACCAACTTCTTTGATTTTCTCTTCTGCCTAAAGAATTTTGCTTTCATGATTACAGGCTGTTTGGGCAGTTGTCTCTTGCCCAGGACTTTGTAGTAACCCGAGCGTACTACGTCAATAACTGGAGCTAATCCTGCTGGATTTTTGGCATCGTTGAGTCTTGTCTGCTCACTAACAAGCGTCCAGAGTTTATCCAGATTCACTGCAGGGCAGAAGTACTGGTTTTTCTTCAAGTGGTAATGTCTCATACCACCTTTTCCAAAAAAACCCAGGATATTTGTCAAAATTAATTCTGTGGTGGTGCAAACCCCCAACTTTACCACGGCCTCCAGGATGCTTCCTGTGTTTGCGAATACGGCCGTGGCCATGGCTAGCATGACCCCTCAGTTTCCTGGTCTTCCTCAGTCTGGAAGGCATCTTGCTGGATCAGAGTCAAAGGGAAAGAGAGCTTCTCACGTCTTCTTATGTGGAAGTTTCCTCTCTCTCGTCAACTTCGAACACACTTGCTTAATTCGTGTAGGATGTGAAACACAAGAGCAGTCAAGTACAACATTACTAGAGTGAACATGTTTACACATGGGGAGGAATGTTTGTCCAGCCAGCAGGTAAACTTCCTGTTTCCTTCTGGGCTGGGACAGACTTCCTCTGCATGTGACTAGAGGTGGGTGTGGCCTCACCTGTGCAGGTAACAACAAAAGCACAGGGCAGGGCAGCCATCTCTCTCTCTTTCACCACATGCATCGAAGAAGCAACATCTACTAAGCCAAAGATGCCCTCTTGTCTTCCAGCCAAGAAAGGACAAAGGGATTGTCTTCTTATGAGATAGATTCCAAGTGTATGTTACTTTTCTAAGCTAAGTCTGCCTTCTGGGATCAGATTGTGAACAGAATGTGAGTGAACTCTTTTTATACTTTTGTAGAAGACTGTGTCGTGTCTTATCTTTTATGAGGGAATAAGGGAAAATACCAGAACAGTTATTATAGAGGCTTTAGCGAGCCTGAGCAAACGCATCCGCTGTGAGTTTAAAAGGGGGAATGTTACTCTGCTAAATTGTGGAACTTGTTAACACAAGTTGGAAAAGGATATAATTAGACAATATATCCTCTCCTGCATCCCTGAACATTCCCACAATTTGTAGGTGAACGGAAGCTGAATTGTTGGGATTGCCCCTGCCCCTGCCCTGAAGCGGAATTTAACATTTTTAAAATAGTGTTTGTTTAAGTGTGCAACCTCTCACCTGGTTTTCTGTCTTGAAGAGGATGGACTGAACCCCTCAAAGTGGGAAGCAGTAAAATGCCCACTGAGGAATTATTGTGAGACCCAGTGATGAAGGACTACAATATTTCAGGCCCACTCCCTCACGCTGATGCCTGGGGGCAGACGGAGCATGTTGTGGGGGTGGTCTCCTCCCACCCTTTAATCCACCACTTTGCTGCTTCCATGGATTCCTCAAAAGCTACAGAGCTAGCAACTTTCAGGAAGGCTTGCAGCCTGGTGAGATTCCCTTCCTCACTTAAAACCTTGCAGAAGGCACCACTCCTCACCTTTGGTGCTGACTTGCCACTCTGGGAGCTCTGCAGGCATTTTTCACTTGCATGCTTCTCACCAGTGTCACTGATGGCCTCCAGGGAGCCGCTGCTGTGATCTGTAAGGCTTCCCTGCTAAGCACATTCCTGGGTCTGCTTTGCAGAATTTGGGCTGGGGAGCTGAGGAAGGGACAGTAGCCCTTTGGAAGCTCACTCCATGGATTTACCTATAAGCTAAACAAGCTATAGCTTAGGGCCCCACTCTCTTGGGGCCCCCCAAAAAAATCCAAAACAATGATGTAAGTAATGGGCCATACAGAAGGTAGGCACCCTATACAATGGAACCTCGGGTTGCGAACGTGATCCGTGCAGGAGGTATGTTCGCAATCTGCAGTGCCGCATCTGCGCACGCGCATGATGCGATTTGGCGCTTCTGAGCATGTGCAAAGCACGATTTAGTGCTTCTGCACATGCACGAGCTCCGAAACCCCGAAGCAACCCCTTTCCGGTACTTCCGGGTTTTGGTGCGTCCGTAACCTGAAAACGCGTAACCTGAAGCGTCTGTAACCCGAGGTACCACTGTATATAGAAATGGGCAAACCAGTGATATTTGAGGGAGCAGGCTAGCAGGCGGGGCCCATTACTTACATCATAGGAGCCTACACAACACAAAACAGAAGGATCTGGCAACTTCTGTTTCAGTGTACCTGAAGAAGTGTGCATGCACACGAAAGCTCATACCAAGAACTAACTTAGTTGGTCTTTAAGGTGCTACTGGAAGGAATTTTTTTATATTAACACAAAACAAAACACTGTTGCTGTATGTAGGTTTTATTTCATTTGTTTTTGATCTTATATTTTGGAAATGTACATCCAGGTTTTTTTCCTTTAACTTTTTTGGGGGCCCCCAAGAGAGTGGGGCCCTAAGCTATAGCTTGTTTAGCTTTTAGGTAAATCTGGCACTGGATTTCAAACAGTCGACTACCTTATTCTCTTCTTTGTGATGTGTACAGTAGGTCCTGTTGAAGGAGAGCTTGGCAGCACTCCCAGAATCAGAGAGCGGCAGCAATCTTTCTGAAGTCTGCCGTTGACTCAGTTGTGATTCATGACTCCCCATGTCTTACCTTGAATCGGCCTTCCTGAGACCTGGAGCTGAATGATTGAAGGGATGGAGCAATCTCCCTTCCAGGAAAGCTTATACAACATTCCGGACTTTTCAACTTAGAAAAAAAACGTCCCTGAGACCTGGGGAGAAGTGGGGCTTGACTGAGCTGAGTCTACTATCGGCAGAATATTTTGAGAATCTGAGTGAAAACAGAGCTTCTTTCCTTTTGCCCCAAGATTCAACTCAAATCATTTCTCTCTTTCTATTAGTACCACTCTTGGAAAACTATTGATGGTTTGAAAGCAAAGCCTGAGAGCAACTCCATTGAAGAGAGTAATTGTCACATAAGAAGTTCTAGAAATAAATAGATCTGAAGGACCATTTCTCTTCTGCCTTCAGGAACCTCTTGCTTATGCAATTCCACTTCATTATTGGTTCCTTTGAGTTATTTAGGAAAAGGCCACTGTATTTTCTTATGTGATGGAGCAGAGGAGCTGGTATCTTAGTAGGAACAGACTTTGGATTCTTCACCATTGATTACAGAAGATGTGGAACTTGGGCAGATCCAGTATTATCTGAAGTTGTGATAGAGACAGGGACTGGTACTTATGCACCTTGTTGTTGTTGTTTAGTCATTTAGTCGTGTCCGACTCTTCGTGACCCCATGGACCAGAGCAGACCAGGCACTTCTGTCTTCCACTGCCTCCCGCAGTTTGGTCATACTCATGTTGGTAGCTTCGAGAACACTGTCCAACCGTCTCGTCCTCTGTTGTCCCCTTCTCCTTGTGCCCTCCATCTTTCCCAACATCAGGGTCTTTCCCAGGGAGTCTTCTCTTCTCAGGAGGTGGGCAAAGTATTGGAGCCTCAGCTTCAGAATCTGTCCTTCCAGTGAGCACTCAGGGCTGATTTCCTTAGGAATGGAGAGGTTTGATCTTCTTGCAGTCCATGGGACTCTCAAGAGTCTCCTCCAGCACCATAATTCAAAAGCACCCATTCTTCAGCGATTAGCCTTCTTTATGATCCAGCTCTCACTTCCATACATTACTACTGGGTAAACCATAGCTTTTACTATATGGAGCTTTGTTGGCAAGGTAATGTCTCTGCTTTTTAAGATGCTGTCTAGGTTTGTCATTGCTTTGCTCCCAAGAAGCAGTCTTTTAATTTCGTGGCTGCTGTCACCATCTGCAATGATCATGGAGCCCAAGACAATTTTATATTGAGGAAACATCCTGAACTTGCCAATCGGCATACAAGCAAGCAGCTCACAGCCTCCTCTCCTTCTCTGTGAGAGGCAGGAATGACTCAATTTCCATCTGAGGTCAGTTTGATCAAGAGGTTGGAGCAGTTTCCCTATTATGAAAGGTATTGGGGACTTTAGTTTAGAGAAAAGTCAAGTTGAAAGACGACACGACAGAAGTTTGTAAAATGCCATGCATACGTGTGGGGGAAAATGGACTGATAAAAGTACTGTCTTTTTTGCACCATAACACTCACTTTTTTCCTCATAAAAAGTAAGGGGAAATGTCTGTGCGTGTTATGGAGGGAATGCCTACGGGTGGCATGCCTACGGATTTTCCTCCTCTAAAAACTACGTGTGTGTTATGGTCGGGTGCGTGCTATAGAGCGAAAAATACGGTATTCCTCCCTCTCTCATAACACTCCAAGTCATGGATATCCAATGAAACTGAATGCTGGAAGACTGGACATGTACTAAGGAGAAAGCTTACTGGGACATAATCTATAATGAATTTAAAAAGGTGTTTAAATATAATTTTAGTAAAAAACCGGAGGTGTTCTTGTTAGGTTTAATTGGAGATGAAATTCCAAAAAAAGATGTAAACTTGTTTATGTATGCCATAACGGCTGCACGGATACTTCTGGCTCAGAAATGGAAGCAGGAGGAACTTCCAACATTGGAAGAATGGCTGAGTAAGATGGTGGAATACGCAGAGTTAGCAAAGCTGACGGGGAAGATCCGGAATCAGCACGACAAACTGTTTCAAAAGGACTGGAGCACATTTATATTATATGTGAAACCCAGCCAGATAAGCGGGGTATAAATAAATAATAATAATAATAATTATTATTATTATTATTATTATTATTATTATTATTAAGCAATCCAATCTGGCTTCATTCAGATTGGAGTATATTCCTGGTAAGACCCCTTTTATCCCTCCTAAAAAGGAATAAAGACACAACAGTCTTCTTCATAAGTAACAAAAAGAAGTTTGCTCATGATCAGAGCACAGTGTGGTCCCTGAAGGCAAGCTTTAGGCTTGAAGTTGCAAATAAGTAGAGGAGTGGATTTACCCCATATGGGTATACCCCAGCAGTCCAGGAGGCAAAAGAGTCAAAAAGAGGGAGATGGCTGCGTGTCTGGACCTTTTGTGGGGTCTGGAAGGGTCATGCCCACCTACCTGGTCACATGCAAAAGGAAAGATGCTCCAGACCAGGTGTAACAGGAAGTTCACATAGCTGTCAACTTTCCCTTATTTGGCAGGAAACTCCTTTATTCCAGCGCTGTTTCCCACTGCTATCCCGGATTGTTGATATCCCGTAAATTTCCCAGATTTCAAAGGAAGCAGCTCTTCTCCCTCCCTGCCGGCCAGGGAGGGAGAGGAGCTGCGTTGCTTGGCTGCATTGCTCACCAATAAGGAGTCTGAAAATGACTGGGGGGTGGAGCTTGCCTGCCTTGTGCCAATCAAATCGGCCGCGTTGCCTGGGGACTCGCCTTTGCTTCAGCGCTTCCCAGTGGAGAGGTGACGGTGTGGTTTTCCTTGCTGCTGTATCCCTTTGCCAGGTTGCTGCGCTGTGGGAACCACCGCTTGAGGCTTCGTTTGGCTGCTGGCTGGGCTTTCTGCCTTTGGGCTTTTGGCTTGGAGGGGCTCTACTCTGTGTATGTGTGTGTGTGTGTGTGTGTGAGTGAGTGAGTGAGAGAGAGAGAGAGAGAGAGAAGAAAGAGAGAGAGAGAGAATGTGTCACTTAAGCTGATAGTAGGAATACTGCAGCTTCACACACTTACCTTCACACAATGTGTAATTAACTGGGGGAATTTTTTTACTGCAGGATGTGGTGAGATCAGTGCTTTAGACTTACAAGGGAATCTGAGAGATGAATGGGAGATATGGTTTGTCAGTTTTAATGGACAGCTAAATAGAAACTTAACCCCAAAAGTTAGGACCAAGATTCAAATCCTGACTGGGTAACTTTGCTCACTAGTAACATTGAACCTAGACAGTATCTTAAAATCTTAAAAAGTAGAGACATCACCTTGCCAACAAAGGTCTGTATAGTTAA
Organism: Podarcis vaucheri; assembly: GCF_965113315.1. Taxonomy (NCBI): domain Eukaryota; kingdom Metazoa; phylum Chordata; class Lepidosauria; order Squamata; family Lacertidae; genus Podarcis; species Podarcis vaucheri. Next base: position 85,836,793 of record NC_138765.1, on the reverse strand, counting down.
AGCTATGGTTTTCCCAGTAGTGATGTATGGAAGTGAAAGCTGGACCATAAAGAAGGCTGATCGCCAAAGAATTGATCCTTTTGAATTATGGTGCTGGAGAAGACTCTTGAGAGTCCATGGACTGCAAGAAGATCAAACCTCTCCATTCCTAAGGAAATCAGCCCTGAGTGCTCACTGGAAGGACAGATCATGAAGCTGAGGCTCCAATACTTTGGCTACCTCATGAGAAGAGAAGACTCCCTGGAAAAGACTCTGATGTTGGGAAAGATGGAGGGCACAAGGAGAAGGGGATGACAGAGGACGAGGTGGTGGGACAGTGTTCTCGAAGCTACCAGCATGAGTTTGGGACAAACTGCGGGAGGCAGTGGAAGACAGGAGTGCCTGGGACAGGTGAGGCTGCTGATCCCTTATTTTGGCTGCTGATCCCTTATTTTCAAATCTGAAAGTTGACAGCTATGGCTGAACCAACATTCCCCTGCATGTTCACTCTAGGCAAACAGGAAATGTTGTACTTGACTGCTCCAGAGGATTACATCCCACAAGGCCAAATGCTCAAAGTGTCTGGAAGTGCAAAGCCCTGATGCAAATGCCTGAAATCAGGAAGCGTTTTTGCCATGCCCTTTTCAACCACTGCTGTTGGTCCAGCTGTGTTTTGAGAGAAAGACGTCTCTCTATCATACACCTCTAAACAAAGCAGAGGACACTTGATCAAAACTCCTCCCCACTTCCAACAAAAATTACAATCATCAAAGAACGACAAACATCAAAAGGAACATATTTCAAAACCTGCCCTGTAAAAGAGAGAGAATCAGTGAAATGGGAGCCTGTCAGTTTCAAGGCATAAGGCTTGGATGGGAGGTGTTTGGGTTTTTTATATAAAAAAGTCCAGAATCATTAGAAGCTGTCAAGAATAGGAAATAAAGGTGTGTATGTTGCCTTTAAACTGCATTGAAGAGATACGTATAGAGGAAACAAACGCTTCAAAGGGAATAGGATTGTTCTAACTGCTTGTAGTGGAGGGGCTGCTGCAGATGTTTTTGAAAACATAGCTTAAACCTCGCCTTCCTAAAGCTGTGAAGGTTGAAGGGAGAATAAAGTCGCTGTTGAAGAAAGGGAATAATAAGCACCCACCGCTGGAAATACAGGTGGCAAAAAATGTCCATTTCCTTTGACATACAAAGTGCATAATGCGATCTTTCTTTAGATCACACTTAATGTAAAAATACACAGATCTTAGTATGGGTCTGCATTTTTGCAGAAGGTTAAAAGTTCCGCTTTGAATGGTGCCCTTTTCAGTTAATTCCCTATAGACAATAATTTTTTTAAAGGAGCAGTTTCTTCACAGCCTGCAGAGTCAGCGGTCGCTTTTCTTTGCTGAAAATTAAATTCCAGATCTGCCAGAAGCAGGAGCTGGTCCTTGTGGCCAGTCGCTTGCAGCTCCTGAGCAGTTCCCGCTGAACCTGGTTCCCCAGCCTCCCAGATACCGTATTTTTCGCTCCATAAGACGCACCTGGCCATAAGACGCACCTAGTTTTTAGAGGAGGAAAACAAGAAAAAAAATATTCTGAACAAAACAGTAGATGTATGATTTTTGTGGTTCATGCTGCGGCCACAGACATGTGATTTTATGGTAGGTTTGGGGTAGCCCAATGCAAAAATCCTGAGAATCCATGTGGATCTGTGCTTTGTTGTTTTTTTTTTATAAATTTTTTTATTGGTTTTACAGAGTTTTAAAGAACAAACAAACACTTAAAAAGACATACAAACACGTATAGTTTCATAACATATTTTCATACACCTCTTTTGTGAGACTCCCCCGTACCCCCCCCCCCTTTCTGCATCCCAATGTCCATAATTTTATAGCAACTCCCAATTATTGCTTTCCAACCTCTGTCATCTTAGTGATTTCTATATTCTGACCTTATATCGCTGAATCCCTTTGTTCCTAAAAACCACAACACTCTAACATTCTTCAAGTTTATAATAGTCCTTAAGATAACTTTTAAATTTTCTCCATTCTTCTTCCGCCGTCTCTTTTCTTTGGTCACGGATTCTGCCTGTCATCTCGGCCAGTGTCATATAGTCCATCACTTTCATCTGCCATTCTTCCAGAGTGGGTAGATATTGTGTCTTCCAATACTTTGCGATGAGTATTCTTGCTGCTGTTGTAGCATACATAAAAAAAGTTCTATCCCTCTTTGGCACCAATTGGCCGACAATGCCCAAGAGGAAGGCCTCTGGTTTTTTAGGAAAAGTACATTTAAGTACCTTTTTCATTTCATTATAGATCATTTCCCAGAAGGCCTTAATCTTCGGGCATGTCCACCAAAGGTGATAGAAGGTACCTTCAGTCTCTTTACATTTCCAACATTTGTTATCGGGCAAATGATAAATTTTTGCCAGCTTGACTGGGGTCATGTACCACCTATAGACCATTTTCATAATGTTTTCCTTTAAGGCATTACATGCCGTAAATTTAATGCCGGTGTTCCATAACCATTCCCAGTCAGCTGACATAATGTTGTGTCCAACATCCTGTGCCCACTTAATCATAACCGATTTAACTGTTTCATCCTGTGTATGCCATTTCAGCAGCAAGTTATACATTCTTGATAAATTCTTAGTATTGGGTTCTAACAGTTCAGTCTCTAGTTTTGATTTTTCCACCTGAAAGCCAATTTTCCTATCCTGTTTGAAACACTCCATTATTTGGTGATATTGAAGCCAATATTGTATTTTATGTTTCATTTTCTCATAACTTTGTAATTTCCATTTATCTCCCTCCTGTTCCAAGATTTCCCAATACTTCGGCCATCCGACCTCCATGTTGAGTTTCTTCACTGCCTTGGCCTCCACTGGTGACACCCATCTAGGGGTTTTGTTTTCCAATAGATCTTTATATCTTATCCAAACATTAAACAATGCTTTTCTGACAATATGATTTTTAAAGGCACTATGCAGCTTAATTTTATCATACCATAGATATGCGTGCCAACCAAATGCGTTATTGAAGCCTTCCAGATCCAAAATGTCTGTATTCTCGAGGAGCATCCATTCTTTCAGCCAGCAAAACGCTGCTGCCTCATAGTACAATTTTAAGTCCGGCAGGGCAAAACCCCCTCTTTCCTTAGCATCTGTCAGTATTTTAAATTTAATTCTGGGCTTTTTGCCCTGCCAGACAAATTTCGAAATATCTTTCTGCCACCTCTTGAAACATTCCATCTTGTCAAGAATCTGCAAGGTCTGAAACAAGAATAACATCCTAGGCAATACATTCATTTTAATCACTGCAATTCGGCCTAACATTGACAGTTTCAAATTTGACCATATTTCTAGATCTTTTTTAATTTCTGACCAACATTTTTCATAGTTATCCTTATATAAATTCACATTTTTAGATGTCAAATAAACCCCTAGGTATTTCACCTTCTTGACCACCGTCAACCCTGTCTCCTCTTGGAATTTCTCCTTTTCCATATCTGTTAAATTTTTCCCTAAAACTTTGGTTTTTTGTTTATTCAACTTAAATCCAGCTACCTGGCCAAACTGTTGGATTATATCCAGAACCTTTTTCGTACTAGTGATTGGCTCTTGCAAAGTCAATACTAGGTCATCTGCGAATGCTCTTAACTTATACTGTTTAACTCCGACCTGCACTCCTTTAACCTGCTGGTCACTTCTAATCATATTCAGCAACACCTCCAGAACTGAAATAAAAAGCAATGGGGAAATTGGGCATCCCTGTCGTGTACCTTTTTCTATCTTAAGTTCCTCAGTTATTACATTATTTACAATCAATTTAGCTTTTTGTTCAGAGTATATTGCCGCCATACCATTCTCAAAACCTTGGCCTACCCCCATCCCATGAAGATTCTTTATCATAAAACTCCAAGAGATATTGTCAAAGGCTTTCTCCGCATCCACAAAAATCAGTACTGCTTTAGTATTTATATTCACCTCTAGCTTTTCCAAAATATCTATTATGTTCCTTACATTGTCTGCTAGGTGTCTTTTTGGGAGAAAGCCTGCTTGGTCCTTATGAATCTTCTCCATCAACACTTTTTTAAGTCTTTTTGCCAAAATGCCTGCAAAAATTTTGTAATCCACATTAAGTAGCAATATTGGGCGGTAGTTCTTCAGTTGGGTCTTTTCAGTCTCTGTCTTTGGTATGAGTGAAATAAATGCTTCTTTCCACGATTCAGGTGCCTTTTCCCCCTCTAGAATCTCATTACAGACTTCTTTTAATGGTTGAATCAACCATTCTTTCAATGATTTGTAGTATCTAGAAGTCAATCCATCTGGTCCTGGAGATTTGCCCATTTGCATATTCTGAATGGCAGCCTCTATCTCTCGTTCTGTTATTCTCTGGTTCAGATCCATCTTACTTTGATGAGAGATTTTTTGTAGTCCATATTTATCAAGGAATTTATCTATATCTTCTTCATTTTGCGGGCCTTGGGTATAGAGTTTTTTAAAATAGCTCAGGAAGCAATTTCTAATTTCATTAGGTTTAGATATAATCTTTCCATCCACTTCTAGGCTTGTAACTGTATTTAGTTTCTGCCTTTTCTTCAGTTGCCATGCCAAAAGTTTGCCACATTTATTTGCCGATTCAAATGTCTTTTGTTTCATTTGCTTTATCTTCCATTCAATCTCTTGGTTCATCAATTCCATATATTGCGTTTGATATAACTTGATCTCTCTTAAAATCTCCTGGGACTTTGGTTTTACTCTTAATTTTTTCTCTCCTTCCTTTATCTTTTCCAAAATCTTTTCTTTTTTCTCATTTTGTTTTTTCCTCTTTATTGAGTTTTGTTGAATCAAAAAACCTCGCATCACAGCTTTGCTTGCGTCCCAGATCACTCTTTTTTCCACGTCAGCCCTCAAATTTATTTCAAAATAGTCTTTTAAAGTTTTTTGGGCCTTCATAAGGATCTCCTTATCTCGAAAGAGGGTGTCATTCATTCTCCATCTAAATTGACCAGTTGTTGTAAGTTTCATCTCCATCTTCACAGCGTTATGGTCGGAGCAAGTTTTTGGGCAGATTTCTACCTTCTTAATCTTTGGAGCCATACCACTAGTAATCCAAATTTGGTCAATTCTGGTCCAGGTCATCATTGCTTGGGAGAAAAAGGTTCCCTCTCTCTCCAGAGGGTTCCTTGTTCTCCATATATCAATCAAATCCATGTTTTCCGTCATTTCAAAAAAAGACTTAGGGAGTCTCCCTTCCTTAGTAACTGTTAGTCTTTGTGCCTTGTCCATGTTAGTGGAGACTACACCGTTCATGTCTCCCATAATTATCATATTGTAATTCAAATAGTCCGTGAGAGTTTCATGAAGTCTCTTGAAGAAGTCAGATTTGCCTTCATTTGGTGCGTAGATTCCAACAATCAAAAATTTTTCTCCTTGTACTTGTATCTCCACTGCCAAATATCTCCCTTGCTCATCTTTAAAAATCATTTTTGGGGCCCATTTCTCTTTTACATATATCACAACTCCTCTTTTTTTAACTTTGTCTGATGAGATAAATTCTTGTCCTAGTCTTTTATTTATAAGTAGTCTCCTGTGAGCTCTGGTTATGTGGGTTTCTTGTAGACATATCAAATCCAGTTGTTCTCTGTTCAAAATGTGAAAAACTTGTCGTCTCTTCAAAGGCCCATTGAGCCCATTGCAGTTCCAGCTAAGTAATTGCAGAGCCATCTTGTTATTTTTCTGACACTCCTCCGACAGCTCCCAGTTGTTGCTCTTCCTCTGATGGTCGTGGTTTATGTCCAAACGAAAGATTCAGAATGTCTAATGCTCTCCTCTGTTCTGCAATTGGGTCCACAGTCCCCTTCTGCAGGTCCTCTTGATTTCTTTCCAAGAATTTGTCTTTGTCTTGAATAGTCTTTATTTTCACCTTCTTTCCCTTGTAATCAAAGGACAGTCCCTGTGGGAATTCCCACCTGAAGCGTATGGAGTTTTTCTTTAACAGGAGAGCCAAGTCCTTATAGAAGTTTCTCAAATCCAGGATATATTTTGGAATATCTTTGAAAATCTGTACAGCTGAGTTTCCAATTTGCAAGGCCTTTTCAAAGTGTAGTCCTAATATTTTGTCTCTTTCTTCTTTAGATCTAAGTGTAATCAGACAATCTCTCGGGGTCTTTCTGTTCTGCTTTTTACCCAGTCTAAAGGCCGTTGTAATTTTAAGTTCGTCTTCCTCCAGATCCCAGCAATCGACAAACTCTTGTGTTAAAAACTCCACGAGGTTGTCACTTTCGTCCTCTGGAATCAATCTCAATTTCAAATTTCTCTCTTTTCTCTGTAGTTCCCACAAAGCCAAAGTTGCGTCGTGCTCATGGACCTTTTTTGCAATCGGTTCTAAATTCTCTTGGGTCTCTCCAGCAATAGCTCTAGCTTCTTCAGCAATTTTACGTGTGGTAGAATTTTCCTCAACTAATTTATTTATAGATTCTGTGTTCTGGTCTAATCTTGCTGATATTTCTGTTAATTTTTGTGTATTTTCTGAAGTCTGTTTTGTCAGAGACTCCAGAGATTGGTTTATCTTAAGCAAGGCTTGTGTCACAGCATCCATGGAGACAGCTGTCACTTTTTCTTGTCCTGTTGTTCCTGTAGGTCCAGGAGTTACGCCTGTAATCGAGCCTGTAATCGAGCCTCTTTTCTTTAATTGTTGTTGCTGCTGCTGGTGCTGTTGTTGTTGTTTAGTTTTGGCTCCTGTGACTATCTCTTCTTGTGGGCCACTCATGTCAAGGTCGTTTCTCACGGGAACTGTTTCCCACTGGAAAGTTCCACTGTCTTAAGCTGTGGCAACCTTTGCTTTACCCTCTAGGGGGAGCAAATCAAAATGTCCAAATACAAGATGTCCAAATACAGAGGCAAAGAAGATATCCAAGTGCGTAGGAAAGGGAGAAAGAGAAAAATTAAAGCAAGTGTAACTGGAGGCTTGTAGCTGCAAGTTACCACAGTTTCCCAGTAGATACTGTCACAGCCTGCTCTGATATACTGTAACCAGGCAACACACGAACTTTATATCACAATGTAACTTTCACAGGAAAAAGTCAGTTCAGTTCAGCTCAGTGTCCTATTGTCCTAAAAGGCAGCCCGTTTCGTGTTTTTGTGGCGGCTGAGGCAGCAGAGGATTTTTCTTTTAAATAAATCATGCAGTTGCCAAAGTCTCTTTTGCCTCCCCTCTGCCCTGCTAGCTAGAGGGGAGATCTAAGGTCCAGATGTCAGGTTTAATTAAACAGAACAAAGTCTCTAGCGGATGCAGCTTTTAAATTCCGTTGCTTTCACTTTCATGCAGTCGGGGGGAGGTAGACTTCCTTAATTTTGACCTCCCCGTTTTCAGCTAAATCTCCAAATTTTAATTCCGAATAAAGGTTCCGTTTTACTCACGGGTTTTTTCTGTCTGAAATTTACAGGAAGGAATCGGCGCTCTCCACTAATAGCGACGCGGCTTCACCCTGCGGGCTGGGTAGCGATTCTCAGCACCGCGCTCCCCCGATGTCGTTCCAGAGCCTTTAAAAAGGCTCTTTCTGCGGTAAAGGGGGGGCGCTTTTGGTGCCCACCGAATCTCCTCGTTCACAGGCTTCTGCGTCTGTGATTTTAGGGGTCCCCCGCTTGCCGTAGCAGGGCAGACCCGAACTCGCAGGGCAGTCCTTCTCCGGAGCTCGGAACAAGGACCGCCATTAGCGCTGGCGCCGACCGGAAGTCCGTGCTTTGTAACCAAGTTTTTGCTCCATTGCAGCCCCACGAAACAGTGGGTGCATGATTTGTGTGTGTGTGTATGTGCAAGCTGTAGCCATGGACATGCTATGCGATCTGATGGTGAATTTGGGATGACCCAATGCAAAAATCCTGAGGATCCATGGGCTTTTTGCCCTTGGGCAATTTGGCTCCAGGGACCAAACACTCGCTCCGTAAGATACACAGACATTTCACCTTACTTTTTAGGAAGAAAAAAGGTGCGTCTTATGTAGCGGAAATACGGCAGTTAACTTATGGAACTCACTCCTCTGGAATGTATCGATGGCCACCAACTTGTTGTTGTTTAGTTGTTTAGTCGTGTCCGACTCTTCGTGACCCCATGGACGAGAGCACTCCAGGCACTCCTGTCTTCCACTGCCTCCTGCAGTTTGGTCAAACTCATGCTGGTAGCTTTGAGAACACTGTCCAACCACCTCGTCCTCTGTCGTCCCCTTCTCCTTGTGCCCTCCATCTTTCCCAACATCAGGGTCTTTTCCAGGGAGTCTTCTCATGAGGTGGCCAAAGTATTGGAGCCTCAGCTTCATGATCTGTCCTTCCAGTGAGCAATCAGGGCTGATTTCCTTCAGAATGGAGAGATTTGATCTTCTTGCAGTCCATGGGACTCTCAAGAGTCTCCTCCAGCACCAGAATTCAAAAGCATCAATTCTTCGGCGATCAGCCTTCTTTATGCTCCAGCTCTCACCAGGATTAGACAAATTCATAGGTGAGAGGGCTGTCAATGGCTCCTAGCCATGATGGCTGTGCTCTACCTCCATAGTCAGAGGCAGAAATGCTTCTGAATACCAGTTCCTGGAAACCGTCATGCTTGCAGGTTTCCCATTGGGGCACCTGGCCAGCCACTGTAAGAACAGGATACTAGATTGGATGAGCAATTGGCTTGATACAGCAGACTCCTCTTATTTTCTTATGTTCTTCACACCACCCTCAGAGATGGGATGCAAGCTATCAAAGATCCCATTGTTGACAGGCTCCAGCACACCTTGCTATTAAATTCTGCCACTTTGTACTCCACAGTTACTTCAGCCTTGTGGAGAACATGTTGTCTTCAGATCAGTGGCATTGCCATGGTCACTTGCCTGGCTCTAAAGTTAAACAAACATTTAATGGTTGACACAGAACAAGTCTTCTCCACTCCAGCCTCCAAAAACCTCTCCTCTACCCAGGGCTATTTTTCTAGAAAAAGAGGTGCCAGAACTCACCATGAACACCTCCATCGTTCTCTTAGAATGGCAATGGCACCAACAGTGTCAGGAGTCCAGGTTGCCAGCTTGATAACACAGTAAGCGTAGATTATTAAAAAGGAGGACTTATTGCAAAAACAAACAGATAGCTCTGGACGGCTCTGTCAAAGCCTCCGGCATCATTACTGAAGTTGACCCTTCTGAAGACTGTTTCCGGCGTCGACAGAAGATATTGAACTTACGACCCCTTCGTCTCTTGTTTTGCTTCCTGTCTAGCAACCCTCCCATTCACCCACTCTTTGGACTTAGTGGATCAGCTCAAACCTCTTCCTGGTCTGAGAGGCTGTCTCTGAATCTGTTCTCTCCTATTTGTGCTTACTGCAAGCTTTGACTGTGTTCTAGCCTGCTCTCAGCTACTGCCTTATCAGCCGGACCATCAAGCTCAGGAAGAGCTGAAGTCTGCAGCTGCAGGCTCTCTCCTGCCTGACTAACATCTAAGCCTCTCTGTTCCTGGCTGCTTTCTGCAGTTGGCTGCAAACCTTCACTTGGAGCTGGCTCATTCCTGACAAACAGAGAGGTGTTAGAAGTAAAAAGTCCTGTCTCTACCTGAGATACATGGACAACATCTTCATAATCTGGACTCATGATCAGGAGGCACCTGTACAGCTTCACCAGAACTTCCAGGCGAACAAACTTGCACCCCATCATCAGCCTGAGCCTAGACCAGTCCACAGAAGAGGTTCCCTTTCTGGATGGACCTGGCAGCTACATAAGGGCACCGCCTTACACAGGAGATCAACTGACTGCTGCTCAGATTTATATACTTCCAGCTTCCACCCAGAACAAGATCCACAACCAAGCTTAAAGATACTACCACTTTTCTTGAGACCCATCAGGCAGAGACTCTGCGTTTTAAGAATTTACATCAAGCATTCCTCAAACTGCAATACCCATCCAACAAAATGAAATGGTGGAGGGGGAAACAGCTCAACAAGGCCAGACTGGTACCTAGGAATGATCTATCATAAAGGTAGAGCTGGAAGAGAAAGTGCTGTTGATAGTTCCCAGCTGAAACCACTCAAATGTGTCAGTAATGATCAACAGCCCAATCTTGGACAATGACAGACCTTCTTCCCGCTGACCTTGGTTGGCAGTTCTGTGCTTTCTTAAAGACAGCAACAGAAAATTGTGGACCAGACCCTATAAGAAAAAGGCAGGGGTCAAATCTGTCCCCATATTCTACTAGGGCAACACCATTATAGGTCTCAATAACATCCCCCACAACATCAAGGGATAAAGGGATTTCTTTTATTTTTTTTAAAAAAATGCTGCTCTTCAGCCAAAAAAAGAGCTCCCAGCTCAGCTTTCAAATCACTCAAAAGAAAAGGAAAAGTTAAAAAAGACAAAACAGCCCTCTAGCCCAGTGTTTCCCAACCGGTGTTCCGCGATACACTACTGTGCCGTGAGACGTTGGCTGGTGTGCCGTGGGAGGGAGGCGGGCGAGTCGGGCGGTGAGAGGCGGCGACGGCGAGGATCCGCGGCGAGCCGGGGGCGGCTCCGCGGTGGTGGTGCCGAGCGGCGGGGCAGCGCGTGCAAAAGGGAGGAGCGCGAGACAGCGGAGGAGGAGGAGGCCGGCATGTCCGGGCAGCAGCAGCAACAACAGCAGCAGCAACTCCCGGCGACGGCTCCTCAAGCCCCGCCGCCGCCCCCTCCCCCGCCCGCTATCGCCGCCACCACCACAACAGCCGCCGCCGCCTCAGTTGCCGCTGTCCCTCAGTCCCTCGCTCTGCTGCCTCCTCCCACCCCCAAAGCTTGGAGGTTCCCCGGCAAGGGGGAGGAAAAAAACTTTCACTTTCGTGCGTCCCTCCCGGCGTGACGCTGCGCGCTGACGTCACGGGGCTGTAATGGTGGTGTGCCGCGAGATTTTTTTCATTAAACAGGTGTGCCGTTGCCAAAAAAAGGTTGGGAAGCACTGCTCTAGCCTACTATCTAGAAAGGGAAATGGGGAAGAAGAGAGGAGAAATTCATTCACCTGCTTCTTCCAGTGGCATCACCTATCTGCGAACAAAACCCTTCTGCATTCTGCAAAGGGCAAAAAAGCCAGTCCTCAGGGAGAAGAAAAAATGAACACAAATCTGACATCTGAAATGACAATATATCTAGAACAGTGTTTCCCAACCTTTTTTGGGCAAAGGCACACCGCGCTCTCAAGGCCCCGGGAGGAGGAAGGCGTGAAGGGAATCCCGAAGGCGCGAAAACCTCGCGCATGCACAGGCCTTCCGCCTGCGACAGCCCAGTAGGTCAGCCGAAGCAAGCGGCGATGGGATGTGGGAGAGAGCTCGCTCGCTGCCCCGCATGTGCCTATGTGGGGCACGTTACAGCCCCGTGACGTCAGCGCCACGCAGGCAGCCAGGCAGGCAGACGGCGAGAGCCCCGCGCTGGGTGGCCTCTCCTAGTGTGCCGCGGAACACCGGTTGGGAAACACTGATCTAGAAACCAGTGGAGGTTTCAAACCTTTCAACCTCCCAGGGCATCCTAGAAGTGACTACAGTGGTACCTCAGGTTACATACGCTTCAGGTTACATACGCTTCAGGATACAGACTCCACTAACCCAGAAATAGTGCTTCAGGTTAAGAACTTTGCTTCAGGTGCTGCTTCAGGTTAAGAACAGTTTCAGGTTAAGTACGGACCTCCGGAACGAATTAAGTACTTAACCTGAGGTACCACTGTATTGGCTGACCATCCTGAAACCAAGGGAGACCGCAGTGGGAAATGACTGGATTGCGCATTGTTTGTTTTTATTGGCTTACTAGGGCCAGGATATCTGTTTCGTCCAATACTGCTTTCTGTGAATGTTCACTGTTAATAATGCAAATAACATCATCTGTAATCGCTTCTGACTTCAACCCTACTCCCCACCCCACCCTAAACTATGGCATGCCCTCTTAGTGTCCTGATTTTCCAGGGACAATCCATTTAAATAATAATAAAAAATCTTGTATTGTTTTTTCCATGTATACATCCTCTAACAATATTTCTCTAACCATTTCCCATATTTCCCCCGTCCTCCCTTGGACTTCCTTCATAATCCCATTTTGTTTTATTTCCATATTACTCATCCTGCGTGTTGTTTCCCCAAAATTTTCCCAATACATATAATCTTACTTTTTGTTATATACAACTGTGTTTGTTTATTCAAACCCTGCCAGTGAGTCCAATTCTTTATGTTGTTTCTTCATATATGTTGTAAATGGTTCCCATTCTTTTTTAAAGTCTTTGTTATCCTTTTCATGTAATTTATCTGTTAATTTTGCCAGTTCTGCATATTCCATAAGTTTCCGTTGCCATTGTCCTTTTGTTGGTATTTCTTCTGTCTTTCAAGCTTGTACCAATATAATTCTTGCCGCTGTTGTTGCATACATAAATAATTTCCAATTTTCTTTTTTTAAATATTGATCTAAAATTCCTAGGAGAAATGCTTCTGGTTTCTTAACAAAAGTCTTTTTAAACATTTTTTTTCAATTCATTATATATCGTTTCCCAATCATTTCTAACCCTTTTGCATTCCCACCACATATGATAAAATGTACCACCTTTTTCTTTACATTTCCAACAGGTTTTATATCCCTTTTTATACATTTTTGCCACTTTCTCTGGCGTAATATATCATCTATACATCATTTTCATATAATTCTCTTTCAATAAGATACAATCTGTAAATTTTAAATTCACCTTCCACATCTTTTCCCAATCTTCCATTTCTATATTATGACCTAAATCCTGAGCCCACTTTATTTCAGCTGACATTACCATTTCATCCAGTGTTTCCCCATATAACAGGATATTACAGTGGTACCTCTGGTTACATACGCTTCAGGTTACATAAGCTTCAGGTTACAGACTCCGCTAGCCCAGAAATAGTGCTTCAGGTTAAGAACTTTGCTTCAGGATGAGAACAGAAATCGTGCTCTGGTGGTGTGGCAGCAGCAGGAGGCCCCATTAGTTAAAGTGGTGCTTCAGGTTAAGAACAGTTTCAGGTTAAGAACGAACCTCCGGAACGAATTAAGTTCTTAACCTGAGGTACCACTGTATACATTTTTTAAAAGTAATTTCGTATCACTCTCAATTACCTCTTTTTGAAAGTTTGACACTGTGTAGCTGAAACTTTTCTTGTCTTCCTTAAACAGTTCATTCAATTGTCTATGATGTAACCAACTTTGCAATGTAGTCTTTAGTTCCTTCCAGGGACAATCCTGGAATTACAAAAGCCATCCCGGCTTCTGATCATAGCTGTCAACTTACAGATTTGAAAATAAGGGACCAGCAGCCAAAATAAGGGACCTGCAATCTCACCTGTTCCAGGCACTCCAGTCTTCCTGTCCTCCTGCAGTCTAGTCAAACTCATGCTGGTAGCTTCGAGAACACTGTCCAACCAACTTTGTAACCAGAGGTTCATCTGAACAGAATCTGAATCACATGCACCACAAGGTCTATGCAGCCTCAACTTAAGATGGCTCCCCGGCCTGGCTTTGCACTGCAAAGTTTGCAGCAGCACGTGCAACAAAATGGCGTCCAGCATTCAAAAAACCCCTCAGCTTGCATTAACTAGCCACACACAAGGCATGCAAGCTCCACCCCCCAGTCGTTCTTATTGGGTGAGCAACACAGCCAAGCAACACAGTTGGAGCCTCCCTCCTCCCTGGCCAGCAGGGAGGGAGGGAGAGGAGCTGCTTCCTTTGAAATTTAAGGGACATCATTTAAGGGACATTTAAGGGACATCTATCAATAAGGGAGAGCAGCGGGACATGGTGCTGGAATAAGGGACTGTCCCTTCAAATAAGGGGCACTTGACAGCTATGCTTCTGATTTGATCCCAGAATGCCCCTATTTCCTCCGCCAGTAGAGAATGAGCCAGTGTTTCTCACAGATGTTGGGGGCTGTGGCAAGAGAGCATTTCATTGCCTCTCCATGGCCAGGGCCAGATTTAGGTTTGATGAGGCCCTAAGCTACTGAAGGTAATGGGGCCCTACTAAATATGCTAAATATAGGCCTACTAAATAATAAAGATGGATATTTTTCTAAAGTAATTTTATAACAGGATCAAAATAAATAAATTACGTATTACATGAAATCAATCAGTAGGCATAAGACTCATACCCTTAGCCCATGCTGCCTGATCACCAGTGTACAAGCACTCTCTAATATTACACAACAGGTACAACAGCTTGACCTACATTCAACTGTGCTGCGCTGCAGACTGAAGCTGCCTGCTACCTGTTGCCATGCAGCCAATCCATGCAGAATGTAGGCACCCTATACAGTGGAACCTCGGGTTGCGAACGTGATCTGAGCAGGAGGCATGTTTGCAACCCGCAGCGCTGCGTCTGTGCATGTGCATGACGCGTTTTGTCACTTCTGCACATGTGCAAAGCACGATTTAGTGTTACTGCGCATGCACGAGCGCCGAAACCTGGAAGTAACCCGTTCTGGTACTTCCGGGTTTTGGTGCATCCGTAACCTGAAAACGCATAACCTGAAGCGTCTGTAACCCGAGGTACCACTGTATATAGAAATGAGCAAACCAGTGATATTTGAGGGAGCATGCTAGCAGGCGGGGCCCATTACTTACATCATAGGAGCCTACACAACACAAAACACTGTTGCTGTATGTAGGTTTTATTTTATTTGTTTTTGATCTTATATTTTGGAAATGTACATCCAGTTTTTCCCCCTTAATTTTTTTGGGGGGCCTCCCGAAGAATAGGGCTATAGCTTGTTTAGCTTATGCGTAAATCTGGCACTGTCCATGGCAGCTGCTGCCAGCCTCCTCCTGTGGGCAGCACACAGTGGCTGCTACAGGTTGGGCAAGGAGAAGGAAGGGCTGCCGCCGGACGGCTCTGAGGGGCAAGCAGAAAGCAGGGGTGCCCTGGGAGGGAAGAAAGGAGGAGCAGAGCGGAGCGCAAGGAGTCCTGTTTTTTTTAATATACAAAACAATACTCTGTGTGTCACATCTAATATTGCCCCTTTCTAAAATTTGTTTACTGGTGTGTGGTTTTCTTTTTGTAACTCTACCAAAGAAGAAAATAAAATAGAGATTAAGGGATTTTCTTGGGACAGTGGAGGTCCTGTTGGTGTCGTGGTAGTGGCCCTCGCCCGTCTTCTGATAGGAAATGAGGGGGGTCAAGAAGGGTCAGTTGCGGGAGAGTGAGAAATATCACAATTTCCATCTGAGGAATGTTGGAGGGTCTGCTTGTCAGGAGCTCAGCCTACACTCGAGTAGCACCCGGGCAGAGACACATGCCCAACTGGCATGTTCCCTCCCTCCATGTTGATCGTTCGGGAGCTTCAAAAGCTTTCTTCTGCCCGAACATCACAGTGACCGATGCCAACCAACACTGGCACACTTAGGGATCCGCAGAGTTTGCGCATCATGAGTAACAGACGTCAGCAACTCAGCATTTTGGCTAATCTACTTTATTTACATATAAACACACACAGAGCACTGCAATGTGGCTCCCTCTCTCTCTAGCATCAGACAGCAAAGAGAAAGAACAAAGGACAATAGTCCCACTTCACGGAACATAGTAACACAAACATCCTGTCTCCGTCACTTCCCACTCTGCGGAATGAAAACATACACCATCATGTGATAGACAACAATCCCATGACTACAATCATGGAGCAGGAATTCTAACACTGCTATGAGTATATGTACCTGTAACTCAGGCTAACACTTCACACATCTGACGAAGAGGCTTGTAGCCCCCACACAAGCTCATACCATAATAAAATTGTTAGTTTTTAAGGCAGCATGAGGTTCATCCTTCTAGAAAATAAAAGAGTCTGAATGAATTATGTTTTATAGAAAGAAAGTGTTAAGAAGCTTCCTTCTGTCACATTAGATCCTTTGCCGTCTCATTTCTCAGGCTTTCTCAAAATCTAAGGCCATAAGAATGGTAATAGAAGAGAAAAGCATTTTGCGGGCCCAGGGAATCATGTTTAGAGCCGGCCTGTGCCCAGACCCAGCAAATGCTCAGGAATGGATAGAATCACAGAATCACGGAGTTAAGAGGGACTCCAAGAGTCATTTAGTCCAATCCCCTGCAATGCAGGAATCTGAACATTCCCCCCATCCAATTTGAAACTGCTTGGCTTTTCAAATGTGCTAGCAGTGACTCTATTAGTTCGGTCCCACCCTCTATAGCAGCAGTTTGCTCCATCTTCCATGGGACAGCCCTTCAAATACTTGAAGATGGCTCTCATATCTCCTGTCTGTCTTTCCTTCTCCAGGCTAGCTCCCTCAACTGTTTGTCCTCTAAGACTTGCTTTCCAGACCAGGTCACTGGAAAAGCCTTTTGCCTGGGAGAAGAACAGTTCCTGTCTTCCAATCTCTGCATGTGAAGTTAACGGGAGGGCTAAATATGGAAACCAGGACAGCTTAGTTCTTTCTTGCCAAGCAGACCCCAGACTCGCATTACAGCAAAACCTCAGTGAGTCCAGGTCACGGCAAGGTGACCCAGAAAGATGGCAGTATCCCTTAGGTCTTTCTGGGAGGTCCAAGGTAGAATCTACAAACATATAAAAACCACTGTGAAAATGCTTTTCAAAAAAAGCGTTTTGGAAAAAAAATTATTGAATTTGCCATACTTCACCACCACCACCTAGTGTCACATTTGTATGTTGCACTTTGAAACACACTTAAAACGTTTTATTTGCAGCTGTATAGCTGATCCCAAGTGAGCCTGTGGAGTAGACAACCTGCAGCCAAAGGGAAATGGAAAGGTTGAGTCTGGAATGCCTACTCTCAGCTCAGCCATCCTGAGTCTCTTGCCTGCCCGCCTGCCCCCTCCATTCCAGACTCCTTGGCTGGGCTTGTCTGCCTGCATTTGTCATCTGTATTAGTTTTTAATCTCCTCATCAGTGTAGCTCGCCGGAGTTCAGAATGAGATGACTGGGGAAGTTTAATTGCACCGCCTTCGACGGCCCTCGTAACACCGGATTCAATAAAAGTTTATGAAAAAGATAATAATCGCAAAGGGTTTTATAGTCCTGGATAGAACAAAGATACCGTTGCAACGAACAAGGTGGCTCTTTTTCAGCCTCGTATAATCCCTGCTTCAATTTGATTAAACAAGGAAACTGGAAGGGGGGGAGGGAGAGAGAGAATGAGAGAGAAAGTCTAACACCAAGAGGGTCTGGTGGACAAGCACGGCGTTCCTTTTGCCGTACGTAAGCAATAAGTGGCCTTTTGCTGCCTCCTTCCCTCTCTGTGTGATCTCCTTGACAGGAAGATGAATTGGACTTAGGTGGGCAAGAAAGTAATGTTTATTTCGCACAGGAAATATGCTGAACTGCGGCACGAGTGGACCAGGGGAGCTAGCTGGGGAGTCAGCAGAAGGGAGGACAACCTGAAGATGAGGCTTGTGTCTCCAGTATCCTGTCTCCCACTGCATGTTCTCCTCCAAGAAGCATCACCTACATTTGGAACTGATAGGCAGGAAGCTGAATCACAGAGCTGGGAGAGGGACTGGGTTGATTTATTTATTTTTAGACCCCTGACCATTAGGTCCAGTCGTGGCCGACTCTGGGGTTGCGGCGCTCATCTCGCTTTATTGGCCGAGGGAGCTGGCGTACAGCTTCCGGGTCATGTGGCCAGCAGGACTAAGCCGCTTCTGGTGAACCAGAGCAGTGCACGGAAACGCCGTTTCCCTTCCCGCCATTTCCCTTCCCGACCTATTTATCTCCTTGCACTTTGACGTGCTTTCAAACTGCTAGGTTGGCAGGGACCGAGCAACGGGAGCTCACCCCGTTGTGGGCATTTGAACCACCGACCTTCTGATCGGCAAGCCCTAGGCTCTGTGGTTTAACCCACAATGCCATCCGCACCCCACTGGGCAGCTAGGTGTCTTCTAGTTCACATAAGAGGAGCTTTCTGGATCAGGCCAATGGCCATCTAGGTCTAAGTTTTACATATCGTCCTGATTCTACCAACATTCAGCTTCGTTGGATGAGGTCTGGTGTAATGACAGAGGGAGAAATGATTTTTTTCATCCACTTTCTTCATGCCATGCATCAGTTTATAAACGTCTATCATGTCACCTGTCACTCATCTTTTCTCTAAAGTAAAAATCCCCCCAAATTGCAAACTTTCTTCATAAGGGAGCCACTCCTGACCCCCTTCGCATCCTCTTCTCAATGCAATTTCAGCACTACTCCTATCAGACAGTCACCCTTAAATCTTAAGAACGCCCAAGAAAGCCTGTCCTGCTGCTGAGCTGCTCTTACTTTTAGGACATCTTTCTCCCAAATCAGCTTCCCTGAACTCTCTGCCCATCGATTCTAGGGATCACCCACACTTAACGTTTGCCCTGTGCTTTCTAGGCTATGGCTGAGCGTTTTTTTTTTCACCTCGCGATAACCTGCTCTTTGATACGGAATCGGAACAAAAGGCAATTTGAGTTTTTTGCAGATTGCGATTTGCTCCGATTCAGCGGTAAAGAGTGAGTTTTCACAGGGAAATCACTGGGGAGGGGAACAGTGGCGTCACAACGAGAGGGCAGTGCACCCTGGGTGCCATGATGGGGGGGGGTGACAAGAAGGCACCCTGCAGGGGCGCAAGCAGCCATCATGTCACCGCAGCCGTATGTGGACGATCCACCATTCGTGGCTGCAGCCTTGAGCTGAGGATCCCGGTGTGGGCGGCAAACAACCATGTACAGTGCATGTGTGGCATCACACGCAGGTAGTCCGTAGTAGCTGAAGTTGGGTGCAGGGCAGGGAGCCAGGTGAAGTCAGAAACAGGCTTGCAAGCAGGGAGCCAGGGCGGGTCAGGAGCTCAGGCAGGAAAGCAGGACAGGGGTCAGGCAAGAACTAGCAACCAACAACATTGCTCCCACAGCTTGGGACTGGGGCTGGCTGGCTTTTATCTGGCATAGGGCGGCCCTGATCCTCTGGTGACTCACGCCTCCTGGCCTGGAGGCGAGCACTCCTCCTGCGGGAACTTAGTTCCCTCCGCCTCTCTGCCCTGAGCCTCTGCAGCCCAGGAGAGGCTGGAGGGTTACCGGACCCAGAGGCAACTTCAGCTTCCCCTGACGGGGCTGAGAGTGGAGCACCTGCAGGCAATGGGTCCTCCATCACCTCAGGAGCCAGAGCAGACTCAGCTGATGCCTGCACCTGAGGACCCAGCACAGGTGAGGACCCTTCGGGCTCAGGCCCCAGCCCTGGCTCAGCTGGTTCTGGAGGCAGGGAATCCTGTGCAGGCGGGGATCCCTCAGGTTCAGCATCCGAGTTCGAATCCCAGGCCATCACACAGGCGCCCAAGCCAGCGTGTCACTCCCAGGAGAGATGCGTGGCTTAGGTGCACTGCAAGCCCCGCAGTGAGTGCCGCCTGGCATTTTGTCACCCCCCCTCAGTGGTGACACCCAGGGCAGCCTGCCCCCACTGCACCCCCCTTCCTCCACCCCCAGGGAGTCCTTTCCGGCTGTACAATTCTATGAGTCAACGGAGGGTTCTAAGCAGAGCTTGGCTGTCAGGGGTTATTTAGATGTGATTCCTGCATTCCATGGCACCCGTGGGAGTCCAAACTCTAGGACAAGCAAGTTCCTTTGTTCTCAGACCTGCAACTCTGGATAAAGCTCCCTGCTGGAGTGCTGCTAGGTGGACGTGGTGCCCACTGCAAGGCAGCAGCTGGCACCTTCCCTAATGGGAGCTGAAGAGGCCTGTGTGGTGGAGCCAAACATTTTGGCCTGCCAAGGACTTTCAAAGGGCTGGCTCTTTAATCCAGCCAGGCAAGGGAGAAGGAGGTGTAGCAGCTGCTACTCAAGAGAAGTGCAAGTGAGGATCCTGTGGAACTAGGCAGGTCCTGGGTACCCTCAGAAAAAAAAAAGAGCAGTCCTACTTTGTGCCTTGCCAACAAAGGTCCGTATTGTTAAAGCCATGGTTTACCCAGTAGTGATGTATGGGAGTGAGAGCTGGACCATCAAGAAGGCTGATCGCCAAAGAATTGATGCTTCTGAATTCTGGTGCTGGAGGAGACTCTGGAGAGTCCCATGGACTGCAAGAAGATCAAACCTCTCCATGCTGAAGGAAATCAGCCCTGAGTGCTCACTGGAAGGACAGATCATGAAGCTGGGGCTCCAATACTTTGGCCACCTCACGAGAAGAGAAGACTCCCTGGAAAAGACTCTGATGTTGGGAAAGATGGAGGGCACAAGGAGAAGGGGACGACAGAGGACGAGACGGTTGGACAGTGTTCTCGAAGCTACAAACATGAGTTTGACCAAATTGCGGGAGGCAATGGAAGACAGGAGTGCCTGGCGTGCTCTGGTCCATGGGGTCACGAAGAGTCGGACATGACTAAACAACTAAACAACAACAACTTCGTGTCTTGTTTTCGCTGAGTGCTGCTGGTGGTCTTTCATTCCGCAGAAGGAGATGCTGCCATCTGGGCCAGGACTTAGAAGGGAGCTGTGTCTCTTTCTGTCTCTCCCTAGTGTGGGCTTAGCTCTTAAGGGGCACCTGTAGGCTAGGGATGCAGAACTGAGTGACAGCAACTGATTGACAGGTGGGCATGGGGTTTATTTTTTTGGGGGGGAGGAATGGTCCAGTGGGTACAACTGGACCCTCTAGTGGCTCAGGTTTGGCCTGTGAACTGGAGGTTCTCCACCTCTGTTTCAGAATATGAATGGATTTGATAAAACAGGTGTTATGTACTGAGTTGAATAGGATCCAAACTGCAGCAGTCTGATTGGTCCTAGAACAATAGGATTCAGAATGCAGCAGTCTGATAGGTCCTAGAACAATGCAGCAGTATGATTGGTTGGCAGGAACCACCCAATCCTGCTCCAGATAGAAGTGAATCCACAACCTGATTGGCTTACAGTAGAATTCCGGAATTAGCCAATCATGTGCAGCCCATTGTGTAAATAATGTATATAAAGCAGATACTGTGAGGGGACATTCATTCATTCCTCCTCACCACTATGAGCTGAATAAAGAGCATGAAATCACTTTGCGACTCTGAGTATATTTCAACAGGATTCAAGAAAAGTTGCCAGATAAACAATACCCAACCTGGTGAGAACAAACTAAATCAGGGGTAGGCAAACTAAGGCCCGTGGGCCAGATCCGGCCCAATTGCCTTCTCAATCTCGCTCACAGACGGTCCAGGAATCAGCGTATTTTTACATGAGTAGAATGTGTCCTTTTATTTAAAATGTACCTCTGGGTTATTTGTGGGGCATAGGAATTAGTTCATTCTCCCCCCCCAAAAAAAAATAGTCTGGTCCACTACATGGTCTGAGGGACAGTGGACCGGCCCATGGCTAAAAAAGGTTGCTGACCCCTGGACTAAACGATGCAGAGAAGGAGCTGCAGCCCAAGATAGGAAAAGGGGTGATAAGGGAACAGCTAGCTACTTTGAATGAATTCAGATCTTCAGGGCCTGATGAGCTACACCCAAGGCTACTAAAAGAGCTTGCAGATGATGATGATGATGATTTATTTATTTATTTATACCACACCGATCTGGCTGGGCTTCCCCAGCCACTCTGGGCGGCTCTCAACAGAATAATAATAATAATAATAATAATAATGCGATAAAACATCAAACATTAAAAACTTCCCTAAACAGGGCTGCCTTCGGATATAATCTCACAGCCTCTGTCTATAATCTTTGAGATTCCTGGACAACATGTGAGTTCCCTGCAGACTGGAAGGAACTGGGAGCCCTTAGAAAAGGATGTTGTGATTAGTAAGATCCAGTATGGGTTTCTCAAAAACAAGTTATGCCAGATGAATCTGACTAAACTTTAGGAAGAACTTTCTGATGGTAAGAGCTGTTGGACTCTCTCAGAAGGTGGGTTGCTCTCCTTCAATGGAAGTTTGTAAGCAGAGATCTCTCAGGATTCTTTAGCTGGGATTCCTGCCTTGGACTCTTGGGTTCCCTCCCAACTCTGCAGTTCTATGATATGTATTTTGCCCTTGCATTGTGAGTTGTTTTGGGCAACATTTCAGTGGGAAAGCATCAAACAATTTGGAGCCCCCCCCCGTCACCAGCAAGCATAAGCCCCCCCTCCTCCTCTGCCCCTCCCCCACTGCTCCCTTCTATTTCCTCCGCAGCCTTCTCTGAAAATCTGCAAGGGTTGACACTGATCCTTAACCAAAAGCTTTTCCAACCTCAAAGATAAGAGAAGTGATTAGTGGCTTTCAAAGGAACAACACAGCCAGGGGAGAAAGATGAATGGACGTTTGATTGAAACTCTGTTAATTCCCAGTGTGGGCATTTTGCGGTGGGAGGGGGTGGGCGGGTGGGTGGGAGGTGTGGATCCCAAGCTTTGTGCCTGCAAAACAGCCCCTGCTTCTTCTCCAGTTAAATTTAGCAGCCAAGCTGAGTGCTGGCCATTTCCGTGCCTGCTGCGCCGTGCATCTAAATGCCATCCTTGGACACAATCACTCACGCATCTGACTGTCTGAAATTGTTCAAGTGCTTCTTGGGGGATGGGGTGGGGTGGGGAACAACAGCAACCGGAGCTTCAGAAGGACAAGGCGGAGAGGGAGAGGGGCTGACTGGTGGAGCTCTAGGGATGGAGAGGTTTGCCGAGAAAAAATTTGCTGATCTGCAAACTGCCTGGGGCACAGAGGAAACTTGGAAGGGTTTGGATAGAGACCTTGCAAATCGAGAGGGACCCACAAAGGCAAGGTCCTGATCTTGAAAGGGTCACCTTCAGCCGCCTCTTTTGGATATTACCAGAGATGGGAGAGGGTCCCTCTGCCTGTGGGAACGAAAGAATTGAAAGAATTGTAGAGTTGGAAAGGACTCAAAGTACAGTGGTACCTCAGGTTACAGACGCTTCAGGTTACAGACTCCGTTAACCCAGAAATAGTACCTCGGGTTAAGAACTTTGCTTCAGGATGAGAACAGAAATCATGCTGTGGCGGCAGCGGGAGGCCCCATTAGCTAAAGTGGTACCTCAGGTTAAGAACAGTTTCAGGTTAAGAATGGACCTCCGGAACAAATTAAGCTCTTAACCTGAGGTACTACTGTATCATCTAGTCCAGGGGCAAGCAAACTTTTTCAGCAGGGGGCCGGTCCACTGTCCCTCAGACCTTGGGGGGGGGGGCGGACTATATTTTGAAGGGGGGAAAATGAACAAATTTCTATGCCCCACAAATAACCCAGAGATGCATTTTAAATAAAAGGACACATTCTACTCAGGTAAAAACACGCTGATTCCCGGACCATCCGTGGGCTGGATTGAGAAGGTAATTGGGCCGCATCCAGCCCACGGGCCTTAGGTTGCCTACCCATGATCTAGTCCAACTCCTTGCAATGCAGGAAACAGGGCTGAAGAATCCGTAACAGAAGGTCATCCAAACTCTGCTTACATACCTCCAACAAAGCAGGGTCCACCGCCTTCTGAATGTGTCTGTTCCATTGTTGAATGGCTCTCACACTCAGAAAGTTCTTCCTAATGTTTAGTCAGAATCTCCTTTAGTGTTATTTTAATCTGTTGGTCTTCCACTCTGGAGCAGCTAACAGGAAACAAGATTGCTCCATCATGCGCGTGACAGCCCTTCAGGTAGTTGAAGATGACTCTCATATCCCCTTTCAGTCTTCTCCAGGCTAAACATACCCAGCTCCTTCAACCGTTCCTCATCAGGCTTGGTTTGCAGACCCTTGATCTTCTTGGTCGCCCTCCTCTACAGCCTTTCAGCTTGCCAATATCCTTCTTTAATTGTGGCTCCCAGAACTGGACACAAGACGGCAGGTGGGGTCTGACTAAGGCAGAATGTTGTTGTTGTTTAGTCATTTAGTCATGTCCAACTCTTCATGGCCCCATGGACCAGTGCACTCTCCCAAAGTTTGGTCAAACTCATGCTGTTAGCTTCAAGAACACTGTCCAACCATCTCGACCTCTGTCGTCCCCTTCTCCTTGTGCCCTCCATCTTTCCCAACATCAGGGTCTTTTCCAGAGAGTCTTTCCAGGGAGATGACCAAAGTATTGGAGCCTCAACTTCAGGATCTGTCCTTCCAGTGAGCACTCAGGGCTGATTTCCTTAAGAATGGATAGGTTTGATCTTCTTGCAGTCCATGGGACTCTCAAGAGTCTCCTCCAGCACCAGAATTCAAAAGCATCAATTCTTCGGCGATCAGCCTTCTTTATGGTCCAGATCTCACTTCCATACATTAATACTGGGAAAACCATAGCTTTAACTATACGGACCTTTGTTGGCAAGGTGATGTCTCTGCTTTTTAAGATGCTGTCTAGGTTTGTCATTGCTTTTCTCCCAAGGCAGAACTGAATGGTCCTATTACTTCTGTTGATCTGGACAATCAACTGTTGATGCAGCCTAAAATAGTATCAGCAGAAAGGCAGGTGCCTGGCCATGTGGGGCTGCTCATATCTTTGAATTATCCTCCACAACAGAAAGGACTTTGTACCTTTCCCCACAAACAGACCTTAGCATCCTTAGCACTCAGCTCTAGAATAGGACAAATCTGTCCATTCTCATTTATCATTTTCCCCTAGCTTTAAGGCTGTTTTGACACATTTGAGCAACAGTTTGCAATTTTTAAAAAATAATCCTGGTGAAAATTCATCATCATTTCCATTTGCATTGCTCCTAATGCAGAACATTTTTGTACTTCATTTTACTTGACTCTGTGCATTTCTGTTACATTATCATTACACACTTTACCCAAATATGCACACATCTGTATGCGTTTATTTTTTATCGGAGGCATCACAAAATTCAGAGAAGTGTGAATTTCAAAAGCAAGCTCTGCCTCAGTTCACAGAGTTAAGAAGCACAAATGATCTCAGTTGGCATGAAAACGGAGTTTCCCCCAATCCCTCCCCTCAGGTCTAACACATAACAGAGTCAAATGGTTAGCTGTATTGAGGTTTAAATTAAGGGTGTCACCTTGAATTTTTGAGAAGCCAGCTGGGAAACCATCAGACACAACAGGGGCCCAGTGAGGCTATCATATCACCACCTCCGGCCGTGGAAACAGGCCTGAACACCCTTGTGGATACACAGGCGCAAGCCCATGCCTATGGATCTGTGAATCATGGCATGGTAAAAAGTAGGTAGAGAAAAGTTTTTCTCCCCCTCTCATAACTTTAGAACTTGTCGAAATCCAATGAAGTTGAGTATTGGAAGTTTCTTCTTTACACAGCACAGAGTTAAACTATAGAACTCCTTTCCATGGGAGGCAGGAATAGCTACCAACTTGGATGGCTTTAAAAGGGGATTAGAAGAGTGATTGAAGGGAAAGTGAAACTACTGAAGGCTGCATACAGCATACTATTAGAATGGGAGATGAAAGATGAAGAGGTAAAATCAGTTATGATTAGATGGGCACAAGATGTAGGGCACAACATTATGATGGAAGACTGGGTTAAATTATGGAAAACTGACTTAAAATTTACAGATTGTTCCCTATTGAAGGAGAATTACATGAAGATGATAGACAGATGGTACACAACACCAGTGCAGTTAGGGAAAATGTACAAAACTGGTTCAAATATATGTTGGAAGTGTAAGGAAAAGGAGGGGACATTTTATCATATGTGGTGGGATTGTAAGGTAATTTTAAAAATTTGGGAAATGATTTACAACGAATTGAAGAAAATGTTCCATTTAACATTTGTTAAAAACCCCAAGGTTTGTAGGGAATTGTAGGGGAAAGACCTGCCAAAAAAGTTGAAAAACATCTTCATGTATGCGACAATGGCCGCGAGAGTTCTGGTAACACAAGGATGGAATACTGAAGAAATCCCAACTAAAGAATCATGGAAAGAAAAATTGATGGACTATGCAGAACTGGCAAAACTGACATATAAGCTACAGGACAAGGATAACTGTGACTTTAAGGATGAATGGGAACCCGTTACAAAGTATCTGAAGATGCAACAAACTGGACTCCTTGCCAAGTTTTGAATAAACATTCACCAACTTTTTATTGATAATAATCAGCTAAATAGTTTGAGGATCCATACAACTTTGTAACATGCAGAAAACATCATTCTTAGAGAAACCAAAGACTGGAACTGAGGGAAGCCGGGGGTGGGGTGGGGGCGGGGGGGTTGTGGGGGGGAGGGAGGAAAAATGGGGGGGGAACAAGGATGATATGTTTTTGGATAATATGTCTTGTTATAACTTTGAATAATAGAAAAAGAGAGGATTAGACAAACCATATGGGATGCCGCACATGTGCAGTCCGTACGGGCTGCACCACCCCGGGTGCCAGTGAGTGTTCCTCCGCCACTGATTGGAGCTACAGCTGGTCAAGCAACCAGACTCAGCTGTGTGCTCCTTTGGGGCTGGAGGGGGGTCTCCAGTGGGGTGTCAGAGGCCCCTGCCAAGGAGGCCCTCTGTGCACTGCAGCAGTTTGATCCGTGAATCGGATGAGGCCGTGAAGAAGAGCTAATGCCCTTAAAGAGAGGTGAAAAATCATCTTGACCAGTGGAAACAAGATCAAATCCACAGAGATCAAAGTCAGTGCCTTCATTTGGGTGCCAAAGAAGGAAAATCAAAGGCATGGCATAGGATGGCAGAGACCTGACTTGGCAGCAGGGCATGAAGGAAGGATCAAAAGCCGAATGTTGAGCCAGCAGGGCTGCTTTTGAAAAGGCCAATGCAATCACAGGTGGCATCACCCGAAGCAGGGTGTGTGCAGGTTGCAGGGAGTTCCACTCCCTTCATCTCCTTACAGGTGCCAAATATATACAGGAACACTCAGGGCAAAGAAATAGCTGGAAATGATGAGGAGTCTCATCCCACAACATTTTAGTGATGGCAACAAGTTTAAGACCCTAACACGGATGTTTGTATATAGCAGGGGTCAGCAATTTTTTTCAGCAGGGGGCCGGTCCACTGTCCCTCAGACCTTGTGGGGGGCCGACTATATTTTTTTTTTGGGGGGGATGAATGAATTCCTATGCCCCACAAATAACCCAGAGATGCATTTTAAATAAAAGCACACATTCTACTCATGTAAAAACATGCTGATTCCTGGACCATCTGTGGGCAGGATTGAGAAGGCAATTGGGCCACATCTGCCCCCCCCCCCGGCCTTAGGATGCCTACTCTTGTTATACAGTGGTATCTCGGGTTACAGACACTTCAGGTTACAGACGGTTCAGGTTATAGACTCCGATAACCCAGAAATATTACCTCGGGTTAAGAACTTGCTTCAGGATGAGAACAGAAATCGTGCTCTGGCGGCGCAGCAGCAGCGGGAAACCCCATTAGCTAAAGTGGTGCTTCAGGTTAAGAACAGGTTCAGGTTAAGAACGGACCTCCGGAGCGAATTAAGTTCTTAACCCGAGGTACTACTGTATAGTGTTTGGGTGAGCCCGGTTGCCAGAAGCCTTCCTTCCCATCTGATGGATAGGGATGTGTCTCCTGGTGAACAGCAGGCACTCTGCTTTACCAGTGCTACTACTGGCTGTACTCCAATGAGCACTCCCAATGAGCACACATAGAAGGGATCTCTCTCTCTCTCTCTGTGTCCCTCTCTCTCTGTGGGTGGGGGGCGGGATAGAGGCGCTTTCTTAGATTCACAGTCCAGTTTAAAAGGAAGAAAGGGAATTGAGTAAACAAGGCAGTCGTGATTCCCCCCCTTTCCGTTCCCCTACATACTCAATCCATAATGGCAACAATCTTTTCTTTGCTGGCATCTGTGAACAGGAGTTTAATAAACAATGTCTAATCCCAGCTTCCAGATCCAAGTCTCAGGATTTACGTGGCTGCCGCAGAATGAAAGAAAAGTCATTTGAGACCTCTGAGTTTGGCCTCGCTGTCACCTAATCAGCACAGCTTGGCAGATAGTCAGTCCAGCTTCTTTCTCATATAACACACAACAGCAACATATAATATTTTCCTACACACTAAGGGCTGCACCTTTCAAAGTCTTCTGTGTAGAGGAGGACATGGACAGCTCAAGGTCTGCCCTCACTTGCTCTGATTCCGTAAGAAGAGCCAGCTGCATCAGCCCAGTGGAAGCCCATTGAGTCCAGCATCCTGTTCTCACAGTGCACAGCCAGCAAGCAGGATTCGAACACAGGAGCCCTCTCCTCTTCTGAGGTTTCCAGCAACTGGTATTCAACTGTGGAGACAGAGTATGACCATCCTGGCTAGTACCCATTGATAGCCTTAGCCTTCTCCATGAATTTGTCCAGTCCACTTTTAAAGCCCCCTAAGTTGTTGTACGCGGGTGACGTTGTGGGTTAAACCACAGAGCCTAGGACTTGCCGATCAGAAGGTCGTCGGTTTGAATCCCCACGACGGGGTGAGCTCCCGTTGCTCAGTCCCTGCTCCTGCCAACCTAGCAGTTCGAAAGCACCTCAAAGCGCAAGTAGATAAATAGGTATCGCTCCGGCGGGAAGATAAACAGCGTTTCCGTGCGCTGCTCTGGTTCGCCAGAAGCGGCTTAGTCATGCTGGCCACATGACCCGGAAGCTGTACGCCGGCTCCCTCAGCCAGTAAAGTGAGATGAACACCACAACCCCAGAGTCGGTCACGACTGGACCTCATGGTCAGGGGTCCCTTTACCTTTACCTAAGTTGTTGTACATCGCTGCTTCCTGTGGGAGGGAGTTCCACAGATTATGTGCTGCATGAAGAAGTGTTTTCTTTTATCTGTCCTGAATCTCCCAACATCCAGCTTCCTTGGATGACCACGAGTTTTAGTGCAATGACAGAGAGCACAAAACCTTTTCCCTATCCTCTCTGGTTTCTTAAGAATTTGGGGCTTAAGGTGAAAGGTGACACATTGTTGTTGTTGTTTAGTAGTTTAGTCATGTCTGACTCTTCATGACCCCATGGACCAGAGCACGCCAGGCACTCCTGTCTTCCACTGCCTCCCGCAGTTTGGTCAAACTCATGCTGGTATCTTCGAGAACACTGTCCCACCATCTCGTCCTCTGTCGTCCCCTTCTCCTTGTGCCCTCCATCTTTCCCAATATCAGGTTCTTTTCCGGGGAGTCTATGTGTCCAGGGAGTGACACATAGAGGGACCTAAAGTAGGGTTACCAGACGTCCCTGGTTCCTGGGGACAGTCCCCAGAATTGCAAATTTGTCCCCGCACAAATTCCATCCCCAGAATGTCCCCAGATTTGCAAATCTGCCCCTGGGAAACGTGGCAGCGGCAGCCTCAGCAGCCCAGAGACAGCCTGGTAGCGCAGTTGGCTCTGGCTGGCTTCAGGAGCTGCTCACTGCCGCTGCTGAAGGTGAACCGGGGACGTCCAGCGGTTCAGATCTCCTGCCCCCTTCCCCCTTTGTTTTGACAGATCGGGGGAGGCTTAGGAATTGCAGGCAGGCAGCTGTTGCCCAGGCAAGGCACACGGTTACCCTGCCAGGCAAGGTGCAAAGCCCTTCTTTTGCACTCTGCGAAACATAAATGCGCAGAGTTTTTAAAAAACGGCAATGGCCAGCTGCCCACAACTCCCAAGCCTCCCCCGATCTGTCAAAACAAAGGGGGAAGGGGGCAGGAGATCAGGGAAGGCTTGGGAGTCACAGGCAGGTGGAACGCCATTGGCCAGTTTTTTAAAAAACTGCACATTTATGTTTTACAGGGTGCGAAAGAAGGGCTTTGCACATTTATACAATATGCATATGTACTTGGGCCCAGGGTCTTTTGCCTTGCCATCCTCACTACTGACTCCCTGTTGCTACTCAGCTTCAAAATCATCATCATCATCATCATCATCATCTGGTAGCCATAACCTAAAGGCATCCTCCCTATTCAGCCTCCACCCAGCCTCTGGCTCTGCTCCGAAAATCAAAACAATAGACCCAAAGGTGGCTTACAAGAGATACCTTAGCTTCATAGACGTAGGAAGAGCATTATGCTTCCAAATAATTTGCAGCACTCTCCACTCGCAGTGTGTCCAGGCCTCCAGTGATCTCCACTGTACTGCACTCATCTGACATTTGTATTTTCTCTACCACCAGACTGTGGGATGTGAAACACACAGCAGTCAAGTACAGCATTCCTAGAATGGACATGCTAGGGGATGCTTTGTACTAGCCAGGAGAAAACTTCCTGTTTCCTCGTGAGCTGGGACAAACTTCTTCTGCATGTGACTAGAGGTTGTGTGTGTGGCCTGATCTGGGGCAGAAGAGCACAACATATTCTTTTTCTCCTCGCTTCTCCATTTTTGTTTTTCTCTATGTGTGAGCAGACTGCCTGTCTTCAGTCACCTGGGACTAACTCCCTTACAGGATAGTCCCACATGTATATATACTTTTGTAACCTAAGTCTGCCTTCAGGGATCTAACTGTGAACAATATGAATGTGAGTAAACTACTTTTATATTCACTTTAATAAGATTGTCGTGTATATTCTTTTTAAGAGGGGCAAGAAGGGATCTTACCAGGAATCTTATAGAGAGAGGTTCAGACAAACCTGCAGCAAGCGAACCACTGTGCGTTTAAAGGGGAATGTTTAAACTCTGCTAAGACATAGAACTTGCTAATGCAAGTTCGGAAGGATATCATTAAACAATATATCCTCTCCTGCCTCCCTAAACATTCCCACACAGACTGATGCAGACAATTTTTTTTTAAAAAAAATGTTTCTTCTTCTACAGTTAGCAAATGAGCTGTGATTTTTGACTAGTTATGTCGTTTTTTCTTGCATTTATATTTATTTTATTTATTACATTTTTTATACCATCTTTTTCATCCAAGCAGCTCAAGGTGGTATACGTGGTTGTCCTATTTGTTTTCACTGCTCTGATTTTTTTAAAAAAATGAAATTGTATGTATATGTAGATATATTGTTCATAATGAAATAAAGACTGCTGAGCCTTTTTGCCAGAGCTGCCTGCCTGTATTATACTTCTGAATGCCAGCTGGTGGGAGAGACTGCTCTTGTGCTTGAATCCTGCTTGCTGGTTTCCCACTGGGGCCTCTGCCTGACCACTTCTTCCTAAACATTAGGAAGAACTTCCTGACAGTAAGAGCTGTTTGACAGTGGAATCTTCTGCCAAGGAGTGTGGTGGAGTCTCCTTCTTTGGAGGTCTTTAAGCAGAGGCTTGACAACCATATGTCAGGAGTGCTCTGATGGTGTTTCCTGCTTGGCAGGGGGTTGGACTCGATGGCCCTTGTGGTCTCTTCCAACTCTATGATTCTATGATTCTAGGGCTAGATGGGCCATTGTTCTGATCCAGCAAACGCTTCTTTTGTCCTTCTCCCACTTTGGTTCCATTTTCCTCCTCGCGTGGTCTGATGCCTCATCCCACAAAGCTTTCGTTCTAATGATGGAAATATTTTGGAATTTGACGGAAGGTTTTTAGACTGTCCCACAAAACCCTTTGCAATTGCACAACAGGCAATACTTCAGTAGGTTTTCTTTCTTTTTTCTTTTAGCTACAAGATTAGAGCAGATCATATATTCATTTTTGTGTTTATTCATTTTTGCATATGTTTTTGGCATATATAGATATATTTTTTTAATAAATGTGCAATTAATTGTTACTGTTCTGAATTTTATTGTGTTATTATTTCCCAATTTTATTTATTGGGAGGAGTGCAGAGAGAAGAAATGCCATGGTGTATCTGCAGCAATGCAACCACACGTCTTCATTATAATTATAATAATAATTTATTATTTATACCCCGCCCATCTGGCTTGGTTTCCCCAGCCACTCTGGGCAGCTTCCAACAGAATATTAAAATACAACAGTCCATCAAACATTAAAAGTTTCCCTAAACAGGGCTGCCTTCAGATGTCTTCTGAAAGTCTGGTAGTTGTTTTTCTCTTTGACATCTGGTGGGAGGGCGTTCCACAGGGTGGGTGCCACTACTGAGAAGGCCCTCTGCCTGGTTCCCTGTAACTTGGCTTCTTGCAGCGAGGGAACCGCCAGAAGGCCCTTGGAGCTGGACCTCAGTGTCTGGGCAGACCGATAGCCCCACTTGCAATAAAACACATCTCTCCTGAATCCATCTCTACAGCCAAAGCAGACGCTGTAACTTTCCAATAGTTTGACTTTAACCCCAAAAGCACACTCGTCCATTGTCTCCCAAGACATGCCAGCAACAATTATTTTCCTTCCTGGGCTTTGCAAACTGCTATTTTGAATAATGCTTTTTATAGGGTAGAGTGGGGGGCACTGGGGGTGAATTTATGGGACCAAGCAAGTGGGGGGCCTAAAGAAGTATTTGAACCACGATGGTAAATGAGCTGTTGGTCAGGGAAATGGAACAGACTACAGTTGTTTCCAATCTAATCTGTTGCCCAGAGTATGGTTACCAGACGTCCCCATTTCCCGGAATGTCCCCGGATTTCATTTAATGTCACCAGATGTATATTTTAAGTGTTGCAGATTTATTAGTAGGGAATGAATGTTGTGTGATTGGTTCAACAGCACAAGACACATCATATGGGGACTTCCGGTGAGGCAAAATGGCGGATGCCACGGCAGCGAGCAGCTCCTGAAGCCAGCCAGAGCCACTGCCAAGGAGGAACTGGGGAAGCCTAGCGTGTCAACTGGGGGAGCCGCTGACCCAAATTGAGCCAGGAGTGACAGTACCCAGCCACCTGGCCGACTGCCCAGCGTTGCTCCAGGGCCAGTAAAAACCCTGGAGCCAATGCAGGGAGAAGGAGGAAGAAGAGAAAAAGGAAGGAGAAAAAAGAGGGGAGCCCTGACCTTGCCGCACCACTGCCGCTGAGGAAGAGAGGTAGGAGAGCACCGGGAGGGCAAGGACACATGGCCAAGCCCAGGCCCGACCCAAGCCTACTCCACAGCAGATAGCGCTCCAAGAGATCAGGCTGGAGCCCAGAGGAAGGCTGCACAATAGAGGAGACCCAGAAGAGAAGATATTACTTCTTAAATTTTATAAAAAATGATTTTTAAAATAGAACTTTTTTTTCTCTTTAAAAAAAATGTCCCCAGATTCTTTGAAAAAAATCTGGTAACCTTAGCCCAGAGATGGGAGCTTTTCTGGGGTAGGAGTTTGATCTTTGGGAATTAAACGCCACCTGCCCCCCCCCCCATCAACATACTCAATCTGAGGACTAGCATCGGTGACCCCTGGGGTCATGGAGTGCTCCCTTGAACTGGGATGGGGGGGGGGTCATATATCTTGCCAGGGGCACATGACAGGGACCTGACATCCTCTTGGCTTCTGCTTTGCCATGAAATGTTTGACTGTTTGTTCAAGGAGAATCAGCAAGAAGCCCCTTGTGTATAAAAGTGACCGGATGTCACCAGGAGCAGAATTAATTGCTAGAAAATTGCAAATGATGACATGGCAATCAGCCGCGCTATTCTGGGACAGGAGTTTGATCTCTTGGAAATTGGCAGGCAGCTGTTTGACATCCCCCTCTGTGGATTTGTTTTGATGTTGCTCTCACACTTCAAAGAGGAAGGGGAATCAGATGAATGGAGACTCCCTTATCGGGCAAGAACATTGTTGGGTTCCAGATTAAAAGGGGGCTGCTTCTTTCATGCCATACCCCAGCAACTTTCAACACCCTGGTGGTCTTCCAGATGTTTGTACCCAAACTCCCACCAGTCCCACTGTCATCTGACTGTGTTGTCTGCGACTGATGGGATCTGCTTTCTGAACATCCAGAAGGATCATCTCCACATGATGCAGGTAGATCCAGGAGTCATCAAAGCTATTGCAAAGGTCCGTATAGTTAAAGCTATGGTTTACCCAGTAGTGATGTATGGGAGTGAGAGCTGGACCATAAAGAAGGCTGATCGCCAAAGAATTGATGCTTTTGAATTATGGTGCTGGAGGAGACTATTGAGAGTCCCATGGACTGCAAGAAGACCAAACCTCTCCATTCTGAAGGAAATCAGCCCTGAGTGCTCACTGGAAGGACAGATCGTGAAGCTGAGGCTCCAAGACTTTGGCCACCTCATGAGAAGAGAAGACTCCCTGGAAAAGACCCTGATGTTGGGAAAGATGGAGGGCACAAGGAGAAGGGGATGACAGAGGATGAGATAGTTGGACAGTGTTCTTGAAGCTACGAACATGAGTTTGACCAAACTGCAGGAGGCAGTGGAAGACAGGAGTGGCTGGCGTGCTCTGGTCCATGGGGTCACGAAGAGTCAGACATGACTAAACGACTAAACAACAAAAAATCAGTTCTGTATGAAATTAACTTTATGAAATCCACAACTCAAATGAGGGTGTCCTTGGGGTGTCCTTTTTAAAGTTTACCCCATTAGGATATTGATACTAACAAGGCCCCTCCCCAAGTTGAAGTGCCACCCCCTGCCCCCTAAAAGCCTCCAGTTGTTCTGTTGACTAAGTTCCCCCCACACAAAATTAATAAATCCTTCGCATTTTTGTTCTTAAAAGTGAAACCAGGCTGATTATAAGGGAAACACTTTCATTGGTAGTTGGAGTGGGGGAGGAGAGTTCATTTTGAGGTACAGTTCTAGTTTTTAAGCAGGGGAAAATATTGTTGCAAGCTCCCCCAGTCTGCGAGTGGTGAGAGACTCCAGGGGTTCCATGCATTTACCAGACTTGGTTTCCTTAGAATGAACGTCAGCAGAGACTGTGGTGTCTTTAGGATATATGGTTTTAATTACATACAGCTACAACTTCAGCATAGGATGGAAGGGCTCACAGCAGTAACAGATTTTGCTTCTCCGTTAGGCACAGCTTTGGAGCCAGCACAAAGCAAGCAGGTCTCTGTATCTCCGCTTTCCAGACTGATCCCAGCTCAGCTCACACACGCACCACCCGGGCTCTAGCAGCTAGGTGAGGGTGGGGTAGTATCAGCATCATGCTCTAACCAAATGAGCTAAGTAGTTGGAAGATGTAGCAAGCTTGTTTGCTGCTGAACCAATGGATTCACATTGCATGACAGGAGATTCTGACTAGACATTAGAAAGAACTTTCTGACAGCAAGAGGCATTTGAGTGTGGAACAGACTCCCTCGGAAGGTAACAGACTGCTGAAGGTTTCTAAACAGAGTTCCGATGGCCATATTTTGGGACTTCTTTGTGATTTTGTAGGGGGTTGGGCTAGATGACCCCGGGGGGTCCCTTCCAACATCATGATTCGGCGAGGCTAGGTGGCGATGTCCAGTCTCTGTGGAGTCACGCTTAGCTGGAGAGCCTTTGCCTGCCTGCCTCCAATTCTTTTTATCATCTTGGCAATGTCCTGAAGTCAAACGCTCCCATTATAGCTCAAGAGAGAGGGGAGGGAGGGGAGGGGCAGGCCATCACAAAACGGGCAGCGGGGAAAACGCCGGCTCCTTTCATCTGTATAATAGCCTGGTGTTCTGACAAGAAGCTTCTGTTCCTGTAACCTGGAAAGCTTTTAAGCGCCACGGAAAAGCAGGCAATTATGGGTTAGGGTGAGGTGCACCCGATTGGATGTTGTTACAAATCACTCATTGTCATCGAAGGCGTTTTGGAAAAGAGGCCGCCGGGGAATGATTGCCGTTTAGCAGAAGAGACAATTTTGTTTTATTTTTGGTGGTTTGTTTAGAGTGCTTGATGAGCACATGCAGATTAGGGAGAGAAAGCGGAGTGAACAATCCTCCTGACTCTGCTAGCAGGCTCTCCACTTACGGAGGAACAGGCTGAAAGATGCTTCCCTCTTCTGGCGAGGTCAAGGGGCACATCTCCCCACACTCAGCCACCAGCCCCTCCAGGTTTTCCAGGCCACAAGTTGTTGTTATTCCGCAGGGCTGTTCCCAAATGACTTTGGCCATCTTTACCGAAGGAGGCGGCTGTCGATCCAAGCAATTCCACCTGCCTCCCAACCACCCATTAAGTTTGCGTGCCAAAAATGCCAACTCCTTTGGCTAAGAGCAAATGTTATCGGATGTTTGTTTCATCCAAGTTGACAACGCTGCTGTAGTTCCTAAAACAAATCCAACACAAATTGCTTTTACAACAAACGACCTTTTTGGAATTTAGTCCTGAATGTACTCACGAGAAGGCTCTGCTATATATCCTACCTAATTTATTGCCCCCTGAAATGGTGCCCTTGATTGCCACGTATTGTGGTGTAGTAAGAAGGTCAGACTTGGACCCTGGAGAGACCAGGGTTCAAATCCTCCCAGTCAGCCATGAAGCTCACTGGGTGGTCACTGCCCCTCAGCCTCACCTACCTCACAGAAGAAGAGGAGTTTGGATTTGATATCCCGCTTTATCACTACCCGAAGGAGTCTCAAAGCGGCTAACATTCTCCTTTCCCTTCCTCCCCCACAACAAACACTCTGTGAGGTGAGTGGGGCTGAGAGACTTCAGAGAAGTGTGACTAGCCCAAGGTCACCCAGCAGCTGCATGTGGAGGAGCGGGGAAGCGAACCCGGTTCACCAGATTACAAGTCTACCGCTCTTAACCACTACACCGCACTGGCTCTCTACATTAGGGTTGCAGGGATTAAATGAGGAGGGAAACCATGCATGCCAAAGGAAGGAAGGAAGGAAGGAAGGAAGGAAGGAAGGAAGGAAGGAAGGATCTCTGAACATCTACCCCAGAGCCTCCATTGCCAACCAGGTGTCCTCCAGCTGTTTTGGACTTCTACCAGGACAGCCCCTGGTGATGGGGCAAAACATCTGGAGAGCACTAAATGGGCACAGAATCAGCAGCAACCATACCTCCTGCAGGCACATGGCAACCAAATCTTCCTCGGGGAAGAGATGCCTGCTTCCTTCTTTGGATGTTTTGCTGGAATCATGAAAGCTCAAGATAGCCTTCTGTGTAGCCCATTTCAAAGCACACCGCTCCATCCTCAAGGGCAGTGATTTCGAAAGTAGACAGTGCTGACCTTATATCCCTTCCCAGCTCTTGCCACCAGGTGCTGTGAGTTACCAATTGGCCTCACCTGTGCAGCCACTCCTTGCCTCTTCAGAACAAACTTAGGAAGGCCCCAGTCCTGCAGAGTCCTATTGGTCACAGGGCCTGGCTCCTGCACGCACTCCTGACAGGCAGATCCCCCAGTGCCATGACAAGAAGAGCCCGGCAGCAGTAGCTGGGTCTGGGCGAAGGGGGTCTGCCCTTGTCTGGCATTCTGTTCTCATAGTGGCCGGCCAGGTGTTGGAAGATTCAGGAAGCATAAAAGAGAGTACTTCTTCATGCAGCGCATAGTAAAACTGTGGCACTTGCCCCTGCGGAAGGCAGTGATGGCCACCAACTTGGATGGCTGAAATATACTCGGAGTCCTGTAGTGATTTTTCCTGCAAGCCAATCTATTGTTGCATTCTAGGATCCTACTTGCCTATTGTTCTAGGATCCAAGCTTAGTACATAAGAATGGCTTAGGAAGAAAATCAGACAAATTCCATGGGGAGAGGACTATTGGCCACAGGGCTGGCCCACCCATGAGGTCCACAGAGGCAGTGGCGTAGCGTGGGTTTTCAGCACCCGGGGCAAGGCAAGTAATTTGTGCCCCCTAACCCGTGGATTTGCACCCCCTAACCCGTGGATTTGCGCCCCCTAACCCTAACCCCCAGATGTTGCGGCTGGCCCCCCCTGCACCCCCACGCTACGCCACTGCACAGAGGCAGCAGATCTGGCCTTAAAGAAATGCATTGGCAACTCCTTCATGGTGGTAGCAACAGCAGCAACATGCTTCTTGGAGGCCAGGTCTGCCACCGCATCAGCAGCGTGCGCACACACACACACATCTATACACAAATGTTGCCTCTACAGCAGCCTCTCAGCAAATCATCTCTTCCCAACCCTGGGGTCACGTCTCCCTCCCACCCCTAGGGAGGAAATGGTCAGGGGCTGCCCTCTGAGGTCTCCTAGGTTCTGCACCCACCCAGCATGACTCAGGGAAGGCTCCTTCCCCCCCACCCCTACCCCCCTGGCCTTTGATCCTCACTCCAACCATCAGATTAGGTGGCTTGGATTCCCTGCTTTGTTCTCAATGTTGCTCTTCACTCCCTGCCTTGTTCTCTGGCATTTTGTGCTTTGCCCCAGGGGCCAAAATGTGCTGTGCTCTTCCATCACTGTTGGAGGCAAGCAATGCTTCTGAGTACACCAGTTGCTGGAAACCACACAGGAGGGAACAGAGCTCTTGTGCACAAATCCTGCTTGCTGGTTTCCCACAGGTGTCTGGTTGGCCACTGTGAGAACAGGGTGCTGGGCTGGATGGCTCCCTTTGGTCAGATCCAGAAGGCTCTTCTTATGTTCTGATGTCCTAATGGGAAGCACAGAAGCAGAACCTAAGTTCAGGGGACATATGGCTTCTGATAATAGAGGTTACCCAGGATGAAAAGGATCTAGGAGTCTTGGTTGACCATAAACTTGACATGAGCCAACAGTGTGACGTGGCAGCTAAAAAAGCCAATGCAATTCTGGGCTGCATCAATAGGAGTATAGCATCTAGATCAAGGGAAGTAATAGTGCCACTGTATTCTGCTCTGGTCAGACCTCACCTGGAGTACTGTGTCCAGTTCTGGGCACCACAGTTCAAGAAGGACACTGACAAACTGGAACGTGTCCAGAGGAGGGCAACCAAAATGGTCAAAGGCCTGGAAACGATGCCTTATGAGGAACGGGGAAGGGAGCTGGGCATGTTTAGCCTGGAGAAGAGGAGGTTAAGGGGTGATATGATAGCCATGTTCAAATATATAAAAGGATGTCACATAGAGGAGGGAGAAAGGTTGTTTTCTGCTGCTCCAGAGAAGCGGACACGGAGCAATGGATCCAAACTACAAGAAAGAGGATTCCACCTAAACATTAGGAAGACCTTCCTGACAGTAAGAGCTGTTTGACAGTGGAATTTGCTGCCAAGGAGTGTGGTGGAGTCTCCTACTTTGGAGGTCTTTAAGCAGAGGCTTGACAACCATAGGTCAGGAGTGCTCTGATGGTGTTTCTTGCTTGGCAGGGGGTTGGACTCGATGGCCCTTGTGGTCTCTTCCAACTCTATGATTCTATGATTCTATGATAATGATGATAATAAAATAATAATAATAATAATAATAATAATAATAATAATAATAATAATAATAATTTATTTATACCCCGCTCTCCCTGGCCAGAGCCAGGCTCAGGGCGGCTAACATCAATAAAATTTCAGTAAAAACATAATAAGGAAAAAAAGGAAAAGGAAAAAACAATTTAAAATACAGATTAAAATGCAATTTAAAATGCAGCCTCATTTTAAAAGTCAAAACCATAAGGGGAGGGAAACATAAGGGTCAGACTGAGCCCAAACCAAAGGCCAGGCGGAACAGCTCTGTCTTGCAGGCCCTGCGGAAAGATGTCAAGTCTCTCAAGGCCCTAGTCTCTTGTGACAGAGCGTTCCACCAAGTCGGGGCCAGTACTGAAAAGGCCCTGGCCCTAGTTGAGACCAACCTAACCGCATTGCGGCTCGGGACCTCCAAAATGTTGTCATTTGTGGACCTTAAGGTCCTCTGCGGGGCATACCAGGAGGATCAGAGGTAATGTCTTAATAGCTTGCTCCTCCAACTATCCTATTAGCATTAGGCTCAGAAAGGACTAACTCTCCACTTACTTTTTAAAAATATATGCCTAAAACTATGTGAATGGTTAGATCATAACAACTTGCTAGAAATTGAACAAGCAGGGTTTACATCCGGACGTTCCACCATTGATCACTGCTTAGTGCTAGATTACTTTGTCTATAAGTATGCGAAACATTGGAAAAAGTCATTATATGCGGCCTTTGTGGACCTAAAGGCAGCATTTGATTCTGTATCCAGGAGTAGGCTCTGGGCCAAATTGGCCAGTATGGGTATCAACAGAAGGTTATTACTTCTGATGATTAAGCTTCATGAGAACAATACCCTCCAGATAAGACTTGCACAGGACGGCAGACTCTCTAGAGAAATCCCAGTCCAAAGAGGAGTTAGACAAGGATGCCTATTAGCCCCACTCCTATTTAACATCTATGTTAACTCCCTGGCCACATGCTGCCGTGAAATTGAAACCCACCCCCCTGTGCTCTCTAACGGCAGAAAAGTACCAGTCTTAATGTATGCGGTTGATGCTGTTCTTCTCTCCCAAACCAAAGTGGGTCTGAAACGTGCCCTAGGAAAGTTTAGTGACCAATGTAACACTGAACTGTTAACAATTAACTTTGCCAAAACCAAAATTGTACATTTTAACCGCTCCTTCAGGAAGGATAATTGGAGCGTAAAGGGAAACGCCATTGAACAGACTAAGACCTTCCAATACTTAGGCATTACTTTCTCTTATAATGCCAAATTGTCAACACACCTGACCACATCAGCTATATCAGCAGAAAGAAGTGCAAATGCTATCCTTAGATTATTCAGAAGGAAAGGAGCGGGCTTCCTCCCGATGGCCCTAACAGTCTTCCAAGCAAAATCTTTAGCCCAACTTCTATATGGCTCTCAAATTAACCCCTCTGCCAACCTTAAGACCCTTGAAACAGTACAATCTAAATTCTTAAGATCATTATTTGCTACTCCTAAGTGTACACCTAATGCAGTCTTGAGGCAAGAGGCAGGACTGCCCAGAGTGGAATTAAAAGTCTGGGAACAAGCAATATCCCTCTGGCTGAAAATCCACTACAATCCTAAGGGTCTATTACCTTGTTTCCTGGCCGCAGTTCCCTATCCTCCTTGGCTTATGCAAATAACTAACAAGATCAAACAAATTGGTCTAAACCCTGAAAATCTTTTTATTGGAACTCTGAACAAGGCAAAAGCTATTGTCACTCGGAGACTTTATGATATCGAATTACAACAAGAAGGCGCCCTACTCCTGGAGACGTATAGATGTTTAAAAGCTTGGCCTAATTTTGCAGCTGCCCCTTACTTAATCAACATCACTAACGAAGCCTATAGATGGGCTTTCTCTAGAGCCCGCTTTGAGACAATGCCCTCAGCAGTGCTGTACGGCAAATTCACGCGGGTTCCAATGCATGCGCGTCTCTGCCCTTGTATGTCTAATAAGGTAGAATCTGTCACACACACTCTTCTATTCTGCGAATTTTATAGTGAAGAACGAGTTCAACTTATTTTACCGCTTCTATCAAAATTTATACCCCTTCAATATTATTTGGAATCCTGCCCTGAAATTCTCCGAAAATACCTCCTGGAAGATTCCTCAAGCTCAATATCATATGAGGTGGCTAAATTTTGCACTTTAGTAATTAGGAAGCGTAAATCTCTTCTGTTGAATGGCACACTGCGAAGTTCCCTTGCGTAACCGTTTTCCTTTTCTGAGGTTATTGTTGATTTCTTCTTGTCTGATCTTGTGGGGTTTAGTGTCACTGGCTTTGGCCGCAATAAAACTTGAAACTTGAAAAGGACAGCATGGTTTTCATGAAGCAGAATTCTGTCCTGATACCAGTACCAAATTATTTTAGTTTCTTTTCGATTTTTATAGTTCTTTAGATATACCCTCTGTTTTAATACTGTTTAATTTTCCAAAATGTTTTATAGATTCTAAATGATTGTGCTCCACCCTACTTATGCTGGTCTATGACCGTAATAAAGATTTGAAGATTTGAAAAAATATATATAAATGAGTCCTGGCATCAGTACTGGATTTTGTAGCTTTCCCTGTTTGGCTTGCCATCTGTGGGGACTAGCAGTTAACTGAGAGGAGCTCTGTGGTCCTTGCCTACCGCTCCACTTCATTAATAGAATTATAATTTTTTTTCGAAAGTACACCCAAGGGTCATCTAGCTCATCCCCCCCCCCACACACAATGCAGGAAACACAAGGAAAGAATCCCTGACATTCTTAGGCTGCAAGCAAGGATTGGCTGCTGGCAAGCTCTTCTCTCTGCCTCTGCCCCACATCTGCGATGGAAGCTGATGAGTGGCACTCATACATCCAAATGCTCATTCACGAAGAGAGGATTTAGATGGAGACTCTGCAATTAACAGGTTGACACTGAAATCAATAGGCAGCTCTATCCAGGCATCATCCCAGGAACTCAGCACACAGCTGGGCAGGGGGGGGGGAGAGCTCTGCAAGTTCAGAAAAGCAAGCCCAGGAGAGATGGCAGAGTGTGTGCTAATGAAATTGGCTGGAGTTAAAAGAGTGATCAGCCGCTGATCCCAGCCCTCTCCTGCTGGAACGCCTGGGGAGCGCTGCAGGCTTAGGCAGCTGCTGCCCAGGGTCCCTGGCAGGGGTAGGGGGTCCACTCATCTCCAACTTTGAATGTTAACCTACTTAATTTGTACTTTCCCAAAGCTATACATGAACTGAAAGGCGGCTTGCCTTTGAAATTCTCACGCCCCTGACTTTTATAATGCAATTCTCCAGGCAAACTATATTTTTATATATCATTAGTTTTTTAACATATCATTTCCAAGATAACTTCTTATCTTACACAATATTTTTGACTTCCGTCAACACCTCTGATGATTTTCCGTTCTTTATCACTTATTCTGCATTTCTTAATTTCTCCATTACTCTTAATTATCCTAAACTAATAATTCTCCTCATAGTCTTACTTGTAATATTTCAAACAGTCCTCCTTACAAAGCTTCTTGCAATCCTACAAGCATAATCTGTTCATTACTATTACTCATCAAATAGTTCATCTATTTACTCCAGTGTTCTAAGAATCTCTGGTCCCGCAGGTTTCGAATCCTTCCTGTTAATTTATCTAATTCTGCATAGTCCAGCTCCAGGCAAAATATAAGTACAAAAACACACATATTGGTGTGCAAGAAAATTCATATTGTGGGTTTGGGGGGTCAGTCTGGATGATGCCCTGAGTACCTTCCAGTTCTTGGGATTTTGTATTTGTGGGGGTCCTTCCAGCAACTCCTGCAGCCAAGTTGGTTTCAAATTTATAATAAATAATAATAATAATAATAATAATAATAATAATAATAATAATAATAATAATAACAACAATACTCTGCTTTGCTTTGGACCCTATCAAGAGGGGGGCAGGTCTTGTCATCTAGCCAGGCCAGGATCTCCATGTACAATGTCCAGGCTTGCACCCTGGAGAGGTCATGTTGGTGCGACTAATGCTGCAAAAACAACACAGGAGGCAGAGGTTGATGTTGTTACCTGCTGCTGGTTTCATTCTGGTACAGGTCCCTGGCCAGGTAAGACTGAGCCTGATGGGAGTTGTAGAGAGCCAGCGTGGTGTAGTGGTTAAGAGTGGTATACTCGTAATCTGGTGAACTGGGTTCGCTTCCCTGCTCCTCCACATGCAGCTGCTGGGTGACCTTGGACCAGTCACACTTCTCTGAAGTCTCTCAGCCCCACTCACAGAGGGTTTGTTGTGGGGGAGGAAGGGAAAGGAGAATGTTAGCTGCTTTGAGACTCCATAGGGTAGTGATAAAGCGGGATATCAAATCCAAACTCTTCCTCCTCTTCTTCAAACACTGGGGGAGTTGAACCAGCCACCCCAGGGAGTTATGCAGGTCTGATCCAAAAAGAATCTCAAAGAGGAAATTCAGTGGCCTGATAATGTCTTTGCTGCCCTTCTTCCAAGTGGGCAAGGTACGTTCTCCCTCTTTTCATCCTCAAAACAAGCCTGAGACGTAGGCATGGCTGAGTAAGCAATTCTGTTAAGGCCACCAGGTGAGATGGATGGTGAGTGGGGATTTGAAGTCAGGTCTCTCGTCCCTGGTCCAGCACTCTGACCACTGTGCGACACTACCCTAGGCCCCTGGCTTCATCTTCCCCGAAGAGACAACTGATTTGAATGCCATGAATGGATGCCAAATGGCACAGCAACAGAACCATGGAACAATTGGACCTCTTTGTCATGACTGGAACATGTATGTAGCCAGTCTATGTGACCCAGCGTGCAACAGTTGTGAAAAAGGCAAATTTCATGTTAGGAATCATTCGGAAAGAATTCGGAAACAAAACTGCTGATACAATAAGGCAATATAATACAAATCTATGGTGTGACCACCTTTAGAACACTGTACAGTCATACCTCAGGTTAAATATGCTTTGAGTTGAGCGCATTCGAGTTGCGCTCCTCGGCAACCCGGAAGTAACGGAGCGTGTTACTTCCGGGTTTCGCCGCTTGCGCATGCGCAGACGCTCAAAATGACGTCACGCTCATGCGCAGAAGCGGGAAAAAGCGACACACGCGTGTGCAGACGTGCCGTCACAAGCTACATTTATCTCTAGATGCAAACAGGGCTCCGGAATGGATCCCGTTCGTATCTAGAGGTACCACTGTACGCCGTTCTGGTCACCTCACCTTGAAATGGATATTGTAGAGATTGGACAAAGTTCAAGAAAAGGCAACCCAGATGATCGAGGGGGTGGAACTGCTCCCTTATGAGGAAAGGGAACAGAATTTAGCAATTTCTCGTTTAGAGAAAAGGCAAGTAAGAGGCGCCAAGAGAGAAGTTTATAAAATGATACCTAGGATGGAGAGAGAGGATAAAGGAAAAGTTTTCTCCCTCTCTCCTAATGCTAAAACTCCTGGACACTCAGCGAAGCTGGAAGGTTCAGGACAGGGAAAAGAAAGTCATTCTATAGACATTGCAGAGTTGAACTATGGAACTCACTGCTCCAGGAGGCAGGGACGGCCACCAACTTAGCTGGCTTCAAAAGAGGATTAGACAAATGCATGAAAGCATAGAAGCCAACTCCTAGGGGCCAAGGAGACCTTGCTGGACTCATAAAATATTTGAGGGGGGCATTCCAAGTTGATG
Source organism: Podarcis vaucheri (assembly GCF_965113315.1). NCBI lineage: Eukaryota > Metazoa > Chordata > Lepidosauria > Squamata > Lacertidae > Podarcis > Podarcis vaucheri. The sequence goes on along the minus strand of NC_138765.1, from coordinate 85,792,266 downwards.
GGCATTGCCATTCAAACGGGGCGCATGCACTGTGTCACGTGATTGATTATGCAGGACAAAGCTTACAACCCCCCCAAAAATATGTTATTCAAGTTGGCACCCCTGCAAGGAAGAGAGGGCTATTGATGGCTACTAGCCATGATGGCTCTGCTCTGCCTCCACGGTTGAAGGCAACATTGCTTCTGAACACCAATTGCTGGAAACTATAGGAGGGGAGGAGGGACACGGGTGGCACTGTGGGTTAAACCACAGAGCCTAGGACTTGCCGATCAGAAGGTCGGCGGTTCGAATCCCTGCGACGGAGTGAGCTCTCACTGCTCGGTCCCTGCTCCTGCCAACCTAGCAGTTCGAAAGCACATCAAAGTGCAAGTAGATAAATAGGTACCACTCCAGCGGGAAGGTAAACGGCGTTTCCGTGCGCTGCTCTGGTTCGCCAGAAGCGGCTTAGTCATGCTGGCCACATGACCCGGAAAAACTGTCTGCAGACAAACGCCGGCTCCCTCAGCCAGTAAAGCGAGATGAGCGCCGCAACCCCAGAGTCGGTCACGACTGGACCTAGTGGTCAGGGGTCCCTTTACCTTTACCTCATAGGAGGGGAGGGGTGTCTTTAGTGTTCAAATCCTGCTTGTTGGTTTTCCCTTTTGGGGCATCTGGTTGGCCACGGGATGCTGCACTAGGTGGACCTCTTTGGCCTGATGCAGCAGGCTCTTTTTAGGTTCTCAGGGAAGTTGAAGTAACCCATAGTACTGTCAGGAGTTCAGCCGACACTTGAGTAGGACCCTGGTAGAGACACATGCCCGATTGGCATGTTCTCTCCCTCCTGGTTGTTCGTTCGGGAGCTTCATAAGCTTTCTTCATCCCGAACATCACAGCGATCGATGCCAACAGATATCGACACACTTAGGGATCCACAGAGTTTGTGCAACTTGCGTGACAGACCTCAGCAACTCAGCATTTTGGCTAATCTACTTTATTTACATATAAACACACACGGAGCACTGTAACATGGTTCCCTCTCTCTCTAGCATCAGACAGCAAAGAGAGAGAACAAAGGACAATAGTCCCACTTCACGGAACACAGTAACTCAAACATCCTGTCTCCGTCACTTCCCACTCTGTGGAGTCAAAACATATACCATCATGTAATAGACAACAATCCCATGACTGAAACCATGGAGCAGGAATTCTAACAAGTACAACACCTCCTCTTTTGGACACTTTCCCTTGATCTGATTCTTCATCTGAAGATCTCCCTGAGAGTTTTGATCAGACAGAAAATGACACACACCCTGTTTCAGGCTCCCTCTGGGACCCCGTATCAACATCCATAACAATTCTTTTTTTTTTTTTTATAAAATTTTTATTGGGTTTTCACATTTTATATAGACAAAGACAAAAACACAAAAAACATAAAAACAAACAAACAGAAAAGTAAAACAACAAACATATATAGTTTCCAGAAAAAACTTATTTTCTAACCCTGGTCATTGACTTCCCCCCACCCCCTCCCTTGCATCCCTATTCCCAAATTTGTATCAGCAAATTGGCATTTCCTTATCCATCTTAATATTAGTCCTTTATATATATAAAAAAGCAAAATTAAATTTATTCTAAGTTGGACCTCAGTTCCCTTCCAACGATTTCCCATTTTGTCTTAAATAATAATCTTGTTAGCTAAATCCCATAGTCTTAAGTGTTGTTGAAACTAGATTCTTCCCTCCCTCCCTTCCCCGGTTTGTGTCCCTTCCGAAAACATGTCCAAAATAGCAATTATTAGCCCGGATTCCTTACGTCCGAGGCTCTCAAATCTCTTTCAGTCCCTCTCCGCCGGCCTAGTTGGCAATCCTTTATGTCGGTCTTCACGTCTCGAAAGAGTTCTTTCACAGTCAGTCCAAAATCTCTTCCCATATTTTCAAGCAACTGCTGAGGAATTTCCACAAGGCATGAATTTTGAACATAATCAAAGTCAGAGTCTATGTGGAGGCCCCAATTATATTTCTTTATTTTAAATTCCTTGATTTCATAAATTCCCAGGGCCTCCACTTTCATCTTCTGGATCTTTCGTAGATTTGTAGTAGGTTCAGTCCAATAGTCTCCTTGTTTATATTCCACAGATGTCAGCTTCTGGACAATATTTTCCCATTTCAGTTCTTCTCTTTCTTGTTTTGTCTTCTCCTCTTCTTTGGTTATCATTTCCGGCTCAGCTGTGGATTCTTTCTCAGCCAGGTTCTCATTACATTGAACAGAACTACTTGTTTCAGGATTCAAGGTCATCAATTGTTCACTCATAGCCGTAGTCTGTTCCTGTAAGATTCCAACCAAATAAAACATCCTTTCGATTTCTCCCAGTATCTTTCCATCCACAGCCATTGTAATTCCACAGATTTCCCCCTAGAGGGAATCTGGTTACTTAGTGTTCTTTTCTCCAACAGTCCTCTGTCTTATTATTGATTCTTTGTTTCCAACAATTTTAGTTCAATTGTAACTCCTTTTAATCCAGAGGGGTCTTAAGTAGCAATTTTTCTACTATTAACAGTCCGTTTGACAGCTTTGACAGCTGTCAAACTCTGCTCTTCTTATACCAGCTCCAAAGTAGGACACTCCCGGGCCCGGGAGGGGGGGGTTGCTTACAACAGAAATATACCCCTTCCAACACTCCTTTCTCCTGCTCAAAAAAAAATCTTTTCCAAATCTTGGAAGTTACTGTCTTTTTAAACTCACCCTTTACAGGGTAGGCACTCCAGCTTAGTTCTTTTATCGTTGCTCTGGATCGTCTGCAAGGGGGGGGGTGCGGACTTCCTTTTAACACATCCCCCGATCGTCTCAAATTCAATAGGTAAAATTCTTAGAATCCAAATTCAATTAACTCACGGGTTCTTTTTCCCAGCCGAATTTCAAGGAAGGAAGTCAGCGCTCTCCGGTCATGGCTCGCGGCTTCGCTCAGCAGAGGTAGCGATGGACTCTCGGTGCCACGCCACCCCCCGTATCCCCTCCGCAGCCTTTAAAAAGGCTCTTTGCGAATCAGGGGGGGCGCTTAAGGCACCCACCGAGTCTTCAGTCCGCAGGCTTTCGTGCCTGCGGTTTTAAGGGTCCCCGTGTCGCCGGCACGGCAAAGACCCGTCCCCCGCTGAGCCGATTCCCTCCGGAGCTCGGAGGGAATCCGCCATTCCCAGATCGCGCCAACCCCGGAAGTCTCAACATCCATAACAATTCTGTCCCTTTTGGGATTTCTGATCCCCAAAGATCATCTAGTCCAGGCATGTCCAAAGCCCATTTTGGGGGGCCTAATCCAGTCTGCTGGTTAGTTTAATCCGGCCCCTGTGGCAGTTTATTTCCTGGGGTGAATCCTCAAAAACCTCAGCTTCAATCCTAAAATAAGCTCAACAACTTCAATCCTTTGAAAATCCCAACAACTTTGAGGTAAAATCATTAAAAAGTCAACAACTTCAACCCTATAAAAAGGTCAACAACTCTGGTCGGCCCTTCACTTCCTCAAATCTGGCCCTCTTTGAAAAAAGTTTGGACACCTCTGATCTAGTCCAAACCTGTGCAATGCAGGAATCACACATACAAGATCCCTAACTGACCTCCATTTAAAAAACTCCAATGAAGGGGAGTCCATTACCTTCGAAGGTTGTCTGTCCCACTGTTGAAGAGCTCTTACCATCAGAAAGTTCCTCCCCAGTGTTTAGTTTGAATCTCCTTTCTGGTACATCCTTTCCTGTCCTTCCTAAAAAGCTTCTATCCAGAGATAACTGTGTTTCACTGGTTCCCTTCGCTCCACCAGGTCTCCATGATGCCCACTCTATCAAAGCCTTCCTCACCCATCCTTGCTTGGAGGCTCCTTGGTGTCTCCTGCTGCCAGAATAGACCCAGGAGCACCTACCCCTAAGTCCAGGACTCTTACGAAGATGACCTATTTTGTCAGAATCTGTCCCTAATTAATTCTAATGGAACTACGTAAACTGTTTGTTATTCATTTTGGGAGAGGGTGGAGGCAGGGGACTCAGCCTCTAAATTAATTCCACTTTATTGTTAATGAAACCTACAGGCTAAAGTGCGGTGCAGGAAAACAACTCCTCAGAGAGGGAGAAGGGAAGGAGAGAGACAGGCAGGCCCCGTCTCTCTCTCTCTCTCTCTTCTCAGGTTATTTCCAGCTCGCCTTAATGTGCTCAAAAGCCACAGTGATGCTGCAGAAAGCCTCAGCCATAGGGAACTTAATTAAACTTTACTTATGAGAGTTAAATATTCATTATTGGGCTTCAATTACTGGCTTTGCTGTTTCTCCCCTTTGCTTATTTTCATTTGCATGATGGCTAATTAGTCTGATTGCTCTTCCTAGCTCAGAACCCCGGCAATTACAGTATTTGTGTAGCTCTGAGACCCTGCCTGGAACCAGGTCCCCACTGGCTGGGGGTCCAGCAAGAGAGTGGGAGGGCAGGGCGCCCCCATGTGGTGGTCGATGAGGCAAGCAGACCCAGGCTGCAAATATCAGTCTTGTGCCCCTCCACCTCTGCCTTCCGGAGCCTCTAGCTAAAGCACCTCACTCTGGGCTGAACTCTCCCACTGGGTTGCTGTGATGCTTCTCTCTGCAGCTTGGTGGCTAACAGTTGCAGGGGTTGGACTAGATGACCCTTGGGGTTCCTTCCTTCAGGTTCATGCTACCCTTTCCATGGAGGCGCAGGTTACAGCAACAGCCAAGGCGACATTTTCCCACCTTCGCCGCATCAAGCAGTTGGTCCCTTACCTTTCCCGCCCCAACCTGGCCACAGTGATCCATGCGACGGTCATCTCCAAGCTTGACTACTGTAATTCGCTCTACGTGGGGCTGCCCTTGAAGCTGTCCCAGAAACTCCAGCGGGTGCAGAATGCTGCAGCGAGGCTCCTCACGGGCTCTCTGCCATGGGAGCATATTCACCCAGTGCTTTCCCAGCTGCACTGGCTCCCGGTGGAGTACAGGGTCAGATTTAAGGTGCTGGTTTTGACTTTTAAAGCTCTTCACGGCCTTGGACCCTCATACCTACGGGACCACCTCTCTCGGTATGTCCCATGGAGGACCTTAAGGTCCATAAATAGCAACACCCTAGAGGTCCCGGGCCCTAAGGAAGTTAGATTGGCTTCAGCCAGAGCCAGGGCCTTTTCAACACTGGCTCCAGCCTGGTGGAACGCTCTGTCTCGTGATACTAGGGCCCTGCGGGATCTGATTTCTTTCCGCAGGGCCTGTAAGACAGAGTTGTTCCGCCTGGCCTTTGGCTTGGAGTCAATTTGATTCCCACCCCCTCTTTCTTTTTTCCTTTCTCCTCCTGTGATGAGGCTGCATTTTAATGTTTAAATGTTGTATTTTAATCTTGTTTTTAAGTTGTATTCATTCAACTTGTTTTTATTATTGGTTGTTAGCCACCCTGAGTCCAGTCTTGGCTGGGGAGGGCGGGGTATAAATAAAAAAATATTATTATTATTACCCATCACGGATCTGGCCAGCTTCATCCTTGGTTTAGTCGCTGTCCTGTATGTATCTTCTTTAACTGCTGCAAAGCTTGTTTTCCCTATTGCATTTGTTACACTTCCAGGGGTTCAAATGTAAGTCTTATACTTTGGAACCTCCCTGCCTGTTGATATCAGGTCTTCACTGCTCTCATTTTGTCACCTCGTTAAAAATATTTCTGATTAAACAAGCCTACTCACAGTTGTTTAGAAACTTGGTGTGAGTTTTTAATCTATTTTAGTCCACTGTTATCGTAACTTTTTCGAAAGGCGTGGCCCTGACCGACTCCATAAAAGAGCCGAGTCATGCAGCCATTTTTTCAGGCGCAGTCTACTCTTCTTGTTGTTTTGCCTCAGAAGTTGTCTTGATTCTTGTTTGCCTTGATACTGTTCTTTTGCTGCCATGCTGCTCTCCTGCAGCCATTTTGTACAGTGGTGCCTCGCAAGACAAAAAGAATCCGTTCTGTGATTCCCTTCGTCTAGGGGTTTTTTCATCTTGCGAAGCAAGCCCATTGACGGATTAACGGATTAGCGGTTTTTAGCGGCTTTTAGCGGCTTTTAGCGGCTTATCTGCTGATCGGATCAGCTGATAAGCGGCTTAGCGGCTTAGAAAAAGGGGGGGAGGGAAAAAAAACCAGCAGGAACTTGCAAGACATTGTCGTCTTGCGAAGCAAACCCATAGGAAATTTGTTTTGCGAAGCACCTCCAAAACGGAAAACTCTTTCGTCTAGCGAGTTTTCCGTCTTGCGAGGCACCACTGTATTCTCTTAATGTAATTTTGCTGTCTGCTGGCTCTCAGCCAGCTGCACATGAGTTCAGTCTCCATATCAGATGAACTCACAGTTTCTTTGCGCAACTACCAAGCAAAGCCCGCCTTTCAGGGATCAAATCGTGAACTGAAATGTGAGTACACTTTTTGTTACTTTACTCAGACAGACTCTTGTGTCTTTATTCTTTTAAGAGCGATCAAAAGGGGACACCAGGAATAATCTTAACTCAGAGATTCAAACAAATCTGCAAACAAGCTTCCAGCTATATTGAGGGGAATTTGCTCTGCTACATCACTCACTAGCATGAGTGAAGGAAAGATAATGCTTATTCAATACAGTGGTACCTCGGGTTACAGACGCTTCGGGTTACAGACGCTTCAGGTTACAGACTCTGCTAACCCGGAAGTAGTACCTCAGGTTAAGAACTTTACCTCAGGATGAGAACAGAAATTGCCCGCCGCCGGCGTGGCGGCAGTGGGAGGCCCCATTAGCTAAAGTGTTACCTCAGGTTAAGAATGGACCTCCAGAACGAATTAAGTTCTTAACCCGAGGTACCACTGTATATCCTTTCCTATAGTCCTTAACATTCCCACAAATTGCATTGAAAAAATTTGTTGATTTATCTAATTTTAATTTTATAATGAAATAGTTTTAGAATGTTGTATTATTTTATTGTTAGCCGCCCTGAGCCCGGCTTCGGCTGGGGAGGGCAGGATATAAATAAAATTTATTATGATTATTTTGCCGGGAGGTTGTTTTCTTACAATCAAGTAGCTGGAGGGCTGAGTCTAAGATGTGACCAGGATGAAAAATCAGGATTTTAGAGCTAGAAGGGTGGACTAGAGAACCCATGGAGTCCCTTCCAGCTTTACAATTCGGTATGATTCCATACGTTTAACACAGCTTGTAGTGAGTTTCTCTACAAACCGCAGGAGACAGAGGGCTCTGTTAAGGGCTCCTTTCTTCTCGCAACCAGCAGCACCCTGCCCTACTTGGGGTCAGTGTCTGCTTGAGAAGGTCCTAGCCGCTGGACTTCCCTTTGACCTCTACTATTCATAAACTCGAATCTGGCAGTCGCTGTGTCACAAAGGCATCGGAAGAGTGTCACAGAGAGTTTTGAAGTCAAGGGTTGAATGACAGAAGATGCCTAAAACATTTAAGTTTGACCTTCTGTTGGGCCCCCGGGCCAAAGGCTCCTTCCTGCCAGCCTCCCTCTTCCTGCTGGCCTAAATGGCCGTCAAGGCTGCCCTTTGTTTCCCCTCCAACACCCAACATCCTGGTGTCATTTCAACCACTGTGTCAATTTCACAGGCAGAGACTTAGATGTTCTGAGCCAAAGCCTTGTGCTGGCGGTGGGGGGTGTCCTTCCGTGGGAGGAAGCTGGCCCACACAGTCCGTCGGCCAGGAAGGGTTGAAAGGGAAGCCTCTGATTCAATGGCTGATGCAGACGTAAACTGACAGCGATGCCACAGAATCATAGAATCGTACAGTTGGAAGGGACCCTGAGGGTCATTCAACCCTCTGCAATGCAGCAATCACAGCCCAAGAATCCCTGGCAGGTGGCCATCCAAGCTCTGCTTCAAAACCTCCAGTGAAGGAGAGCCCACCACATTCTGAGGGAGTCCTCTCCACTGTCAAACAGCTCTTACTGCCACGGTTCGGTTCACGGGCAATCAAAGTCCCAGCTGGGGATGTCAGGACCGGGGGCAAGATGGCAGGGTGGAAGCAGGAACGGGAGGCCAGGAGTCAGAAAGCCAAGAGTCCGAGGGTCAGGAAGCGAGGAGTCACGAAGTCAAGGGGCCAAGGATCAAGGAGTCAAGGAACCAAACACAGCAAGGCAGGGAACTTGTTGCTGTGGCAAAGAGCCAAAGGGAAATGCTGACCTTATATCCCTTCCCAGCTCTTGCCACCAGGTGCTGTGAGTTACCAATCGGCCTCACCTGTGTGGCCACGCCTTGCCTCTTCAGAACAAACTTAGGAAGGCACCAGTCCTGCAAAGTCCTACTGGTCACAGGGACTGGCTCCTGCACGCACTCCTGACACTTACCATCAGAAAGTTCTTCCCAAGGTTTAGTCAGAATCACCTTCCTTGCCATTTGGATCCATTGCTTCTCCCCTCTGGAGCCGCAGAAGACAAGCTTGCTCCATCTGACAGCCCCTCAGATATTTGATGGTGGCTATCCCATCACCTCTCGGCCTTCTCTTTTCCAGAGTAAATATACCTGACTTCCTCAACCGTTCCTCATAAGGCTTGGTTTCCAGACCTTTGATCCTCTGTTGGTCTCTTTCCTCTGCACATTTTCCAGTTTCTCAATACTCTTCTTAAACTGGGGTGCCCAGAACTGGACACAGACCAATGCAAAAAAACTTCCCTTGATCTGGACACTCTGCTTCTGTTGATGCAGCCTAGAATTGCAGTAGCTCTTCTTTTTCTTTTTCTTTTGCTGCTCCTGCTGCGCATTGTTGCTGGCATCTGTCTGTCTCACGAGACACACAGTTTATTTGTGTTTATTTCTAAATTGGTCCCCCATACTTGGGCATTGCATGTGGCTGCTTCCCTGCTGCAGGGAAAGACTCTCTTCCAGCAGAGATTCATCAGGCATCCTCGTGTTTGATTTTCAGGTCGTTTGAAGGCTGGATTTGTGCCAACAGGCCTGTGCAGCTGTTTAAATTTGTCTTGATTAGCCAGCCACTGTAACAATTATTTTGTTTCTAATATTTTGCTGTTTTTAATGTGGATGCCTTATTGTGTGCATATTGCTTTGCACCACCCAGATGGTCTATCTATGAGATGGTGGTATGCAAACACTCTTATAAATACATAAAGTTTAACCTCTATTATTGTGGTTTCAAATAACCTCAAAGTGCCTCAGGAGAGAAAGCCCAACTCCGGCCAAAGTTGCTCGTTCACAGTTTCCTATCAGTAAAGAGAAATGGTCAGCAGCACTGACCTGTCAAGAGGCAACCGTCTGGGGGAAAGGCCTGGGGAGAACTAGGAATTTGAAGCTGCGAGAGGCTGACATGTGCTGAAGAATCTGACCGTTTGCACCCTTCCTTTGCAGGAATTAAAGGGAAACATGGAACTGAGAGAGGCAGCTTAGGAAAGGATGCCTCGATTTCACTTTGCAAGGAAGGCAAAAGCAGCCTTGTGGCACAGGGCTTGCAAGCAAGGGGAAAAGAGGAGGGGGAGAAAAGGGGGAGGGAGGGGAAACTGTCTCCTCATTCCACCCCTCCCACACCCCCTCCTTCTCCCTCAAACGCACAACACACGCACGCACGCACACACAATGGTGCCCATATGCATGGCAGCGATAAGGCAACTTTGCAAGTGCTCCAATTCATCACTCCGCCCCAGATGGAATTTGTAATTTATTTCTGCAGCATATGTTGTGTTTTGAGGATGATGCAACATTAGAGCTGGGAGATTGTGAATGAGATGCAGCCTGAAATGAACGTGCCCAGAGCCACAATCGAGCGCTGGGACCTTTCCTTCCATCACTCGCCCTGGAGGGAAAACCTGAGCTCAAGGAGAGCAGCAAAGTTATGTGAGAAGTGCAGCAGTAGGAGGTATCCATGTGGTCAAAAGTGCCCAGGGGCCACAGCTCAACCCCAGCAGGAGGGAATGTCTCATTTGGCCATGCAGACAAGGCTGCGACAGTTTGGAAGAAAATTAAGGGTTTAACCATGCCTGCCTTTTGCCTTAGGGACGCAGGTGGCGCTGTGGGTTAAACCACAGAGCCTAGGATTTGCCGATCAGAAGGTTGGCGGTTCGAATCCCCGCGACGGGGTGAGCTCCTGTTGCTCGGTCCCTGCTCCTGCCAACCTAGCAGTTCGAAAGCACGTCAAAGTGCAAGTAGATAAATAGGTACAGCTCTGGCGGGAAGGTAACAGCATTTCCGTGCGCTGCTCTGGTTCACCAGAAGTGGCTCAGTCATGCTGGCCACATGACCCGGAAGCTGTACGCCGGCTCCCTCGGCCAATAAAGCAAAATGAACACCGCAACCCCAGAGTTGGTCACGGCTGGACCTAATTGTCAGGGGTCCCTTTACCTTTTGCCTTGCTCTTTCTAGGGACAGGTACACACTCTAAAACTCCATGTGTGCGCACAAACTCTCCCCCCCCCCAGCTTTACCTGTGAAAACCCCTCTTTGGTGCTCAATCAGAGAAAACATCAGTTCAGATTTCCTGTGGATTGCTGTTTGCTCCAATTCAGCTTTAAATAGTGAGGCTTCATGGGAAAGCTCTGAAGCAAAAAAAAAAAAAAAAAAGCTCCATGCTCAAACAAGGAGCTTTAAATCATGGACTGTACCTGGGGAAAGCACAGGAAAGAAATGTGTGACAAAGGCCTCTATATCAAAACAGAGATGTGAGCATATTATTTGTCGATGATGTGAAGACCACGTTGCAGGCCCAATGGAAACGCTCTTTTGAGATTCATTTGGATAAGGATTCCGCAGGCTCTGGTTAAAGCAAAACAATGATAAAGCTGTTTGGAGGGGTTGGGAAAAGCAACTCTGGAGGTCAGGGTACAGCTCCATCACACCTCTTCTTTTAATAAAATTTAACCAAAATGCATAAGGCCATAAGAATGAGGCCAAGAGCCCATCTACTTTTAAGTAACAGTGTGCAATAGAATGTAAAATATATATTAATAATGTCAATGTTAAATAGAAGAGAATATCAAGTACTTTAAAGCAGCATCTATTGCATTCCTATTACAGTGGTACCTCGAGTTACAGACGCTTCAGGTTGCAGACTCCGCTAACCCAGAAATATTACCTCGGGTTAAGAACTTTGCTTCAGGATGAGAACAAAAATCGTGCTCCGGCAGCGCGGCAGCAGCAGGAGGCCGCATTAGCTAAAGTGGTGCTTTGGGTTAAGAACAGTTTCAGGAACAGACCTCCGGAATGAATTAAGTTCTTAACCTGAGGTACCACTGTAATCAGTTTGACTTTTTTGCCATCAACCAGGGCCAGCCCAGCATGTTTGAGGCAAAAACAAAAAAATACCATAGAATGTGGGAGTGAAAGGAGGCCAGAAGGGAGGAGGGCAGGGGGGAGGAGTTGGTGGCGCCAAGCAGGGAAGAGCTGTCATGGGTGGCGGAGGTGGGGGGAAGAGGAGGGGGGTGACCAGTGTATTTCTCATGGACCCCTTGGTCTGCCTCACCTCCCAACTGCCCCGAGTCTCCCTCCCTGAGACAGTGTATAAATTTTATGAAAAAATAAATAACTCTTAATTGCAAGAAGGAGGGTGTGCAGCCAGCATCACAAATGCATGATGGCTAGACAAAAACAGGGGCAATGGCGCCAATGGAGTTTCAGAACCTGCACAGAGGGCAGTGGCGTAGCGTGGGGGTGCAGGGGGGGGCCCGGCCGCATCAGGGGAGGGTGCGCTCGCACTCGCAGCTCTCTGCCCCTACCTGGCTCACTCACTCACTCTCACTGCAGTGCTGGCTGTGCGAATCCGATCCGAGCCGCTGGGTCGCCGCCCACTGTGGAGGGAGTGGGTGCTAGGCGTGCGGTGCGGAGAGAGAGCGAGGGACTATCTGGGGGAGGGACAGTGCAGCGGCCGCCCAGCGCAGCGCTGAGCGCGGGAGAGAACCACACCTGACCAGGCAGCAGCAAGAAGAAGCTGGCAGCGGCGGCAGGTTAGGGGTTAGGGGGCGCAAATTACCGTACTTGCCTTGCCCCGGGTTAGGGGGCGCAAATTACTTGCCTTGCCCCGGGTGCTGACAACCCACGCTACGCCGCTGACAGAGGGGACGCTATGACTTCATACCCCTAAAACCTGGTGGTGGGGAAAAGGTAAGGAGTTAAAGCGAGATGAGCACCGCAACCCCAGAGTCGTTCATGACTGGACTTAACTGTCAGGGGTCCTTTACCTTTTATGGACTCGTATAGGTCCTTTAAAGGATCATTGCCTGCCCGATCTTCATCCCTGCAACTGTAGAATCCTAGCAAGACGTTGATCAGTGAGTAAACCTTGTGTTTTTCCTGTTTGCTCAACAGCCTGAGAGTGATTTCTTTGTTAAGAGGAAAACATAAAAAGTGAGGAGATAATCCAACACTGCCTATCGCATCCTTGCATATTGTAATTGTTCTAGAAGGTCGCGCAACCTTGTCCTAATAGCTTCTAGAGCTAAGCTGCGGATGGGTGGTGATATAAACTCTGCTGAAACAGATATTTACATTCTCACACAAGTGAGGAAAAGAGGAAGGATAATTAATAAATAAAATAGCCTCTCCTCCTCATCTAAAGCCAACCAACAAGAAAAACAATATCTACTTAGCTACAAAGACCACAGATATGAAGACTCCGGAGAAGGAACTGAAATATACTCCTGTAGTGATTTCATCCCCTTTATTGCAGCTTGTAAAACAGTGATTGAATTGCCCCCCAAACCTCAGGCTTTTATATACATTATTTACACAATGATTCCCATCTGATTGGCTGGTTCTGCTTCCCTCCTGGAGCCTGATTGGTCTTCTCCTGCAGTTGTTGCATTCTATGGTCCAACCAGCCTAAAGGCTGATTCTGCTTCCCTCCTGGAGCCTGATTGGTCTTTTCCTGCAAGCCAATCAGTTGTTTCATTCTAGGATCCTACTTGCCTATTGTTCTAGGATCCAAGCTTAGTACATAACAGGCAAAGGCAAAGACAAATGGACCCCTGACCATTAGGTCCAGACGTGACCAACTTTGGGGTTGCGGCGCTCATCTTGCTTTATTGGCTGAGGGAGCCGGCGTACAGCTTCCAAGTCATGTGGCCAGCAGGACTAAGCCGCTTCTGGCGAACCAGAGCAGCGCACGGAAACGCCGTTTACCTTCCCCCCGGAGTGGTACCTATTTATCTACTTGCACTTTGACATGCTTTCGAACTGCTAGGTTGGCAGGAGCAGGGACCGAGCAACGGGAGCTCACCCCGTCGTGGGGATTCAAACCGCGACCTTCTGATCAGCAAATCCTAGGCTCTGTGGTTTAACCCACAGTGCTACCTGCATTCCTAGGAGCCCTCCCTATATCACTTGTCTCAGAAGAGTCAGTCACCTTCAAACCAAAGACTCTGGCCTTCTTGCCACTCTGCTTGTGGGCTTCTGACTGGCCCCAGGGCCCTGGATAGGATGCTAGGCCAGCTTCATCTAACTGGGGCTCTTTACCTGCTCCTGAAACTCTGCCTTGCTCCCTGCCTGCACTGTCCTGGTTGATTTCAGTTGCTCCCCCCCCCCACTCAGTTATCAAAGGGGCTATTGGAGGCCAGCTGCCTGCACACCCAGCCTTTGGAAATTGCTGCTCTGCTTTCTCCGTGCCCAGAGCCTTGGCTCAGGCTGCAACGGCTGCCTTGGAGGTATATCAATAAGAAGCAATCAGGAGTGGCTGTAACGATGCCAATCGATACATAATTGCATCAGGACCACTCTATTACTCGTCTGGGTGACAAGCAAGGAGCCTGTTTAATTTGAACAATTGTTTTATCGTGTCACCAGGACCCGGGCCAGGAGGGCAACTTTCACACGGCAAATAAGGCAGGATGGCCCAGCGGGGACAAAGAATGGATGGAGACAGGAATTGAACATGGGCTCCCAGTACGTTTCTGAGCATAATTCAAAGTGTTGGTGCTAACTTTAAAGCCCTAAATGTCCTCTGCCCAGTATATACCTAAAGGAGCATCTCCAACCCCGTCCAATGCTCCAACACGATTACTGGCAGGAGCAAGCAGTACTTTGTTGGCGTACAATACCTGCACTGGTTGCCGATTTGCTACCAGGACAAGTTCCAGGTGTTACTGTTAGTATATAAAGCCCTTAACAACTTGGGACCTAGGAGACAACCTTATCCAATATACGCCCACGCAAATGCTTCGATTGGCGGAACCGGCACTACTGAGGGTGCCACATAATACACATCCCGGCCTTGTAACACCTTGACCTTTTACTGCTGCACCTATACTGTGGAACTCCCTGCCTATTGATATCAGGCAGGTTCCTTCGCTCTCCTCTTTTGGGCACCTGCTAAAAACGTTTTTGCTTAGACAAGCCTACCCGGATGCATTGAAAGCTGAGTGAGACGAGTTTTAATCCATTTTTAGGACGCTGCTGTTTTAACTTTTCAAAAGTCTTAAAAGTACAGTGGTACCTTGGGTTAAGTACTTAATTCATTCAGGAGGTCTGTTCTTACCCTGAAACTGTTCTTAACCTGAAGCACCACTTTAGCCGCCGCCGGAGAACAATTTCTGTTCTTATCCTGAAGCAAAGTTCTTAACCTGAAGCACTATTTCTGGGTTAGCGGAGTCTGTAACCTCATAGAATCATAGAATCATAGAGTTGGAAGAGACCACAAGGGCCATCGAGTCCAACCCCCTGCCAAGCAGGAAACACCATCAGTGCACTCCTGACATATGGTTGTCAAGCCTCTGCTTAAAGACCTCCAAAGTAGGAGACTCCACCACACTCCTTTCCCCCCAGCAAATTCCACTGTCAAACAGCTCTTACTGTCAGGAAGTTCTTCCTAATGTTTAGGTAGAATCTTCTTTCTTGTAGTTTGGATCCATTGCTCTGTGTCCGCTTCTCTGGAGCAGCAGAAAACAACCTTTCTCCCTCCTCTATGTGACATCCTTTTCTATATTTGAACATGGCTATCATATCACCCCTTATCATACCTCAAGCGTATGTAACCTGAATCGTATGTAACCCAAGGTACCACTGTATTGTTATTCGTTCTTCTTGATAATGCCGCTGCTGCTGTTTTCTTGTAAAATGCCTTTGAGGTTTGTTCAAGCGCTCCATGTTTCAGTTTGCAATATGAAACAAAAAGAAAAGAGAAAGTCTTCACTAGTCCCACGCCACAAAGGGACTGAGGGTTGATTCCATTTGTGGTGCCTCCTGTGAGATGAAGCTGATGAAGACTATTATGAAACAGTAGTATCATTCCGGAGACACTGTCCTTTTGAAACTTTTGAGACGTCTTCTGTTGAAACTTTTGAAAGACTATTGTGGGACTGTCCTTATACATCTGTTTTGAACACAAGGCTTGATGGTCCTCACTACCACTCTGTTATAGTGTACATTTGAATCTTGATTGGCTTACTCCTACAATTTGAATGATATCATTATTCTAGTATTTATTTTCTACTAACTAATAATAATAATAATTTTTATTTATACCCCGCTCTCCCCAGCCAGAGCTCATGGCGAGTAACACCAGTAAAATTACAGTTAAAACATAATAGGAAAAAACCCCAATTTAAAATACAGGTTAAAATGCAATTTAAAATGCAGTGTCATCAAAACCGTAAGGGGAGGGAAACATAAGGGTCAGATTGAGTCCAAACCTAAGGCCAGGCAGAACAGCTCTGTCTTGCAGGCCCTGTGGAAAGATGTCAAGTCCCGCAGGGCCCTAGTCTCTTGTGACAGGCATTCCACCAAGTCGGGGCCAGTGCTGAAAAGGCCCTGGCCCTAGTTGAGACCAATCTCACCACCTTGTGACCTGGGACCTCCAAAATGTTGTCATTTGTGGACCTTAAGGTCCTCCGTGGGGCATACCAGGAGAGGCAGTCCCGTAGGTACGTGGGTCCTAGGTCGCATAGGGCTTTAAAGGTCCAAACCAGCACCTTAAACCTGACCCTTGAGCAGCTCGTCCCTTGACGTCTGTTGGTTTGGACAGAAGATCCTCTGTGTGTGTGTTGTTAGCAAGGACCATAGCTCAGAGACAGAGCATCTTGTGTAAAACCCCATAGAGCTGCTGTCAGTCAGTGTAGACAATACTGAGCTACATGGACCAATGGTCTGAGTCAGTGTAAACCCCCCCCCCAGACGCCATCTCTGGCCACGAAGAGGAGGGCAGCATGGCGTGGGCACAGCTGCTGGCCACCGCAGGCTGCGAAGGGCCATAAAAACCTCCAAGTATGAAATTAGCTTGACTCTGTAACTGAGCTACATCAGGCTGGCTGTCAGGAAATCAATAGCGCACCGTAATTATGTCCATAAACATGCTGGAGAAGCAGAATGAGTCAAAGGGAATGGAAGCGGGAGGGAGGGGCTCCCGGCCAAAGATAACTCAGAGAAGCATAGAATTGCAGAGCTGGGAGGGGTCCCCAAGGGACATCTAGTCTAACCTCCTGCAATGCACCAGCCACTCACATGCCACTGCGCCAGGTCCAATCGCCTACATTATTTGGGTCCAGGATACGGGAGAGACCACCTGATACCTTACATTCCTATCCACCCACTGAGGTTGTCAAGGGAGTCAGTATTTTGTGGTTTCCCGTCGCTCAGGCACACGGCTCCTAATTCCCAGCATCCATGTATTCAAATTCTGTGGATCTCCCTCCCATCTGAGATGAGGAAGGCCCCCTTCTTGTTGAACATCTGTCCCCTTTTGAATTTATTTTTTCCCCCAGCAGGCATTTTCAGTATGTTTTCCTGATTCTGTGGTTAATTGCAACTGATTGCATCTCTATTGTAGCCCTTTTCAAAGCTCATTGTACACCACTTAGAAATGGCAGTGCTAAACACAGTGTGTGTGTGTGTGTGTGTGTGTGTGTAGTTAAGAGACACAGTCGCATGTGTGTTTGAGCATCATTTGGAGGGATTACATGAAGGAGTTGAAATGAGTGGAGCAAAAGTGTGTTGTGGGTAGTGAAGCCTGATGTGCAAAGGAAACTCTTTTGAAAACAGAGGGGTGGTGAAATATACGGTACTCAGAATCGAGTGTGAATTTCATGCTGTTTATTCAGCTCATGGTAGCAATGAATGAAACTTTCCCCAAAACGTCTAGCTATATACAGTGGTACCTCGGGTTACATACGCTTCAGGTTACATACACTTCAGGTTACAGACTCCACTAACCCAGAAATATTACCTCGGGTTAAGAACTTTGCTTCAGGACTTCCGGGTCAGCGCCATCGGTGAATGGCAGAGTTCCTCCGATCGGAGGAATGGGCTCCGTGGAAATTGGGTCTTCCCACCACAGCGAAGGTGGGGACCCTCTAGAAATCCCAGGCGGAGGAAGCCTGGGAATGTGGGGTTCGGCAGGGCACCAGGAGCACCCCCCCTACGCACCGGGAACCCCATTTTGGGGCTCCAGAGTGAAGTGGGGTGAGCGGTGCGGTGCTGCGAACTGATTGCTATTTTTACGGAGTGAAGCCGCACAGCCATTGCCGGAGAGCGCTGACTTTTTCCTGTGGACAATTGGATTTAAAACAAGTACCCGTGAGTAGAAACGGAAAATTGGATCAAGAAATATCTTAATTTGGCACCGAAGCGGGAAGGTTCAAAACAGGAAGTCCGCCTTCCGCTTTCTGTATATAGACTAAAGCAAAAACTTTGTAAGCTAAAGCCTGGAAAGCCGTTAAAAAAGTCTAAATTTCCTTCATCTATAATTACTGAAACCCCCTTGGAAGTAGGAGAAAAGGGGGGAGAACTTTGTTTAACCCCTGCAGGAGAGGGAGTGAATAAGGATAAGTTTCCACCGTCTCTAACCTGGAAACGGGGTGTCAGAGACAGAAATAATTGGAGAGGTTCATTGACTGTGAATGGAATACTTTGACAGATAGCTAAAGAACCCAGAAATAGTACCTCGGGTTAAGAACTTTGCTTCAGGATGAGAACAGAAATTGTGCTCCGGCGGCGCGGCAGCATCAGGAGGCCCCATTAGCTAAAGTGGTGCTTCAGGTTAAGAACAGTTTCAGGTTAAGAATGGACCTCCGGAACGAATTAAGTACTTAACCAGAGGTACCACTGTAATAGGACAGGACTTACCAAAGGAGCGGAAGAAGTTGTTTATGTATGCAACAACAGCGGCTAGGATTCTCCTAGCTCAAAAATGGAAAGACGACAAGATACCAACGAAAGAAGAATGGCAAGTCAAACTTATGGAATATGCAGAAATGGTGAAAGAATCAGAAACAACAACAATGAAGATTTTGTTAAAAAGACTGGGAGCCTTTTATGTTGTATTGACAGAAATACTGTAAAGAAATGGACTCCCTAGCAGGGTTCGATTAAACACGTACAAGTAAGAAAACAAGTTTAAAGGCCAAGAAACAATCATATGGAATGCAATTGAGTGTAAGATGTAATTATGAAAGAAAATTTGGTACAAAAATTATAGGAATTTATTTTTTTATAACATTTTTTATTAATTTTAACATATAAATTATAAAATGTACCACAAAACTTATCACTTATACAATCTTTTTGAACTTCCATCAGCACCTCTGATGATCCACCATTTTAACCACTTCTTATGCTTTTCTTAACAAATCATCCTCCCCTTTGTCCATTTTTACAATACTTCTAATAATACTCGTCACAAAACGTTTTGCAACCCTACAAACGTCGTCTGTTCTTCACAATTACTTTTCAAATAGTCCGTAAATTTACTCCAGTCTTCCGTGAATTTCTGGTCTCGCCGGTTTCGAATCCTTCCTGTTAGTTTATCTAATTCTGCGTAGTCCAGTAACTTCATCCTCCATTCTTCAATCGACTCTTCTTGCTTCCATTTTTGGGCCAATAATATTCTTGCTGCTGTTATTGCATATAAAAAGAGCTTACATTCCTTTCTATTTATATCACTCCCCACAATGTCCAATAGAAATGCTTCTGTTTCTTTATAAATGTATATTTCAACATTTTTTTCCAACTCATTATATATCATCTCCCAGAAGCATTTCACCTTTTTACATTCCCTACAAAAATTATAGGCATTTAAGGGTATTCAGATATAAGATGATAAAAACAAGATAACAATTAAGCTGAAGTAGTAAATATTTAAAGATCCAGAAGGGGAAGTTGAGGGAAGTAATGGGGAGAGGGGGTGTCCTTTTTCCTTTTATATGATAAATGTTATATTGTGTTTTTTGGCTGAAAAACCACACACCTTCTAACTCTACAATACTATGATTCTAACTTTGCCATCGTAGATTTTAGCAGGAAATTCCAGAGTAATGCCTTTTCAAACCAAAGATGCTGTACACAGTATTTCGAACGAGCCACAGATTTGTATAGCAGCATTCTGTTATCGGCCGTTTTCAATTCCTTTCCTAATGATCCCTAGCATGGAATTTGCCTTTTTCATGCCCCACCACCACCACCACGGGGTCGACATCTCCATTGAGCTATCCCCTATGGCCCCAAGGCTTCTTTCCTCCTCTTTCACTGCCAGTTCTGACCCCATGAGTGTGTGTGTGAAATTAAGGTTTTTCTTCTGGGGACACAGTAGGTGGGAGGGAATCAGGCTGCTGACCAGGTCACAGATTTGCCTGTGGTTCGTGACAGATGAGATGTCTCCGTGATGTAGAGAAGTCCCATCAGCTCCAGGAGTCCAGCAATATGGGGTGTGTGGCCTGCAGGAGCAGCCAATCAGGCTTCTGGAGGAGGTGAATCCACAACCTGATTGGCCTACAGGAGCAGCCCGGAATTAGCCAATCATGCGGGCCCATTGTGTAAATAATGTATACAGCGGTACCTTGGGTTACATACACTTCAGGTTACATACGCTTGAGGTTACAGACTCCGCTAACCCAGAAACAGTGCTTCAGGTTAAGAACTTTGCTTCAGGATGAGAACAGAAATCGTGCTCTGGCGGCACAGCAGCAGTGGGAGGCCCCATTAGCTAAAGTGGTGCTTCAGGTTAAGAACAGTGGTACCTTGGGTTAAGTACTTAATTCGTTCCGGAGGTCCATTCTTAACCTGAAACTGTTCTTAACCTGAAGCACCACTTTAGCTAATGGGGCCTCCCACTGCTTCCGCTGCATGATTTCTGTTCTCATCCTGAAGCAAAGTTCTTATTTTTTTATTAAATAATATTTATTAATAGTTTCAGAATAATAGAAAAAAGAGAAAAAACAAAAAACAACAACACTACAATACATAAAGAAGAAGAAGAAAACACAAAACATAAAAACCAATACAGCAATGCAACAAAAAACAAAAAAAACAAAAAAAACCACAAATCCCAAATTACATATCTTTAACTTCCATTTGCTTGTTTCTTTGACCTCCTCACACCTCCCCTTTTGTATTCTAGTTTAATTAGTTATTTCAGCAAATTCTTTCCATCTTTCTCAATTTTTGTTAAATAATTTATCTTAACATTTTAACCTAATAGTTAACTCAACAAATCCTTCCCATCTTTCCCCATATTCTGTTATTTAAATTACCTTGATTTATTTAACCTTATCTTACCCTAAAATACCTTAAAGCTTGAATCTTAATGCTCAAATATACATAGCTCCTGATATCATTTCTGCTAGAATCATATAGTTTCATTCCAACATTTTCCCTAATATTCATTTATTTTAGGCTGATTCCTCAAATAAAAATTTTCTTTATAGATCTTCTTCCAATCTTCATCCAACGTCTCTTCTTCCTGGTCTCGGGTCGTGTCAGTCCTTACTGTCCATTCCATCTAGTCCATCAACATGGAAGTCTTATGTCCGAGGCCCTTAAGTCTCTTCCATGTCCCTTCTGCAGATCTTCTTCTTCTTGTTTATACTTGCCCTTTTCCTTGTCATTTGTTGGTCTCTTTCTTAATTTCTTTCCTTTCTCATTGAGGAGTAGGTCTCTGGGGGGTTCCAACCCAAAATTGTCTCCATCTCCCTTCATCAAACCCACCCATTCCCCACAGAAATAGTACCTCGGGTACTATTTCTGGGTTAGCGGAATCTGTAACCTGAAGAAATAGTACCTTGGGTACTATTTCTGGGTTAGCGGAATCTGTAACCTGAAGCATATATAACCTGAAGCATATGTAACCTGAAGCATATGTAACTCGAGGTACCACTGTACACCTAACAGAAATGTTTCTGGTTTTTTTAACAAAAGTTATTTTAAACATCTTCTTCAATTCATTATATATCATTTCCCAAAAGTTTTTGATTGCTTTACAATCCCACCACATATGATAAAACGTACCTTCTTTTTCTTTACACTTCCAGCACTTATTGGAACTAGTTCTATACATTTTTGCAAGTTCAGCAGGAGTTAAATGCCATCGATACATCATTTTCATATAGTTCTCTTTCAAAGTTGTACAAGCAGTAAATTTTAAAAATATTTTCCATAATTTTCCCCAGTCTTTCATTTGAATATTGTGTCCTAAATCTTGTGCCCATTTAATCATAGCATGTTTAACCTCTTTGTTATGTTGAATAGGATCCAAATTGCAGCAGTCTGATTGGTCCTAGAGCAATAGGATTCAGAATGCAGCAGTCTGATTGGTCCACAGGAGCCACCCAATCCAACTCCAGGTGGAAGTGAATCCGCAACCTGATTGGCCTACAGAAGAATCCCAGAATTAGCCAATCACATGGGCCCCATTGTGTAAATAATGTATAAAAGCAGACATTTCGGGGGAACTTCCATTCCTCCTCGCCACTATGAGCTGAATAAAGAGCATGAAATCCACACTCGACTCAGAGTATATTTCTCTCTTCATCATCAATTTCCCATTCTTGACCATCTAGCTTCTGTTTAAAAGCCCCCCAATGAAGGGGAGTCCACTGCCCTTTTTGTTCCAAAGCTGGGTCCTCTGGACTATAGGAATATAGAATCTCTCTCTCTCTCTTCTGGAGGGAGGAAGGAGACCTTGTCTGTGCGGTTTAGGACCCCCTCCTCTGAAAAGCTGAACTTCCTAGAGACTTATATCCAGTGGTAGCCATTTTGTGGGGGGAGGAATCAGGCCCTGGCACGAAACGGGACACCACCACCCCGATCCATCACAGTACCAGCTATGGAAGCAGCCCCAGCCTGGCTCCTGCCCCGTCACGTTAAGCAGAGACAATTCTATTCCCCCCAGAAACTGCCTGGTTGTCATTACCCATTAGCAGCGCTTAGAAGATGCCTCAAAATATTGGAGCTGACGCTCGTTGGCATTAATATCGCCATTAATATTAATATCTCCTGGAACACTGGAGTCTTGTTAATAGCATTTCTTGCCGCCTTTGCAATCTGTTTCCCAGCTGCACATTCGGAGACCTCAGACCAGAAGCTGTTTTCTAAGGATATTTTTAAATTAACAGTTTATTGATCACCCAGTAAAATGGAGCCTGGCTGGACCACTGGTTCCCTCCGTATCCAACAGTGCAGGTTAGAGAAAATGCACTGCGAGGAAGGAGGTTTGGCGATGCAGGCAGACAGTTGTGTTTGGTAAAATGCCCTTCTCAAAAACATATCTCATAAACTAAGGGGTTGAAAGTGACATTCAGTGATTGGATAGTTACAGAAAGTGGTTACTGTTGCGTTGTAGTGGAGGGCTATATAAGCAGGCTGGCTGAACCCTTCAGTTCAGTTCTGTTCTGGCCTGTGAATAAACAAGAGCTGTTTGAAGAATCGCTGTGTCGTTTGATATGTTCACCCACAACTTAACAATTCCTCAGCATCCAACCAGTCTATGACATTCCAGCTGGGACCTCTCCACCGCCCTGCCCCGGGCCACCCATTTGCAGTTCCCTCCATAGGAGAGTCTCCACTAAATTTGCAACGCTTTGCCCAGTCTCACTGAGATGCTACTGCTCACAAATCCTGCTTCCTCTCTTAGGCTCCCAGCACCCCCCCCCCCTGCAATCTCACTGCCGCTTTTCCTGGACACATCAAAGAGTTCCTCACTGTTATTATTATTTACATAATTACCACCACTATTGTGCCTTCCACCTTCAAAGCACTGTATGATGAAGTGCTAATCCTCTGCTTAATTAATTTGCTGGCATTCATTGTAAGGGGAGGGGGCTGGCATGTGGAGCTCTGGTGGTCAAAAGAGCAGCCAATCCTTGTCCTGTGCACTTGACCAGCTGCGTCTTGTATTGGGAGGTGTTTTGGGAGACAACGCAACAGAGAGGAGCCCTTAGGTAAAGGTAAAGGGACCCCTAACCATTAGGTCCAGTCATGACCGACTCTGGGGTTGCGGTGCTCATTTCACTTTACTGGCCGAGGGAGCCGGCGTACAGCTTCCGGGTCATGTGGCCAGCATGACTAAGCTGCTTCTGGTGAACCAGAGAAGCACGGAAACGCCGTTTACCTTCCTGCCGGAGCGGTATCTATTTATCTACTTGCACTTTGATGTGCTTTCAAACTGCCAGGTTGGCAGGAGCAGGGACCAAGCAATGGAAGCTCACCCTGTCACGGGGATTCGAACCGCTGACCTTCTGATTGGCAAATCCTAGGTTCTGTGGTTTAACCCACAGCGCCACCCGTGTCCCTGCATCTTGTATTGGGAGGTGTTTTGGGAGACAAGGCAACAGAGAGGAGCCCTTAACTGTTGCACAATTCCTACCCTAGAGGTTCCCCTGTCAGACATGTTTACCCGCTCATAGCAAGCAAGGGCATAGGGTCTCTGCCCCGCTCCACCAGATTGCTGGCGTTGGTTGCCTTGGGAGAAACTCCAAAGGTCAAACATTCATGGGTTGTTGGGGCTGTGTTACAAGGTGTGCGTCTGAATATGTAGCACTTATGTGTGTTCCCACAAACACTCCCAATATCAAGCTGAGAGGGTTGCAAGATCTTTTTGCTAGAGTTGCATTTGTTATGAATATGTGCTTACCTTATGCCCGCAAGAAGTTATTGCACAAGAGGAACAAAGAACGTTTGGCTGATTACATGAAATGAAAGTGGCAGGATGCATGTGTGCTGCTTCAGACAGCAAAGCTGCAATATAAGCGGACAGCAAATCTTATAACACAAACTAACTACAGTGGTACCTTGGTTCTTGAACTTAATCCATTCGACTCCCGGAACCATTCAAAAACCAAGGCATGGTTTCCAATTGGCTGCAGGAGCTTCCTGCACTCAATCGGAAGCCTTGGAAGCCACGTTGGATGTTTGACTTCCGAAAAATGTTTGCAAACCGGAGCCGATTTGTTTGGGAGCCAAGCCGTTCGACAACCAAGGTACCACTGTATCCCCAAAAGACAAAAGGAACTGAGGGCTCGTCCACACGTCCACTTGTCCTGTGCCTGGAAATGAATTTTTGCTGATAAGTAGGTTACTTGCTGATAATTTACCTCAAGTTTTTAAAATATCAGGAAACCTTCCAGGACATGTTCAAGATGAGGACTTGTCCCAGGATCAAGAAAGTTCATTGAGGAGTATATTCTATATTGAATGATACCAACTGTACTGATACCATGATCTACAGTAACAAACCACCTAAAAAGTTCAGAATTGCACAGACACCATTACAGATGCTATTCCTGCTGACTTTCCACTGTAGTGCTTCTCCAGGGATGGGAAGTCTGTGTGAGTGTGGGAAATTGCAGTCAAACATAACTACGCATGAGTGCTAGTTAGTGTGTGAAGGGGTTAAGACCACAGAGTTCTGCTCCCAGACTCAGCTAGGTCACACCCCCTCTTCTCCATGAGGAAGGAAGCGAAGCTTCTCCTTCTTCCTATTTCTCACTCTCTTTCAGCCATGTAACCGACTAGGATGTAAGTGTCTGAACAAGTTCAGACCATAAGTTTGAAGCTCTATTACGTACTTTGCATAGTAATCTAGCTGTGTTCTCCTTGCTGCTGCATGGAACAATGCATGAAGAATACATTTGAATTTAGTAAGTAAAACTTTTAAACTTACTTAAGAATGTATTACTAGAGAGAGGAGGGCAAAGGCTTTAAAGCAGACTAAAAGGGATGTGTGTGCAAAAGGGTTTAACAAACTATACTTCACACTATTCTACTGCTTAATTCTGTGGCTGTTTTAAACTCTCTTGGGGGTTCTTTCTGGATGGAGAGTGTGCAAAGCCCCACATTCTGAATATAGGAACCCAGGTAATTCTTTTGTTAATTGCTCACACAGTGAGAACTAGACAAAGGCCCATCAGCTCCCAGACTGCTAGACCAGTGGCACTGGCTACAATCACTACGCCAGCACTGCACCCCCATTTCATTATTTACAAAATGTGAACCAATTGGGTCCACCACCATCCCCACCTCAGCTGCCACAGATGGGCAAGATAGAAAACACTGGACTGACGCAAATGCACTGAAACATCATCAGGAAGCTTTGCAAAAAGGATTTATTGAATTGCTGCATTTATGTATCCTGCCTTTCCTAATCCCCATGTTATCTCCACAACAACTCTGTGAGGTGGGATAGGCTGAGAGTGAGTGACTGACCCCAAAGTCACACCCAGTGAGCTTCGTGGCTGAGTGGGAATTGAAACCCTGGCTGTGAGCCCAGCCCAACATTCTAACCGCTACGTCACACTGGCTCTCTAAAGCAGGCTTCCTCAACCTTGGCCCTCTAGATGTTTTGGCCTACAACTCCCATGATCCCTAGCTAGCAGGACCAGTGGTCAGGGATGATGGGAGTTGTAGTCTCTAAACATCTGGAGAGCTGAGGTTGAGGAAGCCTGCTCTAAAGGAAACAGATTGGTGAATGAGGAGAGGGTGGTGATTCTAAGGGGCAGTGCACTGCCCCACTGCTCCGTTCTGGGTGTGGGACCCCAGAAGGTTCAGAGCGAAGAGAGACTGACTGGTCATGCCTGCCTTGCTGAAGCAGCACTTTGCCACGTGGGCCGGGTGATGATAGCTGCAGTCCTGGTGAGTGGATGAGTTTAATTAAATTCCAGCTGAATGGACTGCTATGGGGAAGGGAGATAACACATGTGCGGGGTGGCAATTTTGCAATGCTAACGTCTTCTCAAAGGTTACATAATTGCAGCTATGATCCACCCTGGAAAGACTAGCCCTCCAGTCTCTGTTTGGAGAACTTCTTCTTCTGCAAAAATGCAAATGGGAACAGAGTCAAACGGAACATCAGGTTCATCTAATCCAGTATCCTGGTCTCACAGTGGACACCCACTCTTTTGAGAAACCAGTAAGCAGCGGTGGAGTATATGATCGCACTGCCCAGGGTGGGCATGCTCCCGAGGAGGGCGTGGCGCACTCCTGAGGGGTGTGTGGCGCAGAGGGTGCCCTCCCAGGTGTAGGGTAGCCGCTAGGGTGCCCGGAGTGGCGTGTGAGCCCTGCAGTGGGGGACGGAGCGAGCTGCCCACAGGGTGGAGAGAGCTGCCCATGGCGAACATGCGGCACGCCACCTGCCCGCGACTCCCAAGCCTACCCCAAGCTGTCAAAACGAAGGGGGAAGGGGGGGGTGCTGCTGGCAAAGTGGCGTGACTCTCCCCCTTACCTTGACGGCTCAGGGTAGGGTTGGAAGCTGCAGGCAGGCGGCGTGCCGAATGTCACCCCCCTCAGTGAGGTCACCAGTGGCAGTCCACCCCCACTGCCCCCCTTCCTACGTCCCTGCCAGTAAGCAGGGTCTGAGCGCAAGAGTACCCTCACCTCCTGTGGTTTCCAGGAACTGGCTTTCAGTAGCATTGCTGCCTTCAAGGCTGTTGCCTTCAAGGCTATCTGAAAGGTGTACACAACCAGGATGATCAAGGATCTCGAAGGGAAGCCTTATGAGGAACGGTTGAGGGAGCTGGGTGCGTTTAGTCTGGAGAGGAGAAGACTGAGAGGTAACAGGATAGCCATCCTTGACTATCTGAAGGGCTGTCGCAAGGAAGATGGAGCAAGCTTGTTTTCTGCTGCTCTGGAGGGAAGAACCCAATCCAATGGCTTCAAGTGACAATAAAGAACTTTCTGATGATGAGAGCTGTTCAACAGTGGGATAGCCTCCCTTGGAAGATGGTGAACTCTCCTTGCTTGGAGATTTCTAAGCAGAGGTTGGATGGCCATCTGCCAGGGATACTTTAGCTGCGATTCATGCATTGGAGGGGGTGGAATAGATGACCCCTGGGTGTACCTTCCAGCCCTACAATTCTGTGAAACTCTGTCAAATGGGCAATGCACTGCCAGGAGGGAGGAACAGGCTTCATATTTTAAACCTCTCGCAGGATTCAATTACGTCCAGGTGCCCAGGCCTGGCATTCACTTCATGATGCCTTAATTTCCATACCTCCAAGTCCAAAACAGAGCTATAACTAACGGCAGCTGACCTGACTTCAATGCAGGCATGAGCAAAATTAAAATTCCCTTTCCCACTTCCCAAGAGCAGCAAAGCTGCCCTCTGAAGCTGAGATTTACAAAGAGGCTTGCTAATGGAGCCTTCCTCGTGAGAATTGGCTTCAGGTGAGCCGTCCATTATTTATTATATTTACTTGCTAAATGTATTAATCACTTTCCGCTCGCAAGGTGCCCAGTAAGTCACGGCTGATTTGCCAGCCTCCTGGTTTTTGCAACCATTTACAGCCCACCCAGGCCCAGTGGCTGAGCATATGACAGTGGTGCCCAGGGCGGATGGTGCTGTGCTGGTCCCGTGGCGAGGTCCAAGTCCGGTCCATGGTCAAAGGTGCAATGTGGAGGCAGTCCGTAGTAGCGGAAGCTGGGTGCAGGGCAGGGAGTCGGGTGAAGTCAGGAACAGGCTTGCAAGCAGGGAGCCAGGGCGGGTCAGGAGCTCTGGCAGGAAAGCAGGACAGGGCTCAGGCAGGAACTAGCAACCAACAATGTTGCTCCCGCAACTTAGGACTGGGGTTGACCAGCTTTTATCTGCCCCGAGGCATAGGGCGGCCCCGATCCTGTGGTGACTCACCTCTCCTGGCCTGGAGGCGAGCACTCCTCCTGCGGGAACTTAGTTCCCTCCGCCTCTCTGCCCTGAGCCTCTGCAGCCCAGGAGAGGCTGGAGGGTCACCGGACCCAGAGGCAACCTCCGCTTCCCCTGACGGGGCTGAGAGTGGAGCAGCTGCAGGCAATGGGTCCTCCATCACCTCCGGAGCCAGAGCAGACTCAGCTGGTGCCTGCACCTGAGGACCCAGCACAGGTGAGGACCCTTCAGGCTCAGGCCCCAGCCCCGGCTCAGCTGGTTCTGGAGGCGGGGACTCCTGTGCAGGCTGGGATCCCTCAGGTTCAGCCTCTGAGTCCGAATCCCAGGCCATCACAGGTGCCCTCCCAGGCACGGGATAGGCACTCGGGTGCATGGAGTGGCGTGCGCACCCTGCAGTCAGGGGCAGAGCAAGCCGCTGATGGTGGACATTCGATGCACCACCCACCTATGACTCCCAAGCCTCCCCCAAGTTTTCAAAACAAAGGGGGAAGGAGAGGAATGCCGTTGGCAAAGCGGCGGAGTTCCTGCCTTCCCCTGATGGCTCAGAGTAGGCTTTGGCGGCGCGGGCAGGCATTGCGCCAAATGTCACCCCCCTCAGCGAAGACACCCAGAGCGGTCCACCCCCACCAAAAACCCTTCCTCTGCCCCTGCCCAGGCCTCTCCCAGGCCTTGCTATACCTGGAGCTGCGTTCAAAACACTATCAAACCCTTTGTCATGTAAATGCAAAGTTGAACATCATACACAATGTGATGGGCTGTATGTAATTATATGAATTCCATTTTTTAAAAAAAATATTGTTAGCAATATCCAGTTCTTATGTTAGCAATATGCTAACTGAACAGATTGTATTTCCTGGTCAATCTGCTGGACTCTAATTTCTCATAATATGTCTTGTTTATATGATAAGTTGGTCTACAGAACCACATATTCTGATACATGTTGAATTGTATTTTTAAAAGAATTAAATAAGAATTTAAGAAAAGAATTCATATAATTACATACAGCCTGTCACATTGAGTGTGTTGTTCATGCTTGGAGCGGCAGCAACTTCCCCCAGGCTGGCTCTGTCCCAACACGCAGCCACAGAATGCCCACAACCTTTTTCTTCAAGGAGCTCAAGGTGGAATACATGGTTTACCCCCTCCTCGCTTTATCCCCACAACAACCCTGTGGGGTAAGTTAGGCTGAAAGGCAATGACTGGCCCCCAAGGCCATGGCTGAGTGGGGATTAGAACCCTGGTCTTCTAACCACTACAGCATGCTGACCCATAGCTGTCAAGCGTCCCTTATTTGGCGGGACAGTCCCTTATCCCAGCGCCATGTCCCGTTGCTGTCCCTTATTGATGATGTCCCTTAAATAAGCTACTGAAGGTAATGGGGCCCTTTCTTTGTCCAGCTGTGCTTTGTCAACAACAAATTGTTGCTGCTTTTTTGTGTTGAATATATGCTATATGGCAATTTATGGACCTAATAGGTATCTAAAGCCATTTGCACGCAACAAAATATGTATTTTATCAAAGTAATTGTTGATCCCTTATTTTGTCTGCTGATCCCTTATTTTCGAGGCTGCTGGTCCCTTATTTTCAAATCTGTAAATTGACAGCTTACAGGTTCAGGAATGGGCTCAGGCCCCATTCTCACCATAGAATGAAAGTACTGTGATACCACTTTAAACAGCCATAGCTGCCCCCAAAGAATTATGGGAGCTGTAGTCTGTTAAGGATGCTGAGCAGTGTTAGGAGACTCCCTATCCCCGCCCTCCTCATCTGCTACAATTCCCAGTCAATCGCTCTTTCCAGGGAAGTGTGGGAACTGTAGCACAGAAACCCATCCAAAAGTTACTCTGTCCCAGTGGCAGAGATTCATACTCTGGCACTGGGGGTGGAGGGGGGGCATGGCTGGCACACATCCCGGGGGGGTGGCATGCGTCCTGGGGGCATGGCACGCCGTTTGCTGGGGCGTGGCACCCAGCGCGGGGGGGGCAACCACAATGGCACCCCACCAGGATCCTGATGCTGGGGGCGGTGCGCTCCCCCGCCCCCTCTTCCTCCGACAGTGTTCTGTCTGGAAGCTCTAGCATGTTGCAATATACATCTAGAAAGGCATCAGGTAGGCTTTCCTGTCTTTCCCACCTGCAAATAGCTACAAGCCATGATGGTTGTTATTATCCCCCTACATGATTGGAGTGGTGAGACGCGGGTGGCGCTGTGGGTTAAACGACAGAGCCTAGGACTTGCCGATTGGAAGGTCGGCGATTCGAATCCCCGCGACAGGGTGAGCTCCCGTTGCTCGGTCCCTGCTCCTGCCAACCTAGCAGTTCGAAAGCACCTCAAAGTGCAAGTAGATAAATAGGTACCGCTCCGGCGGGAAGGTAAACGGCGTTTCTGTGCGCTGCTCTGGTTCGCCAGATGCGGCTTAGTCATGCTGGCCACATGACCCGGAAGCTATACGTCAGCTCCCTCAGCCAGTAAAGCGAGATGAGCGCCGCAACCCCAGAGTCAGTCACGACCAGACCTAATGGTCAGGGGTCCCTTTATCTTTACCTTACATGGTTGGGGGCAGCAAGGACAATAGGCTCAGGAGCTGAAATCATTCCTGACCCGAGGCAGCAGCAATCAGACGGCTGCAGATATATGCAAATGGGGGCCTTTAGGGGACGTGAGGGACGCGGGTGGCACTGTGGGTAAAACCTCAGTGCCTAGGACTTGCCGATCGTATGGTCGGCGGTTCGAATCCCCGTGGCGGGGTGAGCTCCCGTCGTTTGGTCCCAGCTCCTGCCCACCTAGCAGTTCGAAAGCACATCAAAGTGCAAGTAGATAAATAGGTACCTCTCCGGCGGGAAGGTAAACGGCGTTTCCGTGTGCTGTGCTGGTGCCGGCTCGCCAGAGCAGCTTCGTCACACTGGCCACGTGGCCCGGAAGTGTCCTCGGACGGTGCCGGCTCACGGCCTCTAGAGCGAGATGAGCACGCAACCCTAGAGTCGGACACGACTGGCCCGTACGGGCTGGGGTACCTTTACCTTTACCTTTTTAGGGGAAGTGAGCAGACCGTAAACATCAAGTGGCTTCGTCTGTGAACCCAGTTTTGGCACCACAAACCTAAACAAAATCCCCTTGGCCGTAAGTCATGCAAGAGTTCACTCCCATTTTCTTCCAAGTAAGGGCACCCAGGAATGAGGCCTCCTCCCTTTTAAAAATGTGTCTGGTTAGATGTTGCAGAAAGGAATAATCGTGGGAGAAACCAGAGTCTGTTCCGGGTCTTGCTGCCCAGTTTGGGGAACTCCAGTGATGATGAGGAGAAGGAAGAGGATCTCCTGAGAGCTTTGGGAGCCAGGAATTCCCCTGCTGGACATTTCTGCAGAGAAAGAGGAGGGAGGGAGGGAGAGAAAGAGAAGCCGCTTCATTTGCATTCAGATGTGCCGGTTACTGTTTTCAAGTCCCAGGATGTGATTCCGATGAAAGACAGTTAATTCAATTTCAACAGAGAAATTGATTAATGGACTGGATTAAAATAAATCCCTGATGTCCCCAAAACTGCAAAGCATACCAATTCCACAGTCTCTCCCAGTTTCTTCTCCTTCCATGGTTATTCCACTTTTTTTGGGGGGGAGGGGCAAAATAAAATAAAGGAACAAGGAGCAGATTGTGGGTGGGTGGTTTGTGTGTGTGTGTGTGTGTGTGTGTGTGTGTGTGTGTGTGTGTGAGAGAGAGAGAGAGAGAGAGAGAGAGAGAGAGAGAGAGAGAGAGATTAAACACACCTTCCTCTTTAATTAGCTTGATTTATATGCATTTATACTAACAGACTAGCCTGTTGGGAATACATTGATCTTGGGTTTCTTCTCGCTGCCTCCAGCAGATTTCAGAAATGAATATGCATTTGCAAGAAGCAAAACATAAAGAAGGATGCAGAACTCTCAGTATGTAGGTCAAAGCCTCCACACTCCAAAGGAAGCCCTTGGCACCAGGCAGAACCTGACTTCTGCACTTCAGAGACTGATCTGTGTCTGGACTGGGCAGCAGAGGGTCCACGGCTCTCCTGAACTTCATCTTCACCAGCCTTCTCTTATTTTAAATATGTAGACAATGGGTCTCAACCTTTCCTGAAAATGTGGAGTGTATAATCTCAGGAAAAGACAGGGGATGCTGACTGCTGTGCATTCCACAACTGTCTGTGGCTATTTTATTTTTTTTAATGAAGTCTTTAATGAATGGTTGGTAGGAAGTTTTGGGGTTTTTTATTAAGAAGGTTAACGGGACGCGGGTGGCGCTGTGGGCTAAAGCCTCAACGCCTAGGGCTTGCCGATCGAAAGGTCGGCGGTTCGAATCCCCGCGGCGGGGTGCGCTCCCGCTGTTCGGTCCCAGCGCCTGCCCACCTAGCAGTTCGAAAGCACCCCCGGGGGCAAGTAGATAAATAGGTACCGCTTACCAGCGGGAAGGTAAACGGCGTTCCGTGTGCGGCTCTGGCTCGCCAGAGCAGCGATGTCACGCTGGCCACGTGACCCGGAAGTGTCCCCGGACAGCGCTGGCCCCCGGCCAATAAATGTGAGATGGGCGCACAAACCCCACAGTCTGTCAAGACTGGCCCGTTCGGGCAGGGGTACCTTTACCTTTACCTTTATTAAGAAGGTAAAAGAAAGGACTTCACTGAAAATAATGACTAATCAGTTGATGGAAGTCAGTCTCCCTGGGGTTTTGCACTTCAGGGGAAATGCTACAGGAAGACTCCAGAGAGAGCCAGCGTGGTGTAGTGGTTCAGAGCGGTGGACTCGTAATCTGGTGAACCGGGTTCGCCTCCCCGCTCCTCCACATGCAGCTGCTGGGTGACCTTGGGCCAGTCACACTTCTCTGAAGTCTCTCAGCCCCACTCACCTCACAGAGTGTTTGTTGTGGGGGAGGAAGGGAAAGGAGAATGTGAGCCGCTTTGAGACTCCTTTGGGTAGTGATAAAGCGGGATGTCAAATCCAAACTCTTCTTCTTCTTCTCTTCTTCCAGAGAGCAGGAAGCCCAGGGAGGCAGGGAGCCTCCAGAAAGCTGGAGAGATATTTCATGGAAAGAAAAGCAAATGCCACCATCTTCCATCCTCATCACCTGTCATGGGCAGGTTCGATGCAGAAGAATAGTGGGAGGAAGCAGCTGAGGAAACCTAAATGAAAGAAGGCTCAGAGGCCAGGGAGTAGTGTTGAGACTACAAAGAGGTAAA
Organism: Podarcis vaucheri; assembly: GCF_965113315.1. Classification (NCBI taxonomy): domain Eukaryota; kingdom Metazoa; phylum Chordata; class Lepidosauria; order Squamata; family Lacertidae; genus Podarcis; species Podarcis vaucheri. The sequence continues at coordinate 85,759,281 of NC_138765.1, read as the reverse complement.
AGATGGGGAAGAAGAGGTAACAGGGGTTCATGAGCAGGAAGCGTCTGTGGCAGAGAGAAGTCCAGAATCAGAATGTTATGTACAGTGGTACCTCGGGTTAAGTACTTAATTTGTTCCGGAGGTCTGTACTTAACCTGAAACTGTTCTTAACCTGAAGCACCACTTTAGCTAATGGGGCCTCCTGCTGCCGCCGCGCCGCCAGAGCACGATTTCTGTTCTCATCCTGAAGCAAAGTTCTCAACCCGAGGTACTATTTCTGGGTTAGCGGAGTCTGTAACCTGAAGCATATGTAACCCGAGGTACCACTGTACTGAGTTGAATAGGATCCAAAATGCAGCAGTCTGATTGGTCCTAGAACAATAGGATTCAGAATGCAGCAGTCTGATTGGTCCTAGAACAATAGGACCCAGAATGCAGCAGTCTGGTTGGTCCTAGAACAATGCAGCAGTCTGATTGGTCCACAGGAGCCACCCAATCCAGCTCCAGGTGGAAGGGAATCCGCAACCTGATTGGCCTACAGGAGAATCCCGGAATTAGCCAATCATGTGGGGCCCATTGTGTAAATAATGTATATAAAGCAGCATTCTGGGGGAACTTCCATTCCTTCTCACCTTTATGAGCTGAATAAAGAGCATGAAATCTACTCTCGACTCCGAGTATATTTCACAGAAACAGGAGAGTGGAATGAGGGAGCCCAAGAGGCAAAGCTGAGCCATGCTGGTGAAGAGGCACAGGTGTCTCCCATTCCAGCTGTGACTTCCAGAACCAGGAGCAGCATGAAGAGGGCGGAGGAGCAATTAGCACCACACAGGCACAGTCTCAGATTGCTTGGGGAAAACCCTAGAGAGGAGGGGACTTAAGCAGTTGTTTTCTTAACTGCTGCATGGGGGCAAGACCTACCAGAGATGAGCCTGACACCCCTGTGCATATCTTCTTTTTTCTCCTGAAGAGTTGACTCTGCTTGCTTCGTGTGATTTGCTGTTGGCTTGCTCTTGTCATCACCACCACGAAGCACTGAATGAAAAGTACAAGAAGTTCTAAAGTGCCTTATGAATGAGGCAGAGAAATGGGAACCTCTTTGGCCAAGAGGAAGAGATCTTTTGAGGAGAAGATTACAGGGGAGGAAAGTCTTTGAGGACGTGGAGTAGTAGTCAGGAGGAGAGTGCTGCATCAAGCCTTTGGCTGCCTGTATTGCCAGCAATTCAAGGACGGTGAGGATGAAAAGAAGATGTCTCTGCAAACAGAGCTCATTGCAAATGCAGCTGATACGGAAAGGGGGGGGCATGCCTTCCTTCACCCTTCTACCGGCCACCAGAGGGTCCAAGGCGATGACCTCAAGGGCTCCCAACCCCACATGGACCCCTCAGCCCCCACACCATTACACAAGCACCACACTCTATCCCAAGCCCCATAGATAGAGTGCCTTTTCCCTTTCCTACACCGATCCGCTATTACGGGCGAAATAAGCCCAAATTCTTATGCCTCTTTCCCGCTCTATCTTTACTGTGGGTTGACCGTACAAAGCTGTATCCCCCATTCGCTTCAATGGCTGCGTTCTATCCAATCAGAACCATGCATTCGCTTTGCAGAGCTAGCTCAGCGAGCTCCTGCACGCCTCATTTAACCTTTTGACGGCTCCCCGCTGGGAGAACAATGGAACTGAAACTTGTGAACTCATAAAAGTGTCAAATCTTGCTACAATGTATCTATTTTGTTTCCGACTTCAATCACCAATATAAAATGGACTAAAAATGGACTAAAATCTTTAGAAATTCGTATAAAATCAACCACAACTCCAATTTCCTTGCTTTTGGTGTCAATTGGCTCAGTCTCCTCGGGACTCCATGACACCTCCCCTGCCTCCATAATCCCTCGAGCGAGGAATCACGTACTCAGGAAGACCCTAATCCAGTCAAATCACTCTGCCCAACCTTTCCTCCGGGCAATGCCAGGTGGCAGACTTTACATACTTGGACTATTGTCTTCTCATCACCGGTACTCAGGAAGTGCTTATCCGCACATATCTCCAGCTCTGCATATTCCTCCCTCCCTCCTCCATATGTTAATCTGTATAACCCAACCTCTCCTTAAAATATTCATGATGTAACCTGTGTAACCCAACCTCTCTCTAATGTATTCATGATGTAATTATGATGTATTTTGCACTGTATTCTGGGACATGGAGGGAAGTTTCAAAAACTCATGTCACCGCTTTCTCGCTGTTCAATCTCGTCTTGAACCTGTTGTGCAATAAACTTGGATCTTCTGCAGTTTGCTCCTGTCTCCGGCTGAGCTCATTTTCTTCTGCAGGGACCCGCGGACCTAGTCCGACGAGCTGGGTGGCAGAGTAGCCCCGCACCCAGATTTTACCGTAACACAGCTTATCTCCTCAGTTCCTCACACAGTGTTGCGGGGTTGCTTGGGCGCCCTAGGAAGCTCAGCCAGGCTACAAGCTGATCTTGAAAGATCAGTGCTTCACATACATGTGTGCAGCTCAACAGCCCATCCTAGAAAACTGTTATGAGTTGGAGGTAGTGGTCAGTCTGGATGGAGTCCCTTCCTGTTCTTGGGGTCCTGTACCCAGGGAGGGTTAGAATCTAAGAGAGAATACTGTTGCTGCACTAGTCAGAATTCAGACAATGAGCTTAACTGTCCACTTAAGTCTCCTCATCAACATCCCAAAAGAATTAGCAATGGTGCAAGAGCTACAGCTGAGTGATGGGACCCTCCAGGTTAAGAAGAAGAGTTTGGATATGATATCCCGCTTTATCACTACCCGAAGGAGTCTGAAACCGGCTAACATTCTCCTTTCCCTTCCTCCCCCACAACAAACACTCTGTGAGGTGAGTGGGGCTGAAGGACTTCAGAGACGTGTGACTGGCCCAAGGTCACCCAGCAGCTGCATGTGGAGGAGCGGGGAATCGAACCTGGTTCACCAGATTACGAGTCCACCGCTCTTAACCACTACACCACACTGGCTCTCTTAAGGGGTGGGTCTTTGCTCCACCACCACCCCCTCACTTAGCTGCTAGGTAAGAAAAAAATATCCAGTGTGTACGTGAGAGAGAGCTGTGCTGGAAGCAGCTGGAAGCTGGAGACACAGAGATCTGCTTGCTCTTTGTTGTTGTTTGTTGTTGTTTAGTCGTTTAGTTGTGTCCGACTCTTCGTGACCCCATGGACCAGAGCACGCCAGGCACTCCTGTCTTCCACTGCCCCCCGCAGTTTGGTCAGACTCATGCTTGCTCTGGGCTGGATCAAAGCTCTGTTGGGGTGTTAATGCTGTGAGCTCCTCCCTTCTATGCTCAGGTTGTATAGATGCATTAATAAAACCATATATCCTAAGAGCACAACAGTCTCTGCTGATCTTCATTCCATGGACACTGAGCCTGGGTTAAGCACCTAGAACCCCTGGATTCTCTCACTGCTAGTCGATTGGGCAATGATGTAGTCTCCTTCATTGCAGGTTTGGATTGCAGAATGCCGCGGCGAGGCTCCCTACGGGGTCCTTGCCACGGGATCACATTCACCCAGTGCTTTACCAGATGCACTGGCTCCCAGTGGAGTACAGCATAAGGTGCTGGTTTTGACCTTTAAAGCCCTATGCGGCCTAGGACCCTCGTACCTACAGGACCGCCTCTCCTGCTATGCCCTGCGGAGGACCTTAAGGTCCACAAATGACAACATTTTGGAGGTCCCAGGTCGCAAGGTGGTTAGATTGGTTTCAACTAGGGCCAGGGCCTTTTCAGTACTGGCCCCGACTTGGTGGAACGCTCTGTCACAAGAGACTAGGGCCCTGCGGGACTTGACATCTTTCCGTGAGGCCTGCAGGACAGAGCTGTTCTGCCTGGTCTTTGGTTTGGACTCAGTCTGACCCTTATGTTTCCCTCCCCTTACGGTTTAGATCTATGAGCTACTTTTAAAATGAGGCTGCTTTTTAAATTGCATTTTAACCTGTATTTTAAACTGGGGTTTTTTTCTATTAGATTTTTACTGTAATTTTACTGCTGGTAGCCACCCTGAGCACGGCTCTGGCCAGGGAGGGCGGGGTATAAATAAAATTTATTATTATTATTACAGTAGTACCTCAGGTTAAGTACTTAATTCGTTCTGGAGATCCGTTCTTAACCTGAAACTGTTCTTAACCTGAAGTACCACTTTAGCTAATGGGGCCTCCTGCTGCCGCCGCGCCACTGGAGCACAATTTCTGTTCTTATCCTGAAGCAAAATTCTTAACCTGAAGCACTATTTCTGGGTTAGCAGAGTCTGTAACCTGAAGCGTATGTGTTAAGTTGTGGGTGAACATATCAGACGACACAGCGATTCTTCAAACAGCTCTTCTTTATTCAGAGGCCACAACAGAACTGAACTGAAGGGCTCAGTCAGCCTGCTTATATAGAGCTCCAGTACAACGTTACTGTAGCACTTTCTAAAACTATCCAATCACTGAACGTCACTTTCGATCCTTCATTTGCATAACTATCTACAGTATCCCCCTGCTTGCCCAGGGTGAGAACTTCAGTACATAACAGTATGTAGCCCAAGGCATATGTAACCCGAGGTACCACTGTATTAGATTGCCATCTGTCAGGGATTGTTTAGCTGTGATTCCTTCATTGTGGGGCAGGGGGGTTGGGCGAGATCACCATTGGAGTCCCACCCCTACAGTTATGTGAATCAATGACCTTGGAAGGTGGTGGGCTCTCCTTTATTGGAGACTTTCAAACAGAGGCCGGATGGCCACCTGCCAGGGATTCTTTCGCTGTGATTCCTGTATTCCGGGGGGTTGGACTCGATGACTGTTTAGGACCCCTTCCAGCTCTACAATTCCATGATTCTAAGATCACTATAGGGACGTGGGTGGCCCCGTGGGTTAAACCACAGAGCCTAGGACTTGCCGATCAGAAGGTCGGCAGTTCGAATCCCCGCGACAGGGTGAGCTCCCATTGTTTGGTCCCTGCTCCTGCCAACCCAGCAGTTCGAAAGCACGTCAAAGTGCAAGTAGATAAATAGGTACCGCTCCAGCGGGAAGGTAAACGGCGTTTCTGTGCACTGCTCTGGTTCGCCAGATGTGGCTTTGTCATGCTGGCCACATGACCCGGAAGCTGTACGCCGGCTCCCTCAGCCAGTAAAGCGAGATGAGCGCCGCAACCCCAGAGTCGGTCAGACTGGACCTAATGGTCAGGGGTCCCTTTACCTTTACCTTTAAGATCAGTACAGAACCAAATCATTTGGGTGCTGAAGTTTGGCTTATCCCAGAGCAAAGAACCTCGAGTTATATCTGTAGAGAGGCAGGAGTTACACACACATACTTCTTGCAGGTGTCTGTCTGTCCCTCAGAAGTGCTGTGTCTGTCCAGCCCAGGCATCCTCCAGATGATGATGATGATATTTTTTTATTTATACCCCGCCCTTCCCAGTTCAAAAACCGAGCTCAGGGTGGCTAGCAACAAATTTAAAACACTTTAAAACACTTAATTATAAAAGCAGCGTAAAATACAGTATAAAAACATGAATAACAATAAAAATCAAAAATCAATTAGATATTCCCCAGGGCTAGCTGGCTGAATTGGTCCTACTTGGGCCAGCAAGGAGGCCAGGGGAGAATTAGCTGTGGGGTCTCAGAGCTTCATAAAAGGGGAGGGGGAGGGAAGAGAAGGGAAATAAAAAGTCAGGCTGAATTCAAATGAAGGGACCATGAAACCAACGCTTCTGAGAGGCTTCCTGGAGTCTATTACTGAACAGCCATAGGATTAGCAAGGACACGTTTGCACAGTGCGACCTGCCTGGAAGGTTGACGAATGCCTTTTAAAGATACTTTAATTAGCATGATTTACACCACCTCTCATTGATTGGCTTGTCAACACTTCAGGAATCTATCAAAGAGAAAATGGACAGCATCGACCACAGTGAGCCAGCCCTTGGAAATGCATCAGCCTGCTCTGCTTCAGAACAAAGTGGCTGGAACAGTGAGTAGCAGATGGAGGAAGCCTTGCTTATTCAAATACAGCTCAGCTAATGAAAGGGGGCATTTTCACACTGGGGGATTCCTGAAAGGAGCTGAGTGGAGGTTTCTGGAAATGGCCGGATGCTGTTCTATGCAGAAGTCATTTTTAATATTATTTATCATTGCAATAATAGTACACCTCAATTAGTATACAAGTTTTCATAAGCAAAAATATAGGCAGGTCTCTGCCTCCAAAGAGCTTACACTATAAAAAGGGGAAAGCAGGGAGGAAGTAGAACTGTGGAATTGTTAATGATGTATGGAAGTGACAGCTGGACCATCCAGAAGGTGGATCTCTGAAGAATTGATGCTTTTGAATTCTGGTGCTGGAGGAGACTCTTGAGAGTCCCATGGACTGCAAGAAGATCAAACCTCTCCATTCTGAAGGAAATCAGCCCTGAGTGCTCACTGGAAGGACAGATCCTGAAGCTGAGGCTCCAATACTTTGGCCACCTCATGAGAACAGAAGACTCCCTGGAAAAGACCCTGATGTTGGGAAAGAAGGGGACGACAGAGGATGAGATGGTTGGACAGTGTTCTCGAAGCTACCAGCATGAGTTTGACCAAACTGTGGGAGGCAGTGGAAGACAGGAGTGCCTGGCGTGCTCTGGTCCAGGGGGTCACGAAGAGTTGGACACAACTAAACGACTAAACAACAACAATAAGAGTTGGAAGATTCATGTAGTACAACCCGCTGCAAGGCAGGAATTACAGCTAATGAATTGCTAACAGATGGCCATCCAACCTCTGTTGAAAAATCTCCAATGAAAGAGAGTCTGCCACCTTCCAAGGGAGCCCATCTCACTATTGAACAGCTCTTATCACCAGAAAGTTCACTTTCATGTTTATTTTGAATCTGCTTTTTCATATTTGAATTCATTGGTTTGGATCCTGTCCTCTGCAGCAGCAAGAAAACAAGCGTGCTCCATCTTTCATGTGACAGCCCTTCAGATATCTGAAGATGGCTCCCATTTCACCCCTCAGTCTCTGCCAAACTAAACATGCCCAGCTGACTCAAACGCTCCTCATAAGTCTCTGGAGTTCAGCTTCAGGCTGCAGATGCAACCAGCAAAAGATCACCACAACAAGCCAGTACGTTTCCGGGCACAAATCAAAGTGTTGGTTCTGACCCTTAAAGCCGTAAATGGCCTCAGTCCAGTATACCTGAAGGAGCGTCTCCACCCCCATTGTTCAGCCTGGACACTGAGGTCCAGTGCTGAGGGCCTTCTGGTGGTTCCCTTGCTACGAGAAGCCAAGGGAACCAGGCAGAGGGCCTTCTCGGTAGTGGCACCCACCCTGTGGAACGCCTTCCCTCCAGATGTCAAAGAGAAAAACAACTACCTGACTTTTAGAAGACATCTGAAGGCAGCCCTGTTTAGAGAAGCTTTTAAAGTTTGACGGACTATTGTATTTTACTATTTTGTTGGAAGCCGCCCAGAGTGGCTGGGGAAACCCAGCCAGATGGGTGGGGTATAAATAATAAATTGTTGTTGTTGTTGTTGTTGTTGTTGTTGTTGTTATGTTGCAGAGTAGGGGAAGAAGATGAAGAAGAAGAGTTTGGATTTGATATCCCGCCTTTCACTCCCCTTCAGAAGTCTCAAAGCGGCTAACATTCTCCTTTCCCTTCCTCCCCCACAACAAACACTCTGTGAGGTGAGTGGGGCTGAGAGACTTCAATGAAGTGTGACTGGCCCAAGGTCACCCAGCAGCTGCATGTGGAGGAGCGGAGACGCGAACCCGGTTCCCCAGATTACGAGACTACCGCTCTTAACCACTACACCACGCTGGCGGGGAGGGGTGTTGAAGTTTGAAACGGCATTGATATGCTCTACATCCAAGCTTGCTCCCTTGAAGCACCTCCACTGGTACAATGAAACTGAGAGAGTGTATGAGACCCAGCCAAAGGAGGACTGTGATGAATAGATGTTCCAGAGGAGAGCACTGCCGGTGCCTCGGTGGTGGTGGCTCGGAGGATTGCCCTTTGGCAACCATTGCCACACCATTGCCACAGAAGATGCTCTGGCGCTACCAGCTTCCCTTTGAAGACCAGCCCTTGGCTGCCCTCCCCGCATCCCATCCATCCAAATTCATCCGTCTCCTACTGTGCTCAACTCCTGGCTGTGCAATTATCATTTTAAAGGCTCGTAAATGCTGATCAGGCTGCGGGATGATTGAAAGGATTGGGCTGGGTGTCTGAGGAGGCTTTGGCTGGCTAGAAGGGGGTCGGGACCCCCTAAAAGGGAGCAGGAGCTAAGCAGGGAACTTCTGGGCTCCACAGAACCATGATTACTTCAGGCCATGGCTTTGCGTGTGAAAGGTCCCAGTTTCAATCTGCACTGACAGCATCTCCAGGTAGGGCTTGGAAGTGACTCCACCTGGGATCCTGCTCTGTCTTGCAGCTGTGTACTCACGACGATCTGAACGCACAGTGAGGTTGTTTCTGTTAGGATACAGTTCCGTTCCACCTTTAGAACAGGTATGTGGAGTTGTTGTATGTCACATGTCTGTTTACTTCCAGCACAGTCTGCTGGGAACTTCCGTTGTATACAGCTTTTGCCTGTGCCTTTTTGCTTGGACACGAAGGGAAGCAGACATATTTTTTCCTTTGTCCTGATGCTGAATAAATGCTTGTAAATATGCTTACATATGCGCCTGTCCGCTACTTCTCTTGCAAAGAGTTCTTATCTCTGCTAGCTTGCGTGCTCAGTCTCTAAAGGTCTCTGAGGCTTGAGTTGCAGTTTTGATGCTGTTTCGAGAACTGGAGTTTGCCCGGCTGCCGGCCAGTGGGCTGGAGCCAGCTGGGGGCCTGCCAATTGCCACCAATCTCCCCAGACGCATCCCAATAGTTTCTTCCACACACACACAAACATGTGCACTGTGTCAAATGGTATCCACTTGTCATTCCAGTTGGAGGTATTTCCATGTTACTCGCTGTCCATCAACATCACTGGAAGGAGGGGAGGCATGGAGGTCTTCATACGGAGGCAGTGATGGCCACCAACCTAGATGGCTTTAGAAGAGGGTTAGAAAAATTCATGAAGGAGGAGAGGGCTATTGATGGCTACAAGCTGGAAGGTCTACGCTCTGCCTTCACAGTCAGAGGCAGCTTCTTAATGCCAGTTGCTGGAAACCACAGAGTTGCTCCTGTGCTTGGATCCTGCTTCCAGGTTCCTCACAGACATCTGCTTGGCCACTGTGAGAACAGGACGTTGGACTAGGTGGTCCATTGGCCTGATCCAGTGAGCTCTTCCTGAGTTCTTAAGTTCCCTGTCTTCCTTCAGATCTCCTCCTTAGAACACAGCCTGCAAGAATGAGACGAGGCTTCGAAATGTGCAAAGAAACAGCTCTTATTTGCTGACAGTCACCCAGGGAGTTTGCTGTTGAGAAGCTTCCATAGGGAAATTGTTGGGTTTTGGTCCCAGAGCTGAGGACATATCCATCATCCACATTTCTTGTTGAAAAGTCACTTCAGATCTGTTAGGGCTCGCCCACACTTCCTCTGGTCCTGTGCCTAGAAAGCACATGTTCAAGTGGTTTACTGCTTCATTCTTGCTTTCTAGGCATGGTTCTGAGCAGTTTTACCCTTGCCCCGCTCATTTCCAAGGGAAAACCCACTCTTTAGCGCTAGATCACAACAAATGGCTCCCATCCGCTCCAGCCACCCAGATGCCTTTTCAATTCCGGCAGGGCCAGGCTGGCTGGTGTTTTGGGGGTTTTCAGCCCTGATGACCTGGAGCTTGGGGAAGGCAGCAAAAATGGTCCATGAGGTTTAAAAATAAGATTCCAGCGCCTGGAGCAAGGCTTTTAGTGGTGCATATTGCATCATCTCTAACTGTATTAGCCATCTCGGGCAACTATAATTTATAGCTGCTCTTCTAAGGAGAACTATCGATATATTTATTCCTCACTAATATATAGAGCTGAGCTGTGCACCAAGCCTTTTGAGCCTTGCCAGTTTTCTATCAGTGTTGGTATGAATGAATACTTATTTGACTTCGCAGCAGAAATAGAAAAAGCATTTTTAAAGGCTGGAGAAACGTTTAGTCCCTTTTGCTTCTCCCTGGTGCTGAAAATGACTCTTTTTTTATATATTTAGGAATGGAATAAGGAGGGGGAATCACATTTAACAGCCCCAGCGCTGGGTTTTGTTTAATATTTAATGTCTCAGAGCACTTTATAACAATAGATGCTGCTGTTCTCATTTTTCAAAGACAAGCAAGATACCTTTGCTAGTACCTTAAAGACTGGTGAATTTATCATTACAGAAAATATTCAGGAGACAGAGGCCACTTGGTCAGACAAGCTGAGTGGTCCCCTAAGTGAGTTGGCATTTGATGAATAGAGAGAAGACAGGAGGGGAGGAGCTCAAAAGGTGATTCAAAAGGTGAGCTAGTATGGACCAGCCATCTGGCTTGCTTTAAGGTGACACCTGACCTCTGACGTTCCCAACTACAGTGGCACCTCGGGTTAAGAACGTAATTCGTTCTGGAGGTCTGTTCTTAACCTGAAACTGTTCTTAACCTGAAGCACCATTTTAACTAATGGGGACTCCTGCTGCTGCCGTGTTGCCGCTGTGCGATTTCTGTTCTCATCCTGAAGCAAAGTTCTTAACCTGAGATACTATTTCTGGGTTAGCGGAGTCTGTAACCTGAAGCGTCTGTAACCCGAGGTACCACTGTACACACAAATGCACCCAAGGGGTTTTGTTTTTGTATCTTTTTCTCTTTTTTTGGTAATTGTTATATATTGGAAATCTATCTATAATCTATCTCTATCTATCTATCTATCATCTATCTATCTATCTATCTATCTATCTATCTATCTATCTATCATCTATCTATCTATCATCTATCTATCTATCTGTCTGTCTGTCTGTCTATCTATCTAATCTATCTATCATCTATCTATCTATCTATCTATCTATCTATCTATCTATCTATCTATCATCTATCTATCTATCTATCTATCTATCTATCTATCTATCTACTCTATCTATATCTACGGTATTTATCTATCATCTATCTATCTCTATCATCTATCTATCTATCATCATATGCAACAAATGAGAGTCCATCACCTTCCGAGGGAGTCCGTTCTACCATCAAACAGCTCTTTCTGTCAAAAAGTTATTTCTAACGGTTTGTTAAAATCACCTCTCCTGTCATTCAAGTCCCCTGGTTGAGGAAGGTGGCATTTTGTTGGAGGTTTTTGACCTGAGGCTGGATGGCCGTCTGTCAGGGATTTTTCAGCCGTGATTCCTGCATTGCAGGGGGTTGAACTAGATGACCGTTGAGGTCCCAACTCTATTATCCTGTGATTCTCTCTCCCCAGTGCTCTGGAATGATGCTAGCATTGAGCCACAGGGGGAGGTACAAAATGCTGGCCAGGCTGCCTACTGTATGTAGGTGCTACCGGCTGCAGAGGCAGCCCTACCACTAAAATAGAAAGACATGGTGTGAGCCTTGCCCCGAAGAAATTCCTTCACATGGTCTAGCTGAAGAAATGAGGAAGGTCAAGAATGGGTCAACCCCATCCATCTGTGGTACCCCATGGCTTTCTTCCCAGTACAGCACCAGTTGGAAATGGTCAGTGCTGGTGGAATCCCAGCTAAGAGCCATCCTGGCACAACAGCCCAGCAGCCCCTGACCCTCGAGGCTCAGGTAGCCCCCTGGGCTCTCCAGGAGTCATTTGAATGACACCCCACACCCTGGGCGTGCCCCTGAGTTGAGTTTACAAACTCTCCCCCTCATATCCTTGATCCACCTTCAGAACTGTAAAGGGAAATCTCTTTTCCATGAGGAGGAGGAGGAGGGTTTAGAGGAGGGGGGCAGGGTGATTTAATCAAGGGGTATTTAAATGGTGGGGTGGACTTCATTTACCATAATAGCATGATATAAAAGTTTAAAGGCTTCCACAAAAAATCAATAAATCCATGATCCGGTTTTATGCCCCTTCAAGTTCTCCTTATAAATCTACAAAAGAGGATGTATCATCTCTCAGCAAATATGTCACATGGCCACTTTCTTTGGGAAAAGCCTTGGACTGCTTGGGCATAAATCGCTTTCCTCCTCCATCCTTTGTCTCTCTGAGTTTCAATCTCAACTTCCGCTCACCCGCCTTGCTGGAAAGCTACCTAATCTGTGCTGGAAATAAGGCCCAGAAGTTGGATGGCTATCTGTGTCAGGGATAATTTAGCTGTGATTTCTGCATTACAGCTGATTGGAGTGGATGACCCTTGAGGTCCATTCCAACCCTACAATTCCGGGAAATTGTGAAATACGCAGAGGTCAACATCCCAGATACTGGACTCTCCTCACTGTCCTATTAACCCCCCCCCCAGGACTTATTGACCTGTTTTTGCCCTCAGAGATCCCAGGAAGCAGAGATCCCTTAACTCCTTGGCAAGGCTGCTGGTGTCAACCCTCAATTTATCTATTAAACTGTTATTCCAGGAAGGATTTGTTAAAATACTGTTATAGGAAATTTCCTCAGGCTCACTTGGATTGTCAGACAAAGACACCAGCCAAGAATAAAGGAGCAAAACAGCAGCCAGCAGGAAACAGTACAGGAAAACAGTCCTAAAGGCATTTTGACGCTTTCAGTGACCTCAAATATTGTATCTGTGCTCACAAACCCTGCCTTAAGGGCACATTTGGGTATGAATAGGGTGAGCCTGTGACCTGGACTCAGGAATTAAGTATTTATCAGCACAAAAGAATAGTCAGGCTCTCCAGGTAAGCCCATCAACAGGTTTCCTGCCAGACAGGATTTAACTGTAGACCGCCCCTTCTGCTCTAGACCACCCCTTCAGTGATGTGTGTACAGTGTTAGGATATTTCCGTTCCACCTTAAAAGGGAGCAGGATGTTTGTGTCACAGCCTGCGTATTTCCTGTTCACAGGATGTTTATGTTTCCTATTGCTTTTGTTTTTGTCTCTCTCTGTCTGAGACACTGTCGCAGGCAGTCATGTCTTTCTTTGTTCTGATCAACGCTGAATAAAGCTTGTAAATAATGCTCTCTGGAGTGCGACTTCTGCTGTGACTATCTACTGATAGAGTGTGCATGAGCTCTAGAACGTGGCCAGATAACTTCTAGAAACTCATGTCGCTAATCGATGATACTGCGTGCCTACCAGAGATCAATGGATCGTCCGGCAAACGGCTTGGGGCCATGATGGACTTTATCTCCCTGGCAGTATCCCAACATACAGTGGTACCTCTGGTTACAAACTTAATTCGTTCCAGAGGTCCGTTCTTAAGCTGAAACTTCCGGGTTAGTGGAGCTCGTAACCTGAAGCTTTCGTAACCAGAAGTGTTTGTAACCAGAAGAATTTGTAACCAAAGGTATCACTGTATGATGTATTGGGGGTTGGTCTTGGGCAGGGGTAGGCAAAGTAAGGCCCAGGGGCCAGATGCAGCCCAATCGCCTTCTCAATCCGGCCCACGGATGGTCCGGGAATCAGCGTGTTTTTACCTGAGTAGAATGTGTCCTTTTATTTAAAATACATCTCTGGGTTATTTGTGGGGCATAGGAATTCATTTTTTTCCCCAAAATATAGTCTGGCCCACCACATGGTCTGAGGGATGGTGGACCGGCCCATGGCTGAAAAAGGTTGCTGACCCCTGGTCTTGGGCTTCAGGGTGGGCAATTGCAAAAGTCTATATAAGGGTGGGCACACCTTTGTTCATGGTCCCTCCCCTCCCCCTTGTGTGTGGGGGGAGCACCCTGTTGCAACAGCTTTAATAAAGATCAGGCTTACTAGCTCGGGTTGGCCTCTGTTATTTTCTCCTGCCAATAGAGAACCTACAAAAGGACTCTATATTGTAGCCTTATTAGACTTTACCGATTGGTTGGGTGAGCGTTGCTCCCGGAGAGGGAAGAAAGAGTCAAAAGACATGGAGGATGGTTCAGAGAAAGAGTTCTTTATTTCTGCTCTCCAGACCAGCAGAAAGGCACTTGAGTGGTCAGTTCACAGCAAGTCCAAAGAAATGAGAAATTTCATGCAGTATATATATCCTCCAGGCACCCTCTCCCCCCTTCCCCAGGAATCCAACCACCTCAGCTCATACACGCAAGTTGACATCCATGACCATAAACAGATATTCCTGTTCCAGTACTCTTGACCATAAAAGGTTGTTCCTGTTCCTATACTCTTCTCTTGGGGCAGGAGGTCACCAGCTCTGAGAACACTCCTGGCACTGTTCCTGGGTCTCTTATCAGACTTGACAAGGTCTGTGCGTCTTTTTGTGGTCAGGGTGTAAGTTAAGACCCAGATGCGCCATCCCTGCTCCACTGGAACAGTCAAGGCCATACATTGCCGTCACGGACTGATAAAGGAGAGGGCTTTGAGCACTTATTTATACAGCTGGGTTTCTGTTTATACATTGACTCAAAAGCTCAAGTTAATGCATTTTAGAAACGCATCCAACAATGTGGATTTTGGGTCCCGTATCAGACTGACTGCACAGAAACCCATTCCTTTAATATGGGCTCTTGGGTACCCCCCTGGGGAAAAGGAGCAGTTTTGCCATTGCCCTTCTGTCGCCTTCTCCCCTGACCCTGATTCCTCTTCCTCCACCACCCCTCCCCTTCCCAGTCATGACAACGAGAAAAAGGGGAGTTCATTCTGCTGTGAGTGATATTAATAGTTTGCATCTTTATTTTGACTTATCTGGGGATTGTTTAACTTTGCTGTGTACATTTTGATATGTTTTTATTTGTTGCTTGTGACTACTTTTGTTATATTTTTGTGTTTGTGTAAATCTTTTCACACTGTAAGCCGCCTTGAGTAGGGTTTTAACTATGGGAAGGCAGCGTGCAAGTAAACAATGACATAGAAGACCCACCCCGGGATTGTCAGGACTGGCCTAAATTGGGAGGGATTAACAGTATCTCACTCCATCTGTGTACTTTCACAAGATCAATAAGACTTCTCCCTTTTTAAAGGACTGGGCTGGTTGAGCGAAATGAGAAGAAAGAGGCAGATAGCTAGTCTGAAGAACTCAGTGGTGTGCTAGGCCTGTCGAGTTGATGAATGTGCCAAGGGCCAAGCCCAACCACTTAGCTTCTCCCTGTGCTTAAACTAATCCCTGTGTCTATCAATCATTGGGCGGGGAGGGGGGCGAGCCTGGACCCTCATTTGTTGCTAGGTCCATGAATATGCACAGCAAAGACAGCTTTTCCTTAAGGTACAGTGGAGGGAAAGCAAGCCTTATTTCCTTTTTGATCTGTTCATTTTGGTCCGCTCTTCGCTCCAGTCTTGGTTCCTGTTATGTACTGAGTTGAATAGGATCCAAAAGGCAGCAGTCTGATTGGTCCTAGAACAACAGGATTCAGAATGCAGCAGTCTGATTGGTCCTAGAACAATAAGATCCAGAATGCAGCAGTCTGATTGGTCCACAGGAGCCACCCAATCCAGCTCCAGGTGGAAGTGAATCCGCAACCTGATTGGCCTACAGGAGAATTGAAGAAGAGAAGAAGAGGAGAAATTGAATCAAGAATGGACAGTTATTTTTTTATTATTTTAAAGAACATTGCAAACATGTTAAAATATTAGCAGGTTTGATGTACCATTTATGAAGTAACGTGTAAAATAAGGGTTAAGGAATGGAGTTGAAA
The DNA here is from genome assembly GCF_965113315.1 of Podarcis vaucheri. NCBI lineage: Eukaryota > Metazoa > Chordata > Lepidosauria > Squamata > Lacertidae > Podarcis > Podarcis vaucheri. The sequence continues at coordinate 85,743,660 of NC_138765.1, read as the reverse complement.
ATTAATTGGAAAATCTAAAGATATATAAGGATCCTGAAATGGGAAACCTGGGGGGGGGGTGTCAATCAATTGGAAAGGGGATAAAAAGTGAATGTATGATGGTCGATGTTAAAAATTAAAAATAAAATTTATTTAAAAAGAGCAAAATCCATGAGGGTTTACATGTTCACCATTTAAAATAATGCTGCTGGCATCATAATGCTGTTATACAAAACTGTGGTGCAAATCCATTTTGAACACTGTACATAGTTCTGCTCACCTTGCCTGAAGAAGGATGTTGTAGATTTGGAAAAGGTTCAGAAGACGGGAACCAAAATGATTGAGAGGCTGGAGCATCCCTCTGCCGAGGAAAAGTTACAACCGTGGAGCTATTAAGAGAAAAGGCAAGTAAAAAGCAACATGATAGAAGTGTGTTAAAATTATGCCTGGCATGGAGAAAGTGGATAGAGGAAAGTTTCTCTCTCTCTCTCTCTCTCACTCACTCTCTCATAACACTGCAACTCATGGAAATCCAATGGAAGCTGAGTGTTGGAAGATTCAAGGCAGGTAAAAGTAGGTCCTTCTTCAAGCAGCCCATAGTTCCACTGTGGAACTTGCCTCCGTAGAGAAGGTAGTGATGGCCACCAACCTAGATTACTTTAAAAGAGGAAGGGGACGACAGAGGATGAGATGGTTGGACAGTGTTCTCGAAGCTACCAGCATGAGTTTGACCAAACTGCTGGAGGCAGTGGAAGACAGGAGTGCCTGGCGTGCTCTGGTCCAGGGGGTCATGTCAGATGCTGATGGTGAGTAACCAGGCAGGACTCCGACCTGTCTTTTACAGGTTTTATTGTGCAAGCTATTTACAGTGCAGATCTACAAAGTTCATGTCCGTCTTAGTCACTTGCAGAATCCGGGAGTGGCCCCTTCTGGTTTCTCCCCCAACATAAGAACTTCAGCCCCCCAAGCCCCCCCCCGAGCCTCCTTGCGTTTCACCCCTCTGCGGAAGCTGGGCGATGGAAGTGGCATGCGTCCCTCCTGCCCAGCCCAGCGAGGTGAGGCGCTGGGGCTCTCAGCAGCATCCTCGAGCCCTTTCCTCTCTTGGCTGGCCCCTTCCCTCTCTTCTCCACTGGAGGTGTGGCTTTTCCCACTGCTGGAAGAGGAACTGCTCCTCAGGAGTTTTGGAGGCTCTCTGTATCCCAACGGGCCCCCTCCCTCCCTCCCCTGTTCCGATGGCAGTCCCCTGACAGGTCACGAAAGAGTCGGACACGACTAAACAACAAACAACAATTTATGGAGAAGAGGGCCATCGATGGCTGTTAGCCAGGGTGGCTGTCCTCTGGTTTCATGGTCAGATAGAGCAATGCTTCTGAAAACAGTTGCTGGAATCCACAGGAGGCTAGAGAGGGTTTACGTGCACCAATCCTGCTTGAAGGTTTCCTGTTAGGGCATCTGTGAGAGCAGGGTGCTGGACCCTTCTTATGCAATGGCACAGCGTGTCCTCATGGGCCCCAGGGTGCACACACACACAGTGGGGCAGGCACTTGCCCTCCCAATCAGTCCAGATTGGACTGATGGGAAGGGTGCACGCCCGTTGCATCCTCCGGACACTGCCCTGCCAGCCCCATGCTGCTTTCTGAGGCTGGGATATGGGATGGACTTGCAAAGCAGTACAGTGGAACCTCGGGTTAAGAACTTTATTCGTTCCGGAGGTCTGTTCTTAACCTGAAACTGTTCTTGAGAGCCAGTGTGGTGTAGTGGTTCAGAGCGGTGGACTCGTAATCTGGTGAACTGGGTTCGCTTCCCCGCTCCTCCACATGCAGCTGCTGGGTGACCTTGGGCTAGTCACGCTTCTCTGAAGTCTCTCAGCCCCACTCACCTCACAGAGTGTTTGTTGTGGGGGAGGAAGGGAAAGGAGATTGTTAGCCGCTTTGAGACTCCTTAAAGGGAGTGAAAGGCGGGATATCAAATCCAAACTACTACTACTACTGCTACTACTCTTCTTCTTCTTCTTCTTCTTCTTCTTCTTCTTCTTCTTCTTCTTCTTCTTCTTCTTCACCTGAAGCACCACTTTAGCTAATGGGCCTCCCGCTGCCACCACGCTGCCGGAGCACAATTTCTGTTCTCATCCTGAAGCAAAGTTCTTAACCCGAGGTACTATTTCTGGGTTAGCAGAGTCTGTAACCTGAAGCATCTGTAACTCGAGGTACCACTGTACAGGGCTGGCAGGGGTGGTGTGAGAAGCAAAATGTTCCCTTGAAGAAACTGCACTCAGCAAAATGGGGGGCCCTCACCCCAGCCATGCTACGCCCCTGTTTTTAGGTTCTTATGTTTCCACAGATCAGAAAAGGGCACCCCAGTCGGCCAACCCCCTACTCCCTTACAGAACAGGTTCTTGGGTGTCCAATCCTGGCAACCAATGAAATGTGAGCATGTTGAAGTGGGCATTGCATGGACAGGCAGAGTCCCCCCCCAACCCCAGACGACCCCCTGAGTGGAATAATGACTCAAGACAACGTGCTATGGGATTAAAATTGGCCACAACTTTATCGAGTTTCAGATGTAGGGAGACCTTGGCCCAGGCATTGGGCGTTTATCCTTCCCAGTCCCCAGCCGCGAATCTGGGAGACATCAGGGTTCTCCAGAATGTGTGGGGATTGGGCTGGCTCTGGAAAACATATGTTCAAGCTGAGAGCCTGCCCACCGTTTCGCCGCTGTCACAGGGGCGCGCAATGACAACCTCCCGGCATATGGCCAAGACCCCTTTAACGGGGCACCTTGGGATAACCGCCGCAAAGGGGGCGTGGGTATCTTCTTCACGCCCGCCCCCCCCCATTTAGGAAGATAGACTAAAGGAGTCTGCCCAAGGCCTGAAACCGCCAAAGTTGTTACGTTTTGCTATGGGAAAGGCAAAACCTGCCAATGCAGGTAAATTCCTTTCCGGCCCTTCAACAGCGACCTTGACATAGCAGCGCCTGTGTACCTGTGGAGAAGAGGTTAACCTGCGAAAGAAGGCTTAACTGAGGGAGGGCAGGGTGGGAGATGCTCTGGAGCCAACTGACGCTTCGCAGGTAAGATTCACCTTCTGTTGTGTGGGTAGGGCAGTCCCCCCCTGCCTGGCCAATCCCCTGGCAATGCCTCCCCAGGTGGAATTGGACGATTGGCTAAGGTAGGTGGAGACCTCCAGGTATGCAGCCTGGGGAGGGCGAAGCCAGCCCGTACTACCGAGAGCCACACTGGGATCTGGGGTGGGGGGGCTGCGCATGACCACGCAATAGGCGCCCTCCATTTGATGTGGGGAGCGGTCATTTTCAGTGTAGGAGGGGCCAAGCCGCTGCAGGCAGTTGTCCCGATCTTCCTCATGGGTGCTTCTCCTTGGATGCCCGCAAGATGCCCAATTTGTTGTGTGTGAAATAATTCAAACATTACTGGGCAAAGCTACTCACACATTTCACAGGATGTGCTCCGTATGATGTCCCTGGTTTTTCTTCTGAATTATGCAAATCAGGATATTCATAGGGAAGGCTCTGAACTGGCGCTGAATCGTTTAGCTACAGCAAAGATTCTGATATGTAAATACTATAATAGTTCTAAAATCCCAGTGGTATCACAGGCACGGGATGAGGCTGCAGCGGCTTCTGAAAAGCAGCAATTTTATTCAGTTGCAAGAAGGGAAAATAATGAGTTATTCTGCTTCCAAAAGGACGAAGCTTTTGGAATAAGAATTTTCACACTGGCTATTTTTGTGACACTTCATTCTCTTGTAATAAATTGAGCCATTAGCATTCTCTCTCTCTTTTTATGCGTTTGATCATCATTTTGATATTGTAAAATAAATAAATAAACGAAACAGGGACAATGTAGACGCCCAAAGTGGGGAACTCGGAAGTTTTGGCAAATGCCATATTTCAAGTAAAGAGAAGGAGGTAAGGGCCATCATCGCCCAGCGGCAGAACATCTGCTCTGCATGCAGGTCTCAGGTTCAGCCCTCAGCACCTCCAGCTTGTGCTGGCAACATCCCCTGCCTTCAGCCCTGGAGAATGGCTGTCAGTCAGTGTGGACAACATTGAGTTAGGCAGACCAATGGTGTGAATCAGCATATGGCAGAGTCCTCTGTTCCAGGGACTGCAAGACACGACTAGGTTTGGAAAACTGTGCATAGTTCTAGTTGCCTCATCTGAAAAGAAAGGTTATTTTGTGCAGCTGGAAAAGACTGAGAAGAGGTAACCCAAATGATCAAGGGGACAGAATGACTCCCCTCTGAGGAAAGGTTGCAGTGTTCGGGACTTCTTCGTTTAGAAAAAAAGGAGAGTGAGAGGCGACAAGATAGTGTGATAAGAATTTTAAGGTCTTATATATTAGGTAAAGGAAAAGGTAAAGGGACCCCTGACCATTAGGTCCAGTCGTGACCGACTCTGGGGTTGTAGCGCTCATCTTGCTTTATTGGCCGAGGGAGCCGGTGTACAGCTCATGTGGCCAGCATGACTAAGCCGCTTCTGGCGAACCATAGCAGCACACGGAAATGGCGTTTACCTTCCCGCTGGAGCTGTACCTATTGATCTACTTGCACTTTGACATGCTTTCAAACTGCTAGGTGGGCAGGAGCAGGGATCGAGCAACAGGAGCTCACCCCGTCGCAGGGATTCAAACCGCCCTCTCTTGTAACACCTGAGCTCATGGAAATCCAATGAAGCTGAATGTTGGAGGATTTGGGACAGATAAAATAAATGACTTCTTCACGCAGCACAGAGATAAACTGTGGAACTCCCTCCCACCAGAGGCAGTGGTGTCCAGCAAACTAGATGGCTTTAAAAGAGAGCTATTGATGGCTACTAAGGACGTGGGTGGCGCTGTGGGTTAAACCACAGAGCCTAGAACTTGCCAATCAGAAGGTCGTGGTTTGAATCCCCGCGACGGGGTGAGCTCCCATTGCTCAGTACCTGCTCATGCCAACCTAGCAGTTCAAAAGCACGTCAAAGTGCAAGTAGATAAATAGGTACTGCTCTGGCGGGAAGGTAAACGGCGTTTCCGTGCACTGCTCTGGGTCGCCAGAAGCGGCTTAGTCATGCTGGCCACATGACCTGGAAGCTGTGCGCTGGCTCCCTCGGCCAGTAAAGAGAGATGAGCGCCGCAACCCCAGGGTCGTCCACGACTGGACCTAATGGTCAGGGGTCCCTTTACCTTTATTGATGGCTACTAGCCATGATGGCTGTGCTCTGCTTCCAGAGCAATGCTTCTGAGTAGCAGCTGAATACAGGAGGGGAGAGCTGCTCTGGTGCTTGGGTGCCGCTGGCAAGTTTCCCACAAACATTTGCTAAGCCACTGTGAGAACAGGACGCATGACTAGATGGGCCATTGGCCTGATCCATCAGGCTCTTATGTTCTTAATTGGGTATCTATCTGCCCAGCTGCTTTGACCTACAACTCCCATCAGCTGGGGATTGATGGGAGCTGACACAAGGCAGTGCACTCAACCTCTTGAGTCCCATGAGATCTTTATGTCGCTGCTGAGAGCAGAAAGGTGAAGAAGGAAGGAATCTCTTCCTCACACCACCCCCTGGTTCGCTGTTCCATTCCTGTGGCTGCTGCGCTCTATTTGCCAAGGTCTAATCTCTGGTGCCGCCGGGTGTCAGTTCCAGCCATTGCCCCGGAACGCCTCCCTAATTAACACTTGGGGATTGTTAAACAGGAATGAGGCTGTTTAGATTCAGTGCGGTGATTTCAAGCATGTAGAGTAAATAGCGGGATGAGCGTGGCCCGCAAAGGAGTCTCTGTGACCGCTCAGCGAATATGTTTGAAATAATCAGCTGCTGCTTATGGAACACGCAATTATTCTTCCGCTAAAGCTCAGTGAAAACAAAGCCTGGATAATTTAAAGTGTCTCTGAAAGTGTCCTTCTAGGAAGGAGGCTTCTCATGACTGCCTGGCCTCCTCTTCCTCCCCTGCCCCGTATTTCATAGAATTGTAGAATTTTATGAGTCGGCAGGCACCCCAGTGGTCATCTAGTCCACCCCGCCTGCAGTGCAGGAATCACAGCTAAAGAATCCCATGCATTTGGCTAGCCAAGCTAGTATTTTTAAGAATCTTCAAGGAGAGTCCATCATCTTCTGAGGTTGTCTGTCCATCCTACTATTGAACAGTTCTTGCTACTTTTTTCATGGGCAGAAATGCTTCTTTGGCCAACCCAGAACCTCCCTGCTTCAGATCTCCTCTGCCCTGCAAAAATAGCACAAAAGGGTGAATATGCAATGCAAAGTATGATCGGAAATGATAGCTCTGTCCCTGCGTCAGGGCCCAGCCTGCTTTCCGTGGCAGTTATTTCCCCCACTGCCTTGCAAAATAATAATAATAATAATTTATTTATACCCCGCCCATCTGGCTGGGTTTCCCCAGCCACTCTGGGTGGCTTCCAACAAAACACTAAAATACAATAACCTATTCAACATTAAAAAGCTTCCCTAAACAGGGCTGCCTTCAGATGTCTTCTAAAAGTCTGGTAGTTGTTGTTCTCTTTGACATCTGGTGGGAGGGCCTTCCACAGGGCGGGTGCCACTACCGAGAAGGCCCTCTGCCTGGTTCTCTGTAACTTGGCTTCTCGCGGCGAGGGAACCGCCAGAAGGCCCTCAGCGCTGGACCCCAGTGTCTGGGCAGAACGATGGAGGCGGAGACACTCCTTCAGATATACTGGACCGAGGCCATTTAGAGCTTTAAAGGTCAGCACCAATACTTTGAATTGTGCTCGGAAATGTACTGGGAGCCAATGTATCCCCACAGGAAGTCAAATGCCCTAGAAGAAGCTCTTCTATATCAGCTCTGAGGGTCCCTCTCATTTTCTCCCATCTCTTCTGATTGACAGATGCACAAAAATTGGATGGGGGTCACCTGGCTTTACAGCAGTACCTGTGAAAAGGATCTAGGGGTCTTTCCAGGCCTCAATAGCTCAGTCAGTAAAGCATGAGACTTTTAATCTCAAGGTCATGGGTTCAAGCCCCATGTTGGGCAAAAAGACTCATGCATTGCAGGGGGTTGGACTAGATGGCCCTTGTGGTCCCTTCCAATTCTACAGTTCTATGGAGACCACGAGCTTAGCGTAAGTCAACAGCTTGATGCAACAGCAAACAAAAAAGAGTCCTGTGTCCAGGTTGAGAAGGATATTGACAAGCTGGAAGGTGTGCAGAGGAGAGCAACCAAGATGATCAAGGGTCTGGAAACCAAACCTAATGAGGAATTGTTGCGTTGGGCATGTTCAGCCTGGAGAAGAGAAGCCTGAGAGGTGATACGATGGCCACCTCCAAATATCTGAAGGGCTGACACATAGAAGATGGAGGAAGCTTGGGTTTTTGGCTGCTACAGAAGAGAGGACCCAATCCACTAGATTCAAATGACAAAAAAAGAGATTCCAGCTAAACATTAGAAGGAACTTTCGTGTGTGTGTGTGTGTGTGTGTGTGTGTGTGTGTGTGTGTGTTGACATATCATTTTCAACAGTTATTAAACATACTTTTACATTTTATACAATTTTTTTTGACTCCCATCAATCACATCTGAAAATTTTCCAATCTTTTCCACTTAATTTTACATTTCTTACTTTCACTATTGCATTTAAATATCATAACTAATCTCTCTCTTCTTTATCTTCTTTGTATTATTTCATATATTCCTCCTTACAAAACTTCTTGTAGACCTACTAGTGTAATTTGTTGATTACAGTTGCTCTTCAAATCGTTCGTATATTTCTTCCAATCTTCTGTGAATCTCTGGTCCCACAGGTTTTGAATCTTTCCTGTCATCTTATCCAATTCTGTGTAGTCCATTAATTTCATCTGCCATTCTTCTCATTAGGAGGAGCTTTCTAGTGGTAAGAGCTGTTCCACAATGGAATGGACTCTCTTGGACTCTTTCTCGCTGGAGGTTTTTAAACCGGGGCTGGGTTGTCTTCTGTCAGAGATTCTTTAGGTATGATTTCTGCATTGCAGAAGGTTGGGTTACATGGTCCTTTGGAATCCCTTCCAGTTCTGCAAGTCTATGATTGTAAGTGGAGCTGAACGTTCCTTCCTTCCTTCCTTCCTTCCTTCCTTCCTTCCTTCCTTCCTTCTCTCCACCTGTCTGTTCGTCCTTCCTTTTTCATTCATTCATTCTTTCATTCTTTCTTTCATTCATTCATTCTGAATCACCAGCACTTATGGCTGCACAAATAACTTGAGAGTGTGTGGGCAACTGAGTCCTTCTGAAATCTCCAGAGCAAGAGGGATGCATTTGGAGAGGGCCTTCAGTAACACCTCCCCCTTCCCAAGTCCTGGAAATCCTGATGCACTACATCATGAAATGCAAAACAAATTGTGTCCACCTGGGATAAATTATGCAATATGTTCAGTGTGGGGATTTGAATGGTGTACATTTCAGATCGCTGATTGTAGTCTTTCAGTGCAGAGTAAACCTGCTCTGGCCTTAGACCAGTGCTTCCCAAACTGGATAGCACTGCCCCCTGGGGGGCTGTATGATCACATAAAAAAGGTAAAGGGACCCCTGACCATTAGGTCCAGTCGTGGCCGACTCTGGGGTTGTGGCGCTCATCTCGCTTTACTGGCCAAGGGAGCCGGCGTACAGCTTCCGGGTCATGTGGCCAGCATGACTAAGCCGCTTCTGGCGAACCAGAGCATCGCATGGAAATGCCGTTTACCTTCCCGCCGGAGCAGTACCTATTTATCTACTTGCACTTTGACGTGCTTTTGAACTGCTAGGTTGGCAGGAGCTGGGACTGAGCAACAGGCGCTCACCCCGTCGCAGGGATTCGAACCGCCAACCTTCTGATTGGCAAGTCCTAGGCTCTGTGGTTTAACCCACAGCACCACCCACATCCCGTATGATTACATAAAGGTAAAGGGACCCCTGACCATTAGGTCCAGTCGTAACTGACTCTGGGGTTGCAGCGCTCATCTCACTTTATTGGCCGAGGGAGCCGGAGTACAGCTTCCGAGTCATGTGGCAAGCATGACTAAGCTCTTCTGATCGGCAAGTCCTAGGCTCTGTGATTTAACCCACAGCGCCACCCATGTCCCGTATGATTACATAGGGGGTTGTTAAAAGGCAGGGGATGGAGGGAGGTGATTGGAGGTGTAAATGACTATCTGCCTTTGAAAGCAGCTAATCACTGGATCAAGTTCATCAATTCTATTGAATTAGTAAAACTAAATAGTCTTAACTGGATTTTGTATAAATATGCATTTCATTGTTACTCTTTTGAATTTTACTGTGTTTTCTTCCTTAGCAGGTCTTGCAAACCACTCATCTGAATAATGTTTTTTATAGGATAGGGTAGGGGCACAGGGAAGGATTTGTGGAACCAAGGGGACAGTGATCCAAAGAAGTTTAGGAACCACTTCCTTAGACTGGTAAAGGTCTGGCAACAGTGATAATCAGACCAAGGCACAATGGGGTGGACTTGCAGGGACATGTGGCTCAGTCCTGTGCCAACATCCAGCCTGCTGCCCCAAAGCCCTGCGCACTTTGCAGCTAAGCGAGATGTTCTTAAACGCTGACAGCTCTGGGCGGAGGAGCTGAGCCTTGCCCAGCCCAGCCTGTGAGAATCCAGCGCCGATTACAGCCGAAGCAAAGCAGAGCTGGCAGATTTGTGAAGCCCCCCCCCCCCCCGCAACTTCCCTGGAGCCTGCGCCATTCCTTCCCCAGAACAAAAGCAAGGTGATTAAAAGTTAATATCAGATCATGGCTGGAAGCAGTAAGCCGGCTGTAATTACTGGGATGTGGGGATATTAAGAGCTGGTGTAATTATAATTCTGCGGTAATCGGGAGAAGGCACAGGGCCAGGTTTTTCTGCTAATGTTTTGTTTCACATATCATCACGGTGTGGAATCAGGCGGGAGGAGGCTCCCTGGGCTCTGTCTCTCTGCTTCTTTTCACCTCTTTGAGAGCACTTCATTTCCCCCAGACAATGGCTCCCCAGGCAGAAATTCTCCAGGGGTTGGAGGTTTTTCCTAGGAAGGGCCAGCTCCCAAGACATTTTGCCAACTGAGATGAATCCTGAGGGAGAAAGACTTTCTGCATGCCAGGCATAATTTTCTAAACTTCTATCATGTCACCTCTTAAACTAAAAAGTCCCGAACACTGCAACATTCCTCACAGGACAGTCACTCCATCCCCTGGATCATTTTGGGTACCATTTTCTGAACCCTTTCCAGCTCTATCCTTTTTGAGGTGGAGTAGGGACGCGGGTGGCGCTGTGGGTTAAACCACAGAGCCTAGGACTTGCCAATCAGAAGGTTGGTGGTTCAAATCCCCATGACAGGGTGAGCTCCCATTGCTCAGTCCCTGCTCCTCCCAACCTAGCAGTTCGAAAGCACGTCAAAGTGCAAGTAGATAAATAGGTACCACTCCAGCGGGAAGGTAAACGGCGCTTCCGTGTGCTGCTCTGGTTCGCCAGAAGCAGCTTAGTCATGCTGGCCACATGACTCGGAAGCTGTACGCCGGCTCCCTCGGCCAGTAAAGCGAGATGAGCGCCGCGACCCCAGAGTTGGTCATGACTGGACCCAATGGTCAGGGGTCCCTTTACCTTTACCTAGCCAGACCAGAGCACTTCATGACACACAGGCCAAGGGCAGAGATGAACCTGTCCATTTTCGTTCTCTAAGCGTCTTCTTTTTCTAATCTTAAATCCAGCCCTGTCTGCTTCTGCAGCAATTGGAGGTTGCAATTAAAAAAAAATCCGTATGAAAATTATTCAGCATTTGAGTGTGAATTTCTCCTAATAAACATGTTTCTGTCCTCCTCCACCAGGAGAAAAATGTATACCCAGAACAAGGCTGATTTATTTATTTTTTGGTCTTTTTCTTTTTTTAAGAAAAAACCCCACGTATGCCTCTATACCAAACACTTTGAAAGTTAATTTCACAAAGCTGAGAACACTTGATAGTTTTAATTAATCGGCTGCCTGGGGAAATGGAGGTTGCAAAGCCCACACTTCACTCCCTCTGGGTTGCTATTGTATGCCTGATAATTCTGAAGTCTCCAGCTTGACTCCCAATCAGCTGGAGGAGGGAGGGGGAGATTTTTGCTTTCATCAAGAGAAGGGAGGCTTGACCAATTGCTTTCCCTCTAATCGAGCCAAACAGTTGGGCCTTCTCTTTGGCGGTTTTCCAGAGCCACTCTCTCCTCCACCCAAGTTCGCAAGAAGCCCTCAGACCCTGGACAGCTCCAGCATCCGTTTCAAAGACAATGACTGCCTCAGGGAGGGCTGATGCCAAAATGAGGCGGCATGAGGGAGATGATGGTGGTGGAGATGTCCATAGTGGTTCTTCTGGAGATTTGTTGCTGTTGTTGATTAGTCGTTTAGTCATGTCTGACTCTTCATGACCCCATGGACCAGAGCACGCCAGGCACTTCTGTCTTCCACTGCCTCCTGAACTTTGGTCAAACTCATGCTGGTAGCTTCGAGAACACTGTCCAAACATCTCATCCTCTGTCGTCCCCTTCTCCTTGTGCCCTCCATCTTTCCCAACATCAGGGTCTTTTCCAGAGAGTCTTTCCAGGGAGATGGCCAAAGTCTTGGAGCCTCAGCTTCAGGATCTGTCCTTCCAGTGAGCACTCAGGCCTAATTTCCTTAAGAATGGATAGGTTTGATCTTGTTGCAGTCCATGGGACTCTCAAGAGTCTCCTCCAGCACCAGAATTCAAAAGCATCAATTCTTCGGAGATCAGCCTTCTTTATGGTCCAGCTCTCACTTCCATACATCACTACTGGGAAAACCATAGCTTTTACTATATGGACCTTTGTTGGCAAGGTGATGACTAAGCACCCCTAAAAGGAAAGGTTCGGCCCAACTTTGCTGTGTTCTTTGTGTTCTGGCCCTGAGTACTGGCACCACATCACTGGCCAAGGTCTCCTAAAGTGCTCCTGTCCTCTTTAGAAAATCAGGATAAATGCAAGGATGCAGATGTTCCCAGAACTGTGGTCCTCAGACTACCAGTGGTTGTAAGGACATAAGAACATAAGGCGAACCTTCTGGATCAGGCCAATAATAATAATAATAATAATAATAATTTATTATTTGTACCCCACCCATCTGGCTGGGTTTACCCAGCCACTCTGGGCGGCTTCCAACAAAGATTAACAATACATTAAAATGCCACACATTTAAAACTTCCCTGAACTTGCCTTGAGAAAGGGGGTTCTGACTTAGAATCAGTAAGAGCTGTTGGCAGTAGAGCAGAGTCCATCGGAAGGTGGTGGACTCTCCTTCACTGGAAGTTGTTAAGCAGAGGTTGGATGGCCATTTGTCAGGAATCCTTTAGCTGTAATTCCTGCATTGCAGGGGGTTGGACTAGATGACGCTTGGGCCCCTTCCAACTCTACAGCGCTATGATTCAAAGTGCAAACAGCTCACCCAGCATGCTGACGCTGACTTGGCCTGGGATCCACATGCTTTCACTGTGAACTCTCCTGATCAGCCGTATGGAAAGCTCATATGCAGAATGCTGCTGTGAGACTCCTTACGGGGTCCTCGCCGCGGGATCACATTCACCCAGTGCTATACCAGCTGCACTGGCTCCCGGTGGAGTACAGGATCAGGTTGAAGGTGCTGGTTTTGACCTTTAAAGCCCTATACGGCCTAGGACCCTCGTAGCTACAGGACCGCCTCTCCTGGTATGTCCCACAGAGGAACTTAAGGTCCACAAATGACAACATTTTGGAGGTCCCAGGTCACAAGGTGGTCAGACTGGCCTCAACCAGAGCCAGGGCTTTTTCGGCTGTGGCTCCAATCTGGTGGAATGCTCTGTCCCAAGAGACTAGGGCCCTGCGGGACTTGACATCTTTCCGCAGGGCCTGCAAGGCAGAGCTGTTCCTCCAGGCCTTTGGCCAAGGCACAGTCTGACCCCCTCCTTTGGTAATCCTCACAGAACTCTAGCCCAATGGTTGCCATTAATTTGATTCTGAATGAATTGATTTTAGAATGTATTTCAAATAATTGATTGTGATTTTATGTAAACTGTGTTACTTTTACTGTTGTTAGCTGCTCTGAGCCCGGCTTCGGCTGGGGAGGGCGGGATATAAATAAAATTTTATTATTATTATTTTATTATTAACAGGCTGACTGATGGGATTGCTAATATCCTGCGTGCATGTATGCAACTGAAATTGCACGCGCCATGCACCCACCATGAAGCAGTCTCCTTCCTCCTGCCCTTGATCTCCATGCAAAAGCCATTATGCCTGTGGAGAAGCTCTTGGAGAGGGAGGGAGGGTGAACATGCCCCCTGGCCGTGCACAGGGGCCGGATCCAGCCTCTGAGGCCCGCCTACCAGGAAATGGAGACTCCGCCCTAGCTGAACTACTTGGCTGTGTTGCCAGTTAACTGAGAGTGGCATTTGGAAATGGCATTTAAAGGTCACTGCCAATCTTTCTGTGCAGAGAATATGGAGAGAGGTTTGCCACACACACACACACAAGGAATGATTTGAGGACAAACTCAGTCACCTAATGAGTATGACGAGGCCACTAGCTGCACATGACTAGCAGTTAGAGATGGAGAGGCAAGGAGGGGTCCCCTACAAATTGGAGGAGGCGAGGAGGCTGCCTTTGCTTATCTTCTCCCTGCCAGTTGGGATGAGTTGGGGGGGGGGAAATCAGGGTGTCTCCTTCTTCCTTTCCCTCTACCCCAGTGTTTCCCAAAAGTTTTTGGGCAACGGCACACCTGTTTACTGAAAAAAAATCTCGCGGCACACCACCATTAAAGCCCCACCCCGTGACGTCAGCGCGCAGCGTCACGCCGGGAGGGACGCACAAAAGTGAAAGTTTTTTCCCTCGGCAGCTCCTCTCAGCTGCGCTCAATCCGCCTCGGAGCGCAGGAGCGATGCCTCTCTCTGGCTCTCCCTCCGCGCAGGCTGAGGGAGGGAGGGAGGGGCGCGTGTGACCCGTCTCTGCTGGGAGACCAAACCCAGCGAGGCAGAGTCGCGCGGAGGCGCCCAGGCAGCGCTGCCGGCTGCGAGGAGGAGCGCCAGGCAGCAGCAGGAGGCGCGACCTCTCCTCGCCGCCGCCGCCCCGCCTCTCGCCGCCCGACTCGCCCGCCTCCCTCCAGGTATCTCGCGGCACACCAGCCGATGTCTCACGGCACACTCGTGTGCCGTGGAACACCGGTTGGGAAACACTGCTCTACCCCACCCAATTCATGTTACTTGTTTGTAAGTCTCCCCTAGTCAATCACTCATATTGCAGAGGCATGGAATGTTCGTTATTATGGATTTATTTATAAAATATTAATATACTGCTGAATCACAAAACAAATCAAAGCGGTTTACAACATTTAAATGCATGCAATAAAAGCATTACATTTAAAAAACAACAACTAAGAGCAAAGATGATGATGATAGATAGATGATAGATATAGATAGATGATAGATAGATGATAGAGAGAGAGAGAGAGAGAGAGAGAGAGAGAGAGAGAGAGAGAGAGAGAGATAAGATAAAACTTTATTCGCATTAGCCAATGGCCATAGCAACAGTAAAACATTACATTATACACAGAAAAGGAAGTTTGATATAAGAGTACAATTTAAAGTCCTGAATCAGCCGTCAGTTAGTGGCCCTTATTCTGATTGCCCCTGCTATGAACCTAGCAACCTTTGCTGTTATCTGCTCATTTTGATCTGACAGAAGAAAGGACATTGTGGCAGTGGTTAAGCGCCCTGGGATGGTTAGTATGAGTGGGGTGGTGATCTTGTTCCTCAGGTCTTTGTAGAGAGTACAGGACAGGAGGACGTGTGCCGCTGTTTCAGTGCTACCATCTCCACAGGGGCAAAGACGTTTCTCAGGTGGGATCTTTTGGAATCGACCCTCAAGTACCGCAGACGGCAAAACATCCAGTCTTGCAAGTGTAAAAGCACCTCTGTATTTTGGGATAATACGTTTGTGTAGATATGGGGCCAGAGAATCAAAATGGAGAGGTGGAAAATGAACATACCAAGGGCAGAATTTCCTTATAGTGGCCAGGTTGTTCTGATGCTTGATATCTTTTAGACGTTGACCAGTTAGAGCAAAGATGTTAAAACCAAACATCAACAAACCACTGTGGGAGATGTGCTCTGAATTACCTGCATAAGCCTGGCAGAATAGAAAAGTTTCCAGCAGGCATTTAAAAGTTGGCACAGAAGGTGCCTGCTGACTTTCTAGTGGCAGAGTGTTCCATAGGACTGGGCCAATTACACTAAAGGCTTGATTCCATGTTGCAGTCAAATGAGCCGTGCCAGCTCAGGGAATGACCATTGACGATCCTGCAGATGATCTCAGTGACTGAGCTGGGACAGGAGGGTTCAAGAGTTCCCTGAGGTAGCTTGGACCTAGGTTCTTCAGGGCTTTGTCAATTAATACAAGGAACTTGAACTTGGCTCAGCTGTGTCACATGTTGCAGTGCCCCTGGTGTCACAGGTTTTTAGCCAGAAGTTCCCATTAGCAGCCTGGCCACCACATTGTGCAACCAGATGGTTCTACCAAACTAGAACCAAGGGAAGCCCCACACAGAGCGCATTTCAGTACAGTGGTACCTCTGGTTAAGTACTTAATTCATTCCAGAGGTCTGTTCTTAACTTCACACTGTTCTTAACCTGAAGCACCACTTTAGCTAATGGGGCCTCCTGCTGCCGCCGAAACATGATTTCTGTTCTTATCCTGAAGCAAAGTTCTTAACCTGAAGCACTATTTCTGGGTTAGTGGCGTGTGTAACCTGAAGCACATGTAACCTGAAGTGTATGTAACCTGAGGTACCACTGTAATCCAGTTTCTTGTGGGGGGGGTGTTTGGGCATTGTTTGTGATATGTGTTATTAAAAACTGAAAAAGACAGTGAGGAAGAATGAAATAAATAAATAGAAAGACGTAGGCAAATGGAGCGGCTCAAAGCAGCAGGAAAGGGATCAATGAGTGCCATTGATTCAGTACTACTGACTGTTTCAGGAAGGAGAGTGCTTGATATTGACAGGACTTCATGAGAGCGGCTTCACGGGTGCAGCATGTCTTATGTGTAATGTCCGTAAGAGAGAGGATGTAACAAGGCAACGATTATCAATGGGACTTTGACACTGGGCTGCCTTCGGGGCCTGAGTGCAATCGGAAGGGGCCGAGGTGGGCGATTCCTTCCAGCAAGGAGGAAAAACTGAAGCAAACGATTCTTACTTTCTTCCATCCGTTTCCAGCAGAGAAACAAAAGGCAAACATTGTATTCTGGCTGCCGTATAGTCACAAAGGAAGCTGTCTTCTACTGAGTCGGAGCAGTGGTCCATCTGGGTCAGTACTGCATACACTGACTGGCAGCAGTGGCTGTCTAGGATCACAGGCAGGAGACATTCCCAAGCCCTTCTTGGAGATACGACTGGGGCTTGAACCTGCCCCCCCCCCCCGCTTGCAAAGCAGATGCTGCAGCACTGAGCTACAAAGTCATTTGAGCTCCCCACTTCTCATTTTCTATAGGTCACCATTGCAGGGAATGGGGGGGGGGCTAGGCTGGGAAAGGTGGGGAGAGAGATCATGTCAATCATGGTTCCAAAAGTGGGTGGTGTCACCTGCTGGGGGGCGGAATTGAGCTTCCTTAAAGGTGAAGGGGTAAATGGACCCCTGACCATTCGGTCCAGTCGCGGATGACTCTGGGGCTGCGGCGCTCATCTCGCTTTACTGGCCGAGGGAGCCGGCGTACAGCTTCCGGGTCATGGGGCCAGCATGACTAAGCCGCTTCTGGCAAATCAGAGCAGCGCACG
This sequence comes from Podarcis vaucheri, assembly GCF_965113315.1. Classification (NCBI taxonomy): domain Eukaryota; kingdom Metazoa; phylum Chordata; class Lepidosauria; order Squamata; family Lacertidae; genus Podarcis; species Podarcis vaucheri. The sequence goes on along the minus strand of NC_138765.1, from coordinate 85,726,926 downwards.
GAAATGCCGTTTACCTTCCCACCGGAGTGGTACCTATTTATCTACTTGCACTTTGATGTGCTTTCGAACTGCTAGGTTGGCAGGAGCAGGGACTGAGAAACGGGAGCTCACCCAGTCGCAGGGATTTGAACCGCTGACCTTCTGATCGGCAAGTCCTAGGCTCTGTAGTTTAACCCACAGCGCCACTCACGTCCCTTTGAGCTTACTTAGGAGAGTGCAAAGAGGCAAGCAGTCGGCAGTGGGTTGCTGGAGGTGTAAATGACTAACAGACTTGATATCGCTGAATCAAGTTCATCCGTTCTGTTGAATTCGTTAAACTAAATAGTTTTAATGGGATTTTGAATAATTGTGCAATTAATTGTTACCATTTTGAATCATAGAATTGTAGAGTTGGAGGGGACCCAAAGGATCATGCAGTCCAATCCTCTACAATGCAGGAATCACAACTGAAGAATCCCTGACAGATGACCAGCTGAACTCTGTTGCAAAGCCTCTAACGAAAGATAGTCCGCCACTTTCCAAGGTGGTCCATTGCAATGTCAAACAGCTCTTATAATCAGAAAGTTCTTCCTAAGTTTCAATCAGAATTTCCTTTCTTGAAGTCCTTCAGATATTTGAAGGTGGCTATCCTATCGCCTGCTTTTGAATTATGGTGCTGGAGGAGACTCTTGATAGTCCCATGGATTGCAAGAAGATCACATGTATCCATTCTGAAGGAAATCAGCCATGAGTGCTCACTGGAAGGACAGATCCTGAAGCTGAGGCTCCAATACTTTGTCCATCTCATGAGAAAAGAAGACTCCCTGGAAAAGACCCTGATGTTGGGAAAGATGGAGGGCACAAGGAGAAGGGGATGACAGAGGATGAGATGACTGGACAGTGTTCTCAAAGCTACCAGCATGAGTTTGACCAAACTGCGGGAGGCAGTGGAAGACAGAAGTGCCTGGTATGCTCTGGTCCATGGGGCCACAAAGAGTTGGACACAACTAAACGACTAAACAACAACAACAACATCCTATCGCCTCTCAGCCCTCTCTTCTCCAGATAACACATACGTTCAACATTGTGTCTAACTCTGGTTTTCTCTTCTGTTGTGCCAGCTTCTCTTCATATCATCTGCAGATGTGATCAGCATCCCCTCTGCTCCGTTAATGAGCCCTTGCTGGGTATGGTTGCTCAAGCAGCTTCTGATTCACCTGTCATCAGTGTCATGCAGCTTAGGTTTTATCACCTTGTGAACAAGACTATCATGGGACATGTTGCCCTGTGCTTTTCCTGAAATCCAAATGGGATGCTCGTCGTGGCATAACTCTACTGAACTAGCAATTCTATCAAGAAGCAAGATAAGGTTGGCCTGAGATGAGTTATTCCTGATAAACCCAGGCTAGCTCCTAGTGATCAAGCCATTCTTTTCCGGGGGCTCACAGACATGGAGCTTAATAACCTGAGAATTTTGCCCAGTTCTGAAGATCAGTCTTTAGGTTTCTGTTTCGTTCAGACTCCTGGGGCGCAATTAACTTGGGACTGCAGGGCAGGACTCGTTGGATGAATGAAGGGCCAAGAATCCTGACTTCACAAATGCACTGAAGGGGTGGATCTGAGCTGGCAGTGACTTGTCAGGAAAGGCTCCTGGAGTCACAGAGCAAACATTCCCTCGCCTATCTTGCTTCTCATGCCTTCCTATCACCTTTCAGACAGCATTACACCACCACGTGGGGGTTGATTTGGTCACTGCATCAATCTTCAAATGAGATTTGTTATCGAAGATGCGCAAAAAAAAAAGTCTATTAAATGTACAAACTGCAAAAGTGCATCTCCTGTTAGAAGCTAAACTTATCTGCTGAGGCAGTAAACAGCTTTGGGGGGGGTTAAAAAATTTTTTTAATCGTGCATCACAGTCCCTTCAGCTCTGAAGGCAACAGGCAGCTGTTCCTTTCTTTTTAACGAGATAAAACCTCTCTCCAGAAGGAAAGAGCTCTGCTCAAAGCAGTCCAGCCTTTTCTTCTGTAGTCAGGCTCTATATATCCCTTTCCACCTTGCCTAGGCAGCTGGGGATGTCGGGATCCAACCTCTCTGATTGCTCTTTGATTTATTTCAGTGGCTTCTGAGGGATGCACTGGCAGGCCAAGATTAACGATCCTGCCTTCTCTCCCCCCACCCTCTCTTCCCCCGCCCGCTGCAACCTGCCCACAATAGCTGCTTCTGAGTAAATACATATAATACACTAGGAGGTCTCCGAGGGCGGGGGCAAGGCTTTTCTTCAGCTAGGGAAGTCACAAGGAAAAATATTCAGGGAAAGGTGGGTGTCTAGGTCCAGTCCTGGATACACACCACAACTGAAAAGGGCTGGGAAAGGTGTAGAGGCGGGCAAGCCAAATGTTCAAGGGGTTGGAGAAATTCCCCTATAAGGAGAAGCTTTAGCATTTGGGGGCTTTTAAGTTTAGAGGGTAGTGATGTATGGAAGTGAGAGCTGGACCATCAAGAAGGCTGATCGTCAAAGAATTGATGCTTTTGAGTTATGGTGCTGGAGGAGACTCTTGAGAGTCCCATGGACTGCAAGAAGATCAAACCTATCCATTCTGAAGGAAATCAGCCCTGAGTGCTCACTGGAAGGACAGATCCTGAAGCTGAGACTCCAATACTTTGGCACCTCATGAGAAGAGAAGACTCCCTGGAAAAGACCCTGATGCTGGGAAAGATGGAGGGCACAAGGAGAAGGGGAAGACAGAGGACGAGATGGTGGGACAGTGTTCTCAAAGCTACCAGCATGAGTCTGACCAAACTGCGGGAGGCAGTGAAAGACAGGAGTGCCTGGCGTGCTCTGGTCCATGGGGTCATGAAGAGTCGGACATGACTAAAAGACTAAACAACAACAACAAGTTTAGAGGGAAGGATGGTAAGGGGTGGAATGGTAGAAACAGTGCCGGATTTACGTATGAGCTAAAAAAGCTATAGCTTAGGGGCCCCCTCTCTTAGGGGCCCCCCAAGAAATTAAAGGAAACAAAACCTGGATGTACATTTCCAAAATATAAGATAGAAAACAAATAAAATAAAACCTACATACAGCAACAGTGTTTTGTGTCGTGTTGGCTCCTATGATGCGAGTAATGGGCTCCGCCTGCTAGCTTGCTCCCTCAAATATCACTGGTTTGCTCATTTCTATATACAGTGGTACCTCGGGTTAAGTACTTAATTCGTTCCGGAGGTCCATTCTTAACCTGAAGCTGTTCTTAACCTGAAGCACCACTTTAGCTAATGGGGCCTCCTGCTGCCGCCGTGCTGCTGCCGCACGATTTCTGTTCTCATCCTGAAGCAAAGTTCTTAACCCGAGGTACTATTTATGGGTTAGTGGAGTCTGTAACCTGAAGCGTTTGTAACCCGAAGTACCACTGTACATGGTGCCTACATTCTGCATGGACTAGTTGCATGGCAGCATGTGCAAATGCCTTTAGATATCTATTAGCTCCATAAGTTACCATATAGCATATATTCAACATGAAAAACAGCGACAATTCGTTGCTGACAAAGCACAACTGGACATATAAAGGGCCCCATTACCTTCAGTAGCTTAGGGCCTTGTCAAACCTAAATTCGCCCCTGGGTAGAAATGTATATGGTTGTGCATAAAATTCTGATACAGAGATGTTTTCTCTCTCTACCTAATCACAGAATCATATAATTGCAGCCCAACCCCCTGAAAAGCAGGAATCACAGCTAAAGAATCCCCGAGAGCTGGCCATCCAACCTCTGTTTAGAAACCTCCAAGGAAGGAAAGTCCACCACCTTCCGAAGGAGACTGTTCCACTGTCAAAAGAGCTCCTACTGTCAAAAAATTATTCCTTATATTTAGTCAGAATCCCCTTTCGTGTAATTTGAATCAATTGGTTTTGGTCCTCCCCTCTGGAGCAGCAGAAATGAAGATTGCTTGGTCTTCCATGAGACAGCCCTGCAGATATTTGAAGATGGCTCACATATCACCTCTCACCTTCTCTTCTCCATTCTGCTGCCGCATTCAGCTTTACCAGTTGAAATGTCTGTGAACATCCTATTTATCACAGTGGCACCAGATTCCTTAGCAGCACACAACTGTATTGATCATAGCAGCCACTTTCTTTTGTCAATATCCCTCCTATTCCCAAGACTCGGATGCAAACCCACAGGACTTCTGTCTCTTCCAAGAAAGCTTCTTACACCATAAATACATTTGCTAAAATGCAGGGCGAAGCATAATGTATAAAAGATTGAGCAAAGGATATATATTATGCAATCTAGCTGGCAGGAATTTATAGCTCCGATGCATTCCCTATTTTAAAAGGGTTTTGCCCGCTGGTGGGGGAGCTTAGTCCATGGATCTTCTGAAAACCAGCATTTTGATTTAACCATTTAAATGGAATCAAAACTTGTTCAGTCATAATAACAAATGAATAGATGACACCTTTGTGGCCCTCTTATTTTTCAACCCTGTCTCTGTCAGAAGCCCGCTCCAGTGGGAAGGTAAACGGCGTTTCTGTGCGCTGCTCTGGTTCACCAGAAGCGGCTTAGTCATGCTGGCCACATGACCGGAAGCTGTACGCCGGCTCCCTCGGCCAATAAAGCGAGATGAGCGCCGCAACCCCAGAGTCGTCCGCGACTGGACCTAGTGGTCAGGGGTCCCTTTACCTTTACCAAGGAGATGTAACAAACAAATAGAAAGAGAACCTATCCAGTTGACACAGACACAAAACACCACACGTACATTATAAAAAAGAAAATAAGTTTCACCCCTCCTCTCTCCCCCTTTTTCCTCCTTTTTCTTTTTCTTCCCCAACCTTATACTGTACTCAACACGAATGTCTCACAACAAATGTAACTGATCTGTACAAAAGACCTGACAACTTGAAAAAGAGACAATGCATGTGCTTTTGTAAACCCAAAAATCTTTAATACAAATTATTTTTTTTTAAAAAGAGAAGAAAGCAATCCAGTGCAAGTAGATAAATAGGTACCACTGCGGTGGGAAGGTAAACGACATTTCCGTGCGCTCTGACACTCATCACAGTGTTCCGTTGCACCAGAAGCAGTTTAGTCCTGCTGGCCACATGACCCGGAAAGCTGTCTGTGGACAAATGCCAGGTCCCTCGGTCTGAAGGCAAGATGAGCGCCACACCCCATAGTCGCCTTTGACTGAACTTAACCGTCCAGGAGTCCTTTAACTTTACCCTTAGATAAACCTCTAGCAGATGGGCTGGGGTAGAATGAATGAATTCATCCAATCTGATGCCAAACCAATAAAGTTGTAGCCTTTTGAAAACTGCTTTTAATATTGTGTTTTAATGTCGTTACCTGCCCTGGGACTTTAGGTGAAGGGCAGGTATTAAATAAATATTCATAAGCATAAGCAAAATAAAGTCAGTCTCAGGGCAGCTCTCCAGGAAACAGGAATGCACTGCTAAGCACATGTTTGCATGTGTGCATGTTTGCATCAGTAGCCTTCTATGCCCACTTCCACATGCTGTATTTTTTGCTCTATAAGACTCACTTTTTCCCTCCTAAAAATAAGGGGAAATGTGTGTGCTTCTTATGGAGCGAGTGCAGGCTGTGCAGCTGTCCCAGAAGCCAGAACAGCAAGAGGGATTGCTGCTTTCACTGCGCAGCGATCCCTCTTGCTGTTCTGGCTTCTGAGATTCAGAATTATTTTTTTCCTTGTTTTCCTCCTCCAAAAACTAGGTGCGTCTTGTGGTCAGGTGCGTCTTATAGAGCAAAAAATACGGTACTTTGACATTAGCGATTCCAGTGCCTGAGTTGAATACTCTGCAAAATCTACTCTGCACAGCTGTCCTCTAAGGCGAACGGGATCAATCACTGGTGGAGTGGCAGAGCAGGCAGCGCGTGTGGCAGGATGTGTGCCCATCACACTTTCATCGCAGCGGAAGCCTACCCAAGCACCAATTCCAAAAGGCCTTCAAAATCCCAGGGGATGCATTCATTGTGCCTGGGAGCTTGATTGAATGTTTTGTCACCCCCTCTCAAAGGCTGAAATAAGCTGTAATGTGGTCCAACCTACTCAAAACCAACTTCCGTTAAGGAACGCCGAACTCAGATTCTGTAGATACATTCTTAGGATCGCCCTGCAAGAGTTTTGTAACCAGAGATCACAGCGAAAACAAAATAAAAAAAATTCCTTCCAGTAGCACCTTAAAGACCAACTAAGTTAGTTCTTGGTATGAGCTTTCATGTGCATGCACACTTCTTCAGATACACTGAAACAGAAGTTGCCAGATCCTTCTATATAGTGAGAAGGTGGGGAGGGGTATATAGAAGGATCACTATATAGAAGGATCTGGAAACTTCTGTTTCAGTGTATCTGAAGAAGTGTGCATGCACATGAAAGCTCATACCAAGAACTAACTTAGTTGGTCTTTAAGGTGCTACTGGAAGGATTTTTTTTTATTTTGACTATGGCAGACCAACACGGCTACCTATCTGTAGCGAAAACAAAGGCGTGATTAAATTCACTCAGTTGACAGGATTGGGCCAACAGAACATAAACAATAAGCATCCTGGCTTATGCTGGATGTCAGGGAACTGCCATCAGCTCAGAGGCGAGAGGTGGAAGGGCAGCTGGGTTACAGGGAGCCTCCAAAGATCGTGAGAAGCAGCACTTCTTCCGTGGAGGAGGGAAGCCACGCCTCCAGTGGGGGGGGTGCAGGGCTCGGAGGATGCAAGAGAGCCAAGACAGCGTGCATGAGCAAAGCGGGGGGGGGGGCGAGGATGCAGGTCCCCCTTTGCCCACACCCTCTCTGTGCAGTCGTTTTACGGGCAGAGAGGGAAGGCGTAGGATGGGGGTCAAGAGTCTACTCTGCTGGGGAAAGTTTAAGGACCGCCCACTCCCAGATTCTGCTAGAGACTGAGTAAGACATGGAATTGAGACGTCCTGCACTGTGAATAATACATAAGAATAATAAATGTTTATTTATATCCCGCCCTCCCCAGCCAAAGCCGGGCTCAGGGCGGCTAACAACAATAAAATAATACAACCTTCTAAAATCATTTCATTATAAAATTAATTCAAATCAAATTAATGGCAACCATTGGGCTAGAGTTCTGTGAAGATTGCCAAAGGAGGGAGTCAGGCTGTGCCCTGGCCAAAGGCCTGGTGGAACAGCTCTGTGTTGCAGGCCCTGTGGAAAGATGTCAAGTCCCGCAGGGCCCTAGTCTCTTGTGACAGAGCGTTTCACCAGATTGGAGCCACAGCCAAAAAAGCCCTGGCTCTGGTTGAGGCCAGCCTAACTTCCCTGTGGCCCCGGATCTCCAAGATGTTTTTGTTTGAAGACCATAAGGTCCTCCGTGGGACATACCAGGAGAGGCGGTCCCGTAGGTACGAGGGTCCTAGGCCGTATAGGGCTTTAAGGGTTAAAACCAGCACCTTAAACCTGATCCTGTACTCCACCGGAAGCCCTAGCTAGCAGAACCAGTGGTCAGGGATGATGGGAATTGTAGTCTCAAAACATCTGGAGGGCCGAGTTTGAGGAAGGCTGGACAAGATGATCCTTGTAGTCTCTGCCAACTTGGCAATTCTTTGACTCTATGAAGTCAGCTGACCAACCAGATGAGAGAATAGCGGCCTCAGTTGGAGGCTGAATTCCTGCCTTAGATCTTAAAGAAACAGGCACTGCTGCTTCAGGTCAGAGAGCAAGTTCATGGGATTCTCCTCTTAAGGGAGATCCAGCCCATTTCTCTGTTTTCCGAGTGTCCGCATTCCTACGGCTGCATCGCTGAGCCTGACTGAACCTTCCTTATCCAGTAGTGCTCCTCTGATCATGCCACACTTTCTCAAGGTGAATAAATAAGCCTGCAGACAGCCATCGATTTTCTAAAAATGAAACCTATACACAAACCCCAACATATCTAAAATACTCTGCCTTCTGGGAACAAATGGCTGTTTCTCAAAGCCTCCAAAATCAATTGCAACAGCGCGTGTAAAAATAGCACGCCGCTAAAACTCCAGAAAAATTAGGTAATTGTGCCAAGTGAATGTCTTATGCAGGACGTATTCAGGAGAAGGCAGGAGAAGCAGCAGTATCTAGGTGAGCAAGCAAGAAATTGCTTCTGCTTTTTAAAAAATCGAATAATTGGAAGGAACGGCTCAGGTGGTCACAAGAGCCATATGCAGCCATCATTTTGCCCAAGAAGTAGAAGCAGTATACTGGGGGGAATGGAGCCACCGGTAGCAGACTGAGGAGCATAGCCACTTTCCAAGGGGACGGATGTGATTTCTTGGGGCAACAGGCTCCAAAGGAATCACAGAATCATAAAAATGTAGGGCGGGGATTCAAAGGGTTATCTAGTTCAACCCACTGCAATGCAGGAACCACAGCTACAGAATGCCTGACAGATGGGCATCCAATCTTTGCTTAACATCCTCCAATGAAGGGCCACCCACTACCTGGCTTGAGAGCAGTACCTGGCTTGAGAGCAGTACATGTGAAAAGGATCTAGGAGTCTTGGTTGACCACAAACTTGACATGAGCCAACAGTGTGACGCGGCAGCTAAAAAAGCCAATGCAATTCTGGGCTGCATCAATAGGAGTATAGCATCTAGATCAAGGGAAGTAATAGTGCCACTGTATTCTGCTCTGGTCAGACCTCACCTGGAGTACTGTGTCCAGTTCTGGGCACCACAATTCAAGAAGGACACTGACAAACTGGAACATGTCCAGAGGAGGGCAACCAAAATGGTCAAAGGCCTGGAAACGATGCCTTATGAGGAACGGCTAAGGGAGCTGGGCATGTTTAGCCTGGAGAAGAGGAGGTTAAGAGGTGATATGATAGCCATGTTCAAATATATAAAAGGATGTCACATAGAGGAGAGAGAAAGGTTGTTTTCTGCTGCTCCAGAGAAGCGGACACGGAGCAATGGATCCAAACTACAAGAAAGAAGATTCCACCTAAACATTAGGAAGAACTTCCTGACAGTAAGAGCTGTTTGACAGTGGAATTTGCTGCCAAGGAGTGTGGTGGAGTCTCCTTTTTTGGAGGTCTTTAAGCAGAGGCTTGACAACCATATGTCAGGAGTGCTCTGATGGTGTTTCCTGCTTGGCAGGGGGTTGGACTCGATGGCCCTTGTGGTCTCTTCCAACTCTATGATTCTATGAGTCTATGATTCTATGATTCTACCTTGCAAGGAAGTGTGTTCCGCTGTTCAACCGCCCTTACCATCAGAAAATTCTTCTTAACGTTTAGTTAGAATAGCCTTTCTTGGATCTTGCCCTCCTCTGGACATGTTCCAGTTTGTCAGTGTCCTTCTTGAATTGTGGTGCCCAGAACTGGACACAGTACTCCAGGTGAGGTCTGACCAGAGTTCAGGTCCTCCCTTCCGGAGCAGCAGAAAACAAGCTTGCTCCATCATCTTCCATGTTACAGTTCTTCAGATATTTGAAGGTGGCTCTCCTATCACCTCTCAGTCTCCTTTTCTCCAGGCTGAAGACATCCTCTGCAGTGTTGGAGATGGCACTTGGGAATGGTCAGGACCTCATCTGAAGCATTGGACAGGAAGACCAGGACCTTCACAGAAGTGCTGGACTTGGCAACCCACGAATCCAGAGAACATTCAGGAAGCACCTGAATTCCATCCAGGGACTGAACCACCTAATAGGTTCCCAAACAAACATTGCAGAGTGGTGCAGACTGCCATTGTTGATTCAAATCAGATATAGGCCATGACAACAGGACTGTTAACAAACCCAACCTTCCTCCATCCTAGAACAAGCACCAGATCTGCATTGAAAGTATGATAAATTGAGAGAGCTGTGGGATGTAATTCATTGGAGCAGTCAAATACAACATTCTTTGTTTCTCTAGAGTGGGCACAGGCAGGGGGGTGTTACTCCAGTCAGTGTAACTTCCTGTTCCACTGGTCTGGAGCGTCCTCCCCCTGTATGTGACCTGGGAGATGGGCTTGACCCTGGCCGACTCCATAAAAGAGCCAAGTCACACTGCCATCTTTCTCTCTTGATGTTGTTCTCTTAATGTAATTTTGCTGTCTGTTGACCCTCAGCCAGCAGCACATGGGCTCAGTCCCCATAAGGGATTAACTCACACTGTGTTCTGTAACTACTAGCTCAAGTCTGCCTTCAGGGATCATACTGTGAACTGAATATGAGCAAACTTCTTGTTACTTTTAAGGAAAGACTCTTGTGTCTTTATTCTTTTAAGAGAGATCAAAGGGGACACCAGGAATAATCCAATACGATCAAGCCAGACTGGATTGCTCAACTAAAGAGATTCAAACGAATCTGCTGTACTGAGGGGAATCTACTCTGCTATGCTGCTATGTGACTCACTAGCGTGAGTGAAGGAAGGATAATATTTAATAATAATAATAATAATAATAATAATAATAATAATAATAATAATAATAATTTAAAAATATATATTTATACCCCGCGCTTCCCAGTTCAGAAAACCGGGCTCAGAGCAGCTAACAACAAATTTAAAACACTTAATTTATGCAACAAACAACAGCATAAAATACAGTATAAAACATGAAAAACAATAAGTTCAGAATTCAAAAATCAATTTAGGGGGGAAATCCATCCAATAAACATTAGATGATCACCAGGGCTAGCTGGCTAAATTAGTCCTATTTGGGCCAGCAAGGAGACCAGGGGAGAATTAGCTGTGGGATCCCAGAATGGGTAATCTTCCTAAAAAGGGGAGGGGGAGGGAAGGAAGGGGAATAAAAGATCAGGCTAAGTTCAATTTGAAAGCCAGGCGGAATAGCTCTGTCTTACAGGCCTTGCGGAAGGAAGTTAAATCCTGCAGGGCCCTGGTCTCATGGGACAGAGCATTCCACCAGGTTGGAGCCATCACTGAGAAGGCCCTGGCCCTGGTGGAGGATAATCTGACTTCCTTAGGGCCCGGGACCTCTAAACTATGATTATTCATGGACCTTAAGGTCCTATGCGGGGCAGACCAGGAGAGGTGGTCCTGTAAATACGAGGGTCCTAATCAATATATCCTCTCCTACTATCCTTAACATTCCCACAAGAGCCACGTAGTTGTCATGGCAGTCATGACGTACCTAGCTGGATTACCATATAATGAAAACCACTATTCTGAATAATCCTTTTTTTTATAGGGTAGGGGGCACTGCGGATGAGTTTATGGAACCAAGGAGATGGGGACCCAAAAAACATTGGCAACCACTGCCTTTTAAGACCCTCCATATCCCCTCAACCTCTGTCTGAGCAGATGCCTGGGCAACACAGCTGTATGTGCCAAGCTCTCCCTAGGACACAGCTGGGTGGGGCATCTGCTCCCACCCACTCCACCCCAGAGGCATTCTTCCTATTGGAATGGACATCAGAGGCGGGACCCATGTCCTTCTGCTTCCAAGAACTGCCTTCATTCATTCATTCATTCATTCATTCACTTATTTATAACACTGAGTCATTTTTCTGACTCAGAGGATGATGCTGGCGTACAGAAATCACAACCTAAGTAAAAAATACAAAGCAGAACTCAAATGATTAATGCAAATAAGCAGCACAGGCACTCTCCGGAAGCTCTTTTCTCCCAGTCCAGGTCTCCTGCAGGATGTCAAACAGGGACAGGAAATGCCACCGCATTTGGAAAATTGAGAGTGGCCGTTTCAGGACTTTGTGGTGTTTCAGGAGTCGTTTCATTGGGGATGGGGCTTGTCATTGACACAAGAGGGGTGCTCTTCCTTTTCCAAAAGACTCAATACCGTATTTTTCACTCTATAGGGCGCACCGGTCCATAGGGCGCACCTAGTTTTTTTTGGGGGGGGAATAAAGGGAAAAAATACCCCCCCCCAGCCCCAAAGAGCAAAGAAGCCAAGACAGCCAGCGGGATCCATCCCTCTGGCTGTCTTGGCTTCCTCTTTAGCCACGCACAACCTCTCCAGCCAGGAGAGGTTGTGCGCGCCTTCGTTTTTAGACGCGGGGCTGGGGCGGGGGAAGTCCGAGTTTCCCCCCGACCCCAGCCCCTAGAACAGGTCCGGGAGCGGCGGCAAGCACTGCGGATAGCTGCCCAAAGCCCAGGGAGTGCAGCACTGCGCTCCCCGGGCTTTTGGCTGCAGGCTGCTATCCGCAAGCCTTCGGAGCCCGCCGGGAACTCCCGCTGGGCTTGCAAGGCTTGCGGATAGCTTCCTGAAGCCTGGAGAGCAAGAGGGGTCAGTGTGCACTGACGCCTCTCGCTCTCCAGGCTTCAGCGAAAGCAACGCGAAGCCTCCGGAGCGCGGAGGGAGCGCTCCCTCTGCGCTTCGGAGGCTTCGCTTTGCTATCGCTGAAGCCAAGGAGCCTGCATTCGCTCCATAGGATGCACACACATTTCCCCTTAATTTTTGGAGGGGGAAAAGCGTGTCCTATAGAGCGAAAAATACGGTATTTTCTAAAGCTCTGGGTTTTGTGTGTGGCTTTGATGACCCAGGAGCAGGAATGAAAGGCTTCCCGACTACCATCGTGGCCGTTCTAGAAAGGCACTAACAACTTTTTATGTGATTGAATGGCAATTATTGCTACTTTATTTTTAAGTACAGAAGAATCGAACAGCCTGCTGGATCGGGCTAGTCCAACATCCTGCTCTCACGGTGACCAACCAAATCCCCCAATGGGAAACCAGCAAACAGGATTTGAGAGCAAGAGTCCTCTATCATGTGGTTTCCAGAAGCTGGTATTCAGGAGCATTGGTGCCTCCAGCCATAGAGGCAGAGCACAGCCATCCTGGCTAGTAGTCATCGATCGCCCTCTCTTCCTCCATGAATTTGTCTGATCCTTTTATAAAGCCATCCCAGTTGGCAACCATCGCTACACTTTGGAACTCCCTGGCTATTGACATCAGGCAGGCACCTTTGCTGTACACGTTCTGGCACCTGTTAAAAGCATTCTTGTTTAGGTAGACAAACCTACCTGCAGTGGCAGCCGACTTTGGGCTCTCAAATCTTTGGGCTCTCGTAGGGGTGCCCCTTGCAGTGCTGATGCCCAGTGCAGCCAAACCAGTGGCGCTGCCCTAAAACTGCCTCTGCTGCCTGGATGTTTAGAAAGCCGATAAGAGTTTTCATCTGTTTTTAGTCTACTGTTATTCTAACTTTTCAAAAGTCTTAGATTATTGCTGATAACTTTTCCTAGATAACTTTATTGTTCTATCTTTTCCCACTTTGATAGGTTTTTTAAACTATCAAATGTTGTAAATGAATTCCAAATATTGTTAAATTTGTCCATGGCAAATTCATTTTTATAAATACCCTATTAGGTTAAGGTCTGGTTAACTACAATAATGTAATTACAGTGGTACCTCGGGTTAAGTACTTAATTCGTTCCAAAGGTCTGTTCTTAACCTGAAACTGTTCTTAACCTGAAGCACCACTTTAGCTAATGGGGCCTCCTGCTGCTGCCGCGCTGCCTCTGCATGATTTATGTTCTCATCCTGAAGCAAAGTTCTTAACCCGAGGTACTATTTCTGGCTTAACGGAGTCTGTAACCGGAAGTGTATGTAACCTGAAGCATATGTAACCTGAGGTACCAGTGTATTGTAATGTATAGAAATGGGTTTTTTTGGTTCTGTTTTGCTTTCTACATGGGTGTTATTTCTTTTCCTTCTTTTTTGTGTCTTATTTTACTCTGTGCACTTGCAATTATGTACTTTTTAAAGAATATAAAATAATAACAATAAATATCAAATGGTGCATAAATAAGTCAATAAATAGGGCTTATGGGAGCGCATGATGTTGATCCAGCCCCATCAGTGTGAGACTGAGTTTCCCTTTCCTTCCACAGTATAATTCCCACAGGCACACAAAAACAATATTTGTGAATGGGGGGGTAGGAGGCACTGGGCATGATGATGCTTCAAGGACCACTTGGCACATGGCTTCACGACTCACATGGAGCATTCCTCCTGTGTGGCATAAACAGAGCAGAGAAGACTTCTGCTCTTGCGAAGTCATCAAGAAGGGCAAGGCTGTCTGATAAACAGATGAGTCACCTGTATCCATGTAGATGGAGAAACATGAACACCCCACTCCACACCCAGGCTGATGTGATGCCTTTCCTAAAGCTTCTGCCTCCACCTGCCTTTCCCGAGGGAAGGGTTGGCTTCATGCATTGAAAGCGTTTGTAAATTTATTGCTAAGAGGCGCAAAATCAAAGCAGGGACACATGCCCACATGCTTCCCTCTTCTTGTGTACATGTGCTCATTTTGGGAACCACTAGTCCAGATCAGTGGGAGGTAGCCAGTTCCCATCTTGGCTGGTTTCTCTCCCAAGTTGCCTTGTTATTCTATGCCGGGGTCCCCAAACTAAGGTCCGTGGGCCGGATAAGGCCCGAGGGACTCGATAACCTCCACCACCTGCTGCCGCTGCCCGCTCTTATTGGCGCTGCGCTGCATGGCTGCCCACTTCCAGGTCGGAGGAGCACCGGAAATAGCTTGTGCACATGCGCAAGTGTAATAATAATAATAATAATAATAATAATAATAATAATAATAATAATAATTTATTATTTGTACCCCGCCCATCTGGCTGGGTTTTCCCAGCCACTCTGGGCGGCTTCCATAGAAACAAAAAAACACTAAAATATCATACATTAAAAACTTCCCTGAACAGGGCTGCCTTAAGATGTCTTCTGAATGTCAGGTAGTTGTTTATCATTTTGACATCTGCTGGAAGGGCGTTCCACAGGGCGGGGGCCACTACCGAAAAGGCCCTCTGCCTGGTTCCCTGTAGCTTTGCTTCTTGCAGTGAGGGAACCACCAGAAGGCCCTCGGTGCTCGGTGCTGGACCTCAGCGTCCGGGCAGAATGATGGGGGTGGAGACGCTCCTTCAGGTATACTGGGCCGAAGCCGTTTAGGGCTTTAAAGGTCAACACCAGCACTTTGAATTGTGCTCGGAAACGTACTGGGAGCCAATGTAGGTCTTTCAAGACCAGTGTTATGTGGTCTCGGTGGCCGCCCCCAGTCACCAGTCTAGCTGCCGCATTCTGGATTAGCTGTAGTTTTCGAGTCACCTTCAAAGGTAGCCCCACGTAAAGCGCATTGCAGTTGTCCAAGCAGGAGATAACTAGAGCATGACCACTCTGGCGAGACAGTCGGCGGGCAGGTAGGGTCTCAGCCTGTGTACCAGGTGGAGTTGGTAGACAGCTGCCCTGGACACAGAATTGACCTGCGCCTCCATGGACAGCTGTGAGTCCAAAATGACTCCCAGGCTACGCACCTGGTCCTTCAGGGGCACAGTTACCCTATTAAGGACCAGGGAGTCCTCCACACCAGCCCGCCCCTGTCCCCCCAAAACAGTACTTCTGTCTTGTCAGGATTCAACTTCAATCCATTAGCCGCCATCCATCCTCCAACCGCCTCCAGGCACTCACACAGGACCTTCACTGCCTTCACTGGTTCTGATTTGAAAGAAAGGTAGAGCTGGGTATCATCTGCATATTGCACCCAGTTATCTGTGCATGTGCAAGCATCACCGTATTTTTCGCTCTATTAGATGCACCGGACTATAGGACGCACCTAGTTTTTAGCGGAGGAAAACAATAAATAAGAAAGCAACCCATAGCATCCTGAGCTAAGAGGGAGCGCTCCTCCATCTTCGCTCAGGAGGCCTTGCGGGGCTATCCCTGAAGCCAGGAGAACAAGCGGGATCGGTGCTCACCAATCCCTCTTGCCCTCCTGGCTTCAGTGAAAGCAAGCCTACTGGCTTTCCCCCCACCTCCTGCAAGAACCGTGCGCTCTTTAAATGGAGTGCAACTCTTGGGGGATTTTCTGTGAGGTGGCGAAAGGGACTGAGCAAAAGCCAGGGATAGCCGTGTGAAGCTTCCGCAGGGCAGTGGGATGAAGGCTCCCCGCTGCCTTGCGGAGGCTTTGCGCGGCTAAGCCAGAAGCTAGAACAGCTAGAGGGAGCGCTGCGCAGTGATCCCGCTGGCTGTCCTGGCTTCTTGCTTGGCTGCTCGAAGCCTTCATCCCCTGCCCGTGAGATGCTGCGCACGGCTAAGGCTCTCCCAAGAGCTGCACTTCCTTTAAAAAGCGTGCAGAGTTTGTGTGTGGCTCTTGGGGGCTTTTCCCGAGGAGGGATAAGGGCAGCCCTTCTCCCTCCTCAGGGGAAAAACCCCCAAGAGCCGCACACACGCTCCACGCGGCTCTTTAAAGGGAGCGCTGAGCAGAGCCTCCTGCCTGCATTCGCTCCATAAGATGCACACACATTTCCCCTTACTTTTTAGGAGGGGAAAAGTGTGTCTTATAGAGCAAAAAATACAGTATTTCCAGTGCACATCCAGGTCAGAGGAGGCCCGTGCACATGCGCACAAGCTATTTCCAGTGCTCCTCCAACCCAGAAATGCACTGGAAATAGCATGTGTGCATGCGTATGGGCATGCGCTCCCGCACCCTCCGACCTTCCATGCAATCGGCGCTGGGGACACCGGCTCGAGGCACGGTAAGTTTGCTGACCCCTGTTCTATGCACTTGCCATCCTTTCTCTGAGCCCCAGGCAGCACAGAGTTGCTTCTCTGCTCCAGACAGTAGAGAGGTGATGCTGATGTGAATCTGCCCTGGGCTGCCCAAATCTGGAGCAGTTTCTAATGTTCATGATGCCAGGGCTTGGCTAGGAGTGATAGTCAGAGGTGAGCCAAGGCTAGAGCCACAGGACAAGCCAGAAGGCAGGGTCAAGGCTGTCTGAACCCTCCAGAGGACAGGATGCTCATGTTGCTCAAGCAAAGCTCAACTGAAAACAGGGAGCTTCCATTTTTGGCAAGAGGATGCTGGCCTGCTGGCCTTTGCTTTATTGCAATAATAGCATCAGTGGCAGGTTTAGGCAAGCACAACCGGTTTGGTCACACTGGGTGCAGCGCTGTGGACTGCTGCAGAGGGCGTCACAACTATGACGTAGAATGGAAGGTGAGAGGTAGGGGGCGCCACTGAAAATTGAGACCTGAAGGTCTGCCACTGATAGCATGACACACCACCTCAGTCTCTGAGGGGCTGAGACACTCCTCGGGTTCAAGGTGCTTATCTAGGTTTTGGCTTCCTTACTATGAAGACCTACAGAGACTGGTGTCTTTAGGATATCTGGTTTTATTTACACAGCTCATAGAAGCTGCTAGCGTGCAATGGCGGCCACACCCCAGGAATGGCTTTGATTGCCCAGCTAAACCAGGTGAGGGTAGCTAATGGGTCTCAAACCCTTACTGAGTTAAAGACTTCCCCCTGCATGTGAAGACAGGCTCTGGCAGAATGAGCAGATGAGACTAAGAGTGGGTCCAACCATAAAGAAGGTGGTTTCTGTACACGCTGTAGAGGAAAGTGAGGGGTAGATGAGACTATTCAACCTAGGAGAAGGAAAACACTGGTCCCAAACCTCTCCTGCCATGTGGGATATCTTTGGGATAAGAAAAGGCTAAGGAGTGTAAGGTAAAGGTAAAGGGACGCCTGACCATTAGGTCCAGTCATAACCGACTCTGGGGTTGTGGCACTCATCTCGATTTACTGGCCGAGGGAGCCAGCGTACAGCTTCCGGGTCATGTGGCCAGCATGACTAAGCCGCTTCTGGCGAATCAGAGCAGCGCACGGAAACGCTGTTTACCTTCGAGCTGGAGTGGTACCTATTTATGTACTTGCACTTTGACGTGATTTCAAACTGCTAGGTTGGCAGGAGCAGGGACCAAGCAACGGGAGCTCACCCTGTCACGGGGATTCGAACCGCCAACCTTCTGATCGGCAAGTCCTAGGCTCTGTGGTTTAACCCACAGCGCCACCCGCGTCCCACTAAGGAGTGTAAGTCATACACATATCCAGAGTGGAGTCCCTAAGGTGGTTGGATGGTGCCCTTGTACACCTCTTCCAGCAGCTCCTGCAGCCAAGCTGGTGCTAAATGTATTGCTCTGCTTTCCTTTGGACCACGTCAGTGAGGACCACGTCAGTGGGGGCAGACCAGGAGGCTTGTGCCCCAGGGAGGTCACTTTGGTGCTGCTAACACAGCAGTTTGGTTTCATCCCTGGAGGCGCACTCCATTGTCTCTCGAGACATAACAACACACAACCTGCGCATAAGACTGAGGTGCTCACGGCATTCACACCCCAGATCTTTCTTCTCCATTAGTTGCAGCTTTGGATTCAGCACAGAGCTAGCAGGTCTCTGTGTCTCTAGCGGCCAGCCTTCTTCCAGCGCAGCTCACCCACACTCTCCCTGGCTATTGTTCTCCTTCCTAGCAGCTATGGGTGCTTGTGGAGGGAAGACCCATCCATTTGTCTGGAGCAGGGGTCAGCAAACTTACTACGCCTCGGGCCGGTGTCTGCAGCGTCAATTGTGCGGCAGGCAAGAGGGCGGGGGAGCATATGCCCCTACGCGTGTGCACACACTATTTCTGGCGCACTTCTGGGTCGGAGGAGCACCCGAAACAGCTTGTGCGCATGTGCACAGGCCTCCTCCAACCCGGATGTGCACCGGAAATAATGCTTGTGCATGTGCAAATAACGCTTGCACATGCACACAAGCTATTTCTGGTGCTCCTCCGACCTGGAAGTGAGCAGCTGCACAGCGCAGTGCCGGTAAGAGTGTGCAGCAGCAGCAGGTGGTGGTGGGTCGCGGTGGGCCAGATAAACAAGTCCCTTGGGCCTTATCTGGTCTGCGGACCTTAGTTTGGGGACCCCTGGTCTGGAGGATGCCATCACTTGATTGTAGCTCTTACAACCTAGCTCATTCTTTTGGGATGCTGATGAGGACCCTCAACTGGCCAGCTAAGGTCCTTGTCTTACAAAGAAACCCCAAGCAGTTCCGCAATCTCCTCTAGTTAGAGTTACAGATAGGTAGCCGTGTTGGTCTGCCATAGTCAAAATAAAAAAATTCCTTCCAGTAGCACCTTAAAGACCAACTAAGTTAGTTCTTGGTATGAGCTTTCGTGTGCATGCAGACTTCTTCAGATACACTGAAACAGAAGTTGCCAGATCCTTCTATATAGTGAGAAGGTGGGGAGGGGTATTACTCAGAAGGGTGGTGGGAATGGGAGATTGGCAGATAGCTGAGATGAGCCTGTTGACGACTCTTAACGACTGTAATAGGTCTTACAGGAAAAGGCAAGGGGTGAGAAGGTGAGAAATGGCTTAGTCATGTATAATGAGATAAGAATCCAATGTCTCTGTTCAGACCAGGTCTCTCCATGGTTTTAGTTAGAGTTATCCATCTAGTTAACCTCTAGTTAGAGTTAACCATCTTCGGGTACAGCGCCCCCCCCCCTAAAAAAAATGGAAAGACTAACCTTCCAAACCCACAACAAAAACTTAGCATTGCTTATGGTTCTACACTGATGCTATTGGGATTTGTACCTTTTAGGATTATGGGCTCTCTCTGGGAGCCATTTAAATACAACTTGAGTACTAATCTCTAAACAAAGAGACCATTATTCTTGTAAAGTGCAGCGTGTTTTTTATCAAGACAAAGTCAAGTATGCAAAGGAAGCCGTGTATTTTCTATTGCCAAATGCTAATGAAGACAGGAGTTGCTGCTGAACAAGGTCAGTTCTCAGAAACACACATGAATAAACACACCAGTGTTTGAGCAAGGCTAGTTTCATGATTACATAGTTAGACCTTTGTCAGACTGGGCTAATTGGACAGGAGGCAAGCAAGAAAGGGATAAAATGTTCTAGGGATGCAGACACTCAGCAAGAGGAGTCATGCTGGATGTTGTGTCCTTCATGTGCAGTATACATAGAATCATAGAAAGGCAGTACAGGAATCGCAAGGCATCCTTTATTTGGTCTGCATGGGGGGGGGGGGCAGGGACCTGTCTGAAATCAGTGCCCATCAGAGAGTGGGATAAAAGTCCGTGGGGCAGGGAGGGTTATCCTGATTTATCACTGTGAAGTGTTTTCCATCTGGAGGGCCCTAGATATTTTTATTCTTTCTGTATGCTCTTAGTGAAAGGATCCTGTTCTAGGGTCTTAGTAGAACACAAGTTTAACATGGGTCAAGAATATGATGCAGCAGCAACAGGGGGGAAAGTGAATGTAACTCTAGGTTGCGACAACAGAACTCTAGTGCATGGGTAGGCAAACTAAGGTCCAAGGGCCGGATCTGGCCCAATCGCCTTCTAAATCCAGCCCGTCGATGGTCCGAGAATCAGCGTGTTTTTACATGAGTAGAATGTGTCCTTTTACAGTGGTGCCCTGCAAGACGAATGCCTCGCAAGACGGAAAACCCGCTAGACGAAAGGGTTTTCCGTTTTGGAGGTGCTTCGCAAAACGAATTTCCTATGGGCTTACTTCGCAAGACGACAATGCCTTGCGAGTTCCTGCAGGTTTTTTCCCTCCCCCCCTTTTTCTAAGCCGCTAATCCTCTTATCAGCTTATCCGATCAGCAGATAAGCCGCTAAAAGCCGCTAATAGCGCTAATCCGCTAATCCGCTAATCCGTCAATGGGCTTGCTTCGCAAGACGAAAAAAACGCTAGACGAAGAGAATCACAGAACGGATTCTTTTCGTCTTGCAAGGCACCACTGTATTTAAAATGCATCTCTGGGTTATTTGTGGGACATAGGAATTCATTCACCCCCCAAAAAAAAATATATATATATAGTCCGGCCCCCCACAAGGTCTGAGGGACAGTGGACCAGCCCCCTGCTGAAAAAGTTTGCTGACCCCTGCTTTAGTGTCCAGATTAAGGGAAATAATAGTACCACTCTGTTCTGCCTTGGTCAGACCATGTCTGGAGTACTGTGCCCAGATAGAATCACAGAATTGCAGAGTTGAAAGGGACCCAATGGTCATCTAGTCCAACCCCATGCAATGCAGGGATCTCAGGTAAACCCTCCAACCTCTGCTTAAAAACCTCCAAGAAAGGAGAGGCCACCACCGCCCAAGGGAGTCTGTTCCACTCTCAAACAGATCTTACAGGGCACTGCAATATAAGATAAGGTTACCAGATTTTTTTCAAAGAATCCGGGGACACTTTTTTGTTTTTTTAAATTTTGTGGTTGTTTTTTTTAAAAAAGAAGTACAGTGGTACCTCGGGTTACATACGCTTCAGGTTACATACGCTTCAGGTTATAGACTCCGATAACCCAAAATAGTACCTCGGGTTAAGAACTTTCGTTTCAGGATGGGAACAGAAACTGCGCTGTGGTGGCGGCAGTGGGAGGCCCCATTAGCTAAAGTGGTGCTTCAGGTTAAGAACAGTTTCAGGTTAAGAATGGACCTCCAGAACGAATTAAGTACTTAACCCGAGGTACCACTGTAATATCTTCTCTTTTGTGGTCTCCCCTGTTGCACAGCCTTCCTCTGGGCTCTCTTGGAGCGCTAGCCACTGTGGAGTAGGCTCGGCTCAGGCCTGGGCTCAGCCACATGTCCTTGCTCTCCCAGTGCAAGGTTGGGGCTCCCCTCTTTTTTCTCCTTCCTCTTTCTCTCTCTTCCTTCTCCTCCTCTTCTCCCTCTCCCTGCGTCAGCCCCGGAGTGCCGCTGGTCAGTCAGCTGGGTGGCCAGGTGCTCTCTCTCTCCCAGCTTGATTTGGGTCGCGGGGGGTGTGGTGTGTCAGTGGTTCCCCAAGTTGACGCGCCAGGCATCCCTAGTTCCCCCTTGACAGTGGCAGCGGCGGCAGCAGTCTCAGCAGCCTGGAGTCAGCCTGGTAGTGCAGTTGGCTCTGGCTGGCTTCAGGAGCTGCTCGCTGCTGTAGCATCCGCCATTTTGCCTCACCAGTAGTCCCCATATGATGTGTCTTGTGGCATTGAACCAATTACGCAACATTCATTCCCTACTAATAAATCTACAACACTTAAAATATGCATCCGGGGACATTAAATGAAATCCGGGGACGGATTTTGTCTGGGGACAGATTCGTAAATCCAGGGACTGTCCCCAGGAAACAGGGGCATCTGGTAACCATAATATAAGAAGAATCTTGACAAGCTGGAACATGCGCAGAGAAAGGCAACCAGGACGAACAAGGGTCTGGAAACCAGGCCTTATGCTGAACCTGAGGGATCCCCGCCTGCACAGGATTCGCCGCCTCCAGAACCAGCTGAGCCGGGGCTGGGGCATGAGCCCGAAGGGTCCTCACCTGTGCTGGGTCCTCAGGTGCAGGCATCAGCTGAGTCTGCTCTGGCTCCGGAGGTGATGGAGGACCCATTGCCTGCAGGTGCTCCACTCTCAGCCCCGTCAGAGGAGGCGGAGGTTGCCTCTGGGTCCGGTAACCCTCCAGTCTCTCCTGAGCTGCAGAGGCTCAGGGCAGAGAGGCGGAGGGAACTAAGTTCCCGCAGGAGGAGTGCTCGCCTCCAGGCCAGGAGAGGTGAGTCACCAGAGGATCGGCGCCGCCCTATGCCTCGGGGCAGATAAAAGCCGGCCAGCCCCAGTCCCAAGTTGCGGGAGCAACATTGTTGGTTGCTAGTTCCTGCCTGAATCCTGTCCTGCTTACCTGCCTGAGCTCCTGACCTGCCATGGCTCCCGGCTGTTCCTGACTTCACCCGACTCCCTGCCCTCCACCCAGCTTCAGCTACTACGGACTGCCTCCCCATTGCACCTTTGACCATGGACCAGACTTGGATCTCGCCTCTCGGGTAACCCATGGCACCAGCACATCTTATGAGGAATGGTGGAGAGAGTTGGGCATGTCTAGCCTGGAAAAGAGAAGACTGAGAGGTGATAGGAGAGCCACCTTCAAATATCTGAAGGAATGTCACATGGAAGATGGAGCAAGACGGTGGGACCCGATCCAATGGATTCAAATGACAAAAAAGGAAATTTGGACTAAACCTGAGGAAAAACTTCCTGACCATAAGAACCTTTTGACAGTGTAATGGACTACCTCAAAAGGGGTGGACTCCCCTTCACCAGAAGTTTCCAGCAGAGATTGGATGGCCATCAGCCAGGGATTCCTCATTTGTGATTCCTGAACTACAGGGGGTTGGACTAGATCAGTGTTTCCCAACCTTTTTTGGGCAAAGGCACACTTGTTTGATGAAAAAAATCTCGAGGCACACCACCATTACAGCCCCGTGACGTCAGCGCGCAGCGTCACACCGGGAGGGACGCACGAAAGTGTAAGTTTCAATTTTTTTCCCTCCCCCTTGCCGGGGAACCTCCAAGCTTTGGGGGGGGGGAGGAGGCAGCAAAGTGAGGGACTGAGGGACTCCTCCAACGACAAGGGTTGGGGAAGAAGAGAAAGGGCTATTCCGCTCCAGTCCTTTCTGAAGGAGCTGAGGGTGGGGGTCCTCCGGCGCCTTCGGCGAAACGGCGCCAGCCCAGAGCGCTTCTAGGAGGCTGCCTTTGTGCGCGACGTAAAGCCCTCTTTCCCTCCCTCCAGCCCCGTGTCACCTGTGGAAAAGGGGGCTGGATCCAGTGACGCAACTCAGAAAACTGTTAGGGAAGCCAGAGCAGGAAAGTGAGTGGGGGGCGGCGTCGCCGCTTTAACCCACGTTTCCTTTTTGAAAGAGAAACTTAAGACTAGATGACCCTTGGGACCCCTGCCAACTCTACAGTTCTATGGCCCTTTGTGGAGGGGGGGCAGCACCTGGAAAGACGGGCTAGGGGATAATTGGGGCGGCCGCCTTAGGCACACCAGAAGCGAAGCACGTCCTGAGCTACAAAAACAAACCCAATTCCTGCCTCGTTTTTTGCAGTTTCTGCAAAGCGAGGGAGTCTCCCCCGCCTCCATTCCTCGGTGCCTCCTCCTCCCCCTGCTCCCCACTACGGGTCTCCCCTGCACTTGGCCAGGCCGCCTCGCCCTCCTTCCTTTCCCAGAGCAGTGGCTCAGAGCGCCTCCTTGCACCGCAGGTACACTCCATGGGGAGGGGAGGGAGCGGAAGCCCAGACCAGCCCCCAACCCGCTTAGTCCGACCCCTCAAACCTTCCCAAAATAAGAACTCTGCGTTCTACAACGTCACCCCCCAGCGGGGCCCCCTTTATTCCCGGTGAGAGGGGGGCGGCGGAGGGAAAAAGCTGCTTCCCACACTTACCCGCCGCCATCTTGACTTCCCGCAATGAGCCGGATGCGGCGCCTAAGCTCCCTGCCGTCGCTTCTCTGCCTCCTCTACTTTGCACAAGGCTTCAGGGTCGCCGGCCGATTCATCCATCGGCCGCTCTTTCAAGCCCACTCGGAGGAGGAATGAGTCGAAAGAGCCAGAGACGCAGCCGCAGTGGAAGCCCCGCCCCTCCCTTCCAGTCTCGGGGCGGGGCAGAGGCCACCAGGCTGGCAAGCAGAGCGCCGAGAGCGAGGAAGCTGATGCAACGCGGAGGCAGACCCCGGCTGGCGTGTGTTAGAGCAGTGTTTCCCAACCTTTTTTGGACTTGCCCGCCTCCCTCCAGGCAACATCTCGCGGCACACCAGGCAACATCTCGCGGCACACTAGTGTGCCGCGGAACACCGGTTGGGAAACACTGGAGTAGATGACCCGTTGGGTCCCTTCCAACTCTGCCATCCTGTGATTTTATGAGGGAGAGGAGCCATTTCCATGCCACAACCTCCTTCTCGCTCCTCCCTCTTTCAAGTATTAAAGACCATGGCAGGTGGAGGCTTTTCAAATCAACTGAAGTATTTGGCCACTGGCGGCTGCAGGCAGGAAAACTTTTGGATTTATTCATGGACACCTGTCAGAAGCTGTCATTCCCTCAGCTGACGAACAGTCTGAAGTTTTCAGTTCCATAAATCAGGGCCTCTTGGACATCGTAAGTCTTCTTTATGGCTTCTTTCCCTCTCATAAATAAACCTCATTCCATATGTACATACAGCAAGTGGCAGCAAGGCTGATTTGCAGTGTGCCTCGGCTCGAGATGGCAGAAAAGCTCAGCAAAATGACCAGAGAAGATTTTGAGCTGCTTGGCTACGTTGTGAAGGAAAGAGGCCTGGTCCTGGGTCACTGCTAAGAACCTAAGAACTTGATCCCCTCCCCCTCTTTCTTTTTTCTGTGACGGAACTCCTACTTGGGGACTTCCCTGGCTTTTTTCTGGCCCACGCAGTCTGGATAGTTAGCATGGTGACTACTACTACTACTACTACTACTACTACTAATCATAATAATTTATTATTTATATCTCGCCCATCTGACTGGGTTTCCCCAGCCACTCGGGGCGGCTTCCAACAGAACACTAAAATACAATAACCTATAAAGCATTAAAAGCTTCCCTAAACAGGGCTGCCTTCAGATGTCTTCTAAAAGTCTGGTAGTTGTTGTTCTCTTTGACATCTGGTGGGAGGGCGTTCCATAGGGCGGGTGCCACTACCGAGAAGGCCCTCTGCCTGGTTCCCTGTAACTTGGCTTCTCGCAGTGAGGGGACCGCCAGAAGGCCCTCGGAACTGGACCTCAGTGTCCGGGCTGAACGATGGGGGTGGAGACGCTCCTTCAGGTATACTGGACCGAACCTCCGACTTAGAAGAGGATTAGACAAATTCATGGAGGAGGAGAGGTCTATTAGGCATGATGACTATGAATACCAGCTGGTGGAAACTGCAGGAGGGGAGAGTTGCTCTTGTGCTTAAACCCTGTTTGGTGGTTTCCCACAAGGGGCTGGTTGGCCACTGTGAGAATAGGATGTTGGACCAGATGGACCACTGGCCTGATGCAGAAGGCTCTTCATCTATTCTTACCTCCTCCATGAAGCCCCAAAGGTCTTAGGGCACCTTAACTGCCCCTTAGGGCACCTTAACTGCCCCTTGGAGCTAGGTGACTCATGCACAGTCATGGGGGTTCCCTGACTGAGATAGCCACAGACCACTCCCAGCTGGCAGAGCAGGATCAGACCACGGTCCATAGAGCTAAGAATCTGAGCTGCCTGGAGCACAGCAGAGTAAGGGAAAAAAGCTCTCCAGACTTCCAGTGAGCAGATAATGCACTTGTTTTCAATGGACTATGAGATCATGGCCAGGTTGGGTCACGGGAAACTGGGCCATAAAGTTTTATGGCAACCATATTTCCATGCACAGAACGTATTTGCTTGTAACTTTCACCGCAGCTGAGGAAGAAAGATGGTCTTCCCAAGTCTTCTTCTCCAGCGCCTGTGGGCTGTTCTGCAGGTGTGGAGAGCTCTGGTGCCCTCAGGAGGGCTGGAGGCTTTTCTAAGCTTCAGTATGAGTCTCTGGACACCAAGCCAGGTGCATTCACACACACACCCTGCTTGTCCTCTGAGAGGGGTGTGGCGAGATCTTCTTCTTTGTGCTTTGTTTCCTGCAGGCACAGACTCACCTGCGCAAGGAGTCCCAGGCTCCCTAATGAAGCACACATTCCTGGCCTCAGCTGGATCTTGATGCTTGCCATCAGCAGGGATCTGTCAAGGGAGGGAAGGAAGCCAAAGACCTTGCCCCCCCCTCCACTGCACAGCTCCATCCTGGTTCAGTTTGCTCCTTGCAACTTCCTCTCAGAGATGAGATAATGCCTCCATCTCTCCTTTCCCTCGGTACAAATGCATACCTGCTTCTATAGCTCAGAGCCGTAAAAAGACCATCATTTCCCCAGGTTCTCTCTCTCACGCTTTACAATCTGCCTGCAGTGATGGATTGGAAACTCTGGAATTCGGGACTACCAAAGAACACTGGTGAGGCCAGCTCTGTTAACTCAGAGGGGCCTGGACAGCTGCTCTTGGCTGCACACTCCTGCACACACTTTCCCAGAGTCACCTAAAACTTAGACGGATAAAAGAAAGTCCTTTTTCACAAAGTGGATAGTGCCTTTTGTTTTATTCCTTTTAAAACTACTACTACAGTGGTACCTCGGGTTACATACACTTCAGGTTACAGACTCCGCTAGCCCAGAAATATTACCTTGGGTTAAGAACTTTGCTTCAGGATGAGAACAGAAATCGTGCAGCAGCGGCGTGGTGGCAGTGGGAGGCCCCATTTACTAAAGTGTTGCTTCATGTTAAGAACAGTTTCAGGTTAAGAACAGACCTCCAGAACGAATTAAGTTCTTAACCCAAGGTACCGCTGTACTACTACTACTACTATTATAATTATTACAGTCATACCTCGGGATGAATACGCTTCAGCTTAAATATTTTCAGGTTGCGCTCCGCAGCAACCTGGAAGTAATGGAGTATGTTACTTCTGCGTTTCGCTGCTTGCGCAGACGCAGACGCTCAAAATGATGTCACACGCATGCACGGAAGCGGCGAAACATGACCCGCGCACGTGCAGATGTGCAGTCGTGTCTTACATTCGCTTCAGGATGCGAACGGGGCTCCAGAATGGATCCCGTTCGCATCCAGAGGTACCACTATATTATCATTATACAAGAGCAGGTAGACACTAAAAAAACAGTTAAGTGACGTGTGTGGCACTGTGGTCTAAACCACAGAGCCTAGAACTTGCCGATCAGAAGGTCGGCGGTTTGAATCCCTGCAACGGGGTGAGTTCCCGTTGTTCGGTCCCTGCTCCTGCCTACCTAGCAGTTCAAAAGCACGTCAAAGTGCAAGTAGATAAATAGGTACCGCTCCAGCGGGAAGGTAAATGGTGTTTCTGTGCGCTGCTATGGTTCGCCAGAAGCGGCTTAGTCATGCTGGCCACATGACCCGGAAGCTGTCTGCAGACAAACGATGACTCCCTCGGCCAGTAAAGCAAGATGAGCCCCGCAACCCCAGAGTCGTTCGCGACTGGACTTAACAGTTAGGGGTCCCTTTACCTTTACCTTTTAATAGAGGGAAAGTAATACAGAGTTGTGTAATCAAATAGCAACAACAAACCAGTGTGCCAAATTACAACCTTGTTTTACTGAGTGGCATTTATCAGGTGGTATTTAAATACCCCTGCCATGGCAAGGAATGAGAAGCCAAAGAGCAGTCAGGAAGCAAGTTTTGTTGAGTGGTATTTTATAGAAAAGACAACACCCAGGATCAAAATTGGTTAACTACCTTGCATTCCCACCACACGCGCAAGAAATGAGCCTTGCTCCTCACATTTTCTCCAGCAGGAAAGGGTCATGGACTTCATTCTTTGGTAACATCTCTTGGAAGTCCAGTGCCTTCTCAAAACAAGTTTTGAGAGTGGCCTCCTGGATCCAACCCAAACAGACTTCAAGGGAGGCTTGGACCGGAGACTATTCCATAGTGTTCATCCATGTTTCTTTGAAGATTGGCTTCTCACATTATGGAAAGAAATTGCTCATCACAGAGCAGATAGTTAAATTATGGAACTTGCTCCCACAGGAGACCATGATGGACATCAACTTGGATGGCTTTAAATGAGGTTTATAATAAATAATAATAATAAATTTTTATTTATACCCTGCCCTTCCCGGTTTAAAAACCGGGCTCAGGGCAGATAGTAGCAAATATAAAACATTGATTAAAATGTGACTTTAAAACAGCATAAAATATAACATAAAATGCAGCATCAATATCAATAAAATTCTAAAATTCAAGGGTCGAGGGTTTTTTTGGGGGGGAACCCAGTCAGTAGACATCAAATGATCACCAGGGCTAACTGGCCAAGTTGGTCCTGCTAGGACCAGCAAGGAGACCAGGGAAGAATTTAAATGTGGGGTTCCAGAAAGGGTTTCTTCATAGAAAAGGAAAGGGAAAGGGGAATAGAGGATCAGGCTAATTCAAATTGAAGGCCAGGTGGAGTAGCTCCATCCTACAGGCCCTGCAGAAGGAGATCAAGTCCTGCAGGGACCTAGTTTAGACAAATTCCTGGAGGAAATGACTACCAATGACCACTAGGCATGATAGCCATGCTCCACCGCCATGGTCAGAGATATTCTTCTATATACCAGCTGCTGGAAACAACAGGAGTGGAGAGGGCTCTTGTTCTTAGCTCCTTCGTGAAGGTTTCCCCTTTGGGGCATCTGGTTGGCCACCGTGAGAACAGAATTCTGGAATTGATGGAGTTGGTCCAGCAGATTATTTTCTTGGGTTCTGATGACTAAGTGATGTGACTAGACCAGTTCCATTAGCCCACAGTAAGCCAGAACAGCCAAAGGGCATTAGTTGTTTGGAACCCATTTGGGACCACACTATGGGATGTGAAACACAAGAGCAGTCAATTACAACATTCCTAGAGTGTACATGTTTAGACATGGGGAGGGATGTTTGTCCAGCCAGCAGGTAAACTTCCTGTTTCCCTCTGGGCTGGGACAGACTTCCTCCGCATGTGACTAGAGGTGGGTGTGGCCTCACCTGTGCAGGTAATGATAAAAGCACAGGGCAGGGGCTGCCATCTCTCTCTGCCATCTTCATCTTTGAACAAGCAACATCTCTCCTGAGTGAAAGATGCCCTCTTGGCTCCCAGCCAAGAGAGGAGAAAGGAACTACAGTGGTGCCCCGCAAGACGAATGCCTCGCAAGATGGAAAACCCGCTAGACGAAAGGGTTTTCCATTTTTGAGCTGCTTCGCAAGACGAATTTCCCTATGGGCTTGCTTCGCAAGACGAAAACGTCTTGCGAGTGTTCTGATTTTTTTTTTGCTTCCCCCCCCTTTTTCTAAGCCGCTAAGCCGCTAATAGCCTTTTAGCCGCTAAGCCTTTAATAGCCGCTAATCCACTAAACCGCTAATAGCGCTAATCCGTTAATCTGCTAATAGGGTTGCTTCGCAAGACGAAAAAACCGCTAGACGAAGAGACTCGCGGAACGGATTATTTTCGTCTTGCGAGGCACTGCTGTATCTTCTTATAAGACAGATTCTAAATGTACATTACTTCATTAAGCCTAAGTCTGCCTTCTGGGATCTGATTGTGAACAGAATGTAAGTAAACTCTTTTTATACTTTTGTAAAAGACTGTGTCGTCTCTTCTATTTTATGAGGGAATAAGGGGAAATTACCAGAGTAGTTATTATAGAGGCTTTAGTGAGCCTGAGCAAACGTTGCCGTTGCAAACTTAAAATAAAGGGGAATGTTTTACTCTGCTGATATTTTGGGAACTTGTTAACACAAGTTGGATAAGGATATAATCAGTCAATATATCCTCTCCTGCATCCCTGAACATTCCCACACACACCACCCTACACCTTCTGACATCCACGGAAGCCCCTTTCTGCCTCAGACCTTTGCCATTCTGCCTTCTCTCTTCCCTTTCTCCCTTAGCCTTCCCTTGCTTCTTTCCAACATTATGGCACCTCCCCCTTTGTTGCATTGTTCTACATATTGTCTACACTGACTGGGAGTTTCTGTAAGCGAGTCTTTTCGAGCCACTAATGGAGATGCTGGAGAAACAGGGGGCTTCTGCATGTCAAGAAAAACCCCTTTGTACAAGTCTCTCAAATCCACACTGTTTATTCCTAGCTGATTTGTGTGGTGCAGATCTCCATGCCCTCTCGGGGCCAGCCCTGTGGGAGCCATGACAGCTAAACCACTCAGTTCTGTATCACAGATAGAATTTTAGAACTGTAGGATTGGAAGAGACCAAAAGGGCCATCTAGTCCCCGATCGTCACACCCTTCATAAATTCATTGTAGAGTTGGAAAGACTCATCTGGTTGTAGGATCCACAGCTAAACAATCCCTGAGACATGTGCCCCCCAACTTCTGCTGAAAACCTCTGATGAGGTTGTCTGTTACATTGTCAAACAGTTTTTTACCATCAGTAAGTTTTTCCTAAGGTTTAGTCTGTTTATAACCCTCCAACGAAGCTCACCTCCTTCTGAGTGAGTCCGTTCCACTGTCTAATGGCTCTTGCTGGCAGAAAATGTTTAGTTACAATATCCTTTCTTGGCTAATTCCTTAAATCACCTGGCATGGCTACAGATTCTGAATTAGACAGAAAGTAAAGTATTTGTGCTGCAGGTTTGATGGAATAGGATTGGGAGCTGCCAATCAGCCCCTTTCACAGACAGCCAACTTGTCTCGTGGCCTCTCCTTTAAATCCGGTGTAATTGTTCTTCTTGAATATCCACATGTGGAAAATACACAGTGGAAAGACCCTCACGTGGTCCCAGCCTGTTCTCTCCATCCGAATGAGAGAAGGAAGCCCAATCAGCAAGGAAATCGGATTCATTCGCCTTCTGGGCAAGTCATAAGAGGAGTCTCTTGTACTTAATGCTGCTCACAATAGCATCTTGAGGGGAGGGCTTTTCCAAGAGAGAAATGATTTTTCCAGCCATTTCTCAATTTATAGTGGGCCGTTCAGCAGCAAACAGGGAAAGAATGAAACAGATTCTTGTTATCTATTTGCCAAAAAGTGACATGCTGGACGGGGAAAACAGATAATTTCTATCTGGTATTTTTACGCGCTTCATAAAATGCATTGTGCAGGCAAAGAAAATTTATGTGCCTCGGTGGGAAAGCATGGAAAGAAATGTATGGGAGATATATATTTATAAAACCACCATCCTGTTCACATCATTTGGAAAATACACAGCGTAACTCAGCTTCTGTTAGGGATTTGATTAACATTTAGGAGGATATTCTATTTCTATTGAAGAAGAGTAGCATTCTTTTGAAGAATCTATTTGCCTGGGCTTACAACAGGGAGACTGAGGCATGGCTCAAGGTCCTGGCAGCTGGAATGACTGGGGCATTTCATCTAAAAGTGAGGCGAAGGAGTTCCCTTTACAAAATTAGCCACTGGACTATGTCTATCTGGGACCCACTTATTGTTGGGCTAGGCCCACCCCACCCCACTAGAATTTGTCTTATCCTCTTTTAAAGCCATCCAAATCCATGGTCACTAAGGCCTCCAGTGGGATGGAGTTCCATTGTTTAATTCTGCACAGTGTAAAGATGTCCTTTCTTTTATCTGTTCTGAATCTTCCAACATCCACCTTCACTGGAGGTCTGCAAGTTCTAGTGTTTCCCCAGGACCTGCTCTGTGGCCAAGACAGAATAGAGTAGTACTATTACTTTCCTTGATCTGGACATCTCTTGATGCATCTTAAAGAGCCTAGAGAGGTCTCATCTCTTTTCGCCTCCCCACTTAGCACACCCACCCCTTCTGGATTTATATAGGCTGCGTTATTGTTCTGTCTTATTTTGCTTTCAAAGTGATTAGACCTGTTTTTCACATTTTATTAGTTCCATATTAAACTGCAAAACCTGCGAAAAAATGAAGTTGGCATCACAAACATGAACGCAATACGTCTGCTAGCTCTAAGATTTAATCATATTAGAAAACCCCAGCTCCTGATAAATTTCATGATGCAGAGAAAAAACCAGTGCCATCAATATCCCAATTACTAAATTCAAGAATTGCAGGTAGCTGTCCTGGTCCATAAGAGCAGGTGGTAAGATCTGCTTGGCAATGGAATGGACCAACTCAGAAGGTGGTGGACTCTCCTTCACTGGAGGTTTTTAAATAAGAGTTTGGATGGCCATCAGTCAGGGATTCTTTAGTTGCGATTCCTGAATCGCAGGACAATATTGTTTGACTATATGATGCTTGGCTTGCGGTCTCTTCCAAATCTTCTGAGTGGACACTGGGAAGGCAGAGACCTTCAGGCCTCGTAACTGCTTCAGCAAGGCAAGAACTCCTAGAAAAAGTTGCTGACACCACTAGGCATTGTTAGGATCGTCCTACTCATGTGTAGGACCCTGGCAGAGACACGTGCCCAACTGGCATGATCTCTCCCTCCTGGTCGGTCGTTCAGGAGCTTCAAAAGCTTTCTTCAGCCTGAACATAACAGCAACTGATACCTTAGCACGCTTAGGAACAGCAGAGTGTTAGCAGTTTGCATAACAAACTCAGTAGCACAGCATTTGGCTAGACTACATTTACATATAATACACTCAGAACATTCTGACTTAGCTCCTTCCTCTTTCTCATCAGACAGCAAAGAGAAAGAACAAAGGACAATAGTCCCACATCACGGAAACACAGTAATACCAAAACATCCTGTCTCCGTCACTTCCCACACTGTGGAATGAAAACATACACCGTCATGTGATAGACGACAATCCCATGACTGCAGACATGGAGCAAGAATCCTAACAGGCATGAGCTGTGGTTTGTTTCCTTGAATAAAGATTTAACTGCACTGCCTCAAGTGATTTATTGCTTTTGTTGCTGACGTAAGCCTGACTCCAACCCAGACAATAGCATACAGATATGGAAGTCCCATATAGTCTTCATGGCTTCTTCTACCTATCTGTCTATCCCAACCTGCTGCCATTTAAGACACTGACTACCACCCCATCATGGGACGCAGGTGGCACTGTGGGTTGAACCACAGAGCCTAGGGCTTGCCGATCAGAACGTCGACGGTTCGAATCCCTGTGACGGGGTGAGCTCCCGTTGCTCGGTCCCTGCTCCTGCCAACCTAGCAGTTTGAAAGCATGTCAAAGTGCAAGTAGATAAATAGGTACCACTCCGGCGGAAAGGTAAATAGCGTTTCCGTGCGCTGCTCTGGTTCGCCAGAATGACCTGGCCACATGACCTGGAAGCTGTATGCCGGCTCCCTTGGCCAATAAAGCGAGATGAGCACCGCAACCCCAGAGTCAGCCACGACTGGACATAATGGTCAGGGGTCCCTTTACATTTACCTTTACCACCCCATCCAGGAGTGGATCCCTTCCATCGACTATGCTGGCACACAGAGAGGCTGTTCAGAACAGCCCTCCTGGATTAGGCCAATGTTCCCATGGTGGCCAGACGCTTGCCTGTGGGAACCCCAAGGGCAGGATCCAAGCACAAAAGCCCTCTCCCCTCCTGTGGTTTCCAGCAACAGAGGACCACGGCGTGTGGCACCGGGGCTGGCTTGTGCCTGTCCTTGGATAAACCGAGCAATTTGGAATTTCTATGGCAGGGGTCTGCAACCTTTAAGACAAAAAGAGCCACTTGGACCCGTTTCTGAAGGAAAAAAAACTGGGAGCCGCAAAACCATTGCGACATTTAAAACAAATATAACACTGCATATATTGTTTCTTACCTTAATGTCCGATCTGACAGCGGGCGGGAAGGTGACGTCGGGACGGTGCGTGACTAACGCACGCACCGCCCCCATGCGACGTCACAGCCAGTACAGCGCCCGCCACAGTGGGGAGTGTCGGTGCGCACAATGCGCCTCCTCCCCTTGCTAGTATCCGCCCCGGAGCCGCGGCAAAGGTGTAAAAGAGCCACATGCGGCTCCGGAGCCGCAGGTTGCAGACCCCTGTTCTATGGCAAGCCAGGCCAGCTTGTGTGCTATCTTTGTTTTAAATTGCAGCGATTGGAGAGGATAGAGAAAGGGGGGGGGGAGTCTGTTCCAAGCCCAAAAGTCCACCAGAGAAAATACTCCAGTATATATATGCGAGAGAGATAAGGAGGAGAGCTCTGCATTCCCTGGGTGGTGGTGTGAGGCCTTCCTTTGAAGCAGATAAATCTCTGCTGGTAATACAGTACTTAAACCAGAACTGACACCTTTTTATATCAACTGCAGAGAATTGCCTTTGTGAGGCGGATATAAAGGTTGCTCTTAGGCTGTCTGGCGCATACAAATGCCCACCTTCTGATCTGCAGGTGTTAACCCTTCCCTTCCGCTGCCACAGGCAACAAGGAACATAAACCAGCCGGGTGACCCATGCCTTGTGCCTCCTGCAAACCGCTAATCTGCATAATGCTTTGCATAGGGTAGGGTGTGCATAACCTCCAACATTCCTCAGGGGAAAATAGGGACATTTCTCACTCCCTTGCAACTGACCCTCTATGACCCCCTCATTTTTGTCTCCCCACCCCCTGCATACAAGACACAGCATACATGCCCTCCACCACCCGGGAAAACCCCTTAATCCCTATTTTATTTTATTCTTTGGTAGATTTACAAAAAGAAAAGCACACACCAATAAAAAAAATTAAGGGGGGGAATTGGGTTTTTTTCAAATATTTTATTGGATTTTTACAATTTATATTCAATCAAACACATAGCTGTCAACTTTCAGATTTGAAAATAAGGGATCAGCAGCCTCACCTGTCCCACGGACAGTCTACAGGATATCTAACAATCTGGGATAGCAGTGGGAAGCAGCGGAAAACAGTGCTGGAATAAGGGAATTTCCCGCAAAAAAAGGGAAGGTTGACAGCTATGATCAAACAACACAATATAACATTTGTCATATAAAAGAGAGAGGGGGGAGAAACTCCTCCCCATGACTTCCCTCAACTTCCCCTTCTGGTTCTTTAAATATTTACTACTTCTGCTTAATTATTATCTTATTTTTATAATCTTATACCTTAATACTCTTATTTTCTTATCAGTTTTATACCAAATTTTCCTTCATGTTTACATCTTACAGTCAATTTCATTCCATATTGTCCTTACCTAACCTTACTTGTAAGTGTTTAATCAAACAAAGCAAAATTTTAGAAACAGGGAAGATTAGATGTGAACGCACAGAGAATTTTTTTTTAAATTAAGACTCCTTGTGCTCCCACTCTGCTCCTCCTTTCTTCCCATCCATCTGCCCTGTAATAAGTGAATGAAGCAAGTGGGGCAATTCTGGAGTAAACCCATATTATTTTTAGGAGCAAGGACTGGCAGTGGTCCTGTGGGTTTTCAGACCAGGGTCTCTCCTAGCCCTACCTTGAATTTGGAGACTTTAAAAGTGAGAGCTGGACCATAAAGAAGGCTGATCGCCAAAGAATTGATGCTGGAGGAGAATTCTGGTGCTGGAGGAGACTCTTGAGAGTCCCATGGACTGCAATAAGACCAAACCTCTCCATTCTGAAGGAAATCAGCCCTGAGTGCTCACTGGAAGGACAGATCGTGAAGCTGAGGCTCCAAGACTTTGGCCACCTCATGAGAAGAGAAGACTCCCTGGAAAAGACCCTGATGTTGGGAAAGATGGAGGGCACAAGGAGAAGGGGACGACAGAGGACAAGATGGTTGGACAGTGTTCTCGAAGCTACCAGCATGAGTTTGACCGAACTGCGGGAGGCAGTGGAAGACAGGAGTGCCTGGCGTGCTCTGGTCCATGGCGCCATGAAGAGTTGGACACGACTAAATGACTAAACAACAACAATAATCCTGCAACACAGGTCCTCTGCCACTGATCTTTGGCCCTATCCGTGTCTGAAACCACCCCAACTTTGTGCCAAGTGTAATGGCTAAAGATGCTGCTCCAGAACAATGGAGAAAGTGGGTCCAATCCTTCAGCAGCTTCACAGCAGAGGATATTGAGTAAATTCTGTTCCACAGCACCCCAATCCGCAATGTTGAGAGACTCCAGGGTTTCCAGGCAATTACTCGGGTTCCGTTTCCTTGGAATGAAGCTCTGTGGTGCTTTTGGGATATATAATTTTGTCAGGGACTGAACCAAGGAGGAATGGTGGGGACCACCCCCCCTTCTCCTGAGCCTTCCCCAGAACAGGAGGACAGTATAGATTTAGAACAGTGGTTTGCAGAAGGGCATAGTTCCGAGGCTGCAGAGAGGAGAAGCTAGGAAATATCTCCCAGGACCAGGCAAGCATTGAGAGTAGTACAACAGAGAGCTCAGAGGCAGAAAGCTCAGATTAGCCAACATAGGTGTGATGTAGAATAGGGGAGACATGGCGGGATGGGACCTTACTTGGAGCAATGCCATTATTTAGGGAAGGCTGCATTCCTTCATCACTCTCTGTG
The DNA here is from genome assembly GCF_965113315.1 of Podarcis vaucheri. Taxonomy (NCBI): domain Eukaryota; kingdom Metazoa; phylum Chordata; class Lepidosauria; order Squamata; family Lacertidae; genus Podarcis; species Podarcis vaucheri. The sequence continues at coordinate 85,690,495 of NC_138765.1, read as the reverse complement.
AATTATTGAATAAATTGCTTGGTAAGAACTTTTATCATTTCTCTGCTTCTTGGCTGCCACCGTGGGAAGGATCTGATTCCCCAAAGCCTGGTGGGTGTTGTCTACACATCTATAAAACCCGAGCATAAGATGGCGGGGCTCACGCATCGACACCTCAAAAGATCTTGCTTCTGCATTAGTCACAGCTTTGGATTCAGCACAGAGCAAGCTGGTCTCTGTGCGTCCAGCTTCCAACCTGCCTTCACACACACTTTGTTCTCCTACCTAGCAGCTAGCTGAGGGTGGAGTCCCACCCATTAGCCTGGAGGGCCCCATCACTTAGCTGTTGCTCTTGCAACCTGGCTCATTCTTTTGGGATGCTGATGAGGACACTTATTTGGCTACCCAATGTTGTTGTCTTACAAAGAAGGTTGTCTGACCAGTTCAGCAACAGAATCCTCTGTTAGGTTCCAGCCTTCACTAGCTACAGGACCCCAAGAATTGGAAGGTACAGAAACAGAAAGTACAGAAAGAATGGAAAATCTTTAAAGAGTATCTGGAAAAACATTACAATAACAAATATCTCCTGGCAGAAATAGAATGATGCTTGTAAAACAACAAATACAGTGGTACCTCGGGTTACATACGCTTCAGGTTACATACGCTTCAGGTTACAGACTCCGCTAACCCAGAAATAGTGCTTCAGGTTAAGAACTTTGCTTCAGGATGAGAACAGAAATCGTGCTCCGGCGGCACGGCAGCAGCAGGAGGCCCCATTAGCTAAAGTGGTGCTTCAGGTTAAGAACAGTTTCAGGTTAAGTACGGACCTCTGGAACGAATTAAGTACTTAACCCGAGGTACCACTGTATAATGTTTTTTGATATCTGATGAAAACAAAGAAAGCAATACAATAATCTGGAACTGTGTGTGAAAAAACAGTAGAAATAATAACACAACAAATCTAATCGAAAGTCAAATGTTTTTATTTTCAGGGAAGTTTTTAATGTGTGATATTTTAGTGTATTTTTGGTTTCTGTGGAAGCCGCCCAGAGTGGCTGGGGAAACCCAGCCAGATGGGCGGGGTACAAATAATAAATTATTGTTGTTGTTGTTGTTGTTGTTGTTGTTGTAGTAGTTTTGTTTTGTTTTGTTTTGTTTTGTTTTGTTTCCTTTTCCACCTTCCCCCTTCTTCTTCCTCTTCTTTTTTCTTTTTTGTGCCTCCTTTCTTGATCTTTCTCTTTGATCTGTTAAGAAAGAGATAAAGAGATAAAAGTGTAATATGAAAACTTCAGTAAGTTCAAAGTGATGTGTATTTTTTTCCCTTACTATTTATATAGTGTTAAAAATGGTTAATTGTAATGAATTGATGTGGGTTTTTCCTTGTTATTGTTGAATTCTAAATAAAGTATTATTCTTTAAAAAAAAAAAGAATTGGAAGGGACTTAAGGCATGTTCCAGACTAGCACAGCCCACCTCAATAATCTACTGTTAGCTACAGACTCCAGGAAGGGGGTGGGAGGCTTAGGTATCTCTTGGCCAATTTAGAGCATCTTCATTAATGCACTGCTGCCCCCTCCTTCAATTATCAAAAGGCATCACACGGTAGGAGAGACATGTCTCATTTAGTTGATAACCTGGACTGTAATGAAACACCATCTTAAGTACGACAAGCTCCCAAGGGTACAAAACATTAAAGTAAAATAAAATTCCGCTCCAAAACATCTCCTGGCTAAGTTAGCCTGGTGACAAATACCAGGCTGCAGCATCATCAACTGCGCATTTAAAAGTCCTTAATGCTGCTAAATACCTGATCTCATTCTGATCAGGGATGCAGCTTATTTCAGGCCCAAGGGACAGTAATTTAGGATTCTTCAAGGCTATTAACTGCGGCAGATTAGTACAGACCACTCAGTTATTCTTTTATCTGCCCGCCCCACCCCCTTGCCTATTCAGGAATGAATTTACTGTTCATGGGAAATCAAGGAAAAGAGTCCAGCCTTTTGGCCAAATGAAGACATCCAGAGTTGAGCTATATTATAAGGGGCGGAGGAGAACTATGAAAAAAGCAGTTTGGGAGGCTCTGTAAATGTCTCTGGTAGATAGCACTGGGGAGGAGTCAGGGGCTGAGGCGCATGTTGGCACCAATGACAAAGTGGAAATGTAGTTCTGGGGTCCTGGAACCACAACTTCAGTTGCTAGGTCAGATGCTGGAAGCCAGGGCCTCCAAGGTATAATCTTTAAAATGTGGGGATGTTCAGGGATGCAGGAGAGGATATATTGTTTGATTATAGCCTTTCCAACTTGTGTTAACAAGATCACAATTTAGCAGAGTAACATTCCCCCTTTTAAACTCACAGCGGATGCGTTTGCTCAGGCTTACTAAAGCCTCTATAATAACTGTTCTAGTATTTTCCCCTTATTCTCTCATAAAAGATAAGACAGGACACAGTCTTCTATAAAAGTATAAAAAGAGTTTACTCACTCACATTCTGTTCACAATCGGATCCCAGAAGGCAGACTTAGCTTAGAAAAGTAACATACACCAGGAAACTATCTCATAAGGAGACAGTCCCTTTGTCCTCTCTTGGCTGGAGCCAAGAGAGCATCTTTGGCTAAGCAGATGTTGCTTCTTTGATGCATGTAGTCAAAGAGAGAGGGATGGCTGCCCTGCCCTGTGCTTTTGTCGTTACCTGCACAGGTGAGGCCACGCCCACCTCCAGTCACATGCAGAGGAAGTCTGCCCCAGCCCAGAAGGAAACAGGAAGTTTGGCTGGACAAACATTCCTCCCCATATGTAAACATGTTCACTCTAGGAATGTTGTACTTGACTGCTCTTGTGCTTCACATCCCACATAAAATGCTACCAGTTCCACACACAGGAGCAGCTAGACGGGCACAGCTGTGTCTTCTCAATATGAGGATGAGACAGTGATGTCGGGATCTTTACTTGATAGGCACTGGGGAACATTCTGAGGCAAGCAGGGCTTATGCAAAAGAAATGGGCTCCACTTCCTCCAGGGTGGAACCTGACCCAGGCCATAACGGTCGCAGAGCAGATTTTAATTTCTTTGAGGGGAGGCATCCAACAAGAACCACATTGGGACCTGTGCTTTGAAACTTGTTTTGCAAACCGTCTAGAGTCAGGAGTGAGCAGTGAGGAGGTGGATGAGTTTGCTGATGATACTACATAGTTCAGGGTTAAACAAATTCATGGCAGGGAGGGTTGTCAATGGCTGCTGGCCAGGATGGTTGTCAGGGAACTGCCATCAGAGCCAGAGGGAGAGGGAGGGCTCCAGAGGGATTCCGGAGAGCGTCCTGGGAGGGAGAGAAGCAGCACATCTTCCGGGGGAAGGAAATCAGTGTAACACCAGTGGAGAAGGGGGGCAGATGGGGGAATCGGCGAGGTGGCTCCAAGACTCCTAGCCGGGAACCAGCGCGGAGAGTACGGGTCCTCCGATGCCCACACCCTCCCTGCACAGACGGCTTCCGCACAGGGAAAGTAGGCAGAGACTAGGCGTCAAAGAGCTTCTTTGCTGGAAGAAGTTCAAGAAACGCCCACTAACGGATTCTGCCAGCGATTGAGACAGTCACGGGCACGTGGCTGTCCAGACAGAAAGGGTTCATTCAGGCAACCAGCCAAGGGTGGCGTTGATTTACACACAAGCAACCCCTAGAACCATTACAATGGCTATGGTCTGCCTCCATAGTTGGGGGACAGCAATGCTTCTGAATATCCGTTACTGGAAACCACAGGAATGCTCTTATGTATTCTTGATCCAACCTCTCCATTCTGAAGGAAATCAGCCCTGAGTGCTCACTGGAAGGACAGATCCTGAAGCTGAGGCTCCAAGACTTTGGCCACCTCATGAGAAGAGAAGACTCCCTGGAAAAGACCCTGATGTTGGGAAAGATGGAGGGCACAAGGAGAAGGGGACGACAGAGGACGAGATGGTTGGACAGGGTTCTCAAAGCTACCAGCATGAGTTTGACCAAACTGCGGGAGGCAGTGGAAGACAGGAGGGCCTGGCGTGCTCTGGTCCAGGGGGTCACGAAGAGTCGGACACGACTAAACGACTAAACAACAACAGTTCTTGATCCCTGCTTTTGGGTTTCTATCACATCATTCACATGGTGCAGCGTATAAACCCTCACGGCAACTTTCCTTCTCCTCACTTGGTGTCACTTCTGAATGGGCAGGCGAGGAACCCTTTCAGAGTGCCCTCCACAGTCAGCTCCTTCAGCCCATCCTCAGCCCGTAAAAGGACCAGCTGAGCTTCCGCTGTGTCGTTACGGAGCCTCAAGGATGCGTTGCGTCCTGCTGCTCCTCTTCTTAGGCAAGGAAGGTTGCGCTCTCTCGTTGTGTGTGCATGCGTGCTTATATGGGGGCTGGAATCTGTCAGGATTCAGCAGCTCTGCACATCTTTTGCACGCACAGCCTGACAGGGGCCTGCGAAGGTTCATGACTCACATTCTGCTTCAAAGCTCATGGTTCAGATTAGATCATCTGTAGAAGCTCATGGCTGGGAGGAAGAGGCATCCAGCTGGAAGCCTTTCTGTTGACTGACAGGGAGCAAACCCATTCAAGAGCCAGGCTTTGGGTCATCTCAGCAGCCAGCCAGCCAGCCTGCTCCCCAGTGTGACTCCTGCCATACCTTGAGGGAGGTGAGCACCACCCTGGCAGTCTGCTCCAGCCCCAGCCCTCAATGCAGCCAGGAAAACCTGTGGTGACAACTCCAATAATAAGAAGAAAAATACATTTTTATTTATACCCCGCCCTTCTCGGTTCAAAACCCGAGCTCAGGGCGGCTAACAACAAATTTAAAACACTTAATTGTAAAAGCAGCATAAAATGCAGTATAAAAACATGAACAACAATAAAATTCAAAAATCAATTTAAGGGAAATAAGCATTAGATAATCCCCAGGGCTAGCTGGCTGAATTGGTCCTACTTGGGCCAGTGAGGCAGCTAGGGGAGAATTACCTGTGGGGTCTCAGAGCGGTTCTCAGAGGGGGAGGGAAGAGAAGAGAAATAAAAGATCAGGCTGAATTCAAATTAAGGGCTAGGCGGAATAGTTCTGTCTTACAGGCCCTTCAGGAGGTTAAATCCTGAAGGGCCCTGGTCTCATGGGACAGAACATTCCACCAGGTCGGAGCCATCACTGAAAAGGCCCTGGCCCTGGCGGAGGATAGTCTGACTTCCGGGACCTCTAAACTATGGTTATTCATGGACCTTAAGGTCCTCTGCGGGGCATACCAGGAGAGGCGGTCCCATAAATACGAGGGCCTTAAGCCACAAAGGGCTTTAAAGGTCAAGACCAGCACCTTGAACCTGACCCTATACTCCACCGGGAGCCAGTGCAACTGGTAAAGCACTGGGTGAATAAGCTCCCATGGCAGGGACCCCATGAGGGCCTCCAGACTCTTGGCACTGGATTGTTCCATTCCAGCTCGTGTTTTCCCAGCTCCATCGCTGTCTATTAGGACTGGAATTGGGAAGTGAAGGATTTGCCGGAGGGGAGGATGGGAGGGAAGTAGGAACAAAGGAGTTCCTAGAAGCACAGCCTGTACATTGAAGAGGTGGCAGAGTGACCAAGAGCCCGGTGGGCTCTATGTCAGGAAAGATCTGCATCAAAGCCAAGTTTGGCCTTGAGATCCCTGGGTGACCCCAAGCGACCCCGCTTGCCTTGCCTTTCTCTGTAGGAGCAGAGAAAGCTGCCTTACTCAACTCTAGGTGAAAGACATTTTCTTAGTTCCTTCCCTTCGGAGTATCAGAATTCGCTTCAAAGAGTCAATTTGACAGCAGTAAAATCATTTTTATTTTTGTCATGACAAAATAATGGTACAGACCCGTGTTGCCCTGTCTGCCCGCCCTCTCTGGGCTTGCCAGCCCTTTTTATACATTTGCAGAATAATACCACCTGATTTCTGGGAAATCGTAAATTATAGCAACTTCCTATGTCCTTATACGGGCTTGCTTGCCCCTTCTTCCTGCACCAGCCTCTCCACGCCATGAACCTCCACACGTGTTCAAATGTAAAACATGTGATTTATACTGATAGCAATAAAATGGGGCTTTGTCTCCTGCATTACCCTCCTTGTCTTCAGTCTTTCCCCCGTCTGGGGCCAGAATAACACATATTCAACCTTGCTCTTATCTTTCACCCGCCTAGGCCTAGACATTCCTGAGATAGGCCTATTTTCACTGTAACATCTAAGCAAGAAAAACCCTTGTTCTTCTGGCTGGTGAAAAACCTCCCCCCTTTGGGATAACATATGAGAGAGGAGAAAATGCCTTAAACAATTTTTTTGGGATCACATAGTGTCAGGGAACTGACATCGGAGCGAGAGGCGAAGGGGAGGCTCCCAGATGATGCTGGCGAAGGACCCAGCAGCAGGGGGAGAAACAGCACAGTAGAGGGGGAAGCCAATCAGCGCAACACCAGGGATAAAGGGGGGCAGACGGAGGAATTGGAGAGAGGGCTCCAGGACTCTTCACTGGACATCAGTGAGGAGAGCCCAGGTCCTCCGCTACCCACGCCTTCCCTGCGCAGAAGACTCCCGCGCAGTGAGAGGAGGAGGAGGAGACTGGGTGTCAAACAACTTTTATGTTGGAAGAGGTTCAAGAAACGCCCACTGACGGATTCTGCCAGTGACTGAGGCAGCCGCCATGAGAAGGGGCTGCGCAGTCAGAAAGGTTTAACAAGGCAAATTAACCGAGAAAGGCACCAGTTTACACACGAGTAACTCATACCCATTACATATATAGAACAATATTCTAATGGCCCCCTTCGTAGGGTTGCCTTGTTTAAAAAAGTGAAAATCTGGACACAAAAATCGAGATTTTTTTGAGAAAATCTGTTTTAAAAATGACGTTTTGGAGCTATTTTTCTGGTAAATCGCCCAAAATGACACTGCTGACATAGGTGGCCATACATCCGGATTTTACCAGACATTTTAGCAATTTCCGCCCAGATGCTGCTTCAAACTGCAGTATTCCGGCTATTTCCAGGAAATTCTGGGTGCATGGCAACCCTACCAACTCAGACTAGTGCTCCATCTAATGGTGCCTGACCTGTAATTTTATTGTTATTTATTTATTGTATTTCCTGCGGGACGCAGGTGGCACTGTGGGTTAAACCACAGAGCCTAGGACTTGCCGATCAGAAGGTCAGCGGTTTGAATCCCCGCGACAGGGTGAGCTCCCGTTGCTCTGTCCCTGCTCCTGCCAACCTAGCAGTTCGAAAGCACCTCAAAGTGCAAGTAGATAAATAGGTACCACTCCGGCGGGAAGGTAAACGGCATTTCCGTGCGCTGCTCTGGTTCGCCAGAAGCGGCTTAGTCCTGCTGGCCACATGACCCGGAAGCTGTACGCCAGCTCCCTCGGCCAATAAAGCGAGATGAGCGCTGCAACCCCAGAGTCGGTCACGACTGGACCTAATGGTCAGGATTCCCTTTACCTTTACCTTATCCTAACCTGCAATTTTATTGTTATTTATTTATTGTATTTCTATCCTGCCTTTTTCCTCCATGGAGCTCCCAGTGGCTTAAATGGTTCTTTCCCTCTTCGCTTAACCTCCACAACCACCTTGTGAGGTAGTTTAACTTGAGTTAAACACACTGGTCCAAGGTCACCCAGTGAGTTTTATGGTGTGGATTCGAACCTTGGTGTTGGTCCTAGTCCTAGTTCAACACTGTAGCGGTCATGCACATTTAATGCACTTTTTAAAATAAACATTGTTGGTTTTATCAATTATCTTTTGATAACTGGTATTACTGGTATTGCTGCCTCAAGCCCTCTCCTCCATGAATTTGTCCAGTCCTCTTTTAAAGCTATCTAGGTTGCTGGTCATCCCTGTCTCCAGTGGGAGTGAGTTCCATAGTTTAACTCTCTGCTGAGTGAAGAAGTCCTTTCTTTTCTCTGTCCTTTCTCTCCCCGGCGCACAATTCTTGAGAAGATTGCCTTAATCATCTCCATTTTTACTCATAACCTAAGAAACTGGACCCCATGACATCACAGGGTAATTTCGGGCTTTCCTCGGGCTCTGAGGGCAAAAAGGAAACCAAAAGAAAATATTGGGCCCCCCTCCCTTAAAATTCCATTTACTAAGTAGCTGTCTTCAGCTTGAAAACATCGCCTTTATTAATAATGCAGCCATCCTAGAGGGGCTGTATTGATCTTCAATATATATAAATCTAAACTCCCTATGAATAAAAAATGTGAGATCAGATCTTAAAAATAGACCAAATATTATCACATGGCCTAAGTGACAGGGATAAACTGCTGCGCTGGCAAAATGACTAATGGACGGCTGGCTGGCTCTGTCAGCCTCCAAAAAGCTCATCTCGCCAGCAAGAGTCAAATGATGAGGACTGTGCTTGAGGGTTCGGTCTCAGCTGCTTCTCCCTTTTATAGATTCAGATCAATAAAAGGATCAAGTGTTGATGGATTTCTGTTGTGCTTCACTCGTTGCCCCTCCAAATTGCTTTCACCTGGGGCATGTCTGAAAGCACCTGATGTTGTCGGTGGGAAGCAAGCGACATGGATCTTATGTAACCACACAGAGCAGCCTTGCAGCAAGCAATGGAGCCCTTGGCGCCTCTAACCTGGGCACATCCATCATGGCTGGCAGGGGCCCTCCAGGAACGTGGGCGCAGATGTCCCCCACCCTCTGCCCCGCAAGCCTGTTTCAGCTAGAGGTCTTGGGAGGCCCTGAGCCATGGAGCCGCGTCCAGCGGAAGAGTCCTTGCCAGTTTATTCAGAGACCGTATTTCCCACAGAGATGCCTGTGCGCCAAGTGGGTTACAGGAAACAGTCTAAATGCAGTACTGCAGAAAGCACAAATCCAGCCCTGCTGGCAGGGGTGTAGGAAAGGCGGGGGTTTGCCCCAGGTGCCATCATGGAGGGGGGGTGACAAATTATCAAGGAACAATTACTGCCCTACTAGGGTGGCTCAATGGGATGTGGGTGGCACTGTGGGTTCAAATCCCCACAACGTTTCTCGGTCCCTGCTCCTGCCCACCTAGCAGTTCGAAAGCACGTCAAAGTGCAAGTAGATAAATAGGTACCACTCCAGCGGGAAGGTAAACGGCATTTCCGTGCGCTGCTCTGGTTTGCCAGAAGCGGCTTAGTCATGCTGGCCACATGACCCAGAAGCCTATGTCATGAAGGCTGAAATTTCAATTCAGGGGAGCAGGCTTTTTTTTAAAAAAAAAAAAAGTTCACTTTGCAGGTTTTTTAAAATAAATTTTATTAAATAAAAAATCAATAAATATAAATAAAATAACACAAGCCAAAACACAATCCATCCTGTAGATTTAAGTATCTGTCCACAGTCGCCTACTTGTTATCAGAGGCCCAGAATCCACATTCCTTTGTAAGAAAATATGAAATAACGTAAAACCATTTTTGCGGGGCGGGGGGACTCAATGGGGCATTCTAAACAATTAGAATATCACTCCAATACTACCAGTTCAACAGTTAATGTTATTTCTGAGAGCATTTATAAAGTGTCATCAGAAATATCACAGGAGCGTACAATAAAATCATTAACGTGACGTTATATAGTAAAATACAGAACAAATGACCAGCCCTGAATCAAAGGAATTCTCTAAAAATAACTCACTTAAAATAGATCAAGGAAACTTAAGTGAGCGTAAATCTCTTCAGCAGGCCAGTTTATAGCCCAAAGTAGCCCTGAAAATTGATGGTGTCAGTCCACACATACAAACTAGAAAGCCTCCTTGACAGCTCACTCGATAGAGAATGAGACTCAGGGCTGTGGGTTCAAGCCCTATGTTGGGCAGAAAGATCCCTGCCTTGCAGTGGGTTGGACTTGATGACCCTTGGGCCGGGCCAGCCACTTGTCAGAGTGAGGTGACTGCCTCAGGCGGCATATGCTGGGAGGCAGCGGGGAAACTCAAGCAAGTGACAGCCAGCTCCTTCTCTCCTTAAAGGCTTTCTCTGCTGCCCAACTCCAGGAGAAGGTGCACCTTGTGTGCAGATGTTGCCCAGGCAGGCCTAGAGGGGCATGTAGACAGGCAGTGAACCAGGTGGACAGGCAGGTGAAGTGCAGGACTTGGGCGAGGGCACAAACTCTCCAAGGCAGTCTGGCTAGTGGAGGAAGGAAGGGATTTGAGGAGGAATTAAAGAACCTTTTAATGAGGGTGAAAGAGGAGAGCGCAAAATATGGTCTGAAGCGCAACATCAAAAAAACAAAGATCATGGCCACTGGTCCCATCACCTCCTGGCAAATAGAAGGGGGAGAAATGGAGGCAGTGAGAGATTTTACTTTCTTGGGCTCCATGATCACTGCAGATGGTGACAGCAGTCACAAAATTAAAAGACGCCTGCTTCTTGGGAGAAAAGTGATGACAAACCTAGACAGCATCTTAAAAAGCAGAGATATCATCTTGCCAAGAAAGGTCCGTATAGTTCAAGCTATGGTTTTCCCAGTCGTGATGTATGGAAGTGAGAGCTGGACCATAAAGAAGGCTGATCACGGAAGAATGGATGCTTTTGAGTCCCGTGGACTGCAAGAAGATCAAACCTATCCATTCTTAAGGAAATCAGCCCTGAGTGCTCACTGGAAGGACAGATCCTGAAGCTGAGGCTCCAATATACTTTGGCCACCTCATGAGAAGAGAAGACTCCTTGGAAAAGACCCTGATGTTGGGAAATATGGAGGGCACAAAGAGAAGGGGATGACAGAGGACAAGATGGTTGGACAGCGTTCTCGAAGCTACCAGCATGAGTTTGACCCAACTGCGGGAGGCAGTGGAAGACAGGAGTGCCTGGCGTGCTCTGGTCCAGGGGATCACGAAGAGTCAGACACGACTAAACAACTAAACAACAACAATTTCTGTGCCCGCATGTCATCCGAATGAATCTCAAAGTAGCTTTAAAAAGGTAAAGGGACCCCTGACCATTAGGTCCAGTTGTGGCTGACTCTGGGATTGCGACACTTATCTCACTTTATTGGCCGAGGGAGCCAGCGTACAGCTTCCAGGTCATGTGGCCAGCATGGCTAAGCCACTTCTGGCGAACCAGAGCAGCGCACGGAAATGCCGTTTACCTTCCCGCCGGAGCAGTACCTATTTATCTGCTTTCACTTTGATATGCTTATGAACTGCTAGGTTGGCAGGAGCAGGGACCGAGCAACGGGAGCTCACCCCATCACAGGGATTCGAACCGCTGACCATCTGATCAGCAAGCCCTAGGCTCTGTGGTTTAACAAACAGCACCACCCGTGTCCCTCTCAAAGCAGCTTACAATTAAAAAAACAATAGCATGACAGAACATAACAGAGCATCATACATACAGCACAAATCATATGGAATAATTAACAAATCATCGTTTAAACAATTACAAACTATAAAACACTATTAACGAAGGAACAACTAAAAAACAAGCTAAACATCACAATTACAACAAAAGTCATATCATGTGATGAACAAATGAATACCTACGGTATTTATGGTCTATAAAACCATATTAGCAATGTTAACAGCGAACTAACTAGAAAAGCTAAGCATTGTTAAGCTCATAAATACATTCTCCATGCCTCCGGGAGCCGTGATGGACAGAGGCAGACAGGTGGGAGAGCGAACGAGCATCAACCTGGGGTAGGAAGCCCCCTCAGGTGGGCAGTCAAGCAACTCACTTGCTTGAGCTTGGGGAGCCAAGGGGAAATAAATAGAGCCTTCAGGTTCAGGGGCAGTCTACCTCCAAATGCCAGGTGGAGCAGGCACCAGTTTGCCTCAAGCGGCAAAATGTATTGGGCCAACCCTGTTCAAGTGCCTCATCAGATGGGGAGAGCCTTTTGCTGCAGAACCATCGCAAGCGGATTCACCGGCTCTTGACAAAAGGGGATTTTCTCTCTGCAGTGCTGTGAAGATGCTTCCAGGAGCTCCTAGGATTCCTATGACTGCTGTTTTTGCCTGCAGACTTAACAAAACGGGGCATTTATTTCCTGCTGACTGAGCCTTGTGCTGCGAGAGGCCTCGTGCTGTGTTGCGCTTTCCGCAGCTCCCTCCCCAAAATGCACACGCGTTAAAATCGATGGTGTTTGTTCACTGTGTGGAATGACAGCTCATTTTTTCTGGACAGGCTGGCTTCACAATTGCTTGTCCAAGAGGAAATCTGAGGAGGGACAATGGGCTTGTTTGAAGGAGCGTCGAAGCGCCGCATAGCAATCCCAGCTTCTGCTGCGTTCGGCGTTGCTTTTTTTCCGCTCGCCTTCCTCCTATCGATTTCCACGTTTCCACTCTCCCCACATCATGCCAAACAAAATCCAGAGAAATTGGGTGCAAATCCATCAGTTTAAGTGTTTAAAGAGCCAAACACAGCCCAGGCAAGCGCTGAATGGGCAGCCACAGGGCCAGCATCGTCAGACTAACGTGAGCAGGATGTCTGCAGCTGCCTTAGGCCAAGTCACACCACATCATAGCTGTCAACCGTCCCTTATTTGGCGGGAAACTCCCTTATCCCAGCGCCATGTCCCGCTGCTGTCCCTTATTGATGATGCCCCTTAAATTTCCCGGGTTTCATGCTCACCCAGCTCGGGAGGGAAGCAGCGGCTCGGGGTCCTCCACCACGAGCTGCCATGTCTCCGGGTGATGGCGGGCGGGCAGGCAGCCCCTCTCTTGCGAGACTTCAGCGGTGGCTGAGGAGGTGGCCTGAGGGAGGAGGAAGAGGAGGGGATGGGGAGGGATGCAGAAGGGTGGCACTTCAGCGGCCGCTGTGGCGCCGCAACCGCCTTATGCCGGGCTCACGGGCGGCGTGGGCGAGAGTCTCTCTCGGGCGGCGAAGGGCCGATGGAACTCCTCGCACCAGAACGACGGCAGCCCCAACATGCTGCTTAGCATACCCTCTAACCAGTGCAGCATCTTAATGTAGTGATTTCCCCCTCTGCATCCCTTTCATAACTCTATTTTTATAAATCATTTGTCCAACCATAGTTCAAATTTTTACTACAAGTTTTCTGTCAATCCTACCTATGTAACTCTTTACAATAGCTTTTCAAATAAATTATAAACTTTCCCATTCTTTATTAAAGAGGTCCTCTTCCTGGTTTCTAATTCTGCCTGTAAGCTTTGCCATCTCGACGTCGTTCATCAGCTTTGTCTGCCACTCTTCTTTGGTGGGAGTTGTAGACCCTTAGGATCATCTAGTCCAACCCCCTGCAAAACACAGTCAGTCGCAGCAAAAGCAGCCTGGCTCCATCAGTGGCGGATTTCTGTATAAGCTAAGCAAAATCCCTTATTTTGGCTGCTGGTCCCTTATTTTCGAGGCTGCTGGTCCCTTATTTTCAAATCTGTAAGTTTACAGCTATGCACCACATCAGCCTCGGGAACTTGCAGCAGCTTCACCCCAAACCCCTTTTGCTTTTTGTGAAGGGCATTAAGACAGCCCCTCCCTAGAATAATAGAACTGTAGTGTTGAAAGGGACCACAGCGGTCATCTAGTCTAACCCCCTGCAATGCAGGAACCAGAACTCAATATTCCCTGGCAACCCCTGTTTAAAAACCTCCAGTGAAGGAGAGTCCACCACCTTCTGAGGGTGTCCGTTGCGATGTAAAATATTTCTTACTGTCAGAAAATAACTCCTAGTGTTTAGTCGAAATCTCCTTTCTTGTCATTTGAATCCATTGCTTTGGGTCTTCTCCTCCAGAGCAGGAGAAAACAAGCTACCTCCATCTTCCGTGTGAAGACAGCCCTTAAGATATTTGAAGAAGGCTCTCATGACCTTCAGGGATGCGGGTGGCGCTGTGGGTTAAACCACAGAGCCTAGGACTTGCCGATCAGAAGGTTGGTGGTTCAAATCCCCATGACAGGGTGAGCTCCCATTGCTCGGTCCCTGCTCCTGCCAACCTAGCAGTTTGAAAGCACGCAGTGCAAGTAGATAAATAGGTACTGCTCCAGCGGGAAGGTAAACGGCATTTCCATGCACTGCTCTGGTTTGCCAGAAGCGGCTTAGTCATGCTGGGCACATGACCCGGAAGCTGTATGCCGGCTCCCTCGGCCAATAAAGCGAGATGAGCGCTGCAACCCCAGAGTTGGCCACGACTGAACCTAATGGTCAGGGGTCCCTTTACCTTTACCTCATGACCTCTCAGTCACCTCTAGGCTCAGCATACCCAACTTCCTCAACCGTTCCTCCTCATTAAATTTGATTTCCAGACCCTTTAGCATCTCAGCCACTCTCTTCTGCACATATTCCAGCTTGTTAATATCCTTCTTTGGGGTCCAGAACTGTACTCTGTACTCCACTTATGGTCTGACCAAGGCAGAACAGAATGGTACTGTGAGTTCATCCATACTAACCCCCGGCTCATAACAATACAATTCTATTAAAATGTGGTGTCCTTCTCTCTGCACAAACAGAGGGCAACCATATACATCACTAGATTCCTGCTTTATTCTCTGTTTTCGATTATAATGTTTTACTGCTTTGATTTGTTGGTACATGACATGTTAAGCTGATTATCATCATCCGCCAAGATTTTGGGGGGTGGCGGTACTGCGTACCAGTGAGTACTGCCAAAAAAACACTGTTTTATTTATGTATTTATGTACAGCCAAACCTCTGCTGTAGAACATAATTCATTCCAGAAGCCAGTTCGGCTTCCGAAATGTTCAACAACTGAGGCACGGCTTCTGATTGGCTTCCAAAAACATTCGCAAACCTTAGTTCCGGGTTTCCGGCGTTCAGTAGCCCAAACATTCCAAAATGGAGGCATTTAGAAAACAGAGGTTTGACTGTATACCCCACCTTTTTCCTTAACAGGTGGCTTACAGATAAAATAGGAACAGCTAAAAGCATAGAGGAGGGAAGAATTAAAAACAATTAAACATTAATGGAATTAAAACTGTATATAAATACAAAATATTATTTTTAAAAACATACAATAAAAACAGCACGGCGCTAGCCCTTTCATTACAGTAATAATTTGGGGAAATTTGAATAAATAAAAAATATAGTGGAGGAGAAACTGTGATTCCAAATGTCCATTGGGGACCCCATAGATTCTTTCTAGCACCAACAAAAATAAGAATATGATTTTGGGTGCCCTGAGTGGGGTCAGCACCAATCCCTGGCTTTTTCTAGCTGTCTGATCCCAGCAGAGCTTCCTCACTTGCATTCTGGACTTGGGACATGGCTAGAAATACGATACGATACGATACGATACGATACGATACGATACAATACAATACAATACAATACAATACAATACAATACAATACAATACAATATCTTTATTGTCATTGTCCCATACAGAACAATGAAACTGAAAAATCTACATAAGACATTCAAAACCCCTAAAAACTCTGAAACCCCATTTTAAAATACAATACACTCCTATAGAGATTCCTTATACTGGGTTTAGAACCAAAATTGCATTAGGGTAGAAACTGTTTCTCAGGCGGCTAGTCCTGGTCTTTATAACCCTGTACCTTCTTCCAGAAGCTGAAAGAGATCATTTCTGGGGTGTGCACTATCCTGCGCTATCTCTGCAGCTTTCTTATGGCACCTGGCAGCATAGTTTTGATCTAAGGTGGGAAGAGTGCACCCAATTATTCTCTCCGCAGTCTTTACAACCCTGGACAGCATTGTTTTTTCCCTGGCCGTGCAGCTCCCAAACCACACACAGAGACCATAAGTTAATACACTCTCCACAATACAATGGTAAAATGCCATCAACAGGTCCTTTGAGAGATTGTTTTTCTGGAGGATTCTCAGGAAATATAACCTTATTCCTTCTCTCTGCCCCCGCCCCACTCCCCCTCATTGGACTCCACATGCTGCTAATTCTTCTCTTGCAGAATGACAAGCTCCCCTTTTGAATGACAAGCGGCTAACTCTCCCCGGGAAGCTTGACTGGGGCCGCCCCTGCCAGGCAAGAATAATCCATGAATTATGTGCAGGGAGCTGGGGGGAACACGGAAGGGGATTCATCTCTCATTTGTGATAAATGGGACATAATTGCCTTGGTAAACACCTTCATTATAAAGCAATCACTTTCTGCTACTCAAGACTTGATGGACACACAGGCTGAGTCCCGTTTCCCTGGCAGCCCCACGCAGAAGGAAGATCCTCAAAGTAATAGTGTCATG
Source organism: Podarcis vaucheri (assembly GCF_965113315.1). Classification (NCBI taxonomy): domain Eukaryota; kingdom Metazoa; phylum Chordata; class Lepidosauria; order Squamata; family Lacertidae; genus Podarcis; species Podarcis vaucheri. The sequence goes on along the minus strand of NC_138765.1, from coordinate 85,674,402 downwards.
ACTAGTCTATAAAGCCCTTAACAACCCTTCTCAGGGTAAGAGCTGTTCCACCCGGAAGGTAGTGACTCTCCTTTCTTGGAGGTTTTCAAGCAGAGGTTGGATGGATATCTGCCAGGCATTCTTTATCTGTAATTCCTGCATTGAAGGGGTGGGACAGAATATCCTTGGGGGTAGATTCCAACTCCACAATTCTATGATTCCTTTAGAAAAGCAATGACAAACCTAGACAGCATCTTAAAAAGCAGAGACATCACCTTGCCGACAAAGGTCCGTATTGTTCAAGCTATGGTTTTCCCAGTAGTGATGTATGGAAGTGAGAGCTGGACCATCAAGAAGGCTGATCACCAAAGAATTGATGCTTTTGAATTATGGTGCTGGAGGAGACTCTTGAGAGTCCTGTGGACTGCAAGAAGATCAAACCTATCCATTCTGAAGGAAATCAGCCCTGAGTGCTCACTGGAAGGACAGATCCTGAAGCTGAGGCTCCAAGACTTTGGCCACCTCATGAGAAGAGAAGACTCCCTGGAAAAGACCCTGATGTTGGGAAAGATGGAGGGCACAAGGAGAAGGGGACGACAGAGGACGAGATAGTTGGACAGTGTTCTCGAAGCTAGTAACATGAGTTTGACCAAACTGCGGGAGGCGGTGGAAGACAGGAGTGCCTGGCGTGCTCTGGTCCATGGGGTCACGAAGAGTCAGACACGACTAAATGACTAAACAACAACAACAAATGATTCCTTTCTCTTTTTTCAAATATTTTTTATTTGGTTTTACAAAACAAAAAGTTGTAACACTACCAACTACATAACTGTCTATTGAGATTTCTCTGAATCTCCCGACTTCCCACCATCCTGTCTGTGGGTCCAAATCTTCTTCTTTGGCGATCCCTTGTAGCCGAGTAAGATTGTCTTCCATAAACACGGGGTTTTTTTTTTTTTAATTCTTTTTTTATTCAGGATTTTCTTGTTTTACAGGAGTGTAGTGCCTCGTATTTTTTTTTCCCATGTAACATTTTTACAAATCCATTTCATTTGTTGAGGCATTAGGGGGAGAAGAAAAGAAAAAAGAAAAAAGAGAGGGGATGGAGGGAGGGAGGATGGATAGGGGTGGGGTCGGGTGGCGGTGTTTCTATTATGTTTAATGTATGTAGAGTTTGGTGTCAGCGTTGCTTGTGTTGTTCACTTGTGTTCCTTTGGTGGTGAGAGAGGTTGGGGTTGGCCTAGGGTGTGATTGTTTGCTTGCGATTGGCTGTGGTGATCTTTGTTTTTGTGTGTGGGTGAGGTGGGTGGGTGTTTTGGATCAGGTTAGCCATATTGATTTGTATGCTGTTGGTGGATTATTGTCACTGTCCTGTTGGGCTGTGTATGTGATAAAGGGGAGCCATACCGGGGTGAAGGCGTCTTCTTCTGTTTGTCCCCGTGTCAGTTTCAGTTTGTTAGTTAATTTTTCTAGTAGGGCTGTTTCCCATACTATTTGGTACCATTGGTCCATGCTTACTCCTGACAGGTCTCTCCAGTGTCTGGTTATGGTGTTTCTGGCTGCTGAAAGTAGGTGGGTTATGAGTTCTTTGTGGTGTAAATGGGCATTGTTGTCTTGGAAGATGTTAAGTAGGGCCAATTCTGGGGTGATGTCTATTACTTGCTTGGTTATTTTACATATTTCTTGTATGGTTGTTGTCCAGAATACTTGGATTTTGGGACACTCCCACCACATGTGGAGGTACGTGCCTGTGGAGGTGCACCCTCTCCAGCATTTTGGTGAGGTTCCTGGGTGTATTAGCGCTAGTTTCCTTGGTGTTAGGTACCACCTGTAGGTGAGTTTCAGTGTGAGTTCTTTTCTTTTCGTTGATATGGATTTAAAGGGGGGTTTAGACCACATTCTGGTCCACTGAGTGGGGTTAATCTCATAGCCTATGTCATTCTCCCATTGTTTTTTGATTGCGTCTAGGGGATTTGCGGGATTTTGGAGTAGTATTTTGTATATTGCGGATACCGTCCCTTTACCGTTTCCCTTTGTTGTTAGGAGGAGGTTTTCGAAGGTTGTCAGGGGCCTAGTTGCTGCTGATTTTACTGTTGGGTTGTTTAAGAGGGCATGTAGTTGGTGTTTTGTTAACCAGGGCATTTGGGTGTCTTCTAGTTTGTCTTGTATTTCTTGTGTTGACAAGGGTTTGTTATTTTTATAAAAGTCTATTAGGCGATATAAGCCTTTGGTTCGCCAGGTTTTTATCTTGAGGTTTTGTGCTGCGTGGTGGAATAATGGGTGGTACGCCAGGGGGATTAGTGGGGATGGGGTTGGGGATAGTTTGCCTATTTGTGTTTTCCATGCTTTGAGCATGGTCTGTGTGTACCTGTTAAGTGTTGTGGGAATTTTCTTTAGTTTGTTTGGGAGGAGTGGGTATGCTGTGGTGCAGGTGTTTTCAATTGTGTCCCTCTCTAGGTGTACCCATTGTTTTGTCTCATCTTCTAGTATATATGGGATTATATGGCGTATTTGGTTGGCATTGTAGTATGTTTCTATGTTGGGGATTCCCCATCCTCCTTCTGAGGTGGGGAGGTGCAGATATTTGGGGTTTATTCTTGGTTTTTTATGTGAGAAGATGAAAGAGTGTAGTTTTCTCTGCCAACTGCGAAGTTGGGTTGAAGGGATCCAGATTGGGAGGGTTTGGAATAGGTAGGTTAGTTTTGGGAGTGTGATCATTTTGATCAGGGCTATTTTGTCTGAGAGAGTGAAGTTCATGTTGTTCCATGTCTTTAGGTCTTTGTTAATTTGTCGCCACAGGGGCTTGTAGTTGTGGAGGTACAATTTATTGAGGTTTCTGGTTATTTGTACCCCTAGGTATCTGAACTTGGTGTGGCAAAGTTTTATTTTGGTGACCTTCGTGAGTTCTTTTTGGGTGTGCGGAGGGGTGTTGAAGCACATAGCTTCTGACTTTGTAAAATTTACCTGTAGGCCCGACACCATTGCAAATGTGTTGAGTTCTCTGGTTAGGGAGGGTGCTGTGCTTATGGGGTCTGGTGTTGTGACCATTAGGTCATCTGCAAAGAGCCCTAATTTATAGGTTCTGCCTTTTATTTCCACTCCCTTGATGTCTGTGGCTGCTCGGATGCGGATTGCTAGGGGTTCCAGAGCCAGGATAAATAAGAAGGGAGACAGTGGGCATCCTTGTTTTGTGCCTCTTTGGATAGCTATAGTATTAGAATCCATATTGTTAGTTCTGCATCGTGCTGAGGCTTGGGAGTATATTTGTTTGAGGGTTTGTAGGAAGTTGGGGCCAAATTTCATGTTAGTTAGTACTGCTAGTATGTATTTCCACTCCAAGCAATCAAAGGCTTTGAGGATGTCTAGGGACATAATTGTCAATGGGAGTTTGGTTGCCTTGCTGTGTTCGATCAGGTTCAGTAGTTTCCTGATGGGGTCTGTTATATTGCGGCCAGGGACAAAGCCAGTCTGGTCTGGGGCTATTAACTTGTGTAGGAAGATTTTTAGGCGGTTGGCCAAGATTGATGTGAAGATCTTGTAGTCTTGGTTTATTAATGAGATTGGGCGGTATGATTCGACTTTGAGGCTGTCTTTTAGTGGTTTTGGGATGCAGACTATTCTGGAGTGGGTCCAGGTTTTGGGGATGGGGCCCCCTTTTATGATGTCGTTGAATAGGCGGGTCATGTAGGGCATCAAGGGTTCTTTGAATTTCTTATAGAATTCTGCTGTGAAGCCGTCTGGGCCTGGGGCTTTGTGTGGTTTCAGGTTTTTGAGGACCGCATCTATTTCCTCTGGGGTGATAGGGCTGTCCATGAATTCCTGTTCCTCATCAGTTAGGGTAGGCATGTTTAGTCCTGCTAGAAATGTTCTGATTTCCTTCTCTGGTGGGTTATGGGAGGTGTATAGGTTGGAGTAGAATTCTGCAAATTCTGAGGTTATTTCTTCGGGGGAGAATGTTATGTTGCCGTTTTTTTTGGTGATGCAGTGTATTCTTGTTTTGAGTGCTTTTTTCCTACATCTATTTGCTAGTAATCTGGAGTTTTTCCCTCCATATTCGTAGAAACGTTGTTTAGAGTATAGAATGTTGATCATTGTTTTGTTAATTTCTAGGGAGTCTAGTTCTCTCCTTTTTTGTTCTATAAGTTTGAGGAGTTTTTTAGATCCTGTTTGTTTGTAGCGTGATGAGAGGGCTATGATGTCTTGTTCTGTTTTGCTAATTTTTGAGGAGGTTTGTTTTTTAAGGAATGTTTTCTCTTTTATGCAAGCTCCTCTGGTGACCGCTTTCATTACGTCCCATAGGAGGGGGGTTGTTATATTGTTTACATCGTTTTCTTTGAAGTAGTTTTGGAGGGTTTTTGTGAGACTCTCTCTAATTTGTTTGTTTGTAGTTAGGATGGGGCTGAAGGACCATGATGGGGTGGTTTGTGTTCCTTCTCCTATTTTAACAATGACTTCTACTGGGGCGTGGTCTGTGATTTTAATGTTACCTATGTTTGTTGATTCCACTGAGGGGATTAGACCCTGTGTGAGTAGAATGCTGTCCAGTCTGGATACTGTATCATGGCGTCCCGATTGGAATGTATGGCTGATGTCTCCTGGGTTTTGCTCACCCCAAATGTCGTAGAGACCCCTGTTTTTTAGCATTTTTAGTAACTTGTAAGAGTTCCTGGTTGTTGGGGGTTTCCTTCGGAGGAAGGTTGCCCATGGGGTTGTGGGGTGGATATCTTTCAGAGATATACCTTTCATATTCAGATTGAGGTCCCCTCCTAGGATTGCTTCCCCTTCAGAGAAGGAGAGGAATTTGTTTAGTGTCTTCTGGAAGAATTCCAATTGTTTCGTGTTTGGGGCGTATATGGAGCCGATTGTCAGTTTGATTTTGCCATCTAGTGTCCCTTTAGCGAAAATGAATCTGCCTTTTTTGTCCTTGAGGACTGTTGTGGCAGTGAAGTTCAGGTCTCTACTGAGTATTATGGCTACCCCACGGGCTTTCCCTGAGCCTCGTGCGACCCACTGTTGACTGAAGCGGGGGTCACTCAGGAGTTTGCTGCCTTTGGGTGGGTTGTGTATTTCTTGTAGGAAGGTGATGTGTGGTTTCATGGTGTTTATGTATGAGGTGATGCGTTTCCTTTTGATGGGGTTTCCCAGCCCCCTCACGTTTAATGTAATTGCTTTTAGGTTAGCCATCTTGCTTATCTATTATGTGGGGCGATTCCCTGCCAACCCGTTCGGGTTGTCTTGTGTCTCTCTCTTCGTGTTGTTTAAAGGACCAGTGGGGTTGCGCTGACCTAGGGTGTGGTGGGTGGGGGGCTAATGGGATTAGAGTAAGATTTGGGTTAAAGAGTAGGGGGTAGGTTGTAGGGAGTTTCCTATATGTAGTCATATAGGTGTTTGTTTGGGGTATTTTAGGCCATCTGGCATTTAGCCAGTTGGTCCTAGGTCTCAGCTGGTGTGGAAGGCCGTGTTCAAGGACAGGCCATCCCCCCTGTTGTTTGCGATAGGGGGTGATCAGTGAGACAGTGTGAAGTGACTTTGTAACGTCGCTGTCAGGTATAAGGTTCATGAGCAATGTTGCCAATGTTATGAGCAACATTGTTGGTGTGTTGGGGTGGGGATGTGGATGTTGGTACGCTCTGGTGCCACCATAGTGCTGGTTGGGTATCAGATTTTAGCCTGATTGTGGGTTGTGTTATTAAGGTTGGAGGAGTTGTTTTTCCCTAGTATGGAGTATGGGGGTGTTGAAGGTGTGGGTGATGGGGAATGTGGTTGAGGTCGTCTGGACTGGTGTTGGGGTGGGGATTCCTGTGGGGGTGCGGGGCTGGGGGGGGATGTTGATGGTGTTAACTAAATCTATGGGTTTTTTTTGGGGGGGGGAGAGGGGGGAAAGGGGGGGGAATCACCAGTCCTTCAGTTTGTGGTTTTTCCTGGTTGCTTCATTCAGCTGGGGTTGTTGTTGTTGTAGGGTTGTCCATCTGCGATGAATTGGTTTGGTTAATCTTGGTCTGGTTTCTTGTGTCGTATGGCCGGCGGGACGGTTCTGAGCATGATGCTTGCCTGTATTGGTTTTCGTTGTTGTGCCGCTTCTGTTGTTTCTTTGTCTTCTGTACCGTTGTCCAGTTGTTTGCTGTTGTTTCCTCGTGGTTGGGGCTGTCACTTGGTGGGTTTGTCGGTTGCCATTCCGGTGGGAGGTCGAGTTCAAGGTTCTTTAGTAGTTGCAGGGCCTCAGGTATGTTGGTAGCCATGTGTTGCGTTGTATTGGTTGTTACAATGAGGCGGAAGGGGAAGCCCCATCGGTATTTGATCCCTGCTTGTTGGAGACGCTGGGTGCATGGGCGCAGGCTTTTCCTCCGGTTTAGGGTATCCTGAGATAGGTCCTGTAAGGCCAGAATAGGGGTTTCTCCATATCGAAGGTTGGTTGAGTTTTTGAGGTGGTGCCACACCTCTTCCTTCTTTTTGTAGCGTGTGAAGCATACAATGATGTCTCTTGGGGGGGCGCTGGGTTTTGGCATAGGTTTTAGGGCTCTGTGAGCCCTCTCCAAGTCATCTGCCTCAAGTTTCAGGCTTGGGACTGTGTTTTTCAGCCAGCGTATAATTAGGTCTGCTGGGCTTTTCTCCTCTGTTTTTTCAGGAAAGTTGCGGAAGCGGATGTTACAACGTCTATTGCGGTCTTCAAGGTCGGCTTGCTTAATTTTCATCTCTCTGTGTTCTGCTTCCATTTGGTTTACCAGTTCGTCCAGTTTCTTGTTCACACGTGCATTCTCTTCCCGGTATTGCTCTATTATTCTTTCTTGCATTTGGTTCTTGTTCTCTAGAGCTTCCACTTTGGAGGTTAGATTGTTGATTAGTACCTGCATGGGAGCCATTGTGGCTTTCAGTGTTTCTTCTAGTCTTGCTTCCATTTCCCTCAGATCTCGTTTCGTTATTGGGTGGTCATCGTCTTGAAGGGGAGTTACCGTCTTAGCATTGTTTGCCATCTCCCTGGTTGGTGTCGTCTTGGTCTCTCTGATTTTGGTTTGAGGTTGGCTTGGCGTCCTCTTGGGGTAGGGCGTGTGGTGGTTAGGAGTTGTGGCAGTGGTGATTCCTGGGTATTGTTGGGTTGCTGAGCTGATCAGGCTTTGTTGGTTGGTGGCTTCTACAGAGCGTTTTGATTAGGTGGTCATTTGTGTCACTTCTAGTCTGTGTTTTAAGAACTTCTTTAGGGCTTCGGCAGATGCCCCAGCGGTGCCGCCGAGGCGGGGGGGGGGCAGGCAAGCAGAGATGGGTAGACTAATGGACAGACAGTTCACATAAAGGGAGGGGGGTTAGCAGGTAGAGATGCAAGAGATTGGAGGGGTGGGGCCAGGGGAAATATGTGTTAGGAGGGGGTTGTGTATGCCCCAAAGGGGTATTGGGGTCCAGTTAAGGTGGAAGTTGGGGTTGGGAGTGCGCTCAGAAACAGACAAATAGGCTATATGTAAAGGGTGGAGGGAGAAGAAAGGGAAGAAGAAGAGAGAAAGAAGAAGGGGGGAGGCGGGGGAAGAGGGGAGATTGGAGTAAAAGAGAAGGGAGAGGGAGAGACAAAAAGAGTTGAAAAATAGGGGAGAGATAGTACAGTAATATCAGTGGTAAAGATTCAAATGAAGGGTGGCTGCAGCAGCAGTGGACCCTCTTTTAAAAGGAAAAGAGATAAAAGTAGGTATATGGGGGGAGGGATAAAAAAGGTATATATATATATATATTAAGGAGGGAGGGAGGGGAGGAAGGGGTTAAAAAAAAAGGAAGGGGGTTTAAAAAAAAGGGAAGAAAAAAAAAGAGGTAGTTTCTCCTTTGTTATGCGGCTTCTCTGTGTTTCCCGGTGGGGCTCGGCCACGTGTTGTTTTTTCGGAGCCTTTTCTGCCTTCCCGTGCTCACGTACCTCTCCTCTGCCTTTTCCCTGGCAGAGATGGGGGCGGCAGCGGCAAGTTTGGGGCTCCTTTTTCTTTCTTTTTCTTCCTCTCTCCCCCTTTCTTTCTCCCTCTCCGCGTTGGCTCCACTGTCCTCCCGGTTCTGGAGCTCCTCTCCGCTGTTGGGGGGGGTGGTCGGGTGCCTTTCCGGCTCAATCTAAGTCGTGGGGGGTGTTTTGGCTCCTTGGATAGATGCCTGGGCACCCCCAATTTCTCTCCGCTGGCGGTGCTGGCGGCAGCAGACCTGGGGTGGCCAGACAGAGCCTTTTACTCTGGCTGGCTTCAGGAGCTCTTCTCTGCTGTTGCAGCCGCCATGTTGCCTCGCCGGAAGTCATAAACACGGTTTTAACAGTGAGTCCATAAGTGACTGTGGAGGCCAATTCTGGATCCACACATCCTTCCACAGTGGGGACATAGGTTTCCGGGCAGGAGTTGATCATTGTGTGGATTTGCCAAGCGTGCCTTCCTCTTAGCACGTTTCTCCCTTTCGTCCTGAGTTTAAGTGTCTTCAAAGCCCATGACACCATTGGAGCACTCGCAGGCAAGTGTTTCCCAATTGTTGGTATTTATCCTACATTTTTAAAAAAATGCCTTGAGACAGTCTTTAAACCTCTTTTGTAGACCACCAGCATTACCCTTTCCATTTTTAAGTTCGGAATAAATTAAGTACTTTGGAAGACGATCATCAGGCATCCGCACAACATGACCAGTCCAACGAAGTTGATGTTGAAGAATCATTGTTTCAACACTGGTGATCTTTGCTTCTTCCAGTACACTGGTATTAGTTTGCCTGTCTTCCCATGTGATGCGTAAAAATTTTTGGAGACACCGTTGATGGAATCTTTCGAGGAGTTGGAGAAATATCAACCTCTTCAACTACATATTATTTCATAGTCCACGTATTATAACTCTCCTTATTATCCATAATATTTGTTACATTTCGTAATACATAATACATAATAACAAGTGTTATTAAAATCCTGCTAATGTTTTTATCTGCTTACAGTGGTCTCCTAAATAAATTATAATTTTCTCCCATTCTTTCTTGAAGTTTTTGTCTTCTTGGTTCCTGAGCTTCCTGGTCAGTTTTGCCATTTCAGCGTAGTCTAACAGCTTGGTTTGCCATTCCTCTCTGGTTGGGACTCATTCTTCTTTCCAACTCTGGGCTAATAATATCCGTGCAGCTGTTGTCGCATACATAAAAAGTCTTTTCTGTTCCTTTGGAATCTCAGTACCTAGAATTCCTAGTAATAAAAGCTTCTGGTTTTTTTTAACAAAAGTTATTTTAAACATTTTTTTAACTCATTATATATCATTTCCCAGAAAACTTTTATCACCTTACACAACCACCAGACATGATTAAATAATTCTAACCTCGTTTGGGCCATGACTCAGGTGAGGAGAGAGAACTTCAAGTTGCCCCAACGATGACCTGCCATTTCATGGGCACACCTGCAGCTGAGTGTTGGCATTCTGTCTTTTTGGGGCACCCAGGACAGAGGAGGCTGCCCTGTGAGAAAGCGCAGTCCTTTCTGCAGGCACTGTGGCACCTTGTCCTTCTTGCTCCATTTACACAGGACTTCTCCTTTTTTTCATAGCACACATTTCACCATAACTCACTTTCCTCCTTGGGAATAACCTTTCGAGAGAGACACGCTAGGAAAAGGTCTGTACATTATGCTTGCAATCTGAAGTGTTTGCAGAGTGGCGGGAAGGAAGGAAAGCTCACACAATTCTCTGGGTTTCCCCCCACCCCCACCCCTTAATAACATCTTACCATCTGACATGCCACCTTTTGTAACAATTGCAAATCCAGCTTGGCAGCTTAATCAGATTTTGTTTAGTGGCTTGGACAAGGCCATCTTTTGTGTCCTTTGGCGTTCCTGGCAGCTGGAAGAAGCAGCCACAGGAGAACTCAGATCTTGAAGGGGTGATGCTGTCCTGGGACATGCCACCCCCACATCAGCCAAGGAGCTTTTCAATCCTTTGCTTTGAAAATGCTGATCATGGCCAAAGAGGAGCTGGAGAATCCTATCTCCAAAGGTGGGCCCCTCTCCTCCAGCCTCTGGGCATCGCTTTACATTCTGTCCTCGCCTCCTTTGAAGGTTTTTGCCCACAGGCTGCAGTTGCCTTAAGCCTTTACCTCTTGTCTGTTCCCTGCAGAGTAGCAGCATAACAGCCTGAAGCTTTGCACAGCCTGCAGCTCTGCCCTGCAGCGCATCACACATGCAGGGGTTGGTCAGGGACGAGATAGTGTGGGAATGTTCAGGGATGCAGGAGAGGATATATTGTTTGATTATATCCTTTCCAACTTGTGTTAACAAGTTCTACAATTTAGCAGAGTAACATTCCCCCTTTTTAACTTGCACAGTGGAGGCGTTTGCTCAGGCTCACTAAAGCCTCTATAATAACTGTTCTGGTATTTTCCCCTTTAAAGGTAAAGGTACCACTGACCATTAGGCCCAGTCACAGACGACTCTGGGGTTGCATGCTCATCCCACTCTATAGGCCAAGGTAGCTGGCGTTTGTCCGCAGACAGCTTCCGGGTCATGTGGCCAGCATGACTAAGCCGCTTCTGGCGAACCAGAGCAGCAGACGGAAACGCCGTTTACCTTCCCGCCGGAGCGGTACCTATTTATCTACTTGCACTTTGCCATGCTTTTGAACTGCTAGGTTGGTAGGAGCAGGGACCGAGGAACAGGAGCTTACCCCGTTGCAGGGATTCGAACCGCCGACCTTCCAAACGGCAAGCCCTAGGCTCTGTGATTTAGACCACAGCGCTACCTTTAGCTCATCATAAAAGAAATAGACACAACACAGTCTTCCATAAAAGTATAAAAAGAGTTTACTCACTCACTCGTTCTGTTCACAGATGGATCTCAGAAGGCAGAACAAGTTACAAAAGTAATATACCTGGAATCTATCCCATAAAGAGATAGTCCCTTTGTCCTCTCTTGGCCAAGAGAGCATCTTAGGCTAAGCAGATGTTGCTTCTTCGACGAATGTAGTCAGAGAGAGAGAGATGGCGGCCAGTCCTATGCTTTTGTTACCTGCACAGGTAAGGCCACGGCCACCTCTGATCACATGCAGAGGATGTCTGTCCCAGCCTAGGAGGAAACAGGAAGTTCCGACTGGCTGGTCCAGACATCCCCTTTTTTATGTCCACTCTAGGGATGTTGTACTTGACTGCTGTGTTTCACATCCCACAGATAGCCGATAGAAGCTGGTAACCTCAGAGCTGATGGGCTTTTGAAAGTGTACTTTCCAGACCAGCTGATGGCCCACGTTCTTCATGGATGAGAGGGCTATTGGTGGCTCCTAGCCATGTTGGCTACGCTTTGCCTGTGCTTCTGAATACCAGCTGCTGGAAAGCACAGCAGGGGAGAGGTATACTCAGATACTGCTTGGGGGTTTCCCATTGGGCCATCTGGCTAGCCACTGTGAGAAGAGGATGCTGGACTAAATGGCCGTTGGCCTGATCCTGCAGTCTTATCTTGTGTTTTTAAGAGCCAGGGATCCTTCAGGCACTCTCACAGAGCATTTCCGGATCACATACCAGCGAATTTAGGTTTGTGCAATAGAGTGGATTAAAGTGCTGTGGTGCAAGAAGTTCACCTGGGGGGGGGGGCGGGGAGCAGCCTTTTGCAGTAGGGAAAGTGACAGGAAAATGTCCCAGGAAGTGTGGAATGATGGTTGATTCAGGGGAAGCCATCCAACCTCCACACAAGCGTTGTGAAAACACAAAGATGAAAGCTCAATGAACAGGTTGTCTGGAAACCAGCAGTATGGGATAAGAGTTATACCCAGGCCCACAGGCAGATTCCTGGTCCTGATCCTGCAAACACCTTTTCCCAACAGCACCCCAACTTCAGCTGCAAGCCTATCCCATGTCCCTCAGTGAGGAATCAAGATACATCAAGGAGCAGCTTTGGAGGGGAGGACCCTCTGTTGCCTTCTCCATGATCTCCCACTTGGAGCACACCCAGTGGAAGTGTGGACAAGCCCTTACTTCCAGAAAGTTCTTCCTAATGTTCATGGTGGTCTTTACAGCATTGGGGCCTCTTTTCTCTGCAGACAGCATTTGCACAGTGAGCCTTTGTAGAGATTCCCCAGAGAAGCCCATCTTCTCCCCGTCTTCACGCCCAACCAACTGCTCATTTGTGCCCTTACAATGTCACTCATGCACGAGAAACAGCACCCTGTCCTCTGCTTCCACAGCAGAGGTAGCTGACAATCACTCTTTTTGGGGAGCCATTCCATTCCTGAGATAGGAACGCAGAGAAAAGAAAGGGGTGCTTGATAGAACCAATTGCCAATTGTCAGCAAGGGAATCCCCTCAGGAAGCGGACTCCGCTCTGCAAGCTGGTCCAGATGCTCTGGATTCGCACACAGACCCCTGATGTTTGGAGATACAATAGGAACAGATATGCAATTATATAGTTCAGTGATGCAGCATCGTATTGGCAGCTGGGGAAGAGCTGGAGCTGCCCCTTCTGGTTCCAGAGGAACATCCTTGGAATAATAACTCAGAGCAGCGAGATGAAACTCTGCTCAGCCAGAGTCTCCAAGCCCACTCCTGCGCCTGCACAGAGCCAGCCTCGCCGGGACAGGACGCCAGCAGTTGCTGGGGAGTTAATTAACTGCCATGTAGCATTAAGCAAGACACGAGCCCTCCATTCCTCAGCTTGCATTTGGAATGATGAATGACGCCTCCTTGATTGTTTCGGATGCTGCACTGCATTTCTTAGGAAAGGGGAAAGTCTTTTAGCATCATTTCAGAAATTGTTCCTGGGCCCAAATCTGCATGCCAGTCATAGAAGTTTCAATTGTGCCCTGCAGTCACAGGGCATCCAGGCCAAGCTGAGCTCCACCAAAACCCTGGTCCTCTTGATCTTTGGTTACCTCTCTCACCCTGACCTAGCCACTGTGATCCACACGACGGTCACCTCCAAACTGGATTATTGTAACTCACTCTCCGTGGGGCTGCCCTTGAGGCTGACCCAGAAACTCCAGCGGGTGCAGAATGCTGCGGTGAGACTCCTTACGGGGTCCTTGCTGCGAGATCACATTCACCCGGTGCTATACCAGCTGCACTGGCTCCCGGTGGAGTACAGGATCGGGTTTAAAGTGCTGGTTTTAACCTTTAAAGCCCTATAGGGCCTAGGACCCTCGTATCTACGGGACCGCCTCTCCTGGTATGTCCCACAGAGGAACTTACGGTCTTCAAACAAAAACATCCTGAAGGTCCCAGGCCACAAGGTGGTCAGACTGGCCTCAACCAGAGCCAGGGCTTTTTCGGCTGTGGCTCCAATCTGGTGGAATGCTCTGTCCCAAGAGACTAGGGCCCTGCGGGACTTGACATCTTTCCGCAGGGCCTGCAAGGCAGAGCTGTTCCTCCAGGCCTTTGGCCAAGGCACAGTCTGACCCCCTCCTTTGGTAATCCTCACAGAACTCTAGCCCAATGGTTGCCATTAATTTGATTCTGAATGAATTGATTTTAGAATGTATTTCAAATAATTGATTGTGATTTTATGTAAACTCGGCCCCCCAGATGTTTTGAGACTACAATTCCCATCATCCCTGACCACTGGTTCTGCTAGCTAGGGCTCCCGGTGGAGTACAGGATCAGGTTTAAGGTGCTGGTTTTAACCCTTAAAGCCCTATACGGCCTAGGACCCTCGTACCTACGGGACCGCCTCTCCTGGTATGTCCCACGGAGGACCTTATGGTCTTCAAACAAAAACATCTTGGAGATCCGGGGCCACAGGGAAGTTAGGCTGGCCTCAACCAGAGCCAGGGCTTTTTGGCTGTGGCTCCGATCTGATGGAACTCTCTGTCACAAGAGACTAGGGCCCTGTGGGACTTGACATCTTTCCGCAGGGCCTTCAAGACAGAGCTGTTCCACCAGGCCTTTGGTCAGGGCACAGCCTGACTCCCTCCTTTGGCAATCTTCACGGAACTTTAGCCTAATGGTTGCCTGTTAGGATATTTCCGTTCCACCTTAAAAGGGAGCAGGCTGTGAGTCACAGAGTCTGCGGGTGTCCTGCTCACAGGATGTTTATGTTTCCTATTGCTTTCGTTTTCAATTTGATTTGAATTATTTTATAATGAAATGATTTTAGAATGTTGTATTATTTTATTGATGTTAGCCGCCCTGAGCCCTGCTTCAGCTGGGGAGGGCGGGATATAAATAATTTTTTTATTATTATTATTAATAGACATCTGAACAACAGAAGAGCCGGCTAGACCAGGCCAATGTTTTTCTCCTTCTCTCATAACACCAGAAATCTCAGACATCCAATGGAGGTGAGTGCTGGGAAATTCAGGACAGATGAAAGGAAGGACTTCTTCATGCAGCACATATTAAACTATGGAGCTCGCTCCCAGAGGAGGCAGTGATTGGCACCAACTTAGATGGCTTTAAAGTGGGAAAAGACAAATTCATAAGGGTGAATGCTGTGGGTGCTGTGGGTAAAACCTCAGTGCCTAGGACTTGCCGATCATATGGTCGGCGGTTCGAATCCCCGCGGCGGGGTGAGATCCCGTCGTTCGGTCCCAGCTCCTGCCCACCTAGCAGTTCAAAAGCACCCTTAAGTGCTAGTAGATAAATAGGTACCACTTTATAGCGGGAAGGTAAACGGCGTTTCCGTGTGCTGCGCTGGTGCAGGCTCGCCAGAGCAGCTTCGTCACGCTGGCCACGTGACCCGGAAGTGTCTTCGGACAGCGCTGGCCCCCGGCCTCTTAAGCGAGATGGGCGCGCAACCCCAGAGTCGGTCACGACTGGCCCGCACGGGCAGGGGTACCTTTACCTTTACCTTTTAGACAAATTCATGGAGGAGAGAGCTATTGATGGCTACTAGCCAGGATGGCTGTGCCATGCCTCCACAGTCTGAGGCAGCATTGCTTCTAAGCACTGTAGTCTAAAATACTGAGCCTCTTGAGCATGGGTAGGCAAACTAAGGCCCGGGGGCCAGATCCAGCCCAATCACTGTCGCTGTCCAGTCTACGGGCGATCAAAGTCCCGGCTGAGGACGTCAGGACAGGGGGCAACATGGCGAGGTGGGAACAGGAACAAGAGTTCAGAAGTCAAGGGTCCGAGGGTCAAGAAGCAAGAAGCCAAACGCAGCAAGGCAGGGAACGTATTGCTGTGGCAAAGAGCCAAAGGGAAATGCTGGCTTTATATCCCTTCCCAGCTCTTGCCACCAGGTGCTGTGAGTTACCAAGCGGCCTCACCTGTGCAGCCACTCCTTGCCTCTTCAGAACAAACTTAGGAAGGCCCCAGTCCTGTGAAACCCTACTGGTCACAGGGCTGGCTCCTGCACGCACTCCTGACAACCGCCTTCTAAATCCAGCCCGCAGACAGTCCAGGAATCAGCGTGTTTTTACATGAATAGAATGTGTCCTTTTATTTAAAATGCATCTCTGTGTTATTTGTGGGGCCTGCCTGGTGTTTTTACATGAGTAGAATGTGTCCTTTTATTTAAAATGCATCTCTGGGTTATTTGTGGGGCATAGGAATTCGTTCATCCCCCCCCCTAAAATATAGTCCAGCCCCCCACAAGGTCTGAGGGACAGTGGACCGGCCCCCTGCTGAAAAATTTTGCTGACCCTTGCTCTTGTGGTTGCCGATCGGAAGGTCGGCAGTTTGAATCCCTGCGACGGGGTGAGCTCCTGTTTCTCTGTCCCAGCTCCTGCCAACCTAGCAGTTCAAGAGCATACCAATGCAAGTAGATAAAGAGGTACCACTGCAGCGGGAAGGTAAATGGTGTTTCCGTGCACTCTGTCACTCGTCACTGTGTCGTGTTGCGCCAGAAGTGGTTTAGTCATCCTGGCCACATGACCTGGAAAGCTGTCTTGGCCTGAAGCAAGTTGAGCGCTGCACCCCATAGTCACCTTTTACTGGACTTAACCATCCAGGGGTCCTTTACCTTTGTGGAAAACCACAGGAGAAGAGAGTGTTTTTGTGCTTGAATCCTGCTAGCAGGTTTTCCTTTGAAGCATCTGGCTGGCCACTGTGAGAAAGATGAGCCATTGGGCAGATTCAGCAGGGTCTTATTATTGTACTTAATGCTTGGCTGACAGACCCAGGCCATCCTCACTGCTCCTGCCTCCCTGATAAACCTCGCCAACAAACTGTGCTTCAAAGGACATTCCCGAGCAACTAGAGACTACCTCGTAGTGCTTCTCTTCCCTGAGAGCCCCGAGGCAGCGATTCATTGAAATCCTTCCTTTGGTATATCATAAATTGCTGTCAGGTTAAATATTGTTCCGCTTTAATACCTGATCCTTTGCCGTTTGGAGGGTTCCATCCTGAACCTGCAGCAGCTTCTTAACCACATAATCCGCCGGGGTTTTATGTCTCTCTTGCAACAGTTAGCGCTATTTGCTGTCTCAAAAATGCAGCAGGCTTTTTTGCAACGTGCCAAGGAAAGAGAAGGGAGCCGCGTTCGCCCCCTGAAAAGGGCTTTTCTCTCTTGCAGCCTCCAGCCGTACGCGGATGGGGCAGGGAGGGAAGGGAAGAGGAGGAACAACCAGCGTCAGACATAACCTGCTCTCCGTTTCATGTGTGCTGACGTTCAGCGCAAAGCATGATAGTGACAGCGCAGAGAAGAGAGCTCAGTGTTTGCATCTCCAGATCAAATGGAGGACAAACATTCCTCCGTCTCTTTGCCTCAGATGTTTGCTGTGATTCCTGAGCAGCACATTTATCCTCACATCTGTGCCGGCTGAGTGGGCTGTTCTGCAAACAGGGAAACTGGATCACAGAGGCTTACAGGGTGCACAGCTTTTATGCAGGGGGGGGGCAGGAATGGCGGCAGGAGGAGGGGAGTTAGAAGCAGGAGCAAGACCACCCACCCACCCATGGCAACAGCCGTAGCAGCAGCAGTCACCTTCACTGGAAAGCAGAGAGGTGTGCAGTGGGAAGGGAAGAAGGAGCCGAGGGACACAATATAAGGATGGAGGACTGGGAGAAGTTATGGAAGAAAGGGGTTAGGTTTACTGCATGTACGATGTTAAAGGAAAATATTATGAAAATGATGTATAGGTGGTACTTGACCCCTGTCAAATTAGCTAAGATTTACCATAACTGTGATAATCTATGTTGGAAAAGGAAGGTACTTTTTATCACATGTGGTGGACCTGTCCCAAGGTGAAGGACTTCTGGGAAAAGATTTATAATGAATTAAAAAAAAAGATGAAATATACATTTATAAAAAAACCAGAGGCCTTCCTACTTGGAATAATAGGTTCTGAATTGCCCAAAAAAGATGTAAAGGAATTTTTGTATGCCAGAACTGCTTCTCGAATTTTAATAGCCCAAAAAATGGAAAACACAAGAATTACCAACTATGGAAGAATGGCAGATGAAGATGATGGACTTCATGGAGCTAGCTGACCTCACTGGAAGAATCCCCGACCAAAAAGAAGAGGAATATCAAGAAGATTGGAAGAAATTTATAGACTATCTGAATAAATATTGTAATATTAAAAATTAGAAGTTACTAGAAAGTACCAAACAGGCCTGGAACTAATTTGTAGATAGTTAAATAAAAGAGATTTAGATTGTTAAGAAAAGTTAAGAAATCTGATTATAAATGGTATATTGTTTTTGAATAATGATATTGGAAACTGCTACATTCAGATACAAGGAAATTCAGATGGGAGGGACTAAAGGAAGTCAAATAATATGTTTATGAGATTAGAAGTTTAACTAATGAAGCAATTTGTGTTGTTTAAGTTTTTGTTGTTATATTTGCTGTTTTAATTTGTTTTATTAATTTTATTGGTTTTTCTTTTATTTTTATTTTACTTGTTTCACAGTAGGTGTGATATTTGTATAAATTCAATAAAAATTATTGTAAAAAGGGGGGGGGGAGAGAAGGAGCCGAGGATATTTCCATGCTCTGGTGACTTCCAGGCTGGATTACTGCAATACATGGGGCTGCCCTCGAAGATGGCAAAGAAACTTCTGCTCCAAAAAAATGCAGCAGTCAGTTTATTGGTTGGAGTTCCATTTAGATCTCATATATCCACTGCTTTAAAACAGCTCCACTGGTTGCCAGTTTATTTTGGGCCCAATTCAAGGCGTTCATGTTTAAAAGCCTTAAACCACTCAGGCCCCAAATATCCGAAAGCTTACCTCCTTCCTCTCCGTCCCTGTTGGGCAGGAGTCAACAAGCTTTTTCAGCAGGGGGCCAGTCCACTGTCCCTCAGACCTTGTGGGGGGCCGGATTATATTTGGGGGGGGAATGAATTCCTATACCCCACAAATAACCCAGAGATGCATTTTAAATAAAAGGACACATTCTACTCATGTAAAAACACACTGATTCCCAGAACGTCTGCGGGCTGGATTTAGAAGGCAGTTGGGCCGGATCCAGCCCCCAGGCCTCAGTTTGCCTACCCAGGCTGTTGGATGCTGAGATAAGCAGAGAGGGCCCTCTTGATAGTTCCTCCACCCTTAGAGGCTTGTGTGCGGTGGCCCAGGAGGAGAGGGCCTTCTCTTTGGTGGCCCCTAAGCTATGGAACTCCCCCTCAACTTATTTGCACAGCTTCCAGAAAACACTGAAGATGCACCTCTCTACTCTGGCCTTTGCGACTTGAGGTGTACACTTTTAGGATCCGCCTTATTTTTTATGGTTGTGAATTGTTTCAAAGATTCTGTTTTAATGCTGAAGCCCACCCTAGCACCTTAGGGTGAAGGGTGGGAAATATATAAAAATATCTGCTAGGAGAAATGGAGCATGGAGAAAGCCAGAGAAGAGATTTTGACAGGGACCGAATGCAAAGTGGTGCAAGACTCCAGCTCTATAACATTCCCAAGGAAATAGTGGCTAGCTCAAGGGCCATTGTACAAAAAAACCAACAGTCACCAAAATATGAGGGCCAGCCCTCCATGTTGCAGAGGAGGGCAGCTAAAATGACTGAGAGTCAGGAAAACAAACCTTATGGGGAGGAGCGGTTGAGGGAGTTGGGGGTGTTTAGTCTGGAGAAGAGAAAACTGAGAGACAATGTCATCAATGGTGAAGCTGCATGCTCCGGCACCGGGGGGGGGGAGCGGCAGAGAGCAGGTGGGGGCGTGGTTGGCACACCTCCATGGGGGTGTGGCACATCACCCGCAGAGGCATGGCGTGCGTCTCAGGGGCATGGCATGCTGCCCACGGAGGTGTGGTGTGCATCCTGGGGGCATGGCGCCCGGCGCGGTGGGGTGTGCACGGCACGTGTCCGGGGGTGGCCGCGATGTACCCCCCTCCCCGATGATGGCAGGGGCGGTGTGCTCCCTGTTAAGTTGTGGGTGAACATATCAGACGACACAGCGATTCTTCAAACAGCTCTTCTTTATTCAGAGGCCACAACAGAACTGAACTGAAGGGTTCAGCCAGCCTGCTTATATAGAGCTCCAGTACAACGTAACTGTAACAATTTTCTAAAACTATCCAATCACTGAACGTCACTTTCGATCCCTTATTCGCATAACTATCTACAGTATCCCCCTGCTGGCCCAGGGTGAGAACTTCAGTACATAACACTCCCCCTGCCTGCCCTGCCCCCCCCATTCCTCTGCCAGAGAATATCATGGCCATCTTAAAATATCTCAAGGGCTATTGCACAGAAGATGGCGCAAGCTTGTTTTTCTCCTGCTCCAGAGGGGAAGATCCAAACCACTGGACAAGAAAGGAGATTTCAATTGGAAGAACTCCGATGGTAAGAGCTGTTCAGCAGCAGAATGGACTCCCTTGGAAGGTGGTAGACTCTCCTTCCTCAGATGTTTTTAAACAGAGGTTGGATGGCCATCTGTCATGGATGCTTTACCTGTATATTCCTGCAATGCAGGGAGTTGGACCAGGTGGCCCCTGAGGTCCTTTCCAATTCCACAAGTCTATTATACTATTATCAATACTGAGAGCTTTATCCATGCTTAGCTTTTGCTCTGCAACTTCTAGACACAGGTCCACGCTTTAAAGCTCTGTGTCCATGTCATGAAAATGATGTATAGGTGGTATATCACCCCTGCGAAACTAGCTAAAATGTATAAAATAAGTAATAAATGTTGGAAATGAAAAGGAAAAGAAGGAACTTTTTATCACGACATCACAGATGTTCCTGCTCCTGTACTCTTAACCATAAAAGGGTGTTCCTGTTCCTGTTCCTGTACTCTTGACCATAAAAGGGTGTTCCTGTATTCCTTATCTTGGGGTAAGAAGGTCACCAACTCTAAGAGTACTCCTGGCACCGTTCCCGGGGGGGGGGCTGACAAGGTCTGTGCGTCAGTGTGGTCAGGGGGTAAGATAAGACCCAGATGTGTCATCCCTGCTCCACTTTGGAACTGACAAGGCCATTCATTAGGCGTCACGGACTGATAAAGGAGAGAACTTTGTTTATACAGCTGTGTTCTTGTTATGCATTTGCTCAAGTGCTCAAGTTAATGGTTTTTAGCTAATGCACCCTTGGAGAAGGAAAAATGAGGATTTGGGGGCCCATTTCAGACTGCCTGCACAGTCAGATTTTAGATTTTGGAAACCCATTCCTTCAATGTTAAATGACTGTTGGAAATGATGTGTTAAAATTTAATAAAAATGTATATATATAAAATAAAAATCAAAGCTCTGTGTCCAAACGTGTGTTTTTTCCCTTTTCGTCCCGGTGTTTTAATCGGAACAAACGGCAATTCGGAAGTCTGGAGCAGCCCTAGCAGACAGCAGCACATTGCAGAACGGAAGTGCATTGCTACATATACTTGTAATTTGACTCAGTATTTTAAACTCAGAATTGGCAACCAGCCTTTTCTTTCTGGTCAACCAGCCCGTTCCTTTAGCGCAGTCTCGATGGCAACTAGGAAGCTGGTTTCATCAAATGTGATCCTATGAGTCCACGATGTCAATGAAAAGCTCAGCCTCCAATCCCTCTGGTCCCCCAACCACTTTACTCTGAGAGCGACAAAGCCCGTTTGTAATTCTGGGGAAATGTCAGTTTCCAGCAACTCACGGTGGAAAGGGTGTTTAAACAGGATTGAGAGGGCTTTGCTGAACAAGCAAAGAACTTGGTTTCTGTTTCCTGTCGAGAATAAGGGACCCGCGAGAACAAGCAGAAGACCAAAGCTCACTTAGGCCCTAATAAAATAGCAATAAGAACATAAAAGAGTCTGCCGGATCAGGCCAAGGGCTAGGGGCACATCTAATCTAGCACCCTGTTCTCACAGGGACCAACCAGATGCCTCAGTGGGAAACCAGCAAGCAGGATTTGACCATCAGATGCCTCTCCTCTCCCGTGGTTTCCAGCAACTGGTATTTGAGAGCATTGCTGTCTCCAACCATGATGGCAAAGCATAGCTTTCATGGCTGGTAGCCGTCACTAACCCTGACTTCATCCAATACTTGATTATTTTTATTTATTTTTATTTTTAACTTTTATTGATAAATGCAATACTTTACAAACACAAACCAGAACATTAAACAAACTTATTATACATAGATACATACACCTCTCAACTTAGATTACAAAAAAAGAAAACAAACATACAAACGAAACATTCAGATGTAAATTTTGACTTCCCTCCACCTATATGTGGCTTCCTTTGGATTTTTTCGCTGTGTTATCAATATTATTTTTGACTATCTCATCTTATACCCATTTCTTTTTAATTTTTTACTCTATAAGTTTCATTCATTGCATGTTGATATATTAATACCAGAACAATGTTTTTTGATGTATTCCTTCACGCAAGTCCACTCCTCTCTATCAGTTCTGATTTTCATCCAATCCTTGTTTAAAGCCATTTACCGTATTTTTTGCTCTATAGGACTTTTTCCCTCCTAAAAAGTAAGGGGATATGTGTGTGCGTCTTATGGAGCGAATGCAGGCTGCGCAGCTATCCCAGAAGCCAGAACAGCAAGAGGGATTGCTGCTTTCACTGTGCAGTGATCCCTATTGCTGTTCTGGCATCTGAGATTCAGAATATTTTTTTTCTTGTTTTCCTCCTCCAAAAACTAGGTGCGTCCTGTGGTCTGGTGCATCTTATAGAGCGAAAAATACGGTAGGTTGGTTGCCATTGCTGCCTCCTGCATGAGTGAGTCCCACAGTTTATGCACTGCATGAAGAAGGACTTCCTTTTGTTTGGCCCAAATCTTCCATCAGACACGGGTTGCCCATGAGTTCTGGCCTTTAAGCATTGACTGTTCCTTTGCAAAAGAGGATAGAGAAGGGAAGGAAGCAGAACAGGTGGAGGAAACATCAGAATTCGCCCATCCCAGAAGTAGATCTGAAATTTACAGATTGTTCTCTTTTAAAAGAAAACTATATGAAAATGATGTACAGATGGTATATCACACCAGTACAAATAGCAAAAACCGGGTCAAATACATGCTGGAAATGTAAAGAAAAAGAAGATACTTCTTATCATATGTGGTGGGAATGTAGAGAAGTTTAAAAATTTTGGGAGATGATATATAATAAATTGAAAAAAATGTTTAAAATGGCATTTGTAAAAACAAAAAAACAAAAAAGAAGCATTTTTGTTAGGGATTGTAGGACAAGACCTGCCAAGAAAAATAAAGAACTTATTTATGTATGCTACAACAGCGGCAAGAGTCTTGATAGCACAAAGATGGAAGAACGAGGAAATCCTGACGAAAGAACAGTGGCAAGAGAAACTGATGAGCTATGCGGAACTGGCTAAATGGACATATAAACTGTGTGACAAGGGCAATTGTGACTTCAAGGAAGAATGGAAACTTTTTACAAATAAAAAAACCAACAAAATGATTTGGACTCCTTGGCAGGTTTTGAATAAGCATCCACAAATTTATTAGTTGAACACATGACAGATAAGGCAAGGATATGTACAATTTTATAACATGCAGAGAACAATACATGAAAAGAAATCAGAGAAGGAGCTGAGGGAAGTCCTTAGTGGGGGGGAGAGGGAGGGATGGTGGGAAGGGGAAAAAATGGGGAGAAAAACAGGACTTTGCCAGGCCCCCACGACCTTGTTGGCCACACTTCCACAACTCCCCAGCAGTCCCACCTAGTCTGTTGAGCAACAGTGTGGTGTAGTGGTTAGAGTGTCAGAGTAGGACCTGAGAGACGAGGATTCAGGTCGCTATTTGGGCCAGTCACTGCCTCTCAACCTAACCTAGTTAGCAGTTAAGGGATTCTTGGTTTGTTTACTTCATGTTTTTATTACGTATTTTGTGTTTTCATCGTGCATTTTTACACTGTGAACGGCCCTGAGATCTTTGGAAGAAGGGCAGTATATAAATTTAATAAATAAAACATAAAAGGGATGAAGGGAGTTTAAACAACAGTTGGGTATAGTGGTTAGAGTAAATTAAACTGGGAGCTGGGAGAGACCTGGGTTCAAATCCCCACTAAGCCATGAAGACTTTCAGTCTAACCTACACCACAGGGTGTACACCACAATCTTGTTGTGGAGATTAAATGAGGAAGGGGAATGCATACCACCATCATCTCCTTGCAGAAAAAGGAGGGGTAGAAATAAAATCAGTGCGAACTGCCTCCCTCTGTTTGGGTGGAGGCATCCCAGTCTCCAGGGCTACCGACCCGCTTGTATTTTTGTTTTACAACGGGAAAATTTAATCAACTAACCTAGAAGTATATAAAATTGACTAAAAAGGCTAGCCTATAAATCCAGCCAATATATACGTATCGGTATTAAAACAGATTCCAGCTAAAAGATTTTCCAACCCAAACCCCTCATGGCTATTCTGAAAGATAGCTAGCTAGCAGGCTGCTCCACACCCTCTGTGCTCTCAGGTGCGCAAAGTTGCTGCCCAGCAGGTGCAGGTAGCTCACCCACTATAACATTCATACTGGACCAGTTCCATTTGCCTTGAGCTTCAGCGCTGTGCCCCCACCACCATACCTCCCCCTTTTGTAAGAGGTTAGGAGAAGAGGAGGGATGTGGGTGGTGCTGTGGGTTAAACCAAAAAGCCTAGGACTTGCCGGTCAGAAGGTCAGCGGTTCGAATCCCCGTGACGGGGTGAGCTCCTGTTGTTGGGTCCCTGCTCCTGCCCACCTAGCAGTTCGAAAGCAAGTCAAGTGCAAGTAGATAAATAGGTACCACTCCGGCGGGAAGATAAACGCTGTTTCCATGCACTGCTCTGGTTCGCCAGAAGCGGCTTAGTCATGCTGGCCACATGACCCGGAAGCTGTACGCTGGCTCCCTCAGCCAATAAAGCGAGATGAGCGCCGCAACCCCAGAGTCGGCCACGACTGGACCTAATGGTCAGGGGTCCCTTTACCTTTACCTTAGGAGAAGAGGGAACTTGCTGTCTACTCCTGCTTCCTTTCTGCCCTGGGCAGTGCTATTTTCCCAGAAAAGGAGGTGCTGGAACTCACCATAAACGCCTCCTTTGTTCTCTTATCATGGCAATGGCGCACACCTGAGAGGTGCCAGAACTGAGTTTTGGTGAGTTCAGGCTGAAAAAAATCCTGGCCCTGCATGACCTTTCATGCATCTGGTTTACATGAGAGCAAATGACCTCTTGAGATTCTCCACTCCATATGTTGGCAAATAAAATGGTAGGGGGACCATTGGCAAGGGATTTGTCTTGGAGGAGGGGGAATTATCCAGTGGTTTCCTGGGATACAATTGGGGCTCCCCATTAGCAGCAGGAGGACAAGTGCTTATTGTCGGATAACCAGCCTCATATAACCAACATGCTTAAGTCTAATTAATGCATGAAGGGGTTAAGACCATAGAGCAAGCTGTCCTGCCAGGCTGAGCTCACCTTGGAAGAGACTAGGTAATTAAGCCTTTGCTTCCCTTGTACCCGAGAAGCTCAATGTGTGAAGAAGCTAAGCTGGTTGCTCCAGCTTAGTTGCATGGCTCTAACAAGTCTCTCGTGAGTTCCTAAACCAATTATTTAGGAACTTTCACCACTTTGCAACTAAGCCAAGTTTTACTCCCTGTGCACATGAACCTGACCTTTGAGGAGTTTGTAAGTAAACCATTTTTTAACTTACCAAACACGTGATATTTTTCCCATGCCAGGGGAAGAGGGAAGTTCTAGAACTCACAAAGGTATATTTAAAGGTCTAACAGCCTATATCTTCATGCTTTGCTGCATGTTTTGTGATTTTAAATCTCTGCTGGGGTTCTTTCACCAAAGAGTACTTGCCCCCAAACTTGGATCTTGGCATCCAGGGAATTCTCCTTGCCCCTTCTTCCTTGCCACCAGCATTTATGAATGAGCCCTTGTGGAATTTGGCTGCTCAGCCCATCCCTAGGTGGGAAACCCCTGCTATAGAATCAAGCGATTGCTCCAGCAGATTCCCAGCCTGTTGCTCTGTTGGCATTTGGGGCTGCTTGATTGTAAAATAAACCCTCAAAGTGGTTTACGGGGGGTGGGGGGTATATAACGCTATAGAATTATCAATAAGAAAAATTAATAACAATAATTTAAAACCTTCAATAGACTAAAAGCATCTCAAAATGTGCATCAATTTTCAACACATCTGGGTAGCGTTGTCTAAACAAAAATGTTTTTAGCAGGTACTGAAAAGAGTACATTGAACGCAGCTGCCTGATGTCAATAAGCAGAGAGTTCCAAAGTGTAGGTGCTGCCACACTAAAAGACGGGTATTAGCATCCAGGGGCATATAGTGGAAAAGCCGATCTTATAAGGAAACTGGTCCCAAGTTGTGAAGGGCTTTCTATACCAATAGTGTGGGATGTGATACATAAGTAGCAGTCAAGTACAACATTCCTTGTTCTCCTAGAGTGGACATACAAGGGGCTGTTTGGTCCAGCCAGTGAAAACTTCCTGTTTCCTCCTGGCTGGACATACTTCCTCTGCATGTGACTAGTAGTGGGCATGACCTTACCTGTCCAGGTAACAAAAGGACAAGGCACACACTTCCTCTCTTTCACCATCATTGGAGCAGTTTTTTAGCTTCCAGCCAACAGAGGACACTGGAATTATCCCCATATGGGATAGATCCACATGTATATACTCTGTAACTAAGTCTGCCTTCAGGGATCCAACTGTGAACTGAATGTGTGAGTAAACTTCTTTTATATACTTTACACAAGATTGTGGTGTGTTTATTCTTTTAAGAGGGATAAAAGGGAACTTACCAGGAATACACAATTCAATACTGAATTGTATAAAATAGTGAGAGGCTTACACAAGCCTGCAACCAGCTATCTGCTGTGCATGTAAAAGGGGAATGTAAACTCTAAGTAAAGAAACTTGCTAACACAAGTTAGGAAGGATATTAATAAACAATATATCCCCTCCTGCCTCCCTGAACATTCCCACAAATAGTAAGTCCAGTAAAATGGTGGCATCGTGAATGCACACCCTGAGTCAATCCCAGTACCACTGTTGTATTTTCCAGAAGACAGGAAGGAAAAGGGTCCAGAAAGGTGAACTCCTGGAGCTGAGAGAGGCTGTTGTGTCTGATGTCTCTCTCAAAGGGTAAAGTCCCTAGGGGTTCTCCACAGTCCCACTGAGACTGTCTTCAAGCAGAACTAGGACCTGGGAGACCAGGGTTCGAATCCCCGCTCAGCCATGAAGTTCACTCTGTGTGGCATTGGGCCAGTCACCCCCTCTCAGCCTATCCCACCTCACAAGGTTGTTGTGGGGGTTAAATGAGGAGGAAGTGAACTGTGTGTGCGCCACCCTGAGCTCCTTGGAGGAAAAGGTGGGGTATGGTTGCAATAAATTAAATAAAACATAAATAAATAAGCAGAAATCCGAGTCTGCTTCCAGGAGAGTCGAAGGGGAAAAAACAATCTGGCACACTCCTTGCCTTCATTCTGAACAGCCGTGTTTTGCTTCTTATTAGCCTACTTACAGCTATCAGAGCAAGTTTTTATTTGCACTGAATGTTTGGGAACAGATGGCACAGTGCGAAAAACCCACGGAATTGAAAACTGTAAGGCACAATTGGCTTATTTTTGGCATCTGCTTCAGAGGGTGGGGATTGGGGGAGACCAAGAAGCAGGGACATCTTAGCAGGCGCAAGGATCAGATGGAAGGAGCAGGCTGCCAACGTCTCTCTGCTGGTGGCCCTGTTGAAACAAGTCGCCTTCTGGGACTGAAATTACCCAGCTCTGTTCTGAGGGAAGCGCGTTAGACCAGCCATATACAGGATCATTGGAGGGTCCCCTTGCAACTAGGAAAACTTACCTGACTCCAGGAAAGCCACAGCTGGCATTGTGCAGGGTCTCAACAACAACAAAATGTTTATTCGGCTTTACGCCCATCATAAAGCACAACACAACAAAACAAATCAAATAAAACAGCGGACTCGTACAAGCCACAATTCACAGCTCACAAGGACAGATATTAGCAATTCAAAAGAAAAATTTAAGATTAAGATTTAGGCACTACGCTAAAATCAATATCTGATGTCGTTATAGAAAATTCTTATAACTATCAATAATCAGCTAACATTCCATTCCGTCTCTTGTACAAGAGGACGGCTGTTAGGAATTTAGCAACCTGTAGGGTAATATAAGGATCCACATCTTGAAGAACCCAGGCAAGCTGTAGGTCTACTGGTTTGACAGCCATAGGCTGAATTATGGAGTTTAGTATACTAGCACAAGCTGAACTGTACATAGGGCAGATAAACATCACATGATGTAGAGATTCGGATGTTTTCATTTCACAAGCACACATTGAAGGGACTTGGCCCTTAGTGAATCTATGTCTCAGCACGTTTGTTGGAAAAACATTGAACCTAGCTCTAATGAAGGCATATCGGTGAGACGCGGCCATAAGCGATGTTAAGTAGGACGGAGCACGGTAGATAGGGGTTATGCCGAGATTTAACGGCGAGCAGGCTCCACCACCAGCTAAGAAATTTTGGCATAGCTCCGCATCATCCAGCCTTTGATTTATACACCTTTTTGCCACATTTAGATCCAGTTTGAGCAATTCAGTGGGCAAGATCTCATAGGACAGCAATTTGGCATGGATTTTTCCTGACCACAAATTTGTGAAGTCATCCCGCCACATGCATTGAATGAGATAGTGGTTCGGGAGTTTATGCCATAGGGATATCCAATAAATCAAAACTCTCCTCCATAGAACTAACTCCACTGAGGGGATCTTCATTTCTAAACGAATAGCCGCATTACTTACACATGTTGGTAATTTTAGAAGTCGGCGTAAGAATTGGCTTTGAAGCGACTCTAAAGGTGAGAGGTTTGCAAAGGCAGCCCATAAAGGTGCAGCAAAGGCCATTGTGGCCATCACTTTGATGCTATACACTTTCAAGGCTGCAGGGATGAATAAGGCCCCCTCAGAGTAGAAAAAACAGAGGAGGGAGTGTGATAGGGCTTTTGTAGGGTCACAAATCATACAATCCCCATGGGTCATCTAATACGTTGTTGTT
The DNA here is from genome assembly GCF_965113315.1 of Podarcis vaucheri. NCBI lineage: Eukaryota > Metazoa > Chordata > Lepidosauria > Squamata > Lacertidae > Podarcis > Podarcis vaucheri. Next base: position 85,646,134 of record NC_138765.1, on the reverse strand, counting down.
GTTTAGTTGTGTCCGACTCTTCGTGACCCCCTGAACCAGAGCACGCCAGGCACTCCTGTCTTCCACTGCCTCCCGCAGTTTGGTCAAACTCATGCTGGTAGCTTCGAGAACACTGTCCAACCATCTCGTCCTCTGTCGTCCCCTTCTCCTTGTGCCCTCCATCTTTCCCAACATCAGGGTCTTTTCCAGGGAGTCTTCTCTTCTCATGAGGTGGCCAAAGTATTGGAGCCTCAGCTTCAGGATCTGTCCTTCCAGTGAGCACTCAGGGCTGATTTCCTTCAGAATGGATAGGTTTGATCTTCTTGCAGTCCATGGGACTCTCAAGAGTCTCCTCCAGCACCATAATTCAAAAGCATCAATTCTTCGGCGATCAGCCTTCTTTATGGTCCAGCTCTCACTTCCATACACCACTATTGGGAAAACCATAGCTTTAACTATATGGACCTTTGTTGGCAAGGTGATGTCTCTGCTTTTTAAGATGCTGCTTTTTAAGATGCTGTCCATCTAATCCAACCCCATGCAAATCACAGCTTAAAAGTCCCTTCCAGATGGCCATCCAACCTGTTTGAACACCTCCATCACTTTCCAAGGGAGCCCATTCCACAGTCAAACAGCTCTCACAGAACATTCTTCCTAAAGTTTCATTGGAATCTCCTTCCTTGTCACTTGAATCCATTGATTTGGGTCTTCCCCTCTGGAGCAGGAGAGAACAAGCTTGCTCCATCTTCCACAGGACAACCCTTCAGATATTCAAAAAGAGCTATCACTACCTCTCAGTCTTCTTTTCTCCAGACTCAACGTACCCAACTCCCTCAACCATTCCTCATCAGGCTTGGTTTCCAGACCCTTTATCATCTTGGCTGCCCTCCTCTGCATGTTCCTGTCTGTCAATATCCTCCTTAAGCTGTGGTGCCCAGAACTGGACCCAGGACTTCAGGTGGAGTCTGATCAGATCTTTCATTCATGGCTTCCTCATACATAATTCCATTGGAGAAGGAGCAGCATCTGGCACTGTGCAGGATTAGCTCCTCCTGCTTAACAGCTGTTAGTTTCACCCTCGATATCCCTCTCCTCCATGAATTTGTCTAGTTGGCCACCCAATCAGGTGTTCTTTAGGTGTGATTTCCTGCATTGCAGGGGGTCAGACTAGATGATCCCAGGGAGCCCTTTCCAGCTCTACAATCCTATGATTCTACGAGATCTGAACAGACCACACAGGAGAATCTTGATGGCTGACTAAAGTGCTGAACCTGATTTCCATCCAGCCACACACAGACTGATAAGTTATTCAAGGGTAGTTATTTTGGAGGAAATAATGAATGCCATATTAAATACTGTTTGCTGCTTCGGTGCATCTTCCAGACTCTTCAGTCTACAAATGTCTAGTGAATTTTTCATCACCTGTATCGGCTTATTTTGAGACGTGAGTTAGACTCAGGTATTGATCTTTCTCTCCCAGACAGCCAAAGATCTTCATGGCTGAACCCGGAAAGGCGGTGGAATCGGCCCTGTCTGACTTTGCCCGCCTTCCACGCTGATAAAACCACACAGAAAAGTTAAATCTGGTGTGCCTCCTCCTCTTTGAATCCAAGGGATTTCCTTTCTTAAAGAAAATCGTCAACAATGAAGTTCTAATGCTAAAAAGAAAACTTTTTTTTAACATCTTTAACTTCAGTGCCAAGTGCATTTGGATGTGATAAATGTTTTGCTCACTTACAGCTGAGCTGTCTGCCAAACTCCCCCCCCCCCACCGCATGCTAAGCCAATAAGATCTTTAGCCCTCATTCTCTGCAGGGATGGCAACATAGGCTCGATCCACGTTTAATGTGCTTTAAAATTCTGAGTCATAATGGATGAGGCTTTGGTTCAGTCTGCATTATTAAACAAACTGTCCTAATTTGCACCCTCCGGACTAATCCGTCAATCAGAAATGAGTTTTGCTTTGGATTTCGCACATACTGCTCTGGGTTCAAAAAAAAACACACCAAAACCAACATGCCGGAATATATGTAAGTAGACGCAGAAGAAGCAATGTGTCTTTTAGGATAATATACATTAAGAAATGCATGCAATGGGATGGAATATATAGTTAAGTATGGGTTTGCATACAGATTGCTTTTTAAAAGAAAATTGCAGATTAACGTGGAAATGTACCACGGCCTTGGCTTTCTGGAAGCTAAATAGCTAGACTGCTGGCTGGACCACATCCCTTGAGGCAGCGGTGTAGCTAGACGCTCAGGTGTCCAGTGCGGCGTATGCGTCCTGCAGCCAGGATGAGCTGCCCATGGGGGCAGGGCGAGCCAAGGCAGAGTGTGCTGTGTGGAGCTTCTCCGCAGTCTCCCCCTCAGCTGTAGGGCAGCTGGGCAGGCAGACACTGTGGGAATGTTCAGGGATGCAGGAGAGGATATATTGTCTGATTATAGCCTTTCCAACTTGTGTTAACAAGTTCACAGTTTAGCAGAGTAACATTCCACTTTTTAAACTTGCAGCAGATGCGTTTGCTCAGGCTCACTAAAGCCTCTATAATAACTGTTCTGGTATTTACCCCTTACTCCCTCATAAAAGATAAGACACGACACAGTCTTCTATAAAAGTATACAGTGGTATCTCGGGTTACATACGCTTCAAGTTGCATATGCTTCAGGTTACAGACTCCGCTAACCCAGAAATAGTACTTCAGGTTAAGAACAGAAATCGGGCTGCGGTGGCACGGCAGCAGCAGGAGGCCCAATTAGATAAAGTGGTGCTTCAGGTTAAGAACAGTTTCAAGTTAAGTACGGACCTCCGGAATGAATTAAGTACTTAACCTGAGGTACCACTGTAAAAAGGTTTACTCACACATCATTCTGTTCACAATAGGATCCCAGAAGGCAGACTTAGCTTAGAAAAGTAACATATACCTAGAAACTATCTCATAAGGAGACAGTCCCTCTGTCCTCTCTTGGCCTTTGGCTAAGCAGATGTTGCTTCTTCGATGCATGTAGTCAAAGAGAGAGAGATGGCTGCCCTGCCCTGTGCTCTTGTCGTTACCTGCACAGGTGAGGCCACGCCCACTTCTAGTCACATGCACAGGAAGTCCGTCCCAGCCCAGAAGGAAACAGGAAGTTTACCTGCTGGCTGGACAAACATTCCTCCCCATGTATAAACATGTTCACTATAGGAATGTTGTACTTGACTGCTCTTGTGCTTCACATCCCACAGACACAAGCCCCACGCTGCTCAAAAAAGCAGTGCGGAGCTTGCAAGAAGTCCACCCGCTGCCTCCCCATCAGGAGAGGCATTTGGCTCAGGCACGCCCCACGTTGTGGCACACAGTGCCCCCCGCTTCGCCTAGCTACCTGTAGCGTAGGAAGGGGTGGGTGCGGGAGTGATTTCCCCCAAAAAACGTGTTGTGAGCCCATTTCTTTATTTATTTTAAAAACACATATTTTTGGCATTTTGTCACCACCCTCAGCAATGACATCCAGGGCAGGCTGCACCCACCTCACCCCGCTTCCTATGCCACTGCCTTAAGGTCCCAGGTAGGCAGAGTCACCGTTGAGTTTGCAGGCTGATGGCCCAACAGGTACAGTTGCCTCATGCAGTCTCTTAACCACATTGTGATCCAGACAGTGGCCTTCTGTTTTCCTGGTTCTGCTTTCCCAACCTTACAACCCCTGAATCTGGTTCTATTTCCTGCTGCGGTTATTTTTAAACCCATACTGGATTTGCTTCTGTGTTAGTTTTCATGCTTTTGTGATCTTGTTTCTTCTTTGAATTTTTATCACAAGCCGTCCAGACAATTTCAGTTATTGAGCAGCCTATAAATACAGCAAATAAAATACAGTGGTACCTCGGGTTACATACGCTTCAGGTTACATACACTTCAGGTTACAGACTCCGCTGACCCAGAAATAGTACCTTGGGTTAAGAACTTTGCTTCAGGATGAGAACAGAAATCGTGCTCTGGTGGCAGTGGGAGGCCCCATTAGCTAAAGTGGTGCTTCAGGTTAAGAACAGTTTCAGGTTAAGAACAGACCTCCAGAATGTATAAAGTACTTAACCCGAGGTACCACTGTACCTGCATTCCTGAATTGTGGGGCTCAGACTAAATGACGCTTTGGGTCCCCTCCAGCTCTGCAGTTCTGGGACTCTAGGAAATAAACAAACACAAAAAGCCACGACCAGAGCAACAAGGGAATATTTGAGTTGCAATTTGCAAGAGGGTTTGGTACTTTCTTTGGGTGCTCCTGCCTGCTCTCACGTTTTGCAAAACTGAGCTAATATTATTGCCCGCGGAGTGGGAGGGGGGCTTGTGAAAGGGCCCTCCGGAGAGAGCAGGAATTTTGTTCTTAAGCGGATTTGATTAAATTAGGATTACGATTAGACAAGCTTGACATTGCGTGGGCGTAAACCTGCCCCTGCATCTCTCTCCGTCTCTCCGCAGCATGTGCCAAGTTCAGGCCCCACTCGGAGAGGAGGGTTTTACGTTGCCACTGCTGCTGTGCTGTGTGCCACCTTGTTTATCATCTGGGGGCATCGGCATGCCCAGGTGCCAGGGCCATGTGCCTGTGCCACCCTGATTAAGCAGCTAAGCCCCAGCTGCAGCAGCTGCTAATCCTGACTATTAATTAGAAGATTTGGGGTAAGTCCTCCAGCATGTGAGCTCAGTCACCAGAACATTTCCTGCATTTTTCAGAATCGACTACAAATCTTCTACTGCAAAGGGGAGGGACAATGCTGATCAAGGGTGTGTGTGTGTGTGTGTGTGTGTGTGTGTGTTGGGGGGTACCAAAGGAGTACCAAAGGATAGCAAAGGAGACACAAAGTCCCCAATGCCATGAGCCCCTCCACTCAGTCACACAACTTCTGGCTTTGGTGTTGCCTCTCACCACCACAACCCCACACTCACACAGGCTGAAATATACGGAGAGTCGAGTGTGAATTTCATGCTCTTTATTCAGCTCATATAGTAGCAATGAATGAAACTTTCCCCAAAACGTCTAGCTATGTATACATTATTTACACAATGGACCCCGCGTGATTGGCTAATTCCGGGCTGCTCCTGTAGGCCAATCAGGTTGCGGATTCACCTCCTCCAGAAGCCTGATTGGCTGCTCCTGCAGGCCAATCAGGTTGCTGATTCACTTCATCCAGGAGCCTGATTGGCTGCTCCTGCAAGCCAATCAGGTCGCTGATTTACTTCCACCTGGAGCTGGATTGGGTGGCTCCTGCGGAACCAATCAGACTGCTGCATTCTGGATCCTATTGCTCTAGGATTCAGCTCAGTACATAACACCAGCCATATTCACTGTTAGCATTGGCAGAAATGCAATAATGATGGGCAGGGAGTGGTTGGTGGCCAGGGAGAGCTGCCTTTGCAGTGCCAACTTCTGGGATCATGCTTGTTTTTTTAAATGGTTATATCTTTGAACAGGCTATAGAATCATAAAATCATAGGGTTGTAGAGTTTGAGGGGACTTCCAAGGGCCAATGATCATCCTGGTGTCCCACCTCAGCACACGTTCCAGCTCATCATCCTACCTCCTTCCCAAACCCCTAAGACTTGAGCTTCCAACGTGGCTACATCTACTTTGGCAACACAGAGAAGAACCTGGGCTTGCCTTTCATGCTATGACTAACAGCACGAGGCAGAAAAGGAAGAGATGCCTTGTACCAGTTTTGTATTTGAAACTGGGTGTGTATTTCTGCTTTCATAAATCAACATGAAATCAGTCTAATGTGTTAGTGAGACCATGTTTTAAAATATTCTAATTAGATCATCTGTGCGTCATCTACTCCTCCCCTCTAAACGATATTGAAGCCAGTCTCTTCAGAGTGCAGCAAGACCAGTGCCAGAAGCATTATTGTTGGTTAACTCTTGTTTTGCTTTGCATTTATGTACTTAAACATTGATTTGGCAGGGTTCGGGGGGAGGTTTTTTATTGGCAATACTGATCTATTCTGCATTTGTTGAATTGTTCATTTTTGTCATTTGAATTTACTAACATGTTCTGTATTTTGTATGTTTGCATTTTCAGTGTTTTGATGTTTGTGAATGGTTGCTGTGAGCTGCTTTGGGCACAGCACATTGTGGCAAAGTGGCATATAAGTAAACTCAATCATCGTCTACTGAGCCCATTTAAGATCTCGTGTGTGTGCAGGGGCTGTAGGAATGGGGTCTTGTCAAAGTGCAAGTAGATAAATAGGTACCACTCTGGCAGGAAGGTAAACGGTGTTTCCGTGCGCTGCTCTGGCTCTCCAGAAGCGGCTTAGTCATGCTGGCCACATGACTCCAAAGCTGTACGCCGGCTCCCTCGGCCAGTAAAGCGAGATGAGCGTCGCAACCCCAGAGTCGGCTACGACTGGAGCTAATGGTCAGGGGTCCCTTTACCTTTAATGAAGACAAAAGATGTGCACATCCTGACACACACACACCAGCTGTTGGCCTAGGCTACTCTTCCCCTGTTTGCCACCTGCCCACCTTCAGCCACCCACCAGCCAATAGAAAACTTTTAATTGCAAAAGCATCCTCTTGTTGGAACCCCACAGCCAGACCAGGTGTGTGCAGTGTAGCACTTGCTAGAACGGAGGAAATCTCTCTGGAAGAAGCTCTTGGCAAATTAGGAACATCCTCACAATTACTCGACAATTAGGAAATGCAAGCAATTAGGCTAGTGCAAGTGAAGTGGAAAATTGCTGGGCCCCGGGCGAAGGATGCTAGCATCAGAGGCTCCAGCGGGCAGCTTTTGCCGTGCGTCCTGCATGCCGCAAAGAGGCTGCAGTCTGTGCCAGGGGTTATAATTGAGGCCTGATTGCTGCTGCTTCATTGTCATCCGTCTGGCGGCGGCTAAAAGAGCAACGAGAGTCTTTCTCCTCTGCAGCAGACTCACCAGGAATACGAGCGACAAGCAGCCATGTGGGTCACCCAGAGGAAGTGAAGCTGGTGGGGGAGAAGAGGTGCCCCTTCTTGCACAACGTGCAAGGTGCTTCCACCTGAAACTCAGCCCAATTCTTCCTGCTCCTTCTCTCCCCTCCATCCCTTATCATTTGGATTGTTGCACCATAACACAGCTGAGCTGATAGCTTGCAGATGACAAGGAGGGAGGTTTGGAAACACATTTTTGCCCAGGCTGTTAAAAAAATTAAAACTACTCCTTAGAGGCCATTGCAGGCTGATGCTGGAGGGAAATGGGTAGGGGAAAAGGGCAGAGGGTGGATGCAGAAGGTCCCAGGTTCAGTCCTTGATGGCATCTCCAGGTGGAGTTGGGAACGTCCCCTGCCAAGAGGCATTGGTGCCACCCAGTGGTGTGGGAATGTTCAGGGTGGCAGGAGAGGATATATTGTTTATTAATATCCTTCCTAACTAACAGGACGTGGGTGGCGCTGTGGGTTAAACCACAGAGCCTAGGGCTTGCCGATCAGAAGGTCGGCCGGCGGTTTGAATCCCCATGACAGGGTGAGCTCCCGTTGCTCGGTCCCTGCTCCTGCCCACCTAGCAGTTCGAAAGCACGTCAAAGTGCAAGTAGATAAATAGGTACCGCTCCGGCGGGAAGGTAAACGGCATTTCCGTGTGCTGCTCTGGTTTGCCAGAAGCAGCTTAGTCATGCTGACCACATGACCCGGAAGCTGTCTGCGGACAAATGCTGGCTCCCTCGGCTAATAAAGCGAGATGAGTGCCGCAACCCCAGAGTCAGCCACTACTGGACCTAATGGTCAGGGGTTCCCTTTACCTTTAACTTACACTAGCAAGTTCCTTTATTTAGCAGAGTGCATTCCCCTTTACACAGCAGAAAACTACAGTGGTACCTCTGGATGCAAACGGGATCTGTTCCGGAGCTCCGTTCGCATCCCGAAGCAAACGCAAGCTGCATCCACCCGTCTGTGCAGGTTGCGATTTGCCACTTCGGCGCATGCGCTTGACATCATTTTGAGCATCTGTGCATGCACGAGCAGCGAAACCCGGAAGTACAGTAACGCACTCCATTACTTCCGGGTCGCCGCGGAGCACAACCCGAAAATGCTTAACCCGAAGCTACTTCAACAGAAGGTATGACTGTAGTTGGAAACTCGTGTGAGTTTCTTAAGACAATAAGCAATTCAGTCTGGCTTGTCCAGATTGAAATGTGTTCTAATATTTTCCTAGCAAGACTCGAATCCCTCCTAAAAGAATAAAGACACCACAGTCTTATTCATAAGCAATAAAAAGACAGTTTACTCATGGTCAGGCAGAGCACAGTGTGATCACTGAAGGAAGGCTTGAGGCTTAAAGTTACAAATGTATAAAAACAGGTTTACCCCATAAGGGAGATGACCTGGGGGACTGCTTGGCTGGCAGCCAGCAGTTCAGTCCAGGAAGTTCGAAGGACGAAAAGAAGATGGAGAAAGTGGGAGAGTGACAGCATGCCTTGGCCTTTTACCAGGTCTGGAAAGGTCACGCCCACGTCTAGTCACATACAAGGAAGGATGCTCCAGGCCAGGAGTAACAGGAAGTTCGACTGGCTGTACCAACATCGCCTTGCATGTCCACTCTAGGAAAACAAGGAATGTTGTACTTGACTGCTCCCAGTGGATTACATCCCACAAGTGGGGGGTGAACAATGCTAAGGGGAGGCTAAGACTGAATGTTGTTGTTGTTGTTGTTGTTGTTGTTGTTGTTGTTGTTGTTGTTGTTTTATACCCCTCCCATCTGGCTGGGCTTCCCCAGCCACTCTGGATGGCTTCCAACCAAATATTAAAATACAGTAATACATCAAACATTAAAAGCTTCCCTAAACAGGGCTGCCTTCAGATGTCTTCTAAAAGTTTGGTAGTTGTTGTTCTCTTTGACATCTGGTGGGAGGGTGTTCCACAGGGTGGGTGCCACTACTGAGAAGGCCCTCTGCCTGGTTCCTTGGCTTCTCGCAGTGAGGGAACTGCCAGAAGGCCCTTGGTGCTGGACCTTAGTGTCTGGGTAGAACAATGGGGGTGGAGACACTCCTTCAGAATAGTTTAGAATTCCTCAAGGAGAAAACTCTCACTAAAGCACCCCCTCTGCCTTTAGAAGCAGCTGATCCACCTGGTTCCCTTGCAGACACAGAGGAACTTTTGCTCCAGCACATTAACCTTTGCAACCTATGGAGGTAGCTACATTCAGGTGTTTCTCCAGTGCTGCAAAAGATGGGCAGGTTGTTGCATGTAAGAAACATTAGAAGAGCCTGCTGGATCAGCCCAATGGCCCATCTAAGCCAGCCTCCTGTTCTCACAGAAGCCAACCAACCTGTGGAAATCCCACAAGCAGCACATGAGCACCAGAACACTCTGCCCTCCTGCAGTTTCCAGCAACTAATATTCAGAGGCATAGCTTCTTCCAGCTGTGGGGGCAGAGCCAAGTCGTTGTGGCTAGTAGGGAATAGCTAGCAGAGTTATCTGGTGGTACACGACTTTATTTTCTCATCTGCAAATAGTCGGAGTATATATCTCCATAAATTGCTTTCCCATTCGTAACCACCAGTACTGAAAAGACCAAATGCAGACTCATATATTTGCATAATATTATTGGAGAGATTAGTCTGGAGTCAGGAATGTCCCCATCTGATCCCCCCAGAAAATTAAAGTACCGGCATGCACATAAAACTGTTTTCTCTTCCTTGTAATTTACTCTCTGAGCAGGAGCCGGCAGTTTTGTATTCTGGCAGCCAGACCCAACCGGCTTGTATTGAATTCCTGAGCGCTGAGCCTCATAGATTTATCAATGCATGAATAGCAGCAAAGTTGACCAACAGAAAATGCTCCCCTGCCTCTTTTTCCTCCTGGCTCACTTTAAACCTAAAACCTATTTGGTGCTCAATTAGAGGGAACTCATAGCTCACTGCCAGAGCACATGCTCTGGATGCAGAATGCTCCACACCCAGCTGCTGAAAACTCCAGCTCAAAGGACTAGCAAGGCTAAGGAAGACCTTCTGGGACTGAGGCCCAACTGACCTAGGTGGGCCACTGGACCAGAATGCGGCGAAGGTTTCTTCTGCATCTTGCAAGCGTTCCTATGCTGTTATACTTAACCAATTACTGCAAAATTATGTGCTATGAAATTAAATGCTATAAAATTAGTCAAGGCATAGAACAGAGCTTTCCAAACCGTGTGTCACGACACATTAAGTGTGTTGGCTGCAGTGTGTAGGTCAGGCTTCCTCAACCTCGGCCCTCCAGATGTTTTTGGCCTACAACTCCCATGATCCCTAGCTAGCAGGACCAGTGGTCAGGGATGGTGGGAATTGTAGTTTCAAAACATCTGGAGGGCCGAGGTTGAGGAAGCCTGGAGTAGGTGTGTTGCACAAACACTTCCTATGCTCTTCCTGGGGCCGGAAAGGGGTTAGTTTAACCTCTGGTTTGCTAGTAAAACTGAATTACTGTGTCGCAAAATGGTGCATGTCCCAAACAGTTTGGAAAGCTCTGGCATGGAGAAAGTCGGCAGACAAAAGTTTTCCTCCCTCTCTCTTAGCACTAGAACTTGTGCACATCCCGTGAATCTGAGCGTGGGGAGATGCATGACAGATGAAAGAAAGCCCCTCTTCACGCAGCCACCAACCCATATGTGTGGGAATGTTCAGGGAGGCAGGAGAGAATATATTGTTTGATTATATCCTTTCCAACTTGTGTTAACAAGTTCTACAATTTAGCAGAGTAACGTTCCCCTTTTTAAACTTGCACAGCGGATGCGTTTGCTAAGGCTCTCTAAAGCCTCTAAAATAAGTTTCTTTGGTAATTTCCCCTTTAGTCCCTCATAAAAAGATAGATATGACACAGTCTTCTATAAAGGTATAAAAAGAGTTTACTCACTCACATTCTGTTCACAGATGGATCCCAGAAGGCAGACTTCAGTTACAACAGTAATATACACGTGGAATCTATCCCATAAGGAGATAGCTCCTTTGTCCTCTCTTGCCAGGAGAGCATCTTAGGCTAAGCAGATGTTGCTTCTTCAACAAATGTAGTCAGAGAGAGAGATGGTGGCCTCTGCTGAGTTATTTTGTTACCTACACAGGTGAGGCCACGCCCACCTCTGGTCACATTTAGAGGAAGTCTGTCCCAGTCTAGGAGGAAACAGGAAGTTCCGACTGGCTGGTCCAGACATCCCCTTTTTACGTCCACTCTAGGGATGCTGTACTTGACTGCTCCACATCCCACACTATGGCATTAAAAGAGGATGAGACCAGTTCATGGAGGAGGCCAGGGCTGTTGGAGGCTGCGGGCCATTCTGCCTCTTCTCTTCCTCTAGTGTCAAGTGGCAGCAATGCTTTCTGAATACCAGTCGCTGGGAACTGCAGGAGGGGAGAGGACTGCTCTGATGCTCAAATCCTGCTCTTATAGGACCTGGCTGGCCTCGTAGGTTTCCCATAGGAGCACCTAGCTGGCCTCCATGAAAACAGGATTCTGGACCAGATGGTCCCCCTTTGGCTGACCCAGCAGGGCTCTCTTCTGTTGCTATGTTCTTAACCTGCATCTCAACAAAATAACGCTTCACTGTGAAAACTTCAATCCCACAGAGCAATAATAGAGCAGCACTTGTACAGCTTCAATAACTTCTTTCCACCTCCCTCTCATGTATAGAGCATGAGAAATTTGCCAGAAACACCATCCAATGAGATTTTCCAAGGAGGACTTTGGTAACCTCAGAGGCCCAAACAAAGGAGGCCCTTTATTAATAAATTCGTAGAACTGAAAATGTGTCTCCAGGAAGTCATCAGTTCTTGTAATCGCTGAGAGGAACACGTTTTTGTGTGTGTTAACCTCTCAGGTTGTAAACTTCTATCATGCCACCTGTTGACAGCCTTTCCCTCAGCAGCACAGGGAAGAACAAGGTGGGGAACATCCCTCCAACACCTGGCCAGATGTAGCCATGAGTTCATTGCCACTTTGCAGTCCTCCGTTTTGCCTGACTTTGAGAAATTAGCTATTAATGATGCTAAATGAATCACTGTTATGGAATATATTTTGGGAGATCATGTTTAAAGATCCAGTGCAAATGTGCCAAGCAAGGTTTCAGAGTTATTGTATTTTGTTTTTTTAATTATGTATGCCTTCTGCTTCCCCCCTCCCGCCCCCTGACATTGATCTGAAGCTTTCAGAAGAACATTAATCTCCCTGACTCCATCAAAAACCTTAATTATTAATGTTTCACCATACATCCTACTTCGCAGAAATCCCCAGCGGACTCGCGATCACTCAGAGATGCACCTGAAACGGGGTTCACCTTTTGACTCCTTTCTCATCTTTACACTGACTGGTAAATAACACAGCTGTGACTTGCAGGGAAATTGCTCTCCTCGCGCTGATGCCTCATGCTGCAAGGTTGACAGCCCCCGCCCCCTTCTCCTCAGCAGCCTGTTTTGCATCAGGGAAAAGCTCCCATTCACATTGCTAGACTCAGCTTGGCAGCAGGAGCAGTGATTCTTTTTGCAGTTGGCAGTGGAGTGGGGCTGGGTGTGGGGCAAGGGAAGAGAGAGAGAGGAGGTGCCATGATAGATCAGGGGTAGGCAACCTAAGGCCCGGTGGCCGGATGCGGCCCAATCGCCTTCTCAATCTGGCCCGCAGACAGTCCAGGAATCAGTGTGTTTGTACATGAGTAGAATGTGCCCTTTTATTTCAAATGCATCTCTGGGTTATTTGTGGGGCATAGGAATTCATTCATTGTTTTCCCAAAAATATAGTCCGCCCCCCCCCCCCACAAGGTCTGAGGGACGGTGGACCGGCCCACGGCTGAAAAAGGTTGCTGGCCCCTGTGATAGATGTTGACAAAATAACGTATGTATTATCGGAAATCAAGCCTTTATCAGGAGAAACTGGCCACTCTCTAGGCACCCGGCTTGGTCTCCTGTTGACCTCCCTGTCTGCTTTCCCGGCAAGATCCAGGCAGAGGTCGCGATAGGCGATCCTTCTCAGCGTGAGAAGAACACACCCCTCTTTCCTGCCCCCCCCCCGGCAGGGGAAAGAGATAGACAGAAACGTATTTACATGCCTTTATTTCTGTCTTTGCAGCGTTACAGAAAACATGACTGCTTTCGTCAAACTCCAACCGCCGAGAGACAAGCTCCTCCTGTACTTCCTGTACAGCTCATATTACACTCTGAGCTAATTCCGGTGCCCTCTGCACTGTGAATTGACTGTCCCTCTGTTTCCCACGGAACAGTCCCAACATTCCCATTATGTTTTGCTTTCAAGCTAGCAGTAGCTCGCGGCTGCATTGCTTCAATATCGTAACATGTATGACATGGAGGAAGTGGACAAAGAAAAGTCCCCCTCCCACCCTCGTGCACATCCAGTGAAGCTGAAAGTAGGAAGATTCAAGACAGATAAAAGAAAATCATTATTTACACAGCTCATAGTTAAACTATGGAACTCCCTCCCACAGGAGGCAGCGATGACTACCAATCTGGATGGATTTAAAAGAGGATTAGACAAATTCATGAAGGAGAGGGCTATTGGTGGCTCCTAGCCATGATTGACTATGTAGGTTCTGCCTCCATGGTTGGATACATCAATGCTTCTGAATACCAGTTGTTGGAAGCATCGTTTACCTTCCCACCGGAGTGGTACCTATTTATCTACTTGCACTTTGACATGCTTTCAAACTGTTGGTTGGCAGGAGCAGGGACCGAGCAATGGGAGCTCACCCCGTCGCGGGGATTGGTGCTCACAATAGCAAATATGAGTCCACTGCACCAGGACCTGTCCCAGAGAAATGCGGTGCTCTGCCGTTCCTGCGTTCCTGTGATCAGAGGGTCAGGGAAGGTGCTCCCGACACTCAGCCCATGCAGGCGCTGAAAACATGGGCTTTAAACGGGTGTACGGACACAGAGCACTTCTGATTTTCTTAACTTCATGCACTGATCACTCACACCTGGCTTGTAGCCTACTGCCTACACACAGAGCAGCAGAAGTCAATCCAAACTTGCATTTGATTGTTCCAGTTGGAGAAGATCCTTCAGATTCATCCATTCTGCTCCTCCTGCTGTTGTTCATTTGTTGTGGCCTCCCGCAAGTCCAGCCACCGGATCTGCTCAGACGCCTTGTCCACCTCCTCTCCATGGAGGCTGCACATCTTATCGATGGCTATTTTTGGACTGGCTGAAGCTCACGGAGGACGCAGCCTTGATGATGATTGCACACGATGGCTGCTCCTCCAGCTCGTACTCCCTTGTGCATCACGGGACTGAAATGGCTCCACCGCCTGCCACAAGGTCTGCTCTGGCAAGATACAATGGGCTTCACTCTTCTGAAGGCAGGGGCACTTGGGCCCGCAGAACAGTCATTGGTATGCTGCCTGTTACGATATTGAAGCAATGCAGCCGCGAGCTACTGCTAGCTTGAAAGCAAAACATAATGGGAATGTTGGGACTGTTCCGTGGGAAACAGAGGGACAGTCAATTCACAGTGCAAAGGGCACCGGAATTAGCTCAGAGTGTAATATGAGCTGTACAGGAAGTACAGGAGGAGTTTGTCTCTCGGCTGTTGGAGTTTGAAGAGAGCAGTCATGTTTTCTGTAACGCTGCAAAGACAGAAATAAAGGCATGTAAATACGTTTCTGTCTATCTCTTTCCCCTGCCTGGGGGCGCAGGAAAGAGTGGTGTGTTCTTCTCACGCTGAGAAGGATCGCCTATTGCAACCTCTGCCTGGATCTTGCCGGGAAAGCAGACAGGGAGGTCAACAGGAGACCAAGCCGGGTGCCTGGGAGAGTTGCCAGTTTCTCCTAATAAAGGCTTGATTTCCGACACTGCCCCACCTTTGCAGCAGGAGAGAGGAGACAGGCTGCTGTCCCCTGCGGGGCTGGCCTCGCAGAACTGCCAGGCAGAAAATGTGACCAATGCAGTTGACAGCATGGATTAAGCAGCCTAGCCAAATCCCAGCTGAAGCTGTGCCCTGCTGTGCCAACAGCTGGATGGGCAATCTGCTCGAGGTGGCTGCCACCCTGTCAGGTCTACCCTGGAAACAGGGACATCAAAATCCTGCAGATGTGACTAGGGAGGAGGAAATGGAAGCTTCTTTCCCTTCGAAATCGTGATCAATTTATTAGAGGCTGGTTAGGGAAAGCAAGGCATCCTTCCATGGAGCTTTTCCTGCACAGAATGGCAAATGGGTTTTGAACCCAGTTCTTGGATTTCAGAGCTGAGTCTTGTTGAAAAGGGGTATGTTAAGTTGTGGGCGAACATATCAGACAACACAGCAATTCTTCAAACATCTCTTGTTTATTCAGAGGCCAGAACAGAACTGAACTGAAGGGTTCGGTCAGCCTGCTTATATAGAGCTCCAGTACAACGTTACTGTAACAACTTTCTAAAACTATCCAATCACTGAACGTCACTTTCAATCCCTTATTTGCATAACTATCTACAATATCCCCCTGCTGCCCAGGGTGAGAACTTCAGTACATAACAGGGTGCGTGAGTAAGAAAAGTCCCAAGTTCAGTCCCCACTGGCACCTCCAGGTTAGGGCTGCCTGAAACCCCAGAGTGCGGCTGCCAGTCAGAGTAGACAATAGTGAGCTATATGGACCAATGGGCCTAACTCAGCATAAGAGAGCTTCTTATGAGCATGTTCTCCTAAGTAGAGCAGGACCAAATATCCTCCAGTTTGGGTTTAGGAGCAGTGGCGCAGAGATCCCCATTCAGAAAACACTTCGATTGTGTAGAGCTTCACTCTGTTTCTGTGTCTTTTAAAAAGCCCTATGCTTAAAAAGCCCTAGGAACACAGGTGGCCCTGTGGGTTAAACCACAGAGCCTAGGACTTGCAGATCAGAAGATCGGTGGTTCGAATCCCCGCGACGGGGTGAGCTCCCGTTGCTTGGTCCCTGCTCCTGCCAATCTAACAGTTTGAAAGCACATCAAAGTGCAAGTAGATAAATAGGTACCACTCTGGCGGGAAGGTAAACGGCGTTTCCATGCGCTGCTCTGGTTCACCAAAAGCGGCTTAGTCATGCTGGCCACATGACCCGGAAGCTGTACGCCGGCTCCCTCGGCCAATGGAGCGAGATGAGCGCCGCAACCCCAGAGTCGGCCACGACTGGACCTAATGGTCAGGGGTCCCTTTACCTTTACCTATCTCCCTACTCCCTGCCCCAATGCTGCTTCTCTGGAACAATCTCCCCTGCCCCCTTGCAGAGGTGGGGCTGGCTGGGTACACTTGCCATGGGTCTCGGAGGGCTAAGCCAGCTAGGGGGCCCTGCCAGGGACTAGCTGCTTTTTTGAGTTTGTAACTTTATTCTAACAGGACTCCCACCCCAGGGGCCTCAGACAAGCTCTGCATGGGCCTGACTCCCTTGATTGTTTCTTCTTCTTCCTGGCTTTATTCACATAGAGGACCACCTATAAGGAGGTAAGTGGGAAGATGTCATCTCATAAAATTTCAGAAGTGTAGAGTTGGAAGGGACCTGTAGGTCATCTAGTGAAACTCCCTGCAAGGCAGGAACCACAGCTAAAGAATCCCGGACAGATGGCCACCCAACCTCTGCTTTAAAAACCTCCAGTGAAGGAGAGTCCACCACCTTCCGAGGGAGTCTTCTCTACTATTGAACAACCTACTGTGCCACAGAACCAATCAGAGTTGGGTGCATGAGGACATCACTGGCGCCAAGTGAGAGAAATTGAGAAGGACAATCATTGGCCACCTCATGAGAAGAGAAGACTCCCTGGAAAAGACCCTGATGCTGGGAAAGATGGAGGGCACAAGGAGAAGGGGGCGACAGAGGACGAGATGGTTGGACAGGGTTCTCAAAGCTACCAGCATGAGTTTGACCAAACTGCGGGAGGCAGTGGAAGACAGGAGTGCCTGGCGTGCTCTGGCCCATGGGGTCACGAAGAGTTGGACACGACCAAACGACTAAACAACAACAACATCATGTATAAGGAGGATGAGAAACTGGCCAAAGGGGGAGATGTTTTCCAGGACAATAAAAACAATGTTTACAAGTTCTGTCCTGAGAACAAAGTTCTGTGGGACATCCTAAGAATGTAAGAAGAGCCATATAACACCAGTGCAGATAGGAAGAATGTATAAAACCGGTTCAAATATATGTTGGAAATGTAAGGAAAAAGAAGGGGCTTTTTACCATATGTGGTGGGATTGTTGTAAAATTAAAAAATTCTGGGAAATGATATACAATGAGTTGAAGAAAATGTTCCAATTCATTTGTAAAAAAGCCTGAAGCATTTTTGTGAGGGATTCTAGGAAAAGACCTGCCAAGGAAACTGAAGAACATTTTCATGTATGCGACAACAGCGGCAAGAGTCTTAATAGCACAGGGATGGAAGAATGAAGAAATCCCGACCAAAGAACTGTGGCAAGAGAAACTGATGGATTATGCGGAATTGGTGAAATTGACACATAAACTATGTGATAAGGACAACTGTGACTTCAGAGAAGAATGGGAACCTTTTGTAAAGTACTTAAAGAAACAACAAAATGAACTGGACTCCTTGGCAGGTTTTGAATAAACATACACAAATTTATTATGGGCAACATACAGATAGATAAACTAAGGATCTTTACAATTTAATAATATGCAGAGATTAACATGTGCTGAAAAACCAGAGAGAGGAGCTCAGGGAAGTTTATTACTTTTTTTCTGGGGAGTGGGGAGGGAAAAATAGGGGGGGAATAAAAAATTGAGGAGGATATGTGTTGGATAAATTGTTATGTTGAAAATTTCAATTAAAAAACTTATAAAAAAAAGGAGGAGGAGAAGAGGAGGAGGAGGAGGAGGAGGAGGAGGAGGAAGGACAATCATGTATAAGTGATTTCTGCAAGGAGGAGGAGATACAGGCCAAAAGGGGAGATGTTTTTCAGGACGATAAAAACAATGTTTACAAGTTCTGTCCTGAAAACAAAGTTCTGTGGGACGAAACATCCTAAGAATGTAAGAAGAGCCTGCTGGGTGAGGTCAGTGGTCCATCTACTTCAGCATCTACTGAAGGGCTAGCTCAGTCAGTAGAGCATGAGACTCTTAATATCAGGGGTTGAAGCCCCACATTGGAGGGGATTGCACTCAATGGCCTTTGTGGTCCCCTCCAGATCTACAGTTCTATGATTCGACGATCCTCTTCTTACAGTGTCCAACCAGATGCCCCAACAGGAAGTCTTCAAACAGGACCTGAGAAAAGGGCACTCTCACCTTCTGTGGCTTGCAGCAACTGGTATTGCTCTGCTGCCTCCCACTGTGGCAGCAGAGCAGAGCAATTGTGGCTAGTAGCCATTGAGAGCCCTTTCATTTGTGAATTTGGCTCATCCTCTTTTAAAGCCATCTAGGTTGGTGGCCATCACTGCCTCCTGTGAAAGTGAGTTCCATAGTTAAACTGTGCGCTGCAAGTGGACCTCATGGGAACCCTATGGGTGATACTTGCTGCCAGTCTGCAGTTCCATAAAGCTTCCTCCTGGGTGTGTTTTCAGGAGGACGAGGATGGACTGAAAGAGAAGAGGCCACAATTGGAAGGGGTATTATTGGAAGAGGAAGGTGTGGTGCCAAACAGGGCCCCACCTATGGCCTGAGATCTTCCAGGAACCAGCCTTTCTTCACAGGGCAGATAGAGGCATCATGTGCTGTAGCAAATGGCCCAGCTGGGATTGTGTCCTCTTCTGACCACCAGCAGCCCCAGAATGGAGGGAGCCTACTGCTGTGCTTCATCCACAGCACAGCTCCTGGCCTTGAGACTGTTAGCTCTGGGTGAACGTCCTCATGGCTCTCTGGGCCTGCAGGAAGCTTCAGAGATACATCTCAGGATGTTTACTGGAAGCAGGCGGTGGGGCCTCGGCCTCCAGAAAATCATAGGCTGTTGGTGCTGAATCTCTGGCAGTCTCAGCCTCCAAAATCCAGAAGATGACTCTTTCCCTTAGTATGAAATTCTGTATTAGCAGTGCCAGAGATTGCAGCAGATTGGAACCTCTGAAGTGTGAGAGGTTTGCCCCCCTGTGGAAAAAGGAGACATCTCATGGGGAGGCCTGCAGAGGAGCAGAGAACAGTAGAGTTGGAAGGCAGCCCAAATGTCATCTGGTTCAACCCCCTGCAATGCAAGAATCATGAGGTAGTAGCTGGTTAGATTTGGGCCTGGCACTGATGATGATGATGATGATGATAAGCCCAAGGCTGCACTCTGCTTAGCTTATATTCTTGTCTTTCCAATCTTGGTGAGCAGACACCAAGCTGGGCAGCTGGGAAGGCAACGTCCCTTTCACAGAGTTGCATAGAAGGGAATTTCACACCACAACCTGGGGAGAAACTTGGTAATATGGCGCTCTGTATGAGGCCAATTTTGGTGCCCATGCCTGTAGCCCTCCCGGTGCCTTCCCAAAGCTGGGTAAGGGAGCCACCAGGCTTTGGGAAGGAGGAGCGAGGCTCTGGCAGGGTCCTAGAGCTCTCCTACCTCCTTCCCAAAGCTGGGAAAAAGCACTAACTAGGCTTTGGGAAGGAGACGGGAGGACTCTAGGACCCTATCAGAGCCTTCACGCCTCCTTCCCAAAGCCCAGTGCTAACTAGTGATGAGCTGTTCTTGGCATATACAGGGTCTGTTCAGAACCTTGAAGGAGCTGTCAGTAGGATCATCTGTTCCTCAGAATGGAGGCCAGTCACACAGAAAGGAGGAGGACTCAGGGTGTGTTTTCATTCTGTCTTCTCCTGACCTTCATCTCTCTGACTATAGATTTTTGGTCTCTGCAGGATTAGCGCATTTCTCAGAACCAGTGACACAGGCCTTGCAGTGTACCCTTCCACTGAAGAAAGGTGATGGAGGAGGACACTCTCTTGATGGATAACCCTTCTTTCCTGGAACTGCGGCTTGGAAACTTTGAGCAGGAAATACCAACAGATGCTGGAGACGCCCATTTACAATGATGAATGCCCGGAAGGTTTAATAGTGGTCACACAACACCCCAGTGTCTGAGCAGTGAGAGAATACAGGCGTCCCAGGCACTTGCTAGGGTTCACTTTCCTTGGAGTGAAGGTCAGTGGAGACTCTGGTGTCTTTAGGATAAAGGTAAAGGTACCCTAGGGGGACGTGGGTGGCGCTGTGGGTAAAAGCCTCAGCCCCTAGGGCTTGCCGATCGAAAGGTCGGCGGTTCGAATCCCCGCGGCGGGGTGCGCTCCTGCTGCTCGGTCCCAGCGCCTGCCAACCTAGCAGTTCGAAAGCACCCTCGGGGGCAAGTAGATAAATAGGTACCGCTTACCAGCGGGAAGGTAAACGGCGTTCCGTGTGCTGCGCTGGCTCGCCAGATGCAGCGTTGTCACGCTGGCCACGTGACCCGGAAGTGTCTCCGGACAGCGCTGGCCCCCGGCCTATAGATGTGAGATGGGCGCACAAACCCCAGAGTCTGTCAAGACTGGCCCGTTCGGGCAGGGGTACCTTTACCTTTACCTTTAAAGGTACCCTGCCTGTACGGGCCAGTCATGTCCGACTCTAGGGTTGTGCGCCCATCTCACTTAAGAGGCCGGGGGCCAGCACTGTCCGGAGACACTTCCGGGTCACGTGGCCAGCATGACGAAGCTGCTCTGGCGAGCCAGCACCAGCGCAGCACATGAAAACGGCGTTTACCTTCCTGCTAGAAAGCGGTACCTATTTATCTACTTGCACTTAGGGGTGCTTTCGAACTGCTAGGTGGGCAGGAGCTGGGACTGAAAGACGGGAGCTCACCCCGCCGCGGGGATTCGAACCGCCGACCATACGATCGGCAAGTCCTAGGCACTGAGGTTTTACCCACAGCGCCACCCGCATCCCAGTGTCTTTAGGATACATGGTTTTATTTACACATTTATACAACCTGAGCCTCATAGCACCAACACCCCAAAAGATCTTGCTTCCCCGTTAGTCGCGGCCTTGAATCCAGCACAGAGCAAGCTGGTCTCTGTGTCTCCAGCTTCCTTTTAAAAAAAAAAAAAAAATTAACAATTTCAACATAACAAATCATGAATACAAATCATCTTCATTATTTCTCCCCGCCCCTTTTCCCCCTCCCACCTCCCCAACAAACCCTCCCCCTCCCCCCTGGACTTCCCTCAGCTTCTCTCTCCGATTTCTCAACTCCTATTGTTTTCTGCATATTGTAAAATTGTAGACATCCTTATATTATCTATCCACTATATTAACCCAATAATTTTGTGTATGTTTATTCAACTGTGTCTCCAGCTTCCAGTACGCTTCCATCTTGGCTCATACAAAATTACTGGAGATAATGAAAACTTATTGTTAATTGTAATAATTGTATTTATTTTGATGATTCTGGAGTACCGCTTGCATGTACTTTATGCCTCGTAATAACGGGTGCATTGTGACAAATACATTTGCTTGCCATGTATTGTGTCATTGTATGCTGGCCTGAACCCCTGTTCTTTTCCCCATTTGTGTATGTTCCTATACAGCGGGTTCCATCTTGGCTCACACATGTGACACTGGCCATTGTTCTCCTACGTAGCAGCTAGGTGAGGGTGGAGAGGAAAGGCCCACCCATTTGTTCTATGGTACAGAGCAAGTTCTTTGGTCATGCTAATTGTGGTGCTGAACTAGTCAGCCAAAGCCATCGTCTGGAGAAAGGGCCAGGTTTGGCCAAATGTGCTCTCGTATCTTCTATTCCCACAGAGAAAGGATCCCAAGAATTGAAAAGGACTCGAGAACCCATTTGTGAAGGTACTGGAGTTTCCTGGGTGTCACCTAAAGAGCAAAGCTGGGGAAGGAGTTGAATGCAAACTTAGCAGGTAAGTTCACAGGCACACACCATAACGAGCTCAGAAGAAGGCAAATTCCTTCCTTCCCTCTATTTGTTGCATGGTGTGCTGTTGTCATGTGGGTTAGACAGCTTTGGTGCTGCCAACAGATGTTTTCTCTCTGCTCAAGCCTCCTTAAAAGAGACGGGAAAGCTGAAAAGAGCTCAAGATAGGAAGGTTGAAAGGTGGAGGAGCCCCATTCAAGTGAAGAGAGGTGCTGCAGCAGCAGCTGTGCGCCTAGAAGGACTTTTAGGCTTTGTGTGAGATGAAGAAAAGAGAGAAAGTGAAACAGGAGATGGGAGGGGGCTCCAAAACAGAACGACTGAGGACCCAAATGGCAAATTCAGGAACAAGTGCTTGCGTGGCGAGTTCCCGCCCACCACCAGGATAAATAAAGACACGAGACACCATAAAGGTAAAGGTAAAGGTACCCCTGCCCGAACGGGCCAGTCTTGACAGACTCTGGGGTTTGTGCGCCCATCTCACATTTATTGGCCGGGGGCCAGCGCTGTCCGGAGACACTTCCGGGTCACGTGGCCAGCGTGACAACGCTGCTCTGGCGAGCCAGAGCCGCACACGGAACGCCGTTTACCTTCCCGCTGGTAAGCGGTACCTATTTATCTACTTGCCCCCGAGGGTGCTTTCGAACTGCTAGGTTGGCAGGTGCTGGGACCGAGCAGCGGGAGCGCACCCCGCCGCGGGGATTCGAACTGCCGACCTTTCGATCGGCAAGCCCTAGGCGCTGAGGCTTTAGCCCACAGCGCCACCCTAGAAGGACTTTTAGGCTTTGTGTGAGATGAAGAAAAGAGAGAAAGTGAAACAGGAGATGGGAGGGGGCTCCAAAACAGAACGACTGAGGACCCAAATGGCAAATTCAGGAACAAGTGCTTGCGTGGCGAGTTCCCGCCCACCACCAGGATAAATAAAGACACGAGACACCATAATATAAGGTTAATTGGGCGAATTAGGCCACAACTTTATTGAATTCAGGAATGAGAGGCATTGGCTTGGGCATTGGTCCTAACGACTATCCGGCTCCAGCCCATTTGCTGGAGACACAGAGAAGGGTTAACACTATATCGGGGGAGTCTCCCGCCGAGGCACGTCAACTAGGAGCTCCCCCGGGTCACCGCTCTGGGGCGTGCCTTTGGCCATCACCTCCATAGGCTTCGGACAGGGCCACACCCCCCGGAGTCCTTTAACGGACCACCCTTTGCTTACTGGGGGGAGGTGATGGCATTCCTCCCCCCACACACACACACATCCTCTTAACCCCTTCTTACCAATGCCTACCGCCAATGCCGAGAAGTTGTGACAAGTTGCTACGAGGTAGGCGAAAAACCAAAAGGCTAGAAATTGCCAATTGGGAAAAATTCCTACCATGCCCCTTGCGGCGACAGACCGAAGTCCATAGCAAAGTCAGAGACCTACCGAAAGCCCACTTAAAGGGAGGGAGGGTGGGATAAACGTGAGGGCTAGCCAGCGAAAAGAGGGCGAGCCCCCTCTGCGCCGGGCCTAAATAGGACAGGCCACGCCCCCAGCCACCTGATTGGCTGGCTGGGGGGCGGGCCCGGCTGGGATTCCCCTGCTTTCGCGGGGGCTACGACCAGCCCCCGCTCACGTAGGGTGGGTGTGAAGCCTGCAACCCCACCTCCTGGGCAAGCCGGAAGTGGCTTTGTCAGGAGGTAAAGCAGATGGATAAACAACCCTCCTGCTTTCTAAAATTCCTCCTCCTGCAGAGAACAGAAAATGAGTAGAATTATCCAAGGAATGGAAATAGAAGTATTGTACCAACCCTAACTATAGAAACAGGGGAAAAGCCCAGCCATTCTTTTGTGATGGTGAATACTTTAATTCTTGAATCCAGGTCACAGGCTCACCCTATTCATACACAGATGCCCTAAAGACAGGTAAGCAAAAGACAATGGAGAGGTTTTCCCCGTTTCCTTCCTCCTTCTGGAGAAACATTTGAGGTCAAATTGGGAGAGTCAAAATGGTTTCAGGATTGCTCTCCTGTACAGTGGTACCTCTGGATGCAAACAGGATCTGTTCCGGAGCCCCATTCACATCAGGAGCAGAACGCAACCCGCGTCTGCGGGCCTCGATTCGCCATGTCTGCGCATGCGCGTGACGTCCTTCTGAGTGCCTGCGCATGCGCGTGCTCCAAAACCCAAAAGTAACCCATTTCATTACTTCCAGGTTGCCGCGGGACGCAACCTGAAAAGATTTAACCTGAAGCGTCTTTAACCCAAGGTATGACTGTACTATTTCAGACACGTGGTTTATATACTTATATAAGTGTTTGCCTTGTAAATTTATGAACGTTTAATATATATATTTCAGACCTTAAATTCTTATAACACTTATCAACGTTTATTTTACATTTGAGACCTTAGAATTCTTATAACACGATGATCTGGGCTGTATCCATTCAAAAGGCACCACAGGGAAGGCAGAGAGAGGTGGGTCCCCTGCATTCTCGCGACTGCATAAAAGACCCTCACTGTCTCACACCAAAGCAAACTGTGACA
Source organism: Podarcis vaucheri (assembly GCF_965113315.1). Lineage (NCBI taxonomy): Eukaryota > Metazoa > Chordata > Lepidosauria > Squamata > Lacertidae > Podarcis > Podarcis vaucheri. The sequence continues at coordinate 85,621,903 of NC_138765.1, read as the reverse complement.
AAATCTTGGTGGGTGGTGGTGGGCAGAGAACCGTGATAATCAGGCAGGGATCTGGGTCTACTTCTCCCCACTCCACCCTCCTGCTTCTTCTGCATATTCTACTCAGCAGACCTGAAAAAAACTATTGAAGAAACATTTTTCCTGAATATATTCCAAGTCTAAATCATTAATCCTGCCCCTTGCCCCCCCCCCAAAAGAAAAAATCAGAAAAAGGACAGGGAGAGAGAGCAAGGCTTGGAGCACAAAGCTTAGGAACTGAGGACCGGGGGAATTGCAGACGCTTCTTCCAGTCTTTGCCAGCCTGGTGCCCTCCAGATGTTGGTGCTACAGAAATTGCATTTGGAAATTTTAAAAGGGGAGAGAGAAATCTGGTGAAATTTCCATGGGTAAGATGCTTGCTTTACTTTTGAGGTGGTGTGATAGGAATTTTGAGGTCTTAGTAAGGTAAAGGGACCCCTGACCATTAGGTCCAGTCGTGGCCGACTCTGGGGTTACGGCACTCATCTCGCTTTATTGGCCGAGGGAGCCGGCGTACAGCTTCCGGGTCATGTGGCCAGCATGACTAAGCCACTTCTGGCGAACCAGAGCAGCGCACGGAAATGCCGTTTACCTTCCCACTGGAGTAGTACCTATTTATCTACTTGCACTTTGACATGCTTTCGAACTGCTAGGTTGGCAGGAGCAGGGACCGAGCAACGGGAGCTCACCCCATCACGGGGATTCGAACCGCCGACCTTCTTATCGGCAAGTCCTAGGCTCTGTAGTTTAACCCACAGCGCCATCCCCATCCCTTTGAGGTCTTAGATATATGTTAAATGTTCATAACTGTACCAACCAAGCACGTACATAGATCATCACAGGAAGACCGACCTGAAGCCATTTTTGATTCCCAAACTGACCAAATGTTTTCTCTGCAAGGTCAAAGCAAAATGGAAAAGCCTCCCTATTGTCCTTTCCTTCACAAATCCTGTCTTAAGGGCACATTTAAAATATGAATAGGGTGTGAGCCTGACCTGGCTCAGGAACTAAGTATTTATCATTACAAAAGACTGGCCAGGCTCCCCAGGCAATCCAATCAAGTGACCATTAAACAGGTAACCTGTCAGACATGAGGTAAACAAAGCACTCAGATTTCTGCTGTAGACCGCCCTTTCTGTGATGCAGGTATGACGCATCTGGGGGTGGTCTAGGACTCCAGGGAGGGAATTTAAAACATCTATATAAGGGCAGACACACTTTTGTTCTGGGTTCCTCCTCCCTCCTGCGTGTGGTGAGTGAGGACTGTGTTGCAACAGATCAATAAAGATCAGGCTTACTAGCTGCTTTGCTTCTCAATATTCTCTGGTTGGCCTCTGTTATTTTCCCCTGCCAATAGGGAACCTACGGAAGGACTCTCTATGGGCTCTTGGATACCCCATAAAGGAAAAAAGGACAGATTTTTGTTTAAAGCAGAGGCCAGGGGGTATTTATATAATAAGTGAATGGGGGGAAATATGTCTGTTGAATGGTTTCTTTAAATGTAAAGGTTCATCATTGTTCCACTCCATGTGTATGTCTTTAAGGGGCCGGAGCAAGGTCCAGAGCAAACTAACGAGACCCAGCTTTACAGCTGTGAAACGTAGCAGGTGCTGCTGAGTTGTATTTGATTAAGGTGTGTCAGCATTTGGGTAGAGTATATAAGGAGCAGCATCTAGCTCTCCCATTTCCCTGGGGGATGGGTTGGTGGTTGGGTCATGTTTGTTTGTTAATATATTTAGTGTTAATGGAGTTTTTGTTTTTCTTATTAAAACCTTCTTTAAGTTATTTTTGAGTCCTTTCTTTTTAATGCATGATCTCCCCAGCAAGCTCTCTGCAGCGTCACTATACTGCAAAAAAGCCAACAATGTCTCCCCACCTCACTGCAGAGGAGGGGGACACAGCAGCAATTCCCGCCGTCCCCCATACAATTTCCCAGGAAGAAACGACATATTATGACCATATGGTCACTTCCTAGAAGCATTTTAAACAGATGTTGTTGTTGTTGTGGCTTACTGCGCAGCCCCAGAGCTGCTCTGAGCAACTGGAAAATGTCCAAGGCGGTACCTCTGTCTTGTAAGTACAGTTCAATCACATCTCATACAGGGCTTCTGTTCCAAGGCTTCTGTGCTTACAAGAAAATCATGTCTACTCAATCCTTTGGAGACGTCTCTGTGGCTAGCAGGTGAGTGGGGGAAGAGAGAATCCCCCTGTTATGTCCTGAGTTGAATAGGATCCAAAATGCAGGAGTCTGATTGGTCCTAGAACAAGAGGATTCAGAATGCAGCAGTCTGATTGGTCCTAGAACAAGAGGATTCACAATGCAGCAGTCTGATTGGTCCTAGAACAAGAGGATTCAGAATGCAGCAGTCTGATTGGTCCTAGAACAAGAGGATTCAGAATGCAGCAGTCTGATTGGTCCTAGAACAAGAGGATTCAGAATGCAGCAGTCTGATTGGTCCTAGAACAAAAGGATTCAGAATGCAGCAGTCTGATTGGTCCTAGAACAATGCAGCAGTGTGACTGGTCCGCAGGACCCACCCAATCCAGCTTCAGGTGGAAGTGAATCCACAACCTGATTGGCCTACAGGAGAATCCCGGAATTAGCCAATCACATGCAGCCCATTATGTAAATAATGTATATAAAGCAGTGGGGAAATTTCATTCCTCCTTACCACTATGAGCTGAATAAAGAGCAAGAAATCCACTCTTGACTCTGAGTATATTTCACCCCCATACTTCCAGAGCCCACAAGCTGAGCAGCCCTTGCCTGCTAAGCAAGGCACAGAGCTTAAAAGCTCTTTTGTGCTGGATAACGCAAGCCATGAAGAGAGCTTTTAAGCTCTCTGCCTTGCTTAGCGGGCAAGGCCCACTGAGCGGGTGGGCTCTGGGAGGCTAGGGATGTTCACTGCAAGATCTTGCAGGGCCACCTAAAGAAGTTTCCACCTAAACATTAGGAAGAACTTCCTGACAGTAAGAGCTGTTCGACAGTGGAATTTGCTGCCAAGGAGTGTGGTGGAGTCTCCTACTTTGGAGGTCTTTAAGCAGAGGCTTGACAACCATATGTCAGGAGTGCTCTGATGGTGTTTCCTGCTTGGCAGGGGGTTGGACTCGATGGCCCTTGTGGTCTCTTCCAACTCTATGATTCTATGATTCTATGATTCATCTGACTTCCCTGATTTCGTGCAAGCATCCCAGGACCAGAGCCCTAAGTGAGCCTTGCACTCCAAGCCAGGCAGAGAGATTAAAAGCTTTCTTCTCTTTCCAAGCAGAGCCAGCACAGAAAAAGCTCTTCGCCTTGCTTGGATTCAACTCACGCTAGTTCAGCCCACACAGAGGCACATGATAGGAGCTGAAGTTCACAGAGTTTGCATGTAAATTTGCTAGAGAGAACACTGAGAGACACTTCCACTGTGCCCTGACAGGGGGAGAGCATTGCAATATATATATTCCCCTAATCTGTGTGGGCACATCATCTTATTTGCACACACGCTCCGCACAGCTCTTTAAAAGGAGTGCGGCTCTTGGGGGCCTTTCCAGGAGGTGGGGGAAGGGACTGAGGGGCTAAGCCAGAAGCTAGAACAACAAGAGGGAGTGCTGCGCAACGATCCCTCTCACTGTTCTGGCTTCTGAGATAGCTGTGCAGCCTGCATTCGCTCCATAAGACGCACACACATTTCCCATTTTTAGGCTGGAAAAAGTGCGTCTTATAGAGCGAAAAATACGGAAAGTCCTCATGAAGATTCATCAGCCTTTCTCCTAACATACCCATTTCTAATGCGATGCTCCCTAATAGAATGCATTTTATACACTATTTTCACTAGTATATGAATACTGTATTTTCGTGCACACTCTACACGAATATATGCATTTCTGTATCCATTCATTAGCTGCAGAACGGCACTGCGAAATTGGGAAAACAGTGACTGTTTCAGTTTTTGTGTGCTTCCAGGAGGAAGCAGGAAAGAGGCAGTCGTGGGGAGTGGGGAGAGATACTGGTTAACAGTCCTTGTAAAAGCAGCTGCCTCTAAGAGGATGTCATTATTTTCATCAGGACCAGGCCCTGCTGAGCTTATGTAGACCATCAGCCTGAGTGGCTGCAGCTGTTCAGGGCAGTCTCCAAGGCAGCCCACCCAGTGGCATAGCGTGGGTTGTCAGCACCCGGGGCAAGGCAAGTAATTTGCGCCCCCTAACCCGTGGATTTGCGCCCCCTAACCCGTGGATTTGCGCCCGCTAACCTGTGGATTTGCGCCCCCTAACCCTCACCCCCAGATGTTGCGCCCGGTGCGGCCGGCCCCCCCTGCACCCCCCACGCTACGCCACTGAGCCCACCTGCTTTGCGGCTGGAGAAGGGAGGATCAGAGCCGTCTTTCCATTAGGGCTTAGTGGTGTGTCACGCCAGGGTGCCGGCCTCTCAGGGGCGCCCCAGCAAGTGGGGGAGCTGCGCGGCTTTGCCAGCGGCCTCCCCTTTCCCTGCACGCCCACCAGCTGTGCCCCGCCAACCATAAGGCCAGCAGGCATGCGGCTTCCCTCCCAAGCCTCCTCAGGAGGAGAGCGATCCTTGCAGAGGCTTGGGAGTGAAGTTGCGCCCCTCCCAAGCCTCTGTGGGAGGAGAGCGATCTCCGCAGAGGCTTGGGATAGAAGCTGTGCCCCCCAACCATATGGCTGGCGGGCACGCAGCTTCCCTCCCAGGCCTCTGCGGGGATCGCTGTCACGCAGCGGCATGGGGGAGAGTTGCCCCTCCCCATGGCTGGCAGTGCACAGCTTTGCCCACCCCCCACTATCCATGGTAATTTGGGGGCACGGGGCGGATATTTGCACCCCAGTGCCACATCTGCTAAAGATGGCCCTGGGGAGGATATCAGGATGATAATACCAGAACTCATGGACCTCCAATGAAGCTGAATATTGAAAGATTCAGGACCAGAAAAATGAAGTTCTTCTTCATGCAGCACATAGTTAATCTATGGAACTCACTCCTGCAGGAGGTATTGATGGTGGCCACCAGCTTAGAGGGCTTTAAAAGTGGGTTGGGAAAATTCATGGAGGAGAGGGCTATCGATGGCTACTAGCCAGGATGGCTGGGCTCTGCCTCCACAGCTGAAGGCAACAGAGCTTCTGAATACCAGTTTCTGGAAACTGCAGCTGCTAGGTTTTCCTGGAAATCTGAACCGATTTTCAAAAATTGAGCTGGGGCACTGTTTTCGGAGGACAAATTCAGGCTATGTCCGGGAAATTCCAGACACAGGGCAGCTCTAGCAGGTGCTTCAGGTATTCCCATTGGAGCATCGGATTGGCCACGATGCTGGACAGGATCTGACCTGATCCAGCAGGCTAATCTCACATTTTTATCTTCAATTGCCTTTAGACCTTATTCCATCTTCCTCAGGTTCTGACTTCTTCCCTCACTGCGTCCTTCTCAGTCTCTGCAAATCTATGGTGGCAGAGCTGGCCTCCATGTTCCAGCCAGACTACTCCTCATGGAATTTCCCGCCCCACATCAGACCACTTCTTCTATCCAATGAGTGACCCAGCTAGCCAATCAGAAGTGAATTTTACAATCCTCTAGTACAGGATGTCAGGAAACTTTCTGGTCCCCTGAAACAGTCTCACCGAATACTGCTAGCCACCAACTGGAGACTTGGTATTTCAAACGCAACCCAACATTTACATAATGCATTCCTACGGGTTGTGTCTAAAACAAACCCTGTCTCAGAAAAGTGAATTGAAAGGGTACCTTCTCCCCATCAGGAGATCAGATTTGCCATCCATGGGGACTTTTCGATCATTGCTTAAAAGTGAGAGTCATGCAGTAGTGGGTCATGGGAAAGGGTAAAGGTAAAGGTAAAGGGACCCCTGACCATTAGGTCCAGTCATGGCCGACTCTGGAGTTGCGGCGCTCATCTCACTTTATTGGCCGAGGGAGCCGGCGTACAGCTTCCGGGTCATGTGGCCAGCAGGACTAAGCGAACCAGAGCAGCGCATGGAAACGCTGTTTACCTTCCCGCCGGAGCGGTACCTATTTATCTACTTGCACTTTGACGTGCTTTCGAACTGCTAGGTTGGCAGGAGCAGGAACCAAGCAACGGGAGCTCACCCCGTGGCGGGGATTTGAACCGCCAACCTTCTGATTGGCAAGTCCTAGGCTCTGTGGTTTAACCCACAGCGCCACCTGCTTCCCTAATGGGAAAGGGACACCCATGCAAAAGGTTGTGTGTTGTATAGTGAGATGACTTTGGAGTCCCTTTCCCACTCTACAATTCTGTGACTCCAAGGGTCATCTAGTCCAACTTCCTGCATTGCAGGAATCGCAACTAAAGAATCGCTGACAGGTGGCCATACGAGTTCCTCTTCAAAGGTTGTCTGTTCCACTGTCTAACGGATCTCTTCCCATCAGAAAATTCTTCCTAATGTTTAGTTGGAATCTCCTTCCTTGTCGTTTGAATATATTGGTTTGAGTCCTCCCCGCTAAAGAAGCAGAAAACAAACTTGCTCCGCCTTCCATGAGACAGCCCTTCTGATATTTGAAGATGGCTATCAAATCACCTCTTCTCTTCTCCAGACTGAACAATTCCCATCCACAACCCATCCTCAACCATTTGTCATAAGGCTCAGATTCCAGGCCCTTGATCCTCTTAGCTGCCCTCCTCTTCACACCTTCACACCACAACTTGACAATATCCTTCTTTAACTCTGTTGCCCAGTACCAGATATAGAATTCCAGGTGGGGTCTGGCCCAATCTTAATAGAACGGTGCTGTGTCTTCCCTTGATCTGGACACTAGATGTTCATTGATGCAGCCTAGAATTGCATTAGCTTTTTGTTTTTGCTGCTGCATCACACTGTTGATTCATGTTAACCTCACTTATCTCCATGCCTGCTGTAGTGACTCCTCTCCCTGTTCCCTGATACCAAGAGGTTGCCTTCTGCAGGATGTCAGGTTTACAAGAGAAATTGCTCAGGCAGATACAGAGCCCTCCACCTTGCTGATTCGTGTCAAGAGATGCAACGAAATGATTCCCGGCTACTAAGGCAGTTTCTAATCCTCTCAATTATGCATCTGGGGGTCTTATCAGAACCACGTCCTTCTTTGCTGCCCCATGGAGTAGACCAGGCTCATTTGTTTACGGAAATCCCAATCAGTCAAAGATGAATGCGTTCCCCTCCCTAGGAGAAATGGCTCACCGGCTTTTATGCTGAGAGGGGAGGCTCCAGGGATTCTGAAATAAATATTTGATCTTGAAAGATCATTTTGCTGCTTGTAGCCATCAGCACAGACAGATTTTTTTAGTGTTTGTTTATCATTTACACCACATGAAGCCTTGTTGAAAAATACATGCATAATTAACCTTAAAAGCCAGACCCTTCTAGTCCCAACCAAGAGTTAGAAGCATAGAACTGTAGAGCTGGAAGGGGTCCAAGGGTCATCTAGTCCAACCACGGCAATGCAGGGATCACAGCTAAGAAATCCCTGACTGATGGTCTTCCAACCTCTGTTTAAAAACCTCCAATGGAAGTGGGGTCCCCCAAGGACTGGCATTGAGACCTGTGCCTTTCAGCTTGTTTGTAAGTGACCTGGTAGAAAGGACATGACTGTCATGGTCTGGTTCACAGGCGATCAAAGTCCCGGCTGGGGATGTCAGGACCGGGGGCAAGATGGTGGGGTGGGGGCAGGAACCAGAAGCCAGGAGTCCAGAAGCCAACAGTCTGAGGGTCAGAAAGCTGGGAGTCAAGAAGCCAAGGGTCTGAGGGTCAGGAAGCAAGGAGTCACGAAGTCAGGGGTCCGAGGATCAAGAAGCAAGGAGTCAAGAAGGGAGCAAGAAGACAAGGAACCAAACGCAGCAAGGCAGGGAACGTGTTGCTGTGGCAAAGAGCCAAAGGGAAAATGCTGACCTTATATCCCTTCCCAGCTCTTGCCACCAGGTGCTGTGAGTTACCAATCAGCCTCACTTGTGTGGCCGTGCCCTGCCTCTCCAGAACAAACTTAAGAAGGCCCCAGTCCTGCAAAGTCCTATTGGTCACAGGGCCTGGTTCCTGCACGGACACCTGACAATGACAGATGAATATATAATTTTGCATGGTGTAGCGAAAGTGGATAGAAGATTTCCTCCCCTTTTCTTTCCAGGACCCAGAGCCACCAACTGAAGCTTCAGGACTGTGGGAATGTTGCAGATACTAGGAGAGGATATATTGATTTAACAGTATCCTTCCTTACTCACGCTTGTGAGTCAGCAGCAGAGTGCATTCCCCAATATATAGCAGGAAACTAGTTGGTAGATTCGTTTGAATCTCTTTACTTAAGCAATCCAATCTGGCTTTGTTCAGATTGGATTCAGTTCCTGGCAAGTCCCCTTTTATCTCTCCTAAAAAGAATAAAGACACAAGAAGCTTCTTTTAAAAGCATAACAAGAAGTTTACTCACATTCAGTTCACAGTTGGATCCCTGAAGACAGACTTTAGAGTAACAGAAGAGGGTTTCAGTTCATCCCATATGGGAATGAGCCCGTGTGCTGATGGCTGAGAGCCAGCAGACAGCAAAATACATCAAGAGAGTTCGGCATCAAGAGGAAGAAGAGGAAGGGGGGATGGCTGTGTGACCAGCCCCTCTTATGGGGTCTCCCAGGGTCATGCCCATTTACCTGGTCACATGCAAAGTAAGGATGCTCCAGACCAGGTGTGTCAGGAAGTTCAACTGCCGGGAGTAACACCCCCCCCCCCCGCGTGTCCACTTCGGGCAAACAGGAAGAACTATGGCAAGAAAACTGATGGACTACACAAAATTGGCAAAATTGACACATAAACTACAGGACAAGGATAACTGTGACTTTAAAGATGAATAGGAACCTTTTACAAAGTACTTAGAGAAACAACAAAGTGAACTGGACTCCTTGGCAGGTTTTGAATAAACACTCACAAACTTTTTATTGACAATAGCTAGACAGACAAATTAAGGATCTACACAATTTTGTAACAAGCAGAGAATAACATTTGTTGATAAACCAAAGAGAGGAGCTGAGGGAAGTTGGAGGGGGGTTACTTTATGGGGAGGGGGAAATAGGGGGGGTTAAGAATTCCCGGACAATGTCCGGACACTGAGGTCCAGCGCCGAGGGCCTTCTGGCGGTTCCCTCACTATGAGAAGCCAAGTTACAGTGAACCAGGCAGAGGGCCTTCTCAGTAGTGGCACCCGCCCTGTGGAACGCCCTCCCATCAGATGTCAAAGAGAAAAATAACTACCAAACTTTTAGAAGACATCTGAAGGCAGCCCTGTTTAGGGAAGCTTTTAATGTTTAATAGGTTATTGTATTTTAGTGTTTTGTTGGAAGCCGCCCAGAGTGGCTGGGGAAACCCAGCCAGATGGGCGGGGTATAAATAATAAATTATTATTATTATAAGGATGATATGTTTTTTGATAAAATGTCTTGATGAAATAATTTTTTAAAAAAAACCAGGAAGTGTTGTACTTGACTGCTTATGTTACATCCCACAAGGACTGGCCAAAGGAGGTCCTTCTTCCCACAACTCAGAGCTGATGGAATTGGATGGCTTCAAAGGGGTCTGAAGACAAACTCATGTAGGATTCATGTGTTCTCTCCCCCACTCCAAGTCAGAGGCAAACTATACACCTGAACATCAGTTACTAGAGACCATGAGTTGGGGGGAGTTGCTGTGGCACCCAGATCCTGTTTGTGGGCATCTGGGGCATCTGGTTAGCCGCTGCGAGAACAGGATGCTGGACTAGGTTCTTATGCAGCCATTAGTAAAGGTAAAGGGATCCCTGACCATTAGGTCCAGTCATGGCCGACTCTGGGGTTGCGGCGCTCATCTCGCTTTACTGACCGAGGGAGCCGGCGTACAGCTTCCGGGTCATGTGGCCAGCATGACTAAGCTGCTCCCGGCGATCCAGAGCAACACACAGAAACATCGTTTATCTTCCTGCCAGAGTGGTACCTATTTATCTACTTGCACTTTGACGTGCTTTCGAACTGCTAGGTGGGCAGGAGCTGGGACCGAGCAACGGGAGCCCACCCCGTTGCAGGGATTCGAACCGCCGACCTTCTGACCGGCAAGTCCTAGGCTCTGTTTGTTTAACCCACAACGCCACCCGCGTCCCTACGTAGCCACTAGGGCAGGGCAAAATATAGCTGGGAAGACAAGCATTGTATCAGTGATTTCTTTCCCCCTGCCTCATTTCAGCCGAGGCTGCTGAAGAAGAAGAAGAAGAGTTTGGATTTGATATCCCGCCTTTCACTCCCTTTAAGGAGTCTCAAAGCGGCTAACATTCTCCTTTCCCTTCCTCCCCCACAACAAACACTCTGTGAGGTGACTGGGGCTGAGAGACTTCAGAGAAGTGTGACTGGCCCAAGGTCACCCAGCAGCTGCATGTGGAGGAGCGGAGACGTGAACCCGGTTCCCCAGATTACGAGACTACCGCTCTTAACCACTACACCACACTGGCTCTCTGCTGAGAATACTGCTGAGAATATTTCTGTCTGAGAATATTTCTGTCTGCTCTTGCCTAGGAACCGTGCTTATGATTAAAAATGACTTATTTCATTTCATAGTTTAACTAGTATGACTCAATCTAACCTGTGACATTGATGGTAGGAAATGATTTTTGTGTACGGTAATTTTCACGGATTGAATTTCTAACTCCCTCATAAACATCTATGGGATCGTTTCGTGACTCCGAGCATTCATTTCCAACTGCCTTGAGCAATTGGGTGCCAAGGAATGTCTTTCGGTGGGGGGATTCTCTCTCCCCCCCCCCCGCTCCCGTGTCAAGGTTGGCTTGAAATCTGGCTATCCCTGTAGCAGGCAGGGACAAGCAGGGGACCAAGTTTGCTGATGGCACAAAATTGTTCAGAGTCATTAAAAGAAAAAAGAGATGGCCGTGAACTCCACAAGTGCCTCTCCAAACCGAGTAAAGGGGTCGTAAAATGGCAAAGGCAGTTCCATGGAAACAAGTGTAAAGTGATGCTTGTTAGGGCAAAAATAAATAAATTTCACATATATGGAGTATGAATTGGCAGTGACAGACAGAGATCAGAAATGAAGAGTCGTTCCATTGTCTTGAGAGGACACTTCCTGGTTCTCCATTTTCAACAGAGCCCAGCAATGGGAGCATACAGCTGTATTGAGGGAGCACCAGGTGTTGAAATTTTGCACCCGGGGCAACCACCCCTGTGTCCCGTCCCATCTCATCCTGTACCCATGCTACCTCGCTTGGTGGAGCCAGTGTCCCACCACCAATCACTGGATTCAAAATCCTCTTCCTCTGCATCTTCCCTGGGGGGTCCTTGGTTGGGCGAATTCCGCTACTCTTCCTCATCCAGCCAGTCCCTGGCACCATGCATGATTTTGCAAACTCTGATCCTGTCACCTCTTACTCAACCCTTTTCTAAATTAAAAAGTCCCAAACGCTGCAACCGTTCTTCATAGGGGAGTTGCTCCATTCGGGTGAGCATTTGGGTTGCCCTATTCTGAACCTTTTCCAACTCTACAATACTGATGTTTTTTGGCTATGATGGCAGTGGAGAGTAACGTTTGGATCAAGCTTCATCAACCTCAGCACGCCAGATGTTTCTGGCCTACAACTCCCATGATCCCTAGCTAGCAGGACCAATGGTCAGGGAAGATGGGAATTGTAGTCTCAAAACATCTGGAGGGCCGAGGTTGAGGAAGTCTGGTTTGGATGCTGGTTTTATTCCAGATATTGCCGGCTTTAATTGTGTTCTTGCTGTTTGGACAGTTTAAGCCCCCTTCCTAAAAAAGAGCCTTAATATATTTTGAATTCATATTGTGGACAAATAAACACACTATATAAGCTGAGAAGGCAAGCAGGCTAGGAATGGGCTCAATCACAGGGGCAAGCCTAAACATTAGGAAGAACTTCCTGACAGTAAGAGCTGTTCGACAGTGGAATTTGCTGCCACGGAGTGTGGTGGAGTCTCCTTCTTTGGAGGTCTTTAAGCAGAGGCTTGACAACCATATGTCAGGAGTGCTCTGATGGTGTTTCCTGCTTGGCAGGGGGTTGGACTCGATGGCCCTTGTGGTCTCTTCCAACTCTATGATTCTATGATTCTATGATTCTAAGCTCTACCTTTCCTGCTGCCTGTTGCTTCCCTACAAGCTGCCATCTCTACACACCGCATTGCAGACAAAAAAAAATACCCAAACAGCCAGGACTTGCATTGCAGGGGGTTGGTTTGGATGACCCTTTGGCTCCCTTCCAGCTCAACAGATCTATATGATTCTGTGACTTCCCAAGTTAGCCACACATGCCTTGCAATTGAGACTAGGAGGGAGAGGAGAGGCCTCTTTAGGTGAGACACTGTATGCCAGGGTCTCTCTCCCATGCGGAGCGATAAACTGCCCAAAATCTGGCCTTGTCCCCCTTGGCTTTCAACATAAATGATCACCCAGATTAGATGCAATTTTTATGGGGGAAACAAAGCCTGTCAGAGTATATGAATTATTCAGTCCCCAAGCTGCCAAATGAACATTATCAGGTAATGATCTATAATTATTAATAAATAATGTAGGCTTTAATAGCTAGGAAATTAAATGCTTAATTGTACCCTAACATAATTAATGCAAAATTAGCTGCTTTGCATATAATGGAGATTCAAATTATTCACTACTTCCCCCTTAAATCTGCTCTCTGGTGGCGATGACAGTGAAAGAATGAGAATTCCCCTTCCCCATTGCATCCTCAGAATGCCACGCAGCAGAGCTGTGTAGATCGGGGCCTGTTTCAGTTCGGCCCAGAAACAGACTGGGAATGTTTGTTAAACACTTCAAGGATGAAAATGCCCACATTCTCCACACCTTAGACACTGCTGCTATTCATGAAACAAAGAATTTTAGAGTTGGAAAGTACCTCACAAGGGTTGTCTAGTCCAACCCTCTGCAATGCAGTAACCAACGCCAAAGAATCTCAGACAGCTGGCCATCCAACCACTGTTTAAACATGTCCAATGAAGTCCACCACCTTCTGAGGAGTCAGATCCACAGTCAAACTGTGTGGTGTAGTGGTTAAGAGCAGTGGACTCGTTAAGAGCAGTAGACTTGTAATCTGGTGAACCGGGTTCGATTCCCCACTCCTCCACATGCAGCTGCTGGGTGACCTTGGGCCAGTCACACTTCTCTGAAGTCTCTCAGCCTCACTCACCTCACAGAGTGTTTGTTGTGGGGGAGGAAGGGAAAGGAGAATGTTAGCCGCTTTGAGACTCCTTCGGGTAGTGATAAAGTGGAACATCAAATCCAAACTCTTCTTCTGACAGCTCTTACCATCAGAGAGTTCTCCCTAATGTTTGTTCAGAATTTCCTTTCTTGTGATCAGAAGCCATTGGTTCAGCTCCTTCCCTTTGGAGCAGCAGAAAGCAAGCTTGCTCCATCTTCCATATCCTTCAGATCTTTGAAGATGGATTTCACATTTCCTCTCTGCCTCCTCTTCACCAGGCCAAACATCCCCAACTCCCTCAACCGTTCCTCACGAGGCTTGATTTCCAAACCTTTTGTCCACAATCTCACCTGGGTAAAACTCAGCTGCAGTAGACATTTAAACGAAATTCCCAATCCTTCTAGTCAATGGGGTCAAAGCAAGGGCCTTTAATACAAGGGTCAGGCTGCAAATTACATCCCAATCAAAATTTGAGTCCTTCACACATAACCGACCTGGTCAAAAGTCTGGCTGCTGCATTCTGAGCTGGCTGTTTCTCCTGAGCACTCTTCAAAGCAGACACATACGGAGCAGGTTATAATAGTCCAACCGCAATGTAATTAAGCTTTCCACTTGAAGGGAGATATTTATGCAAGGGGATGTTAGACAGGTCACCCTTCACTGCCAGCTCAGCAGCTGCTACACAGCCCAGGCAGCCACCTCTGAACTATGAGGCTTTGGGGTGAGGAACCAAAACACCTTAGCCTGGTATACAGAACAGCCAGAGATGCCTTTTTGAGGTCTAAGGCTGCAAGTGCTGGGATATGGCATATATTCTGGACATGCCCAATGGGAAGATATAGCAATGAGCATTGAAGTAATAACGGAATACATTCCACTCCTGGATCCTCTAATTTTACTATTCCAGTTTATTAAAGAAACTGGACTAATAGAGTTGAAATTATATATATATATATATATATATATATATATATATATATATATATATATATGCTTTCGTAGATTTTCACGGGTACAGGAATGCAGGTTTTGGTGTCTTCGGGTGTCTTCCCGTGTAAGAGTCGGGGTGTCTGTGCGACGTTTCGACGAGGTCTCACTCGTCATCTTCAGGCTGGTGCTTTCGGCTTCTTGTTACTGGAACTAAATGCAGCACAGCCATCTTCTCAGAAAAACTCTTCACAAGCTCAAGAGGTCAAGACACGAAAGCTTTAGCAACTAATCTACACTTAATGACCCACCCAGTGGTATTCAGAATATCACTCATGAAATCACTCAAGATATCCCTCAAGTAATTAAGGAACAAAAGAAGAAAAGGCACACTAATCTAAGAACTTCCTCTCTGCCCAGAACGTTGGAGGCTATACACCACACCCCTCAACAGTATTTATAGGAACTCAAACACCAGATTCTGCTCTGTTCCAGTAACAAGAAGCCGAAAGCACCAGCCTGAAGATGACGAGTGAGACCTCGTCGAAACGTCGCACAGACACCCCGACTCTTACACGGGAAGACACCCGAAGACACCAAAACCTGCATATATATATATATATATATATATATATATAGAGAGAGAGAGAGAGAGAGAGAGAGAGAGAGAGAGAGAGAGAGTCCAGTAGCACCTTAAACGTAAAGATAAAGATAAAGGGACCCCTGACCATTAGGTCCAGTCGTGACCGACTCTGGGGTTGCGGCACTCATCTCGCTTTATTGGCCGAGGGAGCCGGCGTACAGCTTCCGGGTCATGTGGCCAGCATGACTAAGCCGCTTCTGGCGATCCAGAGCAGCACATGGAAATGCTGTTTACCTTTCTGCCAGAGTGGTACCTATTTATCTACTTGCACTTTGACATGCTTTCGAACTGCTAGGTTGGCAGGAGCAGGGACCAAGCAACAGGAGTTCACCCCGTCGTGGGGATTCGAACCACTGACCTTCTGATCGGCAAGTCCTAGGCTCTGTGGTTTAACCCACAGTGCCACCCGCGCCCCTAGTAGCACCTTAGAGACCAACTAAGTTTGTTCTTGGTATAAGCTTTTGTGTGCATGGACACTTCTTCAGATACACTGAAACAGAAGTCACCAGACCCTTATATATAGTGGGAGGGTGGGGTGGGTTTTTCCTCAGGAGGGTAGTAGGAGATGGGTGATTGACTCAGTGGGTATGGTAAACCTGTTAACGACTGTTAACGACTGCAATTAGTCCTACAGGAAAAAGCAAGGGATAGTATGCAGATGATTAGCATATGTAATGAGACCGGAATCCAGTATCTCTATTAAGACCAGGTCTCTCCATAGTTTTCAGAAACACAAGTTGCTGAATTACAACTTATCACTAAACCACAGAGCCTAGGGCTTGCCGATCAGAAGGTCAGCGGTTCGAATCCCCACAACGGAGTGAGCTCCCATTGCTTGATCCCAGCTCCTGCCAACCTAGTAGTTCGAAAGCACGTCAGAGTGCAAGTAGATAAATAGGTACCACCCCGGCGAGAAGGTAAATGGCATTTCGATGCATTGTTCTGGTTCGCCAGAAGCGGCTTAGTCACGCTGGCCACATGACCCGGAAGCTGTCTGCGAACAAACGCTGGCTCCCTCAGCCTATAGAGCAGCCTATAGATATATATAGACTGCGTCAGACCAACACAGCTACCTACCTGAACCTGGACTAATAGAGGGCAGGGAATTAATGCAACATCTCTTAACTGCTGCCAGAATTATTATTTGTGAAAACTGGATGAAGGTGTTGAGGGGGTGCTTATACAATCTGCAGGTGACACCAAACTGGGAGGGGTAGCTAATGCTGCTGAAGACTTGAATCGGGATTCAAGATTGGAGAACTGCAGATTCCTGTATTGTAGGAGGTTGGAATAGATGAGTGCATGGATGTAATATTGATGTGACTGGTATTGGATATATTATATGCGGGTGGTCTATAAATATTGTTTATACATAATAAATAAATAACTCACTGGTACACTCATGCTCATCTGAACCTTGCATATCTTTCAAGTGAACTATAATTGCTGAATTGATAATGCATTATATATACAGTACTGGGTTGAACATGCGGCAGCTAAAAAAGCCAATGCAATTCTGGGCTGCATCAATAGGAGTATAGCATCTAGATCAAGGGAAGTAATAGTGCCACTGTATTCTGCTCTGGTCAGACCTCACCTGGAGTACTGTGTCCAGTTCTGGGCACCACAGTTCAAGAAGGACACTGACAAACTGGAATGTGTCCAGAGGAGGGCAACCAAAATGGTCCAAGGCCTGGAAACGATGCCTTATGAGAAACGGCTAAGGGAGCTGGGCATGTTTAGCCTGGAGAAGAGGAGGTTAAGGGGTGATATGATAGCCATGTTCAAATATATAAAAGGATGTCACATAGAGGAGGGAGAAAGGTTGTTTTCTGCTGCTCCAGAGAAGCGGACACGGAGCAATGGATCCAAACTACAAGAAAGAAGATTCTACCTAAACATTAGGAAGAACTTCCTGACAGTAAGAGCTGTTCGACAGTGGAATTTGCTGCCAAGGAGTGTGGTGGAGTCTCCTACTTTGGAGGTCTTTAAGCAGAGGCTTGACAACCATATGTCAGGAGTGCTCTGATGGTGTTTCCTGCTTGGCAGGGGGTTGGACTCGATGGCCCTTGTGGTCTCTTCCAACTCTATGATTCTATGATTCTATGCTGTATCTGTAAAAAAATAAATAACTGCGATGTGCAAATAAATGGACTCGATGACTGTGGTTCCCTGGGTTTCAAGTTCTTCTTGGTGTGACAAATGTCAGTTTTAAATTATCCTCAGCAAGGTAACCATTTTCACCTGAGTTTCCTGAGTTTCATTCCAACCCCCTGGCCTTGTTTACTTGCAAGCCAGGATCTGAACAAGGCAAGCCTTCTCTCCAAAGCTGTCGCAGGTGCAATGAAGGGTTCTCTCCCCACCTTCGCCTGCCAAAGGAGCTGTTGACTTTATCTTCTTTGCAACAGGAGGAAGGGTAGCTTGCGAAAGAGGGAGGGAGCGGGGGCTCAACTTGGGGGGGGGGGGGCTTGGAAAGAAAGGGAGCATCTGCCTGCTGGTTTGGAAGTGATAAAGACATGCGAGGGAAGCTTCTGTCATGTTGGTTTCATGGTCCAGAAGCCACAAGGATTTGCAAGTCGTTTCGCTGCCAGGTGTCACAGCCGCCAAAGACCCCCTAATACCCTTCGCCATGCTTGCTTCTCTCATCTGTGGATATCTCGTGGTTTCGTTTGGGGACGTGGTTTCCAAATATGTCCGCTAGCCTTGGCTGACTCACATGCCAGCCAGAGAACATAACCTAAGTACAGAAGGTAAGCCTGTCCATCTCCTCCAGAATCCTGTTCTCACAGTGGCCAGCCGGAGGCTCCATGGGAAAGCCCACAAGAGAAGCGGACACGGAGCAATGGATCCGAACTACAAGAAAGAAGATTCCACCTAAACATTAGGAAGAACTTCCTGACAGTAAGAGCTGTTCGACAGTGGAATTTGCTGCCAAGGAGTGTGGTGAAGTCTCCTTCTTTGGAGGTCTTTAAGCAGAGGCTTGACAACCATATGTCAGGAGTGCTCTGATGGTGTTTCCTGCTTGGCAGGGGGTTGGACTCAATGGCCCTTGTGGTCTCTTCCAACTCTATGATTCTATGACATGAGCCCATGAGCCTCCTCACCTCCTGTGGCTTCCAGCAACAGGTATTCATAGAATTATAGAAGATTTGGACAGGGACCCTGAAGACTTTCTCGGTGGTGGCGCCTGCCCTGTGGAACACCCTCCCATCAGATGTCCAAGAAATAAACAACTATCTGACTTTTAGAAGACATCTGAAGGTTTAGGGAAGTTTTTATGTTTGGTGTTTTATTGTGGTTTTAATATTCTGCTGGGAGCTGCCCAGAGTGGCTGGGGAAACACAGCCAGATGGGCAGAGTATAAATAATAAAAAATTATTTATCCATGAATATATATAATATACAGTGGTAGCTCGGGTTACATACGCTTCAGGTTAAATGTGCTTCAGGTTACACACTCCGCTAACCCAGAAATAGTACCTCGGGTTAAGGACTTTGCTTCAGGGTGAGAACAGAAATTGTGCGGCGGCAGCGGGAGGACCCATTAGCTAAAGTGGTGCTTCAGGTTAAGAACAGTTTCAGGTTAAGAACAGACCTCCCGAACGAATTACAGTAAGTACTTAACCTGAGGTACCACTGTAAAATCCATCTCTCTCTCTCTCTCTCTCTCTCTCTCTCTCTCTCTCTCTCTCTGTGTGTGTGTGTGTGTGTTAAAGTTTATCCACACAGCCCAAATAACAGAACAGAACTTCCTGAGACTAACACATAAAAACAAAGCCAAGGCTGGCCCTGAATGTTACATTCACAAGAAAAAAATGACAGACTGGTTATCTGTATGTGTGCAATAAGATACAGACAGGTAAGTAGGGAGTACCATCATAAGAAATGAGAGAACAAGAAGTACTCCCTGTTGTGTGTTCTGAAGCGCTACCAGCTAGGCAAAGCTCAGGGGAAAATTTGCGAGGAACTCCTTGTTTTCAAGGCCACAGATGTGATGGAGGTTTGCTCTGCTGCATTCGTTGCAAGCTAATGTGCACTTCGGCCTGCAAACCTTTAGCATGGAGCCGCTCTGGGTTTTCTCTTAGCATCTGTCCCTAGCCTGAGAACTCTTGCACTTCCACCCACCCAACCTGGTTCAGGGCATCAGGGCACAGTGTGCCATAATAAACCGCTGGCTCCAAGTCCAGTTGATGGGTGGAGGCTCAAAGCCAGGGGCTGGGGGGCCCACAGGCACCTCCTGGACCTGCCCACCTGTTTACTGACACATCCTGTGACCACGCAAAATGTATAGGGAACCCAGGAGGCAGGGAGGCGTTGGGGGTCTTGAATCTGACGTGCATGTGATGTGGCATGCATCATCACCAAACTCACTTTTGGGGCCCATTCACAGCTGTCATGCACCCCACAGGCTATTAAAAGGTTTTTTTTCCACCCCTTTGTTAAATTGACTGCTTTGCAATTTCCCAAACCTTTTTTAAAAAACGGGTGTCATGTTGGTTCCTTTCCAGATCTCTGGTACAGGGGCGTGTTACCTATTTTTGTTAGAAGGTCGGCAACTTCCCATTTGACTTCTTTAATAACTCTTGGAAAGATACCATTTGAACCCAGGTCAATTAGCTCTACAATTTCTGCTGGCTTGGCCTCACGTCGCCCTTCATTTACAAAGGTGCTCCACCTTCTCTGAGCCTTAACGGAACTACCATATTTTTTGCCCTATAGGATGCACTTTTTCCCCTCCAAAAATGAAAGGGAAATGTCTGTGCGTCCTATGGGGCGAATGCAGGCTTTAGCTGAAGCCTGGAGAGCGAGGGGGGTAGGTGCGCACCGACCCCTCTCGCTCTCCAGGCTTCAGGCAGCTATCCGCTAGCCGTGGGAGACGCAGCTCTCCCACGGCTAGCGGAGAGCTTGCCCGCACCCAGAAGCTTGGGGCACGGCTCTCCCACGGCTAGCGGATAGCAACCTGCTCTGAGGGCTGGGGTCGGGGGAAGCTCGGGCTTCCCCCGCCCCAGCCCCGCATCTGGGGGGGGGGATTTAAAAAAAAATCTTTATTTCCCCCCCCCCCAGAAAACTAGGTGCATCCTATGGGCCAGTGTGTCCTATGGGGGTGTACCTCTATCCTCAGCCGATTTACCATATTTTTCGCTCTATAAGACGCATTTTTCCCCTCCTAAAAAGTAAGGGGAAATGTGTGTGCGTCTTATGGAGTGAATGCAGGCTGCGCAGCTAAGCCAGAAACCAGAACAGCGAGAGGGAGCGCTCCCTCTCGCTGTTCTAGCTTCTGGCTTAGCCGTGCGAAGGCCCGTCAGTCCCTTCTCCCTTCTCGGGGAAAAGCCCGCAAGAGCCGCAAACACACTCCCCACGCACTTTAAAGGGAGCGCGGCTCTTGCAGGCTTTTCCCCAAGGAGGGAGAAGGGCAGCCTGTCACTGACGGGCTGTCCTTTTCCCACCTCGTAGAAAAGCCTGCAAGAGCCACACTCCCTTTAAAGAGTGCACGGCTCTTGGCTGGCTTTTGCAGGAGGTGGGGAAAGGGACAGAGGGCAGCTTAGCCGCGCGCAGCCTCTTCCGGGCAGGGGGAGCCTTCATCCCGCTGCCCGGAAGCAGCTTCGTGTGGCTATCCCAGAAGCCAGAACAGCAAGAGGATATCCCAGAAGCCAGGTCCCTCTTGCTGTTCTGGCTTCTGGGATTCAGAATATTTTTTTCCTCGTTTTCCTCCTCCAAAAACTAGGTGTGTCTTATCGTCTGGTGCATCTTATAGAGCGAAAAATACTGTACTTGCTCCTTGCCCTTTTCAAGGCTAGAAACAATGTCCAGCAGTTTCTTTTCGCCTATATGTGGCTGTGTTTCATAGAATCATAGAACTGCAGAGCTGGAAGGAACCACGAGGGGCATTTAGTGCAACCCCCCCTGCAATGCAAGAATCACAGCAGAAGAATCCCTGACAGGTGACCATCCAACGTCTACTAAAAACCTCCGAGGAAAGAGAATCTGCCTCCTTCCAAATGAGTTCATTCCACTGTCAAACAGCTCTTGCTGCCAGGCAGTTATTCCTAATGCTTTGTCGTAATCTACTTTCTTGCCACCTGAATCCATTGGTTTGGGTCCTGCCCTCAGAAGCAGCAGAAAACAAGCTTGCTCCGTCTTCTGTGCGGTCTTTCCTTCTTTCCTTTCTTCCTTGACATTTATCTCCCACCTTTCCAGGAGAGAAGCAACCCCAAGGTGACTTACAAATAAAAATGTAAATTGCAGCCACATTTTTTAAGCGTTGCGGAGGCCTGACAGATGCAGCTGCGGTTGGGTTTGGAAGTGTTTGGCAGGGAGAAGCTGGCCCGAGGAAGTGAGACCTACCGGAAGAGTGATGGACCAGCTGGGGAGGATAGCTGCTCACCTCCCTTCCTTGTTTCCGAAATGGCATTAGCCAGCACACTGCATTCGAACTTCATATATGTATATTCCCTGATATATCACTTAATAAAACTTTATGGACCTGAGATAAGGAATCTACATTGAACAGATATACTCGGGTTGAAATATGGCCCAATTAAGTCTGTAACAGGGCTGCCTTTACTTTGAACCTCCTCCAAGTGAAATGAAACCTTTGCCTGGGAGATAAATCAGGCAGGCAGGCAGGAGGGGAACCCAATGTGCAAGGAGCAGAGCTGCAGAATGAGTGAAGACATCTGCCTGCAGGTAAGTGGGAAGGGAAGAGCCTTCAGGAAAAGGCAAATGAACTGGGAAATAATCTGCCCTCTTTCTAAAACAGGACAAATGAGCATGAATTATTTAGCCATTTCCATTAAGGGAGCCTTAATCAATCAATAAGGGACGCGGGTGGCGCTGTGGGTTAAACCACAGAGCCTAGGGCTTGCCGATCAGAAGGTCGATGGTTCAAATCCCCGCAATGGGGTGAGCTCCTGTTGCTCAGTCCTTGCTCCTGCCAACCTAGCAGTTGGAAACCACATCAAAGTGCAAGTAGATAAATAGGTACCGCTCCGGTTCCCTTGTCCAATAAAGCGAGATGAGCGCTGCAACCCCAGAGTCGGCCACGACTGGACCTAATGGTCAGGGGTCCCTTTACCTTTACCTTTAATCAATCAATGTTCCTGTGTGCTATCCCTGCAGGGGTTTGGGGTCACAGGCAGTCATGTGTACAAAAAGGGCCCTCTTGGCACCCATGTGAGAAGGAAGGGTCCTACAGTAAGCCCACCCACCCCCAACACCCATCCCTCAATTATCTCACTTTGTGGGGTGGGGTGCTATCAGAAATGGATTTCAAATAAAGGAAACTTGGCATAACTGGCTATGTTCTTCTACCACACAGCCGGAGGCAGCGATGCTGCTTGAAACCACAAGAGGGGAGAGGGCTCTTGTGTGCGAATCCTGCTCGTGGCTTTTCCATTGGGACATCTGTCAGGACAGCATGCTGGATTAAATGGGTCATTGGCTTATGGTTACCAGACGTCCCCATTTCCCGGGAACAGTTCCCAGATTTACAAATCTATCCCTGGACAAAATCCGTCCCCGGAATGTCCCCGGATGTATATTTTAAGTGTTGTAGATTTATTAGTAGGGAATGGATGTTGCATGATTGGTTCAACGGCACAAGACACATCATATGGGGACTTCCGGTGAGGCAAAATGGCGGGCGCCATGGCAGCGAACAGCTCCTGAAGCCAGCCAGAGCCAAATGCGCTACCAGGCTAGCTCCAGGCTGCTGAGACTGCCGCTGCTGCTGCTACTGCCCAGGGGGAACCGGGGACGACTCGGCACGTCAACTGGGGGAACTACTGTCCCCCCACGACCCAAATTGAGCCAGGAGCGAGAGCGCCCAACCACCCAGCCAACTGCCTAGCAGAGCTCCAGGGGCAACACAGGGAGAAGGAGGAGAGGAGAAGGAAGAGAGAGAAAGAGGAAGGAGAAAAAAGAGGGGAGCCCCGGCCTTGCCGTGCCACTGAGGACGAGAGGTAGGAGAGCACCGGGAGAGCAAGGACACGTGGCTGAGCCCATGCCCGACCCGAGCCTATTCCGTGGTGGCTAGCACTCCAAGAGAGCAGGTTGGGGCCCAGGGGAAGGCCGTGAAACAGAGAAGACCACAGAAGAGAAGATATTACTTCTTATTTTTTAAAAAAATAACTTTAAAAAAATAATCTCTTTTCAAAAACAAAAAAAAGTGTCCCCGGATTCTTTGGGGGGGAAATCTGGTAACCTTACATGATTGGCTAGATCCAGCAAATTCTTCTTATTTCCCTACGGCTATTAGGGAAAATCTAATTGCGTTCCAGAAAGATCTAGGTCTCTTCCACGGGAGGCTTCTCAGGCTCTGCGATGCAAGGCAAGAGTCCCAAGCAGCCTTCTCGCTGGCTGGCGGCTGCACTGCCATCCCGAGGCCTGCTGATCTGATCTCGCCTGGCTGCCAGATGGAGCCTTTCCCTGCTTCTCCTGCAGCGGAGAGGGGCTGGCATCAGGTGGCTTCTGGCTCCCTGCTCTTCCTTTGAAAAGACAAGCAATTACTGGCTCTGCATCCGTTCCTTCGCATGTTGAAAGCAGGCTGATGTGGAGTGCGGTAGCAGGTGACTGGATAATGGGACGCATTTAAGCTGATTGCCTCTGGAGATAAATGCTGTCACTGCTTAGACTGCTCCTTGGTTAAGCCCCTAATGGAAGAAGTGGGAAGAGGCAGCATCTACCCCCTTCCACCTCCAAGCATCCTTTGAAAAGGATCTACTTCCCTCAAGATTCTCATTTCAGATTAGCGGTGTGGTTGTTCAGCAAGGAAGCTCTAATTCCCGGCCTTTCAGAACCACTGTTTGATATTCAAACCTCACTTTTGATTGTGCCTCAATAGCTGCTGCTGCCTCCGTGTCCTTGAGGACGGCTCTATTAAACGGAGGAGCTGTTTCTCCTGATCCCGCGACGAGTCCTCGGTACCCATGCGACAGTGACTTATGGGCGTCAGGCACCCGAGCAAGCTGCAAAGGTGTCTCTTCCTCTGAGCCCATGGGAGAAGGACTGGTCCAAAAAGATGGAACACAGGCCAGTCTAACATAGTCATACCTCTTGTTACGTTAGCTTCAGCTTACATCTTTTCAGCTTGCGTCCCACCGCGACCCGGAAGTACTGGAAAGGGTTACTTCCGGGTTTCGCTGCTCACACATGCGCAGACATCATGTGCATGCGCAGAAGCGGCGAATCATGACCCGCACATGCGCAGATGTGCAGACACGGGGTGCGTTCTCTTCAGGTTGCGAACAGGGCTCCGGAATAGATCCCTTTCACAACCAGAGGTACCACTGTACTGAATACCGATGCTCACAGCAGTTTGAGGCTGCTGGGCTAGCATTTTGGAGGAAAATCGGGGACGAAGCAGAAAGGGAGCCTCTAAACTGGACCCAAACTAACAAAATATACTTCAAAGGGGACAAATGTAAGGTTCTACACGTAGGCAGGAATAAGCAGCTGCACCAATATAAGATGGGAGGCCCCTGGCTTGCCAGCAGTATATGTGAGAAGGACAGGTCCAGATTTAGGTTTGATGAGGCCCTAAGCTACTGAAGGTAATGGGGTCCTTTATATGTCCAGCTGTCCTTTGTCAACAACAAACCGTCACTGTTTTTTGTGTTGAATATATGCTATATGGTAATTTAGAATCATAGTATCATAGAGTTGGAAGAGACCACAAGGGCCATTGAGTCCAACCCCCTGCCAAGCAGGAAACACCATCAGAGCTCTCCTGACATATGGTTGTCAAGCCTTTGCTTAAAGACCTCCAAAGAAGGAGACTCCACCACACTCCTTGGCAGCAAATTCCACTGTCGAACAGCTCTTACTGTCAGGAAGTTCTTCCTAATGTTTAGGTGGAATCTTCTTTCTTGTAGTTTGGATCCATTGCTCCATGTCCGCTTCTCTGGAGCAGCAGAAAACAACCTTAAATTTAGGGACCTAATAGGTATCTAAAGCCATTTGCTCATGT
The DNA here is from genome assembly GCF_965113315.1 of Podarcis vaucheri. Taxonomy (NCBI): domain Eukaryota; kingdom Metazoa; phylum Chordata; class Lepidosauria; order Squamata; family Lacertidae; genus Podarcis; species Podarcis vaucheri. Next base: position 85,597,166 of record NC_138765.1, on the reverse strand, counting down.
TGTCATGCAACCCGTCCATGCAGAATGTAGGCACCCTATATATAGAAAGGAGCAAACCAGTGATATTTTAAGGAGCAGGCTAGCAGGTGGGGCCCTTTACTTACATCATAGGAGCCTACACAACACAAAGTTGCTGTATGTAGGTTTTATTTTATTTGTTTTTAATCTTATATTTTGGAAATGTACATCCAGTTTTTTCCCCTTTAATTTTGTTGGGGGTCCCACAAAAGAGTGGGCCCTAAGCTATAGCTTGTTTAGCTTATACATAAATCCAGCACTAGAGAAGGATCTAGAGATCTTAGCCGACCACAAGCTTAACTTGAGTCAACAGGGTGATAAAGCAGTGAAGAAAGCTAAAGCAATTCTAGGTTGCATCAAAAGAAATCTGGTGTCCAGATCCATGGAAGTTATTGCACTGTTTTATTCTGCCTTGGTCAGATGCCACCTTTGTGTCCAGTTCTGGGCACCACAATTTAAGAAGCGTATTGACAAGCTGGAGGGAGCCAGCTTGTTTTCTGCTGTTCCAGAAAGAAACAACTTATGGACAATTAGAGTGTGGGGGGGGGGAGTGTTACACCCAGGCCTCCTCCTGACAATCTCATAAACTGAGCATTCATTTGTTCTGCTTGCACAGAGCTGACAAGGAGGTGAGGCAATGATGGAATCGTAGAATTGTAGAATTTGAAGGGACCTTTAGCGTCATCTAGTCCAACACTGTGCAATAGGAATCGCAGCTTAAGAAAACAAGCTTGCTCCATCTGCCAAGAGTGCAGCCCTTCAGTTATTTGAAGATGGCTATCCTTTCATGTCTCAGTCTTTTCCTCTCCAGACTAAACATACTCAGCTCATTCAACCATTCATCAGACTTCTTAGTTTCCAGACCTTTGATCATCTTGGCTGCCCTCCTTTGCACACCTTCCAGCTTGTCAATATCCTTCTTAAACTGTGGTGCCCAGAACTGGACATGGGATTCCAGGGACTCAGTTACATTGGCACAGAAAAACCGCTTTACAGTATATGTGTTGTATATGCATTATAACACTGTGACACCAGATGGCACTGTAGAGTTTGGTTTTGCCAACCCGGTTTCTCATACAAAGTTTGCAAGGCATTTAACTGAAACACTTCTTTGATGTGTCTAGATCCAGCCCAGGTGTGGTGTGACCAAGGCAGAATAGAGTGGTGCTGATCAGAAGGTCAGTGGTTCGAATACCTGCGACAGGGTGAGCTCCCGTTGCTCGGTCCCTGGTCCTGCCAACCTAGCAGTTCGAAAGCACGTCAAAGTGCAAGTAGATAAATAGGTACCGCTCCAGCGGGAAGGTAAACGGTGTTTCCGTGCACTACTCTGGTTTGCCAGAAGTGGCTTAGTCATGCTGGTCACATGACCCAGAAGCTGTACAGCGGCTCCCTCGGCCAATAAAGCAAGATGAGCGCCGCAACCCCAGAGTCGGTCACTAGTGGACCTAATGGTCAGGGGTCCCTTTACCTTTACGACTTCCCTTAATCTAGACACTGTTGTTGTTGTTTAGCCATTTAGTCATGTCCGACTCTTCATGACCCCATGGACCAGAGCATGCCGGGCACTCTTGTCTTCCACTGCCTAGACACCAGGTAAAGGTAAAGGTAAAGGGACCCCTGACCATTAGGTCCAGTCGTGGCCAACTCTGGGGTTGTGGCGCTCATCTCGCTTTACTGGAAGCGTTCAGCTTCCAGGTCATGTGGCCAGCATGACTACGCCACTTCTGGGAAACCAGAGCAGCCCACGGAAACGCTGTTTACCTTCCCACCAGAGGTACCTATTGATCTACTTGCACTTTGACGTGTTTTTGAACTGCTAGGCACTAGACTTCTGTTAATGCTGCCCAGAATTGTATTTTCCTTTTTTTCATTCTGATTTGTTTGCGGGGAAGTTATACAGCAATGAGCCTCCGTCCTGCATTCATCCTGATTTCCTCATCTCTTTCCGTTCATCAGTTGTTTATCCCACATTTATGAGTGCATTTCCCAGCAGCAAAAAGTCTCTCTTTTTAAAGTGGATTTGCCATGCCAGAGTGCCGTGATCTGCTTTCATTGTGCAAGCCTAAATGTTGGGATGGGATTGAATCCCTCCTGCCAAACGTGGAGATTCTGAAGGCAGCCCCATAACAGCCCAAAGGCGTCCCTCTCTCTTTGGCCATTTGCTGCTGCAGCAGCTGATAGTTTTCCTTCTCTTGGGACTCCTCACATCTCTCTGCCAGGACATCGGAGGGCTGGCCAGGCTTCCCCTGCTATGAGGCTCTTGGGTTGGAAAGCTGCAGGCAGGCATTCTCCACTCAGACTCCCATGAAAGGAAGAGATGCTCATCCCGATTGTCTCTTCTGGCTGAGCTGCAGCTACCAGGAATATTAAGAACATAAGACCCTAAGGTTGGTGGTCATCACTGCTTCCTATGGGAGGGTAAGGTAAAGGTAAAGGGACCCCTGACCATTAGGTCCAGTCGCAAATGACTCTGGGGTTGAGGCTCTGGGGTTGTTTTACTGGCCAAGGGAGCCGATGTTTGTCTGCTTCTGCAGACAGTTTTTCCAGGTCATGTGGCCAGCATGACTAAGCCGCTTCTGGCGAACCAGAGCAGTGCATGGAAACGCCGTTTACCTTCCCGCCGGAGTGGTACCTATTTATCTGGTTGCACTTTGACATGCTTTCGAACTGCTAGTTTGGCAGGAGCTGGGACCGAGCAACGGGAGCTCACCCCGTCGCGGGGATTCAAACCACCGACCTTCCGATCGGCAAGCTCAGTGGTTTAGACCACAGCGCCACCCACGTCCCTATGGGGGGTAGTTCCATGGTTCAAGCTGCACAAAGTGTGTGCTTTGGCTACTGTAAACCCTGCAACATTCAGCTTCATTCCATGAGTTCTAGTGTTATAAGAGAGAGAAAAAACATTTTCTTTCTCCACACCAGGCATAATTCTATCAACTTCTATCATGCCGCCTCCTCCTCACCTTTTCTCGCAACTAAAAAGTCCCAAAGACCGCAGCCTTTCTTCCTAGGGGAGTCGCTCCATTCCCTCGATCATTTTGGGCACTGCCACCAACATCCTGATTGGCTATTCCAGCCCAGCAACATCTATCAGGAGTCTTGCTTCAAAAGTCACCTTAATGGCTCCCACATTGCTTAAACAATTACCTTATCGTAACATTTCCCCCTACTGCTCCGCGGCATATTAATGATGACGACAATGGTGTGGCTTTCACAATTGAATTCAGAGCCTTTAATGGGTCCGTTCCCTCCACAGGCAGATGGGAGTTGGTGCCATTTACGGCTGCACTTTTGTTGGAAATGCTTCATTTTTGCAGAAAGAAAAAAAGAGGGGGGGAAATTGAAAGAAAATGGCCCATGTCATCTAGAAATGTTAGTGGAGTAATCACAAAGCACAGCAAAATGAAACACTAAACCACCCCATAAAATGTTAGGGCTTCATCACCATAACTAATGAAAATATATGATTGACTCATAAAAAGCTCTTGGAAAGGGCCTTGTGCAATGACCGTTGTTTTATTAACGCTTATTAAACGGCTGTAATTGTTGGAAATGGCAGTTTTCCTGCTTTCCTCCTGGCTCCCTCTGAGCGGCTGTGCTCCTGTTGGGGATTTGTGCAGAAGGTGATTCTGACAGGTGCCAAACAGCTGAGGACGCTCTGCTCACATGCAGTTATTGATTGGTGCCTGACTCTGTTTCCCCAACGCCCCAAATTACATGGACAAAAGGCAGGATGAGGCAACAGAATTATTATTTTATAATAACAACAACAACATACATTTATTTCCAACATAACAAGTATAATAAAAGATGCCAAATAAAATAAAAGTAGAAAGGGATATCTAGAACTAAACAGAGAGGAACAAATTTCCATACCAAAACCAAACAAATTAATTATTTCCCGAACAGCTTAGTTATCGAACAAATTGACTCCTGAATGGAACAAACCTGGAAGTTTGCGAATGTTTTTTGGAAGCCGAACGTCCCACGCAGCTTACGCAGCTTCCGATTCAGCATAGGAAGCTCCTGCAGCCAATCAGAATCCACACCTTGGTTTTCAAACGGTTTTGGGAGTCGAACAGACTCCAGGAATGGATTAAGTTCAAGAAGCAATGTACATTATAATATTGATGATATTATTCTGTCGTTTGCCTTCTCTGGTTCTCACCACATATGTAAGCTTAACCATGCAGAAGATGTCCCAGATGTTAATTATCCCTTTTCTCATGGATCGTGCTCTCATTCCCCTGCCCACATACAATCTTAGAGTTGGAAGGGACCCTAAGGAGTCATCTAGTCAACCCCCTTGCAATGCAGGATTCACAGATAAAGAATCCCAGGCAAGTGGCTGCCTGGCCTCTGTTTGAAAACCTCCAATGAAAGAGAGTCCACCACCTCTTGCAGAAGTCAAACAGCTCTTACTTCTTTTCCTGATGTTTATTTGGAATCTCAAACCAATGGCTTCAAGTTACAAGGAAGGAGATTCTGACTAAAGATCAGGGAGAACTTTCTGAGGGTAGGAGCCACCTGACAGTGGGATGTACTCCTTCGATTAATGGTGAACTCTTCTTCCTTGGAGGTTTTTAAGCTATGGTTACCAGACGTCCCCGTTTCCCAGGGACAGTTTCCGGATTTACAAATCTGTCCCCGGACAAAATCCGTCCCCGGAATGTCCCCGGATTTCATTTAATGTCCCCGGATTTATATTTTAAGTGTTGTAGATTTATTAGTAGAGAATGAATGTTGCATGGTTGGTTCAACGGCACAAGACACATCATATGGGGACTTCCAGTGAGGCAAAATGGCGGGCGCCATGGCAGCGAGCAGCTCCTGAAGCCAGCCAGAGCCAATTACCAGGCTGGCTCCGGGCTGCTGAGACTGCCACTGCCAAGGGGTAACGGGGACACCCGGCACATCAACTGGGGGAACCGCTGACCCTCCTCCCACAACCCATATCGAGTTGGGAGCAAGAGTGCTTGGCCACCCGGCCAACTGCCCAGCGGTGCTCCGGGGCCAGTAAAAACCCCGGAGCTAATGTAGTGAGAAGGAGGAGAGGAGAAGGAGAAGGAAGAGAGAGGAAGAGGAAGGAGAAAAAAGAGGGGAGCCCTGACCTTGCCATGCCACTGCCACTGAGGAGGAGAGTTAGGAGAGCACTGGGAGGACAAGGACATGTGGCTGAGCCTACTCCATGGCAGCTAGTGCTCCAAGAGAGCAGGCCAGGACCCAGAGGAAGGCCACGCGACAGAGGAGACCACAGAAGAGAAGATATTGCTTCTTTATTTATTTTTAAAAATTATTTTTAAAAAAGAAAATTTTCTCTTTTTTAAAAAAAAGGGTCCCCGGAGTCTTTGAAAAAAAAAATCTTATTTTAAGGAAAGGTCAGATTCTTTACCTGTGAACCCTGCATTGCAGAGGGGTTGGGCCTGATGACTCTTGGCTTCCCTTCCAACTCTACAATTCTATGGTTCTATGGAGGGTGCTGTTGTAGCGAGTCAGGGGATTGAACTAGATGACTTTCAAGTCCTGCGCAGCTCCATGATCCTGTCATTCTAAAGCAGAGCATCTCAAGGCTCAAAGCTGGTTCTTCTGGTAGAGTATTTGATGGCCTTAGGAGGAGGAGAACCACTGCAGGCTCCACCTGGGGCTGCTGTGATGGCAGCCTCCCACCAGTCTCTTTGTCCTACTTGCACGTTTGTGGGCATCTGAGCCCTGTATTTTCATGCTGCTTTGTGGCTTGTTTCCCTTCCATCTGTGGCGCACCAAAAATAATAGGGCTCCCACAATGCACCAGGACACGGAGGCAGGTGACAGGCTGCATGTCATTTGACGTTCACTTTCATTATTTTAATTGCTGCTGTACAAATTTTTCCATTCAGCCGGGCCTGATTACACAGGGGGAGCAATCATCAACTCCGAAATTCAGTGTTATTGAACATGTTGTTTCGGTGACACACAAAGGCATGGCAGAGATGTGATTAAGACAAGCATTAGTTACTTCTGAAAAGCGAGCAGTAGATTTAGGAGCAATGAGGATTAATTTGGGATAATTTGCAACTTCTGAGTCATGGCAGAAGCAACGACCGATTTGTCTTGGGGCTTTTAAAATTAGCCTTTCAGACCAAGTAAGAAACCTCTTCTGTGGCAGGCAGGAGGGCGGGCAGGCACGTGTGTGTGTGTGTGTGTGTGTGTGTGTGTGTGTGTGTGCGTGCGTGTCCTTCACAAACGGCAGAGTTCACTTGGGAATATTTTGAGAAGCAACAACTGAAAGGAAAAAAAACGAGGGGGAGAGCAATGGTTCTCTTGACTCCTGTTGTAGTCACTGAGTCCTCCCTCCCCTCCACCCCCTCTCAGGCTCCCAGGGAAAACTTTTTTCACACATTGTCCCCTAACGGCATTTTGGCTTGCAGTATCCTTTCTGGCGGGGATGCGGGTGGCGCTGTGGGTTAAACCACAGAGCCTAGGACTTGCCGATCACAAGGTCGGCGGTTCGAATCCCCGCGACGGGGTTAGCTCCCATTGCTCAGTCCCTGCTTCTGCCAACCTAGCAGTTCGAAAGCACGTCAAAGTGCAAGTAGATAAATAGGTACTGCTCCGGCGGGAAGGTAAACAGCATTTTCGTGCGCTGCTCTGGTTCGCCAGAAGTGGCTTAGTCATGCTGGCCACATGACCTGGAAGGTGTACGCTGGCTCTCTCGGCCAATAAAGCAAGATGAGTGCCGCAACCCCAGAGTCTGCCACAACTGGACCTAATGGTCAGGGGTCCCTTTACCTTTTTATTCTTTCTGGCAGGCTTTTGGTCAGCTGCGTGTTTGAGCTGATTTAATGGCCTTTGCCTGGATCCCTCCTCTCTTGCTGTTCCTTGACTGTATTATCTGCTGCTTTCTGTCTGCATTTGCCTGTGGGATTTCAATCTCAGCCAACATCTCAGATTCTACCCAGGCGCAGTACAGACTTCATCCTGCTGGACAGCTCCCTGCATTGGCCCAGTGCCTGAAGAGCTGTCCAGAATTTGAGGCTCTCCACTCAAGGCTGGTGCTGCTGTCCTCTGAGATCTCTCCCCGCCCCCTGCTCCCCACTGAACCCCATAAAAAGAACCTGTTAGATCAGGCCAATGACCCATCAAGTCCAGCATCCTCTCAGTGGCCAACCAGATGCCCCAATGGGAAACTTCTCTCTAAACTAGGTAAAGGTAAAGGGACCCCTGACCATTAGGTCCAGTCGCGGCTGACTCTGGGGTTGCGGCACTCATCTCGCTTTATTGGCCAAGGGAGCCGACGTACAGCTTCCGAGTCATGTGGCCAGCATGACTAGGCCACTTCTGGTGAACCAGAGCAGCGCACGGAAACGCTGTTTACCTTCCTGCTGGTGTGGTACCTATTTATCTACTTGCGCTTTGACGTGCTTTTGAACTGCTAGGTTGGCAGGAGCAGGGACCGAGCAACGGGAGCTCACCCCGTCGCGGGGATTCGAACTGCCGACCTTCTGATTGGCAAGTCCTAGGCTCTGTGGTTTAACCCACAGCGCCACCCGCATCCCTCTCTCTAAACTAAGGACATCCCAAATGCTGCAACTGTTTTTCGACTTTCCCCATCTCTCCCAGCAGCTTCATGCTGTTCCAGAGGGTAGGACTGAACCAATGGATTCAAATGACAAGGAAGGAGATTCGGACTAAACATTACAAGGAACTTTCTGAGGGTTGGACCTGCACAACCGTGGAAGGGACTCCCTTGGAAAGGAGTGGCCTCTCCTTCTTGGCAGGTTTTAAACAGAGCCTGGATGGCCATCTGCCAGGTATTCTTTAGCTGTGATTCCCGTATTGCAGGAGTTGGGCTAGATGACCTTCTGAGTCTGTGCTGGTCTTGTGGGTTACCCAAGAGACGAGGTCCAAGTCCAGTCCGTGGTTGAAGGTGCAACGTGGAGGCAGTCTTTAGTAGCTGAAGCTGGGTGCAGGGCAGGGAGTCGGGTGAAGTCAGGAACAGGCTTGCAAGCAGGGAGCCAGGGCGGGTCAGGAGCTCAGGCAGGAAAGCAGGACAGGGTTCAGGCAGGAACTAGCAACCAACAATGTTGCTCCCGCAACTTGGGACTGGGGCTGGCCGGCTTTTATCTGCCCCGAGGCATAGGGCGGCCCCGATCCTCTGGTGACTCACCTCTCCTGGCCTGGAGGCGAGCACTCCTCCTGCGGGAACTTAGTTCCCTCCGCCTCTCTGCCCTGAGCCTCTGCAGCCCAGGAGAGGCTGGAGGGTCACCGGACCCAGAGGCAACCTCAGCTACCTCTGACGGGGCTGAGAGTGGAGCACCTGCAGGCAATGGGTCCTCCATCACCTCAGGAGCCAGAGCAGACTCAGCTGATGCCTGCACCTGAGGACCCAGCACAAGTGAGGACCCTTCAGGCTCAGCTGGTTCTGGAGGCAGGGAATCCTGTGCAGGCTGGGATCTCTCAGGTTCAGCATCCGAGTCCAAATCCCAGGCCATCACAGAGTCTCTCCCAACTCAGCAACACCATAATTCAACAGCCCTGCTGTTGGCAACTCAAGCCTTTTCTTGCTGGTGCTCCACTCTTCAACTACTTTCCTAGACAGTTGGGGGATGAGTCCTTGAGGGAACAGAGCAGTTTCTCTTGGCAAACTGCCCAGACCTACCCAAACAGCAGGCTGCTGACTGGAGGCAGCTCAACACATTGATGTATGGCTGTGTCTTCTTAAACAGAGGATCCATATTCTTAAACTTAAGTTGCCATGACGCTGGGACATTATGAACACTCCAAACCAATTAAATCTTACAAACAAACCAATCTTTGGTGGTGCAGCACATAAGGCTTGGTGTGCCTGTGAAATTAGACACCCATTGTTGTCCCCCTGGATTCTGCAGGCTGCTTTGCATGCATTGTAATTCACCCTGTCTCCTTACCCGCCGGGCCCTTTTCCTCCTGGATGCTCAAGGACAAAGCACACATGCAGTGCTGTACCCCAGGCAGACCCCTGGCTTGCCCAGAGAACTCCAGCTGGAGATGAGCTGTTTTCATAATGGGCTGTTGTCATGAATAGTGTGAATGTTAGGCCCAAAAGAAGATGGAGAATTCGCAAGGCATGATATGTTGGCAAGCGAAGCGAGAAACTAGTTTTATCAAAGAGGCATGTATGACTGTGGTGTTGTCTTAGGCTGTTGTTTCATTGTTTAGTCATGTCCAACTCTTCATGACCCCCTGGACCAGAGCACACCAGGCCCTCCTGTCTTCCACTGCCTCCCACAGCTTGGTCAAACTCATGTTTGTGGCTTCGAGAACACTGTCCAACCATCTCGTCCTCTGTCGTCCCCTTCTCCTTGTGCCCTCCATCTTTCCCAACATCAAGATCTTTTCCAGGGATTCTTTCCAGAGAGGTGGCCAAAGTATTGGAGCCTCAGCTTCAGGATCTGTCCTTCCAGTGAGCACTCAGGGCTGATTTCCTTCAGAATGGAGAGGTTGGATCTTCTTGCAGTTTATGGGACTCTCAAGAGTCTCCTCCAGCACCAGAATTCAAAAACATCAATTCTTCGGCGATCAGCCTTCTTGATGGTCCAGCTCTCACTTCCATACATCACAACTGGGAAAACCATAGCTTGAACTATACGGACCTTTGTTGGCAAGGTGATGTCTCTGCTTTTTAAGATGCTGTCTAGTTTTGTCATTGCTTTCCTCCCAAGAAGCAGGTGTCTTTAAATTTTTACGGTAAGCAAAAAAACCCCGGACAAAAACAGGGATGAACTGGCAATGGGCCACGGACATGAGATAAAGGTCTGGAAGATACTGTCTGTCTGCTCTGAGGTATGACTGGAAAGGGTTTTCTTGATGATGGTCCAGGAGGGCAGGAGAAGAGCGGTGGAGACAGCCCTTCAGCAGACAGCCCATGGTCGGCAATGGGAAAGAAGACTATAAAGAAGACTATAAAAAGGACCCCTTTGCATGCCCTCAGTGTGCCGGGACTAGTGCTACAGCTCGACACCCACAGCTCTTGCATGAGGCATGATCAACCTACGTGAAGGTCCTTGTATGGATGAATGAATGTGTGAACCTCTTGGTACGGTAAAGGTAAAGGGACCCCTGACCATTAGGTCCAGTCATGGCCGACTCTGGGGTTGTGGCGCTCATCTCGCTTTATTGGCCGAGGGAGCCGGCGTACAGCTTCAGGGTCATGTGGCCAGCATGACTAAGCCACTTCTGGCGAAGCAGAGCAGCGCACGGAAATGCCGTTTACCTTCCCACCGGAGCGGTACCTATTTATCTACTTCCACTTTGACATGCTTTCGAACTGCTAGGTGGGCAGGAGCTGGGACCGAGCAACGGGAGCTCACCCCGTGGCAGGGATTCGAACCGCCAACCTTCTGATCGGCAAGTCCTAGACTCTGTGGTTTAACCCACAGTGCCATCCACGTCCCAAACCTTTTGGTACCAATGTATTAATGTATACTTGACTATATGAAATAAATGTTACATGAAAGGTGTAACCCAGACCTGGTCTCCAATGTGTCTTATTGAAAGTCCTATAGGATACGGGATATAACTTGTCTCTCCAGAACCAGGTAACCACGGTTTGGTGACATAAATGGACACGGGGGGGGGGTCTGTCTCTTGTGAGCAATTAGGCACAGTCGATGGAACAGCACGAGGCCACCTATGTGTGCTGCCTGTAAGGTCCAAGGTCTGCATTCCCTTGTGAGTAATCTTTTGGGGAACATATCTGCCCAGTTATGGGCAAATCAGTTTAAGAATGATATTTGCCACCTGGAAGGTGTGCAGAGGAGGGCGAGCAAGAGGGTCAAGGGTCCAGGAACCAACAGTTGAGGGTGTTGGGGATGTTTAGCCTGGGAAAAAAGAGACTGGAAGGAGATAGGGCCACCTGTCATGAATGCTTTAGGGAAGTTTTTAAGGTTTGCAGTTTTAATCTGCTTTTAGTGTTCTGTTGGGAGCTGCCCAGCGTGGCTGGGGAAACCCAGCCAGATAGGCGGGGGTATAAATAATAAAATTATTATTATTATTATTATTATTATTATTTGTCAGGGGTTCAGGAGCAGAGGCGAGGGCAAGGGAGGAAACAGAGAGCGAGGGGGAGGAGGCAGAAGAAAGGATGAGTGATGACGACGACCCGAGATCTCCGAGTCTTTCCAGTGAATCAGAAGATTCACAAAAAGGAGCACCAGTGGCCAGGGCAAGGGGGGAGACTAGGGGGACACCCCAGGAAGATAGAGCCAGAGGGGACTCAGAGGGGAGCAGTTGGAAATCGGGACCAGCGTCACCGCCAGAGAGTAGGAAAGAGGAAGAGCGCCAGGGATCAAGCGCTGGCAGCTCGCAACAGGAGGGAGGGCACGAGTCAGGAGTGGCCACACCTTCATCGGGGAGCGAAGTAACGGTTAGACGGAAAGTGGAAGGTTGGGCGCGCGCGCCAAGTTCAAATGCACAGGAAGGTGGCGCAGTAGGCAGCCCGGAAAGGGAGCCAGGTCCTAAAGCCCGGCGCAAGGAGACAGGAGAGTCCAGGGGGTCAGCGTCAGAAGAATCCCGAAAGGAAGAGACCCAGGGGGGCAGAGGGACCCAGAGGAGAACTGTCAGGCGGAAAAGGTGGAGCAGGGCTAGGATATTAAGTTGGTGCGCAAGGGGCGGAGACTCAGACGGAGCTTCGCCGATCTAAGCATAAGACGTAGGGTTGCACGCAGCAGCTCGAGAATGGAGACTGTAACTCAATAAAGACTTTTATTTAACGATCGCTGGCTAGCGTGATCCTCTGTGAGCTAGGATCTGGAAGTAACCCTGACAGTAAGCTCCGTCTCTTCAAATTGTGGGCATCCACGGCCTCGTGGAGAGGAGGGAAAGCGGGTGCCTACAAGAGAGCTCACGAACGGCAGACAATATGACGGCCGAACAGCAAATAACGGAACTCAGAGAAGCAGTTTCACGACTGAATGCCGAGGCGCTGGCGTCCAGGAAGAGAGAGGAGGAAGCAGCTGCCGCCTACATGGATCTCCAGGTCAGGTTGGACGTGCTTACGAAGCAAGGGCAACAGACACCCAAACCAGAGGGGATTGGGTTGGGGAGACGCACAGGCGGTCTGGTCTCTCACTTCGATGGGAATTTGCAACAGTACCCCAACTTTAGAGCAGACGTAATGTGTGCACTGCAACTGCTGCACAAAGACTTTAGAGATGAACAAGAGAAAGTGGGGTTCGTCATGTCCCATTTGCATGGAGACGCTAAAGCATGGCTGCGCAATTTGTGGAGAGATAAGGATCCTGCGCTCCAAAATGCGGACGCCTTTATTAAAGCGATGGATGGGTGTTTTTTATCAAGCATTGACGTGGATCTTGCCCGAAAGGAGGTGCATGGACTAAGGCAAGGGAGGGCCAGCGTAAGGCAGTATCATGCCCGCTTTTTCGCTTTGGTCAGTGCCCTGGAATGGGACAGAGATTCGGCTCCTGTCAGAGACCTTTTTTGGGAGGGCTTGCACAACTCGGTCAAAGATGAGATTGCGAGGGGGGAGAGACCCCGGACCACGCAGGAGATCGTTCAGAGGGCGTTGGCGGTGGGGGTGCGGCTGGAAGAACGTCCGTGGAGCAGGGACGAAGGGCGCAGCGGGCGCGAACCAGCCAGGGGCTCCTCCTTCCTTCCCAGAGAAGCAGCGCGTGCGCAATCCACGCCTCCAACAGGGGGAGGGGTGGAACCGATGGAGGTTGGGAGTGCAAGGGCTCAGTCAGCAGCCAGAGCCCTAGCACCGGCAGCAGTGAAAGCGAAGCCTCCTAGAGGGAACAGGAAGTGTTATATCTGCGAGGATCCAGGGCATATGGCGAAAGAGTGTCCCCGGAGGCTCCACAAGCACACTGCAGCCTCAGCAATGGTGACTGCAGCAACGCAGCACGGAGAACCACAGCAGGGAAACGACGATGTCTGGCTGGAGGAAGAGGCACTGGGGCCCAGCCAGACGTGTCAGTGAAGCAGTCCCCAGAGATTTTACCGCCCATGGACCCCCTCCCGCCCAAGCCAGTAGTGAGGCTCACCGCATCGCTCCAGCTACCCAATGGAATCACCATGGACGTGCCGATCACCGTCGACTCGGGAAGCAATGCAGACTTCATAGGGCAGGACTTTGTCGACCGGCACGCTATACAGTTGCTGCCTGCCACGCTGCCCCTGCAGGTTGTCACGGTGGATGGCAGGGAGCTGCTAGGGGGGCAGGTGGTGAAGCAGACGCCACCTATGGTGCTGCGGCTTGGAAATCACAGGGAAATCATCAGCTTCAACGTCACTCAACTCTCGGACACGCCTATTGTATTGGGCATGAGTTGGCTGGACAAGCACAGCCCGACGCTGGCTTGGTACCAGAGGCAGCTGACCTTCGGCTCTTCCTTTTGTGCTGGACACTGCATCATGCCCCAGCAGGAAGGGGAGCAAGAGGAGTCACAGCTGCTGCTAGGCACGCTGCAAGCGATTCCCCACAAGTACGCAGAATTTTTGGAGGTTTTCTGCGAGAAGGAGGCAGACAAGCTAACCCCCCACAGACCATATGACTGCAAAATTGACCTGCTGCCGGGGGCGGCACTGCCCAAAGGGAAGCTGTATTCCATGACTGAAGAAGAACTGCAAGAACTCAAAGAGTTCATAGATCATAATTTGGAGCGCGGTTTCATCCGAGAGTCCCAGGCAGCGGGGGGCAGTCCTGTATTCTTTGTGAAGAAGCGAGACACGCCCCAAAAAAGACTCGTAGTGGACTACCGCATTTTGAACAGTGTGACCAAGCCATCGGACTTCCCCATGCCCCGAATCGACGACCTCCTCGCAAAAGTACGCAAGGGCAGCGTGTTCACCAAGTTGGACCTGCGAGGGGCGTACAACCTCATTCGCATGCGGGAAGGAGATGAGTGGAAGACAGCCATGTTCACGCCCCTGGGCACCTACGAATATAGAGTTATGCCTTTTGGATTGCAAAATGGCTCCCACGTTTTTCAAGCTTTCATGCATCACGTGTTGGCGGGGCTCCTCTACAAGACGTGCGTCTGTTTCTTGGATGACATCCTGATCTTTTCGGAATCGCAGCAGGAGCATGACAGACACGTCAGGGAAGTGCTGAGCAGGCTACAGCAACATAGGCTTTACGCCAAGCTGGAGAAGTGCCAATTCGACGTGACGGAGGTGGATTTCCTGGGCTACAAGTTGTCTGACAAGGGGCTCGCCATGGACAGCGCCAAGGTTCGAGCGGTGTTGGATTGGAAAAGCCCACGCAACCGGAAGGAGGTCCAACGGTTTGTCGGCTTCGCGAACTTCTATCGCAAGTTCATCAAAGGCTTCGCTATGCAGACAGCGGCCATCACGGACACGCTCAGTTCCAAGAAAAAGAAGTTCATCTGGACAGCGCAGGCGGAGCAGTCCTTTCAGGCACTCAAGCGTCTTTTCGCGTCGGAGGAACAGCTGCTTCATGTCGACCCCAGCAGACCGATGAGAGTTGAAACAGACGCCTCGGACAGGGCCGTCGGAGCAGTCCTGCTGCAGAAGGACCCGCAGGGGGTTTGGAGGCCCGGAGCGTTTTACTCCAGGAAGCTCAGCAAGTCCGAACAGAACTACACCATCTGGGACAGGGAGTTGCTGGCTATTCATGCAGCATTCAAAGCATGGAGGCACTTCCTGATTGGAGCCAAGCACACGGTGCAGGTCTGCACGGACCACAAGAATCTGGAGCACTGGCGCACGGCACAGTTCCTGAACCAGAGGCAGATACGTTGGGCTGAGTTCTTTGCGAACTTCGACTTCCGAATAGAGTATGTCCCGGGGGACACCAACATCATGGCGGACGCGCTCTCCCGTAAGCCACAGTATCTGGAGGACGCCACGCCAGCGGCCGCCATGCACATCTTCGCACCAACAGTGTGGGCGTGCGCTGCGACGACAGTGGACCTGGAGGCGGTGCGACGAGCGTTGCAGAATGACTCCTTCGCGCAAGCAAAGATGGCAGAGATGCAAAGGGGCACGGCAACGACCGACGGGTTCCAGCTGAGAGATGGATTGCTCATCCGCAAAGGGGCCATCTACGTGCCGGGAGACGAACTTCGCGCCAAGGTACTGCATCAGCTGCACGACGCGCCCACTGCCGGGCACTTTGGCAAGGAGAAGACGGTGGAATTAGTCGCCAGGGATTTCTGGTGGCCCGGAATGAGAGGGGAGGTCGCGGACTACGTGGCGAGGTGCGACACCTGCCAGAGGGCCAAACCAGTGCACAGACCGCCGGCCGGACTGTTGGAACCGCTGCAAACTCCGGTCGAACCATGGGAGAGAGTCGCCCTGGACTTCGTCACGGATCTGCCCAGCTCGAGGGGCAAGACGGCCGTGCTGGTGGTGGTGGACTTGTTCTCCAAGATGGCACATTTCATCCCGTGTGCGAAGGTGGCCACGGCGGAACAAACCGCCAAACTGTTCATAGACCACGTGTTCAAGGTTCACGGTCTGCCACGGTCTATTCTGTCCGACCGCGGGCGGCAGTTCATCTCGAATTTCTGGCAGAAGCTGATGGGCTTCCTAAACGTCAAGATCAACCTGGCGTCGGCGAGACACCCGCAGACCAACGGGCAAGCGGAGCGGGTCAATGCCATCATGCAGCAGTACCTGAGATGCTATGCGAATCAACAGCCTGCGACGTGGGTGGATTACCTGCCGCTCGCCGAGTTCGCCTACAACAACACGAAGCACGTGTCCACGGGGGTCACGCCGTTCTTCGCCAACAACGGGAGGCACCCCAGAACCTTCCCGGGACTGGAAAGACTGGTGGAGGGGGAGCCGCAGACAGCAGATGCGTTCGCGTCGGAGTTGCAGGAGGTCCACGATCAGCTGCGGCGGCACCTGGAGCTGGCCAAACACGCATACAAGGTGCAGGCAGACAAACACAGAAGGGTTGGCGAAGAGATCCATGTGGGAGACTGGGTCTGGTTAGCAGCCCACGCAGTGCCGGCCAGGTCGTTGGCCAAGAAGAAACTAGGGCATAAGCAACTGGGGCCCTACCAAGTCGAAGAGCAGGTCAACCCGGTGGCTTTCAGGCTGGCGCTTCCGGAGGGTTCCAGAATGCATCCGGTGTTCCACAGATCGGTGCTCACTCCCTACAAGGCACCGCACAGGTTTCAGGAACCCGGAACGGCGCCGAGTCCGCTCCGAGAGGGAACCAGGCAACGGGGAGTGGCACAGGAGGTGCGCCTCAACGAAGTCACGGAGATTTTGGACTCCAGATGGGGGGAAGAGGGGGTAGAATACCTTCTCGCTAAGGAGGGCACCCCGGCCAGTGCCAACAGCTGGGTGCCGGGCTACGCTTTAGATGAACCTCTGCTCAAGGAAGAGTTTCATGCCCTCTTCCCCCATAGGCCAATGCCAGCGGACTTTTTCGACGACTGTCTTTTCACGCCCACGTTTTCAGCCAGCACGTTCCGGGGGTTCGACTCGGATGAGGAACCGACACGAGACGCCCGTTCCCCGGAGGGGTCACCCTCGGGATCTGCTTCAGAACCCTCGTATTGGTGGGATGATCGACCAGAGGAGCAGTGGCGCAGAAAGTGGCTGGAGGGTCCAGGACGAGCAACGCCTCCAGAAGGAAGCGAGGGAGAGACGGACATGGACGTTTTCGGGGACGACCAGGGTTTCGAGCACGGCGGCACAGAGATGGAAGCAGAGGTGACCGTCGTCGACGAGAGCAGGGAGGAAGAACCGGAAGACTTCAGATGGAGGCCCGCCACGGGAAGCGAACTGTACCCGACATTCGTCCCTTTGACACGGCAGCACCCAGCTCCCGCACCGGAAGGAGGGGAGGGGGGAAGAGGGGGCTTCGAGGGGGGGATGGATGTCAGGGGTTCAGGAGCAGAGGCGAGGGCAAGGGAGGAAACAGAGAGCGAGGGGGAGGAGGCAGAAGAAAGGATGAGTGATGACGACGACCCGAGATCTCCGAGTCTTTCCAGTGAATCAGAAGATTCACAAAAAGGAGCACCAGTGGCCAGGGCAAGGGGGGAGACTAGGGGGACACCCCAGGAAGATAGAGCCAGAGGGGACTCAGAGGGGAGCAGTTGGAAATCGGGACCAGCGTCACCGCCAGAGAGTAGGAAAGAGGAAGAGCGCCAGGGATCAAGCGCTGGCAGCTCGCAACAGGAGGGAGGGCACGAGTCAGGAGTGGCCACACCTTCATCGGGGAGCGAAGTAACGGTTAGACGGAAAGTGGAAGGTTGGGCGCGCGCGCCAAGTTCAAATGCACAGGAAGGTGGCGCAGTAGGCAGCCCGGAAAGGGAGCCAGGTCCTAAAGCCCGGCGCAAGGAGACAGGAGAGTCCGGGGGGGTCAGCGTCAGAAGAATCCCGGAAGGAAGAGACCCAGGGGGGCAGAGGGACCCAGAGGAGAACTGTCAGGCGGAAAAGGTGGAGCAGGGCTAGGATATTAAGTTGGTGCGCAAGGGGCGGAGACTCAGACGGAGCTTCGCCGATCTAAGCATAAGACGTAGGGTTGCACGCAGCAGCTCGAGAATGGAGACTGTAACTCAATAAAGACTTTTATTTAACGATCGCTGGCTAGCGTGATCCTCTGTGAGCTAGGATCTGGAAGTAACCCTGACATTATTATTATTATTTATTATTATTATTATTATTATTATTATTATTATTATTATTATTATTACAGTGGTACCTCAAGTTATAGATGCTTCAGGTTACATACGCTCCAGGTTACAGACTCCGCTAACCCAGAAATAGATTAGATTAGATTAGATTAGATTAGATTAGATAGATTAGATAAATTTATTGTCATTGTCCGTATATACACAGTATACACAACAACGAAAATCAAACACCCACCCAAAGACCGGGTTCGCATATACATTTGCACGTATCTCCGAACTCTCATCCTATTTAGACATAATCTATAAAACATAACATAATCCAGAATATAGCATGACCTATTAAAGGCATAACATAACCTAAAACCTATCTCATTCCTTCTACTCCCTTCTTACTAAACCTTGCAACTGGCCCTGAGATCATTATTTAGTGCAATCAGAGCTCTTGGATAGAAACTATTCAGAAGGCGTGTGGTTCGTGTTTTCATTGTCCTATATCTTAGCTCAGGTTAAGAACTTTGCTTCAGGATGAGAACAGAAATCTCACAGTGGTGGCGCAGCGGCAGCAGGAGGCCCCATTAGCTAAAGTGGTACCTCAGGTTATGAACAGTTTCAGGTTAAGAACGGACCTCCAGAATGAATTAAGTTCTTAACCCGAGGTACCACTGTATTATTGCGCTTTAGTTGTGGTTCCTGCATCGCATGGGGTTAGACTAGATGGCTCTTGGTGTCCCCTCCAACTCTACAGTGCTGTAATCCTATGAAGCACAACACAGGTGCTCTCAAAGTGAATTTGCTGAGGTCTCTCTCTCCCTCCAGAAGGAGATGGTTCTGTTTTCAGAGCCTGAGGTTGCTATTAGGGCCCCAAACACTCGACCCCCTCATGATATAGAGCTGGAATAATTGTTCAGCAAAGTGGCTCCCTCTGGGTGGTGGCAGGAGGGACTGTGGGGAAAACGAGCCCTCCCTAGTATTTGGCTGCAATTTATTTGTAGCTGGGAACCAGAGAGTGATATAAGCAACAAGGCAATTAGATTAAATTAAACCTGACAAGATTACAACTGCATTCTCAGGTAAACTCTCCCCTGTGAAGCCAGAAGTGGAAGATCAAAGCCGCCCCCCAACAAAATGGAAATTCAAGGAACACATTTATAGAAATGGAAAAGACAGTGAAAGCAACGGGGCCAAACACAGGAAGGAACCTGGAGAGAGACTCACGGGCTTGGAAGAGCTATCCAAGGGCGTAATTGCAGCTTGTATATTGATTTTACATAGATAAGAAAGCAAATTTTTTCTCGCAGCAAAGCTGGGTTTATTGCATTTATTTCCCCACAGAGCCAATGTTTCTCATTAGAAAAAAAAGAAAAGAAAGTGTGTTCTTAACTGCATTGTTTTTTGGAAAGCGTTATTAACTGGAATCCTGGTCCCCACTGGTTTCTGTCATCTTGTAAATTGGCTTGTTAGGGAGGTTTCTTCGAATCAGAGAATCGTAGAGGTGGAAGGGAACCCCAGTGGTCATCTAGTCCAACCTCCAGCTGCTAAAAAAAATCCCTGATAAATGGCCATCCAACCTCTGTTTAAAAACCTCCAATGAAAGAGAGCCCACCACCTTCTAATGGAGTCCGTTCCACTGTTGCCATCACAAAGTCCTTCTGAATGTTTAGTTGGAACCACCTTTCTTGTTATCTGAATCCATTGATTCGGGTCCCTCCCCTGTGGAGCGTCAGAAAACAAGTTTGCACCATCTTCCATGGGACAGCCCTGTAGGGAGGTGACTATCCTGTCACCTCTCAGTCTCCTTTTCTCCAGGCGACAACCCACTCTTTAAAGGTGAATCAGAGCAAACAGCAATCAGCATAAAACTCAAATTGCCGTTTGCTCCGATTCAGCAGTAAAGATCAGGTTTTCCTGGTGAAAGTGGGGGGGGGCGGCACTCAAACACAGATTGGAAAAGCTCAGAGATGTGCTTAGAAAGCACAGGACAAAAGGTAAAGGGACCCCTGACCGTTTGGTCCAGACGCGGATGACTCTGGGGTTGCAGCGCTCATCTCGCTTTACTGGCCAAGGGAACAGGCGTACAGCTTCCGGGTCATGTGGCCAGCATGACTAAGCAATTTCTGGTGAACTAGAGCAGCGCACGGAAACGCCGTTTACCTTCCTGCCGGAGCGGTACCTATTTATCTACTTGCACTTTGACGTGCTTTTGAACTGCTAGGTTGGCAGGAGCTGGGACCGAGCAACGGCAGCTCACCCCATCACGGGGATTCGAACCGCCGACCTTCTGATCAGTAAGCCCTAGGCTCTGTGGTTTAGACCACAGTGCCACCCGCATCCCCATTTAGTCCCTCATAAAAAGATAGACATGACACAGTCTTCTATAAAAGTATAAAAAGAGTTTACTCACTCACATTCTGTTCACAAATGGATCCCAGAAGGCAGACTTAAGTTACAAAAGCCAAGAGAGCATCTTAGGCTAAGCAGATGTTGCTTCTTCAGCAAATGTAGTCAGAGAGAGAGAGATGGCGGCCAGTCCTATGCTTTTGTTACTGTGCTGGTCCCAGGGGTAAGGTACCGTGAGTGTAGCAGAGTCCACACGAAGAGGGGCGAGGTACGATGCAGAGAGCCGGGCGGGGAACAGGAACACTGGAACAGAAGGCTGAGTAGGTAGCAGGATCACCGGATGGACGGGAACAGGAGGCCGAGCAGGGAACAGGAGTACTGGATAGTCAGGAACAGGAGGCCGAGCAGAGATCAAGAACACAGGAAGATCCGAAGCCAACAACGACGTTGCTCCCGCAACCTGGGGCCGGCCTGACTGGGCTTTTATCCTCTTCTAAGGTCAGGGGCGGTCCCGACCCCCAGGAGCCCCGCCTCCTCTGGCCTTAAGGCGAGCACTCCTCCTGGGGGCAACCAGTTCCCTTCGCCTCTCTGCCCTAAGCCTCTGCAGATCAGGAGAGGCCGAAGGGTTACTGGGCCCTGGAGGAGGCTCACCTGTGGCCACTGAGTCATCCAGCACCTCTGGGGCCAGAATGGTTTCACCTGGTGCCTGCTCTTGAGTTTCCTCAGCATCTAGGCCTTGCCCCAGTTCAGCCGGCCCTGGAGGCGGGGACTCCTGTGCCGGCTGGGATTCCTCCGGATCGCTCTCAGACTCGGAATCCCAGGCCATCACACCATCCCCCCTCCCAGGCCCCCCCCCTCACTTGAGGGTCCGGACCCGGCTTGCTGGGGTACGCCGCATGAAACTCTCGGATGCAGGCAGGCGCGTGGACGTTGGCCGCTGGTTCCCAGGAACGGTCCTCTGGCCCATACCCCTTCCAGTCAATGAGATACTGCAGCCTTCCCCTGCGGTATCGGGAGTCCAGAATGCGTTCCACCTCGTACTCAGGCTCTCCCTGCACCAAAACTGGCTGCGGTCGGGGACGGTTCGGGTGGAACTCGTCGGGTGGGGCCACCGGACTCAGAAGGGACCTGTGGAATACCGGGTGAACCTTCAGGTGTGCTGGCAACCGGAGACGGAATGCCACAGGCGAGACCTGGTTCACGATAGGGAACGGGCCAGTGAACCGGGCATCCAGCTTCCGCGAAGGTCGAGAAGGGTGGAGGTGGTGAGTGGAAAGCCACACCAGGTCACCGACGTGAAGTTCCGGCCCCACCTGGCGGTGGCGGTCGGCCTGGACCTTGTACGCCTCCTTGGCCTGGCGCAGCTGCTCCATCAACAGCTGTTGCTGGGACTGGAGCTCCTGAAGCCACTCTGTCACCGCAGGGACCGCAGATGCCGGCAGCACATCCGGAAACAACCGTGGATGAAAACCATAACTGGCTTGGAACGGGGTCTGCTGGGTGGACGCATTCACCGCGTTGTTATAAGCGAACTCCGCCAATGCTAGGTGGTCGACCCAGTCGTCCTGCTGGTAGCTGCAGTAACACCGGAGGTACTGTTCCAGCACCGCGTTCGCCCGTTCCGTCTGGCCATCAGTCTGTGGGTGGTAAGCAGATGAGAGACAGACCTCTGTCCCGAGGGCCTGGTGCAAGGCACGCCAAAACCGGGACGTGAACTGAACGCCACGGTCGGACACTACACGCTCAGGTAGGCCATGCAGGCGGAAGACATGCTGAAGGTACAGCTGCGCGGTTTCCTTAGCTGAGGGTACGGATGGGCAGGGGGCACAGTGCACCATCTTCGTGAAGTGGTCGGAGAAAACTAGAAGGCAAGTGCAGCCACGAGACGGGGGTAACTCCACTACAAAGTCCAAAGAGACTGTGTGCCAAGGACGTGGTGGAACCGGCAACGGCTGAAGAAGGCCGGGGGGTCGCCCGGTAGGCCCCTTGGCCCGCCTGCAGACGTCACAACCAGCGACGTAGCGAGCCACGTCGGCCTTCAAACGGGGCCACCAAAACTCACGGCTTACCAGATGGGTGGTCCGATACCGCCCAAAGTGCCCCGCCGCTGGCGCATCATGGGTCATCCGGAGAATCTCAGCCCGCAGCGGCCCTGATGGGATGTACAGGCGCCCGTGGTGCAGCAGAAGACCCTGATGCGAGACCAGCCCTGGATACTGAGGGCATGATCCTTCGGCCAGTTCCCGGAGTCGTTCCTGGGCCCAAGCGTCGACCCGCTGCTGTTCCCGCACCCGAGCCTGCAGTGGCTCAACCTCCTGGGTGGCCAGGAATGCGGCTGGTGGTAGGATCGTGGCGGGTGCCGCTTGCTGAACCGTGTCTACGTTGTCTTCGGGTTTCCGGGACAGGGCATCCGCCTTCTGGTTTTGGGAGCTAGGGATGTAGCGGATCCGGAACTGGAACCGGGAAAAGAACAGCGCCCACTGGATCTGCCTTTGGTTCAGCTTGCGGGTGGTCTGGAGGTATTCCAGGTTCCGGTGGTCGGTTCTCACCTCCACCGGGTGTCGTGCTCCTTCAAGATGATGGCGCCAAACCTCAAAGGCCACCTTGATGGCCAGTAGTTCCCGCTCCCACACGGTATAGTTACGCTCCGCTGGGAGGAGCTGGCGGGAATAGAAGGCGCAGGGTAAAAGTGGCGCTTCCGGTCCGTGCTGCTGAGACAAGACGGCACCGAGAGCCGTACTGGAGGCGTCAGTCTCTACCACAAAGGGTCGCGAAGGATCCGGATGTTGCAAGATTGGCGCGCTCTGGAAACAGGCCTTCAACCCTTGAAACGCCTCCTCCGCCTCCTTGTCCCAGGAAAACGGCGTCTTGGGGCGCAGTAGTCGGGTCAACGGGGTGGTGCGGTGAGCATAGTCCGCAATGAAGGTCCGGTAATAGTTGGCGAACCCCAGGAAACGCTGTAGGTCCTTGCGGTTCCGAGGTGCCGCCCATTCTCGAACCGCTGCCACCTTCCCAGGATCCATCTGCACCCCACCTGGTGAGAGTCGGTGACCCAGGAAGTCCACTGACCGCTGATGAAACTCGCACTTGCTGAGCTTTGCATACAGACGATGCTCACACAAGCGCTGCAGCACGGTCCGGACATGGCCTTCGTGGCACGCCGGGTCACGGGAGTAAACCAGAATGTCATCCAAGTACACCACCACGTACTTGTCTAGCAAGTCCTGGAACACGTGGTTGATGTACCGTTGGAACACAGCAGGCGCGTTGCACAAACCAAAGGGCATAACCAGGTATTCGAACTGTCCGTACCGGGTCCCAAATGCGGTCTTCCACTCATCCCCGGCGCGGATCCGAATCAAATTGTAGGCACCCCGGAGGTCTAGCTTGGTGAACACCTGCGCCCCTTGCACCTGCTCCAGTAACTCCGAAATAAGGGGCAAGGGGTACCGGTCCGGGATGGTAATTTTGTTCAGGGCCCGGTAATCATGGCAAAGGCGGAGCTCCCCACATTCCTTTTTAACAAAGAGCACTGGCGCAGCAGTGGGCGAGGTAGAAGGCCTAATGAACCCACGCTCCAGGTTCTTGCGCAAGAAGTCCTGTAAAGCCTCGCGCTCTGGCTCTGTTAACGAGTATAAGCGACTCACCGGTAGAGGCGCTCCGGGCTGGAGGTCTATGCCACAGTCAAAGGACCGATGCGGCGGCAGCTGGTCTGCCCCCCGTTCCTCAAACACGTCGTGATATTCTCGGTATTCAGCGGGGAGCGTTGCAGCAACCTCCTCAGTGGGCGCAGCTGCTAGCATCTCAGTCTCAGCAGGAGAACTGGGGTCTGGGAAGTGTACAGTCCGTTTGACCCAGTCAATCCGCACATTGTGAGCCTCCAGCCAGTCCATCCCAAGCACCAGGGGGAACCGGGGCATGGAGGCTATATCCAGAGTTCACATCTCACGGTGCTGCTGGAGGCACAGGACCAGGGGCTGGGTCTCCTGAGTGACGGCACCCGAACGCAGGGGCCGTCCGTCGATTGCCTCCACCTGCACCGGTTCTGGCTTGTTCCGAAGTGGCACCCGATGCTGGGCAGCAAAAGCAGCGTCCATATAAGAGCGGGTTGCGCCCGAATCCACCAGCGCATGGGTAAGAATCCATGGCCCTCCTGGAGGGTATAGATGTACCGGAACCATAAGGTGTTGTAATTCAATTGGTGCGGCCCCTTTCTGTGCTGTTTGGGACCCCAGGTAGCCAGGGCCATCAGCTACTGGGGTTTGGTGGTTTCCCTGCGGCTGGCGTTTCTCAGGACAGGACCTTGCATAGTGTCCGCTTCCGCCACAATAGAGGCATAGATTCCCCTCCCGACGCCGCGACTTCTCTGCGGGGGAGAGGCGTGGCCGCACTGCCCCAAGCTGCTTAGGTTCCTCCAATGACTTAGCTGGGCCCGTGGGACTGCTGGTAGACACTGGAGCCAAGAACTGGAGGTGCCGGCGGTCCCGAGCCTGACGCCGGTCCTCTAGCCGATCGTCAATCTGTAGGCTCCATTGAATAAGGGTGTCTAGCGTGGTGGGGCGTTCCATTGTGGCCAGCTGGTCCAGTATCTCATCTGAAAGCCCCTCGAGATACTGGTCCCGGAGAGCCGAGTCGTTCCAGGTCAAGTCCTGTGCCAGCAGCCGGAATTCTGTGGTGTATGCGGCCACCGTGGTCTTGCCCTGCCTCAACCGCCGAATCGCCCGGTTGGCTTGACTCCCCTTCTGGGGGTTGCCGAACGCGGCCTCCAACAGATTGCAAAACCCCCCATAGTCTGTCAGCAAGGGGGAGTCTTGCCTGAGCAGCGGCAACGCCCACTTGGCCGCCTGGTCCTTTAACAAACTAATCAAGAAATGCACCTTGGTGCGGTCGTCAGGGAAATTCCGGGCGCGCCCCTGAATATACAGCTTGGCCTGGGCAAGAAACATGGGAAAGCTGGCCGGGGCCCCATCAAATTTCTCAGGCAAGGCCACTGGGTACTTGCCAGAAGCCGGGGCGTCGGCCCCAGGAGCCGGTAGGGCGTCCAAACGCTGCTGCAGTGCCGTAATCGCGTTACTGAGCTGCTGCACGGTGTGCCTCAAAGCCTGGTTCTCCTGGGCTATTGCCAACAGTGTAGCCGCTTGGTCGGCCATGGCCTCTGGCTCTTCCCGAACGCACCCCTACGAAGGGGGAGTGCGGGTGTGGCGGGAGCAAACTGTGCTGGTCCCAGGGGTAAGGTACCGTGAGTGTAGCAGAGTCCACATGAAGAGGGGCGAGGTACGATGCAGAGAGCCGGGCGGGGAACAGGAACACTGGAACAGAAGGCTGAGTAGGTAGCAGGATCACCGGATGGACGGGAACAGGAGGCCGAGCAGGGAACAGGAGTACTGGATAGTCAGGAACAGGAAGCCGAGCAGGGAACAGGAGTACTGGATAGTCAGGAACAGGAAGCCGAGCAGGGAACAGGAGTACTGGATAGTCAGGAACAGGAGGCCGAGCAGAGATCAAGAACACAGGAAGATCCGAAGCCAACAACGACGTTGCTCCCGCAACCTGGGGCCGGCCTGACTGGGCTTTTATCCTCTACTAAGGTCAGGGGCGGTCCCGACCCCCAGGAGCCCCGCCTCCTCTGGCCTTAAGGCGAGCACTCCTCCTGGGGGCAACCAGTTCCCTTCGCCTCTCTGCCCTAAGCCTCTGCAGATCAGGAGAGGCCGAAGGGTTACTGGGCCCTGGAGGAGGCTCACCTGTGGCCACAGAGTCATCCAGCACCTCTGGGGCCAGAATGGTTTCACCTGGTGCCTGCTCTTGAGTTTCCTCAGCATCTAGGCCTTGCCCCAGTTCAGCCGGCCCTGGAGGCGGGGACTCCTGTGCCGGCTGGGATTCCTCCGGATCGCTCTCAGACTCGGAATCCCAGGCCATCACAGTTACCTGCACAGGTGAGGCCATGACCACCTCTGGTCACATGCAGAGGAAGTCTGTCCCAGCTAGGAGGAAACAGGAAGTTCTGTCTGGCTGGTCCAGACATCCCCTTTTATGTCCACTCTAGGGATGTTGCACTTGACTGCTCTTGTGTTTCACATCCCATGCATGCTGGTGCCAAATATATTGCTCTGCATTCCTTTGGACCACAACAGCGAGACCAAGAGGGGGGTCTTGTCATCTGGGCAGCCCAAGGCCTCCATACACACTGTCCAGACTTGTGCCCCGGAGAGGTCACTTGGGTGCTGCTAATGCAGCAAAAACAACGCAGGAAGCAGCAGTTACAAGTTCCGGTTCCTGCAGCTACAGCAGGCGCTGTGATTCTCCAGAGGTCTGACTTCACCCTTGGAGGTGCACTCCATTGTCCCATCAGGTGGAAGCCAACAACAACAAAGGCAGGCTATATAGATACAGGGTGAATGGCTCCTCGCTCATGGCGACGCAGGAACCTTTACCCCTGCCTCTGCTGGAAACATGAAACGCAACACTACAGGCTTCTGATCTCCCCCGTCTTATGTATTCCTGCCCACTGTCAGGCCCTCAGAGGCTTGACCCAGTTCTGCTTGAATTGGCATTGCTGACAAAATGTGGGTTTGTGGCCTCTATGAGGCTTCTATTGAAGTTGCCAGAGAAGCAGAACCATTGCAGACAGCCAAAGGTGAAGCCTCCCAGATTAAAAAGCACAAAACTTACTCTTTTTTCTGACTTTATGCTAGCCTTTAAAATGTTGTAAGTATTTGGAGACTGACTAAGAAATCGAAATAATAATAATTTATTGTCTTTCCACTTTTAATTTGTATACAGCCCTTCTGTATTACTATAGACAACAAATGTAAAACAAAAATCACACACCTTGTAATAATCTGATCCAATACAAAAAAAGCCATAATAAAAACATTATTTTAAAGTAACTTTATTTGATATAAGTTGTTTTGATGTGTTATATTCAATAACCCATTAGAATATAAGTGTGCCCAATAAAACTGACTCTGAAAATTAACTCTTATCTAACCGCAAATAATAATTAAACAGAAATTCACTCTTAACAATTGCAACAAATAATTACTAAACTATAATCAATAAAAAATAACAACAAGTCACAATTCATGTATTTGTTTCTGGATGGTTTTTTTGCCACTTTGTTTCAGCGCTATTCTTTTTTCCCCTAAATTGATTTTTGTTGAGACTTTCTCAGACAAATAAGAAATAGATAATAGCAAACACAACATACATAACAAATCTTGACTGCGAACATAGTCCTGGTGCTGTTTTCTTGATGCACCGAAGGGGGGAGGGAATTGAAGCAACCAGAGGACATAGGAAGTGAGACGTAGAATCTGGAAGACCAAAGGAGGTGATTTATAATTTTTTTAAGTTAAGGCCAAAAGTGTTTAGGTATAATAAAGGTAAAGGTAAAGGAAAAGGCACCTCTGCCCTAGATCCAGTCGTGGACGACTCTGGGGTTGTGGTGCTCATCTCACTTTCAGGCCAAGGGAGCCAGCGTTTGTCTGCAGACAGCTTCCTAGTCGTGTGGCCAGCATGACTAAGCCACTTCTGGAGAACCAGAGCAGCGCACGGAAACGCCATTTACCTTCCTGCCGCAGCGGTACCTATTTATCTACTTGCACGTTGACGTGCTTTCGAACTGCTAGGTCAGTATGAGCTGGGACTGAACAACAGGAGCTCACCCCAGATTCAAACTGCCAACCTTCCGATCGACAAGCCCTAGGCTCTGTGGTTTAGACCACAGCACCACCCGTGCCCCTTTAGGTATAATAAAGGTAAAGGGACCCCTGACCATTAGGTCCAGTCGTGGCCAACTCTGGGGTTGCGGTGCTCATCTTGCTTTATTGGCCGAGGGAGCCAGCGTACAGCTTCCGGGTCATGTGGCCAGCATGACTAAGCCGCTTCTGGCGAGCCAGAGCAGCGCATGGAAACGCCGTTTACCTTCCCGCCGGAGCAGTACCTATTTATCTACTTGCACTTTGACGTGCTTTCGAACTGCTAGGTTGGCAGAAGCAGGGACTGAGCAATGGGAGCTAACCCCGTCGCGGGGATTCGAACCGCCGACCTTCTGATCGGCAAGCCCAAGAGGCTGTGGTTTAGACCACAGCGCCACCCGCGTCCCTTTAAGTATAATACCAACTTTTCCACTTTTAAGTTCGGAATAGAGTACAGTGGTACCTCGGATTAAGAACTTAATTTGTTCCGGAGGTCTGTTTTTAACCTGAAACTGTTCTTAACCTGAGGTACCACTTTAGCTAATGGGGCCTCCCACTGCCACTGTCGTGTGATTTCTGTTCTCATCCTGAAGCAAAGTTCTTAACCCGAGGTACTATTTCTGGGTTAGCAGAGTCTGTAACCTGAAGCATCTGTAACCTGAGGTACCACTGTAGTTGCTTTGGAAGACGATCATCAGGCACCCACACAACATGACCGGTCCAACGAAGTTGATGTTGAAGAATCATTGTTTAAACACTGGTGATCTTTGCTTCATCGAGTACACTGATATTAGTTATTACAGTGGTACCTCGGGTTAAGAACTTAATTCGTTCCGGAGGTCCGTACTTAACCTGAAACTGTTCTTAACCTGAAGCACCACTTTAGCTAATGGGGCCTCCCGCTGCTGCCATGGAGCACAATTTCTGTTCTCATCCTGAAGCAAAGTTCTTAACCTGAAGCACTATTTCTGGGTTAGCAGAGTCTGTAACCTGAAGCGTATGTAACCTGAAGCGTATGTAACCCGAGGTACCACTGTATTGTGAAACAGTAGGAAGAACACCACATCGAGCATCTTGGGGGGAAAGTGGGAAAGAAATTAAATAAACACTCAGTAAGAAGGAAAACTCCCAACTCATAGCTCTCCCTTTTCTCCCTTCCACAAACCCCATCATTTACTTGCAGCCCATATCTCCTTGCATCTCCCTCTCCCCCCCCATTTCCTTAATCACAGCAGGCCCCATAGATAAGCTTCTTAGCGCCTTGAGTCGCCATGACAACCCTGTTAACCAGGCTGTCCAAGGCAGTTTTGCTGCTGGAGATGCAGCTTTCTCTGGCATGGAGCTGCTTTTCCTGCTCCTCTCTTTGCAAAGGGGGACCTCCAGAGGGCGTAACTGGTCCCAGGTCTGAACCTTCACAGGTGTCAGGACTGCTGGAAATTTGCTATATACCTAGCAGCATTTTAAGCATGCAGTAAATACCTTTCTGTTTTCTCAGGCAGTTTTAATGAAGTCTTACAAGGAGCATGGGGGTGTTGCTTCACTAGTTATGACTACCCCATGGGGGGGGGGTGATGCCTCACAGTTATCTTAGGAGGAGGAATCTCTTTGGGCTGGTGCTGTGGGTTAAACCACAGAACCTAGGACTTGCTGATCAGAAGGTCGGTGGTTCGAATCCCCGCGATGGGGTGAGCTCCTGTTGCTCGGTCCCTGCTCCTGCCAACCTAGCAGTTCGAAAGCATGTCAAAGTGCAAGTAGATAAATAGGTACCACCCTGGTGGGAAGGTAAACGGCATTTCTGTGCGCTGCTCTGGTTCACCAGAAGCGGCTTAGTCATGCTGGCCACATGACCCGGAAGCTGTACGCCAGCTCCCTCGGCCAATAAAGCGAGATGAGCGTCGCAACCCCAGAGTCGATCACGACTGGACCTAATGGTCAGGGGTCCCTTTACCTCTATATAAGATCACTGGAAAAGCCTGCTGGACCCATGAATTTGTCTCGTCCTTTTTAAAAGCCATCTATGCTGGCGTCGATCACTTCCTCCTGTGGTGAGCAAGTTCCGTGGTTTAACTCCATTCTGCATACAGAAGGCCTTCCTTTTATGTGTCCTGAATCTCCATTAGTTGTAGCGTTCTGGGAAAGGGAGGAAAACTTTATCCACAAAGTTTGGCCATATGTCAGAGATTCTTTAGCTGTGATTCCTGCGTTCCTGGGATTCCCATCCTCCTGATGGGAGTTAGAATAGATGACTTTTGAGGTCCCCTTCCAACTCTTCCATTCTAATACAGTGGTATCTCGGGTTACAGACGCTTCAGGTTACAGACGCTTCAGGTTACAGACTCCGCTAACCCAGAAATAGTACCTCGGGTTGAGAACTTTGCTTCAGGATGAGAACAGAAATCGTGCCCTGGTGGCGCGGCAGCAGCAGGAGGCCCCATTAGCTAAAGTGGTGCTTCAGGTTAAGAACAGTTTCAGGTTAAGAACAGACCTCCGGAATGAATTAAGTTCTTAACCCGAGGTACCACTGTATTATATTATCTCCTCCAGCAGGGGTGCAAAATATTGGCGTGGGGGGAGAGATAAGCCCTGCCCCACATAACCAGTTGCATGATGCAGCGCACACGTTTGAACGGCAATGCCCATCAACTTTGGGGCGGCTGGCCCCCTTTAATATTGTATTGGGGGCGAAGGGACCTCAGCCCCGAAGAGTTGGCTCCTATGTCCTTGAGTGAAAAGCACCCAAATTTCACGGTCGCCTAAGGGTGATGCTGTCATACTCCTGTCAGAGATAGGAAGGGAACATTGATGCTTTTAATGACAGCATGGGGAGGTGGGGGTGGCGCGTTAAGAGCTTCGTGCTCGTTAACCAGAAGCATCTTGCACCCAGGTGTGCATAATTACGGAGCTGGCGGGCTACCCTCTCCCTCCCCCTTTTATTATTATTGCACACATTACAGTGTGACATTCAAATACAGGGGGAAGATGTGGCTTACTGCCTTTCCTATTCCCACACTGAGCATGCACCTGTCGGAGCCAGGCAGCGAGCAGCAAATAACATCCCTCACCTTCCCGCAAGCTGATTTTTTTTTATTTTCTCTATTTAAATAACTGAAACGCTGCGAGCTGGTTCCCTTTGAAGCAAGGCCCCCTTACAGCCTGCTTGGCTTTGTTTAGCCTCCCCGGATTCTCACGAGACGGAGATTCAAGACGCGTCTCGTAATGGAGGTTAGCCACCGTTGAACATTCTTCACGCCTGTTTCCATCGCTGCCACAAAAGTATCTGTCGGTGAGTGGCGATGCTGATCCTAGCTGATCCCTGTGTTTACACATGGAAACGAACTCGCAGGTTGCGCGTGTGAAACTGCAGAGAAAGATGGAAGCCGCGCAGTAGTGGAAGCCGAAGGTGCTCCCCGGTCGTCAGAAACCCGTTACAGACGCCCCTACGCGGCCACCTGCTCTTCGGAATAGCGTTCCGCCGCCCCCACCAGTTTGGCTGGAGGAATTTCCACGCGCTCAAACTGGTTGCTGCCACCTGCTGGAAAGTTTGGGTTGAAAGGCTCTCAAGTCGTTTGCATCGCCGTGGAACACACCTAAGATCGACCTCACTGGCTTCACTGTTCATTTTGTTATATTTGTATACCGCGGTGTCATTTAAAAAATCAAAATCAAAGCCGTTTACAGCAATAAAAACAGAAAGCCATTCGATAAAAATCCTTAGAAAGTTTAAAAAGCAGACATCAGTTGTGGAAGAAGGTGGGCTCCCCTTCCTTGGAGGTGAAATAGATGGTGCTTCCGGTCCCTTCCAATTCTATGATTTTATGTATTTTTTAATTTTTAATTTTTAATTTTTCAATGCAAAAATACAACATAAATTATACATATAAAACCCAAAAAAAACAAAGAAAAAGCAAAACATTCACAGTACAGTGTTACCTCGGGTTAAGAACTTAATTCGTTCTGGAGGTCCACTCTTAACCTGAAACTGTTCTTAACCTGAAGCACCACTTTAGCTAATGGGGCCTCCCGCTGCCACCGCACGATTTCTGTTCTCATCCTGAAGCAAAGTTCTTAACCCGAGGTACTATTTCTGGGTTAGCGGAGTCTGTAACCTGAAGCGTCTGTAACCTGAGGTACCACTGTAACAGTGAAAGGCCCTGAAAAGTGTGGGATAACATTTGCTGAACACCCCCACCCCTTTCTTCTTCCTCTTCTGAATACACCTATTGGGAATGGGCCATGTTAGCTCAGTGACATGCAGACGGTCCCACATTCAATCCCCAAAGCAGAGCCATAGCTATGGTGGGGCTTGTGGGGTGTAAGAATCAGGCGCAGTCAAACACAACATAGCTAGAGTAGACATGAAGGTTGTCTCAGTCCTCCAGCCAGAACTTCCTGCTTTCCAGGTCTGAGACGAAGCTTCCTATGTATAACTTGAGATGGGCATGGCCTCTCCTGAAGTGAAAAAGAAAGAACCACAGGCTGGCGACCATCTTGCCTCTCTTGTCTCCATCAATGCCATCTTAACAACAGCCCTCCAAAAAAGCACCCTTGGCTCCAAGTCAAGAGAAGAAAAGGGGGACTTTCTCCCATAAGGAGATGTTGTTGTTTAGTCGTTTAGTCGCGTCCGACTCTTCATGACCCCCTGGACCAGAGCACGCCAGGCACTCCTGTCTTCCATTGCCTCCCGCAGTTTGGTCAAACTCATGCTGGTAGCTTCAAGAACACTGTCCAACCATCTCGTCCTCTGTCGTCCCCTTCTCCTTGTGCCCTCCATCTTTCCCAACATCAGGGTCTTTTCCAGGGAGTCTTCTCTTCTCATGAGGTGAGTATTGGAGCCTCAGCTTCAGGATCTGTCCTTCCAGTGAGCACTCAGGTCTGATTTCCTTCAAAATGGAGAGGTTTGATCTTCTTGCAGTCCATGGGACTCTCAGGAGTCTCCTCCAGCACCAGAATTCAAAAGCATCAATTCTTCGGTGATCAGCCTTCTTGATGGTCCAGCTCTCACTTCCATACATCACTACTGGGAAAACCATAGCTTTTACTATATGGACCTTTGTTGGCAAGGTGATGTCTCTACTTTTTAAGATGCTGTCTAGCATAAGGAGATAGTCACCACATTTAAACAATGTTCTAACCTTTTAAGACTGCCTTCTGGGAACCTTTGTGTGAACAGATGATTACTTGTGAGCAAACATTTTATACTTTACAGACGACTGCGTAGCATCTTATTTTAGGAGGGATTAAACGGGGAAAGTACCAGGAAATATTTACAGAGACTCTAATGAGTCTGAGCAAGCTATCTGCTGTGTGTGTGTTTAAAAAAGGGGGAATGTTAACTCTGCTGATTTTGTTGAACTTGTAAAGACAAGTTGGGATAGGATATCTTAGACAATATACCCTCCCCCACATCCCTAAACATTCCCACAGGGCTAGCCAGGGTTTTGGCCCTGGGTGAATCTTCCAGACAGAGCCGTCTTTCCTATTGGGTTTGGTGGCGCGTTGCGCCAGGGCGCCGACCTCTCAGGGGCGCCCCAGCGAGTGGGGTAGCTGCGCGGCTTTGCCGGCGGCCTCCCCTGTCCCGCCAGCTGCACCTCATCAACCATATGGCTGGCGGGCATGCAGCTTGCTTCCCAAGCCTCCGCAGGAGGGGAGTGATCCCCGCAGAGGCTTGGGATGGAAGCTGCAACCAACCGGGAGATGATATATAATGAAATGAAAAAGGTATTTAAATATACCTTCCTGAAGAAACCAGAGGCCTTTCTCCTGGGCATGGTCGGCCAATTGGTGCCAAAAAAGGATAGAACTTTCTTTATGTATGCTACAACAGCAGCAAGACTACTCATCGCGAAGTATTGGAAGACCCAGGAGCTACCCACACTGGAAGAATGGCAGATGAAAGTGATGGACTACATGGAATTGGCAGAAATGACTGGCAGAATTCGTGACCAGGGAGAAGAGTCGGTGGACGAAGACTGGAAGAAATTTAAAGACTACTTGCAGAAGCACTGTAAAATTAAGGAAGGTTAAAATGATGTCTGATTGAAAAGAAGTGGTACTGGTAAAAAGATTTTTAAGAAAATGTAAATGGGGATTGATAAAGGATAAATGCTAGAGGGTAAGGATTTGCTGAATTTAATATTTGAACTGGAGTACAAGGTGGGAGGTGGGAGGAGGCCAGGAAACAAGTGAATGAAGTATAAGAGATGAAAATATTAACCTATCTTCTGTTTTGCTTTTTGGTTGTTCTTTTCTTCCTTTCTTTTCTTCTTTCTTTTCTTTTGCTAATTGTTTCTTATTGTGTATTTTTTATATGTTTTGGTTTTGTATTGTTTGTGAAACTTTAATAAACATTATTTTTTTAAAAAAGGAAGCTGCAACCCACCAACTATATGGCTGGCAGATGTGCAGCTTCCTTCCCAAGCCCCCGCTGGAGGAGAGCAATCCCCGCAGAGGCTTGGGAAAAGGTCAACAACTCTGGGAAATGGGGAGTGGGGCGCTGGAGGGATCTTTGCACCACGGCACCAGATATGCTTTAGACGGCCCTGCTTCCATAATAATAATAATAATAATAATAATAATTTATTATTTATACCCCGCCCATCTGGCTGGGCTTCTCCAGCCACTCTGGGTGGCTTCCAAAAAAATATTAAAATACTATAATACCTCAAACATTAAAAGCTTCCCTAAACAGGGCTGCCTTCAGATGTCTTCTAAAAGTCTGGTAGTTGTTCTTCTCTTTGACATCTGGTGGGAGGGTGTTCCACAGGGCGGGTGCCACTACCGAGAAGGCCCTCTGCCTGGTTCCCTGTAACTTGGCTTCTCGCAGTGAGGGAACTGCCAGAAGGCCCTCGGAGCTGGACCTCAGTGTCCGGGTAGAATGATGGAGGTGGAGACGCTCCATTGAGACTTTGTGCTTGGGAGAAGTGCCAAACAGGGTCTTTGACCTGGATGAAATAAAGCCTAGTTTTGCCCCTGGCCAATGGCATCTCCAGAGAGGGCTGGGAGAGACTTCTGCCTGAAACCCCGGAGGGCAACTGCCGGTCAGTGTAGACAACACTGAGTTAGAATGGCCAGTGGTCTGACTCTATAACCTGTACAGGCTGAACCTCTAAATAAACAGAGAGAGAAATTGCAGGGTGCAGGGTCATGCATGCAACCCCATTGCACAGCTTCTTATATTAGGGGAAGGGCTGTAGCTCAGTGGTAGACCACCTGTTTAGCACGCAGAAGGTCCCAGGTTCAATCCCCAATGGCATCTCCAGGAAGGGCTGGCAAAGAACCCTGTTCGAAATCCTGGAGAGCTGCTGCCAGTCAGATGGACCCAATGGTCTGGTTCAGGATAAGGCAGCTGCCTGTGTTCCTGGTGTCATCACAACCATTGGCACCGACTGGGATGCGAGTTTTCATTAAAGTCTGCAGAGTGAACAATCCCACATGATCTGAGTCCCATGTGCTGTGGCTTCTGCTCCCATTATACCCTTGAAAGCATCTGTGCTGGTCCCATGGGTTACCCGAGAGGTGAGGTCCAAGTCCGGTCCGTGGTCAAAGGTGCAACGGGGAGGCAGTCCGTAGTAGCTGAAGCTGGGTGCAGGGCAGGGAGCCGGGTGAAGTCAGGGACAGACTTGCAAGCAGGAAGCCAGGGCGGGTCAGGAGCTCTGGCAGAAAAGCAGGACAGGGTTCAGGCAGGAACTAGCAACCAACAATGTTGCTCCCGCAACTTGGGACTGGGGCTGGCCGGCTTTTATCTGCCCGGAGGCATAGGGCGGCCCCGATCCTCTGGTGACTCACCTCTCCTGGCCTGGAGGCGAGCACTCCTCCTGCGGGAACTTACTTCCGTCCGCCTCTCTGCCCTGAGCCTCTGCAGTTCAGGAGAGGCTGGAGGGTTACCGGACCCAGAGGCAACTTCAGCTTCCCCTGACGGGGCTGAGAGTGGAAAACCTGCAGGCAATGGGTCCTCCATCACCTCAGGAGCCAGAGCAGACTCAGCTGGTGCCTGCACCTGAGGATCCAGCACAGGTGAGGACCCTTCGGGCTCATGCCCCAGCCCCGGCTCAGCTGGTTCTGGAGGCAGGGAATCATGTGCAGGCTGGGATCCCTCAGGTTCAGCCTCTGAGTCCGAATCCCAGGCCATCACACCATCCTAGACAGTGAAGGCTGCTGGGGGGGGGAGGAGAGGGGGTGGCAACGGAAGGAGAGGGACTTGCCGTTCCTACACCTAATTCCTCGTCCTCTTGTTTCCAATCTCACGGTGAGCCCCATCGCAACTTACAAAGCTGCTGTCACTTTCCATGGAAAAGCCTCGAGAGAGTCGCACTTTGTGTCAAGATAAGTCTGCTTATATAACACATTCCTGGCTTTATTTTCAGCGGGATTTTGGCATGAAGAGAAATTTGCATGAGAAGAGGCCCTTTTGTTGCAGAGGGAATGCATCTCCTCCCTCTCTGCATTGCTGCTGCTGCTGCTGCTGCCACTGGCGATGGTGACCCCATTCTGCAGCAGCCTCATGGAACTGGCAAAGGGGCTCTGAACCAGTCGACAACTCTTGATACTTGTGGGGCTTCTGCATGACCTGAAACCAGCCTCATGGAATTCTGGGCATCAGCGGTGCAGTAGTAAAAATTTGAAGTGATGGAGCTCATCCTGACAGCTCCCACAGCCAGGCCCCCAAGGTGAGTCCAAAACTGCAGGCAGCTGAGTTGACCCATTATATGTAAAATCATAGAATTGTAGATTTGTAGAACTAAATTAAAAGACGCCTGCTTCTTGGGAGAAAAGCAATGACAAACCTAGACAGCATCTTAAAAAGCAGAGACATCACCTTGCCAACAGAGGTCTGTATAATTAAAGCTACGGTTTTCCCAGTAGTGATGTATGGAAGTGAAAGCTGGACCATAAAGAAGGCTGATCGCCGAAGAACGGATCCTTTTGAATTATGGTGCTGGAGGAGACTCTTGAGACCTCTCCATTCTGAAGGAAATCAGCCCTGAGTGCTCACTGGAAGGACAGATCCTGAAGCTGAGGCTCCAAGACTTTGGCCACCTCATGAGAAGAGAAGACTCCCTGGAAAGGACCCTAATGTTGGAAAAGATGGAGGGCACAAGGAGAAGGGGACGACAGAGGACGAGAATGGTTGGACAGTGTTCTCAAAGCTAGCAGCATGAGTTTGACCAAACTGCGGGAGGCAGTGGAAGACAGGAGTGCCTGGCGTGCTCTGGTCCAGGGGGTCACGAAGAGTCGGACACGACTAAACGACTAAACAACAACAACAACAGAACTATATCATTCAAAGAGTTCGATCATCCAGTCTACAATGGAAGAATCACAGCTAAGGAATCCCTGGCAAATGGCCATCCCTCATATGTTTAAAAAATCCCAAGAAGATGAGTCCACAAGCTCCTAAGGGAGTCCGTTGTACTGTTGGACAGCTCTTACACTCAGAAAGTAATTTCTAACGTTGAACTGGAATCTTCTTTCCATTACAGTGGTACCTTGGGTTAAGAACTTAATTTGTTCTGGAGGTCCGTTCTTAACCTGAAATTGTTCTTAACCTGAAGTACCTTTTAGCTAATGTGGCCTCCCGCTGCCGCCGCACGATTTCTGTTCTCATCCTGAAGCAAAGTTCTTAACCTGAGGTACTATTTCTAGATTAGCGGAGTCTGTAACCTGAAGTGTCTGTAACCTGAGGTACCACTGTACTTTGAATCCATTGGTTTGGGGTTGTCGTCCCCCCCCCCCCAAGGCAGGAGAAAGCAAGCTTGTTCTGTCTTCCACATGACAGCCCTTAAGATATTTGAAGATGAGATATTTGAAGAAGTCTCCTCTTTTCCAGGCTCAACATACCTAGCTCCCTCAACCGTTCCCCATAAGGCTTGGTTTGCAGGCCCTTGATCCTCTTTGTCACCCTCCAGCCAGTGTGGTGTAGTGGTTAAGAGCGGTAGACTCGTAATCTGGTGAACCGGGTTCGATTCCCCGCTCTTCCAAATGCAGCTGCTGGGTGACCTTGGGCCTGTCACACTTCTCTGAAGTCTCTCAGCCCCACTCACCTCACATAGTGTTTGTTGTGGGGGAGGAAGGGAAAGGAGAATGTTATCCGCTTTGAGACTCCTTCGGGTAGTGATAAAGCGGGATATCAAATCCAAACTCTTCTTCTTCTTCTCTGCACACTTTCCAGCTTGTCTGTGGAGTTAGGGGTGATGGCTGACCTCTGGACTCAGGAGAGGATGGAGCAAATGGGGGGAGGCAAAAGGAAGGGAAAACAAAGAAAGGATAAAGGAAAGAGGTGGGGAGGGAGAGGGGAGAGGACCCCAGCCAGCACCCACAAACAGCAAGAGGGCTCATGTCATTTTGGTTGGCACGTGATGCCCACAGCTGCTGCCTGGTATTACATGATGCACGTCAGCCAGAGGTGGGGGCATGGAAAGGAGGCGAGTCTTCCAGCCCGGTCTCTTTCCACTGAGATGAAAGAGCATCGCCCGAGCTGCCTTTGATGAAAAATGCAAGGCTCCAGCCATGCTTCCTTCACCTCTCTCCACTTCTTGCCAAAGAAGTTCATCTCCTCTCAGACTTGAACTCTGGAGTCTCTCACCGCTTGGAGACTGGGGTGGCATGGCACAATATAAAGGCAAGCATAATGTGGGTGGGGATGCTACCATAAGAAGGCAAACTCCTTCCCCTGGGACTGGTTTCAGATGAAGACTCTTTTTTAAAAAAAAAATGATATTTATTAAAATTTCAGAAACAAAAAAAATTACATAGTTAAAAGTAAAAAAGACAATGAAAAATATATAAAAAGAGAGAAAAAACATACAAAATACAAAGTATAAAGAAAAAAAATAGAAAACACACTTAAAAACAAATTAATCCTTCCGTATCTTACATTTCATTTCCTTGCTTTCCTGACCTCCTCTCACCTCCCTTTTTTGTATTCCAGTTCAATTGGTTAATTCAGCAATTCCTTTCCCTCTTTGTTTTTGTCTTAGTCCTTTAACTTAATATATCATAGCTTTAGATTCTCACCTATTAACCATCCATTTTTACGTACACCTTTTTGACATTGCTGCTAAAACCACTTAACTTCAGATGAAGACTCTTCCATACTAGCAGTGTAGACGGGAGAGAGGTGTACTATTCCACAAATAAATAGGTCGTTGGTGCGAATGTAAACAGAAATACCTGAAGGGAGAGCCAGTGGCAGTGTAGGGGCTAGAGTGTCAGACTAGGACATGGGAGTGACCGGGGTTCAAATCCTCCCCCTACGTGGCCATGAAGTTCACTGACTGGTGACCTTGGGCCAGTCACTGCCTATTAGCCTAACCAGCCTCACAGGGTTGTTGTTGTTATAGGGATTAAATGAGGAAGTGAAGAACTATGTGCTCCACTTTCAGCTCCTTGAGGAAAAGGTGGGTGATGTACTGAGTTTAACAGGATCCAAAAGGCAGCAGTCTGGTTGGTCCTAGAACAATAGGATTCAGAATGCAGCAGTCTGATTGGTCCTAGAACAATAGGATTCAGAATGCAGCAGTCTGATTGGTCCTAGAACAATAGGATTCAGAATGCAGCAGTTTGATTGGTCCACAGGAGCCACCCAATCCAGCTCCAGGTGGAAGTGAATCCGCAACCTGATTGGCCTACAGGTGAATCCCGGAATTAGCCAATCACGTGGGGCCCGTTGTGTAAATAATGTATATAAAGCAGACATTCTGGGGGAACTTCCATTCTTCCTCACTACTATGAGCTGAATAAAGAGCATGAAATCCACACTCGACTCCGAGTATATTTCAGTGGGGCAATCAGCCAAACTGTGCTGGGCCTGGGGGTAACCCGGGCAACGCGGTCCAGGACCAGTCCAGTATCCAAAGGTTCCGCTAGGAGTCAGTCCTGCAGGGCCAAGGCAGGACATGAGGCAGGAAACCAGGCAAGGACAGGTACAGAATCTCAGGCAAGTTCTGGCAAACAGCAACATTGCTCCTGCAACCTGGGGCGGGGTCCAGCAGCCTTATATCTCTGTCGGGGTAACGGCCGGTCCTGATCCCCCAGTGACTCACCTCCCTGTTTCGCCTGAAGGTGAGCACTCCTCCTGCAAGTACTCAGGTCTCTCCTTCTCTCAGACCTCAGTCTCTGCAGCTCGGGAGACATCGGTGGGTTACTAGACCCAGAGGCCGCCTCAGCCTCCCCTGACCCAACCAGTAGTGGAGCAGCTGTAAGTGATGGCCCAGCTGAAGGCAATGAGGTAATCCCCACATCTGGAGCCAGGGCAGGCTCAGGCCCCTGACTCGGCCCAGCTGGTGTTTGTTGCAGGGGAACCTGTACAGACTGGGACTCTTCAGGATCAGGCTCCAGCCTTGGTTCAGGTGATGCCTGAGGCAAAGGATCCAGTGCAGACTGTGTTTCCTCTGGTTCCGAGACTGAGCCCAAGTCCCGAGCCATCACACAATCAACCGATCAATAAAATGTGTTGAGCCATATTTCCTATTCTGTTGCCATGTGATTGCTCCTCGTCTTCTTTGCTGCATCATTCTTAGGTGCTGGGTTGGATGACCACCTTCCAAGGGTGAGAAGCACCCTCTTCTCACCCTGGTGCTC
Organism: Podarcis vaucheri; assembly: GCF_965113315.1. Lineage (NCBI taxonomy): Eukaryota > Metazoa > Chordata > Lepidosauria > Squamata > Lacertidae > Podarcis > Podarcis vaucheri. The sequence continues at coordinate 85,556,941 of NC_138765.1, read as the reverse complement.
CCTTCCTTTCAATCCCCCAGCCAGCCAAGGCTTCAGGGTGACAGAGCGGTCTTTGGTCAACTGCCAAGGATTCCCTGAGATTGATTTAGGCTGGTGGGCCTCTAAGAGCTTGTCCCACAATTAATCTTGAGTCTCCCTGACACGTTTGATCTGTCTCCTTTACAGCCTCTCTTGTACCCACTAATCAGCCATCCATTACTTTTACAGGGAACAAAGATGCCATCCATCTCTCATGGAGCATACCTTTCAAGGTAACAGAGTTTCTCTGCTGGGGCAGAGCTGAGAGGTGGCAACTTGACAAGTCCCATCCAACTGACATCAGTATTTTAGCCAGAGGTGGAGTGGATGAGGTGGGAAGACTTTCAGGGGGTTCCAATCCCTAGGAGCCTCACTCCAGAAAGCTCCGGGTTGTCCAAGAAAGTGTGCAGAGCCAATACAGGGTTGAAGGAGGAGCCAGAGGATAGAGATCACCTTCACTGGACTGATTCCTCTTCCAGACATGGGACGGATAAGCAAACTCTGGCAAATTCCCCTCCCTCTTCTGTTTTCACTTCCCTAATTGGAAGGTCCTTCCCTGAATGCTAGCAGGTTCTAGGCAGGGAAAGCCAGGTTGGTGCCCTCCAGATATAAAGGTAAAGGTAAAGGGACCCCTGACCATTAGGTCCAGTCGTGACTGACTCTGGGGTCGCGGCGCTCATCTCGCTTTACTGGCCAAGGGAGCCGGCGTACAGCTTCCGGGTCATGTGGCCAGCATGACTCTGGCGAACCAGAGCAGCGCACAGAAACGCCGTTTACCTTCCGGCCAGAGTGGTACCTATTTATCTACTTGCACTTTGACGTGCTTTCAAACTGCTAGGTGGGCAGGAGCAGAAACCGAGCAATGGGAGCTCACCCCGTCGCGGGGATTCGAACCGCCGGCCTTCTGATTGGCAAGCCCTAGGCTCTGTGGTTTAACCCACAGCGCCACCCGCGTCCCCTCCAGATAGGGTGGACTACAAATCCCATCAGCCCCAGCAAACACAGCCAACAATGGGGGGAGATTGAAGGTGTACTCCATGACTAGATTGGTTACTCCTGTTCTAGATTGTAAGACCATAAGAACATGGACGCTTTAGTTGAGATTCCAGCATTGCAGGGAGTTGGACAAAATGACCCTCAAAATCCCTTCCTTTTTAAAAAAATGATATTTATTAAAAATTTTCAGACAATAAAAAGTTACAAAATTAAAAATAGGAAATAAGAAAAGCGTAACAATAATAAAAGACAAAGAAATACAAAAATACAAAGACAAAATACATAAAGAGTAAAAAAGAAAACAAAATTAACAAGAAATCAATATTTTCATGTCTTATATTTCATTTACTTATTTCCTGACCTCCTCACACACCCCTTTTTGTATTCCAGTTCACATAGTTAGTTCAGCAAATCCTTGCCCTCTATCATTTATCTTTACTTATTATCTTAACCTATTATAACTATATATTTCCAGCCATTGTCAATCCGTATTTACATATTCTTGTTAATCTTTTTACCAATACCACTTCTTTTCAATCCAACATCCCTTCAACATTCATTAATTTTACAGTATTTCTGCAAGTAGTCTTTAAATTTCTTCCAGTCTTCTTCCAACACCTCTTCTCCCTGACCTCGGATGACCCTCAAAATCCCTTCCAACTCTACAGGGCTATGATTAGCAAGAGAAGAGCCTTCTGTATCAGGTGAGTGGCCCATCCTGATCTCACAGTGGCCACCCAGTTGTCCTAAAGGGTAGCTCACAAGCAGACCCTGAGCACAAGAGCCAGTGATCTCCGGCAACTAATAATATTATTTATTTATATCCCGCCCTCCCCAGCAGAAGCCGGGCTCAGAGCGGCTAACAACAATAAAAGTAACACAGCATTCTAAAATCAATTCAAAATCAAATTAATGGCAACCACTGGGCTAGAGTTCTGTGAGGATTACCAAAGGAGGGGGTCCGACTGTGCCTTGGCCAAAGGCCTGGTGGAACAGCTCTGTCTTGCAGGCCCTGCGGAAAGATGTCAAGTCCTGCAGGGCCCTAGTCTCTTGTGACAGAGCATTCCACCAGATCGGGGCCACAGCCGAAAAAGCCCTGGCTCTGGTTGAGGCCAGCCTAACCTCCCTGTGGCCCGGGACCTCCAAGATGTTTTTGTTTGAAGACCGTAAGGTCCTCCGTGGGACATACCAGGAGAGGCAGTCCTGTAGGTACAAGGGTCCTAGCCTGTATAGAGCTTTAAACGTTAAAACCAGCACCTTAAACCTGATCCTGTACTCCACCGGGAGCCAGTGCAGCTGGTATAGCACTGGGTGAATGTGATCCCGCGGCAAGGACCCCCGTAAGGAGTCTCGTAAGGAGTCTCGCCGCCGCATTCTGCACCGGCTGGAGTTTCTGGGTCAGTCTCAAGGGCAGCCCCACGGAGAGTGAGTTACAATAATCATAGAATCATAGCTGCCTCCAACAGTGGAGGAAGAGCATAGCCATTACAGCTAGTTAGCCATAATCCTCTCCTCCATGAGCTCCAAGGGAAGGCTAGTCTCCTCCCTCCAAGGACTGCGGCCACCTCGTGGGAGATGGTTGTGCCAACCGGAGATGGGCATTTCTGAATCTGCTCCACTCCTGATGCCGGGATTCAGTCTTTACAATGGCCCCTCCTTGCAGTCATGGCTCCATGCCTGAATACAGAGCGATGGCCACCGTGGGGATCGGTCCTTGCTGCCTCCCTCCAGTGTCTCCTTCTGCCTTTTCTACATCTTTCAGGACATTACGCTAATTGTGATGGATGTTTCCTTTGTGCTTGTGCAGCGAGATGATGAATCCCAAATGGAAGGTAATGTGTCTGTTAAAGATTTAAAATAGCCCAGGCGCCTGGCAATCCTCTCGTTAATGACAACTCGGTTTATTGTGTGTCTACAATGGCGGGGGGGTGCAGAGAATATGGTTTGGGGAGGCATTAGAGCTGCAGCTGACTTGGTGCGAGAACCAGCCATCCGTGTGATGGATTTGTGCTTATTATAACAACAGACCCAAGACCCCCAGGCGGATCCCCCATAAGGTAAAGGGACCCCTGACCGTTATCCCCAGTCGTGGCCGACTCAGGGGTTGTGGCGCTCATCTCGCTGTATTGGCCGAGGGAGCCGGCGTACAGCTTCCGGGTCATGTGACCAGCATGACTAAGCCGCTTCTGGAGAAGCAGAGCAGCGCACGGAAACGCCTTTTACCTTCCCGCCAGAGTGGTACCTATTTATCTACTTGCACTTTGACGTGCTTTCAAACTGCTAGGTTGGCAGGAGCAGGGACTGAGCAACGGGAACTCACCCTGTCATGGGGATTTGAACTGCCAACGTTCTGATCAGCAAGTCCTACGCTCTGTGGTTTAACCCACAGCGCCACCCCATATGCCCACCTTAACCCCTTCCCAGTTGAGCCACCCCAACTGGCTCCAACCCCAGCACAGCTTAAGAAGGGGGCTGAACCCTTTTTTAACCACCCCCCAAATTACAGGAAAATCATGGCAGCTCTCCTTCTACAGTTTGGAACAGTTAATCTCCTTGGGAGGGGCTCCTGTGCCTGCAAATTCCATACAATTCTGCAAAAAAATGAAAGTTATTACCTTTCTCTTTTTGAAATAAATTAAACTTTAAACATGCCTAGTGCTGAAAAGCCTGCTTTGTATCTTGCTGGGTTTCATCCAATCAGGAGGGGCTACTGTGCCTGTAAATTTCACCCAATTCTGTCAAAAAGGGAACAGGGGAGTTAAGACTAATTTTTGATTTTCATGAGTAGAAGGCATGCAGCTTGCTTTTTCCAAATCAATGAACTGTTTTGCAGTGGCGTAGCGTGAGTTGTCAGCACCCGGGGCAAGGCAAGTAATTTGCGCCCCCCCCAACCCCTAACCTGCCGCGTCAGGTGATCTGAGGCGAGTTGCCGCTGGCGCTGCCGCACAAACGACGCCGCTTGCCCGGAGGAGGAGGGGGGCAGAGAGGCGAGGAAAATGCAACATGGCCCAGCAGCTGCAGCAGCAGCAGCGGCGGAGGCGGGGCTGTGAGGAGGGGCTGCCTGGCGCGTCCTCCGCGACTCTGATGCGCGGGGACCGCGGCGAGCGCTGAGAGCCGCTGCCTGCCGGACGCCTTCAGCCCGGATGCGCACACAGCTTGCCGGTTCCGTGAGACATGGGGCTCTGCTACAGCCTGCGCCCGAGGCTCTTCGGCGACTCCAGAGGCAGCGAGCGCGCGCCCCCAGATGTTGCGCCCGGTGCGGCCGGCCCCCCTTGCTCCCCCCACGCTACGCCACTGCTGCTGGACCAGATAACCTCCCAAATGGACCAGATAACCTCCCAAATGGATTGGATGTCTTCCAAAATACTGGAGGTGGGGTCTGAACAAATCTTGTGGTTAGTGCACACCTCCAATGGCTCATCATGTTGCTAATGTAATGCAGTGAATCTCAAAGTAGGAGGGCAGCAGTGGGATTCCCTAGGGGGGTACTAGGAGGCAAGCAGGTGGAAGGGGTATTGGAGGTGTAAATCAGGACTCAGCAACCTTTTTCAGCAGGGGGCTGATCCACTGTTCCTCAGACCTTGTGGGGGGCCAGACTATATATTTGGGGGAGGGGACGAACAAATTCCTCTGCCCCACAAATAACCCAGAGATGCATTTTAAATAAAAGCGCACATTCTACTCATGTAAAAACACACTGATCCCCAGACCATCTGCGGGCCGGACTGAGAAGGCGATCAGGCCTTAGTTTGCCTACCCATGGTGTAAATGACTATCAGACTTCGAAAAGCTGGTATCACTGGACCAAGTTCATCACTTCTGATGAATTAATTAAAGTAAATAGTTTTTATTATGTTTTGGAAAATGTGCAATTAATTGTTACTGTTTAGATTTTTACTGTGTTGCTATCTTCCTCTGTTGGTTATGCAAAGCACTGTTCTAAATAATGCTTTCTATAGGGTAGGTTAGGGTGCACTGGGGGTGACTTTATGGAACCCGGGGGGGGGGCAGCGGCTCAATAAAGTTTGGGACCCACTGGTGTAATGTGTTAGGCCCTTATTATGTATTTTGTCTTTTTTATGTTGTGAACCACCCTGTGATCTGTGGATGAATGGCAGTACAGTGGTACCTTGGGTTACAGACGCTTCAGGTTACAGACACTTCAGGTTACAGACTCCACTAACCCAGAAATAGTACCTCGGGTTAAGAACTTTGCTTCAGGATGAGAACAGAAATCGTGCTCTGGTGGCAGCAGGAGGCTCCATTAGCTAAAGTGGTGCTTCAGGTTAAGAACAGTTTCAGGTTAAGAACGGACCTCCAGAATGAATTAATTTCTTAACCCAAGGTACCACTGTATACAAATTTAAACAACAACAGAGCCCAGAATCACCCACCTTTTCAGAGCCCAGAATCATCCTCTCCCTCTCCAGGTCTGAGGGAACTCAGGATCCAGACTAAGGGTTTGTCCACAATTCTGCTCATCTCTTGCCTAGAAAGCATGAGCCCAAGCAGTTTGGCCTTTGACCTGCTGCTTTCCCCCAGAAAATCCACTTTTTTAGTGCTAGATCAGAGTGAACATCAATCCAGAGAAAACCTGATAGACATTTGCTTTAATTCAGCGGTAAAGATTGGGTTTTCCTGAGGTCAAGTGGCAAGGCAAGCAAAAGTGTGAATAACCTCACTTCTCCAACAGGCTGTCCATTGGGGGGAGGCCTCAGGCCATGAAGTTGTACCCCCAGTGGGGATAATCCAGTATTGATGGGAGCCAGTGTGGTGTAGTGGTTAAGAGCGGTAGTCACGTAATCTGGGAAACCGGGTTTGTGTCTCCGCTCCTCCACATGCAGCTGCTGGGTGACCTTGGGCCAGTCACACTTCTGTGAAGTCTCTCAGCCCCACTCACCTCACAGAGTGTTTGTTGTGGGGGAGGAAGGGAAAGGAGAATGTGAGCCGCTTTGAGACTCCTGAAGGGGAGTGAAAGGCGGGGTATCAAATCCAAACTCCTCTTCTTCTTCTTCTTCATCAAGATACCTCAGAGTACTCCTGGCATTCCATCACTGGGGGGGGGGGGCAAGGCTACATATCCAAAATGTTTCCTGAACATCCAAACAGAGGCATGAGGATAGAGATAGAATTCTTCAAGGTGGCTTCATGAGGATCAGTATGGTGGTTCCAAATATATTTGACCCCTCTAGAACTTTACTCCTGTCCTTACGAAAATTCATATTGTTCTTCCTTCTTGTCATTTAAAATGTATATAGCAGACATGTGATTGAGAGATTGTACCCATACAAGTTTGGGTTTTGCTTGCTTGCTTATGTACTTCTGTCAAACCATTAATAAAAAAGAATTAGGGAAGGCTTCTTGAAAGACCAGCCTTCTGGGCAAAACGTCCCATTGTGAAAGGAGAGGCAGCTCTTTGTGAAGGGAGATTGAGGCAGTGCAGAGGGTGGGATAATGAAAATGCAGGCAGTTTCTGTTCCTTACTTCTCGATGCTCTTGTGTCCTTAATTATTAATTTATTCATCTAAAATTATTCTATTTATTCCATTTATAAATGGAAACCCCGGGCAGCATGCCAGCAAACAGCGACAAAAATGCCATTTATAATAATTAAAAACAAAAAAGGACAATAAAAAGGCAGCAAGGAAGGTTTGTTACAACAGAAAACAGCCCATACTTAAAACTCAGCAAAAAAAAAAAAAAATCGGCTCGGGTGAGTCACTGATTCTGGTCTCCCCCCACCCATTATAGCTTAGTCAGGCTCTCTCAGGGGATGAAGTCAGTTCCTTGATAGGTCTAAACCTGACCTGCCTTCGAATTCCCTGTGATTAATAGCTCATTCTATTGACCAATGTTTATTTAGTGCCTCTTTCTATTTAAATCTTTCCTCCTCCCCCCCCCCACCAATTTATTCTTAATGCAGCCCTGACTCTTTGAAGTCGGCACCTGCCTCTTGCACGATTTCCTAAATAGCACCACTCACTTTGCTGCCATGCTATAAATAACCAGCAGGAGGAGCAACGAGGCAGGGGCTGATCTGCAAAACAGGAAGCAATTATGAGTTCTTCAAAGATCATCTAGGTCACCAGACCTTCCGCCATGGCAGGGAATCTGCAGGCAACAGCATCCCTGATCAATGGGCCAACCAGCCTCGAATGAAGACTCCTGGGTTGGGGTCTTGTTTAGGGGTTTCTTGTAGGGGGTCAAGATTTAATTCTGGAAATGCTTGATTTCACTGTGATCGATATTAATTTCTGTCTCTTTAATTTTAGATGTTTTATGACATATGCAAGGATTGTTTAATTTTGTTGTGTGTGTTTTGATATGTTTTTATTTATTGCTTGCTACTACTTTTGTTATGGGACGCGGGTGGCACTGTGGATTAAACCACAGATCCTAGGTCTTGCTGATCAGAAGGTCAGTGGTTCGAATCCCCATGACAGGCTGAGCTCCCGTTGCTCGGTCCCTGCTCCTGCCCACCTAGCAGTTCGAAAGCACCTCAAAGTGCAAGTAGATAAATAGGTACCGCTCTGGCGGGAAGGTAAACGGCGTTTCCGTGCGCTGTTCTGGTTCGCCAGAAGTAGCTTAGTCATGCTGGCCACATGACCCGGAAACTGTACGCCGGCTCCCTTGGCCAATAAAGCAAAATGAGCGCAGCAACCCCAGAGTCGTCTGCGACTAGACCCAGTGGTCAGGGGTCCCTTTACCCTGTATGTACCTTTACTTTTGTGATATCTTTGTCATTGTGTAAATATGTTCATGTTGTGAGTTGCCTTAAGCAAGGTTTTGACTATGTAAAGATAGCGTACAAATAAACAATGAGGGTGATAATGAACACTTCTACCACACGGGGCTTGTAGAGGGGGCTGCGCTGGGGGTCCCAGGTGCCCATCCATGGAAGCTACAGTGTAAAGCTTTTTGCCAGCTTCCTAAAGCGCAGAGAATAAAAGTAGAGAAGCATCTTGTTCTGCAATCAGACAGATGGCTCTGAAATTGCTGCACAAGAGATTTGGACAAGTGGGTTGGACAACCCATAATGTGCCATAATGATGGCATGTAATGGGTTGGTCCTTCCACCTGTTAGAGTTGGTCCACGCAGGTGGGGCTAGCTACAAATTCCCACCCATAGATTAAAACCAAAATGTCAAATAAACTGCAGCAGATGCGGCTAGAGTAGAAGAAAGGCATAGCACATAGTTACATGATGGAACTCGCTCCCACAGAAGGCAGCGATGTCCATAATCCTGGATGGCTTTAAAAGAGGATCAGGGAAAATTAACGGAGGAGGATTAGGCTATTGATGGCTACTAGCCAGGAGGACTATACTCTGCCTCCACAATCAGAGACAGCAATGCTCCTAAATGCCAGTTGGGAAAAGGACTTTTGTGCTCAAATCCTGTCTGCAGGTCTCCCAACAGAGACATCTGGCTGTCCACTGTGAAAACAGGATGATGGACTAAACGGGCCATTGGCCTGATCCAGCAGGCCCTTATTGCATTGTTATTATCTTGCTCTTGGATCCTGCTCTTATGTGAAGGGCCTCCCCACTCCATCATAATCACCTGGCCCCAACCCAGTTGGATTGTTAAAACAGAAGAGCTTGTTTGAGCCAAGGAGCGCAGAAGGGGGAAGCAGAGAGATGGTCCTTGGATGCTTCATATCTGAGTAGGGATTTGAAGCCAGCTGTCCGCCGTCAAAGCCAAGGCACCTTCACCACCCCATGGCTCTCTTTGCCTGCTCTTGTTTCTACAGAGCAGACCTGGGCTGTGCCTTGTGCAAAAGTGAAATAAGGATTGTGTTGGCAGCGAGAGTTCTGGTAGCACAAGGATGGAAGACTGAAGAAACCCCAACTAAAGAATCATGGCAAGAAAAACTGATGGACTATGCAGAACTGGCAAAACTGACATCTAAGCTACGGGACAAGGATAACTGTGACTTTAAAGATGAATGGGAACCCTTTACAAAGTATTTGAAGACGCAACAAAGTGAACTGGACTCCTTGGCTGGCTTTGAATAAACATTCACCAACTTTTTATTGATAATAATCAGCTAAATAGTTTGAGGCTCTATACAACTTTGTAACATGCAGAAAACAGCATTCTCAGAGAAACCAAAGACTGGAACTGAGGGAAGCCGGGGGGTGTGGGGGTGGGGGTGGGTTGTGTGGAAGGGTGGGGGGAGGGAGGAAAAAAGGAGAAAAAGTAAGGATGATATGTTTTTGGATAATATGTTCTGTTTTAATTTTGAATTTAAAAAATTTAAAAAAGAAATAAGGGCTGTGTTAGGTCACCCGGTCATGGCAGTAGTAGGGGAAAGCGTGTGGTGAAGCAGCCTGCAGCAAATACAGCTATTAATTCAGGACCCTGGACAGAGCACAAAGTAGGAGGGCAGACGGAAACTCAGGCTGACGCTCTCCCTCCTTCCAGGTGCTGAGTGTGTCCATCGTAAGAACATCAGAACAGGCTGCTGGGGCCTTTCTAGTCCAGCATCCTGTTCTCACAGTGGCCAACAGATGCCCTAAAGGGAAGTGCGCAAGCCCAAAGGTTTCCTCCTGTGGTTTCCAGCTACAGTGGTACCTCAGGTTAAGTACTTAATTCATTCTGGAGGTCCGTTCTTAACCTGAAACTGTTCTTAACCTGAAGCACCACTTTAGCTAATGGGGCCTCCTGCTGCCGCCGCGCCACTGGAACACGATTTCTGTTCTCATCCTGAAGCAAAGTTCTTAACCTGAGGTAATATTTCTGGGTTAGCAGAGTCTGTAACCTGAAGCATCTGTAACCTGAGGTACCACTGTACTGCTATTCAGAAACATTACAGCCTCCATAGGCATCCTGGCTAGTAGCTCCTCCAAGAATTTGTCTAATCCTCTGCTAAAGCCATCTAGGCTGGTGGCCATTAAATCCTCCTGTGGCAACAAATTCCATAAATGAAACCTGACTCTTTCTCCAAACATGCAACCATTTATTTATGCGTTTGTTAAATTTCCTTACCACCCTCCATCTGAAGATCACGGAGCAGTTTACAATACAGAAACACGAAAATGCATAATAACGAACAATAACAATAACCCCATGGTTTAAAAGGCCTTTTTAATCAGCCAAAGGCCTTGAAGATGTGGAATGTTTTTACCTAGCACCTGATGATAAGTAGGGATGCGGGTGGCACTGTGGGTTAAACCACAGAGCCTAGGACTTGCTGATCAGAAGGTTGGCGGTTCAAATCCCCGCGACGGGATGAGCTCCCGTTGCTCGGTCCCTGCTCCTGCCAACCTAGCAGTTCGAAAGCACGTCCAAGTGCAAGTAGATAAATAGGTACTGCTCCAGCGGGAAGGTAAATGGTGTTTCCGTGCACTGCTCTGGTTCACCAGGAGCGGCTTAGTCATGCTGGTCACATGACCCGGAAGCTGTACACCCTCGGCCAGTAAAGCGAGATGAGCGCCGCAACCCCAGAGTTGGCCACAACTGGACCTAATGGTCAGGGGTCCCTTTACCTTTACCTTTAATGATAAGTAACACAGGCGCCAGGCAAGCATCCCTGGGCAAAGGACTCTGCAAGTGAGGATCCACCACAGAAAAGGCCCGTCCTTGTGTTGCCACCCTCTGGACCTCTCACAGACGAGGCACACAAAGAAGGGGCCCAGAGGAGGCTCACAGGGTCTGGGTATGTTCATATGGGGAGAGGTGGTCCTTGAGGTATTGAGGTCCTGGTGCAGAAAAAAAAGCTCAGCCAATGCTGTTTGCAGGGTGAAATCGTATGAGCAAAATTTGTCCCTGCTGAAGAGCAACGACACCTGTCCAGGAGCATATCAAAACACCAGCTGACTAGGCGGGGCCACGCTTGTTGTGTTAAATGTGGGAATGTTCTGGGGTGCAGGAGAGGATATATTGACTAATTATATCCTTATCCAACTTGTGCTAACAAGTTCCCAAAATATCAGCAGAGTTTATAGACATTCCCCTTTTAGTTTGCAATGGTAACGTGTGCACAGGTTCGCTAGAACCTCTATAATAATTACTCTGGTAATTTCCCCTTTGTTCCCTCTTAAAATACAAGACACAACACAGTCTTTATAAAAGTATAAAAGAGTTTACTCACGATCTGTTCACAATATGATCCCAGAAGGTAGACAGGCTTAAAAAGGTTACATATATTTAGAATCTATCTTGTTGCAAAATAGACCTTATCTCTGGCTGAGAGCCAAGAGGGCATCTTTTGATGCTTCCTCATTGAAGGAAAATGGCAGAGAGAGAGAGATGGCTGCCTGCCCTGTGCTTTTGTCATTACCTGCACAGGTGAGACCACACCCACCTCTGGTCACATGCGGAGGAAGTCCGTTTACCTGCTTGCTGGACAGACATCCCTCCCTATGTTCTAACATGTACACTCTAGGAATGTTGTCCTTGACTGCTCCTGTGTTTACATCCCACATTAAATAGATGTAGACCAGAGCTCTCCAAACTTTCCATGTTGGTGACACACTTTTGAGACATGCATCGTTTCATGACACAGTAATTCAGTTTGACTAGCAAACCAGTTTTACTAGCAAACCAGCCCAAGGAGGAGCACGGGGAGCGTTCTCGCGACACACCTGCACGCTGCAGCTGACACACTAATGTGTCGCGACACAGTTTGGGAAGCTCTCCTGTAGACCATGGAAGAGGACAAGAATTGCTTTGCTTCCTGTAGGCCCCACTCTCTGAAAGGTTCAGAGGACAAACATTCCACCATCAAAGCTCAGAAAGTGGGGGTTATTACACACACACACACACACAACAAGGATCAAGGCATTCCTCTGAACTGGAACACCATCTGGCTCCACAGATTTGACATTGATTGATGGCCCCAGGCTGCCTTCTGATGCCACACTCAGCCCATGCCCACCTGTGGCTTGCGATCAATAAGACAAGAGTTGTCCGCTAAAGCAAACAGTGGAAAATGGTTTGGAGGCAAAGGCTGTGTTTGATGTTGCAGAAAGTCAGGATTGTCAACAAAGCTGAGCGCAGGCAGGGCTGCCGCCCCCACTCTTGCTCTTGAGCACTCAAGCGTCCATTAAACTCATCTCTCCTCATCTGCAAAAAGAACAGCATTTAACCCTGGCTTTATTTTGGGCCAAGTTAATGCCCACTGCCCTTTTTCCTTCACCTCTTCTCAGCCTGAGTTTCATGGGTGGTTGTTGTTGCTGATGCTGCTGTTGCTATTATAATAATAGTTTGCCTTTCACCAGGGTGGGCTACAGCCTTAAAATACAAAATATCGAAAACACCTTACAATTACAGAGATAAGGTGGGTCCCAAGAACATACACTGGAAGTGTGTCTTCAGCATCCTTCATCAGCTGTGTCATGAAGGTGTCAGACAGATTTCTTGTGGCATGTGAACCACAAGAGCAGTCAAGTACAACATTCCTAGAGTGAACATGTTTACACATGGAGAGGAATGTTTGTCCAGCCAGCAGGTAAACTTCCTGTTTCCTTCTGGGCTGGGACAGACTTCCTCTGCATGTGACCAGGGGTGGGCATGGCCTCACCTGTGCAGGTAACAACAAAAGCACAGGATAGGGCAGCCATCTCCCTCATTTTAACTACATGCAACAAAGAAGCAACATCTGCTTAGCCAAAGATGCCCTCTTGGCCTCCAGCCAAGAGAGGACAAAGGGACTGTCTTCTTATGAGATAGTTTCCAGGTATATGTTACTTTTCTAAGCTAAGTCTGCCTTCTGGGATCCTATTGTGAACAAAATGATATGTGAGTAAACTCTTTTTATACTTTTATAGAAGACTGTGTTGCGTCTTATCTTTTATGAGGGAATAAGGGGGAAATACCAGAGCAGTTGAGGGACGCGAGTGGCGCTGTGGGTTAAACCACAGAGCCTAGGACTTGCCGATCAGAAGGTCGGTGGTTTGAATCCCTGCAACGGGGTGAGCTCCCGTTGCTCAGTCCCTGCTCCTGCCAACCTAGCAGTTCAAAAGCACATCAAAAGTGCAAGTAGATAAATAGGTACCACTCCAGCGGGAAGGTCAACGGCGTTTCCGTGCGCTGCTCTGGTTCGCCAGAAGCGGCTTTGTCATGCTGGCCACATGACCCAGAAGCTGTGCGCCGGCTCCCTCGGCCAATAAAGCAAGATGAGCGCCGCAATCCCAGAGTCAGTCACGACTGGACCTAATGGTCAGGGGTCCCTTTACCTTTACCTTTTTACCAGAGCAGTTATTATAGAGGTTTTAGCGAGCCTGAGCAAACGCATCCACTGCAAGTTTAAAAAGGGGAATGTTACTCTGCTAAATTGTGGAACTTGTTAACACAAGTTGGAAAAGGATATAATTGAAAAATATATCCCCTCCTGCATCCCTGAACATTTCCACATTTCTGTGGGGAGGGGGCTCCACAGCTCAGGGGTGACCACAGAGAAGACCCTCTCCTGGGTCATGCCACCCCCTGAACCTAGTGGGAACAGTTGGGGGGAAATGGTCCTGCAGGCCAACTCTCACCCCCTAGCAGACCAAGCTTGCCCCAAGGGCTGGAGACCGCTAACCACTTTGCTTGCTGGCCAAAGGCATAGGTGGATTCGTGGTAGGTGGACCCATGGCAGCTGTTGTCCTGGCACCTGCCATTGTTTCAGGTGCCTGTGACCCTTTTGCCTCCATCTCCAGAGTGTTTTCAGTAGGTATCACAGGGGAAACACCGGGCAAGGCAAGAGGGTTAGACAAACATGGAAGAGAAGGCTATTGATGGCTCTAGCCAGGATGTCTTCCACAGTTGGAAACAGCAATGGTTCTAATTACCAGTTGCTGGAAACCACAAGAGGGGAGATGCTCTGATGCTCAAATCCTGCTTGCAGCTTTCCCATTGAGGCATGTGGTTGGCCGCTGTGAGAACAGGATGCCGGACTGGACGAGGCACTGGCTTGATCCAGCAGAGCTCTTTTTATGAAAGGTTTTATGAAAGGCAGCAGAGCCACAAAGCTCTGGGAGACGGTGTGCTGCTGAGCTTTACAGCTCCCAACTTCCCTGGAAGAGGCAAACACATTATTTTGACATGCTTTGGCCCTGCCCATAAGTGAAGGACCGGCCAGAGCAGCGTGTGTGCACTCAGCCTACAAATTGGCTTCATAAACTACCCACTCCTGCCACGACGCAGACCCTGAGATATTGTTCTCCAGTTGCTGGAGCAACTTGAACCAATTCTCAGGTGGGAAATGGAAGCAATTTTCTAAATGGAAAGTTGCGCACACCGACATTTCTCTGCAAGGATGCGAGGTGTGGGGAGAATCTGCAGTATGGTTAAAGGTAAAAGAGAAGAGAGACCCCAAGAAAAGAAATAAAGGGGTCAGTATTTAGCTGTTTGGGTAATGTGATTCATGGACGTATCGGCATACGGTGGTACCTTGGTTCTCAAACTTAATCCGTTCCGGAAGTCCGTTCCAAAACCAAAGCATTCCAAAACCAAGGCGCGCTTTCCCATAGAAAGTAATGCAAAATGGATTCATCCGTTCCAGACTTTTAAGAAGAACCCCTAAAATAGCAGTTTAACATGAACTTTACTATCTAACGAGACCACTGATCCATAAAATGAAAGCAATAAACAATGTACTGCAGTCACACAATCAATCCATCAAGTGGCTGAACTGGGTTCTACACAGTCACAAAAGCCAAACAAAAAAGCCGCAAAAACAAAAACGCAAAATAAATTGCAAAAACAAACAGACCTCAGCAGAACACTCAAAACAGAAGCGTGGCACTCAAAATGGAGCATGTTCAGTTTCCAAAAAGAGTTCGCAAACCGGAACACTTACTTCTGGGTTTGCAGTGTTTGGGTTCCAAGTTGTTTGAGTACCAAGGCGTTTGAGAACCAAAATACCTCTGTATCTGACAAGCTAAACAGCCACTGAGGGAAAAACAGCACAGAGCCCAGCTCAATAAATGCCAAGTTGAGCCACCTGCCCACCCCCCACCCCCGCCCTCCAGGCTTCATTCATAGAATCATAGAATCATAGAGTTGGAAGAGACCACAAGGGCCATCGAGTCCAACCCCCTGCCAAGCAGGAAACAGGAGCAGGTTGCCAAGGGAAGCAGAGTCTCCTGTTGTTTTGATCCCATTGGGAGAGTCACCCCATGCTCTTGGTTCCAGCGCCTCATAGGTCCATCGCATGCCTAGACCACAGGTGGGGCCCTAGCCCAGAAATCATGTGTCATCTAGTTCACCCCCTGCAATGCAGGAATGTTGGCTAAAGAATCCCTGACCAATGGCCATCCAAACCCTGCTTAAAAGCCTCCAACGAAGGGGAGTCCACCATCTTCCAAGGGAGTTCATTCTACTGCTGAACATCTCACACCATCAGCAAATTCTTACATTTCCAAGTACAATTCAAAGTGTTGGTGCTGACCTTTAAAGCCCTAAACGACCTCGGTCCTGTATACCTGAAGAAGCGTCTCCACCCCCATCGTTCAGCCCGGACACTGAGATCCAGCTCCGAGGGCCTTCTGGAGGTTCCCTCCCTGCGAGAAGCGAGGTTACAGGGAACCAGGCAGAGGGCCTTCTCGGTAGTGGCACCTGCCCTGTGG
Organism: Podarcis vaucheri; assembly: GCF_965113315.1. Taxonomy (NCBI): domain Eukaryota; kingdom Metazoa; phylum Chordata; class Lepidosauria; order Squamata; family Lacertidae; genus Podarcis; species Podarcis vaucheri. Next base: position 85,541,370 of record NC_138765.1, on the reverse strand, counting down.
AACGCCCTCCTATGTCAAGGAAAGAAACAACTATTTTACTTTTAAAAGACAACTGAAGGCGGCCCTGTTTAGGGAAGTTTTTAATGTCTGACGCTGTATTGTTTTTAATATTTGGTTGGAAGCCGCCCAGAGTGGCTGGGGAAACCCAGCCAGATGAGTGGGGTATAAATTATTATTATTATTATTATTATTATTATTATTATTATTATTATTCATGTGAATTCCTTAGTTAAGGCCCTCCCCTCTATAGCAGCAGAAAACAAGCTGGTCCCCTCTTCCATGTGACAACCCCTCATCTATTTTAAGATGGTCATCAGATGGTCAGGTAAGTGGGGCGACAGGTTTCCTCTGGGTCCTCCCATTATGGAAATCACTTGTGTCCCACAGGAAGAGAGGCAATGGGGGCTTCCCAAAGTCAATAAGCCATCACTGGCTATGGCTCTTTTCTACATCACAACATCAAGGGCATTCCGGGCTAGTTTGGATCTTACGTTTTTCATGTGCAGGAAGGAAGAAGCTGTCCCCAGGAAGGAGGAAGGCAGAGGGCCCAGCCAGCCTTGAATTTGGGGAGGGAGACCCCACAGCAACTGCCTTGAGGAGACCGGAGGGGTCAAAGGAGAGACTTGCTCCAGGTGGAAAAATCAAAGTTAGAAACAGAACTGTTAGAACCCAATGCTAAGATACTTTCAAGAATGTACAACCTGCTGTTGAAATGGAACACAGAAGAAGAAACGGTAAAATCTGCAATGATTAAATGGGCACAAGATATAGGACATAATATTATGTTTGCTGACTGGGAGAAGTTGTGGACCACCGGGATTAAATTTACGGCATGTAATGCCTTAAGAGAGAATATTATGAAAATGATGTATAGGTGGTACATGACCCCAGTCAAGCTTGCAAAAATATATCATCTGCCCGATAACAAATGTTGGAAATGCAAAGAGATTGAAGGTACATTCTTTCACCTTTGGTGGACGTGCCCAAGGATCAAGGCCTTCTGGGAAATGATATATAATGAACTGAAAAAGGTATTTAAATATACTTTCCCGAAGAAACCAGAGGCCTTCCTCCTGGGCATAGTGGACCAATCGGTGTTAAAGAAGGATAGAACTTTTTTTATGTATGCTACAGCAGCAGCAAGAATTCTTATTGCAAAGCATTGGAAGACACAAGATCTACCCACCTTGGAAGACTGGCAGATGCAACTAATAGACTATATGGAGATGGCAGAAATGACTGGCAGAATCCGAGATCAGGGAGAGGAGTCGGTGGCAGTGGTGTAGCGTGGGGGGTGCAGGGGGGCCGGCCGCACCGGGCGCAACATCTGGGGGTTAGGGTTAGGGGCCGCAAATCCACGAGTTAGGGGGCGCAAATCCACGGGTTAGGGGGTGCAAATCCACGGGTTAGGGGGCGCAAATTACTTGCCTTGCCCCGGGTGCTGACAACCCACGCTACGCCACTGGTTGGTGGAGGAAGATTGGAAGAAATTTAAAATTTATTTGCAGAAATATTGTAACATTTTTGAATGTTGAAGACATTGAAATGAACCGCAGGGGCTTTAGCAACAAAGTAAAATGTAAGATTGGATTAATAACAGATAAATTAATAGGATATGAATTTGCTGAACTAATTCTCAAAAGGGATACAATAACGGGAGACGTGAGGAAGTCGGGAAAATAAGTTAATGGAAGATTAGAAACTAAGAAAGAGGGAATTTTTTGTTTTTTGTTAGTATATGTGTTTTTAACTTCTTTTTCTTATTATTGTTTTTTTGTGATTTTGTACTTTCTTTGTCTTGGTATATGTTTTTCTATAGTGAAAACTTAATAAAATATTTATAAAAAAAACAAAAACAAAGGAGAGACTTGAAAATTTCACAAATTTCACAAAGAGACCTCAACCTACTTTAGCTGCATTGCAGGGGTTGGTCTGGATGACCCACAGGGCCCTTCCAACGCTACAGTTCTGTTTCCCCCCCCCCAAAAAAAAGGGCAGCCCTGCATTGCCTGAACCTTCAGAATGAAAGACTGCCTTTAACCACTTGGCCCATTCTTTGGTTAGCTGCAATCTGCTGCATCGCAAGCCCACAGAAATATGGTAAATTATTTGTGCAGTCATTGGATATCATTTTGAAGAACCAATGGGGGGGGGGAGAGAGGTATGCCAATGGCCACCTGACAGTCTTCACTGAGGTTGATGTTCCAGCCCAGGGGTAGACAGCCTAAGGCCCGGGGGCTGGATGCAGCCAAATCGCCTTCTCAATCCAGCCCACAGATGGTCCAGGAATCAGCGTGTTTTTACATGAGTAGAATGTGCGTTTTTATTTAAAATGCACCTCTGGGTTATTTGTGGGGCATAGGAATTCATTCATTTCCCCAAAAAAAGATAGTCCGGCCCACCACATGGTCTGAGGGACGGTGGACTGGCCCATGGCTGAAAAAGGTTGCTGTTCCCTGCTCCAGCCCATAGGAACAGAGAAAGCCACATTATACCAAATCAGACCATCGGCCCATTTAGCTCAGTGTTCTCTACACGGACTGGCAGCAGCAGCAGCTCTCTAGGGTTCAACCAGGGGTCTCTCCCAGCCCTCCCTGGAGATGTCAACGAGGACTGAACTTGGGACCTTCTGCCTGCAAGGTGGACATTCTACCACTAAGCTATGGCCTTCCCTAAATCTGCATCCCTGGGTGGCGGAAGTAGCCATGGAGAAGTATTGTCCCTTTAGGCCTCATTAGGTCCATCCACATTTCCCCCAAATGCACCTGCCAATCAGGTAAAGGTAAAGGGACCCCTGACCATTAGATCCAGTCATGGCTGACTCTGGGGTTGCGGCACTCATCTCGCTTTACTGGCCGAGGTCATGTGGCCAGCATGACTAAGCCGCTTCTGGTGAAGCAGAGCAGCGCACAGAAATGCCGTTTAGCTTCCCGCTGGAGCGGTACCTATTTATCTACTTGCACTTTGATGTGCTTTCGAACTGCTAGGTGGGCAGGAGCTGGGACCGAGCAACGGGAGCTCACCCCGTCGTGGGGATTCGAACCGCTGATCAGGTAGGGGAAGATGAATCGATGACTGTGGAGGAACAGTTGGAAGGGCTATTCCTTGGCCAGTGGGGCTCCCTGCCAGTGGATCAGTGAACTCCACTTGGATCGGCTCCATCTGGAACACCTTACTCCCAGCACCCAACAGCTAATGGGTGCTGGGAGCCAGCGCTTTGAAAGCCAGCACTTAGCAGCTACCGGGTGATTGGCGCTGGCGGCTGACCTTCCATGGGACTCAGACTGAAAGCCTCTATTAAGTCATCACCTGATGCAACAAAGATGTCATAAGCTCAGAGTTCACCCTCGGGGGCCACCACTGGTAAGGTCTCACCCACAAACACCAACTGGCCGTTCAGAAGGTCATATTGGTTTTTTTATATATATTGCCATATTGTGGTTTTATGTTTGCAGCTGGTTGTTGCTGTTTTTTAACACCTGGACTTTTACACAGGAAAAGGTGGGAGAGTGGGAGAGAGCAATTAGCAGCAAAATTGTATAAAACGGCAATTCCCACCTTTACTAATGGCATCACCTTGTAGTAAAGCAATGAAGGGATGCACCTTGTATGGCTGGTATCTAAGGGCTGTTGTTTACGCAACACCTTGGCAATGCAGATTTATGCAAATTGGATCCCAGCTGCTTTGCACTTCATTAAATAGCATCTTGTTCCAAACATGTGAGCCAAGCCCTGAAAAGCTCTCTAATTTGATCAACAGCCTGAGATTCCCCCCACCCACCCACCCGCTCCATGGAAGGAACGCAGCTCACGAGCCTTTAGCAAAGTCTCTGGATGGAATATAAACAAGGAGACTTCGGTGGGTGGGATCCTGAATGACAGGAAGGGGGGGCTGGGCACATCACACTTGGATCCAGGCCAACAGAAGGGAAGGCGTGTCTTCATTAGGAATGGAATTGAAAATAATAATACTGCCACTATCATAATATAAATCGCCAATGCAACGGCTTTTGGCAATACTGTGCCCAGTCCTGGTCACCTCTCCGCAAAGGTTCAGAAAAGGGAAACCAAAATCAGAAAGAAAGGTAGCTTGCAGCATTTTATTTTATTTTTAGTTTAGAGGAAGGAAAGGAGAAGAAGAGGCAACACAACAGAAGTTTATTAAATCAAGCGTAGCATGGAGACAGTGGAAAGCAAAAAGCGTTGTCCCCCCCCCCCTAACATCAGAACTGGTGGGCATTGAACAAAGCTGAAGGTTGGAATAATAAATAATAAATAAATAATAAAAATAATAAATAATAAATAATAAAAATTTATTTATACCCCACCCATCTGGCTGGGTTTCCCCAGCCACTCTGGGCGGCTTCCAACAGAACACTAAAATACAGTAACCTATTAAACATTAAAAGCTTCCCTAAACGGGGCTGCCTTTAGATGTCTTCTAAAAGTTTGGTAGTTATTTTTCTCTTTGACATCTGGTGGGAGGGCGTTCCACAGGGCAGGTGCCACTACCAAGAAGGCCCTCTGCCTGGTTCCCTGTAACTTGGCTTCTCGCAGCGAGGGAACCGCCAGAAGGCCCTCAGAGCTGGACCTCAGTGTCCGGGTAGAACGATGGGGGTGGAGACGCTCCTTCAGGTATACTGGGCCAAGGCCGTTTAGGGCTTTAAAGGTCAGCACCAACACTCAGGACAGATGAAAGAACGGATTTCTTCAAGCGCTGCATGGTTAATCTGTGGAACTCACTCCTGCAGGAAGCAGTGAGGGCCTCGAACCTAGATGGCTTTTGTAATAGGAATTTTATGGTCTTAGATATATGGTAATGTTCATAAGTGTACCAACCAAGCACATACATAGATCACCACAGGAAGGCCAACCTGGAACCATTTTGATTCCTAAACTGACCAAATCTTTTCTCTGCAAGGTCAAACTGGAAAAGCCCCCCCCCCAATTGTCTCTTCCTTCACAAATCCTGTCTTAAGGGTATGTCTGTGTTTGAATAAGGGTGAGCCTGTGACCTGGCCCAGGAACTAAGTATTTATCACTACAAAAGACTGGCCAGGCTCCCCAGGCAATCCAATCAAGTAACCTGCCAGACAGGAGATAAACAGTGACAGGAGAAAAACAACATGCAAATGTTCTGTTTTACACCCCTTCTGTCGTGTATGTATGATATTTCTGGGGGTGGTCCTGATCTACAGGATGGGAATTTCAGAAGTCATTATAAGCCCTTGCACAGCATTTTCCTGGGTCCTCCTCCTTTCCTGTGGGTGAGGGGAGCACCCTGTTGCAACAGATCAATAAAGATCAAGTTTACTAGCTGCTTTGCTTCTCAATATTCTCTGGTTGGCCTCTGTTATTTTCTCCTACCAATAGGGAACCTACGTAAGGACTCTATATGGGCTCTTGGATACCCCATAAGGGAAAAGGGCAATTTTTTGTTTACAGCACTTTAAAAGAGGATTAGACAAAGTCTCTTATTCGCCTTTTCTCTAAACTAAAAAGCCCCAAATGCCGAAATCTTCCTTGGTGGCGGAGTCACTCCATCCCATCGATCATCGGAGTTGCCTCTTTTCTGAACCGTTTCTGAGCTTAGCATGGGATTGACGTTCTTCAAGCCAATGGAGAGAGAGAGAGAGAAACAGCAGAGAGGGAGAATTGCATCTGCCTCCCTGATTCCTTAAGAGGCCATTTCTTTCTCTCTCTCTCTCTCCCCCCCTTTCCCCCCCCCCCTCAATTTGGACGTTTGTATACAAATGCCATAATGATCAGGGAGGCAGAGGAAACAGCAGCCGGTTCCTGCCACTGGCCTCTTCTCCCTCTATGATTTTGGTGCTTGCTAATGACAAATGGGTTTAAGCACAGCAATTTTCCAACCATTTCCTTCAAATTGACAGCAATTTCCACCTGGCCTCAGCACAAAATTGTGAGTGAAAACTTAGGTTGTAATGTGGTTCGGTTGGGCAGGCAGGAGACGGTGAGAAGGGAGAAGACCAGGCAGAGCTCTGTGTGTCTGTGTTCAATACGATAATCTTTATTGTCATCGTCCCATACAGAACAACGAAACTGAAAAATCTACATAAGACATTCAAAAACCAACAAGCCTGCTATCCCAGCTATTCCAACCTGAATAGCCCCCTAAAAACTCTGATATCCCATTTTTAAAAATAACCTCCCATTTTTGTTGTTGTTGTTGTTTAGTCGTTTAGTCGTGTCCAACTCTTCGTGACCCCATGGACCAGAGCACGCCAGGCACTCCTGTCTTCCACTGCCTCCCACAGTTTGGTCAAACTCATGCTGGTAGCTTCGAGAACACTGTCCAACCATCTCATCCTCTGTCGTCCCCTTCTCCTTGTGCCCTCCATCTTTCCCAGAATCAGGGTCTTTTCCAGGGAGTCTTCTCTTCTCATGAGGTGGCCAAAGTATTGGAGCCTCAGCTTCAGGATCTGTCCTTCCAGTGAGCACTCAGGGCTGATTTCCTTACAGACTCCTTAAAGGTAAAGGTAACCCTGACCGTTAGGTCCAGTTGCGGACGACTCTGGGGTTGCAGCGCTCATCTCGCTTTTCTGGCCAAGGGAGCCAGCGTTTGTCCGCAGACAGCTTCCGGGTCATGTGACCAGCATGACTAAGCCACTTCTGGCGAACCAGAGCAGTGCACAGAAACACCATTTACCTTCCTGCTTGAGCGGTACCTATTTATCTATTTGCACTTTGACATGCTTTCGAACTGCTAGGTTGGCAGGAGCAGGGACCGAGCAGCAGGAGCTCACCCCGTTGTGGGGATTCGAACCGCTGACCTTCTGATCAGCAAGTCCTAGGCTCCGTGGTTTGACCCACAGCACCACCGACGTCCCAACTCCTTACACTGCGTTTAAAACCAAAATCGCATTTTTTAAAATGACATTTTTATTGGTTTTACAAAGTTTTTATAAGCACAAACAAACACACAAACACACAAACAAACATGTATAATTTCATATCCTTTTTTTCTTAAACCTTACTTCATCGACTTCCCCATACCTCCCCTTTCTGCATCCCAATTTCCAAAATTATTTCAGCAAATCCTAACAAACTTAGTTTTATCTAATTTTTCCCTTATTCTTTTCTTTTACTTAATCTTTTACAGCTGTAACCCCCATTTTTTCCTAAAACCTTGACATTTTAACATTCATTAGTTTTGCAATGTTTCTTAAGATAAATTTTGAATTTCTTCCAATCTTCTTCTGCCGTCTCTTTCCCCTGGTAAAACCAAAATCACATTTGGGTAGAAACTGTTTCTCAGGTGGCTAGTCCTAGTCTTTATAACCCTGTACCTTCTTCCAGTGTTCATGTGTGAGTTACAGTCCACTCTCTTCCCAGAAAGAAAGAGAAGGGCTGGGAGGGATCTGAATTTCAGAGCTCAAATTCTTCAACCTCCAGCAGCCTGAAGAGGGCAAACACTCTCCAGGAGATCACAGGGATGAGGAGGGACTTTCAGGTGGGAGGGGAAGGAAGTTGAGATGCAAAAGGAAGAACAAAGAAACAATGGGGTCACTCAGAGGAGAAGATGGTGAAATGCAAACAGGGGACACAGAAAGGGCTGAACTACTCAATGCCTTCTTTGCCTCAGTCTTCTCCGATAAAGAAAACAATGCCCGACCTGAAGAATTTGGAGCAAATGATTCAGCAAAGGAAACACAGCCCAGAATAACTAAGGAGATAGTACAAGAATATTTGGCTAGTTTAGATGTATTCAAGTCTCCAGGGCCAGATGAACTGCATCCAAGAGTATTAAAAGAACTGGCAGATGTGATCTCAGAACCACTGGCAGTCATCTTTGAGAATTCCTGGAGAACAAGCGAAGTCCCGGCAGACTGGAGGAGGGCAAATGTTGTCCCTATTTTCAAAAAGGGGAAAAGAGAGGACCCAAATAATTACCGCCCAGTCAGTCTGACATCAATACCAGGGAAGATTCTGGAGCAGATCATTAAGCAAACAGTCTGTGAGCACCTAGAAAGGAATGCTGTGATCACCAATAGTCAGCATGGATTTCTGAAAAATAAGTCATGTCAGACTAACCTAATCTCGTTTTTTGACAGAATTACAAGCCTGGTAGATGAAGGGAACGCAGTGGATGTAGCCTACCTTGATTTCAGCAAGGCATTTGACAAGGTGCCCCATGATATTCTTGTAAAGAAGCTGGTAAAATGCGGTCTTGACTATGCTACCACTCAGTGGATTTGTAACTGGCTGGCTGACCGAACCCAAAGGGTGCTCATCAATGGTTCCTCTTCATCCTGGAAAAGAGTGACTAGTGGGGTGCCACAGGGTTCTGTCTTGGGCCCGGTCTTATTCAACATCTTTATCAACGACTTGGATGATGGACTCAAGGGCATCCTGATCAAATTTGCAGATGACACCAAACTGGGAGGGGTGGCTAACACCCCAGAGGACAGGATCACACTTCAAAACGACCTTGACAGATTAGAGAACTGGGCAAAAATAAACAAGATGAATTTTAACAGGGAGAAATGTAAAGTATTGCACTTGGGCAAAACAAATGAGAGGCACAAATACAAGATGGGTGACACCTGGCTTGAGAGCAGTACATGTGAAAAGGATCTAGGAGTCTTGGTTGACCACAAACTTGACATGAGCCAACAGTGTGACGCGGCAGCTAAAAAAGCCAATGCAATTCTGGGCTGCATCAATAGGAGTATAGCATCTAGATCAAGGGAAGTAATAGTGCCACTGTATTCTGCTCTGGTCAGACCACACCTGGAGTACTGTGTCCAGTTCTGGGCACCACAATTCAAGAAGGACACTGACAAACTGGAACGTGTCCAGAGGAGGGCAACCAAAATGGTCAAAGGCCTGGAAACGATGCCTTATGAGGAACAGCTAAGGGAGCTGGGCATGTTTAGCCTGGAGAAGAGGAGGTTAAGGGGTGATATGATAGCCATGTTCAAATATATAAAAGGATGTCACATAGAGGAGGGAGAAAGGTTGTTTTCTGCTGCTCCGGAGAAGCGGACACGGAGCAATGGATCCAAACTACAAGAAAGAAGATTCCACCTAAACATTAGGAAGAACTTCCTGACAGTAAGAGCTGTTCGACAGTGGAATTTGCTGCCAAGGAGTGTGGTGGAGTCTCCTCCTTTGGAGGTCTTTAAGCAGAGGCTTGACAACCATATGTCAGGAGTGCTCTGATGGTGTTTCCTGCTTGGCAGGGGGTTGGACTCGATGGCCCTTGTGGTCTCTTCCAACTCTATGATTCTATGATTCTATGATTCTCTTTGATGTGGTGGACAGGTGACTCCCCTGTGAAAAAGAGTTGCCAGTTCCGAGATGACTAAGAAGAGACACGATGGGAGTTTATAAAATTATTCATGACGTGGAGATAGGCTTCAGGGATCCAGACCGTGGGGCTCTCCGAGAAATTAATAAATATAATTTGGACTATAATTTGATCTTTTTCATTTTAGTTCTTTATTTTAATTGAAGTATTATGATTGGATATTTAATTGGATGTTTTTTAAGTGGAAAATCAATAAAAATGATTTTTTAAAAAATTATTCCTGACGTAGAGAAAGTGGACTACAGAGGGAACCTCTCTCTCATAACACCAGAACTTGCAGACAGCCGATGAAGCTGACTGCTGGAGGATTCAAGGCAGATGAAAGAAAGGATTTCTGCATGCAGAGCAGAGTAAAACTATGGAACTCCCTCCTACAGGAAGCAGAGATGGCCACCAGCTTGAATTATTATTATTATTATTATTATTATTATTATTATTATTTATTACTTATATCCCGCCCATCTGGCCATGCCTTCTCGGCCACTCTGGGCAGCTTCCAACAGGATATTAAAAACACAAAAAACATCAAACATTAAAAGCTTCCCTAAACAGGGCTTCCTTCAGATGTCTTCTAAAAGTCAGATTGTTCTTTATTTCCTTGACATCTGATGGTACAGCGTTCCACAGGGTGGGCACCACCACTGAGAAGGCCCTCTGCCTGGTTCCCTGTAACTTGGCTTCTTGCAGGGAGGGAACTGCCAGAAGGACCTCAGCGCTGGACCTCAGTGTCCGGGCAGAACGATGGGGGTGGAGACGCTCCTTCAGGTATACTGGACCGAGGCCGTTTAGGGCTTTAAAGGTCAGCACCAACACTTTGGATGGTTTTGACATTTAAAGCCCTATGCGGCCTAGGACCCACGTACCTACAGGACCGCCTCTCCTGGTATGCCCCACGGAGGACCTTAAGGTCCACAAATAACAACACTTTGAAGGTCCCGAGCCTCAAGGTGATTAGATTGGTTTCAACTAGGGCCAGGGCCTTTTCAGTACTGGCCCCGACGTGGTAGAACGCTCTGTCACAAGAGACTAGGGCCCTGCGGGACTTGACATCTTTCCGCAGCGCCTGCAAGACAGAGCTGTTCCTCCTGGCCTTTGGTTTGGACTCGGTCTGACCCTTATGTTTCCTTCCCCTTATGTTTCCTTTCCCTATTTTTAAGCTATTTTAAAATGAGGCTGCCCTTTAAATTGCATTTTAACCTGTATTTAAATTGGGTTTGTTTTTTTCCTCCTCTCTTTTTGCCCTATTATGTTTTTACTGTGATTTTATTGGTGTTGTCTGCCCTGAGCTCAGCTCTGGCTGGGGAGGGCAGGGTATAAATAAAAATTATTATTATTATTATTATTATTATTATTATTATTATTATTATTATTATTTTAAAAGAGGATTACAGATTCATGGAGGAAGAGAGGGCTATTGATGGCTACTAGCCAGGACAGCTCTGCACAGAGACTGTGTCTCCACAGTCAGAGGCAGCGATGCTTCAGAGTATCAGTTTCTGTGGGAGAGGGCTGCTCTCGCACTCGGGTCCCGCCTGCGGGTTTCCCACTGGAGCACCTTGTTGGACACTGCGGAAACAGGATGCTGGACCAGATGGGTCAATGGCCTGATCCAGCAGGATCATTCTTATTTTCTTATGAGAAGCACGGACAGGGTTTGTGGGCCTGCTTTTCCTCCCCCAGCCCATCCAACTTGCATTATTCCCTAATAAATTTCCCCGTTGACGCAGCCATCATGTAGCTCATTACGGCTGCTCCAGCACATGAATTATGTGGCTCAGTTTCCTACAACTACAGGGATATTTATGGCAAGTCCATACTGTTTCTTAGGGAGATATTGATTTGTTAACAACTGAATGGCTATAGGGCCATTAAATCAGAGCAGTTGATCATAAACTCCTTGCATTAACCAAAGAATAGGTTTACTTTTATGTTTTTATGATGCTTATTTATTGATGAATTCGGGGAGAGTGGAGCCCAGACAGAGAGGAAAGGGGAGGGAAGGAGGGAGGGAGGACTGACTGATCTATGGGGGAAAGGGGGGCTTTGGGAAAGGGGTCCCCACTGCTGCACATCTGCTGCTTGGCTGTGCCTTTGGGCTCTCGGTGCTTTTGTGTCTGCTGCTCTCTGTTGCTTTCCATGACTCTTCTCACCCACCTTCTAGGTTGGGCATAAACAGACCAGGGCACATTGTGCTCTCGAAACATCATAGAAGCTACACTTTCAAGTCAGAGAACAGAGATCAGACACTGGGAGGCAGAAGAGATAGGAATCTCCTGACACACAGCAGGGTTCCAAGTCATCCATCGAAAAGGTGTTAGGGCAGGGTCAGCAAGCTTTTTCAGCAGGGGGCCGGTCCACTGTCCCTCAGACCTTGTGGGGGGCCGGACTATATTTTGGAGAGAGAAAAAATGAACAAATTCCTATGCCCCACAAATAACCCAGAGATGCATTTTAAATACTGTAAAAGCAGAGACATCACCTTGCCGACAAAGGTCCGTATAGTTAAAGCTCTGGTTTTCCCAGTAGTGATGTATGGAAGTGAGAGCTGGACCATAAAGAAGGCTGATCGCCGAAGAATGGATGCTTTTGAATTCTGGTGCTGGAGGAGACTCTTGAGAGTCCCATGGACTGCAAGAAGATCAAACCTATCCATTCTGAAGGAAATCAGCCCTGAGTGCTCCCTGGAAGGACAGATCCTGAAGCTGAGGCTCCAGTACTTTGGCCACCTCATGAGAAGAGAAGACTCCCTAGAAAAGACCCTGATGTTGGGAAAGATGGAGGGCACAAGGAGAAGGGGACGACAGAGGAGGAGATGGTTGGACAGTGTTCTTGAAGCTACCAGCATGAGTTTGACCAAACTGTGGGAGGCAGTGGAAGACAGGAGTGCCTGGCGTGCTCTGATCCATGGGGTCACGAAGAGTCGGACACGACTAAACAACAACAAGAAGACATTCTATTCATGTAAAAAAACTAGGCTGGACCCACAAATAACCCAGAGTTGCATTTTAAATAAAAGCACACATTCTACTCATGTAAAAACATGTTGATACCCAGACGGTTAGAAGGCAACTGGGCCACATCTGGCCCCCAGGCCTTAGTTTGCCTACTCCTGGAGTTGGGACACAAGGCCGGATCCTGTATCAGAGGAACAGAGGCCACAAGGCAGTCTTTCTGCTACCCAAAGGGATTCCACAGATACTGTAATGGGGGAGCGCGGAATTAAAGAACCTACCAATGTCCAGCCTTTGCTTATCCATTTAGGCTCCTCTGCAAACATGGGTGGAGGGAGGATTTAATCAGCTCAAGGCAACCTTGCCTCCCATTCATAGCTTCTGTTTGGCCATGCCCGGGAAATGCCCTGTGAGCTGAAAAGGATGGCGACAGGGCCTGATGGTTCTCTGGGCTTCTCTACCACCAGGATCAATGAATCCTAGGATAGAGGGCATAGTTAAACTAAGAAACACTCAACAACCTGCTTGGCTTTAGAAGAGGCTTAGACAAATTCATGGAGGAGGAGAGGACTATTGATGGCTACTAGCCAGGATGGGTAGGCAAACTAAGGCCCGGGGTCCGGATCCGGCCCAATCGCCTTCTAAATCCGGCCCGTGGATGGTCCAGGAATCAGCGTGTTTTTACATGAGTAGAATGTGTCCATTTATTTAAAATGCATCTCTGGGTTATTTGTGGGGCATAGGAATTTTTTCATTCCCCCCCCATATATAGTCTGGCCCCCCACATGGTCTGAGAGATGGTGGAACAGCCCCCTGCTGAAAAAGCTTGCTGACACCCACCTTACAAGTGACCACCCCCAGCAGCAACCGTTCACATTTCTTTCCGATTCTAACCCTTACCTCTCAAAAAGCTGCACAGCTGGCCAAAAAAAACCCCTCCTAGAATGGACCAGGAGAGCAGATCTCTTTTGGGAAGGCATTGCAAAGACAGGGGGCCACCACTGACAAGACCATGGGTAGGCAAACTAAGGCCCGGGGTCCGGGTCCGGCCCAATCGCCTTCTCAATTCAGCCTGCGGACCGTCCGAGAATCAGTGTGTTTTTACATGAATAGAATGTGTCCTTTTATTTAAAATGCATCTCTGGGTTATTTGTGGGGCCTGCCTGGTGTTTTTACATGAGTAGAATGTGTGCTTTTATTTAAAATGTATCTCTTGGTTATTAGTGGGGCATAGGAATTCATTCCTTTTCTTTTCAAAATATAGTCCGGCCCCTCACAAGGTCTGAGGGACAGTGGACCGGCCCCCTGCTGAAAATGTTTGCTGACCCCTGGCCTGCACCATCAGCAGTAGCAATGCTTCTGAACACAACAGGAGGGGAGAGGACTCTTGGGTTGGGTCTTAAAGAACTAAAGGAGCATGGGAAATTCCCGTTTGATGCACCGAAAAATGGCCATTTCGTTCTGTGGAAAAGAGAGTGTGTGTATGTGTTTGCAGCAATTAATCAATTATGTTACTGAGGCATAAATCCTGCCAGGCCACACTCAATTCAGTTACGAGCATAGATGAATCCATCATCTTGACAGTTTATGTTCTCCAACATATAAAAAAATATGGGAGAGGCAGACCGAGCCACATACCAGCAATGTCCAGATTCTCCACTCTTTATTCCTCCCATCAGCGCAAGTGAAAGCAAGGAAATTGGATGGCCAAATATCAATATTTTAATTCATTCTATTACCATTGTTCACTCTACGCAAAAACTTGGGCTTAACCTAAGCCTTCTTCCTCAAGCGAAATGAAAATATTATTACATGCCACCCCGATCTCCAGTTAGTGAGAGAATCCAGGGGTTCTAGGCAGTTATTCGGGTTTGTTTTCCTTGGAATGAAGGTGAGTGGAGACTGCGGCATCTTTAGGATATATGGGGTTTTTTACCCCATATATAACCATATAACCATATATAACCATATAACCATATAACCAGGCTCACAGGATCAACACCTCAAAAAATCTTGCTTCTCCATTAGTCACAGCTTAGACCCAGCACAGAGCAAGCAGGTCTCTGTGTCTCCAGCTTCCAGCTGCTTCCAGCTCAGCCCCCACACTCTGCACATGATATTGTTCTCCTAGCTAGCAGCTAGGTGGTGGGGGTGGAAGAAAAGCCCACCATTAGCTTAGAGGGCCCCATCACTTAGTTGTAGCCTTTGCAACCTGGCTTTTATTTTGGGATGTCAATGAGGACACTTAAGTAACTGTTATGTACTAAGCCAGGGGTCTGCAACCTTTAAGACAAAAAGAGCCACTTGGACCCGTTTCCGAAGGGAAAAAAACTGGGAGCCGCAAAACCATTGCGACATTTAAAGCATGCGCGCCACTGCCCTCCGATCTGACAGCGGGCGGGAAGGTGACGTCGGGACAGTGCGTGACTAACGCACGCACCGCCCCCATGCGACGTCACAGCCAGTACAGCGCCCGCCACAGTGGGGAGTGTCGGGGTGCACAATGCGCCTCCTCCCCTCGCTAGTATCCGCCCCAGAACCGCGGCAAAGGTGTAAAAGAGCCACATGCGGCTCCGGAGCCGCGGGTTGCAGACCCCTGTACTAAGCTGTTATGTACTAGCAGTCCGAAAGCACGTCAAAGTGCAAGTAGATAAATACCTTCTGGCGGGAAGGTAAACGCTGCTCTGGTTCACCAGAAGCGCCTTAGTCATGCTGGCCACATGACCCGGAAGCTGTATGCCAGCTCCCTCTGCCAATAAAGCGAGATGAGCACCGCAACCCCAGAGTCTGTCACGACTGGACCCTTTTCCTTTACCTTTATCCTACCTCACAAGGAAACATGAGCTGGCAGAGAACCATGTGTACCAATCTGAGGTCCAGCTCCCTCGGCCAATAAAGCGAGATGAGCGCCGCAACCCCAGAGTCAGCCACGACTATACCTAATGGTCAGGGGTCCCTTTGCCTTTGCCTGTTATGTACAGTGGTGCCTCGCAAGACGAAAATAATCCGTTCTGTGATTCTCTTCGTCTAGCGGTTTTTTCGTCTTGCGAAGCAAGCCCATTGAAGGATTAGCGGCTTTTAGCGGCTTATCTGCTGATCGGATCAGCTGATAAGCGGCTTAGCGGCTTAGAAAAAGGGGGGGGACCAGCAGGAACTCGCAAGACATTGTCGTCTTGCGAAGCAAGCCCATAGGAAATTCGTTTTGCGAAGCACCTCCAAAACGGAAAACTCTTTCGTCTAGCGAGTTTTCCGTCTTGTGAGGCATTCGTCTTGCGGGGCACCACTGTACTAAGCTTGGATCCTAGAACAATAGGCAAGTAGGATCCTGGAATGCAACAACTGATTGGTCTGCAGGAAAAGACCAATCAGGCTCCAGGAGGGAAGCAGAATCAGCCAATCAGATGGGACTCATTGTGTAAATAATGTATATTAAAGCCTGAAGTTTGGGGGGCAATTCAATCACTGTTTTACAAGCTGCAATAAAGAGCATGAAATCACTACAGAACACCGAGTACCGTATTTTTCGCTCTATAAGACACACCAGACCACAAGACGCACCTAGTTTTTGGAGGAGGAAAACAAGAAAAAAATATATTCTGAATCTCAGAAGCCAGAACAGGAAGAGGGATCGCTGCGCAGTGAAAGCAGCAATCCCTCTTGCTGTTCTGGCTTCTGGGATAGCTGAACAGTCTGCATTCGCTCCATAAGATGCAGACACATTTCCCCTTACTTTTTAGGAGGGGAAAAGTGAGTCTTATAGAGCAAAAAATATGGTATATTTCAGTAGCCAACAAAGGTCACTGTTTTACAAAGAAACTTGTCTGGCTAGTTCAGCAACAGACGCCTCTGTTAGATTCTAACCCTCATTGACTACAGGACCCCAGGAATTGGAAGGGGCTCAGGGCATCACCCAGACTGACCCCCCAAACCCACATCGTTTATTCCTTCTGCTATCATCTCCTTATCATGGTTACAGAATCAAAGGGGTCTCTACAATATTTCTTGTCTTCATTTATTTGGGAAATTTCTTATCCTGACGACTGTTAGTGACTGGGGGTGGCCGCTGAGACCACATAACCCTGGTCCTGAAAGACCTACATCGGCTCCTCGTACGCTTCTGAGCACAATTCAGAGTGTTGGTGCTGACCGTTAAAGCGCTAAACGGCCTCGGTCCAGTATACCTGAAGGAGCATCTCCACCCCCATCGTTCAGCCCGGACACTGAGGTCCAGCTCCGAGGGCCTTCTGGCAGTTCCCTCCCTGCAAGAAGTGAAGTTACAGGGGACCAGGCAGAGGGCCTTCTCGGTAGTGGCACCCACCCTGTGGAACGCCCTCCCAGCAGATGTCAAGGAAATAAACAACTATCTGACTTTTAGGAGACATCTGAAGGCAGCCCAGTTTAGGGAAGTTTTTAATGTTTTATTGTGTTTTTAATATTCTGTTGGGAGCCACCCAGAGTGGCTGGGGAAACCCAGCCAGATGGGCGGGGTATAAATAATATTTTTTTATTTTAATTATTAGAATTGTTAACAAATATTTAAAATGGCTTCAGCCCGGACTATCAGAAGGGCAGTATTCTCCCATATAGACATGCCCTGGCTCCGAAATCTTTGGGGGATTAGCTTTTTGGATTTTATCTGTGCTTTGTACTTTTATCCGTAAGCCACCTTGAGTCCCAGCCTGGAAAAATGTTAGGATCGTCATCACCATTTCAAAGTACAATTAAAAATTGAGCAACCAGAAGATGTAAGTGTGTCAGTCTATGTACGTGGCAAGGAAAAGACAGCCCTTCTTTCCCCTCTTCGCAGATGAACTCGGAGTGTACGTAAACCCGTTCATGGCTGCCACCACACACAAAGCCTGCCCCATTGAGGGTTATTAATTGATCTATTATTATCTGTGTGGTTTGGTTTTCCCTTATTATTACCGTTTTGGCATCATGTCAGGAGCTGCTTCGTTCCTTTCAGGGGAGGAGAGAGATCGTAGCTGATTGCTGTTTGCTGTCTAAAGGTAGGGGGGTGAATTCTCCCGGGAAGCCAGCTGATAATTGATTTGTAGTTATTAAGGAGACAATTTACTTCACTCCAATAACAGGCCCCTGCTGAGCCCAGCGCCAGCTAATGCTGTTTCTTAGATTAACAGAAGCAAACAAACAAGATGGATTAGGATCCACCAAGCCCTCCAGTTCGGAGGAGCCACTACCCTCCTTCACAACTGGTGGCCGGCAGAAGGGACTGGGAATGTGGGGAGAGGGAACCAGTCACCCTGGACTACTTATCTCCCGCTTGGACTACTGCAATGCGCTCTATGTGGGGCTACCTTTGAAGGTGACCCGGAAACTACAACTAATCCAGAATGCGGCAGATAGACTGGTGACTGGGAGCGGCCACCAGGACCACATAACACCGGTCCTGAGAGATCTGCATTGGCTCCCAGTACGTTTCCGAGCACAATTCAAAGTGTTGGTGCTGACCTTGAAAGCCCTAAACGGCCTCAGTCCTGTATACCTAAAGGAGCATCTCCACCCCCATTGTTCTGCCCGGACACTGAGGTCCAGCGCCGAGGGCCTTCTGGCGGTTCCCTCACTGAGAGAAGCCAAGTTACAGGGAACCAGGCAGAGGGCCTTCTCGGTAGTGGCACCTGCCCTGTGGAATGCCCTCCCATCAGATGTCAAAGAGATAGACAACTACCTGACATTTAGAAAACATCTGAAGGCAGCCCTGTTCAGGGAAGTTTTTAATGTGTGACATTTTGATGTATTTTTAATCTTTGTTGGAAGCCGCCCAGAGTGGCTGGGGAGACCCAGCCAGATGGGCGGGGTACAAATAATAGATTATTATTATATTATATTATTATTCTTGCAGAGGCAAATTTAAGGGAGCGTGACTAGATCGGTTGCAATGGGTACGGAGACTGGGGCACCTGGGACACTGCAGCTAGAACAGAGGGCAGCAAACCTTTTCAGCAGGGGGCCGGTCCCCCCTCAGACCTTGTGGGGGGCCAGACTATATTTTGGAGAGAGAAAAATGAATGAATTCCTATGCCCCACAAATACCCCAGAAATGCATTTTAAATAAAAGGACACGTTCTACTCATGTAAAAACACGCTGATTCCCAGACCGTCCATGGGCCGAATTGAGAAGGTGATTGGGCCGGATCCAGACCCCGGGCTTAGTTTGCCTACCCATGTGATAGAATGGAGCATGAGAGGCAGAGAGGCACTGGGTTTTGACTTTGCATAGGGTGGCTGCTGAAATTTGAGACTGGGAAGCCAACACACACACCTTGACCATTGGGTTTTGGTTATGCAGGAAACAGTTGCAAGGCAGAGAAAGCCAGAGAAAGTTTGTCTCCCTCTCTCCTAACGCTAGAGCTTGCAAGCTTTCTGATGAAATTGAGTGTTGGAAGATTCAGGACATATAAAAGGAAGTCCTCCTTCATACAACACAGAGTTAAACTGTGGAACTCCCTCCCACTGGAGACAGTGGTAGCCACCAACTTGGATGGCTTTAAAAGAGGGTTAGATTCATGGAGGACAGGCCACCAATGGCTACTAGCCAGGATGGCTATGCTCTGCCTCCACAGTTTGAGGCAGCAATGCCAGTTGAATACCAGTTGCTATAAACCACAGGAAGGGAGAGACTCCATCAGACAAGGCCTCCTTCCACCTGCCTTGTCTCTGCTTCTCAATTTGTATTGTCTTATTTTATGTACTGTGGCTTGCCATTGTTTTATTGATTATAGTTTAGAAACTACCATATCTGTCGCTCTATAGGACGCACCCGACCATAGGACGCACCTTGTTTAAGAGGGGGAGAACAAGAAAAAAAAAATCTCCCCCTCTCTGCGCAGACGCCCCTTCAGCGAAGTGGCAGTAGAAACGAAGCCCCTTCCATTTCTCCTCCCGCTTAGCTGAAGGGGTGCTGCGCCTTAGCTGAAGGGGCACCTACCCTTCAGTGAAAGGAACCTGAAGCCTCCAGAGTGCAATGGGAGCTCCTGCTGTGCTCCGGAGGCTTCAGGCGGCTATCCTTAAAGCCTGGAGAGCGAGAGGGGTCAGTGCGCACCGACCCCTCTCGCTCTTCAGGCTTCAGCGAAAGCAACCCGAAGCCTCTGGAGCGCTGGAAGGAGCGCTCCCACTGCGCTTCGGAGGCTTCGCATTGCTATCGCTGAAGCCAAGGAGCCCGTATTCATTCCATAAGACGCACACACATTTCCCCTTAATTCGGTCTTATAGAGCGAAAAATACGGTATTTATTGTAACTGTTGCGTGGATTTCTGTTTAACTTTTATATGCTATTCCTATTATTTAATACTATTCTAATGATTACTTTTTTGATGCGGTTTGCCTATTTTAAAGTTATGCTTTATTATCGCATTTTTGTATTGCATTAGCTTGTAAACCACCTTGAGTATTGTAAGATAGAAAGGCGGTATGCAAATTTAAAATGATGATGATGATGCTCAAATCTTGCTTGCAGGTTTTCACAGATATATTGTTGGCCACAATGAGAACAGAAGCTGGACTGGATGGACCCACTGATTTGGGGGATAAACTAGCAGCAGCAGTAGCTTCATAGAAAATCCCACATGCACTGAGTGTATCACTAGGCAACCCTCAAGAGGGCTATTCAAGAGGCTTATTAAGAACATAAGAATAGCAACAACAACAAAAAAACCCTCAAGAATTTGCAAACAACCTCAAGTCCTTCCACCATATTTATGGGAGATTACAGAGAAGGATCTAAACAGGTCGAGGAAACTGAATTTAACACTTTTAATCCTGTAAATCAAAATAGCACTTATGCCCAAATCTACTCATCTTTTTTTTATTTTTCTACCCACTGAAAGCCCAACAAAGGGTCAGAAATTTGTCAACGCGAGACGGAAAAGTTTGTTTTTGATAGCAGGGGACCAAGACCACTTAAAAAACACTGAGATGCTGGCAACTCTGGGAATGTGGGTGGGGAGGAAGAGTCCCGCAACCGGAATTGTATTATGAACTTGTTTTCATTTTTAGTAATATCCTGCCTTTTCCCCAGGCTGGGACTCAAGGCGACTTACAGATAAAATAGAAACAGCTAAAAAAAGAAAGAAATAGCAAAAAAGCAATGAAATATTTTGTGTGTGTGTGTGTGTGTGATTAAACTTAGAAACTTGCCCTCTATATCACCTGATCCGATATATTCACCTACTCAAGGGCTTTGATCTGCAGAACCTTCATTGTTGAAGGTACGCCATAATATCTGTTCTGCATTTCCAGCTCTGCAATTCTCTGATTCTATGGTTATCATCCGCATGGGGAGGCCGAGAGCAGAAGAGGGCCCGATCCAAGCAGCGGGAGCTCCTCCTTTGAGGAAAAGCTGCTCAGGACGGACTTGAAGGTCCAGGCGCGTCTCAGCAAGGCCGTCCTGTCCTCCCTTGCGCAGCTGGCTGCTGCCATCTGGTGGCTGAGTTCAGGAAAGCGCCCTCCTCCCCTTCCTGTCGAGACAGATGTGGGTCAGCCTGAAACGGCATCTCTTCCTCATCTTTCGTGGTCCTGTTTCTACACCTCTGGAAGATCTGCACAAAGCACAGCAAAGAAAGAGCGTGTGGCCTCCTGAGAGGCGACAGACCCTGTCAGCAAGCGACACTGGTGCTCAGAGACCTGCAGTGGCTGCCGATCTGCTACCAAGCCGAATTCAAGGTGTTGCGATTAGTATAAAAAGGTAAAGGGACCCCTGACCATTAGGTCCAGTCGTGACCGACTCTGGGGTTGCGGCACTCATCTCGCTTTATTGGCCGAGGGAGCCGGCGTACAGCTTCTGGGTCACGTGGCCAGCATGACTAAGCCACTTCTGGCGAACCAGAGCAGCGCATGGAAACGCCGTTTACCTTCCCGCTGGAGCAGTACCTATTTATCTACTTGCACTTTGACGTGCTTTCGAACTGCTACGTTGGCAGGAGCAGGGACCGAGCAACGGGAGCTCACCCCGTCGCGGGGATTCAAACCGCCGACCTTCTGATTGGCAAGTCCTAGGCTCTGTGGTTTAACCCACAGCGCCACCCGCGTCCCTATTGCGATTAGTATATGGAGCCCTTAATGACTTGGGGCCAGTTTGCTTGCGAGATCGCCCCGCCCCACCTTTGCTGGAAACTTGGTACGTACCGTATTTTTCGTCCTACAAGACACACCAGACCACAAGACGCACCTAGTTTTTGGAGGAGGAAAACAAGGAAAAAAATATTCTGAATCTCAGAAGCCAGAACAGCAAGAGGGATCCCTGTGCAGTGAAAGCAGCAATCCCTCTTGCTGTTCTGGCTTCTGGGATAGCTGTGCAGCCTTGCATTCGCTCCATAAGATGCACACACATTTCCCCTTACTTTTTAGGAGGGAAAAAGTGAGTCATATAGAGCAAAAAATACGGTAGTTTAGTGTGCCTATTGACACCAAGCAGGTACCTTCCCTTTACACTTTCTGCACCTGCTAAAAACATTTTTGTTTAGGCAAGCCTAAACAAATGTAGTACAGTATGGTGATATGTTTTGACCT
This sequence comes from Podarcis vaucheri, assembly GCF_965113315.1. NCBI lineage: Eukaryota > Metazoa > Chordata > Lepidosauria > Squamata > Lacertidae > Podarcis > Podarcis vaucheri. The sequence continues at coordinate 85,519,557 of NC_138765.1, read as the reverse complement.
GGTTTTTAGCTTATTGCTGATTTTCATTTTTTTAAAAAAAAAATCAGCAATAAGCTAAAAAACCAGATTAAAATATATCAGCATACTGTACTACATGTCAGGCTGCTATGTTTTAATCTGCTTTTTAGTTTATTGCCGATTTTCTTTTTTCTCTCTTCTTTTTTCTTTTTTCCCAAACCATAGTTAAAGGTAAAGGAACCCCTGACCGTTAGGTCCAGTCACAAACGACTCTGGGGTTGCGGCGCTCATCTTGCTTTACTGGCAGAGGGAACAGGCGTACAGCTTCCGGGTCACACAGCCAGCATGACTAAGCCACTTCTGGCGAACCAGAGCAGCGCACGGAAATGCCGTTTACCCTCCTGCTGGAGCAGTACCTATGCATCTACTTGCACTTTGATGTGCTTTCGAACTGCTAGGTTGGCAGAAGCAGGGACCGAGCAACGGGAGCTCACCCCGTCGCGGGGATTCGAACCACCGACCTTCCAATCAGCAAGCCCTAGGCTCTGTGGTTTAGACCACAGTGCATATTGAGGTTTTATTACAATTTAACCGGAATACTGAGGTTTTCTTTTAGGGGAAAAAACTTGGACATTAACATATTTTGCCTGAAAAGAAAAGCACAATGACAGATCTTTCCATGACGCAAACCACTTTTTATTGAAAGGTAAAAGTTTGCATTTGGCACGCTTTGGAACAATGTGATTTTTGCTGCCGTATGCATGCTGATAATTTGTCTAACCTTGGCTCATACTTGGTAAGCTCTTCTAGAAAGAGAGTTGTAAAAACGATCATACTGGGAATGATAGTTCCTCAATTTCTATTCGAGAAACTCTTTTCTTTCCGTTTCACCAAGTTGGGCAACGCTTTTGTGGTTGTTGTCAAAGTGCCGTCTGACACTTGATGTGCGACACACAACACTTTCGTTACACAGAAGACATAACGCTTTCCTATTGCGTTCAATGCTCTTCCACTCTCTGTTCTTGAACTTTTTTTTATCCTGTATTCCTTTTTGGGTGTTCCAGACTTGGAGTCTACAAAAAGACAAAATTTTTTAAAAAATAATGAAGCACCCAGTACAAAACAATCCCTGTTTCTGCATCATGACAACGAGCCTTGATTCCTCTGGCTTTCTAGTAACAAACTCTGGCGAACTTGGTGCTGGGGCGATGGCACGTGTGCCCACAGAGACAGTTCTGAGTACCCCTTCTGGCCCGCCTGCCATAGGTTCGCCACCACTGCTCTAAGCTAAAGCCTGCCTTCAGGGATCCAACTGTGAACTGAATGTTAGTAAACTTCTAACCCACAATAATACTACAACCAGACTTAACACGGACACTGGCACCAGAGCCTGCAATAAACTTCTAACCCACAATAAACTTCTAACCCACAATAATACTACAACCAGACTTAACACGGACACTGGCACCAGAGCCTGCAATAAACCCAGATGCCAACTTTGCTGCCACATACACCCGGACAACACCATTACTGGCCCCAACAACATCACACATACCATCTCGGGACTATTTAATTGCTTATTGTCTAACATTGTGGATGCCATCAAATGCCAACAGTGTCCTTCAGCTCTCTATATTGGACAAACAGGCCAAACCTTACGCCAAAGAATAAACGGACATAAATCTGACATCAAGAATCACAAAACAGAGAAACCAGTAGGAGAACACTTCAATCTCCCAGGACATTCTATACACGATCTCAAAGTAGCTGTTTTACTACAAAGGAATTTCAGAAATAGACTGGAAAGAGAAGCTGCTGAATTGCAACTCATTACCAAACTTAAAACCATGGAGAGACCTGGTCTGAACAAAGATATTGGATTCTTATCTCATTATACATGACTAAGCCATTTTTCACCTTCTCACCCCTTGCCTTTTCCTGTAAGACCTATTGCAGTCGTTAAGAGTCGTCAACAGGCTCATCTCAGCTATCTGCCAATCTCCCATTCCCACCACCCTTCTGAGTAATACCCCTCCCCACCTTCTCACTATATAGAAGGATCTGGCAACTTCTGTTTCAGTGTATCTGAAGAAGTGTGCATGCACACGAAAGCTCATACCAAGAACTAACTTAGTTGGTCTTTAAGGTGCTACTGGAAGGAATTGTTTTATTTTGACTATGGCAGACCAACACGGCTACCTATCTGTAAAAGTAAACTTCTTGTTATACTTTTAAAAGAAGCTTCTTCTTGTTGTTGTTGTATATCTTTATTGATTTAAAATAAATACATTTATGGGAAAACAGACAAACAATCAAACAAACAAACAAACAAATAATAGAAAAGTCAAACAAACAACCACAAAATAAGAAACAACAAAATTAATATAACTAACATCATTTACACTCCCGATACCGAAAGCAATTATAAAACTTATAGAGAAAGGAATTAAAAATGACTTCCAATTAATCTCACTGTACTTTATCTATCAATTATCTTATACCGCACAGTTGCATATTTCTTATATAATTTCTTTTTACCTCCCTATGAATTTATATTTATACAATACAAGGTTCAGCCTAATTCTGCCAAGATGTTTCCTTTTATACATAGTTTTTTAAGTATTCTTTAAAGGTTCTCCAAGCCTTATAGACTTTTTGTTTTGATTGGCCTCTTATCCTTCCTGTCGCCTTCGCTAGCTGCAGATATTCTGCCATTAGGATTTGCCAATCTGCCGTGTTGGGTATTGTTGTGTTTTTCCAATTTCTTGCTACTAAAATTCTGGCCACCATTATCCCGTACATGAACAATGTTCTTTTCGGTTTCCCTATTTCTTTTGGCAGGATGCTTAATAAGAATATTTCTGGTCTTTTTTTAATGTAAATTTAAATAATTTTTAAAGTTCTTCATATATATTACAGTGGTACCTCGGGTTAAGTACTTAATTCGTTCCGGAGGTCCGTTCTTAACCTGAAGCACCACTTTAGCTAATGGGGCCTCCCACTGCTGCCGCACGATTTCTGTTCTCATCCTGAAGCAAAGTTCTTAACCCGAGGTACTATTTCTGGGTTAGCGGAATCTGTAACCTGAAGTGTATGTAACCTGAAGCGTATGTAACCCAATGTACCACTGTATTACAAAATACACAAATGTCTGTGCAGTTCCACCACAAATGCAAATAAGACCCAATTTCTCTGTTACATTTTCAACATAGCTGATCTGTCCTTATACATTTTAGCAAGTTTTTCTGGAGTTTGGTGCAATGTACATCATCTTCATTGCATTTTCCCTGAGGTTATGACAGGCCGTGAATTTTATATCTTCCCTCCATAATTTTTCCCATTGTTCCATGTAAATATTATAACCCAGATCTTGCGCCCATCTCACCATTACGGCTTTCACTTTAAAAGAAGCTTCTTGTGTCTTTATTCTTTTTTAGGAGGGATAAAAGGGGACTTGCCAGGAACCGAACCCAATCTGAACAAAGCCAGATTGGATTGTTTAAGTAAAGAAATTAAAACAAATCTACCAACTAGCTTCCTGCTATATATTGGGAAATGCACTCTGCTGCTGACTCACAAGCGTGAGTGAGAAGGATACTGTTAAATCAATATATCCTCTCCTAGTATCTGCAACATGGGTAGGCAAACTAAGGCCCGGGGGCCGGATCTGGCCCAATCACCTTCTAAATCCGGCCCCCGGACAGTCCGGGAATCAGTGTGTTTTTCCATGAGTAGAATGTGTCCTTTTATTTAAAATGCATCTCTGGGTTATTTGTGGGGCATAGGAATTCATTCATATATATATTTTTCCAAAATACAGTCCGGCCCCCCACTCGGTCTGGGGGACAGTGGGCCGGCCCCCTGCTGAAAAAGTTTGCTGACCCCTGATCTATAACATTCCCACAGTCAGGTGTATCTCAGTCATTGTGAATGAGGGGCCGTCCAACATTACAGCAGCCCCCAAACACACAGCTTCCAGGTACAGCTTTTATTTTTTTAAAAAAAACATGTGTGTTAGTTGTGATTCCTGCATTTGCAGGGGTTGGACTAGATGACCCCTGGGGGTCCCTTCCAACTCTACAGCCATATGATTCTCTGCAGGGTGGTTGAGCTGCTGCGTTTGACACCAACACAAATGTTGCAGGAACCGCTCCATCAGTCTCGTTAAACTGACAGCCACGTTCCACCCGCTGCTTGAATCCACAAGGAGTGGGATAACTAACAGAAGGCAACATTTTAAAGAACAAAATGTTGCTGTTGGAAAAGTGGGAAGTGGCAAGGACCTTGGCTACAACCGTGACAGAAGTTTGGGAGGGTTTTTCTTTCGTTCCACCACTTTCCCTGGGAAAACCCGCCGTTCACTGCCGAATTAGAACAAACGTCAATCAGGTTTTCTGCAGATTGATGTTTGTTTCGAATCAGCGGCAAACAGCGAGTTTTCCTGAGCCATGCCTAGACATCATGGGACAAACAGAATAAATCCAGGGACAGACAGATCACGAATCCTTTTGTTGTCAGCAAAACTTGCTTTCAAAGGAGCAGTCAGGCATTGTTCAGCTGGGGGGTGACACTGGAGGGTGGGCTAACATTCTCCTTTCCCTTCCTCCCCCACAACAAACACTCTGTGAGGTGAGTGGGGCTGAGAGACTTCAGAGAAGTGTGACTGGCCCAAGGTCACCCAGCAGCTGCATGTGGAGTAGCGGGGAAGCGAACCCGGTTCACCAGATTACGAGTCTATCACTCTTAACCACTACACCACACTGGCACATGAATGCATGAAGGGGTTAAGGTCACAGAACTGTATTCCTAGGCTCAGTTAGGTCACGCCCCCTCACCTCCAGTGAAGAAGGAAGTGAAAGTGTCAAGGAGCCATCAAGAAGCCAGGTCATCCACAGGGCAGGCACACACACAGCGGCAGAGGAAGCCGCTTGGGCGCCTGGGGCAGCGCGCCCACAGGCAGGGCGAGCCGCCCCTAGGGGCGGGGCAAGGGCGGGGCATCCAGAGTCTGCCTGCCTCCTCCCACTCAGCTGCCCTATAGCTGGGGGGGGAGGCAGTGGGTGGACCACACCCACCGCACCCCCCCTTCCTCCACCCCTGGGCACACACAAATACACACACATGGAAGGCACAGAGGACAATTAGCTTTTTAATAGCAGAAAGCAAGAACCCAGCAATGTCCCTGGTTTGTTTTAACTCAACAGAGGCCTTGCTGAAACTGAGCCCTTCTATGTCTATCCATAGCTGTCAACTTACAGATTTCAAAATAAGGGACCAGCAGCCTTGAAAATAAGGGATCAGCAGCCAAAATAAAGGATTTTGCTTAGCTTATGCACGTCGGAGCTGCCGTCGTCCTGGTGTGAGGAGTTCCATCGGCCCTTACCCACCTGAGAGAGAGGGAGGGAGGAAGAGAGACTCTCGTCCGCGAGCCCGGCATGAGGCGGTTGTGGCGCCAATGCAGCCGCTGAAGCGCCACCCTTCTGCGTCCCTCCCCATCCCCTCCTCTTCCTCCTCCCTCAGGCCGCCTCCGGCTTCCCCTGGCAGCGCAGCAGAAGTCTCGCAAGAGAGGGGCTGCCTGCCTGCTCGCCCACCGCCACCCATCTCCTCACGATGCGCCTCTGAGGGGGAAAAGGGAGAGATGGAGATGCGGCAGCTCATGTGCGCACTCTCGCGCGCGGTGGAGGACCCCGAGCCACTGCTTCCCTCCCGAGCCGGGCAAGCATGAAACCCGGGAAATTTAAGGGACTTCATCAATCCAGGACAGCAGCGAGAAACGGCGCTGGGATAAGGGAGTATCCCGCCAAATAAGGGACAGTTGACAGCTATGCCTCTAGCTTTTCAGTCTGAATCCCTCCCAAGGTGTCATCTCCAGAGCTCTTGGAAGGCTGGCTCCCACCATAATTCTTCATCCAGCCAGTCCAAGCCCTCCCTTCAGGGCTCTCAGGCTGGTGGCCCCCAGCTCTCCAACCAGGCCCTGACAGAAAGCTTCTTTCTTCATTCTCCTCCACCCTGTGAAGCCAACCAGGCAATACGACCACCTCAAGCCCAGACTATGTACTCAGAAGTATTCCCCCCCCCCAGTAATTTGTAGCTCAATAATCTTCTATTTGTGTTTTTCCTGCTGCTGCATGGAATGACACATGAATCTGACCTTTGGCATTTGTAAGTAAAGCATTTAAATTTACCGATGGTGTGGTCTGTTCATTGTGATAGGGGTAGAGAGGGGAAGCACTGCAAGACAACTAAATGGGATATTTAAAGCATGTAACATATTCCTCATTCTTTACTGTGAATCACATGATGCTGTGATTTCTCTGTGCTTTGGATTTAGGGATCCAGCCTAATTCTTTTATTAACTAACCTGACACGGGTTATATACTACCCCACACTTTGAAAGCAACTCTTTCTCTATTGTGGGAAACAGGGTGTTCGTCTCTTCTCCTCAAACTTGAACCTGAGCCAGACAGTGAAATTTCCCTTATTGACCACTAGGTGGGGGTCATCAGCCAAGGCCAGAAGCACAGAAACAGATGCTTCTAAGCACATGAAGACGCTGGGTGCTTTGAAAGGAGCCAAATTTGGGGCAGGCAGGGAGCATTACGACCCAGCAGGGAACATTAAGACCCAGCATTAAAAACTGGGGACTTTCCTCCGCCCCCGTGAGGCCCCCCCTAAACCCCCCCAGGAAGATTGATTGGTTGATCTTTAATTGTAGCCCTCCTTTTTCCCAGACAATTTTTTTAAATAAATATTTTTTATTAGATTTTCCATCAAAAAAAACATTTTTACAAAATTATACATCCATTTTTAACTTAAACCCTTTTTTCCAGAACTTACCTCAGCTTGTCTGATAATTTTCCATTTATTTTTTTTATTTTTTATTTTTAAAATTATATTTATTAATTTTTCAGCAGTTTAAACACAACACTACAGAAAACCAAAAAAAAAAAACAATACAACAATACAATACAATACAAAAAACACTACAAAACACTGACACAAACAACTAACAAAACAAAACAAAAACCATTCAAAACACAATCCAATTTCCGAGACCAGGGTGAAGAGTCGGTGGTAGAAGATTGGAAGAAATTTAAAGACTATTTACAGAAATATTGTAAAATTAATGAATGTTAGAATGATGTTAGAATGAAATTAAGTGGTTCTAGCAGCAATGTCATAAAGGTGTATGAAAAAATGGCTGGTTAATAGGTGAGAATCTAAAGCTATAAAATATTAGGTTAAAGGACTAAGACAAAAACAAAGAGGGAAAGGAATTGCTGAATTAACCAATTGAACTGGAATACCAAAAAGGGAGGTGAGAGGAGGTCAGGGAAGCAAGGAAATGAAATGTAAGATACGGAAGGATTGATCTGTTTTTAAGTGTTTTTTCTAACTTTTTTTCCTATATTTTGTATTTTGTATGTTTTCTTTTTCTTTTTTTCCTATATTTTTCCTTGTTTCTTTTATTTTTAACTATGTAATTTTTTGTTTCTGAAATTTTAATAAATATCATTTTTTAAAAAAAACACAATCCAATTTCAATATCTTATCTTTCATTCACTTATTTCCACGACCTCCTCTCACCTCCCTTTTTGTATTCCACTTCTATTAATTGTTTCAGCAATTCCTTTCCATCTTTCTCTGTTTTCTATCCTATAATTATCTTAACACATTCTAACCTTATTTTTCCCTTTAATACTCTATTAATCTATCTATACTTAATTCCTTATAACATTTCTACTAAAGCCATATAATTTCATTCCAACATTTTTCTAACATTCATTAATTTTACAGTATTTCTGTAAGTAGTCTTTAAACTTTTTCCAGTCTTCTTCCACCGATTCTTCTCCCTGGTCTCGGATTCTGCCAGTCATTTCCGCCAATTCCATGTAGTCCATCAACTTCATCTGCCATTCTTCCTGGGTGGGTAAATCTTGTGTCTTCCAATACTTCGCGATGAGTATTCTTGCTGCTGTTGTTGCATACATAAAAAAGTTCTATCCTTCTTTGGCACCAATTGGCCGACCATGCCCAGGAGAAGGCCTCTGGTTTCTTCAGAAAAGTATATTTAAATATCTTTTTCATTTCGTTATAAATCATCTCCCAGAATGTCTTAATCCTTGGGCATGTCCACCAAAGGTGAAAAAATGTACCTTCAGTCTCATTACATTTCCAACATTTATTGTCAGGCAAATGGTAAATTTTTGCAAGCTTGACTGGTGTCATGTACCACCTATAAATTTTCTCTTAAGGCATTTCATACCTGTGGTCCATAACTGTTCCCAGTCAGCCATCATTATGTTATGCCCAACATCTTGTGCCCATTTAATCATAGCTGATTTCACTGTTTCATCCTGAGTATTCCATTTCAACAGCAAGTTATACATTCTTGACAAATTCTTAATTTTTGGATCCAACAATTCTGTTTCCAATTTTGATTTTTCCACTTGGAAACCAACTTTTTTGTCCAAATTGTAAGCCTCCATTATTTGGTAATAATGGAGCCAATCTCGCACTTTGTTTTTCAATTTTTCAAAGCTCTGCAGTTTTATTCTGTCTCCATCGTGTTCCAAAATTTCCCAATATTTCGGCCATTTGGCCTCCATATTGAGTTTTTTCTGTGCCTTCGCTTCCATTGGTGACAGCCATCTTGGAGTTCTCTTTTCTAACAAATCCTTATATCTTATCCAAACATTAAACAATGCTTTTCTAACAATATGATTTTTAAACGCTTTATCGTACCACAAATATGCATGCCAGCCAAGTGCGTTATTAAAACCTTCTAAATCCAACACATCTGTGTTTTCAAGAAGCAGCCATTCTCTCAGCCAGCGAAAAGCAGCTGATTCATAATAAAGTTTAAGGTCTGGCAGGGCAAATCCACCTCTTTCTTTAGCATCAGTTAATATCTTAAATTTTATTCGAGGCTTCTTGCCCTGCCAAACAAATCTGGAAATATCTTTCTGCCACTTCTTTTATCCTCGTCTCACATTTCCCAATATTATATTGCACTCAAATACTCTTAATCACATCATATTTTTTAAACAATATTTCTAACAGTAATTTCACAGAGCTTCTTGAAAGCCAACAAACGTTATTTGCTCATCACAGAAATTTTTGATATACTCTGTAAATTTCTTCCAGTCCTCGGAGAATCTCTGGTCACATTGGTTCCTAATTCTCCCCGTCAATCTGTCCATTTCTGCGTATTCCATCAGTTTCATCCTCCATTCTTCTTTCGTGGGCAGCTCTTCCTGTTCCCATTTCTGTGCCAGCAAAATTCTGGCGGCTGTTACTGCATACAAAACTAATATCACATCTTTTTTACTAATTTCATTATCCAGTATTCCCAATAAGAGAGCTTCTGGTTTTTTAACAAAAGTATATTTCAACATTTTCTTTAACTCATTATAGATCATCTCCCAGAAGCTTTTTACCTTCTTACATTCCCACCACATATGGTAAAATGTTCCTTCTGTCTCCTTACACTTCCAACACTTATTACACACTTTACACATTTTACCCAGTTTTACTGGTGTTATATACCATCTATATAACATCTTCATAACATTTTCCTTAATCGTTGTACAAGTTGTAAACTTTAACCCATCCTTCCATAATTTAGTCCATTTCTCAAATTCAATATTATATCCGAAATCTCTAGCCCAACTAATCATTACAGATTTAACCTCTTCGTCTACAGTATTCCATTCCAACAATATTTTATACATTTTAGATAAAATTTTCACTTCATTATTTAAGATTTCTTGTTGAAATCTAGATTCTTTTTCAGAATATCCCCTCTCTAAAAACTCTTTTTTAAACACTTCATTTAGCTGAAAATAATGCAGCCAGTCCTTCACATATTCTTTTACTTCTTCATATAGCCTTTTCCCCAGACTAGGACTCAAGGCAGCTTACACAAACTGAAACAACACAGACAAATTGCAGAAAGCTAAAAAAAAAAAGATAACAGTCTAAAAGCAATTAAACTCTAATAGAATTAAAACAGTGGGGGGGGGGAATCTATTAAAAAAGACAGATAACAAAAACAGCGCAGCACTACTGAAAAGCCCTACTAGTTCTCAAAGGGACACGGGTGGCGCTGTGGTCTAAACTGGACCCAGGGCTTGATGATCAGAAGGTTGGCGGTTTGAATCCCCGCGACAGGGTCAGCTCCCGTTGCTCAGTCGCTGTTCCTGCCAACCTAGCAGTTAGAAAGCACGTCGAAGTGCAACTAGATAAATAGGTACCACTCCAGTGGGAAGGTAAACGGTGTTTCCGTGCGCTGCTCTGGTTCGCCAGAAGTGGCTTAGTCATGCTGGCCACATGACCCGGAAGCTGTACGCCAGGCTCCCTTGGCCAGTAAAGAGAGATGAGCAACGCAACCACAGAGTAATTTGCGACTGGACCTAACGGTCACGGGTACCTTTACTTTTACCTTTTAATTCTTTATTCAGCAGATGCACAAAACGGCTCTCGCTGCAAATTCTGCTCCCTGAGTTCCAACACACAGCTATGAAAAGGAGACCCCCAAGTGCCCCCAGACCCTCCCTTCCATTGCACCCCATCCGCTGGGCATGGGGATCGGGTTTTCCCAACACAGGAGCCAGCCTGGAAACCCACCTGAGTCACCATTCCTGCTCTCCTCCTGGGTCAGCAGGGGAAAGAGGGGGACTTGTCACAATTTCACAAATCCCCACATATGTAAATCGAGAGGCTTGCCAGCCCTAGTCAAACCCCACGTAGGACAATGAGAGAAACAGGAAGCGGGTTGCGGTGAGGCAAAGGAGGAAGTTTGGTTCCGGTCGTGACCACAGCCAAGCAGCGACTGTGCACCCAGGAGTGCCCAGCAATGCGCTCAGGCACAGCATCTGTGACGTCCAACTTCCAGTTTTGCTCAAGGGGTACTTGGAATCCTGACCAGGCTGTGGCTTTTGGGATTCGTGCCAGGCTGTCGCTAGCAGGACTGTGGGGCGAGATGGGTGAATCTCTGAGTCATCCTAATTGCTGGAGCACAATAGAATATAAGAAGCTGCCTAATGTTGAGTCTGGCCCTTGGGGTCCTTCTAGTTCAGTATTGTCTACACGGATTGGCAGCAGCCACTCTCTAGGACAGGGCTAGGCAAACTAAGGCCCAGGGGCCACATAAGGCCCAATCGCCTTCTCAGTCCGGCCCGCGGACGGTCTGGGAACCAGTATGTTTTTACATTAGTAGAATGTGTCCTTTTATTTAAAATGCATCTCTAGGTTATTCGTGGGGCATAGGAATCCGTTCATTTCCCCCCAAAAAATACTGGCCACATGACCCAGGAGCTGTACGCCAGCTCCCTCGGCCAGTAAAGCAAGATGAGTGCCGCAACCCCAGAGTCGGCCACAACTGGACCTAATGGTCAGGGGTCTCTTTACCTTTACCTTTACCTTTACTCTCTCTGCCCTACATGGAGCTGCTGGGGATTGAACTTGGGAACTTCCGCATGCAAGGCGGCTGCTGTACCACTGAGCTACCACGGAAACCCATGGGCAGGAACGCTCAGAGAGGCTTTCTCTGATGCACTTCAGAAGCAGGGCTGCTGGCAAACCCAGAGTTCAGTTTGAAGATCCGGTTCATACAGTGCTGTTGTTCATTGTGTCTCATTTGGACACACATCCCCCTTGAGAATGCACGAGCCACGCTGGCATTTCAGCAAGCAGCGCATGCCCATCCACTGAGCCGCCGGTCGTTGCAAACCTAGGTGTCCTGCATTAACAAGGCCGTGGGTTTGGGGCTCAGTCTGGGTGATGCCCTGAGACCCTTCCAGTTCTCAGGAGCCTGTATCTGTGGGGGTGGCAGGTATGAGACCAAGCTTGCCAAACCAGCCCCTTTGTCTGGGACGGTCATGGTTTTTAGCTGACTGGTTAAGCAACCAAAGGGGTTGCTCTGCACCATCAAACAAATGGGTGGGCTTCCCCACCAGCTAATGGCACCTTCCCATTTGTGGGATGCTCTCATGCTTTTGAATTCTGGTGCTGGAGGAGACTCTTGAGAGTCCCATGGACTGCAAGAAGATCAAACCTATCCATTCTGAAGGAAATCAGCCCTGAGTGCTCACTGACAATTAAACCACTTCGAGACCAGTTTGTTATATTATAGAGGTTTAATGTGGGGTGCTTCTTGCTCACAGCAAGGAATTCTGGAGGGATAAGACCTGAGAAACCTCTGAGGCCCCCTCAGCTTACATATTGTTAGTTCTGAGTAGGCATTTTTTGAGACTATTTATGGGCATCAAGAAGGTGGCCAACAAAAGAAAATATCAGAGTAAATCTGTGCATGGTTTGAAGCTCAACATCAAAAAAACAAAGATCATGGCCACTGGTCCCATCATCTCCTGGCAAATAGAAGGGGAAGAAATGGAGGCAGTGAGAGATTTTACTTTCTTGGGCTCCATGATCACTGCAGATGGTGACAGCAGCCACGGAATTAAAAGAGGCCCGCTTCTTGGGAGGAAAGCAATGACAAACCTAGACAGCATCTTGAAAAGCAGAGACATCACCTTGCCAACAAAGGTCCATATAGTTAAAGCTATGGTTTTCCCAGTCGTGATGTATGGAAGTGAGAGCTGGACCATAAAGAAGGCTGATTGCCGAAGAATTGATGCCTTTTAATTATGGTGCTGGAGGAGACTCAAGAGTCCCATGGACTGCAAGAAGATCAAACCTCTCCATTCTGAAGGAAATCAGCCCTGAGTGCTCACTGGAAGGACAGATCCTGAAGCTGAGGCTCCAATACTTTGGCCACCTCGTGAGAAGAGAAGACTCCCTGGAAAAGACCCTGATGTTGGGAGGGATTGCAGGCACAAGGAGAAGGGGACAACAGAGGACGAGATGGTTGGACAATATTCTCGAAGCTACCAGCATGAGTTTGACTAAACTGCGGGGGGCAGTGGAAGACAGGAGTGCCTGTTGTGCTCTGGTCCATGGGGTTACGAAGAGTTGGACACGACTAAACGAATAAACAACAACTCCCCATTTTCTCCTTCATTCAGATTACTGGGTAGGAAGCCACATGAAAGAGTTGGGGGTGCAAGAATACTACTTGACCTAACCACCCAAGCTAGCCATGGGTTTCTCACCAGCTGGGCCCCCTGGGACGCTGGAAAAATCCCAAAACGGCCTGATTACATCTCACAGCAGAAGCAAAATTCTTGAAAGCCTCCAGGGTGTCACTTCTTGTGGTATTCTTGTCATTTGCCTCTGCTGAGCACAGCAAATCCCCACAAAATTCTGCGCTTTCACAATTTGTGTTGTTGTGCTCATTTTGCAACGCAACCGCTTCCTGTTCATGGAAGCAAGAAGGAAAGGACTTCCTTTTCGCCGCTTTCGAAACGCTCAGGTACGAGAGGGAAGTTCATTTGCATGACCACGTCTTCTTCCGCTGCCGAGAAACAGATAAGAGGGCCATCTCTGCTGTAGCAGAGACCACTTCACAGCAAGAGGAGCCGCTTGGGAGGCTAGAAATCCTCTGTTCTGGAAAAAGACCGGCGAGACTTCCTTGGACAGGTAAAACTTCTGCATTGCTTTGCAGGGAGGTTGTCTTGAGGAATATGTCTGGCTTGCAAGGCTGAGTCTATGATTAGCTGCATTAAATGTCAGCCAAAAGGTTCTGCAAGGATTAAACGGACTCCCAGGCAGACATCTGGGTGAGGGTTCCATGTGAAAATGGGATGGTTTAGGAGTCAGAACTCTAAGAAGCTGTAGTTAAGTGGTAGAGGATTTTGCCTTGCCAGCAAGCATCTTCTGGCAGGTGTGGAAGAGACTCCTACCTCAAACTCCACAGACCCACTGCCACTTAGGTAATACTGTCCCAGGTAGACTCTGTGAAAGGCAGATTCCTATGAAGCAGAGAAGAAGGAACCAGTTTGAGGGGGAAGCTGGTCCAGCCTGAGCCAGATCATCTCATGAAGAAGGGGGGCAGAGAGGAACCCGCCAACCCTGACTTTGGGGAGAGAGACCCCACAGCGACTGCCTTGAGAAGACTGGAGAGGTCTAATAATAATAATAATAATAATAATAATAATAATAATAATTTATTTATACCCCACCCATCTGGCTGGGTTTCCCCAGCCACTCTGGGCGGCTTCCAACCTAATATTAAAAACAATACAGCATCAAACATTAAAAACTTCCCTAAACAGGGCTGCCTTCAGATGTCTTTTAAAGATAGGATAGCTGCTTATTTCCTTCACATCCACAGGACGGGTGCCACTACCGAGAAGGCCCTCTGCCTGGTTCCCTGTAACCTCACTTCTCTCAGTGAGGGAACCATCAGAAGGCCCTTGGCGCTGGACCTCAGTGTCCGGGCTGGACAATGGGGGTGGAGACTCTCCTTCAGGTATACAGGACTGAGGCTGTCTAGGGCTTTAAAGGTCAGCACTAAGACTTTGAATTGTGCTCGGAGGTCTTTTAGGACCTGTGTTATGTGGTCTCGGCAGTCACCAGTCACCAGTCTAGCTGCTGCATTTGGATTAGTTGTAGTTTCTGGGTCACCTTCAAAGGTAGCCCCATGTAGAGAGCATTGCAGTAGTCCAAGCGGAAGATAACCAGAGCATTCACCACTTTGGCAAGACAGTCTGCGATCAAAGGGGAGACTTGCAGGTTTCATGAAGAGACCTCAACCTTCTTTAGCTGTGATTCCTGCATGGGGTTGGGCTAGATGACCCACTGGATCCCTTCCCACTCTACAGTTCTTGATTCATCCCCAAATGGTCAGCCCTGCTTTGCCTGACCCTTCAGAATGCAAGGTTGCCTTCAACCACTTGGCTAGTACTGTGGCTTGCAGTACCCATAAATTGCTGTATCTCAGGCCCACAGAGATACGATAAATCATTTGTATGGTCATTGGTTGGGTGTTACTGGAGAAGAGAGAGCAACATGCCCATGGCCACCTGACAATCTGCCTTGAGGGTGATGCTCCAGCCCGCAGGAACGTAAGAAACTGGGCCATTGACTGCAGGTGCCCTCCAAGATTTCAGGCAGGGTTCCAACCCTCCCTGGAGATGCTAGCAGGGAGTGAATCTGGGACCTTCTGCTTTCCTGGCAAGTGCTCTAAACACTAAGTTATCTTCCCGGGTCTGTCCTTCTCTGCAGAAGCTCTGCAGCTCCTCGCAGAAGAGGAAGTCTGCAAGCTGAAATTCCTCGTGCAAACTGAAGTTATTTGAAGGCACTTGTGAACTTGACCTGCCTGATTTCCTTTTCTTGCACGCTCAAGGGTTCTCTTCACTTCCCGAAATTCTCCCTTTCCCTCTGCAGGCTGGAGATGAAAGTTTGTGGGAATTAGAGGAGGGTGCTAAGTGAGAGTCAGGAGTACTCAGCAAAGGCTCTGACTTAAATCACATTGAAATTCTCTTGAGTTTCTAAGTGGTTAAGGGAATTGCTTGTTTTCAGAGAACAAAGATCATAAACTCCACCTTTATTCAAGTGATTTGCTTGAGTTGCTCATGTTTGCTGCCCTGCTTTGTATTCTGTGGGACCACAACAGCCGTACGAACACCTTTCCTGGGGCTGCTGGTAATCTGTCCACACAGTGTGCACATAGTTTCAATCGCAATCTTGTTCGTCTGGTTACGAAACAGCAGCTTCGCTTCTCCTTCCTCTGAAGGTGCTCCAGTGTGAGACTCTTTCGCTAACTTCCGTAAATTTCTTTCTTCTCCCTAGATCAAAAGCCCCCATGTCTAGAGTGCCTGAGTGCGAAGAGGAGGCGATGGACTTCTGCAGGTAACCACCACTGATGGCCCCAGGCTGTGAAGCTGTGCTGGGTGCTCAGGGACAGGCAGGCAGGCAGGCAGGCAGGCAGGCACGCACACACACACACACACACACACACACACGTTATGGTATTATTTACTTATAGGCCACCCTTTGACACCCCAAGGCAGCTCACAAACAATGCAAATGCAAACATGCCAGTGCAAACACAATAATTCAATAAAAATCAGACTAAATCTGAATATTCCAAACAGGAAATACAATATCCAGAAAGGCAACAGATTATTCCCTGTGAAATTAGCAAGAATTAGCACTTAAGCAGCAGCTCCCCCTTATATAGGTCCAAGGCAGGTGGAACAACTGGTGCCCCCGATGGTTCCCGCAGAGACTAATCACGCCACTATGACTGCCACCTGCTTCTCAGGTCCAGATATTGATTGATTGTGTGGATTCCTTAGCCCAATGGTTTCCAACATAAACTCACCCCCAGCGCTCCTCCCCTATAAAAAGCATTGTTCATAATAGTGGTTTGCATGACCCAGAAAGGAAGATAATAGCACAATTAGCATTCAAAACTGCAAGAAATTATTTGCACGTTTGTTCAGAATCCAATTCAAACTATTCAGTTTAATTAATTCGACAAAACTGGTGAACGATCTAGTGACGCCAGCTTGCAAAGACAGATACAGTGGTACCTCGCAAGACGAACGCATCGCAAGATGGAAAACCCGCTAGACGAAAGGGTTTTCCGTTTTGGAGGCGCTTCGCAAGATGAATTTCCCTATGGGCTTGCTTCGCAAGACGACAGCCCATAGGGAAATATCCGGGACAGCGGGGAAGCGCAGCGCGTCTTCCCCACTGTCCTCGGACCTCCTCCGAAGCCGGGCGGTGGGGCGGGAACGCCTCCTCCCGCCACCGCCGGGCTTCGGAACGCTGCTCCGAAGTCGGGCGGCGCGGCGGGAACACCTGCCCCCGCCGCTGGGCTTCGGAACGCTGCTCCGAAGCCGGGCGGCGCGGCGGGAACACCTTCTGAAGGCGGGCAGGGGGCGAAAGTCTTTGTCCCCCCTGCCTGCCTTCCCAGGGGCTTTTAAATCGTCCTCCGCTGTCCCGGGGCGATTTTAAAATGCCGCCCGCCAGCATTTTAAGATCGCCCGGACAGCGGAGAAGTCCTCCGCTGTCCCGGGTTTTTTTAAAATGCTGGGGGTGGGAAGAAAAGCCCTTGTCCCCCCCCCCCAGCCTTCAGAAGAGGTCCGGGGACAGACTGTCTCCGGACCTGGTCTGAAGGCGGTTTCCCTAGGAACGCATTAATTGATTTTCAATGCATTCCTATGGGAAACCGTGCATCGCAAGACGAAAAACTCGCAAGACGAAGAGACTTGCGGAACGAATTAATTTCGTCTTGCGAGGCACCACTGTAGTCATTTATACCTCAGGTGCCTCCCTGCCCCTCTTGACTCTTAGTGTGTGCACAAACACACACACACACACCAGGTAATCCCACCACCCGCTTTGAGAACCACTGAGCTAGACCCATTTTAATCCACCTTTTGGTCTGGACATGGAACAGAAGCAGCCAGTGTTGTTTTTGGCTGGATCTAGACCCATAAAAAAAAATTCAGGAAAATGTGTTGTAAAGCTCATACTGTAATGGGAAACCATATTGCCAAAGGATCGAACTCTCTATAGCACCTTCTGGTGTCACAGTGTTATAATGCATTTAAAACGCTTAAAAAAAAACAAAAACTAATGTAGCTGAGTCCCTGGTAGAAGATGTACTATAGGAACTGGACAGGGGGAGTGTGTGTGTGTGTGTGTGTGTGTGTGTGTGTGTGTGTCTATTGATCCCACTGGACATGATATTCTTTTGGACAACCAGGGTGGGCGAGATCTTTGCCTTTCCTAAAGAGGCAGTTCCAGAAGATGTTGCCTGGGGTTTGTTTACCCAACACCTTGACTCCCCTTACAATGCCAGCAAATACCCCAAGAAATGTGCCGTGTGTGATGCTCATATCCAGCCTAGTTCCAATGATGTTGACTTTTGCCTGGGAGTCTCTGACCTGCTTCTCTTGCTTTCTGCTTGCAGTGTGGACGAGATGCAGTTCTACGAAGAGGACCGGCCTTCTCTGGCCAAGGTAAGGAATTTCTCCAGGCTGCCTCTGTTCAAGAAAGCTCCTCTGTCCCATCCTAATCATGAGCAGAAATGAACACCTGAAAAGGGCTTGGTCAGCCAGATGGCTGGAGCTGCAGATCCACCTCCAAGCAAGGCGGCCATTTGCCTTCCAAGGAAGCTAGACACCCCATGGTGGTTATCACCATTAGAAGAATTGTCAGTGAAAAAAACAAATATGGAAAAAGAATGGCCAACATATAGAGAACTGTTAATTGAGGGGGGGAATCAATTGAGAGTAAAAAAATAAACTAAAATGAGGATATAAGACATTTGTTAACTGATTGGCTCCAATATCATCAATTAAATGACATTTTTAGATTGAACAAAGGAGTCGGCTTTTTAGACTGAACCAAGTGCAGAAAGAACCGTTAGATAATAATGGAAAAGTTCTGTCAAAAATGTATAAATTGTTGCTGGAATGGGAAACAAAAGATTAGGAAGTCTGTAACGATACACTGGGCAAAAGATGTGGGATATAATATACAATTTGCTTCATGGGGGGAGTTATGGAATAAGGACTTAAAATTTACAGCTTGCTGTACGTTAAAAGAGAATTATATAAAGATGGTGTATAGATGGTATTTGACTCCTACAAGACTAGCGAAAATGTATAAGAACACGACCAACGTATGTTGGAAGTGTAATGTTAAAAAAGGTACATTTCACCACATGTGGTGGACTTGCAAAATAGCTAAGGCCTTCTGAGAAATGATTTATAATGAACTGGGGGAGGGGGGTTTAAAAATCATTCCAAGGAGGCTAGACAACTCCTCCCTGAGGGGCAATGAGCGTTGCCTGGTGCCCCATCCCTCAGCACTTTGCCTTATTTATTTAATATCCTAAAATTTCAGGAGTACTGCCTGATGTCAAAAGGCAGGGAGTTCCAGAGATCAGGGGCCTCCACACGGAAATAATCAAGTCCTTACAATTGTGGAATGAGACTTCTTGTCCCCAGGTGGACAGGAGGGGACTTTGCTGCTGATGGTTTGACTTCAGCTGAGGTCTGCTTTGCTCCCCCACCCCAGGAGGCCTTCCCAGGGCTGAGCCATCCTGCCTGCAAAGTCGGCATTCAGGTGAAGATCGCCAACAGCCCTTCATCTCTGGGCTTCCAGAAGGCAGCGATCATTATGGTGGCGATTGAGAGGATGAAGAAGAAGAAGTCCTCCAAAGCCAGGGCGCTTTTCACAGATGACGACCTGATGGACATCATCAATTCCGTCTTAGGTACGGTATGGAACACCAGCTGGCTGCCATATTGGGTGTGATGGGAATCCCCAGCAAGGAAGGAGTGTAGAGACGCTTCCTGCAGCAGGAGGTGGTTGAAGGACAAAGCACTTTATTACATTTGTTAGCCAAGCAGACCCAACTGGAAGCTGCTGTCGTGTCGCTGTTCTTTTCCGCCATCCCTCTGGCCTTAGAGGGAAGCAACAGCCTTTGGACTGCAGGACCCTTCAAAATAATAATAATAATTTATTATTTATACCCCGCTCATCTGGCTGGGTTTCCCCAGCCACTCTAGGCGGCTTCCAACTGAATATTAAAAACAAGAGAGCATCAGACATTAAAAACTTCCCTAACAGTTTCCTTTGAGGTGGATCAGGGACACACAGAGGCCATAATATCTTCCTGCTTGCCTAAACACTTCTGGGAGTTAGCACTGGATAAGATGTGGGCAAGGGACACAGGTGACACTGTGGGTTAAACCACAGAGCCTAGGGCTTGCCGATCAAAAGGTCGGTGGTTCGAATCCCTGCCACGGGGTGAGCTCCCATTGCTCAGTCCCTGCTCCTGCCAACCTAGCAGTTCAAAAGCACGTCAAAGTGCAAGATAAATAAATAGGTACCACTCCGGTGGGAAGGTAAACAGTGTTTCCATGCACTGCTCTGGTTCGCCAGAAGCGGCTTAGGCATGCTGGCCACATGACCCGGAAGCTGTACTCCAGCTCCCTCGGCCAGTAAAGCGAGATGAGCGCCGCAACCCCAGAATCAGTCACGGCTGGACCTAATGGTCAGGGGTCCCTTTAAGATGTGGGCAGGGGTGGAGGAAGGGGGCGGTGGGGGTGGGCCGCCCCAGGTGTCACCACTGAGGGGGGTGACAAAATACCAGGTGGCACTCACCACGGGGCCTGCAGCGTGCCCGAGCCACGCATCTCTCTTGGGAGTGACATGTTGGCTTGGGTGCCCGCAGGCTCTGCGCTGCCCCAAACGGTCTGCCCACCGCCTCCCCCTCAGCTGTAGGGCAGCTGAGTGGGAGGAGGCAGGCAGACTCCTCAGAGGCCCCACGGAGCGTCCTGCCCTGGCTCACGCAGCCCCACAGGCGGCTGGCCCCACTCCTGGGCGCAGGGCACGCACACCATCCCAGGCGCCCAATCAGCTTGCTCAACCGCTGGATGTGGGGGCAAAAAGAAAGAACAGCTCTGGCTTGGTAAGGGTGGGGGGGAAGAAGGAGGTGGGCTGTCACTGCTAAAGGACCCCTGCCAGCCAACGTTTGTTTAAAAGCTTCTGATGAAGGAGAGAGCTAACCACCTTCTGAGATCATACGTTCCACTGAAGAACGGCTCTTACTGTTGCGTTGCAAGTGGCAGGTCTTGACCCAGAGTGCCTTTCCCTCTTCAGAACCAGTTGACTTTGACACCTGCGAATGCACCTATGCCACAGATCCCATCTACCACCTCAGCAGGAGCATCTCCTGCAACATCAGAGACGTCAACCAGAAGTCCCTTGTCCTGAACGGGACAACCCAGCTGGTGGCCTTGGAGCTCCAACAGGCAGACATCAGCAAAGAAGGTAGGGAAACCCCATCCTTGATGTTCCTCACCAGTCATCTCCTACAGGTGGCCAGTCCTAGCCGGGCTGAAACGCTTCTTGCTATTAATCCTGTGTCCTCACATTTTCCAGCGAGGGTGAAAATGTACGTCTATCGGCCGAAAATCGAGGAAGGCGTAGCGAAGATCCCCATCGCCCTGAAAATCAAAGGGAAGGAGCTGTACCTGTCTTGCGTGCAGAGCGGTGACCAACCAGCGCTTCAGCTGGAGGTGAGAGGTTCCTTCACAGCTTATGCTTCCGGTTACTGGAAATCCCAAGAGGAGGGAGGGCTCTTGTGCTTAGATCCTGCCCACAGTGAGAACAGGATACTGGACCATTGGCCTGATCCAGCAGGTTCTTCTTTCGTTGTTGCGATGGTCAGAGTAAACAGCTCAGGACCGCAGTACCTAAAGGACCGCCTCTCTCCATATGAACCCACCCAAACCCTGAGATCATCTTCCAAGGCCCTTCTTCACGTGCCTCCTCCTTGAGAGGTCCGGAGGGTAGCAATGCAAGAACAGGGCCTTTTCTGCAGTGGCCCCCTGTTTGTGGAGTGCTCTCTCCAGGGAGGTTCGCCAGGCACCTTCATTATCCACCTTTAGGCACCAGCCAAAAACTGTAGAACTTCTGCCTGTCCAGTGCGTTTCCACTGCTTTGCTCTCAATGGAATCTTCTGGGGAAAACTCCACCTAAGGCAGGAATAGCAGAGATGCAGCGGCGTTGCTGTCGTGAAGTAGAATAGGGAGTGATATAGTCCAGTTTCTGGCAGATTGACGTAACCCATAGATGGATTTGTGCAACCGCCACATCCATGCCTCATGATCTCAAACCCTGGAGGAGGAAGCATGTACAGCTCCTCCTGGAGATCTGAGTTCAAGTAGGCAACTCAGCTGGCACAGCGTCTCCTTGCAAAAACATTCCTGTTTAACTAGGGCTTTGGCCGATTGACATCCAGTGCCCTTTAAAAATGTGTTGAGGAGGGGGCGGTTATTGGGTTTTCTTGTTTTTACTATGTATTTTGTGTTTTTTTGTTGTGGTTTTATGTTGTTAACCACCCTGAAACCTAGTGGTGTTGTGGAGCTAGTGTAGGCGCCTTGGAAAGTGGATTTCCTTAGATGTAATCTCACCTTTTCCACCCGCAGGAAGCCAGCATCGAAGGGGACCTCGACAAATCCGACAAAGGACGCTTCCTCTTCTACAGAGTTGCAGTTGGGGACTACACCAGGTTTGAGTCAGCTGCCTTTCCTCAGTGGTACATCTGCACATCTGCCCAGGTCAACAAAGCTGTCAGCGTGACAAACCGGATCGGGGAGGTCTCCATCGTGGATTATATTGTCACATAAAACGCGCAAGACGCGCAGAACCTTTACATGCGCCTTTGGACAAATTTCAGCCTCCTGACTCTGTGACAAGGAAAGACCCGTCACTGAGACAACGCAACCTTTGCCTCCTTTCTCTGGAAGGACTTGGCAGTTGCCAAGAAAGCAGTGGATAATGAGGACCGCAGGGGGCTGGACTAAATGGCCCTTCGGGTACCTTTCGACTCTGCCGTTCTCTGTTGTATATTTATTGCAAGTATTTATTAATAATTTAATAATTATTTTTTGCCTGATGGCCCATCTTAATAAATTATCTGGTATGTAAGGTTGGCTTCTAACTGCTGTTTGTAAATTGTACCTCCGACACCCAACTGAACGAGCCAGACGGAAAGAGAAGGGCCTTCCGAAAGAGGGTAGGGGGTGTCCCTTTAGCCAGACCCCAAGAGGGAGAGGCTGGTCTGGAGCCAAGGCAGCCCAAGAGGAGGGCTAGAGTCCTTGTTTGCCCCTCCCCCCCCCCATTCACTCCTATGTGCCCGTATTTGAGGCTGCCTGTTAGCCCAGCGTCTGGTCTAGAGGTGGTGGTGCTCAGTGCCAAATCTGCCCACAATCAAACATCTGCCTCCAACAATTTTCTCTCGGGTGCCGGGGCCCAGCCTGGCGTGTATAGCAAAGGCCTGGTTGGGTAAGCTGGGTGGCCCAATGTACCCTGTGCATGAACTATGGAACTCTCTGCCACAGGAGGCAGCAATGGACACCAAGCTAAAGGTAAAAGGTAAAGGGACCCCTGACCATTAGGTCCAGTCGTGGCCGACTCTGGGGTTGCAGTGCTCATCTCGCTTTATTGGCCAAGGGAGCCGACGTACAGCTTCCGGGTCATGTGGCCAGCATGACTAAGCCGTTTCTGGCGAACCAGAGCAGCGCATGGAAACGCCGTTTACCTTTCCGCTGGAGTGGTACCTATTTATCTACTTGCACTTTGACATGCTTTCAAACTGCTAGGTTGGCAGGAGCAGGGACCAAGCAACGGGAGCTCACCCCGTCACGGGGATTCGAACCACCGACCTTCTAATCAGCAAGTCCTAGGCTCTGTGGTTTAACCCACAGCGCCACCCGCGTCCCTTGGACACCAAGCTAGACGGCTTTAAAAGACAATCAGAAAAATTCATGAAGGAGGAGGGGACTCTTAATGGCTACTAGCCATAATGGCTATGCTGTGCCTCCGCAATCGAAGCACCAATGCTTCTGAACATCAGTTGCTGGAAACCACAGGAGGGGAGATCGTTGGGCACTGTGAGAACAGGATGTTGGACTGATCCAGCAAGCTCTTCTCGGGGTCATAGGGTCTTAACACCATTGCAGGTCAGAGTGGCAGTGTCTCGTGGTGAAAGGCAGTTAAAAAAAACAAAGCCATCCATCTATCTCCCTTGCTAGGAAGCCAACCTGCACTGGGTCTGGGTTAAAGGGGATGGGGATGTTGTTAGTGAACCATCCCAGCAGGCCACCTCAGAACTTCCTGGTCTCCAGGGTCAACCCTGGGCTGTCTCCATACATCACCCCCCTGGCCCTTGTGGAGAGACATCACCTTGACCTGGTCTTTGCCACAGAGCAGACCAGTGGCATGATGTTAACTGGAGGAGAAGTTCATGGTCAGTTCTTCCCCCCCCCCCAAAAAAAAAAAATTATTCATTTTATAACACAAATAAAAAAACACAAACAGAAAAGACAAACAATACTTGTCATATCCTTATTTTTCTAAACATTAAGTGGGCTTCCCCAAGTCCCACCTATCTTTCATTTTACTTCATCTTTAGCAGTTTACATATGTCATAATTTCTAACCATCTTTTTTTCCCTCCACACTTACTTTAACCACAAAAAACTTCACATTTTATCACTTATAAAATACGCTATCTTCTACTTCTAACCTTACCGCCTATATCCACTTCCAAAGCTATTCTAAGATTTAAATATTAACATATTTTTTTCAAATATTCCTTAAACTTCTTCCAGTCTTCTTCCACCGTCTCTTCTCTCTGGTCTCGGAGTCTCCCGGTCAGTTCGGCAAGTTCCATATAGTCCATCATCTTCATCTGCCAATCTTCAATAGTTGGTAAATCTTGTTTCTTCCAATTCTTCAGTAGCAATATTCTCGCAGCTGTTGTGGCATACAGGAAAAAAAAGTAACATCCTTTTTGAGGCTTTCACCCCCCACTATACTAAGTAAAAAGGCTTCTGGTTTTTTAATAAATGTGTTTTTCAACACTTTTTTCAATTCATTACATGGTCAGTTCTTCTCATGGACGGGTCACAACCTGATAAGGTTTGGACTGTGCATGGTTCCTCCACTCTGCCAGAGGTAGGGGATCCACTGAGATGATCTGCCCCTGGAGACTTATGGGGCCTGGTAGGTTCCTGAGTGATCCCAAGAGTTCCTGGTCCACATGACCAGAACACTCTTTCAAGGCTCTTGTCTCACTCTGGAATGGAGGGGGGGGGCATTGGCACAATCTCTCCTGAGTGCCCTCGCCATGCTATGGGATGAAGTCAGGGCTGACCCAGGATGTTTTGCTGCTTGCCTGAGAAAAATCATAAAATGCAACGCACGCACACACACACACCTGCCGCCTCCTCCACAGCCCAGTGGCGTAGCGGGGGTTGTCAGCACCCGGGGCAGGGCAAGTAATTTGCGCCCCCTAACCCGTGGATTTGCGCCCCCTAACCCTAACCCCCAGATGTTGCGCCCGGTGCAGCCGGCCCCCCCTGCACTCCCCATGCTACGCCACTGCCACAGCCCCCCCCCCCCAAAATTACTGCCTCCTCCGCAACTGCCCTGGCACTACCTCCATCTCTGCAGCCCCTGTGGGCACAGCACACAAACATACAAGCAAAGCCTCCTCCACTGGGCTGAGATGCTGTAGTGTATTGATACCACACCAACAGTATGGCATAGTGGTTAGGGTGTTGGACTAGGATCTGAGAAACTAGGACTCGAATCCCCGCTCAGCCACGGAGCTCAGTGGGGGCCAGTCGCTGCCTCTCAGACTAGCCTCTCAGACTAGGGTTGTCGTCGTGGAGAGGGGGAACCACATGTGCCACCGTTTGTTTGTTTGTTTGTTTGATTGATTGATTGACTGATTGATTTTTGTTTGAAGCATTTGTACCCCGATCTTCAGCTGAAAAGGCTCCAAGAGCAGCTCCTGGGAGAAAAGGATGGGATAGAAATGCAATAAAATAAATTAATTAAATCAGAATACATGTAATCCTATCTCAATTTAGCATGTGTGCACGCTCTCTCTCTCTCTATATATATATATATATATATATTAACATGGGTAAGTTTCAGGCTAATCCTTAAGTGCCTACTCAGCAACCCTGCCAGACTTTTGCTCCAGACTTCCTTATTTGCAGTGCTTCTGTGTTAAAATAATTGTATTTCTGAGTCTCGCAGACTTGAGTTTTTCCTTCCGCTCCACTCGGTCTTCATTTCTCACGGGGCGGGGCGGGGGAGTGTGTGCGTGTGCTCAACAGCACGTCAGGGGGTAGTCCGTGCAGCCGTGTATCCGTGAAAAATAGACTGGGATGTGCATGCAGATGGAAGACATCTGGAGTGCATCTTTGCACGCACTCAGTTCACCACTGGCAACAGACACGCTGGGATTACGTGCCTGACAGTTTAGCACAACAAATTTCCCAGTTGTGTCATCAATGAAACATTTGGGCTTAAAGAACAATTTTTTTAAAAAAAAATCCCTGTGCTTTTCCTTTCCCTGAATCAAGACCTGTCCCTGCCTCCCTCATGCTAATCCAGGGTTTTTCCTGGAGAACCTGCCTGCAGCCAAAGACCCAGCCTCTGTCGGCCATCTCTCTGGTGAGAGCATCACACGCTAATGAAAGCATCACCCCTTCAGCTCTTCTGATTCCTGCCTGGTGTGCATGGCAGTCTGGGCACTTCGACAAGCCTGAAATCCCATCGGCTTCTTGGTGCATGGAATGGGCATGTGGGTGCAGGTACCATGTTTTTTTATATATATATAAATATTTATCGAATTTTTACAAATTATAAAAACACACACAATACACAATACAAACACACACACACCAAAACAAACAAACATGTATAATTTCAAATCCTTTTTTTTTTCTTAAACCTTACTTCACCGACTTCCCCATATCTCCCCTTTCTGCATTCCATTTCCCAAATTTATTTCAGCAAATCCTCCCCCTTAATTTTATCTAATTTTTTTCCTTTTCTTTTCTTTTACTTAAACTTTTACCGCTATAATCCCTTACTTTCTATAACCACAACATCTTAACACTCATTCATTTTACAATATTTCTTAAGATAAATTTTGAATTTCTTCCAATCTTCTTCCGCCGTCTCTTTCCCCTGGTCTCGGATTCTGCCGGTCATTTCAGCCAGTCCCATGTTGTCTATCACCTTCATCTGCCATTCTTCCAGAGTGGGTAGGTCTTGTGTCTTCCAATACTTTGCAATAAGTATTCTTGCTGCTGTTGTAGCATACATAAAAAATGTTCTATCTTTCTTTGACACCAATTGGCCGACAATGCCCAAGAGAAAGGCCTCTGGTTTCTTGGGGAAAGTGGGTGCAGGTACCATGTTGGCCTCGGGCTGCAAAATGTCTTGGACTGGCCCTTCTGGTTTCATAGCCCTGGTACCTTTCCAGGCCCCTGCCTTGTCCCCTGGGAGCAACTGGGAGGGAAAGGTATCTGAGTTCTGCTCCTAGAATCATAGGAGAGTTGGAAGGAAACCCCAAGGGTCTAGTTCAGGGGTTGTCAACCTGGTCCCTACTGTCCACTAGTGGACGTTTCAGGATTCTAGGTGGGCTGTAGGGGCGTCTACGGCGCAAGCTGAATCCTCCTTCCATCGAGCCCTGGGGGCAGTAAGGAAATTTTACCATCAAGAAAGATGCTTTAGTGGGTGGTAGTCCAGGGGTCAGCAAACTTTTTCAGCAGGGGGCTGGTCCACTGTCCCTCAGACCTTGTTGGGGGCCGGACTATATTTTTTTTGGGGGGGGGAATGAACAAATTCCTACGCCCCACAAATAACCCAGAGATGCATTTTAAATAAAAGGATACATTCTACTAATGTAAAAACACGCTGAATCCCGGACCACCTGTGGGCCGGATTCAGAAGGCGATTGGGCCAGATCCGGCCCCTGGGCCTTAGTTTGCCTACCCATGGTCTAGTCCAACCCCCTGCAATCACAGCTAATTGATGCTAGGGATGCGGTGAAAAAGGAGGCTTTCTGTTCTTTTAAGTTATTTATTTCATAAAATTTGCCTGTGGGGGAAGGGAACCCTCCAAACGGTTTGCAAAGAAGATAAAACAGAATTATCACCAAAAAAAATTTACATATCAGAGCCAGCCACTGTCTGAAAATAACTCCAGCCTCCAGGACTGCGATGATCTGGCAAGGTTTACTGGCCCTCCAAATTGATGGATAACCTTCACTGAATGGATTGGCCACTCCCTGCTTGCTCTAAATCACTGCTTCTCTTGCAACCCTGAGGCCATCTGCCGCATTAAGCCTCTGTCACATTTCGAATTGCCGGAAATTTTGCGGTTTGGAAATATCACTTCCTGGCTGATCATCGTGCTTTTGTCAGCAGGCAATGACATAATCTTTGCCCAACAATAGTACTGAGAATCATTTATACTTCCTAGTAAAGAGTCTGGAGAATGTCTGCTCTGTGTATGTGTAGGTGGGGTGTGTGTGGACGTTTCCCCCCTGCAATTTGCATAGAAGGAAAAGTTTATTAGTAAGCATGCATCTGGCTTTGCGGAGGAGTCTGCCCTTTCTGAGATTTCTAGCTTGTTGGAAAATGCCCTTCTTGACGCACAGAGAGCAAAACTACTTCATAGAAAGAATTAGACGGATCCCTAGGGGCCATCTAGTCCAACCCCCTGCAAAGCAGGAATCACAGCTATGAATCTCAGTCCAACAGCCACCCAACCTCTGCTTAAAAACCTCCGGAGAGCCCACCACTTTCTGAGACAGTCCATTCCTCTGTCAAACATGACTTTGTACTGTCAGAAAGTTCTTCCTAAAAGTCAGGGACTTTTTATCACATGCAGTGGGAATGTAAAAAAGTGAAAAACTTCTGTGGAAAGATATATAATGAGGTGAAAAAGATGCTGACATATACATTTATTAAGAAACCAGAAGCATTTTTACTTGGCATTGTAGGAGATTATATTAACAGACAGGACTGTAGGTTGTTTCTATATGCAACGACCGCAGCAAGAATATTATTGGCACAAAAATGGAAGCAAGAAGAATTACCGACAAAAGAAGAATGGAGGATGAAGTTGATGGACTATGCAGAATTAGACAAATTAACAGGAAGGATTCGATACCTGCGGGATCAGAGATTCTTAGAGGACTGGAGTAAATATATGAACTATTTGAAAAGTAATTGTGATGAACAGAGTACGCTAGTAGGACTGCAAGAAGTTTTGTAAGGTGGGTTATCTGAAATATTACAAGAAAGACTATGATAAGAATTATTAGTGAAGGATAATTAAATGCAATATAGAAATTAAGAAATGCAGAATAAGTGATAAAGAACGGAAAATCATCAGAGGTGTTGACGGAAGTCTAAAATATTGTATAAGATGAGAAGATATGTTGTATGACTGTTGGAGCTGATATGTTAAAAAATAATAAAAATGTATAAAAAGAAAAAAAGGAAGTTCTTCCTAAAAGTCAAACAGCTCTTCCCATAAGGAGGTTCTTCCTGATGTTTAGTCAGAATCCTTTTTCTTGCCATTTGAGTCCTCCCCTCTGGAGCAACAGAAAACCAGCTTGCTCTGTCTTTCACCTGACAGCTCTTAAGGTACCTGAATCACCTCTCCGGTTTCGCATATCCAAGGCAGCGAGTCTTGCAAGACCTACTCCCTGTCTTGCTAACCTCATTCCGCCTGACTGGGCAGGGAAGGGCCTTGACCGATTGACTTCAGCTATTGAACAGTGAGTGCCAGAACGGAGATTCCTTCAAGACCTGCTTCTCCAGAGGTCTGCAGTCTCTTGGGGTGGGGTATGGTTTAAAGCTTTTTGTTGGGGTCAAGATTTAAATCCGGAGATGTGAATTTTGCTGATCATCGATATGAATTCTTTGTATCTGTATTTTGAGACCTTATTGTGACTTAGATGGGAATTGCAATAAACCTAATGGATCCAAACTACAAGAAACAAGATTCCACCTAAACATTAGGAAGAACTTCCTGACAGTAAGAGCTGTTCGACAGTGGAATTTGCTGCCAAGGAGTGTGGTGGAGTCTCCTTTTTTGGAGGTCTTTAAGCAGAGGCTTGACAACCATATGTCAGGAGTGCTCTGATGGTGTTTCCTGCTTGGCAGGGGGTTGGACTCGATGGCCCTTGTGGTCTCTTCCAACTCTATCATTCTATGATACATTTTGGGGTTGTTGTTTTTTAATCTGTTGCTTGGGACTACTTTTGTTATGTATTTCTAATTGTGCAAATCTTGTATATTGTAAGCTGCCTTGTGCATGGTTTTAACTACGGAAAGGCAGCATACAAATAAATGAGATTGATTTTTCTCCAGATGTCTGTGGTGTGTTTACTTTGCCCTCTTCGAATGGCTGCCATGCTCCTTTGCATTCCAATTTCCTTCTCCTCTGCCCTCATTTGGACTATCAAGAGAGGCTTTTGCCCTAATTCCTTGAGGTGATTCATCCCAAGCCTGATGTACCCAGCTCCTCTCGGAATTCCCCTAGAGGTCAGTTTAAAAGCTGCTCTGCAACAGTTTTTATATTAAGTGCCAGCCATCTAGTTCCATTTGGGTTTAAGTAAAAAGGTAAAGGGACCCCTAACCATTAGGTCGCTCACTGGAAGGACAGATCGTGAAGCTGAGACTCCAGTACTTTGGCCACCTCATGAGAAGAGAAGACTCCTTGGAAAAAACCCTGATGCTGGGAAAGATGGAGGGCACAAGGAGAAGGGGACAACAGAGGACAAGATGGTGGGACAGTGTTCTCAAAGCTACCAGCATGAGTTTGACCAAACCGCGGGAGGCAGTGGAAGACAGGAGTGCCTGGCATGCTCTGGTCCAGGGGGTCACGAAGAGTCGGACATGACTAAACGACTAAACAACAACAACCACTAGGTCCAGTCGCAGATGACTCTGGAGTTGTGGCACTCATCTCGCTTTACTGGCCGAGGGAGCCGGTGTATAGCTTCTGGGTCATGTGGCCAGCATGACTAAGCCGCTTCTGGTGAACCAGAGCAGCGCATGGAAACACTGTTTACCTTCCCGCCAGAGCAGTACCTATTTATCTACTTGCACTTTGATGTGCTTTCGAACTGCTAAGTGGCAGGAGCAGGGACTGAGCAACGGGCGCTCACCCCATCGTGGGGATTCAAACCACCGACCTTCTGATTGGCAAGCCCTAGGCTCTGTGGTTTAACCCACAGCACCACCTGCGTCCAGTACCTGAATTCCAAAGTGTCAGCTGTTCCTCCCAGCTTTGTGTTGTCTAAAAATCTGATAGGGATTTTTCTCTCTACCCCAGTCAGGGTTGGTTGGTCAATTGGGCAGGTGGCTGGGACCAATCACCTGTCAGTCATAATGATGTCAGGTGATTGACTCCAGTCAAAGTTCAAAGAAGGTTGCTGCAACTGTCAATCAGCTGATGAGCGATTGCAGCAACCTCCTTTGAAGAAACATGTTCAGCAGCAATCAGCTGATTGCTGCAGGGAGCGCAACTGAGTCTTTGGCTTGATCCAGTAGGCTTACACTCTGGCTAAAATAAAATAATCATTGTTTGTCTGTAGGTTGGAATCCTTTTAATTTCAAGGGGAAAGTTAAATTAATTTTTGGAGGGAGGAAAACTGCATGCAAATGGAATTAAGTGTCCCTCACATTTGAAAAGCTTTGGTGTTTTAGTTTTTTTGGCAATGGATGTGTAGATGTAATAAATACATAAATTCATAAACTTATGGCATGCAGTATGGCTTAATTTCTAAATAAGAGATATAGAGTTATTTTTATCTCAAAATCATATTTTGACGCTCTCACGTGGAAGCTCTTTCCCTGTCGAAAGAAGTGCAGAGATAATTTTTTTTACTGCGAAGACAAAGGCCCTCTGCACATGTGTAATGGCACGCTTACTTGAGGAAGTGTACAAGTCCTATTGTGGTGACAACGCATGGTTCAAAATGACAGAGCTATGAAATCCGAAAAACTTTAGAACCGTCTTTAGAAGCTGCCTTTACGGGCAGCTAGAATTTTAGTAGCAAAAAACTGGAAATTCCTACAAAGACTCAATTCCTACAAAGCTTGACTGGCAGATGGAGATGATAGAATCATAGAATGATAGAGTTGGAAGAGACCACAAGGGCCATCGAGTCCAACCCCCTGCCAAGCAGGAAACACCATCAGAGCACTCCTGACATATGGTTGTCAAGCCTCTGCTTAAAGACCTCCAAAGTAGGAGACTCCACCACACTCCTTGGCAGCAAATTCCACTGTCAAACAGCTCTTACTGTCAGGAAGTTCTTCCTAATGTTTAGGTGGAATCTTCTTTCTTGTAGTTTGGATCCATTGCTCCGTGTCCGCTTCTCTGGAGCAGCAGAAAACAACCTTTCTCCCTCCTCTATGTGACATCCTTTTATATATTTGAACATGGCTATCATATCACCCCTTAACCTCCTCTTCTCCAGGCTAAACATGCCCAGCTCCCTTAGCCGTTCCTCATAAGGCATCGTTTCCAGGCCTTTGACCATTTTGGTTGCCCTCCTCTGGACACGTTCCAGTTTGTCAGTGTCCTTCTTGAACTGTGGTGCCCAGAACTGGACACAGTACTCCAGGTGAGGTCTGACCAGAGCAGAATACAGTGGCAAGAGCAGAATACAGTGGAAGACTTGGAACTTGTGAAAATGACTGGGAGAATAAGAGGAAACTCAAACCAGAAAGTGTGTAAAGAATGGATAACATTTAAAAAATATCTAAAACAATACAGTGGTACCTCGGGTTAAGTACTTAATTCATTCCGGAGGTCCGTTCTTAACCTGAAACTGTTCTTAACCTGAGGTACCACTTTAGCTAATGGGGCCTCCTGCTGCCGCCGCGCTGCCAGAGCACGATTTCTGTTCTCATCCTGAAGCAAAGTTCTTAACCCGAGGTACTATTTCTGGGTTAGCGGAGTCTGTAACCTGAAGCGTATGTAACCTGAGGTACCACTGTATTGTGAAAATGCAAATCTCCTGACAGGCCTAGATTGAATCTTGAATATTAAGAAAAACTATAAATGTAGAAAATTTTCTGGATATGTAACAGATATAACAGGAAATGCATAAAGGTTAAGAATATGTAGAAAGCACAATGAGGTGAATCGGAAGTCAAAAGTGTGTGTGATGTTAGACGATGTGTTGTTAGTTAATGTTTAGTTGTCATTATGGTATTGTCCTTGTCTGTGTTGTTATATGTAAATTGTTTTGCAATAAAGTTTTTTTAAAAAAACCCACAAAGTGGCAGAGCTATGAGCCTCATTGGGGTGATACCCAGAATCAGCCAGGATGTCTTATAAATCTGGACGGTTATAGCTAGTTTGGTTATTGCTCGCAGTGGAAATTGTGGTTTTCAGCTTCCTGATGATGACATAAGATATGGAAGTTCCCCAGAGGGTAGGTCTGCGCAGGGAGCCACATGCCACTGGGTGGAGCCTTGGGGATTTATTTGCAATTCAAATGAAGGAATCACAGAGTTCCAGAGTTGAAAGGGAACCCAAGGGATCATCTAGTCCAACCCCATGCAGTGCAGAAATCGCAGCTGAAGAATCCCTGACCACCGATGGCCCTAAAACCTCTGATTCCAAACCTGCAATGAAGGAGAGTCCACCACATTTTGAGGTTGTCCATTCCACTGTTGAACATCTCTTGCCACCAGAATGTTCTTTCTAATGGTTGAGTTGCAATCTCATTTCTTGTCATTTGAATCCGTTGGGTTTGGGTTCTACCCTCTGGAACAATACAGTGGTACCTCAGCTTAAGAACTTAATTCATTCCGGAGGTCCGTTCTTAACCTGAAACTGTTATTAACCTGAAGCACCACGTTAGCTAATGGGGCCTCCTGCTGCCGCCACCGGAGCACAATTTCTGTTCTCATCCTGAAGCAAAGTTCTTCACCCAAGGTACTATTTCTGGGTTAGCGGAGTCTGTAACCTGAGGCGTCTGTAACCCGAGGTACCACTGTATTGCTCCATCTTCCTTGTGACAGCACTTTAGTTATTGAAGATGGCTAACGTGTCACCTCTGTCTTCTCATCTCCAGGCTAAAAATACCCAACTCCCTCCAGGGTTTCCAGACCCTTGACCATCCTGGTTGCCCTCCTCTGCAGTTTGTCAATATCCTTGTGGGTGTTGAGTTGGCCGTCACAGCAGACTGAAAACATCCTCTGGAAAACTAAGAACCACCCCACTTTCTGAGCGGTGCAAGTTTCCAGGAATCCAGGGGCTTACACAGGGTCTATGTTTCCTTTGGAAAAGAGGCACAGCTGAGATTGTGGTGTCTTTATGATAGATGGTTTATTTGCACATACATGCAACCTGAGCCTGCCGTGGAGGGGGTTCAAGGCATTACACTCCAAGAGGGTCCCATTTTTCCCATTGGATTCAAACTGTCAGCCCAAATTGACCTTTCACCACCACTCCTCCAGTTTGCTGTATTTGACAGACTGACACCTCTTTTCCTTGATCATGCCACAGCCAACTGAAATCCTAAAACTTCCTCCTAACAAAAACTCTGAGTTCAGGGAGGGGCTCCCCCCCCCAAACTGTTTGCAGGTTGGCACAGAATCTTTGATTTGCTGATAGCTCAACTTTCTGTCTTTCCCCCCTACTAATAGCCCATCTTTCATGAGATCTTTTGAACACAGGGAGATGAAAGTCTGACTTCCAGTTTAACTCTCCAAGCACTGATTAAATTCTAACATTTACTAAGTCCAGGAATGATGGGTGTCTTGCACCCACAAACGCTGGCACCCACAAACTCATAACAATATTAAACCTGGACACAAGAATTTTGATCATTCAGAATCAAAACTTACTAAGAATCCCTGAGTTTCTTTCATGTTTCCCACCATAATGAAAAATATTTTTGTGGGTTTTCAATTCTAACATTGGAGCAATATGTTGTCTTTCTTGCTTTTTAAATAATTGCTTTTTCCATGCCTTCCCCCCGCCTTTTTTCAAACAAGGAACTAAACTACTGTTTTCTTAGATAGATCTAAAAGATAGAAAAACCCAATGGGGTGTCCAAGGGAGCCTCTGACAACACAAAATAACAAGGAAGTGAGTCACAGGAAGTGCTAGATGCTTATGCTGGAATTTTGCTTCGTATGACCAAAATAAGAACATAAAAAGAGACTTGACCCGTCAAGTCCAGCATCCTGTATCCACAGTGGCCAATCAGATGGCCCTGAAGAAGGAAGCATGGCAGCCGTTGGGATGTCGTCATTGCTTCTGCTCAGTCCTGCAGCTCTTCCCTTGCCCTTGAACCTTGGAAGGATCCTGACCTCAGACTCTGTGCTTGCATCTAGCACTTCCTGCTATTAGCCCAAATACAGAGCTTATTCATTTCTTCATTGCACTTATATCCCACCTTTGTTCTCCTCCTCACCATTTTATCCTCGCAGCAACCCTGTGAGATAGGGTAAGCTGAGAGACTGTGGCTGGCCCAAGGTCATCCAGTGAGCTCCATGGCCAAGTGGGGACTCGAATCCTGGTCTCCCAGGTCCTAATCTGACACTTTAACCCAGGAGTCAGCAATCTTTTTCAGCAGGTCCACCGTCCCTCAGATCATGTGGTGGGCCGGACTATATTGGGGGGGGGGTGAACGAATTTCTATGCCCCAGAAATAACCCAGAGATGCATTTTAAATAAAAGGACACATTCCACTCGTGTAAAAACACGCTGATTCCCGGACCGTCCGCGGGCCGGATTGAGAAGGCGATTGGGCCTCATCCTGCCCCCAGGCCTTAGGTTGCCTACCCCTGATTTTAACCACTGCACTGGCTTTTCCTTGCGCCCAAATATGTAAGAGCTGTTGAGCTGCGTCATCCTGTAACTGTTCACTCAGAAGTAAACTATGTTCCGTCATAAATAATAAGGAAAGCCCCCCAGCCTCAGTTCTCCAAGCTGTGAAATGGGAGGCATGAAGGAGATGCCCTTTCAATGAAATAGAAGGGGATATCTAGAACCAAACACATAGGGAAAAAATTCCACACCAATGTCAAACATAGTTAATTAATTAATTAATTAATTAATTAATTAATATCAGAAGGATGCAAGTAATACAATTGTGTTTAAATTATCCTGTACCTTATTATTCCAGGAAATAATAAAAAGACCTATTTATCAATAAGGGCATTATCTAGTTGCCTGCCCTCTCTGTTTCTCACCATGTAAGCAAGCTTAACCATGCATACAGAGTCCCACATTTTTGTTCTCCATTCTTTCGTGGACAGTGTCCTCATTACTGCCCCCCAGTTTTGACAAATAATAACTCTGACAGCAGTTAAGAGTTCATAGAATAATAGGGTCAAAGATACAGCGTTAATTCCCTGTCCTCTATTAGCACAGTTTCTTTAACATATCCAAAAAGTAAAATTAGAAGATTCACAGGTATAGCCAGTTATTCCTTCAATTTCCACTGCAATATCTTTCCAAAATTTTCTGATTTGGGAACATCTCCAGAATATCCGCTCTGTCCCAGCATTTGCAGCTTTCAAACCTATGGAGCTAAAAACTGAAAGCATACATTTGGTATTTGGAAAAAAAAAGGATAATAATTCTGGGCTTGTGCTCTTGAGAAGCAGAGAAAAGCTTGGCTTGGGGGGCAGATTCTGCATCTTGGATCAAATGTTCAGCCAGATGGTTTGTATTGTAGAGACACCAGGCCAGAGGCCACGAACTCTCCAAGATCTGATCCCTGGAAGGGTGGAGCCAAGATAGTTCTCCACCCCACGCAAAAGACTTTCCAGCCTTGCAGGCAATCAAAAGTAGATTGCACAATCCGAGCTTGACAGCAGGTTCGTAGAAAAGGCAGAGGTGGAAATTCCAGGCTGAAGCCCCACCTTCTCCATGCTATAAATTTGGACAGAGGCTTCTGGAGTGAGAACCAAAGCAGAAGAGCAGCAAGCAGCCTTGGATCGAGAACCACAGGTAAGGATGCCTCCATAGATTCCCCTCCCACCTGGGTCCTGGTCACAGGCATCCCCCTCTCTTGGTGGTTCTGCTGAGGAAATGATGGATGGGGAGACTTCCTTTGGAGAGGATACCCAAGCTCACCTTTGCAGCCAAATCCTGAAGCTCCTTCCCCTCCACCCTGCAGCCCCTTCCACCCAGATTGCCAGAGCTTTCCCCCTGCCAATTGGGGTTGCCAAGAGAAGCTTCCAGGGAATGGTCGTGTCTTTCAGATACTGGCAGGTTGCCACTCAAGAGGCAATATGGGGTAGTGGATAGAGCAGAGCTTTCCAAACTGTGTGTTGGCGTCTCGCGCAAACGCTCCACGTGCTCCTTCCGGGACTGGAAAGGGGTTTGTTTAACCTCTGGTTTGCTAGGAAAACTCAATTACTGTGTCGTGAAATGATGCATGTCTAAAAAGTGCGTCACCATTATGAAAAGTTTGGAAAGGTCTGGGTTAGTGTGACGGAATAGGAGCTGGGTTCAAATCCTTCCACTCAGCCATGAATGAAGCTTGCTGGGTGGTGAATTTGTGCCAACCGCTACCTCTCAACCCAACCTACCTCACAAGACTGTTGTTGTGGGGATAAAATGAGGAGGGGGGATAGAATCATAGAGTTGGAAGAGACCACAAGGGCCATCGAGTCCAACCCCCTGCCAAGCAGGAAACACCATCAGAGCACTCCTGACATATGGTTGTCAAGCCTCTGCTTAAAGACCTCCAAAAGAGGAGACTCCACCACACTCCTTGGCAGCAAATTCCACTGTCAAACAGCTCTTACTGTCAGGAAGTTCTTCCTAAGGTTTAGGTGGAATCTTCTTTCTTGTAGTTTGGATCCATTGCTCCGTGTCTGCTTCTCTGGAGCAGCAGAAAATAACCTTTCTCCCTCCTCTATGTGACATCCTTTTATATATTTGAACATGGCTATCATATCACCCCTTAACCTCCTCTGAACCATGAACCATGTACGCCACCTTGAGCTCTTTTGAGAAAAAGGAGGGATATATAATTGCAATAAATAAGAGTCTAAGGCAGGGGTAGGCAATCTAAGGCCTGTGGGCTGGATGCGGCCCAATCGCCTTCTAAATCTGGCCCATGGATGGTGCAGGAATCAGCGTGTTTTTACATGAGTAGAATGTGTCCTTTTATTTAAAATGCATCTCTGGGTTATTTGTGGGGTCTGCCTGGTGTTTTTACATGAGTAGAATATGTCCTTTTATTTAAAATGCATCTCTGGGTTCTTTGTGGGGCATAGGAATTCGTTCATTTTTTTTTTCTTTTCAAAATATAGTCCAGCCCCCCCACAAGGTCTGAGGAACAGTGGACCGGCCCCCTGCTGAAAAAGTTTGCTGATCCCTGACCTAGAATATAGGATCTATGTTTACCAATAAATCATTGGAAAATACTTACTATATTTTTGGTTTTATTAATCTCTCTTGTTTTTCACTGGGTAGTGAACAACTTCCAGCAACAAAACAATTGTTCTGGCCCTGAGCTGTGGTATGTCCAAGGCCCAGCTGGCATGAGTTGCCATATTTTGAAGAGCAAAAAGGAGGACGCTGTGATGACTCTCATTTTAAATACCCCTGCTCTATGTAGGCTATAAAAGGGACGCGGGTGGCGCTGTGGGTTAAACCACAGAGCCTAGGACTTGCTGATCAGAAGATTGGCAGTTCGAATCCCCGCAACGGGGTGAGCTCCCGTTGCTCAGTCGCTGTTCCTGCCAACCTAGCAGTTCGAAAGCACGTCAAAGTGCAAGTAGATAAATAGGTACCACTCCAGTGGGAAGGTAAACGGTGTTTCCGTGCGCTGCTCTGGTTCGCCAGAAGCGGCTCAGTCATGCTGGCCACATGACCCGGAAGCTGTACGCCGGCTCCCTCGGCCAATAAAGTGAGATGAACGTTGCAACCCCAGAGTCGGCCATGACTGGACCTAACGGTAAGGGGTCCCTTTACCTTTATGTAGGCTATAGAAGCTGTGGTATATTGCTATGGGGAGGCAGGAGGAGAGAAGAGGAAATCAAGCCTTCAACCACCAGTTATGTCTATGCCCCAACCAGAAAGTATAACCAGAGACATTTCAGCAAATTTAAAAAATCCACCTGGACAGAAATTTTACCCCTGAAAAAGTGGGCATGTCCTGGAAAAAGGGGGTGTAAGGGAACCCTATTCAAGGGCTGTGGCTGGTGGGGCTCATCCTTGTACTTTTCCCTTTCCAGACACAACCATGGCCAGAGTCCCGGACGTGTTGCTGAGAGACATCAGGTGAGCATCTTCCCTGTTTTCCTTGCTGGGTCATCTGCACTCCTGGTACAGTAGTACCTCAGGTTACATACGCTTCAGGTTACATATGCTTCAGGTTACAGACTCCGCTAACCCAGAAATAGTGCTTCAGGTTAAGAACTTTGCTTCAGGATGAGAACAGAAATCGGGGTCCAGCGGCGCGGCAGCAGCAGGAGGCCCCATTAGCTAAAGTGGTGCTTCAGGTTAAGAACAGTTTCAGGTTAAGAACGGACCTCCGGAACGAATTAAGTACTTAACCCGAGGTACCACTGTATCTGCTTATGCAGAGCCAGAAGCAGGGTTTTCTGTGGTGGGGTGTGATGGGTGGCCCCATAGGAAGTGATGGAGCGCCCCACACATAGCCCATGAACCTCATCATTGCTCCTCAGCAGGGCCTGTCTCAGGGCTGACCCCTTGCTGCCTGGAACAGAGGAGAAGATGCTCACAAACACCACAGCTCTGCATGCAACTTGGGTGGCTGTAAAAGAGGAGTAGGGTTGTCAATGGCTACTAGCCACTGTCAGAGGCTGCGCTCTGCCTTCCCAGCTGAAGGTAGCAATACTCCTGGATGCCAGTCGCTGGCAAACTGCTGACCGGAGAGGGCTCTTGCCCTCCAAACCTGCTTGCAGGTTTCCCATAATGGGAACTACCACTAATCCAGAATGCGGCAGCTAGACTGGTGACTGGGAGTGGCCGCCAGTACCACATAACACCAGTCTTGAAAGACCTACCTTGGCTCCCAGTACGTTTCCGAGCACAATTCAAAGTGTTGGTGCTGACCTTGAAAGCCCTAAACGGCCTCAGCCCAGTAGACCTGAAGGAGCGTCTCCACCCCCATCGTTCTCCCCGGACACTGAGGTCCAGCTCCGAGGGCCTTCTGGCGGTTCCCTCACTGCGAGAAGCCAAGTTACAGGGAACCAGGCACAGGGCCTTCTCAGCAGTGGCACCCGCCCTGTGGAACGCCCTCCCACCAGATGTCAAAGAGAACAACAACTTCCAGACTTTTAGAAGACATCTGAAGGCAGCCCTCTTTAGGAAAGCTTTTAATGTTTGGTGCATTACTGTATTTTAATATTTTATTGAAAGCCGCCCAGAGTGGCTGGGGAAGCCCAGTCAGATGGGCGAGGTATAAATAATAAATAATAATTATATTATTATTATTATAACCGGGCACCTGGTTGGCCACTGTAAGAACAGAGTGCTAGACCAAATGGACCATTGGCCTGATCCAGCAGACGCTTCTGATGTTCTTACACAGAAGCCAAATCTACCAGCAGCTGAATCTTGCCTCCATGCCAGCAATGGGATCACATCCTGCACCAACCTTGAGGGTCAGGGGCTTGTGACAGAGACTCAATCCAGGCACCCACGGCTCAGACCCCCAAGGAAACAGTGCAGAGCAGAGGCAGAGCAAGGCATTGCCTCAGGCGGAAGATGCTGGAGGGCCGATCAGCTATGAATGCCATGCAGATGCCAGCTTGCTGCCCTCAGATATGGGGGAGGACGGTGCTCCATCACTATCATTTGAGGTTCAGCTGTAGCTCCAGGCGGTTTCCATGTTGTCCTTTGCCTTAAGCAACTAAATCTCTCGGCCCGGCCCTGACCTTGGGAGGAACAGCCTCCCTTGCCTTCCAGCAGTTGCCGCCTGAGACAGTTCCTGCCTCCCTCTGCCAATCTTCATTTGTACATTGCTTTGAGGGTTGTTGTTTTTTAACACTCACGCGGGTGGCGCTGTGGGTTACACCACAGAGCCTAGGACTTACCGATCAGAAGGTCGGCGGTTTGAATCCCCCCGTTGCTCAGTCACAGCTCCTGCCCACCTAGCAGTTTGAAAGCACGTCAAAAGTGCAAGAAGATAAATAGCGGGAAGGTAAACGGCGTTTCCGTGCGCTGCTCTGGTTCGCCAGAAGCGGCTTACTCATGCTGGCCACATGACCCGGAAGCTGTACGCCGGCTCCCTTGGCCAATAAAGCGAGATGAGCGCTTCAACCCCAGAGTTGGCCACAACTGGACCTAATGGTCAGGGGTCCCTTTACCTTTACCTATTGTATAAACGTTATGAAACTGGAAGGCCTTGCTTGACCCCGTCACTGCCGTCTATTTTTCTGCCCCAAACCAAAGTCTGTTCTCCCATTGCGGGATTCCTGGGTACCCCTCTGAGGAGTGCCACCGTCTCTGGCATCTTCCCACCCCAACCGGTGCTGCAAGGCCCCAGGGCTGCCTCTTGCCTTCCTAGCCCTGCTGTCGCCTGGATGGGAAGAGTCACCAGCTGGCCAGGGCAGTGGTGGGCATTACCACCACTTTTTTTCCTTTCTCCTTCTGTGATGGAACTCCTATTTGGGGACTTCCCTGGCTTTTTTCTGGCCCACGTAGGACCAGTCTGGATAGTTGGCCTTGGTGAAGACCTGACATTTTCATCCCCAAAAAAGTTTTTGATTTGAGTCTCCACTGAAATGAGGCTGTATTTTAATTGTAATGTTTTGATGTTTTAATGTTGTATTTTAATCTTGTTTTTAAGTTGTATTTCAATCAATTTGTTTTTATATCGGTCGTTAGCCGCCCTGAGCCCGGTCTTGGCTGGGGAGGGCAGGGTATAAATTATTATTATTATTATTATTATTATTATTATTATTATTATTATTATTATTATTAAGTCCCATCCTTAAGGGTCTGCTATCTCAGAATCCAAACTCTCTTCTTCACCTCCTTCCCAACCCCCTTCCCTTCTAGTGAGGAAGAAATGGAGATGGAGTTCTCATTCGGCAACGAGGTAAGACGCCTTCAGCATTTTGGGGGGTGGGAGGGAAAAACCCCATAACACAGCTCACCCCCCCCCCCTATTCGGCTCCCACTTGAGAAGAGGGGTGGCTTGCAAGGCTATCAGAGTGGCTTCAGTGGTACCCAGAGGGCAGGGAAAGCTTGGGGCTCAGCCCAGGAATTCACCCTTCCAGGCAGAGAGCTGTAGGCCAAGGTGTTTTTCACGTGGCATTTAAGCACAGTGCCACAGTTAGGCTCAGTGCCATTGTTGGGGAGGGACACAGCCCCAGATCTTTTCCGCCAGGCCCCCAGGCCTCCTGCTACCCTCCCCTATGAAAAACACTGTTCAGAATAGCGGCGTGAATGGGCTGTCGATGAAGATAACACAATGAAATTTTATTTTATTTTCAATACAATTTTTATTGAATTTTACACAAATTTTCCAACACAAGATGACAAATCCTTGGCTGCCGTAGCCTAGGACTTCCATCAACCTCTTCTAATGGTTTTCTGAATTCCTTTCCAATCACCGAATTTTTCGCTCCATAAGACGCACCTGACCACTTTTTCACATTCCCACCACATGCGGTAAAACGTGCCCTCTTTTTCTTTACATTTCCAACATGTATTAGTTTCACCAGTGTTATATACCATCTGTACACCATTTTCATTATATTTTCTTTTAATGCACTGCAGGCAGTAAAGTTTATTCCTTCTCTCCATAACCTTCCCCAATTGTCTATTGGTATAGGTAAAGGTAAAAGGACCCCTGACCATTTAGGTCCAGTCGTGGCCGATTCTGGGGTTGCGGCGCTCATCTCGCTTTACTGGCCGGGGGAGCCGGCGTACAGTCAGGTGGCCAGCATGACTAAGCCGCTTCTGGCGAACCAGAGCAGCGAACGGAAACGCCATTTATCTTCTCGCCAAAGCAGTACCTATTTATCTACTTGCACTTTGACGTGCTTTCAAACTGCTAGGTTCGCAGGAGCAGGGAAACCAGAGCAGAGCATGGAAACACCGTTTACTTCCCACCAGAGTGGTACCTATTTATCTATGGGGAGCTCACCCCATCGCAGGGATTCGAACCGCCGACCTTCTGATCGGCAAGTCCTAGGCTCTGTGGTTTAACCCACAGCGCCACCTGCATCTATTGGTATATTATGCCCTATATCTTTAGCCCAATGTATCATTACTACAACGAAAATTTCTAAACAGCAACAATTAATAACTGCACCTTTATTCAAAACCCAGTTGGGACAGTTTAGCTGAATTAATTTAACAGAACTGATGAACTTGATCTGGTGATACCAGCTTTGCAAAGTCTGATATGCCTCCAGTGCCCCCTTCTGCCTGCTTGCCTTTTAGCATTCTGCCCCCCAGCGAATCCCACTGCCCCACACTGCTCTGAGGGAACAAATAAAGAGGGGGGGGTCCACATCTGTGGTGACCTGCTGCTGCCGCTACTGCTGCTGCTGCTGCAGTGCTTACAAAAAGAAAAACCTGGATATTCTGCAACCTGAAGAAAGGCTAACAATAGAATAATAATAATAATAATAATAATAATAATAATAATAATAATAATACATTTTTATTTATACCCCACCCTTCCCGGTTCAAAAACCGGGCTCTGGGCAGCTAACAACAAATTTAAAACACTTAATTGTAAAAGCAGCATAAAATACAGTATAAAAACATGAATAACAATAAAATTCAAAAGTCAGACATCAATTTAGGGGAAATAAGCATTAGATAATCCCCAGGGCTAGCTGGCTGAATTGGTCCTACTTTGGCCAGCGAGGAGGAGGCCTGGGGAGAATTAGCTGTGGGGTCTCAGAGAGGGTAATCTTCATAAAAGGGGAGGGGGAGGGAAGAGAAGAGAAGGAAAACAAAAGATCAGGCTGAATTCAAATTAAATGCCAGATGGAATAGCTCTGTCTTATAGGCCTGACGGAAGGAAGTTAAATCCTGAAGGGCCCTAGTCTCATGGGACAGAGCATCCCACCAGGTCGGAGCCATCACTGAAAAGGCCCTGGCCCTCACTCCCCGCGATGGAGTGAGCTCCGCTTGCTTGGTCTCTGCTCCTGCCAACCTAGCAGTTCGAAAGCATGTCAAAGTGCAAGTAGATAAATAGGTACT
Organism: Podarcis vaucheri; assembly: GCF_965113315.1. Classification (NCBI taxonomy): domain Eukaryota; kingdom Metazoa; phylum Chordata; class Lepidosauria; order Squamata; family Lacertidae; genus Podarcis; species Podarcis vaucheri. The sequence continues at coordinate 85,476,163 of NC_138765.1, read as the reverse complement.
GCTCCGGCAGGAAGGTAAACAGCGTTTGCGCGCGCTGCTCTGGTTCGCCAGAAGCGGTTTAGTCATGCTGGCCACATGACCCGGAACCTGTACGCCAGCTCCCTTAGCCAATAAAGCGAGATGAGCGCCGCAACCCCAGAGTTGGCCACGACTGCACCTAATGGTCAGGGGTCCCTTTACCTTTTTAGCATATCTCCTCTTAGTCATCTTCTCTCCAAACTTAAACATATTCAACTCCCTCAAGAGTTCCTCATAAGGAAGGAAGAGGGATTGACCTGGTGTCTTCTGCAGTTCTGGCCTAGGATGTTACTTCTGCTCCTCTGATAAGGCTGTAGCTTAGTTATCTGGTTGTAACTGCTCTTTACGTACCGTATTTTTCGCCCCATAGGACGCTCCGTCCCATAGGACGCACCTAGTTTTTTGGGGGGGGAAATAAAGGGGGAAAAATTTCCCTTTATTCCCCCCCCCCAAAAGCAGGTCGGGGAAACCAAACCAGGTCGAGGAACAGTGGGATGGCAGCACTGCGCCTCCCTGCTGTCCCCCGAGCTTGTGGGGCTGGCCGATGTTTGCCCCTCGCGCTGGGCGGCAGGCTGCTATCCGCAGCCTAGACTACCCTGCGGGACCTCCCGTAGGGCTGCCTAGGCTGCGGATGTGTTCCCGAAGCCTGGAGAGCGAGAGGGGTCGGTGCGCACCGACCCCTCTCGCTCTCCAAGCTTCAGCGAAAGCCTGCATTCGCCCCATAGGACGCACCCAGATTTCCCCTTCATTTTTGGAGGGGGAAAAGTGTGTCCTATAGGGCGAAAAATACGGTACTTAATTTCTACGCATGTGTAAAGCTAAGGCTGAGAGATGCCTCTCTATACACTTGTGTAAAGTAAATGCCTTGCGGACTCCACCTTTGTGTGTTCCCCAGCGGCGGCTGTAGTTCCGGCCGAGCAAAGCTGCCTCAAACGTTACAGCTCGGTCTGGTTAGAATTCCAGAGTTGGAAGGGGCACTGCAGTGGTCATCCAGCCCAACCCCCTGCAATGCAGGGATCACACAAAAAAAGCATTCCTGTTAGATGGCTGCCCAACCTCTGTTCAAAAACCTCCAATGAAGGAAGGTCCACCACCTTCCACTGTGGAACAGCTCTTGCCACCAGAAAGTTATTCTGAATGTTTAGTTGGAATCTCTTTTCTTGTAACGGAGAGGCAGTGTGGTGCAATGGTTAGGACCCTCGTACCTACAGGACCACCTCTCCCAGTATGCCCCACGGAGGACCTTAAGGTCCATAAATAGCAACACCCTAGAGGTCCCTAAGGAAGTCAGATTAGCCTCAACCAGAGCCAGGGCCTTCTCAACACTGGCTCCAGCCTGGTGGAATGCTCTGTCTCATGAGACCAGGGCCCTTCGGGATCTGAGTTCTTTCCGCAGGGCCTGTAAGACAGAGTTGTTCCACCTGGCCTTTGGCTTGGAATCAACTTGATCCCCTCCCCCTCTTTCCTTTTTCCTTTCTCCTTCTGTGATGAAACTCCTATTTGGGGACTTCCCTGGCTTTTTTCTGGCCCAGTCTGGATAGTTGGCCTTAGTGAAGATTTGACGTTTTCATCCCCAAAAAGTTTTTGATTTGAGTTACTACTGAAATGAGGCTGCATTTTAATGTTGTTTTTTAATCTTGTTTTTAAGTTGTATTTCATTCAATTGTTTTTATACCTGGTGTTAGCCGCCCTGAGCCCGGTCTTGGCTGGGGAGGGCCGGGTATAAAGAATTATTATTATTATTATTATTATTATTATTATTATTATTATTAGAGTGTTTGATCTGAAAGAGGAGGGTTCAAATCCCCACTTGGCCATGAACCTCTCGAGGTAACCTTGGGCCAGTCACCGTCTCTCAGCCTACGTCCCAGAGAGATTAAATAAGGAAAAAAGAGATATAAATGCAGTAAACAACAACAGCGATAGTCATTTGAAGAAAATCCACTCCCCACCCCCCACCCCACCCCGTGAGCCAGTAAAAGGGCCTGAGCATTCTTTTTTAAAAAAACAAAAAATTATTGATTGTCCCCCAAAAAATTAAACAAACATAAATGTCAACTGTATTTAAATCAATCTTAGTGACATTGTTAAATGACTGCCTCATATCCCCTAGGCCAGGGGTCTGCAACCCGCGGCTCCGGAGCCGCATGTGGCTCTTTTACACCTTTGCCGCGGCTCCGGGGCGGATACTAGCAAGGGGAGGAGGCGCATTGTGTGCCCCGACACTCCCCACTGTGACGGGCGCTGTACTGGCTGTGACGTCGCATGGGGGCGGTGCGTGCGTTAGTCACGCACCGTCCCGACGTCACCTTCCCACCCGCTGTCAGATCGCGGCTCTGGAGATATATTTGTTTTAAATGTCGCAATGGTTTTGCGGCTCCCAGTTTTTTTTTCCTTCGGAAATGGGTCCAAGTGGCTCTTTTTGTCTTAAAGGTTGCAGACACCTGCCCTAGTTGAATTTGAGTGCATATCATTTTAACAGTTTTCCAAAACCAAATTTTCTCATAAAATTAACTTAATCGCTTAACATCTTTCTTTCTTTCTGTTTTAGCATTAAACATATTAATTCCTAACATTACATGTTTAAATCCTAAGTCTATCTGATATTTGCAAACTTTTCCAGTTAAATTAACTTAACATATTTCAAGTTTGACCAAACTGTGGGAGGCGGTGGAAGACAGGAGTGCCTGGCGTGCTCTGGTCCATGGGGTCACGAAGAGGCGGACAGGACTAAACGACTAAACAACAACAACATATTTAACTAAATAGTCTTTGCATTTCATCCATTCCTCCTGGTACTCCTCCTCCTCCTGGTCACGGACTCTTCCAGTCAGGTCAGCTAGCTCCCAAAAATCCATCACCTTCATCTGCCATTCCTCCACTGTTGGAATTCCTTGTGTTTTCCAATTCTTAGCTAAGAAAAGTCTTGCTGCAGTTGTGGCATTGACATCTTTCTTGAGCAATTCCAAACCTGTTGCCGTATTTTTCGCTCTATAAGACGCACCAGACCACAAGACGCACCTAGTTTTTGGAGGAGAAAAACAAAAAAATGTATATTCTGAATCTCAGAAGCCAGAACAGCAAGAGGGATCGCTGCGCAGTGAAAGCAGCAATCCCTCTTGCTGTTCTGGCTTCTGGGATAGCTGCGCAGCCTGCATTCGCTCCATAAGACACACACACATTTCCCCTTACTTTTTAGGAGAGAAAAAGTGAGTCTTATAGAGCAAAAAATACGGTATTCCAAGAAGGGCCTGGGCATTCTTATCAGCAGCAGACAACAGCAGCAACCACTTCCTTCCCTCGGGTGCCTGAGAGCCAAGCCCTTGGCTGGGTGCAATGGGAGCAGGCGGAAGAGAAGGGGCGAATGCAGGGTGCATTTGGAGGGAGCGGCAGGAGGTCTCATCAGAATGAGCCAGAGCCCGTGAGGAAGGGGCTGCTCCCTTGAGCTCTTTCCATAAGGGGACACCTTGCGCTGTTTGTTCCAGGGCCCCGTTCTGACTATTCCGGCTAATTTCCCCCCTATAGATCTCCTTCTACCAGTCTGTCCAGCACGCAGGTATCCTTTCCGTTCTAGAAGATGCCAAGCCCAGCAGGCACCCACCGAGACGGAGAAGGCCCAGCCACAGCAGGCTGTTCACAGATGCCGACTTGAGCGAGATGCTGACCAGCAACTTGGTGGAAGGTACTAAGCTCCCTCTATTCAGCCAGTCCCAGTTTTGAGGGGCGAGGAGGTCCAAAGGATGGCAGTGCTCTAAAAGCGGATTGGATGTCCTCATGGAGGAGGACGAAGCCATTGACAGCTACTAGCCACTACGGCCGGACTCTGGCTCCACAGTTGGAGGCAGCAGTGCTTCTGAATGTCCGTTGCTGGAAACCACAGGAGGGGAGAGGGTCCTTGTGGTCAAATCCTGCTTGCTGGTTTTCTACAGAGATTTGGGTGGCCCCTGTGAGACAGGAAGCTGGACTTAGACGGTCCATTGGGCTGATCCAACAGGCTCTGCTTATGTTCTTTTTTTAATCTATATATATAATTTTTTATTAGTTTTTTAACATACCATTTTCAACACTAATTAAACATACTTTTACATCTTATACAATTTTTTGACTTCCATCAATCCTGTCTGAAAATTTTCCAATCTAATCTCTTAGTATACATTTCTTACTTTCCCTATTACATTTAATACTCATATCCAATATCTCTATTCTTTATCTAATTTGTAACGTTTCATATATTTCTCCTTACAAAGCTTCTTGTAATCCTACAATTGCTCTTCAAATAGTTCATGTACTTCTTCCAATCTTCTGCAAATCTCTGTTCCCGCAGGTTTCGAATCCTTCCTGTCGTTTTGTCCAGTTCTGCATAGTCCATTAATTTCGCCTGACATTCTTCTTTCATCGGAATTTCTTCTTGCTTCCATTTCTGGGCTAACAATACTCTTGCTGCTGTGGTTGCATATAAAAACAGTTTAACATCTTGCCTATTAATATCCTGACCTATAATACCAAGTAAAAATGCTTCTAGGTTTTTAAAAAACGTATATTTCAACATCTTTTTCATCTCATTATATATCATTTCCCAGAAGTTCTTTACTTTCTTACACTCCCACCACATATGATAAAATGTTCCTTCTGGCTCTGCTTATGTTCTTATGCAAATTCCCACACGGCCATGAGGCTCGCTGGATGACATTAGCCCCATGGCGCTGTGGGTTAAACCACAGAGCCTAGGACTTGCCAGTCAGAAGATCGGCAGTTCGAATCCCCGCAACGGGGTGAGCTCCTGTTGTTCTGTCCCTGCTCCTGCCCACTTAGCAGTTCGAAAGCGCGTCAAAGTGCAAGTAGATAAATAGGTACCCCTCTGGCGGGAAGGTAAACAGTGTTTCCGTGCGCTGCTCTGGTTCGCCAGAAGCGGCTTAGTCATGCTGGCCACATGACCCGGAAGCTGTACGCCGGCTCCCTCGGCCAATAAAGCGAGATGAGCGCTGCAACCCCAGAGTCGGTCATGACTGGACCAAATGTCAGGGGTCCCTTTACCTTTACCTAACCTACCTCACAGGGAAACATGAGCTGACAGAGAACCATGTGTACCAATCTGAGGTCTTATTAAAGGGGGAAATAAGGTTAGAATGTGTTAAGACAATTATAGGATAGAAAACAGAGGAAGATGGAAAGGAATTGCTGAAACAATTAATAGAAGTGGAATACAAAAAGGGAGGTGTGAGGAGGTCATGGAAATTAGTGAAAGAAAGATATTGATATTGAAATTGGACTGTGTTTTAAATGGTTTTTGTTTTGTTTTGTTAGTTGTATGTTAGTGTTTTGCAGGGGGGGTTGGTATTGTATTGTATTATTGTATGTTTTTTCTTTTTTGGTTTTCTGTAGTGTTGTGTTCAATTTGTTGGAAAACTAATAAATATTATTATAAAAAACAAAACAATCTGAGGTCTTTAGAGGATAAAAATGTGTTAAGATTGGGAGAATATCGCTTCCACCAGAAGGAGCGTCGAGAGGATTGTTCTGGAAGGGTTGTAGCAAGAGCTTCCAAGTCTTGCTGGCCTCTCCCTTGTGCTGACCATAATGCTCCCTGTTCCCTCTTGCTTGTCCAGGTCCATCCTCCTTTGCTAAAGCCAGCCTTGTGTCTTCAGGGCCTCCTTCTGCTTACACCTATGACAGGGTGCAAAGGTGCACTATCCAAGACCTTGACAACAAGTGCTTTTTCCTGGAGGGGACCCCAGGGCAGCCCAAGCTCCTTGCCTTGCACTTACAAGCCAGCGACAAGCCAGGTAAGGAATCAGGTAAGCGTAGAGCTGGAAGGAACCCTCCGGGGTCATCTAGTCCAACCCCCTGCAAAGCTAAATAATCCCTGACTGGTGGCCATCCAACCTCTGCTTTAAAATCTCCAGTGAAGGAGAATCTGCCACCTTCTGAGGGAGTCCAGTTGCACTGTGCAATGGCTCTTACCAGCAGAAAGTTCTTCCTAACATTTACTCAGAATCTCCTTCCTTGCCATTTGAACCCATTGGTCTGGGTTCTGCCCTCTGGAGCAGCAAAAGACAAGCTGGCTCCATCTTCTGTGGGACAGCCCTTCAGATATTTGAAAGTGCCAGCACGCCACCTCTCCATCTTCCCTCATACACCAGCCTCCCTCCTTTCTCCTGCCAAGCACCACTGTAGGGCGAGTTATAGATGCTCCAAGGCATCTGGAGGGTGCCAGGGTGTGGCACACTGGCCAATGTCCATGCTAGGTCTGCCTCCAATGGTCTCCAACAGTTTGGTCAATGAAAGATAGGGAAACAATAAGAGGGTCTTCTCTGTGCTAGCTCCCAGTTTGTGGCATGCCCAGCCTCCTCATGGGATATATTTCGATGTCAGGGCAAGGTACATCTTTTTGCAGGCGGAGGGCGAGATCAGAACATCCCTGGCATCTAATGCTTATGTATCAGGTCTGGGGTCAGCAAACTTTTTCAGCAAGGGGCCGGTCCACTGTCCCTCAGACCTTGTAGAAATGAACAAATTCCTATGCCCCACAAATAAGCCAGAGATGCATTTTAAATACAGTGGTACCTCGGTTTACATACGCTTCAGGTTACATACGCTTCAGGTTACAGACTCCACTAACCCAGAAATAGTACCTCGGGTTAAGAACTTTGCTTCAGGATAAAAACAGAAATTGTGCTCCAGCGGCGTGGCAGCAGCAGGAGGCCCCATTAGCTAAAGTGGTGCTTCAGGTTAAGAACAGTTTCAGGTTAAAAATGGACCTCTACATCAAATTAAGCTCTTAACCCGATGTACCATTGTACAGTCATACCTCGGGATGAATATGCTTCAGCTTAAATATTTTCAGGTTGCGCTCCATGGCAACCCGGAAGTAATGGAGCTCATTACTTCTGGGTTTTGCCGCATGCGCAGAGGCTCAAAATGAAGTCATGCGCGTAAGTGGCGAAATGCGACCCGCGCAGACGCACAGTCGCGTCTTACGTTCGCTTCAGGATGTGAATGGGGCTCCAGGACGGATCCTGTTCACATCCAGAGGTAACACTGTAAAAGCACACATTCTACCCATGTAAAAACACCAGGCAGGCCCCACAAATAACCCAGAGATGTGGTTTAACCCACAGTGTCACCCGCGTCCCTTACCCATGCATTAGGTGGTTCAAATGTACCACGTTGCATGGGACCCACTATGAAATTTATAAATGTTCATAAATAAAATGAAAGAGGGGAAATCTAGCACCAAGTAGGACCTCCTTCTTGAGCTGTGAAAGTCTGCTGACCTGGGAGAAATGAAAAAGTATCCCAAGAGAGCGATACAGCCTGCTTGTCATTTTAAGGGGTGCAGACGTTTCAGCAGGGAATGAGTGAGGACATCAGGTAGGGCAGAGGCAGGAGACCAGAAACCCACCCTGTGCCTGATCTATGATTCTGTGTACTGGAAGTGCAGACCCAGGAGCAGGGGGCTTGGGGAGACATAGCCAAAGCTCAAGCCCCTCCCTCTGCAAGGGTTCTGGACCTTGAGCTCAGCAGAACTGAGGCAGGATTTGCCCTTTGGTTTCTTCCTAGTGGAACTGGACCTGCGTCTCTATCGCTCACCGCTGGGCAGCGATGCCACGTCTGGGCAGCTGGTTGCTCTGGACATTGTCAACAGCAAGCTGTATTTGACATGCGTCAAGGAGGGAGATGGCTGCCGCCTGCAGCTGGAGGTGAGTAGAGTAGGGAGTAGGAGGTGAGCAGTAGGGCTCCAGCGCCCCCCACAAAATGCATGGGGCTCCTCAGCATAGCTGTCTACCGTCCCTTATTTGGCGGGAAACTCCCTTATCCCAGTGCTGTGTCCCGCTGCTTTCCCTTATTGATGATGTCCCTTAAATTTCCCGGGTTTCAAAGGAAGCAGCTCCTCTCCCTCCCTCCCTGCTAGCCAGGGAGGAGGGAGGCTCCAACTGTGTTGCTTGGCTGCGTTGCTCACCCAATAAGGAGTCGAAGAATGACTGGGGGGTGGAGCTTGCATGCCTTGTGCCAATCAAATCGGCCGCATTGCCTGGGGACTCACCTTTGCTCAGCACTTCCCAGCGGAGAGGTGCTGGTGGTTTCCCTTGCTGCATCCCCTTTGCCGGGTTGCTGCACTGTGGGAACCACCGCTTGAGGCTTCGTTTGGCTGCTGGCTGGGCTTTCTGCCTTTGGCTTGGAGGGGCTCAGAAGTTGAACATACCTGTGCCCGGAAAATCCCTTATTTTGGCTGCTGGTCCCTTATTTTCGAGGCTGCTGATCCCTTATTTTCAAATCTGTAAGTTGACAGCTATGCTCCTCAGGCAGCTCTGTGTGTCCCCCAAGACTCTGGCTATGTATTCTGGGGAGTGTGGCAACCCGCTGACCGCTCTCCCTTTCCTCTAGGAAGCGGAGAAGCCCCTGAAGGAAATCTCCGGAGACAACCAGAAGTACCTCTTTTATTACAAGCCCACCAGCCCAGTAAGCGAAACCTTCACTTTCCAGTCCCTGGTCTGTCCCGGGTGGTACATGGCCACCCCAAACGATAACGGCTACGTGCAGATGCACAACGTCATCGGAGAACGTTTCTACACCGACTTTCATTTATTTTAATAACCATTAATGTTTTCAGCCACAGTGGTATGTTGGTTGGTTATCTTTTTAGGCTGCCTGAATTTCTCAGGGGCCACGTATGTACCACGTACAGAAATCCCAATTCCTGTGCTTGCATGTTATACTATTTATTTATTTATTTGTATATTTAGTTATTTATTTAGTTATTTATTTATACACTGCTTGATTGTTAAAAAAAAACTCTCGGAGCAGTTTTTGTCAACATGTTTTTTATCATGTATATACTGTATATGGAAATGTTGCATTTATTTATTTGTTTATTCGTTCATTCAATCATTCACTTGCTTATTTATTTATTTATTTATTTATTAGCATTGACCTACTTGAACATTTTGATACCTACTGGATGGAATTTTTTTATTTTGTTTCGACCCCATGTTTCAATAGCTCAGTCGGTAAAGCATGAGACTCTTAATCTCAGGGCTGTGGGTTCGAGACCCACGTTGGGGAACTAGATTCCTGCACTGCAGGGAGTTGGACTAGATGACCCTTGGGGCCCCTTCCAACTCTACAATTCTATGATTCTATGACTACAGCAGACCAACACGGCTACACAACATTCACCTACACAGTTTCCAAATTCCAAAAGGATATCATAGATGACTATTCTAAATTGTTAAAGAAGGCATATAATATCCTGTTGGAATGGGAAACAAAAGGTGAGGAAGTTAAAGCAGTAATGATTAAGTGGGCACAAGATATAGGTCACAACATACAATTAAACAACTGGATAAGGCTTTGGAAAGTGAACTTGAAGTTTATGGATTGTATATAGTTTTATATTTATGGATTGTATATAGTTTTCCTGTCCGGTGCTTTCTGTAATGTTAGGTTTCCAACTTTCCCTAAGTGAAACTGGATGTTTTTACCGTTTTGAATGCGGTCTTGTGTACCCCTTGCGTCAGCTGTGGAACAGGCTGCCATTTTGTATCGCTATAAGCACCAATGCGCTTCTAGTCTGTCAAACTCATGTTCTTGAATCTGCGTTTGAAAATAACGGTGGAGCTAGAGCTTACTTGTTTTAATTCAGACATTGGTATACTGTAGGAGTCCCTTCTTAAGGCATGGTAAGATAATTTGGGTATCTACAGTTTGGCTCTTGGATCCTGAATTCCCAGTTCTCTCCTAAGGCCAAGATGAATAAAAATTGCTTTGACTGCTATCCTATAATTCAAAGTGTTGGTGTTGACCTTTAAAGCCCTAAACGGCCTCGGCCCAGTATACCTGAAGGAGCGTCTCCACCCCCATCGTTCTGCCTGGACGCTGAGGTCCAGCGCCGAGGGCCTTCTTGCAGTTCCCTCACTGTGAGAAGCAAAGCTACAGGGAACCAGGCAGAGGGCCTTTTCGGTAGTGGTGCCCGCCCTGTGGAACGCCCTCCCATCAGATGTCAAAACAATAAACAACTACCTGACATTCAGAAGACATCTTAAGGCAGCCCTGTTCAGGGAAGTTTTTAATGTATGATATTTTAGTGTTTTTTGGTTTCTATGGAAGCCGCCCAGAGTGGCTGGGGAAACCCAGCCAGATGGGTGGGGTACAAATAATAAATTATTATTATTATTATATTGCTGAAAGAGAACTACCGGTTTTTTTTGCTCTATAAGACTCACTTTTTCCCTCCTATAAGACTCACTTTTCACCTCCTAAAAAGTAAGGGGAAATGTGTGTGTGCATCTTATGGAGCGAATGCAGGCTGCACAGCTATCCCAGAAGCCAGAACAGCAAGAGGGATTGCTGCTTTCACTGCGCAGCGATCCCTCTTGCTGTTCTAGCTTCTGAGATTCAGAATATATTTTTTTCTTGTTTTCCTCCTCCAAAAACTAGGTGCATCTTGTGGTCTGGTGTGTCTTATAGAACGAAAAATACGGTATATGAAAATGATGTATAGGTGGTAAAGGTAAAGGTAAAGGGACCCCTGACTGTTAGGTCCAGTCATGGACGACTCTTTGGTTGTGGCGCTCATCTCGCTTTACTGGCCAAGGGAGCCGGCATTTGTCCGCAGACAGCTTCCGGGTTATGTGGCCAGCATGACTAAGCCGCTTCTGGGAAACCAGAGCAGCGCATGGAAACGCCGTTTACCTTCCCGCCAGAGCGGTACCTATTCATCTACTTGCACTTTGACGTGCTTTCGAACTGCTAGGTGGGCAGGAGCTGGGACCGAGCAACGGGACCTTCTGATTGGCAAGCCCAAGACTCAGTGGTTTAGACCACAGTGCCACCCGCATCCCTTGTACAGTGGTGCCCCGCAAGACGAATGCCTTGCAAGACGAAAAACTCGCTAGACGAAAGGGTTTTCTGTTTTTGCATTGCTTCACTAGACGAATTTCCCTATGGGCTTGCTTCGCAAGACGAAAACGTCTTGCGTTTTTAAAAAGCCGCTTGAAGAGGCGCAGTTGTGACAGACCGTGCTTTGCAAGACGAAAAACATCGCAAGACGAAAAGACTTGCGGAACGAATTCTTTTCGTCTTGCAAGGCACCACTGTATAGGTGGTACATTACACCATTAAAACTGGCCAAAATGTACAAAACAGAACAAAAGAACTGTTGGAGATGTAAAGAAGGGGAAGGTACATTTTATCATATGTGGTGGGATTGTTGTAAGATTTGTGAAATGATATATAATCATTTGGGGGGGGGGGAATGTTTAAAATAAATTTTGTGAAGAAACCAGAAGCCTTTCTGTTAGGTATTCAAGGACAAGAAATGCCGAAGGAAAATCGGACATTATTTATGTATGCTACTACAGCAGCAAGAATTCTAACAGCACAAAACTGGAAGACTGGAGATATACCATTTAAAGAACAATGACAAGAAAAAATTATGAGATAGGCAGAACTGGCAAAGTTAACGGACAAACCGTGAAAAGGAACCTTTTACAACATACTTGCAGACACAACAAAAAAACATGGACTCGTTGGCAGGATTTAAATAAACATTTACAATTTTCTTTACAGATAACAATAAATACAATTAGTGACAATAGAACGTTATGTATAAACAGCAGAATGTAACATTTGGTTTAATAAACCAGAAATGGAAGGTGGGGGGAGTGAACGGGGAGGGAGAAACTAGAAAATGGATGTTAAATGATGATGTTGAATATTTGTTTGAGAAAAGAAAATCAATAAAAATTATTTTTTAAAAAACAAAAAAAACCCCACGGCTACCTACCTGTAACTTGAAAGTAAAGTTAAGCCCGGAAGGGAGGTTCCATTGTCTGGGTGGTGCGAGGGGGCTGCCAGATCTCTACCTAGGGCCCAACTTTGATAGGTGGGCGGGGACACCCATCACTGAATCATAGACTGGGAAGGGACCACCCAGGGTCATCTAGTCTGTTGTTGTTTCGTTGTTTAGTCATGTCCGACTCTTCGTGACCCCCTGGACCAGAGCACGCCAGGCACTCCTGTCTTCCACTGCCTCCCGCAGTTTGGTCAGACTCATGTTTGTAGCTTCGAGAACACTGTCCAACCATCTCGTCCTCTGTCATCCCCTTCTCCTTGTGCCCTCCATCTTTCCCAACATCAGGGTCTTTTCCAGGGAGTCTTCTCTTCTCATGAGGTGGCCAAAGTATTGGAGCCTCAGCTTCAGGATCTGTCCTTCCAGTGAGTGATCCTTAAGAATGGAAACGTTTGATCTTCTTGCAGTCCATGGGACTCTCAAGAGTCTCCTCCAGCACCATAATTCAAAAGCATCAATTCTTCGGCGATCAGCCTTCTTGATGGTCCAGCTCTCACTTCCATACATCACTACTGGGAAAACCATAGCTTGAACTATACGGACCTTTGTCAGCAAGGTGATGCCTCTGCTTTTCAAGATGCTGTCTAGGTTTGTCATCGCTTTTCTCCCAAGAAGCAGGCGGCTTTTAATTTTGTGACTGCTGTCACCATCTGCAGTGATCATGGAGCCCAAGAAAGTAAAATCTCTCACTGCCTCCTTTTCTTCCCCTTCTATTTGCCAGGAGGCCATGATCTTCGTTTTTTTGATGTTGAGCTTCAGACCATATTTTGCTCTCTCCTCCTTCATCCTCATTAAAAGGCTCTTTAATTCCTCCTCACTTTCTGCCATCAAGGTTGTGTCATCTGCATATCTGAGGTTGTTGATATTTCTTCTGGCAATCTTAATTCCGGTTTGGGATTCATCCAGCCCAGCCTTTCGCATGAAGTAGGGTTCCATTGTCTGGATAGTGTGAGGTGGCTGCCAGATCTCTACCTAGGGCCCAACTTTGATAGGTGTGCGGGGACACCCGTCACTGAATCATAGACTGAGAAGGGACCACTCAGGGTCATCTAGTCTAACCCCCCTGCAGTGCAGGAATCACGTGATCCCATGATTGACAAGGGGCTGCCTTCACACCACCACCCAGGACAAAACCCCTTGCAGTCCCGGCGCTCCTGTTTGAGCACAGGATTTGCGGGGGTCGGGGAGGGGTTGGACACCCTTTAAAAAGGGGGGGTGGGGAGCCCTGCACAGCCCCGCCCCCACCATCGAGGCGGGGTCTTTTTCACGTGGGAAAACCTCGGCAGCAGAGCGGAGAGAAGGGGGCGTGGCAAGGGGAGTTGGCCCTGGGCGTGGCTAAGGCGCGAGGGGCGCGGCCGGGGGAGTCGCCTTTCCCTTTCTGACGGGCCTCGCCGGCTCCGCCCACTCCGCTCTCCCCGGCCAATTGGATAGGTTCCTCCCCGCCCCTCGCAGCCCATTGGTCCCTTTGAACGGGAGGGGAAGCGGCCGCCTGAGGGCGATGCCGCGCCCGCTGGCTGTCATGGAGGCGCCTCGGAGCGCGGGAGGGCCGGGCCTGCGGCGCGGAGGAGGAAGGAGAGAGGAGATCGGTGAGGGTGCAGCGGTCCCCGGAGCATGTGCAGAGTGCAAGCGCCAACGGGGAAGGGGGTCCAGGAGGAAAGGAAGCTCTGGAAGCGGCCGTTTGGGGGGACTTCTCTGCTGACTCTCCAGAGGGGCTGGGTGGGGCGTTTCCAGGGAATTAGGGGCGCCCGTTTGACTGCGACCCTCTGAGGGCTTTTCCTGTCTCTCTCTCTCTCTCTCTTTCCTGCAGCAGCAGCCGTGGAGGAGCGGCGGCAGAAGCTGCAAGAATATTTAGCTGCCAAAGGAAGGCTGAGACCGGCCAGCACCAAGTGAGTCTTTGCTTTTGCTTTGCTTTTCGGAGTTGCTTAAAGGTAAAGGGACCCCTGACCATTAGGTCCAGTCGTGACAGACTCTGGGGTTGCAGCACTCATCTCGCTTTATTGGCCAATGGAGCTGGCGTCCAGCTTCCGGGTCATGTGGCCAGCATGACTAAGCCGCTTCTGGCGAACCAGAGCAGCGCACGGAAACACCATTTACCTTCCTGCTGGAGTGGTACCTACTTATCTGCTTGCACTTTTTGGTGTGCTTTCAAACTGCTAGGTTGGCAGGAGCTGGGACTGAACAACGGGAGCTCATCCCGTCGCGGGGATTTGAACCGCCGACCCTGATCAGCAAGTCCTAGGCTCTGTGGTTTGACCCACAGCGCCACCCGCGTCCCTTTTGGAGTTGCTTACATAGCATCGAAACAAGAAAGTCCCTCTTCTACCTTACAATCAATCATCATCATCGCATGGCATGCAAGGGGAAAGGGACAAGAGGGAAACTCAGAATGCAGGCGCCAAGGTGGCTCCCTAGATCAGGCCCTCCTGTAAACCTAGTGCAATAAGAGAACCTCCTGCTCATAGCTGTCAACTTTCAGATTTGAAAATAAGGGATCAACAGCCTCATCTGTCCTGGGAACAGTCTATGGGATATCTAACAATCCGGAACAGCAGCGGGAAACAGCGCTGGAAGAAGGGAATTTCGCTCAAAAAAGGGAAGGTTGACAGCTATACTCCTGCTTCCTCTTGGCTCTCCATTGAGGCAGCCTGAGGTGGCAGTTGGAGGAAGAAGGAGCTCTGATGGGGCTGGGAACCCCTGCCTGCCTCAATGGGCCAACTGGAAACATGCAAATGGGGTGCAGGCTTCTGTCAAAGATTCTCATTCTTCTCCCTTGCAACCAAACAGCCTTTCAATGCCACTCTGTCCTTTGGGCACTGTGCACCAGCCACACCCAAATCAGCCCCTGGGGTTGACCCCAGAAACAGACCAGGACCCTTTGAGGATGGTGAAGGCCTGCTGACATGAGAAGAGGGGTGGACTTTATCCTGGACTCACAACCCTCATTCATTTGTTGCATTTATATCCTACCTTTCTCTCCAAGGAGTTCAAGGTGGTATACATAAGTTTTTGGGACGCAGGTGGCGCTGTGGTCTAAACCACAGAGCCTAGGGCTTGCTGATCAGAAGGTTGGCGGTTCGAATCCTCGCAACGGAATAAGCTCCTGTTGCTCAATCCCAGCTGCTGCCCACCTAGCAGTTCAAAAGCACCTCAAAGTGCAAGTAGATAAATAGGTACCACTCTGGCGGGAAGGTAAACGGCGTTTCCGTGCGCTGCTCTGGTTTGCCAGAAGCGGCTCAGTCATGCTGGCCACATGACCCGGAAGCTGTACGTCGGCTCCCTCGGCCAGTAAAGCGAGATGAGCGCCGCAACCCCAGAGTCGGTCACGACTGGACCTAATCGTCAGGGGTCCCTTTACCTTTACCTTTATATAAGTTTTCTTCCTCCCTGTTTTTATCCTGTGAAGTAGGTTAGGCTGAGAAATAAATGTGCACTTCTGCAGTCTGATCCTGTGCAAGATTCTTCAGGTGTAATTTGTATGGGATTTGGTGGGACTGCAGATCCATAGGATCATAGAGATGGAAGGGAATCTGTGGGTCATCTTGCCCCCTGCACACACACACCCCGCAATGCAGGGGTTTACAACTGTCTCACAAGAGGATCAAACCTGTAACCTTGGCATTATCGCCACACTTTAAACAACTGAGCTATCCTGTGTGTGCAATAATTGCAATCTTGGTCACATTTTTTATCCCTTGAAAGTACAGTGGAACCTCGTGTTACAGTGGTGCCCTGCAAGACGAATGCCTCGCAAGACGGAAAACCCGCTAGACGAAAGGGTTTTCCGTTTTTGAGCTGCTTCGCAAGACGATTTTCCCTATGGGCTTGCTTTGCAAGACGAAAACGTCTTGCAAGTGTTCCGATTTTTTTTTCCGCTCCCCCCCCCTTTTTCTAAGCCACTAATCCGCTAAACCGCTAATAGCGCTAAGCCGCTAATAGGGTTGCTTCGCAAGACGAAAAAACCGCTAGACGAAGAGACTCGCGGAACGGATTAATTTCGTCTTGTGAGGCACCACTGTACATACACTTCGGGTTACATACGCTTCAGGTTACAGACTCCGCTAACTCAGAAATAGTGCTTCAGGTTCAGAATTTTGCTTCAGGATAAGAACAGAAATCGGGCTCCTGTGGCGCGGCGGCAGGGGAAGGCCCCATTAGCTAAAGTGGTGCTTCAGGTTAAGAACAGTTTCAGGTTAAGAACGGACCTCCGGAACGAATTAAGTACTTAACCTGAGGTACCACTGTAGAGGGAAGATAGAGGGAACGTTCGTCCGTATGTGGTGTAAAAGGGTAAAGGAGTATTGGGAAATGATCCATGAGGAATTGGAAAATTGTTTACTTTCCCCCCAAAACCAAAGTCCTTTCTGTGGGGGAGAATTCAGACTGAAATTCCCAGGTTTCAGAAAAGGTTATTTATGTAATAAATATTTATGGCGGCCTGTGTTTTGTTAGCCCCAAAATGGAAAACGAGTGAGGTCCCGACCCAAGAGTGGCAACTTAAGTTGACAGAATATGCGCAGCTTGCAGACTTAACATATAGAATAAGAGAACCAGAAGAACATACGTTTAGAGAAGATTGGAAAACGTTTATTGAATATATGGGAAATAGCTGTGTACAGCTGAAAACACTGGCAGTTAAATTCAACAGTGTAAATAAGTTTTGATGGATGTAATAATGGAATACTGACTGGCATAGTTTTCTAAAATATGCAGGGATTTATTATATGTAAAATGAACCATGGAAAGAGAAGAAGGGAAGTCATTGATATGTTAAGGATGCAAAAATGAGTCCTTTAAATTGTAAAACGAGGGGGGGGGGTTAAGAAAGTAATTTATTTTCAAACTTTTCCTTATGCTGCACAGACCCTACTTGAAGGACAACAGGCAGAAGAATCCAGCTCCCTCCAAAGCACAACCTGTAAGTAGACAAGATCCAGTCAGCCTCTGTATTGTGATCTAGAGAGCCAGAGTGGTGTAGTGGTTAGATTGCTGGACTGGGATCCAGGAGACCAGGGTTCAAATCAGTTGGCCATCAAGCTCCCTGGGTAACCTCTCAGGTTAATTGAAGGAGAACCATGTACACCACTTTGAACTCCTTGGAGGAAAAAGTGGAATACAAGTGCAATAAATGAATAATAAATGTATATTCTGGCCAATGGCATGAAGAGTATCTGAGACTCTGGATCTTTCTGGGGGCCACCCTTGCTTGGGATTTAGATCCAGTCCCTTTTACCAGGATAATCTGTCTTTTCCTCACAATAATAATAATAATAATAATAATAATAATTTATTATTTATACCCCGCCCATCTGGCTGTGATACATCAAACATTAAAAGCTTCCCTAAACAGGGCTGCCTTCAGATGTCTTCTAAAACTCTGGTAGTTGTTGTTCTCTTTGACATCTGGTGGGGTTCCACAGGGGGAGGGTGCCACTACCGAGAAGGCCCTCTGCCTGGTTCCCTGTAACTTGGCTTCTCGCGGCAAGGGAACCGCCAGAAGGCCCTCGGTGCTGGACCTCAGTGTCTGGGCAAAACGATGGAGGTGGAGACACTCCTTCAGGTATACTGGACCGAGGCCGTTTAGGGCTTTAAAGGTCAGCACCAACACTTTGAATTGTGCTCAGAAACGTACTGGGAGCTGGTGTGAGCTGACAAGCTCTCTTGGCAGTGGAGCCCAAGGCCACTCAGAGGGTGGCAACTTGTGTTGGAGGAAAACCTTGCTGTTCAAACCTCCTGTCACAGGAAGAAGGGAGGCATCCTCTGGTCTCCGGTTCTGACAAATCCTCATTCTTTCTCTCCTCTGGAGCTGTACAAATTTGGTGACCGTTACTGAATTATCACTATATTTGTTTATATCGCACCGTTTCCCCAGAATGGGACTCAAGGTGGCTTGCACAAATTGAAACAACACAGACAATATATAGGATGCTAAAAACATTTTTTTTAAAGTTTAAAAGTAGGTAAATTCAACTACATCTGTTCTTTATATTATTTTAATTCTATTAAAATACAGATACAGTGGTGCCCCGCAAGACGAATGCCTTGCAAGACGGAAAACTCGCTAGATGAAAGAGTTTTCCGTTTTGGAGGTGCTTCGCAAAACGAATCTCCTATGGGCATGCTTCGCAAGCCGAAAATGTCTTGCGAGTTCCTGCGGGGTTTTTTTCCTCCCCCCCCCTTTTTCTAAGCCGCTAAACTGCTTATCAGCTGATCTGATAAGCCGATAAGCCGCTAATAGCGCTAATTCTCTAATCTGTCAATGGGCTTGCTTCGCAAGACAAAAAAACTGCTAGACGAAAAGAATCACAGAACGGATTCTTTTCGTCTTGTGAGGCACCACTGTAATAAAAACAGCACAACCCTATTTAAAGCTGTTTCCTTTTAAAAAAACAGTCAGTTCCTACAGGTCTGCCAGAATACAGTGGTACCTCGGGTTACAGACGCTTCAGGCTACAGACTCCGCTAACCCAGAAATAGTGCTTCAGGTTAAGAACTTTGCTTCAGGATGAGAATAGAAATCGTGCTCCGGCGGCAGCAGGAGGCCCCATTAGCTAAAGTGGTGCTTCAGGTTAAGAACAGTTTCAGGTTAAGAACGGACCTCTGGAATGAATTAAGTACTTAACCCGAGGTACCACTGTAAAACAGTTTTCACCTGCTGGCAGAAGGAAAGCAAGGAGGGAGGCAGTCTAGGGTCATTAGGGAGGGAGTTCCAAAGGCCCTCTCCCCCATCCTGAAGCATGCCTGTGAGGGTGGTGGGGTGGAAAAAAACCTCCCCCAAAGATCTCATGCACTTAACGCATTCTCAGACCGTGTTTTCTGCAAGGCACTCTGCACATGCTTTTAGTTCCCCCAAATTCAAACAAGTAACATGTCAGATTCACTGTTGTTTTTATGTGAAAGTGCAATATTTCTCACCCTTCCTTCCCCCCACCCTTTTCTCTGCTGTCTAAAAACTC
Organism: Podarcis vaucheri; assembly: GCF_965113315.1. Classification (NCBI taxonomy): domain Eukaryota; kingdom Metazoa; phylum Chordata; class Lepidosauria; order Squamata; family Lacertidae; genus Podarcis; species Podarcis vaucheri. Next base: position 85,457,341 of record NC_138765.1, on the reverse strand, counting down.
TTTTCCCAAATGCTCCTGTCTTTCTATACATTGACTTACTCAACTTAAAGGTATTTCTCTAAGATTCCTCACTAAAATTGTCCTCATGCGATGATTGCGTGGGCATTAAGTTATCCCTTGAGCATGTCACAATGTTCTGTTAAAGCAAATCTGTCCATAGGGCTCGTTATATATATATATATATATATATATATATATATATATATATATATATATATATTTGCTTTCGTAGATTTTCACGGGTACAGGAATGCAGGTTTTGGTGTCTTCGGGTGTCTTCCCGTGTAAGAGTCGGGGTGTCTGGGCGACGTTTCGACGAGGTCTCACTCGTCATCTTCAGGCTGGTGCTTTCGGCTTCTTGTTACTGGAACAGAGCAGAATCTGGTGTTTGAGTTCCTATAAATACTGTTGAGGGGTGTGGTGTATAGCCTCCAACGTTCTGGGCAGAGAGGAAGTTCCTAGATTAGTGTGCCTTTTCTTCTTTTGTTCCTTAATTACTTGAGGGATATCTTGAGTGATTTCATGAGTGATATTCTGAATACCACTGGGTGGGTCATTAAGTGTAGATTAGTTGCTAAAGCTTTCGTGTCTTGACCTCTTGAGCTTGTGAAGAGTTTTTCTGAGAAGATGGCTGTGCTGCATTTAGTTGTGCTCTGGCTTGGCTTCGTGTATAGGGGCGAGCTGTGATTTTGTGCCTTGTGCCAGCCAGATCTGTGTAGGGATTGCAGGGGGGTGCAGCATCCGGAGGTGCCACTATAGTTTGGCTACTGGATGGAGTCTGTAATATGTCTGTGGAGAGGGTCTGGGTTTGGGTCTGGTGTGGTTGATTGGTGACGGCGTTCTGTGTGCCTCTGGTTCTGGTGTCGGTTTTTGTGGGGAGGGCTAATTTCCAGATGTCTGGCAGGCGGGACGTGTCGTCACGTTTGTTCATGTTGTGAGGGTGTTTCTCTATCTCGATGGCTTCCATGATTATTCTCTTGTGGTGATGTTCCATGTTAAAGAGCAATTTGGAATCTGCAAAATTAATTTCGTGTCCTGTTTCTTTCATGTGTTGGAAAAGAGAGGAAGTTTTTTCTTCTTTTTTGACGGCATTCTTGTGTTCTGCGATACGTGCATTTATTCGTCTGTTTGTTTGTCCAATGTACGTGGCTGGGCAGACTTTGCAGGGTATTTCATAGACCCCTTGGTTTTCCAGCTGGATTTTGTCAAGGGGTCTATGAAATACCCTGCAAAGTCTGCCCAGCCACGTACATTGGACAAACAAACAGACGAATAAATGCACGTATCGCAGAACACAAGAATGCCGTCAAAAAAGAAGAAAAAACTTCCTCTCTTTTCCAACACATGAAAGAAACAGGACACGAAATTAATTTTGCAGATTCCAAATTGCTCTTTAACATGGAACATCACCACAAGAGAATAATCATGGAAGCCATCGAGATAGAGAAACACCCTCACAACATGAACAAACGTGACGACACGTCCCGCCTGCCAGACATCTGGAAATTAGCCCTCCCCACAAAAACCGACACCAGAACCAGAGGCACACAGAACGCCGTCACCAATCAACCACACCAGACCCAAACCCAGACCCTCTCCACAGACATATTACAGACTCCATCCAGTAGCCAAACTATAGTGGCACCTCCGGATGCTGCACCCCCCTGCAATCCCTACACAGATCTGGCTGGCACAAGGCACAAAATCACAGCTCGCCCCTATACACGAAGCCAAGCCAGAGCACAACTAAATGCAGCACAGCCATCTTCTCAGAAAAACTCTTCACAAGCTCAAGAGGTCAAGACACGAAAGCTTTAGCAACTAATCTACACTTAATGACCCACCCAGTGGTATTCAGAATATCACTCATGAAATCACTCAAGATATCCCTCAAGTAATTAAGGAACAAAAGAAGAAAAGGCACACTAATCTAGGAACTTCCTCTCTGCCCAGAACGTTGGAGGCTATACACCACACCCCTCAACAGTATTTATAGGAACTCAAACACCAGATTCTGCTCTGTTCCAGTAACAAGAAGCCGAAAGCACCAGCCTGAAGATGACGAGTGAGACCTCGTCGAAACGTCGCCCAGACACCCCGACTCTTACACGGGAAGACACCCGAAGACACCAAAACCTGCACATATATATATATATATATATATATATATATATATATATATATATATATATATATAAAAACTCCTTCAAAATAACTGAACAGACATGGCACTTTTCAAGCTACCGTAAGTTGAGATCTGAATACAGTGGTGCCCCGCAAGACGAATGCCTTGCAAGATGGAAAACTCGCTAGACGAAAGAGTTTTCCGTTTTGGAGGTGCTTCGCAAAACGAATCTCCTATGGGCTTGCTTCGCAAGACGACAATGTCTTGCGAGTTCCTGCTGGGGTTTTTTTCTCCCCCCCCCCTTTTTCTAAGCCGCTAAGCTGCTTATCAGCTGATCCGATCTGCAGATAAGCCGCTAATAGCGCTAAGCCGCTTATCAGCTGATCCGATCAGCAGATAAGCCACTAAAAGCCTCTAAAAGCCGCTAATAGCGCTAATCCGCTAATCCTTCAATGGGCTTGCTTCGCAAGACGAAAAAAACCGCAAGACGAAGAGAATCACAGAGCGGATTCTTTTCGTCTTTCGAGGCACCACTGTAGTGGCAGGGAAGGCTGCCTGCTTTGCTGGGTTCACAGGAGCAGATTAAGAGGCACTTGTTTGCTCAGGCACTGTGGAGTATCGGAAGAAATTGTCCAAGGTCTCCATGCTATTATTTTTATTTATCTATAAAAAATACCGTATTTTTCGCTCTATAGGACGCACTTTTTCCCCTTCAAAAATGAAGGGGAAATGTGTGTGCGTCCTATGGAGCGAAGACGCCGTAGCCCCGTGACCCTCTCCCGGCTGGAGAGGTGAAGCGCAGCTATGGCAGGAGCCTCTACAGCCCCACATCACCTCTCCAGCCGGGAGAGCGCACGCGGGGCTAAAAAAGCACCCCGCGACCCTCTCCTGGCTGGGGAGGTGACGCGCGGCTATAGAGGCTCCTGCCGTAGCTGCGTGTCACCTCTCCAGCTGGGAGAGGGTCGCGGGAGGCTGCTTTAGCCCCGTGCGCGCTCTCCTGGCTGGGCAGGTGACGCGCTGCTATAGAGGCTCCTTCCGTAGCTGCGTGTCACCTCTCCAGCTGGGAGAGGGTCGCGGGAGGCTGCTTTAGCCCCGCGCGCGCTCTCCCGGCTGGGGAGCTGAAGCGCGGCTATGGCAGGAGCCTCTACAGCCCCATGTCACCTCTCCAGCCGGGAGAGCGCGCGCGGGGCTAAAGAAGCACCCCGCGACCCTCTCCTGGCTGGAGAGGTGATGCGTGGCTATGGCAGGAGCCTCTCCGCTGCGCCTTTCCGCTGCTCCCTGACCTGCTCTTTGGGGCTGGTGGTGGGCTTCTCCCCCCCAGCCCCAAAGAGCAGGTCGAAAGGAACCTGAAGCCTGGAGAGCGAGAGGGGTCAGTGCACACCGACCCCTCTCGCTCTCCAGGCTTCCAAGGGAGCCGCCTGAACGCACCTTAAACGGCACCTTGTTTTAGAGCAGGAAAACAAGAGGGGGAAAGTTCTCCCCCTCTCTGTGCAGCGCCTCCTGCCGCTTCACTGAAGGGGCGCTGGGCAGAGAGGGGGAGATTTTTTTCCCCTTGTTCTCCCCCCTCTAAAACAAAGTGCGTCCTATTGTCCGGTGCGTCCAATGGTGCGAAAAATACGGTAGATGTGTACTGCTAAATCATAAATATATACAGTGGTACCCTGGTTCTCGAAGGTAATCCATTCCGGAAGACCGTTCAAATTCCGAAACGTTCAAAAACTGAGATGCAAAGGGCTGGCTGAAAATGCAATTAAGAAAACTGGAAAAAAAACACAGAGCGGAAGCCGTTCGACTTCCGAGGTGCATTCAAAAATGGAAGCGTTTACTTCTGGGTTTCCGGTGTTCGGGTTCCGAAACGTTTGACAACGGAGACTTTTGAGAACTGTATACTCTGTGTGTGTTTGCTTTGCAGCAATAAAAACAATAAAAGCATAAGAAAGTTAAAATCGGACATCAGTTAACCATTGTGGAAGAATTCGTTCTTAGTTGCCTGCATAGGTCTGATGGAATAGAATGCTTTTCAGCAGGTGCTGAATCTAGTGGCAGAGAGTTCCACAGGATGGGAACAATGGCACTAAAGGCAATTGAATATTTTTGTTTGTTCAAAGGCTTTTACTATTTTTCTAATTCTGTTTTACATAAAATGTCCTGAAAGCTCTATTTGGTGAAAAATTGATTTAAAGCGTTTCTCAAATAATTTCACCGTATTATTTTCTCCATTTCCAGACTGTCGGATCCCGGAAAACCGTTGCCCCAAGCACAGCCAAAAGTGCATCGACCAGGGAGGCAAAGGGGCTGGGACCTGCTAGCAAAGTCCTTCCAGATAAGCCTTCCAGGGCGCTCGTTCATTGGGAGCCGAACAATGCACCCACACAACTTCCAAGGAAGCAGGGGCCCATACCTCCTCTCCCCTCAAAGCCCCCTGCTAGAAAACACCCTGAGAAGCTGGTCAGCGGGAGCTCATCCGCTGGACATCACTTAGGCAGGACGAAACAACCTGGAAAGCAGGAATTGGCCACAGCATCTGGGACATCAAAAGTCCTTTCAGACTCTAACAAGGCAGAGCAGGATAAAGAGAACTCTGGGCCGAAGCGTGTTGGGCAGCCTCAGAAGAGAGAGACGTCTCGCTTCAGCCTCCAAGCCAAATCCCAAGCTGGCTCAAAACCGCCCGTGAAGAACTGCAAGCAGGCTGTGGAAAAGAGCACCCTTTCGAAAAACCACAGGGCCACTGCGGCACAGGTTAAGCCCAGAGCACCCTTAGGGGGTCCTCAGAGGCAAGTAAACAGCATCTCGGTGGTGCGGACTTCACCACCCCGTGGACGGCCCTCGGCTGTTTCTAGGCCAGGAGTCCGAGGCCAGAATCCCAGATTAATAAAGCAGTCTGCGGTGATTCCACAGGCCACTGGTCCGCCTGTTCCTGGAGGGTCTCTGGCTGGGAGGGAATCAACAGCGTCATCCTCATCCCTGGGCATTCTTCAGAGGGGTCTGTCCAGGCCGCAGGCTGGTGCTCTGCAGGAGAGACCGCTGCCCGGGCGCCACGGGGCCTTGCAGAGGAAACGGAAGGCCACTCCAGAGAGATGTCGTTCAGCAGCTCCTGGTGGCGCCAAGCAGAACAGAAGCCCAGCAGGGAGGGACCCAGGCAGCAAGAAGTTCAAGCAAGCGCCCAGGACTCCCGAGCCAAAATCCGGGCACAGAGCCTTGGAGCAGGGCTCTGGAGGACGCGGGAGAGGCACACCCAGGGCAAAGCAGCCGGCGAGGGAGACAGGCCAAGAGCCCAAGACCCCAGGCACACGGGATCGGAGGCAAGTTGAACCCAGAGCGGGTTGCATTCACTCATCCTGCCCTGAGCAGCGACTAGCAAGGGTGCATTGTGGGGAATCTGGGCTGATAAAGTGCCCTTTCTTGGGTTTGCCCCTGGAATGTTTGGGCTCTTGTTCACAACAGATCAGACAAGTGGGTGCCCAAGTGTCTCTTGCACCCACTTCAATTATTCATTTATAAAAATACATTATTATTATTATTATTATTATTATTATTATTATTATTTATACCCCACCCTCCCCAGCCAAGGCCGGGCTCAGGGCGGCTAACAAGCAATAATAAAAACAAGTTGAATGAATACAACTTAAAAACAAGATTAAAATACAACATTAAAATATTGAAACATTAAAATATTAAAATGCAGCCTCATCACAGGAGGAGAAAGGAAAAAGAAAAACATCAGAGCAACTTACAGCAATAAATGCATAAAACTATACAGTTGTACTTTGGATCCCAAAGGCCCTGGAACTTGGATGTTTTGCTTCCTGAACGCCGCAAACCCGGAAGTGATTGTTCTGGTTTGCAAATGTTATTTCGGAGCCCAAACATCTGACGGGGCTTCTGTGGCTTCTGATTGGCTGCAGGAAGTTCCTGCAGCCAATCGAAAGCCGCAATTTGGTTTTCTAACGTTTTGGAAGTCGAAGAGACTTCCGGAACAGATTCTGTTCAAGTTCCAAGGTACAACTGTATAAAGAAGCTTAGAACACACATTGATTAACCATTGTCGGATGATGTATCCTTAATTGTCTGCACAGGCAGGCATTTAAAGTTTGGCACAGAGGTTGCCCGCTGAATCTCTAGTGGCAGAGAGTTCCATAGGACTGGACTGATGCCACTATCTTGTTCCATCTGTCTGTCTTTCCTGTGTGGAGAATGGGGTCTAGGCGTGTCCCTTAAGGGTGGGCCAGCGCATGGCCAAACTGCTGCCTCAATCCCTCATGCACCTGTGTGCTGTAATGTTCAGAGGAACCCCTAGATCTTTATTCAGCCGACGTGCCTCAATATCTCCACCAGGTTCTGCTGATGGACTAAAAGGAGATTCAAGATTACAGTTCGGAAAAGGCGCACTAAAGTGCCTCCTTGTGAGTGAATCTGCTTGCAAATAGACCTTCCACACTTGACAGGGGACATCGTGTCCATGTGTTACTTTGTGTGCATGAGGAGCCACCCTCTTGGGAACTATGAGCTGTGATTCCTGCACTGCAGCGGGTCAGGCTAGATGGCCCTTGGTGTCCCCTCCAGCTCTGCAATTCTATGAATACTTAAGGCACGCAGAAAGCAGCTCTAAACAAAGGAGGGACAAGGAAGAAGAAAAGTGATAGGCCTGCAAGGAGTCATAGATGACCCCAGTTTTGCTCTGGCTTCTAACTATTAATTGGACCTCCTTGGCCATGGATAGGCAAACTAAGGTCCAGGGGCCGAATCCGGCCCAATCGCCTTCTCAATTCGGCCCGCGGACGGTCCGGGAATTGGAGTGTTTTTACATGAGTAGAATGTGTGCTTTTATTTAAAATGCATCTCTGGGTTGTTTGTGGGGAATAGGAATTTGTTCATTTTTATTTTTCAAACTAGAGTCCTGCCCACTACATGGTCTGAGGGACAGTGGACCAGCCCACGGCTGAAAAAGATTGCTGACCCCTGTTCTTGGCCATGGGTAGGCAAACTAAGGCCCAGGGGGCTGGATCCAGCTCAATCGCCTTCTTATTCCAGCTTGCGGACAGTCCAGGAATCAGCATGTTTTTACATGAGTAGAATGTGTGCTTTGATTGAAAATGCATCTCTGGGTTATTTGTGGGGCATAGGAATTCCCCCCCCCCCCCTCAAAATATAGTCCGGCCCCCCACAAGGTCGGAGGGACAGTGGACTGGCCCCCTGCTGAAAAAGTTTGCTGTCCCCTGTCCTTGGCCATCCTATTGCCCTCAAAGCCACAGAGGCTCTGATCAAGACCAGGCTTTTCACTGTAGCCTGGGAGATGCGTCAAGAGTGGCAGTGAGAGCCACCAACTCAGACGGCTTTGAAAGAGGATTAGACAAATTCATGGAGAGGCCTTCTTCCACCTGCCTTACCCCACCATTCAGCTCTAGGAGTCTTTCCCAGACCATGACTTTGAGAACAGCAGCAGCAGCAGCTGGGAAGAAAGAAGGGATAATTTTTTAAATGTAAAAATTCATAAGTTGTGTGTCCTCGTTTCTCAATTTGATCCTTTTACGTGGTTTGGTATGTTTTGTGGGATTTTATGCATTGTAAATTGCTGCCGTTTTTATTGATTATACTTTTGCAATTCTTTATTGTTAAGTGTGAACTGTTTAATTATTATCTGTTGGCATTTAATTATGCTGTTTACAGTGGTACCTCGGGTTACAGACGCTTCAGGCTACAGACTCCGCTAACCCAGAAATAGTGCTTCAGGTTAAGAACTTTGCTTCAGGATGAGAACAGAAATCGCGCGGCAGCAGTGGGAGGCCCCATTAGCTAAAGTGGTGCTTCAGGTTAAGAACAGTTTCAGGTTAAGAACGGACCTCCCCTCCGGAACGAATTAAGTATTTAACCCGAGGTACTACTGTACTGTTATATTTTAATGCCTTATTAAATATGCATTCATTAGATATGTTGTTCTGGCATTTTTGCATTGGGTCAGATTGTGATTAGGCGTGTGATCTCTGCTGTTTGTCTTGTTGCTCCTTCAGCTTGCAAACCGCCTCGCTTGCAGCAATACAGAAAGGCGGTAGACAAATTAAAAGTGAAATGAAAGTGGCCGCTGCTCCGGCCGGCCTGTCTTCGGTTCTGACGTCGTCTGACCTCTCATTGATCTCCCTTAGGAAGCAGCTAGACGAGTGGTTGGCATCCAAAGGGAAACAATACAAGCGGCCCCCGATGACCTTCCCCATTAAAAGGCGGCCCCCGCCCAAGGAGAAGGAGGCCTTGGACCGCTCCTTCTGGGACTGCATGGAGGAAGAGATGGAGCAGCAAAAGGTGGCACAGCAAATCGCCAGCACCTTGGCAGAGTGCATGAAGCTGGCAGACGAGGTGAGCTGTGGGTCTTCCATCGAGTCTGGAAAGTTGTCCACGAGCTTCATCCTTCGATGGGGCGGAAAGTGCGGGCCTGGTTGGTTAGACCGATAAGCACCACCCATCAATAAATATTCAGTGTGTGGCTTAAAAGCAGAACCCTTTACAAAATAAGACATGCAATCATTAAAACCCACAAGGAATGATAAAAGCAGGGAGAAAGACCTGTCATGGGACACCAAGGCAGCCTCAATATTGTTTTTCTTTACTCTGAAACTATCCTTTCTCCCACCCTGCTGGGAGCAGAGTTTTTCCACAATTGAGCAGGATATAAATGAAATAAGGAAGTCAATCAGGTTTTTATTGTTTGCGGCCCTTGGCCCATTGCGCTGTAACTCTCAGGAAGCAAACGGGGCAGTCCAAGAGTCAGTTGAAACAGAGACATTTTCAGAAGTGCCCGTTGCCCAACATCAAAGGGAATGTTCCCTAAATCATTTATAGGGGGGGGGGTCTGAATTGAGTCTGTGGAACTCCCTGACCCTTTGCAGACTGAAGCGGGGAATGTCAGGCCTGACGGGCAGCAAGTTCAAGCCCATTTTCTATGGGGAAGTCAGAATGCAGGACCCGTCTGCATATATTATTATTAGAGCTGTTTGACAGTGGGACAGACCACCTTGGAAAGGGGTTGACTCCTTCATGGGGGGTTTTTTAAGGGAGGTTGGGTGACTTAAGGTTCAAGGGGCAGGTAATAATTAAAACACAAAATTACACCAAAAACAAAACAAAAAACAATTTAAAAGAACTCAAAATTACAGAAATACGGAGGGTCCTACAATATACGTCTCCAGGGTCAAGAGGGACTGGGTTTTTTACGCCTCATTTTCTTGGCAGGCTCTGTAATGTCTGGAGGTACAGGAATGCCCACCCAGTTTTCTGTCTTCAGTGCCAGCGACTTTGCCATCTCATGGTTCTATCCTCGAGCACCGGGGCAAAAGGAAAACAAAAACTGATTTTGCACAAGCACACCCTTACTGTTGGGCTAGCACTGCCCAGTGGAAACAGTCTGCCTACAGAGCGAGCCCAAAATGTCTCTCATCTGCCGGCCTCCTTCTGACTCCTTTCTGTTTCCCTCCAGGGGGTTCCTTCGGAAGAGCTCCTGGCCACGCTGTCCCGCATCCCGGAGGCAGAGAAGTTTGCCCGGTTCTGGGTCTGCAAGGCGAAGCTGCTGGCCCGCCAAGGCCCGTTGGATGCCGCTGGGCTTTACCGTGCTGCTGCTTGCGCTGGAGCTGTGGTGGGTGGAATCCCCTCACTCTTGGCCTCTCGTCCGCAGTGCCTGCGGCAGAGAGGCAGTGTGGTGTAGTGGTTAGAGTGGCAGGCCAGGACCTGGGAGGCCAGGGTTCAAAATGAAGTCAGGCCCACGGAGGCCCAAAGGAGCTTTTCCCCTTGGAAGGACATGCCAAGAGGTGTGGGGAGGGGCAGGGCTCCCCAGCAAAGGCAGAGCCCTATGCCAGCCTCCTGCCTCCCTAAGCGTCTGGGCTTGAGCTTCCTGACCCCCAAAGCGGGGTCCCTTTGCCCATCCCACCTGGGCCGAGAATGCTCCGAGCATCTGCTTGACTGGGATTTGCACAAGAGGTGCCCCCCAGAACGTGGGGCGCACCCCCAGTAAGGAGCCATTTCTTGCTACGGGCTCTTGTTCACATCAGATCACGGGGGCTGGACTTTCCTAGATGAGCCTACAAGTCTGTGATTCTCTGGGGGCTGCTGGAAGACGTGTGTGCCCACAAGCAGGGGAGGGGGTTGCAATTGGCTGTGGTCCCCCCACCTCTGCTATAAAGAACCATCCGTCCTGGGGTGGAGCTGTTAAGCAGCCAGTCCTGTGGAATCTCCCTTGCTGGGGCAGCCAGCTCTGTGCCCCCACAATGTGCGTCTCTCCCCCTGCCCCCCAAACAGCTGTAGCAAAAGGGTGTTTGTGCATGAAACCTGCTCCCTCGAAAGGTGGTGGACTCGCCTTCATTGGATATACCAGGGGTCGGCAACCCACGGCTCCGGAGCCGCATGTGGCTCTTTTACACCTTTGCCGTGGCTCCGGGGCAGATACTAGCGAGGGGAGGAGGCGCATTGTGTGCCCCGACACTCCCCACTGTGGCGGGCGCTGTACTGGCTGTAACGTCGCATGGGGGCGGTGCGTGTGCTAGTCGCACACCTTCCCACCCGCCTGCCCGCTACATTGTAAGGGGCATGTACGCTGGTCACTGCATTGAAAGGGGGCATGTACGCTGGTCACTGTTTTGAAGGGGAGTGAAGAACACACACACAAAAAAAGGTAACTTGTTAATTTAACGTTTATTTCTATGAGGAGGAGTAATTCTGAGGGGTCAAACAAATAATAAAATAAAGTGACAAAAAAGTTATTTTTATATTATTATTTTTAAATGATATTTATTGAAACAAAAGAATTTTTTTAAATTACACACAAAAAAGACAAAATTACAAAAAAGAAAGAAAAACCAAAACATAAGAAAAAGAAAAAATAAAACCATCCTTTTCAAATTCTCCAATTTCCATTGCCTTCTTTCCATGACCTCCTCCTCCTCCCATCTCTTGTAACTTGATTAGTAATTGTCACAGCAAATCCTTTCCATAATTCATAATATTTTATCATTACGTTACCTTACTCTATTCTCATTTTGTCTTATAAAAAGGAAAAAAGTTATTTTTATAATGACGAGTTTTGCGGCTCCCAGTTTTTTTTCCTTCGGAAACGGGTCCAAGTGGCTCTTTTTGTCTTAAAGGTTGCAGACCCCTGCATTAGAAGAATTGCCAAGCATATGCAGAGTATAGCCCTCATCCTGAGAGCCTGCCGGCTGCTGCTGCTGCATACAAACATACCGTATTTTTTGCTCTACAAGACTCACTTTTTCCCTCCTAGAAAGTCAGGGGAAATGTGTGTGCGTCTTATGGAGCGAATGCAGGCTGCGCAGCTATCCCAGAAGCCGGAACAGCAAGAGGGTTTGCTGCTTTCACTGCGCAGTGATCCCTCTTGCCGTTCTGGCTTCTGAGATTCAGAATATTTTTTTTTCTTGTTTCCTCCTCCAAAAACTAGGTGCGTCTTGTGGTCTGGTGCGTCTTATAGAGCGAAAAATACGGTAGTTTTAGCAGAGGTGGAGGATAGTTCACCTGGGATTCCTGCATTGCAGGGGGTTAGACTAGATGACTCCTTGAGGGCCCTTGCAACTCTACGATTCTGTGAAATCCTGTAGGCAGCGCTCTGAGGCCTGATTGGAGGTCAGGTGGGATTGCTCTGAGGAATTATGAAAAATGAAGCAAGCCGTTGTGTCAGCAATGAAAGCATTGCGTTGACTGGGTTTGAGTCATTGACAGTAGTTTCTGATCAAATCCCATAAGCCTCTGCATCTCTGTCCATCTTCTCTACTGTCCATTTTCTACACCTGACAGGCATGTAAAGCATTCTAAAACACAGACTGCTTGCTTCACCAGGTATCCTGAGCCATAAAGATAGGTTACTTTGATGTAGCTTTTGTTAATCTTTAGGTAGACGCGGGTGGCGCTGTGGGTTAAACCACAGAGCCTAGGGCTTGCCGATCAGAAGGTCAGCGGTTCGAATCTCTGCGACGGGGTGAGCTCCCGTTCCACGGTCCCTGCTCCTGCCAACCTAGCAGTTCAAAAGCACCTCAAAGTGCACGTAGATAAATAGGTACCGCTCTGGCGGGAAGGTAAACAGCGTTTCTGTGCGCTGCTGTGGTTTGCCAGAAGTGGCTTAGTCATGCTGGCCACGTGACCTAGAAGCTGTACGCCGGCTCCCTCGGCCAATAAAGCGAGATGAGCGCCACAACCCCAGAGTCGGTCACGACTGGACCTAATGGTCAGGGGTTCCTTTACCTTTACCTTTAGGTAGATCTTAGGGCCAGGAAACAGAGTTTCACATGGAAGTGATAAAGATGCCTAATCTTTACTGCTTGTTTATGACCTCCGGGGTTGCTGAATGCATTCCTCCTTTAGTCCTGTTTTACTTACCCCAGAATGTATGCATGCTCAAATTAGCTCTTTGTAGTTTTAACTTTAACTTTGTCCCCACGTGGGGTTTCTTGAAAGGCTCAGAGGAAACCTGATTGGTTCTTACAAACACTGTGTAAAGGGTTCTTTGGTTTATAAAACAACCTGGGCCAGGGGGTGGACAGATTATTATTAACACTTCCAGAGTCTTGCTGGTCAAGCCTGGTGTGTATTTTATTAATCAGAGTCCAGTCCTTCCTTGCTTTTGGAACGCAACAGCCTGCTCTGGTCGCTCAGTGATGGACTTCCTTTTGCTCTCATTCCAGCCTCTACGAGAGTTGAGAGATGCCCTTGTTGACACTCTGAAGCGTTCCAGTCAAGCCTGGGGTAAGCAGTGGATCAGGCCAAGGGCCCATGTTGTCCAGCATCCTGTTCTCACAGGGGCCAGCCAGATGCCTTTGTGAACCCGCAAGCAGGATTCGAACCCAAGAGCCCTCTCCCCTCCTGTGGTTTCCAGCTGCTGAAATTCAGAAGCACTGCTGCCTCCAGCTGTGGAGGCCAGAGCTTAGCCATCATCGCTGGCTGGGCTGGGCTTCGGGCCTGCCAGCCAAACTCTGCCCTCCCCCCCCCAAACACACACGCGAAAGAGTGAAGAGAGGGCAGCTTCTCCTCCGTATAGAATACAATGGTACCTCTGGTTGCGAACAGGATCTGTTCCGGAGCCCCATTCGCAACCTGAGCAGAACGCAACCCGCGTCTGCGCAGGTCGCGATTCGCCACTTCTGCGCATGACGTTATTTTGAGCATCTGCGCATGCGCGAGCGGCAAAACCCGGAAGTAACCCGTTCCATTACTTCTGGGTCGCCGCGGGACGTATCCTGAAAGAGCATAACCTGAACCGAACATAACAAGAGGTATGGCTGTACCTTACTGCTCCTTTAAGGCCAGTGCCTAGCGAAGGAATTGTAAACAAAATGATTTTTCAGTTTCCTAACGAAACGTTAATGTTGTATCTCTGCATCTGGGAATATATGCATGCAGCCTTTTGCAGACAATGCCCAAAGCAAGCCCCGCATCCCTCTCTCAGTTCTGCAGGCAATGCTCCTGGTTTTTCCAGATGGGGTTGGGCTAAGCATTCTTGGGTCCCAGTCAAAGTTTCCATTTTCTGGCCCCCTTGTGTCAAAACCTTCCTGCGAGGGAGCGATGTTCCTTTGCTTTTTGCCAAAGCTGCCTTAGAGCTCAGGACCATTCCCTGAAAGAGTGTGTCCCAGGTTGGGCCTAGTACCTGCAAGGAACCGTGCACCTCCACATCCAACACAGTGGTTCTCGTGACCCCGTCCTCGATCCCCAAAGTGGCCATGGACCTTTGGATTCATGCCCTGCTTTCCTTCAGCAGAGGCGGCTCCCTGTTCTTCAGAGTTTTTCAAACATTGCACATCGAGAAGGCTGGGTGCGTGTTTCTTTTTACCAGATTGCAATTTCTGCATCTATAAGTCTACGTTCAGTTTATATTTTGTTTCTCTTGTGTCTTAATGCACCATAGCTTGCTCTGCGTGTCCTAATGCAGCCCTGCAGGGAGAGAGCTTTGGACCTGGACGGATGGGGGCGGGCAGGGAGGGGTAACACTGGAGAATCTCAGCACCATTTGAATCTTGTTGGGCCTGAGAGCGCTGGAGTTGCCTCCCTGGCAGCATGGCTGGGTAGGCAGCAGGCGAGAGCAGAGCAGGACCATAGCTGTCAACTTACAGATTTGAAAATAAGGGACCAGCAGCCTCGAAAATAAGGGGCCAGTAGCCAAAATAAGGGATTTTCCAGGCACAGGTATGCTCAACTTCTGAGCCCCTCCAAGCCAAAGGCAGAAAGCCCAGCCAGTGGCCAAAGCCTCAAGCGGTGGTTCCCACAGCGCAGCAACCCGGCAAAGGGGATGCAGCAAGGAAAATCACCGTCACCTCTCTGCTGGGAAGCGCCGAGCAAAGGCAAGTCCCCAGCCAACGCAGCCGATTTGATCGGCACAAGGCATGCAAGCTCCACCCCCCAGTCGTTCTTAGACTCCTTATTGGGTGAGCAACGCAGCCAAGCAACACAGCTGGAGCCTCCCTCCTCCCTGGCTAGCAGGGAGGGAGGGAGAGGAGCTGCTTCCTTTGAAACCCGGGAATTTTTAAGGGACATGGCGCTGGGATAAGGGACTGTCCCGCCAAATAAGGGGCGCTTGACAGCTATGGGCAGGACCCTCTGGAGCCAGCTTGAAAGAAAGATTGCCAACTTCTTGCTGTCGGTTGCCAACTGTGGCAATGGGCCCTCTGGGCGACTGCCTGCCCCTGGAAGCAGGACAGCCTTCTGCATGGGGACATGGAGCAGTTTCTGCAAAACCAGAACAGGTGTGCCCTTCTTTCCTTGCCAGCAAGGCCCCTCCAGGCTGCTCTGGGCAAAGGCAGGCGCAGCTCAGGGCTCTTCCTCTTCAGCCACTGCCTCTCCTTCAATGGCTTCTCTCTCTTCTCCCCCAACAGCAACCCCTGCTGAACTCCGACTTCCCGGCAAGGAGCAGGCGCAGAGCAGCGGGCAAGGACCGGCTTGCCAGCCTCTTTCGGCAATCAAGCTTCAAGTGGCATCGCTGCCCAGGTAAGAGATGGGCCTTAGCTCTGTCTTTTTCAACGCTACCCTATCCTTTCAGAGGTGAGGCAACCAGGAAAAGAAGGACAAGATGGCGGAGCAGGCCGGGGCAACTGGCCGCCTTCTGGTTCTGAGGGGTCCTCTATGATTCCATGCCCTCTGTCCCTTTCCAGAGCCAAGGAGCCGAGTGCGAGGCCAAGCCTGAAGCTCCTGACCCCTGTGCGGCGGTCTCTGCGGATCGAGCGGGCGTCTGCTCGCTACCCACAGATGCTGAGGGACCACGACCCCGTCGTGTCCTGCCTGGACGAAATCACGGACGCGGAGGACGGCTGTCGCTTCATCTTCCGCAAGAACGAAGCTTTGCCAGAGACGGTGGAGGTGGAGGGCTTTCTGCCACGGACCTCGGCGCCAGCCTCCCCAGACCCACCCCTGCGCAGGCCCCTGTTCTGTTAGAGCTGCATCGGTGGACTGGAAATGTGGGGGGGGGGGTCATAGCATGAGACCCTTTTCAGAATATATATATATGCATCTTTATTCTTGAAATGATTAAAAAAAGAAAAAGAAAACAATCTTTTTGACAACACGGGTGGCTTTAGGAAGCGGCAAGAATTGGGGGTGGGGGGGTCCCTCATCTCTCCCAGCTGGATTTCTCTCTGAGCAAAAGGAATTGGGGGGGGGGAGCCTCTGCCTGCCATTTTGTGGGCACAGGCAGGGAAGGGTCCTCCCCGTATCCTGGTTGTGGAATGGGTTTTTCAGAGTGGGGGGGGTGGGGCTGGCATCCTGGGCCTGGCACCGCCAGACCTCACCCTAAACAAAGTCCAAGTCTTGGGTGCCAGGTGGCCGTGAACGGGAAGCCCCTTGGCGGTGGCATTTGTGTGGATTTTCTGGGAGCTGCGAGTGGATTGTTAGCTCTTCCGCGTTTCTCGCAAGAGAGGGCATTGTGGCAAAGGGGGGTGCCCAGGGCTCCCCTTGGACCTGGCGTGGGGCTGTTTCTAAACTCCTTTCTGGGGCTGCTTCTGGCTTCTCTGCAAGACACTCGAATCCGCTCCGTTGCAAGCCATCCTCAGTGGGCAGCCACCATGCCCCTCTTCTCCCTCGGACATTCTCTTCCTTTGGGAGGTCCTTGGGCTCAAGGGACAGCTGAGGGCCTTGTCTGGCTTGCCAGTGCTCAGCGACGAGGCCACAGCTGTTCCTGTCAAAACACAGAGCCACAGCCCCCTACATTTGTGGCAACTGCATTGACCTCCGTCAGTGCCCAGGCAGAAGAGGGGCTTGGGTTTTTCCCCAACCCCACCAGAGAGCCTCTCCTTTGCCGTAAGCATCTCCCAATTTCTTCCCAGGACTTCTTGAGTCTTTGGAAGAGCAGGGCGGCCTAGTGGTTGGAGCCTTGAGGGAAGGGGCTTCCCTCCAGCACAGCGGCAGGGGGTCACGCTGGATTTCTCCCTTAAATCCTTGGCCCCACAACCGCAGCCGTGCTTGGGAGTAGGAAGGGATCTCAAAAGCCCTTTGGAGAGGTGGTTGAAGCCAGCAGCCATAAGGAGCTCAGCTGGGGCTGCCCCCCAGAAAGCTCCCACTTTGGAAAGCAGCCTTGGGGTGCTGTCCCTTCGGGTAAGCCTCCCGGAAAGACCTCCTGGAGCCACCCCCTGGGCAGCTGAGCAGAAGCCCTTTGCCTCTCTTTGGAATCGGGAGCGTCACAGGGAAGGGTCTGGGGCGGACCTCTCCTCCCCCCACCCCTCCCTTAGCAGCTTAAGGCGTTCGTTCCACTCAAGATTTTCCTTCCGCATCCTCCGTTGGGGTCTGGCTCAGTCGTGCTCATCGTCGGTGTCTTCCTGGGAAGCGCTGTGCAGCTTCTACGGGACAGGGAAACAGTGGTACAGTGTTCAGAGAGGCCCCTAATAATAATAATAATAATAATAATAATAATAATAATAATTTATTACTTATACCCCGCCCATCTGGCTGAGTTTCCCCAGCCACTCTGGGCGGCTCCCAATCAATGTTAAAAACAGTACAGCGTTACATATTAAAAACCTCCCTGAACAGGGCTGCCTTAAGATGTCTTCTGAATGTCAGGTAATTATTTATCTCTTTGACATCTGATGGGAGGGCGTTCCACAGGGCGGGCACCACTACCGAGAAGGCCCTCTGTCTGGTTCCCTGTAGCTGCTCTTTTGCAGCAGTTAAAGTGTTGCATGCTAAACATTTAAGCAGTTTCCTGGACTCAAATCCAATTGCATGAAATGTAACCCTAAGGCAGTGAGGGGAGGATAATAATAATAATTTATTGATACCTATCTGGTGGAACCCAGTTCAGGTACTGATTGATTGCGTGCCTTGGTTTTGGAATGGACATCCGGCACTGATTAAGTTTGAGAACCACTGTGGCAATGACTAACTGAAACCTAAAGCCGTTTTCAGTGTGCTGCCGTGGGTGTCAGTAGAGGGCAGCCGAAAACCACAGGAGGGAAAGGAGGAAGAATGCTGGGGTGTGTTGTGACAGCAGAAGAGCAGAGAGAAACTCACCTGCAGCGGCCTGTGTTGGGGCATCACATGCCCTGCCAGGAGACCCGTCTCGCTGAACTCCACCCGGGTGTGCTCCACGGTGGATTCATGGGGCATCTGGAGGGGCAAGAATTGTCACGCAACTGTCAGGGTTGGGGGGTGGGCATCAGGAGGCAGACCTAGCCTCCCAGAGAGGGAAAAAAGCCAAGCTGCTGCAGAGCTGGCCAAAAGCTGCAAGCCTGTGCAGGAAGGCTAGACGGTTGCCCCTCTTGTCCCGTTCCCCCCACCAGCTTGGAGGAGTCGTCTCTTCCATGGAGAAAGCCTGTGATGTAAGAACATTGGAGGAGCCCTGCTGGATCAGGCTGAAAGGGCCCCATCTATTATGGGATCCTGTTCTCACAGTGGCTAATCAGATGCCCCCGTGGGAATCCCTCTCCCCGACCGCCATGTGGTATTCAGAAGCACTGTTGCCCCCAACTGTGAAGGCAGAACACAGTAGTACCTCGGGTTACACGTGCTTCGGGTTACCGTATTTTTTGCTCTATAAGACACACTTTTTCCCTGCTAAAAAGTAAGGGGAAGTGCGTGTGTGTCTTATGGAGCGAATGCAGGCTGTGCGGCTAAGCCAGAAGCTAGAACAGCAAGAGGGAGCGTGGCGCAGCGCTCCCTCTAGCTGTTCTGGCTTCTGGGATAGCCCGCGAAGCCTCCGCAGGGCAGTGGGATGAAGGCTCACCGCTGCCCTGTGGGGGCTTCGAGCAGCTATCCCTGGCTTTTGCGGGCAGCTCTGTCCCTTCTCCTACCTCCCGCAAAAGCTAGGGATAGCTGCGCTCCCTTTAAAGAGCGGGTGGCTTTTGCGGGAGGTGGCAGAGCACGCCACTCTGTCACTTCCCCCAGCTCCCGCAAAAGCCCCCAAGAGCCACACTCCCTTTAAAGAGCCATACGGAGCATGTGTGCAGCTCTTGGGGGCTTTTCCTCGCGGAGGGAGAAGGGCAGCCCAGCAGAGCCATACAGGCGCTGCTCAGAATTCCCTTTAAGTATTTTTTTTTTTACTTGCATTCCCCCTTTAAAAATTGGTGCGCCTTATGGAGCAAAAAATACGGTACATACGCTTCAGGTTACAGACTCCGCTAAACCAGAAATAGTACCTCGGGTTAAGAACTTTGCTTCAGGGTGAGAACAGAAATCGTGTGGCGGCGGCAGCGGGAGGCCCCATTAGCTAAAGTGGTGCTTCAGGTTAAGAACAGTTTCAGGTTAAGAAGGGACCTCCGGAACGAATTAAGTACTTAACCCGAGGTACCACTGTACAGCCAGCAGGGCTGACAGCCATCGATAGCCCTTTGCTCCCTGAACTTGTCTAATCCTCAGCCCTTTCTCTGGGCCAAGAGGCAGGTCCACATTCACATCCATCCCCTGCCCCAGGATGCCCTAGCCACATACCAGGGTGGGTGGTGCCCGGAAAAGGTAGCTGAAAGGGTAATAGAGGAAGTTGATGAAGGAGGCGGCATAAAGGTCTGCGTAGCGCATCAGCTGGTTGGCAAAGAGGGTCTGGCGGGACCCACAGCGGAAGAGGCTCCCCATCTTTCCGTAGCACATGTCCATCTCGTGGGTGACTTTCTGCAAGAGAAGAAGAGTCCCTGCTCAGTCAGGTGGCAAGGATAGAAGCAGGGAAACCTAGGCTTGAGAGGTGGGGTCCTGGCAACCAGGTACCCCTTTTTGGTTTGATGACCTTTGTCAGGGGAGAGGAGATACACACACACCCGTCTCTCTGTTGTGGTAACACAAATGCTTTGTGCTTGATGCGGCCACAACTTCCAAGTCTATTATCTGTACATTGAGGAGGAGTTTGGAGTTTAGATTTGATATCCTGCTTTATCACTACCTGAAGGAGTCTCAAAGTGGCTAACAATCTCCTTTCCCTTCCTCCCCCACAACAAACACTCTGTGAGGTGAGTGAGGCTGAGAGACTTCAAAGAAGTGTGACTAGCCCAAGGTCACCCAGCAGCTGCATGTGGAGGAGCGGGGAGGCGAACCCGGTTCCCCAGATTACGAGTCCACCGCTCTTAACCACTACACCACACTGGCTCTCAGGACTTTTGCAAATGAAAGCCCAAGTGAATGTTAGAATTGTAGAGTTGGAAGGGAAGTCAAGAGTCATCTGGTTCCTGAAATGCAGGAATCCCTGACCGATGGCCGTCCAAAACCTCAAATGAAGGAGATTCCATCACCTTCCAAGGTCATCCGTTCCACTGGCAAACGGCTCTTGCCATCAAAACGTTCTTCTGAACGTTGAGTCAGAATCGCCTTTCATGCAATTTGAATCCATCAGTTCGGGTCCTCCCCTCTGAAGCATCACAAATCAAGCTCGCTCCGTCTTCCAGGTATTTGAAGATGACTATCATGTCACCTCTCAGTCTTCACCAGACTAAACATCCCCAACTCCCTCAACTGGGAAGTGTCCCTGAAGAAGTCAGCAGATGCTATAAGCAAGAAAGCTCACCGATGGTGGCAGCTTCTTGGCAAATGACCCATCATGCTGGTTTTGCTCCACATGTGAGGTAGCTTTTTCTAGTATGCAAGTTTTACATTATTATTATTATTAAAAATTGTATACCACCCTATACAAGGTCTCAGCCTTAACAACAGTCCCAAGTGATCTGTGGCTACTCCGACTAATACCGTATTTTTCGCTCTATAAGATGCACTTTCCCCCTCCTAAAAAGTGGGACTGTGTGTGCATCTTATGGCGTGAATACAGGTTTCGCGGGCTACGCCAGAAGCCAGAACAGCAAGAGGGAGCGCTGCGCAGTGCTCCCTCTCACTGTTCTAACTTCTGGCGTAGCTGTGCAAAGCCTCCGTAGGGCAGCGGGGAGCCTTCATCCCGCTGCCCTGCGGGGGCTTCGCGTGGCTATCCGTGGCTTTTGTGGGAGGTGGGGGAAGGGACATAGCGTGGCTCTGTCCCCCCACCTCCCGCAAAAGCCAGGGATAGCCGCGCTCCCTTTAAAGAGCGCACAGCTCTTGCGGGAGGTGGGGGAAGTGACAGAGCGCGGCTCTCTCACTTCCCTCACCTCCCACAAAAGCCCCCAAGAGCCGTGCTCCCTTTAAAGAGTCACGCAGAGTGTGTGTGTGTGTGGCTCTTGGGGGCTTTTCCCCGAGGAAGGAGAAGCCTGCAAGCGCCGCACACAAGCTCCACGCGGCTCATGAAAGGGAGTGCTGAGCAGAGCCTGGGATGCATACAGACTCTGCTCAGCGCTCCCTTTAAAAAAAATTGTTTTTCTTGCATTCCCCCTCTAAAAACTAGGTGCGCCTTATGGTCAGGTGCGTCTTATGGCGTGAAAATGCGGTATTTTGAGTTTTTGCATTGAACCCTTAATTGTGTATTCTTCCTCATTTTCTTCCATGACTTTCACAACAGGAAAACATTGAATGCTCCCCCAACCCAGCCAACAATGTCCAGGTGCCAGGGGTATTTTAAGTACAATGGTACCTTGGTTCCTGAACAGTTTAGGTGATGAACAATTCAGCTCCTGAATGCCGCAAACCCGGAGTAAGTGTTCCGGTTTACGGACGTTTTTTGGAAGCCAAACTTCCATTTCGGCTGTTGGCATGGTTTCCAGGGCCAATCAGAAGCCGTGCCTTGGTTTTCAAATGTTTGGGAAGTCAAATGGACTTCCAGAACGGATTGAGATCGAGAACCAATACACAGGACTCCCTAACAGTGAGTTCTCAACTTGAGTTGTAGCACCCACTGGGGTCATAGGATGACCAAGGGGGCGGGTGGTGGGCGCTGGAGGTATAAATGACTATCCTATTTCAAAAAGCTGGTATCACTTGATCAAGTTCATCACTTTTGTTGACTTCTTTAAACAAAAACTGTTCTAATTGAGTTTTGAATAAATGTGCAATTCATCCTTACTGTTCTGAATTTTATTGTGTTATTATCTTCCATAATAGGGTGTGCAAAATGCCGAATAATATGGAACCAAGGGGGCAGTGGCCCAAAAAAGTTTGGGAACCATTTCTCTATAACAGAACATTTGGGGAGAGAGAGAGAGAGAGGAAAACCAGAAGTCTCTTATCAGGATTGGTTAACATTTAACACAGGAAACAGAGAGAGGCGTAATTAAAGTTGGAGTAACCCCCTCAGGATGTTGCAAAACCAGCTGTGGTCAGCTGGACTGCATCGCTCAAGGGCCTGAGAAAAAAACAAACTTTCCTCTGTGGCAAGCTTATGTTGCAATGTTCTGAATCTGGCCGTTCTAGCCCATGTTTCCCAACTGCCTGAATAATCTGTGGCCTCCTAAAACCAGGGCGGGGGTGGATTACCTTTTTTGGGCTTGTGGGGGGAAGAGCATGGGGAAATGTGGACATGGAAAGAGCTACAGCTGGCCCATCAGATATTCTGTGCTACTTTTAATCTTTTTTTAAAAAAATACTCCATTCTTTCATTTGATTTTCAAATCGAGCTAAAAACAAACTTGGTGGGCTCTGAGGGAATCGCTTTTGGTATCACAATGCAGAGCCTCTAGGTAAAATAAAAATAAAAATTTATGTAATAAAAAAATTAAGGTCTTATATATATAATAAAGGTAAAGGGACCCCTGACCGTTAAGTCCAGCCGCGGACGACTCTGGGTTGCAGCACTCATCTCGCTTTAATGGCTTCTGAGTCGTGTGGCCAGCATGACTAAGCCACTTCTGGCGAACCAGAGCAGCGCACAGAAACGCCGTTTACCTTCCCGCTGGAGCGGTACCTATTTATCTACTTGCACTTTGATGTGCTTTCAAACTGCTGGGTTGGCAGGAGCTGGGACCGAGCAATGGGAGCTCACCCCGTCAAGGGGATTCGAGCCGCCAACCTTCTGATCGGCAAGTCCTAGGCTCTGTGGTTTAACCCACAGCGCCACCTGCGTCCCATTATACGGGCTCTAAGGTAAAGGTAAAGGTACCCCTGCCCGAACGGGCCAGTCTTGACAGACTCTGGGGTTTGTGCGCCCATCTCACTCAAGAGGCCGGGGTAAAGGGGTAAAGGGGACCCCTGGCCATTAGGTCCAGTTGTGGCCGACTCTGGGGTTGCGGCGCTCATCTCGCTTTACTGGCCGAGGGAGCCAGCGTACAGCTTCCGGGTCATGTGGCCAGCATGACTAAGCCACTTCTGGCGAACCAGAGCAGCACACGGAAACGCCGTTTACCTTCCCGCCGGAGCGGTACCTATTTATCTACTTGCACTTTGACGCGCTTTCGAACTGCTAAGTGGGCAGGAGCAGGGACCGAACAACAGGAGCTCACCCCGTTGCGGGGATTCGAACTGCCGATCTTCTGACTGGCAAGTCCTAGGCGGTACCTATTTATCTACTTGCACTTTGACGTGCTTTCGAACTGCTAGGTTGGCAGGAGCAGGGACCGAGCAACGGGAGCTCACCCCATTGCGGGGATTCGAACCGCCAACCTTCTGATCGGCAAGTCCTAGGCTCTGTGGTCTAACCCACAGCGCCACCTGCATCCCTTGCTGCGTACTAAACAAGCCCTAAAGGGATTTGTGTCTGAGTGAGGCTGAGCTCTGGCCCCAGAAGCCTTGACCAGCAGCCCAAAGGCTTGAGTGATGGGCTCAGGAAGGCCATAGGCCAAGATGCTGCTTGGGAACTGGGGGGGGGGTACCTGAATCCGCTTCTTGATGGAGCTGATGTCCGGCCGTTCGTTGCTCCCGCTGTCCAGGTGCCTGAGGGGGAAAAGAGGACACCTGTGCTCAAAATCTCACCTGAATCCCTTCTGTGTGGAGGTCACATTGCCTGCCTAAAGATTTGCTGGGGCCACAGTTCCACCCGGCACTTCTTGCCCCTGAACTGTACAAGCTGGGGATTTTAGGAACAGCTGTTTTGAAATTGGTGCCTGAATTTGGATGAATTTGGATTTTTCTATTCCCTCTCTGTCATTTTTCCTTTGTTTGTCATAGGACTTTTTTTAAAATTGTAAGCCTAGAAGATCCTATGCAGAGTGTCAAAGAGGTGTTAGAAGAGATAGAACATTTTGGTCAGGTGTCCGGTTTTAAGTTAAATAGGAAAAAAACTAAAATAATTGCTAAGAATATTGATCAAGAGACAATAGAAAGAATACAGCAACAAACAGAGATGAATGTGGTTAAGAAAGTTAAGTATTTAGGGAGTACGTTAACTCCCAGGAGTATTGACCTGTTGCAAAACAATCATGCACCAATATGGAATAAAATTAAACGTGATCTAGAGGTGTGGGGAAGAATGAAACTATCATTATGGGGAAGAATTGCAACGATAAAGATGAGCGTGCTACCGAAAATGTTGTTTCTGTTTCAAACAATTTCAATAATTAAAGGGTGTGACAATATTCAAAGAATGGCAAAGAATAACGTCAAGATATATCTGGCAGGGCAAGAAGCCAAGAATAAAATTTAAGATATTAACAGATGCAAAAGATAGAGGAGGCTTTGCCCTGCCAGATTTAAAGCTATATTATGAAGATTCGTGTCATTGCTGGGTGAAAGAATGGATAAAGTTAGAAAACACAGAATTGTTGGATTTAGAAGGTTATGATAATAGATTCGGTTGGCACGCGTATTTATGGTGTGAAAAGAATAGAGTGCATAAAGGTTTTGAAAACCACATCTTTAGAGGATCGTTGATTGAAGTTTGGAATAGATATAAAAAATTATTAGAGTTTAAAACTCCATATTGACTATCACCATTGGAGATAATGAGTGTGAAAAAGATCAATATGACAGGGAGATGGATTACATATGAGAATTTGATAATCAAACCATATGAAGAAGTTAAAGAAAATGTGAGTGACTGGTTGCACTATTTTCAGTTAAATGCAATGTTTAAAAAAGAGATGTCAGAAAGAGGTTTTCAGGAAAAGAAATCTAGGTTTCATCAAGAAATCTTGAATAGTGATGTTAAAATTTTATCAAAAATGTATAAATTATTACTTGAGTGGCATACAAAGGACGAAGAAGTAAAATCAGTTATGATTCAGTGGGCCAAAGATTTTGGTTATAATATACAATTTGATGAGTGGATAAAATTGTGGAAAGAAGGAATGAAATTCACTGCATGCACTACAATAAAAGAAAATGTTATGAAAATGATGTATAGATGGTATGTAACACCAGTGAAACTTGGTAAGATGTTTAAAGTCAGTAATAAATGTTGGAAATGTCAGGAAAAAGAAGGAACATTTTCTTACATGTGGTGGGAGCAGTGGCGTAGCGTGGGGGGTGCAGGGGGGGTCGGCCGCACTGGGCGCTACATCTGGGGGTTAGGGTTAGGGGGTGCAAATCTACGGGTTAGGGGGCGCAAATCCACGGGTTAGGGGGCGCAAATTACTTGCCTTGCCCCGGGTGCTGACAACCCACGCTACGCCACTGGGTGGGAGTGTAAGAAAGTGAAAGGTTTCTGGGAAATGATTTATAATGAGATGAAGAAAATGTTGAAATATACTTTTGTTAAGAAACCAGAAGCATTTTTATTAGGAATATTAGGGAATGAAATTAAAAAGAGTGATGTGAAATTATTTAGGTATGCAGTGACAGCAGCTAGAATTTTGATGGCCCAGAAATGGAAACAGGAAGAAATGCCGACGAGGGAAGAATGGAGAATGAAACTGATGGAATATGCAGAAATGGACAAATTAACGGGGAAAATTCGGAACCAATGTGATCAGAGATTCACCGAGGACTGGAATAAACTTACAGAGTATACCAAAAATGTATGTGAGGAGCAATTAACGCTTGTTGGCTTTCAAGAAGCTCTGTGAAAACGATTGATAGAAATGTTGCTTAAAAGATATGATAAGATTAAGAGTGTTAAAGTGCAATATAAATTTAAGAAATGTGAGTAATTGTGATTATATGGAAAATTGTCAGATAGGCTGAGGGAAGTCTAAAAGATGCATATGTTAGAAGTGGATGTTAAATATGGATGGAATGTATATTGGAAACTGAATAAAAATTAATTATAAAAAAATAAAAATAAAATTGTAAACCTGCAAGTATGGACTGTCTTGTTTTTACTGTATGTGTGTGGTTTGGGAGCTGCACGGCCAGGGAAAAAACAATGCTGTCCAGGGTTGTAAAGACTGTGGAGAGAATAATTGGGTGCCGACTTATAAAAAATATTGGGGGGCCCATACCGGGGTCCTGCCCCGGGAAGTTTTCTAAATTTTAGATGAAAATTAGTGAGTTTTAAAGTATTTCGGCGGAGCTGGAGCGATTGGGGAGGAGGGGGCTTGTTGCCGGATTCTTCAGCTGGGCCGGAGATCCACTGCTGGGGGGTCCCTGGGCCGAGTTGTGAGCACGGCCTGCTGAAGGGAGATCCATCCGATTGCGTGACGGGGACAGCCGGGGCTCTCCGGCTAGGGCGCGCGGCTGGCTGGCTGGCTGGCGAGGGAGCAGGTAGGGAGGAGGCGGGGGCGGCGGCGGCGCTCTGCTGGAGGGGCGCCCGAGATTATTGGGGGGGCGGAGCCCCCCAAACGAATTTTTGAGGGGGCTCGGGCCCCCTCAGGCCCCATGGAGTCGGCGCCTATGGTGCACTCTTCCCACCTTGGATCAAATCTATGCAGGTGTCATAAGAAAGCTGCAGAGACAGCGCAGGATACTGCGCACCCCGGAAATGATCTCTTCCAGCTTCTGCCTTCTGGAAGAAGGTACAGGGTTATAAAGACTAGGACTAGCTGCCTGAGAAACAGTTTCTATCCAAATGTGATTTTGGTTTTAAACACAGTGTAAGGTAGTCTCTATGGGAGCATATTGTATTTAATTATGGGGTATCAGAGTTTTTAGGGGGGTAAACAGGCAGGGATAGCAGACTTGTTGGTTTTTGAATGTCTGATGTAGATTTTTTCAATTTTGTTGTTCTGTATGGGACAATGACAATTATGGTATCGTATGTAAGCCCATTCTTTCTGGATGAAGGACAACATAAAAAGGGTAAAGGGGACCCCTGACCATTAGGTCCAGTTGTGACTGACTCTGGGGTTGCGGCGCTCATCTCGCTTTATTGGCCGAGGGAGCCGGCGTACAGCTTCCGGGTCATGTGGCCAGCATGACTAAGCTGCTTCTGGCGAACCAGAGCAGCGCACGGAAACACTGTTTACCTTCCCGCCAGAGGGGTACCTATTTATCTACTTGCACTTTGACGCGCTTTCGAACTGCTAAGTGGGCAGGAGCAGGGACCGAACAACAGGAGCTCACCCCGTTGCGGGGATTCGAACTGCCGATCTTCTGACTGGCAAGTCCTAGGCTCTGTGGTTTAACCCACAGCGCCATGGGGCTAATGTCATCCAGCGAGCCTCATGGCCGTGTGGGAATTTGCATAAGAACATAAGCAGAGCCAGAAGGAACATTTTATCATATGTGGTGGGAGTGTAAGAAAGTAAAGAACTTCTGGGAAATGATATATAATGAGATGAAAAAGATGTTGAAATATACGTTTTTTAAAAACCTAGAAGCATTTTTACTTGGTATTATAGGTCAGGATATTAATAGGCAAGATGTTAAACTGTTTTTATATGCAACAACAGCAGCAAGAGTATTGTTAGCCCAGAAATGGAAGCAAGAAGAAATTCCGATGAAAGAAGAATGGCAGGCGAAATTAATGGACTATGCAGAACTGGACAAAACGACAGGAAGGATTCGAAACCTGCGGGAACAGAGATTTGCAGAAGATTGGAAGAAGTACATGAACTATTTGAAGAGCAATTGTAATCAACAAATTACGCTAGTAGGATTACAAGAAGCTTTGTAAGGAGAAATATATGAAACGTTACAAATTAGATAAAGAATAGAGATATTGGATATGAGTATTAAATGTAATAGGGAAAGTAAGAAATGTATACTAAGAGATTAGATTGGAAAATATAGGAGCAGGGACCGATCAACGGGAGCTCATCCCGTCATGGGGATTCGAACTGCCGACCTTCTGATTGGCAAACCCTAGGCTCTGTGGTTTAACCCACAGCGCCACCCGTGTCCCTGAAGGACAACATACAGATACTCTAAATACATAAACAAAGAGGATCTGATTGCTATCTTTAGGCATCTTCAGGGCTGTCCCCATGGAAGATGGAGCCAGCTTGTTTTCTGCTGCCCCAGAGGGTAAGTCCTGAACCAATGGATTCAAATGACAAGGAAGGAGATTATGACTAAGCATCAGGAAGAGCTTTCTGAGGGTGGGAGTTGTTTGTCCATAGAATGGACTCCTTTGGAAGCTAGTGGACTCTCCTTCGCTGGAAGTTTTTAAGCAGAGGCTGGATGACCATCTGTCAGGGCTTCTTTAACTGTGGTTCCTGCCTTAAAGGGGGATGAATTTGATAACCCTTTGGTGGTCCCAACCAACTCTACCATTCTGTGATTCTATAATCGCCATAATCAGGGCAGGGGGCACCGCAGGACACTTCCAGTCCAGTTCCAGCCATGGCAATGCCTCCAACAGAGGCAGCTCTCCCTGGCAATTCAAAGTGTTGGTGCTGACCTTTAAAGCCCTAAACGGCCTTGGTCCAGTATACCTGAAGGAGCATCTCCACCTCCATCGTTCTGCCCGGACACTGAGGTCCAGCGCTGAGGGCCTTCTGGGGGTTCCCTCACTGCGAGAAGCCAAGTTACAGGGAACCAGGCACAGGGCCTTCTCAGCAGTGGCACCCGCCCTGTGGAACGCCCTCCCACCAGATGTCAAAGAGAACAACAACTACCAGGCTTTTAGAAGACATCTGAAGGCAGCGCTGTTTAGGGAAGCTTTTAATGTTTGATGTATTATAGTATTTTAATATTCTTTTGGAAGCCGCCCAGAGTGGCTGGGGAAGCCCAGCCAGATGGGCGGGGTATAAATAATAAATTATTATTATTATTATTATTATTATTATTATTATTATTATTATTATTATTATTACGACTCCACATTCAGGATCTTGTCCGTCTTTCTAAAAACAAAGTTTCTCTTCTAGTAATACGAAACATGGGCTCCTTGCAAATTTCTCATGTGCACACAACAGGCAGCACCCGGGCAAAGTGCTAATGGGCAGAAATCCCAACTTACTGGTATAGCTCAGCCAAGAAGATGTCCAGGCTGCGCAGCTCTTCAAAAAGTTCTGTGGAGGGGGAAATGGACACTATTAAGTGTGGCTTCTGAAAAAGAGGTGCAAAAGAACTGCCAGCTCAACCTCTTAGGACTGGGGGTGAGGTGGGTCTTTAGATTCTTGGTATCAACAAGTAACAAAGCTATATGAGACACATCTAGGAAATAAGACCTGGTTTTGGGGACCAGTAAAAGGATCAGAGCCAAGATCTGGAGGTAGAGTGGGCTGGGACACCCCTTTAACCACGGGAGGGCAGAGAACATAAGAGGCTGCTGGATCAGGGCAATAGCCCATCTAATCCAGCACCCTCATCTCACAGTGGCCAACCAGATGAAGACCACCAGCAAGATTCTCCTCTCCTGTGGTTTCCACCAGCAGAGGCAGAGCAGAGCCACCTGGCTAGGAGCCATCAATAGCCCTCTCTTCCTCCACAAATTTGGCCAATCCTCTTTGAAAGCCATCCAAGTTGCTAGCCAGCGCTGACTCCTGTGGGAGGGAGTTCCAGAGATTAACAAGGCACTGTGCAAAGAATATGGCTGGTGGTGCTCTCTGGGTCATTGCAAAGGGGTGAGAGGAGCCTGCCTCCACCCACTGAAACCTTCCTCCTCCTCACCGCTTTTCTCTGTCCAGACTTGCAGCTCCTTGGCCAGCTCAGGCACCACCAAGAAGGTCCTCCATCCCTGCCTCTTCTTGGATTTGAGAATGTCCCCAAAAATGTGGTCTCCGATGTACAAGATGTCCTTGCCCTTCACTCCCAAAAGGTCACACACCAGGTCTGAAGAGCCTGGAAAGAGAAGAGGTGTGATAGGAATTTTGAGGTCTTAGATATATGTCAAATGTTCATACGTGTACCAACCAAGCACGTACATACATCAGCATAGGAAGACCGACCTGAAACCATTTTGATTCCCAAACCAACCAAATGTTTTCCCTGCAAGGAGGGAAGGGGTTAGGGAGCCTTCCCATTGTCTCAGGAATTGAGTAATCCGCATTTTAATGGGACTATCAGGAAAGGCAATCAGATAACCTGGCAAAAACAACAACATTCAAATTTCTGTTTTAGACCACCTTTTCTGTGATGTAGGTATGTGGGGGGTGGTCTTAGGTTACACCCCTTCTGTGATGTATGTATGATGTATGGAGGGGTGGTCTTGAGCTCCAGGGCAGGGAATTTAAAATGTCTAAATATGGCCTTGCGCACCATTGTTCTGGGTTCCTGATCCCTCCTGCGTGTGGTGAGTGAGGACCCTGTTGCAACAGATCAATAAAGATCAGGCTTACTACTGTAGCTGCTTTGCTTCTCAATATTCTCTGGTTGGCCTCTGTTATTTTCTCCTACCAATAGGGAACCTACATAAGGAGACTATATGGGCTCTTGGGTACCCCATAAGGAAGAAAGGGCAGATTTTGTTAACAACAGAGGCAACAGATTCCAGACCTGATGGATTCATGCCACTCCCTGTGGCTCAGTTTCCCTTCTGCAGCAGCCCACATTTGGCTAATATTAGGGGTTCTTTTAAAGGCCAGGCAGTTTTCCCAACGTGGCCTATAGCTTTGGTGCAGGCTTTACCTCCCGAGTAGACAGCGCAGTGTTGAAGGGGTCCTGTGTAGGTACCGATCCGCAGCTTCCCTGTGTCCTGAGAAAAAAGACAGGGAGTTACGTCGGGCAGGGGAGGAACGAGGTAAGCTGGAAGGCAGGGTGAGTGGCTTTCCAGCTGCTCAGCACGGAATCACATAATTGTAGAGTTGAGAAGAGGTCCTCAGGGGTCATCTAGTTCAACCCCCTGCAATACAGGAACCCAAGCTAAAGGAATTGCCTTTGTCCATGTGTTCTGCTCTAGAAACTTCTCTAAGAGGGGCTTTCCCAGCCAGACTCAGAGATCCTGGCCCATCCCAGCAGGGATAATAGAACATAGAATCATAGAACAGTAAAGCTGGGAGGGCCCTCCAGTGGCCATCTAGTCCAGCCCCCTGCAATGCCTCTACCCCCATCCAGACTGCCAGCTGGTACCAAAAGGGCACTTACTGTGTTGACTTGCCGAAGGACAGTGCCCTCCGCGAAGAACAGAGGCTTGCGAGTGTCCACCACAATCAGGTCGAAGTAGGAGCGCCAAGGCCGGCTCTGGGGTGCTTCCTGCCGGGGGACAGGAAAAATCAGGGCAGCTTAGAGCTGGGTCGGAGGGGGTCTTTGTTGGGAAGAGGCTGACCTCTGAGTCTGGAAGCTTATTGGTTTATTTATTACATTTGTATTCCAGGGCAGCTGTCTACCAGCTCCACCTGGTACACAGGCTGAGACCCTACCTGCCTGCAGACTGTCTCGCCAGAGTGGTGCATGCTCTGGTTATCTCCCGCTTAGACTACTGCAATACACTCTATGTGGGGCTACCTTTGAAGGTGACTCGGAAACTGCAATTAATCCAGAATGCAGCAGAGAGACTGGTGACTGGGAGTGGCTGCCAAGACCATATAACACTGGTCCTGAAAGATCTTCATTGGCTCCCAGTATGTTTCCGAGCACAATTCAAAGTGTTGGTGCTGACCTTGAAAGCCCTAAACGGCCTCGGTCCAGTATACCTGAAGGAGCGTCTCCACCCCCATCGTTCAGCCCGAACACTGAGATCCAGCGCCGAGGGCCTTCTGGTGGTTCCCTCGCTGCGAGAAGCCAAGTTACAGGGAACCAGGCAGAGGGCCTTCTTGGTAGTGGCGCCTGCCCTGTGGAACACCCTCCCAGTAGATGTCAAGGCAATAAACAACTATTTTACTTTCAAAAGACACCTGTTTAGGGAAGTTTTTAATGTCTGTATTGTTTTTGATATTTGGTTGGAAGCCACCCAGAGTGGCTGGGGAGACCCAGTCAGATGGGCGGGGTATAAATAATAAATTATTCTTATTCTTATTATTCTTCTAATTCTTATTATTATTATTATTATTATTACACCTTTCCTCTGAAAGTTGGCATGCAGGGGTTCTCCTCCTCCCCATTTTGTCCTCACAACAACCCTGTGAGGTAAGTCAAGCTGAGACAGAATGTCACACCCAGTGACAGATTCATTCAAGGCCAAGCAAGGGACTCAAACCCTGGTGTCTCCCAGGTCCAACACTCTAACCCAGAATTGGCCCACCCGTGAGGCGGCACCCCGCCAAGGGGAACCCCCCCCCCATTCCTGTCACCCAGCAGGAGACAAGAAGCTTTCCTCACATGAGGCCCGCTCGTGGAGTTTTCTAATGGTCCTTGATGTAGGGGTGCAAACATCCAGAGTGTGGGGGGTCAGGAGGGATTGCTATGAGGAATTATGAAATATGGAGCAAGTCACTGTGTCCGCGATGAAAGCATTGCGTTGACTGGGTTTGATTCATTGACAATAATTTCAGATCGAATCCCACAAGCCTCTGCACCTCTGTCATTTGCTTTCTCTACGCCTAACAGGCACCTATAAGCATTCTAAATACACAGGGCAGTTGTTCATCAGGCATCCTGGGTCATAATGATAGTAGGTAGCTTCTCTGATGTACCTTTCTTTAGTTTTGTTAATCTAAGGGCCAGGAAGAGAGTTCACAAGGAGATGGTAAATACTGCCATCCTTCTCTCCTGTTTACTGCCGTTTATGACCTCCGGGGTTTCCTAAAAGTATTCCTCCTTGATTCCTGTTTTATTTACTCTGAACTATGTATGCATGCTCAAATTAGCTCTTTGTAGTTTTAACTTTGTCCCCACGTGGGGGTTTTTTTAAATGCTCAGAGGAAATCTGATTGGTTCTTACGAACACTGTGTAAAAAGTTCTTTTGTGAATAAAACGACCTGGGCCAAGGGGTGGACAGGATTATTACTGGCACCCCTCCCAGAGTCTTGCTGGTCAAGCCTCGTGTGTATATTATTAATCAGAGTCCAATCCTTCCTTGCTTTTGGAATGCTACACTTGGGAGCAGGGAGCAAGAGAAAGAGTGAGAGCTAGCAATCGGAGAAAGCGGCGACTCACCACGTCGTCTTCTCCGAAGTCAAACAAGTACGTCATGATCGCCTGCAAAGGGACAGACCCACGTGTCACTGGAGCTTCCTTCAGGAACCCGAACCCAAGACAGGCTCGTCTTCCTTGTTTCCAAAGGAGGCACCCCGGCCGCCATCACGTCTCTGACTCTGTGGCTCCCCCTCCTGACCCCTGCCAGCCAACAATGTCCCCCTGCCTGCAATGGCATTGTGTGGGGCAGTGGCACTGGGCGGATAGCTCAGTGGGGAAGACCCACAGAAGTGGGGGGCAGAGTGTTGCATGCGTCTGGCAGCCGGCCACGTCTTCTCCCCATGGGTGGAGCCAGACACAAAGGGGGGAGAACAGAGGTGCACCCATCCACCCTTGGTGAGCCATGGGGTGGGGTGGGGTGGGGCTTACTTAAAGGTAAAGGGACCCCTGATCATTAGGTCCAGTCTTGGCAGACTCTGGGGTTGCGGCGCTCCATCTTGCTTTTTTAGCCAAGGGAGTCGGCGTACAGCTTCCGGGTCATGTGGCCAGCATGACTAAGCCGCTTCTGGCGAACCAGAGCAGCGCATGGAAACACCGTTGACCTTCCCGCCGGAGTGGTACCTATTTATCTACTTGCACTTTGACGTGCTTTCGAACTGCTAAGTTGGCAAGAGCAGGGACCGAGCAACGGGAGCTCACCCCGTCGTTGGGATTTGAACTGCCGACCTTCTGATTGGCAAGCCCTAGGCTCAGTGGTTTAACCCACAGCGCCACCCGCGTCCCCGGGGCTTACTTACATCTGTGTAATTGTAGTCGCTGTTGGTGGCCAAAAAGACCTTCCCGTGCTCCTTCATGCGGCTGAGCAGGAGAGACACCCGTGGCTGTGGAAGCAAGGCAGGAGGAAATGGAGAAGGCAGGCAGCAAGACCTCAGAGGGGAACAGACCAATTCATTCGTAAAACCTTTTATACGACAGACTGCTCTGCCTCCTTTCTTTTAGCACATGTTTTGTGCCACTGGGAAGTGCTAATTCTGTATTGATTTGTTTTGTTTTGGATGTTGTATGTGATGCCAATAAAAGGTTTTACGAACAGACCAAGTCATGGAGGAGAGGGCTATTGATGGCTACTAGCCACAACGGCTAGATGTGTTGCATGCGTGTTGCACGCCTCTCCACAATCAGAGGCGGTAAATGTTTCTGGGTACCAGTTCCTGTAAACCGCAGGAGGGGAGAGGGCCTGCTTGTGGGCTTTAGGTAAAGGTAAAGGGACCCCTGACCATTAGGTCCAGTCGTGACCGACTCTGGGGTTGCGGCGCTCATCTCGCTTTATTGGCCGAGGGAGCCGGCGTACAGCTTCCGGGTCATGTGGCCAGCATGACTAAGCCGCTTCTGGTGAACCAGAGCAGCGCACGGAAACACCGTTTACCTTTCCACCGAAGTGGTACCTATTTATCTACTTGCACTTTGAGGTGCTTTCGAACTGCTAGGTTGGCAGGAGCAGGGACCGAGCAACAGGAGCTCACCCCGTCGTTGGGATTTGAACTGCCGACCTTCTGATCGGCAAACCCTAGGCTCTGTGGTTTAACCCACAGCGCCACCCATGTCCCAACCTTTTAATACTTAGGATTTGCCAATTGCATTGCCTTTAGGTTCAGTGGATTGATGTAATCCTTGCAACGTCCAGCAGGGTGAGTATGATTACCCCATATTGCAGAAGGGAAGGTTGAGGCTGGGTGGGAGGGGCTTGCCTAAGCTCTACCCCCTTTTGGTGAAGTCAGGGCAGAGACAAGATTCAAATTAGGGACTTCTGGACTTGTCACTCAGCCCCCTGGTTCCTCTGGGTGAAATGACCTTGGGGAAGGATCTGCGCTCCCCAGATTCTTTGTCAACAGCTGTTGAAGTACGACCGAGCACAGGAAATTTGAAAAGTGGAATTCCACCGACAGCTGCCTCACACTTCCTGGCCCTCTGGCACCTGCCTCAGCAGGCTTTGTGGGAGGGAGGCAAGGTGAGCTCAAGGTGAACAGGCCTTCCTGTCAAGGGCCAAAGGGGTCAACCCCAAAGAAAGCTTCCTGTCTGACAGCAATTCTGCACCTAGGCCTGGGCAACACTCACGTCTTTGACCACATATTTCTCCAGATTCTCCAGCGTCTTCTCCTTGAGGGAGCCCTAGAAGATGAAGACACAAAGAGGTCATCAGAGTCCCTCCAACTCTGGCAAGGCTTCAGGGGCAGCCAGCAGGGCCTCCTCAGGGCTTTCCCAGACCCCCCCCCAGCACAGATCGCAGCATGACATAAAAGCACCAGCCAATCAACACCTCTTGCATTTGATTTGATGAGATCTTGAGAGGATTTGGGCTGGTGGAAGCCAAGTCTAAAACATCTGGCGGACGCCAAATTGGGGAAGGTTGGCAGAGGGCAAGGTTTCTAAAGGTGGGTGATGCTCCCTTGTCGTTCTCCATGCCCACCCCTCACTGCCCACGCTGCGCTGCTCACTGAAAGGTGGACATAGTCCATGGCGTCTCGGACATCTTGGAACATGCTTCGGAAGGACATGAAGAGGTTCCCATGTTTATAGCCTGTGTCACAGCTGGGGGAAAAGGAAGAGACACCACAAACAGATGTTTGGATTTCTGGACCGTTTCAGGCACCTTCCTCCCCCCGGCACTGTTCAGCACCTCGTGCTCCCTCGACCCAGACCGCCCAGGCAAAACAATCCATCGCACTCACTTCACGTATCTGGAGCAGTTGGTGAAAAAATCCACCAGGCAGGCAAACAGGTAGGTCTCTGGAGGAAAAGAGGGGGGGAGAGGTCAGTGGGGCACCTCAAAAGAAGAGGTCAGTTGAAGTGCAGGGATCCCTTCCCAGAGCTACCCAGAGGCCTCCATGGGCAGCTGCGAGTCCAAAATTACTCCTAGGCTGCACACCTGGTCCTTTATGGGCACAGATACTCCATTCAGGACCAGGGAGCCCCTCACACTTTCCTGTCCCCCCCCCAAAAAAAAACGGTACAGTGGTACCTCTGGATGCAACCTGCATCTGCACGTGCGTGGGTCGTGATTCACCGCTTCTGCACATGCATGTGACGTCATTTTGAGTGTCTGTGCATGTGCGAGTGGCAAAACCCGGAAGTAACCTATTCTGTTACTTCCGGATCGCCGCGGAAAGCAACCTGAAAATGCTCAAACTGAAGCAACTTTAACCCTAGGTATGACTGTACTTCTGTCTTGTCCAGATTCAACCTCAATTTGTTAGCCGCCATCCACTCCCCACCCCCCCACTGCCTCCAGACACTCACACAGGATGTTCACTGGTTCCAATTTAAAGGAGGAGTAGAGCTGGGTATCATCCACATACAGTGGTACCTCGGGTTACATACGCTTCAGGTTACATACACTTCAAGTTACAGACTCCGCTAACCCAGAAATAGTACTTCGGGTGAAGATCTTTGCTTCAGGATGAGAACAGAAATCGTGCTCCAGCGGCGCGAGGCCCCATTAGCTAAAGCGGTGCTTCAGGCTAAGAACAGTTTCAGGTTAAGAACGGACCTCCGGAACGAATTAAGTACTTAACCCGAGGTACCACTGTACTGATCAACACCCAGCCCAAACCCCGTGATGATCTCTCCCAGCAGCTTCATGTAGATGTTAAAAAGCATGGGGGAGAGGACGGAACCCTGAGGCACCCCACAAGTGAGAGCCTAGGGGTCTGAACACTCATCCTCCATCACCACTTTCTGGACACGGTCCAGGAGTAAGGAGCGGAACCACTGAATAAAAGTGCCCCCAGCTCCTCTAGGCGGTCCAGAAGGATGTTATGGTCGATGGTATCAAAGGCCGCTGAGAGATCCAGCAGGACCAGGAAACAGCTTTCACCTCTGTCCCTAGCCTACCCGGAGATCACTGACCAGCACAACTAAGGCAGTTTCAGTCCCATGGTGGCACCCACTTCTCCCCCCAGCGGCTAACCAAATGCCTCTTCTGGGAAACCAGCAAACAGAATGAGAGCGCAAGAGCAATTCTCCCTCCTGTGGCTTCCAGAAACTTCCAGCATTTCTGCCTCTAATTGTGGCGGAAGATCAGAACTATTGGGACGCGGGTGGCGCTGTGGGTTAAACCACAGAGCCTAGGACTTGCTGATCAGAAGGTCGGTGGTTCGAATCCCCGCGACGGGGTGAGCTCCCGTTCCTCGGTCCCTGCTCCTGCCAACCTAGCAGTTTGAAAGCATGTCAAAGTGCAAGTAGATAAATAGGTACCGCTCCAGCAGGAAGGTAAACGGTGTTTCTGTGCGCTGCTCTGGTTCGCCAGAAGCGGCTTAGTCATGCTGGCCACATGACCCGGAAGCTGTACGCCGGCTCCCTCGGCCAATAAAGTGAGATGAGCGCCGCAACCCCAGAGTCGGTCACGACTGGACCTAATGGTCAGGGGTCCCTTTACCTTTACCCATCAGAGCTATTGTGGCAAGGAGCCATCAATCGCTGTCTCTCCCATCTGCACTCACCTGTCAAGTTGAATAATGTGTTCAGGATGTGGAACCTCTTCATGTCATCCCTCTGGATGAACTTGTTGGGGTAATAATTCCAGATCTCAGCCCTAAAAGCAGGGAGAGGGAGGGGACAGAACACAGGCATGAGGTGGGGGGTGTATAATGGGGAAGCAGGTGAGGGGGGATGGAAGGAACCAGCAGACTGGGAACCCCAAACCTCCCCCTCCGTTCAGAGGTTTGGAGAGTAAGGCTGTGCACAAAGGGAGCGGTGAATTGGGGGATCCGTTGCTCACCGCTGGCCCCTGGCTGGCTGCTGGATTGGGCCAGAGGGGACCCAGTAAATCCAGCATCCCACAAGGCTGAGAAACCCTCAAACTGGGTGGGAGAACAAAAGCAGACTCTCCCCAAGTGGGCTCCCCAGCAGGAGAGATTACACACGGAAAGAGAGAGATACATCCACACTCCATTGTGACTGTCTTGCTGTTCTGGGCTCCTTTCGGATGGGGCAGTATATACCCTATTTTTCGCTCTATAAGACGCACATTTTCCCCTCCAAAAATTAAGGGGAAATGGGTGTGCGTCTTATGGAGCGAATGCAGGCTCCTTGGCTTCAGCGATAGCAACGCAAAGCCTCCGAAGCGCAGAGGGAGCGCTCCCTCTGCACTCTGGACGCTTTGCGTTGCTTTCGCTGAAGCCTGGAGAGCGAGAGGGGTCAGTGCGCACCGACCCCTCTTGCTCTCCAGATAGCCGCCTGAAGCCTCCGGAGCACAGCAGGAGCTCCCATTGCACTCTGGAGGCTTCAGGTTCCTTTCGCTGAAGGGTAGGTGCCCCTTCAGCTAAGGCGCAGCACCCCTTCAGCGAACCGGGAGGAGAAATGGAAGGGTCTCCATTTCTCCTGCCGCTTCGCTGAAGGGGCGCTGCACAGAGAGGGGGAGATTTTTTTTTCTTGTTCTCCCCCTCTAAAACAAGGTGCGTCCTATGGTCGGGTGCGTCCTACAGGGCGAAAAATACGGTGAAATGAAATTCGAACTTCATCTCCCACCCCTCCAAACTGATGGACAGGCTACTCAGCGTGTTCATGCAGCATGTAATTTGATTTTCCACCACGGGGTTTAGATAAATTCATGGAGGGAAATAATATCATCATATATAATCACAGATAATAAATAGAATCATAGAATCCTAGAGTTGGAAGAGACCACAAGGGCCATCGAGTCCAACCCCCTGCCAAGCAGGAAACGCCATCAGAGCACTCCTGACATATGGTTGTCAAGCCTCTGCTTAAAGACCTCCAAAGCAGGAGACTCCACCACACTCCTTGGCAGCAAATTCCACTGTCGAACAGCTCTTACTGTCAGGAAGTTCTTCCTAATGTTTAGGTGGAATCTTCTTTCTTGTAGTTTGGATCCATTGCTCCGTGTCCGCTTCTCTGGAGCAGCAGAAAACCTTTCTCCCTCCTCTATGTGACATCCTTTTATATATTTGAACATGGCTATCATATCACCCCTTAACCTCCTCTTCTCCAGGCTAAACATGCCCAGCTCCCTTAGCCGTTCCTCATAAGGCATCGTTTCCAGGCCTTTGACCATTTTGGTTGCCCTCCTCTGGACACGTTCCAGTTTGTCAGTGTCCTTCTTGAATTGTGGTGCCCAGAACTGGACACAGTACTCCAGGTGAGGTCTGACCAGAGCAGAATACAGTGACTCCTAGATCCTTTTCACATGTACTGCTCTCAAGCCAGGTGTCACCTGATGTCACCTGATGCCAGGTGAGTGACAAGCTGGCTCTGGACCCACCGAAACCCTGTTCTGCTTTTAGAAGAGAAAGAGGGGGGGAGTCTTCCCGGCCACTCTGTCCATACCAGGCCCCCCTCTTGGATGGCGGGGGGGCAGCAGAAAGTCCTCCATTTTGGCTGCCATCACCCTTTTAAGTTTATTTATTTCCATCCCATCTTTTTCCCTGTGAGATAAGTAGCACTGAGGGGGCAGGGACTGAGCCCCAATTTCACGCCCAGCGAGCTTCGTGACTGAGTGGGGAACTGAACCCCGGTCCCCCAGGTCACAATCCGACACTTTAACCACTGCACCACGCTGTCTCTTCCTGTTTCCCAGTGATCAGCTGGGCCTCCTTGCAGCCCAGCTTTCCCCGACTGAGGGAGGCTCTGCCTGCCTTCGAACCAATGTCTAATTTGGGGCTTCCCCATTTCTCTGCCAATTCCTTGCACCCCCAGCTGCCCAACCCTGTCCTAGTTTCAGGCAAGAGGGATCTGTGCCCCGTGGCATCAGGAGGGACGCCAGGGCTGGTGCGATCCGGGGACAATAAGCCTGGCACTTAGGGAAGTATCCGTGCTATAGGAAAGGGAAAGTCATCTGGGCAAGATTTAGCATCATGACAGCAGCTGGGAACTATCCCCCCCCAACTGCAGCCTCCCCCTCCTGCAGGCTGGACCGCCTGCAATAGCTATTCTCAGCCTGTTCCAGGGACAAAAACAGAGGGGGGGCACCTCCGTGGGGAAAGAGAGAGCAGGGGCATCTTGCTGGCAGGGAGGGCAAAGAGGGCGCTGGTTCTGCTCTCAGAATGGCAGAGACCTCGAAATTGGCAGGGAAGGGGGCAAGGGCAAAGCAACGCCAATTATCTGACCCTAGGAAAGGGGAGATATGGGGCCTTGATCCTGAAAAGGCAGCAATCCTGCCTCCTGGATTGGGCAAATTCATGGCAGAAAGGGCTACTGGCAGCCACCAGAGCTGTGTTCTGCCTCCTCCTGAATACCAGCAACACAGGAGCGGGGAGAGTTGCTCTTGCGTTCGAATCCCGCTTGCAGAATTCCAACTCCCTGACTGGCCACTGTGAGAGCATGGTCCCTTTGGACACACCTCGAAGGGTTCTTGGTTCACAGCAAGCAAATGCCCGGCTGGTGATTTGGATGCCCAGAGCTTGGGAAGCTCTGGGGAGACATGAGGGCAGGGAGTGACCTTGCCATGGGTCCCTTCTCCTTCCTGCCCAGCCCTGGGTGCAGTAGAGGGCAAAGAACCATCCCAGATATCAGAACAATG
The DNA here is from genome assembly GCF_965113315.1 of Podarcis vaucheri. Lineage (NCBI taxonomy): Eukaryota > Metazoa > Chordata > Lepidosauria > Squamata > Lacertidae > Podarcis > Podarcis vaucheri. The sequence continues at coordinate 85,417,168 of NC_138765.1, read as the reverse complement.
CAAGGCAGGAATGTGCTGGGGGGGGGGAGAGGTATAACAGCTTTCCAAGGGGCAAACTGAAGCTACCGCCAAGGTCATGCCAGCTGCTCCTACCTGAGAAGGTGACTGCCACCTCTGGCTCTGTAGGATAGGGTTACCAGATGTCCCCGTTTCCGGGGGACAGTCCCTGGATTTGTGAATAAGTCCCCAGACAAATTCCATCCCCGGATTTCATCTAATGTTCCCGGGAAACGCAGCAGCGGCAGTCTCAGCAGCCCGGAGCAGTTGGCTCTGGCTGGCTTCAGGAGCTGCTCAGAAGTCCCCATGTGATGGTGGTGCAGGGGCTCGAAGATGCAGTTTCCGGGCTGCCTCCACCTTCCCTGACCCCAGCAACTAAGCTGTGAAGGGAGGCTTCATGCTGCCTATCGGAGCAGCCTCCCAACTCCTACTTGCGTGCAAGCAGGAGCGGGACGGGGATCTCTCAGTTAGGGAACGGGAAGCCTTCCTTCACAGCTGAGGGATCCCCGCCCCCTCCTGCTTGCACGCAAGTAGGAATGGGATTGGGGCTGCTCTGATGGGAAGGGAGGCATCGCGCTGCCAGAGCCTTGCTGTCGCTCTCAGCCCTCCTTCTCCGCCTTCCCTGCCTGACCCACTGCGCACCACTTCCCCACCACCACCAGTGAAGAACCAACAACTCAGGGGCTGCCCAGGCTCATGGAGAAAAGAGATAGAAGCCTCGGAGGAAGGGGAAACGTGGCGGTTGAGGTCAAGAAGAAGGCGGCCCCTCTGTCCCCGCCATCGCTGCAGCATCACCATCCCGAATGCGTAGTGATTAATTAATTAATTAATTAATTAATTAAAGCATCCCCGGATTCATTGGAAAAAATCTGGTAACCCTACTGTAGGAAAACCCACAGAAGGAAGGTTAAAGACCCATCCATTTGCAGAAGCACTAAACTGCGCTTTGCGCATGTGCAGAAGTGCCGAAACGCAACCCACGGGTGCGCAGACACAGGTTGTGAATGCTGCGGGTTGCAAACATGCATCCCGCACGGATCACGTTCGCAACCCGAGCGTTCACTGTAATAATAATAATAATAATAATAATAATAATAATAATAATAATGGACCCATCCACATCCCACAAGCAGCACGTGGCAAAAGAATGAAGAACTTCCTGGCGGTAAGAGCTGTTTGGCCATGGAATGGACTTCCTCAGAAGGTGGTGGAGGTTTCTAAACAGAGGTTGGGGAGCCACCTGTCAGGGATAGCTTAGCTTAAAATTCCTGCAGCTAGATGACCTTCGGAGAGATCTTGCAGCCAGGAAGGAGGGAGATACAGAGGGGACCCTTCGCACCCACTGCCCTGGTTTCCCTCTGCAAGCTCAGCGGTGGCAGCCTCTTTGCAACAGCCCCCCAGTGGGCAGAAGCCCCATCCTGATGGGGACTGAGCAACCAACTTGCCCCCCTCCATAGCAGCTCCCCCCGCCTAGACCTCAACGCGGCTGGGCTCTTCCTGGAAGAATCATAGAATCAGAATGGTTTACTAAAGATGAAGACGTTAATTCAGTGGTGATACACTGGGCAAGAGATTTTGGTTATAATATAATAAATAATAACAATAATTTATTATTTATACCCCACCCATCTGGCTGGGTTTCCCCAGCCAATCTGGGCGGCTTCCAGCAAAGATTACAAATACATTAAAATGTCACACATTAAAAACTTCCCTGAACAGGTCTGCCTTCAGATGTCTTCTAAAAGTCTAGTAGTTCTTGTTCTCTCACATCTGGTGGGAGGGCGTTCCACAGGGAGGGCGCCACTACCGAGAAGGCCCTCTGCCTGGTTCCCTGTAACTTGACTTCTCGCAGCGAGGGATCCGCCAGAATCTCCGCGCTGGATCTCAGTGTCTGGGCTGGATGATGGGGGTGGAGACGCTCCTTCAGGTATACTGGGCCGAGGCAATTTAGGGCTTTAAATGTCAGCACCAACACTTTGAATTGTGCTCGGAAACGTACTGGGAGCCAATACAGATCTCTCAGGACCAGGGTTATGTGGTCCCGGCGGCCACTCCCAGTCACCAGTCTAGCTGCCGAATTCTGGATTAATTGCAGTTTCCGAGTCACCTTCAAAGGTAGCCCCATGTGGTGCGCATTGCAGTAGTCCAATATATACAATTTTCATCATGGGAAAGGTTATGGAGACAGGACCTGATGTTTATGGCCTGCTGTTCGTTGAAAGAAAATTATATGAAAACAATGTATTGTTGGTACCTGACTCCGAGTACAATTGCGGAAATGTACAGAACCAGCTCAAATTTGTGCTGGAAATGTAAAAGAAAAGAAGGTACCTTTTTATCATATGTGGTGGGGTCCTGTGGGGCAGTAAAAGCTTTCTGGGAAATGATATATAATGAACTAAAGAAAACTTTTATTAAAAAACCAGAGGCTTTTCTGTTAGGTAGAATAGGTGAGGACCTACCAAAAGAAAATAAAAGATTTATGTATGCAACGATGGCAGCAAGAAGGCTTTCTAGCCCAGAGATGGAAAGAAGGAGAAATACCAGCCAGAGAAGAATGGCAAACCAAACTGATGGAAAATGCAGAAATGGCAAGATTGCCATGAAAGATCAGAAACCAGGAAGACCAAGTATTTCTTAAAAGACTGGAAGAAATTTGTAATATACTTAAAAGACCACTGTAAACAGTTGACACCCGTAAAGTGAAATGAACTTTGGTTAATATGATTACATAATAGATTGATAAGAACCATGAATTTAGCTATTCCCACCTTCCTACCCACAATTTTAATGGTTCTTATTCGTCTGAGTAGCACCGAGTTAAAAACAAAAGAGGAATGTAAATGGGTAAAATTGATGGTAACTGCAGCCAGACAGGTTATAGCGAGTAATTGGAAAAATGCAGAAGAGTTAGGGGTGAACCAATGGAGGAAAAAAGTAAATAATATTATAATTTTAGAATATCTAACTGTGAAGATACACAGAATGAAAGGGCTTCAGGTCAGTGAGAAAGAGGAGGATTGGTTTGAGAAGATATTGAATTATTTGGGTGGGTTTGAACAATTTGGGGCAATTAAAATGTTTAAAGTTAAATAAACCTTGTGGATGGAGGAGTGTTAACGTATATAAAATTGTACATATGGTTGATTTGAATATGTTATTATTGATTATGTATACCCAATGTATCAGCCGCCTGGGGGGGTTCACTATTTGTGGTTTGGTTGTTGGTAAAAAGTAAAAAAATAAAAAATAAACATTATATATATATAGATATATAGATATATAGATATAAATAGATTGGTAACGGTAGGAAAAAGTTTACATTTTTGGAAATGGAACCCATGGAAGGAGGGAAGGAGATCCGAAGGTTCGAAAGGACCTTCTTTATTTTTATGTTTTGGGATCACAGAATCGGAAGGGACCCACAAAGGTCATCCAGTCCAACCCCCTGCAACGCAGGAACCACAGCTAAAGAATCCCTGCAGATGGTCTTCTTAAAAACCTCCGAGGAAGGAAAGTCCCGTCCTCCCCCCCCCCACATCCCACAAGACGTAAGAGGACCTTCTCCTTGGGGCTTCCCAGGGCTGACTGCTTTCCTTGGGGGAGCAGCAAAGACCCACAGCTGGTGGGGACTGGAGAAAGTAAATATAATGATAATAATAATTTATTATTTATACCCCGCCCATCTGGCTGAGTTTCCCCAGCCACTCTGGGCGGCTCCCAATCGAGTGTTAAAAACAAAACAGCATTAAATAGTAAAAACTTCCCTGTAACCTCACTTCTCGCAGCGACAGAACCGCCAGAAGGCCCTCAGCGCTGGACCTCAGTGTCCGGGCTGAGCAATGGGGGTGGAGACGCTCCTTCAGGTATACAGGACCGAGGTCGTTTAGGGCTTTAAAGGTCAACACCAGCACTTTGAATTGTGCCTGGAAACATACTGGGAGCCAATGCAGATCTCTCAGGCCCGGTGTTATGTGGTCCCCAGTGTTATGTGGTTCTGCTTGTGTTGGAGGACGTCACCTACCCTTTGAGGAAGCGGAAGCCGTGGGCACAGACCAGTAGGTTCCCGTGGGAGTCCACCTTCAGCAAATTCCCGTACATGGCGTCAAATACGAGGCCCCTGAGGAAGAGGAGAGGGCGGGTGAGGAGGGTGGGTCCTTTCCCCCTGGCCACCTCTGGGCTGCCAAGGCATCGCTGCTCCCTTACCTGGTGGGGAAAGTGGGGTCGTATCTATACTCCAGGATCTCATGGGGGTAGCCAATGGACACCAAGCGCTCCAGCAGCAGCTCAAAAGCCAACTCCTCGTAGTCCGGAGATTTGTACACTGCAGAGGCAAAAGGCAGTTTAGGGAGCAGTGCCGGATTTACAGATAAGCTAAACAAACTATAGCTTAGGGCCCCACGCTCTTGGGGCCCCCCAAAAAATTTAAAGGGGAAAAAACCCTGGATGTACATTTCCAAAATATAAGATAAAAAACAAATAAAATAAAACTTACATACAGCGACAGTGTGTATTTCACTATTAATATAATTCTTCTTAAATGTATTTCAGTTCAACAATTACAGTGGTACCTCAGGATGCAAATGGGATCCGTTCCGGATCCCCATTCGCATCCCAAATGGAATGCAAGACGCGACGGCGCGTCTGCACATGCGCGGGTCGCGTTTCACCGCTACCGCGCATGCACATGACGTCATTTTGAGCATCTGCGCATGCGCAAGCGGCGAAACCCGGAAGTAATGTGCTCCGTTACTTCCGGGTTGCCACGGAACGCAACTCGAATGCGCTCAACCCGAAGCGCATTCAACTCGAGATATGACTGTACTTTGATAAAATACATATTTTGTTATGTGCAAATGGCTTTAGATACCCGTTAGGTCCATAAATTACCATATAGCATATATTCAACACAAAAAACAGCGACAATTTGTTGTTGACAAAGGACAGTTGGACATATAAAGGGCCCCATTACCTTCAGTAGTTTGGGCCTCATCAAACCTTTGGGGGAGGCATTTCCTGGGTTTAACTTTGCAGGCTGGTTTGACTCCCCCCCCCCCAAAAAAAAAAAAAGTTGCAAAGCAAACTCAGGAAATCTTGGGCCCCATCTATCAAATACGGCCCGGTGGTCTTTCCCCCCCTTTGCAATGATTACTCCAATGACTCTAGAATATCCAAAGTAAGATGATGAAAAAGAATTTGAGGATATTGACAAATACAGAAATGAAATTGGAAGTTGGCTTTATTTAGCAAACATATCCAGACCTGGCATAACAAATGCAACTAATGGGCACCACAGTTCAAGAAGGACACTGACAAACTGGAACGTGTCCAGAGGAGGGCAAGCAAAATGGTCAAAGGCCTGGAAATGATGCCTTATGAGGAACGGCTAAGGGAGCTGGGCATGTTTAGCCTGGAGAAGAGGAGGTTAAGGGGTGATATGATAGCCATGTTCAAATATATAAAAGGATGTCATATAGAGGAGGGAGAAAGGTTGTTTTCTGCTGCTCCAGAGAAGCGGACACGGAGCAATGGATCCAAACTACAAGAAAGAAGATTCCACCTAAACATTAGGAAGAACTTCCTGACAGTAAGAGCTGTTCGACAGTGGAATTTGCTGCCAAGGAGTGTGGTGGAGTCTCCTTTTTTGGAGGTCTTTAAGCAGAGGCTTGACAACCATATGTCAGGAGTGCTCTGATGGTGTTTCCTGCTTGGCAGGGGGTTGGACTCAATGGCCCTTGTGGTCTCTTCCAACTCTATGATTCTATGATTCTAATGTACTTAGCAGAAAAATGTCCAAGCCAATACAGCAAGATTGGAATGCAATGAAACGTGTTTTAGGATACTTTAAAGGAACCATTCGTTATAAGCTTGGGCGTTTTTCTGCTAAGTATGTTAGTTGCATTTGTTATGCCAGGTCTGAATATGTTTGCTAAATAAGGCAAACTTCCATTTGCACTTCCGTATTTGTCAATATCCTCAAATTCTTTTTCATCATCTTGCTTTGGATATTCTAGAGTCATTGGAGTAGCAACTGGATTCTACTTTTATTCTGTGTCATGGAATTATGAACAAGCCTAAACAATTGTTATTATTGCTATTTTAACAATGTCTTAAATTATTGTTAATTTTCTTAGTGTTGTGGTTTTGTGTGTGTGTTTTGTTTGTTTGGGGGCTTCTTTGAAAATCGCTTCGATTTTTCTACAGTCAAGCGGTGCAAAAATTTTATGAAATAATAAATAAACAAACAAGCAAATTTTAGAAAGCAATCAAAATGAAGTATCTATGCAATGTGGACAAGAACTGCAGCCAGGTGTCCCACCCAAGCCGGACTAACTTTCCCCTGTTGCTTGTATACTCAGAGGTAGACTGCCCCTGAACAGGGAGGAACCATTTAGTATTAGTATTTGATATAAGAAAAAAAGTGGGGTGTTGACTTTGACAGCCCAACTCCCCCAAGGACTCGGTATATCCCCTTTATTAGTTGCTTTTTCACAAAAAATAGCTCAAAGTGATTCAGAAAGGAAAAATTAAAATAAAGTATAAAAACAAGAGTTTTTGGGCATCTTGGGGCACAACTTTTATCACCTGGTTCCTCAGCTTAAAATTTACAGGGGTCTGTTCCCCGTCTCCTTTGTGTCACATGGAAGATGGAGCAAGCTGGTTTTCTGGTGGCCTCTTACTTACTTGCGAGAGTGTAGTCCATGTCAAAGCCGAAACATTTGATCTTTTCCAGCGCCAGACTCCGGTTCACAAAGATCCTGAAAAGGAGAGGCCGTGTCATAAGGTTCCCAAGAGCCACAATAAGCCCCCTGACTTGCCGGCAATTTGGGTGTCCCATCTAATCGGCTGTGCTTTGTCTGGAAAGGACCTAGGAAACTGGGATGCAGTGTCATGGAAAGTTTTCTACCCAAACCCTCTTTCGAAAGGTACACACACTCCACTCTCTGCCTTCACTGGCACAGAGTCCTTTTGAGATTGAGAAAGCCCAACCATCTTCCAGTTACTCCAAGTCACACTTGGAGGTCATTTGGCTACGGAGAGCCCTGAGTTCTGAGTGCGAATTGTAGATCAGGGGGTTGGATAAAATGGCCCAAGCTTCCTGGAAGACCCCCATGCATCAAATTTCTTCAGGTTTCCATTTTTTTTTCACTGCACCTGTTGCACACCCAGGGATGTGGGTGGCGCTGGAGGTTAAACCACAGAGCCTAGGACTTGCCGATCAGAAGGTTGGCAGTTCGAATCCCCACAATGGGGTGAGCTCCCGTTGCTCGGTCCCTGCTCCTGCCAACCTGGCAGTTTGAAAGCACATCAAAGTGCAAGTAGATAAATAGGTACCACTCCAGCGGGAAGGTAAACGGCGTTTCCATGCGCTGCTCTGGTTCGCCAGAAGCGGCTTAGTCATGCTGCCCACATGACCCGGAAGCTGTACGCTGGCTCCCTCGGCCAGTAAAGCGAGATGAGCGCCGCAACCCCAGAGTCGGCCACGACTGGACCTAATGGTCAGCGGTCCCTTTACCTTTACCTTATTGCACAGCCAGGCCTGACTCGTGGCTGCTGGTCCTGGGTGGCTCTGTGTGATGAGCCTCACAGCATCGTTGATGCACAGAGAGGGGGGGAGCTGGCCTGGAGGGCACTAAGCGTAGCTGTGTAACATTAGCAGGGCTCCTGGGCAGGCTGTGTCAACAAGTTTCCCATTACAGGGATTTATGAGCTATGAAACTCAGCCTTCCCTATTTAACACACACACACCCCACGTGAACCTAACATTCACCGAAAGATTCCCCAATGTGAGATCTCGGGACCCAGACCGGCTCGCAAAGGAGTTTTTAATACATCCGCCAGCCCTTATACACACACAGCCTTCCAGAAAAGGCGGCCTCCTCTCTCCCACCCACATTTCCTGACACTGAGCGAGGGTTCTGCCACAGGCATCCCAGGCATTTTCTAATTATGTTTTATGATACTGAGAATCATTACTGGGGCTCTGCAATTGCCCAACTGTTGCTTCCAAAGGCACCTAGGCAAAACGCTGCTCTTCTCCCCCGGGGGTCTCCCCACTGCGCGGAAGGCATAGCTGTCAACTTACAGATTTGAAAAAAAGGGACCAGCAGCCTCGAAAATAAGGGATCAGCAGCCAAAATAAGGGATTTTCCGGGCACAGGTATGTTCAACTTCTGAGCCCCTCCGAGCCAAAGGCAGAAAGCCCAGCCAGCAGCCAAACGAAGCCTCAAGCGGTGGTTCCCACAGCGCAGCAACCCGGCAAAGGGGATGCAGCAAGGAAAACCACTGTCACCTCTCCGCTGGGAAGCGCTGAGCAAAGGCAAGTCCCCAGGCAATGCGGCCGATTTGATCAGCACAATACATGCAAGCTCCACCCCCCAGTCATTCTTAGACTCCTTATTGGGTGAGCAACGCAGCCAAGCAACACAGCTGGAGCCTCCCTCGTCCCTGGCCGGCAGGGAGGGAGAGGAGCTGCTTCCTTTGAAAACTGGGAAATTTAAGGGACATCATCAATACGGGACAGCAGCGGGACACGGCGCTGGGATAAGGGACTTTCCCGCCAAATAAGGGATGGTTGACAGCTATGGCGGAAGGAGTAGACAACATACATCAGAGCCTCTTGAGTTCGGGAAGAGGCCCACAGGGATGGGCGAAGCAGCAGTTATCTTTTCACTCTGCCAGGTGAATCTCCAGGACCACCAGGGCAGAGTCCCACACCCTGCACTGACTGGCCAGGAGGAGCCACAAACTTGCCCAGAGCTTGCAATCCAAGTGGCAAACTCCCTCTTGGAGTTGGCAGGTTATAGCACCAAGAGCAGAAGATGGGCCTCTGTTGGATCAGGGGTGTGAGTTTCCCACAATGGGCAAATGGCTGGCCACCATGAGAGCAGGACGATGGCCTGATCCAGCATATGCTATTATTATTATTATTATTATTATTATTATTATTATTATTATTATTATTTCGCTCAGTATTTCAGCTCTGATGCCCATCGATACCACCTTCGTCGCCAGTGTTAGGTTGTGAGTGAACATATCAGACGACACAGCAATTCTTCAAACAGCTCTTGTTTATTCACAGGCCAGAACAGAACTGAACGGAAGGGTTCAGCCAGCCTGCTTATATAGAGCTCAACTACAAGGCAACAGTAACCATTTTCTGTAACTATCCAATCACTGAACGTCACTTTCAATCCCTTATTTGCATATGTGGACCTGAGTGAAAACTCTCTACAGTATCCCCCTGCTGGCACAGGGTGAGAACTTCAGTACATAACAATAAATTATTATTATTATTATTATTATTATTATTATTATTATTATTTTATTGAATTTATATACTGCCCTATACCTGGGGGTCTCAGGGCGGTTCAGAGAACAAAATCAAAATATAAAACCACAAAATGCATACTCAAATAAAATTAAAAACAGCAACCCAATAACACCCCCCTTTAAAAAAATCATTTTAAAAGGGCATAGGATGTCAATCAAATCAAGCAAAGGCCTGGTTAAAAAGAAATGTTTTTGCCTGGTGCCTAAAAGTGTATCATGAAGGTGCCAGGCGAACTTCCCTGGGGAGAGCATTCCACAGATGGGGGGCCACTTCAGAGGAGACCCCGTTTTCGTGTTGCCACCCTCCGGACCTCTCGAGGAGGAGACACACAAAGAAGGGCCTCAGAAGATGATCTCAGGCGGACCAGGTAGGTTCATATGGGAAGAGGAGTCCTTAATCAGGATGAGTGCCCAATAATCACAGCATCTGGAAGTCCCTGTGGCTTGTTTGGGGGCCGGGTTGCTGCAGCTGGCTGGGTCGATATTCCCGGGGTGGCAAAGGTCATTTTCTTGAAAGGGAAAAGGCCCTCCACTCTTCAGCATCCCTCTTGGTGAGATCACCCCTTCCCACGCCACCCTCCTGTGGGCTTCCGGTCCTGCCAACTACCTCCTGGGTTCCTTGAGGAGAAGAACAGCCTGCTAGATCAAGCCAATGAACCATCTATTCTAGAATCCTGTTCTCTCAGCTTGCAGGATTCAAGCACAAAAACACTTAATGACTACTAGGCCTAGAACTTGACCTCCCCTCACTACTATCTGTCTTTCCAGGACTCACCTTCTTCAAAAGTTAGTTCAGGCCTTGGGGTGTGTCCAACATCCTGCATTGTGAAGACTGATGCAAATAACTCATTCAGTGTCTCTGCAATTTCCTTATCCTCCTTTGACTCCCTTGTCATCCCACTGCCTCTCTAGATGGTTTCCTGCTGCTAATATATTTGAAGAGCTTCTGGTCGGTGGTCTTAATGTTTTCAGCAATGTGTTCCCTGAAGTCTTTTTTGAGCATCCCTAACTGCTGTGGGGCACGAGTGGCGCTGTGGCCTAAACCCCAGAGCCTAGGGCTTGCCGATCAGAAGGTCGGCGGTTCGAATTCCCACGACAGGGTGAGCGCCCATTGCTCGGTCCCTGCTCCTGCCCACCTAGCAGTTCGAGAGCACGTCAAAGTGCAAATAGATAAATAGGTACCACTCCGGCGGGAAGGTAAACGGCATTTCCGTGCTCTGCTCTGGTTTGCCAGAAGCGGCTTAGTCATGCTGGCCACATGACCCAGAAGCTGTACGCCGGCTCCCTCGGCCAATAAAGCGAGATGAGCGTTGCAACCCCAGAATCGGTCACGACTGGACCTAATGGTCAGGGGTCCCTTTACCTTTAATTGCTGTGGGACACGGGTGGGACTGTGGTCTAAACCACAGAGCCTAGGGCTTGCCGATCAGAAGGCCGGTGGTTTGAATCCCCCGCGATGGGGTGAGCTCCCGTTGAAAGCACGTCAAAGTGCAAGTAGATAAATAGGTACCGCTCCGGCGGGAAGGTAAACGGCATTTCCGTGCACTGCTCTGGTTTGCCAGAAGCGGCTTAGTCATGCTGGCCACATGACCCGGAAGCTGTCTGCCGGCTCCCTCAGCCAGTAAAGTGAGATGAGCGCCACAACCCCAGAGTTGTCCGCGACTGGACCTAACAGTCAGGGGTCCCTTTACCTAACTGCTTAAATTCCCACCCCACCCCTTCACAAGCTGAAACCAACCCTGCCTTTGGGGGAGGGCTTCCCACCCGTACCATGAGGTCTAGAAACTAATCCTCCTTGCTAACAAAACGCCTAAGCAGATCTCACACTCAAATTCTTCCAAAGGAGCTTCCAAGTTCTACATTAAATGCAATGTGGCCTAGTTGGAAGACTCCAAGCAGATTCCTTGAATGAGCAAGGGACGGAGGGAGGGAGCTTTCCGCTTTGTAGGGAAGGAGTCAGTGCCTGCCAGAGGCTGCTTGCCAGCTCCTTAACTGGGGAGACACAGCCATGTCCAAGGCACAAAGCCTGCCATTAAGGCCCCGTGGCCAGCCACAAAATGCTAGTAGTGAAGAATCGTAGAATCGTAGCATTGGAAAGAAGTGCAATAAAAAAATTAGGTCATATATATATATATATATATATATATATATATATATATATATATTTAAAATGTTCATAAATGCACCAACCAAGCACGTACATAAATATCATAGCTGTCACCTTTTCCCTTTTCTTGCGCGGAATCCTATTCGGAATAAGGGAATTTCCCATAAAAAAAGGGAAACGTTGACAGCTATGATAGATATGTGGACCACATGTCTGGAGCAGCACAGGAAGACCGCCCTGAAACCATTTTGACTCCCAAACTGACCAAATGTTTTCTCTGCAAGGAGGAAGGGGGTGAGGGACCCTTCCCATTGTCTCAGGAATTGGGTAATCACTTTCTCAAAGGAATGGCAGACTACCAGGAAAGGCAATCAGATAAGGCAGTGTTTCCCAACCGGTGTTCCGCGGCACACTAGTGTGCCATGAGACATCGGCTGGTGTGCCGTGGGAGGGAGGCGGGCGAGTCGGGCGGTGAGAGGCGGCGGCGGCGAGGATCCGCGTCGAGCCGGGGGCGGCTCCGCGGTGGTGGTGCCGAGCGGCGGGGCAGCGCGTGCAAAAGGGAGGAGCGCGAGACAGTGGAGGAGGAGGAGGCCGGCATGTCCGGGCAGCAGCAGCAACAACAACAGCAGCAGCAACTCCCGGCGACGGCTCCTCAAGCCCCGCCGCCGCCCCCTCCTCCGCCCGCTATCGCCGCCACCACCACAACAGCCGCCGCCGCCTCAGCTGCCGCCGTCCCTCAGTCCCTTGCTCTGCTGCCTCCTCCCACCCCCAAAGCTTGGAGGTTCCCCGGCAAGGGGGAGGGAAAAAACTTTCACTTTCGTGCGTCCCTCCCGGCGTGACGCTGCGCGCTGACGTCACGGGGCTGCAATGGTGGTTTGCGAGATTTTTTTCATTAAACAGGTGTGCCGTTGCCCAAAAAAGGTTGGGAAACACTGAGATAAGGCATTATCAGATAACCTGGCAGACAGGAAAAACAGCAACATTCAAATTTCTGTTGTAGACCGCCTTTTCTGTGATGTAGGTGTGATGTTTCTGGGGGGTTACATGCCTTCTGTGATGTATGTATGATTTATGGATTGGTGGTCTTGAGCTCCAGGGCAGGGAATTTAAAATGTCTATATAAGGGCAGGCACACCTTTGTTCTGGGTCCTCCTCCTTTCCTGTGTGCGAGGGAAGCACCCTGTTGCAACAGTTCAATAAAGATTAGGCTTACCAGCTGCTTTGCTTCTCAATATTCTCTGGTTGGCCTCTGTTATTTTCTCCTACCGATAGGGAACCCACCTAAGGACTCTATATGGGCTCTTGGATACCCCATAAGGGAAGAAGGGCAGATATTGTTTACAACAAGAAGTCATCAGGTCCAACCCCTGGGAATGGAGCGATTCGTCCTGTCCACCCTGTCCCAGGGAGGTGTTAGCAGAAAGGCCTTGAGCGGCCAAGGGACAGCCCTGACCTCAGCGCATGCGTCAGAGCCTTGCATCATAAGCAGTGGCTTTACCTTCCCTATCAGAGTTTGGAAAGGGTCCCCTGGCTGCTTCCCCCAGTGCCAGCTGATGTAATGGCTTCAGGCAGGGCCCACACAGGAGGGCGACCTTTCCTCCCTTGGGGACGGATCCCTCTCTTGCCAAAGCAAGGTCTGCCAGGAGAGGCCAGGAAGGAGGTGTGTAGCCAGAAGTCATTCTGGTAGGATGAGCGGAGGCCCCGGCCAAAGGTTAGAGACCCTCCTGTTTGCTTTGAGCCAGTGCAAATAGTCCTGACTCTGGCAGGACACCACTTTACCTACAGCTCCCAGAGCTGACCCTGCAACTTCCATGGCTCACGATTACGTAAGAACATCAGAAAATACTGATAGTGGGATTCTGGGATAGTGGGATTCTGGGAAAATATCTATAACGAACTGAAAAAGATGTTTAGATTTTCATTTGGGGGGAAAACCCAGCAGTGGCGTAGCATGGGGGGTGCAGGGGGGGCCGGCTGCACCAGGCGCAACATCTGGGGGTTAGGGTTAGGGGGCGCAAATCCACGGGTTAGGGGGCGCAAATTACTTGCCTTGCCCCGGGTGCTGACAACCCACGCTATGCCACTGAAACCCAGAATCCTTTCTCCTAGGTATCATGTCAGAGGAAATAAAAAGAATGGTCAGACCAACATTTACCATATTTTTTGCTCTATAAGACTCACTTTTTCCCTCCTAAAAAGTAAGGGGAAATGTGTGTGCGTCTTATGGAGCGAATGCAGGCTGCGCAGCTATCCCAGAAGCCAGAACAGCAAGAGGGATTGCTGCTTTCGCTGCGCAGCGATCCCTCTTGCTGTTCTGGCTTCTGAGATTCAGAATATTTTTTTCCTTGTTTTCCTCCTCCAAAAACTAGGTGTGTCTTGTGGTCTGGTGGGTCTTATGGAGCGAAAAATACGGTATGTATGCAACTACGCCGGCAAGGTTATTGATTGCTAAAAATTGGAAAAGCAGCAGCGTCCCAACCAAAACAGACTGGTTATCTAAAATGATGGAATACTTCCATATTGCCGAACTAACAGGTAGAATTTCTGACAGATATTGAGTGAATCCAGAAAATGATTTGAATGAAAGGAGAGTAAAGTCAAGATAGAAGAAGAGATTAAAGAAATAATGAAATGCGTTTAAGCTAGTTAGAAAAATGAAGTAGTGTAACAAGAACGGCTGGAAATCAAGTCACGTGGTGGGTGTCCGTGTGGGGTAGGTGTGTAGGTCTGTTGATATGTACAGTATAGGTAGGTATTATATAATGTAGGTATGTTTTATGTTATGAAAATAAGGTAGTGTGTTGTGTACGTGTATTGTGTAAATGTATATGTATGTGTTTTATATGTTAATAATATTTTTTTAAAAAATAACATCAGAAGAGGTTGCTGGATCAGGCCCAAGCTCAGCTTCCTGTTCTCACAGTGGCAACCCAGTGGGAAATCTGCATGCAGAATTCGAACACAAGAGCCCTCTCCCCTCCTGTGGTTGGAGGCAGAACGTAGCCCTTGATAGCTCTCTCCTCCATGAATCTGTCTTACCTCCTTTTAAAGCCACAAGAAGTTGCTTTATACCGAATTAGACCTTTGGTCCATTGAGCTCAGTACTGTCTACACTGACCTACACTGGCTCCCCGTACGTTTCCGAGCACAATTCAAAGTGTTGGTGCTGACCTTTAAAGCCCTAAACGGCCTCAGCCCAGTATACCGAAAGGAGCGTCTCCACCCCCATCGTTCTGCCCACACACTGAGGTCTAGCGCCGAGGGCCTTCTGGCGGTTCCATCCTTGTGAGAAGTCAAGTTACAGGGAACCAGGCAGAGGGCCTTCTCGTTAGTGGCGCCCGCCCTGTGGAATGCCCTCCCACCAAATGTGAGAGAACAACAACTACTAGACTTTTAGAAGACATCTGAAGGCAGACCTGTTCAGGGAAGTTTTTAATGTGTGACATTTTAATGTATTTGTAATCTTTGCTGGAAGCCGCCCAGATTGGCTGGGGAAACCCAGCTAAATGGGCGGGGTACAAATAATAAATAATAATTATTATTATTGGTGCTGTGGGTTAAACCACCGAGCCTAGGACTTGCTGATTAGAAGATCAGCGGTTCGAATCCCGGCAATGGGTGAGCTCCCATTGCTCGGTCCCTGCTCCTGCCAACCTAGCAGTTCAAAAGCACCTCAAAGTGCAAGTAGATAAATAGGTACTGCTCTGGCGGGAAGGTAAACGGCGTTTCCGTGCGCTGCTCTGGTTCGCCAGAAGCAGCTTAGTCATGCTGGCCACATGACCCGGAAGCTGTACGTCGGCTCCCTTGGCATATAAAGCGAGATGAGCGCCGCAACCCCAGAGTCGGCCACGACTGGACCTAATGGTCAGGGGTCTTCTTCTTTTTTATCATCATCATCATCCCAGAGGCATCATTCGCACGCAGAGCTTGTAGCCAGGGCTGCTGCATTAAACTGCTGTGCAAGCCTTTGGGAGGCAGAGACGCCAGAGGGCATCTAAGGAGGGAGGGAAGGAAAGAGGGACAGGCCAGTGTTGCCTGCGGCTCCCCTGACCACCATTCAAGGCACCCCAGGGTGCCACGGCACACTGGTTGAAAGCCACTGGCATAGGGGATTCGCTCCATCACCTCAATCATTTGGGTGTCCCCTTTCTGAAACTTTTCCAACCTGCAATATCCTTTGGATAGGTGAGGTGGCTAGAATCGTGAACAGTATTGCAAATCTGGTCACACCGTAGATTTGTATAACAGCCTTACATCACTGGCAGTTTCGATTCCTTTCCAGAGGATACCTAGCAGGGAGTTTGCCTTTCATTTTTACAGCTGCCGCACACCGGATCACCATCTTCCTCAAGCAATCTACTGCGACCCCAAGGTCTCATTCCTGCGGAAGTTTATAGAATAAGATCTAAAAGATCGCTTTGCCCAAAGGTGCATCGCTTTGCACTTGCTTTCGCTGAACCCCGTTTGCCCTTTTAAAATCCACTCACTCAGCTTCGAGAGATTCTTTTGGAGCTCTCCACAATCCCTTTTTTGCATTAGCTACCCAAAACGATTCGGTCTCATCGGCAAATGTGGGTCGCTCTCTGCTCACCCCTAACCCTACACCACTGATGAACAAATCATGGGGACAAAGCAAAAACTGATGGCACTGGGTCTTTCTCTTCTGGTTGGCCTTCTCCTTCACCCACCCCAGTCCCAATGGGTGGCTTTGCTGCCTGCCAGTGTCCTCTTCCCCATCTCCCTATCTCCCAAGAGGTCTCTAGATTGCAGTTGAACGCTGAGACAGAGCGATCATGGATTTGTACAATTGTAGAGTTGGAAGGGTATGGGACACAGGTGGCGCTGTGGGTTAAACCACAGAGCCCAGGACTGGCCAATCAGAAGGTCGGTGGTTCGAATCCCCGTGACGGGGTGAGCTCCCGTTGCTCGGTCCCTGCTCCTGCCCACCTAGCAGTTCAAAAGCACGTCAAAGTGCAAATAGATACATAGGTAACACTCTGGCGGGAAGGTAAACAGCGTTTCCGTGCGCTGCTCTGGTTCACCAGAAGCAGCTTGGTCATGCTGGCCACATGACAGCTGTACGCCAGCTCCCTCGGCCGATAAAGCGAGATGAGCACCGCAACCCCAGAGTCGGACATGACTGGACCTAATGGTCAGGGGTCCCTTTACCTTTACCTAGAGTTGGAAGGGACCCTCCAGGGTCACCTGGTCAAAAGTATGAAGCTGGAGTGCCCCATTTTGCCCTGATGGACCAGGCCCCCCCACATGATCTGGGTTCCTTACTGGTGGTTGAAAGGAGATGTCACATGGCAGATAAAGATGATGGATTTTTCTGGAGCTGGCCGACCTGACTGGAAGAGTCCGCGACCAGAAGGAGGAGTACCAGGAAGAATGGAAGAAATTTAAAGACTATTTAGCTAAATATGTCAAGATAACTTAATTGGAAAAGCTTGCAAATATTAGATAGGCTTAGGATTGAAATATGTAACGATAAGATTTAAGATATTTAAAGCTAAATTAGAAAGAACGAAAGATGTTAAGTGATCAAGTGAGTTTTTTGAGAAAATTGATTTTGGAAAACTGTTAAAATGATATACAGTGGTACCTCAGGTTAAGTACTTAATTCGTTCCAGAGGTCCGTACTTAACCTGAAACTGTTCTTAACCTGAAGCACCACTTTAGCTAATGGGGCCCCCTGCTGCTGCCGCGCTGCTGGAACATGATTTCTGTTCTCATCCTGAAGCAAAGTTCTTAACCTGAAGCACTATTTCTGGGTTAGCGGAGTCTGTAACCTGAAGCGTATGTAACCTGAGGTACCACTGTATAATGAAATTCAACCAAGGGGATTTGAGGAAGTCACTTAATAATTTTACCAAGATTGAAGCAGGATGTCTGTATGTTTATATGTCTGTTTGTTTTTGAATTTTTGGAAAATTAATTTTAAAAAAATTGAAAAAGAAAGAAAGAAAGGAGATGTCACAAGGGCCCAGCGACACCTTTGCCACAAAAGGGCCTCAGGAGGGATCTTTTGACACCCCCATATTCAGTCGCCAGTGCCTGGAGGAGGGAACCTTGTTGTTGAGAGACAGCACGGCATAGTGGTTAGAGTGTTGGACTAGGACCCAAGAGACCAGGGTGCAACTCCCCACTCAGCCACAGAGCCCCCTGGATGCAGTGGCGTAGCGTGCGTTGTCAGCACCCGGGGCAAGGCAAGTAATTTGCGCCCCCTAACCCGTGGATTTGCACCCCCTAACCCTAACCCCCAGATGTTGCGCCCCCCCTGCACCCCCCACACTACGCCACTGCCTGGATGTGACCTGGGGCCAGTCCCTTGCTGCCTCTCAGCCTAACCTCACAGGGTTGTTGTGGGGGATTAAATGCCCCCTTGAGGAAACAAGAAGAAATTCCGACGAAAGAAGAATGGCGGACGAAAATAATGGACTATGCAGAATTGGACAAAATGACAGGAAGGATTCGAAACCTGGGGGACCAGATATTTACAGAAGGTTGGAAGAAGTATATGAGCTATTTGAAAAGCAATTGTAACCAACAAATTACATTAGTAGGACTACAAGGAGTTTTGTAAGGAGGAATATATGAAGTGCTACAAAGTAGATAAAGAATAGAGATATTGGTTATGAGTTTTAAATGTAACAGGGGAAATAAGAAATGTATACTAAGAGATTAGACTGGAACATTTTCAGACAGGACTGATGGAAGTAAAAAAAAAATTGAATAAGATGTAAAAATATTTTTAAGTACTGTTGAAAATGGTATGTTAAAAAGAAACTAATAAAAATTTATATTAAAAAATAAATAAATACCCCCTTGAGCTCTGTGGAGAAAAAGGTGGGATATAAATACAGTAACAAAAATTAAAATAAACAACAACAACGACAACAATAATACGGGAGCACCCCAAAGGTAAAGTCCTTCCCCTCCTATCTCCCCCAGCGTAAGATTCTGGGCCTGCAATGCTGTTTGGCAGTTCAGGACTGACCGCCTTCCAGGGACACCCCACCCCCCCCCCAGCCTTCCTGGCCTTTGGGTCCTCTGCCTTCAGGGCAGCTTCCCTGCTGACATTGTCCTGGGGGGGGAGCGTGTAGTCCTGGCCCCAAAGAGCCAGCAGGAGGAGAAAGCAAGGAAAGGCCTTGCCAGGAGTGGAGGAGGAGGAGGACTGTGGGGGGGGGAGACAATACAAGTTATTAGAGCAGAAAGCGCTTTTGAGATGGAAATGAGCCCTGAAGTGGAAGAGAGGCCAATTTGGATGCAGCAAAGCTTCCTTTTCTGACCAGGAAGGGCCCCTCTCCTCACCCGTCCCCAGTAACACTCATTTATTTCATTTTTACCCCACTTGATTGTAAAGGAGAAACCTCCAAGGGGTTCACGAAAGAGATAAAACGATAAAATTATCGCCAAGAAAAATTAGCAGTAATAATTTAAGACATCCGTAACATTAAAATGGCAATGGACTAAAAACCGATTAAGACTAGCATCCGCTTTCTGAACAACTGGATAGGCTTGTCCTAATGAAAATGATTTTAGCAGGCAACGAAAAGAGTGCAGTGAAGACGTCCGCCTGCTGTCAAGAGGCAGGCAGTTCCAAAGTGAGCGTGCTGTCACCCTAAAATCTAGTATTTAGGTCTTATGCTATTGGAAGCAATCAAATTAGGCGTTTATGGGGCGAGGTGATCTTGCAGGTAAACTGGTTAAGTAACAGGTAAAAATGCTGTTAAGTAACACCTTGAACTTGGCCAGGGATTATATCTGCAACCATTGTATATCTCCGAGCGCAGGTGGAGGAGGCAGGAGCGGCACTGCTCCCATCAATAATCCACTTTCTTCATTGCCCCCCCCACGCACCATATTCAGCTGAAGAGAGACATATTCCCCCACCCCTGCCCAACAAGCCCCCGCGTCCTCAAAGGGGACCAGAGGAACTCCCTGCCACTGGATAAACAAACATCACAGCCACTGCCAAGAGATCGCACTCAAAAACACTCCCTTGCACCACACGCTCAGAGGGGGAGCCCGCTGCCCCCTTTTTACGCCCCCCCCCAACTCTGCAGAGCAGCTGGCAGCAGCCTCACGGCCCTGGGCTCCCTAGGAAGGTAGCGGACTCTCCATCGGCCTGGGAGTCTTGTGATTGCTGCCTTGAGGGGGTTAAGCTGGATGACCTTTGGCGTCCCCCTTCCAGCTCTCCAGTTCGACGGGTGTCGCCCGGCATGCTCTCCCTGGGTCTGGAGGTAGCAGCGCCTCCCCACGCCCCGATGGTCCCGCTGCCCCCTTACCGGTGATGGTAGTCCCGCTTGATGGGGGCGCGCGTCTCGGGGGCGCTCAGCTCGGCGCGGGGCTCCATGGCTCCGTCGGCGGGCTCCCTGGCGATGCTGCCCATCCTCTGACAGCGGCTGGCGCGGAGGAGGAGGAGGCGCGGAGGCGGCCTGCTCCCTTTTACCCGGGAGATAGGCTATCAGCCCGGCCCAGCTGATGGCCCTCCTCCTCCCGCCCCCCGCCAGCCCATAGCCTCCCGGCCCCCCTTGCTGTGCCTTGGCTTGGAGGGCTGCCCCGCTCGCTCAGGCTGGCCAGCGCCCCCGCCTCCCCGCCACGACTGCGCTCCCCTGCCGGGGACTTTGCTCCTCCTGCCGGTGCGTATTTTTAGCCTCTCCCCCCACCAAACACAAACACCACCTCCCCGTCCTCTTCTTGCTCCCAGGCAGCCATCCCAGCTGCAGGCGGACCCCTCCCGGGCCTGATTGGGGTGGAGAGAGTGGGGCGGGAGAGAGAAGGGGTGGGATCCTGCAAAGGGCTCTCTGCAAGATGCGCGCATTTGCAGCTCGCCGGAGGCGCTTTCCAGAAGCGCGCCAGGCGCTCTCGAATACACACACGCCGGACCTCTCCCTCTCTCCGTTCCTCGCAGTTTCATGCCAGCGATCCTGAGATCATAAGGCGATCTATACACCATAAACCTATGGCGCGACCACATTGGGAAGGCTGCACGCGGTTCTCGCTGCCAAAGGGATGTGAGAGAATTGGGACAGGCTCGGAAAAAGGCAACCGAAACCATCAAGGGGCTGGAGCGACTCTCCTGAAATGTTGCAGTTTTTGGGGCATTTTAGATCAGAGAAAAGGCGAGGCATTCCTGCACTGCAGGGGGTTGGACTAGATGACCCTTGGGGTGCCTTCCAGCTCTACAACTATTCTATGCCATGGGTAGGCAACTTAAGGGCCGGGGGCCAGATTCGGCCCAATCGCCTTCTAAATCCGGCCGTGGACAGTCCGGGAATCAGGGTGTTTTTACATGCGTAGAATGTGTGCTTTTATTTAAAATGCATTGCTGGGTTATTTGTGGGGCATAGGAATTCATTATTTTTCCCCCAAAATATAGTCCGGCCCACCACAAAGTCTGAGGGACAGTGGACCGGCCCCCTGCTGTAAAAGTTTGCTGACCCCTGTTCTGTGCAGCTACATGATAAAAAGGTAAAGGGTAAAAGGACCTCTGACCATTAGGTCCAGCCATGGCCGACTCTGGGGTTGTGGTGCTCATCTCGCTTTATTGGCCGAGGGAGCCGGTGTACAGCCTCCGGGTCATGTGGCCAGCATGACTAAGCTGCTTCTGGCGAACCAGAGCAGCACACGGAAACACCGTTTTAGCTTCCGGCCGGAGCGGTACCTATTTATCTACTTGCACTTTGACCGAGCAACGGGAGCTCACCCTGTCGCGGGGATTCGAACCACTGACCTTCTGATCGGCAAGCCCTAGGCTCTGTGGTTTAACCCACAGCACCACCTAAGTGACATGATAGACATTAATAAAATTGTGCAGGGCATGGCGAGAGTGGAGAGAGTTTCTTCGGCACCAATTGGCCAACGATGCCCAGGAGAAAGGCCTCTGGTTTCTTCAGGAAGGTATATTTAAATACCTTTTTCAATTCATTATATATCATTTCCCAGAAAGCCTTAATCCTGGGGCACGTCCACCAAAGGTGGAAGAATGTACCTTCAGTTTCCTTACATTTCCAACATTTATTATCGGGCAAATGATAGATTTTTGCAAGCTTGACTGGTGTCATGTACTACCTGTATACCATTTTCATAATATTCTCTCTTAAGGCATTACATGCCGTGAATTTCATACCTGTTGTCCATAACCGTTCCCAGTCAGCAAACATAATATTATGTCCAATGTCCTCTGCCCATTTAATCATAGCAGATTTAACCGTCTCGTCTTGAGTATTCCATTTTAACAGCAAGTTATACCAGTGTTTCCCAACCACTGTTCCGCGGCACACTAGTGTGCCGCGAGATGTTGCCTGGTGTGCCGCGGGAAAAATTAAAAAATTTGAAATATTTTTTTTTTAAGTCAAATTTTCGATTGGGGCGCCGTCACTAGATGACCCCTGGGGTTCCCTCCCTCCCTCCCGCTCTGCGCCTCCCTCCTCCTCCTCCGGGGAGGCCCTTCCTGGCTCTCGGCCAAGGCTTGGCGGCTGCCACTCACTCACTCGCTCGCCCACCCGTCCCTCCATCCCTGCACCCGGCCTCTCCCCCTCCGTCCCCGGCGCGGGGGCTGCCGGGATCCGTAGTCCCCTCGCCCTTGGGCTCCGTGCCCGCGCGGGGTGCGCGAACTACATTTCCCAGCATGGCCTGGCGGGCCGGGCGTTTTGTTTGAAGCGCTCTTCTCCCGGCCATGGAATGAGCGCGGAGATCGGGCGGCAGGATGGAGCCCGGGGATCCCTGCGGAGGCGGAGCGACGGAGGCTGCCCCCCAGGTAGGGCTGCCTCGGGGGGGGTGTTATTTTTGCAATGCTGCATCCGCGCCGGAGGGGACGCATCGGACCGCGGGGAGACCCCTTGGCGTGCGTGCAAGGCAATGCATGCGTGCAGGCGTTGCATGGAGTGCAGTGCAATGCAATGGCAACGCGGCGCCCTGCATGCATGCATGCAACTTCCACCGGCGCTCCGGACTTGGCAGGTGAGGGGGGTCCCCAGTGGGCGGCAGAGAGAGCCGGAAGGGCGAAGGGGAGCCGGGGGGGAGCAGCGCTGCTCCCCGAGCCGAGCCCGGGGGGAAACTTCGGCGTCGTTGCGCCGGGTGTTGGAAGCAGAGGCTGGCGGGGGCCCCTCACCTGCAAAACCTGGTCGCCTCTCATATATTTCGTGCATTGCATTCATCGCCCGCTTTCTCCTCCAAGGAGCTCCCGGGGGCGCGCGTGGTTCTCCCCGTGTTATCCTCGCAACAACAGCCCTGCGAGGTGGGTCAGGCGAGTGGCCCAAGGGAGCACCCAGGGATTGTCCTGGCCAGGTGGGGTGATTTGAACCCTGCTCTCTGCCCGGTCTTCGTCCTCATTTAGCCTCCACATGTGCATGACTGTGCATGACTGAGGTTTTCCCCCGTCTTGGCTATGGTGTGAGTCTGTGCTGTTAATTAATGGGGTTCTGCCTTCGGAGAAAATGAGCCAGCCCTCAAGCAGGTGATTATGTAATTTGCTAGCAATTCATGTCCCTCCCGGCGTGACGCTGCGCGCTGACGTCACGGGGCTGTAATGGTGGTGTGCCTTGAGATTTTTTTCATGAAACAAGTGTGCCTTTGCCCAAAAAAGGTTGGGAAACACTGAGTTATACATTCTTGAAAGTATCTTAGTTTCAGGATCTAACAGTTCTGTTTCCAACTTTGATTTTTTCATGTATGCAGCAACAGCAGCAAAAATACTCATCGCAAAATATTGGAAGACACAAGGTTTACCCACTCTGGAAGAATGGCAAATGAAGGTGATGGACTACATGGAACTGGCAGAAATGACTGGCAGAATCCATGACCAGGGAGAAGAGTCGGTGCAAGAGGATTGGAAGAAATTTAAAGACTACTTGCAGAAATACTGTAAAATTAATGAATGTTAAAATGATGTTGGAATGGAAAATAAGTGGTATTGGCAAAAAGATTATTAAGAATATGCAAATATGGATTGACAATGGTTGAAAATACATAGTTATAATAGGTTAAGATACTGAGTAAAGATAAATGATAGAGGGTAAGGATTTGCTGAAAGGAATTTTAAACAGGAATACAAAAGGGGAGGTGTGAGGAAGCCAGGAAACAAGTAAATGAACTATAAGACATGAAATACTGATTTTTCTTTTTTCTTAACTGTTTTTTACTTTTTGTGTGATTTGCCTTTGGTATTTTTGTATCCTTTTTTCTACTCTATTTTTTATGTTTAAATTTTGTAACCTTTTATTGTTTCTTAAATTTTAATAAATACTATCTTAAAAAAGAGAGAGAGTGGAGAGAGTTTTTCTCCCTCTCTCAAAACACTAGAACTCCTGGACATCCAGTGAAGCTGAAGGTGCAGGACAGATAAGAGAAGAGAACTTTTTCATGCAACACAAAATTCAACTGTGGAACTCCCTCCCCCAGTAAGCAGCAAGGACCTCGCATGGCTTTAAAAGAGGCATTGAAAGAGACAAGTTCATGGCGAGGTCTCGGCTCTGCCTTCACAGTTGGAGGCAGCAAGGCTTCTGGACAGCAGCTGCTGGAAACCACAAGAGGGGAGAGGGTTGGCCACTGTGAGAACAGGATGCTGGACTAGGCTGGCCTGATCTAGGAGGCTGTTCCTATGTCCTTATGGGAAGCCAGGGACCAGGCTTAAGGCACTCCTGGAATCTACCAGGAACAAACCCTGTTGCAGATACACAAACAAATCGGCCACTTATTTCCTCTAAGTTTCATTATATTGCTGGTTAGAGTTTTGTGGGGATTTACTATTCTGTTGTAGATATTTAATTCTTACGTATGCTTAGCAACTGTCAGTCTCAGGACTGTCCTGCCCACGGACTGTCTTGGCAGAGTGGTGCATGCTCTGGTTATCTCCCGCTTGGACTACTGCAACGCGCTCTATGTGGGGCTACCTTTGAAGGTGACCCAGAAACTACAAGTAATCCAGAATGTGGCAGCTAGACTGGTGACTGGGAGCGGCCGCCAGGACCACATAACACCGGTCTTGAAAGACGTACACTGGCTCCCAGTACGTTTCCGAGCACAATTCCAAGTGTTGGTGCTGACCCTTAAAGCCCTAAACGGCCTCGGTCCAGTATACCTGAAGGAGCGTCTCCACCCCCATCATTCTGCCTGGACGCTGAGGTCCAGCGCCGAGGGCCTTCTGGCGGTTCCCTCATTGCGAGAAGCAAAGCTACAGGGAACCAGGCAGACGCAGAGGGCCTTCTCGGTAGTGGCGCCCGCCCTGTGGAACGCCCTCCCACCAGATGTCAAAGAGATAAACCTGACATTTAGAAGACATCTGAAGGCAGCCCTGTTCAGGGAAGTTTTTAATGTGTGACATTTTAATGTATTTTTAATCTTTGTTGGAAGCCACCCAGAGTGGCTGGGGAATCCCAGCCAGATGGGCGGGGTACAAATAAATTATTATTATTATTATTATTATTAGTTCACCATCAGGGATGAAGTCAAACTGTTGGAAGTGTTACAGCACCTGTTGTGGCTGTAGAGACCGATGGAGGAGAGACATGTTTTGTTGCAGCTGGGCGTCCGTCCGGTTGTGCTGCTGTAGATGTGCCTCAATGCTTGTTCTCTCTGCACTCTTTCCAGCAGTCGTGTCTCCTCTGGTTGCACCAAAATGATTGTGTCCCTTGCACGAAAGCATGTATGGCAATCTCTAGTACAGCAGCTCATCCTTGGATGCCTTCCCTATAAAGAGCAGTGTGAAACAGGGTTGCTTTCTCGCCCCAACTCTGTTTGGCAAATTCTTCTCCCGGTTGCTCTCCCCTGCCTTCAATTCTTAGGCATGCCACCATGAAATCCAGCTCTGGGGAAGCTGGGCTGCTCCACTCGGTGCTCATTCTGGGGCTGTTCTAGGAGCCAGGGGGCCACGAGTGCAGGGAGAGAGCGTGGAGACGGATCTGTCATTTGAATGATGAGCAATGGGGAGAGGTAGCCAAAACGCTACATAGATTAAGACCAGGCGCCATTGTGTGGATCTTCCAGCAGAGGGCGCCCCTTGTCCACCAGAAGCATGGATGCTCTTAACAAAATAGATGGATGATAGATAGAAGATAGATAGATAGATAGATAGATAGATGATAGATAGATAGATAGATAGATAGATAGATAGATAGATAGATAGATAGATAGATAGATGATAGATAGATAGAAATAAATACATACATAAATAAATAAATAAATAAATAAATAAATAAATAAATAATAGCTTTATTGTCAATACGCCACCTGTGTGCAGTGAAATTAAACAAGCCCAGTCCCCCCCCCCCTACACTCAGTCTTGTTCGCACTCTGTGTGCTTGTTGGAAGTCAATTGCACCACTATTTATTCTTTTTCATTCATTTTTTCTTCATTTTTTCTAATCAGAAAGCTTAGACCTTTTTTTGGAAGGAGTTGGCATTTGTCCTTTGGTGGGACCTGGAAGACCACCAGATACATTATTAAGGCAGAACTTCTGCAAACTGTTTTGCCCCCACAACCACAACAGCCTTACTGATTATTCCCCTTTTCCAGTATTCATACATCGGCATACAGTTAGATTTCCTTTGATTTCTTTTCCTGAGAGTTGTATGTTATCGATTGCGTTCTCACAATGAAAGCCAGTCTGGTGGCACTTGGAGGCCATCCTTTATTCAGCTGGCCATGTCTCATGCAGACTTTGGCTTGTGCCACCGCTTTCGTCCAGGAAAACCCGCTCTTTGGTGCTGAATCAAAACAAATGTCAATCGGATTTGCTGAAATTCAGTGCTAAAGAATGGGTTTTCCCAGGCAGCGCAAACAGAAAGGTGTTCGGACACTTGCTTAGAAGTCCTGTCATCAAGATGACCAAAGGGGCCAACTTTGTTGACCGAAGCCATCAGTTGCATTCCTGTTTTCACAGGAAGGTACCCCCATCTAGTCCAACCCCCGTAGGAAAGTTGCAGGCAGGACAGTCCCCACCCCAGCTTCTGGCCTTCCAAATTTCAGACAGACGAGGGAAAAGGGGTTCCAAGGCCTGAGACTGGGGGAAATGCAAAGTGCCTACAAATGTCGTGCCACTTGCAGAAAAGTGTGACCTTGCCAACGACAGCACCCCACAAATCAGCCTCTAATCCACAAGGGTCTCTCTCTCCAGCCACAGTAAGGCTCCATTCCTAAAATCACTTAGTAAACTTCATGGGGTTTATTCCTGAGCAAATAGACGTCAGATTGTGTTGGCATATCTCGTCCTTCAAACAGGCCAGCTCTGTCCCCCACGTTCCCACACACACCTCACTTTTGCCATTAATTATACACCAGAAACTCCAAATAATGGCTGGTACTGCCACCAGGAAGCTTTGAAGGCCAAGTTCTGGGGGGGGGGGGGACAGTCCCATCTCAAGACTTCACAGAGCTGCATTTGAGACACACACACCCCCCAAAAAACCCTCTCACTGGCTGGTGGCTGCAACTGGGCGAAGCAAATCCAATCTACCCCATTCAAAGGTCCCACTGTGCAAATTTATTCAGGCTGGGTGGCAACTGAAACTCAAAGGAGATTTGGAAGAGCTTAAGAGCTTCAGCTGATTTGTGCAACAGCGAATTCAAACAGAATACAAAAGAGAGAATGACACTGAAGTGTAAAATGGGCTTTCAGGATGAAATTCAGATATAAATAAATTCACCCTGGTGCCCTGGACTCTGAAAGACACATCACAAGGCAGGAAGTGCTAAGAATACTCATCACACCAGGCGAATTTGGTCACAGAACAACTTCCTCAGCTGATTATAAAGAAATCACATGGACAAAGCGCTTTCTCGCTTCATGGGGAGCAGGGGGGCCCTGATCCAGTGGCGTAGCGTGGGGGGTGCAGGGGGGGCCGGCCGCACCGGGCGCAACATCTGGGGGTTAGGGTTAGGGGGCACAAATCCACGGGTTAGGGGGCGCAAATCTACGGGTTAGGGGGCGCAAATTACTTGCCTTGCCCCGGGTGCTGACAACCCACGCTACGCCACTGCCCTGATCCAACAAACCAGCAGCCTGAGTTTTCATGGCACAGAAGCAGTGTGGCAATGGGACAGCGGGCTTCGACATTTGCACTATTCCACACCCCAGGCAGGACCAGCCTCTGGGAAGACAAGGAATGCATCGTTGGTGACCAGACTCCTGCTTCCTAAGAGATTTCATGCTGGGAACATTCTAGTCCTTCATAGCAAACAGCAGCTACGAACCTCAGGCCCCCGGGTATGGGCAATGCCTGACTGCTTCCATGCTCCTCCCCATCACAGAGAAGACGGACAGTGCAGCAAACACATTGTCTCTGTAGCCTTCACAACACCCTTGCAAGGAAGGTGTCAGGGGCTGGTGTGGTTGCTCAAGAGTAAATAGGCAAGACTCCGACCTGTCTTTTCCAGGCTTTATTCTTGGTGCAAGCTATTTACAATGAAGAGCATTGAAATTCATGTCTGGCTCAATCGCTAGCAGAATCCGGGAGCGGTCGGTCTTTGTACCTCCCCCAGCATAAAAGTGGTGTCACCCCCAGTCTTCTCAGCCCCTCCCTACACCGAAGACTACGGCGCAGAATGGGCGCTGGCAGGGACGTACTTCCCGCCTCTCTGGTTTGCTCAGGCTCAGGGTTGAGGCTCTCCCAAGCATTCCCTGGTCCCTGTGCCTCTTCTCCACTGGAGGTGGGGCTTCCCTCCTGGCTGGAGGAGGAACTGCTTTGCAAGATTTTTGGAGGCTCCCTATAACACAACTGCCCTTCCATCTCTCGTCTCTGAGCTGATGGCAGTTCCCTGACAGAAGGCCATGCGATTTTATCCAAAACTGCAGCTGCATCGCCAAGGGTGGAATGTGTGCTAAAGCTGACGGCAGCTTCCCCAAAAAACACTCAAGGATCTGAGTGTGATAGGCCTTCTGAGCATATGAACATAAAAACAGCCTGCAGGATCAGGCCAACAGGGGCCTATCTGGCCCGGCATCCTGTTCTCACAGTGGCTCACATGTGGGAGCAGAGCCATAGTTCCATAGTTTAACTATGCGCTGCATAAATAAACACTTTCTTTTCTCTGTCCCAAATCTTCCAACCTTCAGCTTCATTGGATATCTACTAGTTCCAGAGTTTGGATGCGGGTGGCGCTGTGGGTTAAACCACAGAGCCTAGGACTTGCCGATCAGAAGGTCAGCGGTCCAAATCCCCGTGATGGGGTGAGCTCCTGTTGCTCGGTCCCTGCTCCTGCCAACCTAGCAGTTCGAAAGCACGTCAAAGTGCAAGTAGATAGATAGGTACCGCTCCGGCGGGAAGGTAAACAGTGTTTCCGTGCGCTGCTCTGGTTTGCCAGAAGCGGCTTAGTCATGCTGGCCACATGACCCGGAAGCTGTACGCCGGCTCCCTCGGCCAATAAAGCGAGATGAGCGCCACAACCCCAGAGTCGTCGACGACTGGACCTAATGGTCAGGGGTCCCTTTAGTTCCAGAGTTAAGAAGGAGCCAAAAACACATTTCTCTCTCCATGCCAAATGCTGCAACTTTTCTTCACAGGGGAGTCTCTCTACTCCCCCTGGATCATTCTGCTTGCCTTTTACTGAACCTTTTCCAACTCTACAATATCCTTTTTGAAGTGACGCAACTAAAACTGCACATGGCATTTCAAATGCAGTTGCAACACGAATTTGTTGTATGATGACATTGTGATGTCAGCAGTTTTATCTTCAATGATCCCTAGCATGCAATTTGCCTTTGTCACGGCCGCCACACACTGGGTCAACATCTTCCTTGAGCTGCCTGCTACGACCCCAAGGTCTTGTTCCCGCTCCGTCACCCCCGGTTCAAGCCCCATGAGTGCATATGTGAATTTGAGAAACAGAAACTGCCCAAACTTGCATCGCTTGAAACACATGGAATTGCATTTGCCATTTTCTACTTCTTTGGTGATCCCTCGTAGTTGAATAAGATTGTCTTCCATTAACACGGTCTTAACTGTGAGTCCGTAAATGACTGTGGAGACCAATTCTGGATCCACATGTCCTTCCACAGTGGGGACATAAGTTTCTGGGTGGAAGTTAATCATGATGAGGGTTTACTAAACATGCCTTCCTCTTAGCGCATTTCTCCCTTTCGTCCTGAGTTTGAGCGTCTTCAAAGCCCACGACTGTTCTCAGGCCAGTGTTTTCCAGTTGCCGGTGTTTATACTACATTTTTTTAGATTTGCATTCAGAGAGTCTTTGAACCTCTTTTGTTGACCACCAGCATTACGCTTTCCATTTTTAAGTTCAGAATACAGCAGTTGCTTTGGAAGATGAAAATCAGGCACCCGAACAACATGACCAGTCCAACAAAGTTGTTGTTGAAGAATCGCTTTGACACTGGTGATCTTTGCTTCTTACAGTACACTGGCATTCGTTTGCCTGTCTTCCCAAGTGATGTGTAAACTTTTTCAGAGACACCGTTGATGGAATATTTCAAGGAGCTGGAAATGGCCAGTGTGGTGTAGTGGTTAAGAGCGGTAGACTCGTAATCTGGGGAACCGGGTTCGCGTCTCCGCTCCTCCACATGCAGCTGCTGAGTGACCTTGAGCCAGTCACACTTCTCTGAAGTCTCTCAGCCTCACTCACCTCACAGAGTGTTTGTTGTGGGGGAGGAAGGGAAAGGAGAATGTGAGCCGCTTTGAGACTCCTTAAAGGGAGTGATAGGCAGGATATCAAATCCAAACTCTTCTTCTTCTTCTTCTTCTTCTTCTTCTTCTTCTTCTTCTTCTTCTTCTTATAAGTGGTCCATGTTTCACAACTCGAAGCTAAGAACATGAGTTTGACCAAACTGCGGGAGGCAGTGGAAGACAGGAGTGCCTGGCGTGCTCTGGTCCATGGGGTCACAAAGAGTTGGACACGACTAAACAACAACAATAGTAAGGTTGGTAGTACAATAGCTTTGTAAACTAGCATTTTGGTTTCCCTGCGAATGTCCCTGTCCTCAAACACTCTGCACTTCAGTTGGGAGAAAGCTGCACTTGCAGAGCTCAGGCGATGCTGGATTTGCCATTTTACCATCCGTGGGGAAACTGCAGCTCCCAGAACCCCAAAACAGCAGGAGAAACAGGATCTGAGCTTGCCCACCCTGCAATTGCCTGTCCCTCTTGCAACAGCCAGCCCATCCACCTCCTGCTGTTTGGCACCATCAAAGTGGCCAGGCCTTGACCGCCAGAGGTTGCCCTAACCAAGCAGTGCAAATGGGCCATCCAGGCCTCACGTTTGGAAAGGGGGCAAAGGGCAGGGGAGGAGGCTGGCAATAAGCCCCTCTGTACACACAGCACAGCCAGAGAGCTGCCTCAGCTGCAGCGTAGCCTTGGGCAGCTTGGGGACTCTGTGGTCTCCCTTGCGCAAGGACCCCCTGCAGCCCAACTAACTGCCCAGCGGCAGCAGGAGCATCCGGCATTCTCCTAGACCCCAAGCCCACAGCCTCGGTTCAAAGTTGAAATATACTCAGAGTCGCAAAGTGATTTCATGCTCTTTATTCAGCTCATAGTGGTGAGGAGGAATGAATGAAAGAACCCTCAAAGTATCTGCTTTATATACATTATTTACACAATGGGCTGCACATGATTGGCTAATTCTGGAATTCTACTGTAAGCCAATCAGGTTGTGGATTCACTTATATCTGGAGCATGATTGGGTGGTTCCTGCCAACCAATCATACTGCTGCATTGTTCTAGGACCAATCAGACTGCTGCATTCTGAATCCTATTGTTCTAGGACCAATCAGACTGCTGCATTCTGAATCCTATTGTTCTAGGACCAATCAGACTGCTGCAATTTGGATTCTATTGTTCTAGGACCAATCAGACTGCTTCAGTTTGGATCCTATTCAACTCAGTACATAACAAAAGTTCAAAGCCAGGCGTACATACCAATAAATAAATAAATCCAAGACCATTATAGGCAACGCCCATGCCCACACCAGTCCCACCTTACGCCAGCATAATAAACACAACATCTAGAAACAGTTTCATACTAGCAATGGAACAGCCTGCTGCAGGAATCTCTTGTCCTCTGTGTGCCTTCCAAGATACAGTGGTAAGGTAAAGGTAAAGGGACCCCTGACCATTAGGTCCAGCCATGGCCGACTCTGGGGTTGTGGCGCTCATCTCGCTTTATTGGCCGAGGGAGCCGGCGTAGAGCTTCCGGGTCATGTGGCCAGCATGACTAAGCCGCTTCTGGTGAATCAGAGCAGTGCACGGAAACGCCATTTACCTTCCCGCCGGAGCGGTACCTATTTATCTACTTGCACTCTGACGTGCTTTCGAACTGCTAGGTTGGCAGGAGCAGGGACCGAGCAACGGGAGCTCACCCTGTCACGGGGATTCGAACCGCCGACCTTCTGATCGGCAAGTCCTAGGCTCTGTGGTTTAGACCACAGCACCACCTGTGTCCCTCTTTGCTAATTTAGCAGGTGTTAAATACCACCGGTACATCATTTTCACATAGTTCTCCTTCATTGTACAGCATGCTGTTGATTTTAAATCCTCCAATTCATTGGAATTTTTAAACTGCCAGGGTTGGGCTGGATGACCCTTGGTGTAACTCGCAGCTGTGCAATTGCAGTTGCTCTCCAGACATATGAGGGATGGGGTGGGGGGTAGCCCTCCACAAACTCCCTTCTCCAGCAGAAAGGGAGCCGAAAGGGCTCCTCTCTCCCCACCCTGGCAATCTCTCAGCCACAGTGGGTGGCCCAGCTCAGCCTGGCTCTGGAGATCAAAGGCCGGCGCAGGTTTGGGAGTGGCTGCGGGAGACAGCTGAGCGCAAGTCACTCCATGTCCTTCCCTGCCATTATCAGCTCCTGCAGTGGCAGGGAACTGGTGGGAACCTAGGACTGGGGGGCGGGAAGGAAGGAAGCAGAGGCAGGCGGGAGGAGGTAGGGAGAGCTTTTTGGCTCCTAGCTCAGCCTCTGCTAGCTCTGCTCTGTTCTGTCACCCAGACGGGCCCGTCTGTTGGGGCACCACAGAAAGCCCTCCCTGCTCCCCCACTGTGTGGGAGAGCATTGCACATGGGTGGGCAGGGGTCTCAAGGGACATAGATCCCCCTCCCTTTCACAGGCCTTTTAGTTAGCGTGGTGCTGTGGTTAAATGTTGGAGTAGGACCTGGGTGATCTGTGTTTGAATCACCTACTCAGTTGTGAAGCTCTCCCTGGGTGACCTCAGGCCAGTCTCCCAATTGTAGTCCAACCCACCTCAAAGGGTTGGTATGAGGATTAAAGGAGGAGGAGGGGAGGACCAGGTATACACAACCGAATAATAATAATAATAATAATAATAATAATAATAATAATAATAATAATTTTTTATTTATACCCCGCCCATCTGGCTGAGTTTCCCCAGCCACTCTGGGCAGCTCCCAATCGTGTGTTAAAAACAATACAGCATTAAATATTAAAAGCTTCCCTAAACAGGGCTGCCTTCAGATGTCTTTTAAAGATAGGATAGCTGCTTATTTCCTTCACATCTGAAGGGAGGGCGTTCCACAGGGCGGGTGCCACTACCAAGAAGGCCCTCTGTCTGGTTCCCTGTAACCTCACTTCTCGCAATGAGGGAACTGCCAGAAGGCCCTCGGCGCTGGACCTCAGTGTCCGGGCAGAATGATGGGGGTGGAGACGCTCCTTCAGGTATACAGGACCGAGGCCGGTTAGGGCTTTAAAGGTCAGCACCAACACTTTGAATTGTGCTTGCATCCTTGTAGTCGTGGCGGGGAATTGTGCTTCCTTTTTCTTTTCTTTTTTCTATTTTTCTTTTTTCTTTTCTTTTATCTTTTCCATATTTGCTTATGTTCTCTGTCATGTACTTTGATATTTTTTGTAGTTTTAAAAGTTTTTCCCCCCATTACTATTAAGGAAATTTCCTTTGTAATTTTGGTTGTCTATATTTATATGTACCTGTTTAAAGCAAAATAAAAGTTTTTTAAAAAACCAAAAACACTTTGAATTGTGCTCGGAAACATACTGGGAGCCAATGCAGATCTCTCAGGACCAGTGTTATGTGGTCTCGGAGGCCACTCCCAGTCACCAGTCTAGCTGCCGCATTCTGGATTAATTGCAGTTTCCGCGTCACCTTCAAAGGTAGCCCCACATAGAGCGCATTGCAGTAGTCCAAGCGGACAATAACTAGAGCATGCACCACTCTGGCAAGACAGTCTGCAGGCAGATGGGGTCTCAGCCTGTGTACCAGATGGAGCTGGCAGATAGCCACCCTGGACGCAGAATTAACCTGCACCTCCATGGACAGCTGTGAGTCCAAAGGTCCTTGGAGGGAAAAGGTGGGATAGAACTGCAATAACTATGGGTGTCAGACCCATCTAAATTCATGCACCCAGCAAGGATTAATATATAAGCCAGGTGAGCTTCCTTGTGAAGTAATCGCCTGGGGTGATGGGCCATTGAGAGAACAAAGGAACAGTGATGGGCAAATGGGTGGGACCTCTCCAGCTCTTAGACAGTGAGAAGGATAAAAGCCAGAGTTTGGGGATGAAAAAGTTGACCTAGAGGGGAAAAGGCAGAGCACGATGTTTGATTTCTGCTTGAATCCAAGGCTGCAGCTATGGAAGAAATGGGACCTTCTTGGGGTGTTAATGCTGTGAGCCCCTCCGTCTTGGTTTCAGGTTGTATATATGTGTAAATAAACCATATATCACAAAGACACCACAGTCTCCGTTGTGCCTCATTTCCAAAAGGAAAGAGAAACTCTGGGTAAGCACCTGGAATCCTTGCTGCCCAGAGATTGAGGTGATGTGCAACAATACAGTGGTACCTCAGGTTACAGATGCTTCAGGTTACAGACGCTTCAGGTTACACCCTCTGCTAACCCAGAAATAGTTCCTCAGGCTTCAGGATGAGAACAGAAATTGTGCTCCGGCGGCGCGGCAGCAGCAGGAGGCCCCATTAGCTAAAGTGGTGCTTCAGGTTAAGAACAGTTTCAGGTTAAGAACAGACAGTATATTAATAGTGAAATAATTATTAAGCTATAACTTAAAATTATTTTTATTCATAACAAACTTAATAATGCAAACACATTGGCATTTGGCGATAACAAAATTTCCTTTAGAAACACAATTTACAAAGACTGATAAAGTCCAGGGGTAGGCAAACTAAGGCCCGGGGGCCGGATGCAGCCAATCGCCTTCTCAATCCGGCCTGCGGATGGTCCGGGAATCAGCATGTTTTTACATCAGTAGAATGTGTCCTTTTATTTAAAATGCATCTCTGGGTTATTTGTGGGGCATAGGAATTTGTTCATTTCCCCCTCAAAAAAATATAGTCCAGCCCCCCACACGGTCTGAGGGACTGTGGACTGGCTCACGGCTGGAAAAGGTTGCTGACCCCTGATCTAGTCTCTAGAAACTTGCTATAACATGAAATAATAATAGGTGTAAATATATGATGCAAACTACTAATTATGGGACGCAGGTGGTGCTGTGGGTTAAACCACAGAGCCTAGGACTTGCCGATCAGAAGGTCGGCGGTTTGAATCCCTGCAGTGGGGTGAGCTCCCGTTGCTCGGTCCCTGCTCCTGCCAACCTAGCAGCTCAAAAGCAGTCAAAGTGCAAGTAGATAAATAGGTACCGCTCCAGCGGGAAGGTAAACGGCATTTCCGTGTGCTGCTCTGGTTCTCCAGAAGTGGCTTAGTCATGCTGGCCACATGACCCGGAAGCTGTACGCCGGCTCCCTCGGCCAATAAAGCGAGATGAGCGCCGCAACCCCAGAGTCGGCCACAACTGGACCTAATGGTCAGGGGTCCCTTTACCTTTACCTTTTACTAATAATTATAAATAGCAGAATGTAGGCACCCTATATATAGAAATGAGCAAACCAGTGATATTTGAGGGAGCAGGCCAGCAGGCCATTACTTACATCATAGGAGCCTACACAACACAAAACACTGTTGCTGTATGTAGATTTTATTTGATTTGTTTTTGAACTTATATTTTGGAAATGCACATCCAGGGGTTTTTTTCCCTTTAATTCTTTGGGGGGGGGGCAAGAGAGAGGGGCCCTAAGCTATAGCTTGTCGTCTCCTTCACTTTCCTCTGAGATTTATCTTCGCTTAATATTATTTCGGAATCTAACAGCTAAATCTGTCCTTGTCGTTTCACTGTTGTCTCTGTGCAGATGCAGTTCAGCTGTAATTTCCTCTGTAACAGTTGCACATATTTAGCCACTACGTAAATCTGGCACTGAGCAGATGCAAGACAAGACACTGTGCAGACAAACCTAGACAGCATCTTAAAAAGCAGAGACATCACCTTGCCAACAAAGGTCCGTATAAGTAAAAGCTATGGTTTTCCCTGTAGTGATGTACGGAAGTGAGAGCTGGACCATAAAGAAGGCTGGTCGCCGAAGAATTGATGCTTTTGAATTCTGGTGCTGGAGGAGACTCTTGAGAGTCCCATGGACTGCAAGAAGATCAAACCTATCCATTCTGAAGGAAATCAGCCCTGAGTGCTCACTGGAAGGACAGATTCTGAAGCTGAGGCTCCAATACTTTGGCCACCTCATGAGAAGAGAAGACTCCCTGGAAAAGACCCTGATGTTGGGAAAGATGGAGGGCACAAGGAGAAGGGGACGACAGAGGACGAGATGGTGGGACAGTGTTCTCGAAGCTACCAGCATGAGTTTGATCAAACTGCGGGAGGCAGTGGAAGACCGGAGTGCCTGGCGTGCTCTGGTCCAGGGGGTCACAAAGAGTCGGACACGACTAAACGACTAAACAACAACAACAAATCTGGCACTGCTTCCAGCTAAGACTGGCATTGGGCTCCCTCTGCAAAGACTTGCCTCTTAGAGGGTTCCTGAGGTCCTTCTCCCGCCTTCCAAAACAAGCTGCAGCCATCACATGAGGAAGCCCCAGAGTCCCTGATAGTTTTATCATCTCGTAGGCAGAGCTGGTGGCCTCACAGCAGAGGCAAACCTCGTGACCCCACCTAAGCCTCAGTTTCCCAGTAAAAAGAAGATAAAATGTACCTAAAGCTTCTGTGACTCGGCAATAATTCCAGATAAGCTGAAATTGTAGTCCTTTTGGCGCCTGCTAAAAATATTCCTGTTTAGGCAAGCTTACCTAGATGCTTAGAAAGTTGAGCTCATTTTAATCTGTTTTATTATTTCAACTTTTCTGTGTTTTAAAGTACAGCTGTGAATTTTTATCGATTGTATTATTATTATTATTTTTAAAAAAGTTTTTATTTATACTTTTCAAGTTGATACATTTCATTAGTTTTAAAATCAATTTAACATTTCAAAGTCTGACTTCCTTCCCCTTCTTTCTGCGGTTCATTAAATTTATTTTTTTGTATCTTCTGCATATCCAAATTCATTGAATTTGCTCATTTAATTATCTACTTTAAATATATAATCCTGCTAATGTTTTGATCTGTTTGCAATTTATCTTTAAATATTCAATAAACCTTTTCCATTCTTTTATAAAAAGTTTGTTATCTTGATTTCTTAATCTTCCGGTAAGTTTCGCCATTTCTGCATAGTCCGTACGTTTTTGTATCCATTCTTCCTTTGCTGAGACAATTTCTTCTTTCCATTTCTGGGCAAGTAACATTGTTGCACAAATAAGTTTCTATATAATTTAGGTAGTTCTGTTCCTATAATTCCTAAGAGAAAGGCTTCTGGTTTTTGTTTTTTTCACAAACGTTATTTTGAGCACCTTTTTCATTTCAGTGTAAATCATTTCCCAGTAAGCCTTAACCTTGCTGCAAGGCCACCACATATGATAAAAGGAACCTTCTTTCTCTTTACATTTCCAACACTTATTTGATTTAGATTTGCACATTTTTGCCAGTTTACTCAGTGTTATTATCTTTTTGTAAACCGCTTTGAGGGATGTTGTTTCTGTTTTACAATCTAGCGGTGTATAAATTTTATTAAAATAAATAAATAAATAAATAAATAAATGTGAGATTACAGAGGCATGTTCTAATACCCAGTCTACCAGAGAGTACTGAATATACAGCTTGTTATAAACTATTTTATTTATTTGTTCATTTCCTTTCTTTGCATAAATGTTTACTGCAATCAGAAAGTCAGCATCTCCACAGCAGCATTTTGTAACTGTTATTTTCTGTTTTTGTCGCATCATTAATTCTATGTATGTTTACTGAAAAACACTTCGTTTCCATCTCACAGATCGTTTCCCCAAAAAGGGCTGCTTCCTTGTTGCTTCTCCCCTCTGAATTTCTCCACCCTTGTTGGGCAAGTTATTGTTCCTTGCAATTGTCTCTTCTTCAGCATTTTGAACCACAGTTTGTTCTTCCTTATCCATGCACATCTAAACTGAATCTTTCTTTCGTCTAAACACTTTGTAAAAAACAACAACCCAAAAACCCACAGGTTGCCTTTGCCTCAAAACATCAGGTTGGTTGTACATCACCTAATATTTCTATGTCTCTTCAGATTATGACATTTCACTCTTATATATTTAATGTGAATATCCTTGTCAAGTTTATTTTTAACTGCAGATCTCAGGTTAATCCTATAAGCTCTTTCTGTGACTCCCACTCTCGTCCTAGACTCTGTACCTTAAAGGTACTCTGACTGGTCGTCTCCTTCACCTTCCTCTGGGATTCATCTCCGCTTAATATTATTTCAGAATCTAACAGCTAAATCTGTCCTTGTCATTTCACTGTCGTCTCTGTGCAGATGCAGTTCAGCTGTAATTTCTTCTGTAACAGTTGCACATATTTAGCCACTATTTAGCCATTTTAGCCACTAGTTATATGTCTTTTTGCGTTTCCATCTCAGCTTTTACATTTATTGTCCACAACCTTTAATAGCACCTGAGAGAGGTCCCATTTATTCTGGAACTTTTTGGTCTCCCCCTTGTATGAATTTCATCTTTCTTCACTTTCTTTCAGTCTATCATCTCTCCTCTGGGTTTCTTTAGCTCTGTTGCAAATATTTCTCCAACATCACAAACTGTTAACTGTGATGTCTCCTCCTCCTCTGTTTCCTGACTGAGGTTGCTAAGTAAGTCATGAAATAAGAGGCAAGACCCTCTTGTGGATCATCATGAACTAGTTAGATAACAGTAAGCGGTAAAGAGAAGGAATAAAGGGGCAGTTATCCTGATGGAGGGATGCGGGTGGTGCTGTGTGTTAAACCACAGAGCCTAGGACTTGCCGATCAGAAGGTCGGTAGTTTGAATCCCCGTGACGGGGTGAGCTCCTGTTGTTGGGTCCCTGCTCCTGCCAACCTAGCAGTTCAAAAGCACACCAAAGTGCAAGTAGATCAATAGGTACCGCTCCAGCGGGAAGGTGAACGGAGTTTCTATGCGCTGCTCTGGTTCACCAGAAGCGGCTTAGTCATGCTGGCCACATGACCCAGAAGCTGTACGCCGGCTCTCTCGGCCAATAAAGCGAGATGAGCGCACAACCCCACGACTGGACCTTTACCTTTACCTATCCTGATGGAAGGATGAAGGAAGTAGAGTCCACCAAGAACCAGAACTGGGACCTATGTTTCTTAACTGGCTCATAAATCACCTGGAGCTGCAGGCGAACAGTGAGGTTGCCAGAGTCACTGAAGATACTAATTCTATTGGGGTAGTTAAAAGAAAAAGAGGCTGTGAAGAGCACAAAGAGAATTTATCCAGATTGGGGAAACAGGCAGTAAGATGGCAAATACAACTTGGACTAGATTGGCCACTTGCCTGAGCCAGCAGAACAATTGGTTAAATTTTAAATGATAAACAATTTATTCAATGAGCTACATTTTTAAGTAAGTTCACCCCAGCCCTAAAATTGCACATGAGTGAATTCCATGGATCCCATTGTTTCAGAGAAAACAATTTCAGGAATGCAGATCGATTCGAAATGAGCACAGGTGCCTTGGTACTCAGCCATATAGCTGGACTGGGTGTGTTTATTTATCCGAGCATTCGCTAGATTAACCCACTCTAATCTTACGAAGGAAATAATGGGGTGGTATGTGGGTTAAACCACAGAGCCTAGGACTTGCCGATCAGAAGGTTGGCTGTTTGAATTCCTGTGATGGGGTGAGCTCCCGTTGCTCGGTCCCAGCTCCTGCCAACCTAGCAGTTCGAAAGAACGTCAAAGTGCAAGTAGATAAATAGGTACCGCTCCAGCGGGAAGGTAAACGGCGTTTCCATGTGCTGCTCTGGTTCGCCAGAAGCGGCTTAGTCCTGCTGGCCACATGACCCGGAAGCTGTACGCCGGCTCCCTCAGCCAATAAAGCGAGATGAGCGCCGCAACCCCAGAGTTGGTCACGACTGGACCTAATGGTCAGGGGTCCCTTTACCTTTATCCCACACTTCTGGGATGCGGGTGGCGCTGTGGGTTAAACCACAGAGCCTAGGACTTGCCAATCAGAAGGTTGGGGGTTTGAATCCCCGTGACGGGGTGAGCTCCTGTTGCTTGGTCCCTGCTCCTGCCAACCTAGCAGTTCGAAAGCACGTCAAAGTGCAAGTAGATAAATAGGTACCGCTCCAGCGGGAAGGTAAACGGCGTTTCCATGCGCTGCTCTGGTTCGCCAGAAGTGGTTTAGTCATGCGGGCCACATGACCCGGAAGCTGTACGCCGGCTCCCTCGGCCAGTAAAGCGAGATGAGCGCCGCAACCCCAGAGTCGGTCACGACTGGACCTAATGGTCAGGGGTCCCTTTACCTTTACCTTTGGCATCAGAACTCACAGAATCATAGAATGGTAGAGTCAGAAGGGGACCCCAGCGGTCATCTAGTCCAACCCCCTGCAACGCAGGAATCACAGCTGGAGAATCCCTGACAGATGGCCACCCAACCTCTGCGTTAAAAACCTCCAATGAAGGAGATTTTGAGGGACTCCGGGTCCACTGTCAATTGGCTCTTGCCATCAGAAAGTTCTTCCTAAGGTTTAGTCAGAATCTCCTTCTGGGTCATTTGAATCCCTTGGTTTGGGTCCTCTACTCCAGAGCGGCAGAAAGCGAGCTTCTCCATCTTCCGTGGGACAGCTCTTCAGATATTTGAACTAAGCAACCTCTTGGCTGCCTCTGCAGAGAAGGTTATTTTCGCTCACCCCAGGGCCTCCTGAGATGAACACAGCTGTGGATATATTTTTTCCACACTTACCCCTGACTTCTGCAATGTCAAAGGAGCTGGAGCTAGAAGCAGAGAAGGACCAGCTGGGCTGGACAGGCTGAGCAAACATCCCAGTGGCACTTCAGCCGGGACTTCCTCCCCACCGCAGGGTCAACATGACCTGGCTGGCTACTGTCCATCCAGGGGCCTCTCCTCCAGATTTGCCCAAGGGCATGTGGGCAGCCGGATCCAGAAGGCCTTCTCCAGTTTTGGAACTCTACCTTGGGATTTTATTTTATTTTAATAAATATTTATTAGGATTTTACAAATTATAACAGACATATCAATACACACAAACACAAACAAAAATAAAAAAAAGAAGAACAAGTATAGTTTCAAAACCTTATTTTCTTAAAACTTATTTCACCGACCTCCTCATACCTCCCCTTTCTGCATTCCCATTTCAAAAATTTAGTTCAGCAAATCCTCACCCTTAATTTTGTCTAATTATCATCCTTACTTTTCTTTCACTTAATCTTTACAGCTGTACTCCATTTGATTTTGAAAACCACATCATTCTAAGACTCATGAATTTTACAATATTTCTTAAGATAATTCTTAAATTTCTTCCAGTCTTCTTCCGCCATCTCCTTTCCCTGGTCTCGGATTCTGCCAGTCATTTCTGCCAATTCCATGTAGTCCATCACCTTCATCTGCCATTCTTCCAGGGTGAGTAGATCTTGTGTCTTCCAATACTTTGCAATGAGTATTCTTGCTGCTGTTGTAGCATACATAAAGAATGTTCTGTCTTTCTTTTGCACCAATTGGCCAACAATGCCCAGGAGAAAGGCCTCTGGTTTCTTAGGGAAGGTATATTTAAATACCTTTTTCATTTCATTATATATCATTTCCCAGAAAGCCTTAATCCTTGGGCACGTCCACCAAAGGTGAAAAAAAGTACCTTCAATTTCCTTACATTTCCAACATTTATTGTCAGACAAGTGGTAAATTTTTGCAAGCTTGACTGGGGTCATGTACCACCTATAGATCATTTTCATAATATTTTCCTTTAAGGCATTACACTGCCTTGGGATTTTTGGAATCTCCTAACAGACTCAAATTCCTGGCCAGCCAATGGCTTCTCCCAGTGGTGACGCTCATTATTATTATTATTATGTGCATTTATACCCCACCTTTTTCTCCAAGGTGCTCAAGTTGGCTAACAGTTCTTTCCCCGTCCTCATTTAATTCAACAGCCCTGTGAGGCCGGTGAAGGCTGAGAGAGGCAGTGACTGGCCCAAGGCCACCCAGGGAGATTCACAGCCAATTGGGGATTTGAACTCTGGTTTCTTCCCAGGTCCTAGTCCATGGGTAGGCAAACTAAGGCCCGGAGGCCGGATCCAGCCCAATCGGTCCAGGAATCAGCGTGTTTTTACATGAGTAGAATGTGTCCTGTGATTTAAATGCATCTCTGGGTTATTTGTGGGGCCTGCCTGGTGTTTTTACATGAGTAGAATTTGTCCTTTTACAGTGGTACCTCTGGTTACGTACTTAATTCGTTCCAGTGGTCCGTTCTTAACCTGAAACTGTTCTTAACCTGAAGCACCACTTTAGCTAATGGGGCCTCCTGCTGCCGCTGTGCTGCCGCCGCGCGATTTCTGTTCTCATCCTGAAGCAAAGTTCTTAACCTGAGGTACTATTTCTGGGTTAGCGGAGTCTGTAACCTGAAGTGTATGTAACCCGAGGTACCACTGTATTTAAAATGCATCTCTGGGTTATTTGTAGGGGCTGCCTGGTGTTTTTACATGAGTAGAATGCGTCCTTTTATTTAAAATGCATCTCTGGGTTGTTTGTGGGGCATAGGAATTCATTCATTTCCCCCCTAAAAAAATAAAGTCCGCCCCCGCCCCCAAGGTCTGAGGGACAGTTGACTGGCCACCTGCTGAGAAAGTTTGACCCCTATCCTAGTCCAACTAGGGACGCGGGTGGCGCTGTGGGTAAGACCTCAGCGCCTAGGACTTGCCGATCGCATGGTCGGCGGTTCGAATCCCCGCAGCGGGGTGAGCTCCCGTCTTTCA
Source organism: Podarcis vaucheri (assembly GCF_965113315.1). Taxonomy (NCBI): domain Eukaryota; kingdom Metazoa; phylum Chordata; class Lepidosauria; order Squamata; family Lacertidae; genus Podarcis; species Podarcis vaucheri. The sequence continues at coordinate 85,374,632 of NC_138765.1, read as the reverse complement.
GTCCCAGCTCCTGCCCACCTAGTTTGAAAGCACCCTTAAGTGCAAGTAGATAAATAGGTACCGCTTTATAGCGGGAAGGTAAACGGCGTTTCCGTGTGCCGCGCTGGTGCCAGTTCACCGGAGCAGCTTCGCCACGCTGGCCACGTGACCCGGAAGTGTCTGCGGACAGCGCTGGCTCCCGGCCTCTAGAGTGAGATGAGCACACAACCCTAGAGTCTGTCAAGACTGGCCCATACGGGCAGGGGTACCTTTACCTTTATCCTAGTCCAACACTCTACCCGCTATGCAACACTGCCTTCTTCTTCTTCTTCTTCTCCTCCTCCTCCTCCTCCTTCTCCTCTTCCACCTCCACCCACTCAGTGACTCTGCCTATGAGGCATCACACACACCCCTCTGGGATTTCACAGGTACAAATGCGCAATTTGACACAAAATCAGATGGCCGAATCACGGGGACTCCTGGGAGCGTCATTTGCCTTGTGAAAAACAGAAACAAATCCCAAGCCTCCAAGGTGGCAGTTGTGTGATGCTCCAGCACTCTGGAGAGGCAACTTCTGCTTTCGCACCTCCCCCCCCCTTGTGTTTTCTCACCCCCACCACCCGGCTCCTTTTTTCATCTGCCACATTTAAATCTTCCACCTAAACAGAAATTAAATTTAAAAAAACAACAACAAAGCAAGCCCCCTCTAATTTTGGAAAACATTCACAGGAAGTTGAGAATGAAAGTGTGAAGCCCAAGATCATGATTCATCGGCATCCTTAAATGTAGATTAAGGGAGCCAGACCACCCACAAGGAAGACACAGAGCCTCCTTCAGCTGCTGCCACCGAGCTGAGATCCAAAAGTTCCAGGAACCCCCTCCTCTCTCTCTCTGGCTTTGAACACTGCTGCCTCCCCAAAGCCAGCACCCAGGCACCTAACTTCTGCCACCTCCTGCTGCTCCCTGGCACACGTTTTGCACCTTTCGAAGGGGTGTGGGTCTTCACCCACACCCCTGGCTCCTGCACACAAAGGGCCTTGGCTAAGGTTACAAAGGCCCTCTTCCCCCATCCCAGGCCAGGTGTGGATCCTATATTGCCAAGAGTGGTAAAGATCTAACTGAAGCAGAAGACATCAAGAAGAGGTGGCAAGAATACACCGAGGAATTATACCAGAAAGATATGGATGTCTCATACACCCCAGGTAGTGTGGTTGCTGACCTTGAGCCAGACATCCTGGAGAGTGAAGTCAAATGGGCCTTAGAAAGCACTGCAAATAACAAGGCCAGTGGAAGTGATGGTATTCCAGCTGAACTGTTTAAAATTTTAAAAGATGATGCTGTTAAGGTGCTACACTCAATATGCCAGCAAGTTTGGAAAACTCAGCAGTGGCCAGAGGATTGGAGAAGATCAGTCTACATCCCAATCCCAAAGAAAGGCAGTGCCAAAGAATGCTCCAACTACCGCACAATTTCACTCATTTCACATGCTAGCAAGGTTATGCTTAAAATTCTACAAGGAAGGCTCAAGCAGTATGTGGACCGAGAACTCCCAGAAGTGCAAGCTGGATTTAGAAGAGGCAGAGGAACCAGAGACCAAATTGCAAACATGCGCTGGATTATGGAGAAAGCCAGAGAGTTCCAGAAAGACATCTACTTCTGCTTCATTGACTATGCAAAAGCCTTTGACTGTGTTGACCACAGCAAACTATGGCAAGTTCTTAAAGAAATGGGAGTGCCTGATCACCTCATCTGTCTCCTGCGAAATCTCTATGTGGGACAAGAAGCTACAGTTAGAACTGGATATGGAACAACTGATTGGTTCCAAATTGGGAAAGGAGTACGGCAAGGCTGTATATTGTCTCCCTGCTTATTTAACTTATATGCAGAATTCATCATGCGAAAGGCTGGGCTGGATGAATCCCAAGCCGGAATTAAGATTGCCGGAAGAAATATCAACAACCTCAGATATGCAGATGACACAACCTTGATGGCAGAAAGTGAAGAGGAATTAAAGAACCTTTTAATGAGGGTGAAAGAGGAGAGCGCAAAATATGGTCTGAAGCTCAACATCAAAAAAACGAAGATCATGGCCACTGGGCCCATCACCTCCTGGCAAATAGATGGGGAAGAAATGGAGGCAGTGAGAGATTTTACTTTCTTGGGCTCCATGATCAGTGCAGATGGTGACAGCAGTCACGAAATTAAAAGACGCCTGCTCCTTGGGAGAAAGGCGATGGCAAACCTAGACAACATCTTAAAAAGCAGAGACATCACCTTGCCAACAAAGGTCCGTATAGTAAAAGCCATGGTTTTCCCAGTAGTGATGTATGGAAGTGAGAGCTGGACCATAAAGAAGGCTGATCGCCGAAGAATTGATGCTTTTGAATTATGGTGCTGGAGGAGACTCTTGAGAGTCCCATGGACTGCAAGAAGATCAAACCTCTCCATTCTGAAGGAAATCAGCCCTGAGTGCTCACTGGAAGGACAGATCGTGAAGCTGAGGCTCCAATACTTTGGCCACCTCATGAGAAGAGAGGACTCCCTGGAAAAGACCCTGATGTTGGGAAAGATGGAGGGCACAAGGAGAAGGGGACGACAGAGAATGAGATGGTTGGATGGTGTTCTTGAAGCTACTAGCATGAGTTTGATCAAACTGCGGGAGGCAGTGGAGGACAGAAGTGCCTGGCGTGCTCTGGTCCATGGGGTCACGAAGAGTCGGACACGACTAAACGACTAAACAACAAAACTGTCAAAGGCACAAACTGTCTGGGAGTGGTTGGGGAGCAGGTAAGCAGAGCAGATCTGTCCCCCTCCTCAGCTCTTGGCTTCTCATCAGGTAGCAGCAGCAGCAGCAGCAAAACCGCAGTCAACATGGAATCATAGAATTGCAAAGTTGAAAGGGACCTCAAGGGCCATCTTGCCAGCCCAACCCCTTCAACCCCTTGCAATTAATAATAATAATAATAATAATAATAATAATAATAATAATAATAATAATTTATTATTTATACCCCGCCCATCTGGCTGGGCTTCCCCAGCCACCTTGGGCAGCTTCCAAAAAAATATTAAAATACCGTAATACATCAAACATTAAAAGATTCCCTAAACAGGGCTGCCTTCAGATATCTTCTAAAAGTCTGGTAGTTGTTGTTCTCTTTGACATCTGGTGGGAGGGCGTTCCACAGGGCGGGTGCCACTACCGAGAAGGCCCTCTGCCTGGTTCCCTGTAACTTCTTGCACTGAGGGAACCGCCAGAAGGCCCTCGGCGCTGGACCTCAGCGTCCGAGCAGAACGATGGGGGTGGAGACACTCCTTCAGATATACTGGACCAAGGCCGTTTAGGGCTTTAAAGGTCAACACCAACACTTTGGATTGTGCTCGGAAACGTACTGGGAGCCAATGCAGGTCTTTCAAGACCGGTGTTATGTGGTCTCGGCGGCCGCTCCCAGTCACCAGTCTAGCTGCCGCCTTATGGATTAGTTGTAGTTTCTGGGTCACCTTCAAAGGTAGCCCCACTGCAGGAATTGCAGCTGAAGAATCCCAGGCAAATAACCAACCAACCCATCTTAAAACTTCCAGGCTAACCTCCCCCCCTCCCTCACACTCAACACAGGCACAGGGAACAGGCCATTGTCCCACTGGGTTCTGGATCAGGATGAAATTGTTTTTAATGCCATTCACTGCTTGCTGCATTTCAGGGTTATCCCCTCACCTTTGTCCCCTCAGCTGCTTGCAAGAACAACACCTCCCATCTGCCCTGCCTGGGCCCATCACTGCCCCCCCACCCCCCTAGAATCAAGGGCAGGTCCCTGGCCCCAATGCTCCAGGCCCAGAACAGCTCTTCTCTGCCCGGCTCCAGTCGAGCCAATTGCTAGCGAAATTATTTCGGCACCTTTTGCAAGCTAAATACGGCAAGTTTTGCAACAGGCAAGGGGAGACCTTTAGCCATGGCGAAATATGCATGAGCACGTATTGACCCTTGCTAACGAAACCTGACACAGCCCACCCACTCTTGTCACCAGGCCAAAGCACCACCATTGCACCCAAAATCACCTTGGCTACACCCCCCATGCAGGGCAGAATGTCCTCTTCAAAGCTTCCCCCTTCAGGTACTGCATTGAGCTGGCATTTGGGAGAGGCAGTTAGCTATTAAGTGGATTGCACTGGCATCGTCAGCCTCTTACGTCCTTACAAGAACAGAAGCAGCTGCTGTGACCTTGCAGGCTCACAACCGCAGCAGCTGCAGCCATTGCCAAAGAGAGAGAGGGCTCCTCCTCCCCCTCTGGCAGGCGGGCTCCCCTGGAGAAGGGGCCAACCAATCAGAGCACCCGCCTGCCTGTCCCCCAACATCCTTCCAACAGGCAGCATCAACAATGCAGCTCAGGGGCAGGCAGGGTGAGTGAGGGGTGGGGAATCAGGAGGATCATTTGGGGAGGTGGGGGGGAGTGTTTCTCAAGCACAAAGGGGCCCTCGAATTTAGACACTTCTTAATTTGCAGAAGGACGGCACCTTGTCTTTATGCACATTGGACCAAAGTGTAACGCGCACTCTCAGCTCAGAGCTGCAAAGAAAACCAATTAGAGATGGCAGCATAATTTTGCTAACCGATATCGCATTAGAGTTTAAAATGTTCTGGACCTCGGAGGACGGTTTGGCATCCCATTGCAGAGCAAGGCAAGATGGATAGCCGTAGAATCGTAGCGTCAGAAGGAATCCTTGAGGGTTAATTCAGTCCAAGCTCTGAACAAGCTCTGTGTTCCCTTCACCCCTTTCATCCTCCCAACAACCCTGTGAGGCGGGTTAGGCTGAAAAGGGCAAAGAGCCGGCCCCACATAGAGTGTGCTGCAATTATCCAATCTGGAAGTTACCGCGTGCGGAGTACAGCAGCCAAGTCATTTCAATCCAAAAGGCGTTAAAGCTGGCAAATCAGCCAGAGCTGAAATAAGGCAGCTAAGGTCAGCCGAGAGTCCAGCGACAGCGCTGAACCCAGGAGCAAACTCCAAAGCTGTGCCTTCCAAGGGAGCGCAACCCCACCAAGAGCAAGCCGGCTCCCCATCTGTTGAGCCTGAGAATCTGGGACTCATCACGCCTCTGTCTTTTCAGCACTCAGGTTCAGTTTATTGGCCCACTTCCAACCCATCACTGCCTCCAAGCGCTGGTCTAACACCTCAACCACCTCTCCTGATTCAGGTGGAACAGAGAGATGGAGCTGGGCATCATCTGCATATTGGACTCAGGCCCTAGGAGATGGCGCACCTGTCCGGAAGGATACTGGGGCCAACACTATCCTAAGCGGCAGATTGAGGAGAATGAGCCAAGATTGCACAACACTCTCATCTCTCTCCCAATAAATGTCATCAGTCAAGGTCAACCAAGTCAGTTTGGGTGCCATGACCAGGCCTGAAGCCAGATTGTAACAGATCTAAGTAATCCACTTTCTCCAAACATGCCTGAAGTTGGACCGCCAACCTTCTCAAGAACCTTGTCCAGAAAGTGGATATCTGCCCCTGTGCAATAGTTGTTAACACTTATGGGGCCAGGGCAGGAGTCTTCTTAAGGAGGTGGCGCAGAACTGACTCCTTCAAGGCAAATTGTGCTTCCCCACTTTCCAATGAAGCATTGATTTTTGGATCGGGAAAGCCTTGCCACAGTAGAATCATAGGATAGTAGAGTTGGAAAGGACCCCAAAGCTCATCTAGTCCAACACCCACCAATGCAGAACTCTCAGCTAAAGTTCATGCACTGGTTTCTTCAAAACTGGATTACTGCAGTGTGCTATCTGTGGGGCTTCCTGAGGAGGATTAAACCTGGGCCATGCATGGGAGCTACTAGAACATCTGGCTGGCTGCTACCAGAAACGGTGGACTAGATCACCCCAGCCCCCCTAAGACACTCCAACTGGAGCTGAATACCAATTGCAGGGCAGAGGAACACTCAGGAAGGCACTGCAGCTGGCTGGCCATATAACTAGATGCAGGCTCTGCTTACATTAGGACCATCTCTACAGTTCCCCAACTGCCTATTACCACTTTCCCAAGAGCAGGACTTAACAGCCATGGAATATTCTTCAGAGCAGATTATGAGATGAGATAAAATGCCAGGAAGGGGAGAGTTGCCTGGGAACGAACGATCTGCAGTTGTGACTACAGGGCAGGAAGTCCTCAGGGCCAGCACAGATCCTTGCAGGACTCCCCTGCTGCCCCCACCCCAGCTCACAATTCCACAGAGCCAGCAGTGGGGGAAAGAGTAATTATATAATTACAGGGTGCAGCTTGAAGATTAGAGCATGCTATAGAGGCAACAAGAGGCTGCATGAAATAAGACCAGATTCTCAACATTGCAGTTAAACTGCTCATCCACATGGCTGCTGAAGCGCCCACTTACCAGTGTGCCAGATGCTCCTCGGAGCATTTGGCTATGATCTTCCAGGACTGACGGCATGCCAGAAAATATGCTCTAACCATCTTCAAGGGGGGATGAAAGAAGTTCTAGGTCTGCACCACCACCCATATGTGTCTCAAGGGATGAGGGGATTGAGGCAAGGTAGACAGGACAGCATGGAAGTGGAGGGCTCCCCTGGGTAGCTCAACTTCAACCTCAGCAAAGCTCAGACCCATTCTTTGGAATGGAATGCCTTAACTCCTAGCTTCCATGATAAACCAGGTGGGCAGGGCAGGGCCTCTGCGCTCCATGCTCCAGTAACCTGCAGGTCAGGCTCATTACATGGGGCTGTCTCCGTAAACTGCCCTCAGGACAGAATGTGTCTGCTAGATGACTAGTTAGGACTGGCTGGTATCATGTGACACCTGTGGTAGATCAATCCCCTAAAGCACCCAGTCTGTTTGCTGGGACCTAGAAAAGCTTTTCAAGGCTGAGGGCCAGAGCACTTAAGGGCTGCTCCTGCCCTCCCTGGGTACCCACCTATAAACAAATATACGGGACTGCTTTGAAGGTGGTGCCTCACAGGATCTCCCCAGGCGCCTGCCTTTCTGCAAAGTCCTTTTGATCTTCCTGAGCTTTTTGGCAATGGTTCAAATATTTGATATTTTCATGCTGGTTCTTTGATTTTGTGGCCTGTTAACGTTTTAATGTTTATCTTTGTAAGTGCATTTGACATTAAGGAACAAATTTGGATCTTTCAGAAAAAAAAGAACCTGCAGGATCGGGCCAGTGGCCCATCTAGTCCAGCAACCTGTTCTCACAGTGGCCGACCAGGTGCCCCAGTGAGAGACCCTCAAGCAGGATTCACTCCCAAGAGCCTTCTCCCCTCCTGTGGTTGCCAGAAACTGGCATTCTGAAGCATTGCTGCCTCCAGCTGTGCAGGCTGAGCAGACATCAATAGCCCCTTCATTCATAAAGGAGAGGACTATCTCCAGGAATCCTTCAGAAGGTAATGGATTCCCCTTCATTGGGAGGCTGGCCATCTGCCAGATTCTTTAGCTGTGATTCCTGCATTGCAGGGGGTTGGACTAAATGACCCTTGGGGTCACCTTTCAACTCTACAGGTGCTGCCATCATGCAGTGAAGCCACTTGCACAGGCAGACATTCTTGGCTCACTGAACCAAACTGGACTGGTGCTTATTTAACAAAAGAGTTTGGGTTGATGACTGTCTTGGGTCCCAGTACCATGTACTTCCAAGCAAAGATTCAGCGCTGCCCCCCCCACCAAAACACACCCCAGCCTACTTTATTTTAAAAAGTTTTTTTTATTTATAAAAGTGGCCCCTCATCACATACATTTCTGCTAAGCTACTCCCTCCTCCTCATTGTGCTTGCCAGGTTCAAGGCTCAGCTCAGAGAACAAGAATGATAGGTCTAACAACATTAATTATGAAGTTAAAGCTCAATACAAAACAGTATAGAAATGTAGACACAATTATTCACAGCCCAGCAGAAGTGGGACTTCTCTAGCTCCAAGACAAGAGATTTACGCGTAAAAGCAGGTACAGCATCAAGAAGACAACCGGCCCCTCTTGCACATGGTGGAGTCACCCTAACACTGTTTCAGCCACTTGGCAAGGATATGCAGACAGGCGCTTGTGGGCAGCAAAGCTACAGGGTTGCCGGCACGTCTGTTTCATCGCCCTAGGATGGGGTACTTGAACAGTGCCATGATGGCAGCACTGATGAGACCAGAAATTGGGACTGTGACGAACCAGGCCATGAAGATGTTGCGGAACAGGCGCCAGTCCACGGCTTTCTTGGAGCGCAGCCATCCCACAGAGACCACAGAACCCACCTGCAGCAAGGGACAAAGCACAGTTCTTGCACAAGCACTCCCGACAAAGGATAAGATCTGAAAGTCCCAGGCACCAAGGCAGGCAGGCCCACAAAGGCTAGTCAGAACAGTCCAGAATTCATTCAGTTCACAAAACAATGAAGAACTCTCCTTAGAGCTCAAATGAATTTTAAAAGCAGACTTAATCCAGTTCTCAAACTTCAACTGAGACAGAGGTAACAGGGAAAATGTGCTAGGACTTGGATCTGCAAGATCAGGAATCAGATTCCTGCTCAGCCATGAAGCCGAGGTGGCCTTGAACAAACAACTCTCTCCCAGCCCAGGTATGAGAATAAAAATGCAATACCACACCCCGGTTCTTGAGCCAGCCAAAATCTGCCACCCACTTTCTTCCTAACGCCCCCGAGCCTCAACTGGACTGCCCTTGCCAGTGACATAGATCCAAGTGTTACGCAAAGAAGCTCTTCCACTTACCTTGCAGTGAGTCGTGCTGATAGGCAAGCCAACATTTGAAGCAATTACTACGGTCAAAGCAGACGCCAGCTCAATGCTGAAGCCACTGTGGACAAAGAGCTGGTGTTAGGCTGAGCCACTGGGCAGCTTCAATATATTAGGGTTCCCAAAGTGGAGCCAAAGGTTGTCACAATTCCCCCCCCTTCCATGTAAAGTTGGTTTTCCCTTTTGCTGTGGCTGGGAAGCAAACTGCAGCCTCCAACTGCCCTGACATTGCTCCTCCCTTTACATGGGCTTATAGCTCTTGCTCATAGGAAAGGCAAGCGGAAGCTGACACTCTGCCTTCCAGCTGCAGCTAAAAGAAAAGAGAAGGGACCCTGCAGTCACTGGTAACCATGTAACATTTGGCTGCCCCACTCTACATTATTCCATTTTGAAGTCTAGCTGTAAGCCTGAATCGACATCCCAGGATGACACACCCACACTCTTCAAGGCCTCACTCAGGGCTGGCAACAGAGTCAAGGACACAATATTAAGTTATGCATGTCTGGCAATCACAATTTACGCTCATCAACCTCTGGCAAAGGAGCACCCATCCTTCCTCTTCCTCCTGGAGCTTCCAAAGGGGGCTGCAATTATCCTGTTACCCCTCCCTCTGCTCGAAGGTCGGAGGAAATGGTGAGCGCCTTTGGCTGCTGCACAGGTGAGTGATGCAGAGCACCTTGGCATCTGCAGAGCCAAGCACACACCTTTATGATAGGTGAGAGCCCCGAAGAGATAAAGAGTCCTAGCAGTCACATTTTTTTGCTCTGCTGCCAAGACTGAAACAGCAAACCTTTACACATCAAGGAGGCTAGAGGAAAAAGCCCCCAGGGGAGGCTGGCGTAGATGAAAGGCTTGTCCGCTGTGCACAAGGCACAGCTACTCAGTTCAAAGGCTGAAGGCTACAAAGCGCTAAGCAAACTCAAGAAGGGCATGAAGCAAAGCTGAAGAAACTGAGCAGGTATGAAGAGGAAAACATGCAGAACTGCCAGAAAGAGAACTAGCTCCAAGGGTGAAAGGAACAAGGCAGATTGAAGGGTTGTGGAATCAGAGTTGAACCCCCAAAGGCTCATCTAGTATAACCCCTTGCCATGCAGGAACCACAGCTCAAGAATCCCTGACAGATGGCCTGCCAACTTCTGCTTAAAAGCCTCCAATGAAGGAGTGTCCACCACCTTCAAGAGCATTCACTAAAGAAAACTGCTTCAGAAGAAGGCATGGCTGAAGCTTTGCTGGGGGTTATTTTTCTTGTCAGAGACGGTAAGCTTGCATCAGGAATACTTTAGGTGTGATGACAAACCTTCACACTGATGCTTACATAACCGAGTTCTAAACACCTTCAAAGCAAGCGGACAAACCCAAGACCTTTTCAGCTAATAGGGTCCTTACATCTGCCAGCTTCATTCCAGCCCAGCCCTCCAAATCACACAGTTTACTCCCCCCCCCCGCGTGCTCAGTATAAAGCAAAAAAGCTCTCCACTTTACCTAGATGGTGTGATGGGAGTGAGATCCTTCCCCATGGTCTGAATGACCCTCCTCCCCCAGATCCACAGGCCAGTGCAGATCCCGACACCACCGTACAGCAAGAGCCAAATCGGTGTGGCCACCTTTGAAGACACGTCGCCTGTTTTGTAGACCAAGTACAGGGCAACCAGAGGACCAATCGCGTTGCTGCCAAAAGGGAACACACAGGGATCAATTAAATGGAAAGACGAAGCCGGAGGGAAAGCCCAGCAGGGAGCCATTTTGCCAAAGGCGCCATTACAGGCAGGGCCTTATGGGAAAATAGATCTTTCTAAACCACTCAAGCTGCCCAGCCACTGACCTCACATCATTTCCCCCATGGGCGAAGGACCCAAAGCAGGCCGTCAGGATCTGCAGGAATTGAAAGAGGAGGGACACCTCCGGCTTGTCCTGGTCATGCCACTCATCCAGGGAGCCACTGCTGCCACCCTTCTCTGCCTGGCTCAAGTCCACGTCGGCTGGGTGGGGGTCGGCCACAGCGTTGCAGTAGCTGGTGTAGCTGTCCATCCGGATCCTCTTCTTGGAATCTGATCCAGACCATGCCAGCCTCTCCGCCTCATCTGCTCCCTTTGGCTCAGCCTCCTTCACCCGGAACGAGTCCAGGGGCATTCCGCAGATGGCCATGGTGTATGAGGTGTAGCTGTTGTTGCGCCGCAGGGGCTTGCTGTCCGCCGAGGAGTCGCCCATGCAGTCCCCCACCTTAGCCAGGTGGAGCTTGTGCAGCAGCTCCTTATAGAGGCCAGAGTCTTTGTGCACCGTGTGGTAATGCCCGCTGGAACTCATCTGGCTGCTGACAGCCTGGTTGAATTGGGCAAGGCTACCGTTTGGAAAGGACATGGCTCCTGCAGGCAGAAAGTCTGGGTTGGCACGAGAAGGGAAACTGCCCTGGCATCACAGCTCACACTTGCTTGAGCTGCCCCACCCCTCACGCCCCGCTTCAGAGCCAACTCACCGCTGTCAATGCTGGTCTCCTTCATCTCCACCCTGGGCAGCCGCTCCCGCTCTGGAATCTCCTCCAGCTCTCCCAGGTTGAAGGAGACCATCCTTTCCTCCACAGCTGCTCTGTGGGGCACAGAGGACGGCTCCCCTTCGGTAGGGGAATTCCTCTGGTCATCATCATCAGCAATCTTATTATCCACCTTGGCCTCATCCTGCTCTTTCAGGCTGCTCTTCTTCTTCTTCATTAAGGGACTCTCAGAGGGACTTGATTTGATCTCTTCTGCAGAAGGAAGTGAAGTTGCAGGAGGACAAACAAGAAAGCCTTCATAATGTGCATAAAGAGATGCCCAAAACCTTGCCTCACCTCTCTGTTAAAGCAGCAGCCCTGAGCTAGTAGGTTTTGAAGCACCTGTTTATAGCATCTGTGAAAACACTGGGCAAAAAAGGCTGAGGATATACACAGGGTTCTGCATCCAGGGCTTTAGATGTGACAGACATGCCTCTCTTGGGTATCCCTTTCCTACCACCTATGTGCATAGAGTTTATGTCTGCCTTTTGTCACTTGGCCTGGCACAGGGAACAGATACCCCTGTTACAAGTGCACACAGAAAAGGCTCTTAAGTTCTCAACTGCACAAAATCCAGAAGACATCCATTTGTGCCAGTTAAGTGCCTTGTGGGAAGACGCATGAAGGGCGCTTCATGTTTAGATTACGTTTGAAAGCAAACAGCCAGCCTCTCACTGCATTCAGATATACATTTGCAAGATTACATTATGTACAATTCTAAATGTACTTACGTGCAATTTTCTTCTTCATTCTTGGACAGACAAAGAACCAGACGATGAGAGCACACACAACAGCGCTCCCCGCCGATATGAGGACGATGCCCCAGACGGGAAGTTTGTCAAAGCCCAGCACTAGGAAATAAAACAATGCATCTTGAAAACCCCAAGGCCGGCGGGGCCCTTCCCAGCACAAAAGAGCTCTTCCCCAGCCGAACAGAAGGTTTAGTGACCAGGGTTTCTTGCTCTTCTGAGATCTGCAACATCTATGTCTTCCGTATTAACAGGCAATGAAGTCTAGCATTCAAAGTTACAATTGCAGCTTAACAGAAGTAAAAAGTACAACCTGCCAGGTTACATTCTTTCCATCCAACATCCACATACTCTAAAACCCTCCCTCCGTTAACAGTCTTTGTAAAGTTTGGAAACAGCCCCACTCACATCATCAGGCTTCCCAAACCTGTCTCAGACTCACAAGATGCTTTTTACAGAGTTAGCCCAAGAGCACTTCAATTGGCCCAGCTACAGAGCCTTCATGGTCTCTCACAGCATAAGGCCTCGTCTACAGAAAAGGATTTGCCCTGCTGGAATTAGGTAGTTCAAGTCAGGTCCTAGCCTCCAACCATAACACACCTGGATGCAAGTCGCTTCTCCCTGCCCACCCCTCGCTTCCATGGTTAGCTGCGCTTTTTTGTCTACTTGGCCCCCTAAAGGCATGAGGCTAGATGCAGAGAGTGCCAATAGCAACAAAAGGCTCCAAGGCAAAACCAGGAGGGAGCCCACAAATTTGTGATTGAGATTTATCTGACCCCCAAGTACCACAGAGCAACTGTGGCGCAAACCACCCATTTCAAGTGGGACATGGCGCCATAGCCTACCCTTGCCCCATGTTCTTTGTGTCAGAGCTGCCACCGTCTCTCACCTTGAGGCAACCAATATTCAAATCTAAGCTTTTAACGTTCATCAGACAACTTGCAACTTAGAATTCCTGACACCCATCTGCTTTCCACCAGTCACAACCTAATCCTACATCTTATGTATTGAACTAGAAGGCAGCTTCTTTCTCCTACTCTTAGTAACAGACAGTTTAAGATTTCAACTGAGAGACCCCAGAAAGCCACAAGAAAGGACCATGGAATTCCTCTTCAAAGTACTTGGTTGCCAGCAGCTCTTCTTGGGGGCGGGAGGATAACAGGATGAATTATTTGGGATCAAACGCAATCAAGGCATCATCGGGAAAAACACCACAGGGCCTCTTGCCCTGCCGTGAGCCTGAATTCATTAAGCAGAATGTTGAGAAGGCCCCCTTCTTTCTCAGCAGCTAGCATCCCAGGTCTCAGGAAAGAGGCAAAGGGGGAGGGGAAGAGGAGAGTGTCAGGATTTGCAGGTAATTAAAGGAGGGAGCCTGTGGCACCCCAATATCAGCAGCTAAGCTGTCAGAATCTGCAGCTTCTGTGAGGACTAAGGAGAACAGGTCTCTACTAGCCATTTAGATTGTGAGCAGGCAGGCCTCTTGGGTAGAAGGGAGGAAATTATTATCTAGGGTTGAGCCTGCAGCCTTCTGTAACTGGCCCAGGCCAGCTGCCTTCTAGGAGAAGTCATTCCTGTAAAGCAAAAGGGGTAAAATTCTTTGTTTGATTGAGAAGTTAATAAAGGGTTATAAAAATTCAAGCTCTTGTTTCAAATGTCTACTTACAAGGCGCACCACTGTACATAATGGAGAAGAGGTTGATCCCGATTGTACAGGCATAGAAGATGGGCAATGCACGCAAACCATTCGGAACGGGATCTACCTACAAGACAAGGAGTTTCGCAATAGGCAAACCCAGGTCCCCTCTGCTCACAGCGATACCACATAAGTGAAACATTGTTCAAGCCCGCATTTCTGTGGGGAATTCCCCACTTTTACAAATGCATTGTTTTGTAACTATCATAGCATGATTTAACACAATACAATTGAAACTGGGTCTCTGAAATGAATACAATGCTACTCAAATCTAGAATCAAAGTTGCCAGTGGCAATTCGCTGTTGCCCCTCCCATCTAGTCTAGGCCAGACTGTGGACTACAGATCTGTTCAGCCATGTGCCTGCATGAAAAGGAACAACCTCTCAACAGAGGACTCTGGACAGCTGTAACAGAGACAATTCATCTTTTAGAGAGATGTGAGAATCTGCTGCTGGGGAAAACTTAATTACATTTCACATAAGCAATGTTTTAAACTGTGGTTTACACAGCATTTGTTCTGCCTAGAACACTAAACTACATTTTTTTTAAATTCTCTTCAGCATAGTCAGTGCCAAGGAAAGGGAAAATGCCATCACTTGGCAAGTGTCCAGCCAAGTGGAAGCTGTCCACAGAAGGACACAAATTAAAAATTACAGTAGGCTTGTAGGCTACCTTGGGGGGCACATTTTGCAATCCATTATCAGCATTCCACCTTCAGTTAATAAAGCTTCTAGACCCCATGGCTCCCAATGTGAGTTCTGACATGCCAGTAGCAGCATGTTTCAGGAGTCCCCACCCACCACATTCATCTCATATGAACATCAGGTTTTATTGGGAAGAAGACCTACCTTGGAAAGAATGAACCTACGGACAACAAAGAACAGGACAGCAGACATGATGCCAGAAAGGAGGGGGGAGATGAACCAGGACAGCACTGGAAAAGAATTAAGGACACACTAAATATTTGCTACTGCAAGACAATGCTGTTGCCACATTAAAATTGCATACTGAAATCAAGGCCTGCATTTATTAAGGAAAAGATGGCCATAAGGTTATTGCTTACCAACTTTAAGCAATTCAGACCACTTGACTCCTTCCTGTCCTTTGGCAACGAGAGAAAAGCCAATTGTCGCCCCGACAATACAATGTGTACCAGAAATGGGAAGCTTCAAAAACGAAGCCACTAGTTGCCAAACAGCTGAGCCTAAGAAAGAAAGGCAAAGTGGTTAAGTGGACTTTGGGCAACAACGGAGCCACTTGAAGTTTTAATTCACAGCAAGACACCCAGCATGAACAATGTGAGCCACATTCAAGTGTTTTTAAGTTTCCAAGCGCAGGCAAGAAGGAATGGATGTTTTCCTCACCGAACATGGCACTGATGGAGCCAGCCATGAGCAGCTCTTGGGTGCTGTTGTACATTTCAACGTCTATCAGCCCCTTCCGGATGGTCTCGCTTACTTTGGCTCCAAGCAACACAGAGCCCACCGTCTCAAAGATAGATGCCAGGATGCAGGCTTGCCGGAGGGTCACCACCCCAGAGCCCACGGCGGTGCCAAAGGAATTTGCTACGTCATTGGCACCCACTGAGAATGCCAGGATAAAGGCAATGATGAAACCTAATATCAGCATCCAGAGGAAATCCACCAAGGGGCCTGAGGAGGCCGTGCCGCTCAGGGCGGTGGTGATGTAACTCCTCACAGTGGCGGTGGTTGTCTCCATGATAACTAACTTTGGCAGTTCCCAACAAGCAACTCGTTACTTTGATGTGTAAACAAAAACTGAGGTATGATTAAAAAAATACTGTAATAAATAGTGTTACAAAATTAAATACTGCAGGGCCAGAAAGTCACTGCTATAAGCTGGGCATGCCAGTCTCTGTGGTCAAGTTCCTTTGGCTGAAAGAGATGCTCAGGGGAGCTGCCTGGTCCGCCATCCTGCTGCGAAAGAGGAGGAGGAAGAAGGACGTCTGTGCGAAGGAGGAGGTGGCAACCGGGGGTCTCTCATCCTGGAAGGAGATTGGAGGGGAGGGAAGAGAAAAGAAGAAAAGCCTTGTGTCAGTCAGCCCATGCCGCCCACCACATGGAAGGTCCTTAGACTAGATAGGAAGAGGAGACTCCCTGCCTCAAGCCCTCGAGAGCCACAGCTGAGGCAATACAGTGGTACCTCAGGTTACAGACGCTTCAGGATACAGACTCTGCTAACCCAGAAATAGTGCCTCGGGTTAAGAACTTTGCTTCAGGATGAGAACAGAAATCGTGCAGCAGTAGCGGGAGGCCCCATTAGCTAAAGTGGTGCTTCAGGTTAAGAACAGTTTCAGGTTAAGAACGCACCTCCAGAACAAATTAAGTACAGTGGTACCTCGGGTTAAGAACTTAATTCGTTCCGGAGGTCCGTTCTTAACCTGAAACTGTTCTTAACCTGAAGCACCACTTTAGCTAATGGGGCGTCCTGCTGCTGCCGGAGCTGATTTCTGTTCTCATCCTAGAGCAAAGTTCTTAACCTGAAGCACTATTTCTGGGTTAGCGGAGTCTGTAACCTGAAGCGTATGTAACCCGAGGTACCACTGTACTTAGCCCGAGGTACCACTGTACTGAGCCAGATGGACTAGGCACCCAACAAACACCTGTCCGACTCCAGGGGCAGCCCCTCACCCCGGCCAGGCGCTCAATGCTTCCTCCCCGCTCCGAGGGCGGCGCTGAGCCGGCTTCCGCGCGGGACAAAGAGGCCGGCCGGCCACACCAGCAGCCATACCGCCCGCCAAGGTCACCGGCCTGTCCTGACAGGAGTCCGAGGCGGGGGCTCGCTCGCTCCCTTTCCCTCCGGGGGGCGTCGAGCCCCTCCCCCTCCCCTCCCGGGGGACCCTCCCCGCCCCTCGCGCGCCTCCTCTGTGAGGGCCGAGCGCGCCCGGCAGACCCGCGTTTCCCGCCTGCGCCTAACGGCCGCTCCCGCCTGAGGGAAACCCGGAGGAGGAGGAAGCGCCCGCCCGCCCGCTCTTTCTCTCCGCCTCAGGCCTCCGCCTCACCGAGTTGGGCCCGTAGAAGTGGCGTCGCCGGCGGAGTCCCCTCAGGTGGTCTGACCCGAGCGGCGTCTGCCCGGGAGTGTCGCCGCCTCGCGCCGGCTGCTCCTCTCCCTTCCCTGGCTGGCGTCCGCCCGCCTCGGCCAATCAGCGGCGCCGACAGCGCTGACGCCCGACCTCGTGCGCACACGGCTCTGTCTCGGAAGGCGCGCGGGCCGCGCCTACTTATAGCTGCCTCCTCGAGGGAGGCGGGGCCGAGGCCGCCCAGTCACTTCCTGCGCGGGACCAGACAAGAGAATGGGCGCACCCACCCGAAGGAGGCCACGCCCCCGCACTGGCGGGGCCTCCCGCGCAGGCGCGCCTCCCGGGAAGGTGCAGTGGGTGGAAGCCCCGCCAGGGGGCGCCCCGCCCAGCGACTCCCCCGCGTGGAAGAGGCGTGGGGGGGGGAACCCCACGGGCGACCCCCCACTCGCCGTTTGCTCAGAGGTGCCCCCAACCACCAATAGAGAGGGAAGCATGCTACCCCCCCAGGCACGCGCAGGGCCCCCCCCACCCGATCCTTCCCTCTCCCCCACCCATAGCTGTCAACGTTTCTCTTTTTTTAAGGGAAGTTCCCTTATTCCGAGTAGGATTCCACGCAAGAAAAGAGAAAATCATCATCATCATCATTTATTATTTATACCCCACCCATCTGGCTGGGTTTCCCCAGCCACTCTGGGCAGCTTCCAACAAAACACTAAAATACAATAACCTATTAAACATTAAAAGCTTCCCTAAACAGGGCTGCCTTCAGATGTCTTCTAAAAGTCTGGTAGTTATTTTTCTCCTTGACATCTGGTGGGAGGGCGTTCCACAGGGCGGGCGCCACTACCGAGAAGGCCTCTGCCTGGTTCCCTGTAACTTGGCTTCTCGCAGCGAGGGAACCGCCAGAAGGCCCTCGGCGCTGGACCTCAGTGTTTGGGCAGAACGAAAAAGTTGACAGCTATGGCAGGCCTCTAGTTTTCTGTCTCTCTTGTGGGAAATGTGTACTTTTTGTGCTTTCTGCAATTTCCGAATAGCGGGTGCTGTTTGTAGAATGCCCTCCTGGCACACCAGTGATGAGACACTAGGTTTTATTTCCTTCCTTCCTTCCTTCCTTCCTTCCTTCCTTCCTTCCTTTCTCTCTCTCTCCTCTTCCTCCCATGAATGTCTTGGAGCCAAGCCTGCCAGAGCCGGTGTCGCTGTCATGGTGCCAGGCCAGACCTGTGGGAGGAAAAGGATCCTGTTTTCGTCCCAGCAGGGCCTGCGCCACAGTGGGCAGGCAAGTCATTGTGGCTTTGGGAGGGCAGGAAGGGCAGCCGGAGGGCCAGGAGACGCTGGGGAACAGACTGGCTCTTTTCTTCCGTCCCTTGTGGTGTAATTTCCTACCCCTGTGCAACACAGCCAGGCCACAGACACAGAGCATGTTTGTTTTGCGCACACACACACCATATATCATGTGCTCCAGGCATGGCCAGCCAATGAAACCTACATTGAAAATAAACACCTGCTTTTTCAGTTTCTTTTACCTTTTAATCTGATGCTTTGGAGCAAACATCTTCCTCCTTTGGATGTAGTCTTACAATAGCTTTCCACTCTTGCCAAGTGGATTTGCAGACACAGCCGTGTGGATTATGCTGTGGAAGGGAGCCTGAGGGGCGCTGGACCACAAAGTTCCAAAAACTTTTTTGGGGGTGGCTATTTAAAAAGCTATTTATTGACAAACAAGTATACAAACATAACAAAAAAGAAAGAAATTTAAACTGTAAAGGACCACAATCTGGAAGGAGAAAAAGCAGTGCTTTAAAAAAAATGTTTAAGGGTACTCTCATTTTGACTCAAGAAAATCACTATTTTATAGTTAAAATCGGGAAAAATAAATACAGTAGATGGACAAAAGTACAAAGATTCACAAAATGTTTAGGGGTATGCGTACCTCTGTATGTCCCCCCCCCCCAGGAAAAAAAGCACTGGAGAAAAGTACAGAGATCCAGCACAGCTCCAAAGGATAATAGTACAGTATTTAACAAAGGTTCCCTTTACAAATAGTAATGATTTATTAAAAAATAACAACATTCTTCACCTGTAAGTTCCATCTTTATTGAGAACAAAGGTTCTACATACAGTAGTCTTAAATGAACCATATATTTGCATGTACTGATGGTACTGAGCAACCCTATGCCTCAATATTTGCATAAGAAATAAAATGCCATATGCAAAAAAACCCCAACAACCCACATTTGAGCTTTGCCCTTCAGATGCTTTGTGAGAGATCCAGACAGGCAATTTGAACCCTGCTTTTTAAGGCTTGCCATTTCCCTCTCTTAGATATTTGGAAGTCTCCACCTGCCTCTGTCGTCCCCTTTCCCCTATCCTCCTCAATGATTGACGCATTTTTTTCTTGGTCCAGGATATAGTTTGGAACATACACTGAACATACACTGCAGAGTAATGCTATTTCTGTCTTAAATGTGAGGTGCCACAGTGGGGAGTAAACGCCATGGTTGCTTCAAAATCCAAACCGTAACCAGATATATATCCTGCTTGTTATAAAGGTAAAGGGTAAAGGGACCCCTGACCATTAGGTCCAGTCGTGGCCGATTCTGGGGTTGCGGCGCTCATCTCGCTTTATTGGCCGAGGGAGCTGGCGTACAGCTTCCGGGTCATGTGGCCAGCATGACTAAGCCGCTTATGGAGAACCAGAGCAGTGCATGGAAATGCCATTTACCTTCCCGCCGGAGTGGTACCTATTTATCTACTTGCACTTTGAGGTGCTTTCGAACTGCTAGGTTGGCAGGAGCAGGGACCGAGCAACGGGAGCTCACCCCGGAGCGGGGATTCGAACCGCTGACCTTCTGATCGGCAAGTCCTAGGCTCTGTGGTTTAGCCCACTGCACCACCCGTGTCCTCCTGCTTGTCATATCTACCCTCATTTATTCACTAGAACGCATGGATATCCGATGAATCTTAAGACAGATGAAAGAAAGGACTTCTTCACACAGCACACAGTTGAACTATGGTACTTGCTCCCACAGGAGGCAGAGATGGTCACCAACTTGGATCACTTTAAAAGAGGATTAGACAGATTCTTTTTTAAAATTTTTATTCTTTATATTATAAATTTTATTAGTATTTTCCACACAACAACACAAAAAATATTGAAAAATAACAATACACAAAACACAAAAACCAACATTCAAAAAAAACATACACAAATCCATATCTTACAAGTTAATAATATAAACACTAAAAAGAAAAACAAACATTGACTTCCACCAACCCCACAGCACCTCCTTTATCTCTCATTGTGTCTTCCTGTTTTCCTGATCATCTCTATCCTAGCATCTAGATATAAATCCCTCTTTCTTATCCTTTCACTTCACAAGGTTATTCCAGGCTCGGCCAGTTTTTCTGTCCTCGAACCTTGGCTTTTAAGGTATTCATTTAGACACTCCCATTCCTTTTTCACTTCACTTTTGGGTTTTTGTCTTATTATATCTGTCAATTTGGCTAATTCTAAATATTCTGAAAGCTTACATAACCAGGATTGGACAGATTCATGGAGGAGAGGGCGATGGATGGCTACACAATGGCTATGCTCTGCCTCCAAAGTTTGAGGCAGGAGTGCTTCTGAATACCAGTTGCTGGAAACTACAGGAGAGGAGATCACCCTTGTGCTCAAATCCTGCTTGTTGGTTTCCCACTGAGGCATCTGTTTGGCCACCGGGAGAACAGAACTAGACGGGCTCCCTTGGGCCTGATCCAAAAGGCTCATCTTGTTGTCGTTTAGTCGTGTCCGACTCTTCGTGACCCCCTGGACCAGAGCACGCCAGGCACTCCTGTCTTCCACTGCCTCCCGCAGCTTGGTCAAACTCATGCTGGTAGGTTCAAGAACACTGTCCAACCATCTCGTCCTCTGTCATCCCCTTCTCCTTGTGCCCTCCATCTTTCCCAACATCAGGGTCTTTTCCAGGGAGTCTTCTCTTCTCATGAGGTGGCCAAAGCATTGGAGCCTCAGCTTCAGGATCTGTCTTTCCAGTGAGCACTCAGGGCTGATTTCCTTCAGAATGGGTAGGTTTGATCTTCTTGGGACTCTCAAGAGTCTTCTCCAGCACCAGAATTCAAAAGCATCTTATTCATGCCAAGTCCTCCCACACTGAACCCTATATTGTTTGTGCAATTGAAAGTGGAAGGCACCAGACTTCTTGAGGGTGAATTCACACGTGACTTCCAAAGGCAGCACAGCTGGAGGCCAGAGCGGAGGTTCCCTCCAGAACAGTGTGGCAGGATCCCAGAGGAGCCATAACTTAGCTGGTCCACAGCTGGCTGCCTCATCTGTGCCGGCCTCGTTACTCCCACACAGCCAGAAGGAGTCAACCGAAAGCGACCCAAACCAAGCTTGGAAAAGCTGCTCCACAGTGACTCATGAAAGGACCTCTTGTCTGGAAGATGAGGGTAGGTGTTTTGCTCCAGTCTCAAGAGGAAAGGAGTCTGGAAACACTGGTGGGAACAAGAAACAGGCCTTTGCAGGATGGAGCTTTTGCATCCCGACCTACAGAATTTTGTTTTGTGATCTGAAGTCATGGGACTTCAATCAGAGACAGCTATATTGCCAACTGAGGGCTTAGGTGATTGTTGTTACTTTTTTAAGGGTTTAGGCCACACACCGTAGCCTAGAAACCTGCTTCAGTGTAGAGGGGAAATGTTAAGATGCTTATTATTAGCCATTTTCCAGGACTGATCTCAGTTCTGAAAAACAGGTTTCAGGGCTGGGGCCTGATCAGCACCTCTCTGGTTGCTCATAAGGAGGACCTGCTGGATCAGAACAATGGCATCCTGTTCTCACAGTGACTAATCTCATGCCCATGGGAGACCTTCAGGCAGGACTTAAGCATGAGAGGATTCTTTCTGCCCCTTGTGGAGTCCAGCAATTGGGCTTGCTAACTTGCAAGAGCTTCTGGGCCAGACACTAGGCACTTCCTGTGTCCTGCTTTTGCTGTACAGTGGTACCCCGGGTTACAGACGCTTCAGGTTACAGACGCTTCAGGTTACAGACTCCACTAACCCAGAAATAGTCCCTCGGGTTAAGAACTTTTCTTCAGGATGAGAACAGAAATTGTGCGGCAGCAGCAGGAGGCCCCATTAGCTAAAGTGGTACCTCAGGTTAAGAATGGTTTCAGGTTAAGAACAGACCTCCAGAACGAATTAAGTTCTTAACCCCAGGTACCACTGTATTTCCCCTCTGAAAAAGCAGAGCAGCTTTCAACAATTAAACGTAAAACCATACGGTAAAAAAGGGTTGCCATATGTCTGTAATTCCCCAGACATACCCGGAAAACGGCAGTTGGAAGCAGCGTCCGGGCAGAAATAGCTGGAGTGCCTGGGAAAATCTGGACGTATGGCTAAACTTCCTTTAAAGAGCTCCACAACTTTTGTGTCCGGATTATAACCTTTTGAAATATGGCAACCCTGCTAGAAACCGTATAAAAATTAAAATCAGAAATCAGTGAACGATTATGGAAGGATGCATTCTTAATTGCCTGCGCAATCCTGATCGAATAGAAAAGTCCGTAGTTGAAACAGAAAGCAGCTGCTGAATCTCTCCTGGCAGAGCATGCCACATGACAGGGGTGATAATCATTTTCCTGGCTCCCATCTCTGCCAGTAGCTTTTTAATCCCCAGAGGTCATCAGAAATTCCCCTGTTGTGATTGTACGTGGCCATCCTTCAAAGGCGACATGCCTCACATGAGGGGTAACTGGGTACTTAGGTTTCCACCGTTCAGCCTCGAAGAGTTCGCATGTCCCGAGTCACAGGGCTTAATGAGCCTAGTTGCGTAACCCCAGCGCATGTGAGCATGTCCTTCCAAGGTGAGCCCTACAGACTCCGCCTGCCCAGGGGGAAAGGGCTGCAAAGACCTCGTTGCCCTCTTGCAAGCCAAAGCCTCCCCACCCAAGATGTACCAACAGCTGCCGGCGAAAAAGTTAAGAATTAACAGAGCCAACCCTTCTACCAGCCCATCTCCAAAGCCCTCCAGAGAGATGATTAAACTTATTCCAGAGTGTGCACATGCATGTCTTTTGTTCCTTTCCACAATGAGGCAGCATGCAATTTCCCTAGTGGCCCAGGATAAGGTTGCTGCCTCACTGTGATCACCATTCTGTTCATCTGTTGATGTTTCCCCCAGGTACCTGGACATGCAGACATACATTCCTGGCGATCCTATGTGCATTGGTGGAGCTATCTGAGAACAGACTTCCCCGGGCTCTTGTCCCAGGGGAGCTAGAGCAGGACCGGTCCACCCATTGGCCTCACGGGGGCAGTCGCCTCAGGCAGCAGATTGGGGATGGCTGGGAGGGGTGGCAGATCTGGAAAAAAGAGCATCCTTATGTGCTTTTGATGCTCCTTTGGCTGCAGATAGTAGTCGCCATAGCCACCCCAGTTATCCCTCAGGACGGGGAGTTCCCTCTGCCACTTCCTGCTCCTCTCCAGCCTCACCCCCCCCCCAAAGCTGCAGCATGCCCCTCAGGCCACCTGCAGTCACCTCAAGTGATGGTAAAGGAGGTGAAATAAAAAAATTTAAGGTCATATATATAGGGACACGGATGGCGCTGTGGGTTAAACCACAGAGCCTAGGACTTACCGATCAGAAGGTTGGCGGTTTGAATTCCCGCAATGGGGTGAGCTCCCGTTGCTCGGTCTCTGCTCCTGCCAACCTAGCAGTTCGAAAGCACCTCAAAGTGCAAGTAGATAAATAGGTACCGCTCCATCGGGAAGGTCAACGGCGTATCCGTGCACTGCTCTGGTTCGCCAGAAGCGGCTTAGTCATGCTGGCCACATGACCCAGAAGCTGTACGCTGGCTCCCTCAGCCAATAAAGCAAGATGAGCGCCGCAACCCCAGAGTCATCCACGACTGGACCTAATGGTCAGGGGTCCCTTTACTCTCTCTCTCTCTCTATATATATATATATATTCATAAATGTACCAACAAAGCGCATACATAGATGTGTGGACCACATGTCTGGAGCAGACAGGAGGACTGCCCTGAAACCATTTTCACTCCCAAACGGACCAAATGTTTTCTCTGCAAGGATGGAGGAGGTGGGGGAGCCTTCCCATTGTCTTTTTGTTCACAAATCCTGTCTTAAGGGTATGTCTATACATGAATAGGGTGAGCCTGTGACCTGGCTCAGGAACTAAGTATTTGTCATTACAAAAGACTGGCCAGGCTCCCCAGGGTATCCAATCAAGTAAGCATTAACAGGTAACCTGCCAGACAGGAGGTAAACAACGCACTCAGATTTCTGTGATGTAGGTATGATGTATCTGTGGGGTGGTCTTAAGCTACACCCCTTCTGTGATGTAGTTATGATGTTTCCGTTTAATACAGAGGTGAAATGTATTGGGCCAGGCCTGAGCTGGAGGGAATTGTCCCTGCTGCTGGGCAGCAGGTAAGCATCACCCACCTTCTGTCAGGCTCTTTCCTGACCTAGGAGAGGCCTCCTTTGGGAAAGAGGCAGGAGGATCTGTGGAGGAGCCCAGCGCCACTGAGGAAGGACCTGCAAGAGTCCTAAGGCAGCCTGCTATAATATATTAAGATTAAGGATCAGGATAAAATAAGGAGGGAAAGGAATTGCCGAACTAATAAATTGAACTGGAATACAAAAAAGGGAGGTATGAGGAGGTCTGGGAAACAAGTAAATGAAAGATAAGTGACAAAAAGATGGAATGTTTTTAACTGTTTTTTATTTTGTATTTTTTCTTTTTTCTTTTTCATTATGTAATATTGTGAAAACTTTAATAAATATTTATTTTAAAAAAAGAGTCCTAAGGCAGCCTGAGGGAGGGCCTCAGTACGGGGCTCCCCTATACTACGACGCATCCAGCCATGTCCTGAGCCCCACTGACACTCCCACTTCACCCACTAGGCCTCAAGATCAATAGCCAGAGGCCTCAGAAGCCTGGAGTCAGCCTACAAGCACTCACTGGGCTGCCCAAAGGCTCTAGCACAGGAGGAAGGGTCTGCTTGGAAGAAGGGAGAAGATCTGGCTGTAAGCAATGACTCTGCAGATGACCAGGGAGAGGAAATGCGGCCATGAGGATGCTGGCCTCCTGATCATCGTAGGGTTCACCTCGCTTGCTCCAGTTCCTCACTTGTGGGGATAGTCATGGGAACCCTCTCACAGCCATGGCAGACTTCTCAGGCCATGTTGTTGTTGTTTAGTCGTGTCCGACTCTTCGTGACCCCATGGACCAGAGCACGCCAGGCACTCCCGTCTTCCACTGCCTCCCGCAGTTTGGTCAAACTCATGTTTGTAGCTTCGAGAACACTATCCAACCATCTCGTCCTCTGTCGTCCCCTTCTCCTTGTGCCCTCCATCTTTCCCAACATCAGGGTCTTTTCCAGGGAGTCTTCTCTTCTCATGAGGTGGCCAAAGTATTGGAGCCTCAGCTTCAGGATCTGTCCTTCCACTGAACACTCAGGGCTGATTTCCTTCAGAATGGATAGGTTTGATCTTCTTGCAGTCCATGGGACTTGACCCTGATACAAGTCCTTATTCCGAACAGGCTTGCAATGCTTCCTAATCTAAGACACTGCAGTAATCTGGAGTTACCAAAGTTTAATATGCCCCTCCTGTAAAAGGAGTGGGTTCCACATAGACAATAGTAAAAGCAACTTAGAATTTAGGGAACAAGCAAAGATAACCAGTTCATTTCTCACTAGCATTATATTATTTCAGCTTACAACTAAGTTTGACCAAACTGCGGGAGGCAGTGGAAAACAGGAGTGCCTGGCATGCTGTGGTCCATGGGGTCATGAAGAGTTGGACATGACTAAATGACTAAACAACAACAACAAAGTCAGGTAAGCAGAATACAGTGGTACCTCGGGTTACAGGCGCTTCAGGTTACAGACACTTCAGGTTACAGACTCTGCTAACCCAGAAATAGTACCTCGGGTTAAGAACTTTGCTTCAGGATGAGAACAGAAATCGTGCTTTGGCGGCGCGGCAGCAGCGGGAGGCCCCATTAGCTAAAGTGGTACTTCAGGTTAAGAACAGTTTCAGGTTAAGAATGGACCTCCGGAACGAATTAAGTTCTTAACCCAAGGTACCACTGTAGCTGGCAGACACAAACTTGTAAGAAATGAATAATCAAGGTGTTCTTACCGAATTACTCATCTAAAATACCCCCTTCCCTTCTCCATAAGCTAACATTGGCCCCTGCCTTCCTCCACCTGGAGGACTGGGGTTTTAGGGGGGAAGTTTTGTTGGAAGCTTTTGCTGTTGTTATTGATGTTAACTGATATTACTGATATTAACTTTTTGTATCTTTATCTTTATGTGGAAAATGTTCAGTTTGGTTGTGTAGTTTTTAATGTGTTTTGTTTATTTTTACGACTACTTTGCTTTACTTGTAATTATGTAAATCTTTTCATACTTAAGCCGCCTTGAGCCTTGTTTTAACTGTGGAAAGGCAGCATACAAATAAAATGATGATTTTCAATGGCTGCTCCAGCATGGACCCCTTTTTACTCTGTGCTCTGTAGGACCAGCCTGACAGCTTTGCTTCAGGTATCCGCTCCCCTCTCCCTTTCTTGCTCTACTTTTAGACTGAGTGTGTCAAACGTCACACATTCTCTGTCTAAGCTTTTGACAAGGAACCTCCTTGTCCTCTTTAGATCAAGCTGTGTTTGTAGTGTGCAAGTTGCTGCCTGCTTCTACTGTAACTTTGCTCTCTGAAGCAGCATTTACCGTATTTTTTGCTCTATAACTCACTTTTCCCCTCCTAAAAAGTAAGGGGAAATGTGTATGCGTCTTATGGAGTGAATGCAGGCTGTGCAGCTATCACAGAAGCCAGAACAGCAAGAGGGATTGCTGCTTTCACTGTGCAGCGATCCCTCTTGCTGTTCTGGCTTCTGAGCCAGTGTGGTGTAGTGGTTAAGAGCGGTAGTCTCCTAATCTGGGAAACCGGGTTCGTGTCTCCGCTCCTCCACATGCAGCTGCTGGGTGACCTTGGGCCAGTCACACTTCTGTGAAGTCTCTCAGCCCCACTCACCTCACAGAGTGTTTGTTGTGGGGGAGGAAGGGAAAGGAGAATGTTAGCCGCTTTGAGACTCCTGAAGGGGAGTGAAAGGCGGGATATCAAATCCAAACTCTTCTTCTTCTTCTTGAGATTCAGAATATTTTTTTTCTTGTTTTCCTCCTCCAAAAACTAGGTCGTCTTGTGGTCTGGTGCGTCTTATGGAGTGAAAAATATGGTATATATGCTGTCAATTTCATCACTACTACTATTATTCCCCTTCGTGGATCACTGCCTTGCCGTGGTGAAGGGGCTTGAATAACTCAGAGAAGCTATGAGCTATGCCTTGCAGCGCCACCCAAGATGGACAGGTCATAGTGGAGAGTTTTGACCAAACGTGATCCACCTGGAGCAGGAACTGGCAAGCCACTCCAGTATCCCTGCCAAGAAAACTCCATGAGGCTCCAAGACTTTGGCCACCTCATGAGAAGAGAAGACTCCCTGGAAAAGACCCTGATGTTGGGAAAGATGGAGGGCACAAGGAGAAGGGAACGACGGAGGACGAGATGGTGGGACAGTGTTGTCGAAGCCACCAGCATGAGTTTGACCAAACTGCGGGAGCCAGGGGAAGACAGGAGTGCCTGGCTTGCTCTGGTCCATGGGGTCATGAAGAGTCAGACACGACTAAACGACTAAACAACAACAACTACTACTACTACTACTATCTGAAGGCAGCCCTGTTTAGGGAAACTTTAAATGTTTGATTTATTACGGTATTTTAATATTTTGTTGGAAGCCGCCCAGAGTGGCTGGGAAAGCCCAGCCAGATGGGCGGGGTATAAATAATAATAAATATTAGTATTATTATTATTATTATTATTATTATTATTATTAATTGCTTTAGCAGCCCAGGGCAATCAAATCTATATGCATATATGCTTCTGAGAGTACAGTTTCACTTTTTAAAAAATGTATTTTTATTAAAGATTTTCTTGGTTTACAAAAGTATGTGCAATGTCTCTCTCGCTCTCTCTTTTTTCTCCAAGTAACATTTTTTTACAGATCAATTTCATCTGTTGAGACATTAGGAAGAAGAGAGGGAAAGTAGGGGAGGAGTACAGTTTCACTTATAGCAATTAACTGCTTAGGAGCATTCTCACCAGGGAACTAAGCCAACCTTTCTTTATCCCTTGTGTGAGTGAGCTTTTGGGGGTAGGGTTAAGGGGGGAAACACATATTCATAACAAACACACACTATAACTCTAGCAAAAGGTCCTAAAGCTCTTGGTAGTGTATGTAAGGATATGAGTGCTAGACATGTATCTTGTAACAAACTTACTTGGGTACAGTGCCCAATCAGGTATATCATTTGAACAGATCCAGAGCTTTTGTCTTGGTTACTTAATGCTGCAGTCTTGGCTATACAATACTATCTGGATTGTACATGTTGCTGTGTGTGAGAGAGAGGTGGGGGAATCAAATAATCCTTCTCAGTACCCAGTTCTGGGACCTGGAAGTGCTCATGGATCCAGAAGACTGAATCATAGCCTGGAGGAACCTCATCAGCCCCTCGCTGAATGGAAGAGGCCACAGGGGAACCCAGAATGGGTCACCTTGGGGTCTCTGGTGAAAGGGAAGTGAGATGTAAATGTAGCAAATAAATAGATGTATTAATTGGGCCTCTGAAGGACTTGCCTGAGTGGCCTTTAGCTTCTAAAGCTGAGAGTGAGACAGAGATAAAAGACTTTCAGTTGAGGAACCCAATGGCCCAACTGGGCTGTGTTGACATCCAAAGATCTAGGACCAGAGTGGTTGGGTGGGAGGAGCAGGATTGGCGGAAGCTGCTCTGACCTTTGAAAGGTCCTGAGGTGGGACTGTGTGCTCCAGCCAGCTGGCAAGGAGTGTTGAACTTAGTGCCTTGTTGGGTTGAGCAACTAGTCAACAGGTGAGTCACACAAGTGCAGCAAGTTTACTGTGCCCTCGTGATGACTTGTGGTCATGATGGTGTTTGGGTGGTTATACGCAGTCTCGCTTTCAGCACTGTTGGCCCTTGCAAAAGTAAAGGCAGGGGACAGCTTGCTTCGCCTCCAATTTGCTTTCTGCTACAGTCCTAAAACTTTTGCATACCGCAGATGTCCCAGTTGTTGTTTGTGGTCCTGCTTTTCTTATGCTGTAGTGCAGGAGTGGCTTTCCAGTCAGCCATAATTGCATAAACCTGGAGGAAAAAACCCATGAGGCACAGATCTTCCATGCCCTCAGACGAGAGCTCTCTCCAAGGATAACAACAGTCCGAAAGGATGAGGCATAAACAAGACCCAACGGCCAAGCCTGGAGGATAAAGGAGTGTCATATTGCTCTCTCTCGGGAGTTTTCCACCAGCCAGAAGGCAGTGACTGTGCCCTAACAGCTCCCACCAACTGAACTGGAATCCTGCATGGTTAATACTATGCGTTAACTACCTGCAGTTTACAGTTTCTAAGGATCAGGGTGACTGGAGGAAAGGTGGGAAAGGACCTTTTAAGGAAAAGCAATTTCCCCCTGTTTAATAAATGCTGTTTTATTTTCTCCATTACAGTGGTACCTCAGGTTAAGTACTTAATTAGTTCTGGAGGTCCGTTCTTAACCTGAAACTGTTTTTAACCTGAAGCACCACTTTAGCTGCCGCTGCGCCACCAGAGCACGATTTCTGTTCTCACCCTGAAGCAAAGTTCTTAACCCGAGGTACTATTTCTGGGTTAGCGGAGTCTGTAACCTGAAGCGTCTGTAACCTGAAGGTACCACTGTATGTGTATTGAGCAATGCCGGTGACCAGGATTTGTACTGCCTTTTGGAGCTTGCCTGTTGACTTTGTTGGAAGATTCAAGACAGATAAAAGAAAGGACTTCTACAGGCAGTGCATAGTTAAACTACGGAACCACCTTCAACAGGAGGCAGTGATGGCCAATAGCTCAGGTAGCTTTAAAAGAGGATTAGACAAATTAATAGAGAGGGGTTATCAAGGCTACTAGCCATGACAGCAGTGGTGGACCTTGGGGTCTCAAATTTCAGCAGACCCCTTTTCCAACTCCAAAATTCGCCCACCGCCTCTCACCTTCAATCCTACGTAACAGCTGTGGTGCCCACAAGAAGAAGAAGAGTTTGGATTTGATATCCCGCCGTATCACTACCCCAAGGAGTCTCAAAGCAACTAACAATCTCCTTTTCCCTTCCTCCCCCACAACAAACACTCTGTGAGGTGAGCGGGGCTGAGAGACCTCAGAGAAGTGTGACTGGCCCAAAGTCACCCAGCAGCTGCATGTGGAGGAGCAGGGAAGTGAACCCGGTTCACCAGAATACGAGTCCACTGCTCTTAACCACTACACTACACAAGTCTCTGCACCCAGTGTAACTGAACCGGCCACACATCCTCCTCTGGGGATTGCTATGCTCTGCTCCACAGCTGAAGGCAGCAAACCACCGGAAGGGAGAGGGCTCTGCTTACAGGTTTTCTTTTGGGGCATCTGGTTCACCACTGTTAGGACAGGATGTGGGACTGGATGGGCGATTGGCCTGATCCAGCAAGCTCTTGTTATGTTCTTATGGCTCTTTTTTATCTATTGGGCGAGACACCTGGGACCTGGATCTCACCCGAATTTGCAATTGTGAACATTTAAGCGTTTTGACAGCAAGGCGTGCTGTGGCATTAAGAAGAGACATATCCCTGCAGTGGGAATGTAGAGAAATTTGGGAAATGATATACAATGAGTTGAAGAAAATGTTTAAAATGACATTTGTAAAAAAAAAAACCAAACCCAGATGCATTTTTGTTAGGGATTGTAGGACAAGACCTGCCAAGGAAAATAAACAACTTATTTATGTATGCGACAAGAGCGGCAAGAGTCTTAATAGCACAAGGATGGAAGAATGAGGAAACCCCGACAAAAGAACAGTGGCAAGAGAAATTGATGAACTGGTGAAATTGGCATGCAAATTGCGAGATAAGGACAGGTGTTACTTTAAAGAAGAATGGGAGCCTTTTGCAAATTATTTTAAAAGATAACAAAATGAACTGGACTCCTTGGCAGCTTTTGAATAAACATACAAATTGATGGTGTTTCCTGCTTGGCAGGGGGTTGGACTCGATGGCCCTTGTGGTCTCTTCCAACTCTATGATTTTATGATTCTATGATACACAAATTTATTGAGGGTTAATATAGTAGATAATATAAGGATGTATAAAATTTTACAATATGCAGAGAATAACATGAGATGAGAAATCAGAGAGAGGAGCTGAGGGAAGTCTTGGGGGAGGGATGGAGGGTTTGCTGGGGAGGTGGGAGGGGAAAAAAGGGGGAAATAATGAAGATGATTTGTTTTAATAATTTGTTATGCTGAAATTGTTAATATTTTTTTTTAATAAAAAGAAGAGACATATCCCTATCTAAACACAACCAAGTAGACGGAAAGAAAAAGAGCCCTGCTGAATCTAGCCCACTTCCTCTTATCTCCATGGCCAGCTAGATGCCCGAACGGGAAGACCACAAGCAGGTAAAAGTAAAGGTAAAGGACCCCTGACCATTAGGTCCAGTCGTGACTGACTCTGGGGTTGCGGCGCTCATCTTGCTTTATTGGCCAAGGGAGCCGGCGTACAGCTTCTGGGTCATGTGGCCAACATGACTAAGCTGCTTCTGGTGACCCAGAGCAGCGCACGGAAACACCGTTTTACCTTCCCGCCAGAGTGGTACCTATTTATCTACTTGCACTTTGACGCTTTTTTGAACTGCTAGGTTGGCAGGAGCTGGGGCCGAGCAATGGGAGCTCACCCCGTGGCGGGGATTCGAACCACCGACCTTCTGATCAGCAAGTCCTAGGCTCTGTGGTTTAACCCACAGCGCCACTCGCGTCCCAAGCAGGACATGAGTGCAAACATGGCACCCTCCCCACTGGTGATTCCCAGGAACTGGAATTCAGAACCAGACCACCACTTAAAGCAAAATCATGGTGGCTATCAGCCACCCACCGCCAGAACACCAAGCAGTGAATGCACATCAAGCATGGTGCGTTCAGATGCCGCCGCCCCTGACCTTGCTTCTTCTTCCACACCACAATTTTAAAATAACGCTGTGCCTAGCATAACAAGCCCTGGAGCAAAGATTCTCACCCTCCAAGAATGTTGCTTTTAACACACACATAATGGCAAGAAGAATCATGCAGGAAACACTGAATTTATTTAGATGTAACCCGACATTTAAGCAGTCTGAACTTAGCAAGGTGCAGAGAGGCTTGCAACGGCCACAGAGCCTGGATCTCTCTGCACATGCACCAAAGCTGAACCGGACACCATGAGGCCTGCCAAGCTCAAAGGCAAGAGAGGATTGGGTTTGGGGGTGTGTGGAGGGTGGCTGCTTTCTTAAGCCCCGTTGGGCCAGCCTGGGAGTCTCAGGACGGGATCTGCATCCTGGACCAACCAGTGACAAAACGTGAACCTGGGTCTTCTGTGCCCCACCGTTGCAGACGCTGCACTATGCCCAGTTGAGCCAGCATGCCTGCTGAGGAATACCCAGCGGCCAGAGGGCTAGTAGAGACCAAAGAGGCTTGCCAAAGCTACCTTAGCCTTTGCATGTTCTGCAACCTTGTCCTTTCTCTGCATGGGCTCCCATAGTTTTCCAAGCAGGAAGAGGCACCAGCCACCCAATGAAATTTTGCTGGGAGGAGGGAAGCAATCTTAAGGCGCACCAGTCATGCTTCTGAATACCAGTTGCGAGAGACCACAGGAAAAGAGTGTTATTGTGCTTGAGTCCTGCATGCAAGCTTCCCACAGGCATTTGGCTGGCCACTGTGAGAATACAATGCTGGGCTGGATGGGCTCTTGGCCTCATCCAGTAGTAGTTCTGTTCTCATGCAAAAGAGCATCTACAGAGGGCTTTTCATGAGACCACTGAACGTTTCAAGGATATGGTTCATGAGGAAGCTTGACACAGAAATTCCTTTTAGTCAGTAAGGGAAATGGGTTTGTTTATTTATTAGTTTCTTCTGTTTACATCTTGATGATCTTAGAGCAGGTTACATTTTAACACACTACTATAAAACAATACAGTGCTATTTTTAAAAGATAAAGTAGCACAAACATATCTGCAGTGATAAGATTGCAGCAGAACAGCACTAGCAGCCAGTGGAACATTTGCTTGGCTCTCCCCTCTTTGCATATGATGATAAAAATATCTTTTGGGGTTGTTGTTTTTTGCATCATATTCAAAGCAAGTTCCATGGAGGAAAGGAAGGAAAAACTTATTGGCAGCTTTATTTGAATGCCTGGGGCCAAACTACAAGTTCAGTCTTTTTCAGAAAAGCAGCCACCGGAGGGAGCAAGTTTGGATTGGAAGGACGATCTAACCCAGGGCTAGGCAACCTAAGGCCCGGGGGCCAGGTGCGGCCCAATCACTTTCTTGGGAATCAGTGTGCTTTTACATGAGTAAAAAGTTTGCTGGCCCCTGATCTAACCATTTGCCCCAACGCAAATCCTCTTCCCTTGACAACTGCTATAACATGTAGGAGGAAAAGTCTTTAAGAGGTCTGGATTGGGAGAGGATTTTGGCCAGGGCTTAGGCACAGAGGTTAGGCTGCTTCCCCTGCTCCCCCGCAGCATGGCCAGGATCCAAATTGTCTCTTCTAGTGGGTTGCTTTTAAAAACAGAATACAGTATTGCAATAAGCAGTCGTGGAGCTTTCAATACCATGTGTGGTTTGTTCTTGAGATTTCGTGGGTTACAAAATATAAAAGCACAAAACCAAAAAGTTACAACAAAGTGCTACTCTCATTCTAAGAAAGTAATACTGGCTGCCCCCCCAACCAACCTGTGGTGGCAAAAAGACTGCTTTTCTGGGTTGCAGACCTGTGAATTTCAGTTCTGCCTCCTATGACAGCCATGCTGCATTGGAAGAAGCGCTGCTGGTTATGGAATAAATGAAAGTAAACAACCCCATGTGCACATCAAATTGTGGCATAGCAGTCAACCTTCCCTTTTTTGGTGGGAAATTCCCTTATTCCAGCGCCGTTTCCCGCTGCTATCCCGGATTGTTAGACATCCCGTAGGCTGTCCCCGGGACAGGTGAGGCTGCTGATCCCTTATTTTCAAGGCTACTGATCCCTTATTTTCAAATTCAGCTATGAATTGTGGTCCTTGCAATCAGAATTCCTGCAGAATCTGGGAAGCTTATGTTTTGATCAGAAGCCCAGTAAGCCAAAGCAAAATTTGTTGTTGGACTGCCTTGTGCCTGCTGGAATTTGTTTGTTTTAAAAGCCTGTTTTGTACCCTCTTAAGCAAGAGCACATGCTCAGGATAAAAGATTTGCTTACTCTAACGATGATATTCAGGATATGGACTCATGTTCTAAGTTTGTAACACACATCAGTGGGTCTCAAGGAGCTGTGATTCCTGCCTCGCAGGCGGTTGAACTAGATGATTCTGGGTCCTTTCCAACTCTGTAGTTCCGATTCTATTACCCTGCCCCCTACAACAAAGAGGACCTGCCAATTTTGCCACCGGGATGAGCTCCCACTGGCGGCTGAAAAATCATTGCAAGCAATGATTTGGCACTGCTTTTGACCTCTCCTGTGCACATCGGCCACTTCGCTTGACAGACTTCCACCTGCACGAAGTCAGAAGCTGGGCATCATTCGAGGAAATCCAGAGGTGCCAGACAGTTACTGAAGCCAGGCAACCCACCTAAAGCCAAGATAATTATCCATACACAACTGCTCCAAGAACCCACTGCTTGCAGACCTTGTCCTGGAAGATGAGAGGTGGTATGCTTTTGAATGCCAGATGCAGATGTGGGGATGGGGGTGTTGCTTCTGTGCTCCTGTTGTTTGTGGGCGACTTTCCATTGGGGCACCTGGGTGGCTGCTGTGAGAACAGGATGCTAGTCTAGATGTGCCCCCATTAGGTTGATCCAGCTGGTACTGGGCTCTTCTTCAAACTCCCCCTATTTGAGTTTGTGGGTACCCATGATTTGCCAAACATCAGATTACTCCGCCAGGAGGGAGGCAAAAAGAGAAGCAACGGGACTACCAGGGGCTCAAGCACTCCTGGCTTTCCTAAACTGCTTTGATGCAGTCAGTGGGCTGCAGAGGGTCAGATCTCATTGACGTTAATGAGCAGGCTTTGGACTGCAGTCTGAAAGTCAAAAATGTCCCTGCACACCGCAGGACATGCAGAAGAGTGATATGAAGGAGGAAGCGCAAAAATACCCCACTGTGGGCGAGGGTCTGCTTACATGTGCAAAGGCATGGATCAGTGGGAGAGGACCAGTCTGGCATACAGGTCCCAGCTTCCATCCCAAATGGAATCTCCCAGTGGGGCTGGGCGTGTCTCCTGCCTCAAACCTTGGAGTGTCAGTCACCAACGGCCAATGAGGAAAACACTGAGCTTGACAGAGTCAGGTCACTTCTGCCAGAAACCCTGGAGAGCAGCTGTTGGTCAGTATAGATGGACAAATGGTTTGATTCAGTATTAAGGCAGCTTCTATGCTATGCTCCTGCCAACCCAGCAGTTCGAAAGCACATCATATTGCAAGTAGATAAATAGGTACCACTCTGGCGGGAAGGTAAACGGCGTTTCCGTGAGCTGCTCTGGTTCGCCAGAAGTGGCTTAGTCATGCTGGCCACATGACCCAGAAGCTGTACGCTGGCTCCCTCGGCCAATAAAGTGAAATGAGCGCCGCAATCCCAATCGGCTACAACTGGACCTAATGGTCAGGGGTCCCTTTACCTTTACCTATGCTATGCTCAGAGGACCAACTTCTCCACAGGATTGGGGGGGGGGGAGCTGACACGATGGTGCAGAATGTCCAGACCTGTCATGAGGAACTAGGGGGCTGGCTCCCTCAAAAACTAAATGGGGGGGATTGTCTTGGCCCCCAGGAGTCAGCGTCTATGGCTATGCTATTATGTACAGGTAACCTAAATGTGTATTTTCTTGCCGGGGGGGGGGGCTGGTTACAAATTTGCTGAGTTCCCCTTACTCTGCTGAGAAAGTTCCCACCCAGGCCTGAGAAAATTGTCTACACTCTTCTGAGAGGAACAATTTGTTGCTAGGCCTGTAATCCATCAGGATGGGAGGACGCTGGTGGTGGTTCCCACTTTTAGTAATATCAGTCGCCACAGACTGAACCAAAGCACAATGAGCAAGTGGCCATTCAGGCTTCCTCGACTGATCCAAACCTCCTTCATCCACAGATCTGGAATCATCCATTCATCTGAACCATTTCCCTGTTCCAAAATGAGTGTTTGTGAATGCTTCAGTGCTGGTTGGCAGACCCTCCTGCTTTTGGAGGTGAGCTTTTGACAGCAATAGGGCTGCAGTCAGCACAACTCCCTCCACATGCTCTCTGTCCAGGTATGCCAGCTCCCTCCCTGGCCAACCAGCCCGTTTTCAGGAAGGAAGGAAGGAAGAGGGCAAGCAGGGTTGCACAAGCAGAGTTGCACAAGCACAGCTGCTAGGTTTTGGCCTCATCTCAGGGCGGCACACAGGGGAGGGAGAGAGCTTGCTTAGTGTTCAAGCCAAGGAAGCCCATGCCAAGAGTGACCAGCTTCCACACTTGCCCACCTGTCAATGATTGACTCTCTGCAACTGCCTCAAGCCAGTTTCCTGGCTGCCACCTGCCCTCCATTGGCACCCAGCCTGGCCAGTCACTGAGGCAGCTGTTGAGATGGTGGAGAAACGGAGGCCAAAGGAGTGTGTAGCTCATATTCAAGGCCCTCCATTGACCCACATCCAATTGGGGCTCATGCACCACATGCAACTCAAGCTCAGGCACAGATCCCTGGATCCCTTGGCAGAGTCTGGGCTCCGCCCACAAACCTATCAAATAACACACAAGAGCTTCTGAGCATGTGCAGAGACCTGCCTCCTGGATATAGCAGCAGGGAGGTATCATTATGGCAGGAGTGACAAGATAAGATCTGATGGGCCTCTTCAAATACAGTGGTATCTCGGGTTACATACACTTCAGGTTACATACGCTTCAGGTTGCAGACTCTGCTAACCAAGAAATAATACCTTGGGTTAAGAACTTTGCTTCAGGATGAGAACAGAAATCACGCGGTGGCGGCGCAGCAGCAGTGGGAGGCCCCATTAGTTAAAGTGGTGCTTCAGGTTAAGAACAGTTTCAGGTTAAGTACGGACCTCCGGAACGAATTAAGTACTTAACCTGACGTACCACTGTACCTAAACGGCTGTCACATGGAAGACGGAGCAAGATTGCTTTCCGCTGCTCCAGAGGGGAGGACCCAAGCCAATGGATACAAATTATAATAAAAGAAATTCTGACTAAACGTTAAGAAAAACTTTCTGAAGTTAAGAGCAGCTTGACAGTGGAACCGAATCCCTTAAGTGGTGGTGGACTACCCTTCACTGGAGGTTTTTAAACAGAGGTTGGAAGGCCATCTGTCAGTGATTCCTTGGCTGTGGTTCTTGCTTGCAGGGGGTTCTATTAGATAGCTCATGGGTCCCTTCCAATTCTCCAATGATTCTATGACCTTCTTTATTGTGAGGACAGGATGCCCCCAGGAGTGTCCACAACCACTAGGTGCAGTGGAAAAAGCACTAAGCACGTGAGGTCTACCCCCCCCTCAAAATGCCGCCTCCCCCCTCCCCCAGCTATCAGCTGGGAAGGGAGGAAGAAGCCTCCCTTCCACCACACCCAGCACAGAAAACAGGCAGCCGGTTTGTGCAATGTGGGCCTACAAGCCAACTGCTTGCATCATTCTTTCAGCTCCCTAATTTTTAACAAGGTCAGTGGCTGGGCACTTGCCCTATTTACCACTCCAGCACAAAAGTGACGGCATAATCCAGACCGTTCTCTCTTTCTTTTATGGAGGAGAGCCAAAGACAATTGCTTTATAGCGCATCAAAGACAGTTATTACTCATAATACTGCCCAGGACCCAGCTGCCTTATACTGCTCCAGGGAATTTACATTTCCTGTATCTGTGCTGGGAAAGTACAATTCTCTGCTGTGTTGGTGCTAGCTGGGTGCTGGCTGCACAAGTATGAGTGGCCCCAAGCAAAGAGTGATGTCACCGTCACTGATGACAAAGGACAAGGTCCACAACCCATCTATCAGAAGAGCAGCAAAAAACACACAAAACCTCTCCAGGGCGCAAGACTGGGCAGTGTGTACGGAGGTCCAGGGCTGTCCAGATGACAAGACCCCCCCAGCCTTACTGATGTGGTCCAAAAGAAAGCAGAGAAGTACATTTGGCACCAGCTTGGCTGCAGGAGTTGCCGGAAGGAGGCGTACAAGGTGCCACACAACCGTCTTAGGGACTCCGCTTCAGATTTGTATAGGGTTTACTCCTTGGCCTTTTCTTCTCCCAGAGAAAAGCGTCCAGTTCCCTGAACAGTAAAGTTATCTCCTGCAGAAGGAATGCACTGCCACCCACTGCCTGTGTGAACCAGATATTCTGTAAAGGTAAAGGGACCCCTGACCATTAGGTGCAGTCGTGGCCAACTCTGGGGTTGCGGCGCTCATCTCGCTTTATTGGCCGAAAGAGCCGGTGTACAGCTTCCGGGTCATTTGGCCAACATGACTAAGCCGCTTCTGGCGAACCAGAGCAGTGCATGGAAACGCCGTTTACCTTCCCACCAGAGTGCTACCTATTTATCTACTTGCACTTTGACATGCTTTCAAACTGCTATGTTGGCACGAGCAGGGACCGAGCAATGGGAGCTCACCCCATCACGGGGATTCGAACCGCCAATCTTCTGATCAGCAAGTCCTAGGCTCTGTGGTTTAACCCACAGCACCACCCACATCCCTAATATTCTGTAATTGGCACCAAACGGAAACCTGCAGGACCACCCCAAAGAGGCTGCCATATAGGAGGGGATGCTTTGAGCAGTTTCTGCACCACAGCTGCTATAGCCACAAAGATACTTCAAGCCCCTGCCTGGAGCAGGGCTAAGCCCAATGGATGTCAACAGCTTCTGGGATGCTCCTGGCATATAAGTCAGGAGTCCAGGAAAACAGATCTGGAAAGAGCCACAAATAAGGGGCACAAACATTCTTTGTTTGGATTTCAACAAAAAACCCCAAAACCCCAGCTCCTTTCACAGCAAGAGTCCAGGGCTCAGTCATTCTCTGAGCCTTCACAAGCAAACTGAGTGTCTTCCTTACAAGGTGGCAGCCAAGAAGAAGTTCCCAGGTGCCCATAACTCCCTCTGAAGTCCCTGGCTGGAAGGCTCCTGCTCCTGGCTCAAGAAGCAGGGGACCCAGCTGGGTCTTGGCTCAAAGACAAGCTCTCCCCAGCAGGGACGTCCTGAACTAAATATACTTGTAGACCACCTTCTCACGAACCGTCTGCACTTCCATCTTGACGGGGCACTTGTACAGAAAGGAGAGCAATGTCTCTGTGTAGCCAATCAGGAAGTAGAACTTGGAAGGCCGCAGCTTCTGCAGGAAAATGGCGCAGATTATCAGCGTGTTGGCACGGCGCTTCAACACAATATCGCTGGCCAGGCAGCCATGGAAGGTGCCGTAGATTAACTTGCGGATGAAGACATCCTCCACAGAGCGTTCAGCTGCCCCTCCTTCGCCACTCAGGTTACCTACAGGGCAGGCAACAAGACCAGGGGAAGGGGGGGAGGTCATTAATTCATTAATTATTGTATTTTGATCCCAATTTTTCCTCCAAGGAGCTCAAGGTGGTATACATAGTTCTCATCCTCCCCATTTCATCCTTACTGTGAGGTAGGTTAGGCGAGTGTGAGTGACTAGCCCAACATCACCCAGTGGGCTTCAGGGCTGAGTGGGGATTCAAACCCTGGTCTCCCAGGTCCTAATCTGACACTCTAACCACTACACCACACTGCCTTTCTGTATCAGGGAGCACCAGCCTTGCTGTGCTCTGCATTCAGGGGGGTCATAGCTAGTGCTGGTGGTTTCAACCAGCCCTTTGGTTCACAACTTTCACTGGGTGGCAAAATGGCCGAGCCAATGAGGACATGGCTCTCAACCTAGGTCAATTCCAGGGGGAATTATTATGCCTTTATCGAATTGCATTAATTGTTTTGATGAATTGATGGTTGTCTTTTTGCTTTATTTATATGCTGCTGTGTTCGATATGATCGTGATTGAAATGTATGTTTGTGATTTAAGGCTCTTGTGGTTGTTGTGAGCTGCTTTGAGCTCAGCATCTGTTGTTGGAAAAGCAGAATTACAAATGTTAAATCAAATCAAAGTGACTGAATACCCTTCCAAGGAGACCAGGTTTGGAAGAACTTTGTATGCAGCTCATAACGAGTCCCAAGGAAGTATCTATACCTACCAAGAAAACCCCCCATTGCAGACAAGAACACTGAATGAGTTTCTCCTTTCAAGACACAAGCAGTGTGGAAGATGTCAGGAGTGATGACCCCCACCCCCACCTCCTTTCTCCAACAATAGCGTCCTAGGCCCCGTTTGATGACAACAGCCCCAAACCCAAAACCTTCCAGGAAGGAGTGGCGGCAGACCACTTGTACATCTCCACCTTTTCCAAATACAAGTGCCAGAACAGCCCATTCCCTCCCCCCCCCCACTGCCCCCCAACTCACTTGTGTGCTGGGAGAGCCAGCCCTTGCGGTGTGCAATGAAGTGGGGTGGGTGGGCTTCCTCATAGGTTACGGGCTTGTCTCCTTTCCCAACACGAACCCGAGCTGCTCGGTTCTGCAAGAGAGGTGTTGCAGGAGGTGTTTACCTCTCTCACACAAACAGCATGTGTGCGCACAGGAGAATCCTATGCCATCTTTATAATAATGGAAGGCATCTTGCCCTTGCCTGTAGTGCCACAATACACAGGAAGCCAGGGGTAGGCAGAGCCTCACAGCCCTCTGGGTGATTTACAATACATCCACAAGGACCTTTGACTCTGGATTTGGCACCAAAGGGAGTGGTTTTTTTCTAATGCAGATTGCTGTGCAAGGAACTTTTATACAAGAGAAAGAAGACTCTTGGGGAAAGAATACTCAACCCCCCCAACCCCTGCTTGAACGCTGTGGTGCTGATTATGATCCCCTTCCTGACCTGGCCTTTCTATTGAAAGGTCCTGACAGGGGTGGGGGGTAGAGGCTCCCTTGAACCCAACTCAGCTGTGGCATGCTCAGGGCCCCTCACAGGCCTAAAAGGAAAGGTAAAGGGACTCCTGATCATTAGGTCCAGTCGTGACCGACTCTGGGGTTGCGGCACTCATCTCGCTTTATTGGCTGAGGGAGCCGGCATACAGCTTCCGGGTCATGCGGCCAGCAGGACTAAGCTGCTTCTGGCGAACCAGAGCAGAACACGGAAATGCTGTTTACCTTCCCACCAGAGTGGTACCTATTTATCTACTTGCACTTGGACGTGCTTTCGAACTGCTAGGTGGGCAGGAGCAGGGACCGAGCAACGGGAGCTCACCCCGTCGTAGGGATTCGAACCGCCGACCTTCTGATCGGCAAGTCCTAGACTTTGTAGTTTAATCCACAGCGCCACCTGCGTCCCTGGCCTAAATGTGAGGGGACCTAATTCATACAGAAAAATCCCTCTGCAGACAAAATGAAAGGTGCTCCCAACACCTTTTAGCACGGTATGTGGTTAGTTTTCTGCAGCAAGCAAAGTCAGAGAACCCCATTTGAAACCCTGGCCCTAGAAGGACAAAAAGCCAGTCTTTCCTGCAAAAAGGCCGAGTGCTCCACAGCATTCCCAGGACAGCAGCCACCCAAGTATCTTTTAGATCTCTCAGGCTCTTACCTTACAGCAGGCAACACTGGTCCGGAAATCCCGCCTTGTAGAGAGGTGCCAAGAAGTATTGCCAGGACTCCCTACAAAGGCCTGAAAACAGAATGAAAATCAGGTACTCATCTGACACAATGGAGAACTAAACCAAACACCTCTATGCATATTTTTAGGTTAGCTCAACAGCTCCCCTGTAGTACAGGGGACACACCACACACCACACTTTCTAGGTCTCTAGCACCCACTACTCAGAGATGCTGTTGCCTCTGAACAAAGAGGTGCCATTTAGTTATCAAGAACCAACAATTTTGGCAGCACTCATAGCCTCCAAGAAGGTTATGTCCTCAAAAAAGAGAAAAAAAACAACTAGAATTAAGGGACGATACTCAATAGCCATTACTGAAACCTGGTGGAATGAGATTCATGAATGGAATGGAGGAACTGAAGGGCTTAGATTATTTTAAAAGAACAGATCATTAAAAGGATGCATACACGAATGAAGAAATCTACAAACCTAAACACTTGGGTAAAAAGTTTTTTAAAGAGGGAAATAACAGCTACATCTTTGTGGGAGCATGCTGCAGACTGTCATGCCAAAAAGAAGACTTGAATGATGCCTTCCTAGATCTAGAATCATAGGACCCTCAGGGTCATCTAGTCCAACTGTCTACAACGCAGGAATCTTTTATCCAATGCAGGGCTTCTGTTTGAGGACCCTGAGATTAAAAGTCTCATGCTCTACCGACTGAGCTATCACAGCCAGATGAGCACATTTTCAAAGAGGAGATTTCAACTATCCTGATATATACTGGAAGGCAAGCTTTGCTGAATCTAAAATTCCTGATGCCTGGCTGACAACTTCATCTTCCAGAAGCACTGGAAGCTGCTTGCATGTGGGCTAGATAATACGGGCTATTTTTAGGTGATGGACCATACCAAAGAGTGGCTCCTGGAGAGAAGAGGCAAGTTGGATGCCCTAGGGTTCCATTCTGGGCCTGGCATAGTTGAACATATTCCTCTATGACTTAGATGGAGGATGCTCATTAAATCTGCAGAAGACACCAAACTGTGAGGGGTAGTGGATACATTTGAAGGCAGGAGAAGGATGCAATATTTATCCTGACAGGAGAAGAACAGGATGGGTGACACCTGGCTTAGCAGGAGCACGTGTGAAAAGGAACTAGGGGTCTTAGTAGAACACAAACTAAACAGGAGTCAGGAGTGCACTACTTCCGGGTTAGCGCCTCCGGCAATGGCGGATTTCCTCTGATCGGGAGGAATCTGCTCCGTGGAAATCAGGGTCTGGCCACCACGGCGAGGTGGAGACCCACTAAAAACCACAGGCGGGAGAAGCCTGTGGACGTGGGATTCGGCTGGCACCTTTTGCGCCTCCCCTACTCGCGGGGAAACTCGTTTTCGGGGATCCGGAGCGACGTGGGATGAGCGGCGCGGTGCTTCGAATCGACTGCTTCTTTCACGGAGTGAAGTCGCATTGCTGTTGCCGGAGAGCGCTGACTTTT
This sequence comes from Podarcis vaucheri, assembly GCF_965113315.1. NCBI lineage: Eukaryota > Metazoa > Chordata > Lepidosauria > Squamata > Lacertidae > Podarcis > Podarcis vaucheri. The sequence goes on along the minus strand of NC_138765.1, from coordinate 85,331,636 downwards.
TCCTGTGGACAATTGGACTCTAAACAACTACCCGTGAGTAGAATGGAAAATTGGATTTCTAAACTTCTTAATTTGGCATCGAAACGGGAAGGTTTCAAACAGGAAGTCCGCCTTCCTCTTTTGTAAATAGATTGAAGCAAAGACGTGGCAAGCTAAAGCCTGGAAAGTCTTTTGTAAAGAATTAAATCTCCATCGGTTAAAATTACTAAACCCCCCTTGGAAGCAGGAGAAGAGGGGGGAAATTCTAGATCATTTAATGCCTGCAGGAGAGAGAGTGAAGAAAGATAAATCACCACCGTTTCGAACCTGGGAACGGGCTGCCAGTAAGACTGACATTTTGGGAAAGTTTATTGACTGTGAATAAAACGTATGTTGACAGATAGTTAAATAAGAGAAATATATTGCTTCCATTGTTTCCTTTTGCACTTAAAAAGGAGCAAAAAAAGTAACTGAAAATCGAAACTAATTCTGTCGCTGGATCTGCGTTTAAAAGGATGGATACAAATAGAAATTGTTTCCCCTAGAAGGAGCTTTTGAAACTGTTGCAGGAGTGGAGCTGGGGAATTTTCCAGCTGCAGAGATTAAAGAGCGTGAGAATCAGAATCTGACCTTGGACAAGAATGTTGACAGAAGAAGCCTTAGTGATTGCATTTTGCAAGACAAGTGCTTTATTGGAACAGCTTCATGAGAAGATGGATGTGATGATTATTAAAATTGACAATTTGGGACAAAAAATGACTGAGTTGGGACTAAAAGGGAATACCTATACAGAAATTACTCAGGAATTGACCCAGGAATCTGTTTTGACATGGCAAGCTGTGGAGAAGACGAAGGAGAAAGTTGTTGTTGAACCTCAAGTAATTCAAGTGGAGAGAGCCCTGGCCTCACAGAGGCAATTTGATGAACATAAGCTGTTGCCCTTTATGATCGAATCTAGAGAAAGCCAGATTTGGTGGGATGGAGCCCTGCTTGGATTGGAGAAGGAAAGTTGGATAGATCCTCCTATGCAGGGATGCTCTGGCCTTTGAGATCTGGATTTGGGTCAGGGGGAGAGTGGCGCTCTGAAAAATCTTTTGGACTTTAGTTTTGACTATGGAGAATGGGCTGACCTGTCAATTAGGAATAAAGACATTGTTAGGTTGGAGTTTCCCCGAGATCTACTCCTCAGTGCCAAAGGAAGGAAATTAAGAACAAGATCAGCAGAAGATAAAGTAAAGTGCATGTATAAATATGAAGAAGATCTGCAGAAGGGACATGGAAGAGAGTTAAGAGCCTCGGACAGAAGATCACCAGGTTGATGGACTATATGGTATTGATAGAAAGGACTGACAGAATCCGAGACCAGGGAGAAGAGACGGTGGAAGACGATTGGAAAAAAAAGTTTAAAAAAATTATTTAGAGAAATGTTGCAAAATTAATGAGTGTTAGAAAAATGTTGGAATGAAATTATATGGCTTTAGTAGAAATGTTATAAGGAGTTAAGTATAAATAAGTTTTAGGGTTTTAATGGTTAAGATAAGGTTAAAATAAATTAAGATAATTAAATGACAGAAAACAGTGAAAGATGGAAAGGATTTGCTGAAATAATTAATAACTAGAACACAAAAAGGGAGGTGTGAGGAGGTCGATGAAACAAGTCAATGAAAGATAAAGATATGGAAATATTGGATGTGTTTTTAACTGTTTTTGCTTTTGTTTTGATGTATTGTGTCTTTTGCTTTTTTATATGTATTGTAATGTATTGATTTGTATTGTTTATTTTTTTCTCTTTCTTTTTTACTTTTTTCCTTAATTCTTAAACTTTTAATAAATATTTTTTTTTTTTAAAAAAAGGAGTCGGGAGTGCACTGTGGAGTAGCTAAAAAGGCTAATGCAATTCTAAGTTGTACCACCAGAAATCATACAGTGTTTAGACTGTGAGAAGCAAGGTCTCACCTGGAGTGCCCAATTCTGGGCCACGTACAGTTTAAGGATGATGTTGACATAGTGAGACATGCCCAGGAGAGGAGGAACAAAGATGGTGAAGGTGCTATGAGGAAAAGTTGAAGGCATTGGGCATGTGCAACATACAGAGACAATTAGGAGACATAAAGGTCACCTTTATATCTAGACAGCATCTTAAAAAGCAGAGACATCACCTTGCCAACAAAGGTCTGTATAGTTAAAGCTATGGTTTTCCCAGTAGTGATGTATGGAAGTGAGAGCTGGACCATAAAGAAGGCTGATCGCCAAAGAATTGATGCTTTTGAATTCTGGTGCTGGAGGAGACTCTTGAGAGTCCCATGGACTGCAAGATCAAACCTCTCCATTCTGAAGGAAATCTGCCCTGAGTGCTCCCTGGAAGGACAGATCGTGAAGCTGAGGCTTCAGTACTTTGGCCACCTCAGGAGAAGAGAAGACTCCCTGGAAAAGACCCTGAGGTTGGGAAAGATTGAGGGCACAAGGAGAAGGGGACAACAGAGGACGAGATGGTTGGACAGTGTTCTCGAAGCTACCAGCATGAGTTTGGCCAAACTGCGGGAGGCAGTGGAAGACAGGAGTGTCTGGCGTGCTCTGGTCCGTGAGGCTATCAAGAGTCAGACAGGACTCAACAACTAAACAACAACAACAAAAGGTCACCTTCAAGGTGGCGGTTGTTGGACCACAATTTCCCTCATCCCTAGCTGGGTCTGATGGCTGCTGTGGCCCAACATCTGCAGGCCACCACCCTAGCTGCCCCTGACGCACATGAAGTTGGGCAGGGCAGGAACTGAAGGTGAAGAGATTTAGGCAGCCCTGTTTAGGGAAGCTTTTAATGTTTGATGTATCACAGTATTTTAATATTCTTTTGGAAGCCGCCCAGAGTGGCTGGGGAAACCCAGCCAGATGGGCGGGGTATAAATAATAAATAATAATAATTATTATTATTATTCAGGAAAAACTTCCTGATGGTGAAAGCAGCTGAAGGTTCACCGCGCCTGTTCCAGGCTTCGTTGGAGGCTTTTAAGCGAAGGCCCCTTAAACGTAATTTGTCACGTTTATATCCCGCCTTTTCCCCTCCAAGGAGCTCAGAGTGGCGCGCAAGGCTCTCCCCACTTCCCTCAATAAATCCCACCACCACAACAACCCTGCGAGGTAGGCTGAGAGGCAGCGACGCCCCCCCCCCAGGTCACATGCGGGGAGCTTCCTGGCCGAGTGGGGGCGTCTGAACCCTCCGCGGTAGCGCGTGGAGCCCCTTCCAGCCCCACCCCCCAAAAAAACGACTTCCTGACCGCCCTCAGACTCGCCTCAAGGCCCCGCCGAGCCGCCACCGCCGTCCTCCACCAGGGGGCCGCCATCTTGGGACGCGACGTAGGGAAAAAGGATGAACCGGCCAAGTCTCGCGAGAAGAGGGGAGGGCGAAGGTGCCCGGATGTACTCGGAGACTGGGGGGGGGGGAGGAGGGGAGAACCCGAGCCTCAGCACGTTATGGGTCGAGTCCAAAGAGAGAAGCCGAGCACGTGCTGCCTCACAACTTCCGGTCGCAGTGCGACACCTCCTGGAGCATGCCAGTTCTGAATTCCAGTGACTTCATCTAGATTTAAAACGGGCATCCAGTCTTTCAGTGACTATTCCAGGGGTGATCGGAGCTGATGCGATTTCACCCGCAAGTTGCGCGGGGGGGGGGGGAATTTGTCCAGAAAGTTGTCTGGCAAGGATGGCTATATCCAGAGAGAAAATGGGCTCTTCTTGCTGTTTTTTTGTAATTTAAAAACGAAATCCAGTCGAACAGCAAAATATAAAACTTGGAATCACAGAATTGTATAGTTGGAAGGGATCGCGAGGGTCATCTAGTCCAGCCCCCTGCAATGCGGGAATGTTTTGCCCAATTTGGGGCTTGAACCCATGTCCTTGAGATTAAGAGTCTACGGAGTGAGCTATCAGTTGTTAAAACAAGAGGGAAAAGGTCATGTAATTTTCTCAGTTGGAATTCTTGTATGGGTAAAGAACATAAAAAGAGCCTTCTCCCGTTCTCACAGTGACCAACCAGATGCCTGTGGAGAATCTCATAAGAGCGCTCTCCGCAACTGGGATTCAGATCCATTATTTCTGCCTCCGACTGTGGAGGTAGAGCATAGCCATGCTGGCTAGTACCCATTGATGGCCCTCTCCTCCCTGAATTTGTCCAGCCCTCTTTGGAAGCCATCCAGGTTATTGGCCATCACTCTCTCCTGTGGCAGCGAGTTCCATAGTTTAACTGCACTGCATGAAGGACTTTCTCTTACCTGTCTTGCTTCTTCCAACATTCAGTTTCATTGGACGTCCGTGGGTTCTAGTGTTATGAGTTTCATATTCATCTTTACGCCCCCCCCCCATCCTCAGATGTAAGATGGGGCAGCTGCTGAGTGCCATATGGTAGCATATGTTCTGTCCCCTCCTCATAGGCTTGTTGTCTAGTGCCCTGTTTCTGACATCCAGGCACATTGACACCAAATGGTTTCTTTGCAAGCCCCGTCAACCAGCCAGTGATCAGCCTTGCCTTCCAGCCCAGCCATATTGAGAATGACCCTGGCATCACCCATGACACCCGAAGTTGGGCAAGCAGGTGTTGTTCTGCGGCCCTGATTAGCCCATGGCTGCTTTCTATAGGATTACTTTCATACACACCCTGGATCCACCATATGGAAAGGGGGAAAATCACTAAAGCAAAATTATATTTTATTTTATGGAGGAGAGAGTAAAACAGGGGAAGAGGGGGTCTCTATGTCTCCTCCTGTGTTCTGGAGGAAAGAAGGCACGGTGACGTCTTAGCGAAGGACCCATTTGCTGGCCTTGGAGCAGTTAGCCATTTACCTCCCTCCTCCATACCTGTCCTGTTTATATGGGGTTATGCCAAGTTCTGATGACACCAGATGTTTCTGATAAAACCAACCAGTCCACAGAAGCTTGTGACTCAAGGTCACCCTTTGCTCTCTGTTGCCCCAAGCAGGCCGACTAAGGTGAAAGCTATTTGGTAGGTTATGGGATGCGGTAGGTTAAACCACAGAGCCTAGGACTTGCTGATCAGAAGGTCGGCGGTTCAAATCCGCACAACGGGGTGAGCTCCCATTGCTCGGTCCCTGCTCCTGCCAACCTAGCAGTTCGAAAGCATGTCAAAGTGCAAGTAGATAAATAGGTACCGCTCCGGCAGGAAGGTAAACGGCGTTTCCATGCGCTGCTCTGGTTCGCCAGAAGCAGCTTAGTCATGCTGGCCACATGACCCGGAAGCTGTACACCGGCTCCCTCGGCCAATAGAGCGAGATGAGCGCCCCAACCCCAGAGTCGGCCACGACTGGACCTAATGGTCAGGGGTCCCTTTACCTTTACTTGGTAGTGGCTTCAATAGGAGGGGGTCAAAAACGGGTGTTGGGGGTGGGCCATTATTATTCCCCCTCCCGCCTAGAGCCGCAGCTCTGCAACCCTGTGCAACCTCTGAAGCCCCATTGTTAGAGGGAAGGGCAGCTTTGACCAAGAGACAAACCACCAGAGAATTGCCGAGGAACACAAAGAAATGTGTTTGTGCTGCTTTTGATCTTTATTCCATTTCCACCCCATCTTTCGCACACGGAACTCAAGGGAACGTCCATGGGGTTCTCAGACAGGCCCCAAGCACCAGAAGCACAGAAGCATTGGCAAGGCGGCCCCATCGCACATCTGTCCCAGTCTTATGTCCTGGTTCTCCTTCCTCTTCAGAGGAGCATCTTGTGGAGGAAGAAACACCTGGAGTCACATCCTCCACCAGGCTGGTGGCTGCAGAAAGTGGGGGAACCACAGGCGACCAGTTCGTGGGGTTCTCCAGCTCTTCTTGGTTGGCTGGGACAAGGCCAGAACTCTGGTTTGCAAAGCGCCCACATTCGGCAGATTCTTGCAGTTAGGAACCAGGTTCTTACGGATAACACTGTACTGTTGCGCTCTTGCTCACAGTGATGCGGGCTGGAGAATAATTATTATTTGGGGTGTGCGCACAATCACGCACACACACGGCACTCGCTTGCGGGGGGTGCTGTGGTTGCTCCCCAGACTGGCCAGCATCCTTGCTTGCCCAGAGCCTCTGTCCCGTGTCTGCCTAGATGTCCGCTCCTTCTGGGCAGCTGCCACCCACTCCTTCAGATCCCTCCTGCTTGGGCCTGTCCTTTGGAGCCTCGCTGAAGCCACTAAAGGCTTGGTTCTGGATCCCGTTGCTGCTTTCAAGAGCAAGGCTGTTGGCGATGACTAGGCTGCTTTTTGTCTTCTGCTGCACACTCAAGTGGATGCTATCAGGCCCTAGTTGGTGGGAGGGAGAGAGAAAGAGGTAAAGTCAGCCACCAGGCTCCCTAACCTCACATGAAGCACCCCCACCTCCTGGCAGGTGTTGTGTATTGAAGTGCTTACCCTGGTCACCAGGGGTATTGTGTATACAGTGGTACCTCTGGATGCGAACGGGATCTGTTCCGGAGCCCCATTCGCATCCTGAAGCGAACACAACCCGCGTCTGCGCAGGTCACGATTTGCTGCTTCCTCGCATGCACGTGACATCATTTTGAGCGTCTGCGCATGCGAGAGCCGCAAAACCCAGAAGTTACACACCCTTTTACTTCCGGGTCACCGCAGAGCGCAACCCAAAAATACTCACCCTGAAGCTACTTCAACCCAAGGTATGACTGTATTGTATAGTTTTCACTCAGGTCCACATCAGTTAATTTAGGCGGGAAACCCTGGGGTGTTGTTATCATGTTGACAGCCGGCTGCCTATAAAAGCAGGCTGGCTGAGCTGTTCAGTTCAGTTCAGTTCCAGCTTACTATAAAGAACCACTTGGAGAAATCTCTGTGTCAATCCACTACTTAATAGCAGCCATTCCGGAGGACAGTTGCTGTCTCGGTCAAGGAGCATGCACAGAAGAGAAGCGCTGACCGCCATGATTTGGTCATAGCTGTGGTCTAATTGCTGGAAAGGAGGGAGCTCATAAGAATATAAGCAGAGTCTGCTGGATCGTGGCCCATCTAGTCCAGCCTCTTATGTGACTGCCCCAGATGCCTCTTTTGGGAGACCAGCAAGTAGGATTTGAGCACAACAGACCTCTTCCCTCTTGTGGTTTCCAGCAACTGGGATTCAGAAGCATTGCTGGCTTCAACCGTGGAGGCAGAGCAGAGCCATTGTGGCTAGCAGCCCTTGATAGCCCTCTCCTCTGTGAACTTGTCTTTTAAAGTGATCTGAGTGGGAGGCCATCACCAAGTTGGACGACCATTGCTGCCTCCTGTAGGAGCAAGTTCCATAGTTTAGCTCTGTCCTGCATGGCGTGGGGGGGGGCCTTAATAATAATAATAATAATAATAATAATAATAATAATAATAATAATTTGTTCCCCAGCCACCCTGGGTGGCTTCCAACAAAGTTTACAAATACATTAAAATGTCACACATTAAAAACTTCCCTGAATAGGGCTGCCTTCAGATGTCTTCTAAATGTCAGGTAGTTGTTTATCTCTTTGACATCTGATGGGGGGGCGTTCCACAGGGCGGGCGCCACTACCGAGAAGGCCCTCTGCCTGGTTCCCTGTAACCTGACTTCTCGCAGGGAGGGAACCGCCAGAAGGCCCTCAGCGCTGAACCTCAGTGTCCAGGCTGAACAATGGGGGTGGAGACGCTCCTTCAGGTATACTGGGCCGAGGCCGTTTAGGGCTTTCAAGGTCAGCACCAACACTTTGAATTGTGCTCGGAAACGTACAGAGAGACAGGCACTGTGCTGAGCAAGTGGGGACTTGGTACAGAGCAGTGCTGCCAACTCTTCAAAAGTGGGGTGTATGCTAAATAAGCAAGTTAAAGCCGGCACTGAAGATTAAACTGGATTAAACAGCTTACATGTGTTTTGCTGTGCTATTAGGAAATTCTTTTTGCACAGTATGGTTTTGAAATGCATTGTTTTCTTTGCTGCAAGCCACTGTGAGCATCTTTTCGTGTGGGTGTGAGAAAGTGACATGGGGAAAAAAGCGAATGAATGAAAGCTCAGCTGGATTTGCATCTTTCCGAAACGCTGGAGAAGAGAGGAAGAGATGGGCCCGTTCGACAGGAGGAGAACCCAGAGTGAGGTCTCATGGAGAGAGGAACCCCCTGCAGCAAGCAAACTACCTCTGCAGAGCACTTCCTTACAGTAATTCAGGAAAGAGCAGTCCTCTCCCACCTCGCCCCACCCGAGCAATGGTGGGCACCCACTTGCCCTTCCTGTCACAGGCGGATTAAACTGTGCCTCCATCCCCCTGTGCCCCTGCCCTCTTTGCCCCTCATTACAGGCTGTCTTGGGACGCGGGTCGCGCTGTGGGTTAAACCACAGAGCCTAGGACATGCCAATCAGAAGGTCAGTGGTTTGAATCCCCACGACGGGGTGAGCTCCCGGCGCTCGGTCCCTGCTCCTGCCAACCTAGAAGTTCGAAAGCCCGCCAAAGTGCAAGTAGATAAATAGGTACCACTCCAGCAGGAAGGTAAACGGTATTTCTGTGCGCTGCTCTGGTTCGCCAGAAGCAGCTGAGTCATGCTGGCTACATGACCCGGAAGCTGTACGCCAGCTCCCTCGGCCAATAAAGTGAGATGAGCGCCACAACCCCAGAGTCGGCCACGACTGGACCTAATGGTCAGGGGTCCGTTTTACAGGCTGCCTCAGCAATTGCCCCTCTTTGTAGGGGTCCGGCTTGGGAAGGCAAACTGGCTCACCGAAATAACTGAGGGCCACAGGCAGGAAGACAAGTCCATGGAGCATCCCCAGCAGTGTGATGATGAGGTTGAGGCGGAAGAAGAAGATCTGGATCAGCTGGGCTTTGGCAAAGGCCAGGACTACAATGCCCGGGAGGTTAGTCATGGCTACGCCAGCAAACACCTGGAGGGGGAGCAAGCAGACAGCACAGGCTGGTTATACCCAGAAATCTCCAAATGGGGGAGAAGGGGCAGAGTTGGCTCACACAGCAGGGACTGCCTCTGCAGGCAGGTGAGGAGTGCTATGGCCTTGGCAGCCTCACCAACACAGCCCAACGCCCAGTTGGCTGCCCACCAGATAGGCATAAACAGCTCCCAAGAGTGGAAGTTGGAAAGTGGAGGGAGAGGCTGAAGAGCTCTCATGCCTATTTGGAGCTGGTTCTGGATGACCAAAAGCAATGTGTTTATTTGGGAGTGCAGGGGGGTGAGAAGAGCACAACTGATTCTGGAGAGGGGGAGCAGAGGTTTGGACAGCCATCCATCGGATTTTTTAGCTGTGATACCTGCAACACAGGTGGCGTTGTGGTCTAAACAACTGAGCCTACGGCTTGCAAATCAAAAGGTCAGCGGTTTGAATCCCCGCGACGGGGTGAGCTCCCGTTGCTTGGTCCTTGCTCCTGCCAACCTAGCAGTTCGAAAGCACATCAAAGTGCAAGTAGATAAATAGGTACCACTCCGGCAGGAAGGTAAACGGCATTTCCGTGCACTGCTCCGGTTTGCCAGAAGCGGCTTTGTCATGCTGGCCACATGACCGAGAAAAACTGTCTGTGAACAAACGCTGGCTCCCTCAACCAGTAAAGCGAGATGAGCGCCGCAACCCCAAAGTCGTCCGTGACTGGACCTAATGTTCAGGGGTCCCTTTACCTTTACCTTACCTGCATTACAGGGAGATGACACTTGGGGTCCCTTAGGTAAAGGGACCCCTGACCATTAGGTCCAGTTGTGACCGACTCTGGGGTTGGGGCGCTCATCTTGCTCTATAGGCCGAGGGAGCCGGCATACAGCTTCCGGGTCATGTGGCCAGCATGACTAAGCTGCTCCTGGCGAACCAGAGCAGTGCACGGAAATGCTGTTTACCTTCCCGCCGGAGTGGTACCTATTTATCTACTTGCACTTTGACGTGCTTTCGAACTGCTAGGTTGGCAGAAGCAGGGACTGAGCAACGGGAGCTCACCCCGTCGCTGGGATTCAAATCACACTCTACAATTCACTGATTCTACGAACCAGCTCCAAAGGCCCCATGAGGGCAGGGCCTCTCCAGAGGCGGATTTAGGGCACCGTGACCAGTTACACCACACTGGGCACCAAGCCTAGGGGGCACCGCAGGGCATCACAATTCTGATGCAATGAATTGAGCAGAATGGAAGGGGAGAGGCAAGAGAGGGGTATGTCACCGTGGACATTTGAAAGACCAAAGCTTGGTCTCTCTTCCCGGCTCCAATGCACCCAAGCAGCATCCTAAACGAAGCCAAAGACCTCCCACGTGTGCCCCTCTCCCCACGACTCACCGCACTCCCCATGTTGACTGTGGCCTCTCTGGCTCTCTCCACTTTGGTGGGCTGTGTGCTGATAGCGAAGGAGCGGGTGATGTGGGAGACAAACTCCACCGAAATGCCCACAGCCTGCCGGGAGGAACAGACCCTTTGTCAGAAGGATGAGCAGCTTTATTATTATTATTAAATCATTTATTATTATTATTATTATTATTATTATTATTATTATTATTATTATTATTATTATTGCAAAGCCCACCAAAAAGCCCCAGTTGTTTTTTTGTACCATGTGTGGCAATTTCGACCTGATCAGCAACGGGCACAAAAATTGCACCTTGCACATATGTGGTGCACCTGTCCCAAGGTGAAAGACTTCTGGGAAAAGATTTATAATGAATCGAAAAAATGTTTAAATGCACATTTATTAAGAAACCAGAAGCCTTTCTGCTTGGAATAACAGGTTTGGAATTGCCCAAGAAATATTGTTTTTGTATGCCACAACTGCAACTATAATTTTTTTGGTCATAAATTGGAAATTACAAGAAGTACCAACAGTGGAGGAATGGCAGATGAAGATGATGGACTTTTGGGAGCTAGCTGACCTGACCGGAAGAGTCCGCAACCAGAAGGAGGAGGAGTACCAAGAGGAATGGAAGAAATTCAGTCTATTTAGCTAAATATGTTGAGATAAATATAATTACTTGCAAGTACAGTGGTACCTCAGGTTAAGTACTTAATTCGTTCTGGAGGTCCGTTCTTAACCTGAAACTGTTCTTAACCTGAAGCACCACTTTAGCTAATGGGGCCTCCCGCTGCGCCACTGGAGCACAATTTCTGTTCTCATCCTGAAGCAAAGTTCTTGACCCGAAGTAATATTTCTGGGTTAGCAGAGTCTATAACCTGAAGCGTATGTAACCTGAAGCGTATGTAACCTCAGGTACCACTGTATCAGATAGGCCTAGGATTTAAATATGTGATGTTGTAGAATACTATGTTGTTAAAATGAAAAGAAAGAAAGATGTTAATCAACCAAGTAAATTCTATGTAAAAATAGTTTTGGAAAACTGCTACAATGATTTATATGGAAACTCAGCCAGGGGGATTCGAGGAAGTCACCCAACAATGTTAACAAAAGTGGAATTATGACAGGATAAATGTTTGTTTGTTTGTTTGTTTAATGTTTTCTTTTCATGTTTGTGGATTTATGTGTCATAAATTTGGAAAACTAATTAAAAAAATTGGGGGGAGGGGAATGCACCTTGCTTCTGTCGCGACTGAAGGAGACATATGGTCCAACCTAACCTGGGCACCTGGTATGGAAGCGAGAGCTGGATCATAAAGAAGGCTGTTTGCCGAAGAATTGATGCTTTTGAATTATGGTGCTGGAGGAGACTCTTGAGAGTCCCATGGACTGCAAGAAGATCAAACCTCTCCATTCCTAAGGAAATCAGCCCTGAGTGCTCACTGGAAGGACAGGTCCTGAAGCTGAGGCTCCAAGACTTTGGCCACCTCATGAGAAGAGAAGACTCCCTGGAAAAGACCCTGATGTTGGGAAAGATTGAGGGAACAAGGAGAAGGGGACGACAGAGGACGAGATGGCTGGACAGTGTTCTCGAAGCTACCAGCATGAGTTTGACTAAACTGTGGGAGGCAGTGGAAGACAGGAGTGCCCAGCGTGCTCTGGTCCAGGGGGTCACGAAGAGTCAGATGCAACTAAACAACTAAAGAACAACAACCTGGGCATCAGGTGCGTTTTGTCCAGTGGTTACAATGCTCATAGATTAATTGGTAAAGGAAATCATTGTAATCAGGAAAATGGAGAGGGGGAAGAGAAGCAGCAGCAGGTTTTCCCACCATTACCCATCAAGCTGCTGTGTCGCGTTCAGAATATTTTTTTTCTTGTTTCCCTCCTCTAAAAACTAGGTAAACTTGTCCTTTATATTTGCAAGCCGGTTTGGTGTTTTGGTTTTGTTGCATTACATGGGCTGGCTTACCGTCACCAGGTTGATGAGGGAGATGGCATTGAAGGAAATGTCCCACAGGGTCATGGCTCCCTGGGTGTCCACCAATATCATGATGATGGTGAACAGGTTGATGAGTCCTGAGCGCAGGTCCATGCCCAGCAGGACACAGCAGACCAGGAAGGTGGGGAGCAAGCAGACGGCCAGGTTGATGACTCCCGCAAGGGCGATGCTCAGGAACTGCTCGTAAAAGACATAGGTGATCCTGCAGAAAAACCACAACGGCGGTGGGAACACCAGCGAGGCACAGAGACCCACTTTGACGCTCTCCCCAGAGCCTCGCTGACCCCAGGGGTGAAGATAAGGGAAACTAGGGACAGTTTCCCCCCAAAAAGGACAAGGTGCCCTTTCCGGTCCCTCCCCAGCCGCTCCCGACATCTTACGTGTATGGGAAGACCGTGAAGTCGGGGTCTGTTCCTGGCACCTGCCGCATGGCAGCGGTGATGTTGGCCGCCAGTTCCCGGGCCGCCTTCAAGGCTGCTGTGTACTCCTGCGAGTTTTTGAGGGGTGTGTGGTATGCCATGAAGCGGGATGCTGTGGAGAGAGGAGACAGGCGCTGCAGTGACCCAGCCACCCAGAGGGGCTTCACCCCTTTGGAGGGGCATTAACTACCTCCCTACTCCTGCAGCCTCCCACCTCTGAAGTGGGGGGCCAGGGAGATGGCACTGGCATGTATATGAAGCCAGAAGCCCACCTCCCTGTCTGCATATCCCTCCATCCACCCTGGTTGCCACAGCAAGAGAGTCGGTGCCCTCCTGGCAGGGCAGCGGAATTCGCACCTGGGGCTTCTTTTTATTCTGGGGGATGGGAGGGGGGAAACACTCACCTATGATTTCCCCATCTGGCCCCAGACGCACAGACGTGTCATAGGCACCACGACCCCTGGAGAAAAAGATGGGGGGGGCACGTTGAGTGTCAGAGAGACGCACTCCCCATGGCAGACTCAATGCAGCAGGTGCAAACTGGAAATGGCCCCAGAGGACTTTTTATTGTATTTTATTGATTTATTTATTGCGATTATTATCCCGCCTCCTTTCCCCCAAGGAGCTCAAGGTGGTATACATACTCCTCGCCCCCATCCTGGCATTTTAACCTCACCACCACAACAGGTTTCCCGTAAGGCACGCTAGGCTAAGAGACACTGTGACTGGTCCAAGGTTACCCAGCGAGAGGGGGGATTCGAACCCTGGTCTATCTCAGGTCTTAAATACAGCACTCGAACCACTACACCACACTGGCTCAAAGCCCAGGATAGGAAAGGCTTTGGGCATCCCAGCTGGCTAGCAGGCAGCCAAGCTGTTTGCCGCCTACAGTTCTCCAAACGGCTTGGAAACAGCCTTCCCCCAGCCCCATGGATGGTTCACACATCAAGACCTTCCTCAGAGGTCCCTCCCTCAGTGCCTGGATTTGGAGCTCTCACCCCACAGAGACACGGGTGGCGCTGTGGGTTAAACCACAGAGCCTAGGGCTTGCCGATCAGAAGGTCGGCGGTTCGAATCCCTGCGATGGGGTGAGCTCCCGTTGTTGCTCCCTGCTCCTGCCAACCTAGCAGTTCCAAAGCACCTCAAAGTGCAAGTAAATAAATAGGCACCGCTCCGGCGGGAAGGTAAACGGCGTTTCCGTGCACTGCTCTGGTTCGCCAGAAGCGGCTTAGTCATGCTGGCCACATGACCGGAAGTTGTACACCGGCTCCCTCGGCCAGTAAAGCGAGATGAGCGCCGCAACCCCAGAGTTGGTCATGACTGGACCTAATGGTCAGGGGGTCCCTTTACCTTTTACCCCACAGAGGTCAAGCTGCCCCCAGGAAAAAACCATGCGCTCCATAACAATCTCCAACCTCCTTGTGGGCCATTTCCTGCAAAATCCACCCACAGCCTGCCTACCCTGGCCTGGCCTCGTGGGCTCCACTGGCTCAATCTGGCCGCTCCTCAGCCTCCGAGCTCCAGCTGGCCCCCCCTTCCGGTAGGGGTGCCTCTACAACGCACAACCAGGCAAGGAGACCCTCTCTGGGGAGGGGGGTCATTCCTTGCTGTACGAACAAACGCCCAGACCCGAATCCTGACCGGCAGACATATACATACACCCCCCCCTGGTGCTTGCAGTACTCACGCCTTGGGGCATTTCAGGTTGGGCATGTCGTGGAGGAACCAGGGCAGGAACCGGTGGAACTCCTCGACACTTGGCCGGAGGGTCCCACTCGTCGGAGCCATGCACTTGTTGAACAGGCAGGACAGGGAAGCTGGGGGAGAGAGAGGCAGAGGAGAGGCAGAGCCCCAGGTCCAGGCAGGAATCTCTGGTCCCCTCCAGCTCCAACCTCGGGCAGGGAAACCCCCAGGGGACGTCCCACCGCCCCCTATACTTTCACAGAATGATAGGGCTGTAGAGTTGAAAGGGCTCCCCAAGGGTCATTCAGCCCCACCCCCTGCTATGCAAGAATCGCAGCTGAAGAATCTCTGGCGGGTTTCTCTGCTTACTGTCGGTGGAGGGGCAGAACTGGCCCCTATCTGGGCCAAAGCTGTGGACGCGGCAGCAGCTGGAAAAGGGGCTCAGCCAGTCGATGAAGTCGTCCACCCAGGAAGAGGCAGGGATGGCCAGGAAGGACCTGGGGGGAGAGACAGCGACATGGAGGGGGGCCGAGGCCCACGGCCAAAGAGAGAGCGCAAGGCTCGAAGGGCAAGAGCGCAGGATGGAGGTACAGGCAGTGGCGTAGCGTGGGGGGTGCAGGGGGGGCCGGCCGCACCGGGCGCAACATCTGGGGGTTAGGGGGCGCAAATCCACGGGTTAGGGGGCGCAAATTACTTGCATTGCCCCGGGTGCTGACAACCCACGCTACGCCACTGGGCACAGGGCACTTGCTCGTCCTGGGCTGCCTCGGCCGTCTCACAGGCCTCCAGGAGCACCACCTGTGGTCTGCGGGGTGGGGGCTGCCCTTGGAGGAAGGGGCAAAATGAAAAGGGGCAGTGGCGCTCGTGGACTGGCTTGCCAAGCCCAGCCTGAGGTGCCACTGGTGAGGTGGAACGAGGAGGGGTGGAGCTGATCTTGCAGTGATCGGATGCAGGAAGCTGGGCACATCCTGCCTGAGAAGGGCGTGGGGTGCCAGGCACCTGATCCTGGGCCCGATGCTGAACCTCAAAATATCAGGAGAAGCTGCTCAATGCTTGTCTGGTCCTCAGCTGCTTGGGGGCTGCTTTGATTTTGAGCTTATTGCCCTCTGGAGCCCCACAGACCACGAAAAATCTCCTGTGCCTCTTCTAGAGGCTGGAGGGCCAGACCACACTACCTTTCCTGTATGAATAATAATAATAATAATAATAATAATAATAATAATAATAATAATAATAATATATTATTATTTGTACCCCGCCTCTGATTGTGGAGGCAGAACATAGATGTTGTGGCTAGTAGCCATCAATAGCCATCTCCTCCATGAATTGGTCTGTTCTCCTCTGAGCTAATAACAACAACAACAACAACAACAACAACAACAACAATAATAATAATAATAATAATAATAATAATTTTTTATTTGTACCCCGCCCATCTGGCTGGGTTTCCCCAGCCACTCTGGGCGGCTTCCAACAAAGATTAAAAATACATTAAAATGTCACACATTAAGAACTTCCCTGAACAAGGCAGATGTTTTTTTAAATGTCAGGTAGTTGTTTATCTCTTTGACATCTGGTGGGAGGGCGTTACACAGGGCGGGCGCCACTACCGAGAAGGCCCTGTGCCTGGTTCCCTGGTATGAAGCAAACTCCAGGCTGCTTTCTAGCATCTGCCTGGGGGTCTGCGGCTCCTTCTCCCCCAGGAAGGGTCCGGGCAAAAGAGCTTCTGCAACTGCTCTTTTACCACCATGCCCTCCCCGGTCAAAGCATCTTTCTCTCTGCCCCTGTAGGATGAACCCCCCAGGAACCCTCCCTCTCTCTATTTTTTCTTACATTTCCTGGCAGGTTTGTGAAGGGAAGAGCATGCAATAATATTCTGGCGTATTTGAGGGCAAAACTGGGGGGCGGGCGCTTTTGTACACCCACCCACCCACCCCTTTTTTACAGGAGCAGAACGGCGCCTCCAAGCAACTTACACGTTGGGGAACTGCACGGCGGACTGGATCTTCTGCGTCAGGGAGTTGTCATCGCAGCCTGAGCTGGAGCAGACACCGTTCATCCCTTCCACCGTGGAGAAGTTGTAGCCCGGCGTGGTGACAAAGTAAGTTGGTGCCCCCACCATGAAGTACGTGTTCAGGTACTGGAAGTACTGCAACATGTAGGAGTCCTGGGGAAAGCAAAGCATAAGAACATCAGAACCACCTAGGACATGTGATAAAATGGGGGAAAAATTGGGTCCATCTCCTTCCCTCTCCTTGCTACCTTTGCCTTGAAGGAGCAGCCCGAGAGCAGAGCCCCAGCAGACTCTGAGCTGCTCTGCCCTCCCTGTGCCCAGGCCAGCCCTTAACATCACCCTCCCTGCCTCTTTCATCCCTCAATGAAGGCTCTTTGCCCTTCGCTACTGGAAATTAAACAGAGAATGGAGGACCGGAGGTGGACATTTAAAAAACTGTCCCCATAGGCACAGCCACTGGAGATCTTGTAATAGATATTTATTGAAGTTTCAGAAATTATATACAAAAGAAAAACAAACAAAACACAGACAAAAAATAACAAGTATAATTTCAATCCCTTATTTTCTTATGCCTTACTTCGCTGACCTCCTCCTCCTACCTCCCCTTTCTGTATTCCAATTTCAAAACATTTATTCAGCAAGTCCTCTCCCTTAATTTCATTTAGTTTTAACCTTTCTTTTCTTTTAACTTGAACATTATTGCTATAAACCACCTAGCTTCTAAGCCATCATCTTTCTAACATTCATTAATTTTGCAGTGTTTCTCATCCCTTTCTTCAGTTTATTTTTGATAACCTTATTTTCATTTAGTTTAATTCATTTACAAAATCCAGTTTTACCTTATCCAAACTTAATCATCGAACTTATACATCAGTTCTTATTCTTAAACCATTTTTTCTAAGGCCGACCAAGGTTCCCTTCCACGAATTTCCCAATTTACATAACAATGATAAGAAAAAATAAAAGCAACAGAATAAATTGTAATTATAAACCCTTTGGAATCCCAAACTCCACCCCCCCTTTCCCGGTTTCAGTCCCCAAAAATGTCCATCAGTCTTAATCTACTATCAGCCTGGAGATCTCACGTCCAGCCACTGGAGATCTTGAAAAGGGGTAGAGGGAGGGGGGCTCAAAGACCCTGGAAGACCCTGGATGCTACCTGGGAAGGCTGGTATGTAGGAAAGAGATGGGGGAGGTCAGCAAATCTACCAGCACATCACTAACTGGCAGCCCTGCTGACCCATACTTCTTTAAACGGGAAATACTATTTTTCATGTTGCTGTCATTTTGCTTGCTTGCCGTACGATAGAACTGTTGTTCATTGGACCTGTTTATATTGTCATTTTTTTTGTATTCATGCTTTTCTGTTTCTTTTTATTACTCCGTCCACTGCTCTGGGACTGAAAACATTCTATGAAGAGTGAGCTATAAATACTGCAAATAATTTAGTTAACAAAGCTACTGGAGGAAGCCAGGTGGAATTAAGCAGCTTCCTTCTTTAAGGTGCAGAGCACTCGGACTCAGCCAAGTCCTCAAGTTCCCTGAAGGAACTTCCTTGTGGAGAAGCCCCTTGGGGAACCATCATCATCATCGCTGCCCCAGAAGACCAGCAAGTCAGCCAGCTCTTACCGTGGGCATGGCCAGCTCCTGATTCAGCCCCACTTCGACATGCAGCATCAGGAAGATTCCAGCGCAGAACATGAAAATGAAGATCAGCATCTGAAGGTAAGAACGCAAGAGGTTCTCTGCAGGTGAAGCAGCAGGATCAGGCCAAAGCGTCTAGTTCAGCATCCCAGTCCTCCTTTGCCCGCAACCAGGGACCAACCAGAGGCTTCCAGGAAGCACACAAGTCTCACTTGAAGGCCATTATTTTATGTGTTAGATGGATTCCCACCCACATTCTCTCCACCCGTCATGGGTGGGTCTGTGGGCTTCTCAGGTGGTGTCTCATCCTGACCAGGGCCTGCTTAGTGGTGGCTCCCCTGGACCTTCAAGTCATACCCTCTCCCACCTCTGATCCTAGAGGAGGTAGATATGGACTACAGTAGCTTGGACTACTGCAATGCGCTCTACGTGGGGCTACCTTTGAAGGTGACTCGGAAACTGCAATTAATCCAGAATGCGGCAGCTAGACTGGTGACTGGGAGTGGCCGCCAGGACCACATAACACCAGTCCTGAAAGATCTGCATTGGCTCCCAGTACGTTTCCGAGCACAATTCAAAGTGTTGGTGCTGACCTTTAAAGCCCTTATCGGCCTCGGTCCAGTATACCTGAAGGAGCGTCTCCACCCCCATCGTTCAGCCCGGACACTGAGATCCAGCACCGAGGGCCTTCTGGCGGTTCCCTCACTGCGAGAAGTGAGGTTACAGGGAACCAGGCAGAGGGCCTTCTTGGTAGTGGCGCCTGCCCTGTGGAACGCCCTCCCAGCAGATGTCAAGGCAATAAACTACTATTTTACTTTTAAAAGAAGTAGGGAAGTTTTTACTGTCTGACGCTGTATTGTTTCTGATATTTGGTTGGAAGCCGCCCAGAGTGGCTGGGGAGACCCAGTCAGATGGGTGGGGTATAAATTATCATTATTATATTAGATATGGCTTCCAAGACTAACAGCCACCGAGGGGGAGTTGGTTAAGAAGGCTCAGAAAGAAGGATTCTTCTCCCTGTACCCTATGTTCTCTCTTGCCTCTCTCTTGCCACCTTGCCTGCTCTCCACCTTGGATTCACACACACACACCCGAAAACCACCCTCTGCCACCTAGCCAGCAACACTCACCACCATGAACCGGACGAAGTTGTTGAGCAAGAAGGGAGCATAGAAGCGTTCGATGAAGGTGCGAAGGAGGCTTCTTTGCTCCTTCTCTGGGCTCTTCTCCTCCAGCTGGATGCAGCAACACAGGTCAAAGCGAGAGGCCTGTGGGCAAAAGGGGCGCCAGCTGAGGACCCCATTGGAGTGTGGGGCTGGGGAGGAGGAGGAGGGGTGGTTGTGGAAGCCTGCAACCCCAGTCAGTAAGGAAACCCTCCCGCCTCAAAAACGCACTTTAAAAGAAAGGCCCCACCCACCTTCTGCCTGCGGGCATCCAGAGACAGCAAGGCCACAAACATGGACACCTGGAGCAAGAAGTCAAAGAGGACGGCCAGGGCAGCGTTCAAGGCAAAGGTTCGGACAGCCGGCATCTCCGACAGGCCACCTAGAAGCAGGAAGGGAGGCGTAAGGTCCAGCAGCAGATCCTGGCTGCTGGATCAGGCCAAAGGCAGAGGTCCACCCTGTCCTCGCAGTGGCCAACGAGCTGCCCTATTGGGAAACCCATAAGCACGATCCAAGCACAAGGGGCCTCTCCCCAACTGTGGCTTCCAGTAACTGGGAATCAGAAGCACTGCTGCCTCTGACTGTGGCAGCAAAACAGAGCCATCCTGGCCAGTTGCCATCAACAGCCCTCTCCTCCTCCAGCCTCTTTTACCTCCATCCAGGTTGGGAGCCATCACTGCCATCTTTGAGGGGGAGACCCACTGTTTGTCTATGCGCTGCATGAAAGTCCTAGCTTTTACCTGTGCTGAATCTTCCAACATTCAGCTCCATTAGATGTCCATGAAAAAAAGGTACAGGGTGGACCTCCTGGGCTCTCTGGCCACAGGGCGAGTCAGGGTCAGCTTTAAGCTTTGGGTTACTGCCACTGCCTTGTTTTCTTCTTTTCATCTCTCAGGGCTGAGCCCACACTGGGGTTCTCCTGGCTTTTCAGGACCCCAATCCCCTTGCAGCTTCGCCTGCTCCAGCGCTTGCTCACCCCCAGGCAGGCAGGGCTTGTCACAAGCTGGGATGAGGGCATCCCTGCAAGAAAGCCTTTGGCCCATTCTAACTGAGGGACACGGGTGGAGCTGTGGGTGAAACAACAGAGCCTAGGGCTTGCCGATCAGAAGGTCGGTGGTTCGAATCCCTGCGACGGGGTGAGCTCCCATTGCTCGGTCCCTGCTCCTGCCAATCTAGCAGTTCAAAAGCACTTCAAAGTGCAAGTAGATAAATAGGTACCGCTCCGGCAGGAAGGTAAACAGTGTTTCCGTGCGCTGCTCTGGTTCGCCAGAAGTGGCTTAGTCATGCTGGCCACATGACCTGGAAGCTGTACGCCGGCTCCCTCGGCCAATAAAGCGAGATTAGCGCCGCAACCCCAGAGTCGGTCACAACTGGACCTAATGGTCAGGAGTCTCTTTACCTTTAACTGAGGGATCGTCACATTTCCGCATTCTGTGCAGTTTTCTATCAGCCCCGCCCTTTCCCCAGTAAAACCTGCTCTTTAGCACTGAATCAGTGCAAACATCCATCTGCAGAAAACCTGCAGATTGACGTTTGCTCTGAGATTGAAAAGCAAAGACGGGCTTTTTCCGGAGAGAAGTGGCAGGATGAGCAGAAGTCTAGGTGAGCCCCGCGAGCCCTGCCACCCTTCTCTGCCCAAACCTGGCTGCATTTGGCCACCCGGGTTTTGTACCCGACTCCATCCTCAGAGAAGCAGTGGCTTTGCTTACCCAGGAAGAAGCAGATGACTTCAGAGAGGCTGCAAAGGAGCATGCTGGGCGCCACGTCACCCAAAACCCGCCCGATGTGTTGCTCCGTCGTCTCCCCAGGCCGTGGCTCACACCGCTGCAGTGGGAGGCAGAGGAAGGGGGTCTGAGAAACGGGGGGGGGTCCTCACCCACAGAGCAGCAAGGCGGAGAAGTCGAGGTGTCTGCTGGGGTTCTCAAACAGGGGTGGTCTGGCCTCAGCTGGGTGCAAAGGTGTCCCTCCAATCTGGGGTCTCTCAGACCCCCTTCTCCTTCCCCAAGGCCCAGCAGTCCTGAAGTAGGAGAGCTGCTCTGTTCCGGGACAGGGCCAGCCTATCCATGAGGCTGGGTGAGGCAGTTGCCTTGGGCAGCAGGCTGGGGACCGTTGGGAGGAGTGGTAGATCTGGACCCCCAAGCAGCATGCTGCTTGCCGCTGCTTGCTTAACAAGAGCAGGGCCATGGCTGCCACTGCTTGTGCCTCTTTAGCCTCCGTTCCTCCTCCCGCTCAAGCGGCAAAAGCACCTTTGTTCTGGACATGCCAAGCCTTGGGAGCCCTCCCGGCATTTCTCGCACCTGGTACTCCAGCACGAAGATGAAGATGTTGTCAGCACCGACCGCCAGCACCAGGAAGGGGACGACCTCGATGATGATGAGGGAGGAGGGCAGCCCTATGTAGGAGTAGAAGCCCAGGGACGACAGCACAGCCCCCAGGACCACCAGGATTCCTCCGAAGCCCAGCGTCACCTTGGAGTCCACCTGAAAAGATGAGGCAAGGCGTGGTGACGAGAGGATGCTCCTCAGCAGCGAGGACGCAAGGGGCAAGCCCAGTCCTTGCACCTGCTTCTACACCCAGAGAGGCATGAAGCCTCTTCCAGGTGTTGTGCTGGGTCCAGGAGAAGAGCAGGGCTCTCTCCGTGGTGGCACCAAACTCTGGAAGCACTCGGAAAGCAGCTGCTCCTTAAGTACTGGAAGCCTTGATGCTGCAGGAGGGACTGGAGCTCCTCTGCCCCCCTGCTTCTCCTCCTCCTCTTGGGTCTGGCCACCTCCACCCGCCTTGCCGTGGGGCAGCCCCTTCATACCAGGATGCGCTTCCAGCTGGAGTACTCGCCCAAGGCCAGTGCAATGTACACAAAGATCACCAGGTAGCTGACAGCAAAGATGGGGAGGTCCTCCCAGGTGGTGCGGTTGATCTCATCCTCCAGTGAACGCTGCAGGTATTATGGGGGGGGGGAATAAGAGGGCCTTAAGAGTCTATAGGGGAGAGTCTGCCGGAGCCATCAAGGGGAAGACTTTCCACCTGCCTTCCCCACCCCCTTCCTGGCAGGTGTGGGGCAGATATTGCTTTTGCTGCAATTTGGATGTTTGCATTTTATTTGGATGTTTGCATTTTATTGTTTCAGTGTTTATTAGCATGAGATGTTTGCCCTAATGATATTACGCCTGACTTTTTGGTTCAATCGTGCCTTGTTCCGTAACTGTTAATGCATTATCTCGAAATGTTTTTATATATTTATTTTGTACGTTGATGTGAGCCACCTTAACAGTGTTAGAAACTGAGATAGGAAAGCTAGGAGCTGAATGGCACCTTAAACCGAGGTTATGAGCTCAACAACGGAATGTCTAGGCGCACTTTTTTATATAACAAGAATACAAAGCTGAAAATGAACAAACTGCAGCTGAAATAATATGTTCATTTTTCCTTCCCCTGCCCGCCCCCCATAATCTTCTTAAGAGGGTCCCTTCTCCAGTCTTCAGAGCAGCTGGAAGTGGGGAGGCAGAAAAAAGTCCTCCTTTCCTTCCACCCTGCAGTTTTAATCTGAAATCTCAGGCACAGCACTGCGCCCAGAGCTCGCACTAATGAATTCCCCTGTCGCATAACAATGGGAGTTTCGAATACTGCACCTTGAGCATGGAAAAGCAGCCGGGGAAGGACAACCAATGTGAAAGGCTCAGGATTGGTTTCTCAGGCACATAAGATGCTCAAAGTGCATAACTCAGGCCGGCCCTCCGCATTCCTTGCACCAGCCGAGAGATGCCCCTGATTCTGTGCCCGTTCAGCTCATGCTCTCCAGGCACACAGGGATGAGAGGGACATACAGTGGTACCTCGGGTTAAGAATTCGTTCTGGAGGTCTGTTCTTAACCTGAAACCGTTCTTAACCTGAGGTACCACTTTAGCTAACGGGGCCTCCTGCCGCCGCCACACAATTTCTGTTCTGATCCTGAGGTAAAGTTCTTAACCCGAGCTACTATTTCTGGGTTAGCGGAGTCTGTAACCTGAAGTGTCTGTAAACTGTAGCGTCGGTAACCCGAGGTACCACTGTACAGTGGTACCCCAGGTTACATACGCTTCAGGTTACAGACTCCGCTAACCCAGAAATAGTGCTTCAGGTTAAGAGCTTTGCTTCAGGATGAGAACAGAAATCGGGCTCCGGCGGCACGGCGGCAGCAGGAGGCCCCATTAGCTAAAGTGCTGCTTCAGGTTAAGAACAGTTTCAGGTTAAGTACGGACCTCCGGAACGAATTAAGTACTTAACCTGAGATACCACTGAAAATTGAAAATTCCAAAAGTTTAAAAATGATGAACATCAGGCTCTCTGGGCAGGTTTTCTCCTCTCCTCCGTCAACAACTTGACTGATTTGGGCAGCGAAGGCAAAAAAAGAAGAAGAAGAAAGTAGACACAGTACAGAAGGGGAGCAGAAATGGAATATAACCTTCTCCAATCAGTCTAGCAGGTCACTTTGGGGCTGACCGGGCACCCAAATCTGGCGTCCACTGGTCAGTGGAATGGGCTGGTTCTGGCCGGCAGATGTTGGGCACGGCTGACCACAGTGGTGTGAGTAGCCCCAGCCCCCAATGGCAAATGGGAGGCACGGGGGTCCTTGGTGGGGCAGCAGCAACACCCACCTCTGCCATGTAGGCGACCGTGTAGCTGTCCTCATGTTCCCGCTGGAATTCCTGCACAATCTCCAGGAACTGCTTCTCCCACAACATGGCGAAGTCGAATCGAGGGTCACTGGGAGGGAAGTTGTTCAATGAGAAGGTCAAGATGAGAGCCTGGCCTTCCGAGTACTCCTCCTCTGTCAGGCAGAGAAGAAGGAGGTCACAGAGAGGCAGGTTGGGGGTGGCACATCCGCAAGGCAGCAAGCCCCCCCCCCCCGAGAGCCCCAGTTCCCTCACACAAAGCCCCCCATCTTCTCCCTCAAACCACAGGTGTGGTGGTTTCTCCAGGCCCCTCAGGTGCCCCTGCTGGGCCTGACTAGGTGGGGCATCTTGAGACCCTCAGGAATTTCCTCTCTGGATAAGTATAATGATAGAGGGCCTTCTCGGTGGTGGCACCCGCCCTGTGGAACACCCTCCCACCAGATGTCAAAGAGAAGAACAACTACCAAACTTTTAGAAGACATCTGAAGGCAGCCCTGTTTAGGGAAGCTTTTAATGTTTAATAGGTTATTGTATTTTAGTGTTTTGTTGGAAGCCGCCCAGAGTGGCTGGGGAAACCCAGCCAGATGGGCGGGGTATAAATAATAAATAATAATAATAATAATAATAATAATAATAATAATAATAATAATAATTATTATTATTATTATTATTATTATTATTATTATTATTTGTTGTTGTTGTTGTTGTTGTTGTTGTTGTTGTTGTTGTTGTTGTTGTTGTTGTTATTACAGTGCTTGGAATGAGTTTATACAGAATATATTAGGTGATGGATAAAGATTATGCACGTCTGGATACAAATGTGCAGAAATGTAATTTCTTTTATTTTCATTTTCATTTGTGTTTTCACCACCACTCATTTCAAAAAAAGAAAGGAAGGGGGAAAGAAAGAAAAAACAGGAAAAAATGGGAATAAGCTATTTTCTTTCAATTTTCTTTCTTTTTTAGAAAGGAGCAATGGGGGGCAAAGGGGGGGGGCATAAGCTGTGGTGCTAGAAATTGTGGACGACCAATGCAGCTGAACACTGGAAGATTCGGAATAGATAAAAGCAAGACCTTGACACCCTGCAAAGTTGAAATGTGGAACTTTTATTTAAACAAACTTTTTATAAAGAAACCAGAAGCTGTCCTATTGGGCATATTAGATTCAAATACTCCAAATGAAAATAAGAGCACATTCTTATATGCAACAATGGCAACAAGAATAGTAATAGCTAAACATTGGAAAAGTGAAATAGTACCAACAAAAAAAGAGTGGGAGGACAGACTATTTGAATATTTTGAAATGGCAAAACTCACGGATACAATTAGGGGGCAGTCTAACTAAAGGTTCCAAAAAGAGTGGGGAGTGTATAGAGATTACCTAAAAAACCAGTGTCCTCAAATCAAAACTGAACTTGCATTGAGTAATTTTCGCAAACCACAATATGGTCTATAACTAAGTCCAGTAGATGGAGAAGGGTAGGAATGATGAAATGAGAAAGAAACAGATGAACAAACAGGAAAATAGACCCGCTTTGAGGAGGAAGAAGTAATACTAGAAAAGAATAAGAATGGGAAATATAATATTGGGCTAACATAATTCTGTGTGCAAGAGCGTACGGATTCATGGCTTTATGTGTTTGTCATTTGTTTTGTGTTTTCTTTTTAGTTTGTTTCTTAATTGTCCTTACATGTTAGTGTGTGTGTTTATGTGTTGCAACAAAAACTTACCCGGTAATAAAAAGCATTTTTTAAAAAAACACAGAAGCTCTGGTGGTTGCCACAGTACCAAAATAGCACATGTGCATGTGCGCACACACACACACCGCCCTGACCTTAAAAAATGTCTTAATACCACTTATAACCGCAGCCCCTTGCGGCCTGGGCAGCCCAATCTGTGCATGACACAAAAGACCCAATCTTTCCTCCCAGGGGGTGGGCATGCCTCTTACCTGGATACCCCCCCACGGCCAGGAAAGGGAAGACAGGCCCTCCGTACTCTGCCATGCAGCTCAGCTCCAGCGTGGTGATGTCTTGGAAAGAGAGAGGTGAGCTGTGAAGGCAAAGGAATTGAGCGCCCAGTGAGAAACAGGCATTAAGGACGCTCCGGAAAGCCCTCCTGATTTCAGAGGAAGGGAGCCGCCTCGTTCACCAGGGACAGCAGAGGAGGCTGCCTTTGCCAGTACCAGCCCATCAAGCTCTGCGCTGTCTGCTTCAGGGGTGGAGAACCTCCTGCCCACAAGCCAAAATTGCCCCACCAGGAGTTCAGCTATGGCCCCCCATATGCAGTCACTTCCCCACACCTGAAATTGCAGGTGGGGCGGGAAGAGAAGCTGCGAGCAGGGCACAACTAGGAGCCTTAAACTGCTCAAGGACAGGAGGGCCAAAGCCTGCACACACCAGGAACTCGCTTGAGCAACCAGTGTCTGAAAAATGAAGGGTCACTGGCTGGGGCGGAGGCGTGGGGCTTGCAAGGTGCTTTGCGCCAGACCCTGTTTCCCATTGCCAGTCCTGGATTTACAGAAGCCATCATCCCAGTTCCTCACTTGATCCCAGAATGTCCTGCTTTTCCTTAAAGGTAAAGGTACCCCTGACCATTAGGTCCAGATGTGGCCGACTCTGGGGTTGCGGTGCTCATCTCGCTTTATTGGCCGGGGGAGCCGGTGTACAGCTTCCGGGTCATGTGGCCAGCATGTCTAAGCCGCTTCTGGCGAACCAGAGCAGCGCACGGAAACGCCGTTTACCTTCCCGCCGGAGTGGTACCTATTTATCTACTTGCACTTTGACGTGCTTTCAAACTATTAGGTTGGCAGGAGCAGGGACCGAGCAACGGGAGCTCACCCCGTCACGGGGATTCAAACCGCTGACCTTCTGATCGGCAAGTCCTAGGCTCTGTGGTTTAACCCACAGCGCCACCTGTATGCTTTGCAAGGTGCTTTGCGCCAGACCCTGTTTCCCATTGCCAGTCCCAGATTTACAGAAGCCATCATCCCAGTACCTCATTTGATCCCGGAATGTCCCGCTTTTCCTTAGGACGTCCCTATTTCGATCGGAGAAGTGCTGGAGGTTATGGAGTTATGCCACCCCTGAGCCAAGGAGATAACTATAGAGTGGAACCTCAGTTTTCGAGTGTCTCAGAAGCCAAACGTATTGGACGCCAAAAACCCAGAAGTAATTGCTTCCGTTTTTGAACATGCCTTGGAAGCCGAACGGCTTCCGCTGCGTGTTTCTCTTTTTTTCTCAATGGATTTTGCCCACCGCCAGTTACTCCTCAGTTTTTGAACGTTTCGGAAGTTGAACAGTCTTCCGGAACGAATTACATTCAAAAACCGAGTTTCCACTGTACATCCTTTAGAAGACATCTGAAGACAGCTTGTATAAGGAAGTTTTTTAATGTTCACTTATGTTTTTATAGGGGACACGGGTGGCGCTGTGGGTTAAACCACAGAGCCTAGGGCTTGCCGATCAGAAGGTTGGCGGTTCGAATCCTCGCTACAGGGTGAGCTCCCATTGCTCAGTCCCTGCTCCTGCCAACCTAGCGGTTTGAAAGTGCAAGTAGATCAATAGGTATTGCTCCGGCGGGAAGGTAAACGGCGTTTCCGTGCGCTGCTCTGGTTTGCCAGAAGCGGCTTAGTCATGCTGGGCACATGATCCAGAAGCTGTACACCAGTTCCCTCGGCCAGTAAAGTGAGATGAACGCCGCAACCCCAGAGTCAGTCATGACTGGACCTAATCGTCAGGGGGTCCCTTTACCTTTATGTTTTTATATGTGTTGGAAACCACCCAGAGTGGCTGGGGCTACCCAGTCAGATGGGTGGGCTATAAAACAGAATATCATCATCATCATTATGGAATAGGACATCCCTATTTTCATGCTGTGTTCTGATTGGTCTCACCACCTGTCCACGTTGGCATGGAGGGGTGGGGGCCACAGAGCCAAAATATTTTTCCCCTCCCCCTCAGTCAACCTCAGTTTGCAGCGGCTCTCCAGGTTCCCAGACCTTTCTCAACCCTACCTAGGGATGATGCTGGGGACGAACAGAGGACGTTCCGCTTGCCGATCAGGGGCTCTAAGCCTGAGCCACGGGCAAAGGGACAGCAACACTTGTGGGAGGAAGGACTCTGCTCTTGCTGGACTGCAGTAAGAGCTGTTGGACAGTGGAATTTGCTGCCAAGGAGTGTGGTGGAGTCTCCTTCTTTGGAGGTCTTTAAGCAGAGGCTTGACAACCATATGTCAGGAGTGCTCTGATGGTGTTTCCTGCTTGGCAGGGGGTTGGACTCGATGGCCCTTGTGGTCTCTTCCAACTCTATGATTCTATGAGC
This sequence comes from Podarcis vaucheri, assembly GCF_965113315.1. NCBI lineage: Eukaryota > Metazoa > Chordata > Lepidosauria > Squamata > Lacertidae > Podarcis > Podarcis vaucheri. The sequence goes on along the minus strand of NC_138765.1, from coordinate 85,303,503 downwards.
AGAGACTCAGAGCCAGCAGTTGGTTGCCAACCCTCCACTTTGAAGGCCGCCTCTGGGCACTGCCAACAAAACCAGGCTCCCGGGAAGGCCCAGCCTCACCTCCCACCTCAAGGGCTGTGCCAAGCTGGCGCAGGAGGTAATTTGTTCCTGACTCCAAACATAGGACTCAGCCAGACGCACACCCCCTGCTCCAGCTCAGCCTGATCAAAACAAAGGCCGCTGTCCCACTAAAGTGTATATTAAAAAAGGGGGTCCCCTGGGGGCCAGGGCTTACTTGACGCAATAGAGGAAGTGGTCCCGCCAGTCCACGGTGCCATTCTTGCCCCTCATCGTCTGGTTGGCCATCATATTCAAGCGGGTCACGTTGTTCTGAAAATACTGCAACAGGCTGTTGACGCAGCAGTCAGAGAGGGTAGAATTCTCAGGGTTCAGGGGGGCATAGCAGATGTCCTTCAGAGAGATGTTCCTGCCATACTCCGCAGACCAGACCTCGATGGCTTGCAGCCTCTGCTGCAGGTCCAGCAGGTCCAGTAGAACCTCCATGGAGAGGATGCCGCTGAAATTCTTATTGCCCAGGATGAGGGAGTCGTAGGTGTAGCTGGGACGGTCCTTGGCGGTCATGATGACCTGGTTAGTCCTGAAGAAGGGCCCAAAGTTCTCGTCATAGAAGGTCTTCTCCTTCCGGGCCTGGCTGTCGGGTTTGGACCACAGCTCCACAGGGTCTGTGGTCAGCTGGATAAAGACCAGCCCGCTGGAGAGCCCTATCACCACCACCACCGAGATGGCGATCACCTGGATGGGGTAGGAGGCCACCAGTGTGCCCCAGCAGCTGAATGTCCTGGCCAGGAAGTCGTGGGTGGCCTGGCTCACTTTCTGAGAACAGGTTGGCTTGGGCATGGCTTTCTTGGGGCCTTTGTCCTTCTGTTTCCGACACGAGCAGGAGCACCCTCGCTGGATCAGGAAGGCCACAAACAGCACCATGAGGAGGCAGAAAAGGAAGATGCACAGGAACAGGACCCCACCCATTCCCCCCACTTGGAAGGGCTTCTGGGCAGGGTGAGGGTCCAGGGCTGCAGGACATGCCTGGGAACAGTCCTGGCAGGAACACCTCTCCTTGGTCCCATTGCCCACTGCCTCGCTGCACTTCCAGGCCGTTCCGTTGAAGGGCACGATGCCACCCTGAATTGGGGCAGAGCCTTCGGGCACCAGCTGGAAGGAGATGGCCAAAGGGGCCAGCCCATTGCTTGTGTCCCCCTGGAAATCCAGCCACCTCTGGCTGTTGCACAAGGTGGCCCCATATTTGCCACACATGGTGCTGATGGCGTAGCCACCCGTGGCTGGCATCCTCACCCCTTTGCAAGAGTCGAAGGACTCCTGAGCAAAGCGCTGGCTGTAGTAGCACTGGTACTCCAAGACCCCTTGCTTCTCCTCCCCCTGGATGGTCCGGTTGAAATAGCGGGTGATGTTGGTGAAGAGGCTCTGGTCTGGGCTGCAAGTGCTCTGGCAGTAGATGCTGGCAAAGTTCTCCGAGCAGGACGGGCAGCGAGACAGAATCGCCTGGGACATGGACAGGCTGGCCTGCAGGTCTCGCAGCTGGGCCTCGGAGCAGCAGGCGAAGGTGTCATTGGCCCCCGTGAACAGCATCGGGCAGATGGTCTGGAGCAGGTTGAGGTGGGAGCCATTGACTTTCCGGGCCGGCGTGTTGGAGATGCAAGGGACAACTGCTGGGAGAAGACTGGAACTGATTTCGGGGTTCTTGCCGCACACTCCGTAGAAGGAACAGTATTTTGCCTGATGGATTGGTGTGAGGGCAGCAGCCTTGGTCCCATAGGAGGGGGAGGGAGAGATGTCATACAGAACCGGTCATTTCTTAGTATTTATTTTGTCAGTTAGGTCTAGACTTTTTTGTCACCACTATTGTGCTTCAGTTCCTCAAACTTCCTTCCCATCAAAGTCTCTTCTATTGTGAAGACAGAAGTGGACCTAAAGGGGCGTCTCCACCTCCATCGTTCAGCCCAGACACTGAGATCCAGCACCGAGGGCCTTCCGGCGGTTCCCTCATTGCGAGAAGTGAGGTTACAGGGAACCAGGCAGAGGGCCTTCTCGGTAGTGGCACCCGTCCTGTGGAACGCCCTCCCATCAGATGTGAAGGAAATAAGCAGCTATCCTATCTTTAAAAGACATCTGAAGGCAGCCCTGTTCAGGGAAGTTTTTAATATTTAATGCTGTATTGTTTTTAACACTTGATTGGGAGCTGGGGAAACTCAGCCAGATGGGCGGGGTATAAATATATTATTATTATTATTATTATTATTATTATTATTATTATTATTATTATTCTGCTTCTCTGCAGTCGCCTTATTCTCCTTTGGCACAATTTTGCCCCCCTCATCACCCAAAGACCCCCCACTGCCTCCCTAACTGGCTGTCTGCTAGCAACATACCTGAGAGCTTTCATTGCTCGTGGTCTTTCTGTTTTTAGCAATTTGCTCCTCAAATACTTTTCTTTTTGCATTCCTTACTGTCTGCATACTTCTCTCTGTATTTTCATGTTCCTTTTTAGTCTCATTTGAACAAGACTTCCATTTTCTAATGGAAATTTTCTTGTCTCTATAACAGCTTATTTGACCACATTGGCACCCTGCCAGTACCTCATTTGATCTACAGTGCATACATTCTAGCTAATACTGTCGTTTTAAACAACCCCCCAAATATTTGGAGCGAATTGACCCTCTTGACTTTGACCCTTGCAACTTCCTTTTTGTCCCAGTCCTCTCCGGTTTAGGAAATTTCAAATGTGACCGCTAGATTTTCTTTGCAATTGTCTATTTGCACATACACTGAATCAGATAGCACTATGGTCACTGTTCCCAGTTGGTTCAAGATCACTTGCACCAAGTTCTGGTGCCATTTAAGATGAAGTCCCGGGCACCCTGCTCTGTTCCTAGGGCACAGACTTTGAGGGCATGTAGAAATGCTACCCCTACGTGTGATGGGTACGCAACAGCCTAGACCAGGGGTCAGCAACCTTTTTCAGCAGGGGGTCAGTCCACCGTCCCTCAGACCATGTGGGGGGCCAGACTATATTTTGAAAAAGAAAAAAAGGAATGAATTCCTATGCCCCACAAATAACCCCGAGATGCATTTTAAATGAAAGCACACATTCTACTCATGTAAAAACACGCTTATTCCTGGACCGTCCGCGGGCCGGATTGAGAAGGCGATTGGGTGTGTGTAACTGAAGTTGCCTATTACTATAGCATTTCCTCTTTTGAATGTTTCCTTGATTTCGTTCTCCATCTGAATATCTCCCTGAGCACTTTCGCCAAGGGGATAACATGTCCCCAGTACAAAGTTACTCTTGGGACCCAGCATTACCGCGCACAACGATTATTCGGAGCGATGCTGCTCTGTGTCCTCTTTGACACAGTGCAAGACCACCTCCAGAAAGCCCTCTGCCCTATTCTTCCTATTGCGTTTGCATCCACAGATAATTGTGTCTCACCGGCCCACAAGGTTTCCCCTTGGCTGTGAGAAGCTGCACTAAAATCCCTGTTTCCTCTTAAAACGCGCACATTAAAATATATTTGGAGGCCTTGTTTTTGAGCCAAGAACTGCACTGGAACTGTGGGGAACTGTGAAAGTACCTAGATCAAGGGAAGTAATAGTGCCACTGTATTCTGCTCTGGTCAGACCTCACCTGGAGTACTGTGTCCAGTTCTGGGCACCACAATTCAAGAAAGACACTGACAAACTGGAACGTGTCCAGAGGAGGGCAACCAAAATGGTCAAAGGCCTGGAAACGATGCCTTATGAGGAACGGCTAAGGGAGCTGGGCATGTTTAGCCTGGAGAAGAGGAGGTTAAGGAGTGATATGATAGCCATGTTCAAATATATAAAAGGATGTCACATAGAGGGAGAAAGGTTGTTTTCTGCTGCTCCAGAGAAGCGGACACGGAGCAATGGATCCAAACTACAAGAAAGAAGATTCCACCTAAACATTAGGAAGAACTTCCTGACAGTAAGAGCTGTTCGACAGTGGAATTTGCTGCCAAGGAGTGTGGTGGAGTCTCCTACTTTGGAAGTCTTTAAGCAGAGGCTTGACAACCATATGTCAGGAGTGCTCTGATGGTGTTTCCTGCTTGGCAGGGGGGTTGGACTCGATGGCCCTTGTGGTCTCTTCCAACTCTATGATTCTGTGATTCTCTATGAGTACAACTGAATTCTGATCCGTCCAGGAGGGTGGATCTCATCAGACTGATTTGGAATTTGCAAGAACTCGGACTCTTCGAGACGGGGGAGGCACCTCTTCCACAAGGCTTTCAATATTGCTTGCTGTATTGTCTCCTGTGTATCTGCTATCCTATTTTGTTACTGATAGTGGAAGCTGCTTTTCCACCGCTCTGGACGGTAGGACCCAAACCAGTGGATTCCAGTGACAAGAAAAGAGATTCCAGCTAAACCTTTCTGACAGTAAGAGCTGTTTGACAGCACTGACAGACTCCCTTGGAAGGTGACAGACACCACTGGCGATTTTAAAGCAGATGTTGAATAGCCATCTGCCAGGGATACTTTGGCTGCAATTCCTGCCTGCCGTGCAAGGATTTGGACTAGATGACCCTTGCGGTCCTTCCCAACTGTATGATTTCTGCCTTCGTAAACCAGTGTGAACGTCTTAGGAAAGGAAAGTTGAACAAGGCCTGTCTGTTGTTCCCTGGCAGTCCAGAGATATAGGACCCATTTTCTGTGGGCAGCTGAAACCGGACAGAGATGGACTTGGGCTGCCCATTTAGTTCCATCTCATCCTGCTCCCCTAAGAAACAGCTCGGTTGCCCAAGGCCCTTCGAAGGCTGTTGCCTCCTGAAGCCCTCTTGCCCTTCCCTCCATCATCCACCCCCACCAGGCCCCTGACCTCACTCACCAGGCCCAGCCCGGCCCTGGAAAGCACCAAGGCAAGCAGGATGGCGCTCAGCATCCTGGCAGCTTGTCCTCAGTCCCAGACAGAAGCTTCAGAAAGGAGGGAGTGCCCAAGACTTGCTGTGCCAAGGTGCCTGTCCCGAGTCCACCCGACGCCCAGTTATTAGCAGACCTGGTCTGACATCTGTGGAGCCAATCAGGCTGCGCCAAGGCTGTAAAACCCCTGCTATCATTAACCTGAAAGTGGAGCTGAGGTTCTTCTGACTTGCTTCGGGGAGACCTACCTGTTGTACGCTCTTCAGTCACAAGAACGTAATAAAATCCTGCTGGATCAGGCCCATGGCCCATCTACTCCAGCGTCCTGTCCTCACAGTGGCCAGATTGGCACACCAGAACCCTCCCATCCTGTGGCTTCCAGCAACTGGGATGGCTGCCTCCAGCTGTGGAAGCAAAGCCATCATGGCCGGCAGCCATGGATGGCCCTCTCCTCCTCCATGAATTTGTCCAACCTTCTTTTAAAGCCATCCAAGTTGGTGGCTATCATTGCCTCCTGTAGGAGCAAGTCCCCCACTTCAGCTGTGCAGGGTGTGGGCAAGACCTCCTCCATGGAGGCTGCCATCTTGAGTTCTCTTTGCCGGGAGGGTCACAGGGATGGAGAGGGTGCCGGCAGTGGCAGCAGCAGCGATGTTTTCTCATTTGGCCGTGCGTGCTGGTGGCCTGAAGAGCTTGGTGCCCGCTCTTGCCCGTGGGGGCAGTGCAAATATTAAGACCACTTAACACAAGTCAGCAACGCTTCGCTCCTGTGCCACCTCTTCCAGAGTCAGGAAGAAAATTCTGCCATGGAATATTCCCTGAAGAAATTTTCCAATTCTTATACCCTAAAACAGGAGTCGCAGGCCCCTATATATATGGGAGTGGGCTTCTGCTCTATATGGTCTCTAAGGAACTTTACATAGTTAACCATGAAACAATCGTTGGAGGTGTTATGGCGGGAATTCTCATCTACATAATTAAGAAGCACAGTGCAGATGTAGCAGCTTTTGCTGACAAGCTCAACGAGGATACTATAGCACAAGCAACATCTGGGAAAAATGCGATGATAGCTAACCACACTACAGCTATTGAAGAGAAGAAAGAGCAGTGGAGAGTTGAGGGTCTTGGTGCTGTGGGTTAAACCACAGAGCCTAGGACTTGCCGATCAGAAGGTCGGCGGTTCGAATCCCTGTGACGGGGTGAGCTCCCGTTGCTCGGTCCCTGCTCCTGCCAACCTAGCAGTTCGAAAGCACCTCAAAGTGCAAGTAGATAAATAGGTACCACTCCGGCGGGAAGGTAAACGTCGTTTCCGTGCGCTGCTCTGGTTCACCAGAAGCGGTTTAGTCATGCTGGCCACATGACCCGGAAGCTGTACGCCGGCTCCCTCGGCCCATAGAGCGAGATGAGCGCCGCAACCCCAGAGTCGGTCACGACTGGACCTAATGGTCAGGGGTCCCCTTTACCTTTACTATCTCTTTGCTATAATGCTTGAGAGAAACTACAGAGAGAGGCTGTTTACTGTATACACAGAAGTGAAGAAGCAGCTGGATTATCACGTGGCAATCTCAAGCGGAATATGGAACAAAATCACATGATCATCTGGGTCGAGCAGAACATTAGGCAGAGTATTACAGCCCAACAAGGGGGGGGGGCATTGCTAAATGCATCTTGGACCTAAAGGCATTGTCAAAGTCTGCACAGGCAACTGTTTAAAAACAAATGTGACCTCTTAAACCATGTGATGGCAAATCTTAATTAAAACATATATATCTTTAAAAAACAACAACTGTGCAGGGCATCAAGGACTTCCTTTTATCCATCCCAAATCTTCCAACTTTCAGTTGCACTGGACGCCCACACGTCCTAGCACTGTGAGAGGTGATAAACTTCTCTCTCCATTTTATCCATGCTGTGCATTATTTTACAAATGTACATTATGCTGCCTCTTTACCTTTTCGCTAAACTAAAATTTCCGAAATGCTGCAACTTTTCCTTGTAGGCGAGTCGCTCCATCCCTTTGATCATTTGGGTTGGCCATTTTGGATCGTCTTCCAGCTCCACAATATCCTTATTCAAGCGTGGCAACCAAAACTGCACACAGTATCCCAAATGCAGTTGCACCAGATTTGGTATACAGTGGTACCTCAGGTTAAGCTCTTAATTCGTACCGGAGGTCCGAACTTAACCTGAAACTGTTCTTAACCTGAAGCACCACTTTAGCTAATGGGGCCTCCTGCTGCCGCCGCGCTGCCGGAGCACGATTTCTGTTCTCATCCTGAAGCAAAGTTCTAAACCGGGGTACTATTTCTGGGTTAGTGGAGTCTGTAACCTGAAGCGTATGTAACCCGAGGTACCACTGTACTGGCATTGAAACAGGCAAGCTATAAGCTGCCTAACACACCCCACCGCATCCTGGCTGCCCAGAACTCCCCACCGTGGCCCCTCCAAAGACGGGTGATCCTCTTCAGGTAAGATGGAGCACCTGGCGGACTCTGCCCCAGCACCCAGCACCTGCTCAATTCTCCCTCCAGGATCCCCTGCCTCAAGCATTTCACTATAGTCATACCTCGGGTTGAGGTTGAGTGCTTTCGGGTTGCGCTCTGCGGTGACACAGAAGTAACGGAACGCGTTACTTCCGGGTTTCGCAGCTCACGCAGACGGCCAAAATGATGTCATGCGCATGTGCGGAAGCGGCGAATCACAACCCACGCAGACGTGGGTTGCGTTCGCTTCAGGATACGAACAGGGCTCCGGAACAGATAATAAAAATAATTTATTATTTATACCCCGCCCATCTGGCTGGGTCCCCCCAGCCACTCCAACAAAACACTAAAATACAATAACCTATTAAACATTAAAAGCTTCCCTAAACAGGGCTGCCTTTAGATGTCTTCTAAAAGTTTGGTAGTTATTTTTCTCTTTGACATCTGGTGGGAGGGCATTCCACAGGGCGGGTGCCACTACCGAGAAGGCCCTCTGCCTGGTTCCCTGTAACTTGGCTTTTCGCAGGGAGGGAACCGCCAGGAGGCCCTTGGCGCTGGACCTCAGTGTCGGGGCAGAACAACGGAGGTGGAAACGTTCCTTCAGGTATACAGGACCAAGGCCGTTTAGGGCTTTAAAGGTCAGCACCAACACTTTGAATTGTGCTCAGAAACGTACTGGGAGCCAATGCAGGTCTCTCAGGACCGGTGTTATGTGGTCCCGGCGGCCACTCCCAGTCACCAGTCTAGCTGCCGCATTCTGGATTAGTTATAGTTTCTGGGTCACCTTCAAAGGTAGCCCCACATAGAGCGCATTGCAGTAGTGCAAGCAAGAGATAACCAGAGCATGCACCACTCTGGCAAGACAGTCTGTGGGCAGGTAGGGTCTCAGCCTGCGTACCAGATGGAGCTGGAAAACAGTTGCCTTGGACACAGATTTGACCTGTGCCTCCATGGACAGCTGTGAGTCCCGTTTGTATCCAGAAGCTCCACTGTATTTAAAGCAAATGCAGAAGGTGCTATTTCCCCCTTCTGGGATCGGCGCCCCCTGCCCCCCAATACACTGTAAAAATCAATACAACCCTTCAGGGTTTGTGATATTCTCAGGAACTGCTGAGCTTTAACAGGAAATGGTGTGCCCAGCTGAGGGGTGAAGAAGGCAGGCCTGGATCCTCTTTGGAACCAAACTGCTGTTGCAGCCCAGATGGGAGAACCCCCCCCCCCCCAGATGGGGCTCATTCGTTTTGCCACGTGGCAGCAAGGAAGGTGCCCGTCTCCCTCCCTCCCTGTGAAAAGAGCAGGCCTGGTAGCCCGCTCAACCGGGCAACCCACTTAAAGCAAAGCCACTCGAATTGCCAAGTCACAGCACGCCTGGCTTTGACCCTTGCAAGTGCAAAGCCACGTAAGCTTCTTGGGGAAACATCCGAGGAGGAAGCAGTGCAGCTGAAGGCAAGGAAAGCCGGGGGTGGGGGTTTAAGAACAGGCCAGGGAGTTGCGTGTTTGTGGCTTACGGTCCAAGAGGACTCGCCCAGGAGTGTCCGCAGGCTCCTGATCCTCCGTCTGCTGCCTCCACCTTGAGCCGCTTATCTTCCTTCCTCCTCAAGGTTTACAAGCCTGGCCTGGCCTTGACGCCTGATAAGGCCAAGGGAGCCTGGGCAATAGTCCACTAGTTGCCATTATTGGCAGCTATTGGCACAGGTAGCCACAAACAGAACAAGGGCCACAGGACGCACCACGGAGGCGGGGGCCCGTGCTGTGAGCAGACCTGCTATCACCCTGGAAGAGCCTTGCTGTGCCTTCACCTCAGACCCGGGGAGCAAAGGGCTGGGGTGGGGCCCAGCTGGCGAGAGCAAAGGAGTGCGATACAAGAGAACAACTCGGTTTACAGAAACCAGGTGAGAAGGAATTGCAGACGGGGCATTTGGCACATCCAAAAGCAGGGGCTGCGATTGAAGGCAAAGGATGTTTACAGAGTTTCAGGACTTCTTCCAGGCAGCAGCTGCTGCCAGGAATCTCCACGGGAGGAACCCGGCTTCCAAGACAAAGCACCTTCACCCACACAAGGAACCCTGCACCCACCCACCCACCACCTGGCCCAGAGAGGCAGGCACAAGGGGCCCAGAGCTACTCCCCAGGCAGTGTTGCCAGGACAGAGGAGGCAGCTCAAACAAAAAACCCCACAAAGACTTGAGAATGCAGGAGAAGTTGCTCCCGGCCTTAAGGCACTACAATGGCCATGGGAGGTCAACCCCTTTAATGTTCTTCTGAGGAAGGCCTCCAAACCTGACAAGATGGTGGACAAGCACAAACAGCTGTCCTTTATTTACATCAAATATCCTGCCCCCAAAACAGGGGCCCAGCGCCAGCCTCCTCCCCGACACAGTTCAGCTGTAAGTGGCGGTCAGGATCCAGGCGTTCCAGCGGCCGTCCGGTGCCTGGCTGACCGGTGCTTGGCTCCCGACCTCTGCTTCGTGCACCTGAAGCTCCGCAGGGGGTTCCGCTGGCCCTATTGGGGGAGGGAGAGACAGTGTAGAAGTGGATCTCACCGTGGGGGGGGGGGTTGCCTGACCACTGGGCTGCTGGGTCCCTTACCCTGCTGCCGCAATCACAAATCCAAAAGGGCTCTGGCAAAGGTTCTTGAGCTTTTCGCTTGGTGATTGGGTCTGCAAACGGCACCCGCCCACGGGCCACACTATTCGTCCTCAGCACTTGGACTCCCCCCATGAAGGTACAGTACCAGAAGCACCACAGAAAGGGGCAGAATAACTGCCTAAGGCCCCACATGGCAGGCCCCAAACTCAACCCACACCCAATGTAGCAAAGAGTGGAGATCCCAGGAAACAGCAGAGGTGAGATTTTTGCTCTTGCACCCCAAGGAGTAAGGGGGTGAAGGAACAAACACAGAGGAGGGGGTGAAATAGGGCCTCTGGAGGAGCACAGAAGGCCCTCCAGCTATCAAGCCCTCCACAGCCACCCCCCCCCAATTGTCAAGCCTTCTTTACAGGACCCAGCACATGATCGATAGCAGTTCCGCAAACTTTCCCAAGCAGAGGCTGGGCAACAGGGAGCCGTGCCCGGTTCTGTAAAGTTTTGCGAAGAAACCTTCCCTGGGCCTGTGCCAGGGTGTGAGGAAAGGCAGGCCAGTCCCCGCTCCCCCTCCAATTTGAGGTCAGCAGCAGAGGAGCAAGACATACCCTGGTTTTGGGTGTCAGCGGCTTCCGTCGTCTGCGCTTGCTGCCCAGGGGCTGTGCCACAGCCCGGAGGGTGGGAGGCACTGGGGAGAGAAGAGGAGCAGACGCTGCTGGTTACTGGCCCAAACAGGAGGCGGAAGACCCCCTCTTGCGGCCCATTCTCGAGAGGCCTGCGATGTTTTTGCATTAGCTCTCTCCCCCCCCCATACCCGGCCGCCTTTGCTGCACTTTTTCTTCTGCACCACAGCTGAGAAGCAAGAGCTTGCCCTCGCACAGCTTAAGCAGCCTTGGAGATTTGCATGGACAGTGGGAAGGGGGCGTGGACTCCAAGGTAAGGACTGTGCACGAGAAGCAGGGCTCCCACTCTTTCCCCCTCGGAGGAGGGAAGCCCAAGTCCCGCCCCAGAGCTCATTAAACGCAGCACTGAGCCCCCCTGCTGAGGCCACAAATGCCGCCCCCTCCTACCCAGGTACGCTGGCACGTTCCGCAAGTGGGGCTTGACAATGGCTGGGTGAAGAGGCTTGTCATGGCGCAGGAGGTCCAAGTCCCGCGGATTGTCCTCAAAGTATGTCTGGCAGGAGAGAAATGGAGGTCAGCAGCAGCTCCTCAACAACCGCCCCTCCCTGACGACCCCCTCCAACTCTCTCAGGTCCCTCTGCCCTCCCCACGCCCAGGTGCTGTGCAGGCCAATACCTTCAGCTTCTCAGAGTTGAGCAGCTCCTCCTTGATCTCCCGGAGGCGAGCTTCCTTGATGGCCTGCTTGGTGACGGACCGCATGGCATCCTGAGAACAAAGGACCCAACTGAGGACTGGGCAGAAGTGGGTGGTTTAAAAGCAATGGGGAGGGGGGCACAGGACTTACTCCGTCCCCGTGATTACGAAAAGCAGCAGATGAGTCGGGAGAAAACAAGAAATAGCGGGAGGAGGCAACCCCTCCGAATCACGCCGTGGCATCCAGAGAACTGGATCCTGTGCTTTACAATTCCTTGCCAAACGTTCCTGCCGCCTCTGAGATTTCCCCTCTCTAGCGCCTGGCAAAACCACTCAGGGAAGGGGATATCAGGGGGCTCCCTGAAGCAGGGTTGTCCTCAACACGGAGAACCCGAGATCTGCCTGAAACAGCTGCCTTTTAATAATAATAAAATTTATTTATACCCCTCCCTCCCCAGCCAAGACTGGGCTCAGGGCGGCTAACAACCAATAAGAAAAACAAGTTGATTAAAATACAACTTAAAAAACAAGATTAAAATACAAGATTAAAACATTAAACTGCAGCCTCTTCACAGAAGACAGGAAAAAAGAAAGAGGGGGAGGGAGTCAAATTAATTCTAAGCCAAAGGCCAGGCAGAACAACTGTTTTACAGGCCCTGCGGAAAGAAATCAGATCCCGCAGGGCCCTGGTCTCATGAGACAGAGAGTTCCACCAGGCCGGAGCCAGTGTTGAAAAGGCCCTGGCTCTGGTTGAGGCTAATTTAACTTCCTTAGGGCCCGGGACCTCTAGGGTGTTGCTATTTATGGACCTTAAGGTCCTCCGTGGGCCATACCAGGAGAGGTGGTCCTGTAGGTGCGAGGGTCCTAGGCCATGAAGGGCTTTAAAGGTCAAAGCCAGCACATTAAATCTGACTCTGTACTCCACCGGGAGCCAGTGCAGCTGGAGAAGCACTGGACCCATGTCGACCTCGCCCCCAACCTGCAGTCTGCCCTGCCAATGATGGCTCTGAAGCATCACCTGTAACAGCTGCCTCTACCGCCCCGACCCCTTTGCCCCCATGCAGGAAGAGGGCAAGAGGAGGTGGTGCAGCTGCAGCCACCTCCCAGAGCAGCCAGGCCGTGCCCACTCACCCGACAACGGTACCGAAGGCCCTCAATCTCCTCCATCCGGAACAGGTAGGGCCGCAAGGGAGTGTCGTCGCTGCCTGGTGGGGGAGGATTGGGACCGGTTAGAGCAACGGAAAGGCAAGCAGCCACTGCACGGGGCAACTCTCGAATTGGGCAATTCTGCGCCCAGAGCCAAGCCAGTGCCCCGTGCTGACCTCACCGCCCCTGTACCCCCGGGGGGAGGTGTTCCCTCTGCCCGCTTGGAAGACCTTCCGAGGGCAGCACCTCCCTGCCTCGCGAGAACACCCACCTCCTCCTGTGAGAGCCGCCTCAATCTCAGCCAGCACAGCCTTCTCGGAGGGCAGGACGAAGGTCAGGGCAGTGCCCGGGTTGTCTGCACGGGCAGTCCTGCAAGGGAGGAAGACGACAGGTGGTCAGGCAAGGGCAGGGAAGAGGCAAGAAGGGACTCAGGAGAGGCACCAGGACTGTGCGAAGGGAAGGCACGCTCCGTGAAAAGGGAGGCAGGACACAAACACTCTGGGCCCCTTTCCCCTGAAACAGCTTTATGAAAATTACCAGCTAATCAGAGAAATAGGTCTTTGATAACCGACTCAAGAGGAAATTCAGAGAAGGCTGGGTTCTGTGCCAGGCAGCTTGCAAAAAAACCGAAGTCCCAGATGACACAGAGGCATCAGGTGACCTTTGATTAAGTCCCTGTTCTTAGAAAACCAAGCGTGGCCTCATCCCGGGAATGTGGAATTCACGGTTCTGTAAATGCAAGGCCACCTGCTGCTCACCTGCCTGCTCGGTGAATGTAGGACTCCACTGAGGGAGGGAAGTCAAAGTTCAGGACAGCAGAGACGTTCTGGAAGTCGATCCCACGCGACACTCCGTATTCCTGGTCTTTGCCCCTGCAAGGGAAGCAGCAGAAGAGAGCACTGAGGGCAAGGGGCGACTCTCTCCCTCTCCTAGGTAGCAGGACAAGGAAGAGGTCCCTCAGAAGCATCCGGGCCTCTGCTAACCAAGCCACTTGGATGCATCCTGCAGCCCTACTTATATACCACTTAGTAAAGGTAAAGGGACCCCTGACCATTAGGTCCCGTCGTGACCGACTCTGGGGTTGCGGCACTCATCTCGCTTTATTGGCCGAGGGAGCCGGCATACAGCTTCCGGGTGATGTGGCCAGCATGACCAAGCCGCTTCTGGCGAACCAGAGCAGCGCATGGAAACGCCGTTTACCTTCCCGCCGGAATGGTACCTATTTATCTACTTGCACTTTAACATGCTTTCGAACTGCTAGGTTGGCAGGAGCAGGGACTGAGAAACGGGAGCTCACCCCGTCGCGGGGATTTGAACCGCCGACCTTCTGATTGGCAAACCCTAGGCTCTGTGGTTTAACCCACAGCGCCACCTGCGTCCCATATACCACTTAACTGCAACTAAAACCTCGAAGCTGCTTATCAAAGAGTGTTAAAAAATGCATTTTCAACAAAAACCAACACTTAAAAACAAATTTCATAACCAAAGTCAATAAAATCAACACTTAAAAGCATACATTATGAACTCAAGTTACCATGCAAAACGAACGCCAGCTTCTTGGGAGAAATCACCTTTAAAGTTGCATTTACTCAGAGAGGGGTTGTTTTATACGCAAGATGTTAGGGAAGTGTTGCGTTTCCATACCGAATACCCTGTGGGTTCAGTTCAAACGGCCAATAAAATCCAAACTCCAAACTTGTCAGTCAAACAGGATGTTTATTTAGGCGTTGCAAGGGGAGGGGGGGTTCGATACAACCTCTGCCAGCAAGTAGTTGAGGGGGTGGCACACCAAATATGAAAAAAAACACAAGTCTCAAGCGAAAAGGCAGTTATGTCCACGTATGGCAGTATTTCCTTCTACTTGCCTCTACCGACTGAATCACGAGGCATAAAAACTTCCTTATCTTTCCCTCCTTCCTTTGTCCTCAACCGTCATAGCAGTTGCTCTTGCGTACATGTCATTCCGCACTTCTCTCATGGTTCTCTTGCGAAAACAACCTGGCTTAGCCTTTCCTCATGTGCATTTCAATTTTATTTAATTCCTTCATAATTTTATTCTCCTTCCACAAAGATATTAGAGTTTACGTTAAAGCCCTAAACGGCCTCGGCCCAGTATACCTGAAGGAGCGTCTCCACCCCCATCATTCTGCCCGGACACTGAGGTCCAGCGCCGAGGGCCTTCTGGCGGTTCCCTCATTGCGAGAAGCAAAGCTACAGGGAACCAGGCAGAGGGCCTTCTTGGTAGTGGCGCCCACCCTGTGGAATTCCCTCCCATCAGATGTCAAGGAAATAAACAACTATCTGGCTTTTAGAAGACATCTGAAGGCAGCCCTGTTCAGGGAAGTTTTTAATGCGTGACATTTTAGTGTATTTTTGGTCTCTGTGGAAGCCACCCAGAGTGGCTGGGGAAACCCAGCCAGATGGGCGGGGTACAAATAATAAATTATTATTATTATTATTATTATTATTATTATTATTATTATTATTGCTTAGGCAGGGTTATTAGAAAAAAGCACAATTCTCCAGTTGGTGGCTGGCAGCTGCCAGTTGCTTAATTGCAAGAGGCTGCTATTTATGCTGTGCTAGGAGGTTTGTAAAATTCACTTCTGACTGGCCAGCTGGGTAGATGTCATTGGATCACTCACTGGATAGAAAAAAGTGGTCTGAGGTGAGGAGAGAATTCTATGCCACCCAAATCGGATCGGCTGAAGGGTAGGCCGGCTGGAACATAAATAGGCCACCTCTGCCACCACAGATGTGTGAAGCCACAGGAACCAGTCACCTGCCATGATTCAAATTCAGCTTATTTCCTTGTGACGCAGTGGGACATTGCGCTGTCTGTTAACCAGAAGGTTGGCGGTTCAAGCCCAACCAGTGGGCAGGATTCCTGCACTGCAGGGCATTAAACTAGACAACCCTTGGCATCCCTTCCAACTCTACGACTCTATGATCTACCCCACCATTTATTCCAGGCCCTAGTCCAGTGCCCACATGGCATTTCCTGATTATGGAGAAGTAGACCTGAGGGTCAGCTGCACACCGATGGCACCTAGCCCCCCAATCTCCCATTTCACACCATCTGTTGTCAAACAGAACGTATTTGTGGCTCTTAAGCCAAACCTACTTTCCTGCTTTGTTGCCCTTCCTCTTCCTCTTCCCTCTCGTCGGTCTCTCTTTCTCTCCCAGGTCCTGTTCGTCGGTGGCGATGATGTAATCACAGAAGCCCCGATTGAACTGGCTGATGATGTGGCACCTGGAACAGATCAATTGATGGAAACTGTGGTTTCGCCGGGGGAATTCACCTCTGGATATGGCAGGCAGTGCGTGGGGCTGCATCGTGGCCAGGCACGGATGCCACGGCCCGCCAGTTTGTTCATCTCTCCTACGTGCCCCCTTGAAGGCCAAAGCACCATACCTGCAGCTCCTTTTCCCATCTCCCAGGATGGCAGCTGCTGCTGCTGCTGCCTCCACCACTGCCCCCACAGCTACCAGCAAGGCTCACCTGGACTGAACAGGCAGCTCGGAGTTCAGGACACAGGCTGGGATGCTGAACTGCTCCAGGAAGAGCTTGAGGCGGTAGCAGCGATCAATGGTGCTGACAAAGAGGATGACTTTGCCCTTCACCAGCGAAAGCTTCAGCAGTGCGTAGAGCAGCAGGAACTTGTCGTCCTCCGTCTCGCACCGGATCTGGAACTGGCACAGCTTGGAGCTGTCTGGCAGCTGCGATTCCTGCAGCTTCAGGGTCACCTGTGCAGGAGGTGAAAAGAGGCTTCATTTTATTTTGGTGTATTTATACGCTGCCTAACCACCAATGGTGTTGAGGCAGCTTAAGCTATTATAGTCGTTACTGCAGCGGGGCCAAGGCATATGTGAATGGAAGGAAGCTTATATTATTTTGATTCCAAAACCAGATACAGATTTGACCTTGGTCAAAAACTATAGACCTATTTTATTACTGAACAATGATTATAAGATATTTGCTAATATTTTAGCTAATAGATTGGAAAAGGTCTTAAATGTTTATATACATCCAGACCAAGTGGGATTCCTTCCAGGTAGGCAGATGAAAGATAATATAAGAAATATCTTAAACGTAATAGAGTATTTAGAAGTAAGAAATGAGAAAAAAGGAGCAATGATGTTTACAGATGCGGAAAAAGCATTTGATAATGTATCTTGGGATTTTATAAAGTGATGGCCAACACGAAATGCTGCTGTATAGGGACAGAAGTAGCAGCAGATGCAGGTGTAGAAACTGTGCTGTGTGGGAGCAGCTATGGGCGTGCAAGATTCCAAGGATCGTAAATCACCGGGGTTAGAGGAGGAGAAGGAGGAGGATTTGACCGTGGATCAAATCTATGCTTTCAGGTGTCATAAGAAAGCTGCAGAGATAGTGCAGGATAGTACGCACCCCGGAAATGATCTCTTTCAGCTTCTGCCTTCTGGAAGAAGGTACAGGGTTATAAAGACTAGGACTAGCCGCCTGAGAAACAGTTTTTATCCAAATGCGATTTTGGTTTTAAACACAGTGTAAGGTAGTCTCTGTGGGAGTATATCGTATTTAATTATGGGGTATCAGAGTTTTTAGGGGGTTAACCAGGCTGGGATAGGAGGCTTATTGGTTTTTGAATGTCTGATGTACATTTTTTCAATTTCATTGTTCTGTATGGGACAATGATAATAAAGATTATCGTATCGTATCGTAAATGGAATATGGAGAAAAAATTATAAAAGGGATACAAAATGTATATACAAAGTGCAAAATTAATTATTAACCAGGTGATAACGAACCAATTTAAAATAGAAAAAGGAACGAGACAAAGATGTCCGTTATCACCTTTATTATTCATTCTGGTCTTGAGGTTTTGAACAGAAACATAAGAGCAGACTGGAGGCGCAGGTCAATTCTGTATCCAGGGCAGCTGTCTACCAGCTCCACCTGGTACGCAGGCCGAGACCCTACCTGCCCGCGGACTGTCTCGCCAGAGTGGTGCATGCTCTGGTTATCTCCCGCTTGGACTACTGCAATGCACTCTAAGTGGGGCTACCTTTGAAGGTGATCCGGAAACTACAACTAATCCAGAATGCGGCAGCTAGACTGGTGACTGGAAGTGGCCGCCGGGACCACATAACACCGGTCCTGAGAGACCTGCATTGGCTCCCAGTATGTTTCCGAGCACAATTCAAAGTGTTGTTGTTGACCTTTAAAGCTCTAAACGGCCTCAGCCCAGTATACCTGAAGGAGCGTCTCCACCCCCATCGTTCAGCCCGGACACTGAGGTCCAGCGCCAAGGGCCTTCTGGCGGATCCCTCATTGCGAGAAGCAAAGCTACAGAGAACCAGGCGGAGGGCCTTCTCGGTAGTGGCGCCCGCCTTGTGGAACGCCCTCCCATCAGATGTCAAAGAGATAAACAACTACCTGACATTCAGAAGACATCTTAAGGCAGCCCTGTTCAGGGAAGTTTTTAATGTGTGACATCTTAGTGTATTTTCTGTCTTTGTGGAAGCCACCCAGAGTGGCTGCGGAGGCCCAGCCAGATGGGCGGGGTACAAATAAATTATTATTATTATTATTATTATTATTATTATTATTATTATTATTATTATTACTACTACTACTACTATTATTATACAACAGTAGAGAAAGTGCTCAAAATGTATAAAAAGAGATCAAAAACTTGTTGGAAATGTAAAGAAAAGGATCAGACATTCTATCCATATGCGGTGGGAAATCAAAAAGATTAGAAATTATTGGGAAATGATATATAATGAATTGAAAAAAAAATGTTTAAAAATACCTTTGTTAAGAAACCAGAAGCATTCCTTCTAGGAATTTTAGACCAAGATGTAAAAAAAGAAAATTGGAAATTATTTATGTTTGCAACAATAGCGGCAAGAATTATATTAGCACAAACTTGGAAGACAGAAGAAATACCAACGAAAGAACAATAGCAAGGGAAACTTATGGAATATGCAGAACTGGCAAAACTAACAGAAAAACTACATGAAAAGGACAACAAAGACTTTAAAAGAGAATGGGAACCATTTACAACATATATGAAGAGGCAACATAAAGAAATGGACTCATTGGAAGGGTTTGAGTAAACAAGCACAACTGCATACAACAAAAAATAAGACTATATGTATTGGAAAATTTGGGGGAAACAATATGCAGGGTGAACAATATGGAAATAAAGCAAAACGGGAGTATGGGGGAAGTCCAGGGGAGGAGGGTCAAAATATGAAAAAATGTTCAAGATATATTGTTAGAAAAAGTATACATGGAAAAATCAATTAAAAAAAAATTTTTTTTAAGGCATATGTGAATCCCTTTCCTGGTGGGGGTCTCTAATGTTCCAGCCAGTGTCCCTGCAGCTAAATGCAGCTGCAAGTGAAGGCTGCCTCAATGGGCCCTGATGCTGCTGTTTCCTCTTGCATGGCAGAGCTTGGCAAGGCCATGTGGATGGACTCAGGGAGGGAGGCCTGCCTCCCAGATGACTCTCAATTGCTCCCTTTCTGTGCCACGGATTGCTAGGAGACCACCAGAACCAACTCAACGCCCGCGGGTTGCAAGAGGCAGACAGACACGGGACCATTACTATCTGCGAAGAGCATTTCCACCACCACCACAACCCCAGAGCAATGGGACAAGGAAATCCTGACCTTGCCTCCTTTGAATCCAAAGCCATTCCCACAACCTCCAACCCATTTCCCACAAACTTACAGGGTTGTGGAGCACCAGCTCCTTCAGGGCCTCGACATCCGCATTGAAGGTAGCTGACATGAGGAAAGTCTGGTAGATTTTGGGCAAGTGGCTGGAGAGGAAACAAGAGCCCATCATTTGTAAGGCGGCACCACAAGCCCCCTTTGCCCAGCACTCAGCACCCAAAGGCAGCGAACCAGATGCCTCCAGGATGAGAGTAAAACAGAGCATTGCAGGCACAACAGCCCCAACCTATCCCTCTGCTTCCATAACCTTCACTATAAACATGCTGAGCTTCTTTTCCTAGTGTGACGGCACCAACTTTTTCCAGCCTGAAAGCTAATTTCAACTCAGGATTTCTGCTTATACTACGCAATTTCCCCAATAAAATATGCCACACAAACAAAATGGATCCAACAAGCTTCAAAATGGATTCTAGGTAAAGGTAAAGGGACCCCTTACCATTAGGTCCAGTCGTGGCCGACTCTGGGGTTGCGGCGCTCATCTCGCTTTATTGGCCAAGGGAGCCGGTGTACAGCTTCCGGGTCATGTGGCCAGCATGACTAAGCCGCTTCTGGCAAACCAGAGCAGCACACAGAAACGCCGTTTACCTTCCCGCTGGAGTGGTACTTATTTATCTACTTGCACTCTGATGTGCTTTGGAACTGCTAGGTTGGCAGGAGCAGGGACCGAGCAACAGGAGCTCACCCTGTCTTGGGGGTTCAAACCACCGACCTTCTCAGCAAGTCCTAGGCTCTGTGGTTTAACCCACAGCGCCACCCGTGTCCTAATGGATTCTAGCTGGACACAAAAAGCAATTTCTCTAGCTCCAGGACTATCCCCACTTCCCCCCTTGGCATAGCATCCAACATTCAACAAATGATGGAGCAGGACACCTGAGGAGGTACTGCTCGTAAGAACTCAGAGACCTCCTAGGCCTCCCACGGAATCACAGGCTGGCCCCAGGCCTTTCAAAGCCAACAACCCAGGGCCACAATAAACTCACCACAACAGACTTTTCAAGTCTTCCTCAAAGCCAAAGGAGAAAAGGAGGTCAGCTTCATCTAACACCAGGATTTCCAAAGAATCCTGCAGGCTCAGGCTGCCAGCCCTCAAGTGAGCCAGGACCCGCGATGGCGTCCCCACCACCACATCCGGCTTCTCCATCAAGATGGGCCTTGAAGGAAGAGAATCCACAACACATAAAAGCCTCAGTAAGAGACGGGAAGGCCCAGTCTCTGTGAAACAACCACATATACTTGCCTGACCTTGAACGAAAGCTTTGGGTCTGTGATGCAACCATAACCACAGGTTGCTGATGGGAAGAGGCTGCCACCCTTAACTGGGCCACAGAGGATCTCCCCAAGAGGGCAGTGTCAACTGCAGAAGAGGACTCCCATTCATTGTTTCCACTCAGAAAGCAACCAGAGGCCACAGGCAAAATGTGAGACTACAAGAGACTCCAGGGAGGCTCTGTAATGCTTTGACAGCCTGCCAACGAGGAAGGACCCATTTGCAGGAATTATTACTATTTATTACATTTGTCTACCGTCCCTCATCCAAAGATCACAGGGCAGTTCATAACGTTAAAATACAAAATGAGAACACAAAGGACATAATAAAGCAAAAACAAACATCTCCCCCCTCTACAAAGACATATAAAGGCCATAGAATGTTAATCAGCCCAAAGCCTGGTTGAAAAGAAACGTTTTCACCTGGCGCCTCCCTGGGGAGAGCTTTTCAAACAGGCAGTCACTGCATAGAATGACTGTTCTTGTGTTGCCACCCTCCAGGCCTCTCACGGAGGAGACACACAAAGAAGGGCCTCAAATCATGATCGTAGGTCTGGGTCAGTTCATATGGGGAGAGGAGTTCTTGAGGTATTGCGGTTGTGAGCTGCTTACAGCTTTATAGGTCAAAATGAGCATTTCGAATTAGGTAGGGAAACAAATTGTCAGCCAGTGTGGTCAGGCCAGGAATCAGAAAGCATTTTGGTGTTGGGGACTTCATTAACATGGGCAGCCATCCTGCCCCTCCGCCCACCACTCACCTCTGAGCCGCCAAGTCCGCCTGGCCAGAGATGTCAACGAGGTGCAGGTCCCGGGAGCAGTAGGAGGTCAGCTGCCGGAGCATCTGCAGCACCTGCTGGCCCAGCTCCTTGGTGGGGACCAGGATGAGTCCCCGAACAGCCTGCTCCACCACCAGCGCTGACTAGGAGGCAAGAAGAGACCTGGTCAGAAGAGTCCCGCACTCTCCAGGCCATCGCAAAAGGGGCTCTTTAGGTGCAACCCCTTCACTGCGGGGGCCTGAGCTAAATGGCCCGGGGGGGGGGGTCCCTTCCAACTCTACAGCTCCACGTTCCAGTTCTTCCAGAAAGAGCATCTCCACCCCCATCGTTCAACCCGCACATTGAGGTCCAGCGCCGAGGGCCTTCTGGCGGTTCCTTCACTGCGAGAAGTGAAGTTACAGGGAACCAGGCAGAGGGCCTTCTCGGTAGTGGCGCCTGCCCTGTGGAACACCCTCCCATCAGATGTCAAAGAAATAAACAACTATCTAACACAGGCATCCCCAAACTCGGCCCTCCAGATGTTTTGGGACTACAAAAGAGCCAGTGTGGTGTAGTGGTTAAGAGTGGTAGTCTCGTAATCTGGTGAACCGGGTTCGCGTCCCTGCTCCTCCACATGCAGCTGCTGGGTGACCTTAGGCCAGTCACACTTCTCTGAAGTCTCTCAGTCCCACTCACCTCACAGAGTGTTTGTTGTGGGGGAGGAAGGGAAAAGGAGAATGTTAGCCGCTTTGAGACTCCTTCGGGTAGCTTCTTCTTCTTCTTCAGTTCCCATCATCCCTAACCACTGGTACTGTTAGCTAAAGATGATGGGAGTTGTAGTCCCAAAACATCTGGAGGGCTAAGTTTGAGGGTGTCTGATTTAACGTTTAGAAGACATCTGAAGGCAGTCCTGTTTAGGGAAGCTTTTCTTGACTGATGTTTCAATGTATTTTTAATCTTTTGTTGGAAGCCGCCCAGAGTGGCTGGGGAGACCCAGCCAGATGGGCGGGGTATAAATGATGATGATGATGGTGATGATCAGGGAGGGAGGGAGCCGGGTCCCCAGGTCGCTCACCGCTTTCCCCCGGAGCAGGTGCTGGAGGAGCGGCAGGGCGTAAGCGCCCGTCTTGCCGGAGCCCGTCTTGGCCCGCGCCAGCAGGTCTTTGCCCTCCAGGGCCAGCGGGATGGCCTTCTCCTGGATCAGCGTCGGCTTCGCCCAGCCCAGCTCCGCCGTCGCCTGCCGGCAGAGAGAACGAAAGACACGAGGTCAGGCCCGGAGGCGGCGGAGGCCGCAGCTCCCCCCTCCCCAGCCTCGCCCGCGTTACCTGCAGGAGCCGCGCGTCCAGCCCGAGGTGCGCGAAGCTGCCCGCTTCTCCCTCCATGCTGCCCCTGTCCGCGCGGCCGCCGCTTCCGCTTTCCCCAGCCGGAAGAAGCCGCTCTAGCCGGCCAAACCGAGCAGCGAGACGCGGCCCCAACGGCGCCCCCTGCAGGCCTTGAGAGCTCGAGCTGCGCTTGCTTCGCTGGCTGCTATTGCAGCAAGGGGTCTCGGAGCCAAACGCGACTGGCTGGCTCCCTGGCTTAGCGGGCACCGGCGGAACCCCTTGCCGGGATCCCTTTCAGTACTGAAGACCTGCTCCGTAGCCTAGACAGGGGGGATGTGGGCCAAGCAAGCAGCCTCCTCTGGGTCCCGGGAGTGAAGGGGGCACCGCCAGCCAGCCAGGCAGAGAGGTGCAGGGCAATCAACACGAAATTGGTCTTTTATTAGCCCAAATCTTTTTGAATTCTGGTGCTGGAGGAGACTCTTGAGAGTCCCATGGACTGCAAGAAGATCAAACCTCTCCATTCTGAAGGAAATCAGCCCTGAGTGCTCCCTGGAAGGACAGATCCTGAAGCTGAGGCTCCAATACTTTGGCCACCTCATGAGAAGAGAAGACTCCCTGGAAAAGACCCTGAGGTTGGGGAAAGATGGAGGGCACAAGGAGAAGGGGACAACAGAGGACGAGATGGTTGGACAGTGTTCTCAAAGCTACCAGCATGAGTTTGACCAAACTGCGGGAGGCAGTGGAAGACAGGAGTGCCTGGCGTGCTCTGGTCCAGGGGGTCACGAAGAGTCGAACACGACTAAACAACAACAAGCCCAAATCTGGTTCGACTCGCCAACCTTATTTGGGTTTAGAGCAGCTACCAAGGTACCGATCCCATCACCCCAGAAATAGGTTGGCTGAAGTCTGTTGCTTCGGCTTGGCCTGCGGGTGTTGAGTTGGGAGTGGGAAACTGGGCCTTTCTCACCTGCATTTAAGCAATCTGTCATCATGCTCTTTGATCCTTCTCATGCCAGTGAGAGCCAGTGTGGTGTAGTGGTTAAGAGCGGTGGACTCCTAATCTGGTGAACCGGGTTCATGTCTCCGCTCCTCCACATGCAGCTGCTGGGTGACCTTGGGCTAGTCACACTTCTCTGCCCCACTCACCTCACCTCTCAGCCCCACTCACCTCACAGGGTGTTTGTTGTGGGGGAGGAAGAGAAAGGAGCATGTTAGCCGCTTTGAGACTCCTTAAAGGGAGTGAAAGGCGGGATATCAAATCCAAACTCTTCTTCTTCATGCCAGGCACTACCTAAGGGCCCAGAGGAACCTGAAAGCATCAGAGCCTTCTCTAGAGAGCCTGGCCCACCTTACTCCTTCCCCACAAAAAAAAGCTTTGAAGCTCCTGGTTGTGGGGGGCTCCTTTGCCAAGAAGAAGCTTGCAGGAGGAGCCTAGTCCCAGAGCCAATTATATTTTTCTCTTGAGCTCAGACCCCATACCCCCACCCAAACCCCAAATCAATAACACAAGGAAGAGAAAGCTTTTCGCAGGAAATTTTATTTCACTCCAGAACTGTAACAAGGAACATTATTAAGAATTTACTGTAGTGGGCAGGAAATAAAACACAGGGAAGAGGAGGGGGAGATAACTGCATTTCAAATTCTCCACCATTCCATGCTCCGGCTCTGCTGCCGCCCACAAATCATCAGGTATACTTTTGCATAGGTAGAGGCCTCTCTTTCCAAACTCAAGAAAGGCTGTTAAGGAGCTCCATAAATGGCAACTCACTTAATGTTGTCCTAGCAAGCTTTCTGCCATCCACACTAGTGGCATTAGCAGGGCCGTATAAAAAAAACCCCTACTCATCCAAGTGGAAACTCTTCTCTGTGCAATTAAAAGATACTACATGTGGGTATCCTTAAACTAGGCTCATTTGCCGAAGTCTAGAGATCCCTTCTGTGACAGCACTTGAAACACACCTGGAGCCTAAAGTTTTGCTAACCCCATGTTCACAATGGTTATCTAGCCCCTCCGCTGGAAACTGGGGAGGGTTACAAGAGGAGATGCTGCCAGAACCCTGTAGGCAACCACTGCTGTTGTCCTCCTAAGCAGCCCCTGCCCCAAGTTCCAGTAGGTATCAGGCCACCCCCACCCCCAGCAAGAAAAAAACCTAGTTTGAGTATAAATGTTATTCCACCCCTCCCATTTCCTCTTCCAGGCCGTTCTCCACTACAAGGGCTGGCCCCACAAACCTCATGTGTTAAGAGCAAAGAACAACAGGGAACCACCAGAACAGAACAACCCAGAAGTCACTCCCACCAATCAGGATCCAGAAACAGGAAAGCACTTTTTTTTAAAAAAAAGAGCCTACTCAGTCTCTTAGAAAGCAATTTTCTCTCTTCCTTTGGATCTGCACAAGGGCACTGCCCACAGAGGCTTTTCCAGCTGCTGCTGCAACACAGCAAAGCAAAGAACGGGGTGGCACGTGAGAGACTTCTGTGGGCAGGGCACCCCCTTCATCAGGGAAGAGGAAGTATGCAAATGCTGGTCCAAAGATGTTTCACATGCTGTGCTTCCACCTGTCCTTTCCGTTGTGCCAAATCCAGGAGGGTCAAGAAGTGCTCAGTGGAACCGGAAGAACAACGGTGCCTGTGCTGTCAGAGGGGCTACACCAATTTTTTAGCCTCAAAGAAGCTCTTCAGGTGCCTCATCTGCCAAATGCCTGTGAGGATGAGGATGATGGTCTGGGCAATGGACCACCACAGCACCCGCTGGTTGGTGCTCTCGCTGGTCATGCGGAATCTCTCCTCTCGGTACTGGAAAGTGAACACGGTGGTGAGAGTCAGAGAAGGTACTTCCCTCTCCCCTTCCCCACACCAGACCCATACAACCCAACATCTCCATCTACGCAGGTGGGTCCCTCTTGCAGATGTAGGACCTTTCCAATACTACCCCCCTCTGAACAACTCCTGCCAATCTTGTTCTATTGCAGGTATACCACCTGTAAACCCACAACAAACGCCACCCTAACTCCAGTCGGCCTGCACCAAAGCAGCTTGAATGCCCCCCTCCCAAAGAAGTTCCTAGGATTTGGCAAGTGCTTCTCTGAACTTTCAGATCAGCAAACCCTTTCAAGATGATGCTCCTTAAGTACGGTGTTTGTGATTAGGTAAAGGTAAAGGGACCCCTGACCATTAGGTCCAGTCGCGGACGACTCTGGGGTTGCGGCGCTCATCTCGCTTTACTGGCCGAGGGAGCTGACGTATAGCTTCCGGGTCATGTGGCCAGCATGACTAAGCCGCTTCTGGCAAACCAGAGCAGCGCACGGAAATGCTGTTTACCTTCCCGCCGGAGTGGTACCTATTTATCTACTTGCACTTTGACATGCTTTCGAACTGCTAGGTTGGCAGGAGCAGGGACCGAGCAACGGGAGCTCACCCTGTCGTGTGGATTCAAACTGCCGACCTTCTGGTTGGCAAGTCCTAGGCTCTGTGGCTTAACCCACAACGCCACCAGTGTGTGATTAAGTAGGAACCATTTAAACATTGAGGCCTGACAAGTTCCTCACAAACCATGGACAGGGTAGATTCCCCTCCCCCTAATGCCATTCAAGATCCCGCTCCTCCTCCTGAATGGCATTACAGTAAAAAACCAAAAGAAAGAAATCCGTTGTGGGTGTTACTTACTCTTTGGTAGTTCTGCTCCTTCTGGATCTGCTCCACCTGGTCTAAGAGCTGCCTGGCTCTTAGCTGGAGTTCGGTCAGTTTGTCCTTGGCTGCGATCTCTGGGTAATTGTTGGCGTGCTCCCCGACTTGGATATCCAAGTGCACCCGCTGAACACAACACAGCAACACACAAACCAATTCAAGAGCCACCACTGCAGTTCAACCCACTCCCCACCCCTGTCGCATCAGGGCTTTTTTCCTCCTCCCTTCCAATCAGTTGCTCAGCAAATGTAGAAAGAGCTCTACAGCAGCTTCTCTCTTGCCTTACACAAGCAATAACCAGGGTGAGGTGGGGTCCAGTTCATGAGGGCAGAGTACCTGAAGAGCAGCCCCCACCATCTCGGCTGGAGCAAGATGGACAGAGGGAAAGGGCACATAGAAACCTGCTTACCAGTTTCCCGCCTGCAAAAAGGGCCATGCGGGTGGAGTTGGAGTGGAGGCAGATCTGGTGCTCTCCTGGGGTGTGCGAAGTGAAGGTGAAGCGGCCTTCAGAGCCGTACTGCCTGGAGAGGACCATCTGAAACCATCAAGCAGCAGCAAAGTCAGGCAGGTGGGGTGTGGGGGTATCTCACCTGCTGCTTCTATTTCTGCTCACAGAGCCTAGGGCTTGTCGATCAGAAGGTCAGTGGTTCGAATCCCCACGACGGGGTGAGCTCCCGTTGCTCGGTCCCTGCTCCTGCCAACCTAGCAGTTCAAAAGCACATCAAAGTGCAAGTAGATAAATAGGTACCGCTTTGGCAGGAAGGTAAACGGCGTTTCTGTGCGCTGCTCTGGTTCGCCAGAAGCGGCTTAGTCATGCTGGCCACATGACCCAGAAGCTGTACACTGGCTCCCTCGACCAATAAAGTGAGATGAGCGCCGCAAGCCCAGAGTCGTCCGTGACTGGACCTAACGGTCAGGGGTCCCTTTACCTTTTATGATATCTGATTGGAGCTTTCGCCAGGGCTGACGACCCCAGACCATCTTCACCCCCACCAAGGAGTCGCCTGGCCCTTTCAGGGGCTTTTAATCCTCTCCCTCACCCCTGATGCAAACACCCCGCCCCCCAAACTATTGAAAGGCCCCAAGGAGGAGAGGGTGGCGGGCAGGGTCTCCCTGCTCAGCGCCCCCTTGGCTGCTGCTGTCAGGCCAAGAAACAGCAGCTCCCGCTCCCTCCTCCTCCACCTGCTCACCTTCCCATAGGGATCCTTGACCTCCACGAACATGCCCAGGCCCGGCGTGGAGGGCAGGAAGGCCTCGGACTGTTTGTCCCACAGCTGCGTCCGGTAGTTCCCTGCGGAGCGGAGGAACAGGCGCGCCACCGTCAACAGGGGACAGCCGACAGGTGAGCCGGTGCGCGCGCACCCCCCGCGCTCTCCCACACCCCCGCCCCCCTCTCCCCTCCTCGCGCATGCGCACCGATAACCATGGTCTCGTCAGGGATCTCCTCGATGAAGCAGCGCTTCTCCGTCTCCCCGATGTGGAAGTAGAGCGCCTGCGCCCCGCGGCCCGCCGCCAGCAGCACCAGCAGCGCCGCCGCCGCCGCGAGCCGCCACCTCGGCGGCCGGGCCGAGAAGGCCGCGGGATCCCCCGAGCGACACCCGCCTGCCATGGACGAAGCTGACCGACGCTGTCAATTGCTGCGCATGCGCCGAGGCTGCCTCCCCCACAACCCGCCGGAGGTGGAAACAGCGCGAGTGCTGCGCATGCGCCGGAGGGGAAACAGCGCCGGTCAGGTGACTCGGCCCGACGGAGGAGGCTGCGCGTGCGCAGAAAGCCTGGTGAGGCTTGCCCTTCCCGGAAGCCCGAGCGGAAGAGGCAGCAAGAAGGAAGGGCTCCCGCGTGGTCATCGAGCCCAACCCCAAGGCTCCTCGGGGCCCTTTTAACCCCTGCAGGGGGGAGGACGAGGAGGACTGAGGCCTCTAGGATGGGAGAACTAAACGGGCATCTGGTCATAGCTGTCAACTTTCCCCTTGTTACCGGAGAAATCTGAGGGCTCTCTTGGACAAAGGAAGACACCGACCAGAGCAATTCAGAGCAAAACAGCAGCCAGTAGGCTCGGTCTTTATTAAAAGAAGACTGTCGCGACAGGACTCCCACCGCCCACGAGGTGAAGCAAGATGGAAGCCCCGAACAAAGGGAGACCCTAACTTTTATTAGTTGCTAATCTCCTTAGCTACACCCTCAGAATTACATCATATTTACATCATGATTATATTAAAAATAGGAGGAGTTGGGGAGGAGCTGCACAGGTAACTCGAGTGTCCTGACACCTGGCCGGAGCCTCCTTCCCCCTCCCTACATGAGTCATATTCAAGAACAAGGGGAAAGGGCGAAGTTTCCTGCCCCCTGAGGGGAATCCGGTCACAGTCCTTTGTGAGAGTCCGCGCGGAATACACTATGATATGCAGTTCATTATGTCCCTGATAGCCTTCTGTCTGAGCCCATCACCGATGGCTATCAAGGTTGTCACGTATACTAGGAAGGAACACAGAGTATGTGACTGCTCCGTGAAGGGATTATGGCCGCTTGATATCAGGCCACCCCCCTTTGATAGTCCTTGCGATATGCAGTAGAATAAAAGTGGTCCGGTGAAAATCCGAAGTACGGTTGATTTTTAGTGGATTTATAAAGAATATTGTCCTTGAAGTTCAAAGCACTTTCGCCTTCAGGAAGTGGCTTGCTACATTTTGATTAAATCAGTCACGGTCAATTGAACCCGGAAACTTTGTATTGAGAGCTGTCAAAGGTAGGGAAGAAAGCGGCAGTAGCCTGCAGTACCTGCGTGGCCGCCGCAAGGGGCGCTGTTCGGTAACACAGATTGGCTGAGGCGGCCGCCGATTGACAACAGAGCTCGGTCGGCCGGTCTACTCGCAGTAAAGATAGGACTATGTGGAGCGCTATAGCGGGAAGCTGTCAAACCAGCGCTTCCTTATTTACGGAAGGCTTTAGGGATGGCCCTCTAAAAGGGACATCTCCAGTGTCTGGAGGGGGAGATGTGTGCGTGTGTGAGTGTGGTGCTTGTGTAACACGTGTCAGTGAGTTGGGGGGGGTTTCCGGCGACACCCTTTTCTTGCGAGGAATCCTATTCGGAATAAGGGAATTTCCCTTAAAAAATGGGAAAAGTTGACAGCTATTCATCTGGTCCGGCATTTCCTCCTGCTGCCCTTCCGCCTGGGCAGGACTGAGCGAGAGGCGCAGCTGCGTTGGAGTTTGTTGTTGTTGTTGTTGTTTAGTCGTTTAGTCGTGTCCGACTCTTCGTGACCCCATGGGCCAGAGCACGCCAGGCACTTCTGTCCTCCACTGCCTCCCGCAGTTTGATCAAACTCATGCTAGTAGCTTCAAGAACACCATCCAACCATCTCATTCTCTGTCGTCCCCTTCTCCTTGTGCCCTCCATCTTTCCCAACATCAGGGTCTTTTCCAGGGAGTCCTCTCTTCTCATGAGGTGGCCAAAGTATTGGAGCCTCAGCTTCACGATCTGTCCTTCCAGTGAGCACTCAGGGCTGATTTCCTTCAGAATGGAGAGGTTTGATCTTCTTGCAGTCCATGGGACTCTCAAGAGTCTCCTCCAGCACCATAATTCAAAAGCATCAATTCTTCGGCGATCAGCCTTCTTTATGGTCCAGCTCTCACTTCCATACATCACTACTGGGAAAACCATGGCTTTTA
This sequence comes from Podarcis vaucheri, assembly GCF_965113315.1. Taxonomy (NCBI): domain Eukaryota; kingdom Metazoa; phylum Chordata; class Lepidosauria; order Squamata; family Lacertidae; genus Podarcis; species Podarcis vaucheri. Next base: position 85,273,597 of record NC_138765.1, on the reverse strand, counting down.
CTATACGGACCTTTGTTGGCAAGGTGATGTCTCTGCTTTTTAAGATGTTGTCTAGGTTTGCCATCGCCTTTCTTCCAAGGAGCAGGCGTCTTTTAATTTCGTGACTGCTGTCACCATCTGCAGTGATCATGGAGCCCAAGAAAGTAAAATCTCTCACTGCCTCCATTTCTTCCCCATCTATTTGCCAGGAGGTGATGGGCCCAGTGGCCATGATCTTCGTTTTTTTGATGTTGAGCTTCAGACCATATTTTGCGCTCTCCTCTTTCACCCTCATTAAAAGGTTCTTTAATTCCTCTTCACTTTCTGCCATCAAGGTTGTGTCATCTGCATATCTGAGGTTGTTGATATTTCTTCCGGCAATCTTAATTCCGGCTTGGGATTCATCCAGCCCAGCCTTTCGCATGATGAATTCTGCATATAAGTTAAATAAGCAGGGAGACAATATACAGCCTTGCCGTACTCCTTTCCCAATTTGGAACCAATCAGTTGTTCCATATCCAGTTCTAACTGTAGCTTCTTGTCCCACATAGAGATTTCTCAGGAGACAGATGAGGTGATCAGGCACTCCCATTTCTTTAAGAACTTGCCATAGTTTGCTGTGGTCAACACAGTCAAAGGCTTTTGCATAGTCAATGAAGCAGAAGTAGATGTCTTTCTGGAACTCTCTGGCTTTCTCCATAATCCAGCGCATGTTTGCAATTTGGTCTCTGGTTCCTCTGCCTCTTCTAAATCCAGCTTGCACTTCTGGGAGTTCTCGGTCCACATACTGCTTGAGCCTTCCTTGTAGAATTTTAAGCATAACCTTGCTAGCATGTGAAATGAGTGAAATTGTGCGGTAGTTGGAGCATTCTTTGGCACTGCCTTTCTTTGGGATTGGAATGTAGACTGATCTTCTCCAATCCTCTGGCCACTGCTGAGTTTTCCAAACTTGCTGGCATATTGAGTGTAGCACCTTAACAGCATCATCTTTTAAAATTTTAAACAGTTCAGCTGGAATACCATCACTTCCACTGGCCTTGTTATTTGCAGTGCTTTCTAAGGCCCATTTGACTTCACTCTCCAGGATGTCTGGCTCAAGGTCAGCAACCACACTACCTGGGGTGTACGAGACATCCATCTCTTTCTGGTATAATTCCTCTGTGTATTCTTGCCACCTCTTCTTGATGTCTTCTGCTTCAGTTAGATCTTTACCACTTTTGTCCTTTATTATGGTAATCTTTGTACGAAATGTTCCTTTCATATTTCCGATTTTCTTGAACAGATCTCTGGTTCTTCCCATTCTGTTGCTTTCCTCTATTTCTTTGCATTGCTCGTTTAAGAAGGCCTTCTTGTCTCTCCTTGCTGTTCTTTGGAAATCTGCATTCAATTTCCTGTATCTTTCACTATCTCCCTCGCATTTTGCTTGCCTTCTCTCCTCCGCTATTTGTAAGGCCTCGTTGGACAGCCACTTTGCTTTCTTGCATTTCTTTTTCATTGGGATGGTTTTAGTTGCTGCCTCCTGTATAATGTTGCGAGCCTCCATCCATAGTTCTTCAGGCACTCTGTCCAGCAAATCTAAATCCTTAAACCTGTTCCTCACTTCCACTGTGTATTCATAAGGGATTTGGTTTAGATTGTATCTTACCTGTCCAGTGATTTTTCCTACTTTCTTCAGTTTAAGCTTGAATTTTGCTATAAGGAGCTGATGATCTGAGCCACAGTCAGCTCCAGGTCTTGTTTTTGCTGACTGTATAGAGCTTCTCCATCTTTGGCTGCAGAGAATATAATCAATCTGATTTCGATGTTGCCCATCTGGGGATGTCCATGTGTAGAGTCGTCTCTTGTGTTGTTGGAAAAGCGTGTTTGTGATGACCAGCTTGTTCTCTTGACAGAACTCTATTAGCCTTTGCCCTGCTTCGTTTTGATCTCCAAGGCCAAACTTGCCAGTTGTTCCTTTTATCTCTTGATTCCCTACTTTAGCATTCCAATCCCCTATAATGAGCAGAACATCCTTCTTTGGTGTCACTTCGATAAGGTTTTGTAAGTCTTCATAGAACTGGTCAATTTCAGTTTCTTCAGCACCAGTAGTTGGTGCATAAACTTGGATTACTGTGATGTTAAAAGGTCTGCCTTGGATTCGTATCGAGATCATTCTATCATTTTTGAGACTGCATCCCAGTACAGCTTTCGCCACTCTTTTGTTGACTATGAGGGCCACTCCATTTCTCTTACGGGTTTCTTGCCCACAGTAGTAGATATGGTAGTCATCCGAACTGAATTCGCCCATTCCCGTCCATTTTAGCTCACTGATGCCCAGGATGTCAATATTTATTCTTGCCATCTCATTTTTGACCACATCCAACTTACCCAGGTTCATGGTTCTTACATTCCAGGTTCCTATGCAATATTTTTCTTTACAGCATTGGACTTTCCTTTCGCTTCCATGCATATCCACAACTGAGCGTCCTTTCGGCTTTGGCCCAGCCGCTTCATCAGCTCTGGATCTACTTGTACTTGTCCTCCGCTCTTCCCCAGTAGCATGTTGGACACCTTCCGACCTGAGGGGCTCATCTTCCAGTGTCATAACTTTTATATGCCTGTTGTCTTTGTCCATGGAGTTTTCTTGGCAGGGATACTGGAGTGGCTTGCCGATTCCTACTCCAGGTGGATCACATTTGGTCAAAACTCTCCACTATGACCTGTTCATCTTGTGTGCCCTGCTCGGCGTAGTTCATAGCTTCTCTGAGTTCTTCAAGCCCCTTCGCCACGGCAAGGCAGTGATCCATGAAGGGGCCGTTGGAGTTTACTGATCATTTACTAGCAGAAAAATAACATTGAATCGCAGAATATTTAAATTCTGGTGGAGTGGGGGCGGGGAACACACATTTCCCCCCCCCCCCGGCACGCATATATTCCGGCATTTGAAGACCGCTGGCGTGCCTTCCGTTTAATCAGGGCTTCTCCTGCAGTTTTTCCTGCCTTGCAGGGGGTTGGGCCAGGTGGTTCCAGCTCTACAATTCTTTGATTCTCCAGGTTAAGGCGAAGCTGGCTCCTTCCAACCATTCCGCCTGGTTTTCTAGCCACCCCCCTCACTCGCCTGGCTGCCCTCCTCTGTACATGTGCAGTGGACCCAGTAGGCTCTTGTAACGTGGCACTCAGACGGTGGCCAGAGCAATGTGGAATTGAGTAGGACTGGTTGCTTCCTGTGATCTAAAAGCCTCCGTTTCTGTTAACACGATTAGCATAACCACTGCTGGATCGTGTTCAGCTGGTGACACACAGCAGAAGTGACCACAGGCGTGCATAATTTTTTTATGGGGGCTGGACATGCGTTGCACAACATCTTGCAGCCATGCGTTCCTGAATATGGACAAGTCTTATTGGAAATGATCTCATTTCCTCATAGCTTGTGTCCACAGGAGACCATTTCCTACACGATTCTGGTGTATGAGTAAGCATCATGTACTCTTTCAGCGTAAGCCAATCTGAAGTTCCTTTTTTCTCAGAATAGCAGCTTCCTTTTCACTTGAGACAAGCTGTCCTGGGTAAACATACCTTGCTTCAGTCATTTATATATCAAACTACAGAAAGCTTAAAAAATAGCTGTATTTTGGAAATGGTCTAGTACTGCCAGAGAGTCCAAGCCTGGCAGAGGGGACTCAGTGATGCACACTGTGTCCTTAGTCACCCAGTCAATGCACGCTGCCCACCACACGCAGCCAGTCACAGATGGATGTACACAAAAAGTGCCAACAGAGCATGATGCTGTAAACAAGCCCACACGAAGCTGCTGATTCCTCCCAAGGACCCCAAGTTCAGAATCAGAATTGTGCAATGCAGGAATCTCACCTAAAGCATCCATAACAAATGACCAGCCTCTGCTACAAACCTCGCAGGAAGGAAAGTCCACCACCGTTCCACTGATAGCTCTTACTGTCAGAAAGTTCTTCCTAATGCTTAGTTGGAATTTCCTTTCTTGTAACTTGAATCCAGTGTGACGCGGCAGCTAAAAAAGCCAATGCAATTCTGGGCTGCATCAATAGGAGTATAGCATCTAGATCAAGGGAAGTAATAGTGCCACTGTATTCTGCTCTGGTCAGACCTCACCTGGAGTACTGTGTCCAGTTCTGGGCACCACAATTCAAGAAGGACACTGACAAACTGGAACGTGTCCAGAGGAGGGCAACCAAAATGGTCAAAGGCCTGGAAACGATGCCTTATGAGGAACGGCTAAGGGAGCTGGGCATGTTTAGCCTGGAGAAGAGGAGGTTAAGGGGTGATATGATAGCCATGTTCAAATATATAAAAGGATGTCACATAGAGGAGGGAGAAAGGTTGTTTTCTGCTGCTCCAGAGAAGCGGACACGGAGCAATGGATCCAAACTACAAGAAAGAAGATTCCACCTAAACATTAGGAAGAACTTCCTGACAGTAAGAGCTGTTTGACAGTGGAATTTGCTGCCAAGGAGTGTGGTGGAGTCTCCTACTTTGGAGGTCTTTAAGCAGAGGCTTGACAACCATATGTCAGGAGTGCTCTGATGGTGTTTCCTGCTTGGCAGGGGGTTGGACTCAATGGCCCTTGCGGTCTCTTCCAACTCTGTGATTCTATGAGTCTCACCCTCCAGAACAGGTTTGCTCCATCTTTCGTGTGACAGCCCTTTAGGCATTTGTCTATAATATCTTACTGGTCTCTGTAATATCTTCTCATGTCCCAAACAAACTCAGCTGGCACCAGCCCCCCTACAACCATACACAGAGCAAGGAACAACCATCACTCTGGGAGATGCTGAAGAAAGATTTCTTGCAAGCATAGAAGGAGATACAGATAAAAATAGCAGAGCAGTTCAGAGCAGGGACGGAATACCCCCTTTCTGACACTCCCTAAAACAGCCTCATCAAGCTCTACCATGAACAGCAGGCAACTCCTCCACTGCTGGATTTAGGTGATCTGGGCAATTCCCCCCATAAAGGTTGCAGAGCTGGAGGGGTGCAAAATTGAGAAGATCCATAATTGAGCAACACTGCAAAGGGCCACTCAAGGTTTGGGGAATGACTCGAGAGAGCTTAGTCTCAAGATGCAATTATCTCTTGCATATTTCGCGATTACACTTTTCTGTCGACACCATCCCAACCAAGCCTGGCCACGCCTCCTAAAAGTGCTCCATAAATAGCTGGGGTGAGGCCCACAAGGCCACCCAGGCACCAGGATTGAAACCATGTGTGACCAGCAGGAGCAGGAACCCTCCAACTTTGCTGGTACAGTATGGCGTGCTTTAGTGTACTCGAGTGTTGCCTCTTTTCTAACTTTGGTCATTTGCAAGACACCAAGTCAAGGGAGCAAGACCAACTGCTTCTCATTCTCGCCTTGTGGTGAATTGGTTCATTCTGTAAGCGGAAATGCCGGAACAGGGTGGTTGGGTAGCCGAGTGCAGAAACTGGGACCGTCGGTGAGCCTATTTTAAACAAAGAGAGACCAGCTGTTGCTTTGCGATTTGAGATAATGCTCTGCTCAGATGGGGTTGCTGGCTGCGGCTCTTACCAAGGAATTGAGTCTTTGCTTTCTTTTGAAGAGTGAAGCATTTGGAATATCTGTATTCCCTGCTATGGGCATAATTTAAAAATGCGTCAGGGTTTCTTGTCACTCCGTTTATGTGTTACTTTTTCCTCCCCTTTGCACGTAGCAAGAGGAAGGAGCTTCATCTGTCATTTTAGGGAACTTTAGTTTCAGCGTCCAAAGTTGCGACATGAATTGCAACATGCAAAAGAGCTGCTGGAAACCCTGGGACCCAACCACAGAATTAATTACAGTGTCTGGCAATCATGTACATTCCCACCCAGTGGCTGTCGAGGGAACTATAAAAAGGGATCAGCCTCACTGGTCAAGCAGAGCTACCAGGTAATGCCTGATTTAGAATGGAGTCTCACAAATACCCTGGGAGTCACATCCTCCTCTTCCTCCTTTCTGTTCTCTGTCCAGATGGGGAGAAGAAGGTCTTTGCCCAGGTAGCCGTCTTCAGGTCCAGGTAAGTGCCCTGGGCCCAGTTGTGTGCAGGTGGTTTCCATGGCAGAGTGGGTGCTTCTTCGTAAGCGGCAAATGTAACCTGGGAGGGAGAGGGCGCTAACTGGATGCTTGTGAGAACACAGAAACATCTGTGCCCACCGAAAAACTTCTCTGTCCTGGGACTTCCTAGTCAAGGTTGTTCCAGCCTCCACAAACTGGATAGAAGCAGAAAACCCTGCACGTTTGACAATGCCCGATTTCTGCTTTTTTGCCTGCAATCAGGTGTTGCTCTTAAGACCAAACAAGCTTCTCATCAAAGTAGATGAGTATTGAGTCTTGCAGCTAGTGAAGAGTGTGAAAGGGAATCTCTCGTCTCATGGGATGGATTGACAACACACCTTCCCTCCCCATTCACACTGCCCAATGCAAGAATACAGCTCTATTTTATCACATTAGGAAAGCAGGGTGTTTCTTTTCAGTCCAGTTTGGCATCTGATTTTCAGAGTTGAGGTTGCCTGGCAATGCTGCTAGTACAAGGGGTTGGGGAGGCAAGCCTGATGAGTCAAAGGGGAGAGGAGTTGCTGGGGGTGATGAACCGCTGCCGCCCTGCCTAGAAAGGAACAAGCATCGCCCTGGCATTGCCAGGGCTGGCGGGTTTTGTAAATGGCATACTGTGCCTGTGGAGACAGGTATGGGCAATGAGGTGTCCATGCTGATTGGTCAATTCTGAGGCAGTTCGGTCCTCTGTGCATGCATGCACACCTAAAGATCTGGATAATGCTGAGGATTATACTAACAGTTTTGTGGCAGGTGAGAGAAAAGGGAAAGGTTTTTTTTTTGTAAAGGCAGCCTTGTTTGTTTTCAGAATCTGGGATGTCAACCAGAAGTCCCTCTACCTCCAGAACAATGAGCTGGTAGCTGGATACCTGCAAGGCCCCGATTCTGCCCTGGAAGGTGAGTCGGCAGAGTTTTGCTTTCCTGAAGCTTACAGGCTGGTGGGAGAAGAACTATTCCTCATGGGTTGGATGTGACCCATATTGTGGACACAACCAATGCCTCCTTCCCACCGGGCAGACAGGACCTGGGGTTGGGCCACTTGGGGAGCCTGGAACATAACTGTGATTCCTGCATTGCAAGGGCTTGAATCAGTGGGGTCCCTTTAAATTCTATGATATCTCAAAGGGAGGCCTGCAACTTTCTCCTTCCATTGGCACAGCCTGTTCTTTTCCTTCTGCGTTGGTGCTGCCCTTGATTGCCTGCCTGGAACAGAATGCGTTTGTGTGTGCCCATGTGTGCACCACTGTGTGCTCCTGCCTCCACCATTGCTTCCCTCTCCTGCAGACTTTCTCCTGCTCATTCTCACACTCTTGTTCGGCCTCTTCACCGCTTCTGCCGTCCCCAACTTCTATCAGCTCTGGAGTTCTCTTATGGGCTCCCGTGTCTTCGCATCAGTCGCCAGGAAAGGAAACTGGACACCCTCCTTTTCCCTGGCTGTGGCCCTCTAAGCTAGAGGCAGGTTGTGTATGCAAGGCCACCACCATCCTGGGCTTGAAGGTCGTCCCCCACCTCCCTCCAGGTCAGCAAAAGAGGCAAGGGTAGACCACGCCCTCATCCTCTGACTGCTGAAAGGTAAAGGGACCCCTGACCATTAGGTCCAGTCGTAACCGACTCTGGGGTTGCAGTGCTCATCTCGCTTTACTGGCCGAGGGAGCCGGTGTACAGCTTCCGGGTCATGTGGCCAGCATGACTAAGCCGCTTCTGGCGAACCAGAGCAGCGCATGGAAACGCCATTTACCTTCCCACCGGAGTGGTACCTATTTATCTACTTGCACTTTGATGTGCTTTTGAACTGCTAAGTTGGCAGGAGCAGGGACCGAGCAACGGGAGCTCACCCCGTCGCAGGGATTCGAACCGCCGACCTTCTGATCGGCAAGTCCTAGGCTCTGTGGTTTAACCCACAGCGCCACCCGCGTCCCTCCTCTGACTGCTACTGAGCCCCTAACCCTGACATCACCCATCAGTATGACCTCTGGGAATGCCCTCACACCTCCAGCCTCTCTACTGGGATTCCCCACAGGATGGCAACAGACTCTCTCACCTACTCTTTCCCATCCCTAGAGAAGATCTACTGGATTCACAACCGGGCCTTTGACCACGAGAAGTTCTCCATCATCTTGAGCATTCAGGACGGGAAGAGGTGCCTGGCTTCCTCTGCCGGCGCCTGGCCTGCGCTGCAACTTGAGGTGAGGAGAGGCAGTTTGGCATCCCCGTAGGATGTGCTTGCGGAGGGGGCGGGAAGCCTCACCGTAATTCCTCCTCCTGCCACGTGCCAGCTTAAGAGCAGAGAGCCAGGGATGGGTGGTGGGAGGAGGAAGGACTCTACCCTTCAGCAGCAGGCTGGCCTTGGAAAGAGTCTGGGTAGCTGCTACCTGACAAGTCCATGACTTCACATCAGGCATCCCCAAACTCGGCCTTCCAGATGTTTTTGGGACTACAACTCCCATCATCCCTAGCTAACAGGACCAGTGGTCAGGGATGATTTGGAACTGTAGTCCCAAAACATCTGGAGGGCCGAGTTTGGGGGTGCCTGATTTACATGGAGAGGGCCATTGCAGCAGCTAGACTGGTGACTGGCAGCGGCCGCTGGGACCACATAACACCAGTCCTGAGAGACCTGCATTGGCTCCCAGTACATTTCTGAGCACAATTCAAAGTGTTGGTGCTGGCCTTTAAAGCCCTAAATGGCCTCGGTCCAGTATACCTGAAGGAGCGTCTCCACCCCCATCGTTCTGCTCGGACACTGAGGTCCAGCGCCAAGGGCCTTCTGGCGGTTCCCTCATTGCGAGAAGTGAGTTTACAGGGAACCAGGCAGAGGGCCTTCTCGGTAGTGGCGCCCGCCCTGTGGAACGCCCTCCCTTTAGATGTGAAGGAAATAAGTAGCTATCTTATTTTTAAAAGACATCTGAAGGCAGCCCTGTTTAGGGAAGTTTTTAATATTGAATGCTGTATTGTTTTTAACACTCGATTGGGAGCCGCCCAGAGTGGCTGGGGAAACTCAGCCAGATAGGTGGGGTATAAATATATTATTATTATTATTATTATTATTATTATTATTATTATTATTATTATTGGCTACTAGCCATGATAGGCCTGCTCTGCCTCCACAGTTGGAGGCAAAAATGCTCCTGAATTACTATTTGCTGGAAACCACAGGATTGGAGAGGGCTCTTGCGGTCGAATCCTGCTTGCGGGCTTTCAATTGGGGCACCTGGTTGGCCTCTGCGAGAACAGGATGCTGGGCCACGGGGGATGTGGGCCTGATCCAGCTGGTTCTTCTTATGTTCTGTCTTCCTTAGGAGCTCTCTCTTGCCCCTCACTAGTCAGGGGGACGCTAGCCCAAAGCAGACCAGGGGTCAGCCTCCTTCTCCCTTTGCCTGCCTCCCTCCCTCACCAGATCGCTCCCTATTCTCTCCTCCTCCTCAGACCGTCAACATCACAGATCTTCCCAAAGGCGGCAGGAAGGAGTCCAGCCGCTTCACCTTCTTCTCCTCTAACAAAGACGGGGCTTGGCGGTTTGAGTCGGCGGCCCATCCCGGCTGGTTCCTGTGCACCTCTTCCAGAGCCAACGAACCTTTGGGCCTCACGCAGCTCCCGGGGCCTTCTCATGTGGTGGACTTTTATTTTCAGCCTTGCTGAGCCTTGAGGGGCACCCCCCGCCCCCAGACCTGCCCAAGTGCCTAGCACAGCTGCACCGAGGGCTCCTGAGGCACCTGGGAGGATTCCCAAACTGCCACTCTCTTTTTTTCCTCCTCTCTCAGCCATCCTAGCCCTCCCACCCTCATCAAAAGTGGACGCTTTCGGATGGAGCAGCTCTAAAGGTGGCCAAGTGTGGAGAGGCCTCCGGACATCCCTCTCAGCCATCATGGGGTCCTCTCCAGGCAGGTCATTAAGGGCAAACAAGTAGCCTCACAAGATCCAGCACTTATTATCCAGGTAGATGCCCCTGGGACGAAGCCTCAGGCTGTGTGTGAATAGCCCCTGGATTAGTCTCCAGCACTAATCCTGCCACCCCTGAGCACGCAGCTTCCCTTCTGAAGCCACACTGTGCCGTACAGCCATGGTTTCTGTGGCATGGCTGAGATCTCCAGTGAGGTCACTGCGGGTCTTCAAATTTTCTGCCTTCAAATTCCCCTCCACTGAACTCATAAGGAGAAAAGACCTGGGGCATCAGGGCTTGAACATAATATTTGTTTCAAAAGAAATTAGCAGAAAGTGAAGAACTCAGTTAAAATGAAGGGTAGGCCTTCTGCTGGGCTTGTGACCCCCCTGCCTCAGTCGTGCCACTGAGCAGCCTTTGGGCAGACAGGTCACCTGTGGACACAGCCCTGAGCAGATTCTGCATGTCTTTTTAAGATGCCGCCTCTCTGGAAATTTTGCTCTCGTTTTTATTATGTTTAACGTGTTTATGTATAATCTTGCATTCGTATGTTTTGAACTGCCCTGAGATCTACAATATGAAGGGTGCTGTACAAATGTTATTAACAATTAAATAAATAATATAAATGAAGGAATCTGGTATTATTTATCTACAAGTTGCTTGGGGGGGGGGACGACATTGCAGGACAACCATAAGAGAGAACCACTGCAAGGAAGTTGAAGACCCCACCTCACAACAATAGCAGGAGTCTGAAATATATTTCCCAGGGCACCTGAAAACGGGTAGCTATGACATTTTAACTGTTGATGATGCATGCACATCTTTGATTTCCTTCTTTTGTGACCTTTTAAAACAACATTACATTGATTATCGTGAATTATGGATACAATCCATCTGTGATGCTTGGCGATGGTTCTTTAATGTTCTTGTGTGTGTTTGTGTGTTGTGTCGCTCGGAGAAATGGAAGCATGGCTAACCATTCATTCATAAATTTACTTGTATGCCACTTTACTACACACATCATGCTCAAAGCGGCTTACAACCCCAAAAATGCATTTCAAAATCACGCAATGCAGAAAACAATGTCATTATAATGGAATAAAACAACACAAGAAGAAACAGAACAACATTCCAACACTGTTACACCATTACATCAACACCCAACAGCAAAAATAACAAGGGAGCTGCAGTTTCACCTCGGTCCTACCAGCTCCTTGGCTTCCCAGGGCCCTCCTCATCCAGAAAACACAGCAACCCTATTTTCCATTCTCCTGGATCTCGGCAACCTTTCTGCTGCAACCTGTTCCTGCCCTCCCAGCCTTTGGCTCCGGAGCCCTGGCCAAGAGCGAAGCCTCCTCTTGCGCCTGGGGAATCCACTGCCGTCAAACCTGTCTTGCCGCCTGACATGCTCCTCCTTCCCTCCATGACAGCTTTCTGCATTCTTTCTCGCTCCATCTTCAGCAGTGGGGGGGGGGGGTGTGCTTCCTCACAGCACACCTGACCCTGCTGGGACTCCAAACTCCCCCTGGATGTTGGCACTGGGACTCTGCCCACGTCTCGCCATGAAATAATGGGTAAGGAGGAGAATTGGGGTGGTGGGGGTGGTCCTTGCTTGGGTTCCTGGTAAAGAAAGGGGGAGGGGGCTTCCTGATTCAAAGGAAGGGGGTGTGAGGGCCCCTCCCAGTTGCCTAAAGCCGGCTCCCTGAGCAAAGCCCTCCTTAAGGGCCTGGGAGTGGGTCCTCTTCTTCTTTACCTGAGTGGAAGGTTCAAATGAGCCTGGTCAGCCTTCCTTGCCTGATGGGGCAGAAACACTTAAGACAGAACCCCTCCATTTGGAAACACCCCCTTGCCCCCCCACTGTTAGCTGTAATACAGTGGTACCTCGGGTTACATACGCTTCAGGTTACATACGCTTCAGGTTACAGACTCCGTTAGCCCAGAAATATTACTTTGGGTTAAGAACTTTGATTCAGGATAAGAACAGAAACCGTGTTCCGGCGGCAGCGGGAGGCCCCATTAGCTAAAGTGGTGCTTCAGGTTAAGAACAGTTTCAGGTTAAGAACGGACCTCCGGAACGAATTAAGTACTTAACCCGAGGTACCACTGTACTTTTCTTTCAAGAGCTTCCCACACTTTTATTCATTTCCTCTGTGAGAAGAAGCAGAGGCCTTGTATGACGGACTAAGCAGAAGGGCCACTGTTGACTGCTGCCTAGAAGTCAAAGCCCCCCGTCTAGGGGTTGGGGTCTCCCCTTGCACACCCTCCCTATTTTCCAAGGACAGTCCCAGATTTCAGGGGGAGAGCCACCAAGTTCTAGGCTTACACAGCCCAGGAAAGGAAAATAATAATAATCAAAAACAGGAGAAAAAGCAACAACAGCCCACAAACCCACAACATCCCTGGAAAGACCCCCACAGCCCACCAACCGGGGGATGTGCTGGCAATGACACCCACATGCCAGAGGGTGTCCTGCCATATACCAAAGCTGGTGGCTTTGGAGTATATACTTGCACTCTTAAGACAGGAACATAGGACACTGACTCACATCGAGTCGGACCACTGGCCCATCAAGTTCAATACTGGCAGCACCTCTCCAGGGTCTGCCCCAGCCACACCTGGGGGCTGAACATGCAGAACAGGTACTCTGCTCCAGAGCCCTTGGATTGGAAGATTCACTTACCTGTTTAAAACATGTATTTATCAACATACAGAATAAGAGAACAAGAAGAACTTGCGTTTAAAGAAGATTGGAAAATGTTTATTGAATATATGGGAGGGGGGGAATCATGTACACTTGAAAACGCTGGCAACAATGTGATAAATTCAACAGTGTAAATAAGTTTTAATGGATGTAATGATAGAGTACTGAATGGTTTAGTTTATATAAAATATGCAGGGATTTACATTATGCAAAATGAACCACGGAAAGAGAAGGAGGGAAGTCATTGATATTTTAAGGTTGTTTAAATGAATATTGTCTAAACTGAAAATTTAATAAAAATTATATTTATAATATTACAAAATAAAATGCATCTATCACTTTTCCTTGTAAAAAAAATCCCAGAGTAGTGCACATAAAGAATTAAATCAGCAGTGTAGTAAAATACAGAAATTATCCACGGTAAAAGTAAAGGTAAAGGACCCCTGACCAATAGGTCCAGTCATGGACGACTCTGGGGTTGGGGCGCTCATCTCGCTTTACTGGCCAAGGGAGCCAGCGTACAGCTTCCGGGTCATGTGGCCAGCATGACTAAGCCGCTTCTGGTAAACCAGAGCAGCGCAAGGAAACGCCGTTTACCTTCCCGCTGGAGTGGTACCTATTTATCTACTTGCACTTTGATGTGCTTTCTAACTGCTAGGTTGGCAGGAGCAGGGACTGAGCAACGGGAGCTCACCCCGTCGCGGGGATTCGAACCGCCGACCCTCTGATCGGCAAGCCCTAGGCTCAGTGGTTTAATCCACAGCGCCACCCACGTCCCATCCACAGTAGAGATTTTTAATTGTATTAATCTCTTATTTATCCACGGTAGAGATTAATAAAATTAAAAAGGATTACCGCAAAAAGCTAGCAAGATAAAATCGAATTCCTGATTCTTATTGCCCTGGTGTCCCCTGCTTTTCCTCCTCCCCAGGCTCAGAGCTCATTCTTGCCTCATTTGGGGGGGGGGGGAGCTTGAGCCTGCTTAACAGGGAGGGGCTCTGGCCTCCATCCCTCTTCCTCCACTGCTGGCTCCACTGACAGTGAGAAAGACCCTTTGTTCACTATTAATCTTTGCCCACAGCACTGGCAAGCAGGGAGAGCCTGTGGGGGCTCGGCTCAGCCGTGCCACTCACCACCTGGCAAAGGCCCCCTGGCAGCAGCAGCCACTCAGCTTCTCTGCCCAATGCCTCTTTCTCAAAGGTGGGAAGAAAGGTCACCATGGACTGTGCGGCTTCTGTTGCGCCTTCCCAGCTGCGGCTTCCTCTGGAGACCGCAGCAGCTGCAAGCTTGTGGCGAGAGCGATGCCAGGATCCTGCCATGGATGAGAAATCGCCAACATCCTTCCCTGTCCTGTTCTGTTCTTTCGTAGGCGTGCAGATTCTCTGCGAGAGGGAAGAAACTATGAAGCTCATTAAAAAGAGGCGAAACAGGATCAAATGACCGAGCGTGACCAAGGGGACAGGAGAGTCTTGTGAAAAGACAAACCATCTGGAGCGGAAACATTCAAGGGAGACTATATGCACCAACTCTGCCGTGAATTTTGCCCCAGGCCTATCTGACCCATCTGGACCATCTAAGACCTGGACGGAGGAACTCGGCTGGCAAAACGGGAGGTGAGTAAAGGGGAGTTGGCAGGGAACCAGCTCAGGTTTTTTTTTTTTTTTGCTGTTGGCTGCAGACCATCTTTTAAGAGCACCAGATTACTACACTCGCTGTCTCAACTGCCAAACGTGCCTTGCTGTGACTGCCAAACTTGGATACTTCCCAAAATGAAAAACAGGCGAGTTTAAGCAAAAGGTGCAACCACTCTGTCAGGCCTGCACTGGCATCGATGGATGAATCTCTCCTGCGATACACAGCACCTGCAAGGACTCTCCGATCCAAATCAGAACCATGCGATTTGCGTGCGAGTTCAAAGCCTCCTTTCCCCTCGCAATCCAACCCAATCTGAGTCCCAAGGCTGCTAGCCAGGGAAGAAAAACAAAGCTGCAACACGGCCCATCACGTGATCTGTGCACTTTGTCCCCGAGCGTGTGGTGCGGTTTGGCTTAACGCTAAGCAGGTTGCATGAGGCCCAGTGCCAGCCCAGCAGGAACCTCCCTTTCTGCAAAGGCAATTGGGATGCTGGCCGTTTTAATAGGGGAACGGCCATATAGATCAGTGGCAGAGCGGCTGCCTTGCAGGCAAAAGGTTTCAGGTTCATTCCCCCGTGGCATCTCCAGGGGGCGGGGCTAGGTCTGAAACCCTGGAGAGCAGCTGCCAATTAGTGTAGGCAGCACTGAGCTGCATGGACCAGTGGTTTGGATCAGTATAAAGGCACCTTCCTATGTTTCTATCATTGTTCCACGACTTCTTATAGTGCAGATGCTTGCATTGGATGTGACTTCAAAAAAAAACACCTTAAAGCCAAAGCTTGTTTCTGCTGCCCATCCCCTCACTTCCACAGTCTCAGATGGCTCCCAGCACCACTGTGAGGCCTGGGCCACCTGCAGCAGAGACTTTGGTGGGAGGGTGGCTGGCCACTGCATGGTACCCATGTTGTTTCTCTGGGGTGACTCAATCTGCTGTTTTCCAGTGCAGGGAGGTCTGTGAGCACCCTGGAGGCGGTTTTCCCCCAGTGCAATTGGAAAGAGGGGAGGGCAATCATGAATCAGTTGCTTGCCTTCCCCTCTGGGCGCCCTCTTCTCGCTGGGTGACCTTGGCAGAGGATGAAAAGGCACATCCTTCGGGCCAACGATTTTTTGTTGTGTCCCTGCAAGGAGGAGGGCTCCTCAGCCCCCAAAAGAGCAGTCTGACAGTTACTTCCTGAGACGGGCGCTGACGGTGAGTGTAGACTTGCAGGCAAACAGGAAGCAGCAAGTTTGCCCCATCTTTCTTGCTCAGGAAATGGACACAAGCCCTGGGCAACAGGCAGCAGTTGGGTAAGTCTGTGTTGAAACTTCCCCATCCGTTACCTAGAGCTGGGAGGTGCGGGGTGGGAAAGTAGCTCTGATGGCTGAAGCCTTCCCTGGGCAGGTCTGGGGCTGAACCCCACTGCGGGGAGTTGGGACCACTGTCCTTGAGATCCGAAGGACAGGTCGTTCTGCCCCTCCCAGGGGATGTTGCAGGGTCAGTTTGACATCCCTCCCACTGCCCAGGGCTGGCCTGGTGGTGTGCAGTGACAGAGTGGGTGCAAAGTGCTTCTGGGGCACCCCATAGCGGAGGCAGCCCGAAGGATTCAGCTGGATTTAGTTCTGTGCCAGCGGGCAATGAACACGGAGGTGAGTGATCCCCACCCTGCCCCTCTCCACAGGCCAACCTGGAAAACATCTGAATGAGAACCAAATTTGGCAAAACCTCTGTAATATTTGTTTTCACAATAATTCATTTTGGTACTGCTGCTTTTTTAATGGATCGTCTCATAAGCTAACTGAAACTTCACATTATTGAGAAAATTATTATTATTATCATTATTATTATTATTTGCCCCCCTTGGCTTGGCAGCCTGTTGTGGGGGCAGACTGGCCACACCACCCTAAACCCTGTGCTGTTGTCTAGGATCCTTGCTGAAGCAGCTGCCCAGAACCTGCCCCATTTCGTTCGAGGGGGGGAAGGCCAGGCTGGGGGCTAGAGATGGGATCCCCCAGTGAACCAGGCAAAACGGTTGCATCCTGACTGCTCTCTCGGGAAAGGGCAGAGAAGGGCTTCCTAGGCTGCCTCGAGCCCTGCTGGTGTGGAGGGGGCTGCTGCTGTGCCAAAAGCCACCCCGCGGAGACGGCTCGGGCGCAAGAGGCCACCTGCTCCGGGCTTGCTCCTTGGCGCAAAGGGCCCGTCCCCCACCTGCGCAAAGGTGCCCTCGGGTCCGGGCCGCGGAGTGAGAGCAACCGGGCCCCAGCCAAGCTCGGCCGACGCCGCCTCTCGGAGGCAGGAAGGCCAGGCGACCGGGCGCGCGGGGAATGCGGCTGCGGCCCTGGCTCTGGCCCGGCGGGGAGGGCTCCCGTCGCCAGTCCCGCCCGACGAGCAGGAAAGGCGGAGCGGAGCCGGGCGCGCCGTCGGGTAAGTGCGGCCGGGCGCGGGGCTCCGGCCGGTGGGAAGGGGCCGCTCGGATTGGACGGCCCCGGAAGGGAAGAGGTCCGGGCGGGCTCCCCTGGCGGGGCTGGGAGCGGCCTTGGCCGAGGGAAGGAGGCGCCGCGCGCTGGCGGCCCCGACGGAGGGGGACTTTGCCCGGGGAGCTGCTGCGCCCCCGAGGAGCTCCCGAGCGCGGCCCGGCTGGAGGCAGCTGGAGGGCGGAGGCTCCTCGCAGGTAGACTCTTCCTGCCCTGGGAGGCCCTAGGTGAGGACTCGGAGCCCAGTTTCTTTTCCAAAAGCCGCTTCCGGAACCGAGCAGGGGTCCCCCGCACCCCTCGGGCAGCCGGTTTCCAAGCGCCAGCCTACCTGCCTGATCTTTGCTAGTGGGAAGGCCACCTGCGCCGCGGGTCAAGTTGCGCCGATTCCCCGCCTGGGTGGGAATGCCCGCCTGCCTGCCTCCCTTCCCGGCGCCCCTGGCCCCTTTCCCACGTGCTCCCTTCCGCAATCGGAGGAGACGCCGCCCTTCTTGACGAACAAGGAGGCTGGCCGGGCAGGGTCACCCAGCTGGGCCTCGCCAGGTGTTTTGGAGCACAAGCGGCCAGAAGAGCATAATGGGGCGGGGGGCGATGGGAGTTATGGTCCGAAACATCGGGGAGGGCGCCAGCTTGGGAGAAAAGGGGGTTGTTTATTTGGAAATCGCCAGCAAGGCTCTTTTATAAGTCAGAAGGCAACAGAACAACAAAGGCAGCTGCTGTGTGCCAAACACCCGAAAACCAAAAACGACCAAATTAAAACTCGTAAAGTTCAGAAGAATGGGTTACAGAATAGTCAAGGCTGGCTATCGCTGCCTGCTGGAATCTCAGGGCGAACAAACAGGTGCTTGCCTGGCACTGAAATGTCATAGTTGATGCCTGGCAAGCCTTCCTGAGGAGGGTCTTCGATAGTGAGCCCCCTCCCTGCTCCCCACTCACTTAAGGTTGTGCACCAGGGAGGTTTGGCCTTGAGGCTGGCTGCTGGGATGAAAAGTGGCCCTTCAGGGACCAGAGTGATTAGCCGTCCAGGACCCCCTAGTTATCCGCCAGCTCTTTGAATTGTGCCCAGAAATGGATCTGCACTCGGTGCTGTGCTTTAAGTACTGATGGGATGTGATCCACATAGCTAGTCCCCATTAGCAACCTGATTTGGGGCAGAGATATGGTGTATAAATTCTTAAAATACTGAAGAGAAACCTAGTTTCTTTTCGGCAGCAAAGACATTCCTTTGGGCTAGGCTGCTCGTTTGGTCAGTCGGCACCTGCCGCTGCCTCATCTCTGATCTGCCCTGATGGGATCCCCAGAGCTGGTGAGTCTCTGTCTCCCAGCCCACTGCCACCAACCAGTTCCTCCTCCTGTAGCCCAAGATTATTAGGGCTGTTGTGGTGGTGGGGCTGCAATTCATGCCAATGGATTGGTGGGAGAAGATTTGGGCTCCTTGGATGCTGCGATTGGCTTCCACCAGCTGAAACGATGCTTTCTAGCATGATGAATGGTGGTCCATTGGTACTAGAAGAGTGTCCTTTCCCACCATGAACCCGTGGGGAGAGACCGCTGATAATGTTGAAAGTGAAATGATGGACAATTTAAGCACCCCCAATTTAAACCTGGTGACACCTGCAGGGCCCTTTCCAGCTGACCTTTTGGCCAGGTTTTGTTTGCAGCAGCTTCTCCCTCCCCGACTTCTGTTTTGTGATAACGTCAACGTTTGCTTTCTCTTTTCCAGCGACAGCAGGAGAGGCATGGATCCCGCCCGCAGGAGGCCCGTGTTGCTCAACCCTTTACAAACAAGATGAGGGCTTAGCCTAACGGGACCTTTTTGGACGTTTTCATGGTGAACGCCAGAATGGAGCCTTCTGGATCCTCCAGCCCTTCGGACCTAATAGACTTTCTGACTGATTTAGGAATAAGAGACGTGACCTGTGAAACTGGAGACAGCTTAGGAGGGGCGGGTGGCCTGCTGACACCTTCAGAAACCCCCCAGACTGAAACCATGACTCCCCTTCCATTCTTGGGCCTGGAAGACATAGACCTCCTCCAGGGTAGCTTGGGGGGCCTTGGCTGGAGCAGAGGTGAAACGTCCTCTGAGAAACCTTCTCCGCCGCTGGCTCAGAGCCGTGCTGAGGAATTCCACCCTGGAACTTGCCCTTCTTCAAAGCACCTGGAGATTGTGCAGCCTGGGAGGGAAGCATCTCAGCCGCCGCCGGAAAATCCCAAGAGCCTGGATGACTACAGCAATGATGCCACCAAAGCTCTCTTCTCGGCCAGCATCCTCCAAGCTGAGCTATGCTTCCTGGACCTGCAAGGGGCGATTGACCGCCAGAAGGAGCCACTGAGGAGTTCCTCCCCTAGCCTTCAGAAGGTTCTGGGGATGCCCCCCTCCCAGGACTCGGCCACCTCCCATGAGCCTTTGCTCCTGGAGAGCGATAGTGGGGAGGAGCCGGAGGAGGACTCAGAGAGGCAGGAGGAGGAGGAGGAGGATGAAGGCTCACTGGAGGAGGAAGAGGAAGAAGAGGAGGAGGTGGAATGCTTGTTTTACGACAACCCGCTCTTTTGCGCGAGTCCAAGAACCACCAGCTCTGAAAGACCATCTCTCTTGGGCCGTATGGAAGAAAAGGCCTTCAAGGAAGATGGGGAAGGAATCCCCACCTGTGGTCTGACCCCTACGGATTGTGCCCACGGCCTGCCGTGCCAGACAGGTGTGGCAATGAGCCTTGTGGCCATGGACTCCGAGCCTGCGCCTGAGCCAGATCCTGGTGGAAACCCGTCCCCAGGCCCTTACCCAAGTTACGTGCCTCATTACCGCTCCTTGTCTCCCCTGGTGATCACGGAAGGCGAGCTGGAAAGTGCCTGCCCGGTGGAAGAGGAGGAGAGGGAGCTGCCTCGTTGCCTTGCTCCCTTGTCGGACGCGTCAAAGGAGGTGAGTCCTGAGCATCCAGCCTGGTGTTGCTGCTGCTTCCCTGGGCCAGGCTGCAGGGAAAAGCGGCCGTAGCCCAGAGCTCAGCCTGGCCTTCGAAAGGTCAGGCAGCTGATGTTGGATCTCTTGCGTAGCCTGCCTTGGGAACGAAGGAGACCTGCTGGCTGCAGGAAGGGTGCTTAACAATCCCCCATCTTCAAAGACAGTGTAGTACTGATGCTTCTTCTCTATCAAAGCCTGGCCCGCCCACCCTCCCTCCAGCGCGGTGGCCTTCCCTACAAGCAGATGTGCTTCAGGATGGGATGCAAGGCCCTCTCGGAAGCTTCCGCCATCGTTTGCTCCCCTCCCTCCCTGGTCCAGCTGCTCACAGGCTGCCATTCTCTCCCCCCGCAGGTGCTTAGCAAACATTGCCCATTGACTGGGCTGGCAGGAGGCTCCATAGGCAGGCAGGGTCTTCCCAGGGTGGGGTGAGGGGGCCAGAGCTGGGCTGCCCTGCCCTTCTCTGACCTCTGGCTTTGTCTTCCAGGTCCAAGGCTTCTTCCCGGACCAGCCGGACCACAAACCCTCCAGCAGTGATTTGGACCAGATGACTCCCCCAGGTGAGTCCTAATTATGACAATAATATATTTATTATTTATACCCCGCCCATCGGACTGGGTTTCCGCAGCCACTCTGGGCAGCTTCCAGTTTCAAGAGCCAGTGTGGTGTAGCAGTTAAGAGCGGTAGACTCGTAATCTGGTGAACCGGGTTCGATTCCCCGCTCCACCACATGCAGCTGCTGGGTGACCTTGGGCCAGTCACACTTCTCTGAAGTCTCTCAGCCCCACTCACCTCACAGAGTGTTTGTTGTGGGGGAGGAAGGGAAAGGAGAATGTTAGCCGCTTTGAGGCTCCTTAGGGTAGTGATAAAGCGGGGTATCAAATCCAAATTCCTCTTCTTCTTCCAACCAAATATCAAAAACAATACAGCGTCAGACATTAAAAACTCCCTAAACAGGTGTCTTTTAAAAGTAAAATAATTGTTTATTACCTTGACATCTGCTGGGAGGGCGTTCCACCGGGCAGGTGCCACTACCGAGAAGGCCCTCTGCCTGGTTCCCTGTAACCTCACTTCTCGCAGGGAGGGATCTCAGGCTGAACGATGGGGGTGGAGACGCTCCGTCAGGTATAGAGGACCGAGACCATGGGCTGCAGACCATCTATTAAGAGCATCAGGTTACTACACTAACGGTCTCCCCTGCCAATCTCCTCCAGTTTGCCGAGAACACCGAAGGTTCAGCTGTTCCCAGAAAGCTGGACTTTTCCCTGGTGACTGCCACCCCACCCCCACACCTAAGAGGCCTGCTGGCTCACTTTTCAGCTGCCCTTTATCTTCCCAGAAGATTTGAAGATTTTAAAGGCAGGTCATGCTGCTATGGACTTTCGGTGAAAAGTGGTATAGAACATATGAAAATTATGAAATTATGGAACATAAGAAAATTAATTAAATGAAGTGGAGCCCTCCGGCCTGCTTGTTCAGCCCCAGTGATTGGGTGAAGAGAGATTCTGTGATCCAAAAGCCTTTGGCTTAAGAGAACACGCACACACATGCAAATTCACTCCTGCTGGAAAATATGATAAGGCTCTCTTTAGCTTCTTCACTGTGAAAATGTCCTTGCACTCATGTGCAGGGTCGCTCTCCTGAACCCACACTTTTTCTCCCCCCCCCCCACTTTTTACATTTAAAAAAAGATTTTAAACATCTTTATTGAAAGTTCAAAAAGTGCGTAATTATATAAAAAAATCCCTTCCAGTAGCACCTTAGAGACCAATTAAGTTTGTTATTGGTATGAGCTTTCGTGTGCATGCACACTTTTTGAGATACACCGAAACAGAAGTATCTGAAGAAGTGTGGATGTACACAAAAGCTCATACCAATAACAAACTTAGCTGGTCTCTAAGGTGCTACTGAAAGGAATTTTTTTATTTTGTTTTGACTACAGCGGACCAACATGGCTACCTACCGGTACATAATTATATGTGCACTAAACATTGTGAGACGTAAAAGAGAGCAAAAGAGAAACAGAATGTGTATAGAAGGGGAAATAAGAGGGGGGGATCCCCAAACTGCATACTTTACAAGGTTGTCATTGTACTTCACCAGATCTTAACCTATTGCAGTATTTGTAAGAATGGATTCCAGATAGAGTATCATTGAATTTGTCCATGGCAAGTCTGCATTTATATGCAAGTTGTTCATCTGTTGCGAGTTTGTATAAATCTTCAATCCAATTGTAGAAAGGAGCCGCATTTTTATTTTTCCAATTCATCAGTATCAGTCTTTTTGCTGTGGTCAGGGCACGGAGAGCCCACTCGTATTGTCCTTTTGTAAATATTCAAGAGGATATTTTGCTCTGTAAATGTAAGGTTGTTCCGTACAGTTCTGTTGATCATTTGTTACCTTCTGCCAAAAATCTTTCAATTTGGGCAATGAAAGAACATATGTTTTAGAGAAGCATTATCCGTATTGCATCTCCAACAGTTAGATACCTTAGATAGCCCTTTTTTAAACAAACATAATGGGGTCCAGTATATTCTAAATATTGTTTTTTGTTGCATGAGCCTCAAGTTAAGGTCCAGAGACACCCTTGTTATAGCAGTTAAAACAGATTCACACTGTGTGGTCGAAATTGAGATCTCTAAGTGCACCCACACTTTTCTTGAGGCTCCATCGCTCATGCCGGTCAAGATGGCATCGCTTCCCTTTTACCCTTGCTTTCGAGAGGCTGCTGACCCAGTGTGCACAAGACGACCTTATGCAGTTTAAAATAAACCATGCAGGGGCTCAGTTTTCAGAATTAAAAATCCAGCATTTACAAGCAGTTCTCAAAAATTATCACCTGACCGATCCTTGGTGTCGTCTCACCTCCAGCCAGGAACGGGGGCGGACTGGAAAAGTGTTGGGGCATCAGAGTAAGTGAGGCTGCAGGATGCGTCCACTGCTTCCACGGTGTAGGCGTTCAGGTCGGGGGCCTCAGCTTGTGACTCGTCCTTTCCAGGACTGAAGTTGTTAGTAGCTTAAACCTGTTAGCTTAAGCAAAGACTTCTTAATTTTCCAGTTTTAACTTTGCTGACAGTCCTTTCATAGAATCATAGAGTTGGAAGAGACCACAAGGGCCATCGAGTCCAACCCCCTGCCAAGCAGGAAACACCATCAGAGCACTCCTGACATATGGTTGTCAAGCCTCTGCTTAAAGACCTCCAGAGAAGGAGACTCCACCACACTCCTTGGCAGCAAATTCCACTGTCGAACAGCTCTTACTGTCAGGAAGTTCTTCCTAAGGTTTAGGTGGAATCTTCTTTCTTGTAGTTTGGATCCATTGCTCCGTGTCCGCTTCTCTGGAGCAGCAGAAAACAACCTTTCTCCCTCTATGTGACATCCTTTTATATATTTGAACATGGCTATCATATCACCCCTTAACCTCCTCTTCTCCAGGCTAAACATGCCCAGCTCCCTTAGCCGTTCCTCATAAGGCATCGTTTCCAGGCCTTTGACCATTTTGGTTGCCCTCCTCTGGACACGTTCCAGTTTGTCAGTGTCCTTCTTGAACTGTGGTGCCCAGAACTGGACACAGTACTCCAGGTGAGGTCTGACCAGAGCAGAATACAGTGGCACTATTACTTCCCTTGATCTAGATGCTACACTCCTATTGATGCAGCCCAGAATTGCATTGGCTTTTTTAGCTGCCGCGTCACACTGTTGGCTCATGTCAAGTTTGTGGTCAACCAAGACTCCTAGATCCTTTTCACATGTACTGCTCTCAAGCCAGGTGTCACCCATCTTGTATTTGTGCCTCTCATTTTTTTGCCCAAGTGCAATAACCTGTTGTCCCATCCATTCCTCCCTCCCTTCCCACCCAGGTGTTGACTTGCCAGCCCAGGAAGGCCTGCTCTTTTCCGTCTGCAGCACCTCCCTGGTGACCGCTTTGCTGCAAGAGCCTCTGGAGGGCCACCCTGCCCCAGAGCCTCCATCTCCTGCAGAGATCAGCTGGGCTTCTTCCAGCTTCCGGTCCCTCTCGGCTCCTGCCGCAGAGCAGAGTCGGTGGCAGGAGGAGCACAAGCCACAAGCCCCATCCCGTGGCCACCCACTGCCTTCGTGCGCATGGGTGGAGGAGCCCAGAAGGACTTCCTGCCTGCAGGAGGAAGTTGCTGCGGCAGATTTGCACTTGGCCTCCCTCGGTGGTGCGGAAGGCAAGCTGGAGAGCTCAGCAGAGGGTCTTGAGATGGTGCCCGTCGTGGATGGAGATGAAACCTTGGAAGAGGATGAGGACGAGGAGGAAGAAGAAAAACCGGCCGTACAGTAAGTTTGTTCCCTTAGGTGTCTCCTGGGGCCTTTCACCTCCGTTCATCTGCTAGACGCCCACCACATCCTCCTGGTGTGGTTAGAAGCTGGGACTGGGTAGATGCAACCCAGCAGCAGCCTCCATGTGTGGGCAAGTGTCTTCCTTTGCAGAGGCAGCAACAGCCTCACTAGCAGCTTTGAGGAGCCTCAGCTGTCCTCTGTTCGCCTGCTGCTTCCTCCTTTCCTCCTTCTGCCGGGTCCTCCGCCCTTATGAAGGCTTGACGTTTTCATTTCCCCAAAAAGTTTTTGATTTGAGTTTCCATTGAAATGAGGCTGTATTTTAATGTTTTAATGTTGTATTTTAATCTTGTTTTTCAGTTGAATTTCAATCAATTTGTTTTTATATTGGGTGTTCGCTGCCCTGAGCCCGGTCTTGGCTGGGGAGGGCGGGGTATAAATTATTATTATTATTATTATTATTATTATTATTATTATTATTATTATGGCTTGTGGCTTGTGGCTTGTGGCTCTCAGGATCTCTTTTCTTCAAGGCTGCTCCAGCTCTCTAGGCAAAGGAAAGGCTCTAAAGCCGTGTAGGGCAGAGAAGGGCACCGTGTTGCAACACCCATCTGAACAGAAGCGTTGCAAGGAAATGTGTCCCTCGGATGCTCCGTGCATCCTAGCGGGAGAAGGGCAGAGGGGCAGCCCACCGCTGGCCCACACGCGCACCCCACAGAGATAGTGTGATACTGCCAGGCAGTATCCACCTCCATTGTTCTGCCCGGACACTGAGGTCCAGCGCCGAGGGCCTTCTGGTGGTCCCCTCACTGCGAGAAGCCAAGTTACAGGGAACCAGGCAGAGGGCCTTCTCGGTAGTGGCACCTGCCCTGTGGAACGCCCTCCCACCAGATGTCAAAGAGAAAAATAACTACCAAACTTTTAGAAGACATCTGAAGGCAGCCCTGTTTAGGGAAGCTTTTAATGTTTAACAGGTTATTGTATTTTAGTGTTCTGTTGGAAGCCGCCCAGAGTGGCCGGGGAAACTCAGCCAAATGGGTGGGGTATAAATAATAAATTATTATTATTATTATTATTATTATTATTATTATTATTATTATTAGGCTGCCAACTGCAGGGGAACTCAGGGCTGTCACCGGGGGGGGGGGCGGCAGGGGTCCTGCCCCAGCAGCAGCCCGACTTGCAAGGGGCTGATGCTCCAGCGGCTGTCCTTTTCAGATGGATTAGGGCATCCATCGTACTTCTTCCCGCAGCGCGTAGTTAAACTGTGGAACTCACCACCACAGGGCCACCAATTTGGATGGCTTTAAAAGAGGGCTAGGCAAATTTGTGGAGGAGGAGAGGGCTATTGTTGGCTGCCAGCCAGGATGGCTATGGAATCAGTCACGCTTCTGAATACCAGTTGCTGGAAACCACAGGAGGGGAGAGTTGCTCTTGTGCTCTGCACAACCTTGCAGGTTTCGCATAACAGGCATTTGGTCGGCCGCTGTGAGAAGAGGATGCTGGACCAGCGTTGACCCGATACGACAGGCTCTTCTTATGTTGCCTTTTACCAAGTCCATCTTATAATAGTAATAATAACAATAACATTAGTAATAATTAATAACAACAACAACAACAACAACAACAACAACAATAATAATAATAATAATAATAATAATAATAATAATATTTTATTTACCGTATTTTGCGCCCCATAGGACGCTCCGGCCCATAGGACACACCTAGTTTTTTTGGGGGGGAGAATAAAGAAAAAAAAAATATTTCCCCCCCAGGTGCGGGGCTGGAAGAACCAGGTCGGGGAACAGTGGGAAGGCACTCTCTGCCTCCCCGGTGTCCCCCAAGCTTGTGGGGCTGGCGATGGGGAGAAGTGCGCTGATCCCGGGACTGCAGGCAGCTCTGCGCAACCCTTGGAGCCGGTCTCCCGAGGGTTGCGCAGAGCTTCCTGAAGCCTGGAGAGCGAGAGGGGTCGGTGCGCACCGACCCCCCTCGCTCTCCAGGCTTCAGCGAAAGCCTGCATTCCCCCCATAGGACGCACACACATTTCCCCTTCATTTTTGGAGGGGGAAAAGTGCGTCCTATAGGGCGAAAAATACGGTATATCCCACCCTCCCCAGCTGAAGCCGGGCTCAGAGCGGCTAACAACAATAAAATAATACAACATTCTAAAATCATTTAATTATAAAATTAATTCAAATCAAATTGATGGCAACCATTGGGCTAGAGTTCTGTGAAGATTGCCAAAGGAGGAAGTCAGGCTGTGCCTGTGGTGGAACAGCTCTGTCTTGCAGGCCCTGCGGAAAGATGCCAAGTCCCGCAGGGCCCTAGTCGCTTGTGACATGACAGAGCATTCCACCAGATCAGGGCCACAGCCGAAAAAGCCCTGGCTCTGGTTGAGGCCAGCCTAACCTCCCTGTGGCCCGGGACCTCCAGGATGTTTTTGTTTGAAAACCGTAAGGTCCTCCATGGGACATACCAGAAGAGGTGGTTCCGTAGGTCCGAGGCCATATAGGGCTTTAAAGGTTTAAATCTTGTTCAGTATTGCCTACTTTGACTATCAGTATCTGTCCGGGGGTCTTTCAGGGTCTCTCTTATGCCTCCCTGGCTCCACCTCCCTTTAGTTCCAGGGACCTCATTCCCTCAAGACTTCCTGTCAGTTCACACCAGACCACTTTCAAGGATAGGAGCACTTGCATTTCAGCCTGGCTTTGGATTGCTGGCAGTCTCTTTTTATTATCATTATTTTTTTATTTAATTTTCCATTTTGTAACATTTAGACACATCATCTTTATCCAGTTTACTTCTTTAGCTCTTAAGAGCCTGCGACTTCCCTCCCTCCCTCCCGCCTCACGGTTTTCAAAGTTCACCTTTATCTCAAAGCATTTATACACTTTCCAATTTCTTTCTAAATATCACATTTTTTAAATAAATCTCAACAGGGAAAGAACAAGTCTTTTTACAACCCTGCTAATGTTGTTAATTGCTTACAATGCTCCTTCAAATGTTGTATAAATTTACTCCAATCATTTTGGAATGCTTGATCACACTGGTTTCGGATTTTTTTCTGGTCAGCTTCGCTGATTCCGCAAAGTCCACCATCTTCATCTGCCACTCTTC
Source organism: Podarcis vaucheri (assembly GCF_965113315.1). Lineage (NCBI taxonomy): Eukaryota > Metazoa > Chordata > Lepidosauria > Squamata > Lacertidae > Podarcis > Podarcis vaucheri. The sequence continues at coordinate 85,246,528 of NC_138765.1, read as the reverse complement.
TTTCATTGGGACTTCTTGTTGCTTCCATTTTTGAGCTAAAAGAATTCTTGCTGCAGCTATTGCATACATAAACAGTTTTTTTTATCTTCCTTTGGTATTTCTTCCCCTACTATACCCAGTAAAAACACTTCTGGTTTTTTAACCAAAGTATTTTTATACATTTTCTTTAATGTATAAAATGTATTTCCCCCCCTAAATTGATTTTTGAATTCTGAATTTATTGTTATTCAATTTTTATACTGTATTTTATGCTGTTTTGTTTTGTTGTTGTTGTTGTTTTGCATCAATTAAGTGTATTAAATTTGTTGTAAGCTACGCTGAGCCCGGTTTTCTGAACCGGGAAGGGCGGCATATAAATAAACATTTATTTATTTATTATTACATATCATTTCCTAGTAAGCTTTTACCTCCTTACAAGTCCACCACATGTGATAGAAACTACCTTCCTTTTCTTTACGTTTCCAACACTCCTTAGCTCCTATACAGTGCACCAATGCAGTGCATTAAAAGAAAACGTTACGAAAATGATGTATAGATGGATTGCTGACAGTCCCAGCCTGAAAGCCCCAGTGGCATCACCCTGGGCTAGACCATGCGAATTGGCCACTACTCAGAGATAAGGGCAGCAGCTTCAGTGTTTTTCCATGGGATGCGGCTGCTACCCCTCCCCACTGAAAGCTCCCCACTTTGCAACTGGCCTCTCGCTTTCCTTTCTTTTTTTCCCCTTTAAATTTTTTTATTTCAAAACCAAAAAAATTACAAACGTCAAATTCAAAAGCCATATTCATTTTCTAACATAAGCCTATTACAAAGATTACCTAAATTAAAATACATCTAATTGCTCTAGGCTTCCCTTTGCTATATTTAAATACAACACAATGAACAAATTACCGTATTTTTTGCACCATAACACTCACTTTTTTCCTCTTAAAAAGTAAGGGGAAATGTCTGTGCGTGTTATGGAGGGAATGCCTACGGGTGGCATGCCTACGGATTTTCCTCCTCTAAAAACTATGTGCGTGTTATGGTCGGGTGCGTGTTATAGAGCGAAAAATACGGTATATTATAAATGTTGTTGTTGTTGAGTCGTTTAGTCGTGTCCGACTCTTCGTGGCCCCATGGACCAGAGCACGCCAGGCCCTCCTGTCTTCCACTGCCTCCTGCAGCTTGATCAAACTCATGCTGGTAGCTTCGAGAACACTATCCAACCATCTCGTCCTCTGTCGTCCCCTTCTCCTTGGGCCCTCCATCTTTCCCAACATCAGGGTCTTTTCCAGGGAGTCTTCTCTTCTCATGAGGTGGCCAAAGTACTGGAGCCACAGCTTCAGGATCTGTGCTTCCAGTGAGCACTCAGGGCTGATTTCCTTCAGAATGAATAGGTTTGATCTTCTTGCAATCCATGGGACTCTCAAGAGTCTCCTCCAGCACCATAATTCAAAAGCATCAATTCTTCGGCGATCAGCCTTCTTTACAGTCCAGCTCTCACTTCCATACATCACTACTGGGAAAACCATGGCTTTAACTATACGGACCTTTGTTGGCAAGGTGATGTCTCTGCTTTTTAAGATGCTGCCGAGGTTTGTCATTGCTTTTCTCCCAAAAAGCAGGCGTCTTTTAATTTCGTGACTGCTGCCAGGTTCCCATATACCCCCCACTCCCCTTCACCCATGTGTGATCTCAATATTTTACTTCTTCCATCTTGTTGTGTGTTGTTACAACTGCTTTCCTTTCTTGCAGCCGCCCTGAAGAGCCACCCTCTGAGAAGGGCACCGATTCAGGGGAGAAGACGCCACCCGCCAAGGAGCAGGCAGAGCCCAACGGCATCCTCCACGCCAACGGCAGCGCCCCCCCTGCGGACCAGGCTGCCGCGGCAAGGCTGGCAACACGGCTCTACCACCTGGATGGCTTCAAGAGGTCGCAGGTGGCCTCTTTTCTCCGGAAGAAGTAAGGGGGTCTTGGATCAGGAACAGAGGCAGGGGCTTCTCTCCCGGTTGGAGTGGTATGACTCAGATCGCCTTCCTGCCCAGCTGGCTTATTTCGGCTCAGTTCCCTTTTGTGAGGTGTTCACAAAGGAAAGGAAGGATTGAACTCTGATTAATAAAAATACACCCAGAGGCTTGAACCAGCAAGACTCTGGGGAGGGTGCGTATAATAATCTCTGTCCCTCCACCCCTCAGCCCAGGTCGTTTTATTCACAAAAGAACTTTTACAGAGTGTTCGTAAGAACCAATCAGATTTCTTCTGGCAGTTCCCTCGCTATGAGAAGCCAGGTTACAGGGAACCAGGCAGAGGGCCTTCTTGGTAGTGGCACCCGCCCTGTGAAACCCCACGTGGGGACAAAGTTAAACTACAAACACTAGTTAGGCAGGCATACTTTTGGGTAAATGAATGAAAACTACAAAGGAGTGCATTCAGCAACAATCAGTCATAAACAATCAGTACATATGATAAGAAGGATGGCCAGGAGGACAGTGATCATGATCACCTTTATGTGAAACCTGTTTCCTGGCCCTAAGATTAACATCCTAAGATTAACATATCAGAAAAGCTACATCAAAGGAACTGCCCACTGTCTTTGATGACCCAGGACACCTGCCTGTCTAAGTGGGTACCTGACTTGTGAAGAAAGAGAAATGGAACAGGGATGCAGAGGTGTGGATTGATCAAGAATCATATCAAAATAGTTTAAACCCAGTCAACACAATGCTTTCATTGCTGACACAGATGGCTTGCCCTATATTTGTTATAATTCCTCATAGCAATCCCACCTGATCACTACACTTTTGCTCTCCCAGCTAGACACGGCTGCGGCCTCTTGAGGCACGTGGTTAAACTGTGGAACTCCCTCCCACAGGAGGCAGGCTTGGGCCAGCAACTTGGATGGCGTTGAACGAGCACCGGGCGAATTCACGGAGGAGGAGAGGGATATTGAGGGCTGCTAGCTAGGCTTTGCCACCACATTTGGAGGCAAAAATGCTTCTGAGTGCCTCCTACTGGGAACCACAGGAGGGGAGAGTTGCTCCTGTGCTTGAATCCTGATTGTGAGCTTCTCACGGGCATCTGGTTGGCCACAGTGAGAACAGAATGCCGGACCTGATCCTCCTTGGCCTGATCCAGCAATCTCTTCTAAGTATGTTCTTATGCTCTTGCAATGAGCCAGAGGGCAGGAAATTTAAACAAGCCAGGCCTTCCTGATGGCACCCTCTCTGGGCTGAAAAGTCATCCTGACACTGGAGTGGATCTGCATAGGCAAATGATGGCCAGCTGCTCCCTGGTGCCTGGGGTAGCAGAAGGGCAGATACAGTGGTACCTTGGGTTACAGACGTTTCAGGTTACAGACACTTCAGGTTACAGACTCTGCTAACCCAGAAATACAGTGGTACCTCTGGTTACGTACTTATTTCGTTCCGGAGGTCTGTTCTTAACCTGAAACTGTTCTTAATCTGAAGCACCACTTTAGCTAATGGGGCCTTCTGCTGCTGCCACCGCGCCGCCGCTGCGCGATTTCTGTTCTCATCCTGAAGCAAAGTTCTTAACCCGAGGTACTATTTCTGGGTTAGCGGAGCCTGTAACCTGAAGCGTATGTAACCTGAAGCATATGTAACCCAAGGTACCACTGTAGTAAGTAACTTTGCTTCAGGATGAGAACAGAAATTGCGCGGTGGCGGCAGCAGGAGGCCCCATTAGCTAAAGTGGTAGCTCAGGTTAAGAACAGTTTCAGGTTATGAACGGACCTCCAGAAGAATTAAGTTCTGAACCCGAGGTACCACTGTACCTGCTACCTGTTGTAACCCCTTCTTGCCCAGCTGTTCCTGGAAGTGCAGGAAAGGGGCTGCCCTCTTTTTGCACCTGGTCAACCTTGAGGGAGGAATACGGGGGCTGGGCTGAGGAGCCCATGGGCAGAATTGGGAGTCCCTCTACAGGCTGGGGGGGGGGAAGCAGCTGATGCTGGAGAAACCAGGGTGGTGGTGTGTGAGTTCCCCATAAGGCTGCTCCCCGATTCCTTTGGGGGGGTCCTGAGCTTCTCCTATGTCTTTGTCCACAGCAACGATTTCAGCCGGCTGGTGAGAGAAGCTTACCTGTCTTTCTTCCAATTCAGCGGACAGACTCTGGACCAAGCCCTGAGGTGATGCTCCTTCCTGTGGGGTCGTGTGTGTTTTTCCACCTTGCTCTTGAATGGGAAGGCGGGTGGCCATGTCCCCCACCCTGGGAAGTACGCTAAACCAGAGGAGGAGGAGGTCTTGGCCTCCCAGGGAACAGACCAGCGGGAGAGGCAGGGGGATGCCCTAGGTTTCTACACACCTCAAAAGGGCCCCACAGCAGGTTACAACCAGAAATTTACATTGTATTGTATTAGTGGGGGGAAAGAGAGAGCAGTAATTTTTTTGAAGGGATCACTTAATATAGCATCCAAGTGAAGCAGAGAGGAAGCTTTGTGGGAGGGGGGTGGAATTCCTGTTTTGGCTATTCTAGGAGGGCAGAAAGGGACGCGGGTGGCACTGTGGGTTAAACCACAGAGCCTAGGACTTGCTGATCAGAAGGTTGGCGGTTCGAATCCCTGCGACGGGGTGAGCTCCCGCTGCTTGGTCCCAGCTCCTGCCAACCTAGCAGTTCAAAAGCACGTCAAAGTGCAAGTAGATAAATAGGTACCACTCCGGCGGGAGGGTAAACGGCGTTTCTGTGCGCTGCTCTGGTTGGCTTAGTCATGCTGGCCACATGACCTGGAAGCTGTACGCCGGTTCCCTCGGCCAATAAAGTGAGATGAGCGCCACAACCCCAGAGTCGTCCGCGACTGGACTGGACCTTTACCTTTAGGAGGGCAGTAACAGGCCTCGCCTAGCAGGGGTCCTTGATAATTTGAGGGAGGGAAGGGGAGAGAGAGCAGGATTCTGGCTGAAGGTCCTGCTGACATGGGCAAGGAATTGGGCAGGTGAGGCGTAATCCTATCTCCCCTACTGTCCCTGGACCCTTGTCGCCTGTGTTTGCTGAGCTCCACTGTTGGGAGGTCCCAACTTCCTTCCAGCTTCGTGGAGTGATGTAGTTGACACTGGGAGCCGGCAGAAGACGGCAGTTGCCTCAGGGCTGCCTCTCCTCACGCACTCCTCTCCCTCCTCTTTGCAGGTCCTTCCTGAAGGCATTTGTGCTCACCGGGGAGACCCAGGAGCGGGAGCGGATCCTGCGGCATTTCTCCGAGCGCTATCACAGCTGCAATCCCGAGGTCTGCTTCAGCCCAGGTAAGGCAGCCAGCAAGGCCAGCTCTTCACCTGCAGCCCCAGACAGGGCTTAAATGAAGGAGGGAGCCCTTGTCCCTCGTCTCATGCCGTTTGGGTGTCAGTGTGTAAACGGTCCCAGGTGACCCATGTGTATTCTGAACTGCGCGGAATCCTTTCCACTTGGAAGGTTTTATGGCTTTAAAATAAATGTTATTCACCTTTAAAAAAAAAATTATTAACTTTTCAAGGTTTATACAAAAAAGACAAAAAACAAAAATACAAAAATTAAAAACACATATAATTTCATTCACTTATTTTCTTTTAACTTATTTCTCGGACCTCCTCATACCTCCTCTTTTTGTATTCCAATTCAAATTATTCATTCAGCAAATCCTCACCCTTAATTTTCACTTAACTTTACACCTTTCTTTCTTCTTTTTTCCCCCAATTATCTTAATCATTACAGCTGATAACCCCTTATTCAGTCCAACATCAATCTAACATTCATAAATGTTATTCACCTTTAGCTTTAATGATTACCGTATTTTTCGCTCTATAAGACACACTTTTTCCCTCCTAAAAAGTAAGGGGAAATGTGTGTGCGTCTTATGGAGAGAATGCAGTGACGGGCTGCCCTTCTCCCTCCTCGGGGAAAAGCCTGCAAGCGCCGCACACACGCTCCACGCGGCTCGTGAAAGGGAGCTCTGAGCAGAGCCTGGGATGCATACAGGCTCTGCTCAGCGCTCCCTTTAAAGAATACTTTTTTTCTTGCATTCCCCTTCTAAAAACTAGGTGCGCCTTATGGAGCGAAAAATACGGTATTGTCACAAATAAGTCATTACAGGATTCTCTGAATTCCTGAACTTTCCTCCGCCCCTATGTGGTTTCCATAGTTATTATTTTCCAACTGCATCATATAATGTTCTCCATATTTTCTTAACGCTCAGTTCTCACCATAGTTCTCATTACATTGCAAGTGTTTTTTTTAGAATCCTGCCGATGTGTTTAATTGTTTACAGTGTTCTTTTAAGTAACTTATAACTTTCCCCCATTCTTTATTGAATTTATTATCCTCTTGATCTCTGATCTTCCCTTTCGTTTTTGCCATTTTGGCATAGTCCATCATCTTTGTCAGCTTTTCTTCTTTTGTAGGTACTTTATATTCCTTCCATCTTTGGGCTAATAACATTTGCGCAGCTGTCATAGCATACATAAACAGTCTTTTCTGCTCCTTTGGTATTTCTGGACCTAGAATTCCTAATAAAAAAACTTCTGTTTTTTTCCACAAAAGTGTTTTTTTTAAATAATAATAATAATAATTCAACTCATTATAAATCATTTCCCAATATACTTTTGTCATCTTGCACAGTTGGGCCTGCCCAGTTTGCGTGTCTTTGGGGGGGGGTGTCTCAGAACCTGGGTCTGCTGGCTGCTGACTTTAATAGGGGATGGAAAATACTCGGGCCCGAAAGAGGTTCTGCTGTACATCCAATCCAGCCTGGGACATTGTGATCCTGTTAAAAGCAGGAACTGCAGGCAGGAAGATTTGTTTTCATTCCTTGGGCTCCAGCCCAACGATCCTTGCCATGCCACTTCAGCTGGTCCTGAGCCCCTTCATAGAATCATAGAATCATAGAGTTGGAAGAGACCACAAGGGCCATCGAGTCCAACCCCCTGCCAAGCAGGAAACACCATCAGAGCACTCCTGACATATGGTTGTCAAGCCTCTGCTTAAAGACCTCCAAAGTAGGAGACTCCACCACACTCCTTGGCAGCAAATTCCACTGTTGAACAGCTCTTACTGTCAGGAAGTTCTTCCTAATGTTTAGGTGGAATCTTCTTTCTTGTAGTTTGGATCCATTGCTCCGTGTCCGCTTCTCTGGAGCAGCAGAAAACAACCTTTCTCCCTCCTCTATATGACATCCTTTTATATATTTGAACATGGCTATCATATCACCCCTTAACCTCCTCTTCTCCAGGCTAAACATGCCCAGCTCCCTTAGCCGTTCCTCATAATGCATCGTTTCCAGGCCTTTGACCATTATGGTTGCCCTTTTCTGAGTAAGGGCTTTTTTTGGCGTTCTGGGAGCAGGGGGCCTGGGTCCTTTGAGCCTGTGGGCCTCCCCTGACCTTCCCCTCGGTCTCCTCCCTCCCTCTGCAGATGCTGTTCACACCCTCACCTGTGCCATCATGCTCCTCAACACTGACCTGCACGGGCAGGTAAGGCCATGGGAGATGGGGGGGTGGCTTTTGTATGCAGGGGGCCTAATGGAAAGAGGGCTTGCCTCCCACCTCGCGCTTCTGGGTCTAACTGTGCGTGTAGGGAAGGGAAACAGGAGGGGGGCCTTGGGGGAAGCACAATCTGGACGTTGCGTTACCTTGGGCCTGATGTGCACCTTTCCTCCCTTCCCTGCTTGTGACACGCAGCATAGCGGGCGGAGCATGACCTGCCAGGCTTTCCTCACCAACCTCGACGGGCTGAACGATGGCAAGAACTTCCCAAAAGAACAGCTGAAGGTAAAAAGGAGAGGGAGCCCTTTCCCCTTGTCCTGGAGGCGGGGGGAGAGAGACTGGGGGCTTAGCTTGGTTGGGCAGTGTCAGGGAACTGCCATCAGCTCAGAGGCAAGAGATGGAAGGGCAGTTGTGTTATAGGGAGCCTCCGAAAATCTTGCGAAGCAGTTCCTCCTCCAGCCAGGAGGGAAGCCCCACCTCCAGGGACCAGGGAATGCCTCAACCCCGAGCCTGAGCAGACCGGAGAGGTGGGAAGCGCACCCTTGCCAGCGCCCATTCTGCGCAGTAGTCTTTGGCACAGGGAGGGGCAGAAAAGGCTGGGGGTGACGCGACTTTTATGCTGGGGGAGGTACAAAAACCGACCACTCCCGGATTCTGCTAGCGATTGAGCCAGACATAAACTTACAACGCTCTTCACTGTGAATAGTTTGCCTGGTTACTCTCGAGCAACCGCCACACCCTGTGACAGGCAGCCTTGCTTAGGCCTTCTTTGTACGGAGGTGGGCAGCCTTCTGCCACTTTAGGTGCCAGCCAGGGGGACGACGGGCAGCCGTCCGCTTAGAAATTCCCCTGTACAAAAAAATTGTCTCTGTGTTGGGAACTTGGGACACAGAAGGGGAGAGGCTCCTGGGTTCACGTTCTCCTGGACGACGGGCCAGACCTTTTTAAGACGTGAAAATGTCTTTTAAAACGTTCTCTGTCTCGTCCAGCCAAAAGCTTGACTCTGAGCACCTCTGCCATCGTGCTTTGTTTGAGCTTCTGTCCCCAAGGGATCAGGTGCTCAGTTTTGGAGGAGAAGGGGAAATCCTGACAGACTTGCCCAGGCCCCTTCCAGCTGGCTTCTCCTTTGCCTCCTCGGGGGTGCAGCGGGTCCTGGGGGGACATGCGGCAGGGTGGGGCCTAGATGTGAAGAGGGAATCATAGACTGATGGTTCTCTTTTACACTCTCTCTCTCTCTAGGAGCTATATCATTCCATCCGCCAAGAAAAGCTGGAATGGGCTGCGTAAGTAAAGATGGTGGCAACGACGTTGGGGGGTGGGTGGGTGTCAGAACTTCTGAGTGGGCAGAAGAGAGGCCCATGGCTGCTCCTGCAAGGTGGCCCTCCAGCCCCAAATGCCCTGGGGGCACACAGAAAGAGAGAGAATTGAGGGGCCACAAACTCACTGGGAAATAATCTTCAGCCAGTCTGCTCCCAAAGGGGGGGACTTCAGGTGATGGACGGAGGCTGAGGCTGGTGGCAGCTGCCCTGGTCTGCCTTTGCGGTCTCTCCCACCATGGGGACCATAGAATTGTGGGAATGTTGTGGATAGAAGGAGAGGATATATTGATTAAATATTACCCTTCCTCACTCACACTAGTGAGTCAGTTGCAGAGTACATTCCCCAGTATATAACAGGAAGCTAGTTGGTAGAATCGTTTGAATCTCTTGAGTTAAGCAATCCAGTCTGGCTTGTCCAGATTGGGTTTGATGCTGGTGAATTCTCCTTTTATCCCTCTTAAAAAGACACAACAGTCTTCTTTTAAAAGTAATGCTAAGAAGTTTACTTACATTTAATTCACAGTAGGTTCCCTACTGGGACGCGGGTGGCGCTGTGGCCTTGTCAGTTTGCATTTCTTAGTACAGAAAGTATTGATCTGATGTGTAGAAATCTTTCCTGTTCTACTTAAATCATTAGGGTTCTGGAAGGTTTCTTTCTATGTGAAAGGAACAGGAAGAAGGTTCTTGTTTGGGTTATTCCTTCTGAGAAGCTGAGAACAGCTGGTTTAAACTGGTTCTGTTACCTTTCTGTCATAGTCATGCTGACCATAATAGTAAGGCCAGAAGGAGCCAGAGCTTACTTTCTCTTTCTATCTCTTTGTTCTGGTGTGGTGTTCTGTTCTGTATGCTATAGTGTTAAGGTTTATAAGTTACTGGAAGTTTGAGTTAAGTCTGCTGCAACTGGATTTTTTACGGACTGTGCCAATCCTGAATGTATTGGATTTGTGGCCATTATGCTCATTTGTCTTCAGTAGCAGTAAAGCTCTGCAGGATGAGATACAATTGCCTCTGGTCTGTTTTTGGGAACTCCGCAATGTGTTTAAGTCGTCCTCCTCCAACGATGACAGATACCTTTCCCCTCTGCTCCCGTAAGCGACATCAATGTTGACATCAGATTCAGCTTCCAGTTGGATCAGCTTCTGTTTGTGGGAGGGGAGGGCAGCCCAATGCCTGGGGGGGGGGTCGCCCTTGTGGCAGTCATGTCAGCTTTCGGAAAAGGAGTTGTTTTCTGCAGTGGCTGAATCAGGAGTTGTTGCTCACCCTGTCCTCTGTCCCCTCCGAAAGGCCTTTTCAGACAGACCCTCACGAAGCTTCTTTCTCCTCTTTCTGCTGCAGGGATGAGGAGGAGGAGGAGAAGTCGCTCAGCGCCGCGCTTCTCTCGCCCTCAGCATCCGGCCAGAAGAAAGCCAACCCTTTCCTGACTCTGTCGCACGACCCCGAGGCGAAAACCTACCGGCAGGGCCTCCTGGCGCGCAAGGTCCACGCGGAGGCCGATGGCAAGAAGAGTGAGTGCTGGGTCAGGGGGCACGGCAAGCAGCAGCCCACAGGGACCTGGGCCTGCGAGAGACATCAGCCGTCTCACATGCATGCCAGGCCTGGGGGCAAGCTGGGTGGGAGTGGGCAGTGGTTGGGGCACTCCTGTGCCACAGGGGTCCTAAGCAACCTCACAGGGGTCCTAAGCAGCCACAGGGGTCCGCCAGCCCCTCCTGGGCAGCCCTAGACACCAAGGTGCAGGCGGCAGACCCAACCTGACCGCTCCCCATCTCACTCTTTTGCAGCGCCCTGGGGCAAGAGAGGCTGGAAGATGTTTCATACGGTGCTGAAAGGGGTGGTTCTCTACTTCTCCAAGGTAACCAGGAGCAGGCCAGACCACCGCGGAAACCAAAGGACTTGCGCTGGCTGTGCAGTCCTTGGCCCTTCTCTCTCTTCTGGCATCTTTACTTCCCACCCACCCTTTCTGCTGACCCCTGGGGTCTCGCAGTTGCAGGTAGAGAGCTCCTGCTTTGCATGCAGAAAGTCCCAGGTTCAGTTCCGTACGGCTGGACTGGGAATGCCCTTCACCTCCACCATGAGAGCCAGTGTGGTGTAGTGGTTCAGAGCGGTGGACTCGTAATGTGGGGAACCGGGTTCGTGTCTCCGCTCCTCCACCTGCAGCTGCTGGGTGACCTTGGGCCAGTCACACTTCTTTGAAGTCTCTCAGCCCCACTCATCTCACAGAGTGTTTGTTGTGGGGGGGGGAGGGAAAGGAGATTGTTAGCCGCTTTGAGACTCCTTAAAGGGAGTGAAAGGCGGGATATCAAATCCAAACTCTTCTTCACCTGAGACCCTGGAGAGCCTCTGCTCATCTGGGTTAGGGCGTCCTGAGCTACAGGGACCATTGTGTGGTGTGTCTCTTTAACCAGGGGCTTCTTCCCAGGCTGGCTGAGTGGGACCCTCTGCCCTGGCTGCCGGCTCAGTTCCACCCAGGACCCCGTCCCCTGGCTCCGTGCATGTTATCCTGGGTCTGGCCTCCTGCCCACCCAGCCTGGCTGGCCTCGGGCGCCTCTCAGCTCATCTACCTGGGGTTAGTGCTGCAGGCAAAATCTCTGCTCTGCCCCCGCACCCCCGATTCAGCTTGCTCCTGCTGTTCTCGCAGGATGAGAGCCGGCCGGACGCCTCTGCCTCAGAGGAGCCCATCGGGGTTCACCACGCCCTGGCCGAGAAGGCCAGCAAGTACACCAAGCGGCCCCACGTCTTCCGGCTGCAGACGGCCGACTGGCGCATCTTCCTCTTCCAAGCCCCGTGAGTATTTGCAGACCTCTCTTGTATTTGCAGAGTTTGCAGGGCATCAGTTGAAGAAGGAGCAAAAAGAGCAAAAAGCGGCGCGCGCAGTTAGATCCATCTTTTAGATTTAGGGCAGCTAGTCTCAAACGTTTGTTGGGGGAGATCTAGGTGTTTTTTGTGGGGGGGAAGTTATTTGTCCTGTCTTCAAGCTTTTTATGATGGAGGACCTCTGTAGCCAACCCCAACGACACGATCTCAAGATGGAAGGGGAGGGAACAGCTGCAGTCGCCTGCGATTCCTGCGCAATGTTTGCCATCTTGCCAAAGGTTGCAGGCAGCTTTACCTGCAGCAATTGCATGTTGATTGCCCTCTTAAAAGAAGAAGAAGAAGAAGAGTTTGGATTTGATATCCCGCCTTTCACTCCCTTTAAGGAGTCTCAAAGCGGCTAACATTCTCCTTTCCCTTCCTCCCCCACAACAAACACTCCGTGAGGTGAGTGGGGCTGAGAGACTTCAGAGAAGTGTGACTGGCCCAAGGTCACCCAGCAGCTGCATGTGGAGGAGCGGGGACGCGAACCCGGTTCCCCAGATTACGAGTCCACCGCTCTTAACCACTACACCACACTGTCCAGCAACTGGAGGAACATGTAGCTACGCTCCAAAGAATTAGAGAGCTGGAGCTCTTCTTGGAAGCAACAGAGCACACCGTCTCCACCAAGGAGGAGACAGGGGACTCCCCTGAGAAGGAGTCTAGTTCACCAACACAGGAGCCAGATATATGGAGAAACGTGACTCAAAGAAGTAGGAGGCCCAGGGTTCACTCTGATTGCTTAGAAATACACAATCGCTTTGAGGTCCTCTCCCCTAGCATGGAAGACGAAGAGCAGACTCCATTTGAGGATCTCTCCCTCATTACAGTCGATCAGGTATATGAAGACGAGCAGCAAAGTCAGTCCTCAGGGAATGTGCAGGCGACCTTGGAACGGACAGCTCACAGAAGAACCCCGACCAAACCCAAGAGGAGGCGTGTAGTGGTGATAGGGGATTCCCTACTGAGGGGAACAGAAGCAGTGATCTGTGGGCCTGACAAGATGTCTCGGGAAGTGTGCTGTCTCCCCGGGGCTAAGATCCAAGATGTAACTGAACGACTGCAAGGAATCATAAAACCCACTGACAAATACCCCTTCCTCTTGGTTCATGTGGGAACCAATGACACTGCAAGCAATAGCCTCCAGAAGATCAAAAGAGACTACGAGGCTCTCGGCAGGAAATTGAAGCAACTAAATGCACAAATTGTCATCTCATCTGTCCTCCCAGTTGAACGACGTGGCCCAGGGAGAGAGGGGAAAATAGTGGAAGTGAACAGCTGGCTTCGCAAATGGTGTAAACAGGAACGGTTTGGATTCTTAGATCACGGACTGCAGTTTCTTGAAGATGGACTTCTGGCAAGTGATGGGCTGCACCTCACAACGGTTGGGAGAAATATTTTTGCCAAAAATCTCAGAAACCTCATCAGGAGGGCTTTAAACTGACTAATGTGGGGGAGGGAGACAGTACTCCTGAAGGTAGGAGTCTATCAATTAATGAAGATGATCATCCAAATGTCATAGACCAAATGGAGCAAACAGCACGCGGACCTAGTGGTGGGAGGAAAAAATCCTTAAATAAGAGACACGGGGGAATGATTAATGGACTTCAATGTCTGTACACTAATGCACAAAGCATGGGAAATAAACAAGATGAGCTTGAGCTCTTGGTACAGCAAACTAAATATGACATAATAGGCATCACTGAAACCTGGTGGGATAAGTCCCACGATTGGAATGTAATAATGGGGGGATACAATCTATTTCAGAGAAACAGACCAGACAAGAAAGGAGGAGGAGTGGCGTTATATATCAGGGATGTGTATACCTGTGAAGAGATCCAAGATTTAGATCCTCAAAGCCAAAGTGAGAGCATTTGGGTCAAAATTAAGGGAGAGAAGAATAACAGAGACCTCATTGTGGGAGTTTACTATAGATCCCCAAGCCAAACGGAGGACATAGATGATGCCTTCCTGGAACAGATGGCCAAGCATGCAAAAGGGAGATAGTAGTAATGGGGGACTTCAATTACCCGGATATTTGTTGGACGTCAAACTCAGCCAAGAGCATAAGGTCAAACAGATTCCTCACTGGCCTTGCAGACAACTTCATTGTCCAGAAAGTGGGAGAAGCAACAAGAGGAACAGCCATTTTAGATCTGGTCCTAACCAATGTTGATGACCTGGTTAGTGGGGTAGAAGTGGAAGGATCATTAGGCGCGAGTGATCATGCTCTTCTGAAGTTTACTATACAGCGGAAAGGAGCAGCCAAGCATACTAGGACTCAATTTCTTGACTTTAAGAAAGCCGACTTCATAAAACTTAGGGAAGTGCTGGGTGAGATCCCATGGACAACAATACTAAAAGGAAAGGGAGTTCATGATGGCTGGGAGTTTGTTAAGAGGGAGATACTAAAAGCACAACGTCAGGCAATACCAATGAGACGGAAACATGGAAGGTGCCTAAAGAAGCCAGGGTGGCTATCTAAAGAACTTTTAACTGAATTAAGATTTAAAAAGAATGTGTACAAAAAATGGAAAAGGGGGGAAACCACCAAAGAGGAATTCAAACAAATAGCCAGCACGTGTAGACACAAAGTCAGAAAAGCTAAAGCACAGAATGAACTCAGGCTTGCTAGAGAGGTTAAAAGCAACAAAAAAGGCTTTTATGGGTATGTTCGTAGCAAAAGGAAGAACAAAGAAACAATGGGGTCACTCAGAGGAGAAGATGGTGAAATGCAAACAGGGGACACAGAAAGGGCTGAACTACTCAATGCCTTCTTTGCCTCAGTCTTCTCCGATAATGAAAACAATGCCCGACCTGAAGAATTTGGAGCAAATGATTCAGCAAAGGAAACACAGCCCAGAATAACTAAGGAGATAGTACAAGAATATTTGGCTAGTTTAGATGTATTCAAGTCTCCAGGGCCAGATGAACTGCATCCAAGAGTATTAAAAGAACTGGCAGATGTGATCTCAGAACCACTGGCAGTCATCTTTGAGAATTCCTGGAGAACAGGCGAAGTCCCGGCAGACTGGAGGAGGGCAAATGTTGTCCCTATTTTCAAAAAGGGGAAAAGAGAGGACCCAAATAATTACCGCCCAGTCAGTCTGACATCAGTAGCAGGGAAGATTCTGGAACAGATCATTAAGCAAACAGTCTGTGAGCACCTAGAAAGGAATGCTGTGATCACCAATAGTCAGCATGGATTTCTGAAAAATAAGTCATGTCAGACTAACCTGATCTCGTTTTATGACAGAATTACAAGCCTGGTAGATGAAGGGAACGCAGTGGATGTAGCCTACCTTGATTTCAGCAAGGCATTTGACAAGGTGCCCCATGATATTCTTGTAAAGAAGCTGGTAAAATGTGGTCTTGACTATGCTACCACTCAGTGGATTTGTAACTGGCTGACTGACCGAACCCAAAGGGTGCTCATCAATGGTTCCTCTTCATCCTGGAGAAGAGTGACTAGTGGGGTGCCACAGGGTTCTGTCTTGGGCCCGGTCTTATTCAACATCTTTATCAACGACTTGGATGATGGACTCAAGGGCATCCTGATCAAATTTGCAGATGACACCAAACTGGGAGGGGTGGCTAACACCCCAGAGGACAGGATCACACTTCAAAACGACCTTGACAGTTTAGAGAACTGGGCAAAAACAAACAAGATGAATTTTAACAGGGAGAAATGTAAAGTATTGCACTTGGGCAAAAAAAATGAGAGGCACAAATACAAGATGGGTGACACCTGGCTTGAGAGCAGTACATGTGAAAAGGATCTAGGAGTCTTGGTTGACCACAAACTTGACATGAGCCAACAGTGTGACGCGGCAGCTAAAAAAGCCAATGCAATTCTGGGCTGCATCAATAGGAGTATAGCATCTAGATCAAGGAAAGTAATAGTGCCACTGTATTCTGCTCTGGTCAGACCTCACCTGGAGTACTGTGTCCAGTTCTGGGCACCACAATTCAAGAAGGACACTGACAAACTGGAACGTGTCCAGAGGAGGGCAACCAAAATGGTCAAGGGCCTGGAAACGATGCCTTATGAAGAACGGCTAAGGGAGCTGGGCATGTTTAGCCTGGAGAAGAGGAGGTTAAGGGGTGATATGATAGCCATGTTCAAATATATAAAAGGATGTCACATAGAGGAGGGAGAAAGGTTGTTTTCTGCTGCTCCGGAGAAGCGGACACGGAGCAATGGATCCAAACTACAAGAAAGAAGATTCCACCTAAACATTAGGAAGAACTTCCTGACAGTAAGAGCTGTTCGACAGTGGAATTTGCTGCCAAGGAGTGTGGTGGAGTCTCCTACTTTGGAGGTCTTTAAGCAGAGGCTTGACAACCATATGTCAGGAGTGCTCTGATGGTGTTTCCTGCTTGGCAGGGGGTTGGACTCGATGGCCCTTGTGGTCTCTTCCAACTCTATGATTCTATGATTCTATGCTACCTCCTCGGCTCAGGATTTCCTTTTGGCTCCCTCTGAGGCAGAAGCACTCCTGGGTTCAAGGGAGATAGGCCTCCCCAAACCACTGCCGCTTCCTCCTCACCTGAGCGATTCGTAAGCTTCACAGATCCAAAAAGAAAAGCAACAAAGGATGGCTTTGGGCAGGAAGCAGCAAATCGCATTCGGAAAGACGGGGTCACTTCGGTTCTTGGGGTATTAGTGACACAGCAGCAACATTCTTCATCAGCAAGCATAGAGCAAGCAGTTTTAGTTTTTTAAGTGTGTATTCAAAACGGAGAAACAGGCTTTGGTCTCTGGCGTGCCTCAAAATCTGCCCCTGTCACTTAACTATAGTCTTCGTCGGCATTCCTGGAGAGTCAAGGTTACTGCTGTTCCCATTTAACTGCGTGAAGAGGCCCAACAGTAAACAAATTCTTGCAGAAGGAGGAGAGGTATGGGACCCAATCCTGCTAGGCTGAAGCCCAGCTCTGCCTGCTGGGATGTGATGGCTCTTGGGATATGGCTGTATACAGTGGTACCTCCGGTTACATACACCTTGGGTTACAAACACTTCGGGTTACAGACTCCGCTAACCCAGAAGTAGTACCTCGGATTAAGAAGTTTGTCCCAGGAAAAGAACAGAAATCGTGCACACCGGTGGTGCGGCGGCAGCAGGAGGCCCCATTAGCGAAAGTGATACCTCAGGTTAAGAACAGTTACAGGTTAAGAACGGACCTCCGGAACGAATTAAGTTCGTAACCAGAGTAACCACTGTAAAGGGACCCCTGACCGTTAAGTCCAGTTGCGGATGACTCTGGGGTTGTGGCACTCATCTCGCTTTATTGGCTGAGGGAGCCGGCGTACAGCTTCTGGGTCATGTGGCCAGCATGACTAAGCCACTTCTGGCGAAACAGAGCAGCGCACAGAAACACTGTTTACCTTCCCACTGGAGTGGTACCTATTTATCTACTTGCACTTTGACATGCTTTCAAACTGCTAGGTTGGCAGGGGCAAGGAGCTCACCCCGTTGCAGAGATTCAAACTGCTGACCTTCTGATCGGCAAGCCCTAGGCTCTGTGGTTTAGACCACAGCGCCACCTGCATCCAACCACTGTAAAGGATTTTATTATTTGACAACCACAATTCTGTTTCTGGATTGCAATTTGAAACATAGCTAAACCTGGTGATGTGTGTGTAACTCTTGCCTGCTGGTTTGAGGGCTGCCTGGAGTAAGTCATGCCTGCTGCGTGCAGACTCCTGCTCGGATACCTCCTGTCGACTGTCTTCCTTCTGCATTTTCCTCAGACTGATGCCACCACCAAGCAAGGGCCGATGGGGCTCTTGGGAGCAGGAAAGCTTGCTAGATTAGAAACATGCATTCACTTGGAACCTTCTACCATATGTGGTATTGGGATGCGGGTGGCGCTGATGTCTAAACCACAGAGTCGGTGGTTCAAATCCCCGCGACGGGGTGAGCTCCCGTTGCTCAGTCCCTGCTCCTGCCAACCTAGCAGTTCCAAAGCACGTCAAAGTGCAAGTAGATAAATAGATACCACTCCAGCAGGAAGGTAAACGGCGTTTCAGTGAGCTGCTCTGGTTCGCCAGAAGTGGCTTAGTCATGCTGGCCACATGACCCAGAAGCTGTACGCCGGCTCCCTCGGCCTGTAAAATGAGATGAGTGCAGCAACCCCAGAGTCGTTCACGACTAGACCTAACAGTCAGGGGTACCTTTACCTTGACCTTACCATATGTGGTGGACATGTCCACAGTTTAGAAAGTTCTGGGACATGATCCATGAAGAAATAAAAAAGTTACTAAGAACTTCACATAGTAAAAGACCAGAAACCTATCTTTTGGGAATAATGAACAGTGATATTCCAAATGAAAAAAACTTATATTTTATGTACGCGACATCAGCGGCGAGAATTCTGTTGGCTAAGTAACTGGAAGGGTAACCAGGTACTGACCAAAGAGGAATGGTTATGTAAATTATGTGAATATTTGGAACTGGCCAAATTTACGGATAAGACTAAAGCCAATGAATTCAGTCAAGAAGGAATGGAATTGCTTGAATGACTATTTAGAAAGACAAGGTTCAAATGCAAAAAATTGGCTGTGTCTAGAATGACCTTGTGAATGGAAAAGGGGAAGTATACATATATGCACATCTGTATATTAAGATGAAAATAATACTGAAATACAGGTAAAATATGAAAGGTGAAAAGAATTGTGAGAGTGATGGAAGTCTATTATTTTTATTTTGTAAAATATTGTTAATTGTATTGAAATATTATATTTTCTTTATTCTTTTACTGTCTACCTTTCTTTGCATTTTTTCTTCTTTACTTTTTCTTCCTTTCTGTTTTATTGGATATTATTCTTTATGTATGGTTTTGTTTTGATGTATTTACTTTGCAATATAACAAAGATTAAAATTAAAAGGGGGGAAAAAACGAGAAACATGCATTCATATAACTCTCCCTGCCCTCTCCTGTTTACCTAGGACCGCAGCGGAAATGAGTTCCTGGGTTTCCCGGATAAACCTGGTGGCTGCCATGTTCTCTTCGCCACCCTTCCCAGCAGCTGTGGGCTCCCAGAGGAAGTTCATCCGGCCAGTTCTTCCGACGGCACCTTCCAAGAACTCCCTGGTGTGTGTTCTGGGGCTCCTTCAGCAGGCTGCTTTGCCGCTGGTGCACAGAAATGGCAGGATGGGGGAATTTGGGGTGGGCATCAGAGCGCAGCCCATGGGCTGCCCCAAACCCTTCTGTGGCTCGCTCCCCAGCTGCAACTTCCTGCCAGATCCTGGGCAGGTAAAGCCGATCAACAACCTGTTCCTCTTGCTGCAGGAGGACCAGCACTTTTCCCATGAATCCTGGATGGACCAGGTGTCAGACGACCTCTTGGAGCACCAGCGGAACCTGCCCAGCAAGCGGGGCAGGGGCCGGGACCTGGAAGAGTATCAACTCAAGAAGGAATATTTGCTCTACGAGGTGGGCAAGGACCAGGCCTGTCTTTTGCAGGGGGCGGGAGGGGAACCTGCAGAAGATGCTCCCACTGTATTCCTCCCCACTTTGAATGCTCAGAACACCTCCCGTATTTTTCGCTCTATAAGACACACTAAAAAGTAAGGGGAAATGTGTGTGCGTCTTATGGAGCGAATGCAGACGGGAGGCTCTGCTCAGTGCTCCCTTTAAAGAGCCGTGCACACGCTCCACGTGCTCTTTAAAGGGAGCACGGCTCTTGGGGGAGTCTTAGCCACGCACAGCCTCTCCTGGGCCGGGGGGTGAAGGTCCCCCCCCCCCCCGAAGAGGCTGCGTGCGGTTATCCCATTCTGGGATTCAGAATTTTTTTTCTTGTTTTCCTCTTCCAAAAACCAGGTGCGTCTTATAGAGCGAAAAATACAGTAACTTGTAAAAACATACATAACTTCTCCAGGGCAAGGTTTTTACAAACGGAGAGTTTGCATGTTGCTGAGGTCTTTGCTGGCTGCTTTGCTCTCAGGCTGCCAATTCTGAGCTTTTCCTTATCCAAATGCCTCCTCACAGTCCTGCGGTCTTTTGCAACCTTCCCCAGTGAGTGCAACACATCTGCCGCAATAAATCTCACTACTGCTCCTTTAAAAGAAAGAAAAATCTGCAGTAACCTGCCACTTTTGCATGCGGTTGTGTACCCTGACCGTAAAAGCTGTTTTGACAGTGGAATGGACTCCCTTGAAAAGAGGTGGACTTTCCTTTGTTGGAGGCTCTTAAACAGAAGGAAATAAGTAGCTATCTCATCTTTAAAAGACATCTGAGGGCAGCCCTTTTTAGGGAAGTTTTTAATATTTACTGCTGTATTGTTTTTAACACTCGATTGGAAGCTGCCCAGAGTGGCTGGGGAATAAAAAATTATTATTATTATTATTATTATTATTATTATTATTATTATTATTATTGATTTGGAGGGAGGCAGTGTGGCGTAGTGGTTCAGAGCGGCAGACTCGTAATCTGGTGAACCGGGTTCGCTTCCCTGCTCCTCCACATGCAGCTGCTGGGTGACCTTGGGCCAGTCACACTTCTTTGAAGTCTCTCAGCCTCACTCACCTCACAGAGTGTTTGTTGTGGGGGGGGAGGGAAAGGAGATTGTTAGCCACTTTGAGACTCCTTTGGGTAGTGATAAAGCGGGATGTCAAATCCAAACTCCTCTTCTTCTTCTTGAAGGGCCACCTGTCAGATTCTCCAGTTGTGATCCCTGCATCACAGAGGGTTGGGCTAGACGACTCTTTTGCGGTGTCTTCAAGCTCTACAGCTTTGATAATTACAGTGGTACCTCAGTTTACAGACGCTTCAGGCTACAGACTCTGCTAGCCCAGAAATAGTACCTCAGGTTAAGAACTTTGCTTCAGGATGAGAACAAAAATTGTGCGGCAGCGGCAGGAGGCCCCATTAGCTAAAGTGGTGTCTCAGGTTAAGAACAGTTTCAGGTTAAGAACGGACCTCCAGAATGAATTAAGTTCTTAAATTGAGGCACCACCGTACGTGATTTTAGACTACAGAAACATTAACTATGGACATATTTTGCATCCTTAATCCTGCGTGAGAAGATGGGGAGACCTCCTCCGTTAACAGGATGAACCTTCTCCCTGGTCCTGTGTCTGAGGGGCGCTGCCCTAGTTGACTCCCTCAGGTGCTGACGGCCAGAGGCGGCCTTCCCCTCCCCACCCCCCACATGACCCCCTGCCTTCTTTTGTCCCTTTGTGCAGAAGCGTCGCTACGAGACCTACGTGAGGCTGCTGGAGGTGAAGCTGGCCGGCGAAGACACGGAGGACCTTGAGCAGTGGGAGGCCCGGCTGGGGGAGGCGGGCGAGTTGCCGGCCGAGGAGGCCTGCTCGTCCCTGCAGAAGTCCCACTCCAGCCCCTCCCTGAACGTGGACGGGCTGCCTGCGGGGGTCAAGGTGAAGCGGAACATTTCTGAGCGCCGGACAGTACGCAAAATCATCCCCAGGCGCAATAAGCACTTGCTGTGAGGGTCCCTGCCCTCCAGTGCTGCCGCTGCCACCGCCGCCCTCACTGGAGATGGGAGGCCCTTCTGTCTTTCCCTCACCCCATCCCTTTGGGTCTCAGCCTTCGAAGCCCAAAGTGGACACACGGTACGAAAGGAGGAGCGCTGCCCTCTGAATCGGCGCTTGCAGAATTTGGACTCCAGGTGGCGCAACGTCTCAAGAAACAGATGGGCAGAGGCTGTTGTGGGCACAGTCTCCAGGGCATCGCCCACACCACCCGCCTTCAACGCAGAGACTCAGGGAAGTGTCCTGCCTGCTGCTGCTGGGCTCCGCTTTCGGGGGCTCCGCCTTCTGCTGCCTTAATCCCCGTCCCTCATTCCTCAATCGCTGCCACTGGGCAGCTGTGACCTTTGTGCAATAAACAGAGATATGCAGGGACTCAGCCTGGATGTTGAGGGCCAGTGGGGAGGTGGAACAGCTCCCAGGACCCTTTTGCCCCAGAGGGAGAGGGTGCCTGGGGAGAATTGAAGGCCTCTCACCCCAAAACTCCTAATATAGTGGAACCTCGGCTCCCGAACGCCTTGGGAGCTGAACGTTCCGGCTCCCAAACGATCGAAAACCGGAAGTGATTGTTCCAGTTTTCGAACGTTCTTTGGAAGCTGAACGTCCGGCGCGGCTTCCACAGCTTCCGATTGGCTGCAGGAAGTTGCACTTTGGTTCCCGAACCATTTTGGGAATCAAATGGACTCCCTGAATGGATTAAGATTCCACTGTAACTGATCCCAGTGTCTTCATGTAGATACCAAATACAGTGGTACCTCGGGTTACATACGCTTCAGGTTACATACCCTTCAGGTTACAGACTCCGCTAACCCAGAAATATTACCTCAGGTTAAGAACTTTGCTTCTTTGAGAGCCAGTGTGGTGTAGTGGTTCAGAGCGGTGGACTCGTAATCTGGGGAACCGGGTTCGCTTCCCTGCTCCTCCACATGCAGCTGCTGGGTGACTTTGGGCCAGTCACACTTCTCTGAAGTTTCTCAGCCCCACTCACCTCACAGAGTGTTTGTTGTGGGGGAGGAAGGGAAAGGAGAATGTTAGCCGCTTTGAGACTCCTTAAAGGGAGTGAAAGGCGGGATATCAAATCCAAACTCCTCTTCTTCTTCTTCAGGATGAGAACAGTAATTGTGCAGTGGCAGTGGGAGGCCCCATTAGCTAAAGTGGTGCTTCAGGTTAAGAACAGTTTCAGATTAACCACAGACCTCCAGAACGAATTAAGTTCTTAACCCGAGGTACCACTGTAGAACTGTGATTAGTCCCCCACAGCGCCCCATAGCAGAGCTGCCAGGGGGCCAGAAGACACTATCCCAGTGCTCCTCTCTGGACTCTACCCTGAACATAGGATTGGAGCAAGGTCTCTCTCCTCTCATCCCACTCTCTGCAGAAGTCATCCATCAGGGTGACCAAGGTTGACTTGGTTCCATGGCCAGATCCGGACCCAGATTGGAATGGATCTAAATAATTGGTGTTTGCAGCTGCCCCCCCTCCACCTTTGCCTAAAACTGCATCTAGTCGATAGTTGCTCCCATCCAATGGTTCCGAACCGGTTTCTTTAGGCACAGTCACACTACGGCTGCTTTCAGTGCAGCAGCGACTAGTGAAGAGTTAGCCACGCTCTAGAGCCAACCAATCAGCCCCTCTCTGCTAGATTTAATGAACCAGGAGGGGTGAGGGGGGCACACGGTCACATTGCCACCAGCACCTTGCCCACACCAGCTGATTGCATAAGGTGAAACTGGTAACACGAAACACCTGCAATGACTGCACTGGGTACTTCAACCGCAGCTGCGAGAAGTGCAGAGTCAAGACCACTCCAAAGTTGAACAATCTTTATCCTCAAAGTGTGTAGCCGGTTAGTCGCAGCGGGTCTCCGAGGACCCCAGAGGGTCCTTCCCCACAATGGGAATCAGAAACCTCCAGAATGTCCAGAATAGGTCCACTGGCCGGCTGCAAGAAGATTCAATAAAAAAGGGACCCCTGACCATTAGGTCTGGTCGCGGATGACTCTGGGGTCACGGCGCTCACCTCGCTTTACTGGCCGAGGTCATGTGGCCAGCATGACTAAGCCGCTTCTGGCAAACCAGAGCAGCACACGGAAAGGCCGTTTACCTTCCCACCGGAGCGGTACCTATTTATCTACTTGCACTTTGTGTTTTCAAACTGCTAAGTTGGCAGGAGCAGAGACCAAGCAACGGGAGCTCACCCCGTTGCGGGGATTCGAACCGCCGACCTTCTGATCGGCAAGCCCAAGGCTCAGTGGTTTAACCCACAGCTCCACCCACATCCCAAGCGGATGCAATGCAAGCTACCAAATGAGCCTTTTCTTTTGCAGCCCGCACTGCCTACCAGAACAGAAGGCCCTGAACCTAGGAGCAACCACAAACAGTTGAGAGCGGTGGTGACCCTTTCCCCATACCCCTCCCCCCCCCAGCTTTGGGGAAGATGCCTGGTGCTTGCACCCCTTGTGTGTGGCACAAAGGGGCCAGAGCAGCTGCTGTTGGGGGCGGACACAGGTACATCCTCCATCCTCCGGTGGCAAAGTGGCTGGCTAGCTGGCTCCAGGATCACCATTGCAATGGGGGGCAGGAGTGGCGCCCCCTCCCTGTTCTATCAAAGTCTACTATGAGTGGGCGGACGAGGGGTATCTCACAGAGGTGACTGTTAGGAGGAGTGGCTCAGCAGGAGAGGGAGCGACTATGGGGGGGGCACTAAGAGTTGTTCTGACTCTGCTTAGGGACCCCCAATCGCTGCCTCGGATTGGTTACTCCTGGAATCCGAAGTAGCAGCAGCACTGATTGGTTCCCCTGGCAAGGGCTGTAGGGTTCACAAAGGCGGAACTGGCCATTCCTTTGGAGGGAGGGAGGAACCTTTCAAGCCCCCGAAGGCAGGAAAAAGACAGCAAAAGAATAGCAGGCCGGAGTCGGACCCCCAACAGCCACAAAACCCGGAAACGCAGACAGCGCTTATAACTTTAAGAAGGAAAGCTCCGCTGTTTCCTTCAAGGGTTCCCCACAGAAGACAGGCGCTTCGGTAGCCATTGGCTACATAAAGCAAGTCAGGAGAGCAGAAGAGGGTCTCTGAGCCTGTGCAAAGTACCCCCGCAGAGGGAACGCCTTCTAGGCACCCGCGGCCGCCCTCCTCGAGGGGCTTTTCTCAGGTGCGCCGGGCACAGAGCGAGGACAGCGGCGCCGTCGAGCCTCTGCCGCCGCCAGTGGGAGCGCCCGTGCGCCCAGGGCGCAGCAGTTGCCCGGACGCGCCCCGGGGAACCCAGCGCAGGGCGCGGTCTCCGGTGCCGTCGGGGGCCAGTCCTGGCCCGGCAGGCTCCGCTGCCTTCGCCCCCTTCTCCTCCTCCTCCTCCTGCCCTCGGCGGGCGGGCGGCGCGGCAATTCCAGCTGCCGCCGTTGCAACGAGGACGGAGGCAATGATCCTTCAAATTGCCACATCTGTATAATCTGCCTTTGATTTTCTGCTCCATGAAGTTTTATTTCCGATTGTTCCTCTCCCCGGCCGCGGGGGCTTCTTCCGCTCTCGGCCGACGGGGCGTCGCCTTCGCGCCCCGCTCCCGCCGAGCTCTTTTCCCCGGGGGCCGCCCGACAAGGCTAAGAGAGGGGTCGCCCCCGGCATGGGCTCCCGGGTCGCGGTACCTTCCACTAGCCCCCCGGTCCGGTTCTGTGGGCAGCCTCCCGGAAGCCACGATCTCGACCTCTCTCCTGCCTGCAGTTTGGGTGCCTGGCGGAGGATGCCTGTTTCTAACCCCCAAAGGGCCGGATTTGGCCCAGCGGCCGCCAGCCGCTGACTCTTCCTTGTTCCAGTGGCGCAGGCGACCCGGCATCTCCTCCTGCCCCAGTCGCGTTTCCCGCAGGGAAGCCGATTCCCTTGGTAGCTGTTGACTCGGAGGTTTCCAAAGCGCATTAAAGCAGCGGTTCCGAACGGCTTGAAACCAGGTCAGATCACCAGCTCACCGAGCTCAGTTTTGTCTGCACTGGCTCTCCAGAGCCTTACCTGGAATCAGTGGCGTGGCGTGGGGGGTGCAGGGGGGCCGGCCGCACCGGGCGCAACATCTGGGGGTTAGGGTTAGGGGGCGCAAATTACTTGCCTTGCCCCGGGTGCTGACAACCCACGCTACGCCACTGACCTTCTCATCTAGAATTCACAGACTCCAGCTCTCCCACTGTGACATCTAAATTCTTAGGTCCCAGGGATGATATCCTTCCAATTCCCAGCAGAAACCTGATATGACCAACCATGATAAAACCGCTAGCATATTTACTACAGCTAAGCAGGGTCTGGTCTGGTTTCAAATTGGATGGGGGACCCCAATGAAATTCCTGCATTGCGGGGGGTTGGACTAGATGGGCCCTTTATTGTGTGATCAAGAGTGCCAAATGTCTTAAAGCAAGTTTATTGACTCACTTCCTTTGAAAGCACTTTTGGCTTCTTTAAAAAAGCTGAATCTTTAGAAGTTGCAAGTTTGTTTTACAAAGCATTGGCTTAAAAAAACCCCATGCTTTTTTCATTAAAAAATAAAAATAAAAGTGCAGATACTTTGAAGTTTTTGGAGTTTTTACCATAACACCTTTTGCATTATCACCACCCCACATGGGCATAGCCAGGATTTATGTTATGGGGGGGGGGCAGAACCTCAGTTAAGTACTTTTTTATTTGATATAGGGGCTATGTCCATACCACCCCAGGATCCTAGAGCAGGTGTAGAGAACTTTTGGCCCTCCATAAGTTGCTGGACTACAACCCCCATGAGCCTCAGCAAACATGGCTGATGGTCAGGAATGATGGGAGCTGTAGTTCAGCAACATCCAGAGTGCCAGATGTTCCCCACACCTGGGCTAGGGACAAAAAGATTCTTTCAACTGTCACTTGAACTTGGGACCACACAGCGTGGTTCTTCTTCCCTCAACTGGTCCCCATCTTCTTTTGCCAACAGATGGAAAGAGAAGGATTTCCCCTTCCCCAAAATGAAGGCTGAGGACCACGAGCCTGTTGGATACTTAAAATGCAGTCAAAACCAACCATGCATGGTTGCTAAATAGACACAGGACAGGACAGCTGAAGCTCAAGAGTCCTGTAAGTTTCCTGGTTGGCTTATTGCCACACCAAAGAGATGACTGCTGATATCCTGACCAAGCGTCTACCAAGAGACAGCTTCCAGAACCACCATTCCTTACACCCCACAACAGAACTCAGTCGCTGAAAGAAATTTCAGCTCAATCATGGAGATGGCAAGGTGCATGTTAAAAAGATGCATCTCTACCCCAATGCATGTGGGGAGGCGCAGCAGCAACTGTGGCGTATCACCAGAGCAGACTGCTGCTAATAGAAGGAGCTAAATGCACACCTTTTGAGCTTTGGTAATCTGTCTCCCAGGGACGCGGGTGGCGCTGTGGGTTAAACCACAGAGCCTAAGACTTGCTTATCAGAAGGTCAGCGGTTCGAATCCCCGCAACGGGGTGAGCTCCCGTTGCTCAGTCTCTGCTCCTGCCAACCTAGCAGTTCGTAAGCACATCAAAGTGCAAGTATATAAATAGGGACCGCTCTTGTGGGAAGGTAAACGGTGTTTTCGTGCGCTGCTCTGGTTCACCAGAAGCAGCTTAGTCATGCTGGCCACATGACATGGAAGCTGTCTGCGGACAAACGCCGGCTCCCTCAGCCTATAGAGCAAGATGAGCGCCGCAACCCCAGAGTCGTCCACGACTGGACCTAACGGTCAGGGGTCACTTTACCCTTTAATCTGTCTCCCATCTGAGCACAACAAAGCTGAGACAAGGAATAGTGTTGTGGACTTTTCTGAGAAATCAGAAGAAGCCAAAGACCTTATACAGTGGTACCTCGGGTTACAGACGCTTCAGGTTACAGACGCTTCAGGTTACAGACGCTTCAGGTTACAGACTCCGCTAACCCAGAAATAGTACCTCAGGTTAAGAACTTTGCTTCAGGATGAGAACAGAAATTGGTGGTGGTGATGTGGCGGCAGCTGGTGGGAGGCCCCATTAGCTAAAGTGGTGCTTCAGGTTAAGAACAGTTTCAGGTTAAGAACGGACCTCCAGAACGAATTAAGTTCTTAACCCAAGGTATCACTGTATACTTCTCATCACAAACGTCAATGTCCAGATCTGCCTTCCAGTGTCATGGCCCCCTCTGCAAGCGATTCACAAGAAGAAGATACAGAGGACTAGACTCCTGGCAGCAGCACCAGAGACGAAGGGGAGCAGCTCAGTGGAGACAAGCCTGCTGTGGAGGAGGAGGAAGCTGATGAGACCACAGGTCCAGGACTACAGTTCAGACGCTCATCCAGAACCCTACTTTGCAGGGTCGGCGTTACCTCAGGGGACCTTCCATGTGGGAAGAGATAGAGATGCCAGCTGCAGAAGTCAGTCTATGGAGGGAGGCTGCACAGGAGGAGATATGGATGCATTGCATCAAAACAACACTTGAATCCTTACCTTCTGGGAAGAAGGCCCTAGGAAGTAAGTGGGGCAACCAGAGTTGCCTAGAGCTGTCCCAGAGTGAGAAATTCCACACAAGGACAAAGCACATCGGGATGAAGTATCACTATGTACATGAGGCCATCCAAGACGGACTTGTGTAGTTGGCTTATTGCCGCATCAAAGAGATGACTGCTGATATCCTGACCAAGCGTCTACCAAGAGACAGCTTCCAGAACCTTTGAGTCAAGATGGGACTCTGGGTGGTTTCATAAAAGAGCATGTATGTTGTTTTGCCTGAGAATGGGTGCGTGGGATATTTGCAGTGCAGTCAAACCAACAATGAATGTTTGCTAGATAGGCACTGGATAGGAGCTGAAGCTCATCGAGTCCTGTAAATTTGCTAGAGAGGGCTCTGAGAGACACACCCAGGTGCCTGGTCAGGGGGAAGGTCTATGCATATGTAACATCTCACCTGGCTGCGTACTTGCTCTTTGCTCTCACCTCTATTTCCACAACGTGACTAATTTTAAACTAAAGTATGTCTTTGTAACTGGATTATCATTTTAAGCCTGCCTGAACAAAACTGCTGTATCTGTTACTCTTCAACAAGTATTCTGAGTGAGTAAATGTTATTCTTTTCTAAAACTTTGTGCGGTTATTGTTTTAAGGGAAGAAAGGGGGGAAACACCAGAAGAATCCAGTCTGCCTTGAAGCATCCAGGATTACTTAAACTAAAGGCTAAAACTAGCCTATTAAAGCTTCCCTTTTAAGGGGCAAAGGTATGGCATGCTGCTTCCTCAACATAAGGAAAGAAAGATAATATCTAATAAATATCTTCTCTCCTAGCATCTATACACATCCCTACAGAGCCAAGGGTTTCGTCATTAATACAAACTGCTTTTATTCAAAGGGATGCAGAGGAGGAGACTGTTCTGTGCTGATGGAGGCAGGGCGAAAACCCACACCCATTTCCCAGGGGTGCAGCTTGTGTAAAGTTCTGTCTATACAGCAAGAAACAAAGGCATATAGACGTGGACACACAGCACAACTCAACACCTACCATGTTCCAGCAGCTCTGCTTCAGTTTCCACTAGGTAAAGGAAGAGCTCAACCCCTCAAAAAGGACAAGGCCCTCAACATCTTGCCTTGGCAACTTTGCAGGTACCCTGCCAACCCTGAAATGAGATCAGGTCTGCACATGTTGGCAAGAGCAGTTTGCTGGCCAGATCTTGCCCCTGTATTAGAGCAAGCCAGTAAAAGAGGATGAGGGGGAAAGAGCCCACCAGGAGAGGAATTGTGAGATTTGACTTGGAGTTGAAGGCTGAGAATCCTCCACTGGGAAATTTCCCACCAGCTGTTTGTTGTGCCCCACTCCTTCTGACCGAAAGATGCTCAGCCCATCTGTCTTCGCGCCATCTGTAACTGAATCGGCCACCCCTGCCTTCGCCCACAAAAGTTGCACTTGGGGTCCTTATCTGTGAGGCTGCATTTGTGCCTTCCTTTTCCTGCTGTTCAAACATGGCAAGAACGAAACAGGAACAGCCAGAAATAAGGGACGGTGCGACCTGCACAAGCAAGCAACTTAAACTGCAGCCAGGATCCCCTAGGGTGAGGAGAGAAGCAGCCCAAGCGTTCAAGCCCCAAGCCTGCTCTTCTCCCAACTATTCTCTCTGCCCCTCTCCAAGTGTCCAGTCCTTTCAAAGACCCACAGTTTGCACAAGCACCCTCACCCGCCTTCGTGCAAGAGAGAACAGTAGCAAAGTGACTTCATAAAGCATCACTTGATTTCATTGGTTTGAGTTCCTCGATTTCAAGGTGTTTAGACTGTCCTCACTTTTGGAGTCCGGGGACGCAAGCACATTAATGCCACCTGTTCCTCCATCCTTCCCAGCTTCATGGATAACAGGATGGCCTTGCATGCTTGCAATTGCTGCAACTGCTTGTGTGGATCCCATTGCTGCATATTGAACCAGTCCACCTCCCTCTTTGTTGCCGCTGGGCTATAAACAGAGTGGCCCAGGAGAGCTGGCCTGGCTCCCAGAGGGACTGCATCATCTACAGGTGGTCGTAGGTGGCGTTGGGAGGTACAGGGCCCCGTGAAGATGAGCTGTAGTAATAGGGGGAACCTGGAGGGAGAGAGAGAGAGAGAGGCAGGCTATTAGCAAATAACCTGCCCGGGTTAACCATTCACTCCAACTCAATACACATTAATCATCTCGTACCCACAGCCTTTGCAGACCTCAGCAGGGTTCATGTTAAGATGCCATCAAAACAGCCCGGGGGATGATTGACTTCCCTGCCCCCTATTCTGAGACAGGGCCAGGCTACTTCCTTCCTGTGTGGGACTTTGGTCAAATGGCTTCCTTCCCGCAAGAGAAGGAGAAAGTTATCTGGCATCTCGCATCTGTGCAAGGTGTGTGACTGGCTGCAGAAGTGGAGGTGGGGCTTTGGTCACTTTGGGTTTCAAAATATTTGGGCAGAGCTGTGGGCCTCTGGGAAAGGAGAGTCTCAGTCAGACCTCTCTGCGTGGTCATTTGTGGCAAGGAAATGGGGTTGGAAGGAAGCCCACCTACAAGGGATATGGAGTCCTGTAATGGACAGTTTATTTTGTCTAACTCCACCTACCCACCCACCCAAAATTTGGGGATCCCATTCAAATTCTTTCCTCAGGTAATCACTCTTCTTAGCCTTAGTCACAAGGGTTCATCATCTTGTAGCTGCTTTCCACTGGAGAAAGCACCTCTTGTAATCCAGAATGCGGCAGCTAGACTGGTGACTGGGAGCAACCACCAAGACCACATAACACTGGTCCTGAAAGACCTACATTGGCTCCCAGTACATTTTCCAAGTACAAGCCAAAGTGTTGGTGCTGACTTTGAAAGCCCTAAACGGCCTCGGTCCAGTATACCTGAAGGAGCGTCTCCAACCACCATCATTCTGCCCAGACACTCAGTTCCAGCTCCGAGGGCCTACTGGCGGTTCCCTCACTGCAAGAAGTGAAGTTGCAGGAACCAAGCAGAGGGTCTTCTCGGTGGTGACACCCTCCCCATGGAACACCCTTCCACCAGATGTCAAGGAAATAAACAACTACCAGACGTTTAGAAGACATCTGAAGGAAGCCCTGTTTAAGGAAGCTTTTAATATTTGATGAATTACTGTATTTTAGTATTTTGCTGGAAGCCACCCAGAGTGGCTGGGGAAATCCAGCCAGGTGGGCGGGTTATAAATATTATTATTATTATCATCATCATCATCATCATCATCTCTTGATCATGGAGAGGACTCAAAGCACAAGAGCTTCCTGAGGGGCAGGCAGTGACTGCATTCACAACTCCGCCAATAGAAGGTCATGTTGGAGCTGGGAGCTTGCAAAGAGCAATCTTCGATTTGGAAGGGGGAACAAGGGCCATCTAGTCCAACCCCCTTCAGTGCAGGAATCTCAGCAGATGTGCAACAAGTAAACAGTTCTACTTTCCAGCATTCATAGCGGGTCAGGTCAGCCCAGTCAGGCTCCTTGATGCTGGCTAGTTGCAAGGACTGATGCTCCTCCTTTCTGTGTCGGAGAGCACCAGAAGCAGTTCTCGCCTGCCTAAGCCCTCAGCTTTGGCCCTCAAGGTCCCAGGAGACCTGACACACAAGCTGCCAGGCCAAGCTGGGAAAGCCCCCCACCCCCAACCACCTACCCTTGCAGCCCCAGAGGAGGAGACTCACCCAGCAGTCCAGAGTTGGGGAATCGCCAGGGCTCTCCATAGCTGGTGTAAGGGCCGTGGCTGTAGGCGCCGCCAGAATAATCACTCCCTGCTGGAGACAAAGAGAAGGGAACACGCGTCAGAGGCAGCTGGGGGAGGCTCGCTGGTGGGGCTGCAAGTGGGGACATCTCCACAACAGCTAAATGCAGGGTTGATGTGGTGTTAAGGCTACAAATTTGTTTTCATCGAGCACCACAAGAAGAAGAAGAAGAAGAAGAGTTTGGATTTGATATCCCGCCTTTCACTCCCCTTCAGGAGTCTCAAATCGGCTAACATTCTCCTTTCCCTTCCTCCCCCACAACAAACACTCTGTGAGGTGAGTGGGGCTGAGAGACTTCACAGAAGTGGGACTGGCCCAAGGTCACCCAGCAGCTGCATGTGGAGGAGCGGAGACGCGAACCCGGTTCCCCAGATTACGTGACTACCGCTCTTAACCACTACACCACACTGGCTCTCAAAATCAAGATGCCAAATCTCGTTGTCGCCATCATCATTGCCATCTTCCTCCTGCTACCTTCTAAGAGTGTGTGGGATGTGATACACAAGTAGCAATCGAGTACAACATTCCTTGTTTTCCTAGAGTGGACATGCAGGGGAATGTTTGGTCCAGCCCGTCGAAAACTTCCTGTTGCCTCCTGGCTGCAGCATCCTTCCTTTTCCATGTGACTAGAGGTGAGCCTGACCTTACCTGCCCAGGTAATAAAAGGACAAGGCACGCAGAACACCTCTCTCTTTTTCACTTCCTCTTTTCCACCTTCCTTTCGTCGTGTGAACTGCAGTGACTGCCAGTCTGCAGTCACTGGGATTAACCCCCATATGGGGTAGATCCACATGTACATATTTGTAACTAAGTCTGCCTTCAGGGATCCAACCGTGAACTGATGATGTGAGTAAACTTTGCTCAAGGTTGTGGTGTGTTTATTCTTTTAAGAGGGATGTACGGGAACTTACCAGAATCTAATCTTGAGAGGCTCACACGAGCCTGCAACCAGTTATCTGCTATGCATGTAAAAAGGGGGAATGTAACTCTGCTAGTGCAAATTAGGAAGGATATTAATAAACAATATATCCTCTCTTGCCTCCCTGAACATTCCCACAGAGGGGACTTGGGCTCTAGTGTTTCTCAAGATGGAAGTGAAATGGGGGCACCCAAATTTAAGGGAGGAGCTTCTGCAACTGAAGCCTGTTCATGAAAAGGGTTTTTTTTACAAAAGCCCAATGGCCTTGGCAGGAACCTCTGAGCTGACAGGCTGCTGGTGACAGTTGAGCAGCGGCTGAGCGAGGGAGACCTGAAGCCAGGCAGAGGCTCAAAGGGTGCAGTCTTCAGAACTACCCTGCCCTGAAATGCGCAAGCTAGGGTAGGGCAGCCCTCCAGCAGGAGAAAGTGGGGTGAGAGACAAGTGGGGTGTCATTAATCTCTTCTCCGCTCCTGAGATCCCCCTTCCCAGAGGATGCATTCCTCGGTGAAACTCCGAAAAGGATTGACCCCCCCTTTCTACGCGCTCTATGCTGCAACGTTTCGTAATGGGTCCCTCTCAGTTTGGAGGTGAAACGGGGGGGCACCCCAAAGGAAGCCAGCAGCATCTGAACAGCTGGGGGACTCTCTAAATATGCAGAGGTCTATCTATACACCTGTAAATGGAAAGAAAACGGTGACCCAGAATGCGAGTGAATGCAGGGAAGCAGAGCGGCGCAGCAGAAGCGTGCTGGGCCCATAACCTGTTGTTGGGATACTGCCAGGGAGATATAGTCCATCATGGCCCCAAGCCGGCTGCCGGACGATCCATCGATCCCTGTAGTCACGCAGTATGAGCTTTTAGCGACACGAGTTTCCTGGAAATACCTAGCCACATTCCAGGGCTCGTGCACACTCTTTATCAGCAGATAATGCACAGCCAGAAAGTTGCACTCAGAAGAGCATTATTTACAGGCTTTATTCAGCGTTGATCAGAACAAGGAAAGACATGACTGCCTGCCTGCGTCAGTGTCTCCGACCGAGTGAAATCGAAAGCAACAGCAAACATAAACATCCTGTGAACAGGACATGCGCAGACTCTGTGACTCACAAAGCCTGCTCCCTTTTAAGGTGGAACGGAAATATCCTAACAGTGTCCTCATAAGGAAACCACAGCCCCATTTAGTCAAGCATTATTAGCAGTTTATATTCTCACTCCCAATCTTCCACCAAGGGGGTGGAGGGAGGTGGAAGGGCTCCTCCTGACAGATAAGTAATAAGTAATAATCCACAGAAGTCCGGATGCTATTTTCGGTCACATCCAAACCTTAAAGCACTATTATATCACTTTAACAGTCATGGCTCCTCCCCTCCAAAAAAAGGCATTCTGGGAAATGTAGATTTTTAAAAAGTGTGCCGAGAGATGTTAGGAGACCCCTATTCCCCTCACAGAACTACAATTTGCAGAATTCCCTAGGAGGAAGGATTGAATGTTTCATATCCTCCAACTGATGAAGATAGGGACATCCTGTGCTATAATAATAATTTACTATTTATACACCACCCATCTAACTGGGTTGCCCCAGCCACTCTGGGTGGCTTCTAACGTATATAAAAACATAATAAAGCATTCAACTTTTTTTTTTAAAAAAACACTTCTCTATACATGGCTGCCGTCAGCTGGCTCAAGAGTTGGATAACTCCATACCCTCCAACATTTCTCAGATGAAAATAGGGATGTCCTAAGGAAAAGCGGGATATTCTGGGATCAAATCAGAAACTGGGATGGCTTTTCTAAATCGGGGACGTCTCTGGAAAATAGGGACACTTGGAGGGGCTGCTTTTTCACCACTCTGAAGTGTGATGTGGCCTTAACCCAGTGTACTACAGAAGCCAGCAACAGGACTCCCGTTTCCACAATGGGGCTTCCCCCTTCTTCTCCCCACACACCTCCCTCAAATCTTCTCTTGAGTCCCAGAAGAGTGGGGGGGGATGGGGGGGAGATTGTTCCATCTGGCAGGCGGAAACGTCTGCACAGATTGATTGTATCAGCGCAATGTTTAATTCCACGCATAATTCTTTTTCTAGTACTTCCTCCAAGTACTCCAAATATGTCACGTACACTAGTCTTGGTGGTCCTTAACAATGACCCTGAAAGGTAGGGTTGTATGATTAACCTCGAATCCCATGTAGGGTTTAGTCCAGGGGTCAGCAAACTTTGTCAGCAGGGGGCCGGTCCACTGGCCCTCAGACCTTGTGGGGGGCCGGACTATATTTTGAAAAAATAATACAGTGGTACCTCGGGTTACATACGCTTCAGGTTACAGACGCTTCAGGTTACAGACTTCGCTAAACCGCTGGTTAAGAACTTTGCTTCAGGATGAGGCCCCATTAGCTAAAGTGGTGCTTCAGGTTAAGAACAGTTTCAGGTTAAGAACGGATCTCCAGAACGAATCAAATTCTTAACCTGAGGTACTACTGTATAGGGAAGATGTTTTTTTAAAAAATGTTTAATGTCTTATATATGTTGGAAGCTGCCCAGAGTGGCTGGGGCAACCCAGTAAGATGTGTGGGATATAAACAGTAAAATTATCCTTATTGAATGGGACATCGTCCCTATTTTCATTGGAGAAATGTTGGAGGGTATGCTTGACGGCTGGAGCAAGTTCAATGGGGCAAAGGTTTTCCTCCACGAAACCTGATCCTAGCCACTAACGTGTTTGAAAAATGAGCTCAGAAACGATTTGGCCCCTCCTCCAACTGGCAAGTAGGATAGGTGTAAGAGGATCTGACTTCCTGTGGCCATTTTGCAGCCTCTAAGGCAGGGGTCAGCAAACTTTTTCAGCAGGGGGCTTGTCCACTGTCCTTCAGACCTTGGGGGGAGGTTATATTTTTTGTTTGGGGGGGGGGGGTAATGAACGAATTCCTGTGCCCCACAAATAACCCAGAGATGCATTTTAAATAAAAGCACAGTTCTACTCATGTAAAAACACCAGGCAGGCCCCACAAATAACCCAGAGATGCATTTTAAATAAAAGGACACATTCTCCTCATGTTAAAAACACGCTGATTCCCGGACCGTCCGCGGGCCAGATTGAGAAGGCGATTGGGCTGGATCCGGCCCCCGGGCCTTAGGTTGCCCACCCCTGGTTTAGCGGATAGAGGTGTCTTTGTATTTGTCTTTAGGTTGTCTTCAGGTGTGTGTGTGTGTGTGTGTTTGCAGGGGGGTGTCAGTTACAGTGGGTTTTCAAACCATTTGGATGCTGGTGTTGGCGAGGGGGGTGGGGCTGGAGCCTGACTGCGAGGGAGGGGAACAAGATTTCAAGGGGCATTTGATTGAGTGCTCTCATTACAAGCGGTGTAAAAACAGCCCCCAATCTCTCCTTTCTTCTCCTGACCAATCTCATTTCACGCTTGAGGGGAGGGAACGCGCAAGGGAGAAGATTCTGTATTCTCAACGCTGCATTAACCACATCTCCAAGGTAACCCAGGGACACACCAGCTCAGCACGTCCGCCAAGCCAAAGGGAACGGCGGCACCAGCTTGCCAGCTTCTCCCGCCTCAGCGGGCAAGGCCTTTCTCCTGACAGCAGAATTCGAGGCTTGCAAAGTTCGGGCGCAGCTTAGGCTGGCAAGCAAAACATGCTTACTAGGGAGCAAGCACCCCTGAACAGAGCTGCGCTTACTTCAGAGTCAACGTGCACAGGATTTGCCCTTAGAGCATGGGTAGGCAAACTAAGGCCCGGGGGCCGGATCTGGCCCAATTGCCTTCTCAATCCAGCCCGCAAGATGGTCCAGGAATCAGTGTGTTTTTACATGAACAGAATGTGTCCTTTTACCGTAGTTTTTGCTCTATAACACGCACCCGACCATAACACGCACGTAGTTTTTAGAGGAGGGAAATCCGTAGGCATGCCACCCGTAGGCATTCCCTCCATAACACGCACAGACATTTCCCCTTACTTTTTAGGAGGAAAAAAGTGAGTGTTATGGTGCAAAAAATACGGTATTTAAAATGCATCTCTGGGTTATTTGTGGGACCTGCCTGGTGTTTTTCCATGAGTAGCATTTGTGCTTTTATTGAAAATGCATCTCTGGGTTGTTTGTGGGGCATAGGAATTTGTTCATTTTTCCCCCCTTCAAAAAAATATAGTCCGCCCCCCCCACATGGTCTGAGGGACAGTGGACCAACCCCCTGCTGAAAAAGTTTGCTGACCCCTGCCTTAGAGGCTGCAAAATGGCCACAGGAAGTCAGATCCTCTTATACCTATCCAACGTGCCAGTTGGGGAGGGGCCAAATCGTTTCTGAGCTCATTTTTCACGTTAATGGCTAGGATCAGGTTTCGTGGAGGAAAACTTTTGCCCCATTGAACTTGCTCCAGCCGTCAAGCATACCCTCCAACATTTCTCTGATGAAAATAGGGACATCCCATTCCATAATGAATTTTTTTACTGTTTATACCCCACACATCTTACTGGGTTGCCCCAGCCACTCTGGGCAGCTTCCAACATATATAAAACATTAAACATTTTAAAAAACAACAAAAAAACCCTTCCCTATACAGTGGTACCTCAGGTTAAGAACTTAATTTGTTGTGGAGATCCGTTTTTAACCTGAAACTGTTCTTAACCTGAAGCACCACTTTAGCTAATGGGGCCTCCTGCTGCCGCTGCGCCGCCAAAGCACGATTTCTGTTCTCATCCTGAAGCAAAGTTCTTAACCCGAGGTACTATTTCTGGGTTAGCAGAGTGTAACCTGAAGCGTATGTAACCTGAGGTACCACTGTACAGGACTGCCTTCAGATGGCTATGGGGTTGAATAATCCATACCCTCCAACATTTCCCCAACGAAAACAGGGACATCCTAAAGAAAAGTGGGACATTCCATGATCAAATCAGAAACCGGGATGGCTTCTCTAAATCAGGGACGTCCCTGGAAAATAGGGACACTTGCAGGGTCTGCATCAAGTTGGCCTCAGAGGCCTTTTGCAAAGGGGCTGCCAGGTACAAGGCCATCTTGGTGGTGGCACCACAGCTGCGGCGGAATTTTCTCAATTTCGGGAAGCCCAGCTCCCCTGCTTCTTGATTTCAGACAGCGTTTGAATACATTTTCATTCTGGAAAGTGTTTTATGAGTGATTGCTGTTTTTAAGTCTTCTGGTTTTTAATGCTTCTGTGCATTCTCAAGACTTTTAATTGGAGTGAGTCTAACACTGTGTTTTGCAACATGGTTTCTTATAATGGAAGCAGAGTAGGAAAATGAGTTTGAAATAACCCAAAGAAACGAGGGAGGGAGGGAGGTGGGGCAGCGGGACAGATGGTCCCAGTGGGCAGAGGAGGCTTAATGCCAACTGGGGGAAGGAGCACCAACAGAAGCTGGCCCTTCAAGGGGGCAGATGGGTCTGGGTGGCCTCAGGCTTGCGGGTTGCAGTGGGGGGGGGGCGCTTCCTGGCTGCTCTGGAAGGAGAGATGCTGTGCTGCATAACTCCAGGTGTTTGGGGACTGTAAGATGCGTCTCAGTGGGGATAGAAAGACCCCGGAAGGAGGCATATTCTCTATTCTCTAAAAATGCCATATCCATTTTTCAGTGACAGGGTTGTGTTGAATGGGGAAAGAAGGGGGCAGGACAAGGCTAGGAGACCCACCACATGTTTCTATGGCTTTCCCTGCAATCTGGGGAGGTGGCAAAGCCGGGAATTGCGGGCAAAGTGCGTGGAAGGGGCACAGGCAGTCATGGGCATCCTCACTGCCCTGAGTCCCATCCCTTCCGCCTCCTCCTCCCCTGAAGCTTTTCCCAGGGAGCTCCTTACCTGCCACCATGCCAGCAATTGCAGATGAGCTATAGCTTCCCTGCCCGCCAGTTGGGATGTGGGGAGGGTAGCCTGGAAGGGTGGAACCAACCACTTCGCGCCCTAAAGGGGGGGGGGAGAGACAGGGACAGAGAAAACCAGAATCAACAGACATGCCAGGAAACACCCTTAGCAGCTGAGGTGCTCAGGGATCTACAAACTGCATTGAACCTTGGTGTGTCTTTGCCTGCCTCCCGAAGCACCAGCCAATACCCACTGGTGCTGTGGGTTAAGCCACAGAGCCTAGGACTTGCCGATCAGAAGGTTGGCGGTTCGAGTCCCCGCGACGGGGTGAGCTCCCGTTGCTCGGTCCCTCCTGCTGCCCACCTAGCAGTTCGAAAGTACGTCAAAGTGCAAGTAGATAAATAGGTACCTCTCCGGTGGGAAGGTAAATGGCGTTTCCATGTGCTGCTCTGGTTCGCCAGAAGCGGCTTAGTCATGCTGGCCACATGACCCGGAAGGTGTACGCCAGCTCCCTCGGCCAGTAAAGCGAGATGAGCGCCGCGACCCCAGAGTCAGCCACAACTGGACCTAATGGTCAGGGGTCCCTTTACCTTTACCTACCTGA
The DNA here is from genome assembly GCF_965113315.1 of Podarcis vaucheri. Lineage (NCBI taxonomy): Eukaryota > Metazoa > Chordata > Lepidosauria > Squamata > Lacertidae > Podarcis > Podarcis vaucheri. Next base: position 85,207,867 of record NC_138765.1, on the reverse strand, counting down.
TGTGCCACCCACATTTCACCTCTCCAAATGACCCCCTGACCGCTTGGGGAAAGCCCATTGCTCTCTTCCTGACATTTGGGTCTTTGACAAAGACCTCTCCACAACCTGCAGGCCCTTGTGTGACCAACTTGCAGCAAATATGCAAATATACCGCTTCTCCTTCGGAGATGGTTTGGGGCCTGGCGTGCTCGTGACGTCCCTGAATGGGCAGCCCTTACCTGTCACAGCAGAGTATGTCTGGTTGGCCGCCAGGTTACGACTCAGCGATGGGTTGGAAGGCGTGAGCATAGATTTCCCGTCATCCATGGATGTGTTGAGCAGGGGCACGGCATAGATACCTGCCTGAGAAAGGGGTGGGGGCAGCAGGAGATCAGGGCCTCGTAGGGATCTGAGCACAGTCCTCCTCGGCACCCTGGTTTTCTCCCCACACGGGACTCCCTGCTTATTCCTTAGGTACCTTCAGTGTCAATGAGCCCTGAATCCCTTCACAATATGATGGGATTCCTGCGTAGTTGAGATTCCTGCATTGCTGGAAGGGATTGGACTGTGGAGTCCCTTCTAACTCTATGGCTCTATGAATATATTCATCATACCTCTAACTCAGCCTTGTAGCTTCTCCCCCACCTCCATCCATGTCCGCCCCCTGTCTGCCGGTTAGGGAGCCACCTTATTATGAGTTCGACCACTGGTGCATCAACATTATGTGGGGTGTGAAACACAGAGCAGTCAAATGCAACATGTTTAGACATGAAGAGGGATGTTTGTCCAGCCAGTAGATAAACTTCCTGTTTCCTCCTGTGCTGGGACAAACTTCCTCTACATGTGACCAGAGGTGGGCGTGACCTTACCTGTGCAGGTAACAAAATAGCACAGGGAAGGCAGCCATATCTCTCTCTGGCTCCATTCCTTGAAGAAGCCACATCTCCTTAGCCAGAGATGCTCTCTTCAGCCAAGAGAGGACAAAGGAACTACAGTGGTACCTCGGGTTAAGAACTTAATTCGTTCTGGAGGTCTGTTCTTAACCTGAAACTGTTCTTAACCTGAAGTACCACTTTAGCTAATGGGGCCTCCCACTGCCGCTGTGCCACCGCCATGCAATTTCTGTTCTCATCCTGAAGCAAAGTTCTTAACCCGAGGTACTATTTCTGGGTAGTGGAGTCTGTAACCTGAAGCGTCTGTAACCCGAGGTACCACTGTATCACCTTATGGGATAGAGTCCATGTGTATATATTTTGTAACTTAAGTCTGCCTTCTGGGATCCATTTGTGAACAGAAAGTGCGAGTAAACTCTTTTATACTTTTATACAAGGCTGTGTTGTTTCTATGCTTTCTAGGAGGGAATAAAAGGGGAATTACCAGGAAACTTATTTTAGAGACTTATGCAAGCCTGGCAAACCTATCCGCTGTGTAAGTTAAAAAGGAGGATGTTACTCTGCTAAATCATAGAACTTGTTAACACAAGTTGGGAAAGTTATAATTAAACAATATATCCTCTCCTGCCTTCCTGAACATTACACACAGAAGAAGTGCCAGGGATGGATCCTGGAACCTCTTGTATCTAAAACATACGTCTACCACTGAGTTCCAGCCCCCCCCAACCCCTCCACCCCCACCTCAAGGCTGTCATGGCGGCCTTTGGCTCCAGCACACACCTGTTCTCCCTTGGCATGGCTGGGGGAAGCGTATGCCTCTGGGAAGTGTTGTCTCTCGAAAGGGCACTCCAGCAGGTGCTGCCCGTACGCCTCGCTGCGCAGGTGCTTGTGGGAGGTGCTGCTGCCCTGAGAGTCTGTGCTGAGCTGGCAGCTCTCCTGGTCACCTGCTGAGGGAAGACGCAATCAGCCTGAATTGGACAAGCCTCTGCCCAGCTAACCTGCCGGGATTTAACCTGTGGGAAAGGATGCCCCTCTCTCTTTCTCTCTCTCCCCCAAGCCCACGGCATTTTCGCGCAGGGGGGTTCAGGGTGTGGTTTTCTTCCACGCTCTGTTCCTGCTCAGCCCTCCCGGATGCAAAGGGGCAGGTGTGGGTCTCTCAGGGATGGCAAGGACCGTTTCGGTAAATGGGCCTCTTGCAACTGCGCCGTGTTATATACACAAATATAGATCCATGTGTGCATGTGCGCACATGCCCCCAGGGCTGTGCCCCTCTTCGTTCCACTCCCCAACCCTTCCCCCAACACCCCTTAGACCTTGCCAAACTCCCTTGCAGCTCACCTGACCCCCCCCCCTCTTGCAGTTCCTTCATTGTCTAGTGAATAGAATTCTCAGACAGTTACACCCACTATTTCTGTCATGCCTCATCACTCGGTGGACCAATCAGGACAGGACAATTTGGGGAGGGGGGATTCTTTCCCTCCCTCTTCCCCACCCATATAATGTTCGTTTCATAAAATCATCCCTTTTAAAAAAACTTCTTTTTTTGCAGTGATAGTAGCAAAGAAATCTGACTTTGCAGCCACCGCTTGATGAGGTTCCGTGAGTCAGCATCTACTTTCACCTGTGGGGAGTTTAAGGTGGCGAGTTTGAGCAATTGTTGCTATTTTATCAATATTCCACTCATACAATTGCCCTAGCCAAATGAAATCTAAGCCACCTGAGAGACTGAGTGAAACTTTGTTTGGCTTTAACTTTTCGCATCGTCTTTATACATTTTGTATACTGTATAGTTCTTCTTCTTCAATTTTTGTCCATGAAATGTCCGTAAACAAATAAATCTTTCTATAAATGCAATTCTTGTTGTCTGTCTATATTCATTTACAAATACTGTTTAACCTTGGTCATAATATACCTTTTTAATTCATTTTGATATTATTGTCCAATAAATTTCTTTGTATTTTCCGATTATGAGGTTTATTTCAGTTCTACTGGTTTCCCCATTTCACATCACCTTCTCTATATATAACATATATATATGCTTTCGTAGATTTTCACGGGTACAGGAATGCAGGTTTTGGTGTCTTCGGGTGTCTTCCCGTGTAAGAGTCGGGGTGTCTGTGCGACGTTTTGACGAGGTCTCACTCGTCATCTTCAGGCTGGTGCTTTCGGCTTCTTAGAAGCCGAAAGCACCAGCCTGAAGATGACGAGTGAGACCTCGTCGAAACGTCGCACAGACACCCCGACTCTTACACGGGAAGACACCCGAAGACACCAAAACCTGCAACATATATATATATATATATATATATATATATATATATATATATGAGAGCAATAATAAATGTAAAATGTAATATAATATGTGTCTGTATAGTATGTAATTATAAAAAACCAATAAAGATCATCTTAAAAAAAAAGAAAGAAACTTTGTTTGGCTTACAGGAACATTCCCTCCCCCCCAATAACGTGCAGCAGAGTTACTGTGGGCAAGTGAGGTGTCCAAAGTTAAGCAGGCGCAATGTGAGACTATAGAACACCATTTCTGGTTACGGAGCAAACTTAGAACCAACCAAAAGTTAGTCTGGAGCCTTAGCTTGCGGTTTCCATCCTTTTTGGCACGAAACAAGCGGTAAGAGTCCCCTCTTCAACCACAGCACTTCTAAACCCACACTCACAATCTGGAGAAACCACATGTTAGCAACAGAGGTGCCCAGAGTCGGACCCTGCCGCACCCTCCCAGCCCAACGTCACTTACTGTCCTGGATTTTCCTCTTGTGGTCGCTGCTGGGGGAACCGATCCCTAGAAGGCCGTTGATGGAGTAGGTGGAGGAGCCCAGAGAGTCTGACTGGGGCGACTCAGGAGGAGTCACAGCTGAGCTGGGGACTGGAGGAGACACAGCAGGTGGGAGTCAGCGGAGAAATGTCACCAGGAAAACACCCCCAACCCCTCTTCCAGGGAAGACTGGATTGTGGAGGTGAAGAGCAGTTAGGAGGACTGGCCAAGTGGGGAACTCGCCCCCATGGCAAGGGGCAAGGGTGGCCTAGGTGCTCCACTTGGGAACGCTCCTCTCCAGCTAGGACCGAAGGACACACCTTCACTTTGCTGCCATGGAACAACAGCAGAGATTCCAAGCCAGCTATCAAATGTTTCTATCACTCTTCAGGAGGCAAGGTTGGGAAATCACTTTAACAAACAACATCAGTTGGGCTATTTACAAAAAATCACAATTACAGTACAAGCTTTGGGGGAAAGATATCCACTTGTACTGTGAGTTGGCATTGTACAGAAATTAACAGCCATATTGGTCTAGAAATGTTTAAACTTTTAAATACCAACTGTAGAAGAATGGCAGATGAAGATGTTGGACTTTTTGGAGCTGGCCGACCTGACTGGAAGAATCCACGTTCAGAAAGAAGAGGAACACCAAGAAGATTGGAAGAAATTTAAAGATTATTTAGCTAAATATTGTAATATAAGGTAATTGGAAGATACTTGAAAGTATCTGATGGGCCTAGGACTAGAATAAGAACATTGTATAGCAATACTGATTTAAGACAAAAAGAAAAGAGAGGAAGATAGTTAATTGAAGGTGTTAATTGTATTAGAAAGATGATTTTGGAAAACTGTTACAAAGGTGTTACAATGAAATTCAGTTAGGGGGGAATTGAGGAAGTCAGATAACAATGAAAGATAAAATGGGTTCTAGAAGTAAAAAGTGTTTTTATTCTTTCTTTTCTTTTAAGGTGTTTTGTGTTTTTATATGTCATTTTTGTTATAAATGTGGAAAATTAATTTTAAAAATTGGGGGGGAAAGAAATGTTTAAACTTTTTTTCATTTGTACAGGGGTAACACTGTATTAAAAAAAACACTGTATTAAATATGTAAGGTCTTATTTACATGGGTTTGATTATAGAAACTAATAAAAAATATTCTCTGCAAAAAAACCCCACACAACTACATGTCTCCCTCCCTACCACACCCAAAAAAATAATTAAGAACCTTTCAATACTTAGGGCTCATCGACAGTGGAGTTTAATGTATATTTGAAGCTGCTTGTGTCTCTGTTTTCATTTTTGCAGCATCCTCATGACCTCCTCTTTATCCAGGTGGCAAACTGCACTCCCCCCATCCCCCGCCCTACATGAAGATTTTCCCGATCCATGCATAACGCTATAAGGGAAGAAAATCTCAAAAAAAAACAACCACACGGCACCTGATTGTGGACACACATTTGTTTTGCTGGGTGCCATCATTCGCTACACCCCCTACTCCTACTTTAAAAATAATAATTATCATAATTTTATTAATACAATTTTAATAATACAGCAGAAAACCTCCAAAGTGAAATGGGGGGGAAGTCCAAAGGAAAGGATGCAGCCAGCCCTTCTCCACCAGTTATTGAAGTCGCCTTCACAATACTTTTATTCTGAAAACAGTTCTTTTGTGCAGAACTGCTCTTGTGCAAAAGAGTTCTATTAAAAATAAGATTTGCTCTTGCAGTTATGGGAGACTGGGGAGGAAAGGACGCTCAAGGGGTTTGCAAGCCTTGCCTGGCTTGAAGCGACACACTTGTGCTGCTGGTTGTCACCTGCTCTCTTGTGCACTTCTGGTTTATAAGAAACCTTGCATTTCACGGTTTTAAAAAAGGTGTATGTTGACAGGTAACCAAATACCTGCAGGCAGTGGCAGATTTACATAGGGACCAAACAGGCTGCAGCCCAGGGCCTCATAATCTACGGAGGCCTTGACCTCTTGCCAAAAATCTTTTGTGAAAAACAGGCAGATTTTGCTATCTAGGCCCAGTTGCTTAGGAACAGTAGAGAAAAGAACGAGGTTCTATTTCTCATGATCAGATGCTATTAAATTTGGGCCTCCCAAAGTCTCCTAGTCCAGGGCCTCCAGTTGGTTAATGCCTGCCTGCCCACATGTGCCTTGTCCCTTGTAGGAACAAGGGCTCTCTTGGTCTCCCTGCTGTCCCCTGGACTCCTCCCCCTGCGTGTGACCAGGTAAATGGGCGTGACCCTGTGAGACCCCATAAAAGGGCTGGTCATGCAGCCATCTTCCATTCTTCCTCGTTTTATTCCATCTTGATGTATTTTGCTGTCTGCTGGCTCTCAGCCAGCAGCACATGGGTTCAAATCCCTACATGGGATGAACCCACTCTCTAGTCTGTAACTCCAAGCTAAAGCCTGCCTTCACGGAACCTACTGTGAACTGAATGTAAGTAAACTTCTTAGGAAAAGACTGTTGTGTCATTATTCCTTTTAATAGGGAACAAAGGGGATTTACCAGGAACAAGCCCAATCTGTACAAGCCAGCTTGGATTGCTTAAGTAAAGAGATTCAAACAATTCTACCTACTACCTTCCTGCTATATACTGGGGAATGTACTCTGCTACTGATTCACTAGCGTGAGTGAGGAAGGATAATATCTAATCAATATATCCTCTCCTACTATCCACAACATTCCCACACCAACTAGCCAGAATGCAGCAGCTAGACTGGTGACTGGGAGTGGCCGCCGGGACCACATAACATCGGTCCTGAGAGATCTGCATTGGCTCCCAGGATGTTTCCGAGCACAATTCAAAGTGTTGGTGCTGACCTTTAAAGCCCTAAACGGCCTCGGTCCTGTATACCTGAAGGAGCGTCTCCACCTCCATCGTTCAGCCCAGACACTGAGATCCAGTGCCGAGGGCCTTCTGGCAGTTCCCTCATTGCGAGAAGTGTGGTTACAGGGAACCAGACAGAGGGCCTTTTCGGTGGTGGCTCCCACCCTGTGGAATGCCCTCCCTTCAGATGTCAAGGAAATAAGCAGCTATCTTCTCTTTAAAAGACATCTGAAGGCAGCCCTGTTTAGGGAAGTTTTTAATATTTAATGCTGTCTTGTTTTTAACACTTGATTGGAAGCCACCCAGAGTGGCTGGGGAAACTCAGCCAGATAGGTGGGGTATAAATATATTATTATTATTATTATTATTATTATTATTATTATTATTATTATATTCAGTTGAACCCAGAGAGTGGAGCCAAGTGGGTGTGGATCAGGAGGGAGCCATCCAAAGAGCACTTACTGAGGTTATGGCCAGGGCTCAATGTTTTTGGCACCATGCAGTTCTCCATCGGGAGGTTGAACGGCTGCTGAACTTTTGTGCGAATGATCCTGGAGAGAAAAGAAGACAAGAGCTGGGAGAGGGTGTCTGCGGAAGAGCACAGGTCCTGCGTCTGCTCACAGCATTGCTGAGATCAGAAGCTGGTCCTGGCCAGTGTTAGAAGCTCAGATATATACCCTAAGCTAGGCGCCCAATGGCCCCATAAACCCAGGTTACCGTTGCCACAATGGAATGTGGTGAGTGCTCTCACCTGTTGATGGAGCTGACACTGGGAACAGTGTCGTTGTCACAGACGCCCTCTGCCAACAGCCGGTCCCGGATTTCCCAAGCAAACATGGTGGGGTTCTGCCGCTTATAATCTCCAATCTTCTCCACCACCTTGGGGGTTGCCACCTTGGGCTTGGAGCCCCCGATCACACCTGGCCGTATACTGCCCGTCTCGTAGTACCTACTCCAATAGACAAAGTAATAGGATTACCACACTCACAACAAGAAATGTTCTTGGCATTGCCTAGAGTTTTATCACCCCTCCAGCTGAAATCTCGCTGCAGACATGGAGATGGGCTCCTGCCGAGAGTGGAAATTTCAAAATGGGTTCCTCACGGAGTAAAAAAAATAACAATCTGCTTTCTCACAGCAGCTTTCTCTCATCTAATTATTTATTTTTAGGATTAGGATTATTAGATTTCTTTACATCCCATCTTTTTCAAAACAAGTTTACGGTTAAAGCAGAAACAGCTAAAAACATTGAGGGAGGGGTAATTTTTTAAAATAAAACTTTAACAACACACAAACACAGTACTTTTTAAAACGTACAGTTTGTTACTGTTGAAAACATCACAGCCCCAGCACTTTGCCTAAAAACCGACTGTTTTTAGGCAAAGTGCTGGGGCTGTGATGTTTTCAACAGTAACAAACTGTACGTTTTAAAAAGTACTGTGTTTGTGTGTTGTTAAAGTTTCCAAAACCCTGTTGGAAAAAGAAAGTTCACTTGCTGGTAGAAGGACAGCAAGGAGGGAGCCAGTCTGGCTTCTCCAGGGAGGGAGATGCAGAGTCTGGGAGCAGCCACCAAGAAGGCCCTCCAAAAAAGTGGTGGGACTGAGAAGACTCCCCAAAAAAACTCAGGGCCCAGGCAGGTTTGTATGAGAGAATAGGGCCTTTCAGACAGCTTGGGCCTAAGCCACGAAGGGCTTCATAGGTCCATAACCAGCATTTTGAATTGTGCCCAGAAACAGGTTAATAGTCAGTGGAGTTGTTCCAGCAAGGGAATCATCTGTTTCCTATAACCTGCCCCCGTCTGGCTGCAGCTCTTTGAGCCAGTCGAAGTTTCTGAGCAGTTTTCTGAGGCAGCCTCACATAACTGGCCGCTCCATCCCACTTCACTAGCTCAGACATCCATGTAGGAAGGTGAATACTTCCAAGCACTTGCGTTAAGCAATTGCACTGTAGACAACCAGGAAAACCCGCAGTATACAGCACTTTTCTTTCTTACACCTCAAGCACAGGGTGTTTCTTCAGGCAAAAGGGGACCCTTCCACTTGAAGAAAACACAATAACAGGATTAAATGGCGTCCTATATTTACAAAGTCCCAATACTACAGCACTTAGTCACAGTGGCGTAGCGTGGGGGGTGCAGGGGGGGGCGGCCGCACTGGGCGCAACATCTGGGGGTTAGGGTTAGGGGGCGCAAATCCACGGGTTAGGGGCGCAAATCCACGGGTTAGGGGGCACAAATTACTTGCCTTGCCCCGGGTGCTGACAACCCACGCTACGCCACTGCTTAGTCACTTAACATTCCCAGCTTGCAAAACTATTGTTTAGCAGAAATGACAGGAGCCCATTTGGAGGCGGCCTAAGATCGTGGTTAGGGTTAAGCCACAGTTCCTTGCTTTGGAGATCAGTGTCTGCTGCGTCGACAACACCACTCTAAGGGCTGAGCAGTCATGGTCAGGCTCTGTAATGTGGTTGATAAGCGTATCCAGAGATTTTGAGTGCATGTGAAATTAGTTTTCTGAAAGATCTCCTTCCTTGAGAGGGGAAATGGGCAAGCCTGGAACGCTTGTGAAACAGCAACACAATAAAATTGCAGGAGAAATCAAGCAAAAACTTCTGCCACAATTTGTTTTTAATTTGTGTGGGCCATCACAGGCATGGTGAATTGTTCCACAGAGCCCACAGCCACCCCTGACCTCTGGAATGCTCCCGGGATGAGGCCTTTGAAAGGTATGCAGGAAAGGTATGCTCTCAGCCTCCCTGGCCAGAGCTCCTTCTTGATGCCACAGTTGGATTCTCGGAGCGAGAAACCAATCCGTCTTCCGGCACGGTCATTACTCACCCCAGCTCTGCAGAGCCCTGAGTAGCTACCTTCATGCTTACCTGCCAAGGATTTTGCTGACACAACCGTGACTGACCCGCAGCTGTCGGGAGATGTCGCAGGGCCTCACGCCCTGGTGTGCCAGGTCTACAATGCGCTGCCTCACCACCTCTGGCAGGGGCCGGCCATTCACAAAGGCCCCGCCCAGCTGGTTCAATCCTCCGTGTCCTGCTAAGACACAAACCCGGTCCCAAGAGGGATGGGGAGAGCTGGTCTCAGTGCTGTTGCCACTGCTCTTATTTCTGTTAACGAAAGGTTCTAGATCATGGGTAGGCAAACTAAGGCCCGGGGGCCGCATCCGGCCCAATCGCCTTCTAAATCCGACCCGCAGACAGTCCGGGAATCAGCGAGTTTTTACATGAGTAGAATGTGCGCTTTTACAGTGGTACCTCAGGTTACATACCCTTCAGGCGACAAACTCCGCTAACCCAGAAATAGTACCTCGGGTTAAGAACTTTGCTTCAGGATGAGGACAGAAACTGTGCTCTGGCGGTGTGGCAGCAGCAGGAGGCCCCATTAGCTAAAGTGGTGCTTCAGGTTAAGAACAGTTTCAGGTTAAGAACGGACCTCCAGAACAAATTACGTACTTAACCCGAGGTACCACTGTATTTCAAATGCATCTCTGGGTTATTTGCGGGGCACAGGAATTTGTTCATTTCCCCCCCCCCCAAAAAAAAAAATATAGTCCGGCTCCCCAAAAGGTCTGAGGGATGGTGGAACAGCCCTCTGCTGAAAAAGTTTGCTGACCCCTGGTCTAGATGGAGTGTGGGGCTCTGTTAATTGGAGGATAAAGGGTTTCTATTTCTCTTCTTGAGGTGATTTACTCCACCACCACCCCAATAGTTGCACCATCACCCCAATAGTTGTGGGTGGTAGAGAGGGTGCTGAGTAATTTCCCAGCCTTGGGGGGAAAGAAGAGGAAAGTTAGATGCCACCTAGAGCTGCCATTGTTTGGGGATGGGCTACAGGTAGAGGACAAAGGCACCCACCTTTTGTGTGGCAGCGGTTTGTGTGTGGGATCGCATGATTGCTAGACAGCTGCAAACAGGCTCTATGGCCCACAGAGTTTCAGAACCTGTGTGGAGGGGACTCTATGATGTCTGACTGGGGCAATCAGTCGTAATAGGTATACCCCACGCAGATAAGCAGAGTATAAGTATAACAACAGCAACAACACAACAACAATTACTATTATACCCCCAAACCTGCTGACAGGGAAAACACAATGGGTTAATCCAGTGCTTCTTTCCCTATAATAATAGGTGCCAATACTCACCATGAAGTGTTACACTTTTTAAGAACAACAAAAAAGAGGTGCCAGCAGTGGCGTAGCGTGGGGTGCAGGGGGGCCGGCCGCACCGGGCGCAACATCTGGGGGGGGGGGCGCGCTCGCACTCTCAGCTCTCTGCCCCTACCTGGCTCACTCTCTCTCTCTCACTGCAGTGCTGGCTGTGCGAATCTGATCCGAGCCGCCGGGTCGCCGCCCGCTGTGGAGGGGGGGGTGCCAGGTGTGCGGTGCGGAGAGAGAGCGGGGGACTATCTGGGGGAGGGACAGTGCAGTGGCCGCCCAGCGCAGCGCTGAGCGCGGTAGAGAACCACACCAAACCAGACCAGGCAGCAGCAAGAAGAAGCTGGCAGCGGCGGCAGGTTAGGGGTTAGGAGGCGCAAATTACTTGCCTTGCCCCAGGTTAGGGGGCGCAAATTACTTGCCTTGCCCCGGGTGCTGACAACCCACGCTACGCCACTGGGTGCCAGTACTGCGTATCCTTGAGTACCCCTGGAAGAAAAAGCACTGGGTAATATTATATATATATAATTACTTATTTATACCCCATTCATACATGAATCCCTATCTCTTCCTTCCTGTCACTACACACTCTTTTTTCCTACCTGCAATGGGGAAAGACGTTTCTTTGCTCTCCTCCAGAGAAGAATATCCATTTTGAACTGGACCGTGGATATTTGTAACATTGGTGAAGACTTGACGTTTTCATCCCCCCAAAAGTTTTTTATTTGAGTTTCCACTGAAAGGCGGCTGCATTTTAATGTTTTAATGCTGTATTTTAATCTTGTTTTTAAAGTTTTATTTCAATCAATTGTTTTTATATTTGGTGTTAGCCGCCCTGAGCCCGGTCTTGGCTGGGGAGGGCGGGGTATAAATAAAATTTATTATTATTTATTATTATTATAGTGCAGGGAATCTAACCCCATGCCCACCCCAACGCCACAGCTCTAGTTCAAATGCCTGTCCCTCAAAGTTTCAATTACCTGTTCAATTACCTGTTCAATTACCTGTTACCAGAATAACAGTTCGGAGCTGGATTAGGGCCATGAGACAGGAGAAAATAGTTAAGAAACCCCTATTCTTGTGTCTGTCTGGTCTAGGGCTGACAAGTAAGTTTGGTTCCAGTCCCAGACTGTTATGTACTGAGTTGAATAGGATCCAAAATGCAGCAGTCTGATTGGTCCTAGAACAATAGGAGTCAGAATGCAGCAGTCTGATTGGTCCTAGAACAATAGGGTCCAGAATGCAGCAGCCTAATTGGTCCTAGAACAATAGGAGTCAGAATGCAGCAGTCTGATTGGTCCTAGAATAATGCAGCAGTACGATTGGTCCACAGGAGCCACCCAATCCAGCTCCAGGTGGAAGTGAATCTGCAACCTGATTGGCCTACAGGAGAATCCTGGAATTAGCCAATCACGTGCGGCCCATTGTGTAAATAATGTATATAAAGCAGATATTTTGGGGAACTTTCATTCCTCACTATTATGAGCTGAATAAAGGGCATGAAATCCACACTCGACTCTGGGTATATTTCACAGACCTTTCATCTCGCCTGCAGTCTGACTCTCAGCATCAAAGGATGATTGACAGGCTCAACTTCTGAATGTCACTTTGCTGGGGATGAACTGCCAGGAGACTTGAGAAAGTCGTACAGATGTTCCCGGAAGTGGAGGGGGAGGTGAATGAGCCTGTTCCCGGAGTTGACTGTGAGGCCAGCAGGGCAGGGCATATCCCTCCCCCCCTCCAGGGGGCTCCAGCCTGCCTCCCGACCCTCTCTTCGGCCATTGCTGCCTCCAGCCATAGTGTGCTGGTCTCGTGGGTTACCCAAGAGACAAGGTCCAAGTCCGGTCCGTGGTCAAAGGTGCAACGTGGAGGCAGTCTGTAGTAGCTGAAGCTGGGTGCAGGGCAGGGAGTCGGATGAAGTCAGGGACAGGCTTGCAAGCAGGGAGCCAGGGCGGGTCAGGCAGGAAAGCAGGACAGGGTTCAGGCAGGAACTAGCAACCAACAATGTTGCTCCCACAACTTGGGACTGGGGCTGGCCGGCTTTTATCTGCCCTGAGGCATAGGGCGGCCCCGATCCTCTGGTGACTCACCTCTCCTGGCCTGGAGGCGAGCACTCCTCCTGCGGGAACTTAGTTCCCTCCGCCTCTCTGCCCTGAGCCTCTGCAGCTCAGGAGAGGCTGGAGGGTTACCGGACCCAGAGGCAACTTCAGCTTCCCCTGACGGGGCTGAGAGTGGAGCAGCTGCAGGCAATGGGTCCTCCATCACCTCAGGAGCCAGAGCAGACTCAGCTGATGCCTGCACCTGAGGACCCAGCACAGGTGAGGACCCTTCAGCCTCAGGCCCCAGCCCCGGCTCAGCTGGTTCTGGAGGCGGGGAATCCTGTGCAGGCGGGGATCCCTCAGGTTCAGCATCCGAATCCGAATCCCAGGCCATCACACCCAGTCCAACAGGTTGTTCTCCCGACCATTTTTGTTTCCCTTGAATAAGAATGAGCAACGGCATCACCAGGCTTGTGTTTTGCAGGTACACCTAGTCCTAGTCAAGACATTTAACATTCTTGACCTCTGGCCACTCAGTTCCCTTCCCCGCTCCCAGGGAACGCGGCCAAGAGTTAAAACTGACGCATCAGAAGTACAGCTTAGATTCCAGGCAAATGCAGCGGACTCTGGCAGGAGGACATGACCTGCCTACAAGGCCAGTTCCAAGAATCACACAGAGAGCACGGAAGCCTGTGATCCTGCCCCCGTCCCACCAGACATAGAATGCACAAGCATATTGTTGTTGTTTAGTCATTTAGTTGTGTCCGACTCTTCGTGACCCCATGGACCAGAGCACGCCAGGCACTCCTGTTTTCCACTGCCTCCCGCAGTTTGGTCAAATTCATGCTGGTAGCTTCGAGAACACTGTCCCACCATCTCATCCTCTGTCATCCCCTTCTCCTTGTGCCCTCCATCTTTCCCAACATCAGGGTCTTTTCCAGGGAGTCTTCTCTTCTCATGAGGTGGCCAAAGTACTGGAGCCTCAGCTTCAGGATCTGTCCTTCCAGTGAGCACTCAGGGCTGATTTCCTTCAGAATGGAGAGGTTTGATCTTCTTGCAGTCCATGGGACTCTCCAGAGTCTCCTCCAGCACCAGAATTCAAAAGCATCAATTCTTTGGTGATCAGCCTTCTTGATGGTCCAGCTCTCACTTCCGTACATAGGGTTGCCATATTTCAAAATTGGTTCTTTCTTTTTTTTAGGAAACTATCAAAATTGTTGAGCTTTTCTGGGGAAACCTGTTCCCAAAATAATGATTTTTTTGCAGCTGTTTCCACTGCTTTTTCCGTCGTGTTGACATACATCCAGGTTTTCCCTTACATTTTGCTAATTCAGCAGACTTTTAACCCACCCCATGCTATTTTTACACCTGAAAATCAGGACTTGTCAGGAATTTTCCTGACGTATGGTAAGCAGGAAGCAATAGAGTCCAGCTCTCCCTCCCTTCCTCCTTCCCTCTCCCTCACTTCCTGGTAGCTGAACTTATTTCTGTCCAGTCACACTCCCAACTGCTCTATTCTAAAAGAGAACGTGGACAAGCAACAAGATTGAAACTAGATATACAAAATGCCCTCCTTGCCAGAGTGGCTGCATTCAGCGTGCCGGCTCTTCCTGCAGGTCATTCCCCTCCCCAGTTTCCATGATTTATTTTCTAACTAGGTAAAGGGACCCCTGACCATTAGGTCCAGTCATGGCCGACTCTTTGGTTGCAGCGCTCATGTCGTTTTATTGGCCAAGGGAGCCGGCGTACAGCTTCCAGGTCATGGGGCCAGCATGACTAAGCCGCTTCTGGCGAACCAGAGCAGCACACGGAAACGCCGGTTACCTTCCCGCCAGAGTGGTACCTATTTATCTACTTGCACTTTGAGGTGCTTTCGAACTGCTAGGTTGGCAGGAGCAGGGACCAAGCGATGGGAGCTCACCTGGTCACAGGGATTTGAACTGCCAACCTTCTGATCGGCAAGCCCATGAGGCGCAGTGGTGGTTACTGAGCACTGGGCTGCAGGGGCGGGGGGAAGGCACCTCCTTAATTTTTTTAAAAGTTTTTCCATACTTCTCCAAAACTCAGGTATCCCCTGAGCATGCCCAGTATTTCCCTTCTGTTTCTTTATGGCTGCATTTTGCCTCCATTTCTGTTGGAACAAACTCCTAATTTCACAATACTATAGTGAAAAGAGTGAATTTTTAAAAAACCCTGTACAGGCAGTGTACCTTAGACATCTTCTCACTTGAATCTAAGTAGCAAACTAAAATCTCTTCCCACTTCCTTCTTCTCTGGGGATATACCTGTGCATTTGTTTTTGTTGTTTTTTTTGGGGGGTGGAGCTGCTTTCCATCCCTGTCTCAGCATGTTGTTAACTATCGTACTGGAGTTAAGCCTCTGCTATGGACTGCAAGGCTCACTCAGATATTTGATCAATGCATTCACATCATACCAAGAGTTCAAGATTCTCTGAAGCCCTGCCCCACATATTATCATTCCAATGGGGGGACCTAAGTAGGGGCAATATGGGAAACCAAAAAAACTGAAAACCTCAGATGTTGGAATGCAATATTTCTCATAAAAAGGTAAAGATAAAGGGACCCCTGACCATTTAGGTCCAGCTGTGACCAACTCTGGGGTTGTGGCGCTCATCTCGCTTGATTGGCCGAGGGAGCCGGTGTACAGCCTCTGGGTCATGTGGCCAGCAGGACTAAGCCGCTTCCGGCGAACCAGAGCAGCACACGGAAACGCCATTAACCTTCCTGCCAGAGTGGTATGTATTTATCTACTTGCACTTTGAGGTGCTTTCGAACTGCTAGGTTGGCAGGAGCAGGGACCAAGCAATGGGAACTCACCCCGTCGTGGGGATTCGAACCGCCGACCTTCTGATTGGCAATTCCAAGGTTCTGTGGTTTTACCCCACAGCGCCACCTGCGTCCCTTTTAATATTTCTCATATGGTGCAATATTTTTTGCACCATAACACTCTTTTTTCCTCCTGAAAAGTAAGGGGAAATGTCTGCGCGTGTTATGGAGGGAATGCCTACGGGTGGCATGCCTACGGATTTCCCTCCTCTAAAAACTATGTGCGTGTTATGGTCGGGTGCATGTTATAGAGCGAAAAATACAGTAGTGAGCCAGTAGGTTTCCTTGTTACAGTACCTATCAAGGGCAAATCATGTTTCTATGGTGCAGCCTATTTTAAGTCCCGGGGAAATGCAACATCTCCACAACAGATGTGTTGCCAGGAGGAAGGTGGTCTGCCTGCCGAGGGTCCTGAACCCAGCCTAGCAGGGGTAGCACACAGATGCTGCCAAAGAGACTCTTTTTCTCACCGAAGCACAATTGTCCAAGTGCTTTTGGGCTTTGCTTAGAGCTACAGGTAATTTCTCGAGCCTGAACGGCAAAACTGCAAAAAGCCACCTATCAGGGGTCTGAGCAGAAGGAGGGCAGCGAGGAGTTAATGGGAGGATTTGCAGGGGTTGGAAGCAAGAAGGAAGGAAGGTTGGGTACCATTAACGGA